>NC_142460.1:125746885-130746885 GCF_049115385.1 Moschus berezovskii | reverse complement strand
TCTCCATTTTCTATTGCTCTCTCTTTATCACAAAAGTATTCACAATATTATCATGGGTTAGCTAGGAGATAAGTGCAAACCATTAGTCTTTTATTCAAATTCATGATACAGTAAATGTGATGGTTGAAGAATCAACCCCAAACTGACAATGGCTTAAACTACAACGTAAAATTAATATTGAATAAAAATGACAAAAGACCCAAATCTTCATCACCAAATTTAGACCTGCAAACATAGACTCAAAGAAAGAACTTTGCAGAAATTATGGCTGTCAGACAATGATAGAAGATAGCATCAGTACTGTTTTATACAGAGGAAAACTGATGAGTCAAATCTGTTTAATTTATATGGAAAAGAATTGAATCCAATACAAATAACATCAGTTAAATAAAATAAAATTTAAACAAAACAGAGATGATGCAACAACATCATGGGCAAAATTGATTAAGAGATTCACACTGACTTTATTGAAGCCCATTTCAGGGATACTTTCCTCAATGAAAATTAAACAGTGTTTTATAGTTCTGATTAATATATTTATATTCAAAGTGTCCTTTGAGTCAGGAAAGCAGGGCCAAAGTGGAAAGGATCCAAGAATCCTGTGTCATCTAAACCATCCCTGAATATGCAACCTCCATATCATTCTGGTTGCTGTCATGTTTCCAGAAAATATATTTTCCCAAGACACAGGTACACTCTACTTATTTTATTAGCATGGCTACATTTTTTTATGGAACCACACACAAGCTCTATAAAATCACAAGCCATCATCC
Organism: Moschus berezovskii; assembly: GCF_049115385.1. Taxonomy (NCBI): domain Eukaryota; kingdom Metazoa; phylum Chordata; class Mammalia; order Artiodactyla; family Moschidae; genus Moschus; species Moschus berezovskii. The sequence continues at coordinate 130,746,112 of NC_142460.1, read as the reverse complement.
TGGATTTTGTAACTTGATTTTTAAAGAATTCATATTCTCAGAGAATCACTGAGCTGGAAGGGACTTTGAGAAATTATCTGGTGTAAACTATCCAGGACAGATGGTGGTTTGTCCCTGCTTAGTCCTCCCCAGAGCATGATAGAGATGGAAAAGAATGAATAATAAGAAATGAACACTGTTGGCAGGAGAAAACAAAAACTCTATATTTGAAATCAGGAAAAAAAGGGAAAATTCTAAACTGCCATTCACAATTACACCTTTTAATTATTTTACTTGTGTTTTTATCATCATTTTGTGACAAACCCACCAATATTTTCTCAGAAATAGGACATAATACCAAAAACTATAAAATAAAGATTTGTTATAAAAGTTACAAGTTCAAAAAATTATTTTTATTTAAAGTATTAGGTAATGAGAAAGGTCGTGATCCACTCTTGGTAGAAATATAAATTTTCACAACCTTTGGGGAAGATAAATAGGTAGTATTTATTAGGATTTAAAATGTGCATATTCTTTGACCCCCAAAAGTCCAGTTCTGAGAAGATAAAAGTGATAGTGCATAGAGATTTATGTTTAAAGCTGTTATTGTTTATAATGGCAAAAAATTGAAGCAATCTACATGTTCATCACAGAATAGTTGTATAAAGTATGATATGCCCATGTGACAGAAAGCAATGCCACCATCCAGCAGAACACCTTGGATCTATCTTCATTGGACTGAAAAGAGGTCAGTGACATTTGTTAGGTAGGTGAAAGTTATAGGGCACGTATGATATAAGCCCCTTTATATAAGACAACCAGGAAAGCTAAGTGTGGGACAGTGTAGCTTAGTAATTAAGACTACGTGAGTTTGAATGCCATGTCTGCCACACACTAGCTGTGTGGCCTGTGACAGATTACTTGACCTCGCTGTGCCTCAACTTCCTAATCTACAAAATGGGGCTGATAACTTACGCTTATCTCATAGGGTTACATGTATTGCATAATATATATCCCATCCTGAAAAAAAATGCCTAACATATTCTAAGCTCTACAAGATTGTTACTTGTTATTTTATTATTATGGTTAATGTTTACATTTATATAAGCAAAGGAGAAAAGATGAAATTTATAACCTAAATATGTAGCATTTAACATATGCAGAGTAAAATAGGGGAAGAAGTTAAGACTATAAATTTTCTACAGGTACTTAGCTTCTATTTGAACTACTGCAAAAATGTGTTAGTTTTGCAATTCAAATGACTGAAACTTTTTTTAAAAAATAGGAAGAATTGTTTAATAAAGTGTATCAATGAATCTAGAAATGTCAGCACATATTTGAGTCTCCCACAAGTGAATAATATAGACAGCCAACCTCCTGGAAACCTTTTATAACAAAGACCATCACTTCTCCTATTGGTAAGAGTGTAGCGTCCTGAGCAGTTTCTCTACTGTTATTACTAACAACATTCTTGTTTGGTTATTACCTCAATCACATTAAAATGCATTTTGTTTTTTAAGTCCATGAAAGGTTTAACAATTTCCATTAGCGCCTCTGTAAAAAGCAGTTGCAAGTTAAAAGACAAATTGTATAATTATGAAAACATTAGATGCAATTTTTCTTATTATTTTCTATTACTTTTTAGTAAGCAAGCCTTTCTTTTACTAAAAACTCTACCATAAAGTAAAAGCCTAAAGCATTTTATTGTTAAACTACTCAAAATGTTGCCTTAAGTAAAGGAAAAGTATATCTGTTACAATTTAACTTTAAGAAACTAAGTAAACTGTGTTTTTGCTGCTTCCTTGTAAAGTTGGTCCTTATTTACTTAATAGAGGCAATTTATTCATTATACAGGCTACCATGTTCATTAGGATCTGTTAGAATCCTCAGTACATTTATTGGGCATTACTGGAGGAAGATTTTTATTTGCATTTATTATTTTTTGCTAAGGCAGTCAGAGGTGGTCTTTAATACATTTAATATAGTGATAGCCGTATTAAGAAGTACATCCACTTAAAAGGAAATAAAACCAATGAAGTCACTACTAATTTTCAGGTTTTGAAACCTGTTCCATGCTTTTGCTGAGTGTCTGCCAGAAGTGGTCTGTGGCCCAGGGAAGCTCACATTCCTCACGAGGGAGAAACGAGGAAACAGATACACAGACAAGCCCGTCGCAGGCTCTGAGTGTCATGAAGGACATACCAGAGGTGACGTGAAGGAAAGTGACCCCAGGGATGGGGGCAGGGGCATGCAGTGATGGTGAGCAGTAGACCTTTCAGAGGAAATGACCTCTGGGATGAAGCCTGAAGCCATGGCAAATGCAAAGCAGAGGTGATGGGGTGGCCTTTAACTATTGAGGGTTAGCTTCTAATGATCATTAATTCTTACCTCTTTAAAAATCATCAATTGAAGTCTACTTTCAAATTTTCCTGAAGTCTAAAACATACCATCATTGGGAAGTTATTTTTAATACTTGGTGTCAGTCACTATTTCCTGCTTTTATCTCTTAAATTATAGGATTTGGTTCTTTAAATTGCTAACATAAATAATTAGGAAGATAGTCCTAATCAAATGACTAGAGATGTTGGAGAAATCCCCCACTCCAGCTACTGAGTTGTCTTCTGAGTTAGGGAATGTTTACAGGCGTGGATAATGAACCACCTTTTCTATATAGCACTAAGCTCTTCCCCGTCTGTGGCCCGGCTCACCCGCTCCTGTTCACTGGTGCACCGTTCCTGATGCCCAGTTTTCACTGGTCATTCAGCTCTGCAGACGCACTGAACTTGCTGGGTCCGCTTGGACCTCAGATTCCTCGTCTATAAAACTAGGTGATTGGTTTCACATATGACAACATACGTGTTTCAATGCCATTCTCCCAAATCATCCCACCCTCACCCTCTCCCATAGAGTCCCATAGACTGTTCTATACATGTGAAACGAATCACTAGTTCAGGGTCAATTCATGTTATAGGATGCTCGGGGCTGGCATGCGGGGATGACCCAGAGGGAGGATAAAGGGAGGAGGGAGGTGGGAGTGGGGTTGAGGAGGGGGAACTTATGTAAACCCGGGGCGAATTCATATTAATGTATGGCAAAACCAACCAATATAATATTGTAAAATAATTTGCCTCCAATAAAAAATAAATTAATTACAAAAAAAAAAAAAAAAACCTAGGTGATTGGCCCAGATGACCTCTGAAGTGTTTTTCAGTTCTCGCAGTTTATGGTCCACAATGCACTGTCTACAAGCCCTGCCCCTCCACCTCTGATGAACGGTTGAGACTCAGCCTCCTTCCTCTCTGAGGGCAGGGCTGTGTGCCCTGTATGTGTCTGTGTGCCCATCACCTGAGGATACAGGTCTGCATGACGGGGGACAGGGAAGCAAGTGGAAGGTGAGGCTGAGTGTCTGTGAGTGCCAGGGAGGTAGGAGGAATAAGTCAGGTTTCTGTGGGTTAGAGTGTGGGCATGGATGGAGTTAAGGGACACTCCAATTTCAATTACTGTCTCCTCAAAAAATGAAGCTACTTTACAACATGGCCTGTGACTTTATCTTAAGCCGCAAAATTCCTCGTAAGTCATGCAGAGACAATCTGCACACATTCAAAGCGACACATTGATTTGTCGCCAGTGACAGCAGTGCTGACCAGAAACGGTGGGCCCAGTCATGTCCCCCTGCCCTTTGTGTCACCTCAGGGCCCACTAACTGCCTCCTTCCATAAAACAGGAAGATTCTGCTGCCAGTCACATATATTGCCTGCCTAGGGCAGCGCAGCTTAAGAGCTAAGTGGATGGGGTCTGGGTTCAAATCCTGACTCTACCACCTATATACTGTGTGACTTTGAGTAAGGGGTTTCAGTTCTCTGAACCTGAACTTCCTCATATTTAAGATGGGAGTGATGATTTTATCTATTTCATAGGTTTTATGAAAATTGACTATAAAACATCTGGCCTAAAATGATTTTTATTAGCTTGTTCAAGTCTCAACAGTAAGGTCTCCATTTTGCAGATGAAGAGGCTAAAAACTCAGAGAAGTTTGTCAGCTGCCCAGTCACACAGCTTCAGAGAGTTGGGGGGCAGGATTCCTCCTAGGTCCTCTGCCTCTAGAGCTGCCTTCCATCCACGCAGCCTGGGCATCCCCACGTGTTCACCTGCCTCCTTCCAGTGATATCTGGGAACTTTGAGTCACCTATCCTGCTAACAGCATGTGAGTGTAGGTGGGGGTGGGGGGTGAGGAGGGGTCCTTCCTTGAGCATACTGTCAATCTCAAGTGTTCACACCAGATAAACCACTGGAAATTTAATGGGTCCCCCATGTATTACCATACCAGCCCATGCATATTAAAAAGAGCCATAAACATCAATTATTCTGAAATAAACTGAGGAAATTAGGAATCACTACTCTTGAGAGTCCCTTGGACTACAAGGAGATCCAACCAGTCCATTCTAAAGGAGATCGATCCTGGATGTTCATTGGAAAGACTGATGCTAAAGCTGAAACTCCAATACTTTGGCCGCCTCATGCGACGAGCTGACTCACTGGAAAAGAGTCTGATGCTGGGAAGGATTGGGGGCAGGAGGAGAAGGGGACGACAGAGAATGAGATGGCTGGATGGCATCACCAGCTCGATGGACATGAGTCTGAGTGAACTCCGGGAGTTGGTGATGGACAGGCAGGCCTGGCGTGCTGTGATTCATGGGGTCGCAAAGAGTCGGACACGACTGAGCGACTGAACTGAACTGAAGAAAGAGATGCCAGTGACCATCCTCAAACGAAGATGCTGTGAATAAATAGTGCCAAGACATAGAACTGACCTTCAGCACTACCCTGGCCCTACCTGATGGCCCAGGTCAGCTGCCGTAGAGCATTAATTGCCCTCCCTGGGCTTGTGCATGGCAACCACTGTGGTGTTCGTTTACTTTAGCCTTTACATAATTAGCCCACAGATATTATTAGATGGTGATAATGTACACGTGCATCACACTCCGTTTACAGGCTTGTAGTTAAGGCTGTTAGTCACGTTCCGTGTGACTACAACCAAATCTGTCACAGAGTCTAAACTAACCAATAAATCCATGTCAAGTGGAGAGAATAATTTAAGTGATAATAAAAGGCAACCAGTTTAGATTTTGATTTTATTGGCAGAAGTTTCCTGCTGCCTGAATGTCATTTAACTCTTCAGGAAATAATGCTGAGGGTCCTCAACCTTTCTGTCATCAGTGCATCGGTGGGGATTAAAGGAGATATTAGCCTCCTGGGATGGGTATTATAGATTGGAGAGTGAATCAGTTATTTTTTTGCTGCGAAATAAACTATTTTGAACTTAAAGAGCAATACGGGCCTCCTGAAGACAAGCTAATTGTGAGATCTGATTTTAGATTAATAAGTGTCAACACTGGGAAAGAAGCAAACGAAAGGATTCAGAAACTCTTGGCAGCAAGCGTTTTGTGGATGCAGTTACCATGGTGATGAGTTTGTTCTCAGGGAGACAGAAGCTGGAACCCAGGACAGACATATGGAATCAGGAAGTCTTATCAAAGGCCATTTTGTTTCCAGGATTTGCCTAGCAGAATCAGTGACTTCTGGACTAATGCCACTAAAGTCTGGCATATATTCAAGAGTGGTGCCTGGCCCACTTCCTCCCACAGTTAGTTACCTGGAAGGGCAGCAAATTGCCTATCCATGTCGATAGGAGGTGAATAAGAGTCCCAACATCATAATGGGAGATGTGTGAATTGTTTCATAAAACTCTGCACTTTCGAATACTGACATTCTCTCTGATTCAGAGAGAAGACATGATATCTGTCTTTTTCATGGTCTCCCATCTATGATTACAATGTCCAGATGACAACATTGTGGAATCAGTCTAAATTAGAATCTGGGGAGTCTGTCAAATCTGAGAATCGATAGATTCTCAAGTCAATGAGAAAGGTGGGAAATGGCAGGCATTAAAAAAAAAAAAGACTGATGAGGACTTCCCTGGTGGTTCAGTGGTAAAGAGTCCACCTGCTAATGCAGGAGACACAGGTTTGATCCCTGATCTGGTGAGATCCTACATGCTGCAGAGCAACTAAGCCTGTGCATTACAAGTACTGAGCCTGTGATCTACAGCCCATGCGCCACAACTACTGAAGCCTGAACACTCTAAAAGCCTGTTATCCAAAACAAGAACTAGAGAGTGTTCCCCGCTTTCCACAACTGAAGAAAAGCCTGAGCAGCAACTAAGATCCAGCACATCCAAATAAATAAAATTATTTTTTTTAAACTGATGAAAAATCTCTTAAACACTGAATCAAGTACAATGTGCCAATTTTTATGTATTCTGTTTAGATATTCTTATCACATTAAACTTTGAGAATGACCTGAGATAGATTAAAAGACAGAATGATGCCCTGAGTTTACATGCTTCCAGAACATCTTACTCCTAATAGTTCTGGCTCCTTCCAGTCTCTCTGATGTTTATAAGCTGGTCTGCCTCCCTTAAGTCCTTGAGCCTCTCTTCTTATCTGTCCACACTCATTCTCTTGAGAATATGATCCAGTCTCATGGCTTTAAATGCATCCACATGCTGACTGCTTTCAAACAGGCATCTTTATTTTTTTTAAAAAACTTTTTATTTTTATATTGAAGTATAGCTGATAAACAATGTTATAATAGTTTCAGATGGACAGCAAAGGGACTTAGCTATACATATATATGTATCCATTCTTCCTCAAACTCCCCTCCCATCCAGGCTGCCACATAACACTGAGCAGAGTTCCCTGTGTTATACAGTAGGTCCCTGTTTGTTATCCATTTTAAATATGGCAGCGTGTGCATGTCCATCCCAAACTCCCTAATTATCCCTTCCCACTAGCCTTCCTCTGGGTAACCACAATTTGGTTCTCTAAGTCTGTGAGTCTGTTTCTGTTTTGTAAGTAAGTTCACTTGCTTCATTTCTTTCTAGACTCTGCATTTAAGGCATATCATACGATATTTCTCTTTCTCTGACTTACTTCACTTTAGCCCCTCAGACATTTCATCCAAACCCCAGATTCACATATCCAACTGCTTAATCAACATCTTCACTAGATGTTTACCTGGCATATCAAGCAAACTCCAAACCAAGTTTCTAATCTTTCCTTCACCAATTTTTTCTTCCTATAATCATCTCCATCTCGATAAATAATTTCATTTTAGTTGCATGAGCCAAACACCTAGTTGTTCCTAGTTCCAGTTTCCTGCTGTCTCGTGCTTTGGGGCTCAGTTTAGGATCCCTTATGCTGCGATGATCCAGCTGATGATAATAGAGAGCTCCATGAGGACAGAGCACACGCCTGCCCTGCTCTCTGTTTCTGCCAGACTGGGCACATGGAAAGCTCATCAGAGGAGGGAGATTGCTGGTGAATGAGTGGAAGCATCCTTGGGATGAGTCTGGGTTCTCAGCATATCCAAATGGTGCATCTTCTTTTTAACAGTTACCAGACTGTAGCAAGTGAATGAGACATTTACCCACGTGGCATTGTTCCAAGCACTGTCAAACCACATGGCTTCCTTTCAAGGTGTCGTTGTATTCCTAGTAGAATTGTTCACAACAGCCCCCTGCTGCTGCTGCTGCTGAGTCACTTCAGTCGTGTCTGACTCTGTGTGACCCCATAGACAGAAGCCCACCAGGCTCCCCCGTCCCTGGGATTCTCCAGGCAAGAACACTAGAGTGGGTTGCCATTTCTTTCTCCAATGTGTGACAGTGAAAAGTGAAAGTGAAGTCACTCAGTCATGTCCGACCCTCAGCGACCCCGTGGACTGCAGCCTACCAGGCTCCTCCATCCATGGGATTTTCTAGGCAATAGTACTGGAGTGGCTTGCCATTGCCTTCTCCACAACAGCCCCCTAAACAGGTACAATTCTCAGGGCCTACCTCACTGAACATTCAGTACTTCTAAAATTGTGTGAAGAATACTGAAAATAGTGAACTAAAAATATAAAAATAATATCCTGTTAATGAGTCACCATGCCTTTTGTGATGTGTCACGATTTTTAAAAAATCTGAGAACGTTAGATGAAGGAAAAGTCATGACATATTAATGATTTCAAATGTGTGCTGGAAATGGCAGGCCAGAAAGTGGCATGAATAATTCAAATAAGACACCATTTTTTTTTTTTCCTTCTTGCAGAAGGTTGAAGCATGAAAAACGGGGGAGGGAGGCTTCAGGAAAGACAGAATTATATATTGTGTTGTCCACTGATCGCCTTGCATTTGGAGAGTTAACACAAGTTCAAGCAATACAGGACACCATCTAGTCATTTTGAGGGGATTATATTGAAATCTTTTGACATCACATTTAGTTCCTTCTGACTCTGGCAGCTGCTGAGGAGAGTTAAGACTGAATGTTTGATGCCCAGTGAATTAAAGTCTATTTTTGAACTTGAATCTCCAAATCCTGAAGGAACAGTCACTGAGAAGAAAGGAAAGCAGAAAACAGCATGGAGGGCAGCTGGTTTAGTGTACTCTCTCCTTATCTCCACCACACAAACCAAGATGGGGACTGGATACGAATGATCTCAAAGGAAGCTCAGAGTATGGATGATGACTGGGAGGAAGCCTGGAATAAAAGCCAACACAGCTACCTTTTTGCTTTAATACCTTTTCTCTGCTGTTTTCTTTCCTTAAATTGCTATTGAAAACATAGCTGAGCATGTTGAAGACGAGCCGTCTATTTCAGCTGTGTATAGATTGTCATGACTTAAAATGTATAAGGTTGAATTTCTTTTAGAGCTATATGATATACATTTCATATGCTTGTATATATACATACATATACATACATACATACTCGCACACATATGCATATATTCATGTAAGTGTTAGTCACTCAGCTGTGTCCAACTCTTTGCAACCCCATGGACTATAGTCCAGTTAAGTCCTTGAGTTAACTGGGGAGCAGACCAGGCTCCTCTGTCCATGGAATTCTCTAGGCAAGATACTGGTATCTTCCTGACCCAGAGATCGAAACCAGGTCTGCCACATTGCAGGCAGGAAAGGCACATATGCACATATACATATAATACACATACATATAACATATACATGCATACATATAATCAATATATTTGGACAATACAGGAAGAAAATATTTTAAAAGAAATCTTTTGTGAATGTGCTCAAGGCACAAATGAATGAAGAATGAGAATTTAAATGACTAGGATGAGACAAAACTTCAGGAAGATCATGAATTTACAGTTTTCTTTCAGAAATACTATAGTGAAAATAAATCAATAGGTGCTTGAGTCAATCTATAAATTATCTGCTGCAGGTTGTCTTAGAAATTGTCCCAAAGAGATTTAAACAAAGAGAATAGTAGAGGAATCAGCCTACAGAATCAGGCAGCAGTCTGCAGCTTGGAAAAGGGAAATCCATCCATCCATCCGCCCGCCCACCTACCCATCCACTCATCTACCCCTCCATCGACCCACCCACCCTCGTATCCTTTTGTATAGTGAGTGTATGCTCACGTTAGGTCCTGTGCAGAGTGCTCTGTGGATATGAATAAAGCTCAGCACTCTTCATTGGACTCTTAGCCCAGTGGGTGAGGGAAACAAGGAAGCCCAGACTCTGGTTGATATCTGCTGAGCTATAAAAAGGCAGGAGTAGGGGGCTCTGGATAGATGTTAAGGGGGCAACAATTTTTCGTCAAAAAGTCATCTGAGATTTCAGATTTCGAAAGTCAGAATATCTTTCTGTAAGGATTAAACTATGTGAAAGCTGAATTTCCTTTCTTATTTCCTTATTTATCCCACATAATTTATATAATCATTTTAGGCATTTTAGACACAATTTCCATATAGGTATCTCTCCATATATTAAGGACCAACATAAATATTCATGCTCATGCCCAGCTATGTGTAAATTATAGGAATAAATTTTGTTAAACATCTTACACATTGTTTAAAAATAGACCATGCCCATAATCAAATAACATTTTCAGATTTTAAAACTAAGCACCTACTGTGTGCCAAGTCTGTACTAGAAAGTTTCACAGTCATATTACAAAAATCCAGTGAAGAAAATATTATGATACTGATTTACAAAAATGCATATATACATATACCATAACATATATTTATATGTAAATGTGTATATATTTTCATGTCATATGTAATTGTGATATGTATATATACATATAATTATAAAACATATAATCGATATAATATGTGGTATATGTACACATATACATATAATATATACATATATGCATACATAAAATCGGGAGGTGCAGTGGTAAAGAATCTGCCTGCCAATGTAGGAGGTGCAAGAGATGTGGGTTCAATCTCTGGGTTGGGAAGATCCCCTGTAGTAGGAAATGGCAACCAGCTTCATAGACAGAGGAGCCTGGTGGACTACAGTCCATGGTGTTACAAAGAACTGGACATGACCTAGTGACTGAGCACATATAAATATGTGTGTATTTTTTTTAAATATATATGATTGTGAGAGATGAGATTTCACATCTCAAGATTAAGACTTGAGCTCAGAGCTTCTGATTTCAAGTTGAACTTTTATTATTATTATCACCATGATCATCATCATTGTCACAATTATTATCTTACCATTATTATATATATCATAATGTATATAGCAGCCATATATTTTATTTACTAATAGCTTACAGTATAGTAATATCTATCTAGATTATTAGTCTAGAAAGACATTAAGGATTATCTAATTTATGGTGTCCTGCAAATGAAATGTATTTTGTAGCTAGCATAGTGTTTGTTTAATTTGAATTGGAATGTTTCTCGTAGATATAAGGGGTAGGGTTATATGATGAGGCTGTGCTTCTGCAGTTTTCCAGGGCACCTACTCACAACAGATCCTGAAAGCTTTGAGTTAACCATCCCTGAATCCTGGTGTAAGCCTTTCCTTTTACAAGTAAGGAAAATAATGCCCAGTACACTTCCCAAAGTCATAGCACTCAGTGGCTCATTAGACCTTGCTTGAAGACTTTGGCATCTAGATATGGAGACAACCTAACTCACGTGAACTGCATGCAGCAAAAAACACAACTGGGCAAAGTTGTAGGGCTCTGAACCCAGCACGAATCAGAACACCTGAGCGGTTTTACTTGTTTTCTGATTTAAAAAAGAAAGAAAATAAGAACATACTCTGCTTGACTTTTATTGAGAAAAAAATTGCACTTGTTTTAAAAGTATCAAACCATTCAAAGAGGTATATAGTCAAAATCCTAGCATTCTATCCTTTAAGCTGTGCGTCTGTATGTATGTGTGTTGTTTGTGTGTGTGTTAGTAGCTCAGTCATGTCCAACTCTTTGTGACCCCATGAACTATAGCCTGCCAGGCTCTTCTGTCCATGAAATTCTTCAGGCAAGAATAATGAAGTGGGTAGCCATTTCTATCTTGGGGTATCTTCCCAACCAAGGAGTCAAACCCTGGTCTTTTGCAAGTCTCCTGTATTGCAGGCAGATTCTTCACCATCTGAGCCACAAGGGAAGCCATCCTTTAGGCTAAAACTGTTAATAATTGTTATTCATCCATCTGAAAATTTTCCATACATTAAAAAAGCAAACAGGTATGTGTGTCTCCCCTCACTTCTTTAAATAGAAATGATACCCACAATGTTTTCCTTTTTTCATTTACTGTGAACAGTTGTGAATTTCCATGGTGGTACATATCAGTTCAGTTCAGTTGCTCAGTTGTGTCCAACTCTTTATGAACCCATGGATTACAGCAGGCCAGGCTTCCTTGTCCATCACCAGCTGCCAGAGCTTACTCAAACTTATGTCCATTGAGTCAGTGATGCCATCCAACCATCTCATCCTCTGTCGTTCCCTTCTCCTCCCTCCTTCAATCTTTCCCAGCATAAGGGTCTTTTCTAGTGAGTTGGTTCTTTGCATCAGGGGGCCAGGGTATTGGAGTTTCAGCTTCAGCATCAGTCCTTCAATGAATATTTAGGAGTGATTTCCTTTAGGATAGACTGGTTGGATCCCCCTGGAGTCCAAGGGAGTCTCAAGAGTCTTCTCCAACACCACAGTTCAAAAGCATCAATTCTTTGGTACTTAGCTTTCTTTTTAGTCCAACCCTCACATCCATACATGACTACTGGAAACCATAGCTTTGACTAGATGGACATTTCTTGGCAAAGTAATGTCTCTGCTTTTTATTATGCTGTCTAGGTTGATCAAAGCTTTTCTTCCAAGGAGAAATTTCATTTCATGGCTATAGTCACCATCTGCAGTGATTTTGGAGCCCCAAAATATAAAGTCAGCCACTGTTTCCCCATCTATTTGTCATGAAGTGATTGGACCAGATGCTGTGATCTTAGTTTTCTGAATGTTGAGTTTTAAGCCAACTTTTTCACTCTTCTCTTTCACTTTCATCAAGAGGCCCTTTAGTTCTTCGCTTTCCGCCATAAGGGTGGTGTCATCTGCATATCTGAAGTTATTGATATTTCTCCCGGCAATCTTGATTCCAGCTTGTGCTTCATCCAGCCCAGCGTTTATCATGATGTACTCTGCATATAAGTTAAATAAACAGGGTGACAATATACAGCCTTCCGATACTCCTTTCCCAATTTGGAACCAGTCTGTTGTTCCAAGTCCAGTTCTAACTGTTGCTTCTTGAACTACATACAGACATCTCAGGAGGCAGGTCAGGTAGTCTGGTATTCCCATCTCTTTCAGAATTTTCCACAGTTTGTTGTGAACCACACAGTCAAAGGCTATGGCATAGTCGATAAAACAGAAGGAGATTTTTTTTCTGGAATTCTCTTGCTTTTCTTTGATCCAATGAATGTTCGCAATTTGACTGGTTCCTCTGGCTTTTCTGAATCCAGCTTGAAGTTCATGGTTCACGTACTGTTGAAGTCTGGCTTAGAAAATTTTAAGTATTAGTTTGCTAGTGTGTGAGATGAGTTCAATTGTGCAATAGTTTAAACATTCTTTGGTATTGCCCTTCTTTGGGATTGGAATGAAAACTGACCTTTTCCAGTCCTGTGGCCACTGCTGAGTTTTCCAAATTTTATGGCATATTGAGTGCAGCACTTTTGCAGCATCATCTTTCAGAATTTGAAATAGCTCAATTGGAATTCCATCACCTCCACTAGTTTTGTTCATAGTGATGCTTCCTAAGGCCCACTTGACTTCACATTCCAGGATGTCTGGCTTGAGGTGAGTGATCACACCGTCGTGGTTATCTGGGTCATGAAGATTTTTTTTGTATAGTTCTTATGTGTATTCTTGGAGAAAGAAATGGCAACCCACTCCAGTACACTTGCCTGGAAAATCCCATGGACTGAGGAGCATGGTAGGCTACAGTCCATGGGGTGGCAAAGAGTTGGATATGACTGAGTGACTAACACTCTGTGTATTCTTACCACCTCTTCTTAATATCTTCTGCTTCTGTTAGGTCCATACCATTTCTGTCCTTTATTGTGCCCATCTTTGCATGAAATGTTCCCTTGGTATCTTTAATTTTCTTGATGAGATTTCTAGTCTTTTTCATTCTATTGTTTTCCTCTATTTCTTTGCACTGATCTTTGAGGAAGGCTTTCTTATCTCTCCTTGCTATTCTTTGGAACTCCACATTCAAATGAGTATATCTTTCCTTTTCTCCTTTGCCTTTAGCTTCTCTTCTTTTCTCAGCTACTTGTAAAGCCTCCTCAGACAACCATTTGCCTTTTTGCATTTATTTTTCTTGGGGATGGTCTTGATCACTGCCTCCTATACAATGCCATGAAGCTCCATCCATAGTTTTTCAGGCACTCTCTTAGATCTAATCCCTTGAATCTATTTGTCACTTCCACTGTATAATCGTAAGGGCTTTGATTTAGATCATACCTGAATGGTCTAGTGGTTTTCCCTACTTTCTTCAATTTAAGTCTGAATTTGGCAATAAGGAGTTCATGATCTGAGCCACAGTCAGCCCCCAGTCTTGTTTTTGCTGACGGCATAGAGCTTCTCCATCTTTGGTTGCAAAGAATATAATCAATCTGATTTCGGTGTTGACCATCTGGTGATGTCCATGTGTAGTTTCTTCTCTTGTGTTGTTGGAAGAGGGTGTTTGCTATGACCAGTGCATTCTCTTGGCAAAACTCTGTTAGCCTTTGCCCTGCTTCATTCCGTACTCCAAGGCCAAATTTGCCCGTTACTCCAGGTATCTCTTGACTTCCTACTTTTGCATTCCAGTCCCCTATAATGAAAAGGACATCTTTTTTGGGTGTTAATTCTAGAAGGTCTTGTAGATATTCATAAAACTATTCAATTTCAGCTTCTTCAGCATTACTGATCAGGGCATAGACTTGGATTATTGTGATACTGAATGGTTTGCCTTGGAAGCAAACGGAGATCATTCTGTCATTTTTGCGATTGCATCCAAGTACTGCATTTTGGACTCTTTTGTTGACTATGATGGCTACTCCATTTCTTCTGCCCACAGTAGTAGACATAATGGTCATCTGAGTTCAAATCACCCATTCCGGTCCATTTTAGTTCACTGATTACTAAAATATCGATATTCACTCTTGCCATCTCCTATTTGACCACTTCCAATTTACCTTGATTCATGGACCTAACATTCCAGGTTCCTGTGCAATATTGCTCTTTACAGCATCGGATTTTACTTCCATCACCAGTCACATCCACAACTGAGTGTTGTTTTTGCTTTGGTTCCATTTCTTCATTCTTTCTGGAGTTATTTCTCCACTGATCTCCAGTATCTTATTGGGCACCTACCGACCTGGGGAGTTCATCTTTCAATGTCCTATCTATTTGCCTTTTCATACTATCCATGGGGTTCTCAAGGCAAGGATACTGAAGTGGTTTGCCATTCCCTTCTCCAGTGGACCACGTTTTGTCAGAACTCTCCACCATGACCTGTCCATCTTGGGTGACCCTACATGGCATGGCTCATAGTTTCATTGAGTTAGAAAAGGCTGTGGTCCATGTGATCAGTTTGATTAGTTTTCTGTGATTATGGTTTTCACTCTGTCTGCCCTCTGATGAATAAGGATAAGAGGCTTATGGAAATTTCCTGATGAGAGAGACTGACTGAGGGGAAAACTGGGTCTTGTTCTGATTGGTGGGGCCATATTCAGTAAATCTTTAATCCGATTTTCTGTTGATGGGCTGTGTTCCCTCCCTGTTGTTTGACCTGAGGCCAAACTTTGGTGGAGGTAATGAAGATAATGGTGACCTCCTTCAAAAGGTCCCATGCACGCACTGCTGCACTCAGTACCCCCGACCCTGCAGCAGCCCACCGCCGACCCACACCTCTGCCAGAGACTTCTGGACACTCACGGGCAAGTCTGGGGAAGTCTCTTGGAGTGGTACATATGATCCACCTTATTCTTTTTAATCTCCTCATAATACTTTATTGATTAGCGTTTCCATAATGTATTTCATTAATGTCCTATTGATGAACATTTAGATTATTTCTAGTATCTTGTTATTACAAATACCTTTGTAATAGATCTTTGCCTAAATAGGAAAACATTTCAGTAGAATAAATCTTGGAATTTCTGAGTTGAAGGAAATATGATTTTTTTAAACTGCCTAATATTGGTGTCCTAGAAGCAGCTTGTACCAGCTTGCAACAGCCAATTGTTGAGTATATTCAAGAATCTCATGAGACCATTATTAAATTGCTTATAACTTGAAATGAGCCATGGTGGGAGTGTTTACACCATGAAAACCCAGGCTAATTTTTATTGACATACATATTTTTGGCAAACCAGTTTACCAGCACACCACTGCCTAGAAAGATAACTAACATTTATTTGAGGAAGGTTCCTAAAGTGTGGGGTGCATCCCAGACCTACAGAGCAACTGGGGGGTGGGAACAGAGGATCTGAACTTGTAGAGAATTTCTCATGGGATCTCAGTGTAGCCAATGACGAGGGAACCTCAGCGATGATTAGAGAAGGGAGAGGATGAGAGTGATCAGAGGGTGCTTTCTGGAGAAGATACTAAACTGGAACTTTCGGACTGTTCAGGAGTTAGATACACAAAAGATCCTGGAGATGGATCCAGGTGTGGGAAGTGTTTTCCTCAAATGCATAAAAGATAGATTCTTGGGAAGCAGAGGTCACAGAAGAGGGGGTTCCTCTCACTCAGCTGCCCTTGCAGCCATCAGTCTTCTACTTCCCGTCAGAGCTCATCTCAGAACTTCCCCCTCAACCTCTCCCCAGACGTCCTATTAACACAACACACTCACACACACAGCCTTAGGATAAGTCAAGCTTTCCCCTCTCTCCTTATCTTAAAAAATCCCACTGCAGATCCAACTGAGTTAAATTTAAGTGAATAGTTTCAGGGACATTAACTTAAACTCAGACCAAGAGGGGCATCTCTCTGGATTAGTCCTGAGCTTACTGATGTCAGATGGGGTCTTTCTGATCAAGTGCATCACAAGGACAAAGGGATCCCACTCCGAGTCCCCACCTGCCAGTAGATCCCAGGGAGGTCTTATCCAACAGGCTGTTACAACCTTTCCACCGAAGAAACACATCCCCCACAGCACTGCTTCAATGTGGTCCTTGCTAAAGGGAGAAAGAAGACCAGGTGATGCCGGTCTAAATAAAAACAACAAAATTCCAGGAAACGTGAAAATTCTATTGTCTAAGTCACTCTACTGTTTTCCTTTTCATCACATGACCATTTGGTTAGACAGATTGAGATAACCAAAGAAGCTGTTTAGAATGGTAGTAGTTGAGCACAAAGATTCTACACTGAGTTCATATCTTGACTCAAGCTCCTTGACCTGGGGTATGCGGCTTAACTTCCATATACCTCAATTTCCTCACATAGAAAATGGGGATAATAATAGTATAACAACACAACCGATTCACAGTGTTTTTTGAAGCTTAAATAAGGTAATACATATGTGTGTACACATATCACTATGATGACTGACACATTAATAACTGCGCCGTGTGGCAGCAGTTTTGAGCATTTGGACAGTCTTTAAGATATTAATTCTCCACTTCAGATTGTTTCCAGATGGACAAACCCTGGGTCAGGAAAATTAAAGCCAGTTTAATCGCAACAGGAGGGATAGATATGATAGATGAGAGATGCTTTAATAACATTTTTTGAGCAGCTTGCTCACAAAAAGCACATCAAAATTATTCCTTTCAACAAGCTATAGTGGGGTATAAGGTGCAAAAGTAATTGCTTTAGACCTCCATTTTGACAGACCTTGTAAGAGTTCCCTTTACTTTTAAAATCACTAACTCAGTGTGAAAATTAAAAGTTCAAATTGGAGGGTATCTCCTAGTCCATCATTTGAGGTTTATTTGTCTGTCTCGTTTCATTTGGTCCTCCTGACGGGATTTAAGGGAAGCAGTGGGAGACAAGAAGGGGTCATAAGGTGCAAACTGACTGGGAAACCCTGCCGGGGAAACTGCAGGAGAAAGAGGCATTGCGTTCATCTCTGCCCCACTCAGCACAGCACTCTTTCCCTGGAGGCAAAGTCATCATGAGAGAAATGAGTCTCTGGCTGGTGTGGTGGAGGGTGGAGAGACCCACAGTCTACTTCATATTTACTTATACTGACATATACTGCCCCCATGTCACATCTGTGATCCCACCATTAATACTATAGCAGTTCTATTTCCTTATGTGTTCCTTGCAAGCTGGATTTTAACAAAAGAAAGGCTTATAATAACTTCAAGTATTATCCCAAGGTTGAAAAAAAAGGATAGCCATAGTTTATTTTTGTACTCACATCAATGTAGGCAATAAAACCTTATTTAATGAAAAATTGCATGTCGTAAAAGTGTTTTACAATGCTTACAACAATGTAATATTACCATTAACAAATTCAGTACAAGCTCCACAGTTTATGTTTGCTGGACGAAACCTAATGCCAAGTCAATGAAAATTGGATTACAGCCTTTTCTCAGTGAAGTGTGTTTTGTGACAGGGAAGGTGCTCCAGGAAAAAGGAAAAATGTTTTCAGAGACCTGTAGGGTAGACAGAGGGCTTTCCAGGTAGAGCTAGTGATAAAGAACCCACCTGCCAGTTCAGGAGATGTAAGAGACATGGGCTTGATCCCTGGGTTGGAAAGATCCACTAGAGGAGGGCATAGCAACCCACTCTAGTATTTTTGCCTGGAGAATCCCATGGACAGAGGAGCCTGGTGGACTACAGTACATGGGGTCACAAAGAGTTGGATATAACTGGAGCAACTCAGCACACACACACAGGGTAGAAGGAACACACTATTTATTAGAGGAACGTAAGAAATCAGTCATAGCTGAGCTGGTAAAGAATCCACCTGCAATGCAAGAGACCCCAGTTCGATTCCTGGGGTCAGGAAGATCCCCTGGAGAAGGGATAAGCTACCCACTTCAGTATTCTGGCCTGGAGAATTCCATAGACTATATAGAATCAGTCACAAAGAATCAGATAAAACTGAGCGAATTTCACTTCACTTCAAGGAGTCAGTGGGTGGGAAGGAGGGTGAAGAAAAGAATATGAAACCAATGAAAGGAAAAATAAGGCTTGTGATGGGACTTGTGATGGTTCATTTTATGTGTCAACTTGGCTGGCCTGAGGGATGCCAAGATAGTTGGTAAATCACTATTTCTGGGTGTGTCTGCAAGGATGTTTCTAGATGAGATTAGCATTTGATTCAGTAGACTGGGTGATGGCTGTCACCTCTGTGGATGTGTATCATCCAGTCTGTTGAGAGCTCAATAGAACAGGAAGGCCAAGGAAGGATAATGAATTCTCTCTCGGGTTTTGAGCTGGAACCTTCATCTTCTTCTGCCTTCAGAAATGGAGCTCCTAGCCCTCGGGCCTGATGATTCAGGAACTTACACCATCAGTCCCTCACTCCCAGGCCTTTGACCTTAGACTGAATTACCCCACCAGCTTTGCTGGTTCTCCAGCTTGCAGATGGCCAAGTGTGGAACTTCACCTCCACAACTGCATGAGCCAATCCCTATAACCAATCTCCTGTGTATTCTATCTGTCTCTCTGTACATCCAATTGGTTGTGTTTCTCTGAGGAACCCTGACTACTACAAGGCTTTGAGGACACCTAAATGTGGATTGTCAGCCACTGTGTGTACAAGTGTGGCCTGCAACCAGCACTGCCAGTGTCACCTGGGCACTTGTTAAAAATACACATTCTCTGCCCCCTCTCAGATCTACTGAATCGAAAACTCAGGTGGGACCAGAAAACTGTGTTTTAACAAACCCTCCAGTGATTTTAGAGTATAAATCATGTTGAAAGGTTTAGTGTGCACAACAGAATCAGCTGGTAGACTTTCAAGACAGGTGTCTGATCCCCACCCTGAGTCAATTAAATCTGGGACTCAGGTTCTGGCACTAGTATTTTCTGAAAGTTTTTCAGGTAGTTTTAACTTGTGGGGATGGGGGGAGGTGTCCTTGGTGGCTCAGACAGTAAAGAATCACCCAGGTTCCATCCCTGGATTGAAAAGATCCCTTGGAGGAGAGAATGGCAACCCACTCCAGTATTCTTGCCTGGAGAACTCCATGGACAGAGGAACTTGGTGGGCTACAGTCCATAGTGTTGCAAAGAGTCAGACACAACTGAATGACTAACACTTTTTTTTTCTGACATGGGACCAGAATTGAGAATCATTGGTTTAGACTAACATTTTGTCATCTGTCATATGTTAATCATAGGGAAATTTTACTCTGAGAGGCAATTCATTGATAACCAACTCTCTTTTGGTTTAGGCCTTAGTAACAATGATCTTTCGGAGAAGGCAATGGCACCCCACTCCAGTACTCTTGCCTGGAAAATCCCATGGATGGAGGAGCCTAGTAGGCTGCAGTCCATGGGGTCGCGAAGAGTCGTACACGACTGAGCAACTTCACTTTCTCTTTTCACTTTCATGCATTGGAGAAGGAAATGGCAACCCACTCCAGTGTTCTTGCCTGGAGAATCCCAGGGGCAGGGGAGCCTGGTGGGCTGCCATCTATGGGATTGCACAGAGTCGGACACGACTGAAGCGACTTAGCAGCAGCAGCAGCAACAATGATCTGTAATTGACATTATCTGTCTTCTAGTGCTCAAGACTAGATTGCCCATGCCCTTGGCAAACATGTCTCCATGTCTCTTAACAGAAAGGCCTTTTTGCCCAGACAACATTGTGTTGGTAAGCTTCCATATAGTAAACTTCCATTTAGCACAAACTAAGCTGGAGAAGGAAATGGCAACCCACTCCAGTGTTCTTGCCTGGAGAATCCCAGGGACAAGGGAGCCTGGTGGGCTGCTGTCTATGGGGTCAAACAGAGTCGGACATGACTGAAGCGACTTAGCAGCAGCAGCAGCAAGCTGAAACTTCAATACTTTGGCCACCTCATGTGAAGAGTTGACTCATTGGAAAAGACTCTGATGCTGGGAGGGATTGGGGGCAGGAGGAGAAGGGGACGACAGAGAATGAGATGGCTGGATGGCATCACCGACTCGATGGACAGGAGTTTGAGTGAACTATGGGAGTCGGTGATGGACAGGGAGGCCTGGCGTGCTGCGATTCGTGGGGTCTCAAAGAGTCGGACACGACTGATCGACTGAACTGAACTGAACTGAAATCATCAACTAAACAGTCAAAGAAGTGGGTCCCAAAGTAACAACATCCTTTAGATTAAATTTACAAAGTGTGGGGGGCGGTGAACAAGGGGATGGGGGAAATGGAAGGAGAGAAAGGGACACGAGAAAGCATCAGTGAAGAAAAATAAAGCTTTCATACTTTGATTATTGGAAGATTGGGACTGACATACACTACTATGTATAAAATAGATAACTAATAAGAACCTGCTGCACAGGAAACTCTACTCAGCACTCTGTAATGACCTACATGAGAAAGAATCTAAAAACGAATAGATATATGTGTAACTGAATCACTCTGATGTATAGCAGAAACCAATACAACATTGTAAATCAACTATACTCCAATAAAAATGTAAATATGTATATATATATATATATATAAACATAATTCTTACTATTTTTTTAAAGGAAATAAAGTAGCCATACTCCCTTTGGTCTGCTGCTGCTGCGTCACTTCAATCGTGTCCGACTCCGTGTGACCCCACAGACGGAAGCCCACCAGGCTCCCCCGTCCCTGGGATTCTCCAGGCAAGAACACTGGAGTGGGTTGCCATTTCCTTCTCCAATGTGTGAAAGTGAAAAGTGAAAGTGAAGTCGCTCAGTCGTGTCCGACTAGTAGCGACCCCACGGACTGCAGCCTACCAGGCTCCTCCATCCATGGGATTTTCTAGGCAAGAGTACTGGAGTGGCTTGCCATTGCCTTCTCCGCCCTTTGGTCTAACAGGGAGCTATTTTTTAAAGTTCAAATATCATCTTTATTCATCACAAATCCTTGAATACTTGCTAACTGGGTAATCTTTAATAGTGATAACCACCATTTATTGAGCATTCATGGTGGGGATCACATCTTCAGGAAGGGAGCTTAGGTTCTAAAGATAGTATATAAGTTGAAAATCAAACGAAGTCGAAATTACCCTTGTACATCACTTAATGGCTGAGATAGAAGAGGCACGTGTGTGAGTGTGTGCGACAGTCACTCAGTCATGTTCGAATCTTTGTGACCCCGTGGACTATACAGTCTGTGGAATTCTTCAGGCCAGAATACAGGAGTGGGTAGACGTTCCCTTCTCCAGAGTATTGTCCCAACCCAGGGATCAAACCCAGGTGTCCCACATTGCAGGCAGATTCTTTATCAGCTGAGCCACATGGGAAGCCCACAGAAGAGGCATATAGAAACCAAATCTCCATGAGACCAGCTGACCACATCCCCAATATCACATACCTCAGAGCTCCCCAAATAGGTTGACACTTCTCTTTCTTTCTGTTGTTCGTGGACTGGATGTCTGCTTTGAGTGTCTCCCTTGCCGTTACCTCTTCAAATATTCATCACAATCCTATAAGGCAAAATTATTATTATCTCTTTTGCATATTTTGCAGAGGAAGTAATTGAGATTTAGAGAAGTAAATTGCCCAAAGTTGTGTATTGGAGCCCAAATTAAAACACAATATGTGCAACCCAAGGACTCAGACCCACTGCTCCTCTAAACCAGAGCCAATTTTAAAATTATTTTTTCAGTGCGGGTCTTTTTACCTTTGCATCATTTCCAGGAACAATAAACTTCTTCTAAGTAATTAGTTATAATCCCTGAAAGACTGATAAGGCCAGTGTTGTAGGATCAAGGCAGAACTAGTCCCTTCTGTCCCACAAAGGGAACACTGGTACACTGTTGGTAGCTGTGTAAATTGGTGCAGCTACCGTAGAAAACAGTATGTGATTCCTCAAAAAATTAAAAATAGAACTACCATGCATATATTCCAAGCCGCTTCAATTGTGTCTGACTCTTTGCCACTCCACAGACTGTAACCCACCAGGCTCCTCTGTCCATGGAATTCTCCAGGTAAGAATACTGGAATGGGTTGTCATGCCCTCCTCTAGGGGAACTTCTTGACCCAGGGATCGAACCCATGTCTCCTGCATCTCCTGCACTGCAGGGGGATTCTTAGCGCTGAGCCAACAGGGAAGCCTAGAACTCCCATATGATCCAGCAATCCCACTCCTGGGTATATATCCAAAAGAACTGAAATCAAGATCTCAAACAGATATCTTTGCTCCCCATGTTTACTGCAGCATTGTTCATAGTAATGAATAATGGAAACAACCTAAGTGCTCATCAATGGAAATAAAGACGGAATAAAGAAGATGTGGTGTATAAATATAATGGATATTATTCAGTCACGAAAAAGAAGAAAACCCTCCCGTTTGTGACGATATGTTTGCCTTGAAGGCATTATGCTAAGTGAAATAAGCCGAACAAAGACAAATACTACAGAATATCATTTATATATGAAATCTAAAAACAGTCAAACTCATAAAAAATGTGGTTATGGGGGGCAGGGGAAAATAAAGAGAGATTAGGAAAAGGGTATAAACTTTCATCTGTAAGATGTATGAGGTCTGAGGATCTACAGTATAACATGGTGACTATAGTTGATGACTCAGTATTATGTTACTGAAATTTGCTTAGAAAGCAGAACTTTAATGTTCTCTTCAAAGAAGAAAATAAATCTGTGAGGTGATAGATGTGTTAATTAACTAGATGTGGGAATCCTTTCACAATGTATTTGCATATCGGATCACCATCATATAATTTTTTTTTCACTTTTTATTTGTATTGGGGTGTAGCTGATTAACAGTGTTGTGATAGTTTCAGGTGAACAGGGAACGACTCAACCATACATATACATGAATCCATTCTTCCCTAAACCCCCCTCCCACATACATTTTAAACATCTTACAATTTTCGTTGTCAATTACACCTTAATAAGGTTGAAAAAGGGCTTCCCCAATGGCGCTGTGGTAAATCCTCCTGCAATGCGGGAGATGCAGAAGATGTGGGTTCAGCCCCTAGGATGGGAAGATCCTCTGGAGGAGGGCATGAAAACCCACTCCAGTATTCTTGCCTAGAGAATGCCATGGACAGAGGAGCCTGGCAAGCTACTGTCCATAGGGCCGCAAAGAGTCGGATGTGACTGAAGGGACTTAGCACGCATGCAAGATTGAAAAAAATAAAGATTTTTAAAAATTAACAATAAATAAAAAGAGGCCACACATTTGACACCCTAATAAAATCCGCTTCATCCCCTGTTTGGTGGTCTCCAGAGATGGGAGCCCAGTATGAAAAGAGTGTCCTTGCAGTTGACAGACCATACATATGAACACCCCAAAGGGAGACTCTGAAGGGAGAAACAGTGGAGAATGGCAATAGTTTGAAAAGTTATCACATCCTTCTCAGCATCCTCAGGCTCTGCTGGAACCTTCTTTCCTTTCTAGTGAGAAAACAGATTCAATGAAGGAGCAGACATTTCCAATTAGTGCCCAAAATAAAGCCAGAAGAAACTCGAGAGAGCTTGTGAGATGATTGATTGCCTGCTCAGTTTAGCGTCTCCTGAGGCCCGTTCTCCTCCTCCCCAGCCTCCCCACTGTTGTACAGAGGGAGGGGGAACTCTCCTCATCACCCACATTTCTAGGACTTCAGCCCAAACCAGGAGGAATAGTTTTTCCTGGGAAGAGAAACAGGAGCAATGGAATACCTTCCTGCTCCACAGCCACCTCCTCTTCCAACAACTCCAGTCCCAGACAGTACATAGCTGATGAAAAGCAGAGAACAGTATGAGTGTAATTAAATTCCTTGAGCTGACACACACAGATGTCCAGGTTGCACACTGAGCAACTTCATGGATCACAGTGTAAATGGCATCCCCTTGTGATGGGCAGTGCCTAATATACACAGCTGTATGTGGCAGCCCTGCCAACTACCCCCCAGGTTTTGCCAAGGCAAATAGTAAAACATAATACTGTACATCTGTTTTTCCCCCAAGGCAAAACAAGAAGACTTTGTTGTCCATAATTTTCTATAAGGATATTATCTAGTCTTCTCCTAAAGTAATTCAAATGCTCAAGACAATTAGGTGTCTTTCTTTCTGAAACAATAGGGTGCTTATTTGTGTGTTTCCTTCCTTGTTACAAATTTACATGTGCATCTGTTCAAAAATATACATGTACATATGTTCACATAAACAGCAGTGAAAGAGTAAAGCAGTGACAAAGGATTTACACCAACTCTACAATTAGCAAACATACTATAAATATATTTAAACTTAATTTTGAGCTTCCTAGAGGCCAGGGCATAACAGGGTAATGTTGATTAGCTGATTTGTCATATCTGACTCTTTGTGACCCCATGGACATTAGTCCACCAGGCTCCTCTGTCCATGGAATTTCCCAAGCAAGAATATTGGAGTGGGTTGCCATTTCCGTAGGTTGCCATTTCCTTCTCCAGGGCATCTTCCCAATCTAGGGATCGAACCTGTGTCTCCTGCACTAGCAGACAGATTCTTTACCATCTGCGCCACCTGGGAAGTCCCCAAACAGGGTAATACAATTATATTATTCTTAGGTGGTGGATAAAAATATACCTGAAGTTTAGGAGACACACCTGTTTTCCTGAAGCTCAGTCCTTAAAGAAGCATATCACATTGAAGCTAACTAGCTTTCCTATCTTGGCCAGGCAGCAATGGTGAGATTGGGATGAGGGGGCAGAGCTTCAAATCTACATGGAATGAAACCTACATGATGTACTGGTTGAACTTGCAGGCATGGAAGCATGTGGGCCGGGTTCAAATGCCTGCTGGCCTTGGGCCATCCACTTAACATGGCTCCAGTTTTCTTGTCTGTAAAATGGAGGTAAAATATGCACATGATCTGCTGTGACAGTATGTGGAATATAATGACGGTGTGCTTAGCATAGCCTCTGGTTCATGGTAAGCCCTCAATATATTAGTTTTTATTATGGAAGCCTAAAACAGGAGGTGGAGCTTGTGGCTGGGATTAAATACTAGACTTACTCCTAAGATGCCCAAAGAAGGAGGCATGAGGAAACAGTTCAGGAAAGCCAGGGTGAGGAACCTTCTGGAGAAATCCTGAAAGATGTCCAGCCTCTGTGCCCTCGATCTGCTGCAATGTTCAGGTTTCACCCTCTTGGGCAAGCCTTGGCAACCAGCAGATGACATTGTAAAGAAATGTCTATTAGGTTGATAATAGTTTTGTTGCAAATGCAGAGGGACATGTGTATATGGTGGAATCACCCTTACATGGATGGTCAAGGCATCCAGTGTTCTGACAAGACTAGCGCCTCAAGGCACAGATGTGTGTGTGTGTGTGTGTGTGTGTGTGTGTGTGTGTGTGTGTGGTGGGTGGAGGGTGAGGGGATGGGCTGGTGCAGGTAGCAGGCACAGGATACACAGGAACCAAAGTCCTGGTCATGGATCAGCTGGCCTCTGGAAGGAAGGAATGTTGAGTTTGAAATGTTGAGCCTCAGAGGAAGGCACAAAGCCACAATGACCTTCAAAACAGCTCTATAAAAAAGGGCTCTGTTAAAGCCTCTGACTAGAAGAAGAGAAAGGGGAAGTTAGAGTACTCCCATAGGGAGAGCTTTTCCAACTATTCATACTATGACCCACAGTGAGAAATGTATTTTACACATGAATACATATAACTGAACACAATCTCACAAAACAGTTCTTACCCTTACCATGTATGCTTCACTCATATTATCACTTCCATTTGCTTTCTTTTTTATAAAAAAAAAAAATACTATTTTATTTCACAATTTCAAAAATGCTGCTTTAAGAGAAAAGATGGAAAAGGACCCTTTGGGAGGACCTTGGGCCCAAGACAGTAAGACAGAAGGTTCTTTGGAACAGATACTGACTAAGGAAAAAAGGTCTTGTGCCACAGTGTGGCTGCAAATGTTGGGCTGAGTAGGGGAAATCAGTGAGACCCCGCTAAACTGGATCGTCTTTGAATCCCTCACGCCTTGCACACAATGGGCCTTTAGAAGAGTTATTTTAACTGAGCTTGACTTACCCTAACTGAAAGTAGCTACCTCAAGTACACAGCCTTCTCATGACCTGATGTGACAGCTCAAGGGACTTGAAACAGCTGGAGGAATGGCTGGACGGCATGTCCCACTAGCTTCCTTAACAGAATCCTTCCTCTGCTGGGCTGACACAAGGGCCTTTGTATTGGAGACGTCAGGTTTGCCCCCGACATTCCTCTTGTAGGGCCTGGGGCTCTGGCCTTCTCTGAAGATACTCCCCTCAGGTTGTCAGACCCCGCAGTTCCTGTCAGCTGGGAAGAGCTGAGGAGCTATTTTGAACAGTTCAAGCTACTAAATGAATTTTCTAGGAATGTTTCCTTGTCGACTCCTTCTCCATTTCCTCTTTCTGCAGTAGAGAACTTCTCCCTTTTCCTCCGTCTGTGCCGTTAGACTTCTCAAATTTAAAAGTTACAGGCCTTTTTTTATTACAAGCAAACAAGTGCTCTGGCTGTTCCAGAATGCTAATGCTCACCTAAAAGGAAAAAAAAAAAATCTTTTATGAGACCATAGGGTCTACCCCAGTCTGTGCAATTTCCATTTTGAGTAAGACAGTTCCAGCTCCTCCCTCAGGCTTTTTCCTCGATGCTCCCAGAGTTCTTGAGCTTTAATCCTCCCTGGGTGCTCCCATGGGAGGAGGGGCCGCAGAGGACCAGAGTTCTCTCTGAAGGAAGGGCTGCAATAGGGCCTTGTGAAGGCACCTGTGACCTGGGCAAGCAACTCAAATTTCCGACATGTCATTGCTTCTTCCAGGAAACTAGGATGGTAGTGATATCTTGCAGAGTTGTTACAGAGGGAAGAAAAAATGTATGTAAAACAAAGCAGAATACGAGCCACATGGAGGTACTGGAAAGTCATTAGTAGTTGTAGTAGTAGTAGCTGGAGTTTTGTCATCATCACAGTTATTACAAGTTTCTTCTTGAAAGTGAAAGTGTTGGTCGCTCAGTCCTGTCCGACTCTTTTCAAGCCTATGGATGGTAGCCCACCAGACTCCTCTGTCCATGGAATTCTCCAGGCAAGAATACTGAAGTGGGTAGCCATTTCCACCTCTAGAGGATCTTCCCAACCCAGGAATCAAACCCAGGTCTCCTGGCAGATTCTTCACTGTCTGAGCTACCAGGCTAGAGTATAGATGCTCAATTCACAAGTATCTTCTTAGATGACCCAAAGAAAGCTAGGCTGATTTTGACCAAAACGAAATAGGAAATGGATCATTCGTATTATCACCATTGTTAAGTATTTATGAGACAGCCTTCTGCTCACATCACAATATAAAGAGCATTAGACCCAGTGTCTATCCAATAGGAAGATCTTTTTTCTTTTAATTATTTATTGGCATATAGTTGCTTTACAATGTTGTGTTAATTCCTGCTGTATAGCAAAGTAAATCAGCCATATGTATACATATATTGTCCCTTTTTTTTTAATAGCAACAAGACTTTTCTTTTTTATTCAAATTATTTTTAAAACAATACTTTTTCCCTAGAAGGTGGCACATTTTCAACAACTAAAAACAAAATCTAATGACCCAATGATAATCTGCCTAGAAATACATACATACAATATTAATCTGACAATATTAAATCAATGGTAATCACCATAGAACTGGGCTGTAAGTAGACTGTATACTATAACAGAAGAGTGTGGATATCCCTTTTTTTTTTTCTTTCCTTTCCATTTAGGTCACCACAGAGCACTGAGTTCCCTAAGCTATACATAGGAAGCTAGAGGACCCGGCTGTGAAGTGGTAGATTCTACATAATGATGTGAAATGAGCAGATCACTGGAAGCAGGGGTTTCCTTGGTACAACTGTGACATTTAGGCACAGATCTTTTCTGTTCTACTAGATTAAAAGCCCTCTCACCCCATCATAGGTCAAAGTATCTGTTTCATTTTATTTTCAAATTCTCTCCCTTGCTCTGCTCCCTACACCAAGCAGGCTTTGGGCACAGTTTGGCCAGATGGGTAAATACAAGTATTAAACAATCCTATGACACCACATCAGATGCTCAGGTAATGTTTGAATGCATCCATGGTGATGGATGGTAAGGAACAAATGCTGGGACCCTTTTTAGAAGAAACTCCACTGCATGATATCCTCCAGCCCTGGGAGGAAGCAGTGTATCTTCTCAAGTCAGCGTTGGCAAGAGGCAAAGAGAGGAAGCTGGTGCCTGAGCTTGTCATAAGTGAACCTGGGTGAGTCAGCGTCTATTGTGAACAACTAGCTCCTTGGTAAGGGGCTCTCTGGGGAAGAGAGATTCATCAGGCCACACATTCTGAACAGCTAAAGAAGATTCACCTTATGGGAGGATGTCAACCAAAACTCCAGAAAAATGATCTTGTGTAGGGAAAGCTTGTATCTGGAAAAGAGACTTTGTGCTCCACTTGAAGGCAGTCTTGGCTATACAGGTACATCTGTCTGCTTCTCAGCTGGATTAGAACATTCCAAGTATTAAAATTAGTAGGTCTGCCTAAGTTAAGCAGAATAAACAAACCCAGGACAAGGAGAAGCTCAAATGGCTTCTTCTCACTGATTTTCTTTTACTATTTAAAAAATATTTATTTATTTATTTCTGACTGCATCAGCTCTTAGTTGCAGCACATGGGCTCTTCCTTGTGGCACACGGGCTTAGTTGCCCTGCAGCATGCGGGATTATAGTTCCCTGACTAGGGATCGAACCCATGTCCCCTGCATTGGAAAGTGGATTCTTAACCACTGGGCCACCAGGGAAGTCCCCTCACTAATTTTCATCATCATCAAAATTAGATCTCAGAGCCTAAGTGTCTAGTTGTTGACATCTTGCAACTAATCACAGATAAAAGAGCACCTTAATTGCTCTTCCACAAAACATGTTTCATTGGATTTAAGCAGCCCTGAACTGAAGAGAGAGCAGCCAGGTCAAGGTGAATGCTTCCTTTTACTGTCCAGAATTCAATCACAGGGTTGATGAAAACATGTTGTAAACTGTATTTTCCATTATAAGGTGATCCTTTTTTTTTTATGCTTTACAATTTAGTATTTCTTAAATCAGTATAGGTTGGATATTTTATTTATACAGCTAATGTGTTTATTTTTCTCAGGAAAAAAAAGAAAAAGCTGCCACTAAGCCAGTGGAATGTCAGGTTTGATGCTACCTTAGAATTCGAGAAATAGATGCTTCACTGCTTTTGTGTAAGAACTTTCAGCACAATGTCTTGTGCACAGCCCTTGAGTCATGAGCCCCCCTCCTAAATAGCCCCATCCTCCCTTGGGTCCTGCAGCAACCTAGAGACGCCTTGTCACAAGGACACATTAAGACAGCATGGTCACTGCCGCCCAGGAGCAGCTATATAATTTGCAGATCCAAGTGCAAAATGAAAATACGGGGACTGTCATTCAGAAATTGTAAGAATTTCTACAGAGTGACAGCAGAACGTTAAGCCAAGAGTGGGCCTTTCTGAGCCTAGGGCGCTGTGTAGCTTTCCCCATCTCACGAATGCAAAGCCAGCCCCCTGCTGGCCAAAGGAGCAGGCCACGCTGAGCTTCAGATGCCATGGGAGTCCTCACGCTCCCCAGAAGCTCCTCTCCCCCAACACTTCAAGCTTTCCTCAGTCCCATTCCCAAACCTCCATCCCACCACATCCTCTACCACAACCTATCAATTCGGTGTGTGCTTGCTGAGTCGCTTCAGTCATGTCCGACTGTTTGTGAGCCTATGGACTTAGCCCGCCAGGCTCCTCTGTCCATGGATTCTCCAGGCAAGAATACTGGAGTGGGTTGCCATTTCCTTCTCCAGGGAACTCTTCCCAACCCAGGGATCAAACCCGTGTCTCCTACGTCTCCTGCATTGCAGGCAGATTCTTTAGCACTGAGCCATCAAGGAAGCCCCTCGTCAATTCTACACATGCCCAGTGAACCCGTTCTGTCCGGAGGAAGGGTGATAAGAGAGTCATGAGCAATGTGAAGGCTCAGGAGACCCCCCAGCCTGCACCTGGACAACGTGGCTCCCACCCCAGCCAGTTTGGGCGTCTCCTCATTGACTTCCTTTCTGACCCATTTTTCCTCCTTCTTATTGTCCAGGTGTCTCTTCTGCTTTAGAGTTAGCATCCCTGCCCCACTCTCCCAGGCCCTTCTTTCTCTCCATCCCACATTCAAATAATTTAATTCCACAAACCACCACACAGCAGTAAACTCAACAAAGATTTTCAGCTTGATAATTGACCTATAGGTCAGAATTCTTCTCTATGTGAGCTATAACACAGTCCAGTGTGTTACCAAGTTATTAAGCCAACTTCTAAGTCAGCCTTTGTTTATTTGGAGAGTGGCACTGATGCCTGAGCTTTCTTCCACTGGCATTGGACTTGAATTTTCCCTCGAAATGATTACTGTTAAGTCATTGCCTGAACTCAAATTAATGAGTTCATAATCACATTTTTTTTTTTCTGGGATTGTGACTTAGAAATAGAAAACCTTTCAAAATCCATGGCTTTTCAGGAGAGAGAGTGCTAAGGAACCAAGAATCTGAGAAATATAGGGAGCCAGTTTTGAACTGATTCCATTTTCCCCAACGGGCTCCATTCACTCTCCTGGGAGGGCATCACTGAGGGGGTGACAGGCAGTTCTACACCATGAGAGAGCCCAGTACCAAGAAGGCTGTGTGATCCTATCAACTAATTGGTTGGCTTCATGAAAACTGTTGAGAGCAATCATTTTGTGACAGCTCAAGTTTGACCAGGTACATTCCATAGCTGAAGATAATTGGAACTGCAAATGTCACTAAAATCTAATATCTTACAAGGACTCCAGAGTTGAACTTTGAAAAATTATTAGTCATTGCAGAATTCTCTCATGATGCTGCCATGGCAAAATTTCCTTTTCTGAATCTACTTTGTAATATGCTGAGTCTGCAAGCACATCATTCCTTACAAGGTTCTAGAGATGATTAAATGGGCAAACACTTACAAAGTGCTTGGCACACCTCTTGGAACATAGTAAGCACTCAATAAATGTTAGCTGTTATTGTTATCGGCTCCTTTATTTTGAAACTGACATTAATTGCTGTGACAACCGAAGTACATTGAATCATTCTACTGCTGTGCAAGGCAGTCTCTTCACACAAGTGCTGATGCTTACATGTTAGTTTCTAGCTAAGCAAAGAGTCAGGTTTGCAGGTAGCTTTGGATTCAAAGTTTAATTTTAGGGCTTCCCTGGTGGCTCAGAGGATAAAGTGTCTCCCTCCAATGCAGGAGACCCAGGTTCGATCCCTGGGTCAGGAAGATCCCCTGGAGAAGGAAATGGTAACCCACTCCAGTATTCTTGCCTGGAGAATCCCATGGACGGAGAAGCCTGGTAGGCTACAGTCCACAGGGTTGCAAAGAGTCAGACACGACTGAGTGACTTCACTTGGATTCAAAACCTAGGTTAACCAGTTATGCTATGAACAGTGATTCTTTACCATCTGAGCCACCAGGGAAGCCCCATGAACAGTGATTCTTATCCAAGGGCAATTTTACCCCCAGAGGAACACTTGGCAATGTCTGGAGACATTTTCTGTTGTCACAACCCAGGGAGGTGCTATTGGCATTTAGCAGATAGAGACCAAAATGAATGTGATAGTCGTTTAATCATGTCCAATTCTTTGTGATTCCATGGACTGTAGCCCGCCAGTCTCCTCTGTCCATGGGATTCTCCAGGCAAGAATACTGGAGTAGGTTGCCATTCCCTTCTTCAGGGGATCTTCCCAACCCAGGGATTGAACCCGGGTCTCCTGCATTGCAAGTAGATTCTTTACCAACTGAGCCATCAGGGAAATCCAATAGAGGCCAAGGATGTTTCTAAACAACCCGCAGTGCACAGGACAGTCCCTCCTCTCTCATGAAAAAAATTATCTGGTCCCAAATTCCAGGAGTGTCATGGCTGAGGAACTCTGCTCTGTGAGAGACCTAGGTGGGATGTTGAATCTTACTGGGCCTCAGTTTTCTCATCTTCAGGAAGGAAAAGAAATAGCATCCTACTTGCAAGGTTGCTAAAGCAAAAGAAAAAAATTTAAATGAAAGTCCCTTAGTGGGATCCTGACATATAGTCACCTGACCTTGGCACCAGGTTTCATGGAAGTGGTGGTGGGTTCTTTCGGTTCCTGTGCAACAGGAGAGTTCATTCCCATAAATACCTGGGGGAAGATAGAGAGTCTCAGAAACCATTTAGGCTTTTTTATTACCAGGAGAAGGAAAATGTAACAAGAATCTGCTCTTCTCCTTTTGAGCTGTTTAGAAGTGTCTGTAACACTCCCTTGCACTACTGTTTCCATCCCTTCTCAAACACACAAAGTCCAAGTTATGCAACCACAGTGAACTTGAAACAGCTTTTCAATTCTGCTAATTCACACAGTTATCACTGATACTGGGCTTCCCTGTCGGCTCGGTCAGTAAAGACTCTGCCTGCAATGCAGAAGACCCAGGTTCCATCCCTGGGTCTGGAAGATGCCCTGGAGAAGGGAATGGCAACCCACTCTAGTATTCTTGCCTGGAGAATCCCATGGACAGAGAAGCCTGGTGAGCTACAGTCCATGGGGTTGCAAAGTCTCCAGCAGCCGTGTAACTGAGCCCCCATGAGTGACCTGCGTGATCCTGCCCCAGGTGATGTCCCCTCAGCCCTGAACATGCTATCTTCCTCCACCCTAATGATGAGCACACCTCCCTGTGACTTCTTTTTTTTAAGATTTATTATTTTTGCCTGTACTGGGTCTTCGTTGCTTTGCACAGGCTTTCTCTAGTTGAGCAGGTGAGCAGGGCCTACTCTTGGTTACAGAGCACAGGCTCTAGGGTGCATGGGCCCAGTAGTCGTGGCACACTGGATTAGTAGCTCCAAGGCATGCGGAATCTCCCCAGACCAGGGACTGAACCCCTGTTCCCTGCATTGGCAGGCAAATTCTTAAACACTCGACCACCAGGGAAGTCTGTCCCCTGTGACTTCTATCCTGCCATAGACTATTTCCTAACTTGAAGGTGCA
Source organism: Moschus berezovskii (assembly GCF_049115385.1). Lineage (NCBI taxonomy): Eukaryota > Metazoa > Chordata > Mammalia > Artiodactyla > Moschidae > Moschus > Moschus berezovskii. The sequence continues at coordinate 130,712,691 of NC_142460.1, read as the reverse complement.
GATATCATAATTGCTTCCTCTTTTACTGATGAAATGTCTCTGAAGGACAGAGCTCAGGCCTATTTGGTGAGCATTCACCTGATTATGGATCTCTTGTTAGTGATGTCAGGCAACTGTGGTTCCCTGCAGGGAAGACCTTCAGAAAATTCTCATGTGGGTAACTAACCAGGCCAAATGGGCAGGGTTTTCCTCAGGGAGGCAAATGATCCTTACTGCAAATCCTCCTGGGTCTCCTGAAGAGAACAAGGTATATCATCAGAAGTGCATAAGCCAGTGATAAGCCTTTATCAGAAAAGAATGCTAAGGGGGAAAGTTATTTACCATCTAATATGCTGCTTCCGAGGGCTTCCCAGTTGGTGCCAGTGGTAAAGAACTCACCTGCCAGTGCAGGAGACATAAGCGATTCAGTTTGATCCCTGGATAGAGAAGATCCCCTGGAGAAGGGAATGGCAACCCACTCCAGTATTCTTGCCTGGAGAATCCTATGGACAGAGGAGCCTGGCAAGCTACAATCCATAGGGTCGAAAAGAGTCAGACATGACTGAAGTGACTTAGCACCCACACACTTACTATTTCCAACCAAGGAATGGCTTGAACATAAGAGACACCATGCTCAGGCCTTATTCAGCATTTGCTCAGTAAAGAAGTATTGCCCAGTGCCAAGCATGCTCAGGGCAATGTGCTTGGCACAGGACATGACAGTGAACAAGCCACGCCCCTGCTGTCTGGATGCTAGCACTGAGCTGACGCAGGGTCCTCCTCAAATCCCTCCTACCCTGGGGCCTAGGGCTGTGAGTTGTTTGCTGAATCCTCTCCAAGGAGCTGATCCAACTGTACCTGAAGCATCCTCTTCACATATTTCTACCAAAATGCCTATTGGGTCCTTTAAGGACCAAACCTGTCTCCTCTGCAAAACCTGCCCTGGGTCATAAATATGCTTCACACTCCCACAAAGTTTAACTCTCTTCATCAGCCCTTACCTTCATATATGTACTAAATGTAACCTACAAATTTATGAAAAATTTGACTTTTTATGTCATAAGTTTGGCACAAGGCATCACAATAGACCCTTGATAAACTGGGACTGGAAGGGTGGGAGAGGGGCACTGAGCTAAGCCCCTGGCTGGCCATGGAGGGCCTAGGAGGACTAGCCCAGTTATAGACGGTGCCCAGAGAGGGCAGCTGGGCAGCCCAAGTAGAGTGCACACGGGCCTGCTTCCCACTACCTATTTTTCGCATAGCCAGCAGGAGATAACAACTGGGGACCCAGGCCATCTTTGAAAGTCAAGGCCAAACTTCTAACAGCTGTCTTTGGGAGACCTGTCCACACATGCAGGACCTGGTCTATTGTCCTTAGTTATGGGGTCAGGATTCAAACCTCCAGAAAGAACTGGGAAAAGCTATCTCTAGAAAAGTTGATTTGAATTGAGACCAGGAGAAAGAGGAAAGAATGATGTACTCAAGCAAGAACAGGAAATGAGAACCTAGGGGAAAACTCAGTCCCAGAGGCTGTGGTGGTGGTGATTTAGTCACTAAGCCATGTCCAACTCTTTGTGACCCCCATGGATTATAGCCTTCCAGGCTCCTCTGTCCATGGGATCCTCCAGGCAAGAATACTGGAGTGGGTTGCCATTCCCTTCTCCAGGGGATCTTCCCAACCCAGGAATTGAACCCGGGTCTCATGCATTGCAGGCAGATTCTTTACCAACTGAGCTATGAGGGAAGCCCAGGTGGGTTCCAATTAAGGTATGCCACAGCGGTGCCTGGGCTCCCTGGAGCATGCCCGGGTCTCATTGGCAATGATAACTCTGTAGGGAGTAGCAGCAGGGATCAAGGAGAGACCAGGGCAAGCACACAGTGATAGCAGGGCTGTGGAGCTCAAGTCTGGAAGTGACTTTTTCCCAACTCGAGGGAAGAGGAGGACAGTGCTGATGCAACCCCAGATCAGATGAGACAAGCCCAGAACAGAGCCCCTGTCAGAGATGTGGGTTCATGCTTTAGTGGATCTGTACTTCAGAGGACCTGGCTTCAGAGCTTTAAAAGAGCAGAGGTCAAGCTGGAGGAAATAGCAGAGAGGCAACTGACTTGTACATCCTTAGATGTGCGGAGACAGAAATGTTGAACTTACTGGTTTGACATGCTTACATATCTCCTCTCCAAGACTGAAAGACTGTCAAGATTACAGGGCAGCACAGCTTCTCTGTGCTCTGCAAGACCCTATGTTTGTAATGGCTGGTGATAATGGTGGGGGAAATGACATGTATTAAATGATGCAGTCTGTAAGTTAAGAAGAAGCGCAGCTACAGATATATTCGAAAGCGTCCCTGAATCACTCATATATTTGAAAGTAGCAAAGGGTGATACCACCTCCAAAAAGGTATGATGAGTTTGTTAGCTGGAGGGTATGTTAGATCACAGACTTTATTTCTCACACTCGAAAAAATGTTACACAAAGTAAAAGGGACATAATGTGAGTGAAATCTTTGGGGACATCTCACCAAAGGCCAGGGACCTGCTCTTGTGCCTGCAGGGTCTTGGTCAGTACCATGGGTTTGGACAGCTCTGTCGAGAGCAGTTCAGGGATGCTGAAAGCCCTAAACAAAATCCCTTATGAGCTAGTGCCAGTTTTACTTTCACAAAAATCCTCCTCAGCACACTGAAGAGAAATCCAAAATCCCTTCTGCTTGGAAGTTTTAACTTATGCAGGACTTCCCTGGTGGTCCAGTGGTGGAGAATTTGCCTGCCAGTGCAGGGAACACAAGTTCCATCTCTGGTCGGGGAAAAACCCACATGCCATGTAGCAACTAAGCCTGTGTGCCACAACTACCGAACCTGGTGCCTAAAGCCTGTGCTCTACAGTGAGAAGCCCACGGACCACAGTGAAGAGCAGCCCCTGCTCGCTGCAACTGGAGAAAGCCCGTGTGCAGCAACGAAGACCCAATGCAACCATAAAGAAATTTGACAAAAATAACTTATGCAAAGAGAAGTGAGGTCGCCCTCTCTTGCCCAGGATGGAAATCTTGGAGTCAGGGCTGAGCACAGAAGTGTAACTTAATATTTACATATGAAATCTAAGTGTTTCTGTAGTTACAAAGGAGACCAGGCTCTCGAAGGCTTTACCCTTTACCATTCTTCCTCTCAAAAATAATCTTCCATAGAAACAGATGTTAGTTTCTTCTGTCTACATCAAAGTTCAAGAGAAGGCAATTACTCAGATAATGCTTTAGATAAACAACGTTATTCTGTTCAGTTCTTCAAATAATCTTCTATTTAAATCATAGCTAATTACTATTTAGCAAATTAAACTCATTGAGTATTTCAGAAATGTTCTATTTTACTGTCAGAATGAATGCTTTAGAGATCCCCTATGGTGAGGAGCCTTCTTTTTTCATTATATAGAATATTATCTAGTTGGCCTGAATCCTTGAAAAAGATTTTCTTTTCATATCCCTTAAAAAACAAACAATACAAATCATTTGTGAAACTTCAGCTCTTTAAGTAGACATTTCTTTAGCACAAGAAATTTCTTAGGTAATGCAGAAAAACCTTGCCAGTATCTCTAGCTGTGGTTAGACCCTCTAACCACGTGTCAAGAGGTTAGGAGTGAAGAAGGGATGTTCATGGAAATGTGTGACTGGCTAGCTGGAATAAACTAGAATCAGTCATGGTGGTTTAGTTGCTAAGTCATATCTGACTCTGAGATCCCATGGACTGTAGCCCAGCAGGCTCCTTTGTCCATGGAATTTCCCAAGCAAGATCACTGGAGGGGGTTGCCATTTCCTTCTCCAGGGAATCTTCCCAACCCAGGGATTGAACCTGCGGCTCCACCATTGCAGGCAGTCTTCTGCATTGCAGGTGGATTCTTTACCGACTGAGCCACCCACCAGAGCTGCTACTTGGGCTGTGTGCTCCACAGTTGTTCAGCCATCCAGCCTCCCTCCAACCTGAAGGAACACTTTTAACTGAAGATTATATAGAGTCAATAATATGGATTCCTTGAGAAGAACTAAATCCACATTACAGAATGAAATCTGCTTATTAAAGAATTACAGAGTGTAAAGGAAACAAGCTACGCACACAATAGAGGCATCTGCAGTGGGGTTCTGCCCGCCATGTCTGCCATGGTACCAAGAGCACTGGCCTTAGACCCACATGGTTCAGAGGATCCCTCTCTAGCCATCTTCTAACCACATTCCCAGCCACAGCTCTCACCTCCCATAGCAAGAAGTTCATGGAACCAAAACGCCTTTTCCACTTGGAACCCAAGTCCTCCCTTCTATGCAGTGATTCAGGTTCTCAGGACCCTAGAATTTCCTGCTCAAGTGATTCCAAGTCTACATCCATGACTTACACAGACCTCTACTCCATGTCCTACCCCCACGGGCAGATTGAGCCACCAGTGTGTGTGCTCAGAGGCCCAAGGAGTGGCCAGTGGAGGGGGGCTGTTGACATGGAATGTGGACAAAATTCAGGCGTATAGTAAAGTAAGAGGGGAGGCTGGGAGAGGTATGTACATATATATATATATACACACACACAAGGCCCCGGGGTACAGGGTAAGAACAGAACTGTGTCAGGCTGTAGGCTGAGAAACAGTGAGCCAGCTCTTCATGTACTACAGAATCCTACACTTGAACCTAATCTTCCAGATAGTTACAAAGGTATATTTGTAAGACAGGAGGATGGAACATACTTATTTAACAGTTTACCAGCCTGACAACTTCTAAATATTTAGACATGGTGAGTGGGCCTCCATCTGTACTCCTGTCCTGGGGCCCAGCACTGTTGCAGAGTGGGAGTCCCTGGTGAAGGCCCCAGTGTTGGAGGGGATCCCCTTTTTTAGAGCATCCCTTAGGTCTGCACAACCTGCTAATCTACTTCCCGATCACGTCTCAGTCCCTCAGTTATACTGGACACAGAGAATTCTCAGTATGGATATCTGGGGTTACTCAAAGTCCATCTTTGAAAGAAGGACCTTTGTCAGATGTGTTCCTATAACTCTAGTTATTTCACAGACCTGTGAAAGCTCTAGGAATTGGAGCAGAAACATTACCCAATAAATCTTATCTGCCTTTTATGTCTACTTCATCTCCTCTTTTGAACCCATAGCTTTTGTGCTGTCTCTAGCTACCCAACATCTCTGCTAGACAGAAACTTTCTCATCCAGTCTTCATCTCCATAAATTGTCCTATTCTCCACTTCACCCACAACTTTGTCATAAAGTCCCATTTCCTCACTGAAGATGATTTTATCCAAGTGAAAGAAAAAGGAGTCTGCAAACACTAATTCATACTACAGTGTGAATGATTGATAGTTTCCTTTTCACCATTTCAATTGCAATTGACTATCTAAAAAAACTCTAGTTGAACCAAGTGAGTAATTTCAGCTGTCAGCTCTTATAGACATATTTTAAGAACAGCATAGATAAGAATGTTTTTTATTGGTGAAAAATTTTATCAGCAAAAATTTATTAATATTGGCAAAATATATTTTAATTTTATAAATTATCTGTTTATGATGAAGACTGATACAGTAAGATATCCCATATAGTAAATATCCCAGTAAAAGGAAATAAAGTAATTTAAGCTTAATTAGTTATTGGATTAATGGCACTGACTGGCAGAGGAGAAACTGACTTTCTCAATAGTGAACGTTGCCCAAAGGATTCTATTGATGAACTATTTCCTCTAAGCCCCAGTTTAATTCTCACAGAGTATGACTTCAGAATTCAGTAATTAAATTCAAATCATGCCTGGCTCTATTCTTCAAGTCTGTATCAAGGTGATTTCAACCCAAGAGAGTTCATTTTAAATTTAGAGAGGGCTTGTTGGCAAACATGTGTTATGAGGGGGGAAATCCCTCTTATAGTTTTATAATATAATACTCTGTCAGAGATTTTTTTAATGGAGTGAGGAAGAAAATGCTTTTATTCTTCAAACCACAATCAGAAGAATACCCCAGATATGAAAATCAGAGCACCTTGGCATCATGGTTTCTCCTCGGACTTGCAGAGGAAGTGATTTTTTCAGTTGGGATGTTTCTGTGAAAAAGTCTCCATCAGTCAGGAACAAGGAGACAAATGGTTCAGCTAATCAGTTATGAAACAAGACAGGCACTGGGAAAGCATGTCCCTAAGACAGACAAGGGAGTCATCATCTGCCTTATCTGAGTCACATGGGGAAGGGTGGTTCTTGGCAGGAAGCCATTTTCAGGAACACAGAAGTGGAGGGAGATCTCTTAACCGTCCCTGTTTTCCAGGAGTGCAGGGCTATGGAGAAGTTCCACACTGTCCATCCACTTGTGGAAGTGTGCACTTTCTTAATGCACAACTATCCTGTTTCATACCAACCCCTCCCTACTTGCTGAGAGCAACGGTGCACTCAGCCTCATCCCTCACCTGCCTTGCTCTCCATTCTCACCCCAAGCTAACTTACTCAGCACCTCTGCCTGGAGTGCTCCACCACCCGCCTCTCTCATTCAGATACTTTATTGAAATGCCATCTTTCCTCTGAGACATCGCCTCTCACATATATCTGTCTCCCTTCTGCGCTTCATTCTCCTTGTGGTATGCATGGACTACTTCACTGATTTAACTGCTTTATTGTATGTCTTCCCATTAGATTATAAACTCCATGAGAATGGGGATGTTTTCACACTTAGTGTAAGCTTTGCCTCGCCTCCTGTTATTAAAGCTGTTTGTTACAGTGATAAATATTCTTTTTTACACAGGAACAGCATGACCTGGGAAGAATAGCATTCTGTTTCTCTTCTGAGTGCTCAATCTAAAAATACGTATTTGAAAACTTTAAAAAGTTTTTTTTTTTAATTACAACTAAAGATCCTGAAGCCAATATACAGCTACATATGTTCCAAATATCAGCTTTCAGAATTTTGGCCTTTTAACTCACATGTCTAATTGATCTGAAAGAAAAGGGCCGAACACTGTGTACATTAAGAAATGGCCACTGATCCCTCAGGGTCTCCTGATCTACAGGTGCTGTATTAACCATATGTTACACGAGGTCTGGGTTACTCTCTCCCTAGAAGCAAGTGAGAGTTGCACAACTGAGTGAGAATTTTCTTTTTTATTTCATTTTTATCATTGGTGGGAGAAGCAAGCATAACAGCATTTCCCCAAACTTCTTATAATCCTGCACAAGGTTTGGGTTCCCAGAAAATGAGAAGGAGAAAAAAATTTCTAATGAAAAAAAAGGGGGAAATTGATTCTCAGGTGATGTTTCTTTATCTTAATTTTTATTGTAAAACTAACATCATCACAAGTAGCAGAATATTCTTAAGCCTTTGGTGAGTCTATGTCCCTAATAAAGATTGATTTTATTATTTCAGATTTTCTTTCAGTTCCTGATCACAAGTACATGTAATTTTTCATACAGTTGCAATCATAGCATAGATAAAATTTTATATTTTTAGGGTTTTTTTCCTGCTTAATGGTAGTCTATAAAAATTACCCACATTATCTTGGCATCCCCAAAATTATCATATTTTGGTGCCTGAAGAATATTTCATTAAGTCACTGATGTACCACAGTTTACTTGTTCAGCAGACGTTTCTCTTCTTTCTGGGTTACTTCTCTCCACTCTTCTTTTTGCTAGATGTGTTATCAGTTGGACTTTGAAAAACTCTTCCAGTTGAGTCACTTGACTTGTCATAACTTGATGTTACCCAACTAGCCGTGTTCCACAGAATTTCCAATGTGCTCCTAATAGGGGTTCTGTGTTGGGGCAGGGAAAGGAGGTCGGGGGACTGTGAGAAGGGAAGCCTGTCCACAAATGTACTTAATAGACAGATCTTGGAGTTTCAGTATCACATTTATATATTAAAGGCTCTGAGAGGTCTTTCAGAAAAGGAACTTACTTGACTTTAATCTAGCTTTTCCAGACTTTGACCATCAAGAACTCTTCCTGGGATTTCCCTGTTGTCCAGTGGTTGAGAATCTGCTTGCCAATGCTGGGGGTGTAGGTTTGATCCCTGGTCAGGGAACTAAGATCCCACAAGCCATGGGGCAGGTAAGCCTTCACGCTGCAACAATTGAGCTCACACATGGCAACGAAGACCTAACACAGCCAAAGATACATAAATATGTATTAAATATGTATGAAAATGTATTAAATATGTAAATAACTATTTTTCAAAAAGAAAAAGAATTCTTGGAACTCACAGAAACCATCCAAGGGAGCATTCAGCTTCCCTAGTACCTGGTGCAAAAGCGCTGCTCTAACAGCTCTCTCCAACTGAAGTCTTGCTAGTTCAGGGACGAGTTCCTCATCTTTCCTGTTCAATAGCATCTCTCTGCTATCCATTGATTTCATAGCTAGACTTTCAGAGGAGCAAATGGAAGCCCATGTTGTCTTGGGTTAGCCCAGGGGGTGCTCGGGAGCTAAGAGATCTGAGTTCTGCTCTCAACCTTGCTCCTATTTTTCTCTATGACTTTGGGCAAATCACCACCACCTCTGCCCCATTGCTACTCCAATTATAAAATGAGGGTCTGGAGTAGACAGTTTCTGGAAGGGTAAGGCTGTACACAGTCCCTACAGTCTGTACACCTCCCTAGGGAAATAGTGGGAAGACTGGCTCAGCAGTTAAGAAACCACCTGCAGTGCCGGAGCCACAGGAGACACGGCTTTGATCCCTGGGTCGGGGAGATCCTGTGGAGTAGGAAATGGCAACCCACTCCAGTATTCTTGCCTGAAGAATCCCATGGACAGAGGAGCCTGGCAGGCGACCATCCACCGGGTTGCACAGAGTTGGACATGACTGAAGCAACTGAGCACGCAGGCACAGGGAGTAGCCTGAAGCCTTCTCTGACTGTTGTCTGGAGCCTCCAGAAAGGGAATTCTGGATCTTGCACAGAGATGTTTCCACAGGAGCCCACGCCCTCCAGCAGAGCATACACATTATTCTCAATAGCCGCAGACATTCTCAATGGCCACCAGTGATCAAAACTTGCTCTTTTCTGTTTCCTTTCCTATTTGATTTCCTCTGTTGTCTTGCTGAAAGGAATCTTAAGTGACTTACTTCACGTCTCTCAACTGCAGTGACTTATCCTTTCTGAGCCTCAGTTTCCTCATCTTTAAAGTAAAAATAATCCAACCTCTCAATGAGATAACATATGTGAGAGACCTCGTACGCAGTGAGCACTCAGTAAATATAAGTTTCCTCTCCTTCCCTTTTCTTTGCCATAGTAAGTGACTGCATGCATGTGTTCTCAATTGTGTCTGACTCTTTGCCACCCTATGAACTGTAGCCCGCCAGGCTCCTCTGTCCATGGGATTTTCCTGGTAAGAATATTGCTATTTCCTACTCCAGGGGATCTTTCTGACCCAGGACTCAAACCGGGGTCTCCTGCATGGGCAGGCAGATTCTTTTCCACTCAGCCACCTGGGAAACTACTGAGTTTCTAAAGAAGACACTGCCAAGGTTGAATAATTTCCAGGAAACTCAATAGAGCATGAAATGACTTCAGGAAAGACCTCAGCTCCAGCTCAGAAACATGAGAACATGGCTGGTGCATTTCATCAGAATTCAGCTGTTTGATTACTTCATGCCCATTTACATTAGGGTTATAGTGATGTGAGAGTTGGACTGTGAAGAAAGCTGATCGCCGAAGAATTGATGCTTTTGAACTGTGGTGTTGGAGAAGACTCTTGAGAGTCCCTTGGACTGCAAGGAGATCCAACCAGTCCATCCTAAAGGAGATCAATCTTGGGTGCTCATTGGAAAGACTGATGCTAAAACTGAAACTGCAATACTTTGGCCACCTAACGCAATGACTTGACTCACTGGAAAAGACTCTGATGCTAGGAAAGGTTGGGGGCAGGAGGAGAAGGGGACGACAGAGAATGAGATGGCTGGATGGCATCACCGACTCTATGGACATGAGTTTGAGTGAACTCCGGGAGTTGGTGATGGACAGGGAGGCCTGGCGTGCTGTGATTCATGGGGTCGCGGAGAGTCGGACACGACTGAGCGACTGAACTGAACTGAACTGAAGTTCAAACCAGTGGATGACTGGGGTACATACTAAATCTCTGGAAATCTAGATCTTCGAAGGAAACTGTGTACTTCTTCTAGACAGTCTCAGAGGACAGGATCACAGAAAAATGACTGGAATGGACTGACCACCTGGTGACATAAACACACTAGACAAAGCAGGCATTCTGAGCATGACCCTACTTGAGCCGGGGTCTCTTGGCAACTGGAGTTATTTCGACCAACACATTCTTTATTAAATTTCCTTTGGGCTCAAATTTCACAACTGACATTAAAACCATTATTTTATTTGTGTATTCCACTGATGCCATACTTTGCCAACAAAGGTCTGTCTAGTCAAGGCTATGGTTTTTCCAGTAGTCATGTATGGATATGAGAGTTGGACTATAAAGAAAGCTGAGCACCAAAGAATTGATGCTTTTGAATTGTGGTGTTGGAGAAGACATTTGAGAGTCCCTCGGGCTATCCTAAAGGAAATCAGTCCTGAATATTCATTGGAAGGACTGATGCTGAAGCTGAAACTCCAATACTTTGGCCACCTGGTGGGAAGACCTGACTCATTGGAAAAGACCCTGATGCTGAGAAGGATTGAAGGCAGGAGGAGAAGGGGACAACAGAGGATGAGATGGTTGGATGGCATCACCGACTCAATGGACATGAGTTTGAGTAAACTCTGGAAGCTGGTGATGGACAGGGAGGCCTGGCGTGCTGCAGTCCATGGGGTCACAAAGAGTGACTGAACTGAAATGAACTGAACTGATGCCTTTAATTTAAGATGGTGCTAACCTAAGTCACTCCTTTCTCCTTATTCCTAATATACTTTTTTAAACTGAATGATAGCTGACTTACAATGTGTTAGTTTCAGGTGTATGGCACAGTGATTCAGTTATGTACATACACATATGTATATAAATATACATTCTTTTTCAGATTTTTCCCAGTACAGGTTATTGTGAGACACTGAATGTAGGTCCCTGTGCAATGCGGTAGGTCCTTGTTTTTACCTATTTCATATGTGATATTGAGTGTCTGTTAATCCCAAGCTCTTAATTTATCCTTACACCTCGCTTCCCCTTTGACAATGTAAGTTTGTTTTCTATGTCTGTGAGTCTATTTCCATTGTGTAAATAAGTTCATCTGTATCATTTTTTTAGATTCCACATATATGAGATATAATATGATATTTGTCTTTAACTTACTTCACTTAGTTTGATAATCTCTAAGTCCCTAATATACTTTTTAAAATTAATTTTTCTTGGAATAGAGTTCATTTACAATGTTGTGTCAGTTTTGGGTATACAACAAAGTGAGTCAGTTATACATATACATATATCCACTCTTGGGGTTTCTTTTCCCACGTAGGTTATTTCCCATATAAGTCATTCGTTTCCCATAGAGGTCATTACATTAAAGTTCCATGTGCTAGACAGTAGGTTCTTATTAGTTATCTATTTTATATGTAGTAGTGTGTTGTATATGTCAATCCAATCTCTCAGTTTATTCCTACCCCCTTCCCCCTTAGTAACCGTAAGTTTGTTTTCTGCATCTGTGACTCTCTTTCTGATATGTAAATAAGTCCATTTGTACCATTTTTTAGATTCCACATATAAGCAATATAATATTTGTCTTTCTCTGATTTACTTCATTCAGTATGACAGTCTCTAGGTCCATATACGTTGCTGCAAATGGCATCATTTCATTCTTTTTTATGACTCATTTCACCTATAAGTGATAACATATGATATTTGTCTTTCTGAGTTATTTCACTTACCATGATAATCTCTAGGTCCCTAATAAGCTTTTAACTATAAAATAAACAAAGAGGAGGAAAGTAGAAGTGAGAAATATTCAGTTATAACTGTATTTCTCAAAGTTTGATCTTGCATCAGCATTATCAAGGATGCTCGTTAAAATTCAAATTTCTGGGCCCCTTCTCAAATCTATTGATTCAGGATTTCTGGAAGTAGGAATTAGGATTTTGCATTTTAAAAAAGCCACCTAGGTATTCACATAACATTGAAGTTCAGAGCCTCACAGCTCATACCTAGGTTAATACAACTGTCTGTTAGCTGATGTCCTGCCCTTGTGTTTTCCTTCAATCATTTTTGGAATACTCCTAAAGATCCAGATCCACATTTATCACGCAATGATAAATGTAGCATGGTTCCTTTGAATCACCTCATTATATTTAGATTTTCCCTTGATGATGAAAGGCTTTCTTCCTGCCTTTTCAATGCCTTCTCACTGGCCTTGTCCCCAGCTCCTCCCCAGACCAATTGTTTATTTGGGCTAAAATAAGCTGCCCTCAGACTACTCAGAGACGCTCTCTCATGGTTCCATTGAGAACTCTAGGGGCTGTCACTGGGGAAAACAGATTGGCTCTAGAACGCTCCATCTCCATTCCAACCAGAGCTTCACTTGTACTTCCTCATAAAACTTATCTGGGGATAAAACTCTTGTGAATATAATAAATTAAAAACAACAACAGCAACAGCACTGTCCTAGATTAAATCTCCCGCATCACTTTCCTCTCTGCAAACACTTCCATTTTCTTTATGTGAAACCCCTGCCCATCACTCCCACTTCAAGGCTTCCTTATCAACAGTCCATAGTCTGTGCATCAAATTTAAAAACCTTCCTTGAGATGCAGCTGGATCTCATCTAACCTTCCAACCTCAGGGTTGTTTGTATCATTCAGAGCTCAGATCAGCTCACGGCAAGTGGGTTTAACAATTTCTCATTGTTAAATTATACCTATCTCAGTTATTTCCTTCATACAGCACACATTTATCAAGCCACTGCTCCAGAGCAGGGTCTGTGCTCAGCCCTGGAAATACAGTAGTGAACAGACAAAAGTTCCTGCCCCTTGTAGAGCTTACATTTTTATGTCCATGTCCCCCCCAAAGAAATTCTTCATTCTGCAATAAGAACCTGATCTTCTCCTAGTTTTATATCCTTTCAAATTTCATAGTAGAAATAATCAATTAACTCCATTATAGGAAACATGACCCAAAATTCATGACAAAGCTATTCCATGTCTTAAAAACTTTGGGGTTTTATTTTCTGGTTACTTGAAAATTAATTTTGAACAATAATTTGTCTGCTTCCTACTTATGTTTCAGATTGTGTTTAGAATCAGAGACCCAAAATTTAAGGGGAAAATTAAATGACAGTTATTTGCAATTCTTTAATTTTGTAATCAGCATGTCACCATTCAATTTTTCTCATACTTTTTCCTTAAGTGACTCTACTATCCTTACAAAAAGAGCTTGTTTAAATTCCCAAACTTACCCAAACAATTTGCATTATTTGCCAAAACTACAAAAAGCTTTGAAAAAGGAGAAGTTCTCCCAGTTCTCCTTACCCATTCCAGAGTCGAGAACAATTTTTTTCTTACCTCATCATAGGTCTAGTGAGCATGAACTTCACACTCACATAACTCAAGCTTGACTTCTGATGTCCAGCAATGCTGAGCTCATTTATTCAGGCCAATTCTCCTATTGAAAATCACTAAAAGTACTGAATAAAATATGCTTTCATCTTTACTAAAAAGCATCAGTAAGCCAAAACATTAGTAAGGCATTACCAGCCTCAGAATAGATGACAACAAAGAAAAGTAGGCCAAGCACTTGAAGCTGCTTTTGTTCCAAGGGCATTTGCCTTTTTGGACTATGAAACTGAGCTGTGGCCTCAATGGAGTCCTGGGGTGAGAGGAATGGAAATCAGATCCCAGGGCCTACCGAATGTGGAGAGTATAATAGAAGAACCCCATATTACAGTGAAACACAATGGGCTACCCTAGAGGTCAGTTCATCCCCTCCCACCCCTATCAGAGAGCTATGAAATGGTTGTTTTAGCCCAGCACAGATCAGAGCAGGAAGAAAAGGAATCCCACCCAGACCCCAAAAGACTATAACCACAGGAATATTTGAAGCCTAAAATGTGCAGCCCCAAGTTTGTATCACTGCTCAAAGTCTAATTTAGAATGATACCAGACTGTCTACCCAAGCCCCCAAAAGAAGAAAGTGCAAACCTCCTCTAGAGGAAGTTAGCATCATGTTCAGATGCTAACTTTGAGAGCCTTTGAGAGTCCTCAAAATATACTTGCTCAAGTGGTATGAACAGCAGAGAATCAAAGGTAACCAAGCACACACACACAAAAAAAAACAAGGCAGCAGGAAGAACAACTGGTAGAAAAAACATGGGACTCCCCTGGTGGAGCAATGGATAAGAATCCGCCTGCCAATGCAGGGGACATGGGTTTGATCCCTGATCCAGGAAGAGCCCACGTGCTGTGGAGCAACTAAGCCCGTGTGTCACAGCTACTGAGCCTGCACTCTAGAGCCCATGAGCCACAACTACAGAGCCCCAGTGCTACAACTACTGAGCCGACATGCCTAGAGCCTGTGCTCTGTGGCAGGAGAAGCCACCCAGTGAGAAGCCCTCATACCGCAAATGAAAAGTAATCTCTGCTCACCGAAACTAGAGAAAGCCTACACACAGCAATGAAGAGCCAGCACAGCCAAAAATAAAAATAAACACATAAAAGAAAAAATAACTAGTAGGAAGAACAGGCAGCAGAATCTGACACTCAGAAACTTTCAGATATTGGAATTACCATACTCAGGTTATTTTAAAAAGTAAAAAATGCTTTGTTACAGTTAAAGAAATCTTTAAAGCTTGAAAATAGCTGAAAGAATCATGAATCTATGAAATTGTCAAAGCAGTTTTTTTAAAGGGTCAAATAGAATCTCTGGGGATTAAAAAATATAATAATTAATATAGAAAGATAAATGCCTTTTCCTCCATAATTGAACTTAGCTCCTTTGCCTCTATTTCTGTTGATGTGAGAGTTTGAAATGTATTGATTACATCTCCAGGTAATACATAGTCTCTTCCAGGTAAATATTCAGTCATCAGTACTCAGTAACTCAGAACTGTGTAAGTTCCAGTGTTTTGCCTATCCTCGGATGGTGGTTGGTCTATGAGGTCTTCTGTCTTCCTATGGATGCTCACCCTGCTTTCTCCCTTTCTGAGGCACACTTTGGCCTCTGTCCTCACTGTTGCTGTTGTTCACTTGCCCAGTCGTGTCCAACTCTTTGTGACCCCTTAGACAACAGCACGCCAGGCCTCCCTGGCCCTCGCTGTCTCCCAGAGTTTGCCCAAATTCTTGTCCATTGCACAATCGATGCCATCCAGCCATCTCCTCCTCTGGTGCCCTCTTCTGCTTCTGCCCTCAGTCTTTCCCAGCGTCAGGGATTTTTCCAATGAGTCGGCTGTTGGCATCAGGTGACCAAAATACCAGACTTTCAGCTTCAGCAACAGTCCTTCCAATGAGTATTCAGAGTTGATTTCCCTTAAGATTGACTGGCTTGATCTCCTTGCTGTCCAAGGGACTCTCAGGAGTCTTCTCCAGCACCACAGTTCAAAGGCATTGATTCTTTTGCACTCTGCCCTCTTTATTGTCCAGCTCTCACAACTGGACATGACCACTGGAAGACCATAGCCTTAACCATACGGACTTTTTTTGGCAAAGTAATGTCTCTGCTTTTCAACACACTGTCTAGGTTTGTCATAACTTTCCTGATGAGAAGCAATCATCTGATTTCATGACTGCAGTCACCATCCAGTGATTTTAGAGCCCAATAAGAAGAAATCTGACACTACTTCCACCTTTTCCCCTTCTATTGGCCATGAAGTAATGGGGCAGATGCCATGATCTTAGTTTTTTTTAATATTTAGTTTTAAGCCAGTTCTTTCACTCTTCTCCTTCACCCTCATCAAGAGGCTCTTTAGTTCCTGTTCAGTTTCTGCCATTATAGTGTTATCATACACATATCTGAGGTTGTTGATGTTTCTCCCACCTATCTTGATTACAGTTTGTAACTCATCCAGCCCAGCATTTCTCATGATGTGCTCAGCATATAGGTTAAATAAACAGGGTGACAGCAGAGAGCCCTGTGGTACTCCTTTCTCAATCCTGAACCAATCATTGTTCCATATGGGGTTCTATCTGTTGCTTCTTGACCTGCATTCAGGTTTCTCAGAAGACAAGTAAGAAGGTCTGGTATTCCCACCTCTTTAAGAGCTTTCCACAGTTTGTTATGATCCACACAGTCAAAGGCTTTAGTGTAGTTGATGAAACAGACGTAGATGTTTTTTCTTGAATTCCCTTGCTTTCTCTATGATCCAGAGAATTTTGGCGATTTGATCTCTGGTTCCTCTGCCTTTTCTAAACCCAATTTGGACATCTGGAAGTTCTTGGTTTGCAAAATGCTGAAGCCTAGCATGCAAGATTTTAAGCACAACCTTACTAGCATGGGAAATGAGTGCAATTGTCCGATGGTTAGCACATTCTTTGGTACTACCCTTCTTGGGAATTGGGATGAGGATTGATTTTTTCCAGTCCGGTGGCCTATGTTTTGGTCTGTGAGGTATTCTATCTTATTCTGGATTCTAACCCTGCTTTCTCCCTTCCTGAGGCATTCATTGGGCTCTCTCCTCACTGTACACACTTTCAAAGCACCCACACTCACTTCTGCACGCTATTCCCTCAGCTAACTCTTGTTCATCCTGACCATAAGTCCTAGCTTGTGTCTATAGAAAACATGGAGAATTCCCAGCCACTGGACCACCTTCTGGGGCCATATGACCTGGGACAGCCTTGGGCCCTCTCCGCCTGAAACCTCACTTGCTGCTGCTGCTGCTGCTGCTGCCAAGTCACTTCAGTCGTGTCCGACTCTGTGTGACCCCACAGATGGAAGCCCACCATGCTCCCCCGTCCCTGGGATTCTCACTTAGGGAGCTCTATTTTCCCAGACAGTAAGCAGGCAAAAGTCCCCTCTACAGTCAGATCCAAACTTTTCTGTCCATTTTGTCTTTTGTGACCCCACTAGCCTCCCTACCCAGACTCAAGAAGAACTGGAAAGGGAACTCTCGTTTCTCCTCTCCCTCTCTGCTAAACTTCTCATCCATCCCAGAAATGTTTTTGTCCCTCTCATATCGCGGGAAAATATTCTGTGCTTATGTAAAAATTTTTTCTGTTTTGTATTTATTTTATCAACTCTATGCTCTGAGATTTCCATGCTTTGTCTTGATATTCAAAACTTTTGGAGTTTTGAATACACAAACAAATAATAACAATGAAAATGTTTCTCTTATCAAGAATCTTGCTCTCAGAGTTGAAAACTCTGGCTTTGAAGACTGTCTTTGAAAACTCAAAGCTAAGAGTATGACTCTGTTTTTTTAACCAGCTTTTTTCTCTTCTCCCTTCTCTAAGATGTAGAATTTCTCTCAGGGTGAGGGTAAAAGGAAATTACTTAGAAGGAAACTTATAGTCAGTTATATTTCAAAATATTTTTCGGCTGCATCAACAACTTTTCTTATCCAGCCTCTATAAAAAGACAGTGTGTGTAACAATGAACTTGATATAACAAAATTGTATGTGTTAGTCACTCAGTCATGTCTGATTCTTTGCAACCCCATGAACTGCACCCCTCCAGGCTCCTCCATCCATGGGATTTCCCAGGCAAGAATACTGGAGTGTGCTGCCATTTCCTTCTCCAGGCGATCTTCCCCACCCAGAGAATAAACCTGGGTCTCCCTCATTGCAAGCAGACTCTTTACCACCTGAGCCACCAGGAAAGGATAATAAAATTATCTTGTGACAAAAATATGTGGACCATGGAGTCTTGTTATATAAGTCTTCAATCAGCCTATAGGTTTCAAAAGCAGGTCCTTGGCAAGTTGTATTAATTTACCACGCATTTCTCACGTGCGTGTGTGTGCCAAGTCACTTCAGTTGCGTCCAACTCTGTGACCCTATGGACTGTAGCCTGCCAGGCTCCTCTGTCCATAACACAGGTCAGAAATAGTGTTATTGAGATTGTTTAAGATTTGGAACAAAAATATATTTACTTTGGCTGGTAGCTATGAAGATAAAATCCATTTTCTTTTCTTTTTAAAAAAAGATTGGTTTATTTTATTTATTTATATTTGGCTGTGCTAAGTCTTCATTGCTTTGTGTGTGCTTTCTCTAGTTGCTGGGAGTGAGGGCTACTTTCATTACAATACATGAGCTTCTCACTGAAGTGGCTTTTCCTATTGTAGAGCACAGGCTCTTGGTGCATGGGCTTAGTAGCTATTTTGCAGGGGCTTAGCTGCCCACAGCATGTGGATTCTTCCCAGGCCATGGACTGAATCCATGTCCCTTGCATTGGCAGGTGGATTCTTAACTACTGGACCACCAGGGAAGTCCATCCACTTTCTTTTAATCTCAAAATTAAGAGGGATATACTGTTACCATGATTATGTCACCCCTAAATGTCAACAGGGAGGGTTTTGTTTTTAAATGAGAATGCATACCATAAATAGACAATTCAAAAATGACTCTACTCATCACCTAAAAATATCACAGCCTTTAATGTTATTCAAAATAATTTGGGTTTCATTGAAGCAGAAATTTTATTTTCACACAGATTCTAAGATTTTTCTTTCCTTTGAGGATAAATATATATATAAAGAGAAAGTATGTAAAATCTTTATTTGGAAAGAAATACAGAGATGATTTTCCTGCCAGCAGTCTTGGATATGAACTAAGTAGATAAAGTCATCAGAAAGGATTAATTGAGTCTCAACAAATGTAATTGAGCTGACACTTTTGGTATGGCGACCACTAAAGTTTTAGACTAGAGAACAAAGTGCCTCTTTCAACTAGGACTTAAATGTTCCCGAAGACCAACTGGAAAACACATTAAGAATACACTGAAATGTCCATGATTTTGTTAGCCTATCTCTGATTGTAACTGTTGATATAGCCCACATTAGTCCTATGGAATCAGCCTCAGTTCTGTACATCTGCATTTAAGGGAAATAACAAAATCCTCCAATTTTCAGAGCTTTGGCTATAAGAAAAAAACTCACCTAGAGCTGAAATTTACAGAAACAAAACTACAGAATCTTCCCATTTTTAAGATTTCAGTTTGATAAGTTTTAGAGATTGTCTTCAAAAGTGAATCCATCCATTATTAAGTCATTTCCAGAGTGTTCGAGGTGAAGGTACATACGTGTGTCATGAAGATCAGCGCTGTGGTTTCCACAGCAACGACAGCTGTGTCTCACTAGACCCCTCACTTTGTGCCTTTTTCAGCCTGTGCTAGTGAATTCAGGCCCGTGGTGAGTACAAATAGGTGAATACGGGCAGGTGCACACACACACCTGTGTTTCAATACGGTCTTTCCTGTAAAACCTAAGTTTTCCTTTTCATCATGTCATGATATATTTAATCTTTAAGGCTGGAATCAACAGAGTCTTTTGAAGGGCTTCCAATTCCAAGGCATTGTAGTTAAACATTTTTGTAATGAGAATTGCATATTTTTTAATCCAAAAACAGAAGGGATATAGTGTAAAAGTATAGCTGATTCACTTTGCTGTACAGCAGAAAGTAATATAATATTATAAAACAACTATCCTCCAATAAAAATAATACATTAAAAAAATTTTTTTTATTAAATGATCACATCTTTGAATAACCCAAGTCTGTCAAGTTTATGACTGAGCAAGAGACCTGTCACTGATTCAAGAAAGGAGTCTTCTTTTGAGCCCACTGCTAATTCCAGAGATGAGGCTGATAGAATAAGGGGATATTTCAGCTCAATTTTCCTTGAAACCAGGTATCTGGGGTTCACACAACAGCACTTCAGTCCCTTCCAACTGAGCTGTTCAATTGCTTTGTGATTCCTGATAGATTGGTTGACTGGGCTAGATGTATCTGTCACAGCAGGCCCCAATGCTTGACTGATTGCTGTATAGTGCAATTAACAGGCCAAGTTATTAGAAGACTTGTCCCCACTGTAAAATACAAGCTCCATCCCAACAATTCTAGAGCTTCTTGCTCCAGTTTCCTGTGGCCTGAATTCCTCCTGAAGGAAACCACTGTTTGCACCTTTGATGTTCATTTATGAATGCACCCAGCAAATATTTGTAGAGTGCCTACCATATGAAAGGGGCTGTGCAGGGCACTATGGGCCCTGTGCTGAGCCTGTCTTAAGTGCTTTGAATCGAGGTCTGAAACGGACCCACAGCAAAGTGAACAGTCTTAGTGAAAGGTTCACAGCTTAGGTTATTCTTAGCTACCAAACACTTACAATGACGTCAACATAGCCACTGCCATGTTTTCCTCTTCCATTACAGGCTTTCACCTACATCCTCAGGTCCTGCCCTACTACTGATCCTTCCTTCAGAGTCCCCACTCTTCCTTTTTCTCCGTGTCCTTTCCTCTAGCCAAATAAATCACCACTTGATCCCCACTCTCACCTCAATATTACCTGTCAGCTTCTCACACCTGTCAGGCCACTTCACCCATATGTTGTTTTTGCTTTTTCTTCCTTCATTCCTCTTTTCACTGAGAATTTTGAAGTCTTCAAGAGACAAGGAAATCTAAGACATTGTGTGGTTTTTGTCTGAAGAGTTGAGGACTTGATGGTGTTTAGGGAATTAGTCTGGGGCTCAGAGTTGAGCCTCCTTGGCTACCTTCTGTGGTATTGATATGAGAATCTAACCACTGTCTTGTTACTTCTTTGGCAAGTGTTTCCATGTCCCGTATAAGCCATTACCTTCTTTATCTTTCCCTCCAACCAGCCTGAACTCTCAAAGAAGTGACACCATGCATAAATTCACCTGAACCAGAATCCTAGGAATGATCCAAGACCCTCCCTGCTCCCTAACCCTTCCTTATCCCTCAGTCACCAAGTCCTGTCTTCATTGCCGCTACCTTCGTTGTTGTTCAGTCGCCAAGTCTTGTCCAACTCTTCATGACCCCATGGACTGCAGCAGCCAGGCTTCCCTGTCCTTCACCATCTCCCAGAGTTTACCCAAGTTCAAGTCCACTGAATCGGTGATAACATCCAACCATCTCATCCTCTGTCACCCTCTTCTCCTTCTACCTTCAATCTTTCCCAGCATCAGAGTCTTATTTAGGTTTTTATCACCTCTGGTTTGAAGTTGCTCTAACCCTATCACTGATTAGTCAAATCTAATCCACTAACACCACACACCGTACTGAGTCCTCTACCTCCGTCCATCAAATCCATCCCTTCAAATGCAACCATGGAGTTTTTTTCCAAAATATATGTCATTTCTTGGCCTGAATCCCACAGCTTGCAGGATAACATTCAGACTCCTTGGTTTTATAACACAGAGTTTATGATCAGATCCTGCCTCCATTTGTGTCCTCTTTTCCCAGCAACCTGTGCTGTTTTTTCCAACAGTGAGTGATTCCCGTAGCCTACTCACACCTGCCTTGTTTTACATGTGTTGACTCCTCCTGGAATGCCTTTCTCATCATAAGGGAGGAAAAATTAATTTTCCCTCTATCCATCTAACTTTTAAGCTCTAACAAAAGACAGATTAATAAAAGCAAACAAGTTTATTAACATATATATCTCACATACAGGTGAGCTATACCCAGGGAAAAATACATAACTCTGAAAAAGGTGGCTTTAGAATTCAAGCTTAAACACCATCTTAAACTTAAAAAAAAAAAAAAGGTGTGGGGGAGGCCAGTTATGGGGAGATAACCTTGAGCAGGAGGGTTATTATGCCGATTTACCTTCTTTTAAATGGCCATTCATCTGATGGTTTAGAGTCTTTGTTCTCTCCATGGTAGGGAAAGGGAAAGAAAGAGAGACCCTAATACATGGAGATTTTCTTTATAAATATGAATTTCCCTTGTGTGTGCATGCTTAATCATGTCCAACTCTTTGTGACCCCACCAGTCTCCTCTGTCCATGGGTTTTCCAGGCAAGAATACTGGAGGGGGCTGCCATTTCCTCCTCCAGGGGATCTTCCCAACCCAAGAATCAAACTCGCATCACCTGTGTCTCCTACATCAGAGGCAGATACTTTTACCCGCTGAGCCATTGGGAAAGCCCAAACTTTCCTTACAGAAGGGTAACTTCTCTGTTTTCAAAGTTTCTTCTCTGTCTGCTGTTTCTCAAAAAAATCAACTCAAAGTAACCCTTTGCCAAAGAGGCATACTTTGGGTTGGCAAAACTTGCCACCCTTCACCATGAAAGGCATATTAACTCTCACTGATCTTACTGGTCCTTAAAACTGAGTTTACTGTGTGTTGTGCACTGTGCTCAGAGCAGTATATGTATTTGTGGAATCCTAACCCCAATGTACACATCCTTCATTTGGGTTCCTTAGCATTCTATGACGGAGAAGGCAATGGCAAGCCACTCCAGTACTATTGCCTAGAAAATCCCATGGATGGAGGAGCCTGGTAGGCTATAGTCCGTGGGGTCGCTAAGGGTCGGACACGACTGAGCGACTTTACTTTCACACATTGGAGAAGGAAATGGCAACCCACTCCAGTGTTCTTGCCTGGAGAATCCCAGGGACAGGGGAGCCTGGTGGGCTTCCGTCTATGGGGTCGCACAGAGTCGGACACGACTGAAGTGACTTAGCAGCAGCAGCAGCATTCTATGAATACCTCTATTAGGGCTTCAATCACAGATAACATTTATTTTGTCGATCTCATTCATTTACTCAAGCAATATTTATTGACTACATTTCATACAATAGTGGGCAGCTTAGACAAATTTTCTGCTCTCCAATTCTTACAGTCTAGGAAGGGAGAAATAACAAGAAAATGGGTAAGTGTCTCCATAGGAGAAAAAGTAGAAGATTCAGTGGGTTATGGAGCCCTTAACACAAGCCAGAAGGTCAGGAAAGGTTTCTCTAGAGATCCTTCCTTCAGTTGAGGCTGAGGCATGATCCAGGAAAAGAGTCAGTCCACAGAAGACCTAAAAATGAGAGAGCACAGGCCTTTGTAGTAAGAAGAGTTCACTACAAACGGAAATAGACTGGCAAGACACCACATTGGAGAGATGGTAGAGGCACCAACTAGCAGAAGACTGCAGAAACATTGTTTATGGAATTTGGGTTTTTACCACCCAAATAATAGGAAGGCCATTGATCAGTTATAAGGAAAGAGTGACATGATCAGACTCACCTTTTAGAATGATCGCTGTGCAACATATGAGAGTGGAGTGGTTGGGAGGTCAGAAAGAGGTTCGATGTAGGAACACAAATGAGGACACTATTACTAATCCAAGTGAGAGATAATAGTAGGTGAAAGTAGGCAGTACCAGTAGGGGTGAAGAAATGTAGACAGATTTTAAAACTGCTTGTGAGGTAGAACTGACAGGATTCATTGACTTATTAGAAAAAAAGACATGTGGGAGAGGCAGTCAGAGATAATCCCAAATTTCTAGATTAGGATCATAGGTATCATTCCAATAATTGGGAATGTTTGCATGTAGAGAGAAGTTTTAAGAGAAAGAAAATAAGCTCAGTTTGGAACACATAGATTTTGAGGAAAATAAACAAGTAAAACTGTCAGTAGATATTTGAAGATTTATGGACCTAAAACTAAGAAAAGAAGATGAAGACAAGGTTTGAAATGGAGATCTGAAAGTCACTAGCATATGGGCTGTGATCGATTAAAGCCAAAAGAATGAATATGATGCTATTATTTATTTCTGTATCACCAGGGGATTAATACTGTGCCTGAAAAAGAGTAGGTACTCTGATCATTTTATTGAATGAATGAATGAATGAGTGAGTGAATAAGTCAATAAACAGTGTGCAATGCAACCAAGTTTAATTGGCAAACTGCTTGAATATAAAATATTGAAAAATAAAAATTATTATGGTATTAGTATGCACCAACAAAGTTTTTAGAAAAACAGTACTGGAAGGGGTAATCTAAAAAAAGAGTTGGATATAATTATAACTACTCTGAAGACAAACAAAATGCATTTCATTTGTACAAATTAAGGCACAGTTACAGTCCAAAAATTACCAAAGCAGATTGCAATTGCTATTTTATTATCATCATTTATAAGGTGCCTGTAATGGTGCAATTAAAATTTGATAATCATATTTGTCTATGCATAATAATTAGCAAGAGACAAAGAGATTGAAGGAATAGTTAAAGAGAAACAACAATGAGCAACCTTTAAACCTGGCATTTGGCACCACCCAAGCCTACTTTCAGCAGTGGCCTTCATGGTGTCTTGTTTTCCATTTCCTACTTTCTAACCTCACAGTTCTGGAATGCAAGGATGCAACAAAACTTCTCTTGTGCATCATCATAGTAATTTTCTAATTATTTTTGGAAGGAACTCTTTGAGTCTTTTTGTTCTTTTACTGAATATAACATTTAAATGTAGGAACACGTACTCTGGAATCAAACCCTGTCTGCTGGTAAGGGGAAGAGATATGGGCTCCATGACAGAAAGACTAGGTCCCCACTACTTTGTAAGCATGTGGATTCTTCCATTTCATTGGAAAGTCTAGGAGGTACAACTGAGAGATTTTTATTTTCTACTTCTGTATCATAATCCCAGTAATTAGGCCAAGTCCCAAAGATAAATCTCAAGTGCACCATTATCAAGTACATAGATGGTAAAGGAAACCATCCCAGCCAAAGGCAGACATGGATGCACACTGAAGCACACCTGTTCAGTTAGCGGAGGAGCTCAGAGAAGGTTGTTCAACCTTTCTGGGTCTCATGGTCTCATACATAAAGTGAGGAATTGGATTTGGTTACTTTTAAGACCCCCTTCTATCTCTATAATTTTATTATTTTATTATACCCTGAGGAACATTTTATTACTTTAAACTACGTAGACTTTATTAAATTTGACTTTGCCTCATTATTTTATTATATCTGTTCTCTATTAAATACCATTTTTTGATATACTGACTATGTCTCCATGGCTGGTGACAACTAAAGGGCTAGAGACATAGGATGACCATGGGGACATGATAACACTAACACTGGTGCTTCCATTCTTCGGGTGTTTACCATGGGCCAGGCATTGGCCTAGGCATTTGCTCTATCTCATTCACTCTTCATAGCAATCCCATATAATAAGTATTAATATTCTCATTATATAGAAGATGAAACTTATATATGTTGTTAACAGGGCTTCCTTGGTGGCTCAGCTGGTAAAGAATCAGCCTGCAACACAAGAGACCCCAGTTTGATTCCTGTGTAAGGAGGTTCCCCTGGAGAAGGGATAGGCTACCCACTCCAGTATTCTGGGGCTTCCCTGGTGGCTCAGTTGGTAAAGAATCCACCTGCAAGTGGGACAACTGGGTTCGATCCCTGGGTTGGGAGGATCCCCTGGAGGGTATGGCAACCCACTCCAGTATTCTTGCCTGGAGAATCCCCATGGACAGAGGAGCCTGGTGGGCTACAGTCCATGGGTTTGCATAGAGTCTAACATGACTGAGTGACTAAGTACAGCACGTGTTGATAACTTGACATCTAGAAAGTTCTATAGCTTGGTTTCAGCCCCAGGTCTGCCTGCTTCCTGTGCCTGTGAGCTTAACCAGTACATTAGATCTAGATTTCTGTCTAGGCCCCACTCTGAGGGTTGGTGTGAACCCAGTAGAAGCAGGTAGCACTCAGGGAGGAAAGTTAACTGGAGCAATCAGGGGTATTTATCACAAAAAATGCAGATTTGAGAGGTGAGCAAAGGAGTCAATTCAGTTGCTCAGTCGTGTCTGACTCATTGCAGCCCCGTGGACTGCAGCACTCCAGGCTTCCCTGTCCATCACCAACTCCCGGAGCGTGCTCAAACTCATGTCCATTGAGTCAGTGATGCCATCCAACCATCTCATCCTCTGTTTTCCCCTTCTCCTCCTGCCTTCAGTCTTTCCCAGCATCAAGGTCTTTTCCAATGAGTCTGTTCTTTGCATCAGGTGGCCAAAGTATTGGAGTTTCAGCTTCAGCATCAGCCCTTCAGTGAATATTCAGGACTGATTTCCTTTAGGATTGACTAGTTTAATCTCCTTGCATTTCAAGGGACTCTCAAGAGTGTTCTTCAACAACACAGTTCAAAAGCATCAATTCTTCAGCACTCAGCTTTCTTTATAGTCCAACTCTCACAACCATACATGACTACTGGAAAAACCATAGCTTTGACTAGACGGATCTTTGTCAGCAAAGTAATGTCTGCTTTTTAATATGCTGTCTAGTTTGGTCATAGCTTTTTTTTCCAAGGAGCAAGCATCTTTGCATTTCATGGCTGCAGTCACCATCTGCAGTGATTTTGGAGCCCAAAAAAATAAAATCTCTCACTGTTTCCATTGTTTCTGCATCTATTTGCCAGGAAGTGATAGGACTAGACGCCATATCTTAGTTTTCTGAATGTTGAGTTTTAAGCCAACTTTTTCACTCTCTTCTTTCAGTTTCCTCAAGAGACTCTTTAGTTTTTCTTCACTTTCTGCCATAAGGGTGGTATCATCTGCATATCTGAGAATATTGATATTTCTCCCGGCAATCTTGATTCCAGCCTGTGCTTCACCCAACTCAGCATTTCACATGATTTATTCTGCATAGAAGTTAAATAAGCAGGGTTACAATATACAGCCTTGACTCCTTTCCCAATTTGGAACCAGTCTGTTGTTCCATGTCTGGCTCTAACTGTTGCTTCTTGACATGCATACAGATTTCTCAGGAGGCAGGTAAGGTGGTCTGGTATTCAGGAAAACTGAAACTGTGCTGGAAGACTGTTCAAATTGTGGCTGTATGATGTGTCACATCCAAGGTGAGCAGCAAGAATGAACATAAGGGACTTTCCTGCCAGTACAGGGAACACAGTTTCCATCCCTGGTCTGGGAAGATTCCAAGTGCTGTGGAGCAACTAAGCCCGTTGCCACAACCACTGAAGGCCATATGACCAGAGCCTGTACTCCTCAACAAGAGAAGCCTCTACAACAAGAAGCCTGTGACCACAACTAGAGAGAAGCCCCCGCCAAAACTAGAGAAAGCCCGCACACAGCAACAGAGATCCAGTGCGATCAAAACATTTTAAATAAAAAAAATTTTAAATGTTTTTTAAAGAAATGATTGGACATTGAACAGTGACATGGGTCGCCTGTAGAATCTTAGCAGAATTCCCTCTAAGACTTCATCATTAAAGCTGGGTACAGCAGGACCATGTGGAAATTCTTAAAATGTTACCTAGTGGCGGCATAAGGAAATACAGTGAAAGTATCTGTAAGACAATGGAAAGGGATCCCAGGAAACACATGGCAAGTTGCTTGTGCTCATGAGAAGCACATTAAAGAAGCTTTCTCAAAGAAGAAATGGGGAAGATGCATCAGGCAGAGATCTCACATGGCTGATACTCACAACTAGGAGATACAGTAAGTATCCTTGGGGCTGGTGTTCTATATTGCCAGGTCATCTCAGTTCACATGATGAAGGCCTCAGAGGCAACCATGCCCACTCTTTAGAAAGGTTTGTTTCCCAGGTGGTGCAGTGCTAAAGAATCCATCTGCCAGTGAAGAAGACATTGGAGATGCAGGTTGGATCCCTAGGTCAGGAAGATCCCCTGGAAGAGGGCATGGCAACCCACTCCTGTATTCTTGCCTGGAGAACCCCATTGACAGAAGAGCCTGGTGGGCTACATTCCGTAGGGTCATGAAGAGTCAGACGCAACTGAAGCAACAACTAAGCACACATGCACGAACAGGCAGTATTGGACCATATGGATGATGGATGGTATATAATTAGAAAACCCTAGATTTTATGTAAGGCTAATTCCCACTGTTAGACATTTGAGCAAAGCAATCTCTCCTCATCTTAAAATAAAGATAATTGTAGCTCCTATCTCATAGAGATACTATGAGAATTGAATATAATAACGTTAAGCACAAAGCTTGGCAGAGTAAACATTTGCTATATCCTTTTAGAATATACACAAGACTTTGTAGAGTGGTCATGGCTATCTAGAGAGGAAATTATCGATTTTTTTCTCTTCTATTTTAGACAGACTTTCAATGTCATTCAATCCTAAAGTTTTCATCATTTTCATTGTGAGAATACATGTGTGTATCCTTTTCTAAATATTAACAAACTTTATTTCTTAGAGAACATTTAGGTTCATGGCAAAATTGAGTGGAGAGTAGAGTCTCCATGTATCCCCTGACTCCACATGCATACAAAATCTCCCACTATCAACACTGTGTCCTTTTTGAATGATGAATTATTTATGTCTGATTTTAAATTTTTCAAATAAATGGAAATTTTTAACTGATAAATTGATATTTAGTTGCACTGTCATCAGAGAAAATGCTCTGTATGATCTTGACTTTGTAAGAATTTACATTTAAACTTTCATTTTCCTATATAAACTAATATATGCTAAATATTTGAAAAGGAGGCATATTTTCTATATGCAAGATTCTTCAAAACAGTCCACATTTTCAATATGATCTATCATTCTTTAACATAAATTTTTAAATCCCTCTTAACAGTTATAGATTTCTCCATTTTTCTAATAATTGCAAAGAGTCGGACACGACTGAGCGACTGAACTGAACTGAACTGAACTGAAAGGTAATGTAGGGACCCTTTTAATCCTGATTGATCTTTTTTGCCTTCTATTCTGTTTTCTTGTGTGAACTATTTACATAAGGTAGCACAGGGCAAGGAGTAGTCAGGAGATGGGCCAGACTTCTGAAAGTGTAAGAATCAGAATGCAGAATGGTATAGTGGTTACTAGCATGTTCCTTGGATGAAGACTGATCTAGACTGAAGTCTAGGTTTATCATGTCTAAACTTCTGTTACTCATCTGTACAACGTGGCTAATGATAATCCCAGCCCAATCCAAATCCACACCTGGAGGTGCTTTATGTTCAAGGTCAGGGTGTTGCAAAATCCTGACGAATTCCCTAAAAGTCCCAGTTGGGAAATAAGTCAGTGTTGACTTGGATAATTCAGGAGCTTAAGAGAGTTTGTTGTTGTTTAGTCACTAAGTCATATCTGACTCTTCTGCGATTCCATGGACTGTAGCCTACAGGCTCCTATGGCCATGGGATTTTCCAGTCAAGAATACTGGAGTGAGTTGCCTCCAAAGGATCTTCCCCATCCAAGGATCGAACCTGTGTGTCCTGCATTGGCAGGCAGATTCTCTACCACTGAGCCACCAGGGAAGTCCAAACTTGAGAGGGCTTACCTACCCACTTGTAGCAATGGCAAGGGAATTATTAAAAAATCACAGCCGAAGTTACACATGCACCTGGTTAGTTTCCTTGAGTCCTTGGTTCATCACCTCAGTTTTCAGAGCACTAGAGGAGCTTAAAAAATCTCCTGAATTCTTTTTCATTTTATCATGTTTTCACTTTGTGAGCAAATTCTGACTAAGCCAAAGTAATTTGTTAATTCAGCCATATTTTCTTAATATCCAAACAAATTATAATAATCTAAATAATAATGGGATTTCAGCCAATGCCTGTTCCTTTAATCTTCTTACACAAATTCTTTAAGATCCTTTGTCTATCTTTTTCTCCAAAAGCATACATAAAGCCAAACCTAATCCTCTCTTGACAAAACACATCCATAGAAGTGAGCTTTGAAGTCTGCAGATAGCTAAAAGGAATGGACATGGTTTACAATAATTGTGAATGTTTAACTTTCCAAAGTGTCCGCAAGATTTAATAGTTTTGTCCAGTTCAAAAACAAAAATAGCACCCTTCTTTGGCCCTCATTTATCTAGAGATCAGTTCAGTTTATTAGCGAATATTTGTGCTCTGCTATGTGCCAGACACTAGACTCTAGGCTTTGGGAAAACCAAAACTGCTAAGACATGATCTGTGGTGAAGGGAATCCTAGTCTATTTAGTAAACAAGCAAAGTAATGAATTAATACAGGTGTATGGAAAGTGAAAGTCGTGTCTGACCCTTTGTGACCCCATGGACTATACAGTCCATGGAATTCTCCTGGCCAGAATACTGGAGTGGGTAGCCTTTCCCTTCTCCAGGGATCTTCCCAACCCAGGGATCAAACCCAGGTCTCCCACACTGCAGGTGGATTCTTTACCAGCTGAGCCACCAGGGAAGCCCAATACAGGTGTATATCAGAGTCTAAAAACAGGTAGCCTGAGGACAATTGACCCACATGCCATTTTTGTTTTTAATCCAGATATTTCAATAGAAATCTGAGTTTGGGGGTTCTCCAGTAGAGCCAACAAATGTGATCGACAGCATTTTGGACTCACTTTTCTGTGTGGCTGCTGTCAATATTAAGAAGCCCTGTGGTTCATGGGGTCGCGAAGAGTCGGACACGACTGAGCAACTGAACTGCACTGCACTGAAATAGAGACACAACTGTAGAGGACGGACGTGTGGAACTGGTACAGTGGGAGGGACTGGCATGGACTGGTATCAACTGGGAGACTGGGGCTGACATATAAACACCGCCACGCGTAAAGCAGGTAACTAGTGGGAACATGCTGTACAGCACAGGGAGCTAGTTGATGACCTAGTTCGGTGGGATGGAGGATGGGAGTGGAGAGAGGTCAAAGAGGGAGACAGTGTATATACGCTTATAGCTGATTCAGAGGAAATGAACGCAACATTGTAAAGCAACTACACCCCAAGTTAAAAACCATTACCAAAAAAATAAAGCCCTACTCTCTTTGGAAAGAACACATACCTCTCAGGTGGCCAGAGTCTGCAGCCAGCCTGCCTCACATACTTGCCTGGCTGCTGGAGGAGTGGAAGCCTCCATTACCAAATAATTTGACCATTTGGTCAAAATATTTGACCATTACCAAATAATCACAGACAAGGTGGTTTGCTTGAATACCAATGATCACTTTCATAGCACTTATAAGCTATACCTTGATACTTCTTTGTAGGAGCTTCCTGTGTGACTCAGTAGTAAAGAATCTGCCTGCCAGTGCAGGAGACAAGGGTTTGATGCCTGGGTCAGGAAGATCCTCTGGAGAAGGAAATGGCAACCTACTCCAGTATTCTTGCCTTGGAAACCCCACGGACAGGGGAGCAAAAAGAGTTGAACACAACTTAGAGACTAACAACGACAATATTTCTTTGTACATAAAGATAAGATATTAAATTATTTTAATAAACACAAAACCCAGTATCGCTAATAAAGCTGCTGGAGACCCTCCACAGTCAGGAATGATCTTGAGGTTTCTTTGACTACAAGTAAAAAATACTAAATATATAAAACTATCTACAGTGAATTGGACCAGATTACTCTGTAGAAGAGTAGTTTGGAAACTGATTTTGTTCACAATGGCAACCTACATGTTTATAATGTTTTTGAGATCTTTTCAGCAAATAACATGTAAGTGTTCTACATGGATAAGGGAAAAACTATTTACTGTTCTCTGCTTAGGGAACATCTGTAAAGTAATTACCTGTGTAGTCATAGCCTAACTTCAAATGTGAGCAGAGCTCTCTACATCTGAGAGAGCCAGTCACTAAGAGCAAGAAGCTAAGTTGAATTCTGGGGGAAAAAAAAATGCACTCTGAACATAAATTGCCCAGACTCCTCCTAACAGGTGAATTTAGAACATGATGCTAATTTCGGATTCATTTTTGAAATTTTCAGAAAATGAATATAGGATTTGAAACTAAAAGTGCAATGGCATTTCTGCACTTAATTTTCTCAAGTTCAACTACATAAACTTTATTATACATGATTTATACATTTAAAAATTTTAGAGTATTTTTTGCAGTTCAATGAAAGGATTATTTTCCCAAACCAAAGTATAGCAAAAGTTTGTGATGACAAGTAGACTTCCCAAGCAGGCTTGTGAAGAAAGGCAGCCAATGATACAATTTTTCTTGCATATCCATTTATAAAGATTGAAAGTTTTTCTTATATAATTGTCTGTATAGTTGAAAAAGTATACACATTTATTCTGATTGCCATTCTCTAAGTGATAAGGTGTTAAGGAGGAGCCATTTGTTTGGGACCTTGAGTTGAATTCATACCTCTGATATGAATGCAGCCAATGATCAGAACCCAGTGTAGTACACTTCTGCCTGGACTGGAGAGGGAAAGGAGGATTATCCATGAACAATCAAATGATTCAAGAACTTGAGCAGCAGAATCAAGTAGAATTCCAGAGTGCTTCTAGACTGAATGACTAAAAACCTTATTCCATTAACCATTTGCATGGAAGGAAACTGATTTTCAAAGTTTTTTTCCATAAATGTTCTCTTTCCACAATCATTTCCCCCTTATCAACCTAAGAACACATAGTACAGGCAAAGTTGAGTTAAAGCTTGACAATAAGTGATATTTGCCAACAGCCTGAAATGAATTTCACCCAAGATTTGTAGCTGACCTGGTGTAGTAAAGTGAAACTGTTAGTCGCTCAGTTGTGTCCAACACTTTGCGATGCTATGGACTGCAGCCCGCCAGGCTCCTCTAACCATGGAATACTCCAGGCAAGTGTCCTGGAGTGGGTTGCCATTCCCTTCTCCAGTGGATCTTCCTGACCAAGGGATTGAACCCTGGTATCCCACATTGCAGGCAGATTCTTTACTGTCTGAGCCACCAGAGAAGCCCTACCATAGAGATATGGGTGAATTATGTCTCAAAGGAACTGTAGGATTGAACTAGAGGTCCCACAGCAGGACCTATCACAGTATTTTACAAAAATGGGGTCCTCAAGCAGTTTCACTGTTGGCACCAACCCCTGACACATCTCTGCTTTCCAGCGCCCTGAAACATTTTGAGGCACCACTGTCTCCCAGTATAATGCACTTCATCCATACCAGCACACATTGGAATGGCATCCACTTACACAGTCAGGTTTTTATTCTTAAGAAAGAAGGAACACAGAAATTCAGAGAACTTGAGTTCTTTCTCGCACATTGAACTGTGTTTGGACAAAAGCCATTCTACTTGGTGTAAATCCAATCAAATTTCATTCTCCAAACATAATTTTGTGGCTCTCATCTCTGTGTTTTGTGCATTCCAAAATGTCCATCTTGGGACTTGCCTAGTGGTCCAGTGACTAAGATTCTGTGCTCCTAATGCAGGGGGTCCAGCTTCTATCCCTGGTCAGGGAACTAGATCCCCATGCATAAAGAGTTCATATGCCTCAACTAAAAATGATCCTGCATGCTGCAGTGAAAATTGAAGATCCCACATGCCACAACTAAGACACAGTGCAACCAAATAAATAAATATTTTAAGAATAAATAGTGTCCATCCCGTATTTCTCACTTCTTAAGCTCCCACTCCTCTCTATAAGTAAAACCTAAGTTTCACCTCCTCTTGGAAGTCCTCCATGACTTCCTCTCCCAAGGCCTTCTTTACATCAAATAGCGTTAAATGCAGTGTAAAGGAATTATTGTTTTATCTGCCTATCAGTCCACTATACAGTGGGTGCAGGTGCCATGTCTTTCCTAAATGTTTAGTGCCAAAGGCTGACCTGGGGCTCAGAAAATGTGTTGGATGGATAACTGAATGAATGAACATATGCATACTAAGATCTCACTAGATATTATCTCACCTGATTAGAGACTGTCTTCTTTGTTGCCAATCAGTGTATTGATTCCTATGATTCCCAAACATCCCCTCTTTAAATCAGAAAAGTGGAAAAGCAAGCTTTCTATCACCTAGCAATAACTTAATAATTTTTTTTTAATGAATGAACATTTTTTTTGAGGATCTGTTGAGTTGACCAACAAGTTTTTTCCCTAACATCAATCAGAAAAACCCAAATGAACATTTTGGCCAACCCAGTATTTTTGTATTGAGCAATTCTTTTGGAAATTAACAGGGAAATTTCCTTTACAGGAAACAATCTCTTTCTTTAACACCAAAGAGACCTCCATTTAAAAATATTTGAATCCTGTTCTTGAGGCCAAAAGAAATGGCACAAATACAGATAGGGCTTCATAGCAATAAAATTATAACAGGATAATACCTTTAAAAATTAATTTTGTCCTTTGATCCCCCCCCACTTTCTTTTATTTGGCCACACTATCTCAAAGAGAGTAGAAAGATTAGATTGAGAATAAAAGAGAAGAATGGTACATGTTCAGCTTTGCAACTCTGAAGCAGGCTTTTGCAAATCAAAGGGACATCTTGAGAGCCCAGAGACCGTGACATAGAAACAGTAAGAGATTAGATGAAGGGCCAAGCCACCAGCCCCCATCCCTCCCAAGGAGGACTAGCAGATATAGAGATAGGACAACACTTGGGGTCAGGGAATGGAATCAAAAGGACTTGGGGTCCCTGTGAAGTACCACAGGGAAGAAGCTTGGTGGAGGTGAAGACAGGCAACATCAAAGACTGCCCAGCACTGCTGGAGCTCAGTACCAAGAGGGAAATAAGGTGACCAGTCACCGCTTGAAAGAACACCGCACACAGGTGTAGGCAGAAGAGCTGCTTTGCATCTCTGCTCCTGCCCTGCAAATAGTTTTACCTCTACCATTTAAATTCCATATATATGCATCAAATATGATATTTGTTCCTCTGTTTCTACTTATTTCAGTCTGCATGATAGGCTCTACGTCCATCCACGTCACCACAAATTACCCAATTTCATTCCTTTTTGTGACTGAGTAATATTCCATTGCATATTTATAACACATCTTCTTGTAAAGAATGAACATGTGGACATAGTGGGAAAAGGGAAGGTGAGACCCATTGGGGGAATAGCATTGACACGCACACCCTACTGTGTGTGAGATAGCTAGCTAGTGGGAAGCTGCTGCATAACACAGGGAGCTCAACTCAGTGCTCTCTGACGGCCTAGAGGGGGCTGGGGGAAAGTGGGGAGAGGTCCAAAAGAGGGGCGGTATGTGTACACTTACAGCTGATTCAATTCGTTGAACAGCAAAAACTAACACAACATTGTAAAGTAACTATACTCTAATAGAGAAATGTTTATTTAAAGAAAAAGAAAAGAGCTGCTTTGCTAATCCTTCTATCAACAGGCGTCTTCTCACTGTGGATTATCCAAGCTAAAAACATTTACTTATACCTCAAGTCTTTTCTGAACTCCATCAGTACTTCCCCATGTAATTTTTTTTTTTTTTTTTTTACTATCCAAGATACCTGTAAGCTTCATGCCAGTCCCTTAGTAGAGGGAATGAGAATCCTTGGCCTCCAGTGATGCTAGGAAATAGAGTGGCATGGAAGAGAAGGCCCAGCACAGGTACTTGGGAAACACTGGACAGTGATTAACTAATGAGATGGCTGGATGGCATCACCGACTCTGTGGACATGAGTTTGAGTGAACTCCGGGAGTTGGTGATGGACAGGGAGGCCTGGCGTGCTGTGATTCATGGGGTCGCAGAGAGTCGGACACGACTGAGCGACTGAACTGAACTGAACTGAACTTCTTACACATATTTTATTTTATTTATTTATTTTGTTTGGCAGCACTACAAGACTTGCAGGATCTTAGTTTCCCAACCAGGGATAGAACCCATGTCCCCTGCATTGGAAGTACAGAGTCCTAACCACTAAACCACCAGGGAGTTCCCTCTCACACATATTTTAAATAGAAGTTGAAGATTTCTTCAACTATGAAGATTTCTTCGTAGAGGAGGTAAAGTTAGAATCTTAGTTTCAGTTCAGTCACTCAGTCATGTACTACTCTTTGTGACCCCGTGGACTGCAGCACTCCAGGCTTCCCTGTCCATCACCAACTCCCAGAGCTTGCTCAAGCTAACATCCATCGAGTCGGTGATGCCATCCAACCATCTCATCCTCTGTCGTCCCCTTCTCCGCCTGCCTTCAATCTTTCCCAGCATCAGGTCTTTTCCAATGAGTCAGTTCTTCACATCAGGTGGCCAAAGTATTGGAGCTTCAGCTTCAGCATCAGTCCTTCCAATGAATATTCAGGACTGATTTCCTTTAGGATTGATTGGTTTGATCTTTCTGCAGTCCAAAAGACTCTCACGAGTCTTCTCCAACACCACAGTTCAAAAGCATCTTAATTTAGAGTCTAATAAATGTGGTCAAAAAACATAAAGTTCAGATCTTTATCCTGAGTACTAAATATGATGTACTTACATTCCATAGAATGTGGACAGAATGATCAGATGAGGATAATCCCAGGCACACTGGATATAGGCAGCTCAAAAAACTTAGATGAAGACTTTTCTGGGGTGTGGAAGGAAACACTAGAGTTCATTAGTCTGCTTCCCTGAACAATGGCACTAGCAGTCAGGGTGGTTCAAAGATACTTCAAGGACAGTTGGTGGACCAGCTGGTTAGAATAATTCTACAGGACTTTTGACAGATGAATGTGGGTTAGTTAGAAGTTGTGGTGACTTCTGACTCTGAGAATCTGTAACTCAATGAAATAAAGATAAAAGGACCTATTAAACCAACCAATAAACATGTATTGATCACTCACTATTTATCAAGAACTGCTTTCTAAATGCTGGAGATGTAATGGAGCAAAATGACCTCTCTCATGCAGCTGACAGTCTAGGGAAGAGAAGACAGACATTGACCAAATAATCACATGAACAAATATAAATTTCAGTGGTGACAGGTGCTGCAAATAAGAAATCCACAGTGCTGTGAGAGCTTTCAAGAGGGCAAGAAGGTGAGGATGGCTCCCTGAGGATATGACTGTTAATCAAGGATGAGTAGGAGATATCCAGGAGAAGGGAGAAGGGCAGAGCAAGCAAGGTCATTGGAAGGAGCAGCCCTGTCTTCCCATTTCCTGGTGGAAAACAGTATGACTCACTGAGAGACAAGATGCCCTAATTATTAAAAGATAGACTTGAATTCCATACCTTTCACTTACGAGTTGTGTGTCCTTGGGCAAGTTATTTAGGCTTTCTGCACCTAAGAGTTCTTACCTGTCAAATTAGGAAAATACCTGTCTCACAGGATTGTTGGCTAAGATAAATGAAACAACGAAAGTAAAATGCAATCCAAGCCTAATACATAGTGTTTATTAAACTTTGTCTATAACCCATAAGTAAACCATAATATCACAATGACAATTTATTCATTGAAGGCAAAATCTTTTAAACAGCTAACTAGTAGCCTGGGGACACTATGTATTCCACCATTGAGGCTGGGAGCCCAAAACCATTAATGGTCAGGAGTGAGAACCATGGTTCACAAACTTGTTATGAAAGAAATCCCACAATTCTTCTTTTTAATGTGAATCTAATTAAATCTTACTCTTACCCAGGTCAGGAATTATTTTCCCTAGATCAAAGAATTTAATCTCAGTTATAATTGGATGCTGTTCCCCTCCCTAATCTTCAGTCCTTCAAAGTCATTAATGATTAATTCATTGGCCAAGAAGCTTCCCCCTTGAAGGCAGGCACCGCGACTTGTCAAAGTCTCTGCCCGTTTCCTCATCTGGGGGCTTGCCCCTCTCCAGTGGTTCTCCCTCTTCTCCTTTCCTCTTTTCCCCGTGCCTCAGGAGGGAGGGGTTGTGCACAAAGGGGTAATTATTCTTAGATTTAGCTTTTCCCGTCGCTTCCATCTTCTGCCAGTGCCTCCAGTGACCCCAGTTGGAAACCAAAGAACAAGGGCACCTGGGTAATGTAATCTTCAAAGGCTGGCCTTCTCAGGTACAGAGTAGGTTAGGAAAGGGCAGATGGGAGTGGGGAAAGGCGATGTAGTGTAGAGCAGTTACCTGTGATGAACATTTATACCATCAAAAGAGACTAGCTCGGTATAAGATAGCATCACTGACTCAATGGACATGAATTTGAACAAACCTTAAGGGATAGTGAAGGCCAAGGATGTTTGATGTGCTGCAGTCCATGGGGTCACAACGAGTCGGACTCTTAATGACTAAACAACAACATATACCCAGTAGTGGGATTCTGGGTCATATGATAGCTCTATTTTTAGTTTCTTAAGGAGTCTGCATGCTATTCTCCCTAGTGGCTGTATCCATTCACATTCTCACCAACAGTGCAAGAGGGTTCCCTTTTCTCCACACCTTCTCCAGCATTTATTGTTTGTAGATTTTTGGATGATGGACATTCTGACCTGTGTGAGGTAATGCTTTATTGAAGTTAGGTGGATGGGATGGGGGTTGGAAGGGAGATCCAAGAGTGAGGGGATATATTTATCCATATAGCTGATTCACTTCATTGTATAGCAGAAGCTAACACAATATTGTAAAGCAACTATATCCCAATTTTTAAAACAGAGATTAGCTATTTTTGACCTGAAAACCGTGTACAAATGAAAAAAAGATTAGTAGTTTTTATGAGTGAGGTTGGAAGGGACGGGAGTGTCTATAAAAGGACAACACCAGGGATTCTCATGGTGATGAAAATGTTCTGTATCTTAACTGTATCAATGCCAGTATCCTAGAGGTGATATTGTACTGGAGTTTTGTACAATATTACCATTGAGGGGAACCAGGTAAAAGGCATAAGATCACTCATATTATTACAACAGCATGTGAATTATAATTATCTCAAAATAAAATGTTTAATTTAAAAAGAATAAAGCAGGCCAGTTTAAGATAGATAAGATGCTAGATATTTCCTGGCCTTATCTCATCAAAAGAAGTGTAATTATTTGTTTCCCCCAAAGACTGCATCTTGCATTTAGTTTACACAGAAATATGTCGCTCCTGGGATTTTTATTCAGTAATAATAGCTGAACAAATTACTTTTTGCTAAAAGGTGCCTGAGTGTTCAGCTTGACCACATCTTTAGAATGTTTGTTAGATTGCAGAATCCCAAGCACACCCGTGAATAGCCTTGATTCATTAAGTTTTTGGCAGAAATACATGCTTTAAGGACATGGAGGCAGAGAGAACGGGGTCTAGTAGACATATTACAAAGAATAGAGCAGGGAAAGTAGAGGCAGTTTATTTAAACATTTATTCTCCATCATATTACAACAAGGATTTAAATGGATTTCAGAACTTCCCTGGTGGTCCATTGGTTAAGAATCCACCTGCCAATGCAGGGAACACAGGTTCGATCCCTGATCCAGGAAGATCCCACATGCCACGGGTCCACTAGGCCCTTGCACCACAACCACTGAGCCTATGCTCTAAAGTCCAGGAACCAAAACTACCGAGGCCCTCGCACTCTGGAGGCCAAGCACCAAAACAAGAAAAGCCACTGCAACAAGAAGCCTGAGCACCACAACTGCGGAGAAGCCTCTGCACAACAATTAAGACCCAACGCAGCCTAATATAAGTAAAATTTTAAATTTTTTTTTAAAGGAATGCTTTTAAAAAATAAAAATACAATGGGTTTCAAACAGGATCAGTTCAGTTCAGTGACTGAGTAGTGTCTGACTCTTTGCAACCCCATGGACCATAGCACACCAGGCCTCCCTGCCCATCAGTAACTCCCAGAGTTTACTCAAACTCATGTCCATTGAGTCGGTAATGCCACCCAACCATCTCATCCTCTGTCGTCCCCTTCTTCTCTCACCTTCAATCTTTCCCAGCATCAGGGTCTTTTCAAATGAGTCAGTTCTCCACATCAGGTGGTCAAAGTATTGGAGTTTCAGCTTCAACATCAGTCCTTCCAATGAACACTCAGGACTGATCTCCTTTAGAATGGACTGGTTGGATCTCCTTGCAGTCCAAGGGACTCTCAAGAGTCTTCTCCAATACCACAGTCCAAAAGCATCAATTCTTCAGTGCTCAGCTTTCGTCACAGTCCAACTCTCACATCCATCCATGAACACTGGAAAAACCATAGCCTTGACTAGACAGACCTTTGTTGACAAAGTAATGTCTCTGCTTTTTAATATGCTGTCTAGGTTGGTCAGAGCTTTTCTTCCAAGGAGTAAGCGTCTTTTAATTTCATGGCTGCAATCAGCATCCACAATGATTTTGGAGCCCCCCAAAATAAAATCTGTCACTGTTTCCACTGTTTCTGCATCTATTTGCCATGAAGTGATGGGACCAGATGCCATGATCTTAGTTTTCTGAATGTTGAGCTTCAAGCCAACTTTGTCACTCACCTCTTTCACTTTCCTCAAGAGGCTCTTTAGTTCTTCTTCACTTTCTGCCATAAGGGTGGTGTCACCTGCATATCTGAGGTTATTGATATTTCTCCCAGCAATCTTAATTCCAGCTTGTGCTTCATCCAACTCAGCATTTCACATGATGTACTCTGCATAGAAGTTAAATAAGCAGGGTGACAATATTCAGCCTTGACGTACTCCTTTCCCTATTTGGAACCAGTCTGTTGCTTCATATCCAGTTTTAACTGTTTTAACTGACCTGCATACAGGTTTCTCAAGAGGCAGATCAGGTATTCCCATCCCTTTCAGAATTTTCCACAGTTTGTTGTGATCCACACAGTCAAAGGCTTTGGCATAGTCAATAAAGCAGAAACAGACGCTTTTCTGGAACTCTCTTGCTTTTTCAATGATCCAACAGATGTTGGCAATTTGATCTGTGGTTCCTCTGCCTTTTCTAAATCCAGCTTGAACATCTGGAAATTCATGGTTTACGTACTGTTGAAGCCTGGCTTGGAGAATTTTGAGCATGAGTTTACTAGCGTGGGAGATAAGTGCAATTGTGCAGTAGTTTGAGCATTCTTTGGCATTCCCTTTCTTTGGGATTGGAATGAAAATTGAACTTTTCCAGCCCTGTGGCCACTGCTGAGTTTTCCAAATGTGCTGGCATATTGAGTGCAGCACTTTCACAGCATCATCTTCAGGATTTGAAATAGCTCAATTGGAATTCCATCACCTCCATTAGTTTTGTTCATAGTAATGCTTCCTAAGGCCCATTGACTTTGCATTCCAGGATGTCTGGCTCTAGGTGAGTGATCACACTATTGTGATTATCTGGGTCATGAAGATCTTTTTTGTATAGTTCTTCTGTGTATTCTTGCCACCTCTTCTTAATATCTTCTGCTTCTGTTAGGTCCATACCTTTTCTGTCCTTTATTGAGCCCATCTTTGCATGAAATGTTCCCTTGGTATCTCTAATAGATCTCTAACCTTGATGAGATCTCTAGTCTTTCCCATTCTATTGTTTTCCTCTATTTCTTTGCATTGATCACTGAGGAAGGCTTTCTTATCTCTCCTTGCTAGTCTTTGGAACTCTGTATTCAAATGGGTGTGTCTTTCCTTTTCTCCTTTGTTTTTTGCTTCTATTCTTTTCACAGCTATTTGTAAGGCCTCCTCAGACAGCCATTTTGCTGTTTTGCATTTCTTTTTCTTGGGGATGGTCTCGATCTCTGCCTCCTGTACAATGTCACAAACTTTCGTCCATAGTTCATCAGGCACTCTATCAGATCTAATCCCTTGAATCTGTTTCTCACTACCACTGTATAATTGTAAGGGATTTGTATTCAAACAGAACACAGTAATATTTTTCTTAACATGTGAAGAAATCCAGATGAAGATAAAACCAGAGTAGTAATAATGAGACAGGACCGGGGTAGGGTTACTACACAACATACAAATGTGATTTCATGTACGCTCTGAGAATCCAGTCACTCAGGCGGCCTTTGGTCTTACCTTTCTGACAGCCAGTGCAGAGAGCAAAACCTGATCTATTACATGCTTGTAAGAAAAAATTGACTTGAAGGACACCTCTTCACTGTGTTGTCATACAGGTGACATTACAATTTAGTCAACATTCTTAGGGTTAACAATGCAACCGATTTCACAGTTTAATAAAAGCAATTATCTTAGGGATCTAAATGATGCTGTTTAGATGGACAGCATTCTGGTTTTGATTTGGGGGCATTTTGGAGTATATTGAAAATGAAAGAATTACTCCCTTCAAGAAATAAAACATAGTTTTCCAGAAAGCTTTGGGTAAAGATTAGTGAGGTGGCAAACTAAAATCCTGACAAGGTACAGGAAGGTACAACAGCTAAGAAAAACAAGACATCTGTTATACACACACACACACACACACACTACAAATATAGTAAAAATGGCATTTTCTAAATGGCCTCCCATTGGGAAGTTCACTAAGGCATGGTGGGATCTACGCAACCTATAGGCCACTGCTCATTGCCAGCCTATTGTTACTATAACCAGAATCAGGGCCGGTCAGAGCTCCTTGTATTCCTGTGTATTTGTCAGAGTTCTGGTCTACAAAACAGAAACCACTGCAGCTATTTTAAACACAAAGGGCAAAGGGCTTCAAACAGGGAATTAGGTGCTTACAGTGTGTTCAAGCTGGGCCTTCAGGGCTGACCGCCAGAAGAATAATGAAGAACCCGCCCCCAAGGAGGCTGCCAACTCTGGCTCAGCTGGGAAGATGGGAATTCTGGATGTTTTCCCTGAACTGTTAGCTCTAGGAACAGCCTAGAGATTAGGTGGCTGTGAATGTTGTCACTGCCAGCTCCAGAGCCATACCTCATCTGTTAGGTCCCCGCAAAGCTGCTGACATGGTTGCTGCTACAGAAAAGCCCAAAGCATTCTTGATCGAGCCTGCCACCAGGGGCAACTGGCCTCTGCCTGTTATGTCTCCTCTTGTGCATCTGATTGGTCTAAGCTAAAACTCAGTCCCTTCCATCTTAGAAATGTCATTTTTAGGTGCCCGGCCTCTGGGGTGGGGGGTTAGAGGGTCAGGGAAGCGGGGTGTGTGGAATGCATGCAGAGTAACTATTTCATCCATCACATTTTATTTTGATGCAAAAATCACCTGAGCTTTTCAATGCTGGTAA
This sequence comes from Moschus berezovskii, assembly GCF_049115385.1. Taxonomy (NCBI): domain Eukaryota; kingdom Metazoa; phylum Chordata; class Mammalia; order Artiodactyla; family Moschidae; genus Moschus; species Moschus berezovskii. The sequence continues at coordinate 130,670,222 of NC_142460.1, read as the reverse complement.
TTAAATCATTTTTAATGAATACCAACAGGCAGGCTGATAATGTGGGAGTTGATAAAATACATCTATGAACAGATTCAGCTTCATGACAAGCAACTGGATGGCAGTTTTTGGTCCACTTCAGTACATGGAAGGAGACCATTAAGCCCTCCCCAGTCCCCATAGGGGCTTCCCTGATGGCTCAGACAGTAAAGAATCTCCTTATAATGCAGGAGACTGGGGTTTGATCCCTGGGTCAGAAAGATCCCCTGGAGAAGGAAATGGCAACCCATTCCAGTATTCTTGCCTGGAGACTTCCATGGACAGAGGAAGTCCTGACAGGCTACAGTCCATGGGGTTGCAGAGTCAGACACGACTGAGCAACTAACACTTCACTTCCTTCCTGTCAGCCCTTATATGAATAACAATTTGTGTAGTGCTGTGCTGTATTCAAAGCAGTTAAAATGAGCTTACTGTTAAAAAAGTAGTAAATGCTTAAACAAACAATATTCCAACACACGGGTTCACACAGTAGAAGTTTGTTTTTCTCCTCTCACTTCCCACTGTCACTCCCCAGATGTAATTTCAGATAACATTGTGAAATAAATCAGACTTCATCGTGTTTGAAGTTGACTCTTCCAGAAGCACCTTTGTTTCAGATGATCTACTAAGAGAAAGCTAGAATCAAGTGTTTGAAGCATTTGGACTCATGTGAGAATCTATCCACCATATATCTGGGGTTTAATTGGGCTGTTCATTGGAAGGACTGATGCTAAAGCTGAAACCCCAATACTTTGGCCACCTCATGCGATGAGTTGACTCACTGGAAAAGAGTCTGATGCTAGGAGGGATTGAGGGTGGGAGGAGACGGGGACGACAGAGAATGAGATGGCTGGATCGCATCACCGACTCGATGGACATGAGTTTGAGTGAACTCCAGGAGTGATGGACAGGGAGGCCTGGCGTGCTGTGATTTATGGGGTCGCAAAGAGTCAGACACGATTGAGCGACTGAACTGAACTGAACTGAACTGAAGTCTGTTGACTGAGGAATGGGCTTACTATCCACAGCAAAGAGTTCATATCCAGTCTGGGAACAAATATAATTTCCTATAACATATTTTATAGCCAAGTGAACAAATATAATTTCCTATACCGTACATGTTTTACAAGCTTTGTGGCAATCTCAGACTTTGTGGTTAATGGTCATATTTATTGCTAATATTGCTACTATTTGACCATTAACCACAAAATCTGAGATTGCCACAAAGCTTGTAAAACATGTACAGCATAGGAAATTATTGCTAATATTTCTCCCTGGTAGCTCAGTTGGTAAAGAATACACCTGTGATACAGGAGACCCCTGTTCAATTCCTGGTCAGGAAGATCCTCTGGAGAAGGGATAGACTACACTCCAGTATTCTTGGGCTTCCCTTGTGGCTCAGCTGGTAAAGAATCTGCCTGCAATGCACAAGACTTGGGTTCAATCCCTGGGTTGAGAAGATCCCCTGGAGAAAAGAAAGGCTACCCAATCCAATATTCTGGCCTGAAGAATTCCATGGACTATACAGTCCATGGGGTTGCAAAAAGTCGGACATGACTGAGCAACTTTCACTTTCACTGCTAATATTTGAAAACCTTAGTGTGTCCTCTCAGTAAACATGAAAAGAGAGGAACTATCATTTATTATTTTCTGAAACATTGTAGGCAAATACTTAAATTTAAATAAGGCCTTTGTTCCCCTAGGTTGTCTTTCAACAATAGTCCTTGTTTATTGTGCTCTTCTTCTCACCAGAAAGTAAATATTCTCTAAGTTTCTCTTTTCTGTCTTATGGAAAAGAGTAATAAGCAACACTTCTCAAAATATTTGGGTCAACAGGACATTTCCTTCTCAAGGCATCTCATCAAGTCCACAGTGATCTGTCATTTTATTTACACTTAGTCAAGGTCAAGCCAGGGAACTAAGCTTCTGATTATTATATCCACAACTGTGTAATATATACACGTAGACATTTGTAATAAACACATTTTGTGTATATATGCACGTGCACGTTTGTATCACATCATTTTTTCAAGCACTTTCACATACTATCTTATTCAGTTGTCACAAGAAGTATATAAGGAAAGTGGATTTCCTATTATTGTCTCCGAGGAGGCTCAAGGAGGTTTAATAGCTTCATTAAGAGAGCCCAATCAGCCTAGATCTGGGGGTAGCAATCAGCCTAGGTCTGGGGCTTCTACTTCTGGGTCTAGTTCTCTTTTCCCTTTTACATGTCTTCACATGTAAAATCATACAGCATAACTGAAGGGCCTTAGCGTTCACATCCATGCTCCTGGAGGAAAGTGGGGACCAGAAAGAGCGGTGGGGGTGGTCCTTTCAGTAGCATCTCTTCCTCTCACAGTTCCAGCCTTTAGGATCTGCTGTTGCTCATGAACAAAGCCTGTATATGTACAGTGTGCCAGGAATCAGGTAAATGTTTTTCAGCTTCTTGTCTGAATCCTTGACCTTAGCTCATCCAGAATTTAGATTCTAATTTGTTCCTTTTTAATTCTCTTAAGAGATTGGAGAACTACCTCTAAAACTTAATGTTGTCTTTTTATTAAAATACTTTTAAATGTGAACTAATTAATATAGAAAAACCAGTTTCACAAAGATAAGAAATAATCACTGGGACATCTCTGGCAGTCCAGTGGTTAAGGCTCTGTGCTGCCAATACAGGGGGTGCAGGTTCAATCCCTGGTCGGGCAACTAAGATCCCACATGCCTAAGGGTGTGGCCAAAAAAATTTTTTTAATAAAAATAATCTCTCTTTAAAAATAATAATAATAATCAGTAATCCTACCATCCAAATATTTCTACCACTGTAGTTTTGATATATATCCTTTATCTCTTAGTTATTTCAGGCCACTCTAACAAAACACTGTAGATTGACTCAAACAATAGATCAGTTCAGTTCAGTTCAGTTCAGTTGCTGTCGTGTCCGACTCTTTGCGACCCCATGAATCACAGCATGCCAGGCCTCCCTGTCCATCACCAACTCCCGGAGTTCACTCAAACTCATGTCCATCGAGTCGGTGATGCCATCCAGCCATCTCATTCTCTGTCATCCCCTTCTCCTCCCACCCCTAATCCCTCCCAGCATCAACGTCTTTTCCAGTGAGTCAACTCGTCACATGAGGTGGCCAAAGTATTGCAGTTTCAGCTTTAGCATCAGTCCTTCCAATGAACACCCAGGATTGATCTCCTTTAGAATGGACTGGTTGGATCTCCTTGCAGTCCAAGGGACTCTCAAGAGTCTTCTCCAACACCACAGTTCAAAAGCATCAATTCTTTGGCGATCAGCTTTCTTCACAGTCCAACTCTTACATCCATACATGACCATGGGAAAAACCATAGTCTTGACTAGACGGACCTTGGCTGGCAAAGTAATGTCTCTGCTTTTTAATATGCTATCTAGGTTGGTCATAACTTTCCTTCCAAGGAGTAAGCGTCTTTTAATTTCATGGCTGCAATCAGCATCTGCAGTGATTTTGGAGCCCAAAAAAATAAAGTCTGACACTGTTTCCACTGTTTCCCCATCTATTTCCCGTGAAGTGATGGGACCAGATGCCATGATCTTCATTTTCTGAATGTTGAGCTTCAAGCCAACCTTTTCACTCTCCTCTTTCACTTTCATCAAGAGGCTTTTGAGTTCCTCTTCACTTTCTGCCATAAGGGTGGTGTCATCTGCATATCTGAGGTTATTGATATTTCTCCTGGCAATCTTGATTCCAGCTTGGGCTTCTTCCAGCCCAGCATTCCTCATGATGTACTCTGCATATAAGTTAAATAAGCAGGGTGACAATATACAACCTTGACATACTCCTTTTCCTATTTGGAACCAGTCTGTTGTTCCATGTCCAGTTCTAACTGTTTCTTCCTGACCTGCATACAGGTTTCTCAAGAGGCAGGTCAGGTGGTCTGGTATTCCCATCTCTTTCAGAATTTTCCACAGTTTGTTGTGATCCACACAGTCAAAGACTTTGGCATAGTCAATGAAGCAGAAATAGATGTTTAGTTATTGATATTTCTCACAGTTCTAGAGGCTCAGGAGTCCAAGACCCAGGTTCCATAGTGTCTGGTGAGAGCCCTCTTCCTGGTTTGTGAATAATTCCCTTCTTGCTGTATCCTCACAGGGTGGAGAAAGAGAAGACTCTAGTTTCTTCCTCTTCTTCTAAGAGCACTAATTCCATCTGGGGGCTCCACCCTCTTGACCTCATCTAAACCTAAATACCTGCCAAAGATCCCACTTCCAAATACCATCACATTGGGAGTTAGGGTTTCAATATTAGAATGAGGGGGAGGGCAATGTAGGTGACACAGATATTCAGTCCTCTTAACATGAATTCAGCCAATGGTACTTTCTTTCTTTATAAATGTAAACATTTTAAAAAATAAGATGAGCCAGTTTGTTCTCTTTGCAACATGTTATTTTCCTCTAGAAATAGAAATACATCAAAAACATACTTCTATATCTTCTGGAATAGTCTTCTGTAAGAACAGTTTTGACGATCATCTCACTGCATGATGGCACAGTTCACTTCATATCCTGGGCTGGGCTTTTGAGTGAGTCCTCTTCTTCACCATTCTAGATAGGTTACGCTCATTTCAGTCCCTGTCTCTTGTGGCGCATGCAGCACCTAGCCCTCACTCCACAAATAGCCCCTGGAAGAAGTAACTCTGTGTATCCTATGACACTTCCCTTCCCAGACAAATGATGGTTGATCGGATGAAGTCAGCCAATCAATCGGCACTCAGCAAGTAATCAGTCTAAATCAATCGAGAATTTTAACTAAGAGAACCAGAAAATGTAGAAGAGAATAGGCATTTCAAATGAAAGATGCCTTGCAACCTAATACTTGTGACTAAAAGAACCTTGGCTAAAAAAATCTGTGGTAAAGCTCGAGGTTGAATCTTTTTTCTTTTAACCTATTCATAATTATTTCTTAGAATAATGTTCAGAAGTGGGATGCTAGCTCAACTTTATTTATTTTTCAAAAAAGTTTTGACATGTACTGCCAAATTGCTCTCTAGAAGTTATTCTCTTCCCAACCATCACTAAAGGTTAGTTTTTCCAATTGTATTTCCAAAATGGTATCTCATTGTTTTACGTTGCATATTTATGAATTCCAAGTGGGTTTTAATGTTTTCTGTGGGTATTAGGATTTTGTATTTCTTCTTTTGTGAATTGAAATTTGTGATCATTTGCCCATTTTTTTCTAAAGTAATCATATTTTTCTTTTTGATTTAAAATAACTCTCTATACGTTACAGACTTTAATCTTCATCAGGATACTTTTCACTGTGAACTAGTGGAAATCAGAAGAAAGAGTAGAAAAAGATAGACCAAGGATTTGGGTGAAGGTCAGCAGCCAAAAGAGGATCAGGTCAGGGGACACTCCACCCTCGACTCTTCTTCCTCTTTCCTAGACGTGTCTTAAATGTGGAATACAGGTGTCCCTGGACACTCATGGAGACTTTCAAAGGGCTATATAGACATAGAGATTTTTAAGGGAGTTAAGTTCCAGATCTTCACATTTTACATAACTTGTTCCTTAAATTGACTGCCTAAGAAATCCTTTCCTATTTCAATTTTCCTGTAGTGTTTCTCTCATTTTATAAAATCTCATTATGGTGATTTGCACTGAGACATACATATAATTCAGTTGGGAGACATGCTATAACTACCTCTACTTCCACCTACATGAACAAGATTTCTTGGTCTTTTTATTGAGATGCATTTTCAAAAATTAAAAATTATTTTTTTTAATAGTGAACTATCAAAAGTTGTAATATATCCATGTTTTTTTGATCAGTTATGGCATATGTTAATCAGGATAGTGTAAACTACCTTAGTAACCAATATGCCTAAAACTTCAACAGCTTAGCACAACAAAAGTGTATTGCTAATTTTTATATCACAGTCCAGTTCAGACAAGGAGGATCTTGGGGATTCTCTTCCAAGGGGGCCCTAGATAATTATGCTTCCATTTCTCATCTTTGCCATCTCAGAATTTTAGGATTCCAACAGGGAAACTGAAGGAGACAGAGAAAGGGAAAGAGAAAGAAATACAGCTCAACTCACTGTTAACTAGAACAGGAAACAATACGTCATTTCTGTTCACACTCGCAATGGGAAACTAAGAAATATAAACTTCCTCTACCTCCAAAAAGAGAAAAGGATGTGGTGAACACACATTGTCTCTGCTACAGGTATTTCCAGTAATGATTGTAATGATAACTCAATCCAGATGATTTAACAGAACTTGTGACTACAGATTATTTAAAAAGCTTTAATTTTACTTTATTTTTATACAGAAGTATGGTTATACAGTTGATAAAGAATACACCTGCCAATGCAGGAGACACAAAAGAGATGGGTTCAATCCCTGGGTCAGGAAGATCCCCTAGAATAGGAAATGGTAACCCATTCCAATATTCTTGCCTGAAAAATCCCATGGAGAGAAAAGCCTGGCAGGCTAGAGTCCATGGGCTCACAAAGAGTCAGACAAGACTGAGCACACATGCACTGTTATATGCATGAAATAGTTAAATAAATATTCTTAATCACAAAAATACATTTTATTAGGATAAAATTACGGAAATGAATAGAAATAAAAATAAAAGGAGAAAACAAAAAGATGTAAAACTGCAACTATTACTCAGTAGATGATAGTGGATATCGATTTGCTATAGGATTTACATTCTCTTGGATTTATTATAACAAGTTAAGTAAATATCACTTTAAAGGGCTCCCCGGACAGCTCAGCAGTAAAGAATCTGACCTCAGTGCAGGAAACACAGAAGATGCAGGTTCGATCCCTGGGTTAGAAAGATGCCCTGGAGGAGAAAATGGCAACCCACTCCAGTATTCTTGTCTGGAGAATCCCATGGACAGAGGAGCCTGGAAGGTTGGAGTCCATGGCATCGCAAAGAGTCAAACAGGACTGAGCGCACACACCACACACACACACCACACACACACACACACACACATCACTTTGAAAAAGCCGGTATTGACAACAGACCATAAATTATACCCTTTGCTACTATTCAAGGTTTGGACAAAATGTTTTACAACATAAAACTGAAGGAGGGTGCATAGTTTTTCAAAATTTCTTTAGGACATAGTGAACAAAAGCATTGCATCCCAGTATCCTATCCTATATTTAAAGAAACACCCACCCAATTTGATTTTTTTCTTTAAAACTATCAAGAAAGAAAGAAAAATACACTGTTAATGGAACTGCTTCTGCCGTACTGGACTTGCAGATGTCAAGGGTTGCAAACCATGGTAGTTTATGACATAAGCTTCCCAGAAAGTCCAAGGATAGAGAGTGCCAAGTAAGAAATGTATTTCTTGGCAGAGTTCATGTGTCAAGGTAGCAACCAGACCCACGGTGAGCCATGCCCTGCTTAGCTTTGCGGTCAAGCTACCTTAGGATTTAAATCTTCCCCCCTGAAGTAGGTGAATTCTTATTGCCTTGCTCATCAGCTGGTCATATTGAACCACTCTCCCAGCTAAATAAACATCCTGCCACTTTCCAGAAGAATCTAAAGCAGCCTGTCTTTTTGACTGTCGAAGAAGATGGCCGTTTTAGACAGGGGCCTAGCTCTCCTTCCTAAAAAGGCCCATTGACCTTTATTGCAAGTGAAATAGCTTATGGGAACAGTAAATGGCTAACCTCACTGTACCATAAAATAGAGCTTCCTACAGCCTCTCCTCTCTCAGCCCTGGCGAGAGGCCTGTAATAGCACTCCTCATAAAAGCCTCCGTGCCATTCCCCAGGTGCAACCCTTTACAGAAGTACAACTAGGGAGTTTCCAAATGGCTTGAATAGAAGGCCATCTAAGAATAATGCCAGCTATTTAGCAGATGTTTCATGGCCAGAATTCGACTTTTTTTTTTTTGCATTTGCTCTTTTGTAACTAGTATAAATGACAACTGGCAATATACCAGAAACATAGAAGAGGAAGCTTGCATTAAAAGGCCATTGAGATCTTAACTCCCTGACCAGGGATTGAACCTGCACCTTCTGCATGGGAAAGTGAAGTCTTAACCTCTGGGGAAACAGCCAGGCAAGTCCCACAATATCTTTGGTAGGCTGAGGTTGGACCCAAGAATTTGCATTTCAAAGGCTTTTCCAAGAGATGCTGCTCTTGTTGACCCCCGATGCACTTTGAGAATCATTGCTTTAAACTGTAGTATGACTAGAAGAAGCTGATGGAATTCCTTTAGAACAATCTGCTGGGAGTTGACAATGCCTCCTTTTCAAAATTAAACAAATGTTACATTTTTTAAAAAAGAAACAATACTGTAGCAAGTTTAATAAAGACTTTAAAAATGGTCCACATCAAAAAAAAATCTTAAAAAAAAAGCCATTGAGAATGCCATCTGATTTGGAGATTAAAAAATAAATTCTACTCTCTGAACCAATGAAGTTATAAAATAGAAATTTTTGTCACATTTCAAAAATAAATACATGATTCTATAATATTGATTGAGCACCAACCATTTGCAAGGTGGAGTGCTACAGGAACTAAGAAGAAAGATATCAGCTTCAAAGTCAAGAATTCAGAAAATCTTTTTCTAAGCAACACCGTCATCTCCTTCACATATTGTGTTTTCATCAAGGAGTTTATCACTGCCTGACATTTTCTCCTTTATTTCTCTATTGGTCTCTCTCCCCTCAAGACTATAAGCGTCATGATTATTGAGACTGCCCATTTTGTCATAGCTGCATCCCCAGGTTTCAGCATTAAGCCCAGGATGCAGTAGACTTTCATCAAATTTTGTCAAAGAATGAGTAAATTCCCACCTTTAGAAGGAGCATGGACTCACAAGGGGCTGGAATGTACATCCCAAATATCAATAATATTCATTTATATATTCAGAAAAAAAAAAAAAGAGCTCAAACAAACCATAAGGGACTTAGCGGGAACTTTCCCTTTTTACTTTTTACAATCAGCATCTACATATATTTTTAGAAAAACAAATATAAAACTGTAAAATAAATGTAAATTAAAAAAACACACACAAAACTTTGACATTCCTAAGAATAAACTTCACCTTAAGCTTGAACATAAAGATAGTGCATGAAAAATTATATTATTTACTGATGCTTCTAACCATCATGTGCAAAGGATCTGTGACCACAGATGGATTAATACCTATTACTCAACCTGTTGTTTAGTTTATTTTGTTTGTTTGGGTTTTGTTATACTTGCTTTGTCTTTTTCAAAAGGGGTAACATGATGGCATCACCGACTCTGTGGACATGAGTTTGAGTGAACTCTGGGAGTTGGTGATGGACAGGGAGGCCTGGCGTGCTGTGATTCATGGGGTCGCGGAGAGTCGGACACGACTGAGCGACTGAACTGAACTGAACTGAATATGTATTTAGCTGAAAAGAATATTAAATAAGTTTGCTCAGTCTACAGTTTTATGAAATTTTAGTTTACATTATTAGCATTTTATTAGGAAAAAACTTTTACTTTCATTTAGATATGTTATTAAGTTTATTAAATCTTTATTTACACATTCATTTGGAATTTTGGAATCACATGGTCTCCTGTCCCTTTTCTTTTTTTTTTTTTAATATTTATTTATTTATTTGGCTGCTTTGGGTCTTAGTTCTGTCATGTGCGATATAGTACTCTAACCAGGGATCAAACCCGGGCCACCTGCTTTGGGAGCTCGGAGTCTTAGCCGCTAGACCACCAGGGAAGTCCCTTCTCCCCCTTTCTTTTCCCTCCTCCCATGAGAGAATATCTCTGACCTAATTTTAGAAAGGGCTTCCCTGATAGCTCAGATGGTAAAGAATCTGCCTGCAATGCAGGAGACCCTTGGTTTGATTCCTGGGTCGGTAAGATCCCCGGAGAAGGGATAGGCTACCCACTCCAGTGTTCTTGGGCTTGCCTAGTGACTCAGCTGGTAAAGAATCCGCCTGCAATGCAGGAGACCTGGGTTCGATCCCTAGGATCTTATGGGGAAGATCCCTTGAAGAACGGAAAGGTTACCCACTCCAGTACTCTGGCCTGAAGAATTCCATGGACTGGCCATTGGGTCACAAAAAGTCAGACACAAATGAGAGAGTTTCACTTTCAATTTTAGAAAAGAAAGTATGATTAGTGGGTCAAAACTATAAAAATATGAATGCCTCCTGAAGCAAGTTTTCAGTTTGTTTTCTAGAGCTTAACTTGTTTGATTTTGCAGTACCTTATAAGGTATAAATATATTCATTTCATACAACCCTCAACGGCTTCAAGCAATACATATACTGTCTTAATTGCTAGTTAATTTACACCGAAGTTGCCCTCTTCAATCCTAGAATAAGCCCATCTTCTGAGACATATCTGTTTGTTTACTGATAAATATTATCAGATTTAGAATCCCTCACTGGAAGCCTTCCTACATAAGGAAAAATGTAGGTTAGACTTCTTTCCTGAACAACACTATCACATAAAGCTTTATCCTTGTTGTTGTTTAGTTGCTAGGTCATGTCTGACTCTTTTGAGACCGATGAACTGTAACTAGTCCATCCTAAAGGAGATCAGTCCTGGGTGTTCATTGGAAGGAATGATGCTAAAGCTGAAACTCCAATACTTTGGCCACCTCATGTGAAGAGTTGACTCACTGGAAAAGATTCTGATGCTGGGAGGGATTGGGGGCAGGAGGAGAAGGGGACGACAGAGGATGAGATGGCTGGATGGCATCACTGACTCAATGCATATGAGTTTGGGTGAAGTCTGGGAGTTGGTGAGGGACAGGGAGGCCTGGTGTGCTGCGATTCATGGGGTCACAAAGAGTCGGACACGACTGAGCGACTGAACTGAACGGAGCTGAACTGAACTGTAGCCTGCCAGGTTCCTCTGTCCATGGGATTCTCCAGGCAAGAATACTGGAGTGGGTTGCCATTTCCTTCTCCAGCGGATCTCCCCAACCAGGGATCGAACCCACATCTCCTGCATTGGCAGGCAGATTCTTTACCACTGAACCCCCAGGGCAGGTCCACAAATCATAAGATATTAGGTGAAAATGGACAGTGAAAAATATTTTGATGTACAGTCCATTCGAGGGTGACTGAACTGTAGCGTGGGGATGCGACATACAGGTCCCTTCCCTGAGTGTGGTGAATCACTCGGCTGGGAGAGAGCCCCCCTGGGATAATAGCACCACCAAAAGAGCCTCTTGACACTCACTACTCTAGGCTGATAGCATCATTTAGATAGGCTTAGAGCCAAAAGAATGCCAAGGTCAATGTATTTGTAGCAAGTGTTAATTCTTATCAATTTAAAAATGAAAACCATAAATAACATTTAAGACAATTTTAGAGAAATCATATCATAGTCCAAAACTATTATATAACTGTTTTCTGTTTTGCATAAGGCCTTCCATTTCTTATAGACAGTTAACACTAGTTATAGGTATTTTATCTTCTGCTTCAGTTAACTTTATATCATAAGCATGTTTCCAAGTTTGTATAGAGTTTTGTGATTATTATTTTTAATGACTATGTGAAGGCCATTTGATTAATTTTATTACTCTATCTATCCTCAATGCCTATTATGCTCAGTGAGTCCTGATGAGAGCATAGGATGAGTGCCTGTGTTCTCAGTCACTTCAGTCATGTCTGACTCTTTGTGATACCATGGACTGTAGCCTGCCAGGCTCCTCTATCCATGGGATTCTCCAGGCAAGAACACTGGATTAGATTACCATGCCCTCCTTGAGCTTAGGATGATGCTAGTCTAAATGCTAGTGCCAAAACACCTCAATTCAAACGTAAGTTTATTAACCTCTGTGCCTTAGTTGTCTGGTCTGTAAAATGGGGTTGATGACAATTCCAACCAAATGGGTTTGTCATGATTAAATGAATTAATTTTCTTAAAGTGCCTGGTACATGGTAAGCAATCAATAAATGTGAACTATTATTATTGATGTATCAAGGTAAATGACTTTGGAGCCTTCAGGTATCTCTTGCTTTTGCTATTGCAGACAACAATGTAATGAACATCTCTACTTATCAGATGTTTTGCTTCTGTTTAATTATTTTGTTAGATTAAATTTCTAGGAATAGATTGCTAGGTCAAAGAGTTTATCACAATGATTACTTTCAAAGAAATTCCTTTAACCTTGCCCCTTGAAGAAAATGTGATGGCATGGAAAACAAACACAAGTTGATACAAAAGGGATGATCAAGTAAAGAAATCATGGCTTTATTTAACAACAATAATTTTAGTAAAAACACATTTTATTCATAAAACTAGGTAGACATTATACAAAACCCTGGGTCCTATTCAACTGATTTAATCCAACAAGTATTTCCCCTCCTGCTCTATGCTTGTTCCATGCTAGGTATTAAGCAGAGTATGGGAGGATATGAAGTGACCTTTGTCCTTAAAGACTCAAAATCTATGTAAGAAAGTGAAATATGAAGGTAGTATGAGACTATAGAATCAAGGGCCAAATTATATATATATATATTTTAATCCAAAATCTATGATACAGATACCAAGTATTAGGTATAGTCAGCTGGCAATAAAGAAACAGTAGTTTCAGTGAAGAAAAAGTGTGTGTGTTGGGGAGGTGGGGATATGTAATGGTATAAGTGCACTTATAAACAAAACAGAAGCAGACTCATAGACATAGAAAACAAACTTATGGTTACCAAAGGGGAGCAGGGGAGATAAATTAGGAGGATGAGATTAACATATACTCACTAATATATATAAAGCCAACAAAGGACCTACTATATAGCACAGGGAACTAAAGTCAGTATTTTGTAAAAACCTATAAGGAAAAAGAATATATATATGTATATACGCACACATATATGAGCTTCCCTGATGATTCAGACAGTAAAGAATCTGTCGTTTGCAATGCGGAAAACCCAGGTTCAATCCCTGGAAAAGGGCATGGCAACCGACTCCAGTATTCTTGCCTGGAGAATTCCATGGACAGAGAGGAGCCTAGTGGGCTACAGTACATGCGGTCACAAAGAGTCAGACATGACTGAGTGACTAACACACACACACACATATACATATACAACTGTATGTATGAACATACATATGGTGGTTTAGTCGCTAAACTGTGTCCGACTCTTGTGACCACGTGGAGCCTGCCAGGCTCCTTTGTCCATGGGATTTCTCAGACAAGAATATTGGAGTGGGTTGCCATTTCCCTCTTTAACATAAACACACACACACACACACACACACACACATATACATATATCTTATATGTTTTATACCTCAAACCAACATAATATTGTAAATCAACTATACTTCAATTAAAAATTAATAGTTAATTCATTAAATATATTAAGCAAAAAAGAAGGAAAAAGAGATAAGTGTGTGACCATCCAAGTGATAACTAAATTAAGCTCCACTTTTTTCCTCAGAATCTAACATTTTATAATTTCTTTTAATACACCTCAAACATTTTCTGTCTGATACAGATAACATTTTCTGTACCAAACAGAAAATGTTTGCTCTTGCTAAGACACATTCTTATCCCTGCCGGTTAAGATAGAAGTGCTCCTCAGACTTCAACTGTGGGCTTTAGTCAAGGGAGCCTGAAAGGGGTGCTCAGGAGTGGAGGTGTCCTTGGTCAAGATCTGTGTGTGTGTGCCTGTTTAGGAAGGGCCTCTGCCAGCTGAACTGAAATAACAAAATCAGCTCCATTTCCCTCGTTTTGAGGGAAGCACTGCTACAGTATCTTAAACAACCAAAATCTCCGACCACAAGCCCCACTACTTTGCTGTCCTCTTCTGAGTGTTGAAGGAAGTGAGGACCAACTGCCTCTTCTTTTTGAGATGAGCAAGATCATTGGTTTGTTTCCAGGAAGTCAAACCTGAAATAGGAGCAAAGCCCTTTCCCGTCACTGAGGCAGACTTCCCAGCTACTGTAAACCCTTTCTGTAGAGGGCAAGCCCCAGATAAAGGGTTTTCCAGTCTTTAAAATGGCCTGCCAAATACTATTTGTGTACCTTATCCAGCAGTTTTCAACCTGCCTACTATGTATAGATCCTCTTGAACTGACAGGCTCCAGATTTTCCCAGTCAGTTTAAGCCTCTGCAATGTCCAGAGAAGGAGCTGCTTTGCCCAAACAGGTCCCAAAGCAGACAAGTGAAACTGTCTTCCTTATATGGTGAAAAGCGCCCTGTCGCTTTAAGGCCAAGAGATTTGGCTGCAGATGGTCCCTGGGAAGTTTGCAGGCAGCCCCATCCTGTGTCTTCTCCTCTCCTCGCAGCTGTGCAGGTGAGTTTCCAAACCTTCTTTCACCAATTTGCCCTCTACAGTCTCTCTTCTGGCCTAGCCAGTTGGAAATGCCCTTACAGAGGGCTAGAGAAATTCAGGGTCAATAGAGATGGTGTTGTTTGAAGAAGTTTGAGCTGAAGGAAAAAAAAAAAAACAAACACACAAGCTTACTAGGAAAACGTGCAGTAATGCAGCCAAGGAGGATGCTTTCAACTTCCAGTGGGGAGGCAGCATCAAGGTTACAGGAGGCCCTGAGGCTTTCCGGGACCAAGCAGGGGAGGAGGGACAGACTCTAGGTAAGACCCTGCAGGGGTGAGTTTGGACTTCTAAGCTATAGAACCTGGTCAGCTGCAAGTCTAAGCCAGAGAGAGGTGAGAGGAAATAATACTTCTGGAAATGCTGAAGGCTTTACAGGAGATGGAGCTACAGGGTTGACTGTAGAAAGTGAACGTGAAATGTTTGCAGCGTCTGCTGGCATGGAAGGCTGCAGCCTTAACCCTTCATTCAGCCTGGCTGATTAGCAAGTAGGATTTGACTGCACAGAGCACAGGCGGGGGTGGGGATGCCTGTGTGGAGTATTGCAGTAGAGACTAAAACAAATGGATAAGACTGTGATCTATGATCGTGGAACCGCATCTCCGTATCCCCACAGTACCACCTGCAGAGAAAAGAGCTTTTCTAAGCTCAGAAATTCTGTGTCATCCACAGGCAAAGAGCTGCAAGAAGTCTCATTTAAGCTGCTTACTGCTCTGTCATTTACTAATTCAGTTTCCTGATTTCTTTTCTCCCATGGCCTGGAGCCCCCTAAGATATTAATTTGGAATTAATGAATAGAACTTTTTAACAGCTAGAGATGTGCTAGCAGAAGTGTGTCTGTGAGAGGCTGAGATGTATCTGGGGGTTGGGGTTGGGATTTTATGGATAGGGTGAAAAGAGACGGGATGGCATAAGAGGAGAAACACTTGGTGGTCATTTTACAATGTATGCAAAGACCTTTAACTGAGCCCATTCGGCAGCTATAGCCAAAATAGAAGTCCACCCAGGAATTTAAAAAGTGTGATGCCAAATGATGGGACTGGGCTTGTCTTCCCTCCTGGTTGAGTCTGGGGCCATTCATCATTCAGAGGCCAGTGGTTTCTCTACAGCTGTCGTGTGGGGGAGTGAACCCGGCGGCTGGATTAAAATTCCTTGCATACCCCATGCCTCTAAAAAATATTCATTCATCTGAGTAGTCACTGAAGAATTCGTTTTATTATTAACTAACAAGTGCTCCATCTACTTGTTTTCTAAAGACACAATGTCCATGAAAAAAAAGGTTTGTTTTATCAACAGGGATTTGTTAGTGCAAGAGTTCCTCTTTTCTCACTTGTGATGGCTAGGCAAAGTGAGAATTATAGCTTGCCGACACACTGACGTCCTGAGCAGAAAGTTAAATTTTGAGTTCATAATTTGGAAGAGAGCAGGGAGTGTGAGTATAATTTTATTTTATTTGTTTCAAGTTAAATCCAGAAAGCAGTGTCGAATATACTGCTTTCAAATATGAACACTGCCAAGAAAAACAAAATCTAATCCCCAAAGCTGGAAAATCTCTAAAAGTAACAGACTGTGATCTTTTATAAGCTAAATCAAAGTGTTAAAAGGAAAAAAGATGTGGCTTCCTGAACATTTCACATATTGACCCTCAATCACACATCAACTAGAGGACATCTCTTAAGCGATTTCTTTTATCTGTGCCTCAGTTTCCTCACCATTAAACTGGGCATTTCTGTGAGGGACTTTCCAGTGAAATGGAAAGATCCACTGGAGCTGAAACTGAGCAGATCTGGGTTAAATTTTCCAGTCCCTTCATTTATTCCATAATGTTAAGCGAGTTACACAGCCAGTCTGAACCTTGGTTTCCTTATTTGTAAAAAGACTCACTGGAAAAGACTCTGATGCTGGGAAGGATTGGGGGCAGGAGGAGAAGGGGACGACAGAGAATGAGATGGCTGGATGGCATCACCGACTCGATGGACATGAGTTTGAGTGAACTCCGGGAGTTGGTGATGGACAG
Organism: Moschus berezovskii; assembly: GCF_049115385.1. Lineage (NCBI taxonomy): Eukaryota > Metazoa > Chordata > Mammalia > Artiodactyla > Moschidae > Moschus > Moschus berezovskii. The sequence goes on along the minus strand of NC_142460.1, from coordinate 130,653,891 downwards.
GGAGGCCTGGCGTGCTGTGGTTCATGGGGTCGCGAAGAGTCGGACACAACTGAGCGACTGAACTGAACTGAACTGACTGAACTGAAAGAGAGTAAATAATTAACAGTGTCATCAGATTAGAGGAACCTACCAGGACATAGGCTCAGACCTGCATGTCTTTGGATTTGGAGAGAAGGACATTGTGAAAAGAGGACGATCTAAACATGGGTAATGTTGAAAAAGACAAGAAGATTTTTATTCAGAAGTGTGTCCAGTGCCATACCATGGCAAAGGGAGGCAGGCACAAGATTGAGCCAAATCTCCATGGTCTTTTTGGGCAAAAGACAGGTCAGGCCCCTGAATTTTCTTACACAGATTTCAACAGGAACAAAGGCATCTCTTGGGGAGAGGAGACACTGATGGGGTATATGGAGAATCCCAAGAAGTACATTCGTTGAACAAAAATGATCTTCATGGGCGTTAAAAATATGGCAGAAAGGGTAGACTTAATAGTTTATCTCAGAAAAGCTACTAATGAGTAATAGTTGTGCATTGCCTTGTTTATTGGCTTCCCTGGTGGCTCAGAGGTTAAAGCATCTGCCTACAATGCGGGAGACCCGGGTTCGATCCCACAAAACAGAAATGTCTCATGAGTTTTTTATGTGTACCACATTTAAATAGACCTCATATAGCAGCGTCCCAATCATGAATAGCTAGTAGGATATTTATTTTGGATAGTCCTGATTTATATAGATTGACTCTTGGTTAAATTAATATGATCAGCTTTTTGAATTTTGATACTAATGCTAGTTTAGCAAGTACTATCTCTGTTCTCCCCTTCTAAAGACGTGACTGGACTTGATGAGTAGTGTTCAGCTCTTCATAGAGATGGTGAATGCCATTTCAATACCTATAGGAAACTGGTTTTACATTTAAATTTATATAACTGATTACATTAATATATTTAAATATGGAGGATATCCCTTTACTATGTCATAGAACAGCAAGACTCACCTGTGTTTCACGTTGTATTCATTAGCCTTCTAAAGGCAAGGGCTGAAGATAAGCTGGTAATGTCCACTCTATCTTTTTGGTCTTAACTATTACCAATTTAATTAAAATCCCCTGTATCTAAAATGTTGCCTTTTATTCAATGAAAGGCATTTTAGTGCAGTTCATGTATAATAGCATATAAAGAATATTTAATTCTTTTCATATTTCATAGGTGATTTGTAAGGTCACATGGGCTTCCCAGGTGGCAGGTAAAGAACCCACCTACCAATGCAGAAGGCATAAGAGATGTGGGTTCAATCTCTTAGTTGGGACGTTCCCCTGGAGGAGGGCATGGCAACCCACTCCAGTAATCTTTCTTGGAGAAGAATCTCATGGACAGAGGAGCCTGGCAGGCTACAGTTCATAGAGTCAAAAAGAGTCAGACATGACTGAGTAGACTTAGTACCCATACAAGGTCACATGCTTTTAAAATTTAGCCTCACAAGCTATAGTGGCAAACTTTGCTTTAGAATTCTTTACTAATTCAAACTAAAGTTATATTTCAGGATTGTCTTTTAAATTGCTATTCCAAAACACAAATAACCGTAGAATTACCATGTGTGATTGGCAATGGTGCTTTGGCCAACTTGTTAGAAACATTAGAGAAGATATACAATCAACAAAAATGTATAAATTATGTGATCCTAAGACTTCAGATAATTAAAAACAAAATCACAGATCATGAATAAATTAGAGGAATCCTGGAATCCAGTAGAGTCTCCATAAATGTTATTTTTCATTATTTTCTCTATGACTTAGGAAACTATATTGTTCCTTGCAGAGGAAGAAATGAGTTTTGAGAGCAGAAACCAGCTCTGTAGCACAACTTTAGAATCCCTGTTACTTCACCTGCTTCTCCCCACCCTCCTTCAAGAAAGGATGCCCAAGTCCCTAGAAAATCCATTCTTAATTATTAACCAGGCTCATTGCTCAGAAGTTGTTCTTAAATTAAACTCACTTCCACCTATTTTGTGTTCAGAGATATGAATATTTGGTTGTTTCCCTATAGTATAAAGATAGTCTACGGGCTCCCCAAGTGGCGCTAGTGGTAAAGAACCTGCCTGCCAATGCAGGAGACATAAGAGACATGGGTTTGATCCCTAGGTTGGGAAGATTCCCTAGAGGAGGGCATGGCAGTGCACCTCAGTATTCTTGCCTGGAGAATCCCATGGACAGAGGAGCCTGCCGGGCTACAGTCCATAGGGTTGCAAACAGTTGGACACGACTCAAGTGACTTAACCATGCATGCACACAAAGAGAGTCCATATGTGTGAAGAACAATGGTAACCACCTTAGAATCTCAATAAAGGTGGTCTATCCAAAAGCAAGTTTAAACAGCATTTTTTATGGATTTTTTTTTGTTGTTGTTATTAGAAGCCACATCTTATAAGTGGTTCAGTACTAACCAATTACTAACTTTCAGTAAAATCTCGTAACACATTCCCACCGCTGTCTTTAAGAACATAGTTAGTGCCACTCTCAGAGTTTTAATCATTCACTGCAGTCATTTTAAGATCAGGGTTGCCATACCTGCAATGGGGCTGTGTGTAGGACACAATGTTAAATTGAAAACATTCCTTCCACCAGCTTAGAAAGGTGGTGATAAATAGCAGCAGCAGCAGAAACATTCAATTGGAAACACAAATCACAGCACATGCATTGGCTGGGAATTGAGAGCTGTCATTTTTAACTCAAATAAGGGTAGGTCACCCCTGTAGCCAATCTTCTAGTGGTGGATTAATACCACCTTTGTCAGGAGACTGGTGTTTAGGATCTACCCTTGGCCACTTAAAGTAGCTGTGAGACTCTGGGCTAGTTCCTTTATGTATCTGAGCCTCAGGTCCATGGTCTGCCTCATGGGAATGACAGTAGTACTCATACACTTGGTTGTGGGAAGAACAGAAAAGTTGGAAGTGCAGATACTCAATAATTATGTTGGATCTGAATGCCTGACGTTTTCTAAATAAGGTCCTTGTTCTTTAATAATAAGACATTGGCCATCAGTTCAGTTGAGTTCAGTGTCCAACTCTTTGCAACCCCATGGACTGCAGCATGCCAGGCTTCCCTGTCCATCACCAACTCCCGGAGCATATTTAAACTCACGTCCGTTGAGTCAGTGATGCCATCCAACCATCTCATCCTCTGTCATCCCCTTCTCCTCCCACCTTCAATCTTTCCCAGCATTAGTGTCTTTTCCAAGGAGTCAGTTCTTTGCATCAGGTGGCCAAAGTATTGGAGTTTCGGCTTCAATATCAGTCCTTCCAATGAACACCCAGGACTGATTTCCTTTAGGATGGACTGGTTGGATCTCCTTTCAGTCCAAGGGACTCTCAAGAATCTCCTCCAACACCACAGTTCAAAAGCATCAATTCTTTGGCGCTCACCTTTCTTTAAAGTCCAACTCTCACATCCATACATGACTATCGGAAAAACCATAGCTTTGACTAGATGGACATTTGTTGGCAAAGTAATGTCTCTGGTTTTTAGTATGCTGTCTAGGTTGGTTGTAGCTTTTCTTCCAAGGAGCAAGCATCTTTTCATTTCATGGCTGCAGTCACCATCTGCAGTGATTTTAGAGCCCAAAAAATATAGTCTTTCACTGTTTCCATTGCTTCCCCATCTATTTGCCATGGAGCAATGGGACCAGATGCCATGATCTTAGTTTTCTAAATGTTGAGTTTTAAGCCAGCTTTTTCACTCTCCTCTTTCACTTTTATCAAGAGGCTCTTTTGTTCTTCTTTGCTTTCTGCCATAAGGGTGATGTTATTTGCATATCTGAGGTTATTGATATTTCTCCCAGCAATCTTGATTCCAGCTTGTGCTTCATCCAGCTCAGCATTTTGCATGATATACTCTGCATAAAAGTTAAATAAGCAGGGTGACAATATACAACCTTGACGTACTCCTTTCCTGATTTGGAACCAGTCTGCTGTTCCATGTCCAGTTCTAACTGTTGCTTCCTGACCTGCATATAGGTTTCTCAAGAGGCAGGTCAGGTGGTCTGGTATTCCGTCTCTTGAAGAATTTTCCAGTTTGTTATGCTCTACACAGTCAAAGGCTTTGGCATAGTCAATAAAGCAAAAGTAGATGTTTTCCTGGAATCCTGTTGCTTTTTTGATGATCCAATGGGTGTTGGCAATTTGATCTCTGGTTCCTCTGCCTTTTCTAAATCCAGCTTGAACATCTGGAAGTTCATGGTTCACGTACTAGAAGCCTAGGTTGGGGAATTTTGAGTATTACTTTGCTAGTGTGTGAGATGAGTGCAATTGTGTGGTAGTATGAGCATTCTTTGGCATTGCCTTTCTTTGGAATTGGAATGAAAACTGACCTTTTCCAGTCCTGTGGCCACTGCTGAGTTTTCCAAATTTGCTGGCATATTGAGTGCAGCACTTTCACAGCATCATCTTTCAGGATTTGACATAGCTCAACTGGAATTCCACCACCTCCACTAGCTTTGTTCATAGTGATGCTTCCTAAGGCCCATTTTACTTCGCATTCCGGGATGTCTGGCTCTAGGTGAGTGATCACACCATCGTGGTTATCTGGGTCATGAAGATCTCTTTTGTATAGTTCTTTTAAGTATTGTTGACACTGCCCATAGACCTTGTCTATACCCTTTAGACCAATCTGCAAGTATGAGTAGTGCCCAAGAATGTGTAAATTGAACTTTTAATAAAAATTAAGGTTTCAGGTTTGGTGGAACCAAAGAGAAGTCAGTGCTGAGGCCATCTTAGATCATGCTGCAGGGGTTAACTTTGGAAAACAGGTTTAAAATCTGCTGGATCACACAGGGCTTTGGTTAGATTACGTTTTCTGAAAGTATTTTATAACTTTGACCCCACTAGAGGTACTTCTGTGTCTGTATACTGGCAGAAAGAGTTGGAATGGGGGAATGCAATGGTCTAGGTTGAGCAGGTGAAGCAGAGAAATCCCCATGGAGTTGGATCTCTTGACACATCTTTGATACCCCCTCCTTCCCACTGCCCCCAGGCACCTTGACCTTGTCAGATGCAATTCTTTCATGAAATTACCAAGCTGGGGGAGCCTGAGGAAGTGTCTAGATCAGCTGCTTGCCTTCAGTCAAAGCTGTACTTGAAACCACCAAGAATAAGGGCCACCTTCCTCTGCTCAGAGAAGGAGCCTTTCAGTTTCCAGTCTGTGGTCTCCCTGCATCTGGGCCACATTTGGGAAGCTATTCCTTTGCTTTGGAGCTATTTTCATTCTCTCTTGGTGAACTCCGAGTCTGTCCTTGGTTATAACAAACTGCTATCCTGCCTGCGGAAGCAGCCGCTAGGGTGGGGCATGCTCATGGCCACATCTTCTTTGAGGGGAAGCACTTCCTGTTTCCTCTCTGATTAATCACCAGGTGAGCACACATGCTTCTTGTTTGACTTTATCACATCTATTCATCCTCTGCCTTCCCTCTCCCTACTGCAGTGCCTCCCAAACTAGAGAGAGCATGCATCAGCAAGGCTTGTTAACACACTCAATGCTGGGATCTATCCCGAGCTTCCGACCTGTAGATCTGAGCTGGGGCCTATGTACAATTTGTTTCAGAACCACTCATCTAGTCCAACACTCAGTCTCAATCTACTGTTTCCAGTAACCTGCACCACCTCCTGCCTTCCAAGATAATATCTCCTCTGTGTTCTTGGGGGTTAAATAAAGCCTTCTCACCACAGTTCTATGCTACTATTTAGCAAATTCTAATTGTAACAAGCATGGTGATAAACACTTTACTGCCATTATTTGTAATTTTCCCCAACAACCCTACAAGCTTGATATTATGAGACCAACAGAAAGAGAGTGAAACCAAGATCTCACACATTACAGAGAGCAAATGTGGTATTCACACTCAGATTGGTCTGGAAGGATTTACTCTTTCCACCATTCCCAGGCTGGCAAATAGATGTTTAACTTGTATGTCAACTCCAGTTCATTGCTAGTTGCTGCCAGAAACACTTGGTTGAGAGTCCCAGATGGAATGGGTGCTCAGCAAGAGGAGGCACTAAGATTGGTGAGCTGTACCTGCTGTGATGCAGGAGTGGAGAGAGAACCCAGGTGCCGTGTGTTTGCTATGCCCCATGTGATGCCTTGTTCGTGGATCAGTTTTGTCAGCCACTAGAATCAGAGGAGAGCTGAGTGTTCAGACTTGTTTTACAGAGAACAATAAAACATTTCCTTTCTCATCTCTTTCTCCAAAGGGTGAATCTAAATTTTTGAGGCTAGATTTGAAAAGGTATAATAGCTTGTAAAGTAAAAAGAAATCCAGTTAATAGACATATAGTAGTAGCCACAATGGACATTTAGCCTCAAAGTGGTGGAAACAAGAGAATTTATTAATTATGTATGTCTCTGTATGTTAAAGGGGCTTCCTTAGTGGCTCAGTGATAAAGAATCCACCTGCCAATGCAAGAGGCAGAGGTTCCATCCCTGGGTTGGGAAGATCCCCTAGAGAAGGAAATGGCAACTCACTCTAGTATTCTTCCCTGGGAAATCCCATGGACAGAGGAGCTAGGTGGGCTATAGTCAAAGGGTCACAAAAGAGTCAGACATAACTAAATGACTAAACAACACCAGCAACTCTATGTTATATGTCTTTCATTGTGACCTGTCTAATAGATCACCATGTCCTGAATAATCCACTGTGACTTAATAAGGAGGCAATGGCATTTCTGGTTTTGTTCCTCCCTCCATCACTAATATTCAGTGTGAGATTGGTTATTTTTAGTGTCTTGGTACTTTATCTAAAAAATGAGTTTGATAATGCTTTTCTGCTTCTTCCCAATATGTATTATGTATGTGGTTAAATGAAAAATAACCTTATGGCATCTATTATTCAATCAACAAATATTTATAAAAATTTATCCCCAGGATCTGGGAGTATAGCAGCAAACAAAACAGACTGTTCTCATGGAACTTACATTCTAGAGAGGGGAGACAGACAATAAACAAGTAAACAAAGAAGAAAATTGTGTATCGTGATAAGTATACATAGTGAGAGTGACTCTGTGTGTGTGTGTACTGCTATTTTAGAAGAGGTGACCCAGGGATGATATTTCTGAGGAAGTGACATTTAAGATAAGACTTGAATGTGAAAAGGGAGCCAAACCTGGCTAGTCTGGGAGTGGAACAGTCCAGGCAGAGAAAAGAGCCCACGCAGAGATCCTGAGGTTGGAGGTAGGCAGGTGCCAGATCATGTAGCCTAGTGGGGATTTTCAGCTGGGGGTGATGCCACCCTCCTTCCCCTGCCTAGATGGTGTTTGAGGATCTGCAGCTGGTGGTTTGGATGCAAAATATAGAGTTGAAGACAGAGCACTGTTGGCTTTTGAAGGCAGGACCAGGGGTGCTAAACTTCTTGCACTGCTGTAGATGGACGCACACGAGAAGACTTGCCCTGCTCTTCTTCCTGTCCTCCACATACTGTCTCTGTTGAGAAATCCTGAGGAGTCTCTAGGGTAAGAAGCTTGAATTTTATCCTGTGTACAGTGACAAGCTTGTGGAGAACTGTAAGCTTTAAAAGATGAACTTTAAAAAATAATTTTGGTTGAGAGGCGAGTGAACTGTGAGGGTCAGAGGTGAAGCAGGGAGATTCAACAGGCAGCTATTTCAGTAATCCAGGGTAGAGGCAATACAATGGTGGCCTGGGCAGGGGAGTCACGGTAATGGTTTTGAGAAGTACTGGGTTGACCAAAAGATTCATTCAGGTTTTCAATAACATGTTATAGAAAAAGCCAAACGAACTTTTTAGCTAAGCCAATATTTCTACCTTCAAGAAGACTGCTTAAGTAAGTAAATATAAAATGTTTTTTCCCATGACACCCCCATGTTATCTTCTTAAAATTTATTTATTTATGGCTGTGTTGGGTCTTTAAGCATATGAAAAACCAGAGACATTATTTGCCAACAAAGGTCTGTATAGTCAAAGCTATGGTTTTTCCAGTAGTCATATATGGATGTGAGAGCTGGACTGTAAAGAAAGCTGAGCACCAAAGAATTGATGCTTTTGAACTGTGGTGTTGGAGAAGACTCTTGAGAGTCCCTTGGACTGCAAGGAGATCAAACGAGTCAATCCTAATGGAAATCAGTCCTGAATATTCATTGGAAAGACTGATGTTGAAGCTGAAACTCCAATACTGTGGCCACCTGGTGCAAAGAACTGACTCCTTGGAAAAGACCCTAATGCTGGGAAAGATTGAAGGAGGGAGGAGAAGGGGATAACAGAGGATGAGATAGTTGGATGGCATCGCTGACATGATGGACAGGAGTTTGAGCAAGCTCCAGGAGTTGGTGATGAACAGGGATGGACAGGGAAGCCTGGTGTTCTGCAGTCCATGGGGTCGCAAAGAGTCAGACATGACTGAGCGATTGAACTTAACTATATTGGTCTTTGTTGCTGCACAGACTTTTCTCTAGTTGTGGTGAAGGAGGGCTACTCTCTAGTTGCTGTTCACAGGTTTCTCATGGCAGTGGCTTTTCTTGTTGTGAAGCAGAGGCTCCAGGGCACATGGGCTTCAGTAGTTCTGGCTCCTGGGCTCTAGATCACAAGCTCAATCCTGATGCACAGGTTTAGTTGCTCCACAGCATGTGGGATCTTCCCGGATCAAGGATGGAAGCCATGTCTCCTGCATTGTCAGGCAGATTCTTATCCACTGAGACACCAGGGAAACCCTGTTATCTTTTATTTCTCCTTTAAAAATTTTACAGTTTTGGAATCTGCTGGTTTCCTCTGTAGCCATTTAACAGAATCTTTGTGGCACCAAATTACAGACTTCGCTCTTTCAAATGCAAGTCCTTATCCTCTTGCTCTTTAACCTAGAAGATCTATGTGCATTTCAAGTTGTTCATAGCTCAGGGAAGTAATCTATTTGATTTGGGCTTGTAAAATGACATAAAATTACATGTGCTTCTTGAATAACAATATGTGATTTCTCTCTCTGAAGGGTCAATAGGAATTAGCCTGCACACATCATTTTACACAACTGATGCCTAATCACATGAATAACCGAGTTCACATTTTTTTTTTCTGCCAAAAGAGGAACATTAAGTGAACATCACTATCTCTTGAAGAGATTCCAGGCATTTCAGTACTAATTTTACTCGGGCAGTAAAGTCTTGCAAATAGTTTTCAGGTGCATCAGCTACTCCCCGACAGAGGCAATTCAGCTTCCAAAATTCTAGACAATTCCCCTCACTGCTATCTTCTTTTTTCACATCATGGCCATCTCTTCTTCCTGTCCCCTCATGGCAAGTGCCCCCACACTGCCCCACCCCCACAATGTCCCTGCAATTGCAGAGATCCATAAAGCACAACACGGAAACCCACTAGCTCACCTGCAGAAGAACACCCTTCTCCAATAGCTGGGGGAAGAAGCACCCTGGCCCCCAGGCTGAGCTGAAGGGGTGGAGGAGCAGAAGAGAAAGGCAGCTGGCTTCAGGCCATCTTGTACCAGTGAATGGTTCCACTGAGTGTGAAAGTCAGGTGGTGGGTCTTTCCACTGGAATCTTGTGTCCTCAAAGTAGAGAGAGGTGTCACCAAAGAAACACTTGGGACTGGATGCAGACAGGTGAAACACCACACCACATGTTCCAGCTACTCTAAAGCCTCTTGCAAAACAAACCATCCACCTCACCCAATTCCTACTTCTCACTATCCCTGAATTAATAACTGACCCCACGCTGGCCCCATTGGCTCCTGAGAATGCTCCCGTTGGCACACCTAGAACACTACTGCTTTTCTTTATTTCTTTATTTGCGTCTCTTTCTCTATTAGCTCTTCAAACCCCCCACCCTCAAAAGGAGGTACCAATGTCAGGATTATTCTTAGAAATTCCACAGTTTGGCACTGTACCTGACACTTACTTACTAGATGTTTAATAAATGTTTGTTGTTGAATGAATGACTAGAGAGGATCTAAAAACAGAGAAGAACGAGCCTGAGCCAGTTCAAACCTCAAGAGCCAGCTTTTGCTAAAAGCCATATATTCTGCCCATAAGATCTTGGACTTCTTGGAATTAAAAAGAGAGAGAATAGGGAATTTTAGATATTATAGCAATAATTTTCAGACATCACAGTTTCTAATACCCTATGTCTCCACTGAGATACACCAATTTCACAGGATTTTAGAAATACTAGAGTGTTACCTAGCCTTAATGGAATGTCTTATATTTGTAAAAACCTAGTACAAAATTGCTGAGTAGAAGTTTCCAGATCCCTTACTTCATGACTTCATGCCTCTTTAAGCTGTTCTTAGTGAGGTGGGGGAAAAAAAAATCAGAAAGTTTAAAACTGCCTGCATCTTGTTTTCATCAGCTTTGATCCTTTCACTTATTTAAAATTCATAATCACCCTGGCCTCAATTAGAATTGCTAAAGAACATAGGAAAGGTCATATAGGATGAACCCCCTGGCCTATTTAGCCAAGTCACCAAAAATGGTAAAACCTTGCTGATGTGGTGCTGGGAGGAAGGGAGGGGGTTGGGACTGCCAGCAGAGGTGGTCCGGAGCTGACAAATCCCTGTTGGTCCAGTTCCACGAGTTTGGATATAAGGGGACTAAGATTCGGTGCAGAGGCAAAACTTTTGGGCAGTGGCCAACTGTTTGATGAGCTTTAGTGTAATCAGGGAGGACCACGCACCGGTGACTCCAGCCTCAGGAAAGGGGTCAAAAGGAAAAGGGAAATGCAGTTCATTGTGCCACTTCCTTGCACCAGGCCTGCTGCCCAACAGATGCTTCTGCAGGGCTGGGGTGGGAAGTCCCTGCCCCGGAAATGTGGAATCGCCAATGGCGTTTCTGAGGGGTACTGAATGAGGGTTTCTTCCAGAATACTGTCCACAGGGAAGAATAAAGTACACCTCCAACTTCAGTGTAGTGATGTGCTACTTAAGGTTCATCCACCTACTTGTCTAAGCAACTTGAGTAGCCAGTGTCATGAACTCAATTATATTTTTAGTTTTTCTGTCCTCTGTGGAAAGAATTGAGTCCGTTTGGCCTTCAGTAGTGCTGTCCTGAGGGTGGGGAAGAGCCCACCATGAGACCATGATACAACCAGAGATATGATGACAGTAATAAACCTTATCTGGAACCAAAAAGAGCAGGGTTTGGGTAATGCTGGAGACCCGGGTTCAATCCCTGGGTCGGGAAGATCCCCTAGAGAAGGAAATGGTAACCCACTCCAATACTCTTGCCTGGAAAATTCCATGGATGGAAGAACCTCATAGGCTACAGTTCATGGGGCTGCAAAGAGTTGGATATGACTGAGCAACTTTGCTTTTGCTTTTTTGGTAAGCTCCTGGGGGTCTTATCTAAGGGGTGCACAAGGGGAAGGCCGTGAGAGGTGAGACTATGTATCACCGGCTACTGGGGAGTTATATCAGGAGTGCACATTTGCTGTGAGCCTGCAGGCTGTTATTCAGGGCATGTGCTTGATGACATGAGGGGCTGGCATCAGTTTAAGCCCACCCCCCACAGACCTCTTAGCCAAAACATTGGATGCTGAGGCAGTAATACCATGGTTTAGCTAAGCTCTGGATCATACCTTATTGTAAAACGTTAAGGAAGGGGTTAAGCTAACTTTAAGGATAATGTCGAGGAATAGAAAGGAGAGACAGAGGGAGAAAAGTGACAGGATGTGTGACCCAGAGGGCCTCAAAGGTACCGGAAGCAGCTGACTTTACTGGAGAGATGGGAAATGCTGGTGTTCATTTCGTTATTCTTTAAACTCTACATAAATGCTTGTAGACCCTGATTTGTATTTATGACATATTTTAAAATAAAAAAATATTAATTCCTTCCACAAAAATAAAGACCCAAAGTCTGAATGAAAGAAACTGATCAAGAACCCAAAAAGCTGCCAAAATAAGGTCATTGAGACCTTGAGTGAAAAGGTAAAACATTAACCAGAGAACTAATACTCTGTCTCTCTGCCTTCCCTGGTAAGACTTTTGCTGACTGGAAAAACCATCACGGGAGAGAGAAGCATTAGAACTTATCTATGAATTACATTTGAGAGAAAATACTTTTTCCTCTCCCTTCCCATGCTGCTCATAGGGGTAGGAGTGATTCAGAACACTTTCTTTTCCAAAGTTGAAAGGTTAAAAATAGTGCCCACACTCTGTAACCATTGGACAGAGTCCCACTTGATGTCAGAATGTGCTGTCTGTAGTCCTGGGCCTCCCGAGTGCCTTATCCTGCCCTGGTCGCTGCCTTTCCCTCTGTTCCTCTGTCCGAGGCGCTCCATTATGTCCTCTGCACCACCTCAGTATTCCTTATGTAGCTTCACTCTTTACATGCCTCGGATAGCTCATTTTTTCCCTGAGCGCCCAGCTTAGCCAAGTTCCCAGTATTTGGTTCCTTTGATCCTTCTCTTAAAACCAACCTCTTCCTCTATTTTCTCTTCCACTCCTTTGAACCCCTTCCAGTTGCCTCTATTTCTCAATAAGCCAGGTATTTAATAAAGAATCTGGATGAGGTTCAGGCAGAATCAGGTACATGCAGCTGCTTGCCCTTGGGTCACTTGTTAACCTCCTCTAAGCAGCGAAGATGGTTTGCTAAAGACCAGTGACATTCCAGAGACATGACAGTGCCCTGCACGTGGCAGGCACTCAGTAATTATTGCATGAAGGAATTAATAGGGATCTCTTTTAAATGAGCTAGGCTATATTCCAACTTACACTTAATCTGTTTCCTTATTCCACCGTCAGCCCGGGTCTTTCTGCTTTTCCAGTTTAATAGCTTATTTCTTTGATGCTTTAGTTTCAGTTCAGTTCAGCTCAGTTCAGTCACTCAGTCATGTCCGACTCTTTGCGACCCCATGAACCGCAGCACACCAGGCCTCCCTGTCCATCACCAACTCCCGGAGTTCACTCAAACTCATGTTCATCGAGTTGGTGATGCCATCCAACCATCTCATCCTCTGTTGTCCCCTTCTCCTCCTGCCCTCAATCTTTCCCAGCATCAGGGTCTTTTCAAATGAGTCAGCTCTTCACATCAGGGGGCCAAAGTATTGGAGTTTCAGCTTCAGCTTCAGTCCTTCCAATGAACACTCAGGACTGATTTCCTTTAGGATAGACTGGTTGGATCTCCTTGCAGTCCAAGGGACTCTCAAGAGTCTTCTCTAACACCACAGTTCAAAAGCATCAATTCTTCAGCGCTCAGCTTTCTTTATAGTCCAACTCTCACATCCAGTTTACACATTTTCAAATCAATTTTATTCTGTTTCCTGCTCATATATTTAACTTCATTAGTTTAATTCAGGGTTGTAGGATTTTACTAGTAACTTTGCTTACCAGATTAGCATTGTTTCTAAATTATTCTGTTTTACCCCTTACTCTAAATAACTGATCATCGTGTTCATATTGTCTTATTATTAATTTCTCTTTACTAGAGAGTAGACTTTGCTTCTGTATTTGTGAATTTTCAGTGTTTTTTAATTAGCCACAGCACAAAGTTCATCATATCCTATGATTCTGACACAGGTTTGGGTTTAAGGAAAAAGATCATAGTTTTAAAAAGGTATGATGTCTGGGATTTGCTTCAAAATAATCCAGTGGAAGGATTATAGAGGAAATAAGATTACTGTGGGCTGATAATTGCTAGGTTGGGGTGATGGATACATGGGGTTCATTTTTCTATTCGATTATGTAAACGTTTGAAGTGTTTCCACAAAAAAAACTTTTAAAAAAATATATAAATAAACTATAGATGTATAAATAAAAGTTGATACAATGGGTTTATCTTAGGATATACAGAGAGGAAATGCCTCCAGCATTCTCCATCCTGCCCTGTCACTGTCATCTACTGGAGGTTCAGCCAGCCCTCCAAGTTCACTGTGAAATTTAGCACTGGCTCCTCCTCTTCCTTTCTTCACAAACTCTGTCAGCTGGGAGATCTCCTGCCTATGTGGGACTCCTTCAGCACCTCACATCTGCAGTGCTAATCATCTGCCCTTTCACACCCTTTCAGCAGCCCACAGTCCTGTCCTGATCATGGTTCAATTTTTTACATGACACGGATCTCTACGTGCTGACTGTCTAGCACTCTGGCTAAGGCCTTCAGGTTATGTTTTAATACAGAATTTACTTTTCCTCAGCATCAGTCAACACATAAAACACACATATAATCCAGCCATTTCTGGCTGAAAATCGTTCAGGTCTCTCTGTGAACTTCAAGGTCAAGTTCAGTATCCTTCCCATCCAGCTTGTGATTTCCTACCATTTCCAGCTTCTTTCTCTACCATCCTCTGATATTCACTTTCTCTTTTCCAGTTATATTAATATCTCTTATTTGTGGGTGACAGATCATGCTTTCTTAACAAACTGCTAAATTTTGACCACGCTGTTCCCTGAGGTGGGGGTATCCTTCTGTCATTCGGCGTCTGGAGGATTTCAGCAACTTTCACTTACACCTCAAGACTCAATTCAAGCATCACTCCTTCTGGAAGACTTCCCTGGGAGGTCCACATTGAGTAAAATGCCCCGTTCCAATACTTTTTTCCTTTGTACTCTTTGTCTACACCCACCCTCATACTTCGAAACCCAACTGTAATCACTGCTGTTCATTTCCTTTCTACGCGGTGAGCTGTTTGACCTCTTTCAACTGTTTCTTTCCAGAACCCAGCACAGTGCCTGGCACTTGGTATTTCAATGAATGAACAGAGAAATGGAAAAATGAATGCTGTTTTCTTCTGAAGGTAGCACCTACCTACTCAAGGGCCTTCTCCAGAAGTCTAGGTCCTGGACAGCTCCTGCAGGCTTTTGCCTCTTAATTGCCTTCTTCACCCTACCTGAAAAACCTGGTTCTAACTGTAACCCAACTGTCCCTGTGTCCCCTGAGTCCTTTCTACTTGGTGTTCCAACAAGATGAGTGTAGCCCAAAGTGTGATACACAGTAATTTTTAGGTGATGCTCAGACAAATGTCTTTTGACAGTCTTGTATTTACATTCATATATATTTGGCAGAAGGGAATGAGCGCATAAAACCTGTAATTTCACAGAGAATATTGCTTAGGATGAGACAAATGTAGTACTGTCATGGGAATCAAGCTTACCTACACCTCATAAATCAGGAGTGCGGTGCTCAGGCATAATCATAAGTGTTCCAAGCCCTCAACAACGGAACCCTCAGCCACGCCATTAGAAGCATAGACAACCATGACTCACACCAAGAGGGAAGGACTCCCACATACTGCATTTTACAGGTACCTCTGTGTTTTATTAAGTGATATGTTGAAATATCACTTCCTAAAGTTGCTGAGTATGTATATGTACACTTAAATATAACAGATAAAATAGTTGAATATTTTTGAACTGTCTTAACCACATCCTTGGTCTTCCTAGGTGGTACTAGTGGTAAAGAATCCACCTGCCAATTCAGGAGACATAAAAGACGCGGGTTCAATCCCTGGGTTGGGAAGATCCCCTGAAGAAGAGCATGGCAACCCACTCTTGTATTCTCACCTGGAGAATCCCATGGATGGAGAAAGCTGGCAGGCTACAGTCCATAGCGTTGCAAAGAGGCAGACATTACTGAAGCAACTTAGCAAGCAAGCATGCACATGCTGCTGCTAAGTCACTTCAGTCGTGTCCGACTCTGTGTGACCCCATAGACGGAAGCCCACCAGGCTCCCCCATCCCTGGGATTCTCCAGGCAAGAACACTGGAGTGGGTTGCCATTTCCTTCTCCAATGTGTGAAAGTAAAAAGTGAAAGTGAAGTCGCTCAGTTGTGTCCGACCCTTAGCGACCCCATGGACTACAGCCTACCAGGCTCCTCCATCCATGGGATTTTCTAGGCAATAGTACTGGAGTGGCTTGCCATTGCCTTCTCCGTAATATAGAAACTAACAGGTTTGTCTCATTGATGTGGATCGTTATCTTTGTCTGAAATCCTAACTAGAAATCCAGTTAGGATTTATAGTTATTTTGATCCCAAAGTTCCATTATAATCAACAAGAAACTTATATTCAACCATACATTTTATTTATTTTTCAACTGTGCTGGGTTTTAGTTGCAGCACATGAGCTCTTCAGTTTCTCTTGTGGCATGCAGGGATCTTTAGTTGTGGCATGCAAACTCGTAGTTGTGGCACGTGGGATCTAGTTCTCTGACCATGGATGGAACCCCGGGCCTCCTGCATTGGAAGTGCAGAGTTTTAGCCACTGGACCACCAGGGAAATCCCCAGCCATACATTTTATAAGTCAGTTTGATTTATTCTGTTTTTCAATTGTCACTTTTACTTTTCATTTTTAAAAGTTCAATAGCATTGTTTTTATAGAATTTACTATATTCCATCAAATCTAGCACTGATAAGTAAAACACGCCATTATTTTATATGCTACTAAAATGTGATGTTGCCAATTATAATTGTAAGATGCCATTAATTCTAAGATACATCTCAATTTCATAGATGTTAAAATTATGTCGTATATGTATACTTCTATTTCAGCACATAATACTTATACTCTATTTATCGTAGTAATATAAAGTTTCTCCTTTAAATGAATGTAACTGAACAACAATCGATTTAGCATAAAATATTGTATAAGTTGGAGTAGAGGTGGTAAGTGTGCATGCTGTCTTGTTTTATTCTTTGCAAATCCATGGACTGTAGCCCACCAGGCTCCTCTGTCCATGAGATTTTTTAGGCAAGAATACTGGAGCAGGTTGCCATTCCCTCTTTCTGGGGATTTTCCCAACCCAGGGAATGAACCTCCATCTCTTGCATCTCCTGCTTTGCAGAAGGATTCTTTACCTGCTGAGTCATTGGGGAAGCCAGAGGTGGTATATAGTATGGCAAAATCCTGGAGGTGGTAACCAAGTGACTGTGCCTTGGACAAGAGTCTAGACCCAGATTCTGTCCTTTGTCCACCCCTGCCAGCTCAGACCAACCCAGCCACCCTCTGGCTCTGTGCCCAGATCCACATGAGGGAGAGCCTGACTCTTCCACTGAGAGTGGGAGAGGAGTCTGAACCCATGCTCAGGAGTCTGAGATGCCCAGGGTCAGGAGTCTGAGCCCAAGCTCAGGAGTCTGAGATGCCCATGCTCAGGCTAAGAAATGTGACTATCATTCACTGAAGTTATTTGATGAGAATGAAAAGAAATTCCCAGGAAATAGACTCATTATAGGCATTGGAATAACCTGGTGTGTGTGTGTGTTTGTTAGTTTCTCAGTTGTGACTGACTCTTTGCAATCCCATGGATTCTAGGCTCCTCTGCCTATGCCTATGGCATTCTCCAGGCAAGAATACTGGCATGAGTAGCCATTTCCTTCTCCAAGGGATCTTCCCGACCCAGGGATTAAACCTGGGTCTCCAGCATTGCAGGCAGATTCTTTACCATCTGGGAATCCCAGGGAATCCCAGGAGCAATCTGGACTTGCCTCTATTTAAATAACAGCATACTCAGAGGTTTCTCTTTTGTTTTCTTTTGAATCCAAGAAATAAGTGAGGAGGGGAAAAGAGTATTTGAGTCTCTGTTGATGAGCAATTTATTCACTGATAATGGCTGAAAAGTGAACATGAAAGTCACTCAGTTGTTGTAGACTCTTTGGGACCCCATGGACTGTACATGGGATTCTCCAGGCCAGAATACTGGAGTGGGTAGCCTTTCCCTTCTCTAGGGATCTTCCCAACCCAGGGATCGAACCAGGTCTCCCACATTGCATGCGGATTCTTTACCAGCTGAGCCACCAGGGAAGCCCAAGAATATTGGAATGGATAGCCTATCCCTTCTTCAGGGGATCTTCCCAGCCCAGGAATCGAACCGGGGTCTCCTGCACTGCAGGCAGATTCTTTACCAGCTGAGCCAATGGCATCATAATAGATTTGTCAGTTGAGAGTATCTGAATAACCTGAAGCAAAATGTATTTCATTGAGAAAGTAGACAAGCAGCTGATTTGCTTCTTCCAGAATAAGAAAAGTGAAATCACTTTACAGGGAAGAGTGAAAAACGGTTAAGTTTCTGCTGGTGAAACTCTGTGCTTTCATATGCCATCTCCCTGGATGTTGCAGGGGATTTGTGTTCCTCGTGCTTCCAGCTCTCACCTTGCTCTGAATCCAGCCCTTGGACTGCAGTGCACATTTCCCTGGGAGCCACACACAGAACCCTTCGATTAATTCAGTGCTTATTCTTGAAGGTTATTGTCATCATTAACGATGCAATAGTGCAGGAGATCACAAGCCATATAGGCTCTGTCGCTTGTCTGTTTTTGCAAACTTGATTTGGAAGGTTTTAATGTAGGTGTAATTGAGAAGATAAATTGAACACATATGCATATTCTAATAAAGGTATTCTTCCAAGTCAGCAAATAATCACATCATATTAAGGACCAAGGAAATTATTACAGTATAATAAAGTGAAAAAGCCTTATAATAAAAGATTATTTATAGGCTATTGGTTATTAGTACAGTTTTAAAAATATATTCAATAACAATTAGCAAAATTGATAATATTGGAGATACAGCTGTTTCCACTCTCTAGTACAAATAATACGAGCAATAATTCTATTTAGTAATATCAATCAAAAGCTAAATCTCTCCCACGCTCTTTGTCTGTCCTTATGGGTGTTTTTATCAGCTCATTACTGCATATTTTATAAGAACTATTTCCTGGTATTCATAAAAGTTATTGATGTCATACAGTAAATTTTGAAATTTATTCCTGGATTAGAATAAAATTATAAGAATAACCCAGTCCTGTCTCTTTTCTCCAAGCAGATGTAGTGGTCAGAAAGCCAAATATATTAAGAAGCAGAATCATGGGATCTTGACGTCTTAGGTCAGGTTCCCTAGAAACAGAGTCTGAGACAGGGATTTGCATGCAGGTGATTTCAGCTCAGTTCAGTTCAGTCTCTCAGTCATGTCTGATTCTTTGAGACCCCATGGACTGCAGCACGCCAGGCCTCCCTGTCCATCACCAACTCCCAGAGCTTGCTCAAACTCATGTCCATCGAGTCGGTGATGCCATCCAACCATCTCATCCTCTGCTGTCCCTTTCTCCTCCTGCCTTCAATCTTTCCCAGCATCAGGATCTTTTCCAATGAGTCAGTTCTTCGCATCAGGTGGTTTATTAAGGGATAAGCCTGTAAGAAAGTGAGAGGAGCAGGATGGGGCAGGAGAAATGCCAAGTAGCATGTGGATCAGATGGTCTATCCCTGGCCTGATGAAGGCAGAGGGACAAATTGCACCATAGAGGATAGCTGTGAGCCTTCATAAGCCAATATTCACAGCAGCTGGGGGGTGGGGGTGTAGGGGCCAGGAACATGGCTCTGCTTGGAGCATTAACAGCACTCTGTGTGCTATGCTTAGTTGCTCAGTTGTCTTTGACCATTTGCAACCCCATGGACTGTAGCCTGCCAGGCTCCTCTGTCCATGGGGATTCTCCAGGCAAGAACACTGGAGTGGGTTGCCCTGCCCTCCTCCAGGGGATCCTCCCAACCCAGGGATTGAACACAAGTCTCCTGCATTGCAGGCAGATTTTTTACCATCTGAGCCACCAGAGAAGCTCAAATAATATAACCTTAGAATAAACATGTTGCAGATTCTAGGAATCAATCTGGGATCTAGGAATCAACCCAGGGTCTCCTGCATTGCAGGTGGATTCTTTACCAGCTGATCTACCAGGGAAGAGGTGAAGCACAGATGGGAGGGACAAGGATGGCTCCCAGGTTTATGACTTGAACAAATGAATAGATTCCTGGATACAACAGCAACACTCCCCTCATGGCACCAAACGTTAAGATTATAGAATGATGAAAAGATTCATTTTATAAGAAATTTTTCTTTAGCTTTTACTTTCTAGGTAAAACTACCAACTTCTTGATATATTTGTATAGGTTCAGTTTTCCATTAAAAAAGAAAAAGAGTTTCTTTTTAAAGTTTGCTCCAGGTGACTCCAGTGGTAAAGAATCTGCCTGCCAGTGTAGGAAACGCAAGATATGTAGGTTCAATTCCTGGGTCAGGAAGATCCCCTGGAGAAGGAAATGGCAACCCACTCCAGTATTCTTGCCTGGAGAATCCCACACACAGTCCATGGAGTTGCAAAGAGTCAGACACGACTGAGCACACACACACTAGACACACTTTTGGATCTTTTCTGTTTATTCTGCTTCCTGTTGAAAATAGATCCCAACTGGTTCTAGGACTTTAATAATTGAACATTCAATCCCAATATTATGTTAGTTTTTAATGAGAAAGTAGTTATGTATTGTTCTTTTTTTAATGTTTTGGTTTGTTTTAATTGTTAAAATTTATTTATTTTTGCCTGCGCTGGTTGTCTTTTGCCTGAAGGTGCTCATTGCAGCCGTTTCTCTCGCTGCAGAACACTGGGCTCTAGGCGATGGGCTCAGTAGTTGTAGTATTCAGGCGCAGTTGTCCCTGGCATGTGGAATCCTCTAGGACCAGGAATCAAACCTGTGTCCTGTACATTAGCAGGCAATTCCTATCCACCAGACCGCCTGAGAAGTCCGTTATGTGTTATTCTTAACGTATTCATCCTTTACTCCAGAGGTCATTAAACTGTGGTCTGTGGGCCAAATCAAGCCTACAACCTGGTTTTGTATGGCTGGAAAACTAGAAGTTTTTACATTTTTAGGGGGTTGCTTAGGAAAAAAAAATAAGTAACAGTATGATTGTATGATTCACAAAGTCAAAAACATTTACTACTTAGCCATCTACCATAAAAGTTTGCCAGCCCCTGCTTCCATTCATTATGGTCTCAAACTTTTTTTCAGAAGTGTGCTGATTCAATCTGTATTTTGAAAGAAAATCCTATATTAAAAAATTTTATACTAATAAACCACTTTGTTGTTCAGTCACTAAGTCGTGTACGACTCTTTACAACTCCACAGACTGCAGCACCCCAGGCCTCCCGTCCCTCACTATCTCCAGGAGTTTATTTATTCATTAGTTAAATTTATTTTTATTTCCTTATTATTTATTTACTAAATAAGCAATTTATGAAACTATAAAAGTATTTATTTATATGAAGATTCATCACAGAATTTATATAAATAAATTCTATCTCATTGGAACAATCATTTTAATGGGATTCTTTAACAAATTTAGAATCATTCATTTTGAATAAAATAAATATGCATAATTTGTTTTCTAGTTTGAAAAAATGTTACAACCTATTCTGTGATGATTGTAAAGAAATTGAAAAATACATAGATACAAATGTTAAAAAATCACCCGCAATTTTGCCTTCCAGAGTTAACCACCATTAACATTTGGCTACATCTTTTTCTAGGTATATATCCATTTAATTTTTTAAAATGTGGATCACATTGTGTGTATAATAGTATACCCTCCTTTATTCATTTAATGTTATAATTTTCAAAAGCATCTTACTTGACTGCATTTATTCCACGGAATGAATATGTCACAATTTATTTAAACATCTTCCAATTTTTTTACATCTAGGTTGAAGCTAATTTTTCACTATTGTATATGCCACAATGAACATCTTTATGTGTAAATACAGATCCTCTTTTCTGTGTCCTTCCGTTCTGTCGCTCAGTTGTGTCCAACTCTTTGCGACCCCGTGGACTGTAGCCTACCAGGCTTCTCCGTCCATGGGATTCTCCAGGCAAGAATACTGGAGTGGGTTACCGTTTGTGTTCTTAGGCTACATTTTTTAGAGTAACGACTGTCTCCCCTCCCATTCTCTTCCTTGTCTTCCTTATAAACACATTCCTCTTACCGTAAGATCTATAAATGATGGAGTTCCTCAGGGCTAGAGACTTCTCTTCTCACTCTCTCTGTTTGTCTCCAGTGTCACATACACCAAACTTTCACATCTATATGCTGCAACTCCCATATTTACATCACCAGCCCCAGATCATTCTTCTAAGTTCCAGACCTACATATCCAAATACCTTCTTGTGATCTCCATTTGTATGTCTTATACCATCTCAAACAGAAAATGTCCAAAAAGGAGTCAATGTTTTCCTTCTTTCTGCTCCTCTGCCCAAACTCCCTCCTCCTAACTGCCCGTTTCAGTAAAGAGACATCACCTTTGCACTAAATTCCCTGTGATAACAACCTGGAAACTGTCCATGGGGATTCTTCAAGCAAGCATACTGGAGTGGGTTGCCATGCCTTCCTCCAGGGGATCTTCCCAACCCAGGGATCGAACCCAGGTCTCCTGCATTGCAGGTGGATTCCTTACCCACTGAGCTACCAGGGAAGCCCAAACTGAGGATAAACCTGCTTTTTGTCCTGAATTTTATTTCAGATGTCTCTGTGCTGTTCAGTGAGTCAGTGGCTCAAACTGTGACTTCCTATTGCCCCTGCTGCCAGCCTCACTCATTTGCCTCACCTGCCTGACCCTCGGAGGCATCTGATGATTTCATACAATTCTCCTTTCATGATGAAGCCAGTGGCCCAAAGAGCTACAGGGACCACCTTGCCCCTAAACGTAGAGTTGGGCAGAGGCAGAGGCAGAGTCAAGTCTCTTGGCAGCATTCTCTCCTGTCCCACCTCACCACCTCCCTCCACTTTCCAATGCATTCCTCTTGCTCACATTACACTGACAATGCCAGCAGCCACTTCTGAATTTTAGAATGCTTCCAACGTTATGTCAAGAAGTGGCCGGAAGTTTTCACTTCCATATATACATATACATGTATATGTGTATTTGGCTATGCTGAGTCTTTATTGCCATGTGGGGGATTTCTCTAGTTGTGGCGATTGGGGGCTACTCTCTAGTTGCGGTATGTGGGCTTCTCATTGTGGTGGCTTCTCTTGTTGCAGAGCACGGGCTCTGGGGCATGCAGACTTCAGTAGCTGCAGCACGTGGGCTCAGTAGTTGAGGCTCCCAGGCTCCAGAGCATAGGCTCAAGAGTTGTGGCACTTGCTCTGTGCATGTAGGATCTTCCCAGACCAGGAATTGAACCCACGTCTTCTGCTTTGGCAGGCAGATTCTTTACCACTGAGCCAGCAGGGAAGCCTAAGGTATACACTTTCTGAGCACTTCATCCTGTATCAAGTGATGGGCAAGTGGGCTTCAGTGCCCATCACTTGTAATGCTTCCCTCAGCTCAGGCAGTGTGTCTACAAAATTTCCCAGCTTTTCCTAAACATCCTTTTATGTAATGTATACTCTTCAGCGGACTTCCCAGGTGGCAGGAGACTTAGAGACATGGGTTGTATCCCGGGTCAGGAAGATTCCCTAGAGGAGGGCATCGAAACCAACTCCAGTATTCTTGCCTGGAGAATCCCATGGACAGAGGAGCCTAGCGGGCTGCAGTCTATAGAGTCCACAAAGAACTGGACACTGTTGAAGCAACTTAGCACGTTCACCTACCCTTCAATAAAGTTCAAAAAAGAAATTCAGAGTTGCTGACAGACTTGCATTTTCAAGAAGTGCTAGGAACTTACGGAAAGTAGAACCTGATGACAGAAAACGTCTGGGGAAAGAAAGACTGGAGGGTTTCGATGAGTTGAATTTGTGTTCGTGCCATCCAGTCTGTGGTATGCCTTGATTAGCAAAAGAACAGCAGCCTTCCTCTTCTGATCGTGCCAACAGAGAAGAAATTTCCTACCAGTGGAATTCCCAACAGAGCCTATGTGTACTGAACAACTCCAGAGGGCATCATTTACATTGTCATCTATGCGAAGGGAACCAAATGGCCCCTCCTGGTAGGCGCCTGAGGTGGGGTTCACAATCCTCCTGGCACTGTTCAGGGCACAGTCTGTGTGGCCATATGCTGAGGTCCTGACTGACACATTCTATGTCAGTTTTCTCTGATAAAGATGCTGTCCCTTTGCCACAGTTACACTTGGCTTTCTTCGCCAATGCCGACAGATTTTTCAGGGTAATCTTCATCTCAAACACGCATTCACCTAGTTTCTGTGAGTGCTGTAGTATTTGTCGAGCCAAGTGTCCTGGTTTCAGGTTTAGAAAATAGGTCATTGGAGCTATCTTTTAAGAGCTGAGTTTTGCCTAGATTTTGCTATTTCCTTTTTACTGAGGAAAGCACAGGAAATAAATGCAATCTCATGGTTTGCTAGAGAATCAAAATATTTCAGATAATTTTTTTAAGTTGTGTTTTTTTCATTAAAGCATAGCTCTATAAATGGAAGAAAAAAATTATTTTAGGTGTGTATAGGAACCATCTCCAAAATAGCTTCATGTATAGACTAATAAGTTAATTCATTTGCCCTACAGAAATAAAAGAGACACACCATGTATTCAACCTATCTAAGGGAGATAGACCTTGGTTTTGAACTGCTGGAGGAACCAACTTTGCATCTCCCAAGAAGGAAAGTGACCAAATGATTCAGAGACATTTCTAAAAGGTCCTTAAGCTAGAAGAAGCCTTTTAGTGCAGTCACTTAATCATTCAGTCACTTGATTCTTACTATTTAACACCGGGAGCGGCAGTCCAGCTCCTTCATGAGGAAGCTGAGGTCACAAAAGTGGTTAGAGACACTGCAGGAAAGAAAGCCCAGATGTTCTATACCCAGGACACTCCGCCCCACAGTGCCTTTAAATATTCCCATATAGTCACACTCCGGTGATGAAACAGGAGAGCATCTGTGTACTGCATGTGACTTGCATGTAATTCATGTAATAACGATAGAATACAAACCCCTTTGCCAGCCATATCTTTATTATTCTAAATGCCACAACTTAGAGAAGGTTCAGCAATAGGGCTAATAACTTCAGAATTAGTTTGGAAATTCTGCAAATAAATCTTTTGCCCCCTATTCTTACTCCTTATGATTTAAATATGTCTGTTGTGTCTTTTAACAAATGTTGCCTTTACAGATTAAAATCCTATAAATAGCACTGATCTCTAAGGAAGGTGATCTCATCCAGACCCTTTGAGTATTATTCCAGTTTCCTGCTGCTGCTGCTGCTGCTGCTGAGTCACTTCAGTCGTGTCCGACTCTGTGTGACCCCTTAGATGGAAGCCCACCGGGCTCCCCCGTCCCTGGGATTCTCCAGGCAAGAACACTGGAGTGGGTTGCCATTTCCAGTTTCCTATCCATGTCAAAATGAAGACCTCAATCTCAGGGTGGCTACCTTCTTAAAGGAGTTCATAATAATGTGAAATTCATTTTCTGATATGTCTAGACTCTTCCTTTTAGACAATGAAGTGCCCCGACTTGCTGTTTACTGCTGAGCTTGTTGACAGTTGAGGACGTTGACTGGCGCACGTATGTGCAGAGGGGAACAGCTGTTCTTGGTCCTCTGTACAGACATAAACACTGCGCAAGGAGTCTCTGCAGGTCAGGAGACAGAGAACTCACTGAGGTGGCTGTAAGGAATCAGTTTTGCTTAGTCAATTCATCTATATGCATCTGGACCAAGGGATGCTGAGCCCTTAGCTCTGTGACTAAGGGCAAGGATTCTGAAGCCCAGCTGCTGCTGCTGCTGCTGCTAAGTCACTTCAGTCGTGTCCGACTCTCTGCGACCCCATAGACGGCAGCCAACCAGGCTCCCCCATCCCTGGGATTCTCCAGGCAAGAACACTGGAGTGGGTTGCCATTTCC
This sequence comes from Moschus berezovskii, assembly GCF_049115385.1. Taxonomy (NCBI): domain Eukaryota; kingdom Metazoa; phylum Chordata; class Mammalia; order Artiodactyla; family Moschidae; genus Moschus; species Moschus berezovskii. Next base: position 130,628,363 of record NC_142460.1, on the reverse strand, counting down.
TTCTCCACCTGGAATCAATTCCTGGCTCTGCCACCCAGCTTTCTAGCTTTTCACATTAGTTGCTTAACCTGTCTTCAGCTTCCTTACCTATAGATGGAGATACTAGGTGTTGTATTTTTTTAATAGGGTTTTTGAGGATTAAATGTAACTATTAATAATTCCAGCAGCAAATATCAATCAAGTTCCTATTCCATTCCAATTACCAGGAACAAGATAGAAATAGCCCCTCCCTTTATGGAATTTAGAGTCTTTTTTCCACAACCAAACTGATCCATTCGAGGGTTGTAAAGTCAATGGTGAAATGTGACCACATTTTGTTTTAAATGGATTAGGATAGGATTTTACAAAATAAGAGTTTTAGGGAACTTTTTCATATTTTTATATGTATGTATGGCCTGGGTCTTGATCTAAAATGGATTTTTCAGTCTAGGAAAGATGATCAGCAATTAAACAGCAACTTGGGTATAGCTTATGTGATAAATGAAGTGTCATGGGAACATGGCAAAGTCATGATCCCCTTCCAATGGGTACACAGAATCAGAGAAACCTTCCAGGAAGAAGTGACATTGAAGCTGAGACTTAAAGGATAAGTAGAAATTAACCAAAAGAAATTGGGGGAGATTGGACAGGAAGCAGTTCCTTTAAGGGCAGTAAGGAGCCCTGGTTAATGAAGCCAGGAGAGAGCTACTCAGATTTGCACGGTGTGTGGGGGAGGGGGGAGGGGGGAGGGGAGAGGTGGTGGTGGCATCTTCACTATGGCACATGGGCTTAGTTGCTCCATGGCACGTATGATCTTAGTTCCCTTGACCAGGGATCAAACCTGAGTCCCTTGCATTGGAAGGCAGACTCATAACCACTGGGCCACGAGGAAAATCCCTCAGATTTGCATTTTAGAAAAGCACTCTGGTTGCTTGCACAGAATGGGCAGAGTTAGTAGGGAGACTGTTTAGTAATTTCAGGACATAGTGGTCTAGACTAGAGTGGGAGCAGTGGGCACTGAGAGGGACAGAACCCTGGTGATTGATGGGGCTGAAAGCGCTGGTCTGGGATGACACCCACCTGACTCACATGTCTGACATCTAATTTACAGAGGCTGCAGGGGACAAATCTAAGTCTGTAAGCCCCAAGCCCCTGATTTGAGGAACTGTTCCTATAAACAGGAAGACAGGGCCTTTCCATCATTTTGCAAATCATTTCTTCATCCCATTGGACATATCTGTAGACTATTGCCTGGCCTGGCAGTTGGCAGGGTTTCATGTTCCAAAGTGGGATGGTTCTTGGCAGGAGATGGAAAGCTGGAAACAATGCAAACTGGGCGAGCCAGGCACCTTGCATGAAGAGAAAAGAGAAAAAAAAGGGATGGTACTTTCCCATCTGATCCAGAATATCTGGTCAGAAAATAATTTAAAAGGACAGATAATTCAAAGATGTTTCTATTCGGCTTTGAAATGCCGTGCATTTTTGGCAGGGATCTACCTTGCCAAATGTTTTGCTAAGGCGTCATTTTGCATTCCCTGAACACAGACCATCTGGGCAGCAGCGGGCTGAGCCTGAACCCAGGAAGGAGTCTGGGGGGCTGGCTGAGGAGGTCCTGATGCTTGAAAATCAGACGGAGACCACAGCTCTCCCTTATCGCCCCAGTTGATCAACATGTGTCTGTCTACCTGTGTCCTGCCACAGAGCACAAGCTTTTTCTGACCTAAGCCTTCACATGGTGACTTGGAAAGTAGCTCCCTAGTTTCCAGCACACAATGTGTTCTACTCCTGTCTCTGGACACTCACAGAGCCACCTCTATTCCACAGCGGGTCAGCCCACTGACCCAGGGCTCCGCAGCAACCTCAAAATCAAACCATTTTTGGAGCAGGAGGCAGGCTGTTTACAGATGTTACCATAAAAGACATTTTAAATTATATTCCGTCCTATTTTACAGAAGAGCTGTAAACGGGACAGACCAGAAGGCCCCTTTCCTGTTATTCATAAATAAGATAGCTGCTTCCAGACAAGTGAAAAGATTAGCTTATCTTCCCTGGCTCAAGCCTACCTAAGAGAGGAAAAGAGTCTCATTTTACAGAAATCACTTAAACAAAGGGTCTCTCCCATTTAGGACTTAGAAGAAATGTCAGGGTGGCAGCCACTCCCTACTAAAGAATTCCAAGCATTCCCCCTTTTCTCAATCTGGAGGGTGCCAAGCCAGGGTAGTGGCTTGGTCCAGACTAGAATTCACAGGGAATAATTAGTAACAGTCCCAAATCTGGAAGTTCAAGGAAACTGGTTTTCCCCCAATCTGTAGTAAAATTAAGCACTGATTTTTTTTTCTTGTTCTTCATTTTCTTAAAAAAATTTTTTTCCCGCTTTATTGAAGTATAATTGACATATAAAATTATTACATGTTTTAACTGTCCACCATGGTGATTTCATATCTATAAATTATATATATATATATATATGGGACGCCCCCCCACCCTGTACCTAGTTACATCCATCACCTACTGTATCTTTTTTTTTTTTTTTGGCCTGTGGAAGAACACTTAAGTTCCAAGTACTGTTTTTCATAATCAGAAAAGAGGGCATTTCCTTCTTCCCCAAAGTTGGCTAACAGTTTCTTCACAGGAAACTCTCAATCCTTAAAAGATGCTCTGTGACCCAACTCCTTTTCCCGAGTGTCAGTTCTTTCATTTCATAGAACCTTGGTCCTACAGAGCTAACAAACTAACGCCCTTGAAGTGTTTTGAAAAACCCAGCAGAGGTTTCTTTGATTCGGTTTTCCAAAAAACTGAAGGAAGCCAAGCCAGGCGGCACGTGACCTGACACCCACCCTTAATGTGTCCTAGATCCCACACTAGTGTTCTTGCCTGGAGAATCCCAGGGACGGGGGAGACTAGTGGGCTGCCGTCTATGGGGTCGCACAGAGTCGGACACGACTGAAGCGACTTAGCAGCAGCAACAGCAGCCAAGGGGGACTTCGGAGGCATGCCCAAACCTTTAGAACAGATTCCCCACCTCCATGCCAGATACTAGTCCCATCTGCACTACCCTGTTCCTCGTACACACACCTCTCATAGGTCATTCTCAGCGAGCAGCCAGGAAGGGAAAGAAAACGTGTGCTAAAGCAACAGGTTCCACCCACAGCCTGAACTTGGCAGGGGAGGCTGGAGCCAGGCGACTGGAGCTGGGCGGTGGAGGGAGAGGAAGCGGCGAGGAGGAAGGTGGAAGGGAAATGATGGTGCATGACCACGGAGCACACGTCACTCGGGCTCCCACATGGGCTTGTGTACGTGCGCGTGTCGGGGGAGGGAGGTCCTGCAAGGGGTCACCCGGGGACTTCCGCGTGGGTTTACGAGGCAGGGGCCTGCGCTTTGGGGTGCCGGGAGGTTTAGGCGGGGCAATGAACCCCGCAGAGAGGGCTTGAAGCGCGCACAGGAAATATGAGTGTTTGCGGGTTAAAATTCACCACTCTCCCCAGGGCGCCGGCCCTGCTAAGTGGCCATGTCTGCGTCCCTAAAGCCCCCGAGTCCCCTTCCCTCGGGCCTTTTCTCGGCCCCTCCAACCTCGTCCCCGCCCGGCCTCCCGCCCCAGGCTGCAGCCGAGAAAGCCGGGAGAGCGGACTCCGCCGCGCCCGGCAGCCTCTGGGCATGCTCGGTGGCGGGACCCGCTCCGCGCCGGCAGGGCGCGTCCTCCTTCCCCCAGGGCGGCGGCGGCGCCGGCAGCCTCGGCCGCCGCGCCCCGGCCCCGCACACCTTTGGGGGCGGCGGGGGCCACCCTGCCCAGTGGGAGCCGAGAGCGCCCCCCACCCGGAGCCTTCCAGCGAGCAGAGGCGGGGCTGGCTGGAGGGGCGCGGAGGCGGGAGTGAGACCTCCGAGGTGCCTGCGGTTCCTTAGAAAGTAAAGCTCAGCTCGCTAGCAGAGCCGGCCTCCCGGCCGCCGGCGGGGGCGGGGCGGGGCCGGGCAGGGGGTGGTCTCGGCGCCCAGCGCGAGGTGAGAATTTAGTAGCCGCCCACCCGCTTCTTGGTCCCCGCCCCCAGGGAATTAGAATTCTCTGGGAAAGTGTCTGGTTCTCGGAGAATCCCTGGAGCGGGGTGCGGGGGCGCACCCGGCACAAAATGGTTAACAAAGTCCACGCGCGCCTAGGGGCCCCTGTTAGGAAAAGTCTGCGCGCCAGCGCCTGGGCACCCCCTTTGCAGATTTGAGGGTCAGTTGCCCGGAGGAAATCCGCTCGTTGCTGGGGAAGGGATGCGATGAGGGAAGCCTCAAACCGGTGCCGGCTCCCACCCCGACGCCTTCTCGGGGGCGCACCTCCAGCCTGGCGGGCGCGGGGCACTACTGGGCCGGGGCGTTCGCGGCGGGCGGCCGGAGCAGGCTCGGCCAAGGGCTCACTCTCTCTGCCTCCTCCCCCCAGGATTACCGAGAGGATGGGATGGATCTAGGCAGTGACGCCGGCAGCAGCAGCAGCAACAGCAGCCGCGCCAGTTCGCAGTCCAACTCCACCAAAGTGACCCCTTGCTCCGAGTGCAAATCCTCGTCGTCGCCGGGGGGCAGCCTGGACTTGGTGTCTGCCCTGGAGGACTATGAGGAGCCCTTCCCGGTCTACCAGAAGAAGGTGATTGATGAGTGGGCGCCGGAGGAGGACGGGGAGGAGAAGGAAGAGGAGGACAGGCGCCACGAGCGAGGGTACAGGGATGGCCGCTGTCCGGCCCGGGAGCCGGGGGACGTGAGCGCCGGGACCCGCAGCGGCGGGGGCAGGCGCGCCACCCCCGCCATGCCGCCCCCGGTGCCCAACGGCAACCTCCACCCGCACGAGCCCCAGGACCTCAGGCACAATGGCAACGTGGTGGTGGCCGGCCGGCCGAGCGGCTCCCGGGCCCCGCGCCGGGCTGTCCAGAAGCCCCAGCCAGCAGGGGGCCGGCGCGGCGGCCGGGGCCCGGCGGCCGGGGGCCTCTGCCTTCAGCCCACGGACAGCGGGACGTGCGTCCCTGAGGAGCCCCCGGTTCCCCCTATGGACTGGGAGGCGCTGGAGAAGCATCTGGCCGGGTTGCAGTTCCGGGAGCAGGAGGTGCGGAACCAAGGCCAGGCGAGGACCAACTCCACCTCCGTAAGTTGGCCGGGGTGCGTGCTCACGCGCGCACACACGTACCCACCCCGCGCACGGCCCGCACGCGCCCTCCCCGCGCTCGCGCCAGCCGCCGGCCCCATTCATTCTGCCGCGAGGGTGGGGGCCGGGCCGGGGACGCTGCCTTCTGCTTCCCCGGGGTACGGTTGCTCAGTCTCTGAGCTGTCTGGGTTTGCAGGATGGGCGGAGAGGAGGGCGGGGCAGAGAGAGGGCAACGGAAAGTCGGGTTAGTGGAGCTGGCGACTCATTTTAATGGAATTACTTATGGAGACGAGACTGTGAGTCACTTCCCTGAAAATAAATCCGGGGAGATTTTGGCACCGAAGCCGGTACCCTGCGGGTGATAGTTCAAGTCGTAATTCTTGTGGTTTTATCAAGCGTGGTGGGTCTCCCTTCGCTGCCACTAGTGTCTCGCCCATATATAGGCTGTCCCTGCGCAGAAGCGTGCATTCGCCTGCCCACACCTCCGGTGAGGAAGCACGCCGTTGTTCCCTCTTGACGTGTGTGCGGATGCTCCTGAATTGGAATGGGCTGACCGCCCTACTCAGACTTTTGTCCTTTCTGAAACCCGACTTATTGTTGACCTGCTAGGATAAGGGAGTGGTTCTTTCCTCTGTCGGCTGACTCACCCCCACTGTCCGGTGAATCCCTCCTAGTTTTGATAAGGAGCCACTTGCAGTTCCTTACCAGAGGCTTGTGCCTCAGTTCGAGGAAAGGGTACTGAAGTGGATGAGGGAGGGAAGGAGGGCTGCATCTATAATAAGAAGTTCTGGCAGGTTTACACTTGTCTCAACATCTCTTTTTGCCCCCGAGAGAAGAGCAGATAAATGACTTAAAAGAACAGCATTATGAGAGTAGCTCCTCTATTTATCACTGTTTTGGGAGAAAGCAACAGTTGTAATTTGCAATCGTTAATGACGATCGTACATGGGGTTGAAGGGTACACAGTTTAAATGAGAGTCTCTCAGTGTGTGGCAGCTGTGTGGCAGTGTGGGAGAATGCTTGCTTGCAGGTGTAATTTTTGGCTTCCCGGCCCCAGGGCTACTGGAAATTGGGTGCGTGCACTTCTGACTTCAGGGGTAAGGACAGTAACTGTGTTTCACAGAGAAATTGGCATGGTTTCTATGAGAGAGAGCCCTTGGCTGACAGAGCCTATTGGTTAGTGTCCCTTGAGAAACTACCTATTAAATTAACACACTCGTTTTAATCCCAGCTGTTTACCATGGCCACTAGCAGACACGGAATCTTTCCATTACAGCCAGTACTTGCTCTTGTATCTTGCAGTTCAAAACATCTTTCTTCCACTTAGTGCTGAGAAAAATACCTGATTAAGCTCCCTGGACTTAAACAGTGACTTGAAGATAAATAAGTTTCCTTTACTATGGCCTGACATTTTTACACTCCAGGAAAATGTAATGATTGGGTTATACATGCAAAGTTAGGGTTTAATGATGACTATGAGCTCCATTATTCAGAATGTTCTTGAGCACCTATGTTGTTGTTAGTCAGTTACTAAGTCGTGTCTGACTCTGGGACCCCATGGACTGCAGCATGTCAGGCTTCCCTGTCCTTCACTATCTCCTGGAATTTGCTTAAACTCATGTCCATCTAGTCAGTGATGCCATCCAACCATCTCATCCTCTATCACCGCCTGCTTCTCCTGCCCTCAATCTTTCCCAGCCTCAGGATCTTTTCCAATGAGTTAGCTCTTTGCATCAGATGGCCAAAGTATTAGAGATTGAGCTTCAGCATCAGTCCTTCCAGTGAATATTCAGGGTTGATTTCCTTTAGGATTGACTGGTTTTATCTCCTTGCTGTCAAAGGGACTCTTCATGACTTCTATGCTAAATTCAAAGTCTGATTCCCGGGGCTGCAGTGACACATCTGTCCACATAGGCCTGGAATTATGGTGAGCAAGGTAGAGATACAGATTGACTTCCTTCTAGGAACTTAAAACCTAATGGCTCACCTAACAGACCTGCTTCTGCCAACGCACACTCCTTTCTAGCTATTGTGGAGACTGAATCTTTCCTTCTCGGGCCATCTTTGAAACCTGAGGTGTCTTGTCTCCTCACCTAGTAAACAGTTTGCTTGTGTGGGTTCCTCCTCTTTCCTTCCCTCACCCTCCTAAAGATGTCCCCTCTGGGCATTTCTTTCACAGAAATTTGGGTTCCATTGCTCTAAAGCAAATATGTGTACAGGAAAAACGGGAGGGGGAAATGGCCTTTGAAGTTGTTGAATATTGAATTTTTCCATAGTTTGGAAAAAGTTGAACAAAACTACTAGCCATTATTGGGTTAGAATAATAATTTTCAAACTGTAAGTTCTCCATGAAATCATCTTATCACTTTAAAAAAATAATAAAATTAAATAGAATGTACTACAGTGACTGATTTTTTTTAAAGTTTTATTTCAGTTGTATGTAGACACTGGGTTACAGTGTAAGATTTCTTTTGCACTGTGGGTCACTGTCATGAAAGTATGGAAAACACTGATTAAAATCCTGTTTACTCCTGCCTAGAATAAGTGTGAGAATTTATAACCCTGGGGACAGAAGCTTGAGAGTCACAAAGGAGTTGGTGTGGAAGAAGTCTGTCTTGAAGGAACTGCTCAAATCAAGTGCTAGTTTTTGCACCTCCTTAAAAAGTCGTGTGTGGGTTTGACAGAAAGCAACAAAATTCTGTAAAGCTATTATCCTTCAATAAAAAATAAATAAATAAAAAGTTGTGTGCAGGTTCCCTTGGTGGCTCTGGTGAAGAATCTGCCTGCCAATGCAGGAGACACGGGTTCAACACAGGTTCAGTCCCTGGTCCGGAAAGATCCCACATGCTCTGGAGCACCTGAGCCCAAAACCATAACTGTTGAGCCTGTGCGCTAGAGCCTGGGAACCTCAATTACTGAGCCCATGTGCTGCAATTGCTGAAGGCCATATACCCCAGAACCTGTGCTTTACAACAAGAGAAGCCACTGCAAGTGGTAAAGAACCTACCTGCCAATGCAAGAGATGTAAGAGATGAGAGTTCAGTCCCTGGGTCGGGAAGGTCCTCTGAAGGAGGGCATGGTAACCTATTCCAGTATTCATGCCTGGAAAATCCCATGGACAGAGGAGCCTGGGGGGCTGTATCCATGGGGTTGCAAAGAGTGGGACACTACTGAAGTGACTTAGCACGCACGCATTGCAATGAGAGGCCTGCACACTGTAGCTGGAGAGTAGCCCCTGCTCTCCACAATTGGAGAAAAGCCCGTGCAGCAGCTTTAAATAAATAAATACATAAATCATTTAAAAAGGGCTGTGTGCAAATATATTTAAGTGAAGTTAATATATAGTACTGAGAGGAAGGGTATAAAGTGAAAAAGAAGGGCACCTCTTTTTCACCTGTGAGGAGACCCAAATAAGCTATTCCCGCCTCACGACTTTTGCCTGTGCTGTTACCTCTGTGTGGAATTGAGTGACTGGTTCCTTGCATCATCCCAGACCGTACTCAACTCACTTCCTCAGGGAGGCTGTCCCTAAGCCCCCTTCCAAGTGCAGAGTAAGGCACTCCACCTTCTACCCAGGCACTCCTTGTATATTTTCGTAGTGCTTGTCACTGCCTGACATGATCTTATTCATTTCTTCATTTTTGGTCTTTTTAGAATCGAATTGGAGTGCAGTGGGCTAGCCTGCATTGTTTTATTGCTATAACCTAGTATCTGTGATAGTTCTTGAGTAATGAAGGAATGAATGGTTTATAAGACTCACATGCCCCAGACCTAAAAATCAGTCCCATTATTGTACCGTTGAGAAAATTGAGCCCCGGAAAGGTTAAGTGATTTGCAGAAGACCCCAGGAAGAAAATCATGAAAGGGTTTTGTTCTTTCTTCTGTTGCTAGATTGGGTTTTTTTTTTTTTCCTTTCAACGCTTAAAATTAATTGAAATAAAAGGAAGAGCTTCCACCTTCCTGGAATAACTTAAAGGGTTTCCCAATGGCGGCTCCTCTCTTGTGTTTCCTCAGTGTTAAGGACAAGTAAACTAGAAGATCATCAAAATCCCATGACTTTATGAGTCTCTTCTCACAGACAGGCTTTGGTTTGGTTTGAATGGAATAATATTGAATTCTGTCCATCAAAGCAGTGACAGCCTCCTCACCCTTGTTCATGCCCCTTTCTTCCTCTCACCCACAGTGACAGGCTCAAAACGAAGGATTGAGATCGCGAAGATGTGTTGACGATCAGCTGTCTCTAATCTAGGGAAGATTTAGAGGCAAATTTTAAAACACAGTGTTTGGGTAGGATGAAAAACCTAGGGCTGACCTTAACTTTATGACAGTTTCAAGTAGCTAATCTCTTTCGCTGCCAGTGGAGGGGGAGGAGCGTGGATGCTCCTGGGAACTGTCTTTGGTGTCAGAGCAGGAGGGGCCTGGGGAGTCTTGAAGGAGCCTCTGGTGACCTGACTTCCTGCTGTCTTCTCCCGGCTGCGCCGGCACAAACCTGCATGGCCTCAGATGGCCCAGCCCCTCCTCAATGTCCAGCCCTTCACCTTGATGTCAGAGCCTTGAGGGCAGCGAGGTCACTTTATTCCACTGCCTTATCCCCAGTAGCTCCCTTGGGCCCCAGAGATGCCTGGCACTATGGAGGGGCTGGGTAGGGGGTGAGGTTCCATCCAACAACCAGAACTACTCCCCGAAGTCCCCCCTTCAGTTGGCCAGACCCCACTCCCATCCCGAGTCCCTGTGTTTCTCACGGTCCTGCCCTGCACCTGCAGGTGTGTAAAGGCTCCTGGTAAGCTCAAGGGCCGTACACAACCCAGAACCAGAGTACCACGTTAAGTGACTCCTGCCCCCGTATGTTCACTGTGCTGTGCTGTGCTTAGTCGCTCTGTCATGTTCAATTTTTTGCGACCCTATGGATTGTAGCCCACCAGGCTCTGTCCATGGGGGTTCTCCAGGCGAGAATACTGGAAAGGGTTGCCATGCCCTCCTCCAGGGGATCTTCCCAACCCAGGGACTGAAGCCAGGTTTCCCGCATCGCAGGCAGACTCGTTACCCTCTGAGCCACCGGGAAAGCCCACTGTCTTCCTGCCTGCTCTCTGGGAACTGGTATGGACAACCCTTCGGGAAACCTCAACTTCTCTCCCTGTTTCCCTCTTCTGAACACAGCCAAGTGGTAGGCATTCCCTTTCTCCTGCTTCTCCAGGACCTTAGTTTGTCACAGTATCATTCTTCTGTCTCCCCTTCACCCCAAGTGGAGTTGGGGTGCCCACTGCCTCGACCTACTCCTCTTCCTAAATGGAGTATAACTTCACCCCTTTTTCAAAATGGTCTTTCTGTGAAATTTTCTCAGGCTTTGTGACACTTCATGTTGAGCCTGTTCTACCTCTGGAAAGTCACTCCTTTTTTCTCCCTTTGACTTCTCCTTTTGGTTTTTTATTAAAAAAAGCAACAACAACAACTCCATTGAGGCAAAATTGACATACAATTAACTGTACATTTAAAGTATGCAGTCTGATGAGTTGTGACTTATGTGTATACCTGTGAAACCATGGCTAAAGTCAAGGTAGTGAACCTATCTTTCACTCCCGGAAGCATACGCATGCTGCCTTGTAATCCTCCCTTTCTGTCCCTTGGCAACCACTGATTTCATTTCTACCACTATGAGTTAGCTTGTATTTTCTAAAACTAATGTAAAAGGAATCATATAATATACACTCATTTTTTTGTCTGACATCTTTCAGTCAGCGTATAATTATTTTGTGCTTTGTCTGTATTGTTGTGTATGTTAATAGCGCATTCCTTTTGTTTACTGATAGAGTTCCATTTTATGGATATACTCTATTGCCCAGTTGATGGACCTTTGGGTTGTTTCTATTTATTTGTTTTTGTCTATTACAAATAAAAGTGTTATGAATATTCACATACAAGTCTTTCCATGGACATGTTCTTTTACTTCTCTTGGGAAAATACCTTAGAGTGGAATGACTGGATCGTATGACAGCTGTGTGTTTAACTGTTTGAAGTTGCCTGTTTTCTAAAGAAGTTGCCCAATTTGATGTTGGCTTCCTCTCCCACCAGTTGCCGTATTCCTCCTGTGTTCTTGGGGACTGGCGGGACATCTCTCTTCAGGTGACTGGGGTAACTTCTCCCCTCTGCCTTAAGAGAAAACCCCAGCAAAATACCAGGATCACATCTTATATCCAACCTGCAGTCATTACACCCATTGTTCAGAAAAAGAAAAGGACTCCTTTTTAAATTAGAATTCTAGTTGTAGACCTGAAACATTTTAATCGCCGTTTTATTATTTTTTTTACTGTCTATGACAGGTACATTTCCCTCTTTTAATGAGAAGATAAGAATAATTTTAATTGACATGTTAATTGAAAGTAGATTCTCCTGGTGAAGTTATTTCCAAAGTACTTGAAAGCAGTTTGTCTTTTTATTTGTTTGTACTATTAACTAGTCGCGAACTTTAAATTACCTACATTTCTTCCTAGAATGGTACTAATTACAGGTTGTTTTCAGTGTATTATTCTGTAAGAATTACAACCCAGTTACTCCTCCATCAACGACACTGCTAAAGTAGCTTTGAATGGCTAAGTAGTTTGTTTCCTTAGTTACTTAGGCTATGTTTAAATTACATGAATTCCTGTTTTTATAGACTAAGTTAAGAGGTCTTTATTATTCCTGCAAAATATAGTAAAGTTTGTGTTTAATAAGTTATGTGATTCCTCAGCCTGGGACACCGCAGTGAAAACATTCTGAGTGGTTTGCAGTTGCCATTTATCCTTCTTAGCATGACGTGACAGTGTTGCAATCACTTTTTTTTTTAAACCATAACTGCAAATGACTGGGGCTGACTGTATTCTGTGTATCAACCTTACTTTGAAATGTTTAGTGTCATCACTGTCTGCTTTTCTAATTTATGTTGATTCCTGTTTAAGAGCTGCAAGGCTGCTCTATCCATTAGCATGTAACTTCAGAAAGAAATATGGTTGGCTTTTCCAAAAAAAATAGGTTGCAGGTAAACCACAGGTTCTCAGGCTCTGTGTATTTCAGCTCCCATCAGATAGTTCACCCTACTGCAGAAGAACCTTTGGAAAATATTGTAGTTGGATTAAAGGAAATCTATGCCCACCAGTTGGTTTGCACGTCGTGGTCCTTTCGAACATTCTGAGGAACACTGTCATGGTGCAGATCTGAAAAACAGATGCAGATATGCTCATCACACATTCACTGAGCTGTTTGGACATCTCACCACTGACACTGCATCACCTTCCTCCATCCACTTCTAGCTCAGCCTGCACTTTCAACTCCAGATCCTTCGCCTGACATTCCTTGTGACTTCACTCCCTGGAAGGCCCAGCACAAGCCCTTTCCTCTGAAGGAGGACCAGACATTATTGGCCACCAAGCAGACCAGCACTGTCTTCCCCAAGAACTGCTCTGACTCAGGGCCTCACCTCTTTGGGAAGCCATACCTGATCATCTCAGCTCTGAGCAACTTCTCCTCTGAACTTCTTATTTCACTTATGTTCCACTTTCTCATTCTTAGGCTTTCAAAGGCTCATCCCCGACAAAACTCAGACCAGATCTGTCAATTTCTGCTTCCAGGCATTCTCTTTTTGTGGGTATGTCTCTTGTCTGCCCCACTATTTTAAATCCTTCCTCCCCTTCAAACACATACATATATAGGCTTGGGCATTTTCTGAGGACTAGCCATTTGATGGATGCTTGTTATCTGTATTAATGCATTTTGTACCACCTGTTTAATTCTTAAATTTGCTCAAAGCTGCTATACTATGAGCTAATTCATAGGACTATGAATTAGTCATAGTCCTAATAATAGTAATTCCAGGTCCTTCCTTAAGAGCTTCTCTAAACTCTGTGACTTTACATTTGCATTTTTAAAGAAATTTGTTTTTACTTCTGGACCTTTGCACCAAAGACATGAATGGTTTTGTTTTCTTACCTCTGAAATTCAATCCTAAGATTTGTTGTTGTTTTTTTTAAACAAGGGCCTTTGCAAATGTTTTTCTTTAGCTGCTTTATGTTCCTTGAGCTCTTAGGACTGATGACTGTTTACACACTTACTGCTTTTATACTTTCAGTCACTGGGAGATTATTTTGCACAGCTGTTGGAGAAGTTCGAGTGTCAATTATGAAACTGAGCATTTTTAATAGAAAAGTAGTAAGATTTTAAAGATAGAAAGGATCTGAGAGGTCAACTCATCAAACCCTCACCACTTTCAGAGGAGGAAACAGGCTTATGATGATTAAATATCTTCACCCACCTTCCTCAACCCAGGACTGACCCAGTCTCAGGTCACCTGACTCACAGTTTCCACTTTTAATGGACTCTGTCCTCTTCAGCTATCTTTTTTTTTTTAAAGAAAATCTTTTCACAACTTAATTGGAGGATAGATCCATCCTCATCACTTAAGAGCTTCATGACTAGAAGTAGATTCTAATTTTTATAACCTGATAGGAAAGTTTCCTTTTATTGTTTTCTCTTTTCTTTTTAAAACCCATCAGTTCAGTTCCGGAGAAGGCAATGGCAAGCCACTCCAGTACTCTTGCCTGGAAAATCCCATGGATGGAGGAGCCTGGTAGGCTGCAGTACATGGGGTCGCTAAGTGTCAGACACAACTGAGCGACTTCACTTTCACTTTTCACTTTCACACATTGGAGAAGGAAATGGCAACCCACTCCAGTGTTCTTGCCTGAAGAATCCCAGGGATGGGGGAGCCTGGTGGGCTTCCGTCTATGGGGTCACACAGAGTCAGACACGACTGAAGTGACTTAGCAGCAGCAGCAGCAGTTCAGTTCAGTTCAGTCCAGTCACTCAGTTGTGTCCGACTGTTTGCGACTCCATGAATCACAGCACGCCAGGCCTCCCTGTCAATCACCAACTCCCAGAGTTCACTCAAACTCACGTCCTTCAAGTCGGTGATGCCATCCAGCCATCTCATTCTCTGTCATCCCCTTCTCCTCCCGCTCCCAATCCCTCCCAGCATCAGAGTCTTTTCCAGTCAGTCAACTCTTCGCATGAGGTGGCCAAAGTATTGAAGCTTCAGCTTCAGCATCAGTCCTTCCAATGAACACCCAGGATTGATCTCCTTTAGAATGGACTGGTTGGATCTCCTTGCAGTCCTAAGGGACTCTCAAGAGTCTTCTCCAACACCACAGTTCAAAAGCATCAATTCTTTGGTGATCAGTTTTCTTCACAGTCCAACTGTCACATCCATACATGACTACGGGAAAAACCATAGCCTTGACTAGACGGACCTTTGTTGGCAAAGTAATGTCTCTGCTTTTTAATATGCTCTCTAGGTTGGTCATAACTTTCCTTCCAAGGAGTAAGCGTCTTTTAATTTCATGGCTGCAATCAGCATCTGCAGTGATTTTGGAGCCCCAAAAATTAAAGTCTGACACTGTTTCCCCATCTATTTCCCCTGAAGTGATGGGACCAGATGCCATGGTCTTCGTTTTCTGAATGCTGAGCTTCAAGCCAACTTTGTAATACAAGTATAAACTTGATCTCTTCCATTCAGAGTTTAACTCATCACTGTGTGTATTTCTGCCAACAGAACAGTGCTCTCCTTGAGCTGACAGATTTTTTTTTCTGTCCTTTCGTATCTGTAAATACCTTTCTCTGACTGTCCACCCTTCTTTCCAGCACTGGGGGACACACAGTCCTCTCCTCTCATGGGTTCAGGGCTGACTGGCACTTGAGAACGTGGCAAGGAGCCGCCTGAGCTCCAGGAGACGGAGGAGGCAGCTGTGCGGGTGCGGGCTCCCCGTTGTGTACATCACTTCTGCTTATAGTCTGTCCATTGACTGTCGGGCTGTGAGGTGGTGCCTGGGCTCAAAAAGACAGAGGAGAGAAGGCCTCTCTGTGACTCACTCAACAAGGCGACTGATTTCATTTTGAGACTGGTTTTGTTTTATCTAGTCAGAGTTTTGGGCTTGTCTGGTGGGTCAGGTGGTTAGGAATCCGCCCGCAGTGTGGGAGACCTGGGTTTGATCCCTGAATTGGGAAGATTCCTGGAGGAGACAACCCACTCCAGTATTCTTGCCTGAAGAATCCCCGTGGATAGAGGAGCACAGCAGGTTGCAGTCCATGGGGTCACAAAGAATCGGATGCAACTGAGCAACTAAGCACAGCACAGAGTTTCAAGTGATCGTTCATTGTGAGCCTCCAAAAGAGCAAAATGAAAAAAACCAAGAAAAAGACTGGAAAGAAAGGCATTTATGGAGTTCAGGGGCAGCCCGTGGAATAGTCTCCATTAGGACTCTGGCTTCATTAGAATATGGGTGAGAACCAGGAATAGAAAAATGGATGTCAGGGAAGGGAGATGTATTTGGATTTTTCTGTTGCCTATATGATGTTTTTTACTCTTCCAGTTAAATCTGTAGAACTGAGCCATCACTTCTTGTCAGGTCCAGAAGAGTTGTGATAATTCCCCTTCACTTGCCAAGCTTCATCAAATCCCTAAGGGTGCTCACTATTCCAGATGTTCTTGGTTTGTCTGCTTTGTTTTGCTTTGGTCTGATTGCTGTTTCACTTTTGTGAATGATTGTTATTTTCCTATATATTTCTTTGTTAATTATGTCCAGCATGTGCTGTCACCAATCTTTACCACTTGTTTTGCTCTGTTTTCATTCATAAATATTTTAACCTAATTTTGTTCTCTCCACCTGACCTATTTTTTTTTAATATTTGTGTCATTTTAGGTTATTCTCATTTTTTCCTACTTCCATGGTATTTTCTCAGTAAAGCATTTGTGATTCAAAAGGTGATGATTTAGATTAGGAAACACCCAGGTGATAGGCATGAACTTGACCAGTCTTGTTTAGCCCCTTGTTCAGGTTGATGGTTATTTAAGTACTTGTAAAATATTTTTTAGTTATGTTTAACTGGCATGAGGTTATTCTTAAACCAAAACTTACTGGAAGTGAAAAAATTACCAGTTTTCTTCAATTTAGCTTTGTCTATCAGATTTCCTAATAATTACCTCTTGTATATGTCCATTTTACTGATACCCCTTTATCTCCATCCAAATATTTTATGTTTGTAATTGAATGGCCTTTCTGGTATATCCATCATTAACAATATCATGTTCTTCTTTCTCTCTTTTTCTATTTTTCAACGTCTTTCCTTAATATTTATGGTTCATGAAAGTGATTGTGAATCTTCCTTGGGGTATTAGCTCAGTATACAAAAAAAAAAAAGCTTCAATTTTTATGGATTACAGGGAGCAATGCATTAGTCTGCAGCTGATTTCTGCAAATTCATCACTTCAAGAGTTTTATTACCCATGTCCTAATAGACATGATTGATTCTTCAAAACTCTTCCTTGTAGAAATAATGTCTTAGTTATTCATAGACTTTTTGACTTTTTTCTTTCTCTTTTTTACAAAATGTTACGAAAAGCTTCTATCAAGAAAGTGTGGGGACTTGCGCTTTTCCAGGTGATGCTCCATTTGCCCAGGTGGATGGGGTTTGTTTTCAAGATCTTTGAGGAAGAGCGGAGAACAGAGCACCATCTCTGTAGCCTCACAGCCAAGCCTCCAGGAGGCGGAGTTTCTGCCCCTACCTCCTGGACACCCACCGGCCAGGCTGGTTGATCATTGTCCCCACAGTGGCACACACCCATCACTTCCTCCTCCAGGAGACCCCTCCCCACTGTGATCTGCAGCCTGCCTCTGTTTCCCCTTTCACACCTGTGCAGGTGACCTGTCTGAGAACCAATGCAAAGTCGGTAAGAAAGTGGCTTCTCTGTGCTGGGTCCCTCTGGTGGCCAGAGTCCCTGCCAGGCTCCCTCCTGGACCACTTGGTGATGAAGAGCTGAGGACAGGCACTCTCCCCAGCCAGCTAGCTGTGGTCAGGGCCCACCTGCTCACTAGTAGGCTGTAGACATGTCCTGAACAAAATGACAGGTAGGTCGTAGCAGCTGCTTGATTCTGTAACTTGATTCTGTTTCCTTCTGTGTTTGCCATACATGGAAAGAACTTTGCTGTCTAAAAAAGTTTAAAGGGAATGAGGTAATTTCCTCATAATTCCTGAGATCTCTAGCCATGTTGTAAATTTAGATTTGAGGTTAAAAGCGTTAAAAAATAAAAACAGAAAAGTTGCTGTGTTATGAAAGGCTGGGGCATTTTAAATGTCAAGCATACGAGCTTGTACCTCTTTTTCTCCATCCATAGAAAGAGTAGTGTTCAACTTCCTTCTAAAATAAGAAGGGTCTGGACCTCTGGGAACCTAACACAGTGTCTTCTTAGAAAAGAACATTAAGGCCTCATCTCCACTCCTATAAAAATAACATGTTTTCAAATAGTTTCAAAACCAATATAGCCTTCTGTTTTTCTCCTTATGGTTCCGGTGGCTAAAAATTATGCCACTTATGAAAATTACAATTTTTTTTCTTTGTGCAATCTTATGTAATTTGGGTCCATTTTGACCTGGTCTGACATTTTATTATGAGTAACAACATCTTAAGTGCTCTGTTCTTTTTATTTCCACTCTGAAATTGGTTTTGTGAGGAGTAAGAGAAGGCCACTGGGATTTTATTTTTAAATACTTAAATTACGTAAATTATGTAACCATTCATCTCCTGTTAAGAGTTGTCATCTGGTCAACAGTGGCCCCACTCTCTGACCCAAATAGCCCTTAAGTAAGAACTCATTCTAGAAGAAGAATTTTAGGGAGCAGTAACTTTAAGTTTTTCTGAATACTGGCTCTCCTGTGGTATGGTGTTTTCATTAGATGTATTTTTCTTGTGTTTCATATAGAAACTCAACAAAGCAAATGTATAGTGGTTGTGCTTGTACTGACATGTAAGACCTCTGCAGAAATTCTAGTACTCTGGAAGTAAATTAAAACTCTAGTAAACAATCACACTGAGAATGTGAATATTAGAGCTGGAAGGGACTCCATAGCAAAGGTGGCAAATTCTAATGCTTCCAGAGGCCGCGTAGGGAACTAATGAGAGCAGTGGAGGACGGGTCCCAGGGACAGAAGACAGCTGTTCTTTCATACTCCTGACTCGTTGCTGTGCCAGGCAGAGTCTCAGAGTTCTGATATGTCAGAAGAAACCCAGGACCCAGGTTTTTAGGAAAAATATCTTGGATACTGGGGCTTCCCAGGTGGCTCAGTGGTAAAGAATTCACCTGCCAATGCAGGAGACTCAGGAGATGCAGCTTTGATCCTAGGATCAGGAAGATCCCCTGGAGAAGGAAATGGCAAGCTACTCCAGTATTCTTGCCTGGAAAATCCCATGGACAGAGGAGCCTGACAGGCTACATTTGCAAAGAGTCAGAGGGACATGACTGAGCAGCTGAGCATGGATTCATTTTGAATACTAAATGCACTGCAAATAACTTTAAATAAGGACAAGTTTTGTGGAATTAAGAAGCAGATCTGCAGTTCAAAAGGTGCCCTTGGACTACCAGTTTTCCATCCTACTCTTAACCCAACCCCTTCATTTTACAGGTATGAAAACTGAGACCCAAAGATGTTAGATGACTTACCTGATGTGGGGATGAGATGAGGGTAACTTGCTGAAATGTTTGATAAGAGTAGAAATGAGAGATCTCAGGGAGGAAAACTCCTGAAGGAGTGTTGGCCTGATTTACTGATACCAGAGTAACATCTCCCCCACTTCCAGTGCTTAAAGTAATTTAAAGCAGTAACAGCCAGAGAAAATAAAAGATACCTTACACAGCTTCCTCTATTTCACTTTATTTTTATATACATTCCATTACTTAGAATTTTCTTTTCTCTTTCATCTTCAAAGCAGTTCAGAAATTGATTTCTTATTTGGATTTGGGGTATTTCATTATTTGTAAAGGATGAAAAGGGAAGGGCTCTTTAAGAACAGATTGTCTTAAGCATAAACATATGTGTGCACACAGACCCAGACACACTGCAGGATATGTGGCCTCAGTTCTTTTATCTTCTGGAAACTCATCTGAGACCATTTAATTCCAAGGGGTGACAGTAGGGGTGAGTTCTAATAAAATTTCTTGTTATATAGAATCTAATGAAACTTTAATACTGCTGAATTGTTTTGAGTTTTTATTTAATTGTAGCTGTTACTACATAGTATTCAGGAGGACCTAACTCTTGCCTGGAAAAGCCCATGGATGGAGGCGCCTGGTGGGCTACAGTCCATGGGGTCGCAAAGAGTCAGACATGACTGAGCAGCTTCACTTTCACTTTTCACTTTCATGCATTGGAGAAGGAAATGGCAACCCACTCCAGTGTTCTTGCCTGGAGAATCCCAGGGACAGTGGAGCCCGGTGGGCTGCCGTCTATGGAGTTGCACAGAGTCGGACATGACTGAAGCGACTTAGCAGCAGCAGCATTGAAAGTATAGTTTTTTTTTTAACTTTTACTCTTTAGAACTATTGGCTTTATGTCCAAAGTCAACAGATTTCAAACAAATGAGACAAGATTGAGGTGGTTATTTCACTTTCCTTTTGAAAAAATAGAAAATGTTCACTTAGATTTTTTAAAACAAACTTATTACCTGGGAACAAATTTAGATTTACAGAGATGTTAAAAAGATACAAAGACAGTACCAGTTTCTGACTATCCTTTACCAACTTCCCCTGATGTTAAGATTGTATGTAATATATATTATATACAATATACATATATATATAATTATTAAGAGAAATACATTTGTTTTTTAATATTTATTCAAATATAATAAATAGTTTGTGTGTATGTGTGTGTGAGTCATTTATAACTGTGGTACATTTGTCGAAACTAAG
This sequence comes from Moschus berezovskii, assembly GCF_049115385.1. Lineage (NCBI taxonomy): Eukaryota > Metazoa > Chordata > Mammalia > Artiodactyla > Moschidae > Moschus > Moschus berezovskii. The sequence continues at coordinate 130,608,503 of NC_142460.1, read as the reverse complement.
AAATGAACATTGGCACAGTATTATTATCTAAACTGCAGGCTTTAATTGGATTTATATTAGCTTTAAAAATTAAGAAGTATGTATTAAAACCACCCAGCAAAGCTAATAAATAACATATAGGCTGTGGCTTGAGGAGAGAGGGGAGAGTCAAGTGCTTCATATTGTCCCTTGGCTCCCACAAAGTCATCCCAAGCAAACTTGAAACTCAAACAAGTTCTGCTAGTGTGTTTGCTTTGTAAATGCATGTTGAAGATGGGACTCCAGCTTCTCTTCCAACGAGGCTGTCTTCTCTCAGTCTTTCCCCTGAAGGAGGAAGCCTGTGTCATGAAGGGACAGGAGAGCCAGGTGAAGAGAGAAACACATACACACAGACCTGAGGGGAGGCTCCTCCAAGCAGGAAGGTGGGAGGCAGGGGGCTGTCCTGAGCCATTGCCTAGTTTCATGGGCTGTGGCCAGCCACAAGTTGTCACTGTCCTTAGGAATGTTATTTGGCTTGCCAACTTCTGAATCTTTTGTTTACTTGTTTTTTTAATGAGGGAGCAGCATTTTGGCTTGAGAGTCACGTTCTTTAAAGTAAAGGGTCTGGTGGAATTGCAAAGGCTCTGTGAGCCCGCAGTGTGAACATTCCAGCAGAAGGGAGTGAGTTAGAGTTGACTAGAAAGAGGTGTAAGTGACGTGGGGGACACAGGCCACTCAAGATGTGAAATGAGGGAGGGTCATAAGGAACACATTGGAGGTTTCACAGACTAAAAATGGTGAGGAAAGAGGTTTGAGACTTGTGAAAATGAAAAAGGAAAGAAAATTGGCATATGAGAGTGATCAATATTTGCGGACTGCTTGAATACTCTGAATTTTCAAAACTAAACTGGTAATGGGCTCCAGGCACAGTTTTCTCAGCCAGAGAAAGATGTCCCTGTGACTCAGTGACTTCTCATAAGGAGGGTTTCCTGGTTACTCATTCCCTGCCTTTGGGTGGCCTGGTTTGGCTGACAGGCTCAGTGATTTCCTCTTAAGGTTTTCTTCAGATTTCCCAGAATTCTTTGTTAATTACATGTTCAATGTATTGTGGATTATGCTACTACTAAGTAAACGTTCTTTTGGTAGAACCCATACAATCAAGCTGAAAACTGTGTGTTCTCCAGACCAAAATGGTTGGGGTTTTTTTTTCATTTTTTTTTTTTAATTGCAGTATAGTTGATTTACAATGTTGGCCAGTCTCTGCTGTATAGCAAAGTGTCTCAGTTATACACATATAGACATTCTTTGTTATATTCTTTTCCATTATGGTTTATCACAGGATATTTCAGACCAAAATTGTTTTGACCCACTGCTTCAGTTTATATACTCCTTTGAAATTCATTGGACGCTATGCTTGAAGACAGAACATACAGACATCGCTGACCTCTGTATTCTCAGGTTCTCGCTCCTCTGGTGGATGTGCATGGGGTTTCTGCCTGGCATCAGTTAACCTTCCCAATAGCACCTATGTTCCCCTTAGGGAATTAACTCTTTGCTGATTTTGGTGGGAGGACAATCGCAAGTGGCTGACTCCTGTTCTAGAGACCTCAGCCCAGATTCTCCCTCCCCTGACACTGCTGCAAGCGGAGGAGCTCCCCTGGGACTTTGGGTGTAGTGCATTCCCTGTGAGGCCCTCAGGTGCAGTGGGAGGCTTCCTTGAGCTGGTGACAGCCGCTGAACTCCTCCCACAAGGGGACCGTGGCCACGGCTTCACCTTCCCTACGTTTTCCACCTCCCTGCGTTTCTCAATGTCCATCTTCTGTTGATTCTGTGAGCTTAAGTCAGCTAGGGTTGGTCTTATTGCTTTAAAATCAGGAACTCTAACTGATGAACCAGCTCATCAGTCCCAGAACCAGGCCCTGATATGCTGGGAAAGATTGGGTGCAAAAGGAGAAGAGGGCAACAGAGGATGAGATGGTTGGATGGCATCACCGACTCGATGGACAGAAGTTTGAGGAAACTCTGGAAGATAGTGAAGGACAAGGGAGCCCAGCATCCTGCAGTTCATGGGGTTGCAAAGAGTCAGACACAACTGAACAAAAACAGACTGATAATAAAAAGCAGTCTCTAAACTTATGACTCAGATTCGAACATGACAGTTGTAGGCCCAACAGCACTAAGTAGATGCCTCTAAGGTGTTTTGAGTCTTTCACTGAATGTCAAAGGTGGGATGGACCTTAGAGCTCAGCTGGTCCAAGGGAAGGGTAACTCACACTGGGCTGTCAGTTCCTTCCATTTTTATAGGTAAGGAAATAACCACACAAAGTGAAAGTAGCTTTCATGTTGTTACAAATAGAACATGCCACAGTGACACCTCCGCTGAGACCTCATGATTCCTCTGCTCAGGGCATCTTGTCCTCCTGCCCTCCCTTTACTTTCTCTGACCTGGTGCCATGGTACCCATTTATCGGGTGACTGGCCAGATGTAAAGTCAGCATCTGTAACCCTGAAGAGCATCAGCAAAGCTAACTGGACCACATAGGGCTTCAACCTATGGCTGGTGGTATTAATATTAGAACCAGTATTCAAACACTGAGCTTAAAGAGGGACTGCCCTCTGATGCCAGTCCAGATGTGTCCTTTGTTTTTTATTCTTTTCTAAAATTAATTTTTATTGGCATATAATTATTTTACAATGTTGTTAGTTTCTGCTATACAGCAAAATGAATCAGCTATATACATATACATACATACATTCCCTCTTTTTTGGACTTCCTTCCCATTTAGGTCATCACAGAGCACTGAATAGAGTTCTCTGTGCTATACAGTTGGTTCTCATTAGCTATATATTTTATGCATGCTGCTGCTGCTGCTAAGTTGCTTCAGTCGTGTCCAACTCTGTGTGACCCCATAGATGGAAGCCCACCAGGCTCCCCCATCCCTGGGATTCTCCAAGCAAGAACACTGGAGTGGGTTGCCATTTCCTTCTCCAGTGCGTGAAAGTGAAGTCGTTCAGTCGTGCCTGACTCTTCGCGACCCCATGGACTGCAGCCTACCAGGCTCCTCCGTCCATGGGATTCTCCAGGCAAGAGTACTGGAGTTGGGTGCCATTGCCTTCTCCAAAAGTAGTGTATAAATGTCAGTCTCATTTATCTCAGCCCCCATCCTCTCCCCCTACCCCGGCATCCGCACGTTAGTTCTCTACATCTCTATTTCTGCTTTGCAAGTAAGTTCATCTATATCGTTTTTCTAAATTCCACATGTAAGAGTTATTACACAATATTTGTTTTCCTCTTTCTGACTGATTTTACTCTCTATAACAGTCTAAGTCTATCCACCGATGTGTCCTTTTGATGCAGCTCAGACTGTGTATAAGGAAGTAGTTATCAGCAGTCTCCGGAACCAGGCAGACCTGACCCAGAACAGTAATAGTAGCCTCTTTGTGATTAGGGACAAAAAACAACTAATATTATGGTAGAAATCTCATGTTTTTCATGTGAATTTTAAAGATTGTCTTCTAGACACCTCTTATTTTATAGAAATTGTGCTTTTATGTTGTCTAAGTATAGCAAGGCTCTGAGCTTTGAAAGGGTAAATTTTCTGAATTCATTTTGGAGCAAAAGCTATATTTTAAAATTGCTTATGTGAAACTTTTCGGTGAAGTGAGAAGTCTACAATATGATGTCTGCCAAGACTTTCCTTAATACATGTCATTATATTTTTCTTCAGAGCTAAGCTTTATTCAGTCGGTGACTATATATTGCATGTCTGCTGTGTTTTGGGTGTGGGAGATAGAGACGAGCAGAAGCTCGCTCACATGCAGCTGTCATGTCACTGGGCTTCTTGCCTTCATGGAGCTTGCAGTTGAGTTGCAGAGACCCATATAAATCATATAAACACACAAATGTGCAGGTTCTGCTGAAGAAGGCCATGATGCTGTGAGAACCGCAGAGACATGCCCTAAACCTGTTTTAATGAGAAAAACAAAGCTATTACTTATTGAGTGCCTACTGGGCAGGCACTGAGCTTTTTGTGTATTTGCCTAATGCACAGTGGGGCCAGGTGAACGCTGTTACTCCCATTTTATAGGCAAAAAGATAAAGCCCTGAAGTAGGGACTTCCCTGGGCTTCCCTGGTGGCTCAGAGGTTAAAGCATCTGCCTCCAATGCGGGAGACCCGGGTTCGATCCCTGGGTCGGGAAGATCCCCTGGAGAAGGAAATGGTAACCCACTCCAGTATTCTTGCCTGGAGAATCCCAGGGACGGAGAAGCCTGGTAGGCTATAGTCCACAGGGTCGCAAAGAGTCGGACACGACTGAGCAACGGAACGGAGGGACTTCCCTTGTAGTCCAGTGGTTAGAATTCACTTTGCAGTGCAGGGGGTGTGGGTCGGGGAAATAATATCCCACATGCCTCAGGGCAACTAAGCCTGCATGCTCCAATGGAGAGCCCACATGCTGCAATGAAAGATCCTACATAATGCAACAAATATCCTGTGTGATGCAACTAAGACCCAATGCAGCCAAATAAATAAACAATATTAAAAAAAAAAAAGACAACACCTGAAGTAGATGATGGGATCACAGAGTTAGTACACATTCTTCTGGCTCCAAGGGCCATGTGCTTTCCACTTCAGCTAGAAACCACTACACCAACTGTTTGGAATGTAGCCCCTCTAACTTTCCATAACACAGTAACTGCTTATTTTTCCTGATGGCTATGACCACAACTAAATATCTGTGATCTTGTGATATAGAATATCTACTTATGCCCACCTGTTTGTATTTGAGAATTTTACATAAGCTGAAACTTTAAGTAATTAATTAATAATTAATTAGAAATTCATTTGAACATAAATGTGTGGCTTTGTGTTTGTTTTCTCTCTTTAAAGGTCCCTACCACCCACCCTCTGTGCTTTCATTTAATCATCAGGTCTATCCAGTTGTTAAGGCTAAGTCAAAAACTCACCCAGCGTATTGGCGTGAAGGGGACGTAATGACTCTCCAGTTGTGTGGAAGCTCATAGAGAGAAAACTGTGCATTCTCACTCCCTTGACACTCAATCTTGAGCAAGTGGCTCCTCTTAAATTATTTTACGCATAGAATGGGATGAAGGGGTCCCTGAGGTTCCAGGCAACTCAAATGGATGGGGCATGCCTCAGGAGCCCTTACCATCAAGGAAATGCACCCAGAGAGCTTTCTCTCCAAAACTCCTGAGACCACATTCAGCAGTGGCTTTACCTGTGCCAGTAAAAGAGACCGTCACCTGAGGAAGCAGGAAGAGGGACAGGCTGGATACGGTGAAGCTGAACGCGCCGCGTTCTGTGGTTTAGATTCTGCCCCTTCGTGTACTTACTCACCTAATAGCCATTCACTCAGCAGTTGTCCTGTGCTAGACGCTGAGAAGTTGTTGCTGTTCAGTCACTGAGTCGTATCTGGCTCTTTATGACCCCATGGACTGCAGCACACCAAGCTTCCCTGACCGTCACTATCTCTCAGAGTTTGCTCAAGCTCATGGAGTTTGCTCAAGAGAGCAGTGATCCTGCCCAAATGGCATCGTTATTTTGGTGAGGGAGGGGGGCATTAAACAACTTACTCAGCTAGTTATTTAATATCCAAGGTAAGTGATATGCAGGAGAGGTCCAGGGGACAGAGGCAGCAGGGGAGGACAATGGAATGGAGATCTGGGAGGAGGGAGCCCTGCTCAAGGAGGGCTGGCAAGAGCTACCCAGGTGGAAGGGCTATGGAGCAAGAGGGAGTTTGGAAAGGTACATGGAAATCAGCCAGGAGGATCCTGACCAAAATCACTCTCTTTCTCAGCAAACATCCCAGTCTTTTGAGTCTGTACATGACTTTTGGAACTTTCCACCACCATTTTTAAAGGTATCTTTTTCACAATAAAATCACCTTGCAATTTTCCTATAATAATTTTTACACTGTTCATGCTGTAAGGAGTTTAATAAAAGAGGCAATATTTGAAATGCCATTTCCTTGGACCCAGAGAATGGGGGTACATGGGGAATGGGGCCTTTTAGGAAAATAAGAGGGAAGAAGCTACTTAAATTCAGAGGTGAATTAATGTTAAACTTCTCAGGCTCCCGAAACTTCTAGAGTATTTTGGTTTAAAGGAATTGGCATATTGGTGGGTTTTCTGCTCAGGTCTTCTGGATGCTGTGGGCTGGGAATATGTTAAAAACAGGAGTCCCTGCCTTTTTCCTCGTGAGCTATTTGTGCTTCAGACACATTAACCCAGGTACAAATGTTAACATGCCAGATGCTCACAGAATTCGGGGCAGAAGGTCAGGCATTCTCATGCTGGCCATGTGAGCACTCCATCCTAGGAATTCCTTTCAGAAATCCCCATAATGCTCTGCAGGCAGGTCCGGGAAAGTCAAAGCTATGGGGTTTTTCCATTAATCATCTATGGATGTAAAGTTGGACCATAAAGGATGCTGAGGGCTGAAGAATTGATGCTTTCAAATTGTGGTGCTGAAGAAGACTCTTGAGAGTCACTTGGACAGCAAGGAGATCAAACCAATCAATCCTAAAGAAAATCAACTCTGAATATTCACGGGAAGGACTGATGGCTGAAGCTGAAGCTCCAATACTTTGGCCACCTGATGTGAAGAGCCGACTCACTGGAAAAGCCCCTGATGCTGGGAAAGGTTAAAGGCAAAATGAGAAGGGCAGCAGAGGATGAGATGGTTAGATAGCATCACAAACTCAATGGACATGAATCTGAGCAAACTCCGGAGACAGCAAAGGACAGAGGAGCCTGGAGTGATGCAGTCCATGGGGTTGCAAAGAGTTGGACATACCTTAGCAACTGAACAACAACCAACCAAGGAGGTTAGAGAAACCCCTTCCCTCCCCCAGCCATCCAACTTGAGATGATTGGATCTGGAGCCTTGGTTAGGAGCTATAGGGTAATTACCAATTACCGTGTCTGAGCAGGACCAGTGAATAGTGTGAGCTGCGGTAAAGCTTAATCCTCTCTCTACCCACCCACAATGAAAAGCTGTTGAACGTCAAATAGGGTTTGCAACTTTGAAGTGAAAATGTTTCCTGCCACATATCATCAAGTTGAACAAGTCCACACTTGTTCACCTGGTCCTTGGTTAGGAGAAGGAATGAAAAAGAAGAACTGTGTGCCTTTGAGCTAAGGCATTTTAAATACTTATTTCTGTGATTCACTTTCCAGCATTCACCTTCATTGCAGTTTTCCTTTCATCTTGACACTGTAAGTAATGCATGAACCTTCCCTATGGAACACTGCAGATCTCATTTAAATGGTAAAACCGTCTCCAGCTCAGGCCCATTGGCTACGCAAGAAATAGGAGATGTTTTTGTCAGATAACAGCCAAAGGATTTCTTGTAACATGGGCACCTCCCATTGGCTTCATCACTGTATTCCTTTAACCAATGGTTTCTGTTCTTTCAGTTATCTTAAAAACTGATGGAAAAATAAATGGCTTCATAGCATTGTGCTGGGTCTGAGAAAATTGTCTATACATCTCCATCAAAAACAAAACTTCAAGGACTTCCCTGGTGGTCCAGTGGGTAAGACTCGGCCTTCCAGTGCAACAGTACAGGTTCAGATCCCTGGTTATGGGGCTAAGATCCCATGTGCCTCTCAGCCAAAACCCCCAAAACATAAAACAGAAGCAATATTGTAACAAATTCAGTAAAGACTTTTAAAAAACTGCAAATGCTTTAATACCAAAATCAAAAACCAATCTGAATTTTCTCCTTAGTACACCTCCTTTGCTTTATAACCTAGAGATTGAACTAGAGCTAGAGGTAATGAACTAGACAAGGTTTGCATGTTTTGTTTTTTTTTTCCCCAAACACTCTCACCCATTAAAAAATAAAAAAGTTTTAGGGAGAACTCAAAGGTCCATATTACTTTTTTAAAAATCACAATTATGTATTATTCAGGTTATCTATCCACCCGCCAAAGGCAATACACTTAAAATGCCATATCAGAGCAGTTGTGCAACTTCTCAACCTGATAGCTTTTCTGAAAAGTGTAACCATGCATCCATAAATGTAATGAGAGCTTTTTTCATATTAAAGGCATGTTATTGGGAGATGGAATGTTTCCTTCTCCCTCCATAACTGCACAGTGATTAAATATTGACTAGGAGCCAGGAGTTGACAGCCCTTGGCCTCACACTGGTAAATGCTGATGTGTGAGGCTGAATGTAAATACAGAGTCATCCCCACAGGGCCACGGTTTCCTGTTGGGAGGTGGGGAGCAGCAAGCAGTGTGTTATGCATGAGGTGTCAAATTCCAGTGCTCAATAGAAGGATGTAATTTGAAAGAAGTAATTCCTTAAAAAGCAACCTGACTCTGTCAAAAGAAAAATATATTTTCCTAATCAATCTGAATAATAAAGAGGATGTTAGTCAGAAGTTTTAACAAAACATCCAGGGTATCCACTGAACACTGCTTCTTACAGAAACAGAAGAGCTGTCTGGCACTGGAACAGCTTATTCTTTCACTGACAGTGATTATTTGGTTTCTATGAAACAGACTGGTTGAAATCATCAGATTTATTTCTGTGATACTCACTTGATTAGGAAATTTCAATGCATCGTCTATAGCTTTCTTGTGTGTGTACTTTTTATTGTTATTTTAAACAGTCTGCCCATTGAGAACACGCAATTATCTGTTTCTGTCCTTCTATGGGGGAGGGGAAGGGAAATGAGATGTTTTGCTTGGTTTCTATAAGAAAATAGTTTTCATTTCATTTTTTCTGTTAATAAGGTTCAGGTAAAGAGTCTACCTGCAGTGCAAGAGACCCAGGTTCAATTCCTGGATGGGGAAGATCCCCTGGAGAAGGAAATAGCAACCCACTCCAGTATTCTTGCCTGGAGAATTCAACGGATAGAGGAGCTTGGTGGGCTACAGACCGTACGGTTGCAAAGAGTCAGACACAACTGATTGACTAACACACATACACGATCTAATTATTTTTATTCTAAGACATTTAAATGATGCAGCAAATACCTGGAATTTGTTTCAAAATAGCTCCCATCCGGGCTGAAGGTAGACTGTGAGCTTTTGCCTAACCTCCAGCCTGTTTTGTTTCTTTGAGTTTGGGTTGTCTTTCAAACCCTGGAAGTTGCTGAGGCACCTTCCTCTGATTTTCCAATCCTTGTTCATCCCCCACACATTCACACATACTTGGCTCAGTTCAGTTCAGTTCAGTTCAGTCGCTCAGTCATGTCCGACTCTCCACGACCCCATGAATCACAGCATGCCAGGCCTCCCTGTCCATCACCAACTCCTGGAATACACTCAAACTCATGTCCACAGAGTCGGTGATGCCATCCAGCCATCTCATTCTCCGTCGTCCCCTTCTCCTCCCGCCCCCAACCTTTCCCAGCATCAGAGTCTTTTCCAGTGAGTCAACTCGTCGCATGAGGTGGCCAAAGTATTGCAGTTTCAGCTTTAGCATCAGTCCCTCCAATGAACATCCAGGATTGAGGCTCAGGGCTGTATATTCAGACCCTGGGATCTGAGTGACTGTCAGCCTGTGGAGGACCCTGCCCCAGAGTCTCCCCCCTGGCTGAGTGTCTCCTGGGCTGAATGGACTCATATGGAAATGATGAATCCCTTTCCTCAAATTCTATGTTTTTAAGGTGAGCGGAGAGCAAATCCAATAGACTAATTTTTAGTGTTTTCTCCTCCCAAAAAACACCTTTGTGGCTTAACTGGGCTTTCAGAGATTCAACCAAGGACTGACGACTGTGTTGAAGAGGCAGCTGTTAGGCCAGAGTCCTCCTGTCTCCCTACTGCACTGGGACCAGACCTCCTCAGCCCAGTTTCAGCTGGTCAGCCAGCATGGAACATCTGGCGTGGTTTCCATGACCCTTGACTTGGGCTTCAGTAGGTGGGATGGAGAAGGTTAGCCAAGGAATGTTTATTTTTTCTGATTTCATGTGGCAGATAGAATTACCATCCCTGAGATTTCAAAATGGTATACTTATCAAAATCTGAAATTAATCAACATCTTTGCTCTTTCTCCAGAGAAAGAAAGGTCTGTGAACACCTTAACTTCATCTACTTTCTGTCTGACTTACATAATTTTGCTAGGTACATATTATAATTTTTAATAAATGTTATTCATTAAAAAAATAGTTTAATGAAGGTCGCTTGACCCCTGCTCAGAATAGTCCGCTTCGCCTGGAGACCAAGCCCTGCCTTCATTCTTCATTAGCTGCCCCTCTGAGTGGCTAACATGGAAGCAGAGGGAGAATATCCTTGTCCGTGAGTTTCAGGAAAGTACATTTTTTTCAAAAGACTTTCTAGACTGATGTATTGGGGCAGAAACACTAAAACAGACAGTATTTGAGATGAAGTTTTCAATTTTACTCTTTCCAGAAAAGCAGTGTGCTGATAAGAATCTACTGAGATACAAGGCCTAGCAGAAATGACAAGATGCAGTCACCATGCTCATGGCACTTAAACCAGTGGCTCCTGTGGATAGAACAGAATCTTAAGAACGGCCTGCTGAGTGCTGAGCGTGCTTTCACTTGTAAGAAATTAAACTCAGAAACACTAAACACAATTCCTTGATGTGATTTCCTGTTGGTTCATCTATATACTCTAGAAGATTCCTGAGGCGAGGTTTATTGCTCACCGGAATTTAGTGCAAGTGTCCTCCCACAGTGTTGACTGTTTGCTAAGAGCCCCCTCTCAGAGGCAAATTATCCAGTTCCCTTTCCCTGTGAGTTTAACGCAGATCATACATTTATCAAAAATATAGAAACAGGGACTTCCCCAGCAGTCCAGTGCTTAAGAATCTGCCTCCAATGCAGGGGACTTGGGTTTGATCCCTGATCGGGGAGCGAAGATCCCACACGCTGTGCGGAGACTGAGCCTAGACACTGCTGAGCAATCCCAATACAGCCAAACATAAATACATATTAAATGTATATACATAGAAAGAGCCTATTATAGGCCGGGCACTGAGCATTCAGTACTAGAAGAAACAGGTAGAATCCTGGTCCTTATGTAGTGCTTAGTCATGTCTGACTCTTTGCGACCCCATGGACTGTGTAGCCTGCCAGATTCCTCTGTCCATGGGATACTGGAGTGGGTTGTCATTTCCTTCTCCAAGTCCTTATATAGACACATACATTAAGCCTATGAACCACCCTGCATTAGTCAGGGTTCTCCAGAGAAACAAAACCAATAGGATGTGTTTGTTTTGCTTGTCTTTCATTCTATCTATCTATCTATCTAGAGATTTAAGGAAATAACTTTTGTCCAGGCTGCCAAATCTGAAATCTACAGGACAGGCCACCAGGAGTTGATGTTTGAACTTTGAGTCCAAAGGCAGTCTGGAGACAGAATTCCTTCCTTGTCAGGGGACCCCAGATTTTTTTCTCATAAGGCCTTCAGCTGATTAGATGAGTCTGCCCCACATTGTGGAGGGTAATCTGCTTTACACAAAGACCATGAAGTTAAATTTTAATCACATCTAAAAAAAAACCAAAAAAACCTTCACAGCAACATCTAGACTGGCATTTGACCAAACAACTGGGCACCATGGCCTAGCCAAGTTGACACATAAAATTAACCATCAGTTCCCTCCCTCCACCCCCAAGTGACTATGTTATTTCAATTTAATGACTCTCAGACTTAAGCAGGCATCAGAATCCCTGGAGTACTTGTTAAAGCAGAGTGCTGGCTCTTGTTCCCTTGATTCAGGAGGTCTGGGATGGGGCCCAAGAATTTGCAGTTTTAATAAGTCCCAGGTGATGCCAGTGCTGCTGATGCAGGGACCATACTTTGAGAACGAACTGCTTCGTGTAATTCAGGGGCTGCCCCTTCACCTCATGGCTCAGAAACTGACTTTGTGATCATAAGAAAGGTTTTTTATTTCTCAGGGATGGACCCAAATGAACCCAGATTACAAAGCTGCTGTGCAAAACATCAGTGCAAGGATGTATATTAACCACCATAGTGGTTAGAATAATTGTATCTGCTTGGGAGGGGTAGTCTCCCATAGGGCCACTTCATGGAACAATGAGCAATGATCAGAGGGAGCTAGAGAATCAGAGCCAGGGAATAGGAATGATTGACTGTTTGCTACAGTCTCCTCACCACAAGGTCGGTCATGTTCTCAGGGTCCTGTGGCCAAGGCTTTCTCTCCCTGGACCTTGTACAAGGATTAAGATAGAGCTATTGTTTAAGGAATGGATGCCCTAAGTGGACAGTTTGTTTGTACTGGTCTGAAAGAATGCTTCTCTCTGCACTGCAAACTCTACTCAGCAGTGGGGCTCAAAGTCCACAGAGATTGGAAATACTTGTAGTAAATCATTAAAAATTTACTTTTTATAGTAACTTTTCATTAGCTGTAACACATACTGTTTTTATGAAAGAGAAGACTGGGCAGCATTAGAATTGGTTAGTGTGTGTCCTTTATATGTTGGGTATCCTTTCATGATTGTACTTTGAGTGAATTTACAATCTCCCCTTCAAAGACTATTTCCGCCTTACTTTGTACATTATGGGGATTTGAGTTTGAAAAAAAGAAAAACAGTTACACATTTCATATTTTCAAAATCTTCCATGTCCATTTAGGAGCCACTTTCCCCTGAGTTTTAGCTTTCTGCTTCTATTGTGCTATTTTTAGATTTTTATTAATAGTTAAGAATGGGATTCTTCGCTTCATACAGACCTTTGAACTGAATTGTGTTGCAAAAACGTTGTTTATATTATTTGTTTCAGTGTTATTTTTTTAAAAGAGTTCTGCATTTGCCTTCCTCAGTATGAAAAGTTTGGTCTTTTGTTGAAAGACAGACCCTTAAAGCTGGTTCTTAGAAATCTGTGGGCTAAATTGCCATCACCCCACTGACCTAGCCAGTCTTTCTGGGAGCTGCCCCTGGGTTATTGTCCCGAGATCTCAGTGCAGATAAGAAGTATATCCATGCCACGCGAATCTCAGTGACATGGCAAACGCAGGTGCATTCTCAGGCTTTCAGTCTCTTTGTCCTACCGATTCAGGGTGCCTGTGTGCACACTAAGTCGCTTCAGTCGTGTACGACTCTGCAATGCTTTGGACCATAGCCTACCAGTCTCCTCTGTCCATGGGATTCTCCAGGCATGAATATTGGAGTGGTTGCCATGTCCTCCTCCAGGGGATCTTTTCAACCCAGGGACCAAACCTGAGTCTCTTAAGTCTCCTGCATTAGCAGGCAGGTTTTTTACTACTAGTGCCACCTGGAAATCCCACTAGTCTAGGGTCCAGTTAGCAAACAGAAGGCAATCTAGGAATTTCAAGGAACTGACTTAATACAGGGAACTGGTTACACGAGTGAAGGGAGGCTGACCAGGCACAAAGCGTACTTCGAGGTAACCCAGAGACGTGTAACTGCAAGCAGCCACCCCCGCCAGAACGGATACCACAAACTGGCAGAGATGGTGTTACTAGAATCTTCCTGGGAGGTGCCTCGTGTGCTTAAGGCACAGCCCCTGGAGGACAAGGCATACCTTAGGGAGCATCCTGGGGCTGGGAAGCCAGCAACCACAGTCAGATCACAGGAGACCACACCACGGGTGGCGCTCTGTAGCCACTGGAAGACCTGACCTCACCGAGCACATGCCTCTCGCCTCCCATTGGCCAGCCTCCCACGGGGGCTTCCCGCGGACAGGATCTCGCGAGAAGACAAGTGGCAGAGGATCATGAGGTGTGGTTTGCAGAGGATCATGAGGTGTGGTTTGCAGAGGATCATGAGGTGTGGTTTGCAGAGGATCATGAGGTGTGGTTTGCAGAGGATCATGAGGTGTGGTTTGCAGAGTCTCAGTCTCGGCATCATAGAGCAGAGACCTTCCATGGCTTTCTTTCTTTCCTTGCTATGTCGGTCTTTACTCTCTGTTTTATTCACTTATTTCTATGAAAAAACAGCATCGCAAGTGAGAGTAATATTATTGCTCAAGGGATCTCCAAGATCAGGGGAGGAAATCTATTAACCCATTTAGCTGATCTTACTGATCCTTCCCCAGTCATTATTAGGAAACACTTTTATATTAATAAGGGAAAGAAAAATCTCTATTTCTTTATTTATTTATTGGCCGCAGCAGACAGCATGTAGGATCTTAGTTCCCCAACCAGGCATCAAACTGCTGGCCCCTGCAGTGGGAGCACAGTGTCTTAACTACTGGACCACCAGGGGAGCCTCAATCTCAATTTATTTTTGATGTTTAAGTTTCCTGGAGACTAGAATGACTGTGTATGTTATCATTTCACTTTTGAGATTTTAAGTCTCGTTCTTATTTGGGTATAAAAGTATGTTCTCATAAGAACCATTCTTGCCTGTGTGTCTATCTTGTGTCTAGAAAATAAATCATTTTTCTCCTAAAGATTAGATTTCCATGGGCATCACTTTTTGCTACAATTCCTTTGTTTGTTCATTTCAGAGATGATGGAGTTGGCAGTGATAATGCCCTCCTTGTGCTGGGTTCGGCTCAGCTGAACGACCCTTTAGCAGGGCTTGTCCAATGCCAGGCTGTATCCTGAAGGCAAGGAGACAGAGGAGGTGGGCAATGAGAAGCGCTTTGGGCTTAGGACAGGCTTGGCTTTGAGTTCCAGCTTAACCACCTGAGTTTCTTACCCTGATAAGCTCAGTTGCTTCATCTATGATAGGAGGATAAACACTAATGTCACAGGGTTGTTGAAGAATTATATGTGGCAAAGCATTTGACATTGTGTCTAGGACATAGTAAGTGTTCTATAAATGGTAACATGTTTTTACTGTTATGACTATTGTTGGTAATAATTCATAGTTTTGGTAGACTTTTTAGATTATTAAATTTAGTAGCAAAGTATTCATTACTTAGTTATTTGTGTTTCATTTGCACAATCAGCATTTTAGTTGTCATTGGCCTAGAAGATTTTTCTTTTAAACTTTTTAAACCTATAGACTTACTAGTTTGTTTAGGATTTGTTTAACTCCGTTTCCTACTTCCAGAAAGGATTTGAGCAGCTGGCTTATTGTTTATAAGGTTTTAATAAAGGATTAAAAAGAAATAACTCAAATACTTTGATCAGTTTTTAGGTCTTTGGTTTTCATACTTACTTAATAGTTGAGAGTTTGTTCATCAGAATGGGGATTTGATGTGGACTTGAGTAGGGAGATTTATTCTATTCCAGTGACTCTAGCACCGAATTGGCATTTTAGAAGGAACCTGTGTGCTACTTTTAACTATGTCAGAGATTTGCCCATAACTGTAGGTTGACTGTTTTATTCTCTCTGCTTGTTTTCATTTTATATTTGCCGTCTTCTTGATTCACAATGGTTATAAGAATTAATGAGAATGTTTATAAATAGCATAGAGTATATATTTATTTTGTTTGGAAAAGGCTGTGTACAAAATATATCCTACCCTACTTTTGTTGATAGGGGGCAAGATTCTTAGCTCTCCCTGAGTATCATAATCCCTTGAGAACCTTCAATAAATTCAAACCCAAGGCATCTCCTATCCCACCCTAAGATTCTGATTCAATTGGGACCCTAGCATTAGCTTGTTGTGTTGTGTCTGTCTGTGTGGTCTATTTATCTCTCTGGGAAGGTTCTGATAAGACACCAGCATTGAAAAACCTGGGCACAAAGGATCAAGCCAACCTGTATGCTTGGTTCTTTCTCTTACGTTGTATTTATCGGCCATTTCATTACTTATTACACATGGCAGATGCATTAGTTTCTTACTGCTGCTATAATAAATCACCAAAAACTTGGTGGCTTAAAACATTACATCTTTGCTATATTCTAGTTCTGGAAACCACAGTCTGAAATGGCCTTACAGGGCTAAAATCAATTTGTTGGCAAGGTTAATTCTTCTGGTGGCTGAAGGAGAATGTGTTTCCTTGCCTTTTCTAGCTTCTAAAGGCTGCCTGCACTCCTTGGGTCATGGTCCCACATCATTCCTACCTTTTCTTCTCTCTTTACATCTTATTCTCTGACTCTACCTGCCTCTCTCTTATAAGGATCTTGTAATTATCAATACACTGGGACCACCTGGATAATCCAGGGTAATCTCACCATCCCAGTATCTTAGTCACGTCTATAAAATCTCTTTGGCATGTAAGGAAATTTATATCAGGACATGGACATGTTTGGGAGACGCCATTATTCTGCCTACCACAGCAGGAAAAAAATTCAGATCCTCCCACTTTTCCTATTTGAGTACAGAAACCCCAGAGTTAGCCACAGTTTCTACAGTTTTGATAGGCAAAAAATAAATAACATTTTGCAAAGGCTGGAGGTGATGATACCAACTTCAAACTTTTTATTTCATTGATTTTTTTAGAAGACTACCAATTTTTAAATTTTTCAGATGCCTTAGGAATTTGTTTCAGAAATAAATTGCATAACATTTGAATTTCATCAGCTCTTAAATGGTACATTGTCCTTCAGATAGGGTACTTTTCTGCTACTAAAACAGTGATCCTCAATTTATACTTGATTCATTTCTCCAACGAGCATTTATTGAACCCCGCATGTGTACTCAGTCCTTAGACACAAGAAAACAATATTCCTGACCTTTAAGTCAAAGTCAAAGAATTCACCCCTAGTGGTCAATGTGTTGTATTTTAATATAGTTAATTACCTTGTAATCATATGTTTTTACTACATGCATGTGAAAAACATTGGCCTGGGAGGGGGGGGTTGTCCACAGTCTTCATCCCTCTGTCAAAGAGATCCTCTTGACATAAAAATGATGAAGAACTCCTATGTGAGGCCAATAAATAGGAGTCTAATAGAATGGTAGGTCTCAACAAAAAGATGATCCTGAGTTGCCAGAAGCTGCCCAAGGGAGGGGGCAGCTCCTGGAAGTGGTTTTCAACTCTAGCTGCCTATTGGGATAATGGGCAGAAAGTGGGTGGTGCTCCTGAAAAATACCAGTGCCTGGGACCCATCAACAGAGATTCTGACTTGATGATTCTGGGGAAGGCTCTCACATCTGAATGCAGAGGTGGTGTTGAGTTTGGTCTTACAGAAGTGAAGCAGAATGGGAAGACCTGGAGAGTGTGGCAGCCGAGTAGAGGATTCGGAAACAGTTCAATTGAGCTGAGATGTGGACACAGCCAGTTAGTCCATTAGCTCATCCTGCCAGCTCCACCCCAGTTCTTATGCCAAACAGTCTGCTGAAGACTGTGACCTCTGAGTAAGACAGAACCAAACTTAGACATTTGGCAGTGCAACAAACCTCTGTTCCTCCCTTAGCCAGCTCATTTCCTTGTAGGGAAGACAGGTCTCCAGTTAGTTAAGAATGTGGGCACCAGACTGCCTGGAGGCTAATCCCAGCTCCTCTACTTAAATAGCTATGAGATCTTTGGAAATTTAGTTAATCTCTTTGCCTCAGTTTCCTCCCTAATGATAACTTACTAGGATAGTTATCAACAACTGAGTGGGGTCGGTACTGTTCTTGGCTCTATTTACAGATGAAATTTAGAGATATTAAGTAACTCCTCCAAGATGTCACAGCTGCTGTCATGACCTGAATATTTGTGTCTCCTCAAAATTCATATGTTCAAGCCCTCACTCCCGATGTGATGATATTAGGAAGTGGAGCTTTAGGGAGCTAATTATGTTTAGACTAAGGATGAAGCCCCAGTGATGGAATTAGTGCCCTTATAAGAAGAGTAATAGAGACAACGGCTCCTTTCTCTGTCACATGAGGATATAACAAAAACCCTCTTCTTTGAAGGCTCAGCAGTAAAGAATCTGCCTGCAGTGCAGGAGCTGCAGGAGACATGGGTTAGATCACTGGGTCAGAAAGATCCCCTGGAGAAGCGCATGGCAACCCACTCCAGTATTCTTGCCTAGAGTATCCCAGGGAAAGAGGAGCCTGGAGGGCTACAGTCCATAGGGTCGCAAAGAGTTAAGCATGACTGAATCAACTTAGCGCGCACACACGCACTCTTCTTTGAAGAGGGCCCTTCAAAGAACCAACTCTTGGACTTCCATAGCATCCCAGTGGTTAGGGGGCATGGATTTGATCACTGGTCTGGGAACTAAGTCCCACATGCCACTTGGTGTGGCCCAATTTTTTTTTTTTTTTAATTAAAAAACAAAGTACCAAAATCTGGCGCCTTGATCTTGGACTTCTCAGCCTCCAGAATTAAGAGAAATAAGTGACTGTTGTTTATCAACCATGCTATGGTATGTGTGCGTGTTAGTTGCTCTCAGTCATGTCCGACTTTTTGCAACCCCATGGACTGTAGCCCACCAGGCTCCTCTGTCCATGGAGTTCTCTAGGCAAGAATACTGGAGTGGGTCAGTCAGTCAGTCAGTTCAGTCGCTCAGTCGTGTCGTAGCCAATCCCTTCTCCAGGGGATCATCCCAACTCAGGGATGAAACCCAGATCTACCACATTACAGGCAGATTCTTTACCATCTAAGCCACAACAACCCAAATGGACTGACAGCTAGTGAAGGGGCAGATCTGGGATTGGAAACTGTATCTTTGATTTTCATGTAGAGATGCCTCACCTGCATACCATCTCAGTGTAGGGTAGTCAGTATGACGAACTAGGCACAGTGGTGACCCAAAGGAAGGAAGGAAGGAAGGAGTACTTCATCTGAGTAGGTTAGAGGAAAAGACTCTTTAATTGGGTCTAGAAAAGTAATGAATCCTCCCGAATTGGCCAGGAGGATGCAGCAGAAGGCATTCCAGGTGAAGGTAATGGCACATGGAACATTATGAACACTTGGAAGACAGGCTGCATTGGGAAGCATTTGGCCATGGAATAGGATGTACTGAAGGAAGCAAGAGGGAGGCTGAGCAACAGTGTTTACCCAGGGTTGTGCTGCATCAGATGTATATTAGAAGCACCGGATATGCAGAACCCGGGCCTCTCACATGTGTAATGAATCAAATTTTCTCAGGTCAGAGCCTGGCCATCTGCATTTTAAATGAAGCAAACCCTATATATCTGAGAAGACTAAGGTTTGGTGAACCACAGACAAGGCTGTAGGGGAAAGAGAAATCACAGGGGGTCTTCTGTGTTCTCTGAGGTGTTTGGACTCAGGCAGAGCCACTGCAGGTCAAATTTGGATTTTCGGGAAGATCACTCTGAACAGCGTGGAAGAGGAAGGTGAAGGGTGTGCCTGGGGGGTGGCATCTGATGTGGTGGGAGTGATTCTTGCAGGGGGATAAGTGTCCTAAGTGAAAACACTCCTGAACTAAGACAGAAGGTGGTAGCAGAAAAGAGAAGGGCAGAAACAGAAGTGATGTAAAGTGTGGAGAATCATTAGAATGTAGTGAGAGATGGGCTGTGTATAGAGGCGATGGGTTGTTGCCTGACATGAAGTGATTGATAGGAATCTACTGAGTCACTAAAGCACTGCTTCTTGCAAAGGAGACCTGCCAGGGCTGAGTGTCATGCCTGCATCCTCCCTGGATCCCCCAGAGGAAAGCAGAGATGGAAACATAGCGTGACTGGGTGACAGCACCTGGAGGTAACAGGGGGAACACCATTTGTTTCACTACAATCCTCTCTCTGTGTGACACGTGTAAGTAATGGTAACCATACTAAAGGATGTTTGCCATTTTGAAATAGACGTTGCCATGCAAAGAGTTGACAGTCATTGTACTAAAGCAAAGTGCTGATCTAGAGCATACCTTGGTGACAAAGAAGTCTTACATTAACCATGGAAAAGCAACGTAATAATTACTCTGAGCATACCAAGGCCATGAAATCATGAAAGGGGGATTAAAAACCCAAACCAGGCACTCTGAATGTCAGGGAGGGAAATGACTGGAGCTTTCTGGACAAGCATCACTGTGTTTTGCTTTCAGATGATGTCGTTCAGTTAGAACAAGGACTTATATGATCAGCGACTGAATTACCCATTTTTCCATGACTAACTGTCTTCTCTTTTGTTTGGTGCTTGGATTTCTGCTGCTCAGGAGATCCACAGCTGCTAGTTCAACCCCACACTCTTCAAAATTACTATTATTATTTTAATTCCTCTAAATTGATGGGAGGGAATGGTTGCTCCCATGTCTGCAACATAGAATTGATAAGGTAGTAAGGGCATCACATGCTTTTGACCCTGGCTATTTATGTTGCCCCACTGGTAACACTAACCAGCAAGTCATTGTAAAACTTGGTTTTATTAGATGTCTTTACATTTATCTTAGGTTAAAATGTGAAACTCCTACAATCACTTATTTGTTAAGACTTTCTTTGAAATTTTTCCTCCAAAGGATTTTCTCTTCTTTCCCTTAAAAGAAATTAAACATGGCATCAACTTTATGAAGTTTCTTACTGTAGTCAACACATCTGTAAGATACAATTAGTATTGGAATGTTGTTAGATTAATTCTGTACTACATTTTTCTTAAAAATATAAAACTAGGTATTAGAGACTGTAATTTATATTAGTATTATATAAAGTAGAGAGTTGTTATTGCCTCGAACAGGTTATGGAGGCAGCTGGGCTAGATCTATTCCTTTCTGTCCCATCTAACTGTGTGACCTTGAGCAAATTACTTGATCTCTCTGTGCTTTGCAGATTTTACAGATGCAGACATTGATAGTGTATAACTTCAGGGCTGCTAGAGGATGAACTTGTGATGTGTATACCTGACCCATAATTATTGTTATATATTTTTCTTTATCATCATATTTACTTCATTTTCATAATAGCTAAACAGGACTTATGTTTTCAGGGGTCTGCTGGGATTTTGTATACTTGCTTGGCTCTTAACAAATGAATAAATCTGAACTTTTGCATTAGACTAATCATAAGCTGAAACAGAAAGTGATTTTAAAATCCCTCCCTTGATTTCATGAGGTTTTGTTTTCATGATGGTTGCAAAGCTTCCAGAATTTTCCATTTAGCTATCTTCCACTTGTGGCCTCACACGTGGGATGAGAAAAGTTGGGTAATAGAGGGAGATGCTGGGCAGGGCAATCATTTGACCTACATTCCATTGCTCTGGTGTTCAAAGCAACACTCACACTCCTGAGTAACAGCAAACATTCCATCAGCTCCTGGTAGCATTCTTTCTTGCTGAGGTAGGATAACTTTCTTGTGAGTGCTATGGGGAGAGATCAGACACAAGTGAGCTCCCAGGGTGGCTAACCTGGAAGAGGAGGTGCCAGTGGCACAGTGCAAAGGAAGTAGGCTCAGGTCCATGGACTTGTGCTTGAACCTGGGCAATGACTTAGCCTCTGTAGCTTCAGCTTTCTCATCCATGAGAAGCAGAGGATTACCAAGAGCATGGCACTGAACCCAACGCAAAATAGAATGTATTTATCCAGTGAAAGTCTCCTCACTGCCTCTTTTGTGCCAGGGCTTCCATGAGCTAGATGCCAGGGATGCAAGTGACCAGGGTCACAAGACAACCTGACAATGGCCTGCAGACAGACCATCTGACAGAGGGCACAGTGAGGGAATGAAGAGTGATGGTGAGAACATGGAAGACAGAGCTGAGAGCTGATGGATGAGGTGGGAGTGTGCACCCCCCCGGTGGAGATGGGAAGGAGGGGTGTGCAAGAGGCCTCTGGGCATGCAGAAGAACTCAGTAAGGCTGGCCAGGGCGGGAAGGATGGTCGGAGGCCTCATTTAAAAACTTGGACTTTGTCCTAAATACTGTAGAATTTTTTC
Source organism: Moschus berezovskii (assembly GCF_049115385.1). Taxonomy (NCBI): domain Eukaryota; kingdom Metazoa; phylum Chordata; class Mammalia; order Artiodactyla; family Moschidae; genus Moschus; species Moschus berezovskii. The sequence continues at coordinate 130,586,914 of NC_142460.1, read as the reverse complement.
TTTTTATAGTTTTATTTATTTTATTTTTGGCTGTGATGGGTCTTCGTTGCTGCATGGGCTTCTCTCTAGTTGCAGTGAGTTGTGCTGTGTGGGCCTTTGATTGCGGTGGCTTCTCTTGCTGCAGAGCACAGGCTCTAGGGCATGCAGACTTCAGTAGCTGTGGCTGCCTGGATCTAAAGCACAGGCTCAGTAGTTCTGGCACGAGGGCTAAGTTTCTCCATAACATGTGAGATTGTCCTGGATCAGGAAATCGAACCCATGTCTCCCAAATTGGCAAGTGGATTCTTTAAGACTGAGCCACAAGGGAAGCCCTATAGTAGGATTTTAAGTGAAGAGATATCAGTGATTGGATTCTAGAAAGATAACTCAAAGTGGAGATTGGATTTGAGGGGGAGCTATAGACCATTCAGATATGACCTAAATCAAATCCCTTATGATTATACAGTGGAAGTGAGAAATAGATTTAAGGAACTAGATCTGATAGATAGAGTGCCTGATGAACTCTGGACGGAGGTTCGTGACATTGTACAGGAGACAGGGACCAAGACCATCCCCATGGAAATGAAATGCAAAAAAGCAAAATGGCTGTCTGGGGAGGCCTTACAAATAGCTGTCAAAAGAAGAGAAGCGAAAAGCAAAGGAGAAAAGGAAGGATATAAGCATCTGAATGCAGAGTTCCAAAGAATAGCAAGGAGAGATAAGAAAGCCTTCCTCAGCGATCAATGCAAAGAAATAGAGGAAAACAACAGAATAGGAAAAACAAGAGATCTTTTCAAGAAAATTAGAGATACCAAGGGAATATTTCATGCAAAGATGGGCTCGATAAAAGACAGAAATGGTATGGACCTAAAAGAAGAAGAAGATATTAAGAAGAGGTGGCAAGAATACACAGAAGAACTGTACAAAAAAGATCTTCATGACGAAGATAATCATGATGGCGTGATCATTCACCTGGAACCAGACATCTTGGAATGTGAAATCAAGTGGGCTTTAGAGAGCATCACTACGAACAAAGCTAGTGGAGGTGATGGAATTCCAATTGAGCTATTTCAAATCCTGAAAGATGATGCTGTAAAAGTGCTGAACTCAATATGCCAGCAAATTTGGAAAATCAGCAGTGGCCACAGGACTGGAAAAGGTCAGTCTTCATTCCAATCCCAAAGAAAGGCAATGCCAAAGAATGCTCAAACTACCGCACAATTGCACTCATCTCACATGCTAGTAAAGTCATGCTCAAAATTCTCCAAGCTAGGCTTCAGCAATATGTGAACCGTGAACTTCCAGACGTTCAAGCAGATTTTAGAAAAGACAGAGGCACCAGAGATCAAATTGTCAACATCCACTGGATCATGGAGAAAGCAAGAGAGTTCCAGAAAAACATCTATTTCTGCTTCATTGACTATGCCAAAGCCTTTGATTGTGTGGATCACAATAAACTGTGGAACATTCTGAAAGAGATGGGAATACCAGATCACCTGATCTGCCTCTTGAGAAACCTGTATGCAGGTCAGGAAGCAACAGTTAGAAGTGGACATGGAACAACAGACTGGTTCCAAATAGGAAAAGGAGTACGTCAAGTTTGTATATTGTCACCCTGCTTATTTAACTTCTATGCAGAGTACATCATGAGGAGTGCTGGGCTGGAAGAAGCACAAGCTGGAATCAAGATTGCCAGGAGAAATATCAATAACCTCAGATATGCAGATGACACCACCCTTATGGCAGAAAGTGAAGAGGAACTCAAAGGCCTCTTGATGAAAGTGAAAAAGGAGAGTGAAAAGTTTGGTTTGAAGCTCAACATTCAGAAAAGAAAGATCATGGCATCTGGTCCCATCACTTCATGGGAAATAGATGGGGAAACAGTGGAAACAGTGTCAGGCTTTATTTTTTTGGGCTCCAAAATCACTGCAGATGCTGACTGCAGCCATGAAATTAAAAGACGCTTACTCCTTGGAAGGAAAGTTATGACCAACCTAGATAGTATATTAAAAAGCAGAGACATTACTTTGCCAGCCAAGGTCCGTCTAGTCAAGGCTTTGGTTTTTCCCGTGGTCATGTATGGATGTGAGAGTTGGACTATGAAGAAAGCTGATTGCCAAAGAATTGATGTTTTTGAACTGTGGTGCTGGAGAAGACTCTTGAGAGTCCCTTGGACTGCAAGGAGATCCAACCAGTCCATTCTAAAGGAGATCAATCCTGGGTGTTCATTGGAAGGACTGATGCTAAAGCTGAAACTCCAATACTTTGGCCACCTCATGCGAAGAGTTGACTCACTGGAAAAGACTCTGATGCTGGGAGGGACTGGGGGCGGGAGGAGACGGGGACAGCAGAGAATGAGATGGCTGGATGGCATCACCGACTCGATGGACATGAGTTTGAGTGAACTCCGGGAGTTGGTGATGGACAGGGAGGCCTGGTGTGCTGTGATTCATGGGGTCTCAAAGAGTCGGACACGACTGAGCGACTGAACTGAACTGAACTGATGCTGGGGTCTGGGGTCCAATTCAATTGAATGGCAGTTGAGGTCTTCCAGGTGAGAGACAACAGGGACATGGTCTTGGAAAGAGGAGGCTTCTAGAGAGAATAAAGTGGTGCTTTCATTCATTCACTTATCCCATACACATTAATTGAGCATCTGTTATGTACCATGTACTGTACCATTCTAACTGCCTAGGGTCCTGTAGTGAACAAAGCTCCTCACTCATGGAGCTACATTCAGCATGTAACACAAGTGGATGTAAATGAAGCATGTATAACTCTCTGATTTTATGACCAAGTTGATGCCCACCTTGCTGATCTCACTTTTACAAGGAGAGGTCAGTAGATTTGAATGGGTGTTTCTCAGGCCAGCTTCCCAGTGCACAGGATTGACAGACATCTCTGATCACAAGAACGACACACCCGAGTCCCAAGAGCCGGAGTTTTCTGACCTCGTCTAGGAGCCCCTCTTGCAGTTGCTCCTCCCCCACTAACAGATATGGAAAAGGGACTCAATGCCAGGGTCACAGACTCAAACGCCTTCAGGGGCAGAATATCATTATTGGCTTTGTTACACAGATGGTGTCTGGTGCTGGAAGGTGAACTTTGCAATGAGTCCGTTGGGTTTGAGGAATACAGACCGCCATGGCAATTGCTGCTGTGTGACTGTGGAGCAGTGGTTCTCCACGTGTGGTCTTCAACGACTGGTGGGCCAAGAGGGTCCCAGTGACAGAAGGGGAACTGAACCATGCCAGTCATTCATCATTACTCTCTGCCCATGACCTACAGGTGCATGGTCTCCCGTTTTCACAGGGCAGAGGTGTGTGTGTGTGCGCAAACTCAGACACCTTAAATCATTTGTGAAGATTCATATGTCTTCAATACAGGCCAGGCCGGTCTGTACCTAAGGGGAGTACCCCTCCTCACCTCGCCCCGCTGCAGGTACAGAGAGCGTAGACGTCATCTAAAGGGGCCCAGACAGTGCTATGTGCTGTCAGCTGTGTGTGACTCTGTGTAAGTGCAAGTCATAGGATTTTTTTTAATGTGAAAATTCCGGTTTTAAAATGTTGGCAACTGTGTCCATTTTTTAAAAATTATCTGTGGGCTGGATTCTCCTTTGATCTTTTCCAAGGCTGCCCCACCAAATCCTCCACTTCGGGCATCTGCTTTTCTACCCTTTCACTCCCCACTGAGTCCTACAGTCCATTAGATCCAATAGGAGTGACCCCAAATTAGCCAAAATGTTCTTGCTTTTATACAAAAGTTATATACAGAAATAAGTTTGTTTATGCAAGGATTTTCTTGTATAAGAAAGAACTTTCAGTTGGGGACATTAGCCAATGCTGTTTCTCTCTAAAGGGAGAAACTTCTAAATTCTAGTCAATTTACAAACACTTGTTATGGAACACAAACATTTATTTATAAATAAAACAGAGAAAGTACATGCAGACATCAAATATACATTAATACACACTACATATGAGTACATAATACCATTTTCCTAGGAATTGTCAGATAGTTTTTCCTGAATCAAATGAATCAAAGGACTACTTAAAGTATAAAAGAAAGAAAATCAATGTATTCTGTAACCAGTTAGGTAAATAGGTGCCTGTATTCTGGCATTGGAGAAGGCAATGGCAAGCCACTCCAGTACTCTTGCCTAGAAAATCCCATGGATGGAGGAGCCTGGTAAGCTGCAGTCCATGGGGTCGCTAAGGGTCGGACACGACTGAGCGACTTCACTTTCACTTTTCACTTTCACACATTGGAGAAGGAAATGGCAACCCACTCCGGTGTTCTTGCCTGGAGAATCCCAGGGACGGGGGAGCCTGGTGGGCTTCCGTCTATGGGGTCACACAGAGTCGGACACGACTGAAGTGACTCAGCAGCATTCTGGCATTATGTAGTTTTATATTATTTTTTAAATTTAATGCAAGTTTTATGAGTGAAATATTTTTCTTTCTAAAATTAAGGTATTTTCTTCTAAAAGAAGTAATTGATTTGATCACTACTATTGCTGTATTTGTATGTTCCTTACAACTTTATAAATTTCTTTTATACACTGTATCCTTATAATCACTTGCTTATTTTTACTTACATTCTTAAAAACATCTCTAAGAGGAAAAAAAAAAACAAGTTTCACTGAAATAATAAAAATAAAAGGTTTAGTGCAGTGCCTAACACTTGATAATCATGCAACTTGCCAACAATTGTTATTGCTACGATTAATGATATCACACTTGTTATAAACCTGATTGACAGTTGAAGAAGCTGACTCTTAAGTAACAAGTCCAATAGAGTTATAAAACCAATAAGTTTTAGAGACTAGAACTTATTAAGATAACAATTCTACTGATCTAAAATGGCAACCCACTCCAGTGTTCTTGCCGGAGAATCCTAGGGACGGGGGAGCCTGGTGGGCTTCTGTCTATGGGGTCACACAGAGTCGGACACGACTGAAGTGACTTAGCAGCAGCAGCAAACTCCATAGGCTTTCTTTTTTAACAAATAAAAAACTAAAGAGCAAAGGAAAAGAAGCATTTGTTATTAGAGCACTATTTATGTGCTGGGTGCATTGAACATATTAGCTTATTTGATTTTTTTTTTTTATAAGTATACTGAAAGAGGTTTCATTTTATAGATAAAGAAACTGGAGCTAGTGAGGGGTTGTGTTACTTACCAAGGTCACATTGCAAGTAAGCGGCAAAGCGTAAAAGTGCTCCTAGATCTGAAGTCAAGGTCCCTGACCACTGTCTGAAGCACATTGTCTCTTACTCCATTGTATCTAATTGATGCTTGCAAGTAACAAGTATTGTACTTTTAACTGATAGTGAGCATTTGTGTCGCTAAAAAAATAGTCTTCATTTCATAAAATTGCCAGTCAAAGTAGGAGAAAGCAGTCATCTTGAATAGATAGGGTTTTCTGTAAAATAAACAAAAGGTTTTGTTCTTGGTTTAAAAAAAAAAAAAATCTGTATTTCTTTCCATGTCTGAGAGATGACCTTTCTGATGTTATACCATGGATAGAATTCATTCTGTAGGATGTGAGTGGGATTTGGGGAGTATGATGGAAATCACTGATGAATCCACATCCCCTTTGTAAGTGGTGTGTCACATTAGACCCAGTGCCATTCTGATATCACAGATGCATGCTGGAAACATAAACAATCGATATACGCAAGTGTCCGTTCAGATTAGGTTTTGCAACGAGTGATAAAAAAAAATACAACTCAATGCTGGGGCCTCAAATAAGATAGTGTTTTATTTCTCATGCATATAAAAACAAGTGTGAAAGTCAGGTGTCTAAGGCAGTTTCAAGATGATGGTTCGTTTTCTGTTTTGCTCTTCCATCATCCTCAATACATGACTTTCTGCCTTGTGGTCCAACCTGGCTGCTTAAACACCTACTATCATGTCATAGTGTGGCCGGTGGGGAGGAAGAAGGGCACATCTCCCCTCCTTTAAGGGCACTTTCCAGTTGCACATGTGACAACTTTGCTTAGACCCATTTAGCCAGAATGCAGTCATGTGGTTGTGAACACACACACCTGGGTGCAAAGGAGTATGGAATATGTGGTCTTACGGGAAGGGATGGGGGAATGGGACATATGCTGTCAATAGGAAGAGAGTGAGAACAGATACTGGGGAACTTTCTGCCACAGAAAGAGTGTAAAAGAGAAAGATTGACTGATCCACCTTTTGTTCTAGAATACCTTATATGCACTTGCCCTAGGACAGGAATCCTGGAACAGATGTGCTAATGTAGGTCCTAAACTTTTACTCTGAATAGATGATAGAAATCTTTAGGCGCCTATGTATTTAAAAAAATCAAAGATGACAATAATCTGATTTTTTAGTAGCTCCTTTTCACACTGCTTTAGCACAAATACAGTCTACCTAGGAATTACATCATTAGTAAATCACTAACTCCAAAACTGCAATGACTACCCAAAACCGTCAACTTCCATTTCAAAGCCTGTGCTGCTTGACATAGATACAGACTGTGTACAAGGGACATGGATTTCAAAGTTCTCGGCCCACTGATCTCATCAGGAAGCACTGTTGTTCAGTTGCTAAGTCCTGTTTGACTCTTTGCGACCTCATGTACTAAAGCACACAGGATGGTTTCCGTGTCCTTCACTATCTCCCAGAGTTTGCTCAAACTCATGTACATTGAGTCAGTGATGCCATCCAACCATCTCCCTTCTCCTCCTACCTTCAGTTTTTCCCAGCATCAGGGCCTTTTCCAGTGAGTCAGCTCTTTGCATCAGGTAGCCAAAATATTGGAGCTTCAGCTTTAGCATCAGTCCTTCCAGTGAATATTCAGGATTGGTTTCCTTTAGGTTTGACTGGTTGGATCTCCTTGCAGTCCAAGGGACTCTCAAGAGTCTTCTCTAGCACCACAGTTTGAAAACATCAATTCTTCAGCACTCAGTCCAACTGTCACATCCATACATGACTGCTGGAAAAACCATAGCTTTGACTATCTGGACCTTTGTTGGCAAAGTGATGTCTCTGCTTTTTAATACACTTTCTAGGCTTGTCTAGCTTTTCTTCTAAGGAGCAAGCATCTTTTAATTTCGTGGCTGCAGTCACCATCCACAGTGATTTTGGAGGGCAAGAAAATAAAATCAGTAAGCATACACCCAGAGAATCTCATCATGGGTGGGAAGTAAATACAGTCCTTCCTCCATTTCTGCAGGGGATTGGTACCCAGGACCTACCACCAATACCAGAATCCTCAGTGTTCAATTGCCATAGTCATTTACAGTGGATAGTGAACATAATACAAGGTCTGAGGATGCAGACCCCCTTGATTGGGAAGGCAGACTAAAAATACACTGAGAAGAATGTTTAGAGAGCTGGCTGCTTTTCTGCCAGAGTGCTCCTTCTACTCAAGGAATTTTGAAAAAATAATGATAGCAGCCATTCTTTGAATGCCAAACCCATTACATGTTACTATGCTTAAACTTCAAAGTGACTCTGAAAGGTAGGGTTTATTCATTCTCACTTACAGACATAGAGGCTCAGAGTCAGATAAGTAGTAAGGGGAGTTCCTGAGATTTGAATTTGGGTCTGATGGACTCCAAAAATCTAAACCCTTTGTCACCATAGCGTCTCATCTTTAAAGAATACAAGAAGGAACTAGGACCCCTTCAGTGTTGTGTGTGTGTGTGTGTGTAACAGTCTAAGAAAAGTAGGGAGTTGGGATCAACTTTTCCTGATGCCCAGAGTTGTGTCAAGACCCCTCAACCCTCTCATTGGTTCTTTACTGAACCAGTGGACTAAATAAAACCTCAGTAGAGTCACCTGTAGGAAATGACACTGTTTTAAAGCAGTGAGGGTACAGACTGCTTAGGGCTGAGCAGGTGATGTCAGTAACAAAGAACTGGGGCTCTGTTCTGTCCCTGGGGTTTTTTGCTTTTCAAATGTCTGTTTTCACCACTGTACTCTTATTCCCCAGCTACCTTCATCTTATAGCTGTGCCTCCACACCTGGTGGTTACCACCAGGTTTATATCTGGTGTTTATATCTCTAGGGTTTGGGATTTCTTCATCTTAATCCTGGGAGAGAGAAAAGGAGAGGGAGGGAGATTTAACAGAAGCTCTCCCAGAAGAGCAAGGAAGCTACTTGCCCGTAATCCACAGAAAATTACTTCTCAATCTCTGTTGGTCCACATAGGGTCACCTGTTTATCCTAGAACCAATCCTGTGGAGCTGGGGATGGGGTAATGCAAATTCACTTAGGCGGAGCCACAGATCCCTCTCTCGGATCAATTTCCCTCAAGCACTTGGACTTTGCAAGAGCGGCTGAGCAAATAAAAGTTAAGTTTGTTACTAAAAGACTGGGAGTGAGGTTTGGGAAGGCATCCACAGTGTCTTTTAGATTCTCCCTGTTCTGAGAATCAGCCCCTATCATCCCCCCCGCAGCACCCCAGGACTGGGGCTCTTACTGCCTCATGACTTTTGGAAGGCTGCTGACCCCTAGTGTTTGGAGTAGAGCACTGGAGGGAGGATCCAGAGATTTGAGTTAACCTGTAAAGTGAAAGGGCTTCCCAGGTGGCTCAGCAATAAAGAATCCTCCTGTCAATGCAGGAGAAGTAACAGGCGCAGGTTAGATCCCTGGGTTGGGAAGATCTCCTTGAGGAGGGCATGAAAACTCACTCCAGTATTCTTGCCTGGAGAATGCCATGGGCAGAGGAGCCTAGGAGGCTACAGTTCATGGGGTCGTAAAAATCGGACACAACTGAAGCCACTTAGCAAACTTTAATGAATATGTGATTTTAATTAGAACTATTCCAAAGACCCTTCAAGACCCAGTATACAGGCCTTCCAGACCTTGCAGACTCGCACCCTCAGGGCACACTCTGTAACCCTTGTCACACCTGCGAACAGTCATTCAAAGTATGTCTGCTTCCCTAAATGAAGGCTATGCTCTCTTAGGGCGAACCTGGCTGCGAAGTCTGCAACGCCAAGCACCCAAGCCTGGATGCTTAGTGAAAGACCCAGATGTTGCCCAGCTCTACTCTTCCCTACCCTAGTCACTGCTTTCACTTACAAAGATCAAATAGATCAGCGTAATTGTACTCACAATAATAAAACTAAACAAGCTACCAAAATTGTGTTTGAAATATATAAATATGAAAATATTCCAACAACCCCAAATATACATGCTTTGTAATGTGAAATGGTCGCTACGTGGTAGGACAGCAGAGAAAACTGATTTGACTTCTGTGCACATCAGCAAGCACAACTTCTGGGAGCTCTCCTTTGATCTGCAGACAAATTAGATGGGCACCTTCTTTGGTCTGTGTGTTTGAGTCACAGGGCTTTTTCTGCCTTCCACACTTTGGGATAAGGGTGGAAAGGAAAAGCGAGAAAGTGGCCATAATACGGGATGGCTCTCAAGAAAACAGAATGCGGTTCTGTTTTGTTTTGCTTTTCATTGACTTCTGATTCAACTGTACACGCGACAGCTTGCAGGATGAGAGGTCTTTTGCACAAACCTGTGAGTAGAATGAACTGCCACTCAGCAGTGGAGGACACGAAAGGACAGATAGGATTTCACAGTCGAAGCTCCGGGAACGAGTTCTGGGAAACGGTGGCAGCCACAGCTGTAGAAGCCCCAACAGATGTTGGGCTTTGGCAGGCCAGCTGCTGCGCACCACGGGAAGCTGTGCTGGCTCAGTCCGGGGCCCTCTCCTGACTTGCAGCCTGCAAGATCTCCTCCCCAAGAGGAGTCCCACACAGTCTTTCTCTCCCCCTTTTCACAGGGAAAAGCAAAATGGGAACACGGGTCACAGGATGGGAAAAAATTAAATCACTGATACAAAGGGACTGGGAAAAACAGACTATACCCTTGTCTCCTAAAGTGTATCAGTTCTGCCAGCCTGTTCTTGTCTCATGCGTGCGTGCATGCCGAGGCTCTTCAGTCATGTCTGACTCTTTGTGATTCTATGGACTGTAGCCCGCCAGGCTCCTTTGTCCATGGGATTCTCCAGGCAACAATACTGGAGTGGGTTGCTGTGCCCACCTCCTGATCTTCCCGACTCAGGGATCGAACCTGTGTCTCTTACAGCTTCCTGAATTGGCAGGCAGCTTCTTTACCACTAGCGCCACCTGGGAAGCCCTCTCTTGTCTTTTAAGTAAAAGCAATGCTATTTATTGTTGAGGCTCTTGTTATTAATAAAATTGAATCTTTTGAAGAGAATGAAGATGGGTACTAAATATTATTTTAGCATTTAGTTGGCAAATTTCACAATTCTGCTTTGGATTTGTTCTTCTCCTTTGGGATACCTAGTGGTCTTATAGAAATACAGATTATTTCTAGTCATTGTTTAACTGACTTTTAAAAAGCCACTAAAGTTGCAAGGAGAGGGAAATGGCAACCCACTCCAATATTCTTGCCCAGAAAATCCCATGGACAGAGGAGCATGATGGGCTACTGTCCATGGCGTCTCAAAGAGTCTGTCACGACTTGGCGACTAAGCAACAACTGAAGTTGCAAACTGACCCCAGCAGCCAGTTTGAACATTCTCCTCTTGTAAACTAAGTTTGTGCCTCAGGGAGAAAGTGATGAAAAAGGATCTATGTTGGTTTTGTCAAACTGATGTATGAATAATGGACTAGGAACGGATGACCCGGGGCTCATGCCAGCAGACCCACCTGCACACCTGCTTATCCAAGCACCTGGCACAGGCCTCACACTTTTTTAATGTGCTAAGGACATAGATGTAGTTGGTGTGTTTTTTCTAAGTGCTCTCTCTGATTCTGTATGAATAACATTCCTAATTCTATTAGGAAGGTTACAACACTTTGGGTACAAAAGTGAAAGTATTTTTAAAAGTTTGTTCTCTACAGGTTAACTTTTATCTTCAGGGTGCTTTCTTTGATTTGGTTTTGTTTTCATTATTTAATTTTGGTGGCAATGGGTCTTAATTGCTGCATGCGGGCTTTCTCCCATCCAAGTACTAACCAGGCCCGACCCTGCTTAGCTTCCGAGATCAGACGAGATCGGGCGCGCGGGCTTTCTCTAGTTACAACACGTGGGCTCTAGAACACGGGCTCAGTAGTTGTGGTGCATAGATTTCATTGCCCCCCCACGCCCGACATATAGAATCTTCCCACACCAGGAATCGAAGCCAGGTCCCCCCGCATTGGCAGGCGCCCCTGACCAGGGGGCCACCTGGGAAGTCCCTGGTTTTGCTTTTTGTCTGCTTTATGTGTATTTTTTGGCTTGGCTTTTTGCTCTTCCCCTCCCGCTTCCACACCCTGCAGTTGTAATTGTGTGTGTGTGTGTGTGTGTGTGTGTTGAATGCTGCTGCTGCTAAGTCGCTTCAGTCGCGTCCGACTCTGTGCAACCCCATAGACAGCAGCCCACCAGGCTCTGCCGTCCCTAATAGATGATATTTAATTAGGAATTCTCTTGAGAAAAATTTTCATCCTGAGAAATACGGGGAAACCATGGCTGAAGAACTCTGAGACAGCTGTTTAATTTTGGCAGGAAAAAAAAAGTAGGGCTTAATCTTCGTTGGGTGCGTGAGGCACCCTTGTGTCACTCTGCAGTGTGATCTGTGAAGGAGGGAGGTTAATGCACTGGCAAGTGCTTTTACACCTGCAGGCTTATCACCTCTACCCAGTAGCCCTGTGAAGGAGGTCTCATCATGCTACCTGTACAGGTGAGGAGATTGAGGCTTAGATAAGCTTTGGCATTTGCCTAAGGCATAAACACTAAAAGAGGGTGGTCAAGTTTTTGAATCCAGGCATTTCCAAACTCAAGGATGCTGTTCTTTCTACTGTTCCAAGTGGCTCGGTTCTCAAGTTTTTGTCTTAGAAATAAAAATGTGAATAACAATAGACATTTGTTCAGCTTTACTATTTCTCAACAGAGTAACAGTTTCTTTGGAACTCTTGTGTTTTCACTGAGAATTTGATTGTTTTTGTTTTCATTTGGATAAGAAACGATTAATAAGAAGCACTTGGATCACCTGGATTATCACTTTATAATTGAGTCCTCCTCCATTATGTAAACAGTGCTGGTTCTATTTGTGTTTCCATTGACCCCAAGAAGTGTTTCTCCACCCCAGAGATGGCTAGCTGCTCTACTCGACATCCACTCATTCTTTCTTCCTGATTTGACAATATTCCTACATTTCTACATTCCAATTTTCTACATTTATTAAAAAGCAGAAACATTACTTTGCCTACAAAGGTCCATATAGTCGAAGCTATGGTTTTTCCAGTAGTCATGTACGTATGTGAGAGCTGGACAATAAAAAAGGCTGAGTGCCAAAGAATTGATACCTTAGAAATGTGGTGCTGGAGAAGACTCTTGAAAGTCCCTTGGACTGCAAGGAGATCAAACCAGTCAATCCTAAAGGAAATCAACCCTGAGTATTCATTGAAATGACTGATGCTAAAGCTGAAGCTCCAAGCTTTGGTCACCTGATGCAAAGAGCCAACTCATTAGAAAAGACCCTGATGCTGGGAAAGATTGAAGGCAGGAGGAGAAGGCAATGACAGAGAATGCGATGGTTGGATGGCATCACCGACTCAATACATGACATGAATTTGAGCAAGCTCCGGGAGATAGTGAAGGACAGGGAAGCTTGGCGTGCTGCAGTCCATGAGGTCACAAAGAGTCAGACACGACTGAGCAACTGAACAACTACTACATTTCACAGCCTTCCTTGAAACTAAGAATTGTCACAAGATCCTGTTCTAGCCAGTAATATGTAAGAGAGTTATTGGGTGGGGCTTCCCAGAAGGATCCTTAAAGGTGGCCAATGTAGCAGGCTAATGCCTCGTATGCTCTTTTCTTTCTCTTATTCTTCCTTGGACAGAGGTCAAGCTATAACCATGAGGGCAAGAACACATGCTATGGATGGCTGAAGAGGGAAAAGGCTGGGTCTCTAGTGAGTACAGAAAGTGTCATAATAGCCCTGGACTTAACTGTCTACAAACATCCTATCATATGGGAACAAAATTGAGATATAATTTACATACCATAAAGTTTTACCGCTTTTATATGTACAATTCAATGATTTTTACTAAATTTTCAAAGTTGTGCAAACATCACCATAATCCAAATTTAGAAAATTGCCGTCATCTTCAAAATATCCTACCTTCTCACTGACAGTCAAATTCCAGTCCCACTCTTAACATCTGGTAACTATGGATCTGCTTCCTGTCCCTATAAGCTGGCTTTTTCTGGACATTTCATGTAAATGTGACCATTCAATATGCAATCTTCTGAATATGGTTTCTTTCACTTGGCTTGTTATTTTTGAGCTCCATCCATATATCAATAGTTCACTCCTTCTTATCACTAAGATCCCATTATATGGTTGCTCTGTTTCATTTATCCTTTCGCCAGTTGATGGACATGTGATTTTTTTCCACTCTTTTGACATAGTGAATAATACTGCAAAAAACACATACAGGTGTTTTGTGATAGGTATTTTTATCTCTCCTGGGTAGATACTAGGAATGGAATTACCGAGTCATATGGTAAATTAATGTTTAATTTTTTTTTAAAGGAACTGACAGGCTTTTTCATGGTGTTTGCACTATGTTACATTCCCATCAGCAACGTGTAAAGGTTCTAGTTTTTCCATATTTTCACCAATAATTATTTTGTCTTTTTAATTCTACCATTCTAGTGGGCATGAAACAGTCTCTTGTTTATATTTGCATTTCCCTAATGACTAATGATGCTAAACCTTGTTTCATGTAATTATTAGCCCCTGTTTAAACTGGTTTGTCTTCTTATTGATTTGTAAGAGGTCTTTATATATTCTGGATATGTATCCTTTGTCAAAAACAATATTTGCATATATTTTCTCTGGGACCATGTCTTGTCCATTATTATTGGTAATTTTTTGTATTATTTTGTTTATTTATTTATTTGTGATTGTGCTGGGTCTTTACTGCTGCTCAGGCAACCAATTTCTCTAGTTTTGGAGAGCAGGGGCTAATCTCTGATTTTGGTGCACAGGCTTCTCTTGTTGCAGAGCAAGGGTTCTACATGCAAAGGCTGCAGTAATTGAGGCACATGGGCCCTGCAGTTGTGGATCCCAGGCTCTAGAGCACAGGCTCAGTAGTTGTGGCACATGGGCTTAGTTGCTCCACGACATGTGGGATGTTCCTGGATCAGGGATGTAACCTGTCTCTCCTGCAATGGCAGACAGATTCTTTCCCACTGGATCACCAGGGAAGTCCCTGTTATTGGTAGTTTTTTAGGCATAAAATTTTAATCTTGATGAAGTATATTTTTTCTTTGTTTTTCTTTTATTGATCATGCTTTTGGTATTGTCTAACCCAAGCCACAAAACAGCTATATTTTCTCTTAGAAGTTTTATAGTTTTGTCCTTCAGTTCAGTTCAGTCACTCAGTCATGACCGACTCTTTGCGACCCCATGAATCACAGCACGCCAGGCCTCCCTATCCATCACCAACTCCCAGAGTTCACTCAAACTCATGTCCATCAAATCGGTGATACCATCCAGCCATCTCATTCTCTGTCATCCCCTTCTCCTCCGGCCCGCAATCCTTCCCAGCATCAGAGTCTTTTCCAGTGAGTCAACTTGTCACATGAGGTGGCCAAAGTATTGGAGTTTCAGCTTCAGCATCAGTCCTTCCAATGAACACCCAGGATTGATCTCCTTTAGAATGGACTGGTTGGATCTCCTTGCAGTCCAAGGGACTCTCAAGAGTCTTCTCCAGCACCACAGTTCAAAAGCATTAATTCTTCGGCGATCAGCTTTCTTCACAGTCCAACTCTCACATCCATACATGACCACTGGAAAAACCATAGCCTTGATTAGATGGATCTTTGTTGGCAAAGTAATGTCTCTGCTTTTTAACATGCTATCTAGGTTGGTCATAACTTTCCTTCCAAGGAGTAAGCGTCTTTTAATTTCAAGGCTGCAATCAGCATCCGCAGTGATTTTGGAGCCCAAAAAAATAAAGTCTGACACTACATTTTCACTGTTTCCCCATCTATTTCCCATGAAGTGATGGGACCAGATGCCATGATCTTTGTTTTCTGAATGTTGAGCTTCAAACCAAACTTTTCACTCTCCTTTTTCACTTTCATCAAGAGGCTTTTGAGTTCCTCTTCACTTTCTGCCATAAGGGTGGTGTCATCTGCATATCTGAGGTTATTGATATTTCTCCCGGCAATCTTGATTCCAGCTTGTGCTTCTTCCAGCCCAGCGTTCCTCATGATGTACTCTGCATAGAAGTTAAATAAGCAGGGTGACAATATACAACCTTGATGTATTCCTTTCCCAATCTCGAACCAGTCTGTTGTTCCATGTCCACTTCTAACTGTTGCTTCCTGACCTGCATACAGGTTTCTCAGGAGGCAGGTCAGGTGGTCTGGTATTCCCATCTCTTTTAGAATGTTCCACAGTTTATTGTGATCCACACAGTCAAAGGCTTTGGCATAGTCAATGAAGCAGAAATAGATGTTTTTCTGGAACTCTCTTGCTTTCTCCATGATCCAGCGGATGTTGGCAATTTGATCTCTGATGCCTCTGCCTTTTCTAAAACCTGCTTGAACGTCTGGAAGTTTACTGTTCACATATTGCTGAAGCCTGGCTTGGAGAATTTTGAGCATGACTTTACTAGCATGTGAGATGAGTGCAATTGTGCGGTAGTTTGAGCATTCTTTGGCATTACCTTTCTTTGGGATTGGAATGAAGACTGACCTTTTCCAGTCCTGTGGCCACTGCTGAGTTTTCCAAATTTGCTGGCATATTGAGTGCAGCACTTTCACAGCATCATCTTTCAGGATTTGAAATAGCTCAATTGGAATTCCATCACCTCCACTAGCTTTGTTCGTAGTGATGCTCTCTAAGGCCCACTTGACTTCACAATCCAAGATGTCTGGCTCCAGGTGAGTGATCACGCCATCGTGATTATCTTGGTCATGAAGTTCTTTTTGTCAGTTCTTCTGTGTATTCTTGCCACCTCTTCTTAATATCTTCTGCTTCTGTTAGGTCCATACCATTTCTGTCCTTTATCGAGCCCATCTTTGCATGAAATGTTCCCTTGGTATCTCTAATTTTCTTGAAGAGATCTCTTGTTTTTCCTATTCTGTTGTTTTCCTCTATTTCTTTGCACTGATCGCTGAAGAAGGCTTTCTTATCTCTCCTTGCTATTCTTTGGAACTCTGCATTCAGATGCTTACATCTTTCCTTTTCTCCTTTGCTTTTCACTTCTCTTCTTTTCACAGCTATTTGTAAAGCCTCCTCAGACAGCCATTTTGCTTTTTTGCATTTCTTTCCCATGGGGATGGTCTTGGTCCCTGTCTCCTGTACAATGTCACGAACCTCCATCCAGAGTTCATCAGGCACTCTATCAGATCTAGTCCCTTAAATCTGTTTCTCACTTTCACTGTATAATCATAAGGGATTTGATTGAGGTCATATCTGAATGGTCTAGTGGTTTTCCCTACTTTCTTCAATTTAAGTCTGAATTTGCTAAGGAGTTCATGATCTGAGCCACAGTCAGCTCCTGGTCTTGTTTTTGCTAACTGTATAGAGCTTCTCCATCTTTGGCTGCAAAGAATATAATCAATCTGATTTCGGTGTTGACCATCTGGTGATGTCCATGTGTAGAGTCTTCTCTTGTGTTGTTGGAAAAGGGTGTTTGCTATGACCACTGCGTTCTCTTGACAAAACGCTATTAGCCTTTGCCCTGCTTCATTCCGTGCTCCAAGGCCAAATTTGCCTGTTACTCCAGGTGTTGTCCTTACATTGGTCAATTTTGAGTTCCTTTTTTGTTTATGAATGAGGGAAGTGTGTAAATTCATCTTTTTGCATGCAGATATGGAGTTGTCCCAGCAACATTTGTTGAAAGATTGTAGTTTCCCCTAATGGTTTCAGTTCAGTTCAGTTCAGTTGCTCAGTCATGTCCAGTTCTTTGCGACCCCATGGACTACAGCACACCAGCTTTCCCTGTCCATCACCAACTCCTGGAGCTTACTCAAATGTATCGAGTCCATTGAGTCGGTGATACCATCTAACCATCTCATCCTCTGTTGGGCACTTCTCCTCCCGCCTTCAATCTTTCCCAGCATCAAGGTCTTTTCTAGTGAGTCAGTTCTTCCCATCAGGTGGCCAAAGTATTGGAGTTTCAGCTTCAGCATCAGTCTTCCAATGAATATTCAGGACTGATTTCCTTTAAGATGGACTGGTTGGATCTCCTTGCAGTCCAAGGGACTCTCGAGAGTCTTCTCCAACACCACAGTTCAAAAGCATCAATTCTTCAGTGATCAGCTTTCTTTATAGTCCAACTCTCACATCCAAACATGACTACTGGAAAAACGATAGCTTTGACTAGACAGACCTTTGTTGGCAAAGTAATGTCTCTGCTTTTTAATATGCTATCTATGTTGGTCATAGCTTTCCTTCCAAGGATCAAGCATCTTTTAATTTCATGGCTGCAGTCATCTTCTGCAGTGATTTTAGAGCCCCAAAATTGAAGTCTGTCACTGTTTCCATTGTTTCCCCATCTATTTGCCATGAAGTGATTGGACCAGATGTCATGATATTAGTTTTCTGAATGTTGAGTTTTAAGCCAGCTTTTCCACTTGTCAAAAATTGATGGCCTATAAATGTAAGACAGAAAGCATATGATATCACTTATATGTGAAATCTAAAAAATGATGCAAATAAACATATAAATAAAACCAAAGCAGACTCACAGACATAGAAAAGAAACATGGTTACCAAAGGGGAGCGGGGGTGGAAAAGGATAAATTAGGAGTTTAGAATTAGCAAATACAAACTACTATATATAAAATAGATAAGCAAGATCCTACTGTATAGTTCAGGGAACTATATTCAATATCTTGCAGTAAACTATAATAGAAAAGAAGCCAAAAAGAATGTTGTATGTGTATGCTGATGCTGCTGCTAAGTCACTTCAGTCATGTCCGACTCTGTGCGACCCCATAGATGGCAGCCCACCAGACTTCCCCATCCCTGGGATTCTCCAGACAAGAACACTGGAGTGGGTTGCCATTTCCTTCTCCAGTGCGTGAAAGTGAAGTCGCTCAGTTGTGTCCGACTCTTCACAACCCCATGGACTGCAGCCCACCAGGCTCCTTCGTCCATGGGACTTTCTAGGCAAGAGTACTGGAGTGGGGTGCCATCTCCT
Organism: Moschus berezovskii; assembly: GCF_049115385.1. Classification (NCBI taxonomy): domain Eukaryota; kingdom Metazoa; phylum Chordata; class Mammalia; order Artiodactyla; family Moschidae; genus Moschus; species Moschus berezovskii. The sequence goes on along the minus strand of NC_142460.1, from coordinate 130,568,768 downwards.
TCTCTGGTTGTATGTGTATCAGTTCAGTTCAGTTCAGTCACTCAGTCGTGACCGACTATTTGTGACCCCATGAATCACAGCATGCCAGACCTCCCTGTCCATCACCAACTCCCGGGGTTCACTCAAACTCATGTACAAGTCAGTGATGCCATCCAGCCATCTCATTCTCTGTCGTCCCCTTCTCCTCCCTCCTGCAATCCTTCCCAGCATCAGAATCTTTTCCAGTGAGTCAACTCGTCGCATGAGGTGGCCAAAGTATTGGAGTTTCAGCTTCAGCATCAGTCCTTCCAATGAACACCCAGGATTGATCTCCTTTAGAATGGACTGGTTGGATCTCCTTGCAGTCCAAGGGACTCTCGAGAGTCTTCTCCAGCACCACAGTTCAAAAGCATCAATTCTTCGGCGATCAGCTTTCTTCACAGTCCAACTCTCACATCCATACATGATCACTGGAAAAACCATAGCCTTGATTAGATGGATCTTTGTTGGCAAAGTAATGTCTCTGCTTTTTAATATACTATCTAGGTTGGTCATAACTCTCCTTCCAAGGAGTAAGCGTCTTTTAATTTCATGGCTTCAATCAGCATCTGCAGTGATTTTGAAGCCCCCAAAAATAAAGTCTGACACTGTTTCCACTGTTTATAACTGAATATACATATATAGCGACTGAGCACAGTGAAAGTGTTAGTTGCTCACTTGTGTCCAACTCTTCATGAGCCCATGAACTGTGGCTCAACAGGCTCCTCTATCCATGGGATTCTCCAGGCAAGAATACTGGAGTGGGTAACCATTCCCTTCTCCAGGGGTTCTTCCTGACCCAGGGATGGAACCCCAGTCTCCAGCATTGCTGCAGATTCTTTATCGTCTGAGTTACCAGTGAAGCCCTGCTGCTGCTGCTGCTGCTGAGTCACTTCAGTCGTGTCCGACTCTGTGTGACCCCATAGACGGAAGCCCACCAGGCTCCCCCGTCCCTGGGATTCTCCAGGCAAGAACACTGGAGAGGGTTGCCATTTCCTTCTCCAATGTGTGAAAGGGAAAGTGAAAGTAAAGTCGCTCAGTCATGTCCGACCCCTAGCAACCCCACGGACTGCAGCCTATCAGGCTCCTCCATCCATGGGATTTTCTAGGCAAGAGTACTGGAGTGGCTTGCCATTGCCTTCTCCGAGTGAAGCCCTAACTGGGCATTATATATATATAATGGAATCACTTCTCTGTACACCAGAAGCTAACACAAAATATAAATTATACTTCAAAATATATTAATTAAAGGGTTTATTTCTAGATTCTCAATTCTGTTCCATTTATCTGCATGTCCATCCTTACAGCAGTACTGCACTATCTTGATTAGTGTACCTTTGTAGTAAGTCTTGAAATTGGAAAGTATAAGTTCTCCAACTTTGTTCTTTTTCCAGATTGCTTAGGTATTTCTGGGTTCTTTGCTTTCCTGTGTAAATTTTAAGATCAGCTTGTCAGTTTCTGCCAAAAGCCTATTGGAATTTTAATAGGAATTGTGTTGAATCTATAGATCAGTTTGAGGAGAATTGCCATCTTAATAATATTGAGTCTTCTGAACCATGAATATAGAATGTCTCCCCATTTATTTAGGGTTCTTTAATTTGTCTCAGCAATATTTTGTAGTTTTCAGTAAATAAATCTCACACTTCTTTTGTCCCTTAATTTTAAAATTCATTGTTTTATGGACTTTGTTCACCTAAATTGAAATCCTGATGTATGTTCTAATGGGTAAATGAAATAGAAAATTAAAGGAATAGAAGAGGACTTAACATACATAAATATTTCCATGTGAAGGTCAAAGAATGTCATGGTTCACTATATAAATGACAGGTTTCACAGTGGCTACAATGGAGGCAAGTGTTGAGAAAATGGAATTATTGCATGGCATACAGAATATAGGCATCTCCAATCCAAATGAAGATTGCCTTGAAGTTAGTACCATATGTATAAAAACCAATAAAGCGGCAGCATCTGTCACAATAACTCCATATTTGCTCATTGAAATTGATTGTATATCATTTTTATTTATATTTATTTATAAATATGTTTGTATTTTATGTATGATCAGCATAAGGAATTTATACTTAGTTTTACATTTATTGGCTCAATATTTTTTTCCCTTTAACGGATGTCTAGTACACAGCATTGGAAAACACTGGTTTTAGTTTATTAGTTTACAAAGCATCTTCAGCTCACCATCTTACTTTTCTGAGAGCAACCCTGGAGCCTTGATAAAATAAAGATTTCCATTTTCCCACATTGTAAATGATGGAACTTAAGATTCACAAAACTATAAGTGATATATGTAATTTCATACATCTATAAGTGGCAATTCTGTGATTTAAAATTAGAATTTCAGGCTCCACATCCCTTATTTATTTCACCACGTTTCACTCATTTCACTACATCATTGATCACTTTCTTAAACACTGCTAAGGATGCAAGAGAAATATAAAATGTGGATGGTCTTTGCAATCTAGGTAGGAAGATAAAGCCCATGAAACATGCTAAAAGTAAAGTTAGCATATCAGAGCCCACACCTCAGACACCAAGTGCTGTTGGCATCTACAGGATGTGGACAGGTGCTGGTCCTGGGTAACTGAGTAGAAGCATGACCTGAGCAAGGAGCAAGGAGGATACCTTCAGGCAGCCCAGATCCATGACACCACCCACTCCCTTCAGAAATAAAGCACTCATTCCCCACCTCCATGCTGCTGGGAAGGTTGGCAGTTGACAGTTCTCACTGGAGACCCTCTTTGAGGATTGCCCTAGGTGCCCTTGGCCAAAGAGAGCTGCTTTCCCCAAGGTCATACCACTTTGGGGCAGCCCATATCCAATGTCTGGTTGAAGATGAGACCCGATTCTCCCAGCTTGGGCCAACTCTCCAGGGCCAGCCCAGCTCCAAGCTCGTTTACAGGGGCAGTGAGGCCTTTGCGGCAGCTGTATCAGAATTGAACCTCCCCTTCTGTCCTGTCCTGATGCCTTTCTTCCCTCACGGGGGCTGAGATCCCCAGAGAGTTCCTTAATAAAACTCCTCCTGTGATCCTCACCTCAGAGTCCACTTCCTGGGAAACCCAACTGCATCAAATGATCCCTAAGGTTTCCAGACAGCAGAAATAACATGAACAAAGGCCTGGAAGCTGCAGCTTCTCTCGAGGATGCAGCAGAGAAAATGGAATCGTTTTTAAAAGCCTAGAAAAGAGGGGGCAGATGGTGAAGGACTTTTAGGAACAAAGTGAGGTATCAGCCTTGATACTGTCAACAGAAGAAATATATGCAATCTAAAAGTTGAGAGAGGAGAAGGGGATGGATGACAGAGGATGAGATGGTTAGATGGCATCACGGACTCAATGGACATGAGTTGGAGCAAACTTCGGGAGATGGTGAAGGACAGGGAAGCCTTGTGTGCTGCCGTCCCTGGGGTTTCAAAGAGTTGGATGCAACTTAACAGCTGAACAACAACAAGTCTTATTTGGTGGAAAATTTTAGGACTTAAGCCTGGGAGGCAGCATCTCAAGTAACCCTGAGAGAACTACTCTGAGGAAAGGGATGGGGCAAAGCCAGGTTATATAGAAGTTTTGCAACAAAGGGCAGGTAGTCTGAAGGTCAAAAGTTTTTTTATAAATTAAAGAAAAGCAAATATCCCAAGTTAAGGAATTTAGCACTTTTCTTTGTATGGGAAGATGCAAGAGTCTAGGCTCACTGAAGTCATTCCTCTGATGTACACCTCAGCTATCTGTGGCCAGTATCCTGTTTTCACACCCTGAATTCCCCAGGGCTGAGTGTAGGGAATGGCTGCTAAGCGGCAGCTGTTCTCTCCTTCCTGAGTTCCCTCAGGGCTCACCAGCTCACCTTCTGTGGTGGCTGCCATTGCTGATGTCTGTGACATTGTTTACTGATATGGCAGGAAATATTCCATTTCTCAATAGAGAATGCTCCAGAAAACCTGGCTGACCCATGTGCTGTGGGTACTGCCCCATGAGAATACTGGAGCTCACCCTGACACGTCCTTTATAAAGTGAATGTGTAACCCAGATAAGTCAGCCTTGGCCTTGAGAGCATATGGCCCCAGCCATCAGTCATCCTGTGAATCGGACCCTGAAACTAGAAAGGGAAGATCTGAATTTAAGATCTCCCTAGGACATGAGTTTGAGTGAACACCGGGAGTTGGTGATGGACAGGGAGGCCTGGCGTGCTGTGATTCATGGGGTCGCGGAGAGTCGGACATGACTGAGTGACTGAACTGAACTGAACTGACCTGAGGCCACTCACTGCTGGTGGGATTTTAGAGCTTTCACTCCTCATTTGGAAAATAGATATGCTATGAGGATTGAAATATTCCTAATTTCACTTGCAGTATCTGACAAGAGGCTTCCCTGGCCAGAATAACTCTGGATGATACCAGTCTAAAATTAGTTCAGTGGATTTCTTTGCTGCAGGATTTCTCTGTCTCTAATACGCTGCTGTGCCTTGTGATCTCAAAGAAGAGGATGAAATTCAAATCATCTTACCTGAACAGCAAGATCTTTGCCCATTCCTGACACCTTCCGGGTAGCATCTAATATGCTTGTGACCTACTGAAATCTTTTCAAGAACCACTGGCCCATCACAGAGCAGGCAGTTAATAAACGTTAAACTGAATTCTGTTGATCACCATAGTCTGCACTGCCTTGGCCTTAAACTAAGTTAGGAATCTCTCAGGAATATGGTGTGTGTGTGTGTGTTAGTTGCTCAGTTGTGTCTGACTCTTTTCAACCCCATGGACTACACAGGCTTCTCTGTCCATGGAATTCTCCAGGCAAGAATACTGGAGTGGGTTGCCATTCCCTTCTCCAGAGGATCTTCTCAACTTGGGGATCGAAACTGGGTCTCCTGCATTGGAGGCAGATTCTTTACCATCTGAGCCACCAGGGAAGCCCCCAGGAATATGTTATGACTTCTCTGTGACCCTGCTACTGAAGATCAATGTAGTCTTGCATATCTAAATTTGTCAAGGGTACCTCCAAATGATGATATGTAACTTTTAGAGAATGATATTCTCTCAAGCCTTTAGATTAGGAGGAGTCATGGGCTTCCAATGCACGCACTCTCCATTGGACTGTTAGTGGCCGCCATGTCATATGAAACATATGGTGGCTGCCCTGTGGGGATAGCGCAGTGTGCTGAGAAGGATGCTGGAGCTGTGCCTGGGCTGTGTGAACAGGGTGCTCTGATGGATCAGTGATGTTGTCCATTAACACAGCATTTGTTACGTTTATTTTAGATCAGAGTTAAATTTAGCTTATATACTCCTTTACTTTGTTTGCAATATATATATATTTTTTGGTTGCACCACATAGCCTGTGCAGTCTTAGTTCCCTGACCAGGGATTGAACCTGCACCCCCTGCATTGGAAGCACAGAGTCTTAGTCACTGGACCACTAGAGATGTCCAACACTCCTTTACTTTTTGAAGACAGTGGGAGAATAAATAAAGTGTACAAACTATCTCAAATGTAGCATGTTCAGACTAACTCGTCATCATCTTCTCCTCTAACTTGAGTCTATGCCAGTACCTTTCGTCTCAGATAACGGCAGTGGCCACCACCAACATACACATGATTCCTCCCCACTCTTCGTTTCCTAGAATAAATCAGTCACCAAGTCTTGCCAGTTTTCACTTCTAAATGTGTCTCAAATCATTCCCCTCCCCATTGCAGCTACTGCCCTAGTCCTACTGCTGCTGCTGCTAAGTTGCTTCAGTCATGTCCGACTCTGTGTGACCCCATAGACGGCAGCCCACCAGGCTCCCCCATCCCTGGGATTTTCCAGGCAAGAACACTGGAGTGGGTTGCCATTTCCTCTTCCAATGCATGAAAGTGAAAAGTGAAAGTGAAGTCGCTCAGTCGTGTCCAACTCTTCAAGACCCCATGGACTGCAGCCTACCAGGCTCCTCTGTCCATGGGATTTTCCAGTCAAGAGTACTGGAGTGGGTTGCCATTGCCTTCTCTGCCCAGTCCTACAAATGCTACTAATTCTCAATCTAGCTGCTATAACTTCTCCCACCTGGTCTCCCTGCCTCCAGCCTTGTACTCTTTAAATCCCTCCCCTAGTCGACCTGTCTTACCTGTTCAGGTGGGTCTCCTTCTCAGATCCTTTAATGACTTCCTCAGGAAAAAAGAGAAAAAGTGAAAATGTTAGTCTCTCAGTCACGTCCAATTCTTTGGGACCCCATGGACTGTAGCCCATCAGGCTCCTCTGTCCACGGAACTCCACAGGCAAGAATACTGGAATGGGTTGCCATGCCCTTCTTCTAAGGGATCTTTCCAGTCTAGGGATCCCACTCACCTCTCCTGCATTGTAGGCAGTTTCTTTACTGTCTGAGCCACCAGGGAAGCCCAAAGCCTAATCTAAATGTGGCATCAAAGACCTCCCGTATGAGTCTTTCTCATCTCTGGCCTCTATTTATGCTACTTTCTTGTGCTCTAAGAAAGCAATCTCTCTGACCTGCCTGGTTCACACTGTTTCTAGCTTCCATGCCTTTGCTTCTGCTGTACCCTATGCCTGAAATGTATTCTGCATCCTGTTTGATCTGTCCTTTACTTGCCCAGTTAATTCCCACTCATCTCTGAAACTTAGCTCAGCCATCACCAACTACAGAAAACATTTCCTGACCCCTCCTTTCCCTAGGCTTGGATAGGTATCCTAACCTATGACATAAATTATATATAAATATAATAAATCTGTGATGTATAGTATACTTGTCTGATTATGTACCTGTCTGCCCTTTGAGAAGGGGGTTCTGTATTATTTCATCTCTATTCCTTGCTGCTGTCAATATGACTGCTTTATCTGAAGCATTCAGTAGATTATGTGTGTCCCAAGTGAAGGAATTAAATATCTATGATGATAAAACTAAGCTGACAGCAGCCCATGAACATGGAAAATACAACCCAAACTCAAGTTAAAAAAAAAAATTCTTTGTGGATTAAGAAAGATTGCAGTGCCTGGCTGGTGAGGTTTAGAGAGAAAATCAAGCAATGGGTTTGACCAGTGAGAGTAGCAGTCTAATACCTTAAGGGTCACACAAAGCAACATCGACACTGAATTGCATCTTGTTTCCAGGGAAAGAAAGTCACTCTAAGAAGCGCTTAGCCGTGTTTAAAGTAATCTTTCCACTTTAGTGTGGCCATTTTGGTGTTGGCCAATATCTGTACTTCTGTGGCTGACTTTTTAAAAAGTGCCTACAATTCAGTTCGTTTTCCTTATGGATTACTATAAAAAGAACACCGTCTTACTACTGATTAGATCAGATTTAAGTTAACTCCCATGACCCTAGGGTGAACAACTTGAGTGGATTAAAACATCTTTTCAAGGAAAGCTTTTTTTATGACAACAGAGGAGGAATTGAGTGTAACCTGTCACCTTCTGGTTAAATTCCTCATTGTACTTTTGTCACTGCATTTTTACTATGGGCAGGACTTCTGCCAGTCACAGCCTCTAAGCCTTGACTTTTGAATGGTCTCAGGCATACAGACTTCCAGACTCTCTCCAGTCCTCTCATTTGTTTTTATTTTCCTTTTTATATGCATACACCACAGTATGCCACCTTCCAGAAACTTTGAATTTAAAAATAAACATGCAGGGCTTCCCTGGTGGTCTAATGGTTAAGAATCCATCAGCCAGTGCAGAGCACACAGGTTCAGTCCCTGGTCCAGGAGGATTCCACATGTCGTGGGGCATCTGGGCTCCATTGCACCACAACTACTAAAGCCTGTGAGCCCCAGAGCCTGTGCATCTCAACAGCAGAAGCCACCACACTGAGAAGCCTACGTACCACAAGTGAAAAGTAGCCCCCACTCTCCACAACTAGCAAGTAGCCCACACATAGCAATAAGACACAGTGCAGCCAATAAATAAAGAAATAAGTATTTTTAATAGTTATGTAATAAATCCTCATGATATTCATTAAAAATAAAATAAACATGCAACCCTGTCACACTCATCTGATGATGAGACCTTCAGCACCTGAGGTTTACTGAAGTCTCAGCAAACATCCTCAATTCAAGCAAATCATGCAATGGTCAGCACCAAAAGAGGGTTTGCAAAGTTATGTGTATCACACTTAAGTAAGTCAGGAGTATGTAAAGGGGTAAGCTGCAATTGGGTGGAAATTTTTGTGCTGTGCTGTGCTCAGTCTTGTCCAACTGTTTGCAACCCTATGGACTGCAGCCTGCCAGGCTCCTCTGGTCCACGGGATTCTCCAGGCAAGAATACTGAAGTGGGTTTGCCATACCCTCCAGGGAAACTTCTCAATCCAGGGATCAAACGTGTCTCTTGTGTCTCCTTCATTGGCAGGCAGGTTCTTTCCCACTGAGCCATGTGGGAACCCTGGGTTGAAATTTCACTCATCCTCAAATGATGCTCAATGAAAAAAGCACTTGACACCAGGGTAATAGCACCAATACTCTCATCACATGGCCCCCAGGGAGTGCACTGTGTCTCAGGCTGAAGTTAAAAAGCAGTTGAAAAGCTGTAAACAATAGCTGCTGCTACTGCTGCTAAGTCACTTCAGTCGTATCCGACTCTGTGCGACCCCATAGACGGCAGCCCACCAGGCTCCCCCGTCCCTGGGATTCTCCAGGCAAGAACACTGGAGTGAGTTGCCATTTCCTTATCCAATGTGTGAAAGTGAAAAGTGAAATTGAAGTCGCTCAGTCGTGTCCGACTTGTAGCGACCCCATGGACTGCAGCCTACCAGGCTCCTCCATCCATGGGATTTTCTAGGCAAGAGTACTGGAGTGGCTTGCCATTGCCTTCTCCGTAGCACATAGCAGACAACCAAAAAAGTTAACCATCATAATAACTCAATTTTTAAGTAAGTAGTTAATTCACAATTAATGGATTCATGTATGAGGCTAAGAAAATGTAATACGTTTGAGACAAAGGACCATCAAAATGATAAAGCTCTTAGAATCCAATTAAACTTCTAATTATCTAGAAAGTTGACTTATCTAATACACATGGCATGCTAATATACAATTTTAAGATTATTTTTATGTGTCCCTTGATAGATTATCTTTTAGTACAAATGACTGCAAAGAAGAGTGATTGCTTTGTACTGTGTGTGATCAGTTGTGTTCAACTTCTTGTAACCCCATGGAGTCCACGCCACGCTCCACTGTCATGGAATTTTCCAGGCAAAAATAATTCCTACTTCAAGTGATTGCCTCACTGAACAGATAATACAAAAATACCAGTGACCTTACTAAATTATTATCAAATAACTAATAGTTCTCCATCTGTATTATTCTACATTATAGTACATTATAATATTAAAAATGAAGATAAAATATAACCTCTTTTGCAGGCAGAGGCAAATGAAAGTTGAACAATGGGATGGAATGGTTTACTTTAAGTTAGCTTCTGCTAAGATGAAAAGACTGAACCCACATTCCTAACTTTCTTCTTTTCTCAGTTGCTGTTGCTCTTACTCATTAAATGGTGTCTGACTCTTTGCGACCCCATGGACTATAGCCTGCCAGGCTCCTATGTCCATGGAATTTCCTAGGCAAGAATACTGGAGTGGGTTGCCATTCGCTTCTCCAGAGGATCTTCCCAACCCAGGGACCAAACCTGCATTTTCTGAGTCTCCTGCATTGCAGGCAGACACTTTACCTGCTGAGCCATCTGGGAATACAACAGGTACCAAAAAGCATGCTGTGACTGCTCCCAGAAGTAAATGCTGACAGGACTTGCTCCTTGGAAGGAAAGCTGTGACAAATCTAGACAGTGTAACAAAAAGCAGAAATACCACTTAGGCGACAAAGGTCTATATAGTCAAAGCTATGGTTCTTCCAGTAGTCATGTACAAGCGGGAGAGTTGGACCATAAAGAAAGCTGAGTGCCAAAGAATTAATGCTTTCAAACTATGGTGCTGAAGAAGACTCTTGAGAGTCTCTTGAACAGAAAGGAGATGAAACCAGTCAATCCGAAAGGAAATCAACCCCGAATATTCATTGGGAAGGACGGATGCTGAAGCTGAAGCTCCAGTTCTTTGGCCACCTGATGTGAAGAGTTTACTCACTGGAAAAGACCCTGATGCTGGGAAAGACTGAGTACAAGAGAAGAGGGCAACAGAGAATGAGATGGTTAGATGGCATCATCGACTCAATGGACATGAGTTTGAGCAAACTCTGGGAGATAGTGTGGCACGCTGCAGTCCATGGGTGCAGAGTCAGACTCAAAGAACAAAGACAGGAAAGCAATCTAAGTGTCCATCGACAGATGAATGAATAAAAGATGTTGTGCATACAGTGGAATATTACTCAGCCGTAGAAAGAATGAAATAATGCCCATTTGCAGCAACATGGATGGACTTAGAGATTATCATAAGGAAAGTAAGTCAGATACACAAAGACAAATATTATATGATACCACTTACATATGGAATCTAAAATATGATACAAATGAACTTTTTCACAAAACAGAAACAGACTCACAGACATAGAAAATAAATTTATGGTTACTAGAAGGGGAAGGAGGTGAAGCAAGGATAAATTAGGAATTTGGGGTTAGTGGATACAGACAACTAGTTCAGTTCAGTTCAGTTCAGTCACTCAGTTGTGTCCGACTCTCTGTGGCCCCATGAATCACAGCACACCAGGCCTCCCTGTCCATCACCAACTCCTGGAGTTCACTCAAACTCATGTCCACAGAGTCGGTGATGCCATCCAGCCATCTCTTTCTCTGTCGACAGACAACTAAATATATAATAAATAACCAAGGTCCTACTATACAGCACAGAGAACTATATTTACAAACCACAAAGGAAGAGGATGTAAAATATATATATAAAATGGAATCACTCTGCTGTATAACAGAAACTAATAAAACATTGTAAATTAACTATATTTCAATTAAAAAGTGTTCCCTATGATCAAAATTGATTCCTCAAAGTTTTCTCAATGCTAATCTGTAATTTGACAAATTTCATGTGAAAATGTCTTTTCAAACCTATACTGCCAAATACTGATATCAAACCATGAGCATGAGTTTAACTGAATACATTCATCACTTGATAGGCAATTATAAAGTGTACTAGATTTCTTCTATGTTTGCATGTTAACATGTCATTACATTGTAATCACTTCTAGTTGAAGGTTGGGTGGAAGCACTACTCATTTGTACAATTAATGGGTTCTGAAATATGTAAATTTCTTCCACAACGGCATCAAAGTTCAATAAAATACTATCAGAACCATGGTTTGAGTTCAGAAAAAATATCCATTGCTAATTTTTCTTAGACATCTCACTTCTGGTTAACTTTTGACAGAAATGGAAGTATAATACTTGTAATTCAAACATTCAGTTCAGTTCAGTAGCTCAGTCATGTCCGACTCATTGCAACCCCATGAATCACAGCATGCTAGGCCTTCCTGTCCATCACCAACTCCCGGAGTTCACTCAAACTCACGTCCATCGAGTTGGTGATGCCATCCAGCCATCTCATCCTCTGTTATCCCCTTCTCCTCCTGCCCCCAATCCCTCCCAGCATCAGGGTCTTTTCCAGTGAGTCAACTCTTTGCATGAGGTGGCCAAAGTATTGGAGTTTCAGCTTTAGCATCAGTCCTTCCAATGAACACCCAGGACTTAATAGTTAGGGATACTTTAAAGTGGCAATGATAACACTGAGATTCAAAACCAAAGTGGAAAGAGTCCGCCAATAGTGCAGGAAGCCTGATAACTTATAAGCCTCCTGAACATTTTGTCACCAGCATCTCTCCCTGCTCCTCTCTTGTTTCTTAATCACCTCGTGTCCTCTTCCCTAGGAAGGGGCAGTGTGGAGCTATGGGCAGAGACTGTCTGGGGTCTGCTGGGCCTTTGTGTGTGTGCAGGGCGGCCTGGGGTGGCAGGATCCCTCTCACTGCCATCAGTCTCGCAGCATCAGGAGCTGTGCCAAGCCTGTGGCACTCATCATCTTACATGGCCTCTTAACCCCACTGCCAGGAGGCGCTGAGGCTTGGAGGAGCCAAGTTACCTGCCCAAGGATTGGGCACGGCTGGCCCAGAGGTCTGCTCCAGTCTGTGCTTCCTCTCAGGTCCTTTGTCTTCCTCTCAGCTGAAGACTTTTTATTCCCTCATTAACAAAATTATAAGTTATAGGTTCTTGATTTAAACATGAGAGTTTGTGTGGTCTTTTCATGTCCTTCCTTATCTGTCTTAGTTACGCATTCCTTTCAGTTTACTATAAAACTGAATAGCTTAAAACAACAAACATTTATTATCTCACAGTTTCTGATAGAAACCTGGGAGCAGGACTTTCCTGGCAGTCCAGTGGTTAAGACTTTCGCCATCCAGTGCAAGGGGTGTGAGTTAGATCTCTGGTCGGGGAGCCAAGATCCCACATGCCTGGCAGCAAACAGCCAAGACATAAAACAGAGCAATATTATAATAAATTCAATAAGGGCTTTTTAAAAAATGGTCTGCATCCAAAAAAAAAAAAAATTCTTTAACACACGCACAAAAAAGAAATCTGGATGCTGCTTAGCTAAGTGGCTCTGGCTCCGGGTCTCTGGTGAGTTTTAGTCAGAATGTCCACAGGGCTGTAGTCATCCAAAGGCTTGACTGGGGCTGGAGCGTCCTCTTCAAGGTGGCTCACTCACGGAGCTGGAGGTTGGAGGCTTCCGTTCCCCACTGTGTGGCCCTCTCCATAGACTGCTTGAGGGTTCTTGCAACTTGGTGGCTAAGTTCCCCCAGTGCAGGTGAATGAGGTGAGGGAAAGAGAGAGCAAATCTGTGCTTCTTAACCTGGTTTCTGTGTTCCTTCTGCTTTTCTTTCCCCCCTGTTCTATAAAAGAAAGTCACTAAGTCCATACTCAAGGGGAAGAGAATGGGGCTCTACGTCTTCAAGGGGAGAGTATCAGAGAATTTGTGGACATATTTAAACCACCTCACTCTCTCTAGCCCATATCCATACATCTTCTAAGGCAAACAAGACAGAAGAGACCCACCATCTCCAAAAACTAATTGTTCTGCTCTTTCTCTGTTTAACTTTCACGTGCATGTTCACTCCAGTTGAGAAAACATTTTCCTAACCCTAAACTACTACCTAAGGAAATGGCTGTTCCTATAGCAGAGAAATCTTTACTTTCCCAAGGAGTGTACAGAGACTGGAAAATATAGGGCTACCGCTTGTCCTCTTGATTAAGCCCTGGCTTGGGGGGCTGTCTAGAATCTGTCTCTCGCTTTTTGTTCTGCAGGACAGTGGTGTAAGTGGGGCTGAGCTGGTGCCTGTGGCACCCTTACCCACAGATTCTGCCCCATGTGAATTTTTCTTCCTGTCTCCTAAGTGAGACAGGGCCTCAGGGTGGGGCTTAGCCCCCAACTCCACCCTACTTGGGCTTCCTAGGTGGCACTAGTGATAAAGAATCCATCTGCCAATGCAGGAGACATAAGAGATGCTGGTTTGATCCCTGAGTCGGGAAGATCCTCGGGAGGAGGAAATGGCAGCCCACTCCAGTATTCTGGCCTGGAGAATCCCATGGACAAAGGAGCCTGGTGGGCTATACTCGATGGGGTGGCAAAGAGTCGGACAAGACTGAAGCAGCTTAGCATAGCACCACCCCCATTTGGTACCCGCACCCTTGGGGCAGATGGCTCAGGTAATCAGTTCCTGGGAACCACCTCTCTCTGGGCAAGATGGTCTTATCAATAGTTGGGATCAGTTGGTCATTTCCAGGTTTGAATGAAGGTTGTGCTGGTTACCAGGGTCACACACCTGACAACCTGCTCAGCTCTATTGTTGGTCACTCAGAACTCTCTGCCCAGACCTCAGGTGGATGCTCTATAAAAAGGCTTAAGTGGCTCTAGCAGGGCAACCCCAAGGTGAATTCTATATGTGAAAGTGTTTTTCTCAGAGTAAGAGAGCAAAACCAATTCTAGAATTGAGGTGTTCTTACCTTTCCCCCCGCACCTACCTTAATCAGAGTAAGCATTAGTGACTTCTGCCACTTAAAGGTAAATCAGACACCAAGACTAAACACTTGAGATTATGATGTCTTCCTTTGAGAGGAAATGATTAAAACTTCTAAAAATTGTAATTACAGACAAGTTAAAAATGTATATGTATATATATTTTCAAATGAATTTATCAATACAGTATAGAATATTTTAAAAATCTTCAGCTTTCGTTCTGTCTGAAATTAAATGGATCTTACCACAAAGGGGTACAGGTAGTTATTAGCAACATAATTAAAACCTGAAGAAAAGTAAGAAAGGAATGAAAATGTGTGCCTGTTTGGTCATTCATTCAAGAAATGTTTGTTGAGGTGCCTGGCACATGTGAGACAGTTTTCTACATGTTAGAGACAGCTGTAAACAAAATGGTCCCTTCAAGTCCTAAGACTGAAATGATACCAGGAGTTAAACAATAAACAAATAAGTACTTATATAATATTTTATTTATTTGGCTGTGCCAGGTCTGCATTGCAGTATACGGGATCCTTTTTTAAGTTGTGGCATGCAGTATCTAGTTCCCTGAGTGGCATAAAGGTGAGAATACCATGACTTTAGGTAGGGGGGTCAGGTAAGGCCTCACCATTAAGGCAGCATTTGAGGGGAAACCTGGAGAAAGTATGGGAGCAAGTCACAGGCTACATGGGGCAGAGAGCTCCAAGCGTGAGAAGCAGAGTGCTTAGCTTGATCGAGGACTAATAACGGGGGCGTTGTGGTGGAAACTGAGAAGGTAAAGGGAAGCACAGGGAGGCAGAGGACAGAGGCCTCCCAGGCTCTGAGCAAGAATTTGGCTCCCGTTCCTGCTACGAGAAGATTTTGAGCAGACCTGAAACTGATGCACTCAGATTATCCTTTAGAAGAATTAATTCTGGCTGTTTTGTTGAGGGTAGACCAAGGTGGAAGAAACTGGAAGGATGGAAGCAGAAAGTCTGAGTAGAAGATCTGGGTGGGAGATGGTGATGATTCGCAGCAGAATGGTAGCAATGGTGGTTGTGAGAAGTGGGAAGACAGTGGATATATTTGAAGGTTCAGCCACAGAGGATTTGCTGATAGGTAGTGGGGTGTGAGAAGCAGGGAAAAGTCAAGAATGACCCCCAGAGTTCAGGCCTGATTAACTAGAAGCATGGAGCTGTCAGATACTGGAATGGGGAAGACCAGGTAGAAGAGCTGCAGAAGTCAAGGGTTGTAAGAGATCAGGAGTTCGCTTTAGGACTGATAAAAGTAAGATATTTATTAAACATGCAAGTAGAATTGGTTGAGTAGGCAGTCAGATAAAGGAATTCAGGAAATGGTCCAGGTTAGATGTGTAAGTATTGGAGTCCACCAGCCGAGAAACTGGCTGACATTCTGAGGAGAGGGAGTTCAGATAGAGAAGAAGCCCAAGCATTGTAGCCATGCGTTCCGGGAAACAAACTCACTCAGAAGGACAATGCAGATAATGGAGTGCAGTTTATTATACCAGGGAGCCCAAGGCAGAGTCTCCGCTTTAGCCAAGGACCCTGACCAGTTTTTGTGAAAACCTTATATACCCTAAGCTTCTGTGCCCAAACCCACCTCCCCAAAATTCCCTGAAACTAGTCTGAACAAAAGAAAAAGAAACACACAATCAAAGTTAACCCGTGATTCATATGCCTTAAGCCTAGGTAGTTAACAATGGACAATTAGCAATAGACCTGTGGTCATACCTCAATAAGCAGAATAGAATGTATGATTCTATTCAGTTACACAGATAATTAGGGTATTATTTAGGGTATTCTTTTAGGTGAAGGAGAGCCCTGGAGCTCTTCCTTCCGGGGGCCTGGTTTTCCAGTTGGTATATCATTTCCATAGATACTGGGCATATAGCTCAAAGTCCACAATCCGGCCAAGATGGAGTCCTACTTTCAAGATAGAGCCTGTTCTTTCCTCCTTCACAAGGACTGAGCCTTGGGTGTTCTAGTGCAGCGCTGCCCAATAGAATATTCTGTGATGATGGAAACATTCTCTGTCTACTCCATCCAGCACACTAGCCACTAGATGTGGCTATTGAGCACTTAGGAACTAAGGAACTAAAATGATAATTTAATATAAATAGCCACTCAAAGCTAGTGGCTACCATATTGGACAGTACAGCTTCAGTGGGTAAAAGTTGAAGAAATGAGGAGGAATCCACAGAGGACAGACCTTTAATGTAGGAAAAGACCCAGGAGAGAATGTTGTCTAGGAAGCCGACAGTATTGACTATTACTCACTGATCTGGCATGAGAAAGACTAAGACTTGACCTTGGTATTTAGGGAGATGTAGCGGAGAAGGCAGTGGCACCCCACTCCAGTGCTCTTGCCTAGAAAATCCCATGGATGGAGGAGCCTGGTGGGCTGCAGTCCGTGGGGTCGCTAAGGGTCAGACACGACTGAGCGACTTCACTTTCACTTTTCACTTTCACACATTGGAGAAGGAAATGGCAACCCACTCCAGTGTTCTTGCCTGGAGAATCCCAGGGACGGGGGAGCCTGGTGGGCTTCCATCTATGGGGTCACACAGAGTCTGACACGACTGACGTGACTTAGCAGCAGCAACAGCAGCAGCCATTTCAATGGCCTCGGGTACACAAAAGCCTCCTCTCTGGAGAGTGTTCGAAAGAGAAGAGAGGGCAGAGGGAAACTGTAGACAGTGAATCTGGACAACTCTCTGAAGGAGTGTTGTGGTTGTCTACGAGAGTATGGGGGGTGAATGGACGGGGGAATATAGAGGAGACCGGCAGCAGCGAGGGCACCCTTGGGGTTAGTGGTCATGAATTTCAAGTGAGATCAGTTGGTATGCTTGTGTATTTTTCTCCAGCCACAAATATCAGCCTGAGAACAAGCACAGAGTAGCAAAGAGCTGAGTTATCCACGGCTGAAATTTAACCAAAGGAGTGTGAAGTGAGTCAGGGAGAGAGTTGGTGGTTGTAACGATGGGCCATGGAGTTTCAGATGTATATAGAGAGAAGGGAGGATGTAAAGGGAGAGAGGATGGTAGAAAGGTGGGCAAGAAATGGGGTGTAGGGCCTGGTGCAGCTGAAGAATTGTTGAAATTAGAATACTAGAGCATCAGCCAGAGTGATGAGGCGAGATTGTTGGAGAACAGGAGGCTTGGTCAGTGATGGCAAGGTCAGGATAAGAGCGTGGGAGCAAGTATAACTGAGATAGAACGGAAGAAGAGGGACTTCCCTGCCTGTCTAGTGGTTAAAAACTCAGAGCATCCACTGCAAGGGTACAGAGCACCCCATCACTGGTCCAGGAACTAAGATCCTGCATGCCCCAAGGCACAGCCAAAAGAGGAAAAAAGAATGGAAGAAGCAGTCAAGGAATTTACAGGTCAGGATATATTAGAGGGATTGTTTAGCAAACATGGACATTCCTAGGAATACAACAGGACTCACAGGGGAGAGGAACTCCTTAAGGGTTGAGGCAGAGTCACCTGGGGAGGAATAGGTGATTATAACCTGGAGGGCTAACTCGGGGTGACTGAGGAGCCTGAGCAGGGTGTTAGGGAGAGCAGCAGTGATCAGGAAGCAGGAGGTGAATAGGAAGACACCACCCATCCAAAAGACCCTTTTAGTAAGAGGGAGGTGGGAAGGCTAAGAGCTGCCACTTGAAAGAGCTATAAGGGAGACAGTGCCTTGTTAGAGCAAGACAGTGAAGTGGGGCCCCCCGGGAAGGCTGTGGGGGACTTTGGGAGGGGGAGGAGCTGGCCCTGAGATGGGGGTTAGAGAGCCGTACGGAAAGCAATACAGGTGGATGAGGGATGCCCCGAGGGGTGAAGGAACATGACTAGGAGCGAAAAGTCCTCTCAATAAAGTTGATGGTCTGTCTCTGAGATCGACACTGAGGGGGACGCTGCTCGCTGCTCGCATTGGAGGCAGAGGGTGAGTTCTTGCCCAGACCTCTGCAGTCTTTGGGCTGATATCTTTGGTGGGGCTGAGTGGTCTTAGGCGGAGGATGTGAGTCAGGAGAGAAATCTCCAGTACAGAATAGCCCCACCTGCCCTGGTGTCTGTATCTCTTAACCTGCTCTTTCTAAACTTGAAGCGGCTGAGCTTAAACCCATCACTGACCTCAGTTAGCTCTGCTTTTGTAGTGTGGACTCAATCCTACGCTGGAACGGGAAAGAATAGCACCAATGTCAGGGCCAGCTCGGGGCCCAGCAGCTGGCATGTGGTGGGTGCTTGGTAAAGGTCATTCTCCTCTCCTTCTCATTAGCCTCTTAAGTTTCATTTCCTCTTCTATTGAGGGAATTTTCATCTTGCCATTGATATTCACCTGCCAAAATCAAAGATATTTCTTTCTTTGTATCTGAGAACCCATGGAAATATCAAAGGAAATGTCTATATGTCTGGTTCCCTCTTCACCCCTCCTCTGCCACCCAGGATGGGTGTCATGGCTGTGTAACCTCTGCAGTTCACACAGGGCCCCAGGCTTCAAAGGCACTGGCTCTTGGCTTCATGCTCTGCTGCTGCCATACGGAAATTCTTAATAATTTTTGAACAAAGGGTCCCCGTTTTCATTTTTCACAGGGTCCTACAGAGTATGTAGCTGGCCCTGTGATTATAAATCCAGCCCCTAAAAGAACAAATAACAGGTAAAAAATGACCATGGAAGAGTCAGGCCACTGGATTTATCTTCCCATCCACGTGTCAACGTTTCAATGATGGGTAATTTGAAAATAATGAAAACACCTTAACTATATCATTTGTAAATCAGAAAATAATTGAGTACATCTGAAATCTTCAGTTCAGTTCAGTTCAGTCACTCAGTCGTAACCAACTCTTTGAGACCCCATGAATCACAGCACGCCAGGCCTCCCTGTCCATCACCAACTCCCGGAGTTCACTCAAACTCACGTCCATCGAGTCGATGATGCCATCCAGCCATCTCATACTCTGTTGTCCCCTTCTCCTCCTGCCCCCAATTCCTCCCAGCATCAGAGTCTTTTCCAGTGAGTCAACTCGTCGCATGAGGTGGCCAAAGTATTGCAGTTTCAGCTTTAGCATCAGACCTTCCAGTGAACACCCAGGATTGATCTCCTTTAGCATGGACTGGTTGGATCTCCTTGCAGTCCAAGGGACTCTCAAGAGTCTTCTCCAACACCACAGTTCAAAAGCATCAATTCTTCGGCGATCAGCTTTCTTCACAGTCCAACTCTCACATCCATACATGACCACGGGAAAAACCATAGCCTTGACTAGACGGACCTTTGTTGGCAAAGTAATGTCTCTGCTTTTTAATACACTATCTAGGTTGGTCATAACTTTCCTTCCAAGGAGTAAGCGTCTTTGAATTTCTTGGCTGCAATCAGCATCCGCAGTGATTTTTGGAGCCCAAGAAAATAAGGTCCTTGTTAGTTATCCATTTTAAATATAATAGTGTACACATGGGAGAAGGCAATGGCGAGCCACTCCAGTACTCTTGCCTAGAAAATCCCATGGATGGAGGAGCCTCGTTGGCTGCAGTCCGTGGGGCGCTAGGGGTCGGACACGACTGAGCGACTTCACTTTCTCTTTTCACTTTCACACATTGGAGAAGGAAATGGCAACCCACTCCAGTGTTCTTGCCTGGAGAATCCCGGGGACGGGGGACCCTGGTGGGCTTCTGTCTATGGGGTCACACAGAGTCGGACACGACTGAAGTGACACAGCAGCAGCAGCAGCAACAGCAGCAGTGTACACATGCCCATTCCAAACTCCCTAACTATCCCTTCCCCCCGTTTCTTCCCTGCAGCAACTGTAAGTTCATTCATGAAGTCTGTGAATCCCTCTTAGTCTTGTCAGCTCGTTTGTATCACTTCTTTTTTGATTCCACATGGAAGGGATATCAAAAAACACCTCCTTCTCTGCCTGACTTATTTCATTCAGTACGACACACTCTAGGTCCGTCCATGTTGCTGCAGATGGCATTATTCCATTCTTTTTAATGGCTGAGAATAATATATTCCATTAATATACTTACTGCAACTTCTTAGTCCTTCCCTCTGTTGATGGACATTTAGGTTGCTTCCATGTCTGGGCTATTGCAAACAGTGCTGCAATGAACATTGGATGAACACCCAATTTTCAATCATATATTTCTTCAACAATAAGAACCAGCATCACTTTCAGAAGGATTCTTCATCTATTCTCATTACCCCCATGTATCAATACATTGAAAATCTTAAAGTTATTTTTAACTCCAAGTGAAGCATGACTCAATTATTATCACACCAAATACAGCACCGAGTCCTTCCCTGAGAGCCTTTCTCACTTGCCCATAGGAACTCTCTTGGCTTTACTGGAGACATCCGTTCCCTGTAGAGTGTACATCTTAGAGCAGTGGCCTTAGAGGAAGGAAGGAAAGAGACACCAGGGCAGGGCGGGTGTGCATTCCACTTATTGATCTGGGGATAGCCAGCAAACCTGCCTCATTCTCTCACTGTCTGTGAAAAGCAAAGTCTCTACACAGATTAAGGCATCAAACCTGGATTATGGTGATTTGTGCTAAATGAAGCACCTCCTGGAGTTATCTAGATTCTGCAGCGCTAGACCTGTACTATGCATTTCCCAGGTGGCGTTAGTGGTAAAGAACCCCGCCTGCCAATGCAGATGGCATAAGAGACTTGGGTTCAATCTCTGGGTCGAAAATCCCTTGGAGGAGGGCACGACAACCCACTCCAGTATTCTTGCCTGGACAGTCCCATGGACAGAGGAACCTGGTGGGCTACAATCCATGGGGTCGCAAAGAGTAGGATGTGACTGAAGTGACTTAGCATGTATGCACGACCTGTATTCTATCCATTCTTTAACTCTGATTCACAATTAATTCATCACTGAGAGAGGGCAGGCCAGTGCTTGGAGTCCTGAAACTTGAGTAGCAGCTTTACCGTAGAGATCACGACGCTGCTGTACTGTGGAATAGGAGGTATTTTCTACGAACAGCACGCTTTGGGATTAGGTAGACTCAAGCCACATCCAGTTTTTATTCTTCAAACAATAGAATACTTTCTGTAAAACCACAACCCAAACTGCAGTTTCTTGCTTGTTTTTAAGCTGTCATTTTTGTTTGTTTTCCTCTAAGAAAACAAAAGTGCTCATTTTTTCTTTCTGTGCTTTTTCTCCCTCCAGCCTAAACCTCCATGAAAGGCAGGCAAATTTTTAAATGTCAGTCTTTCACAAACCCAGTTCACCTTCACCCAGGTCATTTTGCATCTTATTCTTTTGGTTAGGAAACTAGTTGGGACACTTTGTCATTCCTTAAATATAAGAATTCTGACACTGTACACTTATCAATATCTTTTTTATTTTTAGATGCACAAGTTGCCAGTGGCAAATTGAGAAGGGAGGAAAAAAATCCACTAAACTGTTTCCTTTTTTTTTTTTGAATTAATTTTGAATTCAATTGGGGGTGGTAGTCTAGTGAATGCACTTTAGAATGTGTTAACCTTCCATGGGGAGCTGTAAATGATTATTTTTTCTCTCAGGTCCAGCTGGCACAGTCGGTCCTGTTTCTGAGGCAAATTTACAAGGTGAGGGGCCCCTCTGAGTCACTGCTCACAAGGAGGGAGATGCAGCCGGAATGCCTCACCTTGCTTAGCTCACAAGCTGCCCATCAGCCACTTGGTGTACAGGTGAGGCCTCCCCCACTGTCTTGGGATGAAGAAGTGGCTGTTTCACCGGCTTTGCCCCAGTGATGAATTGAACTAAGAGCAGCTAGTTGCAGGCACTGTCCTGCCCTGGATCCCAAGGCCTGATACAAGAGAATTTCAAGAATTTCCTTCCTTCCTTTCTTCCTTCTATTATTGATTACCTGCTGTGTGCCTGGCCCTGTGCTAGATGCTGGATGGAAAGCTGGATGAAGTACACAGTTCAGTAGAGCAAATCAACATTATACATCCCACAAGTTAACAGATACTTACACATTGTGTGTGTGCTAAGTCACTTCAGTTGTGTCCAATTCTTTGCGACTCCACAGACTGTAGCCTGCCAGGCTCCTCTATCCACAGGATTCTCCAGGCAAGAATACTGGAGTGGGTTGCCATAAAGTGCTAAGAAGGAAAACATGGTGTTGGGTCTTCCCTAGTGGTCCAGTAGTTAAGAATCCACCCTGAAATGTAGGGGACATGAGTTCAGTCCCTGGACAGGGAACTAAGATCCAACATGCAACTGAGCCCACGTACCACAACAAGAGAGTGAGTACACAGCAAGAAAAGATCCTGCCTGATGCAAGGAAGATCTTGTGTGCCACAAATAAGACGCAACACAACCAAATAAATACAGATGAATTAAAAGAAGAAAAGAAAACACGGTGTGCTCAGTGAATCTGAAAGTTGCTTAGTCGTATCCGACTCCTTGCGACCCCATGGACTATACAGTCCATGGAATTCTCCAGGCCAGAATGCTGGAGTGGGTAAGCTGTCTCTTCTCCAGGGGATCTTCCTGACCCAGGTATCGAACCAGGGTTTCCTGTGTTGCAGGCAGATTCTGAGGCAGGACCTTATTTAGCCTTGGGGCTAAGGAAAGGCCTCCAACTTGAACCCAGAGGTGTTACTCCAGGTTGAGAGACAGCTCCTGAGAAGGGCCTGAGACAGAAGCAATCTTGGATTTTCTAGGAAACTGAAAGGCAGCCATTGTGCCCAGAGCTAAGTAAGCAAGAAGGTGGGAGGTACAGAGGAAGCCTGGAGAGTAGAGCAGGGCCTGTGACAATGTTAGGGCTTTAGAATTTTAGCCTAAACGTTGTAGGAAACCACTGAAGGATTTTAAGCCAAGACGTGACATAATCTGATTTATGTTTTCAGAAGGATTTTTCATTCACAAACAGGAAGTCTACAAAAGCTTAATTTTGTATAACAATTTGGGAACGAGATCAAGAAAGGATGCAGCTATGGAGACTTTGAAATCAGGGGCAGCTGGGTGAATGAATGAGGCTAAACTCCTTTGAAAGGGACGTTTTATAAATTTATGCCATCTAACATTAGAGTCGAAGGTCTGATCGCCTCCGTTGTAGTGACGGCTCTGGTGAAGAAATCACTTCTGTCCTTGGGAAAGCGAATGTGATTCCTAAAACCTCAAAACAAAACACAAGTGGCTGGAACCATCAGAGTGCAAAGCAGTCTGTCTGCAAAGCAGCTGTGAGCTTTTTCAGCTGTTCCTCAAGTTACACTGGGGGCAGAGGCCATGAGACGGGGAGAGGAAACGTGGGTGTTCGGACAAAATGGATCATGTTTATTTTTCCTTTCTTCCCCTCTTTTGATTGAATGGTAGGAAACTCACCTTCCCTCAGCATCATCTCAGATGAGGAGAGAGAAAGATCGGGGTGAGGCAGACAGGTGTTCTAGGAAGCACCAGATCGCAGAAGGACTGCTAATTTCTGCCTTGGCTTTCTTAGTAAATAATGGATGCACAAACAAGAGTGGAAAAGTCCTAGCACTTAACAAGAAGTGGGCATTTTCTTGACCCTGCTTACGTGTCTGAAAGAGATGCTCTTTGCTATTCACAGAAGAAAACTGG
Source organism: Moschus berezovskii (assembly GCF_049115385.1). Classification (NCBI taxonomy): domain Eukaryota; kingdom Metazoa; phylum Chordata; class Mammalia; order Artiodactyla; family Moschidae; genus Moschus; species Moschus berezovskii. The sequence continues at coordinate 130,545,265 of NC_142460.1, read as the reverse complement.
TGAAGTTATTTATATATTTCTTTTTTACATTCTCTTTCATTATAGGTTATTATAAGATATTGAATATAGTTCTCTGTGCTATATAGTGAGACCTTGTTGGTTATATCTATTTTATATATAGTCTGGGGCTGAGAAAGCAATGGCAAGCCACTCCAGTACTCTTGCCTAGAAAATCCCATGGATGGAGGAGCCTGGTGGGCTGCAGTCCGTGGGGTCGCTAAGGGTCAGACACGACTGAGCGACTTCACTTTCACTTTTCACTTTCACACATTGGAGAAGGAAATGGCAACCCACTCCAGTGTTCTTGTCTGGAGAATCCCAGGGAATGGGGAGCCTGGTATGCTTCCGTCTATGGGGTCACACAGAGTCGGACATGACTGAAGTGACTTAGCAGCAGTAGCAGCGTATATCTATTAATCCCAAATCCCTAATTTGTTCCTCTCCCCAACCCCTCTCCTTTGGTAACCATAAGTTTGTTTTCTATGTCTGTGATCTAGTTCTGTTTTGGAAATAAGTTCATTTGTATTACTGTGTTTTTTTGTTTTTGTTTTTTTTTAGATTTCACAGTAAGTGATATCCTATGTAATTTGTCTTTCTCATGAACCCATGACTAACCTTAACCCTTAACAAGTTCACCCCTCATCTACTGGTCAGAGCAGAGCAGCACAGTTTCCTAACCAGTAGATTTATGTTCTGAAAAAATTTATTTCTATAAGATGAGAAAGTTTCTTAATTCCACAGATTTAAGATAAAGCAAGCTAATGTAATAATTCATTGATATTGTAGCATTTTATTATCCTTCAAAACTCTTTTTTAGACCAGCATTTTCTCTCCTACCTTTTAGCAACTAAAATCATTTGAATACCTCTCTTAAAGGGCAAGAATGAGAAAGATGATAAAAACCATTCCAGATTGCTGCTTACCTGGCCCTGGGAAAGCTTGTTAGAGAATCTACCTGAGGAAGCTCTTAAGTATTAAATCGCATTATAACTAGTACACAACTCTTGTATTGGGCGGGGGTGGGGTGGGCAGTGGAGATTTAAAGAGCACTAAAGATTTTAATATTAAATAATTCCTTAGAGATTATGTTGAGTATAATCCTAAATTATTATGTTCTGTCCTGTGTTCAGTGATGAAGCAGGCAAATATGCCAGCTGGTGAGCAGGTAGTTTTCAAAAGAGATATATACTCATAAGTTATTTTGTTTTCCTTCTTTTTATTATTTTTACTTTATTCTATAAAACAAATTTTTTTTAAATAATAGCTCTAACTTTCAAAGTAAACTAAAATTTCATAATAAACTCCTGATCTAGTGTGTTTAGCTTTTGAAATGCTTTTTCTCACAGTCAATGTAAGAAGAAAAGTTAAAAATCATTACTTTCATAATATTTATATTAGGAAAGGTCTTAAGTTGAAAGCAAATAGTTTTTGTGGAACTACCCAGTGCTAATATATAATGTGATATTAATTTTATTTTGTTTTGTTGCTGATGTTGATACTGATTTGAAAGCCTCATCATAAAAAATAAACTTAATTTTAGAAGACAACAGCCTGATGGCCTGAAGGGAAGAGAGAGGGTGCAAGGAGATGACAGTTTGTAAATAAACCCATCTTATAGATTAGGAAATAGAGGCTCTTATATATAAAGTTGCTCAAGAGAATACACCTAATCAGAGGCACAGTCAAGCCCGAATCCAAGCCTGTGATTCCTGGTTCAAAGCTCCATCCATTCTGGAAACCATCAAAGATGGCCTAGATTGTAACTTTGGATATATTAACATTAGTGTGACATTTATGTTCTTTTACTAATGAAAACTTACGTATTTATGTTTATAATTAGTATTAAAAATATCACTGAAATTTCAGTAAGACAGTGGAGCATAATTTCAACACTATTTCTGTTTTCGAATCCTGTTGTTTGAACTGATTGCAAAACACACTTGTCCACTAGAGGTCACCTTTCTTCAAGATGAGGGTCAGTTCCCTTCCCTAGTCTTGAGTCTGGTTTTAAATCAACCACCACCTGAGAAAAATGAACAGCCCTTTTTGTGGTCAGGGACCTCGTGTTGCTTTGGTTGCTGCTGCTGCTGCTGCTAGGTCGGTTCAGCCGTGTCCGACTCTGTGCGACCCCATAGATGGCAGCCCACCAGGCCCCCCCGCCCCTGGGATTCTCCAGGCAAGAATACTGGAGTGGGTTGCCATTTCCTTCTCCAATGTTGCTTTGGCTAAATGCACTTATACTGGTAGGTAACTATTAGGGGCTGAAGGGAGGTGTGCTCCCTTTTTGCCTTACACACACACATACAAACCACACACGCACACATACTTTGTGTGAGTTCTGGCTTGACCATTCTTGATGAACCAACTTACTTTTCTCACACACACACACACACACACTGTGTGTGAGTTCTGGCTTGGCCCTTCTTGAACCAATGTATTTTTCTTTGGAAGGTCTTGTGTTAACCCTGGCAGGTTTATACTACTTTTCACTTTTTCTGCCACTGCTCTCTCTGATTCCAAAGTCAGAGACTAAATGGAGACTAAAAGAAATGGTCCTTAAACGCTGGCATAATTTGGGATGAAACCATATAGACTTCACCCAAATTTATCTAGGAGTCAGTTCCTATCTTTCCTCAGTAACTGACTCCTATGCGGTGTGTGAATTTCAGGCAGGGTTGGCCAGAGAGTACTATGGGGAGAAGACTAGGCCTGGGTCCAGTAAACAAGTGCTTTGGCAGATTGTATTGAAATATAAACCATCTCATTATTCTAGAGGGAGAGGGAGGCAGCGGCTATAGCACCACCTGATGCATCAGGTTTCAGACTGTGTCTGCAGAAACCCCAGGGCTGCAGGAGGTATTTTTAGAGTTTCGTTTTCTCCTGTTCTGTGAACTGCTGAACACCTCAGCCCCTAAAAAGTCAAAGTGGAAATGAAAGAGTTCTGAGATGTGAATTTAATTCAGAATAGAGAACAAATGAAATTGTGAGGCTCTGGGCATTGGGAAAAGAGTTTTCCTGTAAAGCCATGGTAAGAAGTATATAACGACGTTTCAGCCCAAGCTGTAGGGTCTCATTCCCTCATATCTTTGCAAAGAACTTCTCCCCACCCACTTTTCTGACATCAGCATATTAATTTATCCTGCCAGGGTAAGTAGTCTTTTACAGTCCTCAAAATTGAACTTGTAAATGTGTCATTTACCACAAAGGTGGTGGCTCCGTACTGGTCTTGCTGAAAACTCATGCCCAGGTAGGAAAAATGAGCTGGGCTGTCTGTGTGGCCCGGCTGAGTTCAGTGTCAGGTGAGGTCTACACATCTTTTTGGCACATTTCCACATCAAGCCTAGTAGGTGGATTGTGCAAATCACAAGTGAATGCCCAGTGTATCACATGAAGAGGTCTGTTTCCAGGTTGATGACCTGTTGTCAGTCTGGGTACTCTGTCTTTTCCTATCTTGTTTATAAAAAGGAATGTGAGCACTTGCTGTATGTTGTTAGTAAATCAGTTTTGAAATAAATTTTTTATGATGTTGCTTTCAAACTCCTGGACATGTTTAATGAAGACTATCCGGGGATTGCAGCATAAGCTATTATGAAGGACTATTACCATTTCCAGTCACTTATCTGTGTGAAACAGGATTCTCTTGGTGTGGCACAAACAAAATAAAGAAAGCATACAGTTGGAATAAGACTGTCACTGACTTTTATAAATTCTATTTTTAAATTTTTTTATATAAGAAAAACAGTCTCATGTTCCCAGTTAAGGATTTAATAAGTAAATAGTATCAATTTGAATGAAAAATAATTTTATTCTGATTGAAAACACTTTGGTTTGTTTTATATGAGTTTTCATTTGAAAAGCAGACTTGAATACTTAAAGAAAAATGACAGCAATTTTTTTCACACTAACAATTTACTCAGGCAACTATTTTTTTAGTATCTGAAATAATAAGCACAGGTGGAACCATTGTCAGAACAGTAAAAACTTTTGAGTAAATTAATTGATGTACATTTGTAAGACTCTCAGGTAATTTTCTTATAAGGATAAAAAATTACAACCTATTTTTACCCTTCTCTCTCTCCCACTTTTGGGGCTCAAAGGACGTGGGAAGAAGTTGTGGACGATACAAATACCAACCATCCTTTTCTCTGGGAAATGACCTTGATGCAATAGTAGCCTCCAAGTCCACTACCAGGCTCTCCTCCAAGAAGTCTCAGACCAAATTAAGATGCTTGGATCACAGCTTATAAAATCAATTTAAAATGCATATCAAGATGCAAGGGAAAGAGATGCGACGAGCTAGAATACTTAGTGTGATATTGTGATTAGGCCTTCTCCCCCCTTTCTGGCACAGAGCTTCTAAAAACCCTGGAATTTCCTAAGCCATGAGAGTGATAAAGCCTTGTCCTGCTATCTGTGTTAGTGAGGTGATTTTTGAACATACATCAGAATTGGGTCCCTCAGGCTCCCTCTGCAACTTGCTCCCTCACACGACGAGCAGTTTTGGAATTGTATTTTTTGGGCAGAGGACAAATAGGGACAGAATGTGTGTCACCAGTGGGCAGTGTAAAATCTAATGAATATTGAGGGCCTCGGGGTTGTTTAGCATGTCATGAATATTAGGTGCTTCTCTAGTCTTTCCATCCCTTTCTGTGTTGATCTAATTCTGCTGCTGCTGCTAAGTCACTTCAGTTGTGTCCGACTCTGTGCGACCCCATAGACGGCAGCCCACCAGGCTCCCCCATCCCTGGGATTCTCCAGGCAAGAACACTGGAGTGGGTTGCCATTTCCTTCTCCAATGTGTGAAAGTGAAAAGTGAAAGTGAAGTCGCTCAGTCGTGTCCGACCCTTAGCGACCCCACGGACTGCAGCCTACCAGGCTCCTCCATCCATGGGATTTTCCAGGCAAGAGTACTGGAGTGGCTTGCCGTAGCTTGATCTAATTCTTAGGCATCCAGGTTACTAACGTACTCTTTAATACATCACATCTCATGAATTCGGCCTCATTGTCTAAATCCTGCACATTTCATCTGTCTGACAACCCTTTACATACTTCATTGTCTGTACTTAACACATCTTATAGGTTTCATCTATCCCATTTGTTTTTCTTATTCTTATATAGCATTAGTCAACATTTCTCGAATATTCTCAAGTAATACAGCAATGCCTTCTACAAGGTATCTTGGAAGAGCTTTTCCCACACTGATCCTTCTTCTCTGATTCCAGTCTAGCCAGCCTCCCCATCCTTGAGGTCTTTCCCTCAAGGACCCAATCAAGATGCCAGTCTGTGCTCTTTCATCTTTCCCCATCTCCACTACAGGCTCCTCTTTACTCAACATTGCTTTGTAATTTCACTCCCATAGCTTCAGTTTCAAGGCTAAATAAAGCCCTGATATGTGCTCCTGATCTAACTCATCCAGGATCTGTTCTTTCCAGTTATTTCCCACCTAGCATAGTCAGTTTCTCCCTTCTTCCTGGCTCCTCCCCTGATGCCCACATAGACATTTGGATCTCCTCTATCTTACAGATCAACCACAACAACCACCTCTCTGATTCCATTATATCCTCAAGCTATCAACCTGATGCTCTAATTTATCCACAACCTTCTTTACAAACCACTCTCTACTCAGTCCTTCAACTTCTTAATGGCTTGTAACTTGGTTTCTACCCCTAACACACTAGTATTGCAATTATTCTCGAGGGGAACTGATGACCTCTCAGTTGTCAAATCTAACGACTTATGGTTGTGCTTCCCTGCAGTATTTGAAGCCGTGGAGCTCTCCCTTTGATCCCTGACTGTGTTCGTTTTCCTCTTCTTCTCACCTTATCACCCCACCCGCTTCCTTCCTCTTGCCCTCTAAATGCTGGCTTTCACCCTAGGGGATTGTGTTCATTTTCTATTGCTGCTATAAAAGATCACCCCAAACTTAGTGACTTAAGTCAACATGCATTTGTTGTTGTTCAGTTGATAAGCTGTGTCCAACTCTTCTCTACCTCATGAACTGCAGAATGCCAGGCTTCCCTGTCCTTCACTATCTCCCGGAGTTGGCTCAAACTCATGTCCATCAAGTTGGTGATGCCTTCCAACCATCTCATCCTCTGTCGTCCCCTTCTCCTCCCGGCCCACCTTCAATCTTTCCCAGCATCAGGATCTTTTCCAGTGAGTCAGTTCTTCACATCAGGTGGCCAAAGTATTGGAGTTTCAGCTTCAGCATCAGTCCTTCCAATGAATATTCAGGACTGATTTCCTTTAGGATGAACTGGTTGGATCTCCTTACAATCAAAGGGACTCTTAAGAGTCTTCTCTAGCACCACAATTCAAAAGCATCATTCCTTCAGCACTCAGCCTTCTTTACAGTCCAGCACTCACATCCATATATGACTGACTACTGGAAAGACCACAGCTTTGACTGAACAGACCTTTGTCGGCAAAGTGATGTCTCTGCTTTTTAATACTCTGTCTAGGTTTGTCATGCATTTATTTATTGTAATAGATAAACATACATTTATAATCTTACAATTCTGGAGGTTGGAAGTCCCTAGGAAATCTCACTGGACTAAAATCAAGGTGTCAGCAGGGCTGTCACCTCCTGGTGGCTCTAGGGGGAAATCCACTTCCTTGCCTTGTCCATCTTCCGTAGGACTCCACCTTCTTGGACTGGGACCCTTCCTTTGTCTTCACAGCCAACAACATTGGGCAGAGTCTTCCTCACGCTGCCATCTCTCTGGTTCTTCCTCTGTTGCCCCCTCTTTTTGCCTTATAAGGACCCTCGTGATAACACTTGGCCCTGGATGACCCACAGTAATCTCCTTGTCTCAAGGTCAGCTGATTAACAAGTCTAATCCCCACCCCCACCCCCAGCTCTGTGGGGATTGATGTGCCCAACATAGCAATGTCTGTGTTTCTTATCAGTCCTTTCTCTTCAATCTCTCCCTTCATCTAATCCATTTCTGCAACTATCCTGTCCCTGCAGAAGACCTCCCACGTTCTATCTGTTGGCCTGACTTCTCTTTTGAGCCCCCATTGCCTCCTGCACCTTCAACTCAAAACTTTATGGTGGAAAATAAAAGAACACTACTGCAACCCAACCCCTCAGAATCATTTCCTCCTCCCAACTTCTCTGTTTGGTTTCACAGCACCAAGTTTACTCCAGCAGTGGTCTCAGAACCTGAGAACTGTTCACTCTTCCAGGTCAGATCACTGGCTAGGTTCCGTCAATGTATTTTTCACAGTCTCATGAAATGCATCCCTCTGTCTTCAACTTTCCATTCCCACTATCACCTCCGTCCTTCCAGCTTCTTTTTGTTCCTTGGACTGTTGTTGTTGCTTTTAATTCAGATGGGGAGGTGGTGGTGGAAATCTATTTTCTGTTCCTTTCTAGAGCCCCTTAGAGCTGTTTTACATGTTATTCTAATTTTATCATGTCATCAACCCAATAAACCAGTAATTAACATCCTTAGTTTATAGATGAGGAAACTGAGGCTAAGAGCGATGAAGTAACTTTCTGAAAGTCATAATCATTCATTTGTTCTTTTAAAAATATTGAAAGCCTATTATAGGCCAAGTATTATTTCAAATGTTGGGGATAATAGTACTGAATTAATTAACCATGATCTAAGTTCTAAGGAAAATTACATTAATCTAGAAATAGAAAAAAATAGAGTTAAGAAGTAGAAAACCAAATGAACAAGATTATTGCAGTCTCCTAGCTAACCTAGCTAAGTGTTTTCTTGCTTTTCTGAATTCCTAGTGAGCAAACAACAAAATCTCCTTGGTAGCACTTTACTCATTCAACACTATATATAGTCATTTGTATACTGCCTGATTTCCCTCACCAAACTCCCTGGGGGCAGAAACACTGCCTCTCATGGCACATAACAGGATTTGTTTCAGCTACAAGGTTGTAAGAGTCAAAGAAGATGTTCAGGAAAGTACTCTGTAAACTGTAAAGCCATTTTCTAAGGTTTATTGTCATTAGTGATGCCAGCTGTGATCTTCTTTGGCAAGTCATCCAAGGACCCAATTCCCCTTGATGTGGACAGGGTCAATTTTCCTTACAATTCCTTTTCTTCCCTTACCTGGTGAAAAGGCACAACATAACACTATATGTTGGGTTGGCCAAAAAGTTCATTTAGGTTTTCTGTGTCATCTTACGGAAAAACCTGAATGATTTTTTTTTTTTTTTGGCCAATCCAATACAATGTCTACCTGCTTTCCACAAGTTCCTAAGGAAAAGCTTAAAAGTTATTGCTTAAGACAATGACTTTCTTGTTCATCTTCCCCACACCCCCAATACCTTCATTTTTTTTCCATAATATTTCATTACAAAGCTTTTCAAACTGAAGTTTTTTAGGTGACTATCCATTTATGCACCATCCAGATTCTACCATTACTGTTTTACTAAACTTGCTTTGTCACCCGCTTTCCAGTTATCTTTCCAGTCATTCATCTCATTTATTTGATGCATTTCAAAGGAAGGTATCACTAAACTGCCCCCTAAATACTTCAGCTGCATATCATTAACCAGATCATTTATATTCTTTTGAGGTACATTTGACATGCAGTGAAATGCACAAATCTTAAATGTTTTATTCAATGGGTTTTGACAACATATACTCCTCTGTAAGCCAAGCCCTTTCAAGTCATTCAGCTTGTGCCAGAAAGTTCTCTTATACCTTTCCCAAGTCAGTCCCTGACCCCAGAGTTCACTCTTGAAACTGTATGCTCAGATGACCTGCAGATGTGACTTTTTAACCACTATATTTACTATCCGAAACACCCCGTCATTCCGTTCCCATTGCAAAAATTTATTTTAATCTTTTTTTCAGCTTTCTTGAGGTATATTTGACAAAATTTGTATATGTTTAAGGTGTACAATGTGGTGATTTCCTATTAACGTACATTGTGAAGTGATCACCACAGTCAAGCTAATTAGCATTCATTACTCACCGACTCGATGGGCATGAGTTTGAGTGAACTCCAGGAGTTGGTGATGGACAGGGAGGCCAGGCATGCTGATTCATGGGATCGCAAAGAGTCGGACACGACTGAGCGACTGAACTGAACTTCATATAGTTACCTTTTTTTTCTTTCAATCCCTACCCCCTCTCCGTGGCAACCACCTTAAACAGGTGAATTCTCTGAATCTATGAGTCTGTTTCTCTTTAGTTCTGTTTGTTCATTTGTTTTGTTTTTTAGATTCCACGTATAAATAAAATCACAGTATTTGTCTTTGTCTGACTTATTTCACTGAACATAATACCATCTAGATCTATCCATGTTGTCACAAATGGCAAAACTGCGTTCTTTTTTACGGCTGAGTAATATATATATATGCCACAGCTTCTTTATCCATTCATCTGTCGAGGGACACAAGCTGCTTCCATATCTTGGCTACTGTAAATAACACTACAGTGAACATAAGCGTGCATATGTCTTTTCGAATTAGTGTTTTTATTTTCTTGGGGGAAAATACCCAGAGGTGGAATTGCTGGATCATAATCCCAGGGACGGCAGAGCCTGGTCAGCTGCTGTCTATGGGGTCGCACAGAGTCGGACACGACTGAAGCGACTTAGCAGCAGTAGCAGCAGCATGGGCTTCCCAGGTGGCTCAGATAGTAAAGAATCCACCTGCAATGCATGAGACCTAGGTTCGATCCCTGGGTTGGGAAGATCCCCTGGAGAAGGGCATGGCAACCCATTCCAATACTCTTGCCTGGAGAATCCCCACGGACAGAAGAGCCTGGCAGGCTACAGTCCATGAGGTTGCAAAGAGTTGGACATGGCTGAGTGACTGAGCACAGCACAGCACAGCACATGGTACTTCTATTTTTAATTTTTTTGAGAACTCTCCATACTCTTTTTCATACTGGATGCTCCAATTTACATTCCAATAGTATACAAGGTTTCCCTTTTCTCCACATCCTCTGCAACACTTGTTGTTTGTTGTCTTTTGGATGACAGCCATTCTGATGGATGTGAAGTGATATTTCATTATGGTTTTGATTTGTGTATTCCTGATGATTAGTGATGCTGACCATCTTTTCTGTGTCTGTCGGTCATCTTCATCCTGTTGCTACTAATTGCCACAAATGAAAAATTTTCAGGATTTAAAGACATAATAGTTTGCTTGGTGGAAGAAACAGGAAAAATGGCTCAGTGAGGCAATAGTCTAATTTTTCTTCTTTTAAAACATACCTTGAATTCAGTTTTAGGTCGAACCACTCTGCTGCCTCTCTCTTACCTTACGATAGATTTTTATTTCAAGGCCAGCCTACATTAGTTCAGTCAAAAAGGGTTTGTTTCTTTAAGTCCTCTGGCCCTCATTTAGCAATTTTTATATGAACTCACTCACAAGGAAATCTGGAGGATTTTTTTTCTTCTTACTGCCGTTGCTGGAAGATTTATGTTCTTGGGCATGTCACTACTCTCTTAGGCCTCAGTGTCCATAACTGGAAAATAAGTTTATCTCTTAAGTCCCCATCTAAATCTGAAACCCAATACTTTCAATGGGAAGAAAAGTTGTGAAGACCTGAGAAGAAAAAAAAAAGTATCTCTATGCTACATACAGTAGTATATTAAACGGTTCATCAATATTTTTTAGTCCAAAAATAATAAATGTTACTGTATCTTGGTAAGTTACTCTAGCTTATGTGTTCTTGGAACAGCTGATTTGTTTAAAGTTTTTTGTACTAGCAAATCATAATTTAAATTGTAACACAAAGTCCTTTCCAATGAATGACTATAGAAGGAAGCTTGCTTGATATATTCCTTTTTTTTTTTAAATCTTGTTTATACCTCTTGAGAGGGCTTTTTGACAGGATTTGGGAGACAATTGTCAGAAATCTGTTCTCCCCATAGCCACCTCTGAGTCACTTCCACTATTTATGGAACAGCAACTGTGAAGAGTGGGATCATGTTTAGGCTTTTTTTTAAAAAAACAACACATGATAAATGTCTTTAGAAGTTTATGTAATACATCCCGAAGCTTTCAGTTTTCAGAAGAGAACAGAGTCCAGAAAGCAACTTTTTAGGCCTTGTATAGCTTGAAAGCATGTTCCTGAGTCTTAGGATCCTAGATTGTCAAAGTAGTAACCTGAGTAAAGTTTTAGCAGTCTTTGGAGTAAAGCTGTTCTGTCTTGGAAAGTTGCGACTGTGCCTCCTATATCGGGCATAAGATTTCCATTTCATCTTATTTGCTACCTTGCAAAGGAACTTTTACTTTGGCTTACTTTTCTTTGCACATACTTCAGATTCCAGAGCCTTCATCTGCGCGGTTGTATAGCAAGGCACTCCACAAAGCAGCCTCTGTCTCTGTCCTGTATGGATTGCTCAAGAGGGAGGAATGAAATCTAGGATGGGGATATGTTGCCTGTTGTTTACTTTCGCTGAAGACCTTCTGTCCTCTTTTATGTTTAAGAAGACTCATCATCTAGCTCAGCTGTCTGCTTCATTCATCAAGCTCTCATTCTACCACCTGCCAATAAGCCGGCCTAAGAAGTCTGACACATGTTAGTGGCCTAGCTATCTCCTAGATTCCAGGCCCTCGAATTTGGCAGGGTGCGTGTCCAGAGTGCTTTTTCCTTGGAACCCAATGAGCCTGTGCGGAAATGGCAGTCTGTGAAATCACCAGTTGAGTCTTTCCTGTCGCCTTTCCACTGTCTTAACCAGGAAGCTGAAGCCAGGTTTGTGAATGTGTCTCTGGAATTGAACTCAGCCAACTTCTCTCCTGTCAGAATCTCAAGTCACGAAAATTAACAGCATACAAAAAAATAGGTTTTTCTCTTTCCAAGCAACAATGTTGTTAAGTTATAAGATTAAAAATGTTTTGCCAAATATCCTTAACACAAACTCTCAGCACTCCCAAAGATCAAGTCTGGTATGAAAACTTGTCAAATGTGTTGATCCCACTCATCAGTCAACAGTACTTGTTTTTCTTATCAATAGCATAATGAAGACTTTGCAGTTATTAATAAGAGTATTGAAGAAGATATAGCAAAATAGCTTAAGAATGTTTTTAAACTTGGTTTAAATTCAGTCAAGATTTTACGGAGTTCCATTTGCTTGAGCATCATTTTGAGAACCATTTGTTTTTATTAAGAAACAACAAAATGAGTTGCCTGTGGCAACTGAGAAATATGGATAGGGAAATTTTATTGTGTTTATTTTTTAAATTTTCTATCATTAAATTAGCTTCAAGAATTTATAGGCCTAGTTGTTCCTCCTTATAAACTAAAATCCTACAACGGCCCTGAAGAAGTCCAAAACTGGCTCCTCTTTTGACCTGAGACATGTATGGTCCAACGTGTGTGTCCTCTGATTACTATCTGGAAGTCCAGAATCCTTTCTATTATGGTCACTTACATGGAATGGTCTGTTTCTAGGATCATACTGTGGTATTGAGGGTGTCTATATATTCAAGTCATAGCACTGAGTTATATATATATATATATATATATATATATAGCCTTACTTTAAAAAAAAACTTGCACTTTGGTTTCATTTTCATGAAATGAATTATACTGACTTGAACACTTTAATAAGCCCTCTCCCTAAAAAGTTACAGGAATAATTATTTCATCTTCTTCTATTTGACTTAAAAAGCAGATAAGAACCAAAAATGAGTGGAAAATCAAAAGAATTCCAAAACAATATTTTTAGAAAGAATGAAGGCCCTCATTTTAGCTATAAAGTTGACAAACACTTCAAACACTCAACACAGAGAACACCCTTTCGGTGTCAAAATTCAAAATGGACTGTTTTCCCTTTCGCCTGTTCAAAGTTCTGAAATGATCCTTAAGGGCTCTCGTTTCATAAGCACCAGGCAAGCAGCATCAGTGGGCAGGAAGGATGATGCCGGAGGTTAGAAATGTTCAATTCCAACATTGATTTGTGTCTGCCTCTCTCCCTCTCCCTCGCTGGCCTTTTTCCCTTTAATGAGGACTAGAATGTTTCCACATCAGTTAACTGCCTTCATAAAGCACCAGAAGGTCACACCAGCCCCAGACTGATCCTTTTCTTTGTGCCGATAATATAATTGGCTGATTGTGCCAGTGATGAGCGCGCCCCCTCCCCCAGCCCGGTCCTAGCTCCATGTTTGTAAGCCTTACTGCTGGTTTCCGAGGAGAGCAGCTCAGCTCGCTGCGCGCTTCCCAGCGCAGGCAGTGCCACTGCGCAGGTTGATCAGCGAAACAGCATCCATTTTAATCTGCGGGGAGCCCCTGCCTTCCCAGGGCGTTCTCTCAGCCAGTGGATGCTCCGCGCTTTCCCTCCGCAGCCTCGCTGAGCAGTCCTGCTTTGGGGTCTGCTCCCTAGGATGCACTGAGATGGTACATCAGGAGAACTGTTCATATCAGGTAAGATTTAAAGCCTGATCGTGAGGCCGGCATCCTCTGGGAGAGGAGGCCTTCCTTGTCCAGAGCAGCAGGTTGCTTCTTTACGGGTTTTCACGAGATTTTGCCATCCTACACTCCTGGCCTCCATCACATACAGTATCTGAATTGTAATTAGATTTTCTGGGGAGTAATGGGGCAGAAAACTCAGCTTCTTGGCCTTTAAAACATATGTGAAATCCGCTGAGATGATCTGTGTTTTGCACATTCTGTATGTCTCTGCAAAATAAGAGAAGTCACGTTAAACTTTGAATTTAAGGGGCTTTGGAAAAGAAAAATCTGGGCGGAATTTCAAATAGATAAAAGGGAAAAATATTTTTCTCATTGCATAGGAGGTAAGTTGCTTCACATCCAGTTTTTAGGATTGTCTTGAAGGAAATTATGTAAATTGGAAGTAATAATTGATGATCTGAGAAATTTTCAAACACCAGCTGGTATGCACTTGACATTTAAAGTTGCACTTGTCTCTCCAAACTTATTTTTACTAGTATGTTGTTTTAAATGACTAGTAAATAAGAATTAAGGTACCAACGTGCATAAAAAACTCCAAATGGGAAATTTTTAGTAACACGTACTCATCTCTGTCCCTAATTTTCTGTCTGGAGTTTTCAAGTGAACACTTAGAGGATCTCAAAAGACCAGTTCTAGAGTGTGACTAGAACTGTGGAAGCAACACTGAAAATATCCTCCTTGTAAACAGACAACGAGAAGGTTCTCAGAGAAATTTCTCTGCAGCAGCAAGCACCGCTAGTCCAAGTCCTGGATAGTTAATATCAGGGTATTACTCAACTGACCGAGTTTAGAAGCTCCAAGAGACCATTTCTCTAATTTAACAATGCCTCTTCCTTGTGTGAGGTCAGATACCTGAGACCAGCAGGTGTTTCTCAGAAGGTCGGATTTCACAGTAATGAATGTATACAGGCAGAATAGTACATCTCACAAGACTCAAAGCAGTCGTTTCTCAGCTAAGTAATGTATGCCTAGAAAATATGTTTATGCACTTTTTTCTCTGCTTAATAATTGGAATTTTGTAACTGTGGGCTTCTCTTATAGTATTTTCATTTTATAGTCCATTTAGGTCCATAGATCCTAGATAGATTTCTGCTTCATAAGAGTTCTTACCATGCATGAGAAAAGGGTCATGATGCTGAGGAAACAACAAAACTTAACACAGAATACAGTGCGGGAGTGGAGAGTGTCGACTTTTATGGAGAGACTAACCTACTTATGGCATGGCTCCAGGTCATTAAATTACTATAATAATTAAAATAATTTTTCTGCTTGCTTTTTAGAGAAGCTATGTAATGTAATTTTTTGAAGGCAAGATGCTAGAAGATTATTCCCTATATCTTTTCATTTGGTTGAATATGGAGTCACTGGTTTTACAAGTCACAGATTGGTCAAATATCAGCAGTGCCATCAGGAGGGGAGGGGTTTTTTAGCCTTCTGCTTCCAGAGGAAAACAAATTGATTTTTTTTTTATATGAACTACAACATATAACACTGATTGTGTGTTCAATAGTTTTTGAAGTATTTATTGCTTATTTTTACAATAAAATTATGTCCATTAGGCAGGTGATAATAGGCAATAGATTCTACATCTCCATGGGGTTTAATAGAACTTTATTTGTCTGTCCTTTTGAAATGCTCTCCCTCTGTTCATAACTCAGCAAATAAAGAAGCATTAGCCTTGAAGCCATGTCTCAATCCTACTTGGAAACCTTAGTTTTTAGAACCCACCTGACACCACAGATTCTGAAAGGGCAGTTTCTCTAAGTTCTTGATGTTATCATGGTCACTGGTAATATCAATAATGATGTTTTTTAGAAATGTCCCCTTTTCTGATGAAGGCTTGCTTATTTATTTATCTATTCTTAAGGATGATAACAGAGTAGTTAAAACAAAGTCCCTAGATTAACATCTTAATGAGTAGAAGGAATTTATTTGTAGGATTGTTTCCTTTCATCTGTAATGTATACCACGATTTCTTTTTTTTTTAATCTGATTTTATTTATTTGTTTTTTTAAATTGAAGGATATTTGCCTTACAGAATTTTGTTGCTTTCTGCCAAATATCAACATGAATCAGCCATAGGTATACATATGTCCTCTCCCTTTTTTTTTTCTGGCATATGGTCATTTCCTGACCAGGGATGGAACCCACACCCTCTTCAGTGGAAGCACAGAGTCTTAACCACTGGACTGTCAGGAAGTCCCGTATACCACAGTCTCTTAATGGAGAGATCATGAATGGGGCTTCGGAGGCCATTCCCCTCAGACTTATTTGGATAATTTGGTGCACATGTCTGGGTGTGTGTTATTATTACCTTTGTCATCATCATCATCTTCTGAGCAATAACCGTCTCCTGACTACTCCTGCCCTTGCCCCTGTTCTGTGTTCTGTGTTCAACGCAGAATCCAAATGCTCTCTTAAGACCTAAATCAGAGCCTGCCACCCATCTCATAATTCTCCTCCTTGGCATAAAAGCCCACATCCCACTAGGGGCCCCGGGGTCTTACATTACCTCACCCCTGATTCCTCTCAGACTCCTCTCCCACCCCTCTCTGCCCCTTCACCCTGCTTTTCTCATGCTTCCTGCGTGTGCTGGCCCTCCTGCCTGGTATGTGCTTCCCCCCCAGGGAGCCCAGTTGGTTGCAGGTTTAGCAAGCAGTCTGCCCTTTTGGGGGAATGTTTATACTAAAAAATTGTTCACTTCTGCCTGAAATTCAGATTCACCCAGGCATCAGGTATTGGTCCTGGTGGTGGCCGCCACGGCTTGCTCTCACTTTCTTCAGATCTTTGCTCACACGTCACCTTCTTGTGAAGGCCTCCTCTGGACTTTCTCTGTCAACTTCCAATTCCCCAACTCTATCCCAATCTTTCTATTACACTTTATTTTTATATTTGGCGTTCATCACCATCCATCAGACTACCTGTGCTGTGCTGTGTTCCGTCGCTCAGTCATGTCTGACTCTTTGCGATCCTATGGACTATAACCCACCAGACTCTGTCCATTAGATTCTCCAGATGGGAATACTAGAATGGGTTCCCATTTCCTCCTCCAGGGGATCTTTCCGACCCAGGGATTGAATCCACATCTCCTGTGTTGGCAGATGGATTCTTTACCACTGTGCCACCTGGGAAGCCTATCAGACCACATTTTTGTCTATTTTCTGTCTTCTTTACGCCACAGAAGCTCCACGAGGACAAGAATTTTTAGGTTTGTGTCCATCTGCTCTCTCAGTGCTAAGAACAAGCTCTAAATAATATGGATGGATGTGACTCTTGTATGTAAAACTGAGTAAGAAAAAAGGCACTGTATACACTTTATAGCATTGTGGTTTCTTACACTTTGATGGCCATTGGGATGATTTTCAATCCTATTCCTGTTCCGACTCCCTGCCATTAACATGCCCTGATTTCATTGTCTTAGGATCAGATTATACTTTTATTTTTTACTTTTCTGATCGGTGAAATGGTATTTTTTCTTGTTAACATCCTGGCATGAGAGTTGGCAGGTCCCTGCCAGAGGTCACTTTTCTTCATCAACAAGTCAGTTACCATGAATTAGAAGCCACTTTCTCCCAATGTTTACATAAAGGGCTCAGTGAAGATTATAAAGCAGCCCAAGGAAACCATGCATTGCTTCACTTCCCAATTATTTATTGCTAATATAGAGAGTATAGCTGATCCTCAGGTATTACTTTTCCAAATAGATGATTGTTTTGAAAAAGAGAGTTTCACTGCTTCCTAGAGTTTGAACCCCCTGTTGGAGGTGGATGGATGTGCCATGCTATGAACAACTTCATCAGTGGCGGGGGTCGGGGGGATGTTCAGAGAGAAATTCTCAGGCAGAATTTTCCATGGTTGTTTTATTTTTAAAGTTTCTCAGGTTATCGTCATCTTTGTGTACTTCTCTCCCTTGCAGGATTTACATTAGCACAGAGGTTAGAGGCATGTCTTGTCATTTTCAGTTGTAGCCATGTTAAAAGATAGAGCTATCGACCTCCATTTTCCAGTCTTGGGAGGAAGCCAGTCTCTTCAGGAAAGAGCCTTGCCCACAGCTTTGGGCCTGGCAGCCTTTAAGAGACAAGATTCCTCTACACGATCTCTGATAGAAAGCGTCAAAATACTGTTAACTTGAAAGCACAAGCTTATGTCAAAGGGTCCATTTTGCTTTAAAACTCCCAAAGATTTTCTCCTCTTCCCCTGCAGTCAGTTTTGGGGATTAATGTGTATATAAAACCAGTGACTCGCTTTTATCCCTTTCTTTCTGTTGCTTAAATTCCTTTATGACCACTCCAGATATAAACCACACCCTCATGCTCTCAGCTCCAGTAGAAATGACAGAGAAAAAAAGTAAAATGGTATGTGAATGACTCCCATCTTTTTCCTCCCTTGGGAGTATAAAGAGACTCTTCTTCAAATGCACACCTGATCTTGAAGAAGAAGAGTGGACATTTTCATACTTCCCCATTTTCTTTAGGATAAACTTCCATGCCTTTTGCATGGCATTTAAGGCCTAATCATGGGGACTTCCCTGATGGTCCAGTGGCTAAGACTCCATGTTCCCAATGCACGGGGCCTGGGTTTGATCCCTGGGGACTAAATCCCACATGCCAAAACTAAAGATCTTGCATGCCACAATGAAAATTGAAGATCCATTGTGTCATAACTAAGACCCAGCACAGCCACATAAAGAAGGAAATACTAAAAAAAAAATATATATATATATATATATTTTTTTTTTTTTTTTTAAAAAGGCCATGATCTGAACCCTGGACAGAAACACCCCTCCCTCCTCACCTTGTCCTCCTGCCCCAACACAGCCATCAATCCTTTTTCTTTGCTGTGCTGCCTCAGCCTGGAATCCCTGCCTCCCGCACACCTGCTTCTGCCTGTTGCAAGCTGATGCACTCTGAGGCTCATGTCACTTCCATTAGGAAACTTTCTTCTTCTCAGTGCATTTTGTTTTTGCCTCTATAAGAACCCATTTACAGCTAGTGACATATGTCTGCCTCCCTGATTAGACAACAGGCTCCTTGAGGACAAACGCCTGATTTTCGTTTCCTGTCCTATACACAGATTGTGTGTTCCATAAATGTGTGTTGGACTGATTGGATTTTCTGCAGCTGGTCCTGTTCTGAGTCCCCAGGATGAGGGTTTTGCTTCATAATACCAGAGAGGAGCTCAGATCTGTGCATTGTAACTGGGAGCGGGTGAAGGTGATCCCCCTGCATTGGGAAATCAGAGTCTTAGCCACTAGACCACCAGGGAAGTTCCCATAGTTAGGCCTTGAATGCCATGCAAAGGAGTTGGAATTTTATCCTAAAGAAAATATGGGAAGTATGAAACTTTCTACTCCTTGTATGTGGCTTATGAGCCTCTTGCCCATCCCATGTGCTGAGATGAGGGACATTGTGCAAGGAACAAAATGAAAGAGACAAACATCCTACCCTTCCCAGAGACAATCATTAAGAATATACCACCACACCTACTTCTCCTTCACCAAGAGAGGTTCCCCAAGGTGAACCTCATGGTCTGTCCCCAAGCACTTCTTCAAAACACCTGTGGTCAGTGGAATCTAGTAGTCATCCTCAAGACACCTTTCTTAATATACTGAATTTTGCAAAGTTTTCATAAATCTTCTTACCATATAGAGGGATAATTTTACTGCCTCCTGAAACACCAAATATTCCTTGGGTAAAATGTTTCAGCCCAATTGAAATATTGTACCCATCACCTAGAATGAAAGGTGTCCTATATTGGTCTCAAATGATAAAACTAGGGAGTATATCAATTTAAGTAGTACATCAAGATATCTTAAAAAACTTTCTGGGAGAAAGTAGTAAACAGACCTTCATGCCCAGATTCTAGTGGGTTTGTGGTGTTTTTTTTGCCTCCGTGCATGGCATGTGGGATCTTAGTTCCTTGACCAAGGATGGAAACCTTGGCCCCTGCATTGGAAGCGTAGAGTCTTAACCACGGGACTGCCAAGGAAATCTCTCTAGTGGGTTATTTACTGGTTAACAAAAGAAAGGAAATATAGTCTGTCCCCGCTGACACCAGGCCAAGAGAGGGCTCATTTTCCAGTCTCCTCTTCCTGTGAATGAGAAAACAAGGTATCAAGTTTGACTTCATTTAAGATTCCACTCGGAGAAGGCACTGGCAAGCCACTCCAGTACTCTTGCCTAGAAAATCCCATGGATGGAGAAGCCTGGTAGGCTGCAGTCCGTGGGGTCGCTACTGAGCGAGTTCACTTCCACTTTTCACTTTCACACATTGGAGAAGGAAATGGCAACCCACTCCAATGTTCTTGCCGGGAGAATCCCAGGGACCAGGGAGCCTGATGGGCTTCCGTCTATGGGGTCGCACAGAGTCGGACACGACTGAAGTGACTTAGCAGCAGCAAGATTCCACTCAATTTAAGCCTGGTTTCATCCACAGCAGGGAAAAAAAATATATACTGACCTAATAGAAAGGGGGATTTCAAGACATTTAGTGCACTATTTGATACCGGCTTTTAAAATATAAGTTCAATGAAAAATAAATGAGAAAAATAAAAGCTCAGTGAAGTTATTTTTATGTCTTATTGTATAGATTTTTATTTGATTGGAGAATTTTTTCCCTGGGGTGTTGAAGAATACTTTGTCTTCATTGTTTTGGCTGGTTGGGGGTACAGTTGTATTTTGCCTTGTTGAGATGCAGTGTGTTTGTCTGAGGAGGGAATAACATGCCTATCACCTTAAAAATTAAGAAAATAGTTCTGGATACAAATTCATCTGCGCTTGTTTTTAGGCTGTATATCTGAAAATGTAATGTATATATTTTACCACAAAAGGAGCACAGTGATAAGTGCCCAGATGGGAGGGAAAAAATCATTTTAACAGGGTTTCAGTATGGGCCTGATCTGAAATAGAAATTTAGTACAAGCACATCATTCCTATTTAAAGTAGCACTGGGAGCCTCAAACATCATGATTTAGACATCAAGTGATTTTAAGAAATAAATATGCAATGCATATTTTAAGCCAAAAGTCTAGTATTTTCTCTTGGAAAGAGAGTGGTGGTGGGGGATTGGAAGGAAATGGACACACTGCTGTGATACACGTCAGGGCTTGCATGGAGAGCAGAGACCTCACCTTCACACACACACACAAACACGTGCATGCATGCACATGCACACACGCACAGTCTTAGGTAACTAAGACTTCACATGCAGAAGCTCAAGATTAATAGCATCGTATTCTATTATTTATTTATATTCTCCGTACCAAGGGAAAATGTGAAATCTTGGTGTACTTAGTATTCCCCTGAGCACTATGTGGAAGCATCAGAAATTACCAAGCTTCATGAAATAGAAAGTACTTTGACAAAATTGCTCGAATTCAGAAGAAAACAGTCATCCAAAGGCCTAGTGACAATCAGCATAGGAAAGCCATTAAGGGGGAAAGAATGCTAAGAGCTCAGAAAAACATAATGAGGGCATTAACAATGGTCCCCCTCTGAAGCTCTGCCATCATCAGCCAAGTGACCGTAGTTGGCGTTTCTCGTACTCAGGTCTTCAGATGGACGGAAAGCTTGATGCCTGTGGTCCTCAGTTTTTCTGATATGGATAAACGATTGACGTTTATCTCCTTCCAACGTTTTAACCGCCTCCACTGCACACTCCCAGTGCCAGTTTAACTTTTTAAATCTATAATGAAAAGTCCTCTGCAAAACAATATGCAGATTTTCATGGTTTATCTAGCTATCAGAATACTTTAATTGAAAAGAAAAGCAAATTTAGATGAATACTGCACAGAAGAAAAAATATAATTTTAAAAGAGATTATAAATCAGAGTCAGTTTGTGTAGCACATGGAATTTGGAGACTAAGGCTGAAGGAGAGGCGGTGGGAAACTAAAGGGTTAATCAGGATGAAATAAGAGTTTCCATTAATAAGAATAGGAAGATCTTTTGACAGTGCATAAGTGATTTCCCAGTAATGCGGTCTGTGTTCTCAGAGTCAATAATTTCCACCAGTGGCCGATAATGATCATTTAAAAGCATTAGCTCACGTGACCAATGCGCCTCACAGTTCAAATTATGGCTTGACAGGAAACTGAAGCTCTCCATTCTGGTCCTTGAATTTCAGGGCAGGGGGGTGAGCAGAGGCCCTTTCAACCTCAGGGGTTGTAAGTGGCTCTGTGTATTTTTCTAAGAGGAAGCATTAGTATCCGGCCCCACGTTTGGCAGGCAGAGTTCATTTTAGAGAGGGCAGCAGTAGAGGAAATGAGAGATGTGTCCCGGCTCCTCTATTCACGGGATTCTCCAGGCAGGAATACTGGAGTGGGTAGTCATTCCCTTCTCCAGGAGATCTTCCTGAGCCAGGGACTGAACCCAGGTCTCCTGCATGGCAGGCAGATTCTTTACTGTCTGAACCACCAGGGAAGCTCAGTAAGGAAGAAACCAGGAAAGGTTCTCTGTAGGAAGGACATGACTGACTGTTCTCTTGTTTGTGCATGGCTGCTTCAAAACCACCAAATACCAAGTTTGGCTCAAGTGTTCAAAGGTGGTGCTTTGTTTTTTCATTTCCTGTATTTATTTGAACCAGTTGGAAGTGAAATTAATCGCAGTGTTGATCCCAAGCATGTAAAGTCAGGGTCTTACCACCAAGCCTAGAAATATGATCGAAAATAAGAGAATGGCTTATACTGAATTTTTTTCAAGGTCTCGAGCTGTGCTTCTAAAATTTAAAGCGCACTCAAAAATCTTAGAGCTCTTGTAAGACCACAGGTTTTGATTCAGTAGGTCTGGGGTGGGAGCTGAGAGTTTGCATTTCCTGTCCACTCCCAAGTGATGTGGATGCTGTGGTTGGAGAACACAGAGCAAAGCTCTAGAAAGCACCAAAGATCAGTCTAAGGGATAGGAAGATAGCATATATTTTAAGCTGGCACAAGGCATCCAGATAGTAATGATACAACTCCTTCTGGAAAGGGTCTAGGCTCTGAGCCTATATCCCGAGCACTCATTTAGGGAGGGTGCAAAATACATTCATCACTGCTGGAGACCAACTTTCAAAAGAAGGTGTTTTATCACTTGTCTCTATATAGTACTTAGTAGAGGATCACTTATGCCAAGAAAAGATATAGGGGGTAGAGGAGGAGAGTGGTTTTTATTACTTTCTTGGGACTAACCCTTATTCCTGTTGTAAACTGGGAAATTTCCATCTTGGATTTTGAGATGCCCTTCTCCAAAAGGTAATCTATTATGATTGTATATGCATATATATATGTGTGTGTATGTATGTGGTCAATATATTATTGGTGCATATAAATTAATTTGAATATGTTTATACATATACATAGTTAATACTGAGAGTTCAGTCCTTTTAACTGTATCTTTAAGTCCACCGTGTTAAAACAAACCTGAAGAAGGGCATGGCAGCCCACTCCAGTATTCTTGCCTGGAGAATCCTATGAAGAGAGGAGCCTAGCCAGCTACAGTCTATGGGGTCATAGAGTTGAACGTGACTGAAACAACTTAGCATGTGTGCATGCATGTTAAAATTAAAGTCAAAAGATAATAATTAGATGTATAGTTTTATGTACGTTACTAAGTCTTGTAATATCTAAATTTTTATTGGGAATTCCCTGGTGGTCCAGCGGTTAGGACTCAGAACTTTCACTGCCATGGCCTGGGTTCAATGCCTGGTCAGGGAACTAAGATCCCACAAGCTGTATGGCACGGCCAAATAAATAAATAAATGTTTATAATCGCATGCATGTTAGCTCTTGATTATAGATAGCTAAATGGGCTAGATACTAACCTAGGTAAGAGGCTGAAATCACTGAAATGCATGGTAGGCCCCCTTCTTCAACCTGAGCAGACCCATGTATGTGGGTTAAATGTATGCGGTTTCCAAAAATGATTTCGGTTGAAAAGCACTCATATAAACTATTAATATTTCCTTCCATGGACAGCATTCCAAGGAAACATTGTAAGCAGCCCAAACCTTTCTCCTCTGGGCATGTATCTATTCAACAGCTATTCATTGTCCACTTAACATGTGGAGGTGGTGTCTAGATGCTGTGGGAAAAACAAGATGAATAACACAAATTTCTGCCCTCTTAGAGAAAGGCTTGAAACTTTAACGGTGTTAGAGAAAAACCATTATCCGTCTAAAAGCCGCAGGGTAAACCTGAATGGAAAGTTCACTGTACAGCGTGTTAAGTCACAACTATTGATAAAGGAGTTTTTGTTTCATTCCTTGAGGTCTGATCATCAGGGGAGAGTGGTGACACGTGCTGAAGGTTACAGATATGTGATTTAGAAAATAGTGTCAGGATGTGATATCATTTTTAAAAGCTATGTTTGATTATTGTTGGGTACAGTTGTTTCTCACAGAGGCAGCCAGTAGGAGGCAGTCTCCACACCCATTTAGAATATGGGCCACAGAAGCAAATTCTGTGCTTCAAATTCTGGTCTGACCGTGAGCAAGCTGCCACACTGGGGCAATTCCCTAGCCTCACTGATTTCTCACTCCACTGTGAAATGCAGTTTGATAATAATATCTACCTCAGAGGTTTCTTGTGAGGACTGAAACCAAATGCAAGAGGCACCTGTAAAGTACCTAGCCTATCAGTTCAGTTCAGTTCAGACTCTCAATCGTATCCGACTCTTTGTGACCCCATGAATCACAGCACGCCAGGCCTCCCTGTCCATCACCAACTCCCGGAGTTCACTCAAACTCATGTCCATCGAGTTGGTGATGCCATCCAGCCATCTCATTCTCAGTCGTCGCCTTCTCCTCCCACCCCCAATCCCTCCCAGCATCAGAGTCTTTTCCAGTGAGTCAACTCGTCGCATGAGGTGGCCAAAGTATTGGAGTTTCAGCTTTAGCATCAGTCCTTCCAATGAACACCCAGGATTGATCTCCTTTAGAATGGACTGGTTGGATCTCCTTGCAGTCCAAGGGACTCTCAAGAGTCTTCTCCAGCACCACAGTTCAAAAGCATCAATTCTTCGGCGATCAGCTTTCTTCACAGTCCAACTCTCACATCCATACATGACCACTGGAAAAACCATAGCCTTGACTAGACGGACCTTGGTTGCCAAAGTCCGTCTCTGCTTTTTAATATGCTATCTAGGTTGGTCATAACTTTCCTTCCAAGGAGTAAGCGTCTTTTAATTTCATGGCTGCAATCAGCATTCGCAGTGATTTTGGAGCCCAAAAAAATAAAGTCTGACACTATATTTTCACTGTTTCCCCATCTATTTCCCATGAAGTGATGGGACCAGATGCCATGATCTTCGTTTTCTAAATGCTGAGCTTCAAGTCAAACTTTTCACTCTCCTCTTTCACTTTCATCAAGAGGCCTTTGAGTTCCTCTTCACTTTCTGCCATAAGGGTGGTGTCATCTGCATATCTGAGGTTATTGATATTTCACCCGGCAATCTTGATTCCAGCTTGTGCTTCTTCCAGCCCAGCGTTCCTCATGATGTACTCTGCATATAAGTTAAATAGGCAGGGTGACAATATACAGCCTTGATGTACTCCTTTTCCTATTTGGAACCAGTCTGTTGTTCCATGTCCAGTTCTGACTATTGCTTCCTGACCTGCATACAGGTTTCTCAAGAGGTAGGTCAAGTGGTCTGGTATTCCCGTCTCTTTCAGAATGTTCCACAGTTTATTGTGATCCACACAGTCAAAGCCTATAGCAACCCCCAATAAAGGGTATGCTGTGTGTGCTAAGTCGCTTCAGTCATGTCTGACTCTTTGTGACTCCCTGGACTGTAGCCCACCAGGCTCCTCTGTCCCTGGAATTATCCAGGCAAGAATACTAGAGTGGGTAGCCATTCTCTTCTCTGGGGGATCTTCCCAACCCAGGGATCAAACCCACATCTCTTATGTCTCCTGTATTGGCAAGCGGGTTCTTTAGCACTAGCGCCATCTGAGAAGCATGTTAATATATGTCATGTAATAAGATGCGTGCTTCTTTCATTTTAACTAGCCTCCTTTGGCAGAGTTTAGTATGCAGAGGGTCCTTCAAAGTCGAGAATCCTTTGATTTTAACCACAAAGCCTTACCTCTGGAAAATTCTTTGGCTTTGGGAACATTCACCGTATGGCAGCACTCAATGACCAGCATGACCTCTCAGGCCTGGAGGGTGTACTGGGCTTCTTGCATGCAGGTGGTGGGACCCCTGTCCAGAGCAAGGGTCCTGGAGTCTGGAGGAGAGTAAGACAGGGGAGATCTCTGCTAGGGAGAAGGCCTGCCCAAAGACAGGT
The DNA here is from genome assembly GCF_049115385.1 of Moschus berezovskii. NCBI lineage: Eukaryota > Metazoa > Chordata > Mammalia > Artiodactyla > Moschidae > Moschus > Moschus berezovskii. The sequence continues at coordinate 130,519,606 of NC_142460.1, read as the reverse complement.
GCGGCTTGGGAGACACAACTCCTTCAGACTGTCTGACAAAGGCACAAGACAGTCTCAGGAACTGGGGTGGGGGATGAGGGTAGAGTTAAGCAGGGGTTTGGATTTGAGTTAGGGGCTGTAGAGGAAAGTATTTGCTTTATGGAAATAGTGCTACAGAAAACCATGTTAAGACAACTTAATCCTACAAGTCTTCCACAAATTGATTTTATTTGTTTAATTTGTGGAGAGAAAATACTAAAGTGATGTGAGCAACATCAGCAGAGGTGCAGATGCCAAAAGCTGTCTTGAACAGCATTTTGCCCTAGCGTTGAAGCTGTTCTTAACAGCGTTGAAGCTGGTCAAGAATTCACGTTGGAGAACCTATTGACTGGTACATTTACTGCTTCCTGTCTAAGCCTGTCAGACTGTAAGATTATGCTTCTAAATGGAGCCTTGGCCCTTGAATTCTTCTTTGACCTGTTTCTCCTGCACACAGTACTTTCAAAAAAATACCGTGTATATATTTTAGTTTATGGCCGTAGTCACTTGATAACAAGGAGCGTGTGTTTGTGTGCGCACTTGTTTATCTGCTTCTTGCATCAAAACATCCTGCAGCTGTGGGCCTTTTCCTTCTCTGTACGTAAAGCCAGTAAACAAAGCCAAAAGCCATGGGAAAAGGGTAAAAAGAGCAGCAGCAAGGAACGTCCTCTTTTGTGAAAGCCCGCCACTGCCTCTTAGAGAAAAGTTGATGGATCTTTTTCTCCTGCCTATATTACTAGAACAAAGCAACAATTCCGGGGGCAGAGGGGTCCCTCTCTGTGTTGGAGATGAATTTCATTCTTGTGCTGGGGTTTCTCCCTGAAGATGAGACTTTCACATTTGATTTGAAGAAATGATTGGTTATAGGAAAAAGGCAAGGGGGAAAAGGGCAAACATCTGTCTTACAGGTTAACTTTTAAATTATACTGTTTGGTTTTGTCATGCAATACCCGGCTTTTAACTCGCCAGTGAAGTCTGCGAGGCAGGGCTTTGCATCTATTTTTATCCGGTACACTCTATCCCTAGTTCAGAATAAGATTGCTGGCTTCCTCCAGAACTCTTATCCACACTCAGCCCTGAAGCGGGAAGTTCAGGCGTTAAATTGGCTTTTCCTGGATTGGGGGTAGAGAACGTGCTGGGGAGAGGCATCCAGGCAGGATCATTCAGGGGAAGAAGGTGACAGCAGATGTGGAAAGGCTGGACTCATCACCAGCCAAGTGTCAGGGCAGAGGAAGCCTTAGAGAACAGCAGCTGCCCCTGTGCCGGAGTGCGGGACAGACCAGGGAGACGGGTGGGGTGGTGTCTTTGGGACGGAAGGGGGCAAGGTCACACACAGCCGGACACAGACTCTTAGCTGGCTCTCCATGTCAGCATGAGCGGGAACCAGGGTCCCAGGCAACGGCACATCAGCCTATCAGGATTCATGGGAGCTTATTTCTTAAGTGAAATTGTAAAGAGTTAAAAGGATGAATTTGGACAGTGATGGAATGGATGACATCATCAGTCAAGAATCCCCATTGGATATGGAGGGGAATTATAAAAAGGTAAGGGGGGAGAGCGCTTTTGTTTGTAAACAATCGGACCATTTTTCTAACTGGGAGAAAGATAACCCTTGAGGAGTGGCCAGATTCCACACTCTGTGGCCATTACCAGAAAATATTCAGGAAAGCTCAATGCACAGAATCGAACGCGTTAAGTTGGGAGAGGACTTCTTTCTGCTTTTTTCAGCTTGTATTCATTAATATATTATAGCAGTAACTAGAATACACATGTTGTTCTCCTGAAGTTGAAGAAAAATTCTCTTATTCTTTTAGTTTCTAGTTAGGCTTTTTATGAAAGGAATAAATTTTTAAATTATTGACATGTTGACAGTTCATCTGCAAGAAATAATTACTAGCATGTTTAATACAACTAAATTTGACCTTTTTTTTCAGTTTGATCTTTTTAAACAATGAAAACTATGAAGTTTTACTAAGAGAAGTGTGGGGTTTTTTAAAAAAAAATCTAGTACAGTATCTGCTAATTCTTTGCTTGCATTTTCTTTTGCAAGTCAGTAAATATATTTTTGGTATGTTATTTTAAATGGTAATTGTTTCATAATAACAGCCCCAAGTAAAAATAGCTTTAGTTATATGGGTGAGGTCATGAAATTAAACTACCAGTATATACTTGTCTGTCCACAGAAGGCTAAACACTATGTCCTTCCCCCTTATTATTTCCTGTAAGTCAAGTGTAGGTCACGACACAGCACAGTATGAAAAATCAGGGCCGGGAAAGAAAGACCTCTTTTCCCTCAGAAGCAAATGACCTAAAACAGTAGAACTTGCTTCTAAATTTTTAATTTGATCAAATATGTCACTAACTTTTTTCCCCCTAGATTGAGATAGAAGATCTATCTGTCTTAATAGATCGTTATATATAATAATGTAAAATATGGCAGTTTAGATCTTATATGCATAATTGTGTGTGAGTATGGGGGCTGTTTTAAGTATATCCTTTATTTCTTAGGGCAGTTTAAATAGTTTGTTTCCTTTCTCAGAAACTGAAACTTAAATTTGTAAAAGAGGTTTAAATGACCTACAGTGTTGCTCTGTGTGGGTTTTGTCCTTTGTGATCCCCAAAAGGAAATGAGGGCCCAAGGGGATAAATGCTCAGAGTCCTGAAACCCTGACACTTCTCTGATGTCCCCTCCTGCTGGAAGTGGGTGTGCAAAAGATACTTGGGACGCTCAGCAGTCAGAGTCACTCACCCAACCCGGTAGAACAAGTGCACAGCTCTCATGTTGCCTCTGTATTCAGTGCCAAAGGACTGGTCACATTTTCTTTGTCACAGCGTTTCTCAAAAAGGAAAGTGTAGGTCAGCTTTCACTTCGGAAAAATGAAAGACATAGACCGTTTGCTCATGGAGTAACAATAAAGTAATGACCACTGTAGTTTTATCTGCTTAGAAACAGAGAAAGCCCAGATGCCAGGAATGACTGAACCATGATCCGCTGGCTCCGTGATAACAATGCTGACTAAAGTGTCAAACATGAAATGGTCAAGTAGCTTTAACACCTCAACAACAACAAAACAGAGTTGCATTGTATCACCCTTTATCTCACTAGGGCAGTAACACACCAGGTGTGACTTTAGGAGAAATTGTATCTGAGAGGTTAGTATAGAAGACTACTAGATGAAACTTCTAGATGTGGAAACACCCAGAGATCAGTATGTGTTGTTCTGGACCCTAAACCTGAGAATCGTTCTCTAGTCATTTTAGCTTTATCTACCTTTCTCAGGCGAAGTGCTTTCAAATGTATACACATCATGGAACTATGAAGGCTTCATTATGCTTTAAAAAAAAATATGTTAACCATTTCATTAAGAATATCTAGTGAAACCAGGTGATAGAGGCCTTCTTTAAAACACAAAAGGTAAGAAAGAAGTTACCTAAAATAAAAATCACTTTTCCTAATTAGAACCTTCCTTTTCTAAGTTTTTTTCCCTCTAACTTTTTTTTCTTCTTTTTTTTTTTTTTTTGGCTGTTTAGTAAGTAGAAAATTAACTTAGATACTTAGATGCCATAAAGTAGTGGTCTACAGGCTTTTTTGATCTCATATTTATCAATAAAATGTTTTTGAACCCAAGCCGTTAACATACACATATCCCACTCATAATTACACATGCATGCTGTGTCACTTCAGTTGTGTCCAACTCTTTGAAACCCTGTGGACCATAGCCCTCCAGACTCCTCTCTCCATGGTATTCTCCGAGCTCTAAGAATACTGGAGTGGGTTGCCACGCCCTCCTCTAGGGGATCTTCCTGACCCAGGGATTGAACCTGAGTCCCTTATGTCTTCTGCATTGGCAGGCAGATTCTTTACCACTAGTGCCCCCTGGGAAGCCCCATAATTACACATATACCACTGTAAAAATCCATCTTGTGTGTATGAAACTTATACACTAGTCCTTTGATATGCACTAGGGATTGGTTTTAGGATCCCCACAGATTCTGAAATTCCAGGATGCTCAAGCATGACATGGTATTTGCATATAACACACATATCCTCCTATATATTTTAAATAATCTTTAGATTACTTATAGCACCTCTCTCTAACCTCTGAGTGCTCAGTCGTGTCTGACTCCGTGACCACATGGACTATAGCACACCAGGCTGCTCTGTCCATGGGATTTCCCAAGCAGGAATACTAGAGTGGGTTGCGATTTCCTCCTTCAGGAGATCTTCCTGATCCAGAGATTGAACCCACGTCTCCTCTGTCTTCTGCTTTGCAGGCAGATTCTTTACCTACTGAGCCATCCAGGAAGCCTGCTAACTACCACCTAATACAGTGTAAATGCTATGTAAATAATTGTAAATACAATGTGAATGCTATACAAATAGCTGCTGGATGCATGGCAAATTAACATTTTGCTTTTTGGAACTTTCTGGAAGTATTTTTCCAAATATTTTTGATCTGTGGTTGGTTGAATCCACAGATGCAGAATCTGCAGATATGGAGGGCTGACTGTACACAAATAGGTATTTTTAAAACTAAGATGTTTAAAATATAACCAAAAGCAAAAGTTTTAGTAATTTCTTCTTTTACCTCCTTATAGTCTGAGGTCAGTTGTCCAAAACAATTTGAAAATTGGTATATCCCTTCCTGGGTACAATAGAATTTCCTATACCAGTTGCACTAATAAATACTGCCCTGTGTATAGGGATTATTTTACAAGGTTGTTTTAAAGTCAGGCAAACAACCTTCAGGGGAAAGGTCATTTTACAATGACTGAAATTAGATTCCACCCAGGCAGAGGAAGGAAAAGAGTACGCATCTGTTTCGTTTCCTTGGGGAAGGTCCTGTTGGTAAGAAAGATGTTTCATTTAGGGCCTCTGGTTTATTCAGTAACAGTAATAAGACTGTACTCAATGGAAAACGTAGCTGAGTATCTAGAAAGGAAAGTCTGCGCCTTGGCAGAATCCGAGGTGTGAACGTTCGGTCCATTTATGGCCCTGCCTTGCTCTGAGCAGCCTCTGGCCCTTTGGTCACACAGCCCATTGTCTTCAAGACACAAAGGCACACAGGTCAGTGTCCTGATTCCTTCAGCTGTCACTCACCAAGAGCCCTCCTGGGTCCCTGGCGTTGTGCTCGGGCCGGGATCACAGAAGGGAGGTTGGGCTTTCCCTCAGGGAGCTTACAGTCCACATGGGGAGGTACACACACAAATAGGCTGCCCTGAAATTGATGCCACCTGGAGCGACGTTCAGATGGCCAGTATGGACCCAGAAAAGGCACAGCCCATGCCATCTCAGAGCGGGGGAAAGATCCAAATTGTACCAGTGGAGGGGAGGGGTGGGGAAATCAAGAAAATTTAACGTGAAATACAGCAGAGGACTGGCTCCCACTTCGTGCCAGAGCAGAGCAAACACAGGGAAGCCGGCCTGGCTTTCTGTCCCCAGGCTACTCCTGGCAGAAGGAGCCGCAGCCGCAGCCATGTGTGGTTGGAGGATGGGCACGCCGGCTCGCCAGGCTTTGTTTCTCCAGGGTGCCGTCTCCAGTGTGGTGCATCCAATTATGGTGAAAGATTAGGGAGGAGCCCGTGAAAAAATTAAAAGGCTGGAAGGAACAATATTTAAAGTGAAGCCACAGCTGCGCCTCATGTTTTTTTAAAAAGGTGAATGGAAATGACTGCTTGAGATAAACTGCAATAAACAGGAACACAGAATGCCAGCTGCCATTCCAGACGAGAGCTCTGCCCGCCCCACGCAATTACTGAGGAAAAGCAGCCGTCGACCTCTGTGTACCCTCACGTCTTCCTGTCTGTGAGGCTGAACGCGCTTGAGGACCTCCGTTAAGTTACTGAACCCTGGAGGACAGCCCACCTCAGGCCCCCAGGGACAGTCTCTTCCACTCTCTGGGCCAGAGTCTCCTTTTCTTTCAAGGGAGAAATTGGCGGGACTGGTTTTAGGTCTTGTAAATATGAAGCCTCTTGGCTCCTCCTTCAGGCTTCTTTGCATCGTATCACCTGGTTGGTACACCTTGGTGAGCCAGCCTGGTCAGGGAATGGGTTCTTTCAGAACTCATAGATCTTCCGGATATATGATGTGTGGATTTTGTCTCAGTTTAAAAAAGACTCACACACACACAGTTTGCGGGAGGGAGGGTGCGGTTTATTTATTAACTGAGATACAGTTCACATACCTTAAGATTCAAGTTTCCAAGTGTACACTTCAGTGGTTTTCATTATATTCATAGGGTTCTACAGACCACTGCTATCTAATTCAGAATGTTTTCATGAGCTCCCCTCCTAAAATAAGCCTGTCCCCATTAGTAATTACTCCTAATTCCTCCCCACCCACCCCCCACAATCACTCATCCACTTTCTGTCTTTATGGATCCGTCTGTTCTGGACATTTCTGGACCTCTCTCATCCCTTTCTCCACTCTTCTCAGCAGCTTACCCCACCCCTCCCTTTAATATTAACAAGTGGACCATTTAATGAGTTTCTCTCTGGGTCAGACACTGGGTCAAGTACTTTCTATATAGTATTTTATTTCATCCTTAATACAACCTAAAAAATAAGGTATCTTTATCCCTTTTTTTCAGAAAAAGAAACTGGGGCTTAAAGTGTTTTCATAACTTGCACTGTTAAGTGTCACAGTGAAGAAGTTAACTTGGGTCTTCTTGGCTTTGATTGCCCTGCTCTGGGCTCCTGCACTCCTTCCTGGTCACGCACATGTGTTCAACACCCCAACATGGGCAGCCCACCCTGATGTGGGAGGTAGGGGACCCAGCTTCCTGTGGCTAATTGTAGTTTGGCCGTTTCATCACCTTGCAGTGGGTGTTTTGAACTGTTGTGTTCTGACAGTGATACCAAATGACCGAGATGGTTTTACAGACTTGTAAGATGGTGCCTATTAAAAATAGAGTCCCAGATAACACTGTCCTGTTAAAAGTAGTCTCTGAGGGCAGTCATTTGAGAAAAGGAGAGAGCTCAAGGTGTACCCGGCATTTCTGTCTGCCTCCTTTTGTTGATATCCTCTCCCAATAGCTGGAGGAAAAGGAATGCAGTAAATAGGCCGAACCATCCTCAGGATTAACCGAGAGTAAAAAAAAGAAAAAAATCTCAGTCGTCTGGACTGGTATCCCAACACTTTCATGTTGGCAAATTTTTAAGTAAAATAGGTGTCAGGAGGCTCCTGGGCCCTGCTTGGATACCCATCCTGGACTCGATCCAAGGGCAGCTCTCTCCTGAGTACTGATGTTGAGCAAGCCAAACCCAGGCCTCAACATTGCCTAACAGCCCGGCCTGACATCTAGTCCAGAGGACTTGTTTAGGCAGATCAGTGTAGGGATGCAAAGATAAGAGATTTCAACAGCACTTCGGGAAACTTTTCTGGATTGTTTAGTGTAAGTGTCTGAAATAGAAAATGTCAAAAAGACAAACTGAAAAAAAGCACCCAGATTTAATATCCATTTCAGTGATACAGTGGGAAGATACTTGGTTATTTAAGTTACATTTCCACTAAGAATCGTAAAGACCTTCCCAGGGTATGAAATCAGATGCAAGAACTTGAAATAACCTGCCCAGAGAAAGTATTTCTGCCCTTGCCATTCAAAAGCATACAATCTGTATTCTTACAGAATGCTGTGTTCATATTTTGATCTTGTGACAAACAAGATCTTGTGTAGTTGTTTCAGTGAGAAAATAATCAGAAAGTACTATCAATATTTGGTGGGTTTTGTTTTTATTTTTTGTTTAAAAGAAAATTTTCCGAATTAACAAATAGTTTGTCCTTCTGGTTCCTAATGTTTAAAAGTCTCAGACTCCTTTGCACTTGAATGCTGCCTATAAATTTAGAGTAAAAGTTCCTTTCTTAAGGAGAGAAATAAGAGTCACTATTATTCTCCTAAAGGAAGAGTTCTTTGCTGCAGGGAGCTCCAGAATCCCAATTGCATTCCCTGGTAGATGCTGCTAATAGCAATGATGCCAGATATCACTAGGCAATAGATTGCACTGAAGCAACGGGCACATTAATCGCTTCAAAACAGGCATCCTGTCAAGGCCTCGGCAGAGAGCAGACAGCCACCAATGCAGTGCACCTGGATCTGGAATCTGGACAGTCCACAGGCAACACAGCTGTGCTCAATTGAAGAAGTACCAGCTTTGTGCCCTGTGTAGCTCCTTGATTGGTTCAGGTGTTTAAAGCCATGGTTCTCAAGGTGTTTGAGCCAGCAGCATCTGGGAACTTGTTAGAAATGCACTTTCTCAACCTCACCCCAGACCTTCTGAATCAGAGAAATAGTGTATGGTTTTGCAAACCCTCCGGGTGATTCTCATGCATAATCAAATTTGAGCACTACTGATTTAAAGAAACTTGTGAACAGAGAGAGAGGACCACGCTGTGCGGGTACCCCACCTATGCAATTCTCCACTTGTCATGCTGGCTTCACAGTGAGGTCCCTACAGCCCGAGTTTCTTCCTGGGCCTTGGGGGACCAGGTTATTCATCAGCTCCTGGAATAATGCAGCCCTCAGGAGGTTTATCCTCAATGGCACATTGCTTTCCTTTTCCCCATTGGTGGAAAATGTTTATATCATCACTTTAACAGACATTTCCTGAGACTTATGTGGGACACCTAGGTGAAAGATGGAGAAAGAACATTCATGCCTGGAGGCTTCTTGAGCTTAGAGAGGGAGAGAGGACCTTCTGTGAGCCAACTAACTCCTTGCAACTCCTGGAGCATGTTAGATATGCAAGGTCTCAGGGATGGGGCTGATATATATACACTACCGTGTGTAAAAGAGATAGCTGGTAGGAAGTAGCTACATACACAGAGAGCTCACCTCTGTGACCTAGAGGGCTGGGATGGAAGGGGGGGCGGTGGGAGGGAGGCTCAACTGGGAGGGGATATATTTATACATACAGCTGATTCACTTCATTGTACAGCAGAAACTAACACAACATTGTAAAGCAGCTTTGCGTGTGTGCCAAGTCGCTTCAGTTGTGTCTGACTCTTTGCAACCCTATGGACTGTTGCCCACCAGGCTCCTCTGTCCGTGGGATTCTTCAGGGAAGAATACTGGAGTGGGTTACCACTTCCTCTTCCAGAGGATCTCCCCAACCCAGGGATCGCACCCGCATCTTTTACATCTCCTGCATTGGCAGGCGGGTTCTTTACCACTAGTGCCACCTGGTAAGCCCAAAGCCACTATACCCCAACTTTAAAAAAGAAAAAGAAAGAAATGCAAGCCCTCCGGCCTGGCCCTAAACCAGAATGTACATCCCCAGGTGATTGGTATGCACCCTGAGGTATAAGAAGCCCTGACAGAGTTAACTTAACAACCTTAGCAAGGCAGGAAGGAGGCTGCTGGAAGTGGTGTCTTACAGGATTTGTAGTGAATTGTACTGAGACAGCATGGTAAAATAAGCGCATCCAATAATAACAGGCTATTTCTGTTCCCATAGTGAACAGGTAGAAGAAGGAAACCATGGAGCTGGGGAGGAGGGGAAGATCAACCCAGGGAAGAGATGGAAAACAAGACACCTGGGAGAAATGCTTTCCTTTCTTTCCCCTACTTCCTTCCCCATAACTGAATCCCATCCAGACTCAGGTTGTCACTGCGCTTAAACTCACATTTGCTTTGTTCCCAAAGCGCCGCTGAATCGTTTGCATCGACTGTTCTCCCTGATTCTCTAAGCCAAGCTTCCTTATGTGTCTTCCTGCTTTAGGGAGTTTAAGGAACCCCTTCCTCTGGGTCAGGCGCTTTCCGACTACATAGGACCAACATCTGTGGAGGGGTCAGAAGGAAGCAGCTGCTCTCAGTGTCCTGAGCACCAGCTGGCTATAGGTTTAGGCACCGGATGTTGTGTGTTTCTGAGAACCCTGGTGGGCCTGCAGCTGCCCTCCCAAAAATACAGTTCATCAGATAAAGTTTAGAAATGTGCAAAATACACAATTTTCTGCTTATAAATATATGATCAGCGTGTGAAAGACAAGGTGGCTCCTGAATCAGCAACCAGATGCTGCGAGCAAGCTGAACTGAACAAAGAGGGATGAAGACAGGACCAGAGGAGGGGTTGGGTAACAGGTATGTAAGGACTGTATGTAAGGTCCCAGAGAAAGTGTGAAAAGAACTCGGGATGGACCAGATTTGGAGATGGAAAGAATCTGCCTGCCAGTGCAGGGAGACACAAGTTCAATCCCTGGGTTGGGAAGATCCCTTAAAGGAGGAAATGGCAACCCACTCCAGTATTCTTGCCCGGGAAAATTAATTCCATGGACAGAGAATACTGGCAGGCTACCGTCCCTGGGGTCGCAAAAGAGTCGGACATGACAGGGCACTGCTTTTACCAAACCCCCATCTTGATTCTTGTCGCATTTAGGGAATTGCAACAGAACAGTGGCACAATGGGAAAGGCTGAGCCCTGGCGTTTAAGTGTCGAAGGGCTCAGTGGTCCATGTTCTGAGATCTCAGCTCACGTGATGCCCTCAACAGCCATTGTGAGCCTTATCTGCCCAGGCTCAGCGGGTGGCAGTGGGAAATTCGGTGACAGGCGAGGACAAAAATTGCCTGTGACGACAATGGTGAGTCTGTGAGAGCATTTTCACTCTTGATGAGGGTCGTGAGAGCCATTCTGTCTCATAGTGATGAGCCGCTCCTCCTCAGGCGCCCTCTTGCATTTTGCTAGCAACATCGATTTTAGATGTTTCACTTTGGTTTTATGACGGTATTTCCCAAGGCTGTTTTAGGAGTGGACGTGGCTCAGCTTGCCATAAACACAGTCGGAGAGTGTAGTTTTGTGTTCTCCTCCTTCTTTTCCTGTGCACTTTGCTGTTCTTCACCCTGGGGCATCTTTGGGCTTTGGTGGCTTAGAGGACATAATTGCCCTGCAGGTATAATTCCTTAGAGAACAAAAGAACTTCGGAACTGTACAGGCACACACATGTAGACTTAAAAAATACTTACAAGCTCGAAGTTGAGAGTTATTTTTTATTTGGTGGGAATTTTTAGGACTTGAAGCACGGTAGTCAGCATCTCAAGTAACCCTGAGAGAACTGCTCCAAGGAGGCATCGAGGGGAAGTTCAGTTCCATATGTAAAATAGATAGCCAATGGGAAATTTCTGTATGAGTCAAGGAACTTAAACTGGGGCTCACTAACAACCTAGAGGGGTGGGATGGGGAGAGAGGCGGGAGGGATGTTCAAGTAGGAGGGGAAATGGGTAAACCCACGGCTGATTCATGTTGATGTTTGGTGGAAACCAATGCAATACTGTAAAGCAATTATCCTTCAATTAAAAAGAAAAGTTTTGCCATAAAGGACAGATGTTTGAACAGCAGAAGATGACTTAATTAAAGAAAGCCAGATATCCCAAATTAAGGAATTTAGCACTTTTCTATGTATGGGAAGATGCTAGAGTCTAGGCTCACTGAAATCATTTCTTTGATATGCACCTCAGCCATCTAGGGCCAGTATGTGTTTTTACTTCCCCAGTATCCTCAGGACTCAGCGTAGGGAGTGGCTGCAGTTCGATGGCTGCTAGATGGCAGATATTCTTTCCTTCCTGAGTTTCCTCAAGGCTCACCAACTCACGTTAAAGGGCCACACTCACTGAGGACTATGGTATCCTTTGTTTACCGATATGGCAAGGAATATTCCATTTCACACACAGACACACACACACTGCTGCTTTACACATGTGGGCAACTGGAAGGAAATTGAGTTCCAATTGTTGCAGTTTAAGAGAAAAACTGTTTTACTAGTCAGTTGATAATAGTAATTTGAAATGTTAGGAATCACAGTTTTTCCAGAAGGAAGATTGAGCAGTGATGGCAAGAGAGTGGCTCCGATGAGAAGATATTTGTGTTGTAGATATTTGTGGTTATAATTAGCCATGCAGAGTATATGTTTTGAAGTCAGGTGTTCTCCTTTTCTGAGAAACTGTCACATCCATTTCAGGAAAGCAGTCGATACATATCTATCTCCAGCATGGTGTCCGCCTGGACACTTGACTAATCCATGTGGAAGAGGAGCCGGGAGATGTGGCCCTAGAAGGATGGACTTGAATCCTTGCTCGTCTATCTAATAGTAGGGTAACTGTCCTTCAGCCTCTGTTTCCTCATCTTCAGAGCAAGAATGGTTGGAGGATTAATCATAACAGCTGCTGTTTATTGAAGATTTACATTACCATAGGGCAGGTACTACTACTAAGCAATTTACATAAATTTTCTCATTGAATCCTCCAACATCAAGTGGGAGCCCTTACTTCTGGACTGGGAAGGGTTTTCCAAGCACAGAGCCAGAGGACACTTCAGACGGAGTGCACTATTGACTGAACCATGTAACACTTAGGTTCCAAACTCAAAAAGAAGAACCATATGCTTACTATAAAATTTTCAAAACTCTCAGACCTATATAGAAAAATAAGCAAAACTCATAGTAAGTAGTTTCTAGAAAAGCTAGTATGTTAACTGAAAAAAAGTGTAAATATTTCATCTCACTGGTAATCGAAGAAATTAAAATAAAAAGGATAGTCCTTTTTTCCCATCAAATTAAAAACAATAGCATTTTTTTTTAAGTGAAAATACTCAGTGTTAGCCAGGATATAGTGAAAGCTGCACCCTTTCACGTTGCTGGTGGGCATGTAAATTGGAACAGATTTCCTCTCGAGCAGTGTGACAAAATGTGTCAAACGCCTCAACAAATGTTCACACTCAGCTGATCTGGTAATTCCACTTCCAGGAACTTATCCTGAGGAAATAATCAGACATGTGGGCAGGGATTGATGTAAAAATGCTAACTTCTATGTCATTTTTAATTGGATACAACCCAAATGGGTAACAATAGAAGTTAACTCCAGAGGACAGAATGGCATGAAGCCATTTACAATTGTATCTTTAAAGGATTTTGAATGAATGAGGGCAGTTCTCAAAGTATAATAAACAATGTGATCTCAATTTTATAAAAAAGAGAAAAATACACACATAAGATTAGAGAAAACTAAAAGGAAATATACCAGAATGTTAGCAGTGATCTGTGTCTCAGTGGTGGGATTAAGGTGACTTTTATATTCTTCATACTTTTCTTTTTTAATTTATTATTTTATTTATTTGTTTATTTGTGGCTGTTTGGGGTCTTCATTGCTTCATGGGCTTTTCTCTAGCTGTGGCGAGTTGGGGCTACTCTTTATTTCAGTACCCAGGCTTCTTATTGCAGTGGCTTCTTTTGTTGCAAAGCACGGGCTCTAGGGCACACAGGCTTCAGTAGTTGCCTTTCCAGAGCTCTAGGGTACAGACTCAGTTGTTATGTTACTTGGGCTTAGTTGCCCTGTGGCATGTGGGGTCTTCCCAGATCAGGGATCAAACTCATGTCCCCTGCATTGGCAGGTGGATTCTTTGCCACTGAGCCACCAGGGAAGCCCCCATATTTTTCTTGATCCAGAGGGAGAAGAGGATAAGCGGGGGACATTTGTGTATTACAAAATAGTCCTCTTTATTTTCTTAAATCTTATTTTTTTTAATTGGTGGAAAGTTGCTTTACATTTTGTGTTGGTTTCTGCCCTACAACAACGTGAATCAGTCTCTCTCTCTCTCTCTCTCTCTCTCTATATATATATATATATATATATATATATATATACCCCTTCCCCTTCTAAACCTCCCTTCCCTCCCCCATGCCACCCATCTAGGTTATCACAGAGTGCCTGCCTGGGCTGCCGGTGTTATTCAGCAATTTTCCACTATTTTACACATGATATGGCAACCCACTCCAGTGTTCTTGCCTGGAGAATCCCAGGGACGGGGGAGCCTGATGGGCTTCCGTCTATGGGGTCACACAGAGTCGGATACGACTGAAGTGACTTAGCAGCAGCAGCAGCAGCAGTGTATATGTGTGTGTGTGTATATATCTCTCAATGCTACTTTCTCAATTCATCCCACTCTCCTCTTCCCCTACTGTGTCCACAAATCTGTTCTCTACTAGGTTTATCAGTAGCATTTTATCTAGATTCCATATATATGCATTAGTATACAATACTTGTCTTTCTTTTTCTGACTTACTTCACTCTGTATAAGAGGCTCTAGGTTCATTCGCCTCACTGCAACTGACTCAAATTTGTTCCTTTTTATGGCTGAGTAATATTGGAAACAGTGTCAGACTTTATTTTTGGGGGCTCCAAAATCACTGCAGATGCTGATTGCAGCCATGAAATCAAAAGACGCTTACTCCTTGGAAGGAAAGTTATGACCAACCTTGATAGTATATTAAAAAGCAGAGACATTACTTTGCCAACAAAGGTCCGTCTAGTCAAGGCTGTGGTTTTTCCAGTGGTCATGTATGGATGTGAGAGTTGGACTGGGAAGAAAGCTGATTGCCGAAGAATTGATGCTTTTGAATTGTGGTGCTGGAGAAGACTCTTGAGTCCCTTGGACTGCAAGGAGATCCAACCAGTCCATCCTAAAGGAGATCAATCCTGGGTGTTCATTGGAAGGACTGATGCTAAAACTGAAACTCCAATACTTTGGCCACCTCATGCGACGAGTTGACTCACTGGAAAAGACTCTGATGCTGGGAAAGGTTGGGGCGGGAGGAGAAGGGGACAACAGAGAATGAGATGGCTGGATGGCATCACCGACTCTGTGGACATGAGTTTGAGTGAACTCCGGGAGTTGGTGATGGACAGGGAGGCCTGGCGTGCTGTGATTCATGGGGTTGCAGACACGACTGAGCGACTGAACTGAACTGAACTGAATATTTCTTTGTATAAATGTACCACAGTTCTTTAACCATTCATAAAACAGACCTCTTTAAACTGTTATTAAGTATTCTGGTATTAAAATTGTAATTAACATGAATAAAAATATTTTTAAGACCTTCTCTACCATCTATTGCTTTAACACACCAAGTAATCAGGAGAGACAGACATGGGATCAAGGGTATGTTAACACCTTTACACCCAGGATAGGTGTTTTCTTTAAAGAAAACCTCTTCCAGACCCCAGGATAATGTTGGACAATATTGGTCATTAACACTCATGTTATGATCTACCAGTTTTATATTTGGATATTTCATTCTGACAGTAGAGGACATTAAGTAATAATCTCTTTTGTCTGTTACATGGATTCAGAAATAAGTTCATTGACTATGTTAAATCTGCATAGCAGATTTGTGGATTTTGAAATGAACTTGTTTTAAGTAAAGATGTCAAGTGTGGTTCTGTTTTGGCAGGACCATCACCAGTAAGTACCAGCCTTGCATATTTGGAAGGGTGGGTTGCTTTAACTAAGGTTTCCGAAAATACAGTTGCAAGTGGTTAGTGAAATTAAAGGCATTCTTTACTTCCCTTTACAGCCTTGTGGTTGCCTTCTCAGGGCTCAGTGCTGTGCTCACCCAGTAATCAAGTGAGATCAGCATCACATCTGTAACTGTACAGAAGCAGTCTTTCACCGTGTGGCTGTGTAACACACACATACACACACACACACACTCTTTAGCTGCTAGTATGACACAGTTCCATGGGAAAATGAAAAATAGGAAGATATCTGAGTAGATGGATAGATTTCAATATAATTGCTAAATATGAAAGTTGAAAGAATGGTTATAGTGTTCAAGAATTTTTAAATGTTAGAGAAAAGGAAAATAAAGATGAGCTTTCCTTGAACTAGAAGGAAAACCTATTGAAACTAAATATCCAGTGCTAGAGACTAGGAGTGTGTATTTTACACTTGATCTTAGCCAGACGGCTCAGAAGCAATGGGAATGTGCATTTTTAAGTCTCTACAGGAAACTCTGATGCAGACTGTTGAAGCTAACGCTGTCTTAGCGGGGCTGCGCTGTCATGTATTTTATTCTGAGCTTCCAATATGGTATCTGCTAGAGCCACCTGTGGCTCTGGAGCTCTTAAAATGCAGTAGTATGACTGGAGAAACTGAATTTTTTATTTGAATTAATTTTAAATTTGAATGTAAATAGCTCCATGTGACTAGTAACTACCATGTTAAATAGCCTCCTTAGCCTGTAGTATATTGCCCTTCACTTGGGGCTGAAATGAAGCTGTTTTTCAGCCTGCCCTTATGATAGGTTGTACATTTCATTACTGTGACAATGATGCTCAGATGGTGGATTGGAGCATCCGCTGTAACTTGTGGGTACTGGTGGCAGCAAATGTGGCTCCAGAACCTCCTCCTGGGAGAATCAGGGTGATGGAGTGTTCCATGACCACACCCCATCACCTGAGCTGTGTTATGTAATATAATTTGGTCAGCATCGTCTTCAGCTCCCTGCTCAAAACTTAACATGGTGCTTCTCACATTCCCTCTCACCCCACAAAAACAGAAAGCCTAAATCTCATTCTCACCCCAGGATATCCAGCTCATTATATTTGTTTTTTGTGGTTTTATTTTTAACTAAGGAAATCATGTCTAATCTCCTCTCCTGTTGTTTAAGGGGTTTAGAAGTTCAGCATGGTGAGTTTTTATGGGACTTTTATGGGAAGCCAAGTGTTGTAAACATATCCAAATTATCCCAGTAGTGTAGTTTACCAAATTCTGTTCCTATGCACATGGACCTGACTTCCCTTCAACATATGAAACAGATGGGTCCAGTGAGAATCCTCCAGCTACTCCAAGCTCTGTGTTAGGATTTCTCACATTCTCAACCCAGTGAGATCAGGATATTGAACAAAAACAAATGTCCCCATCAAGACTAAGCTGGGTGGGGGCAGAGGCTCTGTCTATCCATCCTGAGCTGTGCTTCCAGCGTCACAGTATGGCTCCTGCCTCTCATAGAGGCTTGGTACCTGTCAGTTGAATGAATTAATGTTCTTGCCAAAGAGAAAGTGGACTGAAAGGGACCATGTAAAGAAGGCAAAAGACATGATCCAGGGAAAGCCCTCATTTAAGATAAAAGCGATTTGATTTAGGACAAAGTGCTTGTCCTCCATGCTTTTACTCTTTTACTCTTGTCATATCCAGCAGGTAAGAAGAAAGATGAAAGCACCAAATAATCTACCGGTGACCCTTTAACAAGGGGTTAGGGATGTCGACCCTTAGTACAGTAGAGGATCTGCCTGTAACTTATAGTCAGTCATGCCTGTGTGTGGTTCACAGATTCAACCAGTCATGGATCGTGAAATACTATAGTATTTACTATTGAAAAAAGTCTTCTGTAAGTGGATCTGAGCAGTTCAAACCCATGTTGTTCAAGAGTCAGCTGTAGTTCCATCCTGATGACAACCATTTAGTACCATGAAGGTGATTTCCTAGACTAGTGATCATAATGGGCTCTGAAGAATTGAAATTAACTCACAGACTCAGAGTCAGGAATGACAGGTTTCATTTCAGCTCTTATTAATTCAAATGCTCTTGTGCTGTGGCCTGTTTTATTTTTGTCTAATATTACAGTTCTAAGAGACCTAGCAGTTAGATTGCCTCTGGTTGTGATGTATCTGCCTGCTTATCGGCATGTTTTATTTTCCTGAAATTTTAGGCACAGAAAAATGAGAGGGAATCTATCCGACAGAAATTGGCACTGGGAAGCTTCTTTGATGATGGCCCAGGAATTTATACCAGCTGTAGCAAAAGCGGGAAGCCAAGCCTTTCCTCCCGGTGAGTGTTGTTTTGAGTTGATTTTTTGATATATACCTAATGGATTTTGTCATCTGACTGTATGTTTAATGAGATATCCTTTAAATCCTTGAGTATTTTTCCCCCATAATACTACCACCTTTATTTGTGTGCTGGACAGATCCCTCCCCACCTGTTTCTTGGGTTGGTTTTTTGGGTTTTAGTTTTGGAGATTTGGGGCCCATTTGCCCAGCCATTTGAGGTCAGATTTCTATATTTCATTTTTAGACACAATACTGATTTTACTTTGTGATGGGGAAATCAAGCTACACTCTTAAGCAAGCCAACTGATGTTTGGAACATTGTGGCAGACCACCAGATTTCCCATTAAGCAATCCCAAAACATCTGGACTCACCCCTCTGATGAATTTGATAAAAATGAATACTAGTAACTGAGAAATACAATTCCCACTTTGATCATTTAATATTTACTGCAAGTTTAACCTATCTTGCAAGGTGTTTTTTTTTTAATCTTGATTTCAGGGTATCATTGATTATTTTCATAGCTTTTAATTCCAATGAAAATATGCTAAAATCATAATTCTACCTAGAAAATAGGACTGTAGACCAGAGCTTCTCAAACTTTAATGTGCAAGTGTGTCACTTGGGGATTTTGTTAAAATGCTGATTCTGATTCAGTAGGTCTGTGTGGGGCTTAAGATTCTGTATTTCTTACAAGCTCCCAGCTGATGTTCCTCTGCCAGTCCATAGGTCACACCTTGTTTGAGGGGGTATAGACAATTTGCAAAATTAACTGTTACAAGTACAGGTATTCCAAGTGGTGAAAGTACATAGAACATTGTTTTTAAAAGGTGGTAGTAACTGAAGATGCATCAGCATTCTCTTGATCCCTCCCCAGATATCTGCTTCTTGTCAAAATACCTGTCTCTTCCTTTGGACTCTCTTAAGAGCAAATATCCCCTGTATAAATACTACGTATACTTACCATGATAAACCAAATATGGGAGACAAATAATAGCATTCATGCATTTGTTCAACCAGGGAATTTCCACTCTTTCCTTCAAATGAGGTCCAGAATTAGACACTTTGGTATCTATTTTATCTGGCTTTCAGTAAGCCTCATACTTCTGTCTGATCCTTACAGATTTACCTAAATCAGCACAAATCAGAAAGCACACATATGTGCATATCAAGGAGTTACTGCCAGTGGGTTAGTGCCTGGAGTCAGGAGCTGAGACCTGGCCACGCAGCGTTCAGGCATGTCCTCGTTGGTGGGTGGGGCCAGCACAGGCTCAGAGGATTCCCTCGATCTCTTCATATGTCATTTCAGAGCTGGAAGCCTTTGCCTTTGCTGTAGAAGCACCTTTCCCCTCCCAGTGGGATGTGGCAGAAGAACTGTGGCCTAGGAACCTGGACACCTGAGGGTTCATCCTAGTCAGCTTCTAACTCTGAGACTTGAACAGTTTACTTAGTTTCACCATGCCTCAGTTTCCTCGTTTTTGTAAAATGAGGAGAGTAGACCCCATAGATAGTCTTCTAGATCTCTGTTACTGCTCTCCCCAAAGCCCCAAAAAGTTTTCTTTTAGAAATCCCATCTCTCTGCTCAGCCATGTCATATTCATCTGGTCCAAATGGGAGGTCTGGGTTTCAGAATCAAAGTGTGTGTGTGTGTTTGTGTGTGTGTGTGTTACATGGCTTTAAAAGTAAAGTAGAATTAACTACAGTTGTATAATAACAACACAAAATAAAAGTAACAGTCCTTGGTCCTATCCCTCTCTATCCTCTCTCACTCTCCAGAAATAATAGTGTTTAACTCCTCAGCTATTGCTGCTGGTGTTTATGTCTCTGAATAAAATGCTGATCTTCTTAGCTTTTACTTTTAAACCATCTTTTGACTACCAAATTACAGAAGGCTAGGGTTTAACTCTCTTTTACAGCCCTCCCACAGACATATCTGTATATCCCCCCATCCTCCCCATGTAATTATTTCAGAATTTGGGGTAAAATAACTGTTTGATTTTACATTATTAAGATCGTATATTATTCACCTTGAACCGTATAGTAAGCTATGATTACTTGAGAAGTTGTATTGTTTATTCTGAGAGTTTAATTGCCCCATTTTCCCTTTGCTAGTTGGAGGGCTCTATTACATTCCACTGTATGAATGTATCCCAATTCATGGAGCCACTCTTCTGATGAAAGGCATTGACTTGCTTCAAACGTTCTTTCAAAGGTTTTGCTCTTGTAAATAGTGCTGCTTCTGAACATCCTTGTTCATCTCTTCTGCTGTCCATGTGCAAGTTTCTCTTGGTACATTCCTAGGAGTGGAATTCCTAAGAAAATACATGAATGTTCCTACTTAGAAAATAATGCCAAAACTGTTCTCCAAAAAAATTGCTCAAGTTACACTCCTACCAGCAATAGTTCAAAGATCCTATAGATCCATAGCCTTTCTAACACTCAATATTGACAATTTCTTTTATATTTTTTAACTGCATATGTATTAAATGGTATTTCATTGTGCTTATTAACTCTCATTGTTTCCCTTTCTGTGGTATATCTATTTGGGCTTTATGTTCAAATTTCTGTTGGATTCTTTATGCTTTTTTCAATGTACATCATATTTTAATGAGCTGTTTCTCGCCTGTATAACCCTCTGGACCTGGTGTCTACTTTGTATGTTTGATTTAACTGCTTTCATGGGAAATAGATGGGAAAACAGTGGAAACAGTGTCAGACTTTATATTTTGGGGCTCCAAAATCACTGCGGATGCTGATTGCAGCCAGGAAATTAAAAGACGCTTACTCCTTGGAAGGAAAGTTATGACCAACCTAGATAGCATATTAAAAAGCAGAGACATTACTTTGCCAACCAAGGTCCGTCTAGTCAAGGCTATGGTTTTTCCCGTGGTCATGTGTGGATGTGAGAGTTGGACTGTGAAGAAAGCTGATTGCCGAAGAATAGATGCTTTTGAACTGTGGTGTTAGAGAAGACTCTTGAGAGTCCCTTGGACTTCAAGGAGATCCAGCCAGTCCATTCTAAAGGAGATCAGTCCTGGGTGTTCACTGGAAGGACTGATGCTAAAGCTGAAACTGCAATACTTTGGCCACCTCATGCGACGAGTTGACTCACTGGAAAAGACTCTGATGCTGGGAAGGATTGGGGGCGGGAGGAGAAGGGGACAACAGAGAATGAGATGGCTGGATGGCATCACCGACTCGATGGACATGAGTTTGAGTGAACTCCGGGAGTTGGTGATGGACAGGGAGGCCTGGCGTGCTGTGATTCATGGGGTTGCAAAGAGTCGGACACGACTGAGCGACTGAACTGAACTGAACTGACTGAACTGAAGATTGTACACACTTTTTATTTCTTAAGTCAGTTCTAGTAAGGTGTATTTTTTAAGAAGTTATCCATTTTATGTTTTCAAAATTTTTCACATCATGCTTTCTCATTTCACTAAAGGTATTAATTTTAGTTAAATTGTTCAAAATGTTTTCTTCTGATTTCTGTAAGTCCACGATTTTTCTTCTGAGTTTATTTTTTTGTTTGTTTACATTTCTGTTAATAATTAGGCATAAAACTCTAAGAGCTGTTGGCTCCAAGCCCTAACACTGAACTCTCTGGTTAGGGCCTGTTAGCCACATACTAACTCTCCTCAGAGAGACATGCCTTGATCACCCAGTTGAAAAGTCAGCACCCAGCCTCTTACCCTGATTCATTTTTCTTTGTGACCCTTATCATTACCTGACATTGTATTAAATATACTTTTAACTTGGTTTAAGTGTACTCCGGGAGTTGGTGATGGACAGGGAGGCCTGGCGTGCTGTGATTCATGGGGTCGCGGAGAGTCGGACACGACTGAGCGACTGAACTGAACTGAACTTGTTCTTTGTCTTTCTCTAGTACTAAAATATTAACCTCAAGAGAACAGATCTTTTTTTTGTTCACCATCCTAACTATTGGTTAGTGTCTAGTCACCGAACCGTTACTGAATTAATGAATGATGAACTTCACTTTGGGTTTTCCAGGTGGTGCTAGTGGTAAAGAACCTGCCTGCCAATGCAGGAGATGTAAGAGACACCGGTTCCATCCCTGAGTCAGGAACATCCCCTGGAGAAGGAAATGGCAACCCACACCAGTACTCTCACCCTGGAGAATCCCATAGGAGCCTGGCAGGCTACAGTCCATAGGGTTGCAAAGAGATGGGCACAGCTGACATGACCTAGCATGCACGCACAAATTTCAGTTTAGAATGGTCAGGTGAAAACAACTATTTTGTTAGGATGAACCCAATTTAAAGTATCTAAATCTCTTTTCTCTTGGGCTGTAAGTTACCCAGAGAGAACCTCTCCAACTTCATCCTGAGGAAGTTTAAGCCTGGCTGCTAGTGTAAGACTCAAGCAGGCTAGTGGTTGACGATTCATCATGCACTTAATTCCCTTGATTTCAATAAGACCTTTCATTGCCATCTCAGCTGTGCCTGAGGGAGCCCCAGCCTGGAACTCCTCTGATTCAGCCTCTATAGATAGCATACTTTCTCATTCTGCCAGACCACAGGTAGACAGGGCAAGTTAGGTGGTCTAGATTTTTCTTTCAATTGCTAAATCAGTCTTCCTCCACAAACAGTCTACCCCACTCTCCCAGCTTCAGATGTACCTGAGCATTTCCAGGATCCTGCAGTGAAAATGCACGCGCTTCCTCCACCAGCCACCCCTGCAGGCATCTAGCAAATTGAAATAAAGTCAGATGCCGCTCATCCATCTGTGTTTTGTTTTTTTTCTATCTTGTGTGCCATTGTCTCCTTTTCCATTTTCTTCGTCCCTGTAGGTTTATACCTTCTTTTTTCCTTTTATATTATTTTAGTAGGATTTCAGAAGCGAGAGTAGATAAATACTTGTGTTCCATATGCCATCTGTAACTAGATGTCTCATAAAGATTTTCATTATTTTTTAAAGATTTTTTTTTTAATCTGGACCATTTTTAAAGTTTTTATTTAATTTGTTACAGTATTGTTTCTGTTTTGTGTTTTGGTTTTTTGGCTGTGAGGCATGTGGGATCTCCCTGACCAGGGATCTAACTCGCCCCCTTCCCCATTGGAAGGCGCAGTCTTAACCTACAGGACTGCCAGGGAAGTCCCAAAAGGTTTTCATTATTTTTAATAGAAGAAATATCTTTGCAGATAAAATCGTGTGCCAAAACCATGTGTGTAAAACAAAGCTGACCTCTGGTTCAGGAGGACTGAAGGAGAGAGGTTGGGATAACTCTGCCCAGAATATGCCTCCTCCACCACTTCTGCTCAGTGCCCCTCTATTCCACGCTCACTGACCCTCACCATCCCTCCCCTGTAAACCCTCAGCCCACCTGACACTCCTCTAGCAGAGCATCATTTGAGAATCAGTGAGTCATCCACGCCCTTTGGAGACACAGCTCTCTAAACACATATGTATTTCACAGGAGCTCAGAACAAGCTACTCTTGTTGACTCGCCATAAGGAAGATTATTTATATCCTGTTCTTTCAGATGTTTTCATCCTGGGATGAGATCATCCCCTCTGAGAACACGATGACTTTTTGGATGATGGTTAATGATGATACTTAATGTTTCTAAGAAATATCACTTTATCCCAGTAAATTTTAAGTCTTCAAAGACTGACTGCCGTTCCCTTTGCTCAGTCATAATGTAGGAGAAAAGCCTGAGGAGATGTTCAGTTGCAATTGTGTAACCCATATTCTTCATCCCTATTAGAATTAATGTTCTAATGTATTACAGTTCCTGAAATTCTTCATTAAGCTGGAAAATACCTTACCTCTTCCATACCAAAGTACTTAAGGGATGTTAGAACTCTGAGGTCTCGATGTGGCACTCCAAAATGCACCTAAGCACATGTGCTGAATTAGTAAAATAATCAAAACCAGGTAAATATTAGATGAATTTACTACTTTAAGGATCTCAGTACTCAATTTTAAATGAGGCTGAGGACTTAAAATTAATTGACCAAGCAACAGGTTTTGAAGTGCTAAGCTTTCTTTTACGGCAGGGCTTACCTGGTTAAGTAGGATCCTTTGGCAAAATAATAGAGTTCTATTTATGCATTTTAAAGGGTATGTGATTACCTGTAAAAATTAACTTCATGCGCGTTATGTGAGAAATTGTGAAGTAGCATGAGGGTCCTTTGGGAAGACGTGCTTATTAAGCCGCTACTGCAAACGTTAAGTCCTTCTCAGTTGGCCTTTGGGTTTCAGCCCCACTGAATTTTTCTAATTGGTGCTATCTCCTAAAGCACTTTTTAAAAGAATGACAAGTTATTAAATGTAAGCTAGGCTTACTATAATCCCATAAAGACATTTCATGCCCAATACTGCAGCAAAAGAATTTTTGATATTGCTTCATAACTCAAGTAATTAAATTTGACTTATACTGAAATGTGGCAAGTACAGGAAGTGCCATATTTTTCTTCCAAATTTGCTAATCCACACATAATCAGCCTTTTCAAATGGAGATCATATGACCTTTGTCAGTTTTTTCTACTTAAAAATGCTTCAGCTAAAAGCTTAAAAGGAAATGAGGAAAATGAATTACCTATTTTTGAAATAAGCTTTCTAAGAAATATTACTCATGTTCTCAAAAAATATTCGTTTTCTTTTATGACTGGTATAATACTTTGCTATAAAATTTTTCTCATTGACCAAATTAATCTTGAATCAGCATTATATTTTGGATTCTAAGTTTACATAGCTTAATGTTATTAATATCAAAGGAATGGAAATTGGCTTGCTGCTGTTAAGTCACTTCAGTCGTGTCCGACTCTGTGTGACCCCATAGACGGCAGCCCACCAGGCTCCCCCGTCCCTGGGATTCTCCAGGCAAGAATACTGGAGTGGGTTGCCATTTCCTTCTCCAGTGTGTGAAAGTGAAAAGTGAAAGTGAAGTCGCTCAGTCGTGTCTGATCCTTAGCAACCCCACGGACTGCAGCCTACCAGGCTGCTCCATCCATGGGATTTTCTAGGCAAGAGTACTGGAGTGGCTTGCCATTGAAATTGGCTTGGCTGCTATGAAAATACAAGACAAAGTGGTCATTAGTAATAGACGTCTAGGAAATCTTTCATCTTTCAAATAGGACAGCCTGTTTGGACATTGTAGAGAAAGCTATTTCTGCCTTTTCCATTCTCCTTTTCTCAGAGTAAACACAAAATAAACCTGACCCCCACTCTTCCTCTTCCCTTACCCTAGATAGATTTTATTTGTTGTTGTTGCTGTTTAGTAGCTAAACCATCTCCAGTTCATGGGCTATAATCCACCAGGCTCTTCTGTCCATGGAATTTCTCAGGCAAAATTATTGGAGTGGATTGCCATTTCCTTCTCCAGGGGATCTTCCTGGTCTTCTGTGGGGATCCAACCCAAGGCCCCTGTATTGGCAAGTGGATTCTTTACCACTGAGCCACCAGGGAAGCCCAGATTTCATTTACATGCATATAAATATAAATGCACTTTAATGCAGTCTATTTCATAAAATATGCAATGGGATGTCGTAACCTAGAAAAGGTTATTTACCCCTCTCTCCATGCAGCGTGAAGATTATGAAAAACAGACGTTCCCCAGAGAGTTTTTGAGATGCTGGTTTGAATAATGATTACTGTTTATTTGTCTCAGCCATTCCAACATCCCCAAATCAAAATGTATTTCTTTCTTGTTCTTACAGGTTTATTGGTGAATGACTGAGACAAGACCAATAATATTAACCCAGCACCTCCTTTTGTGTCTGGGCTGATTGGAGGGGAGCGGGAGCAGGGAGGCACTACATAGCCCAGGGAGTTGTGTTAGTAGGACGGATGACAGTGCTCTAGAGTGCCTTTAAAGAAACTGGATTCACAGAAGCTTTGAATGTGTGGAATTGAGGATCTGAATATATAATCTGATGTGGAATCACAGGTCAAAGCAGCATCATTTTGCCAGTAAAGTAAATCATCCTTTGGTCTCTGACAGTAATAATGTTTGCATAAATTCCTAGAATTAAGCACAGTGGTCATATATACCCAGCATGGGCGAGAAGAGGTTATCCTGTTTTAATGCAGTGAAATTTGCTTTCCTGAAGTAATAGGTACATACTCCAGCAACCTATTTATAACGTGTGACATATCTTTTAAACTTCATATTAATCTCACACAAGTACACTATTCATTTGCATAGAATATCCTTCATATGAGTAATTCCAAGGTACATGCCACTGCAAATGATAGTTTACAAATTCTTTTTTTTAATATACTATTTGAAAAGTCATCGGGTACCCTGCAGAAAACTCTTTACTATTTTTCATGCCCTCCTCCAAGAATTACCTCCAGTATTCTAAAATATTACACAATTTTAAAAGTAAAGGAAAATTTGGAAAGGATCTTTTGAGGACTAATACTATTAAAATGGCAAAACAAATTTAATTATGTAAGCAATCCTTCTCTTTTACAAACGTGAAAGGACATCGAATTGATATTTGTGAAATTTTCTTTGTCTAATAAATGGCCTCACTTTACGGTAATGCCAATGACCCCAGTTTAATTAGGTGCAATTAATTTTGTGCAAGTGAAATTTGACATCTTGCTAGAGGCATAACTAGCTGTACTCTTATGAATTTTATTATTATCACCAGTGAGAATTCAATTGTCAGAGCTACTGCAGAAGGGTGGGAGATGGGGAGAAAAGGGCCACAGGGCTGGCATTTTATATTTAAAAACGGTTCCAGTGGACAGCCAAATGTTTAATTAAAAGAACTTCTAGAAATGATTTTTCATTGGCGCATCATCTTTGACAAGTTATCATGACTTTATTATTGCCATTTGCACTCCCTACAGACAGTGGTCCCTCCCATGTGCCTGGACACACACAGCTTATATGAGGACTGGATTCTTTGAGACTTTACATAAGCACCCGCTGCTACGAGAAAAAAGCCTCACTGACTGCAAGTGAGCTCCGTCATCTGGAGGTTAACACAATCCTTTTGTTTGATTTTGTTATAAAATTTTTTGTGCCCCTCAGATTATTCTCACTCAGATTGTTGTTGCTGTTCAGTTGCTAAGTCATGTCTGACCCTTTGTGACCTCTTGGTCTATAGCAAGCCAGGCTCCTCTGTCTTTCACTATCTCCTGGAGTCTGCTCAGATTCATGTCCACTGAGTCGGTGATACCATCCATCCATTTCATCCTCTGCTGCTTCCTTCTCCGTTTGCCTTCAATCTTTCCCAGCATCAGTCTTTTCCGATGAGACGGCTCTTCGCATCGGGTAGCCAAGATATTGGAGCTTCAGCAGCAGTCCTCCCAGTGAATATTTGGGGTTGTTTTCCATTAGGATTGACTGATTTGATCTCTCTGCTGTCCAAGCAACAGACTCTCGAGAGTCTTCTGTAGCACCATAATTCAAAAGCATCAGTTCTTCAGCACTCAACCTTCTTTATGATCCAAATCTCATATCCTGGACTACTGGAAAAACCATAGCTCAATCAGATTATCACATGCATTAAAAACCCATGCAAGATATTTCAAAAAATCACTGTCAATTAAATGGTGACACTTGCCTCCATAACACGTAGAATTTTATTTTTTTTGTTAATCAGGGCAGCAGTGGGGCAGGGGGAGCTGTGCCATGTACATGTGGAATCTTAGTTTCCAAGGATCAAACCTGCGTCCCTTGTGGTAGAAGCTCAGAACCCTGACCACTGGATTTTCAGGGAATTCCAGAATTTTTGTTTTATTGAAAAGCTCTTTGAGGTTTATTTGGATATGCATTTTTGTCGCATGTGTCTTTTGTGCATACAAAAATATAAGAAAAAGGGAAATTGGTTACGGTAGTTGTACACCCTTTTCATATTCACAATTCAGTTCTCCTTTCACCAGTTTCCCTTGGAGTTGTCCATCTTTCCCCACAGTGTCACCCCTTGTGCCATCAGGAGGTGGCACATATCACCTTCCAAGCCACTGACCCCCATTCTGCATGTTTCCATCAGAAGGCATGGAGAGCCAGTTTCCAGAGCCCACCTCCTTCTCATCGGCGCTCATATGGTTTGTTGGCTGATGGGGCTACTGCCCAGTAGAACAGTTATGCCACCAGCTGTGTGGGTGACTGAGATCATGAGACATATCCGGACTTTAAAAGATGGCCAAAGATGAATAACCGTGTGTCACAGAATTAGCGCAATTCAGTAAATCTGCTGCATTCTCCTAATGATTGAATCGAATCAGATGACCACAAATTAAATCATGAAACAGAAAGTCTCTGAGATAAAGCTTACTATGGGACCAAGCCTAAACGGTAGCCCCAATGTTTTTTTAAACATAAACATGAAAAGTGGCGAAAGCAGTTCTTCAGTCTTAAAGAGAGTAAAAGAATTTGCAGTTAAAATTTTCACCAGATCCAACCATCCCCCTCCAAAACATCCATAGGC
The DNA here is from genome assembly GCF_049115385.1 of Moschus berezovskii. Lineage (NCBI taxonomy): Eukaryota > Metazoa > Chordata > Mammalia > Artiodactyla > Moschidae > Moschus > Moschus berezovskii. Next base: position 130,491,584 of record NC_142460.1, on the reverse strand, counting down.
ACTGAGTCTTCAACTGCCCTATCTTTAACCTAACCTCACAGACCTTAGGGCTTCCCAGGTGGCTCAGTGAGGGTTCAATCCCTGGATCGGGAAGATCCCCTGGAGAAGAAATGGCTAACCCACTCCAGTATTCTTGCCTGGGATACCCCATGGACGGAGGAGCCTGTGGGCTACAGTCCATGGGGTCTAAAGAGTTGGACATGACTAGGCAACTAAACAGCAGCAGCACAAACCTTATCACAGGTCTGGAAGGGGTATGAGCCGAACTTCAGCTCCAGCAGCTGAAAATCATCAGCAGGTCAGGCTGATACAAGTTTAAACTCCACTTGGGCTGAGCAGAATCAGTAGGCAGGCTGGCTTTAAAAATACAGTGAGGGACTTCCCTGGGAGTCCAGTGGTTAAGACTCCACGCTTTGACTCCAGGGGATATTCCACTTCAGGAGATGTGGGTTTGATCCCTGGTCAGCGAACTAAGATCCCACATGCTGTGAGGCACAGCCAAAAAAAAAAATTTTTTTTTAAGGTAAAGTTCAAAAAAAAAAAAAAGAAAACAAAGGGTGAAATGTATATCCATTACTTTAGAGTCTGTCATCTGTGCAGAGGCAAAAAGAAGGCGGTTAAGGCTAGGCTGGGGAGGGATGGCAACAGTTGAATCAAAGAGTCCATCCACAGAAATGTCCACTTGCAAGAAAATATGTTTCTCACTGCCCTCAAAGAGGATCTTCCACCACCCCCACCCCAGCACCCTGCCAGAAACAAAAGCCAGCCTGACTCATGAGTCATGGTCTCTGCATAGATACCGTCTGAGTCACACACGCAGCAGTCCTCTTCCAGCTGTCAAATATTTAATCCTACTCACCTTTCTCCAACAAACAAGTGCTAATCAACTTGCCCATTTTCTCTCCTTTTCCTTTTTTAATTCCTGCTAAATGCCCACACATAGCAACTTAGAGGCACTCAAAAGAGAAAAGTTCAAAGTCAGCTGAATTTCTTCCGTCAAAAAATATCTAGGTGTATTTCCTGCCACTTTTTCTGTACATATATCTCCACATTTTTGTTTACAGAGTTGGAATCATACTATATCTATTGTTTTAGAGTTTGGTTTTTCATTTTGAGTTAACAATACATCAAGATCATGTGCCCATTTCATAACTGTTCGTATGTTTTTACCAGCCTCATAATGGCCAATTATGTATTTCACCATAATATACTTAAATTTCTTATCGTTAGACATTGAAGTTGTTTCCAGTTTTTTGTTTTGCTTTTATTTTTTCGTCTTCTCTTTTATTCTTCCATTCATGAATTTATTCTAGACTTGTTAAAGTGCCTGGCTTCTCACCATACTCCCTTAGAATAAAATGCCAGCTTTGTGACTTTATATAATTTCTTGATTTTCTTATATGTAAAGTGGAGTTCATCATACTTGTTTTATGTGTATCTGAGGATTAAAGATAATATTTATTAAGTGCCTACAACATAGTAGATGCTCAAAAGTGGTAACTTTTGAGAATGTAGATGGCTTAGAAATCATTTGACTTTAATTAAGATGAAAGTATACCACATTTGGCACTTAGGAGAGATGACTGTTTTATTCCATCATTATTGCAGTATCAGAAGAGGTCTCATTCAGGTCTTCAATTCATGCAGAAAATATTTCTGGTGAAAATGCATTTTTTAACATTAAGACCCTATAATTCCCAATTTAATTACATGTAAGTGGTCATTAGTGAAGGGACTGGATACTGATGTGGAATTAGAACCAGCAGCTGTCTGAGGAATGCAGGTATTTATGGCTCCCTGAAGTGGAAGTGAGAAATAGATTTAAGGGACTAGATCTGATTGATAGAGTGCCTGATGAACTCTGGACAGAGGTTCGTGACATTGTACAGGAGACAGGGACCAAGACCATCCCCATGGAAAAGAAATGCAAAAGACCGAAATGGCTGTCTGAGGAGGCCTTACAAATAGCTGTAAAAAGAAGAGAGGCGAAAAGCAAAGGAGAAAAGGAAAGATATAAGCATCTGAATGCAGAGTTCCAAAGAATAGCAAGGAGAGATAAGAAAGCCTTCCTCAGTGATCAATGCAAAGAAATAGAGGAAGACAACAGAACAGGAAAAACAAGAGACCTCTTCAAGAAAATTAGAGATTCCAAGGGAACTTTTCATGCAAAGATGGGCTCGATAAAGGACAGAAATGGTATGGACCTAACAGAAGCAGAAGATATTAAGAAGAGGTGGCAGGAATACACAGAAGAACTGTACAAAAAAGATCTTCACGACCAAGATAGTCACGATAACGTGATCACTGACCTAGAGCCAGACATCTTGGAATGTGAAGTCAAGTGGGCCTTAGAAAGCATCACTACGAACAAAGCTAGTGGAGGTGATGGAATTCCAGTTGAGCTATTTCAAGTCTTGAAAGATGATGCTGTGAAAGTGCTGCACTCAATATGCCAGCAGATTTGGAAAACTCAGCAGTGGCCACAGGACTGGAAGAGGTCAGTCTTCATTCCAATCCCAAAGAAAGGCAATGCCAAAGAATGCTCAAACTACCGCACAATTGCACTCATCTCACACGCTAGTAAAGTCATGCTCAAAATTCTCCAAGCCAGGCTTCAGCAGTATGTAAACCGTGAACTCCCAGATGTTCAAGCAGGTTTTAGAAAAGGCAGAGGCACCAGAGATCAAATTGCCAACATCCGCTGGATCATGGAGAAAGCAAGAGAGTTTCAGAAAAACATCTATTTCTGCTTCATTGACTATGCCAAAGCCTTTGACTGCGTGGATCACAATAAACTGTGGAACATTCTGAAAGAGATGGGAATCCCAGACCACCTGACCTGCCTCTTGAGAAACCTGTATGCAGGTCAGGAAGCAACAGTTAGAACCGGTCATGGAACAACAGACTGGTTCCAAATAGGAAAAGGTGTACGTCAAGGTTGTATATTGTCACCTTGCTTATTTAACTTATATGCAGAGCACATCATGAGGAATGCTGGGCTGGAAGAAGCACAAGCTGTAATCAAGATTGCTGGGAGAAATATCAATAACCTCAGATATGCAGATGACACTACCCTTATGGCAGAAAGTGAAGAGGAACTCAAAAGCCTCTTGATGAAAGTGAAAGAGGAGAGTGAAAGGGTTGGCTTGAAGCTCAACATTCAGAAAACAAAGATCATGGCATCTGGTCCCATCACTTCATGGGAAATAGATGGAAAAACAGTGGAAACAGTGTCAGACTTTGTTTTCTTGGGCTCCAAAATCACTGCAGATGCTGATTGCAGCCATGAAATTAAAAGACGCTTGCTCCTTGGAAGGAAAGTTATGACCAACCTTGATAGTATATTAAAAAGCAGAGACATCACTTTGCCGACCAAGGTCCGTCTAGTCAAGGCAATGGTTTTTCCCGTGGTCATGTATGGATGTGAGAGTTGGACTGTGAAGAAAGCTGATCGCCGAAGAATCGATACTTTTGAACTGTGGTGTTGGAGAAGACTCTTGAGAGTCCCTTATACTGCAAGGAGATCCAACCAGTCCATTCTAAAGGAGATCAATCCTGGATGTTCATTGGAGGGACTGATGCTAAGGCTGAAACTCCAATACTTTGGCCACCTCATGAGACGAGTTGACTCACTGGAAAAGACTCTGATGCTGGGAAAGGTTGGGGGCGGGAGGAGAAGGGGACGACCGAGAATGAGATGGCTGGATGGCATCACCGACTCTGTGGACATGAGTTTGAGTGTACTCCGGGAGTTGGTGATGGACAGGGAGGCCTGGCGTGCTGTGATTCATGGGGTCGCGGAGAGTCGGACACGACTGAGCGACTGAACTGAACTGAACTGAAGAATCAGGCTAGGCTCCAGAGGCTGGCACTTCACCAGAGAAAAGCTGGCGAGTGCTAGTCCACCCCTAGCCTCTTAAGTAGTGAGAAGACTCTGTGGAGCTGGATGCCCACCAGCCCTCATGTGAACACATACAGACGGAAGGTCCAGAACTAACAAGCCTTAGAAAAGAGAGCAGACAAAAGGTCTGCCCAGAACTAGGAGAAGAAAACCCAGAGAGGGCCGTCCACATTTCCCCACCCTCAGAGCTGCTTTCCTCTGCTTTTGCTGAAGAAACCGGAAGCCTGAGTCCTGTAAGATGTGGGGTCAGGACAGGACATGAAGAGACATGGTGGCCCCTGTCTCCCAGTCCTGTCTCTAGCACACAGTTTGAAACAACCCTTAACTTCTCTTGACACATTACTGCTGGAGGGTTGGCTTTCCATCCCTCTCTGCATTTGCTCACCCCACCTCCAGTGGCCAGACGGCCTTTCTTCTGCAGTTAGGGCCCTGCTCATTCGCTCTTCTTGGTTACCACCTTACTTGCTAACTAACGTTCAGGTTAAGTGAAAGTGTTTCTTTTCTCATATGTAGGATAAGGAGTGTCTAGTAAGTGTTTGTTTTTCAGTTTTGTCCCAATGCTTTATATATTCCACATTTCTGTTTGTATATTGTGATTTAATACCAAGCATTTGGTACCTGTTCAAAGACCTGGTTTCTCTTCCTAGATCAACTACCTCCATGCATCCACTTAATACAGGGGTCGTGAACGTAAAATGCCTGCACGGGCCAGGAAGAAGCTTGAAGGAATGAGGTTGCCCAGATAAAAGGCAGTAGGTGGGACTGTAGGGAACTAGAAAGACTGTGTCCTGGCCTGAGGAGGTGTGGGGAAGGGAGGAATGGGGGGTGTGTCTTAGGCTCAGCACTGGCTGACCTGTGCTGTGGGGTTTTCAGAGATGTTCTTGCCTGATCACCAAATGAATGAATGAATAGTTAAAACTCCCCTTTTTTTCTAATATACTTGTAAGCATCACTGTGTGTGTGATGTTATATGTTAGACCAGCAGTATTTGAACCTGTTGTATGAATATCATTCTTTTTAAAAAGTCAGCTTAACTCAGCCATTAAGGAGCAATGAAATGTTATCACTTGCAGCAACATGGATGGACTTGGAGGGCATTAGGTTCAATGAAATTGTCAGACAGAGGAAGATGAATACTGTATGGTATCACTTATATGTGGAATCTTACCAAATACAGCAAACTAGTGAATATAACAAAAAAGAAGCAGACGCACAGTTAGAGAGAGCAAACTAGTGGTTACCACGTGGGCATCTAGGAGAGACGCCTGTGGGGAGGGGGAAGAGGGCGAGGCATCAGAGGGGGAGGGGAGTAAGAAGTACGAACTATAAGGTGTAAAATAAGCTACAAGGATGTAGTGTACAATGGGAAATAGAGCCAATATTTTTATAGTAACTGTAAGTGGAGTATAACCTTTAAAAATTGTGAAACACTGTATTGTACACCTGTAACATATAATATTGTACAGCAACTGTACTTCAATTTTAAATTTTTTAAAAGTCGAATGATCATCCCATGCATTACACAGTCTTTAGCAAAAGGAAGTTAACACAGTCCCGCTAAAGTAAAATAAGAAATAGTATACTTTCACAATAACAAACATTGGGAAACAGAAACTTTGCCTTCCCTTTTCTGAATAGTAATTCTGTAAATCTCATGGTAAATGTCAATATGAAACAGTAGGGAAAAGAAGAGTGAAGAGCAAGGTTTGGGAAATGGGAAAGGTGTTTCACGATTTTTTTCTGTTTTTTTTTGGTCATGCTGCAGGGCATGCAGAATGTTAGTTCCCAGTTCAGTTCAGTCGCTCAGCCCTGTCCGACTCTGCAAAACCATGGACTGCAGCACACCAGGCTTCCCTGTCCATTACCAACTCCCAGAGCTTGCTCAAACTCATGTCCATCGAGTCGGTGATGCCATCCAACCATCGTCCCCTTCTCCTCCCACCTTCAGTCTTTCCCAGCATCAGGGTCTTTTCCAATGAGTCAGTTCTTCACATCAGGTGGCCAAAGTATTGGAGTTTCAGCTTCAGCATTAGCTCTTCCAATGAATATTCAGGACTGATTTCCTTTAGGATGGACTGGTTGGATCTCCTTGCTGTCCAAGGAACTCTCAAGAGTCTTCTCCAACACCACAGTTCAAAAGCATCAAGTTCCCAGACCAGAGATCAAACCCATGCCCCCTGCAGTGGAAGTCCTGAATCTTAACCACTGGACCTCCAGGGAAGTAAGCCAGAAAGAAAAACACCAATACAGTATACTAACGCATATATATGGAATTTAGAAAGATGGCAATGATAACCCTGTATATGAGACAGCAAAAGAGACACAGGTGTATAGAACAGTCTTTGGGACTCTGTGGGAGAGGGTGAGGGTGGGATTATTTGGCAGAATGGCATTGAAACATGTATATTATCATATGTGAAACAAATCACCAGTCCAGGTTCAACGCATGATACAGGATGCTCGAGGCTGGTGCATGGGGATGACCCAGAGGGAGGATAAGGGGAGGAGGGAGGTGGGAGGGGGGTTCAGGAAGGGGAACGTACGTACACCAGGGGCAGATTCATGTCAATGTATGGCAAAACCAACCAATATAATATTGTAAAATTTAAAAAAAGAAAAAGGAGAATAAAAAGAATAAATGTATATATGTACAAAAAAAAACAAACAAAAAAAGTATGTTAATTTGTGATAACAGATGATTTGACTAAGTCTTAAGTAATAAACACCTTTACACATCTTCAAAAAAAAAAAAAACCCACCTCAGTTCATCCTATAGAGACTCCATCATACACCTCATGTATCTATAACTTACCCAGACCTCAGGTGTTCCCACATTCCTTCTTCATGACAAATTCTTAGAAAAATGAAATGTGTTTATAGCTATCCTTGGTTAATTATAGCATACATTTTATATTCCATCTCCTTTGAAATTCTCATAAAACAGCAAATGTAGAAAGGCTTTATGTAGAAAGCCTTTGAATAATGCATCAAAGACCCATTAGGTAATATATTTTAACAGCCCAGCCACAGACTAGTTGGGAATACTGAGTAATGAGTAACAGCAGAGCCAGAGGCTCTCACAACCACACTGGTTTTGGACAGAAGATGAACAATGCATGTTTGAAATGCCTAGGCATTTTGAAGTTCCCTTTTACTCCGTTTCTTAAGGAAACCATGCAATTGCCTTGAAATTATAGGCAACTACAGGAGGTTAATACATGGGCTTCCCTGGTGGCTCAGCCGTAAAGAATCTGCATGCCAGCAGGAGACTCAGGTTTGCTCCCTTGGTCAGGAAGATCCCCTGGAGAAGGGAATGGCAACCTGCTCCAGTATTCTTGCTTGGGAAATCTCATGGACAGAGGATCATGGCGGGCTGCAGACAATGGGGTCACAAAAGAGTCAGACACGATTTAGCAGCTAAACAAAAAACAACAGGAGGTATATGTGCTTAAAATTATATAGCCATCACAGGCAAGACTTGACAAATCCACACCTGAGATTAAGTGCAGTATAGGGGATAGGCCACTGGAGGTACAGCCTGTAGTCTCTTGCTTTGTAACCTTTCACCAGTTATCTGCTGCCACAGTGATGATATATAAGAAAAACCCACCCACATCAGTGGCATCAGATGATAAGCGTTGATTTCTACTGCTGGTCAGACCTGGGTTCACGTGGGGCTTATTTCTGTGTCTGTGATCAGCTATGGGTTGGCAAGGTGCCTCTGCTACTCTTCACTGAACTCTCTCAGGTGCCTGGGGCCTCAGTTGGGACAATTGCCAGTTGAGCTCTGTGCTGCAAAGTCTGTCTTCTGCCAGCAGGTGGAACCGGACCTGGGCAGTGGCAGCTTTCCCTGCAGGGGCGGTGGGGGGGACTCGGAACTCTAAAGCCATCACTTCCTCTGCACTCTGTTGGCCATGGCAGATCAGGAGGGCAGCCCCGGGATCAGGAAATAGACTCTCTACCTCTGGATGGAGAAGCCACAATCTTATTACAGAGGGACCAGACAGAGGGAAGAGAGGAATTGGGACATTTTAACAATCAGGCTGTCACAGATTGGGGGCAAGTTATCTGAGTTCTTTAAGTAACCCCTGTCTTGCCCATCCCTGGAGAGGGAAATGACAACCCACTGTGGTATTCTTGCCTGGAGGATCTCATGGATAGAGGAGCCTGGCGGGCTGCAGTCCATAGGGTTGCAAAGAGTTGGACACGACTGAGCACACCTTGCCCGTAATCCACAGATAGTTGTTCAACCCAGGGCAAGAAAGTAGTGAACATACTGTTAAATTCACATTCAATGCAGCTGTCCAAGTGAAGTTAACCAAGGTGTGGTGCAGGGTAAAGAACCAAAGAATCTTAAACATTTCTGTGTGAATGAGGGCAGTTTCAGCTGGTGCTGGGATATTCCTGTTTCTAAAATCGAGAAACACCAAATTAGTTCTGGGTTTTGGAGCTGGCCGTCACACCAGGCCACTCTCAGTCATTGAAACCCAAGGCCAGGACAAAGGCTGGGTTTCCAATGCTGCTGCCCCCAGTAGAAGTCACAGCAAACTTTAGGACCAGCCATCACTTCTCCCAGGGAATAAACTGGTCTTTTCCTTGTATTGTGAAGGGAAAAAAAATATTATCTTTCTACCAAACGTTATCACCAGGTAGCTAGGTTTCTTAGGAGGTAAGATCTTTCCTACTCATCATTCTCTCAGTTCCGCGTGTTTTTCCATAATATGCCTGGTGATGGTAGTGAGAAATCAGTGCAAACATTTTCTAAATAACAGTTTGCTGCTGCTTAGTCACTTCAGTCATGTCCAAGTCTTTGCGACCCCGTGGACTGTGGACTGTAGCCCGCCAGGCTCCTCCGTCCATGGAATTCTCCAGGCAAGAATACTGGAGTGGGCTGCCATGCCCTCCTTCAGGGGATCTTCCTGACCCAGGGATTGAACCCAGGTCTCCTGCACTGCAGGGGTATTCTTTCCACTTAGCCACCTGGGAAGCCCTATATATGTAAATGCTATGCTGTGCTTAGTCACACAGTCGTGTTCGACTCTTTGCAGCCCCATGGACTATAGCCCACCAGGCTCCTCTGACCATAGGGATTCTACAGGCCTGAATACTGGAGTGGGTTGCCATGCCCTTCTCCAGAGGATCTTCCCAACCCAGGGATCGAACCTGAGTCTTCTGAATTACAGGCAGATTTTTTACCATTGAGCCACCCAGGAAGCCCCAAGTAACATTTTCCCTCACTATGAATGCCAAGAGGACATTGAAGCTGAACAGCCTCTCGACTAAATGCCTCCCCACTTCTGGGTGACAGGAAATGTCACTCAAAAAACCACATGAACTCACAGAGACATCCAGAATACACACTTAGTCTTTTTATCTCCGTGTTTCTGAGCCATCATCTAGGACAGCCCCTTCTCAGACACTTGGCTGTCTGTCAGTAACCCTGGGCAACAGTATGGTTGTTCATGGCATAAGGAGAAGCAGTTCCTGGGGTGACCAGGACACAGACCTTCCAGAAATCAAATCCAAAGCAAGACACATGTCACACAGCTTTTTGCACATAGCAGTCTGCCAAGCGCCACTCCAAACATCAAGTAACCTTGAATTGGATGCTTTCAATTATACACTAATTAACAAGAAGAGGACGGTGTTTTGTTTTCACCTCAGACTGTGCTGGAGAGATCCAGGCAAATTAGCCCCGCAACTGCTGGGATTTCCCAAGACTGTGTAGCCTTGTTGTTAGTGAGGCCCCACAGCAGTGGGAAGGAGAGAAGCTTGGGCTCCAGGAGACCAGAGGAAGAGCCTCAGGGCAGCCATGCCTCCCCAGGGTGGGTAGGGGCCCCGAACAGGGCTAATGGTCCCCAACCCTGCAGCACAGAGACCCTCAGCAGCACCAGGGGACCCCACTCACCCTACAGCCCAGCCGCTGCTTGGGAGCTGTGGTCGAGTCTTCCTAAAAGCCGTCTTCATCTTAAACCCGCTTAAAGGCTAAAGGCAAACAAATCCTCCTTGAAACCTGAGTCTGTTTTAAGATGTCTTTACTAAAATCCCCGCTGAACTATTAGCTGCTGTGTCATATAATTTCCTTTTCCTGAGAGTAACATTCTTGGTGATTACCGCTACAAGGAATTATAAGGCTCGCCCTGTAAGAAGGTCTGCACAGTTTCCCACGGTGATAATGTGTTACTAAGGCGATTTTCTGAATTTCTACCTGAGGTGTTTTTTTCATTTTGCTCCAACTACTAAATCCTTCCCTTTTTTTTTTTTTTTTTTTTTTGCCTTTTCTGAGTTAGAAACGCTGTGTGGGATGGTTGATTTAGGTCTAAGGTCCTTAGCACAAAGGTCAATTTGGGGGCAAAACATCAGAATTTATGATCAAGCTTTCTTCAGAATGAAATATATTTCTTTGGATGTTTTAAACTTTATTTTGCAATGGTGTTATCAGTAATTTTGTGTGTTTATAATCTGTTTATGTAGTATCATCTCTTCAAGACTTTATTCGATAAATAGGAAATACTATATAATTCTAGATTCAAATTAGGGTTAATTTGAAATGTCTTTATTTTAAAATATGACTTTAAAATATGTCTGTTTTTAATTTGCACTTTTATTTCCCACTATTGTCCAATCCATGGATCTTGAGTTTTATTGTTAAAAACGGTTGCCTTTTTTAAAATTTTTTACCAACTACAACAATGAATTTTAAAGCTTAATTTATATGGGATCAAAGGGTAACCTGAACATATTAGATTACTCCAGAGAAAAATATTCTAATGGAAGAAAATTGAAAGGGGACAAGTTCCATCTCAATAAATGTTTAAGCTGCCTAACAGTTCAAGTCAGCTCAGGACGCTCTCAGAGAGTCAGTTGTGCGTCAGGAATTGCCGTGACAGGCCAGGTGTTCAAGTACATGACTTCAAGGGTCTCTCTACAAAGTTGCATCACCTTTAAAATCCTGTGTTCCTTTGTGAAGGCTTTCAGGAAGTAGAGAGGAGGAGGATGAATGCGTACAAAACGCTGTTCTATGCCAGCTCTGAGCTAAATCCTAAATCATCTTTCTTTGTTGTTCTGTCACTCAGTTCAATTCAGTCATTCAGTCGTATCCAACTCTTTGCGACCCCATGGACTGCAGCACTCCAGGCCTCCCTATCCATCACCAACTCCCGGAGTTTACTCACTCATGTCCATTGAGTGGGTGGTGCCATCCAACCATCTCATCCTCTGTCATCCCCTTCTCCTCCCACCCTCAATCTTTCTGTCGCTCAATCATATCCAACCTTCTGCGACCCCATGGGCTGCAGCACGCCAGGATTCCCTGTGCTTTACTATCTCTTACAGTTTTTTCATTGAGTCCACCAATGCATGTCCATTTGAGTAGGTGATACCATCCAACCATCTCGTCCTCTGTCATCCCCTTCTCCTCTTGCCTTCAATCTTTCCCAGCATCACGATCTTTTCCAATGAGTCAGCCCTTTGCATCAGGTGGCCAAAGTATTGGAGCTTCCTTCTTACCAAGTACTGAATTATACACCCTGTTTTACAGATGAGGATACAGATTGAGTATTGTGCTTAGGGAATGAAGTGAGAATTCAAACCTAAGTCCTGCTGATTCCAAGCACGCTCAGCTGATCACTGAAGAACCTGTCACCTTCTGTGGCCAGCCCTGGGCCGGACTCTGCTGGCCTGCACAGGAGGGTAGGGGGCAACAGAATTGGACCTACTGAGAGAAAGGCTGCATTTCCTTCCTGGGGAAATAAGTTGGGACTCTCAGTAATCACAGAAGTTAACAACAGGTGGCAGTACATACACGTAACAGTGGCTCCTGTGTTAAATCAGTACTTTTTCTGACTTCTGTATTGTTTTCAAGCAAGCGCTTTCAGTGAGTCATCTGAGCCTTTTGTACAGAGCATCCCTACCCTCTGGAATTTTTTAAATGCAAATGTCAGCTATCAGACAAGTTGATCTTGGCCTCTCTCGCTGTGACAGCAATGCCAGAGCAGATTCAGCGTCCACTGTTCTAAACCTGGCTTACACCGCCCTCCTTAGGAGCCCTTGCTGCTTAAGGAGTTTCCTTCTGCTTTTTCTTTCTCAAAGCTTACACCCAGACTGGAGACACTAGGGACGCTAAGAAAGTGCTTCTTGAAAAACTCTTTGTTGTCAAACAGTCATGAAACGTGTTCACCTTCAAATGAGCATGAGGACACAGAGTTGGATCCTCAGCCTGGCTGTGTGTGTGGCAGATACACAGCCTGGCGGCCCTTTGTGACCACATTTCCAGAAACATCCCTCCTGGAGCTTCCCGGATTCACCACAAACATAATGAACTCCCAAGACATCTCTGCCTCTGAGGCTCGGTGCACCAGGCGGTCTGCAGAGCCTTGCTGTGTTCCAACGTTGTGCCTTTATAACTAGGTTGGAAGTTTCCTTAAGTTTCTCTAGGGTGAACCTCTGGTGTGTGTGGTTTCTTTTTTTTACCTTAATGACATAAATGAGCTCCCTCAGTTGACTTTTGGCAACTGCCTCAAATAAAATTTTCCTAACGCCAAATCAGTTCTGGCATTATTGTCACAGTGAGAGATGCAAAGATCAACTCGTTTGATAGCTGACCTTTTTCTATTTGAGGCAAAAAAAAAAATAGGAGTCTTTTTTTCTGAGAGCTCTGGCCCCAGGATGCTGGCTTTAATGAGCATCTTTGGATTGTCCCCGTGGGGCAGGACATTAGATGACACCAGGCAGCCCTGTTTGGCTGAGGATCCATTCATCTTCATCGACAAAAATGTAAACTCAGTGTCTCAACTCATTTTTATCGTGTACCAACTATGCGTTTGGTATTGTGCCAGGTGCTATAATGTGGCTTGAAATTGGTTTTCAAACAACATGAATTTCTGTGTGGAAAAAAGCTACTACAATAGGAGTTAAAAGTTATCACCTTACTGTTTATCAATGTATCTTTCTTATCCTCTAGTAAAAGTTACCATTTATGAATTGGGCATAATATTGATCACTCACTGCTCCCTGTGAAGAACATGTTAAACTACTTTCTCTAGCAAAGCCATACTGCTTTTTGGATGCTGCCGGATAACAAATAGCTGAGTGGAATTAGTGCTCTGTTTGCTTCTGCCCAGCCTGCAGAGTGGGATGAACCTGCAGATTTGCTTTGTCAACGACAGCGGCAGCGATAAGGACAGCGATGCTGATGACAGCAAAACCGAAACCAGCCTGGACACCCCCTTGTCTCCCATGGTGAGTCTCCGAACTGCCACTGAGGTTCAGAGTGTGCTCTCCTGGTCACTTAGCTTCTTTTCTGTTGTTCATCAGGAACAAACATTGCAGAGATTTAAAAATAGATGTCTCATGACATTTCTTAACATGTGAAGTGTGAAAGTCACTCAGTCATGTCCGATTCTTTGCGACCCCATGGACTGTATGTAGCCCACCAGGCTCCTCTGCCCATGGGATTCTCCAGGCGAGCATACAGGAGTGGGTAGCCATTCCCTTCTCCAGAGGATCTTCCCATCTCCTTCACTTCATAAAGGAGATTCTTTATTGCCTGAGCCACTGAGGAAGCCCTTCTTAACATGAGATGCTCCTAAAATTTGAGTGATTGAAAACTTAAAACTGTGATCTGAGGAAACATAAGTTCTGTTAAAGTTAGCAACTACTTTCATATTAAATCACCAGGGAAACCACATAGGCCCTACAAATTATAAAAGAAAATATGCTATATAAAGGAATGAAATGGTGCCATTTGCAGAGACATGGATGGATCTAGAGACTGTCATAAGGCTGAAGTAGCCCGAAAGAGAAAAACAAATATTATATATTATTAACACATATATGTGAACTCTAGAAAAATGGTGTAGATTATCTTATTGTAACACGGAAATAGAGACACAGACATAGAGAACATCTGGAGGCTGGAGGGGAAAGGAGAAAGGGGGTGATGAATTGGGAGATTGGGATCAATATATATACATTCAGTTCAGTTCAGTTCAGTTCAGTTCAGTCGCTCAGTCGTGTCCGACTCTCCGCGACCCCATGAATCACAGCACGCCAGGCCTCCCTGTCCATCACCAACTCCCGGAGTACACTCAAACTCATGTCCACAGAGTCGGTGATGCCATCCAGCCATCTCACTCTCCGTCGCCCCCTTCTCCTCCCGCCCCCAACCTTTCCCAGCATCAGAGTCTTTTCCAGTGAGTCAACTCGTCGCATGAGGTGGCCAAAGTATTGGAGTTTCAGCTTTAGCATCAGTCCCTCCAATGAACACCCAGGATTGATCTCCTTTAGAATGGACTGGTTGGATCTCCTTGCAGTATAAGGGACTCTCAAGAGTCTTCTCCAACACCACAGTTCAAAAGCATCGATTCTTCGGCGATCAGCTTTCTTCACAGTCCAACTCTCACATCCATACATGACCACGGGAAAAACCATTGCCTTGACTAGACGGACCTTTGTTGGCAAAGTAATGTCTCTGCTTTTTAATATACTATCAAGGTTGGTCATAACTTTCCTTCCAAGGAGCAAGCGTCTTTTAATTTCATGGCTGCAATCAGCATCTGCAGTGATTTTGGACCCCAAAAAAACAAAGTCTGACACTGTTTCCACTGTTTTTCCATATATACATTACTAAGTGTAAAGCACATAGCTAATGAGAACCTACTGTATAGCACAAGGAACTCTACTCAGTGTTCTATGGTGACCGAAATGGAAAGGGAATCCGAAAAAAAGGGGATATATGTACACATATAGCTGATTCACTTTGCTATAGGGCAGAAACTAACACAATATTGTAAAGCAACTATATGCCAATAAAAATTAATTTTAAAAAAAGAATTGCATGCAGTAAATAAAAAAATAGAAAATGTGCTATGTACCATTCCTCCCTCATTGGTCTTAGAAATATGAGCATAGACTAGCAGTGGACCCATTTTAAAAGACAGGGGATGGGGTCCTGGCAGGCGGTGGGAGGGCTAGCACTTAAAAGATACCGCAAAGATACTGGCTCAAAGAAACCAGCAAGATAATGTGGGTTAAGCATTGCTTACTTTTCCTTGTGGGGTTTCCCTGGTGGCTCAGCGGTAAAGAGTCCAGCTTGCCAAGCTGGAGACAAAGGTCAGATGTCTGGGTCAGGAAGATCCCCTGGAGAAGGAAATGACAATCCACTCCAGTATTCTTGCCCATGGATGGAGAAGACTGGCGGGCTACAACCCATGGTGTCGCAACGAGTGGGACTCGACTTAGCAACTAAACAACACTTTTCCTTGCACACATATATAAAAGATGGCTTGATGATCCTAAGTGCTTGTTCCTAAATTTCTTTCCTCTCTGGGAGGTCTATCCAGCACCTTTCTTATCGAAGACCAATTAACAGGAAACAGTGTTAGTTGTTGAGTACAGTGCCACATGAGAACTTCTTTGGATAGCTGAGATCATGTCCACTCAGGGAGTAACACACTACCTTAGCTCTTGGCGAAATACTCTGCTGTAGTCTGTTCACTTCAAGAAAGTTTTGAGAGTAAGAATCAAAGAAAAGTCTCAAGTTTGTTATAAATATATATTCTCCCTATTATTAATTATGTTACTTTTTATGCTAAAATCAGCCTTTTATTGATACTGAGGAAATAAACTACCTTTGAAAATGTTACTTGCTAAAAAAAGAGGAGTATATATATATATATATATATAACTGGTTCACTTTTCTGTACAGCAAAGACTAACACAACATTGTAAAGGAACTATATACCAATAAAAATTAATTTAAAAGTTAAAAAATAATTATATTGAAATACAATTATTAAATATAAAGTAGCAAATAAATAAATGCAAAAATAATATGCAAAGAACTTAGAACAATGATAGCACATTGTTTCCATTAAATGCTGTGTGCTAAGTCACTTCAGTCATGTCCGACTCTTTTTGACCCCCTGGACTGTATAGCCTCCTAGGCTCTTCTGTCCATGAGATTCTCCAGGCAAGAATACTGGAGTGGGTTGCCATGCCCTCCTCCAGGGGAATTTCCTGACCCATTAAATGCTAATGGTAAATAAATAATCATTCAATAAAAGTTATTTGTGATTGGTACAGATCAAATCAAGAGTTGAGTTGTGTTGATGGAGAGGACTCTTGGCCACTCTAAGAGAGGGCTCAGAGAAGGCTGTAGTCCATCTCCAAAGGTGGTACCCAGCATACAAAGCTCAGGTGCTGCTTTTTTTCCCTTCACAGAGCAAACAGAGCTCTTCCTATTCAGATAGAGACACTACTGAAGAAGAATCTGAATCCCTGGATGACATGGATTTCCTCACAAGACAAAAGAAATTGCAAGCCGAAGCCAAAATGGCCCTTGCCATGGCCAAACCAATGGCCAAAATGCAAGTAGAAGTGGAAAAACAGAACAGGAAAAAGTCTCCCGTTGCTGATCTCGTAAGCAGCGAGCGCTGAAACGCAACTGACTGGGGGCTTTTGTGTGGTGGTTGGCTGGCAAGTGGTGGCTGCAAATGGTTGAGGCTGTCTCAGTCCTTTCCCAGAGTTATGCAAACTTGGGTTTCTAGAAGGCACTGTGTAAAACGTCATTGAGAAATATTTAAGTCTGTTTCTTTTTCCTTCCTACTATATCACAGAAGGATGCACAAGCTACATATTTCACGTACATAAACTTTGCTCCCCATTCATATCTACTCTGTAGATATGAATCTAATCTTTGGGGCAGTATTAGCTTTTCTGAGAATATTTTAATTCCTTTAAAAGCCGTCTCAGTTTAAGAACCCAATGCTGTGGCAAACTCACTATTGCTTTAACTCTTTATTCCTACTGTTCAATGAAGACAGTATGATAGAGTGAATAAAGGTCCTGGCCTTTGAAGCTTAAGACGAGTCCTGCCATTGATCTACTGTGGGGCTCTGGGCAAGTCTCAGTTTTCTCATCTATAAAATGGGGATAATAATAACACCTGTGTCAGAGCATGATTGTGAGAATTCAGTGGAAAAAGTGTTCAAAGCACTTGGCACAGTGCTTGTAGCATGCTATAAATTAATAAATAGTGGATCTTAGTAATTTAATCTATGTAACTGATACTGCTTGAGCTCCCTGGTAATTCATTTGTGGATCTAATTATTGACTCTCAGTTGTAGACCAGTCCAAAAGCTTTTGATTTGAGTAGTGTCCCATTATTATGCTGATTACATTTGAGAATGTGTGGTGTATGAATGGAGGGCCTTGCACTGGAAAAGTCAGACAGGGAAAGCTTTTAACTGAGGACCCTGAAGTGGGTGAACGAAGGTGGGTCTTTTAGGAGAAAACCGTGTCCTGTATTCAGTGTGCTTACTGCTCTGCTCTCATCTCTGTTTCTTCCCTTTGTGTCTTCAGCTGCCACACTTGCCTCATATAAGTGAATGCTTGATGAAAAGAAGTTTAAAGCCCACTGACCTGAGAGACATGACTATTGGGCAGCTACAAGTGATAGTCAATGATCTCCATTCCCAGATAGAAAGTAAGTGTAAGATACTCTGGAAAATGGGATATGAAAATGTTAAATATCATGGGATATCACGTTTCCTTGGGGTCCTCCTGTGTCCTTGCAAGGAAAGGAAGAGTATCGATGCTCTCTTTTTTCCTTTGTTTTTTCACTATAAAATGTTGAGAAACTTTAAGATTTTTTCAAGATTCACAGAGATTAAGGGTCCTTTTTATTCATCTGAAATCCCCAGCTTCTAGCACAGTGCCTGGTATATAGCTGGATTGCAACACCTGTTTGTAGAATACAATTTAGTAGTTCCAGGGTCTTTTATTATATTTATAGATATTTGTATATGTATTATACATATACAATTATATGCTCAACTTTCCTTGTATATACATTTATTTTAGCTCATCAGATTCAATACATGTTATGTTGTGGGACTTCAGGTGGTGAGAGTGTATAGGACCAATAGGTGAAAATTATAGGGTGAGAAGGAGTGGGCCTTTTACCCCCAGAATAAAGAAGGACCTCTACTGGAAGTGTGCGGGGAGTTGTGGTGAGTAAATGGCATTCACTTAACTGGCTGTGCAGAGAAGGGCACGTGCTGGGCCAATAACAGAGAGAGCTCAATCACTGGGGCATCTTGCTGAGTCCAGATGAACTCACGAGCCCTCCAGCCTTGAAACATATGAGTCCATAAAGTCCATGGCTGATAGATTAAAACCACCTAAAAGACATGCCAACCCAATGCAAACCAACTACAAAAAAGCATTTGGAAACCAACTGGGGAAATTTGAACGTTGACTAAATGTTTTATTAAAGATGTATTGACTTATTTGGGTACAATAAAGGCATTATCGTTATGTTAATTAAAAAAAAAAGAGCTCTGTCTTTAGAGATGCATACTGAAGCATTTATGGATGAAACAATACGATGTCTGAAATTCACTTTAAAATGACCTCATTGGAGAAGGGGAGAAAGATCAGTTACAACTGGCCAGGAGTTGATTATTTTTGAAACTGATTGAATGCATAGGGCAGGGGGATTCGTTAAACAAATCTCTTTGCTTTTGTACCACTTTGAAAATGTCCATAATAAAAAATTTTAAACTTCATATAGAAAAGACATTCCCATGCGCTATGCCAGTATAGAAAGCTGCCCTAAGAACTCACTAGAAAAAAATAAATTGCGCAGTGGCAATTTAATACCTTCCATATTTTGGGGAGGTGGGGTAGCATGAGGGATCTTAGTTCCCCAACGAGGGATCAAACTCATACCCACAGCAGTGCAAGCATGGAGTCGTAACCTCTTAACCCAATACCTTCAGTATTTTAAAATCAAAAGAAAGGATTTACATTTTAATTAGGAAACCATAGATTCATAGAACTTTTTTTCAAGTTCTACTACATTTTAATTTTCGTTGAGAATAAATTACTAGGAGTATTTTTCTTTCAAGGATTTAAAAGGCTTTCTGATCTCTTACCATTGACATATCTTCCTTAGACTTTTAAATAATAACATTGCCAGCTAGTCCTTTTCAGGAGTAGAGGAAGTTTTAGATTTCTTTGTATGATTTTTTTTCTCTCCTTTTTAAAATTGGAAACAAATCTGAACTAAAGGCAGGTAAATGCATCATTTCAGATCTGAATCCAGCGTTTTCAAGGAGGACCTTGCTGAGTACACGCTTCCTTTCTTTTGTTGCTGGGCCTAGAGCTCTTGCCAAATGAATGCTTTCCCCACGTGTCCACCTGTTCATACTTAGAGGCTTTTGTTCTAAGTCAGTATGAGGGGAAAAAGCAAGAAGCAGCCCCGGGTTTGTTTGTATTTTCCAATGGCAGAAGCCAGATTAACCCAGTGCACAGATTTCAGGAAGACTAGCCGTGTTTCCATCTATTTTATTCCCAGTATAAATCCTAAGGAGTCTTTTCCTCAGCACCTGTTGTCTGGATACCAGGGGTTATTTCTTCTTTCATATCTCGTTCTCCCACATCTTTAGATATTACTCTTTCTTTGAACAGCCTGCATGTTGGGCTGCTCCTCCTCGTGGCCCCAGGTAACCTTTGAGCATCCTTTGGGCATCTAATGTGGTACCCATGAGGTGCGGCCGCCCCTCCAGCTCTCAGTGTGGCTGGAGCCCCCCAAAGATGAACAGTGGAAAACTCAACATGCCCCAGACTTTTACACTCACATATCTTCAAAATAAAATCCTGCTTCTTCTAACAAGCTACTTTCCTAACAGCTAACCAGTTCTTTCCTCACTTTTTCTGTGAATGTAACTGGATTTACTTCATACTCCTTTTCTTCCAACACTTCTTTAAGTAGGCAAACTAGTGCTCTCAAATGGGTGACTTCTCCTGAGCTTCTGAGAAGCTAGTGAGAACCCTAACATTTCAGCAAAAATACTTTCCTACTGTGTTTAGTTGTTTGTATATGTGTGTGTGTCTATATGGTACACATACAATGGTCCATCCGTAGTTTCACATCCTGACTTTGATGCAGCTTTATCTTTTTCTATTGCTCTCTTTCCTTTGCCCCAGGCTTGAATGAAGAGCTGGTCCAGCTGCTCCTTATCCGAGATGAGCTGCACACGGAGCAGGATGCCATGCTGGTGGACATCGAGGACTTGACCAGGTCAGTGGGGCCTTCCCAAAAAAGAAAAGAAGCCCGGGATGATCAGAAGCTTAAGAATTAAGGCAGGAGTGAGGTGGCACTAGTGGTAAAGAACCTGCCTGCCAACAGGGGAGATAAGGGTTTGATCCCTGGGTCGGGAAGATCCCCTGGAGAAGGAAATGGCAACCCACTCCAGTATTATTGCCTGGAGAATCCCATGGACAGAGGAGCCTGGAGGGCTGCAGTCCATGGGGTTGCAAAGAGTCAGACACGACTGAGGGATTGACACACACATGGAGCTGTCGAGAATTTCTTCCTTTACTTTCATGAGTAACTTGCCTAATTTCTGCTGGTGTCAGCTATTTAGATGGAGGGAAGCAGTCCACGGGATCTCAAAGAATAGGACATGATTGAGTGACTGAGCATGCATGCAAGTAGCCAAAACTGCTCCCACCCAAATGCTTTGCTTCTTCACAGCCATCCTTCCCTCGTGATGGATTGTCAGTGCACTGGAACACCCGCACCTCAATCTGGCCAGCAGTTCTGGCCTAAGAACTTTATACTGAAGGACCATCCCCTGGGGAGTTGTCCCTAAGCCCTTCCATGCTGGCATATTTCCAGCACATGGTGGGTGCCCCCAAGTGGCACTTGCTGTTATCTGTCCCAACTCCTGATGACATCTGCCATGCCCAGAAGGCAAGGACCCTGGCATCTTTCCACAGCACCAGTGCCACCAGATTGCTCTCACCATGGGGAGATTCCAAGACTTGGGTTTCTAGCTGGGCCTGGCTCCAGGCCCCCTCTCTGTAAAGAGGTGAAGAATGCCTCCTTCCCTGGGGAATAGGGAAACTAGACTAATGCTGGTCAAGATCTTGCATTTCTTTGTCATTTTCTTTGTGGAAAAGCCTCTCACAATAAGTATGTAAAGTGCATGAAAAAACTGTGAGCATTCCTACGGTCTTATGACACCTTTTCTGAGTCAGTTTATAGGAAGTCTTTAAGCCACAAGGCAACAATTACTATTAATCCCAGAAATGGTATTCAGAGAGCAGAGGCTCCCGAAGAAAGAAGGAAAACTGCTTGTCACAATAACATAAGGAATTAACCATGTGATCCAGAACCATCCAAGGGAAGCTTGACAACATATGTAGTGACAATGCTCTCAGCACTCACCACAGGGACCTCTTCTCTGCGTGAAACACTGGGTAAAATATTTTCCCAAATGCAATGTTATAAAAATAGCTCAGGTAGCAAAATAAAGGCTGCAGAACTATGTTTAAGTTTGTTTTTTAAAGACCTATGGGCAGCACTCTGTTTTGTATGCTTTGGATGTTATTGCCATTGCTCCTAACAAAAACAAACAAAAAATCAGAAGGCCTTCTCATACCTTCTTAGCATGTTTGCCTACATCTGAAATATGGTACCACTCAAATATTGTTACTGCCCCCTACAGATATATTCAGGCACTGCACCAGCAATTGTAAGACACCTCCCTTTCTGTTAGGCTAAAAACTTTGCATATAGGAGTTAAGATTATGGGAAATCAGGGGCTTCCCTTGTGGCCCACGGGTAAAGAAATCTGCAATTCAGGAGACAGGGGTTCAATCCCTGGTCCAGGAGCCTCAGAGCAACTAAGCCCCTGAGCCACAACTGTTGAGCCTCTGCTCTAGAGCCCATGAGCCGCAATTACTGCAGACCCGTGGCCTAGAGCCCATGCTCCACAATAAGAGAAGCCACCATGATGAGAAGCCCGCACAAGGCAACTAAAGAGTAACCCCTGCTCCCCAGTAGAGAAAAGCACATGCGGGAACAAAAGATCCAGCACAGCTAATAAATAAATACTTTTTAAAAAAAAAAGATTACAGGAAATCAGTAGTGAACTATACAAGAACATGCATCTTCTGAAAAATATGTAAACTCTTTCATCAATTCTGTGACTTGCCAGTGTTAACAGAGGACAGTTTCTCTCTCCCTCAGAGCATTGCTGGCACTCCTTGGCGCAAAGAAGACATTCAGAGGCCCCTCCGTTTCCTCAGAATGTTCAGCTGTTACTTAGGTCTGCAGTGTACTATGTTTATACTGCAGATGATATGATCATGGGAGACAGGGAGGTCAGAACCATGGGGTTTAGAGGAGAGGAGTCACTTATTTAAAGGTGTTGGAGGAACCCTTGAAACAAGAACAGGTGGGGAGTAGTTTCTATGTCCATTTCTGGCTGCAGAAATATAATTTTGCTCATGGGGGGGAATCTAAATATACTTCAACTTCCCCAAAGGTGACCATGCCAGAATGTTGCAGCCAGATCCCAGAGACTGAGAACATGGCTACCAGGAAGCCCTGCTCACCTGCTCCCTTTACCTGTCCAGCTCCTACCATTCAGGTGTCAGTTCAGGTCCATGGTTCTCAATTTCAGTTGCACATTGGAATCACCTGGGGAGCTGTTAAAATATTGATGCCTGGGTCTCACTCCCAGAGGTTCTGATTTAACTATTCTGTGAGACAGGGACTTCTGTGCTTTAGAAGTCTTTTAAAGCTTTCCTGATGACTCCAATACATGGCCTAATTCGAAAACCACGGATTTAGATACTTCTTTGGAGTAGTGCTCCCTGAACCCCCAAGACTGACCTAGGACCCTCTTTGTGCTTCTGGCAGCCTGGCATTCCTCCCAAGTGGAGCCTGATCATACTATGTTATATTTGTCTGCTGTCTCTCCCAACCTGGCTGTGTTGTTGTTCAGTTCCTATGTCATGTCCAACTCTTCGCGACTCCATAGACTGCAGTACCCCAGGCTTCCCTGACCTCTACTATCTCCCGGAGCTTGCTCAAACTCATGTCCTTTAACTCCATGATGCCATCCAACTATCTCATCCTCTGTCGCCCCCTTGTGCTCCTGCCTTCAATCTTTCCCAGCATCAAGTTCTTTTCCAATGAATCGGTTCTTCACATCAGATGGCCAAAGTATTAGATCTTCAGCTTCAGACACAATGCTTATTTTTGTTCATTTCAGAGTCCTCAGAGCCTAAGACAGGGGCTGCCAAGCACCTAGTAAGTCCTCAAAAGTGATTGTTGATATTAAGAAGTTCTTGTGGGGCCTGAGTGAAATGAATTCTACTGAAGACTTTCATATAAATAGTTGATGAGAACCCTTTAGTTTTATAAACTGAAACTTTTTCCCTCCTTTGTTTAAAATTTTAATGAAATTCACCCTTGTATGTATGTCTCAAAAATAACACCCAACTTTCAATATTTTCTGAAGCTATTGCCTATCTGTTCTTTCCTTGACTCTCAGAAAACCTCATAGGTTTGCACACACACTCACACAAAGAGATACATATTTAAAGCTGCTGTAAGAACCATAATTTAATTAGCTACATGGAATCTTAGCCACTGGGTATCAAAATATTTCTTGAGCTGAATTTGTTCAAGTGAGGCCCATGAGCTACTTTATGAAAATAATCAAGATTCTTTTATACACATAAAAAAGACGATCTGCTAAAAGGCATGATTTTTCTTGGGGATACAGTGCTATTGTTATCTTTTTTCCCAAGTCCCTTTAGTGTTCAGTGAATATCAGAATGTTATTTGTGGGCTGCTGCATGTGGCAAGGACACTACTGTCACTTCCCTTTTCTGAAAATATTTGTGGTTTGTCTTCCCTGTGCCATAGATGTGAGACATTCTGCATCATTAATACCAGTGAGTTACACTTGATGTCATTGACTACCCAAGTCAACGCAGCGCACAGAAATTGCCCCAGGACCTTTGATTACAGCTGGAAACCACAGCTTTAGATAACTTTTCTCTTGCCCAATTTATAATTTCCTAAGATCCTCCTTCAAAACGTTTGTTTCTTGCAGCATTCTGACTCTACCACTCTCCCAGAAGAAGTTTGATTAGTGCCTATTTGAGTGACGTCAGTAGCTTGGCCATTCCCCTCTCCATCTCCACTGGCCAGCTGGTGGGTTGGCCCTCCTTTGGGCTCACAGGCCATGATAGGACTTGATGAGTAAGAAGGTTTACCCAGCCCTGTCCCCACTCTCACTGACCCAATCATGCCCTTAGGACTAATTGAGGGGAGGAAGAGTATCAAATATGGGAAATCTTTGCATCCGCCAACGTCTGTTTGTTCTAAAGACATTACTACCCTTTGTAAGAATGATATTGGATTATTGTATTATTAACAGGAGCCTTGTTAATACTTAAATTTGCATCTTTGTGCATATTTAGATAAAGTAGTCATGCAGTTAACTTTCTGTCACAATAGCTTGTTCTGACTTTTTTGCTTAGGACTTATTTTCTGTCTGCTGTCTCCTTGTTTGCTGTCCGTTCCTTTCTTGTCTCTTTCCTTTGAAATATGTGCCCCATGAGAACAAAGAGTTCATTGTCTGCTCACCACCAAATCCCCATTACCAGAAGCAGTGTGCCTGGCACAGAGAAGGCCATATTAAACATTTGCTGAATAAATTATCCTAATTTTCCCTTTTCGTTTTTAAACACAGCACTTTTCTTCTCAAAGAAAAATGGCATCTACACGTCTCAGGCCAATCCAGTGACTTACTAGATAAAAGGAATCATACATAGAATATAAAAATTGAAGGGAATTCCCTGGCAATCTAGTGATTAGGACTCCACCCTTTCACTGCTGAGGGTACAGCTTCAGTCCCTGATTGGACAACTAAGATCCATCACCATCCATAGTTAGGGACTTCCCTGGTGATCCAGTGGTTAAGACCATGCTCCCAATGCGGGGGGGCGCCCGGATTCAATTCCTGGTCAGATCCTGCATGCCAGGCAGCTTGGCCATGAAAATAAACAAAAGAAGGCGCATTCATTTCAATTAAGTACTGTTTCTCTTTCTTTTATTCTCTTATTTTGAATTAAGGATTGTTTCTTGATTCCCATGATTTAACTATGGAGGATGTTTTAGCTGCCGATGGAAAAGTAGTTTGGATCTTCCTCCTCAGCACTAAATAATTGTGTTATTCATCCCACAGACATGCCGAGAGTCAACAGAAGCACCTGGCCGAGAAAATGCCTGCAAAGTGAAAAGAAGCCATCCAACCAGAGGACAAGCTAGACTTTCTTTTGCTTCTGTGGTTGTAAAAATGCTGTTGCTAAAGGTGGCACAGAAACAAACAAATATCAGTGTTAGTCATTGATAATGTCTGAAGCTTAACGTCCAGTGATTGGCCTTTGCTTCTTAATTTATTTTAATTTTTTTACTGTGCCACTCAATATCAGGCATTTTAATAAAATATTGTTACAAAAAAATGTATAGTTACTTACACCACCACAAGTCATGGTTAATCAAAGAGGGTAGTTTTAACTTTATTTTTATTTGTTTAGAGATTATGAGTTGGAGCAGTATTTTACCATTGACTGCTGTCATTCTTCACTGTAGTTTTAAAGAAGAACTGTAAATGACGGTGCTATCCAAGTCAAAAAAATACATGCCTGCCTCGTAGTGAAGTTGTAGCTCTCCGTAATATGTATATTTTAATCAGTTTTCAACATTTTGTGAATGTTGACTACCTGAAGTTCATTTTTAGATGTGCTATTAACATTCTGTTGGATTCAGAGGGTTCCTTAAAAGTTTTATGTATAAATATGTAAAATAAAGATTAAAACTTTGTTTCATAGGATATGTCTTTTTGCTCACTAGCAAGCCCTACGCTGGCTATATATGTCTGTCTTCACTCTTCCTCAACTGAAATCCCCCACTGGGAAGCCTTTATCAGTGAAAAACAAAGGGCTCCAGAGAACAGGCAATGCAGGGAATTGGAAGATTGTGGAGTTTTGGGAGTGTGTGTGTGTGTGTGTGTGTGTGTGTGTGTGTGTGTGTGTTCGTGTTCCAAAGTGTGTGTGTGTGTGTGTGTTCGTGTTCCAAAGAAGGCAATATGTGTGTGTGTGTGTGTGTGTGTGTTCGTGTTCCAAAGAAGGCAATATCAACAACATCAAAGCCAGCACATTTGTTCCTGCTTAGTTATCAGTTGTAATTTCAACAGTTGTGGCTCAATGGTAAAGAACCTGCCTGCCAATGCAGGAGACGTAAGAGATGTGGGTGTGATCCCTGGGTCAGGAAGATCCCTGGGAGAAGGAAATGGCAACCCACTCCATTTCTTGCCTGGAGAATCCCATGGACAGAGGAGTCTCTCGGGCTGTAGTTCATGGGGTCGCAAAGAATCAGACACTACTGAAGCGACTAACCATATACATGATTTAATAGCTGCTGGACTTGTCAGAGCCAATGACTGCATCCAAACCGCGTGAACAAATGACACCTGCATTTACACTTTCCCCGAGGCTAATTGGTGCCATTTTTCACATTTCGATCGCTTCTTTTGGTCATGTGAAGAAAAATTCCAAGTCTAACGCAATAACAGAGTGTTCCTCAGTAGGTAGAGTTTCAGTGGCTCCAACAGTAAAGAATCTGCCTGCAATGCAGGAGACCCAGGTTTGATCCCTGAGTTGGGAAGATCCCCTGGAGGAGGAGATGGCTACCTGCTCCAGTATTCTTGCCTGGAGAATTTTATGGACAGAGGAGCCTGGCAGGCTACAGTCCATAGGTTCACAAACAGCCAGACACAGCTAAGTGACTAACACACTTCAGAAAATCAACCAGCGAATGTCCATGGAGGTATTAGAGAACCATAAACTAAAGCAGAGATGAGCAGTCAGCATTCCAGAACCACCCACAGGCCACCTGTTTTCACTATAAGATCCATGATACAATCCAAAAATAGAAGGTTAATCCACTGTTTCCATTTTCCTTTTTAAAAAAATATTCCAATAGGTATTAAGTAATTCAGAGTTGCCAGGTTTCAGAGCCTTCTTATTTATTAAAATAGGCCATCTTATATTGAAACCTGATCATTTCTTTATGGGACTCAGGCAGATTATTTTCATTTGGAATGGAAAAATAATGCAGCCCATAATTGTATTTGGTTTTTGAGAGTTGACTGTTGAGCAGGTGCTCACCCCTGGACTAGCCCCTGGAGGACCCCAAGTCCTCCCTTTGCCAGGGTCTCTAATGAGCCCCAAAGCCCTGCATTGGCTGTCAGTGCTCCCCTGAGGTGACCCCAGCCCTGAAAATCCAGTCAGAGCTGCTGGAGCTTTGCTGCTACAGCTGGGTGAGGATATTAGTCACTCAGACAGTGGTTCTCACCTTCAGCAGCACAGTGGAGTCACTTGGGGAACTTCAGAAACCATGGGTACCTGCATCCCACCTCCACAGACACTGATTTAATTGGTCCAGGATGTGGCGTGGGCCTCAGGATTTATTCAAGTTCCCTTTGTGACACTAATGTTAAGAACCGTGGCCTTGAACTTCCTTCTTTTTCTAGCTTTTCTTAAATCATTTGTAGTATCTATTAAAGTATATTCCTATTAATTTGGAACTCTGGGGGAAAGCCAACCAAGGGTGAGTGCCACAAAAATGCCTGAGCCCAAGTGAGAGAGGGGCAGTGACCAAACCCTCCTACAGTGACATCTGCAACCTGAAATCCTGACACTAAAACTCGGCCCACCGGGAAAGACTATCTTCATTTTTTTTAAATCCTTGTCAGAATTGCCCTTTCCAATAAAAATTTAGAAGTTAGCGTTGTTTATCTTAAGCAATGCAGTCTCTCTGGCTTGAAATACGTTCTGAAGAAATTCATAGCCTCAAAACCCTTCAGTTGTTTGAAGCCCATACTTATAACTGAAGATCCCCTTACTCAAGAAGGAAGAGGGACTTGCCTGGTGGTCCAGTGGCTTAACCTCTGTGCTCCCAATGCAGGGGGCCCAGGTTCAATCCCTGGTCAGAGAACTAGATCTCAAATGCCAGCCACAACTAGAACCTGGCACAGCTAAATAAACAAGTAAATTAAAAAAAAAAAAAAAGAAGTGGGATTACACCCACAGGGGCCCTTCAAAACACTTCTGGGGGCAAAGCCAGCTGAAAGTAGAGCAGTTTCACCTACTACCCCAAGACCCTCAAAGGAAATTGTACCCGTGTCCCTGTGACACTTCCCTACCCCTGGTAGAGACGTCACCAAATAACTCACCTCCAAGAGGATTCTTTCAAAAGGGAGTCTTTCCAGTCCCTTTGCTTTTTCAGCAAGGAATGAGATTATTCCCAAGAGGATTCTTACCTGCTCTAGGTTACCCCTCCATGCATTAGCTAGGACCCTTACTAGTTTACCTGGCTTAGGTAGATGCTAGAATTCCTGACCTAAAAATTAGGCTGCCTCTCCTCCCGATTTTAAGAGAAAGAGGTGTAAGCGAGAATGCATGGATTCTGGAGCCAGAGGGACTGGGCACAAGGCTGACTCCACTGTCTTCCCAGTGATTAGACCTTAAGCAAGTCACTGAAGCTCTATGCTGTCTTAGTTTACCTCCTGCACATAGGATCTCTTGGGATCATTCTAAAGATTGAATAAAATAGTCTCCATAAAATAAGGTACCGAGTGCGTGTACGCTTTGTCACTCAGTCGTGTCTGACTCGTTGCGACCCCGTGGACTGCAGCCCGCAAGGCTGCTCTGTCCATGGGATTCTCCAGGCAAGAATACTGGCGTGGATTGCCATTTCCTCCTCCAGGGGGTCTTCCCAACCCAGGGATCGAATCTGCACCTCCTGGGCCTCCTGCATTGGCAGGAGGATTCTGTTATCACTGAGCCACCTGGGAAGCCCCTGGCACCCAGTAGATACCCAATAATTGTTGAAAGGAGAAGTAAATGATCACAGTTTGGGTTTAGGAGGCATTCCGTATTTTACCAGTTTTGAGATTTAACACATCCTTGTAGGCTTTTTTTTTTTCTTGTTTATTAATCATTCATTCATAAAACAGACGCTTAAAGAAGAAATTCACTTCAATCTTCCAGCACGCCCTCCCTCCTCCAAATATTGATGTTACAACTCCAAATGTGTTCTTACACACCTTTCTCAGCACTTGAACAAATGGATGCACACATTTTGGTTTTGTTTTGATTTGTTATACAAAGGTGGGGTCACATACAGCTCAGTGCGTTGCAACCTGCTTTATCCTTGGACACCCTTCCAAATCAGTACATACAGACCTAAGCTATTTTTAAAAGCTGTATGGTAATGCCCAGTATGATGGAATATACTTTACTAGTCATTCCCTGTAATGATGGACATTAAGGATCTTTCCAGATCTCCACCACTAAAAACAGTGATGCAATAAACATGATTGTAGTTGTATCTCCTGTGCTTTAATTCTGTGATTACCTCCTTTTTTCTTTAACTATTGGTGTTTTGTTTAGATACTTCATAGTGTGTGCTGTGTGCTCACTCAATCATGTCTGGCTCTTGCGACCCCATGGACTGTAGCCTGCCAGGCTCCTCTATCCATAGAGTTTTCCAGGCCAGAATACTGGAGTGGGTCACCATGCCCTCCTCCAGGGGATCTGCCTGACCCAGGGATCAAACCTGGGTTTCTTTACCTCTCCTGTTTTGGGAGGCAGGTTCTTCACCACTGAGCCACCTGGGAAGCCCACTTTAGAGTACTGAGAGCTAATTAAGGTGGGGAAGGCCAGGTGAATCTATTGTAGAGAAGTTCAATTTCTTAAAACAAAATTGGGCCACCCCCTCCCCTTATCTGACTAATACCAATTCATTTGTAGAGCATAGGTGTCACTTCCTTGACGCAACTGTTTCTATTACACACACACACACACATGCATACCCACACTTAGGCTCCAAGGATGATCAACTGCTTCCTGAATACAGACTTTTCTCTGTTTCCTCTTTGAGGGTAGAGGCAAACCCCAGCCATTTTTGTAACGATAGCCCCCAGCGCAGAAGCAGGCAGAATCTCCCTTGAAGGGAAATGCTGACCATTGGGACCCGCCCTTTCAACACCTTCACTAGCGGGTGTGACCTTCTCTTCCTGATGCCTAACACCCCTCCCCTTAGCTGCGGGAGGAGACCCTTGGCCTGACTTTTACTGAGGTTTAATCTCACTGCTTTCAAGCTTGAAACCCCCTATCTGGTTGACTCTTCCTTAAGACCCTCCCTTTTCAAGTTTTGGATCTATGATCCCAAAAACTTTCCTTCCACAGAATGTCATCTCTGTTGTCTCTAACAGACAGCCATCTGGCAGGTAACTCATCTGCTGAAATTCATCCCCCTCCACCATGTTCTTACAGAGAATTACAGAGTTGTAACAGAGTTGTTGCTAGGAAGCAGCTAAACAGACAGAGACTGATTTCAGACCCACCATCCCTTTGCATTTAGATGTGACCGATGCCTGATTTTCACCAATGGAGTGAAATAAGTGTGATGTGTCTTAATTCCAAGCAAGGCTTTGAAGAAGGGACTTGCCATCTCCATGCTTTCTCTCTCCTTGCACCAGCCACAATCCCAGGGACCTACAGGAAGGCAGAGCCACCATATGGAAGGTGTTGGGGTTCCTGAGTCCACTGAATGAGAAGAGCTGCCTGCTGTAGAGTAGGGTTTGCCTCAGATGGTTGCAGAAGGCAGAGACAAACTCTGACTATGTTTGAGCCATCATACTGCAATAAATCTCTTTGTCACCACAGCTAGCATTACCATAGCTGATGCAAGTCCTTAACGAGGACAGCCATAGTCCTTTACAAAAGATCTGGAACACAAACTAGGTCTCTGAAGACAAATTCCATTTTCTTAGTCGCCACACCACACTGCTAGAGGCTCTGCTTCTTCCCTGTAGAAAATCTCTGCTAGGTCAGTGACTCACCCTTTTTCAGTTCATGAACCTCTTCAGTTTAGCTTAAATCCTGTCTCCCAGTCTATATTTTCCTTTAGCCACCAGGGCAGAAACCAGACCAGGTCAAAATAAGATTCATCATGAGCAAACAATCAGTTCATGCCAGAAAAAAGAACCTGGATTTTATTCTGGTGTCAGAAACACAAATGTTTATCAAGTGACTACAGGAGACTACTTTGGCACCCTCTGGAAAAGCCATGGGTGTCTGCAATCCTCAGCACCATGCTTCAACTATTACCACCCCAGTTGAATCCTGATGCTTAGAAATGCAGTTTACCTTTTGCACTGACATTCATTTATTTGTTTCTAAATAGGATATGACATATTCATTATGAGATAGGTTGATGGGTAATGAGTTTCCAGGATATTTTAATTGAGGCTTATGGTCAGTTGTTGGTATAAATTAGTATTATATTTAATAATTTACGAACTAATGGTCTCTCTCTCTGCTTAGTCACTCATTCATGTCCAACTGTTTGCAACCCCCTAGCTGCCCAGAATGAAAAGTCTCACTCCTCAGAAATAGTCCTTTCATTTCACAGCTTTGGTAGAAATAACTTACCAGGACTAATTAATTAGTCTAAGTAACGCTTTGCCATAGCATCCTTCTCTCTGAACATCCCTCTGTTTGAGAACAATGCTCTGCCTATGTTCATAACGTGGCCCTTGTTTTTAAAACTACTGAATCCACTGC
The DNA here is from genome assembly GCF_049115385.1 of Moschus berezovskii. Classification (NCBI taxonomy): domain Eukaryota; kingdom Metazoa; phylum Chordata; class Mammalia; order Artiodactyla; family Moschidae; genus Moschus; species Moschus berezovskii. The sequence continues at coordinate 130,460,176 of NC_142460.1, read as the reverse complement.
TCTGCAGACTGTATTAAGAGCACAAGGTAGGAAAGCAGTACTAACAGTAAAACAGATTTTATTTTCACCCACCAGACTAGGCATTCAAACTTTCTCAGTGATTATTTACTACCGGAGTCTTTTTTCTTTTATATTCAATCAATACCTTATTTGCTTTCTGGCTTTGCAGAAAATAGTGGCATGTATCCTGATTCTGGTAAAGCATAGACAAGGCTGCAAGTGAGTTCTTTAATTTTCTGCCTCATAAAGTTACTTCCTTCCAGATGTCTGTTAGTTCTCAGAAGAAATTACAGTCACCTTGCGAGGGGGCTTTTTAGGTCACAGAGCATCCCCCACGTATTAGAAATGACATTTGAAAGACAACTGTGGGTTCACTTCAGTAGCAATTCAGATGTGAGAGTTCAAGGTGTGGACTCTCAGAGGCAACAGCGACAGAGGACTTTACCATTTATCACAAAACATCCGTTTCCTCTTTCCAGTAATGTGAAGGACTCTTGTCCCTGCTGCTTAAGAAGGCTGATTTTAAGATGTGTCATTGCCTCAGATGCAAATCAGATTGAGAGCGGGGCGCCAGGCAACTCTGTCAGGCTAAGTAATTTTTTAAGGGAAGTAATAAACGCCTCAGGAAGAATAATTCCGTGTGGGGATATTTCATATGGGAGAAATAAATTCGACTCCCTGCAGTTCTGGCTAAACTAAGAGTGGGAGGAAAACAGAACATGAGTCTTCTCGGAGTTCCCAAACAGTCTCCCCACACTACAAGCGGGGGGCGCTGGGTCTTCAGAGACACAGCAGCTTTCACTTCCAGGGCCCAGGCCCAGAGCAGGAAAGGCGTACGTGAGGACAGACGGTGGAAGCGCCTTCGTGAGCAGCCCAGGGGACAAGGCAGTGTCTGCAGACCCCAGCGCCTCTGCTGCAGGCCGTCCCATGGCGAAACTGTGGTGCTGGAACACCGGCCGTCTCCTGCGGGTGTTTCCTCTGCCAGAGTCACAGTTAGAGAACTACCTGGTGTGCCTTTCAGGGGACTCGCAGAGTCTCTTGAGGACATTCCTCAGTCTCCAGTGGGACTCGGTGAAGCTCAGAGCCAGGCCCACCTGTAGGAGTTCTGAGGCCTAGAAGGGGTTTTGCAATTTAGCAAAGGCAGCCTTGAAGGAACTGAACTGCTAAGGTTTTCTGAGTTCTGTAGGCAATACGCAAACCGTTAAAACCCTCATCTGCATTTCCTCTACTTTCCAAGCTGATCTGAGGGCTTCTTCCCTCACAAACATTAGGCAAGACTGTATTTGTAAGAGTCACTCCGGAAATACAAATTAATAGGCTTTAAAAGGAAGGGGTCAATCCAACAGTAAAAAATAAAACATAACAGTTTGAAATTATTTCCCTTTGACCACACTTGAAATTTGATGTTCATTTGCCCCTTTCTTTTTTAAAAATTTATTTTAATTGGAGGCTCATTACTTTACAATATTGTAGTGGTTTTGCCATACACTGACATGAATCAGCCATGGGTGTACATGTGTCCCCCATCCTGAACCCCACTCCCCACTCCCCCTTCCCTCCCCATCCCATCCCTCTGGGTCATCCCAGTACACCAGCCCCGAGTGCCCCTTTCAAGTCTTATTTTCTCTACCTCCTGTTTCCATTATAATCAGCCCAGTCCCCTGATCTGCATAACTGGTGTGCCAATATCATACCAACAATGCCCTCCTCAATTCACGGAACTAAAAAGTCTCAGTGCCCACTTCCTCTTTGCAAAAGTACACATATGTGTGTCACTTCCCAAATTATACTCATTGTCAAGAATTCTGGACTCTAAAATCATCCAAAAGTTGTTTTTATCTGAGGCAGTTAACTGCTCCTTTAAAGCATCAAAGTTGTTTTGATTTCATATCTTAAAAGCCTCTATACGTACAAGTTGGGGCCAAATATACGCACACATCCTCAGAATTTTGAATTTCAAAGAAAGCAGGAAGTTCTCATACAAATTACTTTCATTTCAGGTGTTTGCATGGATTTTCCTCTACCACCAATTAATTGGGCAAGCAGCATTGCTCTTATATCACACAAGAAAATGAAAGCCAAATCTTAGGGCCATTTCAGATTTCTGAGACAAGTACTTATGGTCATTCCCAACTGAAAGTTACTCAGGCTTCTTGGCTCAAGATGAAAGCCTTTTCATTGGGAATTCCTTTGGCTTCACTTTCCAAGCCAGTCATACAAACCATCCAAAACATGGACCAGTCTCACGACACTGCAAGTGGAGGTGCCAGGTCTTTAGGAAAACAATAGCTTTAACATTTAGTCAAATGGTCTGTATAGTCAAAGCTATGATTTGTTCCAGTCATCATGTACAGATGTGAGAGTTGGTCCATAAAGAAGGTTGACTGCTCAAGAATTGATGCTTTCAAGCTGTGGTGCTGGAGAAGACTCTTGAGAGTCCCTTGGACAGCAAGGAAATCAAACCAGTCAATCTAAAAGGAAATCAACCCTGAATATTCACTGGAAGGACTATTGCTGAACCTCCAATACTTGGGCCACCTGATACAAAGAGCCAACTCATTGGAAAAACCCTGATGCTGGGAAAGATTGAAGGCAAAAGGAGAAGGGGGTGGCAGAGGATGAGATGGTTAGATAGCATCATCAGCTCAATGGGCATGAATCTGAGCAAACTCTGATAGTGGATTACAGAGGAGCCTGTGTGCTACTGTCCATGGAGCTGCAAAGAGCTGAACTCAACTTAGCGACTGAACAACAAAACCTTACTTTCCAAGTTCCGAAGCCCACCTATGACGAATTAGTTAAGAACTTGGGATGGTATAACTCTTAAGTTACTTTATTATCCTTGTAAAGTGAAAGTTACTCAGCCGTGTCCAACTCTTTGCAACCCCATGGACTATACAATCCATGGAATTCTCCAGGCCAGAATACTGGAGTGGGTAGCTGTTCCCTTCTCCAGGGGATCCAATCCCTGTAAGTTGCTTCAAATTCTTTTGAGGAACCAAAAAAGCATCATAACCAAATAAATATCTTTATATTTAATTATATCCGTATCTATATATTCTAATCTATATATTTCCTGGTGGCTCATATAATAAAGAATCTGCCTGCAATGCAGGAGACCCTAGGTTTGATCCCTGGGTTGGGAAGATCTCCTGAAGAAGGGAATGGCTACCCACTCCAGTATTCTTGCCTAGAGAATTCTATGGAGAGAGAGACCTGGTGGGTTAGAGTCCATGGGGTCTCAAAGAGTTGGACGTGACTGAGCAACAAACACATGCATTTATCTCTGCATATTTATTTAGCTTTCTCTGGCTACCAAAACCTGGAAACTCCTCCCAGTGGCAGAATCTCCAGGAAGCTGCCAAAGATGGAAATCTATTTTGTTTTAGAAACCAGTCTTGATGTCAACTTTACCTGCATCCCAAATCTCTTTGGTCGCTCTTCTCGTTCATATTTCCAGTATCGTATTGTACTCAGATTCTGCTCTTTCGGTCAATGGTATTAACAGCTATGGCCTTTGTATTCTCAGTGCATGTTACCACTCTTCTGGCTTCTTTGGGGATCTCTTTGCCAACTCTAGGTGGTTCTGCCAAGGCTGTGAGACATGCTGCCAGCTTCCTCTATCACCAAAGTGACCTAGGCAATCAAACCCAAAGGAATACCCATTCTGCCCCCTCTACAGGCTCCTTAATGTGCATGTGACCCCAGCAGCACCAGCCAGAAGCTTCCCTGAAATTGATATACAGATACTGAACTTTCTCAACTGAGAAGAGCCTGGCATCCCTCTTGTATACTATGTGGGGAGAGAGCTTGCATCAGAAGCTGAGGATAGAGGACTTCTCTGGTGGTCCAGTGGCTTCATGCTCCTAATGCAGGGGGCCTGGGTTTGATCCCTGGTCAGGGAACTAGATCCCACATGCTGCAACTAAAGATCCTGCATGCTGCAAATAAGATCTGGCACAGCCAAATAAATAAATTAACTTTTTTTAAAAGAAGAAGCTAAGGAGAGCAGCAGAGTCAAGTGGTTGTGGGGGAGAAAGAGAAAACCTTGATGACATCCTATGAGTTTGGATTTAGCCTGAAGCCAGATCCACCCTTGGACATTTTGTTATAACAGTCAATAATATCCCATTTTACTTATATCAGTTGAGTCAGATTTCTGTCAAGATTGAAGGAGTCCTGACTGTACTTTTGTCTCTGATCTTGCAGCCCTGTTCCTATCACCTCAACCCATCGTCCACATGGCTAAGTGATCTTGTATGTTTCTAAGAAACATCTCATTTTATCATGTGCTCAGTGTCTTAAAATCTGTCACCCATAGTATAAAGTAGAAACTCTCTGCATGATGTTCAAGGCTTTTTATTCAGTTACCTGAATAGTTGTTAACAGTGACAACACTCAGAACCTGAGTCAATGTTCTCTGAGCTAAAAATACATGTGGGAAGAGAGTTAAGTCTTGTTGGCTTTCCTGTTATGTAGTTTGTGATTTCTCTTACTGACTATTAGAGTCAAACCTCGGGCTGAGCCCTGAAGTAGAGTTAGGTCCCTTCTTGCTAACCCTGTGATGCAGTGATGCAGAAACTACCCCTTAATGATGTTAGATATCTTTTGTTAAGTTCCAACCGCTGAATCTAAACCGGGGGAAATGGTAGGCCACAGTAAATTCAAGGTAGTAATAAGAATACCTTTCATTTATGTTTTCTGGGGAACTAACAGTATCCTGTTAACCTGAAAAAGTTATTGAAACTTCCCAGAGTTGTCCAACTTGCCCTCAGGAAACAATCTGGACCTTTTTGCATTAGTTCATTATCTCATATGATCTCAGAACATTCCTGAGAATAAGGGAAAGCAAGCAGGTGTGCTTTTTATTTTGCAGAAAGAGAAATGGACATAGAGGGATTAAGAAGGGGTTTCCCAAGAGTTGATAGTAACTGTGCAACCAGGATTAGAATGTCACATTTATAGTATTAGCCCAGTGGTCTTCAAATTTAGTCGCTCACATAGCCCTCAGAAAAATGGTTAAAACCCTGCCTTCCTCATACATTTTTAAGGTTACTTCAAAATTTGTCCATCATATATTTAAGGAATTGCAAAAAGTCATTTCCAGAACTTTCTAAATATAAACATTTAAAAATATATCTGCTAGGGAATTCAAACGGGGGCTCCATGACAACCTAGAGATGTGGGATAGGATGGGAGGTAGGAGGGAGATTCAAGAGGGAGGGGACTGATTCAGGTTGGTGTATAGCAGAAACCAACACAATGTTGTAAAGCAATCAGCCTTCAATTAAAAATAAATAAATGAAAAATATATATCTGCTATACCCAATAGAAAGCATCTTTTAAATGTATCCAATAGAATTTAAATACCAAGTCAATTTGACCATCATATCCATTTAAAAAAAGATAAATGAGTAAGCTATGCTTTATTCTTCTTAAAAATTTTTTATTTATTGGCTGTGCTGGGTCTTCGTTGCTGCACTTGGGCTTTCTCTAGTTGTGGTGAGAAGGGCCTACTCTTCACTGCAGTGTGTGAGCTTCTCAGTGTGGTGACTGCGCTTGTTGCAGAGCACAGGCATTAGGCATTCGGGCTTCAGGAGTTGCAGCATGTGGGCTCAGTATTTGCAACTCTTCGGGCTACAGCGTGCTGGCTCAGTAGTTGCGGTGCACAGGCTTAGTTACTCTGCCAAATGTGAAATCTTCCCAGACCAGAGATCGAACCGGTGTCCCTTGCATTGCAAGGTGGATTCTTAACCACTGGACTACCAGAGAAGCCCCTTAATTATTCTCGAACATATATTCCATTTTAATTCCTCTCAAAATTTAGTACTAACATATTTTAGGATTTTTAAAATGTTTTATTGACATTTAAACATTTTTAAATGTTTTATTTATCACCTTATCATACTTCTTCACACATAAAATCAATTTAAATTTTTAAGTTTTCTGTGACCACAAAGTTTTAAGTAACTAAATTCTTCTATATTTGTTATTATTACTATTACTATTATTAATCAATTGATTAAAGCAACAAAAGTCTATTATAAACTTTGATGAACCGTTATAGACTAAAAAGAGAAATTGAACTGGAAATGGTCATTTTATTGAGAGGGTCGTTTCCAATTAATTCATGTATCTACCAATAAACATTACTTATTGATAGAATGAGACAGAATTCTCCATCATTTCTATTCCCATTATTTGTATTTAAGGATGTAAACCTTGAAAAAAACCTATTCATAATTAACTAGGTAGGAGTGGAAGGAGTCTTGTATGTCACTGTCAATCAATTCTTTGAGTTCCCTTTGAATTATATGCCAAAAACTTGCTGTGATCTATCATCAAAAATTACTTTTAGTGATCTTTCAGATGACAACTCCATTAGTTCTTGAATTTTGTTGACAGCAAAGTACTGGAAACCCCTTGGCTTGCAACAATTTACTAGCCAGTGATTAGAGCTGTATACTGTTTCATACTTGTTCCTATACCACCCAGGTTTCTTCACAGGTGATTTTTTACCACTTGGGGGAACGCGTCTCAGTGAGACTGGTGAGAAAAGCCATTCGTTTGTTAAGTAAGAGCAGAAGGATTGGAAAAAGGAAGATGTAAAAGAAACCAGCAGGACAACTTTCTCGGTGTCTTCTCAGGCAGATCAAATTTGAGAAATGACTCATAGGGAAGTTGAGGATCTAGAAATTGGTTCCCTAAAGATCATGGCATCTGGTCCCATCACTTCATGGGAAATAGATGGGAAAACAGTGGAAACAGTGTCAGACTTTATTTTTTTGGGGCTCCAAAATCACTGCAGATGCTGATTGCAGCCAGGAAATTAAAAGACGCTTACTCCTTGGAAGGAAAGTTATGACCAACCTAGATAGCATATTAAAAAGCAGAGACATTACTTTGCCAACCAAGGTCCATCTAGTCAAGGCAATGGTTTTTCCTGTGGTCATGTATGGATGTGAGAGTTGGACTGTGAAGAAAGTTGATCGCCGAAGAATTGATGCTTTTGAACTGTGGTGTTGGAGAAGACTCTTGGGAGTCCCTTGGACTGCAAGAAGATCCAACCAGTCCATTCTAAGGGAGATCAATCCTGGGTGTTCATTGGAAGGACTGATGCTAAAGCTGAAACTCCAATACTTTGGCCACCTCATGTGAAGAGTTGACTCACTGGAAAAGACTCTGATGCTGGGAGGGATTGGGGGCGGGAGGAGAAGGGGACGACAGAGAATGAGATGGCTGGATGGCATCACCGACTCTGTGGACATGAGTTTGAGTGAACTCCGGGAGTTGGTGATGGACAGGGAGGCCTGGCGTGCTGTGATTCATGGAGTCGCAAAGAGTCGGACACGACTGAGCGACTGAACTGAACTGAACTGAAAGCTATCCATGCCCAGCCATCTCTTGGAAAGTCTTTGTAAAGTCTTTTGGCATAAGCATACTGCAATTTGAAGACCACTGTGCATGCTAAGTCACTTCAGTGTGTCCAACTCTGCGACCTTATGGACTGTGGCTCGCCAGGCTCCTCTGTCCATGGGATTCTCCAGACAAGAATGCTGGAGTGGGTTGCCACTTCCTCCTCCAGGGGATCTTCCTTATCCAGGGACAGAAACCACATCTTCTTTGGCTCCTGCATTGCAGGGAGATTCTTGACTGCTGAACCACCGGGGAAGTCCTTAAAGACCACTGTATTAGTTCATTCTTCGACCACTTTTAAATATATCCTTCAAATTTGTGTCCCATCCTTATACCTTGTATGTCAATCATCAACAATATGTTGGACATTCTTCCAATTATTGGGCCTACAACAATCAAAAAAGACAAAACTCCTGCCTTCCACACTAGTGGAGGAGACAGACAATAAATTATCAGAATTTGACTCTGTTTCACACTGAGCATGACATGGCATGGACATGGCAGTCAGAAATGGTAAGCTAAAACTATTGCTGATCCTCAAACACTGATGTCTTGTCTCCCCTGTAACCTGCAAGGGCAGAGGGTACTGGGACCTTCATCCTAAGTTTCCCCTGCACCAGGCAGAGTACCAGGCACATAACAGACGCTCCATATAAATTTGACTAATTAGCTGAGTGAAATTGCAAGTCAAAGAAGTTATATTTATCTTTCCAAAATGTCTGACACAATTGTCCTTTAAAGGGGAAATACTGTAGAAACATTCATAAAATCAAAGCCTTTTTAGATCCAGAAGAAAACTCAGTAACCACCTGATTCCTTCTCTTCTTTTTTTAAATAAACTATTTATTTTCCATCAGCCTTATTTACATTTTCTGTTAAAAAGTATGTGGAGGAGCTGTGTAAGACCACTGTGGTTGTTCCTCTCAGGTCAGTGGCATGAGCCTCATCAGCTGCAGACCAGGCTTCAGAGGCAGGTGGAGTGGTGTGGTCCTTTAGGAGGAGCTGCTGGAAGGCACCGAGGCCACCTGTGCCTGCAGACCCTGTGCCTACAGACCCGTCTGCAACTTGGGGTTGAGTAGCAATAAATTCAGGACCTGGAGCGATTCATTCACCCTGAAATTCCTCCTGAGTCTCAGCCTTTTCACAGCTGCCTGCTCTTCCTTTTCAGTCTCTTCAGGATCCCTGGTGAAGCAAAGACAAGATCTGACCTCCCACGAGTGCACACCTGAGATGGAGCAGCACAGGCGCAGAATCCCCAGGCCAGCATAGCCACGCCAGACCCCGGGAGCTCCCCTCTTACTGCGAGGGTGGCAGTGTCCACACAGCGCCGGGGAGTCTGTGTGACCTGAAGCAGCAGTAAGTGGGTTACCATAAGACACCTCTATGAGATTGGTGGTTACCCCTAGGGTCTGTAACCACAAAAGACAGGGCAGAAGCTTTCTACTCTGTCAGTTAATGATGCTTACAGGAGTGGATGAAGCGCCCCACAATGGGAGTCACTCCATGGCAGCAGCAAACTTCAGCACAGCTTGGCTGAATGGCCAGCATTCCCAGAGCAGAAGACACTGGCGTCATCTGGGTTTTCAGCATCAACAATGGCACAGGTTTTTCCCAGGTCCACTTCAGATTAATAAGGTAGTTCAGTTCCGTTCAGTCACTCAGTCATGTCGACTCTTTGCAACCCCATGGACTGCAGCATGCCAGGTAATGTAATGCCATCACTTTTCCTTTCGTAGATGTGCTGTTCCATTTGTAAGTCAGGGTTAGTGCCCCTAAGTGGGTTCCTCTGTGAGGGATTTGAGGACATCCTCCTCCTTCATTTGCAGGACATCAAGAACTCCAGATATTGTGAAATTCTCCCTTTAAGTTACAAGCAGGAGCCCAGAACTTGCCACCATATCGACCCCTCTCTGGCTAGCGTGGAACGAACGTTTTGCCTTTTCCTGAAGAAGAAAATTTAAGCCTGGGGACATGAAGCAGTTTGTCAAGGTCATGAATCCAGTAAGTGACAGATGTTATATTTGCAGCCAGTGGAAAATCTTTGGATTCCTTCAATTCAGGTAAAACTTGCATCTACTTTTCTTTAACATTGCCCCAGTTTGATAGTTGCCACTGAGAAATATCCCTGCCCTGTACCCCTGTAAGTTCCCAACAAAGCCTTAGCATCTATATAAAAAGTGAAATAAGAAAATGTTTCTCCTGCTATTGCATGAATTCCCTTGGAATTCACACACACAAAAAAATATATCTCATAACAGAAACAATTGGTTAATTGGGTCATTTAAAGTGGCTACTTATACAACCCAAAATGTGGTTTCTGTTTTTTAGCTTGGAGAGCATGAATGGAATTTCTAATGAATGGGAGTCTTCTACAGTTTCACTGTGAATTTAATATCTGTAAATGGAGCCCCAAGGCCAAATTTCCCATAAATGGTTAGCAGGATTATTGGTGAGGAAGATTCCTTAGACAGAGAAAGAGCAGTTCAAGTGGAAATGCAATTACTTCTGTTTTGAGGTCTCTGGGGTAAGTCCTTGGGACGGGTGCTGCCCCCACAAAAGGGAAGTTCCTGGTGGCTGAATAAAGAGGTTCCAAGTAAAAGAAAAAAAAGAGTTGTTTTATTACCCTGGCACAAATGGAAACCAAAGAAGTAAATAAAGGAAGAGCTTCTGAGAGGAGAGTTTGATGGTTTGGTTTCTGGGTGTGTTCCCAGTGGTTTCACTTTGCATTTCTGTGGCACTTGATTGAGGTGATGTGCCGTGAGAAGTTTCTGCTCATGGCTTTCCAATAAGAAACCCTGGAAACCACACTCAGGGGTTCAGTTCAGTTCAGTTCAGTCACTCAGTTGTGTCCAACTCTTTGCAACCCCATGAATCACAGCACACCAGGCCTCCCTGTCCATCACCAACTTCCGGAGTTCACTCAAACTCATGTCCATCGAGTCAGTGATGCCATCCAGCCATCTCATTCTCTGTCGTACCCTTCTCCTCCTGCCCCCAATCCCTCCCAGCATCAGTCTTTTCCAGTGAGTCAACTCTTCACATGAGGTGGCCAAAGTATTGGAGTTTCAGCTTTAGCATCAGTCCTTCCAATGAACACCCAGGACTGATTTCCTTTAGAATGGACTGGTTGGATCTCCTTGCAGTCCAAGGGACTCTCAAGAGTCTTCTCCAACATCACAGTTCAAAAGCATCAATTCTTTGGTGATCAGCTTCCTTCACAGTCCAACTTTCACATCCATACATGACCAATGGAAAAACCATAGCCTTGACTAGTAGGGACCCACAAATCCCAAAAAAGAGATCATTTCACAGTTATCATTCAACCTCCATTGATGACACCCAGGTAATGCACTCCATTCTTGAGCTCTCTCCCACGTCCCAAGTTGGATTTCTCACCCCTGTGGAAGTCTGCATTCAAAGCTTCTCAAGATATCTCAAGCCTATCCTCATTATCTTTGCCCCTGAAACTGTTCCTGCTCCTACTTGTTTAGCAGACAGCCCTGCCATTTATCCAGGTACTCCAGCCTGAAACTTGGAACTTCTTGACTCTTTCTCTTAAACCACTTCAAATTCAAATTCATCACCAGACCCTGTCATGTGAGTGATCCGTCACACAGTTGTGTCTGACTCTTTGCTGACCCCATAGACTGTAGCCTGTCAGGCTCCTCTGTCCATAGAATTCTCCAGGCAAGAATACTGGAGTGGGTAGACAGTCCCTTCTCCAGAGGGTCTTCCTGACTCAGGGATTGAACCCAGGTCTCCCACATTGCAGGCAGTTTCTTCTTTACCACCTGAGCCACCAGGGAAGCCTGGTCCTGTCATGGCTGCCTTCTAAATCCATTTCACACCTTCTTCCTCTTCAGCAGGCCTAGAGCAAATGCTTTAATAGAATGAGTCCCAACTTCTTGCCAGGGCTGATATAAAAACTTCCCCAGAGTTCCAGCCTCCACACAGTTCCGTCTAATCCATAGCACATCATTCCTTATGCTCTTTCAGAAAAGCAAATTCAATTACCTTTCCACTCTGCAAAGTCCTTCAGTGGCTCTGGCCACAGAGGCATCTACGAAATATGATATAACAAGGAGGAAACCTGTAAGTCTAGACACATGAGCAGGAATTCTAGCCCTGTTACTCATCTTGGGCAAGTCACGTAGCCTGTATGAGCCTCCATTTCTTTACCCACAAAATAAGGTATTTTGAACTAGGACAATAGATTTAAAGCTTTTAGCCCAGGAACAACACACTAGTACTCTTGCCTGGTAAATCCCATGGACGGAGGAGCCTGGTAGGCTACAGTTCATGGGGTCACTAAGAGTTGGACATGACTGAGCGACTTCACTTTCACTTTTCACCTTCATGCATTGGAGAAGGAAATGGCAGCCCACTCCAGTGTTCTTGCCTGGAGAATCCCAGGGACGGGGGAGCCTGGTGGGCTGCCTGCCGTCTATTGGGTCACACAGAATTGGATACAACTGAAACGACTTAGCAGCAACAGCTGAAGTGACTTAGCAGCAGCAGCAGCAACAGTAAATAATATACTTAAACCATCACACAGACACATGTATGCATAAGCACATAGCACACACAAAAATGTACACACAAAAAACATATATGCACATGCAGGCCACACACATACACACATGAACTCACATGCTACACACAAATACACATATGTACACACGTGAAATTAAAAGACGCTTTCTCCTTGGAAAGAAAGTTATGACCAACCTTGATAGTATATTAAAAAGCAGAGACATTACTTTGCCAACAAAGGTCTGTCTAGTCAAGGCTATGGTTTTTCCCATGGTCATGTATGGATGTGAGAGTTGGACTGTGAAGAAAGCTGATCGCCGAAGAATTGATGCTTTTGAACTGTGGTGTTGGAGAAGACTCTTGAGAGTCCCTTGGACTGCAAGGAGATCCAACCAGTCCATTCTAAAGGAGATCAATCCTGGGTGTTCATTGGAAGGACTGATGCTAAAGCTGAAACTCCAATACTTTGGCCACCTCTTGCGACGAGTTGACTCACTGGAAAAGACTCTGATGCTGGGAAAGGTTGGGGGCGCGAGGAGAAGGGGACAACAGAGAATGAGATGGCTGGATGGCATCACTGACTCTGTGGACATGAGTTTGAGTGCACTCCGGGAGTTGGTGATGGACAGAGAGGCCTGGCGTGCTGTGATTCGTGGGGTCGCGGAGAGTTGGACACGACTGAGCGACAGAACTGAACTGAACTGAACACACAAAGCATATTGTAAAATGCAAAGCTTCCAAGTATGAAATGAAGCCTTTTATATACAATGTAGTCTGATACTTTGTTTGTTACATATTTTTTAATTTTTATATATTTAATGATTGAAATAATATTAATTGTGGCCCACAAAATTGATGACAAGACTCATTAGGAGACTGAAATCCTGCTGTTATTAAATACTGACCTACTATATTTCTAAGTTTCTTTCTAACTGTGAAGATGTAGGTGGGCCAAATCAGGAAAAAAGTGCTTCCAGAATTTAAGAAGAAAAGTTAGGAAGAATTCCTTCTAACTAATAAAACCCTGAGCACAAAGACCTTTCCATGTCCCTTTTCCTGCTTTTAGGAGAAAGGCTTCAGCCTCTTAGACCTTCCCTGACTTACAAAGGGCAGATTCAGTTTCTCACTGGGGAAGCGCGGGGATGCAGACAGAAGCACCAGTGCAGTGATGGGTCCGGGTCCTCGCTCCTCCTGGGCTAGGGTGGAGGATGAGGGAGAACAATCTGATACATATTTCTGAAGACTTCTACAGGAACTAAGGCCCCACCCAGGTGAAGGATGGCAACTTCAGGCTGAACACAAGCACATGGACTCCCAGACAAGTAGGAAACAGCAGGCTGATGGCTGAGATTCCTGGAACACCACCTTGTTAGTATACCTCACCACTAACCAATCAGAGGAGGGTTATACATTCTGCAGCCCTCCCCCGACATTTTGCCCATAAAAACTTCTTCCTTAAAACCCAGGCCAGAGTTTGGATCTTTTGAGCCTGAACCACTTATTCTTCTTTGCTCAGTTCTTCAACAAACTTTTTTCTCGGCTCCAAACGCTGACATTTCACTATGCGTTGGGCACACTTGAATTCAACAACACTGCTGCTGCTGCTGCTGCTGCTACTAAGTCGCTTCAGTCGTGTCCGACTCTGTGCGACCCCATAAACGGCAGCCCACCAGGCTCCCCCGTCCCTGGGATTCTCCAGGCAAGAACACTGGAGTGGGTTGCCATTTCCTTCTCCAATGCATGAAGGTGAAAAGTGAAAGTGAAGTCGCTCAGTCGTGTCCAACTCCCTAAAACCATAAAAACAGTCACTATATTATAAGGCAGTCCCATATCCTAGTCGACAACTCACTACTTTGCTACTTGAAAATATGGAAACCACAGGCACCAGTTAAAAATTAACCACAGACCTCAGTTAAAAATTGTGTAATTGGCTTCACGACAGTATTCAAAATTCCCCATCTCTTTAGGCAGACAGTCCCTTTTAAATAATACATGCACGCCAAAAGTGTGGGGAACAGCTTTTTTTTTTTTAGCTTAATAGTGTATCTTGCAGATAATGCTACTCGTATTCTATATTCAGATACATCTCTTTCTTAATGACTAAATAGGATTCCATTTTATAAAGTGGGTCTAATTTAACTAATTTCTTATGGATGGCCTTCTCTACTATAATACAAACATCCTAGAAATGAAATTCCAAAGACAAAGAACATATGCAGTTGTCATTTGATAGGTATGGCCAAGTTATCTTCCTTGGAAAATTTACCAGTTCATACCCTTCTTAATGGTGTATGAGTACCAGTTACCGCAGATCCCTGTCAACATTTGTTTGAGAATCAACCTTCTGGATTCAAATCTCAGCTTTGGCATGAGGTATGTGACCTTAAACAAGTTTTCTGGCCCTTTGTCAAAACCCACAAGGTTGTTATAAGGATTAAATTCAGTAGTAAGTGAAATAGGTCTTTTATAATTTATCATGTATTATTGGTTGCATCTTTTTCCCCAGCCCCACCCCAGTAATACTAATATAATATTTACCTTTAACATAGTATTATATGTTAAGCTACAACTGTAACAGTGTATGTTCCTTGAGGGTAGTCCAATTTAAACATGACTACTAGCCTCTGTAGCAAACTTCAAGCTCAATAAATGTTGACACATTATGAGCTTACATCTTTTTTTTTTAAATACACGGTTTTCAAGTGAGCCTTGTGTATTGATGATCTTGGGTATTTAAAGTCTTCTGAGCTCCTTAGCAGGACAGAGTGCTGAAGGAATTCATTGTAGATGACCATTATCTATTACCAAAAATAGTTAACTATTGTATGACAGAAGTTAATTTTGAAGTGTTATTATATACCAAAAGAAAATAAAACATTTCTTAGAGTTATTTATTAGACCTTGAATGTTTTTAACAGATTTATTGATGTATAATTCACATACTTTAAAATCTGTCTTGAGTATAAAATTAGTGATTTGGGATACATTTCTAGAGTTGAGCAAACATCATCACAATCCAGTTTTAGAACATTTCTATCAACCCAGTGAGATTCTCTCATGCCCATCCACATCTCTGCAAGTTCATGACATCAGTTAGCTGGGGATGGGTGAATAGCTTGGATCACCTCTGGTCCTGCACCACCCTGTCCTGCCCATGCTGAGAATACAACCGGGGCATGTGGGGTAATTGTTCAAGCTCCTCTGTAGTGTCTCATTTCTAGGTTCTCCCTAATCAATGCCGGGATTGTCACCCATAATATTGCTTTTCCCAACCTGGACTGCAGCTTCAGGTCAACAAACTGCTGGCTTTCCTTGTTCACCTGCCACCGGGATCATTCCTTTAACACAACCAAGGGTGGGTTTTCTGCTGAAACTCAGTTGCACTCCCTCCAGCACTAATAAAGAATCCACCTCCCAATGCAGGAAATGTGGATTCCATCCCTGGGTCAGGAAGATTCCCTGCAGGAAGGCATGGCAACCCACTCCAGTATTCTTGCCAGCAAAATCCCATGGACAGAAGGACCGAGTGGGCTACAGTCCATGGGTTCTAACAGAGTTGAACACGACTGAGCTAATGAGCACCAGGCCTGAAGCTGCAGTCTTTTTCAGTATGTCCGATCCTGCTAGAACCTTCTCACTGAGCTGGCACAGGACTGGCTAGGAGCATTACCAGGCAAGAATGCCAAAGAACTCCACTATTCTTAATAAGATATAGCCGTTCTTATGAAGAAAAAAAAAACAAAACACTTTCCAGTTTATTGTTTGCCTTTAGTCAATTTCCAGAGCCCTGAAATGGGTGCTGTTCTCATTTTATCATTATTTTCTAGGGAGATGATTGCTGACTTGCTTACTTTACCCTCTTGGAAGTCTGTAACTTGGGTTTTAAGATGAGCAGTTTACTTCTATTTGGCTTCTCAGTGTTCCAGCAGCATTGATCCTTGGCCTCAGTGGACATTCTCCTATAAATAACAATGCCCTTGGAAAGGAGCCTGGACTCAACATCACTGTGCCAGCCAGACATGCCACTCAGAAGGTGACTGAACATCACTCAGCATACCCAGATTGTCTTGATTCTTCAGAAGCAACTTGATGTGCAAAATGAGCCAGTTAGGAAAAGAAAACAGAAGTAAAAAAAAAAAATGTATTAACTACACATAGAGTAGTAAAACCTCCTTTTGTGGCTTGAAAGTTGAGAACTGAACCCTTACCCAGTCTGGAAAGTCCAAAGATGAAGACCTTAGGACAAAAGACAACCCCATACAAGACTGTGCACAACTAGAAGTCTGAGAGAAGACTGTAGGACTGAAAGAAGTTATTGTTTCAGTTCAGTTCAGTCACTCAGTCATGTCCAACTCTTTGCAACCCCATGGACTGCTGCATGCCAGGCCTCCCTGTTCATCATCAACTCCTGGAACTTACACAAACTCATGTCCGTTGAGTCAGTGATGCCATCCAACCATCTCATCCTCTGTCATCCCCTTCTCCTCCCACCCTCAATCTTTCCCAGCATCAGGGTCTTTCCGATGAGCCAGTTCTTCTCATCAGGTGGCCAAAATATTGAAGTTTCAGCTTCAGCATCAGTCCTTCCAATGAATATTCAGGACTGACTTCTTTTAGGATGGACTGGTTGGATCTCCTTGCTGTCCAAGGGTCTCTCAAGAGTCTTCTCCAACACCACAGTTCAAAAGCATCAATTCTTTGGGGCTCAGCTTTCTTTATAATTCAACTCTCAAATCTATACATGACTACTGAAAAAAACCAAAGCTTTGACTAGACAGACCTTTGTTGGCAAAGTGATTTCTCTGCTTTTTAATATGCTGTTAGTCATAGCTTTTCTTCCAAGGAGCAAGCGTCTTTTAATTTCATGGCTGCAGTCACCATCCACAGTGATTTTGGAGCCCAAGAAAATAGAGTCTTTCACTGTTTCCATTGTTTCTCCATCTATTTGCCATGAAGTGATGGGACCAGATGCCATGATCTTTGTTTTCTGAATGTTGAATTTTAAGCCAACTTTTTCACTCTCCTCTTTCACTTTCATCAAGAGGCTCTTTAGATCTTCTTTGCTTTGGGGACTGACATATTTTGTTCTATGCAGGGAAGCCCTATGTATATGTATCAGTTCAGTTCAGTCGTTCAGTCGTGTCCGACTCTTTGTGACCCCATGAATCACAGCACGCCAGGCCTCCCAGTCCATCACCAACTCCCGGAGTACACTCAAACTCATGTCCATCGAGTCGGTGATGCCATCCAGCCATCTCATTCTCTGTCGTCCCCTTCTCCTCCCACCCCCAATCCCTCCCAGCATCAGAGTCTTTTCCAGTGAGTCAACTCATCGCATTAGGTGGCCAAAGTATTGGAGTTTCAGCTTTAGCATCAGTCCTTCCAATGAACACCCAGGATTGATCTCCTTTAGAATGGACTGGTTGGATCTCCTCGCAGTCCAAGGGACTCTCAAGAGTCTTCTCCAGCACCACAGTTCAAAAGCATCAATTCTTCGGCAATCAGCTTTCTTCACAGTCCAACTCTCACATCCATACATGACCACGGGAAAAACCACAGCCTTGACTAGACGGACCTTGGTTGGCAAAGTAATGTCTCTGCTTTTTAATATGCTATCTAGGTTGGTCATAACTTTCCTTCCAAGGAGTAAGTGTCTTTTAATTTCATGGCTGCAATCAGCATCCGCAGTGATTTTGGGGCCCAAAAAAATAAAGTCTGACACTGTTTCCACTGTTTCCCCATCTATTTCCCATGAAGTGATGGGACCAGATGCCATGACCTTCGTTTTCTGAATGTTGAGCTTCAAGCCAAACTTTTCACTCTCCTCTTTCACTTTCATCAAGAGGCTTTTGAGTTCCTCTTCACTTTCTGCCATAAGGGTGGTGTCATCTGCATATCTGAGGTTACTGATATTTCTCCCAGCAATCTTGATTCCAGCTTGTGCTTCTTCCAGCCCAGCGTTCCTCATGATGTACTCTGCATATAAGTTAAATAAGCAGGGTGACAATATACAACCTTGACGTACTCCCTTTCCTATTTGGAACCAGTCTGTTGTTCCATGTCCAGTTCTAACTGTTGCTTCCTGACCTGCATACAGGTTTCTCAAGAAGCAGGTCAGGTGGTCTGGTATTCCCATCTCTTTCAGAATGTTCCACAGTTTATTGTGATCCACACAGTCAAAGGCTTTGGCATAGTCAATGAAGCAGAAATAGATGTTTTGCTGGAACTCTCTTGCTTTCTCCATGATCCAGCGGATGTTGGCAATTTGATCTCTGGTGCCTCTGCCTTTTCTAAAACCTGCTTGAACATCTGGAAGTTCACGGTTCACATATTGCTGAAGCCTGGCTTGGAGAATTTTGAGCATGACTTTACTAGCGTGTGAGATGAGTGCAATTGTGCAGTAGTTTGAGCATTCTTTGGCATTCCCTTTCTTTGGGAATTAATATATATATGTATTAATATGTGTATATATATATGCCATATTCTGGGTATGGGTCAAAATTACAATTATTCCAAAATCTGACTTCAGTTCTTGCTTAGGGCTACAGGAAATGCCACAGAATATATCAGTGATTCTTAATCTCTTAGAAACATAGGCCAATGCTATTTGGAGAGTTCAGTATTAAACACGCTAAGAGTCTTTACATTGATTTCCCACTTTC
Organism: Moschus berezovskii; assembly: GCF_049115385.1. NCBI lineage: Eukaryota > Metazoa > Chordata > Mammalia > Artiodactyla > Moschidae > Moschus > Moschus berezovskii. The sequence goes on along the minus strand of NC_142460.1, from coordinate 130,441,565 downwards.
ATGCCATGTAAACTAAGATCTACACCACATGGGATTAAATGAAAAAACAAAGGCAAAGACAGTCAAATCAAAACAAAATAAAACAAAGCGCTCAGAAGGCAGTGTGTGTAATGGATTCAAGTGTGGCCGATGAGCACAGCTTGCCTGCTTTCAAAGACTTGCTCTTGCCCAGTAACTGTGTGATCCTGGACAATCTGACTGACCTCCCAGCACCTACTCCTTCATCTAGAAAAATAGGAGTCGTTGTAGTACCTTTCCCATAGGGTTGTTTCCAGAAATAAAGGACATAATGCATGAGCACACGTTGGACAGTGCCAGACACATTGTTGCTGCTTATAGAGGTTCTGGGCTTCCCTGGTGGGTTTCCTGGTGGCTCAGCTGGTGAAGAATTCGCCCACAATGCAGGAGACCTGGGCTCAATACCTGGGTTGGGACAGCTACCCACTCCAGTATTCTGGCCTGGAGAATTCTATGGGCTGTATAGTCCATGGGGTTACAAAGAGTTGGACATGACTGAGTGACTTTCACTTTCACTATAGAGGTTAGCTGCTCATTATCTATTCTAATTCTTATCCTATTATTTACTGACCAGATAATTCAGCATTTCCTAACTGCTGGTGCCAGAGAACTCAAAGAGGCCACAAAAACCTACCACTGAATGCAGTTAATTCTTAAGACCAAAAGCTCACATGACTCTTAATCAATCAGGAAAATTATATATGTCAGTGTGTTCGATGCAAATTGTATTTTCGATGACAAAATAAACAAAGGAAAAATTATGATTCAAATGCTGTGCTCTTTTTACTAAAAATGTTAAGAAGAATACAGTCTCTGCTTTCAAAGATTTAACAGTCTGAGGAGGAGAACTTTCATATTTTACCAATCCATGCTAAGCCAGTGTGGGGACACACTGCTAGGAGAATAAGCACTTGGAAAGAGCTTGCTACACTCTTTCATTCTGGTGTAAATCTGTAGACTTGGTTGATTAGTGACTGTCCCAGAACACACTCAGCATCACTAACAGCACTAAAATAACTAGAAAATAATTTTTTCAACAAGAGTGCTTCATTGTGCCAACAGTGAGGCTTACCCTGAATACTTGTCTTCCTTCTAAGAGTCTGGAATTCTGGCAGCATGTGCCTATACAACCAACTCCCAGTAAAAACCCTGATCACTGAGTCTTAATGAGCTCCCCTGGTAGACATTTCATGCCTGTTGTCCCAATTTGTGGCTGGAGAAATTTGCAGTGTATTCAGTGACTCCAGTGGAAATAAAGTCTTGAAAGCCCACACCTGGTTTCCTCTGGTCTCTGTCCCATGTACCTCTTCTCTTTGCTGATTTTGCTTTGCATCCTTTTATTATAATAAATCATAACTGTGAACACACACACAAAGAAAACAGTTGTTTAAAACAGTATGCCAAATATATTTATGACACATAAAAAAGACATAATCACATCTTGAAACATTTTACTTATCATTAGAAACAGACTAACAATTCAATTTATAAATGCCAGAAGAGAATAAGCAATTTATAAAAGAAATACAAATGGCTATATAATATGGAAAGACCCTCAACCTCACTAATGATAGACATTATGTGAACTAGATACATTTATTCTCAACACACTGGCAAAGAGAAAAATGAATAATTGATAATATCTAGCACTAGGACTGGAAAAGGCAATGGCACCCCACTCCAGTACTCTTGCCTGGGAAATCCCGTGGGCGGAGGAGCCTGGTAGGCTATAGCTATAGGCCATGGGGTCGCTAAGAGTGGGACATGACTGAGCGACTTCATTTTCACTTTTCACCTTCATGCATTGGAGAAGGAAATGGCAACCCACTCCAGTGTTCTTGCCTGGAGAATCCCAGGGACGGGGGAGCCTGGTGGGCTGCCGTCTGTGGGGTCGCACAGAGTCAGACACGACTGAAGCAACTTAGCAGCAGCAGCAGCAGCAGCAGAACTAGGACTTCCCTGGTAACTCAGACAGTAAAGAATCTGCCTACAATGCAGGAGACCAGAGTTCAATCCCCGGGTCAGGAAGATCCCCTGGAGAAGGGAATGGCAACCCACACCAGTAATCTTGCCTGGAGAATTCCATGGACAGAGGAGCCTGGCAGTCTATATAGTTCATGGGGTCGCAAAGAGTTGAACACAACGGAGTAACTAACACTTTCAGTAGCAATTTGGTGGCAGTGTGAACTGGTGCAACCTATGGCAAGAATGCTTCAAGATCTTTCTTTCTCTAAGGGTCAAAGCCAGCTGGAAAAACTCCCATCAATGTTCCATAAGGTTTACTGGGCCTAACATTTTTAGTCCCTAAGTCGTGTCTGACTCTTTTGCAACCCCATGGACTGAGGCCCACCAGGCTCCTCTGTCCATGGGATTCCTCAGGCAAGAATACTGGAGTGGGTTGCCATTTCTTTCTCCAGGGGATCTTTCCGACCCGAGGGTCAAAACCCCATCTCTTGCTTTGACAGGTGGATTCTTTACCACTGACCCACTAAGGAAATTCATACAAGGGATTAGTACATGTGTATTGTTCTACAATGTTTCTTTGTTTCACTTTTTAAATCATGGAGACGTTTCCATGTCTGGTATCCCCAAGTTAAGAGCATCCCTGATCCATTTTTCTAAAGAATAAACTCTTGACTGTGGCCAAGAAGGAAGTGGAGGTTATCTGCTCCCCCAAATACAATATGTTTGTTCCCCCTGCCACCTCTCCCTACCTTCCGGGGTACCACCATTTCCTGAGACTCTTTATGTTTTATTTTTCATTACCCTTTTCAAGAATTATTTTCATGATTTGGTCTCTTTAGGAATACTTTTGTGTTGTCATTTCAATGAGATTTAAGGAGGATAAGTGTGTAAACCATGTGGTCAGCCTGCTATATCAAAGCAAAATTTCCATAATGTAATTTTAAGGAATGAAAGCAAGTTGCAGGAATATCTGTATATATATATATAAATAATACATATATTTATATATAATACCATTTTCAACATTAATAAACACGTGCTCTGTATGCCTAGAAATTGAGAAAACTTTCTATAGTACACATTTCTCTATTTTTAAGTTTTTTGAATGGCAGAGATTATTTTCACAAGGAAAGATACTTTTTAAAAACTCTAAACTGTTTTTTAATTTTTTAAGAGAATACATGTTCACTGTAGAAATTATTGAAGGTTCAATAAGTGAAGTGAATCATAAAAAAAAAAACCTTTCATAGTCTCCTTTCACTTTGGCTAAACTAATTGGCAGATAAATATTTGGGCTTAAATTCCCTTTCTTCCTGCGGGCATGTACACACTTTTTCTCCCCAGTACAATCAGTTTTAACATGATGCTTCTCTCAACAATATGTCATAAGCATCTTTTCCAAATCGATAAAAGAAGTATCAACTAACCTAAAAGAATAGATTTAATATCCTCTGTCCACAGAGCAATAAAATTAGAGATCAATATGAAAAGACAGGGAGAAAATACACTTGGGATTTCAGAGACATCATTCTAATAATGTATTAATACAAGAAGAAATTGCAAGAAAAATTCAAAATATTGGTAAATAAAAGGCAATCCAAACAATAAAAATCAAGGTGCAGTGAATGTCATATTTGTATGGAAATGTGTAGTCGTCAATATTTGTATTAATAAATAAGTCTTCTAGGTATGATACTGCGATTTATAGAAAGAAATATATATTTGATCTTCCTTCTAGTTTCTGGCACAGAGCTCCTAAAACACTTGGAGTTTCACAAGTGTTGAGAGCAGATGCGAGACGCTGGATCCGGTGGCGCAGAAGAGCTACCCCACCCCCGAGGTCAGGGGCGGCGGCCGAGAGGAGCTACCCCACGTCCAAGTGCGGTGGCTGCGCGGGCGCAGGAGGGCCGAGAGGAGCTACTCCACGTTCAACGTCAGGAGGGGCGGCCTTGAGGAGATACCCCTTGTCCAAGGTAAGGTGCAGCAGCTGCGCTTTGCTGGAGCAGCTGTGAAGAGATATCCCACGACTAAGGTAAGAGAAACCCAAATAAGACGGTAGGTATTGCCAGGGGGCATCAGAGGGCAGACACGCTGAAATCATAATCACAGAAAACTAGTCGATCTGATCACATGGACCACAGCCCTGTCTAACTCAATGAAACTAAGCCATGCCATGTGGGGCCACCCAAGATGAGCAGGTCATGGTGGAGAGGTCTGACAGAATGTGGTCCACTGGAGAAGGGAATGGCAAACCACTTCAGTATACTTGCCTTGAGAACCCCATGAACAGTATCAAAAGGCAAAATGGTAGGATACTGAATGAGAAATTCCCCAGGTCGGTAGTTGCCCAGTATGCTACTGGAGGTCAGTGGAGAAATAACTCCAGGAAGAATGAAGGGATGGAGCCAAAGCAAAACCAATACCCAATTGTGGATGTGACTGGTGATAGAAGCAAGGTCCAATGCTGTAAAGAGCAATATTGCATAGGAACCTGGAATGTTAGGTCCATGAATCATGGCACATTGGAAGTGATCAAACAGGAGATAGCAAGAGTGAACGTAGACATTCTAGGAATCAGTGAAGTAAAATGGACTGGAATGGGTGAATTTAACTCAGATGACCATTATATCTACTACCGTGGGCAGGAATCCCTTAGAAGAAATGGAGTAGCCATCATGGTCAACAAGAGTCCGAAATGCAGTACTTGGATGCAATCTCAAAAATGACAGAATGATTTCTGTTCATTTCCAAGGCAAACCATTCAATATTACAGTAATCCAAGCCTATGCCCCAACCAGTAACGCTGAAGAAGCAGCAAATGAACGGTTCTATGAAGACCTACAAGACCTTTTAGAACTAACACCCAAAAAAGATGTCCTTTTCATTATAGGGAACTGGAATGCAAAAGTAGGAAGTCAAGAAACACCTGGAGTAACAGGCAAATTTGACCTTGGAGCACAGAATGAAGCAGGGCAAAGGCTAATAGAGTTTTGCCAAGAGAACACACTGGCATCCTCTTCCAACAACACAAAAGAAGACTCTACACATGGACTTCACCAGATGGTCAACACCGAAATCAGATTGATTATATTCTTTGCAGCCAAAGATGGAGAAGCTCTATACAGTTAGCAAAAACAAGACCAGGAGCTGACTGTGGCTCAGATCATGAACTCCTTATTGCCAAATTCAGAATTAAATTGAAGAAAGTAGGGAAAACCACTCGACCACTCAGATATGACCTCAATCAAATCCCTTATGATTATACAGTGGAAGTGAGAAATAGATTGAAGGGACTAGATCTGATAGATAGAGTGCCTGATGAACTATGGATGGAGGTTCGTGACATTGTACAGGAGACAGGGACCAAGACCATCCCCATGGAAAAGAAATGCAAAAAAGCAAAATGGCTGCCTGAGGAGGCCTTACAAATAGCTGTGAAAAGAAGAGAGGCGAAAAGCAAAGGAGAAAAGGAAAGATATAAGTATCTGAATGCAGAGTTCCAAGGAATAGCAAGGAGAGATAAGAAAGGCTTCCTCAGCGATCAATGCAAAGAAGAAAAGGAAAACAGCAGAATAGGAAAAACAAGAGATCTTTTCAAGAAAATTAAAGATACCAAGGGAACATTTCATGCAAAGATGGGCTTGATAAAGGACAGAAATGGTATGGACCTAACAGAAGCAGAAGATATTAAGAAAAGGTGGCAAGAATACACAGAAGAACTATACAAAAAAGATCTTCATGACCAAGATAATCACGATGGTGTGATCACTCACCTTGAGCCAGACATCTTGGAATGTGAAGTCAAGTGGGCCTTAGAAAACATCACTACGAACAAAGCTAGTGGAGGTGATGGAATTCCAATTGGGCTATTTCAAATCCTGAAATATGATGCTGTGAAAGTGCTGCACTCAATATGCCAGCAAATTTGGAAAACTCAGCAGTGGCCACAGGACTGGAAAAGGTCAGTCTTCATTCCAATCCCAAAGAAAGGCAATGCCAAAGAATGCTCAAACTACCACACAATTGCACTCATCTCACATGCTAGTAAAGCCATGCTCAAAATTCTCCAAGCCAGGCTTCAGCAATATGTGAACCGTGAACTTCCAGATGTTCAAGCAGGTTTTAGAAAAGGCAGAAGTACCAGAGATCAAATTGTCAACATCTGCTGGATCATGGAGAAAGCAAGAGGGTTCCAGAAAAACATCTATTTCTGCTTCATTGACTATGCCGAAGCCTTTGACTGTGTGGATCACAATAAACTGTGGAACATTCTGAAAGAGATGGGAATACCAGACCACCTGACCTGCCTCTTGAGAAACCTGTATGCAGGTCAGGAAGCAACAGTTAGAACTGGACATGGAACAACAGACTGGTTTCAAATAGGAAAGGGAGTACGTCACCCTGCTTATTTAACTTCTATGCAGAGTACATCATGAGGAACGCTGGGCTGGAAGAAGCACAAGCTGGAATCAAGATTGCCGGGAGAAATATCAATAACCTCAGATATGCAGATGACACCACCCTTATGGCAGAAAGTGAAGAGGAACTCAAAGGCCTCTTGATGAAAGTGAAAGAGGAGAGTGAAAAGGTTGGCTCTAAGCTCAGTATTCAGAAAATGAAGATCATGGCATCTGGTCCCATCACTTCTTGGGAAATAGATGGGGAAACAGTGGAAACAGTGTCAGACTTTATTTTTTTGGGCCCCAAAATCACTGCAGATGCTGATTGCAGCCATGAAATTAAAAGATGCTTACTCCTTGGAAGGAAAGTTATGACCAACCTAGATAGCATATTAAAAAGCAGAGACATTACTTTGCCAACAAAGGTCCGTCTAATCAAGGCTATGTTTTTTCCCGTGGTTATGTATGGATGTGAGAGTTGGACTGTGAAGAAAGCTGATTGCCGAAGAATTGATGCTTTTGAACTGTGGTGCTGGAGAAGACTCTTGAGAGTCCCTTGGACTGCGAGGAGATCCAACCAGTCCATTCTAAAGGAGATCAATCCTGGGTGTTCTTTGGAAGGACTGATGCTAAAGCTGAAACTCCAATACTTTGGCCACCTAATGCGATGAGTTGACTCACTGGAAAAGACTCTGATGCTGGGAAGGTTTGGGGGCGGGAGGAAAAGGGGACGACAGAGAATAAGATGGCTGGATGGCATCACTGACTCGATGGACATGAGTATGAGTGAACTCCGGGAGTTGGTGATGGACAGGGAGGCCTGGCGTGCTGTGATTCATGGGGTCGAAAAGAGTCGGACAGGACTGAGGGACTGAACTGAGAGCTATCAAGATGTCTTTTATTATGTTAATAAAGTGACTTTTGGAAAGTTCTCGGGTCACCTGAGGACGGGAGATTTCTCACCAGAGAATAACAACAAAGGGATTAAAGAATTGGAACTTTTAGTCCCATCCCCTGACCTCCTGGAAGGGTGGTGCCTAAAACTCGAATCAATGGTCAATGATTTAATCAATCATAACTACTTAATCAAACCCCTGTAAAGACTCAAGGATGGATGGCCAAGCTGTCTAAGGCACTGTAGTCTGATCGCAGTCTCCTCTGGAGGCATGGGTTTGAATCCCACTCCTGATAAGCCAGCCTTTGGGCTTCCCTCATAGTTCAGTTGGTAAGTCATCTGCCTGCAATGCAGGAGACCCTGGTTCAATTCCTGGGTCAGGACGATCCCCTAAAGAAAGAAATGGCAACCCACTCTAGTATTCTTGCCTGGAGAATCCCATGGACAGAGGAGTCTGGCAGGCTACAGTACATGGGGTCGCAAGAGTCGGACACAACTTAGTGACTAAACCACCAACCAAAGACTCGAAGGACAGGGTTCAGAGAGCTTCCACATCAGTGAGCACGTGGAGATTGGGGGACGGTGGTGTGCCTGGAAAGGGCAAGGATGGTCCGAGCCCTTTCCCATATCTTGCCCCATGCATCTCCTCCATCTAAGTTTTCCTGAGTTATAGCCTTTGATAATAAGTTGATGATCTAGTAAGTGAAATGTTTTAGTTCTGTGAGCTGCCCTAGGAAATGAATCAAACCTAAGGAAGGTGTTGTTGAAACTCCCATCTATAGTCAGATGCACAAGCAACAACTGAAGCAATGGGGGTGGAGAGGGCATTCTTATGAGACTAAATTCCTTAACCTGTGGAATCTGATGCTCTTTCCAAGTAGAGAGTATAAGAATTGTGTTGAATTGCTGAACACTCAGTTGGTGTTGGAGAGTTGTGTTCTGGTGTGGGAAACCCTCCTCCCAGATTCCCACACACTGGAATTAGGTACAGAATTGTTCCCAGATTTTAGTTACATTGATGTTTATTACATATATATTAATGGGGAATGTTTTTTTGGCTTTTTGGGTGTTTGGTATATTTCATATATTAAAACATTTTAAGAAAATTAATGTGTTAACTAGGAACCATTTGACTCAAAGTAAACTCAAAGAAGGCAATGGCAAGCCACTCCAGTACTCTTGCCTAGAAAATCCCATGGATGGAGGAGCCTGGTAGGCTGCAGTCCGTGGGGTCGCTAAGGGTCGGACACGACTAAGTGACTTCACTTTCACTTTTCACTTTCACACATTGGAGAAGGAAATGGCAACCCACTCCAGTGTTCTTGCCTGGGGAATCCCAGGGACGGGGGACCTGGTAGGCTTCTGTCTATGGGGTCACACAGAGTCGGACACGACTGAAGTGACACAGCAGCAGCAGCAAACTCAAAGAAAGGGGCTTTCCTGGTAGCTCAGCTGGTAAAGAATCCACCTGCAATGCAGGAGACCCTGGTTCCTGGGTCGGGAAGATCCGCTGGAGAAGGAAATGGCAACCCACTCCAGTATTCTTGCCTGGAGAATATCATGGACAGAGGAGACTGGTGGGCTACAGTACATAAGGTGGCAAAGAGTCAGACATGGCTGAGTGACAGCTCAGCAAACTCAAAGAAAGCAGGAAAAAAGGAATAAATACAAAAGCAGAAATTAATGATGATCAGTAAAACTAAAAGCCAATCCTTCAAAATGACAATGAATAAAGTCCTGACTACAGTGACCAAGAAAAGCAAGAGGGACTTCTCTGGTGGTCTAGTGGTTAAGACTGCGCTTCCAATGCAGGGGACCCAGATTCTATCTCTGGTTGGGAAACTAAGATCCCACATGTTACAGCCAAAAATTAAAAATTTAAATAAAAAAGAAAAAAATAACTACTATAGAATTTTTTTTAAAAAAGGCTACCAACTTATTATGTCAGACAAAACTGTCTTCTGGGTTTCCCAGATGACAGAGCCTGAGACACAGGCTTGCATGTAAGTAGTTTATTTGGAACAAGATCCCAGGAAGCAGAAATGAGAGAGAGAAAGTTGAAACAAAGAAGAAAAGCTGAAGTAAGGTTGCACCATTGACTTGGCTTGCGAGGAGGTGTAGACTAAGGACAGATGGCTCAAGGATAAGTAGTATTTTTTCTGGAGTGATGAAAAATGTTCTAAAATGGATTGTGATGGTAGCTGCGTGCATGCATGCTCAGTCGTGTCTGACTTTTTGTGGCCCCAGGGACTGTGGTCACCAGGCTCCTCTGTCCACGAGATTCTCCAGGCAAGAATACTGGAGTGGGTTGCCATTTCCTTCTCCAGAGGATCTTCCCAACCCAGGGATTGATCTCCATCTCCTGTGTCTCCTGCATTGGCAGGCAGATTCTTTACCACTGAGCCACCAAGGATGATAGTTTCAGTTGACTTTTACAACTGAAATGGTAAACTGTATGTGAATTATGTCTCAATAGGGCTGTTACAAACACAAAAGGAAAAGAATTATTTGAAAATTATTTGAATTATTTAAAAATAAGAAAATAAGACCAAATTAAAATAGAAAAGAAGAAAAAGAAGAAGAATGCAAAGAAGGAGGGGAGAGAAAATGAAAAGGAAGAATAAAATTCTTGGAGGAACTTTGCTGGTTGTCCAGAGGTTAAGACTTCACCTTCCAATGGAGGTGGGTGCAGGTTCAATCACTGATCAGGGAGCTCTGATACACATGCCACACGGCACAGCCAGGAGAAAAAAATTCTTTGAATCAGTAAGAAAACACAAAATTTTTAATTGCCTGTATAAGAAAAGGCGACTCTTCAGACAAACACTGAAGTTTCTGAATTCAAGGTTAACACACCAACATCGAAACATTCTTTAGTAGGCCTAGTAATGGCCCCCAGTGATATCAGGTCCTAATCCCTGGAATTTAATAAATGTCTTACTTCAGAAGGATTTTTTGCATATGTGATTAAATTAAGGATCTTGGGGGTAGGGGGTTGATCCTGAACTATTCAGGTAGATTTTGAATACAATCACTTATATCACAGAAAGGAGGTTACACATCCACACAGGAGAAGGCAATACGAAGTCAAAGCAGAGGAGGATGTGAAGACTGACCCTGAAGATTAGAATGATGCAACCACAAATCAAGGAACACCAGCAACCACCAGAAACTTGAGAGTTGAGGAACTGATCCTTTCATAGCGCCTCTGGAGGGAGAGAAGCCCCGCGCAAGCCTCATCTCCACCCAGCGGTACCAATTGTGTGCTTCTGGCCTCCAGAACCATGAGAATAGATTCCTGTTGTCTTAAGTCATCAAGCTTTTAGATATTTGTTACAGCAGCCATGGGAAACTAATGCACAGTCCTATGGAACCCACCAGAAGAAACAAATTAAAAGGTGTAATAAGAAACAGTTCCTCCTCACAAATCACCAAACACTTCAAGATACTTAGGAACAAATCTCACATTATACAGCATTGACCATGGACTCCCAGATGTGTGCACCCAGGTCTGGCTTCTCTATCAGGGGAAAGTTTCTTTGAGATGGGAGATTGCATCTTTAGTAATGATGTGGTAGATGCGGGTGTTGAGATTTAGAAATAGACATAGATCCTTTCCTCAAAGCAGCTAGACAGATAATAAGAGTAGAATGCAATAAGTATCTCAATGGTACACCAACAGAGTTCTGTGGGAGTTTGGAAGGGTAGAAGAAAGGCATAGGAGCAACTAGCCTTGAAAATAACCTTGAAAAATTAAGAAAGTTTCAGAAAGAACATAGCATCAGAAGTGGCTCTTCAAGGGACTTCCCTGGTGCTTCCAGTGCAGGCAGAACAGGTTCAATTCCTGGCTGGGGATCTAAGATCCTCCATGCCACAACTAAGCTCATACCCTCAACTAGAGAAGTCTGCGTGCTGCAATGAAGACCCAGCACAGCCAAAATACTTTTTTAAAAAAAGAACTGGCTCTTCAAACTTCAGGCCAAGAACAGATAGGGGAAGGATCCTGCTGGTCAAGAGAACAGTGACTGCAAAGAGGATGAAACATCAGGAAAGAACCTGACATGTTTGGGGAAGGGTAAAAAGTTCACCTTGATTATTTACACCATAAGTACTAGTCCATATATATTGCATACTTCATAGGAAAAATGCTAGAGAAGTCAGAAAAAGCCAGATCAGAAAAGAAGATGTGCCTTAAGCCAAACAAAAGGGTTCCTTTCCTTGGCGGAAAGGGAGATAGAGTCTTTGGCTGTGGAGTAGTTTTGATCTTTTCTAGGTCAACCTGGTGGCTAGTGGCAGCGGATTGGTATCAGGGGCCAGTTAGGAAGCCATGAAGCATCCAGGCAAGAAGTGATGAGCGAATGAGGAAAGCAGTAGGGTTGAGGGACAGGGCAATGGGGAGGGTCAGATTGAAGAGGTTTTAAGTGCCAAGGACATGAAAACCAACATGACATGAGGGCAGGAGCAGCCCCCCAGAATGGCAGCCCCGTGAGGACAGGAAGGTTTACACATTACTGTATCCTTGGCATTTAAACCAATTCCTGGCACATAGTAAGTGCTCAAAAAGCACCCATCTAATGAATATATCACGTATGACTTCAGGTTTCTAGGTTGAAAGATTCAATAGTGACAAGAATAAGCAAACTCATAGGAGGGAGATCAATTCATGGGCAGAAGTGCAGTGGTTTATTTGAGTCTTTGTGGTTTACATGTCTGTGAGTGGAGATGTTGGAATTGGGCTTCTCAGGTGGAGCTAGTGGTAAAGAACCTGCTTGCCAGTGCAGGAGATGTAAGAGCACAGATTCATTCCCTAGATGAAGAATATCCCCTGGAGGAGGGCGTGGCCACCCACTCCAGGATTCTTGCCTGGGGAATCCCATGGATAGAGGAGCCTTGCAGGCTATAGTCCATAGGGCCTCAAAGAGTCGGACACGACTCAACTTCACACACACACACACACACACAGGGATGGAGATATGGATTTAGAGCTCAGGAAAGAGTTTGAAACCATTAGGAAAAGATGAAGTTTCCCAGGAAAAAAAAAGCATCAGGGCAGAAGGGATAAGATCAAGGATGGAACGTCCCCCTTCCTCAGTCAGCTTGGGCTGCAGAATACCCAAATTAACAAAATATCACAGATTGTGGTTTAACAACACAAATTATCTTCTCTCAATTCTGAGGGCTGGAAATCCAAGGTCAGGGTGTTAGTATGGTGAGGTTCTAGTGAGAGCTCTTTCTTGGTTTGCAGACAGCTCTCTTCTCCCTGTCTTCTCACACAGCAGAGCAGTGTGTGGAGTGTGGGCAGGGTGCTCTCTAGCATCTCTTCTTATAAACTGACCGATCTGGTGGCCCACAATCATGACCCCACCTAAACATAATTACCTCCCAAAGGCTCCATCTCCAATATCATCACATTGGAGGTTAAGTCTTCAAAATGTGAATCTGGGTGGGTGGCTGGGGGAACAATTCAGTCCATGGCAAAGACTGTGAATGCCCTTTGAGAGAGCTACTTCAGAAGAGTGAGAGGACCATAAGCAGATAGTAATGGTAGAAAGTGGATGGGAATGACCTATATTTTTAGCTCTTTTTACCAGGAATATAGTTCAGTTCAGTCCCTCAGTCGTGTCCAACTCTTTGTGACCCCATGAATCACAGCACACCAGGCCTCCCTGTCCATCACCAATTCCCAGAGTTCACTCAAACTCATGTCCATCGAGTCGGTGATGCCATCCAGCCATCTCATTCTCTGTTGTCCCCTTCTCCTCCTGCCCGCAATACTTCCCAGCATCAGAGTCTTTTCCAGTGAGTCAACTCTTTGCATGAGGTGGCCAAAGTATTGGAGTTTCATCCCCATGGAAAAGAAATGCAAAAAAGCAAAATGGATGTCTGAGGAGGCCTTACAAATAGCCATGAAAAGAAGAGAAGCGAAAAGCAAAGGAGAAAAGGAAAGATATAAGCATCTGAATGCAGAGTTCCAAAGAATAGCAAGGAGAGATAAGAAAGCCTTCCTCAGTGATCAATGCAAAGAAATAGAGGAAAACAACAGAATAGGAAAAACAAGAGATCTCTTCAAGAAAATTAGAGACTCCAAGGGACAATTTCATGCAAAGATGGGCTCAATAAAGGACAGAAATGGTATGGACCTAACAGAAGCAGAAGATATTAAGAAGAGGTGGCAAGAATACACAGAAGAACTGTACAAAAAAGATCTTCACGACCAAGATAGTCACGATAACGTGATCACTGACCTAGAGCCAGACATCTTGGAATGTGAAGTCAAGTGGGCCTTAGAAAGCATCACTACGAACAAAGCTAGTGGAGGTGATGGAATTCCAGTTGAGCTATTTCAAATCCTGAAAGATGATGCTGTGAAAGTGCTGCACTCAATATGCCAGCAAATTTTGAAAACTCAGCAGTGGCCACAGGACTGGAAAAGGTCAGTGTTCATTCCAATCCCAAAGAAAGGCAATGCCAAAGAATGCTCAAACTACCGCACAATTGCACTCATCTCACACGCTAGTCGGAGAAGGCGATGGCAAGCCACTCCAGTACTCTTGCCTAGAAAATCCCATGGATGGAGGAGCCTGGTAGGCTGCAGTCCATGGGATCGCTAAGGGTCGGACACGACTGAGCAACTTCACTTTCACTTTTCACTTTCACACAGGAGAAGGAAATGGCAACCCACTCCAGAGTTCTTGCCTGGAGAATCCCAGGGACGGGGCAGCCTGGTGGGCTTCCATCTATGGGGTCACACAGAGTTGCTCATGACTGAAGTGACTTAGCAGCAGCAGCAGCACATGGTAGTAAAGTCATGCTCAAAATTCTCCATGCCAGGCTTCAGCAATATGTGAACCGTGAACTCCCAGATGTTCAAGCAGGTTTTAGAAAAGGCAGAGGCACTAAGAATATAGCAAGACCTTTAAAAATATTCAGTACATGAGTATGGCGGGGGTGGGGGTGGGGGAGTCTCTCTGAGCCTGTCCTTTTCCTAATTTAAAATAGTTAACACCTTTTCTTGAGTTTCTCGTGCATCATTCCACCTAACTTTTGCTGTATATTTCACAGTTGTTCTGGCTAAAGCCCCTAATAACCACACGCTAGTGCAGAGCACCAGCCCTGGTCCTGGGAGCTGTTTTCACCCTGGGAAGACCGAGGCTGAGACATGCTGTATGAAGATCTACATCATCGTGACCGTGACAGTAGACCTCAGGATACAGAATTCTGTGGGGAAGCTATTCTATGGGTTGCACACTCAAAAATTAAAAATAAAAAATTAACAGCTGAGCAGGTAAAATAAATGAATGAAGCCAGCTGTATGTAAGGCAACTGAGAGTGGAGGTGACTCTGCGTTAAAAGAGGGAGTGTCCCCAGGTCTACGTGAGGCGACCTCTCCCCAGTTCCAGTCAACTACTGCCATGAACGACTGTGGCCCAGAACTTCTGGGTATTTGTATTTTTCCAGGAGAGGTTGCAATCTCAGATTATTATATAAAATTGCACAATTTTTAATCTTGACAACTAATTCAAATTAGTTGTGGGAGTTCAACAGAGCATACCTGCAGGTCTACGAGACACTCAAGTCATGTGAGACTCTCAAGTTGCCCGCAGTGTCCCTGCCTCAGATCTTGCAAGAAGTATATTAAAGATTCATGAAGAAAAGTTGTACACCTACACTGTAAGTCATAGAGTTAGAAACCTCATTAACCCCTAGGGCATGACTTGGGTTGAGAATGAAAATAAAGTCTCATTAAATTCATAGAAATGGAACCAAACTTGTGGAGGACTCTCCAAGATGTCAGGCATCCTTAACTGCTCAAGAAGGACAAGCAGGCTGTTGACAACACAGCCCTCCACGTCTCTATCCGAACAGACCCTGCAAGGAACAGACCACGGTATGATGGCCTGATGCAGATCCAGGCTCTTACTAGGGGCAGGCAGAAGTGGCAATGAGAGGACAGTCAGGAGAAACAGGACAAGATTTTGTTTCCTTGACTTCTTGAGGCTTCAGTTTGCTATGTATACAACAAAGAGGCTGAGCGCGAGACGGGCTCTCCTGTCCCTTCTACTCTGGGATTTGCATGGAGCGATGGGCTGACTTCATTTCTGCTCTCTTGCTCTGACTTGGTATTGTTTTCTGACTGGCAGGGGCAGGCAACACCTCCTAGACTTGATGAAAAGCTGTCACCTTAGGCCTCAGCAGTCAGCACATCGAAGAGTGCCTTAGGGAAAAAAGTAACATCAGAAATTCATCTTCATAACCGGTAAGTGAAGTTTGGCCAAGGAAAAAAAGGAGACTAGGGGGAACAAGCTGGTTTTTTTGTTTTTCCACTTAGCATCACCTCCCTTATTAGAAGGAGAGAGAGAGACAAGAAAGAAGTCTTGCTCTGAAAGAGTAAATTACACTGATTTATTCATTCGGTCATTTTGTCGACGAATGCTTATTGAGTTCTCCAGTCTCCAGCCCCTGTGGGAGGCTGAGGGGCACCATGGTGAAGGACAAGCATTCTCTCAGGACAGGACAGACCTCAAATAAGTAAGCACAATTAACCAAATTTAGATGGGAAACATTATATGTTTTTAATTAATTTTTTTCATTAATTAATTTATTTGACTATGTTGGGTCTTAGTTGCAACACATGAGATCTCCATTGCATTACACAGGATCTTTCCTGCAGTATGTGACTCTCTGGTTGCAGAGCATGAGTTCAGTAGTTGCAGGCTCACTAGTTGGGGCACCTGGGCTTCGTTTCCCCATGACATGTAGGATCATACTTAGTTCCCTGACCAGGAATGGAACCTGTGTCCCCTGCAATGAAAGACAGATTATTAACCACTGGACCACCAGGGAAGTCTCTTTTATTTTTATTTTTAATGAACTATGACAGAAAGGCACCATGTACTGTGATAAAGAATAACTTTAAGAGGTATGTGGAGGCCCCTCTAAAAATTATCTTTAGGCTGGAAAGTGGATGAGAAGTAGGTGACCAGAACCACTCAGGGAAGGGTGTTCTAGGAAGAGGAAATAGAAGTCAAAATAATTAGTCAGGAAGAATCTGGCAAGTCCTAGAAACTGTTAGAGGGCCAGCTGACCAGGGCCTGCAAACAGGAGGATGAGTAAACTAAGTCTGAGATTCCTGGAGATGGGCTGGGACTCCAATGGCCACCATGAGGAGCTTGGATCTTGTTCCAAGGGCAACGAGAAGCTGTTTTTTAAGGGATGTAAGGAGGGTCTGTCCTTATCCATCAGAGGGCAGACAGAATGAAAACTACAATCACAGTAAACTAACCAAACTGAACAGATGGACCACAGCCTTGTCTAGCTCAATGAAACTATGAGCCATGCTGTGTAGGGCCACCCAAGACAATCATGTCATGGCGGAGAGTTCTGATAAAATGTGGTCCACTGGAGAAGGGAATGGTAAACCACTTCAGTATTCTTGCCTTTAGAACCCCATGAACAGTATGAAAAGGCAAAAAGATGGGACACTGAAAGATGAACTCCCCAGGTCGGTAGGTGCCCAATATGCTACCTGAGAAGAATGGAGAAATAACTCCAGAAAGGACAAAGAGATGGAGCCAAAGCAAAAACAACACCCAGGTGTGGATATGATTGGTGATGGAAGTAAAGTCCTATGCTGTAAAGAGCAATACTGCATAGGAACCTGGAATGTTAGGTCCATGAATCAAGGCATATTGGAAGTGGTCAAACAGGAGATGGCAAGAGTGAACACGAGCATTTTAGGAATCAGTGAACTAAAATGGACTGGAATGGGTGAATTTAACTCTGATGACTATTATATCTACTACTGTGGGCAAGAATCCCTTAGAAGAAATGGAGTAGCCGTCATAGTCAACAAGAGTCTGATATGCAGTACTTGGATACAATCTCAAAAATGACAGAATGATTTCTGTTTGTTTCCAAGGCAAACCATTCAATATCACAGTAATTCAAGTCTATGCCCCTACCAGTAATGCTGAAGAAGCTGAAGTTAAATGGTTCTATGAAGACCTACAAGACCTTCTAGAATTAACACCCAAGGAAAGAATTCCTTTTCATTATAGGGAACTGGAATGCAAAAGTAGGAAGTCAAGAGATACCTGGAATAACAGGCAAACTTGGCCTTGGAGTACAGAATGAAGCAGGTCAAAGGCTAATAGAGTTTTGCCAAGAGAACACACTGGTCATAGCAAACATCCTCTTCCAACAACACAAGAGTCTACACATGGACATCACCAGATGGTCAATATCGAAATCAGATTGATTATATTCTTTGCAGCCAAAGGTGGAGAAGCTCTATACAGTCAGCAAAAACAAGACCAGGAGCTGACTGTGGCTCAGATCATGAACTCCTTATTGTCAAATTCACACTGAAATTGAAGAAAGTAGGGAAAACCACTAGACCATTCAGGTATGACCTAAATCAAATCCCTTACGATTATACAGTGGAAGTGACAAATAGATTCAAAGGATCAGATCTGACAGACAGAGTGCCTGAAGAACTATGGAAGGAGGTTCATGACATTGTATAAGAGGCAGTGATCAAGACCATCCCCAAGAAAAAGAAATGCAAAAAGGCAGAATGTTTGTCTGAGGACGCCTACAGATAGTTGAGAAAAGAAGAGAAGCTAAAGGCAAAGGAGAAAAGGAAAGATTTACCTATTTGAATGCAGGGTTCCAAGGAACAGCAAGGAGAGATAAGAAAGCATTCCTCAGCAATCAGTGAAAAGAAATAGGGGAAAGCAATAGAATGGGAAAGACTAGAGATCTCTTCAAGAAAATTAGAGATACAAAGGGAACATTTCATGCAAAGATGGACACAATAAAGGACAGAAACTGTATGGACCTAACAGAAGCAGAAGATATTAAGGAGAAGTGGAGAGAATACACAGAAGAACTGTACAAAAAAGATCTTCATGACCCAGATAACCACAATGGTGTGATCACTCACCTAGAACCAGACATCTTGGAATGCAAAGTCAAGTGGGCCTTAGGAAGCGTCACTATGAACAAAGCTGGAAGACGTGATGAAATTCCAGTTGAGCTATTTCAAATCCTAAAAGATGATGCTGTGAAAGTGCTGCACTCAATATGCCAGTATTTGGAAAACTCAGCAGTGGCCACAAGACTAGAAAAGGTCAGTGTTCATTCCAATCCCAAAGAAAGGCAATGCCAAAGAATGCTCAAACTACCGCACAATTGCACTCATCTCACATGCTAGTAAAGTCATGCTTAAAATTCTCCAAGCCAGCTTTCAACAGTACGTGAACTGTGAACTTCCAGATGTTCAAGCTCGATTTAGAAAAGGCAGAGGAACCAGAGATCAAATTGCCAACATCCATCGGATCATCGAAAAACTAAGAGAGTTCCAGAAAAACATCTACTTTTGCTTTATTGACTATGCGAAAAGCTTTGACTGTGTGGATCACAAAAACTGTGGAAGATCATTCAAGAGATGGGAATACCAGACCACCTGATCTGCCTTCTGAGAAACCTGTATGCAGGTCAAGAAGTAACAGTTAGAACTGGACATGGAACAACTGGTTGGTTACAAATAGGGAAGGGAGTACATCAAGGCTGTATACTGCCACCCTGCTTATTTAACTTATATTCCTAGTACATCATGCGAAATGCCAGGCTGGAGGAAGCACAAGCTGGAATCAAGATTGTTAGGATTATCAATAACCTCAGATATGTAGATTACACCACCCTTATGGCAGAAAGCAAAGAACTAAAGAGCCTCTTGAGGAAAGTGAAAGAGGAGAGTGAAGAAGTTGGCTTAAAACTCAACATTCAGAAAACAAAGATTAAAACTCAACATTCAGAAAACAAAGATCATGGCATCTGGTCCCATCACTTCATGGCAAATAGATGGAGAAACAGTGGAAAGAGTGACAAACTTTATTTTCTTGCGCTTCAAAATCACTGTAGATGGTGACTGCAGCCATGAAATTAAAAGATGCTTGCTCCTTGGAAGAAAAGCTATGACCAACCTAGACAGCATATTAAAAAGCAGAGACATTACTTTGCCAACAAAGGTCTGTCTAGTCAAAGCTTTGGTTTTTCCAGTAGTCATGTGTGGATCTGAGAGTTGGACTATAAAGAAAGCTGAGCTCTGAAGAATTGATGCTTTTGAACTGTGGTGTTGGAGACGACTCTTGAGAGTTCCTTGGAAAGCAAGGAGATCCAACCAGTCCATCCTAAAAGAAATCAGTCCTGAATAGTCATTGGAAGGATTGATGTTGAAGCTGAAACTCTAATACATTGGCCACTTGATGCGAAGAACTGACTCACTGGAAAAAGCCCTGATGCTAGGAAAGATTGAAAGCGAGAGGAGAAGGGAACGACAGAGGATGAGATGGTTGGATGGCATCACTGATGCGATGGACATGAGTTTGAGTAAGCTCCAGGAGTTGGTGATGGACAGGGAGGCCTGGCATGCTGCAGTCCATGGGGTCCCAAAGAGTTGGTCATGACTGAGCAACTGAACTGAACTGAAGGAGGGGTTTGACATCTGATTTTTTCCCAAAGATCCCTCTAGCTGCCACACAGACTAGATTGCAAGAGGGCAGGAACCTCATGACAAAACAGATACAGTCATCCAGGCCAGAGACGATAGCTGTGGGGAACAATGAATAGACTTGGGATGCATCTTAGAGGCAGAACAGAAAGAACTGTTGATAGGTTGGATGAAGATGGTTCAGGAAAGGAGGAATTAAGGACGATTGACAAATATTTGACTCTGAAGCTGGAAGGGATTGGGGGAATGAGGAGAAGGGGACGACAGAGGATGAGATGGTTGGATGGCATCACCAACTCAATGGACATGAGGTTGAGTGAACTCCGGGAGTTGGTTATGGAAAGGGAGGCCTGGCATGTTGTGATTCATGGGTTCGCAAAGATCGGACACGACTGAGCGACTGAACTGAACTGAACAGAACAGATATTTGACCCAAGGCACAGAAATCTGTGGGTACCATTTACCATCGTGAGGAAGGCTAGAGAAAAAGTGGGTTCAAAGAAGAAAAAATGGTTACATTAGTAGGTAAACGATGGGCTTGGGAAACATTGTCCTGGAAGATCCCCAAGTACCCCGCATCACAGTGCTGATGAAGCCACCATCCTGCCTGAAACATCAGCCACTGCTCAATGCCATTAAGACACATTGCAAAGTAGCTTGGAGTATAAAATTCTTCATGGTTTGGGCCCCACTTTATTCCCCAGCTTCATCTCCTCCCACTTCCTATGCATATTCTACTCTCCTTTCATCATTATTATTGTTATTTTTTGCCATTCCCCATAATTTGCAGTTTCTTGAATATGCCTTTCTCTCCTTACATCTTTTAGCCAATACTAACATATTGTTTAGTTTCTCTAGAACAGGCTTCCCTCTTCGTTCACTTACTGAATTCAACTCAGCTCAAAAATGATACCTCTTCTTAGAAGCGTTTCTTGATTGCTGTAGGCTGACTTGTGTATTTTCTAACTGGACAACATAGTGTTAATTTAGAACACAAAACAGGGAGTCAGAAGGCCTGGTTTCAAATCCTACTATAGCACCCAGTTACTGGGAGTTCCTCAAGGCCAGGGACTATACCTGCCTCAACTTTATAGCCCCTAAACACCTGGGACAATGCTTGGCATGTGGTATGGAGTTGCCTGGTGAAGATTTTGTGAAGAAATGTAAAAGATCTCTCTGCTCATGCTGGGCTTCATATCCTCAAACCAAGTTCTCAAATCTTCCTTCAAAACTTAAGAAGATACACTCTAGAGACAGCTGTCTGCACTGCTAGAGGGCCCAAATGAGAAGCAGTTGCACACATTCTCCTCCAGGGCTTTCTCTCCGTCTTGAGTTTTTTTTTCTCATCCCACAGCCCTCCAAGCTCTTTTGTAGTCAGTCCTTACCCCAACCACCCACACCCTAGCCCTCCCAGAGAGTGGAAGAAATCAAGCTGTGGTCTGCAAGATTTCAAGATACACTTCGAGGATGATTTAAATTTCCCAGAACCAAATTTGTGAAAATTCAGTGAGTTATACTCTGAATGATAGGTACATTTTCCATGTGCATTTTATATTTCTATAAAATACAATTTTATAAAAGGACCCAGTTACCAAATTGAAGGGCCTCCTGATGGCTGAGTGGTCAGGAATCTGCCTGCAATGCAGGAGATGCAGGCTTAATCCCTGGGTCAGGAAGATCCCCTGGAGAAGGAAATGGCAACCCACTCCAGTAATCTTGCCTGGAGAATCCCATAGTCTGTAGTACATGGCATCACATAAGAGTTGGACATGACTTAGTGATTAAACAACAAGTCAAATTGAAGAGGTTCTTACTAGCCAAAAAAAAAAAAGGATCAAAATCTGAATATCAGTAAGTATAATAAACCACCAAAAGAATTAACACCAAAAGAATAATACATTTCCCAGAACTTATTAACCAAAAATTGCTATTGAATGCCTACTATGTGCCCACTACCAAGCTAAATGCGTCGTGGATAAAAGTTTTGTCCTGTGGAGTGTGAAACATGTACAAATGTTGGAGTCGTTTAAAAAAAATAATAAAAAGTGACAAATAGAAGTTTAGGAACAGAGTCCAGGAAAGCATGGTAAAGTGAGAGACCTTGAAGCTTAAACTTGGTTAGTTTCACATATATCTCCCTCAAGCTCAAGAATTCTTAACCTATTTTGCATCATCTGATAGCCTGGTAAAAGTATAAATCACTTTAAGGTTTTTAAATGCATAAAATAAAATATACAGCATTACAAAATAAACTATATTGAGAAACATTTGGGAAATACATTCGTGAAACAAATTTATGATATAGTTACGTTTTTCTTTATGAAGGCATTAAATATCAAGATCTTGCAACAAGCTGAAGATCTAGGGTTTTCCCTCCTACAGAAGCATTTGCCTACTGTGATCTTAACATCTACCTTGTCTCAGTAGCCAGCACCCTCTTAAATGCTTCACTCATGGGTGACCTGAACACCTTCCAGTGTTTGCAGCTGTGCCAGCTCTGTCTCCGGTAAACAGTAGCAGTGGCGCCAGCTTGAATGTTGGAGCCATAATCACAAGCACCCCAGACATACGTTCTCCAGATTTCTTCCTTACTTAATCATCCCAAAGGTCTCATGTTAGTCTGGAGATTTGCGCACGCTGGGAGGCAAAGGAGAGAGAAAAACAACAAGATTCACAGTCTGCAAATCTGAGATCAACTAGTTAGGTGGTGTTAGCAACCACTCTGAATCAAATCTCCAAAATTGGCAGAAGGAAGGGTTCTGCCTTGCAGGGGTGTTCTGCGAATGGGAAGGTATGTTCAAAGCACTTCTATACCTAAACATTTCTGTGAAGAAATTACATAATTTGACTTCCTTAGAAAGGAAGAGAGAATATATTGAAAGATGCATCTAGCCATCCCTGGGAAAGGACAGGGAAGCTCGACATGTCACAGTCCATGGAGTCACCAAGAGTCAGACACTGAACAACACTGAGCAACTGAACAACAACTAGCCATCTCTGGGCTTCCCAGGTGACTCAGAGGGTAAAGAATCCACCTGTGATGCAGAAGATGCAAGAGATATGGGTTCAATCCCTGGGTCGTGAAGGTCCCCTGCAGGAGGGCACAGCAACCGACTCTGGCATTCTTGCCTGGAGAATCCCATGGCCAGAGGAGCCTGGTGGGTTTCAGTTCAAAGGGTTGCAAAGAGTCAGACACAGACTGAAGTCACTGAGCACACACACAGCCATCCCTTCTCTCCATATTGTGAGAAATGTTTTAACAGTCATTGACTAGTTTATTAAAATTGGTTGTCGGACATTGCATGTGCTCTGCCCCAAGGCGCGCAATAGAGCAGAGCAGGCCACTAGTTTTACCATTTTGCTGGACAGCTGGGTTCCAGGTCAGCTGGAGCCAGTTTCCCTGTTCCAAGGCCCAGACCATAGAGTACTGTGAGTTTCCTCACAAATTTCTTTTTTTCTGGGTCCCCCGAATTCTGGTTCTCTTTTCTTCACAGCTTCAGGGCTCCTCAAGACCACAAATCCAGCTGTCAGGACAGGAGGCCTCATCCCCCTCACAAAGGGCCTTTCCTGGTCAGTTAGACCAGCTGTTAGAGCAGCACTTATGCTTCATAACAAGTCTTCTTTTAATCTTTATTTTATTTTTTATCTTTTGGCCATGTAGAGCAGTATGTAGGATCTTAGTTTCCCAACCAGGAGTCAAACACACTCCCCTGCATTGGCAGCACAGAGTCCTAACCACTGAACCACCAGGGAAGTCCCCATAACAAGTCTTTACTCCTCTTTATAGGATCCCCACCAAACAATTCATGCACATGTTCAAAATGTCTTGTGTACCTACTATGTGTCAGGCACTGTCCCAGGCCCTTTGGAGTGGACAAAGTTGACCCAGGTATGGCCAGTCCCTGACCTTGAGAAATCCCATATGATGGAGTTAGGACTTGAACTCAGGCAGGTTATGAGTTTGGTTTTTTTTAATTTTATATTGAGTATAGTTGATTTACAATGTTAGTGGTTATGAATTTTATATTGAAAGGATTCTCAGAGTTCATTGGGTATAGTTCTCCAATTTTACAAGTGAAAATGCTGCTTCCATATTTACTAGGTGTCAGGCAGTATTCTAAAGACTTTAAAGCCATGAAATAGGTGCTCACTTTGACAGCACATATACTAAAATTGGAACGATATGTTACCGCAAGGTGCGTGGTGGCCGATAAACAGGCCAGGTTGGTGGAAAGGAAAGTTTGCTTTATTTCAGATGCTGGAAAGTGGGGTGAGGTATGGGGACTACATGCAGAAGCAGCACAGTAGACTCTGACAGTCATCTTCAAACTGGTCATCAGTGGCCTGAACAGCTTCATCTTGATTATTTTAGGTACAGTTAATCTTCAGTTCCGGGGTCCATTTGTTCCCATTTCTTTCAGGCCACTTCTTGGAATTGTGGCAGTTTACATCGTGGGTACAGTCTGGTCATCAGGTAGTTCACTTCTTCCACCTGGGGTTTCAGTATCTATAAGACAGCTCACAGGATATGGACCAGAATATTATCAATAGTCTTTGAGAAGGAACTAAAGGTCCTTGACTATGCTTAATGAGTACATTATTATTATTTGGTCTCCTTTGACAGTTTTCTTTTGTTTTCACATGTCCTCTGCATTGAGAAGATGCCCTGGAGAAGGGAATGGCAACCCATTCCAGTATTCTTGCCTGGGAAATCCCATGGACAGAAGAGCGTGGTGGGCTACAGTCCATGGGGTTGCAAAGTGACCACTTCCACTTTTTCACATGTCCTCATTTCTCTGATTAAACTTATTCTTAGACTAAAGGCAGGCAGAGGACACAGTGGGGGTGCAAGGACCATCAGGTCCTGCTCTGTTCAGATATAGAGTAGATCATCATGGCGCCTGTGCAAGGATGACATGAAAATTCTTAAAGCATTCCATATTTTTTACATCATGCAAAATAAAATGGATGTTAGGATGACAGAAAATAAAATGTGAAATAGGTACAAAGCAAAATGTGAACTTTTAAGTAATGTACCTAAGATCACATGTTTGTGCTCAGTCGCATCCGACTCTTTGCAATGCCATGGACTGTAGCCCACCAGGCTCCTCTGTCCATGGGATTTCCCAGGCAGGAATACTACAGTGGGTTCCCATTGCCTACTCCAGGGAAACTTCCTGACCCAGGGATCAAATCCGCATCTCTTGCGTCTCCTACATTGGCTGGCAGATTCTTTACCACCGAGAACCACAAGGGAAGCCCTAAGATTACACAGCCAGGAAGAAACGGCAGAGCTTGGCTTCACACCCAGATAGTCTAACGTCAGCATCCACACTCTGAACCTGCCTTACTGAGCAGAGAGTAGGATGCTAGCCCCTCTGCCAGGCTGCAAACCTTCTCCCCACATCGGTGAGGGTGTTCCCCCAATCATCTGACCGGCCAGATCCAGCCCTGTCTTGAGTCAGAGAGCGGAGATGCTATCAGTGACAACTCTGAGGACACACCAGAGAGGAGTTTGTCCTCTGCTATTTTTTCCAGCCCTTAGGCTGGAGTGGTTGGTTTCCCAGCATCACTGGTCACAAAGAAAAGCCCCACAGCAATGGAGACCAAGCAAACACTACCTCCAGCCTCCTTCCCAGCTAAGCCCTCTCCACCCTTCCCTCTCAAATCCTTTCGCCTCCTTTGCCCTTGACCTGACTTTGAAAGGACAAATCATCAGTATTCAGTGAGGGCTGATATTTCAGAGGAAGAATGTCAACAGATGTGTTGAGACAGATCTGCTGATTGGATACAGGCAGCTTGTGAAATGTGGCATCAAAGCCCCCTGCAGCGGGCTGCCAGGCCAAGTACTCCAGCTGGCCCCGGGAAGAGCAGACCTGTGGCATCCAGATAGAGGCCTCAAGCCTGCCAGCCTCGATTCGTGGTTGCAGAGACACTCTCTTCCCCCACATCAGTACATTTTCGCAGCTCCTTCCTGCCACCAGAGAGGAACAGACTTTGGTTTCCTCAGTGCTGATGTTTCCAGGTCCCAGCTGTGTCAGCATCAGCGCCTCTCATACTCCTGCAGTACAGGGAAACTGGTCTGAAAAGACTCCAAACTCTGCAGCTGCTTTCAGGGTCTCAAAATTGCTTTCAAGCCATCATTGTTCCCATACTTACTGAGCCTTTACAATGTGCCAGGCATTGTGCTCAGTGTCAGAGATCAAGGAGTGAATAAGGCAAATACGACCCCGCCTTTAAGGAACTCACAGTCCAGTGGGGACACAAGCAATCACAAGGACTAACAAGTACAGGGTTACAGAACATAGCTTCAACTGGGTGGTCAGGGAAGGCTTCCTGAAAGAAGAAATATCTAATCTAAGATCTGAAGAATTAGCAAAGGTTAACTAAGCAGATTCTTTACCATCTGAGCCACCAAGGAAGCTCAAGATGTCCTTTTCATTATAGGGGACTGGAATGCAAAAGTAGGAAATCAAGAAACACCTGGAGTAACAGGCAAATTTGGCCTTGGAATACAGAATGAAGCAGGTCAAAGGCCAACAGAGTTTTGCCAAGAGTACACACTGGTCATGGCAAACACCCTCTTCCAACAACAGAAAAGAAGACTCTACATATGGACATCACCAGATGGTCAATACCGAAATCAGATTGATTATATTCTTTGCAGCCAAAGGTGGAGAAGCTCTATCAATTCAGTTCAGCCGCTCAGTCGTGTCCAACTCTTTGCAACCCCATGAACCACAGCACACCAGACCTCTCTGTCCATAACCAACTCCCGGAGTCCACCCAAACCCATGTCCATTGTGTTGGTGATGCCATCCAACCGTCTCATCCTCTGTCGTCCCCTTATCCTCCAGGCTTCAGTCTTTCCCAGCATAAGGGTCTTTTCAAATGAGTCAGCTCTCCGCATCAGGTGGCCAAAGTACTGGAGTTTCAGCTTCAATATCAGTCCCTCCAACAAACACCCAGGACTGATCTCCTTTAGGATGGAATGGTTGGATCTCCTTGCAGTCCAAGGGATTCTCAAGAGTCTTCTCCAACACTACAGTTCAAAAGCATCAATTCTTCTGTGCTCAGCTTTCTTTATAGTCCAACTTTCACATCTATACGTGACTACTGGAAAAACCATAGCCTTGACTAGACGGACCTTTGTTGGCAAAGTAATGTCTCTGCTTTTTAATATGCTGACTAGGTTGGTCATAACTTTCCTTCCAAGGTGTAGGCATCTTTTAATTTCATGGCTGCAATAACCATCTGCAGTGATTATGGAGCCCAGAAAATAAAGTCAGCCACTGTTTCCACTGTTTCCCCATCTATTTGCCATGAAGTGATGGGACCAGATGCCATGATCTTTGTTTTCTGAATACTGAGCTTTAAGCCAACTTTTTCACTCTCTTCTTTCACTTTCATCAAGAGTCTCTTTAGTTCTTCTTCACTTTCTGCCATAAGGGTGGTGTCATCTGCATATCTGAGGTTATTAATATTTCTCCCAGCAATCTTGATTCCAGCTTGTGCTTCTTCCAGCCCAGTGTTTCTCACGATGTACTCTGCATACAAGTTAAATAAGCAGGGTGATAATATACAACCTTGATGTACTCCTTTTCCTATTTGGAACCAGTCTGTTCTTCCCTGTGCAATTCTAACTGTTGCTTCCTGAACTGTATACAGGTTTCTCAAGAGGCAGGTCAGGTGGTCTGGTATTCCCATCTCTTTCAGAATTTTCCACAGTTTATTGTGATCCACACAGTCAAAGGCTTTGGCATAGTCAATAAAGCAGAAAGAGATGTTTTTATGGAACTTTCTTGCTTTTTCCATGATCCAGTGGAGAAGCTCTATACAGCCAGCAAAAACAAGACTGGGAGCTGACTGGCTCAGATCATGAACTTCTTATTGCCAAATTCAGACTTAAATTGAAGAAAGTATGGAAAACCACTTGACCATTCAGGTATGACCTAAATCAAATACCTTATGATTATATAGTGGAAGTGACAAATAGATTCAAGGGATCAGATCTGATAGACAGAATGCCTGAAGAACTGTGGATGGATGTTCGTGACATTGTACAGGAGGCAGGGATCAAGACCAGCCCCAAGAAAAAGAAATGCAAAAAGGCAAAATGGCTGTCTGAGGAGGCCTTACAGATAGCTGTGAAAAGAAGAGAAGTGAAAAGCAAAGGAGAAAAGAAAAGATATACCCATTTGAATGCAAAGTTCCAAAGAATAGCAAGGAAATAAAGAAAGCCTTCCTCAACGATCAGTGCAAAGAAATAGAGGAGAACAATAGAATGGGAAAGACTATAGATCTCTTCAAGAAAATTAGAGATACCAAGGGAATATTTCATGCAAATATGGGCACAAAAAAAGGACAGAAATAGTATGGACCTGACAGAAGCAGAAGATATTAAGGAGAGGTGGCAAGAATACACAGAACTATACAAAAAAGATCTTTACAACCCAGATAATCATGATGGTGTGATCACTCACCTAGAGCCAGACATCTTGGAATGTGAAGTCAAATGGGCCTAAGGAAGCATCATTATGAACAAAGCTAAAGGAAATGATGAAATTCCAGTTGAGCTATGTCAAATCCTGAAAGATGATGCTGTGAAAGTGCTGCACTCAAAAACTCAGCAGTGGCCACAGGACTGGAAAAGATCAGTGTTCATTCCAATCCTAAAGAAAGGCAATGCCAAAGAATGCTCAAACTACCGCACAATTGCACTCATCTCACATGCTAGTAAAGTCATGCTCAAAATTCTCCAAGCCAGGCTTCAGCAGTACGTGAACTGTGAACTTCCAGATGTTCAAGCTCGATTTAGAAAAGGCAGAGGAACCAGAGATCAAATTGCCAACATCCATTGGATCATCGAAAAAGCAAGAGAGTTCCAGAAAAACATCTACTTTTTCTTTATTGACTACGCCAAAGCCTTTGACTGTGTGGATTACAGCAAACTGTGGAAAACTATTCAAGAGACGGGAATACCAGACCACCTGATCTGCCTTCTGAGAAATCTGTATGCAGGTCAAGAAGCAACAGTTAGAACTGGACAAGGAACAACAGACTGGTTCCAAATAGGGAAAGGAGTACATCAAGGCTGTATATTGTCACCCTGCTTACTTAACTTATATGCAGAATACATCATGAGGAACGCTGGACTGGATGAAGCCCAAGCTGGAATCAAGATTGCTGGGAGAAGTATCAATAACCTCAGATATGTGGATGACACCACCCTTATGGCACAAAGTGAAGAAGAGCTAGAGCCTCTTGATGAAAGTGAAAGAGGAGAGTGAAAAGTTTGGCTTAAAACTCAACATTCAGAAAATGAATATCATGGCATCTGGTCCCATCACTTCATGGCAAATAGCTAGGGAAACAGTGACAGACTTTATTTTCTTGCACTCCAAAATTATTGCAGATGGTGACTGCAGCCATGAAATTAAAAGACGCTTGCTCCTTGGAAAATTATGACCATTCTAGACAGCATATTAAAAAGCAGAGACATTACTTTGCCATCAAAGGTCCATCTAGTCAAGGGTATCGTTTTTCCAGTAGTCACGGATGGATGTGAGAGTTGACCTATAAAGAAAGCTGAACGCCATAGAATTGATGCTTTTGAACTGTGGTGTTGGAGAAGACTCTTGAGAGTCCCTTGGAATGCTAGGAGATCTAACCAGTACTTCCTAAAGGAAATTAGTCCTGAATAGTCATTGGAAGAACTGATGCTGAAGCTGAAACTCCAATACTTTGGCCACCTGATGCGAAGAGCTGACTCACAGGAAAAGACCCTGATGCTGGGAAAGACTGAAGGCTGGAGGAGAAGGGGACGACAGAGGATGAAATGGTTGAATGGCATCACTCAATGGACATGAGTTTGAGTAAGCTCCAGGAGTTGGTGGTGGACAGGGAGGCCTGATGTGCTGCAGTCCATGGGGTTGCAAAGAGTCAGACACAACTGAGTCACTGAAATGAGCTGAACTGAACTAAGCAGAAGTAAGAGGAAGGAGAACCGGGTGAAAAAGTATTTGAGGGGCTTCCCTGGTGATTTAATGGTTAAGAATCTGTCTGCTAATGCAGGGGAAACAGGTTTGTTCCCTGCTGCTGGAAGATCTCACATGCCACAGAGCAACAAAGCCCATGCCCCACACAACTACTGATCCTGTGCTCTGGAGCCATGGCAACTGAACCCTCGTGCCGTAGAGAAGCCACTACAATAAGAAGCCTTCGCACCACAGAGAAGAGTAGCCCCCACTCACCAGAACTAGAAAAAGCCCACACATAGCAATGAAGACTCACCACAGCCAAAAAATAAATAAATCTCTTTTTAAAAGTATTCAAGGTAGAGAAAGAATATATGCAGAGGCCTTCATGAGAGGAAGCCCTTGGCTTTCGAGAAATCAATGTTTGAAGAATATGTGGGGAGGATGGTCATGGAATGTGAAGAAAGGCTGGAGAGATTACAGAGAGCTGTAGACCAAGGTCGAAGTTACATTTATGAAGACAATCGAGGCCTTGATTGGATTTTATGTAAGCAAGAGTATGTCTGGCTAACCCTTCGTCATTCCTCTGGCTATGAATCAGGTGACCTGGCCCTTCAGCTCATATGTCACTTCCTCAGAAAGGCTTTGTCTGAACACCCAGCTTCCACAGGGAGGAGGGTCAAAGCTCTGGCTTGAGAAAAAGTTGGACATTTTGACTGAGCTCGACTGAGAAGCCCTGGGACCTGACTGGGCTGAATTCTAAAGAGGGATTCTGAGATCTCAGTCACCCAGAGCTCTTGGAAAACGAGACTCCTAACTCATGTTCAAAGGGTAGAAGCTCTTCACTGAAGCCAGCTCCATAAAGGTCAGGGACTCCCTCTTGAAAGTGAACGGCAGAGGGAACCAGAGCGGGGCCTTTGAGGAAGAGGTTTGAGGCGTTTGTGGGCGTTTCTCATAAAAGGGTAAACAGGAACTTTCATTTTCTCTTGGCCTCAAGCAGGTATGAATAGCAACACCAAAATACTGAGCCTTTCCACCAAAAACAGCATTACTCTGACAACAAACCACCCTGACAGAGTCTCGTTACTCAACACTGAGGGTTTAAAAACCCCACAGGGCTTAGCAGTCAGGGTGAGAGAAGTGAGAGAGGAGGAGACCTGTGAGCTCACGGGGTGGGGGTGGGGCCCCCTGTAAAAGCAGGACCCGTGCTTATCTGAGAAACCAAAATAAAGAAAAGGTGCCAACACGGAGTGGGTTGGTTGGGAGAAAGACAGTTACCTCGGAAAGAGGTAAATAAAAAATCCCACAAATGTGAGTGGAGTCAGGGTGAGCGGAATTTCCTCTTGCTATGCAGGAAGGAGGGTTTCATGAGGCAGGTCTCCAAGACAGAAAGAGATAATTCCTTTATTTTTTTTTTTTTAATTTTATTTCTGACTGCACCGTGTCTTCACTGCTGTGCATGGGTTTTCTCTAGCTGCAGTGAGAGGGGGGCACTCTTCATTGCAGTGCAGGAGGCTCTCATCCTTGTGGCCTCCCCTGCTGTGGAGCACAGGCTCCAGGCACTAAGGCTTTGATAGCTCCAGCACTTTGGGCTCAGTAGTTGCAGCTTGTGGGCTCCAGAACTTGAGCTCAACAGCTGTGATGCGATGACCCAGCCACTCCACAGCACATGGAATCTTCCCAGACCAGGGATTGAACACTTTTCCTCCTGCATTGGCAGTAGATTGGGACTCCTATCTACTGCACCACCAAAGAAATATTTGGGGGGTGGGGGGCTGGGGCTGTGCTGAGTCTTTGCTGTGGCTCATGGGCTTTCTAGTTGCCCCATAGCATGTGGGAATCTTAGTTCCTGACTAGGGATGGAACCCATGTCTCCTGCATTGCAAGCTGGATTCTCAATCACTGAACCCACAGGGACATCCCATAGAGTAATGATTCAGGAGCATAGTGTTCTGGGTCTGCCTAGGCTCCATCCTCAGAAGACCCTCAGAAAGAAATGAGGCTCTAGTGTTCAGAAGTTCCCATCAGTCTTTTCCCTTGAAAGGCCATTGTGAAAAGGCTGGTGAAAATTTGACAGGTAAATATAACCATGTGTTGATTGAACATCCTTTCTCAAGCAAGAAACTAGCAGCTATTTTTAGACATGTGTGTAAAATAAATATTGACCCCTGGAAGCACATCTTCTCACTTCTAACACCACATCTTAAGTGGGGTTTGGAGTCCACCCAGGCCCTGGGCTCTGACAGGAGAGTGCCTCTTGATGCAGATGGACTTGCATGGACCACTTCTGGGGAAGTCTGGATTCTAAACAAGTTTGGAAACCAAGAGACTCTTTGGTCATCAATGAAAATGATAAATGGTCTGGAAAAGTGATCATTATGTGGGAAGGCTATAGAAATTGAGGTCGTTTTTTAGTCTGAACAAATAGACTGAAGAAGAAAAGCCTTGGAAAGCTGGTGGGGCTTTGCGGAGCAGGGCACTTGATAACAGTCATCAGATATATTAAAAGTTATGTGGAAGATGTGAGTAAGGTCTTTTCAAATCCACAGGGGGAAAATGAGAAAAAACACTCCTGTAAACCTTCCCCAACTGTTATCCTCTGATCCCAAAGCTATGCAGACAATCTGGGAGTTTGTGTTTCAAGGCCATGCATACTTTTCACTGATCCTGTGATTTTATCTTTTTAGCTATCATTTTTCAAAAGAGCTGCCAAACAACTATTGACCCCTGTTGAACAGAATATGAGATCATTAGTAAAATACAAGATTTCATATGAGTAGCCACATTCTCTCAGCTGTCACTTCTGTCCTTAAAAGTCCCTTCCTTCCCCTTGGCCAAGGTCATAGGTGCCTTATAAAAATGATGATAAACAGGCCTCAAAGATTTCAAGAACTGTTGGCTTCTCTCACATTTGGATTCAAGCCCTCCCACTTGAGTCTGGTTTCCTAAGATACCATTCTGTTGCCTCAAACCTGGAGTCTCCGCAGGGCCTCTGGATGGATGACTCAGTTATCCTGAAATTTTGGTTTTGTTTTTTGTTTTAGCCCAAGTTCATTTACCGTCTCATCTTCGGTTTCGTAGTTGACAGTCTGTGGGCAAATTCCACCCAGTGTTATCAGTTTAGCTCCCTGAAGAAGTTGGTATTCTCAAGAGGGAGGAAGCCTCCAAGTCCTGTTGGCTAGAGGCTCACATAAGCTCAGGAAGATGCAGCCAATGTCTCATAAATGGCTTTCTTAGCAACAAGCCCTATTAGTGAATCACACTAACATCAGGATTGCATAGTCAGATGTAAGTAGGGGGACTGCTGGGGCTAAGTTGATCACCCTGTCTCAGTACCTGGAAAGTACTTATTGTCGTTATTTAGTCATTCAGTCATGTTCTACTCTTTGGGACCACATGGGCTATAACCTGCCAGGCTCCTCTGTCCATGGGATTCTTCAGGCATGGGCTGTCATTTGTTTCTCCAAGGGAATCTTCCCAACCCAGTCACCTGCACTGGCAGGTGAATTCTTTTACTGCTGAGCCACCAGGGAAGCCCAGAAAGTACCTGACGTACAAGAAACATATGATAAGTATTGTTGATTGAATATGTGAATTAAATACTATCTACAGGTCTTCTCAAAACCGTTCAAGTGCGGATGTGCACTACAAATCTCCAAGAGGGCGACAGTTTGCTCAGAACTGCCACAAGGGATCCCTCTCTTATTTTTCAGTAAATACCAAACAACATCTCGGGGGACACTGTTACACAGAAGAGCTCAGTTTGGGAAACGATAACCTATTTTCTTTTTCCCCTCCAATGTGATTTATCTACTGTTTTTACAAGTCATATCTTTGAAGCCAAAGCTACTTAAAAAATAAATGACTATTTTTCATAATGCATATTTTCCTCCAAACCACAAAAGAGAGTTTCCTAGCTGTGGAATCGGTTTTTTATGTAGTCTCCCAAAGGAGCACCACAGGAGAGAATGATGGCTCTTGAGAGGAGCCATGTGCATTTAAGATCTCGAATGATTGGCTGAATCCCAAGAAATAGTCTCTTTGGTGATTTGCTCTTACTAGTTTCTGGCCAAAGATACCTGATTCAACTAAAATTGGGTACCTAAAGTTTTAACGTTAGTATGATTTTCATGCAATAGCTCTAAATTGAAGGTTATTTTTCCTACAAGTTGGAGTGCCAGATAGCATTCAGCATAGCTCTGCCTCAATTTCTCCTGCTTCACGAGACATCTGCTTCCTCCTGCCTTCTGCGGATGCTAAGACAATGCCCGAGTCACTCATAAACTCAGCAACAACAAAAATCTAATTAAAAAATAGGCAACAGATAAGAATAGATATTTTTTCTTCCAAGAAGACATACAAATGGCCAACAGGGACATGAAAAGATGTTCAATGTCACTAATTATCAGGGAAACACCAACCAATACCACAATAAGATATCACTTCACACCTGTTAGGATGGCTATTACTGAAAAAAACAAGAAATAACATGTGTTATAGAGGGTGTGGAGAAAAGGGAACCCTCATCTGTGGTTGGCAGGATTGAAAATTGGTGCAGCCACTATAGAAAACAGTATGACAATTTCTCAAAAAATTAAATATAGAACTATCATATGGCCTAGCTATTCCACTTCTGGGTATTTATCCAAAGAACATGAAAACATTCATTTGAAAAGATATACATTCCTATGTTCATTGCAGCATTATTTACAATAGCCAAGCTATGGAAACAACCTAAGTGTCCATCAATGGATGAAGGAATAAGAAGATGTGGTATACACACACAGTAGAATACTCAGTTCAGTTCAGTCGCTCAGTCGTGTCCGACTCTTCACGACCCCATAAATCACAGCACTCCAGGCCTCCCTGTCCACCACCAACTCCCAGAGTTCACTCAAACTCATGTCCATCGAGTCAGTGATGCCATCCAGCCATCTCATCCTCTGTCATCCCCTTCTCCTCCTGCCCCCAATCCCTTCCAGCATCAGGGTCTTTACTCAGCCATAAAATAGGTATGAAATCCTGCCGTTAACAACAACATGGATGGACCTTGAAGTTATTCTAAGTGAAATAAGTCAGACAGAAAAAGACAAATACTATATGATTTCAATCATATGTGAAACCTTAAAATAAAACAAATGAACAAGCAAAACAAAAACAAACTCAGAGATCAGATTAATGGTTACTGGAAGGGAAGGGGATTGGGAATGGGTGAAATGGCTGAAAGAAGTCAGCTGTTTGGTGATGGATAGTAATAAGACTTGTGGCCTATTGTGTTGGTCACTTTTTAGTATATACAGATGTCAAAGCGTAATGTTGTGTACATGAAAATTTATATATATATATAAATGCCTAACCAATAAATGTAAAGAAGCTACAACTTTTCATGCATCTATGCTTTATATGTATTTGCAGTTAATTATAACAACAGTTTATCTACCATGAAATTACTGATCAGGAGCAGACAGAAAATATGAAGTTGGAAAAGTGTCAGAGTAGCCAAAAGAAACATCTATTTCATGGCTTTGCCCTGAAGTTTACATACCTTCCTCACTGTAGTGATTATCATATTTTCACTCAGAGCCAACTTTTTTTGTAATCACTTGGAAAACTTCTAAATTTTTAAAAATTAAAAAATTAAACATTTTAATACAATTTTTAAAGGTTACTTTCCATTTACAAAGGTTACTTTCCATTTACAGTTATTATAAAATATTGGCAATATTCCACACATTGTATAATCCATTCTTGAGACTACCCAACAGTTTGTACCTCCCACTCCTCCATCCTTATTGCCCTTCCCCACTGGTAACCACTAGTTTGTTATCTCTATCTGTGTCTGCTTCATTGTTTTTTTTTTATTATTATATTCACTACTTTACTGTATTGTTTAGATTCCACATATAAGTGATACCATACAGTATTTGTCTTTGACTTATTCCACTTCAAGTTCATCCATGTTGCTACAAATAGTAAAATGGCATCCTTTCTTATGAGAGCCAACTTGTTTTTATCTCACGCATAATTCTAACAAGTTTAAGAACTTGTTTAAAAATTTAGGAACAAGTTTAAAATTTAAAAAAAAAATTTTTAATGTCTGTTATTCTTCAGCAAAATGGACAAATGGCCTTACCACAGTGATCTCTTTAACTCCTCATCCCTTTTCTTCGATAGCCGTGGGTTCTATCTCTTTATACCTATAAGTCTAGCTTATGTCTCCTATCTGGAAGCAATCCTCCTTGGAAAGCACAGGCAGGGTAAGGAGCTCTGGACCAGTCCCTGTGTGGTTCAGCCTCACACTGCTTTGATGGTTGTACCCCAGTGTCCATCAATGAGTTTTGCCATGGTTTGGAGATGTAGCCCTGCCTGATACCAATCTGGTGCCTGATGAAGTCAGTTTGGGGTCAGTCTACTTTAGGACACTAATTTGAAGGCTGATACTGTTTTCCTTTAAGAATAGTGACTCCATTTTTCAAAATCAAAAATTAGGACATAAAATCTGATAATAAATCATTGTATGATTTGTGTCTCACATTTAGTGGCACACAACACATCTTTATTGAGGCAAAATTAAAAGAAATTTAGTGATTTATATTTATATAAAATCAGCTATACAATTACTAAACATTAGCAATTGGGATTTTTCCTTTGAAATCTGGGTTACCTGGCCACGTTTGTTTCAGATACCTGTAGGTAGACATTTGCTTCTTGAGTTAACTTTATTTCTTTTTGAACTGGGGATATTTCTGCATATAAAAACAGGCTCAAGCATTTAGTTTCAGTGGCACTAGGGGAAAGTGAAGCTTGTTTTCTTTATGAAAAAAAAAAAAGGAGCCCCATTTCTATGTGTATCGGTATATGCATCTCCCTGTGGCTTCCTGGCCAAGTCACACAGGCTTGTTCAACGCAGAGGTCTTTTATAGTGTGGAGATCTGGGCTGCATCTGTAAAAAGAAAGCACAGAACAAGGGCTTCTGTCAGTTTCAGATGAGATGATATGAATACTAGTGCTCTGAGAGCGGCTATATTATTACATTATTACACAGTACAAGGCATATTATTAGCAGTGGCGAGAAGGTTCCAACTAAGCACACGGTAAACATGGTTATGAGATCAGGGGAAAGACTCTTAGAAAGCCCCTGAAGCCCTTGCCTACCTAGCTAGTCCTTAGAGCTGCAGAGGGGTCCCCACCCTGACCCTGGCAGGATAAGAGAAAGACTCTACCTGTCCTTTTCTGCTTTTTGTGCTCCTAGAACTCTGCTCCCTCCTGATCACACTCTGAGGAGAGAAAGGAAAGTAAAATAGAAGGCAGTAGAAAACAACAATGTGCACGCATTTTTATGAGTCTGGCCATGTTAATGCTAGTCCTTTCCTAGGAAAACTAGCAATGCTCCATCCCTGTACATCTGGCGGACCTCTTGACTCTGAAACAATCCACCTTGGGAAGGATGGGGCAAAATAGTGTGATTCTATATTGCTCCATATATTGCTCCTAAGAATGTATTTGTACATAAGATATATACATATTATGTATACATGCGTTGTGTGCATGCTCAGATGGTCAGTCATGTCTGACTCTCTGCAACCCCATGGACTGTAGCCCTCCAGGCTCCTCTGTCCATGGAGTTTTCCAGGCAAAAATACTGGAGTGGGTTGCCATTTCCTATTTCCAGGGGATCTTTCTGACCCAGGAATCAAATTCAAGTTTCCTGCATTGGCAGGCAGATTCTTTACCACTTCACCACCTGGGAAGCCTCATGACATATATCTACATATTTATACCTATGCATACATATGCAAAACATATACATAATATTATAGATATAAGCATATAAAATCTGGAGTTTGTATTGGTATCCAGCCAATCCTTTTACTAGAATTATGGACACCTGTCCTTTCATAGCTCTTTTGATGTCTTTCTATTGATGGGCCAACCAAAATATCTAACTAGTTCTCTACCAGGATGGTGTACATGGAAACCATTTGCAACAACTTCTGCAGCAGTATACATCTTAGGTCAGAACTGGCTTTCTTACTGTTTCCTTGTGCATGAAACTTACCACAAATGATGCACTATCTCTCTCTGGAGTGTATGTATTACCCCGTGCTAGTGCATCGCGCTATGCCTGGGTACATCACTCCTTCATTCATTCCAGATTTGCCTAAAATGCCTTTTATTTTCCTCTTAGCAAAAACCCTTTGCTTTCTCCTCTCCTCCAAAGGCTGACCACACCCCACTTCCTTGTTGTTGTTCAGTTGCTACGTTGTGTCTGGCTCTTTGTGACCCCTTGGACTGACTTCCCAGTCCTTCACTACCTCTCAGAGTTTACTTAAGTTCATGTACATTGAGTCAGTGATGGGGCTGTCTTGTTTGCGATCACAGTATGTTTCACCACTCACTGCGCGCCTCCCTCACCAGGCTATGAATGCCTTCAAGGAAGGACCCAGCTTAGTCATTTTTTTACTGCTGGCTTGAAACCTGGCACATAGCAGACAGGTAATAACTGTTTGTTCATTTGAATTCTATGTGACAGATCCTGGGTCAGACCTGGGGACAAAAATGCCTCAATATGCTCACAGCCATCCCCTCCCAGTTAACCTTACATAAGCCTGGGACGTATCCATGCCCTTTCTTCTTCTTCTGTTCTCTCTAGTCCTGCATTAAATATGAAGCAAAAACTAGCATGTCCTTCATTGCCCAAAGGAAAAGGCGCCTCTAGCTCAGACCCTTAACTCTTCACTGCCCCTCTAGACCCGAGTTGAATTTTTTGTAATTGTCATTATCCACTTATGCTCAATTTCAATCAAAATCATTAAAAACAATTTTCTTTGACCCACCAAGTGACTAAATTTTAAGTTTGATTTGAAGGTATCATCAGATAGCTCATTTGTTTCCATCTCACAGTGCAAGAGCTTCATTCCATCCAGCATAAACAGAACGGTTGGGTCTGACTAGCATGTAACTTCTCAACTGATTTGTGTAACAGATCCTTTATTTGAAGTGATGGACCACCCAAGGAGACATCATTGTTGGTCTGTGTTTAGGTCATAGATTGACCTTAATCTAGCCCTGGTCCTTCCATTACTTGTTAGCAACTCTGGTGAAAGGCTGAACATGAAACAGCTGGATAAAAGGCACCTTGGGTAGCAAGTACAATCTGGCTTCTGTCTAACTGTTCAGTCTTTTTTCTGACATGGGCACACCCCTGTGCCCCATCCTATTCCCACTAGGACACTCAGTTTCTCCCCAAAGCACTCTCTTCCACCGTATGGCTTTCCCCCCATCCTATTCACTCATCTGGGGTTTATCCCTAGGGGGACTCAGCTTCAGTCCAGCCTTCTCCATGGGGCCTGTCAGGAAAATGTCCAGAATGCATTACACATTGTGACAAAAAGTAATAGGCATGGAGCATCATTCTTCAGTGGCCCCTGAGTTCGTGTCAGTTTTGAAAGTTAATCTACAAATGTATTTTAACTCCCAGTTAGTTAGCAAGCCCTTGGTGGTCTGTGTGTTTTGGTACAGGGTAGTGTGAACAGTAGGTGCACAATAAATGTTTTCCAGTAAATGCTCTCCAGAGTTCAGTTGTCCATGGGATCCCCCTCAGTCCCCATTCTCCCCTTGCCCAAATCACAGATCATGCTTGTCACTCTTTAATCCAAACTCAGTCACATTTAGGAGTCTTGTCTGTGTCTCTCCCTTAAGGGTGAGTCTTCTGCACAGAGGACATCCCCACAAAAATAAAGATAGTTATGGGAAGTCTGGGGACTTCCCAGGTGTCACTAGTGGTAAAGAACCCACCTGCCCAATGCAAGAGATGGTTAAGAGACCCATGTTGAATCCCCAGGTTGGGAAGATCCCCTGGAGAAGGGCATTGCAACCCACTCCTGTATTCTTGCCTAGAAAATACCACGGACAGAGGAGCCTGGCAGGCTATGGTGAATAAAGGGTCGCAAAGAGTCGGATTGCCTGAGCAAGTGAGTATGCATGCATAGGGACAGCCTCACTTATGCATCCTCCTGAAAAGCAGTGGAGAGTTTCACTTCCTTGTTGTAGTCAAGTGCTCTCCTATCTTCCAAGTGAGGCAGGTCATCTGGGGAGGAATCAAGCAGGATCTAAACAAAGAAATCTCAATATGCCTAGTATATATGTCAGCAAAACCGTCTCCTAGAGCTATGGGCAGGGACTGCTGACCTGAGCAAGGTGGATACGGCGATGAGTTTGGAGTCGGCGTGCTGGAGGGCAGCACTACCGAACCTCAGCTACTGCTGTGCATCTGCCCTAAGCTGGGAATTCTGTGAAGAGCATGACCGTCCACTACTCTTTAATTCTCACAACACTCCAATGAAAGCAGGACTTACTGACCCCATTTTTTTTTTAAGATTTATTTTTTTAATGTGGACCATTTTTAAAGTCTTTGTTGAATTTGTTATAATATTGCCTCTGTTTTATGTTTTGGTTTTTTGGCTGAAAGGTATGTGTAATCTTAGCTCTCTAACCAGGGATCGAACCTGAACCCCCTGCACTAGAAGGTGAAGTCGTAACCACTTGACCATCAGGGAGCTCCCCTATTACCCCCATTTAATGGATGAACAAACTGGGGCACCATCTATTTAGTGACATGCTTGACTTCTGGCAGGAACCCCAGCCACTGAACCACGCTGAACAGGGTTTTTCTAACAACTACTTGGATTTAAGAATTAAAAATATTAAATGTGAGCTAAGTATTCTTTATGAGCATGAACTAATTCTGATGCTGATGTTTCTAAAATGACTCCAATTAACAATTTGAAGTCATTTCCAGTGTTTAGATTTATTAGGTTCAGAAAGCTCTGAGGATTATAGAATAAAGTTGTTCTATGGTGCAGCAAAACCTGCTGTAGCCAATCTTAAAAGCTTCACGAGGCACAGGAAGAAAAATAAAACTCACTCAATTGTGCAGAGCAAAATGTTGCTGTGGTGAGCCTTCCTGTCCCAGCCAGGGCTCCCACCTTGACCTCTAAGTGCCTTTCTTGCAGACATGATGGGCAGAGCCAAAGATACGGTCTTTACCAACTGAACTATCAGGGAAGCCCTCAAGGTTCTAGAGCTGAGCATTAAAAACTCGTTAGTTACCTGTTAAATTATTTTGGTGTGTAGTTACCGGCAGAAGAGGGAGATGGGGACAGAAGGAGGGAAAGAGAGAAAGAAGGAAGGAAAGAAGGAAAGGAGAGAGGAGGAGAGGGAAAAAGAAAAAGAGAGAAAAGAGAGTGCATTCCACGCAGTTTAAGTATTGCTTTGTGAAACAATTTTCAGGTGGAAATCATTTTTTAAATATATAGGGTTACTGGAACATGATGTAGAAATCCTACTCTAAAAACACTTGAGAAACACTGGCTTTGATCCTCAAAATAAAAATTTTCTTCAAAATGTAGACTATTGAATTTCCATGATGACTGGACTAAACAGAAACCCTTCCAAAGTCTTCCCACCTACCCACCTACCTGAGCTCACTGGAGACATTTGAGAACCTTTCAGGTTTGTTTAGTGTGTCCTCAAGATCCCCTCCCTCTCCTTGGTTCTCAGGAGCTGAGAAAACACATGAGCGACTATTTCCTGAACACTTCATCCTACCCACCGAAAAAGCTTTCCAAGGTCTTAAGTTTCTGATCATGCTTCCAGCTGGGCACTGAGTTTGGGAAGCAGACTCCAGTGAGCCCAGGCTGAAGGAGTGACCCCACTCTGCTCCCACCTCATCTCTTCATTTGTCTCTTACCAAAGTGGGATGCCTCCTGCTTGGAACTATTTACTGTCATTGCATCCCCGCAAGCCAGTGCCCTGTATGCAATAGGCACTCTGTAAGTGTTTGCTGAATAAAAAATAAATAAATAGAAGAGAATGAATCTGCTATCAGTCAAGGTCAGCTAGATGAAGTACATGTAGCTTTGTTAAGGCCTTTCATTAACCGAGAGGTTAATGAAACTTGCTTTCGTAGTAGATGACTGGATTAGAACCCAATTAAAATTCGTCTTCCTCTGATTAATGGGGTTAAGTGAAGGTCTCCAGGTCACAGTAAAAGATCTAGGAGATACGTGTTCCCATCTCATACACGGTGGCCCCAGTGAGCGTTGCCAAGAGGCCAGTTATTTGCCTGTGAAAGCAAATAAGTAACACCTGGGAGAGGAAGAAGGGTTCCGTGTTTGGGCTGCTGCTACTACTGCTGCTAAGTCACTTCAGTCGTGTCCGACTCTGTGCGACCCCATAGACGCCAGCCCGCCAGGCTCCCCTGTCCCTGGGATTCTCCAGGCACGAACACTGGAGTGGGTTTCCATTTCCTTCTCCAATGTGTGAAAGTGAAGTTGCTCAGTCATGTCTGACTTGTAGCGACCCCATGGACTGCAGCCTACGAGGCTCCTCCGTCCATGGGATTTTCTGGGTAAGAGTACTGGAGTGGCTTGCCATTGCCTTCTCCGTGTTTGGGCTACAAACAGGAAAGCAGAAGGAATGGGCAGAGGCAGACTCAGCCACTCCAGGAGAACCCT
Source organism: Moschus berezovskii (assembly GCF_049115385.1). Classification (NCBI taxonomy): domain Eukaryota; kingdom Metazoa; phylum Chordata; class Mammalia; order Artiodactyla; family Moschidae; genus Moschus; species Moschus berezovskii. Next base: position 130,399,278 of record NC_142460.1, on the reverse strand, counting down.
GATGGCCCAGGAGCTCACCTAGAGGCCTGAGAAGATGGTGAAGTGCCACACGGAAACCAGTGAAGACGGGTGAAGAAAGAAATTTCCGGGTGCCACGTACACACTGCATTTCAGCTGTCCCCCAGTTTTGCCCAAGGGAGTTTAGTGTCATACAGCACCCTTCCTGTACTAATTCAGGAGCTATGGGGGAGTTACTGTCTCCCACCTCAGTCCACACAGGCTTCCCAGGTGGCTCAGATGGTGAAGAATCCATCTGCCAGTGGAGGAGACTCAAGAAATGCTGGTTCAATCCTGAATCAGGAAGATCCCCTGGAGCAGGAAATGGCAACCCACTCCAGTATACTTGCCTGGAGAATCCCATGGACAGAGGAGCCTGGCAGCCTACAGGGTTCACAAAGTGTCGGATACAACTGAGCACACACGCACACACACTTCAATCCACACAGGGTGAAATTCCAACATTCATGGCATCCCAGAGACTGCTTCAGGGTGGAGAAGACCATGGCTGCAACAGGTCCTAATCAGACGCCAGAAGGAACAGTGAGGAGCCTACTCCCACAGCAGAAACACACTGAATAGCGGCCCAGAGAACTCTGGAGAGGCTCAGAGATAGAACAAAGGAGATATCTGGGTGTTCGGGCCTAGACTTTTGTGTAGCTGCTCAAAACTAAATTAGCTTTCCTTCTTGTCAGCATTTATCAGCTTTCATTTGAACCTTCTCAGCTGATGTGAAAGAAAATGTGGCTCCCCAGCATTGTGGAAAATCCTTCACCATCAATCAGCCGTTTTCCAGAGAATTCAGATATCTGCCAGCCCAGCTCTGGAGAGCTCTTTCATGTCCAGGAAATGTGCTAGTGAGTCAGGTTCTGGGAGCCTAATTTCATTATTAAAAAAGGTTCCTATGCTATGAGGAACTACAGCTGTGAACTCTGTCTCTCTCAGCCTATTGTAAATTTAGGGTACGAGGTTCCATGGTGCAAAGCACACTTCTCTATGAAGCCACAGAAATCCCTTCTGAAATTACAGCCGGGCAATACTCTTTTGTTTCTCTTCCGTCGCTGTGTCAATTCACAGACAACGTGTAACCAAAACATGGAGGAAAATTTCAAGCTTTGTACAACTGTTGAAGAGTCTTATACAGAGCAATGCTGCCACTGACTCATGGTTTCCAGTAAGAAGGAAAAAAAAACAGGCTCCTTATTTCTTAAGAAAAATCTATCCATCGAAAGGTCATCCACTTGTTTTGTTAAAGACCTTGGATGCTCACAGGGCCTATAAGCTCATGGGGAGGTAAAGACAGTGAGTCCTCATGTCAAAGGAAAGAGAAACATTACAGAGGGGTCTCATGTTTTTAAGATTTTAATCTTCACATTGCATGTTAGAATGGAAAAGTACCAAAACCAGCTATAACAATAATAGCTGCTGTCTATTCTGTTTATTTTAATTTCATGGCTGCAATCAGCATCCGCAGTGATTTTGGAGCCCAAAAAAGGAAGTCTGATACTGTTTCCACAGTTTTTCCATCTATTTCCCATGAAGTGATGGGACCAGATGCCATGATCTTTGTTTTCTGAATGTTGAGCTTCAAGCCAAACTTTTCACTCTCCTCTTACTCCTTGGAAGGAAAGTTATGACCAATCTTGATAGTATATTAAAAAGCAGAGACATTACTTTGCCAACAAAGGTCTGTCTAGTCAAGGCTATGGTTTTTCCCGTGGTCATGTATGGATGTGAGAGTTGGACTATGAAGAAAGCTGATCGCCGAAGAATTGGTGCTTTTGAACTGTGGTGTTGGAGAAGACTCTTGAGAGTCCCTTGGACTGCAAGGAGATCCAACCAGTCCATTCTGAAGGAGATCAATCCTGGGTGTTCATTGGAAGGACTGATGCTAAAGCTGAAACTCCAATACTTTGGCCACCTCATGCGACGAGTTGACTCACTGGAAAAGACTCTGATGCTGGGGAAGGTTGGGGGCGGGAGGAGACAGGGACGACAGAGAATGAGATGGCTGGATGGCATCACCGACTCTGTGGACATGATTTTGAGTGAACTCCGGGAGTTGGTGATAGACAGGGAGGCCTGGCGTGCTGTGATTCATGGGGTCGCAGAGAGTCGGACACGACTGAGCGACTGAACTGAACTGATTCTGTTTATTTATCATGTGCCAAGCACGTTATATGCAGTGTCTTATTTAATCCTCAAAACAACCTTACGAGCAGAGCTGACATTCAGCCTTCAGTAGGTTTTTAAGCTACTAAAATATTTCTTTACTGGTTGGTAAAATATGCACTGCCCTGGGACCATTGAATGACAGCCTTCCTCCCCATGTCCACAACATTCTCTCCAGCCTTCCTCTTCTCTGGGGACATCTAGGACTGTCCTCTAGACTAAAGCTTTCATGCTGGTGATTGTTGTGATTGGTAAGTGTCCAGGTTATACTCCTGATTACATATTTTCAGTGTCTCTGCTACCTTATGAGGTAGATATGGTTATCCTCATTTGCAGATGAAGAAGAGGAAACTTGAGACAGTATAGCAGACTCTCTTTTCCAAATTTAGCTCCAATAATAGTTCCAAGTACACATGCTCTTCCAGAACCTTGTCACTTCCCCATCAGAGTTGGCATTTATCTCCCCTCCCCTAGAACCTGGGGGTGAGGGTGAAGGGCTGTGTGCCTGTCTCAATGAGCAGAATGTGACAGAAGCAATGCTGTGTGACTTCTGGGGCTAGGTCAGCAAAGTGGGCTTCCCTTGTGGCTCAGCTGGTAAAGAATCCGCCTGCACTGTGGGAAACCTGGGTTTGATCCCTGGGTTGGAAGATCACCTGGAGAAGAGAAAGGCTACCCACTCCAGCATTCTGGCCTGGAGAATTACATGGACTGTATATAGTCCATGTGGTCACAAAGAGTCAGACATGACTGAGCGACTTTCACTTTTTCAGCAAAGTGATCTGGTTTCCACTTGGCTTTCTCAGGACACTTGCTGTCAGAGTATAACCACCATGGAGAAGAAGCCCAAGCCATATGAAGAGGCAATGTGCAGTTCTCTGGCTGATCATCTCAGCTGAGGTCCCAGCTGCCAGCCAGGCTCAACAGCTGGAAGTGAGAGTGAAGGAGCCTTCAGATGATGTCAGCCCCCAGCTGCAGAGCTACCCGCTCAGCCTGTGAGTTTCCAGCTAAGGCCCCAGATACCAGATAGCAGAGACCAACTGTCCTGATATGCCCTGTCTAAATTTCTGACCTAAAATGTACCAGTATGCAAAATGGGAGGAATTTGTCACCTGGCACTACATGATCATGTGCTATGCTAAATTGCTTCAGTCGTGTCTGACTGTTTGCAACCCTATGGATTATAGCCCACCAGACTCCTCTGTCCATGGGATTCTCTAGGCAAGAATCCTGGAGTGGGTTGCCATTTTGGCCCAAGGTCACACAGCTAGTAAGTGGTGAGGCCAGGATTTCAACCCAAATCACTTGACTTGGAAAGCTGGCCTTCTTAACCACCGGGTAACACTATTCCTACGGTCACAGCATCATGAGGCAACATGGTAAGGTGAAGATGCCAGCTGGACAAACTTTCAGTGGATGTGTGAAGTTAAAGGGTGGGCCTGGCTCTTTTTATTCTATGTCTCTGCTGTATGTGGTTCTCATTTCTAACACCACCTCCCAATCCAAGATGACATCTCCAATTCTAGTCATCATATCTGCATTCCAATCACTGCTGCTGCTGCTGCTAAGTCACTTTAGTCGTGTCCGACTCTGTGTGACCCCATAGACGGAAGCCCACCAGGCTCCCCCATCCCTGGGATTCTCCAGGCAAGAACACTGGAGTGGGTTGCCATTTCCTTCTCCAATGTGTGAAAGTGGAAAGTGAAAAGTGAAAGTGAAGTCGCTCAGTCGTGTCCGACCCTTAGCGACCCCACGGATTGCAGCCTACCAGGCTCCTCCATCCATGGGATTTTCTAGGCAATAGTACTGGAGTGGCTTGCCATTGCCTTCTCCAATCACTAGAAGAGGAAAAAGGGAGGAGCAAGAGCCCCACCTTTCAAGAAAACTTCCTGGGACGTGCAGACCCTATTTCTGTTTAACGTACCGCTACCCAGAATGGCATCACTGACTCGACGGACATGAGTTTGAGTGAACTCTGGGAGTTGGTGATGGACAGGGAGACCTGGCGTGCTGTGATTCATGGGGTCACAAAGAGTCAGACTCGGCTGAGCGACTGAACTGAACTGAACCCAGAACTTCAGTACACAGCATACCTAGCTGCAAGTGATGTTGGATGATCTTGTGTCCAGCTAAAAACTAGAGGCATGGGACTTCCTTGAGGGTCCAGTGGCTAAGACTCCATGCTTCCAATGCAGGGCACCCTGGTCTGATCCCTAGTCAGGGAAATCGATCCTACATGGTGCAGCTAAGTGTTCACATGCCATAGCTTGAAGATCCCATGTGCTGCAACAAAGATCAAAGACCCTTTGGGCCACAGCTAAGATCTGGCATGCCAAATAAATAAATATTTGAAGTTAAATTATTCAATAAAAACTAGAGGCATGTTTCTGTAGATTCTGGAGAGTAAAAGGAAAGATCTGACACTTTGACAACTGGCAATCTCTGCCATAGTGAAGGAAGGGGCTTGTATAGGAAATGAATCATTTCCAATTTAGAGCCATATTCATCCCTATCTTCCTCTACTTTCCCCAATCTTTTGGTTAAAAATATATATCTATCATCCATTATTAAATACTTTCCAGAGAATGTAAACTGACTTTACTGTAAGAGTGTTAAGTACCTTGAGATAACAGGAATCCCCTGTGACTGGGCTGAAGGGGAGACTTGCCCTAACGATAATCTGGGCTCAGTCCACTTGGGTCCATCATGTTCCAAAAGAGTGGAAATGTTACGTGGACCAAGACCCTAGAAAACAGAGTCACATTCAGTCATCACACAGAGAAAGCCAACATGATTGGCTGGTAGTTTTTTGGGGGATGGGGGAGCTGTGTCAAGTCTCACTTGAGGCGTGTGGGCTTGTCTCTAGTTGTGGCCCACAGACTTAGTTGCCCTGCAGCATGTGGAACCTTAGTTCCCCAACCAGGGGTCAAACCTGCCTCCCCTGCATTGGAAGGTGGATTCTTAACCACTGGACCACCAGGGAAGTCCTGATTGGTTGGCAGTTTTGTCCTAGTCAAAAAATAAAGGTTACGGTGAATTTGGCAGGAGCCCATTTCCAGTTTTCAAGATGTATTTCCTTCCCTCTTAACTGTCCATCTCAAGAATATTTTGGATGATACCTGTTTGAATGGCTATACTGCTAAAATTGATTTCACTGGTTACTCCATAAAATCTAAATGTCTACCATCTTTTACAATTCCAAAACCATTCCCAACATGGAAAGCTTTTAGGAGGTAAAGGTGGAAATCACAGGGTCCCTTGGAACAAGCACACCATTTGACATCATTACAAGCCTTTAAGGTCTACATTTTTCAGGGCTTAATGACTCAAACACAAAGAATTCTTTTAAAAAGGGACCTGATCTGCAATAACCAATGGAAATGAGTTTAAAGGAAAGAAAATCATACCATCCCCAACACACAAATCTGTTTCTTTATCATTTCAATGAAAATTTGCTACCACATAACTAAACAAAACAGAAAATAAAGCATGGCTTAAAATAGGGAGAAAGGGCTCAAAATAAAATGTTCTGTTGGTACAAAAATGCATGTTTTCTGAACTGGAGTCTATCTGATCCTAATTAGAGATGTCTTCAACTTGCTTCTACAAGAAATGGGACTGCAGTCTTCATAGAATGTTTCGCCCAGGCCCCCAGAGGAATTTGGGAAAGGGTAACTGGACATGGAACAACAGACTGGTTCCAAATAGGAAAAGGAGTACGTCAAGGTTGTATACTGTCACCCTGCTTATTTAACTTATATGCAGAGTACATCATGAGGAATGCTGGGCTGGAAGACGCACAAGCTGGAATCAAGATTGCCGGGAGAAATATCAATAACCTCAGATATGCAGATGACACCACCCTTATGGCAGAAAGTGAAGAGGAACTCAAAGGCCTCTTGATGAAAGTGAAAGAGGAGAGTGAAAAGGTTGGCTCTAAGCTCAACATTCAGAAAACGAAGATCATGGCATCTGGTCCCATCACTTTTTGGGAAATAGATGGGGAAACAGTGGAAACAGTGTCAGACTTTATTTTTGGGGGCTCCAAAATCACTGCGGATGCTGATTGCAGCCATGAAATTAAAAGATGCTTACTCCTTGGAAGGAAAGTTATGACCAACCTAGATAGCATATTAAAAAGTAGAGACATTACTTTGCCAACCAAGGTCCGTCTAGTCAAGGCTATGGTTTTTCCCGTGGTCATGTATGGATGTGAGAGTTGGACTGTGAAGAAAGCTGATCGCCAAAGAATTGATGCTTTTGAACTGTGGTGTTGGAGAAGACTCTTGAGAGTCCCTTGGACTGTGAGGAGATCCAACCAGTCCATTCTAAAGGAGATCAATCCTGGGTGTTCATTGGAAGGACTGATGCTAAAGCTGAAACTCCAATACTTTGGCCACCTCATGCGACGAGTTGACTCACTGGAAAAGACTCTGATGTTGGGAGCGATTGGGGGTAGGAGGAGACAGGGACAACAGAGGATGAGATGGCTGGATGGCATCACCAACTCAATGGACATGAGTTTGAGTGAACTCCGGGAGTTGGTGATGGACAGGGAGGCCTGGCGTGCTGTGGTTCATGGGGTCGCGGAGAGTCGGACACGACTGAGCAACTGAACTGAACTGAACTGACTGAAATGACCGGAAGTCCTAACCCGATGAATTCCCTGAAACCTAAAACCCTGGTCGTGAAAGAAAACTGGGTAAGAACTCTGTGACCATCATTTTATGAAGAGAAAGGGGCAGATGTTTGGGTTCTGCCCACGAGAGAAGAGGGTAAATTTTGCTTTACCACATGTAAAGCCAGCCTGAATATAAAAACAGAGTAAGTTGGGACTTCCCTGGTGGTCCGGTGGTTGAAAATCCACCTTCCAGTGCAGTGGCTATGGGTTTGACTCCTGGTTGGGGAACTAAGATCCCACATATCATAGGGCAATTAAGCCCTTGTACAGAGCCAGACATCTTGGAATGTGAAGTCAAGCGGGCCTTAAAAAGCATCACTACAAACAAAGCTAGTGGAGGTGATGGAATTCCAGTTGAGCTATTTCAAATCTTGAAAGATGATGCTGTGAAAGTGCTGAACTCAATATGCCAGCAAATTTGGAAAACTCAGCAGTGGCCACAGGACTGGAAAAGGTCAGTGTTCATTCCAATCCCAAAGAAAGGCAATGCCAAAGAATGCTCAAACTACCGCACAATTGCACTCATCTCACATGCTAGTAAAGTCATGCTGAAAATTCTCCAAGCCAGGCTTCAGCAATATGTGAACCGTGAACTCCCAGATGTTCAAGCAGGTTTTAGAAAAGGCAGAGGCACCAGAGATCAAATAGCCAACATCCGCTGGATCATGGAGAAAGCAAGAGAGTTCCAGAAAAACATCTATTTCTGCTTCATTGACTATGCCAAAGCCTTTGACTATGTGGATCACAATAAACTGTGGGAGATTCTGAAAGAGATGGGAATCCCAGACCACCTGACCTGCCTCTTGAGAAACCTGTATGCAGGTCAGGAAGCAACAGTCAGAACTGTACATGGAACAACAGACTGGTTCCAAATAGGAAAAGGAGTACGTCAAGGCTGTATATTGTCAACTTGCTTATTTAACTTATATGGAGAGTACATCATGAGGAACGCTGGGCTGGAAGACGCACAAGCTGGAATCAAGATTGCCGGGAGAAATATCAATAACCTCAGATATGCAGATGACACCACCTTATGGCAGAAAGTGAAGAGGAACTCAAGAGACCCTTGATGAAAGTGAAAGAGGAGAGTGAAAAGGTTGGCTTGAAGCTCAGAATTCAGAAAACAAAGATCATGGCATCTGGTCCCATCACTTCATGGGAAATAGATGGAAAAACAGTGGAAACAGTGTCAGACTTTATTTTTTTGGGCTCCAAAATCACTGCGGATGCTGACTGCAGCCATGAAATTAAAAGACGCTTACTCCTTGGAAGGAAAGTTATGACCAACCTAGATAGTATATTAAAAAGCAGAGACATTACTTTGCCAACAAAGGTCCATCTAGTCAAGGCTGTGGTTTTTCCCGTGGTCATGTATGGATGTGAAAGTTGGAGTATGAAGAAAGCTGATCGCAGAAGAATTGATGCTTTTGAACTGTGGTGTTGGAGAAGACTCTTGAGAGTCGCTTGGACTGCAAGGAGATCCACCCAGTCCATTCTAAAGGAGATCAATCCTGGGTGTTCATTGGAAGGACTGATGCTAAAGCTGAAACTGCAGTACTTTGGCCACCTCATGCGACGTGTTGACTCACTGGAAAAGACTCTGATGCTGGGAAAGGTTGGGGGCGGGAGGAGAAGGGGACGACCGAGAATGAGATGGCTGGATGGCATCACTGACTCTGTGGACATGAGTTTGAGTGAACTCCGGGAGTTGGTGATGGACAGGGAGGCCTGGCGTGCTGTGGTTCATGGGGTCGCGGAGAGTCGGACACGACTGAGCAACTCAACTGAACTGAACTGAACAGAAACCTCTGAGCCCGCACTCTAGAGCCCATGCTCTAGAGCCCATGCTGTGTAAAAGAGAAGCCCACGTACTGCAACAAAAAGCCTACACACTGAAACAAAGACTAGCATGGCCAAAATTAAAAATAATAATAATAAAAAATAAAAGCAACTTAAGTCTGCATAACATTTTATGATGTACAAATAGATTTTCACACACCTCACGCTCAGCCTCTACAAGGCTTGCAGTTTGTAAGGAAGGCATATTGTCCACTTAATTCTGATAATGGAAAGGAATGTTCAGAGTACTTGTGATTTCCTAGGAGTCACCAGCTGGTGAATGGAAAAGCCAGAATTCAAACCAGGGCTTCAATGCCAAATAGATTATTCTTTCCACTATACCACATTTCTCTCTCTCTCCACTTTTCCAGGAGTTCAGGCTGTGTAAATACATACAGCATAAAAAAAAAAATAGAGAGGTTTTAAAATATGTCCACAGATTCTCCAAAACTCCTTCTTTAAAGAAGTGGAGTCTACTAATTCCTCTTTCGTTCAGCATGGAATGGACTTAGTAACTGATGGTTAATAAAAAGAATATGGTAGAAATGACTGTATAGTAACCAGGTCATAAAAAGCCTTGTGGCCTTCTCCTTGTCTGACCTCATCATCATGGGGGAAGTCAGTGACCATGTTGTAAGGGCACTCAAGCAGCCCTGTGGAGAGAACTAAGGCCCCCATTCAACAGGCAGCAAAGAAATGAGCCGCCTAGCAACAGCTTTGTGAGTAATCCACCTTGGAAGAGGATCTAGACCCAGTCAGGTGTTCAGATGACTGCAACCTCAGCTAACATCTTGACTACATGTTCACGAGAGACCATAAGCCAGAACCTACCAGCTAAGTGGCTTCCAAATTTCTGACACATAGAAACTGTGAGATAACAAATATGTATTGTTTCAAGCCACTAAGTTTGGGGGGTAATTTGCAACATAGAAATAGAAAACTAAGATACTAGGGAATACTTTATTCTGTTCCTTGACTCCCAACTGTGTGTTCTTTCCATGATACCAACGCATTTTTCTATCTTTCTCCACTTTTCCAGGTGCCCACACTGTGCAACTACACATAACCCAAGAAACTACTTATTCAGTTCCTTGGCTCCCAGAAGCCCTACCTTTTGGGCACATTCACCCAGATTCTTATTATCCTTTAGCTATTGAGTCAGTATGTTATTGTTTAATAATTTAATAATAGTCACCCCTTCCAGATCCTATGTTTGTATTTTAACAGGGAACTTCAACATCTTAACCAAAAGGGCAGTCTCAACAGAAGGTAGAGTGGGAGGGGAATTTCTGGCCATTGAAGATCCCTTGTGTTCCCCGGTCTTTTTCTTTACGTAGATGCCCTACCGGCTGTGTTCACTGTGTGATTACCCAAGACAACCAAGGACCCAAACCTTGAATTTGAAAAGGGTCTGAGAAAGGAAGTAATGGAAAGATGAAAAGTAGAAGGCTGACTCTGAAAAGGCTTCATGCTGAATCATTCCAACTCTATGAACATTCTGGAAAAGGCAAAACCCTGGGGACGATAAAAAGATTGGTGGTTGCCAACGGTTAAGGGCAAGGGAGGGATGAGCAGGCAGAGCACAAGATATTTAGGGCAGTACTGTTAGTGAGGGACACATGTCATTAAGTAGTCACCTAAACCCGTAGACTGTACAACACTGAGAGTGAACCCTAATGTAAGCTATGGCTTCTGGGTGATCACAGTGTGTTAATCCAGCTTCGCTGATTTTAACACATGGCCCTCTCTGGTGCAGGATGCTCATAGTGGAGGAAAGAAGGGCATACACGGGGAAAGAGACCGGGAAGCTCTGTACTTTCTTCTCAGTTCTGCACTGAATCTAAGACTGCTCTTTAACAAAGTCTATGAAGGGACTTCCCTGGCAGTCCCGTGGTTGAGAATCTGCCTTCCAATGCAGGGGACATGGGGGAGTAAGATCCCATATGCCTCGGAGCAACCAAGTCCACATCGCACAGCCAGTGAGCCTGCCTAGTGCAAGTAGAGTCCGAGCGCTGCAACTAAGACCTGAGGCAGCCAAATAAATAAACATGTATTTTTTAAGTCTGTGAAGACCTAAAAAAATAAAGTCTAAAAGAACAAGTAGGAGGTTTGTCTAGATTTATAGATTGTATAGAAGAGAGGCAGACAGCAATGGAGGGGCCCAATTTTAAGGAAGCCCTCCATCCAACATCAGAACACTTGATGCCCATGCAATGGACTTGACACTGTCCTCCAAAGTCTCAGCAGCTGGAGAGCACTCCCGATGATAGAAATGGAACGTGCGTGTGCTTCCTCTGCCTCCCTCCATAGGAAGCCCTGCCCACGGCTGGGCGTCTGCTTTCACAAGAGGACCTGGTGTTTCTGCGCCACCATGTGCTTCACCTCTGGAGCCCGGCAGCCTGTGGAACCACCCATCTGACCCCAGGCAGGGATTCCAGAGGCCAGCTTTTTGTGTGCTGGGGTAAGGCGGGGCTTGTTTGTGGTATGAGCCCAGGGCACTCAGACAGAACTCAGAATTGACTGTCAGACATTCAGTGGAAATGAAAGGTCAAGGTAAGGGGGCCGCAGAGAGGGCAGCCAGTCAGGAGGTGGAAGCAGTCAGACAGAGAGTCCCTGAGATGGGAACCCAAAAGCCCAGCCTTGTTGTACAAACGTTACTCTCAAATGGGAAGAGGACCCCTAAGGTACAGCCCTGAAACTGTGCCCATCTTTATCTGTTCCCATCTGTGAATCGGGGAAGCTTATAGTCCTTGCCTCACAGGGGTGCTATGAGGATTAGGTGAATTCATACATGAACAATCACTTGCGGCTTCGCAGGCAGCACTAGTGGTAAAGAATCCTCCTGCCAATGCAGGAGACACAAAAAAAGAGAGTTCAGTCCCTGAGTTGGGAAGATTCCCCTGGAGTATGAAAACGGCAACCCACCCCAGTACTCTTGCCTGGAGAATCCCATGGACAGAGGGGCCTGGTGGGCTACCATCCATGGGGTCTCAAAGAGTCGGACACAATGAAGGGACTGAGCACACATGCACACGTGTACGTGCACAATCCCTTAGAACTATGCCTCACACAAACTAAGTGCTTCCTAGGAAGATTGTTGCTGTTGTCATGACAGAAGTAGCAATGGCTCCTAGCAAGAAAATTGCCAGAGGAACCCACGCACCACTTGGTGACAAGTACGCATCTTGACAGCATGCTGGAAACTCTTTTTGAAATGCCTACTGTGGCGCTGACTGTCCTGTGCTTTAGGGGACAATCCATCCCAGCCAAGCCTCCAGGATGCTGCCTCACTCCATGTGGGAAGCCATGGGGTGGGGGTGGCTGTACAGGGGCCCACTGTTCTGTCCTCCTATGCATCATGGGGACCGTCCTGTGGCCGTGCAGCAGCCACTACCAGCCTCAGCCCTCAGCATGGGGTCGGCAAGGAAATACGGTTTTCGCCTTTTAGGGGGAGATTTGACCTGAGAAAATCAAGTTGCCATTATCTCAGGCACAGCCCGTCCTGAAGCCCAGATTAATTCCCTCGGTTTAGTGAAGGTGTCGTTCCCAGGGTTATCTTTAGAATTCACACTCCAAATGCTGTAGCCAAGGAAGAATTTTACTGATGAGTGAGGAGACAAAACAGCTTCACTCAGTCGTCACAGTCCCAGAAGGGGGGGCCTGGGCTTGTCAGTAGGACAGATGCAGCTCCCGAGAATCTTCACTCTCTCCCTACCGAGGCAACTCTCCTTGTTACCGTCTGTGCTGTGTGTCACCACGGGCAAACGATTCCCAAGTCTTGGGGTCCTCTTCCCTTTCTTTGTGGAGTCCCCCTCGCCACGACTCTGTGCCAGCATCTGTGTGCTACTCTTCGGTTCAGCTAGCTTCTAGACTTGGAAGCATCTAACACAGTTGGTCATTCATTCAGAAATATTCCTTAAGGTCCCATTGTGTGCCAGGCACTGGACTAGGCCCTGGGGGTGAAAAGATGGCTAAGATAAGGTGTCTGCTCTCTAGGGTCCCTGGCTACTTGGTGAGGTGACAATCATGAAAAAAGTAATGTGGTCAATGCTATACTATAGGATTGTTATATTATTACAGGACTCCCAAGCAGTGTACATGAAGGACCACATCCATAACCTATCCCTTGATGGACGTCTTTGGGTCCATCCCTGTCGGGGAGAGTTATGTTTTAATAAAAGTACAGTACAGAAAGGCAGAAAGGCTTTTAAGATGAAAGGATTAATCTGTAGGAGAGAAGAAACACCTTGCCAGTGAGAAAGAACTGGGGGAAGGAATTGTCTTTGCACTTTTTAGTTGTTGGAATGTACCTTCCTTAGAAGGCAGTGCCAGGACCTAAGATTATAACTCAGATGCCCACCCTCATGCCAAATGTCTTTAAAAAAGAATCACTTAAGAGTAACAGTTTTCCTACAGAGAGAGGAAATTTTGTCTGCTGTGAAGAAAAGTGAGATTTTCACCATTTTATTGTTCTTCAGTCGCTCAGTCGTGTCCAACTTTTTTCGACTCCATGGACTGCAACACGTATCTTTATACTAAAGACACAGTTTATTGCAAGATTCAACCCCTTTCCAGGGGAAGAAGATGTCTGGAGTCAGTTGTTAATGCATCATCATTTATCTTGCAAGGGATGCTCATGGGTCCCTGGCCATGGAGGGAGAATGTCATGGTCCAGGGTGCCCAACTGATGCCCAGAAGCATCAGCGAAAATTACGCTTTATCTCAGCCGCAAAGATTTCCCTCTTTCGGGAAAAGCTATTCTGGGAGATAAAGGAATCTAGTTGTTGCCTTTTTACAACCCATTTCTAGCTAAGAATGACTTCACTGGGTGTTCTCAACCACAAGGAAAAGGGGAAGCACTCTACTATTCAATCGCCACTTTGAACTCTGCCCTGCCTACTGCCATAGATCATGGCCAAAATCAGGGGCACACTGTCTTAGGACCCCAGCACTGCTAAGAGTTGACACTCACTTAAAAATAAACAAAGCTGGAGGAAAAGCCGCTGGAGTTGGGTTCTGCAGGTCAACAGACTATCCATAGGACAAACACAGTGTGAAAGGGTCTAAAACAGAAGCTCAGGAGAAAGGAACAAAGACCCTCATGCCGTCTTCAGAGTTAGCAACCTACCTGCAAAGCCCACCCCCCAATAGAGCAGAGATTATCTAATAGTTAATTATCATCTCTAAGGGATGATGAGTGGAATACTCAATACTATAAAAGGAGGAGGGAGTTGAGGAGGACAGCAATTCTGTGGGTCAATAAACTTACAGAAAACATAGGACCTATGTTGGGTCCTTGGAGCCCTCATGAAGGCAAAGGGCGGCAGTCTCAGAACCAGTCTTTGTAACTTGAATGGTGTTTGCAAGTAACTGAGTCAGAGATTTGAATTATACATGTGAGAGGTGTGTGCTCAGTCATATCCAGCTCTTTGCAACGCTAGGAACTGTAGCCCACCAGGCTCCTCTGTCCTTGGGGTTCTCCAAGCAAGAATACTGGAGTGGGTTACCATGCCCTCCTCCAGGGGATCTTCTCAACTCAGGGATCGAACTGGCATCTCTTGTGCCTTCTGTATTGCAGGTGGATTCTTTACCCACTGAGCCACCTGGGAAGCCCACACTAACCTATGGAAGCTTGAGCTGGCTCCTATAGTTGTTTTTATTAAACTATGAATTGATTTTAACTAGGAAAGATTAGTTTTTACAAAACAATTGAACTCAATTCAAATCAAAAGAGACCAACATATTTTTCCAAAATGACTGATGCAAACAAAAGCAAAAGCATTTATTCATTCATTTGCTCACTCAACAAACACTGAGTGTCTGCTAGTGCCAGCCACTATTCTACATAGCAGGTTCCTACCTTTGGAGCTTACAGTTTGGTAGGGGAAAGCCAGACACTAAAATAGATTGGATAAACAAGGAAATTTCAGGACATAATAAGATGAAAATGAAACCAAGTTATGTGCTCAAACTACTAATTCAGATTGAGTGGTCACGGAAGGGTGCTCCAGAGAAGTGACTTTTAATAAGAAATGGAAATGACAGGAAGGAGCTGGAAAGGCAATGATATGGCATTGGGGTCATTTCAGGCAAAAGGAACAAGGCCAAAGGTAGAAGCAAGCTTAATATGTTCAAAAAACTGAAAAGAAACAGGGGCTGGAAAGTGATGGGCAAGGGGAGGGTAGTACAAAATTAGTTAGGAAAGCCAGGTGGGGCCATATCATAGAGGCATCACAGGCCAGGGTGAGCGGCTTGGACTTTATGCTAAGTGTGACAAGAAGCCATCAGTGGTTTCAGCTGCTGTGTGGAAATGGGCAGGAGTGAGCACGGAGACCACATCAGGAATAGGAAGCTTGGTGAGGATGGACATGGCTTATACTAGGCATGCTTGCCAGCTGACCCAAATCTTGATTTTTCCATTACCATCATCAGAAAGCATCAACAAGCTATACTTAGGTTGAAAAACAAAACCAAATTCTCCCAAACAAGATCCAATCAAACCACATAGGGATGCCCTTTTCCAACAGGCCATGCTACAGTTTAGTTAGTGTGCATGCCAAGCGAATCAGTTGTGTCTGACTCTTTGTGACCCTACAAATCGTGGCCCACCAGGTTCCTCTGTCCATGGGATTCACCAGGCAAGAATACAGAAGTGTGTTGCCATTTCCTCCTCCAGGGGATCTTCACAACCCAGAGATCAAACCTGAATCTCTTGTGTCTCCTGCTTTGGCAAGCAAGTTCTTTACCACTAGCGCCACCTGGGAAGCCCAGAGTTTAGTTAGAATCTCGGACAAAAGAACAGACAAGACACCCTCGGTGAGGTATCCTTGAATCTTTAAGAGCCTAAGCATCTGTGAGAAGATGGGTTTGAACTGACTGGATCACCATCTTTTTAAAGTTAGCAATGGACTGTCCCTCAGTGTGATCTTCAAAGGCTTCACGGAGATTAAGCCTGGAAAACAGGAGATGAGGTTTGAATATGAATCTCGTCTAGTACCTTCTGAACTTTCCAGCATATCCATTCACCAGTCTCAAACTGGTTCTTCTTGGCTGGGCAGGAGGAAAAGGAATTAGATTTTCATCACTCACTGTGCCCACAGAGTTTTATATAATGTTCTACAAGGTACAAGGAAACTTTAAAAAGTGTATAATTATCATTTGCCAGATGCCAACTGTGTTTGTACAACTTGATTTTCTTGGTTACTGGACTCCATTTTGTAAATTTCAGTTCAGTTCAGTCGCTCAGTTGTGTCCGACTTTTTGCAACCCCATGAATCACAGCACGCCAGGCCTCCTTGTCCATCACCAACTCCCGCAGTACACTCAAACTCATGTCCATCGAGTTGGTGATGCCATCCAGCCATCTCATCCTGTCGTCCCCTTCTCCTCCTGCCCCCAATCTCTCCCAGCATCAGAGTCTTTTCCAGTGAGTCAACTCTTCGCATGAGGTGTCCCAAGTATTGAAGTTTTAGCTTTAGCATCAGTCCTTCCAATGAACACCCAGGACTGATCTCCTTTAGAATGGACTGGTTGGATCTCCTTGCAGTACAAGGGACTCTCAAGAGTCTTCTCCAACACCACAGTTCAAAAGCATCAATTCTTCGGCGATCAGCTTTCCTCATAGTCCAACTCTCACATCCATACATGACCATGGGAAAAACCATAGCCTTGACTAGACGGACCTTTGTTGGCAAAATAATGTCTTTGCTTTTTAATATGCTGTCTAGGTTGGTCATAACTTTCCTTCCAAGGAGTAAGCGTCTTTTAATTAGTTCAAACCAATAAATCAAACTCCATTTCGTGCCACTAGAGAGCTGCAGCCTAGGCTAGCAAGCCCTGTGTGGAGATCTTTATACAAGAATAAGATAGTAAAGGTTGTGATCTTAATGCTCATTTTATATGCATGACTTGAGTTGAGCCCTTATGCATAATTCATGCGGTCATTTACAGGCTTTTACATGACTCCCCCTTTAAGAGTTAACTAACAAAGGGCAACATCAGCCATGGCAACAAGGATATTATGTAAATCTATCTCTGCACCAACATTAGAGGGGGTGGGTTGATTAATTAAAAAGACAGAGGAGGACGGGAGGCAAGGTACACATGCTTCTTGATGTTACTCATCATTTATTAATGTATTTAATTGAAAAGAATTTTGAAGGGTAAATATGTGTTTGTATATTTCCACTGGGTGGGAGAGCATTGCTTAACCCTGTGAGCAACCATTTGAATCAATGGAAAACACCTGATTTCATTCATTTCATTTCCTTTCCTTTCAAGGAACAGCATCATGAGAAGGTGAACTAAGTCTTGGGTTTGATATCAGCTTTAGCCCATTATACTAATCAAGGCACTTAACTCCTTTGAGGCTCAGTTTCTTGCATATAGAATATACATTAAAATACCCATTTATTTACCTGATACAGAGTGGGAGGGGACTATCCAAGGGTATGGATAGCAGGAGGACAGAAATATTGGGGGTCATCTGGAAGGCAAGCAACCAGATGTCAGAAGCAGAGACCAAGGTGATTCTCCCGAAGTCACTGGGACGATACAGAGCCAAGTCAACTGTAAAGGTCCTGACATAACTGTTCATTGAATTGCTGGAGAGAACCAAAGTAGAACCTTCTATCTTACCAAATAGGACTTTGAAATTTTCATTTCCAAAAGCTGATCTGAAAGCAGTGATAGGGGGACTTCCCTCGTGGTCCAGTGGTAAGAATCTGCCTTCCAGTGCAGGGGACACAAGTTCAATCCCTGGTCAGGGAACTGAGATTGTGTGTGCTGCAGGACAGCTAAGCCTGCACGCCACAATGAAGACCCAGCACAGCCAAACACAAATAAATTTTTGAAAAATTAAAGCACTGGTAATGTCTGACCCATGAGTATTTAAAATATTTACACTTTACCTGAAGAACAGATGTTTCCATCAAGTACATCTATAAAGCAAGACTGAGGCAAGAAGAAAGTTAGGCTTGCCCTCTCTCTCTTGGTTTTCAGTACTGAGACAAGGTCAGGGCTCCTATCCAGAAGAACCTTCCAGACAAAGTAGTGAAGCAATCAAAGTTTTTTCTGGATTTCATTAACAGTCCTGGGGTAGCTTACAATTGATGGGTGACTACTTCCAGGCAAACTGAATTCTTGTAGACAAGACAGCAGTCACATTTCCTGTGAACCGCTAGCTTCTGACCTTATTTCCAACACCTGGGAACTGAAGACACTTCCTCCCATATCCCAAGTATTTACTCTTCAGTATTTTCTATTTTAAAAATATGGTGTAATTGCATTCTTATCCCACATGACAGAGAATTTGGGGATTGTTCTGATTCAGCTATAGAGAAGAAAGTTCTGTGTTTCTGTTCCAAGACAACCTCTGTTGTTTTTTATTATAAAATAATTTACACTTATTGTATACATTTTAGAAAGCAAAGAAACACTTGAACAAAATAATTAAAACTTCACTGTCAATAGTTGCTGTGTTTTCTTAGGGATCTTCTTTCTGTATATGTGGCACTAGTGGCAATGAATCGGTCTGCCAATCCAGGAGACTCAAGAGACATGGGTTTGAACCTTTCTCAGGAAGATACCCTGGATAAGGGCATGGCAACCCACTCCAGTATTCTTGCCTGGGAAATCCTATGGACAGAGGAGCTTGGTGGGCTATAGTCCACAGGGTCGCAAAGAGTCAGAAATGACTGAGAACACATATATGTGAATATAGATGTAATTACGTTAAAAAGCATGACCTATTTTCCGTTAGGGAAATTCATAATTGGGGTTGTCTTCTCTCTGAATTTCAGCATTTCATACATCACAGGGGCCACAATGATGTGAAATAAAACAAAGTTATAACTATAAGCTTCTACGACTACTTGAAATGATAAAATGAATACAGTCTTTTTAAATGGGTGATGTTCATTATTCCTATCATAGTCAGTATCCCAAATTACAATGACTACACAGAGACTTCCAAGCCACTGAGTACCACTGCTAATTTTTGCAAGGTGTGAGCATTCTTGGAACCAGAGTTCCCTTCCTAACCTTGTAGGAAGAGGATCCTCCAGGATCACAGAGAATCATGGATTTGCAGAGCTTTGCTCTATTACCGGTGAAGGTGGTGCCTGCAGCCCCAGTCTCTAAGTGTGACCAGCTGTTAGACTGATATCACTGAGGGTCTTTGCCTTTCCTCTCTAGAAGCTGCTGCTGCTGCTGCTAAGTCGCTTCAGTCATGTCCAACTCTGTGCGACCCCATAGACGGCAGCCCACCAGGCTCCCCCGTCCCTGGGATTCTCCAGGCAAGAACACTGGAGTGGGTTTCCATTTCCTTCTCCAATGTGTGAAAGTGAAAAGTGAAAGTGAAGTCGCTCAGGCGTGTCTTGACTCTTCACGACCCCATGGACTGCAGTCTTCCAGGCTCCTCTGTCGATGGGATTCTCCAGGCAAAAGTACTGGAGTGGGGCGCCATTGCCTTCTCCCTCTGGAAGCTACAAACTAGTTAATACCATAATTCCTTATACCCCTAAACCATAGTCCATAAGGCAAGCCTCTCTTTGTTTCTGGTATCTCACATATTCTTAATTCTATATTCCTTAGAATATCTTTCACCATCTCCATCCATTATCATTTTTTTTTCCTAAAACTTCTGATCATTCCCCCTGGAATCCTCACTCTATGTAAAAAAAAAACCTTGCAACCTCTCCTATTTCTGGTAATGTCACAGGTTATTTGGAACAACTTCCTGCTGGAAACTAAAAAGGAGCTGAGTTCATCTACACTCCCTGAACACCTCCATTTCCGTTTCTGAAGGATGTGGAAACAGCTCACTTCACTTCAGATGTCAGTGTTTATTAACACCAGGGCAGGGAAGATAAACATCTGAATTGTCAGAGATTAAATAATTGAGACAGACATGAAAGCTTTTTATGTTGATGTTCTTACATATCATTTATTGACAATCCAATCCTGTTTAACTCTTTCCCATCCCATTTGGGGGTTTGTCAAGAAACCACTGGGATATTTTTTGCAAGCCATTTTGGACCCATTCTTTAGCAAGCAAATGAAATCTCTGTAAAGGGTGGCAGGCCAGTAGTGGTCATATTGGGAGAATCAGACTCTCATTTTGGTGCCAAGCTGGCCCATGTTCCCCTTTGTGCATGGTTCAGACAGCTCCCAAGTACTGGGTCTGAGTGGGGTTTGACCACTGCCTCCCCCTTACTGAGTTCCTCTTGTTCACTCATTCTGATGACTTTATTCAAACTGAGTCAGAAGTTGTACTATGATTTATATGCCCTTTCCTGTACAGCTTTGTGTATCCTCTAGCCTGGCGTGCTGTGATTCAAGGGGTCGTGAAGAGTCGGACACGACTGAGCGACTGAACTGAACTGAACTGAAAGTTAATAATTATCTATTTTTATCTGATTATCTTCCAACATGCTTTCTAACAATTTGACCACAAATTCTCCATCAGTCTTCTAAATTCCTCTCAAGATGTTTGGAGACATCAGGTATTTATCAAATCGTATTCCTGAAGAATTTTCCCTTGGAAATTTCTGACTTGTTCTGATCTTGTTAAACCAAAATTGAGGGGGGGAAACCTAGCCTATATTTAAGTAAAGATCCTTCAGCCATTATAAAAGTCAAACAAGAAGAAACAAAGGAAGAAAAGAGTAACTGGAAAATCTTAACATATTGATAATTCTGTAAGGAAAATGAGTTGAAGAGTTGTGAATAGCTAAGATTCCAAGCTCAGGAATTCCCCACTCTTGGGGAATCAGCTTCGTGATTTCTCTGTCTTTCCCACGTGAGACCTAGGTCCTCGTCTCATCTGTCTTTTCTCGCTGCCGGTTCCAGACCCTGGTGGTCCACATCTTCCTGACTCACCCCTCGCCTCCACTAAGTGGAGGATCACACACCTTTAGCCAGTTCTAGTCCACACTCCCAGTGCCCTACACTCTGCCCAATCACTTCTGTTGTTCTTAATTATGCACATTGTCTTGTGATTATTGGGGATCCCTTGGTGGGTCAGATGGTAAAGAATCTGCTTGCAATGCAGACCAGGGTTCTATCCCTGGGTCAGAAAGATCCCCTAGAGAATGGACTGGCAACCCACTCCAATATTCTTGCCTGGGGAACTCCAGGACTGAGAAGCTTGATGAGCTAAAGCCCAGGGGGTTGCAAGGAGTCGGACACGACTGAGCACAGCAGTGCTATTGTGATTATTATTTATGCTGAGTCCCCTCCCCACCCACTCTCACATAGAGAGAGCTTAAGGTTATGTTCACTGATGTATCCAAGAATCACTAGGACAGTGCCTGGCACACAGTATGTGTCAGAAAGTGTAACTTTTTATTGAGTGAATAAATGATTGTTCAACCCAGCACCCCAGATGCTTTTACCACCCCAGTTTTCTCCCACCTTCATTGTGTCCATTTTCAAACTTGAATCTACCCAACACTCATTTTCTCAACCTCTGATGCTGTGGCTTCTACTATTTTCAAGCTGCTGAGAGTCACTGGAGAAAAATAACAGAGGCCTGCCAAGGGGATCCTCCACAAAATCATATTGCTGAACTCATATGTGACTTTAATCATGACTAATGATCTCTGTTACTGTTCATGGGGTTCTCAAGGCAAGTATACTGAAGTGGTTTGCCATTCCCTCCTCCAGGGGACCACATTCGGCTGTGGTCCATGTGATCAGATCAGCTAGTTTCCTGTGATTATGATTTCAGTTTGTCTGCCCTCTGATGCCCCCTAGCAATACCTACCGTCTTATTTGGGTTTCTCTTACCTTAGTCGTGGAAAATCTCTTCACAGCCGCTCCAGCAAAGTGCAGCCGCTGTACCTTACCTTGGATGAGGGGTATCTCCTCAAGGCTGCCCCTCCTGACCTTGAACGCGGAGTAGCTCCTCTCGGCCCTCCTGCACCCGCACAGCCGCCCCCTGTTGGACGTGGGGCAGCTCCTCTCGGCCGCCGGCCCTGGCCTCAGGCGTGGGGTAGCTCTTCACAGCCGCGCCTCTTTGCCTGGTTCGTTATGCCGGGCCGGCGTCTCTCGCGTCGCGTCTGCACCGCAGGGGCCGGCGTCTCAATATTGCATAGGAACCTAGAATGTTAGGTCCATGAATCAAGGCAAATTGGAAGTGGTCAAACAGGAGGTGGCAAGAGTGAACGTCGACATTCTAGGAATCAGTGAATTAAAATGGACTGGAATGGGTGAATTTAACTCGGATGACCATTATATCTACTACTGTGGGCAGGAATCCCTTAGAAGAAATGGAGTAGCCATCATGGTCAACAAAAGAGTCCGAAATGCAGTACTTGGATGCAATCTTAAAAACGACAGAATGATTTCTGTTCGTTTCCAAGGCAAACCATTCAATATTACAGTAATCCAGGCCTATGCCCCTACCAGTAATGCTGAAGAAGCCAAAGTTGAACGGTTCTACGAAGACCTACAAGACCTTTTAGAACGAACACCCAAAAAAGATGTCCTTTTCATTATAGGGGACTGGAATGCAAAAGTAGGAAGTCAAGAAACACCTGGAGTAACAGGCAAATTTGGCCTTGGAGCACGGAATGAAGCAGGGCAAAGGCTAATAGAGTTTTGTCAAGAGAATGCACTGGTCATAGCAAACACCCTCTTCCAACAACACAAGAGAAGACTCTACACATGGGCATCACCAGATGGTCAACACCGAAATCAGATTGATTATATTCTTTGCACCAAAGATGGAGAAGCTGTATACAATTAGCGAAAACAAGACCAGGAGCTGACTGTGGCTCAGATCATGAACTCCTTATTGCCAAATTCAGACTTAAATTGAAGAAAGTAGGGAAAACCACTAGACCATTCAGGTATGACCTCAATCAAATCCCTTATGATTATACAGTGGAAGTGAGAAATAGATTTAAGGGACTAGATCTGATTGATAGAGTGCCTGATGAACTCTGGACGGAGGTTCGTGACATTGTACAGGAGACAGGGAACAAGACCATCCCCATGGAAAAGAAATGCAAAAGAGCAAAATGGCTGTCTGAGGAGGCCTTACAAATAGCTGTGAAAAGAAGAGAGGCGAAAAGCAAAGGAGAAAAGGAAAGATATAAGCATCTGAATGCAGAGTTCCAAAGAATAGCAAGGAGAGATAAGAAAGACTTCCTTAGTGATCAATGCAAAGAAATAGAGAAAAACAACAGAATAGGAAAAACAAGAGACCTCTTCAAGAAAATTAGAGATTCCAAGGGACAATTTCATGCAAAGATGGGCTCAATAAAGGACAGAAATGGTATGGACCTAACAGAAGCAGAAGATATTAAGAAGAGGTGGCAGGAATACACAGAAGAACTGTACAAAAAAGATCTTCACGACCAAGATAGTCACGATAATGTGATCACTGACCTAGAGCCAGACATCTTGGAATGTGAAGTCAATTGGGCCTTAGAAAGCATCACTACGAACAAAGCTAGTGGAGGTGATGGAATTCCAGTTGAGCTATTTCAAGTCTTGAAAGATGATGCTGTGAAAGTGCTGCACTCAATATGCCAGCAGATTTGGAAAACTCAGCAGTGGCCACAGGACTGGAAGAGGTCAGTCTTCATTCCAATCCCAAAGAAAGGCAATGCCAAAGAATGCTCAAACTACCGCACAATTGCACTCATCTCACACGCTAGTAAAGTCATGCTCAAAATTCTCCAAGCCAGGCTTCAGCAGTATGTAAACCGTGAACTCCCAGATGTTCAAGCAGGTTTTAGAAAAGGCAGAGGCACCAGAGATCAAATTGTCAACATCCGCTGGATCATGGAGAAAGCAAGAGAGTTTCAGAAAAACATCTATTTCTGCTTCATTGACTACGCCAAAGCCTTTGACTGTGTCGATCACAATAAACTGTGGGAGATTCTGAAAGAGATGGGAATACCAGACCACCTGACCTACCTCTTGAGAAACCTGTATGCAGGTCAGGAAGCAACTGTTAGAACTGGACATGGAACAACAGACTGGTTCCAAATAGGAAAAGGAGTACGTCAAGGCTGTATATTGTCACCTTGCTTATTTAACTTATATGCAGAGTACATCATGAGGAACGCTGGGCTGGAAGAAGCACAAGCTGGAATCAAGATTGCTGGGAGAAATATCAATAACCTCAGATATGCAGATGACACTACCCTTATGGCAGAAAGTGAAGAGGAACTCAAAAGCCTCTTGATGAAAGTGAAAGAGGAGAGTGAAAAGGTTGGCTTGAAGCTCAACATTCAGAAAACAAAGATCATGGCATCTGGTCCCATCACTTCATGGGAAATAGATGGAAAAACAGTGGAAACAGTGTCAGACTTTATTTTTTGGGCTCCAAAATCACTGCAGACGCTGATTGCAGCCATCAAATTAAAAGACGCTTGCTCCTTGGAAGGAAAGTTATGACCAACCTTGATAGTATATTAAAAAGCAGAGACATTACTTTGCCAACAAAGGTCCGTCTAGTCAAGGCTATGGTTTTTCCCGTGGTCATGTATGGATGTGAGAGTTGGACTGTGAAGAAAGCTGATCGCCGAAGAAGCGATGATTTTGAACTGTGGTGTTGGAGAAGACTCTTGAGAGTCCCTTATACTGCAAGGAGATCCAACCAGTCCATTCTGGAGGAGATCAATCCTGGATGTTCATTGGAGGGACTGATGCTAAAGCTGAAACTCCAATACTTTGGCCACCTCATGCAACGAGTTGACTCACTGGAAAAGACTCTGATGCTGGGAAAGGTTGGGGGCGGGAGGAGAAGGGGACGACGGAGAATGAGATGGCTGGATGGCATCACCAACTCTGTGGACATGAGTTTGAGTGTACTCCGGGAGTTGGTGATGGACAGGGAGGCCTGGCGTGCTGTGATTCATGGGGTCGCGGAGAGTCGGACACGACTGAGCGACTGAACTGAACTGAACTGAATGATCTCTGTGGGCTTCCCAGGTGGCTCAGGAGTAAAGAATCCACCTGCCAAGCAAGAGACATGGGATCAATCCCTGGGTTAAGAAGATCCTCTGGAGAAGGGAACAGCAAACCACTCCAGTATTCTTGCCTGGAGAATCCCATGGACAGAGGAGCCTAGCAAGCTACAGTCCATGGGGTCTTAAAAGAGTGATACGACTTAGCAACTAAACAATAACAATCTTTGTATTTATCTCAAGTTGCCTCCCCAGCAAATTCCACACTGTGATGTTCCAAAACATCTTTCCCTTTTGTATCTGTGTAGAGTCAGACTTGTTGCCCAACCACAGCCAATGTTCAGACTTGAGCAATTGTTTTCATTTTTGTAATAGGTTCTTTCCAGCTCTATTTTGTCCCTACTCTTTTGGCCTCTTTCCCTCACCTACTTCTAACTTAGGCAATCTTGCTGAATTTTAAATCTACCCACAAGCAGACTTAAATGATTTTGTTTTAATAGGGTTTTAAGTTTGCTGTTGATGTGTTTTAGTTTCTTAGGTAATTTTAAAGCACTTTGTACTTTGTAGATTAATTTTGATGGTCATATAATATTCTATGATAATGTACTTACTTTCACTAATATTGGACATACATATGTTTTTCCATTTATTTTATCATAAAAGCCTAGGCACAGAAATCTTTATTTGACATTTCTGCAAATTCTTAATGGTAGATTCCTAGATTTATTGGAGTCAAAAGGTCTAAGCATTTTAAGACTCATGATAAATGTAGCCAAATTTCTTTTCAGAAAAAAGGTACTGATTTATATTCCTATTACTCACAGTGATTACTTCATTATACCCTCACCAGTCCTAGTATTTCGGTTTTATTTTTTTCAACTGGATACACAAAGAATAGTGTTTCATTTTAATTTCATCTCTTTGATCACTTGTGAATATGATATTTTTCACATATTCATTAGCTATATGTACTTCTCCTTTTGTGGATTGCCTATTAAATATCTCTCCCCATTCATCTGTTGAGATATTCATGTTCTTGGTCATTTGGTCTATGTTACTGAGAAATCTATTGCAGTAATTGTGTGTAATGTTTGCTAGAAATAATTTTCTGGCTTGAAAATTGCCTTTTCATTCATTTTTTTCTTCTTAATAAGTACACATCATTTTTAAATATTGTTAGAGCTTTGTATCTTTGCCTTTGGGATCTTTGCATTTGTTTATAACCAGGGAGAGCATCCAGAAATTTTATTTTCCAGTTTTTGCTTCTAATAGTTTGTCATTTATAAAAGCTATTCTTCAAATATTTGCATGTGCTATGATATGAATTTCCCCCCCAGTTTTGGAATTTTAGATGGACCAACAAATAATATCCTTTCCCCATCATGAGTTGGAAACCTATTAAGAGATAAAGACACAATGCACAATGCAGCCAGATGTTGTCTTCTTTATTTCTGGGTAAAGCTGATTAGAACATGTAATTTTAGATAAACAGCCAGAATAACCTGTTAATACACCTCACCCCTGGACTAAACTGTTGGAGTCAGGTGAACTCAAGCCCTTCTAAGTCAATTCAGCCATGTCTGACTCTTTGAGACACTATGGACTATAGCCCACCAGCCTCCTTTGTCCATGGGATTCTCCAGGCAAGAATATGGAGTAGGTTGCCATGCCCTCCTCCAGGGCATCTTCCCTACCCGGTGATCGAACCTTGGTCTGTCTCTGGCCTATTTATTCTGTTTCACTAAACTATACTAGTAATAGAAACAAATTGAAAGCATTATTGTTCTTCTGTTGTCTTTCACTTTCTGGGAAAACTAATCCCTCTCTGCCATCCACTTGTTTTGTTTTGTTTTCTCAAAATATATTAGTTACTATTGCCTGTTGTCCTCCAGCTGCATTTTAGAATGATTTTGTCATATTCCAAAAATAACCCTAATGGGATTTTGATCGGAGTTATAACTATAAATTAATCTGGCAGGAAATTGACATTTTTTATAATATTCAGTTCTCCCATCCAAGAACACAGTATGGTTCTATTTATTGAAGTCTTCTTTTATATCTTGTAGTAAAATCTTGTCATTTATTCACATAAATCTTTCATAGTTCTTGTTAAGTTGTTCCTAGGTATTTCATCTCTTTTGTTGCTATTGGGAATGCAATATTTTTCTCCATTATGTTTCATCACTAGTTATTGTTAGTAGATAGAAAATCCATCAGTTTTCAGATATTTCTCTTAATATATGTGCATGTGTGTGTGCATGCAGGTGTCCTCAGTCGCTCAGTCCTGTCTGACTCTTTGTGACCCCGTGGACTATAGGCCACCAGGCAACTCTGTCCATGGAATTCTCCAGGCAAGAATACTGAAGTGAGCTGCCATTTCCTACTCCAGGGGCTCTCCCCAACCCAGGGATTGAACCTGTGTCTCTTGCATCTCCTGCATCACCAGGCAGGTTCTTTACCACTGAGCTAGCTGAGAAGCCCCCTATATGTGTGTATCTTTCATATATTAAGTCATCCTTTTCACTCTTTTATTAATGTCAATACTTTCTTCCTTGGGCTTTCTAGACTGAAGCTTTCCATGGTGTGCCTCGTGCCATCCACTGTTGCACTAAGAGTGGGACTCAGGCGCTCTGTAAAATACTGACTGCCGGCAGTCAGGGAAAGTCTGGTGCGGCCACTTGTATCTAGTCACCTACAATCAAGAGGCTCCTTGGAGACTCAAGAGAGAGTCCCAAGCAGAACAATTCTGACTATGAGATCATTATTACCAATGAGCACAACCGGCCACATCCCACACACCTTGCTTTGTGCCAATCTGTTAAACCAACCCAAGGGGTGCCCTCTAGCCAGTGCAGAGCACATCCCTGCCTTGTAGCCCTGGGATCATAGAGCTGCTGGAGGGGTTGGGTACCAACCCACGGACCCAGATCACAGCCCAAAGGGGCTCAGGGCAGGTACTTCACCAGCCAGCAGCTTGAAATCTTGGTCCTGACACACAGGAGATGCAGCCACGTTTTTGTGCCAATGGATTCTTTTTATGACATTCAAACTACTTGCAAGGTGACTGCTCAGATAACACCAGTCTTTTCTTCACATTAAAGGGCTTCATCACTTCTTTGAAGCACATGATATGAAAAAGCTACATTGATTTGAAAAATCTATTTGCATCATCACAGTAAATTTCAGTATCACATTTGTCTATGAAAGAATGAAAGAGCTGTTAGATTCTCTTGGCAACTATTATACATTTTAAAGATTAAAAACTAAATATTTAAAATTAGCAAATTATATGAACAAAGTTTCTCATTCACATTGACTAATAAGAGATGATCATTAAAAAGTCAGCACAAATGGATATTGATAACTCTTTCAGGCATATACTCTTTTTTAAAATATTATTTATTTATGTTGTGCTGGGTCTTCACTGCTGTGTGAGGGCTTTCTCTAGAGGCAGTGAGCAGGGCTACTCTTCGTTGCAGTGTGCCGGCTTCTCATTGCAGTGGCTTCTTTTGCTGACGAGCACAAGCTCTAGGTACACGGGCCTCAGTAGTTGCAGCATTTGGGTTTAGTTGCTCCGAGGCATGTGGAATCTTCCCGGACCAGGGATTGAACCTATGTCCCCTGTGCTGGCAGGCGGATTCTTATCCACTGTACCAGCAGCGAAGTCCAGGCATATAATCTTCAAGTTATGTTCAGAGAAGGAAGCCTAAGTTTCTAGGTAAATAATTCGAGAATATTTTACATGGAAGTTTTCTATAATTCAATATTGAATATCTTCCCTAATACATTACATTTTAATTTTATTATCATAATTATATAATATAAAACACACTAAAATTTTTCACCAAGCTATAGAAAATTGCCTCCAGCCTTCCTATGGTTTATTCCAATATATCTTACAGATATTATCATTTTCTTCAAGGACCATACTGTGAAAAAGGACTGAGAATCTCTGTTTTAGTTGTTCAGCTCTTTGCAACCCCATGGATTCAGCACACCAGGCTTCCCTGTCCTTTACTATCTCCCAGAGTTTGCTCAAACTTACGTCTATTGAGTCGATGATGCCATCCAATCATCTCATCTTCTGCTGCCCCATTCTCCTCCTGCCCTCAGTCTTTCCCAGCATCAGTCTTTTCTAGTGAGTCAGCTCTTCTCATCAGGCGGCCGGAGTACTGTTCTAAAACAGACCTCCTGTTTTAGAACAATAAGCAAACCATGATAACCATGCACCTTCTTTTATAATAAGCTTGTTATTTCTGCTTTAAGCCACTACAACAACAAAAACTTACACACACACACACAAACCCCACACACACAGAAGCAACTGTGGGTTTGATCCCATTACTTTCTGTCTTCTCCAAGGCCGTGTGCCATCAGGCGTCCTATTTTTCTCCTTAGTCATTAATCTCCTTCTCTCTTGAGCACCTTCTCTTCAGTTTAAAGAAACAGAATCAGATTCTCCATCTTGAAAAAGGAAGGAATAGTCCACCGATTTTGGATTCGCAAGCAGTCTTTCTAGGTCTCACTTTCCTTTTACCATCAGACTTTGTCAAAAAATGTTTGCACTGACTTCCCCTCCCACAGCCCTCATTTACTCCTGAACTCACAATAGTCTGGTTCCTGTTCTGATCATGCTACCAAAAAGATGATCATCTCCCTTGTGCATAACCCTACCGTCTCTTTTCAGTCCTCATCTTCCTTGGCTTCTTTGCTGCCACTCTGTTTTTCTTTTTAAAAAACTATTATTTATTCAGCACTTCTTGTGAGTCAGGAATTGTGCTAAATCTTTTATTTAGAACACTGGATTCAGTCTTCACAATAGCCTTATTTTAGGTAGGTCTTACTCTACCTATTTTACAGATGCAAAAACTGAGACTCAGAAAGATAAGCAAAATTCCCCAAGGTCTCACAGTAAGTAAGGAGCAGCAGTGGTTATTCATATGACCAGAATCTTTTCAGTCCCTGGTTGTCTTCTATGACATTTTGTTTGCCTTGTTCTTTATTTTTATCCTGTATTTCTGTTGCTCATTTTCAAAATTAGGGAAATGTTCAGTCATTATTCTTTCAAATATTTTTTCTTAAGTTTCTTTCTTCTACTCTCTTTCTGGGACTGTGATACATGAATGTTAGGCTTTTGATATATTCCCACAGGAGAAAGAGGAGTTATACTCTCCCTACCCTTGCCAAATCTTTTTTTTTTTTTTCTGTTGCTCATAATGGATAATTTTTATTGACTTTTCTTTTAATGTACTAACTCTTCTGTTATATCCATTCTGCTAGTCAGTCCATCTGGGGAGCTTTTTATTTTGGCTATTATATTTTTTTTAGTTCAGAAATTCCCATCTAGTTTTTTTATATCCTCTGTTTCTTTGCTGAGACTTTCTATCTTTCCATTCATTTCAGGAATTATTACTTTTACTTCTTAGAGCATTTATATAATAGCCACTTAAAAGTTATAATTCCAGGACTTCCATGGTAGTCCAGTGGTTATAGACAGCCAGTGGGAATGTGCTATATGATGCAGGGAACTCATGTCAGTGCTCTGTGATACCCTATAGGTGTGAGATGGGAGGGAGGCGGGAGCAAGGTTTAAGAGGGAGGGGACATACTATACCTATGGTTGATTCATGGTGATGTATAACAGAAGCCATCACAATACTGTGAAGTAATTATCTTCTCAGTTCAGTTCACTTATCAGTCGTGTCCGACTCTTTGCGACCCCATGGACTGCAGCACGCCAGGCCTCCCTGTCCATCACCAGTACATGAAGTTTACTCAAACTCATGTCCATTGAGTCGGTGATATCATCCAACCATCTCATCTTCTGTCATCCCCTTCTCCTCCTGCCCTCAATCTTTCCCAGCATCAGGCTCTTTTCCAGTGAGTCAATTCTTCGCATCAGGTGGCCAGAGTATCGGAGTTTCAGTTTCAGCATCAGCCCTTCCAATGAATATCCAGGACTGATTTCCTCTAGGATTGACTGGTTGGATCTCTTTGCAGTCCAAGGGACTCTCAGGAGTCTTCAACAACAGTTATCTCCTAATTAAAAATAAAATAAATTTTTAAAAAAAGAATTCTCCTGTCAATACAGGGGACTCAAGTTCAGTCCCTTGTATTCCACATGCCCCGTGGCAACTAAGCTGGTGCACCAGAACTACTGAGCTCATCTTTTGCAACAAGAGAAGCCGCCAAAATGAGAAGCCCGCTCACTGCAGCAAAGAGTAGCCTTGGCTCTCTGAAACTAGAGAAGGCCTGCGAAGCCATAAATAAATAAATAATTTTTTTAAAGTTATAATTCCAAAATCTGTTGGCTTCTGTCACTTACCTTGTCTCCTGTGAGTTGACATTTCCCTGTTTCTTTGTATGATGGTAATTTTGGATTGCAGATTTGATATTTTGATTGTTATATGATGAGGCTCAGGATCTTGTTTAAATCCTATGGAGCATTTTTATCTTGCAATTGATCTGGTTCAGTTCAGGTCACAGGTTCTGACCAGTCCTCTGTGGGTTGCAGTTCTAATGACAGTTGAATTCTCTGAGCTTGCAGGGCTACTGTATGTGCCATCCAGGGACCAGTGTGAGACCAGCACGGTGGCCTGTCACATAGTTCAGTTCTCAGTTGTCTTCAGCAACCTATTTAGGGCCAGGTCTATACATGTACAGATCAAGGGTGAGGGGGTTCATAAACAACTTGATGGGGTTGATTTTCTCTGCTCTTTTTTCTTTGAGATCATCTTGGTCTTTCCAGTTCCCTGGGGCTTCACTTTTCCATCTCAGTGTCTAGCTACCTGACTCTGCTGTGCACTTGCTACATGAAGTGTGCGTTCCCAAACATGGAATATGCACTCAATAGGGTAGGGCCAATTAAGTGCCATGTCCACCCCTACACCATTGACAGTCTGCAGGGGCAATGCCTTGAGCTGACTGGCTTACAACAATTAGGACAATCCTAAGGGGCTGAGAATGGTTGACATTTGACAAAATCCGGCTCTGTGACGAGCAGTGGCAGACAGCCAGGAGTGTTTAGCCAACGCTTCTTATCTCCTTTCCTTCCCTGAAGCACTAAATGTCAGCAACCTCCTCCCAACCGCTCAGGTTTAAAACCTCAGGGTTTTTTCCTCCTCTATGCTTCTCCTCCCCATCTTCACTCCTGCAAACATCCAAACAGATGCTCAGCCCCCTCACTAAGGCATCTGTCCTTCATCCTGACATTTTAAAGCCCACCTTTCATACTTCCCTGGTGGTCCAGGGGTTAAGAATCCTCCTGCCAATGCAGGGGATATGGGTTTGATCCCCGGTCTAGGAAGATCCCACATGCCGGGGGGCAACTAAGTCCATGTACCACAACTACTGAAGCCATGTGCTCCAGAGCCTGTGCTCTGCAACAAAAGAAGCCACCTTAAGGAGAAGCCCATGCACCACAACAGAGCAGTCCCTGCTCACCACAACTAGAGAAAGCCCGTGAAGCAATGAAAACCCAGTGCAGCCCAAAATTAAAAATAAAATTAAAAACTAAAGCCCTCCTTTCTGGCTTTCTTGCCTCAGCTTTCCCCTCTCTGTGGTTAGCATCTAAAAGCAGAGTACAACTGATTATCAAATTCCCCTGGCCTACAGAAGAAAGTCCTTAGTGCTGTGATCCAGGCCTCCCGGCATCCATTCTTACCTTCCATGTCTAGGGTCACATGACAGCCCTCTGTCCCCAACACTCCAGCAGCTACCTTTGACTAAAGGTCAGTCCTTAAACATACCCTGCCTTTTGTGCCTCCCAGCTGTGTCCTCCTAAAAGACCCTTCTCCCAAATCACAGTATTCAAGGCTCAGCTGGCGTGCCATGTTCTCCCTGAAACTGAACCCACACCAAGTTAGCATTCATCTCCCTTTCCCTTTAGGCCTCGTGGACAGCTCTACTGTAGCTTTTGGTCATGATGCCTTGAGTTACACCGTTGTCTCCTTCACTAGAGCATGAGCTACTTAAGATGTGAGGCCCTCTCTTGTTCTCCTTTGTAGCCCCCAGAGTGTCTGGTCCAGTATCTCAGACACAGTAGATACTGATGACATGGTTGTTTCATTAGGTTCAATTAAATGGACTTGACTCTTTAGCCTCTAGGCTTTCCAGGTGGCACTAGTGGTAAAGAACCCACCTGCCAATGCAGGAGATGTAAAAGACATGGGCTTGATCCCTGGGTCAGGAAGATCCCCTAGAGAAGGAAATGGCAACCCACTCCAGAATTCTTGCCTGGAGAATTCCATGGATGGAGGAGTCTGGCGGGCTACAGTCCATAAGGTCACGAAGAGTCGGATATGACTAAAGCGACTTAGCATGCTCACATGTAACATGCTTGGGATCAAAAGAATCCAGAAAAATAATTTTCACCTTCTAATAGGCTTCTGTGGGTGTCTTACTCAAAAGGCGTTTAAGAGGAGAAATCATTCCCTCCCCAGCAGAGCCTGGCTGCTTACCCCTATGCAACCATAGCTCCCTGTGCCCCGCATTTTTATCATTCTTCATTTTCCCATTACTTGATTAGTATCTGTTCCCCCACCTCATGCTTTCATATCATTCTTGGAAAGTAGGGACTCGTCTTTCTTATTCTCCACTGTATGTCTGACACCTACTACAGTTTCAGGTTTGCAGAAAGCACTCACAAATATTTATTCTTTGAAAGGAATTCCATAATTAAGAGCTACTGAAAAGAGATAAAGAGAAGTTTAAGTCTGTTATATAGCATTGCAAATTGCAGTGATGAGAAATAAATTTGGACAACCAGAATCAATTGAACAACAGCAAATAAGAAAACACCATAAAATATAGTCCACCTTTACCAAAACAACCTTTGACTTTTCCTTCTCTTTCTCCCTTTCTTAACTTCCCCAATTTTCATTTTCCTTTCTCTTCCCTTCTTGTTTATGCATGGGAATGGGACTGCCAGTCGTCCCCTTATCTCCATTCTCATCTTCTTACACATGAATAGTTCTAAAATGCCATATAAGTAAAGTTGATATTTCTTAGCCACCCTTGCAGCTTGGTATAGCCATGTGGCTAAGTTTTGGCTAGTGGGAGGTAAGTAGAATGATTAGAATGATATAGGCAAATTTGGGGCCTTACCGTTCACAGAAAGAAGTGTGCTCTTCTCCTGCCATCTATCCCCTTCCCACCAGCTGAAATGCACATGTGCTGACTTAAGCCAGGCAGTCCTGTTGGCCCACAGAGTAGAAGCTGCATGTCACAATGTAGCAAGAAGATTGAAGAAGCCTGATCCCTAATCCCAGGTAGCCACCAAACTCACCCTGGCTGCTTCAACCCACACTGTTAGGAAAGTGATCCAGAGAACTATTTTATTGACCTTTGTCTCTTAAAGAACACCAATACTTACATCCTTCTAGAGCCTGTTATACAGAGTGAAGTCAGAAAGAGAATAACAAATACAGTTTATTAATGCATATATATGGAATCTAGAAAAAATGGTATTGATAAACCTATCTGCATGGAAGAAATGGAGAGTCAGGTCTAGAGAATGAACTTGTGGACACAGTAGGAAAGGGAGTGAGTGAGTGGGACGAACGGAGAAAATAGCATCAATATACATGCACTCTGCTGTGCTGTGCTTAGTTGCTCAGTCGTGTCCAACTCTTTTGTCACCCCATGGACTGTAGCCTGCCAGGCTCCTCTGTCCATGGAATTCTCCAGGCAAGAATGCTGGAGTAGGTTGCCATGCCCTCCTCCAGGGGATCTTCCCAGCCCAGGGATTGAACTCAGGTCTCCTGTATTGCAGGCAGATTCTTTACCATCTGAGCACCAGGGAAGCCCTAATATACACTATCATGTGTAATGATACATGGTTAGCCAATGAGAAGTTGTTGTATAGCACAGGGAGCCCAGTCTGTGGGGGTATGATGGGGGGAAGGGAGGAAGGTTCAAGATAGAGGGGATATATGTATAATTATGGCTGATTCACTTTGTTGTATGGCAGAAACCAACACAACATTGTAAAAATTAAAAAAAAAATTTTAATATAATGCATGGTCATCTTTATGGCCATTTTTCCTAATAGAAAAAAAAGAAAAAAGATACCTTTGAAAAATCCTACATTTGCTCTGTGTCTTGAAAAATTATAGATACAGGCTACTTTGTGATATTTCTATTAAAATAATGTTGACTTTTCAGTGTCTAAATGAGAAAGGAAATGTTGTAATTGGATGTCTGTTGAGAATCATCTTGGTTAAAGAAAGGGATTAGGCAACTATACCCATGGAGACTTTTGAGACAAAAGAAAAAAAATCTAGCAATAACATTACTGATCAATATTTAATGTTACCTTGAGTAGACATCAAAAGGTATTCTATTGAAAATGCCTTATAAACTGTGTTTGTCTCTCAGAGTTCTGAATCTTTCATTCACTTCTCAATAAAATGAATTAACTACTTAATTTGTGGCCTGGCAAAGTGAGGGGATTATTGACCAAGAATCCCCCTAAAACACCTAGGGTAAGTACTGAGCTGTGTGAATTTCATTAATTCAGCCGCTGAGATCTTTGATTTCTTATTCATATTTATGCAACTTTTCTAACTCATTGATGATAACTTCACTTTTTTTTTTTTTAACCACACTGTGAGGCATGTGGGATCTTAGTTCCCCAAACAAGGGACTGAACACTTGCTCCTGTAATGGAAGGTCAGAGTCTTAACCACTGGACTGCCAGGAAAATCTAGTAATTTTATATTTTAAATTAAAAAAAAAAAATAAACAGTAGACTCAACATTCTTAGATTTAACCTCATGGTTTCTAATATCATGAAAAACTTAGGAAGTACATGGTATGATATTACATAATTGCTCCAGTTCACAGAGGAAATTATATCCTAGAACGATCCATTTGACAGTTCACAAAGGTCTGGGAACATTCAGGATCTCATTTCTAGTATTATGACAGTCCTCTCTTCAGCAGGAGGCTTGCCTGGTTCAATAGACTTTGTTCATCAAGAAATCGTGGTCCAGAGGTTAAGAATCCACGTGCCAACGCAGGGGACACAGGGTGGATCCCTGATCTGGGAAGATCCCACATGTCTCAGAGCAGCTAAGCCTATGCACCATAACTACTGGATGAGTCCTAGAACACACGCTCTTCAGTGAGAAAAATCACCACAAGAAGAAGCTGACACACTGCAATCTAGAGTGGTCCCCACACACTGCAACCAGAGAAAACCCTCGCTCAGCAACAAAGACGCAGCACAGCCACGAATAAATAAACATTTATTAAAACATAGTAATAACTGGTTCAGAGGGTAAAGCATCTGCCTGTGATGTGGAAGACCCAGGTTCGATCCCTGGGTTGGGAAGGTCCCCTGGAGAAGGAAATGGTAACCCACTCCAGTATTCTTGCCTGGAGAATCCCATGGACAGAGGAGCCTGGTGGGCTACAGTCCATGGGGTCACAAAGAATTGGACAACTGAGAAACTACACTACACTAGTAATAACAAAAAGCCAAACACATATTAAAAAAAAGAAAAAAGATATCTGATGAAGGTTTCCTTCTATACAGTCTAGGGTCTGTAGCGCCTGAAGGACCAAGAGAAGAGACTATTTCTTTTCAAAAACCTTTCTGTTAGTCCTTATTGGTAATAGAGAGGATCAAGTGTAAGTTACTGATCCCTCTTCCTTACAAACCATTCCTTTGTTGAAGACACATCTGCATTACTGGTGGATGCGCAGTTTATAAGGAAGCTTATCACTCAAGAGATTGAAGATGAGTAAGGCCCTCCATAGTGGCATCCTGGACTAGAAGTTCCTGTGTGTTCACTGTTCTCTTCAAGAACCTATCACAGAAAAAAAGAAGAAGAACCTAGCCCAGGGTCATGTACACAGCAGGTGCTTAACAAAAATCTGTTGAATGAATAAACAAATAGATTCAATGCATAATGTGAGGAAGCATAAGAGATGCTTCCTGCCTTCGAAGAGCTTACCAGTCATACATACCCATTACATAAACCAAAAGAAACTCATTTCCTAAGAGGCAAAGGATTAATACAGATTTTTAGGTACTGTAGTTTTTCTGGAAGGTCATTCTCTAGGGTTTTGATTGGAAAAGATGAAAGTAAGATGGGCCAAAATATAACGGTAGACAGAAGAGAATTCCACAGAAAAAGAAAGGCGGGCATTAGGACACAGCCCAAGACACCAGGCGGATGAAATGGCAGAATAATGGCGTGGTTGAGGACGAGGTTAGGGAAAGAAGCGGGGGCTGTGTGTGCAGATGGCTCCAGATGACCAGCCGAGAGTGTAGCGTCCACTGTGGGTCACGGGGAGCCACTGGAGTTTGCTCCATTGGAGAAGACAGACAAGAGGGGGCCAGAATAGGGGGGCAGCTGCTATCAGGGCCATGTAACCAGGTAAGAGTGTTTACTAGGGCAGTGGCGGAAAAGGCATTAAAACATCTAGAAGCTCAGCAAACCACCCCTGCAGGAACCGGGATGAAGCTGCAGTACTTCTTCAGGCATCGCGGGTCAGTCACCTGGGTGCTACTGTGACACAGGGCCAACTAAACTCAACTCTGAAGTAGAAAAAACCTTATAAAACAGCTCTATTAACTTTGTTTAAATTTTTTTCAGAAATATACAAGGTCATTTATTTTAAAAAATACACAAAGTATACAGGATAAGTAAAAATTACCCCAAATCCCACTCTCAGCCACCAAGATTACTGTTATTATTTTGGTGAGTACTTGCCCTCACATTATTCTATACACAGATACATACAAAGTATGATAGCATCTTATTAGATGCAATTATTCCTTACAAGCTCTTCCAGAGTCAATTTTCCTCACCCCCTAATACGCTGTAAACATTTTTCCATTTCGATAAATATTGATCTACATATAGTGATGTCAATCACTTTGCCTCTATCACAATGTTCCACTGAAGGATATTTGGATTCTCATTCTGTGTGTTCCTCTAAACAATCCTGTGATTAACCTCATTGTGTATATTATTTTTCAACTGCATGATTATCTCCTTAATACAAATCTGAGAAGCTGGATTAGCTAGGTCAAAGGTATATACCATTTTATGTTTTGACACATATTCCCAAACGACCCTCCAGAAAAGTATGCTTATTCATTTACTCAATAACTACTTTTTGAGCACTTAGTATGTCCCAAACACTGTTCTGTGTGCTGGAAATACAGTCGTGAATAAAATGGACAAAGTCTCTGCCCTCATGGAATGTACATTCTAATGTAGGACAATAAACAAACAACTAAACATATATTGTCAAATAGTGGTAAGTGTTACAAAAGCACAATAAAACTGAGTAGGGGGCTGGAGAGTCCCGGGGTCAGGGAAAGAAATAGTGTTTTACATAAGATGGTGGGGAAGGGACTATGAGGAAGAGACATGATATCAGACATGTGCATGCCCATGGGGACAGCAGTACAGAGAAGGAACAGGAAAGCCAAAACATCTGACATGGGAACACGGCTGGCATGTACCATGGCCAAAATGCCAGTGTCTCTGGAGAGACTGGAACAAGAGGGAGAGTTGTGGGCAATACAGATGGAGAGGTGGCCAGGTCAGACCAGAGGATTAGGGATGAGCACTTGTAGAGGTGTTCCAACTCGTTATGATATTGGCTAAAGGAAAGAGACTCTAGCCTGAGACTATTAAAAGGAGAAGAAAGATGGAA
This sequence comes from Moschus berezovskii, assembly GCF_049115385.1. Lineage (NCBI taxonomy): Eukaryota > Metazoa > Chordata > Mammalia > Artiodactyla > Moschidae > Moschus > Moschus berezovskii. The sequence goes on along the minus strand of NC_142460.1, from coordinate 130,360,992 downwards.
CTGGGTCTGTTTTAGTTGCGTTTTACCACTGCTCAGTCTTCTATTCACTAAACACTGCTAACGGATATCTGCATTCCTTCTTCCCCTTTCCCAACTCCACTTTCCCACTTATGACTAGGGTCTGGCAAGGATGGAACACATGTAGGACTATGTATATGGAAGGTGATTTAAGCGTCCATTGTGCAGGTCTTATTATGAAGTCTTAGGATACCTCCCAACTTCCATCAGATCTGAAAACCCTTTTTGCTGGCATCTTAACTAAGCTGGGAGATTCCCTGCTCCCCTGATTGGAGACCTCTATCATCTTAATAAAAACTCAGGCAGCCACGTGGGCTCATCACAGCTGATTTAAATCCATACAAAATTTCCCAAGTCCTCCTAACACAGAATTTTTAACATGGACTGCTAAGTCACTTCAGTCGTGTCCAACTCTGTGCAACCCCATAGAAGGCAGCCCACCAGGCTCCCCCATCCCTGGGATTCTCCAGGCAAGAACACTGAGTGGGTTGCCATTTCCTTCTCCAATGCATGAAAGTGAAAGTGAAGTCGCTCAGTCGTGTCCAACTCTTAGCGACCCCATGGACTGCAGCCTACCAGGCTCCTCTGTCCATGGGATTTTCCAGGCAAGAGTACTGGAGTGGGGTGTCATTGCCTCCTCCTTTAACATGGAAGGTGATCTATAAATACATGCTGGATAAACAAAACAATATTCACAGTTTTTCTCTGAAGGCACCTTTACTTTGTAGGAAGCTCTATCCTATTATTTTCATTAGTGTCAGTTTTGGTGGACACATTCTGACCACGTTCTTCAGTTCTGATGCACTTTGATTACAGTTCTCTGGGCCCTGCCTTTGGGTGTCTTCCTACCATCTGCTGGGAAGGTTCAGGGGATTTAAATGTGTCCAAAGAGGAGCCTGGTAGGCTGCAGTCCATGGGGTCGCGAAGAGTCAGACATGACTGAGCGCCTTCACTTTCACTTTTCACTTTCATGCATTGGAGAAGGAAATGGCAACCCACTCCAGTGTTCTTGCCTGGAAATCCCAGGGACGGGGGAGCCTGGTGGGCTTCCGTCTATGGGGTCGCACAGAGTCGGACACGACTGAAGCAACTTAGCAGCAGCAGCAGCAAAGAGAGCTTGGGACTTCCCTGGTGGTTCAGTGGTTAAGACTCCACATTTCCAATGTGGAGGGGGGACTGGGTTTGATCCCTGGTCCAGGAACTAGATCCCACATACTGCTTCTAAGACCCAGAGCAGCCCAATAAATATTTTAGGGATTCCAGGTGGTTCAACAATAAAGAATCTTCTTGCCAGTACAGCAGACAGGAGACATGGGTTTGATCGGGAAGATCCCCTGGAGGAGGAAATGGCAACCCACTCCAGTATTCTTGCCAGGAGAATACCATGGACAGAGGAGCCTGATGGCCCCAGTCTGTGGGGTCACAAAGAGTTGGACACGGCTGGGTGAGCACAAGAGGAGCACCGACAGGCAGTGTTTAGGGCAAGGTTTGAGTAAACACAGGGCTTTACTCTCTCCCAAGGTAATTATTTGCTTGGGATAAGGATTTCTTCTCAAGCGGTATTATAGAAATTGCGCAGCAAAAAATAAGACTAAGAGCAAAAGAAATTTTTTTAATTCAAAGAAAAAAGGTGATTTGCTGACAATGGAAATTGCAATGTTGGAGAATTTACTATTCTTTAAACAAAATTAATAATAGCATTTTCTTCTGGTTATGAAAGTACTTTGTACTCATTCTAGAAAAATATTTTAAATATCAAAAAGCATAAAGGAGAAAATACAAATTACTCATAATTCATTATTCACAGATGACATTTTGTTGGACTTCCTTCCTTTCTAAACATCACTATGATCATACTATATATGTACAGTTTTACATCTCTCTTTTTCACCTGACAGCAAATTCTGAACCTTTTCCCCCAAAATACATTTTTAATATTATTACTAAAAGATACACAATGTTCCAACTATGCCTTTGTCATAATTTATATTATGTGTCTATTACAATTCGGGCGTTGGTGATGTACAGGGAGGCCTGGCGTGCTGTGATTCATGGGGTCACAAAGAGTCGGACACAACTGAGTGACTGAACTGAACTGAGAGAACATTAGTTTTCAATCTATATTATTAACTCTTATAAATAATGTTCAGTGAACATCCTTGTACATAATCATTATTTAAATCTCTAAACAACGTCTTAAACTAGACCCTCAGAAGTATAATTACTTGGTCAAAACATGTGACATTTTAAAAGTCTTTTGATAAGTATTTCAAAACTGCTTTCCAAAAAGTTTATATTAACTTACACTCCCTCCCACTACTCTCAACCATCCTGCTCGTGCCACAGTATTTTAAGAGAGTAACAAATACTGGGCTCAAATCCCAGCTCTACTATCTTAGGGAAGTTATTTAACCTCACTAAAGCTCAGTGTCCTCATTTGTAAATCAGGGATAGTAATGGTTACCTAGCTCAAAGAGTTGTTGTGAGGGTTAAATTAAATAACATTGAATTGTTTAGTACAGTCCCTAGAACGTATCAGGTAGTCAATATCAGCACCTATCATGTAGTCAATGTTACCAGTAACCAGTAACATCACCCTTCCCCAAATTACTGCTAGCCAGAGCAATATTTGGGTGCAAAATCCCCTAAACACAGTCATAAAAAGTACCAAGCTTCCCTGTTGAAATAGCTGAAGTCACTCAATTATTGTATCCATACACAAAGCCTCAGTACTCTAAAAATACTCACCTATTTGGTTTCCACCTGGAAGCAAAAAGGGTCTACTGAAAGGTGTTTTCTACCCTCTATACGTTATTTTAACAATGGTATGTTTTTCTTTATTATTCCAAGGGAAATATTTATTTAAGGGTCAATGGCTCAAATTTGGATTTTTTTTTTTCCCCAGCAAGAGAAGGAATCAACATAAACAGCCTTGTAATTCATCATTATAAGACCTCATAACCTTCAATCTACTATGTTTTGGTTACAGTCTCTCAAAAGAGATCAATGTCTTTAAAAAAAAAAAAAAAACTCCCTGAACAACTTAACAAAGAAAAAGTTATTCTAATTATTTAATAATCTGAAAGGTCCACTGGAACTTTGCTTAGAATTCAGTGAATTTTTTATTTGACTATTCTCAGACTCTTTGATTGAGATGATCCCAAGATATTAATAAATGAAATCAATTGTAGAAACGTGTTTATTAGATAGATGTCCTAAAATTGCTGCAGGAAATTAGTTTAGCTCTATTTAATCCAAAATAGATCAATTTCAAGTGCTTTATGAGAATATATTTGATTAATCTTTCTATAGAACTAAATATTTACGGTGTGGAAACATTAGTTCTCAGCTGCTGGACAGAAACTGATCAATAGTGCTCTGTGTCCATTGTCTAAAAAGCTATTACTACCAGTAGAATGGGCTTCCCTTGTGGTTCAGCTGGTAAAGAATCCGCCTGCAAAGCGGGAGACCTGGGTCCGATCCCTGGGTTGGGAAGATCTGCTGGAAAAGGGAAAGGCTCAGTTCAGTTCAGTTCAGTCACTCAGTCCTGTCCGACTCTTTGCAACCCCATGAATCACAGCACGCCAGGCCTCCCTGTCCATCACCAACTCCCGGAGTACACTCAAACTCATGTCCATCGAGTCGGTGATGCCATCCAGCCATCTCATCCTCAGTTGTTCCCTTCTCCTCCTGCCCCCAATCCCTCCCAGCATCAGAGTCTTTTCCAGTGAGTCAACTCGTCGCATGACGTGGCCAAAGTATTGCAGTTTCAGCTTTAGCATCAGTCCTTCCAATGAACACCCAGGATTGATCTCCTCTAGAATGGACTGGTTGGATCTCCTTGCAGTCCAAGGGACTTTTCAAGAGTCTTCTCCAGCACCACAGTTCAAAAGCATCAATTCTTCAGCGATCAGCTTTCTTCACAGTCCAATTCTCACATCCATACATGACCACGGGAAAAACCATAGCCTTGACTAGATGGACCTTGGTTAGCAAAGTAATGTCTCTGCTTTTTAATATGCTATCTAGGTTGGTCATAACTTTCCTTCCAAGGAGTAAGCATCTTTTAATTTCCTGGCTGCAATCAGCATCCGCAGTGATTTTGGAGCCCAAAAAAATTAAGTCTGACACTGTTTCCACTCTTCCCCATCTATTTCCCATAAAGTGATGGGACCAGATGCCATGATCTTTGTTTTCTGAATTCTGAGCTTAGAGCCAACCTTTTCACTCTCCTCTTTCACTTTCATCAAGAGGCTTTTGAGTTCCTCTTCACTTTCTGCCATAAGGGTGGTGTCATCTGCATATCTGAGGTTATTGAGATTTCTCCCGGCAATCTTGATTCCAGCTTGTGCTTCTTCCAGCCCAGCGTTCCTCATGATGTACTCTGCACAGAAGTTAAATAAGCAGAGTGACAATATACAACCTTGACGTACTCCTTTTCCTATTTGGAACCAGTCTGTTGTTCCATGTCCAGTTCTAACTGTTGCTTCCTGACCTGCATACAGGTTTCTCAAGAGGCAGGTCAGGTGGTCTGGGATTCCCAGCTCTTTCAGAATTTTCCACAGTTTATTGTGATCCACACAGTCAAGGCTTTGGCATAGTCAATGAAGCAGAAATAGATATTTTTCTGGAACTCTCTTGCTTTCTCCATGATCCAGCAGATGTTGACAATTTGATCTCTGGTGCCTCTGCCTTTTCTAAAACCTGCTTGCACATCTGGAAGTTCACGGTTCACATATTGCTGAAGCCTGGCTTGGAGAATTTTGAGCATGACTTTACTAGTGTGTGAGATGAGTGCAATTGTGCGGTAGTTTGAGCATTCTTTGGCATTGCCTTTCTTTGGGATTGGAATGAAGACTGACCTTTTCCAGTCCTGTGGCCACTGCTGAGTTTTCCACTCCAGTCTTCTGGCCTGGAGAATTCCATGGGCTGTATAGTCCATGGGGTCGCAAAGAGTCGGACACGACTGAGTGACTTTAACTTCAGTTCAGTTCAGTTCAGTTCAGTCGCTCAGTCGTGTCCAACTCTCCGCGACCCCATGAATCACAGCACGCCAGGCTTCCCTGTCCATCACCAACTCCCGGAGTTCACTCAAACTCATGTCCACAAGTCGGTGATGCCATCCAGCCATCTCATTCTCTGTCGTCACCAGTAGAATAAATATACTGTTTTAAGTTCCTTGGGCTTCCCTCATAGCTCAGTTGGTAAATCATGTGCTTGCAATGCAGGAGACCTGGGTTTAATTCCTGGGTCAGGAAGATCCCCTGGAGAAGGAAATGGCAACCCACTCCAGTATTCTTGCCTGGAGAATCCCATGGACAGAGGAGTCTGGCGGGCTACAGTCCTTGTGATCACAAGAGACAGACACGACTTAACGACTAAACCACTGCCACCACCAAGTTCTTTGAAGTTCCTTGACACTGGGTAAATTTACACCATTGGTTAGGAGAGAAACACTGGGGCATTTCATGCTGTGAAAACAACAGAGGAAATGAAATTATAGGATATCAGAAAAGGTCCTGACTGCTGCTTTCACCTGGAGTTTCTTCTCTGGAAATCTATTTTGGTCTGATACCAAAGGTAGCATCTGGGGACAGAAAACTGATTCAACTCTTCCCTTTCTGAAGTACATATATGGCCAGTGTTTTCCTGTCCTATTTTCCTTCTCCCTACTCTGAGATCAGTGTTATCAGACCCTGTAAATTTCCCTTGCAGTGGGTCCCAAATAAACAGAAGTATATGATAACAAGCAGTTGGGTTTAGACGTCTTTCTGTCCAACTGTTTTGGCCAGAAAAGATGGGCAGTACCTCTTGTGAGATAGACGAGGAAAAATTCTTAGAATTGTCCAGAATCTGAGTAAGAGAAAGGCACTCCTTCCTCCTTGCTGCAGTGGCTATCACTTAGCTTGACAAGCAAAGTGCAGGGTAGATTTCGCTCTAAACTATCTCTTTGGCCTACACAATCACACTGTGTAATCCTAAATTTCATTTTCACAAGTGCCATGTGTGTTGCTGAATTCTTAACAGTAACATAAGAAAAGCAACAGGACAAATGATAAAATATATCAAAATATATCCAAATCTCAGTTCCAACCTGGAAATCAAAAGGTTCTATTGTGATTCTGCATGTGCCCATCTCTGTGCAAGGCATGCAGGAGATACAAATGGAAAAGAAGAATGCAATGAGTTCCTGAAGGATGCTATGGTGTAAAGGTCTCTGTATATTTCTCATTACCTGTTATAGAAGAGAGAGAAAGATTATCATATTACCTTCTCAATAATAAGACCTTGCTTAAAGTTCTAAGCTTCTGCTAAGAATCTCAGACCCCACATAGATTCAAATCCCAGTACCGTTCCTTAGATATAACTTTCAGCGACTCACTAAGATGTCCTGTTCCTCAATTTCCTCATCTACAAAAATGGGGATGATAATAGTAAAACCTATGTTATATGCTGTGCTGTGCTAAGTGAAAACTGAAAGTGAAAGTTGCTCAGTTGTGTCCAACTTTTTGCCACCCTATACACTGTAGCCTGCCAGGCTCCTTTGTCCATGGAATTCTCCAGGCCAGAATACTAGAGTGGGTAGACATCCCCTTCTCCAGGGGATCTTCCCAAATCAGGGATCAAACCCAGGTCTCCAGCACTGCAGGCGAATTCTTTACCGACTAAGCCACCAGGGAAGCCCAAGAATACTGAAGTGGGTAGCCTATGCCTTCTTCGGGGGATCTTCCTGACCCAGGAATCAAACCGGGGCCTCCTGCATTACAGGTGGATTCTTTACAAGCTGAGGTACCAGGGAAGCCAGTGCTAAGTAGCTTCAATCATGTCCAACTCTTTGCAACCCCACAGACTGTAGCCAGCCAGACTCCTCTGTCCATGGAATTCTCCAGGCAAGAATACTGGAGTGAGCTGCCATTTCCTTCTCCAGGGGATCTTCCCAACCCAGGGATCTCTTCTTATCTAGTTTTTGCCTCTACATATTCGCCAATTAGTAAGCAGCGCAGACTAAGAGTTAGAGAAGCAGAACAAAAGGCTATTAAGAGACTGAGAAACTGAACAGAGTTAATGACAGTACCATAGTGCTGGATAAATAAACATTAGCACTCAGAGCCTAGCAAAGCAGAGTGGGTTTTGTAAACACTTCCTGCTTTCAGTGGAACTGATTGAACTACATTCTAGAAATAAGGATAAATAGATACAGATCAGCCTTGTAAAGGCTTAAAAACCCAGGCTCAAGTCAGCTTATTCTCTTATTATTTTAAGGTATTCTGCTTTTAATCTGACCATCTGCCAGAGTTAACATCATTGAGAGTCTTTACAACTTTTCATATGCAATGTCTGGCATTCAATCAAAAATTACCAGACATACAAAGGGATGGGGCAAGAGGAAAAATACACAATAGAAACAGATGCAGAGATGATCCAGACACTGGAATTATCTGTCACAGAACAGAATGCAAAATAACTGTGATCAACATGTTCAAGAAAATAGATGACAAGATGGAGAATTTCATCAGAGATTTGAAATCTATGTATTAAAAATAAAAAGCCAAATATAAATTCCCAAACTGCAAAATATAATAAATGAATTTAATAGCAGTTTAGACAGATGAAATTAAAGTTCAATAAATGAACTTAACAACAGTTTAGATAGATGAAAAATGCATTAGTGATTCAGAAGATCGGTTAATAGAAAATATCCAGATGGAAGCATACAAATCAAAAACAGAAGGAAGAGGTGAAAAATACAGAAAATAGCATAAAGATATGTAAGACATTGTGAAAAGGTCAAACTTATGTGTAACTAAAATTCCAGAAGGGTTCTAGAGTGAAACTGAATTGTAGCAATCGGTGCAATATTTGAGAATTTTTCAAAATCAATTTGAAGGGATCAAGTTATAGATTTAAAGGGATCAAGTTATAGATTCATGAAGTACTACAAACTTTGAGCAAGATAAATACAAAGGAAAACACATTTAGGAATAGCATAACCAAATTTCCAGGAAAACAAGGCAAAAAAAGAAAATCCTCCCTAAAATCAGTCAGACTATCTTCCATGTTACCCTCAGGAGAGCAATGAGAAACAGAAGTAATGGAAGTCATAGGACTCTGGGATAACATCTTCTAAATGCTAAAAGAAAATAATGGCCAAGCAAAAGTATATTTCAAATATTAAGGCGAAATAAAGACATTTAAGACAAAAAGTAAGAGGATTTGTTGCCAGCAGACCTGTGCTTTAAAACAAAGAAATCTAAAAGGAGCCCTTTAGGCAGAAAGAACAATTATCTCTGGTATAAGATCATACAAATGTGGAGGAATAAAAAACACTGGAAAATAAACATGAATAATGACTATATAAAACTATAAAGATTACTATTTGGAGACTTTAAAAAGCTAGTACTAGATAGCCTGCTTTTCAGGTCTTGTATGTTGAGAAATTTTCACTGTTTTTTTTTTGTTTGTTTTGTTTTTTTGCAGCTATGAAATTTATTATTAGGGACATAGCATAACAGCAAATGGGAGAGCACACGGAGAAATGGTTTGTTAAGATGGAAGCAAGGTAGGGAAAAGGTGTGGGTGTCCCCCCAGTGAGGGCGAGCGCAGCAAAGAGGCAGTCAAGTCATTCATACCAGTCATTTAGGGCAGTTCTTCCGGGTCTTTATCTTTCTTCAGGCCGGTTACCTGGTTTCTTTTCCCACACCTGATCTACCCTGGGACCCTCCCCTGGGTGCACACTCACCCCTCAGGCAGGATGTATCTCGAAGTGAAGGCTTCTAGGAGGGGCAAGACTCACTATGGCCTGGCATTACCTCTTGAGTTCTGACCCAAGAAGCCTTTCTGTGCATTTGCAGTGTCTCCTTTGTCCCAAAAGTCTGGGGGCAGAGATCCCTGAATCCTTTCCTCACACAGGCTTCTGCCCTCTCTTCATCCTTGCCGTGACTATTACCTTAAGGTGTTTATAAGAGACAAACACTGGCTATTTACTCTCTGTTGTTACTTCCACTTCAGAGGGCAAACAGGAGGCTGACTGTAAGTACCTAGACTGAAGCCCACCTCTCTCTTATCTCAGAAATGCTAACAGTTTTAAGTATCCAGCCTGAAGCCTACTTCTTCATGTCCCACGAAATGCAAACAGGAGATCAGTTACAAATGTCTAATCTGGAGCCCAGCTATCCCCTACATCAATGATACACTAAAATCACCACACAATGAGACTCGGGGTCTGCTGGAAGTCAGATTCACCACCATTGTGGTCCCAGCTGGTTCCATCTGGTTTTATTCGTAGCTTTCTTTCTTCTCTCTAGACCGTTCACCTTAAAGACTTTTGTTCAGTTCAGTTCAGTCGCTCAGTCGTGTCCGACTCTCCGCGACCCCATGAATCACAGCACGCCAGGCCTCCCTGTCCATCACCAACTCCCGAAGTTCACTCAAACTCATGTCCACAGAGTCGGTGATGCCATCCAGCCATCTCATTCTCCGTCGTCCCCTTCTCCTCCCGCCCCCAACCTTTCCCAGCATCAGAGTCTTTTCCAGTGAGTCAACTCGTCGCATGAGGTGGCCAAAGTATTGCAGTTTCAGCTTTAGCATCAGTCCCTCCAATGAACATCCAGGATTGATCTCCTCTAGACTTTTGTTACCTCCTGCTAAAGGGCGGAAAAGGTTAAAGGGTTGAGAACAAGGGCACCCATATTAAAAGAGGTTTCAGATGCTGCTACAGCACCTCCTAGCCTTTCCTGAGAATACTGCGGAGCGGGGTCATTCAGGCCGCAGGGCACATAGCTTGCTCCAGATGCTCGTGTGGGGAGGAGGGCACAGCAATGGGCTCCGCCTGCAAACCCCAGAACCACTCACAGATCGGCCCCAGAACCACTTGTGGAGTGGCAAGAAGGGGTGTGCCCCTACTAGACCTGGGGGAAGGGGCGGGGTCTGAGGGACCGCCTCACCTCGGGACCTGCTGGGAGGCTCCAGGCTCAGCACAGGCTGGATGCTCACAGCTGAGACGCGCCTCAGGGCGCAGTGGGGCTGCCCGGGGGAGGGGCCCTGAGCCGGGCACTCACCACCCTTCCTGCGCCGGGTCCCTCGAGGGCGTCTGGGTGTCTCTTCCCCCAACGATGAAGGGCGGAACCCTGAGAGTCACCCCCACCCCATCCCCTCAGGGAAGCGCACTAGAGCCTTGGCACCCGGCTGGAGGCTGGTCACATGGTGCTGTCTGCCCTCACCCTCCAAAATGCCAGTGCCGAGAAGGGGAGCCATGGCTCAACATGAACCTCACGGTTGGTGCAGACAGCATAGGTGCTGCCCTTAATGGGAAGGAGGCTTTAGATCAGGACAGGGAGCTGCCCACCAGTTGCATGAGCTTCCTGGGGCTGCGGTGACAAACGACCACACGCAGATGCTCTGAACAACAGAAGCCTGTCCTCTCTCAGTCCTGGAGACCAGACGTCTGAGGTCAGGGTGTACCAGCGCCGCACTCCCTCCAGAGATTCCAGCCCAGGGTCCTTCCTGCCTCTTCCAGTTTTGGGGGGTCCAGGCGTCCCCGGGGCCCTCAGTGTTTCAATGTGTCCAAAGTGGTTTGTGAAGTTTTACGTGGGAGATTTCTCGCTGGAAGATACTCCACGTTCAGGTAGACCTTTGGGTCTTTGCTGTTTCTCCTGGCCCAGTTCAGTTCAGTCGCTCAGTCAGGTCCGACTCTTAGTGACCCCATGGACTGCAGCATACCAGGCCTCCCTGTCCATCACCAACTCCGGAGCTTCCTCAAACTCATGTCCATTGAGTCGGTGATGCCGTCCAACCATCTCATCCTCTGTCGTCCCCTTCTCCTTCTGCCTTCAATCTTTCCCAGCATCAGGGCCTTTTCCAATGAGTCAGTTCTTCGCATCAGGTGGCCAAAGTATTTCACTCTAATTGACAATCCACACAGGATTTTCCCTGAGGCTCTGCTTGTCCATGGAACCAGAGTTGAGCATGAAGAACTGCTGCCACCTTGTAGCTATATCAGTACAACTTTAAAACCAGTTCTCAAGGAGTCTTACTATTCAAAAGGCCTCTGGTGGTTTAGTAGTTCAGTAGTGTCCAACTCTTTGTGACCCCATGGACTGCAGCCTGCCAGGCTCTTCTGTCCTCACTGTTTTTTAAGAATCAAAAAAGGATTGTCTTAACTAGGAATATTCTGTTTCTTTCCACATGAGATGCCATACAGCATCAAAAAACTAACCTCAGCCCTTCTATTCACTGAAGAATAGGGCTTGTGATGGGCCCTCCACAGATTATTTAAAGCCTCATCAATCACTGTTTAGAAACCAGCCCCACAAAAGGAAACTAGCAACATGCTAACATACTAAGGGCAAGCTGCTGTGTTACAGGGCCTCACCCATTGCCCAACTGTGTGTACATGATCCCAATAAATTGTCCCAGCCATCCCAGCAGGTAGGTGTTTTTCTTCCTGTTTTATAGGAGTTCAGAAAAGTTAATGAAATAACCTAAAACTGTACAGTTAGAAAATGATGGAGGGAAGGAAAGAAGCAAGGAACCATGGCCTCTATGATAGCTCTTGCAGTAGGCTAGGGAGGAGAAAGTTGACGTATTTCGTGACAGCTGCTGTCTGCCTCACAAATTCCGGGACTCATGCAGTGCTGTAAAGAAGTTGTTCACAGTATAAACAGATAACAAGCAAGGAGGACCTGCCTGCTCCAATGGAAAATCCTTATAAAGAGCCTCTGAAAAATTACATCTTGTGTGGAACCATGTAGATTATAAGAATATACAGCTTTTATCCCAGTTTATGCCTCCATTTACTGGATGCATTTATGGGAGGCACATAACAGGTCTTTGTGGGAAGAAACAAAAAGAAATCACAAAAAGAATTAAGAGAGCTCAATGGGAGTTATTCCAGTTACATATAAGGATCCTGCATATCTCAAAGACCCTAAAGTTTGTAACATCAAATATAGGGAGTAAATTATATAAAGTTGTCATCAATAAACTTACTCTGCAATTAAAAAAAGAAAGAAAGTGAAAGGTTTAAATTTTAAACCAGTTCTGCAAAGCCCATGGTCTTTCCACTCTACCAGGCCAGAGGTTAGAAAGGCTCCAGCCAGTGAAATAAAGTGAGTCCCATAATAGTTAAAAGAGAAGATATAAAGATGTGTAGCACATGTGCAGAAAATTCTTCAAAATAGAGTGAAATGATAAAGGGATGGATGGATGAATGAATGGACGGAATGCATGCGCGTGTGTGCTAAGTCGTGTTCGACTCTTTGTGACACCATGGACCTCTGGCCCACCAGGTTCCTCTGTCCATGGAATTTTCTAGGCAAGAATACTGGAGTAGGTTGCCATTTCCTTCTCCAGGGGATCTTCCCAATCTAGAGATGAAACCCAAGTGTCTAGTATCTCCTGCATTGGCAGGTGGATTCTTTATCACTGTGCCACCTGAGAAACCCCAGAGATTACACAACAGTGTAAATCAACTATGTTTCACTAAAAAAAATTTTTAAGAGCTATCAGAATGGGCCCAGCAGCTCTCTGGGAAGTTCACTTCACCTGCCAGTAGGTGATCTTTTAAAAGACAAAACAAAGCAAAACAAAAATAAATAAAGCTGCAATATATTTGAATGTTAAATAATTCAAACAATGAAGAGGCTATTCAATAAAAAGCAGATTTTCTCTGTACTTCAAAGATTCAATCTCCTTCTCTAGTGGAAATGGTCATTGATTTTCTATGCTCTTATGAATGTAGATCTATGTTGATACTATACCTAATCTATGTGTACATATATATGTGTGTGTATAAATATATATGTATATACTTTTTCCTTGCACAAACAGAAGCATACCACACAGTGGACACTGAACCTTAATTATTTTTTTTGGCCATGGCTCACAGCATGTGGGATGTTATTTCCCTGACCAGAGATGGAACCATCGCACCTTGTATTTGAAGTGTGGAGTCTTAACCACTTGTCCTCCAGGGAAGTCCCTGAACCTTGATTTTTCACATAACTATTTTTTTTTAAGATTTTTTTCAAATGTGAACGATTCTTAAAGTCTTTGTTGAATTTGTTACAACATTGCTTCTGTTTTATGTCTTTTGGATTTTTTGGTCACGAGGCCTGGGGGATCTTAACTGCCTGACCAGGGGTCAAACCCACACTCCCTGCATTGGAAGGTGAAGTCTTAACCACTGGACTGCTAGGGAATTTCCTCACATGAATTTTCATATAATGAAGATTGTTCCTATCACACATATAAATCTAACTCAAGCTACACTGAAGAGTCCATTGAAAAGATGAACTATCTTTTAATGAAATAAGCCCCTATTAATGGACATTTAGAGTGTTCTAGGTCTTTGATATTAAAAAATAATACTTTAGATGGAAATAAGTCCTCATGTATATGTGAAAGTGTTAGTTGCTCAGTTATGTACGACTCTTTTCAACCCCATGGACTGTAACCCGCCAGGCTCCTCCGTCCATGGGATTCCCCAGACAAAAATACTGGAGTGGGTTGACATTTCCTTCTCCAATATGTGCAAATAATGTATAGGATAAATTCTTGGACATAGAAATGCTGAGCCAAAGTATATGTGTATTTTTTCTTATTTTAATAGCTATGGCCAACTAATGCTTCCAATAGATTGCACTAGATTACACTCCCTCCAACAGAATATGGCAACCAATTTCAACATACCCATAAATAGTCAAACTTTTTAGTTTTGTGAGGTATAAGGCTAAAAACCATATCTAATCATTAAATTTGCATTTATCTAATTTTAAGTGCTTCATTGACTATGCCAAAGCTTTTGACTGTGTGGATCACAATAAACTGTGGAAAATTCTGAAAGAGATGGGAATCCCAGACCACCTGACCTGCCTCTTGAGAAACCTGTATGCAGGTCAGGAAGCAACAGTCATGGAACATGGAACAACAGACTGGTTCCAAATAGGAAAAGGAGTGCGTCAAGGTTGTATATTGTCACCCTGCTTATTTAACTTCTATGCAGAGTACATCATGAGGAACGCTGGACTGGAAGAAGCACAAGCTGGAATCAAGATTGCCGGGAGAAATATCAATAACCTCAGATATGCAGATGACACTACCCTTATGGCAGAAAGTGAAGAGGAACTCAAAAGCCTCTTGATGAAAGTGAAAGAGGAGAGTGAAAAGGTTGGCTCTAAGCCCAACATTCAGAAAACAAAGATCATGGCATCTGGTCCCATCACTTCATGGGAAATAGATGGGGAAACAGTGGAAGCAGTGTCAGACTTCAATTTTGGGCTCCAAAATCACTGCAGATGCTGATTGCAGCCAAGAAATTAAAAGACGCCTACTCCTTGGAAGGAAAGTTATGACCAACCTAGATAGCATATTAAAAAGCAGAGACATTACTTTGCTAACCAAGGTCCGTCTAGTCAAGGCTATGGTTTTTCCCGTGGTCATATATGGATGTGAGAGTTGGACTGTGAAGAAAGCTGATTGCCGAAGAATTGATGCTTTTGAACTGTGGTGCTGGAGAAGACTCTTGAGAGTCCCTTGGACTGCAAGGAGATCCAACCAGTCCATTCTAGAGGAGATCAATCCTGGGTGTTCATTGGAAGGACTGATGCTAAAGCTGAAACTCCAATACTTTGGCTACCTCATGCGACGAGTTGACTCACTGGAAAAGACTCTGATGCTGGGAGGGATTGGGGGCGGGAGGAGACGGGGACGACAGAGAATGAGATGGCTGGATGGCATCACCAGCACGATGGACATGAGTTTGAGTGTACTCCAGGAGTTGGTGATGGACATGGAGGCCTGGCATGCTGTGATTCATGGGGCTGCAAAGAGTCGGACACGACTGAGCGACTGAACTGAACTGAAGTGAATTTTAAGTGCAGCTATTTGTCATATGTTTCTAAGTAATTTATATTTTTCTGTCTTCAAAATGTCGATTCATATCCTTTGCCCATTTTTTTATTGGATTGTTGACTATTTTCTTTTTAATATTCATATTCATACAGTAAGGAGATGAGCTCTTGATCTGTCACATACTATTGCAAATGTTTTTTTCTAGGTTATCATTTGTCTTTAAATGTTATCTATGGTATCCTTTTGTAGTAGAAATGTTTGTTCTTTACATAAGCAAATTTATCATCTTTTTCTTTTTAATGTCTAAGTATCAGGTGATCTCATCAGGCATGAGGCTGCAATGGCCAGGAGCCGTATCATTTTTTCTTGTTTGTTTGTTAAACTGTCTCAAGATGCAGAAACATTTGCAATGATATTCATAAAAACCTTTATTCTGGAGCATCAGGGAGCAACAATAACATCTTTCCTGGAAATTTTTTCTTGAAGACCACTGTTAGTATTTTTGAGTTTCTTTAAGACAGTATGATAACATATAAATGTTGCCTATAGAAACAATACCATGAGTATTTATGACTCCCCTTTCCCCTCATTGGCAAGTTGCAACTTAACATTTAAAAGAGTGCCAAGAGGCAGTTGTTGAAGAAACTAGTGACTGTGTGCCTTAATCCAAAAATCTTAACTACTCCTCTCACTGAATAGTGGTATTTCATAGTGATGACTCTCTCCACCTTTACAAAATACTTACCTGGTGACTGATTATATAATCTGATCCACATGACTAAACTAGGCAACCAGGCATTACCATCTCCATTTTGCAGATATGAAAATTAGGAAAGGCAGTGGCCTGTATTAGTTTATACAGCTACCAAGAGATCACCTTAATTGAGCCAGCTAGAATTAAGGTCTTTTGATCATAGATGCAAAGTCAGTCTTTCTGACTCAGCTCACTACTTTTCTCCCTGCTGCTGAAACACTTCACCACCAAAAAACAACATTGCTCCATGGAACCAGCCTCATTAACATGTCATGCCTGAGGCTTGTCTATTCAGTTCAGTTCAGTTCAGTCGCTCAGTCATATCAGACTTTTTGTGACCCCGTGGACTGCAGCACGCCAGGCTTCCCTGTCCATCACCAGCTCCCGGAGGTCACTCAAACTCATGTCCATTGAGTCGGTGATGCCAAATCATCTCATCCTCTGTCACCTTTCCCAGCCAGGGTCTTTTCCAGTGAGTCAGTTCTTCACATCAGGTGGCCAAAGTATTGGAGCTTCAGCTTCAGCATCAGTCCCTCCAATGAATATTTAGGACTGATTTCCTTTAGGATGGACTGGTTGGATCTCCTTTCTGTCCAAGGGACTCTCAAGAGTCTTCTCCAACACCACAGTTCAAAAGCATCAATTCTTCAGTGTGTAACAGGAATATAAGGCTCTGCTTCTTACACTGACAGGTCACCTTTCAGGAGCAGAGCTGTGAGAACACCAGCTGATTTATGCTCAAATTCAATGATCCCTATAGAATAGAATTGCAGGAAAACTGACAGCAGAATCCTCGCTATGTTGTGAAGGACCCTGGTGTTTACAATACCTACCTACAGATTCACACTGACAGTTTCAACTGATCACAAACCTCTTTGGAACCTCACTTCTTCCAAGAATGGGCTGCCACTCTAAATCATGGCACCAAAGATACAGTGCTAAGTTTTCAGTTCAGAGCCTACGATTGTGAACTTGTCTCCCAAGGAGAATAACAACAAAGGCAGATAGTCTGAGCAACTATTGATATTTGGTACAGCTGCAGGTATCCAGCACTACTGATAATTTGGACAGTGTAACTTATTTCAGTTTGGAGGGACTGATGCTAAAGCTGAAACTGCAATACTTTGGCCACCTCATGCGACGAGTTGACTCACTGGAAAAGACTCTGATGCTGGGAAAGGTTGAGGGCGGGAGGAGAAGGGGACGACGGAGAATGAGATGGCTGGATGGCATCACCGACTCTGTGGACATGAGTTTGAGTGTGCTCCGGGAGTTGGTGATGGACAGGGAGGCCTGGCGTGCTGTGATTCATGGGGTCGCGGAGAGTCGGACACGACTGAGCGACTGAACTGAACTGAACTTATTTCAGTTTGGGGGTGGGAGGAGCCATCCAGTGTACTCTAGGATGTTGAGTAGCACGTGGCATCATTTCTCCACCCACTAGATGCCAGTAGCAATCCCTGTCCCCATTATAACAACCAAAAATTGTTCCAGATATTGCCAAATGTCCCCTGGGGAAGAAGACCACATCCAGCTGAGAAACGGTGATATAATACCTTAAAACATTCTGCCAAATATCTGAAAAGACCTCTGATTACCAGTGATGGATCTATTAAATGAGATCTCAGATTGTCCACTGCTCAAATTCAATGGGAAAAGAATGACTAATAGAAAAACTATCTGAATATACCAAACTACAATTAAAGTTTGCAAACAACCCACTCCAGTATTCTTGCCTGGAAAATTCCATGGACAGAGAAGCCTGGCAGGCTACAATCTATGGGGTTGCAAAGGGTCGGACTCGACTGAGAGACTAACACACACACACATACTTATATTTATATATATTTTTTATCCCCATTCCTCATTCTCATCCCATCACTCCTCAGTGGGATCTATCCTAATGTTTAACACATTTCATTTGTTTGCAAGTGTCCTTGTATAACATATACCATTTTGAATATATTCGTCTCATTAAAGCAAAAGTCTGCAATTGCTTATCCACAATTCTGAAACCTTGCAGTTCTGGACCCCAAGTTTTTCCTTAAACTCACTGAGCAAAATCTGATGCATGGGACATGAGGTTATTTGTAGCCTTTACCCACTTAATGTAACCCATTCCTACATTTTGTTGCAGAAATATTGTGTTCAATCATGAGATGCTGCCTTTTCTTTTTCTAAAATCCAATTTTTTTGTATTTCTAAACAAACCTGACTGCAAGAGGTTTAACTGCCTGTGTCTAGTATTATATACAGATCTTATTCTGGTTTTATCTTTATGTTTTTACCTAGTATTATGTTTTAAAGATCTACTCATATGGATGTGGATACATCTAGTCCACTACTTCTAAATGCTGCAGAATACTCCAGGAAGCGGACCCCTCACATTCTATCTATTCATTTCCCCACTGGTGGGCAACTAGATGGTCTCCAACTCCCTCCACTACAACCAATGGCTTAACATGTATGAACATCTTCATACATGCCCTTTTATGGACCTTGGGACCTATATCTCTTTAGGATGTATACCCAAGCTAGAACACTGGATAATCAGGTATGCATATACTTAATCCAACTGAAGCCAGATGCCAAAGTGCCCTCCGTGCCCTCAGTATAGCTGCATCAGTCTACTTGCATTATATAAAAGAACCTAGGATCCTACATTTTCACCAACACCTGTCAGTGTCCAGTGCACTCATTTTTTTGGTGGTCTGAAAGGTCAAAGTGATACATTATTCTTCTTTGCTGTTGTAGTTTTCAGATTATACTATATTTGAGCATCTCATGATGCTGGTTAGCCTTTGAAGTTTCCTCTCTGGATATTGTTGTCTGTTCATAAGTTTTGCCCATTGTCATTGGGGTTTCTTTTTCTTATCGACTTTTAGGAGTTCCTTCTATACTTTCCTGTTGGTTTTAGACATTGCACAATATTTTCTCCCAGTCTGTCAGCTATCTGTTAACTTTGTCCATAGTTAACAGGAAATCATACTACAGAAATGTTTAATTTTATGTAATCAAATATATGAGTGTTTCACTTATGGCTTGGGGATTTCATGTTTTAAGAAGTTCTTCCCACTCTTGAATGATGAAGATAGTGCCCCACATTTTCTTCTACTACTGTAATAATTTTACTTTTCACATTTAGTCTTTAACCTACTTCTAAGTGGCTCCACTTCTGTATGATGACATTTTCTACTAAACAATCCATGCTTCCCTGATTGATCTAAGTGCCATCATACCTTTATACTAAATATACTTACATATGAATCTGTCTATAATTTTCTATTTTGTTTGAAAGGTGCATTTGACTGTCCTATTGCCAAATGCTATTTTTATTGCTATTGCTCTGAACTATATCTTTACATCTGGTAGGGCTATTTGCCTATCTCTATTATTTCTTTACAGGTTTAACTTAGATATTCCTGGGCTTTTATTCTTATATATTTTATATTAGGCTTATTATTAAGTTCCTCAGAAAAGCTATTTGTAATTTTTATTGGGATTGCATTGAATATGTGAAACTGCATTGAATATGTAAAAGAGACTTGAGCTACTTATATCTTAAGATCTTCCACCCAAGGTTATGTGTTTCCATTTAAATTAAATCACTCTATGTTCTTGACTAAATTTTCCCCAAAGATGATTTTATGCTTACATTAACTCATGTAATAATCACAACCACCCTACTGTACCTTTATTATCATCATTTTTCAGATAAGGAAACTGAGCTCAGACAGATAAGTAATTTGCACAAGAACACACAGCAAGTAACTAACAGAACCTGGATTCAAACAGTTTAGAGTCCATATTCTTAACCACTGTACTGCTTTCCTCATCAACAGGCAGTTACTTTATAGTTTGGCTACTATTGTGAATGGTATCTTCTTTTTATTACCGTCTATTTATTATCTGATTCATGTGGTCGCGGAGAGTCGGACACGACTGAGCGACTGAACTGAACTGAACTGAACATTATTTTTATTATATTTTCCAAAAGGTTGTTACAGATGTAGAGAAAATTGGCTGATCCTTGAAAGTTAGTATTTGTATCCAATGAAGTTTATAGATAGAGTCCATACAGATTAATTCTCTTATTAGTTTAGTATTTGATCTATTCTTTCTGTTGCTTTTTTATATATCAACTGTAAATAATGAGAGTTTTGTCTTTGACTTTCCAATTTTAAATCTCTCATTTCTTTTTCTTTCCTTATCTCATTGGCCAAGACTTCCAATATAGTGCTAGACACCATGTAGTAGCGATCATGGGCAAAGAATGTCTCTTATAGAAAAGTAATGTTATCTCAGAAGAAGGTTGTCCTTTTACCTTGGCTACAGAATGTCCAGCACATCAGAGAACTGTTTCACTAAAGTACAGGTTAGAAACCATGTCTGGTAGCCAAGAATCCATTCTGAGCAGAGGCCCTATGCTCATTTATGCTGCAGAAATTCTTTTTCACAGGAGACAGCCCTTCCAAGGGAGAAATGGCTCAGTTAAACTTGACTTCATTCTGACTTTAAGTACACATAACTCCATCCTAAATCCCCATGGCAACAGTACAGCTCAGCACCCCTTATTTGCTTCACACAACCTGCAGATGCAACTGTTTCTGACGATGCATTGCTCTCTATCCCCAAGGGGTAATTCATAGACCACGGCCTTGGAAGGAGCCTTAGAGATCAACTGTTGGTCTCATTTTACACACATCTAACATTCCCTGTGGTGGGTACCTCATAGCAGATGATCTGCTCAGGGGACTGATACCAACAAAAGAGAGAGCTGGAATCAGAGGAGGGGTTAACAGAGCTTTCTCCTAATTGATTTCATCACCACATCTTTAGTAAAGGTTGGCCCTGCCATGCATTCACGGTAACATCTCAAGGCTTACTATGACCTTATCCATCCAGACTTCAACAGGGATCCAGAGGAAGCACCAGTCTTCTCTCCTGTATTCCAAAAGGCTTATCCCTCAACAAGATGAGTGCTCTGCCCAAAGGTGGACACTGGACACTGAAGTCTTGGGGCCATAGTACAGTCAGATCCACTGCAGGCTCTGAGTGGATGATCAAACACAACCTTCCCTTTCATACATACCCAGGGTGACTAACGCTCATGGTAGAAATGAGTGAACTGAAAAGTCCCACAGGAACCTCAAACCCAACACATCCAAAGTGGAACTTCTCAGTGTCGCCTCCAAACTCACTCCCCTCTTACAGTAACCCCTGTGCAGTAACCAGAACAACCTCTCTTCAGCCATCCTCAGCACCTTCCTATCCTGCTCACCTGAGGAGTTACCAAGTCTTGGTCCCTCCCTACCCTAAGGATTCCATTGCCCACCCTTGAGTCTCCAGTCTGAATAGGGCTTGGTCATGCTCTCCACTCCTGACCCCTGGGACCCATCCCCTCTGTGTATGTGTGTGTTAGTCACTCAGTCATGTCTGACTCCTGGTGACCCTATGGACTGTAGCCCACCAGGCTCCTCTGTCCATGGAATTCTCCAGGCAAGAATACTGGAGTGGGTTGCCATGCCCTCCTCCTCCAGGGGGTCTTCCCAACCCAGTGATTGAACCCAGGTTTCCTCCACTGCAGGCAGATTCTTTACCCTTGAGCCACCAGGGAAGCCCCCATCCTCTACACTACGGCTGATTTTCCCATCATGCAAATACAACCGCATCTCCTGCCTAAAACCCTAGAAGGCTTCCCACTATTCTCAGCAGAATGTACACTTCCCAGCACGGACCCCACTACCCTCACAGCACAGCACCCTCACCCTTTCCAACCTCACACCCTGTACAGGACTGCTAGCTCACCCCCTTCCTTTACCTTCCCCAACTGTGTGTCTGATTCCTGTTCCCTCGACCTAGAACTTGCATCCCATCTCACCCGCAGCGGTCTAATGTCTACTCCCCTGTCAACAATCAAGTCGCAGCTCCTTCCTTCTGGTGCTTTTGCTGCCTCCTCAACTCCATTGCTCCTTGATGACCTTTCTCAGACCTCTCCTCCCAGGACTCTGTACATCCATCCCACTAAACTCTAACGATTTTCTCCTGGACACTGTAAGAAAATGGATTTTCTAAGAGTAGTTATTGCATAGCCAGTCTGGTTTCATCCCTTTTTGTATTTAAGATGGTAGCCAGGAATAAAACACATTGAGTCAGATTTGGTGTGGGAGTGAGCCGAAAGTGATCAGTTCACTGCTGGGTGCCCCTCAGTGTCGCCCTGGCACACCGTGGGCTATCTGAAAAAAATGAATATTGATTGAATGATTTGCCTAACCCCATCCGCCAACTAGGCGAGAGGTCAGATCTCACCCTAGATTTGGATGGACAGGGGGTGGCCTTACTCGGCGTTCCGTCGGGAGGGGGCGCTGCGGGGCGGCGGGGCCAGGGCTGGGTAGCTGGGGGCCGGGGGCGTCCGAGGGGGGCGAGCCAGGGGTCGGGCTTGCCCGGGGACCCCGCGCCGCGACGCTGCGCCGAATTTCACTTTCGTTTTGGGCCAGGCCGGAGGCGGCGGGGCCGTCCCGGAACGACTGCGGCCGAGCGCACGGGGATTTAATCCGAAAGCGCTCCAGCCCCGCGGGCTTGACTCCACGTGTCATCGAGAAGCTGATGTAGAGAGAGACAGAGACAGAAAGCAAGCAAGAGATCAGAGTCCCGGGAAAGTCCTGCCGCGCCTCGGGCAATTATAAAAATGTGACCCCTGGGTTGGCCTCCCAACCACCACCCTCACCTGCAGCGTGCACCCGTCTGCGTCCAGCTGCCGGCTCGGTTCCGCGTCCCCGCCGCTCGGCTCAGCATGTGCCCGCCTCGCAGTGAGTAACCAGCCTCGCGCTCCGGTTGGGGGACCGCGGCCCGGAGGCAGAAACTTGGGATGGGCTACGTGGAGACTAGAAGACCGCAATCTGGTGCAGAGGAGGAAGGATGCAGGGGGACCCTGCGGGCTTATCCTGCGCCCAATAAGACATCCTCTCTTTTAACCGTGGAACAGCCCCAGGAGCTAAGTATTATGCCCACTTCACAGATGAGAAACTGAGGCCCCGCAGGATAATTTCTTGCCCAGGCTCCCTTGGCGACACCATTAAGAGGACAGATCCCAGCCAGTCGGCTTCAAAGCAAGGCTGTGTCTCCCCACTGTTTCCAAAACACTGGGTGGCTTCCCCACCTGGCCTCGCTTTCCCTCCTCCTGAAATGGAGACTTTTTCTGGGTGAACTCTGCCCTGCACCCTGGTCTGAACTCACAAGGCGATAGTGTCTGCGAGTTGGTTTCCAACCCTAGAACAGAGCACTGCCCTTCAAGAGCTTGATTCATCCTCTTTCAGTTGCTGAAAGATCAGTGGGAGGTGGGTGCCCAGAAGGAGCGGGGCGGAGATGGCCAGAAGAGATGGAAGATGGAGGTGGCCTGCTCATTCCTCCCCTGGATTTCCTTGCAGCCCTCCTCCACATGTCCACCGTGGTCCTCCTCCTCCACCTGCCCCACCTCAGTTTGGGCAGGAGCCTCCCCACCACCACAGCAGGCCCAGGAAAGAGTTGCCTCAACTACTCCCAAAACCTGCTGAGGGCTGTCAGCAACACACTGCAGAAGGTGAGCTTTTCATTGTCCTTTTTCCCACCGCAGTCTCTCTAGTGAAGGGACATCTCTGAACCCCTGGTCACCTGAAGGAACTGCAGGGAAATTGTGGAAGTTAATCAGGAGCTGTCAAGAGAGAGAAAGAGGGAACTTTACAAATGGCCCAACTATTAGCTAAAGAGTCTCAATGAAATTGTGTCTCCAGAGAAGGCAGGAGAGGTCATAAATTACAATGGCATTCGTTTTGGCTGTGCCTATACAGAGGAAAGTGGATATTTACAGTGTTCCCTGTAGCCTGCCAACAGAGATGGAATTGTGTCAGGCCCACACTGTTCCTCTGACAACTTATCAATCCAGGAAACTGTTATTAGGGGCGGCCTCTGTGCTCCAGGGGCTACAAAGATGAATCGGCCCTGCCCCACACAGTCCTCGCCAGCTTCCAGTCTGGTGGCTCTGTTTGTTGTTAGAGTAACACATTTCAGGGGGCTTGTGACAATGCATATCCAGGCTTCCTTTTCTAGAGGGCGAGTTATCTAATTTTGTTTAAAGCTTCATTTTTTTTTTAGCTTTCATATTTTAATGCAAAAAATTTTTTTTCTTCTTCCTTTAAAAACACTCCAACATCTATTGCTTTGGCTGCAACAGCCTAAACTGATATTTTAAAAGATGTCCTTTGATCTTCCTGCTCTCTAATAAATCTTTGTTGAATATTTCTAGCTTGTTGCTTTATGAATATCTTAAAGTAAGCTCAGTGCCACAAGTTCTCCTTAACGAACTCTCCCCACCCTCAACCTTTTATAATGGGCTGCCCATTGTTCCTTACAGTTCAATCCATCTTAATTAAAAAGGCAGCACACCAAGTGGAAACTGCAGAGATAAGTCCTTTGATTCCTAAAGAAAAATATGATATGGGTAAAATTTAGGAGCTCTGATTTAAATAGATGCTTCATGTGAAAAATTTGACTCTTCTACTCCCAGAGGCAGCACCAAAGGTCAGAAGATCACAGAACTCAATTTGCTTTTTAAATATGATTCCTGTGTCAGATTTGCCAGAACAAATCAGCTGGCTACTTGTGGAGAAAACAGAGGTAGCAAATGCATGTGATTCAGAGGCCATATCCAG
This sequence comes from Moschus berezovskii, assembly GCF_049115385.1. Taxonomy (NCBI): domain Eukaryota; kingdom Metazoa; phylum Chordata; class Mammalia; order Artiodactyla; family Moschidae; genus Moschus; species Moschus berezovskii. Next base: position 130,336,683 of record NC_142460.1, on the reverse strand, counting down.
CCCACAGATCTATAAAGTTTGGCCAGTGTCTTTTATATTTTAATTTTTGGGTTTTATGCCATTGAAAATGTAGACCTTTCATATAAGAATCCAGATTTCTAGCTTCTCCTGAAAAGATTTGAAGAACTATAGCAGTTGGACCCACATTTCCTATATATATATATGCTCTATTTATTCATTTTTTCATTTAAAAAGTATTTATTGAGTGCCTACTGTATGCCAGGCACTATTTCATAGATTCATCTTTTTTAACAATGCCATAATAATAGAGATAGTCACTGTTTCATTTTGGAATAAAGGAAGGCAATGATCACAGAAATAAAACTATTGTCTTATTTGGAGGTTTTTCTTTTTCTTGTTGCAGTGTAGTTGGAAATCTAACTTTTTACAACCTGCTCAGGCCTCCAGGAACAGTGTATTCATTTTCTATTGCTGCTATAACAAATTACCACAAGCTTAATGGCTTTAAGCAATACAAAATTATTATCATACAGCCCTGGAGGTCTGAAATCTGAAATGGGTCTCACTGGTCTGAAATTAAGGTGTCAGCAGAGCTGTATCTCTTTCTGGAGACTCTAGAGAATTCATTTTCTTGCCTTTTCCAGCATCTGGAAGCAGCCCACATTCCTTGGTGGCCCCTTCCATCCTCAAAGCCAACAGTTGAGTCTTTCTCATGCTTTCTCTCTCTGACCTTGACTCTCCAGCCTCTCTTTTCCATTTACAAGGACCCAGAGATTACACTAGACCCACCCAGACACTCCAGGATAATTTCTCTATTTCAAAGTCAGCTGATTAGCAACCTTAATTTCATCTACAACTTTAATTACCCTTTGCCACATAACATGACATAGTCTCAGGTTCTAGGGATTGGGAGGTGGATATCTCTGGCGGGGGTATTTTTCTTCCTACCGCAGACAGGGTAGCAAGCTTTACTACTTGTTGCCCACACGTGTCCTGTACTCTCAAGCTTTGATTCAAGGCCCATGCTGTTCCCTCTGCCTGACGATCCCCCTCCTCCGAGGATGTCCCATCTTTGGGGAATCTTTTCATCTCTTTCCACTCCCTTCTCAGAGCCTTCTGACCCTTCAATTCAGCCCTTCTCATCTGCTGGCATGTCCTCTGGTCATTTGGGCACTGACCTGTCTCCACAGCTGAACTGGGAATCCTGGCAGGAATAATACAGTCCCCTTCCTTGTCACGTTCCTTAGTACCTAGTGTAGCATATATCAGGCTTGTTGAATGGAAAAATGATCACAATCTTCAATCAACAAATCACTGACTTCTTAAGCTAAATTTCATAAATATGTTCAGCATGCTTGTAAGATGATGTGTGTGTATATATACCACACATTAAATCTCCACTTGTTTTCATGGTTGCATGTTTGTTAAATCCATCAAGTGGTGACCTTAATAATCCCCCTCTAGAAGCTATACTTGAAAAAGATATTCATAAAACACAGATGCTTTGGCAAAAGGAAAAAAAAACTGTTTTCATCAGAAGCAAGTGTCCCAGCATGGTATAGAGGCTGATTAGCACAGCCTGTTGAAATGATTTATAGTATTTACATAACGGAAAAACATATCATCTGGAGAAACATGCCGTAAGCAAAAGGAGAGGAGGGAGTGGGAGAGAGTGTCAATGACCTGTTTCTTCTGTCTTATGAAGACCTTGAATTTTCTACAGGTCAGAGATGGCGGTCAAAGGCAACCAACTCTTGCTTTGGTGCCAGCGTTATGGGGAGCCTGGTGCCTTATTAATATCATAAGCTGAGTTTTTTTTATATTTTACAGGCCAGGGAAACCCTAGAATTTTACTCTTGCACTTCTGAGGAGATCGATCATGAAGATATCACCAAAGATAAAACCAGCACAGTGGAGGCCTGTTTACCACTGGAATTAGCCACGGTATAGTGGATTTTCCTCCCAAAGCTTATAACATGGTTAAGAGCTGTGCATCAAACCTCATCTTCTTCCAAAAATGTGCATGCTTCTGGGCTGTATCCTCATGGGATGTCAATGGGTCCCATTGTAGAAGTTCAATTTGAAACAAAAATGTGTAAAAATATGTAGTTTTTTTATAACAGTGTGAAATATATATAACACTACTGAACTGTACACTTTAAAATAGTTAAGATGATAAATTTTATGTGTGTTTTTTTACCACAGTGAAAAAATTTGATATTTTTGAGGAGTCAAAAAAATTTATATTAAGAATTAGTACCTTTTCAATGTGTGATTTTTTTTTTTTTTTTTTTTGCTCTAGAATGAGAGTTGCCTGGCTTCCAGAGAGACCTCTTTAATACCTGTAAGTCAGAAAATTGAAGGTTTCAGCTCACATTATGAATTCATATCATTGATATCTCATTATTTTTTTCTCATAGAATGGGAGTTGTCTGGCTTCTGGAAAGACCTCTTTTATGACAGTAAGACACAAGATTCTTTCTTCAAATGCAGCATTGGGGTAGAGGGGGATGTTTTTAGCCCATCTCAAAGGTTCCTTTCCCACTTCGTTGTATCACCCAGACCCTGTGCCTTAGAAGTATCTACGAGGACTTGAAGATGTACCACATGGAGTTCCAGGCCATGAATGCAAAGCTTTTGATGGATCCTAAGAGGCAGATCTTTCTAGACCAGAACATGCTGGCAGCTATTGCTGAGCTGATGCAGGTAAGACCCCCCATCCTTCATGCTGAGACAGCAAGCCAGGGTCCCTGATGAAGGGCTCTACTGTCAGCCCTTCATGGATTGGTGGAGGCCTGAAATGCCCCCTTTTTCAAAGCCAGCTACATAGTAGGGGAGACAGCCTCGAGGGCACCCTCTAGTGAGAGGGCAACATGAGCCGATCACATTAAGGAAAGCAGCCTCCTGCTTGTTGATCATGTGGTGTGCCCCAGGCTCTGGGCAAAGATGTTCGTAGGCATGCTGTCCCCAAGGCAACCACATGGGGCCTGTGGAAAGGAGGAATCCCATGCTTAGAGGGTTGTTCGCTTGTCCGAGGTCACACAGCTTGGAAATGGCAGAGGTAGGATTTAAACCTCCAAAAAAGGATTCCACTCCACTCATCTTCTCACACATCTCTAAAACCTCTGCGATGTTCATGACAGGGGCCAGCAAATACTGTTAGTAAAGACACACGAGTCTGGTGCCTGGATAGGACCCATTCGGAACCAAAATGTGGATGAGAGAGAGAAATGACCTATCACCTGGGGACGTCCACAGTGTTACTCAGAGACAAGAACTTGCTTTGTAATTTCCTGAATCACCAGAGCATATGATACTAATATGAAACATAGAAATAACCACTTAAGAAAGAGCAGGGTGCTGCTGTGGTGACCAGGGCATAGGATAAATAGGGCATCAAGAATGATTATCTGAAAAGAAATTTATTTTTATTTCTTTTTTTTTTTTTTTTGGTGCCAGATTACTTGTTTGAAAGGCAGTAAACATCATGCAAGTATCAAAGAATGTTACCATCTAGACAGTTGTAGATGACATTTTATTTTCAGGACCAAGAATGGAGTCAGTTCCACCAGTAATCAGACAACAATGCTCAGACATTCTGCACCTCTGTGCCTCAGTTTCTTCCTCTGTGAAATGGGGTGATGACCCACTCTATATTTCTTTTAGGCTTTTTGTGAGGAAGTACAAGCAAAAAAGCTGATCATTGTGCAAATATATGGGCTTCCCGGGTGGCACAGCAGTAAAGAACCTGACTGCCAATGCAGAGACCCAAGTTCTATCCCTGAGTCAGGAAGATCCCCTGGCAGAGGAAATAGCTACCCACTCCAGTATTCTTGCCTGGATAATCCCATGGACAGAGGCGCCTGATGGGCTAGAGTCCATGGGGTCACAAAGAGTCAGACACAACTGAGCACACATGGTCTTACGTTGTGTTATCAAATTAAAGGGCTCAAACTGGGAGACCCAGTGCCAGGTTTATTTATCTCACACGACTGAGTATCTGTAGTCAGCGGGTCTGATAACTGACAGTTTCCGATCAGCAGCAATCCATCACCTCCCTGTTCTGAAAAGGACATAGCTTCTTAATGTAACGTACAAAAATTAATTGGATATCACAGCAGATGTCTCTTAACAGAATTGTTCCTTTCTAAAATGCAACTCCCACTGATGATTTTCTAAATAGCTTTCAGGGTCTTTTCAGAGCTCACTGAAGATCCATGTGCTTGGATAATGAGCACTTCTTCTCTCAGGTTCTGCCTGCCCATCTGGCTGGGAGTGGATCTGCGTTGGGTTTAGGGGAGGGAATGAAGGAGTGGGTTGCGGGCTCTGAGACGTGTATTGGCTTCACCCGTTTTTACAGATGAACGTTTTAATTTTGGAATACCGTCTATGTCATGCTCAATATTTATTCTCCTAGGCCCTGGATTTCGACAGTGAGACTGTGCCACAGAAACCCTCCCTGGAAGAACTGGATTTTTACAAGACAAAAGTCAAGCTCTGCATCCTTCTTCACGCCTTCAGAATTCGTGCGGTGACCATCGACAGAATGATGAGCTATCTGAGTTCTTCCTAGAATGCTGAGGTCTCTCCTAACCTTAAAATCATTTTTAGAAAAATTGGAACCAAAGAGATTGTAATAGGGCACGGGTTAAGAACTGGGGAGGGTGTGGCTGGACCTGTCCCTACTGAAGCTGGTACAGAATTCTCATGCTTGTTTCCATGAGTAATCTTTCCAGACTTGCAGAATGTGACTGTTCTATCCATGTGATTCTTTTGATCAAGTCTATTTCATATTTACTAGGGATAAGTTATTTTTATAAGTTTTCATGAGCAAATTGATGAGGGAAAATGTCCTCACAGAACATGTTTTCTTTTTTTCCCCTTTAAAAGAAGAGCAAGGAATTATAAGCTATTTTAGTACCAAAGTGTTTGTAGAAACAAACACTCAAACATAATTTATTTTAAAGTATTTATTTATATAATTTTGTGTTCATGAAAGCGTGTGAACTTATATTTATTTATGTTATATTTATTAAGATATTTATTGCCAAGTGGATTTGAGATTTATCTTATGTTCTAAAAATAAAATGAATTAATTAAAAAAAAAGTAATTCTGTTTTTCTAATGTGATTGGAATGCTTTGAGTGCTAAAATACACATTGTGGGAAAAATGAAAACTGGTGAAATTTGAAAAAAATCACCTTGGAAAGAATGCCACGATATCCTTGCCCATTTACTAGTTCTTTTAATCCCATGTTTTATTTTTTTAACATCTCTAAACATTTTTATTATTTATTTATTGGCTCTGCTGGGTCTTTGTTTCTGCGTGTGAGTTTTCTCTAGTTGCAGCAAGTGACTGGGGGCTATTCTCTAGCTGCGGTGCACAGGCTTCTCTTTGCCGTGGCTTTTCTGGTTGTGGAGCATCGGCTCTAGAGCACAGGCTCAGTAGTTGGGGAGCATGGGCTTAGTTCCTCTGTGGCATGTAATCTGAATCTTTCCAGACCCAGGGACTGAACCCATGTTCCATGCATTGGCAGGCAGATTCTTAACCACTGGACCACCAGGGAAGTCCTTTAATCTCATATTTTAAAGGGAGCCTCATAAGACTGATCTACTTTAATACTGAGGCCGTCTGAGTGAAGTTACAGCCTGTGAGAATATACTTTATTGTTTTTGTTCAACATCTGACTCTAAAAGTAAAACACAAAAAATGTTTTTCCCTATTAACCACAGCTCAGTAACATACTGTGCATTAGCCAAATACATACTGTTCCAATCCTCCAATTGGGAAAAACATCATGAAGAGGTTTTCTAGTTACATTATTCTAATTTTTGTGACCCCTTGGTCTCTCAGGGGAGAATTGTTTCTAAATTATAATAAGAAAAACTCTCCCTTTGCTTTAAATTATAAAGAACTCCTGCCCAAACCACATGGATAATAGCCTTGCTCTGGCTTGAGAGATGTGCTTTTTAATTCTTTAAACAATGAGAATTTTAAAAGATTTACCTGATGGAATACCATGTAATTTTCAAATTCTGTTAATCACATTCCTCCTTAATATGAAAAGGCCATAAAGAATGGACTATTCAGAGTCCGTCCCTGTCCCCCCCAATCTTTTCTCAGGTGAGTCCTCCCCTCAGAACTCAATTCGTATCCCAGGGAACAGGGAGGGGAGTGTATATGGCCACCCCAGGTCCTCACCTGTGAAGAGACGTACTCATTTTTCAGAGTCTCCCCTCAGCAAATTGATGTACAATTGGATAGAAATCATCAAGCTAAGATCCCATCACATGCCTCCTCTTCTTTAGGGACTCCTCCTCAAGCTTGGATGGCCAGCAGGTGATTCACAGATAGGAGTTTCTTGCCTTTGAGTATTGGGTTTGGGGCGGCCGGCTTTGATCATGGCAAGAACTCAGTGGCTTTGATGGACCGGCGCCGTTGAGTTGCTGGCATCCCACCCCAGCCACTCCTTGGAATGGCAAGGTTGTCTGGCTGGTTGTCTGTGCCCGGAAACGAGGGCAGGCAAGACTGTCAACTGTGCTATAGACTGGCTTTATTCAAAGGGTCACAGGTGTCTCCTTGGTTCCAGAAATTGCCATGTTATATCCTTCAAAAACATTACTAGCCCAGGAAACATCTTCACAACAAAGTCCATTCTTCACTACTTGACCAGTTTTGTTTTGGTTTTTTTTTCATTTAAGCCTAGTCTGCCATTTACAACTTGTATGACGTGACCATGTTGTTCTGAACTCTCCCTACCCATTTTCTCTTCTAAGAAGTGAAGATAGGGACTTTTCTGGTGGTCCAATAGTTAGGGCTCTGTGCTTCCACTGCCGGGGCTACCGGTTCAGTCCCTGGTCAGGGAACTATGATCCTGCAAGCTGTGTGGAACACTCCCCCTAAAAAGTGAAGATAATACTAGAACCTACCTCAAAGGATCAGATCAAGGGTTACATGGAGCAACTCCTACAAAGCATTACCAGTGCACCTGGCATGTAATATGTACACAATCAGTTCAGTTCTGTCACTCAGTTCAGTTCAGTCGCTCAGTCGTGCCCGACTCTTTGCGACCCCATGAATCACAGCACGCCAGGCTTCCCTGTCCATCACCAACTCCCGGAGTTCACTCAAACTCATGTCCATCGAGTCGGTGATGCCATCCAGCCATCTCATTCTCTGTCGTCCCGTTCTCCTCCAGCCTTCAATCTTTCCCAGCATCTGGGTCTTTTCAAATGAGTCAGCTCTTCGCATGAGATGGCCAAAGTATTGGAGTTTCAGATTACATACACAATAAATGGAAGCAATTTTTGATCATGATTATTAGCCCCTGGGTTTGGTGATGGGCCAAGTGGGTTAAAACCCTCTTTGCTACTACTTTCATCTGTGAAATTCAGAAAACTGTAGCCCTATTTCACAGCGCTATTGTGAGGACTGAATAACTCAGTACAGTGCTGGCCTCTAGTCTGCACTCAACATCAAGGTTTTAAAACTGTTACATCATTTGCTTGAAGACCTCAGTGATGCTTGTCCTGCCAGGGCAATTCCTACTAGGGGCATTCAGCAGAGGAGACTGTCTGGCACAAGACACGATGGCAAACAAGCAGGGTCCTACCTTCCCAGAGCAGAGGGTGGGGAACAAGGTAACTTAGGAAGACTGAGGTCCCTCCTAAAAATAGGCCTCAGATCTAGCCTGTTAGAGAAATTTGATAACAGATCACCTTTTAAAAAGGAAATAAGAATGACTGAATCTGAGAATTAACATAAAAAAACAGCTGACAGTGGCCCCACTGAAGGCCCAGAGCTTTGGGGGAAAGGGGTCAGTTCTGCAGAGTGATCTGGCCAGAGAGCCACAGGTAGGTGTGTTACAACTCAAGAGATGCACAAGGGCCTTAGACACCCTAATGAGGAAAGAAAGGCTGGGAGTCAAAAGGGGAGAACACCGGCTTTGTCTGAAGCCAGAAGGGACAGAGGCCAGAAGTCTCTGTGGCTGTGTCACCTGGGTCACACAGTTGTCCCTGTTTGAGGACTAAACGGTTGGTTCAGGCCGGCATAACTGTGGCTTCCTGTTTTAAGGCAAAGTGCATCTACAATACTGCCATGGACTGAACGTCGGCATTCCTTTAAAAGTCACATATGGAATCCCTGATCCCCAGTGTGACGATAATAGGGGTGGTGCCTTTAGGAGGTTAGGTCATAGTGGGATCAGTGCCCTTGTAAGAAGAGACTCGGAGGGGACTTCCCTAGCAGGCCAGTGATTAAGATTCTGTGTTCCAATGCAGAGGGGCTGGATCCCTAGTCAGGGAATTAAGATCCCATGTGACTTGCAATGTGGCAAAAGAAAAAAAAAAAAAAAAAGGCTTGTGTTAATAAAGTTAAAAAAAAAAAAAAAGAGACTTGGTCTCCCCCAACCCCGATGTGAGGACACAGTAATGAGGTGAGCTGCTGCAAATCTGGGAAAGTTTTCACCAGACACCAAATCTACCAGCACCCTGATTTTGGACTTCCCAACTTCCAGAACTTTGAGGAATACACTTCTGTTGTTTAAGCCATTCAGTCTGTGGCATTTTGTTGTAGCAGTCTGAGCTGACTGAGAAAACTTTTAAATAAGGAAGAAAGTCCAACCTTATTTTTAAAAAATTGAATTGCATCAACTTTTCGGTTGACATGCATTAGGTCAGAACAACTCAAAACTTTTAGTTATTTGTATGTATCTTTTAGTATGATATTAAAATTATGAGTCTAAATTATGATATCAGTGTAACATCAGAGACAATACACTCAAGTAACCTTTTTTCTAGAAGCAACAGGAACTAATGCTTACTCCGTGCTTACTAATTACCAAGCGTTTTTCTACAAGTGTTTATACCACAAATGCACAGAATGCTCGCAAAAACCCTGTGAGGAGACACCCTTGCCTTCCCTTTTTTATGGATGAGGAAATAAAGCAAGAGACCACAGAGGCTTACTCGGTAAGTAGTAGACGCTGAGATCTGAGCCCAGGGGCCTGGTTCTGGCCTGTGCTTGCTACCCGTACCCTCTGCTTCTCATAATCAGGTCACAGGTTTCCCCAGTGACTCAGTGGGAAAGAATCTGTCTGCAATGCAGAAGCCGCAGGAGACATGGGTTCGATCCCTGGGTCAGGAAGATTCCCTGGAGAAGGAAATGGCAACCCACTCCAGTATTCTTGCCTGGGAAATTCCATGGACAGTGTCTGGTGGGCTACAGTCCATAGGGTCGCAAAAGACCTGGACACGACTTAGCAACGAAATAATTCAGGTCACAGGAAGTCATCACAACCATGCAAACAGCATCAAAGTTACTTATGCTTCTCCTCTCTCCCTCAGTACACTGTGAGAGACCCAAGTACAGGAAAGGTCATGTCACTCATGTATTTGTGTACTTAAGCCCTGGCACTTAAAAATGGTCGAGAGGAAAAGGCAAATTTTCATGAATTCACACGTTTCTCATTTTTAACCTATGAATAAATAAGAAAGTCTTTTAAAAAATCAAATCATTTCCAATCACACGAAAAAATTATAAAATGCATATGTTCCCTTGGCTCAAAACAATTATACCTGCTCAGAATGGCAGAACACACCCGTACAAGTCACCAAGGCTCTTCCCAGTTTTGGTTTCCTGGCTTAAAACAAAGGTCTATTTCTTGCTTGAGGAACAGGCTCACTGTGGATCAGCTGGGGGCTCTGCTCTGCTGTTCTCTTCTGGAACCCAGGCTGATGGAGCATCAGCTGTCACATGCTCTCATCACTACAGAGGGCAAGGCAGGCTGGAAGGTCTCTACAGGGTGGATGATTTAAGTAATTGACATATCTACAGTCTGGGATTCTGTGGTCCATCAGGAGCAATGTGCCACCGAAGTAGTACCAGTGAACTGGAAATAGGGTCATTTCCCACTGCAGAGGTCACAGACAGAAGCTACGAGAGACCCAGTCATCTCAACGGCAGTCATCTCAATGGCTGGTTCACATACTGCTCAACATAAGCCAGTCAGGGGTCCAGCAGGGCGCCTCAACAACCCTGCATCAGCCCTCAGTAACCCCCCAAACCAGAGCAGCGCCACTGCTTCACCAATGCAGCTTCCAGGTGAGACCGTCTTTCACAAAAGGCTTCTCCAGCTCAAGAAAACATGGAACTCATCCAAGCCCCTCCCTGCAGTTTTTATGTTACAAAACAATCTTTTAGATTTCCCAACTTGCTTGAAAACAAAACACTGCTATAAATGGACAGATAAGATCCCCTTCTAAAAATGAAACTCATGCCAAATGTTAAAGCACACAGCAAGAATGGACTTCGACAGAATAAAGATGGCAGTCTAACTCCAGGCTGCTTAACTAGGAATTTACAACACGATTGGAGTAAATTGGATCTGAGTCCTCTGGAGGCTCCAGGCTGGAGGTCTCAGTTAAAAAAAGCAGGAAGAACTTCAGAACTCTGCACTCAGAATTCTACCCCAGGGCCTCTGTTAAGTAGCAGCAGCCACAGAGCCATTATCAGAAATGCTCAAACCCGGGTGTGTAGGCTGGAAGAGATGCGCTCCCAGCAGTGGGGATCTCCGCCTTCAGCAAGCAGCAGGCTGCTTCACCCTAAGGACTTCCAGCAATGGCAACAGGCTGGACCAACTGCTGAAAACAACCATCCTCATGAGAACACACTTCAATTCAGCAAAGACGGCGTCCTCTTTAGAAAATGGAGTGAAAACACTTCCACTTGACAAAGCAGGGGAGAAAGCCTGTCCCCTAAAGCCACCCCCTAAAATAACAAAACATGTCCCAAATGTGCAGGAAAATCCTGTTACAGAGACACACAGGTAAGGAGCTCATTATGAATATGCCTGGTTTTAAATAAAAACATACCTTCCCATGCACAGGTGGGAGAACACTCAGTACTGGAGTCATTCCTGGAGGGAGAAGGGTTAGGGGATGTGGGGGTGCTTCTGAATCTGTGAAAACTCCTGGGTTAGTTGCCCCTGCTTTACCCTCACTCAACTTTACTCCAAGAACTGGGTCTGGGAGCAAAACCAACTAATGCCCAAACAGCCAAGATAATAAAAATCAAGGAAGATGATGCTTTAAAAAGTAACCTGTAAGTAAATAACAACACAAAGAAGACATATTTGCACTGTACAAATGCAGGTTTATTGTTCTTCCCTTTATCCACAGTAGGAAAAGGCTGGAAATTGTTAGGAAACCAGCTTATATACAAAACACCTCTGAAATTACGATTTTCTTTGGAAAACAACTTACAAAACATAATAAACACTTAAAAAATTCAAGACCTTTAAGTATTTTTACATTTCTGAATGTTAAAACTCCATGTGTTTCCTGAAATATAGAACAATTAAAAAAAAAAAAACTCATAAAGTGACACCGATTTGAATTCCACTGGATCCCTGATCATTAATAATATCAATACGTTCTTCCCTATAAAATGAATTTGTTCTTCACAGGCAAAGCTATAAAGTATGTTTCTCTGATTAATTCATTAAGATTGAATTTACTCTCCAGCTACTGTCTACAGGAGACTAATGGTAATTTATAGTTTCTTCAAATAAGTTAACAAAACATATCCAAAATGTTAATCACCACATACATGATTCTGGGAGAGCGACAATATCTATACATATTAAAAAAACAAAGATTTCACCCATTAACAAGAGCCAATATGGCCCATGATTCCCTGGGGCAAGTCCTCTTCCAGAAGAGATGACAATGTTCCTTGGTCCTGACTAAGGCTATTTCTAAGTGGCATTCCCACACTGCCCGCCCCCCACAACCCTCCCAGAAGTAAACAATCCAGGGTCAAGGTCAAGAAATGCAGTGTTTGGTGATTTCAGAAGGTTGATGAAATCTGCAGGGACTCTGATGATGGAGCCAGGTGAACTTCCCCAGTGAGATGAGGCCACCACCTGCGAGTGTTTGTACCAACACGGATGGGGAGAGGATTATAATCCTTTCTAATGCCCCCAGGGCCAGGTAACAAGATTGATTTAATCGTTTAACAGACCACCAGCCAGACTGGTCAGTAATATGAGAAACGGAAATCACACCTCACATAAAGAGACATACTGGACCCGGCAGCACATGAGTATCTGACTTTGTGGGAGCTAAAAGAACAGGAACCTCTCTTCATCATTAACGACATGAGGAAAATACGCTAAGTGAAATTGGTGCAATTTAAGTACTCCACCACTTAATTGCTAAAAAAAAAAATGTTCCAAACGCTTGATATGAATTTCATAGTTCACAGACTCCAGTAGGAAAATTACCACATTTCTCGCCTGACTGCTGTTGAGTCATTTTAGGCACCCTTTATAAGTGTATGTGTTTGGGTGGGGAAGCCGGGTGGGATGGTGAGAGTGGGAGGTACAAAAGAAAAATTCTTGATATTATAGAGGTTTTTTTTTTCTTCCTCAAGGTTTCCAAATATTTCACATTCCCTTTGCCCCTGAATAATGTGAGCTGCAAGCAGTCTGTGAAAGGAGCTGCTTCCACAGGCTGTGTAGCTCTGGGTCCCGAAGTCTGAGCCTTATTACCACGGAGACAGTCTTTGAAGGCAGAAGTTCCTGAGGCTTCCTTTTCCAGCTCATCTTTCAAACTTCACGTTTCCTGTAAGAAGCCTAACAAGGGAGAGAAACGAATTCAGGGATTCATTGTTGTGGGGAAAGAGCACGTGCGTTTAAAGAAAGTCACTTGTCCGTTTCAAAAAGGAACTGCTGGAGTGGCTGGGTTTTCCTGAGATGAAGATAAACCAGTGCAATTGTTTAAGGCTGCAGTTATAAGATACTAAAATGCCCTGATAAAGACACAAAAGTCAGCCAATCACCAAGATATTTTGGCTACAGGAGGGCAGAAAACACTGGAAATTTTCTGGCTTTTTGTTCGTTTGTAACTCACTGAAGATTTTTCTCCTATTCAATGACTAATTGGACTAATAAGCTTTTATGATCCATTTCACTGCCAAAAAATGTCCCAAATCCTTATTCAGCTTTATGTGGCAGCAAGTCAAGTGTCTGGCGAAGTCAAGAGCAGATAAAAACAAAACGACAAATAACCACCCATTCTACAGGATCTGTGAGACGGTCAGATTTCCAAGGCTTCCTTTGATGGGAGAGGCTATGATTGTTTCCTTATCACAGCAGAGGCCAGTACTCTCAATAGGCAGAAGTGTTTATATGCAAATAAGGAGATTTCCACATGTGGGCCTCAGTGATTTACATAATTTCAACATATTCAAGAAAAAGAAATTTGATATTGAAACTGGATATTCTATTGGCTTGCAGCTCCTGTATCCAAACTGGTGGGGGCGTTCAGAAAGCTCACCCTCCACACCTGACAGCATCCTGAGAGGTCACCCCAGACTTTAACTTTTCATATAAGCTTTTGGGGTGGCTGATACACTTTTACATTCTTTAAGGACCAAAAATTCCGATAGAATTCCAAATAAAAAACTCTCTCTGGCTTGCTTCTGAGAAGTAACACAGCATTTGTTAATCATGGTAACAATACATATTAATAAAAATCCAAGTTGTGAATTGGTTTGACCTTGGGTCTAACAATATGCTAAGTCAAGCCACAAAAAAAAAGAAGTGTTTCAAAACAAAGGAAGGAACCCTGTGGTTTTCTGGACTGAGACCAGAAACAACTCCCTTTAGCTCTCTGTTCCCATCTTTGCTGGGAGGCTCACTAGTGCCACCAAGCGGAGCACTGCGTCAACACCACAGAAAGTCTGGAAGGCTCAAGGCTTCCAGTTAGGTCTCCAGTTAGGGACAGTATCAATGGACATGAGTTTGAGCAGACTCCAGGCAACAGTGAAAGACAGGGCCGCCTGGCATGCAGCCGCTCACGGGGTCGGCAAGAGTCGGACATGACTGAGCAACTGAACACCAACAAAGGACATTATCTGCGCCTGCCTGAGTCCCCCCGCCTGAACCTGGAGCTTTTACATGCATTATCTCTTTTCATTCTCACAAGAGACCTAGGACACTGGGAGTTTCGCATCCATTTGACAGATGAGAATATAGAGGCTTTAGGCAAGGTAAGGAATTTGCTTAGTCATAGATATATTGCACAACACAGGGAATATAGACAATATTTTATAACTGTAAATAGAATATAACCTATAAATATTGTGAAACACTACACTGTACACCTATACCTTATCAAGTATACTTCAATTAAAAAAAAAATCTGCTTGGTCACAAACCTAGCCAGCACTTGAGATGGTATTCTAATGCCTCCTCTGATGCCACACGTGAATCACCTTTAGATTATGACCCACATGCTTACTGCAGAGCATTTGCACAATCTTCTGAACCTGAGCTTAGACATGACTAACACATTCTAGAGTATAAATTTGCTATTTGCAAAGACACAGCTTGACCCCAAGTAAATGACTAAGATAATTTTCTGCTTACCTCTCAGCACATCTTGGACTTCAACTGAATCAACATTTTTTAAGCAGTTACATAAATTCTGAGCTGTGGCATTACTCTGCTCCTTTTCTTGCCACTTCTTCAGCATCTTAAACTTACTGATCGTAACATCGTCTTCCTTCTCCCGGATAGCATCGATTTCGCTAATATTCAGCTTCAGGTTGGCAATGGCAATCTTTAACCACTCCTTCCCCAGCTTCTCAGCAAGGTTAAACAACTGAGTGTCTGTTAACAGGGTTTTATTCTTCACCCCATCTAAAAGCACATGAAGAATTCAGTAGTTCCTCTTATGATCTCTTTATATAAAAAAGGATACCATGATTTGAAACTTTAACTGCTTTTAAAATAAATTTAAGTGCCAAAAAAATCCCTGCTTTCCAAACTATTAGAAGATCCAGAGGGAATGATTACACATAAGGTTGAACTGGGGTATAACGCTCACAAAGATAATTCAGTGATTCAGGGAATGAAATTGTTTTACAAAGCTGCACAAATTAGGCTGGAGGAAAAAAAAATCATGCACCAAAAATAATTTACGTGGCTCAAAAAGAAAAATATACAACTTTTCCCCTTGCCCATCTCTGCATCTTCACATCCAAAAGTGCTACCTTTAGTGGTCACTAAAGAGGGTAGCAAAAGATATGAACTGCAGTCTCCATTCTGCCATCTCCTGGCATTAGGAGGAAGAGCATATTCCACAGAAAAGTCAGGGCACAGTGTCTGTAATATCAGTATCTGCTGTTCACTGAGAAACCATGTCATCATTCTGGAAGGGATTATGTTCACCAATGCAAACCAGTGCCCCAATACAAAACACCAGCCCCAGCTGAGTTTTCTATGTTTATACTTTTCAGATGGCTGTGCTACGATGCAGCAAAGCTCACCAGGTGTAGAGTCTCGTTAAGGATCCTCCAGGCTTTACAAACCCTGGAGGTGCCACGAGAAAAGGTTGAGAGGAAGAATCCTTCCTGCCCCTCCTCCGGAACCATAACACTTCACTCATCTAGAGCTAATAGTCTAATGAAGGGAACCTAACATTTCTATTGAACCCTAACCCACTTAACTCAAGAATGGTTTCTAAAGATGGCCACTGCCCCCTAGTGGTCTTCTAACGCATGTGGCTTGTGTTCCTCTCAAACTGCTACAAGAGAAACCACACAGGGAATCCATCCATCAAAGATGCAAATTCTCAGGATCCTCCCCAAACCTACTGTGTCAGATTCTACATCTAAACTTTAACAAGATCTCAAAGTGACTCAGAGTTAAGAGATGACTATATTTTAAAAAGCAAAATGGTGATATGCTGAGCCTCAAACTATCAGGATAGTGAGTGACTCAGTTTCTCAAAAAATGTTGTGAAAATACCTAAACAAAAGTAAATCATTATTATTTGCTACCACATTGTCAACTCTAAAAAGGCTGGAAATCCTTAATTTTCTAGGTAGTATTTGATCATTTTATTCTATGTCTAGCTACTTGTTCTTGGAGCTAATTTTCAACAGCCAAATAACTGTAAAAAAGGAAAAATTTTTCCTGAGTGTCCCATTCACTTATAAGTGAATAATTTTTGAGGATCTAATATACAGCATGATGACTCCAGTTAATAATAAATACAATGCTGTACTCTTGAGATTTGCTAAGAGAAGGTCTTATGAGTTCTACCACCAAAAAAAAAAGAAAGGTGACTGTGTGAGGTGATAGATGAGCTAATTAATTTGATTGGTAAATATTTCACAATGTATGCATACATCAAAGCATCCCACTGTGTACTTATATACAATTTTTATCTGTCAACTATATCTCAATAAAACTGAAAGAAATATGTATCCCAATTTGGTTAGGTTTTAAAAATAATTCCAGAGCCTCATTTATTTTGATGTTCATTTAATAGAAATAATAAACAATTCTCTAGTGACATACAGTAAAATCAGACATACGCCATCCTCTTCAACTCCAAGGGAATAACATCTTATTTTAGTCTATAGAGTTTATCTGCTTTTAGATTCATACCTTCTTACAATAATAAAAGGTATTTTGATGAAAGGGTTCATCTACACGAGGCCTCCAAAGCCTTAAGATCTTGTTTTGTGTAATCTGAGTCTGGGTTTTTTAACTTCAATTTGTGAATTCTGGTTGGACTTGAATATTGAGGTACATACTCCATCTTCTGGCTCCTTAGAGTACTGTTCTTAAGTGCTTAAATCTCTACTGTATTTTCACAGCTACCAAGCCTTGGTCTCTGCCATTTAAATAGAAGAAATTAACTTGACCATTATCTCTATTAATTGAGCTGGTGGCTCCCTCCCTGCAAATATAGTTAATAACTGTGAAGCCAGTGAATGCACACATGGACATTCACTAGTCACTTCTTCAGTTAACGCTCATTATCTTCTACATTAGAGGCTGCAGGCTCAGTGCTACACGAAATGCACAGATGGACAGGCCATGGCCACTGACCCTACAGGCTGCAAGACCTTCCCTTGGCCCCCAATTCTACTTTCACCAAGTGCAGGGGAGGAGTGGGCAGTCGAGGTGGAAAAGGAGGCTGGGGCAGACCACCTAGGACCTTTATCCAGGCCTGAGCAGCCTGCACACAGGGGGAAGGTAGCTGGGAGAGCAGGCACACCTAGGATACAACTCCAGAAGACTGACCCAAGAAGAACATGTGTCAGATGAACATCCTGAGGGGGACCAGAGGAAGGGACTGACAGCCACAGAGGACATTTTTACAAACCTGAACTGTCAATCTGCTTCATTCTTTTATCATAGACCATCTCATCAGGTAAGCTGCTACTCATTTTTCGTCGCCTGTTACCTTTAAAAAAACAACAACAAATTGGCTTTCCCTTATGGTTTTATTATCCACCCATCTTCAAGCTGGACTTTTTAAAAATCATTTTAAAATCATCATTCTGACAGAACAAATTAAAAAAGGGTTCAAAGCTCATTCAGATGATTAAGGGTTATGGAACACTTAACAGATCCTGAACGTTACTGGATTTGCAAAGCAGAATTAAAATTCTAGTGGATGGAAGGAAGAGACGAGTTTAATGTCCACTTACAAGCACTTACCACTTGTGCCGCTTTTTGAAATGTTCTGGTTCTGATGATGCTGAACCCAGTCACCTGTTAAGGTACAATAAGCAGCGGTTGGAAAAGTGGTATGAAATTGGAATTAAAGCATCGATGTGTGAAAGCATGTGAAGCTCTAGGGTTTTGGTAATCTCTCTCAAATTCAAATATGGGTTTTAACTTGGTATGTATGCAAATACTCTGAGCTTGAACTCCTTCCAGCATGTCTGGTGGGACCAGTGTTTCCCATATTTCAGTCATCTGCACACTGCTGGCATGGTATCTGCCACACCCAGAGGTCAGGTGAAATGTCATTCCTTCCCTATTCTCTAAATCTAAAACTACTGTAAATAGAACACTGGCGTCATGTGCCATATGGAGAAGGAAGCCTTAAACATTTTTTAAAAATAAATAACATCTTTAAATTTTAAGTGTATTTATATGTACCCCACTCCAGTATTCTTAACTGGAGAATTCCATGGACAGAGGAGTCTGGTGGGCTACAATCCAGGGGGTCACAAAAAGTCAGACAAACACACACACACAGATACACACACACACAGATACACACACAGATACACACACGTAAAAGAATCTCATATATGTATTATCATTATGTATACTTGGTGGGTTCTTTGCAGAAACTTCATTATGATTTGACACCACCTGCCCATGAGTTCAGCCCTACTCTAACAGATGCCTAAATGTTGGGCAGGCCTTCCACAGGTCCCTTGAGTGAAGACGTCTTATGAGTGATGGGCAATTTCCATTCATCGTTAGGATAGGCCTCCCCAAAATAATAGAAACCAGAACCATCTTACGAGGCAGAACATTATTAAGTAAGTTTTCAAGAGAGTCTTAAAAAGTGGTCTTTAAAACTGCCAAGAGACTTAGTCTGAAAGAACATCTGTTATTCAGGTTGCTACATATTAAATACCTTTATTACTGAGGCATTTGCTATGATTAAAAAGTAACATCTTTCAGGTTCACTTATTTGAGCAAATTAAATAATACAATCCCTAATACAGAATCCCAAAACTAGGGCTCCTCTGGGGTAAGTAACTGTAGTTTGGATAAAAGGGCCTGTTTCAAACTGGCTAATTTAAGAGTATAATATTGAGAACAGGGATCACACCTATACGAAAGCTTCCGGCTTAAACTAGGACAGAATCCCAAATGGATTAGATTACATTTTGCTTCTGGAGTATAAAGCCTCAATAGCGAATGGGGGCTCTGTGCGCCTGCTGAGTGTGGGGATTTGACGGCGGGGGCCTGAGAACCAGAGCTGGCACTTTTGTCCCAAGAACTGGGGCCTCTGCTTCTCTTAATCGAATTTTTTGATGTTATGGTGTACTCCATTTGCTTTCTACCCGAGCCACTCCTCCCAACCCTCCCCAACCCCCCACCTGCCAAACAGAGTTTTAATTCAAGATACAAGATACTCACACTCTCTCAGTTTTGCCTTCCATACAATTTCCTCAGAATCCATTTCAACCAAGAGTAATTTAAACTCCACTGGTTGCTCCAGATACACTTCGATATAACTTTTCAATTTTAAAAGGGAACCATCCACAAATTCAATTTCCTTTAAAAAAAAAAAGTGGCTAATTTAAAAGTTGCATTAACAACATAAAATGTCAGACAAGGAATAAAGGCAATGAGAAGGGTTAGTGCTTCAGTGGACGCCCGTTGAAATTCTGACCTTGTAAATCCACTCCTTAACCACACCTCCTCTCACTCTCCCGCTTTCAGCCCCTCCTCACTCTTACTTAGAACTGTTTTCTACCTCACTGAAGCTTCTAGTCCCATGGCCCTTGTTTTCCAAAGTGTAACTTTTCAGCCCTTTCCTGACTTCCAATATTTCATGTTCCCCAAATGGAACCTGTGCTCAACCATCAGCCACCCTCTCCCAGGTGCTTTAAACTCCTCACCACCTTTCTCTTAGATCTTTCTCTGATATGTCCAACTGATTTCACATTTACAGAACTATGTGCAGTCTTGGGTCCACATTCCCTCACTGAACACCACCCTCCCCCAACAAATCCTTTTATAACTACTTTATGAATACAGGATCCCAGAGAACTGAATGAATTTGCCCAAGTCCACATCTAAGTGGTGGAACTGGAATTGGAATCCACGCCTGTGACTCCAAAGTCTGAGCTCTTAACCACTATTCAGACTGTCTCCCGGCTTCCCGTGCCTCTGCTTCTCTCCAGACTGGCTAGCAAGAAATACATTTTTAAAAAAACATCAGTGAACTGCACTGGGTGTCACCATCACAAACTAAAGCTCTTAACCTGTTCCTCTTCCTATCTATTCCAAGTCACTAGTATCATCCTCCTAACCTTCTAAGGGTCAGGCACCGAGGTCTACAAAGCTGAGACAGTGTCTCCCCTAACCCCATTCTCCTAAATCCCTCCAGGTTCATTTCCCCAGAACTCTCCTGGGACTCAGCCCAGCTGCACGGTCCTGTGCCCTCCTTAGGCACCTGGGGCCACCTCTCCCAGGACAGCCTGGGAAAGCTTGTCTGTCCCAGGGAATCCCTCACCCTT
This sequence comes from Moschus berezovskii, assembly GCF_049115385.1. Classification (NCBI taxonomy): domain Eukaryota; kingdom Metazoa; phylum Chordata; class Mammalia; order Artiodactyla; family Moschidae; genus Moschus; species Moschus berezovskii. The sequence continues at coordinate 130,316,648 of NC_142460.1, read as the reverse complement.
CAAACCCAGAGCCAACATCACCCACGAGAAAGCCTTCCTGGAAACCCACTGCACTTGGTTCAGTTCAGTTCAGTCGCTCAGTCGTGTCCGACTCTTTGCGACCCCATGAATCACAGCACGCCAGGCCTTTACTCATCTCTAAAGGAACACCACGTGATAGTAAAATTATTTCTCTACGTGAATGGAGCATTTCCCTCACTACACTGGCATCTTTGAGGGAAAAGACTGTGACTTACTTATTTTTTAATTCTTAGCACTTATCAGGCTGGCTGGTAATAGGCACATCTGATGTCAGTTAAGCAAATCATTAATGGTATAAAACGAATAAGAGCACCTTATATTTACACGGAGTTTTACAACTCTCAGGAGTGCCCCAAACCATTACTTTATATGATCCTTACAGCAATCTTGGGAGATTATCCCCATTTTATAGGCCAGAAATCTGGTTAAGAGGGAGCACACAGTTAGTGACAGACTATTGGAGAAGGAAATGGCAACCCACTCCAGTGTTACTGCCTGGAGAATCCCAGGGACGGGGGAGCCTGGTAGGCTGTCTATGGGGTCACACAGAGTCGGACACGACTGAAGTGACTTAGTAGCAGCAGCAGCAGCATGCACTAACTATGTGACTATGCACTAGAATGCAGACTATTTAAAGCCCTCTAGCTATCAACATCTTTTGTAAGAAACAACTCCTGGGATCCCCTCGGTCTCTTTCTGAGAACATCCACCCATTCAATATGTATTCTTCCCTCTCCTAGTGGTTCTCAACCTTGGCAGCACATTATAGTCACCTTGAGAGCTTTAACAAGTCCAATGCCTGTGCCATTCCCAGACCAATTAAGTCAGCATCTCTGGAGGTGGGACCCAGGCCACCGAATTTCTTTTAAAGCTCTCTAGGGAAATCCATTATGCTGCACAGGCCACTCAAAAGCACACCCTTCTCATTTAGTTCTACTGCCCAGACAAGGCTGCAGTTTGATTCTCGTGATTCTCTTGATGTGCCATCTGCTGGGGCCTGAGGGGTACGAAAGGGACAAAAATCAACCTCTCAGATCCCAGTGGGGAGATGGTAACTTCAGGAGCCAAGGCAGTCGGGGCCGTGGGCAAGCTCTGCTCACACATGTGGCCTGGGCAGAGTGCCCACCTGCTTTGCACATTGGTTTCCTCAGGCGTGTTACTGTATGGCTCAAATGGTTCAAAGCATGTGCAGAGACGCTTTGAAACTGAAAAGGAAGGAAGACTGTCCTGATCAACCTGACTGCTTCGACAGGGCACAAGGCCCTGGTAATACCAATATAATAAAACAATGCAACATGGACCATTGCCATTAGCTTTCTTGCCCACACTTTTAATTTAATGGAATCAAAACATGTTTTCAACTTTTCAAAAACTGTAAAACAGACAAAGGAGGTAGACAAAAGGAATTTCCACACAGATGTCCAGACTAGATAAGCTATGGCATACACCCAGGGCACATAATGAAAATAAACTTTAAAAATAACTAAGTCCTTTCCGAGAAGCCAAAATCACTTACAAGTGTCGTGGTGTGTACAGTGAATGCTTCAAATCTAAACAATTTATTCCCATAACTACTTTTCAAATGCCTTCCAGTAGGAAAAGCCCAATATCCTTTGTTAGCAACTCTTTTCCATTAACCTTTAATGCTTCGCATGACTTAAACTTAAGTTTTGTACTCCTTTGAAGCTAAAATTATTTGAATAACTTAATTTAAAATGCAAGAAAACTGAAAACCTTTTCAAAGGGAAAGAGAAATGGAGAGTCTATTTTTTTGATGACTGCAGATGAACCCTGAAATTCAACAGCATCTTTGGAATAAACAGCAAGTTTAACAAGACAACTGCTTTCTTAGACACTGGGAAATAAAAAAGGAGAACAATATGCATTATTTTTAAATATCTTCAAAATGCTGTGTCTAAGAAATCTACACGCTCCCCCCACCACTACTCCAAGTTGATTTTTTACAGTGTCTACCTCTGGGGTGATCTCGGCTTCTGGCTCACTGATCAGCCTGTACTTCTTCCCGTTCTGCAGCAACTTCTGGCAAACCGGAGGCTTGTCGATTTTCATGAATTTCTTAGAGGAATGCTTTACAGACTTGGAAATATCCTAAAGGTGGAAATAGGTTTGGGTTTTGAAGTCCATCAGCAACAACTGTGAGAGTCGAAATCAAGAGCCGGGCAGTGCATGTGGCAGTTGTATTATTTTCACGTCCTCCTACAGAAGTGACAGCCAGGGAGGATGTCCCACAGTGATCACAAGCGGAAAAAGTCCCAGAAGTTGAGGCACCTTTGTTCTATGCATCTCTCACATAGCCAAACATCTTCCCACAAAAACACTACAGCCAAAAGTGTCACTTATACCCTGTGTGGCACCACCAATTTGCTTCTGAAGGGTCTGAGAACATTACATGAGCACTTGCATTATGCATGGGTACTAATTCCATGCCCATCATGTGAACAAAGAGCCCCTCTTTTACTGGACGTCGTTCCAGCTGACTCAAAGATTGTCTCTGCCCCACACTTGATGCGTTCCCATCCTTGCTGCCACAACTATCTTTCTGACGTGGCCCTAGAGGGGACACCGATTTTACATGCATTGTTCCAATGCCCCCCAAGAGGTGAATGTAATCTCTGGCCCAAGCTCCCTTGGTAAAGTAGCTGTATGGCTGAATATGAAATTTAGGTTTCTTGAGACAGAGTTCAAGGAAATTTTTTCCTACACAGGAAAAAAAAATCAACTGTAGAAGGTATAAAAATAAAACACCAGCCAGGAAGGATATCCTGCCTTCCCCATGCCACACTCTCCATTGTCCTGATGGCAGCCTTCTCCACATCTGCTGAAGCAATCAGCTCCTGACCCCAGCTTCCCAGGAAGTCTGGATAATGGGCTTTCAGTTAACTGAATTTACTTTTAAAATATAAGGTTCATTAAATAATAGTGCTTTTTCCAAATCTATGATGATTCTACTTTACATGTATGCGTGTTCAGTCACTCAGTCATGTCCACCTCTTTGTGACCCCATGGGCTATAGTCCACCAGGCTCCTCTGTTCATGGGATTTTCTAAGCAAGAATACTGGAGTGGGTTGCCATTTCCTCCTCCAGGAATTATACTTTAGGTGCAGTTATTTTTATACCACTTTGAAGGTTACTTTCCCAACTGAAAGTATTATCTTTAGTGAGATTACAGGAAGCATATTTTATTTTCTTAGGAGGAAACAAAAAAACTATCAAAGTTTTTACACTTTAATACATATTGCTAGTTATAATCGGTGTAACATTTTTAAAGCATGCAACCTAAAATCCCTGGGAGTGGGTAGCTTGATATAAATTCTGTAACTCAAATCATAATTCACAAAGTAGTATACTTTATCATAGCTGTGTGGATCACAATAAACTGTGGAAAATTCTGAAGGAGATGGGAATACTAGCCCACCTGACCTGCTTCTTGAGAAACCTGTATGCAGGTCAGGAAGCAACAGTTAGAACTGGACATGGAACAACAGACTGGTTCCAAATAGGAAAAGGAGTACGTCAAGGCTGTATATTGTCTTCCTGCTTATTTAACTTATATGCAGAGTACATCATGAGAAATGCTGGGCTGGAGGAAGCACAAGCTGGAATCAAGATTGCTGGGAGAAACATCAATAACCTCAGATATGGAGATGACACCACCCTTATGGCAGAAAGTGAAGAAGAACTAAACAGCCTCTTGATGAAAGTGAAAAAGGAGTGGAAAAGGTTGGTTCAAAGCTCAACATTCAGAAAACTAAGATCATGGCATCCAGTCCCATCACTTCATGGCAAATAGATGGGGAAACAGTGGAAACAATGGCTGACTTTATTTTTTTGGTCTCCAAAATCACTGCAGATGGTGTCTGCAGACATGAAATTAAAAGATGCTTACTCCTTGGAAGGAAACTTATGACCAACCTAGACAGCATATTAAAAAGCAGAGACATTACTTTGTCAACAAAGGCCCGTCTAGTCAAGGCTATGGTATTTCCAGAAGTCATGTATGGATGTGAGAGTTGGACTATAAAGAAAACTGAGCACAGAATTGATGCTTTTGAACTGTGGTGTTGGAGAAGACTCTTGAGAGTCCCTTGGACTGCAAGGAGATCCAACCAGTCCATCCTAAAGGAGATCAGTCCTGGGTGTTCATTGGAAGGACTGATGTTGAAGCTGAAATTCCAATACTTTGGCCACCTGATGCAGATAGCTGGCTCATTGGAAAAGACCCTGATGCTGGGAAAGATTGAGGGCAGGAGGAGAAGGGGACAATGGAGGATGAGATGGTTGGATGGCATCATTGACTCGATGGACATGAGTTTGGGTGGATTCCGGCAGTTGGTGATGGACAGGGAGGCCTGGCGTGCTGTGGTTCATGGGGTCGCAAAGAGTCAGACACGCCCGAGTGACTGAACTGAGCAGAATGCTTTTTTTTTTTTTCACATCTGTCAAACCCTGATTTTGAATCTGAAAGGATAATTTTGAGTCACCGCTCTATCTTTGGTCAGTGCTCCACCCACCTCTAAGTCATTATAACTGTATTGACAGTGGGTCAGGGTATAAAAGGAGATTCAATCCTCTGTTCTCAGTGATATAGTTCAGAAAATGGGCTAAACAACATAGATTTCTTCTGCATTTTGGCAAACGGGTTCCATTATGAATATCCAAACCCTTCCCCTCAGGTCATTAAACATACTGGGTGCTTCATGAGTATTTGCTGCTACAAAACCCAGAATGTTGAACCCATGATCCAAACGTCAACTTTTACCCAAAAAATTACTCTGGAATGAGTTACCCTATGAGGTGTGTCTTACTGGCAGAGCTTTAAGCCAAGGAGGAATCTCTAGTCTCCCTACATTTGACCCAAAGACCCAAAACGGCCCCCCAGTGTATCCAGAGCAGGTGCCTTGCCAACTGTAATGTCCCAGTCACCTGGGAATACTGAGCAGGGCAGGCTCTGAGTCTGCAGGTCTGGGAGGTGCTGAGATTTGGCATTTTAAGGAGCACCCTTGCTGATGGCAACCAGCCACTCCTGGTTCCCTGGTCCCCAAATCACATGTTCAGCAGCAAGGCTGTAGAGAATAGATAGCCTTGGCTGTTCTCCAGGCAACCCTCTCCAAGGCCAGGCCTGCTTGATTGTGCCACACCCACCTCTAGAGAGCTGTTTTCCTATCTGCTCTCCTCCCAACGCTGTTCACATGTCTAAACACCCATGTTCCATGGATCTGAGGACCTGGCACTGATCTTATAACTTCTGTGAGTCAGCATGACATCAGACCCACCATGGGGAGACAATTAAATCAACATTGACACCCAGATCTGAAAACAACAGACATCACCCAGACCTTGTATAAAGTCTGAACACACAGTATTCAACATTTAGTATTCACTTTCATTGGCTTTACCTTGATGAAGGATTCATTATTGGTTGCTACGTACACTCGAAAAGACAAGGATGGGTTATGGTCGATGGCTTTGTACAGAATCACCGCCCCGTGGTGGAATACCGTCTCTTCGCTTTGAATAACGGGTCCCACAGGAGAAAGAGAGCTCACACGCCATTTGACGTGGGTTGCAGAATGGTCCACAGTATATTCTAATGAGGCCCCAGTACTTTTAACATGGAAGACTTTGAACGTCATGTTGGCATCTCGGTCTGCTAACACACGAAGGTGAATTAGTGTTCTGCGCATTGCATGCGTCGCACACATACTCTTACACGTCCACACATGCACATGCCAATTAAACTTCTAGCAAACAAATACTCACGACCCAAGCAGAGGGAATGTGGAAACTGAATAGAGGTAAGACAGAGCGGGTCACATTTAACATCAAACAAGGGTCCACCGACGGCCCAGGGCTTCATAACTAGGTCTGAGTATTTGCTCCAGGACAAGACGCAATACTTGATATCAACTTTCCGGTTAACCTCAAATATCAGACCAGTCTCCGTGCACTGGTAAGTTCCCTCTCCATCCACCTTCAGCCTGCATTGGACAGATAAGAACACCTGTCAAGTCCTGATGTTTGTTTAGGAGAGGATTTCTTAAAAGAAAATTTTTTTAACTCATTTATTTTGTTGTTTAATTTTACTCCAAAGCACTGAGGGAACTCCATAACATTTTGAAGCAGCATCACAATCAAAGGAAACAATCTAAGGCTTTCCCTGATGACTCACTAGTAAAGAATTCTCCTGCCAATGCAGGAGACACGGGTTTGATTTCTGATCCAGGAAGATCCCACCTACCTCGGAGCAACTAAGCCCGTGTGCCATAGGAGAGTAGCCCCCACTCCTCGCAACTAGAGAAAAGCTGGCACAGCAAAAAGACTCAGCACAGCCAAAACAAATAAATAAAATTATATATATATAAAAAAAGAAAACAATCCAAGAAAGTACATAAAATGTGTGAAGTTAAGGTATGCTGTTTTGTGTTTCCCCAACTTGGGATTATTTTTACATAGATAAATTACTAATGGTATCATGTCTCCTGTATCCCAATGACTCACAGAAACTGTCCTCGAGAAAGAAGCCTGGGGGTCACCAGTTCATTGTGTTTCTGGAGAAAAAGCACAGACATAACATATAAGTAAATGTCATTTTCTTAAATAAAGCAAATTAAAGAATCATCCTTTGTAATTAAAAACATACTTACATTTTCAGCATTACAGTGCTCACAGTGAGATTGGATTTTATTAGATTCTAAATGATAGAGAAAAAATTTTACTTACAGGAATGTGATTGGCATTTTCAGACAAAATTTTTTTGACAAATATATATGATATGACCATATCACAAAATTCAAAGATATAGCCCCCTCAGCAAGAATGAGACTATTTTGGAGAAAGTAAGTTCATACCTGAATTAAAATGATGGGTGGGCAATTCTTTATCCTCCCATTCTTCACCTATAAAAGATATTGTCACACATGTATTGGCATAAGTCAGTCACAGGTAAATCAGCTAACCCCCACCCCCCACACCCAGCCTCACAACCAAGAGGAACTTTGTGCTAAATCACTCCAGTCATGTCTGACTCTTTGCGACCCTACAGACTGAAGCCTGCCAGGTTCGCTGTCCATGGGATTCTCCAGGCAAGAATACTGGAGGGGGTTGCCATTTCCTGCTCCAGAAGATTGTCCCAACCCAGGGATTGAACCTGTGTCTCCTGCATTGCAGGCGGACTCTTTACCATTGAGCCACCGGGCAAGCCCAACAGGAACCTTAAACGTATATTAAACATCTCTTTGAGTGGATTCGGTGATACATGACACATTCTGCTTGTGAGTCTCGCTGTAGGTATAAGGCAGCAGTTTCCAAACTTTTTGGCACCAGGGACTGGTTTCACAGAAGATGATTTTTCCACGGACTGGGGGATGGGGGGGTGTTTAGGGATTATTCAAGTGCATTACATTTATTGTGCACTTCATTTCTATTTTTATGACACTGTGATATATAATGAAATAATTATACAACACATCACACGGCAGAATCAGATCATTAGGCATTAAAGTCTCATAAAGAGTGGGCAACCTAGATCCACGGGCAGTTCACAGTAGGGTCTGTATTCCCATGAGAATCTTGTCCCACCGCTGATCTGACAGGAGGTGGCACTCAAGCGGTAATGCAAGCGATGGGGAGTGGCTATAAATACAGATGAAGCTTCGCTCACTAGCTCACCGCTCACCTCCTGCTGTGTAGCCCAGTTCCTAATGGTACCAGACAGTGGCCCAGGGGTTAGGGACCCCTGGTGTAAAGCAGGAAAATAAGCTTGAATGTGAAAGTTGCCATGCACCCCACTTTGGCACATTAAGTCTTCAGCTGATCTTTGGACACTGAAACAACCGCTCTCTCATCTCACACCACAGGCACAGGGTGAACAGGATACATTAGAGAAGACAAGAGGGCAAGGGCACCGCCTCACTCTTACCCTGAGCAGACGCTTCCTCAGTGCAAGACTCGCCTAGTTCCCCATCTGTGGAGACAAAAAGAGCTCAGGGCACAGGTGGTCATGAGCAAGCTCTTCGGTGAAGAGCCGCAGGCCCCAGCGAAGAATCCCTGAGAGTCAGAAGTCGGGAACTAAGCTGGAGTTGTTATCCCCAAGACAGAGCCTGACTGGCATCAGCTCTTCAGGTTAGTATAGTCAGCCAGTCCACCCTAAAGGAGATCAGTCCTGGGTGTTCATTGGAAGGACTGATGCTGAAGCTGAAGCTCCAATGCTTTGGCCACCTCATTAGATGAGCTGACTCACCGGAAAAGACTCTGATGCTGGGAGGGACTGGGGGCAGGAGGAGACGGGGACGACAGAGAATGAGGTGGCTGGATGGCATCACCGACTCGACAGACATGAGTTTGAGTGAACTCCGGGAGTTGGTGAAGGACAGGGAGGCCTGGCGTGCTGTGATTCATGGGGTCGCAGAGAGTTGGACACGACTGAGCGACTGAACTGAACTGAACTGAAGCTGGAACTGTCTTGCAACAGTCTCTGATTTAGCGTGCAGACTCTTTGCGTTGGCCCCACTACTCGTCTCCGGTCAGCCTCCCTGCGTCTACTGCCCTCCAGTCACGCTGAGCTCTCCACACCAAAGCATGCTCCTGCCTCAGGCCTTTCGCACTCACCGCCTCCCAAGCTGAATATTCACGCTGCTCACCCAGTCACACCCCTGCCGTCCCCGCTCCAATGTCGCCTAATCAGAGAGGCTTTCATGACGTCCCACCCCTCTCCCAAAGCAGGGCCTGCCTGACACACCTCTTCCCCCTTCATTTTCATCAGGGCACTGCTCACCACCTCGCACGTGAGAAGCTCACTGTTTCTGCTTCCTGTCTCTCTCCCCACTAGAATGTAAGTTTCACAAGGACTGTAATCCCAGGGTCTGGTAAGTGTCCATTTTCTGAATGACTAGAATCCCAGAATACAAAAACACATTATGAAAGGGAACAGTGGTGAATTTTCATATTATCTACACTGGCTACTAGTTGCATGAGTTTAGGCTCTTCAGTTACGTACAAAATCTTTGTCTATTACTTTCCTCATCTGTTAAATGAGAATTAACGTAATACCATTCCCCAGAAAGACAGAAAATTAAATTCTAGGTAGGAATTGCGCCTGGCACTCAGAAAGCAGTCAGTAAGTGCCAGCTATTATTTTGCTATGGTGATGTGTGAAAATCAAAAACATTAATAATTCTGAAGCAGACCATAACCTTTCACTTGGGAGACGGCCTAATGTGTTGAACAGTTGGTTTTATATTTGAAAGATCTGAACAACCTTTGGGAGGGTGAGTCCTGTTAGTAAGACAGGCATCTTGAGCACACATGGAAGGCCCAGGCCACCACCAACGCCCAGAAGCAGTGGACCCCCTCTCCGCGCCCCCAGGACCCTGGCACCAGTCCTGGCTACACAAGCTGCCTGCTCTCAGGACATTACACAGGGACCAGGGGTTGCAAGACAGAACCAGCTTTAAAAACCAGCATTAAAATGAAATACAAAATAGAGACTAAACGTATTCAAAATTCTGGACTCAGAATACCATAGATCTGAAGGTTCTGAAACACCGACCCAAGTCCTGCACCAGAAAATCTTTCAATCCTATTCCATAGTCGCTATCCTAAAAAGCATCATAAAATTCTAAATATTTAATGACTATCATCTACACTGCATTTCACCCACATCCCACGTTTTTTGTGTCTTGCTATTTGCCTGGGGACCTGAGAAAACGAAAGTTGTTAGAGAAGCCTAATCACCCAGCACACAGTCTTCCACCAGGTCTTCCCAGCCACAGCAGAGAAACTGATGCACTTCTCTCCAATACAAAACCCTCGGCGTCTCTTTAATCCATGCGATTCAGGTGACTTCAGAGCTCAGAATAGAAGGTATACCCAATCAGAAGGATGATGGGTGGGCCTGCACGGCCAGTTGGCCCACCCACAGAGAAGCAAGCATCCCAGGGTAGCCTATTTGGTCCTCCCATCTGACCTGAGAATGGAGGTGAATGGGGGTATCTTTTTGACCTCTTCCCCAAGGTGGAGGATAAAAGGTCTTTTAACAAAGAGAATAACCTTGGGGAAAGGCAGGGCCCTGTGGATAGCCCTGGACATCCAGGGTGTCTCATATGGCCAAGGGCCAGGTCCAGTGGCTCCCTGACCTACATGTGCCCTGTCTGACGGGACTGATTCCAGCCTCCAAATCTGAGCCTATCTTGAGCCTCACAGACTCCAAATGACTTCCACCTGGTTGCCACCCTGACAAGGCCCTGGGCCAAACCTGGTTGCCAGGACCCTGGGGGCCCTGCCTCTGGATCCCGTGTCTCCATCGCCATTTACTCAGTTATTAACCAGGGACAACAAAGAACAGATCCCAAGACACAGCCTTTGACTTCATTTCTATTCTAGTCCAATCTATGGAGGCTGGACTTCTGATTGCATTTAACTGGATGAAATAATCCTTATTATGTATAAGGAGGATTGGAAGTAAGAAGGCTGGTATACATTATTCCTTAGGGGTATCAGATGGTGACATCTACTCCACGAGTGTGATACAGAAATAACTACAGGTTCTTATCTATACACAACATGACTGCAAGGAGTTTACAGTTACCTTCAGTGGGTTCCCCACTGGGAAACTGCAGAGAGAATTAGGTTAAACACAGGACTTATGAGTGAAAAGACTTCATTTATTTTAAAATATTATAAAGACACCCCCTGACTACCTTGTTAAAGTATTTGTGTTCATAAGCAGATTATATTCTAAGAACTAGGAGGGAAAAAAATCCTAAAGTATAATAAAATCAGTTAAAATAAAAGCTTAGTCATGCAACTTAAGTTTTTCACAAAACTTTAGACCAAAAGCAAATTTTATATTTAGAATCTATGTCTTTACAGTGGTTTCATGACTCAAGTTGTTCATAAAAACAGCCAGAACAGCAAGCCAGAAACTTTAAACCACAAATGGTACCACATTTTCAGCAGTGAACAGTCTACTCTGTGATTAACTGTGAGCAGTGCCCATCACGGGAAGAAGCAGAGGCTGTGGCTGTAGATTTTGGTCAGTCCCTCAATCTCTTCTCCTCTGGGAACCGCAGAGCAAAGCCGCACATGCAGAGCCTCGGCATCAGTGCAGACCAGGAACATACCCCTTGTATTCCAAGTGTACTGAGCTCAAACTTTCAAAATGCTTATTCATTTCCCAGTGTTGAGCCCAATCTGACACAGGAAAAAGATCACGAACAAGCAACTTGCAACTTAAAAATCTCAAAGCCTATCCCTCTTTCTTCCTTTCAGCAACAAAAAAGAAAGTCAGAGGGAGGAAGGATATACTCACTTGTTTTTTCTGGTTTTGCCTCCTCATTATCTACGAAAAAAAAAAAAGGTTGAAATCATATGTCATATGAAATTCAAATGACAACTAAGAAAAAAACACACAGACTAATGGAAGAAGAGGTGAAGTGTTTGCCTCTCACCAACAGCAACCATTTCCTGTCTTTCTTCCTCGGCTCATCCTGTTTTGCCACTTTACTTGCCAACTAGAAATTATTTACCATGTAAGTACTTTTCGGTACTTCACAAAAAGGACACTTGTAATTACGATGTCCTCAAGCAATATCAGTGACATGGGCTTTACATTAAAATAAAAATAAAGGTGTCCATGTTTAACTAGAATTCTGCTATTAAAGAAAAACATACACAGATAACTCACCAGATTCAGCTTCAGAACCGCTCTCAGAACTGCTGTCCTCACCTGATAAAAAGGATACACAGGAGAAGCACACAATGAATAAAAAAGTAGGAACTATTTTTTTAAATTATACATATAATAAAACAGACCCAAACTCAACTAATTTCCTCCTTTTACTCCATTCTCACTGAGTCCCAAACTAGTCTGGTTTACGAAAAAGAAAGGCTTATCCTTCTTTGGAGCTGGATGAAATATACTTTAATTACTTAAAATATGAACCCAAATCATACTTTGGCTGCAATAACCACTTTATTTGGGTGTCACCCAAGTCTCACCCAGCCTGACCTGCCTCTACTGCTCCCATCTTGCCTCTGCACTGTGCATCTAGAAGGTTCCATGCACAAGTTCAATGATACAACAGTGCAGAATTCTGTAATGCAAAATGCCATTTCCCTGAAGCACAGGACAAAGAGTCTATATGATTCAACTACTTCTGGAGTGACCCCGAGAATGTCCCCTCCCTTTCCTCACCCCCAACTCAGCCCGTCTGTCCACTGCAATCAGGCTTCTGTTGCCACAGTTAGCTTGGAATTCTTTCCCCGACATCCCCAAAGGCCCACTAACCCCAGACCCATGGGACAGATCCATAGTTCCCAGAGGTAAAGGCATCTACCAGCCCTTCCTGTCCACACAGCTCTCCCATCCGTCCTGGTTCTCCACCCACCTCTGCGTGTCTTCCACCTGCCCTACTGTGTGTGCTTAGTGCTCACTCGTGTCCGACTGTTTGCCACCCCATGGACTGTAGCCTGCCAGGCTCCTCTGTCCATGGGGATTCTCCAGGCAAGAATACTGGAGTGGGTTGCCATGCCCTCCTAGAGGGGATCTTCCCACCCAGCGATCAAACCCCAGTCTCCGACACTGCAGGCGGATTCTTTACCATCAGAGCCACCAGGGAAGCCCACCCAACTACTAATACCCAGGCACCACTTCCCACACACACCCAGCCTTCTTTCTACCTTGAGAGCCCCACAAGGACCTATCACCTACTCCCAAAGCGGATTCCAACTCCCACCTCCAAGGGCACCCTGACCTGCCCTGACAGACCAGACAAGCACCAAGGCACCTCTCTCTACCTCACCTACCCTCTTCAACTGCTCCTCCTGCTTCACCCTGCTTGGGATCCCCTGAGTAAGTATGTGGAAAGCTATTAATACGATTCTCAGATCTTTCCTCAATACACACAAACAACCAAAACCAAAGATGGGCAATGGCTACATGGAGGAAAGAAAAGATTTGAGAATAAAGATGAGAACAATAATACAGCAGCTAAGAGCAGCTTTTCTGGGGTGTTCACTATGTGCCAGGCACTACAGAGTATATATACTTACTCATTTACATGTATTCATGAATTACATTTATGTACTCATTTTGCATATCTATATTTACATATATTTATGTAAGAGCTTTATATATGTTAACACATTAGCCCTCACAACTGCCCCATGAGGCAGGCTGAAGTCAGTTAATTTCCTTATGTAAGACCACCATCACCACCAAACCCACTACCCCTATTCTCCACCCAGGGAGTCTGAAGCTAAGATATCAACTTGGGTAGTCCAGCTTGAACTTGCACCCTTAACCATGTTGTTTCACTTGCAAACATGCTTCTTGTTGCTTCAGCAGTTTAACACCCAGGAGCTGGTGATGGATAGGATGAGTGGGAAGAAAGGGAGTAGGAGGCAGGTTCCCACATGAGATGATGCCTGAGTGGAAGGCGAGACACTGAAACAGGGGCTGGGAAATCAAAAGTGATGAGACATGGCCTTGGTCCTCCAGGGCTCGAAGCACAGAGCAGTGGTTCTTAACCTTGGCTGCACACTGATACCACCTAGGGAGCTTTACACACACACACACACACACACGCACATGTACACACACGCATGCACGCACGCACACACACACACCCACACCCACCCATGCCTGGGATTCTGCCCTTCCTTAGCGGGTACTGATTAACTAATCGGGCGTAGCATTTTTGGTAAAGATCCCCAGATAACTGGAATGTACAGCCAGGGCTGAGAACCATGGACTAAAACCAACCCACTGTAATCACTTTCTTACTCCCCAAGCTGTACCCCAGCGTGATACCTCCAAGTTCTCAGACACGCCATCCCATTGCCTCGTTATCCCTTCCCCAGACCCCAAGGTATTTATGAGAAGCCAGCCCAAAGTCACTTCTGCTGACCGACTCCCTCTGCCCCACCAAGTCAGATGAGCCATGCCTCTCTCCGATCCATCCGTTTACCCCACTGTCAAGCGGTGGCTGCTTGTTGAGCTGTTGGTGCATGAGCCCTGGAGGACTGAGGCCGTGTCTCACCACCCTGATCCCCCTACACCCATCCCTACAGATGCTCCATGAGGATGAATGTGTGAATGAACAAATGCTTTGCCCAGCTTTAAAGAACCGAGCAGCCCCTACCATGTCTTTACTCTGCCAGTTCCCTCTAGCAGTCTGGGACTTCTGCGTGTGTGAGTGCGTGCGTGCGTGCTAAGTCGTGTCCAGCTCTTTGAGATACCATGAACTGTAGCCCACCAGGCTCCTCAATCCATGGAATTCTCCAGGCAAGAATAGAGGAGTGAGTTGCTGTGCCCTCCTCTAGGTGATCTTCCTGACCCAGGGATTGAGCCTGTGTCTCTTATGTCTCCTGCAATGGCAGGCGGTTTCTTTACCACTAGTGCCACCTAGGAAGCTCCAAGGACCTCTGCAGGGATGTAATTCTGCCTGGACCAGCCCCAGGTGAGGCCCACCTTCTGCTCCAGGTCCCTGGGAAGTGAAGTCTTCAATTCACCTTCCCTCTGGTTTGGGGTCTAAGACTCCTGATTCTATTTCTGCTTCCCTGCCCTGCAAGCCCCCTCAAGCCCCCAGAACCATTTTTCTGTCTCATGGCACATATTTGAGAACTAAGTAAGATGTCTGTGAAGAGTGACCAGCCCGGGGCCTCATACACAGTAGTCACAATTTTTAAGGGGTAGCGATTTTTACTAACAGGTCACACTCCTAAACTCTAGTGACAGGCCAGCCCAAGCATGCTACCACCAGCACTAAACCCTCCTATGTTTCTGTAGGTTAGAGCTCTGGCAGCAGGATCCCTGTTTGGGGAAGCTAGCATGCAAACAGCCCCCAACTCTGAGTCTCTTTTCTCATTTTCTCATCCTGATGGGTTCCACCCTCACCACACCCAGCTGTCCTGAATGCCAGCCCAGATGCAGACAAAACCTACACCCCTTTCTTTCACCCATTTCATTCCACTAAAAATAGGCTAAAACTTTAAAAGATAAACCTAAAAAAAAAAAAACTGAAAGGAAGGACAGAAAGGTGAGAAAGGGAACAGAGGGAATGTGACAGCAGGCAAACTGAAATCCCAAGTCCCATGCCTTATCCGGTCTAGAAGCCCGGTCCTCAGCGGCGAAAGTGTGCAGTCTGCACCACCAGACCGCCAGGGGATCCCCACCTACACTTCCTGACCAGCCTCCCTTCAGCCAGCTGAGAAGGCTTCAGCCCACTCTGACCTGAAGGGTCTCTCCCCTCACTCGAGAATCTGAATTATCTACTATACTCTGCATTCAAACATTTTTCCTCTCAATTTCAGACACTGTTGGCAGCAGGCTCTCTCCTCCTTTCTTAGACAGCGGTCCTTGCGGTCTCCTAATCTTCACTTTGGTTGCATATTACGAAACCATCGTTCTCCTACTTTTTTATTTGACGTTAAACCAAAGGGTACTTCGCACAACTTTAGGGACCATTCTTCTTCAGTCACAAGGAACACAGAAATCTCATAAAAATAACTGATGTAATCATCAGACCAGTACAAAGTTAGCTTGATGAAAAAGGGGGAAATATACTTAATCCTCCAGATATAAAAACTCCCATCTAGCAACAAGATTGCCAGGTGGCCCTGTTTTCAGAAATGACAAGGGCAAGGAAACAAACTAGAGGGACAACTTTTGCTACTTGTCTGTCCTAAATATATTCTGTTGCACATAAACCTAATCACAGGAGTAAATCAAGCATACAAAAACCACAATCCCAGAAAATGGTTTGGGACGCACGGCCCTGGGCACAGAAATGATTGAGCTTAAGTTTTTTCAAGAAAACATGGATTTTTTTTCTGGATGACAAGTTTCGGATTTTTTTCTTCTGATATACTTTATTTATTTTTCTATAACAACCTTCATCGTCGTGTCGTGAAGTCTCTCAGTCGTGTCCAACTCTTTGCGACCCCATGGACTATAGCCTACCAGGCTCCTCCCTCCATGGGATTCTCCAGGCAAGAGTACTGGAGTGGGTTGCCATTTCCTTCTCCAGGGGATCTTCCTCCCAACCCAGGGATCAAACCCAGGTCTCCTGCATTCCAGGCAGACGCTTTAACCTCTGAGCCACCAGGGAAGCCCAATAACAACCTACCATTCTGTTCCGTTCAGTCGCTCAGTCGTGTCTGACTCTATGTGACCCCGTGGACTGTAGCCTACCAGGCTTCTCTGTCCATGGGATTCTCCAGGCAAGAATACTGGAGTGGGTTACCGTTTCCTTCTCCAGGGGATCTTCCCGACCCAGGGATCGAACCCGGGTCTCCCGCATTGGAGGCAGACGCTTTAACCTCTGAGCCACCAGGGAAGCCCAAACCTTATTGAGATCTAATTCACACACTACATAATTCAAAGTGTACAACTCAATGGCTTTTCACATATTCACAGTTCCCTGGTGGTTTTGATGGTAAAGAATCCGCCTGCAATGAGGGAGAACTGGTTTTGATCCCTGGGTTGGGAAGATCCCCTGGAGGAGGACATGGCAACCCACTCCAGTACTCTTGCCTGGAGAAGCACCATGGACAGAGGAGCCTGGTGGGCTACAGTTCATGGGTTCGCAAAGAGTCGGATACAACTGAGCAACTAAGCAACAACTGTACATTCATCACAACAATCAATTTTTCATTTTCAACATCTCCTAAAATACACTGTACATTTAACTATCATTTCCATCTCCCTATTCCCCTTAGACCTAGATAACCAATACTCTATTTCCTGCTTAAATAGATTTGCATATTCTAGACATTCCATAAATGTACAGATTCCATAAATGGAATTACACAATATATGGGCTTTTGTACCTGGCTTTTCTCATTGAGCATGTTTCCAAGGTTCCATGTTGTAGCATGTATCACCACTTCGTTCTTTTTTATGACTGAATAATATTCCACTGTATGGTGTTATAATATTGAATTGTGTCCCCCCAACAAAAACTTCATCTTTTAAGTCTAACCCACAGTACCTTAGAAAATGACCTTATATGGAGATACAGTCTTCATAGAAGTATTTACCTTTAAGCAAAATGAGGTCATCAGGGTGGACACTAATCCAAGATGACTGGTGTCCTTACAAAAAGGGAAAATTCAGACCCAGAGACACACCACAGGGAGAACATCATGAGATCACGATGATGGCTACCTACAACGCCAGGAAAGAGATCTGGAACAGACCTTCCCTCCTAGTCCTCTGAGAGAACCAACCCTGCCAACATCCTGACTCAGACATCTAGCCTCCAGAATGTGAGACGACCTACTTCCGCTGGTTAAGATCCCCAGTCTATGGCACTTTCTTACAGCAGTCGCAGCAAACAAACACAAATGGGTACACCATGTTTTGTTTATGCGTTTAAAACCTGATGGACTTTTGGGTTGTTTCCAACTTTGAATATCATGAATAACGCCGCTGTGAACATTCATGCACAAGTTCTTTTGTAGAGATATGGTTCCATTTCTCTTGGCTAAATACACGGGAGAGAAACTGCTGGGTCAAATGGCAATTATCTTTAACTATTTAGGACTATCAAACTGTTTTCCCAGGTGGCTGTGTCAATCTACATTCCTATCAGCAGGGTGGGTGGGTGTAGGTGTTCAATCGTGTCTGACTCTCTGTGACCCTTTGGACTGTAGCCCACCAGGCTCCTCTGGTGGTATTTTCCAGGCAAGAATACTACAGTGGGCTGCCATTTTCTTCTCCAGGGCATCTTCCCAACCCAGGGATTGAACCCACATCTTCTGCATCCCCTACATTGCAGGAGGATTTTTATTACTGAGTCACTGGGGAGCCCTCTATCAGCAGTGTATGAGGGTTCCAATTTCTCCACATCCTTGACAATTCTTGTTCTTATCTTCTTCATTGTAGCCACCCTAGTGGATGTGAAGTGGCATCTTTCTGTGGGTTTGAATTGTATTTCCCTGAAATAATACTGAGCATCTTTCATGTGCTTATTGGCCATTTGTACATCCACTCTGGAGAAAAGATTTTGTAATCCAAAGGTCCTATGCAATCTAGCCCCCAACTGCCTCTACAGACATACTTTGGTCCTGAAACCCTTCCCCTCGCTGATTCCAGGCATCTGACCTTCAGTCTCTACAAACAAGCACTGTGCACTTTCCCACATGGGGACATTTACACCTGCAAGTCTTTTGAACTCAGATAACTCCTGTCCCCACCTTTGCCCTGTTACCGCAATGCATCCTTCAGAGTTCATCACCTCCTCAGTCAACCGTCACCTCCTCAGGGAAACCTTCCAGGAATACCCCAGCCAAGTATCCACCACCTGGCTTGGCTCACAGAGGACCCTGTATCAGGTTAGTGAAACCAATCTAGGAAATGGTCAGATAAATTCTCAGTTTCATTAAGTACAGCTTCATCACCAAATTTTAAGTTACTCATTTCACTAGGCTAGGTAACCATGAAAGTTTAAAACTTAATCAGCTCTTTCAAGTAGAAAGATGAAAGTTCCTATCTTTCATGCAGATTGCTTAAAGTAAAACAGAAAAATAAATTGTTATTTATCTTGCAATGAATTGATTAGTTTATAAAAATTTCATTTGGGCATTTACCAATATTAGTCATATCTCTTACCTGATTTAGAGTCCCCTGAAGTATCTAGGTTGGGGCTGGGGCAATCTAAATTTTAAGAAAGAAATCACGTTTAGTAGTATAAATACAAGGATAAAATAGAAGATTGTGTTCATTTTTGTAAAAAATCATTAAACCAAAAATAACAGAAGTATTCTCTTCTATAAACTGAATCACCTCTTTAAACCCAAAGCAGCATTGCAAGTCAAATTAACACCCAGTTACCAATGGTAAGCAAGGCCATATTCTCAAAGAAAAAAAGATTTAGACTAAGCAACCTTAAGCCTTTTCCAAGAGAAGGCAAACAGAAAGCCAATAAACTTTATAATGACCTTTGGTTGGGTCCCTGGCAACCTCTCAGTCCTGTGCTAAAGGAGTGGCACTCTTTGTTTGATTAACTTGCTGCTGCTGCTGCTAAGTCACTTCAGTCGTGTCCAACTCTGTGTGACCCCATAGACGGCAGCCCACCAGGCTCCCCCGTCCCTGGGATTCTCCAGGCAAGAACACTGGAGTGGGTTGCCATTTCCTTCTCCAATGTGTGAAAGTGAAAAGTGAAAGTGAAGTCAGTCAGTCAACTTAGCCGCTCCCTAAAAACATCCCTGGTGATTAAGTAACTTGACACCAGAAAGGGAAAAAAAAGCACCTGGTTTTAGATTTTGTAACTGAAGAGCAGACAACGGTGTTACTATAGAAAAGACTCAGAGTCCTTTCCCACTGAACAGTCAATTCATGCAAACAACCATCACCGATTTAGTGAAATGACATAGATAACTTGGGATCAGACTAGGGAGGACCTCAAACGCATTGAGTAGAACTGGCCTTGGGGGATGGTTCTCCTACAGGGAATGAGACGAAGATGCAGAATTACAAGAGTGCTTCAAGCTGAAATGGGCCGTGGTATTCCCAAAGACGCTGGTGGACTTTGCAGGGGACGGAGGTTGCTGTTGTTCAGGATGCATTAGACTCCAGAGAGTCTAAAACTCCACTGCAGAGATTCAGCTATGAAATGATAAGAGCTGAGGCCAATGTAGGTGGATGGGAATGGAGATATAGTAAAGGAGAAGAAGGGGTAGCTAGTGCAGAAGTTACCAACAAAATCAACTAGAGCAAGAGTATTTCTGTGGAGGGAAGGACTGCCACTTGGTACCATGGCCCTCATCTGCGTTTATGCCATGCTCAATTAGATGGCTCATGGAACAGGACCTAGCACTCTTCCATTTCATTTGTCTGGAACATTCACCCACGCCAAGGCGGTGAACAGAAGGGGCTCGATTACTGGTTGACTACTTCTCCTCGGCGCAGACAGAGACTACTGTACCTTCACTGACTTACTGCCCACCGTGTGATGGGCACTCTGCAGAAGTTAGAGGAAGATCCAAGTCCCAGCCAATAGCATGTGTGAGGACAAGGAAGGACCATGCAAACATTGACCACTGTAGACAAGAGACAATATGAAAGGAAGGAAGGCGCCAGTACTTTGCTGGTCAGAGAGAGAAATTGAGAGAAGGGACTCAAGCCTCAGCAACCCCTAAACCTCGACCCATGACCTTCTTTTAATAGCAGAGGTTTAACTTGGCCCAGTTTCAGGGATAGAATTAGGTGTTGTTATTTTCATTAAGCATCAGTAATTGGTGATAACACTCAAGTATTAAAGAAAATATCTACCCGTGCCTAGAACAATTATAGAATTTCGTTGACAATGCTTCTCTATTCTTACTCTCCTGAATTTAAAATAAGGTTAAAAAGAACATTAGAGCCAGAGTTTAAAAGGAAAGAGATGTAAGAGCATTTGTTTTCTATTCTTAACTTACAAAAACCACAAAGGTATGAATTCTTTACATTTCATTGTTTTAAATATCTGTTGACAAATAATCTTAAAGAAAATTCTGAAAAACTGTCATTATCCCATTATCCTAACCTATTGATTATTTCAACATATTTCTGTAAGTTGGTGACTACATGAATGTAACGAGGCAATTGCAGCCAATAAATAAAATGAATACAGAAATCATTTTCTAAAAAGTCAAATTTCCACACAGTGCAGCTTAAGTTTTTCAATTACGCAACGTTGACTTAGAGTTCATACCTTTTTCTTCTGAAGAGGCATTGTGATCATCACTAGAACGAGAAAAGAAAAACAGTTTTATAAACGCATACTAATTTTATACAAATAATTATGAAAGTCTTCAAAATGATCATACTATGTTTCTACAGAAATGTTGGCAGGTGGAATAACTCTCTCCCCCCTCAAGGCTCTTCTTGCCCCCTCACTCCCACTCCAGCCAGACTCAAAACCACAGGGAGACAGGTGGCTTTGGAGTGTGCAGGTGAAGCCCTGCCAGCCCGCTCACACCCCGGGTACCACCAGCATCGGGCACCAGCAGCACCGCGCACAGGGTCACTGCGCTGAATCCCCATCCCCGTCTCCAGCACATCCATCCACCTCCCGCCGCCACGCTGGCCTCCAGTCCCTCCTCCTGGTTCCTCCAGAGGTCTTCTCACCTGCTTCTCCAGCCTCCTCCCTCAGATAGAGTACTTCCAGGAAATGAAGGGCCTGGACAGCTCCCCATTCAATTAACTGGTCCTTTCACCGCCTGACCTGGTGTCTGCATCCCCACCCCGGCTCTGCCGTGCTTAGTCTCACGGGAGGTCTCAAGGGAGAACTCCCCATCTTCGCTTCCCACTCCCCGTCCTCTCCCAGACTCAAAGCCACCAGCCTTCTGCTCTTTCCCACGTACGGAAACCACTCGAGCTAGAGGCACCGAGGACCCCTGCCCAGCAAAACCAAGGAGCCCTCTCCATCCTGAGGGACCACCTTTCTTCCAATGAAGCAGGTGACAGGCTCCGTGGTAGCTTCCAGGGCCCCTCACCTGGTCTCCCCCCTCCAGATGCTTCATCTCCCAACTCCATCAGCTCCTGGCGATCCACTTTGTCCCAGGACCACCTCAGAGCGCCCTCCACACACTGCCTCAGGCCCGCCTTCAGGCCAAAGCTTCAGATCCTAGATCTCTGACCCCCTCCCAGGCCTCCTCCCTGAGTTCCAGGTACTTAAGGCCCCAGGGTCACTTCAGCACTTTACTTACAGTCAGCACAAGCTAGTCCTGCCCCTCTCCTCTCCAAGAAAACCTGCTCCTGCCGACCTGTCTTCACAGAGAATCACCAGGTCACCTAACTGGAACCTCCGAGTCATCAAGAACTCGTGCTCCCTCTTTCTCGGCAAGCAGCACAATCAGACTCCTCCCGCTTCCTCCAACCCATCTCTCAAACTTCTCCCCACCTCACTGCACACCGCTTCTGCCTGCCTGCAAGCTCGCTCTCTCACTGGTTCTCGCACAATTACTGTCTCACTCTCCTGGTCTGTCCGTCTGCCAGACCTTACCATGTCTTGCCCTTCTGTGGCTTCTCACTACTTCCTGGCCTGAGCTCCCTGGCACCACACACGTGGACGCTCACCCTGCTCCCTTGTCGCCTACCCTTCCTGCTCCCCCAGAGGGAATGTTCTTCAGTGTCCCAAGCACACCCTGCATAACACACACATACGCACCACCCTCTGCACCTTCCCCTGAAGAGTCACGGCCAGGAGCCTTGCAGGCGTGCAGCTCAGCTTTGTGTGCCCCATGGACACGTAGAGTTTGTGCATATAAGTAACAGCCCTGCCCCCCACCATGATGCCCAAACTGCTCCTTATCCCCCAAGAACAGCATTTCACAAGGTGTGGACTTGAAGACATTAGAACTCTCAGAGTGCCTTCTAAAAAACATTTTTCTGGGCCCATCAAATCAGAATCTTGGATGAATAAATGAAAAACCAGGAAGAAAACAACAATGGTGTTATTTGCACTTATGGGTGTTTCAAATCTTTCTGGATTTTCTCATTGAATCATCCCAATAAGACTATGAAGGCCATTTGACAAATGCAGAGACTGGGGCTCAGAGAGGTTCATTAACTTCCTTGAGGTCACACAGCTAACAGAAAAGGAGCAACTTGTCCCTAGGCCATTAGGACTTCAGAGCCCCTTGTACCATGTCTCCCTTCTCTCCCCACCACTTCCCCGGCTGACCCCAATCCTGGCAGTGAGAGTAAACTGAGGAAGAAGAGCAAAAGCCGCAGACCAACTGCTAGTCCCTTCCTTTCTCTTCAGTCAAGTGAGTCAGGAGCCTCCAGATTCTAAAAACCTCCTTGACTCAAGGTTTTTTCTGATCAACATTCCCAAGTATTTGGTATTTCCCAAGCTCCATGTCCCACAAAAACTATGCATTTTCCTTTTCAGACCCAAGTCCTCTTATTTTTTAATCTTAACCTCTGGCTCAGAAGGTCAGAGAGTGGTGGTAAGCCTGAAATTAGGAAATGTTTTGTTTCCTAATGAAATGCATACAAGAACAAGCCAGCCATTGCATCGTTCTTCTCCAGACTCATACCCTTACAATGCAGTCATTGCGCCTTTTAATTTAAAAGTAATTATGAGAACATGTAATGCCACGATGTTAGTTTTTTGAATGTTGAGCTTTAAGCCAGTTTTTTCACTCTTCTCTTTCACTTTCATCAAGAGGCTCTTTAGTTCTTCGCTTTCTGCCATAAGGTTGGTGTCATCCACGTATCTGAGATTATTGCTATTTCTCCCAGTAATCTTGATTCCAGCTTGTGCTTCAACCAGCCTGGCATTTTGCACGATGTACTCTGCATATAAGTTAAATAAGCAGGGTGACAATATACAGCCTTGACATTTTCCTTTCCCAATTTCGAACCAGTCTGTTGGTCCATGTCTAGTTCGAGCCGTTGCTTCTTGGCCTGCATACAGATTTCTCAGGAGACAGGTAAGGTGGTCTGGTATTCCCATCTCTTGAAGAATTTTCCAGTTTGTTGTGATCCACACAGTCAAAGGCTTTGATGAAGTCAATAAAGCAGAAGTAGATGTTTTTCTGGAACTCTCTTGCTTTCTCATTGATTCAACGAATGTTGGCAATTTGATCTCTGGTTCCTCTGCCTTTTCTAAATCCAGCTTGTACATCCGTAAGTTCAGAGTGCACGTACTGTTGAAGCCTGCCGCTTCATGGCAAACAAATGGGAAACAATGGAAACCGTGACAGACTTTATTTTTGAAGGTTCTAAAATCACTGCAGATGGTAACTGCAGCCATGAAATTAAAAGGTGCTTGCTCCTTCGAAGAAAAGCTATGACCAACCTAGACAGCATATTAAAAAGCAGAGACATTAGCTTGCCAACAAAGGTTTGTCTAGTCAAAGCTATGTTTTTTTCAGCAGGCATGTATGGATGTGAGAATTGAACTATAAAGAAAGCTAAGCACCAAAGAAGGATGTTTCTGAACTGTGGTGCTGGAGAAGATCTTGACAGTCCCTTGGGCTGCAAGGAGATCAAACTAGTCAATCCTAAAGGAGATCAATCCTGAATATTCACCAGAAGGACTGATGCTGATTCCAATACTTTGGCCCCCTGATGTGAAGATTGGAAAAACCCTGATGCTGGGAAAGATTGAAGGCAGGAGGAGAAGGGGATGACAGAGAATGAGATGGTTGGATGGCATCACCGACTCGATGGACATGATTTTGAGCAAGCTCCGGGAGTTGGTGATGGACAGGGAAGCCTGGTGTGCTGCAGTCTGTGGGGTTGCAAAGAGTTGGGACATGACTGAGCAACTGAACTGGACTGATGAGAACATGCATTAAGAGTTCAGTTCAGTCGCTCAGTCGTGTCCGACTCTCTGCGACCCCATGAATCACAGCACGCCAGGCCTCCCTGTCCATCACCAACTCCCGGAGTTCACTCAAACTCATGTCCACAGAGTCGGTGATGCCATCCAGCCATCACATTCTCTCTTCTCCTCCCGCCCCCAACCTTTCCCAGCATCAAAGTCTTTTCCAGTGAATCAACCTGTCGCATGAGATGGCCAAAGTATTGCAGTTTCAGCTTTAGCATCAGTCCTTCCAATGAACACCCAGGATTGATCTCCTTTAGAATGGACTGGTTGGATCTCCTTGCAGTACAAGGGACTCTCAAGAGTCTTCTCCAGCACCACAGTTCAAAAGCATCAATTCTTCGGCGATCAGCTTTCTTCACAGTCCAACTCTCACATCCATACATGACCATGGGAAAAACCATAGCCTTGACTAGACGGACCTTTGTTGGCAAAGTAATGTCTCTGCTTTTTAATATACTATCAAGCTTGTTCATAACTTTCATTCCAAGGAGTAAGCGTCTTTTAATTTCATGGCTGCAATCAGCATCCGCAGTGATTTTGGAGCCCAAAAAAATAAAGTCTGACACTGTTTCCACTGTTTTTCCATCTATTTCCCATGAAGTGATGGGACCAGATGCCATGATCTTTGTTTTCTGAATGTTGAGCTTCAAGCCAACTTTTTCACTCTCCTCTTTCACTCTCATCAAGAGGCTTTTGAGTTCCTCTTCACTTTCTGCCATAAGGGTAGTGTCATCTGCATATCTGAGGTTATTGATATTTCTCCCAGCAATCTTGATTCCAGCTTGTGCTTCTTCCAGCCCAGAGTTCCTCATGATGTACTCTGCATATAAGTTAAATAAGCAAGGTGACAATATACAGCCTTGATATACTCCTTTTCCTATTTGGAACCAGTCTGTTGTTCCATGTCCAGTTCTGACTGTTGCTTCCTGACCTGCATACAGGTTTCTCAAGAGGCAGGTCAGGTGGTCTGAGATTCCCAGCTCTTTCAGAATTTTCCACAGTTTATTGTGATCCACACAGTCAAAGGCTTTGGCATAGTCAATGAAACAGAAATAGATGTTTTTCTGGAACTCTCTTCCTTTCTCCATGATCCAGCGGATGTTGGCTATTTGATCTCTGGTGCCTCTGCCTTTTCTGAAACCTGCTTGAACATCTGGGAGTTCACGGTTCACATATTGCTGAAGCCTGGCTTGGAGAATTTTGAGCATGACTTTACTAGCACGTGAGATGAGTGCAATTGTGTGGTAGTTTGAGCATTCTTTGGCATTGCCTTTCTTTGGGATTGGAATGAAGACTGACCTTTTCCAGTCCTGTGGCCACTGCTGAGTTTTCCAAATTTGCTGGCATATTGAGTGCAGTACTTTCACAGCATCATCTTTCAAGATTTTAAATAGCTCAACTGGAATTCCATCGCCTCCACTAGCTTTGTTCGTAATGATGCTTTCTAAGGCCCACTTGACTTCACATTCCAAGATGTCTGGCTCTAGGTCAGTGATCACGTTTTCGTGACTATCTTGGTCACGAAGATCTTTTTGTACAGTTCTGTGTATTCTTGCCACCTCTTCTTAATATCTTCTGCTTCTGTTAGGTCCATACCATTTCTGTCCTTTATTGAGCCGATCTTTGCATGAAATGTTCCCTTGGAATCTCTAATTTTCTTGAAGAGATCTCTTGCATTAAGAGTTAGACATCCTTATTGTACAAAATATATCTGCTTAAAACAGTGACAAACTTCCCTCGACTGTCCCTTTCACAGTCCCCTTTCTACAGCTGTTTATCTTTATTTCCAGATGTGCATGCACGTGCACAGATATCAGAACTTCTGCTAAAAACCAGAAAACCTTCATGGAAAACCTTTATTTCACCATGTAATGAGGCTACAGGGTAGAGGGTCAGCTCTCTGCATCAAAACACCCAACAGTTATGGGGGAAGGGGCTTAGCCTGGGGTGAAGGAGCCACCCACTGGGCAACACCAAAGACACAGCCCGGTGGAGGAAGCAACCCAGGAGACCCACAGAGCCCTTGCACTGTATGGGAATCTGCTTTAGAGGCAGCAGAATCTGCTACCCTAAAATATGTCTCTTTGGCATATTAATTATTTTAAGCTGGTTATTCTCTAAGAAACAGCAGGCAAAGCAAAAGAGTTGAAAACCCAGCAGGAGCTAGCCTTCTGGAAGAAACATTAACATTTGTAAGGGAAATCTCCATGTGTAAGGGTGTCCAAATCTGTATCTTATCAGTGAAAGGGCAGGGACTGAAATCTCAGGACAACCTCACCCGGGCTTACTATGCACTTCCTGGGGACCTCCCAGACTGACTCTCGCCACCCTCAACATCCTTGTCTGCCTGCTGAGGACGGTATTTAAGGTGAGGGCTCTGGCCATTTTGGAGAGTTACTCGAAGTTTTCCTTGGTATCTCCCATGTATGGCTGTTGTCGCTAAGTCATGTGCGACTCTTCTGCAACCTCATGGACTGCAGCCCACCAGACTCCTCTGTCCTTGGGATTCTCCAGGCAAGAACTCTGGAGATATTCCATTTCCTCCTCCAGGGGATCTTTCCAACCCAGGGATCGAACTCGGCTCTCTTAGGTCTCCTGCACTGGCAGGTGAACTCTTTACCACTAGCACCACCTGGAAAGCCCCTCTTCCATGTATACCAGTTATTAAAACTTTTGCATGTTTTTCTCCTGTTAATCTGACACATGTCAATTAAATCCTCAGACCAGAAGAACCCAGAAGGGTGGAGGAAGATTTTCTTCCTCTCTGACACACCACGCGGATGCTAGTGCCCTACATCTTCTTCCTGTCTGCTTTTCCATGTGGTTTGTTAAAAGGAAAACTAAAGTAATCATGGAGAGGGAGGACCCATTCCAAGTGTTCCCAGTGTAATTTAGGGGCTGAAGATCAGTAGGGAATGGAAGTGGACATTTACTTAGTATCCCTTTCAAAATTCCTTACATTTTTATCCTGACTCAATCGTGATGACTAGGTGTAATGTCAATGCCTTATGTCTACCAGCTCCCAGGCCCTGCCTAGTACCGGTCTCTTTCCCTTAGTGCGAGGAGAAAAACCTGCATCTTGACACTGTAAAATCCAACCAGAGGGAGCCTTTCTCCCACCTCTGCGCCTGGGCCTGACTGCAGCCTGGACAGGTGGATAGTAGGCGCCAGAAGGGTTTCAATCAAATCTGGCTCCATCAGTAATAATTCTCCAGTTAAAGATTTTAACAATCCTTAAAGTGAAAATTGGAGAAGGCAATGGCACCCCACTCCAGTACTCTTGCCTGGAAAATCCCATGGGCGGAGGAGCCTGGTAGGCTGCAGTCCATGGGGTCGCAAAGAGTGGGACACGACTGAGCAACTTCACTTTCACTTTTCACTTTCATGCACTGGAGAAGGAAATGGCAACCCACTCCAGTGTTCTTGCCTGGAGAATCCCAGGGACGGGGGAGCCTGGTGGGCTGCCGTCTATGGGGTCGCACAGAGTCGGACACGACTGAAGTGCCTTAGCAGCAACAGCGGCAGCAGCAAAATGAAAATAAAACCATAATTGTTGTTGTTATTCAGTTGCCAAGTTGTGTCCAACTCTTCACGACCCCATGGACTGCAGCACACCATATAAAATATATATTATTATATATCAATATAGTTACTAATATAATATTTTATTATATTTAAATCATAATATAATAACTAATATTTTTTTTAATATTTACTGTGTGCCTGAACCCAAGCCAAGGACCTGGCAGGCATCAATGGGCTCTTTGCAACAAACTTTTTAGTGCCTGATGCTGAACTAGTATCATCCCCATTTCACAGATGAGGAAACAAGGCTTAGGTAACTTATCCACAAACCCAGTCCATCTGACGGCAGAGCCCAAGCTTTTATCAGTACATTTCACAACAAAAAGCCTAGAATCCCGCCGGGCAGGTAAAGTCAAAACACTTGACACTTTCTAGTCTCCGTTCCTAGGTGCCACTGTCCGTGAAGGTTAATTCTCAACTAGAGTCACCTTGCAGTAAGTAATAAAAAGTTATTAGGCATAATTAAACCCATAATGGGTCGATTCAGGTAAAGAATTGACCTGCAATGCAGGAGCCACAAGAGATACAGGTTCAGTCCCTGGGTCAGCAAGATCCCCTGGAGGCGGGCACGGCAACCCGCTCCAATTCTCTTGCCTGGAGAAGCCCATGGACAGAGGAGTCTGATGGGCTACATAGCATAGGGTCGCAAAGAGTCAGACGGGACTGAAGTGACTGAGCATGCGTGCACACAAACCTATAATGAGGCCCAAATCCTCCTCTAACTCTTCACCAGAACGAAACAAACTAGTGTTTTACTTCTTTTAGCCCCTATCCAGTTTCAGGAAATAGGTCAAAGAAAGTTAAATGGGTTAAGAAAGTGGAAAAGAGTTTATATTAGTCACAAACTAAAGTTAATCTGCATAATCATAAAATAGTTATACTTTCCAGAGAATAAAGTTGATGAAAATACTATTTTCTATAATACAGGTCTCTTTTCATCAACTGAAATCAACTCACAGTTGCTGTGATAAGCGGAGGGGATATAAAAGTGACACGTGAAACAGGAACCTGGTCCCAAGGGGCACACTAATGGAAGAGAAGACAGATCAGGAAATAAAATGTATGTGATGTGGGAAGAGCACAATAAAAGCAATAGAAGCTATCATTTTAGCCCAGAGCAGGCTATGGTGAACTGGGAAGAATGCAGCTGTCATGCTAAGAACACAGGCTGAAACTTAAGACCACTTAAACCTCAATGCTAAGGTCAGCTTTTGCATTTTCAGAGAAAGCTACCACCCCTCAGGATCCTCTCACTGTTAGAAAAAACTGAAACGGAAAGGAACCTATAAATATCTTCGAGTCTGAAGCATTATTTTACAGAGGGAGAGATGCGCTCTAGCAGAGGTGAAACTAATAAACACTCAAGATCACACAGCAAGTTGGAAGCAGAGACAATCTTACAACCTGTCTCAGGTCTCCTAGTTTACCCATCAATTCATCCATTTAACAAGCACAGATGGACTATGTGCCAGGCATGACTGAATAAAGCACATGGCGCTGTAGCTTCAAGAACCCATCAGCCTGATGGGGAAGACTGTCTACTTGCATCTGAGAAAGGAAGTGCTGTCTAAGATTGAAGAATTGGGGGGTGGGAGGGCAGCTTCCTGAGGAAGTGACATTTAAACTCAGCCACAAAGGACAAGCAGGAACAGGCAAGAGAAGAATTGGAGCCAGGGGGAGTAGAGGTCACACAGCTTCTGTCTGAGGCAGGAAGGAACTGATCAAGATCCAGGAAAAGGGGGAAAGCAAGTGTGATCAGAGGAGATGAGGAAAGACAGGAAGGTGGAGAAACTCCAGCTCTGTAACCAAGCCAATGGCTGAATAGAGATCGTCTGGTCCACGGAGTGGTCTCTAAATCTTCCCTCTTGGGAAGATCTGAAGTTTGAGCGCAAAGGAGGAAGTCAACAACGCAGGGTTCCAGAATCTGCTGTCGTCAACATCTCTCATGGGGAATGTCTGACCCTGTGCAACCCTGATAGCCTACAGGCTCACACACTGCCTACATTGACCCCAAAAGGTCCAAGCATTTCCCCAAAGAAAATCTCAGTCTCCAGGCCACAAAAGCCAGACCTCCCTGCCCAAGAAGTTGTAGTACCAGATGATAAACACCCTCAGGAGGCTAGGAAACTTTAAAGCATACTCCAAGGAAACTGTCTTCACAGACATGAGGTCTGGAAGCCAACTACACAGCCCCTTGCAGAGGGCCAGAAGGATTTCCTGTACTCCAAGCCCTCTGGGACCAGGCTGGGGCCGGGGAGGAGGTGGGGTGGGGAGGGGTAGTCAAGGACTCCATAGGGGAAAGTGGCAGACAGGTGAGGGAAGGCGGAGGAGAGGTGTGGGCATCATGAGCCACCAGCTGTCAGTTCTCCCAAGGGACACTTCCCAAGCTGGGCAGGTTACCCATCATCACCCAGTTTCCTTTATTCTAAGCATCCCATAACCACCACCGATAATCAGTTCACCTGGGATATAAGCCATCCCATCCCTTTTTTCTTCTATGTTCAGGTCCCAGAATGAGAGCACAGCCTTAAAAGCTTCGGAAAACATTTAGTACCAGCAAAGGTGAAAAATCCACAGGCCTAGCCCTCCAGGCTGGCTCCTTCATCTATTCCCTCCCCTCCTTTTCTTCAGTTATACCAGTAGGAAAAAAAAAAATAGTGGTCAAACAGGTAGGTTTTTGGATATCAAAGGCTAAAGGATTCACACATCATTACTTGTAACAGGCAAAACCTGGAAACAACTGCCATGTTCATCAAGAGAAAAATGGATGAACAAAATGTGATTCTGTCATAAAATGGGAGTCCTGTAAGCCACGAGAATGCAAAACTGCTTACACACAACTGAGAGGATGAATCTCACAAGCCTAACAGCACAAAAGAAGTAAGACACAAAAGGGCACATGCTGTATGATTCTACTTTTATAAAGCTTACAAACTAGCAAAACTATCTCTGGTCCTTTTGGGATGAAGGGATGGGAAAGCAGGAGGAAAAGGAAGGGGGCTTTTAGGACGCCATGTTCTATTTCTTGACCTGGGTGGTAGTTACACAGACGTGTTCACTTGGTGATAATGTATCAGCTGTACACTTAAGATGCTGTGTTTTCGGTACGACTGTACATACACTTCAAGGAAGGGTTTTCAGCATCTTGGGGAAGGAAAAGTACATAAGACTTTAGTTTTGTGGGCCACATTTATGAATGGAAAATGGCCCTGGGTGGTAGGGGGCAAAGCGAAGAGATGACTGCATTTGGGATATGGCCCAAATGGCAGGTGGGGTGACAGGAATTGGGGTGAACAGTTTCAAGGTCTACTTTCTTCTTTCTCCCATAACTAACTGTCAATGAAATCTCTGTATCCTATACTCCAAAGGGAAGTGGGACCAGGAGGAAAAGTTGGAACTGTGCTGGCTTAAGGGAGAAAGGAGGCCACTGGAACACTCCTATCAGTGAGGAGTCAAGGAGGGGAGGAGGAAGAAGAGGGAAAAGAATGAAATCACAAGTGCCCAGGGCAGGCAAGAAGGAGAGCTGGCCTGACTGGGAATGGATGGGGTGGGGTGATTCCCATTACTCAGCCCAGTTGAAGGGATCCCTTCCCTACTCCCCTCCCTGAGCCCTGCTCTGATGCACACCTAAATTAATGGCTTTATTGTGCTGCTCAAGAGATGCAAGAGACACAGGTTCAACCTCTGGATAGTGAAGATCCCCTGGAGCAGGAAATGGCAACCCACTCCAGTATTCTTGCCTGGAAAATCCCATGGACAGAGGAGCCTGGCAGGCTACAGTCCACGAGGTTGCAGAGAGTCAGACACAACTGAGCACGCATGCACGTTGTACTTTGTAAGTCATTTATAACTCTTGGGAACTAAAGAACAAGAGAAGTGTGTGTGCGTGTGTGTGTGTGTGTACAGCAAAGGATTCCACATCCTCAGCAACACATTGTTTGGCATATAGTTTGCACTATTTAAAAAACAAAAGGTTCACTGGATAAATGACAGAAACAATGTGGTAATTAGATATAAAGTTGCTGCTGCTGAGTCACTAAGTCACATCCGACTCTCTTTCGACCCCATGGACTGTAGCCCACCAGGTTCCTCTGTCCATGAGATTTTCCAAGCAAGAATACTGAAGTGGGTTGCCATTTCCTTCTCCATGGTATTCTTCTGGACCAGGGATTGAACCCACACCTCCTGCATTGGCAGGCAGATTCTTTACCACTGAGCCATCTGGGAAGTCCCTAGATATAGAGACCTCCTTCGTATTTAAAAATCAGTAATAACATTTTAAATGGCAAAAAATGTGGGAATGGCTAAGTATCAGAGTGGCATACTGTGCAGCTACTAAAAATTACAGGTAACAGTAGCAAACATCTGTAGGGTGCTTTACAGTTTACTGAGAATTACACCCCCCTCCTTGTTTGACACACAATTATACAGACTTTGCTGCCACACTGAAATGTGCAAATGACTCAGTAAGTCTTCCTGAAGAGACCAGAAAGATCAGCGATTGCGGCCTAGCAAGTTTTTATGTAAAGAGGTAGGGAGGACCCATTTATCAGAGAAATGGGGTCACAAAGAGTCGAACAAGACTGAGCAACTGAAGTGAACTAGGAAGGAGTAAGCAGAAGTTGAGTTAGCTCTGCTTTGTTTGTGTAAATAACCGTGCATGCTAATTTCACACACTATACTTCAATTCACTCCCCTTTTCTTTTGGAACAAAACTTAACTTTTGCTATATTTGATTGATTCAAAATTCTCTTTAACCACAATTTGCAAGTCTTCCTGCTAACTGACCACCACTAAGGAAATGTTTTTGATGACCCAAGTGGACCCAGTTCTTCTTCTAGTGGGGTTTTATTAATGCTAATGTGAAGAAATTCAACAGCAGAACCTAGCCACAACAAACCTTTCCACACTGTCTTCCTGATTGCAAGTGTTTTAAAGAACAGAAACAAAAAAAAAATCACACATAAAACAAAAAAAAAGCCTTCCCTCCTTCCTAAAAGAATATGAGCCTAATGTTCAACGAATAATCCACGAAACACTGAAGTCGTGAACACTTTCAAACTCCGTATTTTCTAGTTGATCGTGTATAAACTGTTATGTGGCAGGGACTGTCCCATAAGCAAGTTCTCTGCAGAGTCTGAATCTTTGCCCAGCGTTTCTGCACTGCTTTGGGCGGGCTTCCTGCATGTGCTTAGAGCAATGAGAGGATTACCTAAAGGATACATTTCACAAACAAGCCGTCACGTGTCTTGTGCTGAAACTGCATCCAATGCCAAAAGTCTGCTTCTGCAGATGAGAGCTCTGGAGAACTCGACCACCATAGCCCAAACCAGCTCTGAATACACATTCCCACGTGAAAAGAGGCTGCCTTTAAAGGTCTGTGGGACGCTGACGAAAAACAGAGGCATTCGCTACCTTCACAGTAATAGCAGATATCCTAAAAGCAATGTTGATCTCGTGACTTCTGTGCTAAAGACAGTATTAGGGCCCCATGGAAGCGTAGAAGAGATGGCTGGCGCAGGGGGGTAATGGGGGTGTTCCACGCATGGACAAAAGGGGATTACGGAAATAATCCCGCCCTCGGCTCAAAAAACCATTTGAAAGTCAAGGGGCCAAAGCGCCGGTGGTGTTCAGAAAAACTTCCCAAGTCCTCCCCGACCCGGGTGCAGTGGGCGCAGGGGATCCGGAGAGCTGAAGCTCGAGAGATGGGAGCAGACGAGGACAGCAGAAGCCGGCCAGGGGGGCGGGGAGTCAGCGCGGAGGCGGGAAGGGCGCGAGTCCGCTCGCGCGGGGAGCAAAGCGGATGCCGCAGGGCGATCAGCCCCTCCACACCGGCCCGCCGCCCGCAGCCGCTGCCGCCGGCTGGATGTGGCCAAATCGGGCCCACCTGCCGCCGCCTCTGCGCCGCCGCTGCCGAGGGGCCGCGGGGCGGGCGCCGGGCAGCCGCGACGGCAGGGGGCAGCAGCGCCGGCCGTAGCTCCGCCTCCGGGCCGGGCGCCCGGGGCCTCGGAGCCGCGCGCCACCGCCTCCCGCGCGAGCACCTGCGCGCGACCCCGGCGCCGCCCGCCCGGCCCAGGTGCGGCCGCCCAGGGCCTGCCGGCGGCGAGGGCACCGGAGTCCGGGCTGCAGGGCGAGTCGCTACCCCCACGCTCCGTGCCCGCGCCACGCAGGCGCCGCCACCGAAGGGTGCTTTGTTTGTGCAGCTCGAGCGGGGATGCCGGGGCGGGAGTGGAGCCCCCGCCCCGTCCGGAAAACGGGGAAAGCAGAGCCCGCCGTAGAGGGTGCTGAAGACCGCGAAGCCCCTTCTCGCGGCGATGTCGGCGCCAGCCGCACCCCACCGCCGCTCTGCCAGTCCTCCTCCCCAAACCCCGACCCCCACGCAGCCCCGCGGCTGCGCTCACCTGCTCTCCGCGACCCCCGCGTCTCGGCTCATCGTTGCCAGGCGCCTGGGAGGGGGCGCCACGCGCGCCCGGGGCTCGGCGCTCGAGCAGCGCCCGGGCGCCTGCAGGAGGGGTTCGCGTGCCGTGCGCCGCCCTGCGCACCCGGCGGCGGCGGACGCGGCCGGGGGAGGGACGAGGGCGAGCCAGAGCCACCGGGGGAGGGGACTGCGCGGGAGGGGGCGCCCGGCGCGCTGCTGCGGCGGTAGCCGGAGGCCGCCCCGGCTCCCGAACGGAAACGCACGCTCGCCGGCGGCCCCGCGCGTGCACGCCGGCGGGCACACTCTCACACGTGCGCACAGCGGCCGCTCGGTGGCTGCTTACCTCCCTGCGGGAGCTAGGTTTGGTGACACGAATGCCGGGGCTTCTGTGAAAGAGCAGGGCCAGCGCCATTCTGCAGGGAGCTCATATCACCCCGATTGGGGGGTTTTCACCAGACAACCCTCCTCCCTCGAGGAATTCCCAGATTTTCTTCCTAGGGTCTGAAAGCCCCTCGAAATTTATTTTCAGATTTTATATCTAAATCCAAGTGTCTAGAATGAGGGACCGCAGCTTTCATATGGTTAAACAGCCTTGTGACCCCGGCCCCTCCACCCCAAACTTTAAGGGTGGATGGGCTAAACCAATGGTTTCCCAACTTTGCTGCACATTTGAACACCCAGGGAGTTTTAAAAGTCTCGATGATCCGAGTGGTATCCCAGATGAATTAGATTAGT
Organism: Moschus berezovskii; assembly: GCF_049115385.1. Lineage (NCBI taxonomy): Eukaryota > Metazoa > Chordata > Mammalia > Artiodactyla > Moschidae > Moschus > Moschus berezovskii. The sequence continues at coordinate 130,281,541 of NC_142460.1, read as the reverse complement.
GCAGGGGATCTAGTCACACATTTCTTAAAGATCCAGGTGATTCCAATATTCAGCAAAGTATAGGAACCACTGCTTAGACTGCCAGTGGTCCTCGTGGTACCCTGTTTTCTTTTACCCCGTTTCTCAGCGTGATCCTTTGCTTGTCTATTTTCCACGTGGTGGTGGGTGTCACACAGCATCAAGCCCAGGTCTGACTCACAGTAAGTGCAGAGTACACCTCTATTGCAGGAAGGAAGCTAAGGCAGAGTCCAGGATGGGCCCTCTACCTTGCAGCCCCCTCTTTGCTCTTTCTGAAATTCTCCACAGGCTGAAATACACTTGACCTCATGGAAATGTCATGCCTGAAGCTGGAGAAGGCAATGGCAGTCCCCTCAAGTACTCTTGCCTGGAAAATCCCCTGGATGGAGGAGCCTGAGTCGGATACCACTGAGCAACTTCACTTTCACTTTTCACTTTCATGCATTGGAGAAGGAAATGGCAACCCACTCCAGTGTTCTTGCCTGGAGAATCCCAGGGACGGGGGAGCCTGGTGGGCTGCCGTTTATGGGGTCGCACAGAGTCAGACACAGCTGAAGCGACTTAGCAGCAGCATGCCTGAAGCTGGGGAAGAAAAGAAGTCATTGCGCTTGAAGAGACATCTGTCTTTTAGTTTCCTCCAAATGTCTCCACCTCAAAACACCGCTATCTGTCTCACTGTGACTCAGAGGTCCAGTGCTGACAGTGTGGGAGAACACAATAAAAATCATGGCTCAGTGACTGGAACACCAGTTGAGTCCAGCACTATGACTAGGTGGTTTATACCTGGGAAATTGATGGCCTTGGTACTATCACTGGGCCTTGGTGTTCTTCTGTTTAACATAAACATGAACAAGTTCTCAGAACATCAGCATCAGACAAGGCCCCTCTGTGACCACAGTGTACGAAGACAAGAGCAAGACTCCTTAATCATGTCTAAACACAGACAAAATATGAACATCGTCCAAGCCACAGTGGACACACAGCCATTCTGGCCATTTAGAACCTCTGCCGATTATAGCCTTAGCCTCCCTCTGGTCTGCCCTTCTAAGAATAAGATTTACAAAGATATACATTTGTAGAATGAACTCTGGTTTCCTGAGCACCCCCGCAATCAGCTAACAAAAAAACAAATCCTTTAATAATATTTTCTAATACCTCCTCACTGACATACCTCCAGGGTTTCCCATGGTATGCGTTTCCCTGAGTGCAATGAGTAATAAATTCAACTCTTAAAAACGATAGGAAATATTCCTAGTGTTCTTTGGCAAGCAAGCATTAAAAAATATCTCAATCACAGTAATAGCACAAAGTAACTATCACACCCTCTTCACGTATAAGCTAACTGGGGTTCATACAGATTATATAACAAACTCACACAGGGCTGCCTGGCTGTCAGTAGAGAGGCAGGCTTCAAGTTCACATGGTTTTGAGGGGAGCCAGGCTGCTATGCTACCTTCTCCCAATAACTCTGACTTCCAGATGAGCCTGAGTTCCAGCCCCAGCTCTGCTCTTTTCTAGCTATGGGCATCTGAGCATGTCATTTAACTCTCTTGAGTTCACCTTCCTTGCAAAAGAAAAAAAAAAAAAAAGTAGACCTAGAAACAGGTGTTTTTTGTTTAGATATAGATGGGGAAACAGTGGAAATAGTGTCAGACTTTATTTTTTTGGGCTCCAAAATCACTGCGGATGCTGATTGCAGCCAGAAAATTAAAAGACGCTTACTCCTTGGAAGGAAAGTTATGACTAACCTAGATAGCATGTTAAAAAGCAAAGACATTACTTTACCAACCAAGGTCCGTCTAGTCAAGGCTATGGTTTTTCCCGTGGTCATGTATGGATGTGAGAGTTGGACTGGGAAGAAAGCTGATCGCTGAAGAATTGATGCTTTTGAGCTGTGGTGCTGGAAAAGACTCTTGAGAGTCCCTTGGACTGCAAGGAGATCCAACCAGTCCATTCTAAAGGAGATCAATCCTGGGTGTTCATTGGAAGGATTTATGCTAAAGCTGAAACTCCAATACTTTGGCCACCTCATGAGAAGAGTTGACTCACTGGGAAAGAGTCTGATGCTAGGAGGGATAGGGGGTGGGAGGAGATGGGGACGACAGAGAATGAGATGGCTGGATGGCATCACCGACTCGATGGACATGAGTTTGAGCGAACTCCGGGAGTTGGTGATGGACAGGAAGGCCTGGCGTGCTGTGATTCATGGGGTCGCAAAGAGTCGGACACGACTGAGCGACTGAACTGAACTGAACTGATCTTATTAGTTTCAGATGCACAATATAATGATTTGGTAGGTGTATATATGTGAAATGCTCACCATAATAAGTCTAGTTCATATCCATCCCCACACCTAGTTATAAAAATTTTGTTCTTATGCCAAGAATTTTTAAGATATAATCTCTAAGCAACTTTCAAATATATAATATAGTATTATTAACTATATGAAGGTGTATACTACTGGTATATTTTTCATAAACTCCCCAGGTGGCCTGACACAGCACCTGTTGGCAGACCCTGGTTTTGGAAGTTACCTTGCATCTACCAGATCTGAACTCCCCTTTTCCAAATGTTACTATGTCATTTGACTCTTCTCACCTTCCAGAAGTTTTTTGGCTTTCAGGAGACCCATATAATAATATGATAAGCAAATGAACTAAAGCCTGAAAAAACCATGTGAGTGAACTTGTATTGGATCCTTCAGCCTCACCTGAGTCTTTGGACCACCGCAGCCCTGGTGGACAGCTTGCCTACAATTTCATGACAGACCTTGAGCCACAACCACCCAGCTAAGCCATTTACAGATTCCTGACCCACAGGAGTTTTCTGAAATAATATTTGTTGTTTTAAGCTGTTACATTTGGGGGTAATTTGTTATGCAGCAAAAAACAATACAAAGGAAATAAGATCCCATAGTGCAGTAGAATCACACTGTTTGCACTTTAAGGTACATTTAACCATATTCACTCTGCAAAAGCGTGAGAGAAAACAATTTACAGTGTCAACAATTCTGCCTGTTACTCCAGTGAAATGAGAGGATGAGTTGAGAGAGGTGGGTCTGGTTTTATCCATCAGTCTCTGATTCACCCCTGGGTATCTCTCACAGAGATGAAAGTCTTGATACTGGCTATGTTGCCTGTGTTTTTAAATATCTGTGTTTTGCACAAAGTGGAAAGAATGATTCTCTGATTTAGATTCTATGTATAACATAATCAAAATGACACTTGAAACCCCTTAACTCATCAGGACCTGAGCACAGAACATCCCCAAATCAAGAATAGCACTGACTTTAGACCAGTGTAAGAGGGGCCCCAAACCCAGGACCCTGGCTTCAGAGGACCCTTCCACAGCTCTCATCCAATCACACTTCCCATGGGCTAAGGAGTCCATGAGGCCCAAGGGATGTGCCCTTCCATAGTTTTTGTCCTGTCTCCACTTCTAAACCAAGCTCAGGGGAAGAGAGATCCCACATTCCTCTCCAAATGCCCAGAGCTCACTTTCAGGGCACAATAGGCCTTTCCCCAGTCCAACCTTCACCAGCTCCAACTCTACAAGGCTGGGACATAGCAGGGCCAGGGGAGACCAGATGTAGCTGTTTAAAGGGATGTGGATGGAGATTATCTGTGCAAGCCTAGTGGTCCACACATGCACAGAGCCCCTCGCCACACAGGCCAGCAGCAGAAAACCAAGAACAGGACCCACAGACCACGAGCTGGCTCTCCAAATGCTGCCCCTTTGCTGGTGAACGACTCCGACAGCTCTCACTTGACCTGTGCCTCCTGTCAGTTATTCATTTGTTAGGAATATTTGTCAAAGCGGGAAGACACAATATATTTCATGTAACAAACAGTGTGTTTGCTTGACTTATAACTTACATGTTTAGACATACTACACATGGATGTCCATTTGTGCTCTAGCCCTGGGTCCCACAAATGACTGGGATGACCTGGCCCAGAACTAACTTCTTCATCTTTATTTTGTTTCACTTTTTTAGTTTTAGCCTCTTTTTGCCTGAGAGAGTGGAATCCAAGGCATTATTTGAGTGGGGAGGAGGGCAATGAGATAATTCTCCTTCTGCTTTTATTTAAGTATATTGGTGTGGGACTTCCCTGGTGGGCCAGTGGTTAAGACTTTGTGCTTCCACTGCAAGGGGCGCAGGTTTGATCCCTGGTGGGGGAACTAATATCCTGCATGCTGCTCATGACACAGCCAAATAAATAAAAATAAAAGTATGATGCTTTCAAAATTTTAAGAATAAATAAATATATTGGTGTGTGATTTTGCCTAACACATTTGGTTAAATCCACAAAAATGGTGTGTCTTCTCTCTCTGAGGCCCAAATGGGGCTTGTTCTTTGGGGTCTCTCTAGGTAAGGTCCATGCTTGGATTTTTGTGTGTAGTTGTTATTGTTTAATCCTTTGCTAGGAAAACTATTCATCTCAGATGGAAATGTCCCTTCCAGACCATTTTCTTTACATCTTCATATGTATTATTTAAAAAACTGTGTGTGTGTTTGCCTCAAAATTGTATGATATATGCACTATTTTTCAATTTGTTTTTATGCTAGAATATATCTCAGAAATCTATCCATCTTAGCTACAAATTTTGCTATTCATTTATTTATTATTAACACTATTATTTATTTTTTAGCTCTATTCCATTAAAGATAGTTAAATTATCTCATTTTGATGCCTAATGTACTCTATGAAATTTGTATGTGAGTCATGCATGTTTTCAGATTTAAAATGTGAGTTTATTTATGTTAAATCTTTTAGAAGGGGAGTTAGTGGAGAGAGATCTGAAGAGAGAAGATTTCCTGAAGACATCTTGGAGAATTCCTTCAATACTACAATACCAGGGTGAGACTTGCTTATGTAAGCCGTGCATAAGGGAAGACTAGCCATCTTCTGACTTAATTATGGCAAAAACTACTCAGTTTTCTCTCCATGTCTGTTTTCTGTGTTGTAGATTTTTGTCTTTCTGCTTCTGCCTTTGAAAGGCATGTGCAGCCAAGAGACCGACAGTAAGATGTTCTTTGGATGCTGGCATGAGCCAGGGGAAATCTTGATGTGTTCACACGAATCTTGGTGTTCTTCCTAAAGTCCATTTGATATACTCTCTGGTGTTCTGAGCTACCTTGGAGCTTCCCTTGTTTGTTTTCTAGAACAAGAGCATGACTTTTTTGTTTAAGGTACTCTTCATGGCCTCCCAGGGCTTGTTATGCATCTCCTTCTCCAACTGACAGACGTTGCCATCCTCCAGCCTCCACGGAAAGCAGGTGTTGCCCACTGCTCTGCTGTCGATCAGAGCTCACCAAGGGTGCATGTTCATTACAGCAGAAACACGCCACCACTGGTGACAGGGAACCCTGCCCGGAACTGACAGACTCCTAGCACTGAAGCTAAATCATTCATCTAGAAGAGTCTTTATCTAGTTGTAGTGGACCGAATGTCTGTTCCCCCACCCCCTACAAATTCATATGTTGAAACTCTAACACCGCTGATGTGATGGCATTAAGTGGGGGGCCTTTAGGAGGTAATTAGATTTAGATGAGGTCATGATAGTGAGGCCTCCAAAATGAGATTCATGTCCTTATAAGAAGAGAGACACCAAAACTGTCTTTCTCCATCATGTGAAAAAATAGCAAGAAGTCAGCCATCTGTTCCTCACCAAAGTCCAAATCAGCTGGTCTCTACAATTGTGAGAGAGTAATGTCTGTCTAAGCCACACAGGCTATGGTGTTTTGTTATGGCAGCTTGAGATGACTTAGTCACTAATCTTTAGGCCTCTACTGTCCATGCCTGTTACCATAATTTGGGGAGGGCTACTCTGCTTCTTCCAAGGAGCAAGCGTCTTTTAATTTCATGGCTGCAATCAGCATCCGCAGTGATTTTGGAGCCCAAAAAAATAAAGTCTGACACTGTTTCCACTGTTTTTCCATCTATTTCCCATGAAGTGATGGGACCAGATGCCATGATCTTTGTTTTCTGAATGTTGAGCTTCAAGCCAACCTTTTCCCTTTCCTCTTTCACTTTCATCAAGAGGCTTTTGAGTTCCTCTTCACTTTCTGCCATAAGGGTAGTGACATCTGCATATCTGAGGTTATTGATATTTCTCCCGGCAATACTCTTGAGAGTCCCTTATATTGAAAGGTGATCCAACCAGTCCATTCTAAAGGAGATCAATCCTGGGTGTTCATTGGAAGGTCTGATGCTAAAGCTGAAACTGCAATACTTTGGCCACCTCATGCGACGAGTTGACTCACTGGAAAAGACTCTGATGCTGAGAAAGGTTGGGGGCGGGAGGAGAAGGGGACGACAGAGAATGAGATGGCTGGATGGCATCACCGACTCTGTGGACATGAGTTTGAGTGTACTCCGGGAGTTGGTGATGGACAGGGAGGCCTGGCGTGCTGTGACTCATGGGGTCGCGGAGAGTTGGACACGACTGAGGGACTGAACTGAACTGAACTGAACTGACTCTGCTTCTTGGCTTCCCAGGTGGTGCTAGTGGTAAAGAACCTGCCTGCCAATGCAGGAGACCCAAGAGATGTGGGTTCGATCCCTGGGTCAGGAAGATCTCCTGGAGGAGGGCCTGGCAATCCACTCCAGTATTCTTGCCTGGAGAATCCCCTGGACAGAGGAGCTTGGTGGGCTACAGTCCATGGGGTCACAGAGTCGGACACAACTAAAACATACACGCACTCTGCTTCTGCCTTTATCTAGCTGAACTCTCTTTGTCAAAGTTATTTAAAGAGACAGTGCATGAGGAAAAGATTCTGGGAAAATGAATTTAGTCAGGAAGTTATCATTCCTGCCTCCTACACCCCTTACACCCCCACTGTAATCATGAACCCCAAGATGTAAATACCTCACAGAATGGTTTCCAAATCTAGTTTTAGGATACATCGCTTCAATTAACTCTAAAGGCTATTACAGAACAATAAAATATCACTCAACACAATTTTGACTCACCTTAATTTTAAAAATTAAGCATCATCCAGCCTTTTCCCTAGAAAACAATAGAATAAATAGAATAATTGTCATCCCAGAAAAATTGAAAAATTTCCTTTTTGTGTGTTTCAGTATTGGTTTGTATATAAACCATGCCCCCCCTACCCATTATTGATGACAGAATCTACAGGTATTAGTCAAGATATTTGTTAAGCTAAAAACAAATAGAAAAACATGCTACACAAAGTGGGGTCCTCAGCAACTGCAGCAGCTGCAGCATCACCTGGGAGCTTGTTAGAAATGCAGAATCTCAGTTCCACCCAGAGCTCTTGAGTCCCATTCTACATTTTAATATAATCTAGTGATTTGTAGGGCTTCCAGATGGCACAGTGGTAAAGAATCCTCCTGCCAATGCAGGAGACTCAAGAGATATGGTTTGATGCCTGGGTTGGAAAGATCCCTTGAAGGAGGAATCGGCAACTCACTCCAGTATTCTTGCTTGGAAAATTCCATGGACAGAAGAGCTTGGTGAGCTACAGTCCACGGGCCCACAAACAGTCAGACACAACTGAGCACACACACACGTACGGTGATTTGTGTGCATCTTACACTTTGAGGTGTACTGGTTTTAAAGATACTAGCTATGGGATTTTCTTGGTGGTCCAGTGGTTAAGAATCTACCTTGCAACACAGGGAGCATGGGTTTGATTCATGGTCAGCAAACTAAGATCCCAGTGCTATGGGGGAACTAATGAAAGATCCCGTGTGCCACAAATAAGCTAAATGAAATTTTTTAATTATTAAATTATTATTTAGTATTGAATTTTATTATTTTAATAATTAATATTAATATGTTATATTTAAATAAATAAAGATACTGGGTAGTTCACAGACTCTCCTTCAGAAGAGCCAAATTTGGAATGTTAACATCAGGAGCAAAACCCAAGTCAGTCCTCAGAGGGGCTCAGTGAGGGCAACCACCATGGGGCCACCCAGTTTAAGTAAGGCCAGGTAAAGCAGTAGCATTTTCAGTTTAATTAGTGAGCATTTATTTTTTTTAATTTATTTATTTTAATTGGAGGCTAATTACTTTACATTATTGTATTGGTTTTGCCATACATTGACATAAATCTGTCCCGGGTGTACATGTGTTCCCCATCTTGAACCCCCCACCCACATCCCTCCCCATCCCATCCCTCTGGTTCATCCCAGAACACCAGCCCCGAGCATCCTGTATCATGCATCGAACCTGGACTGGCAATTCGACTCTATGGGAGAGGGCGAGGGTGGGATGATTTGGGAGAATGGCTTTGAAATTAGTGAGCATTTAAATGATGAGAGGAGGGGTATGCCTCTGAGAGGGAGGGCGTCTTTAAAACATAGGCAAGAGGGTTCAGCTGCTGGGTGGCCAAAATATGACAGACTGCCCCTCCCTATGTATTTTTTTTTAATAAGAATGTGAACTCCACCATCACCTGCCCAGACACCTTTAGCAAGTGCAGGGATATTTCACAGCCTGGATTTCCTCATCTTTAACATGATAGTTTCTATTAACACAGAACTTCATAGTTGGCAAGGCATATATTTTCATTTGTGCTAACAGAGCAACTCCGTATAACAGATGAACACAGTAGTGTTACCTCCATTTCATGAACTGGAAAAGAGAGGCACAGAGTGACCTGCCTGAGCGTGCTGAGACCACAGAGCTTCAAGCCCTCATACTGTGACCCTGGAACCACAGCCACATGCGTTTACATGCGTGAAAGTAAATTGAAAACTGTAATGCTTTCTCCCAATAAAAGGTGTTCCTTATTACTCTAGTAACATTCCACAAACACACAGCTATCTGAACTGATTCACCCATGAAGACAGTGGTCCCAGGGTCAGCAACCCCCTTTCTCTCCTTGTGTTGTGGTGAAACTCTTACCAAGGAAAGCTAATAAATAATATCAGTGATGATGTGCGTATGAAGGAGCAATAGAGGAAACCCCCGCAACCCAGATGGAAAAAACTAATCACCCTTGCGTTGTTTCACTGTTCAGAGTCTTCTGCAGGAAGTAACTGAGAAAGCCTTACGTGGTTCCTTAGAACTATTTTGAAGAAATAAAATCATGACCATTTCAATTATTTGTTATTTATCCTCATATTTTTCACATTCTTCAACAAGTTCCTATGACCAATCCAAGGAGGCTCAAAGGCAGCTAAAGGACCAGGGTAATAACAAGACCAGGATTCAGGCATTCTGTTCTCAGAATCAATGTTTATTTTGGGTTTTTCAAATAATGAATCTCTTCTATTTTTTTCTGTGTGTGTGTTAGTCACAGTCGTGTCCGACTCTTTGCAACCCCACAGACTGTAGCCTGCCAGGCTTCTCTGTCCATAGAATTCTCCAGGCAAGAATACTGGAGTGGATTGCCGTTCCCTTTCATCTGTCTCTTAACAGCAGGTCACAACCTACGTTTCTTTTATCATCTGTTATGAATTCCACTAATTCTGCTCCTTTCTTTGTCACTGATGTTACATTTAAGTGAAAGGCTTTTCAACGGAGTTCTAAATTGGGCGAGGTCTCAAGGTCAAATGTCTTTTGCTCAAGGAAATAGACTTTCGTTACAGTAGTAGAGAAAGGAATATTATTTTTTTATTTATTTTTATAATCCCTGTTCTGCAAATAGATGATGAAAAATATGTATTAACACCATTCTATCTAAACTAAAATATATTTATTCACATTTATTTCCTTGCCTTTTTTGTGGGGAAAGGGGTTCTTTTCTATTTTGAATATGTATGTATTGATAATAACTGCCATTTGTGGTTGTGCCTATTGTACGCTAAGGATTATGCCAAGTATTTAAATATATTATCTGGAAACTCCCTAGCAATTCAGAGGTTAGCACTCCGCACTTTCACTGCCAAGGGCATGGGTTCAGACCCTGATGGGGGAGCTAAGATCCCACAAGCCACTCAGTGCAGTCAAAAATTAATAAATAAAATATATTATCTTAAATCCCCTTTGGTATTAGCAACACTCTGCAGTTGATTATACAATAGAATATTTACAATAATGGTGGTGGTGGTGGTGGTCAGTCCCTAAGTTGTGTCTGACTTTGCAGCCTCATGGACTGCAGCACGCCAGGCTTCCCTGGCCTTCACCATTTCCTGGAGTTTGCCCAAATTCATGTCCACTGAGTCAGTGACGCTATCTTACCATCTCAACCTCTGCGACCCTCTTCTCCTTTTGCCTTCAATCTTTGCAGCATCACAGTCTTTTCCAATGAGTTGGCTCAATTTTCACAGCTTTAGTGCGATAGTGCTGAGCTCTTTTGCATGTGTTGTCTTGCTGAGTCCCCACATCAGCCTTATGAGGTATTAACAGGCAGAGAGATGCCTCCAATCTCCCTCCTCAGGATGAGCAACCCAAGGCAGAACCTAGCATGGGTGACCCACTATCTCAACTGGCCTGAAACTCACCCAGTTTTAGCACAGAAAGTACCATGTGCTAAGGAAACTCCTCGGGCAAAAAGGGACAGTTGGTCATCCTCCTCCAGCAGAGGGCACCTTGTGAGCCCTGCCGCACTGCGGCCTCCGGGTGAGAGTGGGCGTGACAGGCATTATAACTGCCCACCCACTTCCTGTTCCCCTCTACCTCCTAGCGGGAGGGAGGACACTTCTCTGCTCCTGTGAAGTTAGGTGATGCCCGTGTGACTTGCTCAGTCCAATAAAACATGAATGGAAAAGATGCTTGTGACTTCTGGGTAGAAGCATGTAAGCACCAGTATGGGGAGGATGGGAGAGGGATCAGTTAGGAATTTGGGACTAACAGTTACACAGTACTGTATATAAAATAGGTAAACAAGGGGAGGAGGGAGGTGGGAGGGGGGTTCAGGAGGGGGAACGCATGTACACCTGGGGCAGATTCATGTCAATATATGGCAAAACCAACCAATATAATATTGTAAAATAATTAGCCTCCAATAAAAATAAAAATAACAATAAAAAATAAAATAGATAAACGACAAGGACCTACCGTAGAGCACAGGGAGCTATACTCAATATTTTGTAATAACCTACAAGGGAAAAGAATCTGAAAAAGAATACATATGTGTGTATGTATAACAATCGCTTTGCTATACACTTGAAACCAACATGACATTGTAAATTAACTATATTTCAACTAGATAATAATAAAATAAAATTTTTTAAATAAAATTTAAAAAAAAGAATCAGTATGTAATTCTCCATATTTCCTTCCTCTTGCCCTGGCACTGGCAACATCTAGACAGCGCAGGCTCTGTCAAGCTAAGCCCCTGAGTAAGGACCACACAAAGAAAGCCCTTTGTGCCTATGTGCTCAGTGACTCAGGCTTTTTGGATTCTTTTGCGACCCCATGGACTGCAGCCCAGCCAGGCTCCCCTGCCCATGGGATTAGGAGTGGGTTGCCATTTCCTTCTCCAGAGGATCTTCCTGACCCAGGGATCAAATGTGTGTCTCTTGCGTCTCCTGCATTGGCAGGCAGATTCTTTACCACTGAGCCATCTGGGAATCCCTGTATATCTTTTTACGCACCATAAACTTTGCTCTGCTAAAAAAATAATAAAAGCTTAAGTAAAAATACACCACAATATTGCAAAAAGCACTTACCCCCAGAGCTGAGGAAAACTGCCAGGGAACATGCTTCCAAAATTCGCTAATCCAGGGATTCCCACCCTGGCTGTGCCTTCGAATCACCCAGAGATTAAAACGTGCTGCCCAGTCCATGCCCCAACTATATTAATTTCCTATGACTGCAAAAAAATCAGCAGAAACACAGAGGTTTCACACAATAGAAACTGATTCTCTCACTATTCTGGAGTCTGGAAATTTGAAATCAAGATGTCAGCAGGGTTGCCATTGAAGGTGTCAGCTGCCTTTGAAGGCTTGAGTGGATTTTCCTTATCTCCTTCGGCTTCTGGTGGCTCCAGATGTTCCTGGGCTGTGGCTGCATAACTGCCTCCATCTTCACATGGTTCTTTCCCCTTCTTCAGGTCTCCCTTCTCTGAATGTCTCTTATAAGGATACTTGTTGGAATTATGCCCTACTGGGGTAATCCAAGATGATCTTATCGCAGCATCCTCAACATCATTGCATCTGTGAAGATCCTTTTTCCAAGAGGGCTACATTCATAGGTTCTAGGAAATGATAGTAACTGTTCAGCCCACTAATAATTTTTTTAATATTTATTTGTTTATTTATGGCTGTGCTGGGTATTCATTGCTGTGCAACCCACTAATAATTGCTAGAGACTAGATGTTTCTGTCCTCCTAAAATTCATTTGCTGAAACCTAATCCCCAGTGTGCAGTTATTTGGAGGTGGGGCCATTGGGAGAGAGTTGGCAGTGAGAGTGGAGCCCTAATGAATGGTTTTACTGCATTATAAAAGAAGCTTCAAAGAGCTTCCTCACCCTTTTCACCAGGTAAGGCCTCAGCAAGATAGGCTATTTATAAACTAAAAAGTGGGTTCTCCAGTATGGAATTTCCTTTAAAAACTAGGAATAGAACTACCATATGACTCAACAATCCCACTACTGGGTACATACCCTGAGAAAACCATAATTGAAAGAGATGCATGTACTCCAGTGTTCGTTGGAGCACCTTTTTACAAAAGCTAGGACATGCAAGCACTCTAGATGTTTATCGACAGATGAACGGATACAGAAATTGTGGTACACATATCTGATGGAATACTAGTGAAAGTGAAGTCGTGTCCAGCTCTTTGTGACCCCGTGGACTGTAGCCCACCAGGTTCCTCTGTCCACAGGATTCTCCAGGCAAGAATACAGGAGTGGGTTGCCATTTCCTTCTCCAGGGGATCTTCCCGACCCAGGGATCGAACCCAGGTTCTCCTGCATTGCAGGCAGACGCTTTAACCTCTGAGCCATCAGGGAAGCCCTCAGCTTTTAAAAAAAAAAAAAAAAATGCATTTGAGTCAGTCCCAATGAGGTGGAGTGGGAGTCTCCATCAAGGATTCCCAGATGGCTCGGTGGTAAAGAATCTGCCTGCCAATGCGGGAGACGCAAGAAACACATATTTGATCCCTGGGTCAGGAAGATCCCCTGGAGTAGGAAATGGCAACCCACTCCTAACTGCACTCTATTGCACAGAGTGAAGTAGGTCACAAAAGGAAAAACAAATACTGTATATTACCGCATGTGTATGAAATCTAGAAAGATGGTACTGATGAACCTATTTACAGGGCAGCAACGCAGATGCAGACATAGAGAACAGACAGTGGACACAGTGTGGGAGGGAGAGGGTGGGATGAACTGAGAGAGCAGCATGGAAACATATACATTGCCATATATAAAATAGATAGCCAATGGGAATTTGCTGTGTGATTCAGGGATCTCAACCCAGTGCTCTGGACAACCTAGAGGGGTGGGATGAGGTGGGAGATGGGAGGGGAGTTCCAGAGGGAGGGGACATGTGTACGCCTATGGCTGATTCATATTGAAGTATGGCAGAAACCAGCACCATCTTGTAAAGCAATTATCTTCCAATAAAAAATGCTAAGATATATACATAATTTTTTTAAAAAAACAAGTGGGTTCTCACCAGATGCCAAGTTGCTGGCACCTGGATCTTGGACTTCCCAGCCTTCAGAACGTTTCTGTTCTTTGTTAAGTCACCCAGTCTATGGTATTTTGTTAAAGCAGCCCCAAAAAGACTAAGACAGAAATCAACCAATTAAATCAGGTTCTTCTTAAAATTTTTATTTATTTATTTTGACTGCTCTGGGTCTCAGCTGCGGCTTGTGGGATCTTCACTGTGGCACTCGAAATCTTAGTTTTTGCATGCATGCAGGATCTAGTTCCCCAACCAGGGATTGAACCTGGGCCCCTTGGTACTGGGAGTGTGGAGTCTTATCCACTGAACCACCAGGGAAATCTTTAAATCAGTCTCCTTAGAAAGTGAATCTGGGCATTAGAATTTTTTAAATTTTCTTTCTTTTTAATTAAAGGATAATTACTTTATAATAAATACTATGTTGGTTTTTGCCATACATCAACACGAATAAGCCACAGGTATTCATATGGCCCCTCCCTCTTGAACCTCCCTTCTGACTCCCACCCCAACCCATCCCTCTCTGTTGTCACAGAGTACCAGTCTGAGCTGCATCTGTGTCATACAACAAATTCTCACTGGCTATTTTACATATGATAATGTATATATATCTAAGCTGTTCTGTAATTAGTCCCACCCTCTGCTTCCCCAACTGTGTCACAAGTCTAGTTTTTAAGGTTTAGAATCTGCTAATAAAAGGAAATGTTTCTAATGGTTAAAGGTAAGGCTGTGAAGTCAAAGAGGCCTGGTTTCAAACACTGGCTCTGTCATTCTCTTGCTGTGTATCCTTGGGCAAGCTACATAACCTCTCTGCACTTTAGTTCACTCATCTTTCAAAATAGAGATGGAATACCAGGCACACTCCTGTCAATTACAGAGATAAAGGTTACAAATGGAAATCAGAAATGATAGATCCAATTACCAGAGAGTTGGCTACCTGGATACCAAGGGGAAAAGAGCAAAACAATGAGAAACAAATTAAATATATAATCCCTTGGTTATTTTTACCTGTAATTACTAAAAGGAAAGTAAAAGGAGCAGATCCTGGCACTGTGCCATGCTTAGATTTGCCACAGTGGGTCAGAGCTATGGTTGCTGCCCTCGGGACTACTACCAAAGGGTATTATCTGATGCTGGCACATCAGATAATACCCTTACAATCCCTAAAGGAAGTAGTTCAGGTGGTAAAGGGAAGTTGTATCAAGGCTGTGCAAAACCAAGGAACTATTAAACCAAAGGGTATAGTCTGAAGAAGCTATTTCATTTTGTAGATCAATATAATCATCTTCCTGAACTTTTACTAAAATGGGTAACGTGCATATGTACTAAGTCATTTCAGTAGTGTTAGACTTCTTGTGACCCTACAGACTGTAGCCCACCAGGCTCCTCTGTCTATGGGATTCTCTGCCCTCCTCTAGGGAATTTTCCCTGACCTAGGAATCTCTTAAGTCTCTTGCATTGGCAGGTGGTTCTTTGTCACTAGGGCCACCTGGGAAGCCTCTCCCCCCTCAATGCGTGTAACTTAACTTAGGAGCGGTCTTCTTGGCCTTGAATGCTGCAGAGAATAAGGGCACATTTGATTGATGCAGGACCCATAGCTTAGCTTACTATTGAACAATCAGAAGTGGCAATATATAATCCAAACAAACAGTAGGTTAGGGACAGCTAAACTGAGGGACTGGATGAAAGCCACTGTACAGTTTATATTCACTGAGAATGTTAACTGATGACTCCTCTCCTTAAATGCTGAATGGAACTCCCCAGATGAGGCAGCTCATATGCTGAATATGGAGTCCTTACTGGGTTGGCTTTATGATGACTGGGGTGTGCGTCCACATAATATACTCCTTACTTAGTTTAGAGCAAATGCTGTGACTAAGGGAGCCCCTTTTGCACAGACACCCCATGTAAACTTACTTCTGCGAAATCAAGCAACAGTCCAAGAAATCGTATCAGAATTGTTATCTTAGCTTACCCTTAGTCTAGGAAAATGGAATCATTCACAAAAGCATAGTGGAGGAAAGAGGGATAGTCAAGGGGTTAGTCCCACCACAGTGGAAATACTCATTAAGTTACTAAGAAATGGGAAGAATATGGAGGACACGGATGGGGTCAAAACACGAGGCACTCCTGGAGGTTGAGTGGACTGATGGCACTCCTGCTGGTGCCCCAATATGAAAGGGCCCTAAACAAATCCATTTTATTTACTCTAGTTTTAAAATTCTAGAGAAATTGTTAAAGCTGCAGGGCAAAGACAGCATTGAAAAACCCAACTTTGTATCCTTAGGGGCTAGGGCTAGCAAATTAATCTGGGTGAAGAATAACAAAAAGAGTCAGGGTCCCAAGGTATGATCCCTAGCTGGGGACCCAAGGCCATGTTCATACGTGTGAATAAAGTGACCAGAATGTGGACACAAAATATTCTGGGTGAGCTCAAAATCTAAACAAGGCCGTGGCTAGCTTGGGCACATATGGAGATGCAGCAGTGATGGGGTTAAGGTGAAAGTTAGGATCAAAATTGGAATGTTTGAAGAGACTTAATGTGGAGTGGTTGTGTTTCCTCTACTTGAATATATTACTGAAATGGATATTATGTCTGATGGGGAAACACTTTCTGTATCTTATACTGTAAAACTGAAGGCATGTAAGGTTGCCTTTTGGCTCTCATTATTTGAACATACTAAATGAGAACCCATAGATTTGTTTGCCCACACAGAGGTTGTTAATTTGACACAATACTGGATGCCTAGTGGACACAAAACGATTTCCACTTTAATTAATGACATATTGGAAGTTGGAGTGCTGGTGCCAACAAATTCTCTGTGCACTAGCCCTGTGTGGCTCATGAAAAGGGTAGATGGCTCATAGAGACTTCTAGTAGATTATCAAGGCTTGAATAAAGTAATGTCATCTGCAGCTTTTTTCTTTTTTATAATTAATTAATTATTAATTTTTAATTTTAATTGGAGGCTGATTACAATATTGTATTGGTTTTGCCATACATTGACATGAATCCACCTCGGGTGTACATGTGTTCCCCATCTTGAACCCCCCACCCACCCCCTCCTCATATCATCCCTCTGGGTCATCCCAGTGCACCAGCCCCGAGCATCCTGTATCATGCATCAAACCTGGACTGGCGATTCATTTCACATATGATAATATACGTGTTTCAATGCCATTCTCCCAAATCATCCCACCCTCGCCCTCTCCCACAGTGTACAAAAGACTGTTCTATACATCTGTGTCTCTTTTGCTGTCTCGCATACAGGGTTATCGTTACCATCTTTCTAAATTCCATATATATGCGTTAGTATACTGTATTGGTGTTTTTCTTTCTGGCTTACTTCACTCTGTATAATAAGCAACTGACAAAGAATTAATCTCAAAAATATACAAGCAAGTCCTGCAGTTCAATTCCAGAAAAATAAATGACCCAATCAAATAATGGGCCAAAGAACTAAACAGACATTTCTCCAAAGAAGACATACTGATGGCTAACAAACACATGAAAAGATGCTCAACATCACTCATTATCAGAAAAATGCAAATCAAAGCCACAGTGAGGTACCATTTCACACCAGTCAGAATGGCTGCTATCCAAATGTCTACAAGCAATAAATGCTGGAGAGGGTGTGGAGAAAAGGGAACCCTCTTACACTGTTGGTGGGAATGCAAACTAGTACAGCCACTATGGAGAACAGTGTGGAGATTCCTTTAAAAACTGGAAATAGAACTGCCATATGACCCAGCAATCCCACTGCTGGGCATACACACCGAGGAAACCAGAATTGAAAGAGACATGTGTACCCCAATATTCATCGCAGCACTGTTTATAATAGCCAGGACATGGATGCAGCCTTTTTCTTAACCTTTTTCTTAGTCTAAAAAAGGAGCCAACTACTGTTTGCCTTCATGTGAGAAGGATCACAATTCACATTTGCTGTAAAGTCCCAGGGTTATTTGGATTTACCAGCTGACTGCCATAATTTGGATTGACAATATGCTGATATGTGTGTGGGGGATGATTTTAATTACCTTTTATATATGTATATAGGCCTTCTCAGGTGGCTCAGTGGTAAAGAATCTCCCTGCCAATGTAGGAGAGGCAGGAGGCACGGGTTCAATCCCTGAGCAGGGAAGATCCCCTGGAAAAGGAAATGGCAACCCACTCCAGTATTCTTGCTTGGGACATCCCATGGACAGAGGAGCCTGGCGGACTACAGTCCATGGGGTCACAAAGAGTAGGACATGACTGAGCATGATTCAGCACAATTAAACAGGACATGTCAATGTCCAGGAGGAGAATCTCTTTTCCAGATTCCACTGTGAAAGAAACCAACAAATGGGTATCTCGGTGCACTCTCTTAAGGTGTTCAACTGGGTCTATGAAATGAGTGGCTCTGGGCGAGCTGCAGCGCTGCTGAGATGGGCTGACTGTCCACACAATCCTCCTTCACTTGAGAGGCACAAAGGGCCAACCGGAACTGTCCTGTCTGCCAATAAGACAGGCACAGAAGACGGCTGTGAGGTATATCCCCGGAGAGAAGACCCCCAAGTATAACTGGTAAGTAGAATATATGGGACCACTGCCCAGTAGCCCCAGGAGGTTATACATAGGTCCTGACAGAAACAGGCACTTCAAACTGGACTTTGCATACCCAGTGGTAGATATGAATGCCCCAAACACCACGGAAGGAGTGGAGCAGAAGATACGATACCAGTTTGGACCAGGAAATGAGTTACGTTTCTTCAGACCAAGGAACACACTTTACAGCTCATAGTGTGCAGCAGTGCGCAAAGAGATATCACATTTAATGGACGTATCATATTACTTATCATTCTCAGAGTAGTGGTTTGATGGAGAATTGGCAGGGACAATTGAAACATTTACTGCAAAAATTGTGGGAGATAAAGGCATGCAGAGCTGGTTTTATGTATTTTCCTGAGTGTGTGCTCACACTCAATAGATTTCCTCTTTTTTTTTTTGGAGGGGGGTGGTTAAGGGAGGGGGCATATGGAGGATGCTAGTATAACTATACAATTATTCCCCACATCACCTCAACTTTCTTTATTCCTAACTGACTCAGTATTCTGGGACCATGGTTGCAACCATGGGTCATTGAAGCAGGATAAAGTAGGCGTGATCCTTAAGCAAGAAATTGTAACTATACCTTCTAAAACTTTATGCCAGAATTCCTAAAGGGCCTCATGAGCTGCATCATGCCTTCACTCTATCTAGCAAAATTTAAGGTGACAGTGAGTGCAGCCGCGTTCCGATGTGACCATACCCTATAAGAACAGGGGTGGACTAAGAGGGAGGCACTTGATAGGCTGGTACTACTGCCAGAAATCTGGACCTGCACAGTGGTTGAACCTAATATCCTTTCAAAAGCTGGAAAAATTTATGTTAAAATCAAAGACAAATGGAGAGAAGGAGAAATAATAACTGGGAGTAGAGGAATGAATAAATGGATTATGCAAAAAGGGAAATCCAACATTGCATTGTTGCCTCTACAGAGGCTCAGAGCAAGAGAAGGATGATGGGTTTTTACAGCATGACTATATCAGATACCTGAGAAAGTAAAGCCATATGCTCAGCTTTTGGAATCTGCAAACCTGAGTGGTATTGCTCTGGGAGACATTTTGGTCGTACAGTATAGTGATGAACCAAACTAATTATCCATGACTGAGTGGAACTCTAGTATATTCCAGCATCTTTTGGCTCCTTTTTTTTTTTTCCAGGTCACATCTACTACAGAGGATATCAAAATAGGAATTTCCAGGAAACATCTCCCACTGGGCTATTGGGCCATGTATTGTATAGTTTCTGGCGTGCTGTGTAACAATAAGCCTTGATGATCAAATGCTTACATTAATAAAAGTCTACAGTTCTAACAGTCAAATATAGTAGTACCATGCCCACTCCACAGTGTACCGTGCATAAGTACATATTCCCCTTGTTTTTGTGGATGCGTGCGTGCTCAGTCGCTTCAGTCACATCTGACTTTCTGCTACCCTATGGACTGTAGCCCACCCAGGCTCTTCTGTCCGTAGGATTCTCCAGGCAAGAATAAAATACTTGAGTGGGTTGCCATGTCCTCCTCCAGGGAATCTTCCCAACCAGGGTTCGAACCTGCATCTGCCTGTGTCTCCTGCATTGCAAGCAGATTCTTTATCCACTGCTTTTTATGGGTGGGAAGCTGTAGAACAGAATAGCGAAAGACATTGAGTTTCTTTCTTTCTTTTTAAAAATATTTATTATTTATTTATTTGGCTATGCCTGGTCTTAGTTGTGGCATATGGGATCTAGTTCCTTGATCTGGGCTCCCTGCATTAGGAGCTTGGAATCTTAGCCACTGGACCACCAGGGAAGTCCCGACACTGAGTTTCTGATGGGAATAAAGCAGAGGGCCTCAGACAATTGATCTGCGTTCCCCTGGGGAACACCCCACTCCCCAGATGAATAAGGCTAGGAGATGCCTAATGGCATAATCAAGACTAAACTGTGCTGAGGTGTGACAACCACTCATCCAACCCTAGTATGGGGACTCAATATTTTTCAGTATAAAACATGTCTCATATCTGCAGTTAGGCCATCAGTACACAGTGATGGCAACATCCATGGTGGATTCAAGACGAAATAGGGCCTTAGGGGAGACAGGTACCAGTCTAGGCAGCATGGAATAAATCAATTTGCTTTCTCTCTCTTTACTTTTTCTTTTTCTTTTTTTACCATTTAAAAAATCTTTAATTTTGTATAGGAGTATAGTTGATTTGGTGCTCACACAGTAAAGAATCTGTCTGCATTGCAGGAGACCCAGGTTCAATCCTTGGGTTGGGAAGATCCCCTGGAGAAAGGAATGGCTAACCACTCCAGTATTCTCCTCTGGAAAATCACACAGACAGAGGAACCTGGTGGGTTACAGTCCATGGGGTCGCAACGAGTCAGACACAACTAACACTTTCACTTTTACTTTTCATAGTTGATTTACAATATTGTGTTAGTTTCAGGTGTACAGAAACATATTCATACTACTAAATATATAAATAGTAGTCAATAGCACAGCAAACTCTACTCAATATTCCATAATAACCTATATGGGAAAAGAATCTGAAAAAGAATAGATATATGTGCATGTATAACTGAATCACTTTGCTGTAAGCCAATTTGCTTTTAATGAGCAGGATTCAGAGTAAAACAATAGTGTTTTATCACTAGCATGAAAGCTAGCCTATTTAGGCCCATTATGTAGTACACAGGGACAAAGTCCATCCAAGTCACTGAAAACTAAAATACACTTTTATTGAATGCCAAAGGCAACTTCAAAATAAAATCCAGGATTTCCCTGGTGGGCCAGTGTCTAAGACTCCACATTCCCAATGCAGGGGGCCTGGGTTCCATCTCTGACCAGGGAACTAGATCCCAGGTGCCACAATTAAGACCCAGCAAAATAAATAAATATTGAATAAATAAATAAAAATCTTTATTAGAAAAGAATAACAAAATGAAAATCCCACTTTTTATTGGGCAAGTAAAATTTACAAAACAAAGCTCTATACAGTCAGCAAAAACAAGACTGGGAGCTGACTATGGGTCAGATAATGAATTACTTATTGCAAAATTCAGACTTAAATTGAAGAAAGTAGGGAAACCACTAGACCATTCAGGTATAACCTAAATCAAATCCCTTACAATTATACAGTGGAAGTGACAAAAAGATTCAAGGGATTAGATCTGATAGACAGAGTACCTGAAGAACTATGGATGGAGGTTTGAGATATTGTACAGAAGGCAGTGATCAAGACCATCCCCAAGAAAAACAAATGGAAAATGGTTGTCTGAGAAGGCCTTACAAATAGCTATGAAAAGAAGAGAAGCTAAAGGCAAAGGAGAAAAAGAAAGATATACCCATTTGAATGCAGAGTTCCAAAGAATAGCAAGGAGAGATAAGAAAGCCTTCCTCAGTGATCAATGCAAAGAAATAGAGGAAAACAATAGAATGGGAAAGACTAGAGATCTCTTCAAGAAAATGAGAGATACCAAGGGACCATTTCATGCAAAGATGGGCTCATTAAGGACAGAAATGGTATGGACCTAACAGAAGCAGAAGATATTGAGAAGAGGTGGCAAGAAAGCACAGAAGAACTGTACAAAAAAGATCTTCATGACCCAGATAATCACGATGGTGTGATCACTCACCTAGAGCCAGACATCCTGGAATGTGAAGTCAAGTGAGCCTTAGGAAGCATCACTAAGAACAAAGCTAGTGGAGGTGATGGAATTCCAGTTGAGCTATTTCAAATCATGAAAAATGATGCTGTGAAAGCACTGCACTCAATATGCCAGCAAATTTGGAAAACTCAGTAGTAGCCACAGGACTGAAAAAGATCAGTTTCCATTCCAATCCCAAAGGAAGGCAATGCCAAAGAATGCTCAAACTACTGCACAATTTCACTCATCTCACACACTAGTAAAGTCATGCTCAAAATTCTCCAAGCCAGGGTTCAATGATACATGAACTGTGAGCTTCCAGATGTTCAAACTGGATTTAGAATAGGCAGAAGAACCAGAGATCAAATTGCCAACATCCATTGGATCATCCCAAAAACAAGAGAGTTCAAGAAAAACATCTATTTCTGCTTTATTGACTATGCCAAAGCCTTTGACTGTGTAGATCACAATAAACTGTGGAAAATTCTTCAAGAGATGGGAATACCATCTCTTCTGCCTCCTGAGAAATCTGTATGCTGGTCAAGAAGCATCAATTAGAAGTGGACACAGAACAACAGACTGGTTCCCAAATAGGGAAAGGAGTATGTCAAGGCTGTATATTGTCACCCTGCTTATTTAACTTCTATGCAGAGTACATCATGCGAAATGGTGGGCTGGATGAAGCTGGAATCAAGATTGCTGGGAGAAATATCAATAACCTCAGATATGCAGATGACACCACCCTTATGGCAGAAATCAAAGAAGAATTAAAGAGCCTCTTGATGAAAGTGAAAGAGGAGAGTGAAAAAGTTGGCTTCAAGCTCAACATTCAAAAAACTAAGATCATGGCATCCAGTTCCATCATTTCATGGTAAATAGATGGGGAAACAATGGAAACAGTAACAGATTTTCTTTTCTTGGGCTCCAGAATCACTGCAGATGGTGACTGCAGCTATGAAATTAAAAGACACCTGCTCCTTGAAAGAAAAGCTATGACCAACCCAGACAGCATATTAGAAAGCAGAGACATTTCTTTGCCAGCAAAGGTCCATCTATTCAAAGCTATGGTTTTTCCAGTAGTCATCTATGGATGTGAGAGTTGAACTAAAAAGAAAGCTGAGTGCCGAAGAATTGATGCTTTTGAACTATGGTGTTGGAGAAGACTCTTGAGAGTCCCTTGGACTGCAAGGAGATCCAACCAGTCCACCCTAAAGGAAATAAGTCCTGAATATTCACTGGAAGGACTGACGCTGAAGCTGAAACTCCAATACTTTGGCCACCAGATGCAAAGAACTGACTCATTGGAAAAGACCCTGATGCTGCGAAAGATTGAAGGTGGGAGGAGAAGGGGATGACAGAGGATGAGATGGTTGGATGGCATCACTGACTCGATGCACATGACTTTGAACAAGTTCTGGAACTTGGTGATGGACACGGAGGCCTGGCATGCTGCAGTCCATGAGGTCGCAAAGAGTCGGACATGACTGAGTGGCTAAAATGAACTGACTGATTGCTTTTAGAGTCTGTGCCAGGAATATGCTTATAATTTTTTTTTTAATTGCACTGGGTCTTCATTGCTGCGGGGGCTTTTCTCTAGTTGCAGTGAGCAGGGGCTACTCTCTGCGGTGCACGGGCTTCTCATTGCAGTGGCTTCTCTTGTGCATCACAGGCTCTAGGGTTTCAGTGGTTGTGGCACGTGGGCTCTAGAACACATGCTCAGTTGTTGTGACGCACAGGCTTAATTGCTCCACAGCATGTGGCATCTTCCCATACCAGGGATTGAACCTGTTTCCTACTTTGGCAGGCAGATTCTGAGCCTCCAGGGAAGCCTGCTTATACATCCTTAAACATAATTGTGTGCAGTTTGGTTATTTTTTTTTGAGAGTTAGAATTTTCTGTCAGCAGCACTGAAGCTCCACGTGAATCAGAGAAGATACCTTTCAGAAAATATAAAATGGCCTTTCTCCTATATTTCAGCTCCTAAACTCTCTTTCATGGGCTTAAGGGTCCAACAAGTTCAACTTACAGTAGGTTTAGGCTCCTGTACCTGTCCTCTGGTTTCAGAAGACCCCAACCAATCTTGCCTCCCTCATTCCCTGAAGCTGCTGCTTAAGCTGCAGAGTTTTGTGGGGTTGGGAGGAGGACAGGAAGCATTCCAAACCATGAAGTAAATGGTAAACAATGAAATATTGATGGCGCCAAAAAGAACCTGAGGGAGTCACAGAGGCTCACATTACGTAAAAGCCTTGTGGGTTTTGTAAAGTTGCTTAGCCATATGTTCAAGGATAATAAAACACAAGCACACTGCACAAGACTTCAATTATGAAAGATACTAAAACTTGCAAACAATAAAGAAAAAATTAAATTCTGGGTCTTAAAAATATTTATTGTCACTTTCATCTGTTGGGAACTATAAGCAGATAAATTGAAATGTTCATATTTGAAACCAAATGCCAAAAAAAAAATCCCAAACTGCATACTTTAAGACAAAACTTCCAACATCTTATCGTTATTTTGACACTTACTGACTTCTCATAAAAGAAAGAAAAAAGATAGATTTGACACTTTTGGAAAACATGTTCTTTTGAAAGAGTGTTAAAATACATTCTTTGAGGATTTTAAGTAGCTAGTTGAGAATAAAATACTGCCACATTTAGCTTCTGGTAGACAATGTCTGAAAATATTTTTATTTCTTTAGAAGTTTCAAAGCCAGATAATTTGGGGGTAATTGCTTAAGCATCTGGAAATATCAACTCATTTTGATCTGACTTCTGGGAGATGCAAGCATACATTGAGAATCACATCAACTTTTCCATTGTTTATGTAGCCACGTTTACAAGGATAGAAAAAAATCACAGACAAAATGAAGGTAGTCTGATTTATAGGGGTAGATGAAGGGTTTATGGGTAAATATTTTTTTCTTTTCCTCTGATTTATGTTGCTGCTGCTGCTGCTGCTGCTGCTGCTGCTAAGTCACGTCAGTCGTGTCCGACTCTGTGTGACCCCATAGACGGAAGCCCACCAGGCTCCCCCATCCCTGGGATTCTCCAGGCAAGAACACTGGAGTGGGTTGCCATTTCCTTCTCCAATGTGTGAAAGTGAAAAGTGAAAGTGAAGTCACTCAGTCGTGTCCGACCCTTACTGTGCTACTATTGCCATAATTTCCCAACCACATTTTCATAAATGTTCCCTGCATGATGTCTCCTCTAGAGCCAAAAAGATGCGGTGTTGTACAAAAGCAGTTGTGATATAAGCAGGCTCTTCCTCAGATTTGTGTGGATTCCCTCTAGAAACCAAGATGAGAGGCCAGAATTTGAGGGATTGTAAATTAAAAATAAAGACTCCCAGTTAAAAAAACACAGGATAAGGTTATATTGCTAAGTCACTTCAGTCGTGTCCGACTCTGTGTGACCCCATAGATGGCAGCCAACCAGGCTCCCCTGTCCCTGCGATTCTCCAGGCAAGAACACTGGAGTGGGTTGCCATTTCCTTCTCCAATGCATGAAAGTGAAAAGTGAAAGTGAAGTCGCTCAGTCGTGTCTGACTCTTCGAGACCCCATGGAATATAGCCTACCAGGCTCCTCCATCCATGGGATTTTCCAGGCAAGAGTACTGGAGTAGGGTGCCATTGCCTTCTCCGGGATAAGGTTTTATACATAAGTAATAATCTAAAGGAGCATATGAACCGTACAAGGGAAAATCTAGCTGTAGGTCAGAATTACCTTCAAGGTTATTTTAATTACGTTTAAAATTACCTGCTTAAAATACAGCTGCTCCAATTCCCAGGTCTTTTGATTCAGTAATTCTAGAGACGAGGCCAGACATCTGTAATTCTTCATTTTAAAAAAACTATTTATTTGATTGTGCCAGAGTGTTTATGTTTTGTTTTTTTGGTTGCCCTGTGTGGCATGTGGGATCACAGTTCCCCAACCAGGCATGTGGGATCATAGCTCCCCAACCAGAGATTGAACCCACGCCCCCTGCATTGGAAGCATGAAGTCTTAACCCACTGGACAACCAGGGAAGTCCCAGACATGTGTATCTCTTCAGATCTCCATAGAATGCAGTCAGAAGGGAAAACCTCTGTCCTGTGCAAAACAGACCAGTTCCTAAAAGTAAGGTGGGGGAGTTACTTTTCATTTTATATCCAAACCTGTATTTGACTTTTTTAATCTGTGGATATATTATTATTACAAATGCAGCTTAATTTGAAATAATGTATTACAGAAATTTGTCCTTGCTAAACAATCCCATAAACATCTCCCTTCTCTGTTCCTGCCGAAGAGTTGGTAGATGCCTTCTCAGCTTTACTCCTTTGATTGCTAAATGCAATATCCCTTGAAACATCAGTCCTTGGAACCAGGTTAAGCATCAGAATCATCTGAGAAACTTTTCAAAATAGAGATTTCCAGGCCCCTGTCCCAGGGAGTTCTAATGAAGAACATCTCTGCATTAGGTAGTGTTAGGGTAGAATTAGGGCTTTGTTTTATATTTGTTTGGTTTTTAACATTAAAAAGAATGTATTTATTTGGCTACACCAGGTCTTAGTTTCAGCACATGGGATCTTTAGTTACAACATGAGAACTCTTAGTTGTAACACGGGGGATCTAGTTCCCCTACCAGGAATCGAACCTGGGTCCCCTGCATTGAGTCTTAGCCATTGGACCACCAAGGAAGTCCCCAGGAATCTGTATTTTGAAAAGGATATCCAGAAAGTTCTATAAGGCATGGGATCTGCTGCCTCAGGAGAGCTGGCAGACAAAACAGGTCCCAAGCCAGCATTGACACTTTCAAGCCTGGGGACTCAGGACAGGTTTGGCCATAGTTGGTCCGCAGAAGGAGAGAGGAGGCTGGCGGATACTACCTGTCTTGTGGGAGGCAAAGAGGGGAGAACACAGCCTTGAACTAATTCTCCTTCCCTTGGGTTTGCCAGGCTCTAGCCAAAACCTTGAGCTGAACAGATTTTGACTACATCTTTTATCCTTTCACAGGTAGACCCCAAGTTATAAAATACAGTAAAATCCATTGCCTTTCAACCGTTTTGATCCTTTGAGACTTTTTTTCTTTTTCTGAAGTATAGTTGATTTACAATGTTGCCTTAGTTTCTGGTGTATAGCCAAGTGATTCAGATGCCTAAATAAATAAATAACAAATATTTATATATATATATATTTATATATTCTTTTTCAGGTCTTTGGGACTTTTTTTAAAATAAATAATGCCTGACAGAAACTTTCCAACCCAGGGATCAACCCAGGTCTCCTGCATTGCAGGCAGATTCTGTATCAGCTGAGCCACAAGGGAAGCCCAAGAATGCTAGAGTGGGAAGCCTATCCCTTCTCCAGGGGATCTTCCCAACCCAGGTATTGAACCAGGGTCTCCTGCACTGCAGACGGACTCTTTATTGGCTGAGCTACCAGGGACCCTAAAGTGAGAAGCAGGGCACACTAAATTGTAAGCTCTCGAAGGCAAGGGACAGGGTCCACCCTCCAGTTTCCCAGCTCTCGTGGCACCTACTGAGGAACTGGTGGACACCCAGTGTGAGTCATTTGTTCACAAACAGTCCAACAAGCCTCCTGGTTTTTATTTCTAGCTCTTCCTCTGAGTTCAGTGGGATAAGTCATCCCTTCAGGGTCTCAGGTTATTTTTTTGACTTATTAGCAAGAATGTTTTCTGCAGAACTTTGAGGATAGGCCTTCCATGAAAGTTGCCTGAAACTAGAAAACTTTGTTAACGACAGAATCAGTTCTGGACATAATCAAGGTAGAGTGTAGAATAAAAATAAAGCAGGATAGTTTTTCAAAATCCTAGAGAACTTGTGGAAATAGGGCCTGGATGGTATTTATTTAAAGAGCTAGTGAATCTGTTCACAATTGTAATGTGATATAAACATAACTCACAAGATAGTATCAAAGCTTAGGAGCATTTCTTCCAGCCAACCTTTTAAAGAAATGTTTACTAATTCAGACATGTTTACATCTGCATGGATACGCTCAAACAAGATACACAGATTAATATGTATGAAGGCAACGCTTAAGTGACATATACTTTCGCTTTTGAAATGGAACGCTCTCCTCCTCTTTAAGCCACATATTTTGGTTCCCAGTAACATTTTTTCCTTCAATTCCACTCACTTGGTTTAACTTTTTTTTAAGTGCCTTTCTCCACCAGCTTTCAAATAAATTATTTACCCTTCTGAAAATGTTTTAAACATCAACCCAGCCAAAGCTGATGTAAGTGAACCCAGGGGTATTGACAGCACACAAACGGAAAGTTTTTTTCTTAAATGGGACTACAGAAAAACAGAGAAAAATTGATAGGAGAATAGACTTAATTCTCCTTTTCTGAGGAGGAGAAATGAGTCAAGACGAATTGAGGCATGATGAGATCTTCCTAGAGTTTTCATTTTCCACCTGGAGGCAAAAAATAACATATTACAGATGCCTATTACAAATGGGCAAGTCGCTAACTTGCAAAAGTTAACTGTTGAATCGAAGAATGTTAGGATACTTTATAAAAAAAAAAAAAGAAGGAAATATTGCAACAAGATACAGTAAATATTTAGTGTGATTAAGTTAACATATAGGGTTTAATTAAAGAAGGTTGAAAAGAAGTATCAGCATATCAGCATAAATTTCATTTTAAAAAAAGTCTTGTGGCAAATGACCAGAGATACAAATAATGAACTGTGATTTTTCTCAAGTTCACAAAGCAAGAATAAAATTTTCCAGACCCTTTTACCCTAAGAGAAATGCAGAAATGGATAAAGCTTTGGCCTAAAAGGGGATTGTGTACTGAGTTCCCACCTGTATTTACTAAAGTGCGCCAGGAGAATCAACAATAAACCTTTTACTGTTGTTTATCTCACCACAGCTGGATGCAAAGTAGCCAGAAAAACGGTAGAAAACACAGTAGAAACAGGGCCGAACTTCTTCATGGAAGCAAGTGTGGGCAAAGTAATGAGCTGGGATCTGTTCCCACAAGAAATGTTTATATTTTCATTACATCAGTGACTTGAGCCAAAGAAATGCCTCCAGGGACTAGGAATCAGGATTCTTTTGAATGCTTCAGCTTGTGATGAGCTATTAAAAAAAGAAAGTTGATACAGGAAAACTTATTTTAGTTTTCTACCTGCAGATTCCAGATCCTTGGTTTCAAAGTGAGAAGGGACCTTAGAATTCACAGAATCTAACTTATCCTCCACCTTATTCTCTAGTTTCTAAACTTCCTGTCTGCCCTCAGAGCCTCAGTCTGGTCACCTGCTAAGTACCCTCTGCTGGCCAGTGCTCCAGTACTGCCCTGCAGCCCTCTTAGTGGCAACAATTTTGGTCAGCGGTATCCTTAGATGAAATTAAAAGCCCCTCAACAAGCCACCTATTTCCTTCTACACACAGGCGCACACACACACACACACACACACACACACACACATATCCTTACCCACAAAGGACACAAGCAAGAACAAATCCCTCATCTAAATAGTAAAATGGCAAGCGATTACCACACATGCATGGGCACAATGGAAATATGTAGAGTGACCGTGAAAACCGGAGCAGGCAATGGCACCCCACTCCAGTACTCTTGACTGGAAAATCCCATGGATGGAGGAACCTGGTAGGCTGCAGTTCATGGAGTCGCTAAGAGTCAGATACCACTGAGTGACTTCACTTTCACTTTTCACTTTCATGCATCGGAGAAGGAAATGGCAACCCACTCCAGTGTTCTTGCCTGGAGAATCCCAGGGATGGGAGAGTCTGGTGGGCTGCCGTCTATGGGGTCGCACAGAGCCAGACACGACTGAAGCGAATTAGCAGCAGCAGCAGGAGCAGCAACTGTGAAAACACAGTGGAAAGACAAAAGCAATGCAGCACTGTGAGAGTGAAAGAACAGCAAACTTGGGGGGCTGAGGAGCGGGTAGAGACAGATAAAATAATCCATTTATTTACAGTGGAGAAACCTGACAAACACTACGTCAGCCAGAAGATCAAGGTCAACATGAACAGTGATGTCATGTTGATGGTACCCTTGATATGATGTGATGAAAATTATGCTATGTTACCTCTGTGGTCTATTCCCAAAACACATAACCCCAGTTTAGTCAACAGAAAAACATCAGCCAAGTCCCAGGTGAGAGACATTCTATTAAAATACCTGACCAGTCCTCAAAACTGCCAAGGCCATCAAACACAAGGAAAGTTTGAGAAAGTGTCACAGCCAAGAGGATCCTAAAGAGACATGACAACAGTCTGTAATATGGCATCCTGGGTGGGATCACTGAAGAGAAAAAAGACATTAGATAACAACTAAGGAAATGTGAATAAAGTATGGCACTTTAGTTAATAATAATGCATCATTATCGATTCATTATTTGTCACAACTGTGAAATGTGAAATGTTCGTAATAGGGACTCAGTATTTAAGAACTCTCTGTATCATCTTTGCAGTTTTTCTGTGAATATAGAACTGTTCTAAAATTAAAAGTTTATTTTTAAAAAGTCTATTTATGTGGTCCATATGCTAGTGGGTTTGAAGTCAGAGAGATCAGTTTATAATCTAGTTTCATCTCATCAGCTTTGTAACCCTGGATGCTTCTGCCTTCATTTACCTCAACTCTAAGTGCTGTAGAATCTGAAGGGGATCCAAATACGTCATCCCCAAACACAGCTCTTCGGCATAGTGTTATTCTGATTATTTTATGCTAAAGGCAATTAGGAAACAGCAGTCAGACACAGAAAGAGCTTTCTGCCCTCTCCCTTTCTGCCTAAAATCAGGGCATAAAATTCCTTTTGTAAGGATGTTCCTCACCCCAAAACTAGGAAGAGCTTAATCACTGGAGAGGGTCAGAGTCAGCATAACAAATATTACTAAAAAACTCTTATCTATTGTTCATTTCCTAGTTAACTTCCCACAATTTACCACCCCCCACCCCCACCAATGAGCCCCAACCCTCTTTTGTTTATCTAATTACTTCTTCACAATTCATCACTCTTTGTTAAAATGATATATAAACCCTCAAATCTAACCATGTCTTTAGGTTTTCACTTCTTTTCTGTGAAGCCACCATGCATGTAAGCTGTTTAGTTGCTAAGTCGTGTCCGACTCTTTTCTGACCCCATGGACTGTAGCCCACCAGGCCTCTCTGTCCATGGGATTTCACAATCAAGAATACTGAAGTGAGTTGCCATTTCCTACTCCAGGGGGTCTTTTCAACCCAAGGATCAAACCCACATCAATGGCATCTCCTGAATTGGCTGGTGGATTCTTTACCATTATCTGGGAAGCATCCCATTCATGTAAAAAACTAATAAAATCTGTCTCTTCTTCCAATATTCTGTTTTTTAGTGAGTTTAAATCACAGGCCCTAGGTACAGAACCTAAGAAGGTAGAAAAACAGTTTATGTTCCCTTATGAAATCAAGTGAGAGCATACAAACTGTATGTGGAATTATAGTAAGAGCACAGGAAGCTTCAGATTATTCCCTATTTGTATGACTGTAGTAAATATCTTTTTTAGAATTCTGTTTCTTCGTCTAAAATCTAGATGGAATAATAGTACTTTTATCTCAAACAGATGTTATAAGCAATACATGAGATCATAAAATGATGTAAAGTGTCCAATGCCATTCAGGTCATGTGAGCCGTTTCACAGAGTCCTTGCTGCACAGCTGACTTTCAGTCAGGGACTATTCCCTTCTCTTGCTCCCCCACCCCCTGCCCCCAGAGGTAGAGGCATCACAGAGCAATAGCTCATCCATAGCTTTGTTAGTTCAAAAACCATATGTTATCCATCCAGTTAGGTGTGATCAGGGCCAGGGAAACTGAGGCACCTCAGCCAAACTTTCAAGAGATTAGCTGACAAACCAGCAAGCCGGTGTGTATTAAGTTTCTTGGGAAATATGATGGTCAAAGAGACTATGTCTGGCTGTGAGGCTGATTTCTTCCAGTCGGAACATTCTTGGGGAAAACATCTTAGGTTCAGAAGACTGCTCAAGAATGACTGGGATAGAGTGCAAAGAATATTATGGTCTTGATAGAATATGTAGTGAGTGCGTGGTAATTTATGTCTGCACCCCACTGTTAGGAACTGAGGGCTTCCTAGGTGGCACTAGTGGTAAAGAACCTGCCTGCCAGTGCAAGAGACATAAGAGATGCAGTTTCGATCCCTGGGTCAGGAAGATCCCCTGGAGGAGGGCATGGCAACCCACTCCAGTTCTCTTGCCTGGAGAATCCCCATGGACAGAGGAGCCTGGTGGGTCTCAGTCCTTAGGGTCACACAGAGATGGACGGAAGCGACTTAGCATGCCTGCATGCACACGCCATTAGGAACTGAATTGTGTCCTCTCAAAATTCACGTGGTGAAGTCTTAACCCCAGCATGTGACTGTATTTGAAGATGAGGTTTTAAAGAGATAATTAAGGTAAAATGAAGTCATCACAGCTACTCTTTTCCAGTACAACTATGTCCTTATGAGAAGAGGAGAAAAGGACACAGACAAGCCCAGAAGGAAGACCACAGGGAGAGTGAAGACAGCTGCAAGCCAAGGAGAGAGGCGTCAGAAGAAGCCAATTCTGCTAATACCTTGACTTTGGACTTGCAGTTTCCAGAACTATGAGAAAATTAATTTCTGCTGTTTAAGCCACCCAGTGTATGATACATTGTCATGGCAGCCCTAGTAAACAGCACCCTCAACTGTAGAGAAATGCTTAGTGAGCCCGAGAAAAAATTCTTCCTACTCCCCAGTTTCTTCTGTTTTCCTCTGTAATCACAGCATATAATGAGATATGTTATAATTCATTTGTGCAAATTAATTTTTATAAACTGATTTGTAGAAATAAATCTTTTTGTAGAACTATATATAAGCAGATAATTAGAAACCTTTGTTGAAATTAAAAAACCATGCTATTCTTTATGACAGTCTCCAAGTCCATCCACATTTCTACAGATGGCTCAATTTCATTCCTTATAATGGTTGAGTAATATTCCGTTTCATATAGTGTATGTATGTACCACATCTTCTTCATCCATTCTTCTGCTGATGGACGTTTAGGTTGCTTCAATGTCTTGGCTATTGTAAACAATGGTGTAAAGCATGGAATTTGCCAAAGTAGATTTCTTTACAAAAAAAAAAAAATTTCTGTGATAAAACACATTTGGAAAATACCACACATCATAGCTTCTTTTAGAAGTACATCATGAACTTTAACATATTAATGGTTCAAGAAGTGCTATGATATGTGTTTCGATATGATTTAGTTCAGTATCTGCAGAAAGTATTTGGCCATGGAACTCTTTCTAGTAGGCTTCTCTTTACAATTCACTTTGAGGCATCTTGCTCTGTTCTAATGCTTCTCACTTACCCATCATCACTTAAATGTGCTATTTCCTCAGAAGTTGATGTCATCCTCTTTGTTCCCATGGTTTTTGTTTTTCTCAGGGCGATGTTTCTTGGCTGTCTTCCCAGAGGCCCCAACTTTTGTTCTTTTATGCGCACACTGTGGAAGAATAAAATTCTCCTGGCAAAACAAGGCCAAAGGAAACACGGAAACCATCGGTGTTAGCATTATTATCTTGTCACGTCAGTTAACCATAAAAGTTTCAACAGGAACCCAGAGAATATGAAAGAGTGTAAGACGCTCCCACTCAATAAAATATACTTTTTGAAAGGCCATTTTTAGAGGCTTTCTGAGGATCTCTAATTTCGGTTAATATCATCAACAGCTAGATAAATAAGAAAACTAGGTGGGAAACCATCTGTTATCTGCGTGATGGCTGAAGAGGCCCTTCTGCAAATTAAAATTTACCCTATCTCTAGCCATCTTCAACTTGAGTTTTATCTTGATAACAAGAGAATACTTCATACACCTAATGTGAAGAGTTAACTCATTGGAAAAGACCCTGATGCTGGGAAAGATTAAAGGCAGGAGGAGAAGGGTATGACAGAGGATGAAATGGTTGCATGGCATCACTGACTCAATGGACATGAGTATGAGCAAGCTCCAGGAGATAGTGAAGGTCTGGGAAGCCTCGAGTGCTTCAGTCTGTGGGATTGCAAAGAGTTGGACACGACCTAGCGACTGAACAAAAACATAAGGGAAAAGTCAGTTCAATGAATTAAAGGCACTATTACTTATAATCGGCTTCTGTCTTACTACTTGGCCAAATGACCAAAAAGGAGCTATTCCTGTTTTAGTCTATTCTCCACCTTCATCTTGTTTAAGATACTGATAGTCATTTCAGCTTCTGCACCTTGGGAGACAGCACCTTCTGAAAAAAACAGATGACCAGCTTGAGCGTAAATATAAAACTTCATTTTCTAAAATAAGAAAGCTAGGATGCAACCTACAAACCTGCTAACTGCCTCTGTGGAATTGCAAGTAAAATTAGAAAAGCTGCCCAGAATTTTAGAATCAAGAGAGAAAATGATAACTTTCCCATATAACATCCAGCCTCTCTCATTTTTCTGTTAATAGAAAAGGAGGTTTGGAACCAGAATGGAAGGGAGATGGTGTGGTTCCCAGCAAGGGCAGGCACAGTCCCAGACATCTGGCTTCCAACGTGGGCCAGGCAGCTGGGTAAGTGTTGGCCGTTCGATCAACCCCTACAAGGCCACTGCTCCTCCATCAGATCCCATCATCGCTGCTGTGCTTTCCTTATGGATGGTTCCAAGCAGTTAAGCATTGGAAGCATGAGTGAGTCAGTGGTGATAGAGGTTGGTGGCTGAATGTTCTCCTAGTTTAGAGGCTGTTGTGAAAAGCAAAGCCCTAAGGAGGCAGGAAGGGATAGCAGGACACAGCTGGAGAGATTTTAAAGAGAAGAGTGAGAAGTGTATCTTTGTGATGTGCAGAAATTCCTCTAAAAGTCATTTATTCAAGACAATTCCACAAGCCAAGACATGCCATCTCTCCATTTCACCTTCCCTCTGCTATCTCCTGAAACATCTTCAGTTTGTGGTGTGTCTTTCATGCCCTCTCCAGTTAACTAAGGAAGTCCAGCCCTGATCTCTTCACTGACCCTCTCAGAAGATTGCGGTTGTTCTCCATTGCCTTTGAGGTCAAGATTGAAATCCTTAGCACGGGTCAGAAGACGCTTCGCAACTTGATCCCATCCTGTCCTTGCTGCAGCTTCTCCCCACCAGTCTTCAAGCTTCAACATCCACTGCACCACCACTCAACCCCTGCCCATTACAGCAATAGAAATGAAGCATTTGTCATTATGGCAAGGGAAGGGTCCCTGAGGAGCTTAACCTCTGCATTTCTTGTTGGAACCCTGGCAGGCCGTGGCAGGTCTCCAGGAGCCCTGTTTTCATAAGGACCAAATGACCGTGAGAGAAACAAAAGAAGAGAAAAAGAAGTGTTGGCACCAATATTAATCCCAGAAACCCTGGCATTTAGGGCTATCCCAGGATAAATGGTGCTTAAGCAGGAAGTTGTAGAAAAAGAACCATGCTTTACTGGAAAGCTAGACATTGTCTAGAGGACAGCCCTCGGGTTATCTGATTCTGATCTTTCATTGCCTTTGAGCTATTTTACAACCTTTCCAGCTGTAAGTAATTGATAGTAATGCAAGATGATTTACATAGATGTGCAAATTCTGTCCTGTCTGGTAGAGGTCCAATTGATTTCCCTATCCCCTGTGGAAAAATAAGTTTGCTTCCATTTACATGTTCATTTCAATATTTCTGATCTATAAATATGTCTCTTCTTTGAATTACAGTGCCTACCTGGTTCCTTCATTGATTAATGAGTAAAATAAAATCTTTAACATATATACATGCGTGCATGCTCAGTCGCTTCAGTCATGTCCGACTCTTTGAGACCCCATGGACCATAGCCCTGCCAGGCTCCTCTGTCTATGGGATTCTCCAGACAAGAATACTGGAGTGGGTTGCCATCCCCACCTCCAGGGGATCTTCCCCACCTAGGGATCGAACCCGTGTCTCCTGCATCTCCTGCACTGCAGGCAGATTCTTTACCACTGAGCCACCAGGGAATATATATGTACATTAACGATGTATACATATATGTATATAAATTTATAATATATACACAATATAAACATGTATATATACTATATAAAACATATATACATATGTAAAAGATAATTAAAATTACAATCGTGCCGTACACACACATCATAACACACGTACTTACATGTGTGTGTGCTAGTGCGCATGTAGCGCATGTGGCATGATTTTAATTTTAATTTTCTTTAAATAGAGAGTAAGATGCTGTCTGACCCCACCCCACCCAAATTTCTTCCAAATCAGTCCAGAGAGAAATTGTTTCAGAATCTTCAGGGAGTTGCAGGAGGCCAAGGGAGTAAAGTCACTATCTCAGGATTTTATAAGAGTTGTGAAACATTATTAGTGGAGGAGAGCTTCTTCACTAGAGAGGCAGCACAAGCAAGACGACACCCCCTGTCAACATCAAAAGGCAGAGGGTCCCCAGGGAAGTCAGAAGTGGCGCTGCAACAGCAGTCAGGTTCTGTGACATGGCAGCAGTGGGTTGGGAAGAGCCAAATCCATGGCTGACACTGCAGGACTGTGATGGACATCAGCCCCAGCCTGGACAAAGCGGAAACAGAACGCGGAGGAAAGCATGAGCCTGAGATCTCACCGGGCCTTAGACATACAGGTTTTTCTTGTCATCACGTGAAGTGTTACCCACATTCTTTGAATAACCTCTTGAAGGCAGATGAGGGCATCAAGCTTTAGGTTGTGTGCAACGTGCTAAGTCGCTTCAGTTGTGTCCGACTCTTTGCAACTCCATGGACTGCAGTCTGCCAGACTTCTCAATCCATGAAGTTTCCCAGGGAAGAATATTGGAGTGGGTTTCCATTTCCTTCTCCAGGGGTCTTCCCAACTTCAGGATCAAACTCACATTGGCAGGCGGGTTCTTTACCACTAGCACCACCTGGAAAGCTCAGGGTTAGATCACCTTGTGCTATATTCAAGGAGTTCTCATTATCCTAGTACTCATTATACAAGAACACGGGATACCAGGTTATGTAGGAAACCAAATATCTTACAATTAAAAAAAAAAAGCTCTCTTTCACTGCCCTTTTCTTTAAATTACCCCTCACTCAAGCAACCCTCTCCAAACACACTAGTATCCGTATCAGCCCTCAGTCAAAGACTTGAGGTCAGACTCGTCAGCTGTCAGAAACTGTAAAGGGATCTGCCATTTTCAATGACATCTGTGACTAGGAAGACTACAAAGAAATCAATTGCAAAATGAAATTGCAAGTCTTCTAAAAGATGAAGGTTCGTGAAGCACTGAGTCTGACATTGGAGAATAGTTTGAATCACGCGCAAAGCCACGACAGGCAGGAGGAAGCTGTTAATAACAGAGAAAACTGACCAGATTTGGCAGGCATTATAGGTGACTCATTCAATACCTCCCAACCCCTTCTTTTCTTGCCTGTTCCAGCTACTTTAGCAGCTGGAAAAGCTAAAACAACCTCTCTTTCTCTCTTTCTGTCCTGCAGCCAACAAGAACCAGACTGCCCGAGTTCAAATCTGACTTTGTCTCTTCCTACCTGTGTGATCCTGAGTGAGCCACTGAAGTCTCTTGCCCTCTGTTTGTTCATCTGTAAAATGTACCTTCTTCATGGAGTTGTTCTGAGGATTAAATGAATTAATATACTTTAAGCCCTAAGAATACCTCCTGACAATTAGCTTACTGTAAGTGTGACCAGGAGTCTGACTCTGATCTAGAAGTAGGGTCACACACATGCACCCCGCTTGAGGTGGAAGTGAGGAGACGTGATTTGTAGCCCCACAAACACAAACAATTTTACTGAAGGAAACTCTAAGTGCTGAGCTGCCCAAAACACTAGAGATTCACTAGCCCTGCTCAGTCACCAGGGACAGCCCAGGGCAAAAGACAAAAACCATCAACTCACCAGTGGCCCGAGGAGAAGTTGTATAACTCCTGGACTATTGAATTCCAGAGCCGTGGCCACTGTGCTCTTGGAAGTTTAGCCCAGAGTCAAACCAGGGTGGAAAGTTCTTTTCTTTCTCCCCTGATATTCCTTTTACATTTTCTTATGCTTAATTTTCTTAGCTCTATATTTAGTAACATGAAATTGTGATAAACATTCTTCTTCCCCCTGTAATGTCCCTCTATTTGGAATACATAATCTTGCCATCCCTCGGTTGGCTATCCATCGTTAGCAAAACAATTTTGCCCTAATTCAGCCACACTGTCAAGTTCCTACTACTTGCGTAGCTCACACTCTCCTCCCTTAATAAGTTTTCTTGGTAAGCCCCTCCACTTCTTCTATCTTGCTGCTTGTATTTTCCTAATAGTTTTTCAATTTTCCTGCTCCCTACTCCAGACTCTTCAGGGACCCAGCTTGGCATGTGTTCACTGGCAGGCAGCTGAGCTGAACACACATGTCCCAGTTCTCAGCTAACCTCGATCCCTCATCTGTTTAGTTTTCTCTAGAGCCTAGTGAAGAGCAATTGCACCCAAGCCTACAGCAAAATCAGTGCCAAGAACTAACAGTAGGCCCCCTGAGCATAAAACAACAATTTCAAACTGAGGAGATGTTTTTCTAACCATTTCCTGCCTTCCTCAATTCCTTCCATCCCATCTATATTCATCCTCCCTAAAGATAAAAATAAAATAAAATCTGGTTATAGAATCACTGAATGTTAAGTAGATTTGTTCAAACAGGTCATAGAGCTTCCATCTTGTGCAAAATTTCCCATGTGAAGAGAACAGGTATGCAATTCACCTGCGAAACTGATAAAAAATTATTTCATTAGTAAGTGAGCCAATTCAATGTAGACGTATAGAAGGGACCTTCAGGGGTAACCAGTGGAACTTGAAATGATGAAGTAGTGCTATTACCAGCCCTGTAAAGTTGGGTCTTTAAAAGCAGCTCAAGGACTTCCCCGGTGGTCCAGTGGTTAAGACTCCCTGCTTCCACTGCAGGAGGCATGGGTTTGATCCCTGGTCAAGGAACTAAGATCCCACATGCAATGCAGCACAGCAAAAATAAATAAATAACAAAAAATAAAAGAGAACTTTCAGTGTCTTTTTTCTGTGATCAACAATCTTGAGAATATTGTTCAAAGCATAATTTTCAGTTTAAAATATTATCAGCTAGCAAATACTTCAGAAAAGAAGATAAACCAATGACAAAAAAGCACACCAAAAAAAAAAAAGTTTAACATCATTAGTCCTCGGGACACACAAATAAAAACTACAGGGGGTAAAACTATACACCTACTAGGATGGAGATAATGTTTCATTCTTGTTGTTCAGTCACTCAGTCGTGTCCAGCTCTTTGTGACCCCATGGACTGCAGCATGCCAGGCTTCCCCGTCTTTTGCCATCTCCCAAACCTCGCTCAAACTCATGTCCATTGAGTCAGTGATGCCATCCAACCATCTCATCCTTTGTTATCCCCTTCTCCTCCTGCCTTCGATCTTTCCCAGCATCAGAGTCTTTTCCAGTGAGTTGGCTCTTCTCATCAGGTGGCCAAAGTATTGGTGCTTCAGCTTCAGCATCAGTCCTTCTAATGAATATTCAGGGTTGATCTCCTTTAAAATTGGCTGATTTAATCTCCTTGCAGTCCAAGGGACTCTCAAGAGTCTTCTCCAACACCACAGTTCAAAAGCATCAATTCTTTGGCGCTCAGCTTTCTTTATAGTCCAACTCTCATGTAGATACATGACTGCTGGAAAAACCGTATCTTTAACTATACAGACCTTTGTCGGCAAAGTAATGTCCCTGCTTTTTAATACATTGTCTATGTTTGTCATAGCTTTTCTTCCAAGGAGCAAGCACCTTTTAAGCATGATGGAGCTAAGGATGGAAATAATGGCAAACCCCATATCCTGAGATGGGTCCTTCCTGAGTTAGGGTGCCGTGGACTAGAGCTTTGGAGAGAGTGAGGCTCCTGGGGTTCCCTGTTTGATTCAGCCTTCCCAGGGTTTGTGTGTAGCCCTAGTAAATACAGTACAGTTGGAGATGACTCAAGTCTCTAAATCTCATTGTAGAGGTGATGTCCACTCAACTGACAAGACTGAGCTCCTCAGGGTCAAGGACCCTGGCTCTTCCATCTTTGTCTCCCATTGCTAGGTGTAACTCATTAAATGTATGCTGACTGTATGAAGCAAGGCATTTCATATGTTACTGGCACATTAAAAACGAGGGACTTCTAGATTGCAGTCAGTTCAGTTCAGTTCAGTTCAGTCACTCGTGTCATAGAGCAACCGCATTTTGCTTGCCGTGTCTCTATGAGTTCTCTGTTGGCACTAGTTCTCTCTGTACACGTGTTAAGAAAAAGTCAGGCAGGTCCTATAACTTCTTTGTCCACCTCTCAAGTCACAAACCCAATCTCAAATTCAGTATTTAACATATGTAAACTGATATACAATGCAAAACTACAATGTAATTTAAAGTTGAATTGTTCCCCTTGGGCAGGTGGCTGCCCAGGATCTGATGACAACAGAAAGTCTCAATTTGAGGAAAGATGGTGCTTGTCTTTTCTTTGCTCCTGCCTTGCTGGTTTCTGCCTCCTCCATGTAGCCCACCAGGGTTTCTGATCTCTCCAGGGTCTGAGGGTCACAGGAAAGTTCTGAGCTGACTGGCTCTGTCATCTGCTGGCTCCAAGCTTTTGAGTCTGGCAGGGATTTAAACTCAATGCTTCCTTTCATGAATATTTTGTGGGTTCTTCAGAGAGATTTGCTCCCCCTCAAAAGAAAGCATAGATTATTCAACATGCAGTTATCTTGCCCTGGGTGAATTCAATTCATTTCCACTGGTACTTGGCCTAAGATATTAATTGGCCCTAGGAATGCAACCAGACCCTCGT
Source organism: Moschus berezovskii (assembly GCF_049115385.1). Lineage (NCBI taxonomy): Eukaryota > Metazoa > Chordata > Mammalia > Artiodactyla > Moschidae > Moschus > Moschus berezovskii. The sequence continues at coordinate 130,240,932 of NC_142460.1, read as the reverse complement.
CTCCTCTCAGCTCTGTTTGCCCCTCAGTGGATCTCTGGGATAGGATCAAAGATGACCCATGTCAGCTCTATGTTGTGACCTACACTTCGTACACAGTTAATGTGCGTTCTTAGCCTGCCAGGGTCTGTGAGTGACATCCAATTCCAACCTGACCCCCTTTTGCATACCAACAAAGCTGTTGGCTAGCCTATAACTCAGCAATGAGATTCACTTCTCAGGCCAGAGTTGACCCCAGGTCGCTGTGACCCAACTGCGAAGACCGCCATGTAGCTCTCCTGAGGCCCCTTGCACTGGACTTCAGATGGAAGCAATCCTTACCCCTTGGCTGGGATCAAATACCCAGTGAATCTAAAGTGAATTTCCAAACATACACTCCCCAGCTCTCTCTTGTCTCTGCTCCCTTCAACCCTTTCAGTGCAGTTCAGTGGCTCAGTCACATCCAAATCTTTGCGACCCCATGAACCACAGCACCCCAGGCCTCCCTGTCCATCACCAACTCCTGGAGTTTACCCAAACTCATGTCCATTGAGTCAGTGATGCCAATCAACCATCTCATCCTCTGTCATCCCCTTCTCCTGCCCTCAATCTTTCCCAGCATCAGGGTCTTTTCAAATGAGTCACCTCTTCGCATCAGGTGGCCAAAGTATTGGAGTTTCAGCTTCAACATCAGTCCTTCCAATGAACATTCAGGACTGATCTCCTTTAGGATGGACTGGTTGGATCTCCTTGCAGTCCAAGGGACTTTCAAGAGTCTTCTCCAACACCGCAGTTCAAAAGCATCAATTCTCTGGTGTTCGGCTTTCTTTAAGTCCAATTCTCACATCCATACATGACCACTGGAAAAACCATAGCCTTGACTAGACAGACCTTTGTTGACAAGGTAATGTCTCTGCTTTTTAATATGCTGTCTGCTGCTGCTGCCAAGTCACTTCAGTCATGTCCGACTCTTTGTGACCCCATGGACTGCAGCCCACCAGGTTCCTCCATCCATGGGATTTTTCAGGCAAGAGTACTGGAGTGGGGTGCCATTGCCTTCTCAAAATATGCTGTCTAGGTTTGTCATAACTTTCCTTCCAAGTAGTAAGCGTCTTTTAATTTCATGGCTGCAATCACCATCTGCAGTGATTTTAGAGCTCCCAAAATAAAGTCAGCCACTGTTTCCACTGTTTCCCCATCTATTTGCCATGAAGTGATGGGACAGGATGCCATGATCTTAGTTTCAACCCTTTACATGCTCTTAATGCTGGAGAAGAGGGCAAGAGTCTGTAAGCACTTTTCTGCTAAACCCTTTGGAAGCTTGCATGTTGTTATGCGGTATCTATTAGTTCTGCAGTGGCTCAGCAGTTATACATTGAAATATACTGAAGCATAAATACTATTAAAGTAAAAGTAATTTGCTTGCCTAGTGAAGTGAAGACTGGCTGAGGAGCTGTCATGATTGAATGCCCCCAGAGGACTCACATGTGTGCTCTGACAACTTCAGGGGTGCAGAATGGGCCCTGCAAACTTGAGCTCAAGCTTCCTGCAGATGTATGATCAGAAGGCAGTCCTCCTATGGGAGTCTATAATGGCCAAGGCTCAGTGAGAACAACTGGAGTGAAGTAACAGGCCCCACCCTGCAGCCTTCCTTGGCCGTGGTGGCAGGGGACTTTGGGGTCTGCTGACAGAGTACTTCCCAGAAGCCCCTGTGGTCCCTGTTGAAAAAGTAAAGTGTTAGTTGCTCAGTCATGTCTGACTCTGGCCCCATGGACTGTAGCCCACCAGGCTCCTCTGTCCATGGAATTTTCCAGGCAAGAATACTGGTGTGGCTAGCTATTCCCTTCTCCAGGGGATCTTCCTGATCCAGGGATCAAACCCAGTTCTCCTACCTTGCAGGCAGATTCTTTACATCTGAGCCACCAGGGAAGCTCCACACTGAATAAAAGTGAAAAGTCCAAAGTGAACTGCCCTCAGGAGGTCAGAAGTTAAGGGAGTTTGCAAACAGCTGGGGCTGGCTTTAGGAATATCATGTCTGATATCAACTTTTCTTTTGTCTGTGCCTAAAGAGGGATAGAAATGGTTCTTACAAAGTTCTGGATTCGTAGGACAGGTGGCATGCCAGATGGGTAATGAAGAGACTTGGTTGACATTGTGGACATGACACAGGCATTTGAGAGGTGACAGTGGTTTAGGACAATGCTGGGCAATGAACACCTGATGGAACTTCATTTGGAAGATCACTCCATTGGGAATCAGGTAAAGGTGAGGAGATTTAGAGACACAATTGACAATTCTACAGACCACTGGGCAGTGGAAGTCATTACTGTTGCTGGGGTTCAGCACACACTACCCCAAAATATGGTATCTTGGCATTTTTGTTAATATTTTAATCTGAAGGAGTTTGAGAAAATGGCAGAAGCAAGAAGGTCACCCTGACCTTGTCACCCCACCCCACCCCCACCCTTGTCACCCTTCTTCCCTGAAACAAGTCATAAAACCCTCGTGTGAGAGGTGCTTTCCTTATGTCTGGAAAAAAGGAGCATCCTAATCTCCAAAGACGAAGGGATGCTAAGGAGAATCCTAACAAGTCTGCCTTGCTAACATTCCCCTCAGTTTACTACCATTACCTCATGTTCCTTAATCAATCATATATACACGGCTGCCCACTCTTCATCAAGACCTACCATAAAATAGAGGTCTGGCTGTCTCTTTGGGTCTTTATTTTCGTATAAAAGAGTCCATGTCTTATAAAACTTATATTAACAAATGTATATGCATTTCCCCTGTTAATCTGCATTCATCAGTTTAATTTTCAGCCTCAGCCAGCGACCCCAAGGGGTGAAGAAAAATTTTTTCCTCTTCTACACACCTTAGGGTTTCTTTCTCTCTAACACTACAGGTAGTTCTTTCTCTCTAACACTACAGGTAGTTGCTCAGGATCCTGAAAAATAAAACCCACAGGAAGATCCGGGACCAGGCTTTTCCCAGGATTCTTGCTCCTCATCCAGGCTTGGGAAGTGGATGAAACCCTCTAGGAAGGAAATCAAGAATCTCTCTTCATTTCTGGAGCCCAGGACCTAAGGAGCCTGTTCTCAGCTTCTTGGCACCTGAGCCACCTACCAGAGACACTGCCCCAAACCTCCCATCCAATAGCAATTTCCCATGATCCTCTGCCAAGTTTCCAAAGAGACTTCCCTTGTGTTCCAGTGTAAGAGTCTGCCTGTCAATGCAGGGGACATGGGTTTGATCCCTGGTCCAGGAAGATCCCTCATGCTGCAGGGCAGCTAAGCCTGTGTGCCACAGCTACTGAGCTCATGTGCCCTAGAGCCTGTGCTCTGCAACAAGAGAAGCCACCAAATGGAGAAACCCAAGCACAGCCACTAGAGAGTAGCCCCCACTCTCTGCAGCAACCCAGCACAGTCATTAATTAATTAAAAGAAGTCTCCCAAGAGTTCACCCCCAAATCCTCACTAGTTTTTGCACTATTTTTACTTGTCCAAATAAAATTTCAAACACTCTCTCCTCCTCTCCTGGGGAGGAGGCAAGAAAGAAGGAAACATCTGTCCAGTATTTCTGAGCCCCAAACAGGCTAGTCTCTTTTATCCCAATCTTAACAAATAGCATGGTTCCCAAGATCTTACTTGTGAAGGCTGAGATAAAGAGGAGCAGGGAGGGCAGAGACGTCAGAGGACAAGACCAAGAGGGCCAAGAAGTAATGGAAGTGAAGGTTCAGGCTGGAGAAACCCTGATGACCCAGGAGTTCAAGACCTACCAAGTATGGACAAATGGTGTAGGGGTCAGGATGGTGCAGAGGAGTACTGTGGACTTGGACCAGAAGTTGTTCCTCAACTCTCAGGTTAGAAGTCTAGCTTCCCCATGGATTAGCACCAAGGCAGTGGGTGAAACAGTCCAGACTTATGTATTATCCTGCTAAGCTGGATTCTGCAACTATACTCAGTTGCTATCTATGACATCTAGAGATTCTTCACCCCAAGTATCCTGGTTTGCATGACTCACCTAGAAGCAAAGCAAAGAACAGGACTGTGGGGTCCCAGCAAGCAATGTAGATAGAAACTCTTTCATCTGTTTGAGTGGAAGGGCTTTATATGGAAAGAGCATTAGATAATTGCATGTCCGACTCAGACATTTTTGTGACAAATGTTCAAAGAAGAGACACAGCTTTAGGCTTCATGGGTGAATGAAGGAACAATGTTTATTTTTCTTTTGTTATAACATAAATCTTACATTAAAAAAGAAAGTTAAATGACACAGAGTGGCAAGTGATAGTGTTACCTATTAGGATTTGATGTCAAAGTAAATTTTAAGTTTACCAATATTTATACTAAGATTTTACCTCTTCAGGTATTCTCCCAGTGAAAACTTTCAATCTTTTGACTTTTATATTAAGAAATTTTTTTAGTTTTTTACGCAACTTTCAAAGGTTACACTCCACTTACAATTATGATAAATTGTAATTTTGAGTATGGCTATATTCTCTGTGTTGTACAATACATCCTTGAGCCTATCATACACCCAGTAGTTGGTACCTCCCACTCCCCAACCCTAACTGGTTACCACTAGTTTGTTCTATCTATGAGTCTGCTTCTTTTTGTTATATTCACTATTTTGTTGTATTTTTTAGATTCCACATCAATACCTTATCAGTTAGATAATATTAGAATATGTCTTTTAATTTATTTTTAATTGGAGGATAATTGCTTAACAATGTTGTGTTGTTTTCTGCCATACAACACAAATCAGTCATAACTCTACATTATTCCCTCGTTTTTGAGCCTCCCTCCCAAGCCCCATATCCCACCCCTCTAAGACCTAGAATATGTTTTTTTAATCCTACCTTTTATGTGTCTTTCAGTTGTTTGAAGTCTAACCATCATGCCTTAGATTGTATTTCCTTAGTGCATCCTTCATAAGCTTAAGCCAGTAGCTAGGAGGAAAGAAGGAAGCTCTTAAATTAGACTTTCCTATTCAGAAGGTTTGTAATTGATAATAAGAAAACAGCAATAGCCTAACAACTAATTTATTTCATAATGTAAAGCTTCACAATTTTAACTCATTATGTGAGTGTGAGTCTGTGTGTGTGTGCGCGCGCATGCACACACAAGCACATGGGTGCCTATACCTGTTACCTGAGACTTGGTATATCCCCTGGGATTTCAATCGTAAATTCTGAGCATTTTGAGTGGTGTATTAGGTATTCTCTGCAGTCAGATTTATAGGAAATTGAGCTCCTTTCATTCAAATGAAAAATGAATCCAATGCCTTTTAATGGGATTTATATTCAATTAGTCTACAATTGGAAGGAAGAGTCTACCAATGAACATAGTCTGGATAACAGAATTAAGCTAATTTAACTCAACCTGATCCTAATTTTTCCCTCCTAGAACACAGTATATAGTGTAGACAATTCTGAACTTTCTTTAATCTTCACAGTTCATTCCAATTTTGTGCCTAAAAACAGATACCCTTGTATGATTAAGAGAAGAGATCTTAATGTAAGTAACTCATTAGCTATCATTAACCTCTAGCCACAAGCGTATATAGCTTTCTGCATTTGCATAGAGGCCTCTCCTCAAAAGGCCAATTTATTGTTCAGGGTGACCTACAGCAGTCTCCATGGACTCAGGTAGATATTTCTTCTTCCATTAAATGAGGATGCATAGTTTCAATGAACTTCTATAAAACATACATGTTCACATAAGTCATAAAATTTATATAAATAGTGACAAAAACCCTCACATAAAAACAGAACACCTTTATGCTACCCCAGCACAGTTAAGCCATATGACAATGAAACAGGGACTTCAGCGGACAGCTCCGTCTCTGCAGACAGCTTCTTGTTGAAGTTGCAGAACTGGAGCTGGATTCAGTAGGACTTCCCTGGTAGTCTAGCGGTTGAGAATCTGCCTGCCAATGCAGGGAACATAGGTTCAATCCCTTGTCTGGAAAGATCCCACATGCCTGATGGCAACTAACTCCATGCAACACAATTATTGAGCCCACACTCTAGAGCATATGCTCCACAACAAGAGAAGCCACTTCAACTGGAGAGAAGCCCCCACTCACCACAACTAGAGAAAGCCCTTGAGCAGAAAGGAAGACCCAGTGCAGCCAAATAAACAAATAAATAATTTTTTTTAAGAATAAAAATAGATGAGTAAGGCTGGCTTTTGAAAATAACATCAGGAACGTCCCTGGCAGTCCAGTAGTTAAGACATCACTTTCCAATGCAGGGAGTACTGGTTCAGTCCCTCATTTGGGAGCTATGTTCCCACATGCCTTGTGGCAAAAAAAAAAAAAAAAAACAGAAGTTATACTGTAACAAATTCAATAAAGACTTTAAAAATGGCATACATCAAAAAAAAAATCTTTAAAAAAATAAAAAAGAAAATAACATTAAATACTGAGCAAAGACATTTCCCACCAAATAACAATTGTGACTAAATATGTTTGTTCAAATGATCGTCCTTCTTAGGTTTCCCTTGTCAAATGTCATGGCCTTGGTCATTCTGTTTTATGAAACAGCGGCAACAACAATGACAGCTAAAATTACAGGGTTCTTAGGCTCTGGCAGGCAAAAGTAAAACCTAATTTTCCTCCAAGTCTCCCCCCCCCAGGATAGTGCATCAACCAACCAGCATTTGCTGCCAGGTTTAAGCATTTGAAGGAAGTGGGTGTGTCACTCAGCCCCAAAGGGTGTTGTTTTCCATGATTTGCAGTGATTTACAGTGACCCAGGGCCCTGACTTCAGCCTCGAGGGGTCAGACCCTCAGTCTTGGGAGAGTCCCAGATTTGACTGAAGTTTGACTCATGGTCACAGAAGCTGATGTACATGTTCATTTAGTAATTTCCAGTGAGCAGTAGAACTCTATAGAGGTCCAATGTGCACGTCAGCTCAAGCAGCTGTTGTTCCCCAGAACCAAGAGAAGTCAGTGTGTTGTTGTGTTGTTCAGTCACTCGGTCATGTCCGATTCTTTGTGAGCCCATGGACTGCAGCATGACAGGCCTCCCTGTCCTTCACTATGCCCGGAATTTGCTCAAACTCATGTCCATTGAGTTGGTGGAACCATTCAACCATCTCATCCTCTGTCATTCCCTGCTCCTCCTGCCTTCAATCTTTCCTAGCATCAGGGTCTTTCCAAATGACTTGGCTCTTCACATCAGGTGGCCAAAATATTGGAGTTTCAGATTCAGCGTCAGTCCTTCCAGTGAATATGCAGGGTTGATTTCCTTTAGAATTGATGGGTTTGATCTCCTCACTTGTCCAAGGAAATCTCAAGAGTCTTCTCCAGCACCACAGTTGGAAAGAATCATTTCTTTGGCACTCAGACTTCTTTATGGTCCAACTCTCAAATCCATACATGACTACTGGAAAAACCATAGCTTTGACAAGACGGAACTTTGTCAGCAAAGTGATAGTGGTTACTTGGTCAGCATGGCTTCAGAGCAATGGGAGTGACATGAGTTGAAGGCTTGGTCCCAGCAGGTATGAGTGACTCATTGGACCAGTCGTACAATAGTCATTCCTGTCCTGCACCCTGGCTAGGCACTCTTCTCCCTGGCTGGTGTTTGAGTGGGCAGTACTAACAGTTGCTTCAGGGACTGTCGTTCTAATCTCCATGGCCAACCAATCCCCTCTTAATGATGCTTTCTTTCTTTAGAGAATGTATTACATTTGATCAGGGTACCGGCAGTCTGGGAGCCAGGCTGTGTCTTTAAGATGAATCTGCACATCTCTCTTCTGAGCCCTTTTGGATTCAGAAGATAATGTATTTCCCCTTTGTCACAGCATTTCCAAATGCTCACACTGCTCATGGGTACCTCCTTTTAAAACCCATATATATCACCAAAGGAAACCAGAGAAAAATCCCTAGAGATTCTGTATTATCAGGAAGCTGTGTTACCTTACGGAGGAGTGTTCAAGGTTAGATTGTCATTGACCCGGTGGAGAGGAGACAAAAGTCATGGTAGATGTGTAGAAAGTAGTGGGGGATAGTAGGCATGAGGCTAGTGTGGCGTGGAGAGTTTATCAGAGCAAAGACAGGGAAGCCTGGCATGCTGCAGTCCACAGGGTCCCAAAGAGCCATACACACTGAGCTACTGAACAACAACAAGGTAGACACGTCTACATTCTCTAGTAGTCTGTAGGACTGGGAACTTTTTCTCAATTTGTCTGCAGTAATTGCTCAATAAATATGCAGGAATAGCAGAGATGAAAGAAATAAATGTATTTAGAGTAAAGGATCACCTGAAAGAATTTCATGTTGGGTGGAAAGAATAATAAAGCTACAATTAGAAGATCTGAGTTGTGTGATCCAATGTGTGGCCGGGGAGCAAACTAGTTAGCTCTTTGAGCTTGGTTTCCTCATCTGTAATGCAAGGATGAGAATTCTCACCCTGTTCACTTCAGAGGATTACTGTGAAAAGCAAGTACAGGAGTGAGTGGGAAAGTTGTTTTGGAAAATACAGTATTCTCCAGAGGGTGGTGGTGGTGAGGGCAGATATCTTGGTTCCTTGTCCACTAAGGAGGTGAGTTGCAAGTCTTTCTCTCTGAATTCCCCATCTGTTATGCAAGATCATGGGGAAAGCTGCCTTTGACACTGGGGTAGGGGTAGGGGTAGGGAGCTGGAGCAGGAAGAAGGATTTCTCACCCAAGATTGCAGACTTGCCAAAATTAAGCAAGTGAGCAGAGCTGAGAGTCAAATGAAAAGCTGGGTTCAATTTTTTTTTTTTTAAAGAGAGAGAAAAAGATTCCAACAGGACAACAAAAGTGAGGCCTCCAAAGCAGAAGAAGGAAGCCAGGAATCTTCCAGCCAGAATGCTAAATACAAGCACATGCCTAGAAAAGAGTGACTGCCTGGGGCTGATTTTTTTTTTTTTTTGAACAGTTATATTGAAATATAATTTATATACCACATAACCATTTTAAAGTACAATTCAGTGCTTTTAACATTTTCACACAGTTATACACCTATCACCACAATCAATTTTAGAACATTTCATTAGCTTAAAGAGATAATCCATACCCTTAGCCATTATTCCCTAGCTTCACCCCTAAGCAACTAGTAACCTACTTTCTGTCTTTATAGACTTGCCTTGCATGTCCAATAAGAGAATCATACAATATGTGGTCCTTTGCGAATGGTTTCTTTCACATAGTGTATTTTCAAGGTTCAACCAATACAGTAGCATGTATCAGTACTTCATTTCTTTTTATTGCTAGACATCACATTTTGGTTACCCATGCAGCAGTTATGAACAGAACTCTATACCTGACCAAACTAGCAGTAAGGCTGAAGTCACAATAATGACTCTTTCTGGGTTTGCAACATGCTGGTATTTTCAATGCTGTTAAAATATATCTAAGGCGTATTATGTTGAAGAAGAAGACTGGAATTCTAATCAGCTGTAAACCACATGATTGATGCATTTCATATCCAGATATGAAAAAAAAAAGATGGTCCATGTTATTCACTTAAAAATATCAGTGCTAGGACTTCCCGGGTGGACCAGTGGCTAAGACTCCACACTCCCAATGCAGGAGACCCAGGTTCTATCCCAGGCAGGGAACTGGTTCCCACACGCGACAAGTGAAGATCCCGTGTGCCACTGCCAAGACCCAGCACAGCCAAATAAGTAAATATTTTTAAAACTATACATATCAGTGTCTCTGCTTCCTCTCAGGGGCAACAAGCCTTAAGGCAAAGGCTCACTGGCACGCTGCAAGGGAGTACTTAGGTGATTATGCTGGTTTCATTGATAGCCGTGAGAAAGTTAAACATCTCACTAATTGTCCTTGAAAGAAAACTGGACCAGTCCATGCAGTAAGGGACTCTTTTTTTCTTACACGACTTTGACAGAGTCAATGATTCCAGCTCTTTTTCCAGTGGTGAGAGTTGTACTGAGGCCCCATCTTGAGACCTGAATACCTGATGCTGTCCTTAGTCGCTCAGTCATATCCAGCTCTGCAACCCCACGGACTGTAGTCCGCCAGGCTCCTCTGTCCATGCGGATTCTCTAGGCAAGAATACTGGAGAGGATTGCCATGCCCTTCCCCATGAGATCTTCCCAACCCAGGAATCGAACCCAGTTCTCCTACATTGCAGGTGGATTTTTTACCATCTGAGCCACCAGGGAAGGTTGAATACCTGATAACCAATCACTGAAGCCAGAGCTTCCCTGGGGTGGGAAGCCTGGAGCCCCCACTGCATAAAAGTCATAGATATCTCGGCAGTACTCTCTTACAATTTCCTCCTTAGCTAGGAGAGTTCACACCCCCTGACGCCAGGTCGTAGATGTTTATGCAAGATGGTCTAGAATTAAACAATGCAAGTTGGGTCCCCTCTGCTTGGAAGCCCTGATCCATGAAATAAGCCTACTCAGGAGGAGGACTATAGACAACAAAACTGGTTCCACTTTCCCCAGATGTGGGGAAAGCTGAAAGCAAGCAAGTAACATAGGAAGACATGGCTCTTCCAGCAATTGTTCACCATTGGTTGAAACTATCATTTCTGATGGTTTCCAGCTTTCAGCCTGGGATTTCCCCCCTTAGCTCTTTAATGATTTCTCTTCCAAAAAACAAAGGAAATAGGACTGCTAGACAGAAATTCTTGTCTAAATTGCATGCTTTTTGTAATTTGTGGTTTTCTGAGTTTATAAGTAGCACATTCCATGCAAATTTGAAGGGAAAGCAAAGTAAAAGAACAGTAACTTTCCATTCAGATTTAATCACTGCATCTGTCATTTTCTCATTCTGGAAGTTTCTTCCATACATTTAAATATTCTGAATTGGCTCATCATGGCTTCCTTCTTCTCTGTGCCATTTTTGTCTCTATTCAACTGTGAGAAAATGCCTCGTTTGTCTTCTTGCCCTAACTTAGCATCAGCCATGTCCACAGCATTTCCAAATGCAGTGGTTCTGTCTTTTATCCATAAACAATCTTCCTGCCCCCACTCCTGCTCTTTTCTTTTCTGCTTTCTGCCCTGTCTTGGGTGCAACCTGCCAGACTCTCTGAGGATATAATCAGAGGTGGTTTAGGTCTTCCTAATGACTTCCTGGGGGCTTCCCTGGTGGCTCAGAGGTTAAAGCGTCTGCCTCCAATGCGGGAGACCCGGGTTCGATCCCTGGGTCGGGAAGATCCCCTGGAGAAGGAAACGGTAACCCACTCCTGTATTCTTGCCTGGAGAATCCCATGGACGGAGAAGCTTGGTAGGCTACAGTCCACGGGGTCGCATAGAGTCGGACACGACTGAGCGACGGAACGGAACGGAATGACTTCCTAATGACAGGAAGTGGGCTTCCCTGGTGACTCAGACAGTAAAGAATCTACCTGCAATGCAAGAGACCTAGGCTCAATGACTAGGTCTCCAAGTTCGATGACTGATTCTCCAAGATGCCCTGGAGAAGGGAATGCCTACCTACTCCAGTATTCTTGCTTAGAGAATTCCACGGACAGAAGAGCCTGGTGGACTACTTACTGTCCATGGAGTTGCAAAGAGTCAGACACAATTGAGTGACTTTCACTTTTTAGCTTTCAATGGCTTGAAGTATTAATACTTTCAGAAGGAAATATTATAGCTTTGATTTCTCAAGACAGGCACCTCTACTGTCTTAAAAGTATATTTTAAATATGTCCAGTGGTTTTTCTCCATGTAGAGAGGCTGTCCCTAAGAGTCCGGCATATACTAGGTGAGATAAATTCTAGCAGCAATTGTGTGGCTTCCTGGTCAAATCCCACAGGCCTAGAAAGGGAAACAATTTGAGATTTTCTTGAGTTCTGCTTTTCCAGATTAGTCTGCTTACAAATGGTTAGTAGGTGGGGCCTGGCGGCTGGTGTATGGCAGTTGTATCAGTCAGTCAGTCAGTCAGTTCAGTCGCTCAGTCGTGTCCAACTCTTCGTGACCCCATGAATCACAGCACGCCAGGCCTCCCTGTCCATCACCAACTCCCGGAATTCACTCAGACTCATGTCCATCGAGTCGGTGATGCCATCCAGCCATCTCATCGTCGTGCCCATCTCCTCCCACCCCCAATCCCTCCCAACATCAGAGTCTTTTCCAGTGAGTCAACTCGTCGCATGAGGTGGCCAAAGTATTGGAGTTTGAGTATGTGCCCTGGGTAGAAGTTCCTTTTCTGGGACTTCCCTGGTGGTACAATGGATAAGAATCTGCCTGCCAATGCAGGGCACATGGGTTTGGTCCCTGGTTTGGGATGATCCTGCATGCTCAGGAGCAACGGAGACCAGGAGTCACAATTACTGAGCCCGAGGGCTGCAACTACTGAAGCCCACATACCTAGAGCCTGTGCTCCCCGCAACGAGAGAAGCCAGTGCAATGTAAAGCCTGTGTACCTTGACGGAGAGCAGCTCTTGCGCACTGCAACTAGAGAAAGCCCTTGCACAGCAACAAAGACATAGTGCAATTTAAAAATTAATTAATTAATTAATAAAATAAAACTTTTTTAAAAAAAAACATTCCTTTTCTGGGTTTGTTGGGCAGCCCAAGATCCATGGGGGCCTCTGATGGAGGTGGTTTCTCACCAGGCAGGGCTCTGGTGCTGGTGAGATTGAGATCTCACACCCATCTCAGGGCCTCCCATCACCACCTCTGACTTTCTTGTGGATGTTCATCCCTCCACTGCTCCTCCTGTAAGATGAGGGGTTTCAGAAGGGACCTGCTTGAGCTCCCTCCCTGTGGCACAAATACCATTACTTGCCGCCCAATATCTGTTCCCCTTCCTCCTTGCCTACAGAACCGTGAGTTTGTTCCTTGGGGCCATTGTGTGAAACCCAATGTGGACCATGCTTCACGTAAGCTAGTGGTTCTCCAGGAAAGTTAAGAAAATGTGTATTAGAAGTGTGTATGTAACTGTCTGAACCATTGAAGGGGATACCAGAGAGTGGGGGCGGGGGTGATGGATGCCCTGCAATGGGAATTCCCTGGCATAAAGGCCAGCCCGAATATCCTTCTATTGCCCACTAGAAATTCATATAGATGAGGAAACTATTCTCTGTGACCAAGAGTCTAACTCCATTTCACATACAAAGTATCTGTTCTGTAGCTTTAATGAACACTGACATTTTCCAGGAGGGCAGCTATCGCATAAATTGAGGAATGACTGTGCTATGCTTTATTGTGTTTTTACTATGTTTTGAAATTCACAGGAGCTGTTCACTATTACAGAAGATTACATCACTGCTGGGCGTCGCTCTTTGTATTTGAGTTGACAGCACCACACCCCGACATCAGTACGCCTTGGTAACTGTCACATGCAATTATGTCTCAGAGGGAATGTGAGTCCCCGTGAACAGATTTAGAAATCAAAGATTATTAAGCATGGGGAGATTCGTGACACAGGAATCTGACTTAAATTTATGACTTGAGTCATTTTCAAACTGATTCCATGTTTGTCATCCCATATTTGAAATTTTTGCTTGTTTGTTTAATATAATGATAAATCTATGCTGTGAGAATAATGATATTTATTTGGGGGTTGCCTGTTGTTTTTCACCTTTATTTTGATCCTCTTGCCAGAACTGTACCAAACACCTTCTCTACAGCCTTTTTTTTCCCCCTTTTATTGGAGTTATTGGAAGAGGTATTCATTTATTTATTTATTCATTTATTTTTGAGGTATAGTTGATTTACTCCACAGTTCCTTTTGGGCTTCCCTGGTGGCTCAGATGGTAAATAATCTGCCTGCAATATGAGTCACCTGGGTTTGGTCCCTGAGTTGGGAAGATCCCCTGGAGGAAGGCATGGTAACCCACCCCATTATTCTTGCCTGGAGAACCCATGGACAGAGGAGCCTGATGGGCTTTAGTCTATAGGGTCACAAACAGTTCAGTTCAGTTCAGTTCAGTCGCTCAGTCGTGTCCGACTCTTAGCGACCCCATGAATCACAGCACGCCAGGCCTCCCTGTCCATCACCAACTCCCGGAATTCACTCAAACTCATGTCCATCGAGTCGGTGATGCCATCCAGCCACCCCATTCTCTGTCGTCCCCGTCTCCTCCTACCCCCAATCACTCCCAGCATCAGAGTCTTTTCCAGTGAGTCAACTCATTGGACATGACTAAAAACGACTTAGCATGCATGCACAGTCCCTTTTATTATGATTTTTTTCCTTGAATTAGAGTGCTTTTTGAAACAAAGTTTTGTAGGTCAAGGCTAATCATAGATCTTGAGATATGAAGTCTTCACACTAGGAGAAGGATTTTTTTGTGGTACTTCCCCAGTGGATGTTCCATGTCATAAAGAAAGAATTATTTTTGATGCTGCACTTAGCAATAAGGCTCAGCTCACTTGAGAGAATATCTTAGTCTTCATTCTCTCCACTTTAACATTCTGTAATTTATTTGTCTGGACAATTAAGGTTTTCCCTCTCTCTCTCTCTTTTTTTAAATTATATTCAGACAAGTCTGGTTTGTTACTACTTAAACTTGCACGGGATTTTCCTGTACCTTTTCTATGGAATATCTTCTGATCTTCTTTCTCTTTTCTTCTCAACTATTCCTTTGAAACAGGTGCAATGTCTGACTCTGACATTCTGTCTACTGGTGGAATCATACCGAGTCAATTATGCATCGAAATGTACACATTGTATCATAAATAATTTTCCTCTTATTTCTTATTTTTATATTGCAGCTAGGGCATTATTTTCAAATGATGGCTGTAAATGGGTTATATGATCTAGTCATTGCCTTTCAGGATAAAGGACTATTACAAAATTTGAGGGTTTTTTTTTAAAGGTAGGAATAAAAGAGGGTATTTATTCTGATAAGAGTGAGTCTAAGGCAAACATGAAAGTCTTGTTCCCCACTGTCCAGCCTCCCTGCAGTGGTGAGGTGGCAGGGGTATGGGGAGAATGCAACCCAGTTTGTCAGTGAGATCTAAGCAGATGTCTGCTGGACACAGTGTGGGAAAGCCTTGTGTTCTCTTGATGAAAAGTGACATATGTGGTTTACCTGCCTCCCTTCTCTTTTTGTCTCCTGAGGCGCTGATGCATGGCTGGAACTGCAGCTAGTGACAAGATGATGAGTGAAGGATGAAGCCATCATACTAAAGATGGCGATCTGGAAAAAGGAAGTATCCAAGTGCTTAGATGATAGTTTTGACCTCCTGAACCAAAACAAATAACCACCTACTTACAAATATTTAATCATGGTGGCCACAGTCAACTGACTTTTCTGTTACATGCTTAACTAACATATACTATCTACTCCTTTATCTACACTGAATCCTGCATCGGTCTCACCTGTAGCTGCCACCCCAATGACTGCAGCATCTTAAGTCAGTAGTGGTTTGGTAATTCTTACTCTAAAAAATCTGTGAATGATGTCTCTTCCAGTGTTTATGACTGTGCTTGTGGGATCTGAACATATTCACTCCAGAGGGCTCTGTTTTGAATGCTAATTCAACCTTATGAAGAAACCATAGGGAGGAACTCGATCCAATGATTACTGCTCTTTGACACCTTCTTAGAAGGTAGCTGGGCAGTCCTCACATGGCTTGGAACCCTAAATGGCTGAACCTGAAGTTTCTGTAGAGCAGCATGTCACCATAATTTTGTCATCAGGTAACATTAGTAGCATAGACGAAATAAAAGCAAATCTATTAACCCTGCTCCTGCAAACACTTCAAGATCATTATTTAAGTGAAGTGGTTTTGCCTTAATTATGGAACATGATTCAATTAAATTACATTTGATTACTCATAACTTTTGTTCAAGGAGCACTTCATATACAGACACCTCTAATCAGAGCATAAAGCACTTAGCCAAATATTTAATCTGGTTAAATGGAAGTGAAAGCCATAATGCATGGCATTCTTTGTGTTAAGGGAAATCTTCAGCCATTACATCTGGGTAAGACCAGGCTTTAGAAGTAATGAGTACATACCAGTGTGCACTTGGAATATTTTGAGGAACATGGAAAAAGCACCCACACTATATTTGTTCTAAAAAAAACAACCCTTGAAATCCTTGTTCTAAAATATAAAATACTGGAAATTATAGGGCAATTCATTTACTCTTTAAACAGCCAGGAGAAAATACAATAGGGACTTTAAGAGACAATTTGCCATAGGACATAGAAGTTATTTTGTCCATGAAATAGATCACTGGCCATAATTTTATGGAAAAAGATTTAGTGGACACTCAGGAGCTGGTTGTTCTTTCAGTGCCTGGTTTACACCAGGTCTTGTGTGTTGAGATTGAGCCACCTCCATAATGAGAGAGACACCATCCCTGCTGGTGTCTCTTTAATGATATTTAATAATAAATATATTTATTTAATGACATTATCTTATCATTAAATATAATGCAGAACTATTTCTGTTCTGGTAAAAAAAAAATAATAACCGAGATTCAGAAAAGTTAACTGATGTATCTAAAGTCACATGGTTAGTAGTTGGTGACGTCCAACTTCAGGTCCCTCTGGTTCAAAAGGACATGCACAGCTTTACACCATTGTCTGGTGTCCCCTCCAAGCAATAGCCATAGTGGGGTGTGAAGACAGGGCTGCCCCCTTTTTACCATTATAAAACGGCACGTGGCTAAGTCCAGTTCCACCAAAATCAATTTTAAGCCTATGTGCAGCTATGATCACTCGCTGTTGATGGGTACATCAATTAACACATCTGCTGAAATTTAATACTTTAGTCAATCCTTAGCAAGCATTAGATCTGACCTTCCGCCCACTTAAAGAAGTGTGGAGGCCTTTTCCACTGTCAGATATAAATGAAATCCAGCTGTCTATGACTTCAACCCCAGGCCAGATGTTTTAAATGTTAAGCTTCCTGCACACTGTATCCTTTCATTAACCATTTTTTTAAACTGCAGGCTGCAACACATTAGTGATCCTCAAATCAATTTGGTGGATCACAACAGCCTTTCAAAATATTGGAATAGAACTGACTAGAATAGAGCTGAACAAAAAATATCAGAATATATCCCACTGAGTGGCTCAGATGGTAAAGAATCTGCCCTCAATGCAGGAGACTGCCCGCAATGCAGGAGACCTGGGTTCAATCCCTGGGTCAGGAAGATCCCTTGGAGAAAGGAATGGCAACCTGCTCCAGTATTCTTGCCTGGAGTATTCCGTGGACAGCGGAGCCTGGCGGGTTACAGTCCATGGGGTCACAAAGAATCAGATAGACTCAGCGACTAACACTTTCACTTTCACATCCCACTGAGTAAAGGGTGTTATTCTGTGACACTTGCATGTCGCTTGTGTTTGTATGCGATGACAAAGAGTATAGTTCTTACTCTGAGTTGTGGTTTTAAAAAAAAGGAAAACCACTGCTTTGGAGGGCTCTGTCATCCCTTTATGGTTCTTGAAAAAGCAGTTCTCTCTGCCCATGGGAGAAAGTTAACTTACAAACAAAGAAACAGAAAGGAAAGAAGTGGAAGGCGGAGTCTTCAAGCAGGCAGGAAAATAACAGATCTCTATAAAGGGAGCTATTCTTGTCAACAAGTCACCCAAGGCCAGTGTCCTCAGAGAGACTCTCCCATGTACAGTAAATGATTTTGTTGTATCAACTTGACTTTCCCACATCTCAAGATTGCTTTGGGATCCTGCTTTGTGGATACTCAACAGTTGGTTTTCTAGATGTTGCAGCCTGAAACAAAGATGTATGTGTGCTTCTTCTTTAACTTTTTATGATGGAAAAATTATAAGCAAACAAAAGTAGTCAGGAGACCTATGGAGAACAGTGTGGAAGTTCCTTAAAAAACTAATAACAGACTCAGCATATGATCCAGCAATCCTACTCTTGGGCATATATCTGGAGAAAACCATAATTCTAAAAGATACATGGATCCCAATGTACATTGCAGTAGCCAGGACATGGAAGCAGCCTAAAATGTCCATCAACAGAGAAATGGATAAGGCAGATTTGGTACATATATACAATGTATTCCATTACTCAGCCATGGAAAAGATTGAATTAATGGCAATTGCAGGAATATGACTAGACCTACAGATTGTCATGCTAAGTGAAATGAGTTAGATAGAGAAAGACAAAGATATGATATCATTTATATGTGGAATCTAAAAAAATGATACAAGTGTGAAGTGAAGGTGAAAGTGTTAGTCGCTCAGTCATGTCTGGTTCTTTGCGACCCCATGGACTGTGGCCTGCCAGGCTTCTCTGTCTTTGGAATTCTCCAAGCAAGAATACTAGAGTGGGTAGCCATTCCCTTCTCCAGGAGATCTTCCTGACCCAGGGACTGAACCAGATTCTCCATCATTGCAGATGGATTCTTTACTGTCTGAGCCACCAGAAAGCCTAGGTACAAGTGTCAGTCAGTCAGTCAGTTCAGTCGCTCATTCGTGTCCGACTCTCCGCGACCCCATGAATCACAGCACGCCAGGCCTCCCTGTCCATCACCAACTCCCGGAGTTCACTCAAACTCATGTCCACAGAGTCGGTGATGCCATCCAGCCATCTCATTACCTACAAAACAGAAATAGAGTTACAGATGTAGAAAACAAACTTATGGTAACCAAGATGGAAAATGGGGAGAGGGATAAATTAGAAGATTGGAATGAACATATACATACTTCAGTGTATGAGGCTTCCCTGGTGGCTCAGTGGTAAAGGATTCACCTGCTAATGCAGAAGGCACAGATCTGTAATAATCTATATGGGGAAAGAATCTTGAAAGGATGGCTATAAGTATAACTGATACTTTGCTGAAATGAATGCACAATTGTAGATTAACTACTCCTACAAAATATTCACTCTAGTGAAACTTTGCATACCATCAGCCAGCTTCAACAATGATCAGGTTGTAGTCCATCTGGTTTCAACTATATACCTTATCCACTTCCCAGATGGTCTATCATTTCATCCATAAATATTTCAGTGTGTATTCAAAGAGGTGGTCTTTGAACATTTATATCTCCTATGTCTTCCAAATCTAATCTCACTTACTGCAGCCTAAGGGAACTGTGCTCCATGAGACATGAGGTTCTGGACAAAATATAGGAACAAGCAGTCAGGTCCCGTAAAAAGTAGGTCAGATGGCTTATGTTCCCTCATAACCAAAGACCCTAGAAAGGATATCTGATTACATAACCCAAGATATCTTCCAAAAAAAATTTTTTAAAGGGAACAGAATGGCTTTATGAAAGTTATGACAGGGTAGACATAAGGTAAGAGCTCCTAGTCATCAGGGCTGACTAACAGAGGCTGTCTGGTCCAGCACTGCCATGCTGTAAAGGAAGTAATTCCCTGCAGCTCAATTCTACTTTCAAAGAAAACTCAACAGTCCAACCTGCCTCAGATACTTCTTCGGCAAACGTCGGATTCCTTCCTCATCATTTTCTGTGACCTGGCTCTGCCTCAAGGTCAAATCCAAACTTCTCAGCCAGCCTTCCACAGCCCACTGTACCTGGGCCTCCACCCACTCATCTCCACACAGCCTACAATAATTGCCAAACTAGTTTTCCCTCTGTCCTTAAGTGTCTCAGGCTGGATCCCTCTGCAGGCCTTGTAAGGATGCTCCCTTGTACAGACCTTTCCTTTGCCCTCTTGTCCATACCTTTTCTGTGCTTCTTGGCCTCCCTCAGCTCTCTAAGCTTTGGGAAGCCTGTGTTCTTAGACAGTCAAGCTTCTCTCTCTCCACTTGTCTGGATGGCTGCAGTATTTCAAAGGTTCTCTTCACACTGGTGCTTTTTAATACTGCCTTTTAACTGTCTTATCCAGGTTCACCTAGTGATCTCATCTGGTCCCTCCTCTCCTGGAGGTTAATAACTGAGTATTCTCCCTTTGTGGACTATCTCTCATAGGAAATTAAATAGATGCAACATACAAGTCAAAGCAGCAGGGCCCTGTGTAATGAGCTTTGGAGTAAAACCTTCCCTCCTCCACTGCTCAGTGACTATGGTAGACAAGTTAGTTAACCTTCCCAAGGGAACACAGGGAAAATACTGTCTGTAACACAGGGAGAATACTATCTGCCTAGTGGGGTAAATAGGATTTCCTTGGTGGCTCAGACAGTTAAGTGTCTGCCTAAAATGTGGGAGACCTGGGTTCGATCCCTGAGTCAGGAAGATCCTCTGGAGAAGGAAATGGCAACCCACTCCAATACTCTTGCCTGGAAAATCCCATGGACAGAGGAGCCTGGTAGGCTACAGTCCATGGGGTCACAAAGAGTTGGACACAACTGAGTGACTTCACTCAGTAGGGTAAATACAAAATGTCTGTTTACTCAGATTATATTTAGAATCTACAGATATACAATTGGAATAGTTTTGTGCCATATCACTGAGGAGACAAAAGCACAGATTTAATTCTATCATCATTACTTTCTCAAAAGTAACCCCGGGAGACTTCCCTTATGGTCCAGTACTTAAGAATCCACCTTCCAATGCAAGGGATGTGGGTTCAATCCCTGGTCAGGGGACTAAGACCTCACATGCCATGGGGCAACTAAGCCTGCACGCAACTGAACAGGCCCACGTGCCACAATGAAGACCAAGCACAGCTACAATTAAAAAAAGAAAAATGAATAATAAAAATCATTGAAGGTATTTTTAAAAATTAATGGAGTATTTATTTTTTTAAAAAAAGAGTAACCCCAGGATAAAATCATGCCATAAGCCAAGCCCATAGACATTTAAGCTAAACCTGCTAAAACTGAAAGTGTACATCAGATTACCTAGCCCACCTCACCCCTGCCCCACCCCAGCCACTGTTATGAGGTTTATGGAATCGTAGTTCCACATGGGAACTGAACCCTTAGTTCCCTGTGGGATTGAACCCTGGCCACTAAAGTGAAAGTCCTAACCACTAGACTAACAAGGAATTCCCCAACAGATATTATTATTAGCAGTAATTATGACAGATTCAGCAAGCTGTAATTAGCAAGACACATTAGTCCAGGTAATTAACACGGAGCTGCAGCAACAGAGCAACCTGAACTCTCAGTGGTTTACTCCAATAAAAGCAAATCGTTACTGTCACTGTTGCTCAGGTCAAACTGGACATGATAAGTCAGAGACTGCCCTCTGTCTAAGAACTTTGAACTTGAAAATGGGACAGTGACATCGGTCCGTAAAGGAACACGACTACCTTGTCAATTACCAGAGGATCTGGAGACACAATTTAACCACCCGCCCCGTTTTCAAGGCGTGATGGAACATGTTACCCCTGAGCCCACAGTGCCATCGCTTATAAAAAAGCCGAAAAGAGAAAAAAAAGAAAATGGAATGGTGAGACCACTGCCACAGAAGAGAAATCAAGATGAAGCAGCCCCTTCTGCTGCTAACAGTGGACTGAGGCCAGGAGGGGACTCACGGGCACACGTGCAAGCTCAGTGTACGCCCAGCTGCAGGCAGCTGGAGGGCAACACAGGTCCCAGTTTCCTTTGACTGCGGTGATACTGTTCATATCACCTGAGATGCTGGTGACTGTATCCAGTGAAAAGCCTTTGCTGAAGAGCTCAGCCAGCTGCCACTCAGGGCCAATGCCCACAGGTGGAGGTGACTTCTCGGGGTGAGCAGGGAGATGCCCTGGGGAGAACAGCAAGCCCACCAAGGACTCAGGCTCTCTCTGCTTGTTCTCTCAGCTTCTGTAAAAGGCCTCAGAGCTGCCTGTTTGCCCAGCTCCTCCTCCTCCCTCCCACTTCTCACTTCTTTCTGTTTGTATGCATTTTGGCCCTCCCACCTGTTGCAGCCAAAATGGCAGAGGGAGTGGATCAGGCCGGCTCTCAAGGGCGGTCTGGTCCCAAAGTCCCCAGCTTCCCTGCCAGGTGTGTAGCCTCTGAGAGCAGAGATCATATTACTGCGGTTCACACAGTAGATGCCTGTACATCTTTACAAGCAGGACAATACGTCCTCGCGTAGTGGGTTAAGGAAATGTATGTTGGAATCAGCCACACCTTCACTCAAATTTTGATTCTAAGGTTTCCTGGGCCTCAGAACTTGCCACTGTTATTTAATATCTGAGTGCCAATTCATGGTATTGACAGGTCTGTGTGTACAATACCTGCTGTTAAATATGTTTATATAACATCACCCCTAGTTATCAAAGTCAAAATAACATGAAAATAAAAGTTACCGTTAGATAGTAAGCCCTCTAAAACTGATAGTGATTATTATCAATATCAGACAGTCCCTCTAGGGCAAAATTCATGTCTAACTCATCTTTTATTCCTAGTATTATCTCACATATGTTCATAAACCTCAGCTGGTTAAAGTCATTCTTCCAACAATTTTTTTCTTTTGACCTTGCTGTGCAGCATGCAGAATCTTAATTCCCCAACCAGGGATCAAAGCTGTACCCCTGCAATGGAAGATCTGTGTCTTAACCACTGGACCACCAAGGAAGTCCCCGTTTTCCCAATATTTATTTGTTGGGTGCCTCCTCCATGCCAGGGGAGCTGGGGACACAAAGACAGGCAAAGTCTTGCTTTTGTGGAGTTACTGTCTAAAGGGGAGGGAATAACACTAAATAAATGACCAAATAAAGTTCCGAGAAGTGGTAGGTGTGCTGAGAAAAGATGCAGAGGAACCAGAGCTAGAGAGAGGGGAGCACTGTTTTAGACTGTGTGATCCCGGAAGGCCTCACTGAGGAGGTGACCCGGAAACAGATTCCTGGGAGGATAAGGGAGCCGTGGAAACACTGAGTCACTGACAAAACTGCTGCACTCACACTTGCCGCTCCAGATCAACACTGAAAGGTTTGCGTGCTTTGATCAGAGTGACTTTAATATTTCTAGTGTTTCCACAGCCCTGAATTTAAAGGGCACTCATCCCTGTTCTTGTCATTTCTCCTCTCTGAGCTCTAACTACTGAACAAAGCTAGCTCCCTTCTCCTGCTTTTTTTTTTTTTTCTTCCTGGCACTTCATTCAAATTTTATAGTCCCTCCTCCCTTCTGTTCCAAAACCACTTTGATCTTTTTGTCCTTTTCCTCTCTTAAGTGTTCCATGGCCCTTTTCTGCAGAAGATGCACATTTTCAGCAAGGCTCTCATCTCCGTGTCCTCTGAGAATATCACAGAACAACTAAAAGTGCTGAGCGCATTAGGGGAGCAAGAGCCGCAGACAAGGCGGGGAGGCATGGGGGATGGTCAGAGAGAGCTGAGCCGGCAGAACTGCCCAGGCAG
Source organism: Moschus berezovskii (assembly GCF_049115385.1). NCBI lineage: Eukaryota > Metazoa > Chordata > Mammalia > Artiodactyla > Moschidae > Moschus > Moschus berezovskii. Next base: position 130,217,823 of record NC_142460.1, on the reverse strand, counting down.
GCGTCCCAGCGCAGGTGTGGTGGCTCTGGGGTGAGCAAGGCTCTGAAAAGGACTTGGAAACCAAGAAGCCATCACCTGGATGCCCAGAGCTGACTGTGTGTTAGAGCCTCAGCCGTGAAGCTGTCCTATGCTCCTGCCGCCCCTGACTGACCCTTCTATATCCCAGAGGGCTGTGCTGTGCCTGGGCCTCAGAGGTGGCAGAGGGACAATTCAGTCACACAGGGAGTTTATCGCCTTTTCTTGACTGTGACAACCCAACGTAGGGCCGACGACAAAGCATTTGCAAAGGTCTTCTGTGTCCCTTCGTTGAAATCCTGACCACGTCTTACACCACTTGTAGAGCTTCCCAGGTGGCGCTAGTAGTAAAAATCCCAGCTGCCAATGCAGGAGATATAAGAGATTCTGGTTCGATCCTTGGGTGGGGAAGATCCCCCGGAGGAGGGCATGGCAACCCACTCTAGTATTCTTGCCTAGAGAATCCCAGAGACAGAGGAGCCTGGTGAGTTACGGTCCATGGAAGTTGCAGAGTCAGACATGACCGAAGCGACTTAGCACACACTCACACACACCATTTGTACAATTTCTCATCTAACATTCTACTTTAAACTGATTCCCTGTTCTTCATGTTCTTCATTTATTTTCAAGGAAATCTTTAAGTCAAGGAAGAAAAAAAAAAACTAGCAATGGGTCAAAATAAATACAATGAAAATGAAACAATGATATCAATGTTAGTGCAAACACTGTTGCCTGCCAAATGGCCTAAATTTAAGATTGTGTTTCCATCTCTCTGATAAAATTTTTAAAAAAGGAATTAGATTAGCAAGTATTTAAAAGAGGTATTAAAGCGGTAGTAACACAATTTTACTTTATCAGGATTGATAAAGAATTGAAAAAGAAAAAGTAGTCTCAGTACTAGCTCAATGTAATGAAATACTGTGTCTGCGTGACAGGTTAACATTGAAGGAAATTCGGCAGTAGGTTTGGGTACGGCCCTTTCTCTCATTGCCACCTGCACTGTGGTCTATGTGGGCTCTGGTAGTGACCAAACTCTGACCCCACAAGCAGGTTTTCCAATCCAAGCAACCTGTCTCAAGCCCTCTCACTGGAAGGGCCTTGATGACCACACTATAATTATAATCCATTGAGCTCTTATCATGTGCCAAGATCTTAAAGTGTCTGATTTTAAGTCTCACATTAAACCTCCAAGGCATGTATCATTATCTGCATTTTAGAAATGAAGAAGCTGAGTCATGTCATGATTCAACTCCAGGACCCTCTTACTCCAAAGTCCTACCCTGACCACTCTCCTCCCTATCTCCCCCACCTTGGGAGATAAAAGCCCCTGGAGTTCTTTGTAAGATCATTGATTCTACTCAGAGGAGTGGTTTTCAAACTCTTTGTTTAAACCTTTCCTTCAGTCTTCTACTGCTGTGTAACTAACGACAGGAAAACATAGAGGAACGAAACTGCATTTTATTTTGAACACAGTTCTGAGGTCCTTGACAAGGCAAGCAGAATGGGATTATTCCTGTTCCATGTGATGTATGCTGGAGACAGAACATCCAAGATGACGTCTTCAGGTCCACTAGGATGGCTCAGATGGCCAGGTGTTGGCCGGAACAACCTGACTGGGGACATATGTTGGTGCCTCAGATCTCCTTGTAGGCTGCTTTCTTGGCTGTCTGCCATGTGGTCTCTTCAGTAGAGTAGGAGGACTTCTTAGATGGCACCTGAGGCTCCAAGAGCCCGCTTGTCAAGGGGGAAGTGGGAGCTGCCATCCTCTTAAAGATCCTTTTAAAGCATCACTTCTGGCACATTCGTTGATCAAAGCCCAGATTCAAGACCAGGATAAATAAACTGCACCTCTTGATGGGAAAGTGAAAGAATGTCTGCTTTCATCTGCCACCACTTTGAAACCTTCAAGAGGGTGAAATCCTACACAGCATTTGAGCAAACAAAACTGATAAAGGAAGGGAGGCAGATTGGTTTGAAATGGGGATGTGGGAGGAGGTTACAGAGCCTTGCCCACCCTGCTGCTTCCTTACACTTTAAATGAAACTAAGTTCTCTAGGAAAGACAATGTTTAAAGACTGGCCTGGATGACAACAGAAGAACAAAGCCCAGGCTCCTTACCATGGTCTGCAACGCCCTCCATGATCCTGCGTCTGTCTTCCTCTCCCACCTTGCCTGGACTCCTGGTCCTAGCCTGCCCTGGGTCTGCTCTCTAAAGTGAAGTCACTCAGTCGTGTCTGACTCTTTGAGACTCCATGGACTGTAGCCTACCACACTCCTGGGATTTTCCAGGCAAGAGTATTGGAGTGGGTTGCCATTTCCTTCTCCAGGGGATCTTCCTGACCCAGGGATAAAACTCGGGTCTCCCTCATTGTAGGCAGATGCGTTACCATCTGAGCCACCAGGGGAGTCCCTACTAGTCTTTGTCCTGTTCTTCAAACACAGTCCTATCACAGGGGCTCTGCCTGAGATAATCCCATTGCCTGGAATTCTTCTCCCTTGGGTTTTCACATGATAGGTTCTATCCTGCCATTCAGATCATGGAGAACTTCCCTTGCTAAGACAGCCCTCCCCAAACACTTTCTATTGTATTAGCTTATCTCCCTTTTAACACTTAATATCTAGAATGTATCATATTTAAAAGTTTCCCTGAAATCTAAAAAAAGTCTACAAATGAACTTAGCTACAAAACAAAAATAGAGTTACTGATGTAGGAAATAAACTTATGGTTATGGAGGGTTGGAGGCAGAGGATAAGGGAAGGATGGAGAAATTGGAAGGCTGGGATCGACACATACACGCTATCATATATAAAATAGATAACTAATAGGGACCTATTGTATATCACAGGGAACTCTGCAATGATCTATATGAGAAAAGAATACAAAAAAGAATGGATATATGTATATGTATGACTGATTCACTTTGCTATACATCAGAAACTGACACAACATTATAAATCAGTTCAGTTCAGTTCAGTTCAGTCGCTCAGTCATGTCCGACTCTCCGCGACCCCATGAATCACAGCACGCCAGGCCTCCCTGTCCATCACCAACTCCCGGAGTACACTCAAACTCATGTCCACAGAGTCGGTGATGCCATCCAGCCATCTCATTCTCTGTCGTCCCCTTCTCCTCCCGCCCCCAACCTTTCCCAGCATCAGAGTCTTTTCCAGTGAGTCAACTCGTCGCATGAGGTGGCCAAAGTATTACCCCAATTTTTAGAAAAAGAAGCCCCCAAGTGCAGGGACCTCATCTATCTTATTCACTGTTATCATTCCCGGCACCCAGCACAGTGCCTCCCACTTACAAGGCACTTGATAAATATTCATTGAACAGCAAGGTGATTGAATGAATGAATGAACACATAACACTCAGTAGGAGGCTAATTTGCCCTATCGTCTCTTCTCAGTGTGTTGCCAGTACATTCCAGAAGAGGATAGAGCCTTTGAGGCTGTGTAACTTATGGTTCCTGTGCAGGAAACAATAACATTAATATGACTAATATAAACAGCCTTGATAGGGGCTTAGTCATCCCCCCTCCCTCCAGCCCTCTCCCAGGTATCTCAAGCCTTCTCAAGTGCTTTTCCAAATCAAGTGGTCCCAAAATAAGGCCGCGGCCATAGTCAGCTCTGACCGAATTCACACAGGTCCTGAGTAAAACATTTTGCTGCAGCACTGTAAGAACCCCCACCAACAACCGCTCCAGGGTGTGGCCTTCGTGTAGCTCTATGGCCCTGGGTCTGTGATGCTCAGAGATGGACAAGGATGGTGTTTTTCTAGCCTCTTCCCCATGACTGGCGCCCAGAGAGCATTCCATCTGTGCCCTGGTTATTTCAGCTTCACTGTGCCCAGTAGACACGTGTATGTCCGAATGTCCCCTGAAGCCACTCTTTCAGAGAACCCAGCTGGTGAAGCCAAGTATTAAAGGGGGCCTTGTCAGCTCAAAGCTCAGAGTGTGAAATGAGAGCTTTGCCCCCCAGACCCTACTGAGAAATGAGAGAAAAGAGTGTTCCTTTTTAGACAGGGCCATCCCTTTGGACAGGGCTAAGAAAAAGGACGTCTTCCACTGCTGACCAGAAGAATGTAGGAGTTACAAAGAATAACCTCAGTCCTATGGCTCTAAAGAAGGCCTCTGTTTAGAATATGGTTCTCATAACAGACAGCTTTTGTGCTATCACAAAGTATTTAGGCAATTCATTCTCAGAGGGTTCTGAAAAATTCACTTGGGACTGCAACTTGAACATAAAGATGTTCCTGTTCCCACCCTATGGAAGACTTATTTAATTCTCACAGATTTCAAAAGCAATTAAGATCAGTTTTAAGGAATTACAGAAAAAGAAGAAACAGCTCATGCTTTTAATTTATTCATGAATGTAACCTTTGCTCCCCCAGGGGTTATCCCAGCTGTGGAGGAAAATCACAGATGTGGGTTCTAATCACAGCTGAATTGGTTTCCAGTTCCAGCCCCATGTGTTCCTGGAACTCTCATTCTTCCTGCTACCATCACTGTTACCTGGGGATGCCGCCAGCCCCTGCCATGTCACCCAAGGGTCCCAGAGGACACAATGCCAACAGCGCTCTGACACAGGAGAAAGCCAGACCCCCACCCCCAAGCGTCACAGGTCTTTCAACCAAACTCTGGCCAGTTGGTCTTGTTTGGGCAGTGGGAGGGGGCAGTTCAGTTAAGAGACTCCTCTCCAACACTGAAACTAGGTCTATGTAAAGCAAATCAGTAGAGACAGGAAATAGACCAGTGTTTGCCTGGGGCTGGAGGTGGGAATCGGTTTTGACTACAGGTAGAAAGAGTGAGCTGTTGTAGCATTAGAAAAAAAAATTTTTTTTAATATTTACTTATTTATTTGGCTATGTCAGGTCTTAGCTGCAACAAGCGGAATCTTTAGTTGCAGCCTGCAAACCCTTAGTTGTGGCAGTAGGATCTAGTTTCCTGATCAGAGATCGAACCCAGGCCCCTTGCATTGGGAGTGCAGTAGTCTTACTGCTGGACCACCAAGAAAGTTCCAGAACTGTTTTAAAATTGAATTTTTGTGACAGTTATACAGATCTATAAATTTAGTTAAAGTAATTGATCTACATACTTAAAATGAATGAGTTTTATGCTATGGAAATTAAACTTCAATAATACTATTTTTAAAAAAATTTTTTTTTAAGAAACCAAATCTAGAAACAGGGCCATATTTTTTACTTTCTCTTGCTTCTACAGAATTTTCCCCTTTCCTCAGTCTCCTAAGGACCCCAGGGCCCGAGAAAGCCATTGTTTATTTTTCTTCATCTCAGTGCTGACTGTAAATTTCAAGTCCACTTACCTGTTTATCCTAAAGAGTCCTCATGCAGCTAGGAATTCTGGGTGGTGGTTGCTCTGTGTGTGTTTTGGTCACTAAGTCGTGTCCAACTCTTGCAACCCATGGACTGTAGCCTGCCCGGCTTCTCATGAGATTTTCCAGGCAAGAACACTGGAGCGTGTTGCCATTTCCTTCTCCAGGGGGTTGCTTTGCAGTTCCCTGAAAGTGTGCAGATTTCCACTACCTCAACCTCTCTAACCAGAGAATAATCAACCTAAATTCAGTCACACTGAAAGCTAACTATTACAAACGTGGCTAAAGAAGGATTTTCTTTTCTCAGACACACTGTCTATGGATGGGGAAATTTGTCTAGATAATAAACACTCCATGCTTCAGGGACTAATGGAAGCTAACAGACCTTATGTGAAGGATCCTCAGTTTTGGCACTTCATAATTTCATATGGCTTCCAACCCCTCCCCCAGAATCAGCAGCTGTCCTGAATGCTTTGGAAAAGATCCCCAAGGTCATCAGTTTCGTGACTTAGCTCAGAATGGATGGGGAGGTGGTGCTACAGAAACAGTAGGTCTTGGTTTGTTATACACTGCCTTGATCTTAGGCAGCTGTCCTTTAAGGCAGTGGTTCTAAAACTGTGAGCCAAGGATCTTTTGACTTGGGGCATTAATCTCCACAGTATGTACTTTAGGGGCATGAATTAATAATTAAGTTGTGATCAATTTTCTTGTGATAGCCCTTCTTGGTGTCTCATCAGGAACACCACCACCCATCAGGAGAGCCTTTCTGTATCCACAAATAGGAGATTTGAGGAAGACCGGAAGGGGGAAAAAAGGAAAAGGAGCAGTCCATAGACTTAAAATGTTTGGAGAGAACTGTGACCCAGTGTGCTACACTAAATGCTAAGACCTCATTTAGAGAATGTTCTAGGGTCATTCCTGGGGCTGGGTCCTGCAGGATTCACCATGGGCACACCATTTTTCCCAGCCTTGTTTAAAACCTTGGAAATAGAAAGCCACCATTTGGAAAATAACCACCATAATAATCGCTGCAGTCCAGAATCATCAAAGGATGCTAAAATCAGTGGACAGAAGCGTGATAAGAACCATCGTATTTACACATTCCTATAAGATGCTTGTTAATTACAAAGGAAGAACAATCAGCATAGAGTGGGGAAACCTGCCAGAACCACCCTAAGCAGGTGATAGGCGTAAGAACATCATTAACAGCACATGAAGACATCATGCATCTTCTGATACGATGCACTGAGAAGGGCGTTATTAGCAGAAATATAAGACCTGAACATAAGCAAGAGGAGACATTACACAAACCCATTTTGAAAGGCATTCTATAAAATAACCGGCCAGTATCTTTGCAAAATGTCAAAGTCATGAAAAATAAAGGCTGAGGAACTACCCAGACTCAAAAGGACTAAGGAGATCTTAGGTGACCTAGTATCATGTGCAATCCTGGATTTGGATCCTGATTCAGAAAATGGACATTAATGGGATAGTTGATAGCATTTGAATAGGTTCTGTAGATTGATTGTACTGTATCAGTGTTAACTTCCTGGTTTTGATTAATGTTCTATGGTTATGTAAGATGCTCACATTTGGGGAATCTGATTAAAGAGTATATGAGAATTTTTTCCACTATTTTTACAACTTTATTGAAAGTCTGAAACTACTTCAAAGTGAAAAGTTAAAAATAATCTTTAGGGAATTCCCTGACAATCCAGTCATTAGGTCACTAGGCTTCCAGTGCAGGTGGTACAGGTTTGATCCCTGGTCAGGGAGCTGGGATCCCACATGCCTTGTGGCCAAAACAACAAAACATAAAACAGAAGCAATATAACAAACTCAATAAAGACAAAAAATGGTTCACATAAAAAAATTTTTTTTTAAAATAATAATCTTAAACACAGATGAAGTATAGGGAAAATAATCATCAGAGCAAATTTGATCAACAAGTGAAGATTTGAAATAGCACAGATATGCTTTCATTCAACAAACCTAGTGCCAACTAGGCCAGGGGCTGTATTTGGTGCTGGGGATTCAATGAGAAAGAGAGGGCCTGCTATCCATGAGGCCTCAGTTGGGACTAGGAAGATACAGACAGTAAAGGATAGCATGTTGTGATGAGTGTTATATTGTAAACATGGACCAAATATTATGGGAACACAGAGGAAAAGAAGTAATAAATTAGGGTGTGTTTTAAATGAACAAAAGCAGCCTGAAGACATTACAAAAGCATGGGAAAAGAGTGATGCTGTGGAAGGAAAGAATGAGTGAACATGAGCAGAATCAGGGAGGCAAAGAAAGTAGGAGAAAGTGGGAAGAGAAGCACAGGTTGGCAAGAGAAGAGCAAAAAGACATGGGAGAAGCTGGAGAGAGGACGGTGAGAGGGTTTGCAGGTCCTGTGACAGGCGGTGATTGGGGTGGGCAGCGACAGTGCAACAGGAAGAGCTTATCCCTTGGCATGGAGAAGCGAGGGAGTTTCTTTGCTGGATTGCTGGGCCCAGGAAGAGATCCTGTGGGAAACAGGTATGCCATGAGGCCGCAGAGACTGTGAAAGTGGGAGACTGGCAATTTCTTGGAAGGCAGAGGAGGGGAGCTCCCTCTCAGGCAGAATCAGTTAACTGTTGCCTCATAACAAAGAAGGCCAAAAGGGGCAAAGAGGCTGACACTTCCGATGTAGAAACGCAAAGGCAGCCTCGGTTTCAGCATCATCTGCTCCTCCTCTTGCCATGCTGACCTGAGTCACTGTCCTAAGCCATTCCCCTGCAAACTATAGCACGGAGTGCCTGCGTGCCTGGTCGTGTCTGACTCTTTGTGACTCCCATGGACTGTAGCCCATCCGGCTCCTATGTCAATAGAATTCTCCAGGCAAGAATACTGGAGTGGGTTGCCTTTTCCTCCTCCAGGGGAGTCATTCCGACCAGGAATCAAACCTACATCTCTTGAGTCTTCTGCATTGGCAGGCAGATTCTTCTACCACTGAGCCACCAGGAAGCCCCAAAGGACACATCCCTGGGTGGACTCAAACCACCAACCTTCCAATTAACCTTCAAACTCGCCAGCCGATTGAGTCACAGAGAAAGAGCAGAATCTGGATTGCCGCTTTCCTGCACCTCAAAGAAAGCTCTGGTGAAATGCACTGGTCTCACAAAGTTCAAGACTCAAAAGCCAAGACCTAGAGTTGCGATTATGATTCAGTCTGAGATGACTTAGTTCCAGATGGAAGGTAACTCGAACTCTCCCCAAGAGCTCATATATCAGCTCTTCTTACATTTCCAACCATGGAATGACCAATTAAGAGATTTGTTTTTCCTGCTTAGCATTGATGATGGCTAGGAATACAATGCGTGTGAGTTACATACCACGCCTGTTGGTTCTTGTGGGTGACTTCACTGAGTCTTAAGGAGGAAAACAGAAAACCATGAGTGATAATCTCCTTCTTGGAACAAAGATCCAAGACTTGGAAGGCTAAGCCTGTGGGACAATCAAGCCAGAAAGGAAGGGAAACATGTCCAGGCTGCATTTAAGACAAGTCTAAATTCTAAACTGAAAAGAAATGTCTGCCTCAACTAAATAAGTGTACCAACAATGAGCCAGCACTGTGTGACAGGATGACAGTTGTTTGAGTGTGTTGTGGGTGTGTGAGGAAGAGAGAGGAAAGTGGTGGTCTCCCTGTTAAAAAGATTCTACAAGTCACGGAAGATGCAAAATGAGATATTTTCTTCTTCCACAACCATATTTGGACAGGTTTTATTTTTAATTTCTGAGTGTGGCCAGCAGATGGGGATAGTTCTTTATTGGTAGGTAATACAGTACCTCCCCTACATACGAACAAGTTCTGTTCTGAGAACGCATTTGTAAATCCAATTTGTCCATAAGTCCAACAGAGTTAGACTAGTTACCCTACTAACACAATCAACTGTATAGTACTTACTGTGATAGGCTTATAATACTTTTCACACAAATGTACATAAAAAGTAAACACAAAAATAAACATTTTCAATCTTACAGTACTGTACCTTGAAAAGTACAGTAGTACGGTACAACAACTGGCACACAGGGGTTGACATTGAGTGAACCGACAGGAAGAGTTACTGCCTGGAGGAAGGAGACGAGGTGGGCGATGGTAGAGCTGATAGATCATCGGCAATAGGAGACAGAGGGCAAGCTGCAATGTCTCTCACGCCTGATCTGCCCTCTTGAAAAAAATCATCCAGTGATGTCTGGATAGTAGCATGTTCCCACCTTTGAAAGTCTGAAACTTAAAGGTTCATATGTAGAGGACTTACTGTAATCAATCTCACCAATAACCTATTGTGTAACTTTCTAGGATGAACCAAACAGAGAACTCAATTTAGCATTCTTAGGCCTAGATAGGAGAAGGCAATGGTGGCCCACTCCAGTACTCTTGCCTGGAAAATCCCATGGACAGAGGAGCCTGGTAGGCTGCAGTCCATGAGGTCGCTAAGAGTCAGACACGACTGAGCGACTTCACTTTCACTTTTCCCTTTCATGCATTGGAGAAGGAAATGGCAACCCACTCCAGTGTTCTTGCCTGGAGAATCCCAGGGACGGGGGAGCCTGGTGGGCTGCCGTCTACAGGGTCACATAGAGTCGGACATGACTGAAGCGACTTAGCAGCAGCAGGCCTAGATATCTCTTAGATAAAACCAAAAGGATACAAGATAAGTATACTCAAATAATAATCACACTTATCCTTCTCTAAATATTTATTGGACACTATGTACCAGGCATTGTATTAAACACTTTAACTCTTGGAAGAACCCTAAAATGTCTGAGGCTTGGTCATGCCCGACTCTGCGACCCTATGGACTGTAGCCTGCCAGGCTCCTCTGCCCATGGAATTCTACAGGCAAGAATACTGGAGTAGGTTGCCATCTTCTCCTCCAGGGTATCTTCCCAACCCAGGGATCAAACCTAGGTCTCCTGCATTGCTGGCAGATTCTTTACTGTCTGAGCCACCAGGAAAGCCCATGAGTACATAATATACCAATTTAATTATCCAAAATCAGAGAGCTAGTGTGTGGTGGAGTTGGGATTTTATCTGTGTGGCTCCAGAGTCTGTTCAGTTCAGTTCAGTCGCTCAGTCGTGTCCGACTCTCCGCGACCCCATGAATCACAGCACGCCAGGCCTCCCTATCCATCACCAACTCCTGGTGTTCACTCAAACTCATGTCCACAGAGTCGGTGATGCCATCCAGCCATCTCATTCTCTGTTGTCCCCTTCTCCTCCCGCCCCCAACCTTTCCCAGCATCAGAGTCTTTTCCAGTGAGTCAACTCGTCGCATGAGGTGGCCAAAGTATTGGAGTTTCAGCTTTAGCATCAGTCCTTCCAGTGAACACCCAGGATTGATCTCCTTTAGAATGGACTGGTTGGATCTCCTTGCAGTACTGTACTCTCCCCCAATTAGATCCTGCTGAAGAGCAACTTGGGATCTGATGTCAGATAAATAAAGTTTGAGTCTGATGGGGGCTAGAGGAAGGAATATAATAAAATATAGATTAAGGGCTCACAGCAAAGGAAGAATCACTCCAGAAGCAGAAGAAAATGTCAAACAAGTACTTCTTCAAACTTTCAAAGATATTAGAGAAGATATGGACTCTGGGAAAAAATAAAACTCAAAGAAATTGGTAAACTAATGATAAGACAACAACATTAGTTTAAAAATGAGACAGAGATTAGGAGAATAAAAGAAAAATAAAGAAGTAAACATTATAAAAATGGAAGACATATTAAAAGACATTTAATAGACATTAAATAGACATTGCTGGCAATAGGAAAAAATTTAACATAATATTAATGGTTTGCAGGAATACGATAGAGACATAAATAAGAAAGTGAAGAAAAAATAAAAATTCTACAGGGCTTCTCTGGTGGCTCAGATGATAAAGAATCTGCCTGCAATGCAGGAGACCCAGGTTCAGTCCCTGGGTCGGGAAGATCTCCTGGAGAAGGGAATGACAACCCACTTCAGTATTCTTGTCTGGAAAATCCCATGGACAGAGGAACCTGGAGGACTACACTCCAAGGGATCACAAAGAGTCAGACGCAACTGAGGGACTAACACCCACTACTACTGCAGATGTTCCGGCGGAGAAAGCAAGTCACTCAACCAAGACTGAATCAGGCCAGTTTCAGACTTGTCCACACTATCCTGCAATGTCCAGTGTCAGAAAACAATGAACCAAAGTTTGTAGAATTCTGAGTGAAAATGTGATCTAGGAATTTTAAACATGCTACATATGTCACTCACATTGAAGAAATAAAAAGTAGACATTCTCAAATATGCAAGAACTCAAGACAAATGGCATCTATAAAGTTTTATAGAAAAAACTATTCAGTGATGAAATCCAGCCTGCTGGTGGTATTGAGAGCATGTAAACATAATGTTAAATTTATTTCTATACCATCCCTGGAATAGTCAGAATAAAATATATTTAAAAATCCAAAAAAGAAATTATTAAGTAATATAGTTAGCATTGCAAAATCAGTGAGGAAAGATGAATTAAGTGAAATTAGGACGATTAGTTACATATTGGAAAAACAAATCAGCCCACCTTCTAAGTCCTTACATTAAAATAAATTATAAATAAATCAAATAGCTGAATGTTAAAATATTTAAAAGCTGTAAAAGACTAGTATATATGTATATCTTGATGCTGAAGAGATTGCTAAACCTGACTCCAAAATCCAGGAGCCATAAAGACATGATTGATAAGCTAGCTTAACTACACACAACATTTAAAATTCTTCATGGACAAAACATAAACAGTTAAAGAAAATGACAATCTAGGGTAAATAGCTGTGACAAGTAAAACAGACAAAGATATATTCTTGACATAGGAGCTCTTAGAAATCAAAAGAAAGGGAGAAAACAAAAAAAAAAGGAAGGCTATGAAAAAATGGCCAAAGGACATGAATATGCAGTTCTTTAAAATAAGTAATATGAATTGAAATAAGCAAATAAAAAGATGCTCCATCACATTCTAATTCAAAAATGCAAAATAAAAGCATGAGGGCTTCTGTTTTCGATATGACCAGGAAGCTTTTTCTGGGCCAAATTTCCCTCAAGCAACAACTATAAACCCTGGAGGAGATCACACACACATCTGAAGGTGCTGGATAGTGAATAAAAGTTGATACGTACTGGGCTTCCCTGTTGGTTCGGTGGTGAAGATCTGCCTGCCAACACAAGAGACACAGGTTCCGTACCTGTTCCGGGAAGATTTCACATGTCCCAGGGCAACTAAGCCCACGTACTGCAACTACCGAGCCTGTGCTCCAGAGCCTGGGAGCCACAACTACTAAGCCCATGTGCCACAACTACTGAGGCCCCTGCGCCCTAGCGTCTGCACTCTGCAGTAACAGAAGCCATTATAATGAAAAGCGTGCGCACCACATCTAGGGAGTAGCTCCCGCTCACCGCAGCTAGAGAAAAGCCAGTGCAGCAACAAAGACCCACCACAGCCAAAAGGAAAGAAAGAAAATTATTTTGAAAAGCTTATATAGTCTGAAGGAAAATTAAAACTCAGAAGAAGGAAATAACAAGTGTCTGTTTTTATGGCTTTAAGTCTGAGATTAGGCTGAAGTTAGTGTTACACAGGGGGACTAAAACTCTGATAGGAGTTTCCTCTGATAGGAAAAAACCACAGTCTTTTGGGGCTGAAGAAGCAAAGGACAGAGTTTAGAGCAACTGCAGACATTGAAAAATGAGATGGAAATTCAGAGAGAGTCTTAGTGGAAGGGGCCCCAAATTCTTGAGTGTAAAGTATACCTTGTTATATGCATGAATGAGGTAGATTCAGATAAACCCTGTAAAGAATCCACCTGCAATGCAAGAGACACAGGAGATGCAGGTTTGGTCCCTAGGTTGGGAAGACCCCCTGGAGGAGGAAATGGCAACCCACTCCAGTATTCTTGCCTGGAAAATTCCATGGACAGAGGAGCCTGTGGGCTACAGTCCAAAGAGTCACAAAGAGCCAGACATGACTGAGCAACTGAGCATAAGCACAAATAAGGACAGAGAACTAAACTGAGATTTGAGCTGCCAACCAAAAGACAGAGTTTGCAGCTCAAGTCCAGTAGGATAATAGATTAATTGAAATTTTTAATAAAAGAACTAGAGGAAATTCTAGAACCGACCTGCCTCTTGAGAAACCTGTATGCAGGTCAGGAAGCAACAGTTAGAACTGGACATGGAACAACAGACTGGTTCCAAATAGGAAAAGGTGTATGTCAAGGCTGTATATTGTCACCTTGCTTATTTAACTTACATGCAGAGTACATCATGAGGAACGCTGGGCTGGAAGAAGCACAAGCTGGAATCAAGATTGCTGGGAGAAATATCCATAACCTCAGATGTGCAGATGACACTACCCTTATAGCAGAAAGTGAAGAGGAACTCAAAAGCCTCTTGATGAAAGTGAAACAGGAGAGTGAAAAGGTTGGCTTGAAGCTCAACATTCAGAAAACAAAGATCATGGCATCTGGTCCCATCACTTCATGGGAAATAGATGGAAAAACAGTGGAAACAGTGTCAGACTTTGTTTTTTTTGGGCTCCAAAATCACTGCAGATGCTGATTGCAGCCATGAAATTAAAAGACGCTTGCTCCTTGGAAGGAAAGTTATGACCAACCTTGATAGTATATTAAAAAGCAGAGACATTACTTTGCCAACCAAGGTCCGTCTAGTCAAGGCAATGGTTTTTCCCGTGGTCATGTATGGATGTGAGAGTTGGACTGTGAAGAAGGCTGATCGCCGAAGAATCGATGCTTTTGAACTGTGGTGTTGGAGAAGACTCTTGAGAGTCCCTTATACTGCAAGGAGATCCAACCAGTCCATTCTAAAGGAGATCAATCCTGGATGTTCATTGGAGGGACTGATGCTAAAGCTGAAACTGCAATACTTTGGCCACCTCATGCGACGAGTTGACTCACTGGAAAAGACTCTGATGCTGGGAAAGGTTGGGGGCGGGAGGAGAAGGGGACGACGGAGAATGAGATGGCTGGATGGCATCACCAACTTGATGGACATGAGTTTGAGTGTACTCCGGGAGTTGGTGATGGACAGGGAGGCCTGGCGTGCTGTGATTCATGGGGTCGCGGAGAGTCGGACACGACTGAGCGACTGAACTGAACTGAACTGAAAACAACAATACCTGATATTAAAAATTCACTAGCAGAGATAAAATTTTAAATTAAAACTAAAAATACATATCAGAATGATTATGACAATGAGAAGTCAATAAGCTTGGATATAAATCAACCAAAATTATCCATTGTGGAGAACAGAAAAAAAAAACTTCAAAAGGTAAAAGTTAAGGAATCTATGAGACAATATTTAAAAAGTCAAATAAACATAAAGCAAAGGATAGAATAGGACAGAAAAAATATTTGAAGGTGTAACTGATGAAAATTTTTCTAAATTTGGTGGAAAATATAAATTAACAGATTAAATAATTTCAGTGAAACTCACAAAAGATAAACATGGAAAAACTACACCTTCAGTTCAGTTCAGTCGCTCAGTCGTGTCCAACTCTCCCCGACCCCATGAATCACAGCACGCCAGGCCTCCCTGTCCATCACCAACTCCCTGAGTTCACTCAAACTCATATCCATCGAGTCGGTGATGCCATCCAGCCATCTCATTCTCCGTCGTCCCCTTCTCCTTCTGCCCCCAATCCCTCCCAGCATCAGGGTCTTTTCCAGTGAGTCAACTCTTCGCATGAGGTGGCCAAAGTAATGGAGTTTCAGCTTCAGCATCAGTCCTTCCAATGAACCCAGGACTGGTCTCCTTTAGAATGGACTGGTTGAATCTCCTTGCAGTACAAGGGACTCTCAAGAGTCTTCTCCAGCACCACAGTTCAAAAGCATCAATTCTTAATCCCAGCAGTGTGAATGTGGTTCTGTATTATATCTCTTCTGTATTATCAAACAAAAGAAGTAAAACAAGATTTATGCTCAAGGATGTTTCTGGAAGCAATGTTTTTAAGGCAAAAAAAACCCCCCAAAAACCCTGGAAATCTTTTTCATGTATAACAATAGGAAACTGGTTAAATAGACGTGGTGCTATAAAATGTATACAGCAGAGTGGAGTAACTTATATGTGTATGAAAAACATATCAAGTGTATTTCTAAGGGAAAAAAAGGTGGAGCGGGTACTTTCCTGGTGGTCCAGTAAGGTTAGGACTCCAGGCTTCCACTGCCGGAAGCATTCGTTCAATCGCTCATCAGGGAACTAAGATCTTGTAAACCACAGTGTTGCAGCCCCAAAAAAGTATTGCTATAGGATAAAACCAAACTATAAAGCAATAATACTCCCATATACTTGTTTAAAAGCTAAATAAGGTATATGCTTGTACATGCACAGCTAAGAGGATGCCCAAAAAACTGTTGATAGTTGTTACCACTGGGAATAGGACTGGGAGGCAGACTCTTATTTTTCACTTTATACTCTTCTAATAGATTGTTTGAATTATTTTTCTTTACAATGAGCATGTATCGCTTTTATATTTTTCAAAAACACCTTTTAAAAATTTAATTTTGTTTCTAATAACAGACTACAAGTTGATTCGCTGAGTTATTCCAGCTACAGAATTTTTAAAAATATTTTCCTCAGGTTTGAACTAGTGGAAGGAACTTAAGGTTTTACCACCACTGCTCTTCTCATTATGCCTTTATCCCCGTTTATGTCTCCACAAGAATCCAGGACTCCAGGTCACCCCCACTTCCCACACTCTGAATTGCATACAGCTGTGCATGGCCCTGACCCACCAATCCCAAACTCCTGACGCCTTTCCCTGACTCCCCAGGAAATCACAGCCTTCAGCAAAAAGCCCCTCTCCCTGCAGCTTCGTGGTCTTGCTCTCTTCTAGGAACCCCAAGTCCCCTGAGGACACTACTGCTCCCCCGCAGCAGCCCCCCAATCATGCAGCCTCTCCTCCTCCTCCTCTTAACGCCCTCCTTCTTCCCTCCTCACCGTCTACACTGCACCCTCCACCCCAGCATCTTTGAATCTCAGGTCATCAGCAGGACCACCCGTACCTCTCCTTGTTACTGTCATTTACCAGTGTCGGGGGGTTTCCCTGGTAGTTCAACTGGTCAAGAATCTGCCTGCAATACAGGAGACCTGGGTTCAATCCCTGGGTTGGGAAGATCCCCTGGAGAAGGGAATGGCTACCCACTCCAGTATTCTGGCCTCAAGAATCCCATGGATTATACAGTCCATGGGGTCACAAAGAGTCAGATGCAACTGAGCAACTTTCACTTTCTTTCACCAGTGCTGGGACACTGAAGATTATCACTTCTGGCTCACTGTCACTCTCTTCAACTCTGCTCCTGCCTTAATTCTTGACAATTTCAACATCCCTTCTGATAATCATCCCAAAGCCCTGGCCTCGTGCTTCCTGTCTTCTCATCCGCCAGTCCTGTTATCTGTCCTCCATTGGATACCCAGGTTCAGCATCACATTCCAGTCGTGTCATTAGCAACAACCATGACCCTCCCTCGTCTACTCTCAGCCCCACCCCCTTCTTTTCATCTCATCCTTTCCAGGACCTCAGCTGGATTTGTAATCCATCTACCTCTTGCCTTTCATTTGTTCCTCAGACACCTCTTCCCCTCACTTCTGTATTTACCACAGTTTCAATTCCGTGAGCAGTCTCAACTCAGCCCACTCAATCTGTGCCCACACAGCTGAGTGAGTCAGGAGAAAACACACAAGACTTCAAGGAATTGAGTGGGTGAGCCTTGTGATATCTGGAGAAAGAATGTCCCAGAAACTAGTGATGGCATGTGCAAAGGCCCTGAAGCATGAGTATGCACAGAAGCATTAAAGAATAAAAGAAGACCAGGCAGCTGAACGGAATGAGCCAAGGGGAAAATGACCAGTAGCTAACCAGGTCACGGTGAAGACTGCTTTTTCCTCTCGGTGAGACGGGGAGCCCTCAGAAGATTTTTGAGAAAATTGTGACATCAACTGACTTCATCTGCAGAGGGTCCTGTGGCTGTAGTGCTGAGAACGGACTATAGGGAGCAAGGGCAAGAGCAGGGAGACCATACAAGAGGCTGTTGTAATCATCCAGGTAGGAGATGGTGGTGGCTTCAGTCCATCTGTCTGCTGTGCTGATACTGAAGAATGGTCTGATCCTGGACGTGATTCAAAGATAAATAGTTTACGGTGACTGATTGGATGTGGGGTATGAGCAACTAAGGGGGATTATTCTACATTGTTCATTTGTATCTGTTTCTTTGCTTTTTTTATTTTTTTGAGGGCACAACTGACAGGGTAGCAATGCCATCAACTGAGACGGAGATACCATGGGTGGTGGAGCAGGGTTTATTTTGGGAGACAGTCTCAGGCAAAGTTAAATCTCAAAAAGGCCCTTCTTGACCACCCTGTTTTAAATGATACCCCCACCCCAGCACCCTCCATCTCTGTATTTTTCAGGCATGGATGAAGGCAAGTCTGCCTGACCCAAGGCCCCCTATCCCCCCTAGACCTGGAAGAACAGAGCACCTGGTTTCCTGTCTCTCCGACATGCAGTGGAAAATGAGTGTCCCTAGAGGAAATGAAGGTGATGTTACCAGGAGAGTGAGCGGGAGCTGGGTGGGTAAATAAAAACAGATGTCCTTTACACAAGCTATAAACAGAAAACAAATCATTCCCTTTCCATTTACTTCTTTTTAAAATCAGTTACAGCTGCAGGAACAATACTTTCCCTTCCCTATCAAAGATTTAAACCTGAACCTCGTATTATGAGGTACTTGGATGCCACTACCACACCCTTTTCCTGCTTTCTCCTGAGACAGGTGACCTTAGCAAATTGGCCTCTTCCAGAACAGCAGGCTCCCTGCCTGAGGTGTGACTTGGCAAGAGGCCAATGGATGTGGTCTGGCCTTAATTTCATTTTGACCTTAAGAACACCAGTTGGACCAAATGAATACTTTGCTCCATTAAGAATGATCTCAGGTCATGTATCTGTTCACTCTTTTAGGCATTCATCTCTCCAGAGACATCAGACTATGCTTTTTCACAATTAATATCCAAGTAAGTATCTGCCTTTTGCAAACTGAGACAAGTGACTTGGTTCTCCTGAGGCTGAATCTTAGCTCAACCACTTTGACTCTGATGTGACTACCTGTCAACAGGGCTTCCCTGCTGGCTCAGACAGTAAAGAATTTGCCTGCAGTGCGGATGACCTGGGTTCGATCTCTGGGTTGGGAAGATCCCCCAGAGAAGGGAATGGCTACCCACTCCAGTATTCTGGCCTGGAGAATTCCATGGACAGAGGAGCCTGGCAGGCTACAGTCCATGGGGTTGCACAGAGTCAGACATGACTGAGCAACTTTCACACCTGTCAACACACCCAGCCCTGAAGGGGAAAGGACCCAAAAGATGAATAATATTTTGAGGCCTTCAGCCAGTATATCCTCATTCTTAATCATCTCTAAAAAGCACGTCTGGTTGACTCAGAGCATCAAGATTTTCCTTAATCCCTGGCAGAGGCTGGGACTGGGACAAAAACCACCACATTTGAGAACTTTACAACCAGAGGCAAATGACCGAGCTGGACACGTCAAGCATGTGCTAGCTTGAGGCCTCAGAGGACCCAACTGAGCCAGCTGCTCCTTTGCACGTACACTCTCAGGACCTGTCCAGAGCAGTCAGCAACAGACACCAGCAAGGACGCAGAGGACACTAGTGAACCTGGCATCCTCTTATCCCTTACTTTACCACTCAGTCAACTAAGCCTCCCATTTTCCCTGATGCCATTTTGAAAAAGAATCAGGGCTTCCCCCCGGGAGGTATATTACTTATTTTATTAATCAAAGTTCTCCAGATAGAACTAATAGGAGATATTTACGTATATTGTTGTTGGTGTCGCTATTTAGTTGTCTGACTTTTTCGGGATTCCATTGTAGCCCACCAGGCTCCTCTATCCATGGGATTCTCCAGGCAAGAATACTGGAGTGGGTTGCCATGTCCTTCTCTAGAGGATCTTCCTGACCCAGGAATCAAAGCAGCATCTCCTGCATTGCAGGTGGATTCTTCATCACTTAGCCACCTGGGAAGCCCCGTATATGTACATGCTGTGCTGTGCTTAGTCACTCAGTCATGTCCAACTTTTTGTGACCCCCTTGACTGTAGCTTGCCAGGCTCCTCTGTTCATGGGAATTCTCCAGGCAAGAATACTGGAGTGGGTTGCCATACCCTCCTCCAGGGGATCGTCCCAACCCAGGCATTGAACCCAGGTCTCCTGCATTGCAAGTGGATTCTTTACCGTCTGAGCCACAAGGGAAGCCCATATATGCATATACATATGCACAAAGAGATTTATTACAAGAACTTCAACCACATGATTATGGAGACTGACAAGTCTGGAGATCTTCAGTTTGCAGGCTGGAGACCCAGGAGAACAGATGCTATAGTTCCAGCCTGAGTCCAAAGGCCTGAGAATTAGGAGACCTAATGGTGTGAGTTCTGGTTTCCCCAGTGGTAAAGAATCTACCTGCAATGCAGGAGACACGGGTTCTATCCGTGGATTGGGGAGAGTCCCTGGAGGAGGGCATGTCAACCCATGCCAGTATTCTTGGCTGGATATCCCATGGATAGAGGAGCCTAGTGGGCTACAGTCCACGGGGTTGCAAAGAATCAGACACAACTGAAGCTACTGAGCACGCACACAATGGTGTGAGTTCTAGTCCGAAAGCCTAGTCTCAAGACCCAGGAAGAGCTGATGTTTCAGGTTGAGTCTGAAGGCAGGAAAATGTCAGTGTCCCAACTCCTCACATGTACTTATCTGCAGGAGACAGAGTCTTCCCCAATTATTTTAAATGGAAGAAATGGTGATGCTTTTAATTGGCAAGTTAAAACTTGAGTTGCAGTGTGTGAAAAAATTTCCCATGGCACAGGGATAAGGAAATATAAGCCTGTAGGAGGCCCATCACTCAAATGTCTGGTCAAACTTTACAGCAGAACAAAAGCTATAAAAAGAATAACTAGATGGCTCTTGCTTTCCCTTGTGTTAATGTCTCAGTCTGCTGGGGCTGCAATAGACTGGGTAGTTGAAACAGCAGAAGTTACTTTTCTCACAGTTCTGGAGGCTGGAAGTCTAAGATCAGGGTACAAGCATATCAGAGTTCTGGGGAGAGCTCTCTTCCTGACTTGCAGACAGCAACCTTCTCTTTCTGTGTTCACTTGGCCTTTCTCAGTGTGCATTCATGGTTTTTGCTGTTCAGTCACTAAGTTGTATTTGAGTCTTTGTGACCACAAGGACTGCAGCATACCAGGCCTCCCTGTCCTTCACTGTCTCCCAGAGTTTGCTCAAACTCATGTCCATTGAGTCGGTGAGGACATCCAACCATCTCATCCTCTGTCATCCCCTTCTCCTCCTGCCTTCAATCCTTCCCAGCATCAGGGTCTTTTCCAATGAGTCGGCTCTTTGCATCAGGTGGCCAAAGTATTGGAATGTCAGCTTCAGCATCAGTCCTTCCAATGAATATTCAGGGTTGATTTCCTTTAGGATTGAATGGCTTGATCTCCTTGTAGTCCACAGTTCGAAAGCATCAGTTCTTCAGCCCTCAACCTTCTTCCTGGTCCAACTCTCACATCTATGCATGAATACTGGAAAAACTGTAGCTTTGACTATACGGATCTTTGTCAGCAAAGATGTCTCAGCTTTTTAATATGCTGTCTAGGTTTGTCATAGCTTTTCTTACAAGGAGCAAGCATCTTTTAATTTTGTGGCTACAGTCACCATCCACAGTGATTTTGGAGCCCAAGAAAATAAAGTCTGTCACTGTTTCCATTTTATCCCCATCTGTTTGCTATGAAGTGATGGGGCTGGATGCCATGATCTTAGTTTTTTGAATCTTGAATGTGTTCATGGGGAGAGAGAGAAAGAAAGTAAGAAAGTTAGATAGATAGATAGATCGTTGCTATCTTATAAGGCCACTAATGTTATTGGATTAGGACCAAATCCCTATGACTTCATTTAACCCTAACTACTTCCTAAAAAGCCCTATTGAAATTGTACATCTCTGATTGGGACTTTTAATGGAGATCACGCACCTGGTCTCAGGACTTAATGAACCGCAGGTTCTTGATATCTCATCACAGAAAGAATTCATTGAAAGACAAAATGATAAGTAAGAAGTGGATTTAGTTAGAAACACACTTCACAGAGTGGGAGCCATCTCAGAAGGCAAAAGCAGCACCAGGCCATGGGGTTGTCATTTTTATATGGGTGGGTAATTTCATAGGCTAATGAGTAAGAAGAGTACTCCATCTATTTTGGGAGGAGTGGGAATCTCCAGAAATGGGGCATTGCCTACTTTTTAACCTTTATGGTCGGCCTTACAACTGTCATGGCACTTATGTATGTGTCATTTAACATATGCATAGGAACCTGGAATGTTAGGTCCATGAATCAAGGCAAATTGGAAGTGGTCAAACAGGAGATGGCAAGAGTGGACGTCAACATTCTAGGAATCAGTGAACTAAAAGGACTGGAATGGGTGAATTTAACTCAGATGACCATTATATCTACTACTGTGGGCAGGAATCCCTTAGAGGAAATGGAGTAGCCATCATGGTCAACAAAAGAATCCGAAATGCAGTACTTGGATGCAATCTCAAAAATGAGAGAATGATCTCTGTTCGTTTCAAAGGCAAACCATTCAATATTACAGTAATCCAAGTCTATGCCCCTACCAGTAATGCTGAAGAAGCTGAAGCTGAATGGTTCTATGAAGATCTACAAGACCTTTTAGAACTAACACCCAAAAAAGATGTCCTTTTCATTATAGGGGACTAGAATGTGAAAGGAGGAAATCAAGAAACACCTGGAATAACAGGCAAATTTGGCCTTGGAGCACGGAATGAAGCAGGGGAAAGGCTAATAGAGTTTTGTCAAGAGAACGCACTGGTCATAGCAAACACCCTCTTCCAACAACACAAGAGAAGACTCTACACATGGACATCACCAGATGGTCAACACCAAAATCAGATTGATTATATTCTTTGCAGCCAAAGATGGAGAAGCTCTATACAGTCAGCAAAAACAAGACCAGGAGCTGACTGTGGCTCAGATCATGAACTCCTTATTGCCAAATTCAGACTGAAATTGAAGAAAGTAGGGAAAACCACTAGAGCATTCAGGTATGACCTAAATAAAATCCCTTATGATTATACAGTGGAAGTGAGAAATAGATTTAAGGGACTAGATCTGTTAGACAGAGTGCCTAATGAACTATGGATGGAGGTTCGTGACATTGTACAGGAGACAGGGACCAAGACCATCCCCATGGAAAAGAAATGCAAAAAAGCAAAATGGCTGTCTGGAGAGACCTTACAAATAGCTGTGAAAAGAAGAGAAGCGAAAAGCAAAGGAGAAAAGGAAAGATATAAGCATCTGAATGCAGAGTTCCAAAGAATAGCAAGGAGAGATAAGAAAGCCTTCCTCAGTAATCAGTGCAAAGATATAGAGGAAAACAGAACAGGAAAGACTAGAGATCTCTTCAAGAAAATTAGAGATACCAAGGGAATATTTCATGCAAAGATGGGTTCAATAAAGGACAGAAATGGTATGGACCTAACAGAAGCAGAAGATATTAAGAAGAAGTGGCAAGAATACACAGAACTATACAAAAAGATCTTCATGACCAAGATAATCACGATGGTGTGATCACTCACCTAGAGCCAGACATCCTGGAATGTGAAGTCAAGTGGGCCTTAGAAAGCATCATTACGAACAAAGCTAGTGGAGGTGATGGATTACAGTTGAGCTATTTCAAATCCTGAAAGATGATGCTGTGAAAGTGCTGCACTCAACATGCCAGCAAATTTGGAAATCTCAGCAGTGGCCACAGGACTGGAAAAGGTCAGTTTTCTTTTTTGTTTTTTTTTTAGAAACATAAAACTTTCTTTTTTTTATTTTACAATATTATATCGGTTGGTTTTGCCATACACTGACATGAATCCACCCCGGGTGTACATGAGTTCCCCTTCTTGAACCCCCCTCCCACCTCCCTCCTCCCCTTATCATCCCTCTGGGTCATCCCCGTGCACCAGCCCCAAGCATCCTGTATCATGCGTCAAACCTGGACTGGTGATTCATTTCACATATGATAATATACATATTTCAATGCCATTCTCCCAAATCATCCCACCCTTGCCCTCTCCCACAGAGTCCCAAAGACTGTTCTATATTCCTGTGTCTCTTTTCCTGTCTCGTATACAGGGTTATGATTTCCATTTTTCTAAATTCCATATATATGCGTTATTATACTGTATTGGTGGTTTTCTTTCTGGCTTACTTCACTCTGTATAATAGGCTCCAGTTTCATCCACCTCATTTGAACTGATTCAAAGGTCAGTTTTCATTCCAATCCCAAAGAAAGGCAATGCCAAAAAATGCTCAAACTACTACACAATTGCACTCATTTCACACTCTAGTAAAGTCATGCTCAAAATTCTCCAAGCCAGGCTTCAGCAATACGTGAACTGTGAACTTCCAGATGTTCAAGCTGGTTTTAGAAAAGGCAGGGGAACCAGAGATCAAATTGCCAACATTTGCTGGATCATGGAAAAAGCAAGAGAGTTCCAGAAAAACATCTATTCCTGCTTCATTGACTATGCCAAAGCCTTTGACTGTGTGGATCACAAGAAACTGTGGAAAATTCTGAAAGAGATGGGAATCCCAGACCACCTGACCTGCCTCTTGAGAAACCTGTATGCAGGTCAGGAAGCAACAGTTTGAACTGGACATGGAACAACAGACTGATTCCAAATAGGAAAAGGAGTACGTCAAGACTGTATATTGTCACCCTGCTTATTTAACGTATATGCAGAGTACATCATGAGGAACGCTGGGCTGGAAGAAGCACAAGTTGGAATCAAGCTTGCTGGGAGAAATACCAATAACCTCAGATATGCAGATGACACCACTCTTATGGAAGAAAGTGAAGAGGAACTCAAAAGCCTCTTGATGAAAGTGAAACAGGAAAGTGAAAAAGTTGGCTTAAAGCTCAACATTCAGAAAACTAAGATCATGACATCCAGTCCCATCACTTCATGGGAAATAGATGGGGAAACAGTGGAAGCAGTGTCAGACTTTATTTTTTTGGGCTCCAAAATCACTGCAGATGCTGATTGCAGCCATGAAATTTAAAGATGCTTACTCCTTGGAAGGAAAGTTATGACCAACCTAGATAGCATATTAAAAAGCAGAGACATTACTTTGCCAACCAAGGTCCGTCTAGTCAAGGCAATGGTTTTTCCCATGGTCATGTATGGATGTGAGAGTTGGACTGTGAAGAAAGCTGATCGCCGAAGAATTGATGCTTTTGAACTGTGGTGCTGGAGAAGACTCTTGAGAGTCCCTTGGACTGCAAGGAGATCCAACCAGTCCATTCTAAAGGAGATCAATCCTGGGTGTTCATTGGAAGGACTGATGCTGAGGATGAAACTCCAATACTTTGGCCACCTCATGCGACGAGTTGACTCACTGGAAAAGACTTTGATGCTGGGAGAGATTGGGGGCAGGAGGAGAAGGGGACAACAGAGAATGAGATGGCTGGATGGCATCACCGACTCAATGGACATGAGTTTGAGTGAACTCCGGGAGTTGCTGATGGACAGGGAGGCCTGGCATGCTGCGATTCATGGGGTTGCAAAGAGTCAGACATGACTGAGCGACTGAACTGAACTGAACGCATTGCATATTTACTGAGGCTCAAGTTCTAGTGGAAGTCAACTCGTCCATCCACCATCTTGGACCTATTTGGTCCTACCCAGTTTATGTCATGTCCTCACTTGTGTCATTCTTTTAAACGTTGTGCCCTGCCCCCCTTCCCTTCTGTTTCACTATCTCCAAATAAAGTCACATTGGGAGTTAAAGTGTCAACATATGAATCTGGGGGGCAAGGAGACTATTATCTCTTGGCAGCTTTCTTGTGGCAATTCCAGATATGTTATTTAAATAACAACAGACCCAGCCTCACTGTCCTACTGCAGAAGGAAAATTTATTGTTTATTTAAAAAACTCTTCCCTGAGATTACTTGGCTGATATACCAGGGAATTTTGGGGAAAGAATAAATTTGGATTTTCCCAACTTTCCTCACCCACATTTTCATATTCCTGAGGTTTCTATAACCCACAAAAAATGCTCATTAGTTAGCAAAAGTTTGCTTTTCCAGGGCAGCTGGGTTCCAAAATGTTCCCTTATTTGTAAACTGGAGGCAAGATTTTATCAAACTCTGCCACTCTTTCAAAGCCAGCTCAAATCTAGTCTCTTTTCTTAACTGTTCTTGACTGTCTCAACTTGAACTGGCCTCTCCATCTCCAAAGTTCTGAAGCCATGATAGTGTAAACCTCAGAATTTAACAACTAACCACATAATACAGATCAGAACTGCCCTCACCTGGTGATAACTCCCACTCACTCTTCTTTGGTCAAGTCTATCCCCACGGGATCCTAAGAGGGCCAAGAATTACACGAATAAACTTCTACTCTCATCCCCTGAACCTCCAAATTTATCTTTAATTATCCTTTCTGCTTCTGCTTCCTGTCTCAAAAGAAGCTATTGTCATGATTCTTTTGTAGGTAAATAACTCCCCTAGTTTTCTTGATCTCCTTCCTTCTGCCTCTTTCAGAATTTCAGGGCATCAGTTGTGTTCCTTCTCATATCTTTAGTCCCTTCTTCTCCACTGAATCTCCTCTTTTAGATTACAAACCTGCTTAAAAACTGTTTGTCCTAGGAAGGAAAGAAAGAAGAGAGGAAGGGGAGAGGGAGTAATGGAAGTGGGGGACAGGGAGACAAAAGAAAAGGAGTCACATCCTGTTTTGTGCCCTTCAACTCAGGCTTATGCCTTATCCTGTTCTTCCACTTCACTATCACTCCTCTTACAAAATGATTTGCCACTTAGTAACACCTTTTACCCATCCTACATGCATGAAGTGTGTCCAACTCTTTGTGACCCTACAGGCCATAGCCCACCAGGCTCCTCTGTCCATGGGATTCTCCAGGCAAGAATACTGGAGTGAGTTGCCATGCCTTCCTCCAGGGCATCTTCCTGACCCAGGGACTGGACCCCTGTCTCCTTCAGCTCCTGCATTGGAGGCAGACTCTTTACTGCTGAGCCACCATGGAAGCTTTTTCACCCTTCATCCTACTGCCATCTTGCTTCTACTCCCATCAATCATTTGAAACTACCGTTTGTTACCTCCTCCCTTCCCTCCCACTTACCAAAGGCAGTGGCTTACTTCCAGCCCTGATTTTCCCTGCCGCGTGAAACGACTGATCACCCTCTCCTCTTTGAATCTCTTCTCTGTTGGCTTCAGCAATTCCCCCACCACCACCATTTCCCGGGGTTTCTTTCTCCTTCTCTGGCTGTACTTTCCTGCTCTCACTCGTTAGCCTCTCCTTTCCTGCCCATTCTTCACCTCTTGGTAAGGTTGCCCCGGGGCTCCGTCTTGTGCCTCTCTCTTCTTTTCACCCAACAGTGTATCTCTCTCTCTGCACAAACTCCTTGATTTTGTCCCTTGACTGCAGATGAGTGATAAATCTAAATCACCAGTTCACACTCCGCTGGTAAACTCAGGATAGGCAACCACATACAGGGTTTCCATATGTCCAAAATTCAAAAAGTAACTTAACCACATCCTTCCCCAGACCAAAGTCTCCCCTTAGGTTCTATTTTTCAGGCAATGGCACCACAGTAGTGAATCTGTGGGCAGCTCAAGTGAGCAACTCAATGTTCTATAACAAATAGATTCTAATACATACCATCTTCTATAACAAACACATTTTACAAGCTTTGTGAACATCACGGTTAAAGGTTATGTTGTTGGAAGATGCACAAAAATCTTTTGTCACTAGTGGTTGAATGCCTTGAAGATCTTTTTAACCTTCTTTAAGAAAATATTATAGACAAAAAATATTTATTTTTTTAATAAATAAAAAATAAATTTTAAAATATTTATTATTATTTATCTTAAGAAGCATATCTAACTTTAAATTACTGGATCACTGGACTAAATGTTCTTTTTCTTTGTTCTTCTGAAGTCAATGAAGTACAAAGTGTTCCCCAACCCAGGCCAGACCCTAAAATTTGGAGCATGAATCAGTATTACAAACGAATGTCCATATGTCACAGTCTAAATAATTAGAATTTATAAAACAAGATGACAAATTATAAAATAAAATATATTCTATCTACTTACCTTGACAAATAAAATGCCACAATAAGATTAAAAAATACATAGAAAGGTATGGTTTTAATAGGACTGAAATTTGGCAAAACATCAGAGATAGCTGACTTTAATTATTATTGCATAAGCCTGTATGTTCTGTGATTTGCCAGTAATATTGGAATGAATAAAATAAACAGATAAGTAGTTCATGAAGTATTGTATGTTTTTCCACCAAATTTACTTGTGCCTTCATTTCAACAAAATCACCTAGTCATGTAGTGCCCTTTTCAATCTCGCCCTTCCTCCGGGAGTTCCCTGTCCTCCTTCCCTTCTGGGTAGTGACCTGCTGAACAGTTTCATTCTGGAAGAGACTTTCCCCAGAAGAGTGCAGCATTTTCACAGCATCTTTTTACGTGATAAACCCTCAAACTCACTTTAAGTGTCCCTCTGTTGGGTTTGTCTAATGTTTTCTCATGTTTAGACCCAAGTTATAAACATTTGACAGAAATATCAGAGGGGCAATGCTGTGTTTTTCTCATTGTGTCATGTCAGGTGGCAAATAATGTTGATCTGAACCCTTTAAGTGATGTGAAAGTCATTCAGTCATGTCTGACTCTTTGCAACCCCATGCAAATCAAAACCACAATGAGGTACCATTTCACACCAGTCAGAATGGCTGCTATCCAAATGTCTACAAGCAATAAATGCTGGAGAGGGTGTGAAGAAAAGGGAACCCTCTTACACTGTTGGTGGGAATGCAAACTAGTACAGTCACTGTGGAGAACAGTGTGGAGATTCCTTTAAAAACTGGAAATAGAACTGCCATATGACCCAGCAATCCCACTCCTGGGCATATACACCACGGAAACCAGAATCAAAAGAGACACATGTACCCCAATGTTCATCGCAGCACTGTTTATAATAGCCAGGACATGGAAGCAACCTAGACGTCCATCAGCAGATGAATGGATAAGAAAGCTGTGGCACATATACACAATGGAATATTACTCAGCCATTAAAAAACTACATTTGAATCAGTTCTAATGATGGGGAACACATGTACACCCGTGGCAGATTCATGTCAATGTATGGCAAAACCAATACAATATTGTAAAGTAATTAGCCTCCAATTAAAATAAATAAATTTAAAAAATATTTGAACTGGAGGAAATAAAAATACTACAAGTCAAAAATAAATAAATAAATAAAAGATTGTCTGCAGACATCTTCACTGTGAAGATACTCCCTCCCCCAACTTTGTAATTAATATGTATTTGATTTGGATCTATTTTGCAACGATATAAACAAGCCATTCCTCATCCTTCTTTGGCACACTATTTTTAGCATCCATTGATGTTTCTCACCTAAATTAATAATTACTTTGATGGTTGCCACATTGTAATTTTTTTTTAACTCCATCATTCCTTCTGTGATTATTTATTGGCATTCCATTGTGATAAAGAATTCTCTCTTCTGCCTATTTGTTTACACATCTGTTTATTTAGATGTAGAGGTAGGCAAACTATGATTCATGGGTCAATCCAGCCTGTTTTTGTAAATAAAGTTTTATTTTAACATAGCCACTCATTGATTTATGTATTGTCCATAGCTGCTTTTGTGTTACAATGGCAAAGTTGAATAGTTGTGACTGCATAGCTCATTAAGCCTAAAATATTTGTCACCTGGCCCTTTAGAGGAAAAGGCAATTCCTAATTCATATCATGGGAACTTATTAATTCTTATTTTACTCCATTACTATCATTATTTACTTTGGTGCTCTAGTTAGCCTAGATTTGGCCCTTGGAAGCCCCTTCAAGCTGGCTCCTGTGTCCTTTTGACACGTTTTCATTGTTCTTTGAACCCTTCCTTGTTTTCTGGCACAACAGGATTTTCTAGGCCTTCCCTACTTCTGGCAGGGAGTAAACCATTTCTCCAGGGAACCCTAGCTCCTTTTGGTCTGTGTCTGGGCACTAGGTGGTCATTGCCCTTGGGATGCTGCCCGAAGCTACAAGAAGGGTCATGGTTACAAACAGAAAAGTGAAAGTTGTTGGAACTTCCTTGGTGATCCAGTGGTTAAGAATCTGCTTGCCAGTTAAGGGGACACAAGTTCAGTCCTTGGTCCAGGAGGATTCCACATGCCACAGGGTAACTAAGCCCATGCACCTAGACCCCGTTCTCTGCAACAAGAGAAGCCACCGCAATGAAAAGCCCAGGCAGCACAGCGAAGAGCAGCCTCTGTTCACCACAACTAGAAAAAAGCCCACATGTAGTTAATGAAGACCCACCACAGCCAAAAATAAATAAATATTTTTTAAAAATACAATTGGAAATTTTTACATATAGATGATCCAGAAAGCTGTGAGATGAGCAAAATCACTCAGGGAGGAGTACAGAGAAAAGAGGCCCCAGACTAGACCCAGGCTCTTCAATATTATAAGAAAACAGTCTGAAAAAAGATATTTGGCCTACTGTGGTTCAGGGTTTTCATATCTGTATCTACAAAGAGGTAAGACTCCACTAAAGAGTAAAGGATCCTGTCAGACTGGCCACATAATTAAAATGAGAATAAGTAAATCATCATGAGGAAACTGATGAATGAAATGAAAATTAAAGCAGGATACAGTTTCGGATAATTGTCTTGTTTTCATTTTTCAAAATTTTAGTTGGACCATTTCCATATAGTGGACAGAAGAGAAAAATGAACATCTGTATACCCATCATCTAGAGTCAACATTTCTTAACATTTTGCTGTGTACCATTTTCTTTCAACACACACACACTTTTATTTTTTCCTGCTGAACCACTTGAAAGTAAGTTTAGACATTTCATCCCTAAATATTTCAACATGCATCTTATAGAGGATTTTCTTATATAAAAGTAACACTGTCACACCTCAGAAAATTAACTCCTAAAGGATTAGAAATTTTTCCAACTGTGGTTAAAAAGCACATAGCAAAAATTTGCCCTCTTAACCCTTTCAAAATGTGCTGTTAAGTCGTATTAAGTATACGCACATTGTTGCGTAACAGACAGACTTCAGAACATTTCCATCTTGCAAACTGAAATTTTTATTCCTGAAAAAACTCCCCACATACACTTACTATCAGAAAATTAATTTTAATTCAATAGTATTAATATATCTAATATACAACCCATATTCAAATTTCCCCAGTAGTTTCCAAAAAAATTTTATAGCAGTCTCTAGAAACTGGCGTGTCTTTTCAAGTTCTCTTATTTTAGAACAGTCTTCCTGCCCTATCTGGCTTTTCAAGACACTTAATTTTCTTATATAGAGGCTTCCCTAATGGCTCAGATGGTAAGGAATCTGCCCACAATGCAGGAAACCTGTGTTCGATCCCTAGGTCAAGAAGATGCCCTGGAAAAGGGAATGGCAACCCACTCCAGTATTTTTGCCTGGAGAATCCCATGGACAGAGGAACCTGGAGGGCTACAGTCCATGGTGTCACAAAGAGTCGAACACAACTGAGTGATTAACACACGTTATGATCACATTCAGATTAAATGTTTTTGGCAGGAATATGCTGTAAGGGACATTATGTACTTATAGCATCATAGCACAGGGTTTCTGCTGGTTTGTTCACTGTTTGTGGTGCTAAGTTTGCTCATTTGGTTAAGGTTGTTGCCAGACCTCTCCTTTGTAAAGATACTCCCCCTATGGAATTAACAAGTAACTATGGCATCTGGTCCCATCACTTCATGGGAAATAGATGGGGAAACAGTGGAAACAGTGTCAGACTTTATTTTTTTGGGCTCCAAAATCACTGCAGATGCTGATTGCAGCCAGGAAATTAAAAGACGCTTACTCCTTGGAAGGAAAGTTATGACCAACCTAGATAGCGTATTAAAAAGCAGAGACATTACTTTGCCAACCACGGTCCGTCTAATCAAGGCTATGGTTTTTCCAGTGGTCATGTATGGATGTGAGAGTTGGACTGTGAAGAAAGCTGATCGCCGAAGAATTGATGCTTTTGAACTGTGGTGCTGGAGAAGACTCTTGAGGGTCCCTTGGACTGCAAGGAGATCCAACCAGTCCATTCTAGAGGAGATCAATCCTGGGTGTTCATTGGAAGGACCGATGCTAAAGCTGAAACTCCAATACTTTGGCCACCTCATGTGAAGAGCTGACTCACTGGAAAAGACTCTGATGCTGGGAAGGATTGGGGGCGGGAGGAGAAGGGGACAACAGAGAATGAGATGGCTGGATGGCATCACCGACTCGATGGACATGAGTTTGAGTGAACTCCAGAAGTTGGTGATGGACAGGGAGGCCTGGCGTGCTGTGATTCATGGGGTCACAAAGAGTCAGACACGACTGAGTGACTGAACTGCACTGAACTGATGGTGATACTAAAGGAGATCAGTCCTGGGTGTTCATTGGAAGGACTGATGCTGAAGCTGAAACTCCAATACTTTGGCCACCTCATGTGAAGAGCTGACTCACTGGAAAAGACTCTGATGCTGGGAAGGATTGGGGGCGGGAGGAGAAGGGGACGACAGAGAATGAGATGGCTGGATGGCATCACCGACTCTATGGACATGAGTTTGAGTGAACTCCAGAAGTTGGTGATGGACAGGGAGGCCTGGAGTGCTGTGATTCGTGGGGTTGCAGAGAGCTGGACACGACTGAGCGACTGAACTGAACTGAACTGAACTGATGGTGATACTGTGAAACCATGTGAATATTCTGTTACCCAACAACCTTTCACACGATTATTAAGTCAGAGGTTCCAACTGACTTTATAATTTGATGGCTTTTTATTTATTGGCTGGCATTCTACTCCAGAGAATATCTTCCCCTCTTTTTCCCTTTCTATTTCTTATTTGTGCATCATCATCAACTCTCATGCATTTTTGTGTGCAGTATGTTGTCACTCACTTCTATTATTCTTCCTTTTGAGGCTTCCGTTGTCAGATTTAGCTTTATGCACCACTTCTGCTGCTGCTGCTGCTGAGTCACTTCAGTCATGTCCGACTCTGTGTGACCCCTTAGACGGAAGCCCACCAGGCTCCCCCGTCCCTGGGATTCTCCAGGCAAGAACACTGGAGTGGGTTGCCATTTCCTTCTCCAATGTGTGAAAGTGAAAAGTGAAAGTGAAGTCGCTCAGTCGTGTCTGACCCTTAGCGACCCCATGGACTGCAGCCTACCAGGCTCCTCCATCCATGGGATTTTCTAGGCAAGAGTACTGGAGTGGTTTGCCATTGCCTTCTCCGATGCACCACTTCAAGATGGGATTTTTTTTTTTTGACATGACATTAGTCTTTCTTTCTGTTTTAAAGACGTCTTTAAAATCTGGACCATTTTTTTTTAAAGTCTTTATGGAATTCATTGCAGTATTATTTTTGGATTCTTTAATGTCTTGTTTTTTTGGCCAAGAGGCATATGGTATTTTAATTCCCCGACCAGGGATCCAACCCTGAACCCCATGCATTCCAAGGTGAAGTCTTAACCACTGTGTGGAGTCCTGCCCCAAGTCCACAGGTGCGAGGCCTTGCATTAAGGCCACAGAAGTGGAGCCCAGAAACAAGGTCATTTCCAGAGCTCACTGATGAGCCCTGTTGTAACCATTGCAAACCACCACCATCCCCCCACCTCCGATCATCACCAGCAGGCTTCCTGACCCTGTATTAGGAAAAACTGCCCACCCCAGTAGTCACCCTATAGTGCAGTGACCAATCACTTAATGCCACTCTTCCAGCAGGAATTTTGTCATGAGGCTATAAAAATTGGCTACAAACCCACAAAAAGCGTTGGCTCTCCCTTGAGCCGGCCCACTGCTCTAACAACATCCCCTCGGGGATACCCCTCAGCATTTGCAGCACCTTCATTATCTCTGCTCCTTGCTCTTAATAAGCTCACTCCTTTCTGAAATGCTCTGTGTCTGGAAATTCTTTTCCTGTCCGAGCATAGACCGTGACACACTGGACCACCAGGGAAGTCCCTAGTCTTTCTTATTGACACAATAGAAGTTTTCAGGCTCACTTTATATTTTCTGTGCCCCTGACATGGAGTCAGCCATTTTCCCAAGAAACCCTGTTCCTTTTTAGAGAAGAAAGGTATTCAGAAAGCTAGATCTGGGCTCTAGGTGTGCTCATTTCTGCAGGTATGTATCCTTGTATCTAGGCCTTTTCAGTGTACATATCAGGAAACACACATAGGTTTATTAGATACCTCCAGTTCAAATCCAACAGCACAGTGTTTCCCAGCTTCCCTCATCAGTTCAGTTCAGTTCAGTTCAGTCGCTCAGTTGTGTCCGACTCTCCGCGACCCCATGAATCACAGCACGCCAGGCCTCCCTGTCCATCACCAACTCCCGGAGCTCACTCAAACTCATGTCCACAGAGTCGGTGATGCCATCCAGCCATCTCATTCTCGGTCGTCCCCTTCTTCTCCCGCCCCCAACCTTTCCCAGCATCAGAGTCTTTTCCAGTGAGTCAACTCGTCGCATGAGGTGGCCAAAGTATTGCAGTTTCAGCTTCAGCATCAGTCCCTCCAATGAACACCCAGGATCCCTCATACCATGCTTATATTTCTCTCTTTACCTGTAGTGAAGTCTGGCTCACAAAACACAAATATATTTATTAATTTGATCTATCCCATAATATACACAAAATTGTTCCAGAGTCACATCACCAATACTGCTACCAATTACAAAGTTACTGTGAAGTCCAAAATTTCCAAGCTATCCTTTTTGTTCTTCGAATATACCCCACAAAGGATATGCACAATGTTTGTTTGAGCCCTCAGAGCATCTCCAGCGGGTATGGGGCTTGATTCTAAATGTGACTTCGCTCCTCCTACCATCTTGCTGGGGTTTGTCATTTGCCCTTGGACATGGGGTATCTCCTCAAAGTCACTCTAGCACCGTGCAGCTGTGGCTCCAGTGGCTTTATTTTGGGAGGCTCTAAAATCACTGCAGATGGTGACTGTAGCCATGAAATTAAAAATGCTTAATCCTTGGAAGAAAAGTTATGACCAACCTAGACAGCATATTTAAAAGTAGAGCCATTATTTTGCTAACAATGATCTGTCTAGTCAAACTTTGGCCTTTCCAGTAGTCATGTATGGATGTGAGAGTTAGACTATAAAGAAAGCTGAGCACTGAAGAACTGATGCTTTTGAACCGTGGTGTTGGAGAAGACTCTTGAAAGTCCCTTGGACTGCAAGGAGATCCAACCAGTGCATCCTAAAGGAAATCAGTCCTGAATGTTCACTGGAAGACTGATGCTAAAACTGAAACTCCAGTACTTGGCCACCTGATGCGAAGAACTGACTCACTGCAAAAAACCCTGATACTGGGAATGATTGAAGGTGGGAGGAGAAGGGGATGACAGAGGATGAGATGGTTGGATGGCATCACTGACTCAATGGACATGAGCCTGAGTAAGTTCTAGGAGTTGGTGATAGACAGAGAAGCCTGGCGTGCTGCAGTCCATGGCATCCCAAGGAGTCAGACAGGACTGAGTGACTGAACTGAACTGAACTAAAGGATATGCAGTTATAGTGCTGTCCACAAATGTTATTCAAATTTATTTTTTCTTTCCCAAGTTATCAATATGGTACGCAATTAGATTCATTTGTTTCTGTTCTTATTTAATCTTAGTGTTTATCACACCTTTAAGTTTATTTTTTGAATATGTAAAACATTCAGGAAGTTTTAACTATTGAAAAAGGAATACCTCAAACAAATCTTATTCCCATCATTTTTTCCTCCACTCTACTTACTCCTACACCCCAGAGGGAACAGTTTTAAATAATTTCTGGTTAATTCATCTGTATTTTAAAAAATAACCTGCATGCATAATTTTTCATGTGTGTATGAAGTAACTCCATAGAGATTCATAAGATCTTCCTCATATTAGACACTGTGCTTTAGGACCAAAAAGGATGTAAAGATGAATGAGATGTGAACTATGGGAGGGCAAGTACTTGTGATGAAAAGATTTGACATGCATAACTTTAAAAAAAAAATTAAAGTTTCTGATAAGAAAATAGGTGAGCCTGTAAAGATTCAGAGAAGTCTTTCAAGAAGGAAGAAGTAGTCAACTGTGCCCAGTGAAGCTGAGGTCAAGGAAGATGAGGGCAAAGAACTTACCAAGATGAAGTCATTGGTGACTTGGACTAGAGTGGTTGCAGAGGCCGATGGGAATGAAAGACTAACTTGATTGGAGTGGATTACAGAGGGCCTGGAAGGTAAGAGAGTGGACATTAGTACAGGCATTTCTTCTGAGGGGCATTTTCAACAAAGCTGCTGCCGCCACTGTTAAATCACTTCAGACGTGTCCGACTCTGTAACCCCATAGACGGCAGCCCACCAGGCTCCCCTGTCCCTGGGATTCTCCAGGCAAGAACACTGGAGTGGATTGCCATTGCCTTCTCCGTTCAACAAAGAAGAGCAGAGAAACGCGGTCATACCTAGAGGCGAATTTTTTTTAATTAATTATTTTATCTTATTTTTGCTGCACTGGGTCTTCGGAGCTGCACTAGTGCTTTGTCTACTTGTGGAGAACAGGGAATAAACTCTCTAGCTGTGGTGCACAGGCTTCTCATCACAGTGGCTTCTCTTGTTGCAGGGTATAGGCTCTAGACACACAGGCTTCAGTAGTTGTGGTACACGGGCTTAGTTGCCTTGCGACATGTGAAATCTTTCTAGATCAGGGAAGGAACCAGTGTCCTTTGCATTCCAAGGCAGATTCTTAACCTCTGGACCACCAAGGAAGGCCTTGGAGGCAAACTTGATGCAAAGGAAGTTTTGTTTTTTGTTTGTTTGGTTGTTTTTACAGGAGAGATACAATAGCATACTTGGATAGTGATTGTGGGGCTCCTGTTGAGGATAAGAAATCGGTGATGACAAAAAGACAGTTGCAACAGGCAAGTATTTGAACATACAGGAGCAGGTAGGATCTAGTGCACAAATGGACTAGCATTTCAGTTCAGTTCAGTTCAGTTCAGTCGCTCAGTCATGTCCGACTCTTTGCGACCCCATGAACCACAGCACGCCAGGCCTCCCTGTCCATCACCAACTCCCGGAGTTCACTCAAACTCATGTCCATCGAGTCGGTGATGCCATCCAGCCATCTCATTCTCTGTTGTCCCCGTCTCCTCCCGCCCCCAATCCCTCCCAGCATCAGAGTCTTTTCCAGTGAGTCAACTCGTCGCATGAGGTGGCCAAAGTATTGGAGTTTCAGCTTTAGCATCAGTCCTTCCAATGAACACCCAGGATTGATCTCCTTTAGAATGGACTGGTTGGATCTCCATGCAGTCCAAGGGACTCTCAAGAGTCTTCTCCAGCACCACAGTTCAAAAGCATCGATTCTTCGGCGATCAGCTTTCTTCACAGTGCAACTCTTACATCCATATATGACCACAAGAAAAACCATAGCCTTGACTAGACGGACCTTTGTTGGCAAAGTAATGTCTCTGCTTTTTAATATGCTATTGAGGTTGGTCATAACTTTCCTTCCAAGGAGTAAGCGTCTTTTAATTTCATGGCTGCAATCAATATCTGCAGTGATTTTGGAGCCCCAAAAAATAAAGTCTGACACTGTTTCCACTGTTTCCCCATCTATTTCCCATGAAGTGATGGGACCAGATGCCATGATTTTCGTTTTCTGAATGTTGAGCTTCAAGCCAACCTTTTCACTCTCCTTTTTCACTTTCATCAAGAGGCCTTTGAGTTCCTCTTCACTTTCTTCCATAAAGGTGGTGTCATCTGCATATATGAGGTTATCGATATTTCTCCCGGCAATCTTCATTCCAGCTTGTGCTTCTTCCAGCCCAGCGTTCCTCATGATGTACTCTGCATAGAAGTTAAATAAGCAGGGTGACAATATACAGCCTTGACGTACTCCTTTTCCTATTTGGAACCACTCTGTTGTTCCATGGCCAGCTCTAACTATTCCTTCCTGACCTGCACACAGGTTTCTCAAGAGGCAGGTCAGGTGGTCTGGGATTCCCATCTCTTTCAGAATTTTCCACAGTTTATTGTGATCCACACAGTCAAAGGCTTTGGCATAGTCAATGAAGCAGAAATAGATGTTTTTCTGGAACTCTCTTGCTTTCTCCATGATCCAGCGGATGTTGGCAATTTGATCTCTGGTTCCTCTGCCTTTTCTAAAACCTGCTTGAACATCTGGAAGTTCACGGTTCACATACTGCTGAAGCCTGGCTTGAAGAATTTTGAGCATGACTTTACTAGCATGTGAGATGAGTGCAATTGTGCGGTAGTTTGAGCATTCTTTGGCATTCCCTTTCTTTGGGATTGGAATGAAGACTGACCTCTTCCAGTCCTGTGGCCATTGCTGAGTTTTCCAAATTTGCTGGCATATTGAATGCAGCACTTTCACAGCATCATCTTTCAGGATTTGAAATAGCTCAACTGGAATTCCATCACCTCCACTAGCTTTGTTCGTAGTGATGCTCTCTAAGGCCCACTTGACTTCACATTCCAAGATGTCTGGTTCCAGGTGAGTCATCACGCCATCGTGATTATCTTCATCGTGAAGATCTTTTTTGTACAGTTCTTCTGTGTATTCTTGCCACCTCTTCTTAATATCTTCTGCTTCTGTTAGGTCCATACCATTTCTGTCCTTTATCGAGCCCATCTTTGCATGAAATGTTCCCTTGATATCTCTAATTTTCTTGAAAAGATCTCTTGTTTTTCCTATTCTGTTGTTTTCCTCTATTTCTTTGCACTGATCGCTGAGGAAGGCTTTCTTATCTCTCCTTGCTATTCTTTGGAACTCTGCATTCAGATGCTTATATCTTTCCTTTCTTCCTTTGCCTTTCGCCTCTCTTCTTTTCACAGCTATTTGTAAGGCCTCCTCAGAGAGCCATTTTGCTTTTTTGCATTTCTTTTCCATGGGGATGGTCTTGGTCCCTGTCTCCTGTACAATCTCACGACCTTCCGTCCAGAGTTCATCAGGCACTCTATCAGATCTAGACCCTTAAATCTATTTCTTACTTCCACTATATAATCATAAGGGATTTGATTTAGGTCATACCTGAAAGGTCTAGTGGTTTTCCCTACTTTTTCAATTTAAGACTGAATTTGGCAATAAGGAGTTCATGATCTGAGCCACAGTCAGCTCCTGGTCTTGTTTTTGCTAACTGTATAGAGCTTCTCCATCTTTGGCTGCAAAGAATATAATCAGTCTGATTTCGGTGTTGACCATCTGGTGATGTCCATGTGTAGAGTCTTCTCTTGTGTTGTTGGAAGAGGGTGTTTGCTATGACCAGTGCGTTCTCTTGGCAAAACTCTATTAGCCTTTCCCCTGCTTCATTTCGTGCTCCAAGGCCAAATTTGCCTGTTATTCCATGTGTTTCTTGACTTCCTATTTTTGCATTCCAGTCCCCTGTAACGAAAAGGACATCTTTTTTGGGTGTTAGTTCTAAAAGGTCTTGTAGGTCTTCATAGAACCGTTCAACTTCAGCTTCTTCAGCATTACTGGTTGGGGCATAGACTTGGATTACTGTAATATTGATTGGTTTGCCTTGGAAACGAACAGAAATCATTCTGTCGCTTTTAAGATTGCATCCAAGTACTGCATTTCGGACTCTTTTGTTGACCATGATGGCTACTCCATTTCTTATTTTTTTTTTTTTTTTACAATATTATATTGGTTGGTTTTGCCATACATTGACATGAATTCGCCCCGGGTTTACATAAGTTCCCCCTCCTGAACCCCCCTCCCACCTCCCTCCTCCCTTTATCCTCCCTCTGGGTCATCCCCGCATGCCAGCCCCGAGCATCCTATAACATGCATTGACCCTGAACTAGCGATTCGTTTCACATATGACAACATACGTGTTTCAATGCCATTCTCCCAAATCAACCCACCCTCACCCTCTCCCACAGAGTCCCAAAGACTGTTCTATACATCTGTGTCTCTTTTGCTGTCTCATATACAGGGTTATCATTTGCATCTTTCTGGCGTGCTGTGATTCATGGGGTCGCGGAGAGTCGGACACGACTGTGCGACTGAACTGAACTGAACTGAACTGAAATTCCATATATATGCGTTAGTATACTGTATACTCCATTTCTTCTAAGGGATTCCTGCCCACAGTAGTAGAGAGACGCCGGCCCCGGCGGCGCAGACGCAAGAGACGCTGGCCCCGGCGGCGCAACCGACCAGGCAAAGAGGCGCGCCGAGAGGAGCTACCCGACGCCTGAGGCCAGGGCCAGCGGCTGAGAGGAGCTGCCCCACGTCCAACAGGCGGTGGCTGCGCGGGCACAGGAGGGCCGAGAGGAGCTACTCCACGTTCAAGGTCAGGAGGGGCGGCCTTGAGGAGATACCCCTCATCCAAGGTAAGGTACAGCGGCTGCACTTTGCTGGAGCGGCTGTGAAGGGATTTTCCACGACCAAGGTAAGAGAAACCCAAATAAGACGGTAGGTATTGCGAGGGGGCATCAGAGGGCAGACACACTGAAATCATAATCACAGGGAACTAGTTGATCTGATCACATGGACCACAGCCGAATGTGGCCCACTGGAGAAGGGAATGGCAAACCACTTCAGTATACTTGCCTTGAGAACCCCATGAACAGTATCAAAAGGCAAAATGATAGGATACTGAACGAGGAATTCCCCAGGTCGGTAGGTGCCCAGTATGCTACTGGAGATCAGTGGAGAATAACTCTAGAAGGAATAAAGGGACGGAGCAAAAGCAAAACCAATACCCAGTTGTGGATGTGACCGATGATAGAAGCAAGGTCCGGTGTTGTAAAGAGCAATATTGCACAGGAACCTGGAATGTTAGGTCCATGAATCAAGGCAAATTGGAAGTGGTCAAACAGGAGATGGCAAGAGTGAACATAGACATTCTAGGAATCAGTGAATTAAAATGGACTGGAATGGGTGAATTTAACTCAGATGACCATTATATCTACTACTGTGGGCAGGAATCCCTTAGAAGAAATGGAGTAGCCATCATGGTCAACAAAAGAGTCCGAAATGCAGTACTTGGATGCAATCTTAAAAGCGACAGAATGATTTCTGTTCATTTCCAAGGCAAACCATTCAATATTACAGTAATCCAGGCCTATGCTCCAACCAGTAATGCTGAAGAAGCTGAAGTTGAACGGTTCTATGAAGACCTACAAGACCTTTTAGAACTAACACCCAAAAAAGATGTCCTTTTCATTATAGGGGACTGGAATGCAAAAGTAGGAAGTCAAGAAACACCTGGAGTAACAGGCAAATTTGGCCTTGGAGCACGGAATGAAGCAGGGCAAAGGCTAGTAGAGTTTTGTCAAGAGAACGCACTGGTCATAGCAAACACCCTCTTCCAACAACACAAGAGAAGACTCTACACATGGACATCACTAGATAGTCAACACCGAAATCAGATTGATTATATTCTTTGCAGCCAAAGATGGAGAAGCTGTATACAGTTGGCAAAAACAAGACCAGGAGCTGACTGTGGCTCAGATCATGAACTCCTTATTGCCAAATTCAGACTGAAATTGAAGAAAGTAGGGAAAACCACTAGACCTTTCAGGTATGACCTAAATCAAATCCCTTATGATTATACAGTGGAAGTGAGGAATAGATTTAAAGGACTAGATCTGATAGATAGAGTGCCTGATGAACTAGGGACGGAGGTTCGTGACATTGTACAGGAGAGAGGGACCAAGACCATCCCCATGGAAAAGAAATGCAAAAAAGCAAAATGGCTCTCTGAGGAGGCCTTACAAATAGCTGTGAAAAGAAGAGAGGCGAAAGGCAAAGGAGGAAAGGAAAGATATAAGCATCTTAATGCAGAGTTCCAAAGAATAGCAAGGAGAGATAAGAAAGCCTTCCTCAGCGATCAGTGCAAAGAAATAGAGGAAAACAACAGAATAGAAAAAACAAGAGATCTCTTCAAGAAAATTAGAGATTCCAAGGGAACATTTCATGCAAAGATGGGCTCGATAAAGGACAGAAATGGTATGGACCCAACAGAAGCAGAAGATATTAAGAAGAGGTGGCAAGAATACACAGAAGAACTGTACAAAAAAGATCTTCATGACCAAGATAGTCACGATAACGTGATCACTGACCTAGAGCCAGACATCTTGGAATGTGAAGTCAAGTGGGCTTTAGAAAGCATCACTACGAACAAAGCTAGTGGAGGTGATGGAATTCCAGTTGAGCTATTTCAAATCTTGAAAGATGATGCTGTGAAAGTGCTGAACTCAATATGCCAGCAAATTTGGAAAATTCAGCAGTGGCCACAGACTGGAAGAGGTCAGTCTTCATTCCAATCCCAAAGAAAGGGAATGCCAAAGAATGCTCAAACTACCACACAATTGCACTCATCTCACACGCAGGCAAAGTCATGCTCAAAATTCTCCAAGCCAGGCTTCAGCAATATGTGAACCGTGAACTCCGAGATGTTCAAGTAGGTTTTAGAAAAGGCAGAGGAACCAGAGATCAAATTGCCAACATCCGCTGGATCATGGAGAAAGCAAGAGAGTTCCAGAAAAACATCTATTTCTGCTTCATTGACTATGCCAAGGCCTTTGACTGTGTGGATCACAGTGAACTGTGGAAAATTCTGAAAGTGAGGGGAATCCCAGACCACCTGACCTGCCTCTTGAGAAACCTGTATGCAGGTCAGGAAGCAACAGTCAGAACTGGCCATGGAACAACAGAGTGGTTCCAAATAGGAAAAGGAGTACGTCAAGGCTGTATATTGTCACCTTGCTTATTTAACTTCTATGCAGAGTACATCATGAGGAACACTGGGCTGGAAGAAGCACAAGCTGGAATCAAGATTGCTGGGAGAAATAGCAATAATCTCAGATATGCTGATGACACTACTCTTATGGCAGAAAGTGAAGAGGAACTCAAAAGCCTCTTGATGAAAGTGAAAGAGGAGAGTGAAAACTTTGGCTTGAAGCCCAACATTCAGAAAACAAAGATCATGGCATCTGGTCCCATCACTTCATGGGAAATAGATGAAAAAACAGTGGAAACAGTGTCAGACTTTATTTTTTTGGGCTCCAAAATCACTGCGGATGCTGATTGCAGCCATGAAATTAAAAGATGCTTACTCCTTAGAAGGAAAGTTATGACCAACCTTGATAATATATTAAAAAGCAGAGACATTACTTTGCCAACAAAGGTCCGTCTAGTCAAGGCTATGGTTTTTCCCGTGGTCATGTATGGATGTGAGAGTTGGACTGTGAAGAAAGCTGATCGCCAAAGAATTGATGCCTTTGAACTGTGGTGTTGGAGAAGGCTCTTGAGAGTCCCTTGTACCGCAAGGAGATCCAACCAGTCCATTCTAAGGGAGATCGATCCTGGGTGTTCATTGGAAGGACTGATGCTAAAGCTGAAACTCCAATACTTTGGCCACCTCATGCGACGAGTTGACTCACTGGAAAAGACTCTGATGCTGGGAAGGGTTGGGGGCTGGAGGAGAAGGGGACGACCGAGGATGAGATGGCTGGATGGCATCACCGACTCTGTGGACATGAGTCTGAGTGAACTCCGGGAGTTGGTGACGGACAGGGAGGCCTGGCGTGCTATGATTCATGGGGTCGCGGAGAGTCGGACACGACTGAGCGACTGAACTGAAGTGAACTGAGTTAAATTCACCCATTCTAGTCCATTTTAGTTCACTGATTCCTAGAATGTCGACGACACTCTTGCCATCTCCTGTTTGACCACTTCCCATTTGCCTTGATTCATGGACCTAACATTCCAGGTTCCTATGCAATATTGCTCTTTACAGCATCGGACCTTGCTTCTAGCATCAGTCACATCCACAACTGGGTATTTGTTTCGCTTTGGCTCCATCCCTTCATTCTTTCTAGAGTTATTTCTCCACTGATCTCCAGTAGCATACTGGGCACCTACCGACCTGGAGAATTCCTCACTCAGTATCCTATCATTTTGCCTTTTGATACTGTTCATGGGGTTCTCAAGGCAAGTATACTGAAGTGGTTTGCCATTCCCTTCTCCAGTGGACCACATTCTGTCAGACCTCTCCACCACTAGCATTTAGTAGAGGCTTAATAAAA
Source organism: Moschus berezovskii (assembly GCF_049115385.1). Lineage (NCBI taxonomy): Eukaryota > Metazoa > Chordata > Mammalia > Artiodactyla > Moschidae > Moschus > Moschus berezovskii. The sequence goes on along the minus strand of NC_142460.1, from coordinate 130,174,231 downwards.
ATGGTGAACGATGCACTCTTTCCTCAAGGTGATCAAGTCCAAAGTTGAGACAGCGGAGGGAAGCACTCAATACAAACAGCACCATATGAACCATCAGTTCCTGAATGCAAGAACTTTGAGGAAGAAGCAACACTGTCTCAAATGATGAGGCTTCCCAGAGCAGGTAGCACCTGCTGAACCTTCAAAGATGAGGAGGTGATGTGAAGGATTCCGAGCGAGAGAAACGATATCACTCCAGCCTGAGGAAACAATGTGAATGAACAAAAACAAGGAAAGATGAATTTTCACTATCACTTCATAAAACTCTTACGTTCACTACAGGCAACATCACACACAAATAAGGTTTTCTCCTAAATATTTGGAGCTAAAGTTGGATCATAAAGAAGGCTGAATGCCAAAGAACTGATACTTTTGAATTGTGGTGCTGGAGAAGACTCTTCAGAGTCCCTTGGATAGGTAGGACATCAAACCAGTCAATCCTATAGAAAATCATATTCATTGGAAGGATTGATGCTGAAGCTGAAGCTTCAATATTTTGGCCACCTGATGCAAAGAGCTGACTCACTGGAAAAGACCCTGACATGGGGAAAGATTGAGGGCAGGAGGAGAAGGGGTCGGCAGAGGATGAGAGGGTGGGATAGCATAACCAAATCAATGAACTTGAATTTTAGCAAACTCCAGGAGCCAGTGGAGGACAGAGGAGCCTGATGAGCTGCAGGCCATGGTGTTCCAAGGAGTCAAACTCAATTTAGTGACTGAACAACAAAGCAGTTTGCTGATAGCACTCTTCTCTTAACAAACAGCTGCTGGAGGAACCGTTGACCCTATTCCTATCTTTGTATATGTCATCAGCTGGCCTTGGAGAATTTAGTGTGGAATCTTCTTCTCCCTGTGCTCATTTATGATCCCTGGATTTCTTGATCACACTACATACAGGGAATGCTCTCATCCATCAGAGAGGGGCAGCTCTTCCTTTGACTGGTGGAGAGAAACTTGCAGATTACTTAAACTTTTCAAAGTTTCAGTTTCCTCATATGCAAAGTGTGGCTGGCAATACCTAGCTTTTAGAGTTTGAGGAGGATTAAAGTAGACAAATATATGTGAGGTGCCTACTCATGTGTGAAACAGAATATATACTCAATAAATGATTAGCAAGAAGATGTGGTACATATATACAATGGAATATTACTCAGACATAAAAAGGAATGAAATTGGGTCATTTGTAGAGATGTGGATGGACCTAGGGACTGTCATACAGAATGAAGTAAGTCATAAAGAGAAAAATATTGTATATTAATACATATATGTGGAATCTAGAAAAATAGTGTAGATGACCTCATTTGCAAAGCAGAAATAGAGACACAGATGTAGAGAATAAATGTATGGACACCAAAAAGGAAAGAGATGGGGTGGGAAGAATTGGGAGATTGGGGTTGACAGTTATACACTATTGATGTTTTTGTTGCTGTTTAGTTGCTAAGTTGTGTACAACTCTTTGTGAATCTATGACTATAGCCCACCAGACTCCTCAGTCCCTGGGATTTCCCAGGCATGAATACTGTAGTGGGTTGCCATTTCCTTCTCCAGGGAATCTTCCTTACCTAGGAATTGAACCCACATCTCCTACATTGGCAGGCAGATTCTTTACTGTTGAGCAACCAGGAAGTCCATACACTACTGATTCTATGTATAAAATGGACAACAGATGGGAACATACTGTATAGCACAAGGAACTCAACGCACTGTGGTGTACTAAGTAGGAGGGAAATTCAAAAGAGAGAGGATGTATGTATATGTATGGTGATTCATTTTGTTGTGCGGTAGAAACTAACACAACATTGTAAAGCAACTATAATCCAATAAAAATTAATAACCCCTCAAAAAAAAGATAGTGATTTCGAATACTCATCACAATGTCAGTTACCATGTACGAAATGCTTATGATATACCCAATACAGCTCTAAGTGTTTACTAGATATTAGAAGAGCTTTGATAAACCTAGACAGCATATTAAAAAGCAGAGACATTACTTTGCCGGCAAAGGTCTATCTTGTCAAAGGTATGGTTTTTCCAGTAGTCATGTATGGATGTGAGAGTTGGACTATAAACAAAGCTGAGCTCTGAAGAATTGAACCTTTTGAACTGTGGTGTTAAAAGAAGACTCTTGAGAGTCCCTTGGACTGCAAGGAGATCCAATCAGTCCATCCTAAAGGAAATCAGTCCTGACTGTTCATTGGAAGGACTGATGCTGAAGCTGAAACTCCAATACTTTGGCCACCTGATGCGGAGACAACACATTTGAAAAGACCCTGATGCTGGGAAAGATTGAGGGTGGGAGGAAAAGGGGACAACAGAGGATGAGATGGTTGGATGGCATCACCAACGCAATGGACATGAGTTTGAGCAAGCTCCAGGAGTTGGTGATGGACGAGGAAGCCTGGCGTGCTGCAATCCATGGCATAACAAAGAGTCAGACACAACTGAGCGACTGAGCTGAACTCAGGTATTAATTCACTGAATCCCCATATCCTCTTAAGAAGCAGGCATTATACCTTGGCTCTGGTTTCACAGTAGAGCACACTGAGAAGTAAGAAGCAGCAGAGCTAGAATATCAGATGAGGCAGGCTGGCCAGAGTTCTGCTTCTCATCCACTGAGCCATGTTGACTCTAACAATGAAAGGAATCACATCAGGCCCAGGACCAAGTCATCTGTTGTTTCAGGTCCATTTCCCTTGTTAGGAATCCAGGAATTAAGACAGTGGAGTTGGGAATTGTTACATCCTTCACAAAGATGGGAGTTGGCAAGAAGCTTGAAAAATGATTCACATTTGTTACTGACATGCTTAAATTTGACCAAATTTCCTTCACTCACCAGTTATAACTCTATAATAAAAGGCAACTTACTTGTCTCCTTTTGCAGTTAAAGATTTACCATTATTCAAGAGCAGCAGAAATGTCTAAGAACGTATATACCCAAAACACTTACACAAGCTTGCAAAGAAATAGGAACAAAACTATTTATTGCAGTGCCTTTTTAAAGTTCAAATATTTGAAACAAGCCTTTAGAAGTGGTTTAATTAAAGTGTGGTACAGCCATTCAAATGTTTAACAAGAATGAGATAGATTTAAAGATGAGGAAAAATTCTCATATATAATGTTAAGCAGAAAAGCATGATTTAAAAAAGCACGAAAAAGCAGGCAGAACTCTGCATCTAATTTGATTCTAATTTTGAAAGTGAATGCAAATGTTAGTATTATGCAGAGAACGAAATCTAGAGAAATAATCAACAAATCCCTTAACAGTCATTGCAAGGAAAGGATAACAGAAAGCTTCTGACTTCCTCAATTATACATTTCTGGATTGTTTGAATTATTTACAAGCACCTATTCACTTTTGATATCAGAAGAAAACAACGTTTTGTTTAAGTAGGCAGAGAGGCACAGCCTGTGAGAAAGGGATCAGGAAAAGCTGTAGCCTGAAGCTGGGCTCTAATCCTCTCGAATGTTAACTGCTGCCTCATTTCCTGGCAGCAGAGTTTTATGACTGGCTGGCTCTCAACACATTCTCCTGCCAGCAGGACATTGGCCAGCAGGGACATTAGAAATCTTCCTTGAGAGAACTCTAACAAAAGCCTAAGAGGCATTCAACTTGGAAATATGGCCAAAGGGAAAAATCCATAAAAAAAAACACCCATTCCTGCCCCCTCCCCTCCACCCCCACACACTCACCAGCCTTTCTCTCTGGTTGTAAATGTGGCCATTAAGCCAATGAAAGGAATTAGGATCGTTGTGAAATCACACTGGTTTGGCTATGGAAAAAACAAGGATGTTAAGTGCAATTCATCTTTAGAGAACTCCCTTCCCATCAGGCCTCTGAACGTACATAACCATAAAAGAAACAGAGATAAATACTCACTAGAATAGCTGACATTTTAACAGTGGGCCTCAAATTTCAATCTTTCACATTTATTTTATGCCACATTGTGTGTGCCCTTTCCAAAAACTCTGGGAAGCAGAATTTTCAGAAGAGGCCCCAGGAAGTGACACAGAGGAAGTAGAACCCAGTATGTCTCACACCCACTAGCCAAGAAGATCAACCTGGAATAAACTAGAAGCATGAGTACTATTCATTTTTAAGCAAATGTATCTCTTCCTGAAAAGCTACATGAACAATGTATCCATCAAAGAAGAAAGATTGATACATATGAACAGTGCAAACATGCAAGGGAAAGGGAGCCCAGGAATTAAGTCTTAGGTAAAGGGGTACAAGAAAGGCAATGCCAAAGAATGCTCAAACTACCGCACAATTGCACTCATCTCACACGCTAGTAAAGTCATGCTCAAAATTCTCCAAGCCAGGCTTCAGCAGTATGTAAACCGTGAACTCCCAGATGTTCAAGCAGGTTTTAGAAAAGGCAGAGGCACCAGAGATCAAATTGCCAACATCCGCTGGATCATGGAGAAAGCAAGAGAGTTTCAGAAAAACATCTATTTCTGCTTCATTGACTATGCCAAAGCCTTTGACTGTGTGGATCACAATAAACTGTGGAACATTCTGAAAGAGATGGGAATCCCAGACCACCTGACCTGCCTCTTGAGAAACCTGTATGCAGGTCAGGAAGCAACAGTTAGAACCAGTCATGGAACAACAGACTGGTTCCAAATAGGAAAAGGTGTACGTCAAGGTTAGGTGTACGTCAAGGTTGTATATTGTCACCTTGCTTATTTAACTTCTATGCAGAGTACATCATGAGGAACGCTGGGCTGGAAGAAGCACAAGCTGGAATCAAGATTGCTGGGAGAAATATCAATAACCTCAGATATGCAGATGACACTACCCTTATGGCAGAAAGTGAAGAGGAACTCAAAAGCCTCTTGATGAAAGTGAAAGAGGAGAGTGAAAAGGTTGGCCTGAAGCTCAACATTCAGAAAACAAAGATCATGGCATCTGGTCCCATCACTTCATGGGAAATAGATGGAAAAACAGTGGAAACAGTGTCAGACTTTGTTTTTTTGGGCTCCAAAATCACTGCAGATGCTGATTGCAGCCATGAAATTAAAAGACGCTTGCTCCTTGGAAGGAAAGTTATGACCAACCTTGATAGTATATTAAAAAGCAGAGACATTACTTTGCCGACCAAGTCCGTCTAGTCAAGGCAATGGTTTTTCCCGTGGTCATGTATGGATGTGAGAGTTGGACTGTGAAGAAAGCTGATCGCCGAAGAATCGATGCTTTTGAACTGTGGTGTTGGAGAAGACTCTTGAGAGTCCCTTATACTGCAAGGAGATCCAACCAGTCCATTCTAAAGGAGATCAATCCTGGATGTTCATTGGAGGGACTGATGCTAAAGCTGAAACTCCAATACTTTGGCCACCTCATGAGACGAGTTGACTCACTGGAAAAGACTCTGATGCTGGGAAAGGTTGGGGGCGGGAGGAGAAGGGGACGACGGAGAATGAGATGGCTGGATGGCATCACCGATTCTGTGGACATGAGTTTGAGTGAACTCCGGGAGTTGGTGATGGACAGGGAGGCCTGGCGTGCTGTGATTCATGGGGTCGCGGAGAGTCGGACACGACTGAGCGACTGAACTGAACTGAACTGAAAGGGGTACATTGGTCAAGCTGGTTTCCCCTAGACCCCAGCAGTGCGGAGTAAATTTGTATGTGGTTACAAAGTTCTGCTGGTGGCTCAATTGGGAAAGAATCCATCTGCATGCAGGAGACCCTGGTTTGATCCCAGATCAGGAAGATCCCCTGGAGAAGGAAATGGCAATCCACTCCAGTATGCTTGCCTGGGAAACCCCATGGACAGAGGAGCCTGGCAGGCTACAGTCCATGGTGTTGCAGAGTCAGACACAACTTACCAACTACACCATCACCACCACAGTGCTCTCCAGGTCCTCGATCCTATGGGCACTTGGCATGGTGCCCTCTCTATTTTGTCTCCATGTCAACCGTGCCACCACCAAAACGGACCCAACATGCAGTGAGGAGAATGGGGGCTCTGGGAAAGCAGCCCCTTCCTCACTGGTCCCATTGAGAGGGCTGTGTGCTCCTGCCAGGAGCCAAGAAGCAGCCACCATGGCCTCTGGACAGCCAACTTTATTTCACAAAGGCAAAAATTCAGATGCAAAATCATTATGCCAATTTCTCAAGGTGGTTCTGTGACAAAACCAACAGTAAAATTCACCTTTTCTCAACACCACCTTCAGTGCCAGACCTCAGATTAGAGAGGAGTAAGGACCTGAGACCAGCCCACACCTCATTTTCATTCCCATTTTCTATACTAGCACAGATCTTACCACTGTTCTTTTTCTAATTCACTACCCTTTTTCACACAGAGCTGAGTTCCTTACTCTGTTAAGCTAAAGAAGAGAGAGGGAATAAATAGATTGACAAAGTAAGGTTGAGAGAAAAATGATTCAAGTAGTTTGCAAAATAGCTGGGCATCATACTTTAAGACAACATTGTCTCAATATTTTAATGATTTATTATAGATACAAAAGTTTAGTTTCTAAAAACTAGCAAAATGCTTTTAAAAAATGTTTGACCTTGCTGCATGGCATGTGGGATCTTAGTTCCCTGACCAGGGATCAAACCCACATGCCCTGCACTGGAAGCTCAGCATCTTAACCACTGGACTACCAGGGGAGACCTGAAAAATATATTTTATTCTCAAATCTTTGATGGGCTCTGTATAGAGAAAAGCCTCTCCCTGGGTGATATTCTCAACTAAGGCATCAATGAATAGACAATCAGTTTGAAAACAAGAATAAAACTTATACTCAATCCATTTCTCTAAAGTGAATCCAGGTGTTTTTTTTAATGCTTTCTTTCCACCAGCAACTGGGACAACCTAAAAACAGAGATACTGAGATATGCTATTCGATGAATGAGGACTAGATTCTTCCATAGGCAAAATCTATTATTCTTCCCTAACAGAGCAAGAACTATGCATCAACAAAATGCTAATGTATATTTATACAAAGGAATACTATTCGGCAATAAAAAGGGAAAATACTGATAATGCTGCAATGTAAATGAACCTCAAAGACATTATATTAAGTACATGAAGCCAGTCACAAAAGACCATGTATTGTATGATTCCATTTATATTAAATGTATAGATAAATCTCCAGAGACCAGAAGTAGATTAACAGCTGCCTGAGGCTGGGGAAGGAATGGGAATCAACTGGAAGCAGGAATAAGAGATCTCACTCAGGATGAAAATGGACTAAAACTGGATGGTGGGGATAGTCATGCAACTTGCTAACCTGGGTGGAGCCACTTCAGAGAAAATTATGTGCATGGCCTCGTTTTTGTGACATTAAAGGATTTCCTGAGACTTGCCACAGAAGAGACCCCAAAGCAAGTCCTAATAACAAAAGTCTAAATTTGTTTCTCATTTAGCAAAGTGGACTATCATCTTCCTACACACTTTCCCTCTGCTGACGGAAGTTGACCTTAGTTTGTTTACTTTTTATGAGAAGCTTGCAATTGTCTAAATACTAGAGTTTCACTTAAAGTTGGCTGCAGAATAATTTACTTTGGGGTGGTCAGACACAATATCCAAATGTCAATTCACATAGGGTCAAATTTACTTAAGCCATGACGTTCAATCCTGTTTTTCTCATTTGGCTAAAAAGGAATTTGAAGGTTTTTTTCTCCCCCCAGTCTTACAACACTTATGAATAAAACTTTCTTTCCATTTTACACATATTTTTATTTCCTAAAATCTGAGAGTCTCATTTCATCCTTTCCTTTTAAAATATCATGCAGGATGTGTGTACAAGGATTTCAACCTTGCGGGTAACAACAAAATATTGCTCATAAACGGGGAACTGGTAAAATATATTGTTATACATCCAAACAGAATAAAAATATGTAGCTATTAAAAATATGGAGCAAGGAGCTGTGAGAATTGGTGTGAAGCTACCTATAAGATATATTGTTGAGTAAAAAAAAAAAAAATGTGGAACAGCATAGTATTATGCTACCCTTTGTATTTTGTTTTAAAAAGAATATATGCATAATGCTATATATGATTAAGTATCTAAGCAAATATACACCGTATGACAAGAGTATATTCTTTTAGGGAAGAGAATTGGGTAGCTGGAAGTTTACCCTGTTGTTGCTTTAGTCATTAAGTGGTGTCTAACTCTTCTTGAACCCCGTGGACCAGAGGAGCCCACAATGCTCCTCTGTCCTGGGATTTCCCAGGCATGAATATTGCCATTTCCTTCTCCAGGGGAATCTTTCCAACCCAGGGATTGAACCCACATCTCCTACTTTGCTAGTGAATTCCTTACCACTGATCAAGTAGTAATTCCTTACTACCTGGGAAGCCCTTGTTCTGTTAGGGATGCTAACATTTCAGTATATATTCTTTAGCACCGTTAGAATGTTTACCATGCATATTATCATCCATTGAAAAAAAATTTCATGTTTTACAGCTTTACACTTAAATTTGGTAAACCTTAACTAAGTTAATACGTTTTTTAAAAAATGGAATTAAAATATTCTAATCACTTTTGTCCAAATATAATAACAATGAAATACAATAAGAACTCTGACCAAGTTTTAATGCATAGTTAAATAAGGAAGTTATTTGAAGTCTTCAGTCTCTCCATCTCTAAAACAGAGCTATTATGAAGATTGATGGAATAATTTGTAAGATGCAGAATCATTGAGATGGAGTTTTGCAGAGGTAACTCACCCTTGGACAGAAGTAAAATGAAGTTCAGCTGCAAAAGCAATAGATCTCTTTGTCCTGGACATTTGTTACTTACTCATCATTGGATCATTTAGGTTGAATTGGACTTGACTTATGGTGATCAATTATGTCATTTTGTATTACGGGACCAAATTCATTCTTGGATCCTTGGGGACCAAGTTTAGCATTAAATATATTTGCAACAGCAACTTCATAATCCACCTGTCAATTTACTCCACTGCCTAGTCATTCTCCTGCCTGTACAATTACTTTAGCTGAAGAAACAGAAATAAACATACCTTAAAATTGTGATAGCACATTACAGTTCACTTACCACTTCTATCAACACATATTTCATCACATTCGACCCTCTTAGCAACCCTGTAGGGGAGGCAAGAGAGATGTCATTATGTCTGCTTCAAACAGTCATAGTTAAATCATTAAACCAGGAATCGGAGAACTGAGATTAGAATCTAGGTTCCCACATTCTCCTTCCACCCTGTTATACGTATTTTGCAGTATGTATGTAAAAGTTCAGAAAAGGGTGTGTTTGTGTGTAAAATCTGTTTTGTCATATTAGAACACAATGTGTCGACTTTATCATTTCTCAGTTGTTTTTTCTTTTTTCTGAATGGAATTCACAAGGGCATTGTTTCATCTGCTTTTTCAACTTACTCTGACAATTATATTACCTAAATTCACATGGGTAGCCAAAGAGTGTTCTTTGCAATGGGGACCATTCATTTTTATAGTCTCATTTATGACTCATGGATTTGTGTGGGCGTTGAAGAGAAACATCTAAAGAAAGAGGAATGGGAAAAGATTCCTTTCTATATTTAAATATAAGTAATAGAAAGAAGCTGAGCTAAGTTATAAATAACAGTAAAGTGAAATGTTCTCTGGAAAATCCATGGCAATAACATTACTGCTGCCTAAGAAATGTGACCACTTAAAACTCTGGTTTGGAAAACTGGCTTGTTGTAATACAACTACTTTTTTATTGTTATTATTCCATCAGGTCATTGTCCTGAAATATTCCAGGTTTACAAGTGTAATAATTGGTTTTATACAGTCCAGCAATTCAAGATGTGTGGTTTTTAACATGTATCACGTATGAGGAAGAGTGACTTGCGATATCATTCGGTGAGTTGCTCTGGGTAGAGGTGGAGTCTTGTTATTTTTGGCAGCAAGATGTGAAGACACGTTTATTATTTCAAACACTAAATAGTTACTGTATGACAAAGAAAATATTATTAGGTTCAAATTGCCATCATTATTATTCTTACACACATTGATACAGGCATTAAATAGCACACGCGAGATCAGAATCTGGAAACTTGGACAACATCCACAGCACTGATGTGATTTTGTTGAAGTACTTCTCAAGACTGACTGAAGTTAAAAGTAATTTAGCTCGTTTTTGGACATTATCTAACTTGTTAGCAGAAGATATCACCTAATCTGGGAAGGAAACGGATCACAATTTTGTGTAAGTGCTACAATCGCCTTTCTTCAGCTTACAAGGAAATACTTGCTCACAGGAAAATGTTTCACACTCCTTTTATTCAGTTCCAACTTGCAGAGTCATCTTGCTTCTAAAATGGTTTCAGAGCCAGAGATGGGAGGTGGCCATGCCAGTAAGAAACTCCTCTTGTCTTTGAATACGTGCCTTTTTAGAACTGGACCACAAAGGCCAACTGTGTAACTGCATTCTAAATTGTTTTGTTTCCATCAGATATATTTAGCAAGATTTAGCATCCATTTGAAGACTCCACAGGAGTTATTCTAATAATCATGCACAGTGTTCATAAATAACTTCCACCCCTTCTGTACAGATGTTCTGAAAATACTGTCAGGAAGGCATAAAAGGATAGGTGAAGTGGGACTATTCTAGCGTGAATGAACTCCTTCCACTTTTGTTTTCTCTTCTTCAAGATTGATCTAGCTAATCCAAGCTAAAGGAAAGCTAATTATTTTGTGTTTGAGTTAATGTGAGAGCTAACATTATATCCTGAAATGTTAACCAACATCTGAGATATTTACCAACCTATTATTGAACAAATGCATATATATATATGTATAGGTATAGATGTCTCTGGAGTCTCCTCACATTCAGTTCAGTCACTCGACTGTCTGACTCTTTGCGACCCCATGGACTGCAGCACACCAGGCTTCCCTGTTCATCACCAACTCCTAGAGTTTGCTCAAACTCATGTCCATAGAGTCAGTCCAACCATCTCATCCTCTGTTGTCCCCTTCTCCTCCTGCCTTCAATCTTTCCCAGCATCAGGGTCTTTTCCAATGAGTTAGTTCTTCGCATCAGGTGGCCAAAGTATTGGAGTTTCAGCTTCAGCATCAGTCCTTCTAATGAATATTCAGGACTGATCTCCTTTAGAATGGACTGGTTGGATCTCTTTGCAGTCCAAGGGACTCTCAAGAGTCTTCTCCAGCACCACAGTTCAAAAGCATCAATTCTTCGCAGCTCAGCTTTGTTTATAGTCCAAATCTCACATCCATACATGACTACTGGAAAAACCATAGTCTTGACTAGATGGACCTTTTTTGGCAAAGTAATGTCTCTGCTTTTTAATATGCTGTTTATGTTGGTCACAGCTTTTCTTCCAAGGAGCAAGCATCTTTTATTTTAATGGCTGCAGTCACCATCTGCAGTGATTTTGGAGCCCCCCAAAATAAAGTCTCTCACTGTTTCCATTATTTCCCCATCCAAAAATTCTTTACCACTACACCACCTGGGAGGTGCTTTTACATATATATAATTATATATTGTATATAACTGTATACACATGGCTTCTATCCTGTGAAATGTGTTATAGTGAGCAGGGCTACTATAGGAAAGTGTTAGCACTGAAAAAAAATTGGCAAATATTATGGAACTATAAATGATCAGAGCCACAACATGCAAGAAATCAGAGATAAAAGTACACATTCATAAAAGAGCATGTTAATGTAAAAACCAGTGGAGATCAGAAAGCTGAGTAGTTAATTCATAGTTTAAAGGGAAGTCAGGCACTAAATGTTTGAAAGTCAGGGCAGGTAGGTATGATCCAAGGCCCACAGGACTAAAGCAGGTGCTCCAAATCTAATTCTGAGGGAAGACCTCCTATATACTCCCAGGAAGATGTGGACTGGACTCTCCCATGAAAGTCTGTGATCCTTTGACTGTTGAGTAGACATAAGATCACCGAAATGAATTTTGTTACCAAGATAAATTGGATTACACATAATGGCTGTTTGCCTATGCTTTCTTAAGCTCAGTTCTCTCTCTTTTCTAGTAGCAAATGGGCAAACTGAAACATGGCTAAGGACAGTTGATGTATTTAAAGGTCAGGAGAAAAGCACCCCACCCCACACCTCAGAGGTGGAACTGAGTGCCTGCCATTGCATGAGCCTGGGGAGGTTGCTATAGTAATATGATCACATAGCTGGAATCATTTGTGTACCTAACAGAACTTGAATTTCAAAGTCCACAGGAAGCACAATTAAAAGGACTTTCTTTGGCTTGCTGCATGTTTACAAGGCAGCTACTTAATGGATCAGATTTCATGTGTCTAGCCACCCCTGAGAACCTGGATAGGGAGAAAGCTGATATCACTGGCACGCTGGTACTTGCTCCTTAAAATAAGAAGGAAACTGGGGCTCCTAATACTGAGGGTGAGGGGAAGATGAGGGGGCATTTACAGACACTGAGCTCAGCCTCTATGTGTGGGTAATCGCGAGGTTTCCATCTGTCACGGGGCCTGCAGTCAGAGCAGGGCTCACCCTGCAGATTCCAGGTGGAGAGTTGTTGAGCATGAAGGGAAGGGAGGCTTCCTCGGTGGCTCAGCAGGTAAAGAATCTGTTTGCAATGCAGGAGACACAGGAGATGCAGATTTGATCCCTGGGTCAGGAAGATCCCCTAGAGGAGGGCAAGGCAACCCACTCCAGTATCCTTGCCTGGAGATTTCCATAGACAGAGGAGGCTTGCAGGCTATGGTCCATGGGTTGCAGAGTTGGACACAACTAAAATCACTGAGCACACACATGCACAAGGGAAGGGAAGGGGTTATCAGTGTTGAAAATGAATGGGAAAGGAGTTAGAGGGTGGAAGGTGGAAGAACAAGTCCAGCATACAGCTATCCACGTTGTCAGATAGCTTACATATCAGACGTGAGGCAGGTAAAGGTCAGGACAGAGGCAAGCAGATGTGTCAGAATCATGGTTCTGAGATGGAGCACTTGTGTCTGATCCAAGGATTGTCTCATCCCAGGGCTCTCTGTTTATTCCCTGCCAAAGAACTATTGCCTCCAAGTGAAGAAAGAGCTATACTCCACCAGCAAGAATGGATTCTCACAGGTATTTATAGGTCTTTTGTTGTTCAGTCACTAAGTCACGTCTGACTCTTTGCAGCCCCATGGACTGCAGCACTCCAGGCTTCCCTGTCCTTCACTATTTACCGGAGTTTGCTCAAACTCATGTCTGTTGAGTCAGTGATGCCATCCAACCATCTCATCTTCTGTCATCCCCTTCTCTACCCTCCTTCAATCTTTCCTAGCATCAGGGTCTTTTCCAATGAGTTCTTCACATCAGGGGGCCAAAGTACTGGAGCTTCGGCTTCATCATCAGTCCTTCCAATGAATATTCAGGATTGATTTCCTTTAGGATTGACTGGTTTGATTCTTTGCTGTCCAAGGGACTCTCAAGAATCTTCTCCAACACCACAGTTTGAAAGCATCAATTCTTCGGTTCTCAGCCTTCTATTCAGTCCAACTCTCAATCTGTACCTGACTACTAGAAAAACCATGGCTTTGATTAACAGACCTTTGTTGGCCCATAATGTCTCTGCTTTTTAATATGCTGTCTAGGTTTGTCATAGCTTTATTGATGTCAAAATATGACTGATACCTAAGGATTAGCTTAAGACAAAAGGGGGGGAAAAGCATGTCTGTCAGCATCCATAGGAATTACAGCTAAAACAGACCTTGGAAATTTCCTTATCGAGTTTATTTTTTTTTTCAGATGTGCAGTGTTACAGGCCGCCCCTAGCTGCATGGAAGGTTGGAAAGCAAATATTTAGATTTTCCAGTATTTATAGCAGACCTGGGCAGGGGGGAAAGCGCTTAGAATGGGTATTGGGCTGGGCAGTCCATAAACCTGGGATGGCAAGTGTCAGCAAGTACTCCATGGCTCCATCTCCGTGGCAGACAAACCAGCTGCTAAAAAAACAAGCTTGGATGTGGTCCCAAAACTCTTCCCCACAGAGTTTTGCATTCAAATCCTACCAATTAGTCAATTCTGGTTCCTGAGATAAAGCCTATTTGTTCTTGATTATTTTCAGCATTTATGGTAACTCTGAGGTATGACAAGAAAGCTCTCTTAATAAAGATAATAAAGTGGCTTAAATATCCAAATCCTAGATACAGACTGCAGCACACTGTGGTCCATGGGGTCACAAAGAGTCAGACACGACTTAGCGACTGAACAACAGCAAGACATACAGAAAGAGCTGGTCCTTGGTCCAGAGTCTTTATTTTACAGCTGAAGAAGTGGAAGCCAAGAGTGGCTAGGACTCTTAATCAGTCACCGAACGAGCTAGTTGAACATGGTCCCTTTTAAAGCAGTTACCTCGAGAGGCTTTATACTTTTTCCAGGCTTGCTGACAGTACTCAGCATCTCTGAAGTTCTTCTTTTAGAACGTCTCTCATTTAGCTAATGAGCTGCTAACACAAGAAAATATAGCTCTTCTATTTTGTAGATGCCTTCTGTCTTCTTCCCCATCCTCTGCCCCCACCAACCAATGCTACCCAGCTCACCTACTCATTAATTCAACAAAAATGTGTTGAGAATGAGTGCACCAGATCCACTGTATGATTTGACTCCAAGTGGCTCTGGCCTATTTTGGAAAATCAAATGTACTCTTGGTCCTTTATGGTCAGCTGACTATCTCCCCACCTTCTGCCCTGCCCCTCCCCCATCATGCTAAGACTGGTTCATGGAACAAGCTGCCCAGTTTAGGTAGTGTTCTAGAGTCAGTACCACTCAATAGAACTTTCTGTAATATTGCAGATGTTCCAAAATCTGTACCACACGCAGCACTTACACTGGGACTAGTATAACAGAGAAACTGATTTTTTAATTTTATTTTAACTAATTTAAATAGGTACACAGGGCTAGTGGCCATCATGTTGGAAAGCACAGTTCTGGATCTTTCCTCCATTTCTTCCCAAATTCATTCCTCTTTGTCTTCCAGATGTTTGTCTCAACCCCAGTTTTGAGCATAGTTCTCTTCTCTAGAGCTCCCCATGTGGTTGCTTTCACCTCATTTCTTCACCGACTCAACTGCACTGTTCTAGTTTTGGTGATTCCACGATTCAGAGGGAAATGTTCTATGCGCTAGCCCCAGGTCTGTGAACCTTCATGGGATGGTCCCCTCCTGATCACCACATTCAAGGGGACCAAGAGATTCAGATGTTTGCCATCCCGCTAGAGACATTCAAAATAATGTCCTGAGGGCTCTTTCCCCTTTCGATTGGAGAGTCACGAATCTAGAAATTTGCCCTGGACCCTAGGATGGCTTTATCTTTGAGACTGAGCTCAACAGCACTGCAACAAGTGGTCCATGGAAGTCTTTCCCTCTGTATACACAGCACGCTTGGGAAACTAGACTGGACACCAATTCTCATTAGTGACACTCTGCACGCATGTATGCATGTTAAGTCGCTTCAGTCGTCTCCAACTCTTTGAGACCCCATGAGCCATACATGCCCTGCCAGGCTCTTTTGTCCATGGGATTCTCCAGACAAGAATACTGAAGTGGATTGCCATGCCCTCAGCAGGGGATCTTCCTGATCCAGGAATCAAACCCATGTCTCCTACATCTCCTGCATTGGCAAGCGGGTTCTTTACCAATAGCGACATCTGGGAAGCCCCTGATTGACACTCTACAGCACCTCAAGCAATTACCCACTGGAAATAAGCAACATTTCATGGTATAATGATGCATTTTGGTGCTTTTCATGGATGTGTATTTGTCTGAAGATGCAGAGTTCTTTCAATAGCCATTGTTGGAATCTGAGATGCCAAAAGCGAGAGAGGGGATTTTTCTGCCAGAATATATGTCCTGGAGCTTTAATCTTTCCTAAGCAATGTAGCATGATGAACAGCATATTAAAAGGAAGCAAACCACTTCACTTACCTCAGATAGGAATGTGAGCTCGCACATAGAGGGTTTTCAGTAGCAAACCTGTGCCTGTGAGCTGGTGAGAGTTTGGACTGAAATATTTTTTTGCCCCTGGAAGTTATATAACAATTCAGCAATAAGCCCTCACGTAGGTAGAGGTGTTGTTAATAAAACTATTAAATTCTCCAGGACTTAGTTCAAAGGCCTCCTTCTAGGCAGGAGACACCCCTAGTGGCTGAACTGGCTTTGGGCTAGGCAGGAGACACCCCTAGTGGCTGAACTGGCTTTGGGGCTCTCAACGTGGAGAGAATAGAGAAGACTCGTGGAGAGGGGGAGGTTGTCTTTGGAGGGAGGGCAGTATTCATGAGGATAAGCCATTTTTCCTCCCCACCCTAAAAGGCAAAGAGAGTGGGTACTGGTTCATTACCATTCCTTGAGGACTCCTGGTTAAACATTGAAGATAGGAAAGGAGGTCCCCCAAACACTGTCATAAAGTTTGGGGTTTATTTTAGAAGGAAAGACTTGATGTTCTTGTTACCAGTTTGGCTGTTGGCTGGGCCACTGGGTCCCCAGCCTACCCACCTGAAACTGACTGGTGTTGTTTTGGGTACTCCAAAGAGATCCAGTGCCATAGTCCTTTGTGTCCTAACACAGAAAGAATTCAGCAAAAGGGAAAGTTACAGATAAGAAGTGATTCATTAAAATAGGACATTCATGAGGTTTACAAGCGGGTGGATGAGCGAGCCATGCCCCCAAAACTTACCGGGTTACAGTTTTATAATCAAAGGAAAAGTGGAGAGGGGAAGAAGAACTTCTTTGTCTTTCTTGCGTAGACGTCATATTTCTATCATCAGCTTCTCTTCCAGGTTGAACAAGGGAGTTTTCTTGTCCCTATATGGTCAAACTAGTCCCACAAATAATTGTTTTCTATGTGTGCAGAGAACATGTCCTAACTTACTGAGCTCACTGGGCAGGATGTGAGTTTCATGCCACCATTGTTTTATTGTTTGGGGGCAAGATCTTGTGCTTTTGTCATATGGTTTTGTTGCAAAGCAAGACTGCTTGGTTTTGTGGTTAAGCAAAACTGCTTTCTTGAGTAATCATTAACTTACAGGGGTCTCCCATATTTTTTTCTACTTACAATCCCCTAGTGGGATTAACTATTTAATCAGTTACTTGTCCCTTTACTCTGTCCCTATCACAAATGCTTGCAGATGGGCAAAGAACACTGGGGAGAGGTAGCATGGTAGATAGAGTGAGGGTGGGATGGCAGGGGACAAGAAAGATCTGCTCCAAGCCCTCAGGTCCAAGGTTCAGAGGCTAGGGAAGGATGAGGAAATTGGGGCTGCAGGGATACAGGAATGCTGAACTTGGAGTACAGTTGAGGAGCATGGGAGGAGGTGTGTCTCCCAAGTGCCACCAAAGCCAGGGGTTGCTCAAGTGCCTTGGGAGTGCTGACAATGGAACTGGACCAATGGTAACAATTGGGAAAGGGGACCAAACCTCGATGCACGCTCTTGCTTAAGGAAACAGCTTCCCTCCTCTGCAGAGCTCAAGAATAAGAGGTGAGCACTGAAGAGGGCAGACCACCCGACTGCCCCTACTCCAGGCCCCTACAGCCACAGGCAACCCTGAACTCAGGAAAGGAGGAAAGATTTGAATCAAACTTGAGGGTGGAGCTTTTAAATGACCAGGACTGAGTTTTAATAACTGGGTCACGTTATTTAAATTACTGAAATGAGGCAGATTTACAGAGTTGGACTAAGATAACATGAAGGAAGCCCTTGAGCCAGAGCAGCAGAGCATAGATGGAGACAGATATTGGGAAAGTAATGCCATTTCATGAATGCACCTGCATGGGTTGATTAACCCATCACTGAACTGGTTACACACTTAACTGGCCTTGGGGTGCAGGTGCTGGGTCTCAAAGCTATGGGCTGAGTGCTGCCCTGACAGCTGGGTGCCCTTCAGCATATCCTGTGAAATCTCCAGTTCTCAACTTTCTGTTTGGAAATTGGGGTGCTAATATGTCTTACAGCACACAGTTACGAAACTTACATGAAATAATATCTGTATACATTCAAAAATTAAAAGAAGTTGCTCTTTGCTGTTCACTCCTCCATGGGTCACCTTCTTTGTACAATCTCCTTCATCTTAGCTCCAGGGTTGCTGCCTCCTGGCCTGATCCTGACTGCAAAGGTCCTCCCACCTCCTATGTCCCTGACTGCTAATGACATCAGGTTCTTTCCTGCCTTGGAGTTCTCCCAGACCTCCCTCTTCTCCATGATGGATTTGTTTTCCCTTCAGGCCCTCAGTCGTGACCACCAGACATCTCTTTTTTTTTTGTCTCAACAACTTTTTGTCTTCCCCTTGAATATCCTGGGCCCCTGAGTTAGCGCTGCCACTCCAGGACTTGTCCACATCCTTTAGGGACCCTCTGGGAAGGGCTCCTCTAGACCCCTACCCAGGTCCGTGACTCTTCTCAGTCACATTAGCCTGGAAAATTCGGGCCAGCTCAGCACAGAGCTCTGCCAGCAGACATTTTTATTTAACTGAGATGTAAGGACTTCCCTGGTGGTCCAGTGGTTGGGAATCCACCTTTTAAATAGGGGACTCGGTTTGATCCTTGATCAGAGAACTAAGATCCCACGTCCAACGGAGCAACTAAGCCCGAGTCCGACAGCTTCTGAGCCCCTGTTTCTGCACACCACAACAAAGATTCCTCGTGCCTCAACTAAGACCCAAAACAGCCAAATAAGTAATTTTTTTTTAAACCTGAATTACAACTTATCTAGGACCTCCCTGGTGGCTCAGCCACAAAGAATCTGCCTGCAATGCAGTAGATGTGGGTTTGATCCCTGGGTCAGGAAGATCCCCTGGAGAAGGGAATGGCTACCCACTCCAGCCTAGAGAATCCCAAGGACAGTGAAGCCTGGCAGGCTACAGTGTATGGGGCTTGCAAAGAGTTGGACAGGACTTAGTGACAACAACAAAATAATTTATCTACAGTCAGGTATATAGAACATATGTGTACAGCTTGATGGACCTTTACATAGGCATATACCCATGTAACCACTATCTAGGTCAAGACTTCTTTTAAAATTACACCACCCAAAGAAACTTTCCCATGCCCTTTCCCAGCCAATAAACTCTTCCACCAAAGGTAATCAGCATTCTGACTTCGAACAACACCACAGTTGTTTGGCCTGTTTTTGAACTTAAAAGTTGAGTGTCAAAGAACTGATGCTTTTGAACTGTGGTGTTGGAGAAGACTCTTGAGAGTCCCTTGAACTGCAAGGAGATCAAACCAGTCCATCCAAAGGAAATCAGTCCTGAATATTCGTTGGAAAGACTGATGCTGAAGCTGAAGCTCCAATAGTTTGGTCACCTGATACAAAGAACTGACTCATTGGAAAAGACCCTAATGCTAGGAAAGATTGAAGACAGGAGGAGGAGGAGACAACAGAGGATGAGATGGTTTGATAGCATCACCGACTCAGTGGACAAGAGTTTGAGCAAGCTGCGGGAGTTGGTGATGAACAGGGAAGCCTGATATGCTGCAGTCCATTGGGTTAAAAAGAATCAGATACAACTGAGCAACTGAACTGAATTGATAGTGCACAGAACCATAATGTATCTCCTCTTTAGTATCCAACTTGTTTCGCTCAACATACTGTCTCAGTTTTATACATATTACTGCATGTACCAGTGGTTTTTCCCTTTTCCTTGCTGAGTAGTACTCCACTGTATGAATATACTACAATTTGTGTGTCCATTCACCTTGATGGCAATTTGAGTTGATTTCCATTTGGGGGCAATTATGACGAAAACTGCTAAACACATTCATATAATGTGTTTTTTGTAAGCACATGGCACTCAGTTCTCTTGAGTAAATACCCAAGAGTGAAGTCAGTGGGTCCTGCAGTGGGCTTCCCAGGTGGTGTTAGTGGTAAAGAACCCACCTGGCAATGCAAGAGACCTAAGAAACACAGGTTCCATCCCTGGGTCAGGAAGATCCCCTGGAGTAGGAAATGGCAACCCACTCCAGTATCTTTCCCTGGAGAATCCTATGGACAGAGGAGCCTGGCAAGCTACAGTCCATGGGGTCCCGAAGAGTTGAGCATGACTGAGTGACTTATCAAGCCCCACAGTAGGTGTGTGTTTAGCTTTAGCAGATACAGGGGCATTTAATGAATGCTATTCATTCCCATACATAAATGAATGGAAGAATGATACTTTAGTGCCACAGCTAGCTTTCATACACTAACAGAAGAATCTATGAATTTGGGGTTAAAAGGAGTTTGTGCCAAATAAAACCTTTTAGACAAGGCTGTCAGTGGTTTCAGGGCAGAGCATGACGCTTTCAGGGGCAGGAAGGGAAAGAAGCTCCATTGAAAGACCCCCAGGGAGAGACAGGTCAGAGCCGAGTGAGATGGGGGCTGGGAGGTGTTTTCACACAGAACTGAGAGCAGGGATCTGGCACAGACTTGTGACCTACACACATCTGTGCCCACAAAGAGAGCAGTAGAATATGCTTCCAGGGATTCTCCGTCATGTTTCCTAATTGGTTGCCTTCACCTTGGGAGTCTTTAGTCATAAAACATTTAGCCACCCGAACATTATCAATTCAGCCCTATGGATAATGGATCAGCCATATAACCCACAATGAGTGCAGCTGTCAGTCAAGGCCACCCTGGAGAACACAGTGGGCCCAGAGTCCTGCCCCTTCCCTCTCTGTTTCAGCCGCCCCACCTTGCTTAGACACCCAGTGCCACCCTGCTTTCTTCAAACAGGACAGGCCCTGAGCCCCACTCCCTCAGTTGCAGCTGCACTCACTTCAGTATTGACAGCCCTCTCCCACGCGCAGGAGTACTGGAGTATTTTCTGAATTTCAACAGGGAACTGTGGGAGGGGATAAATGGATTGTGATTAATGGTGGAATTTCAGACACTGGGCAGAGGGGAAGTTGAGGAAAGAGCAGTGGAGACATACCAGTCTCCCCGGATCTCATGTGCTTTACCTTCACACATGATGCATCCTGTTGATAACACATCTCTGCACTTTATGGTGAGACTTATATTTAAAAATCTTTAACCTGCCTCTCATGGCTCTTTTTAAAATTTAATTGATTATGTATCTTTAATTTTTAACTTTTTATTTTATATTGGAATATAGCTGATTAACACTGTTGTGATAGTTTCAGGTAGACAACAGAGTGATTCAGCTACACAGATACATGTATCGATCTCTGAGCAACAAAACTGAAGTTTACAATTTCTGTGACCCAGTTTCCTCTTCTGCAAATGGGAATACTAATAATTCCTATCTCACAGGGTTATTGTGAAGATTAAAGAGTCTAACATGTGCAAAATTTAAAGAATCTAATGTGTGCATAATCTAGGATTATAAAGATGATGAAAACTTGTGAAGTCTTAATGATTTAGGATTATAAAGGTGATGAAGACTTAAAGTCTTCATGTACTATGATTTAAGAGTGCCACTTTTGAGTCCAACAAACTTAGGTTCAAATCCCAGAGGTATGACCTTGAGGAAGTTACTCAGCTTCTTTAAGCTTCTGTTTCCTCATCTGTAAAATGGGATGATAACAAGTGCCTTCCGAAGAGAGTGGTTGTGAGACCAGAGTGTTCAGTGTGGTCCTGGCATTTAGTAAGCAGTCAAAAAGTAGACACAGTTGTGGTTGAAATCATTATCGTTACCCAGTCCCCAAGGATTCGTTACCCTGAGACCTTGAAGAGATGGCAAAAGGCTCTTTTGGAAATGTGGAACTCACATTCTGTACTGATAACAGACTCACAAGAAAACGTATAGACAATGGCCCATGAAAGAAACATGTGCATTTAATAATGGTCCCTGTTTCCTCCCACGAAGCAGCATCCTTAGCTGGGAGGGGTTGGGCGAGCCATCCCAACTCTGGTCCTGACCAGCCAGCATTCAGGGAGGGTGCCTGCTGCCCTTGTGCCGAGCCACCTTTGACATCCTGGTTCAGAGCCCAAGGGCTGAGTCTTAGTTGTTGCTCAAGCTCCTGGCCCTCCGTTCTGGCAAAAGGTTGGGTTTTACTTGTTGACAGGGGGTAAGGGGCCTCAGAAGAGCCACTTTGTGCAGATGGTATCAGCTCCCTGGCCTGCTGGCACTCTCGGCTCTCTCCCAGAGTACAGGCAACACAAGACGAGCTTCAAAGCCTACCTGGGAGAGGAGGTGGCGGTGGCCTTGAGTCTGTGTGGAGATCAATCCCCCATTTAAACCCAACCAGACACTCCCTGTGACTCTCATTCCCCACCAACAGCCCCTGGGACAGTTCAAGTTTGCTGGTCACTGCTCCTTGCTGCTTAGTTACTTCATGCCCAAGATCTAAACCAGCAGCAACCCCACCTGGTCCTCCCGCAGCACACGGAAAGAGACAGGAGAGTTACGAGGCAGCTGGAGTTCACAGGTGAGATGCCAGAGGCCAGAGGACGAGCTTTGTCCAGCGTCAGCCAGTGAGGAAGCAGAAGACCTGAGCCTCAAGTCATTTTTCTGTCTCAGGTTAATTCTCTTTTCTCCAGGCCCTGCCTGGCATGGCCCCTGCTGACCTCCACACACACAACTCACTTCCCACTGCCACCAACCCTGGCTCCTTTACTATTCCTCAGACACACCAGCCCTTTCCTGCCCCTGGGCCTTTACCCTGCATGTGTTCCCTCACCTTGGCACTTCCATGTCATTGGATCCCAGCATACGGGTCACTGCCTCCAAGAGCCCTTCCCTGATAACTCTAAAGTAGCGTTTACCAGTCACTCTGCAGCTCATCCCCAACTCAGTGCCTTCACATCTTTTAGCCCAGTCATCTTGGTTTGTTTTTGTCTCCCTCATTAAGGCAGTTTAGGAATTGTGTTCACTGCTGCCTCTCAGCACGTGGCACATAGTACTATCCTCAGTCTGGGGAAGCCAAGACCCTTGCACTTAGCACTGAACTAATGCCCCTGCAGCTGTGCCCTCCCCTGGTCTGAGGAGTCCACAGGGCCAAAGATGTGCCCACCTGGAGCCCACCACCTCCCCTTCTAGACTATACGGGGGGCACCCAGGAGCTGGGCATTCCCTGGCCACACGGCCCTACACACACTTCCAGGGCCTGCATGGACCTCGTCTTCTCAAAGGCAGATCACATCCCGGCTGCAAGACTCGAGGCCTGAGGGTGACCCAGGGACAGCGTGTGCAGTGGAGTTCCCCTCAAAACACTGGGCAGATGCAGCAGGATGGCGGGGGGTACTGGGGCTTCCAGCTGAGGGCTAGAGGACTGGAATAGAAGGAGCTCTCCATGCCCCTGAGTTTTAATGCACAACTCCAAAGAGCCCTAGAACTTCATTTGAACCTGTTCTTCCTGGTCATTGTGAGGGTGTATTATGGAATAGTTTCTTAGTTTGATCTATAACTCAGAATTTAGACATAGATTCTGGGGGTCTCCGATTACTCTTCACCCAGAGCCTGACAAATATTAGGGTGGAACTAAACATCAGCTAAATAAATGTGTGAGCAAAGTTTAGGCCCACACACCAGAGTTTCTAGGGCTTCCCTGGTGGCTCAGCAGTAAAGAATCCACCTGCCAATGAGGGAGCTGCAGATTTGATCCCTGGGTCAGGAAGATCCCCTGGAGAAGGAAATGGCAAACACTCCAGTATTCTTGCCTGGAGAATCCCATGGACTGAGGAGCCTGGCGGGCCATAGTCCATGAGGTCACAAAAGAGTCAGACACGACTGAGCAACTGAACAGCAACCACCAGAGCTCCGCGGGGGCAGCTGGGAGCAGTCCCACTGAGTGAAGCTGACCCTCTGAGTCGGTCTGGATACACACAGCCCAGGTGCAGAGCTAGAGCCACGATGGGTCAAATCAGAAGCCCGGGGGATGACTATAGGACAGAATCAGCCTCAGTAATGAACTCGAATTAGAAGTGTAGCCAGAATAACCAGCCATTTGCTAAGGTGGCCTAGAAGGCTACTTTGAGCTTTTCCATGGATTTAAGTCCTCCTCTCTGCCTTCAACCATTGACCGCATACGTGTTTAAAGCAAGGCATTAAGGTACCCTCTGGCATATAGCCAGCTCCATCCTATTTTTCTAGAAACTAGGAAGCTTGTGCATAAGCCCCAGGAAGATAAAAAATTAACAAAAGAAGAAAAAAAGAGTTAATTCCATAAAATGCAGAAACTGCTAAGTCAACTCCTTTAAAAACATTTTAGAGACTTTAAGGTCAAGAATTAATGGTCCGCTTACTTCAAAGGAATCAATTTATTTCTTCAGCATTCACTTTCAGAATCAATCATTTTGCGTCACCTAGAGGACTTAAGAAATTGCACTTGAGAGCACATTACTGTAAAAACACTCATCAGTCTATGTATGACTTCCAGCTACTACAAGTCTTTTTCACATAAATCCCAAAGATAGTTGATTTTGTGTTGCTTTGCTCTAAATATAACAGCTAGTGATAATGAGGTGCTACAGAGGCATTCTAAACAATGGGGAGCAAAGTGAAGGGCTTGTGGGGATCAATTCAGACCCACAAACATCTAAAGAGAACCTACACAGGCCAGGCATGTGCTAGGTGCTGGCTGGCACATTCAGTGTATCATTGAGCAGCGCTGGCAGCCAGTTCAGGAAATGCATATAGAAATACACATTTCCTTTTCCCTCTGCTGGCTGAGTTATTCCTGCAAGATGGGTTTGTTTTGAGTCCTGAATTATTTAAAGATTTATGCTGAAAATTTAGAGGGCAATAATTTGGGACCAGTGTAACTTTGGTCACATTTGTTAGGTTTCTGCTATGTAAAAATAATCAATTTAAGCTAAAGGCTGATGCAAATGACCCAAACTGTAACAAATAGTTTGGGTGACCTTGGACAAGTCATTCCACCTCCCCAAGCTTCTGTTTGGATGGATGATCTGTAAGGCTGCCTCTAATGCTGAGAGTCTGGAGAACTCCATGTGAATCAGTACCACCTGTCTGGCTTCAGAAGCCAGACCCTCCAGATGAACAAGGGGGCATTACCACTGGGCTTTCTGGCAGTTGCGCACCCAGTGAACTGTGCTGGGAGCAGATTACTAAGTGCACCTTGGATAGAGAAAGCTTTAGTAATTCAAGCTTTTAAGCATCCTATTTACAGAGAAGTGGCTCTGGATTAAATAAACATTGAAATTACACACTCATCCCAAATTGGATTTCCACGCTGAGCATCATTACTGGAGTGGAGGAGAGACAGCTGCAGCTCAAGGTTACCTGCTTTCCTTAACCTTTAGTGCTAACTGGATCAAGGTTGAATTCCCCTAAAGTGTTAGTTGCTTCAGTTGTGTCCTACTCTTTTTGTGATCCCAAGGACTTTAGCACACCAGGCTCCTCTGTCCATGGGATTCTCCAGGCAAGAATACTGGAGCAGGTTGCCATTTTCTCCTCCAGGGGATCTTCCCGACCCAGGGATCGAACCCAGGTCTCTCTGATTGCAGGCAGATTCTTTACCGCTGAGCCACTAGGGAAGCCCAAATTCCCCCAAACTGCCACATAATTCACACGGCATTTGACTGGATGCAATGGGAAACCTGAGTGGGGCTACTGCTCATTGCAGAAGTGGGGGGTGGAGGGTCTAGTGATCTCACCCTAAATTTTCACTGACTTCATATTTGACCTTGAGAAACTCTTGTTCTGTAACCACTAAGGAAGGTCTTACCCTTCTCTAACACTTGATATAAATCTATTGCTTATTTCTAATGAGAATCAGGTCAAAATTAACGCTCCCATCAGCCTCTAGAGTCGCCAAGGTAGAAATGTAGCAGTGGTTCCAGACCTTAGCGGCAGGTAGGAATCACTTGCAGGTAGGAGCTTGACAATTATCAATGTTGGGTCCCACCCAGGGACTCTGATTTAATTGGTCTGAAAGTAGCCTGGGCTTTAATCTTAGACGCTCCCCAGGCATACATCCAGGCTGAGAACCCCTGCTCAGGGAGAAAGTCAAATGGGGTATACTACAGACATTGTGAGCCACTCCAAAGTCATTCATGCTTGATGCCTTGTCTTCTCATAAAAAAAGCTAGAGGACTTATCCAGCAGTCCATCAGTTAAGACTCCATGCAGGTCCCATCCCTAGTTAGGGAACTAAGATCCCAAATTCCACAAAGTGCAGCCAAAATGTAAAAAAGCAAACAAACAGACAAAAAAACTAGCAAGACAGAACATTTTCCTCCCCAGACTGTTTTACAGCTAAGAGGCCAATGTGACCTAGTTCTGACCAATGAGATGAAAGTAGAATTGGCTGGGTGGAGAATCCAGGAAAGCTTCTGAAGGGAGACTGCTCTTCCAGCCTCTTGCCCTTTGCTTTTTTTTAATGTCTTACTGCCAGTGATACAGATGTGATGAATGGAGCTGCAGAAGCCATATTACAATGAAGTGGACAAGAGCCAAATGCTAAACATAAAGGTGGCAGATCAGGAAGAGGGAAGGTGTCTGAATCCCCACCACACACCCACCTCAGCCCCTGGCATCTACCAATGCAGTTTCTGACTGTATGAATTTGACTACTCTAGGTAACTCATGTAGGCTTCCCAGGTGGCGCTAGTGGTAAAGAACCCACCTGCCAATGCAGGAGATGTAAGAGATATGGGTTCAATCTCTGGGTTGGGAAAATCCCCTAGAGGAGGTCTGCTGCTGCGAAGTCACTTCAGTCATGTCCGACTCTGTGCGACCCCATAGACGGCAGCCCACCAGGCTCCCCCATCCCTGGGATTCTCCAGGCAAGAGTACTGGAGTGGCTTGCCATCGCCTTCATGGTAACCCATTCCAGTATTCATGCCTGGAGAATCCCCTGGACAGAGGAGCCTGACAGGCTTCCGTCCATGGGGTTGCAAAGAGTCGGATATGACTGAAGCAACTTAGCACACATGCACAGTATTTCATACAAGGGGACTCAGACAGTACTTGTCTGTACCGATAGACTTTAACTCTTAAACCAAGAGAAACTATGTGTTTTTATTGCTGTAGGAGGCTCTTCAAAAGGTCTGCACTTTAACAGAACCATCTGGAGAATATCTACTTGATCAGCTGTGATGGTTCTTGGAACATTGTGCTAATATGTAGCTACCCTCCTGACCCCCGTCAGCCTCACCAGAGTTGGCTAGGTTAAAGGCCTGGTGTGCCCAAGGGTATAAAGGTAGGAAGCTAAAAACAGTGGTGTAGAACAGGGCTTCAGGAAACCTCAGGAGATATATAAAGAGATGTGACCTCGGAGGATCCTAGTAGTCACTTATAACTGGCCCAAAAGTCTATATGGCTGGGGTGGGAGTGGAGCAATTATAGCTTCTCATACTGCTTTGACAGCCTCACCTCTCTAAATCTCTACCCACACTTCCACACTAACAGTGAAGAGACAAAATATTAACTCTCTTTATGTTACCAACACCTAGCAGACCATCTGGCAGAGAGTAGGTTCTCGCTAAATGAAGGAACATTGGTCCTCATGGTCTGCTCACTCTCGTCTACATGTACAGACCTCCTTGACCCTTTCCTGTGTGGTAAGAATTTTAACCTGTTCTAGTTACTAAAGGCAGTCCTACTGCCTTCCCCACCCTGGAGCTGGTGTTAAGAAAGAGAAATGGGAAAGAAGCAGGAGAAACTTAGGGGTTGAGGGAGGTGACTTTTTGTTTGTAAGCACATGTCCGTCTCCTGATGGCAGTAGTCCAGTAAAGAGGGAGAGGCTGAAGATTCAGAAGAGAGAGAGGAGAAACCAAGGGACCAGGTCCTAAGAGGATGAAAGGGGCCCGAGTCAGGGATGAGTGGAGGGCTGACCTTGGAGAAGAGACAGAGCACGTCCTCCACTGACTCAGGAACTCAGATGGGCCCTATGTCAGTAGATGTGTAAGTCTGGCTCCCATTTCCCCTATAAAGTAGAATGTGATACCCTCGGCTGAGAATAATAGTAAGATAAGAGTACAGAAGTTTAAGAAAGAGGAGCTGGTATAAACCCACAATGACTCTCTTCCTCTCTTCCTGTTTTCTTCCATAGTTCAGCCTTGTTCATGACCTGCTGGCAGGCTTTTGATGACTGGTATGATTATTGACTTCAGCCTCCTTGGCCTGGATTGTGAGAGCTGATCAATCTCTCCAGCTGTCTTACTTGTCTAATCCCACTCACACAGAGAATGGGCATGGAGCCACTGTCCCAGACTAAATCACAGTAAGTTCATTCAGCTTCTCCCCTGTACCTCAGCATCACCTGGTCCTACCCTTATCCTGACAATGGCAAGGGAGACAAAGAGGCTCTTTTGGGCTACAAAAGATAAAATTTGGGAAATTCAGTGAATTCAAAATAAGACCACCCAGATCCTGAAAATAGTGGGACTGAGAGAAGCAAATATAAGTTCTGGGGTCTCTACACATCTTTCGGAGAAGGCAACGGCAACCCACTCCAGTACTCTTGCCTGGAAAATCCCATGGACAGAGGAGCCTGGTAGGCTGCGGTCCATGCTGTCCCTAAGAGTCGGACACGACTGAGCAACTTCACTTTCACTTTTCACTTTCACACATTGGAGAAGGAAATGGCAACTCACTCCAGTGTTCTTGCCTGGAGAATCCCAAGGACGGGGGAGCCTGATGGGCTGCTATCTATGGGGTCGCACAGAGTCAGATACAACTGAAGCGACGCAGCAGCAGCAGCTGCACATCTTTTGGCAAAGCCTCTAGTGCTTCTATTGATATAAGATATATACACACATACATATATATATATATATATATATATATACCACCCTTATGGCAGAAAGTGAAGAGGAACTAAAAAGCCTCTTGATGAAAGTGAAAGAGGAGAGTGAAAAGGTTGGCTTGAAGCTCAACATTCAGAAAACGAAGATAATGGCATCTGGTCCCATCACTTCATGGGAAATAGATGGGGAAACAGTGTCAGACTTTATTTTTGGGGGCTCTGAAATCACTGCGGGTGCTGATTGCAACCAGGAAATTAAAAGACGCTTACTCCTTGGAAGGAAAGTTATGACCAACCTAGATAGCATATTAAAAAGCAGAGACATTAATTTGCCAACAAAGGTCCGTCTAGTCAAGGCTATGGTTTTTCCCGTGGTCATGTATGGATGTGAGAGTTGGACTGTGAAGAAAGCTGATCACCAAAGAATTGATGCTTTTGAACTGTGGTGCTGGAGAAGACTCTTGAGAGTCCCTTGGACTGCAAGGAGATCCAAACAGTCCATTCTAGAGGAGATCAATCCTGGGTGTTCATTGGAAGGACTGATGCTAAAGCTGAAACTCCAATACTTTGGCCACATCATGGGAAGAGTTGACTCACTGGAAAAACTCTGATGCTAGGAGGGATTGGGGGTGGGAGGAGACAGGGACGACAGAGAATGAGATGGCTGGATGGCATCACCGACTCTATGGACATGAAATTGAGTGAACTCCGGGAGTTGGTGATGGATAGGGAGGCCTGGCGTGCTGTGATTCATGGGGTCGCAAGAGTCGGACACAACTGAGCGACTGAACTGAACTGATATGTATGTCCTTTGGCCACGTTGTGTGGCATGTGAAATCTTAGTTCCATGACCAGGGATCAAACCCATGCCCCCTAAAGTGGAAACATAGAGTCCTAACCGTTGGACCACCACAGAATTCCGTTTATAAGACTTATAGTAGAAACAGTAATCTTAACATCCTAAGATTATTGTGACTTTATCTTAGTTAACCTCAGCCCATTCTACACATTGACATCACTGGAGATGTCCTACAATATGGGGGTGGGAGTATAGGATGTTGGGAAGAAACTAGGAGGAATGAGGAGTGAAGTTTTCGTCTAGGCCATATACAATTCTCCAGGAATACCTCAGAGAACACTGCTGGGAATCTCACACCAGGCAGGGAAGCAGAGCTATCTACAAAAAGGGGGTGAGTGGGAACTGTGCACCATCTTTCTAGAACCAAGAATGGGGAGGGGCCTGAACATCCATCTTGTCCTGGAGAACCACAATTCTTGGCTTTAAACATAGCCCAGAGTAAAGGCCATGAGGCTTACAACTTGTGTGCAGAACTGACAGAAAACTCTGACCAGTATCATTCAGGAAAACCCCATGCCTCTCTCCTGCTAATTCCATGTCCACTGTAATTCCCAGCCTCTTGTTACTTTTGTTTATGTTCCTCCAGGGGCATCTTCTCCCTCCAACTCCCCACAGTCAGAGCGTGTACATCTCAATGCAAATTTCAAATGTTTGATCACACTTTTTTTTCCATCAAAGTGCTAATACTCATAGCACTAAAAATGTGGAGTTTTCCTTGAAAGAAGGTTTTGTGATGCAGGCCTTTGCAAAACAGTGACTTTAACATTATGGAATTTTACCCACAGAGAAGACTGCTATTTATTGAGGAGTTAAGATTAATGTGTTGTCATGTTCTAATGATGGGAAAGGGGATAGATGATTTTACAATCCATAATCAGCCTTCTTCCATTAAAGTATAAAATCATATGCAAGAGCATCTGGGTAACCTCAAAACAGAGGGTGGCCAGAGTATTGGAAAAAATTAGAAGGAGGATGTTGGAATATAGGCCTGGGTCTGTTGAAAAAAAAATTGCCTGGGTGACTTGACATGATGGGAAACATCCTACTTCATTTGGTAGAGGAAATCCAGTGTTTCCACCCAGGATAGTGAGAGAGAATTCTAAGGAATTTAAGTTATAAGAGGAAAAAAAAGGGACTTCCCTGGCAGTCCATTGGTTAGGACTCCTTGCTTCCAATACAGGGGGCATGGGTTCGGCCCTTAGTCAGGGAACTATGATCCCACATGCCCTATGGCACAGCCAAAAAATTAAAAGAAAAACAAAGGAAGGGAAGGTGAAAGTAGAAAGAAAGCAACGAAGGTGTTGGAACCCTAAACATATACACCCTTGGGTCACAAGTTCCTCTATCACTGGGCGTCTAACCACTCCTCCCTAGTACACACATTTATCTTTATTCACCCTTGGCTTTCTAATGATTTCCAGTGGATTGCAGTTAGAATCCTAACAGGTCTTATCCAGTGGTCTTCAGTCAGGATCACAGTGAAAGACAAGCCAAAAAACCCCATTTGCTTTCACTCTGTTTGAAGTACCTCCATATCAGCCCAACTTTCCACTTACACTACTGACTTTAGGTTTCTGGATGATGAACATTAGAAAGAAAGTGATTCTGTTATCAAGCATCCTACATAGCTTTGGTATCATCCCCAAGATCTGAAATTACGTGCTGTCCCATTTGTGAGCTCATTAATCTCTATTCTCCAGTGGGAGCTGTAAAATTACAAAGAACTGCTCAGTGGAGGTCTGTAATAGCTGTCCAATGGCACCGTCACCAACCACAGGCATACTTGCCTGAGCAGAATGGGATTGCATATTAGGGGGCAGGGAGGGCAGGTAGCAGGGGGTTTGAGCTCATCAAAGTACAGGCTTGTTTAGAATTTATTGACGTGTTGTTAAATGTCTTGCAGCTTTGCCTCGTATGATGGCTGTTTATTTATTGATTTTTCAAAAAAGCTTTCAATATTGTGGTTTGTTTATCAGGGAGCTTTGAGCTGTTAAAAGTTGACCTCAAAATTGATGTAATTAACTGATTTTAGTTTTCTCGGTTTAATTGATGTTGAATTACAGACCAAAAAAATGTGTGGGGGTGGGTGTAATTTTCTAGTTAGTTGGATGTCGTTTTGGGGTTTTATAGCCTTCTGGTTACTCAACA
Source organism: Moschus berezovskii (assembly GCF_049115385.1). Taxonomy (NCBI): domain Eukaryota; kingdom Metazoa; phylum Chordata; class Mammalia; order Artiodactyla; family Moschidae; genus Moschus; species Moschus berezovskii. The sequence continues at coordinate 130,142,595 of NC_142460.1, read as the reverse complement.
ATAACTTTCCAAATGTTAGCTCTGCTTTGATTATTAGCTTTATGATGATTACTTTGCCATTATGCCTAATCAACAGCTGTGCGGAAACTCATTTTAATCATATTTTTCCTGCTTAGAAATTAGCAGATGAAGGATAATTACTGCTGAATAGCTCCAGAATTCTGATTGGCTGCTTCCTGTCTAACACTGTCAAAAAATGGAAACTTAAATGTAAAACTCTCATTTTAACTTTCTAAATAACGATAAAGTCTTGGCCTTTTTTTGAATCCAAAAGGCTGAGAAGGAGTTGCTCATTTCTCTACCCTGAGACCAATCATCTTCCAAATCAGGGTAACTTAATTAACTAGATTAATTAAACTAGATTAAAGGTGCTCTTTACAAGACATGACTTAAACAGCCACAGAGTCATGAAGGATGGCAACATTTTTTAATCTCCAGAATTTAAGCATTAGACTTATTTCCACATATTTCACATATACATCAGAAGTTTCAATGAGACCAGGGCTGGGATGGCTTGGAGAGACCATCTAATCCTGGGTTTGCCTGTGGACCTGGAGGTATACATATACATGGACGTATTTCTGAGAAAGAGTCCAGCCTTCTAGAGATTCCCAAAGGGACCATGATTCCTAAGAAGTTTAAAATCACAGAACAAACCTGGCTCTCTCACTTTACAGAGGTGGAAACCAACAGGTCTCAGAGTCAGTGATGGCAGAAAAGGGGTTAAGAAGCAAGCTGGTACCTCCCAGCACCTCCTTGCCCCTCAGAAAAGCTACCACTTCCCCTAGTCTGGCATCACTGTTGTTGTTCAGTCACTAAGTCATATGTGACTCCTTGCAACCCCATGAACTGCAGCATGCCAGGCTCCCCTGTTCTCCACTATCTCCTGGAGTTTGCTCAGCTTCATGTCCATTGAGCCAGTGATGTCAGTGATGCTGTCCAACCATCTCTGTTGGCACCCCCCAACTGAAGGCTCAGAACCCCCTCGTGGCACTGCCCTCTGCCCTCTGCTCTGACTATAAACTTGGGTGAGGCTGTGATGTGCGTTGAAACCCATTGGAGAAACAGGCCCTTCTGATCTAAAACAGTGACCATAGAAGGCGACAGACAGCTGGTTGTTTCTGTGCTATGACTGCTATTGCACACAGAGAAGAATCTATGAGCAAAATGAGACAGCAAGTGTATAAACCATCAAGGACCAAGCGTGCAGTTAAGGGCTGGTCTTTAGATTTAAATGCTTCCATGGCCCCAAAGAATATCATGCTATTAATAATAACAACAGCTTAAAAACTATTTAAAATGCACCCATATAACTTCATTGAATTTATTTAGGTTTCAGATGCTATTGATATTTGCTTATGAAGTGCTCTTACAAAATTGTAATAAACATGGAAGAATGGTTAAAATCTTCATAATCTAGGATGTTTTACATGAAGGAAATCTGCAGAGCTGATATGCTTTAAAGTACTGGTATGCCAACTTTATGTATTAGAATCACATGGAGAGCTTGATAAAACACAGATTTTATCATCCTGGGTCCCATCCCGGAGGTTCTCAGTCAGTAGATGTGCAAAGGGGCCTAAGAACTTGCAATTCTAAGTTCCCAATGAACCTGATGCTGTTGGTCCAGGGACCACACTTTCAGAACCATGTGTCTAAAGTTCATTTTTTGCGGACATGGAGAACAGACTTGTGGCTGCCAAGAGACAGCAGGGGGTTGGGGGAGGGCTAGAGTGAGAGGTTGGGGTAAGCAGATGTAAGCTGTTACATATGGAATGGATAAACAAGGTCTTACCGTATAGCACCGTGAAGAGAACTATATTCAGTATTCTGTGATAAACCAGAACGGAAAAGAATATATGAAAAAAATATATTAAAAAAATACATAGGGGCTTCCCAGGTGGCACTAGTGGTAAAGAACCAGCCTGCCGATGTAGGAGACTTAAGAGACGTGGGTTCGATCCCTGGATCAGATATATATATATATATTACACATACATATATATATTTATATATGTGTGTGTGTGTGTGTGAGTGTGCTGTGTGTGCTAAGTTTCTTCAGTCATATCCAACTCTTTGAACCCCATGGACTGTACCCCGCCAGGCTCCTCTGTCCTCTGTCCATGGGGATTCTCCAAACAAGAATACTGAAGTGGGTTGCCATGCCCTTCTTCAAGGAATCTTCCCAACCCAGGGATCGAACCAGAGTCTCTTATGTCTCCTGCACTGGTAGGCAGGTTCTTTACCACTAGCGCCACCTTACATACAACTGAATCACTTTGCTATGTGGCAGAAATGCACACAACATTGTAAATCAACTATGCTTCAAGAAAATAAATAAATGAAGCTCATGTGTATTAACTGTTTCTAGTTTCGTAGTACCACCTTCATATTTACCTGTACCACTAACCTTCAAACTAAACCATTCTGAAAGGCCTCCATCATCTAGCAACCATCCATCTGCCCTACATTTCATTATACGCACACCTGCTCCTGTCCCTTTCTCCACCCAGCACTGTGGACTCCTTCAGGGCAGGGGTAGGGGCATGGCAGGATTGCATTCCTGTTTGTGTCTCCCACGCATGTAAAGCTTGTTGTCTTGATTTCTAATGGAACAAAGTTCAAAATAAGGGGGGTGGTCTACAGGATTTTAAGAATTCAATCTGGCCCTCAGGCTTTATGAGTCAGAGGCTGTCTCTTGGATCTGACCTCTGCTCTCATCTCCATGGCAATTACCAGCTAGCTGATCATTAAACCCATTTCCTCCTATCAATCCAGTGTACACAGCTGGATTGCATTTCCCAGCCTGTCTTGCAGTAAGATGTCACCATGCAACTGATTGCTAGTCGTTGGATGTTCATTACCTCCAGGGCTGGCCCACACGAACCACCCACCCACGCCACCCACCCACAATCTTCTAGCCTTTTCTCCTGCCACTGCTGCTGCTGCTGCGTCACTTCAGTCATGTCTGACTGTGTGCAACCCCATAGATGGCAGCCTACCAGGTGCCTCCGTCCATGGGAGTTTCCAGGCAAGAGTACTGGAGTGGGTTGTCATTGCCTTCTCCGCTTCTGCCACTGGCTTTAGGCAAATCAGCAGATAAAGTGGTGATGAAGGACCCTAAGGTGAAAGGAACCTGGGTTCCCAAATTGCTCGGGCACCCTTTTAATCCTATCATCATGTAAATGGCTTCTGTTATCATAATAAGAAATTCTGTCACCAACTGACAACACTTACCTGTGTTGGGCTTCCCAGGTGATAAAGAATCCACCTGCCAATGCAGGAGGAGGAAATGGCAACCCACTCCAATATTCCTGGCTGGAAAATTCCATGGATGGAGGAGCCTGACTGAGCGACTAAGCACACACACACCATGTATTATATGCAGCCCATATCCTGTGTGTGTACTAAGTCATTTCAGTCATGTCTTATTCTTTGTGACCCTATAGACTGTAGCCCACCAGGCTCCTCTGTCCGTGGGATTCTCCAGGGTGAAAATAGAGGAATGGGTTGTCATTTCCGTTCTCCAGGGAATCTTCCTGATCCAGGGATCGAACCTGGGTCTCTTATGTCTCCTGTGTTAACAGGTGGGTTCTTAACAATTACACACAGCCCACATCCTAGGACTAAGGAGAGATAAGAACGATCTAAGTTAAGTACCTCTTTGTACACATAACTGTTCATGAGACACCCCCAAAATGCCTACACATGCTGAACTTCTTCAGGAGAGGGGTGACAGAGCAGTCAGTGCCATGATAGACGTAGTCTGGCTTCAAGTCTCTCCTGACATGAGAGGAGGGTTCAGGCTCCCTGGGGCCCTTGTTCTGGCCAAGGGAGGTATGGAGGTTTACTCACTGCTTGTGTAAAAAGGCCTGAGGCACTAGGGAGAGCCTGATTGGTCTGCAATCTGAAGGGCCTTTAGCGACCCTTGCGAGGAAGAGGAAATGAAGAGGAACTAATTATTTTGCAAGTGTCCTATGTCCAGGTGTTGTAGCGGGCATTTTACATGTCTTCTAAAACTTCATGTAACATCACTCTTATAAGTAGGGACAATGAGATTCAGACAAAGTGAGTCTTTTACTAAGCCCTTTGGACTCCAAAACCAAGGTTTTTCCTAGCATGTTGTTTTCGCTCAGTCCTGTCCATCTCTTTTGGACAGCCCTTTCAGACTCCTCTGTCCATCGGATTTCCCAGGCAAGAATATTGGAGCGGGTTGCCGTTTCCTTCTCCAGGGGCTCTTTCTGACCCAGGGATTGAACCTGCATCTCCTGCTTGGCAGGTAGATTCTTTACCACTGAGCCACCTGGGAAACCCCTTTTCTAACATACCATATAACATCTCTACAACCTATCCTAGAAACATGACACACTTGGGAGACTGAAAACCCCATGTGATAGACACTTTTTAAAAGCAGCAGACCCCCAATTTTGGCGTGGGCAGAATATGCTCAACTACACAACTATATATCCCAGATCCTTTCCAACCAGGGGTGGATGGATACACAACTCATCCTCGCCAATATGGTATAAATAGAATTATTTAGGTAGAGCTTCTAGGAAAGCTCCTTACAGCAAGAGCAGACACAGCTAGAATATACTCTTTCTTTATTTTCATGTACTTTTTATATTTTGCCCTTCTTTTTCTTCCTGCCTGAAATTCAGATGTGATGTCTGGAGACAGAGCTGATGTTTGTGACCATGAGGCATCAGAATGATATCACAGGACTGCTTACCAGTTCTGGGCTGCTTCCCACTGGATTTCTTTTACATGAGGTGATAAGAGCAACAACACATTTGTTTAAGCCACCATTTCTTCAGGTTTCCTATTTCTTCCAGTTAAGTAAGATTCTAAGTGTGAACCAGTCTGAACTAAACTCTCTGAACTGGTCTACTACAGAAGCAGTAGTAGATTCTTGACTCCTCTTGCTAAAAAAATACATATTGGATCTCTTGGCTCCTTTTGTGCCTCAAACCACATTCTCTAGAGTTCCCCTGGAGGGTCCCTAGAAGGATAGAGACTGGAGTATGCAGGCTGAGATCCTGTCCCTTAATGAGCACCAGCAAAAGGGTAACGTTGCCTGTGGTTTTTACCCTAAAGGGAGCTTCACTAGCCTCCCACTGCAACTGAATTCCTCTACCCCACTTCCAGCATGAAACCAGTTACATATCCAAAATGACCCAGAAAAGCACTTATAAATCGCAAAATCATGGCACATGTTATTCCTCTTTTAGGTAATGGTTTTTCATCTTCTCTCAACTAATCAAGATTCTCCAGCTCCATATGAAGTTTCCAAATGAGTCCAATGTGGTTCTAATCACACGAGTGACCTAGCAGTAGTGACAATAGTGAGGCATTGTGCTTTGCACAGCTTCTTGAGCAGCCACTAGTCCCAGGAAACAAAGCTAAACAATCTGAGAAGACTGTTTATGAGACATGTTTGAAATACCCCCAGGGATTCACCAAATAACTGGAGTAAATTATCCCAAAACTCAGACTCTTAGGACAATAACAAGCATTTGTTACCTCCTGGTTCCTACAGGTCAGGAATTCAAATGGGGCACAGCAAAGCTGACTTGGTTCTCCTCCTCAAATTCCAGGGCCTTGGCTGGAAAACTCAGAGGCAGGGAACTGGAATCATGGAAAGACTCATTCTTTCACTTGGCTGGAGGTCGATGCTGGGCCCCCTACTGGTACCGTCAGCCAGAGCATCAACATGACGCTTCTCCACGTTGCCTGAGCATGGTTCCAAGAGTGAGTGCTGCAAGAGATAGAGCCAGGTGGAAGTCATATCATCTTTTGTGACCTACTGTTGGAAGCCATCCAGAGCCACCTCTGCTGCATACTATGGGTTCAAGGGGAAGGACCATATAACCCACCTCTTGATGGATTCATGTTAATGTCACTTTATAAGAGCATGTGAGGTGGGAGTTTCATATATATATGCACTTATCTTTGGAGAATATAATCTACCACAATGTTGAAATAATTTGGGTGCCTTACTTTTATACCAGGGGGTGGAGGTGGGGAGGAAAGGCAAGAGGTAGGAAAATATGGCTATTGTCATAGACCTCGGGAAAATTGAATTACCTCTCAAATTTACAGTTATATGTATTCTTAGGCTCTTGCTATCTTAGTCAGTTTGGGCTGCTATAATGAAGTACCATAGCCTGGAGGTCTTATAAACAACAGAAATTTCTTTCTCACAGCTCTGGAAGGTGGGAAGTTCAAGATCAGGGTGCCAGCACGGTCAGGTTCTAATGAAGGCCCTCTTGAGGGTGGCAGGCTGCCTTCTCATTTTCTCCTCATGTGGCAGAAGGAAGCGAAGAGAGCTCTCTGAGGTCCCTTTTAAAAGACACTAACTGTTCCATTCATGAAGGCTCTACCTTCATGATTACCTTCTAAAGGCTTTGTCTCCAATATCTTCACACTAGGGGTTAGGGGCTTCAACATATGAACTTGGGGGTGATATAAACATTTAACCCATCATACCTGCATTTATTCTAAATCTTTAGACTGTAGGAACTGCTATACACACTTTACACTATAATGACCCACAGTTCTCAGTGTCTCTTTTTGTTCCAGCTCCTCCTTCAAACTTCAGTTTATAATTCCTCTCCTTAGGAGAGCTAAGCTCCCCTCCCCCGGGGAGCACTTCCTGATTCTATTCCTTGCCCTCTTTCCAGGCTCACAGAATTCAAGACATCACTTTTGTAACAGCTAAATACTTATATGATTCCCAGTTGACAGTAGTTAATATCCAATGTTGGTGGGGCAGTATTTAATATTCTATTCTCTGATGTTCTTTTAAGCATCTAGTATTTAAGTGTAAATTTTAAATTATGTCTAGAAGTATCTATTGACTTACTGTAACTACAAACCCAAGATGTAGTAAACATGCGCAGAAGAGCTTGCCAAGATGTTACTTCTAAGAGCCTATTAAGGAGCTTTAATATTTTATTTTGGATTATGCAGATAAAGTTTATAAACAAGATTGTTAAAAAATAACAGGGATGAGAAGGCTTTCTATCTCTTTATGTCTGAGTTCAGTTCAGTTCAGTCGCTCAGTCGTGTCCGACTCTCCGTGACCCCATGAATCACAGCACACCAGGCCTCCCTGTCCATCACCAAATCCCGGAGTTCACTCAAACTCATGTCCACAGAGTCGGTGATGCCATCCAGCCATCTCATTCTCTGTCGTCCCCTTCTCCTCCCGCCCCCAACCTTTCCCAGCATCAGAGCCTTTTCCAGTGAGTCAATTCGTCGCATGAGGTGGCCAAAGTATTGCAGTTTCAGCTTTAGCATCAGTCCTTCCAATGAACACCCAGGACTGATCTCCTTTAGAATGGACTGGTTGGATGTAGAGGGAATAAAATGGGAGTTTATATCTCCACCACATTAGCTGGGGACTGGGGACATTCCTATTCTCTCCAGGTTAATATAGAGCACCCCCCTGAACCCGCCTGCAACCCTATATCACTTCTCAACAATGATCAACATCTACTGAGAGCTTCTCATGGACCAGCTGCTTTACATACATCATCTCACTGGATTCTCATCCTGAAGAGGATATCGTTATCAGTTTCACTAATTGTGCAAACCAGTGGCAACACTTGGGTTTGAACTCTTATCTGTCTAATTCTAAAACTCACATACTTTCAACCACACCACACACTCTGTCTACTATGCTATGCTAGGTCATGTGCTAGAGGCTTGTTAGGGTCAGCAAGGATCGTACCAGGCAAGCAGCCGTCCACCAGGACAGGGCTTTTACGGTTTCCCTACTAGGAATGGCAAGGTCAGAGTTCAAATCCTAGTTCTTTTTTTTTTTTTGCAACTTTGAACAAGTCACTCTCTTGAATCTCACTTTCTTCTGTTTGAATGTATACATTATATAATATATAATGCATGTAATGAGCATTTACTCTGCACTAAGCACTTTGGATTAACTCATTTAATCTTCATATAAATTAGATTCTATTATTATTCCCATTTTATCAAGCAGGAAACGGAGGCTTGGAGCAATTAGGTGACTTGCTCAAGGGTCCAGAACTAATGGTAGAATCATATTTAAATCCAGGTGTGGCTTACGCTCCTAACCATGCAGCATAACTGTCTCTACTAACACTTTTCTCATTTGTCTTGTTAAAATGAACAAAATTATATATGTGTGAGCATTTTTGTAAAAGTTAAGCATGAAACAAACATTGTGTTTCTGAGCTGTTATGTTTAGTCTGGTTATGGTAGGAAAATTGTGCTGGAAGAGGGACTCTGTGGGAATAAATATCCCCATAAATACAGGAATCTAGAGTTCTGGCGCCAGCACCACTATACTCTCTGGAACCAAAGACAGGCAGCCAGAATGCTGTATTATTAGATAGTTCCACTTAACAGCATCCATTTTGTTCAGCTTTAAGAAAAAGTAAATCACGGTTAAATGTCTTTCCAAACCGCTTTAATTATAGATTAGCCTTGTCAATCTTAATAAAATTGTGCCTTGTGTTTGAGGTTTATATATGGAAAAGTGCTCAAAAGTGATTACTTTTATTTCCCAAGCACGTCATTTAAAAAATTCTTATATTCACAGCTTGATCCCTTTAACTCTATTCTTACTCACTTTTAACCTGACTCTTGTCTAAAACTAAATTATGGCTCCATGATATGAACAGTTTAGATGTCACTAATGTGACATGGTCATTGATTTTATATTTCTCTCCAGGTAAGTTGATTTTAAGCAGAAACAGTGCTTAAGAGGCCCCAGCACTAAAAAAGTGCATTTACTTCCAAACAATCTGCCTTTATTATTATTATAAGATGAATTTTTAAGAATTAAGAAATCTTCAAGATTCCTGATTCTAAAGAATGCTCTTAATTGATGGTGAACAGCCCTATTTTCTTAATTAGACTTAGACTTAATTAAAAAGTAGTACTTGCCTAAACTATGTGGGGAAAATCCAATCTATAGGAAATCAGCCTATATAAGAGAATCCTAACTCCTCAAAATATTAACTGGCGTTTCTATTAAGAAGGAAAAAAATGGCAGTGGAGAGAGTTCCTTGATTATGCAAGTTAGGAAAATTCTATTTTATATCGTTTCCTTCTTAGAGAATCACAATGTACTTAATTCAGGCTCTAAAAAATCCTGCAGCAGTGAGACATAATTTTCTGTAACTCGGCATTTCCCAAACTTACTTGACCACAAAATGCTTTTTCCAAATAACAATAACATACCATAGAATGCACGCTCTGTAAGACTTTGGCAGTCTATTACAACTGATTCTGAAATAAAAATGACTGAGGCACGTGACCAAACCACTTCAGCTTCCCAAGACGGGCCATGCTGATTTCAGCTACCTATGAATATAATTTTTTACCGAGAGATTAATCTCTTCATTAAAATTTATTTCATTGAAGTATAGTTGATTTACAATATTGAGAGTCCCTTGGACTGCAAGGAGATCCAACCAGTCCATTCTCAAGGAGATCAGTCCTGGGTGTTCATTGGAAGGACTGATGCTAAAGCTGAAACTCCAATACTTTGGCCACCTCATGCGACGAGTTGACTCACTGGAAAAGACTCTGATGCTGGGAAATGTTGGGGGCGGGCGGAGAAGAGGACGACGGAGAATGAGATGGCTGGATGGCATCACCGACTCTGTGGACATGAGTTTGAGTGAACCCCGGGAGTTGGTGATGGACAGGGAGGCCTGGCGTGCTATGATTCATGGGGTTGCAAAGAGTCGTACACGACTGAGTGACTGAACTGAACTGAATTCCTTCTGTACAGAAAAGTGATTCAATTATACACATACATACATTATTTTTTCATATTCTTTTCCTTTATGGTTTATCACAGGATATTGGATATAGTTTCCTATGCTATATAGTAGGACCTTGCTGTTTATCCATTCTACATACAATAGTTTATATATACTAATCCCATACTCCCAACCCATTCCTCCTCTACCCCTTCCACCCCCCGACCCCGCCCCCCAGTGAATTTGGTGATGCAGAATAACATATTCAGGAAGATCCCCTGGAGAAAGGCATGGCACCCTTCTCCAGTATTTATCCCTGGAGAATCCCAAGGACAGAGGAGCCTGGTGGGCTACATTCATGGGTCGCAAAAAGTAGACATGACTGAGCAGCTAACACACACAAAGAATAACATGTTGATGGAAGACACACTCCAAAAACTCTACAAATTGAATTTAGTGTTATTTATTTATAACACATCTTATTTATTCATCACATCTTATTCCAGAAATAATTTGCTGTAACCCATAACACTAACACAAATGGTGAAATATAATGGAATCAATCAAAAAATAAATTGAATGATAAAACCAAGGCCAAATTAAGTAGAAACAAATATGGGGTGGGGGCAACCAAGCACAAATTATAAAACTAAACTTTAAATTTAATTCTGCGCTCTCCAACAACCAAAACCAAAAAGGATTCATGGCCATTTACATAATTACCATGATGAAAAAAGAGAAAGCTTTGACAGGTTCATAAGGAAAACAGGGATTTTTGGACTGAATTCTAAAAGGAATCATTCAAAAGGGAGAATTTCATAGAGGATATAATGCTTCCAAACTGTTTTCCAAATTCAGTAACAAATTTATGTGGCTAATTCTGATAGCATTGCCAATGATAAAGCTCAGGCCAAATATTAAATTCTGCAAAGTTAATGGCTTCCATTTGTCTTTGGCTGATTCAGGAAGACAAGTTACAAATCTAATAAAGTCATGAAAATCCTACAACAAATTAGCTTTGTACTTCACCATTTTCAGAATTAAACTAACAGGCAAGAAAAGATAATGAGCTCTTTTTAGTTAAATAATAATAGTTAACACTTATATAGAACTCTCTATGTGCCAAGCAGTGTTGTAAGCACTCTATATGTATTCATTCATTTAATCCTCATAACTCTATGAGGTCGATACTATTATACCATTTATTTTACAGATGAAGAAATGCAGACCCAGAGACTATGTGCCTAAGGTCACAGAGCAGTATTAACACTGTCTGCTTGTCACTTGCAATTGAGGCCAACTTTTCCATGTGGATGGAAGCCAGTCTTTGGCAACAGACTGAAGAATACTATTCCCTTCAATCTATACAATCAGAGGAATCATGTGATTTGTCATCTTTATGTCCCTAGAGCTGGAGAAGTTGGTTCAGCGGCACTGTATCCGTCAAGTCCAACCAGAAAAACTAACCATCCTGGGGACTTAAAACAGAGAGAATGAAATACAAAAGACTGGTCACACAGCAACAGCTCAGAACCCTTAGGAGATGGTGAAGTAGCCTGGTGATTAGCAAAAAGGGAAGGAGGAAGTGTTCTTATGGGAGTCTGGGGGCTGGAGTTGCCCACCACAGACCTATGGGAGCATGTAAGAGCTGCCAGAGCCCCCACCTCGGCTTCTCTCTTCAACTGCCCTCCATCCGCCCACTGGCTAAACCCTGCCAGAATCCCACTAACAAGAAAAGGCACCCTCCAGGTGCCTTATAACATAGGATCAGCCCACCTATGTTATAAGGCAGCCTTCCTATGATATAAGATTAACAATCCTGTAAATGTTGAGGAACAGACCTAAAAGTAAAAATACTCAAGATTGGCCCAGATATTAAAGTTAACATGTAAAAACTGTGTCTTCCAGTAGCTGAAGCTGAAGGGTTTCAGAAGGCAGGTCACTGGGTTGATACAGGCCTGTTCTCTAAATTCCTGGTCTAGAGATGCTAACAAGGGGGAAATATTCTTTTTGCTTGAAAGAATACATATGTAAAATACTTCATTCTGCAGGTAGCAAAACCGTGGTATTGTTACTCAAGAAAGGGCTACAGGTTGAAAATATAAACAGAGTCACACACTTAGGTAAATTAATTCCATAAAAACGCATTTAGCACCTATGAGGTTCAAGTTGCCAAGGCAGAGATTCCTAAATGATGTGGCCATGGCCTTCTGGAGTGCTGTAAGCTCTTCATAGATGTGCTTCCAACTCTGATGGGTCCATTTTGTCCCAATTGAGCCCAACACATACATGGTGAAGAATGATGACCAGAATGCGTCCTATGACTCATGATCAGCGGTACAGAAGTTCCTGCAGGAAGTAAGAAGAGTGACCTGACAACGAATCTCGCGACTATAGCAAGATGATGTGTTGACAGGAAAGGAACAAGTGAGAACTTTCAGTAGCGCACAGTCAAGCAGACAGGAGCACAGCAGACATTCAAACAGCATAGCCATGGGGGGAAGGTAGTGTGTGAGCGGGGGGAACTCTTCAGGTGAGCTTCCCAAAGTACTAGTCAAAATGGCAACAGTTCACAGACAGATGGAAAACCACTGCTATACAGGGGCCCAGACACAAAGTCTACCGCCATGAACGGGTTTCTAAAAGCCCCAGGATTAACATATGTACCCAGTACCTAAAATATGAAGTAGAGAATGAGAATCACAAATGGAAGATAATGTTAAGAGGATTCTGAGAAGAAAGAGATAACTTCCAGCTGGGGTCAGTGGATTTGGAGATGTGTTCTATAAATTTTGGAGAGGAACTGACATTGGACCTGTGTCTTATATGTATAGTTTTAATTGGAATATAATTCACAATGAAGTGAATCAGATATAGATAGATAGATAGATATACACACACACATATATTCCCTCCTTGGACCGCTCTCCTACTGATCCCCCACCCCTATCCCACCCTCTAAATCATCACAAAGCACCAGAGCTGAGCTTCCTGTGCTTTACAGCAGGTTCCCACAAGCTGTCCATTTTACACATGGTGGTGTGCGTATGTGAATGCTAATCTCCCAATTTGACCTACAGAGATAGAAAAAGAGAATTACTGGTGGAGGCCACAGCAAAAGGGAAAAGACAACATTGCTAAGGCAGGGGGTTTGGCTGCTGTCTCAGGCAGTCATTTATTGAAGTAAAGGGTATGGAAGGAAAGAGTGAAAAATCAAGATGAAAAGGAAATTTAAGATTACACCTAAGAGGCTCTTTAAAAATTCATTGTTGCATAAATCTTCAATGAAAACTGTTAACGGCAATTTTGGATATTTGACTACATTCACTATATTTTAAGGCAAGTCTCGTTGAAGAGTTATCCCACGCCATTTTACATTAGAAGCAGGGTGCTGGGTAGATGGACCACAGCCCTGCCTGGGGACTAATGGGCAGCTCGGGGTCAGTGCCCCAGTCCTGCTGCTCTGTAACTATAAGGTCACATGCAGGATCCTGAGCAAAAACACGCACCTCACACTATCTAGGGCTACAGAGGGTATGTGGAAGAAGGTATTAACAACCAATTTCTCCTTGTAATGAAAGAGAGGCAAAGAATATATTACTAGCTTCGAGTTAAAATAATGGAGTGTAAAAATGTTTCACCTTTAATTTCATCCTGTGTGATTTTTCTGCCAGTGTGAGCATTTGGCTGGTACATCAGCTTACTGACAGATATATTCTAACTTCAACAATCTGACCATTTTAAAAAGTACGAGTGAAAAAGAAATTTATTCAGCTGACATAACTGCAATTCAGATTTCAGATCTTCCTGGTCTCACTAAATATCTCTCATATTTACAGTTTGATTTTTATATCTCCAGCAATAGAAAAGTTTGCCATGAGAAATTAACTGATGAATTGTTATAAAGCAAAATTAAATACAGAAAGCTAAGTCATTGACAGTTTCCTATATTCATTTTGTGTTTCAGAACCCAATATATACTTATTTTCTCAAGCATGTAACATTAGCATATCAATGTGAATTAGATGACTTAGTGCATGTAAAGAATGTTACAGAGTGCAGGAGGGGAATGCATTTTTTTTTGTTTTGTTTTCAGAAATGCATACAAAAATAGCTGGCCTATCACATTGTTACCTGAACCTTTATTAATGGGTTACCGAAAGTGGCCACAAAAATGACAGAAATAAAAGCTTTATGTCCTCAGAAGAATCTCATACTTATGGTCTAGAACAGAGTCCAGCTCTGTTTTCCTTACAAATGGGCTCTTAATGCATCGGATGTTGGTGGAGGGAACACAAGTATTTCCCCCAGGGGTTCCTTTGGCCTGGTGCAAGTCAGTGAGGTGGTACGAGACTTCCCCATTCTTTTTAACGAGACTTGGATTCACAAGGCTTGGATCCCACTTTCAGCACTGCCAACAACTTCCTCTGTGATTCGGATGTTTTAACCTCTCTTCACCTGGAAAAATGTATAAATGATGATTTCAAACCATTGCATAAGAATGTAGGAAGGAGAGAACACAAGAGTGCATGGGGAAATATTTTGAAAGCTGAAAGGCCAAATACAAATGTAGATGTTATAATTTTCCTAAGAGCCTGAATACACCCAACCTTTTGTTTCTAGTTTCAAGCATGGGAGGAAGACTTTTATTTTCTTTTGTGCCTAAATCGAACAAAAGATACAAATCACCTTGATGCTTTTGAATTGTGGTGTTGGAGAAGACTCTTGAGAAGTCCCATGGACAGCATGGAGATAGTCAGTCCTAAAGGAAATCAACCCTGAATACTCATTGGAAGGACTGACACTCAAGCTGAAGCGCCAATAATTTGGTCACCTGATGCAAACAGCCAACTCATTGGAAAAGACCCTGATGCTGGGAAAGATTGAAGGCAAAAAGAGAAGAGGGTGGCACAGGATGAGAGGGTTAGAAAGAATCACTAACTCAATGGACATGAACTTGGGCAAACTCCGGGAGATAGTGAGGGACGGGGATGTGCTGAAGTCCATGGGGTGGCAAAGAGTTGGACATGACTCAGTGACTGAAAAACAACAACAATCTTATTTTGACTTTTTGTCTACTTCAAGCATTTGGCTTGAAGAAGCCTTTTGTGGGCAAGCTGCCAACTCATGGAGCTGAAAGGAAATCCAGACTCCACTCCAAGTCTGGCTAGTGGAGATGGAGAGAAGAGAAAACAGTGCTGGAATTTCCAGTCTCCAAGGAAAGACTGAGTAGGACTGCAGAGGTAACTATAGTCACGCAACCTGTTACAGACCCTACAGGGAAGCGGATTTGGTTTAAAACTGAACAACATTGAGGCATGACTTGACTCTACTTAAAACTATTCTTTGAGAGAATCTCAACTGTTGAGGCAGAAATTACACAGGCTTTGCCCCAAGCATAAGAGATGATGTGTGAATCTTCCCACTTGGGAAGTTTGAAGTTTCCTCTGGTCCCTGTGAAGTTTCCTCTGCCTGGAGAACACGGTTTCTCCGAGCTTTGCCTTTTCTTAAGGAGCTCTTTCTTACGGAAAACTTTCCAGCTGACACCCCCACCCTACTTCAATCCAGATCATGTCCAGTGTGAAAACTCACAGACCCTGCACTTTTTTTTTTGGCTGTACCGGCAAGGTTTGACCTTAGTTGCCCCGAGCAGGGATTGAACCCTTGTCCCCTGCAGTGGAAGCTCAGTGTCTTAACCACTGGACTGCCGGGAAAGTCCCTGCATTTCTCCTTTATAAGTATGGATCTTTGTTTGGAATTAGTGATTCATTAATTTGACTGATTAGCTCTGTTGTTCTCTCCCCCACCTCCACCTCCCCACCCCCAGCAAGCTCCCTAAGGACAGGGAACCGTTTGATTTTATAGTATGCCCAGAACACAGGAGAATGCTCAGTTCAGAGTGGGCCCTCATTAAATATTTATTAAACGAGTGATGAAAGCAATATGATTTGAAAAGAATGTCAAAGCAGAATATTTCAGATCACAAATCATTTCTAGGTAGACATATTTATGCAGATATACACTATTTACCATAAAACCCTCAATGTACAAGGCCATATTGCACAGGAGGGAGGCCATGAAATGAGGACATTAATGAGTCAACTTTAATAGCAAGTTAGTAGTAAGAGGAAACGGTGCACATCCAAAAAGGGGGTTCTTAGAAACCGGATGATTTACAAGGTCCTAACTGGTCATGTTTAGACCTTTTAAAGGAGGGACGTGAGAAGAGCAGAGTTACTGCTTTCTAGGTTTAAAGGCACGAACTCATAGAAGACCTTGGAGAGAAATTCCCTTCAGGACCAGGTACCATGTAAGACAACAGAAAGTTGCATGATGGGGCCACCCTGTCTTTCTCAAGCTGTCAGGACACTTCCAGAAGCACGTGAAATAGCAGCCAGTCTGCTTGTGTTCTTTTTACTTTCTTCTGTTCTATAAAGCTGAAAAATATGGCTTACCTGGCATTCATTCACATGAATGTAAATAACAAGGAAGATAAATTTTTCAGAAAATATTCTTCAAGCACCATAGCAAGATAAAGCAGTTAATTGTTCTTAAACTTGATTAAGTTGTACTCCAAGAGACCATGCTTTTTGGATAAATTCAGTTCCCATCCCCCTTCCATCGGTTTTTTTTTTTTTTTTACTTTTGCACACACTTATTAACACACAGTTTGGTGCTAATTTTCAACAAAATAAGGTTTCTTTTCAATTTCTATATTGTGACCTTCCTTTATCATTCAATTATTCTATGGAACATACAATTAAATTCCATCTTCCTCACTAAGTGGCTTGAATTTATGACTTCCTGGGAGCTAACAAATTTATTTGTGTGTTAGACAAATATAAAGAATAAAGATACTGAGTAGTGAAGATCATGGGTTTTTCTTTGGTGCTTTTAAAGCTATAGAGTTTCTTTTCTTTCCTTCAAAAGGTTGTACACAATAAATTACATGGCAAACAAAAATGAATTAAGTGAGGCTGAGAGATCAGAGAAGAAATAAAGAGGCGCCAGTTTCTGCAGAGGGTCTTTAATGGATAATGCTTTGGGACTATCAATTTGGAAAGAAAAAAATCAAATAAAAATCCATTCCATACTCATTTTGCAGACCTCATCCTTTTCTTTGTTTTCATAGAACTCTGCCAATATTCTATTGTATATAGGATCTATATTGTTTTTCTACTGTGTCCTAATATTCTGCAAACAAATTTTAACTCTCTTAAAGGCAGACACAAATTAAACAAATTAAATGCTGCTTGTTAAGTAATTTCAAAATAAGGATAAGCAGGACACTTTCACTTACACACTGTCAACCATACAACTTCCCCTTTACTTTTGCCATTGTTCCTACTATGACTAGCAGAAATCCTGAAAGATCAGATAATAAAAATCCAAAGAGGTCTTCACTTTTTTTTTCAACTTCATACTTAAAGCCCATCTCAAGCGATGAACTGCTTTCATCCTTGAGATTGTTTGAAACCCATTAATTTTATTCTTCCTTTGGGAAAGTAAGAACAAGCCATGATCAGATAGGAAACTGCCATTTGTTTCCCCCTGTGGAATTTCTCCTTTACTCCATTTAGTAGCAGCTGGGGCTGAAGACATGGGTTTATTCCATGCTGGGTGGGGAGGAATAATTTATTTCTCCATAATGGTGAGTACCTAGCAGAGTTCCTTGAACACAGAAAACGTTCAGTGCAAATTTGGCGAAAGAATGGGTGAATGAAAGAATAATACAATTTTCATTGTTTTAAAATGAATCATTTCCACGCTGTTATCTTACTACAGTTTAAAACCCCTTGTTACCCAGTCTTTACAAAATAGGTTTTAGACTGGGTAACAAGGGGTTTTAAACTGTAGTAAGATAACAGCGTGGAAATGATTCATTTTAGGCTTCCCTATACAGAAACAGGGCTTCCCTGATGGCTCAGAGGTTAAAGCGTCTGCCTCCAATGCGGGAGACCCAGGTTCGATCCCTGGGTCGGGAAGATCCCCTGGAGAAGGAAACGGTAACCCACTCCAGTATTCTTGCCTGGAGAATCCCATGGACGGAGAAGCCCGGTAGGCTACAGTCCACGGGGTCGCAAAGAGTCGGACACGACTGAGCAACGGAACGGAACGGATACAGAAACAAGGGCTTCCCAGGTGGCATCCCACCTGCTAATGCAGAAGATGTAGGAGATGTGGGTTCAGTCCCTAGACTGGGAAGATCCCTTGGAGGCGGGCATGGCAATCCACTCCAGTATTCTTTCCTGGAGAATCCCATAGACAGTGGAGCCTGGCAGGGTAGCAATGAATTGGACATCACTGAAGCAACTTAGCTCGTACGCGTAGTAAAACAAACTATGGCAGAGAAATACTGTGGCTTTAGGAAGGTTTAGAAAGAAGGACCTGTGCTCAACTAAGCTTCACATGAAGTAGCTTTGTCTGAGTGACACTTTGGAGCTTCTCCAGGAGGAGGGATTGCTTTGGAGTGTGAAGCAAAAGTAAGGTGCTCCCAGCTGCAGAAATATTTAGAAGATTTTTATTCAGGAGGAGCAAGGAAATGTCTAAATCAACCAGCACCCTTCACCTTGTTCCATAAGGTTATTAGGGAGATACAGTGTGACTTACTCTGAGAGAAATCTTTACTTTTACTGACCTACAGTTGAATTTTGTGTGTCTCTTTATTTTTTCCTTTGCTTTTACTTTTTTCTCTCAATGACTACGGAATTTCCTGTTTGGTTTCTCTACAAGGGACCACGTGTTTAGGGATGAGGGAATTAATAAATCCTAACTCTACAAAGATGACTGCTTCAGACAACCTTAATAAAAGCACAAGTCCCTAGCTTCTTCATGATGCCACCTTCTTTTAAGAAGCTGCTGAAGGCCACCACCCAGCAGACACAAGGGATCAAGGACCGTGTAACTGCCATCCCTCCCTTTGCGCCAAGGTGCTTAACCAGGGAGGGAGTGGTGACTACGCGATCCCATGCTCTTAACTGGAGCACTGCTGCTGTTGCTGCTAAGTCACTTCAGTCGTGGCCGACTCTGTGACCCCATAGACAGGCAGCTCACCAGGCTCCCCCGTCCCTGGGATTCTCCAGCCAAGAACACTGGAGTGGGTTGCCATTTCCTTCTCCAATGTGTGAAAGTGAAAAGTGAAAGTGAAGTCGCTCAGTCGTGTCCGACCCTTAGCGACCCCACGGACTGCAGCCTACCAGGCTCCTCCATCCATGGGATTTTCTAGGCAAGAGTACTGGAGTGGCTTGCCATTACCTTCTGGAGCACAGACTCCCTTAAAGGCAAACTTTGCAAACCAGAATAACCTTGAAAAAGACCCTTTAGACTCAGATCAATGCTCAGGAACGCTGCCAATTTCCCCTGACATTTCACGGATGTGTTACTTAGGCGGGAGGAGAGGCCTCCTTCCACCCCAAACCCAAATCCCTGTTCTGTCCCTCGAGCGCAGTGGGGACTTGTCGGATGAGCCCTTGGGAAAATAGGTGCCCCTTCACTCCTTTGTTGGCGTCAACTCGGTTCACCTTGGCCGAGTCCTCCCTGTCCCTCTGGGAATACTTCCGTGGTGCCGTGACCTTAGCATCTCGGGAGAATTCTCTATGTGCTCTGGAGATCTACAGGGGGTACTGGATTCCCAGCCCTCTGGATCTGCCTGAAGGGAGAACCATCCTGCGGTCCCCAACCCCCCAAGCTCTGGGACCGCTGCGGGGTTGCGCTAGCCTTTATTGGTCATCATCCATTTTTAATCAGAAAGATCACAAGAAGGATGGTAAGCGAATCCCAGTCGCAAGTCAGTTTAAATAACATTCCTGGGGAAATTCAATCACTTAAAACTGAGACACCTACGCTAGCAAGAGCCCCCGCCCGTGTGGCTGGGAAGAGTGCGACGGCTGAATTAATCAAGATCGGGGGGCTCCCAGGCTGCGCGCAGAGCGTTAACCCTTCCAACCCCGGAGAGGACCAAGAGGGGCTTGGACGAGCGCGGCCAGCCGGGGCCAAGATGCCCAGGGCAGCACCGCGCAGCCTGCCTCTGCCATCTTGGGCGGTTCCGGACGCCCAGAGCCGGTCCGGGGCGGCTGGAAGCGCGGGGTTGAGGTCAGAAGCTCAGGAGGCAGTTCGGGCGGCGGGAAGCGGCCGCCTCCCGCAGCTTCGGCGCGCCTCGGGCTCCTCCTTCCGCCCAAGCGTGGCCGAGTGAGCACCGCTCCGGCCGCAGGTAGCAGACGCGCGGGAGGCGGCGCACAGGACCCGATCGGAGCGCCAGGGGAGGGGCCGACGGCCGAGCGGACAGACGGACCTCCCGCCCCGGACCCTAGCGACGGTACGCGCCGGCCATGTGGGTACCGGGGATCACGGCCGAAGGCCTGTCGGTGGCGCCCGCGCCGCCACCGCTGCTGCCGCTGCTGCTGCTGCTGGCGCTGGCGCTGGTGGCGCCCTCGCGGGGCGGCGGGGGCTGCGCCGAGCTGGCGTGCGGCGAGCGGGAGCGCTGCTGCGACGCGGCCAACGCCACCGCGGTGCGCTGCTGCAAGCTGCCGCTGCACGCCTTCCTCGACAACGTGGGCTGGTTCGTCCGCAAGCTCTCCGGGCTGCTCATCCTGCTGGTGCTCTTCGCCATCGGCTACTTCCTGCAGCGCATCATCTGCCCCAGCCCACGCAGGTACCCTCGCGGGCAGGCGCGGCCGGGGCCAGCGGGGGGCGCCGGGCAGCCGGGGGCTGCGGGGCCGCCCGACGACGAGGACGACGACTCGCCCGAGCTGCTGCGCGACGAGGTGGCCGCGGGCTCTCAGGACTCGCTGCTGGACAGTGGCGGCGGCGGCCGGGGCCGGGCCGGCTGCGGACGCTCGGCCCCCTCCTGCGCCTCGGAGCACGAGCTGCGCGTAGTGTCGCCGGTCTTCCTGCAGCTGCCCAGCTACGAGGAGGTCAAGTACCTGCCCACCTACGAGGAGTCCATGCGGCTTCAGCAGCTCAGTCCCGGGGAGGTCGTGTTGCCCGTGTCGGTACTCGGCCGCCCGCGAGGTGGCGGCGCCGGGGAGTCCGACGGCTGCGGCGGCGAGGGCCGCTTCCCGCTCATCTGAGCGCCCGCGGCCTCGCCAGCACCACGCGGACAGAACCGCGCCGGGGGCTGTGGGTGGGACGCCACGGCCCGGGTGGCCGCGGCCGCCGCCAGTTGCCTGAGACCCCCGCCTGTCGCCCGGAGACTGGGTTGGGGCCACCCCACCCCCGCTTCCCCAGGGATGTTAAGTTTCCCTACATTTCATTCGGTTCAAGGAAACGTTAGGCACGCGCGCCGGGGACGACCGCCGCAGACCCGTCCGGAGCGCAACTTTGGAGGACGTCGCCGCCCTCAGCCTCCCTTCGGCTGGCTTGTGTTCACTCGTAAGTGCCTGCTTCCCGAATGAGAGGACACAGGAGCCTCTGGAGAAGGGCAGTGACCATTAGGGA
This sequence comes from Moschus berezovskii, assembly GCF_049115385.1. Taxonomy (NCBI): domain Eukaryota; kingdom Metazoa; phylum Chordata; class Mammalia; order Artiodactyla; family Moschidae; genus Moschus; species Moschus berezovskii. The sequence goes on along the minus strand of NC_142460.1, from coordinate 130,121,404 downwards.
TGCAGGGGAAGGGGCGCAGTTCCACTCCTTTCCCTCTCGCCTGGACAGGTCGAGGTCTCCCAGGATGGGCGGAGGGCGAGGAGGCGAGCCAGGACTGGAGACTGCTGCGCGCGGGTCTGGGCCGGCAGCGCCTAGGTATGGTCGAACCCTCCCTGGAGGAGAACCCCCCCAAAACCCTTCCGTGTCTTCTTGGCGCAGCATAGTCACAGCTCACAGATTGGTAGGGGGACAACCGTGATATCCGGCTAGTTGCTGCTTAACACAGCAATTACGGCACATCCAAGACCATACTCATAATAAGGTACAGTTGAACTTTTGATTTTTCAGTAACTGAGAAGATATTTATATTTATTTGTCTTTTATTTTTATATTTTTACCATGTATTAAACGCATGGTATTTCTGCAATTCATGACAAGGTGATCGTCTCAGCGCCTTTTTTAGGCCTTAATGGCCCAGAAATTGTCTCACTCTGTCATTATTGTTTCATAAAATGCTGGATATTATTTCATTTACAACGGAGAAAATGAAGAGGCATGGTCAAACAAGGAAACATTATGTGATTAAATACATGAAGGATACCTTATTTTCACTATTTGAGAAAAATATATTTTATTTTTAGTACTGTGGCATAATATATAACTTTTATAATAACTATACATTATGTATGTAGTCTAAGTGATAGTTACGTGTAAAATGGATTGATACATGTATACCATACTATGAAGCATGATGTCATTTCCCTCCATTTTTCATTTGGAATACATTTCACAACATAGTACAAAACGTAAGAATTTGTTGTGACTTGTAACTTTTGTTTAAAGCCATAATTGTGCTGGAAGTTATTACAGAAGGATTCGGTCGACCTCTTTTAAGAAAAAAATGTCTTTGTATCAGTTCTACCATTCTATGAAATGTCCTTTAAGCAAATGGTAATATAAAATAATGCATTAAAATGCATTATGTATAATGTACATATGCGTATTGTCTATGTACAGTATACACATTGTATATCTTATAATTATTACAGTTTGTGATTATCAAGAAAGGAAAAGAAGGAAAATAAATTTAAAAAGGTTTTTCTGCTTAGGGAAAGATGAATAGTACATTGAGAAAAATTACACAATGGACCTCACACGTGTATTTAGAAAAGCTGTTCTTATGATTGAAAATTTCTGACAATCCTGAGAAATCTTAAAATACCTGTATTAGAAAAAATTATTTAATTACTTTAAACTTTTTAAAGCTGATTGAAAAAGTATGAGAGTTCTAAGAAATCTTAAGATGTCTGAATTGTAAGCGAAGAAAATGGTTTATTCTAAACTTCTAAAAGCTAATGACCCTGTCATTAAAGTGAATCATTTGAAGTGTATTAAAACAGAAAAACATTAAAATCTTTCTCTGCGCAAATTGTATGAGATGTGTAATTATATGGTACTGTTTTAAAATATGAAATGTGTGTCTTTATCATTTAAAAATAAGTTTAAGCTGTGAATTGGCAAAAGCATCATGAGTTGAGACTGTATCAACTTTTACTGAGAATGGTATAGGGTTTAATGAAATCACATTATGTTGAATGATCACAATATTAATGTTACTCAAACACTGTACATTTTATTTATATGTGGTTGTCAATACCACCAACTATTCAGACAAACCAGAAGGTTGCCTTATTCCTTTAAGTGATCTATCCTTTGAGGACACACTTTAAAAAAAATCACTCATATCTGAAACATCAACGTGAATATCCAAGTACCAGTATATAAAATATATCCTCCATGTTGTTACTACTAATATCATGAACTGTACAACAAAATCTTGTGAAAATACACGTGATATGAATCAAAATGTTTTTCTTATACCAGCTTATGAAATATTTCTCTCCCTAGAATTCAGGTCTCTAATGTGACACGTGATGAGATTCTACTGAATTTTAAAAGTAAGAGTTTTACACTTGTTTTTTTCCTACATATCATACAAGCCTTTATTCACATCCCCCAGTTCAGTAAAAAAAAAAAAAAAAAAGAGTTTGACTCTACTTTGGTTTTTTTCTTGTAATTCATTGATTTACCAAGCAGAATTCTGCTCAGGCATAATTTTGTGGAGGAAAAAAAATACTGAAGAGCTATTTATATTAGTGATAAATGAACATATGGTAATGCACACACATATTTCACCTACCATATTAATATACACAGAACCCATGTGTTCACAACGCTAGAATATCCAGATAGGAACATTTTTAAAGCGCTAATGGCAGTATCTTGGTGTTAAGTTTTATAGATTTCAACTGGAAGTTTTTCATTGCATAGAACTAGTAGAAAAATAGCAGTGTAGAAAATAGCTTTATTCTTTCACCTGAAAATAAATCATGATGAAATGCTGACTTTACTTATTTTTTAATATTCTTCTCTATATAATGTAGAACACAGATATATCTACAGAGATTCAGATATATCTACATAGGTACATAGTCTGTGACATAGTTTTTGCAAGGCTGCTACATACATGCAAACCTTAAAGTACATAGAAACCTTAAAGTACATAGAAATGCCGGATTCTCCAGTACTGACTTTTCCTCCTGATTTTCAGCTATCGAAGTAATTCACATACTAAAACATTTTCTTATTTTCATTGACTTCACATGACTAGAGAAATAATGGCCCTGGATATGGTAAGAATCCATCTGGAATGAGAGAAAACATGATTGATTTTCTAAATCATGTGTGTGTGTATAATCACCAGTTGCTTAAAAGCAATTTATATCGGTGTTTAACATCATAACCAAGGGGAAAATGTCTTCTTGAGATGTAATGATAGTTTTAAGAGACCGTTAATTGCCACATTCTACAGATATGTGTGTGCTTCAACCAAGGAAAATGGCATTGGCAATTATGTCAAAGGGCATGAAGTGTACTGTATAAGGAAAACAAGATTCAATTGTAAGGGCCGAAGGGAACATTAAGGAGATGGCCTCAACAGTTTAAAAGGCAATATGGTAAGTAGCTTAATATTGTATTTTATATATATAATTTTTCTCAAGTGAAATTAATAAAAGAAACAATCCAGAACTGAAACTGATGTGTTATAAACATGAATATTGTGTTCAGATTTATATAGTATTCTACACTGACTTGTAAAAATTTCAATTATAATTAATTTGAATTTCAAGATTGAGAGAAGCAATGATGAGTTGTTTTACTTTGAACAACCCAACATAGCCATCTTTCCAAGACTGTAAGTTGCAGACAACCAATCAATAATAGAATATTTGGCAAGTTTATGTTGAACTCACTGGTTTAAATTTATGTTTTCATTCTGGTTTCATCCATTGGTGAAAAGGCTAACGTGGTAGGCTGAGGGAATGTATTTTATCAAGCAAACATTAAGTCAGTAACCAGCTAATTGCAAGAAACAAAGACATCCTTTCTTCCATAGAAATGGGAACGATGTCTTAATTCTGTTTTCTTTCATTTTGCCTATAAAATAATAAAATAAAACCAATACCTTTGATTATACTTAAATTCATAGAGAACTTAATTTTACTTATTTATTCTTTTACTTAGAGAATTCACTTAATTTTATGGTAAAAATTATTCTATGGAGGATATTTAGACTTGCCATTAAACTAAAGATTATCCCTTTTTTCCCTCCTAGCTAAGCACCTTCATTATCTCGATATCTTCTAGTTCTTATTTTCTTTCTTTGTGTGGTGTTCTTTGGATTTTCAGTAGATGATTTCTTTAAAACTCCCTGGTGGCTCAGACGGTAGTGTCTGCCCACAATGCGGGAGACCTGGGTTCAATCCCTCGGTTGAGAAGATGCCCTGGAGCAGGAAGTGGCAACCCACTCCAGTACTGTTGCCTGGAAAATTCCATGGATGGAAGTACTTGGTAGGCTACTGTCAATGGAATTGCAAAGAGTTGTACACGACTGAGCAACTTCACTTCATCTCTTAGAACTCCAGGTTACTCTTTGCTGTGATTTAATATCACTCCAGTTATGCCTTGACTTTTTGCATAAAGTTTCTTCTTTTGGTAAAGCAGTATTTTCTAAGTGTTTCCTTTGTATTCTGTTTGCTTCTGACTTCTGTAGGTTTCCAGTTTTGAACCGGGTGGTTTTTCCCTTTTATCCACTAATTGATTCTAAACATATCTCCCTTTGTTCTGATCTACAGAATTTTCTCTTTCACACTGGGCAGAAGATCAAATCTTTGCATCTCTCTAGCAAAGACTTTAATTTTTCTAGTTTTCAAACACAATAAATCTTGATTTCAGTTCAGTTCACTCGCTCAGTCGTAACCGACTCTTTGCGACCCCATGAATCACAGCACACCAGGCCTCCCTGTCCATCACCAACTCCCGGAGTTCACCTCTGTCTTATTGCTGTCTCTTTGTTGGCTACATTTGTTTCATCAGACAAAGGATTAGAATCTTCTAGATTTACTTCTGTTTTGTTTTGTGAATTTTCTGTATTGACCAAAGATTTTACCAGATAAAATTAATTTTGATTATTTTTCTTGACCTTCAAAGTATCTTCTCTTCATTCCACTTTTCTCTTGTAACCTCTGCTGGTTTGTCACATTTCTCCACGTGAGTTAGCCAAGTTACCAGATTCCTGTAGATTTATACCAGTTTTACTTCTTCCCCTTATGTTATGGTCTCTGTCTTCTGTTTCATAACTCTATCTTGAGGTTTTGTTTTTCTTTTTCGTGGCAGTTCTTCATAGTATTCTTCTCATATTTCTTTATTTCAATCTTTTCTGTTGATGTAAGCAACTGAGATTAGAGCTCTGTATCGGTTCTATATCTGTGTCTGGCATATAGGGCTGTTCCCTGACTCAGCTTTTCTTGAAAATTAAGCTTATGTTTCTTTACATTTATCTCTCTTCACACATTATTGTTTTGACTAGACAAATGTTTAGACTTTAAAAAAAATCTTTTTGCTTCTTAGGATAGATATGGGCTTCCCTGGTGGCTCAGATGGTAAAGAATCTGCCTGCAATGCAGGAGACCAGGGTTCAATCCCTGGGTCAGGAAGATCCCCTGGAGAAGAGAATGACAACGCACTCCAGTATTCTTGCCTGGAGAATTCCATGGACAGAGGAGCCTGGCGGGCTACAGTCCATGGGGTCGCAAAGAGTCAGATACAACTGAGCGACTAACAGACATAACAGGATAGATATAATTTCTTTGACTTGGGCTTCCCTGGTGGCTCAGACAGTAAAGAATGTGCCTGCAGTACAGAAGACACAGGTTCTTTGACTTACTATCTTATGTTCCTTGGCTACATGTCTTCAATTTCAGAGACAATAGTTTAGATTCATATTCACGAGGCTTATAAGAGGAGTTTTCTCTTTCTAAATAAATTTTTTATTTATTTGTGCCAGGTCTTAGTTGTGGTCTGCAGCATCTTCATTACAGCATGTGGGACCTTTCATTCAAACTCTTTATTAGTTGCAGTATGTGGGATCTAGTTCCCCAAGCAGGGATCGAACCCAGGCCCCCTGCATTGGGAGCACGAGTCTTAGCCACTGGATCACCAGGGAAGTCTCAAAAGGGGTTTTCTTGAATGAGATCTCCTGGTCTATCCTTATTTTTGTTCACTGAATCAAAAATATGTCTTTAGATCCACGATGGTCCACTCCCAAGCATGTCTTCTGCTTGGATTCTGCCATAAATGTGTGCAGTTCAAAATCTTCAACTGCATTTTTCTTGATTCAATAAAGTACTGATAACTGTTGGCTGCAGATTTTCTTCTGGTATTTTAAGAAAAAGTTTTTTGTGGTCTTCTGCATTTTCTTTTTGTGTGTGTGTAATTTTTATTTATTTATTTAATCTGTGGCTGTGCTGGGTCTTCCTTGCTGCACAGAGGTTTTATCGAGTTGCCGAGAGCGGGGGCTCCTGTCTATTCTCTGTGCATGGGTTTCTTGTTGCAGTGGCTTTTGTTTCAAAGCACAGGGTCTAGGGCGCATGGGCTTCAGTAGTTGCAGTTCCCAGGCTCTAAAGCACCAGCTAAGTAGTTGTGGCATACGGGGTTAGTTGCTCCATGGCATATGGGATCATCCCAAATCAGAGATAGAACCTGTGTCTCCTGCATTGGCAGGCAGATTCTTTACCACTGAGCCATCAGGGAAGCCTTACCTTTTCTTTTAATTGAAAAACATGCACACTCTGTAGTTCTAATTTTTTTTTCTATTGGTTTTCATGAGTAGTATTTTTCACATTTTAAAAACCTATAGATGTTTGAGGTTTTCCTTGCAATATCTCTGATATATCTGACTCCTTCCTAAGGGTTTCCTTTTGGCAAGTTTTTAGGATTTGGAGTTAGCCCTAAGTATTGTAATGTCGGCCAGATCTCCTTACTTGGATACACCTTAGGGGTTTTCTTCATGCCTGCAGGATATCTACTTTGGAGGTGTCCTGAGGTGAGTGTCAAGAGTTGCATTGTATTATAGTTTTACAAATTGTAGAAGACTTTCTACTTGATTACCCTTTTCTTTAGGTGTTTTGTCTGTTGGTGCCTGTCAAGTTTTCTGTGGTACAGTCTTTTCCACACAAGTTCTCAGAGGTTTCTTGATTGTTGTCAGGAGTCAGCTGATTGACATTTCTCTCAGGGAACTATCCCAAGTTTCTTGTCTTATCTTCTGGGTCCACAATTTGCTGTGAAGTTTTCATAGGGCCGTAGTTTTCTGTTGGGTCTTCCATTGGTTGTGCCCCTTTTTTGAAAGTGAAAGTCGCTCAATCATATCTGACTCTTTGTGACCCCATGGACTATACAGTCCATGGAATTCTCCAGGCTGGAATACTGAGTGGGTAGCTTTTCCCATCTCCAGGGGATCTTCTGAACCCAGGGGTTGAACCCAGGTCTCCCACATTGCAGCAGAATTCTTTACCAACTGAGCCACAATCTTTAGGCATCCTAAACAATCTTTTTTTTTAACTTGTGAGATTTTTCCCCTTTTCTACATTTCCTCTTGAATAGGGAGTCTTTTTATTCTCTGGTTGTATTGCATCTTTGGTGTTTGTATAACCTCTTTGATGCCTGTCAGATCTTTTTTTTTGGAACAAGTAAATCAAAGGATATGTATTTTTCACTTTTATTAATATCTCCAAATTGCTCTTTGTTTTAAAACCATTTTACTAGAGTATAGTTGATTTACAATATTGTGTTAGTTTCTGCTGTACAGCGAAGTGTATCACTCATACTTATACGTATATCCACTCTCTTTTAGATTCTTTTCCCGTAGAGGTCATTACAGAATACTGAATAGAGTTCCCTGTGTTATACAATAGGTCCTTATTAGTTATCTTATATATAGTAATGTGTATTTATCGATCTCAGTCTCCCAATTTATCCCTCCCCCTTTCCCCCCAGTGACTGTAAGTTTTTCTACATCTGTGACTGTATTTCTGTTTTGTTCATTTATACCATTATTTTTTAGATTCCACACATAAGCAGTGTTATATGCTATTTGTCCATCTCTAGGATGCCTGTCGGATCTTCTTCCAGAGTCTTCATTTTTCCTTCAGTTGTTAACCAAGTGGTCTCTTGAATATTCTTAGATTTTCTGCTGGTTCTAGCTTGTGCTTTGAAATGTCACCAGCATTTATTCCTTTGGTTCTTCTGGTGTTTGCAGGAACTCTGATACCTGCCATATCTTCCAGGGATTCTGGTTTTACTTGAGACATTCTCAGCAGCCTCCTGAGGCCTGTTAGATTTTCTGCTGGTTTTGCATTCTGCTTCCAAGTGTTCCTTAGCTTTCTGTGAACATGATCATCATTTATTTGTTCCTCTGGTTCTTTTGGTGTTTACAGATGCTCTCTCAGGCGCTGTCTGAGACCTGCCGGGTTGTTCATTAGTTCTGGTTGTATCACAGTGTCCTCAGCATTCCTGTGATATTTGCTGGGTCTGGTCTGTGCTTTGGTGTGCTCCTATGCCTTCTGTGGACATTATCTCCCATTTATTTGTCTCGTTTGGTTTTGTGGGAGCTTTTTGACATTGGCCAAGTCTTCCAGGGGCTCTGTATTTTTGGGTGGTTTCTACAGGGTCTCAAAGTCCCTGATCCTGCTCTGGAGTGCACCTAAGCCTTTTGTGGACATTTAATTTTGATAAGCATCTGTCATCGGTTTATGATTAATAATTTCGTAAATTCATTCCTGAAATTTATGGTACTATGTTGGAGTTCTGGCAATTCACCTTAAGTTAAATATATTTTTTTTTCCACCCTCTGCTTTAAAATTTGGTAGTTTACATTTTAGCCTTTCTTCCAAAGAATAAATATAAGCATGCACACAATTTTAGATATAAGCTTGGCAGCTGCTTTGGGGGTGATAGTTTTCATTTGCTATCATGATGATTATCATAATAGCTATAATTCATTGAATGCTTCCATATGCCAAACACTGTCCTAGACGTTTTGTGTGTATTGTCTCACTTAAAATTCATAACAGAAGGAGCTAAGGATTATTAGTCCCATTTTATAGATGAGGAGGGTGCATCTCAGAGAGGATGAATGGTGTGCCCAAAGCCACGTGGTTGATATGTGGACGATTCAGGGTGTAGATCCAGAGCTGGAACTCGCAAGCATTCAACTTCTCAACATGCCCTCAACCTAACCCTTCAGAATATCTTATCAATAGAGCTATGGCTTAGCTGCATAACATTATATGGCATTCCCCTCTTCCCCTGCAAGCTAATAAGGTATCTGAAGTGAAGAAGTGAAAGTTGCTCAGTTGTGTCTGACTCTTTGTGACCCCATGGACTGTAGCTCGCCAGGCTCCTCTGTCCATGGAATTTTCCAGGCAAGAATACTGGAGTGGGTTGCCATGCCCTTCTCCAGGGGATCTTCCCAACCCAGAGATCAAACCTGGATCTTCCACCTTGCAGGCAGATTCTTTACCATCTGAACCACCAGGGAAGCCCAATAAGGTAGCTATTATTTGTTATTTGCTATTTAAAGGAAATATTTTTAAATACAACAGAATCTGGGTTGGGAATCTTTAATGACTCAATTATTTGTGGGCATGCAGAAATATTTCATGGATAAAACCTGAAATGATCCACAGAAAAACTCAGATGCTGATTTTTTCCATTTTATTCAGCCAGTTCCTTCAGCGCCAAGTGTGCCTCCTTCCTGGTCTGGTTTCATTAACTTTAAAAAAGCATTTCTTTAAAACAGCTGGTAAGTCATTTCTAGTATTTAAAAAAAGAAACAGATTTTTATATGCTCAGCATAAAATGAGAATCATAGAAGCTAACATTACAACTAAATATCCAGTGCCAGCTAATATCAAAGTAGGGACAAAAATAGCTTCCTAAGTGAAGATTTTGTTTATATTCTTGTGGTAGAATATGATTGTTAAGACTTCGTGTAGAATAACATAGTGGTTTAGAGTGTGACTGACTGCCTGGGTGGGTGAATCTCTGGATTTCAGACCATGAGCAAGTTGCTTAATGTCTCTAAGCCTATTTTCTCATCTTCAAAATGAGGAGATGGTTGTAATGAATATTAAGTCAAAACCAGACAAGCAACTTGAGAGAAGCACAATTCTTCCTGGTACTGAGATCTAGGAGAAGCTTCTCCTGTGAGTTTTCGTAAAGAAGCTGCTGTAATGTCAAGAATAACATAGTCAACCATCTTTATGCTAAATATGTTCCATATATCTTCTCGGAATGAGATCCTTCATATAGGCCAATGGCATAACATTGTAACTCACTACAATTTTTCAAGAGAGCTAAAAATATCTAGAACTCTTAACTCCTGATACTTTTTTCCAGAGGAAAGTATATCCCTATCTCAAAAAGATGTCTTCATCCTCATATTCATTGCATCATTATTTATAATAGCCAAGATATAGAAGCAAACAAAGTGTCTATCAACAGGTGAATGGATAAAACAATTGTGGTATATATGTATACAATGGTACAGGAGGAAATGACAACCCACTCCAGTATTCTTGCCTGGGAAATCCCATGGACAGAGGAGCCTGGCAGGCTACAGTCCATGGGGTGGCAAAGAGTCAGACATGACTAAACAACAACACTACACACACACACACACACACACACACATATACACACTGGTATATTATTCAGCCATGAAAAAGAAGTAAATCTTCCTATTTGCGATAACATGAATAGACCTTGAGGTCATTATGCGAAGGGAAATACACTGTAAGAAAGAAAAAGATACTGTATGTTATCACTTATATGTGGAATCTCAAAGGGTCGAACTCATCGATACAGAGAACAGATTGGTGGTTGTCAGAGGCAGGGATGGAGTGGTAGAGTCAGGGACAGTGGTTAAAGAATACAAACTTCCAGTTATAAGTTAAATAAGTCCTGGGTATCTAATGTACAGCATAGTCAGTATAGTTAGGAATACTGTGCTGTATATTCGAAAGTTGCTATGTGTGATGATGGTTAGCTTATTGTTATGTTAATTGTCACTTCAGTTGTGTCCGATTCTTTGCAACCCTATGGACTGTATCGCACCAGACTCCTCTGTCCCTGGGGATTCTCCAGGCAAGAATACTGGAGTGGATCGCCATGCCCTCCTCCAGGGAATCTTTCCAACTCAGGGTTTGAACCCATGTCTCTTATGTCTCCTGTATTGGCTGGCAGGTTCTTTATCACTAGTGACACCTGGGATGACGGTTATAACCTAGATTTAATGTGGGGATCATTTCACAATATATACATGTATCAAATCATTATGTTGTACACCGAAAGCTAATACAATGTTATAAGTCAATTATATTTCTTTTGTTTCTCCTTTTTTTTAATTTATTTTATTCAAGTACAGTTGATGGTTATATTTCAATGGAAAAAGAAAACAACCTTCCCAAGAAGCAGGGGGTTGCAATGGATTCTAGGACCAGGTTGTTGAGGCTCCTAACCCCAGATCCAGTGCTTGTTAGAGCTGTGATTTCAGTTGAATTGCTTAACTTCTCTGTGCCTCAACTTCTACTTCTAAAAAGGAAGCTAAAAGTAGTATATCAGAGGGTAAAGCTCTGAGATGCTGGCACCCAGGAAGAATTGTATATGAGGTGATTGGTGTTCCCACTGTGAATGGATTTGAGGGAGAGGAAAGGTCGAGGTTGACTTCAAAGCCATGAAAAAAGTTTTCTGCATTGAGCTTTGAGGAGAGCCTGGATTCCAGAATGTGTCAGAAGCAGATCCTTGGTACTGATCAAAAGCCCTAAAATGTACATAGCTTTGAGTCGGCAGTTGATCTATTCCACGGAAATAATCAGGGTCCAAGACAGGATTACAAAGACATCCATCAAAGCACTGCTCAAATGGTGAAGTATTGAAAATTACCTAATTATCCAACAGTAGGACACTGATTAAATAAATTCTGCTCTATTTATGCAAAGAGATGCTCTGCAACCTTTAAAATGATGTTATAAAACATCTATTAGTATGGAAATATGTTTATGATATCATGTCATTAAATGAAAAGAACTAGCAATAAAATTATAAACACACACACACACACACACACACACACACACTGGAGAAAATTCAAGCTTAAAACCCATCTTTTATGTTGTTTCACTGAGATATACTAACTAATGTATAGAAACTTCCAGCTTTTTTTGTTTTGCTTAAATTTTCAATTACATGGGTAATAACAAATACATCTTCCTTTTAAAAAAAAGAAAACATTACAGCAAAGTTCCCTGTAACATCCCAGGTCACCTAATCCCTACTCACTCCTCCAATATCCTTCCAGAATATTTCCTATGTATTTTTGCTATACATAGATATACTCACAGTAAATAAATATAAAGTACAGTTTTGCACCTAAGGTTTTTATTTCCATGCAGTTTTGTCATGTATGGCTTCATGTAACCACCACTCAAGATACAGAATGGCTCCATCATCACAGAGCTTTCTGGTGCCACCCTTTTCAGTCTTACAGCTACTCCCTGGTGGCTCAGACAGTAAAGAAATCTGCCTGCAATGCAGGAGACCCGTGTTCAATCCCTGGGTCCAGAAGATCCCCTGGAGAAGGAAATGGCAACCCACTCCAGTATTCTTGCCTGGGAAACCCCATGGACAGAGGAGCCTGGCGGGCTATAGTCCATAGGGTCGCAAAGAATTGGACATGACTGAGAAACTAATACACATAACCACATCCACATGCTCCCTCTCACTAATCCTTAACCCCTGGCATCCCCTAATCTGTTCTCCATCTGTATTTTGTTATTTAAAGAATGTTATATAAATGGAAGCATACAGTATATAATCATTTCAGATTGTTTTTTCACTCAGCACAATTCCCTAGAGATCTATTCAAGTTGTGTGTAGCAACACTTTTAACAACAAAATCATTCCATGATATAAATGTACCACAATTTGCTAACCCATTAACCCACTGAAGCATGTTTGGGTTGTTTTCACTTCTTGGCTTTTTTTTTTCACCTCATGGCATGTGGAATCTTAGTTTCCTGACCAAGGATGGAACCTGTACCTCCTGCAGTGGAAGGGCAGAGTCTTAACCACTGGGCCACCAGGAAGTCCCAGTTCTTGGCTATTATGAATTGAGGTCCTGTGAACATTTGTGTGCAGCTTTTTACATGAACATAAGTTTTCATTTTTCTAGGATAAATACCCAAGAGTGCAATTGCTGGGTTGTACAATTACATGCACATTTAGTTTTGCAAGAAACTGCCATACTCCTTTCATTAGTGGCTGTGCCATTTTTATATTACAGAATCTGCCTGCCAATGCAGGAGATGCAAGAGACATGTGTTCGATCCCTGGGTTGAGAAGATGTCCTGGAATAGAAAATGGTAGCCCACTCCATTATTCTTGCCTGGAAAATTCCCATGGATAGAGGAGCCTGGCAGGCTACAGTGCATGGGATTGCAGAGTCAGACAGGACTGGGTAGCACATACACACACAGGCAATATATGAGTGATCCGATTTCTGTTCATCCTGGCCAGCATTTGGTGTTATCACCAGTTTTAATTTTAGCTATTCTGATTGTTGTAGCTTCAATTTGCATTTCCCTATTGGCTAAGAGTTTGAACATATTTTCATGTGAATGATTTTCCATCTGCACATTCTCTCTGGTAAATGTCTGTTCATGTCTCTTACTCATGTTCTAATTGGACTGTTTTTTGCTGTTCAAACTTGACAGTTATTTATATATTCTAGTGCAAGTCCTTTGTCAGATATGTAGTTTGCATATTTTCTTCCACTCAGCCACTTTTTAAGAGTTAATTTTTGTTCTTATTAAAGTCATACACACATATTTAAGTAAGCAAATCATCCTATGAGACTTGTTGTGAAAAACAATGAGACTAGACTCCTTCTCAGCCTCTCTCCCCCCAAAGCAACCACTTTCAACTCTTTTGTCTGGCTCTTTTAGTATTTACTGCCATATCACTAGATAAAATGTTTATTATTTCCTGATTTGAGGGGTTTGGCGGGACATTATCTATTGCCTTTCCACTATGAAAGATGAAGATTTAATTCTTTTTCACCCTTCCATTTAACCCCATCCAACATAGGCACACCAATTCCTCCAAAACAATCTATAATCCCATTCCACAGTTCTAAACCCAAAAATGTTTTCATAATTGACCCAAACTGAATTCATTTGGCAGCAAAACCTGGTGAAAAACTACTTCTAATCTTTATTCATATTGCTTAATGTTAATGTCCCTGTGCTGTGCTGCAGAAATTGTTACTTTGTTTCATTAGGCAGTGTTAGCCAAGACCCTTCTGGGGTTTTTCTGTAATAAATGATCTATGAGCTGCATTACCAAAAATTTTTTTTGAATACCCACTGTTTTTCTTAAACAAATTTGAATTCTGAAACATTTGGCCCAAGGGTTTCAGATATGGAATTGTCGACTTGAATAATTATAATTTGATTAGATAAATATTGTTTCCATTATTATGACTATGTAAATAAATTCTAGTCACAGGTAAGCCATGTTCTGTATGATGGTGACTATTAATGTCAAAACATGTAGAATTACTTTTGTTGATAAGACCATTTTAAACTGGGTTAAAAAAGGATGACATAAGCTCATTTAGTAGGAATTTTATTTGGTGGTTTTCCTGTATGTTATTTAGCGGACGTCGAAACTGAGCATCGCTTCCTTGGAGTATCTGCGTTCTGTGCAAATTGTACCTTTTCAGAGACAGCTTCTCATACACGCTACTGAAAATCACATTCCTACCATCATCTTTATCTCCTTTGTGCTTTGTCTCTACTCATTTATGTCTAAAATACTATGTATGTTTTTGCTCATTTGCTTATGGTCTGTCTCCTTCCCATTTAAATGTCAGCTTCACCAGTTCAGTTCAGTTCAGTCGTTCAGTCACGTCCGACTCTTTGCGACCCGATGAATCACAGCACGCCAGGCCTCGCTGTCCATCACCAACTCCTGGAGTTCACTCAAACCCACCTCCATCGAGTTGGTGATGCCATCCAGCTATCTCATTCTCTGTCATCCCCTTCTCCTCCTGCCCCCAATCTGGGCAGGAATATTTCTGTCTTACTTGCTACAAGGCCTCTGGTACTAGAACAGTGTCCAGGCCACTGTAGATGCTCAAGATTTTGCTTTGTTTAATAAGTGAATTTTGCCATTTGAAATGCAGGTAGTCATCAAGAACGAGGAAAAAAGATTTTATTCTGGGAAGACAAGCCCTACAGAGGAGGAATTTTGTTGACTTAATTATGATTTTTAACTTATAACTATTTCTTTAACAATTTTGACTGAATAATGTCACTAGATTTAAAAGATAAAAATTTTACTTTCATTGCAAATACTGTTTCATATCTCCTCTTAAGTCAAGGACAAATTTATTCTAGCCCTGAATCCATTAATACAATCCTTTTTAAGATTCCATTCTTGTGGCACAGATAGCTAATCAGGACAGGTAGCAGGTGTGCATCTTGTGTGTATTTTCATTTACATTGAAAACACAGAGGCCGGCGGTGATGACCTCCCCACGAGAATGTCATCTCTCAATGTGCCTCTCACAAATGTCTCCTTCATCCCGCTCCAGAAAAGGAGAAGGGGAAACACAAGAAGCACCTGGTGCAGAGCCCCAGTTCCTACTTCATGGATGTGAAATGCCCAGGATGCTATACAGTCACCACCATCTTCAGCCATGCCCAAACAGGAGTTTTGTCTGTTGGCTGTTCTACTGTCCTCTGCCAGCGTACAGGAGGAAAAGCAACGTTTACAGAAGGATGCTCCTTCAGCAGAAGCGGCACTAAAAGTACCCTGTATCAAGGTGAATCAGAAACCATCCCCATAAACATATTTTGGATTAAAAAGACACAAAACTAAGAGAAATTAATATAGTGTTAATGGTAGATATTGAAAGGCAAGAGAAACAAACACTGGAGAACTGGCTGTGGATTCTACTATCATGGGTATAAAATTCTAATTTAATCCTCTAGCACATTATTAATTTTACTTAATCTCTATTTGATTACATTCTAGCATTTAATGCTAGACATGTGGATACTTAAGGAAAGGCAAAATAACAAAAAATATACCAAATATACAATCCCATTGCTATCTGTAGCTGCTACCATCGGAGTAAAAGAGAATGCTGAGGTGATCTTGATTGAGAACCAAGTTCGGGGCTATGGCCACTAGCCTCAAACCTGCCCCCAAAGGAAAAATTATGCTGGGACAATGGAGGGTGCCTCCAAGACCTCTGGTTACCCAGAAGGTAGTCCATGTGGGGGAGGGGAGGACACAAAATCAAGAAACTACTGAAAAGAGAAGGTCCGGTGTGAAACAGCGGTCTCATTTTGTGGATGGTTTTCATTGGCTCCCTGCAGAAGTTTTACTAAAATGGATTGTGACAGAATCTTTGGTTTTGAATACTACAGAGTGGACAAGCACCTTCAGATGGACACAGGACCCACAGCTTGGTATAGGACAGTCATAGATGGCTAGATATGCCACAGACTCACAGCACGTTCTTCCCAAGGGAACAGCCAGCCCAATGGACTACATAAAAGCTGCTGTAAAGTGTATTTACCCTGAGGAGGCCTTTCCAGTTTTCCATATCAATGCCAAGTGGAATACCCCAGATAAAGCAGCTGAAATGCTTCACATACAAACTTTGTGGGACTGGCTTTGTGCGGATGGGGCTGTTCATCCACCCAGTTCATGGTAGGTGCTATTATTAAGGGGGCCCCTTTTCCATGGACATCCCGTTTCATCTTTCTCCTGCAGAATTGAACAACAGTCTGAGAAGCCTGATGAGATTTGTTCCCCCAGCTTCCTCATGTGGGTCTTAAAATGCCAAAAACATTAAAGAAAGTGGGAGAGACAGAAGGGCGAATTGAGAGACTTGCTCCAGTGGGGTGGACATCTTTGGATAGCTATTAAGAAATAGGATGAATAAAATGGACATTGATGGAATTGGAACAAAAGTTTTAATACAGCACTACTGAATTCTGGGGGGGACCTCCTGCTACACCTCCAACATGAAAGGTCCCCCCAGAGTCTGCTTTGTTTGTCCCAATTTAGAGGAATTTTTAAAACTGGAAGGCAAAGATTACAATGAGGAACTAATTTTGAAAATATCTGAAGTATTGGTGGCCAAAAAGGTCGTTCAGGGTTTCTGTATCATCCTACAGAAACCCTGAACGAACTTTTTGGCCAATCCTACAATAGGGAGATTAATCAAGAGAAAGATTGATAAAAGGCCTCAGTCCCTTGACTCAGCCCTTCTTTGGGAACCAGAAGTCTTATGCATGTGAGTAAAAAGGTTAGAAACCGTGGAGGTTTCGGGGACACTTTGACCAGGAGCCTGGTGCACTGTGGTACTAAAATCTGTCAGTGAGGTTCTAATGAGAGTCAGGGTATATCGAGAGGATATAGAAATGCAATAGTGGATGGAATTGAGGTGAACAAGATTGTATGAAGTGGTTATGACTTTTCTATCTGAATGTATTATGAAGATGGGTATCATCTCTGGTTGGGGAATATTTCCCCTCAGCTCAGTTCAGTCGCTCAATCGTGTCTATTTGTGACCCCATGAACCGCAGCATGCCAGGCCTCCCTGTCCATCACCAACTCCTGGAGTCCACCCAAACCCATGTCCATTGAGTCAGTGATGCCATCTAACCATCTCATCCTCTGTTGTCCCCTTCTCCTCCTGCCCTCAATCTTTCCCAGCATGCATCAGGGTCTTTTCAAATCAGTCAGCTCTTTGCATCAGGTGGCCAAAGTACTAGAGTTTCAGCTTCAACATCAGTCCTTCCAATGAACACCCAGGACTCATCTCCTTTAGGATGAACTGGTTGGATCTCTCTGCAGTCCAAGAGACTCTCAACAGTCTTCTCCATCACCACAGTTCAAAAGCATCAATTCTTCTGCACTCAGCTTTCTTTATAGTCCAACTCTCACATCCATACATGATCACTGGAAAAACCATAGCCTTTACTAGATGGACCTTTGTTGACAAATGTCTCTGCTTTTTAATATGCTGTCTAGGTTGGTCATAACTTTCCTTCCAAGGAGTAAGCGTCTTTTAATTTCATGGCTGCAATCACCATCTGCAGTGATTTTGGAGCCCAGAAAAATAAAGTCAGCCACTGTTTCCCCATCTATTTGCCATGAAGTAATGGGACCAGATGCCATGATCTTAGTTTTCTGAATGTTGAGCTTTAAGCTAACTTTTTCACTCTCCTCTTTCACTTTCATCAAGAGGCTCTTTAGTTCTTCTTCACGTTCTGCCATAAGGGTGGTGTCATCTACATATCTGAGGTTATTGATGTTTCTCCCAGCAGTCTTGATTCCAGCTTGTGCTTCTTCCAGCCCAGAGTTTCTCATGATGTACTCTGCATATAAGTTAAATAAGCAGGTGACAATATTCAGCTTTGACATACTCCTTTTCCTATTTGGAACCAGTCCGTTGTTCCATGTCCAGTTCTAACTGTTGCTTCCTGACCTGCATACAGATTTCTCAGGAGGCTGGTCAGGTGGTCTGATATTCCCATCTCTTGAAGAATTTTCCACAGTTTGTTGTGACCCAAAGGCTTTGGCATAGTTAATAAAGCAGAAATAGATGTTTTTCTGGAATTCTCTTGCTTTTTCGATGATCCAGTGGATGTTGGCAATTTGATTTCTGGTTCCTCTGCCTTTTCTAAATCCAGCTTGAACATCTGGAAGTTCACGGTTCACGTATTGCTGAAGCCTGGCTTAGAGAATTTTGAGCATTACTTTACTAGCGTATGAGATGAGTGTAATTGTACGGTAGTTTAAGCATTCTTGTACTATAAAACAGAAGACATGTAAATCCCTCCTTTAAGTCATATTCATTTGATATGCTGAGTGGGAATGAATATGATTGCCCATGCCCACACTTTGTAGAAGCTGGAATGCTCATCTGGACAAATCCTCTGCATAATAGCCATGTGTGGAGTGTATCTGTCATTTAAGGAAAAAGCCTGTAAGCGCCTCCCAGTGATGACTATTGGAACTGTGAACTAGCAAATATCCATTTGAGAGGCAATTACTAACCTGCTACCAGGTGTTAACTGGAAATGCCCCTATGACTGAAAGGCATAAAATAATCTTGAAACTTGAAATACCCAAGATGTCAGAGAAATTCTCTAATCAGGAAAGCGGTGTCCAGAAGAGTTCTGTAATAAAATAGGCATGGTTTGTACAGGAATATGGGCTTCCTTAGTACTCAACTGGTAAAGAATTTGCCTGCAATGCAGGAGACCCCAGTTTTCAGGGATTTCTCCTGGAGAAGGGACAGACTACCCATTCCAGTATTCTTGGGCTTCCTTGGTGGCTCAGATGGTAAAGAATCTGCTTGCAATGTGGGAGACCTGGGTTTGAGCTCTGGGTTGGGAAGATCCCCTGGAAGAGGACATGGCAACCCACTCCTGTATGCTTGCCTGGAGAATACTCATGGACAGAGGAACCTGGCAGGCTACAGTCCATGGGGTCACAAAGAGTCGGACATGACTGAGCAACTAAGCACAGCATAACATACAGGAATATGCCACTGGGAATGCAGCTGTATCCATGAATAGGAAGACTCTCTTCCCCTAGGACTGACTTTGGAACCATGTGAGGAGCTGCTGAATTCTATCATCACTTGGGTGGTGCCCTATAAACAGCTCTCAACTGACCAACAAATAGGTGCTTAGTGTATGGATGGTAGTTTCAACATGAACAGACAATATTCTGTTGGAAATCTACCACTCTGATGGGAAATAGTAAAAACCTATCAGCTTGGTGAGCTGCTCTGCAGGCTGTTTTATCCTTGTTTGGATCTTTACGTACTCATAGTCAGTGGCCAATGACCTGGCCACATGGTCAGGAAGAAGGGCAACGGAAGACTGGCTTATTAAAGGGGGGCCCTTACAGGTCATGGTCCTGTGGAAGTCATTATGGGAATTTGAGGGGGTGGATTAAAGTAGGTCATGTGAATGCCCATCAGAGCAATCTCATTCTTGCATTGGAAGGTGATTAGAATCAACAAGCAGACAACCTAGCGTGCTCACTTGAGGTAACCACTTGGGTCTGTGAAATGGTTGGACACTGTGGTGAGTGGGTGGGGGACCTGCAGCAATGCAGAGATGGACTAGATTCCTCTGGTATCCTCTGAGGCACAAAACACCAACAAGAATTGCTCTGTCTGCCAACAAGAGACAGAGATTATAGCCGGCCCCAGGGCAGAGTCCCTAGGGGGAGTTCATGCACAGAGATAGCAAGTAGGGCTGATGCCTGTAGCCCTGGGGGATAGAAAACAAGTGGGTCCTCACAGGAACGACTCTGACCCTGGACTGGGCTTTGCTTACCCAGGGTAGATGCACGTGCTCGGAGTACTGCAAAGAACTCAAAGAATATACCGCACCCACCTGGACCACCACGTCACATTTCTTTAGACCAAGGAACACTAGTTACGGGCCATCATGTCCAACAACAGGCAGAGAGATTTCTTCAGAGTAACAGCTGGTAAAGAATTAGAATGGGCAATCAAAACATTGGTTGTCTAAAATGGGGGAAGAGGAACTTCCCTGGTGATTCAGTGGCTAAGACTCTGCACTCCCAATGCAGAGGGCCCAGTTTGATCCTTGGTCAGGGAACTAGATCCCACATGCTGCAACTAAAGATCCCGTATGCCGCAACTAAGACCAGGCACAGACAAATAAATTTTTTAAAATAAATGGAATAGGGGGAGATGGAGGCATGAAGGACTGGCTTATATGCCCTCACGAGTGTGTGCTCATATGCAACATGAGCAGGGCTAAGGAGTATGTATCCTCACTTGATAAATTCCTCTGCTATTCTGGGTGTGAGGACAAGGATACTGGTGTGACAACTATACTTTTTTTCTTTCTGACATCATTTAACTTATTAAAAAATATTTTATTGAAGTATAACTGAATTACAATGTGGTGTATTGCAATAATTACTGCTATACCAAAATGTGATTCAGTTATAAATATCTATTCATTCTTTATCATATTCTTTTCTATTATGGTTTATCACAGGATATTGAATATAGTTCCCTGACCTATTATAAGTAAGACCTTGTTGTTTATCCATTATACATACACCAGTTTTCATCTGCTAACCCCAAACTCCCACTTCTACCCTTTCCCTTCCCCCTTGGCAACTACAAGGCTATTCTCTATGTCTGTGAGCCTGTTTCTCTTTCATAGATAGGGTGCATCTGTGTCATATTTTGATTCCACATATAAGTGATGAAGTGAAGTGAAGTGAAGTGAAAGTCGCTCAGTTCAGTCGCTCAGTCATGTCTGACTATTTGCAACCCCATGGACTGCAGCACACCAGGCCTCCCTGTCCCTCATCAACTCCCGGAGTTTACTCAGACTCATGTCCATTGAGTCGGTGATGCCATCCAACCATCTCATCCTCTGTTGTCCCCTTCTCCTCCTGCCTTCAGTCGTTCCCAGCATCAGGGTCTTTTCAAATGAGACAATCCTTGGCATCATGTGGCCACAGTATTGGAGTTTCAGCTTCAGCATCAGTCCTTCCAATGAACACCCAGGACTCATCTCCTTTAGGATGGACTGGTTGGATCTCCCTGCAGTCCAAGAGACTCTCAACAGTCTTCTCCAACACCACAGTTCAAAAGCATCAATTCTTCTGCGCTCAGCTTTCTTGATAGTCCAACTCTCACATTCATACATGACTACTGGAAAAACCATAGCTTTGACTAGATGGACCTTTGTTGGCAAAGTAATGTCTCTGCTTTTTAATATGCTGTCTAGGTTGGTCATAACTTCCTTCCAAGGAGCAAGTGTCTTTTAATTTCATGGCTGCAGTCACCACCTGCGGTGATTTTGCAGCTCCCAAAAATAAAGTCTGTCACTGTTTCCATTGTTTCCCCATCTATTTGCCATGAAGTAATGGGACCAGATGCCATGATCTTAGTTTTTTGAATGTTGAGCTTTAAGCCAACTTTTTCACTCTCCTCTTTCACTTTCATCAAGAGGCTCTTTAGTTCTTCTTTGCTTTCTGCCATAAGGGTGGTGTCATCTGCATATCTGAGGTTATTGATATTTCTCCCGGCAATCTTGATTCCAGCTTGTGCTTCCTCCAGCCCAGCATTTCTCATGATGTACTCTGCATATAAGTTAAATAAGCAGTCTGACGACATACAGCCTTGACGTACTCCTTTTCCTATTTGGAACCAGTCTCTTGTTCCATGTCCAGTTCTAACTGTTGCTTCCTGACCTGCATACAGATTTCTCAAGAGGCAGGACAGGTGGTCTGGTATTCCTATCTCTTGAAGAATTTTCCACAGTTTGTTGTGGTCCACACAGTCAAAGGCTTTGGCATAGTCAATAAAGCAGAAATAGATATTTTCCTGGAGCTCTCTTGCTTTTTTGATGATCCAATGGATGTTGACACTTTGATCTCTGGTTCCTCTGCCTTTTCTAAATCCAGCTTGAACATCTGGAAGTTCACAGTTCATGTATTGTTGAAGCCTGGCTTGGAGAATTTTGAGCATTACTTTGCTAGTGTGTGAGATGAGTGCAATTGTGCAGTAGTTTGAGCATTCTTTGGCATTGCTCAATCCCAATCCATTGCTCATTCCAATTTGGGATTGGAATGAAAACTGACCTTTTCCAGTCCTGTGGCCACACAGAGTTTTCCAAATTTGCTGGCATATTGAGTACAGCACTTTCACAGCATCATCTTTTAGGATTTGAAATAGCTCAACTGGAATTTCAACACCTCCACTAGCTTTCTTCATGGCTCAGTCTTGTCCGACTCTTCGTGACCCGATGGACTATACTGTCCATGGAATTCTCCAGGCCAGATACTGGAATGGGTAGCCTTTCCCTTCTCCAGGTGATCTTCCCAACCGAGGAATTGAACCCAGGCCTCCTACACTGCAGGTGAATTCTTTACCAGCTGAGCCACGAGGGAAGCCTAAGAATACTGGAGTGGGTAGCCTATCCCTTCTCCAGTGGATCTTCCTGACCCAGGAATTGAACCCAGGTCTCCCGCATTGTGGGTGAATTCTTGACCAGTTGAGCTATCAGGGATATCATATGGTAACTTTCTCTTTCATATTTGATGCAGTGGTCCCTGGACCAAAACTACAACTACTAATGCATTGCAGGAAGCAGGGATGATTCCTGGGCACCAAACTAAGGGCCTGATGGGGTGGGTTTTGCTTTCACTCCATGCGGCAGTATTTGGGCTAACATTGAACACAGTTCCATTGCCTATTGGTAGAGATAGTCCACTAACTCTGTACCTATGTAACCCTTTCTTACATGGATGAGAGTGGACAGAATGGGTGGCACTTGCTAGACTCCTAGTGCTGCCAATGATCTAGACCAGCACAGTGGCCAAACCTGATGTCCCTTCTAAGGTGAAAGGTTTGGATACAGAGAGGAGAAACAGTACGTAATGAAGGGTAAATGAATAACTGAGTTATGCAATGAGAGAAGTCCAATGATAATGCTTGGAAGAAAGCTAAGAGCAAGAAGTAATATTGTCTGTCAAGCCCAATTACACCAGATGCCTGAGAGCATGAAGTCATCTATTGCTGACACCGCTTCTGTTTCCTGACAAGATCAAATGGAAGCCCCGAGACATCCTGTCATACAATATGATGATGGATGGGGCTGACTATCAGACTGACTGGATGGGACTCCAGTAAATGTGTATCTTTGACTCTTATTTTTCAGGTTACATCTACCATAATGTTATGTGCTAGAATACTGGCGTCGGACACGACTGAGCGACTGAACTGAACTGAACTGGTCCTTACCCCACATTGATTCTTCCAAATGTTGCTGTCAGGTCCCTTTTGCCATAAAAGATCCCATGATCAAAGACCAGGGAGTAGCCTAAGATGTAATGAAGGATGTATCCAGGCTTGGGATACATCCAATTTCAAATCTTTGAAATTTCCTGAATGAAAGGAATATCTTTGTTAATGCTAATGAACGTGTACGTGTGTGCGTGTGTGTGTGTGTGTGCTGGGGGAGGGGCATGACTAGAGAGCATTAGGATAAGGGCTGGTCACCAAAAAAACACATGATCAGAGGGCTAAAACTTAACTACCTTACCTCCAGAGAGAGAAAAGCGGCTAGAGACTGAGTTCAATCACACTGATTTAATCAACTGTGCCTACATAATAAAACTCTGATACAAAATTTAGGACAGCAAGACCGAGGGGAGCTTCCTAGTTGTTGAACATACTGATGTGCTGGGAGGATGATGGACATGCCTGGGTTCTATGAGGAGACAGTGTGGAAGCTCTGTATCTCCATTTCCCCTGACACCTCTCCTTCCTCCCAGGCCTCACTCTATGCATCTCTTCCATTTGGCTGTTCCTAAATTATATCTTTTATAGTAAAATTGTAATAAAAAATGTTTCAGTGAGCCCAGTGAGTCATTCTGGTCAGTTATCAAACCTGAAGGGGGGTAGTAGGAATCCCCAAATTTTCAGCCAAGTCAGAGGGGTATGAGTATCCTAGGGTCCCCACTAGTGGACTGGCAACTGAAGAGTAGTCTAGCTGAAGATCTTGCCCTTTAATTTGTGACACCTACACTAACTCTGGGCTTACCAGGTGGCACTAGTGGTAAAGAATCTGCCTGCCAGTACAGGAGACACAAGAGATGTGGGTTCGATCCCTGGGTTGTGAAGATCCCCTAGAGTAGGAAGTGGAAATCCACTCCAGTATTCTTGTCTGGAAAATTCCATGGACAGAGGAACCTAGTGGGCTACAGTCCATGGGGTTATGAAGAGTCAGACGCGACTAAGCAACTGAGCACACTAACTCTGGGTATTATCACTGAATTGAATGTCAGGGCATCAAGTTGGCTCTCAGAGAATTGTTGCTAGAATGCAGAAATATTTCATTATATTTTTTGACTTTTAAAATTATAGTAAATTAAACATAAAGTTTACCCTTTTAACCAGCTTTCTTTTTAAACTTTTTATTGTAATATAAGAAAACAAAATAAATGTATAACTTACAAGTAAACCACTCAATCATATTTCACAAATTGAACACACCATTGTACCCAGCATCTGGATGAAGAACAGAACATTACAACATTTCGGCAAGGAAAAGGAATATGTTGAAAAGACAGGAACATTTTCATTAAAAAACTAAACATACTCATTAAAATAAGGGTGAGAGAGGGCATCACTTTCCCATGTATATGCACATGCCCACTCTATCATGTACCATTTCCAAAAATGGTTTCATGGAAGAATTTCTAAGGATTATTTGTGCTATGTTAAACAGCTTTTGTGGTAATAATAATTTGGGAACATACTGAATGAAAGCTAGTCAAATGGGTTGATAATTCAAGGAGATTTTCACAAATTCAGACTCCAGAGACTAGTGCCTAAACATTCTCAAGTCAGAAGAGGAATGACAAAAATATTTCTTGCCTGTTCTAGATATATTGCTATAATTATGATAAAATTGATATAACAAAATTTACCATTTTGGCATTAAGTACATTCACAATGTTGGGCAACCATCACAACTAACAACTTTCCAGAACTCATTCAAGTCAGACAGGAATTCTGAACTTATAAAACAATAGCTCCTCAATTTTCCCTCCCAACAGTCCCTGGCAACTACAGTTCTTCTTTCTGTCTCAATGAACTTGTCTATTTTTATACCTCACGTAAGTGGGATTCTACAGTATTTGACCTGTTGTGTCTGACTTCTTTCACTTAGCGCGGTATTTTCAAGATTCATCCATGTATCAGAATTTCATTCTTTTCAAAGGCTGCATAATATCCCACTTTGTGCATACACCACATTTTGTTTATCCATTCATCTGCTGATGTATATCCTTTTTTGCCCACCACTTTGCTTTTGTGAATAATGTTGCTACAGACATATACAAGTATACATATTATTATATATTTTCATAAATCAATCTTCATTTTTTTGTGTAAATAAACTTTTGGAGCACTTTACAATTTACATCTCAAATAGAAATGAATGATAACATACATTTTAAAGAGTCCAGTGTTTTATTATTAGCATTTATATTTGTTCATACTGAAGATTCAGGGATAAAATAATGGACAGAAAACTGGGATGTAAGCAATACGACATGGATGTATCATAAGTATATAGGAATATTTGCTAATTATTGGACTAAAAAGATAAAAGATGAAATTACATCAATTATTTTGTGCTCAGTCTTTCTGAATGTACTTTTGGTATTAAATTACACAGCAAGTGCTTATACTTGGAGATTCTGCCTTTTTCTTTAGCAATGAAAACATACTTATCCTTGATTAATCAGAATCAGTTTCAAAAGGTAAAACTTCTTAAAGGTGATCATGACATTTAGTGCTTTAGACCAGTACTCTTGGTGGGCTGGCTGCCAGATGACCGCTCTCGCTCTTTAGTAACTTCCATCTCAATTTTGGCTTTGATTTTCTCCCAGTCTATTTGGAGCTGTGGTAGAAGAAAAGAAGAAACGCGCATATATAGTATAAGACCTTTTTATTTAATCCAAAGTAGCTAAGAGTAAACAAAAATAGAATGTATGACTTCCAAAACATTAGAGAAAGACGGTGGGAAAGAAAAGTTAAGAAGAAATAATGTTCCCCCGCAAATGACATAGCATTAAATAATTCCTACTAGAACAATATCACCATAAAAAGCAAAGACTTTCACTGTGATGCAAAAGACCAAAATCTAGTTGTAGTTATTTATCAAAAGCACATCTCAACTATGGAACCCGAGGATTCTGCTCAGGTACGAGGTGGGAAGGGCAGGTAAGGTGGATTGCTCTCCTCCAAACAAGAGGGCAAATGGACAAAGCCCTGGCCATCAGGCCATGTTTCAAGTGCATCAACACTTCAGCACTCTTATACTGAGGTTTCCATCAAGAACCTAGCTATGAAGAAAGACAGGGGAGCATTTGCTTCACCAGAGCATACTCTGCAAAGGGGCTCCTTTGCAACAACTCTTAAAATAATATGAAGACTTGGTGCTAAGACAATGATGAAAAGATATTAGACGAAATAGTGGGAGAACAAGGTTAAAAGACAACTAAAAAGAATAACTGTAAAAAAAATAAAAAATAAAAATAAAAAAAAAGAATAACTGTAAAGTGATAACATTTATATCTGTTTCAGTCAACCACTGATCCCCACCAAGATCCAGCCCTGCCCCTCCACTATATCCCTTCCCTCCACTAAAGCAACAGACTTGGTGTTAGGAGTGGACTCTACCCTGAGTCCCACAAACAAGTTCTTTAGAAAAAAGCATTCAGATTTTTGTTTTTTAAGTCTGTCTTTTTTTTTTTAACCTAGAAATGTGTGTCCTCTCAGGCAAGACATGGGAAAAAATGGGGTCCCAGCTTAAACTTAACTCTGATTTACTTTGAAATAAACCCAAACTCCTAAGACTGAACCAAAAGTAAATAGGTTTTCACCTCCATGTAGGGGAGCTGAGTAGAATAAGTAGTATTAAAGCAGATTGTGGTGATATGTGCTGCTTAAACAGATTTATCTTAAGTAACTGAGAGTAATTTAACCTTAACACAAGACTTCATGCCTCTTTTATTTTGTGCTGGAAGTAGGTAGAATTAAGTATTTGGTTCTTTTTTATGCCAAAATCCTTTCTCTAATTTCTGTGAAGTAATTTGTGGATATTATTGGTCACCTTTATTAAGATAATCATTCAATATATTTGTCTATAATATATAAAATAGATGAATTAAAAGAATCCTTCTTACTCGTTGAAGATGAATGTCTGTGCTAAGATGCAAGTGACAACTCAGTGAAAGGCAGAGCAAATGTTAGATTATTTGAAAGGCTCATTTTTCAATCTGGCCAGAACCTGATATTTTTTAAAAGGCAGAACATTCATCTAAGAAAACATTTCAAAGAGAAAGACAAAACTTGATGAATACCTTGTCCTTCTTCCAGCTTTAAATTGACTTACATATGTTTCTTGAATCAATCACAATAAAACCATATATTGATGATAAACTAAACAACTGTTGCTTGGCTTCACCAGAAGTATATCAAGTAGACTGATGACATCTATATTAGTTACTTGCTATAGTACAAATGAGGGTGTCAGTTGATCGCTATCCTACTGAAAATAAATGTTTCACTTTCACTCTGGCATCTGTCCAGTTTTAGAACAATGTTCTGATAATTTAGTCTCTGGAATAGAGTATTTTTAACAGTGGGTTTCAGATAAGGATGTACTCATGACAGCTGTCAAGTGACTTCTACGTTAAAACACATCCCTTTCTCTTCCAGGGAGTGTTAATACTCTTTGGCACTTCTTATTCTAGTCCTGAGCAAGTCAGTTCTTCATATTCACACAGAATTAATTTCAAAATCATATCAAATGGCTCTCCATCCTCTACCCCACCTCTCTTACTCTCAACTGAAAATCAGCCTCCCACTTTAGAGAGAATATAGTGACCATTAGGCAGAATTCACTTAATTTCCTTCCTTTCACAAAAGTAGGTACATCTGTACCCACGCCTATCTCTTTCCCTTCTGTCTCAGGCCAGCATCTTCACACAAGTCCCTGATCTTATCTCAGACTCCTTTAGGACACTGGCCTTCAATTATTACCTACATATTTCAATTTCCTTCTCTTCACTGGCTGCTCCTTCTCATCCTTCCTTCTCTATTCTGTCTCCTTACAAGCTACTACCTTCATTCTTTTCATTCCAGACTCTCATCCTCTTCCCAGACCACTGTGATATAACTGTGTTCCCACTGCACTTCAGAAACTTCACTAACGCCACCATTAAGTGTTTTAATTCCTCATCCTACATACCTTCTCTATATGACTCAATTACTCATTCAACGAATATTTAATGTTCACTCTATGCCAAGGACTGCTCTAGGCACATGGATTTAGCAGTGAATAAAAATATAAAGATCACTGTCTTTATAGAAATCAGTTCAGTTCAGTTCAGTTCAGTCGCTCAGTCGTGTCCGACTCTCCGCGACCCCATGAATCACAGCACGCCAGGCCTCCCTGTCCATCACCAACTCCCGGAGTACACTCAAACTCATGTCCACAGAGTCGGTGATGCCATCCAGCCATCTCATTCTCCGTCGTCCCCTTCTCCTCCCGCCCCCAACCTTTCCCAGCATCAGAGTCTTTTCCAGTGAGTCAACTCGTCGCATGAGGTGGCCAAAGTATTGCAGTTTCAGCTTTAGCATCAGTCCTTCCAATGAACATCCAGGATTGATCTCCTTTAGAATGGACTGGTTGGATCTCCTTGCAGTATAAGGGACTCTCAAGAGTCTTCTCCAACACCACAGTTCAAAAGCATCGATTCTTCGGCGATCAGCCTTCTTCACAGTCCAACTCTCACAACCATACATGACCACGGGAAAAACCATTGCCTTGACTAGACGGACCTTGGTTGGCAAAGTAATGTCTCTGCTTTTTAATATACTATCAAGGTTGGTCATAACTTTCCTTCCAAGGAGCAAGCGTCTTTTAATTTCATGGCTGCAATCAGCATCTGCAGTGATTTTGGAGCCCCAAAAAACAAAGTCTGACACTGTTTCCACTGTTTTTCCATCTATTTCCCATGAAGTGATGGGACCAGATGCCATGATCTTTGTTTTCTGAATGTTGAGCTTCAAACCAACCTTTTCACTCTCCTCTTTCACTTTCATCAAGAGGCTTTTGAGTTCCTCTTCACTTTCTGCCATAAGGGTAGTGTCATCTGCATATCTGAGGTTATTGATATTTCTCCCAGCAATCTTGACTCCAGCTTGTGCTTCTTCCAGCCCAGCATTCCTCATGATGTACTCTGCATATAAGTTAAATAAGCAAGGTGACAATATACAACCTTGACGTACACCTTTTCCTATTTGGAACCAGTCTGTTGTTCCATGTCCAGTTCTAACTGTTGCTTCCTGACCTGCATACAGGTTTCTCAAGAGGCAGGTCAGGTGGTCTGGTATGCCCATCTCTTTCAGAATGTTCCACAGTTTATTGTGATCCACACAGTCAAAGGCTTTGGCATAGTCAATGAAGCAGAAATAGATGTTTTTCTGAAACTCTCTTGCTTTCTCCATGATCCAGCGGATGTTGGCAATTTGATCTCTGGTGCCTCTGCCTTTTCTAAAACCTGCTTGAACATCTGGGAGTTCACGGTTTACATATTGCTGAAGCCTGGCTTGGAGAATTTTGAGCATGACTTTGCTAGCGTGTGAGATGAGGGCAATTGTCCGGTAGTTTGAGCATTCTTTGGCATTGCCTTTCTTTGGGATTGGAATGAAGACTGACCTCTTCCAGTCCTGTGGCCACTGCTGAGTTTTCCAAATCTGCTGGCATATTGAGTGCAGCACTTTCACAGCATCATCTTTCAAGACTTGTAATAGCTCAACTGGAATTCCATCACCTCCACTAGCTTTGTTAGTAGTGATGCTTTCTAAGGCCCACTTGATTTCACATTCCAAGATGTCTGGCTCTAGGTCAGTGATCACGTTATCGTGACTATCTTGGTCGGGAAGATCTTTTTTGTACAGTTCTTCTGTGTATTCTTGCCACCTCTTCTTAATATCTTCTGCTTCTGTTAGGTCCATACCATTTCTGTCCTTTATCGAGCCCATCTTTGCATGAAATGTTCCCTTGGAATCTCTAATTTTCTTGAAGAGGTCTCTTGTTTTTCCTATTCTGTTGTTTTCCTCTATTTCTTTGCATTGATCACTGAGGAAGTCTTTCTTATCTCTCCTTGCTATTCTTTGGAACTCTGCATTCAGATGCTTATATCTTTCCTTTTCTCCTTTGCTTTTCGCTTCTCTTCTTTTCACAGCTATTTGTAAGGCCTCCTCAGACAGCCATTTCGCTCTTTTGCATTTCTTTTCCATGGGGATGGTCTTGTTCCCTGTCTCCTGTACAATGTCACGAACCTCCATCCAGAGTTCATCAGGCACTCTATCTATCAGATCTAGTCCCTTAAATCTATTTCTCACTTCCACTGTATAATGCCGGCCCCGGCGGCGCAGACGCGACGCGAGAGACGCCGGCCCCGGCGGCGCAGACGCGACGCGAGAGACGCCGGCCCCGGCGGCGCAGACGCGACGCGAGAGACGCCGGCCCCGGCGGCGCAGACGCGACGCGAGAGACGCCGGCCCCGGCGGCGCAGACGCGACGCGAGAGACGCCGGCCCCGGCGGCGCAGACGCGACGCGAGAGACGCCGGCCCCGGCGGCGCAGACGCGACGCGAGAGACGCCGGCCCCGGCGGCGCAGACGCGACGCGAGAGACGCCGGCCCCGGCGGCGCAGACGCGACGCGAGAGACGCCGGCCCCGGCGGCGCAGACGCGACGCGAGAGACGCCGGCCCCGGCGGCGCAGACGCGACGCGAGAGACGCCGGCCCCGGCGGCGCAGACGCGACGCGAGAGACGCCGGCCCCGGCGCAACGAACCACACAAAGAGGTGCGGCCGTGAGGAGCTACCCAACGCCTGAGGCCAGGGCTGGCGGCCGAGAGGAGCTACCCCACGTCCAACAGGCGGTGGCTGCAGGAGGGCCGAGAGGAGCTACTCCACGTTCAAGGTCAGGAGGGGCGGCCTTGAGGAGATACCCCTCGTCCAAGGTAAGGTACAGCAGCTGCACTTTGCTGGGGCGGCTGTGAAGAGATTTTCCACGACCAAGGTAAGAGAAACCCAAATAAGACGGTAGGTATTGCTAGGGGGCACCAGAGGGCAGACAAACTGAAATCATAATCACAGGAAACTAGCCGATCTGATCACATGGACCACAGCCGAATGTGGTCCACTGGAGAAGGGAATGGCAAACCACTTCAGTATACTTGCCTTGAGAACCCCATGAACAGTGACAAAGGGCAAAATGATAGGATACTGAATGAGGAATTCCCCAGGTCAGTAGGTGCCCAGTATGCTACTGGAGCTCAGTGGAGAAATAACTATAGAAGGAATAAAGGGATGGAGCAAAAGCAAAACCAATACCCAGTTGTGGATGTGACCAGTGATAGAAGCAAGGTCCGGTGCTGTAAAGAGCAATATTGCATAGGAACCTGGAATGTTAGGTCCATGAATCAAGGCAAATTGGAAGTGGTCAAACAGGAGATGGCAAGAGTGAACGTCGACATTCTAGGAATCAGTGAACTAAAATGGACTGGAATGGGTGAATTTAACTCAGATGACCATTATATCTACTACTGTGGGCAGGAATCTCTTAGAAGAAATGGAGTAGCCATCATGGTGAACAAAAGAGTCCGAAATGCAGTACTTGGATGCAATCTTAAAAATGACAGGATGATTTCTGTTCGTTTCCAAGGCAAACCATTCAATATTACAGTAATCCAGGCCTATGCCCCAACCAGTAATGCTGAAGAAGCTGAAGTTAATCGGTTCTATGAAGACCTACAAGACCTTTTAGAACTAACACCCAAAAAAGATGTCCTTTTCATTCTAGGGGACTGGAATGCAAAAGTAGGAAGTCAAGAAACACCTGGAGTAACTGGCAAATTTGGCCTTGGAGCACGGAATGAAGCAGGGCAAAGGCTAATAGAGTTTTGTCAAGAGAATTCACTGGTCATAGCAAACACCCTCTTCCAACAACACAAGAGAAGACTCTACACATGGACATCACCAGATGGTCAACACCGAAATCAGATTGATTATATTCTTTGTAGCCAAAGATGGAGAAGCTGTATACAGTTAGCAAAAACAAGACCAGGAGCTGACTGTGGCTCAGATCATGAACTCCTTATTGCGAAGTTCAGACTGAAATTGAAGAAAGTAGGGAAAACCACTAGACCATTCAGATATGACCTCAATCAAATCCCTTATGATTTATAGAAATAAACAGAGACAAATGACATTGGTAAGAGTTTCAGAAACAGGGGAGGGAGACATACCAAGGAGGGAACTGGAGGGATGAGTGCTGAACTTCAGATAGAGTGATAAGAGAAGGCCTCCCTGAGAGGCTGACGTGAAAATCTGAAGATTAATGAGTGACTCCATGAGTATATCTGGGGAAGAGCACCTAACAGAGGAAGTAAAAGGCCTTGATGTAGAAGCAGCCCCTGGACCTTGCTGATTCCATTTCAGCTCTCCCTCCGTATATCCTTCCCTTCTGGTTTCTGCTCTCCTTTCTAAATGTCCTCCGTATATCCTTCCCTTCTGGTTTCTGCTCTCCTTTCTAAATGTCCTCAATCTTTTTTTTTCCAGAAACTACAGCTCACAGAAAGTCAACAAAGGCACGAGATACAGACCATTTACTTATGAATGTGTAAAACTCAAGAAAGTCCACATTATTCCTACAACATGTTGAAAGTGCTTCAGAATTCACACAATACTAATTTTCTTTTGGTTCTGGTTAAATTATATATACCAGTTTATCACAAATGGTAAAATCTGTAACTCTGTTCAAAGTTTTAAAAGATTACTTAAGAATGGTTTCTTGTATTTCTATGCCACCTTTATAGTTCTGGTTTCTCATTTCTTAATTAGTAAATTCAGCGTGCAGGTTCTATCCCAGGCTAATTTATACACTTCCAGAAGGAACGGCCTCTTGAATCCACAGAGTGTTGAGGTGGGGAGCCCCCAACCACGTCAGATTCGTTTCACATATGATAATATACATGTTTCAATGGCATTCTCCCAAATCATCCCACCCTCGCCCTCTCCCACAGAGTCCAAAAGTATGCTCCACACATCCATGTCTCTGCTGTTGTCTCGTATACAGGGTTATCGTTATCCTCTTGCTATATTCCATATATATGTGTTAATATACTGTATTGGAGTTTTTCTTTCTGGCTTACTTCACTCTGTATAATAGGCTCCAGTTTCATCCACCTCATTAGAACTAATTCAAACGTATTCTTTTTAATTGCTGAGTAGTACTCCATTGTGTAAATGTACCAGAGCTTTCTTATCCATTCATCTGCAGATGGCCATCTAGGTTGCTTCCATGTCCTGGCTATAATAAACAGTGCTGCAATGAACATTGGAGTACATGTGTCTCTCTCAATTCTGGTTTCCTTGGTGTGTGCCCAGGAGTGGGATTGCTGGGTCGTATGGCAGTTCTATTTCCAGTTTTTTAAGGAATCTCCACACTGTTCTCCATAGCGGTTGTACTAGTTTATATTCCCACCAACAGTATTCCCATTTTTCCACACCCTCTCCAGCATTTATTGTTTTTAGACTTTTGGATAGCAGCCATTCTGACTGGCGTGAAATGGTACCTCACTGTGGTTATGATTTGCATTTCTCTGATTATAAGTGATGCTGAGCATCTTTTCATGTGTTTGTTAGCCATCTGTATGTCTTCTTTGGAGAAATGTCTGTTTAGTTCTTTGGCCCATTTTTTGATTGGGTCGTTTATTTTTCTGGAATTGAGCTGCAGGAGTTGCTTGTATATTTTTGAGATTAATCCTTTGTCAGTTGCTTCATTTGCTATTATTTTCTCCCATTCTGAAGGCTGTCTTTTCACCTTGCTTATAGTTGCCTTTGCTGTGCAGAAGCTTTTGATTTTAATTAGGTCCCATTTGTTTATTTTTGCTTTTATTTCCAATATTCTGGGAGGTGGGTCATGGAGGATCCTGCCATGATTTACGTCGGAGAGTGTTTTGCCTATGTTCTCCTCTAGGAGTTTTATAGTTTCTGGTCTTACATTTAGATCTTTAATCCATTTTGAGTTTATTTTGGTGTATGGTGTTAGGGAGTGTTCTAGTTTCATTCTTTTACAGGTGGTTGACCAGTTTTCCCAGCACCACTTGTTAAAGAGATTGTCTTTTCTCCATTGAATATTCTTGCCTCCCTTGTCAAAGATAAGGTGTCCATAGGTGCATGGATTTATCTCTG
This sequence comes from Moschus berezovskii, assembly GCF_049115385.1. Lineage (NCBI taxonomy): Eukaryota > Metazoa > Chordata > Mammalia > Artiodactyla > Moschidae > Moschus > Moschus berezovskii. Next base: position 130,087,088 of record NC_142460.1, on the reverse strand, counting down.
GGCTGTTTTGTTCCATTGATCTATATTTCTGTTTTTATGCCAGTACCATACTGTCTTGATGACTGTGGCTTTGTAGTAGAGCCTGAAGTCCGGTAGGTTGATTCCCCCAGTTCCATTCTTCTTTCTCAAGATTGCTTTGGCTATTCAACGTTTTTTGTATTTCCATAGAAAATGTGAAATTATTTTAGCTCTGTGAAAAACACTGTTGGTAGCTTGATAGGGATTGCATTGAACTTATAAATTACTTTGGGTAATACATTCATTTTCACAATATTTATTCTTCCAATCCATGAACACGGTATATTTCTCCATCTATTAGTGTCCTCTCTGATTTCTTTCACCAATGTTTTATAGTTTTCTATATATAGGTCTTTTGTTTCTTTAGGTAGATATATTCCTAAGTATTTTATTCTTTTTGTTGCAATGGTGAATGGAATTGTTTCCTTAATTTCTCTTTCTATTTTCTCATTATTAGTGTATAGGAATGCAAGGGATTTCTGTGTGTTGATTTTATATCCTGCAACTTTACTATATTCATTGATTAGCTCTAGTAATTTTCTGGTAGAGTCTTTAGGGTTTTCTGCGTAGAGGATCATGTCATCTGCAAACAGTGAGAGTTTTACTTCTTCTTTTCCAATTTGGATTCCTTTTATGTCTTCTGGTTTCTGCTCTCCTTTCTAAATGTCCTCAATCTTTTTTCTTTCTTTTTCTTCTATATCCTTCTCCTTGGTACCCTCTTCACTATTAGCATTCACTGGGGTTCCAAACACAGCTTTTTCATACTTTCCCTAAGAGATCTCATCAACTCACATAGCTTCAACTATACCTAAATTGTCATGATCATAGATTTATTTATCTAGCCCTATTCTTCCTTTATCAACACCCTTCGATGTTCACATTGATATTTCCAACTGCCCACTAGACATCTCCACCTAGATAGGGTCTATCCCACAAGGACTTCTAATGCAAAAAATGGCCTATTTTCATGTATTAAACTAAAAAAGGTCCACAACTTGTTTATGCTCATGTTCCTCCACCAGTCACCCACGCTAGGAATGCTGAAGTTGTTCTCAAACGCCTTGACTTACCTCACTGCTCTCCTCCTACTTCTAACCACAATGTTCTATTAATTTTTCTGATTTTTTTTCTTACATTAATCCTACCCTTTCCATCTCCTGGTGAAACTATTATAGTAACTGGCCTCCTGGTCACCACCCTCACCTCCAAACCATCTTCCACCTAAGAAGCTATCTTTCAAGTCATTCTCTTGATTACAAACCTTCAAATCTTTGCATTGCCTTCATTATGAAATCTGTTAGCACAGATGCTTCAATGTCTGGTCTCATCAATATTCCAGTCAGTCAGAACCCAAGGCACTCCCTCTGTACTCCACCATTCTTTCAAGATCCCATGCATTTGCTCTTATTATCATATCCTTTGACTGACTGACAAAGCCCTACTCAAGATAATTTTGTGGAAAAAATAAATTAAAACTAACAAATGCTAAGTATATCATTTCCAAATGGGGGGGAAAAAGGATAATTTTGTGAAAAATTCTAAGTTTCGGTTTCTACTTAGGAATTGGGATTTTTTTAATGGAAAAGTGATCATGTCACTTCCATTCAGTATCTTTACATTAATCTTAGGGTAAATCCAACTTACCTAATGTGCCCTATGAAACTCTCAGGTCAACCTCCCCTTTGCTCATCACTCTTAACCACTTCAGAGCCTCCCCTATCCTGGAATGTGTCCATCCCCACACCCTCTCCCCTCGATCAGTTTCCACCCATCCTTCAGAGTTCAGCTCTAACATCATTTGCTTTCCTTTGAAAAATCTTTGCTGATACCCCCATTCTAGGTCAGGCTCCACATTCATAAAGTCTAATAGCACTATGCACACTACCTTCAAAGCTATTATCACAAATGAAATTAGCAATTAACTATATAATTATCTATCGCCTCTCTTTGAATACAAATTTCAAAGGGTCAGTGTCTGCCAGGTTTACTACTATATCCCAACCACCAAGGAGAATACATTGTCTGCAGGAGCCACTCAATAAATACTGAATGAATGAGAGATCCAGGAAATGAGCTACCACTTAATCTCTCACTATTTTCTCTATTTATCATTCCTTTTTTCTTTCTCCTAGCATAATGCTTTAAACATTTCCTGGCTCTTCTACTTTTCTTTCTGCACACAGTATGTATTCAGTGAACTGAATGTATTCCTCAAGTGGATTTTATTTGCCAGACTAATGAATTATCTTACAAACACTTGCTGAACACCATTGTAGACCAGGTATAATGACTCTAATGGGGTTCTTAGAAGACAGTACACCTTGTATAGATCTCAGATTTCCACATTTTAAACCAGAAAGGCCCAAATAACATTTCAGGGGTCATAAATATGAATGTATGTCAAGCCTCACTACTTATAAACTTTTATGTTATGCATTGTGAAGCCATTTGAATTCACCAGCTATCTAGAATAAATTTTTCAAGGTTTAGAAAAATGATCTTTTTCTATTCAATTCTTAGTTCTAAAATAAAAAGTTTATATAATCACAATTTTGGTTAAGAAATTTTAAGTCAAAGATTATTTTCATCTTAGTTCAGTTCAGTCACTCAGTCGTGTCTGACTCTGCGACCCCACTGAGACAAATAACATATACTTATAAAGCATATAATTATTATCAAATACTGCGTAATACTTACACCTTCTGCATACTGCAGGTATCGTTTATTAGTTTCCTGTTTACCAAATGTCTCCAAAAATTTTTGACGGTAAGCAAGAACAGTGTCAACATGTGTTTTGTATTTTATAGCCAATTCAAGAGCCCTATAATGAGAAATAAAACATTATCAGCACTGATATGTTGACCACTATGGGCAGGGGAGTTCTGGGGTGAGAGGGTGGGACAAACGGTCTATGTATTTCCCTCTACTCATCCTTCAATATGAAAGGTATGTCATAGCCCCCACCTTATCCATCTTGTAAATTTCTATTTATACTTCAGGGTCCAGACCAAACATGATCTATTCTCCCTGACCAGCTCTCCTTGGAGAAATAAATGATCATCACATCTTTCTATGCTACAGAACACACATACTATTATTATAGTCCTGCTCACAGTGTATTGTAACTATTATGAATTTGTTCCTTGAATTAACCTATACATTTAATAAAGGTAGATGTGGGTTTCATTTCTCTTTGGTGAGCATTACTGAGTAGACGTATGGTAAATGCTCATTGAAAAGTTCACTGAAATCATAAGATAAAAGTGAATTCCCCAAAGTGAATGTTCAACTATCCTGACCATTTTTTAAGTCTGTAATGAACGTAAGAGAAGACTCTACACATGGACATCACCAGAGAGTGGACACCAAAGTCAGATTGATTATATTCTTTGCAGCCAAAGATGGAGAAGCTGTATACAGTTAGCAAAAACAAGACTGGGAGCTGACAGTGGCTCAGATCATGAACTCCTTATTGCCAAATTCAGACTTAAGTTGAAGAAAATAGGGAAAACCATTAGACCATTCAAGTATGACCTAAATTAAATCCCTTATGATCATACAGTAGAAGGGAGAAAATAGATTGAAGGGACTAGATCTGACAGACGGAGTGCCTGATGAACTCTGGATGGAGATTTGTGACACTGTACAGGAGACAGGGAGCAAGACCATTCTCAAGAAAAAGAAATGCAAAAAAGCAAAATGGCTGTCTGAGGAGGCCTTACAAATAGCTGGAAAAGAAGAGAAGCGAAAAGCAAAGGAGAAAAGGAAAGATATACCCATTTGAATGCAGAGTTCCAAAAAATAGCAAGGAGAGATAAGAAAGCCTTTCTCAGCAATCAATGAAAAGAAACAGAGGAAAACAACAGAATGGGAAAGACTAGAGATCTCTTCAAGAAAATTAGAGATACCAAGGGAACATTTCATGCAAAGATGGGCTCGATAAAGGACAGAAATGGTATGGACCTAACAGAAGCAGAAGATATTAAGAAGAGGTGGCAAGAAGAACTGTACAAAAAAGATCTTCACGACCAAGATAATCACGATGGTGTGATCACTCACCTAGAGCCAGACATCCTGGAATGTGAAGTCAAGTGGGCCTTAGGAAGCATCACTATGAACAAAGCTAGTGGAGGTGATGGAATTCCAGCTGAGCTATTTCAAATCTTGAACGATGATGCTGTGAAAGTGCTGTACACAATATGCCAGAAATTTGGAAAACTCAGCAGTGGCCACAGGACTGGAAAAGGTCAGTTTTCATTCCAATCCCAAAGAAAGGGAATGCCAAAGAATGCTCAAACTACCGCACAATTGCAGTCATCTCACATGCGAGTAAAGTCATACTCAAAATTCTCCAAGCCAGACTTTAGCAATACGTGAACCGTGAACTTCCAGATGTTCAAGCTGGATTTAGAAAAGGCAGAGGAATCAGAGATTAAATTGCCAACATCTGTTGGATCATCGAAAAAGCAAGAGATTTCCAGAAAAACATCTCTTTCCGCTTTATTGACTATGCCAAAGCCTTTGACTGTGTGGATCACTATAAACTGTGGAAAATTCTGAAAGAGATGGGAATCCCAGACCACCTGACCTGCCTCTTGAGAAACCTGTATGCAGGTCAGGAAGCAACAGTTAGAACTGGACATGGAACAACAGACTGGTTCCAAATAGGAAAAGGAGTACATCAAGGCTGTATATTGTCACCCTGCTTATTTAACTTATATGCAGAATACATCATGAGAAACGCTGGGCTGGAAGAAGCACAAGCTGGAATCAAGATTGCCGGGAGAAATATCAATAGCCTCAGATATGCAGATGACACCACCCTCATGGCAGAAAGTGAAAAGAAACTAAAAAGCCTCTTGATGAAAGTGAAAGAGGAGAGGGAACAAGTTGCCTTAAAGCTGAACATTCAGAAAACTAAGATCATGGCATCTGGTCCCATCACTTCATGGGAAATAGATGGGGAAACAGTGGAAACAGTGTCAGACTTTATTTTCTGGGGCTCCAAACTCACTGCAGATGCTGATTGCAGCCATGAAATTAAAAGACGCTTGCTCCTTGGAAGGAAAGTTATGACCAACCTAGATAGTATATTAAAAAGCAGAGACATCACTTTGCCAACCAAGGTCCGTCTAGTCAAGGCTATGGTTTTTCCAGTGGTCATGTATGGATGTGAGAGTTGGACTGTGAAGAAAGCTGATCGCTGAAGAATTGATGCTTTTGAACTGTGGTGTTGGAGAAGACTCTTGAGAGTCCCTTGTACTGCAAGGAGATCCAACCAGTCCATTCTAAAGGAGATCGATCCTGGGTGTTCATTGGAAGGACTGATGCTAAAGCTGAACCTCCAATACTTTGGCCACCTCATGCAACGAGTTGACTCACTGGAAAAGACTCTGATGCTGGGAAAGGTTGGGGGCGGGAGGAGAAGGGGACGACGGAGAATGAGATGGCTGGATGGCATCACCGACTCTGTGGACATGAGTTTGATTGAACTCCGGGAGTTGGTGATGGACAGGGAGGCCTGGCGTTCTGTGATTCATGGGGTCGCAGAGAGTCAGACACAACTGAGCGACTGAACTGAACTGAACTGAAGCCCATCATCCTATACATAACTCATATCAGTTGAGCCAGGAGTAACCTAGTACAGTATAGCTCTCCTACACTGTTCACTGGATTTTTTTATTTTTTTATTTTTTGCAAATTGGAAAAGTTTTATTAATCATTCACCAAAATCCATAGAAGAATCTTAAATGTTTACAGGGACAAACTGTTCCACTGCTTCTGTGTCACCGTGTCCTTCATGGTAGAGTATCACAGGTCAAGTTTCTGATTGTTTCATTTACTTAAAACCAGATGTAAAGAAACAACCTAAGTCATAGCAACTTCAGGCTTCAATGTGAAACCGTCAAACCATCTTGAACAGGTTTTCTTTCTGAAAGCGGCATTCCTGTCCAGAAGATGCTTAAGGCACACCAACCTTTCTTCTTCCAACTAGCCAGTAATAGTTAAATGCCTCAGATGCCCTCAGAGGTCCCGACATTTAGTCAAGGCAAGTATGAAACAGGGTGCATGCCTTCTTCTAGGTGTAATGAATTATCAGTTTTGAGAAAGACATTAAAATCATCATGGAATCCTTGGAGGACTGAGATACCAAAGCACCAGTGCAGAGAATCTCATGCAATAGGAAGCCCGGAAGCAGGACTTCTTTCTTCAGTACCAGGCCCTTCTAGACTTTGGTCTAGAAGAAGATGATTTTTTTGTGCTTTGAGTTGGGAATTTGCCCCTTCGACTTTAACCTCCGAACAGCCTCCCTCATGTGTTTAGGTTGTAGCGGTGGCATTTCTCCCCACTTCTCACACACATCCAGTGCTTCTTCTACCACCTCCCCGACGAAAACTTTGGAAATACCAGACATAGCAATAACAACATTCTGAGACACAGAGGTGCCTGTGATGGACTGGATCAGCCTTTTAATGGCTGCCTTAGGGAAAGCTGACCGGCGATACATTTCATAACGGTTCAGCTGCTCCTCAGAAAAAGAAGAAACCAGGATTTGCATCTTTTGAATCTCATCTTCATCCACTTTCTGCTTCTTCTCTTTCTTCTCTTTGGTATCTATTTTCAGTTTTTTGGCTGCAGGAGTAAGTAATGAGTCTTCCCTTTCAACTGCTGTTAAATCTGAGATATCCTGACTCTTGAGCTCGCCTTCTTCAGCGACGGCCTCTTTCAATTCCCCGTCTCCGTCACCGTCCGTTTCCTCCGGGATTCCGTCCGTATCTGTAACCCTGGGACCCCCAGGAGCCGCCGCCGTCTCGTCTGATTCCCCAGTCTCTCCACCTTTTTCCATGGGCGATTCGCAGGCACTATCCATCGCGGCTAGAACCCCTGGATTTTTTTAAAGTGTAAAAATAGACAACACATTTACAGGAGACTTGGAAAATACAGAACAAGGAGACATATAGCTCCATTATATATTACAATTAAGTTTTTTAAGTAAATAAAGATTTTTTTGTTGGAGTTTCAATATCAAACTCTCAAAAATTAATAGAATGGATATACAGAGAAATAGAAGGATATAGTAGAAAAGCACTAAGGTTTATACAAATTTATAAAATTTTCACACAACATATTCTGTTCATTGTTCCCATGTATGGGAAATGATCTCATAATAATCAGAGTATATTATTTCTCAACTTGTCTTGCTTTCTATTGTGCTATATGACTTCAAAATAGGCGGTCATAGTTTATCAGAGCCAACTATTATGAACTTGTTTTTTTGAACAACTAGAATTTTCTCAACATGGGATTGCTTAGTAGGAAAATCTGTTTGGTTCTTGACATGCTTTGGTTTGACATAAATAGTAACTTTAAAAAGTATTTTAGATATTATGTGTGTATTAACTGATGAATAACAAATGAGAGATATTAAAGGTAATAAGAAAAATTATGAATATAAGTCATGTATAATATAAATGATAATGCCAAAGTCTAGTACAATGATTTCTTATAAAAATATATTGGCCCAAACAATATTACTAAATGCAAGGGTCAATATTTGCTATCCACCACAAACTCCTCACAAAGTTTCCTTGTTTCTCTGTGACTTTAAGTCTTTCAGAGAGAAAAAAAAAAGATACAGAGAAAAAAAAATGTAGAGGTACTAGAATATAGGGGAACAAAAGCAGAAAACCAGAGCAGGCAAAAAACAATTTATAGAGGCTCAAAAGACGAGAAACAGAAGTAAAGATGCCTTAACTCTTCTAAGCCTCTCTCATTTTATCCCCCTGTAAATTCCTAAGGCTCTGATTCCAGTGGGGTACGATGGGTGGAGACTCCAGTGAACCACCTCTTTGGCATCTTAGAGTTCCATTTCCCATTATTTCTTTATGATTATACAGGACAGGGGAAGGAATTCTTGATTGCACAAAACTGGAAGAGTTCTAAGCAGGAAGTACATGAGCATCTATTCTGGGTTGGGGCTTTCCAAAAATTCCAAAGAGATACTTTGTTATGGAACATCAATACATTTAATTATGTAGAAGGTATAGAATATGATGTCTAATCCTGCATTTAGATACTAAATACTAAGTATTATCTATTATAATATTATTATAAAATATGTATTAATTATCTGACTGAAAACAATCAGGTAAAGGTAAACAGTCAAATGATATGTGGGATTTTAAATGCTCTGTAAAAGCACACAGTGGGTAAAAAATGTTTCTCTACCACATTTAAGAGGGAATTTACTCCAAATTATATAAGAGTTATGGGAACAGTATGTCTCTAGCTTTAAAATGGTTATTTGGCAATGAAACAAATTTAACATTAGATTATGGGGCTGGAAAAAATCCATGTATCCTCTCTGATTTTAAATAGAAGGAAGTTATATAAAAAGATGTTATAACTTCAAAGTATAATTTTTGCATAACTTGAATGAAGCAAAATTACTTTATGTAAGTGGTATAAGTAAAAGAAACTATTTTTATTAATACTTACATAAAGAATCAATATACATACATGGAGTTTCTAGTTTCTACCTCTCTTAACTTGCTTTTGAAAACAGACCACCACCAAATGTCCAGGGGGAATGGCACATGGATAACTTGCATATCTATAGCCCTCAAGAGCTGCATCTTAGTAAATTGCAGGCAATTTTCAAATTCAAATATAAATGATAGAAGCACAAAGCAGCAAGATGATGCTTCTCAAATAGAATAACACATATTAACAAATTAAATCTGTTCCCAGGCTTCCCCAGAGGTCCAGTGGTTAAAGATCCGTCTGTCAATGCAGGGGACATGGGTTCAATCCTTGCTCTGTGAAGACCCCACATGCCAAAAGGCAGGTAAGTCTGTGCACCATAACTGCTGAGCCTGTGCTCTAGAGTCCACAAGCTGCAACTCCTGAGCCCACATTCCAGAATTACTGAAGTTCGTACTCTAGATCCTGTGGTCTGCAACAAAAGAAGCCACTGCAATGAGAAGCCCTCGTAATGCAACTAGAGAGTAGCCCCTGCTCTCCACAACTAGAAAAAGTTCTAATGCAGCAATGAAGAATCAGTGTAGCCAATTAAAAAAAAAAAAAAGTTTTCTTCTAAAGTATGTAAATATAGAAATTCAAGGATCCTAAAAGGAATCTAATATATTTATCAGCCAATACTTAAATTCTATCATTCTAGAATTTCGGAAGGATAGAATTAGAATATCACCATAACTGATTAATAGATCAGAGCAAAAACTGTCAATAGCTAACATCACAAAAAAGACAGACGACCAGTTATTACAGAAACACATATAATACCAATTCTGATAGATCCTTACCAAAGGAAAAATTTAAATCTAAACTTAATCAAGTTTCTACAGCTTTCCAGGTAGCTTAGTGATAAAGAATCCACCTGCCAATGCAGGAGCTGCGGGAACCCCAGGAGACATGGGTTCTATCCCTGGGCTGGGGAGATCCCATGGAGGAGAAAATGGCAACTCACTCCAGTATTACTGCCCAGAGAATCCCATGGACAGAGGAGCCTGGTGGGCTACAGTCCATGGGGTTGCAAAGAGTTGGACATGATTGAGCGTGCAGGCACGTATATCATCAAGTTTCTACATTCAATACCAATTCACAGCTAATTCGGGGGCAGAGGAACATGTTAAGTGATACCACAAAGATGCAGTCAACAATATCTAGATTATAAGAAGTTCTCTAAGCCCAAATAAAATACAAAAAACAAATAGAAGAACCTGTAGATTTAAAGAAACTTAAGAGTACATCAACCAGTCACAATGCATGTATCTTTTCTGGATACTGCATCAAGCAACATAAAGCAAAACAAAACATTTATGAGACAAACAGAAAAATAAGAACACTGAACAGAATTATTATTAATTTTAAAGGTGTGACCATAATATTATGGTTGGATTAAAAAACTTTAAGATGCATACTGAAATATTCATAGATAAAATAATATGATGACTGGGATCTGCTTTTAAACAATGGTAGGGAGGGATAGAGTGTGGGTAGAGATTACTCACAAATCACTTATTGTTGAAGCTGAGTGATGGGTACATGGATATTCAGTATACTGTTCTACTTTTATATATGTTTGAAATTTTCCATAATGAGTAGCTTTTAAATTTCATCTTCTTTGCCCCTTCTTGATCTCTTTTGCTGAATCTTCCTCTTCAACCAGACCATTAAATGTTGAATTCAGGAGAAATCTGCCTGCTGCCTTCTTTTCTTTTTCCTTCTTTAAATTCTAGTAGGTAACCCTGACACTTACACACTGTATGTATCTACATTCAGTGTTTGCAGAGGAAGTACATGGCAAAATGACTGAGTACTGCATAAAGATTAAGACCATGAAATTAAGTACCGGCTATGTTCATAGATAATATAAAATGATAAAATGTTTTTATCCTTCAAGAAGTATATAATCTAAAATCTTTGTAAATGGAAAAATTTACAAATATAAATAATAAGAGATAAACATCAATCCTCCAGAACAATGTAAGTAGTAGTATCAGCAGTATATATATTCACTGCAGTAATAGAAAATTCAGGTCCGCTTTGATATTGGAAGGCTCAGGTTCAAATCCGAGATCTGCCACCTAATTACAAATAATCCTCAACTTCTTCATTTGTATAATGTTGTGATAACCAAGTGAGAGGATATATGGAAAGCATTGAACACAATTCTGACACATCATAAGCATTAATAAGTAGAAGCTTCACTATTATTAATGACAATAAAATGGAATTCTTAAATAGGTTGTAAGCTTTCTAATATAAAGATGATTTTTAAAATAGTTGTTATATTGTATGGTGTTCAGAATGCTGTATAAATAGGAATGCCTAAAATTTATAAACATAAATATTTTCTCAAAAGTATCAGTTGAGAATATGCTGTAAACACTATTCTTCACTATTTCTCATGGAACTCATAGTTTAGTAATGATATGTACAATTTTCCATCAGTTCTTTAATATAGTTTAAAAAATTTTTAAATATTATTCATACTGTCTCTTTCCAAACTGCTGCTGCTGCTGAGTCGCTTCAGTCGTGTCCAACTCTTAGCGACCCCATGGACTGCAGCCTACCTGGCTCCTCCATCCATGGGATTTTCCAGGCAAGTGTACTGGAGTGGGGTGCCACTGCCTTCTCCGCTTTCCAAACTACTTAAATATTTATGAATTATGACTAAACTGAGCTCAAGAACAAAGGCCTATTCATGTTTGCAGAACCTAAAATAGTTTTCACAATCCTTTGTATAGCTAAACAATGACAACAGATTTGTGTAAATAAAGCATTGGAATAGAATGGCTGACCTATATAAATGTATAAATTAAATAAAGAGACCATAGTATGTCCATACCAAAATCGTTTGTTACTTTTGTTAGCCACTTTTATTATTCCTGTTCAAGGGGAAGATAGAGACAGGGTATCTATAAAAATTCTAACCCAATGGCACCCCACTCCAGTACTCTTGCCTGGAGAGTCTCATGGACAGAGGAGTCTGGAAGGCTGCAGTTCATAGGGTCTCTGAAGGTCAGACATGACTGAGTGACTTCACTTTCACAAGGGAATTATAAGGGGCTAGTAATTTAAAAATTAGTAGTTATTTTTAAGCACAGAGAGAGACAAAGATGATGAAAGACATTTCAAACCCGAAAAAATCAACATGCCAACTTTTTAACATGGTAACTTCAGGTGTATATAAGCACTACAACCTTGTTCACTGAGAGATATATGCCTGAAGAAAAAGAACAGAGAAACATAATATGCCATAGAGAGGAGAAGCTAGCCACTCAGTCTCAGAAAGCAACCTGTCCCAACGCCTAAGCTGGCAGGGAAGGTTACTGACCGCTCCTTGATACATATCCTTTTGTTTGTCTTTCTTAGCTTAACAAATCTTTCCTGGATCCTCTCTCTGCCTGTCTAACTGCTTTATCCCCATCTTTCATTGAATTTCTCTTCTTTCACCCATCCCGCAAATAGAGTTGATGTGTTCTCACTCCACACATGCCCCAGACAATTACATCCATCCTTCTGGCTTCGACTACCATCTGTTTGCTGATGACTCTTAATCTACATCTCTATTTAAAATCTTTCCTGAGCTCCATATCTAATAATCAACTATTATCACATATCACATATCTCTAAACAAATATTTCAAATTCAATATCCCTTCCAAACCTGCTAATATTCTTACCACCATCTATCCAGTTACTAAAACGAGAAATTCTGGAGCCATCTTAGACTCTCTTTTCTTCTTCACAGACAAATCTAATTAATCATGAGTCAGAGATGGCAAAAATCTTTAATGGCAGGCTACTCACAAATATATTCAAGCTGGATTTAGAAAAGGCAGAGGAACCAGAGATCAAATTGCCAACATCTGTTGTATTATTGAAAAAACAAGAGAGTTCCAGAAAAACATCTACTTCTGTTTTATTGACTATGCCAAAGCCTTTGATTGTGTGGATCACAACAAACTGTGGAAAATTCTTCAAGAGATGGGAGTACCAGATCACCTTACCTGCCTCCTGAGAAATCTGTATGCAGGTCAAGAAGTAACAGTTCTTGAACAGTTCTGGTTCAAGAAGCAACAGAACCAGACATGGAACAACGGACTGGTTCCAAATTGGGAAAGGAGTACGTCAAGGCTGTATATTGTCACCCTGCTTATTTAACCTATATTCAGAGTACATCATGAAAATGCTGGGCTGGATGAAGCAAAAGCTGGAATCAAGACTGCCGGGAGAAATATCAATAACCTCAGATATGCAGATGATACCACCCTTATTGCAGAAAGGGAAGAACTAAAGAGCTTCTTGAGAGTAAAAGAGGACAGTGAAAAAGCTGGTTTAAAACTCAACATTCAGAAAACTAAGATCATGGCATCTGGTCCCATCACTTCATGGCAAATAGATGGGGAAACAGTGGAAACAGTGACTGATTGTATTTTCTTGGGCTCCAGAATCACTGCAGATGGCGACTGCAACCATGAAATTAAACAACACTTGCTCCTTGGAAGAAAATTTATGACCAACCTAGATAGCATATTAAAAAGCAGAGACATTACTTTGCTGACAAAGGTCTGTCTCGTCAAAACTATGGTTTTTCCAGTAGTCATGTATGGATGTGAGAGTTGAACCATAAAGAAAGCTGAGTGCCAAAGAATTGATGCTTTTGAACTGTGGTTTTGGAGAAGACTCTGAGATCCAACCAGTCCATCCTAAAGGAAATCAGTCCTGAATATTCATTTGAAGGACTGATGCTGAAGCTAAAACTCCAGTGCTTTGGCCACCTGACGCGAAGAACCAACTCATTTGAAAAGACCCTGATGATGGGAAAGATTGAAGGTGGGAGAAGGGGATGACAGAGGATGAGATGGTTGGATGGCATCACTGACTCAAAGGACATGAGTTTGAGCAAGTTCCGGGAGTTGGTGATGGAGAGGGAAGCCTGGCATGCTGCAGTCCATGGAGTCACAAAGAGTCGGACACAACTGAGTGACTGAACTGACTTACAAATATAAATGTGAATAAATTTTTATATGATATCAGGAAACTCTTAAGTACAATGGAAAATGTAATTTACTAAGTGATAGAAGAATACATTAAGATCAGTCAGGTTTTGGAATTGATGAAAAATGTTTTTTTATTACCTTTCCCAGTTGTAGAGATTAATATTGATCTGAATTGCTTGATAAACAAGGCCAGCCTGAAGAAGAACAATTTCAGCCTCCTGTATGTTCCCACTAAACATTAATATGTGGGCCATTTTTGATTCTTTAGATGGAAGATTTTTCATAGAATTGATATATTGAACTTTATCAATCTAAAAAAGAAAGAAAAATATTTGAAGTATATAGTAAGAAATTACAGTTTAAAAAACACACACACACAAACACATAAACATAAGTAAACACTACTTACTTCACCGATTGCTGCATAGGCTATTTCTGCAGTAGTCATATCTCGATTAGCAACTGCCATAGCAGCTAGGCAAGCCCACATGGTTTGCTCCTAAAGTGAAATATGAGAACAATTATTTCAACTACATGGCTGAATTAAAATATAATTATATTTTAATGCAAAAGAAAAGATTGCTGAGCCTGGCACTGAAAAAGATAATAATTTAATAAATTAATGTGGTGGAAATTTCATAGTGGCTATGCTGTTATAGCACATAGAGAAAGTTTTGAATAGATTTTTTGTGAAATGTTCATTTCTAATTAAAAAAGGTTTACTTTTGAACTTATGATACACAGTAATGATAACTCAAGGTTATAAGCCCTCCAGTCTTTTTGATGAGACGTCAAAGAATGCAACTGCAGGGAACCAGAGAAAAAGTGAGGTTTTCACACAATGCTATTAGAGCAGACTGTCGCCAATAATGTATTGTAAGGAAAACCACCTAAAAGTCCTTTTACAAAAGTGTATTCTAAGAGAATTAAACAATGTAAAATAAAAGAGTTCTGTGGTCAAACATGCTCAGAAAATATTTAATTCAACTAGGTTGGAAAATGCTGATCTAAAGTAGTGAACAGTTCTTAACCTTAGCTACACAAATCATCTGAGGAACTTAAAAATATGCCCAGGCTCACTAGATTTAATAAATTAGACCTTGGGTGTAGAACCTGGGAATCTGACTTTTAAAAAAGTTCCATGAAAGGTATTTATATGTACCAGCAAGAAGAAACTACTCACTTCTTCAGAAAATAAATCACACAGCAACATTTATCTCTATCACTCATGTAATCACTTATTAAAAAAAAAAAAGACGTGATCTTGTTTATAATTTTTCCAACCCTTAGCTCTTATTATTTCTCATTTTGCGAAAAGATATTGTATAAACTAATACACAATATATATACAACTGTGGATCTGAAATGTCAAGTACCTTAACAAAACGACAGAGTCTTACAGCGTCTTCCCATTTTGAACTGCTTACATATTCGTGGAGAATAGCAGGATATGGTGATATGCTGATGTGAACCAGAGAGCCATCAGCTCTTCTTATAGTTACTTGATTTCCAACAAAACTCACAATATGGGGGTTTTTACTAAATTCACTGTTGAAAAAAGGCAAAGTGCAATTTATATTCTGAGCAAAAAATTTCATACAATTTAAATTTGGGAGTTGACCCCAACATACACATGAAATCTAGTCTCCAAAATGCACCCCAAGAAATTTAATTCCAGGAAGGATGTATATCTGCAAATAAATATTGCAATCTAACTTGCTATGTACACTTAGCGCAAAATATACAAACATTTTAACATGACAAAAATTATTACATATTTGACAACTATGCCTAAAAGCATTTGAAATGATCTTTTTTCCTAAGAATTAAGGTAAATCACACAAATGATTACAGCACTTAGCTTCAGCTTTTGAAAGTACAAACATTAAAAAGTTGATTCCAAGATTATTTTCTCATAATAACAGGAGGTGAACTTTAAGTAAAGAGACTAACTTCTCTTCATTAGCTAATTTTTTTTATGTGATGCCTCTCTGGTTTTGCTGACGTGAGCTTGAATATTAAGAATGAACTCAAGATAGATTTGAAAGTTAAACTAAGATTTGGCATTGAGAAGTTTTTGTATTCTACTTTGCCAAGAATAAGAGATCTCCCTGCTATTTCTTAAAGAATTTAGGACTATAAATATATTTGATTTTCTGAAGAATGTAAAATTAAAAAAAAAAACTTTTTAGTAACTTTATGTATTTTTTCTATTTTAATATCAATTTTAAAATTCAATTCTAGAGAGACATACATTCCTGAGAGTCTCAAGGTCAATGATAAAAATGGGAAAGAGTAAAGGCTGTCATAAAATTGTATATCACAGAAAAATAATGAGTGCCTAAAATAATTAAACCACATTGAAAAAACTACCTGAGTTACCATTAAACAACAGTAAACCTGAAAATCATATAAGAAAAAATTATATCCATTTAAGAAACATATAAATAAATAGTATTACATCAATACAACACTTTCAACTTGATTCCATCACTTAAATCTCATTAAATTAGCTTTAGCTGAATAATTTATTTAGTTGACTAAATAACATAAAAGATTATTTAGTAGGAATGAAATTAGAAGCAAGAATACAACACTCTGTTAGTTTTACTGATGACAATAAACAATCCCACACAGTAAAATGTTACCTTGCATCCCTTTCATATAATGTTTTAGGCAAAATGTCTCTGTCCACATAAACCGTATTGGGGTAATACCACACTGTAAATCGAGTATCTTGAAGTCCACAAAGGATATTGCACGTATCACTCCACGCCAAAGTATGCACCATTGTTCCTTATTTTAAAAAGAATGTTAATGTAATGTTAATGTATTAGTTCCATTATATAAGTATTAAAAACATATCTTTAAAATTAGCTGATGTATAAGACCCCAACTAACTGATGGTAGGTATGAGTATTTTCTGATGGTGAAAACATGTGCAAAAATTCACATAAAAATTTATGGAAATATTTGAGCATTTTACCCAGAACCATTATATTTTCAATCTGCATGTCTTTTTTTCAATGCCAAGTTAGTTGCAGCAGCTAAAGATTTGCTATCAAAATGGAATTAAAGAGCTAAGAAATGTGAGATTGCAGGGCTGACGTCCACTCACAGGCTGGTCTCTCAGATCCAGCATTTGGCCTACATTCAGACTGTCACACAGTTACGCGCTGCACCATTTTGTATACAACTCCAGGCCCACAGGCTTGAACCACTTGAAGGGACGTTCTGGTAACCACAAGCAAAAAGCCAAGTGAGAGGGAGGAACAAGATGGCGGAGGAATAGGATGGCGAGACCACTCTCTCCTCCACAAATTCATCAAAAGAACTTTTGAATGCGAGTAAAGTCCACAAAACAACTTCTGAATGCTGGCAGAGGACGTCAGGCACCCAGAAAAGCAGCCCATTGTCTTCGAAAGGAGGTAGGAAAAAACATAAAAGATAAAAAGCGAAACAAAAGAAGTAAGGACGGAGCTCCGTCCCGGGAAGGGAGGCTTTAAAAAGAGAGAAGTTTCCAAACACCAGGAAACATTCTCACTGGCGAATCTGTGGCGAGCCTTGGAAGCTCAGAGGGCCACATAACCCTCTTTTTTTTTTAAGATTTTTTTAAAACCCACAGATTACCCGCCAAACGGTAACTCCCAGCGGAGAAGCAGCGCAGACGCCTGCATACGCCATTAGCAAGCGGGGGCTGGGCAGGGAGGAGCCAGCTGAACTGCTTAGAGAGGGGACTGGGCTTGAATGCCGCGAGAACAATTTGAGAGAACTGGGGAAAGCAAAGCAGACTGTGGGATAGCTTCCCCACGAAAAGGCGGAAAGCTCTAACCTATGACTCGGCCAACCCCGCTCACAGAATAAAGGACTGAGCAGAGCGAGCCGGCTGTGGTCGGCCCATCCCCCATCCCCCGCCGAGACAGGCAGGGAGCGCAGCCAGAGCCAGAGCGGGCACCGCGGCCCCAGAAAGGCATCCGATACAAACTGCAGACAGGCTTGTTGCTAATCAGGACTTCTTGGGCTCGGGCCGGTCGATATCCCCCTGAGAAGGTGCGCCGGTTGTACACCCAGAAAACTGAGTGGCAGGGACTGGGGAGGCGATAAGTCGCAGAGACCGCGCTCGCCAAACACCTGGTCCCCTGAGCTGCTCGGACTGGGGAAGGCACAAAACGCAGGCCCAACCAAGTCTGCGCCTTTGTGGAGTACCTGAGAACCTGAACTTGAGCTGCTCAGACCTGGGAAGTGCATACAACCCGGTGCCGGCCTCGGACAGTTCCCGGCAGAGCAACCTAGAGCCTGTGCAGTGTAGACTGGGACAGCATACGTGCTGTGAGCGGGGGCAAACCCAGTGTGGCCGAGACGCTGCGAGCACTCCCCACAGACGCCAGAGATAATCGACTGCAGCGTTCCTCCCTTCCCAGAACAGGACTGAACAACTGAGCCTTAAAAAGTGTCCACCCACACCCTAGTATCCGGAGAAGGCAATGGCAAGCCACTCCAGTACTCTTGCCTGGAAAATCCCATGGATGGAGGAGCCTGGTAGGCTGCAGTCCGTGGGGTCGCTAAGGGTCGGACACGACTGAGCGACTTCACTTTCACTTTTCACTTTCACACATTGGAGAAGGAAATGGCAACCCACTCCAGTGTTCTTGCCTGGAGAATCCCAGGGACAGGGAAGCCTGGTGGGCTTCCGTCTATGGGGTCACACAGAGTCGGACACGACTGAAGTGACTTAGCAGCAGTAGCAGCACCCCCTAGTATCAGGGTGGAAATTAGACACTGAAGAGACCAGCAGACAGAAGCTAAAACAGAGGGAACCACCTTGGAAATGACAGATAGAGACGTCTAGAGACTACTCCAAGAATAAGACCAAAAACCAGAGGCAAGAGGCTTAAGCCCGAATCCTGAGAACACCAGAGAAGTCCTGACTCCAGGGAACATTAATCGATAGGAGCTCATCAAACGTCTCCATACCTACGCTAAACCCAAGGGTCAACAAGTTCCAGAGCAAGACATACCACGCAAATTCTCCAGTAACACAGGAAACTAGCCCTGAGCTTCAATATACAGGCTGCCCAAAGTCACTCCAAACCCACTGACATCTCATAACTCATTACTGGACACTTCATTGCACTCCAGAGAGAACAAATCCAGCTCCACCCACCAGAACACCGACACAGGCTTCCATAACTAGGGAACCTTGACAAGTCACCAGTCCAACCCCACACACAGCAAGGAAACTACATAATAAAGAGAATTCCACAAACGGCCAGAAGAGGGAAAGGCCACCCCAAGCAAAGCATTATAAGCAAGATGAAGAAGCAGAGAAATACCCAGCAAGTAAAGGAACAAGATAAATGCCCACCAACACAAACAAAAGAGGAAGATATAGGAATCTACATGAAAAAGAATTTCAAATTTTGGTGGTGAAAATGATTCAAAATCTTGAAAGCAAAATGGAGTTACAGATAAATAACCTGGAGAAAAGGATTGAGAAGATGGAAGAAAGGTTTAATAAGGACTTAGAGGAAATAAAAAAGAGTCAATATACAATGAATAATACAATAGATGAGATCAGAAACACTCTGGAGGGAACAAACAGTAGAATAACAGAGGCAGAAGACAGGATAAGCGAGCTAGAAGATAGAATTGTAGAAATAAATGAAACAGAGAGGAAAAAAGAAAAACAAATTAAAAGAAATGAGAACAATATTAGAGACCTCTGGGACAATGTTAAATGCTCCAACATTCGAATCATAGGAATCCCAGAAGAAGAAGACAAAAAGAAAGACCATGAGAGAATACTTGAGGAGATAATAGTTGAAAACTTCCCTAAAATAGGGAAAGAAATAATCACCCAAGTCCAAGAAACCCAGAGAGTCCCCAACAGGATAAACCCAAGGCAAAATACTCCTAGACACATATTAATCAAATTAACAAAGATCAAACACAAAGAACAAATATTAAAAGCAGCAAGGGAAAAACAGCAAATAACACACAAGGGGATTCCCATAAGGATAACAGCTGATCTTTCAACAGAAACTCTTCAGGCCAGGAGGGAATGGCAAGACATACTTAAAGTGATGAAAGAAAATAACCTACAGCCCAGACTACTGTACCCAGCAAGGATCTCATTCAAATATGAAGGAGAAATCAAAAGCTTTACAGACAAGCAAAAGCTGAGAGAATTCATCATCACCAAACCAGCTCTCCAACAAATGCTAAAGGATCTTTTCTAGACAGGAAACACAGAAAGGGTGTATAAACTCGAACCCAAAGCATTAAAGAAAATGGCTACGGGATCGTACTTATCAATAATTACCTTAAACGTAAATGGGTTGAATGCCCCAACCAAAAGACAAAGGCTGGCTGAATGGATACAAAAACAAGACCCCCATATATGTTGTCTGCAAGAGACCCACCTCAAAACGAGGGACACGTACAGACTGAAAGTGAAGGGCTGGAAAAAGATATTCCATGCAAATAGAGACCAAAAGAAAGCAGGAGTAGCAATACTCATATCAGATAAAATAGACTTTAAAACAAAGGCTGTGAAAAGAGACAAAGAAGGAAACTACATAATGATCAAAGGATCAATCCAAGATGAAGATATAACAATTATAAATATTTATGCACCCAACATAGGAGCACCGCAATATGTAAGACAATTACTAACAAGTATGAAAGGGGAAATTAACAATAATGCAATAATAGTGGGAGATTTTAATACCCCACTTACATCTATGGATAGATCAACTAAACAGAAAATTAACAAGGAAACACAATCTTTAAATGATACAATAGACCAGTTAGACCTAATTGATATCTATAGGACATTTCACCCCAAAACAATGAATTTCACCTTTTTCTCAAGTGCACATGGAACCTTTTCCAGGATAGATCACATCCTGGGCCATAAATCTAGCCTTGGTAAATTCAAAAAAGTTGAAATCATTCCATGCATCTTTTCTGACCACAATGCAGTAAAATTAGATCTCAATTATGGGAGAAAAACTATTAAACATGCCAACATATGGAGGCTGAACAACACGCTGCTGAACAACGAACAAATCACAGAAGAAATCAAAAGAGAAATCAAAATATGCATAGAAATGAATGAAAATGAAAACACAACAACCCAAAACCTCTGGGACACTGTAAAAGCAGTGCTAAGGGGGAAGTTCATAACAATACAGGCACACCTCAAGAAACAAGAAAAAAGTCAACTAAATAACCTAACTCTACATCTAAAGCAACTAGAAAAGGAAGAAATGAAGAACCCCAGGGTCAGTAGAAGGAAAGAAATTGTAAAAATTAGGGCAGAGATAAATGCAAAAGAAACAAAAGAGACTATAGCAAAAATCAACAAAGCCAAAAGCTGGTTCTTTGAGAAGGTAAATAAAATTGACAAACCACTAGCCAGACTTATCAAGAAACAAAGGGAGAAGAACCAAATCAATAAAATTAGAAATGAAAATGGAGAGATCACAACTGACAACACAGAAATACAAAGGATTATTAGAGAATACTATCAGGAATTATATGGCAATAAAATGAATAACCTGGAAGAAATGGACAAATTCCTAGAAAAATACAACTTTCCAAAACTGAACCAGGAAGAAACAGAAAATCTGAACAGACCCATCACAAGCACGGAAATTGAAACTGTAATCAAAAATCTCCCAGCAAACAAAAGCCCAGGTCCAGACGGCTTCACAGCTGAATTCTACCAAAAATTTAGAGAAGAGCTAACACCTATTCTACTCAAACTCTTCCAGAAAATTGCTGAGGAAGGGAAACTTCCAAACTCATTCTATGAGGCCACCATCACCCTAATCCCAAAACCTGGTAAAGACCCCACAAAAAAAGAAAACTACAGGCCAATATCACTGATGAACATAGATGCAAAAATCCTTAACAAAATTCTAGCAATCAGAATCCAGCAGCATATTAAGAAGATCATACATCATGACCAAGTGGGCTTTATCCCAGGAATGCAAGGATTCTTCAATATCCGCAAATCAGTCAACGTAATACACCACATTAACAAACTGAAAAATAAAAATCATATGATTATCTCAATAGATGCAGAGAAAGCCTTCGACAAAATTCAACATCCATTTATGATAAAAACCCTCCAGAAAGTGGGAATAGAAGGGACATACCTCAACATAATAAAAGCTATATATGACAAACCCACAGCAAACATTATCCTCAATGGTGAAAAACTGAAAGCATTTCCCCTAAAGTCAGGAACAAGACAAGGGTGCCCACTCTCACCACTACTATTCAACATAGTTCTGGAAGTTTTGGCTACAGCAATCAGAGCAGAAAAAGACATAAAAGGAATACAAATTGGAAAAGAAGAAGTAAAACTTTCACTGTTCGCTGATGACATGATCCTCTACACAGAAAACCCTAGAGACTCTACCAGAAAACTACTAGAGCTAATCAATGATTACAGTAACGTTGCAGGATATAAAATCAACACACAGAAATCCCTTGCATTCCTATACACTAATAATGACAAAATAGAAAGAGAAATTAAGGAAACGATTCCATTCACTGTTGCAACGAAAAGAATTAAATACTTAGGAATATATCTACCTAAGGAAACAAAAGACTTGTACATAGAAAACTATAAAACACTACTGAAAGCAATCAAAGAGGACACTAATAGATGGAGAAATATACCATGTTCATGGATTGGAAGAATAAATATTGTAAAAATGAGTATACTACCCAAAATAATTTATACATTCAATGCAATCCCTATCAAGCTACCAACGATATTTTTCACAGAACTAGAACAAATAATCTCACAATTTGTATGGAAATACAAAAAACCTCGAATAGCCAAAGCAATCTTGAGGAAGAAAAATGGAACTGGGGGAATTAACCTGCCGGACTTCAGGCTCTACTACAAAGCCACAGTCAGCAAGACAGTATGGTACTGGCATAAAGACAGAAATATAGATCAATGGAACAAAATAGAAAGCCCAGAGATAAATCCACGCATCTATGGACACCTCATCTTTGACAAAGGAGGCAAGAATATAAAATGGAGAAAAGACAGTCTCTTTAACAAGTGGTGCTGGGAAAACTGGTCAGCCACTTGTAAAAGAATGAAACTAGAACACTTCCTAACACCATACACAAAAATAAATTCAAAATGGATTAGAGAGCTAAATGTAAGACCAGAAACTATAAAACTCCTAGAGGAGAACATAGGCAAAACACTCTCCGACATAAATCACAGCAGGATCGCCAGAATATTGGAAATAAAAGCAAAAATAAACAAATGGGACCTAATTAAAATCAAAAGCTTCTGCACAGCAAAGGAAACTATAAGTAAGGTGAAAAGACAGCCTTCAGAATGGGAGAAAATAATAGCAAATGAAGCAACTGATAAAGGATTAATCTCCAAATTATACAAGCAGCTCCTGCAGCTCAATTCCAGAAAAATAAATGACCCAATCAAAAAATGGGCCAAAGAACTAAACAGACATTTCTCCAAAGAAGACATAAAGATGGCTAACAAACACATGAAAAAATGCTCAACATCCCTCATAATCAGAGAGATGCAAATCAAAACCACGATGAGATACCATTTCACACCAGTCAGAATGGCTGCTATCCAAAAGTCTACATGCAATAAATGCTGGAGAGGATATGGAGAGAAAGGAACCCTCTTACACTGTTGGTGGGAATGCAAACTAGTACAGCCACTATGGAGAACAGTGTGGAGATTCCTCAAAAAATTGGAAATAGAACTGCCATATGATCCAGCAATCGCACTCCTGGGCATACACACCGAGGAAACCAGAATTGAAAGAGACACGTGTACTCCAATGTTCATTGCAGCACTGTTTTATAATAACCAGGACATGGAAGCAACCTAGATGTCCATCTGCAGACGAATGGATAAGAAAGCTTTGGTACATATACACAATGGAGTATTATTCAGCCATTAAAAAGAATACATTTGAATCAGTTCTAATGAGGTGGATGAAACTGGAGCCATTATAAAGAGTGAAGTAAGCCAGAAAGAAAAACACCAATACAGTATACTAACACATATATATGGAATTTAGAAAGATGCAAATGATAACCCTGTATACGAGACAGCAAAAGAGACACAGATGTATAGAAAAGTCTTTGGGACTCTATGGGAGAGGGTGAGGGTGGGATGATTTGGGAGAATGGCTTCGAAACACGTATGTTGTCATATGTGAAACGAATCACTAGTTCAGGGTCAATGCATGTTATAGGATGCTCGGGGCTGGCATGCGGGGATGACCCAGAGGGAGGATAAAGGGAGGAGGGAGGTGGGAGGGGGGTTCAGGAGGGGGAACTTATGTAAACCCGGGGCAAATTCATATCAATGTATGGCAAAACCAACCAATATAATATTGTAAAATAATTTGCCTCCAATAAAAAATAAATTAATTACATTAAAAAAAAAAGAAATGTTAGGAGACCAAAGCATTATTCACAGATTCATTCAAGCAAGTAAGCTATTTAGTATAATATAAAGAGTAGATCTAAGAATACTGAAAATAATAAAAAATTTAAATGTATTACAATTATTTTACCAAGTTTGATAATCTGTTCTTCCTTCCCAAATCGTTTCACTGAAGTGATATAGAGATCTCTATTTTTATCAATGAAAGCAATTTTTCTATCATTGGTGAGTCCCTTTTGATCCAGAGCAATTTCCAAAACTTCATTCTAAAATTTTTAAAGAATGAAAATTCTGGATTAGTTTTAGTGCTTACATCAGATTATTTTAATTGTTTACTTACAAGAACATATGTTTATTTAAAGATAAATTAAATATCATTTACCTGCTTATAATGGTAAAATGTCCCTGCTAAATAACTTAACTGCTAATATAAAAATAATTCAAAAGCTGAAGTGTAATTACTTGTTTTTTAATTTACAAGGGAAAAATGCCCATTAGAACACCATAAAGTAATGTAATCTTTGAAACTCTATAAGCTGAAAAACACTTCCATTTGTGTCCATCATTTGGGCACAAGTTAGACAAATTTTGATACATCCATAAAATGTTATACTTATGGCAGGAAGAAGGACTGCAAAAGTACTTTTATTTACTGATATGGAAAAATTTCCAGAAATAGAATGTTCCATGAGAAAAGCAAAGTGCAGACTTATATGTCATCTTTTTGTAGAAGAAAGAGAAAGGAACATATACCCATTTTGTTCATGTATGCACTAAAAACCTCTGGAAGGGTAAAAAGATTAATAATGATGGCTACTTATTCGGTGGAAAGGAACTATACTGACAGGTGCAGCAGGAATAGTTTTTCACTGACTGCTTTTCCATTTCTGAACCACTGAATGTATTTGTTATTCAACTAATAATTACAAAAAGAAGAAAATAAAATATAGGGTAACACTTCACTAGTAGCACTGAACAATAAAGTTAAAAACATCTTTAAACCCTAATATATCGCTTATTGGAGGATGACTCAATGGAATCGTGCCATTTGTTTGTTCTAAGGCTAAAAGTCAGAAACTAATAAACAGCTTGCAATTCAGGATTTTTTTTTTTCAGTTTAACTACAGTCTTAAAACCTAAAAAAAAAAAAGGGTTAGAACAGGTCAATGGGAAAAGTATAAGCTGTATTGATGTATAAACACATTTTTATTTACTGATACTATATGTGCTAAAAGTTTAACCAAGATAGAATATTTTATTGAAAAGCAGTAAAGAGGGACTTCTCTGGTGGTTCAGTGGTTAAAAATCCACCTGCCAATGCAGGGGACATGAGTTCGATCCCTGGTCCAGAAACTAAGAATCCACATGCTGTGGGGTAACGAACTCACAACTACTGAGCCCATGCACTGCAATTACTGAAGTCCATGTGCCTTAACTAGAGAAAGCCCATGCACAGCAATGAAGAATGAGCACAGTCAAAAATAAATAAAACAAATAATAATTTTTAAAAAAGGAGTAAAGAGCTTGAACAAAAACACACGTTAGATTCTTTCATTCAATTAATTTGCATATATATAGCTTTCCATTACAGAATTTAATACTGCTTAGTCTTTAAGACATTTTTAGGCAAAATACTCTATATAGAATGCACACTGGTTTTAAATATAAAAGTAATCTCCATGTTTTCCTCCTTAAAATGAAAACATTAATTTTGCTCCTAGTGTTTTGCTTTCAATTTTTGTTTTCTGGCCATACCATGGAGCACATGGAACTTTGCCAATTAGGGATCAAACCCATGCTCCCTGCAATGGACGTGCAAAATCTTAACCACTGGACTACCAGGGAAGTCTGAAAACTTTAATTTTGAAAAGAAGTACATAACTATTTACATTAAAAATAGCTAATATTCATCACCTTATGAGAAAGAAACTTCCCGTCTCCCATTGGTTTTCCAGTTGATGCCTCAAAGAGGAAGATTACTTGAAAAAAAGTAAAGCAGTAATTACCATATTATATTAGAATTTTTACTGGCAAATTTCTATGGAGCTATCATAATCCTAATGAGAAATTATTTAACTTTTTGGACCACAGCATACCTATCAGCACCAAAGAGCAGCAGCATCAAATTCGTAGTTAGTAATAAGGTCATATTTCTCAGTGGAACCAAACATGTCTTCCTAAAATATACATTCCCTAATTAGAATTATTATTAACGGTATGGAATCAATGTACCACAGGATCAAAAATGGCAAGTCCAAATCTGGATGCAGTTTGTAATTTTCATAACTCTGATTTAGACCAGCATAACAACCCAGACAATCATTTCACAAAGGAAAAATGTATTGAATGCCTACTATACTACCAGGAAATTATGTAGTGATGAGTTCCCTGTGGTCAGTACACTACTGTGTGATAATTTGTGTGGTCTTTGTCTTGGGTTCCTGACACAGATCTTCCACAACCCTTGGAATTTTCTGAGTCACAGAAATGTCTTTGCTATGCTAATAGAGAGACTCTGGGTGATTCCCTAGATAGCTTCAGGATACCTATAGGGTCACCAGAAAGACCAAGCGTATGATTATAGGGTTTGGACTTTCAGTTCCCTGAAATGGGTTTTTGTGTGTTCAGTTGCTCAGTCTGTGTGTTCAGTTGCCTGACTCTTTGCAACCCTATGGACTGTAGCCTACCAGACTCCTCTGTCCATGGGATTTTTCAGGCAAGAATAGTGGAGTGGGTTGCCATTTCCTCCTCCAGGGGATCTTCCCAACCCAGGTACTGAACCTGAGTCTCCTGTGTCTCCTGCATTAGCAGGCGGATTCTTTACCACTGAGCAACTTGATGTTCAACCTCACTACACTGATGCAAAGGCTCTTGCCTGGATCATCAATGACTCATATGATGCCAAATCCAAGAGTCTATTTTTAGTCAAGAATCTACTTTTAGACTTGACCTCCCAGGAGCACTGGATACTTCTGACCATCCTCTTTCTTAAAACTCCTATGTGAACTATCAAAAAACACTGTTTTCTCCTGATTCTTTCCTATTTTGGACCATCCCTTATTCTCTTTTTGCTAGTTCTTCCTTCTTTGGTGATCCCTGTTCCTAAGTTTTGTTTTAGGTCACCTTTTCATGCTATATACTTTCCTGGATTATTTTCATGACATCAATCATTATCTAAAAAATGATAACTCAAAGTTCTCTATTTCAAATCCCATCTTTCTCAGATATTCTGAGTAGGCAAAATTGTAAAAATTATTGGAGATATGTACTGAAGAAGCCAGGAACAAAAGCTGCCTCTGCCCCTTCTCTGTTTCACCAAAAGCTTCTCCTAGTGTCATAAGTGACAGAGATATTGCCCACTATTTTTTGCTCTTTGAAAACTGTCAGTGCTTTAGTGATTCTCTTTAAGTAATTCCCAAATTACTCCAGCTCAAGATTCATCTCCAACAGTTATTTCATATGACTGAACACACACAAAGAATTACAAAAACGAAAAGACAAGTGACACGAGTAGTCAGCAAAAGAAATTGGACAATTTATACAGAATCATAAAACTGCTAGTATATGTATAACATATTTAATTTCCAGAGGATCATACTTTTTTAGTATATTGATTTATAGCTGTTAGTAAACCTTAGGATGTTAAGTCTGAGGTCACTGGCTATATTCACAGAGGAAATCATGTCTTCTCAATAAGTTATGTTCTAAAATTGCCAATCTAGCTGTCAAAAATGAAAAAAATACTGTTATAGAATTTTTAACTAAGTACAGAAACAAAAATAGAAAAATCTGACTTCCATTTTAAAAAATGCTTTGGGTATAACTAAGCCCAGTTATTTTCATAGCTATATAAACTAACTTTTTAAAAAAGTAAGTTTTCCATCCTTTTGTTGACTGCACATACTGTAAAGAGCTGGAGGTATATGGATGAATTTGTCTAATTTCCACAACTGGAGGTGGTCCTGATTCAGTGGGAGGCTGGACCTGTATTTTAATTTTAATATACAACAAAAACTGGTAGATTGGACAACTAAGGAGCTCGGAGCTGAAAGAGTTGCTTCTAAACCTAAGTAACTGCTCTCTTAACTTCACCTTCCTCTACCCAGACTTTTGTTTCAAAGAATCACTCACAATGACATCATAGTGAATCCGTGCAAGGTGGATGAGGAGAAGCAAGCCAAAAGCAATACTCCTACTCCTTAATCATAAGGAGTATCTACCTTAATCATATGTACCTCTACTCCTTAACCATAATCAAATGCACATAACATGCATTAATTGAGCACCTACTATAACGTACGACTACTAGGCTTGGTTCAAAGAATCCTGCCTGTAAAGGAACTCCCAAGTCAGGAAGGAACCACTGATTTCCTACATGAATGTTCCCCTTGAAAGAAAATTTTTACAGGTTAAAGATTCCAGGTACTTCAATTGTACTTTCTATTGTTAGTGTATATCTTTGTCTGCTGCTGCTGCTGCTAAGTCACTTCAGTCGTGTCTGACTCTGTGTGACCCCACAGACGGAAGCCCACCAGGCTCCCCTGTCCCTGGGATTCTCCAGGCAAGAACACTGGAGTGGGTTGCCATTTCCTTCTCCAATGTGTGAAAGTGAAAAGTGAAAGTGAAGTTGCTCAGTCATGTCTGACTCGTAGCGACCCCATGGACTGCAGCCTACCAGGCTCCTCCATCCATGGGATTTTCTAGGCAAGAGTACTGAAGTGGCTTGCCATAGCCTTCAGTAATTACTAGTTTCTTTAAACATAAGAAAACTATTTTCCTTCTCAATTTTCTATCAGTTCTACAATAATTTTAGTTTTAGTTTTTAAAATTTTCTGTTTATGGCAGGATGGAATAACATGATTATTTTTTTCAACAAAGTTTATGTAAGTAAAACATAATTTATTTCCATGTAAATCCATAACTCTGAAAATGTTCATAATTCTTTTTGGCTCTAAAATTCTACGAATTATCAACGGCTTAAATGATAATGAAATATGTTTCAGGTGTGAATTAACTATAGGAAAATTCAGAATAAGGTATATTCCGTTGGAAACATATATACCTTACTATAGCTTCCATCTAAAATATGTGATGTTGAATAAGGAAAGCATAGAAACTTCATAGTGATCACTGGGATTTTCAAATTTAAGTTTACTGAAGACAAAAATCTGACTTCCAAGTTATTAACAATTACACTCCCATCTTAAATCTGTCTGCTGTCTAGATTCTGCTTTATTTCATTTCATTTCATTCTCTTTCCTCTCTTTTAGACAGGAAGGAAGTCCTTTAAAAACAAAACAATTACCAAATGTCCTCTCTCAGAGAACACCTGAGGCATAACGAGAGAGAATAATAGCTCTGTTTAGGAGAATTATCTTTCCTACCAGAATGAGAGGTGATGCTATCTGAAAGTACTGAAAATTTAAAAGTGGGACAGTTTTCTAGCTCCAAAATTAGGTGTTTCATGAACTAACAAAATTAACAGCCAGGTCATACCTTTTTTTAAAATGTCACAGTAATGAATAATGTTTAGTAATATGTATTAACAGAGAAGAACAATTATTCTGTATCTTACCACTAGGCTTTAAGGATACCTCACTCTCACTCTTACCTCATTAGTTCTTTTTCCTTTTCAGTTCAGTTCAGTTCAGTCGCTCAGTCGCATCCGACTCTTTGCGACCCCATGAACCACAGCACACCAGGCCTCCCTGTCCATCACCAACTCCCGAAGTTCACTCAAACTCATGTCCATCGAGTCAGTGATGCCATCCAGCCACCTCATTCTCTGTCGTCCCCATCTCCTCCTACCCCCAACCTTTCCCAGCATCAGAGTCTTTTCCAGTGAGTCAACTCGTCACATGAGGTGGCCAAAGTATTGGAGTTTCAGCTTTAGCATAAGTCCTTCCAATGAACACCCAGGATTGATCTCCTCTAGAATGGACTGGTTGGATCTCTGATGTGCTCAGCCACTGGTCTTTTCTGTCTATATTCACTTTCTAGGTGACTTCATCATGCCATGGCACCATCTACACATCAGTGACTCCCAGATTCATATCTCATCTCCAACTCTCTCCTGAGCCCTGGATCTGTTTATTTCATTGTTTCCTCTCTAACCCCTCTTGGATGTCTACAAAGTATTTAAACTTATCATGACAAAAACAGAACTCCGGGTTTGTGTGAGCTACTCAAAACTTCCTCGTTCCCCATCCTTCATTCACCCAGGAAAAATTTTAGGATAATATGCTTGTCTTCACTCTCTCATGCCAGCATCTTTACCATGGCCAAGTCTTTACATGATCTGGCTGCTACTTATCTAACTTTGTGTCTTCTATCACACTCTGCTTAGTTCATGTTCAGGTCAGTTCAGTCGCTCAGTCGTGTCCGACTCTTTGCGACCCATGAATCACAGCACGCCAGGCCTCCCTGTCCAACAGCAACTCCCGGAGTTCACTCAAACTCATGTCCATCGAGTCGGTGATGCCATCCAGCCATCTCATTCTCGGTCGTCCCCTTCTCCTCCCGCCCCCAACCTTTCCCAGCATCAGAGTCTTTTCCAGTGAGTCAACTCGTCGCATGAGGTGGTCAAAGTATTGCAGTTTCAGCTTGAGCATCAGTCCTTCCAATGAACACCCAGGATTGATCTCCTCTAGAATGGACTGGTTGGATCTCCTTGCAGTCCAAGGGACTCTCAAGCGTCTTCTCCAGCACCACAGTTCAAAAGCATCAATTCTTCGGTGCTCAACTTTCTTCACAGTCCAACTCTCACATCCATACATGACCACTGGAAAAACCATTGCCTTGACTAGACGGACCTTTGTTGGCAAAGTAATGTCTCTGCTTTTTAATATACTATCTAGGTTGGTCATAACTTTCCTTCCAAAGAGTAAGCATCTTTTAATTTCCTGGCTGCAATCAGCATCCACAGTGATTTTGAAGCCCCCAAAAATAAAGTCTGACACTGTTTCCACTGTTTCCCCATCTATTTCCCATGAAGTGATGGGACCAGATGCCATGATCTTTGTTTTCTGAATGTTGAGCTTCAAGCCAAACTTTTCACTCTCCTCTTTCACTTTCATCAAGAGGTTTTTTAGTTCCTCTTCACTTTCTGCCATTGACCTAGTCCTAAAGCCTTGTTCCCTTTACCAATCATTCCCACCCTTGCATTCGCTTGTCCTATAGTCATTGCCCTGCCCCAGCTCTAGAATTCTCTATGCCCTCACCCTGCATTCATTTTCTTCACAGCATGTATCATTAATTGACTATATTTGCTTGATTACCTGTTTTTTTTAATGCATTTTTGTATCCTCAACTTCTAGAAGACTACTTGGCACATAGGAAGCACTCAATATTATCTGTTGGATACATGCTATGATACAGCATTGCCTTAAAAAAATAGTTTTACTCATACTGTGGCATTCCAAAACACCTGACATACTTAAATTTATTTTTAAACACTAATGTGGCCTAGATTTTTATATGAAAATAAAAAATTATTTGTAACTTTCTCCTACTTCTTTAGTTTAAAAATATGTAAGTATAAAAAATATATGAATATATATAAACAGAATAAATAGTACAATGAAGCACAATATTTACCATGTTACTAAATAAATAAAAAGGACATACTTTCAATAAACTTAAAAATTAACATACATTCTTAGGACTCCCAGTCTTGAATTAAAACTATACCAACAGCTATTGAATATACACATTTACTTCTTACCACCAAGCTTTGATGTTGTGACAATATTTATTTGTTCCATCAACTGGAAATAATACAACTTTAGTTCTTTAATTCATGATTAGGACATATTAGAAAGCTCATCATTTTTCCATATAAAGTCAACATATTAATAGATAAGAAAATGAAAGTCAATTGATGAAAATTTTAATAAATTTCATTGAAAATTATAAAAATGCACTTACTTTTCTCATCAGCTTTGTCTTTTATTGCTATGGTATCATTACTCAGAGAGACAGTCTGTGCATTTAGAATATCTGTTCTCATTCCAGGAAATTTTGGAGAGGAAAGGAAGCGCCCTTCATAAGAATATAAATAGATACCACCACCATCTACAAGAAGAAAATGTCTAAAAAATACAGAATAAAGATGTATTCTCAAGTAGGATTTACTACACTTTCATTTTCATATTAGAAAATATTTTATGCTTTGGAAATATCTAAATCTTACAATTAAAACAATAATAAGACATAGATATATAAAGAATGAAATATAAAAACAACCTGAAAAGTCAACATTTGGTTGTTTTGTTTCCTAGATTTTTGTTTTTTGATGGAGGTAGGAAAAGAAAAATGAAAATGTCCATAATCACCACCCTATAAAGTTTTGATTCCTTTAATATTATAATTCATTTCCTTTCCTAAAGAAGCATATCTATACAAAAGCAATAAAAAATCATGTAATTTACAATTCAGTGAATCTTTTAATGATAGACACTATTTGTTTTGTGAAACAATATTAACACATATTTTACAGTTAAAGATTATGCTAAGGATCATTAAATTACAGTATTAAACTAGATTAAATACTAGGTAGAGTCCTAAACAGTGAAAATGACTGAAAAATTAACAGCAGAGTGAGCATTTATTAAAATAAGAAGCTTTGATTTTAAAATAATATAGTAACCATGAATAAATGTATTCATATCTAAAAATCTGGTTTTTTTAATATCAGGTAGTTGGGTTCATTTGCTGTGATGACAGCTCTATTCAAGGCATAGTATCCTTTGTTTATTTTTTAAGTCAAAATGTAAACATTTTATGGCTGCTATTTTTTCCTTTGAAATTTTAAGAACATTACAAAAAAACAATTCAAATAATACAGAGAAAGTAAAAGATCTCTTGCAATCTTCTTACCTCCGTAGAGATAACTTATGGCAAAGTATGGATAGAACTTAATTAACTCTTTCCTGATGGACATTTTATTTCAAATTATCCACTCTTAAAGAATGTCTAAGGTATATACACATCTCTGTATGTTTACATTGCTTATTTCCTTAGTATAAATCCTAAAAATGCAATAAGTGGATCAAAGGGCATATATTTTTAAAAATTTAACATATGTTGTTAAACTCCCCTTTAAAATGTTTACTGATTTACACTCATACTATTACTATATTGGAGAGTCTGTTTCTTCAAAGTTGAACATATTATTACTTCTTAAAACTTTATGTTCAAGCTATATATCCTGATTATCCTTGATTCAGAACTTTTTTTTTTGGATCACACCACACAGCTTATGGAATCTTAGTTCTCCAACTAGGGATTGAACCAGGGCCCTTAGCAGTGAAAGAGCCGAGTCCTAACCACTGAATGGCCAAGGAATTCCCCAGAACTATTTCTTGATTCGAGAATTGCTAACTGTTCCTTTTTGCTGTGGAAACCATTAGGAAATAAACATCAAGAGAAACAAAAGTTAGTATACAATGAATACCAAAAATGTACACTTGAATTAAATGAATACTTGAGTACTGCTGCGTGGCTTATTTAATGTCCTTACACATTATGAAAACAATATTTGCTAATGTTGACAAGTGACACATCATACTAGTATATATTCTTTTTTTGTCTCAGTAATAAAAGCATTTTCTCTTCTAAACAACACACTAAAGCTTTAACTTCCTGTGAATAAACACTATTCCAAGGGGCAAACATTTCTAATGTACAAATATGGCCAGCAATGGTTAGTAAATAAAATATTCTTTAATTATCTAATCATTTATGCTATTAACATATGACTTTACTAAGAGCATATTTAATATACATTTATAAATACTGTATAAAGAAGTAAATTTATTTGGAACTATTCAAGTGAAAAAGAATTTCAAAAATATGGTTTTTTAGATAGCTGACATCTTACCTTTTAATTGGCAAAGATGTCTTTTTGCTTGAAAAATTTACGATATCAATCAATCAATCGGTTCAATATCATTAAACAGCTGGTAGAAAATCTGATACAATTATTTTCTTGATCACTCGGGGTCATCAATACGATGATCATACTCTTCAGCAACTGTGCAACTGATATCTTTGATACTTAGTAGAATCTGTTGGTGCTGTGCTTCCGCCATCTTTCTAGCCCTCAGTCAGACGGGCACAGAGACACTTCTGAAGTAACACTGAAATGGCTTCCCAAGGAGAACCCCAAGTTCAGTTCAAACTTGTTTTGGTTGGTGATGGTGGTACTGGAAAAACTACATTCATGAAATGTCATCTGACTGGTGAATTTGAGAAGTATGTGGCTACCTTGGGTGTTAAGGTCCATCCTCTTGTGTTCCATACCAACAGAGGACCGATTAAGTTCAGTGTATGGGATACAGCTGGTCAGGAGAAGTTTGGTAGACTGAGAGATGGCTATTATATACAAGCTCAGTGTGCCATTGTAATGTTGGATGTAACATTGAGAGTTAACTTACAAGAATGTGGCTAACTGGCACAGAGATCTGGTATGAGTGTGTGAGAACATCCCAACTGTGTTGTGTGGCAACCAAGTGGATATTAAGGACAGAAAGGTTAAGGCAAAGTCAACTGTCTTCCACTGAAAGAAGAATTTTCAGTACTATGACATTTCTGCCAAAAGTAACTACAACTCTGAAAAGCCCTTCCTCTGGTCTGCTGGAAAACTGATCAGAGACCCTAACTTGGAGTTTGTCTCCATGCTTGCTCTTGCCCCGCCAGAGGTGGTCATGGTCCCAGTCTTGGCAGCACAGCACGGGCACGATTTAGAGGTTGCTCAGACAACTGTTCTCCCGGATGAAGATGACGACCTGTGAGAAAGTGAAGCTGGGGCCCAGTGTCAGAAGTCTAGTTTTATAGGCAACTAGCCTGTGATGTCAGTGATGCAGCGTGTTTGCCACTTTACTATATAGCTAAGAAGAACATGTGTTTAATCGTTGGATGCTGAAGGAGATGGATGGGCTTTCAAGTGAATATGGCAGTTTAGAAAATAAACCTTCATTTTTTGGACTTGCATATTTAGGTGTTTTGGAACACAGTTGTTTCCTCCTCGAGTTTCAAATATAAGACTGCTATAGTCACATGACAATATTGAGAGGTGGAATCTTGTTTGTTACTGTCATTCCCATTCCTTTTTGTTTAGAATCAGAATAAAGTTGTGTTTCCAAAAAAAAAAAAATGGCTCTGTGCCATTATTTTTCCCCATGCTCCCTTTTGCCAGCAGTCACTTTCTTCCTGTCATTGTGCCAAATTCTAACAGCCCACCAGCATTCATCATCTGGCTATTTGTAGAAGGTTATGGGCTTCCCAGGTAGTGCAGTGGTAATGAATCTGCCTGCCAATGCAGGAGATGCAGGAGACACAAGTTCAATCCCTGGGTTGGGAAAATATCTCAGAGTAGGAAATGGCAATCCACTCCAGTATTCTTGCCTGGGAAATCCCATCGACAGAGGAGCCTGGCAGGCTGTGGTGCATAAGGGTCACAAAAGAGTCAGACACAATCTAGCAACTAAACAACAACAAATGGGCTAGAAAACCTGTTAATAACACTCTCAAGAGCTGCCTAAGTGGTGAGTAAAGGAATGAGGTAATAAATGGCTTTAGTGAAAAGAGTTCATGGGTATTAATCTTAAGTAATTGCAGATTATATTTTCATGCTTTGTGGTTTTATCGAGTTGAACTTTCTAACTCTGACCTCTGATTCAGTAGGGTACCACTGTACATGACAGATTGATTGATCATTTTCATGGAAAAATGTGGGTTCCTGAGTAGTAGATATTACTACTTTACTCCAGTTAATTGGCCCAGAGTTTCTCAGTCCTGTATACACAAAGTTTTGGTAGAGAATATTGTTTTTCAAACTCCAGATCACAGCCTAGTAGTGCCTCATAAAATGAATGAACTTCAACCAGTATTTTAAAACAAATATAAGACAGAAAATATGGGAACAATGAGGTCAAAACTATGTTATAGTAATTTGCCTGTTTCACTGTCATTCTCTCATAACTCTGATGTTTACTTGTAATAAGTTTATTCTTATCATTTATAATAAATTGATACCTTTTAAATCTCTCAATTTTACTTTCTAATATTTTGTTCTTGTTCAGTTGCTAAGTCATGTTTGACTCTTTGTGACCCCACGGACTGCAGCATGCCAAGCTTCCCTGTCCTTCACTATCTCCCACAGTTTGCTCAGATTCAAGTCCACTGAGTCAGTGATGCCATCCTCTGTTGCCCCCACCTCCTTCTGTCCTCAATCTTTCCCAGCTTCAAGGTCTTTTCCAATGAGTTGACTCTTCATATTAGGAAGCCAAAGTATTAATAGTTTCAGCTTTAGCATCAGTCCTTCCAATGGATATTCAGGGTTGATTTCCTTTAGAATTGACTGGTTTGCTCTCCGTGCTATCCAAGGGACTCTAAAAGAGTCTTCTCCAGCACCACAGTTCAAAACCATCAATTCTTTGGCGTTTAGCCTTCATTATGGTCCAACTCTCACATCTGCACATGACTAACGGAAAAACCATAGCTTTGACTATATGGATCTTTGTCAGGAAAGTGATGTCTTTGCTTTTTAATACACTGTGTAGGTTTGTCACAGTTTTCCTTCCAAGGAGCAAGAGTCTTTTAATTTCATGGCTTGTAGTCACCATCTGCATTGATTTTGGAGTCTAAGAAAATAAAATCTGCCACTGTTTCCATTTTTTTTCCCCATCTATTTGCCAAAAAGTGATGGAACCAGATGTCAGGATCTTAGTTTTTTGAATGTTGAGGTTTAAGCCAGCTTTTTCACTCTCCTCTTTCACTTTCAACAAGAGGCTCTTCAGTTCCTCTTTGGTTTCTGCCATTAAAGTGGTATCATCTGCATATATGAGGCTGTTGATATTTCTCCTGGCAATCTTGATTCCAGTTTGTGATTCATCCAGCCTGGCATTTTGTTTGAAATACTCTGACTATAAGTTAAATAAGCAAGTTGACAATATATGGGCTTGACGGACTCCTTTCCCAATTTTGAACCAGTCTGTTGTTCCATGTCTGGTTCTAACTGTTGCTTCTTGTCCCACATACAAGTTTCTTAGGAAACAAGTTACAATGGTCCAGTATTCCCATCTCTTTAAGAATTTTCCACAGTTTGTTGGAATCCACACAGTCAAAGGCTTTAGCATAGTCAATGAAGCAGAAGTAAATGTTTTTCTGGAATTCTCTTGCTATTTCCATGATCCAATGGATGTTGGCAATTTGATCTCTAGCTCCTCTGCCTTGTCTAAATCTAGCTTATACATCTGGAAGTTCTCAGTTCACGTAGTGTTGAAGCCTTGCTTGAAGGATTTCTAGCATAGTAAAGGCCAACATGTATAACCCACATATAGACCTCAATAACTTTAAGGAGGTAAAGAAATTCTGAGACCAAAAAGTTTTAGAACTACTGATTTAGAGCTTATTCTCTTACTTAAATAAATAGAAGAAACAGATTGATTATGGTATACCAGTGATTTCAGAACATACCATCCTGTAAATGGCATGCTTTAAAGAGTACTTTACTGCAATTTAAAATATTTTAATCCCAAATTCAGTAGTGAAACATGATAAATAAATTACCTTTCTGCTTGCAGAATTAAACTAACAGTTCCTTCCTTGAGATCAAATATAAGTGGTGTATTCCAGTTCTTCGTACTGAAAGACAAATAAAATGGATATTTATTTACACTTAAAATACTTTTTAATAAGTAGATGGGTATTCATTTTAAATAAAGCATCTTTAGTCTCACAGTAACTCTGCATATGATTCTATTATAACACTTGGTACGTTGTTCTGAAATTATTCAACTTACACATCTGTATACCTGACTAGAAAGTGGAGTCTGTGTCCCCAGCAACCAAGCATATAGTAAGTACTCAATAAATGTTTATTCTAGGAACCACAACATGTAAACTGAGGAATCATAAGTTCATGTTCTGTCATTTATTAGCTCTGTGATTTGAGTATGTCATCTAATGTTTCTCTTTTGAAAAACAGTAGCAGCATAGCATAGTGAAAAGAGGATGGGTTTTTTTTATCCTTATTATGTAATATTTTATTGGATGGATATGGCACAGTTTGTTTATCTATTCTAATGCTGATGAACATTTGGTTGATTTCAGATTTTGATTCTTATGAATTGTGATGCTATGAATATTCTTTTTTTTAATTTATTTATTTTTAGTTGAGAGATAATTGCTTTATAATGTATTGGTTTCTGCCATACATCAACATGAATCAGTCATAAGTATACATAAGTCCCCTCCCTCTTGACAGGATGGGGTTTTGGCTAGACAGATCAGGATTAGAAATCTGGTTTCACCACCTGTCAGCCTGATGATCTTAATAAGCTTAACCTCCTAAACAACAGTTTCATTATTTGTAAAATGGTGATAATGATGTCTTACCTAAAGTGTCTAGTTAACCACCTATTGTGTAGCAGATACTGAACAAAAACTATAATAACAATAACATGAGCACTTTTCCTATTGGTCTCCCAGTGTAAGTGTTGAGCAAATGAGGATTTCTGTGAAACATTCTGTAAAATTCTATATACCTGTAAGCTATGACTATGCTTACTGAACAAATGGATAAAACGAATGAACAAATAACTCCTATGAGTTTCATGATGTAGTATGATTCAAAGATAGGGATGGGCAGAAAGGACATTTACAAACTGAAAAACCCATCCTCAAATAATCAAAGTTGCTCAATAGCTTAAAATGCTTTATTATTCCTATATATTCTAAATTTCTCTCAATTACTTTCATAGAACTAATTCTTTAAATCTCATATGCAGATCCAGAAGATGGGGGAAGGGAAAGGTTGCAGTAAACAGGCACATTGATGGAAATTAATCATGGCTAACGCAGAGTCTGATACCCATTTCAGTAAGTAAATGCATGCATATTTATGCAAATAATGAATAAACTGTTACTAATAATTAGCAAGTCTGGGGTTCACAGGTATGATAAAGCTATGAACTTCTGTACTTTAGAAAAAATATCACACATGCTTCATTTATGCAGTCATTAAAATTAACCTTCATTCTTTGTCAAGAGAGCTAAAAAGAACAGTGAGTATGAGGGGTTTTTTTTCCAAGTCCCCTTACAAAATATCTGAGATTCTTGACAACTAAGATATATACACATGTCATGGAGATATAAACTCCTTAAACTAAATGTTGATCAGAAGAAGGGAATTTTCTATACAACTTGAGAAATCAAGTGAAAATTTAACATTGAATGCTCATATGTGATTTTCTTTGGAACTTCTTTCCATATAAACCAGTATATTGTTTGCAGGTTTATTTTTAAAATTATATTTTTATTACTAAAAAAGGAACAACAGTTATTAGGAACTTGGATTCAAATCTCAGCTCTTCCTTTAGTAAAGAAGTAGTTTGACCCAGGGTATTATTAATATTTAATTACCTCTGCATCCTTCAGCTCCTTCATTTTGTAAAATGGGAATAATAATAATATTCAACACATAGAGTAAATCAGATCATGAACATAAAAGATAGTATAACAGTGCTCAGTAAAGAATAGTTGTTATTATCTAAAATACCAGGTATTTTTATAATAATTAAATATATTTTGGTATGATGGCTCTCAGCACTACTGCGCACTGGAATTCCACTTTAACCTTAGTGAACGTCTTGCCAACAAGAGAGGGGAAGCAATGTTAAATCAGAAAAGAAAAACAATTTAATATTTTTGATACATATTAACTGGTGTGAGAAAGCTAGAGTGAGAAAAAATTAAATAACAGCTTCTAAACCTTTGGTAAATATTTTAAAAGCAACCTCTCTAATACAAGTAATAATGATATCAATCCTTCAGATTCAAACATTAT
Organism: Moschus berezovskii; assembly: GCF_049115385.1. Lineage (NCBI taxonomy): Eukaryota > Metazoa > Chordata > Mammalia > Artiodactyla > Moschidae > Moschus > Moschus berezovskii. The sequence goes on along the minus strand of NC_142460.1, from coordinate 130,047,227 downwards.
GTCTTAAATTTCAGTAATCTTGCAATTTCCCACCGGGGAAGCCCAACACAAAGTATACTGAATATATTTTCTTTCATCATTTCTGGACAACTCTGGATTATCAAAATGAACATTTATGATTACCCTGGGCTATGATATTAAGTCTAAACACCTCCTTGTGTCCTTACTGAACATCTTTCAGCCTGCTGTCAGGCTGTAAGCTATCCGCTCTGCCAGTGGTTAGGTGGTTCCTTTTCACACCATTTATCAGATGCTCCTATGAGTAAAATAAGAGCAAGCATTATCCCAGAGAAGGTATTTTTGTATTACAAAAGTGATTATTAACTTTTGATGCACAATTATTATATCTATTTTCTCTGCTCATAGCTCACTTTTTATCACTTCTCAGTAACTAAGTTCAAGATAGGTGACATTTTTGAGAAAGTTAAGTTTAAGCCAAACCATGTTAATATGACAGCTGGAAAATAAATATTTTTTCATAGACAAAACTCTAGATTTTAAAGAAATGCAAGATGCTTACGAGAACACATAACACTGAAGAGATGTTGAAACAACTAAGTGTGCATAGTTCAAAGAGGCTTTAATGACTCTATCACGGAATTCCAGTAAATCCATTGCATCGTTAAGAACGTTACGAACCTAAACAAGGAAAAATGAAATACCAATGAACAACATTAAAATACATCAAACTTTTAATTATATAAGTTAGCAAGATTCTGAAACACACCAAAAAAGAAAAAAAAAATTAAAAGGAATGGCAACCCACTCCAGTACTCTTGCCTGGAAAATCCCATGGATGGAGGAGCCTGTTAGGCTACAGTCCACGGGGTCGCAAAGAGTCGGACACGACTGAGCAACTTCACTTTCACTTGATTATCTAACCATAGAAAGAAGAATTCAATAGGAACCAGGCATAAGATGACATATTCGGGTACAAAAATTGACCAACAAAAGTACAGATACAGGAAAGTTAGAAATCAGTAGAAAACGATCTATAGAGATTTCTAACCTGAAAGCCAACCTGTATGATGTAGCAGTGGTGCAGTGTGAAGTACACAGTCAAAGGAGTAAGGCTTATAGGAGCTGGAAAGAGATCACATGATTTCTACTCAAAATATAAGAATGTCTCTTTCTAGGGCTAGGTCTTACTTTAAAATTTAAGTTCTAAAAAAGAGATATAATAACTTCAAAAATCAAAAGTGGAGTAGGAGGTGTTAGTAAAGAAACTGACTGCCTAGTGAAGAAGCCAAGCTGTACAGAGGGGTGGAAAATGTTTCCATATGTAAAAACACAGAGATAACACATAAGAAAACTAAGCAGCAACTAACAAACAGAGATGTGCCCATGATAGTCAAAATTGTTATAGAAGTTTGTTAACTGAATAAAGTTTACAAGGATTTTAAAGTTTAGCAATACCAGCCAAAAATTTTGAAACTGATAACCTGCAATTAATTAAATAATACATTGGGCAAGACAAATTTATGAACTCTCTGGTTAATACCAGAAGATATTAAATAGAGGTAAAAAATTGAGAGAGATTAATTATACCTAGAAGTTAATACTTCTCTTAACTTCCGTCAAAATATTATCCTCTTTCTAAATTGATATGAAAATTATAGTATTAATGAAGAATAAAAGGCTATGGAAAGAAAAAATAGGAAGATAAAGTCAAACTTCTTACAAGTACTTCCTCAAAGTACTTATATCTATAAGGCATATATTTTTATCACCTATTCCCTAACTCCTATCCCTATCAGTCATCACCATGCCAAGAGATAGCAGAATTATATACACAAATAATCCTTGACCTAGCAATCTTACTTCTAGAATTCTATATCAAATTAAACAGGCAAAATTATGAAATAACATACAAATAGGCTTATTACATACATCACTACTAGTAATAGCAAAAGACTGGAAGCAACCCAAATGTGTATCAATAAGGGATAGGCTGAATAAACTACATTCACAGAGTAGAATAACACATAGCTAGGACTGAGTACTATCTATGAAGTGATCTCCACAATATATTGTAAAATAAAAAGTGCAAGATACAAAAAGGTATGTTTAGTATGATACTTTTTTATCTTCTAAAGTGAAGGCTATGAAGATATATAGATTTATTCATATTAAAAAAACAAAAAATGTAAAACAATATTCAGCAATGATATTGAGATTATTATTTTAAATTATACTTTAGGATATATTCTAGATTATATTAATGTCTTTAGGTAGCAAAATTTTCTTGTAAGAGAAAAGAACTTCTAAGAAAACAAATCAGGAGTAAAATGCCATAATCTTGAATTTGAACTTGAAACCTCAGTACATACTCATGATATATTTTTATTGGTCAAAAAGTACATTTTATCTAGGAGTAATGATCAACCCAATAGCAATGAGCACAGCTAGAACTTGGATCATGGTCTCTAAGTAGCATTCCCCTCCAAAAGGAACAAAGGCTTCTTTAAAAAATGGCTGATTCCAAGTTTGGAACAGGAAATGTATAAGAAACCTAGAACATCTTATCAGAAATGCAAGCAAGCTATTGAAATCATCCCAAATGAACACAGGAGTCAACTGGGCAAAGATGGAACCATTCGAGCATTAAAGAGAATAATGACTGCAATGGATTGAAATATACCAAAATTTTTAAATCTGCAAGTTTATAATAACATCATCAACAACAACAACAAAGAAACTCATTGGGCATGCCAGGAAAAGAACTCATTATTTGAAAACTGATAAATAAAGGAAAATAATTCAGAATTTGTCTTACTTCAGGGTAACAAATAGTTGATTAGGCAAAGTCTATTATAGGATTTTAGCTCACAAATGTAGAAGGAATGATAGAATCACAAGATGCAACTCCTGATGAGACACGGTTCTAAACAAGTACCATCCTTGACTGCTAAGAATATTAAAGTAAAAACCTAATGGGAAAGTATATGACAGGTGAATCAGACTTATAACACCTAAACACACTGATCAATCTCATCATAGTTAAGAGACGGTTAAGAAGACACACGTGTCTCGAGGCAACAGGAAGTACACAGCATCATGTACAAAGTATTCTTTATATATTTATCAAGGCTCTAAATCTAATCAGGAAATACAGGAGCTAAATAAAAACGTTACATGTAATCATACCATATGGATGTAAACAGAAGAATGTGGGAAATCCAAAAGAACAAATGACTTGAATTCTTAAACAAACAAACAAATAAATAAAGAGGAATTGTTCCAGATTTTAAAAGACTGGAGAGAAAAATGAACTAAATGTAATGTGGGACTTTGTTTCCTAATACAAACCAACCAACCATAAATGTATGTATTAGAAAACAGCTATAAGAAATGGGGCAGACTTAGACAACTAGAGAAATGTGAAATATTTATTATGATTATATTAAAATAAAAATAGTCTTTATCTTTGAGACTTTTTAAAAGTCTTAATAAAAAGAAAGAAAAAGACACTGATAACATTTGCTTCACTCTTTGATGAATGTGGAAAATGACTGAAAAGGGAGTAGTAGTCTGATGGCAGGTGTTTCAAAGGAGCTGGAATCCTTTAAAAAAGAAGTTACTGTGGTCTGGGTTCAGCAATGAGGGGTTAGGAGACACCTATATGACCCCCAGACCCAGTAATTCTTGGCATAAAGAAGAAAAATGCTTCTACTTACGAAGGCTGAAGGAGAAACACTGGCCTCAGGAGTCAGTCAGTTTTTACTTAGAACAAAAATGTAAAGTGTACTTTCAGTGAAAAGGCTGAGCTCTGTCTGCAAGACCACAGGTAGGTGCTGCAGTTTGTGTACTGCACAACTCTAGGTCTAAGTGATGGGCCCCCTAGAACCAAGAGGGCCATGACTGAAGGTGGTGACCCTGTGGGTCTCTCTTTAAAGCCTAGGGTGTTCTAGGTTTTTCTTTCAGGACGGGGAGAAGAGAGCTACCCCTAGGCCCCAGGCTTTGATTTCAGAGACCTGGATCAGGCCCCTGGTCTCTCTTCGAGTCCTTTCTGCTCCATTAGTCTCCAGGAGCCCCTCTCAGCTCTGCTTCTGCCTCCCTGCTTCTGGACCAGGAGTCAAGCAGGTTGGAGACTTCACTCCATACTCTGCATTTTTTATTCCACTTCTGACCCACAGAGATGTTTATCCTGTTTTTGAGTCCAGATAAATCTCTTTAAAAAATATATTTCATAAATTATTGATCTCCTTGGAGCCAAATATATGCTTTATCCTTCCAAGTATGAACTGATGACACCATTTTTACCAGAAGTCTGAGCTCCCAGAGACTTTTTTAAAAGGTCCAAAATGCCATCCTTTCCTAGAAACATTTGAAAGCTAATGGAACGAAATAAGCTATGGTTTTTCCAGTGGTCATGTATGGATGTGAGAGTTGGACTGTGAAGAAAGCTGAGAGCCGAAGAATTGATGCTTTTGAACTGTGGTGCTGGAGAAGACTCTTGAGAGTCCCGTGGACTGCAAGGAGATCCAACCAGTCTATTCTAAAGGAGATCAATCCTGGGTGTTCATTGGAAGGACTGATGCTAAAGCTGAAACTCCAATACTTTGGCCACCTCATGCGACGAGCTGACTTACTGGAAAAGAGTCTGATGCTGGGAAGGATTGCGGGCAGGAGGAGAAGGGGACGACAGAGAATGAGATGGCTGGATGGCATCACCGACTTGATGGACATGAGTTTGAGTGAACTCCGGGATTTGGTGATGGACAGGGAGGCCTGGCGTGCTGTGATTCATGAGGTCGCGGAGAGTCAGACACGACTGAGTGACTGAACTGAACTGAAAGGAAGTTATATGGAGATTTCTTTATAGCAACATGATACCCAGTGAAATAAACTGGCTGTTAACACAGGTTTAGGACAATTAATCAATATTTTAAAAATCTGATTGTATGAGCTTCTGTCATTATTCAAATTACAGACAGAATTCTTAAAATTCATGTTGGCCTAAAGCTTCACGTGGGCGAATTTTTTTTTGTGAATCTGGAACACTAGAACAGCAATAAAACATCCTGGCCATAATAACAAACAAAAGACACACTGATAATTGCTATTATAATTTCAAAGTTATGGTGAATCCTACGTCAGAAATGTCCTGTGATGAATTTTAAAATGCACTCACATTTGCTCTGTTCAATTCAGGGCAGTTTCAGAATTAACCTGTTCATACTTGTATCACCTAATACTTTCACCTGAGCACAATATTTGACCCTCAGACTGACCTAAGCCTGAAAATTCTGTTTCCACATTTCCAAATACACATTTAATCCTAAATATAGATACAGCCATAGCAATAGATACCATTTATTTTTGTTTTACATACATGATCTCATTTAATCATCAAAAACACTCTCTCATTAACTTTTATCTTTACAGGAGATAGAGTGACTAAGAATTAAATAATTTTGAACTATGGCAACGTTCAAATTGTGTAAATGCCAAATCTGTGCCCCATGCTAAAGTGACAGTGGCAGGAAAGAGCAAACGGGAAACTTGAGACCTAAGGAATGTCTCATCTCTTCCACCTGTACCCTCTTCCCTTCTAGGCCCTTCCTCCCAGCAAAGACGTCAACTTTCCTTTTGGAAAGAAATATTGCTAGAATTCAGCCTGGAGACAAGGCACAAATTAGGAAACCTTCTCACTCTTGGTTATTGTGTCACATAAAAGCCGAGGTCCAGGGAGACAGGTAATGTCTTAGGGCAATGAAACCTATTACCAGGTAGCAACTGTCAGGTCAAGGTCTAGAGTTAACAATTAGGGCTCAACATGATCTCTGGTTTCTGAGTTAATGAAACACAAATCAACAGTCAACAAAGCTTCTAAGTAAACTGTGAAACTCTAAACCAGGCAAACAAAAAGTTGTGGCTATTGTCCCTATTGGAATCTATGGCTCCATCTTAACAACATTAAGTGGGCTGTTAAAATGTACAGACTCCAGAAAGGAAATCCTTCCAAGTAGGAGATCTTCCCCAAAAGGCAAGCAAGAGTTGCCAAATTAACCAAGTAACTAACTTCAGTGCTAAAACAAAGAATTCTCAGGATATTCCTGGCCAGCTGGGCTTTTGTTATGGACCTTGTAATCACAGTGTGCTGTTTTTCCTTCACCCATTCTCCAAATTGTTTTCATTCCAGCTGCCCTGTATTCCCTTCATCGTTATAAATTGCGAAGATGGGGAGGAGGAGGAGCATAATTAAAACTCATATTTATTTAGTTTTCCAGACCAAAGAGTTAGAGCTGGAATGACTTGGATGAGTCTAGGTTATCCTCTTTTAGAGAGGGGATGGGTTTGTTTTCAAATCAAATGGAATATCTGCATTAGTTAAGTAGAGCACTTCTGAATTATACGTATACATGAATCAGGGTAAGCATTAATATGTGTTGTGAGGAGACTGTAAAGGGGTTAGTGATTTCCACCTACTGGTATTCACATCCTTATGTAAGTCTTTCCACTTGTGTGTGAATTAGACCTCATAGCTCACTTCTAATGATCAGAAAAAAGGCTAAAATGATGAGATGACACTTCTAAGTTGAAGTTATAAAGAACTGTGACTTATGTTTCACTCACACTCTGTGCCTTTCACAATTGCTCTCACAAAGCTGCTAGGTTGTGAGCTGCCCAGTGGAAAGGCTACATGTAAGGAACTCAGGGAGGCCTCCAGACAATTACCAACAAGAAACTGAGGCTCTCAGTTCAACAGCCCTTGAAAAATGGAAGCCTGCCAACAACTATACTGGTGAGCTTGGAAGCAAGTCCTCTCCAGTTGAGGATGCTTCAGTTCAGTTCAGTTCAGTCGCTCAGTCGTGTCCAACTCTCCGTGAAACCCTGGCCAACAACTTAATTGCAGCCTTGTGAGAAACTCTTGTGTCAGAAGATTTACTAAGCCGTGCCTGGATTCCTGACCCAAAGAAACTAAGAGATAATAAATACTGCTGTTTTAAACCACTAAGTTTATTTATTAGGCAGTCATCAATAACTAGTACAGTTACAGTTGCTAAGCAGCTAAAGGATAGACTATAGTGGATAGCTGTTGGTTTCTATCTGCCCAGAATCAAATGCTATCTTTTCTGGTAACTATGCCTTGGTTTTCCTTTGGGAAACCATACCCATTATTATAAATGACTAAGTGGTTTTGATTCCATTCCCTCCAACTCCCAGCTAAATATACTTAACCCAGACTTGGCACATGAAATCCAGTGCTGAGACTTATGCTGAAATTACTAGGGGCTAGAGGGAAAAGCACTCTTTCTGTTGGGCTTGAAGTTGGTAGAATGTAAGCCCAGAGCTACCAAGACCATAAAGGAGAGACAGCCTTTGTGCAAATGAAGCCAATACAGAAAAAAGGAGAGTACAGGAAGAGAAAGTGATGGAAGTCCAGTTGACCTTATTTAAGCCTCTGGATCCAATACCACCTCATCAGTCTATTTCTTGACTTCACATGGACCAATAAATTTCTTTTGTTTCTTTATTCTTTACCTTCATTTAATCAATCTGAGATAAATTTATGAAAAAAAATTTTCAACATATTAATCCAGAAGATCCCTTGAGAACAGGAACCAAATCTGTCTCATTCAAAACTGTATCACCCATTGCCAGCTCAAGGCATTGGAAGTAGGTTACCAAATGAGTAAATGAAACTGTTGTTAAAAAAAAAAAAAAACTATGGATAGGCCCAGCTTAGCAAAAACACGATATAAATGTCTTATAGTCATTGGGAGTAAGATCCCTTTCCAAAGTAAAAATAGTGTTCTGGTTCTAAAGCTTTGAAAGATTATTTGTAAACATTATTTTAAGTATAAAGACAATTTGGTTTAGATAAGCTGTTTAAAAACCTCCCTGTTCACCTTATCTGATGTAAAAATCCTCTAATTCTAAGATGATTCCTTTTTCTATGAAAGAAAAATTTCTCTTTTTAAATATATTCTCATCTTGGGGCATTTCTGAAATTAAGGCGATATTATATTAGCTAGCCCCCATGCCCTATATGAATAAACTGTGTCCCCAAGTCAGCTGACTAGAACTCACAATGCATTCCTTATCACAGACACAATACTATAAATAATGTCTTAGTTCCCAGGCTAACTAACAAAAATATATATTTATACTATCAAATAGATCTAACTACTCATTTACAGGAAATACAGAAGACAGAGAAGTACATCAAACCAAACCATGGGGATACTGTCAGCAAAAGTCCAGACTCTGGAGACAGACAAACAATTAATTTGGTGTCTTCAACAGATAAACTGCAAGAGGAAAAAATAAAGATGGAAGGGGTATCTATAGACTAAAAGATACTTAAAACATATATCAACCAATTGTAACATGTAAACCATTTTGGATCCTAATTCAAACAAAAACAAACCTTTAAAAATGTGATATAGAGGAAACAATTGAAAATTTGAACATTTTTTGGATATTCCTTTGATAATATTAAGGAATTAGTATTTTTAAGATACAATGGTATTGTGGGTATGTTAAAAAAAAGAGTCCTTATCTTTTAGTTCTATGTATTGAAATTTTTGCAGCCGAAATGATATCTAAATTTTCTTCAAAATAACTGGGGCAGGGGAAAAGTAGATATGGACATGAATGGGGCAGGCTTGACCATGGGCAGATGGTTGTTGGGGCTGGGAAATGAGTACAAAGAGATTCATTATACTATTCTATTTTTGTGTGTTTTAAATTCTCCATAATAAGTTTAAAATTTTTTAAATAAGAAAATAGAATAAAGAAAATGTATAAGGTACCTAATTAATATCACTAATGACCCTACTCTGGAGAAGGCAATGGCAAGCCACTCCAGTACTCTTGCCAAGAAAATCCTGTGGATGGAGGAGCCTGGTAGGCTGCAGTCCATGGGGTCGCTAAGGGTCGGACACGACTGAGCAACTTCACTTCTATCCAAATTTTAAAATCTGGATACTTAGCCTAAAGAATACTTGAACAGATCCAGCCAAGAAATCACAAGGTATGTTTTCAAATTTTTATAGTAATTACAATCATCTAAATTCTGAATACTGAAGATAGAGGCAACTGATAAGGACAACAGAAAGAAAAGGAAGAAGGTAGAGCTCCCTTGACTTTGCCAGATGGTTTGCCATCAACACATCATCTTTGGCCACTCCTCCTACCTTTCATCAACGAACTTTTAAAATATTTGTCAAGCTCTTATTACATGTGAGGCACTGGGCTAGGCCCTATAGGGAGATAAAGATGAGTGAAATATAGTACCATGCCCTTAAAAAGCTTCAGATCAGATCAGTCGCTCAGTCGTGTCCGACTCTCCGCGACCCCATGAATCACAGAACGCCAGGCCTCCCTATCCGTCACCAACTCCCGGAGTACACTCAAACTCATGTCCACAGAGTTGGTGATGCCATCCAGCCATCTCATTCTCTGTCGTCCCCTTCTCCTCCCGCCCCCAACCTTTCCCAGCATCAGAGTCTTTTCCAGTGAGTCAACTCGTCACATGAGGTGGCCAAAGTATTGCAGTTTCAGCTTTAGCATCAGTCCTTCCAATGAACACCCAGGATTGATCTCCTCTAGAATGGACTGGTTGGATCTCCTTGCAGTATAAGGGACTCTCAAGAGTCTTCTCCAACACCACAGTTCAAAGGCATCGATTCTTCGGCGGTCAGCTTTCTTCACAGTCCAACTGTCACATCCATACATGACCACGGGAAAAACCATTGCCTTGACTAGACGGACCTTGGTTGGCAAAGTAATGTCTCTGCTTTTCAATATACTATCAAGGTTGGTCATAACTTTCCTTCCAAGGAGCAAGCGTCTTTTAATTTCATGGCTGCAATCAGCATCTGCAGTGATTTTGGAGCCCAAAAAAATAAAGTCTGACACTGTTTCCACTGTTTTTCCATCTATTTCTTACAACTGGTTAAATAACCCCTCCCACCGATGTTCTCTGATCTGTAAAACATTTCCCCCTAACTCCAATGGCCACATTTCAACCTTTCTGTCTTAATCTATAAAGATTTTTACCCCCAAAGTACCTGGTTTTCTTCCTAAATCTCAATAAGAGATGGTGAGGTGATAGAGTAATGTTTCTGGAATTTCAACCTTCTGATTCCAACCACTCTGGGGTCTATAATACAAGCATGTAGTCCACTTGGGTGGGGGGTCTTAATTTCTGTAGAACAACTCAAAGATATGGGCTTTGGTACTAGGGAGGATCCCCCAGGGCCCCGCTCAGTTTCAATCCCCCCTTTTCTTTGACAGTTCTCTAACTTGAAGGGTACAGGTGGGGGACAAAAAGGGAATAATGTTTTGGATAGAGAGGTTAATCATAAATTTGGCAGAGAAACTCAGGTTTAGGGGAACTCAGTTTCATCCCTGCCTCAACCACATAACTTCAGGAGCTATAGACACTCATATTCTATGTCAGTGAATGGTTCTTACTTTATGTCATAAAAAAGTCACTAATGGTATAGTTAGTATCTTTCTAATATGACTGCATTTTAGTAAACATGATTTAAATATAATCAGTTCAGTTCAGTCACTCAGTCATGTCCAACTCTTTGTGACCCATGAACTGCAGCACCAGACTTCCCTGTTCATCACCAACCCCTGGAGCTTGCTCAAACTCATGTCCATCAAGTTGATGATACCATAATAAACAAAGATAATTCCATATTCTGTATTGTAAACTGAATATGTTGGGGGGATGGGGGAAGCAGATTTAATCAGCTATGAAACATAATCATACCTGCATGGTCCTTCTTTTAGTCAATGTTACTTGAAAATTCTTCCACTCCCAACGTTGCTCCACCACATGTGCAAAAACAACATGTCCATTTCCACAGGCTCCAGCAATCTGGGTGCCATCAATTGACCACGCAATATTAAATATGCTACCAGTGTTGGGCTTTTCTAAAGCATATGACCACTGGGGAAGAAAGAACATAACAGAATCAATTTATTTTAAAATATTTTAAAGAAGTTTTAAATTGGGCATATGTTAACACAGTAAGATGATTTTTTAAAAGAGCATGTCTTTATTCTAGAATTATTAAGGAATATTTTTCTTAATAAAATGATAGTGTACTGAGTGGAAGATAAAGACATGATTTTTTTTTCTAAGTATATAGTAGAATACATGATGTGATAAGAGTATAAAATCTCTCAAGAACTGTAGAACACTCACACCATTTTCGATTTACATCATTTGATTCACTTTTAAGCAGTTAATACTCAATGGGTAAGTATAAACATTCCATAGGGAAAAAAACAAAGACATCTTACTATTAATTCATAAGGATCTCTATAGTCCCTACACCTAAAATTTTACTACAATATTTTAGTAATTGTCATATTGAAACTAAACACACAATGTGACTAAAGCATCTCTAATACATATCTTAAACCATGAAAGTACAAGTAAATAGATTTTTCCTTTTTTTTTTATTCACAGTGCAGTAAGTAAGATATTTTATAGAATCTGTTTGAGAAAGCAATCTAGCAAAATCAATAAGCATCAACTGGATGAAAAACTCTTGTGTGTGTCAGTGTGTGAATAAGATAGTAAGAAAAAAACTTTTACAAAAATGATATTATATGCATTTTCTTTCATTCTTCAAAAGAAATATACACTTACTAAAAGGATGATTTGGCTAAATTTACTTATACTTTCTTTCGATTCTTCCAATGTCACTATGATTTTAAAAATACACAAAAAAACCAACCACCCAGAAAAATCTTACTAACTTAATATTAGTTTCAGGTGTACAACATAGATTCAAAATTTTTATTATATTCCATTTAAAATTTCTATAAAATACTGGCTGCATTCCCTTTGTCATTTGTGCTTTTAAAGAGATTCAAAGGTCTAAGTCTCTTTTCTTCTCCAAATAAGCCATGGAACACTGGATTCATGTTTGCATTTCTAACCAAGAGAAAGAAACGAGGCAGTCTCCCTGGATGTAATTTACTGATGCTAGCAGCAGCAACAGCAAGAACCCTGAAGATTATCCCTCTCACTTATGCTTATCTCTTTCTTTGACCTAACTACCCCTTCTTTGAAGGTAGTGTTACTCAAAATGTGCTCAAGCCAGCACCATCTATATCACCTGTCATCTTGTCAGAAATGCAAATTATATGCTCTATATCATCCTATTGAATCTGAGCCTCTAGGGGAAGAGGACCAAGAAACTTTTTGTTGTTGTTAGTCTATTCTTTAAAATATAGTTGATTTGCAATGCTGTGTTAATTTCTACTGTACAGTAAAGTGATTCAGTTATACAAATATACTCTATTTTTAATATTCGTTTTGATTATGGTTTATCAAGGCATACTGAATATAGTTCTCTGTGCTATACAGTAGGACCTTGTTGTTTATCCATTCTAAATGTAATAATTTGCAGCTCCAAACTCCCGATCCTTCCCTCTCTCCCCTCCCTACCTTTGGCAACCACAAGCTGGTTCTCTATGTCTGTGAGTCTGCTTCTGTTTTGTAGATATGTTCATTTGTGCCGTATTTTAGATTCCACATATAAATGACACCATACAGTATTTGTTTTTCCTTCCTGACTGACTTCACTTAGTATAATAATCTCTAGTTGCATCCATTTTTCTGCAAATGGCATTATTTTGTTCATTTTTATGGCTGAGTAGTATTCCATTGTATATAGATAGATAGATAGATAGATACACACATCTATATAGATAGATAGATATATACACACATTCATATGTCGATGGACATTATGTTCATTCAGGAAGTTTTTAACGAGCACTTCAAGAATCTTAAGCATTGTAAAGTTAGGACACTGGTTCTGAACTCTGGTTGTATATTAGAATTATCTGGGAAGCTTTTGTAAAAAAAAAAAAAACCACAAAATTTAGAAATGCAACCAACTAAACCCAGAATTTGGGGTGGAGACTGGGTATGTTCTTAAAGTTCTCTAGGTGATTTTAATGTAGAGACACTATTCTAAAAGAAAAGCAAAACTCGTGATTTCCTTTAAGACTATCATTAGCCCCTGGCTCACTGTTAATACCATGACAATTCATTTGCTAACTCTTGAGAAAATTACATGACCTCTGCTTTATCCTCTAAACTAGCTTCTCTTTGTTATGTATAAACTTATTTTCTTACATTCATCAAGCTTCTTCTTTGAAACGTCTTATTAGAATTTCAAATAAAGTGTATTAAGAAGAGTAACATAAAGCAGTGGTTCTCAGACTTTAATGTGCATTATTATAAAATTACCTAGAGTCCACGGGGTCACAAAGAGTCAGACACGACTGAGCAACTGAACTGAAGAGGGATTGTTAAAATAAATTGCTGAGCTCCACCCCAGTCTCTCTGACTTGGTAGATCTAGGGTGAGGCCAAAGTACTTGCATTCTAACAAGTTCACTGCTTCTAAGTCACTTCAGTTGTATCCGACTCTGCGTGACCCCATAGACGACCTCCTACCAGGCTCCCCCGTCCCTGGGATTCTCCAGGCAAGAACACTGGAGTGGGTTGCCATTTCCTTCTCCAATGCATGAAAGTGAAAAGTGAAAGTGAAGTCGCTAAGTCGTGTCTGACTCTTAGCGACCTCATGGATTGCAGGCTACCAGGCTCCTCCGTCCTTGGGATTTTCCAGGCAAGAGTACTTGAGTGGGGTGCCATTGCCTTCTCCGAACAAGTTCACAGGTGGTATTAAAGTTTCTGGTTCAGCAACCACACTTTGAGAATGGCTGGCATAATGAACACTTATTACTCAGCTTCCACTTAGCAACTAATGGGTAATTCTTATCTCATGTGTACCACCATCATGGCCCAGATCTTTCTGAGCAATCCCTGATATCATTTATCATTTCATCATGAAGAACGTCAGTATATATATTACTAAAAACCTAAATTTTTTTAATCCAACCTCAATATCATTATTAAACCTGAAAACAATGAACAATAACTCCTTAATATTATCAAAGTACCTAGTCACTGTTCAAATTTTTCCAGTTGTCCCTTTTTGTCTCTAGTTTGCTGGAATTAAGATGCAAATAAGGTGCACTCATTTTGATTGGTTGAGAAGTCTATTAGACTTCTTTTGATCTATGTTCCCCTTACACATGTTCTTTCCCCTTGCAATTTTCTGTGGTTGAAGAAACTGGGTCATGTCCTGTAGATTCCCACAGGCTTGAATTTATCATCTGCATTCTTGTGGGGTTAAAATGTTACTCTGTCCTCTTTATTTCCTGTTAATTGACAGATCTAGAGTCTTGATCAGATTCAAGTTTGATTTTTTTGGCAAGAAAACTTTGTAAGTGATGTTGTGTACTTCCAACAGGAAGCATTTAATGTCCAAATGTATTTTTATGTTACTCAGAAATGATGATCATTGCCTAGGTGAACTAATTCATGTGGCAGTTGCAAAATGGCAAAATTACAATCCTTCTTGGGATTCCCTGGTAATTTACAATCTTTCTTTCTTCACTTACTAACTGTAATAGTTCTACAAAAAGAAACATCTCCTCAACTATTTGGTTACCTTGGGATATAGTTCATGTATCAAAGTGCAGAATAAATTCTTCACTGTTTTCCATTAATAGTTTTCAAAAATACAAATTTGAATAGTGACTGGATAATTAATAATATTAAGAAATTACTGTTAACTGTTTTTAGGCTTAACAATTGTATTGAGTTAGGTTAAAAAGTCTTTGTGTTAGACTTTCAGTCTAACATTCAATTAGATATCTACTGAAAAATTTAGTGATGAAATGATATGTCAAGGATTTGCTCAAAAATGAGCAATGGAGAAGTAGGTGATGGTATGGTGAGGCAAGAATCGACCATTAGGTAGTAACTGTTGGGTAGTGGGTAAGTAGAGATTACACTAGTTTGTTCCCCTGTAACCTCCAAATGTAACCAAGAAATCTGATTGCTTAGTATCATGAACTCATTAATTTTAACATATTTGATGTGTTTCAATCAATATAATGCTCCAATTAGCTCAATATTAGCCAGTGGGATCCTCCTTCAGTTAGGCTTTAGACTTTTTGACAAAATCCTGTAGTCTTTGATCACTTTCCTTACTTCATACAATGACAAAATGTTCCAGACTCATTTTTATATTTCCTGCCCCACACCTGGTATCCATCTTTTCTTCAGTGAGTCATGGTTCACTTTATGGAAATATGGAAAATGGTACTGAAAAACCCCCCACAAATGCTAAGGGTGTCCACTGTAACTGAGTTGATCATTCAAGTCTTTTCTAGGCCTTTAAACGGAGAAGGCAATGGCAAGCCACTCCAGTACTCTTGCCTAGAAAATCCCATGGATGGAGGAGCCTGGTAGGCTGCAGTCCATGGGGTCGCTATGGGTCAGACACGACTGAGCGACTTCACTTTCCCTTTTCACTTTCATGCATTGGAGAAGGAAATGGCAACCCACTCCAGTGTTCTTGGCTGGAGAATCCCAGGGACGGGGGAGCCTGGTGGGCTTCAGTCTATGGGGTCACACAGAGTCGGACACGACTGAAGTGACTTAGCAGCAGCAGCAGCGGCAGCAGGCCTTTAAAACAGACAGCACTAAGACATGTTTTTCAATAACTCAAACTGAAACTTCCAATTCAAAGCCAGGAAATTAATGTAGGATTTTTGTTAACCCTCTTCAATCTTACCTCCATATCTCCTTTCACCTGGCCAAAAATCCCAGTTAATAGCATCAATGTAAGTAAATACCCAGGACAACAATATCAATACCACAAAGCAAATAGTTACAAATGAGCTTTAAAATTCCTTTTTTCATTCTTTGCCCTTAAATTTCCATTTTAAAAAAATGAAAATTTATTGAGATATATTTCACTTATTATGAAATTCACCCTTTTAAAGTATAGAATTCAGTAGTTTTTTAGTGTAGTCACAGTTGTAACCATTACCACTACTAACTTCAGAACATGTTTATCACCACAAAAAGAAACCCACACCCATTAGCAGACATTCCCATACCCCCCCACCCCCAAGCTCCTGGCAACCACTAAATCACCTTTCATTTTCTATTCTGGCCATTTCATGTAAATGAAATAAGACACCATGTGATCTTTTGTGATTGGCTTATTTCTCTTAATATATTTTTAATGTTCATCCATGTTGTAGCATGCATCAGTATTTCATTACTTCTTATTGCCAAGTAATATTGTATTGTATTGTACAGATATATCATATTTGTTTCTCCATTCATAATTTGAGAGGCATATGAGTTTTTCAGCTTTGTTTACTATTATTAATAATGATCCTATGAATATTTATGTATAGGTTACTGTGTGAATATGTTTTAATTTCTCCTGGGCACATTAGGAATGGAATTGCAGTGTCTATGGTAACTCTTATATTTATATTTTAAGGAACTGCCAAAATGTTTTCCAATGTGGTAGGATAATTTTCTATTATGTCTCCACTGTAAGCACAAGGAACAGAAAATCGCATCATTTGAAGTCACTTGAGCTAGCTCCTCTCTAGGTAGGTATACAAATGACTCAGTGTACAATTAGTCTCACTTTTTTTTCACTTACTTTGGTTTTAGGAATTGCTTTCTAAAAATTTAACTTTGTTTTATGATTATACAACGTATTTATATGGTTTCAAAGTTCAATTTACCAAAAAACATATATGTAAAACAATGTATAATCAAGGAAGTCCAACTTCTATCCCTTTCCTCTCTCCCATTCTCTCCTCAGTATAGGTAACTATTTTGTTTTATCCTATGTTTGCCTTCATAAGTGTTTATGTGCAGAGTTATGTGTGTGTTTGCATGCATGCACATGCACTAGCATTTATCTATGAAAGGGGTAGAAGTGGTAGTACAAATATGTCCGATATTAAGACATCATCTATTGTATATGGATATACATCTTCTTTTATAGCTCCTGATAGTATGATCAATATGTTTTTATGTACTCTGTATATGCATATATGTGAGTTTCAGATTGTTAATCTGAACCTAATTCCCCTATAAACACCTTAAAACACTAATGGGAATAACATTCCTTGAGTTCTTGCATGTTTATACATGTTTATGGACCAATACTTTGGCCACCTCATGCGACGAGTTGACTCACTGGAAAAGACTCTGATGCTGGGAAAGGTTGGGGGCGGGAGGAGAAGGGGACGACGGAGAATGAGATGGCTGGATGGCATCGACTCTGTGGACATGAGTTTGAGTGTACTCCGGGAGTTGGTGATGGACAGGGAGGCCTGGCGTGCTGTGATTCATGGGGTCGCGGAGACTGAGCGACTGAACTGAACTGAACTGAATTGATATTAAAAGTCAGAATAGCTGTAGTATCCTATGTTAACCATTGTACAGTGACACTATTTAAGCCTGATGGCATTCTGAGTTTCCTCCCTTTATGAGTGATTTGCTCTTTTCCTTGTAGGCCACAGGACTTTTTTCCTTCTTTAAAGTCCTATAGTTTTATTAGCGTATACCTGGGTGTTGGCCATCTGGGTCAGTTGTCCTGGGTATATCTGCTATGCCTTTTCAATATCAAATTCTAATCTCTTATGTTTGAGGAAATCTTTCTTGAATAGTGGCTTTTAGTATTTTTCTGTTGCTTTGGGCTTCTCCTTTAAAGAAGCTTGTTATATAAATAGGCATATTTATATTCAATATAAATTACATCAAACTTCCTCTGTCTTCTGTATCTATCACTTCCTATCAAACTTTATATCTCTTTTGCAATTTCCTTGCTTCCATTTCACATTCTATTTATCTTAAGGTACCATCCACCTTGTTCATGTGCTCTTATATTCCTTCTGGTTTGGTCTTCACTGCTGTAATAATTTTTCCTTTTTAAAATAACTCCCTCCTAAGTTCTGTCACCTCTCCTTAAAAATCTCCCATTTTCCCATCACCTCATTTCTTACTTTTCCTAGTTCTGATTTACATGATTATTTCATAGCTTTTGTAATGCTTTTAATATCCTTCAACTTCTTTTGAATTAATTGGTTGCAGTGCTTGTCTGTTTATGGCATGCTTTCGTTGTCTTTGGTAACATTATGATTTGACTGTGGCCCTGACCTGCTCATTTTCAAGTGAAAAGGGTTTTCCTGTACACTCATGGGAGGGAGGAATGTCCCAGCAGGATAGCTCTAGAGCTCTCTGTTGTTTTCTTGCGGTGATTAAAAAAAAAAAGCCTCCAGTTTTTGAGAGGAGCATTCTCTGCTTCCTCCCCAATTATTTGGATACATTCTCATCTTTGCTCAGTTGCCTCTGTTGTAATCAAACTGAATTTTAATCTCAGCAATTTCGGTAGTGCAGGGCTTTGTACCAAGAGGAAGCTTGACTTGTTAGTTTCAAGAGTACATTAGACCCAGACATCTCCAGCACTGCCAGATCCTGTCATGATCCCTTAGCACTTAGAATTGGATTCTACGGAAATGTCTTTCCAGCTTCAGCTGCTGTTCTCAGGCCTGTCTCACTTACAGGCCTTTGTTGGTGATTTGGGAATTCTTTTTTTATGATCTTAGAAGCCTGGCTACCTTTCCTCTGCTTCCCCCCACACAGATGCTGATACCACATTTACCTATCAGTGATATTCTTGGGAAAATCACTTGACCATACTGGTGAGCTTTTCTATTTTTTTCAGAATTTCAAGCAATAAATTGCAGCTAACATGGTTTTCTTAGAATACAGAATATGAAAACATAAACATAAATTACTTTTGACTTGGTTAAGTGAAAAAATAAAAAAATAACGGTATGAATGAGTAAAAAAACAGAAGAAAAATAACAGAAATAGTATTGTAAAAGAAGTTTATGGAATACAAATGTGATCTGCATTCACAATAACTCATCCAAGTAAAACACCAATGTTATTTTGAGTTGTCTATCAAGAAGCACTATGTCACTGAACAAGAACACACAGTCAGCTGCTGTCACGCTTTTGAGAGATTTAGCAATAAACAAGCTTCCTTTGTTTTGTTGCACTTTACCTTCTTGCTCATTGTAGATGTTGTATTTTTCAAAAATTAAAGGTTTGTGGCAACCTTGTGCTCACCAAGTCTATCAAGCAACAGTTTTCCAATAACGTTTGCCCACCTCATGTCTCTGTGTCACATTTTGGTGTTTCTAGCAATATTTCAAATTTTTTAATTATTATGGTATTTGTCACATTGATCTATGATCAGTGATTTTTGATGCTACAGATGCAGATGTGGTGGAAATAGCAAGAGAACCAGAATTATAACTGGAGCCTAAAGATGTGGCTGAATTACTACAATCACATAATTTAATTTTAATGGATGAAGAGTTGCTTCTTCTGAATAAGCAAAGAGTGGTTTTTTGAGGTGGAATCTACTCCTAGGGAAGATGCTGTGAAGATTATAGAAATGACAATAAAGGCTTTAGAATATAAAATGAACTTGTTTAATGAAGCAGGGGCAGGGTTTAACAGGATTAACTCCAATTTTGAAAGAAGTTCTACTGTGGGTAAAATGCTATCAAACAGCACTGCATGCTACAAATTGTGACGGAAGAGTCAATTAATTCTTATTTTTCAAAATTGCAACAGTCACCCCAGCCTTCAGCAACCACCACCCTTATTAATCAGCAGGCATCAGCATCGAGGCAAGACCCTCCACCAGCAAAAAGATTATGACCACTAAAGGCTCAGATGATGGTTAGCAATTTTTTTAACCAACCAATTATTACTTAACCAATTATTTTTTAATTAAGATATGCACTTTTTAAAAATATAATGCTCTTACACACTTAATAGACTATAGTATAGTATAAACATAACTTTCATATGCACTGGGAAACCAAAAAGTTAATGTGACTCCTTTTATTGTGATATTTGCCTTATTGTGATGGTCTAGAACCAAACTTGAAATATCTCTAGCAATATCTCTGAGGTATGCCTGTATTTTTTTGTCTAAATGCAGTCTTGAAAAGTTGTGAGGCTGGCCAGTTTAGTTTTGTCTTGGGCAAATATCACTGGCATCTCCCCAAATATCCAGGACCTTGACGGTATTCTATGGCTAGCCCAAAATTCTCCCCATGAAAACCTATTTTGCTGGTAATAGTATCCATGCCTTTCTTTTTACACTCTCATCCAAAATCTACTCTCAGCGAGCCAAATTACTCAGAAAAGATCCTGATAATAGTAAGTTCAGTGTATTACTCCCATGAAACTATTTCAAGAAATAACAAATTGTTAAAGCAAACTGATAAAGCTAATAGGAGAAAGTTTGTCATCAATAAAGAGGGGGTGAAAACCTTCCCCAAACACCACCCACATAACTCACTGCTAAGACTGGCCTTGTACCGCAGTTACAAAGGTGGTTTTCTAGTACTGCCGTAACAAATTACCATGAACACTGAGGCTTAAAACAACACAACTTTATTATCTTAAGGTCTATAGGTCATAAATCCCACACGGATTTAACTAAACTAAGATAAAAGGTGTTGGCAAGGCTGCATTCCTTTTTGGAGGCTTTGGGGGAGGACCCATTTCCTTGATCATTCAGGATGTTAGCAGAATTCAGTTTCTTACAGTTAGTTGTAGGACTGGACTCCCCATTCCCAAAGTGAAGGTTCTAGAGGCCACCTGCATTCCTTGCCTGTGGTCCCCTTCCTCCTTCTTTAAAGCCAGCAACAGAGATTGAGTTGCTCTCACTTTGAATGTCTCCTCCTCCTTGAAACACTAACCCAGCTAGGAAAGATTCTCAGCTTTAAAGTATTCGTATGATTAGTTTGGGTCAACCTGAATAATCCAGGATGGTGTTACAGCTAAAGGTCCCTTATTTGGATCTGCAAAGTCCCTTTTGCCATTTAAGGTAACATTCAGAGGTTCTCAGGGTTACAGCATGGCCATTTTTGGGAACGCCATTGTCTGGCCTACCACAAAATTATAGCAATCAATTTGGGGATTTTAAAAGCTTGTTCATTTTTTTCTTAAAGGCTCAAATATAAGCATAAACACATGAAACAATATTTTTAACACTTTTAAAAAGTAGTTTGTGGTCTGTGGTTTTGACTTTCAAAAGGCTTATTCACAACTAGAAAGAAACTAAACTAATTAGACAACGTTGTCACCAAGTGATAGGATCTTGGTATTATTCATGTGGTACTGAAGGATTAAGGATATGTATACATATAAAACATTAAAAAATTTTTGAGCTAGTTGCTTTTAGAAAGAAAAAATTATCAAAATGAGTTTATAACATTAAGCAAAATATGCATTTAATATCCTACCATGTAAACTGTACAAAAAGCATTGAGATTGCATTAAGAAAAAGAAAGCTATCATTTTTCATGAATATTTTCCCATAGTATTAAAAATTAGACTAAGAGACAAAGTCTTCCTTGGAGGAAATAAAGATAATCTCAGAATACTGGGGGGAGGGGATGGGGAAGTTCTCAAGGAGCAGTTTGAATTGTCAAATCTTTAGCCCCTAACAGATGATAGTAAAAATAATTAGATATGGACTAGTGGGCTGAAAGAAAAATCTATAAAATTATTTAAAAGAAGGAAGAGTAAGTAAAAGAGGAAAGGTAATTTCACTGAAGGCAATGAAATAAAAGGAAATAACATCTTTTCTTAAATCAAAATAAAGGACTTCTTTATATGATTGGTATCTCTGGCAATGACTAATCAGAATGTGTGAACATGGATGCTTGATTTATAAAGTATTTACAAGTAAAAGAAAATATGAGAGAGATTTTAGAAGAGGAGACTACCAATTCTACCCAAATAGAGGGTGGAGGAACAATGATGCACTGCATATAAAGAGTCAGAGCTTGAAAGGTCCAGGTGAAACAGGAGCTTCTGCATGATTTTAACATATGGGCATCTAGAAAACATTTGTCAAACAGAAGTTCTGTGATTCTAGAAACAGAGATTTATATTTAGATTTTAGTACCAAAATCAGAAAAAAGCTAATTCCTATTTGTGTTTTTTGGTGAAAAATAACATCAACAACACATGATTTATTGGTCATTTTAAAAAAGGGTTGTGTTTTTTTTTTTTTAATGTTTTAAAGTTACTCCACCAGAAAGGAAGTTTAACCTAAAATTTAGCTTCATCCAAAATAAGTAGTGAGCGTGAGTGAAGTTGCTCAGTCGTGCCCAACTCTTTGCGATCCCATGGACTGTAGCCTACCAGGCTCCTCCATCCATGGGATTTTCCAAGCAAGAATACTGGAGTGTGGTTTTGATTTGCATTTCTCTGATTATGAGGGATGTTGAGCATTTTTTCATGTGTTTGCTAGCCATCTTTATGTCTTCTTTGGAGAAATGTCTGTTTAGTTCTTTGGCCCATTTTTTGATTGGGTCATTTATTTTTCTGGAATTGAGCTGCAGGAGCTGCTTGTATATTTTGGAGATTAATCCTTTATCAGTTGCTTCATTTGCTATTATTTTCTCCCATTCTGAAGGCTGTCTTTTCACCTTGCTTATAGTTTCCTTTGCTGTGCAGAAGCTTTTGATTTTAATTAGGTCCTATTTGTTTATTTTTGCTTTTATTTCCAATATTCTGGGAGTTGGGTCGTGGAGGATCCTGCTGTGTTTTATGTCAGAGAGTGTTTTGCCTACGTTCTCCTCTAGGAGTTTTATAGTTTCTGGTCTTACATTTAGCTCTCTAATCCATTCTGAGTTTATTTTTGTGTATGGTGTTAGGAAGTGTTCTAGTTTCATTCTTTTACAAGTGGCTGACCAGTTTTCCCAGCACCACTTGTTAAAGAGACTGTCTTTTCTCCATTTTATATTCTTGCCTCCTTTGTCAAAGATAAGGTGTCCATAGGCGCGTGGATTTATCTCTGGGCTTTCTATTTTGTTCCATTGATCTATATTTCTGTCTTTATGCCAGTACCATACTGTCTTGATGACTGTGGCTTTGTAGTAGAGCCTGAAGTTTGGCAGGTTAATTCCCCCAGTTCCATTTTTCTTCCTCAAGATTGCTTTGGCTATTCGATGTTTTTTGTATTTCCATACAAATTGTGAGATTATTTGTTCTAGTTCTGTGAAAAATATCGTTGGTAGCTTGATAGGGATTGCATTGAATGTATAAATTTCACACCAGTCAGAATGGCTGCTATCCAAAAGTCTACATGCAATAAATGCTGGAGAGGGTGTGGAGAGAAGGGAACCCTCTTACACTGTTGGTGGGAATGCAAACTAGTACAGCCACTATGGAGAACAGTATGGAGATTCCTCAAAAAACTGGAAATAGAACTGCCATATGATCCAGCAATCGCACTCCTGGGCATACACACCGAGGAAACCAGAATTGAAAGAGACAAATGTACTCCAATGTTCACTGCAGCACTGTTTATAATAGCCAGGACATGGAAGCAACCTAGAAGTTCATCTGCAGACGAATGGATAAGAAAGCTTTGGTACATATACACAATGAAGTATTACTCAGCAATATAAAAGAATGCATTTGAACCAGTCCTACTGAGGTGGATGAAACTAGAGCCTATTATACAGAGTGAAGTAAGCCAGAAAGAAAAACACCAATACAATATACTAACGCATATATATGGAATTTAGAAAGATGCAAATGATAACCCTGTATACGAGATAGCAAAAGAGACACAGATGTATAAAACAGTCTCTGGGACTCTGTGGGAGAGGGTGAGGGTGGGATGGTTTGGGAGAATGGCATTGAAACATGTATATTATCATATGTGAAACAAATCACCAGTTCAGGGTCAATGCATTAACAAACATGCATTAACCAGGATGCTCGGGGCTGGTGTGCGGGGATGACCCAGAGGGAGGATAAGGGGAGGAGGGAGGTGGGAGGGGGGTTCGGGAGGGGGAACTCATGTACACCCGGGGCGGATTCATGTCAATGTATGGCAGAACCAACCAATATAATATTGTAAAATAATTAGCCTCCAATAAAAATAACAAAACAAACAAAAAAGAATACTGGAGTAGATTGTCATTTCCTCCTCCAGGAGATCTTCCTGACCCAGGGATTGAACCCGGGTTTCTCTAATTGTAAGCAGATGCTTTACCGTCTAAGCCACCAGGGAAAATAAGTAGATACATATCTAAAAACTCACCATTATTCTATTCTTTATTCATTCTCCTACAGTTATAACCTTTGCCATTAAATAACTAGCTATTTTATTATCTGTTTACATATCAGTACTCTCAGAAAAAGTGAGCTACTCCTAGAGGACTGAGATGTGCTCAGTCATGTCCAACTCTTTGCGACTCCATGGATTGTAGCCCACCAGGCTCTTCTGTCCATGGGGATTCTCCAGGCAATAATACTGGAGTGGGTTGCCATGGCCTTCTCCAAGGAATCTTCCCAACCCAGGGATCGAATCCAGGTCTCCCGCATTGTAGGTGGATTCTTTACCATTTGATAGATATGGGTATTATTATTTGAAGAGTCAAGAGTATCACATAGAACTCACACACACAAATATCTGCTGAACGGATGAATGAATGAATGTGCCTGTGTCCTTAAGCAAGCCTTTCTTTCCAGAGCTTAAACCATGCCTTCAACCAAATATGACTTTTAAAATTAAAAAAAAAAAAGGAACAAATTAAAAGCCAAAGATTTACAAATTTTAAACTAGCTTTCTCAAAAACATCAACCAAACTGACTAACTAGGTCAATTCTAGCAAAACAATTCTAGCAAAATGCTGCAATGTAAGCCATTAACTGAGTTATATCAATTGAGTGAATGAACTCCGGAAGTTGGTAATGGACAGGGAGGCCTGACGTGCTGTGATTCATGGGGTCGCAAAGAGTCGGACACGACTGAGCGACTGAACTGAACTGAAACTGAAGTTATTAAAAACAAAAACATTTTGTCTATACAATGATGCATTAAAATGCAACATTTATGGAACACCTCCTACATGTTCAGTTCAGTTCAGTCGCTTAGTCGTGTCCGACTCTTTGCGACCCCATGAACCACAGCACGCCAGGCTTCCCTGTCCATCACCAACTCCCAGAGTTCACTCAAACTCATGTCCATCGAGTCGGTGATGCTATCCAGCCATCTCATTCTCTGCCGTCCCTGTCTCCTCCTAACCCCAATTCCTCCTAGCATCAGACTCTTTTCCAGTGAGCCAACTCGTCGCATGAGGTGGCCAAAGTATTGGAGTTTCAGCTTTAGCATCAGTCCTTCCAATGAACACCCAGGATTGATACTGATTTTTTAACCATTAAAAGTAAATTCTGTAATAGAATTCTGATTTTGTATTGCTTACCAAATTTCTCAATTCTGGACAACAGAATGTAAAGGCAGCTCAGTTCCCTTGATGGTTTATACTTTATGGTTTCTAGCAAAGTTGGTTTTATAGCAAATCTGAAAATATAACTCTCATTATAAAAGAAGAAATGTATTCAAGTAAAAATAAAAACTCTCAGAGGATTAAAACCGAAAATTTTTGGCAAATATGGCTAAGGAGGCTTTGAAACACAAATGGCAACCTCCTGGGTTGGCTGTCTCCCTCCCCATTTTCTAGGCTCTGGCCCTCTCCAGGGATCCCCATGGCTACTGCTAGATTCTTGACGGCCATTTTCATATGGCATACCCCAACCTGCCTAGACATATCTGATTAGACCAGGCTGGGCCAGTAACTCCTTCTCTAAAGGTGTTTAAAACTAGGACTAAGCTTCTTATTTCAGTCTGGCTGCTCTCTTGGATAGAGATGGACACTCGAGAACTGTTAACACTGGTTACCTTCAAGCAGGTAAACCGGGGAGGGCTGGGCAAGGGGTCGGTTTGCTGGGAAAGGACAAAGAGGGATAGGCAGAGAGAAGCAGAGGCAAAACGCACAAAGGGACCATGTTCTGTGTTTTCTTAGCACTCCAGTTTCCTGAGGTCTGGCTTCCGGAAGATAACTCTGTAACCTTAGAGCAAATTGCTCTTTTTGATCAATGGTTTCTGCTACTTGCATCCAACTATAATAAAATACAGAATAAATAATCTGAAGTTCTAGGATCAGCCACGCTTCTCTAGCACTGCCTGAGTTCTTCCCACTTCTAGAACATTAAGCACAGCACTACCTCCTCTTATGCCTGAGTACTGAGTCGCCATAGTTGTGTCTGACTCTTTGAGACCATGTGAACTGTAGCCCAGCAGGCTCCTCTGTCCATGGGATTCTCCAGGTAAGAGTACTAGAATGGATTGCCCTGCCCTCCTCCAGGGGATCTTCCAGACACAGAGATCAAACCCACGTCTCCTGCACTGGCAGGCAAGTTCTTTACCATTAGCGACACCTGGGAAGCCCACTTCCTCTTGTACAAACCTTATATTAAAAAACGAAGAAGCACCACACTAATACTGCTCATAAGGGAAGCAAGCAGTATGTCCCGTGTCCACGGGAAAGGTATCATAGAACTGTGGAGCTGAAAGGAGAGAGATGATCACTTAGCCCAGCTCATCTATTTTATAGATGAAGAACCTGAAGGTCCAAAAAAGGCCTTTAAGTTTGTAATTTGTAAATTCACCATTGCAGTCTAGACTCCAGGGCTCTACAAACATATCAATACTATTTCTACATTAAAATAAAAAATAAGCAATTATACTAAACAGCACAAGGCAGAGAATAATTGAGAATTTGTCTTTAAAGCATTATCCTATCAAAAGATATTATGTACCTTTAAGGGAAGATACCTTTTTTTTTTTTTCTCCTGTATTCTGTCAAACTGCTCAGGCATGGGGGTTATTTCCCAATAGGGAAATAAGTTATTTAAACTAAAAAACATGACTTAACTATAACAACTTTTAAAAGTACCTCTGAAATGTCAAACTCACTCCTCTCTTTACTGCTTGTATATAAATATACTGGACTTCCCCGGTGGCTCAGACGGTAAAGAATGTGCCCACAGTGTGGAAGACTTGAGTTTGATTCCTGGGTTGGGAAGATCCCCTGGAGGAGGGCATGGCACCTCACTCCAGTATTCTTGCCTGGTGAATCCCCATGGATAGAGGAGCCTGGCCAGCTACAGTCCACGGGGTTACAGAGTCAGACATGAAAAAGGATCCTCAAAAGTATGTATCTTTAGCCAAGCTGGATTAATTAAATTCGTAAAATTATGTGTTCACAAATTAGTTTAGGCAGGAAAAAAAACAGATGCAAAGTTTCTCTTTAGGGCACACCAATTAATAATTTTTAAAATCAATGTTCTAATATACCAGGAATTAGCAAATTACATGTCAAATTACATGTACTGACATACATAATTGACAATGAAGTTATATACAGCAGTAAGACCAGTTACTGAAGATGATGAATCATAACAATTATATTAACTGAATGGAAGAATGAACGAATGAAGGGGAGTGTTATTATTATAATGACTAACTGATATTCAAGAACAGCAAATGGAAAAAGTGCTCTCTTACACAAGCACTAGCACCACCTACTGATAAATAAAAGCAACAACATCAGTTAATTTAAAATCTGGTCAAAAAAACTTTATATGTTCAGCTCTTTTCCCTTGAATTCTGTTCCACTTAACGTAATATAATGCAATTCATTAATATATCAATGGCACCCCACTCCAGTACTCTTGCCTGGAAAATCCCATGGACGGAGGAGCCTGGTAGGCTGCAGTCCATGGGGTCGCTAAAAGTCGGACATGACTGAGCGACTTCACTTTCACTTTTCACTTTCATGCATTGGAGAAAGAAATGGCAACCCACTCCAGTGTTCTTGCCTGGAGAATCCCAGGGACGGGGGAGCCTGGTGGGCTGCCATCTCTGGGGTAGCACAGAGTCGGACACGACTGAAGCAACTTAGCTGCAGCAGCAGCAGCAGTACTTATTTATAATTTTTAATGCATGCTAAGTCGTTTTAGTCGACTATTTGCAACCCCATGGACTATAGCCCACCAGGCTCCTCTGTCCATGGAATTTTCCAGGCAAGAATACTAGAGTGGGTTGCCATTTCCTCCTCCAGTGGATCTTCCCGAACCAGGGATTGAACCTGGGACTTCTGCATTGGCAGACAGGTCACCACTAAGCACCACCTGGTAATAACTTAAAATAACTAAAGTTATTATATCTTTGAATCATGCATTTTTAAAAATTAATAGTAAAAATAAAATTTATTATGGAATATAGTGGGAAATTACAGTTTGTGCGTGATATTCCCTGACCACTTTTAAAATAATGCCATCTCTCTTTCGTAGCTTTATTTTTTATAACATTTATTACATAATATGTATTTATCTTGTTTGTTTTTTATAGTCTTGTCTGCTGGAGTAAAAACTCTTTAAGAGCAGGGAATGTGTTTTGTTCACTGTTGTTTCTTTAACACCGAGGGCAAGTGCCTGGCACATAACAGACAATAAATATTTCCAAAGGAATTAATGAATATGAAAATTTTGTTGTTGTTGTTCAGTTGCTCAGTCATGTCTGACTCTCTGCGACCCCATAGACTGCAGCACACCAGGCTTCCCTGTCCTTCACCATCTCCCAGAGCTTGCTCAAACTCAGGCCCATTGAGTCAGTGATGCTATCCAACCAGCTCATCCTCTGTCGTCCCCTTTTCCTCCTGCCTTCAATCTTTCCCAGCATCAAGGTCTTTTCCAATGAAATGACTCTTCACATCAGGTGGCCAAGTATTGGAACTTTTCAGCTTCAGCAACAGGCCTTCCAATGAATATTCAGGACTGATTTCCTTTAGGATTGACTGGTTTCATCTCTTTGCAGTCCAAGGGACTCTCAAGAGTCCCAACACCACAGTTCAAAAGCATCAATTCTTCAGTGTTCAGCCTTTTTATGATGCAATTCTCATATCCATACATGACTACTGGAAAAACCATAGCTTTGACTATACAGGGGCTTCCCTGATAGCTCAGTTGGTAAACGAATTCACCTGCAATGCAGGAGACCCTGAGTTGATTCCTGGGTCAGAAGATCCACTGGAGAAGGGATAGGCTACCCACTCCAGTATTGGGCTTCCCTGTGGCTCAGCAGGTAAAGAATCTGCCTGCAATGCGGGATATCTGAATTCAATCCCTGGGTTGGGAAAAACCCCTGGAGAAGGGAAAGGCTACCCACTCCAGTATTCTGGCCTGGAGAATTCCATGGACTGTACAGTCCATGGGGTCACAGAGTCAGACACAACTGAGTGACTTTCACATTAACTATATAGACCTTTGTCGGCAAAGTAATGTGTCTGCTTTGTAATACGTTGTCTAGGTTTGTCATAGTTTTTCTTTCAAGGAGCAAGCGTCTTTTAATTTCATGACTTCAGTCACCATCTGCAGTGATTTTGGAGCTCAAGAAAATAAAGTCTGTCACTGTTTCGATTGTTTCCCCATCTATATGCCATGAAGTGATGGGACCAGATGCCATGATCTTAGTTCTCTGAATGTTGAGTTTTAAGCCAACTTTTTCACTCTACTCTTTCACCTTCATCAAGAGACTCTTTAGCTCCTCTTTACTTTCAGCCATAATGAAAATAAATGAACAAATAAATATGCAATGTGTTTTTAAACCTCCTTGAAAGTATAACAGCTATATCAAAGACTTCAAGGATCTTGATCAGTTCAGTTCAGTTCAGTCGCTCAGTCGTGTCCGACTCTTTGCAACCCCATGAATCACAGCACGCCAGGCCTCCCTGTCCATCACCGACTCCCGGAGTTCACTCAAACTCATGTCCATCGAGTCGGTGATGCCATCCAGCCATCTCATCCTCTGTCGTCCCCTTCTCCTCCTGCCCCCAGTCGCTCCCAGCATCAGGGTCTTTTCCAATGAGTCAGCTCTTCACATGAGGTGGCCAAAGTACTGGAGTTTCAGCTTTAGCATCAGTCCTTCCAATGAACACCCAGGACTGATCTCCTTTAGGATGGACTGGTTGGATCTCCTTGCAGTCCAAGAGACTCTCAAACTGAACTGACTGAACATGCCAACTGAAGTAGGCATCATATGTTGCCAATGTCGTGTATAGGATCTTGATAGACTCTGCCATATTATCCTTGAGAAAAGTTGTAGGGACAGAGGCCCATTTCCCCCATTTTCTGATGAATAGGAAATAGCATTACATTGTAATGTTTATTTGCATGATACCCATTACTGAAGAAATTGAATATACTTGGGATTTATGGGAGCATTTATAATACACTTCTTTTATTCTTTGCTCATTTTTTTTCAGTTAAAGATTTTTATTTGGT
Organism: Moschus berezovskii; assembly: GCF_049115385.1. Lineage (NCBI taxonomy): Eukaryota > Metazoa > Chordata > Mammalia > Artiodactyla > Moschidae > Moschus > Moschus berezovskii. The sequence continues at coordinate 130,017,110 of NC_142460.1, read as the reverse complement.
TCTTTTTTTTATAATTTCTGTAAGACCTGATTAAAGTCTTTGTCTAATTAGTCCAACAATGGGCTTCTGGAGGAACAGTTTCTATTTCTTTTTTTCCTATGAAAGGGCCATATTTTGTGTACTTTGCATTTTTTTGTTAAAAAGTAGACCTTTTTGAATGTTAAAATGTGGTAAACTCTGGATATCGAGTTCTTCCTCCCTCCCCAAGGTTTGCTGCTGCTGTTTTTTTGAGGACAGTAGTCATCTGTTCATTTAGTGATTTTTCCAAATTATCTTTGCAAAGATTGTACTCCCTTCATGTATAGGCACTGAAGCCTCCATTCTGTTATCTCAGTGATCAGCCAGCGACCTGACAAAGCCAAAGAGAAAGAAAAAAAATACTTTCCCACTCTTTCCCAGTCGGCTCTGAGCTGGAGCACTCCTTCAATACTTAGCCAAGCCACCTATAATTCTGCCTTAACCTTCACCTCCTGCCTGTGCAGAGCTCAAAAGTCTGCCAATAGCACACCTCTAAAGTCCTATGTGTCTAGCCATGAGCATGTGTATTGCACACTGAAATCTCAGTATATGTACAGCTCTCCAATGCCCTTATTTTTCCATATATCTTCTGTCTCAGCCTCTTCCTTCCCAAATTTTTTTTGTCTATCTGCTGCTTGCCCCACTCACCAACCCATGTTCCAAGTGGCTGTGCATCGTATGTCTTCACATGCTTTCAACAGATGCCACATGGGTAGCCTCTCCAGCTCTGAGAGATTTCCAAGGAAGGCAAAACAAAGACAAGTCTTTATGCTGGTCTCTCAGGGAAACCACCAAAAGGGTCAAAAAGTACAACCACAGTTTTTTAAGGACATGGTGCTCCTTGGAAGGAAAGCTAAGACAAACCTAGACAGCATATCATAAAGCAAAGACATCACTTTGCCAACAAAATTCAGTATAGTCAAAACTATGGTTTTTCCAGCAGTTATGCATGAATGTGAGAGTTGGACCATAAAGAAGGCTGAGCACTGAACAACTGATGCTTTCAAACTGTGGAGCTGGAGAAGGCTCTTGAGTCTTGGACTGCAAGGAGATCAAAGCATTCAATTCTAAATGAAATCAGTCCTGAATATTCATTGAAGGACTGATGCTAAAGCTGAAGCTATAATACTTTGGCCACCTGATGGGAAGAGCCAACTCATTGGAAAAGACCCTGATGCTGGGAAAGACTGAATGCAAAAGGAGACAGGGCACCAGAGGATGAGATGGTTAGATAGCCTCACCAATTGAATGGACATGAATTTGAGCAAACTACAGGAAACAGTGAAGGACAGGGAAACCTGGTGTACTGCAGTCGACGGGGTCACAGAGAGTCGGACACAGCAACTGGACAACAACAACAAACCATACTGACACCAACAAGCTATACTAGAACATAGGCTTCTGTCCCCAAGGCCACTGCCAAGCTAGGAACAGCAGATGGTATGCAGGTAAACAAAAAAACGCCATAGTGCTTTCTTACCAAAATTTAGGATCCTTGTTCTTTTTTTCATTAAGCATTACTCCTGGTTGCTATAAGTTTTGGATTAGATTCCAGAGAGATGTTGGTGGACAATTTTATGTAAGTGAGATCACAAAATAAAATCTGGTTTTTTTAAATAAATAAATTAACATATATAGCTTTCCAGGTTATTAAACATAATCCCTCTTCCCCACTTTTAATGAATTGAGGGTATTCCATTTTGGGTATATAGAATAATAACCTAATCAGACTCCCACTTGTGGACACAACTTATTTCTGATTTTTACTATTATGATACTGTGATGAGATCGTTATGCATACATCGTTCTGTACATGTTCAATGATCTCTTCAGATAAATTTCTAAAAGTGAGAGGGAAAAAAGATTGAAGAAATGTGAACAGAGCCTTACTCACATGATTTTTAAAAAATCAAAGGTCTAAAAAAATTTTAATTGGGCCTTCAGCAGGGAAGGAAACAGAGAATGGGGCACAAAATTTGAAAAAATAATGGCCAAAATTTCCCCATTTGATGAAATCATAAATTTACATATTCAAGAAGTACAGAGAATCCCAAACATGACAAATACAAAGAAAGTCATACCCTATCAAACTGTTGGAAAGCAAAGACAAACTGAGTATCTGCAAACCAGTCAGAAGTAAAGGCCACCTTACATTCAGGAGAGCAATGACACCAACAGTCACTTATTTCTCATCAAAAATAATACAGACCAAAAGAGAGTGGAGCAATATCTTTAAAGCACTGAAAGAAAGGATAAAAAACTGTCAGTCCAGAATTACAAATCTAGTGAGGAGAAAAATACAAACATTTTCAGAAAAACAAAAAGAAAATTCATCATCAGCAGTTATACACTATGTGCTGGGTTGTGTGTGTGCTTAGTCGCTCAGTCATGTCTGACTCTTTATGACCCCATGGACTGCAGCCCACCAGGATCCTCTGTCCATGGGGATTCTCCAGACAAGAATACTGGAGTGGGTTGCCATGCGCTCCTCCTCCAGGGATCTTCCCAACCCTGGGATCTAACCCAGGTCTTCTGCATTGTGGGTGGATTCTTTACCATCTAAGGCACCAGGGAAGTCCTATACACTATGAGATAAGCCTAAAGGAAGATTTTTAAGTTGAAGAAAAATTATATTGACTGGAAATTAGGATCTTCAGGAAGAAATGAAGAGCACTAGAAATGCTAAACATTTCTTTCTTTCCTCTTTCTCTTAATTTCTTTAACATGAATGGCTTTTAAAAGTAAAAATTATAACTTACTGTGATATATGATATAACTATAGAGGCGAGGTGGGTAAATGGAACAACACGCATGCAAGGTTCTTATATTTTACATGAAATGGCATTATATCAACTCTAAGTTAATAACTCTAAGTATATGAGACAAAACAAGCACCAAGTAATGCTTATTCTCTGGTCAAGGGGCTGGGGAGAGGGACTGCAATGCAAGATGGAACCCTCTGGACATAACTGCTGCTGCTGCTGCTGCTGCTGTTGCTGCTGCTGCTGCTGCTAAGTCAGTTCATTCATGTCTGACTCTGTGCGACCCCATAGATGGCAGCCCACCAGGCTCCGCTGTCCCTGGGATTCTCCAGGCAAGAACACTGGAGTGGGTTGCCATTTCCTTCTCCAATGCATGAAAGTGAAAAGTGAAAGTGAAGTCGCTCAGTCATATCTGACTCTTAGCGACTCCATGGACTGCAGCCTACCAGGCTCCTCCATCCATGGGATTTTCCAGGCAAGAGTACCAGAGTGGGGTGCCACTGTCTTCTCGGTTGGACATAACTAGGCTTCTCCAAACACAATGAAAGAAGTCATGGCACTGCGTGCTGTGGAGACAGTGGATGGAGCCCTGTGGAACATTCCTGCTCTGCACTCAAGTGAGCAGAGGGAGCACCTTTCTCCCTCCCCACCAGGTACTGTAGAGTCTATGAGCTAGAGCCTCTCAGACCATTCCAGCCCTGTAATACCAAAGCAGAGGCCATCTCCAACAAGTACTGTGAAGGCTGTCCAGTGGGGTCCTGGTCTACCATCTCTGATTTACACTAATGACAGCAAAGAGGCAACATACAACTCCCTCTATGCACAATCTGGGGTAGGATCTAGAGTGGAAGAAGTTAGACTGGTACGAAGCCCTTTCCTGTAGCTTAGATGGTAAAGAATCTGCCTGCAATGCAGGAGACCCGGCTTTGATCTTTGGGTTGAGAAGCTCCTGTGGAGAAGGGAATGGTCCCCCACTCCAGTATTCTTGCCTGGAGAATCCCATGGACAGAGAAGCCTGGCAGGCTACAGTCCATGGGGTTGCAAAGAGTTGGACACGACTGAGAGACTAACACTACTATGAAGCCCTTGGAACACCATCAAGTAGTCTGTACATGCAACTGACTTGAATCAACACAGTAAAACCATGACAACTAACTGTGCTGTGGTATACCACTAACACTAAGGTTTCAAATTTGCCTCTGGGTTGAAAACAAGTAGGGCAAACCAGAATAGTGCTGCAATGACTCTGAAAATGAAAATTATATTTGAACCACAGTCTGTAAAAGTTAGCCAGGACGTGAGTTCTGAACCAATACAGGTTAACTTGCCTTCCTAAATAGAAGATGTAAATAGGAACCAGAGGTTCATATCAGGTTAGTGAGAGTCTTTTTTAAAAAATTACAATCTTATGATGAAAGTTAGTGAGATTTTTAGATTTACTACATAACAACTGAGTTGCACTAATGTACCTAGACAAAAATACAAAAATTTCTGCTTTTTCAAATATTTCTTTCATCCGTCCGGTTACATACATGCATGCTAAGGAATACATTCAAACCTAAACCTTTTATTTGAGCATTTGATCTTTTTTCTCCCTATTACAAATATTTCTTGAAAAACATTAAAAGAAAACGTTTACAAAAACCATATTTTTCTTGGCTTATTATTTCACAGATAACCTGAAAGTTTACATCAACATCAGACTTTAAAGCTTATATTATAAAATTACTATCTAATTTCTCTCAAGAAAACCTAGAAAGAATTTTTAAGAAAACATTGATTAAGAAAACTGCACTCTATACTCTGGTTTCTCTTCAGATCGTATAAATCTTTCGCCTTTTACTAAAGATTTCCGTGGAGAGGAACGAAACTGGAGCCTATTATACAGAGTGAAGTAAGCCAGAAAGAAAAACACCAATACAGTATACTAACACATATATATGGAATTTAGAAAGATGCAAATGATAACCCTGTATACGAGACAGCAAAAGAGACACAGATGTATAGAACAGTCTTTGGGACTCTATGGGAGAGGGTGAGGGTGGGATGATTTGGGAGAATGGCATTGAAACACGTATGTTCTCATATGTGAAACGAATCACTAGTTCAGGGTCAATGCATGTTATAGGATGCTCGGGGCTGGCATGCGGGGATGACCCAGAGGGAGGATAAAGGGAGGAGGGAGGTGGGAGGGGGGTTCAGGAGGGGGAACTTATGTAAACCCGGGGCAAATTCATATCAATGTATGGCAAAACCAACCAATATAATATTGTAAAATAATTTGCCTCCAATAAAAAATAAATTAATTACCTAAAAAAAAAAATTGACATATGATAAGATGCAAAAAAAAAAAAAGAAAACTGCACTCAACTAAAAATGTGAAGAGCTCTGAAAACAGCTCTCAAAATAGAAATAATAAATTTGTAGCAAATACTAGGATACATATTCTTCCTCAGATTTTTATAATCTCTAACACTGACATTCTTCCACAGAATCTGGCCCTGGATAAATGATTACTACTATTAATTATGCAACTTTAAGTTGCAGATTGGGTTTCCCTGAGAGCTCAGTTGGTAAAGAATCCACCTGCAATGCAGAAGACCCTGGTTCAATTCCGAGGTCGGGAGGATCCACTGGAGAAGGGATAGGCTACCCACTCCAGTATTTCTGGGCTTCCCTTGTGGCTCAGCGGGTAAAGAATCCGCCTGCAATGCAGGAGACTTGGGTTTGTTCCCTGGATTGGGAAGATCCCCTGCAGAAGGGAAAGGCTAAAGAGCCTCCTGATGAAAGTGAAAGAGGAGAGTGAAAAAGTTGGCTTAAAGCTCAACATTCAGAAAACTAAGACCATGGCATTCGGTCCCATCACTTCATGGCAAACAGATGGGGAAACAGTGGAAACAGTGACAGACTTCATTTTGGGGGGCTCCAAAATCACCACAGATGATAACTACAGCCATGAAATTAAAAGACGCTTACTCCTTGGAAGAAAACTCATGACCAAACTAGACAACATATTAAAATGCAGAGACATTACTTTGCCAACAAAGGGCTGTCTAGTCAGTTCAGTTCAGTTCAGTTGCTCAGTCGTGTCTGACTCTCTGCAACCCCATGAACCGCAGCACACCAGGCCTCCCGGTCCATCACAAACTCCCTGAGTCTACCCAAACCCATGTCCATCGAGTCGGTGATGCCATCCAACCATCTCATCCTCTGTTGTCCTCTTCTCCTGCCCTCAATCTTTCCCAGTATCAGGGTCTTTTGAAATGAGTCAGCTCTTTGCATCAGGTGGCCAAAGTATTGGAGTTTCAGTTTCAACATCAGTCCTTCCAATGAACACCCTGGATTGATCTCCCTTAGGATGGACTGGCTGTATCTCCTTGCTGTCCGAGGGACTCTCAAGAGTCTTCTCCAACACCACAGTTCAAAAGCATCAATTCTTTGGTGATCAGCTTTCTTTATAGTCCAACTCTCATATCCATACATGACCACTGGAAAAACCACAGCCTTGACTGTGATGGACCTGTGTTGGCAAAGTGATGTCTCTGCTTTTTAATATGCTGTCTAAGCTGGTCATAACTTTCCTTCCAAGGAGTAAGCATCTTTTAATTTCCTGACTGTAGACACCATCTGCAGCAATCTTGGAGCCCAGAAAAATAAAGTCAGCCACTTTATTTCCACTGTTTCCCCATCTATTTGCCATGAAGTGATGGGACTGGATGCCATCTTAGTTTTCTGAATGTTGAGCTTTAAGCCAACTTTTTCACTCTCCTCTTTAACTTTCATCAAGAGGCTCTTTAGTTCTTCTTCACTTTCTGCCATAAGGGTGGTGTCATCTGCATATCTGAGGTTATTGATATTTCTCCCAGCAATCTTGATTCCAGCTTGTGCTTCCTCCAGCCCAGCATTTCTCATGATGTACTCTGCATATAAGTTAAATAACCAGGGTGACAATATACAGCCTTGACGTACCCCTTTTCCTATTTGGAACCAAAGTCTGTTGTTCCATGTCCAGTTCTAACTGTTGTCTAGTCAAGGATATGCTTTTTCCAGTAGTCATGTATGAATGTGAGAGTTGGACTATAAGGAAAGCTGAGCACCGAAGAATTGATGCTTTTGAACTGTGGAGTTGGAGAAGACTCTTGAGAGTCCCTTGGACTGCAAGGAGATCCAACCAGTTCATCCTAAAGGAAATCAGTCCTGAATATTCATTGGAAGTACTGATGTTGAAGCTGAAACTCCAAAACTTTGGCCATCTGATGTGAAGAACTGACTCATTTGAAAAGACCCTCATGCTGGATAAGATTAAAGGTGGAAGGGGAAGGGGACAACAGAGGATGAGATGGTTGGATGGCATCACTGACTCAATGGACATGAGTTTGAGTAAATTCCGGGAGTTTGTGATAGATAGGGAGGCGTGGCGTGCTGCAGTCCATGGGGTCGCAAAGAGTCAGACATGACTGAGCTACTGAACTGAACTGAAGTTGCAGGATTATGAGGAAAAAAGCAAAGCAAGGAGTTATATTTAAGAGTGACATTTTCAGGCTGATGAGAATATGTACTTCTTAAAAGAAACCTTAATAAGGTTTTTTCAAGTGATCAATAATTGTGTGAGAAAAGTATTCAGCACCCACTGACTTAAATTTTAGGCTCTAACTTGACACCACTTCCTCAGTAAGTGGAAAAGGTGAAGAATCTCAATAAGTATTGCCCTTCTTACCTTTCACCACACGAACTTGCCTTGACCCCCCAAAGATATTAGTTCTCATTACTAGGAGAAGCCTGTACCTTCTTGTAAAATTTATTACAACTGTAATTAAATAACTGAGTGGGTAATTAATCATTTAATACCCATCTTATCAATAAGAAAGTAAACTCCAAAGGGACAATATTTGTTTGGCATTTTTTAAAAAGATGTGCAAGAAGTACTTATATAGGTAATTTAGTTCTGAGGTTTTTTGTTTGTTTGTTAATTTTATTTATTTATTGGCCACACAGGATCTTAATTCCCTGACCAGGGTTTGAACCCATGCCCCCTGCATTGGAAGCATGGCATTTTAACCACTGGACCACCAGGGAAGTCCCCAGGTAATTTGCTTTTGACCCAAAATGCTTATAGCACTTCTATCTTAGTGAACAGAATCATTTTCCAATAAAGATATATGTGTTCTATGTCTGTCACCTTAAAAATAATTTTCCATCTTTTATTATGTGTACATAAAAATTAAATAGCTTCAAAAATCAATGTTTTTTTAAAAAAGGAAAGAAAGCTGAATTACATGATTAGAGAATCCAATGAATTCTGTGAGCAAATTAAAATTAAAAAAATAAATCTAGCTTTGTTCCCCTCTTCAAAAGTTATACAAAGCATATCTTTTATTTGAAAATTTTAGAAAATGTAATTTTCAAAAAACATCACCTACTATTTCAAACTCCAGGAATAACCACTGTTAAAATGTGTTATATCGAGAACTCTACTCAATACTCTGTAATGACTTGTATGGGAAAAGAAACTTAAAAAGAGTGGATATATACATATGTATAACTGATTCAGTTTGCTATACACCTGAAACTAAGACAACATTATAAAATTAACGATGCACATCTAGAGAACATCTGTCAAACAGAAGTAAAGTTGTCTGCTTCTAGAAATAGAGAATTATATTTAGATTTTTAGGTACAAAAATCAGAAAAAAGCAAATTCATATTTATGCTTTTTGTGTTTATAAAGCTCTAAAAATTCTAAATTAACTGTCTTATTTTACATTTGAGGAAAATAAGCCACAGAAAAATTATGATTTTCTCATAGTCAGGAACAATATGGAATAGTCTCTCATATAATGCTGCTGCCTTGGGAGCACTTAACAATTCATTCTTTAAGTACAGTGGTAAATGCTGCTGAGCTGGGTTGTCGGCCTATGTTTTAAACAGAATTTGTATACAGGGCATACTCTCTTATGAGAGAAAAATCGTACCTGCATTCAAATATGAAATCTTTGGTTTTAAAATGACCATTTAAAAAATTTACTATCAATTCCTTACCAAAAACATGCAACCAAAATTTTTGTATGAAGCACATTGACAGTTAAAAAAAAGTTCAAAACTCAAACTCTCTATGTTGATTGGGCATACATTTTAACACTTTACTATCTTTCACAAACATGCTTAAAATAAGTATTTTCAGAAAGACAGATAGTAGAGAATATACTCAGTCTTCAAATTGAACTTAAAGAGCTTGCATCGTCCCATAAATCTGGAATTGATTGAACCAATATATTGAGAAGACAAATCAGAAAGATGCAGTCAAATGCATCACTGAAAATGTTTTTTAAAGATTGAGAACTAGGTGTGTTGTGCATTATCACATTTATGACAGCACATCTGTGACTGCTCACCACTATGACTTACCCCAGTTTTATCGCACAAGCGTAAAGTATGAAATGATCCAACAGCAAATAATTCTCCATCTGGAGCCCAGGCTACTGAGGTAATAGGATGCTCATGAGGTTGAGAACTGTAGAGAGGACGGCCATAACTATCCCATACCTACAAAAGCAAATTTAAAAAATCTTTTATAACAGTCACCACATTATTACAAACAAGTCTGCTTTCCAATAAAATATCAAGTAAAGATTTAGAAATCATCACTTTATAATATTAGCAATTATATGTCTTTACTATCCACAAAGGTTGGGGGTGCTGAGGGGGAAGCTGTATTCCTGGAAACCTAAATATCTCAAAGAAAAAGTTATAGTAACATCGTGATAATTTTGGATTCTACTAAGTCTTTAATTAATTCTAAAACCTACCCATTGTAATCCTTTTAAAATTTTGAGATATTCTGTTTTTTGCTTAAATTTTTTTTTGTTCAATAAGTGCTCTATCAACTTCCCCTGAAAGTATTTATTTGAACCAAATTTTCTCCAACTATATTTACCATAAATCTTATTCTTCCTCACGAATTATTTTGGTCTGGAGCTAATTAACGTTTAATAAACCAGTATGGTTGACTTTTTAAACCTTAAATTGATTTAAATAGTCACTAAAACAATGCATTGTATTCGTGTTACTACTCATTAAATCAAATTTTATAGGTCAATGAAATAGGCCAAGAAGAAAGGCAGCACTTCAAAATACCACTGAAAATTATAAAACAACAATTTCCTAAAATGTTAGATTAAAAGATATGGCTAAAGTGAAGGACTTAAAGAATATTCTTATATGCTAAATACTTTTCACCAAAATTCGATTCTTTCAACCAGGTGATAAATTCAAACATTACATACCTTATATTTACAGTCTTCGCCAGCAGATAAAATCAAATCATTGACAGAGTTCCAATCTACTTTTAAAATAATGCCATCATGAGCTTTCCACTAGGAGAAAAGATATAAATTATAACTTCAAGGGCACTGAAAACTTTCTAAGACTTTTTTTTTTAGCCTTCTCGGAGAAGGCAATGGTAAGCCACTCCAGTACTATTGCCTAGAGAATCCCATGGATGGAGGAGCCTGGTAGGCTGCAGTCCGGGGGGTTGCTAAGGGTTGGACACGACTGAGCGACTTCACTTTTCACTTTCACACATTGGAGAAGGAAATGGCAACCCACTCCAGTGTTCTTGCCTGGAGAATCCCAGGGACGGGGGAACCTGGTGGGCTTCCGTCTGTGGGGTCACACAGAGTCGGACACGACTGAAGTGACTTAGCATCAGCAGCAGCAGCAGCAGCAGCAGTGTTCTCTAGTCTTCTTTGAGAAAACTCCTATCTTCCTTTCATAGCCATTATGCACAAGTTATTTGTTTGTTTCATTTCTGATTTAAAGTAATGAAAAGCACCTTGCACTACTGACATCCACTATATAACTTACATTCTTACAAGTCTCCTCTATAGCCTGGACCCCAGACAGAAAATCACTTGCTGTTGAACTATTACAAGCTTGAAGTTTGTGTGATGATAATGGAATGAATATATGTTATGTACTCCAAAACTTAGTTAAATTCAAGTTTTTCTCCCTTTGCACAGCTAATCCTGTTATTGATACTGTTTTCATTTTTGTTTGCTAATTCTTTCCTTCTTTTAAAAAAATCTTCTACTACATGGACATCCTCTTTATTACTCTCCTTATTCTCTCCTGTTCATTCCCCTAAGATTCATTCTCTTTACCTTCATGTCCTTAGAATAGACACCAACTACTCTGAGAACCTTCTGCTGTATTTACTATATAACAAAAAGAGGCTTTCTACAGATATATATTCTATACATATACAGAATACATACATATTTGTGTATATAACTACATAAGCCACCCCAAAATTGGCAAATCTAGAAAGTAAATATGGATGTCTTCTCACTATTAAATATAATTTATGTGCTCATTTAGCTATTACCACGCATGTAATTAAAAGCCATTAATCTTTCACTATATTTGAATAATATAACTGAAAAAGAATTTTTCTTGAAGACTGTAAGGTATGTTTTAATGTCTGAGTCAACTAAGTTTGCATCAAAGAGTGACTGATTTCAAGGATTTTCATTCTATAGATCCTTCCTAATCTATTATTCTTCATGTATATGGAAAAAAAAAAACCCACATCAAATTAGGGTCAAATAAGCTGTAGCAGCAAGCCCTAAGAGTAAGCAATAATTCATAACTTGCTTTATTCAAAATAAATAAAAATATACACTGACAAAAACAAATGTTTTGAAAGCAATAATTTTCACAAGTTACTTTAAGCCACTGTCCTGAAATAAACTGCAAAGATAAAAATTTCAATATACAAACATTATTTATTTTAAATCTAAAAAAAATAAAATTTTCATATTATTTATGTTAGGAACAAAATATGGTTTAAATTTGCCTTATAATTTAGGATATCACTTATACAGTACATACATTTACACATTATACATAATGCATACACAGTTTTCAATTATTTCTTAAGGTATTAGGCATTTTGTGAAATTCCTTTGAACCATGAGCTCCTTGAAGGCAGAAACTATGTTCTATTTCACTTTGAGTATGTTACAGTACAAGGCTTACACTCAACATAGTGCCTGAGATATAATAATTATGCATCACATTCTTACTGATTGACTAAATAAACAGAAGTTTCTTCACTATGAAACCAAGTTCTGGGCCTCTAGAAGAGTCCCTAAAGCTCTTAAAGGAAATGAGGTGTACACTTTTGAACTGTATTCAACAAGCAAGAATTAAGTGAGCACTCTCTTTTGTAAACAATCTAAAGTTGAGTACATATTTATACCCAAGGAAAAATTGCTGGAGCTTTAGTTTTCCAAAAGGAATAGAAGATTTGCATTAAATTATGAACTCTATTTAATTCCTTTAACTCCTTCACTCTAGCTGAATTTTTCCCTCCACTACTTCCTGAGTCAAATGTTTCACTGAGCCACAAAATCAGAACTTTATCAATGGTGATATAAGCATCTTCCTGAGTTTAATTTATATATGCTTAATTACAGGTATCTAAACAAATCATGGGCTTCCCTGGTGGCTCAGATGGTAAAGAATCTACCTGTAATCTACCTCGGGAGACCTAGGTTCAATCCCTGGGTTGGGAAAATGCCCTGGAGGAGGGCATGGCAACCCATTCCAGCATTCTTGCCTGGCGTGCTACATGCCATGAGATTGCAAAGAGTTGGACACAACTGAGCGACTAAGCACAGCACAGCACAAACAAATCATATATTTATAAATTAAAAGATTCATTGGGCCTGCTTTTGCTGCATGATTTCAAAGAACATTTTCAGGGTATAAGTGGTATGGAAGGACTTTGACTAAAGGCAGGAAGAACCAGTCCTCTTCCCTAGCTTCTTCCCCTTCTGTTGTTTCACAGTTCTTAGCAGAGTGTTCTGCATGCAATAAAAATGTAAATACATGATGACTGTATGGAATATGTATAGCATAATTCTACACAGAAGTGACTAATATGGAACCTCAAAGTCATTTCTATATCCTTACTCTCCAAATTCTCTATCTACTGAACTCTTAAACACAATGCTTCTTGGGAATTCCCTGGTGGCCCAGTAGTTAGGACTCTGAGCTTCCACTGCCAGGAACCCAGGTTCAAGTCCTGGTCCAGGAACTAAGACCCTGGAAGCCACACAGCATGGCAAAAAACAAACTAAAAACCCTGATGCTTCTCCTTAAAACACTTTTATCCCTTCTGTAGCCAGTGAATCTCCAGCACCAAATCCCTGACCTATTAACTGGTCTCCTTGGCTCTAATTTATTAGTGGCTGAATAAAAGTTACAGATGACATAATAACACCATAACATCAATAATGACAACTGCTCTTTACTGTGTACACTCAGTATTTTTATTATACGTACTGTCCTATGTACTTTGTAATTTAACTCATTTAATCCTTACAACAATCCTATCAATTAGGTATTAGGATCACATTTAAGAGATGAGAAAGCTTAAGCTCTGAGATATTTTATAATTTGCCTAAAGTTACATATAGGTAATGAACATTTGAATCCAGGTGACTAACTCCAAAACCTATATTTCTATTACCTACACTATACGGTGTTATATCAAAATATGAAGAAAATGATTCTGCCTCTTCACACTGAAATCAAACATCAAAATCTCAGAAATAGGCTTAAAGGTTTTCCATTAATTTGTCCTACCCTAACCTGTCTGATGCTAGGAAAGGTTGGGGGCGGGAGGAGAAGGGGACGACCGAGAATGAGATGGCTGGATGGCATCACCGACTCTCATGTCCACCGAGTCGGTGATGCCATCCAGCCATCTCATTCTCGGTCGTCCCCTTCTCCTCCCGCCCCCAACCCTTCCCAGCAGAACCTGTCTTAGGGTAGGACAAATTAATGGAAAACCTTTAAGCCTATTTCTGAGATTTTGATGTTTGACCTGTCTTAATTGGAGAAGGAAATGGCAACCCACTCCAGTGTTCTTGCCTGGAGAATCCCAGGGACGGGGGAGCCTGGTGGGCTTCCGTCTATGGGGTCACATAGAGTTGGACACAACTGAAGTGACTTAGCAGCAGCAGCAGCAACCTGTCTTAACTGCCACTATTGTTCTGCTTCCCTGTAATTGGTAAAATTATATACACCCAATTTGTTCTAAACATTACATTGACTCCCCCCAACCCACTTTAAATAAATATTAAAAGAATTCTAGGGTCTTAGAGAAAGTTCAAGGGTACTGAACAGACAATGGGGAGGAGGGGGAAGAAGACACTAGAGATGATAAAAAACAGTCTAAACAAGTTCTTAAAGTTTTATGATTTAGTCCCATTCTGTCTCAAATCTATACATGTGAGGCTGACTGTGTTAAATTTGGATTTTGTGCCAAATCATGTAAACATAATTATGATTTACTGATATAATGACAGTTGGGATAAGAGGGAAGTGAACCTTGTTGGAAACATCAACAGGTATTCCCTGTTATATAGTAAAGGCTGATAAAACCACATACTTAAAAGCCTCAACTATAACAAGACCACCCAGAAGAATGGGACTCCTAAGAAAGTGACCTCTTACTGAGCAGTCTGGCAGATCCTGGTAACAATTTACAAATGCCTGAGAAGTACCTGTAAAATTTTAGCATTTGGTTGAAGTGGTTTAATGATCAGTTGCTTTCCTGCTGTATAAAGAACCTTTTCTGAATCAGGGCCCCATGCTACAGAATACACTGGTGTTCCTGTAAAAAGAAAAAAAAAATGATAAACTTTAATTATCATGCTTTATAAAATGGAAACTGTTAGGAAAGTCAAAAAACCAACCTGGGGTATCATTTCATTTCCTCCTTATTCAATGGCCTACCCAAACTGGAGTATATAGCCTGATATTGAAACATAAAAGGCAAAGTAAATATGAGGTTAGGGGAAGTTCTGCTGCCTATCAAGTGTGGCTTTGGCCTGAAAGTTAGGCTATAGTACTGCCAGAATAAAGTTGACTCCACTTCCACGGGAAAAGTACAAGTTTGATTTACCCACCATACTACAAACAACAGTAAATTTCATACTGTTTTCAATTTCCTAGGATAGGATATAGTGATTCCTAGGATAAGAATCCTAGAGATAAGATTTAGATAATTTTTAATTCGATTACTTCACAGATTACCTAATATCTTCTGGAAGACTATGCTTTGTTTGAGCCTATTTTTTAAAAAATGAATATCCTATCAATTGACAGCATTGAATTATCTGTAGTCCACTGTCCGACCCAGTTACCTATTCATTAGAATCTATTCATTAGGGAAGTGAATCAAGATTATACAATTAATCTATAAAATATTAACCCATTTATATTTATAAAATCAAGCTTTTAAAAACTGTCTAGGATTCCTAAGTCAGGCTATTGTAGTAGCTGACTTGATGTGAATGAGTGAATAAATCTTTCAGGAATTTACATTCACAGTAAAATGAAATATGAATCTAAGGATTTATGAGCAATCAGTTCAGTTCAGTTCAGTTCAGTCGCTCAGTCATATCCGACTCTCCGCGACCCCATGAATTAGAGCATGCCATGCCTCCTTGTCCATCACCAACTCCCGGAGTTCACTCAAACTCATGTCCACAGAGTCGGTGATGCCATCCAGCCATCTCATTCTCGGTCGTTCCCTTCTCCTCCCGCCCCCAACCTTTCCCAGCATCAGAGTCTTTTCCAGTAAGTCAACTCGTCGCATGAGGTAGCCAAAGTATTGCAGTTTCAGCTTTAGCATCAGTCCTTCCAATGAACACCCAGGATTGATCTCCTTTAGAATGGACTGGTTGAATCTCCTTGCAGTACAAGGGACTCTCAAGAGTCTTCTCCAACACCACAGTTCAACCTTCTCTAATTCTATTGAGAAACCTGTATGCAGGTCAGGAAGCAACAGTCAGAACTGGACATGGAACAACAGACTGGTTCCAAATAGGAAAAGGAGTATGTCAAGGCTGTATACTGTCACCTTGCTTATTTAACTTCTATGCAGAGTACATCATGAGGAACGCTGGGCTGGAAGAAGCACAAGCTGGAATCAAGATTGCCGGGAGAAATATCAATAACCTCAGATATGCAGATGACACTACCCTTATGGCAGAAAGTAAAGAGGAACTCAAAAGCCTTTTGATGAAAGTGAAAGAGGAGAGTGAAAAGGTTGGCTTGAAGCTCAACATTCAGAAAACAAAGATCATGGCATCTGGTCCCATCACTTCATGGGAAATAGATGGAAAAACAGTGGAAACAGTGTCAGACTTTATTTTTTTGGGCTCCAAAATCACTGCAGATGCTGATTGCAGCCATGAAATTAAAAGGCGCTTACTCCTTGGAAGGAAAGTTATGACCAACCTTGATAGTATATTAAAAAGCAGAGACATTACTCTGCCAACAAAGGTCCATCTAGTCAAGGCTATGGTTTTTCCCGTGGTCATGTATGGATGTGAGCAATCAGTAAGATGTGTTTATTGAAATGGAAAACCCAACTGATTGAATCAACAGGGAGCAATCAGCAATCAACAGGGAGTAAATTTCAGTAAGATAAATGCTCTAATTGGGTTTCCCAGGTGGCAGTGGTAAAGAATCCACCTGCCAGTGTATAAGATGCAGGAGACTTGGGTTTGATCCCTGGGTCGGGAAGATTCCCTGGAGAAGGAAATGGCAACCCACTCCAGCATAGCTGCCTAGGAAATCCCTTGGACAGAGGAGCCAATAGTCCATGCGGTCACAAAAGACTTAGCAACTAAAACAACTCAGTGCTTTACAGGACTTTTTTTTGTTCAGTTGCTAAGTCATGTCTGACTCTTTGCAACTCCACGGACTGTAGCATGCTAGGCTTCTCTGTCCATCACTATCTCTGGGAGTTTACTCAGATTCATACCCATTGAGTCGGTAATGCCATCCAACTATCTCATTCTGTGTCATCCCCTTCTCCTCCTGCCTTCAATCTTTCCCAGCATCAGGGTTCATTCCAATGAATCAGCTCTTCGCATCAGGTGGCCAAAGTATTGTAGCTTCAGCATCAGCATCAGTCCTCCCCAAAAATATTTAAGGTTGATTTCCTTGAGGACTGACTGGTTTGATCTCCTTACTGTCCAAGAGACTCTCAAGAGTCTTCTCCAACACCACAGTTCAAAAGCTTCAATTCTTTGGCACTCAGCCTTCTTTATGGTCCAACTCTCACATCTGTACATGACTACTGGAAAAACCATAGCTTTGACTATATGGACCTTTGTCAGCAAAGTGTTGTCTCTGCTTTTTAATACCCTATCTAGGTTTGTCATAGATTTCCTTCCAAGGAGCAAGTATCTTTTAATTTCATGGTTGTAGTCACCAACTACAGTGATTTTGGAGTCCAAGAAAATAAAATATGTCACTGTTTCCACTTTTCCCCTTTCTATTTGCCATGAAGTGATGGGAACCAGACTTAAAGGACTTAGAAAATCTGATTTAGACCTAATCCAAAAAACTCCATAAGCATTCCTTCCATGGTATAGGTTAGATATTATCACTTCAGTTCAGTTCAGTCACTCAGTCGTTTCCGACTCTTTGCGACCCCATGAATCACAGCATGCCAGGCCTCCCTGTCCATCACCAACTCCTGGAGTTTACCCAAACTCATATGCATCAAGTCGGTGATGCCATCCAGCCATCTCATCCTCTGTCATCCCCTTCTCCTCCTGCCCCCAATCCCTCCCAGCATCAGAGTCTTTTCCAGTGAGTCAACTCTTCGCGAGAGGTGGCCAAAGTATTGGAGTTTCAGCTTTAGCACCAGTCCTTCCAATGAAGACCCAGGATTGATCTCCTTTAGAATGGACTGGTTGGATCTCCTTGCAGTCCAAGGGACTCTCAAGAGTCTTCTCCAACACCACAGTTCAAAAGCATCACTTCTTCGGTGATCAGCTTTCTTCACAGTCCAACTCTCACATCCATACATGACCACGGGAAAAACCATAGCCTTGACTAGACGGACCTTGGTTGGCAGAGTAATGTCTCTGCTTTTTAATATGCTATCTAGGTTGGTCATAACTTTCCAAGGAGTAAGCGTCTTTTAATTTCATGGCTGCAATCAGCATCTGCAGTGATTTTGGAACCCAAAAAAATAGTCTGACACTGTTTCTCCATCTATTTCCCATGAAGTGATGGGACCAGATGCCATGATCTTAGTTTTCTGAATGTTGAGCTTCAAGCCAACCTTTTCACTCTCCTCTTTCACTTTCATCAAGAGGCTTTTTAGTTCCTCTTCACTTTCTGCCATGAGGGTGCTGTCATCTGCATATCTGAGGTTATTGATATTTCTCCTGGCAATCTTGATTCCAGCTTGTGCTTCTTCCAGCCCAGCGTTCCTCATGATGTACTCTGCATAGAAGTTAAATAAGCAGGGTGACAATATACAACCTTGACGTACTCCTTTTCCTATTTGGAACCAGTCTGTTGTTCCATGTCCAGTTCTGACTGTTGCTTCCTGACCTGCATACAGGTTTCTCAAGAGGCAGGCCAGGTGGTCTGGGATTCCCATCTCTTTCAGAATTTTCCACAGTTTATAGTGATCCACACAGTCAAAGGCTTTGGCATAGTCAATGAAGCAGAAAGAGATGTTTTTCTGGAACTCTCTTGCTTTCTCCATGATCCAGCAGATGCTGGCAATTTGATCTCTGGTGCCTCTGCCTTTTCTAAAACCTGCTCGAACATCTGGAAGTTCACGGTTCATGTATTGCTGAAGTCTGGCTTGGAGAATTTTGAGCATGACTTTACTAGCGTGTGAGATGAGTGCAATTGCGTGGTAGTTTAAGCATTCTTTGGCATTGCCTTTCTTTGGGATTGGAATGAAAACTGACCTTTTCCAGTCCTGTGGCCACTGCTGAGTTTTCCAAATTTGCTGGCATATTGAGTGCAGCACTTTCACAGCATCATCTTTCAGGATTTGAAATAGCTCAACTGGAATTCCATCACCTCCACTAGCTTTGTTCGTAGTGATGCTTTCTAAGGCCCACTTGACTTCACATTCCAAGATGTCTGGCTCTAGGTGAGTGATCACACCATCGTGATTATCGTGGTCGTGAAGATCTTTTTTGTACAGTTCTTCTGTGTATTCTTGCCACCTCTTCTTAATATCTTCTGCTTCTGTTAGGTCCATACCATTTCTGTCCTTTATCGAGCCCCTCTTTGCATGAAATGGTCCCTTGGTATCTCTAATTTTCTTGACGAGATCTCTTCTTTCCTATTCTGTTGTTTTCCTCTATGTCTGTGCATTGATCGCTGAGGAAGGCTTTCTTATCTCTCCTTGCTATTCTTTGGAACTCTGCATTCAGATGCTTATATCTTTCCTTTTCTCCTTTGCTTTTCACTTCTCTTCTTTTCACAGCTATTTGTAAGGCCTCCTCAGACAGCCATTTTGCTTTTTTGCATTTCTTTTCCATGGGGATGGTCTTGATTCCTGTCTCCTGTACAATGTCACGATCCTCTGTCCATAGTTCATCAGGCACTCTATCAATCAGATCTATTCCCTTAAATCTATTTCTCACTTCCACTGTATAATCATAAAGGATTTGATTTAGGTCATATCTGAATGGTCTAGTGGTTTTCCCTACTTTCTTCAATTTCAGTCTGAATTTGGCAATAAGGAGTTCATGATCTGAGCCACAGTCAGCTCCTGGTCTTGTTTTTGCTAACTGTACAGAGCTTCTCCATCTCTGGCTGCAAAGAATATAATCAATCTGATTTCGGTGTTGACCATCTGGTGATGTCCATGTGTAGAGTCTTCTCTTGTGTTGTTGGAAGAGGGTGTTTGCTATGACCAGTGCATTCTTTGGCAAAACTCTATCAGCCTTTGCCCTGCTTCATTCCATATACTGGGTCTAAATTTCCTGTTCAGCTGGTGACACCTAGGATTGTCTTGATTCAGAGGAACCTACAAATGGCCAATGAGATGGCTCACCTCAGAAGATACTTCTTCTATTCTTCCGTTCCGTTCCATCGCTCAGTCGTGTCCGACTCTTTGCGACCCCGTGGACTGTAGCCTACCAGGCTTCTCTGTCCATGGGATTCTCCAGGCAAGAATACTGGAGTGGGTTATCGTTTCCTTCTCCAGGGGATCTTCCCGGCCCAGGGATCGAACCCGGATCTCCCGCATTGGAGGCAGATGCTTTAACCTCTGAGCCACTTAGTAACTACATTCTCTTGGAACATTATCTGGGAGTAGTCAGGAGCTGACTTGTAAATCTCCAAATGAAGAGTTCAACTCTAATAAACTCCCCAGAAAATGTAAATCAAAATTTCAGATACTCCAAATGTGATTTTTGGTAAGCACTGTAAGGACACATGGGAGTAAATTACAGGTTCCTTCTTTATTCCATTATTACAGTTGTAATTATTGTGTAAAAAAGTAAATTTATATATTTTAATTATCAATGATCAAAGCTTCATGAATACACTCAGTAAAATTACACTTTCCTCAGTGTATACAAAACTATGACAAAAGTCTACCCCCAAGGAAATAATTCAGTAAACACAACTCCCATTGAGTTATACAGGATGTGACTCTAGCCCTTTAGTTGTGGTAAAAGACATGGTTTGGGGTATAGGATGAAGAGCTAGGGACTCTTATGTCCTCTTTCACATTGAATCTGTGGCCCCATTAAGTCAGCTGTGTCACCATTTCCTTGTTTATAAACCTTATAAATCTTTAGAATACTTACCTCCCGTGTTGGGATGTGGAGATTATTCATTTCCTGCTTATAAGATAATTTCTTAAACAATAATACTGTTAAAGAAACAGGTATAGTAACTTAAAGAATAAAACAAAATAAGCTTATAGAGGAAAATTTAAGCAATTCCTTTGTTAAAATATGTGGTTTTTAACCACATTCCTTAAATCCAAAAACAAACAAGGAATTTTTTATGATAAATAAGCAATCCTATATAAGATCAGTATTGCCTTATTAGTTACAGCTTCCTAATCAGCAATATTCAAAATGTATATAACATCAAGAACTAAGAGAATGTGTCTTTACAGTCATTCTTTACATTTAGAATAAAATGTTGTGTGAAATTCCTATATATATGAATATCTTTATTGCTATACAACTTTGATTTAGGTGGTTCTGGAGAAGATTATTGAATGTGGATGAATTAGCTTCATAATGAAAACAATGATTTATGTTATAAAAAAATCCATCTCACTAGCTTTGAAACAAATCTCTAATATTTTTAAAATGTTTTTTAAAAACATTTATTAAAGTTACACTTCACTTTGCAAAATCACTATGGAAATAATAATATAGCCTTCAGGTTAAAAAACTTTACAACAATGAATTTAGCAAATCATGTAATGAGATGTTATTAATTTCATCTTTAACCAAAATGGACAAAAAAGATAAATAGTTCTATAACAATTGATTTCTTGCTTTTTATATTGGGAATTTTTATTTATGCTCCATTTCAGTTAAGACACTCAAAAAGATCTTGTTTTTCTGACTTTGTACACTAAGATCATGTGATCTTTTTGACATTTTTTAAGAAACCACATGCACCTGGGGTTGTGTTAAATGTCAGACCCTTATCTCTCTGTAAAACAAATTATCTAAATTCTTTCAACCTGTTGAAGGCATTTTAAACCACAGAAGAGGAGACAAAAATGTATTTCAATTGTTTTAAGGAAGTTCATGGTCAAATATACCATGTTTTTCACATTCATACTAAAGGTATCCCCTAAAATGTTGTTTTTGCATGTTTTTAAGAATGCTTTTGAAACAAACTCTTCACTATTACAATGAAGCATTAGCTATCTTTGTGTTGAATGCAGTATAGTTCTACACCAAGTGAACATAAGAAGGTAGAAAAGAATTTGGTGCTATATAAGCGCTGTCTACTAGTAACTACTACTACTACTCTGTAATGAAATAAGCAGCCATTTGTTATTGTGTTGCTCATGGGGGTAGGCACTTTATCCTTTAAAACCTAGTTAAAATACGCTGCAATATTTGCCAGGAAGCTTTTCAATTTTTTTGGTGGTCAAAGCATTCAGAATTCAAAAATAAAGAATTATTTCCATTTCATTCTATCTGTAGAGACATGTACTAACAAACAAATAATATCAAGTGGAATTTATTCCTAAAAAAAAAAAAAAACTTTTTGGCTGTGTATGTCACCAGGTCAGTACAGAGAAAAAAAGCTAAAATGAAGGCATGTGTTTCTTTACTTTCTATCCTCAGTCACCTCTCCCTTGGCGATCTCAACTTCCTTCATAGCTTCACCTTTCACTTTTCTTAACAGACTCTCACATTAATATTTCAGCCTTTATTTCTGAGTTCTACAAATTTCCATCTATTATCCCTCCCCATGTATTCCCTCATTCATTCTTCCTCTGAATTCTTCACCTCTTACAGGGTGATCCATTCCTCTCAGCCACTGAGAACTACACACTTTTTTCAACCACTCTCATCACCACCTCTATTCAAGCCTCACTGCACACTAGCAGAAAACACCTCAGTAACCTCCATACCAGTCACCCCAACGTAACCTCTACCTCCTCTAACTGATCCTACATCCTACTGCTAAGGTAATCTTCCTAAAGAGTTTCCCAGGTGGCACAGTCGTAAAGAATCCACCTGTCAAGCAGGAGATGCAGGTTCAGTCTTTGGGTCAGGAAGACCCCCTGGAGAACGAAATTCAACCCACTCCAGGATTCTTGCCTGGGAAATTCCATGGACAGAGGAGACTTGCAGGCTAGAGTCCATGGGGTTGCCAAGAGTCAGACATGACTTAGCGACTAAAACAACAAAATCTACCTAAAGAAACAGGCTTTATCTCTTACTCTCCTGCTCATCTTTTAAAGACTTTTATATGGCTATAGAACAAATTCCAACCAGACTTCCCTGGTGGTCCAGTGGCTAGGATTCCCTGCTCCCAATGCAGGAGGCCCTTGAGTTCAATTCCTGGTCAAGGAACTAGATCCCACATTCTCCAACTAAGACCACAGTCAAATAAATAAAAATAAATATTTAAAAAGAAAAAGTATAAACTCCATCCCCCTTCATTTAATGTCTGAGGCTATCTGGGTCTTAGTCTCTCTGGCAGTAACATCCCTCACACAGCCTACACTTGGCCTAAGGGGTCCGCTCCCCCTCACCTGACTCCCAGGCTTTTTGCTGGTCTGCCTCTGTCCTGATCATCTAACTTCCTCCAGAGCTCCGTTGCATTGCCAACAAGCCCATTTCCCTACCTAATTTCTTTATCCTTCAAAGTCTAGCTAAAATATGCTGCAGTATTTACCAGAGAAGGTATTCTGATACTTCTCTCCCCTCAAAGCATTTATCTCTGCCTTCCTGTCTTCCCACAATGCCTTAAGGCAACCAGCACAGTCTGCCTTGTGTTACAGTATTTATATTTCCTTTAGTAAATTCATTATAGGTAGCTTCCATGTTTTGTCATCTCTTTAATCCATTTGAATACAGTAAGGGAAATGTCCTTAAAGGTTTACAGTATTTCTCTCTTTCAATTTCAATTTATAATTAAAATATACAACGTAACACAAGATAGGACATCATTATAATTATTCTTGGCCTACGTATTACTTTTCTCTAATAAGGAAAAATAACTTTTGATAAGCACCAGTCAGAATCATTTTCAAACATAGTCAAATTCCATCCCTATCCCACTAAAAAACAGAATTAATGCTTCTTCTGCATTGGAGAAGGGAATGACTATGACTTTTTCTATCTTTATGTCTCCCTCCAATTATCAAGAAATGAACTCAGAAATTTTTCTGTTCATCAAGGAATAAGTACAATTAACATAAACATGTAGTAAAAAATCACAAAGTGTTTTCAATATTGTTTACATAATTCCAAGTCTTATAGTAATTCATGCTTATGTTATTTCATTTTTGTGTCAAAATTTAGTTTTTCTCCTCAAAGGGGCTCAGAGTCCCCCACTTCCACCTGCCTTGGTCATTTTACTTGAGACTTTAGCATTTAGCTCTCGGTAAATTAGATTTATAATTATCCTCAAAACTTCTAGCCTATAGTAAATCAAACAAACCTTATAAATAACTAGAAACTTTTCCTTCAGGGTTAATGTCATTACAACTTAACTTCTCCAGTGATTTTTCCCAGAAATAAAACAGGAAAAGTCTATGCTTATTAGAAAAGTGTGGGTGGGAACAATGACCAAAAATTCATAAATTAAAATCATAGTTCTATAGTGAATTTATAATTTTTAACCTAGAAAAAGATATTAGTTATTAAGCTGAAATACTAATGGGTTAACTAAAATAAAATCTACCTAATTTAGTTTTGCTCATTAATCTCATAATTAACATAAAGCTTGGACTGTGAAGAAAGCTGATTGCCGAAGAATTGATGCTTTTGAACTGTGGTGCTGGAGAAGACTCTTGAGAGTCCCTTGTACCGCAAGGAGATCCAACCAGTCCATTCTAAGGGAGATCGATCCTGGGTGTTCATTGGAAGGACTGATGCTAAAGCTGAAACTGCAATACTTTGGCCACCTCATGCGACGAGTTGACTCACTGGAAAAGACTCTGATGCTGGGAAGGGTTGGGGGCGGGAGGAGAAGGGGACGACCGAGAATTAGATGGCTGGATGGCATCACCGACTCTGTGGACATGAGTTTGAGTGAACTCCAGGAGTTGGTGATGGACAGGGAGGCCTGGCGTGCTGTGATTCATGGGGTCGCGGAGAGTCGGACACGACTGAGCGACTGAACTGAACTGAACTGAACTGAGTAAGAAGAATAACAAGATTCAAATAGGATAAAAATGATCAGCAATTTAACAGCATTTGATGTTAAGGAAGTAGAGCTGTTTGGAATGCTGGTGTAAAATACCATTACGTGATTCAATGAATACATAATAAAATTATCTATATGACATAATATGTAATTTAGCTTTTAAGAAAATCCTATTTATCCATTTATCTGGAAAGAATGAACAAAAAAAGCACCATCCATCCCTCTCCAAAATAAATACCATACACAAAAACTAACTCAAAATAGATTATAAACCTAAATGTACACACTAAAACTATAGAACTCTTACAAGAAAATACAGATGTAAATCTCCATGATTTTGGATTTGGCAATAGCTTCTAAGATATAACATCAAAACACAAACAATCAAAGAAAAAAAACAGATAAACTGAATTTCATCAAAACTTTTGTGCTTAAGAGATTTCCCTGGTTGTCCAGTAGTTCAAAATCCTCCTGCCAATGCAGAGGATAGCATTCGATCCCTGGTCCCAGATAGACCAGGATGGAGCAACTAAGCCCATGGCCACAATACTGAGTCCACACACCCTAGAGCCTATGCTCCGCAAAAAAGAGAAGCCACCAAAATGAGAAGCCCACATACTGCACAACTAGAGAAAGCCCGCACGAAGCAACGAAGAGCCCATGTGTTGCAACAAAGACCCAGCAGAGCCAAAAATAAAATAAATATTAAAAAAAAAAACTTCTGTGCTTCAAAAGATATCATCAAGAAAACGAAAAGGAAACCCACAGAATGGGGAAATCATATATCCAAGTTGCAAATCATATATCCAATGGTCTATTAACCAGAATACAAAAGAACTCTTACAACTTGATAATAAAAAGACAACCCAATTTAAAAATGTGCAAAGAATTTTAATAGATACTTCTCCAAACAAGATCTACAAACAGCCATAAAGTACATAAAAAGAGGCTCAATATCATTAGTCATAAGAGAAATGCAAACCAAAACTACAATGAGATACTACTTTACAGTCACTAAGATGATTATAATAAAAATATAGCAACAAGTGTTGAGGATTTGGAGAAACTGGAACCTTCATATATTTCTAGTGGGAATGTAAAATGGTATGTTTACTATGAAAAAATAAAACTTGAACAAGACTTTAATTTATTGATATGAAACTATATCCAATGCAGTTCACAATTCAAGTGAAAACAAGTAAGGAGCATATTGTAGTAGATGCAGTATGCCTCTGGGAATGTTTGCTGGGTGGCCGGAAGACAGGGGTAATATATGAAAGACAAGGGTAGTATTCAAGAGATAACTTTATACCCTTTTTTACACTTCAAATTCTGAACTATATGAATTAGTATCTATTAAAAATTTATACTTTAAGAAAACGTAAGCACTCCCTGCAAGGCATATACGAACAATCAAAATTTTATGGTCACTATTATTGAAAATTGGGAGTAGGAAATGGCAACCCACTCCAGTATTATTGCCTGGAAAAGACCAGGGACAGAGGAGCCTGGCTGGCTGTAGTCCACGGGGTCACAAAGAGTCAGAAACAACTGAGCACAAACACACATTATTGAAAATAGGAGTTGCAAACTCAAATCCCTTAAGAGGTTTATGTTGTGTTCTACTATGTAATATAAATGAGTAAACTATTATATGTGGAGTGTAAGAAAAGTAAGTTTAAAATCCAACTAAAAATGGCACAGTCACTATTGAACTCCAGCTGATTGTATTTATTCTGAAAAGTAGACTTAATGTTGCCAGTTCTTCCAATTTTTCAAGATACCAAAGAGATCCATAAAAGAATGTAAAATATCCTAATCTTTAATGCTGGGCCTGGACCATGCTAGTGGGCTAGATTCAGGACACAGGCCATCTGTGACCTTTGATGAATAATTTATGAATATATTGGGCTTCCAAACTTCCTCTGCAAGTTTGAGAATTCTAAATGCATTTTCTGTATAAGAGTCAAATAAGCAGCAATCTGTTTTCCATTTATACAGATAAATGACAGCACTGAACCAAAAGTTCTATGTCTTCTACCCTCTATCATTAACAATGTTTATGTTAAGCAACTTAGTCTAAGTTTCAACTTTAGACTTTGGAAAGTCCAAAATGGTAGATCCCAGGGGTAATTAAAGGGAAAGAGATGACTAGGAAGAATTTAAAGAAAGAAAAGGAGCCTTAGGGTGACAACTGGTGAAGAATCTCAGGCAAAAATTCAGATTATTGTAATGGGTAATAAGATAAGCTTTCAAAATTTCTCTGAAGATCTGTGTCTTTTCTAGACAACATATTTAGTAGAAAAGAAAGGAAAAAAAGGGTATGTATCAGTAGCAGCTACAACTGAAAAGAACTGCAGCCTCAGCTCCAATGGGGTGGTAATGACCTCTAAAAGAATTCTGTAGTTGCTTGTAAGTCAGACATCATAAGGTAAGAAAGCCAAATAATTAGCACTAATAAAAATTATAAAGCCAAAAGAAAATGCCTATTCTTATTAGCTTAAAATAAAATTTATTTTCTAAAGGTATACTTTATTACTAAAGAAACAATAAATTGACATTTTTTTCCTAACTGAAATTTACTCGTGAATGTTTCCATGACCTCTGAATTATTTTCTACTCATGGATAAATATTCTATTTGGAGATCATATGTAACAAAGACTCAACCTCAGCAGATAATCACTACATATCACTTATGGTTACTTTTGCTAACATTTGGTTAATGTGTAGCTAAAGAAATATAACTATTTT
The DNA here is from genome assembly GCF_049115385.1 of Moschus berezovskii. Lineage (NCBI taxonomy): Eukaryota > Metazoa > Chordata > Mammalia > Artiodactyla > Moschidae > Moschus > Moschus berezovskii. The sequence goes on along the minus strand of NC_142460.1, from coordinate 129,989,867 downwards.
AACACTATCCTAAGAGTGAACATAATTTAAAAAATGAAATCTGCAAATTTTTGGAAGTCAGTTGTTGAAGATGCTTCACAATATGACTTTATCATATAATTCTGAAGAACAGTCTGCAAGTTTTTTGGCAATCTATCTCTGAAGCAGATATGTGCTCAAGACAACATTAATCTGACTTCTGGACTGATTTTATAGGCACTTCTTCCCAATGAATATGGAAAACCAAGCTGCTGTTCTAAGCAGTTTTATTTTACCAAGTTTTGGATCACGTAAGTGTCTGTTCCCCTTCATTAGTACTGAAATCAAATGTGCAACATAATTCAGAAAGGGTGCTAATATTAAGAAGTTATTATAATTATTAAGTACGGAGATTGAATGTATTCTATTATTATTAGACATCCCATGTTACTTCAGATAGAACACGCACATAATGCTTCAGTTATATTAAAAAGAATCACTAGCCTATAACTCTATTTTTATAGATTCACTAACAAATAAAAAGTCCTTGAGTATTTCTTACATTTCTGGGCTCAAATAAAAGTCACCATGGCCCATCAGGAAACATGAAAGTAAGAGAAAAAAGTTTAAATAGAAGTAAGAGATTTCAGGTTTTGAACCTGACCAAAATCAATCTGAGGAACTACAGTAGACTGTTTTAATAGGAAAATGTTAAGACATTTATAATACATACCTTGATGAGCTAAAGTCGATCTTAGCATTCCAGTCTTTGACCATATTTTTATTTGTCCGTCTTCTCCAACTATAAAAAGAAAATAATAATTGATATTTTACCTATAGGAAATATATGTAAACATTACATTTACATATAAAAATCAACTCCATCTATACTAATGCACATTTAAAATTCAGACACAAGTTTCTCTAATTATATGTCATTGCTTCACAACTAAAAAATTTACCTGCAATTACTTTGAAACAATTTTATCAAAGTAGCCTAACTTTCATGACAATAATTGTTTTTCCTTTACTCTTGGAATATTTGTAAGTATATTATTCAAATAATGCTCTCATTTTCACTGACATCTCCATCCAAGAAGCACTCTAAGAAAAGTGTTTTCAGTGTGAAGAGTTAAAGCCAAATTCCAGGGTGTTGGGGACTGAATGGAGTGAAGTAACAGACTACTCTTTTGAACAGTTTGCCTGAAAAGGAAAGAAAGAGGAAATCGTAGCTAGAGTTATTTATTAAAGGAAGGATTTTTATTTCTTTTCCCTCAATTTTCAAGATAAATAGCATCTAAATACATTTACATGCTGGGGAAAAGAGGGAAAAAACCACTGGAAAAGGAGAAGTTGAAAAAACAAGCAAGACAAGAGACAACTCACTGATAAAAGTCCTACAAAAGGCCCAGGGGACAGGTGTAATGGTTTTCAAACATAACTACAAATTCTCTGTTATTCTCTCTTTTGAAGTTAAGCTTAATTTCTCTCTCCTTCAGTTTGCTTCTAATAAAATATGGTGGAAATGATGGAGTATGACATCCAAGGGTGAGTCATAAAATATATTGTGGCTTCCATCCTTCTTTCTTGGATCATTTACCCAGGGAGAATCTCCAGCGGTCATGCTGTAAGAACATTAAAGTAGCCCTATGGAGAAGTCCACACTGTAAGGAACTAAGTTAGGCCTCAGTCATAGAGTCACAGAGGAAGTAGGACCTCTTGCCAACAGCCATGTGAGTGAGCCATCTTGGAACTGTCCAGCCCCAATAGGGCTTCATATGACTGCAGCCCCATCCAACTTCTTGATTCTGAGACAGAAACACCCAGCTAAAGGCTCCCTGTCTCACAGAAACTGTTAGCTAATACATGTTATCTTAAGTCACTAACTTTTGGGATAATCTGTCATACAATAGATATCTAATATAACAGGTGAAGATGAGAAACCCTCAATAGGGCAGAAGATGGAAGAGAGATAGAAAAGAGTAAAGTTAAATGAGAAAATTTTGAATTTTGATGGGTCAGATGGTAAAGAATCTGCCTGAAATGCAGGAGACCCAGGTTTGATCCCTGGGTCAGGAAGATCCCCTAGAGGAAGGAATGGCAACCCACTCCAGTATTCTTGCCTGGAGAATTCCATGGACAGAGAAGCCTGGCAAGTTACAGTCTATGAGGTCACAAAGAGTCAGACACGACAGAGCAACTAACATGTGCGCACGTGGGCACACGCACACACACACATATTTAAATGAGAATATTTTGAATTAAAACTTACATTTACTCAATATTTGATTATTTCAAAACCTTCTTGACAGAATGTCCTCCATTAGCCATGTAAGAAAACTAATATGACACTCTGAATTATAACATTATATAGCAGTCTAGATCAATACTATGCCAATTACTTGCTATTAGACAAGGAAAGACACTACTGCTAAATTAAAACATTCTGTTCTTCTGGAAATTTTTCTTTAAAAAATGCATTTTAAATGTCATTTCTGCAGATAACTTACCTGTTACTAATGCTGTTCCTTCATAATTCCATCGTCCTGCAAGCACTGCTCCACAGTGAGCTTCCACACTTTTTTCCACTCTTCCTAACTTAGAAATCAGATGAAATTTGCCTAAAAGAAATTATACTTGAGAAATCTATTTTATCAAATTAATTTATCCAATCAACAAGCATCTGTTGAGTACCAACTATTAGACTAGTCAGCATGGTGCTAGGCATCAGAGATACAGGGCAAATAATATAATTATTCTTAACTCTCGAGGAATGCACAAATCTATTGGAAAACAGGCACAAAAGCAAAATTATAAAACCTTGAAACAAGTGGTGTGACAGAATATATATATGATACTATGACAGTTCAGAGGGACAATAAAATTCTATTGGAATATGGTCAAAGGAACCCAAGAGGAATATCAACAAAGCCTTCTCTTTAAGCAGAATTTTGAAGTTTTGCTTTTTTTTTTTTCAAACGGTTATAGAAAAACTAGAAAAAGTTATATAGCCTGTTTTTTTAAAAACAGGTTGTAGAAGGAATTATGGAGAAGAGAGGATCTAAATAGTTGAACACTGTTAAAAAAAATAAAAAAACAACCGAGGCATATTAAAAAATACTGAGTTTATTTCCACAGAAATCAATTCCAATTCAGCAGTGCCAAACCTTAAGTGGTTAGGAATGCTCCACTGACAGGAGCTCAGGTAATGACAAAACTAAGGATATTACTGACTGACTATAGCTTAAAGCCTAGTTGGCTGTCTGTGACTGGTTGTCCTTTGGTTTCAATTTTGTAACCTTGAAGCATTCATTTATAGGCTTAGATTTTGACTTGTTGAGGTATACACCATTAGAGTCACCTCAAGTCTAAAGGCCTCCTTAACTAATTTAACAGACAATCCCAAATTTTTGAAATTCTTGCCTTATTTTACACTGTACCAAGCACCAGGTAGACAATAGGAAGCAGGATATTTGGTTGCTGTCATTGAAAGTTCACACATTTATAGGCAAACAGCAGAAGACTTACAACATTACAAGACCTAAGCAAAGTATATAAGAGATGTCAAGGGAACAAATCAACTATACAAAGAATAAGTACTATAGGAAGCCAAAACAACTGCAGTGTTGTTTTGAATGATCATGAAGTTTAGTAATATATACTATGTAATAAAATAATTAAGTAGAGGTGGTCCTCCATATTCAAGGGTTCTGAAATCCTTGGACTCAACCTACCAAAAAACAAACAAAAAAAGCCCAGAAAGCTCCAAAAACAGAACTTGAATTTGCCCTGCACCATCAACTATTTACATAGCATTTACATTGTATTTACAACTATTTACACAGCATTTGTATTGTACTAGGTATTATAAGCAGTCTAGAGATGTCTAGAGATGACTTGCTTCCCTAGTGGCTCAGAGGGTAAAAAGTCTGCCTGCAATGCGGGAGACCCAGGTTTGATCCCTGGGTTGGGAAGATCCCCTGGAGAAGGAAATGGCAACCCGCTCCAGTATTCTTGCCTGAACAATCCCATGGACAGCAGAGCCTGGTGGCTACAGTCCATGGGGTCACAAAGAGTCCCATGAAACTGAACAACTTCACTTTCACTTTAAAGATGACTTAAATTATATGGGAGGATGTGTGTAGGTTATATGCAAATACTATGCCATTTTATACAAGGGACTTGGCCATCTGTAGATTTTAGTATCTACAGGGGTCCTGGAACCAACCCCCTTCGATACTGAGAGCCAACTGTAAGTGGAATTAGAAATCCCCCCCCCAAAAAAAGTATATATTTTTTTGCTGTGAAAGAATAATGTGGCTTGCCTAATCAGATTTTGCCTCAAAGGATTTGTTTGAATTCATTTTTAACTTAAGACTTCTCAAGATTCTTACTAACAACAATTCATTAAAAATATATTTAAGTCAGATGCTTTAGGTGGCTTTAAAACGTTTCTCTGGAGAATTCTAATACAGATGGTTTTCAAATATTTTATACCTAGCATCTTGTGGTTATTTCACTGACCACCAAACCATTTCCATCAATAAAATCATTCCTCTATTTTATACACATTGCATATTATTTGTAGCTCTGTTGCAGCATTTTTTATTGGGCTGTGATTCTTTTCAAGGGGCCAAGACTTAGTCATAGTTTTATTTGCAATAGTGCTTTTACATAAACAGCATTCATTAAGTTTAACCAACTCAGTAACCATACTTAGTAACCTAAGAAGATTTTGACATTCTTTTTTTTCTCAATCTAATCATTTATTTTTTAGGCCCTCATCAATAAACTATCCCTTTCCTTCATCTAACCACCCACAAGTGCCATCTACTTTTCCTCATATTTTCAATTTTATATTTGCCTCTGGGTCATTTTTCAATGTAACAAGATTACTTTGAATTCAACTGTACCAGTACTCTCTTTATGAGACTAAAAAAATTAATTTGGATATACTTTTTTTAATGCATTGCTTTACAGAGAAAATATGAGTGGGGGTGGATTTCAAAAGAGGAAACTAGAAAGATGACATATAGTGAGTGGCCAATGTTTACTTTATCCAAGTCTATTTCACTAAATGTTAGCATGCTGCCTAACACAAAATATTCACATACTAAAATGCTACATGACATGAATGAATCTATCATAAAATAGATTAACCAAGCAACTCCTGAACCATAAATGAAAGGTCCATAAATTTCTTTTCAACCTATTTAGAAATTTTATGTACTTTGATCACTGATATTTCTTATCCTAAAATATGCAATCTGACTTTCTGACAAATGCTGAATTCTTACTTTCCACAACCTCAGAGAAGACACACACTGAGACAACTAAGGCCAGCTCTTTGCATAGACTTGGCACTCAATAAATCTTTGGCCTTTGTAGTTTGTCTGATTGTTACATATTGCTTGAATAGCACAAACCAAGTAAAGCCTAAGTATAAAACTACATATATCAAAAAAATTTTTAAACATAATTATTCCTTTAACGATTTTGGTTCTTCTTCCCTTCAGCTTTTCTATAAACTTTTTAAAATGCTAGACCAAAAAACTAAAGAGCAAATAAATTACATCTAATTATTTGCTAAGGGTATGGCTGGGAAGAGAATATAAACAATTCATTTATTTATTTAATTGATAGCAATTCATTGATTAAACAGTGGATGATTTGGGTAAAAAAACATGTATATTTACAGCCAAAGGTAAAAAATTTATCTCTTATTATTAAAGATAAACTAAAAAGAGGAAAATGCTATTTAAAAGAACAGAGGAAGTAGATTAAAATTATATGAAACACATTTCTTAAAGTTAGAAATGCCTTGAGAAATGTCCATGGAAACATGAGAAGGCTTGGAATAGGATATTAGAAAAACGGTCACATGAGAACTTTTACAGACTGCTTTATAGCAGAAATGTTTTAGCAGATGGTTGTAAAAAGCCAAAGAGATCAGTAACCACTAACTTCTGATAAAAAGAAATGAACACAAAAATTCTTTTTAAAGTGGGATTTAAAATGTACTTATTAACTAATAACAGAATAAAAGGTTTACTTTAAGATATTTAACACAATATATAAAAAATTCAACTTTCACTAAATATAATTTAAGGAGTGTTTATTGGATTTACAGGAGATTTTATACCAGAATTCCTTTACAAAGCAGTTCCCCTAATGCATTTCAAATAATTATTCTTTAAATATAAATCTTTTAACACATTGTGAAAGAAATATCGCCTCTAAAAAGTAGGATACAGCTACATGAAATAGTCAAAAAAGAGGTAATAATGGTGAAGAGAGAATTATTGGTGAGACAAAATACTTGGCAAGAGTCTCTTTATGTACTTCAGGATCTGCCCCCAAATCCCATGTTCGTTTGTTTGTTCGTTGTTCGTTACGACGAACACAGAAGATGGAGAGGGTATAACAAAGGGAAGAGTGATGAACTCCAAAACCTGTAACCTTTTTTGCCAGCCTTGAGGGAGAAAAGTCAACAGAAGAAAGTTGGTGCCAACATTAAGAGGGAAACTCTTAAGCAATCAATTAAATTTTGAAGAAAAAAATTTTAAGCATTAGGTTAACATCATACAAAGTGAAAAGGTCTAGCGATCTGCTGTACAACATTGTGGTTACACAAAATTATATAAATATATATGTTTCTCCATGTTTTTATTATATATATATAATTATTAAACATTGTACACTTAAAAATGTGTTAAGAGTGTAGATCTCATATTACATCTATTTTCAAACCAGAATAATACTTCTTTTTATACTATTTGATTAACAGAGAACACAGCATCCATAAATAAAATGATCTCAGATGTTAATCTGGTAGGAAACCCTTGACCAACCACCTTCCAGTGGCATTCACTTTATTCTGTTTTTGAATATTTTTCATTTCATTTTTCATTTTTATTTCTGGATTCTGTTTCCAGTCTCACTCTTCCACTTTTTTCCTCTGAACTAACATCTTTTGCTTTCCCGTTCACAAGATCCAGTTCAGTTCAGTTCAGTCGCTCAGTCGTGTCCGACTCTCTGCGACCCCATGAATCACAGCACGCCAGGCCACCCTGTCCATCACCAACTCCCGGAGTTCACTCAAACTCATGTCCATCGAGTCGGTGATGCCATCCAGCCATCTCATTCTCTGTCGTCCCCTTCTCCTCCGGCCCCCAATCCCTCCCAGCATCAGAGTCTTTTCCAGTGAGTCAACTCGTCACATGAGGTGGCCAAAGTACTGGAGTTTCAGCTTCAGCATCAGTCCTTCCAATGAACACCCAGGACTGATCTCCTTTAGAATGGACTGGTTGGATCTCCTTGCAGTCCAAGGGACTCTCAAGAGTCTTCTCCAACACCACAGTTCAAAAGCATCAATTCTTCGGCGATCAGTTTTCTTCACAGTCCAACTCTCACATCCATACATGACCACGGGAAAAACCATAGCCTTGACTAGACGGACCTTTGTTGGCAAAGGAATGTCTCTGCTTTTCAATATGCTAGCTAGGTTGGTCATAACTTTCCTTCCAAGGAGTAAGCGTCTTTTAATTTCATGGCTGCAATCAGCATTCACAGTGATTTTGGAGCCCAAAAAATAGTCTGACACTGTTTCCACTGTTTCTCCATCTATTTCCCATGAAGTGATGGGACCAGATGCCATGATCTTAGTTTTCTGAATGGTGAGCTTCAAGCCAACTTTTTCACTCTCCTCTTTCACTTTCATCAAGAGGCTTTTGAGTTCCTCTTCACTTTCTGCCATGAGGGTGCTGTCATCTGCATATCTGAGGTTATTGATATTTCTCCCAGCGATCTTGATTCCATCTTGTGTTTCTTCCAGCCCAGCATTCCTCATGATGTAATCTGCATATAAGTTAATAAGCAGGGTGACAATATACAACCTTGACGTACTCCTTTTCCTATTCGGAATCAGTCTGTTGTTCCATGTCCAGTTCTAACTGTTGTTTCCTGATCTGCATACAGGTTTCTCAAGAGGCAGGTCAGGTGGTCTGGGATTCCCATGTCTTTCAGAATTTTCCACAGTTTATTGTGATCCACACAGTCAAAGGCTTTGGCATAGTCAATAAAGCAGAAAGAGATGTTTTTCTGGAACTCTCTCGCTTTTTCCATGATCCAGCAGATGCTAACAATTTGATCTCCCTCTGCCTTTTCTAAAACCAGCTTGAGCATCTGGAAGTTCACGGTTCATGTATTGCTGAAGCCTGGCTTGGAGAATTTTGAGCATGACTTTACTAGCGTGTGAGATGAGTGCAATTGTGCAGTAGTTTGAGCATTCTTTGGCATTGCCTTTCTTTGGGATTGGAATGAAAACTGACCTTTTCCAGTCCTGTGGCCACTGCTGAGTTTTCCAAATTTGCTGGCATATTGAGTGCTGCACTTTAACAGCATCTTCTTTCAGGATTTGAAATAGCTCAACTGGAAATCCATCACCTCCACTAGCTTTGTTAGTAGTGATGCTTTCTAAGGCCCACTTGACTTCACATTCCAAGATGTCTGGCTCTAGGTGAGTGATCACACCATCGTGATTATCTTGGTCGTGAAGACGTTTTTTGTACAGTTCTTCTGTGTATTCTTGCCACCTCTTCTTACTATCTTCTGCTTCTGTTAGGTCCATACCATTTCCGTCCTTTATCGAGCCCATCTTTGCATGAAATTGTCCCTTGGTATCTCTAATTTTCTTGACGAGATCTCTTCTTTCCTATTCTGTTGTTTTCCTCTTTTTCTTTGCATTGATTGCTGAGGAAGGCTTTCTTATCTCTCCTTGCTATTCTTTGGAACTCTGCATTCAGATGCTTATATATTTCATTTTCTCCTTTGCTTTGCACTTTTCTTCTTTTCACAGCTATTTGTAAGGCCTCCTCAGAGAGTCATTTTGCTTTTTTGCATTTCTTTTCCATGAGGATGGTCTTGATCCCTGTCTCCTATACAATGTCACGAACTTCCGTCCATAGTTCATCAGGCACTCTATCAGATCTAGTCCCTTAAATCTATTTCTCACTTCCACTGTATAATCATAAGGGATTTGATTTAGGTCATATCTGAATGGTCTAGGGTTTTTCCCTATTTTCTTCAATTTAAGTCTGAATCTGGCAATAAGGAGTTCATGATCTGAGCCACAGTCAGCTCCTAGTCTTGTTTTTGCTGACTGTATACAGGTTCTCCATCTTTGGCTGCAAAGAATATAATCAATCTGATTTCAGTGTTGACCATCTGGTGACGTCCATGTGAAGAGTCTTCTCTTGTGTTGTTGAAAGAGGGTGTTTGCTGGAGAAGGGAATGCAAACCACTTCGGTATTCTTGCCTTGAGAACCCCATGAACAGTATCAAAAGGCAAAATGGTAGGATACTGAATGAGGAACTCCCCAGGTCGGTAGGTGCCCAATATGCTACTGGAGATCAGTGGGGAAATAACTCCAGAAAGAATGAAGGGATGGAGCCAAAGCAAAAACAATACCCAGTTGTGGAGGTGACTGGCAATAGAAGCAAGGTCCGGTGCTGTAAAGAGCAATATTGCATAGGAACCTGGAATGTTAGGTCCATGAATCAAGGCAAATTAGAAGTGGTCAAACAGGAGATGGCGAGAGTGAATGTAGACATTCTAGGAATCAGTGAACTAAAATGTAGACATTCTAGGAATCAGTGAACTGGAATGGGTGAATTTAACTCAGATGACCATTATATCTACTACTGTGGGCAGGAATCCCTTAGAAGAAATGGAGTAGCCATCATGGTCAACAAAAGAGTCCGAAATGCAGTACTTGGATGCAATCTCAAAAATGACAGAATGACCTCTGTTCGTTTCCAAGGCAAACCATTCAATATTACAGTAATCCAAGCCTACGCCCCAACCAGTAACACTGAAGAAGCTGAAGTTGAACAGTTCTATGAAGACCTACAAGACCTTTCAGAACTAACACCCAAAAAAGATGTCCTTTTCATTATAGGGGACTGGAATGCAAAAGTAGGAAGTCAAGAAACACCTGGAATAACAGGCAAATTTGGCCTTGGAGAACGGAATGAAGCAGGGCAAAGGCTAATAGAGTTTTGCCAAGAGAACGCACTGGTCACAGCAAACACCCTCTTTCACAAGATCCAAGATACTCGTAATTCCACCTAGGAGAAAAGACTCAACTACTCTGCTTTGGTTCTCTCTTCTTCCCACATCTAGTTGTGCTGCTGCTGCTGCTGCTGCTACTAAGTTGCTTCAGTCATGTCCGACTCTGTGTGAACCCATAGACGACAGCCTACTAGGCTCCTCTGTCCCTGGGATTCTCCAGTCAAGAATATTGGAGTGGATGCTAGGCTACCTTTTTTTTTTTAATTTTGTAATAAACCTAAAAATAAAATACAGTTTCTCATGCAGACGGAAATGGCAACCTATTCCAGTATTCTTGCCTGGAAAATTCCATGGAGAGAGGAGCCTGGAGGGTTACAGTCCAGGGGGTCACAAGTCAGACACAACTAAGCACACAAGCACAAAAACAAATATTAAACTTTTTTTTTTTTTTAATTGTATGGATTAGCAATTCTAACGGAGAAGGCAATGGCAACCCACTCCAGTACTCTTGCCTGGAAAATCCCATGGATGGAGGAGCCTGGTAGGCTACGTCCATGGGGTCGTGAAGAGTCGGACATGACTGAGAGACTTCACTTTCACTTTTCACTTTCATGCATTGGAGAAGGAAATGGCAGCCCACTCCAGTGTTCTTGCCTGGAGAATCCCAGGGACCAGGGAGCCTGGTGGGCTGCCGTCTATGGGGTCGCACAGAGTCAGACATGACCGAAGCAACTTAGCAGCAGAAGCAGCAGCAATTGTACAACAACCTACTGTATATTGTAGAACTGAACAAGTGAGTAAACATACTGATAATAACGGGAGCCAAGCTTCCACACTGTTTCCAAGTAATGAGAAAAATGACTAGAATTAAGCCTGCAGTGCTAAACTAGAATTGGCAGCATCAAAATTAACTTATGGCTTTTGTCACAGGAAGGAACCATGGAAGGAAGGGAGGGAGGAAATGTAGGAGGAAGGGAAAGGAAGTAAAGGAAGGGAGGGAGGAAGGAAGGAAGAAATAGCTGTAGATATGTATGCTTTTAACATATATTTCTTAGCTCCTAATGAGAGGGCCTTGAAGCAAACATATCACACTGAAATGCACACACCTAGCACTCTCATCTTGGCTTTTAGATATCATTCAGTTCAGTTCAGTTCAGTCGCTCAGTTGTGTCCAACTCTTTGCGACCCCATGAATCACAGCACGCCAGGCCTCTCTGTCCATCACCAACTCCCGGAGTTCACTCAAACTCATGTCCATCGATATCATTAAGCACACACAAAAAAAACATGTCTCCTTGGAGAAACAGCTGATTTGGAAGTTGGGACTGGGAAAGTACGAAATGAGCCTGGAACATCTTGTGCCAGCAAAGTGCTCAAAAGATGAGGAAAAGACCCCCCACAGCAAAACAAAAATTCATTTGACTTGGCTTCATGGAGCTCCCACTGGCCAAATCTGGGGCAATTTTAACATTAAAATTTTTAAATGATAGTAATAGGATGCTCAAGAAATAAAACAAGGGATGGGATGGGGGGTGGGGTGGGAGGGAGACCCAAGAGGGAGGAGAGAGGGAGAAACATACACATATATAGTTATAATTGATTTATGTTGTCATATGGCAGAAACCAACACAACACTGTAAAGCAATTATCCTCTAATTATAAAAAAAATGAATAACTTAAAAATGAAATAAAATAAGAATCTATGAGTCTAATCTGATGTAAGTAAACAAATAAACAAATGGGAGGGAGACAGAATGCTCTTCCTTGAAGCAGAATACCAACTAATCAATTGAAAAGATATTATGGCAAACATCTTTGTAATAAATGACTCAGCCAAGAGTCTTAGATGCTAAGATAGTGGGAGAGAATTTGAAGAGGAAGAGAATATTTTTATATCTGAAAGTATCCGTTTAGATATTATTTACTAAAAGGGAAAAACATTAACTTTACAGTAGATTAATTTAGTGAACACAACCTTTCAAAGTAATCAAAGCTAACATCACCAGTAAGGAGTCAAACCAGAATTATGAATTTTCCACTCTGATGCCTTAAGTATCGCTGTTAAAAATGTACAGCTGAATTTAATCATAAAGAAACATCAGACAAAAGTGAACTGATTGGACATTTATGAAAATAACAGGCCCATATTCTTCAAAACAGTCGAGATCATAAAAGAAAGATGGAGAATTTGCTCCAGATTAAAGGAAGTTAGTGAGAGATGACAAAAACAATGTGTTATTCTTTACAAGAAAAAAAAAATTTCTCTGAAAGACATAATTAGGACACTTGCTAAAATTTGAATACAAACTGTAGATTAGATAACAATATTATATCAGTGTTAAATTTCCTGATTTTGATCAATGTATTGTGGTTAAGTAACAGAAAAATCCTTATTCTTAGGAAATGCATTGAAGTATATATGGCTAATGACCCAGGTAATGACAATGGTGTGATCACTCACCTAGAGTTAGATACCAAGGGAATATTTCATGCAAAGATGGGCTCATTAAAGGAAAGAAATGGTATGGACCTACCAGAAGCAGAAGACATTAAGAAGAGGTGACAAGAATACACAGAAGAACTGTACAAAAAAGATCTTCACAACCAAGATAATCACGATGGTGTGATCACTCACCTAGAGCCAGACATACTGGAGGTGAAGTCAAATGGCCCTTAGGAAGCATCACTACAAACAAAGCTAGTGGAGGTGATGGAATTCCAGTTGAACTAGTTCAAATCCTGAAAGATGATGTTGTGAAAGTGCTGCACTCAACATGCCAGCAAATTTGGAAAACTCAGCAGTGGCCACAGGACTGGAAAAGGTCAGTTTTCATTCCAATCCCAAAGAAAGGCAATGCCAAAGAATGCTCAAACTACTGCACAATTGCACTCATCTCACACGCTAGTAAAGTCATGCTCAAAATTCTCCAAGCCAGGCTTCAGCAATACATGAACCGTGAACTTCCAGATGCTCAAGCTGGTTTTAGAAAACGCAGAGGAACCAGAGATCAAATTGCCAGCATCTGCTGGATCATGGAAAAAGCAAGAGAGTTCCAGAAAAACATCTCTTTCTGCTTTATTGACTATGCCAAAGCCTTTGACTGTGTGGATCACTATAAACTGTGGAACATTCTGAAAGACATGGGAATCCCAAACCACCTGACCTGCCTCTTGAGAAATCTGCATGGAGGTCAGGAAACAACAGTTAGAACTGGACATGGAACAACAGACTGGTTCCAAATAGGGAAAGGAGTACGTCAAGGCTGTATATTGTCACCCTGCTTAATTAACTTACACATCATGAGAAATGCTGGGCTGGATGAAGCACAAGTTGGAATCAAGACTGCCAGGAGAAATATCAATGACCTCATATATGCAGATGACACCACCCTTATAGAAGAAGTGAAGAACTAAAGAGCCTCTTGATGAAAGTGAAAGAGGAGAGTCAAAAAGTTGGCTTAAAGCTCAACATTCAGAAAACTAACATCATGGCATCCGGTCCCAACACTTCATGGCAAATAGATGGTGAAATAGTGGAAACAGTGGCTGACTTTATTTTGGGGGGCTCTAAAATCACTGCAGATGGCGACTGCAACCATGAAATTAAAAGACACTTGCTCCTTGGAAGGAAAGTTATGACCAACCTAGACAGCATATTAAAAAGCAGAGACATTATTTTACCAACAAAGGTCCATCTAGTCAAGGCTATGGTTTTTCCAGTAGTCAAGTATGGATGTGAGTGTTGGACTATAAAGAAGCTGAGCGCTGAAGAATTGATGCTTTTGAACTGTGGAGTTAGAGACTTTTGTGAGTCCCTTGGACTGCAAGGAAATCCAACCAGTCCATCCTAAAGGACTTCAGTCCTAAGTGTTCATTGGAAGGACTGATGTTGAAGCTGAAACTCCAATACTTTGTCCACCTGATGTGAAGAGCTGACTCATTGGAAAAGACCCTGATGTTAGCAAAGATTGAAGGCAGGAGGAGAAGGGGACAACAGAGGATGAGATGGCTGGATGGCATCACAGACTCAATGGACATGGGTTTGAATAGATTCCAGGAACTGGTGATGGACAGGGAGGCCTGGTGTGCTGTGGTCCATGGGGTCGTGAAGAGTTGGACACAACTGAGGAACTGAACTGAACTGGTATATGGTTAAAGTGGCACGTCTCTAAATTAGTCTCAAATGTTTCAGGAAAAATTTTTTGTGGGGGGCAGGAGAGAGAGAAAAGGGTATTAATGATAAAGTACACGGGACAAAATGTTAACAATAAGTGAATATGAATAAATAGGCAGGAATTATTTGTACAATTCTTACAACTTTTCTATAAATGTGAAATTATATCAAAATTAAGTTTTTTTAAGTCAACCCTTTTTATCATCAGAGGTAAACAATTTTAGCTCTTTTCAAAGTCAATCTTGTAAGCACTAGGCACTGTATTAAATACTTTCACATAAATTTCATTTAATCAAGATTTAGGAAGTAAGTTTAAAAATTGCCATACATTCTGCCTGTAAAAGAACTGGGATCTGATGTGATTGTTTGCCATAACATCCCTTTCTTCTTCTGGCTACAAAAGTCCTCTTCTCTTTCCCTTTCCACAGTGGCCGAAGGCCTGACATGCTCAGGCAATCAGTGTCCCAATCCCTTGACTAAAATGATTCACACAGTGATGGGCACATGACCCAAGCTTGTCCAGGACCCTTTATGCAAGCTGACTGCAAGAGGGACTGAAGAAGAGGTACTGTGTCTGCTGACTTTCTTCTTCTTGTAAGTTAAGCCTTGGGATGCTGGCTGCCGGCTGCCATCCATGCTCACCTGGGGAGAGTCTGTCCAAGAGATGGTAAGGATCAGGGGCCTGCTGCCTCTGTGCTTAAAGATCTTCCCCAGGAGCTAGGTAAACCAGAAAACTCCAGCTGTGCATAAGTAAGCTGTTAGCCTAATAAGTCTCTGTCACCTTGATGAAAGTACTCCTAACTGACACCATAGATAAAGTGTAATACAGACAGAAAGGGCTTCCCAGGTGGCACTAGTAAAGAACCCGACTTCCATTGCAGGAGACATCAGAGATGTGGGTTCAATCCCTGGGTCGGGAAGATCCTCTGGAGAAGGGCATGGCAACCCACTCCAGTATTCTTGCCTGGAGAATCCCCATGGACAGAGAAGCCTGGCGGGTTACAGTCCATAGGATCGCAAAGAGTCAGACACGACTAAGGCAACTTAGCACACGCACACGCACAGACAGAAAACAGTTCAAGTTATTTCTAAGAAACAAACACACCTCCTTAAAAAGTAGAAAAATGGTGCTTTTCACTCCAATCATAAGACTATGATCAAACTACTTTCCAGCTCTGTAAGTGAAAATTAGTGTGCGTGCCAAGTTGCTTCAGTCCTGTCTCTTTCCACTATAGCCTGCCAAGCTCCTCTGTCCATTGGATTCTCCAGGTAAGAATAGTGGAGTAGGTTGCATGTCCTTCTCCAGGGGATCTTCCCAACCCAGGGATCCAACCTGCATCTCTTACATCTCCCACATTGGCAGGTGGGTTCTTTACCACTAGTGCCATCTGGGAAGCCCAAATTAGCATGTCCTAGAAAATGTGTGTTATACCTATTTTTAGTGTGGTTATTTTACACAGTTAAACTTTAAGAAATTAGAAATGAAAACTGTTAAAAGCAGAGCAATAACTGTGAACACAGCAAAAGTAAAGCCAAGGCTCACGCTCAATTCCAGTATATGCCAGTTTAACTCACTTTCTTCTAGGACAGTGGTCTTGCAGTCTATACACAGACCAACTGACCACAAAGGAAATGGATAAACAACTCAAAACATAAGTCATACTAAGAAGCAGTGTCTTTTAAAAACAAAGATGAGCAAATAATGTTTATTAAAAACTTACCATCAGAACTTGTGAGGACAAAGATTTCTGCTTGAGTTTGTTTCTTTATGCCTAAACTTTTTGGAAACCAATGAAGGTCTATTGGGTAAATATCATCAGGCAGCTTTACTATTTGACTTGTTTCACCGGTCAACAAGTTCCACTTCACTATCTGGTGATCATCACTACATGAATATAGTTCTTCGGCAGTAGTCCAGCCCACACAGCTTACTAATTCTTGATGTGTCACCATATTAAGGAGACATAAAACACACAAAAGTCTTCAGTTTCAACAAACACAATATCTTGCAGATGCAGATTATAAGAACAGTATAAAATAGGGTCAAATGTTTCAAGCTTCAAAACCTATTTTTCAGTGTATGACTTTCATATTTTTTCCATATAAGGAAAGGGAAATAAGCATCTATCAAAACAGTTGTAAGAAGAATGGAAAGCAGGATAAGAAACCCGGGTGCCAAAAGAGAAAAAAAGAAAGATTTAATACATGAAAAAAATTTTAATGTGTTACAAAAGATTCTATAAACAAGGCCAAAAGATGCAGAAAGACATCTAACAGATTAAAAGGAATGAAAGATCTACTCTAATCTGTTGCAGGATAAGTGGGGAGAAAAGGGAAATATGTATTTTTTTATTTACCTATATCTGTATTATTATTAGAATAAGCATGCATCATTTTGATAAGTTTTTAAAAATTAACTGTTAAAAGAACACTGAAATCTAACAGTTAAATACCTGCTTAAATGACAATAATTGACCCAGGAAAAAATTTACAGCTTAATAGCTGAGACTAAAATCCTACCAAACTTCCTGACATTAAATTCAGGAAGTAATTCAGTTACAATTTACTGCCCACACAAGGTGATACGGATAAGATACAAACCCTAAAATTCTTACTTTAACCTATTTTTTGGCCTCTGATTTATCAAGCAGATTTCTATAAATTGAGGCGCTCAAGTGGCTCTTACTTCCTTAGAACAGGCTCTTACCCTAGCAGAGTTGTGTATCGTACAGAAAGAACTTCAGATTGTCTTTTATGAGAGATGCTTTCTCCTGTTTATATATGGATTTCTATATTACCATATCATCCTAGTTGGGTTGTTTGCTCTTTTGTTGTTACTGTATAATCATTTTACTTCCTTCTCTTTTCACCAATGCTTTCTATTGGCTTATCCAAGCAATCAAAAAACTCTAAGAAAAAAGAGACTATGTGCCATAATTATTCTGGGATATTCTAAGTTTTCTTAATACTTCAAAATATGATATATTAAGCAAATAACCAGAAAGGTAAAAAATGAAATTATAGAAGGGTGTGAAGAGTCTGCACAAATAGGTAACAAAGTGGCATTGGAATACTCAGAATTCAAAGTAAAATCTAAACAAAAGAACCTTGATATCACTAGACCATTACTGAAAAAAATTCTTCCAGTATAACTGTCATAGCTTAAACAGTGTTAGTTAAAACCTTTATTATACAAAGGGAGAGTGTCAGCTAAAACCTAGAAAGAAAATATACACACACACTCCAAAACAAAAAAACATTAATTTTATCCTCATAAAAACTGATATAAGTACCCAGCAGACATATGTAAGGTGTCTTCAAATTACTAAGTCAACTAAAATTATGGGAGAAATGAGAGGACTGCTAGAATAAGAAAGCCTAAAAAGATCATTATTCTTCAGCTTGAAAAGGTAAAAGCAGACACTAGACAATCAAAATCTATAAGACTTTAAAAAGCATGAACTCCTGAGGGCACACTTTGAAAAAAGAATAAGAGTGATTCAATGAGAAATAAAAGGAATTACATCTTCACTCAAACAGTAAAAAAAAGTAATATAAATTCAAAACATTTGATCAAATGTCTAAAACCCTGCTTTTCTCTCGCTGAAGGATCACATTTTTCTTTATTTCAAATCTGTTAAAGAGCAACATTTTGTAAGGTAAAATAAAAATGAATTACTAGGAAAATGATCTTACATTTGGAAGTTGCTACAAAAATTTCTTCCCTCTTACTTTCAATTTCTGTTCTTATCCCTTCACAGGCCTGTAATAAAGTCTGAAGATGATACTTTTAGAAGCACTGGTCTAAATAACTACGAATGAAGGTAAAGGGGCCTACCATATCTTTCTGACATATAATTGGCAGTTCTTGCTGACAAAATACAGGGTCATGCATTTGATGAAATATTTATAATTGCCACTTCACACATGAAACAATAAAGGTCCGACTGCTCAGACTTCAGCAGCTTACCCTCCATTTTATTATGAGTATGAAAAAACAGAACAGAATTCAGTGAAAACATACTAGGTCTTATTAAGAGAGAAATTACTAGATTTTTCTAAAAAGAACTTCTTTTTAAGATTTTAGACTAAACAAAAACCAACTGTTTTTTATGTACTTAAGTACAGTAGTACTAAAGTAAAGTAAGAAAAAAGTTAATAAATATTTGAAAGTAAGATTTAGAGTAAATAATTTGCTTTGGAAAAATACCTGCAACATATGACCTCAAATATTTCAGGAATAATTTACAAAACTATCATTAAAGGAATGAAGAAAAAATCCATTCTCCAACTAGACTACAAAATAGAAGAAAAACTTTTAATAATACTACAATAAGGAGATCACAATGAGGTTTATAAGTATTAAAAGGATATGCTTTGGTTCTTTTAAAAGAGATATCTTCAGTCTCATGTCTCCACCTTCCAGCAAAATTTTTTAAATGCCACTTGACTGTATTCCCTGTAAAAATAAAAGGAGGAAAATACAGAATATTCATTAAAAACAAACATATATACACAAAACATTAAAAGCAAACAAAATATCTTAGCACCCCGATGACACTGAAGCACTTTCAATCCTGCTGGCATCAAATACATGGAAAGAGGAAGAAAACTAGTCAGTGGACTAATTCAGCCAATGGGTGACTGGAGGCTTTAGGTTCTCAGAGGTTCTCAGAGGTGACTTGAGAGATTTCTCTACAACCTGCCTAAAACAGTCCTACAAGTACAGAATGTCAGTAAATCTGGCCAGGTAAATAATTTCCAAGGACTGTCCTGAGGCCTAATCAAAAGATTTTTTAAACTATGGGGGCTTCAACTTTAGCATCAGTCATTCCAGTGAATATTCAGGACTGATTTCCTTTAGGATGGACTGGTTGGATCTCCTTGCAGTCCAAGGGACTCGCAAGAGTCTTCTCCAACACCACAGTTCAAAAGCATCAAATCTTCAGTGCTCAGCTTTCTTTATAGTTCAACTCTCACACCCATACATGACTACTGGGAAAACCACAGCTTTGACTAGACAGACTTCTGTTGGCAAAGTAATGGCTCTGCTTTTTAATATGCTGTCTAGGTTGGTCACAGCTAGTCTTTTAATTTCATGGCTGCAATCACCATCTGCAGTGATTGTGGAGCCCAAAAAAATAAAGTCTGTCACTGTTTCCCCATCTATTTGTCATGAAGTGTTGTGACCGGATGCCATGATTTTAGTTTTCTGAATGTTGAGCTTTAAGACTACTTTTTCACTCGCCTCTTTCACTTCCATCAGGAGGCTCTTTAATTCTTTGCTTTCTTCCATAAGGGTGGTGTCATCTGTGTATCTGATGTTATTGATATTTCTCCAAGCAATCTTGATTCCAGCTTGTGCTTCATCCAGCCCAGAATTTCACATGATATATTCTGCATATAAGTTAAATAAGCAGAGTAACAATATACAGCCTTGACGTACTCCTTTCCCGATTTGGAACCAGTCTGTTGTTCCACATGCAGTTCTGTTGCTCCTTGATCTGTAAACAGATTTCTCAGGAGGCAGGTAAGTTGGTCTGGAATTCCCATCTCTTGAAGAATTATCCACAGTTTATTGTGATCCACACAGTCAAGGCTTTGGCGTATTCAATAAAGCAGAAGTAAATGTTTTTCTGGAACTCTCTTGCTTTCTCGATGATCCAGCGGATGTTGGCAATTTGATCTCTGGTTCCTCTGCCTTTTCTAAATCCAGTAAATCATGCTTCACGTATTGTTGAAGCCTGGCTTGGAGAATTTTGAACATTACTTTGCTAGTGTGTGAGATGAGTGCAATTGTGCAGTAGTTTGAATATTCTTTGGCATTGCCTTTCTTTGGGGTTGGAATGAAAACTGATCTTTTCCAATGAATGGATATACATTAAAATAAATTTCAAAGGTCTGATCAAAGGCTAAGATACATTTTTATGGGACTTAATTATGGAACCCACATGGGAATACTATGATATCATCAACCTAGTGATCCAATCTGAGATTTACATTCTATTGGAGGTAAACAGACTGCCCACCAGTTATGGCTGCCATGGTAGCAAAGTGAAAAATAAGCAAGTTATCTAAGAAAGAGGTAATAAATCCCTTATAAAAACTATATAAAAATCACAATGTAACTGGCAAACAAAAACTTAGAAAAACAAGAGTTACACTCTCACAAATAACCATGCTATCAAAAGATACAAATGAAGAAAATGCTAAATTGTTTGAATCCAATTTACAGTTATGGGATTTTTTTGAATCATATTACTAACCTAGAGGAAAAAAAAAAAATCAATGAAAGTGTAATTAAAGGAAAAAATCCTCTTCACCAAGTAGAAAATTACTGCTAACTACAACAAAGGAGGTGTTTAGTGATAGGTAAGAATTCAGTGGTCCTGCCTTAGATAACTCCTCATTCTCCCAAACTGAGAAGACTTTTAGATTAGCAAGGTGCTAAATACAGCTATATCTCAAAGCACCTTTTTCACTTACTCTATTCATAAATTTGTGAGGATGGGTAGAAAGTTAAGACCATAGAAAAAAATCTGAAGTTTTCTATCCAGTTAATATACAGTTAAGGTCAGAAATCTCTCTCCCCGCTCCAGTTCACTTAAGGAGATTCATGTATAACTTCAAAAGTATAATCTGTGTATAGCAGCCACAGCAAGAAAATAATCTCTCCTAGTCACACTTCTAAGGCTCACTTTTGGTCCTTAGAGGAGTTTTAGTACCTTTCTTGAAACTACTTCCTCCCTTCTATCAGACCTCCTTTAACTAGAGGGGGAAAAAAAGTAAAAACATGCTGCTGTTTCACATTCAAACTCACCCAGCTTATAAGGATTTTAAAAGAATAAAGACAGATAAACTGTTGCTTCTGGAAATGAGAAACAACATAAGAGACAAGAATTCATGTGTGTGAATATACAATTTTAACCAGAAACTTTAAAGATCTTTAGCAAACGCATGGTATATCCTACATCAAAATATCTCCAACTGCTGAAATCCATAATAATTAGGAATCATTCCTTACCAAAAGAAATCATTATCCCACACAGATAGTAAAGACAGTATGTTTTTCATGAGAAAGTAATTAGCAACTGTTCAGAAATATAGTGCCAATGAATCAGAGACAGAGGAGGGTGGCATCCTAACACTGGGAAGATTCTCTTTTGCTCAGAAAACACTTCATTGTACATCCTATTGAGCAGAGATCATCTGCATGAAGCATATGTGCATTCTGATGTGAGAATGAATAGAGGAATAAGTCAGTAGCTGTGGTTTTTCCAGTGGTCATGTATGGATGTGAGAGTTGGACCATAAAGAAGGCTGAGTGCCAAAGAATTGATGCTTTTGAACTGTGGTGTTGGAGAAGACTCTTGAGAGTCCCTTGGACTGCCAGGAGATCCAACCAAACCAGTCCATCCTAAAGGAGATCAGTCCTGGGTGTTCATTGGAAGGACTGATGCTAAAGCTCAAACTCTAATATTTTGGCCACCTGATGTGAAGAGCTGACTCATTTGAAAAGACCCTGATGCTGGGAAAGATTGAAGGCAGGAGGAGAAGGGGACGACAGAGGATGAGACGGTTAGATGGCATCACCGACTCAATGGACATGAGTTTGGGTGGACTCCAGGAGTTGGTGATGGACAGGGAGGCCTGGCGTGCTGCGGTTAATGGGGTTGCAAAGAGTCGGACACAACTGAGTGACTGAACTGAACTGAATGGAGGAACAGGTTGGAAGGGATATAAAATTTCTGTTTTGGGTTGGCTAACTTTAAGGTAACTTTAGATATCTGAATGACGAGTTCAAGGAGAAATTAGATATACAAGTCTGGAGTTAAGGGAGAGGGCAGAGCTGGAGATATCATTGAGACCTCAGTTTGAAGGTTATCAGCACAAAGGTTACATTCAAAGCCATGGGATGGGACTACCCAGCAGAACTTGAACAGGTGGTAGCTTCAACAGCCTAGAAGTCCTACTGAAGTCTGATAAACTGTCAGCATTAAGATTCTAGAGGAAGTGAGCTAGAGAAAAACAGGTGGAGATAGACAATGAGATACTTAAAACAGATTTTAGGAAAGTATAGATATTGTTAATGATGAGGTAGGGAAAGACTGTCAAAGTGGGTGGCCAAGGTCACGAAACTGAGAGGACAGAGAAACAAAGGATTGATTTGGGGATGTTATATGACTGAGAATAATGACAAGAATAGTGGTGGAGATAGACACAGTACCCAGATGCTAAAATACTATTCACTGAATGAAGAAAAACCAGCAAAGAGATCTGTAGATGATTGCAAGAAGGCAAAGAAGAGAATGGTTTGATCTCGTAAGATTTGTCTCAAAGGGACAAGAGGAAAGAGAAATACAATAAATTGTGCAGAACCCTAATGAGAAACAAGGTCCTTTGACACATGGAGGTCTTAAATGCAAAACTGCCTCCATTTGAAACAGCCAAGAGGAAGTAGTTTCCTGAGGAAACGAACAGATTTAAATTAGACTAAGAAGTTAAAAGACAAAACTATAACGTTCACGCCAAAACACTGAGAACATAGATTTGGTCAGTGACATACTGTGAGTTCCAAAAGGTAGAGTGGTAGGATTTAGATGGGAAAGAGCTAAGTTTAGGACAGATGGTGGGAAATGGGAAAAAAGAGCCAGCTGTCCTTCTTCATTCTTCCCTGCCTCTGTGGTAGAAGAATCTGAATTTTTGCTGCATTCCTAGCCAACCAAAATAAAGATTATGTTTCTCAACTGCCCTCAAAACAGGGTGGAGCCACACAGGACATTAACAATTCTTAAGCCCAATGGGGATATTACAAAATCATCAACCTCATGGCCCAATCTGGGATTTATATCTTGTGGTGGGGGCAACAGATAACACTACCCAACAGTAACATTTACCCACAGTGACAATATGAAAAATAAATGAATTACCTCTTATAAAAGCAATATAAATCAACATAATTGGCAAATAAAAACTTGGAAAATAATAACTTGCTCCCTGCCATGCATCAAGACCATATATAATGCCACAATAAAACAGAAGGAACCAAGATTTTTGACCTTATAGCAAGTCCTACCAGTCCTATCTAAACTTTAAGTGATAGAAAATAAAGTTTTAACATGTTTAAGTTAATGTCATCAATAGTTAAACTTAATAGTGAACTAATGCAGGGGATTAATAGTCTTGAATGTGGAAACTGAGGTAAACAGGGATGTAATGAATGATGGAATAGTCCCCATGGTCAAATAAAGGAAGGAGGATAATCAGTTTAAATTGCCTTCTTCCTGGAATGGTTTTATTATGAGGTTTGCGGTGCTGAGGAAAAGTTCCATAAGAGAGAAAAGGGAAGTCTTGCTAGGAGCACATCTAAGACTACAGGCTTCAACATTAACTCTTCTTTCTCCAGAGAGTCCTAATAGACACATCATTTCTCTGACCTTATCTCCTGTTTCCTCTCTTTTCACTCAAACTGCTCCAGTAACACCAGCCTCTATGTTTTTATTCTTACACACCATATAAGAAGTGTGTTTCGGGGCAAAGGAGAAGGAACCAGTGGACAAGGATCAATTGGCAATACTACAGAAACAGAAGATAACTAAGACAGCATGGTCCCAAGAAGTTATCTGATCAAGGACATTGATAATGGGGTACTTCCATTTGTAGACTGACAATTCACAAAAACATAAATAAGGATGGACAGTGGGCAATCAAAAACATGAAATAAGGCACAGCCTTAATTTTAATTAAAGAAATGAAAATGAAAAAAACTAGATACATTTCTGGTTATCAAAGTGACCAAATACAAAACAACCAGAATTCAGCACTGGCATAGAGAAATATAGTCACATACATTAGTGAAGAGCAGGAAACTGGTAATAATGGTTATTGATTCTTTTTTCTCCCCACCCCTCAACACTTTTAATTTCCTTCTCCAGCTCTGGGGAATCTCCTACCTTACAAATAAAAAATTATTTCCTCTGCAGCCCTCCTTAGGACACAGGCAAATTACCTAGTTTTGCCAATCTAACACATCTATGCCATATTTTGAGTTAGAAGATACTGATTTGAAGTAGGTATATATAAGGAATAGGTGTTTTTCTGGAACTCTCTCGCTTTTTCCATGATCCAGCAGATGTTGGCAATTTGATCTCTGGTACCTCTGCCTTTTCTAAAACCTGCTTGAACATCTGGAAGTTCACAGTTCACATATTGCTGAAGCTTGGCTTAGAGAATTTTGAGCATGACTTTACTCACTTGTGAGATGAGTACAATTGTGTGGTAGTTTGAGCATTCTTTGGCATTGCCTTTCTTTGGGATTGGAATGAAGACTGACCTTTTCCAGTCCTGTGGCCACTGATGAGTTTTCCAAATTTGCTGGCATATTGAGTGCAGCACTTTCACAGCATCGTCTTTCAGTGTTTGAAATAGCTCAACTGGAATTCCATTACCTCCACTAGCTTTGTTCGCAGTGATGCTTTCTAAGGCCCACTTGACTTCACATTCCAAGATGTCTGGCTCTAGGAGAGTGATCACGCCATCTTGATTATCTTGGTCGTGAAGATCTTTTTTGTACAGTTCTTCTGTGTATTCTTGCCACCTCTTTCAGAAAACAAAGATCATGGCATCTGGTCCCATCACTTCATGGGAAATACATGGGGAAACAGTGGAAGCAGTGTCAGACTTTATTTTTTTGGACTCCAAAATCACTGCGGATGCTGATTGCAGCCATGAAATTAAAAGACGCTTACTCCTTGGAAGGAAAGTTATGACCAACCTAGAGAGTAAAATAAAAAGCAGAGACATTACTTTGCCAACAAAGGTCTGTCTAGTCAAGGCTATGGTTTTTCCTGTGGTCATGTATGGATGTGAGAGTTGGACTGTGAAGAAAGTTGATCACCGAAAAATTGATGCTTTTGAACTGTGGTGCTGGAGAAGACTCTTGAGAGTCCCTTGGACTGCAAGGAGATCCAACCAGTCCATTCTAAAGGAGATCAATCCTGGGTGTTCATTGGAAGGACTGATGCTAAAGCTGAAATGCCAATACTTAGGCCACCTCATGCGACGAGTTGACTCACTGGAAAAGACTCTGATGCTGGGAGGGATTGGGGGCAGGAGGAGAAGGGGACGACAGAGAATGAGATGGCTGGATGGAATTACCGACTCAATGGACATGAGTTTGAGTGAACTCCGGGAGTTGGTGATGGACAGGGAGGCCTGGTGTGCTGTGATTCATGGGGTCGCAAAGAGTTGGACACAACTGAGCGACTGAACTGAACTGAACTGAACTGATATATAAGGAATTTACCCTGGGAAGAATTCCTAGTCATAGGAATTTGTCATATATCAGTACATGTAAATGTATACCAAGAGACATATACAAACTACACAAGCTTTTTTATTACACAATTCTATACAGTACTATCAAAAACTAGAAGTTTATTCATCAGAGATTATACACTCATATTCCAGATACATGTGTTTTTAAAGTGAAATAGAATTAAGAATTAATGTTAAGAATTAGATTTAATATTATGCTAAATGAAAGCTGTCACAAAAGGGAAGATACTATGTAATTACCCTTATATGAAATACCTAAAGTAGTCAAATACAGAGATACAAAAAGTGGAATGGTGATTACCTGGCAGGAAGAAGGAATGAGGACAGAGATTCAGTTCTGCAAGAGAAAAAGAGTTCTGTGGATGGATGGAGGTGAAAGTAGTACAACAATATGAATGTATGTAATGCCACTAAATGGTACACTTAAAAAAGGTAAGATAGTTTACAAAAAGAAAGAAAATTAGATTTAAGAAAGAAAACTAAAAGGTAAAAGCACTAAGAAAATGAGAAAAGTTTTAGGAGGGAAAGAGGGTAGGTATGACTTGTCAACAAGAATATACATATAGATAAAACATAGCAGAGGGCCTCAGAAGTGAATAAGAATATGAAGGACAGATAACAAATGCAAGCACTAGATCACAAATTTGTTTCCAACGGGTTCTGTTTCAGTCATATGCACACTGGCTAACCCATGGGTATTGATACTAACAGTTGAAATTAATGGTTTGCTGACGATTACCCAAGGCTCCGTTTTTAAAAGTACAATTCTTACCAACAGTTTTCTAAATTGATACCTCTGATTAGACTCCTAAGTCTCTTTTCCAGTAAAGACAGGAGTGAGAGAGAAGCAGATCTTTTACTCAGATTGATTCCATCACAGAACCACTTGTAGACTAGAGCTGGGATC
The DNA here is from genome assembly GCF_049115385.1 of Moschus berezovskii. NCBI lineage: Eukaryota > Metazoa > Chordata > Mammalia > Artiodactyla > Moschidae > Moschus > Moschus berezovskii. The sequence continues at coordinate 129,963,419 of NC_142460.1, read as the reverse complement.
TCTTATATAACAGGGAAGGCAGAGGAAGATGCACCATTTCCAGGGACAGATTCAAACACCTAATAAACAACGGAAATAGGCTTGACAGTATAGTTCAATTACTAAAGACCTCCAACTCCCACCCTATTCCAACTCCTGTATGCATTTGAAGAATATGTATTGGGGCTTCCCAGGTATGTATAAGGAGTGTTATTCACATTTTCTTGCAATTCTAGCTCTAAGTAGAGCTAGCTATGCTTTAATCTTATTCATATTGGTTATATTTATAATATAGGATGGCCTAATAACTTTGAGCCAATAATCCATGTGATTCACAAAATTAAAAATAAGTAGTCATCTTTAATTCATCCTTTTAATTCAACTAGCAGAGAAAAAATAACATTCAACTGACAAACTAGAATGTTGTACAGCTATTTAAAAAATGAGATGAAATCTATATGTGTCGATACAGAAAGATGTCTATAATATCTTAAGTGACAAAAACAAAGTATACAGCAGTATTATGTAACTCAATCTCTTGTGTTTAAAGAAAAATACGAGGGGAGGAGATATATACTCAAGTTAGTGGATACTAAAATGTTTTTCTCAAAAGATGTGCAAGACACTTAATGGAGGCTTTATAAGGGTAGAGACACTGGTGTGAAAAGGGAAGCTTTTAATCCTCATTTCATACTATTCTATACTGTTTGAAGTTATCATGTTCATAATATTTTATCCATATATTTATAGTTTTAACATAGGAATATCTGATGATATGTTCATGGCTTAGTTTTGCTTTTTTCTTTAAGCATTTCTGCATTTAAAAAAATGTTATTTTTTCATAGGATCCACCATTCTCATTCTCTTTGCAATTTCCACTGCATTTGACACCCTTCTTACTGAAACCTCCACTTGTGATCTGCCAAACACTGTACTTTGTTTTCTTCTATATATAAAATGAGGCTAATAATACCTACCTCACAGGTTGGTTATGATGTTAAATGAGATAGAGTAGACGTGAGATTGGGGGAAAAAAAATCTTACAAATGTCCAGCAGATTGCCTGAAACAGGAAGAACTTAACTATTTGCTATTTGTAGTGAAAACTGGTGTTTCATTACCCTTCATAAATTCACTCTGTTCTGAGCTACAAAGAATTTCTTCTTGGAATACCACTTACTCCCTCTTAGCCCATATGGCTTCAATGGAGTCAGCATGAGACCTAGGCATAAGTCAATTAGAGCTTTCCAAAGGAAACTTTTATTCAACTAAAAGATAGGGAAGAAAGACTCTCCTTAACTTTCCAGGTCTTCAAGTTTAGATTCAAGGCAAGAGTTACTAAAACTATCTTACCACAGCAAAGGGAGAGCATGGTGGTGTCAGAGGTCACTAGGTGAGGTCTGAGAATAATACCAAGACAAGAGAACATAAAGCAGAACAGAGAAACACAGTCCTAGTTCTTTCTTTGAATACTGAATCCAGTTATACTCATCTAACTTCTTGCTTACGGAAGCTATTTATTTTTCCTCAAGGCAATTTGGATTCAGTCTTCTGTCACATATTATTATAACGATGACAAAATTTAACTATGCACTTAAAGAACTGCAGATGTTAATTTTAATTCTATTCCAATTTTTCCCCTTGAACTTATTCTTATTTCTTCCCATGGGGTACAACTTTTTAAAATACAAAAAGTAGGGTTCTCTTCTTGAACTGCCTAAAATTATAGATAATGGCTGTTAGTAGATGATTTTGGACCAGAAAGATGAGACTTGGTTATGTTTTCCATGGTGGTTTTAACTTGAGTCCATCCCAACAGAACCAGCAAAGTACTGCTGCTGCTGCTGCTAAGTCATTTCAGTCGTGTCCGACTCTGTGCAACCCCATAGACGGCAGTCCACCAGGCTCCCCCGTCCCTGGGTTTCTCCAGGCAAGAACACTGGTGAGGGTTGCCATTTCCTTCTCCAATGCATGAAAATGAAAAGTGAAAGTAAAGTCACTCAGTCCTGTCCGACTCTTAGTGACCCCATGGACTGCAACCTACCAGGCTCCTCTGTCCATGGGATTTTCCAGGCAAGAGTACTAGAGTGGGTTGCCACTGCCTTCTCTGAAGCAAAGTACTAGCAAGGATCAATCAAGAGGGAGTAAGTCTACTTCTTGTGACCCTGATCTCTTCTCAGATCATTTCTTCACTTATTCTGAGTGTCCTACTTTCACTCTAGATTTGTCTCCACTGTAGATGTTGGTTATCAATGTCTGTTCTACATTATCAATCTGAGTTAAGTCTGTTTAAAAAGTATTTATTCTGTTTAAAAAATATTTATGGTTAGGTTCAACTAAATCTAAAGCTATTGGTCACTTCATTGATTTTCTGAAATTACATTTCTTATCAGTCACTAAGACCAAACATTATTTACAACAACCATCAAAGGTAGTAAAACTAAGATTTATTTGTGACTTATCTCACAAATGCAGAGATTCACAAAGAATACTATCTTACTAACTTTAGGAGCTCAGACCATTAACTGTTAAATGTGTCCAGATTTTGACCATTCTACTGCATAGGCACCTCTCACCTCCTCCATGGAGAAGCGGACAGTAACGATCTAAGCCATGCTTTATCTCAGTCTCTTTCTCTTTTTACACATCCCACATAACTGTTAACTTTTTTTTTAACCAAGTCACTCCATAGGTCAAAATTTTTCTAATATTTTGAAGATTTATCAATCTAACATCCTTGACCTGGTTTTCAAGACTCTTCATAAACTAACCATCTTCTAACTTGACATCCCATTATTCAACCTTAGCACATACCCTAACGAGGTCAATGTTATAAATACAGCAATATCAAATGCATGCAGTGTGTATGCTAGATGAGCAATCATAAACGATCTTATGTGGTAGGTATTATATGCTGGTTTCATAATAGTTTGACAAACTGAGTACATTGTCTAAGTAGGTAGCTTTAAAAAAATGATGAGACATGGGATTCTGTTACCTGTTACATCTTTCTATTACATGGTGCTCTGTCTCCCATATACATTACTCAGTTTGGTCTAGTCTTTGCTTTTTTTCAGGGTTAATATCTCTCCAGCTTGGGTTTAGTAGTGTTTTCAGTTCAGTTCAGTCGCTCAGTTGTGTACGACTCTCCGCGACCCCATGAATCACAGCACGCCAGGCCTCCCTGTCCATCACCAACTTGCGGAGTTCACCCAAACTCATGTCCATAGAGATGGTGACGCCATCCAGCCATCTCATTCTCTGTCGTCCCCTTCTCCTCCCGCCCCCAACCTTTCCCCAGCATCAGAGTCTTTTCCAGTGAGTAGTGTTTTACAGACTTGAAAATCCAAAAGATTCCAGATGATTTCAAACAAAACTGATGTACATGTTCTGGTACACTTACCAACCAAATTTCTCATTGAGCTTTATTGTCTGTAGTCTGTCTCATGAAAATAATTTTTTTCAACTACAAATTTAAAAAGTGTATTACAATACTGAGTCAATGTTTATTCAAATCACCTTAGTCTCTCAACCTCACCAAATTCTTACACTTGAGGGGAGTGTCTTCCAACATGATGCTCCTCAGGGCAAGAATCATACTTTCTCACTTAGAATTACAATGTAAATTCACTCATTAAAGGTTTATTGGGGCCTCAGTATGCCAAGTCCTAAGTATGCACAAGTTAAAAGGGGGAATAAAAGAAGCTCCCAGTTCTCATTCAAGTACTTAAGAGCCTCTGAATAAATGTTTGTTGGACTTATTCAGATCAATTAATGGTTAACAGTGCGATGGGATAGGACCAAGTTTAAGAATCTGATCAAAGTTCTGGAAGAACTCACTCCCCAGAAAAATTCACAAGCACACAGAATTTTGTACTCAATTCCGGGGGCGGTGGGGGCTGGGGTAGTGGAGAAGTGGTATGAACTTCTCTGAACCCCAATCACGTACTACCAGATCCACAAACTCCTAGTTAAAAATCCACTAACAAAACTAAATTATCTGGGAACAGGAATACTTGCTCAATAATCCTGATTATGCTTGAGAGTGCAGTGTATACAGAAGCTACTTAAGAAATATCTGCTGATCAATAATTTCCTCATAACCAGACGACACCAGCAAATCTTTTCTTCCATTAGAGTCTTTCAGTCGAATGACTTTAAAAACTCAAAACCCCCTTTCACTTGTGACATTAATGACCTAACACCAACAACTCGAAATCATTATTTGCTATTCACTACACGATCATTCACTCCAGATCTTCTCTCCTCCGTGTTGCCCCTCTGCTCCCTCCAAATTCAGGGCTTCCTCCTTCGCATCCCAAAAGCTAAGTCCAGAGCGCCCAGGGAGACGGGAAATAACCGATGCTCCACGCCGCACACACTGTCAAAGTAGGGAAGGTGAATCCAGTAAAGGCCACAACTTCCAAATCCTTTCCTCAACTCTCGCTTGGAAGTAAACAGACTTACCTTAAGTCCAGGAAAGCGGGGTCGATCTTTCTCACAGAACTGGGACCAGTTACCAAGAAGCAGCGGACTGCTCTGTCACCATAGCGACTGCTAAGAGCTAAGCTCACTCCCTCTTCGCGCGATACTTCCCCTCAGTGCGTCAGCCGAGCGGGCCTGAGACCCCGCCCCTCAGTGGGCCCGCCCTCTTCTAAAGGGACGTTATTGGACGACTGATCCTTGACTTAAACTGTAGGGCGAATTCCACTTTATCTTTCTCAAAATTCGCAAGGTTAAAAAAAAGTTTATAAGAGCGCTATTGCCGTAGGGCCACAGAAAACATCGTTTCGCTATTTTTCACTTAGTAGAAGACGTTCCCTGCAGCTCGGGTCCCGCCAGGAGTTCGCGCATGCGCGTAAGGTATCAGAAGATGGCGATAATCGCCGCATTTTTTTCAAATTAGTGGTTCCCAGAAAGCATTGCGCGCATTTGTAACGAATTTCCGTTCGAGTTTGTATTTTAGGCGCCATTTTCGAGTGAAGGACCCGGAGCCGAAACACCGGTAGGAACTTGGGGGGCTATACAACCGTTTCCAGCCTTGGTCTGAGTGGACTATCCCGCAGGTAAAGTACTTCTTTTCCTGATCGGTTGTCACACTTTCACTTCCTGCCCGGTCCGCAGGCGCCTGGAAAGAGGCCTTGAGCTGGAGCAGCCCAAGTCTAGGCTGAGGCTGCCTCGGGGAGATTTCGCTCGCTGTCACCCCTCCCCCCTCAATCGCTCCCGGGCGGTCGAAGCTCCCGCGCGCTTCTCCCGGGCGCCACTTCTCTGAGCTACTTAAGCGTCGATTGTGGGACTGGGGCCGCGGGGCTGGGGGCCCTCTCAGCCCTCGCGGACCTTTTTTCAGAAATCTTGGTCGGACTACGGCGTCGCCCCCTGTCCCGGCCCTCTGCCCGTTTCTCTTCTCCCGAGGGACTAATCACTGGGTCTGAGCCCTTCCTGGTGGCCTTTCGTAGTTTATTGTCCAGTGGGATTCGCCGCGGACCTCGGGGACAAACCCCTGCCACCCCAAGGTGATGGAAGCGGAGCTGGCGCTGCCGGCTTCCGATTTGAAAATCGCGAGCGATCGACCCCGGCCGGCGGGTAGAGAGGAGACCTCAAAGCCCCGGGGCCGTCAGCTGCGCCAAGGGCTAAATGGCGGGGAGAGGAAGGTGGGCGGCGAACCGCCACTTCGTTCCCGACTGCTTTGCGAAGAGTTGAAACCCCTCACACCTAAAGCTAGTACGGACTCAGAGACAAGAATCTGTGCGCTTTGATCATTAGCCCCGAGAGCGTGGGAATGTCCGTAAATGTCGGCGTGCGGGATATAACTTCGTTTAGATATGACCATACAGTGTTCTTACACATTTATACTGTGGGCGGGGGAGGGGGACTTTAAAAAAGTAAAAAGAACCTAAGCAGTTGCTCTCTTTTCTGGCTCCGCAAGCCCGTCTAGGAACTTGCTTAGAACTTGAGAGAGCGAATCTCGCCTTCTTGGCACTTGAGTTTTTTGTACCTTCTTTCCCGAGGACTCGCTGACGTTGCGCGGGGTTTATAAACGGAGCTCTAGAAAACGGGTGGACGAAGTTTTCCCCGAGTGGGACTGGTGGCGGGCCGGCGGGGAACTTGACGGCACGGCCGGCGGCCCGCGCGGGCTGACTTGCTCCCGGCTTTCCCTCGGCTCCAGCGACCATGCCCCGTAAAGGCACCCAGCCCTCCACTGCCCATCGCAGAGAGGAAGGGCCGCCGCGGTCCCCGGACGGCACCAGCAGCGACACGGAGCCCGATCCGCCTCCCGGCCGCGCGAGGAGCCAGGCGCTGGCCACCGCAGGTGAGTAGCCCTTCGCGACGCCGAGGGCAAGCGCGTCCTGGAGATCCGGCACCCATCCCGGGACGGTTGGTATTCCAGGGCGCGGACGAGAGGGGCTGCGGAGTTGACATCCGAAGGTCAAGAAAGCGATTTTCACAGATTCGACAGTGTGAAGTTTCGGTTAACGGTGCTGGAGGGATGGGGGCTAGTAAATAGCTTCAGTTCTGAACTTCTGTTCATTGTCTTATATTTCCGCGGAAATCGATACGGTCAGCCAGAGTGGACTTTTTCAGTGTCAGCGTGACTGTTTGTTAATATGATGAAAATTGCTTGATCGTACAACTTCACCTCTGTGATCTTAAATTGCAAGGAGAAGATAATTTGCTCCTACGCCCGCACGCGCCGTAGGTTTTGTGAGTCCAGGAATTGAGTGACATGAAACCCCCGTAACTGTCACTGGAGCTCGCCAGTGTCCAAAGTTAGGGTTCCAGGTGCTCAACAGATACTGAGAGTTGGATCTAGAGCTGTAGGACTTGACCACCTGTTTAGGCAGGGAGCAGGGACTCAAATGATTGTGGATTTTCAGATTTGCATTACGATGTAGTGTATTGACTCCTAAAAGGTGTATTTCTATAGAATTTTGTGACTGATGGCATCTCTTTCAAAAATTTTCTTTTTTCATAAGACAAAACCTAAAACTCTCATCCTTTGTGAATATAATACTGTATTTGAGTGAAAAATAGAGATTCTTAGGTTTCATAAATGACGTCTCCAAAGATTAGCAGGCTAACAAACTGCACTGATGCAGGCTTCCCCTCTCCCCCTTTTTTTTCTTTCCTTTGACCGACTTAGAAACTCCAAGTGAGGAAATTGATAATAGAAGTTTGGAAGAGATTTTGAATAGCATTCCTCCTCCCCCACCTCCTGCAATGACCAATGAACCTGGAGCTCCTCGTCTTATGATAACTCATATTGTAAACCAGAACTTCAAATCTTACGCTGGGGAAAAAATTCTGGGACCTTTCCATAAGGTATTTGACCATTTTTAAATAGCTGTTGTAAGGTAATGCATCTTTATTACAAACTGTTTCAGTTTTGTAATTATTGTATATCCTGATTGATACATACGTAGTGTGGTTTCTATGCTTTTAACAACTGAAATTAGCTTTTGTTTATCTGATTATCTTTTGGTACCTTTCTTTATAAAATTTTCCTCACTGAATAGAATTTGTGGGTTTTATGTTTGAAAATAATATTTTCTTTTTAACTGTAAGAGTGAATTTTGTAAAAAGTCTTAGTCAAAATTAGAATATGATCTTATTTAAAGTGTTGAAACTTGTAACATACAAGACATGATGTATGAAAACTATCTTCTAGCAGCAAAAGCTTTTTAAATACTTGTAGTTTTGCAGTTTTGCTGCAAGTTAAATCATTTTAAATTAAAATCAGTAGTATAACCTTTTTAACTTTTTTTTCCCCTGTTCTTTTTATGCAGCGATTTTCCTGTATTATTGGGCCAAATGGCAGTGGAAAATCCAATGTTATTGATTCTATGCTTTTTGTATTTGGCTATCGAGCACAAAAAATAAGATCTAAAAAACTCTCAGTTCTAATACACAATTCTGATGAACATAAGGATATTCAGAGTTGTACTGTAGCTGTTCATTTTCAAAAGATAATTGATAAGGTAAGGGATTTTGTATAGTTATTTGCATCTTCAAGTAAGGAAGACAGGATTTCAGTGCATTACACATTTTATTATTTTGGGCTTAAATTAGCTTGTAAAAATTAGTATATGGTTAAAGCAGAACCAATATTGTTTTCGTTGCCTCCGTGATCATATTTTCTTTTTGAGGTATGATGGTGGCTGTTAAAATATTAAAATTTTTAGCCAGAGAAATGAATTATAAGTAGCTCATAAAAATACCTTTTTGAGCAGTTCTAGTATCTTGAGTTCCAATTTCGCATTGTTTTATTATAAATTTTGGATTTGTTTTTAAAGTTAATGTTTTCATTGCTTTCAGATAAATTACCTAAACTTGAAAATGTAAGTTAACTAATTTTACCATCTCCGTTATTTCCATTCACGTTAAAGTTAGTAGGAATCTATATGTGTGATATGAAAGAACTTTGCTTTCATATCAACTACCCTTTTAAAACAGCAGAAGGATAAGCTAACTTTTTTTTTTCTCTCTCTCTAAAAGGAGACGGTTATACATAAAATGACTATTTGGGTTATTTATATGGCTCTGTTGGTACTGGGGTTTTTTCTCTTCTGTTTAATAATCAGCTTTGGGAATTTGTAGTTCAAAACTGGCTGGAACCTAAAATTGTAGGAAACTAATTACATAATGAAATGAGTATGTGATTTGGCCTCTAGGTCTTGTTTTGTTTTTAATTTTAATATAAAGAGCTTTAAATCTACATGGTGATATATATTTTAATTTTGTTTCTTAGTGCTTTTCTGTTATACAGTTTGGGTTGGAAAGTAGATAGCCAGTGAATCAGATTTGATTTTGTAGCTTATTACACTTGATTTGTGTGAAGTTTAAAAGTCATGGTTTCAAAACGACATAGTTTTTAAAGGAAAGCAAGTTTTAATGTTAAAGCAGATTTCCCCTTCATTTTTTTTTTGTTTGATTAAAAATCAGGGGAATGTAGTTGGCAGTTCTTTGCAGTTCTTTTTACCTTTAATTAATAGGTTATTTTTCACCACCACCCCCCCCCCAAAAATTAATCTGTATCACCGCACTACCATCCCCTCCCTTTTTCCTTGAATCATCCCTTGCAGCTTTTTTTAATGAACTAATGTAATCTATCAAGGTGGTTTAATATTTTGGGTGAGTTTGTTTTGGATACAGTGGGATTCTTGTTTCCTTGCAGTTCTTTTCTCAGTCAAGCATGTTTTTAGGCTTGAAGGTGTAGTTGGTTTGAGTTTTTGGTTTTTGTGATCTGTGAGGAAGGAGTCCAAGAACTGCTTAGATATAGAAAATTATTTCTATTCTTTGCTAAGATAATTAATTCTAAGAACTATTGTCAGCTTTTGTGCATATCCAGTTAAAGTTCTTAATCCATAGAATTTGTTTTTCAATATGAATTGAGTGAAATTTGAAGCAAACTTATGACTTAATACCAGCAATTGTTTTCTGGTTTTGTTTTTCCTCAAAACAGGAAGGGGATGATTATGAAGTCATTCCTAATAGTAACTTCTATGTATCCAGAACGGCCTACAGAGATAATACTTCTGTTTATCACGTAAGTGGGAAAAAGACTACATTTAAGGATGTTGGAATTCTTCTTCGAAGCCATGGAATTGACTTGGACCATAATAGATTTTTAATCTTACAGGTAAGTTTATTAAGACATCAGAAGTTCTCTTTTTTTCTTTTAGTAAAGGTGTAAAGAGGTTTTTCCCTATTGGATGAATCCTGTATTTTTGAGGCCTTAAAGTACTGTAGCAGCACATCATGGTTTACATACTACAGTCAAGATGCGAATCATTATTTGCTGCTCTAGAAATTTAAGGAAATTCGTTCAAAACTGTATTTTCATCATCTATCCTCATTTTGTTTGGATGGACTGACATGCTTGTTCCGCTCTAGCAGCACGTAAATATTGGCGTAGTAAAATAAATATTAAACACCAATATTATTGTGCTGCTTTAGCGTGACAGGGATATAGCAGCTATTTATCATTTCTGTTTGTATTTCTCTTTATAACATTTTAAATAAGATATGTTATCTTTTAATAGTTCTTTTACTTTTGTTCTTCTTTGTAATTGCTACTAATACTATATACTCCAAAAAAAGGAAAAAAGAACACTCTGTATACTTGGTGTTTGACAGACTTCTCTGATTTTATTTTTTTTATTTTTTTAAACACTTAGAATGGTCAATTAAAAGCTTATACAAGCTCTTTGTTTTGGTTCAAATGGCCTATTGAACCACTAATACTGAAAAATTAGAAAGTGATATTTCATTCTTAAGTATCATACTGTTAAAGTGTTTTTAAGGAGGTATAACATTAAGTACTTGGTGTTACGTTGATTTTTATAAGAAGCGCTATTCTTTATTTGAGTAAAGATATTTTCTACCAGATTTGCTTGGTAAGAAAATCCCTTATCTTCTCTATGTTTTACCTTTCAAAAAAGTTTTTAGCGTAAAAGCATGGCTTAAGAGGAAAACTGTTGTGATGTAGAAATAGCTGCTGATATTCTTTAGTGTCCTGCACTACTGGTTTTAAACTGGATTTTGGTTTGAGAAAGTTTTATTAGTGTGACTGAGTGTTCCTAGTAAGAAACTTACAAAATGTTAGCCGCTATTTCCATTTTCGTCGATATTTTACAGCGATTTTTTAAAAAATAAAAGTTGTTTATACATTATGTATATGGAAAGTAAATAAATATCATTCTGGGGTGACTTATGTTAGTATGTTGCTACCAGTTCATTTGTATACTTCTTAACTCAAACTTAATTTAAAATGGATGTTGGGAAATCATTAGCAGATATATTTCTAAATGAGATTTGAATTTACATAAATGTGGGGTTAAATAAAGCTGTGTGTGTTTTTTAACCAAATTTAACTGTTCTGGGATTTGATTTGGTTAATTATGGATTTAAAAAGTTATGCCCTGTTAGAAAACTAAATTTGGTAATGATACCATTTTGCAGGAACTTACTGTTGTGATTATCTTATTATTTGCTGTGTATTTACTATCACCCTGAGATAATCAAAATTTTACACATGTACGTAGACTCATCAAAATACATTGCATTTTAACCCTTGTAAGGGTAATTTTTTTCCCTTGGTATAGCCTTTCTACATAATTCTGTGAATAAAGGGAATTAAAGTAACATCCCAAAGAGGTAAATAAGAGTAGTTTTTAAATTGTAAATTTTATACTCAGTATGTGCTTATAAAGTGTCCAGGATGCTTAAGCCCTTTATCCTCATAATCTCAACTTGTTTTTAATCATCTTAACAGTTACATTGTTGAAATCATTTTTAATACCAAGGTAAACTTTCCACATTAACAAATTGAATTCCATTTGATTAAATTTACAGATAAGAATCTTAGGAGCTCACCTGTTAGGAAGAAGAACCAGGGACTGGACTAGATAGAATTATTTAAAAGTTTGAGGGAAAGTGGCAGTGGTTTCTATGGATTTTTATTTAGTTCCTTATCAAAATCTTAGATTCCTGCCCTAGAGATTTAAAGCATTTGAAGGTAAGTAAGAATACAATTTTCATTTAAGACATAGGTGATTGCTTTGAATAAAATGTAGACTCTTTGGCCAGTGGTAGTGATTAACAGGCTAAGTGATAGAAATTCAGCTAAAGTGAAAACTTGTTTTAGACTAAAAAGCACTGAAATTTAGAAGTCCATAAGGATAAATTTTTTTATAGTATTTATAATGGTATAGTAGGTTCTTCAAGTAGGCATTTCTAGTATTTGAAATCATTTAAAATTTCATCGTTGGCTATTTTAATGAGTTCCTAATGAGTCACTAAATTGAGATACTATAAATGATCCAAAGATGGTAGAAGTCTATTTCTTGTCCTTATACATGCTTTGCAAAAGTGTTAGATTATAATTGGCCATTGTACTTTGTACATTTTTGTACATTTTCCTGTTTATACCTTGTTTGAAAACTGTTTTCTCATTGTCATAATTCTTGGTATGAACAAGTAGAGTTTTTATTAGCTGAAAGATTTCACAGTACTCATTTTGTCACAGTTTTCGACTTCATATGCTTTTTGTCTTCATATTTAAAATCTAAACTAAAATTTAAAAATAAGAACTAAGATTTTTTTTTTCTTATTTAGTAATTTGGAGACTGGATTAACCAAGGTCTGAGTTACCTGTTCATTTTTTCTTTTTAGTATACTTCTCTGCTTGGCATAACATATAAGCTTACTTGAATTCTGATCTTTTATCTGTAGAAATAAGACTGTGCTGTATCAAAAGAAGTTGTTTTAGTTTTATCAGCAGTATTTCAGTTATCCAAAAGTGTCTTGTTCAACACTTCAACTATATAAAAGAAGCTGTCCCTAAGCACCTAAAATAAATACCAATCAGTCTATCTCCTAAAGCGTTGTCCTTTCTGTTTATGCGCTTGTTTTACACAGATACTAACCTCAGTCATTAGTTTCTTAGCATTTGTTAGTTCACAAATTAAAAATTAGCATAATAACAGTAAAGTAAAAAATGGAGAAAATAAAAATATAATCAAGGCAAAATTTCAAAGCCTAGTAAATCTGGACCATTTAATTTTGATGCAAACACCCATATTTACCTTAAATTAAGGCCTTCCTTTTTAGGAAAAAAAGTTTTATTATATATGTACTATATTTGAGTTTTCTGTGATATCATGCTTGGTAAAATTTGGATTCTATTTCAATAAAGATAAAGCATAGTACCTATGTATTCCTCTTAGATTTTTAAGCTGTATTGTTGTAAATTAGGTTATTGAGGCATGCTGTAAATGAGTCACAATATCTTGGTTTTCTGCCCACTTCAGTAAGTTAAGGTTTAGGCCTTGGATATTATGAATATCCTCTTGACATATGCTTGCTGTTTTTATGTTGCTTTTAAAAACCATAAATGGTTTTTTCCACAGTTGCTTAGTATCTGATACAGTGTAAATATAAATTAAAGCATAGGAAGTTAGTAAACAACAGTGAAGAAATGTGTTTAAAACCTTGTTTAGTATACTTAAGCTATGGAAAATAGAAATAACATTGAGGAGGCCTATGAAACTTTGTCAGCTTCAGATGCTAGCTTTATAGCAACTTGAAACTTATTTGTTTGGGTTTTTGTCTACCATATTACCACTGTTTGTGATTTGGAGCTTTGAAGGTGACTTTAAATTCAGGTTTTAAATTATTTCTAAAATGTATTGAGCTTATTGCTTTAAATTAAAACTACTTTGTGATTTCACATGGGATAGGTACGTTTTCTGAAATGAGTGGTCCTCTAAGCATAGACTGTTAGTCCTCAGATTATACATGAAATGACACAAAATGGAAAAACAAGGAAGAAAACAAATAGTGGCAGGTGGTAAGGCAGTCAGAGAACATCAAGGAACAAAGCCACAAGAAAGGTCTCAGATTGTCATTGAAATACCACAACAGTCCTAATAGTCACATGACAGGCAGAGGCCTAAATGTTCTAATAACCTGTTGATTCAGTAGTGTTAATTGATAATAACCGTTTTTTAACGGATCCCATGTAACAAATGAAAACAGTGTTATATGGGACTTGAGATGGAAATGTTGATTGATAAATGTCCTTTGTTTTTTTTTTTTTCACTTGAAAATGTTTTTTCTGCTGGGCAGCCTTGTTAGAATGAAAAGAAATCAGAGCTATGTATCTTTCATTTTAACTGAAAAAGGGAGGAACAAGTGACCAAAAACAAGCAACCACTATGCTTTGTTTAAAGCTAGGCAGTCTCCTAACAGTAGTATTCCATCACTTCAGTAAATAATTTGGCCTGGAAAAGTATAATGCCTTTAGAAATATTTTTTATCATTGTTACACCAAATCATAACTTCTGGTTATCTGAAAAATGTATGCCTAAATAATACCTTATGTGATTTGACTCAGATATGTAAGTTCTCTTGGCATGGATTTTCATTTATCTTAAAGTAAGTGTTCAGCTATTCAAATTGAAATTAGAATATTAGACTGGTGTCAGATATTTGGATTATAAACACAGACATAAAAGAGTTAAACTGACTACTTCCAGATTAGTGATTCTCAGCTGGGAGTAGTTGTTGCTTTCTCTCTCCCCCAGTACATTTAGCATTGTCTGGAGACTGTTTAGGCTGTTACCAACTGGGGGAATCCTTATGCTGCTGGCATCTAGTGGGTAGGGTCAGAGATGTTATTAAACATCTTATGATACCCAGCATAGCTCCCCACAACAAAGTATTCAGCCCAAAATGTCAGCAATGTTGCTGTTGATAAACCTTGTTTAGATAACAACTGAGTAAGTCTTGGCTTGTACAATGGCTAGAGTCTCACCTGTTGTGATCCAAAGCTTTAGATCCTCTTCCAGGCTTAAGTTCTGTCTAAAACTTAAAACTTGCCTAAAATATTTGGAAAGAACTGATAATTGAAAGCAGAACAAAATATTTTATATAAATATGTACATGTTTTAGTTTAAACACTAATATTTAGCTAAATCTAATTCGTACATACCCAAGGTTACAGAGAAATCTAAACAATGACAGGCTCTTAGGATAACATTTCACCTTGTGTTTTATAATCATGTGCTGTTGTCAAAGTATAGAAAAGTGGTCATCTATAAATTTTTTTTTAATTTTTATTTTTAATGAGTAGATTTTTCCCCCCCTATTATGGGGTCTTAGATTCCCAACTGGAGATCACACCAGTGCCCCCTGCAATGGAAGCTCGAAGCCCTAACCACTGGACCACCAGGGAAGTCCCTAATAAGTAGATTTTTGAAGAAGCTGTTTTATCCTTTCTTGTTTGGTCTTTAGTTTTTTTCTACTGTATATAATTATATTGAAGATTTTGGTAACATGATGCTTTGTCATTAGCAAGTTTTAACCCAGATTTTTAAGTTTCATTTATAAATACTGTAGATATTTAAATTGAGAAAGAATATATGCCCTTTTTTTAAAAATTTTTTTCAGTCTTTGCTATTTTGCAGAAATAAAGGGGTATGTTTTTATTTTTCTACTTGTCTGTCCCTTTTCTTCTATTGTAATAAAGAGTACAAGCAGGCTACTCGTGTGAAGTAAAGTATCATTTTGCCTGAGCATATTCAGACAAAATTTTCTCCCCCATCAAGCTAAATGGCTGCCTTTCAGTCAGCCTTGAAAGTTACTGATTGGATTTTTTTCTTTTCTCTTTGTAACTGAACTGCATAAATGCAAATATGTAATGTTAATCTTAGATTTTAACTATAGTTAAAAGGTTGTTACAATAATGATTGCAAGCAAAAGTTTTCTATTGTTGTATGTATCAAGACCTTTAGTTTGCAGTCAGTTGGCTTTTTCCTGTTATTACCATGAGAGAAAATATTTCCTTTTTCATTTACTGGCTTGTTTGTTTGTTTAGAAAGTTAGAACATCTTTACTTGCATTTTTATATAATTTTATTTATGTATTTATTTTTGGCTGTGCTGCGTCTTTGTTGCTTTGCACAGGCTTTCTTTCTCTAGTTGCAGCAAATGGGAGCTACTGTAGTGTTGTGCAGGCTTCTCATTGCAGTAGCTTCTCTTGTTGCAAAGCTGGGTTCTGGAGCACAGGCTTAGTAGTTGGTAGCACACGGACTTAGTTACTCCGAGGGATGTTGGGATCTTCCCAGACCAGGGATCAAACTCAAGTCTCTGGCAGGAGTATTCTTTACCACTGAACCATCAGGGAAGTCCTATTTGCATTTTACTAAGTCTCTTTATGCTACTGAATTATATCATTTAGTTGTTTAATTAACATTGGATTTGTTAATTGACTTGTTTCTAGTTCTCACTTGAGGCTGATGTAGCCAAACATATACAGTGAGTGTGAAATATTACTTTTTTTAAAGGGTGAAGTTGAACAAATTGCTATGATGAAACCAAAAGGCCAGACTGAACACGATGAGGGTATGCTTGAATATTTAGAAGATATAATTGGTTCTGGACGACTAAATGAACCTATTAAAGTCTTGTGTCGGAGAGTTGAAATATTAAATGAACACAGAGGAGAAAAGGTGAATCTTCCATAGACTTTTGTAAACCAGAATGTTTCATTTATTAAAAAATTTTACTAAGCCAGATAATTCAAGTTATGATGGATCATAATTGTTTAAGCGAAGTTTTATGTTTTCCTTATTAACATTTCAGAGAAACATTGTTTTATGAATGTAGTTTGTTTATATCTAATGTTGGCATATTTTAAATTCGGACTATTCAGTACACTTAATATGAACAATTTCTATCCTTTTAACTTTTGTAGTTAAACAGAGTTAAGATGGTAGAAAAGGAAAAGGATGCCTTAGAAGGAGAGAAAAACATAGCCATTGAATTTCTTACCTTGGAAAATGAAATATTTAGAAAAAAGAATCATGTTTGTCAATATTACATGTAAGTACCTTAATTCATCAACTTTTGTATTAGTTTCTGACATTAAAGTCTAATCTGTTCTCTTTTCCTGTATTAGAGAAATGTGAAGACTGAAGTTAAAAAAAAAAATTCTGCAAGTGGTTGTGATGAATTTATTAACTTAAGAGTTTTTTGCCATAGTAGTGAAGTTAATTTTTAACTATCCTACTTGAAGTTGGGTTCATAAATATCACTATGCTTAATATTTAATAGTTTTACCTATAAATTCTTTTTAATTAATTTAATAGCAGATCTAATTGTTTTTATATGGAACCTATTTTGTTCTAATTCTAGCCTTGACCCTGGGTTAGTTTCTTCCTTCCCCCTCCAAAGACATAGATAACTTTAGAAACAGCTGATTTTACTTAAAATAGTTTCAGAGTTTTAGAAATGGTGCTTTAGGTTCTCTGATAGCTTTTTCTCTCTCTCTAGTTATGATCTGCAGAAACGAATTGCTGAAATGGAGACTCAAAAGGAAAAAATTAATGAAGATACCAAAGAAATTAATGAGAAGAGCAATATACTGTCAAATGAAATGAAAGCTAAGAGTAAAGCTGTAAAAGATGTAGAGAAGTAATAATCTTTTGGAAAGTACTAAAAGTAGATTATTTTATTACATCTGTGTCTATATATAAATTTAATACAAGCATATGAGGGCAATATATTTGCCAGCATATAAAATATTTTAAATGGTTTCTTTTTGCAACCAAAAATCTGAATTGCCTTTCATCCAGTTGATGATTATCACAGG
Organism: Moschus berezovskii; assembly: GCF_049115385.1. NCBI lineage: Eukaryota > Metazoa > Chordata > Mammalia > Artiodactyla > Moschidae > Moschus > Moschus berezovskii. Next base: position 129,946,290 of record NC_142460.1, on the reverse strand, counting down.
TTTGAGTGCACAACTCTGGTCTTAAATAATGGAGGATGCTACCCCCTAGTGGCAGAACCCGATAATACAAAACATCATTGCAAAAATAGGCATTTAACCTGACAGGTTAGTTGTCTTAAAGTTTTATCATTACATTTTTCATGGCAATCTTCAGTGATACCAGTATCCCTTCAGTTCAGTTCAGTTGCTCAGTCGTGACCAACTCTTTGTGACCCCATGAATCACAACATGCCAGGCCTCCCTGTCCATCACCAACTCCCGGAGTTCACTCAAACTCATGTCCATCGAGTCGGTGATGCCATCCAGCCATCTCATTCTCTGTTGTCTCCTTCTCCTCCTGCCCCACAATCCCTCCCAGCATCAGAGTCTTTTCCAGTGAGTCAACTCTTCTCATGAGGTGGCCAAAGTATTGGAGCTTCAGCATCAGTCCTTCCAATGAACACCCAGGACTGATCTCCTTTAGAATGGACTGGTTATATCTCCTTGCAGTCCAAGGGACTCTCAAGAGTCTTCTCCAACACCACAGTTCAAAAGCATCAATTCTTCAGCAATCAGCTTTCTTCACAGTCCAACTCTCACATCCATACATGACCACTGGAAAAACCATAGCCTTGACTAGACGGACCTTGGTTGGCAAAGTAATGTCTCTGCTTTTTAATATGCTATCCAGGTTGGTCATAACTTTCCTTCCAAGGAGTAAGCGTCTTTTAATTTCATGGCTGCAGTGAGCATCCGCAGTGATTTTGGAGCCCAAAAAAATAAAGTGATACTGTTTCCCCATCTATTTCCCATGAAGCGATGGGACCAGATGCCATGATCTTAGTTTGCTGAATGTTGAGCTTCAAGCCAGCTTGTTCACTCTCATCAAGAGGCTTTTGAGTTCCTCTTCACTTTCTGCCATAAGGGTGGTGTCATCTGCATATCTGAGGTTATTGATATTTCTCCTGGCACCACTATCCCTTACCTATGCAGTTTTCTTTTTTTATTCTTTAAAATCAGTTTTGTCTGGGGTGTTTTTGTTTTTTTTTTTTTTTAGTGGTCAAATTTTTATATACCTAGACATCTTAGTCACTATTTCCAGTCTAGCTTTGAAGGACAAAATAACTCATAACCACACATTTTAACAACTTCTTTAAATATGGATGGAGGGGAGGATTAGCTTGAATCTGGTAGTATTAGGATCCTACCTTATAAGAACTTGGTACATTTACGTAGTGTTTCAGGCAAGGTCTATAAAGTCGCTTTAAAATATCTGAATGTTCAAAATAGTGACTGATAATTTTCTTACTTTGCTAGGAAGCTGAATAAAATTACAAAATTTATTGAGGAGAACAAAGAAAAATTTACAAAACTAGATTTGGAAGATGTTCAAGTTAGGGAAAAGTTGAAACATGCTACAAGTAAAGCCAAAAAACTAGAGAAACAAATTCAAAAAGATAAAGAAAAGGTAGGTTATGTGGGGGAAATTCTTAATATTTCATGTCTGTCGGATGTAGTTTTTATTATTTTTCATGAATGTTCTTGCCCCTTAGAGAGTGAATTGGAATTCAGAATGTTAAGTGCTTCAGGATTTATCTCCGAACCCAATTCCCCCCTCACTCACTGTGGAAATCCTGCATCCATTGACTTTGAGTTTTAGAGCTTATGTATCTGATACACATTGTTGGAGAATTGTTTACCAAATCGGTAATTCTATTTTGGTGACAAAATAATCTTCCTAGAATATATGGTTTAAAAAGAGGTTTTTGGCTACATATCATAGACTTTTAAAAGTAGCACCTTTGTCTACAGAAATCAAGTTAAGAATATCAACAGGAGTTTCCCCTTAGAAAGGAGGGAAGAGTAAGCCATAATTTATAGCAAAGGGTTTAACTAGTTTTAAGTTTTAAAAGATGATGAACTTTAGACCAGAATGCCTAATTTGCTGGGAGCCAGACTAATCATTAATTTGGAGCATTTCAAACTATATTCATAGTTTAATCAGGTATTAATAGAGGCAACTGAAAGCTCCTCCCCTCAAAAAAGTTTTGTACCATATATTTACATGATACTTATAAGCTCTGCTTTACCTTATAAGTAAATGCATTTATTCACAAAATACTTTGTGTGTACAATAGTAGTGCATCTTATATGAATCAGTGTTTGAGGGATAACATTTTGGGAAGTGTTTAATTTCTCCTGTTATAGATAACCAGAATAAACAAAATACCATGGATGTCATAGTTCAGTTCAGTTCATTTCAGTCGCTCAGTCGTGTCCGACTCTCCGCGACCCCATGAATCACAGCACGCTGGGCCTCCCTGTCCAAAATTGCCCTATATTGGACAGGGTAAGCCAGATGTAACTTAAATACACTTATTAGCCTTTGGACACCAACTGTGGAAGAGTGATTATTACTCGAAGGTATTAATGGAATAAAATATTAGTCCCACATGGCGACTCTGGGTAAAGTTGGGAAAGATCTTAGGATTTGAGAGAGACTAGGTAGGCTGCAGTCCATGGGGTCACTACGAGTTGGGCACAACTCAGCGACTTCACTTTCACTTCTATGCATTGGAGAAGGAAGTGGCAACCCACTCAAGTATTCTTGCCTGGAGAAGACCAGGGATGGGGGAGCCTGGTGAGCTGCCGTCTATGGGGTCGCACAGAGTCGGACATGACTGAAGCGACTTAGCAGCAGCAGCAGGGGGTATAAATGTAATATGTGGTAAGTTGTAATGTACCGTAAAGGGTACTTTAAGGAATTCGATGTACTCAGACCATGTTTCTGGGGTGAAAAAGGTTAATTACAGCATAAAGTTGGGGCAGAAGGAAGAAAGATACAATGCCCAGCCAAGGAGAATTGTCTTTTGTAAGGAATCGAGAATTCATAGAATTATCTTTACCTAATTCTATGAAATAGACTGAGAATATAGAAATTGCAGCATATGGTTAAGGAAGTATACTTGCTAAAGCCAGCTGGTTCAAACCTAATTACAATGAAAACTGCAAAGATCTAGAAGATCTTGAGAAATGCTTTTAAATAAGTCAAATATTAATGGTATTGGATAGCCTAAAGGTACATGCTCCTAGCAACTTTTTAATTTGTCTTATAATCTTAGGTTGAAGAATTGAAAAGTATACCTGCCAAGAGTGAGACTATCATAAGGGAGACAACAACTAAAAACAATGCCCTTGAGAAAGAAAAAGAAAAAGAAGAAGAAAAATTAAAGGAAGTTATGGATAGCCTTAAACAGGAAACCCAAGGCCTTCAAAAAGAAAAAGAAGTAAGATTTCTTTATCAGTTGGTGTTTATTTTGATGGCTTTTTTTCCTCCTGTCTTAAAGATTGTTTTTATAGTAATAGTAAAAAATGAACTGTTAGAATGAAAAGTTTGGGCTTTTAATATCTAGCATCCCCAAAAATAGTCAGCCTAGACTCTCCTTTTTTTGTTTTCTGCTCCTCATTTTAAAAGGACATTAACTGAGAATGAGAACTTAAAGTGGTAGAAGAAAGTGCATATCAGATACTTTGCTTTATGAGTTATTCTCTGTTCATATTGATTTAATCATCATGTTTTCTCTTGAATTATTTTCTTGGTAATTTAATTGGTTACTACCTGTATATGCTTGGGACCACACTAACCATAGGTTGACATCTCCCTTCTTTACTTTTGTAGCTCTTGTGTAATAGTTTTAAAGCTCTGGCTCTTGTGTTAATTCTTGGTTGCTTAAGTCAGTTACATATAAGATCTGTGTAAATTATACCTCAGTGAAGTGTTTTGGGGTTTCTTGGCAGACTAATATAAATTGATTCTGTTTTGAAATATGGACATGTTCTAATATCATCTGTGAGTTTGTAAGTAGGATGCCTATGTGATAAAGTGGCTAAGTATCATACAGTCACTCCTAATAGAATACTTTAAGATCAATTTTTCACATTTGCTCATCTCATGTATATCAAGTAATCCTATGTGCCTTGGCATTCTAGGTTAGTGTCAAAGCCAGGACTCGTATCTAGGTATCTTTGGAGCTAAAAACAGGCTCTGCTACTTACGAGTGAGTGCATGACTTTGAACAAGTTATTTAAACTCTGACCTCAGTTTCCTCAAAATGGGTATAATGATGATCATAGGATTGTTGGGTTAAGGAATTAATACAGAACATTCAGGATAGTACTTTGAACATATATTCTACAGTGGTGTGGGTGTGTGTGTTGGTGGTCATGATCTTTTGTCATTTTAGTCTCTAAATTGAGATAGAAGGAAATAGCACCCCACTCCAGTATTCTTGCCTGGAGAATCCTGTGGACAGAGGAGCCTGGTGGGCTACTGTCCATAGGGTCGCACAGAGTCGGACATGACTGAGGCGAATTAGCATCCATGAATACATTGGAGAAGGAAATGGCAACCCACTCCAATATTCTTGCCTGGAGAATCCTGTGGACAGAGGAGCCTGGTGGGCTGCTGTCCATAGGGTCGCACAGAGTCGGACACAACTGAAGCGACTTAGCAGCAGCAGCAGCTACCTCATTAAGCTGTTATTAAATCAGTTGGGGAAAGACTTTATATACCATGAACATTCACAGCTGGGCAAAAACTGTTAGTCCATTCATTTATGAGATTTATTTCTATATATTGTGCTTACATAATCTATAAAGTTAAATTTAAAATGTGTGGTTTCCACTTCGGTTTAGGTTTGAAAATACGTATTTCAGATTAAGTGGGGCCTGTCATATTTTAACAGAGTCGAGAGAAAGAACTTATGGACTTCAGCAAATCAGTAAATGAAGCACGTTCAAAGATGGATGTAGCTCAGTCAGAACTTGATATCTATCTCAGTCGTCATAATACTGCAGTGTCTCAATTAAGTAAAGCCGAAGAAGCTCTAATGGCAGCTTCTGAGACTCTTAAAGAAAGGAAAGCAGCAATTGGAGATATAGAGGCAAAACTCCCTCAAATTGAACATGAGCTAAAGGAGGTAAATCTTTGCTTCTGTGTTTCATATGAACATTGTTTATCAACCCTAGTTTTATTTATTTTCATACATATTTAAATAGAATTTTTTTTTAATCTCAACATCTGGTGTGACTGATACATAGATTTTGTTGCTGTTATTTAGTGTACTCTTTCCCAAAAGAATGGGGTTAATATTTCAGTAGTCTATCTGATACAGATTAAATTGAGACTGTGAAGAAACTCTGTTCTCCCCCTCAAGTGTGAAACAGCAAATAATATTGCTATCGCCATCATTATTTCCCATGGAAATAATTTAAACAAAAGAAAGTTTTTGTTTCCCTAAATGTAAATGTAGACAACTTATGCAGTGATACAGGAAAATCAAATAAATGTGTGTGTGTGAACAAATATGCAAGTCGACTGTCTTAGTGTATTTTTCTATTTTTGAACTTAAGGATGTACTTTCTTTGTTGGGACTGCAAGTTGTTGAACTAATCAAGACATCTTATTTAGTACATCAATCTTCTCTCCTTGAGTAAAGAATTTCATAAATTTAATTTCCAAAGCATCATTAGGCAAATTGCAATAGAAGATGCTCTTTGAAGCGAAATGACACTGAAAATAGCCTTTTTCGTTTTAGTAAATGCACACTGATTGGTCATCAGAAAACTTCATGGCCATGTAGAATTTAAATGTAAACTTAGGTTATATTCAGCTATGACTTCTGTCTTCTTGGTGATTCAGTTTATTTTTGGGTAAATTGTGTTTATAACTTGAGCTTCTACTTGAAACCAGTATGACTGGTAATAGAGGTAATAATTTAAAACCATGAAAAAGAATGTCAGTGAAAGAGAATGTCAGTTGGAAAAATGACTGCTCTAAATTGATAGACTGAGAAACTGAGAATTAGGATTTTTGTGTACATGTGTGAGGTTTCTCTTTTGTTGGCAGCCTGACATTTTTGTATAGAAATAGTACTGTTCACTCATTATGTTTCCCTTCGTTTCAGAGCTGTGCTTTTTTTTCCCTTGGTTTAATTAGAATAATTAATTATGCTATATAACAGTATATAATTTAATATATATTTAATAGATAATAAACTATATATATAATAGATTTATTTAGAAAGCAAACCACTTTCTAATCATAGCCATACCCAGTCACCCATATCGAGAGTCCTATATTGAGATCTATTTTTGATTAGTGTAGGAATATAAGAATTAGGAAACATTTATGCATAATTATATGGTACAAAACTGGGATTTCCACAACCCTAGCTCTACTCGTTCTATCAATCAGTGCACTGCTCCTAGGACTACATTGAGGTCGTTCTCCTTATTATTGACCAAATTAATTAATGCCCCTTTTAAAATAGAAAACCATCCATATTTTTCAAAATCAAAGCCGCAGTTACAATGTGACAGCATAGTTCTGGTTCAGGTGTTTATTATTGGCCTTTTCTTATGTTGTAATAAGGGTGTCTGCTTTTGGGATTCATTTTCTTTACTTTCATCTTTAGAAAGAAAAAGAACTTCAAAAACTTACACAAGAAGAAATGAATTGCAAAAGTTTGGTTCGTGATCTTTTCCAAAAAGTTGAAGAAGCAAAGAGTTCCTTAGCAATGAATCGAAGTAGAGGAAAAGTCCTTGATGCAATAATTCAAGAAAAAAAATCTGGCAGAATTCCAGGAATATATGGACGACTGGTAAAGTAAATTTATTTATAAATAACTATATTTTTCTTGGACATTATAATTTTCTTAAATACCTGTATATTAAGTGTTTTTGAAGCATTTTGCTCTTACACTCAGGCATGGTAAAATTCTTTGTGGTATGGATCCTTTCACATTAAAAGTTAAGGAAGTGCAAGTACAAGTCACTCAATTTTGTCTGACTCTCTGCGACCCCATGGACTAAGTCCATGGAATTCTCCAGTCCAGAATACTGGAGTGGTAGCCTTTCCCTTCTCCAGGGGATCTTCCCAACCCAGGGATCAAACCTAGGTCTCCTGCATTGCAGGTGGATTCTTTACTCCTGAGCCATAAGGGTAGCCCATTAAAAATTAAGTTTGGGATAATTATAGTCACTTAAAGAAAATGATCTAATTCTACTGATAAACTTAACGCTTTTTTCTTTAAAAAAAATAAGAATTTGATAAATTATATTCTGAGCTTTATACCATTATATTGAGGCTTGTAGCTAGAGTTTAGGAAAATCACAAAGGATGATGTCAAAACCCAGGGCTAGGGATAGTGGGTACCTAAAGCCTGAGCTTCTGAACCTGAAGACAGAAGGGAATTTAGCCATGGCTAGAGGTAGCTGGAAGGAAGTGAGGAAAATAGATGTTTCAACCCTATTCATCTATTCTACCATTTCTGGCTGGTGCCTCACTTTGTCTTAAGCTGGAGAGCCAGAAGAACCAATTAATGCAGTCCCTGAATCAGCCTCCCAGAGAAGGAAGCAGAAGAGGGTGATTCAGAAGGGCAGGTGAAAATTACCCAGCATAGTTGCTTCCATGTCTGTATGTCAAGGACTTCCTCCTTAGTTTTTTGAAGATACACAATTTGATCATATTATTTTGCTCAAGGAAAAATGAAATTAGTTAGTTGGTAATGTTACTTGATAGCTAAGTTACTAATACACAACAGATTTACTTAGATGATTTTCAATAATTCAGAGTTTTATTATTCTGTAAGTTATTTTGCTTATAATAATTTTAGGTTTCAAATCTTCACATTATACATTTTCACTTACATGCAGTGAAAACAGTTCTGTTCATTTTGTGCTCATTAAAATTTCAGACTCTGTATATCCATAAGTTATCTTTTTAAAAGGTGGATAAAAGCTCTAATAGTGATTGCCTCTGCAGAAGAGAAAGATCGAATGTGAGGGACACTTAAATTTTTCATTGTGTACCATTTTTGTACATTTGTAAACTCACTGGAAAAGACTCTGATGCTGGGAAAAGTTGGGGGCGGGAGGAGAAGGGGACGACGGAGAATGAGATGGCTGGATGGCATCACCGATTCTGTGGACATGAGTTTGAGTGTACTCCGGGAGTTGGTGATGGACAGGGAGGCCTGGCGTGCTGTGATTCATGGGGTCGCGGAGAGTCGGACACGACTGAGCGACTGAACTGAACTGAACTGAACTGAAACTGTGTATATATAGTTCTTCAATTAAATGAAACTTGAAAAATCTATATGAAATAGTAATGAAATGATCCTGTGCCTAATTCCCTGCTGATTGTGCATTGATTTTTTTCTCTTCCTCTTATTTATTAGGGGGACTTAGGAACAATTGATGAAAAATACGATGTTGCTATTTCATCTTGTTGTCATGCATTAGACTACATTCTTGTTGATTCTATTGATACAGCCCAAGAATGTGTAAACTTCCTTAAAAGACAAAATATTGGAGTTGCAACCTTCATAGGTTTGGATAAGGTGGGTATTTATAATCTATCTGTATTTTGGTTTTTAAGTGTCAGGTGTTGATTGATTTTGAATCCTAGCTTTTTCTTCATAGTTACTTCAGTGAACCACCTGATCGTTGTGGGAAAAAAAACTTGTACTGCCTCCCCTAAAGTAATATGCATTCCTATGTTGGAGTGATTGGTAGTTTGCATTGCTAACTTCCATCTTCAATAACTACTTTTTTAAAAAATAGAAAAATACTTAAGATATAATTCACAATCATAAAATTTCATTATTTTAAAATATATAGTTCAATGGATTTTAGTACATTCACAGAATTGATTATTCAACCATGACCACTGTCTAATTCCAGAATGTTCACTACCCCAAGAAAGGAACCCCATACATGAGTAATCACTACCCTTGTTCTCCCACCCACCCACCCCCACCCCACAACCTTTAATTGACTTTTTGTCTCTAGATTTATGTATTCTGGACATTGTGTATAAATGAAATAACATAATATGTATCCTTTTGTTTATGGCTTCTTTAACTTAGTGTTCAAAGTTCATCCATGATGGAACTTTGCTGATGGTTCAACAGTTAAGACTCAGTGCTTCAACTGCAGGTGGCAGAGATTTGATCCCTTTTATAGGAACTAAGATCCAGTTCCCTGTCTGCTTTTTTAAAAAAAAGTTCATGTTGCATCATCTGCACTTCAGTCCTTTTTATTGCCAAATGCTCTTCCCTTTTCCATTATGTTCGGTAGCACATTTTATTTATCCATTCATCAATTGGTGGACAACTGTGTTGTTTCCATGTTTAGGCTGTTTATGGTTAATACTGCCATGAACGTTCATGTACACAGGTGTTTGTACACCAGCTTTTCGTGTGCTTATTTATTGGCCATTTCTTTATCTTCTGTTCAGATTATTTGCTTTTTTGTTAATTGGTTTGTATTACTGTTGTAAGAGTTCTTTATACATTTTGGATATAAGTCTCATATAATTTGCAAATGTTTTCTCCTATTTTGTGAGCCATCTTCTCATGTTCTTGTGATGCATTCTCTGAAGCACAAATTTTAGATAGCAGTCTAGTTTATTTACTATTGGTTACTTGTGTTCTGGGTGTCATATCTAAGAAGCTACCATGTAATCCTAATGTCAGGGTGATTTACCTTCTGTTTTATGAGCTTTACAGCTTTAGGTTTTACATTTAGTTTTTTAATCCATGTTAATTTTATAAAGGGGGGGGGCGGTCCAGCTACTCTTTTGGGTATTGGGTTGTTCCGACACCTTTTGTATTCTTTCCCCATTGAATTTTCTTGGCATGCTCGTCAAAAATCAACCAATCATAAATGTAAGAATTTATTTCTGGCCTCTTATTTATATGCCTGACTTTGCATTGATATCGCACTGTCTTGATCATTGTAGATTTGTAGTAAGCTTTAAAATCAGGAATCCTTTAATTTTGTTCTTTAATATCTTTTTTTAATATAAATGGGATTTTCTTAATCTCATTTTCAGATTATTTATTGCTAGTGTATAGAAATATAGTTTCTACATATTGATCTTATGTTCTGCAGCTTTGCTGAATTCATGTTAGTTTTAATAGTTCTTTCATGTGTAGATCCCTCAGAATTTTAATATCTATAAGATCAGATCATCTGTGAATAGAGATAATTTTACAGTATCTTTTCTTAAATAACAATAAAGTAATATTGTTGTGTAGATACTAAGAACTTTGTATACATATCCTTATGTTTAACATGTGTATTCTATAAATGATACCTAAAGAAACATCTTTTTTTTTTTCAGATGGCAGTGTGGGCAAAGAAAATGACCAAAATTCAAACTCCTGAGAATACTCCTCGGTTATTTGATTTAGTAAAAGTAAAAGATGGGGCAATTCGCCAAGCTTTTTACTTTGCCTTACGGGATACCTTAGTAGCTGACAGCTTAGATCAAGCCACACGAGTAGCTTATCAAAAAGATAGAAGATGGAGAGTGGTAACATTACAAGGGCAAATCATAGAGCAGTCAGGTAATAGTTTTTTTCCTTTGCTGTTGAATCTATTTAATCCTTTGGGGGGATTCATACATGTAAGTTTGGTTTTTCTGTTCTCTAGGTACAATGACTGGCGGTGGAAGCAAAGTAATGAAAGGAAGGATGGGTTCATCAGTTGTTGTTGAAATCTCAGAAGAAGAGGTCAGCGTGTACAAAATTATGGTCGATAAATTTTTGTTAAAGCAGCTTTATTGATATATAACATACTATAGAACATTCTACTATTTTAAATGTACTGTAATCATATTTTCAATTAACAGGTTGAGCTTTCTATAAATGGCTAGTATATAAGCCTTGGGATTTCATATGAAGCCTGTTAAAGTTCTAAAAGTATGTTAATTGCAAAGTATTTACTCAATATACTTATCTTTTTCTGTTATCACATTTGGATCATGTAATTTATTTCACTGTTAACTTATTGTTTGACATTTGTTTCTTCACAGTCACTGCTGTATTATCTTTTGTATTTCAAAATAATGATTTAAATTGTAAATATAGCAAAGACTTCTGATATGTTTCCAGATTTTTATCTCAAAATATTTTGTTTCCAGAAGTAAAATAGAATGTCAAAATGCCCAGAAAAACCTATGTTCCATTATCACAATCAGAACACTATACTACTTTCTTCCTGAAAATTCTGAAGTAGCTTATATTCTTCCTCTTAAATATTTGCACAGTATACCTTCACTGTAACTATAATTGATTATACAACACTTAAAATTGTCTTTTCACCTGAATCTATGATGCAGAAATTGGTTGACCATCTCCTAAGCATTAGGTTTTAGAATTGGAACTGGGTTGTTTGGTGTGTTTCTAGTCTTTTTTTTTTTTTAATTGGAAGATAATTGCTTTACAATGTTGTGTTGGTTTCTACCATATATCAACATGAATCAGCAATAGGTATACATATGTCCCCTCCCTCTTGAACCTCCCTCTCTGTTTCTAGTCTTTAGGATCAGAAATTTGGGTTTTCATCATTTTCGTAAATTGCTATTAATCTGAAATAACTCTTGTTGGAATAAACTTAATTGACTGGTAATTTTCTTTGTAGGTGAATAAAATGGAATCACAGTTGCAGAGAGACTCTCAAAAAGCAGTGCAGATTCAGGAACAGAAAGTACAACTGGAAGAAGCAATACTTAGGTTAAAGCATAGTGAACGAGAAATGAGGAATACGCTAGAAAAGTTTTCTGCAAGCATCCAGGTACCTTTTTACCAAAGCTGAAGCTATTGGAATTCAGCAGCAATTTGGCAGAGGCATTTTACTGTTTGCTTATAATTTTTAAAATATAAGGGGGAGGGGGAGGTTGGGTTAGGGTCTGTTGACTTTTGTTTCCTTGAGTACTAATAGATAAATGTCCTGTCACAATGTTGCTCCAGCCACAGCTATTTCTGGTTTCCATTTGGACTGGACAGAAATGTGTCTTCCCTTAACAATGACCCTTTATTTTTTTCTCTTTACAAAGTGGAAAGTTTTCTTAATTATAAAAAAGCAATGCATGCCCACAGTCTCTTTAAAAAAACAAAACCAAGAAAGTTTTTAGAAAATATGCAAAAGATTATCACCTTCAGTTTCTGTGTATGTCCTTTAACTTTTAGTGGCAGTATCTAGTTGGCGTGTATGTGTTTATGTATGTGTTTATGTATGTAGATGTTGATATACATACTAAATTTGCTTATGGATTTTTATAGTCTCGTAGTAACTTTTCTTCACTCAGTAATTATAGTTTCCTAGCAAATGTAAATTTAACTTGTGTGCAATTATACTGACATAGTTTGTACCACAGTTTGATAAAAGTTTTTCTGTGTTGGCTGTGTACACCAACAAATAAATAAGAATAAATATTCTTGTAAGGCACACCTTAATATGCTCATCCAATTATTTCTTTATTCCTAAAATTGTAATTATCACCCGGTATGTGTACAGTGTTTTTAAGCATTTGGTGCATAACACCAAATTGTTCTCCAAAAGTTCTAATTTATTTACTCCTGGTAGCATATGCAAATAATTTTTCTAAGTGAACACTAAGTACTCTTCAATATTTTGTGAGTTTGCTACATGGATTTACTAACATTTCATGTGTTTTGTTGGCCATTTTCAATTTTTATATTTATTGTTCCTGTTTTCTGCCCATTCCTGTTAGTTTTTCTTAAAGATTTTAAGTATCTTTTAATTTATAATGTTTAAAGCAAATATTACTGTTTGTAAGTTAAAATATTGACCTTAAATTTTAAAACATTCTGTAGCGTTTATCAGAGCAAGAAGAATATTTGAATGTCCAAGTTAAGGAACTTGAAGCTAATGTACTTGCTACAGTCCCTGACAAAAAACAGCAGAAACTGCTTGAAGAAAATGTTAATGCTTTCAAGACAGGTATGTTTAAGTACAGACTTTTTCCCCTATATTGTCAAAAACAGGTTTGTAACATTTGTAATGTTTAAGATCATGATTTGTAAAATAAAAAATAATAGATTATATATATTATGTTCAAGTGACCACTCTGTTTTACAGTTTTTATTTCATCCTCAAAAGGTTATAAAGTAAGTACTAATAAATTAAGTACGTCATTTGACAGATAAAACTGAGGCACAGAATGGTTTACATAATTTGCTCAAGGTCACATAGCATATGGTGGTGATACAGGATTTCAGGATGAAGGCAATCTGATTCCAATACCTGTGCTCTTAATGAGAACTTAAACATACATTTTTCTTTCCAGAACTTTTTTCTTCTTGTGTATATATAAACATGTAAGTGTTCTACCAAAGTTTTTAAACAACAAAGGGAATTAGTTCACAGGCTCATAGTCAGAATTGGCTTTGACATTAAAATGCTTTGGTCATGTACTTGAGTAGCCCGCTTCTATTTCCATGTTCAGGTTATCTAGTCGCTCAGTCGTGTCCAACTCTTTGTGACCCCATGGTCTGCCAGGCTCCTCTGTCCATGGGGTTCTCCAGGCAAGAATACTGGAGTGGGTTGCCAGTTCCTTCTCCACGGGATCTTCCTGACCCAGAAATCAAACTGAGGTCTCCCACATTGTAGGCAGGTTCTTTACCATCTGAGCCACCAGGGAAGCCCACTTCCATGTTAAATGTGCATAGGTATGCATCTTATGGCAGGAGGTGGTAACAGTGCGTTTCACAGTATTTCAGTGACCCCAGGAAACACAGCCTTTATTACATCCAGAAAGACCCTTTTCACAGTCTGGTTCATGAGCAAAGGAAGACAAATACTGATTGTTCATCCATAAGCATTAGATGGACTGGAATTGGAGCAATTATCTAAATGTTTAAAAAATGAGGGAGTTTTCTTCCAAAAGAAGTGAAAAGATTGTAAGCAGACATATGTCCACTGTGCACGTTGCATATTAATATATACCTGTATTTTTTATTTTTTGTTAGTCACATTTATTTTTATTTTTAATATTGAGGTAATCACTCAAAAAGTATCTGCTACTGACAAAGCTTTGTTTTCGATGCTGTTGATCAAGCGGTAAGCAAAATAAAGTCCCTCTTCAAGGAATTCACCCTTAAGAGATAAGGAAATTGAAATACATCACATACTGTAACAAATACATCACATACTGTAACAGGTGGTACTAGGTGATAAAAGTAAAACCAAGGAAACGGAATGGCATGGGGATTCAGATAGACAGAGTGGTTAGACAGGCTACTGCTAGAGATTTGAGCAGAGACCCAAAGCAAGTATGAGTGCAAATGTGGGAGAAGAGCATTCCAGGATGAATGTAGAGGAGAAAATAGAGGCCATAGGGCAGGAAATAGTATGTCAGAAGTTTCTAGCAAGGAAACCAGAATCCCTAGACCTAACTGATAGAAGAATCCAGATAATGTAGCGCCTCATAGGCCATGTTTCCAGGGGAAATGAAAAGCCATTGGAGAGTGATATACAGGGAGGTGACATAACCTGACAGGACCTTTTTTTTTCCTTGCGTTCATTTTGGATTTGTATTTTACTCTTGCAGACACAGACTTCACCCTACTCCTTCCCCAGGATACCTACAGTATTTGTTACTGCCTTTGATGGAACCTAGTGGTCAAATAAAAAATAAATCTTTGTCATTTATGACAATATTCTCATTGAGAGACTACAAGAATTTGCATTTTATTTGAAAAAGACTCCTTGACTTTATTAGGAGCCCTGTATATATATATATATATATATCTCCTCTCGTGGAAGTACTGGTTGTTATTGGTAGACTCTCAATGTCTGATATGGAAGCCCATTTATGCAGGCATATCCTTAAGTTAAATATTTCATTTTATATTAATTTAGATTTTAAAAATCTGGCAAATGTGTGGAGAATAAAAGGAGTAAGGTGATATAAAATGGTGACTTTGAAATGATAAATTACATGATGTCCATTTTCCCCTCCTATTTCTAACAGACATGCTACTATAAATGGGGGAATTTAATGCGTGTTAAGTACTTGAAAATAAGGAAAATGATGTTCTGAACAGTGAAACCCTTTCCAGTTACATACTTGGCCCATCCCAGTATAAGTCATGATGCCATGATCCCACAGCAGCTGGTACTCTACCCCATAAGGGAGCTAAGCACACAGACTCGCCACTGTGAGCAAAATAATTCCTTCAATAAATATAGTATCTTAGTATCCTTAAGGGAGAGGAGAGAGTTAGAAGACTAAAAGGGGCAGGGTTTTGTTTTGCTTTTTTTTTAATCAAGTGGTGATCTCAAAAATACAAAAAATAGACATTGTAATTAAACTCACTAGATGGGCTTTTAAAATCAGACTAAAGAATTCTCTGATAAATGTGGAACAAAAAGATAGTTGTAAAATTTGGAGAATATTGAAATTCCCTCTTACCTAACAGAGAATAGACAGTCGAGAGGAAACAACAGTTAAGTCTTTTCTTTTCCTCTCAGCAAA
Organism: Moschus berezovskii; assembly: GCF_049115385.1. NCBI lineage: Eukaryota > Metazoa > Chordata > Mammalia > Artiodactyla > Moschidae > Moschus > Moschus berezovskii. The sequence continues at coordinate 129,930,962 of NC_142460.1, read as the reverse complement.
TCCTACCTGCTTTCTCCTATGCTAAATGCTTCATACCTCCCACAGAAGCTTTATGGAGTTTCTTTCCATAAGTTGGCACTGTTTCTGCTTCCTTTCTAGACATAGGTATCGATACTTTGAACTCCTTACCTTTTTGCCACCTGTCATCTTTCCTACATCATATAATGATTAGGGTTCAGATATAGAGAACTGAATCCACTCTGACTAGTATAAATATGATTTTTCATGTGGGAGTGTGTATTTGAGAGAGAAAAAGACTGTTTATAGGATCATTGTGATAACTTAAATTTTAGGCTGAACGCTAAGAATAATTTCCAGAGCTACTCTGAAGAACCATGAAAGAAATTATACTGCCTCTTCTACAATTGAAAAACCATCTATCAAATTAGGAAAATGACACTATAACTGCCAACAACAGAGGCACATTGTACCTATCATAATGCACCCCGTCAAAGTTAATGCCATTGCCTGTCAGTTTTCAGAAACTTTTGACAGGACATCAGAGCCTCTACCACCACCAAGAAAATTTTTCCATAACTTCCAGCAGAAACATGCTCAGTTCATCACTTTTGCCATCCAAACTGTATGAATTTTTCTTGATTGAATGAACTTAAATTTATATCTAAACACTAGGTACAAGGGAATCTAGGAAGTGTAACTTAAGAGCCTTCTGTGCCACAGAGAAAAGTGCCACTTTAGTCTATCTCCCCGACTTTGTTATAGGGAGGAGAATTGGAGGTTAGCAGAATTAAATAACCACAACTTCTTCACCCACAGTCTATAGTTGGGTAGAACCTAAGGGTAAAAGATCATTATGAAACAAATACTCAAAGTACCTTATAAACTTCTTAAAAGAGCTTCACAGTATGAAGTCAATAAGAAATATGGGTTATGTTCACAGCTGAGCCAGAGAATTTAACTATATGTTGTTGTAACACCATTTGTTTTGACATAGGGCATTTTGGTTTTGTGTTTGGGGTTTTGCTTTGTTTTTGAGGCCCTTTTCCTCAAATGTTTAAAGTTTCTTTTGCATGCATCAGGTTAAGTTGTATTGACTGGAGAGATTTATTGAATGCATCTAACAAATGATGCTTATTAGTGTAGAAACTCAAATTAATTTTACTTTTTTTATCCCCCAGAGTATAACAGTGTGGCTGAGAGAGCTGGTAAAGTGGAAGCTGAGGTTAAAAGGTTACACAATATCATCGTAGAAATCAATAACCATAAACTCAAGGCCCAACAAGACAAACTTGATAAAATAAATAAGCAATTAGATGAATGTGCTTCTGCTATTACTAAAGCACAAGTGGCAATCAAGACTGCTGACAGGTAGAGTTTGCATAGTACCCTGTCTTCCTCTTCCCTACATCATACTGAAAAAGGGATTAATATTTAAATTTAATGTCTAATAAATGTTTCCTGTTACTTATTAAGATCTGACATTGTTACCTAGTAGGATTTTAATAGGTGGACACCAATAGTAAATTATCATATCCTTAGTTTTTAAAAACTGATTAAAGAGGTATGGCTTAACAAAATGTGGTTATGTAACTCCCCAGTTGTGAGGACATAGGAGTTAAAGTTTCATTTCTCTGGTTTAGAGGGATAGATGGTGATTCATTTAAATAGATCTAGGTCTTAGGAGAATAAGAAGGATGAGATCTATTAGGATAATTGTTTTAATAACTGAAATTTTTATTATTCCATTGTCCCAAAAAGTTTTTAATACATTCATAATACAGCTCTTGTTTTATATTTTAGAGTATTAAAGTATTCTAAAATAAAGCAAAGTGTGTATAAAATGTTGAAATGTAAACAGCTGTTTGTCTTAAAATTATAAACTGGTTGCATAGTGATTATCGGTTATTCGGTTATCACAGTGCCCTTTGTTCAAAGGTGCTAATTAATAAGCAGTCTTTTACCTAAACAAAAGGTATCAGTCACAGGGAAAAATAGTTGTGTGTGTGTGTATCATTGTCAACCCCGTTTTCCTTTGTCTCATTTCTTCTCCTCACTCTGCCCAAAACACTTCCTTTCCCTGACTTGAACCAGGAAGTAATTTACTTGAAGGTATAGTTTCAAGAGTTAAAGATTTAAGACCCTCCAATCTGACAAGGAAATGACAAGACTAGAATAATACAATGGACAATTTTGCTTCATAGTCTTAAGATTGAAACTAAAATTTTATATACGGAAGTTTCATTAATTTATACTAAGAGTTTAATAAAATAAACAACATCCCACAAGTGTGTGTATAAACATAAAAACCAATTGAAAGATTTTTAGTAAAACATGTTTTTAAATCTTATCATAGAAAACAATGTCACATTAATGTCATGAAAAGTTTTTAATACAAGATTTTGCTTGTTTAGAAATCTTAAAAAAGCACAAGACAGTGTCTTACGTACAGAGAAAGAAATAAAAGACACTGAGAAAGAAATAGATGACTTAACAGCAGAGCTAAAAAGTCTTGAAGACAAAGCAGCAGAGGTTGTAAAGAATACAAATGATGCAGAGGTAAGATGTGGAGAAGGGGAGAGGGTGCTCTTTGAAGCAGTAGAGAATTATGGATGACATCAGTACCTTGTGTAGTAAGCATTCAGTAGGTTACATTTATAATTATATTAACTTTTCATCTGTGTAATAAATGACTATTTTAACTTTTCTGTAAATAACATTTTCTTTAAAGTGAAAGAGGCATGAGGCGAGAGTGCTAACTTCATGTTTGTAATGTGAAAATCCCTGTTCTGAGATGATCGTATCTATAGCATCTCTTTGTTTCTTAGGCATCCTTACCAGAAATCCAGAAAGAACATCGAAACCTACTTCAAGAACTAAAAGTAATTCAGGAAAATGAACATGCTCTCCAAAAAGATGCACTTAGTATTAAGTTGAAACTTGAACAAATAGATGGTCACATTGGTGAACATAATTCTAAAATAAAATATTGGCAAAAAGAGGTGAGAATTGTTAAGTGTAAATTTAAAATACCATTTATGAAAAAAGCTGGGGTTTGTGTTTTTGAAGTATGTTTTAATTGTTAACTTCAGGCTATATAATCACTTCTCAGATTTATAGGGGACAAAATGAACAGTATGTAGGAGTTATTATATACAGAAAAATAAGGGTAATGGTTGGAATTAATCAACATTTTCATCCCAGGGCTTATATAGAGATTGAACATGAACACGAGCACTATAGCTATTTTTTTTTAAGTCCTTTGAAAAAGTTGATACACAAATGAGTCACCATTTCTTATTATATGTCATTTTGATAGGTAATTAGTCTTAAATTTGTGAGTTTTTAATATATTTGGCTGTCAGGTCTTAGTTGCTCCATGCGGGATCTTTATCACAGTGCGTGAACTCTAGCACCTGAGCTTAGTTGCTCTGTAGCATGTGGAATCCTAATTTCCCAACCAGTGCAAGGCAGCCTCTGAACCGCAGGACCACCAGTGAAGTCCCTGGGAGGTTTTCTTGAAACAATGAATTGTAACACTGTTTTCTAATATTCATCTAACTTTATAGATTTCAAAAATATCACTGCATCCCATAGAAGATAATCACGTTGAAAAGATTCCAGTTCTAAGCCCAGAAGAGCTTGAAGCAATCAAGAACCCAGATTCTATAACAAATCAAATTGCAGTTTTGGAAGCCCAGTGTCATGAAATGAAACCAAATCTTGGCGCCATTGCAGATTATAAAAAGAAGGTACAAGTAAACGACTCAACGTGTAATGGTCAGAAAGTCTCTTTAGTCCTTAGCCTAAATTGTTAAGCCTTTATTTTATATAATTAGCAGTTTTAATTCTCATGTCAAATGTGTAACATGTTTTTCTCATTCTTTTCGTAGGAAGAATTGTATTTACAACGGGTAGCAGAATTGGACAAAATTACTAATGAAAGAGATAATTTTAGACAGGCATATGAAGATCTTCGAAAACAAAGGCTTAATGAATTCATGGCAGGTTTTTATATAATAACAAATAAATTAAAGGAAAATTACCAAATGCTTACTTTGGGAGGTGATGCTGAGCTGGACCTTGTAGACAGCATGGATCCTTTCTCTGAAGGAATCACGTTCAGGTTTGTAATGATGCCATATACCAAGTTTTGGATTTTTCTGTTAACATTTCTGTACATATTCTCCAAACTTAGTATTATTTAGGGGTGGGATGTGACAGTTAAGTCTACAGCGTATTTTATTTGATAAACTAGTTTGCCTACAGGCTTCCTGTGTAGCTCAGCTGGTAAAGAATTCACCTGCAATGCAGGAGACCCTGGTTCAACTCTTTGGTCAGCAAGTTCCCCTGGAGAAGGGATAGGCTACCCACTCCAGTATTCATGGGAAACAGGAAGAATAGCAAGAATTACTTACTGATCTATTGTTTAAATCTTATATTTTTGCTAGGTGTTCTTATGTGTTCATCCTCCAATAATATTTTTTATAAAATAACCCACCAAGAATATATATTTATGAAAAAGCAAGTTAGGAAAAAAAAAGAAAAAGCAAGTTAGGTATTTCCAAGGAATGTGGTAGAAGCCAATTACAGGAAACAAATCATGGAGTCTTAATTTAGCTTTACAAGTAATTTAAGTGATGAGATTTTCTTAATTATTTCAGTGTTCGACCACCTAAGAAAAGTTGGAAGAAGATCTTCAACCTTTCAGGAGGAGAGAAAACACTTAGTTCATTGGCTTTAGTGTTTGCTCTTCATCACTATAAACCCACACCCCTGTACTTCATGGATGAGATTGATGCAGCCCTTGATTTCAAAAATGTTTCTATTGTTGCATTTTATATATATGTAAGTAATCATTTAGAGCTTTTCATTGTAAAAATTATATGTGTTCCCTAAATATTACACATGGAATTCTTTGGCTTCTTTCGAGCTTCTGCCATTCTCTATTCCCATGGTATTAAAGGAGATCACTGTATTTGAGCAAAATAGTTCCATTTTGAAAAGTAAAATATAAATGTAAATTAGTAGCAGAAACACAGGTAGAACTTTTTTCTTTTCCCAGATCTTTTTTCTACTAGAAGATTCTACTAGGCAACTATCCCTACAAATACCTGAGTTCTACTCTAACTCAGATACTATCATGAATTTTCCATGTTGTCATTCTTGTTCATATTAATTAGCAATGTCATGGTCAGTTTATTGCCCCAAAAATATTTTAGGGAAGTAAAGTTAGATCTTTTATTATTATTTATACATTTACATATATATGTATAATTTTTCTCATTTATTCTGTTTTTTCTCTTTAGGAACAAACAAAAAATGCCCAGTTCATAATAATTTCTCTTCGAAATAATATGTTTGAGATTTCAGATAGACTTATTGGAATTTACAAGACATACAATATAACAAAAAGCGTTGCAGTAAACCCAAAAGAAATTGCATCTAAAGGACTTTGCTAAACTTGCTTAATCTGAAGATTTTTCAATCTTACCATAGATTGAACATATTGTATTTACTATTTGTAAAGTGTTATAAATTATATAAAATACCTATTCTTAAATTGTATCATATAGTTTCTATTTTATGCTGTTAATTAAGAGATGTTACAAGTTTAATATTCTCTATGCCTGTTTCTAGGAGATTGTAAGAATCTGACAATTTTGTAAGTGGCAAACTATGGAGAAAATAAGATGCCTGGATGGTCAGATAACTTCCCCTTATGCAGAGTTAAAAATATATTACTTGATGAACAGTACAGTTGTAAACTAAATCATGTTAAACCAGTCATTCTGAATTGCAAGAATGAGAATTTGAATATTATACATTCTTAAACTCGATGTGCTTGACTGTTTAAAAACACTTGTGAAAGGGCCAGCAAATGTCTGAATAACTTGAGTGGGTATAATACACCCACTATAGCTGCTTCAGAAAAAGAATGATAATTTCTTTAGTATAAATGAAATTAGGATACAGTACTGTTTGTCCATCAAGTTGTCAAAGGCTTTTTGTTACTGTGTTACACTGCATTAGCTCAAGAATATACTACTGGAAATAAGCTGGCAACCACTTCATTTTCAGAAAAAATCCTGGTGTTGAATCAGAAGTCTGGTCTAAGCTATTAGATAGCCTGAGGAATTAAGATTTTAAATTACCTTGTTATTCATAGTGCATTATTATTTAGGTACTAAATCCCAACGAAGACAGTCTGTATCATAATCAATAAAATGTAAATACATTAGCATATACTTAAATAAAGTAAGATCTAAAATTCAAGTATGGTCATTTGTTTATAAAGTCAACATTATACAAGTATCAGTATAATCAAGGTCTTTTCATTGGTGAGAACAGAGATGAATTCAATATTTTTATATTTTCATAACCAATAGAAAAGTATAGTGTTTGTAAAAAGTTTAAAGTAGATAATGCCCATAGCCCATATGAAAATTCCAAAACAACCACTCCTGAGTTTCAGCACCTTATTAAGCCATTCAATGCAAAGATCCAAATGAGTTTATTACAATGTAAACTTGTTACACATAAAAACTTAGAAATATTTCAAGATTATATACTTAAAATTTTACAATCTCATCCTCAAAAATACAAAAGAGAAGAGCATGTATAAGAATGAGTTATGTGTATATTGGATTATTCATGCAGACTACATAATATCTAAAAGTATTGTTTACTAAAAAACTTGCAAGTTATTAAAAAAAAAAGTCAAACCTAAAATGTTGCCATTTTTAGCTGTGATTCAGACATGTTAAAAACCCTAGTAAAAATCTTGGTGTAAATTCTTTAAAGGTAACACAAGTGAATTCTTTAAAAAAATATGGGTCTCTTATACTAAATATATGGCTTTGGCAATTTTGTGTCTGTTTGCTAATATACAAAAAAGCAAGGATTGATACTTATTTCAGAAATGTGAAATTAATTATATGTATTCCAAAAAGTATGTGGCATTTTTGTGTTATAACTTTAATCAAGTCAGTGCAACTCTAGGCTTAAGTTGGTGTGTGGCTGTATACACGTTCTACCTCCAAATGTTCTTTGCCCACACAACATTCAGTTGTGCTATTCTGATCATGAGCGGAGTATAGCCAGCCATCTTTAGTGTTCAGACTTTTTCTCAGCAGATAAGGTCTTAGGAGTATTCTGGAACTGCGGCCCTGATTTCAGTCGCCTGTAGGACCATGAGCATTCAGCTCCTAAACGTGCTGTCTGCTTGGAATTTTGGGAAGTGAGCTTGTACTTAGCGTTGCATGGACAAAAGTGTCAGTAGACCTACCAGGACCACAATTCAGTCCTTGTTAACAAAAAGGGAGCTACATCAAAGGGGTGTGATGTGAGAGCTGGGCTGTAAAGAAAGCTGAGCACCGAAGAATTGATGCTTTTGAACTGTGGTGTTGGAGAAGACTCTTGAGAGTCCCTTGGACAGCAAAGAGAGCCAACCAGTCCATCCTAAAAGAAATCAGTCCTGGGTGTTCATTGGAAGGACTGATGTTGAAGTGGAAACTCCAGTACTTTGGCCACCTGATGCAAAGAGCTGACTCATCTGAAAAGACCCTGATGCTGGGAAAGATTGAGGGCAGGAGGTGAAGGGGACGACAGAGGATGAGATGGTTGGATGGCATCACCAACTCAATGGACATGGGTTTGGGTGGACTGTGGGAGTTGGTGATGGACAGGGAGGCCTGGCGTGCTGTGGTTCATGGGGTCGCAAAGGGTCGGACGTGACTGAACTGAACTCTCATTAGTATAAGAGACTTGGAAAATTTAAGACAATTTTAAAGATTAACATGGTGCCATCCAAACATAATGAGGGTGGGACGTATCAATATTTCCCAAGAACTGATTTTTGACTAACAGGACAAAGACTACACAAAAGTCAAATATCAATACAATCCTAAAATAAATTCACATGAATCATAGGACAGTTTAAGTGCTAGGAAATGTTACTGTTTTGTCCCTAACAACACTTTAGATTTCCAAAAGCAAGAGTTTTATTAAGAATGGATGTTATAGAAACTGTAGGCTCTTAAATCTAAAACACACTAATGTGTGGATCAGGTACATTTGATCAAACGTATCTTTAACATCAGCAATCCCCTTTCACTTTGACTTAGCTACTTGAATATAAAACCTCTTCTCACCATCTTTATTTACCCATTCAAAAGTGTCAAGTTTATATCTTTCAGGATTTTGACATCTTTTAATTAAAAACTATGTATACACAAAGAACTGCAAAGCCAATCATTGCAGTATATAATGCTAAAACCCTACTGGTATAAGAATGTTAAAATAGGCAACCTTACAAACCAATAAAAATGGGATAATGTATTAATACTTAAGTAATCACTAGAGTTTGTTCTGATTTTCAGAAAACCAGACATTGTCTCATTTCTAACTTCTGATGACACATTTTGTATTCTAGCAAACTTTAGCTTGCTATTTTATTTATCCAAGGTTACCCTATATTCCTCTATTTAGCCATCGATCGTCATTAGCCTCTGCTGTACAGAATAAGCCTTAAAAAATCCAGATTAGAATGCTCAATGAGAAATTATTTTCCACATGAATTCCTTCAATAAATATACAGTGTGACATAGTATATTCTTTAAATTGTACACATTCTTAGATACACTTTGGTAAACAGAGAGAGACACTTCAGAAAAACATATTGAAGTGATTTCATTTAAAAACGTTATTATGTGTTGGTTAAAAAAGAGGATCAGCATCAGTATCACTGAAATTAGTGTAACTGTAACAATGTTTAGAATCTTAAAAAATTCAACTTTCTCTTCTTTATCAGGCCAGGCACAAGGAATCCTTTTTGAAGAGATCTTCATTTCAGGAATGAAAAGTTTCTTAATTTGTCCAATTTCTGTTCTGCTCCAATCTTCTTTCAATACTTGGCTTACTCGAGGATAAATTTCAACAGGTTGAACCTTAGGAAGTGGTCTTTGTTTCAAGATCTGCACACGTTGGCGGACATCATCAACTTTTTCAAGAAATTTAAGTGGAGCTTCTTCTTGTAAAGATGTTGTCAGTGTCACTAATTCAAGCTGCTGCTCTCTTATTTCTTTCATTCTTTCAATTTGGGGAGTATACTCTTGATTAATCCGATTGCCAACATCACAAAGAGCTGTTAGGAAAATTTTTTTTTTCTGTTCTAATGTATCACTAAGCTCCTTAAAATACTGGAGAACAACTTCCTTATCACCTTGGACCATTTTCTCTGAATGAGATTTTTGTTCTTCTAGCTTTTCAATAAGACAAGTAAGATCTGTCCAGTGTGTGTCAGTTAACTGTTCAAGCAGTTTTTGAGGTGTGTCCTTTTCTTTCATATAGGCACTCTGAAGGTCGTCTATAGGATGACCGTGATGTTGACCTATGGTAAGGCAATGACCACAAACCAATTTTTTATCCAGGAGACAGTAAACATTTAAGGGTTGCCTGTAGTGCTCAGGGCAGGTGATGATATCCGGATGATCTTCTTGCTGATACTTTTCAATAATAGCCCTTAATGCAAAATTAACAGGTAAAGATTCAATACCAGTTGGAGCAATTTCAATAATACTTCTGCAGTTAGGGCACTTGAGTGGAATGCGTAAAGGTCTCCATATATAGAAGTTACCAGTTGCCTGTAGCACATTTTCCAAACAATTTCTACAAAACGTATGAGAGCATGGTAGTACACGAGGATCTTCAAAAAGACTGTAACAAATGGGACATGTTAACTCATCCTCAAAATTGTGCATTTCCTGTTGAGAGAAAAAAGTATTTTAATTCTACATATAACAAAGACATATTTGCACACATTATATAAAGTTTTGTGTTAACTGACAAACTGTTAATATATTGTACTTGTTATTTACAAGAGGATATTTACTAAGATTTCTAAAATAATTTTCTATATAATTTAATTCCTAATACTGATTATTGATAAACTTTAAGAGGTAATTTGGGGTGTTCTGTTGGACATCTACTTAATGATTATAAATAGTCCGAGCAACTTTTTACATTCTAAGATGCTAAAAATCAAAACTATACATAAGTAATGAATAGGTAGAACTAAGTATTAAATAACAAGTTGATTCTTAGCATCTTCAATTCATAGTCCCAGTTGACTCAATCAGTTTCTAAAGTAAGTTACTAAATTTCTAACTGTTCTATAAATTTCTCAGGTTCTTGAATTGGAATACTAGTGTATGTGCTTAAAGCCCTGAATCAGCACAGTGTAATATTCTAAAGTAATGTTAATTTGAAGATTTGGAAAGGGAAAACATTTCTGAATTAGTCCTGGCAATAAAGTTTGAAAGATGAAGTGTTGATAGGGGTAATTACGAATTACTGACCACTAGAGCAGATGACACCACTCTTACAGCAGAAAGTGAACAGGAACTAAAAAGCCTCTTGATGAAAGTGAAAGGAGAGTGAAAAAGTTGGCCTGAAGCTCAATATTCAGAAAACGAAGATCATGGCATCTGGCATCCCATCACTTCATGGGAAATAGATGGGGAAACAGTGGAAACAGTGTCAGACTTTATTTTTTTGGGCTCCAAAATCACTACGGATGCTGATTGCAGCCATGAAATTAAAAGACGCTTACTCCTTGGAAGGAAAATTATGACCAACCTAGATAGCATGTTAAAAAGCAGAGACATTACTTTGCCAACCAAGGTCCGTCTAGTCAAGGCTATGGTTTTTCCCGTGGTCATGCATGGATGTGAGAGTTGGAATGTGAAGAAAGCTGATCACCGAAGAATTGATGCTTTTGAACTGTGGTGCTGGAGAAGACTCTTGAGAGTCCCTTGGACTGCAAGGAGATCCAACCAGTCCATTCTAAAGGAGATCAGTCCTGGGTGTTCATTGGAAGGACTGATGCTAAAGCTGAAACTGCAATACTTTGGCCACCTCATGCGACAAGTTGACTCACTGGAAAAGAGTCATGCTAGGAAGGATTGAGGGTGAGAGGAGACGGGGACGACAGAGAAGGAGATGGCTGGATGGCATCACCAACTCGATGGACATGAGTTTGAGTGTACTCCGGGAGTTGGTGATGGACAGGGAGGTCTGGCGTGTTGTGATTCATGGGATCGCAAAGAGTCGGACACGACTGAGCGACTGAACTGAACTGATAAATAACTAATTGTACTTTTAATAAACATAAAAACCTCTTCAGTCTTTATAGCTCTATGTGCCCCCTCTTCACCATGTGCAAAACCAAACTTCTTCAAGCCTGAACTTGAGCCCCACCTCCTTCCCCAGATTTGGTCCCCTGTTAATCTCACTGAACACTGCACTTCTACTTCCTAGCACTTAGATGGACTTTATTTGAAAGACTCGTGGGGATATTCCCTGGTGGTCCAGTGGTTAGGACTTGGTGCTTTCACTGCCAAGGCCCATGTGTGACACCTGGTTGGGGAACTAAGATCATGCAAGTTGCGTGGCATAGCCAAAAACACAAACACAAATAATAATAAAGGATTTTGTAACATTTTTCTATACATGAGAATATAAGCCTGCAGTAAGTGCAGACATTGTGTCTAAGTGCAGAACCTGACACAACAGGCATTCACTCAATATTGGCTGAATCAACACTGCCCCTTAAGAGACCAATGTTAATAAAATGTCAGACCTTAGTTTTAGGCTTTTATTTTAAAACCGCAAAATTTCTGCTTAGGAAAAGTTCTATCAAGAATACATCTGAAAACAGAACATACGTCATTCAGACTAACAACATTAAGTACAATGAGCCAAGATGTGTGAGAGTAATAAGCCTGAACTGTGAAGCATTCCAGGAAACAAAAGTAATTGGGCAACAGAACAGAAGATGGCATTCACTGCAGATAAATTCAAGTGCCTACATGTTGGGAAGCCTTTATGATTATCTTGTACCTACAGACAGCTCTGAAATCGAAAAACCACCCAAGAAAAAATGTTTTTTCAGCTTAAGTGATGTCAGAATTCATAATGAAATAAACAATAACATTTTGCAAAGGAATAAAATTTGAACAATGGACATATATTCAATTTAGATTTAATATTAGAGTTATTTAATGCAAGTATCAAAAACTAACCCTAAAACTGAACACAATCTTTCCCTCCAAAGCTTCCCTCCAAAATCCTATACTTGTTAAAAAGTTAGAAAACATTTCCCCGGGGAACCCATTTAAGGATCCCAAAAGTTCAACTTTTTTTAGAAGGAGGATATTCAAAATAACCATATTGTAAAGAAAATATCATCTCTTGAACTTACATAAAATGGAAGCATTAGATATCCTGGTCTCACAAGTTACTTCTATAGCAAATATAGAACACCTACAATACTTTCTAGAACTAACACCAAAAAAAAAATGTCCTTTTCACCATAGGGCCTGGAATGTAAAAAGAGAAAGTCAAGAGATAATCTGGAGTAACAGGCAAGTTTGGCCTTGGAGTACAAAATGAAGCAGGGCAAAGACTAACAGTTTTGTCAAGAGAACATGTTGGTCATAGCAAACACCCTCTTCTAACAACCCAAGAGACAACTCTACACATGGACATCACCAAATGGGAAAAGTTCTATACAGTCAGCAAAAACAAGACCTGGAGCTCACTGGCTCAGATCATCAGTTGCTTTTTGTAAAACTCAGGCTTACATTGAAGACTGTAAGGAAAACCACTAGCCATTCAAGTATGACCTCAATTAATCCCCTTATGATTATACAGTGGAGGTGACGAATGTGTGTTAGTCACTCAATCATGTCCAACTCTGTGACCCCAGAGACTGTAGCCCGCCAGGCTTCTCTGTCCATGGAATTCTCCAGGCAAGAATACTGGAGTGGACTGCAATTCCCTTCTCCAGAGGAACTTCCCAACCCAGGGATTGAACCCTGGTCTCCTGCCTCACAGGCAGATTCTTTACCATTTGAGCTAGAGGGTAGTTCGTGTAGGTGACAAAAAGATAGAATTAGATCTGGTAGACAGAGTGCCTGAAGAACTATGGATGGAGGTTCGTGACACTGTACAGGAGGCAGTGATCAAAGTCACTGAAAAAGAAATGCAAAAAGGCAAAGTGGTTGCCTAAGGAAACTTTACAAATAGCTTAGGAAAGAAGAAAAGTGAAAGCAAAGGAGAAAGGGAAAGATATACCCAACTGAATGCAGAGTTCCAGAGAAGAGCAAGGAGAGAGAAGAAGGCCTTCTTAAGAGAACAACGCAAAGAAACAGAGGAAAACAATAAAATGAAAAAGACTGGAGATCTCTTCAACAAAATGAGAGATATCAAGAGAACATTTCATGCAAGGATTAGACACTATAATAAAGGACAGAAATAGTATGGACCAAACAGAAGCAGAAAAGATTAAGAAGAGATGGCAAGAATACACAGAAGAACTATACAAAAAAGCCCTTAATGACCCAGATACAAAAAAGGCCTTAATGACCCAGATAACCACAATGGTGTGGTCACTCACCTAGAGCCAGACATCTTTTGAGTGTGAAATCAAGTGGGCCTTAGAAAGCCTCACTATAAAGAAAGCTAGGGGAGGTGATGGAACCCCAGTTGAGCTACTTAAAATCCTAAAAAATGATGCTGTTAAAGTGCCACACTCAAAATGTCAGCAGATTTAGAAAACTCAGCAGTGGTCACAGGACTGGAAAAGGTCAGTTTTCATTCCAATCCGAAAGAAGGACAATGCCAAAGAATGTTCAAACTACCATATGTTGCGTTCATTTCACATGCTAGCACAGTAATGCTCAAAAATCCTTCAAGCTAGGCTTCAACAGTACGTGGACTGAGAACTTCCAGATGCATAAGCTGGGTTTAGGAAAGGCAGAGGAACCAGAGATCAAATTGCCAACATCCACTGGATAACAGAAAAAGCAAGAGAGTTCCAGAAAAACATCTAATTCTGCTTCACTGACTATGCTAAAGCCTTTGTATTTGTAGATCACAACAAACTGGAAAATTCTTAAAGAGATGGGAATACCAGACCACCTTACCTGTCTCCTGAGAAACCTGTATGAAGGTCAAGAAGCAACAGTTAGAACCAGACATGGAACTGACTGGTTCCAAATTGGGAAAAGAGTACGACAAGGTATTGTCACCCTGCTTATTTAATTTATATGCAAAGTAAATCATGCAAAATGCCGGAATGGATGAAGCACAAGCTGGAATCAAGACTGCCAGGAGAAATATCAACAACTTCAGATATGCAGATAATACCATGCTAATGGCAAAAAGTGAAGAGATACTATAAAGCCTCTTGATGAGGGTGAAAAAGGAGCATGAAAAAGCTGGCTTGGAACTCAACATTAACAAAACCAAGATCATGGCATCTGGTTAAACAGAAGGGGAAAACATGGAAGGAGTGACATATTTTATTTTCTTGGGCTCCAAAATCACTGTGGATGGGGACTGCAGCCATGAAATTAAAAGACACTTGTTCCTTGGAAGGAAAGTTATGACAAACCTACTGCAAGCATGCGTACTCAGTCGTGTCTGATTCCCCACGGACTGTAGCCCTCCTCTGTCCATGGGATTATCCAGGCAAGAATACTGGATTGGGTTGCCATGCTCTCCACCAGGGTATCTTCCCGACCCAGGGATCAAATCCAAGTCTCCTGCATTGGCAGGTAGATTCTTTACCACTGAGCCACCTGGGAAGCTCAAGACAACCCGAGACAGCGTATTATAAAGCAGAGACATCACTGTACCAACAAAGGTCTATACAGTCAAAGCTATTTTTTTCAGTAGTCATGTATGGATATGAGAACTGGACCATAAAGAAGGCTGAGTGCTGAAGAATGGATGCTTTCAAATCATGGTGCTGGAGAAGATTCTTGAGAGTCCCTTGGATTACATGGAGATCAAGCCCATCAATCCTAAAAGATATCAACCCTGAATATTCATTGGAAGGATTGATTCTGAAACTGAAGCTCCAATACTTTGGCCACCTGAAGCAAAGAGCCAACTCATTGGAAAAGACCCTGATGCTGGTAAAGATTAACGGCAAAAGAAAAAGAGGGCAAAAGAGGATGAGATGATTAGACAGCAACACCAACTCAAAAGACATGAATTTCAGCAAACTCCACGAGATAGTGGAAGACAGAGGAGCCTGGCTGTGCTGCAGTCCATGGGTTTGCAAAGAGTCAGACATGACTTAGTGACTGAACAACAACAAATAGCATATATTTTTAATAAAATTTAATCAGAAATATGTAGATAACTTGAAGATACAGAAATCAAATCTACTCTCAGATTACCCTCTTCTAGCTGTTATGACAAACTGATTTTAGCCAACACACTCACGAGAAGTGAAGACTGGCTAACAGAAGTAAGCCTGATTAAAAATAACTATTAATATATAAGGTCAGGAACTTCTTAACTCTGGGTGCTACCTGAGAAACAGAAGATAAAAATGGCTATCATGCTTAGGGGCTAGTTCTTCCAGAAACTAGTATGAAATTTTATGTACCAGAAATTTTCCATTACCAGCCTAGAGTCTTGACAGGGGGAAAAGGAGCAAAAAACTTTTCCAATGAGTATTTTCTGGGATGAGTATCTTGATTTTAGCTATGCTGTGTGTAACAACAACACTGGAAACTAGAAGACAATGAAGCAATTCTTTAATAGGAAAACATGGCTTCCAACCTAAAATTCTACACCCAGAAAAAGTAAATTTTGAAAGTAGTCTAAAGATACTTTGACACAAGAGGTCTCAAAACCCACTACCTGGGTTTTGAAACACTCACTGCCTGCCATTTCTTAAAAAAAACAACAACAACTACTGAAGGAAGACAAGAAAAACAAGAACTCTCACCAGGGTAACTGTGAAATAGAAGCCTGGACAACTGTGCAGCAAGCCTAGACAAAAAGTCTAGAGGAAGAAGACAGAAATCAGAAGAAAAGTACTTTACTTTAAAGTAAATAAATGGAACAGACAGTATTTCATGTGTCTGAACATACTGAGAGGTAATGAGAAAACCAAATGTAGGAGAAAATGATGGAATCATGAAAAGTGGAAATATTACAGCACATTATATAACTCAGTTGTCCCATTAATCATAACATTATAAATATTAATACTGATTTTAGCAAAAAGCATGACTCTTATGGATTGAATGTCTCCTGAAAATTCATATGTTAAAATCCTAACCCTTAATGTGATAGTATAAATGAGGCAGAGGTAATTAAATCTTGAGAGTTGAGCCCTCATGAATGAGATGAGCCCCTTAAAGGAAGAGATACAGAGCTTGCTCCCTCTCTTTCCCTGCTCTCTGCCGCATGAAGGCACAGCAGGAAGATGGCCATCTGCAAACCAGGAACAGCGCTTTGGCCAGAACCCAACTGTGCCAGCATCCTGATCCTGGACTTCCTAGCCTACAAAACTGCAAGAAATCAATGACTGTTGTTTAAGGTAGGTTTGTTTTAACGGCTCAAATTAAGAAAATGAAAAAGTTATATTGGGAATAGGGAAGGAAACAGTGTTTAAAAACTTATCTTAATCTTCCCTTATAAGAAGTCAATACATACCTAAAAATTAAAAATCAAGAAATCACATCAAAAGCCAATTACTTAGAAATATAGAGGCAATACCAAAAGAAATATTTAAATGGAATGAAATGATTGCTTCTGGAGAGCAGGAATCAAGACTTGGGAACATGAGGGCAGGAAGCTGCTGTTTTCCATTATAAACCTAAATTCTCTTTTACTTTCAACAAATTACAGGTAATTTGTTAAAATTTTAAATAAAGAAATAAAGATAATCCCACATGCATCTAGTCAGAAAAGACACTTTAAAAAAAGGAAATAAAAACACAATGATATCAAAATTCTCTGGGAGACTATAATTTCTAAAGATGGCCACAAAAATTATTTCTCAAATATGTTATTGTGAGATGTGACTTTGCTGGTATTCTCTCAAGAGATGAAATTTATTCTCCCCTCAAAAAGATCTGGGCAAGACATGTGACTGCTCTGACCAATAGGATACAGTACTAGTGACACTATGACAGTTCTCGATATAACCCTTAGGTAACCTAGCAGATTGCTGCCTCTTTGCTATGTAAAAATTCTGGACATCAGGCATTCAAACCTTCTTTTTGTTACACAGCAGTAGATAAACAGAACACCTTCAAAGCAACTAGAAATGTTAAAAGACAATGGAGCAGTCAGTACCCACAAGGGTCAGGAAGAAAAAGGATATGACCTGAGAATTCTCTTCCCAGCCAAGATGCAGTTTATTCATTCATTAATAAACTAAAGAAGTAATATAAAAAGGATTCATCTTTTTTAAAAAGTAAGGGGGGAAAAAAGAAAATGAACCTAGGAAAAGCAAAAGAAAAGAAAAGTTCTAACTCATGAAGAAAACTGTGAATTAGAAAAAAGAAAATTTTTAGAATTGATAAACCCAAGGCCTGGCTCTTTAAATAAACAAACCTTTAGCTATTTATGATCGGAAGCTTCCAAGATGGACCTCTACCTCCTAGCTGTCACTTCCTTTTGTAACTCCCTTCTCTTGAGTGTGGGCTGGATTTAGTGACTCCCTTTTAACAAATTATACAGCAGATGGAACTTTAAGATTTTGTAATAAAAGACCAGGCTTCTTTCTGTCTGGAATGCTCCGGCTCTCTCCATCTCTCTTAGATCACTCTCACTAAGGGAAGTAAGATGCCACGTTGCAAGCAGACCAAGGTCCACCACTGTGGCAGAAACTAAGACCCTTAGTCTAACAGCCCCCAAGATTCAAGCCAACCACATAATG
Source organism: Moschus berezovskii (assembly GCF_049115385.1). NCBI lineage: Eukaryota > Metazoa > Chordata > Mammalia > Artiodactyla > Moschidae > Moschus > Moschus berezovskii. The sequence goes on along the minus strand of NC_142460.1, from coordinate 129,913,252 downwards.
AGCAGATACTTCAGGTCCAGTAAAATCTGGCAATGACTGCAACATCATGAGAGACCATGGGCCAGAAGCAGACAGCTAAACTGCTCCGAGATTCCTGACCCAAGGGAACTGTTTTAATTTTTGTTTTAAGCTGCTAAAATGTGGGATTGGTTATGCAGCAATAAGGGGCTTCCCTGGTGGCTCAGATGGTAAAGAATCTGCCTGCAATGCAGGACACCGGGGTTCAATCCCTGGGAAGATGCCCTGGAGTAGGAAATGGCAACCCATCCTAGTATTCTTGCCTGGAGAATCTCAAGGACAGATGAGCCTGGCAGGCTACTGTTCATTGAGTCTCGAAACAGTTGAACATGACTGAGCGACTAAGCGTGCAATGCAACGCAAACAAGAGGGTTAAGAAAGAAACAACAAATGTATTAAGTTTAGCATTAAAAAAAGGAAATAAGCCAAAGATGGGAAAAGTCAAAATTATAGAGAATACCTATGCTACTATATTTGAAAGTCTACAAGAAATTAACTATTCTCTTCTGTCAGTTCCCATATCAAAATTGACCAGAGAAGATAAAGCAAATCATGATAGAAATTCACAAGCTGGAAAAGTGCTACTCTGGGGGTTAAAAAAAGGCTCTGGAAAAAAAAAAGGTGGGAAAGGGAGAAAGCTTCTCTGGTGGGTTCATCCAAGTGGTTAAGAAACAGTTACTTGTACTGCTGCTAGAGAATACAAGATGGCAAGTTTGCAAACTGTTTTGAGGATAGTATAACACAATTGCAAAACCTAACAAAGACAACTCAAAACTAAAAATAGAACAATTACAAAAATGGATACTGATGTAAAATCCTGAACACAATATTAGCAAAAACAAATCCTGATCACATTAAAAGAATACAGTACAGAACCAAATACAGTTCTTTCTGGAAATGTAAAGTTAACTCAATAACAGGAAATTACTCATTAGGTCAGTGAAGAAAAAAATGTATGATCACATTAGATGTGAAAAATGCACATAACATAAAAGCCATTAGGCACAGTCTACAAAGTAAAATGGTAGTTGCCAGGGGCTAGACGGAGGAGGGTTGGAGAGTTATTGTTTAATGAGTGCAGCTTCACTTTGGGAAGATGAAAATGTTCTGGAGATAGGTGGTGTTGATGGCTGCACAACAATGTGAAATGTACTTAATGCCACTGACTATACACGTAAAAATGGCTAAAATGGTAAATGATATGTAAGTTTTAAAAGCAAAAAAAACTTTAAAAATGTTTAAGTGTCTTGCCTATTATCCAGCCAGGTTCACCCCTGCCAAATTAATTTTGAAATCAATTTCTATTATTCTGTAATTTTAAAAAGCAAAAAAATTAAAATGACCCATGTAAAATGTTATTTTCCGCCAGTGGGGACTAAGAGACAAAGGAAAAACTGATAACTTAGTTCAAGATTTCCTGCTTCCCTTTTAAAAGTCACCAAGAAATATGAATATAAAAAATAAATCTTTTCAGAAATAAACCTGAAGCTAAATCATCTACTTATAAATTATTTCTCAGATTTCTTGTGCTTAAGTGTCAAAACAAACACATTATTGAACTTCTAAAGTTTTTATGCAGTCTTTCTCCAAAAAGTTGATTTTCCATGGAGTCTCTACAGTATCTGACCAGTTTATTATGTATGGTCAGCACTGACAGCAGATGATGAAGAACTGGGCATACCAAAAATATCATTCTCCTGTGTAAACTATTTTTTAAAAGCCTTAATTCCCTAATGCATTACTGACTTTCATCTCTAAACATGAATGGTTATAAAATATTAATTACAGTTTACCACCTCTGAAGAGAAATCTGCTACATTAGAGTTATATGACTTGCTCTAGGCCTTAAGACAGTGAGTCAGCTATAAGTCTGGGAAAATTCAAGAAGTGCCACCACCCAGGCTGGGTCTCACATCTTCGTGGCCCTAAACTGATTAAAAAAAAAAAAAAAGAATAAATGTACAAAAATAATGAAGGCTCACCTAACTCAAAACAAAAAAAAATTCTATAGTCAGATCTGATTTTAACTCTGCCCATTTGTACTGTTTTCCTGCATTTTGACATCAACCTGTTCTCTCAAACCAAAAAAAGACCAGGCTCCTCTGTCCACAGAATTCTCCAAGCAATACTGGAATGGGTAGCCATTCCCTTCTTCAAGAGATCTTCCCAACCCAGGGATCAAACCCAGGTCTCCTGCATTGCAGGCAGATTCTTCACCATTTGAGCCACCAGGGGAAGCCCATTAATGCAAATTAACAAGGAACTGATACGAGAAGTTAAGATTTTCTTTGCCTTTTTTAAGAATATTTTTCAAAGTGAAAATACATATTTGGTGGGAAAAAAAGCAACATTAAAACTAACATCAACTAAGATCAAAATTTCATCTTGCCAGAGTAGCTAAACTATGGTCCCTTACTTTAAGGGATAGCTATTGTTGAAGGCAATGGCAAGCCACTCCAGTACTATTGCCTAGAAAATCCCATGGATGGAGGAGCCTGGTAGGCTGCAGTCCGTGGGGTCGCTAAGGGTCGGACACGACTGAGCGACTTCACTTTCACTTTTCACTTTCACACATTGGAGAAGGAAATGGCAACCCACTCCAGTGTTCTTGCCTGGAGAATCCCAGGGACGGGGGAGCCTGGTGGGCTTCCGTCTATGGGGTCACACAGAGTCGGACATGACTGAAGTGACTTAGCAGCAGCAGCAGCAGCAGCATTGTTATTGTTGCTTAGTCACTAAATCGTGTCCAACTCTTTTGCCACCCCAATGGACTGTAGCCCGGCCAGGCTTCTCTGTCCATGGGATTTCCCAGGCAAGAAAACTGGTACAGGTTGCAACTTCCTTCTCCAGGGGATCTTCCTGACTCAAGGATTGAACAGTGTCTCCTACATTACAGGCAGATTTCTTCCCCCCCACCCCCACCACTGCTGAGCCACCAGGGAAGCCCCAAATGACAGCTGCTGGTGATTAAAAAGAAGTGCAGTGGGGGAACGAGAGGATCAAGAGGGAGTGTGTATGTGTATCTGTACACATACTTATGGCTCATTCACACTGTTGTAGGGCAGAAACCAACACAACATTATAAAGCAATTATCCTCCAATTAAAAACGAAAATAAATAAAAAAGGAACGCAGGGCCTTCCCTGGCAGTCCAGGGATTAAGATTTTGCCTTCCAATACAGGGTATGCTGGTTTCGATCCTTGGTCCAGGAGCTAAGATCCCACATGCCCTGGAGCCAAAACCCAAAACATAAGACAGAAACAATATTATAACAAATTCAATCAAGAGTTTATAAAAAAGGTCCACACCGAAAAAAAAAACCTTAAAAAAAAAAGGAATGCAGCAACGATATGTAAATGCATGGTAAAAAGGTACCCCAACAACTTAATAAATTCAACTTGCAGATCTGTAAGTGTTAAACGTGTATGTCTGTATTAAGATGCACACATTCTTGTAAAATTTCCAGCAGCAGGGTAAACAAGAGTTAACAGTGACTAACTTTAAGGTATAGGTCAGATAAGAGAGTTGTTTACTTTTCAAGATCCTTCTATACGGTTCGAATTTTACATACCACCAACATGCACTCCTTTTTTAAAAAAAGATTCAAAAATTTAAATCACCTTACAGTTTAAAATTTTACTGAAAATCTCTTTGGTATTCACTTAATCTCCCAGAACTTACCACTTAGTTGACTTTCTGGTTTGGAGACTGAATATATATCTTCTTTAACTTTTTCGGATTATTTTATCCTTATTCTGAAATGAAATTATTTTATCTTAATGTTCTAGATTCACATTCTCAAAAAAACGTTAAGTACATCATAGGAAATATCACTATCTTTGACACTTACCTTCCCTGAGCCTCATTGTGTGTGTGTGTTTTTTAAAGTAGTGACAAATATCAATAGCTGTGGAGCAGCAGGAAAGGTAACACTGTAACTTGAAAATCCCAACAAATCTGTGACCAAATACACTGTCACAAAGGACCTCTTTTTATAGCGTCAAGTATCTCGAAAACGTTAGCCAACAATGGTGATGACGGAGCAAACCTTCATGGTCATGCTGGACTGCTGAGAGTTAACTGGAAGGCAAGAAGCACTCATAGGAGTGGAAGGTTATGCCAGTTAAAGATCACAAGTCTTGATTTCGGTTATTGCCATCAGTACGTCTGTTCGTCTCTCAGTTCTGCCACGTAAATGTCGAGAATCCCTGGAGGCGTTTTACCTAGTGCCTCCCACAATTGCCGTTTCACATCTGCAGGATGGGTGTAATTACACCTTCCCTGTTAATTCCGGTGAGATCGTCGGCCAGAGAAGGGGCTCAAACACCAGTGCCCTTCCCCTTCCCCTTCTAGAAGGTTTACGACAAATCCTCCGGGGCCTCGCTCCCAACGCGCCTCGGCGTCCTCCCCTCCGACCCCCGAGAGGTCACCCAGCTCGGCGGGTCCGGCCCCTTTCCCCACCCCACCGCAGAGGGCCTTCTCCCTCACGGAAATGCAGCTCCTTCCTGGCGGGAGGGAAAACAAGGTTCCCCCGACTCTTCACCTGGGACAAGAGGGAAGAGACGCAGGACCCAAGCCAGCCCTCTGAATTACCAAGCCTCAAACACAGAGTACACCAGCCTGGGCTACAAGGAAAGAGGAGGGACCCACAGCCGCCTGTTCGGACCGAAGAAAAGCTCCTTAAACTCACCACGAGGCCGGGAAACCAGGCAACTCCACCAGCAGCAAAAGCGTTGCACGGCCTCTGGACGGATGCTGAGCGCGGCTTGGCGTCCCCGCCCTCCTCCGCCCTGAGGCCTTCAGGTGCTCAGAAGAGGCGGAGCTAGGGCGCCTCACGACGCAGGCGCAGTCTCCCGGCAACCTTCAACTGCGTAGCCTCAGCCAATGAGAAGGAGCGCGGGGCCGCGGTTCGAAAGTAAACTGCCCGCAGTTGCGGCTGAGGCGGGGGCGTGGTCGCTAGGGCTCGGCCGAGGCCGGCGGCGAGCTTCTGCGCCTGCGCACTAGGAGCGGCTGTGGCTCTGGAGCTGCCGAGGCGTGCCGCAGGGGTTGCTTCAGTGGGCGGGGGCGCTTCTGGCTGTCCTGAGTCTGGCGTGGAGTCCCTCTTGGGGCCTCTGGATGGCGTCCCGGGAGAGGCGGGGCCTGGCGGAGGCCGATTTTTCTACAAAAGATTTGTAAACTACTTCTATTTTTTATTTTAACGTGGAGCCAAGTCGGCACGTCCTAATTCTAGACCTTAAAGCGCAGCGTCTTCCGTTGTGACTTCATAGGTTCCCAGCACCCTGAGGCGTCCTGAGCGCACAAGCGCCCCAGTGAGCAAGCGCCATCCTCGCCTGAGCCCGGCTTTGCTTTTGTTTACAGCATCTGGAGACGCAAACCCATCAGAATACTTGTTCCCGCATAGGAGAGGGCTTCTGATGACTGAGAATTCTCATGTACTTAAAGAGAACTAACTCTGAGGGGTCGTGTGACCTTCAGTTCAGTTCAATTCAGTCGCTCAATCGTGTCCGACTCTTTGCGACCCCATGAATCACAGCACGCCAGGCCTCCCTGTCCACCACCAACTCCCGGAGTTCACTCAAACTCATGTCTATCGAGTCGGTGATGCCATCCAGCCATCTCATTCTCTGTCGTCTCCTTCTCCTCCCGCCCCCAATCCTTCCCAGCATCAGAGTCTTTTCCAGTGAGTCAACTCTTCGCATGAGGTGGCCAAAGTATTGGAGTTCCAGCTTCAGCATCAGTCCTTCCAATGAACACCCAGGATCGATCTCCTTTAGACTCATTTATTCCCTCCATCCCGTCCTACTACTACTGTTCGTCTCTGGAGATGACTACTGCACAGAATTCCTGATTTTAATTTTAATTTTTAATTTCTCCGCCAAATTCCTATTTCACCTTCTTAACCCCTAGAATCACCAAACAAACAGTTCAGTACTTTCTCTTTTGCTTAAGAAACTTTATCCAGCTATATCTCAAGATACACTTTCATCACACTTCCCTCTAAAACGCAGTTAGAAATTATTTAATGTAGTAAATAAAGCTGTGGACATCAGTATACTGTGTGTTGCTAGTGCTTTCAGATCTTAGGCTCTTATACAGTAAATTACAGAAAAATATTAAACAATAAAATTTAGTATCAGTGAGTCCTGAGTCAATCTCAGATGTCTTCACCAGTTTAACACTGTGTGGATTCCAGTGCTATCCAAGATATACGCTGTTACACGGTGACATATATCCATTTAGACTGCACTCAATATGCCAGCAAATTTGGAAAACTCAGCAGTGGCCACAGGACTGGAAAAGGTCAGTCTTCATTCCAGTCCCAAAGAAAGGCAATGCCAAAGAATGCTTAAACTACCACACAGTTGCACTCATCTCACACGCTAGTAAAGTCATGCTCAAAATTCTCCAAGCCAGGTTTCAGCAATATGTGAACCGTGAACTCCCAGATGTTCAAGCAGGTTTTAGAAAAGGCAGAGGCACCAGAGATCAAATAGCCAACATCCGCTGGATCATGGAAAAATCAAGAGAATTCCAGAAAAACATCTATTTCTGCTTCATTGACTATACCAAAGCCTTTGACTGTGTGGATCACAATAAACTGTGGAAAATTCTGAAAGAGATACCAGACCACCTGACCTGCCTCTTGAGAAACCTGTATGCAAGTCAGGAAGCAACAGTCAGAACTGTACATGGAACAACAGACTGGTTCCAAATAGGAAAAGGAGTACGTCAAGGTTGTATATTGTCACCCTGCTTATTTAACTTATATGCAGAGTACATCATGAGGAGCACTGGGCTGGAAGAAGCACAAGCTGGAATCAAGATTGCTGGGAGAAATATCAATAACCTCAGATATGCAGATGACACCACCCTTATGGCAGAAAGTGAAGAGGAACTCAAAAGCCTCTTGATGAAAGTGAAAGAGGAGAGTGAAAAGGTTGGTTTGAAGCTCAACATTCAGAAAACAAAGATCATGGCATCTGGTCCCATCACTTCATGGGAAATAGATGGAAAAACAGTGGAAACAGTGTCAGACTTTATTTTTTTGGGCTCCAAAATCACTGCGGATGCTGATTCCAGCCATGAAATTAAAAGACGCTTACTCCTTGGAAGGAAAGCTATGACCAACCTAGATAGTATATTAAAAAGCAGAGACATTACTTTGCCAACCAAGGTCCGTCTAGTCAAGGCTATGGTTTTTCCCGTGGTCATGTATGGATGTGAGAGTTGGACTGTGAAGAAAACTGATCACCGAAGAATTGATGCTTTTGAACTGTGGTGTTGGAGAAGACTCTTGAGAGTCCCTTGGACTGCAAGGAGATCCAACCAGTCCATCCTAAAGGAGATCAATCCTGGGTGTTCATTGGAAGGACTGATGCTAAAGCTGAAACTCCAATACTTTGGCCACCTCATGCAACGAGTTGACTCACTGGAAAAGACTCTGATGCTGGGAAGGATTGGGGGTGGGAGGAGACGGGGACGACAGAGAATGAGGTGGCTGGATGGCATCACCGACTCAATGGACATGAGTTTGATTGAACTCTGGGAGTTGGTGATGGACAGGGAGGCCTGGCATGCTGTGAATCATGGGGTCGCAAGGAGTCGGACACGACTGAGCAACTGAACTGAATGTATAGGTTTCCACGCTATTCTCTCAATCTGTTCCACCCTCCCCTTCCCCAACTGTGTCCACAAGTCAGTTCTCTATGTCTGTGTCTCCACTGCTGCCCTGCAAATAGTTTCATCAGTACCATCTTTCTAGATTCCATAAGTATGCATTAATATATAACATATATCTTTCCCTTTCTGACTTACTTCACCCTGTATAATAGGCTCTAGGTTCATCCACCTCATTAGGACTGACACAAATGCATTCTTTTTTATAGCTGAGTAATACTCTATTGTATATATGTACTACAATTTCTGTATCCCTTCATCTGTTGATGGACATCCAGGTTGCTTCCATGTCCGAAGCACCTCAGATTTAAGCTTATGGATTTTGAGCATGTACTTCTGCATCTGAGAGTTATCTTTCTGTCCAATCTTTCCAGGCAAACATTATCTTCTGTAGCATGCATGAATCACAGTCCACAAACGCCAGTATATCAAGTGGACTGTGATGCTGAGGCTGTCACTGTTTTTGTAGGCTCCTGTATCTCTCTGATCATGCTGGTTACAGAAATCTTTGGTCAAGTTGGGAATCCATGGACCTCTAAGCCAGTTTCTTTGTAGAAACAGAAATAGCCCTTCCTTTTAGGTGTCATAGCTTCTTTCCACTAGGACCTGATTAATCTTTATTTGGGGGCTTCTTTTTACTTCTCCCAAACATTCAGCCTCTTCTGTCAAATGTTATTTACCTCAGTGGATTGAGGCTTTTGGAAAACAAAAGCCAGGTAAGTCTAGGGAGAGATTACTTCTGATTTCTTGCTACATACATAATTCTTTACATAAGGAAGGGAAGGGGGAAAACACAAGTGGAAAAAATTAGAGCTTAAAGCATTAGTCAGCCATATTCATTCATTCTAGAGGCAATTACACTTAAACAAAAAAAAACTCATGGACATGAGTTTGAGTGAACTCCGGGAGTTGGTGATGGACAGCGAGGCCTGGCGTGCTGTGATTCATGGGGTAGCAAGGAGTCGGACACGACTGAGCAACTGAACTGAACTGAACTGAATTGATGCACATAGTTGAATTTTCTCTTTCAACGTTGGAATCATTTTGATAAACAGTTTTTAACTTGCTGTCGAAACAATATGTTGTGAATATTTTTCCATGGCAATAAGTATACTTCTATAAAATTATTCTTTTTGAAAAAAAAAGAAAAGTGTAAGGGTGATATTAACAATGGACTTCAGGTGATAATGATGTGTCCATGTAAATCCATCACTTGTAACAAATCTGCCACTCTAGTGGAGGATGTTGATAATGGGGGAGACTATGCATGGGTTAGGGGGGCAGGAAATAATATATGGCATATCTCTGTACCTGCCCTTTGATTTTGCTGTGAACCTAAAACTGCTCTTAAAAAAAGATAGTCTTTTTTTGTTTAAGTGTAATTGCCTCTAGAATGAATGAATATGGCTGACTAATGCTTTAAGCTCTAATTTTTTCCACTTGTGTTTTCCCCCTTCCCTTCCTTATGTAAAGAATTATGTATGTAGCAAGAAATCAGAAGTAATCTCTCCCTAGACTTACCTGGCTTTTGTTTTCCAAAAGCCTCAATCCACTGAGGTAAATAACATTTGACAGAAGAGGCTGAATGTTTGGGAGAAGTAAAAAGAAGCCCCCAAATAAAGATTAATCAGGTCCTAGTGGAAAGAAGCTATGACACCTAAAAGGAAGGGCTATTTCTGTTTCTACAAAGAAACTGGCTTAGAGGTCCATGGATTCCCAACTTGACCAAAGATTTCTGTAACCAGCATGATCAGAGAGATACAGGAGCCTACAAAAACAGTGACAGCCTCAGCATCACAGTCCACTTGATATACTGGCGTTTGTGGACTGTGATTCATGCATGCTACAGAAGATAATGTTTGCCTGGAAAGATTGGACAGAAAGATAACTCTCAGATGCAGAAGTACATGCTCAAAATCCATAAGCTTAAATCTGAGGTGCTTCGGACATGGAAGCAACCTGGATGTCCATCAACAGATGAAGGGATACAGAAATTGTAGTACATATATACAATAGAGTATTACTCAGCTATAAAAAAGAATGCATTTGTGTCAGTCCTAATGAGGTGGATGAACCTAGAGCCTATTATACAGGGTGAAGTAAGTCAGAAAGGGAAAGATATATGTTATATATTAATGCATACTTATGGAATCTAGAAAGATGGTACTGATGAAACTATTTGCAGGGCAGCAGTGGAGACACAGACACAGAGAACAGACTTGTGGACACAGTTGGGGAAGGGGAGGGTGGAACAGATTGAGAGAATAGCATGGAAACCTATACATTCAGTTCAGTTGCTCAGTCGTGTCTGACTCCTTGCGACCCCATGATTCACAGCATGCCAGGCCTCCCTGTCCATCACCAACTCCCGGAGTTCAATCAAACTCATGTCCATTGAGTCGGTGATGCCATCCAGCCATCTCATTCTCTGTCGTCCCCGTCTCCTCCCACCCCCAATCCTTCCCAGCATCAGAGTCTTTTCCAGTGAGTCAACTCGTTGCATGAGGTGGCCAAAGTATTGGAGTTTCAGCTTTAGCATCAGTCCTTCCAATGAACACCCAGGATTGATCTCCTTTAGAATGGACTGGTTGGATCTCCTTGCAGTTCAAGGGACTCTCAAGAGTCCTCTCCAGCACCACAGTTCAAAAGCATCAATTCTTCGGCAATCAGCTTTCTTCACAGTCCAACTCTCACATCCATACATGACCACGGGAAAAACCATAGCCTTGACTAGACGGACCTTGGTTGGCAAAGTAATGTCTCTGCTTTTTAATATACTATCTAGGTTGTTCACAACTTTCCTTCCAAGGAGTAAGCGTCTTTTAATTTCATGGCTGGAATCAGCATCCGCAGTGATTTTGGAGCCCAAAAAAATAAAGTCTGACACTGTTTCCACTGTTTTTCCATCTATTTCCCATGAAGTGATGGGACCAGATGCCATGATCTTAGTTTTCTGAATGTTGAGCTTCAAGCCAACCTTTTCACTCTCCTCTTTCACTTTCATCCATATGTAAAACAGATGGCAAGTGGGAATTTGCTGTGTGATACAGGAAGCTCAACCCAGTGCTCTGGACAATCTAGAAGAGTAGGTTGGGGATGGAAATGGGAGGAGGGTTCAGGAGGGAGGGGACATTTGTGTACCTGTGGTTGATTCATGTTGATGTATGGCAGAAACCAACACAATATTATAAAGCAATTATCTTCCAATTTAAAAAGGTTTAAATAAATCTGAGGTGATAAAGTGCTCAACTACCCCCAAAAAAGGTGGGGAGGGAGAAAGTTCAGCTGCTTTGGGTCTATGCACTTGCAACAGTCTCCTTTTGATAGAATATAGGGAAAGGATAAAAGATGAGACATTTTTTGCAGTTATTAACAGGTGACACAAAGAGGAGGCAATAAAGCATGAATTTTATGAAAAATTTTGGTGCTCAGGTCAGACTCCTGAGTTAGACATTCTCTGTCTCAAGAAACAAAGCAGGAGGCTTCAGTCACAGGAAGGTGCCCTGTAAGCAAGCTAAACACGTTCTGATTTGGGGTTTTAATAGCTACGAAGTTTAAATAGCCCTCTGCTGTCTCCCATCACGTTGACCTCACGGAATTATATAGTAAAGAGAATGTAAGGTTTTCCAAATTATAAGGCACCTGTGGTTGTTCATATCTAGGACATCAAAGAAAGCAGAGCCACAACTGGTGCCATGATTACAGTGGCAGTGAATCAAGGGTGATGAGCTAAGAGAACTTACCTAACAGTTTTGAGGTCATTTTATCTGGAAATAAAAAAGCATTCAGGGGGCTTCCCTGGTGGTCCATTGTTTAAGAATTCACCTTTCAATGCGGGGGACAAGTTTTGGGAAGATCCCACAGGCCTCAGGGCAACTAAGCCCATGTGCCACAACTACTGAAGCCCATGTGCCTAGACCCCTTGCTCTACAATAAGGGAAGCAACCACAAGGAGAAGCCCACGTACACCGACTAAAGAGTAGCTCCCGCATGCTGCAACTAGAGAAAGCCGGTGTGCAGTAAGAAAGACCCAGTGCAGCCAAAAAAAATTTTTAATGTCGTTCCACTTTAAAAAAGTGTCCTGACTAGAGACAGGAGCAACTGAGGAGTGTGGGGGTGGGAGAAGCAGAAAGGAAGCAATCCAGAAATGGCCAACCTCGTACCTCCCCCAGGAGTCAGCAACCCTCTTGTAGCAGGCCTTACCTCCTTACCTGAGGGGGAGGCAAGTACCTGTGGCTTCAGCAAAGTTAGAAGCTTAGACAGTGGGACTAATTTCTGAAATGAGACTGTGTTCTGCAATTTAACTTTCAATATTAATAATATTAATTATAATAATATTTACATATGGTTAAGTTAGAACACAGGACTTTGCTGCGTTCCCCAACCGTGACCAAAGAAATCAGGTCTCCTGTCATTGTTATCCAGGATCAAGGGAAGAACTTTCTGCATGGAGTATATTACAAAGGAACCATGGAAGAACAGAATTAAAGATGCTATGGAGTTGATATGTTCCTGTCAAAATTACCAGTTGTATTGTGTTGAAAACAAAAGTCCCAACCTCTACCACCTGTCGGTGAACAGTGGGAGATCTATTATTCTTAAACAAAAAGATGTTTGTTATAGTGAGACAATGTTGGCAGAGATGGGGCCCAGCTCGTGACGGCTTCAGCAGACGGCCACTGTTCACCACTGCCCTCCTCGCTTCACAGACCTTCTCCTCTGACTCTGCTCCCAATGGAGCAAAACAGTCTACTCACGTTCCTGTGTAGAGTAGCTTAGACATTTCTTATTAGATAAGCTCCTGACTTCCCTACTCACAGGGTCAAGTTATTTTCCTAAAACGAATAATAAAACATTCTTTCTCTACAAGATATTCTGGCATCAATTGAAGAGACTCTATACTTTTCATTCTGCACCCATTTGATAGCAACCAAAATGAGTTGTGCGTTTATAAAGATAATCCGCTGTGTGCATTTAGAATGATAATCTTTTCAGCAAAAATTTTGTAGCGTTCAAACACAAAACTCACATGGATGGTGAGAATTTTGCTTGACTACAGTTCAATACTTCTGGCTCCTAGTGGTTATTAGGCAGTTATAAGTTTCATATTAACTCACAGCTTCTGAATTCTTATTCACAAAATTTGCTCAGTTCAGTTGTAGCACTGACAAATATGGTAGTGCCAGGTCAGTGGCCAGGTTATCAACAATAACTTATTTGGTAACATTTCCAACAAGACAAGGGTCTGTGTTTCATAAAATTGGGAAGCTTTCTATGACTTAAAATTATTCAGCTGAAGAATGTTCCACTAAGTAAGTCAGAAATGACTGATGGGGTTAACTTTACAAGTCTAGTGATCCTAGATTATGAAAAATTATTTGCAATTGACAAGATAGTTATCACAGGCAAAAACATAACCTACTGAAACAATTCCTAGTTCTGACTGCAATATTCCAAAATATTTCAGATTTTCTCAAACATTATTATAAGTTTATTTTCAAAATATTTCCTCAGCAAGTATTTTTCACTTTACTTTTTTTACATCATTATTGACTCTATTCCCCACACTTTACATTTCATACCTGTGGCTCATTTATTTTGCAACTGGAAGTTTGTAACTCATATATCTCTCTCACCTATTTCTTTCCTCTTTCCTGTCCCTCTTCCCTCTACCTGTTTGTTCTCTGTTTCTATTTTATTATGCTTGTTCACTTGTTTGGTTTTTTAGGTTCCACATGTAAGTGAAGTCATACAGCATCTGTCATTCTCTGACTTATTTCACTTAGCATAATATCCTCTAGTTTCAGCCATGTTTTTGCAAATGCTAAGATTCCATTCTTTTCTATAACTGAGTATACATGGCATGTGTGCCGTATTTTCTTCATCCATTCATCTATTGATAGGCATTTAGATTGCCTGTATGTCTTAACCATTGTAATAGTACTGCAATGAACATAGGGGTGCTTTCATTTTCTACTGATAATACCCAGGAGTGGAACTGCTGGATCATATGGCAGTTCTCTTTTTAATTTTTTGAGGATTCTCCATAGAGGCTGTACAATTTATGTTACTACCAACAGAGCACAAAAGTTCCCTTTTCTCTGCGTCCTTGCCAATACTTGTTATTTGTTATCTTTTTTTATCATAGCTATTCTGACAAGTGTGAAGTGGTATCTCATTTTTGTTTTGATTTCCATTTCTCTAATGATTAGTGATGTTGAGCATCTTTTCCTGTTGGCCATCTGTATGTCTTCTTTGGAATAAAATGTTTAATTAAATTCTCTGCCCTTTTTTTTTAATCAAGTTGTTTATTTTCAATATTGAGTTGTGTGAGTTCTTTGTATAATTTGGATCTATCCATACTGATAAAAATGAATACCTGAAGAATTAAATAAATAGGAGAGAAGCAATAGCTCTTCAGTACAGGAGAATTTCAATTCATAAATGGAGAAGAAATAATGGAAACAGAAAATCACCATTTGGCAAACAACCACAGGAGTAATTGCTACAGGCAAAAGTCCTCAATATCTGCTAAAATTCAAATGGGAATATGATGAGAAACAGGGTACTTTCCCAGTCTGAAAGTCAGTTTACAGTGGAGAAATCTAGTGGGTCTCATTAACCAAGTGATCAAAATTAACATCACAGCAATGAGACAGCAGCATGATGGTTGCAGTCCACTGAGAAGCGCACAGAATCATTCTGTGTTAATCTCGCCCCGAAGAGAAAACAGCAGACCAACTCAAACTGAGAGACAGTATCCATGATAACGCTACTGTACTTTTCAAAAGTCAAGGTTGTAAGGAAAGACGGAGGAATGGTTAAAAAAAGGCAGACTGAAAGCAATGTGGGATCATGGGACAGAAAGAGAACAGTTGTGGGAAGAATGGTGAAATCTGAATAAAGGTCTTTCAGTTCAGTTCAGTTCAGTCGCTCAGTCGTGTCCGACTCTTTGCGACCCCATGAATCACAGCACGCCAGGCCTCCCTGTCCATCACCAACTCCTGGAGTACACTCAAACTCATGTCTATCCAGTCGGTGATGCCATCCAGCCATCTCTCCTCTGTCGTCCCCATCTCCTCCTGCCCCCAACCGCTCCCAGCATCAGAATCTTTTCCAGTGAGTCAACTCGTCGCATGAGGTGGCCAAAGTATTGGAGTTTAAGCTTTAGCATCAGTCCTTCCAATGAACACCCAGGATTGATCTCCTTTAGAATGGACTGGTTGGATCTCCTTGCAGTATAAGGGACTCTCAAGAGTCTTCTCCAACACCACAGTTCAAATCATCAATTCTTCTAGTTAACAGTTAATACGCATGTTAACTTCATGGTTTCAATCATTTGTACCATGGTCATGCAAATATGTTAACATTAGGAGAAAAGCTGGGCAAGGGATATATGGACATTTTTTAAAACTACATTTTTTTTCAGTATTATAAATATTTAGTATTTTTTTAAAAATGGCCCACATAAAAATACACCTTAAAAAAAAGCACACAACTAGGAGACAAGTACAAGTATAAAAGAAAGGTGGGCTAGCCAAATCCCTTTTTACATCCAAAGATCATATCAATGCTGCTTCCCCACAACCCAGGGGTGAGTGTGTGTGTGTGTGTGTGTAAGTTCTTATTCTGTCTCCCAATTCCCCCATGCAACTTAGTCCCTTAAAAACAAGCCAACGGCTTTATCTGGGATTCAATGGAAGAAAAAGCGTTTCCTTATTAGATGAAAATGTTCTGTTGGGACTCACGTGGGGATGCTGTGTGTCTATATTGCATGTTGCTGCTGCTGCTAAGTCGCGTCAGCCGTGTCCAACTCTGTGCGACCCCATAGACGGCAGCCCAACAGGCTCCTCTGTCCCTGGGATTCTCCAGGCAAGAATACTGGAGTGGGTTGCCATTTCTCCATAAACTACATTTTTAAAAGTCTAAAATTTAGACTTTTAACTGTAAGTTAAAACTTTTAACTGTAAGTCTAAAGCTAAATCAAAAATAGAAGTTAAAAATATGTCAACGTCATAAAAAGTGAAGACTGAGAGACTCACAGATTGGAGGAGACTGAGAAGACAAGACAGGTTAACGTTTCTCATCGTGACTGTGGTGACAGTTTCACAGGTGCACGCACATTAAAACATCAAACTGCATCCTTTAAACAAACAGTTTTCTCTATTGGGTTTTTTGTTTGTGTGTTTTGTTTGGCCTCGTGTGTGGCATGCAGGATCTTAGTTCCCCAACAAGGGATTGAATCCATGCCCCCTACAAGAGTTTTAACCACTGGACTGCCAGGGACATCTCTATTCTCTGTTAACTAGAAAACAATAAAACTCTGAAAAAAAGATGGAGGAAATAGCTGGAGGCAATGCACAATTTACAGTGAAATACAGAATGAGTGAATTCATGAACTGTGTGTTTAATTCCCATGTGTACTAGAAGAATAGATTTGAGACCTGGGCCTGCCCAAGCTGAGCATTTCATCTTCTGCCCCTTAGAATCAGACTCATCAGTTCAAGTACAAAGCCAAGACCCAAGTCAGTTCAATCAGAATCCTCCCTAGGAGGATTCTTGTGCCGGAGTTATAAGAAAAAAACCCCACCCATCCCCCACCATTGGTGTGATAGTCTTAAGGTGTATGTAGCCCTCTCTGCCTCTATCGGAGCCTCCATGAGAATGAAATCACTATAGAAGAAAGCAGATGGGAAGAGAGAATGAATGACATTATTTTAATTTTTGGATCCAGTTGTTCCTGAACTGCATTTGTATGTCAGTCAGTTATAAAAACCATCAGTTCACTTTTTCCCCCCCGAGTTCCTGTCACTTACAACCAAATGAGTCCTGAGCACAAAATAACTCTAAAACCAGTGTGGTAACAAATGTCATAAATAACCCTCCTTATCCTTGAATACCAACAGTGTCCAAACACAGTTTTAGAAACTAGAAGAAAAAAAAATAGAAACTAGAATTGTTTAAAGAAGATGGCTAACCCATGATTATTACAATGCAGTTAAGAATTCCACAAACAATTCACTGGGCATTATCAGATCCTGGGTCCTGAACTAGACACTGACTAATGAACGGAACAGTCAACTCCTACCTTCTTCCACTCATCCAGAGTTGAATATCTATAGCCAGCCCTCCTCTAAGTCCTAAAGAACTTAAAGAGAACTAGAATTCAGAATCATACAGTGAAGTGAGTTTTCCCTTTGTTCTAACTCTAGCACCTCATCCCTGTGTTTAGGCCCACATGCGTGTTTCTGTCTTTTTTTACCTGGAAGCCCTGGCTTGATAACACATCAGGGTTCTAGTTCTGCTTCCTACTCTGCTGATGCCCTTGAGCTTCCATCCTGGGTCAACTCAACTTGCTACTCCGCTTCCGGGTACCAACGCCCTGCCTGCCTGGATCTGCATGTATTGCCCATTTGCAGTCTCACTGCCGTGACACCCAGATGGGACTCTAAATAAATCAGGAATTATTTTGGTTGCAAATAAAGAGAAAACCAGCTCCCAAGTAGGGACTAACAACAGTTAGATGAATAGGGATTTCATTTTCTCACAGAACAGGAAATCTGAGGTGAGTGGTCCCCTGCTGTTTGTTCAGCAGCTCAGCGATAGCAGTACCTGCCCTCTGCAGTCCTCTCAGCTTCTCCCTTGGGCAGCAAGGTGCCTTAGGCTCCAGACATAAAGTCTGCCTGCCTTTTAGAAAAGGAAGAAGAGAGGAAAGGAGGTGCCGGCCACAGTTCCCCCTTTCATCAGGAAAGAAAAGCTCTTTCAGCAACTCCTCAGCATTCTTCTCAGCCAGAATGACATCAAGGGGACTGGGATGGGCCCTAATAGCCCTGCCAGAATTTTTTTAAAATATATATATATAAATCCTACAAATGCAATGAAGTACCAGTGATTCTTGAAAGAAGGCTATTTATTCTATGAATGAGACATCATCTGGACTTTTGATAAAGAAACTAAATATGTAATGAGGGTTTTCCCTGTGGTTAAGTGGTTAAGATTCTGCCCTCCCAATGCAGGGGGCCCAGGGTTCGATCCTTGGTCTGGGAACCAGACTCCACATGCCACAACCAAGAGTTTGCAAGGTGCAATGAAGATACAAGATCCTGTGTGCTGCAACTAAGAGCCAGTGAAGACAGATAAATAAAGAAAAATATTTAAAATAATAAATACATAATGAAACAAATGTTGTTACTTATAATGAAACTTTTAAAAGGCCAATTTGAAGGAGTTGGAAATACAAAGAGCAAAGTCAGCATTTGTCCCTGCTTGAACTCGATTTGTACGCTGTTAACTGCCTGATTTTACAACTACGTTGACAGTTGTGTGTGTGTGTGTTAGTCGCCCAGTCATGTCCGACCCTTTGCGATCCCACAGGCTGTAGCCCACCAGGCTCCTCTGTCCATGGAATTCTCCAGGCAAGAATACTGGAGTGGATTGCCATTCACTTCTCCAGAGGAACTTCCCAACCCAGGGATCGAACCCTGGTCTCCTGCATTGCAGACAGATTCTTTACCGTTTGAGCTACAGTTGACAGTTTTGAACATTACTAAAATGGCCTGTCTTTGTTAGCAGGTTAGCCCTGACTTGTGACCAGATGAGAAGATGTCCGTATATGGGCTGTGGAGTGAAACAAAGGCAACAAAGGCAGTCTGTGTGCCCACATGGTTGCATTCATCACAGGTTTCTGTCGGAAGCTTGTTAAAGTAAACTTGTTACCAGACAGGTTAGTTCAGTTGAGTTTCAAACACATACTTGCAAGGGATCATCTATACTTGTTGAGTATCAACATGGTTAATTTAAATTTTATTTCAATGTCATCATTACAATAAAGCTGTTTTATCCTTTTTCCCCGTTTCAAGTGAAAAAATAATCAGGTTCATAAACAGTTGAACTATGAAATAAATCTGCTTTCTAAAAATGTTCACAAACATAATGCAACTCCCTATTTTTAAAAAAATTGGTACAGAAATGGAGAAAGTGGAAAATGTAATAATCCTACCGTTTAGAGTAACCACTGTTAACAATGTGGTAAGCTGTAATATGACAATGTAGAAAGTTGCCTCTTTCAAACTTCGACAAATATGGGAGAAAGACACATCAGAGTAAAAACTTCATTGTCTCTCCCAGTCACCAAGGGATGGAGTTAGTGGACACCTGCATAGTAATGTCACCTTGGACTTAATGAACACATGGCCCTGTTAAAAGGTTTTTGAATCCTTTCTTATTAAGTGGAGCAACTTCTATATTTTCCAGGCATTCTGTGTATTTGCCAACATTTGATGGATTGTGAACACTGGCTTTATCACATTCTCCCCAAGAAAAGATAATGTGTAACGTTCTGTCTCTCAGAACCTTTCTTTCTCCCCAGAGAGTACTACTTCTTAGAAGACACGCAGTGTAGACGTCAGCCGGAGTGTGAAAACCCAGGCCCCCAACCTATGAATTTTATTTGTTTGTTTATTCATCCCTTGAGTTTTAAACTGCAATTCCTCTGGACTTCCCTGGTGGTCCAGTGGCTAAGCCTCTGCACTCCCAATGCAGGAAGCCTGGGTTCAGTTCCTAGCCTGTGAACTGGATACCTACCACATGCTGTCACTGAGTTCACATGATGCAACAAAGATCAAAGATCCCTTGTATTGCAACTAAAATCTGGTGCAGCCAAATAAATAAAAAGTAAATAAATCAAGTGCAATTCGTTTAAACCACCTCTCACCCTCCATTTCTATCACCTAGAGAAATTCTCAAGCATTCTCCTAAGATTTCTGAAACATTCTGTGGGTTTAAAGTCTTTTTGGCTCATGGGTGATGTCTCTATTTGACCCTGATTTCACCCCCAAATGCAGAGTTCAACCTCATTTTCAGTTTCCACAAGAAATCCCTTTGCCCCAAGCATGTTATATTCGAAAAGTCTTTAGCAGAGCCTGGAGAATTACAAACGGCACCCAGCCTTCCGCCATCCCCTTTGCCTCTATCTTCTCTCCTCTTGGATCTCTCCTTTCCTCAGCCCCAAATTCTTCCTCTTCAGTTATCCAGGCAATCTCCTGTTTCTTGTAAGCAAATGGTTTCCCAAATTTGATCTCCAAACCAGCAACATCACACCACCCAAGAGTGTGTTAGAAAATGTTAGAAATGCAAGCTCTTAGGTTCTACCCCAGATCTACCAAATCAGAAACTCTGCAGGGAGCCAGCAATTCAGGGGTTTAATAAACCCTGCCCAGGGGTTCTGACATCTGCTAAAGTTTAAGAACTTCTGCTCTCAGATCCAAGACTTAAACTCTGCCCCACACCTGCCTCTGAAGTAACTCTGTGAAGAAGCACCCCATACACCAAAAGAGAAATTTCACCCACCTACTGAGAGTATGCCCTTATCTTACTGCACACCATATGCATGATACTACGTTTGCTTCTTGTTCTTCTTGTCGTTCCCTTCTGATCAAACCCTTTCTCTTCCTTGTTATGGAACACCGAGGTAGAGCCAGGGGCCTGGCCATCCCCTTGACCATAGCCTGACTCACTGAGTTGCCAAGCCACTCCAGAGGAACCTGGGTGGGCCCAGCCTGTGGGTGTCTGATAGGCAGGAGATCACAACAGGACACAAAGATCCTCACATGTAAAAGCGTGTGAGAACCAGGGGTGCAAGGAATTAACTGTATGCATGCTCAGTCACTCAGTCATGTCTGACTCTTTGTGATCCCATGGACTATAGCCCACCAGGATCCTCTGTCTATGGGATTTCCCAGACAAGAATATTGGAGTGGGTTGCCATTTCCTACTCCAGGGGTCTTCCCAAACCAGGGTTCGAACCCTTGTCTCCAACAGCTCCTGCATTGGCAGGTGGATTCTTTACCATTGAACCACCTGGGAAGCCCATGGAATTAACTAGCAAAAAAACAAACTCTAAGATGAGAGGTTGAAAGGTTAACATAAACTAGAGGCACTCTTACTATGAATTGGAGGATTTGAGTTACTTTGGTGGACAAAGGAGACACGGGAAGGGAAAAGACATGCAGCAACCCTCACCCTGCCTTGCAAGTCTACAGACCAGGTCATGAATAAATTCTCCCCAGAAGGAGGGGATACCCGATTCCCCAGAGTCTGATGCCTTTTCCAAAGAATGGAGAGAGACTGAGACCTCCCTGGGCTGAGGTCCTCCTGGAAGCATGGCTGGCTCTTTGTGAGATCCGAATTCACTTTCCCACCCCACCTCCAAACTGCCTCTCC
This sequence comes from Moschus berezovskii, assembly GCF_049115385.1. Lineage (NCBI taxonomy): Eukaryota > Metazoa > Chordata > Mammalia > Artiodactyla > Moschidae > Moschus > Moschus berezovskii. The sequence continues at coordinate 129,892,336 of NC_142460.1, read as the reverse complement.
CACTCCTCCAGTCCTGATTATCTTTAGTCAGGGCCCTTTCTCATCACCCTTCCTCTATGCACGTTCAACCCCTTATTTTTCCGGTCTTTTTTCCTTGACCTAGTTTTCTACCATTCCACTCCCTCCTGAACCTTTCTCCCCATGGAGGCCTCTAAAACTTGTTTCCAAGAAAGCAAACTCCCTGATATACTCTATCTTTCCTCTGAAAGTTCCATCCACTTCTGAAAGCTGGCCTTTCCCAGAGGAACTTTGTTTCCTTCTCCCACTCTTAGGTGGACCCCAATCTCATCAGTGTGCGCACAGAGAAAACATTCTGTTCCCGCTCCTTCATCCGCCCCGCCAGCAAAACTTCAGCACCGCCCCCGGTTTCCCCAGTGATTTGTCGTGACCCCAGAGAAAACTTACACGTACTCCTGCTCTTCTCTCCAAAATCTTAAACAGAGATCACTGCCTCTTTAAGCCAGCTGAGGCTGGTCCTGATGCTACCCTCAAGCTGGGCCCTCGGCTTTGTGGGCCCAGCCAGACAGTGGTCCTGGTACGGCATAGGAGTGAGACCCAGGTCTCCAGTCCTTTATCCCTCAGACCCAAAGTCTTACAAGGTCCCTCATTACCCAGTCCCTGCAGCTTCTGACTGACCCTCTCAGGGTCTCCTTTTCCCTTATCTTTCTCCTTCTCTCCCACATACCCAAGCAACAATGCCTTTTTCCCCTTTATTGAGACATAATTGACAAATGACGTATAAATTTAAGGCGTACAAGGTGACAGGTGACATATGTGTATATTGTGAAATGATGACCAACCGTTTCAATGATGACCTCGTGTTTTCAATTTCCTCATAAGGCTAGTTGACATACATCACCTCACATGGTACTACTTTTTTGCCTTTTTCTCTTTCCAGTAGTCTCAAGCATATTGAGAATACAAATGCACACCAGGGGTTAGAGGTCATTTACAGCCTCACAAAATGCAAGCTTTTATAGCATTTTATACCCCTAACCTTCTCTATCTTCTAGAAGGCTCTATTTTTTACTTTCAGAACACCCCACACTTTGACCTCCCTCCTTCACTCTGGCCACATCTTCTCTTTTGGAAGTCCTTTCTATAAAGAAGGCTGAGTGTTGAAGAATTGATGCTTTTGAACTGTGCTGTTGGAGAAGACTTTTGAGAGTCCCTTGGACTGCAAGATCAAACCAGTCAGTCTTAAAGGAAATCAGTCCTGAATATTCATTGGATGGACTGATGCTGAAGCTGAAACTCCCATACTTTGGCCACCTGATGCGAAGAATTGACTCATTGAAAAAGACCCTGATGCTGGGAAAGATTGAAGGCAGGAGGAGAAGGGGCCGACAGAGAATGAGATGGTTGGATGGCATCAACGACTCAATGGACATGAGTGTGAGCAAGCTCCAGGAGATAGTGAAGGACGGGGAAGCCTGGCGCGCTTCAGTCCACGGGGTGGAAAAGAGTCAGACACAACTGAGCAACCGAACAACAACAACAGCAGTATTTTGGCGCTCCTTTCTTGGACCCCATTTCCTTTTACTGCGTACATTTCTCTTGCCCAGTCTTATTCACTGTCGTGTCCAGTTCTCATAGACAGGCTGAGGGTCCCCAAGTCCACAGTTTGGCCTAGGCCCCGTCTCTGCTCCAGGGACACAGACTTTCCTGCTCACTGGGGATCTCTTCTTGGCTGTCTTTCAGGTACCTCATCAGCGTCTGTGTTAGTTAGTCGTGTCCAACTCTTTGAGACCTCATGGACTATAGCCCACCAGGCTCCTTTGTCCATGGGATTTCTCCGGGCAAGAATACTGGAGTGGGCTGCCATTCCTTTCTCCAAGGGATCTCAACCCAGGGTCTCCTGGGTTCGAACCCAGGTCTCCTATATCGCAGGTACATTCTTTACCGAGCCACCAGAGAAGCAGCATGTCCTAACGCATAGTCCTTCCCCACAAATGAGCTCTTTGCCTGTGTTCTCCATCTCAGTGAACGGCACCATCACCCTTCTAGTTGCCCAAAGCTAGGCGTTTCTTACTTCTACTTTTCCCTCACTCTCTACACCAGAGCCTGGAGTCAGGTCCTCGCCTCTTGGTCCAGATCGATATGTTTACCTCTCAGATTTCCTGCTTAAGCCACTTACTACCTAGAGCTCTGCTCTCCCCCATGGCAGTGTTTGCAGTCCGTCTCTCATCACGGCAACATGGAAGATGACAACTCTTGTACAGTAAACTGGGACAACCATTCGAAGCTGCTGGAAGAAGCTGTCAGGTCCTGCCTATTGACCCAGAGGCTAAAGGTTCATAATCTGGGCTTACTTCAAAGCCATTCATGCCACACCAGACAGCTCTGGAGTAATTTCTTCACCCTTTTGCTGCCGGGGAGGCCTTTCTAAACACAGACTTTACCATTTCACTGTTCTGCTCAGAATCCTAGTGTGGCTGCCCACCAGCTTCTGCAGCTCTTCAAGAGCTGACCCTGCCTCCTTCATTAGCCATCTCACTTCCTCTCATCTTCTTCTTCTCATGTTCCAATCACACCAAAATAATTTGTCATTATTACCTAGAAGTCTACCTCTCGACGTCCTTACCCCTTACACAGCACCCTGTACCTCCTTGAAAATGCACTCTTCACCATCTAACATGTAAATTCACTGAGGAAGGGGACCAAGCCCAGAACTGAGCATGGGACTTCCCAGGGGCTAAGACTTAGTGCTCCCAGTTCAAGGAGTCCAGGTTCAATCCCTGGTCAGGGAACTAGATCTCACATGTTGCAACTAAGACCTAGTTAAATGTTTATAAAATATGTTTAACATTATTACCATTTTATTTATTAAAATTATAATTATTTTATTATAATTATTAAAATATTTTTTAATATTTTAAAAAATTTTTTCAAAAAAGAACTGTGTCTGACACATAATAAGAACCCAAATACTTATTTAAGAATGAGTTAGCTATCATGATGGAGCACTAAAATTGGGGAGGAGAAACTTGGGTCCCAGCCATGCCACTAACCTACTGAACCACCACAGTCTTCTCATCATCAAATGAGAGCCCTGATCTTGGCATTCCCTTCCAGCTCCAAAGGCTGGTACTTCCACGGCTGTTTGGATCCCAGCAGTTCTGCAAAGCCTGACAATTCTTCTCCTTTGCAAATGATGAAGGTTCAAATTTGGAGCAACTACTACAAATATCTGCGTTAAAGGAAATAAGAATGTAACTAAATATAAGTAGTGTCTTCTAAAAAATTCCAAATTTGGAGAGGGCAGCAAACCTGAATTCCCCCACAGCTAATATTTGGTGTTCAGCAGGAAGAAGTGAGGCCCAGGGCTGCAGAGGAGGGAAGGTCTCAGGATCCCTGGGTTTCCTTCTTTCCTGACTTCATTCCATTTTCATCCCTCTTCCACCCAAGTCATTTGGTCCCCAAAACAAACAGGTACACTGTTTTCTTCAAGGCTGACTGTGAAATAAGGCCCAAGTAAAGGAGGTGGAGAGGTGGGTAACACAAGGTCTGAGGCAGGCTCTTCAGTAAGTCCTTTCAAGATTCTACTGATCTTCCCAGACCACAGTCACCAAACAAAAAGGTTTAGTCATCATGAAGAAAATGGGTTACATTAATGTTACACTTTATATTGGGCAGTGTGACTCTAAATGAAAAAGATGCTAATAAATGACCCAATTCAAGAAGAAAGGAAAATGTCAATCTTCCCATGGAAAAGAACATGAGAAACTCAGCCACTGTTCAGGATCTTTCATCTTGAAATTCTGTTGGCATGGTAGGACTTAAACCAAGTCTCAAACCAAAGTGATTGTTCTTGCTGGGGTTTCTGCCAAGTAGAATTTTATAGTTCAAAGGCCATGCTAATAATAATGCTCACCATAATAATAGCAGCTATTGAATGCTTACTCACAGAGTTGTATCCATTATGGGCAAACTGAATCCTAGTGTTCATTTATGTTGTTTAGTTTGAGAGAAATTATCAGAATAATAACCACATACACATACATGCATACACATAACTACCCTTCTGGTATATAACTTAAATCTATTAATAATTATTTTTATTTCTATAGTACTTTAGATTTTGTAGGTTTATATTTATTTCACTTTCACTCACATTTGCTTCTTTTAATATCTTCTAGTACACCCCACTGAGATTTGAAGGACTGAGAAACTTTAGAAACAAGACAATTATTGGGGCTGGGGACTGAGAATGAGGAGTGATAATTGAGTAAAGTGATGGAGGAGAAGTGTGAAAGTTCCTGCAGCAGCAGCTTATCTGCCATATGTGTCCCTGCAGATAAAATGACTTTTCTTCCAACTTTAGAGCAAGAGATGCCAGCGCTGGTCTGGAGATGCCTGCTTCCGAGTGTGGGTGTCCGCAGGAAAGTGAGCCCAGAACACTGTGTCTGGGGGTGTAGGGTCATCTGTCCGCTCTGCTCCTAGAGCTGGAGAAAGGAAACTGAGCAGCCTGGGAGGGAGTGGGGGCAGTGGTTTTGGTCCCCAAGAGGTGAATGCCAGAACCAGCTATGATACAGAGCTTCCAGGGTGAGGGTGTGCTGCCCTGGGCTCACCCCACTGAGGGTCCTCCTCGGCTAAGCCTGGGCTGAGGCAGGGAGAGTCCTGATTAAAAGGATCGCTTTAGGCTTGGGTCCCACCCGATCTGTGGGGTATGGTCACTCAGTGGGCAGCCGTGACCACCTGCGACAAGGGAGGGCCAGCCTCAGAAAAAGATAGTGAATGCCAGTGAGACACAATGGCAGCAACACCCATCCGGGCAGAGCGGACACGAGTGTTTTCCTGACCAGACCCTTGCAAACAGGGTGAGCCCTAAGGCATTTGCAGATGGGAAGGGAGAAGATTTATACATTTTAAAATCTTTTGGTTCATGTGAAAGCCCATCTTCAAGAATTTAAAGAATCAAAGTTTCAGGGGCATTTTGTCTGTTGCCCTGCAAACATCCTATTTGAACAGTCAAAACTGTGTGGCTGGGACTTGCCTGGCCGACCAGTGGTTAAGACCTCGCCTTCTAATGCAGGAGGTGTGGATTTGATCCCTGGGTTGGGAAGATCCCCTGGAGTAGAAAATGGCAACACACTCCAGTATTCATGCCTGGAGAATTTCATGGACACAGGAACCTGGTGGGCTACAGTCCATGGGGTTGCAAAGAGTTGGACACTACTGAGTCACTAACACACACACACACACACACACACACACAGCTAAGATCCTGCACGCCTCAGGGTCAAAACAACCAAAAACATAAAACAGAAACAATATTGTAACAAAGTCAATAAAGACTTTAAAAATCTTTCACATTAAAAAAAAAACACAAAACCCCACACCTCTGTGGCTGACCTTGGTGTGGGCTGGAGGTGGAGGAGGAGCTGGAGAGAAAGCAGTCTGGAGTTGGCTTGCTTCTTATCATGGTTACCATTATGTTTAAAACAGAAAAAAATGGGATAAGAGGTCTGAAGAAAATGCTGTGGCCACCTGAACCCTGAGTTGGCTATCTGGGGTCACTCAGAGGCTTTCACCTCTCCTTTACCTTCTCTCCCTCCAGTGATTAAGTCCCCGTTCCAGAAAAACATCTATTTCTGCTTCATTGACTATGCCAAAGCCTTTGACTGTGTGGATCACAATAAACTGTGGAAAATTCTGAAAGAGATGGGAATACCAGACCACCTGACCTGCCTCTTGAGAAACCTGTATGTAAGTCAGGAAGCAACAGTTAGAACTGGAAATGGAACAACAGACTGGTTCCAAATAGGAAAAGGAGTACGTCAAGGCTGTATATTGTCACCCTGCTTATTTAACTCATATGCAGAGTACATCATGAGGAACGCTGGGCTGGAAGAAGCACAAGCTGGAATCAAGATTGCTGCGAGAAATATCAATAACCTCAGATATGCAGATGACACTACCCTTATGGCAGAAAGTGAAGAGGAACTCAAAAGCCTCTTGATGAAAGTGAAAGAGGAGAGTGAAAAGGTTGGCTTGAAGCTCAACATTCAGAAAACAAAGATCATGGCATCTGGTCCCATCACTTCATGGGAAATAGATGGGGAAACAGTGGAAACAGTGTCAGACTTTATTTTTTGGGGGCTCCAAAATCAATGCAGATGCTGATTGCAGCCATGAAATTAAAAGACGCTTACTCCTTGGAAGGAAAGTTATGACCAACCTTGATAGTATATTAAAAAGCAGAGACATTACTTTGCCAACCAAGGTCCGTCTAGTCAAGGCTATGGTTTTTCCCGTGGTCATATATGGATGAGAGAGTTGGACTGTGAAGAAAGCTGATCGCCGAAGAATTGATGCTTTTGAACTGTGGTGTTGGAGAAGACTCTTGAGAGTCCCTTGTACTGCAAGGAGATCCAACCAGTCCATTCTAAAGGAGATCAGTCCTGGGTGTTCACTGGAAGGACTGATGCTAAAGCTGAAACTCCAATACTTTGGCCACCTCATGCGACGAGTTGACTCACTGGAAAAGACTCTGATGCTGGGAAAGGTTGGGGGCGGGAGGAGAAGGGGACGACAGAGAATGAGATGGCTGGATGGCATCACTGACTCTGTGGACATGAATTTGAATGAACTCCGGGAGTTGGTGATGGACAGGGAGGCCTGGCGTGCTGTGATTCATGGGGTTGTGGAGAGTCGGACACGACTGAGCTACTGAACTGAACTGAACTGAAACCACTCACTGTAACAAAGACACAAATGTTATAAACAGTGAAACATTGTCCTGAATTTCTCCCTGTTCTCTCCTCCCCAGTCTTTTTTGGAAAGGGGTTATTAATCAGTTATTATAATTCTGTTTGAATGTAAGCAATTGTAAAATAAGTTTAAACAAAACTTTTTTAAAAGCTCAACTGGATTCTTGATATCATACCTGTGAGGTGATTGTTCTCATGGAATTTACAGACCCAGGTCTATAAGGATAATAAATAAATAAGGATACTATATATGTATTTACTAGAACATGTATTAATTCTTTTTATTTTTTCATGTGTTCAATATCTGCAGGTGTGGAAAGATGACTAAAGGTATACTAAAATAAATAACAATGTGAGTTCCTTGTGTCTAGGGAGAAAATTCTCATTTTCTTTAGATGTTTGGTTTTAAATCATTTGGAATTCAAAATGTGCTCTCCCACAGAAGTGGCAAGAATGAGAGAAATGAGGAAGAGGAACATCATGGGGGAAAAAAATGTCTCTAGGTATTTGAACTAGCTGGCATTACAACTTCCTGCAGCAGAATTTGAGGAAAAGAAAGGAGTCAATGTGGGGGCTACTCACATCGTACGTCACGAAGCACAAGACAGCTTGATTACTTTCCAGAGTAATGGCCTTGCATGGAGCCTCTGTGAGACAGCATATGGCCATCTACTTTTATACAAAAGTCTTTTATAACTCAGATTTGTGTCCCTTGGTCATCACTGCATAGACAATCCAAAGTCACCATTCTGATCTCCAGGGTGGATACATAATCTCTTCGCTAGTTCCATGCATTGCCCAGAATCTTCTAAAACAGTTTTCTGTTATAATCAGTTTGAATATAAGGTCCATGAGAGAAGGGAACTTGTCATTTTATTTGCTACTCAATACTCCTAGGGTCTAGAGCCGAGCCCAGCATGTAGTAAATGGAAGGTATTCGGGAAATATGTGTGGCCTGATTAATTGATTGAGGTTCCTGCAGGACCCTGGACAGACATCTTAACCAGAATGTAGATGGTAAAGAGTCTGCCGGCAGTGCGGGAGACCCAGGTTCAATCCCTGGGTTGGGAATATCCCCTGGAGAAAGAAATGGCAACCCACTCTAGTATCCTTGCCTGGAAAATTCCATGGATGAAGGAGCCTGGCAGGCTACAGTACATGGGGTTGCAAAGAGTTGGACACAACTGAGCGACTTCACTTCAACTGATAATTTTGTGTTATGATGAAACTCTTTTCTCAGCATATCTTATACTGAAGACAACAATTCTATAGTGTATTGGCTTACTCAAAATTTTTCTATGTAATAGTTACATTTTGGAGCTGTATTTCAGATATATAACAACCTTTACTACAACACTGCTGCTGCTGCTGCTGCTAAGTCGCTTCAGTCGTGTCCGACTCTGTGCGACCCCATAGACGGCAGCCCACCAGGCTCTGCTGTCCCTGGGATTCTCCAGGCAAGAACGCTGGAGTGGGTTGCCATTTCCTTCTCCAATGCATGAAAGTGAAAAGTGAAAGTGAAGTCGCTCAGTAGTTTCCATCTATTAAAACACACTTTTCCAGGATGTGTGTGTGTTTCCCATAATCAAGAGATGCGACCATGCAGTATGGCAAAAACATAAATGGTCATATTTGAAATACCAAATAAGGCATTAATTTGAGAACAAAGTTACTACTATTGGTTTAGTCTACTGGTGGGGCTTATTGCCATTTAATTTATCAAGTATTTATGAAGCCTGACATATTTGACACTTAAAAGATATGAACCCAGGTCTTCTAGTTGGGAAGCCAGGAAACCTACACTGTAAGGAAATAGCTGAATGACAGCACAGTGAACATGTGATTAAAAGCTCAGATGAGTGATAGCAATGCTGAATGCTCTGGGAGCATCAAAGGTAAAGGTGAGATCACTATGAACTCTCAGAGACAAAGGAGGTTTCAGGAAAAAGTATAGTCTGAACTGGACCAAATTGCTTCACTTTGAACCCACATGGATCCCCTCCGGTCCTTCTTTGGTTCTATAGCCCACACAAACAAGGAGTGTGGGGGAACACATCCCCCATCTTCTGGACCATGCTGTGTACTGCGGCCCCAGAATTCTGGCCAAACGTGGAGCCACTTTCAGGAGCTCATCTCCTGGCAACCACAGGCAGGCGAAGGGTTGAGTAGAAGGTAGAAAAGCAGCAGAGTGGACCAAGGCCTGAGGCTGCAGACTGGTGCTGGTTTATCCTGTACCATCACATCCTGGTGCAGAACAAGAATTCTAATTTAGAACTCAGCCTTCCAGATTACTAGGAAGGTCAAGGGAGGAAGATAGAACATATTTTTTAAAATTTTAGGATAATTTGTAACACTTAAATATTTAGACATAGTAATATTGATTCAAATTTGTACTTTTGCGCCAGACCTGGCAAATTTCAGGGGCAAGGCTGACTAGAAAGGATGCGGGAAGGGGACGGAGGAGGGGAGTAGAATGAAAAAGGGAACATCTAGGAGACATGGTATCCAGTGAGCTCCACATGATAGGTAAAGGGGACCTCTTGGCATGGGAAGGGGACTGCAGATGGGTTCTTCTTCTCCATGACTAAGAGAAGAGAAGTCCTTACCTGAATTTGTGCATACGCACGTTAATAAATCATAAGTTCCCTGTGATTTATGGTAATTTTGTGGGATATCTGCTTTCCTTTTAATAAATTCTTCACTGTATAAATCAAACAGAGTACAGTTCTGAGCTGCAATTAAGACTAGTATAAAAACACAAAAGAGGGGCTTCTCTGATGGTCCAATAGTTAAGGATCCACCTTCCAAAGCAGGGGACACTGGTTTGATCCCTAGTTGGGGAACTAGGATCCCACATGCCATGAGGCAACTGAGCTGCAACTAAAATCCAACAAAAGCAAATAAATATTAAGGAAGAACTTATAAAAATAAATAACTAATCAAAGCACACAAGAAAGGCTAGGGGTGATAGATATATTTTATGATAACAAATTAAGAAACAAACAAAAAAATGTGGAACCAAGCAAAATGGCCAACAACAGAATTAGTAAGTGAATGATGGTCTATCTGTATTGTGAAATACTATGTAACCATTAAAAGCCATATCAGAGAAGATCATTTAGTGACTTGAGAAATTGTTCATGATACAAGTGAAAAGAGCAGGATATAAAATTGTACTTGGTAAAAAAAAAATTGTACTTGGTATAATATTAAGTCTGTTTTTAGAAATAGATCATATGCATATTGAAAAGACTGAAAATAAATATATCATAATGGCAACTAATCTGTTTGGTGAGTAATATACATTTTTTATTTTCCCATATTTCCAAATTTTATATGATGACATGTATTAGGGTTGCAAACTGCTGCTATAAACACACACACACATACTTATACACATAGATGTGCACACACATGATCTGGAGAAAAGAGAAAAAAGTAGAACTAAGAATCATCACCAGAGTATTGTATTCCCATATAAGAACTTGTTGAAATGCTGAAATTAAGATGACCTTGTAAAAGAGCAAAAAGAAACAAACCTTTATAGGTAAGGAGGGTGAGTGAAAGGGTGCATCATCAGAAGAGGGGCATCAAGTGATTTCAAGAAGATGAGACATGGGAGCGGGTTAATTAGAGTGGAGGAAGCCCACAGTGCAAGTCTAAAGAGACTGAAGTGGAGGTGAGAGCCAATGCTAGGGCGGAAATCTGGGGAGATGATAGGCCAGGAACTGGGATGGTGGAGAGAGAGATGAGGGGGGTCTGAAACAAGGGTACATTGAAGGTTAACTTTTGGCCCCTTAAATGCCCTCTCTATGCCTATATGCAAGTAAAACAATGGACATTTATCTTGAGTGCAACAAATTGAAAACAAAAACAAGCAGGCACTTACCCAGAGATATGGATCTGCTTGGGAAGAACTAAGGCTTCCTCCTCCTTAGGCTGAAATGTTGAGGCTCTCCGGTAGATGATCAGCATCTTACCCACACACTTTAAAGCAAGTCTGCAGTTAACAAGAACTCCTTAAATCATGCAAAATTCTCAGCCTTATCAGTTTAAGAAGAGATATCTTGGGGGAAAAAAAGACCTACAGTGTCATAGTAGAGAAAACACATCAGTGACCTAGGACAATCAATCTGATCCTTCAGTCTTGAACAGAACACCAAAGATCACTGTGTTAAGTACCAATGGCAAGAAAGATAAAGATCCAGGTAAGCAAAGCACCTGGAAAAACAAATATAATTTGGGGAATAGAGGGGTAAATGGCTTTCTAATTAATACTTAAAGAGATTTAAGAAGTCAGTAATCCATGAAACAAGAAGAGAATGCAACGAAGAAGGAACATTCAAAACTATAAATGAAGCTGCTTGAAAATGAGAAACAAAAATTGACAAAGTGAAAAAAGAAAACTAGAGAACTGGTAAAGGAAAATACTCCTTTGGTGGCTCAGTGGTAAAGAATCTGCCTATCAATGCAGGAGATTCAGGTTGAGTCCCTGGGTCAGGAAGATCTCCTGGAGGGCAACCTACTCCAGTATTCTTGCCTGGAGAATCCCATGGACAGAGGAGCCTGGCAGGCTACACAGTCCATGGGGTCAGAAAAGAACTGGACATGACTTAGTGACTAAACAACAACAACAACAGTATTTCCTTGAGGGGTAATTAACAATTAACCAAGTAACAAAGTAAAAAAAAACAACTCTCCCAGAATGTCAGGAAAAAACAGACAAGGGATGGGAGGAAAAGTAGCGTCTAAGGGTCAACATTTATGTCCCCCACCAAAAGAAAAAAAGAGAGAGAGAAGTAAGAAAATGGAGAAGAAATTATTTTTTTTTTAAAAGGACAAAACATTTCAAAAATCTGAAGAAAGACATGAGTCTGCCTAACATGATGAGGCAAAATTCATGCTCAACACCATCATCATTAAGTTTCAAGACACCATGTATAAAGAGATCATAAAAAGATTCAGAGGGGAAAGAGGATAAACAGATTACCAAAAAGGGAATGAGAATCCCACCATTACAGGAATTACCATCAGTAATATTACGTGCCGGAAGACGAGTGATTTCTTCAAGGCTCTGAGAATTCTAGATTTGAATGAAGGATTCTTACTTCATTATAGAATTATATGTCAAATTAATGTGAAAGTAATGTAAAGATATCTTCAGACATTCAAATATGTCAAAAATTTATCTCCATCAACTATTTCTGAGGAAGTTACCTGAGGATGAATGACCTTAAAACAAAAAGAATAAACAAAAAAGAGAAAGATGTGGGATCCTCCCAGGAATTATCAACTCCCAGATTACCTCTTGCAGGGAGTCTACATTGGGGCAGACAGTGGAAGGCTCTGGAAGAGATACTTCAGGGCGATAAAGAACTTCGTGATGTCAGTTTTGTAGCTAAGTTAATATAATCCTAGTGCAATATTTGGCTCTTGTAGTGAGCAACATATACACAATAATATAATCATATTCATTATGTTTCAATGTTTAGAATCAAACTATAGGCAAGACAGACAAGATGATTGTAACACATGATTATGTGATTATAACACATGGTTAAAGACAGATTTACAGAATATGGTTACAGAATAAAGTGAAAAATAAGTCTAATAGTTTATAGCAACATTATTCATAATAGCAAAACAAAAGTGCAAATGACAAAAAATGTATATCGACCAAGGTGGAAAAACAAAATGTGGTATATCCACACAATGAGGTATTATTCAGCAATAAAAAGGAATAAGGTACATGCTTCAAAAGCAATTGCGAAGTGAAAGAAACTAGTCACAGAAGACTACATATTGCATGATTTCAGTTCCATGAAGTGTCCAGAATAGGCCAGTCTATGAAGACAGAAAGCAGGTTAGTGATGCATAAGGTTGTGCAGAAATGGGGATATGGAAAGTTAATGGAAATGGGTTTCTTTTGAGGGATCATGAAAATGTTCTAAACTAAGATTATGGTGATGTTGCACAACTGTAAATACACACAAAATTTTTGAGTTGTACACTTTAAATGGGTCAACCTTAAATTGTAAATTATATCTCAACCAAGCTTTTTTTTTTTTAAGTAAAGCTTGGACATGACTGAGCGACTGAACTGAACTGAACTGAACAAAAGTTGGGAGGTGGATGAGAGGAGTGGAGAAAAGAGCTGAGATGGTAACACCCTTATCTAATATGTCAGGAGGTTAAGAGATGATGTTGAAAGTTTACAAGAACTGGAGACTTAAGCGAACGATTTAAAGTATAAAGGTAACCAACAGGAGTACTCAAAAATAACTTATCAAAAATTGGTAAGAAAAGAAGAGAGGGTAATTTGAGGGAGTAAAGTTTGTCTTTCATATATAGGAAGCACATACTATCTAACGTTGGTAAAATAAAAACCAGAGATATATGCATACTATGCAAAGTTTTGTGTGTGACTCCAATTATAATAAAGATAGCTGGCCCTGTGGAATGAAACTGGAATAGAGAGGAAGACTGATGTTTCATAAAAACTCCTTTTGTCCTATCCACTGTTTATTTTACCAAGGACCTACAGCGCTTTGCCTGAAGCAAAAAGAGAACAAAATTGACTATGATTACAAAACTAGGGAACTTAAGGAAAAATACTTACATGACTCCAAAAATAACTCTTGTATGACAATACATTTTATATATTTTCAACCCTCCGGTTAGATCCTTGAAAATTATAAGCCAAATAAAAATTTGTCATGAGAGCAATTTCAAAAGGCTTCCATAAAGCCTTTTTCACACTGCCACCTTGTGGCAGAAAAAAAGCAAAAGTGTATTTATGTAGAAGTTCTATATTAATATTCATTTCTATTACACACATGGTGTGTCTGTGTTGTGTGTTCAGTCGCTTCAGTTGTCTCTGACTCTTTGTGACCCCACGGTCTGTAGCCAGCAAGGCTCTTCTGTCCATGAGATTCTCCAAGAATGACTACTGGAGTGGGTAGGTATGCCCTCCTCTAGATCTACCCAATCCAGGGATCGAACTGTTTTTTTCCTGCATCTCCTGCATTGCAGGTGGATTCTTTACTGCTGAGCCACCCAACAAGCCATTTGGTACACACATGGTACAAAATTCAAAAAGAATTTTTTTAAAGTGTCAAGTTTTAAAAGGTGTCTCTCCAACCATGCCCTTCAGGATCCCAGTTTCTCTCCAAAGAGAATCCAGTGTTGATATTTTCTTGTGCATATCCTTCCAGTTTGAGCAAACTCTAGGAGATGGTGAAGGACAGGGAAGCCTGGTGTGCTGCAGTCCATGGGGTCACAAAAAGTCGGACATGACTGAACAACTGAACAAAAGCAACAACAATCCTTCCAGAGATATTTTAAATATATTCAAGCAAATATGTTTATATATAGACATAACACACACAAAAATACTGTACACAGTTACATATTTTGCTTTTTCAATATTTTGGAAATTTTTCTGTATCAGTACACAAAGAGTCTTCCTTAATTTTATTAGTAAGTGTAAAATATTCCATTATATGAATGTTGTTGCTGCTGCTGCTTAGTTACTTCAATCGTGTCTGACTCTGTGAGACCCTATGGACTGTAGCCGTCCAGGCTGCTCTGTCCATGGGCTTCTCCAGGCAAGAATACTGGGGTGGGTTGCCATGCCCTCCTCCAGGGGATCTTCCCAACCCAGGGATCAAATCCCAGTCTCCTGAATTGCAGGCAGATTCTTTACCACTAATACCACCTGGAAATCACCTAATTTTAACTTAATTATATTTTTATAGTACCTATCTCTAAATAAGGTCACATTCTGAGGTACCAAGTGTTAGACTGCAACATATGAATTTTAGGAGGACTCAGTTTAAATCAAAATAGAGCCATTTATAGTTTCTAAACTGTTCGTATATTTTATCTATTTTTCCATTGAACCTTTAAAAACTGTAGGATCTTTTATTTGTAGGATCTTTTCATGTAGGATCTTTTATTTGTAGGATCTTTTCATGTTAGATTGGTTCTCCCTCTAGGATGATTAAGAATACTTTTCTCAGTTGTTTTTCTTTCAAAGCTTTCTTTCTTATGAAGATTTTCCTGCAGAGATTTAATTATTATTCAAGTAATCAATTTCTTGTTTATGGTGTTTCTGAGGTTTTGTATTATACTTGAAAAAAATCCTCCCTTGAGACATAAATATTTGAGTGAGTAATGAATGAATGAGTGAACAACAACAATAAAAACCCTCCCTTTACATTTATAAAATAACCCTTTCATGGCTTTCCACTAGCACTTCCATAGTATCAGTGTTTTGTTGTTTTTTTTTTACTTTTCTTCATTTGGGTTTTTTCCAGATATACAGTGTGATATATAAACCAATTTTCTTTCCGGATGGTTACTCAGTTTTCTATACCATTTATTGAATAATTCATCATTTCCCATTTATTTGAGACACTGCTTTTAATATTACACTATGTTTCTAAGTGTGTGTAGATCTACTTCTGGACTTTCAGAAAATTTGTGTCTTTTACATTATTATTAACAAGCCAGTTCGGCCTGGCATGCTGTGATTCATGAGGTTGCAGAGTCGGACACGACTGAGTGACTGAACTGAACTGAAAATACTGTTTTAATTAAAATTATATATATATTTTACAACATAGCGGAGCTAGTAAGTACTCCTTTTCAGAATTTTCATATTTCTGTTCATATTTTTTTCTTTTAAAACATCAACTCAGGAGAACTAACTTAAGTTATCGGTAACTTAAGAAATTTTCAACTTTTAATTCAAATCTCCACTTGTGTTCAGCAAGCAGTAGCATTTAAAAAAAACCTTTAAGTATATTTTATAGTGAATTTAATCCTTTTTAGTGGACAGTTCTATGAATTTTGACAAATGAATACACTTGTGTAATGGCCACAACAATCAAGATATAGCACTTCCTCATCACTCGAAAAATCTCTCTTGTGCCCCTTTCTCTCCCACCTAGTCCCAGGAGACCACTCATCAATGTTTTGTCCTTACAGTTTGCCTTGTCCAGATTGTCGTGTAATTGAAGTGAAAATCAGGTGGCTTTCACTTAGCATAGTGCATTTGAAATTCGTTCATGTTTGTTTTTATTGATGACCAATAATCCATTATATGGATGTACTTGTTTATCCATTCTCCAGCTGAAGGAATTGGGGGTGGTTTGCAGTACTGGATGATTATGAATAATGCAGCTATAAACATTCACATGCAGGTTTCCCTGTGAATGAAGTTCTCATTTCACTTGAGGGCAATATCTAGGAGTAGATTGCTGGTTGCAGGGTTAAGTGTGTGTTTAACTTTATGAAAAACTGCCAGACAGTTTTCTGAAGTGACTGGATCATCTTGGGTTCTCTCCAGGAATGTAGGGGAGTGCAAGTTGCTTTGCATCCTTGTCAATAATTGGTATTGTCAGTTATTTGGCCTTGGTCTTCTTTTTAAATTTTAATCATTCTAATATAGGAGTTTAGTGGTATCTTGCAGTCTTTATTCACACTTCTCGCGTGACTAATGATGCTGAACATCTTTTCACGTGTTTGTTATCCACATGTCACTTTTCCTGAAATGTCTGCAAATTTTTTCTCATTTTAAATTGGGTTTTCTTATTATTGACTTTTGAGATTTTATATAATTTGAGATTACATCAATTTCCTGCAGTGGCATTTAATGTTTTATCTTAATCTGGCACATTTCTTACAAAGTTATTCTTTGGGTAACATTCCAGTTCAGTTCAGTCACTCAGTCGTGTCTGACTGTTTGTGATCCCATGGACTGCAGCACGCCAGGCTTCCCAGTCCATCACCAACTCCTGGAGCTTGCTCAAACTCATGTCCATTGAGTTGGTGATGCCATCTAACAATTTCATTCTCTGTTGACCCATTTTCCTCCTGCCTTCAATCTTTCCCAGCATCAGGGTCTTTTTTAGTGAGTCAGTTCTTTGCATCAGTGGCCAAAGTATTGGAGTTTCAGCTTCAGCTTGGCATCAGTCCTTCCAATGAATATTCAGGGTTGATCTCCTTTAGGATGGACTGGTTGGATCTCCTTGCAGTCCAAGGGACTCCCAAGAGTCTTCTCCAACACCACAGTTCAAAAGCATCAATTCTTCGGCGCTCAGCTTTCTTTATAGTCCAACTCTCACATTCATACATGACTACTGGAAAAAACATAACTTTGACTAGACGGACCTTTGTCAGCAACGTAATGTCTCTGCTTTTTAATATGTTGTCTAGTTTGGTCAGTGGAGAAGGAAATGGCAACCCACTCCATTGTTCTTGCCTGGAGAATCCCAGGGACGGGGGAGCCTGGTGGGCTTCCGTCTATGGGGTCACACAGAGTCGGACACGACTGAAGTGACTTAGCAGCAGCAGCAGCAGTTTGGTCAGAGTTTTTCTTCCAAGGAGCAAGCGTCTTTTAATTTCATGGCTGCAGTCACCATTTGCAGTGATTTTGGAGCCCAAGAAAATAAAGCCTGTCACTGTTTTCATTGTTTCCCTATCTATTTGCCAAGAACTGATGGAACCAGATGCCATGATCTTAGTTTTCTGAATGTTGAATTTTAAGCCAGCTTTTTTCACTCTCCTCTTTCACTTTCATCAAGAGGCTCTTTAGTTCCTCTTTGCTTTTTGCCATAAGGGTGGTGTCATCTGCATATATGAGGTTATTGATATTTCTCCCAGCAATCTTGATTCGAGCTTGTGCTTCATCCAGCCTGGCATTTTGCATACTGTACTCTGCATATAAGTTAAATAAGCGAGGTGACAATATACAACCTGATGTACTCCTTTCCCAATTTGGAACAAGTCTGTTGTTCCATGTCCAGTTATAACTGTTGCTTCTTGACCTGCATACAGATTTCTCAGGAGGCAGGTAAGATGGTCTGGTATTCCCATCTCTTTAAGAATGTGATCCAGCCAAAGGCTTTGGCATAGTCATTGAAGAAGTAGGTGCTTTTTTTGAATTATCTTGCTTTTTCTATGATCCAACGGATGTTGGCAATTTGATCTCTGGTTTCTCTGCCTTTTCTAAATCCAAATTGAACATGTGGAAGTTCTTGGTTCACATACTGTTGGAGCCTAGCTTGGAGAATTTTGAGCATTACTTTACTAGCGTGTGAGATGAGTGCAATTGTGCAGTAGTTTGAACATTCTTTGGTATTGCCTTTCTTTGGGATTGGAATGAAAACTGACCTTTTCCAGTCCTGTGGCCACTGCCGAGTTTTCCAAATTTGCTGGCATACTGAGTGTAGCACTTTCACAGCATCATCTTTTAGGATTTGAAATAGCTCAGCTGGAATTCCATCACCTCCACTAGCTTTGTTCACAGTGATGCTTCCTAAGGCCCCCTTGACTTCGCATTCCAGGATGTCTGGCTCTAGGTGAGTGATCACACTATCATGGTTATCTGGGTCATTAAGATCTTTTTTGTAGAGTTCTTCTGTGTATTCTTGCCACTTCTTAATATCTTCAGCTTCTGTTAGGTCCATACCATTTCTGTCCTTTATTGAGCCCATCTTTGCATGAAATGTTCCCTTAGTATCTCTCATTTTCTTGAAGAGATCTCTAGTCTTTCCCATTCTACTGTTTCCTCTATTTCTTTGCATTGATCATTTAAGAAGGCTTTCTTATCTCTCCTTGTCATTCTTTGGAACTCTGCATTCAGGTGGGTATATCTTTCTTTTTCTCTTTTGCCTTTCGCTCCTCTTTTCTCAGCTATTTGGAAGGCCTCCACAGACAACCATTTTGCCTTTTTTGCACTTCTTTTTCTTGGAGATGGTTTTGATCACCGCCTCCTGTACAGTGTTAAGAACCTCCATCAATAGTTCTTCAGGCACTCTATCAGATCTAATCTCTTGAATCTATTTGTCACCTCCCTTATGTCATCATAAGGGATTTATGTCATACCTGAATGATCCAGTGGTTTTCCCTTTCTTCAATTTAAGTCTGAATTTTGCAATAAGAATTTCATGATCTGAGGTGCAGCAGATCCCAGTCTTGTTTTTGCTGACTGTATAGAGCTTCTCCATCTTGGGCTGCAAAGAATAGTCAATCTGATTTCGGCATTGACCATCTGGTGATGTCCATGTGTGGAGTCATCTCTTGTGTTTTTGGAAGTGGGTGTTTGCTATGACCAGTGCATTCCCTTGCCAAAATTCTATTAGCCTTTGCACTGCCTCATTTTGTACTCCAAGCCAAACTTGCCTATTACTCCAAGTATTTCTTGACTTCTTACTTTTGCATCCAGTCGCTTATGATGAAAATGATATATTTTTTTTGGTGTTAGTTCTAGATGGTCTTGTAGGTCTTCATAGAACCATTAAACCTCAGCTTCTTTGGCATTAGTGGTTAAGGCATAGACTTGGATTACTGTGATATTGAATGGTTTGCGTTGGAAATGAAGAGAGATCATTCTTTGATTTTTGACATTGCACCCAAGTACTGCATTTTGGACTCTTGTTGACTCTGAGGGCTGCTCCATTTCTTCTATGGGATTCTTGCCCACAGTAGTAGATAAAATGGTCATCTGAGTGAAATTCACCAAGTCCAGTCCATTTTAGTCCACCTACACCTAAAATGTTGATGCTCATTCTTGCCATTTCCTGTTTGACCACTTCCAATTTGCCTTGATTCATGGACCTAACATTCCAGGTTCCTATGCAATATTGCTCTTTACAGCATCAGACTTTACTACCATCAACAGTCACATCCACA
This sequence comes from Moschus berezovskii, assembly GCF_049115385.1. NCBI lineage: Eukaryota > Metazoa > Chordata > Mammalia > Artiodactyla > Moschidae > Moschus > Moschus berezovskii. Next base: position 129,872,924 of record NC_142460.1, on the reverse strand, counting down.
ACTGGGTGTTCTTTTGCTTTGGCTCCATCTCTTCATTCTTTCTGGAGTTATTTCTTCACCCTTCTCCAGTAGCATATTAGGCACCTACCGACCTGGGGAGTTCATCTTTCAGTGTCATATCTTTTTGCCTTTTCAAATTGTTCATGGTGTTCTCAAGGCAACAATACTGAAGTGGTCTGTCATTCCCTTCTCTAGTGGACAATGTTTTGTCAGAACTCTCCATCATGACCCATCTGTCTTGGGTGGCCCTACACAGCATGGCTCATAGTTTCATTGAATTAGAGAAGGCTATGCTCCATGTGATCAGTTTGGCTGCTGCTGCTGCTAAGTCGCTTCAGTCGTGTCCGACTCTGTGTGACCCCATAGACAGCAGCCCACCAGGCTCCCCTGTCCCTGGGATTCTCCAGGCAAGAACACGGAGTGGGTTGCCATTTCCTTCTCTCAGTTTGGCTAGTTTTCTGTTAGTGTGGTTTTCATTTGGTCTGCCCTCTGACAGATAAGGCTAAGAGGCTTGTGGAAGCTTCCTGATGGGAGGATTGGCTGTGGGGGAATCTGGGTCTTGTTCTGATCTGGGGGGCAATGCTTAGTAAATCTTTAATCCAATTTTCTGTTGATAGTTGGGGCTATGTTGCCTCCCTGCTGTTTGGCCTGAAGCCAAACTATAGTAAGGGTAATGGCCGCAATGGCGACCTCCTTCAAAAGGACTTATGCCAACACTGTTGTATTCAGTGCCCCTGACCCCACGGCAGCCCACTGTCAACCCATGCCTCCATTGGAAACTCCTGAACACTCACAAGCACGTCTGACTCAGTCTCTTGCGGGGTCGCTGCTCCTTTCTCCTGGGTCCTGGTGCACACAAGGTTTTGTTTGTGTCCTCCAAGAGTCTGTTTTCCAGGGTTCTAGGCGACATGCAATATGGTTCCCGTTAGTCTTGTGAACTTTAAGGTGCTCCAAAGAAAAGGAATGGAGTTGTATGTGAACTTTTAATAAATAAATTTTAAGGGCAGTTAAGTGCAAGTGTCCCTTAGAATGTGATGTTCAAGCTGAGGGAGAACAAAGAAATGGGAAGGTGATATTCCAGCAAAGCGAGAAAAATCAAAGGCCTCATGACAGGAGCTAAAAAGTCAGTGCAGTAAAAGCACAGAGAAGAGTGGTGTGAGTGAAAAAACAGCTAGAGAAGCAGGCAGGGACCAGAAAATGAAAGGCTATGGCCATGTTAATGATTTTGGTTAATACAATGAACATGGATTAGATACCTGCATTAAATGCTATTTTTTAAAAAAGATTTGAATTTAAAGTTCTTAATTTTTTGGAGATATATAATGAAATGCCTAGGATTTGCTTCAAAATAATACTAGCGAGATAGGAAATATGGGTGGGTCAGAGAGAAAACAAGATTGATCATGTATCAGACTTCCCTGGCAGTCAAGTGGTTCAGACTCTGCACTTCCATTGCAGGGGGCGTGGGTTTGATCCCTGGTTGGACAACTAAGATCCCACAAGCCTCAAGGTGCAGCAAAAAAAGATTGACCATGTGTTGGTGACGGCTGAAATTGGGTGATGGGCACTTAGGGATTTATTCTCTATTTTGTGCATGATTAAAATCCCCGAGAAAAAAAGAATGTTGATTTTTATTCTAAAAGCAATGAGAAGATATAACGTGTTCTAAGTAACAACACTGGCGCACACAGATTTTTTAGAAAGATTACATGCAAGTGTGCTGTCACTTCAGTTGTGTCTGACCACGACCCCATGGAATGTAACCCACCAGGCTCCTCCATCCATGGGATTCTCCAGGCAAGAATACTGGAGTGGGTTGCCATCCCCTCCTCCAGGGAATCTTCTCCACCCAGGGGTTGAACCCACGTTTTGGCTTTAATACAGAGATCAGACTGAAAGGGAGCCAGAGTGGTCAAGGCAGATCATTTTAATATACTGACAATGGTTCAAGAAAAGATTGGTTGGACTGAGGTAGAAATGGAGATAAGTGAAAGGATGCCAAGAGTCATTTAGAACTCAGGGGAGCTGACACTCACTGAGATATGGAACAATCCAAGAGGACACACTTGGGGGTAGGAGAGGAGGAGCACAAGGCTTAGCGTTGGACAAGTTTGAGTTGTGGTTGCTTTTTCAGGCATCTAAGTGGCGTGACCATTGTATCTTTGCACAGATTAAAGGAGATTGGTTTGAGAGGACCCTGGGTTGAGAGTTAAATCTCTTAAACACTTAATGAAAAGGAAACATGTGATAGAAAGGAGACAAAATGCTAGGTAGGAGTTTGAGGGGCAGGGGAGAGAAGGAAGGAGGTAGCAGTGGTCGAGGCAAAGGGCTGTGATTGATACAAGGGAGAGGTCAAGTCTAATTTTTCTGGGCGTCAAAGACAAAAAGTGCCAATTTAGGCATCACGTCAGGGGCTTTATGGGGTGACGAGGGCAGAGGAGACTGTAATGGGCTGAGAATGAGGCTTAACCAATTGGATGGAGCAAACTTCTTAAAAGAATTTTTGCTGTGATGGTATGGGGAGGGTGCAGTAGAACTGGAAAGGGAGGGAGGGCTGCACTCCCATTTTAGGTTGGGAAATGTTTGTTGCATGTTCAAATGTTAATGTGAAAGATCACTCTGAAGGGCAATAGTTGAATACAAAGGAGAGGAGTGGTGATTCATAGTGTGAGGCTCCTGAGTAGCAGCAGGAGAAAGGACTGAAGACAACAGGACGGCCTTAGTTATGAGGAAAGATACCTACCTCCTCTAACAGAGGATGGAGTGGGTGAGTAATCCGTTAAGTTTAGAAGTGGGCTGAGGAAGTTTCTTTCATAGTTTCTCTTGCCACCTACCCACCCCTAAAACAGGTAAGGAAACCTACTGAGAGAAAAACAGATAGGGGGTTTGGGCAGGGGGTGGGGGTGGGGAAGCCTGAATAGCCAAACAAAGTCAAGTTGGAAATCATGACTTTAAGAGACAGGAAGTTTTTTTGTATGTTCCATCAAAAGCTGATGTAGTCCCCAAACTGTGGGGTTTACCAAAGGTAATATGATGTACATCTGTTACTGTACTTAGTTTTTATTTCTCCATTTATGACTGCCTCTTCCTCAGTAAACTGAGAACAAGTACACATTTTAATTGACTTCGTATCCTTAACTCCTGACTTAATGCCTAGCCCAAAGTGGGTTCTCAGGTATTTGTCAAATGTAAAAAATTAGGCTTCTGCTTTTATCTTCAGCAGAAGCTAAAGGGAATTTCTCCTGCTGCTATGTTTATTATTTACATAAGACTATTCTGAGTGTTTTACATGAATTAACTCATTTAAGCCACAAAGTAACTCTATTACATTTTCCATTTTTTCAGATGAACAACTAGAAAATACATAAAATAATTTTACAAGGTTCCACAGGAGTTAAGCAGCAGAGCAAGGATTTGAAGCCAAAGACTCTGTCAAAGGGAACACTGTATGCATTTGTTCTTAAGGCCTCTGGCACACTGACCAGCGCAAAAAAAAAAAAAAAAAAAGAATAAATACCATGGTGAATATCCAACTGTTTAGATCAGGACTACATAAAACTGAGAGAGTTTCTTGTGCTTGTTTCTAATTATTTTTAGCATTCAAAAATTTGTGTAGTTGCTAGTCGGGTGTAAGAAAGCTTATTATGTAAAGAACACTGCAACATCAATAACCAAAGCATTCTGATTTCATACTATAAGACAGTAATCACTTATCTTTATGCTTTGGCTACTTTCTTTGTAAAAACATTATTATGATGCAAAGATAACGTTTAATGATTAACGTCATATTCAATGATAAATGACGTTTCAAAAATTAATTGCATCAACAGTATTAGATACTAGGGCCACCCCCTGCTTTATAGTATGCAGACACATGAGGATGCACTGCAATATCCTGCGAGTCAGATATCCAGATCTGACATTGGTAAATATCAAGTGATGAAAAGTAATGAGCATTCCTCTGACAAGGAATGAAGTATCTCTTCCTATAGAAAACATCCTAAATATTAGATGCAATGAGGCAAATTGGACAATTCCAAATTGAAGTTTTAGAAATAGTCACTACAATTAGTTCATGTGAGAGGTTGCATTGTAACCGCAAACCTTTACTGAGTACCCACAGAACTCATGGCACTTTCATGGGATTTACAGAGCTTTACTTGTTAACTTTGCCCTTAAGGAGCTTACAATTTAGTGGAACCGACTCTACAAACTGAAACATTACCGTTAAGTATGAAACGCATTGTAAAGTGAGAGCTGATGGGGATGACGAAGGTTAAGTAGACAGTATGGGATGTGTCTGGCTTCCTGAAAGAGACAGGCATCTGAATGTAAGGTGGCTGGGAATATAGTGATCCAAACAAGACACTTCCTTATCTGCTACTTCCAGCTTTCCTTACTCTCCGCAGCTGGGGAGAACTGAACTGCACAAAAGTTGTGAGGGAACAGAGCTGAGGGGGAAACAAACTTTTTCAGTCCTCTTTCAGCACCTCTGATCACTAGCGGACTCAGACTGGAGCAAAGTTACCATTTAGGTATTTTAATAGGAGCTCTTTAACAGCTTTCCTATGATCATCCTGTTAAACAGGTTCAAAGAAAAAAAAGGTGAAAAGCAGTTTCTCTGAACCAGTTATACACACACAGGTGGGAGTCCTTGTAGACCACACTGGGAGCTACTAGATTTGAAGTAAGTAAAGTCACTCAGTCGTGTCTGACTCTTTGCGACCCCGTGGACAGTAGCCTACCAGGCTTCTCCGTCCATGGGATTCTCCAGGCAAGAATACTGGAGTGGGTTATCATTTCCTTCTCCAGGGGATCTTCCCAACCCAGGGATCGAACCCAGGTCTCCCATATTAGAAGCAGATGCTGTAACCTCTGAGCCACCAGGGGAGGCAGAGTATAATTTGTTTATGGAGGGAGCACACTGGCAAGTATAAAGGGAAGTGGTTGGAAGTAGAAAATACCCATAACATTATTATTGATAAATTTTCTGCTAATGAGTTGAACAGGGGGACAACCCCTAAGAAACAAGTATGGCAGTAAGGCAGCGGAGAATAACACTATGTCCCTCCTTCCCAAATCCAATTATGACCCAAAATTATCTTTTCTGGCTGTGTAGTATGCAGGATCTTAGTTCTCTGAGAAGCTGAGTCCTAATCAGGGACTGAACTGAACCCCCAGGAAGTCCCCCTTTTTGAGGTAAGAGAAATACCCTCCTGAGTCCAAGTGTTTGGATATTAGCATTATAATAGCCAATTATAAAATCAGTCAAAAGGTAACCATGTACAAAGTATGGGGGAAAGATGGCTTGGAAAGCTCAAATATCCGAGGACTATAAAGACGGGACACTGAACGAATGATCTGGAAAGCAGGTAACTGGAGACTGAGTGCAACAAACAGCATGCAGATTTAAGCAGATTACCAGTTGTTAGAAGACCAAAAATAGATGAGGAAATCTTGGGTAAGGTCACAGAATAACAAGGAATCCATGAGCTATACAAATCAGAAGTAAGATGGTCAGGGAAAGCAGGATTCATACTTGAATAATAGAAATGAAAAGGTTATACAAGTTTTTCTTCATGAAGAATAAACTTGGAAGAATTGACAGTTTGGGAAAACTAAGTAACCTGGAGCAAGCAGCATATTTAGAGCTGCAAAGATGCAAAACTTGTGGAGAAGGCAGAAATTGGGACAACATAAAGGATGAGTGCAGGTCTCTGATAAGAGGTCAATCTGAAAGCATCTTCAGGGCAGCAACTGCCCTTACACACAAAGTAGCAGCTGTCAAGTCAACTTTATAAACAGTACATCCTGACATGGACACCCGGAACCAAACTTGTCACTTAAAGAACCTGAATTTAGAAGACATGTTCAACTTAAATGGTACTGCTAGGTTAAGTCTTACAGAAAAAACACTAAACCTACCGTCCTGTACATTATTGATGTGTTAATATTTACTGTGACCCTACAGTTCAGTTGCTTCTGATCACACCAGAATATAGGCTTTATAAATCTTCATTCTTTCCACCTTAATTTGGAATTAACTGAATACAGTAAGACTATGAATGTGCACTTTGATTTTATTTAAAGGCATATAAATTTCATTACTTATATTTTTAAAAAGCATACACTGCATTAATGTGTCTGCTAAAAAGAAAGACCATTTTCTCCTTAAATGTTTAAAATGTCATGGGTAAGAGATAAATAACCCATTAGGCCTCAGGAGTTCACAACTGGTAACTTCTCTAATTCAAGCTAAATTGGCCTGTTTATATATAGTTCACCTTCTTAATATCCACAATGAAAGATTCAATTTTGGAAAATCAGAAAGAAATATATACAGTGGACTCTTGAATAACATGGGTTCACTTACACGTGGACTTTCACTGTAATACTGCATGATCTGTGGCTGGTTGAAACCTTGGATGCAGAACCATCGATGAGGGCCAGCGCCCCTAACCCCAACTGTACTAAAGGGTTAGCTACATAGTATTTACACTGTATTTAACAACTATTTACACAGCAGCTATATTGTATTAGGTATTACAAGTAATCTAGTGACAGCTGATTTAAAGTACAGTTGACCTTGAAGTATGTATTTAGTGAGGAAAAAAGGCATATAAATGGGCCTGCACAGTCCATGGTGTTCAAGTGTCAACTGTAATTTCAAAACTCATAGACAAGCTTCTGTAACAATTAGTCATTTCTCAAACTACAACAGGAAAAGCTGCATAAATGCTTTTTTGCATTGGCTCACAAATTTAAGTGAGTTTTGCAGTAGTAACTGAAAGCCTAGCTCCCTACTGTATGAGTTGAGATCTTGGTCTTATCTAGCCCTTAGTAGCTGTTGTGACCTTGGTCAAGTCACCTCTTGGCAACTCTATCATCTGAAAGGGAGGACTCAGACAGTTCATATCCTGAAATTCAGACTCCCACAGAGCCCCCAACTGTATGTATATGCATTCTGGAAGGAAGCTGGGGCAGTTTTCATTAGATTTTCACAGGGGACCTTCATCCAATAAGCTTGCGATATCTTAGGTGATCACGTCTAAATTGCTCCAGCTCGAAATGCTAGTATTTCTTTGTGGTATAGGAACTCTAAGGTGGCTCCCAAGATTCCTTGATATACATACCCTTTATAATTCCATTTACTCAAGTGTTGACAAGATTATTTGAGCATGGTGGATATCACTCTGTGACTAGATCAAAGAGTAGGTTTCCCAGATGGTGCTAGTGATAAAGAATCCACCTGCCAATGCAGAACACTTGAGCGATGTGGGTTTGATCTCTGGATCAGGAAGATCCCCTGGAAGAGGGCATGGCAACCGACTGCAGTATTCATGCCTGGACACAGGAGCCTGGGCTATAGCCCACAGGGTCACAGAGTTGGATGCAACTTAGTATGCACACATAGTGTAAAGAGGAAGGGATAGTGCAGGTATAATAATGTGCTCATCAGTTTGGCTTTAGGGCAATAAAAAGGGAGATAATAAGGGGTAGGCCTGATTTAATCAGGTGAGCCCCTTTAAAATACAGCTTAGGTTTGTCTCTGAGATCAGCTTCTTCTGCAGACCTTGACTAATCAAGCTGATGAGTCCTGCACTTGTAAGAAAATTACTCTATAAAATATTTGGCCTATTATAACCTCACTGGCTTACTTTTAACCAGGTTTTTGTATACTAAGAAAGAATTATGCAGAGCACTGTTATGTTTATCTTCTGGTAACTTACGCCACTGGTAAAATCATACTTTGTGTGCACTCTATCATTTGCAGCCATACGCTGAAGTTAAAGAAATACTTAAAATATAGCTCAGGTTGTCTCTCTCAGTCCACTTTGCTGAAGGAGTGAAGGAAGGTCAGAATCTTGATTTGGACAGGGAAGAAGTAGAAGCACAGATGGCATCAGCTGAATAAATTCAGTTGGAATATTAATACGTCTATACTGAAATTAAAGAATTTAAGAAATATCTTTTGTAATCTTGGGTCAATGTTAAAACCTTATGAAAGACAAGCAAACACAAGCCACTGAGTTGTACTCTAACTTGACATTAATATAAAAAAATCCACACAGCACACACACATGCCCCATGTAAAACATTGCTTTGAGTTTTAATGTTTATTTCCCCAAGATAGCCTAGCCTGCACTCTACTTGGATAAATTTTACAAGCTAGTTTTCTGCTGCTTCTAGTTTTAAACTTTAACCATGTTTCTGATGACAAGGAATGCTGCAAAAATACTCTAGTTCAACAAAGAGTTATGATCACAAAATAATTTTTATCCATTCTACAGTGTTTCAGAATTACCAGTTGATTTTTAAACACAAAGTAGATATAGATGCTAATGGTGGCTAATCTGGTATGTTTCTTATAGCAAACTGTTGTTCATGCAACACTTGTGCTCAAAGGGGAAGGCACAGGATTTCCTACAATGAGCCACCTTATAAAGAGTTCTTTTTGTACAAATTAATTTATGTCACATTTAATTTAGTGTGCATAACCTCAAAACTGAGGTATTATTCCAATTTATAAAAACCACTTGCATAACTTTTATGCAAGTTTTAAAAATACAAAGTTTTCTCCCTAAAGTGGCTCAAAATAGATTGTTCATGGCTGCCTACATCTAAGATAAAAAGATTCTAAAACAATTGAACAGATTAGGCATATTATTAAAGGTGTTCAAACCATTACTTGATTTGTACATCTACTCAAACCTCTTCATCGGTCTTTATTCAGCAGTACATATGCACCAAATCCCATTTTAGAAGTTTCCATATCATTTTCATAGAAAACAAAGTTTGAAAACAAGTAACATTTAAACACATCACGGTATTCTACCACAACTGAAACTTTTTTCTTCTTCTTCTTTACAGGACTCAACAAAATCTAAAAATGAACTAGGCTGTAGATTTATCTCATGCAAAGATCTTTATGTTATCTCTGAAAATGAAAAGGATGGCTTTTAAAAGCACATTTTACTGTTTTATACTATTATGGCAACTTGTGTACTGTAACACAGTCTATTTTGAGGGAAATTTATGATTTTTTTTTTCATGCAAAAATCTACACAAATTAGTTTTGATGATATGGAAAGCTTTTCATAGCATCAAACATTCATCTGGTGCAAATGCACAGGGAAACCTTCCTGAAAGTTTTCTGACTTGAGAAGCAACTAAAAAGCCATACTAGGTAAAGTAAATAAAAACTAAAAACAAAACAAAAAAACTCCCACAAAAAAAAAAAAAAACCTAAAAAAAAAAAAAGGAGGGGGTGGGAACAGGGAGGAAGGGAAATAGAAAACACAGGCTGCAGAGTACACCAATGTCTGCTGCTGAACTGGTCTTTGTTTTCATGTCCAGTGTACAGTAACACTTATGATCTCACTCTGATGATTTTACTAGGTTTGTTATCAGCCCCCTGAAGGCAAATCAAGCTTGCATGCGTTCACATACAGCACCACAACCATACTCTCGTACACAGTCACTCCAGGACTAGGAGTCTGCTTCATGAATGAAGAGCCCCAGATTTGAAAGATGAACCTGGCTCTCCATCACTGAGCCAGACATTCATTCAACACTGTCCACTCACACACTGCTTCATAGCAAGGCCTGGGCTCGTTTTCCTTTGACTTTTATGGGCATCCTATTCTCTTTTATGCTTACAAGGCTTGAAGATGACAGTACTGCACTTTCCCCTCAATTGATACAAAGTCAATGTTCCTTCTCAGGCACTGAAGATCTGTGACCTGTAGCCCTTTTTACTTTGAACAACCTAAATAAGCATCCATGTAGAGTTTTCATTACTTTTTTTGCCACTCATTCTCACTCGCACCCACTCGCCATCTTGACCTCATTTGGGCATTTTCTGTGATTCCAAATGAAATCTTCACATTTTCTTTCCCGATTTAATGCAGCAGCAGATCCCATGAGCCAAGCTTGATGGATCAAACCTTTTTATATATATGTATATATATATATATATCCCAGTGCTGCATTGTACCTAACTTCCACAACATCTTTCTAAAACTGGAACCCTTCTGTTGGTACATTGGCAGATGAATTGAAACCAAATGTTCCACCTTGTATTGCCTCTGGAACAAGGCTAGGATCTTCATCAATCTAAGGGGGAGAGGAAAAAAAGAAGGTGATGGTTAGTTTTAAATTATAAAACACAGTTTTGTAGTTAACACTTCCATTTAAAAAGTATGAGAGATTATGGGTGGCCAACATTGTCCTACCATCCCTTGAACCCTGAATACACTTCATAAAGGTTTTTTTTTTAAGGGATACCAAAAGCGAAGAAACTGAAAAGAGTATCCAAAATGGGTATCTTCTGAAAGAAGCAAAGAGATTGGAGATGGTACTATGTCTCAAATTCAGAGAGTATACTCATTCTAATGCTACCACTTTTGGAGAGTAGTGTATTCTTCGGTTAATATTTTAATAGCAACTAGAGACAACTTTTGAGCTTAAAGTAGTAACATAATAGCCCTATTAAAATGGATAACTGATATTCTTTCTATATGCTTTATATCTAACGGTTGAAATACCACAAAAGTATGTGCCTGTGGTGTAGTTCCTATAAAGAGGCACATCATCTTTATTATTCTTTTCACAATGTAACAGAGTAAGCAAGACCTGTATGTTGAAGTATTAAAAATCATCAAGGCTTTGTGTATACCTAATTATCAATTAGGACTTCTAAAAATATCCAACTTTAATACATGATAAAAGCTACTTTTAAAAAAGTATGCTTTTTAACAAACATTATATTCTAAATAGGACTTAGCTTGATAATCTGTAGGTATTACAGATAATCTGTAGTCTAATTCTTTTTTAGTACTGTCCTTGTCAAGTTAATCTACAAACCATATATGCTTAACAAAACATTTAATAATATTCCATTTTCTTTTTTAAAAAGTTGAGAAAATCAGTCAAGTAATCCACTGCTGGCTATATCTGATCACTATAATTTTAGATTTAACATTCCCAATGAGATAATACTAAAAATAATTCTTTAATTTCAACTACCATATACTGACAATCTGAAAACATTCTTCTATAGTATACATTATACAGTAACTTATATTTCTTGATAATTTTTTTTCACCGTATCTATTTATCTTCATTTGTTTTTGGTCGTCACCAACTAAAATTAATGATGGCAATATATTCAAATACAGATTAACTAATTATTGTCATAATGGATTTATCATAGGATATACTAGCTACACTATTTTGTTTATAAACACATTAGGCTATTAGCAATATAACTACAGAGATATCAAGGGAAAATAAAGCCTGATTTATTCACTGCCAAAAAATTCTCTTTTTTTTTTTTTTGCCATTTGAGCTAATACTACTTTTTAATACCCCAAAGGACTTTAAAATACTGAAATATTACGTATCTATTTCAATTCCATTCCTCCAAAATACATACATATACGTCCTACTTAAATTTCCTCCAGACTTATGCTTATTAAGTAAAACTAAGAAAACAATAAGATTATTAAATACATCATCTGAAGAGAAGAACTGATCAATGATCTCATAGGCCAATTTGTAGATGTCTTCATTTTCATGATTTTGAAGCTGTTCAATTTTCTCCAGTCCTGTAAGAAATTTTATGAACTGAAATAATAATAATATTAAAACAACAACAACACAGTGGCAAAATGGTTACAATAATCTTGGGAACACATAATTCAATTTTGGGGTATCTATTCTAAAGGTGAATCTTAAAAACAGTAAGATTTTATTCACAAAGATACAGCATATTTATCTTAAAAAATTATTTGAGGGACTTCCCTGGCAGTCCAGTAGTTAAAACGCCACACTTCCAATGCAAGGAGCACCGATTCAACTCCTGGTCAGGGAACTAAAATCCTATATGCCAGGTGGCACACTGCAGCCAAAAAAAACCTCCCAAACACCTGAGTGTTTAACTACATATAAATTAAGCAATGGGATATCTATCTATTCAGAAGAAAATGATGTATCATACATCAGTGTTTGTAAGGAGTTAGTAATAGTATGTAAAATTGTTCTGTTAAAAGCTGGGAAATCCCTGGTGGCGTAGTGGTTAGGACTCTGGGCTTTCACTGTCATGTGAGTTGGTTTCAATCCTGGTTGAAACGGAGGATCCCATGAGCCATGTGGCATGGCTAAAGGAAAAAACCAAAAACATCCCAAAACAAACAGTAAAACCCAAAGGTGCAAGAAAAGTAAAAAAAAGTTAAAAGCAAGTTCTTTTTATTTTGTAGCATTTGCCAAATTTTTCTAGTGAGCATGTAAGAAAAAACTTTTAAGTACTCATGATTAACAAATATGAATGTTAAGACAGCTATTAAGTATAATGAAAAATGATCATGATCAACAACAGTATTTCAGGGGACAGAGGATTCTCCCCTGTAAATACTAACAAATGTATTAAATCATAAGCAAAATATGTAAACAACCTATTGATATAAAAATTGAATACTGTTTTGCTTTGTAGTGTTTTAGTCACTAAGTCATGTCTGATTCTTGCAACCCCATGGACTGTAGCCCACCAGGCTCCTCTGTCCATGGGATTCTCCAGGCAAGAATACTGGAGTGGGTTGCCATTCCCTTCTCCAGGAGATCTTCCTGACCCAGGGATCGAACCCTTGTCTCCTGCAGGTAGTCTCCTGCATTGCAGGAGGATTCTTTACCAACTGAACCACCAGGGAAGCCTAATAGGAATAATAATTAATTTAAAAATCTCTGAATTAAAGTGAAATTCCCCTTTCATGAGTATTTGTCCTCTATTTCTTAAGTGGAGGAAATTGCTTTGGGCATATTTCTCACTTTACACACTCTCCTTATGGGGCCTTTCCACGAAAAGGTTTAACTACTATTTACATATAGGTTGAGGACTAGTACTCATCTATGGCTTCATTTTTCTGAGCTTCAGATGCTTAAAACTTTAAACCTGCTTGATAATTTCATGAAGACATTTTATAGGTACCTAAAGTTCAAGCTGTACAAACACAATGTTATCTGCCATTCTTCATTTACACTGTTTATTCTACTGTATTCTTACTGGTGATAATCAACAACAGTTTGAAATCTGAGAGAAAGACTAAAGTTCCCTTTCCCTCAACTCTATAACAAAATGTCAAAAACTTCAAAGCCTATCCTATCCATTTCTTGAATCTGGTCATCTCCCCTTTGTCTCTATCATCACCGCCTTCATTTATTGTGGCATGATCGTTATATACTTTCCCAGGTGGTTTCCTGCCAGTCTCTACTAGGGTTCCATTACCCTCACATCCATGCTCCATTTAAACATATCAGTTCCCCTGGTAAAACCTTCCAATGATTTGTCATACCCTATGGCAGAGAATCCTTTGGGAAATTTGTAAGCTAGGCTTTACTTCCAGTGAAATAGGCAATGCTCAAGATCTCTATTTTTATATTAATTACAAAAATAAATTTTTAATTATTAAAAGGTTTATATGGTAAAAGAAAAAAATACACAAATAGGAAATTTTTTTTTAACTATTCCTTTTACATTTTTTAAGTTTTAAACTTTTCTGGAACTCACTTCCTAATTAGTTCCCTAACAGTATTTCCCATTTCCTGTTCCCAACTTGATAGTTATGAATTTTGTTGTTGCTGTTCTAACTGTCACTCTGTGTGCTGCGTATCACTTAAGTAACTTCAAAAACACTTACTTCCTATTAATTTTCCAAGTTTCCAAATTCTACTAAATAAGTTGAAGATACTGGTTCTCCTATTCTTAGCTACCTCTCCTTTCACATACTTCTCAACTTCTATCAGAAATAGCTCTACTTTCATGCTTACCTAGGTTGATAATATATTTTGTTCCACACCCACATCAGAAACTTCCATGTTGTCTAGATGTTCATCCTAAGAGCTGAAAGCTAAGGCACGTTGTGTACCTTCCTGGTGGCTCTGGTACACTGCCAGATTTGGGAACCACTGCCTTAAAGTATTTGCTGTGCTACAAAGCTTCTAAGATTGTAGGTGCCTGATCAATGGCTAACTCCATAGTCTCATCTTTGGGTGGTTTCTACCTCATACTTGGTGATTTAGCAACACTGAACTGCTTATAATTTGCTGAATGCTATTTCTCACCTCAGACTTTGCTCATGGTGTTACCTCTGCCTGGAACACCTTTCATCCCTTTTCACTTTATTAATCCTTATTCATCTCTCAAAATCCAGCTCAGGTCACTTCCTATTTCTTCCAGGACAGATTAGGTATTTCACTTTGTTGCACATTTCTATTTGGGTAATCGGGAAGATCCCCTGGAGAAGGAAATGGTAACCCACTCCAGTATTCTTGCCTGGAGAATCCCATGGACGGAGAAGCCTGGTAGGCTACAGTCCAAAGGGGTCGCAAAGAGTCGGACACGACTGAGCGACGGAACGGAATCAGCACATTAAATCAGTTCATGTTTATCTCCATGATTAGACTACATGCCTTGAGGGCAAGGACTGTGTCTTGTTCACCACTGTCTTCCCAGTATCCCAGTATCTTAGCACAGTGCCTATTCAATATATGGCAGCAATTCAGTTACCTAAGCATATGCAGCAAGCTGAGCAGGACTGTACATATAGAATATAGTATTTATCTGATTCTATTACTTGATTATCTAAGACAGAAAAATATAGAAATGTTGCATTTGAAAATAAAAGTAGTTACAAAAAGAACATTAAAATGTGGAATAACAGCATATAATAAACTTACCTCCACATTCTTCTATAAGATTGGCTATGGTTTCTGCCTCATCTTCAGCCATTTTTAATATATTACTTAGTCCATCAAGTACTACTTGCACAACTTGTGCATCTTTTACAGTCAGCAAGTTGCAAAAAGGTGGGATAACATTTTGTTGGATTAGGTAGGCCACCTGAAGAAGAAAAACACCATGATATAATAAATGTTCAGTGAATTTCATTTGCGCACCCTGTTATCTCACTGGAATAATTCTGACTTTATAATCTTGAATTTGGAAATAGGACATCATTTCTCACATGTTAAGTTAACCTACATTAAACTAATCTTTTCTTTTTAATGCAGTACGTTTATTTTTCACTAACTTAGAGAAAAGAAAAACTAAAGTGAAAATGAAGGAATCATTCAACTTCATATGACACATTTCTTTGCCATAAGGAGTACTTCCTTCAAAGATCCTTTCTCCTTTAATATTAAATTATGAAGTCAGTTATGAGGCCAGATAATTATTTTTTTTTAAACTACAATTGTTCAATGTGACAGCATCCTCTCTTTGCTTTAACATTTAGCACTCTCATATACCTGGCCATCTCTCAATCTGCTATGCTATAGTTCCATAAAATTTGCAAATTTTCTACCTTTATATTTTATTAGTTATTGCCATATATTTATATTCTGCTCTATATTCATATTTGAGTGGATTCAGTCTATGGCGTATCTGTGACAATTATGCGCTCCAAATTTGCCCCTTTTTACTTGTCTATGAAACATATCTGGGACCGGGACTTTCCTGGCAGTCTAGAGGTTAAGACTCCGTGCTGCCAATGCAGGAGGCATGGGCATGCAGTCCCTGGGCCAGGAACTGGGATCCCACATGCTGTGCAGTGTGGCCAGAAGATAAAAAATAAATAAAACTCATTTTCTTTTGCCAGTTGGCACAATGTTAAGCTCTGTTACCTGCACAACTCTCAGAGTGAGTGTTTCTTTAAATTTTATGCCCTAGGTATCTCACATTGTTGACCCTAGTTCCTAGCCCCAGCTTTTAAGTTGAATTTAGTTCCTTGCTTGGTTTACTGTCAGATAATTTTTGTTGTTCATTTGTTAGGAGAATGTGTGAGGCAGTTTCATTCTGCCCTATTAACCTCAAAAGTCTTGATTTTTCCTTAACATTAAAAAAACAAAACCCCTGACGATAAGTGCTTCATCTTACCCTGGATTAGAAAAATTCTTGTAGGCCAAGAAGCTGGAAAGAGAACATTTCACATCTATGAAATGTAACTAAAGGAAGTCAAGGTGACACTTTTATATATCACAGGATGTCTATTATCTTGCTATTATCTTAAATTATGATTTACTGAAATACAAATCTTAGAACTGTTAGTACTGTTACTTATCAGTTTTGAGAAATATATAAGAGCTGAACTTACTTGATCTTTTCTTCCACTAATTGTTAAGTTACTTATGGCCCACGCAGCTTCTTTCTGAGTGCCAAAATCTCCCTATAAAAGCAAAGTAAAGGATATAAACTGCAATATAAGATAAACTGGAAAAGGTGTTTCCTGAAATGATTTTTCAACTGCATACTCCCCCTGGTTTTCTTCTAGCCTTTATGTATTCATATAATAAAGATAAGGCTCTGAACCCAATTTACACTAAATAAATGGAGACTCTATTTTGTGAACTTTCCCAACAACAAACTGACTTGATATTGCTGTTCATAATATCAAATGAAGTCAATGATAAAATACAATAAAATCAGTTAAAAAAAACAAGGAGGTTACAATTTTACTTTAGTCAAAGAAATGTCAAGGTAAAATAAAGTATCTTTTTAAATACATAGTTTTAAAAATAAAAATATCCATCATTAATGAGACTGTGATAAAGACTACTCTTATAAAGGTTACTTTCATACAAATTAAAAAATAAATTTAAAAAGTCATATATTTAATAATCTCACCTTTGAGAGTTAACCAAGAAAATTTAAAAACTGCAATGGATTAATACTAAACACTGTAAATCAACCATACTTCAAAAAAAAAAAAAAGCTGCAGTAGGATATCTACTTTTACTTATCAGATTGAGAAAACCCATCTGTCAGGAAAACTGGTAGCAGTGTAGAACAGTACACAACCTTTTTTGCAATAAATGGGCATTATATAGCAAATTGATATCTATGTCTATTTGTGGATCCAGTGATCCTAAATATAACCTGGCACGTGGAAAAAACCTTACATAGACATTTGCTTGTATTTAAAGAAGAAATAATAGAAGAATAACCCAAAAATTAAGGGAAAGAAAAGGGAAGAACAGACAAAACCGAAGTTAGACCTTTGTGTATTACCTTGAAAACAAGGCACTTATTTTTTACTTGAAAACTGTAAATGCTTCACATAACCAAAAACAAAATAAACAAGGGAATTTTCTAGTAGTCCAATGGTTAGGTCTCCACACTCTCACTGCTGAGGGTCTGACTGGGGAACTAAGAAACCATGAGCCTCTTGGCATGCGCAAAAATAAAGAAAAATAAAACCCCAAAACTGAAGCAATTTCCCCAAATATAAAAACACACAGAAACAAAAAACTGCATATGAAGCTGGTGGCTTAACTACACATATAGAAATTATTTCAAGTGACATTATTTTTAAGTACATCATTGATGGAATATATCCTGAAGACAAAAAATCCTCAAGGAAATTCCAAAAGTGGAGTATGTTATTAGCATCAATGTGGTCTTGTTATTTGGACAGATTTTATATTATATAACTCAATATATGCCAAGTAACTATGTCTACAGAAAGATTTCCAGCATAGATGAGATAAAAACACAAAATCAAAGAAGTGAAAATAAAAAGTTATCTTAGTGATATCTGATAGCTTTCTTTCATTTATGATTTGTTTTTATGAATTCTCATGTTTACAAAAATTACAATATGTATATATTTCATTTTCTTAAAAAAAAATTACCTCCTAATTTATTCACTCAAGCCTAGATACCATGACAATCTTGTAGCAATGATCATCCTTAGTATCTGAACTATGACCTTTAAATACCACTTGCTACAAAAAGGAACCAAGACACCCTGAAAATAGTTAATTCTAGGTCTAGGTCAGAAAATATACCAAAAAAAAAAAAAGCCCAAGAATCATGTCACATCCAAAAGGTAGGAAGGTCTCAAAAAACACTCGGGTGATGTTAAAAACACCGGCACCAAACTTAAAAGAGGTTCCCACTGGTCACGGACAACCTGAGCATCAGAAAGAATAACTAACTACAAAGGACTGAAACTTATAATAAAAATAGATATATGTAAATCCATAATGACTTTGTACTAGTCTCCTTTTGAGGTTGTTAGGGAACCATGTCATTCTAAAAATGGAATGATAATAAGCAGGAATCAAACATTTATCTTGCTTTTCCTATATGAAATATATTACAGAATAAATGAATAGTTGATGAGGAAACGCTCTTTAATCTTCTTTACTGAAGAATCACGCCCAACACAGAATTACAAAGTCATCATTTTGCAGTTCCTAGTAAAATAAGGGATCTAGGTAATGTTCATCATGACTGCTTAAAAACCACTATGTGAAAGAATGATGAATAACATTATAATTATGGGTGGAACAGTCTTGTAACACCTGAGCTCACTTGTCAATCTAAATTATCACTAAATGTAGGATAAACAGAATGTATCTCCCCATGTGAATCATTAGAGCATTAAATATTTTTCCCTAAAATCTGAACCCAATCTAGCAGTTTGTAAGAAACATGGAGGAAAAGAGGATAGAGATAACTTCTCTTTAATGAACAGATCAGTGTTCAGGAAAAATCCCACATGCTGTGATCGTGGTATTTTATTTTTTGATTGTGACATTTTAAACTGTGTCTTTCCCAAACGTTAATGTAAGCATGTGATGACATGACATATGACTAAATAGCACAATTACCTGCTGTTTGATCTTGGGCAGTTTGTCTATACTACAGTTTCTTCATCTGTCAAATGGGAATAATTCTTGACCTTACAGAGTTACAGTATTAAATAAGGTAATATATGTAAAGTGCATGGAACAATATTCAAGCATATGATTTTTAATAAATTCCAAGATAATGGTAACTTTGATAAAACAATGATAAGAAAAAGGGCCAGTGGTTTCTAAAAAGAAATGTTTCATGTATATAAAAATTGCTTGAAAGTTTTAATACTACTTTACTGTACTACTCATGCCACTATAACGATTCTAATTAAACAGAAAATATATATACACATAATTAGTTATATTAAGTTCTTTTCCTCTCACACATATACTAACAAGATGACTTTCTTACCTTATCCAAAAGGTGTATTATCATTGGTACAAGATTGGCATCAATTACTGCCTGAACCTGCTGCTGATTTCCTGCAGTGATGTTAGAGAGGAACCACACCGCTTCCTGTAGAAAAAAATTCCTTTAATATTTCTTACTGAAAAATAAAATCTGCAGCTGAACCAGGAAAAAGCATTCACTACCATGACCAAATGATTTATACTATGGAATGAGTTCCATAATAAAAAATTTCAGAATCTGTATTTCCCTGTCCCCTTATCCGTATTTTTCCTTGGACAAATTGCTAATGAAAAAAACTAACCTTCTAAAAAATTCTTGAAAATGTTCCAAGCACTAAGACTATAAAGAACTTGGCTGAACAAATTAAGAAATTGATGAACTGTAACAACCCAGCGGAGGTGATGGAATTCCAGTTGAGCTATTTCAAATCCTAAAAGATGATAATGTGTAAGTGCTGCACTCAATACGCCAGCAAATTTGGAAAACTCAGCAGCGGCCACAGGACTGGAAAAGGTCAGTTTTCATTTCAATCTCAAAGAGAGGCAATGCCAAAGAATGCTCAAACTACTGCACAATTGCACTCATCTCACACGCTAGCAAAGTAATGCTCAAAATTCTCCAAGCCTGGTTTCAACAGTACGTGAACCGTGAACTTCCAGATGTTCAAGCTAGTTTTAGAAAAGGCAGAGGAACCAGAGATCAAATTGCCAACATCCACTGGATCATCGAAAAAGCAACAGAGTTCCAGAAAAACATCTATTTCTGCTTCATTACAATGCCAAATCCTTTGAATGTGTGCATCAGAATAAACTGGAAAATTCTTCAAGAGATGGGAATACGAGACCACCTGACCTGCCTCCTGAGAAATCTGTATGCAGGTCAGGAAGCAACAGTTAGAACTGGACAAGGAACAACAGACTGGTTCCAAATCAGGAAAGGAGTATGTCAAGGCTGTATATTGTCACCCTGCTAATTTAACTTATATGCAGAGTACATCATGAGAAATGCTGGACTGGATGAAGCACAAGCTGGAATCAAGATTGCTGGGAGAAATATCAATAACTTCAGATATGCAGATGACACCACCCTTAAGGCAGAAAGTGAAGAAGAACTAAAGAGCCTCTTGATAAAGTGAAAGAGGAGAGTGAAAAAGTTGGCTTAAAACTCAACATTCAAAAAACTAAGATCAGGGCATCTGGTCCCTTCACTTCATGGCAAATAGCTGGGGAAACAGTGGAAACAGTGACAGACTTCATTTTTGGGGGCTCCAAAATCACTACAGATGGTAAAAGGAGCCATGAAATTAAAAGACACTTGCTCCTTGGAAGAAAAGCTATGACTAACCTAGACAGCATATTAAAAAGCAGAGACATTACTTTGCTGACAAAGGTCTGTCTAGTCAAAGCTATGGTTTTTCCAGTAGTCATGTATGGAGGTGAGAGTTGGACTATAAAGAAAGCTGAGCGCCAAAGAATTGATGCTTTTGAACTGTGGTGTTGGAGAAGACTCTTGAGAGTCCCCTGGACTGCAAGGAGATCCAACCAGCCCATCCTAAAGGAAATCAATCCTGAATAATCATTGGAAGGACTGATGCTGAAGCTGGAATTTCAATACTTTGGCCACCTGATGCGAAGAACCAACTCATTGGAAAAGATCCTGATGCTAGGCAAGATTGAAGGCGGGAGAAGAAGGGGACGACAGATGATGAGATGGTTGGATGGCATTACCAACTCGATGGACATGAGTTTGAGTAGACTCCAGGAGTTGATGATGGACAGGGAGGCCTGGCAAGCTGCCGTTCATGGGGTCGTAAAGAGTCAGACACGACTGAGTGACTGAACTGAACTGAATACAAACACAAATCTTATTTATTCCCTCTTCTATTCTGATCAAGAGTCCTAGCCAAAAAGGATGAGAATCTCAATTATACATGATGATGGAAACACACAAAAATTAAACAATGGATTGTTTTTGTATACTTATTAATACTCATTCACTGTACCATCTCTCTCAAAGATAAAACAGAATCAGATGTTCAACTGCTTTACTGGTCTAGCTCAATGATCTTTTCATGCTACCCTTTATACCCCAATGGTGATATTGCTACCAAGATGATTACAAGTTGCTTTTCCTCATAGAAAATAAAAGCCACTTGAAAACACAGAATGAAATGAGACAAAATATCTGCCTATCTAACCCTAACATAGTATCCTATGTAGGATATTACTATAATTGACAAACTTAATAAATTTATTAAACATATGAATTTACTATAAAGGAAACATTTTCTCTCTTTTAAAAAACTAGTAAACAAGTTTTACTCCTAATGTGCAGAAGGCTCTTTTGGATCAGATCACAGGATCACATTCAATGAACCTGTCAGAGATTTTAGGGTGTTAGGCTACTTAGGTGAGCTGCTCCTGGGCTATAATCATAGGCAATGCTGTAATCAACAACCCATGCACTTCTACAACAGCCTCAGATGCACTCCAGTATCAGCATCACCAGTCAGTGCCCCCTTTTCATAGCCTCCACAAGCACACACACATGCGCACGCACACACACACACTATCAGATAGCTAAAAAATATTAAACAAGATTACTTAACTTAGGTATTAAAATTTTCTAATCATACAACATTTAACACCCAATTATCTCTACTTCATCATTTCCAGAAGAGCCAAGTTTGCACTGTTTGCAACTGGTTTATCGTAAAAATGGAAAATCATGTACCAGTCCATATCATAAAGAGTAAAATATCTTACTTTCTTGTAATGTCTAAATGACAGCTTATATTAACAATAAACATTAAAGATACTTAACCCCCTAATTTCATAAATGAAAATGGCTTCTTCACATGCTATTTATTAAACAGTATTTAAAAATACTTACTTTATTAATTTTCTCTTTGGGATGTGTCAGAAGTGCAGGGAAGTGTGAAAGAGCATCACAGTTTAAAACTACTTGTGTTTGCTCATCAGTTCCAGTAACAATATTGCCTACAGCTCGAAGTGCTGCTGTCTGAAACATAAAAATATTTAATAAGATGTTGTTCTATAGGAATCACTCCTTATACACACAGGTGTATTAGGCAGGCTATGAGAAATATCTTCATTCATTCATGGCAAACTATACTTTTGAGCAAGTTGTGTCAGACACTGATTTAGAAACAGAGGAGTGAATAGGACAGATACAACCTCAGTTCTTAGGGAGCCTCCGTTACTGTAAGAGGAAATGGTCAACAAACAAGTAAGTATGAAGGATAACTTTAGATAATAATTATGACCATAAAGAAAATAAGATAATACAGAAGTTTTTGTGTGAACACGTTTTCAGTTTTCTTGGGTATACACCTGGGTGTGGAATTTCTGGGTCATATAATAACTCTGTCTAACTTTTCTAGGTACTGTCAAATTATATTTCAAAGAGGCCATACAATTTTACATTCTTACCAGTAATGTATGAGGATCATACTTTCTTTACATTCTTGCTAACACATGCTACTGTCTTTCTGATTATAGCCATCCTGGTGTGTATAAAGTGGTACTTCACTGTGGCTTTGATTTACATTGCCTTAGTGACTAATGATGTTGAACATTTTATGTGCTTACTGTATGTCTTTTCTTAGGAAAACATCAATTTTTAAAAACTATTTAGAATTGGGTTGACATTTTTTGTTGAGTCTTAAGTTATTTATGTATTCTGGACACAAATCCTATTTCATACATGATCTGTGAATATTCCCTTCCATTGTGTGGGTTGTCTTTTCACTTTCTTGATGGTCTCTTTAGAAGTTTTAATTTTGGATGTCCAATGTGTTTTTTGGCCATTTTTCCTTTGGCTTCATGCAGTGTCAAATCTAAGAAACTACTGCCTAATTCAAGGTTATGAAGATTCATGCCTTCTAAGAGGTTTATACTTCCAGATGTTTCATAATAGCTGTTTGATTCATTTTTGAGTTTATTTTTAAAATATATGGTGTGAAATAGGGATCCAACTTCATTCCTTTATATATATGGATATCCAGTAGTCTCAGCACCACTTGTTGAAAAGACTGTTTTTACTCACTGAATTTTCTTGGTACCCTTGTTGAAAATCCACTAATCACAAACGTATGAGTTTCTTTCTGGACTCTTGATTCTATGTCATTGATCTGTATGTCTATCCTTATACTAGAATCATAAAATTTTGTTTTCTCTAGCTTTGTAGTCAGGTTTTGAAGTGAGAAGTTCCCAATTTGAAGTGAGAAGTTCCCAAACTTGATTCCTTTCTCAAGACTGTTTTGGTTATTTCTGGGTCCACCTATTTTCAATATGGATTTTAACAAGAACTGCATTTAATCTGGAGATAATTTTGGGGACCGTTGCCACCCTAATACTGAATCTTCCAATCCACAAACATAGGTATCTTTATACTTATTTAGGTCTTATTTAATTTCTTTCAAAAATGTTTTGCAATGAGCCAGTTTCTTCAACAAATAAATTTAATAAGGGAAAGAATAAAGGAAGAGTAACAGAAACATACGGACATAGCTACTAAATGTAATGTGCTGACTTTGAAGACCTACTGATTTGGTCAAGTTGTGAAAAAAAATGAGGCAAAAAGTAAAACTCAGATACTGATTGGATTTTAATGATTATTTCTAAAGTGCTCTAACGATACTGTGAATGGTAAAAAATAGGCTTACTTCTTATAGATGCAAGCTGGATGAAATTATACAATATCTGGGATTTGTGTCAAAGTAATCTGGAGGGGAAGTAGAAATATACAGGAAACCTACATAGTTCATTACATTATTCTTTCTACATTCCAAAGTTATGGCATGAAAAATTAAAAAAGAGTTTTAAAAAATCTATATTAGTTATCAGTAAGGAACAGAACATTAAATTTCTTTGAGCGCTGGCTAAAGTAAAAGTCTAAGCACTGTTTTCTCAAAGTCCAGTATTAAAAGTGAAGATGCATTCAGAAAAAACAAAAACAAAATGCAAACCAAAAACCTATACCAAGACATAAGCACCACACTTAAGAAATGCAAACTTCAGGATAAGAATTTAGTAGGAATATTTAAAATAGACTACAAATACCCCTAAATGACAAAGTATTCTATTAATCAATTATTTCTGAACTTAGCTAAGTGTTCCTTCTTTTCTGTAAAGTGCTTTAAATTTTAGAGATGGGTTTTCATTTTGACAGCATATGAATAACCTAAAGAGCTTTTTAAAGCCCAGACTTCTAGGAAATACAGCAGATTTATTGAAACAAATTCTAAAAGTTGGGCAAGGGAAACCAATTTTTTTCTTTAAGCTTCAGATACCTGATTTTATCATCTAGCCAAGGTTGATAAAGCGAATCTGGTTAACAGTTTTCCTTATGCTATTATTGTAGTTTATAGGTTCTTTGTCATTCTACAATTAAAGCATGCTATTTACCTCAGGACAGGGAGAACTTGCTGCACCCCCCTTTACCACCGTAGTTTGACAGTTATTGCTTATAACTGTGTGAACTTCTCACCTTCTCTTTATTAGCTCTTTCTAGATGCAGGTTCTTTGGGATGTTTCTATGGAAGGATTTTAAAATAATACAATAAAACAAAAATCAAAGCAAACGATTTTAAATAACTGGAAGAATACAAGTTAGGGAACCCCTAAGCAGCACATTTCAGTACAGAGCCTTTATCACAGTGCCAGTGAGGCTGAGCATTAACTAACCCTGCCAGGTGCAGTGAAGAAGAGTAAAAAAGGACAGCTGTAGGGGAAAAAAAGAGTAAGAGAGTGAAAGAAGAAAAATAGGTAAAGTAGGAAAAATAAAATCATCAATACTTGTTTCAGATGCTACCCAAGTTGCTTTAAGAACTGCCCTGCTCTACGTTAGAGATCAGTAATTTACAAAGAAGTCAACTTAGCTTTTTTTTCTAAAGGAAAAGGGATATTCTTGTAATCATACCTCATTTTCTCCTTCTTTAAAATGGGGATATAATAACTCACTCTTTTCCATCACAGACATGTTATTATTAGACTAAAAAATACTTTAAATTATTGATATTATCCATATTTGAATATCATGTTTAAAGCAGATAGTACCATGTTTTTATTAATAAAAAACTCACCTGCACTTTAACTTCCTGGTGGCTGAGAAGAGGAACCAAATGAGGGACTATTCCAGAGTCTATTACCATCTGTATCTGTTCATTGCCAGCATCAGTAAGGTAAGAGAGGGCCCAGACTGTATCTACCAATATCTAACGAATAAAAAAATTCAAATAATCCTTGAATATTTTCTCATTTCAAAAATTTTTAACCATATGGACTAACCTCTAATTGTTCTACCGTGTTTGCTCTCACTTAAAATCACTGGAATGTCAATCTTCTCTATTATCTAAGCATCAACTATGAATATCTAAATCAAGTATGCTCATGTTCCAGTCATATTTAGGATATTTAGGTTACTTATGATCCCAATCACAAATTGATAGCCACTCCTCAATTACAAAGATACAAATGTATCTTTGTATGTATGTATGTAGCAAATAAAATATGAGAAAAAGACATTCTCTTTCTCAAACGCTCAGATTGAAGGATAATAGGCCCAAGGACATTGTGATAAATGCATACAGTTGCAAAGAGTGTATGTATTCAACATTTTATGTGTATGTATCCACATTAAAAATATCTGGGGTATGTGAATATACTCAAGGTGTTCTCACATCAGTACTATGTTGGTTGGTCTAAAGCCAACACTCCAGTATTAGGATTATAGTACTTTCATCTTTTCCAACCAGTTTGCTTTGCTTCATAAAACTAGAGGCAACTTCCCAAATAGCGGAAGTCTCCCACAGCTACAGATAAAGATATTAAAAGCAAGCACAGGTCAACCTGTGAGATCTATAATCAAAAAACATGTTCTAGTTTAAAAAAACAAAACAATGAACCAATCAACCACACTATAATTTACATCAGCTGCCAAAACTACTTTTTTTAAAAAAGCTCATGTAATTAACTTATTATGATTATATTTCAAAGTACAACAGGCCACTGTGTTTCACCTTTCTATGTTAAGTCCTAATTAGAAGTTATGGCAAAACAAAGTATGACAAACAATTGTTAAGCTGCTAAATAATGCAATTATTGACAAAGACACAGTAATAAATAATTATGCCTGAAACTTTATTTTCAAAGCCTTTCTAGAATATGAACTCTATGTCAAAAGACAAGCCAAAGAAGTTTGAAATCTTTAAGTTCTAAATCAATGGTATATTTATAACATCCAAGAAGTCCCTAGAAGAAAACAGCACTTTGTCATTTTTCCTTTCAGATATTCAAGAAAGCACCATGGATATTTTTTAATGTAAAAAGAAGACATTGAATGAAAAAATTCACACACATAAGGAAGTATCAAATGTGAGACAACTAAATTTCAACTTACAAAAGTAACTTCATATGCACTTTTTGTGTCAGCAAAGTTAAGTCTATGGATAAGTTTACTAATTACAAATCTAGTGTAATTTCAATATTTCACTTATGGTTTGTGGAAACAGTTTTGTTATTTTAGTTATTTTTACTTCTTTGATGGCCTGATTTAAGAACTTGCTCCTAAGTGTTAACCTAAGAAGATTTTATTTTTAGTAAACATTATCATTTAGCAAACAATATTACTAATGCTAGTAAAAAAAGAACAATGCAAACTGACTTGGGAAATTCAAGATAACATCAAGAGCAAGAAAAATGGAGTTACAATCTCAAATGGATTGGAGTAAACAAGTGGAAAGAACACAATACAGCTCTGAACAAGGTCAACCAAGATGTCTGGTTTTTCCAGTAGACTTATAAACTTTGAGATTAATCTTTCTTGGAAATCTTTTAAAATAAAATATGAAAAATTTGACTATAAGAAGCCAAAACCAAAATTTGCTTACATGTGTGTTTTCTGTTTGCTTTTAAAGATCTTAGACTATTTGGAGCTATAAAAAATGTATTTAGAGCAAAGACCATGTTCCTCTATGAATGTCAAACACATAATTCTAACTTAATGTAGTACAATTTGAAGTTTAAGTTGTTCCATATCTTTAGAGAGATCTTGGCAAAAAGGTATTACTACCTAAGAAACTGAAGAAATGAAGCAGTGTGTCACACACTGATCATACCAAACTGAGATTTAAAGAACTACACAAGTTTCTGATGGTTGCTATGTGTGTCCATGTGATTTCCTTTTACCCACAACACTTCTAGCTCCTCTAACACACAAAGGCTAGACTGACTTTATAAAAAGTTAGAGCTGTTTCCTACTCATTCATTCTTCCTGAGTTGCTTTTTCTTTTGCTCTCTATGTTAGAAAGAATGAGTAGGATATATTTATTATGTTTAAAATCTAGTTTGCACTGATTTTTTTCCCCTGTTGTTTGGATACTCAAGAATTATCTTTATACCAAGTGAAAGTGAAAAGTGAAAGTGTAGTCACTCAGTCGTGTCTGACTCTTTGCAACCCCACAGACGGTAGCCTACCAGGCTCTGTCGTCCATGGGATTTTCCAGACAAGAATACTGGAGTGGGCTGCCACTTCCCTCTCCAGGGAAACTTCCCAACCCAGGGATCGAACCCGGGTCTCCTGCATTGCAGACAGACGCTTTACCATCTTAAGGCACCAGGGAAGCCCAAGTGAGGCCATTAGCAAAGTCACTATAAATGAATTAATAGAGTAATAATGAAATTAAAGAGCTACTGATATTCATGGTTTGGTGTATGAATACAAATGTATGCATAAAGGCACACATACTTTTTTACCTTTCAAAAAATAATACCACTAGGTATATGTGTTCTCTCACTGGCCAGCTGTCAAAATGAGCATTCATAAAAAGATTATGAACAATCAAATATGTAATCTTAGTGAGAGCTTACTGGCAACTTTAACAACTTCCAATGTCAGTTTCTACAAAACAAATACATAATATATGCACACACATTACTGCCCAGTCCAAAATAACAGGCTTGATTTCACTTGAAATTTACATTTTATGATAAGGGTAAACAGAGTAAATATAAAAACGTGCAACAGCTCTTGAACTAGGGTAAAGCCTTAAATATATATACATATAAAAATATATGATGGGAAGCATTTACTCACATTTACGTCTGTGTGATGAATTAAAACACAAAGAGCTGGAAGAATCTAAAGAGGGAGAAATATATAGATTTTTAAATATACATAAATAAAAATACACACATAATATCTACTTTAGTTTTTTTTTAAAAAAAAAACAAAAAACACTTGTTACCTCCTGAATGGTTTCCATTGGGGGTGGTGGGTCTTTGTGGCGACATAGGTTGACCATAACCCAAGTAACATTTCTTAAGAATGTTATAGGAATAGATGGACTTATGAAGGAAAGTAAAGGTTTCACAACTCCAAGACTTATGACATAATCTCTACACTGTGGCCCATCACCTGTAGGAAGGAAGATTTATTAATACAATAAGTAATTCAGAAAACAAAGCACTGGGTTCAATATGCTGCTTATTGTAGTTAAACCATATATTTTGATATATGCAGCAGTTTTAGACAATAATAACCTAGCTCACATTTTAGCTCTTTGAGCCAAGAGATGTAACATAAGGTACTAAGACATCCTCTGTACATTATTCATGTATTCAGGTTTATATGCTGCTCACCTATAAAATGTTTTTATGCCATCTAAATGCCAGAAGCCTAAATAAGGTTTTCAAGTACTTTGTAAACAGAGAATTGCTGCTTTTTGTCTTCTCTCTCAATGGTACTCTAAGAAACCTCCATGTTATAAGAAGAAATATATGGGAATACCATTACAGAGAAAAATATCTAGAATTTATACTGATGACCTGACGTCAAAGCACAGAGAGTATTAACTATAAATTACTCTATACACTTACAAACTATGTCTACAGTATTTGAAGATAAAATGTTTGTTCTTTTTGTATTCATTTATTCTGTAATGTCACTGGAATTAAAAACCAAAGATCAAGATGTGGTATTAATAGATATAAATCTAAAATTTGATATAAAGTAAGGGACTCCGGATATACAAACGGTAGCATTCCTAACAGCAATATATTGCATGCCAAGAACAGTTTGTAAGGAAATCTGCCCATTTGAAAACTCACAACTGTGGGACACTAACCATACTTCACCTTCCATCTTGGCCCCCAAAAGGGTAATAAAGAAGAGCTTTATCAGAGCAAGGCTGATTACTTTCATGCAAAAAAAAAAATCTGTGGCAAAAATAACTTTTAATATAATGGTACACAATACAGTTCAGACCCCAGATTTTTTCCATTCTCCAGCTTTTTGAATTTTTGAGTTTGGGTAAACTTAAAGTTGTAGTTAAAAAAAAAAAATTCCTGAAATACTGGAGCTGTCTTTAATTATTCTTCTTTCAATTATTTATCAGAGAAAACCAGAAAGGTATGGTAATCACGGTGGTCAACATTTAACGAGACTGTCTATATGAGAGTCATACAGACACTTGTATGATGATGACCTCATGAAAATAGTGGACAACATTATTTTACTGTACTAAAATCTATAAGAGATAAAAAAAAAATTTCAACTTAAGATTCCTCTCAGAACTGCTACTGTAGAGAAAAAGTTTGGTTTAAGTTTTACCACCTCCTTTTTTCTTAATATTTCCTAGGACAGTTAAGAGAGTTGAGGAATAAAATGGACCCCACTGTAATAAAGGAGGATGAGGAAAATACCTAAATCATACACATATTTTGTAATTATACAAATAACTAAGAGCTGACTATATACAAAGAGATATAATGGCATAAGCAACAAAATGTTCCTTCTGTTTACTATGCGTTTACACGCAATAATTTCTGTAAAATAGTTCATGAAAACTAGAACTGAAAACGGCAAGCTGCTTTTCCTTTTCAACTCCTAGTAGGCATCGGTATTACACAGTACATATTCACAACAATTGCTGGACTATATTATGAGTTTTAGACAAACCTATGATATTTCCCAGGGCCCACACTGCTTGCTCACAGACATTCTGATGGGGTGAATGGAGAAGCCTCAGGAAAAGTGGCACAGCATCTGAAGGAAGAAAACACATGCTATCATTTAAGTCTGAAGATATTGTTATATATCAATTAGATTATTTTTTTAATTGTAAAAAAAAAAGTTGAAAATATTGTAAACTGAAAACTGAACTTCTTTGCTGAAATTCCAAAAGAAACTAACCTATCAAAAAAAAATACATATATAAAATATATTCTCATTAAATGATTTTCATTAGAATAGTAGTAGTACAAAATTTCTGAGTAGCAGACAAAATTGTCACCATCAAAATGACAGCTTAAACATACAAACATCAAATTAAGTTGATAAAGCTTTATTCACAATTAAACCTGGATTTAAATCTAAACAATTAATTCCTTATAGAGTAAGTTCAGTTCAGTTCAGTCGCTCAGTCGTGTCTGACTCTTTGCGACCCCATGAATCACAGCACGCCAGGCCTCCCTGTCCATCACCAAATCCAGGAGTTCTCTCAAACTCATGTCCATCAAGTCGGTGATGCCATCCAGCCATCTCATTCTCTGTCGTCCCCTTCTCCTCCTGCCCCCAATCCTTCCCAGCATCAGACTCTTTTCCAGTGAGTCAGCTCGTCGCATGAGGTGGCCAAAGTATTGGAGTTTCAGCTTTAGCATCAGTATCTTCAAATTTGAAAAAAAACCCTCCAATAATTAAAATAACTTTTGAATACAGAAATGTAAAATAGTATCACATGGGTCTTTAATCAGGCCACGTGAGACACTCTGAATCAGAAAAGGCTTCTGTTGCTTAAGAACAAGGAAATACAGAGAGACATTTAACAGAATAATACTGCACTGAATAAATGATTCTTTCATTTCTTCTTTTGTTGGAACATAAACAACCAATCCTATAATAACAATGAAAAAAAAATTCAAGCCATTCTCTCAAAGGGCTACTTTATAAAATAGAAAATGTCACTCACTGGGATAAGATGATCAAAGTAACATACTTAAGTTGGCTTATTTCAACTGCCTTCTGTGTTACTTAATTCAAAATAATTATTTTATAATTTAATAGTTCTTTCAGAAAAAGCACTGTTTTAAATAACCTGTTTTTGGAAAATTACAGTTTTGTTTCTTCATAACCAACTTACTAGACTGAACTACTGCTTGAGTTTGTTCAGAGGTTCCAGATGCAATGTTTGTCAAAGCCCATGCCGCTTCAAACTGTAAAGAAGGACTACAAAAAAAACCAAATTGTTTTAAACAGCAGGAATTCCTACATTGGCCCAAAATATCTATCAACCACTCCTCCCTTCCAGCATTTTAAAAGTATTAAATATTGTGATGCAAAAGATCTATATATCCAGTATTTTTTAACTTCCAATGACTATTTAAAGTATCTCTTTGGTATAAAAACCATATAACCCTCTCAAGGTGTCCTTGTTTTTATTAAGAACTCTTTATTAAGATATCTACACATTACTAACTAAACAGTTTTCTCAAGTAATTATCTGGGTAAGCTGCTGCTGCTAAGTCACTTCAGTCGTGTCCGACTCTGTGTGACCCCATATCTTACTAATTTTCAAAGCTTAAAGGCTAACTAAATAAATCACTCACAAGTTCCCTTTTGATCTTTACCTTCTCTTGGTGTAAACATATCTTACATTGTTTTTCACATTGGCTTTTCAACCCCATTTTACAGTCCTTTTTTTTTTTTGTCAAAGATTAACTACTAAGAAGATGTCTTCTGCAAAGGACACACCCTAAATTATTTCTTAAAATAATGTACTTACTTGTCATCTCTTTCAAGACAATGGACTAAAATAGGCAATATTCCAGATTTTATTAAGTCATCAATTGGTGGATTTCGATCACTGGACAAAAGCTTCCTATAAGAGATATACATATTCCCCTTATGAAACTTAATGAAACATAATTAAATTCAAATTCATGCTTGATGACAATAAACTGAATATTTAGCACAAACACTCTTTCTGAAAGTTACTTTTTAAATTTATATAATGCAATTTTCTATTATAAAAAGATTAATTTATAAATTTATAGAAATTATTAATAATCAGGAAAAATGGGAGACACGAACCATTAGACATGATTCTAACAACCATAAAGACATGAACACTTTACCACTTCTTTTAAGTTAGGACAAAAGTGTGTAGGATTCTGGTACAAGTTTATAGCTGATACCAGTTTCCAGTTTCCAATTCTTTATCCTACTCTATACACTAAAGATCATAAAAGCTCAACAACATTCTCAACAACTAAAGGAAATGTTATTCCCCTATATAAACCAAGTTATAGCTGCTAATTTACTATCCTATCAATGTAAACTTCTTGACTGAGCTTTGTAACATTCTACAAACTGACTCCATTTTATTTGTCTGTCTAATTCTCTGCAATTCAAGGATCAGTTGTCTGTCCCAACATTTCAATCTAATTTGCAGGCCCTTCAAATCCTATTTCCCACACTTGGAATGCTCTCTTTTCTGTCTATTCAAACTCTATCTATACAACCTGTGTGTGTATGCTTAGTTGCTCAGTTGTGTCTGACTCTTTGCAACCCCATGGACTGTAGGCCACCAGGCTCCTCTGTCCATGGGGAGATCTCCAGGCAAAAATACTGGAGTGGGTTGCCATGCCCTCCTTCAGGGGATCTTTCCAGCCCAGGTCTCCTGCACTGAAGGCAGATTCTTGACCGTCTGAGCTACTCTCTCTAAATTCCAAGAATATTTACATGGCATACAGCTATACTTACTGTTGAGCATCACTATTTTTTATATAGTTTTGCCTTCCCAATTAGCTTTTAAACTTCTTACAGAGAAACAATTATTCCACATGCTTCCTCACAGTATTTTCCGTAATATATGGCACAATTCTTTACACAAAGTAGGAAATAAGCCAGTCTTTAACCCAGTCTTTGTTAATCAAGGTTTCAAATTTGATAAAAGAAAACTTTTTTACTACTTCACTGAGGACATTCTTAAAGAGAAATGATGTTTTTTCTTTGATTGCAAAATGGTACATACCATATATACAATGTATCATTAGTTTGGTGACACTGTCTTGGTTTGTGCTAAGGTGCCAGTAATTTACCCAGCCTATTTTGCAACATCAATGTGAATGCTAACACAGTTAAAAAAAAAAGGCAAATAAAGTCTTATTCTTTTTTAGAATTACTGTGAAAATAACAGCCCCTAAAGTTATCTCAGGATCTCCTAGGGATCCATACACTGTATTTTCAGATACCCTGCCTTAGGACTTTCATTATCTTGTTGAACTCATGTTGAGAAGAGCTGCTCCAATATTATAATTAACACTGACAATGGTGAGCATAATGTATTAATTTCTTAATCATTCTTCCTATTAACATTAATTTGCTATTTGAGATATGAAAATTTCTGTGACTTTCCTCCTGTATTAACAAAGACCTTGCTAAAAAGTTCTTTAACCTGTAGAGGACAACACTGTAATCTTATAATTTCCTTATCTGTTCTAGGCCATTTACAGTGAATATACAAAAGTAGCAAAGTCTAATAAACATAAAAGGGACTCAAAGCACCGGATAAGATATTAAATGAAGGTGTGAAGTCTTTTTTCACTTTAAAATTCTATAACAAGTTAATTTCTTGCTTAAGTGTCTCTTTCCTACTGATATTAGAACACAGGGTATTATTCTTACATATATATATAAAAAAAAGAAACCACTATATTGTACTATGATACAACCATGTCTTCTCCAAGCTATTCATTAATACAAATATCTCAGTAGTTAAGTTTCTCTGGCTTTTCCTTTGAAATGTGAGTACACAGGTTTTACAACAGAAATGTGTAAAATGATAAGTAGGAGTTTCCGTAGCCCTAAATCTTAACATCTTGCAGCCTGTACACTGCTGTAGTAAGCTTTAATTCAACTTATCGTTTGATCAAATGAAAATTGTGAGAAGAATCAGCTACCCCAGCAGGATCTGAAGAATCTGACTTCTAATAAAATTAAACCTATTATTCAGCAAAGAATGAAAAGTTTTACAATGTTTTTCTATTAGTCAATAGCAACAGCATGTCAAATCAACTTTTCTCCAGTGTTTGCACGTATTACATGTACACTAAAGCTTCCAGGTCTTAGTGAATTAGAAAATTGCTAATTTCAATACTCCAAATTAGAGAATACTCTTAGAGAATAATTTTTAAAACAAATGCATTAGGCCTATGACCATTTTTTATTGTCTGTCATCAAAGATATTTAATAGAGGAAACAGGACTACTTATATAGTAAAAACCCAAACCTAAGTTGCAAACGTTAAATATGTCCTTAACTTACCTAGCAGCTTGAACTGCACTTAACTGAATTCCTTGGTTATCACTTGAAGCATTCTATAAAAAAACCAAACAATTTTTGATGTAGATACACAATAATTAGTTGACAAGTTCAAGAAATATGAATGAGGGTGGGGGAGGGGAAATCAACTTACTTGAACTATAGCTTCTAGAGAGGTATTTTGCTAGGAAAAGGTTAGAGAAAATTAAGTTAAAAATTCACCTTGTAATTCTGTATTTATGTAAAAATCTTTCACAGAATTTTTAAATTACCAGAATAACAATAACTTACCACTCTATAATCGCCATCTATGTCAGAGTCTTCACAGATATCTTCATGTGGTACATTCCTCCTCTTTAAGAGATGTTCATCTCTTTTATTCTTAAAAAAACAGAACTTCAGTTAAATTTTAAAAAGCTAAGTAGTTTCACAAAAAATTAGACAATCCTGTGCCTACAAAAAAATACAAAGTGACTTTTAAAAGTAAAATGCAAATGCAGACAATTAAACCAAATTGTGAATTAAACATGTAAGCAACACCTATTTGAGTCCCAAACTCCAAACATTACATTTTTAATGAACTGTGAAGAATGTGAAAACTAAAAAAAAAAACAAAAAACCTAATTTGATTAAAAAAGATAAGAGTATAGTTTAAGCCAGAACCAAACATACATATTTATTTAAAAGTACTGAACCATTTTATACATCATCTGGGAACTTCTGTTTATCACCTAAAAGCAAAGTCAAAGCAAAAGTTGGGCAGTTCAAAAATCAGACAAAAATTAACAGTGTCTTACAAAAATTAAGGGCCACTTGAATTTCACTAAAATGTTCAGGACAAATTTTAAAATATATTCTCAACTAACCTACTTTAATACTTGAAAAGTTGATGAAATTTTTAAATACCAAGTTCCTTTTATGAAGATATTATTATAAACAGCAGAACTATTTAGTATAACGATGACATACACTTTATATAAACCATTTAAAATTACAGAAGAAAAAAAGTCAGATAATGTTTACCTCTAATTTAGAGAGTCGACAAAATGCACCTTGCCAACTTCAATAGTTGTCAAATTTAGTCAATATCTCCATTTTCAAAGAAAAAAGAAACGCCCATTTAAGCACTTGAGATTCATATATATTTGCTAATTTCTCTATATATGGCTGCTGTAATTATACTTGAAAGTACACAATATTAATCACTCACCTTTCTTAATTCAACTACAACTTCATTTCGTTGTCTTCTCATAGTCTACAAGAAATTAAAGAAAATTGTTTTAAAAAAAATCACCTCAAATTCCATTACCCAGAGAAAACTGCTATTAACATTTTGATGTATACCCCCTAATCTCTTCTTCTAGTCATATATATATACATAAAGTCATATTTTACTCCTAATAAAGATTATATGATGATTTCCTATCTTCATTTCATATTCACATTCTTAAATACTGAAAATCTCTTTGAAATTATTACTAGAACTATAATATTAGATATATCATAAAAACTAAAACTGTAACATAGGAATTATTAAAAACACAAACATACAAAGAATAATCCATAATCTCACCCCTGTAAGAATTCCCTGTTTAAAAAGTAACATATGTACAAGGTAATCTCACTCCCATATGAACCCCTATTTAAAAAGGAATATATGT
This sequence comes from Moschus berezovskii, assembly GCF_049115385.1. Taxonomy (NCBI): domain Eukaryota; kingdom Metazoa; phylum Chordata; class Mammalia; order Artiodactyla; family Moschidae; genus Moschus; species Moschus berezovskii. Next base: position 129,836,873 of record NC_142460.1, on the reverse strand, counting down.
ACAAGGTTAGTAAACTGAATTGCTTTAAAAAAGGGGGGTTGGGGAGGGGGCGAAAACCTTCCTGACAGTTCACAGCCTCTTTCTTTAAAGATAAACAAAGCTAGGTTTACTATGATTCTGATACACTTATTCTGTTTTTTACCTTATTTTTTTAAAGATCTGGAAGATCTTTCATGATGGTATATGCAGATCTATTTTATTCTTCCTAAGGAGCATATAATTATCCTATCACATACTGTAATCATTCTGTTTTTTAACCTGTTTTTCTCACTTTAAAGTTACCTAACACATGGATACATGTTCACTGTAAAACATTCAGACATTCAGAAATGACACCAGTTCACATTATGCATAGGACCACCTCATTCTTTATAATAACTGCATATGCCAACACATATTAAGTGGAGAGCAATTCATGAAGTAATACTTAGAATGTCTAATAAATACATCAAACATATCTGAAACCGAAACTTTTGATGTTTAACAAACATATGTTCTACCCCTTCTCACATGGTTCATACGAGGGTGAGATTATGAGTTCTTTTACCCTTTGTATTTTTATAAGCCTTATGTTACTGTTTTAAAAATTTGCAATATATCCAATACTCCAGGTCTATTAATAATTTCAAAGAGAATTTCAGCAAATGGCAACTCCATCCTTCCAATTGCACAGATCAAATTATATTTTCAAGCCAAACCTAATTCTTCCTTTTCTCTCATATTACACACTCAATTTGTTAGCAAATCATATTGGTTCAGTCATCAAAACTTATCTGAAATACAACTACATAGGATGATTTCTCTGCCACTCTCTGATCCAACTCATCATTATCTCTCCTCAAGATAACTGCAAAAGCCTCCTAACCTGCATCCCTCCTCCTGTTCTTGCTCTCCATCTTTCTTCCAGTCCATTATTATCACAGCAACCAAAGTAATCCTCATAGGGAGTCTTAATTTTCGTGTGCCACAGTCTTCTTTGGCAGCCTGGTACAATCAATGGCCACCTTCTCAGACTGTTGCTGTTACTCAGTTGCTAAGTCGTGTCTGACTTTTTACGACCCCATGAACTGCGCCAGGCTTTCTTGTCCTTCACTATCTCCTGGAGTTTGCTCAAATTCACGTCCACTGAATTGGTGATGCAATCCAATGAACTCATTATCTGTTGCCCCATTCTCCTCCTGCCCTCAGTATTTCCCAGCATCAGGGGCTTTTCTTTTGAGCTGGATCTTGGCATCAGGTGGCCAAAGTATAAGAGTCTCAGCATCAGTCCTTCCAATGGATATTCAGGACTGATTTCTTTTAGGATTGACCAGTCTGATCTCCTTTCAGTCCAAGAGACTTTCAAGAGTCCTCTTCAGCACCACAATTAAAAAGCATCAATTCTTCAGAGCTCAGCCTTCTTTATGGTCTAACTCTCATATCCATACACGACTACTGGAAAACCACAGCTTTGACTATACAGACCTTTGCTGGCAAAGTGATGTCTTTTGTTTTTAACACACTGTCTAGGTTTATCATAGCTTTTCTTCCAAGAAGCAAGTGTCTTTTTAATTTCATGGCTGCAGTCACCAGTAATTTTGGAGCCCAAGAAAATAAAATCAGCCACTATTTTCATTGCTTCTTCATCTATTTTCCATGAGATAATGGGACCAGATGCCATGATCTTAGCTTTTTGAAATGCTGAGTTTTAAGCCAACTATTTCACTCTCCTTTCACCCTTATCAAGAGGCTCTTTAGTTCCTCTTTGCTTCCTGCCATAAGGGTGGTGTCATTTGCATATCTGAGGTTGTTGATATTTCTCCCAGCAATCTTGATTCCAGCTTATGCTTCATCCAGCCCAGCATTTCACATATAAGTTAAATAAGCAGGGTGACAATATACAGCCTTGATATACTCCTTCCCCAATTATAAATCAGTCTGTTGTTCCATGTCCGATTCTAACTGGTGCTTCTTGACCTGCACACAGGTTTCACAGGAGGCAGGTCAGGTCGTATGGTATTCCCATCTCAGTTTGTTGTGATCCACACAGTCAAAGGTTTTTGTGGAGTCAAAGAAACAGAAATTGACGTTTTTCTGGAATTATCTTGCTTTTTCTATGATCCAACAGATGTTGGCAATTTCATCTCTAGTTCCTCTGCCTTTTTCTAAACCCAGCTTGTTCATCTGGAAGTTCTCTATTCATGCACTGCTGAAGCCTAGCTTGAAGAATTTTGACCACTGTCTCGCTAACATGTGAAATGAGCGCAATCATACAGTATTGCCCTTCTTTGGGACTGGAATGAAAACTCACCTTTTCCAGTCCTGTGGCCACTGCTGAGTTCTCCAAATTTGCTGGCATATTGAGTGCAGTACTTTCACAGCATCATCTTTCAAGTTTTGAAATAGCTCAACTGGAATTCCATTGCATGTCATCAGATCATCTTTTAGGATGTTAAAATAGCTCAACTGGAATTCCATCACCTCCACTAGCTTTGTTTGTAGTAATGCTTCCTAAGGTTCACTTGACTTCACACTCCAGGATGTCTGGCTCCAGATGAGTGACCACACCATTGTGATTATCTGGGTCACTAAGACCTTTTTTTGTATAGTTCTTCTGTGTACTCTTGCCATCTCTTCTTAATCTCTTCTTCTTCTGTTAGGTCCTTGCCATTTCTGTCCTTTATTGTGCTCAGCTTTGCATGAAATGTTCCCTTGGTATTTCTAATTTTCTTGAAGAGATCTCTAGTCTTTCCTTTTCTACTGTTCTCCTCTATTTCTTTGCATTGTTCACTAAAGGCTTTCTTATCCCTCCCTGCTATTCTCTGAAACTCAGATAGTGGTTTTAAATATAGAAATGAAATATGGACTATTACCAAAAAAGCCAATTAAACATATTGTTCCCCAAATATATAAAACATGAAACAACAAATTGTAATATATATGCTTCATTATCATATTAAATGGAACCTAGCAGTTCCACTGGAGAAGGCAATGGCACCCCACTCCAGTACTCTTGCCTGCAAAATCCCATGGATGGAGGAGCCTGGTAGGCTGCAGTCCAAGGGGCCGCTAAGGGTCGGACACGACTGAGCGACTTCACTTTCACTTTCACACATTGGAGACGGAAACGGCAACCTACTCCAGTGTTCCTGCCTGGAGAATCCCAGGGATGGGGGAGCCTGGTTGGCTGCCGTCTGTGGGGTCGCACAGAGTCAGACACGACTGAAGTGACTTAGCAGCAGCAGTTCCATAATAATTACTATACTTTCAAAGTAATGATAACCATGAATGGTATTTCAGGGTATCTTGCAACAAAACTCTGATTTTTATAGGTGGTAACAAAAATCACAGGTAACTTTAATAAATATGGAGGTTTATTAGCTACATTATTAACTGAAGGAAATACTCTTTCAGTTAGAAGTTAGTAAAAACAAGGATACAATTTTTTTTTCTACGTTCCCAGGTTTTCTTGAATTCTACCCACAGACTTCATGGGAAGAAAGACTGTAAAGAAACCCTTTCCAAAAAGTCAATCAGATCATTTCACTCCCCTCTTCAAAACCACCCAATGGTTTTCCACTTTGGAGTAAATGCCAAATCACTGCAATGGCTTCAGTATTCCCACCTCACCCCCTCCTGGTTACCACCTCACAGATCAACTCCTATAGAATTCTCTCCATCCATGCTGTTGCATCCTCACTAACTTCACTATTCCTCTAACAAACTGGAAATTCTCTCTTCAAGGCATTTCCTAACACACCATATAGCAACTACTAAGAAAATGGACTCTAGAAATAAACAGATTGGGTTTAATTTTCAGCCATAATACTTGTTACCATGCCTCAGTTTCCTCATCTATACAATGGGGATTAAAAAAAAAACCTAAAAAACCACCTATGGGCTTCCATGGTAGCTCAGTGGTACAGAACCCACCTGCCAATGCAGGAGACGAGGGTTCAATCCCTGGGTCGGGAAGATTCCTGGGAGAAGGAAATGGCAATCTAGTATTCTTGCCTATGAAATCTCATGGAAAGAGGAGCCTGGTAGGCTACAGTCCATGGGATCACAAAAGAGCTGGACATGACTTAGCAAGTGAAGAACAATAACAAAAATACCTATATCATAGGACTACTGTAAGGATTAAATAAACACACATATAAACTACATAAAGTTTCTGGTACATAGTGCACGTTAAGGTATTTATTATTGCTATTGTTATATCCTCAGGCTGTAATGCTCAATATCTGCAGTGTTCACTCATCTTGGAGTGTTTCAAATGTCACCTCCATGATGAGGTCTTCCTCTTCCTAACTATCCAGCAACTATACATCTATATATCTGGGTACTGGGCTTCTCTGTCTTATTTTTCTCCACAGCCCTTACAACATTTTAATATATTATGTAAAACTTTATTTGCTTATTGTCCCCTTCCTCCACTAGAATGTGGGTCTATATATAAGGAATAAGATGAGGAATAAACATTATTCCTTCTCAAAATGTACTGATCCGAAATGTGTGGAAATCTTTACCTCAATTTTTGACCAAATCAATTTATCCCATCTTTGCTTAAGTGATCATTTGAGCTTTGGTAAAGCTATGGAATTTAAAAATATGACAACTGAAAATACTATTAAATATTAGCATTGTATAGGATGCTGCAAATTAGTAAAAACAATTAGCCAAATATTATAATAAGATTTCAATATTCACCATAGTTCAATCATTACAGCCTTCAGAGGTAAGAAGAAATCTTTTTCTTTTTGCAAATAAGGAAACTGAAGCATAGAAAAGCAAGGCTACATGGCTAGAAGTGTGACACCCAGTATTACAATTTAGAGCGTGTGTGCATGCTTAGTTGCTTAACTGTGTCTGACTCTTTTTGACCCATGGGCTTTAAGCCCGCCAGGCTCCTGTCTATGTGATTCTCCAGGCAAGAATACTGGAGTGGGTAGTCATTTCCTTCTCCAGGGTATCCTCCTGACCCAGGGATAGAACCCACATTTCCTGCATTTCAGGCAGTAAAGGATCCTTTACTGTCTGAGCCATCAGGGAAGCCCAGAATTCAGTTTCATGCGTAGCCAATTAACCACTAAGCGATACTGTCTCCCACAAGTCAAATGGAGTTCAAGCCAGTTTTTAGAGCCAATGGTTCATTCTAAAGCAGAAGCACCACTATCAAGACAATGGGCTTTTCACTGTATCACAATACTAAAACAATAAATAACTCAAGTAAACAGTAACAAAAAACAATCTCCTATGTCTCACACACAGAAAATAAAACCTGCAAAATATACTAAGGTTTGTTCAGTAAAAGGCAGAATTCTGAGGGACAGAGATTATTTCTAACTCTGGGGGCTGTAACTTCTTTTTAATAAAGCAAACTATTAATAAATCCTAAACAACTGGTATATATACACAAAATTTCCCCTCATTTTAATCTATCTTATTTATTAAATTTAGAGTTTCTGATAATTTGAACCACTAGAACCACTACTAAAGGATTTATCAAACTAATTTAGTCCTACAGTTATGACATAAGCTTCGGGCTATTACTAGCCACAGAAACATACAAAATAAGAGAAGTGACAATCTTTTTTATAATAAAGCAAAAAAGATTTTTTTATTTAAGAGAAAGATTGAGGTAAAGAGACGACTGAATGAAATAGTAGAAAGACATCCCATGCGTCAGTCTGGTAGCATTTACCCTTTTTTTTTTTTTTTAATTGCAAAACAACAAACGTCTTAAAAGTAGTATTAGGTATTTAGACATTTTCAAATCACAACCCCATCTCAAATGAAGGACTTTTTTTCCTGAATGTCTCATGAAAGAGATACATAAGGTTTCTTTTTCTAAATTTTAACTTATTCTAAAGAGTAGTTTTTTACACCCTATATGCAAACATAATAGTTATAGAGTCACATGATTTACACTGATGCAGTAAGCTGTCAATCAGAATTCCAAAAGGCTGCCAAACTGGCCAAAGGCTTATTTATAGGCCAAAGACTATCTAAAGGACAAAGGCTGTAGAGGGATCCTGCCTCCACCTCTCCTCCCCCAATAAAGAGTAGAGTTCAGGCTGATTTGATCACCCAGAATTTCTGTATTTCTCTGCTTGTAATACAGCTTCAAAGTTCTAAATTCAGGCAAAAGGGGACAAGAAATTGCCCAAAAATTCAAACAAGTGAATCTTACAGAACACAGAACTTCCATTTAGAAGGAATATGGTTCTTAAAATTAACAAATAATTACTGTATGTCCCTACTGAGTTCAGTTCCAGGGATTAAATACTTTCTCTGCTCTAATGGGGTGTAGGGTATAGTATTTTCTTTCTAATTTATGGCTATTTAATTTCTAAGTCACCTTTATCAACGTACAGTTTTCTTTAAAAACTACTAATCTAAAGATATGGTAATATAATAACATACTGTATGAAACTTAAATGTTTAAAATTAAAAAATAATAATAATAAAAAAAGCAAAAAAAAAAAGAAACTTAAATGTTTAAAGAAAATTCTAAAGTTAGTCATTCAAGAGATAAGGAATATACTTTGACTTTATGTCATCTAGTCTGTCATTCTTACCCTAGGAATATAGATAGGTAATAGCACAAAAAAGAAAAAGAATAAAAAAACTTATCAGCATATTTTGTGAAGAGATGAAATATATTTTAAAATGGGATTGTGATAGTCAGCACAACTCTGAAAATTTGCTAAAAATAATTAAATCGTACGCCTAAAATGGATGAGGTTTATGCAAAGTAAGATATATCTCAATAGTTTTTAAAAAGTTAAGCACACACACATCCTCCCCCCAACATGGATTCTACTGTATTACCGCTTTAAGCCTGCTAAAAAGCATACACTCAACCATCCAAATATTTATTAATCACCTATATGCCAAGCACTAGAAATACAAAGATGGACTGGACATAGCATATCCATGGCCTTAGTAAGCTAGCAATCTTATGGCAGAGAAATATAATTTAATAAAATAGTAATAAGGCCTAACATTTAGCAAACATTGGGTGCCAAACACCATTCCAAACAGGTTACTTGACTTTATTCATTTAAATATATGCAATGTGTTATAACATGCAAACTGATCTTAGCAGCAGGGGGAGACTATGTAATAAAGATGAAATATAAGCTGAATCTTTAAGATTGAATGGAAATTTGGTTAGAGACAAGCATTCCAGGTAGAAAATACAGCATACACAAAAACAGATGCATAAAAGATGTCATGTGAAGGATCTGTTGAAGAACATGAGAAGCCACGAACAGAAAGGTAGGCAAGAAGTCAAATCAGTCATGACATGAAAAGCTGACCTATGCAACATTTCAGGGAAAAGTGAGTTACTAGTGTTTTCAATCTCAATCACCATCACATCCTAAACATACTTGGTAAGGACAACAGCTCTTTAACCCAGTAAATGCAGTAAATTGAATGTGAAAGATAAAATAACGATAAAAAAATCTGTCTTCCATTCTTCACCTATTTCTCCTCCTCTCATTTCCACCTGTTGATCTCTACAGCAGCAGTCATTATGGTGCTTATTTATTTGCTAGCAAATAGATTTCAACTTCACAATAAAAAGTTAAATGTTTAATACTAAATGCTTGCTCTAACTGTGGACTTACTTCTCAATGATAAATAATAGCAGTAGTATGAGAGAAAAGTTGTAATTAGCACTACTAGTGATAGGCTAAAGTCTTCACAAGCAGAATCAAGTTCTTACTTCTGCCAAGTATAAAGATGAATGCAGATTCAGTACAAGAGACGTTTAAAAGTAAATTTACAGCAGGAGGCCAGATGAAACCTTGGCAAGCTTTTGGAGCAGTTTTAAAAAACAATTCTAACCTACATATACTATACTTTAAAATGATCCACGTCTAAATTATAAGCATTGAAATTTATTAGTACATGAATGTAAATTTTTTTGAAAAAAATCACAAAAATGCAAGAAACCATTAACACTTGTTAACTCTAAGGAAAGACATTCAGTTCAGTTCAGTTCAGTCGCTCAGTCGTGTCCGACTCTCCGCGACCCCATGAATCACAGCATGCCAGGCCTCCCTGTCCACCACCAACTCCCGGAGTACACTCAAACTCATGTCCACAGAGTCGGTGATGCCATCCAGCCATCTCATTCTCCGTCGTCCCCTTCTCCTCCCGCCCCCAACCTTTCCCAGCATTAGAGTCTTTTCCAGTGAGTCAACTCATCTCATGAGGTGGCCAAAGTATTGGAGTTTCAGCTTTAGCATCAGTCCCTCCAATGAACATCCAGGATTGATCTCCTTTAGAATGGACTGGTTGGATCTCCTTGCAGTATAAGGGACTCTCAAGAGTCTTCTCCAACACCACAGTTCAAAAGCATTAGTTTTATTATTTACTCAATATTCAAACAATAAGGATATAGATTAAATTCAAAAGCTATATCTGGAAAAGTTATACAGATAAGAATATGAAAAAGTGGAATTTCTGAAGTTTTCTATATTCACCTATCTTGTACTAGTGTATCAAATTCACCTAATCAAATTGCCAAAGTCCGTTGGATCATCGAACAAGCAAAAAAGTTCCAGAAAATCATACTCTTCTGCTATATTGACTACACCAAAGCCTTTGACTGTGTGGATCATAACAAACTGTGGAAAATTCTTCAAGAGATGGGAATACCAGACCACCTGACCTGCCTCCTGAGAAATCTATATGCAGGTCAGGAAGCAACAGTTAGAATTGGACATGGAACAACAGACTGGCTCCAAATTGGGAAAGGAGTACATCAAGGCTGTATATTGTTACCCTGCTTATTTAACTTCTATGCAGAGTACATCATGAGAAATGCTGGACTGGAGGAAGCACAAGCTGAAATCAAGATTGCTGGGAGAAATAGCAATAACCTCAGATATGCAGACGACACCACCCTTACGGCAGAAAGTGAAGAAGAACTAAAGAACCTCTTGATGAAAGTGAAAGAGGAGAGTGAAAAAGTTGTCTTAAAGCTCAATATTCAAAAAACTAACATCATGGCATCTGGTTCCATCACTTCATGACAAACAGATGGGGAAACAATGGAAACAGTGACAGACTTCATTTTGGGGGGCTCCAGAATCACTGCAGATGGTGACTGCAGCCATGAAATTAAAAGATGCTTGCTCCTTGGAAGAAAAGCTATGATCAACCTAGACAGCATATTAAAAAGCAGAGACATTACTTTGTCAACAAAGGTCTGTCTAGTCAAGGATATGGTTTTTCCAATAGTCATGTATGGATGTGAGAGTTGCACTATAAGGAAAGCTGAGCACCAAAGAATTGATGCTTTTGAACTGTGGTGTTGGAGAAGACTCTTGAGAGTCCCAGTCCATCCTAAGGGAAATCAGTCCTGAATATTCATTGGAAGGACTGATGCTGAAGCTGAAACTCCAATCCTGTGGCCACCTGATGCAAAGAACTGACTCACTGGAAAAGACCCTGATACTGGGAAAGACTGAAGGTGGGAGGAGAAGGGGACGACAGAGGATAAGATGGTTGGATGGCATCACTGACTCAATGGACATGAGTTTGAGTAAGCTCCGGGAGTTGGTGATGGACAGGGAAGCCTGGCATGCTGCAGTCCATGGGGTCGCAAAAGAGTCAGACATGAATGAGTAACTGAACTGAACTGATCTTGTACAAGGGGCTTCCCTGGTGGCTCAGACGGTAAAGAATCTCCCTGCAATGTGGGAGACCTGGGTTCAATCCATGGATTGGGAAGATTCCCTGGAGGACGGCATGGCAACTCACTCCAATATTCCCGTCTGGAGAATCCCAAGGACTGTAGCCCACCAGGCTCGTCTGTCACAGAGGGGCCTGGTGGGCTACAGTTCATGGGGTCACAAAGAGTTGGACACGACTGAGCAACTAAGCACAACATCTTGTACAAGAGGTGTATACACACACACATAGAAAACACACGAATACATACATGTCTTCTCCCAAGATGGGTTACTATAATATGACTAAACTACTTCATTAGTATATGGCTGCTAGTCCCATATTTGGTAGGGAAAGAAAAAAGGTTAAGAAATGACAAGTTTGGTGAGACACATAAAACCAACCCTCTCAAAAGATGGGAAATGCTACAAGGTAAACTTTCAGAATCACACAGAAAGTGATTAAGGACAGTGCAGAGAGAAATGTGTTATACCAAACAAACACATATTCAAATTTTACATGAATAAAAGGGAAAGTACTCCCTTCTCTTTTATAATGAGACTGATCAAATCCTGGCAAGAAGGATCATTTCTCTTCAAAGGCTTTGAGTACCTTATAGAAGAAATACAATTTCAGGAAGTGACTGACAGGCTGAAGAGAACTTAATATATGGCAAAGACATTGGAAAAAATTATGATGAACAGGAATCTAAACAAGGTTCAACCAAGTTAAGGAAGTCACCAGAACCTAAGTTTAACACACTGCTTAGTTAAATCTGCCCTCTCTGCTTATTTGTTGCATTCCCACATGAGAAAAGCAATTAGCTTTTTCCACTTACAAAACAGCATCTGATTAAAATAAGAAAGATGTAAGAGATTAAGGAATATTTTCCTTGTATATATAGCATATGAATATAATCAAAGTCATGGTTTTGTTAGAGAAAAATCTACACAAAAAGCATTATAGGATTTTGCAACTGGAAAAAATAGAAATCAACTAACTGTCTCATTTTATACAACGACTTGTCCAAGAACAGCAAGGCTCAGATTATCCTGGTCTCAGACCAACATTCTTTATACTAGATCATACTACTTTTTCATTTTGGGTCTGCCTCTGTGGCACCTCTCTTCAAATAAGCTACTTTTCCTTCTTTTTCCTCAGTATTTTCAAAATAGTGATTTTATTTGTGAACTAAAGTTCAAAGATTTTCACACTGCCAACAGAAAAACTTCACTGAAAGGCAAACCACTGAATTACTCCATTAAAACATCATTTGAGAAACATTAACTCTAATTATGTTCACATACTAAACAGATGTGTACATCTACACAGAAAGCCAGTCATTCACTCAACAAATGTTTACTGATCACTATGTACCACAAACTGTTTTCAGCATTAAGGACACAGCAGGGAACAAAAGGACACAAATCTCGTCTTCATGGAACCTAGTGTGGAGAAAGACAATAAATAAAAACTAAAATATATAGTATGTTGCTGCTGCTAAGTCGCTTCAGTCGTGTCCGACTCTGCGCGACCCCATAGATAGCAGCCCACCAGGCTCGCCCACCCCTGGGATTTTCCAGGCAAGAGTACTGGAGTGGGTTGCCATTTCCTTCTCCAATATAGTATGTTAGGCAGTGAAAAATATTATAGAAACAAAATATAATGTCAAGAAGGGGGATATTTTTAAGTAAAGACCTTAAGATGAGTGAGCAAGCCATGAGGGTAATTTGGCAGAAAGTATTCAAGGCAGAGGAATTAGCAAATAAAAAACGACCAGACATGAGAGGAAAGAAAAGCAGAGTCCAGCTGGCTGATATGCAATGAATTAAGGAGCAGGAAATGGTGGCCACTGTAAAGATTTTGGCATTTACTTAGTGAGGCAGAAAGTCACTGATGGGTTTTGAGCAAAGGGAGACATACTGACAGGAATAGAATCATTCCAGCTACTATGTTGGGAATATACCATAGCTATAGAATTCCAGTAAAAGATGATAGTCTGGAGTGGAGCAGAGCAGTGGAGATCATGAGATGTGGATTCTGAAGACTGAACCTACAAAATATGCTAATTAATGGGATGGATAAGACTGGGAAGAGAGGAAACAATAAGAGCTGGAAGGTTTCTGGTCCAAGTCAGTCAAAGACAGAACTACCATTTACTGAGATAGGGCAGACTGAATGATGAGCAGGTTTAGAGGGTAATATCACTTTTGAAAATGCTAAGCTGAATATGCTTATAACGAATGAGACATCAAGCAGTCAACTGGGCTAAGGGTTCAAGGAGGAAGTTGCTACTGCTGCTGCTAAGTCACTTCAGTCGTGTCTGACTCTGTGTGACCCCATAGACGGAAGCCCACCAGGCTCCCCTGTCCCTGGGATTCTCCAGGCAAGAACACTGGAGTGGGTTGCCATTTCCTTCTCCAATGTGTGAAAGTGAAAAGTGAAAGTGAAGTTGCTCAGTTGTGTCCGACCCTTAGAGGACAACTTAAAAAGCTGGCTGTGTATAAATTGTATTTAAAACTAGGTGATCTGATAATTATCTATGGAATGAACACAACTCCAGGCATTCTAAGGGGTAGAAGACTAAGACTCAGTGAGACAGAAGACAATAGTAATCTGTGCAAACCTGAAATCAAGTAAAAAAATTATTTTTTCAAGGACACACACACAATTAACTATGTCAAATCCTGATTTTTAAGATGATGACTGAGAACCATCAGATTACTGTATATTTACTTTGTAATATGGCTCAACATCATAGAAACAATACCTGCACCCCAAATCTACTATGAATTCTGGTCTGTTCCTGTTACCATTTATTGCCATTTCTGGGAACTTAAAAAGGTAAAAAACACTACCCAAGAACCAAAGCTTCTAATCTACATCTTCTCCTTTACTGTGCTACAGTACTTTATGTGAATAAGTTACTCAACTTTTAAAGGTGAGCTCTGGTATCTACAAAACAGATTTCTTCAAATGAAAATAAACATCACTCTCTAGCCCATTCTTGTTTTCTTAAGTCACTGTGCAGGCATTCTCATTTCTGAGTAGGTCACAGTATTCCAGGAAATTTTGTGTAAATAATGGTTCCTCCTCTACCAATGCAGTTAATGAAGTAGACTACATTTTAACATATATTCCCAAATTAGTCACTTCAAAAGAATTAAATTATTTTAAAAAATGTCAAATATACAAAAAAGAAAATTGTATAACACTCATGTATCAATAAATGCCACTATTTTGCACTATTTGCTTCATTTTTTAAAGAAAAAAAAAAATCTCAGAGTGTTATATATTGCTAAAATCTCACTCCAACCTCAACCCTCTACCCTACCCTTCCCTTTTGCCTTGCCAGAAAATAACCATTTTTCTGAATTCTCATGGGTGTTTTGACTGTGTATCAATATATCTGTTAAAGCTTTATATACTTAACACTTTAATATGGATAATATGCCATACATACATTTTTAAAATATATTTTTGATGTGGATCTTTTAAAAAATCTTTACTGAATGTCACAATATTGTTTCTGTTTTATGTTTTGGCTTCTCGGCCTTCAGGCATGTGGGATCTTAGCTCCCAGACCAGGGATCAAACCCACACCCCCTGCACTGCAAGGCAAACTCCTAAGCACTGGACTGTCAGGAAGTCCCTATATATACTTTTTTGAAAAATAAACATTAGAGCAGTTTCAAGTCCACAGAAAAACAGAAAGTTCAGAGTTCTCATGTATTCCTCCCCTTCTTCAACTATTAACATCCTGAACCAAGCTGACACCTTTGTTACAAATGATGAACCTAAGACACATCACTATCACCCAAATTCATAGTTGACATTAGGGCACATTCTACAAGTTTTGGCAAATGTAAAGTAACATGTATCCACTCAGGTGGCGCTAATGCTAAGAACCCGCTTGCCTATGCAGGAGAAGTAAGAGACCCGGGTTTGATCCCTGGGTTGGAATGATCCCCTGGAGAAGAAAATGGCAACTCACTCCAGTATTCTTACCTGGAGAATCCCATGGACAGAGGAGCCTGGCGGGCTATGGTCCACAGGGTCACAGTCAGAAATGTCTGAGGTGACTGCGCACGCACGCATCATTATTACAGTACCATACAGATTAGCTTCACTGTCCTACTCTGCCTATAATCTCTGGAAACACTCATCTTTTACCGTCTCTAGAGTTTTGCCTTTTCCAGAATGTAACATAGTTGGAATGATACAACAGGTGACCCTTTTAGACTGGAATCTTTCATTTAATAGTATACATTTAAGCTTCCTCCATGTCCGGTAGAACATTTTTTCTTAATGCTGAATAATATTCCACTGTCTGGATGTATCAGTTACTTACCTTCATCTGCATAAATACCAGTGTGATTAATGAATTGTATGGCAAGAGTTATGCTCAGTTTTGTAAGACACCCTGCCAAACTGTCTTTCAATGTGACTGTACCAATTTGTATTCCCACCAGAAATAAATGAGAGTTTCCCCGGCTAAACATCCTAACATTTGTTGCCAAGTGTTTTTTCTTCTTTTAAACTTACAATATACGTGACATAAAATTTACTATCATACCAATTTTTAAATTAAAATTCCGTATCTGGGTTGAGACGATCCCCTGGAGAAGGGAAAGGCTACCCACTCCACTATTCTGGCCTGGAGAATTCCATGAACTATATAATCCAAGGGGATGCAGAGTCAAACAGGACTGAGCGACTTTCATTTTCTTCTTTCCATACCTACTAAACAACAATTCCCTATTTCCTTTTTGCACCAGCAACCATTAAGTTACTTTCTGTTTTTATGAATTGTGCTATTATTCAGTTCAGTTCACTTCAGTCTCTCAGTCGTGTCAGACTCTTTGCAACTCCATGGGCTGCAGCACGCCAGGCCTCCCTGTCCATCACCAACTCCCGGAGTTTACCCAAACTCATGTCCATTGAGTCGGTGATGTCATCCTCTGTTGTCCCCTTCTCCTCCTGCTTTCAATCTCTCCCATCATCAGGGTCTTTTCAAATGAGTTAGTTCTTTGCATCATGTGGCCAAATTATTGGAGTTTCAGCTTCAACATCAATCCTTCCAAAGAATATTCAGGACTGATTTCCTTTAGGATGGACTGGTTGGATCTCCTTGCAGTCCAAGGGACTCTCAAGTCTTCTCCAACAACACAGTTCAAAAGCGTCAATTCTTCAGCGTTCAGCTTTCTTTATACTCCAACTCTCACATCCATACATGACTACTGGGAAAATCATACCTTTGACTCAGTTCAGTTCAGTTCAGTCGCTCAGTCGTGTCCGACTCTCCGCGACCCCATGAATCACAGCACGCCAGGCCTCCCTGTCCATCACCAACTCCCGGAGTACACTCAAACTCATGTCCACAGAGCAGAACTTTGTTGGCAAACTAGTGTCTCTGCTTTTCAATATGCTGTCTGGGTTGGTCATAACTTTTATTCCAAGGAGCAAGCATCTTTCAATTTCATGGCTGCAGTCACCACCTGAAGCGATTTTGGAGCCCTCCAAAATAAAATCTGGAAGTGTTTACACCGTTTCCCCCTCTATTTGCCATGAAGCGATGGGACCAGATGCCATGATGTCAGTTTTCTGAATGCTGAGTTTTAAGCCACCTTTTCCACTCTCCCCTTTCTTTCCCTTTCATCAAGAAGCTCTTTAGTTCTTCTTTGCTTTCTTCCATAAGGGTGGTGTCATCTGCATATATGAGGTTATTGATATTTCTCTCAACAATCTTGACTCCAGCTTGTGCTTCATCCAGTTCAGAGTTTTTCATGATGTACTCTGCATATAAGTTAAATAAGCAGGGTGACAATATACAGCCTTCACATACTCCTTTTCCTATTTGGAACCAATCTGTTGTTCCATGTCTGGTTCTAACTGCTGCTTCCTGACCTGCATATAGGTTTCTCAAGAGGCAGGTCAGGTGGTCTGAGATTCCCATCTCTTGAAGTATTTTCCACAGTTTGTTGTGATCCACACCGTCAAAGGCTTTGGCATAGTCAATAAAGCAGATGTTTTACTGGAACTCTCTTGCTTTTTCCATGATCCAACGGATGTTGACAATTTGATCTGATTCCTCTGCCTTTTCTAAAACCTGCTTGAAAATCTGGAAGTTCATGGTTCATGTATTGCTGACGCCTGGCTTGGAGAATTTTGAGCATTACTTTACTAGCGTGTGAAGTGAGTACAACTGAGCAGTAGTTTGAGCATTCTTTGGCATTGCCTTTCTTTGGGATTGGAATGAAAACTGACCTTTTCCAGTCCTGTGGCCACTGCTGAATTTTCCAAATTTGCTGGCATATTGAGTGCAACACTTTCACAGCATCATCTTTTAGGATTTGAAATAGCTTAACTTGAATTCCATCACCTCCACTAGCTTTGTTTGTAGTGATGCTTCCTAAGGCCCACTTGACTTTGCATTCCAGAATGTCTGGCTCTAAGTGAATGATCACACCATCACGATTATCTGGGTCGTGAAGATCTTTTTTGTATAGTTCTTCTGTGTATTCTTGCCACCTCTTCTTAATATCTTTTGTTTCTGTTAGGTCCATACCATTTCTGTCCTTTATTGAGCCTATCTTTGCATGAAATGTTCCCTTGGTATCTCTAATTTTCTTGAAGAGATCTCTAGTCTTTCCTTTTCTATAGTTTTCCTCTATTTCTTTGCACTGATCACCAAGGAAGGCTTTCTTATCTCTCCCTGCTATTCTTTGGAACTCTGCATTCAAATGGGTATATCTTTCCTTTTCTCCTTTGCTTTTCACTTCTCTTCTTTTCACAGCTATTTGTAAAGCCTCCTCACACAGCCATTTTGCTTTTTTGCATTTCTTTTTCTTGGGGATGGTCTTGATCCCTGTCTCCTGTACAATGTCATGAACCTCCGTCCATAGTTCATCAGGCACTCTACCAGATCTAGTTCCTTGAATCTATTTGTCACTTCCACTATGTAATTGTGAAGGATTTTATTTAGGTCCTACCTGAATGGTCTAGTGATTTTCCCTACTTCAATTTAAGCCTGAATTTGGCAATAAGGAGTTCATGATCTGAGCCAGTCAGCTCCCGGTATTGTTTTTGGTGACTGTATAGAACCTCTCCACCTTTGACCTTATATAAGTGGAATTATATTAATTTTTGCTCTTTGTGACTGAGCATAACGGCCTCAAGTTTTATCCACGTTGTAACATGTGCCAGAATTTTCTTTCTTCTTAGGTCAGAATATTTCATTGTATGCGTGTACCACATTTTATTTGTCCATTCACCCACTGAAGAACACATGGTTTGCTTCTATGTTTTGATTACTATAAATAATGCTGCTAAAGATATTAAGTGTACAGATATACATATCAAGTGTACAGATATGTCTTTCAAGTCTTTTTCAATTCTTTTGGATATATTCCCAACCCAGAGGTAGAATAGATGGGTCATATGTTAACCCTATTTTTAATTTTTTGAGGAATCAGCATATCATTTTCCACAGTGGCTGAACCATTTTGCATTCTCACCAACAGTGTACTAGAGTACCAATTTCTCCACGTCTTCATCAACATTTGTCATTCTGTCTTTTAAGCAGTCATTCTAATGGACATGAGGTGGTTATCACACTGTGATTTTGATCTGCACTTCCTCAACAACTAGTAATGCCGAGAATCTTCTCATATGCTTGTTGTTGTTCAGTTGCTAAGTCGTGCCTGACTTTTTTTTTTCTGACCCCATGGACTGTAGCCCACCAGACTCCTCTTTCCATGGGATCTCCCAGGCAAGAATACTGGAGTGCGTTACCATTTTCTTCTCCAGGGGATCTTTGACCCAGGGATCAAACTCGCGTCTCCTGCATTGGCAGGCGGATTCTTTACTGCCATCTGTATCTATTCTCCTTGGAGAAATGTTTATCCAAATCCTTTACCCATTTAAAAATGGTTTTTTTGTTATTATTGAGTTGTAAGAATTCTTTATATATTCAAGATATTAATCACATATTAGATATGCAAATATTTTCTCCCATTCTGCCAGCTGCCTTTTCACTATGTTGACCAGGTCCTCTTATGTACAGAAATGTTTAAGTTTTATGTAGTCCAATTTATCTATTTTCTCTTTTGTTACCTCTGCCTTTGGTATCATATCCAAGAAATTATTGTTAAATCCATGTCACGAAGACTTTGTCCTATGTTTATGTTTTCTTCTAACAGTTTTATGGTTTTGTCTTATATTTATGCCCTTGATACATTTTGAGTTAATTTTTGTATATGGTGTTAGGTGAGTGTCCCACTTCATTCTTTTGCTTGTGGATATCAAATCTTTTCAGCACCATTTGTTGAAAAGACTGTTTTCTGAATGTCCATTAAATGATCTTGATACCCTCACCAAAAATCACGTGCCCATATATGCAAGGGTTATTTTTGGGCTCCCCATTCTATTCCACTAGTCTATATGCCTGATTTTATGCAAATACCACAGTTTTCACTACTGTAGCTTTGTATAATACTAAGTTTTAAAACCAAGAAGCATGACATTTCCATCTTTCTCTCTTTTTTCCCCCAAGATTATTTTTGGCTATTTAGGTCCATTAGATTACATATAAATTTTAAGATGGATTTTTCTACAAATAACACCATTTAGATTTTGCTCAGTTCAGTTTAGCTCAGTCGCTCAGTCGTGTCGGACTCTCCGCGACCCCATGAATCACAGCACGCCAGGCCTCGCTGTCCATCACCAACTCCCGGAGTTCACTCAAACTCATGTCCACAGAGTCAGTGACGCCATCCAGCCATCTCATTCTTGGTCGTCCCTTTCTCCTCCCGCCCCCAACCTTTCCCAGCATCAGAGTCTTTTCCAGTGAGTCAACTCGTCGCATGAGGTAGCCAAAGTATTGCAGTTTCAGCCTTAGCATCAGTCCTTCCAATGAACACCCAGGACTGATCGCCCTTAGAATGGACTGGTTGGATCTCCTTGCGGTAAAAGGGACTCTCAAGAGTCTTCTCCAACACCACAGTTCAAAAGCATCAATTCTTTGGCGATCAGTTTTCTTCACAGTCCAACTCTCACATCCATACATGACCACGGGAAAAACCATAGTCTTGACTAGACGGACCTTTGTTGGCAAAGTAATGTCTCTAGAGATTGCATTAAATCTGTCGATCACTTTCAGTAGTACTGACATTTAACAATCAGTTCAGTTCAGTTCAGTCGCTCAGTCGTGTCCGACTCTCCGCGACCCCATGAATCACAGCACGCCAGGGTCTTTTAATCCATGAACACAGTTATGTCTCTATTTGTGTACTCTTTAATTTTTTCAGCAACATTTTGCAGTTTCCCATGTAAAAATTTTTGTCCTCATTGGTTAGTTTTATTCCTAAGCAATTTATTCCTTTCAATGGTATTGTAAATGGGTGTGCCTCTCAATTTCCTTTTCAGGTTGTTCCTTCTTAGTGTTTTGTTAATTCTATACCCACAAGACTACGTTCCAGTGGTTCTCACCCAGGGTGATTTTGTCACTTGTGGGACACTTGGCTATTTCTGGAGCCAATTTTGATGTTTTACAACTTGATGGATGTGTTACTGGCATCAAATGGACAGAGGCAAGGGATACTGCTAATTATTCTACAACGGGAAGCTTCCCACAACAAATTATCTGGCTGAAGATGCCAACTGTGCCAAGGCTGAAAAACTTTGCTATATTCCAACTACAAACCCAAATTAAGGCCAAATATACTTAAAAAATGTACACAAGAAAAAGAAAACATTCCAAAAGATAAAAGCAGCAAGGTTATAGAGGATTATTTTATTTTTCCTATTTCAATTTCTACAATTACCATGCCATTACCATGACAAGAGAAAAAAACTGATTTGAAAAAAAAATTTTTCATTTAGTCACTAATTTTAACCTTCAGAGTCCATGGCTTTTTGTTTTTAAAGTTTCATTTGATTCCCAGAAACACTGTTTATGTGTTACTTATATGCCAGACTCTATGATGAGAATTCAGAAGAGAGTGGTGTACAAAACAGACAAGGTACATACTCTCAGGGAGCTTACAGTCTGATGGGAGGAATGAACACTGAGTTAATACACTAACAAATTATGCTAAATATTCTTAAGGAAAACAACAGAGGGATTTATCTTTCAACCAGCTTGTTCAGGGATGGTCTCTTTAGGTAAATGACATTGAAGATTCAAAAGATGAGAAATAACCAAGCAGGTGAAAGAAAGGGGATGAAGGTGAAGGGAGTGGGGAGGGCGTTCTGATAGAACAGCATGTGTAAAAGGCCTGAAGAGAGGACTATTACTATGTTAGAGAAATTAAAAGAAGATGAATGAGAGAAGTAAGGGGAGATAATAAATTGAGAGAGGGAGAAGAAGGATACAAGCACCAGATGCAGCAAGGCCTTAAGGTCTCAGTAAGGAGTTTGTAAGCTAAACGTTGTGGGATGCAACTAAAGTAGAAAAGTGTGACTGGATTTATCTATTTTTAAAGAATCACGCTGGTTATATTATGAATTAGAAAAGAGCAATAGCAGAAATAAGGCAACCACTGTGAATATGAGATAATGACGAGGTAATAATCATTTGCCCGAGATTTTAACAGTGAGTAGATAGTTAACAGAAAAGTAAGAATGGAGTGACATTAACTAGTGTCAAACTTAAAACATTATCTAAAAGAAACTTCTTTCCAGGGATGTTGTTGCAAAATCAGCAAAGGATGTTACTTATGTGACACCCACTTTCCCCAACCCCACACATGACAGGTGGGGAGGTGAAGGGGAAAAGCCAATTCATAAGCAGGCCAGCAGTAAAAACAATCTGCCTCAGTTTGGACACAGCTTATTAGTGCAAGCAGATTCTCTGAAAGCAATTCAACACAGAAGTTACGTAAAGGCTAAAAGAGTCGGAATCTAGGAAAAATACAATTTAGTAGCTGAATTAGTGGCTGGCAGAGCAGCAGAGCAAAGATCTAGGAATTCCTACCAAGACACTCCTACCTGAAATAATCTTGGATAATGTGAACACTGGTTCCTTAATTTTCCTAATGCCTCACGCTTATTTGACATAGTCTGAATAGGGTGTTCCTTGCTTTTTTTCTTTTTATTTGGCTGTGCCTTGCAGCTTGTGTAACTGTAATTCCCCAACCAGGGACTGAACCCAGACCCTCAGCAGTAAAAGCATCAAGTCCTAACCATAAAACTGCCAGGGAATTCCCTGTTCCTTGCATTCTTAAAACATAATCAAAGTAAGTATCCACTAAAGTGAGACTTTAATTTTACAGAATTTGTTGTTCAGTTGCTAGTCGTGTCCAACTCTTTGCCACCGCATGGACTGCAGCATGTCAGGCCCCCCTGTCCCTCACCATCTCCTGTAGTTTGTCCAAGTTCATGTTCACTGAATTGGTGATGCCATCCAGCTGTTTCATCCTCTGTCACCCTCTTCTCCTTCTGCCTTCAATCTTTCCCAGAATCAATTTTACATTAATTTCCCTCAATTTTACAGAAATTGAGGCTAAAAAAATTATGAGAAAGCTTTCCTAATGGCATATAGCTAATGAGATGCAATCCTAGGTCTTCTAATTCTAAAAGTCAACCTTTTCCACAAATCTCAAGGGAAGAGTTACTGGATGGCAAACATTTAGGATGTTCTTTCTCTTCAAATTTGAGGTATATTATTTATCATAAATTTGAGTTTAGGAAAGAAAAATAAGGAATCTACAACTCTACTTCACAGTGGCTAAATATCCCCACAGGGTCAGGTCAGAGCAGGGCTCTGAGAAATCATGACCTACTAGAATGCAAAAACCATGAGAAGAGGAATTTAGCCTGTGTTACTCATTGCTCAAGCCTCACTTACAACAACCTCAGACAAAGAAACTAAATATTTGCTAAACAAATTCAATTCAGGGACGAGTAGATGAAGAAGTAAGTAGGGTAGTAGAAAGTTGCCGTAATTCCTACTTATTTCTCTTAATGGTCCCATCACTTCATGGGAAATAGATGGGGAAACAGCGGAAACTGTGTCAGACTTTATTTTTTTGGGCTTCAAAATCACTGCAGATGCTGATTGCAGCCATGAAATTAAAAGACGCTTACTCCTTGGAAGGAAAGTTATGACCAACCTAGATAGCATATTAAAAAGCAGAGACATTACTTTGCCAACCAAGGTCCGTCTAGTCAAGGCTATGGTTTTTCCCGTGGTCATGTATGGATGTGAGAGTTGGACTGTGAAGAAAACTGATCACCAAAGAATTGATGCTTTTGAACTGTGGTGCTGGAGAAGATTCTTGAGTCCCTTGGACTGCAAGGAGATCCAACCAGTCCATTCTAAAGGAGATCAATCCTGGGTGTTCATTGGAAGGACTGATGCTAAAGCTGAAACTCCAATACTTTGGCCACCTCATGCGACGAGTTGACTCAATGGAAAAAGAGTCTGACGCTGGGAGGGATTGGGGGGTGGGAGGAGACGGGGACGACAGAGAATGAGATGGCTGGATGGCATCACCGACTCGATGGACATGAGTCTGAGTGAACTCCGGGAGTTGGTGATGGACAGGGAGGCCTGGCGTGCTGTGATTCATGGGGTCGCAGAGAGTCGGACACAACTGAGCGACTGAACTGAACTGAAGCTACTACTTTATTGAGATATAAACCAGATGACACAATTTACTATTCAAAATGTAAAATTCAGTGGTTTTTACTATATTCACAAAGTTGCACATCAATCATCACCATCTAATTCAAGATCATATTCTACCACAAAAAGCCACATGCCTATTAGCAGCCATTCCCCATTTGCCTCTTAATCCAGGCCTTGGCAACTACTAATCCCCTTGGTCTCTTTGCATTTCCCTATCCTGGACATTTCATATAACTGGAATTACAGAATATGTGATTTTTTCTAATTGGCTTCTTTCAGGTACCATAATGTTTTCAAGGTTCATCCATGTAATAATGTGCAGCAGTAGTTCAATTCTTTTTATGGTAGAATAATATTCCACTGTATGCATATACCACATTTTGTTTACTACAAACATTCTTGGTCAAGTTTTCGTGCAGACACTTGTTTTCAATTCTCTTGGGTTTATACCTAGGAGTGGAACTGCTGGGTCACATGTTAACTGTTTAACTTTTTCAGGAACTGCCAAACTGCATTCCAAAGTAGCTGAACCATTTTACATTCTCATTAGCCATGTATGAGGGTTCTACTTTCTCTACATCATCACCAACACTTGTTTGTCTTTTTGCTTACAGCTATACTAGTAGGTATGAAGTGGTTTCTCATGATGGTTTTCAGCTTAATGATTATGTTGATCATACACTGCATTTGTTTATTGGTCCTAAATAAAATTTTCCATAATTTAAAGATAATACTGTTACTATTTTAAAGCTGGGGAACAAAAGGGAATTGAGAAAAATTATTCAAGACATTAAGAGATAACAATGTGAACACTGATATAAGATGTTTAAGAAAATAGTTGATCAACAAATGAAGTCAAAATTATAGTGTATATTCTTTTTTTTAGATTCACATTTTGCCTGTATCAGTCATTTGTTTTACTGCTGACCTAACCCACTGTACGTATATACCACACTGTCCATTAACCTGCTGATGAGCGTTTAGATGTTTCCATTTTGAGACTACTACAAATAGTTTCTAGAAACATCTATGTAAAAAAAAGATGAACTTAAATCTGTAGCTATACCTGTGAACATCTCTATATAAAAGTCAAAGGCAAAATAAGAAACCATTCTACACCTGTACTGGATGGCAGTGCCTTACACTTGTCTTCAATGGGTTTTTTCTTCCTTTTTTCTTAAAACAGATAGGGCTATCATTCTTCAGGGAAATCTGTGGTTTAACTGGGGCTTCCCTGGTGGCTCAGCAATAAAAGAATGTGTCTGCAATGTAGGAGATGCGGGTCTGCGGGTTTGATCCTTGAGTCGGGAAGATCCCCTGGAGAAGGAAATGGCAACTCACTCTAGTATTCTTGCCAAGAAATCCTACAGACAGAGGAGCCTGGCGGGCTACGGTCCATGGGGTTGCAAAGAGTCAGACACGACTTTAGCGACTAAACCACCACACCAACACCTTTCCCAACCAATCCCCATACACACACCTGGCCTGTGGCACATGACCTTGTACTGGCCAATCACAAAGCCATATCCCTCTGCCCACAGTGACTAAATTCAGGTACAAGCATGCAATCAAATCTTGATCAGAGTCCTCCCTAGACTTTCATCAGAGCTCTCATAAAGTGAGCAAAGGCTCTGAACTTACTGGTTTTTAAGAGCCAGATTTCCTCATTGTGCTTAAACTAATTCAAGCTGGGCTCTGAATATTAAAAAAAACCCAGCCTTTTCAGCCTAAAGCTATCAGGCCTAACTTTTAATATCAACATTATGGAAAAGTTTATGGTATTTAAAGTCACTATTCTAAAGAAAGCCAGAAAATAAAGGGTTTAATAATTACTAGAGAACCTAGAGGAGAAGGAAATGGCAACCCACTCCAGTGTTCTTGCCTGGAGAATCCCAGGGACGGGGGAGCCTAGTGGGCTTCCGTCTATGGGGTCACACAGAGTCGGACACGACTGAAGTGACTTAGCAGCAGCAGAGAACCTAGAATAATGTAACAATTATTCAAAAATCTCAAAATTTATTTTGCTTCCCTCCCCCCCCAGACCTGAATCAAAGTGGCTAAAGAGGAACAGGAAAATAGGCAGGATGGGTGGCAAAAAGTGTAGGGTTATTTAATACAACCAGGTAGATAAAAATAAAACCACTGTAACTAAATTTATGTAATATTTACTTTAAGGAACCACAAAGACATGCTATAAAAACTAAAACAAGGTAGTTCCCTGGTGGTCCAGTGGTTAAGACTCTGTGCTTCCACTGCAGGGTGCTCAAGTTCATTCCCTGGTGGGGGAACTAAGATTCCACATGTGGTGCAGCCATAAAAACACTAAACAAGTATTAAGAGTAGTTACCAGGCAACTAAAGCTTTCATTTAAAGAACTGGAAACTGAAGCAGAACATAATTTGCTTTCTAATATTAAAAATGTCTATCACCAAATTATGAAATACCACATTATCTTAGGATTCTGACTTTTGTTAATTAAAAAGTTTCAGGTTTGCCAAAACATGCCATTACTGAAAATGTTAATTTACATTAATTGAATGTAAATTAATGGAGGGTAAAAGTGATAGTCAATCAAATTTTATCCTAAAAATAAACAGTAAAAGAAATGTTTAGCATTTTATAATCAAGCTAATCTTAAGGTACCAGCAAATGTCTATGGCCTTAAGCCATTTTTCATTATGTGTACCAAATTGTGTGAATTTGAGCTATTTTCTGGTTCAATTTAGTTTTGTGGGCCATCAGTTAACAAAATATACATAAAGTATTTACAAACTTACTTACAACAAAGGATTAGAGAAATGAAGTCAGAAATTAGTAATTTTGTGACAAATTGGTTAAGCATGCAGGAGAAAGTAGGCTTTCACTTGAGTGCTAATGAAGGGAAAAAGAAGGCTTCTCCAATTCACCTGATGTGATCTGAATTATGGTGCACAGTGGTACAAAAGGAACTGCAAACAAAATGTTACTCTGACAGGGAACACAGTTGGGGGAGGGGGATTATTTGGATGTAATGTATAATGAAGCAAGTTGGTACAAATAGAGCCACCATTCACTCTGCCTGAAATATTAAGTAAATAGTTTAAAGACAGTAAGTTAACTTCTGTAACTACTGAACAGAGTAACTAGGGTTCAAATCCAGGTGTGACTCCACAGTCCATGTTACTTAACTGTGATACTATAAAGCCTTTTAAGAGCCTTTTATCAATTAAAAGCAACAATCACCTATAACAGAACCTACAATAATACACAAAGACAATGATTCTCCAAGTATGGTCAACAAGCCCCTCTGGGGACAGTGAAACCTTTTCAGAGGGCCCACAAGGGCAAAACTATTTTCTTAAATTACTACTAACACTTGTTTTTATTCAGTTAACATTTACACTGTACTGCACTGCAGTGGGTAAAGCAGTCACTGTATTTCAGTTAAAAAGAAAAAAGGCTGCTCACTTGAGAATGTCCTTGATAAAACAGTAAAAAAATTGTTACTTTTACTAAAAAATAAAAAAGCCTTTTCTAAAATTTTGTGATAAAATGGGGAACACACATAAACCATTTCTACAGAATACGCCTGCAGCAGGATGACTGTCTCAGGAAAAAGTATTTGTGGGACTGTTTGAGTTGCTAATTGAACTAGTCACTTTTTTCATGGAACATCATTTTTACTTGAAAGAACAACTGACAGACAAATTATGGCTATTCAGTATCTGGCAGATGTTTTCACAAAAATAAGTGAAGTGAGCTTATGGCTTAAAGAAAAACAACTTTCAGTATTCGTTGCTAATGATCAAGTTTGAGCTTTAAAGTGAAGATAAGAACTTTGGAAAACTTCTGTCTACCACTGTGAGCTTGACAGACTTCCAATATTTAAGATTTTTCTGATGAACTTATGTGGTGATGCTAACTGTGAACTTTTACTGTATAATCAAGTGTGTCAGCATCTGGAAGATTTACATAACTCAGTGAAACTAATATTTTCCAAATGACCAACACATGATGTTACAAAATCAGAAATGTCCAAGTGTAAGACAGACCAGTGGATTTTAACGTAAGAGTAAGAAATTTACTAAGTGGTTTCAGATTCCATACTGCAACTAACTTTTTAAAGAAACTATTATTTCTGGAGCTTGGGCTTATATGGTATGACATGGTATATCAAAATAATTTTATTATTATCTAAAAAGATTATTATGTGTTCTTCCCTTTTTCAACTGCCTATTGTATGAAGCTGGCAATTCTTGGCATACTTCAACCAAAAGAGTATATCATAAAGATTGAGAATTCAGCTATCTTTTCTAAAGCCAAATATTAAAGAGACTCAAGAAAAGTGTTAAACATGGCCATTCTTCTCACCAATTTTGGAGGGTTTTGAAAAATCAGTTCTCTTTGGCTGGAAATTTATGTTTATATAAAACTGCTCTATTATTGCTATTTTATGAATATTTTTAAAAATTCTTGTTTAACTTCTAAAATGGTAAAAGTTGATATTGATAGAAACCCTCAAATAAGGCTTTTTAAGGGTCCTTATTTTTAACTGTATAAATGGGTCTTGAGACCCAATGCTCTGAAAATTTCTGAACTAAGGCCATTACAACCACATATATTTTGTCCTTATTTAGTAGGTGCCAATATAAAGATTGTTTTCATTTGATCTGCATAAGGGGGGAGTTTTCTTCATACCTGTCTTACTAAATTTGGAAAGAATAGTAAGTAAATGGATTGTGTTCTCTATTAAAGTCTACAAATGAAACACAATTTCCAAAAATATCTCTGGTAAAAACAACAACAACAAAATACCCTTACTGAATGCCTATTATATACCCCATGGACTATACTAGGTGCTTTCACATTTACCCTTTAATCAACTTTGAGATCTGCATTAAGGCTGAAAGAAGCTAAAGGGAGGTCCTAAATATAATACAAATAGTACAGATCTCACTTTGAAACATCTGAGTTCAAGTCATTCCCTTGAATGTTATGCTATTATGTCATGTAACTCTAGAATTTTTTCTTTACATAATGAATAGTAATCCCTACTTCTATGATTGAGAGAAATGAGAATACAAGTTAAAGTATATATACAGCAGATGCTGAAGAAGTTAGTTCCCTTTAATCAAACTTCTCTGTTCCTGTGAATATCACAATTATCATTCAAGGTTAGATTTGACAAGCTCTCATTTCATTATTATAGGCCTCAAGTAGATGAATGCTGTTTCAGCAACATTAAAAAATACCTGAAGGACCCACAACCACTATCAGATACAAGAGATCAATGTTTAAAAATTACCTACACATTTTTTTTCTAAAGTATTTTCATTCTTTTAAAGCTAAATTACTCCTACAACTCTTCCCAATCTTGTTATATTCACATCTGAAATACTAGGGTCTATGAAAAACAAAGATCTTGATATCTCTAAGAAAATTACCAAGGAAGCAATTCTGAAATCGGTTGCCTTATAAACTAGGAAAGCTGGCAGAAAGCACAAAAACAATTATTTAATTCCCAACTATCTTTCTATCAGATATTTCATACTGTCACATGCCTGGACTATTATATGAAAAATTAGACAGTGGTTATTTTAAGTATAGTAAATATGTTCCAAGATTTGTGATGAGAGAGGTCAGTCTCTAAAAGTTAACAAGACATAATAGCTTAACAATGCCTTTCACTCTGTACAGTTTAATAAATCACCAAGGCCATTTCTAAACAACAAAACAGCTGATCAATTTATTAAACTCTTGCCAACCAAGTAATTTTTTCCTAAAGTTCAAGCTTATTTCATGTTCGTGGACAATTATAAGTTTCCAATCACGCAGTATTTTAATATTCTTTTATTTTTAGGGTAAGTATTTTTCTCAAAGCAGTTTTTATAAAATCTAATTATTTACCTAACAAAACTTATGCTCTATTCAAACCTGGATCATCTCAGAACTTCCATAAAAATTATGCAGGTTTATTAGAAAGTCTACAAGAGAATTTCCCCTCTACTTCTCTACGTTTAAAACGTAAGCTAGATGAACTCAGTCTGCTTTATTCTGACTCATTTTTTAAGTTGAAATTTGGTCACTACCCATTTCCTGTGTTAAACTGTGCATACCCTCTCTATGGTTACTATCTCAAATTAATGATGATCCTCCATCACACTGCATAAAAGAAGCCACACCTTGAATACCATCTGACAGTTCCTGTAAGTTATTTTAAATGAGTACTGACATACACCTTCTTTAAAGCTGTTATCTTTCAAGAAGTTAGCATGACCATATTGTGGAGGAGCCAAAACGGTAGAATAAATGATAGGAATGAATATCAGATTGAAGGTCATATAATCAGTTTCAATTCTAACAGAAATTCTGACTTTAGAAGGGTCACTAATTCCCTGTTTCCAAACTGTCTTTCAATGGTCAATTCATATCTCTACATTAAAAATGTTCCCATTAATTTTAAGTTCAACATAAGATATATGCACATGGAGGAAAAAACAAGGAGCCAACTGCAAATAAGGAAGTAAGACAATCAATTCCACTAAATCCTATTATATCCCCTTCTTAACCCTAAAAAGAAAAGTTGAAGGTGATAAAACACTCAGAGAATTGCCAGGCATCTTTCTAACATTAAACCCATTAATCTTCACAACAGGAAGTAGATGTCAAGTACCTCTAATTTTACAGATGAAAGAACCATAAGATTAACTGACTCTCCCAAAGTCACACACGAAGTTAGATATTAAACTAAACTCCAGGATTTCATACCCATAATGTGGAACCAATGTTAGATCAAACCAAAAATGCTAGTTATCTCACTCTACCTGCTATCCTCCACATCAGTGCTGTCCAATAAGGTAGCCACAGCTGCATCTGAAATGGAGCTAGTCCAAATTGAGATATTCTTTTAAGTGTAAAAGGCCAGATTTTGAAGACTTGTATGAAAAGAAGAACATGAAATATTTAATTAACCATATTTGAGGGGGAAGAAATGGGCATAATTAGTATTTTGAGAGACACAGGCATGTATGTAATTAATAGACACACATACTAGGGCTTCTAGGGCTTCCCTGGTGGCTCAGACAGTAAAGAACCCGCCTGCAATGAAGGAGACCTGAGTTCCATCCCTGGGTTGGGAAGATACCTTGGAGGAGGGCATGGCAACCCACTCTAGTATTCTTGCCTGAAGAATCCCATGGACAGAGGAGCCTGGCGGGCTACAGTCCATAGGGTCACAAAGAGTTGGACACGACTGTGCGACTAGGCACATACACATATAAGTCTTCTAATATTCTTCAAGGATAACAAAAGATGTTTTTATTTCATTGCAGGCATATGTGACAGAATAAATTATAAGTGAGGAGAAAGGATGACTTTCTCTTAAAATCATATCCCATTTCTTTGGGTGAAAACATGAAAATATTCATATTCCTAATGCATGCAGAGTTATCAAAGTCACCGAACGATGCCCATAAGGCAAAATGAGCTTCTCAAAACATTTTACTTAATGTGTATTTACAGCTATTTTTAAAAAATCACATAGCAAATATGATTCTAATATAGAATCAGCCCTTAATCTTATTTTGACTAAAATAATAAGATACACAGAGTGAGGGGAGAACATCAATTTAAAAAATAAGGATCACCTAAAAATAGCTTGGAAATTCCATAGAAAGTGACACATAAAGTTACCATATGTGTAAAACCAAAGAGAAATGAAAACACAGGTCTACACAAAAATGTGTAGATGAATATTCAGAGCAGAATTATTCATAATCATTAAAAAGTGGAAACAATGCAAATATCTATCAAATGATGAACGAATGAACAAAAAGCAGTATATGCACACACTGGAATAGTCAGCTATAAAAAGGAATAAAGCACTTATTTATTAATACATTTTTACAATATGTATAAACCTTGAAAACATTATGCTACCTAAAAGAAGCCAGTCACAAGAGATCACATACTGTATAGTTCCATTTATATGATATATTTAGAATAGGTAAATCTAAAAAGAGTGACTGCTAGTGAGTCTGGGTTTCTTTTGGAGGATGATGAAAATGTTCTAATATTGACTGTTCTGATGGCTGTACAACTATGTGAAATGGGTGAACTGTATAGTATGTGAATTACACCTCAATGAAGTTGGTTAAAAAATTTAAAAAAGCAGCCAGAAAAACAGAAGGGAAAGAGATTAGAAGGATTGTCAAGCATTTAATTGATATTTCTCTAGATTTTTCTAATTTTGCCGTCTTTAAGCTTTTAGGTTTTGTAATTTGTGTTTTCTTCCCTCTCATTTTAAATATTCATAAAAGTCAAATTTTCATCACATCATTACACTACTAGATAAACTTAATGAAAATCATAAATTCTATATTTAAATGGCAATTTCAATAGCATGTGAACTCAATAAAGTTAAAATTCTTTCATTAAAAAAAAAAGGTATAAAAATTATGCCTGATGTTAACCTTAAAAGAATCACATAATTAACCAGATAGTATTTAAGTCCCTCAAACTAGGAAACCCACTGAGACAACATTAACTGCCTTGGAGAGTAAATGGCTTTGTGGAAAGCCCCCCAAACAGTCACTATCTCAATCAGGCAAAAGCTCAAAGTTCAGAAACAGATGATGGGAATTTGAAGATCTCAGTATAAAAAAGTACAAAAAAATAAAAAAACTACCAGACCACCATCTTTTAAAAGCTGAACTCTTTATTCAGATGCAGGATGGAAATATTTAAAAATTAAAAAAAAAAAAAGCAAACAAAAGACCCCTATTCACCTAGACTCCTAAAACTAAAGGAAAAGTCTTCTATCAAAAATCTGTAATAGGTGTTTAACTCACACACCTTATGTACCTTAAGAACCTCAAAAGCAGCTGTTACCTAAGATAACGAAGGATTTTTTTCACCCTTTTAGAATAATAAAATGTGATGGTGCCATTCCGCAGCCCACCCCATCCCCCATTACCATCACCACCGGCAGGTGGAGGGAAAGGATACTGTAGACTAGAGGAAGACAGCTTTGAATAACCCTTTGGACTTTATAGGTAAGAATGCAGCTGGTGGTCTCTCAGGAAGGGATAAAAAGATTTGTGAACAAGCTGACATAAGGGTTATCCTTTGCCAGGAAGAGCGCACACCGTGAGCCACATCTTGCTCATCCACATCAGCTATATCCACAGTAAAACACAGGCCGCTGGAAGGCACTGTTAGCATCACCAGGAAGGCCTCTCACGCCGGGGGTGTTTTTTTTTCAACGGAGAAGTTGACTCCTGTAGTTTGGATATTGGGGGGAGGCAAGGGTAAAGCGGGAGTCGGGAAGACCAGAGAAAGTGCCTTTAAGTGGAGACGACTCGGGCCTCGCTGAGGAAGTTCCGAGCCCCACTCGGTCGCCACACGCTAGTCCCTCCTCCCTCCCCACCCTCGGCCCCAGACGTCGGTGCGGGAGCCCGAGCCGGAATCTCCGCCGCCGCTCCTGGGTTGGGGGCGCAGGCGGGCCGGGGCGGCGCGGCACACGCACGCCTCCTCCACACTCGCCGCGCCCGGCCTCCCTGCCGCGAGGCCCAGCCCCTCGCAACCGCGCCGGGCCGGCTCCGCGGGGCAGGCCTAGGCCGCGCCGGCCGTACCCCGGCACCTCGCTCCCCGCGGAGGCGGACCAGGCCCGACACAAACTTCCCGGCGCGTTAGCACACGCGTCACGGACGGGCCGGCCCCCAGCGCCATTCCCCCCGCGGCCCGGCGGCGGCGGCGGCTCCCGCCCCTACTCCCCACACTCCGAGTCCCGGCGGAGATCGACCCGAGGCCCACGGCCCTTACCCCTCCGGCGCCCCCGAGTTTACCTCCAAGTCGCGGCCTTTGTTCTTGAAATTCTTGAGCCGTTGGTTGTCCAGTTTCTCGTTGTCCGCCATGGCCGGGCCGGTGACTCCTTCCCCCGCCCGGGCCCCGCGGGATCCGCCCCAACCACCACGCCGCACCGACACTCCCAGGAACCGGGCCGCTGCCTGAGCTGCTGTGCCCGCCGCTTCCTTCCTCCTCTCACCTGCCTCCGCCGCGGTCTTCTCCGCCTCTCCCCGCCCGTCCCCCCCCGCCCTAACCCCAACGCGACCGCAGCTCGGGCGAAGACAACTGCGGAGCCGGGCGGCGGCAACGGCGGCGGAATGTGCTGCCGGCTGCGAGGGGGAGGCAGCCTCGATCTGAGGGCCCCGGCGCCGCGGCCCCGCCCATCGCCGCCAGTCCCGCTCGCCGATTGGCCAACCAGACTCCGGTGCGCGCGACCAATCAGAAAGAACGATGGAGAGCGGGGGCGGAAGAGCGAGTGGAAAGGGGAAGCGGGAGACTCTGGGGAAGGGGCTGCGGGATGGGCCCGGAGGGGAGGGGGTGTGGCGAGGAAGATCAGGGAGGGACCACGTGCCCCCGGAGCAGCGGGGAGGAAGCGAAGGAGAAGTAGGAGGCTTAAAGGAAGGCGGGAAGGGGACGGGGGAAGGAGACGCCCGGGAACGAGTTGGTTTGTTCTGGTTGTACGGCCCGCCCCAGAGCTCTGGAGTCCCCGGGCCGAAGCTCAGTCAAAGTACGTTCTTTTCTTCTTCTGTGCGTCTTCTCTCCTAGGGCATTCTTTACGCGCTCCTGGTGCTTTACAGGAGATCTGCGCCTCGGTTCCATCCCGGATCGGGACAGCCGCCTATTCTCAACCGAGCTCCCTACCCTGGCAGGGGTCTCTGCTGTCTGGGGGCCCGGCCTTGGGGCCTGGACTGGAAAGAGTGACTTGCGTTCCAGAGTCGCAGCGGAAAGCGGGAGGGTCAGTGGCTGGAAAAGGAAAAGGACGCTTTAGAGGAATCTGATTCATCCCCTCTGACCAAGTCCCGCAACAGGTGGGAACTTGGGAAGCGCTGATTTACCTTGTGGTTATTCTTGTGTTTCGGTTAGTTGCTAAGACCTATCGGACTCTTTTAGGGGCTTCCCTAGTGGCTCAGTGGTAAAGGTATAGGACTCTTGGCGACCCCATGGACTGTAGTCCGCCAGGCTCCTCTGTCCATGGGATATCCCAGGCAAGAATACTGTAGTCGGTTGCCTTTTCCGTCTCCAGGTGCTCTTCCCAATCCAGGGATCGAACCGGTGGATTCTTTACCACTGAGCCACCAGGGAAGTCCCCCATCCTCCTAGATACTTCGTCTTGCAAAGTTAAAGGAACTTCTCGGCCACACAGTACTAACTTCTGAAAGGCGGGAACCGTAGCACCTGACATGAAGTGAAGTGAAGTGAAGTCGCTCAGTCGTGTCCGACTCTTTGCGACCCCATGGACTGTAGCCTACCAGACTTCTCCGTCCGTGGGATTCTCCAGGCAAGAGTACTGGAGTGGGTTGCCGTTTCCAAAGATACACATCTCTAACAGAAATACTATTACCAGAGATGGAAATAACACAATCTACGAATGAATGTACTAAAAGTGCTTCAGAAAACGGGAGACGGAAATGGTTTAAAAATATATTTTAAAACGTTTAAAATGAGAATAATGTCTTTAAAGTCCTCAGTACTTTGTATGCTTTCAGCTACCTAGGCAAACAGAAGCTGTACTTGGAAACAATTCGCACTGTACGTTAACTTGAATGTAAATTCAGTGCCGATTTTAAGTTTAAAATTATGTTCATTATAAATTGTATTTCCCATAGAACCACTTAATTGAAGTAACATTGCACAGGGTAGCACTGATGTCTTCAAACTGAGTTTAGAATAAGAAAATTCAGTTCAGAATACCCTACTCCTAAAAGAAGGGCGTAATCACACTATCCACTAAAGGAGATGCAATACAAACAGGAAATAACCACAACTTGTAATTTTGGTCTTCCGTATTTGTTTAATGTCTGTCAACCTGGTAGGCTGCAGTCCGTGGTGTCGCTAAGGGTCAGACACGACTGAGTGACTTCACTTTCACTTTTCACTTTCACACATTGGAGAAGGAAAGGCAACCCACTCCAGTGTTCTTGCCTGGAGAATCCCGGGGACGGGGGAGCCTGGTGGGCTTCCGTCTGTGGGGTCACACAGGGTCGGACACGACTGAAGTGACTTAGCAGCAAGGTGCTTCTCCCTCTAGACAAAAAGCTCTCTGAAGTCAAGGGCCATATTTGTTTTTTCTCTATATTCCCAGCACCTCGTGCTTGGCACCTTTAGTGTGCACTCAGTAACAAATCAGGACCTACAGCTAAACTGCTGTGAGTGTATGTTTCATTAAATTAAGAAACAAGCTAACTCTTCCTGTTTAAAAATGTTGATTGAGTTGTTACAGTTTCTAAACTACACAGGGTTCCTTCTAAGAATTCGTAATTTGGTATCATGCTCATTCTAGGGTTGAAGTTAAGGGAGTAGATTCAGACATAGGCTTCAGGGCAAACCCCCTACATGTTTAGGAGTTGGAACATACTTTTCTAAAATGAACATTTTTCCTTAATTATAAGGATAGGTAGTCTGTCTGTTGGCCTAAATTATTCATTTGAAATTATCCCTACCCATTGCCTCTCACTTTACATGTAGTTCTTTCCAGATGTGTGTGTGTGTTCTAAGACACTTAAGTAGTATTTGACTCTTTGCGACCCTATGTACTGTAGCCTGTCAGGCTGCTCTGTCTGTGGGATCCTCCAGGCAAGAAGACTGGAGTGGGTTGCCTGTGCCTTCCCAACCCAGGGATCAAACCCTTGTCTGTTTGTCTCCTGCAGTGCCAAGTGAGTTCTTTACCATTAGCGCCACCTGGGAAGCCTTTTTTCCAGACAGAAGATATACAATTTATAAAAGGGGTACATTGTTTTCCCTGGAGTTAGTAATAGATCTAAATGCAGATTGGCAATCTAATTGGCAAGATATAGTAGTGCTAAGCATAGTTAGGAGGTTTCAGAAATTTAACTTGCCGAACTAAGGAAATAGTAAAATACAGCCATTAATATCATTTCAACATAGATTAACAAGTATTTTTGTGTATATGAAATATAATTATAACCAAATATTATAAGACTTCTACATGAGCCTATTTTTTTTTTTAATTATGAGAATGTGATAACACATTTATGGGAGACTTGGAAAATACAGAACAAAGTTACACATAGTTTTACTATATATTACAGTTTTTTAATTAGGATTTTTAGTTGGAGTTTCAGTATCAAACTCTCAAAAATTAACAAATATAAAAGTAGAAAGATATAGTCGACTTGAAAAGCTGATTCCACATAATTAAGATTTATACAATTTTCACACAACAGCAGGATACAAATTCTATTCAAGTTCCCATAGACTATAAACCAGGAGACAGTGGAACTTATCCAGGGACATAAAGTGCAAAATTTTCATGGTCTCAAGGTATTGAAATCATACAGAGTCTATTCTCTTATCATTGTAGAATTATGTTAGAAATCAATATCAAAAGATATTTGAAAATAAACCACATTTACCAAGAGAGATCTTTTACTTAGCCATTGAAGGCCCACGAGACCTATTTTTAAATAGGATATTCAATATCAGGTACTTAATATCCTGACATTATTACTTTGGTATAAGAAAAGTCTAAAATATTGTAGAGATACTAACTTTCAATGTGTCATGAAATTCTCTTCTTACAGTCACTTTCTGAATAAAGAAATTTATTTCTTGATTTTCTTTACTATTTCTCTGTTATGCAACAGAGGCTTGTGAAGAGGATTTGTGAAGCTTTATATGATATTTTAGTTGATCAAATGTAATTTCAAAAATAATTATAATTGATCATTATTTCATTTAAGCAGTTTGGAGTATTCTCATGATACATACATTAAATTAAAGAATGTAGAATCCCTTTTTAGAGTATGGATCTCATAGTTTGTGTTACCATTTGGGGAATTATGTGCAATTTCTTGAGCAAAACTCTAGGCAGTATTTGCTGAAAGAAAAAGCAGCTTTATATGTTGCTAAATCTTAATTAAAATGTAATTTGTATATTTTTATAGTTGGAGTGGTTCTTTTTTTTTTTTTTTTTTGAGAGAAAAGCATTGAACCTTTGTTAACACAATTTTATTTTCTTAAGAAAACAGAACTGATCAGGTATTGCTGCTGCTGCTAAGTCGCTTCAGTTGTGTCTGACTCTGTGTGACCCCATAGACAGCAGCCCACCAGGCTCCCCCATCCCTGGGATTCTCCAGGCAAGAACACTGGAGTGGGTTGCCATTTCCTTCTCCAATGCATGAAAGTGAAAATGAAGTCGCTCAGTCATCTCCGACTCTTTGCGACCCCATGGACTGCAGCCTACCAGGCTCCTCAGTCCATGGGATTTTCCAGGCAAGAGTACTGGAGTGGGGTGCCAGTGCCTTCTCCAGATCAGGTATTAGGGGACTTTATTTATTCCTCTTTATTGTCAGGATTTTTCAGACTTGAGTTTTTCAGACTTGACTTCTTATTTTGACTCAGGGCTCTGAGTGGTAAGAGATTAAAAGGCTAGCTGTTGATAATAATCTGATTGAGAGAGATGAGCCATGAGCTTTTCTTAAGTTAGATTTTTGTTTGTTTTAAAGCTTAGTTTTTACTAATTATTAATAATTAGAGAAATGCTCATAATTCATGTGTACAAATTATTGATTATTGGTAAATATCTATTTGTATTGCCATGAGGCAAACATCCATAGACTTTCTAAAACTTTTTTCACTTGCTTTTTATTTTGCCCTAAATATTGGGAAAATGAAAGGATACATACTCTTCATTTTTAACTTTTAAAAAGTAAATAAAACAGAAGGAGCTACTTAAACCAAACAGTCAAGGATACTGATTACATGACTTAGAGCAGACTTCTCAGAGTTCCCCAGATCTAGATTTTAGTAAGTGTTTTTAAAAACATACACACACACACTTTTGCTGGCCTAGGGTTGGGGGGAGTAGGAACTTCAAGACATTAGTGTTAAGCAGAACATTATTTGGAAACTTGAAATAAGTGAACCTAGAAGGGTCACTATCCCTTTTCAGTTATTTTGTGTTAAATTTTGTGTTAACAACACCAGTTTGTAAGTATCAGTTCAGTTCAGTCGCTCAGTCGTGTCTGACTCTTTGCGACCCCATGAATCACAGCACGCCAGGCCTCCCTGTCCATCACCAACTCCCGGAGTTCACTCAAACCCACCTCCATCGAGTCGGTGATGCCATCCAGCCATCTCATTCTCTGTCGTCCCCTTCTCCTCCTGCCCCCAATCCCTCCCAGCATCAGAGTCTTTTCCAGTGAGTCAGCTCTTCGCATTAGGTGCCCAAAGTATTGGAGCTTCAGCTTTAGCATCAGTCCTTCCAATGAACACCCAGGACTGATCTCCTTTAGAATGGACTGGTTGGATCTCCTTGCAGTCCAAGGGACTCTCAAGAGTCTTCTCCAGCACCACAGTTCAAAAGCATCAATTCTTCGGTGATCAGCTTTCTTCAAAGTCCAACTCTCACATCCATACATGACCACTGAAAAAACCATAGCCTTGACTAGACAGACCTTTGTTGGCAAAGTAATGTCTCTGCTTTTTAATATGCTATCTAGGTTGGTCATAACTTTCCTTCCAAGGAGTAAGCGTCTTTTAATTTTATGGCTGCAATCAACATCTGCAATGATTTTGGAGCCCAAAAAATAAAGTCTGACACTGTTTCCACTGTTTTCCCATCTATTTCCCATGAAGTGATGGGACCAGATGCCATGATCTTAGTTTTCTGAATGTTGAACTTCAAGCCACCTTTTTCACTCTCCTCTTTCATTTTCATCAAGAGGCTTTTTAGTTCCTCTTGACTTTCTGCCATAAGGGTGGTATCATCTGCATATCTGAGGCTATTGATATTTCTCCTGGCAATCTTGATTCCAGCTTGTGCTTCTTCCAGCCCAGCGTTCCTCATGATATACTCTGCATAGAAGTTAAATAAGCAGGGTGACAATATACAGCCTTGATGTACTCCTTTTCCTATTTGGAACCGGTCTGTTGTTCCATGTCCAGTTCTAGCTGCTGCTTCCTGACCTGCATACAGGTTTCTCAAGAGGCAGGTCAGGTGGTCTGGTATTCCCATCTCTTTCAGAATGTTCCACAGTTTATTGTGATCCACACAGTCAAAGGCTTTGGCATAGTCAATGAAGCAGAAATAGATGTTTTTCTGGAATTCTCTTGCTTTCTCCATGATCCAGTGGATGTTAGCAATTTGATCTCTGGTTCCTCTGCCTTTACGAAACCAGCTTGAACATCTGGAAGTTCATGGTTCACATATTGCGGAAGCCTGGCTTGGAGAATTTTGAGCATGACTTTACTAAGTGTGTGAGATGAGTGCAATTGTGCAGTAGTTTGAGCATTCTTTGGCATTGCCTTTCTTTGGGATTGGAATGAAGACTGACCTTTTCCAGTCCTGTGACCACTGCTGAGTTTCCCAAATTTGCTGGCATATTGAGTGCAGCACTTTCAAGCATCTTCTTTCAGGATTTGAAATAGCTCAACTGGAATTCCATCACCTCCACTGGCTTTGTTTGTAGTGATGCTCTCTAAGGCCCACTTGACTTCACATTCCAAGATGTCTGGCTCTAGGTTAGTGATCACACCATCGTGATTATCTTGTTTTGTAAGTATAGTGATTTACAAATGATCGGTATTTCAAAAGTTTGCTTGAAGATTAGTTCTTTGAAATATGTACATAAGAGCATGATCATGACTAGGGAGTAGGTGTTCAAGTTAGCCCACAAGGGCTTATTTAATCTATAAAGTACTTATATGAATGTCATTGAACCCAGTGACAATATGTGGCAATAGTTCTATGAGGAAAATATTTGGATTTATAACTTCGGTTGGGAGTAGCACATTCCTTGTCTTTACTTCTATGCACCAGAAGCTGTGTTAGGTGAGAAAGCTACAGTGTTGTTTACATGTACAATTACATGTATCAGAGATTCTGCAAATCCATATCTCACCCAATGTTAGGGGAGCCTCACCTCGCTCTCACTAGTCAGGTTCCTATGGCTTCCATTAGCCCCAACTAGTGGAAAGGAATGTTCGGATTCTAGGGGCTGAGAAATAAGGAACTGGGCCCAACCTTTTGCCCCAATGCCTATCTTTTTTTGGGGTGGGGAAGGGGGCTTTTTAATTTTCTTTTAATAATTATAGGTTCACACGAACTGCCAATAAAAAGTACACAGAGGCTGTATATATTCTTTACTCAGCTCTATCTCCTCTCCATGGTAACATCTTGAGTAACTGTAGTACACTAGCAAAACGAGAAAATTAATGGTGATATAATTCATGGAGCTTATTCAGAGGGGAGGGGAATCATTAGGATGTAAAAGCTATAGAAAGGATCGGGGGTACCTATATACTGGAGCCTCTTATAATCCTATGCTTGCAGAGAATTTTATAGTGACACAATAATTGCTATCGGGAATTCCCTGGTGTTTGGTGGCTAGCACTCTGAGCTTTCACTGCCAAGGGCCTGGGTTGGAAAATATTAATAAGATCCCACAAGCTTTGCATTGAGACCAAAAATGAAAAATAAAATAATAATTGCTACCAAATATTTAATACCTATCATATTAAATATGATCTATGTGCTCTATGGTCTATGTGATGTGTATTATTATTATCATTGTTATTTCCATTTTTACTATTATAAGCATAACAATTATTGAGCAGTTATGGGGCAGGCAGTCTTCTAAGCAATTGATAATATTGACTCATTGAATCCTCACAACAACCCTATGAAGAAAGTATCTCATTACTCACTTTCCGTTCGTTCCGTCGCTCAGTCGTGTCCGACTCTTTGCGACCCCGTGGACTATAGCCTACCAGGCTTCTCCATCCATGGGATTCTCCAGGCAAGAATACTGGAGTGGGTTACCGTTTTCTTCTCCAGGGGATCTTCCTGACTCAGGGATCGAACCGGGTCTCCCGCATTTGAGGCAGACGCTTTAACCTCTGAGCCACCAGGGAAGCCCTCATTACTCACTTTATAGATGAGAAATCTGAAGCACAGGTTTAGTAATTTGCCCAAGATCACATATTAAATTTGAACTGAGTCAAACACCAGAGCTAACACTCCTGAGTGCCATGTAGATACATAGACTTGGGTGTTCATAGTAATCTTTCAAGGTAGATATTATTGTTTCTGTTTTCTATATGTGGAACCTGAGGTTCAGAAAGGCTAAGCAATTTGCTCAAGATCCTATACAACTAACAATTATTGGAGCCCCAGTTTGAGTCCAGCTCTGACTAGTTGCAAACTCTCACTATTTCCAGTTGGCCGTTGGTATCTTGGGCTTCCCTGGTGGCTCAGATGGCAGAGTCTGCCTGCAAAGCAGGAGACCTGGGTTTATCCCTGGGTTGGAAAGATCCCCTAGAGGAGGGGATGGCAACTCACTCCAGTTCTTGCCTGGAGAATCCCCATGGATAGAGGAGCCTGGTGGTCTACAGTCCATGGGGTCACAGAGTCAGACATGACTAAACACTTTTCACTCACTATTTCTAGTTGGCCATTGTTATGGACTGAACATTTGTGTTTCATATCTTGAAACCTCATCCCCAGTGTGACAGTGTTTTTAGGTAGGGCCTTTGGAGGTAGTTAAGTGATGAGAGTAGACCCCCCATGAATAGGATTAGTTCTCCTCTAAAAGAGGCCCCAGGGAGATCTCTCATCCCTTCCATCAAGTGAGAAGATTACAGTGAGAAGACTGTGGTCTATGAGGAAGCAGGTTTTCACTAGACCCTGAATTGACCATCACCTTGACCTTGGACTTCACGACTTCCAGAACCATGAGAAATAAATTTCTGTTTATAAATAAGTCACCCAGTCTATGACTTTTTTAAAATTTATTTTTTAACTGAAGGATAATGGCTTTACCGAATTTTGTTGTTTTCTGTATGACATTTTGTTATAGCAGCCTGAATACACAAAAATCGATTTTTGCCTCCCTGTTTTGTTTTTGTTTAGTTTGTTTCGACTATGGGTTGAACCTGGGCCCTTGGCAGTGAAAGCACAGAGTCCTAACCACTGTACCACCAGGAAATTCCCACCTCGCTGATTTTAAACACAAATCCCTGCCAGACCTCAATGATATTATGATTTAAGAAATGTATATTTGGTCTTCCTCCACAGTTCCTGGCACAAAAACCTTTGCAGTTTCCTAATGATAAGGATCTTGGAGATA
Organism: Moschus berezovskii; assembly: GCF_049115385.1. Lineage (NCBI taxonomy): Eukaryota > Metazoa > Chordata > Mammalia > Artiodactyla > Moschidae > Moschus > Moschus berezovskii. The sequence goes on along the minus strand of NC_142460.1, from coordinate 129,795,440 downwards.
TCTTTCCTCCTCGGCTTCTGAAATAGCTCCAGAATGAAATCCATGTCCTTTCAGCCACCTCTAAGTTCATGCAAATATGACTTTTGGAAAGTCCCTAAGGATAGGGACCTCAGAGGAGGAGAGGGGCTGGAGGTTAAATCAATAACTAATGAAATCTCCATAAAAAAACCCCAAACCAACTTGTTCAAAGAGCTTCCATGTTGGTGACTATGGAGGTGCTGAGAGGGTGGTGAGCCTAGAGAGGGCATGGAAGCTCTGCACCCTTCTTCACACTGAGCCCTGTGCATCTCTTCCAGAGTTATTAATATGTCCTTTTATAATAAACTAGTAATCCATTAAGTAAACTGTTTTCCTGAGCATGGGGAGCTGCTCCAGCAAATTAATCAAGTCCCGGGAGGGGGTTATTTGAACCCCCAGTTTACTTTTTGTGGATCAGAAGCACAGGTTAACAACTTGAACTTGTGACTCATCGGGGTGGGGCTCAGTCCCCCAAGATTTTAACCTGTTGGATCTGACAGTATCTCTGGGTAGTGTCAGAACTAAGTTTAAATGTAGGACACCCAGATGGTGTGGTAGCATTGTTTGGTGGGGAAAAAAAAAAAAAAAAACTATCACACACTAAGCGATCAGAAGTGAGAGAAATGCTGTGAGTCGACAGAAAATAGAAGAGTATTTTTTTTCCTGAGTAAGCTCTAAAGGTCTAAGTATGAAACCCAAAGCACCGGTTGTCAAACCTTAGAGTGTTTTAGAACCAGTTCGCAAGACTTAAAACCCCAATTGGTGGACTCCATCTGCAGAGTTAGTGATTCAGTAGGTCTGGAAGAGCAAGTGCTCACTTGATGCTGGTGGTACTGGGTCTCGGAACATACTTTTGAGAACTACTAGATCTGGCCTGCCATCCCATTTAAGGTGGTTTCAGACTAAGGGAAGAATAGAATTAAAATTAAGGATGATCAGATATCACAGTAATAGATGATGATATATCAGCAAATTTTCAAAGTAATGCAAGTATAAAATAATGGTTCTGTGACTCTTACTTGGAAAAGGTACCGCATAATTAATGTTTCAAGGATAGAATATACATGTCAGTAATATTCAATTCCATTTACTTTCTGAGTAAATTGATGCAGTATGTTCCTGGGTTTCCTTTCTGCCTCTAGTTTTCCCCTTGAGTTTTCTCAAGTTCCATTTTCTTGATGACATTCTTCTAAAACAAGGGTCCCCAACCTCCAGGACCTAATGTCTGATGATCTGAGGTGGAACGGATGTGATAATAAAAGAAAGTACACAATAAAGGTAATGAGCTTGAATCATCCTGAAACCATCCCCCACCCCTTGCTCCCCAGTCTGTGGAAAAATTGTCTTCCATGAAACTGGTCTCTGGTACTAAAAAGGTTGGGGATTGCTGCTATGAAAGATTAGCTCCATTGCACCTGTAAAATCTATTCTGAGTTCCTTGTGGTTAGCTTTAATCTCATATTCTCTGCTACTGCCTTCCCTAGCTCCTTGAAGTCTCAGGCCCGTCCTAATTCTTGAGTCAATTCACAAAGAGGTAGAACGTGTCTCCATTAACTGTTCATCCTCAGCTCCTGAATTCTAGCCTGTTGGCTAGGTTTTCCTCTATAGCTGCCTCCTCAGGGCCATGCCTGCGCAGGTTCAGTCAGGAGTGGGGTCTCCTGGAACTGTCTCTGATACCAACAAACGAAACAGAAATGCAGACTTAACTTTGTTTTTAGTCAGCTTGTTCAGGGGATTCCTTCACAATCAAAATGAAAAGAAACCTGTTCATTCTTAATCCTTTCTCATTTCTGTTAATAGTGCTATTCTCCTTAGTTTCTTGAACTAAAAACATCGTGTTGTTGATTCCTCATCCTTTTCCCCTGTATTCCATGTCCAATCAAGGGTAAACTGTATTGAGTAAATAGGACATGTTCATGGTGTCTCTTTCCCTCTTCTGGTGACCATTTTCTGCCCTGTTGGTGACCTGAGAACTGTTTCACAGTCATGATGTCTCAGAGTTTGAAAAGAACACACATGTTAACTAGTTCAACCACCTATTTTGTGCTTGAATTCTCATGTCAGCTTTGTTATCAAATGGAACACATTTGTTAATGGGGAATTCAGTATCTCTTGAATCAAAGCCTATTCAGTCTTCAGAGGATATCATTAGAAACTTGTTCATGTCAAACTTGTGTGTATGTAATATCATTTTAAAGAAAAAGTCATTGTAATATTTAAGATTGAAGCAGTTAAATATCTGGAGACAATAAAAAGGGCAGATGCATTAAGTAGAGCTCTTTTTAAAAAAATTTGTGAAAATGATAGATTCTCACCTTTTTAGTAATGTCTAACACCTGGATTATGAGTCCTATTTTGAAATTTGAGAATAGGTGTGCTAGTCAGACTGGTGAAAATTCTCATGGATATGAGTGATTTTAATAACTTTCATGAAGACAGAACTGATGCCCTAAACAGATGACTGCCTTGGATAATCACATAGAAGTAGAACTCTGATGTATTATTAGTTGTTTGTCCCCCTTACTGAGTATAAACTAGATGTGACATATGATACCATACATACACATATAATTCTAGGAAATGTCTTAAAAAATAGTTCAAGATTGAACACCTTCAAACAGACATAGAAATTAGTGTCGAAATACACAACAGATTTCTATTTCTGGTTCTGTCACTATGTTATACAAAACTCTGAAGTCCATTGGACTTCTCAGATAGTTTCAACAGACTTCCCAGATGCCTACAGTCAGAGGTCTGTAGCTCCTGTTGTGCCATTTAGACTTAGTTACCTTCTGATGGACTTAAAAAAAAAAATCTTTTAGTGTTTTCCTTACTACTTCCCCACTCGGTTGAACCCTTGAGATCCTTGTGCTTTTACCTATAAGCTTATCCCAATACTCACTAGGTCCTATAAAAACCTGCTGTCTTTATAACTAATAAGAATCAGAGCCTGGTCAGTGTTAGACCATCTTATTTAGAGCTTGTTAGATGTTAGAATGTCTTATCCTCTTGCCTTTTGGCTACATCCCTAGGATCTGCCTAATCAAATCTTGATGTTCTACATGGCAGAACATAAGCTACCATGCTGATCCCAAATTAGACTTCCCAGGTTTTTAGTTCTACTTATAAATAGAAGTATCAGAGGAACGTTTAACTTGTAGACAGATGAAGTTAACTAAATAGCAGTACTATTATTTGCTTTATTCAAGGATATCATAGAACCATTAGAGCAGTGGGAAAATATTTATGGATACCCAGATGGTCTGGAAGAGCTATTTAATTTCTAGAGATAAAAAATTCACATTTATATTTCATATGCTTTTTTTAAAATTTTACTTACCACATGGCAAGAGGAAAAAAATTACTCATCATTTAATATGGAAGTCATTAAAGTGTCATTAAAATGGAAGCTCTTTAAAAGTAATTCAGATCTGCCACAGACTAATCTTTTGAAAGCTGCATATCTCTCTCTCCTCATGGAATCTCTGGAAGTCCTCTTGGAGGCACTCTTGCGGCGTGCACAGTGATCTAAAAGGTACACTGACAAATTGCTAATCTTGGCACCCTTAATGTGCTAGCTCCTTTTAGGAATAATTTAAATACACTCTGGATTGCCCTTCTCACAAAGTATTACCCTTATGATAATATCCAAATTAACAAAGAGGTGTGTGGAGTAAACAGACAGCATGTATATTTCCACCCACCCTTCCATATACTACTGCTTAGTGTAGTGTTTACCTTAGCATATACATCGTAGAGTAATATATGCTAGAATATAGTATATACTTAAGTGTATAGTATACTGTTAGGGTCAGCTTCGTGGACATGTAACCTGCACTCAAAAGGGCCCAACATTGGACTTAATGTGCTGCTGTCCCTATCTTGAAATTCTTAATTTTTTATCGAGGGGCTCCCCGTTTTCATTTTGCACTGGGCTTGCAAATTATGTAATCTGCCATGGATAGTGCAAGTATATTCTTCTAACTTTCTACACGCAAAATTCTTTCTAGCATATGTTTCTTCAATCTTTAAAAATAAATGCTTATATAATATCTCTGTTTTAAATATAAATAAGTAATACAGATATACATAGGGTCATACTATATATACTACTCTGCAGCCTATTTTTTAATTGATACATTAGAGATGTTGCTCCCTGTTAGTTATACTTTGTGATAGCTGAAGAATGGTTTCTTGTATGGATAAACATTATTTATTTAATCTCCTCCTGATAGATGCTTCATGTCTCCTGTTCTTTGCTATGGTAGAGTATACATACATCTGTACTCATTTACCCCACTGTTTCCTTAGGGTGTATTTCTAGAAATAAAATTTCCGAGTCAAAGGGTATTAACATTTAAAATTTAATACATACTATCTGATTGCTCCTTAAAAAGATTATACCAGACTATACCAATCTAAATTCCACCAACAGATTATAAGCACTATTGCTGCCCCACTTGCTAACTGATCATAGTAACTTCATCTCTGCCAATCTGATAGTACTTGCTATTTCTAATGACCTTAGCCTGAGTTGTTAGCTCTCTAGGATAACACTGATTCAACTATTATGGAATGGCAGTTTATTGACTCAAGCACCAGTGTGCCTATCAAAGTGAATACTTTCTGGGAGGTGATTTTTATGCTGGAATTCCTAATCAAGCTATCTGAGGCACTCTAAGCTCCCAGCTATTAAAACAAGGCTTTTGCTTTCCATGTGCAATATTCATGGATACTGTAAATGTTCAAAGAGCCCCTACCAACATTAATCTTACTATCTTTCTGTTCTTAACCCCTAACCTTTACAAATCTTTTATTTTGAAACAGTTTCAGACTTTGACTAAGTTGTAACAGAATAGTACACAAAATTCCCATATAGTGTTCACCCAGAGTCCCCAAATGTTAACATTTTATCACATTTGCTTTCACATCCTCTCTTTTATCTGAAATGTTTGAGACTTAGATGCAGGCATGAAGTCCCTTTACCCCAAATGTTTTGTGTTCATTCTCTTATATAATCACAGTGTGCTTATCTAAATCAGGAAAATTGATGCAATATTGGGGTTTCTATAGACATTATTTAGATTTGATCAATTCCCAACACTGAAAAAGAGGAAAACTTTTTTTTTTTTTTTTCCTGGTCCAGGATTCAAACCAGGACCACACATTACATTTAGTTCTTGTGAGTTCCTCTGCACACATACTTTTTGGGGTCATATTTTTCTAGATAAATTCTAGGTTAATGTAGAAAAGTATTTTTTGGCAATTTGAATTCCAAAAACCTGGTTGGTTAGCCTTTTTTGTATTTATGTTTTAAAGCAAAGTTGCTTAAAAGGGGAAAACATACAATCAAACGGGTTAAAGAAGTGGCACACTTTGACTGTAGAAAATACAAATTGTCAGCAGTAAACCATATATACAAAATGAAAACTTCAAAAGCCTTTTAGGAATGCTCTGGACTTTCAAGAAAGTTTTCTCAAGGGCTATTCTAAAAAGACTGGCACTTTTGCTGAAGTACCAGGTGTTGAGAAGTCCTATTTGATTATATACAAATAAGGTTATTTCCAAGTTCCTAGAGAGCCTAGGGAGGAATAAAACCAAATAAATGTAATATGAAATGACTCAACACCAAAGTAAGGGCATTTGTATTCTTAGTAGGATGACATCGTGAGGAGCTTTCCTTTCTCTTGAGTCTTTTGTTAATAACCAAATGGTGTGAGGTGTGTTGAGTGGGCAAATTAAACTATGGCTAGCCCATGAATCGAAGAAGGAAATGGCAACCCACTCCAGTACTCTTGCTGGAAAATCCCATGGATGGAGGAACCTGGTAGGCTACTGTCCCTAGGGTCGCGAAGAGTCGGACACGACTGAGCGACTTCATTTTCACTTTTCACTTTCATGCATTGGAGAAGGAAGTGGCAACCCACTCCAGTATTCTTGCTTGGAGAATCCCAGGGACAGAGGAGCCTGGTGGGCTGCCGTCTATGGCGTCACACAGAGTCAGACATGACTGAAGCGACTTAGCAGCAGCAGCCCATGAATGGGCTTCCCAGGTGGCTCTAGTGGTAAAGAACCCGCCCGCCAATGCAGGAGATGAGATGCAGGTTGGGTCCCTGGGTCGGGAAGATCCCCTGGAGGAGGGCATAGCAATCCACTTCAGTATTCTTGCCTGGAGAATCCCATGGGCAGAGGAGCCTGGCAGGCTACAGTCCTTGGGATCACACTGAGTCGGGATACGACTGAAGTGACTTAGCACAATATAGCACACAGCTCATGAACAGACTTCCTGAAGCACTGGGGACTTTGGATAGTTGTGATTGGATAACCTGAGAGCTTCTGCAACTTAAAGATTAATTCATAAAGAAGGAGCAGATGGATATTTTCCTTATTAAGCAAACATTTGAAAAGTGATCACTGAGTGTCAATGTGTTAACCACCTTGAATGAAAACTCATCAGGCTATTAGTTTTTCATCTTACAAATGGAGAAATGGAGGCTTAGAAAGGTACAGCAATTTTTGTCCAAGGTCACAAAACTAGTAGGTGCCTAGGAAATTGAGGATCTCAAGGTAAAGCCAACAGGCTGAAGTGGTGGTGTAAGTCCATGAATTTTCAAGACTGACCCATCAGTTTCACCTCAAGTCTGGGGCTTCACACTGATGAGAAATGACTGGAAGCATAATTAAAATCCAACAGGACAAGGATGGTCAAGAAAGATGTCTAAATATCTGACGTGACACCATAAAACTAGTAGAGAACATAGGCAAAATATTCTCTGATATAAATTGTAGCAATATTTTCTTAGGTCAGTCTCCCAAGGCAAAAGAAATAAAAGCAAAAATAAGTCAAACCTAATCAAACTTAAAAGCTTTTGCACAGCAAAGGAAACCATCAACAAAACAATTACAACCCACTGAGTGGGAGAAAATATTTGCGGATGATGCAGCCAGCAAAAGGTCAATATCCAAAATATATAAACATCTAATAAAAATCAATATATTTTTAAAAAAAGACAACATAATCAACAAATGGGCCGAAGACCTATATAGGCATTTCTCCAAAGAAGACATACAGATGGCTAACAGGCACATAAAAAGATGTTCCACATTGCTAACTATTCAGTTCAGTTCAGAGAAATGCAAATCAAAACCACAATAAGATGTTACCTCACACTGATCAGAACAGTCATCATCAAAAAGGGAACCAACCCTCTTACAGTGTTGGTGAGAATGTAAATTGGTGCAGTCACTCTGGAAAACAGTATGGAGGTTCCTTGAAAAACTAAAAATAAAGCTACAATATAACCCTACAAATCCTCTCCTGGATATACATTCAGAAAAAAAAAGAAAACTCTGATTTGAAAAGATGCATGCACTCCAGTGATCATCAGTTCAGTTCAGTTCAGTCACTCAGTCATGTCCGACTCTTTGCGACCCCATGAATCACAGCACGCCAGGCCTCCCTGTCCATCACCAACTCCCGGAGTTCACTCAAACTCATGTCCATCGAGTCGGTGATGCCATCCAGCCATCTCATTCTCTGTCGTCCCCTTCTCCTCCGGCCCCCAATCCCTCCCAGCATAAGAGTCTTTTCCAGTGAGCCAACTTGTCGCATGAGGTGGCCAAAGTATTGCAGTTTCAGCTTTAGCATCAGTCCTTCCAATGAACACCCAGGATTGATCTCCTTTAGGATGGACTGGTTGGATCTCCTTGCAGTCCAAGGGACTCTCAAGAGTCTTCTCCAGCACCACAGTTCAAAAGCATCAATTCTTCGGCACTCAGCTTTCTTCACAGTCCAACTCTCACATCCATACATGACCACTGGAAAAACCATAGCCTTGACTAGACGGACCTTTGTTGGCAAAGTAATGTCTCTGCTTTTTAATATACTATCTAGGAAAAAAAAAAAATATATATATATATACTATCTAGGTTGGTCATAACTTTCCTCCCAAGGAGTAAGTGTCTTTTAATTTCATGGCTGCAATCAGCATCCACAGTGATTTTGGAGCCCCCAAAAATAAAGTCTGATACTGTTTCCACTGTTTCCCCATGTATTTCCCATGAAGTGATGGGACCAGATGCCATGATCTTTGTTTTCTGAATGTTGAGCTTCAAGCCAACCTTTTCACTCTCCTCTTTCACTTTCCTCAGGAGGCTTTTTAGTTCCTCCAAAAAAGGTGGTATCATCTGCATATCTGAGGTTATTGATATTTCTCCCGGCAATCTTGATTCCAGCTTGTGCTTCTTCCAGCCCAGCGATCCTCATGATGTACTCTGCATATAAGTTTATATCTGTTTATCAGTGATCATAGCAGCACTATTTACAATAGCCAAGATATGGAAACAACCCAAGTGCCCATTAAAAGATTATGGGCTTAAGAAGATGTGGTGTATATGTGACTATAATGGAATATTACTCATCCATAAAAAGAATGAAATTTTTCTATTTGCAGAAACGTAGATAAACCTAGAGACTATTACACTTAGTGAAGTAAGTCAGACAAATACAAATATTCTTTGGTATCACTTATATGTGGAATCTAGAAAGTAATACAAGTGAATCTATATGCAAAACAGAAGTAGACTCTCAGGCATAGAAAACAAACTTATGGTTACCAAAGGGGAAAGTGGGAGGAGGGATAAATTAGGAATATGACGGTAACAGATATAAACTAGTATATATAAAATAGATAAGCAATATATCATAATAAGCTATAATGGAAAATAATCTGAAAAACATATATATAACTGAATCACTTTACTGTATGCCTGAAACTAACAGAGTATTGTGAATTAACCATACTTCAATTTTTTAAAAAAGGAAAGAAAGAAAAAGAAGGCCTAAACTAACATGGGAAACGGGAAATATCAGGAAACATCTGAGAGCAAGCTGCTCTATTTTGAACAAAGCTATAAAAGTTTTCTGAACAAAGCTTTCTTCTTAAAATTCAGTAAAACAATTCATTAAAAAATGAGCAACAAGAACATATCAAGATCTGATGTGATACAAAATTGTTATAAGGAAAAAGAGTAAGGAGTAAAATAACAAGCATACATTCTTTACCACCAGGGCCACCTGGGAAGCCCTACCAATTAAATGGAGCACTGACTATATGCAGATTTTCAACTTTGTGGAAGGTTTGGCATCCCTTGCTCCAGAGTTATTCAAGGGCCAATTGCACTTTTCAAAGTGGTTTTAAAATAATTTAAAATAATAAATTTAGTAAAGATGATTATTTTAAGAAATATGAAAATTTCACTTTATAATTTTGTAATTCAGTAGCAAATTATCATTTAAATCTCAGGCCCTATAGTTTTAATCCAAAGTCTGCTATGCCTTACTACATGGGAGTTTTGTGAAACGAGAATAAAATTTTTTTGAAAGTCAAAACCATAAAAGGGAATTTAATAAGTGGCAGCAAATGTCACAATATATTATGGAGACATTATGTAGAAACTCACCCAAAACTTATTAGAATAATCTTTTGTAATGTCACATTGCGTTATTTTGAATTTGGAATTTTGCCATCATAAAGGTGTGAGAAATATATTTAAGAAAAGGGTGCTGTTAGCAGAATATGGCAAGCCACTCCAGTACTCTTGCCTAGAAAATCCCATGGATGGAGGAGCCTGGTAGGCTTCAGTCCGTGGGGTCGCTAAGGGTCGGACACGACTGAGTGACTTCACTTTCACTTTTCACTTTCACACATTGGAGAAGGAAATGGCAACCCACTCCAGTGTTCTTGCCTGGAGAATCCCAGGGACGGGGGAGCCTGGTGGGCTTCCGTCTATGGGGTCACACAGAGTCGGACACGACTGAAGTGACTTAGCAGCAGCAGCAGCAAACTTAGAACAACTATTCTCAGAGTGAGAGCATGTGTAATTTTAAGAAGTGTATTGAATATGACTATTACTGTTTTCCTAATACAACCTTAGAGAATTAGGTTTGATAAAATCTATTCAGTTGTGGATGAGTTATTCAACTGTGAGAAGGCACTGTAATGGAATGGGATAAAGTCTGAGACATATTGACATAGACCCTGATTTTTGTACTTGCGCATGAATGTGTTCGTTAGAGTTGGATAGGCACTGACTTGATATATTCAAATCACTGTGGTGTATTTTCCAAACTATAATACACAGGTCAAGCCTGTCCCTCCCTGACTGAAAATCACAAATATGAAATATTAAGGCTAACTGGAGAGAGTTATAACTGTATATTTTAGTGTAGATCATCCTAGAAAACTTTCCTATCCCTAATTTTTTTTTTTCACAAAAACATTGGGCTAATGAATGTTGACAAGTCTTAAAAAGAAAAGGATGACTTTGTCAGCAAAATATTTTTCTCCATACCTGGTTCCATATTTTTGAACCAATATAGAACTGGAGGAGAAAAAGAATTTTTTTAAACCAAAGTTTGATGAACATAGAAGTCCTAGGTTCTGGTTTGGACTTCTCCATAACAATTTTAGATCTGGCTTTGGAGCCCCAAGTAGGCCACCTCATCGAGAAAGGAAGTGGAGGTGATCTAGATCTCTTTGTCCAGTATTTTTTAATAAGTTAATTTACTAGTACAACTGAGCCATAGATGAGCACAGATAAGGTTAGTTGATTTATCTGGGGCTCATTTCCGGGACAAATTTGGACCCTGGACCCCAGGTGACTTCGACTTGCTTTGTTTCCTAGCACCTTAACCTCACTGCCTTACACAGCCAGCCAGTCCTTTCTTACCAATCCAGCGACTGAATTCTTTCATGACTTGTCCAGAGTCTCTGCTTTTTTTTTTTTTTTTTTAATGTATTTCCACTGCTTACAGCACACTGATTGGAGCTTGAGGTTAAGAAACAAAAGACAATTTAACTCAATTCATCTCAGCCTCACTTTATTTCCTATGAATAGCTTTAACAAAAAGTTGTTGAGGTTGGATCAAAACATTTGATTAAAAAGAGACCTGAATTTTGAAGAGTCAAGTTTACTTTTAGTATCATGATCCTGGGAATACAGAGAATTAACTCATTTCTATTGACTATGCAGAGGTTCAGCTTTATTTTTACATAATATAATAGGGAGTGTTATAGTAAGAACATCAGTAAATTCTCAGGAACTTTGGGGAAAGCACTGACTATCTCCAAGGAAGAGATTTAAAAAACAAACAAACAACATCAGCTAAAAAATCCCCAAAAAACCCACTTATGTAGGTTTTTTTAAAATGTAGTTAACTTAAAAAAAATTGTGGCTTGTGGTTACTGTAAGATAATACATGCATGTGGTAAAAGTACATAAAGAAAATCAAACATTAGGAGGTTACCCAATAAAAACCAAATCTTTGTTCCAGATCTACTTCCCAATCTTCATTTCCCTCTGAAAAACACAAGTTTGTGAAGCTAACCTTGATAAACTTGATAGGTGCTGAATTAATCCTTTTGAAACTCAGTCTTAGTCTTTAAGGACCGAAAAAACAACATGTTGGGCTATAGCCTCAGCACTATTGGAAAGAACCACACACCACTGGTTTCCTAAGAGTCATCGTTGGTGTTATTTACATGTAAAGTGGCTGTGATCCAAGGTTTATAAATGATTGCACAATAAAAATTAGAGTGCCCTGTTGTGGATCACTGAATAGGTACCATGTAGGTTACAATTTAACCATGCTAAAGAAACTAAACTATGGAAACAAACGGTAATAAGTAAAATATTCATCAGAGATTTGAAACAATTTCCTTTTAATTTATATTTTTATGAAATACTCTCCCTCCCTCAATATCAGAGAATTTGAATGACTGTTTAATTTTGGTAGAAGTTTCCAAAGAGATAGATGTATTACAAGATAAGTCTATTTTCTATTTTTAAAAACCTAATTGTAAGTTTGCCACTTTGTTTTGTATTCACTAATGTTTGATTTTTTTTCACATGAAAAATTGTCTTTTTGTGGTTAGTACCTGTTTGTCTTTGATATGTGAATATTATATATCTAAAATAATTGTGAATATAGTGCTCTGTTTATAGTTCATTGCATTAAGCTGCTATCCTAGAGAAACAGAGGATAGATATTTCCCATAAACTATTTTTTCATGTTCTAGATTACTTTTGTGGTTGTATTTTGACAACTCAGAACTCAGTATTTCATTACTGTGATCTGAGTTACTTTCTTCCAATGCATTTATCTTAATATTTATATTGAATTCATTTGTCATATTTCTGTGTTTTTTATTCCAATCAATAAACATTCATTTCTTCACCTAGCAAACATTCACTGAATATCCATTATGGCTCGAAGTTGGGTAAGACACAGTGCTGTTTCTAGTAACCTCACATTGTTTGACTTGAGAGGCCAACCAGTGTTGGAAAGCAAAACACACTTGAGCAAATCAACTGTATCATATTTAACACAGAAAATTTGGTGATGTACAGGGAAGCCTGGCGTCCTGCAGTCCATGGGGTCGCAAAGAGTTGGACACGACTGAGCAACCGAACTGAACATAGAAAATACATTCACAATATGGACACCGCTTGGCAGTGAAACATTATAAGAATATTGGTAGAATAAACTTTATTCTTGCTTAGAGAAATCATAACCTGCTATTCTCAGGTCATTGGATGAGAGCTCAGAAATATTCTTCTGTCCTACTCAGAAGAGAAATGTCTGGTCATTCGTGATTCTAACTTGTGTTTTTGCAAATGCTGAAAGAGTTATTTGGTCCGAGTTTCAAGGGTTTTACTTTCTGGGAACTACTATATCCTCAAAGGTATGATTGGTCAACTGGGGTTGCTTGGTCTGCTTAGAACTAACTTGCTGGAGTTCATTATGAGATATTACCAACCTAAGATACAGTCATTAGCATTTCTGTTCAGAAATAAGTTGTTCAAAGTTCAAAATTTGTTCAGTAACATCTTGCCTGCTTTTGCAGCATATAAACACTAGGACTTCTACCTTCTAACTCTTAAGGCATATTTCATTTTGAAAAGAAAAATCCTGTGACTCAATTCTTACCTAATCACTACATTCTTTCATTATTGTTATTATTATTACCATTGTCAAGAGAAGGGAACATCTCACATCTTTTAACTGAAGGCTTTTCTATTTCTCTCCTTATCTATGCCTATCTGGGTAGTGAATGGTAAATTTGTCCACCCAGTTGCTCATGCCTGATATCTGACTGCCATGCTTGAAAATTCCATCTCTCTGTGATCACTTATTCACATCCAATAAGTGATATTTCTACCTTCAAAATATGTATTGAGTTTGTCCACTCTTCTCCATCTGCATTGTCATTGCCCTGGTCCAAGCCACTATTGTGTCTTCTTGGACAACCGTAAAAAATGTCTCACTGGCCACTCTGTTCACACTTGCCTCTTCTCCAATACAATCCTCAGCAGCTATGAGAATGACAGTTTTTAAAAATATTTACTTATTTGGCTGTGCCAAGTCTTAGTTGCAGCATGCAAGATCTTTTAGCTACAGCATGTGAACTCTTAGTTGCAGCATGTGGGATCTAAACCCTGAATAGGTATCGAACCTGGGGCTGCTGCACTGGGAGCTCAGAGTCTTAGTCACTGGACCACCAGGGAAGTCCCAAGAATGACAGATTAAAGGGTATTTGTCTTAGTCCATTGTTGTTGAACATCTTCAAGCCAGGCTTCAACAATATGTGAACCATGAAATTCCGGATGTTCAAGTTGGACTTAGAAAAGGAAGAGAACCAGAAGTCAAATTGCCAAAATCCTTTAGATCATCAGAAAAGCAAGAGAGTTCCAGAAAAACATCTACTTCTGCTTTATTGACTACGCCAAAGCCTCTGTGCAGATCACAACAAACTGGAAAATTCTTCAAGACATGGGAATACCAGATCACCTGACCTACCTCCTGAGAAATCTGTGTTCAGGTCAAGAAGCAACAGTTAGAACTGGACATGGAACAACAGACTGGTTCCAAATTGGGAAAGGAATACATCAAGGCTGTATATTGTTATCCTGCTTATTTAACTTATATGCAGAGTACATCATGCAAAATGCTGGACTGGATGAAGCATAAGCTGGAAGCAAGATTGCCTGGAGAAATATCAATAACCTCAGATATGCAGATGACACCACCCTTATGGCAGAAAGTGAAGAAGACCCTCTTGATGGGGGTGAAAGAGGAGAGTGAAAAAGTTGACTTAAAAGTCAACATTCAGAAAATTAATACCATGGCATCTGGTTCCATCACTTCATGACAAATAGATGTGGAAACAAAGGAAACATTGACAGACTTTATTTTGGGGGGCTCCAAAATCACTGCAGATGGTGACTGCAGCCACGAAATTAAAGACACTTGCTCCTTGGAAGGAAAGTTATGACCAACCTAGATAGCATATTAAAAAGCAGAGACATTACTTTGCCAACAAAAGTCCATCTAGTCAAGGCTATGGTTTTTCCAGTGGTCATGTATGGATGTGAGAGTTGGACTATAAAGAAAGCTGAGCACCGAAGAATTGATGCTTTTGAACTGTGGTGTTGGAGAAGACTCTTGAGAGTCCCTTGGACTGCAAGAAGATTGAACCAGTCAATCCTAAAGGAAATCAGTCCTGAATATTCTTTGGAAGGACTTATGCTGAAGCTGAAACTCCAATATTTAGGCAACCTGATGCGAAGAACTGACTCATTTGAAAAGACCCTGATGCTGGGAAACATTGAAAGTGGGAGGAGAAGTGGACAACAGAAGATGAGATGGTTGAAAGACATCACCGACTCGATGGACATGAGTTTGAGTAAACTCCAGGAGTTGGTGATGGACAGGGAAGCCTGGCATGCTGCAGTCCATGGGGTCGCAAAGGGTTGGACATGACTGAGCGACTGAACTGAACTGATTATTGTTGTTGTTTAGTCGCTAAGTTGTGTCCAACTCTTTTTAGTGACCCCATGGACTGTAGCCCACCAGACTCCTCTGTCCATTGGATTTTCTAGGCAAGAATACTGGAGTGGGTTGCCATTTTCCCCTCTAAGAGATCTTCCCAACCCAGGGATTGAATCCATGTCTCTTACATCTCCTGCATTGTCAGGTGGATTCTTTACCATTGAACCACCTGGGAAGCCCCACATACATACTCACTAGTACTCAAAAAGTTAAATACAAGGATGAATGAATGAATTAATACATGACAAAATATTTATAATGTATTTTTTCCTGATTATGTATACTACGGACTTCCCTGATGACTCACAGATTAGGAATCTGCCTGCCAATGCAGGAGATGAGGGTTCAATCCCTGGGTTGGAAAGATCCCCTGGAGAAGGAAATGGCAATCCAGTATTTTTGCCTGGCAAATTCCACAGACAGAGGAGCCTGATGGGCTACACTCCTGGGGTCATGAAAGAGTCAGACATGACTTAGTGACTAAATAGCAACAACAAAAAAATAATGTACATTAGAGAAAGTTTGGAGAGTACAGGGAAAAATAAGTAATTCATATTCTCACAGGAATATCTGTATTTCTACTATACAGATTTTGGAAAATATCCTTCCAGTTAGCTTATGTCAAGAATGATGTAGAAAAGCACCAATATGTGTCATTTGGTATAGAGCGGCCCTAAGGAGTCTCAGGCCAAACTACCAGGAGGGAACAAAGCACAACCCATCAACAGAAAATTGGATTATTGATTTACTAAGCAGGATCCCACCCATCAGAACAAGACCTAGATTTCCCAACAGACATTCCCTTCCATCAGGAAACTTCTACAAGCCTCTTATCCTTATCTGTCAGAGGACAGACAGAATGAAAATCACAATCACAGAAAACTAACCAAACTGATCACTTGGATCACACCCTTGTCACGCATGGAGCACAGCCTTGTCTAACTCAATGAAACTATGAGCCATGCCGTGTAGGGCCACCCAAGACAGATAGGTCACGTTGGAGAGTTCTGACAAGACATGGTCCACTGGAGAAGGGAATGGCAAACCACTTCAGTATTCTTGCCTTGAGAACCCCAGGAACAGTATGAAAAGGCAAAAAGATAGGGCACTGAAAGATGAACTCCTCAGGTAAGTAGGTGCCCAATATGCTACTGGAGAGAGTGGAGAAATAACTCCAGAAAGAATGAAGAGGGTGAGTCAAAGCTAAAACAATACCCAGTTGTGGATGTGAGTGGTGATGGAAGTAAAGTCCGATGCTGTAAAGAACAATATTGCATAGGAAACTGGAATGTTAGGTCCATGAATCAAGGTAAATTCAGTTCAGTTCAGTTCAGTTGCTCAGTCGTGTCCAACTCTTTGTGACCCCATGGACTGCAGCATACCAGATCTTCCTGTCCATCATCAACTCCTGGAGCTTACTCAAACTCACTTCCATTGAGGCGGTGATGCCATTCAACCATCTTATCATCTCTCCTCCCCTTCTCCTCCCACCTTCAATCTTTCCCAGCATCAGGGTCTTTTCAAATGAGTCAGTTCTTTGCATCAAGTGTTGGAGTTTGCAAAGTATTAGAGTTTCAGCTTTAGCAGCAGATCTTTCGGAGAATATTCAGGACTGATTTCCTTTAGGATGGAGTGGTTGGATCTCCTTTCTATCCAAGGGACTCTCAAGAGTCTTCTCCAACACCACAGTTCAAAAGCATTAATTCTTCGGTGCTCACCTTTCTTTATAGTCCAACTCACATCCATGCATGACCACTGGGAAAACCATAGCCTTGACTAGATGGACCTTTGTTGCAAAGTAATGTCTTTGCTTTTTAATATGCTGTCTAGGTTGGGCATAGCTTTTCTTCCAAGGAGCAAGTGTCTTTTAATTTCGTGGCTGCAGTCACCATCTGCAGTGATTTTGGAGCCCCCCAAAAGAAAGTCTGTCACTGTTTCCACTATTTGCCCATCTGTTTGCCATAAAGTGATGGGACCAGATGCCATGATGTTAATTTTCTGAATGATGAGTTTTACGCCAACATTTTCACTCTCTTCTTTCACTTTCAAGAGGCTCTTTAGTTCTTCTTTGCTAACTGCCATAAGGATGGTGTCATCTGCATATCTGAGGTTATTGACATTTCTCCCAGCAATCTTGATTCCAGTTTGTGCTTCATCCAGTCCAGCATTTCGCATGATGTACTCTACATATAAGTTAAATAAGCAGATTCACAGTATATAGCCTTGACATACTTTCCCGATTTGGAACCAATCTGTTGCTCCATGTTCAGTTCTAACTGGTGCTTCTTGACCTGCATACAGGTTACTCAGAAGACAGGACAGGTGGTCTGATATTTCCATGTCTTGAAGAATTTTCCACAGTTTGTTGTGATCCACACAGTCAAAGGTTTTGGCGTAGTCAGTAAAGCAGAAGTAGATGTTTTTCTGGAACTCTCTTGCTTTTTCGATGATCCAACAGATGTTGGCAATTTGATCTCTGGTTCTTCTGCCTTTTCTAAATCCAACTTGAACAACTCAAAATTTCTCAGTTCATGTACTGTTGAAGCCTAGCTTGGAGAATTTTGAACATTACTTTCCTAGAGTGTAAGATGAGTGTAATTGTGGGGTAGTTTGAATATTCTTTGGAATTGCCTTTCTTTGGGATTGGAATGAAAACTGACATTTTCCAGTCCTGTGGCCACGGCAGAGTTTTCCAAATTTGCTGGCATACTGAGTGCAGCACGTTCACAGCATCATCTTATAGGATTTGAAATAGCTCAACTGGAATTCCATCACCTCCATTAGCTTTGTTCATAGTGATGCTTCCTAAGCCCCATTTGACTTTGTATTCCAAGATGTCTGGCCCTAGGTGAGTGATCACAGCATCGCGATTATCTGGGTCGTGAAGATCTTTTTTGTACAGTTCTGTGTACTCTTGCCAACTTGTCTTAATATCTTCTGATTCTGTTTTGTCCATACCGCTTCTGTCCTTTATTGTGCCCATTTTTGCATGAAAATTTCCCTCAGTTCAGTTAAGTTCAGTTGCTCAGTCGTGTCCGACTCTTTGCGACCCCATGAATCACAGCACGCCAGGCCTCCCTGTCCATCACCAAATCCTGGAGTTCACTCAAACTCATGTCCATCAAGTTGGTGATGCCATCCAGCCATCTCATTCTCTGTCGTCCCCTTCTCCTCCTGCCCCCAATCCTTCCCAGCATCAGAGTCTTTTCCAGTGAGTCAACTCGTCGCATGAGGTGACCAAAGTATTGGAGCTTCAGCTTTAGCATCAGTCCTTCCAATGAACACCCAGGATTGATCTCCTTTAGAATGGACTGGTTGGATCTCCTTGCAGTACAAGGGAATCTCAAGAGTCTTCTCCAGCACCACAGTTCAAAAGCATCAATTCTTCGGCGCTCAGCTCTCTTCACAGTTCAACTCTCACATCCATACATGACCATTGGAAAAACCATAGCCTTGACTAGATGGACCTTTGTTGGCAAAGTAATGTCTCTGCTTTTTAATATACTATCAAGGTTGGTCATAACTTTCCTTCCAAGGAGTTCAGTTCAGTTCAGTCGCTCAGTCGTGTCCTACTCTTCGCAACACCATGAATCACAGCACGCCAGGCCTCCCTGTCCATCACCAACTCCCAGAGTTCACTCAAACTCATGTCCACAGAGTTGGTGATGCTATCCAGCCATCTCCTTCTCTGTTGTCCCCGTCTCCTCCCGCCCCCAATCCCTCCCAGCATCAGAGTCTTTTCCAGTGAGTCAACTCGTCGCATGAGGTGGCCAAAATATTACAGTTTCAGCTTCAGCATCAGTCCTTCCAATGAACACCCAGGACTGATCTCCTTTAGAATGGACTGGTTGGATCTCCTTGCAGTACAAGGGATTCTCAAGAGTCTTCTTCAGCACCACAGTTCAAAAGCATCAATTCTTCGGCAATCAGCTTTCTTCACAGTCCAACTCTCACATCCATACATGACCACTGAAAAAACCATAGCCTTGACTAGACGGACCTTGTTTGGCAAAGTAATGTCTCTGCTTTTGAATATGCTATCTACGTTGGTCATAACTTTCCTTCCAAGGAGTAAGCGTCTTTTAATTTCATGGCTGCAATCAGCATCTGCAGTGATTTTGGAGCCCCCCAAAAATAAAGTCTGACACTGTTTCCACTGTTTCCCCATCTATTTCCCATGAAGTGATGGGACCAGATGCCATGATCTTTGTTTTCTGAATGTTGAGCTTCAAGCCAACCTTTTCACTCTCCTCTTTCACTTTCATCAAGAGGCTTTTGAGTTCCTCTTCACTTTCTGCCATAAGGGTGGTGTCATCTGCATATCTGAGGTTATTGGTATTTCTCCCAGCAGTCTTGATTCCAGCTCGTGCTTCTTCCAGCCCAGCGTTCCTCATGATGTACTCTGCATATAAGTTAAATAAGCAGGGTGACAATATACAACCTTGACGTACTCCTTTTCCTATTTGGAACCAGTCTGTTGTTCCATGTACAGTTCTGACTGTTGCTTCCTGACCTGCATACAAGTTTCTCAAGAGGCAGGTCAGGTGGTCTGGTATTCCCATTTCTTTCAGAATTTTCCACAGTTTATTGTGATCCACACAGTCAAAGGCTTTGGCATAGTCAATGAAGCAGAAATAGATGTTTTTCTGGAACTCTCTAGGTATCTCTAATTTTCTTGAAGAGATTCCCATTCCATTGTTTTCCTCTATTTTGTTGCATTGATTAATTAGGAAGGCTTTCTTTTCTCTCCTTGGGATTCTTTGGAACTCTGCATTCAAATGGGTATATCTTTCCTTTTCTCCTTTGCCTTTCACTCCTCTTCTTTTCACAGCTATTTGTAAGGCTTCCTCAGACAATGATTTTGCATTTTTGCATTTCTTTTTCTTGGGGATGGTATTGATCTCTGCCTCCTGTACAATGTCACAAACTTCCCATCCATAGTTCTTCAGATACTCTGTCTATCCGATCTAATCCCTTGAATCTATTTGTCACTTAGCTGTATAAGAGTAAGGGATTTGATTTAGGTCATACCTGAATGGTCTAGTGGTTTTCCCTACTTTCTTCAGTTTAACTCTAAATTTGGCAATAAGGAGTTCATGATCTGAGCCACAGTCAGTGCCCAGTCTTGTTTTTGCTGACTGTATAGTGCTTCTCCATCTTTGGCTGCAAAGAATATAATCAATATGATTTCAGTATTGACCATTTGGTGATGGCCATGTGTAGAGTCTTCTCTTGTGTTGTTGGAAGACGGTGTTTGCTATGACCAGTGCATTATCTTGGCAGAACTCTGTTAGCCTTTGCCCTGCTTCATTCTGTACTCCAAGGCCAAATTTGCCTGTTACTCCAGGTATTTCTTGACTTCCTACTTTTGCATTTCAGTCCCCTATAATGAAAAGGACATCTTTTTGGGTGTTAGTTCTAGAGGTTCTTGTAGGTCTTCATAGAACTGTTTAACTTCAGCTTCTTCAGCATTACTGCTAGGGGCATAGACTTGGATTACTCTGATATTGAATGGTTTGCCTTGGAAACGAACAGAGATCATTCTGTTGTTTATGAGATTGCATCCAAGTACTACATTTCGGACTCTTTTGTTGCCTATGATGGCTACTCCATTTCTTCTAAGGGATTCTTGCCCACAATAGTAGATATAATGGTCATCTGAGTGAAATTCACCCATTCCAGTCCATTTTAGTTCGCTGATTCCTAAAATGTCGATGTTCACTCTTGCCATTTCCTGTTTGACCACTTCCAATTTGCCTTGATTCATGGTCCTAACATTCCAGGTTCCTATGCAATATTGCTCTTTACAGCCTCTGACTTTACTACCATCACCAGTCACATCCACAACTGGGTATTGTTTTTGCTTTGGCTCCATATCTTCATTCTTTCTGGAGTTATTTCTCCACTGATCTCCAGTAGCATATTGGGCACCTACTGACCTGGGGAGTTCATCTTTCAGTGTCCTATCTTTTTGCCTTTTGATACTGTTCATGGGGTTCTCAAGGCAAGAATACTGAAGTGGTTTGCCATTCCCTTCTCCAGGGGACAATGTTTTGTCAGAGCTCTCCACCATGACCCACCCATCTTGGATGGCCCTACAAAGCCTGGCTCATGGTTTCACTGAGTTAGACAAGGCTGTGGTGCTTGTCATCAGATTGTTTAGTTTTCTGTGATTGTAGTTTTCATTCTATCTGCCCTCTGATGGAGAAGGATAAGAGGCTTATGGAAGCTTCCTGATGGGAGAGACTGACAGAGGGGGAAAGTGGTAAATTGGAAGTGATCAAACAGGAGATGGCAAGAGTGACCATCAACATTTGAGGTATCAGTGAACTAAAATGGACTGTAATGGGCAAATTTAATTCAGAGGATCATTATATCTACTCCTGTGGGTAAGAATCTCTTAAAATAAATGGAGTAGCCCTTATAGTCAACAAGAGTTCAAAATGCAGTACTTGGGTGCAATCTCAAAAACGACAGAATGACCTTTGTTCATTTCCAAGGCACACCATTCAATATCACAGTAATCCAAGTCTATGCCCTGACCACCAATACCGAAGAAGCTGAAGTTAAACTGTTCTATGAAGACCTACAAGTCCTTCTAGAACTAACACCAAAATAGAGATGTCCTTTTCATCATAGGGGACTGGAATGCAAAAGTGGAAAGTCAATAGATACCTGCGGTAACAGGCAAATTTGGCCTTGGAGTACAGAATGAAGCAGGGCAAAGGCTAATAGAGTTTTGCCAAGAGAACACACTGGTCATGGCAAACACCCTCTTCCAAAAACACAAGAGATGACTCCACACATGGACATCACCAAACTGTCAATACCAAAATCAGATTGAATATATTCTTTGCAGCCAAAGATGAAGAAGCTCTATACAGTCATCAAAAATGAGACCAGGAGCTGACTGTGGCTCAGATCATGAACTCCTTATTGCCAAATTCAGACTTAAATTGAAGAAAGTAGGGAAAACCATTAGCCCATTCAGGTAACCTAAATCAAATCCCTTACACTTATACAGTGGAAGTGACAAATAGATTCAAGGGATTAGATCTGATAGAAAGAGTACCTGAAGAACTATGGACGGAGGTTCATAACATTGTACAGGAGGTGGTGATCAAAATCATCTGAAGAAAAATGGTTGTCTGAGGAGGGCTTACAAATAGCTGAGTAAAGAAGAGAAGAGAAAGGCAAAGGAGAATATATCCATCTGAATGCAGAGTTCCAAAGAATAACAAGGAGAGATAAGAAAGCCTTCCTCAGTGATCAATGCAAAGAAATAGAGGAAAACAATAGAATGGGAAAGAATAGAGATCTCTTCAGGGAAATTAGAGATACTAAGTGAACGTTTCATGCCTCAATGGGCACAATAAAGACAGAAGCGGTATGGACCTAACAGAAGCAGAAGATATTAAGAAGAGGTGGCAAGAATGCACAGAAGAACTATGCAAAAAAGATCTTAATGACCCAGATAACCACGACTGTGTGATCATTCACCTAGAGCCAGACATGGTGGAATGTGAAGCCAAATGGGCCTTAAGAAGCATCACTAAGAACAAAGCTAATGGAAGTGATGGAATTCCAGCTGAGCTATTTAACATCATCAAAGATGATATTGTGAAAGTGCTTCACTCAATATGCCAGCAAATTTGGAAAACTCTGCAGTGGCCACAGGACTGGAAAATGTTAGTTTTCATTCCAATCCCAAAGAAAGACAATGTGAAAGAATGTTCAAACTACTGCACAGTTGCACTCATCTTACACTCTAGGAAAGTAATGTTCAAAATTCTCCAAGCTAGGCTTCAACAGTACATGAACTGAGAAATTTTGAGTTGTTCAAGTTGGATTTAGAAAAGGCAGAAGAACCAGAGATCAAATTGCCAACATCCATTGAATCATAGAAAAAGCAAGGGAATTCCAGAAAAACATCTACTTCTGCCTCATTGACTATGCTAAAGCCTTTGACTGTGTGGATCACAACAAACTGTGGAAAATTCTTCAAGAGATGGGAATATCAGATCACCTGACCTGAGAAATCTGTATGCAGGTCAAGAAGCAAGAGTCAGAATCGGATATGGAACAATGGACTGGTTCCAAATTGGGAAAGGAGTACATCAAGGCTGTATATTGTCACCTTGCTTATTTAACTTATATACAGAGTACATCATGTTAAATGCCGGGCTGGATGAAGCACAAGCTGGAATCAAAATTGCTGGGAGAAATATCAATAACCTCAGATATGCAGATGACACCACCCTTATGGCAGAATGTGAAAAGGAGCTAAGCAGCCTCTTGATGAAAGTGAAAGAGGAGAGAGAAAAAGCTGGCTTAAAACTCAACATTCAAAAACAAAAACCATGGCATCTGGTCCCATCACTTCATGACATAGATGGGGGAATGATGGAAACAGTGTCAGACTTTATTTTCTTGGGCTCCAAAATCACTGCAGATGGTGACTGCAGCCATGAAATTAAAAGATGTTTGCTCCTTGAAAGAAAAGCTATGACCAACCTAGACAGCATATGAAAAAGCAGACACATTTCTTTGCAAACAAAGTTCCATCTAGTGAAAGCTATGGTTTTTCCAGTAGTCATGTATCGATATGAGAGTTGGACCATAAAGAAAGCTGAGCACCGAAGAATTGATGGTCTTGAACTCTGGTGTTGAGAAGAGTCTTGAGAGTTCCTTGAACAGCAAGAAGATAAAACCAGTCAATCCTAAAGGAGATCAGTCCTGATTATTCATTGGAAGGATGATGCTAAAGCTGAAGCTCCAATACTTTGACCACCTGATTTGAAGACTCATTGGAAAAGACCCTGATGTTGGGAAAGATTGAAGGCAGGAAGAGAAGGGAATGACAGAGGATGAGATGGTTGGATGGCATCATCGACTCGATGGCCATGAGTTTCAGCAAGCTCTGTAAGTTGGTGATGGGCAGGGAAGCCTGGTGTGCTGCAGTCCATTGGGTTGCTAAGAGTCAAACACAACTGAGTGACTGATCTGAACTGAAGGATCAGAACGCCACAGCTGCACAGATACCATCCTCTCAGAAAAGTGTACTTCTATCCAGTGAGGCTGGACACATTGAAGGACTATTGATGTATTTTTATACTTTGCTATGAATTCAGAACTCAGAGGCATAGATTCAAAAGCTATAAAGGAATGTATGTCAAACATGAACCTCCCCTGTTGTATTTCAGCCACCTAATACTCCTTGCAGAAGCAACCATCGTTATCAATTGATTTTACAGATTAAAAGATGATTACCCCAAGTAATCCTTACTTAGAAAAATAATTTTTTATATATTACTCCTTGCCTTAGAACACAAAAATTGCTGTTAAAAATCTGTACCTAATATCTAAATAATGACCCTGATTTAGTCAGAACCAGTAAATTGATATTGTGAAATGGGAATTCAATTTAAACACAGGTGAATGGATAGTCTTGAAGTTGCAGTAAACAGGATTTACTTATCCACTGGGGTGGTTTTTGCTTCTCAGTGGCTTATAGTAGGGCTTCTGGAGAAAAATGATGTAACTATATAACTTGGCACCTTTGAAATGGTCCCCAAATCATTTGTTTTCCAAATTGGCTCTCTCCTTATTTTAAAACTTCTGAATTCTTCAAATCTCTGATTCTGTCTCTTTCTTCCTCACCTTTATCAGATGACTTTGCCTCTTTACAGGGAAAAAGAAATCATCATTCTGTGTAAGAAGCTTCTTTCTGCCAAGCAGATGCACATGTGTGTTTTAGAAGGACCATCTCACGGTCCATTTTGTATGGAAGGAGATGTTCTG
This sequence comes from Moschus berezovskii, assembly GCF_049115385.1. Taxonomy (NCBI): domain Eukaryota; kingdom Metazoa; phylum Chordata; class Mammalia; order Artiodactyla; family Moschidae; genus Moschus; species Moschus berezovskii. Next base: position 129,770,728 of record NC_142460.1, on the reverse strand, counting down.
AGGTGTGGATCTATACTGATTCCTGAGCTACATCAGGTCATGGAAAAAGAAGATTGAAAACTGTGACAAGGAGATATGAGGAAGGAAGTGCATGGATGCACAGCTTTAGATTGTGCCTGGATTATGAGAATAGCTGTCCCATGTGGATACTTGCGAAGGACTCCTGCAGAGAAGGTTCTCAATAATTAGGCGGACAAAATGGCCTTGCATCTAAGTGTTTGTTCAAAAGGCTCATTTTAAAAGGCTCCTTAGGGGAGAAAGTGGATGGAAACATGTACACTACTGTAAGTAAAATAGATGGCTGGTGGGAATTTGCTGTATGACTCGGAACTCAAACTGGTCTCTGTCATAACCTAGACAGGAGGGATGGGGTGGGAGGTGAAAGGGAGGTTCAAGAGGGAGGGGACATTTGTATACCTGTGGCTGATTCACGTTGATATGCGGCAGAAACCAACACAATATTGTAAAGCAATTTCCCTTCAACTAAAAATAAATAAACTTAAAAAATAAAAAGGGGCTTCCCAAGTAGTGCTAGTGGTAAAGAAACCGCCTGCCCATGCAGAAGGTGAAGATGCAGGTTCGATCTCTGGGTTAGGAAGATACCCTGGAGGATAGCATGGCAACCCACTTCAGTATTGTATTTGTGCCTAGGGAATCCCATGGACAGAGGAGCCTGGCAGGCAACAATCCATGGGGTTGCAAAGAGTCAGACAAGACTGAAGAGACTTAGCTTGCATAGGGACTTCCCTGGCAGTTCAGTGGTTAAGACGCTGCATTTCCACTGCAGGAGGCACAGGTTTGATCCCTGGTTGGGGAACTAAGATCCTGCATGCCAGGCTACATGACCAAAATTTTTTTTTTTTTTTTTAAAAAAGCTCCATAGTGGCAGGGAGGAGATTATGTGTAGGTCTAACATCAACTTCCTCCAGCAGGGATGATTGAGCTACTTCACCTTCTGAGTACCTAACATACCCGCAGCAGTGATCAGTAGCTGAGCCCTGATCCAGCCCCAGTCCTGGAATATTAACCAGTCATCTAGCAGCAGATTGGTTACATAGGCTTCTTCCATCATGGAGGGGGCAGCAATAATTCCTCGCTGTGAATATGTATTTAAATATAGGTTTACTTTCCCTGAATGCCAGATTTTTATGTGTACCATTATCTCTAGTCCTACTAAGAACCTAGTTCATTGTTACGGTATCCATTTAATCATTGCTTCTAACCAGGGAATTTGTTTATTGATGAATGAAGTAAAGCACTGAACTAATACTGTTGCAATTCACTGATCTTATCATGTAGCCCATCATCTAGAAGTGGATGGACTTTTAGGAAGATAGACAGTCTTTGGGAAATCCAGTAAAGGTACAGGCTGGGAAATAATACTTTGTGAGGGTAATGCTATCAGTCAGGATGCAGTAAATGCATATCTTCCATGCCCACAATATATGGGTCCAGAAACCATGGATATAAAGTTGGCTGTGCTGTCAATGACTTGTGCAAAAGCCAAGGTTGGTTCCTTAGCCTTCCGGACATCCTGTAAACTAACCAGTATCCTGTAATAAATCCTTTTCTGCTTCAACTATTATGCGTGTACTCTGTTGTCTAAAATGATTACTCCAGTGAATATGTTTCTAAACTAGTCAATGCAAGAGCAATAGAATCCCCCAGTTTCGGAGAGGGGGCGAATGTTTGTGATTCAGACACAATAACTCCCTTACCTCCCATTCAGTCCTCAACCACTGAAATCTCACATCTACCTCCCCTGCTACGGCCTTTGGTAAGATCACCAAGACTTCCCCGATGTCATCTCATGGCAACATTTGACCCTGTTGTCCACCTAAAAGTTTTAGAAAAATCTCCCTTCCTTTAACGGCTGTGTGTGCCATTTGGTTTCTTTCCATTTTCTCTGTTCCTCCTCAGTATTTTCTGAGGGGCTTTCTTTCTCTGCTGCTGATCATTTTAGATGAGTATTCCTCAGTGTTCTCTACCAAATCTGTTCCTCTTCTTACTCTACATAGTATTCAGGGGTGATTGTAGATTTTTCTCTACTCCCACAGCTTTAATGAATTTCTGTACAATGCTGACTTCCAAATTTATTTCTTCAGGAGAGTTACCTCTCCTCAGGACCAGCTGCATTCTGAATATCTCTACCCCAGTGGCTCAAAAGCACCTTAAACATAAGATATATAAAACAGAACTCAGTAGTTCCTCCTCTCACCTCTTCAAAATCCTTCAAACTAGCCAACTACTTCTTTATTACATTTCCTACCCTGGTCACCAACACCACCATCAACAGAAGTGCTCAAGTCAGAAACTGGATGTTGGCCTTCCCTCTTCACTCTCCTGTGCTTGTGCAATCAATCCTCAAGTCCTACAAAATCTGCTTCTCAAACATCTCTCACCTCTAACGCCTTAGTTGTCTTTTTTTTCCTCTTTTGTTTTTGTAAGAGAGCTTGGGAATAGGCTATTTTATTTGTGTATTTATTTTTTGGGCCGTCCCCCACAGTGTGTTGAATCTTAGTCCCCCAACCAGGGATCGAACCCATGTCCCCTGCATTGGAAGTATGGAGTCTTAACCACTGGACCACTAGGGTAGTCCCCCTTAGTTTTAGATTCCATCATCTCCAGCCTAGTTTATTGCCTCCTAACCAGTCTTTTCCTCCTAATCCATTCTTCACATTAAAGATAGACTGATACATTCAGAACACATGCAAAGTCATGTCTTTCCCCTGTCCATAGAATAAATAACATCCTAACCCCCTTCTCAGAGCTTGGAAGGTCTTCCACGGGTTGGCTTCTTCAGCACGCTTTACTGAACTGCTTGCTTCCTTTCCAGCACAGTTTGTGTTCAGTCTTACTCAACTTTTCTCAGGTCCTAGAATATGCCACACTCTCTTTGGCCTGAGGAACAGCACGGTATTCCTACTCTAAAGGCCCTGAATTCAACTTAGATATTATTTTCTTTAACAAGTCTTTCCCTTCTGGGTTGTTGCCCCTGCTTTGTTCTCTACTAGCAGGGAGGTACCTTCTACTTTTCCATAATACATTTGTGGCAAGCAATTGTAACTCCTGATTTACTTCTCTCTTTTTCCCTGATAGACTTCACTCAGTGGAAGCATGAGCTATGTTTCCTTAGTTCATTGATGGTGGTCCCATCACCTAGCAGAGTTTTGGGCACTTAAATATTTGTGAAATGAGTGAACAGTTGACACAATAAGGTAGTAAATGACAGGGGAGTAATAAATAATTGTTCATCAATTACTGGCTAATGAACATAATTATCAAAGATTTAGCTAAAATGAAACAGTTGTATAAATCTAAATAACCAAGCCTTTCTTCCTACATCAAGGATATCAGCAGTGTGTTTCTCTATAGCAACTTAAAAAGTGTTTTATTGAAATACAATTTAAAATGTACAGATCTTAAAAGTTTGACTGGCTTTTGCATATTCTATACCAGGGTAACCACTATTCAGATTAATATGCAGAACATTTCCAGTAGCACAGAAGGTTCCCTCATTGCCAAAGAGCATCCTCTCAAAGGTAACCGCTTCTGACTTCTTAGCACTGCAGATTTGTTTGCCAGATTTTGAACTCCACACAATGAAAGTGAAAGTGAAATGAAGAGGCTTCCTTTTCTCAACATCACATTGATGAGTTTTGTTCTTTTACACTGCTGTACTCATCTTACTGTATGACTACATGGTACTTTATCCATTCTGCTGTTGAAAGACGTTTGGGTTTATTTCAAGTTTGGACTGTTATTAATAAAGCTATTATGAATATTCTTGTATATGTCTGTTGATCGACATAAGCACTTACTATGTTGGGTGTATAGCTAGGAGAGGATTTGTTGTATCACAGGATATGTAGTAAGTTCAGCTTAAGTGAATATATTATCAAATACTTTACTGAAGTCATACCAATTTATTATGCTCAATAAATGTATGAGAGTTTCAGTTGTCCCACAGCCTTGATATTACTTTGATTTATTTATTTTTAGTTTTTGGCTGTGCTGGGTCTTCACTGCTGCACATGAGCTTTCTCTAGTTGCAGCGAGCAGGGGCTGCTCTTCGTTGCTGTGCACGGCTTCTCATTGCAGTGGCTTCTCTTGTTGAAGCTCTAGAAGCAAGAGCTTCAGGAGTTGCAGCTCATGGGCTTAGTAGCTGTGGCTCCTGGGCGCTGAAGCGTCAGCTCAGTAGCTGTGGCCCATGGGTTTAGCTGCTCCAAGGCATGTGCAGTCTTTCTGGACCAGGGATCAAACCTGTGTCCCTTGCATTGCAAGGTGGATTCTTTTTTAAAAAAATATTTATTTATTTGGCTGTTCTGGATCTTAGTTACAGCAGGTGAACTCTTAGTTGTGGCATGTGGGATCTAGTTCCCTGAACAGGGATTGAACCCAGGCCCCCTGAATTGGGAGCACAGTCTTAGCTACTGGACTGCCAGGGAAGTCCCTGGAAGGTGGATTCTTAACCACTGGACCCCCAGGGAAGCCTGATATTACTTTATATTTATATTATCCTTTACCAGCTTATAAAAACTTATACAACTAAGATGAAAACTGAACTTCCTGTGATAGTATAAAAGCATTCAAAATAGGCTTCTTGAAGCTGATTTTTAGGTATAAGATAATAAGAATGGTTAATATTTACTGAGTTGCATTGCTTACCAGGCATATTCTAGGTACCTTATGTAGGCTACCTTACTTATCACTACAACTCTATGAAGTAGATACTATTATCTCCTTTTTAGGGATGAAGAATTTGTGGCACAGAGAGACATCATTAAATGATAGACTTTTAACTAGATGGCAGTACCCTGAATGGATTAGTTAATGCAACCCCACTATATTGACAAAAAGCCAACTCATAAAGTAGGTTGCATCTTATGAAAAAGAGGTCACCTAGTATGTTAGAGGAAGACTCTAGACTGGAATCCAGATCTCCTAACTTCTCGTCTAGCATTGATAACAGAACCAGCAGTGCACAAATCAGGTAAAATTAATGGTAATCAAAACAAACACATTTAAAAAAATTACTTCATTCCCTTCAGAATTTAATTATTATGACTTTGATTTATGGAATAGTTTCACCAAATTCTACAATGATGCTTAAAGTTCAAGCAAGGTCACATAAGGATTCATATTTTATGGGGACCAAGTCAATTCAGTTGCTCAGTTATGTCTGACTCTTTGTGACCCCACGGACCGCAGCACGCCAGGCTTCCCTGTCCATCACCAATTCTCAGAGCTTGCTCAAACTCATGTGCATCGAATCAGTGATGCCATTCAACCATATTGTCCTCTGTTGTCCCCTTCTCCTTCTGCCTTCAATCTTTTCCAGCATCAGAGTCTTTTCCAATGAGTCAGTTCTTCACATCAGGTGGCCAAAGTTTTGGAGCTTCAGCTTCAGCATCAGTCCTTCCAATTCGGGGGCCAAAAGTTTATATAATTAAGGTGGGGGTGGGGCTCATTAAGAGAAAGTATATAAAAGATATAAAAGTATCTTTTGCAAATGTTACAAGAACCTGTGAACAAACTGCTGGGGGCCTGGTGGTAGCCACCCTCCCGTTATGAAGATTTCCCCCAATAGTCCCTATCTCATGGTATTCATGCCCGTGTATAATTCTTCTCCAACACTGTACTGAGATTGGTCTGTGAGACCAGCTGAATGCAGGAGAAGTGATGTCACTTTGGAGGTTAGGTTATAAAAGACAGTATGACTTCTACCTCTCTCTTTCTTGGATCATTCATTCACCCTGGGTGACCAAGCTGCCATGTGGTGAGAACCCTCAGGTAGCCCTGTGAAGAAGCCCATATGGTGAGAAACTCAGGCCTCCAGCCCACAGTCATGGGAGCCATCTTGGAAAGGGATCCTCCAGCCTTTAAATAACTGCAAGCTTGGCTACAACCTCATGAGGCACTCTGAGCCAGAAAAGCCCAGAAAAGCTGCTCTCTGATCCCAGACTCAGAAACTGTGTGGAATAATAAAGTTTTTGTTTTAAGCTGATAAGTTTTGAAGTAGTTTGTTATACAGAAATTGGTAACTAGGACTTCTCTGGTGGCTCAGTGGTAAAGAATCCACCTGCCAGTGCAGGGGACATGGATTCAATCCCCAAAGAGGGAAGAGCCCACATGCTGTGGAGCAACTAAGCCCTGTGTCACAATTACTGAACCTGTGCTCTAGAGCCCAGGAGCCGCAACTACTGAGCCTATGTGCCCCAACTACTGAAGCCCTAGAGCCAGCGCTCTGCAACCAGAGAAGCCACCACAGTGAGAAGCCTGTGTACTGCAACTACAGAGTAGCCCCTGCACTCTTCAACTAGAGAAAGCCTGAGCAGCAATGAAGACCCAGCACAGCCAAAAATAAATAAATAAAATTTTTTAAAAAAGAAAAGAAATTGGTAACAAATGTAGTCCCCTCACATGACCTTGGAAGAGGCCCATGTAAGAGAGAAGCCTAGAAGTTTGAATTTCATAAGCTTTATAATAAATTGGTATCTGCTCATGTTAATGGCTGTCTATTAAAGTGCTTCAGCAAAGACAGCTAGTTTCCCTGCATAATTTGTTCTTTCTTCCATAGAGGCTGTAACTAGGTCATGCCTATCCAGCCAGGAGTGTCCAGCCTCCTTTGCAGCTAAGTGTTTCACGTGGCAAAGCTCTTGTTAATGGAATACAGCAGAAGTACTGGGTTCCTTTCTGGACTGTGCAATCAAGACAGTGGGACTTAACACTCCTTTCCTCCATCTCCTGGGGCAAGGATGGTGACAAGTGGAGGGAACTTGGCAGCCACATGTTGAAAATGGCAGAGCTCTGCTGGCTAAGTCCCTGAAAGAATTCACAGAGCACAGTCTCTATCTCTACCCATCCATGCTGGAATATACCCCCTGAACAACTTTGTTAGAAGTAAACTTCCATTATATTAAGTGACTATCTTTTAAGGTTTGTGTATTAAAAGATGCGAACCTGCCCTAATTAATTAGTTATGTTCTTCAAAACTCAGATACCTAATTTTCCCTCCAGGGTCTAGTCTTGGTATTATTTATTTCTGTATCTCTTTGGTAATTTATTAGCTTTTACTCTGTAAAATTTCAAACATATGAAAGTAGAGGAAATCATATAATGAAGTCCTATGTTCAAGTCGCTCAGTAGTGCCCGACTCTTTGCAGCCCCATGGACTGTAGTCCACCAGGCTCCTCTGTCCATGGAATTTTCCAGTCAAGAATACTGTAGAAGGTTGCCATTTCCTACTCCAGGGGATCTTCTTGACCCAGGGATTGAACCTGCATCTCTTGTGTCTCCTGATTTAGCAGGTGGATTCTTTACCACTAGCACCACTTTAGCTCCCTAAAGAAGCCCTATACCCAACACTAAACTGTGTTTATCAGGCCATTCCTATTTCCTCTGTGTGTGTGTGTGTGCCATTTCCTACATATTTACGGCCATTTCCATGTCACTGGCATCCTCTCTCCCCTTTGCTCTCTCCTCAATTATTTTAAAGCAAATCTCAGAATCTCAATCAACATATCATTTCACTGGAGACACTTTAAATGCCATGTAAGAAATCTCCTTTGCCTTTCCTGGAAGCCAGTGTTTTCTGTGAAACTGCGGCTGTGCAAAAAGCCAGTTCCCCACTGCTTGACAACATATGATGAGGACATCGTGAACTGTTAGGTTAAGCTCACCCACCAGTGTGAGAGCCTGTTCACACAGTGTACCATAATCTTACCTTCATCCCATTCAGGCTAGAAGTTTTGAGCCTATAAAAGGAACTGGCAGGGTTAGGTAGGTTGAGAGTATGGAATAAGAACTAAAGTCAGGTGACTTGGATCCTAAATGTCTAAACCGCGATCAGCTACTCACTAGCTGCATGCTCTTCAACTATTTACTTAATTATTCAGATCCTCACATTTTCTCATTTATAAGATGGAAACAATATCTATTCTACCACTGGACTGATATAATAAAATCAGCTAAGATTTTTTTAACTATAAACTTTATATGATGATCCATTTATAACATGGAAGTAAAGATAAGCTAAACTTTTAATTCTGACTTAATATTCTCTTGCAGAGTAGAATTTATAGTCACTTACGCTACAAGATTGGGGTTGGGAGGAGAAGAGAATGAGGTGGCTGGATGGCATCACCGACTTGATGGACATGAGTTTGAGTGAACTCCGGGAGTTGGTGATGGACAGGGAGGCTTGGCGTGCTGTGATTCATGGGGTCGCAAAGAGTTGGATATGACTGAGCGACTGAACCGAACTGAACTGAAGCTACAAGAAATCCCATCAACAGAGTAGCCTGGTGGGCTTCAGTCCATGGGATCGCAAAGAGTCAGACACAACTGAGCGACTAACACACGCACAAAGCTACAAGAATCAATTAAAATCAGTGTTATTGGTGGGAGTAAGTACTTTTTCTTAGTAGTTTATTGAATATGAGTCAGCACCACCATCTCATGAAAGGGAAAATGATGTTGCAGTTTGTCCATTTCTAAATATCTTGCATCTGAGAAAACTGGACAGCACCATGGTGAGCTCTTGCAGGGCAAACAGTAACTACAGTCTAAGCTGAATTTTCCCCTCAGTCACTTGCCTTCTCCCCTCCCTCACCAATATCCAGATTTTGACCCAGACAGTTCTGGATATTCTGGGATATGGGGATTTCCAGATCCTAATGACATCCCCCAGACACCAAATGTCTCTTTCTGCATTATTAAGCTCAGTTCCAACCAAGTCACTGTGTCGGGCAAGGTTGGTGTTGCTGGGGAAAGAGGTGAAACAGTTGTTTTGCTCAGCGCACCTATGGGCTCCCTGGAACAGGTGATGCCTGCTCACAGCCTCTGACCTCTCACTCCGGCTTCCTTAGCCTTCACGTTAATCTCTGATCTTGCCTCTTGCTCTCCTGTATGTCTGTTTTCCTCTTCATTTACAATATGCCAGTAACATCATCACAGAATTATTTTTAAAAAGGAAGTGTACGATAAGTCATGTGAAAAATAGGTAATATCTTTCTTCTCTCCCGCTGAATCTGTATGCAATGTTTTTCCTTTCTGGTTTCTGATTTTAAATTATAAGTACCTGGTAAGGTAGCACATCCCTGGTGGCTCAGATGGTAAAGAATCTGCCTGCAATGCAGGAGACCCAGGCTCTATCCCTGGGTTGGGAAGAATCCCCTGGAGTAGGGAATGGCTACCCACTCCAGTACTCTTGCCTGGAGAATTCTATGCATGGGGGAGTCTTGTGGGTTATAGTCCATGGCATCACAAAGAGTCGAACATGACTGAGCGACCAACACACACACACACACACAAAACTGGTAAGCTAGAATATTTTTGTTTTTTTAAACCTTAAATTTAGTTTTATCATTTATACCTTTTTATTTTGTATTAGGGTATAGCCATTAACAACGTTGTGATAGTTTCAAGAGGACAGAGAAAGGTCTTGGCCATACGTATACTGTACCCATTCTCCCCTAAACTCCCCTCCCGTCCAGGCTGCCACATAACATTGAGCAGAGTACCACCTGCTATACAGTAAGTTCTTGTTGGTTATCCATTTTAAATATAGCAGTGTGCACATAGAATAGCTTTAGATTTACAAGAAAGTTGCAAAGATAGTACAGAGAGTTCCTGTCCGCCTCTCACCCAGTTTCTCCTATTGTTAGCATCTTACATTAGCAAGCTACCTTGGCACAACTGAAAAACCAACATTGATACACTGCTGTGAATGAAACTCCAGACTTTATTTGAAGTTTACTAGTTTTTCCTCTAATGGCCTTTTTCTGTTCTAGGATCCCACCCAGGACAACACTTTACATTTAGTCATCACGTTTCCTTAGCCTCCTCTGATCTGTGACAATTATGTAGGTTTTCCTTATTTTTCATACCTTGACAGTTTTGAGGAGTACTGGTCAGTTGCTTCGTGTATCTCTCTCAATTTGAGTTTTTTCCTGTGTTTAGACTGGGGTTACAGGTTTTGGAGAGGATGACCACAGAGATGAAGTACCATTCTCATCACATCATATCAGGAATAGATACTATCAATAGGACTTATCACTAGTTGTGGTGACCTTGCTTACTTAGTTTAGGTAGTGTCTGCCAGGTTTCTTCACCGGAAAGCAACTTTCCCCCTTTCTCCATACTCTATATAGAAGCAAATGACTAACTCAGCCCATATTCAAGGCAGGAACACAGATTAAGCTCAGCCTCCTTGAAGGGAAGTATCCCCAACAATTACTTGGATTTCAAATAAAAGAAAGACTTGTCTTCTCTCTCTTTTTTTCACTTTTTAAGCCATTTATTTTTATCAGTATGGACTTCTGGACATTTTTTTATACTTTGGTACAATGCTACGCTATTTTTGCTCTCAAATTCTCCCAGCTTTGTTTTGGGAGCTCCTTCAAGTTGGCTCCCATATCTCCTTGACATGCTTCATCCTTTTGTTTTTTTGAGCACAACAGCATGCTTCATCTTGTATTTTCCCTGTCCCAGCTTTAGAAGCAGCCGTTTCCCAAAGGAGACTTGGTTCTTTTTATTAGACAATGTATTAGAATTCAAAATCTGGGCACACTGGGCATGCTTGTTGCTTCTGGGGAGAAACTTTAAAAATGTATTAATTTTTTTTTTTTTTTGGCTGTGCTGGGTCTTAGTTGCCACATGTGGCATCTAGTTTCCCGACTAGGGATCGAACCCAGGCCCCCTGCATTGGATACACAGGGCATCAACCACTGGACCACCAAGAAAATCCCTAGAAACATATATATTTTAAAATTGTGGTTGTTTTAGTATGAGGCATTTGCCTGTGCTTTATAAACTTAATTATGAAAAACTAATAGGCAAAAATCTAACCTTACAAAAAGTGAATGTGACAGTAGATTGTATTTATATGAATTACAGAAAGGTTCTCATCTCATTAAAATAATCTTAAGCAGAACAATCCCCCTAAATTCATTTAAAATATAATTCAATCTGACCAAATTTGATTTGAGCACAACTTTTTGGCAACACACATTATCTCAGTTCAGTTTTCCTAGAAAACAAAACCTGAGGCAGAGGCAAACCTTACCTACCAAGTAAGGGTTTATTGGTGGTGCAGTCTCAGGGCAGCAAGAGTGAGGGTAAAAGAGAGATGAGGCATGAAAAGAAACCTCCCTGAAACACAGAACAGTCCGTGGAGGGAGGAGAAAGAATTTATATTTATCTGTTGGACTTCTTGCTGAAGCCCAGCCCTCATCCTCAGGGGAAGCTGAGAAGTTGATGATGTTAGAAGATAGAGTGGTAGTAGCTACAAGTAGCAGAAGGGACGGGCATAAGTGGAGGCCATGTAAATTTGCTGAGGGGCATAACTAGGTCTGGTTACACATACATGGAGCAAAGCAAGATATATGCCCAGGGACTTCCTTGATGGTCCAATGGCTAAGACTCCAAGCTCCCAATACAGAAGGCCCAGGTTTAATCCCTAGTCAGTGAACTGGGGGCACTTCTGCAGTGACTCAGTGGTAAAAAATCCACCAGCATTGCAGGAGCCACAGAAGACTCGGGTTTGATCCCTGGATTGGGAAGATCCCCTGGAGGAGGAAATGGCAAACCACTCCAGTAATTCTTGCCTAGAGAATCCCATGGACAGATGAACCTGGTGGACTACAGTCCATGGGGTCGCAAAAGATTCAGACACCACTTAGCAACCAAACAACAACAAAATACCATCCTTAATGCCCAGCTAAATAATATGCTCTCTACCCCCACAATTTTGTCATTTCAAGAATGTTGTATAAATGAAATCACACAGCATATGACCTTTAGAAATTTTCTTTTTTCTTAGATATACTTGGTTTTAAAATCCTGGCTCCACCAGAGAACACTGTGATCAGGACAGTTACCAAACTCCTGGGAGCTTCTATAAGAAGTGAAATAGACACACAGTTTGTTGTATTTGGTTTTATCTTATCTCACAAATATTATAATAATGGAGTGGTAATAATATTTGCGTAATTTACAATTAATAGATTTTATTTTTTAGAGCAGTTTTAAGTTTACAGAAAAATTGAGTGCAAAGTGCAGAAGGATCCTATATGCACTTCCTCTCTTCTGTCCAGTTTCCCTTAAAATTAACATTCTGCATTAGTGGTTAACCTTTGAACTTCTGCTTTATTAGAAATGAAGAGTAGGACAGTACTGCTGTGGTCAGGTAAACTTTTGACTCCCAATAAATAGCAATGTTTTCCTATGAATAGAAACAAAAGAGAAGTCTTGGTATGGAGACGGATAGCATGAGACTCCAAATTCTATTACACAAATGGGGCAGGGTTGTTTAAAATTTTCTTTTCTTTCTGATTTTAAAACTCTTGACTCATTTTCAAAGAGAAAAAGAATAGAGGTCATTACAAATATCATAGCCAGCTCTGTGATTTTATACTTGTGAGGACTAGTTTCAAAGTAAGTTCTCGATTCAATTCTTTGAACTAAATTGAAAATGAAAAATGCATCTGAGAGGAAGGACCAGCATCTGAAGAAAGATGATTGAAGTTCTTGTGGTGACTGTCATGGGATGATGTCGTGGGTCACTAAGTATCCACGGGAAGAAGAAATTTCTCTTTCTGCCAGTGAGACAGCTCCGTTTCTGGGATACATTGGTAACCCCCCACGCCCCCCACCCCCCCAACGCCGAGAGGTGTTTTGGCAGTGTCTGTCAAATTTTCATAGAGGCCCAAGGAAATCCCCTTCAGTTTGGACTCAATCTGGAAGTTCTTTCTTTCTGAAAGGAACTGAGCTGGTTACGAATCTCACTGAAAACCTTGTGATAGGCGGAGCACAGAGATGCTGGCCAGAGGTAGAGGCAAAGCTGTGAGTGTGGCAAAGGGGCTGTACAAAGCCCGGCAGTAGGCTCGACACATTATATTCAAGGAAAGCTATGCATCCACAGCCGAAGTCCAGGGGGTTATTCCAGTAAATCTGAACTTTGAGCAACTGCTGATACAGATTTTGAAAACTCTGATAAAGGACTTGTCAAGTGGCTGTTGTTCCTGGGCAAACTGGCCACACATACCAATGTGGCACAAACAGAGTCAATTATTCCAAGGAGGATTGGTACAGCCTGGACAATGTAAGAAGTGAAATCCAGTTGAGAACAGGAACATTTCCCGAGAGTTGCCTAAGAACGCCCCCCACTTCCTTAGTGCAGGCAGGGTCCCAGAACGCCGCGGCGCGGTGTCTGTCCTGCGGTACTGGGGGAGGGTATAATTAATGAAGGCATGCGTTTTCTCTGACCGCGATTCACACAGTTTCAGTAAGTCTTTTTATTGTTTTTATTAAGCCCCAAGTGAAAGAACCCCTCCAGTATTGTTATAGACAGCCATCAGGGCTGAGTGGACGCAAACAACAGTTGCGGTCAGCTGCCTGAATGAGGTGACCAGGTGGACAGTTGCCCTGGCAGCGCAGTGCCTGGGCGTTCTGTTTGGTGTGTTGCCTGTTTACAATGGCACTGGGCAGGAATTCATGTTCATATGGTGATGGCCCCACAAGAAAGGGCCACTTTATGTTTTGTCTGTTCCATTCCAAAAGACAAGTAATTTTCAAGCTTTTGTACTCTAAAGCAGTGGTTCTCTAACATTACCATGCATCTGAATTCCCTTGAGTGTGATTAAAACTTTGCTGGGCCCCACCCTCAGAGATTCTGATTCAGTAGGTGGGGTGGAACCCAAGAATTTGCATGGTAAGCTTCCATTCTGTGGAGCAGCCGGATAAATTTCTCATTCCTCATGATGCTGAACTTAAAACTGGAGAGGTTATTGCCAAGCGACAGGAATGGCTAGGTGCTTGTTGCAGCTGACCCTGCTTCCTTTCCTGCACCAAAGCCTGTGGGATCACTCTTCTGTGCTTCCTCTATCCTTTCAGTTCAGTTCAGTTCAGTCGCTCAGTCGTGTCCGACTCTGCGCGACCCCATGAATCATAGCACCGACACTCAACTCCAAATCAGGATATCTAAAATGGGGAATTCACTCCCCTCTGCTATTAATTCCTCTCTTCTCTTTCCTCTATGTCCTGCTGCTAATATATGTATAAGAATAGTGCATAAGGGACTTCCCAGGTAACCCAGTGACTAAGACTCTGAGCTCTCAGTGCAGAGGGTCCAGGTTTGACCCCAGGTCAGGGAATTAGACCCCACATGCCGCAACTAAAGATTCCATGTGCTACAACTGGGACTCAGTGCTGCCAAATATATAAAATAAATAAAAAATAAAAATAATGAATAATATATAGCAGCATGTAACTGAGCCATTGTATTTCAGGAGTTCAAGGAAAGACCCATAGTGGAATTGAAACATCAGCTCCACCTGGACAGAAGGATGGCATCTGACCAGGCAAATGGGAGACAGTGTACATTTCACACACAGGCAGCATCTTGGGCAAAGACCCAGAGGTAGGACAAGTGGAGAGACAAGCCTGAGAGGGGTGGATCCTGGAGACAACTAAAAGCAAAGATTGAATAGGTAGGGTGGGGCTAGAGATCCTGGCAGAATTCAAGGTAGATTTTGTAAGACATGGGAAGACAGTGAAAGCTTTAGAGTGATTAAAGTCCAGCTTTGGGCAGATTAGTTGGGTGATGGGTTGTGCAGGATGACTTGACAGTGGAGGCCATCTAGCAGGCTATTCTGGAAATTTCAGATCTCTGTAAGCCAGAAGCAGGTTCTTAGAACCTGAAAGTGAAGTGTTAGTTGCGGCTGTCTCTTTGTGACCCCATGGACTGTAGCCTGCCAGGCTTCTCTGTCCATGGAATTCTCCATGCAATAATATTGGAGTGGGTAGCCATTCCCTTCTCCAGGAGATCTTCCCCACCCAGGGATCAAACCCAGGTCTCCTGCATTGCAGGGAAGCCCAGGTTCTTAGAACCAGACATTCGTCCAATTCACGATCAAAGTCATCCCTGGATGTGACCTCAGTGGGTCAGGGCAAGCTGAGCCACATCGTGTTTTGCTTACTTTCTCATATTTAAACTTCCTAAAAATCACTTTCAGTTACTTTCAATACTTTGCATGTAAATGTTCAAACTGACTTAAAATAAAGCCTTACCTTTTTTAATTAAAATTTTTTAAGCCTGAACATTTTAAGCTTAAAAATCTACTCTTTCCATTTCATAATACTGGCTATTGTTTCTAAACCAGCATTTGATTTCTTTGGACCCCCTCACTTTCTCAATCCTCTAAGGTTTTCTTTCCTACCTCAGTAACCTTTTCTCCTCCCTTTGATAATCCAAACCTAAATTATCTCTACATTCTTTTTCCTGGCTTAGTTTAGAGGCATCTTTCACCTCCTGATCAAATTCACTAAAATATGCAGTGGCAGATGGTTCTCCCCCTAATGTTGCTTCCACTTAATGATTTCAGATATATGATTCATAGATTATCTCAGAAAAAAAAAACAAAGGATACTCTCCTCATTTGGATACGGGAATATGAGCACTGTTCTCTATGTTATACGTGTAATCACATTTCTCTAGGTCGTACTGATGAAACATGAAACAGCCACTTGTGGTTCAGTCTTCATCAGCAAGATATGGAAATTCCAGGCCTCAGAACCTTAACAGAATGGTAGGGTGTCTGCTACAGAGGCTGTCTCGCTGCTCCCGGCAGCCTCATTGGCCCTCCAGTGTCAGCCCTGTGGTCCCCACTGCCCTGACATCCCCCTCCCTCCCAGCACAGGCATATTCTGTGCGCCTCCTCGATTCCATTCTCAATTATTGTCGTGCTACCCGGCTCTCCCAGTTTCCCCTCTTCCTGGGCCCCGAAGCAGATATGCCTTGTGTTCTGTACTCCTCAGGGGCTCTGTTCTTTATCACTGCCCCTTCCCAGGAACAAAGCATGAGCCGGGAGCTGCCCTGTAATCTCAGAGATGCCTCACTGTGCTGCCTCGTGGCTGTCCTTTTGATCTCCTCCAGTGCCCCAAGATCAAGAGTGTGTGTGCCTCAACTCTCTCTCAGAGAACACGCAGAATCATGAATTACGTGGTAAGATTTATACAGCCGATTTCATAAACTTTGCACAGTCTTTTAAATCACGGTTTCCAAAACTATAAAATTTTGTCTTTAGTAATTTGGAAATGATGATGAGGAAACCCCACCCCTCCTGTTTCTTACCACTCTCCCTGGAGGCTTTATATGTCAGTCAGTCAGTCAGTTCAGTCGCTCAGTCGTGTCCCAACCCCATGAATCATAGCACGCCAGGCCTCCCTGTCCATCACCAACTCCCGGAGTTCACTCAAACTCATGTCCATCGAGTCAGTGATGCCATCCAGCCATCTCATCCTCTGTCGTCCCCTTCTCCTCCTGCCCCCAATCCCTCCAAGCATCAAAGTCTTTTCCAGTGAGCCAACTCTTCCCATGAAGTGGCCAAAGTATTGGAGTTTCAGCTTTAGCATCAGTCCTTCCAATGAACACCCAGGACTGATCTCCTTTAGAATGGACTGGTTGGATCTCCTTGCAGTATAAGGGACTCTCAAGAGTCTTCTCCAGCACCACAGTTCAAAGGCATCAATTCTTCAGCGATCAGCCTTTTTCACAGTCCGACTCTCACATCCATCCATGACCACGGGAAAAACCATAGCCTTGACTAGACGGACCTTGGTTGGCAAAGTAATGTCTCTGCTTTTTAACATGCTATCTAGATTGGTCATAACTTTCCTTCCAAGGAGTAAGCGTCTTTTAATTTCCTGGCTGCAATCAGCATCTGCAGTGATTTTGGAGCCCAAAAAAATAAAGTCTGACACAGTGTTCACTGTTTCCCCATCTATTTCCTATGAAGTGATAGGACCAGATGCATGATTTTAGTTTTCTGAATGTTGAGCTTCAAGCCAACTTGTTCACTCTCCTCTTTCAGCCCCATCAAGAGGCTTTTTAGTTCCTCTTCACTTTCTGCCATAAGGGTGGTGTCATCTGCATATCTGAAGTTATTGATATTTCTCCCGGAAATCTTGATTCCAGCTTGTGCTTCTTCCAGCCCAGCGTTTCTCATGATGTACTCTGCATATAAGTTAAATAAGCAGGATGACAATATACAACCTTGATGTACTCCTTTTCCTATTTGGAACCAGTCTATTGTTCCATGTTCAATTCTAACTGTTGCTTCCTGACTTGCATACAGGTTTCTCAAGAGGCAGGTCAGGTGGTCTGGTATTCCCATCTCTTTCAGAATTTTACAGTTTATTGTGATCCACACAGTCAAAGGCTTTGGCATAGTCAATAAAGCAGAAATAGGTGTTTTTCTGGAACTTTCTTGCTTTTTCCATGATCCAGAGGATGTTGGCAATTTGATCTCTGGTGCCTCTGCCTTTTTTAAAACCAGCTTCAACATCTGGGAGTTCACGGTTCACATATTGCTGAAGCCTGGCTTGGAGAATTTTGAGCATGACTTTACTAGCGTGTGAGATGAGTGCAATTGTGCGGTAGTTTGAGCATTCTTTGGCATTGGAATGAAGACTGACCTTTTCCAGTCCTGTGGACACTGCTGAGTTTTCCAAATTTGCTGGCATATTCAGTGCATCATTTTCACAGCATCTTCTTTCAGGATTTGAAATAGCTCAACTGGAATTTCATCACTTCCACTACCTTTGTTCGTAGTGATGCTTTCTAAGACCCACTTGACTTCACATTCCAAATGTCTGGCTCTAGGTGAGTGATCATGCCATCTTGATTATCTTGGTCATGAAGATCTTTTTTGTACAGTTCTTCTGTGTATTCTTGCCACCTCTTCTTACTATCTTCTGCTTCTGTTAGGTCCATACCATTTCTGTCCTTTATTGAGCCCATCTTTGCATGCTATGTTCCCTTGGTATCTCTAAGTTTCTTGAAGAGAGCTCTAGTCTTTCCTAGTCTGTTGTTTTCCTCTATTTCTTTGCATTGATCACTGAGGAAGACTTTCTTATCTCTCCTTGCTGTTCTTTGGAACTCTGCATTCAGATGCTTATATCTTTCCTTTTTTCCTTTGCTTTTCGCTTCTCCTCTTTTCACAGCTTTATATGTAGTTTCCATGTATTCAGGAATGGAGTTTCTGAGGTCCTCATTCAAAAATCAGCTGAAGCTCTCAGCACCCCAAGTACCGTCAAAATATTTAATTTCCAAAGTTCACAATCTAGGTCCCATTCAAATGTAATTTTTGAGCATCTACTCTGTGCCAGGCACTATTTTTAGTGCTTGGTTGATATAAGTGAACAAGGTAGACAAAATCTCTGCTCTCAGAGAATGGGTATATAAACAAAAAATTTCAGACAGTGATACATGCTATGAAGAGAATAATACATGGTGATATGATAGAGAGTGATGGGGATGGTGAGGAGGCCTCTCTAAAGAGGTGAAATTGATGTGTGATCTCCATGACAAGGAAGAGGCAGCCATGAGAAGCCCCAGGCAAAGAATGCTCTAAGTAGGAGGAGGGTTTGGTGTAAAGTTGGCAGTGGGAGGGCCAGTGAGCCCAGAATGGAATGTAGCTGAGGG
Source organism: Moschus berezovskii (assembly GCF_049115385.1). Lineage (NCBI taxonomy): Eukaryota > Metazoa > Chordata > Mammalia > Artiodactyla > Moschidae > Moschus > Moschus berezovskii. Next base: position 129,752,241 of record NC_142460.1, on the reverse strand, counting down.
ATGGGGAGGGATGGGATATGAGATAAGAGAGGAAGGTAAGGATGATGTCATATAGGGCCTTGTGGGACTAGGTAAGGAGACTGAATTTTATCTGAGTACTACAGGAAGCTACTGCATGATTGAACTATTGGGAGACCATGATCTACTTAACTTTTTTGTCTTTTCTCATTAGCATTTTTAAAAACTGAGATATGATGTATATAACATGTTACCATTTTAAAAGTGTATAATTCATTGGTTTTGAGCAGTTCATAATGGAGACATCCATTATACTAATTATACTAATTCCAGAACATTTCTACCACTCCCAAAAGAAGCCTTGTAACTGTTGGCAGTTATTCTCCTTGCCCCTTTCTCCAGTCCTTGGCAAAAAAATTGTCTAGTTTCAGTATCTATGGATTTGTGTCTAATATAAATGGAATGATATAGCCAATTGTGTTTGGCATCTTTTACTTGGCATTATATTTTCAAGGTCATCCATGTTGTAGTATGTAATAGTATTTGATTCCTCTTTATGGAAAAATGATATTCCATTGTATGTATATACCACATTTTGTTTATGCGTGCATCTGTTAATGGACATTTGCACTGTTTCACTTTTTATCTTTTATGAATAATATTGCTATGAACATTTGTATACAAGTTTTTATATGACTATATGTTTTCATTTCTCTAGAGTATATACCTGTATGAATATATACTTTATTTCTCTTCCATATAACTGCTAGGCTATATGGTAACTCTTTGGGTTTCCCAGGTGGAGCTAATGGTAAAGAACCCACTTGCTAATGCAGGAGATGTAACAGATGGGGGTTGAATCCCTGGGTTGGAAGATCTTCTGCAGAAGAGAATGGCGACCTACTCTAGTATTCTTGCCTGGAAAATTCCCTGGACAGAGGGGCCTGTTGGGCTACAATCCATGAGGTTTCAAAGAGTTGGACATGACTGAGAAACTAACATAAACACACACAGTAACTCTTTAAATTTTGAAGAAGTGCCAAATTACTGTATTTTCCAAAGTGACTGTACCACTTTTACAATATCAGCAATTTATAAGGATTCCAATTTCTCTGCATCCTTGCCAACACTTGTTATTTTCTATTTTTATCATTATAGCCATTCTAGTGGATGTGAAGTATCTTAAGGTGTTTTTTTTCCATTCCTCTAATAACAAAGGATGTTAAGAGTCATTTCATGTGCTTGTTGTCTATTTGTATATCTGCTTTGGAGAAATGTCTGTCCAAGTCCTTTGCCCATTTTAGAATTGGGTTATTGTAGTCAATTTACAGTGTTGTGTTAATTTCTGTTGTACAGCCAAGTAATTTAGTTATACATACATACAGATTCTTTTTCATATCTTGTCCATTAGGGTTTATCCCAGGATGTTGAATATAGTTCCCCGTGCTATAGAGCAGGACCTTGTTGTTTACTCATTCTGTATATAATAGTTTGCATTTGCTAATCCCAAACTCCCTATTCACCCCTCCCACCCTCTGCCTCTGGCAACCACAAGGCTGTTCTCTATGTCTGTGAGTCTGTTTCTATTTAGAAAGTAAGTTCATTTGTGTCATATTTTAGATTCCACATATAAGTGATATCATGTATTGTTTGACCTCTTCCTGACTTACTTCACTCAGTATGACAGTCTCTAGGCCCATCCGTGTTGCTGCAAATGACATTATTTTATTATTTTTTATGGCTGAGTATGGTAGGGACCTAACAGAAGCAGAAGATATTAAGAAGAGGTGACAAGAATACACAGAAGAACTGCACAAAAAGATCTTCATGACCCAGATAATCATGATGGTGTGATCACTCACCTAGAGCCAGACACCCTAGAATGTGAAGTCAAGTGGGCCTTAGGAAGCATCACTACGAACAAAGCTAGTAGAAGTGATGAAATTCCAGCTGAGCTATTTCAAATCCTGAAAGACGATGCTGTGAATGTGCTGCACTAAATATGACAGCAAATTTGGAAAACTCAGCAGTGGCCACAGGACTGGAAAAGGTCAGCTTCATTCCAATCCTAAAGAAAGGCAATGCCAAAGAATGCTCAAACTACCACACAATTGCACTCATCTCACACGCTAGCAAAGTGATGCTTAAAATTCTCCAAGCCAGGCTTCAGCAATACATGAACCGTGAACTTCCAGATGTTAAAGCAGGTTTTAGAAAAGGCAGAGGCACCAGAGATCAAATTGCCAACATCCGCTGGATCATGGAGAAAGCAAGAGAGTTCCAGAAAAACATCTATTTCTGCTTTATTGACTATGTCAAAGCCTTTGACTGTGTGGATCACAATAAACTGTGGAAAATTCTGAAAGAGCTGGGAATTCCAGACCACCTGACCTGCCTCTTGAGAAACCTGTATGCAAGTCAAGAAGCAACAGTTAGAACTGGATATGGAACAACAGACTGGTTCCAAATCAGGAAAGGAGAACATCAAGGCTAAATATTGTCATCCTGCTTATTTAACTTATATGCAGAGTACATCATGAGAAATGCTGGGCTGGAAGAAGCACAAGCTGGAATCAAGATTTCCGGGAGAAATATCAATAACCTCAGATATGCAGTTGATACCACCCTTATGGCAGAAAGTGGAGAACTAAAGAGCATCTTGATGAAAGTGAAAGAGGAGAGTGAAAAAGTTGGCTTAAAGCTCAACATTCAGAAAACTAAGATCATGGAATCTGTCCATCACTTCATGGCAAATAGATGGGGAAACAGTGGAAACAGTGGCTGAATTGATTTTTCTGGGCTCTAAAATCACTGCAGATGGTGACTGCAGCCATGAAATTAAAAGACCCTTACTCCTTGGAAGAAAAGCTATGACCAACCTAGACAGCATATTAAAAAGCAGAGACATTACTTTGTCAACATAGGTCCATCTAGTCAAGGCTATGGTTTTTCCAGTGGTCACGTATGGATGTGAGAGTTGAACTATAAAGAAAGTTGTTTGAAATAAAGTTTTAAAACATTTAAAAAAAAAAAAAAAGAAAGTTGAGCACCAAAGAATTGATGCTTTTGAACTGTGGTGTTGGAGAAGACTCTTGAGAGTCCCTTGGACCACAAGGAGACCCAACCAGTCCACCCTAAAGGAGATGAGTCCTGGGTGTTCATTGGAAGGACTGATATTGAAGCTGAAACTCCAATACTTTGGCTACCTGATGCGAAGAGCTGACTCATTTGAAAAGACCCTGATGCTGGGAAAGATTGAGGGCAGGAGGAGAAAGGGATGACAGAGGATGAGATGGTTGGATGGCATCACCAACTAGATGGACATGGGTTTGGGTGGACTCTGGGAGATGGTGATTGACAGGGAGGCCTGGCGGGCTGCCGTTCATGGGGTCGCAAAGAGTCGGACATGACTGAGCGACTGAACCGAACTGAACTGAGTATTCCATTGCATATATGTACCACATCTTCCTTATTCATTCATCTGTCAGTGGACAGTTAAGTTGCTTCCATGTCTTGGCTATTGTAAATAGTGCTGTTATGAGCACTGAGGTGCATGTGTCTTTTTGAATTATAGTTTCCTCTGGGATATGCCCAGAAGTGGGCTTGCAGGAACATATGGCAACTCTGTTTTTTGAGGAATATCCATATTGTTTTCCATTGTGGCTGCACGAATTTACATTCCCACCAAGAATGTAAGACTGTTTCCTTTCCTCCGTACTCTCTCCAACATTTATTATTTGTATACTTTTAATGATGACCATTCTGTGCAGTGTGAGGTGGTATCTCATTGTAGTTTTGATTTACATTTCTCTAATAATTAGCAATGTTGAGCATCTTTTCATGTGCCTGTTGGCCATCTGTATGTCTTCTTTGGAGAAATGTCTATTTAGGTCTTCTGCCCATTTTTAAATTTTTTTTCATTATTGAGTTGTATGATCTGTTTGCATATTTCAGAAATTAAGCCCTTGTTGACTGCATCATTTGCAAATATTTTCGCCCAGTCCTTAGGTTGTCTTTTCATTTTGCTTATAGTTTCCTTTGCTGTACAAAAGCTTGTAAGTTTGATTAGGTACCATTTGTTTATTTTTTATTTTATTAAAAAGTTAGTCTTTCTTAATGATGTGCCTCACAAAAGACCAGGCATTCTCCCTCAATAACCCATTCCAGTAACATTTTATTCTAGTACCCTGGAAGATCTTTATGTCCAGTAGAAATCTCTCCTATTTTAAACCCATTTTTTCTCATTTGCTCTTCTGTACTATAGACTTATTGGAAAAGACCCTGATGCTGGGAAAGATTGAAGGCGGGAGGAGAAGGGGACTATAGAGGATGAGATGGTTGGATAGCATCACCGATTCAATAGACATGAACTTGGGCAAATTCTGAAGACAGTGAGGGAGAGGGAGGCCTGGCATGCTGCAGTCCATGGGGTTGCAAAGAGTTGGACATGACTTAGCAACTGAACAACCACAACACTATAGACAAAACAAAACAAAGCCAACTCTTAAAAAATCCCTTTAGTCTTTAAGAAATGGTAAAGGATCAATTATCAAGGTGTTTGAACACTGGTAACATCCAAACAACAGAACAGTGATGATGATTTCCTCTGCCAGTGTTGGTCCAGTGGCCAAGGTCACTCAGTGCAGACAGGACAGTGCTGATTATAACAGGCAGATAGAAAATAACCTTGTCAGTGGCTATTTCAGGTGAAAGAAGAGTACACATTTTATGAAATAAAGGTCAGTTACTACTGAGCAAAAAAAAAAAAGAAAAACTACTGTTGTAGAGGCTGAAACAGACATTTGGAAATGAAAAGGACTGCAAAAGCAAGCAGACATTTATGAATCTGTCCCAATGAGTGTTGCGTTCATGTCTCTTTTAGTTTTGCCCAAAGGAATTTCAATAAATCCTGCTAGCAATTTTCTCACACTTCTCTCTACAGATCATCAGAATTTCACAATCAGTAAATGTGATTTGCTTTTCTATTATTTCATACTGCTTTGGGAAGGATTATATTAATAAAATTAACATGCATCACAAATTCTATTTTTTTATAATGTTAGAATTGAAATGCATAACCTATTTGCTGTTTTTAAGATCAGTAAATATTTAGATATTTTCACAATGTGCTACATGTCTGTTGTTTTTACTTTCAGGTAAACCCAGATAGCTTTACTTGATAAAAAATGACAATGAATCCTTAATCTATGCTTTCCTTGATTTACTTGTATTAGATTAAAATGTTTTATAATCATACAAGACCTTCAAACATATGTTTATTTTGATCATTGACCATATCCCATTTTTGATACCACTGTGTATTAATCAGGTTTCGGTTAGGCTAGGCTATCTATATCATGATAGCAAATTAACTCTCAAATCTCAGTGGCCTCACCTAACAATTTTATTTCTTGCTCATGTTAACTGTGCTCTATGAGTCAGTGGTGGGCTCTCTTCCACACAGTCTCTTAAGTACCTGGACTGATGGGGAATCCAATATCTTGTTGCATCATTAGAACATGAGATCCCATGGATGCTGCAGCAGAAGAGAGAGCTGCAGGTTCTCACACCAATGCTTAGATGCTCTGCCCAGAAATGCCACTCATGACTTTTATCTGCTGAAAAGGTCTTTTATTTTATATCAATTTTTTTTTTTGGTCATTCTGTGTAGCATGTGGGATATTAGTTCCCTGACCAGGGATCAAACCTGTGCCCACTGAACAGGGAATAGGAGTCTTAACCCGTGGACTGCCAGGGAAGTCTGATCATAATGTTCTTTTGAAGTTCAGAATAATCTTGTCTTTAATTATGTCACCCCTCCTTATTCTTTTCTATTTTTGTTAGCCTCCTCTAACTGTTAGCATTCTTAAGTGGAGACAAAGAATTGAGTCTAGGTTATTTAAATGAGAAGGGATTTATGAAGGGAGATTAGAAAGCCCAGATAATCATTGGAAAGGCTGGAGGAACAGGTTTGAGGCCAAGTACCAGCAGTCCCAGAACCCAGCAGTCTTTTTTGCAATGGGGAAGATACTGTTCCTACTGCTGACCCCAGAACCATGACACTGAAGCCATTTGTGCCAGCAGAATGGATGTCCAGGCCCTGTCTGCTCTACAGGTATTTTCTAACCAGCATAACTGAGTGAGTCAGAAGCTAGGGAGATTACAAAACATTTAATTTTAGAATTTACTCTGGGATGGTAGAATTCTGGGATAAAACAATGTGGGGAACTGTTAATATAAGATGTAGGGTGGTTTTTCAGTAGATTTAAGGCTGACATCTATAACAGATATTTACTATATTTTCTTTTATAGAACTCATTTTCTTTGCCCTTGTAAATTTGTTTTCTGTTACAGAAATAATACAACTAGACATAAGAAAGAAGCACAGAGACTGCCTGACACCACCTTAACATAGACACTGTTATTATTTTGGTATATTTCCTTTTTGCTCCTTTTCTATGCAGAATTCTCTTCTATAAAATTATCTGATAATGAATACTGATTTCCTAGTGAAATATTGGAATACAAACATTTCCCCTCATGTTGTCACATTATCTTCAAGATCATGGATTCTAGTGGCTGTGCAATACTGCAAAGGTTGGAATGGCTTTTCTATGTAAATTTACCACGTAAATACAATACTGTGATGCAAGTCAATAGGTATAACTTCTAGAACTGATTACAACTGTATGCTTATTTGTTCATTTATTCTGTGATTGTATCAACATCTTGATGTTTTCCTTATTTTCCAGTTTTCATCAAGTCGCATGACCTCAGAGAGACACAGACCAAGACTCAATGCAGATAAAGAAAGAAATGTGAAATTTTTAGGCAATTGGTTAAGTACAAAAACATAATCTTCACTCTTTATTTATTTATTTCTGGCAGTACCACAGGCATGCGGGATCTTGGTCTCCTGACCAGGGGAACCTGTTCTCTATGCACTGAAGTATGGAATCTTAACCACTGGACCGCCAGGGAATTCCCAATCTTCATTCTTTAGAAAAAAGGGACTTTTAGTATCATCCATGCTAGTAGTGATACTGAACGCTTGACCTCTGTATAGCAGTGCCAAATCAAATCTTGGACACAGAGTTTTGGGTGAAGCACAAAAGAATAGCTTTATTGCTTTGCCAGGCAAAGGGGGAAACATAGAGGGCTCCTGTGTCCCTCAAAGCTCTGTGTCTCAACCCAGGAGGATTTGATGAGGAGTTTTATAGTAAAAGTTCAATGGTGGGGTTGCTGATAATTTAAGATGTGTGTGCAGGGCCAGCACTCTAATCTCATGTCAGTTGGTCTCCTAATTTTGATGAGATTTTCTGAACCTCTGATGAGGTTCCTTTAATCTTGTATGAGGTGGTTTCTTGGCTGCTCCTCCCTTGATTAACAATTGTTCAAAACTGACCTTTGGAATTCAAGGAAGATTATGAAGGCTAGAGTCCATTTCCCGGAGAAGGCAATGGCAAGCCACTCCAGTACACTTGCCTAGAAAATCCCATGGATGGAGGAGCCTGGTAGGCTGCAGTCCGTGGGGTCGCTAAGGGTCGGACACGACTGAGCGACTTCACTTTCACTTTTCACTTGCACACATTGGAGAAGGAAAAGGCAACCCACGCCAGTGTTCTTGCCTGGAGAATCCCAGGGAAGGGGGAGCCTGGTGGGCTTCCGTCTATGGGGTCACACAGAGTCGGACACGACTGAAGTGACTTAGCAGCAGCAGCAGCAGCAGAGTCCATTTCCTACAAACAAGGAATTGGGGACAGAAAGGCTTCCATGCCCAGGAGCCCCAACCCTGCTTGGTTTCAGTAGCCAGATAATTTTGAAAAATTCCAGATAACTGTTCCATTATTCATTTGCTTATGTCATCATAAATTTGATGTCATTTCTGACCATTATATACAGCAAAATCCAATCTTGTCGAACTATCCCTCCCCTTCAAAAGAGAAACAGTCACACACACTAATAACCTTAAGACAGGTCCATTAATTTTTGTATTGAGCACTCACTATTCCAAATAACTGCTAGGCCCAGTGTGAACACAAAGATGTATCACATATACTGCCTGCCAAGAAGACATTTAAAATCTCTGATCAGGAACTTTAGTTTAAAAAGAAGCACTGTGTTATATTGTCTTTTAAATTTTATTTAAAGGAACTAAGAAAATTTTTTTTCTATTTTTTTAATTTTGTATCTATAAGACATGATGGATTTTCACTAAACTTATTTGATAATAATTTTATGATGTGTGCAAGTCAAATCATTATGCTGTATACCTCAATATAACTAGAAAAAAAACCCCAAGTGTTTATTTTGCCAATAGTTTTAGGTTTGGGAATATAAAGAATAATAAAATACTCCCTGAAAAGAAGATTATAGAAAGTAGTTTAGGAAGTAAAGAGACAAAAGAAAAAAAATCACTAAATATTATTTTATAATTAGGCACAGTGTGCCTCTTGGTATATAAAATCAAAACTAACTAAAATTGAGTTTTGTTTTAGACAAAGAAAGATAGGGGAAAATAAGTTTCTGGGCTATGGGAGCATAGAAAAGATATAAATGAGAGATTCTGTGTCACTCTTTAGGAAACTATACATATTTAGTACTAATAGAGCAAAATATTTATCTATGCTGTATGTGTACATATGTATGTGTATATATATATAATAGATAATATAATCAAATTTCTGTTGACTTAAAAAAGACGCACAACATGAGAGTTGCGAGTCAAGTGTTATTTGGGGCAAAATGAGGACTGCAGCCTGGGAGACAGCACCTCAGAGAACTCTGAGAAACTGCTCCAAAAAGGTACTGGGGGAAGGTCTATATATGTGATCTTGGTGAAGGGGGAGTTCACATCCAACCAAGCACTAATCTTACAAAAGGTTTTCTGCTAGTCACAAGGAGCTGATGTCACCATGAAGGGATTACTGGTTTTCTAGAGATGAGGAGATGCAAGGATTGGGATCATGAAATCAGTTTCTAAAAATATCTATCTAAAGACCTGTTCACCCAGTTTTCCTGCAGCACAAAGTGCCTCATTCTCCACCCTAACTCCCTTCAGGGCATGTTGAAGGTCAACAGGTGCAGCAGCCCAGGATTCAGTCTCCTCAAAGGCGGGTGGCAAATGCCCGTGGCAAATGCCCTTGGCAAGCTCCAATTTGTAGCTGACGTTTCTAATTAAAATATATAATACAATATCATCTATCTTAAGAAGATGTAAAGTATTTGTTTGAGACTTTCCAATAGTTTTTGAGAGCTGACTTTGGGGAGTGGAATAGGGAGTGAAATAATGTATACTTATATTTTATTTTACATACACTATAACTTTAAAATTATAAAAAAGGAATTAATAATCATAAACATGCATTCTTTAATTGCAAAATACTAGAGGATATGGCAAATAGCTTAAGAATGGTGAGTGGTATGTTCATGATTATATCTATTATGGTAGACATGTAGACTGTATGTATGCATTTGTCAGAAGTCATCAATTTATATACTTAAAATTGGTGAATGATATGTAAATCACATGTCAATAAACATAAAAAAATAACTAAAAAATAAAGGCACTAAAAGAATTGGATTGATAGTCAAGGGACATGTATTTTATTCATAATTCTAGCACTGTGTTATTTTTGACAAGTTTTTCAAACTCTCTGGACCTCAGTTTCCTCATTGGTAAAGAGAAGTTGTTAGACTGGGTGAGAGTTCAAATGTCTCATCCCTAACATCCTGAAAATACAGGACATATCCTACGGCTGTCAGTGGTTTTCTATCAAGAAAGAATAATACATACATATATATGTGTATTTATTATATGTGTATATATTTACATGTTGTTCTTGTTCAGTTGCTAAATTATGTCCAAATCTTTGTGACCCCATGGACTGCAGTACGCTAGGCCTACTTGTCTCTCACCATCTCCCGGAGTTCACCCAAGTCCATTGAATGGGTGATGCTATCCAACAAAAGACTTTTGAGAATCCCTTGGACACTTAGGAGATCAGACCAGTCAATCTTAAGCGAAATCAACCCTGAAAACTCACTGGAAGGTCTGATGCTGAAGCTGAAACTCCAGTATTTTTGGTCAGCTGATATGAACAGTTGACTCTTTGGAAAAGTTCCTGATGCTGTGAAAGATTGAAGGCAGAAGGAGAAGAGGGCAGCAGAGGACAAGATGGCTGGATGGCACCACTGAAACAATGGACACGAACTTGGGCAATCTTCAGTTGGTGAGGGACAGGAAGGCCAGGCATGCTGAAGTCCATGGGGTCACAAAGAGTCAGACAAGCCTGGGCAACTGAACAGCAACAACTCTGCATGTAAGTTAAATAAACAAGGTGACAATATACAGTCTTGACATAACCCTTTCCCAATTTTGAACCAGTCAGCTGTTCTATGTAAGGTTCTAATTGTTGCTTCTTGACCTGCATACAGGTTTCTCAGGAGACAGACAAGATGGTTTGCTCTTCCCATCTCTTTAAGAATCTTCCACAGTTTGTTGTGAGCCACAGAGTCAAAGCCTTTTGTATAGTCAATGAAACAGAAGTAGATGTTTTTCTGGAATTCACATACAAATAACATTTGCTTTGAAAAACTTATAAAATTGGTATCCTGTATAAAATTCATTAAGTACTAGTAGAACCTTAAAATTGATCATGAAAAGAATAATTATCCCTTAAGAGTTTTCTATAGCACTTGGAGTTAGGAAAATCTTGACCTGCTTCCATCCTGTAAAAGTGCTAATGAACCTCTGGACAAGACGATCTCAGACAGGATCATTTATGTGCACGTTTAAGTACAGGATTCAAAATAAAAATCGTTATTGTTTACAAGTGCATAATGGACAGGCAGGCTCTGAATATGTAAGGTACTTTTCGAATGTAATCTCATCTAACCCTCACAGCAGCCCTAAGAAGGAGGTATTATTACAGTATTTGTTTTACAGACAAGGAAACTGCGATTCAGGAGGTTAAGTAGTTTGTCCAAAGCTAGCAAGCAGCAGAGCCAATTTTCCAACCCAGGTCTGCCTAACTGCAAAGTCCATGCTCCTTCCATCCCAACCTAGCTTGTAGACCTTTCTCATTGATTTAATTAATATTGATATTCCTATTAGGATAATGATCCTAACTTAACTGAACTAATTTCTCATATCCCAATGTAGTCAAAACCAGCAAAATCACTTAGAGAATGAAGATGATTTTCCAGAAAAGTTTAAAAATACCGTCTTACTTAAAACATAGTCTTTTAAAAATATATTTTTATATAAATATATATGAATATGCACTGGCATTAGTAGAAAGCATCACTATTGGGATATAAATAACTTCCTTTCCATTTTGTCTTTTCCAAGTATTCTCTAAAAATGGCTGAAGAGCTTCCTCCGCTGAGTCCCTGGTTGCTCAAGAACATTTGAGTCAAAGTTTCTTTCTGAATCTCCATCATTCTTGCGTGTGAGTATGTGTGCTAAGTTACTTCAGTCATGTTCGACTTTTTGCGACCCCATGGACTATAGCCTGCCAGGTTCCTCTGTCCATGGGCTTTTCCAGGCAAGAATATTGGAGTGGATTGCCATGCCTTCCTCCAGAGGATTTTCCTGACCCAGGGATCAAACTATCATTTTAGAGGAATCCCAAAGTAGTTTTGTTCATCCCTTAAATTTTTTCTGAAGGATACTTCATTCGTAATCATTTTTATTCAGCATGCAACCTGTATAGCAGGATTGCGAAGTCTTTTACAATTACTGCCTAATACGTTCTTCCAGCAGCTTCTGGGGAGACCAATATTTTACAGAAAAGCAAAATGAGATGTAGATACCTACATTTATTTGGCCAGAGTGACGCAGTGACTTTCTGGACTTACAGCCAAGGGAAACCCTGCTCCTTGAATGATAACATTTTACAGTTACACTGAAACTATAATCACAGAAAGCCCACTTTTTAAACGATTCAGTGATAGAGATGCCCTAAAAAAAATCTAGAGTTCCCAATTTACTTCTCAGAACTGATTCTCCTTTTGATCTTTCAAGTATCCTCCCTTGAGTTAATTGATAAAAGTTTTTAGCTTTTCATTTTTGCATTGATTTCAAAATGAAAAACACAATGTTATTTTATGTCCAACAGACTTCCTTGCCACCATTTGGCTTGCTCTTTTACATTTTTGTATTAGCATAAAGCTTGATGCTAAATAAGAGAGAGAAGTTGCAGCTCTCCCCATAAACAGAAGCCCTCCTATATTTGATTTCTAGCCATATCCATCTGAACATTAGTCCCTGTTATTAAATCAATATTTTTTTGATTCATTATACTGTTCATTCTTGGCAAGAGGAACTTCCATCTTTTAACCTTTCTTATGACTAAGCTGAACATGTCGTTGGTTTGAATGAAAAATATACCATTAAGAGAAGGTAGTAAATCTTTGTTATATGGCTAATAAATAAGACCACGGCATTTTATATTTGATTTCATAATACTTTGAATTTTTAGTTAATAAGTAGACTCTCAAGCATCATATTATAAATGAAATGCCAACTTTATTTAAAATTTTATGTTAGGTCATATGATAACTTGACAATTATTTTGATAGCTACAAAGAAATAAAACACCAGCAGAATATATTTAAGAAGCTGTGTCATCATGTACACTTAGAATCAGAAAAATAAAGCTCCAATAACAGAAGCACTGCTATGTTTTATCAAGTAAAATCTGAACAATAATCTTTAGATGGATTATTAATAATTTTATAGATATTTATTTTTCTGAAGTATAATTTAGAAATTATAGTAGAGAGAAGTCAGTTGAAGACTGAACATATGAACACAATGACTGAACAAATGAACACAATTTCATTACTTGACAAAGACTGGCTGACCCTTTCGCAGTTGATTTTTCTCTGAACCGTCCTTTAAGGATGCTTTCTTAAAATTAACTATGGTTATATTTTAACTAGTTTTATCTAATGTTTTGAATTAAATTACCTCTTTAAAATGTTTATGTAAGGTGAGGTTTCTTGAGAAATCCAGAATAAGTGGAAATAAATTTGTGCAGCTGAGAAACTTAACATATATGTCTAATATATATATAAACTCAAACATTTCTATTGGATGAATACTGTGCGATGTACTTTAGTCTTTATAGAACTAATTGAGAAAATTCAAATTAGTAAAGATGTTTATGCCATCAGATTAATTAATTGACTCATCTCTTGGCAGCGGAAGTGAGGCTGTCCACATGAAGTAGTCACTGGCCTGGAGACCCAGATGACTAGGTGCAAATCTTGACTATCTTGATGATGAGTCACTGATGTCTCTGTATCAGATCCTTACTCATAAAATGTTATTAATGGTATTTTTAGACTGAGGTGGATGGTGAAAGGTATTTTATCAAGTGCTTATAAATGCTTTGAAGGTTAGAAGTCCGGAATGTTATTAGATCACAATATACAGAGTAGAAAGATATTAAAAATGGCTCACTCATTACTGTCATGTTTGAATGGATTTCTCAGGATTAAGAAACTTACTTAGCTAAATATAGAGCCCAGTTGCTGGTGTTTAGAGGGAAATGCTATGTTAGCCTCATTTAGCAATGACAGTCTGTCAGTCTCTAAAGAGTGTAGATATAGAATTATATACTCTAGTAGTTGACTTTACTTATTTTAGTGTTTTTCAAACTGGTCCTCTAGGGATTTCATAATTTTACCTTCAAACTTTTTTTTTTTAATATTGCTTTTGGTCCCATCCAATCCTTAAGGGCATATCTGCTTGAGCTCAATCATTCTATTACATATTGGTCGAGTTATGACTCTCTTGTTTAGTTGCCAAGTCATGTCTGACTCTTTTGTGACCTATGGACTGTAGCCTGCCAGCTCCTCTGTTCATGGGATTTCCCAGGCAAAAATACTGGAGTGGGTTGCCATTTCCTTCTACAAGGGATCTTCCCGACCCAGGCATCAAACCCCAGTCTCTTGCGTCTCCTGCATTAGCAGGTGGATTCTTTACCACTGAGCCACCAGGGAAGCCCTTAACTCTCCTGTTACCAGTGCTCTGATTATCGTGATTGCTGGGAGCTTCAGATTTTGAGCTGACCCGGATTTTACTATCTTCTCAACAGGTGACAGTCCTGGGAATGACTTTTCCTCTCTAAGCTACTTGCTACAAAAACACCTTAATTAATAGCCTTTTGAGAATTTCCAAAGTAAAATGAACCAATAAACAAACATAAAGTCCCCAAATCCTGAATATTAGCAGGCACATAAAATTACATGATTGTTAAAGTCTCTTCTAGGTCCAAACTGTTGTAATTCTAAAACTTAAGGGAAAAAAAGTGGGGTGATATCTACCCACCCAGTGGGTGATATACAGGACTGACCTCCTGCTGCTTTGCGATTGCTTCACTGTTGCACGAGATGTGTGTGTGGAAGGGAGATCTGGGGCACTGAGAAGCGAACAGCAAGGCTGCCCACAAAGGCAGACCACAGGAGGGGCTGGGCAGGAAGCAGTTTTACTTCCTGGTAGGAGAAACCCACAGGGCCTAGGCTGGGGCAAGGCAGTGAGGTACCTTGGGTGACAAGTTTAAGGAGGCCTCTGCTCTCACAGGCAGTGTAAGAGTAAGAGTGTATTTGGTACTCCAGGAGTCCAGCCCTGGGAAAAAGGCCTAACAAGATCTGTGCCAGGGAACAAAGAAAGGACCACAAACCTGGGAATCTGGAAGCCAGAGTTGGAGAAGCCAATCAAATCCATCGACAGCTAAACTGTGAACTCCTTTGTTTTCTCTTGTCTACCCTCTCTGGCTCAGGGCAATAAATTCCAACAGTTTCACAGCCTTAACTTCCTGCTCTCCCAGGAACACCAGCTTAGAGGAAGGGACAGTTAATTCTGGGGAATCAACAGAGAAGAAAAGGTGTGGGGGAAAAAAAAAGATGATCAGAATAAAACACCTCCACAAAGTGACCTGGGGCTCCTCCTGAGCCTACACGCCCTCTGCTGGGCTGGGCTTGGAGCCTTGACAGAGGCCTCCCTGCTAGACGGCTTTAAAGCCCTGGTTGCACTTTGAGGGACTCTTTCACCTTTTTTGGTAATTACTGCTCCCCTTTGCACAGAGTCTGGAGTAGCCAGAGCTATGTTTTCATTTCACAAAACCGAACGTAAAAAGTGATCACTGAACCTGCTATTTCAGGCTTCTATTCTGCCTGGTAGTGGAAATATAGCTCAGAAGATGGTAGATAAGTTGACTTCTGAGGTTTTTTCATCATGTCTGGTAAATTCCATGAATTCAGAACTCCAACCCCCGTCTCCCCAGAGTGGTATCTGAGTTCTAGGTGCCACACAAGGTGAAGCACCAGGTTTGCCAATGCCCCTTTAGGCTGACATTCACTGCTCATGTCCATGCTCCTGTGATCCCCAGACATCAGTCCTGCTATAGCAGCTCCTTACCTTTTAAAAAAATTCAATTTATCTATGCTCGCCTGTATGTTTATTTTCATTTACCTGTTTGGCTGCATCAGGTCTTAGTTGTGGCATGCGGGATCTTGAGTTATGGCATATGAACTCTCAGGTGAGGCATGTGGGATCTAGTTCCCTCACCAGGGACTGAACCCGTGCCCCCTGCCTTGGGAGTGAGGAGTCTTAGCCCCTGGACCACTGGGGAAGTCCCAGCAGCTCCTTGTCCTGACTGAGTGATTCTTCCTGAGCCAGTCTTCACCTCTCTTAGGGATTGGGAAACTTGGATGTCCTCCGGTGCCACTCTGGAGACTTGCGGGGCTGTCTTAGGCACGCCTGGTTGCTACTTCTACCCATTCCTGTTTACCTTGGTCTCACCCGAGAAGTGAATACAAGGTCCCTCTGCTCTCAGATCCCCAAAACTCTCTGAGGATTCTAATAGTCATCCTGACTTCTCCCCACCCGACTGCCTCTGGGGCCTCAGTCTTATCTTGAGTTACTCTCCCTTGCTCTCTTATATTTGACTCTCTCTCTCTCCTCCTTGGAGATTATCTATCCACTAGTCATCTGTGGCTACTGAGCTCTTACAATGTGGCTGGTCCAAAATGGGATGGACGCAAAGCAAAATGCACACTAATTTTAAAGACTTATTTGAAGAAAATACTCTAAAATATCTCATTAATATTTTTAATATAGCTTATATACATGTTGAAATGATAATATTTTGGATATGTTGAATTAAATATAAAATAGTGTTACAATTAATTTCATTTTTTTCTTTTTACTTTAAAAAATGTAGCTACTAGAAAATTTAAATCGCGTTGTATTTCTTTTGGACAGAGATCATCTAACAAATTTAAAGAAGTATTGTGGACTGAATTGTGACTCTCCCCACTGCGCAAACTTATATTTGTAGCCCTAACCCCCAGTGTAACTGTATTTGAAGATAAGACCTTCAAGGGGGTAATTAGTGTTTAATGAGGTCACAAGGGTGGGACCTATTGGATTAGAGCCATATAAAAAAGGAAGAGACACCAGGAAGGCACAGAGGAAGAAAGATCATGTGAAGATACAGTGAGAAGGCATCAGTTTACAGGCCAGGAAGAAAAGCCTCATCAGAAACTAACACTGCTGGAACCTTGATCTTGGACTTTTAGCTTCCAGAACTGTGGGAATATCAGTTTCTGTCTTTAATATTCTGTTATCTGGTACCTAGTCCACGGTATTCTGTTATGGTTGCCCTTGCAGACTAATAGAGGAAGGACAACTCATTCTGACATCATGTCTTCTTTTAAAACCAAATGCCAATGGCATTGGTTTTAGCTTTTGAGCCTTAAAAACCCTTCTTTTAATCAACTGTTGCAGAAATTTAAAAAATCTGGTTTGAAACTCAAGAGTTGAGTGAAAATGGACTCTTTGGTTCACTCTTGTGACCTTCCCTCCCCAAGACCTTAGAAGGAGTTACCCTCTGCTGCCTGAAGTTGAGGGAGAGATCACAGGACAAATGGAAAGTATGGGGAAAAAATGGTTGATATCATAATATTAATCTGCTACAGCAGTTACTTTCTCTCTTTCCCCATTTTATCAAATTTCTGGAGGATCTGACTTTATTTATTTGGTCATCCATTCATTTGTTCCTTATTTGTTGCCTACGGATTGATATGTATATTTTAGTGTGGATAGCTTTCAGAGAGCATTTTCACTAAAAATTTCAGGTCTTTAATAATGAAAGATACTATAAGCTGTTAAAGAAATTGAAAATATCACAGTAAGTGCATGGTAATGGTAGAGAGAGATGGGTAAAGGTACTAAAATCCTGTTGTTTATGTCATTAGAGTTCAGAAAGTTTTGTTATCTATGGAGGAGATCTTGTTGTCCACCCTTAGCACAGATCTTACTTTGCTAGAATTTCTACAATTCCTGATGTAATGCACAGGGCACACACAGGGTCAGTCTTGGCTTCCAACCATGGCAGTGGTCATTTGGAGACAGTGGAAGGCCAGAAAGCCAACTATTGTGCTTCGATGGACATGGGGAGCTTCTCCCATCTTTTGTACTTTTCTGATTCACTAAGCATAGCTAGGTCTTACTGCTCACCTCACTGCACTATCAATCTGTATTTACTTTTCTGTGAACCCTGAATATTCCTTTACTCAATACCTAGTATATAGTTAATGTACAATGGAAGTTTTGGGAATGAAACTAAATGAATGCATGAATCCAACAAGTTCTGCCCTCAAATCCTCACTTCAGACTTTCTCTTAGACTGTCTCTGTTAGCCTGGACACAGATCAAGCATCTCCCTCCATCTCCTTTAATCTCAACCAACCTCTCCTATATAAAAACAAATTATTTTGTAAAGTTGCTTAATTACCCAAGTACTCTATGAAGATACTATCAATATAACATGATAAAATAATACAGAGATTGAGAACTCCCTGGCAGTTCACTTAAGTGAGCCTGGGTTTGGGGAACTAAGATCATGCAAGCCATAAGGCACAGCCAAAACAAACAAAAAATACAACAAACAAAAAACAGATGGCAGAAGCCCATTACAACTCCATGGCAATCTCCTTCATTTCACAACAGTGTGGGAATAGCTTCTACCCCCCTTATAGATGCCTTATGTACCTACTAAAATAGACATAAATGTGTATACTAATACATTATTGCCACCATATTATATATGTTAATATACATATTATACATATTTAGCCTAAATAATTTTATGCTGTTGTGTACTGTTTAACAGCTTGCTTTTTTTTCCCCACTAAATTACTTGATATTCTTTTATGTCACTGCCCATTCATCTCCCTTGTTCTTGTTTTAGTTGCTGTAAGTATTCTGTAGCACAGAGGAAAGAAAATACATTTAAAATATATTTAACTTCTTCTTTATTGATGACCCTATGGTAGCTCAGATGGTAAAACATCTGCCTGCAATGCGGGAGACTCGGGTTCAATCCCTGGGTTGGGAAGATCCCCTGGAGAAGGAAACGGCAACCCACTCCAGTACTCTTGCCTGGAAAATCCCATGGACAGAGGAGCCTGGTCAGCTATAGTCCATGGGGTCTCAGTCGGTTACGACTGAGCAACCTTACTTATTGATGACACTATAGGCTGTTTGTAATTTTTCACTTTTATAAACAATGGACATCCACTTATTTACATGTTTCTTTAGACACATGTGCAAGTGCTTTTTTTTAAATGATAGATCCTTAGAGGTTGACTTACTAGGTTAAAGGGTACGTGTTAATTCTAGGGAATATCCTGAGAAGGAGGCTTTCTCAGCCATCTCCACTCAATGTTTCCTTGCTTGTAAACCAAATAGGCTTGCTAAAATGTATGAGGGCAGAATGACATAGCAAGACTTAGACTATCCCAGTCCAAGGAGATAATTTATGTAAGCTGTACGACCACAGATAGAAATCACATGACATCCTTTAACATCCAGTTGACATCCCATCGTGTGGTTGTCTTTCTCCACGGCAGAGCAGTATGGAAAATATCCTTCCGAGCCCTTTCCCATGCATTTGCATTATATCTTGAAGATTTTGCATCCTGCTACTTTGTGATACCTCTATAAATGAACAGAGGAAGTGGCCTTCCCTACTCCAAATGAGAAAGGAAATGTTGTTGTTAGTCATTACTGTCTGTCATCTTGTTTAAGAAGGGGAAGGTGGGTCATATCAAGAGAATCAGAGTTACCAGGTCATAGGCAAGGTGACAGACCTCAAGACTTGTATCTGCTCCATGGACATGTTTCAATAGTTAATGTGGTAAACTTCACTATCTAAGTGGTGAGAAAACAAAGTGTGTAATATCTGAGCACTTAATATTATTTGGCAAAGGAAATAAAATGACTTTTCTGAAAAACTTTTCTGATATGTGTCTCTTGGAGTTCAGAAAATTTTCACTTACTGATTTATATAAAAAATTATTAATTACTGAGGATTTGCCAGGAATAGGTATATCCTCTAACCACTGGCTCAAAATCCCCCAAAATAATATATTTTAAATTTCAGTAGATATATTGCCAAACTACCATCCAAAAGGCAGGTATCAATTTGCACTCCCTCTAATAGTGATTGAGTCTAACATATTATCAAATGTTGTCTGATGGGTGAAAAATAGTATCTTACTATTTTAATATGCATTTCTCTAGTGACCAGTGATATCCAGCATATTTTCACATATCTGACCACCTGTATATCCTCTTGTGAATTGTCTGTTCATATTCTCTGCTCATTTTCTAATTTGTGTGTCTTTTTTATTTTTGTTATTTATTCGTTTCTTGGCTGTGTTGTGTGGCTTATGGGATGTTAGTTCCCTGACCAGGGATAGAACCCAGGCCTTCAGCCATGAGAGCGTGGAGTCCTAACCACTGGACCACCAGGGAATTTCCTTTTTCTTTTAAGAATAGCTTTACTGCTTTGCCAGGCAGAGGGAGCCACAGCAGGCTAATGCTGCAAAACCATGTGTCTCCTCTTCTTTATTGACTTGTATGAATTTATTAGGTTTTATGTATATGAAATTTTCATTCTATATTGTTAATATTTCCTATAGCTCTTTTGGTCTTCTGATTTTGCTTAAGATGTTTTAATACAGAAATGTTGATTTAATTAAGTATAACAATCAATATTAACTCTTTATAGACTTTATAATTTTGGGAATTTTAGTTTAAGAAGGCTGTGTATCACCAATATTATTAACATATTCTTCAACATTTTCCTCTAATTTTTAAATGTCTTTAAAGTTCTAAAATATGAGTACATTCTTACTAAAACTGTAAACAATTTCTAGTAATATGATGAACTAGGCCTTAAGTAAAATCCTTCCCAGTATAGTATATGTAAAAATCCCATATAAAATATCAAAACAAAAATATTTTATGTATATTTGTCTAAGGCTGAACTGGTGAGAAATTAAGGGAAGTTTTTATAGGCTGGGTGAAAAGAAAGCAAAATCTGTAGGGATAGCAAAGCCCTGAGTGTTTACATGATCCTTAGTGGCCAACAGTCCAAGTTTTAATGGGCCCAGTGCTTCAAGGGCAAAGAGAATACCAGGGTCCAAAGTAAGATGAGAGCTAGGATAGCGTATCTTCAAGGATGACTCTTCTGGTGACTGAACTAGAAAAATCCCATACAGCAGAGGATTAGTGGAAATATTTGCCAATCTCACTTGGGCTCTGGGCAGAGCTGAACCAAGAAGAGAAAGGCCTGAGAATTCTTATTCATCAACCTACTTCCACATGTGTTTAGAACTGTACATTCAAAAAAAATGCCCCAAGCCAAAAATGTAGTTGGGGCTTCCCTGGTGGCTCAGTGGTAAAGAATCCTGCCAGTGCAGGAGACAGAGGTTCAATCCCTGGTCTAGGAAGACTTCACATGATGTGGAGCAATTAAGCCTGTGTGCCACAACTACTGAGCCCATATGCTGCAACTCCTGAAGCCCGTGCACCCTAGAGTCTGTGCTTCGTAACAAAAGAAGCCACTGTGGTGAGAAGCCTGTGCATTGCAACCAGAGAGTAGCAAATGCAGCAACGGAGACCCAGCCCAGTCAAAAATAAATAAATAAATAAATAAAAATTTAAAGAAATGTACTTGGGAGTATCCCTAATACCAAGAGGAAGCAAATCCAAACCCTCTTCAAAAGAACACTTGTTAAATTCAAATCTACATACACATTTTCAAGGAATATGATTTTAGATATATGAGGAAATGGCAGAACTAGCACAACGCCAAGTCAGGCATCAAAGTTTTCAAATAATGGAACGATCTGGTATAGAATAAAATATAAGTATCAATAGGCTTAATGTATATAAAAGATTATTGAAAGAATCAGTTCAGTTCAGTTCAGTCGCTCAGTCGTGTTTGACTCTCCGCGACCCCATGAATCACAGCACGCCAGATTGAAAGAATACCAAACTATAAATTATCAGAATTGGCCACACAGATTTGAAAAAGAACCAGAAAGAACTACTACATATTAAAGATGTAATAACTGAAATTAGAAACTCAACGGAAGTCTTGAAGAGTCAATTAGGCTCAGTTGAAGAGACAACACATAATAGATCAAAGGAAATTAGAACAAATTCAGAAGACAAAGAGCATGAAACTACAAAAGAAATATTAAGAGGATACACAGAGAGGAGTTCTGAAATGTTTAATTGCAGTGTCAGGAGAAGATAACAAAGAAGGGAGAAATTATACTATTCCAAGAAATAATAGCTGAAAATCCCAAAATTTGAGGAGAGAATTTCTTCATCTATTGATGAGAAATACCAAAACACAGATCAGAAAACAGAAAGAACTGCAGACCATGTGAGTAAAAAGAAATCCACAACTCGTCATGTTAGAGTGGCATTTTAGAATACCATAAGGAAGAAGACTATATTAGAAGCATGAAGAGGAAAAGACAGTGTTATCTATAAAAGAACTGTATTTAAACTGAAGGATTTTCCCACAGCAACAAAGGAAGCCAGAAGACAGCAGAATGGTACATTAAATGTGCTGAGAGAAGATAAATGTCAAAATATCCTATTATATGTAGCAAAATTATCTTTCAAACATGAGGTTAAAATTAAGTAATTTCTGACTGAAAAAACTGAGAGTTCTATTACAGCAAACCTTTATTCGAAGATCTAGAGAACGCACTTTAGGATGAGGGATAAAAACCACAGAAAGAGAAAGGTGACAAAGAAAAAATAGTGAGCAAAGAATATGGCAAACATGTTGCTAAATCTAAGCAAATGTTTATCGAATAAACCAATGATAATGTTTACTTTGAGGGTTAAATAAGGTAAGCTAGACACACCAAGACAACAACAGAATATATAATGAAAGAGTGGTGAAAGGAATTAAAACATTCTAAGGTTCTTTAATTTTCCTAAGCGTAGATAACCACACTGATTATTCTTCAGGCATGAAGTTAAATATAAGTTTAAAATTTCCAAGGTAACTATATTCATTCACATGCATTGCTACCTAGCAAATTCCCACAAATTTAGCAGCTGAGAATAATATATATTTCTGCTTCTCAGTTTCTGTGGGTCAGGATCTCAGGCACGGCATGAATCCTTTGCTCAGGGTCTCTCTCACAAGGTTGCCGTCAAGGTGTTGGCCAGGCTGGGATTCTCACTGGGAACTCAGGGTCCTTTTCCAATGCCTTCAGGTTATTGGCAGTATTCAGTTTCTTGTGGTTGTAGGCGAGAGGCCTCAGCTACCAGAGGCTGCCCTCTAGGCAAGTCACAATATGACTCTTTGTGTCCCTCCAGGCCAGCAAGATAAGTCTGCTGCTTCAAATTTCCCTTTTCTGGAAGGGTCTACCCTTTCCTACAGGTTCTCCTGATTAGGTCAGGCTCACCCAGGATAATCTCCCTTTTAATCAACTCAAAGTCAACAAAAGTGGAACCTTAATTGTATTTTCAAAATCCTTTCACCTTTGCCGTATGATTTAATCAAGATGGTAATATCCATTATATTTACAGTCCCCACCTACACTCATGGAAAGGGAATTATACTTGACAGGATGGGAATCAGGGGGAGCTATCTCAGAACTCTGCCTATTTCAGTAACCATTAAAAAGTATAATTAGATTCTATGCTTTCCAAACCAATAAAGGTGAAAAAAGAATAGAAAAATAAAAAGTATAGTCAACTAAAACAAAGAGTGAAAACATTTAAAAGTGGCGTACATGGAAAATATAAAAATAAAATGATTAAATCACAATCAATCTCAAGAAACTACATCCTTCTGATGCAGTCAAAGATTGGCAGGTGAATTTTTTAAAAGTTCAACTCTTTGTTATCAAGAAAGTACACATTTCACCATAACAATACAGAAAGTTTGAAAGGAATGCAAGTAAACACTAACCAAAAGGAAACAGATGGCTATAGCAGAAACAGACAAACTCAATTTCAAGAAGAAAGTATTGCTAGAGATCAACTAGGTCACTACATATTGAAAAAAAATTCAATCCATGAGCAAGATATAAAAATTTTAAATTTGTCAGCACTTAAAATATTTTCAACATATGGGATGCAAAATTGTCAAAAGTTGAAGAAGAAATGATCATATCACTGATAGCAATATTTTAACATTCTTTCTTTGATCAATAGATCATGCAGAAGAGTTCTGAGAAACAATTACAAAACTTGGCCTAACAGACATATAATATTGTACCCAAATATTAGAGAATACACATCCCTTTCAAATGTATGTGGAACTTTTACAAAAAATTACCACATACTAGGACATAAAGTATTTCAATAAATGTCCAAGAACCAGTATTCTTGACCAGCATAAAATTATACTGGAAAAAAATAATTAATAAAACTTCCACATATTTGCAAATTTAGAAAAATACTTCCAAATAACTGAAGAGTCAAAGGAAAAATTTACAATGGTAATTAGAAAATGAGTAAAAATGTGTGGCATGCAGTTAAAATGTTACTTTGGGGGAATTTACAGATAAATGCTTATATGGAAAAGAAAAAAACAAGAATAAATGAGAACTCACCTTCAGATATTATAAACAAACAAACAACAAAAACAAGAGACAAAGCAGAGAAAGCAGAATGTGGTAAATAATGAAGATAAAAACAGAAATTAATAAAGTAGAAAATAAACTAAATGATGTATTACTTAGAAATATATATATTACTTTTTATACATCAGTAATTGCTGCTTTTGAACTGTGGTGTTGGAGAAGACTCTTGGGAGTCCCTTGTACTGCAAGGAGATCCAACCAGTCCATTCTAAAGGAGATCAATCCTGGGTGTTCATTGGAAGGACTGACGCTAAAGCTGAAACTGCAATACTTGGCCACCTCATGCGACGAGTTGACTCACTGGAAAAGACTCTGATGCTAGGAAAGGTTGGGGGCGGGAGGAGAAGGGGACGACAGAAAATGAGGTGGCTGGATGGCCATCCATGGCTGGATCACCGACTCTGTGGACATGAGTTTGAGTGAACTCCGGGAGTTGGTGATGGACAGGGAGGCCTGGCGTTCTGTGATTCATGGGGTCGCGGAGAGTCGGACACGACTTAGCAACTGAACTGAACTGAACTGAACTGAATATATAACTTAGGTCTTATTACTTAGTAAACAATATACAGCTAAGTAATAATTATTACTTAATAGTTATAGTATTAAGTATTATTTTTTATATGTTACTTATATAACGCTGAATATTTTTTTCTATAGAAAAAAACCTAATACCAAAAGCAAGGAGTGAGTAACACTAGCTACAGGTTAATAGTTATTTTTCTGGGTGAGGAGGGGGAAGCAATCGTTTAGGGGACCCCAGAGGTCTTCACGGGCTTCCCTGGTGGCTGAGAGGTTAGAGTCTGCCTCCAATGAGGAAGACCCGGGTTCGATCCCTGAGTCGGGAAGATCCCCTGCAGAAGGAAACGGTAACCCACTCCAGTATTCTTGCCTGGAGAATCCCATGGACGGAGAAGCCTGGTAGGCTACAGCCCATGGGGTCGCAAAGAGTCGGACACGACTGAGCGACTGAACTGAACTGAACTGAACTGAGAGGTCTTCACGGTATAGGTGATGCTCTATTTCCTTAATTGAGTGGGAGAGACCCTCGTAACCATTTACCCTTTTACTTCTTTCTCCCTCTTTCCCTTTCTCCTTTTCTTCCTTTCTTACTATTTTCTTTTTGACCATGCTGTCCAGCTTTTGAGATCTTAGTTCCCTGACCAGGAATTGAACCTGAGTCCTTGGCAGTGAAAGTGCTGAAGTCCTAACAACTGAACTGCCAGGGAATTCCCTTCTTCTTCTTTTCTTTCAATGTGTATATACAGTATATATTTTCTTTCATATTGTGATGTTTTACATTTTTAAAATTTTTTCTTTACTGTATTTTTTAAATGCAGATACAGCAAAAATCTCCTTATAACCAAGCCTCCCTCAGAGGAAGATAAACCCTTACTAATTTCATGTGTCTTTTTCTAGATTTTTTTTCCTTACATTAACATACATATATCTGAGAAACATGTAGTTTGCTATAGTTTGCTATTTTGTGGGAGTGGGGGTTAACATAAAGTGATATTTTACCAGCTGTACTATTGTAGAATTTGTTTCTTTCCCTTAATAATATCTCTTAGCAAACTTCCTTTATAAGTACACGGATATCTGTCTCATTTCTGCATGTGTGTGTTTTCACAGTATACCAACCAGAATAAGCTAGGCTGTGCAATAGTAATGAACAAACTTGGATTCTTGGTAGCTTATAACAAGAATTGTATATTTTCAAGCTTATGCTACCTGTCTACTGTGAATTGACTTACACTGTGTGTTCGTGTGTGTGTCAGTGTATTATATACTTGTCTCTGCACCTCCCGCTATGTAATGTTTTTTAAACTGCTTATTATTAATGTGGGTTGTTTTTTTTTGTCTATTTTCTCTTCTATGCCAAATTTCAATCAGTTTGTCAAATTTTATTAAAAGACATACATTTTAACTATGGCTTTTCTCCTTAAAGCCCAGTTCTCCCTCTTCTCAGTAAATGGCATCATTATCCTCCTAGTTAAGCCAAAAAACTTAGGAGTTATTAATATCTTGAGTGCTCTCGCTCTCACTCATATTCATTAGCAAGTCCTGTGGCTGCTGCCTCCAAATTGTATCTTGAATCTGATCACATACACAAATAAATTCACTAGTAACGGCAATATGTCCTTATTCTTAAAAAAAAAAATCCCTACATGCCCTAGTCTCATTTATTTATATGCAGAAATGGCCAGGAAAATGCTGGGCACCTGATGACATTAGAGGCACCATCTCTAGACTGCTTCCCTGTAGATTCTTCACATGTGAGCAAAATAGAACCTCTAAGTTGTTGACCCACTGGGTTTCTTTCTGGTGTCTGTTATTTGAAACCAAACACAATTATTAAAAAATAGGGGTCTTTTAAATTTGCAGTATTGAAAAGATTTACTATATATTTGGAAACCAGATATACTTCTAAACTTAAAAAGCAGAATGATTAAAAAAAAAATCAGACCATCATTAGGATGAGGTAGTTATTCACACTATTTGCCAAACTGATCTGGTTAGTGCCCTTGCTTGGTGCACAGTGGGACAGCACTTCCTGCCTCCTTGTGGTCACATGAAGCCATGGAACTCATTCTGGCTCATGAATTGTGAGCAGAAGTGGAAGGGGTGCCTGTGGCCCAGAACAGTGAATTGGCTATGTAAGATCCGTCAGAGCTCTCTTTCCCTTGCACTACAGTGACCGGCAGTGTTCATAGCAGTGGCCACTCCATAAGCCTGGGTCCCAGAATGAGGAAAGAAATCTTGCATCTTGTTTATTTGTTGATGTATTTATCTCCCCCCTCCCACTTTGCATTGGGCTTCCCTTGTAGCTCAGCTGGTAAAGAATCTGCCTGCAATGCAGGAGACCCCTGGATCAGCAGACCAGGGTTCGATCCCTGGGTTGGGAAGATCCCCTGGAGAAGGGAAAGGCTACCCACTCCAGTATTCTGGCCTGGAGAATTCCACTGACTGTGTATAGTCCATGGACTGTGTATAGTTGCAAAGAATTGGAAACGACTGAGCGACTTTCACTTTCACCCACCTTGCATTAGAACATAAACGTGAGAACAGAGATGCTGTGTCACTCATCACTGTACCTCCAATGCTTAAAATAGGAACTGACTCATAATTAAATGTTCTACAAATATTTGTTACTGGTTGATTTCGACTGAGGCTGAATTTAACTTATAGATTACTTTAGGAGTGAACTGGCATTTTTACAATGTTATATCTCTTCCTTTATTTGGCTGATTTTTTTAAAGACCAGCAGTAAAGATTTAATATTTTCTTCATACAGGCCTTGTGCACATATTACCCAGTTTACAGCTCAATATTTTACAGTTTTTATTGCTATTGAGAATGCGGTTTTTCTCAGTTATTGTTGGCTATGAGGAATGCTACTATCTTTGCATGTTGATCTGTGTCTTGGCCAAAATGTCTTAGTTTGTCGTTCAGTTCTCTGAGTTATGTAGGTACGCAGTCACATTGTCTACAATTTCCTTGCCTTTCCCTGTGACTTGGGATTCTTGGGTGACTGGCTTATAATTTGGGGGCTCCCTGAACACTATTCAAATTAGTATTTCATGATATTTCTATACTACAAATGTACTTATTTGGTATTCTGAATCACAGCTGAGAGGTTATGTCCCTCCTCTTTCCTTATGAAACTGATGTTTGTTATTCATAGGCTGTGTCACATACTGGATTATTGTGAGCCTGTAACAAGGATTCTGGAGACCACGTATATGTGGATGGGAGTGAACATCATCAGTAAACATTTGAGGAAAAGCAAGAAGCTAATAACCCCAGCTGGGGACAAGCTTGGTCAGGTCATTGAACTGATTGATGTTGGCCAGCTAGCTCCAGCACATGATCTGAGGAATGGAGGCACTTCTCCAACCTGAAATAGAAACTCTGGAGGGTAGCTGACATAGAGGAGGTATCAAGATTCTCTTTAGGACCTGTTTTGTCCAAACCTCTAGGGAAGCAGCACTCCATAGGAGGAATATTTTGATGGAAAAGAAAGCTGTGGCTTTCAAGAAAGGAAGCCCCCCACAAGCTGAACTCTCCAAGAAAGGTCCAAGTCTTGGAGAATATTGGGTTACCCTTTGCCTCTAACATTCATGACGCACTGGGCCTCAGACTCAGCACAATGCAGCAGCCCTGGGAAGGCTCCCTTGACCTGAGACAGAGTCACAGATTCTTCCACTAGGCTTCTTAGTAGCCTCTGTGCCCACTTCCCAGGTAAAGAATCTGCCTGCCAATGCAGAAAACACAAGAGATGTAGGTTCAATCCCTGGTTGGGAAGATCCCCTGGAGGAAGGCATGGCAACCTACTCCAGTATTCTTGCCTGGAAAATCCCATGGACAGAGAAGCCTGCTGTCCACTACCTTCCCACTACCGGGCACAGGGCTTTTTGCACATGGAAGTTATGAAATATTTGTCTAGTTCCTAGCATAAAGATACATATCTTGAATGAGTAGGTTTGACTTTTGTCAACTTGAGAAATAAAAAATAAAAATTTGTCCATATTACTCAAGAGAAAACCAAATATCCTATAATCTTTTGGCAAACCTTAAGACTTCCTTACTTCTGGATATATACATTTCATGCTGAGATTTCTGCAAATATTTTTATGCAAACTTATGTGTTATATTTTTGACTTGACAAGTATTCAGTAAAGGTTGGTGGTGCAAGATGTCCCAACACATAGTTAGAAAATTGATGGAGAGTATGGAGGTTTCCCAATGGGTAAAAATAACTTTATGCTAAAAGTTAGATTTCAAGGGTTGCTGCTGCTGCTAAGTCACTTCAGTCGTGTCCGACTCTGTGTGATCCCATAGATGGTAGCCCACCAGGCTCCCCCGTCCCTGGGATTCTCCAAGCAAGAACACTGGAGTGGGTTGCCATTTCCTTCTCCAATGCATGCAAGTGAAAACTGAAAGTGAAGTTGCTCAGTTGTGTCCAACTCTCAGCGACAAGGGTTAAGGATGTTAATTTTGGAAAGAGGGTAGCAAATATGAGTCAGGATACCTATTTTAGGAAGAGACTGGAGTGAAGAAAACCTAGTTACCAGACCTGGGTTTAACAGTTAGGATTGGGACTTATTTAAAAAGGGGAAAAAATAAAATAAGATAAAATTAAAAAGGCATTTGTCTAGTTGTTAAAATTAAGATCCTATGTTATGACTAGGTTAGTTGTTAGGATGACTCTGTGCTGGGTCTTCAGTTCAGTTCAGTCGCTCAGTCATGTCCGACTCTTTGCGACCCCATGGACCACAGCACACCAGGCCTCCCTGTCCATCACCAACTCCCGGAGTCCACCCAAACCTATGTCCATTGAGTTGGTGATGCCATCCAACCATCTCATCCTCTGTTGCCCTCTACTCCTCCTGCCTTCAATCTTTCCCAGCATCAGGGTCTTTTCAAATGAGTCAGCTCTTCACATCAGGTGGCCAAAGTACTGGAGTTTCAGCTTCAACATCAGTCCTGAAGATTGGAGCTGTTCAAGTAGTTGATGTCTGAGATCAGGATTGAGACTACAATTAGCTTCTAAAAGAGGATCAAGTGCCCTCAACTTGGGGAGGAGGCAGTAAAGGCTTGGGAACCCTATTTGTCTGATAACAGCAATTAAGAATGGCAAATAGGGAAATATGCTCCTGCTATACTCATAACAGACTGTATTAGGGTTTTCCAGAGAAATAAAAGTTATAAATATACAGAAAGAGGTTTATTATAAGGGATCGACTCCTGTGATCATGGAAGTTGTGAAATCCCATGATCTGCTGTCTGGAGGCAGTTCCATTCCAAATCCAAAGGCCTGAGAACCAAGAGAGAAAGTGGTGTAAGACCCAAGGGCAGAAGATGAGCAGCCCTGCTGAGGCAGAGGGCTTATTAACTCCTCTTCTCATTTTTGTGGGCTTCTCAGGTAGTGCTAGTGGTAAAGGACACACCTGCCAATGCAGAAGACACAAGAGACCTGGGTTTGATCCCTAGGTCAGGAAGATCCCCTGGAGAAGGGAATGGCAACCCACTCCAGTATTCTTGCCTGGAGAATCCCATGGACAGAGGAGGCTGGTGGGTTACAGCCTATAGGGTCACAAAGGGTTGGACATGATAGAACTGACTCAGCAGCAGCTGCCTTTTTGTTCTACCAAGCAGTTGATGGATTGGATGATACACTCCTGCATTGTGAGGACAAACATTTTTACTCAGTTTATTGACTCAAATGCTAATCTCTTCCAGAAATACTCTCACTAACACACCCTGAAGTAATGTTTTGCCATCCTGGCTGGGCATCCCCCTTTAAATTGACACATAAAATTAACCATCAAACAGACACTGGAAATGGAGCATAGTACTCTTTTGCAAGGAGCCAAGATACAACTTTATATTATCTCTCAAAAAAGTTGCTAACAATAAATCTCATTGTTTTTGTTGTTCTGTTGCTAAGTCGTGTAAAACTGTTTGAGACCCCATGGACTGTGGGACACCATGATTCCCTGTCCTTCACTATTTCCCAGAGTTTGCTCAAACTCAAATCCATTGAGTCGGTGATGCCATCCAACCATCTCACCCTCTGTTGTTCCTTTCTCCTTCCACCCTCAATCTTTCCCAGAGTCTTTTTCAATGAGTTATCAGTCTTTTCCAATGAGTCTGTATCAGGTGGCCAAAGTATTGGAGCTTCAGCTTCAGCATCAGTCCTTCCAATGAAAATTCATTTGACCAAGCAAACATAAACCTATCTGCTATCCCCATGACCAATAATAAAGCAATATTCAGTTCCAGAGTCCATTTGTTTCCATTTCTTTGTGGCCAGTTCTCAGAATTGTGGCAGCTCATATCCTGGGTACAGTCTGGTCATCATGTAGTTAACTTTTCCACCCTGGGATTTCAGTGTCTATAGGACAGCTCACAGAATATGGCCCAGAATATTATCTATAGTCCTTGAGAAAGAACTAAAGGCCCTTGACTAGGTTTAATGACTACATTATTATTATTATTGTCTCCTTTGACCCTTCTCCTTTGTCTCCACATTTCTCACTTCTCTGATTAAACTTATTCTTTGACTAAAATTTTCCACAGACAAAAAGCAGACAGAGGACACGGGGGTGGGGATGCAAAGACCATAGGGTCCTGCTCCATTTTACTCGGAAGCACCATGAAGTCATAACAACTACTCATGTAGATGCTCTTATCCCACCCTGTCCTCTTACAACTTTGATTTCCTTTTAGCTGCAATGAGAGATAACGTGCAT
Source organism: Moschus berezovskii (assembly GCF_049115385.1). NCBI lineage: Eukaryota > Metazoa > Chordata > Mammalia > Artiodactyla > Moschidae > Moschus > Moschus berezovskii. Next base: position 129,721,045 of record NC_142460.1, on the reverse strand, counting down.
TGCCAAAGTGTTCATGAAATAACTTTGAACAATTACCTCAAATAGCTTCTGAGTACGGCATTAATAGAATTTGATAAACAAAACGTTTTTGGAATTACATATTTTGATTTAGGAGAGAGAAGATTATTATTTATTTCAAAATACTAGAAAAAGAAACTTTGACAAAACTGGATGTGGCAGGGGTAAGCAGAAGAAAACAGTGATTTATAGTAGGTGTCATGAAGAGTTTGTAAGATGGGTATCTGTGAGTATTTATTGTTTATCAATACGGGCCATGGGCTCTACAAGGTTGAGACCCATTTCTCTGTATTTGCTTCCTGAGAAATCTCATTCATTAATCTGGCCTCAAGTACATGTGACTCAAATCTAACTATTTCCTTGGCTTCAGTGTCTTTGAATGAGTCCCTATTGTTTAACCAAATTGTTAATTTAGTATTCAAGCATCCTCCAAACAAGGTGCCCTTCACACATGACCAGATTCTATCCCCATCCCCCACCCACACATCCTCTTTACTCAGCTATATCAAACCTCAGCTATTCTCAGAACACACTTCCTCTCCTCTGATTTCAATTTCATTGTCCATCTGGGATAGCCTTTCCCTTTCCTCCTCCTTCATTATGCAAATGAGATATCATTCGAAGGCCACTCATCCTGAAAAGGACTTCTGGTCAGAATGAACAGTCCTCCTGCATTCCTATGGTACTTCCGAGTGGACCTTTTTTTTAAATGACTACTTACTTTCCAGTTATCATTGCTACCTTTTACCCATCTCAAAAGAAGCAGTCAAAATGTCCGAGCACCAAAGTAGGCAATCAAAAGCATGTCCAGAAAGACATTAACCAAGAAGCATCTTCGTTTTCCTAAGTATTTTAAGCTAAAATTTTACTTCATTCATATAAAGGATTTCTAATTATGTTATCTCCAGATGCCTTATTCTATCATTCTATCCTCTGCTCTGTAATGCTGTGACTAGGGGCCTAAAATCCAACATTTCCCAAGTGTTTTTTTGCCAGTTGGCTTCCAGTTAGATTCTGCTAGTAAGACACACCATTGGAAAGTCACACGGCAGGGACAGGGGAGAAGCCAGTGTTTGTTTTCCCTACACCTCTCTCTGTCCTTTGCAGAGAAGCATTCCTGGGGTGTGTGTCCATCCCAAGTAAGGTTGCTAGATTCAGCAAATAAAAATAAACAACAACCAATTAAATTTGAATTTAAGATAAGCAACGAATGCTCCTTTATTTTAGGTATATCCCATTTAATATTTGGAACATACCTACAGTAAAAAGTTCTTCATTGTTCATTTGCAATTCACACTTATCTGGTGTCCTGTATTTTACCTGTCACCTGTACTTATGAGGCCTCAGCATTTTGTTTTAATTATCTTCCCTTACCCGTTTCTGGCTAGATTCTGTCTATTTCTGAGTCTTTAAGGACTGATTCTGCTGCATGACGTAGGTTTCCCAATTTGCTTTCCCTCATTGACAGATTAGGATTCAGCTTCTTTTAGTGTACAACTCTGATTTCTTAGTTTATTCTCTAGAAAGACTGGAAAGGAGAATGTCAGTGAATGACAGTAGAAGTATGTGAGAAGTAGCTATACAGACCTGGCCCTCTGATTTTTTATCCTGAAGTTGACTCCAGTGTCCTCTCATGAAGCTGGGCAAGACCATATAGTTCAGTTATTCAAGGGCTGTCTTTGTTTACACCTGTTTTCTGGAATCTTCATTATTGGCAACCCTTCCACTTTCAAAACTGTCCAAGTGTGGATGATAAATGATGTGTGTGCCCCAAGCATGAGCCACGCTTGCTGGACACTGACCTGCAGACCCTCTCCTCTCACTCGACTGCCCTCACGCTTCTCAGCGCCAGTTAAGAACTACTTCCAGTTCCCTGGATACAATGTGCTATTTCACCCTTTTTTTTGATGGCTCCTGTGGATGGAGGAGCCTGGTAGGCTGCAGTCCGTGGGGTCGCTAAGGGTCGGACACGACTGAGCGACTTCACTTTCACTTTTCACTTTCCACTTTCACACATTGGAGAAGGAAATGGCAACCCACTCCAGTGTTCTTGCCTGGAGAATCCCAGGGACGGGGGAGCCTGGTGGGCTTCCGTCTATGGGGTCACACAGAGTCGGACACGACTGAAGTGACTTAGCAGCAGCAGCAGCAGTGCTTCCTTAAGGTTCTATTACCTTATTTATAACAATATTCACACCACATATTTATCTCCTTCATTAGACTACTTGAAAATGGAGACCGTTTTGATTGAACTGTGTGTATTGCCAACATCTTGCATTAAATCTAGATATATTATGTTCTCAATATAAGTTTGATGAATAAAGCATATCAAAATTAAATTATATATGGATATAAACAAAGAAAATAGACAAAAGTAAATTCATAATCAGATTTGTCAATGTTTCAGATGATTTTTAACATTTTTAATATTGTTTTTATAATAAAATATTTTACAAATAGCAAGGTTGATCATAGAGTGTTTTTCTAAAATATTTTAAAAAATAGCTCAATCCTCAGTTGCTTCTTAAAGGGTGAACTTTCATTTATTCTGACTGTAGCAGATATACAGTGCTTGCCATTTTGTGTGTACCCAATAAATACTGAATGAATAATCACAGATTCATTGTGAGTTTGAAGAGAAATGAGTGGTTATAAAGAATGGGGATCTTAAAATAATTTTTAAAAGAATTTGCTGACCTATGCAAACCTGTGATTTGGATGATTGACATGAAAAGGGAGTCAGTTTGGTTCATGGTGGTCAGGTTGCATGGCCCAGTTCTTCGGGTTCCCCTGGCTGCTGGCTGGGCAGATATTCAGAGGATACTGAGAGCTTCGCATGTAGCTGGGGCCAAAGATATCTGAGTCATCTGTCCTTGCATAAATGCCCATCTTTATCAAGGTGAAGAGTGACTGCCCCTCCCTAGTTCCAGACACAGCCCTCAGACTGTCCCTCTGCTCATTTTAATGGCATTGTATAGCACCCTTGTTCATTTTCATCTTATTTGGGAAGGGGGATAACAATGTTGGGGTGCTGGGGAAGGGGTTCAGCACACAATGCTTTATTCTGCCAAGGAAATACAGTATTCTGATAGGACTCTGAACTTGTTCCTTGTCTGGAAAAGGTTAAAAGTTGCAGATTTTTTTTTCTTCCAGTTTTACTGAGATATAACTGACCTACAGCACTGTATAAGTTTAAGGTGTACAGCATAATGACTTGACTTAGCATACATCATGAAATGACTATCATGATAAGCAAGGATTGCAGGTCTTTTAAAATGTTAGCTGGTAAACAAAGCTTGTCAGAGGAGAGGAAGAAAATTTCACCAACCATGTGCCATGTTCTGTGATATGTTTTCACATTTATAAGATGTAATATAATAAACTATCACAACACCCCTGCTTTTGTCATCATTCAGCACTTGGTAAGTGCCAGGGGCTGGATATGAGCTCAGATCCAGTGGTCTACCCATGTGAGAGAAAAGCTCTCCTCCTTTGGTGATGTGAATGAAAGTGCAGGTTCTTTCCTGGAGAAAATGGAACTTGGAAGAGTTTCATGGTTGGAATATCATTTTTTGCAGCATCAAAGAATCTCAACTGGGATAATAAATACCTGTTGTTCTCATGACATCTTTTTGAGAAGAGAGCATATTTCTGACAGCTCAGTGCAGAAATGCTTGAGGTCTGAACTTTTTACTTGCAATGAAAATGGAAAATTAAAATTTAAGCCTGGTCTCACTGGTAGATATATAGATGTTTTCAATTTGTGACTCATTGAGCTGTAGGTTTATGATTTTTGCCTATTTCTATCTGTATGCTATAATTCACTTTTCCAAAAGTCCATTTTTTAAAAGACCAAACAAAAAGTTATCATGGGAAAACTAGGGATGTTCCAAGTCTGCATAAACTAAGCAAGTCACACAACCACATCCCAATTCTTCTTTACCTGTAAAAAATAAAGTTAATAGAATAAGCTGCCACTGTCCTCTAAGAGATGAGCTTCTATTATCTTTACTTGGTCAGTACATGGTTGAGTTTCTACAGTCAGACCTCCCATCTCCACAGTAAGAAATTTTTTAAAAAGTTTCCTTCATTCCTGAATTTTAAAACAAATTTCTTGGTGATACAACAGAGCTTGCCAGTAACACTCTTGCAATCCTATCTTTATCTGCATAATCTCAGAATACTGGCTCAGATGGTAAAGAATTCTCCTGCAATGCAAGAGACTTGGGTTCAATCCCTGGATTGAGAAGATTCCCTGAGGAGGGAACGTAAACCCACTCTAATATTCTTGCCTGGAGAATCCCATGAACAGGGAGCTTAGTGGGCTACAGTCCATGGGATCACAAAGAGTTGGATACAACCAAGTGGTTAACACTTTCCCTTTTTTTTCATGGAAATATTAGAACTTATTGAAAATTTTCTTCTGTTCCCTGCATTACCTCTGTTAAAGCTTTCTTAAAACCTTCTTTCTTTTATCTTTGTCTTTCCCTCATTTGAAGACATGTTGTATATTAAGTATGAAAACCTCTGTGCACTGAAGGCTGACTGGTAACTCCGTGTACATGAGCCAAGTTTGCCAACTGCCAGATTGGCTATAGGTTAATTAAATTTTGAGTTAGGTATTATGATGTGAAAACTCCCAACTGTCAAAACATAAAGGTCTCTTCTCTGACATCATACAATTTCTGTAGAAAAGCCTTTCTTTTTTTGGCCTAGGGAGTAACATCTCATTCTGAACGGTCACCCAGCAGAAGGGTGTGTGTTTGTATGTTTTCTGTTCCTCGTTCAGACTTTTAGTTAACCCTCTGTTTTCAGTAATGCATTTTGCCCCTTCCCTCTGTATCCTCTGCATCAGCCCGCTAAGCCTCAGCTTTATCCTGCTGCATCAGTTACTATCCATCTTCTATCCACATGTCACCTTCCAGAGAGATGTGCAAATCTCTCATCCTCCGATGGACTCTCCTGCTCTTGGTATGAGTTTACATTTTCTTTGTACTCTTTTGCCATCATTTTGGTGGAGTCTTTAGAAGGAGAAGAGATAAATACATGTATTCAATTTGCCACCTTTAATTGGACTGCTTAATTTTAAAAGTGTTTGTGTTACAAACTTCCCTCTCCTATAAATCTGGTCTTGTGAATAATGTAAATTTCCTACCAAGAAGATTAAAGAAGCGATTCTCTACATGGTTATGGGAGTAAGGTTCAGGCAACTTTGGGTGGTTTAAAGTTTCTTATTGAGTAATCTGGAAAGTACTAAAGATACTGCTCAGAGCAGTGTGAGATGAACTTTCCCTTTATGACTTCAAAGGTCTGGTTACTTATTTACAACTGGGATAAGATAAACAGTCAGACAACTAGAGAACTGCCACAAACCACTTGTACAGTTGTTTTTATCCTGCTACCAAAACCATGCTCTGTCCAAATCTTTGATTACCCTAGCTTTCCAACACTGGGAGGAGAACGAGCTACAGTGTCACACAGGCAGGCCCCTCCTAAGTCCTACTCACTCACAAAGAATTTCCCCTTTGAGCTTCTATGACGCTGGCTGGTTACTCACACTGTAGATTCCTCAGGATTGGCTGGGCCTGCAAATAAAACATTGTTTGCCCATAATCAAGTTGATAAGCTACAACATAAATGCACGTAAGTTCCTATTCTAAGACTATATCATGAAGCATTTGCTCTCTTCTTTCTTAACATTTTCATGCAGCACCTGGAACCGGAACACTGGTTCCAGCCATAAGAAAAGGTCTTAAAAGAAAAATTTAGAAAGCCTAAAATGGGCCTGTGGAATTCTAAAAAGCCCAAAGCCAAGCAAGCCCGAATTCTTCTTCTGGGACTTGACTCTGCTGGGAAGTCTACTCTCCTTTACAAACTGAAGCTTGATAAGGATATTGTGACTATCCCAACAGTAGGTTTCAACGTGGAGATGATTGAGTTGGCAAAGGGTGTCTCGCTCACGGTCTGGGACATTGGAGGACAAGAGAAAATGAGAAGCATGTGGGGCCTCTACTGTGAGAACACTGATGGGCTAGTGTACGTTGTGGACAGTACGGACACACAGCGACTAGCAGACTCCAGGAAAGAGTTTGAGCACATCTTGAAGAATGAGTACATTAAAAATGTGCCTGTGGTCCTGTTAGCCAACAAACAAGATGTGCCTGGAGCTCTAAGTGCCGAGGACATCACCAGGATGTTCAAAGTAAAGCAACTCTGCAGTGACCGGAACTGGTATGTGCAGCCCTGCTGTGCCATCACTGGGGATGGGCTAATGGAGGGGTTCCAGAAGTTAACTGGATTTGTGAAAAGCCACATGAAATCAAGAGGAGACACTTTACCATTCTTCAAGCAGCACTGAGGTCCAAGTGGAGGAAGAGACGCTGATGAAGTTGAAAGGGTAATTTTTTTTTTCCAGGTCAAGTAAGAAAAGCAAATTGCCAAGTTGACAAACTTTTCCTGAAATGTTCTTTCACCTAAATTCCATTAAACAACTTGGAATAATATCTAGAAAATTGTTATTTTGGGCCAAGAACTTTAGCAAACTATGTGGTAATGATAATTGTGAATGAAAATGTTACAATTTTGTGCATGTTTGATGATTCCAAATAATCACATTTGGGAACAAATTCTTGCCTTATTATTTTTATGTGACTACTAGAACAAAGTTTAAGCTGTTAATGGAGTCAGACTTCTTTCAGACTGTTTCCAGCTGTTACAGGTATTCAATTTCCACAATGCTCCTGTGTAATAGCTGGGTGGTATAAAAAAATGAACTTTAAATTATGAAGAGGAAAATGTTTGCTGTTAATATTTTATAACTCCCTATTTCCTAAATAAAGGGATTTTGTTTTGTTTTACTATATTTCTGCTAGGTTTTTGAAATCTATTGCTAGAAACTTCTTACAGTGAGTCAACCATGAACCCCAGGCTGTCAATTGCCCAGTGGTTGTGTTCTCCTATAGGGAGCAGAAGTTTGTATCTTAGAGCTCTGGGGATCAAGAGAGCATCTTAGAGCTTAGGGCAAGGTCTGGACTTATTGTCCAGCTGGAGGCTGCAATTTCAAGACTGGCTTTGGTAGAATTCAATATAACAGTTATTATTTGGGAACGTATGTACAGCTCACTGTACTGATCAAACAGGAACCAGAGCCATACTTTGCTCTCAGAGACCCGGCAATTCACAGGGGAGACAAACAAAATAAAGCCAGCAGATAGAATAAGGCAATAAGTACTAAGTGCTATAACAGGAGAGCCTCATTCTGACCTGGGAAAACAAGAAGTACTTCATGCAGGAGGTGGTGTTAAGTCCCCAACTCCGGGGGACCCCGTTGAAGGTACAGGTTAGTCACTGGAAGGTCCCATCACTTGGAGATTCTCCAGAGATATTGCTGGAGAGGGGAAGAGGGGAGAAAGAACTGAAGATTGAACTGGAATTCCCCTGAGAGGCTCAGAAGTCCCAGAGAGGCCCTGGAACTAACAGAAGACACTCTTTCCCTCTACCCTACCACCAACAAGCCTCATTTGGGTTAGAAGCAGACCTCAAGCCCCCACTGCAGCCCCTGGGACTCCAAATTGTAAGGTCACAAAGGAAAATAAAGGCACAGTAAAGCAAGGGTGCTTGCTCCTGGATTCCTTCTGTAGTTTTCTTCTCTCGCCCTGCTGCTGCTGCTGCTGCTGCTAACTCACTTCAGTCGTGTCCGACTCTGTGTGACCCCATAGACGGAAGCCCAACAGGCTCCCCCATCCCTGGGATTCTCCAGGCAAGAACACTGGAGTGGGTTGACATTTCCTTCTCCAATGTGTGAAAGTGAAAAGTGAAGTCGCTCAGTCGTGTCTGACCCTTAGCGACCCCATGGACTGCAGCCTACCAGGCTTCTCCATCCATGGGATTTTCTAGGCAAGAGTACTGGAGTGGCTTGCCATTGCCTTCTCCATCTCTCTCTCTCGCCCTAGCCCTGATTTATTGTTTGGCAACAAATCCTTCTGTGTTGCATGGCAGGGATTCAAGTAATAAAGTAGACATATCTTTAACTACAGTTACCATTGGTTGAATACTGTGTGTGCCAGGAACTGTGTTAAACACTTTCATACACCTACTCATTTAATGTTCATAACTGCCTGGAGGGAAATAGGCACTTCAAGGCCTATGCCGTTAATTGACATGATGTTGTTTTGTAAATAAGGTATGGCCTCTGTCTTCAGTGAGCTCAGTGAAGATAAATTCAGGACTTCCCTGGTTGCACAGTGAATAAGACTCTGCCAGCCAATGGAGGGAACACGGGTTTGATCCCTGGTCCAGGAAGATTCTACATGCTGCGGAGTAACTGAGCCCGTGGCCCAGAACCACTGAGCCCACACTCTAGAGCCCACGAGCCACAACCACTGAAGCCTGTGTGCTCTAGGGCCCTTGAACTGCAACTATGGAGCCTGTGTGGCACAATTGCTGATGCCTGTGTGCCTAAAGCCTGCGTTCTGCAATGAGAGAAGCCACTGCAATGTGAAGCCCACACTCTGCAATGAAGAGTAGCCCCCGCTTACCTCAACTAGAGAAAGCCTGTGCTCAGCAATGAAGACAGTGCAGCCAAAAATAAAAATATTTTTTAAAAAAGGATAAATTCAAGCTAAGTATTCAGTTCAGTTCAGTTCAGTCGCTCAGTCGTGTCCGACTCTCCGCGACCCCATGAATCACAGCACGCCAGGCCTCCCTGTCCATCACCAACTCCCGGAGTTCACTCAAACTCATGTCCACCGAGTTGGTGATGCCATCCAGCCATCTCATTCTCAGTCGTCCCCTTCTCCTCCCACCCCCAACCTTTCCCAGCATCAGAGTCTTTTCCAGTGAGTCAACTCGTCGCATGAGGTGGCCAAAGTATTGGAGTTTCAGCTTTAGAAGCTATTACTCAGCCATAAAAAAGAATGAAATAATGCCATTTCCTGCAACATGGATGGACATGCAAGTTATCCTAAGTGAAGTAAGCCAGACACAGAAAGACATATATCATACAATATTGCTTATACGTGGAATCTAAAAGAAAAAAAGAATACAAATAAACTTATATACAAAATAGATATAGACCCACAGACATGGAAAACACACTTATGGTCATCAAAGGGGAGAGGGGTAGAGGGAGTGATAAATTACCAAGTTTGGAATTAACATACACACACCACTGGATATAAAATAGATAACCAACCTGGCCTTACTGTATAGCACAGGAAAGTATACTCAATATTTGTAATAATCTATAAGTAAAACAATCTTAAAAAAAGATATATATTATATGTAAGTATTACTGAATCACTTTGCTGTACACCTGAAACTAAAACAACATTGTAAAACAGCTATACTTCAAGAAAAATAAAATACATAAATAAATATAAAAAATAAATCCAAGCTAGATTAAAAATAGAAGAACACTATGGTCCTAAAATCCAACTTCTAGGTATATATGCAAAAGAAATGAAATCATTACCTTGAAGAGATATCTGTACTCCCACATTCATTATTTATAGTAAATCAAGACATGGAAATGCCAAAGAACGTTCAAACTATTGCACAATTGTACTTATCTCACATGCTAGCAAAGCAATGCTCAAAATTCTCCAAGCCAGGCTTCAACAGTACGTGAACCATGAGCTTCCAGATGTTCAAGTTGGATTAAGAAAAGGCAGAGGAACCAGAAATCAAATTGCCAACATCCATTGGATCATCAAAAAATCATGAGAGTTCCAGAAAAGCCTCTACTTCTGTTTTATTGAATACACCAAAGCCTTTGTGTGTATCATAACAAATTGTGGAAAATTCTTAAAGAGATGGGAATATCAGACCACCTTACCTGTCTCCTGAGAAATCTGTACGCAGGTCAAGAAGCAACAGTTAGAACTGAACATGGAACAACAGACTGGTTCCAAATTGGGAAAAGACTACATCAAGGCTGTATATTATCACTGTGCTTATTTAACTTATATGCAGAGTACATCATGCAAAATGCTGGGCTGGAAGAAGCACAAGCTGGAATCAAGATTGCCGGGAGAAATATCAATAACCTCAGATATGCAGATGACACCACCCTTATGGCAGAATGTGAAAAGGAACTAAGCAGCCTCTTGATGAAAGTGAAAGAGGAGAGAGAAAAAGCTGGCTTAAAACTCAACATTCAAAAACAAAAACCATGGCATTTGGTCCCATCACTTCATGACATAGATGGGGGAACAATGGAAACAGTGTCAGACTTTATTTTCTTGGGCTCCAAAATCACTGCACATGGTGACTGCAGCCATGAAATTAAAAAACGCTTGCTCCTTGGAAGAAGAGCTATGACCAACCTCGACAACATATTAAAAAGCGGAGATATTACTTGGCCGACAAAGGTCTGTCTAGTCAAAGCTATGGTTTTTCCAGTAGTCATGCATGGATGTGAGAGTTGGACTATAAAGAAAGCCGAGCGCTGAAGAATTGATGTTTTTGAACTATGGTGTTGGAGAAGACTTTTGAGAGTCCTTTGGACTGCAAGGAGACCAAACCAGTCAATCCTAAAGGAAATCAATCCTGAATATTCACTGGAAGGACTGATGCTGAAGCTGAAACTCCAATACTTTGGCCACCTGATATGAAGTACTGACTCATTGGGAAAGACCATGATGCTGGGAAAGATTCAAGGTGGGAGGAGAAAGGGACGGCAGAGGATGAGATGGTTGGATGGCATTACCGACTCAATGGGCATGAGTTTGAGTGAGCTCCAGGAGTTGGTGATAGACAGGGAAGCCTTGTGTGCTGCAGTCTATGAGGGTGGCAAAGAGTCGGACTGAGTGACTGAACTAAGACATGGAAACAATGTAAATGTCCATCAATGAATGAATGGATAAAGAAAATATGATGTATATATACAGTGGAATATTATTCAGCCATTAAAAGAAAGAAATCCTGACATCTGTGATAGCATGGATGAACCTGGAGTTTGGAATTATGCTAAGAGAAACAAGTTAGACAGAGAAACACAAATACTGTATGATCTTACTTATATGTGGAGTCTCAAAAAGCCAAACTCATAGAAACGGAAAGTAGATTGGTGGTTGCCAAGGGGTAGTGATGGTGGTAGTGGGCTGATGGGGGAAGTTAGTAAAAGAGTACAAACTTAAAATTATAAGATGAACAAATTCTGAGGCTCTCACATAAAGCATGGTGACTGTGATTAACAAAATTGTATTATATACTTGAAATTTGCTGAGAATAACTCTTAAATATTCCCACAATCACCACAAAAAAAGTAACTATGTGAGGTGAAGGAGGATGTGTTAATTAACTCGACTGTGGAAATCTTTTCACAATGTATATGATATCAAATTATCATGTTGTGTACTTTATTATTATACATGCAATATAAAATGTATTAAATTCTGTCTGTCAATTATACTTCAATAAAGTGGGTGGGGAATCCAAGCCAATATATATTGCTTTTATTATAAGAAGTTTCTTTGCAAAAACAGTTAGGTAGAATGAATGATGTAGAGTAACAGAGATGTCAGAAACATGCTGAAAGACTGTGTCAAAGGAGTTTCTGATTTCAGGAAGACCTTAGGGGGATGGCAATAATAAATACTGCATAGTAGAGTTCTTCCTAAGTTTCACAAAATTATTATTATGGGAAATACGCATATTTTTAGAAAATGCATTGCCCCTTACCATTGTCCTTCTTTGATTAAAAAAAAAAAAACCTTCCTAGGACCTTAAGACATTATGTTAAGTGAAATAAGTCAGACAAAGAAAGATAAACACTATATAACCTCATTTACATGTGAAACCTAAAAACAAAACTCATAAAAAAAAAAGAGATAAGACTTACGGTTACCAGAGGCAGAGAATGGGGGTTCAGTTCAGTCGCTCAGTCATGTCTGACTCTTTGTGACCCCATGAACTGCAGCACACCAGGTCTCCCTGTCTATCACCTACTCCCAGAGTTTACTCAAACTTATGTCTATTGAGTCGGTGATGCCATCCAACCATGTCATCCTCTGTCGTCCCCTTCTACTCCTGCCCTCAAACTTTCCCAGCATCAGGGTCTTTTCAAATGAGTCAGCTGTTCGCATCAGGTGGCCAAAGTATTAGAGTTTCAGCTTCAACATCAGTCCTTCCAATGAACACCCAGGACTCATCTCCTTTAGGTTGAACTGGTTGGGTCTCCTTGCGGTCCAAGGGACTCTCAAGAGTCTTCTCCAACACCACAGTTCAAAAGCATCAATTCTTTGGTGCTCAGCTTTCTTTATAGTACAACTCTCAAACCCATACATGACTACTGGAAAAACCAGAGCTTTGACTAGATGGACCTTTGTTGACAAAGTAATGTCTCTGTTTTTTAATATGCTGTCTAGGTTGGTCATAGCTTTTCTTCCAAGGAGTAAGCATTTTTTAATTTCATGGCTGCAGTCACCATCTGCAGTGATTTTGGAGCCCCCAAAAATAAAGTCAGCCACTGTTTCTATTGTTTCCCTATCTATTTGCCATGAAGTGATGGGACCGGATGCCACGATCTTAGTTTTCTGAGTGTTGAGTTTTAAGCCAACTTTTTCACTCTCTTTTTCACCCCCATCAAGAGGCTCTTTAGTTCCTCTTCACTTTCTGCCATAAGGGTGGTGTCATCTGCATATCTGAGGTTATTGATATTTCTCCTGGCAATCTTGATTCCAGCTTGTGTTTCCTCCAGCCCAGCGTTTCTCATGATGTACTCTGCATATAAGTTAAATAAGCAGGATGACAATATTCAGCCTTGATGTACTCCTTTTCCTATTTGGAACCAGTCTGTTGTTCCATGTCCAGTTCTAACTGTTGTTTCCTGACCTGCATACAGGTTTCTCAAGAGGCAGGTCAGGTGGTCTGGTATTCCCATCTCTTTCAGAATTTTCCGTAGTTTGTTGTGATCCACACAGTCAAAGGCTTTGGCATAGTCAATGAAGCAGAAATAGATGTTTTTCTGGAATTCTCTTGCTTTTTCCATGATCCAGTGGATTTTGGCAATTTCATTTCTGGTTCCTCTGCCTTTTCTAAAACCAGCTTGAACAACTGGAAGTTCATGGTTCACATATTGCTGAAACCTGGCTTGGAGAATTTTGAGCATGACTTTACTAGCATGTGAGATGAGTGCAATTGTGCGGTAGTTTGAGCATTCTTTGGCATCGCCTTTCTTTGGGACTGGAATGAAAACTGACCTTTTTCAGTCCTGTGGCCACTGCTGAATTTTCCAAATTTGCTGACATATAGAGTGCAGCACTTTCACAGCATCCTCTTTCAGGATTTGAAATAGCTCAACTGGAATTCTGTCACCTCCACTAGCTTTGTTTGTAGTGATGCTTCCTAAGGACCACTTGACTTCACACCAGGATGTCTGGCTCTAGGTGAGTGATCACACCATCGTGATTATCTGTGTCATGAAGACCTATTTTGTACAGTTCTTTTGTGTATTCTTGCCACCTCTTCTTAATATCTTCTGCTTCTGTTAGGTCCATACCATTTCTGTCCTTTATTGAGCCCATCTTTCCATGAAATGTTCCCTCAGTATCTCTAATTTTCTTGAGGAGATCTCTAGTCTTTCCCATTCTTTTGTTTTCCTCTATTTCTTTGCATTGATCGCTGAGGAAGGCTTTCTTATCTCTCCTTGCTATTCTTTGGAACTCTGCATTTATATGGGAATATCTTTCCTTTTCTCCTTTGCTTTTCACTTCTCTTCTTTCCTCCAACAGCCATTTTGCATTTCTTTTCCATGGGGATGGTCTGGATCCCTGTCTCCTGTACAGTGTCACAAACCTCCATCCATAGTTCATCAGGCACTCTGTCTACCAGATCTAGTCCCTTAAATCTATTTCTCACTTCCCCTGTATAGTCTTAAGGGATTTGATTTAGGCCATACCTGAATGGTCTAGTGGTTTTCCCCACTTTCTTCAGTGTAAGTCTGAATTTGGCAATAAGGAGTTTATGATCTGAGCCACAGTCAGCTCCCTGTCTTGTTTTTGCTGACTGTATAGAATGGGGGGTGGGGAGGGGTACTTGGAGAAAGGTAGTCAAAAGGTACAAATGTCCAGTTAAAAGATAAGTAAGTACTAGGGACATAATGTAAAACACAATAACTATAGCTAGCATTGCTGTATATTATATACAGGAAAGCTGTTAAGAGGGTCCTAAGCATTCGCATCACAAGAATTTTTTCCTTTTTTCTTCTTCTTTTTCTGTTTGTTATGTCTATATGAGATGATGGATGTAAGCTGAACCACTGAGGTAATCATTTCATAATATTATGTAGACCAATCATCATGCTGTGTGCCTTAAATTTACGCACAGATATATGTTAATTATTTCTCAATAAAACCGGGGTGGGGGGGCGGCTAGAAAAAATCTTCCTAATAATCTATTAAAAATTGTCAGAATAGAAAATGTCTCTTGGTGTTCCTGAGTATTTTGGTAGTTTGAATAAAGTTTAGCCCTTTGAGGCCTAGTTGTAACATAATGTAAAATTCAGAGAAAACAGACTGAAAAATAATGAAAAGCAATTAAAATCTTTACTTCAGAAAACCAGGCTAACTGTGGAGGATGTGGTGAGAAGATACAGCCTTAGTGTAGAGCAAAACTTATACAGTGGCTTTTCCCTGTCTTTCATTTCAACATCCCTCTCCCATAAGCAGCTGTTCCTCAAAATCTCTACTAATATTCTCTCTTAAGAAACTTCAACACTGTCATGCTTTATTCTTGCTTCCTTAGGATTCAGTCTATCTTCCATCAGTCACTTGCTTGCCTTTCAATATAAATTTTACCAATCCTTCCTTCAGCACTTCCCTTTTGCTCTCCCTGGCAAGCTCTTCCATACCTTCCAAAATACAAACACACACGCACACACACACACACAGAGTACACTCCTCATTCTGATCTACCTAGTAAAGCCCAGACTTGAAGAAAGGGAAGAGGGTTAGATGGACAACACCAAAACATTCCTTAGCAAGTGAGAGGAAACAAGCTGTGAATATTCATGCCTTGATATTTATTATTGTCATACATTTTATTTTCTATGTGCAACAAGGCAAAACTTTCATCAAAATAGCATGCTGCCATGGATCTGTAGCAACCAAAATCACACTTCTGAAATGTTCTTTGGTTCAAGATTTAGAGACTGAAAGGTAAATATCAGTTAAATATTTTTATCTGATTTTCTAATAACTTCCAGGTGGAAAAAACAAAAAGACTACAGGGCATAAGAACAAAGAATAGCAACTAAACAAATGTGCAGAAGTAACTGACACATGATAAAATTCATTTGTCATTTTAAAAAGCTAAGCATTGTTATGTTCTGATGAACAAACTGGGTTTTGCCAAACCAAGGAAGACAGGGAATTTCAGACGGAGTGTCCTGAAGTGCTGGTCCCTTGTAATGTCGCACCAAGGGACAATCTGCAGAGGCATCAGTGTGTTGAGAATGTAGGAAAAAAAAGTTAAAAGTGTTGGTCTCTCAGTTGTGTCCAACTCTTTGCAAGCCCATGGATTGTAGCCTGCCAGGCTCCTCCTCTATCCTTGCGATTCTCCAGGCAAGAATACTGGAGTGGGTAGCCATTCCCTTCTGGGGATCTTGCTGACCCAGGAATCCAACCTGGATCTCCTGCATTGCAGGTGGGATTCTTTACCACTGAGCCACCAGGGAAGCCCCAAAATAGCATCTGTCAGGCTTCTGTAAGCCCTGAGGTTGGCCTGCTCTTGCTTGCATGACCTCTTTTCCAGAGAGTGAGAGAGACAGACAGACAGAGACTGAGAAGCAGAAAGAAAGCAGAGAGATGTTTCCTTTGGCAGTGTTAGTATTTTAACATAATCTGGGATATAATGTTCACCAGATTTTTAGCATCCGTTCCGTTCCGTCGGTCAGTCGTGTCCGACTCTTTGCGACCCCGTGGACTGTAGCCTACCAGGCTTCTCTGTCCATGGGATTCTCCAGGCAAGAATACTGGAGTGGGTTACCATTTCCCTCTCCAGGGGATCTTCCCGACCCAGGGATCGAACCCGGGTCTCCCGCATTGGAGGCGGACGCGTTAACCTCTGACCCACCAGCATAGTGTTACCTATTAGCAGATTAGAAAGCACATTAGAAAATTAGCACAAGAAAGCACATTTTGCCTTGAAAATATCACACAAATACAAAAGTTGACTATTAAATGATAACCATACAGATAGTATACTCACAAACATTACCTCATTTTGTTCTCACAAAGTCTTATGGGGAAACATAACAAATACTATCGATACCACTTTAAAGAAATAAGGAACTGATTAAGCACTTACTAAACCTAGTCCTTCAGTTTCCAAGACTTAAAAAAAGAAAACCACATGTAAGTATTATACAATGAATTGAACAATAATGTGGCACACACAAATTTTACCATTAAATTTCTATTTCTATAAACTTATGAGACTTTGTATCAGAGTATTTCTTGGGCTAAAAATGTAGAAGGCATCTTCCTTTCCATCTCATATTCCACATCTATGGCAAATTCTGTCAGCTTTTTCTTCAAAATGCATCTCTTCCGGCCACTTTCCAGTCCCCATCACTACTATCAGGCCACCATCAATTCTCACTCAGATGGCTGCATTATCCGTACAGAATTCTGCAGGAGAGGTCTTAAGATGAAAATCAGATCACATCACTGCCCTGTCTTCATGCTTCTGTTCACTTCTTACCCTACCTGGGCCTGCCTTCTGCTTCTCTCCTCTCCCTGTACCTCTCCAGCCACAATTGCCTTAATGTTGCTCTTTTACTGCTAATTTCTTACAGTCTTCCGTTCCGTTCCGTCGCTCAGTCGTGTCCGACTCTTTGCGACCCCGTGGACTGTAGCCTACCAGGCTTCTCCGTCTACCAGATTCTCCAGGCAAGAATACTGGAGTGGGTTACCGTTTCCTTCTCCAGGGGATCTTCCCGACCCAAGGATCGAACCCGGGTCTTCCGCATTGGAGGCAGACGCTTTAACCTCTGAGCCACCAAGGAAGCCCTTAGGACCCCTAAATTTGCTATTTCCCAAGCTTAGAATACACTTTCCTCAGGTCCAACCGATGTGCAGAGGCATTCCTTGTCTAAATGATGCTCTTCATCCCTCCACTCTCTGCTTCTCACCGCGCTTTACTATTTCTCATAGCCTTTATTCAAGTTGCATCATTTACTCAATTATTGTTCCTTTCCCTCTCTAGAAGGTCAGCTCATGGAAGCAGGGACTTTGTTCACTGTTGTATCCTAGAATAGTGGTTAGGACATAAAAGGTATTTCAAAAAATATTTGTGGAAGGAATGAATGAATGGTCTGAATCCTCAGGGGAGGTCTTGTCAGGTCCTGAGGCCGCCTCTAAGGGATGGAATACGGATCCAGTGTGCGCATGCTGGAGAGTAAAAAGAATGGCAGATGTGGACCTAGGCCAGTTTCACTAACCTCAGGGGCAGTGTACTGCACGGAAACCAACATAAACGCTTTGGAGAGACATCTGGGTGGGAACTCCAGTTTGTCTCTTGCTGGTTCTTAAGCAGCTTGCTTCACCTTTGTGAGCCTCGGTTTTCTCAGCTAGAACAATGACTTGAACAAGAAACAGACCTTCATTGTGTTGGAGATTTGGAGGTTGTCACAGCCCGGCTGTTCATTACCTAATACAGGAGGATCATACTTCTTGATCCTCTCATGTGTTCCAAAACACTCCTTTTCTCCTTTTTCTTTTCCACACAAATCCCCTCTTCCCTGTCCCCTACCCATTTTAGGAGCCCCGTTTGAACCACCCCAAAACAGGAAGGGAAAGGGATTTAATTTTTCCTCGATGTTTTATTTTTAAAAACTTCGAACCTTCAGAAAACTTGAAAGTAAAATTAACACAGGTATACGTTTCACTTTCATAATTACAACAATTTTGCCATATTTGTGCTCTTGCTTTCTACACTCCCATATATACATACAATTGCAGTCATGTTGACACTCATGCCTAAATACTTTATCATCTGACCCCTTAAAATGGGTATTCTCTTATGTAACCATAATACATTATACATAGAATTTTAAGCACTAATTAAATGTCATCTAATAGCCCATAGTTAAATTTCCTCAAACAGATCTTATTTATAGAATCTAAAAAATCTGAGATCTATAGCGCTTGGTTGTCACTTTCGATTTAGAATATTTCCCCTGTCTTTTCCTATTTCTTCATGACCTAGAAATTTTTGAAGAGCGCAGTCCAGATAATTTAAAGAATGTCCCACAGTCTGGGTTTGTTTGATTGTTTCTTCATGACTAAATTCAAGTGAACATTTTTGACAAGATTAAATATCAACAACCTCAGATATGCAGCTGATACCACTCGAAAGGCAGAAAGTGAACAGGAACTAAAGAGCCTCTTGATGAGGGTGAAAGAGGAAAGTGAAAAAGCTGAGTTAAAACTCAACAATAAAAAAACTAAGATCATGGCATTCAGACCCATTACCTCACGGCAAATAGAAGGGGGAAAAGTGGAAGCAGTGACAGATTTTATTACTTGGGCTCCAAGATCACTGTGGACAGTGATTGCAGCCATGAAATTAGAAACTCTTGCTCCTGGAAAGCTATGAACAACCTAAACAGCGCATTGAAAAGCAGAGACATCACTTGCTGACAAAGATCTGTATAGTCAAAGCTATGGTTTTCCCAGTAGTCACGTGCAGATGTGAATGTTGGACCCTAGAGAAAACTGAGTGCCAAAGAATGATGTTTCCAAATTGTGGTGCTGGAGAAGACTCTTAAAATTCCCTTGGAATGCAAGGAGATCAAACCAGTCAATCCTAAAGGAAATCAACCTTGAATACTCATTGGAAGAACTGATGCTGAAGCTGAAGTGCTAATACTTTGGCTATCTGACACAAAGAGCTGACTCAATTGGAAAGACGCTGAAGATGGGAAAGATTGAAGGCAAAGGAGATGGAGGCGGCAGAGGATGATATGGTTAGATAGCATCACTGACTCAATAGACATGAATTTTAGCAAACTCTGGAAGATAGTGGAGGACAGAGGAGCCTGGCATGCTATACAGTCCATGGGATCCAAAGTGTTGGACATAACTTAGCAACTGAACAACATTCCAGAGATGCTGTTGCAGCTCCCACTAAATCCAGGAGTAGACACACAGTGTCACACTGATGATGCTATATTTGGTCGCTTCCTTTACGATAGTGCCCACTAGATTTCCCCATGGTAAAAAATATAACTTTCCCCTCTGTTCTTAATAAGTAATTTAATATGATAAGTATGATATTTTGAGACTGTATGAACATTCTGTTCCCCTAAAGCCTTTCTCTTAATGGTTTTATCATCAATTGACAAGCGTTTCCTGAGTCAGTTATTACACTGCTGCTGCTGCTGCTAAGTCACTTCAGTCGTGTCCGACTCTGCGACCCCATAGACGGCAGCCCACCAGGCTCCACCGTCCCTGGGATTCTCCAGGTGAGAACACTGGAGTGGGTTGCCATTTCTTTCTCCAATGCATGAAAGTGAAAAGTGAAAGTGAAGTCACTCAGTCGTGTCCGACCCTCAGTGACCCCATGGACTGCAGCCTTCCAGGCTCCTCCGTCCATGGGATTTTCCAGGCAAGAGTACTGGAGTGGGGTAGTTATTACACTAGGAACTGCAAAATGGTGATTTGCTAAACCTGTTTTTCCTTTTATATTTATCAGCTGGCATTCTTCTGTAAAAAAGAGCTTTTTTTTTCAATCCCCTTCTTCATAAGAAAGCAATCTCCCCTCTCCCTACTCTTTTGTTATAGACTCATAGAAACTTTTCAAATTCAAACTTTTATAATCCAGCGCTACTCAAACTGAGGTTCATAATCTACAGCAGCACCTGCAAACTGCTTAGAAAAGTATTAGTAAGTTCTTGAGACTTCCCTGTCGATCCACAGGTAAAGACTCTGCATTTCCAATGCAGGGGGTGAGGATTTGACCCCTGGTCAGGGAACTAAGATCCTATTTGCAGCATGGTAGGCTTCCCACCCCCCACCAAATGTAAATTCTCAAATTTGAACCCAGACCTATTAGTCAGAATATTTGGGGTAAGTGAGGTGGAGGTGTATGTGAAGGAAGTTCCTGGAATTTGTGTTGTTACTGAGACTACTATAATCCATTTCTATACAATTCTTTTTAATGTTCAAACTGTCCTGAGTTCGCCCAGGAGAAGCTCTTTGAAGCAGCCTCTGTGTTCTGTTGACATCCCTGTTTGTCTTTGAGTAATTCCTTGTTTGGGAGGACACTGAGTCATCTTATACTTTCCCTACTCAGCTGCCTCAGTCCTGGGAGAAATGGTTAATTTACTGGTTCCTTCCATTGCAGAATGGTACTTAGAAACTGAATATTGTTGCTAGCTGTGTTCACTGTTCCTGGATGTCACTGCTTATGGGCCCATTCAATAGAAAAAGCAAAGAAATATATATATATATATATATTATATTGACACCTCCAGATGGAATGCACATCATAGGATTTTTCCTTACCTTCCTCATATCTATTTGCATCCCTCTTCTCCTACAAAGAACTCTGGTTCTAAAAAGCATTAGCGCAGTTACTCATTTGCCCTATGCTACAATAGAAAAAAATACTTTCAGAATCACTATTCCAAACTGCCATCTCTCATAAACCCACTCAGGAAAGTTCAAGACTTTTTAGTTCTTTCTGCTTTTATTCAGAGTGCTGTGTTCCAAAGTTACTTTAATTTTTTTCTGTGCCTATGTTATAAACATAGTACTGGTTTAAGATTGATTTTTGCTATTTGTATTCAATGGCAAGCCACTCCAGTACTGTTGCCTAGAAAATCCCATGGATGGAGGAGCCTGGTAGGCTGCAGTCCATGGGGTCGCTATGGGTCTGACACGACTGAGCGACTTCACTTTCACTTTTCACTTTCACACATTGGAGAAGGAAATGGCAACCCACTCCAGTGTTCTTGCCTGGAGAATCCCAGGGACGGGGGAGCCTGGTGGGCTTCTGTCTATGGGGTCACACAGAGTCGGACACGACTGAAGTGACTTAGCAGTAGCAGTAGCAGTAGCAGTAGCAGTATTCAATTTTAAGTTTTGACACTTCTTTATTATTTGGGTTAATATTAATCTCAATTTTCAAATTCATAGAATATTTACATGCCTTGAAAATGACAATTATATGAAAACGTATATTCAGAGAAGTCTGGCTCATATTTTAACCTTTTCCACTTGGCCGTAACCTGTAACTATATTCATTGTTGCTGTTCAGTTGCTACATCATGTCTGACTCTTTGCAATCTCACGAACTGCAGCTCGGCCACCTTCCCTGTCATTCACTATTTTTATTAGTTTCTTTTTTAGCCTTCCTTTGCTTTTTCATTATCAGGATAATCAAATAGATACAATTACATTCTTATCTTCTATTTCTTACACAAAATGCCACATTTTATACACAGAGAAGAAATAATTTTAAAATAGAGATTTACTGCTGCTGCTGCTGCTAAGTCACTTCAGTCGTGTCCAACTCTGTGTGACCGCATAGACGGAAGCCCACCAGGCTCCCCTGTCCCTGGGATTCTCCAGGCAAGCCAAACTCATTATTACATTAAAGAAGAAGAGGGGCTTCCCTGGTGGTGCAGCAGTTAAACAGCCCCCACCGCCATCCCACTTCTAATTCAGGGGAAGTGGGTTCAATCCATGGTCAGGGAACTAAGATTCCACATGCTGCCTGGCCCAGGCAAAAAATAAAACATTAATTTAAAAAAAAAGGGAAGCCTCCTTAGCATAAAAAACCGATTTTTACACATTCCTCCTCAAGTTATTTGTAAGTGTTAGTCAGTTGTATCTGACTCTTTGCAACGCCATGGACTTGTAGCCCGCCAGGATCCCCTGTTCATGGAATTCTCCAGGCAAGAATACTGGGGTTGGTTGCCATTCCCTTCAAAATTGCATTTTATTTTCTTTCACTTGCAAAGCATTTTTAAGGCATCTTTCCACTCTAGTTCAATGTACCTATGGTTGCTGCTGCTGCTGCTGCTAAGTCACTTCAGTTGTGTCCGACTCTGTGTGACCCCATAGACGGCAGCCCACCAGGCTCCCCCGTCCCTGGGATTCTCCAGGCAAGAACACTGGAGTGGGTTGCCATAGCTGCCCATTAATGGGAAACATGAGAGACATGACAATGAGATGCAATCCTCTGTTTACCACTGGAGAACCACCATTACCTACATAGTTACTTGTCTGCTCTTGTTTTAAAGTAAAAGACCTTCACTTCCTGGAGGAAAACAAGATTGACATCAGCTAGGCAACAGGAGAACGAACACACATCGAAGGAACAGTACAGGCAGTGATTTCTCTAGAACTGTACCTTTTTTGTCTTTTTTTTAAAAAAAGACCCCCTATCTCCTTCAGTTTTCTTCCTGATGTGTGAATAATGCTTGTGACTGCTGTGACTGTATGTGGGTAAATGGACAAGATCTATCATTTATTTAGGGACCTGTTCTGCATTCTCCCAACTCTGTACCCATTTTTCTTTTGTTTTATGAGTGTACTTTTTTTTTCAAACCAAAGCTAAAAAATTCCAAACTTTTTCAACCTTGGAACGTGAAGTAGAGTGCCCTCAAGTGGATGGCTTTTAGTCCTTAGTCAGTGTGTGTGTTGCTGCTTGGCTTCACAGGTGGCACGGTAGTAAAGAATTCTCCTACCAATTCAGGAGGCTCAAGAGACGCAGGTTTGATCTCTGGGTCAGGAAGATCCCCTGGAAGAGGAAATGGCAACCCATTCCAGTATTCTTGCCTGAAAAATTCTGCAGACAGAGGAGCCTTGTGGGCTACAGTTCATGGGGTCACAAAGAGTTGGACACAACTGAGCACACACACACACCATTGGAACCCCAAGAATGCCAAGGTCTTCCCTATACCTTCCAGATGCTTTCTTCTTCCCCAAACCAGAAAGGGTGAACACCTGAGCAGGGATCTCAGATGACAAAATTAAGTTCACCAGTTTCTACTCCATTGAAGAGCTGGGTTCCCATTCTTGAAGAAACAAGCTCATGGAAGGGCGTCTTTTCTTATTATATACTAATAACTTCTTATACTAATTTGTACCAAAATTTCCTTGACTGACATGCCAAGTAATTATGAAGTTTTCTTTTTCTGAGTGTTGCATGAAAGCTACCAAGTTGGAACAGGCAAGTCCTGGATGTTAAAGTTTTAATTCGTCTACCTCATTCATGTGTTATTTTTGCAGCTATAGTGTCTATTTTCCTATTTGATGACCGCTGAAGTGTTCCCAGGCCCTGTTGTAAACCTAGGAGTTGATGTATTGGTGGGAGCAGCTGGAAGTTCAAGATGTTGCTGTGATTCTTTTTTTCTTTAATCTCCCGTTTATATATGTAATATTCCTGAAGAAGGAAATGGCAACCCATTTCAGTATTCTTGCCTGGAAAATTTCACGGACAGAGGAGCCTGGTGAACTGTAGTCCACGGAGTCACAAAGAGTCGGTCACAACTGAGTGACTGAACACATCTGTAATATTAAGCAGACGATGAAGCACAACTCTTGAGGATTTAACAAGGAAGGAGAAAGACTCACACTTCTGGGTGGAGAAGTCATTGGCCCCTGTATGAAGAGTGGATGGTGAATGTTCTCAAGTCTGTCTCTCTGTAATTGCATCCCAAAAATGTTTTCTGTTTTGCCGAGTTGTGCCTTTCCTTCTGGAATGGTAACTGAATACAATAAGAGTACTGTTTACACTGTGAAGCAGGTATTGTCACAGAAATTACACCAGAGGCATTCTCACTTGTTAAGCTAATAATGTCTTGTGAATGTATGATCTATGGAGAAACACCTGTAGTTTTTAATCTGCTGATGCTGTCTGTCTGTTGGGGAATAAATTTTGGATGGTTCTTTTTTTCACCAAAAAAAGGTAAAAGATAATTTTACATTTATTTTAAAATTTAACCCTATGTAGAAAAGGAAGCATATGTATACACACACACACATATACATATTTACATAGTACATATAAAACACATCAAAATGTTTGCGCAGTTACGTTATAGATGGCTATAATTCCTTACAGTTCTAGTATTTTCCAAATTTTCTACAATGAGCATGTGTCACTTTCATAGTCAGGAGATAAAATATTATTTTCAAAAAAGCTGTTTAATCTTCAGAGTCTATATAAAATATGAGTGGACAATGCATGGACCTAGAACTGTCATTTCAAATGCACTGATCTCAAGTAATATGAAATCTTTTTAATGATCAGAAATATTGCAAAGCACAGACACATGGGGGCATTGTAACCAAATTTTTATAATCTCAGGGAAAAAAACCCAGAAACCAAAATCCAAAAGAGCAAATGTAGTGTGTACTTATTGTTGGCCAGGTTCTTTTATAAACATCTATATGCGTTATCTCATTTCATCCTTACATTAACTCTATGGGATAGTACCATTATTATCTTCACTTAAGAGATCTGAGACTCCTAGCCACACAGCCACCTAAATTTGTGAAAGCATTTACCGTGATCTTTTGTATATAATCAAGCTCCTATTGACAGTTGTTTGGTGATAATTCTATGGTGCACCTCTGTGTAATTCTCTACTAAAGCCTACTTTACATTCTCAAATGATTTCCCCACTGCTGCACTCCGGTTCTAAGAACAGTCAGAGAGTAGAAAATGAGTATTTAAACTTTTGTAGTTTGTTTTTTTTTAAATCAGAAATAGGAAGTTTGGAAAATAGGAAAATCCCACTCTGTTAGCATTTTGCAGCATTTTCTTCCAGTCTTTTTCTTCAATATGTATATATATTCAAAACATCTTTTTTGATAATTGGGTAATTTGCTTTTTTCATCTATTATTACATCCATGTATTATGTATCTTTACCATATTACTATATACCTTTCAGAACCACCATTTCAGTGTTACATCATTTTCAATGAAGTAGGTATACCATAGATTATTCAATCATTTCTCTACTATTGTCTTTTCTAGGTTACAGCAAATTCTTCATATAAATAATTCAGCAACAAACATATTCATATGTATATTTCCCCTCCCTCATGTTTATTGCCCTATTCTGCAACTATGAATACCAGGCACTATATTAGGTTCTGGGTTTAGGACATTTTCCTCTAGGATAGTATTTCAAGGCTGCAAAATCTTAAGCCTCAATACATACCGTCAAACTGCTTTCTAAAAGGTTAAAATCAGGTTATTCTAGATAGATTCTTTAAAAATAAGAGAAAAAACAGATGTAAAAACTTTTAGCTATTAGGTGATTGACGATTGCAGCTTTATGTGTTGAAGAATCAACATGAGTAGTTACAGTAGTTAGATTTGTATATTTCAAATCACTTATGACAGGAAAAAATTAATGCCAAAATTTATAATACTTTTCACTAATTGCAACTCAAAATCCAGATATAATAAAAGAGTACACTGATAAATTCAACTACATAAAAATGGAAGTTATGGCAAACATCATGTGCTGTGATGTGTTTAGTCACTTAATCATGTCCAGCTCTTAGTAACCCCATGGACTGTAGCCAACAAGGCTCCTCTGTCCGTGGGAATTCTTCAGGCAAGAATACTGGAGTGGGTTGCCATGCCCTCCTCCAGGGGATCTTCCCAACCCAGGGATCAAGCCCAGGTCTCCCGAATTTCAGGTGGATTCTTTTCCGTCTGAGCCACCAGGAAAGCCCAAGATAACTGGAGTGGGTAGTCTGTCCCTTCTCCAGGGGATCTTCCCAACCCAGGAATAGAACCAGGGTTTCCTGGCAGATTCTTTAACAGCTGAGCTGCCAGGGAAGCCTGGCAAACATCATGCTGCTGCTGCTACTTCCTAGTCGCTTCAGTTGTGTCCAACTCTGTGCGACCCCGTAGATGGCAGCCCACCAGGCTCCTCTGTCCCTGAGATTCTCCAAGCAAGAGTACTGGAGTGGGTTGCCATTGCCTTCTACAGGCAAACATCATAAATAAAGTCAAAATACAACTATCAAACTGGCTGCTAATATTTGCAATATATATCATAGATAAACATGTTTATAAGAGAACACTTAAGAATCAAGAGAAAAGAAAGCACAACTCTATAGAAAAATGTACAAAAGACACATACACTGTTGACAATACTATTTCAATCATCATTAAACAAATGAAAAATATCTCTAGTTTCACTGTTCAGTTCAGTTCAGTCGCTCAGTCGTGTCCGACTCTTTGCGACCCCATGAATCACAGCACGCCAGGCCTCCCTGTCCATCACCAACTCCCGGAGTTCACTCAAACTCATGTCCATCCAGTCGGTGATGCCATCCAGCCACTCATTCTTTGTCGTCCCCTTCTCCTCCCGTCCCCAATCCTTCCCAGCATCAGAGTCTTTTCCAGTGAGTCAACTTGTCGCATGAGGTGGCCAAAGTAATGCAGTTTCAGCTTTAGCATCAGTCCTTCCAATAAACACCCAGGATTGATCTCCTTTAGAATGGACTGGTTGGATCTCCTTGCAGTCCAAGGGACTCGCTATTAGAGAAATGCAAATTAACACTACATTTAAATACCATTTCTCACCTATCCTCCACCACCTCCACCACCTTCATGTTTTTAAAAATCTAAAAATTTGATAACATTCTGTAATTCTGTTGGTTGAAACTAGGAAAACAATCTCTTCCAGTGCCAGTAGAAATAGAAAGTAATATGACTTCTGTAGAGAATCTAGCATTCTCCAACAATGCTATATTTACACTTACCTTTTTAATGAAATCCAATGATTTATTGAAGTTCTCCTTACGTTAAATCTTTCAAATTAGACATTTCCTTTTAAATATGGCAGTTAATCTCATCCAACTGGGTGTACTTACCTTTAATCTAGCAGTCTCATTTGTAGGAATCTTCCCTGAAGATACACAACCATAAATCTGAAACAACATAAGTGGAAGATTATTGATTGTGGCATTATTTGTAATAGCAAAATAAAAATATACTTCAAGCTCTTCCATTAGAGACTGGTTAAAAAAGAAAAAGATATATTCCCAGAGTGAAATACTACTCAGCCAAACAAAAGAAGGAAAAAGGGGACAAGACACAGGGAAATTAAAAGGGCTAAGTAGCAACTAGTGCACCTGAGGTCCAGATCTTGGTTTGTAAACATAATACCGCACTGAAGGGAACCAGAGCTCCTTGGAAAAATGGCTGTTCAGATCTGGGGCAAGTAAAGTAGAGGTAGGCCTGAAATATCTCATGCCAGGGAGTAAAAAAAGAACTCAAAAGCTGATGGAGATAGGTCAAAAGGTTACAGTAGTGGCTTAAAGGGACTCACTGGCCAACTTGGAGACAATCTGGGCGGCAAAAAAGAATACAGATGACAAAGGATTATAACACACTGAATAAACAAAAATAAAATTCTAAGTCCATAGTGATATTAAAAATATAAGAAGATGAAAAGGAAAGTAAAGGTGTGAAATGGGGGAAGCTCTCTTATAGAGAAAAATGTCAAGGGCATGATAGAATTGGAAAGCCCCTATTTTACAACTGCAAAGTAATAACTATTAATAGTCTTGAGTATAACACTCAACTTATTTGTATAGTAATATCATAAAATGATTTCCTGAAATATATTCTGGCTTTATCGGTGATCTAGGATTAAAAGACTTTGAAATGGAAAACCTTGATCAGATAAGGGGTGGCTATGGAATCCCTACTTTAGCATGCTTTTTCCTTCTCCCCAAAGCTGAAAACTGCTTACAAGTACAGTCCTTAGTGTCCTGACCTTGAATTCTTTTCATCTTTTCTTATGTGGCTACAAGGTATATTGGAACAACCCACTAAAAGAGGCTTCATCAGTAATGAAATTGAAAGACAAATGTCAAATTGTAAGTTTGATATATACTTGCACATATAATTGATGTATATAGAAGCAATGAACACCATAAAAGTCTCATGTCCCTGATAAAAATATTATGTTGTTTATATATTGTTATTTATGTGTTGTTAAAGCTGCAGAGGGAAAAGATTCTGTTTAGCCTGCTGAGCCAAATAAAGCACCCCATTTCCAGTCTAAAGCATGGGTCTTCTGAGGATAGTAAAACCTCAAAACATCTACGTGATTTCTAAGAGACCAGGCTGGAAGGAGAAGTCTATAATAATGTTGCTTCCATTCAGGGTAGGGTCTCCACAGGCCACACATCCATTTCATTCTATTGTGTCTGGTCAGACTAGTGTACACCTGTTGACCTCGTGTAAATGTTTATGGTACCCCCTTTCACTTTTAAAAGTGTCTATGTTTGGACCATATTTGGTTACCCTACTTCAAGGAGACCCCTGACTCTCCTTAGGGAAAACTTGACTTGGCTGATGTTGAAAGGTAAATGTCAAGTGAGAGAGAGAGAGATGCAAGTAAAGACTCTGCAATGTGGTAGGCAGAATAATGCCCCCCTGCCCAGATACCCTGGTGCTAGTCCCTGGAACTGTGAATATGTTACTTTACAGGATAAAAAGGAAAATATGATTTAAATTAAGTATGCTGAGATGGAGAGATTATCCTGGATTATCCAGGTGAACCTAATCTAATTTTAAGGATCCTTACACTTGTAGGAATTCCCTGATGAATTCATAGTTAGAGGATGTGACTATAGAAGAATGCTCAGAGGTACAACATTTGCTGGCTTTGAAGATGAAATAAGGGGA
This sequence comes from Moschus berezovskii, assembly GCF_049115385.1. NCBI lineage: Eukaryota > Metazoa > Chordata > Mammalia > Artiodactyla > Moschidae > Moschus > Moschus berezovskii. Next base: position 129,692,346 of record NC_142460.1, on the reverse strand, counting down.
CCACAATGCAAGGAATGTGGGCAGCCTCTAGTGGCTAGAAAAAGCAAGGAAACAGATTCTTCCCTAGAACCTGGAAAGAAATACAGACCTGCCTAAAGAACTATAAAATAATAAATTTATATTGTTTTCAGCCATCAATTGTGTGGTAATTTGTTACCATAGCAATAGGAAACTAATACATGGAACTGACAGCATTTCTAGTGAGGATTGAAGGATCCAACAAACCATTCATTCATTTAACAAATGTTTAAATCCTTATATATGCCTGACCCAATGTTGAATAAGATGGACTTCTTAAAGAGTTTACAGCTCCGGAGGAAGACACTGAAACATGTAATTAAGATTGGTATGAGCTAGTGGTAAAGAATCCACCTGCCAATGTAGGAGATACAAGAGACAAGGATTTGATCTCTGGGTCAGGAAGATCCCCTGGAAGAGGGCATGGCAACCCACTCCAGTATTCTTCAACTCACTCCAGTATTCTTGTGTGGAGGATCCCATGGTCAGAGAAGCCTGGGGGCTACAGTCCATAGGGTCACAGAGAGTCAGACACGACAGAAGCAACTTAACACATACGAGTGTTCTAGGTTAGTAGGGGGTGGCATGAAACTTAGCGAGCACAGGGGAGTAAACCAGGATATACAAACGTGGGTGGAAGGCAGCCCAGTCTGAAGATACAGCATGTTTGGCCTGGATGAAAGTTCAGGCAGGGGTTTCAAAGCATATGGATTAACTCAGTAAATAGCCAGCAGTATGGTTTAGCTGGACCATAAATAGATGGGAAAGGGTAATAAAAGTGCAATTTGGGTGAACTGGTAAAGGGCCAGTCAGACTAAGAGTTTGAACTTAATCCTTCAAGCAATGGGGAGATATTTTTAAATAAACTTTTAAAGCAGGGAAGGGGACATAATCAAATTTGTACTTTATAGAGATACATCTGGTATAAGCTCCACTAGTACATAGAACAAATTTGTTTTTGTTCATTCCTGCAGGCACTTGTATCAATCAGAACACGCTAAGTTATGCTGTGGTGACAAATACCCCCAAAGTCTCAGTGCCTTAAAACAAAAGAAGTTTATTTCCTTCCCATGCTACATAGGTCGGCATTGGTCTCTGCTTATCTTTGCCATTCAGGGGTGCAGGTCAGTGTAGTTACCACGATTTCAAATGTTGCCTGCTGCTAAGCAAGAGGGAAAAAGAGTCCTGGAGCACCTCAAAGCAGAAATTAAAGGCTGAGTCTGAGAGTGACAGGGGTCACCTTTATTCACACCTCATCGATTAGGACCAGGAAGTATAATCCCACTATCAACTGGGGAGGGTTAAAACTGGCTGCATTTGCTGATGATTTTTATTAATGATTAAAGCTATGGTTTTTCCAGTAGTTATGTACAGATGTGAGAAATCGACCATAGAGAAGGCTGAGCAACGAAGAACTGATGCTTTCAAATTGTGGTGCTGTAGAAGACTCTTGAGAGTCCCTTGGGCTGCAAGGAGATCAAACCAGTCAATCCAGAAGGAAATCAACCCTGAAAATTCATTGGAAGGACTTATGCTGAAGCTTCAATACTTTGGCCACCTGATGGGAAGAGCCAACTTATTGGAAAAGACCCTGATGCTCAGAAAGATTGAAGGCAGGAGGAGAAGGGGAGGACAGAGGATGAGATGGTTAGATAGCATCACTGATTCAATGGATATGAATTTGACCAAATTCCAGGAGACACTGGTGGACAGAGGAACCTGGTGTGCTACAGTCCATAGGGTCATAGAATTGGACACAATTTAGCCACTGAACAACAAAATATTTATTAATTGAACAAATGAATCAATTCAAAAGAATAAGAGGTCATCTGATAGCAGAGACATTACTTTGCCAACAAAGGTCCGTCTAGTCAAGGCTATGGTTTTTCCCGTGGTCATGTATGGATGTGAGAGTTGGACTGTGAAGAAAGCTGATCTCCGGAGAATTGATGCTTTTGAACTGTGGTGTTGAAGAAGACTCTTGAGAGTCCCTTGTACCGCAAGGAGATCCAACCAGTCCATTCTAGAGGAGATCGATCCTGGGTGTTCATTGGAAGGACCGATGCTAAAGCTGAAACTGCAATACTTTGGCCACCTCATGCGACGAGTTGACTCACTGGAAAAGACTCTGATGCTGGGAGGGATTCGGGGTGGGAGGTGAAGGGGATGACAGAGAATGAGATGGCTGGATGGCATCACCGACTCGATGCAGGTGAGTTTGAGTGAACTCCGGGAGTTGGTGATGGACAGGGAGGCCTGGCGTGCTGTGATTCATGGGGTCGCAAAGAGGCGGATACGACTGAGTGACTGAACTGAACTGAACTGATGCTTGTTTACAAAGAACTGCATGAGCTATGGGTGCCTGTTCACTTACCTCATCTACCACTTTCTGTCTCCCTTGCTGTGCTGTGGAGCCCTCTGGCTGGAATGCCCTTTCTTCTAAATTTCACTTTATTGCCTCTTAAAAAAAGCTTCAGATTTAAGTTTGAGAATAACCTACACAGAGCAGCCTTCCTAGGCCCTCCCTTCTAAAGTGGCCACTCAATTATATATCTCAAATTTTAAATTTCTGTAGAGCCTTAATCACTTTTATACATGACACTCATTTTTTATTGTTCATCTCTCCACTCCCCAGTTAAGATCCAAGCGTGTAAATTCAGTCCAAAAAGCACTTATCTACACTGGGTACTGATGTATTCTCAGCTTGCAGAACACAATGAGTTCAGCATGTTATTCATACCCTGCTGCTGCTGCTGCTGCTGAGTCACTTCAGTCGTGTCCGACTCTGTGTGACCCCTTAGACGGAAGCCCACCAGGCTCCCCCGTCCCTGGGATTCTCCAGGCAAGAACACTGGAGTGGGTTGCCATTTCCTTCTCCAGTGTGTGAAAGTGAAAAGTGAAAGTGAAGTCGCTCAGTCGTGTCCGACCCTTAGCGACCCCGCGGACTGCAGCCTACCAGGCTCCTCCATCCATGGGATTTTCTAGGCAAGAGTACTGGAGTGGCTTGCCATTGCCTTCTCCGATTCATACCCTAGTTGGAGTTTAATCATTTAAGTAGTTTATTGACATAACAGAAGTTTCATAAATTATTTAAAAACAAGTGTTTCATGAGATGTTTACAAAATGTATCTGGTTATGTTAGGTGAAAAATACTTTGGATTAAAGAAAAATGGTGTCAAAAATATTTTCTTGGCTTGATGTCGGAAGAATTATTATCAAAGGCTTTCTTTTCAAGAAAACTGGCAGTTTTTTATTTTTTAATTGCCTAGATGAATTGCAATCTAGTGAAAGAAATTTGGCTTAATAATTCAATCTAAGATACTTGGAACGAAACTCTAAAAAAACAGACATTTTTTGCACATGTCTTTGGACAAACTCTCTGTAGGATACTTGTTGTTCTTCAGTTGCTAAGTCATGTGCAACTCTTTGTGACCCATGGACTGCAGCCCGCCAGGTTCCTCTGTCCATGGGAGTTTCCAGGCAAATATTGGAGTGGGTACCATTTCTTTCTCCAGGGGATCTTCCCAACCTGGGGATCCAAACTACATCTCCTGCATTGGCAGGCAGATTCTTTTACCAGAGTCATCAGGGAGGCCTATGTAGGATACTGGATAATTCCAAATAAAACCTGAAGAGGTTACATTTGAGTCTGGACTTGCAATATGAGTAGACTGAGACTGAGTAGGTGACAAGGAGAGAAACTGGCACTTTAGGCAGAGGTATTAACTGAGCAGGACCTTATGGGGCCTTCCAAGGACAGACACCTTCTCCGTATTGTCTGCTTTAGTTCCTTTCTGCTTTAGTACCTAGATAATCGTATCTGATGCACATTTCCTGTGTTGTTTTACTGACATGAAAACCCCCACCAAGTGGAAGAAACTACTTGATTATCGTAAGAACATGGCCCCCAGGCCTACCAGAGTCTAAGGATCATAATGGTAACTCCTGTGACACCACCCTGCTACCTCACTATCAACCAAACACAGAATTGTGCATGAGCTGAACACACGAGATGGCCCTCCCTCACCTGGCTTTTGAAAATGTTTTGCTGAAACCTATGGAGAATTGTGACTTTTTGAGCACTAGCTATCCTGGACTGCTTGTACAGCACCCTACAGTAGGTGCTGCACTTCCCTTCACCACAACCCAGTGTCAGTAGATTGGCCCATGGATTCAAATTTGGTTTGATAACAAGTTCTGTTTGGAAGCAGAATAGAAATGAAATTAGCTGAAAGGATAGCCAGGAGTCATATCATCAAGGAACTTACAGTGTGGGTCTTATTCTATGGGGGCACAAACAGAGATTTTAAATGGAGTTGCGACATGGTCCTCTGTTGTTCAGTCAGTTCAGTTCAATCAATCAGTCGTGTCCGAATCTTTGCGACCCCATGGACTGTGGCACACCAGGCTTCCCTGTCCATCACCAACTCCCGGAGCTTGCTCGAACTCATGTGCATCGAGTCAGTGATGCCATCCAACCATCTCATCCTCTGTCGCCCCCTTCTCCACCTGCCTTCAATTCCTCCCAGCATCAGGGTCTTTTCAAATGAGTCAGTTCTTTGCATCAGGTGGCCAAAGTATTGGAGTTTCAGCTTCAGCATCAGTCCTGCCAATGAATATTCAGGACTGATTTCCTTTAGGATGGACTGGTTGGATCTCCTTGCAGTCCAAGGGACTCTCAAGAGTCTTCTCCAACACCACAGTTCAAAAGCATCAATTCTTTGGTGCTTAACTCTCACATCCATACATGACCACTGCAAAAACCATAGCTTTAACTACTCGGAACTTTGTTGGCAAAGTAATATCTCCGCTTTTTAATATGTTGTCTAGGTTAGTCATAGCTTTTCTTCCAAGGAGCAAGCGTCTTTTAATTTCTTGGCTGCAGTCACCACCTGCAGTGATTTTGGAGCCCAAGAAAATAGTGTCTGTCACTGTTTCCATTGTTTCCCCATCTATTTCCCATGAAGTGATGGGACTGGATGCCTTGATTTTAGTTTTCTGAATGTTGATTTTTAAGCCAGCTTTTAAACTCTCCTCTTTCACTTTCATCAAGAAGTTCTTTAGTTCTTTTCTGCTTCTGCCATAAAGGTAGTGTCATCTGCATATCTGAGGTTATTGATATTTCTCCCGGCAATCTTGATTCCAGCTTCTGCTTCATCCAGCTTGGCATTTTGCATGATGTACTCTGCATAGAAGTTAAAGGTGACAATATACAACCTTGACGTACTCCTTTCCCAATTTGGAACCAGTCTGTTGTTCCATGTCCAGTTCTAACTGTTGCTTCTTTACCTGTATACAGATTACTCAGGAGGCAGGACAGTTGATCTGGTATTACCATCTCTTTCAGAATTTTCCACAGTTTGTTGTAAGACACAGAGTCAAAGGCTTTGGCATAGTCAGTAAAGGAGAAATAGATGTTTTTTTGGAACTCTCTCGCTTTTTTGATGATCCAATGGATGTTGGCAATTTGATCTCTGGTTCATCTGCCTTTTCTAAACCCAGCTTGAACATCTGGAAGTTCACAGTTCGTGTATTGTTGAAGCCTGGCTTAGAGAATTTTGAGCATTACTTTGCTAGCATGTGAGATGAGTGCAATTATTCAGTAGTTTGAGCATTCTTTGGTTTGCCTTTCTTTGTTACTGGAATGAAAACTGACCTTTTCTAGTCCCGTGGCCAGTGCTGAGTTTTCCAAATTTGCTGGCATATTGAGTATAGCACTTTCATAACATCATCTTTTAGGATCTGAAATAGCTCAACTGGAATTCCATCACCTCCACTAGCTTTGTTCATACTGATGCTTCCTAAGGCCCACTTGACTTCGCATTCCAGGATGTCTGGCTCTAGGTGAGTGATCACATTGTGGTTATCTGGGTCATTAAGATCATTTTTAGAGTTCTTCTGTGTATTCTTGCCATCTCTTCTTAATATCTTCTGCTTCTATTAGGTCCATGCCGTTTCTGTCCTTTATTGGACTCATCTTTGCATGAAATATTTCCTTGATATCTCTAATTCTCTTGAAGAAATCACTAATCTTTCCCACTCTATTGTTTTCCTCTATTTCTTTGCATTGATCACTCAGGAAGGTTTTCTTATCTCTCCTTGCAATTCTTTGGAACTCTGCATTCAAATGGATGTATCTTTCCTTTTCTCCTTTGCCTTTAGCTTCTCTTCTTTTTTTCAGCTATTTGTAAAGCCTCCTCAGACAACCATTTTGCCTTTTTGCATTTCTTTTTCTTGGGGATGGTCTTGATCCCTGCCTCCTGTACAATGTCATGAACCTCCGTCCATAGTTCTTCAGGCACTCTTTCTATCAGATCTAATCCCTTGAATTATTTATCATTTCCATTGTATAATCATAAGGGATTTGATTTAGGTTATACCTGAATGATCTAGTGGTTTTCCCTACTTTCTTCAGTTTCAGTCTGAATTTGGCAATAAGGAGTTCATGGTCTTGTTTTGCTGACTGTATAGAGTTTCTCCATCTTTGGCTGCAAAGAATATAATCAATCTGATTTCAGTATTGACCATCTGGTGATGTCCATGTGTAGGGTCTTCTCCTCTGTTGTTAGCGTTGTTGTAATAGGTAACATTATGACTCATTGGACAACATTAGCTATGTAAGTGGACCAAAATTAACCTTACATAATATAACCTATATATCCCAGGTAATAGTAGATGATTATGAACTAGAAGGGCTTCTAGTAGACCTCAGAATTGCACATTAGGGCCAAATGAGATATTAAAGAAGATATATTTATTTTTTAGCAATAATTTATAGGGTGCCACTCATGATCAGGCAGGGGCTTCCTTGGTGGCTCAGCTGGTAAAGAACCCACCTGCTAATGCAGAGATGCAAGAGATGCATGTTCGACCCCTGGGTTGGGAAGATCCACTGGAGAAGGAAATGGCAACCTGTTCAAGTATTCTTGCCTGGAACATGACCAAGCGGGCACACATGCATGATCAAGCACGTGGTAGGGGAGGGGGAGAAGGGAACCTTGAAGCTATTTTCATTATGTCAAAAGACCTAACAGGAAACTGCATTTCCCCTCAAATGAGGCTGAATAGGGTGATTAAAACTCCATGTTTATTTCCTTTGGATTGGAATTTAAAAGAACTCATTATGAGAGCACTGATCATCTCAGGCTGATCAAAAGCTCTGATGAGATGATAGAGGTATCTGGTTTTTTTTTCTTAAAGAGAAAATGAGCTGAAATTTAATGTAATTTGCTAAGTAAAATTATCCAAAATGTGGAAATCCCATTGAATGGAAGGAAAATGTGCAAAACAGTAAAGTATGAAATTCACATCTCACCTTTACAGTCTCTTTTACATAAAAGCCAAACCGGCTTCTCCTTGATTTTCCATTTTAGTGATGGCCTCACCATGTATTCAGGTTTCCCTTGTGGCTCAGCTGGTAGAGAATCTGCCTACAATGAGGGAGACCTGGGTTTGATCCCTGGGTTGGGAACATCCAGTGGAGAAAGGGAAAGCTACCCAGTATTCTGGCCTGGAGAATTCCATGGATTGTGTAGTCCATGGGGTTGCAAAGAGTTGGACATGACTGACTAACTTTCACCATGTATTCAGCTACAAAACCCAGAAGCATTGGGCAGCATTCTCCACTCCTGCCTCAATTTATTTCTCCTATTTAATCACGCAGCAAATTATTAACTCTACCTCTAAAACTTTTCTAGAATTTTATCCTCTTCTTTATTCAAACTATTATAACCTTGCTTGATGTTAGCTTTTTGTTTTGTTTTGCTGAGTAGGTAGAATTAACACACTTTAGGAGACTGAGGTCTGTGTGACCTTGTCCTAAAAGATAAATTATGATAATACAATAGGGGAGGGAACATGTCCTATTTGTCAAATTTCTGTGAGGTGTTCTGCATCCAAGAGTTATTCTTGCTTAGCTACTTAGTTTTTATTAGAAGAGAGGGAGAAATGTGTCCTTCAGTGTCTTGAATGAGCCAGAAAGTTGTGATTACTCATCATAATGGAAACCCTCTCGAGTGATATAAGCAGAGTGGGACGGGCTGTTACCACAGGCTTACCATTCTGGCCTCAGAAGAAGTTAGCGTGTGGTCAGATCACTCCCATCCTGGGCAGTTGGGTTGGGTGGTGTTCATACAGAAATGACAGTCATAACTATTGCTTAGTGGAGGTTAGATGAGGTTCAGGATGTGCTTGCTGGCACCTTGGCATAATGAATATTGTAAGCTGAGAAGTTAGGGAAGAGAGAAAAAGCAGGAAGGTCACTTTGGACCTCCTCCCCCAACTTCTTCCCTGAAACAGGTCATCTGACCCTCCTGTAGGGGCTCGCTCCCTTGGCTAGGAAAAGCATTCTTCTCTCTGTAGACAGAGGGCTAGAGAAGAATCCAAATGAACAGTTTGCCCCAGTTTACTACACTTACCTCAGACTCTTTGACCTATTATATTTCTCCAAGACTGTCTACTCTTCATCAATTTAGCATAAAAATATGCCAGATGAACCATTTCTTTGGGTCATCATTTCCTTATGAAAACTCCTGTGTCATATAAAAATTATATTAAATAAATGTTAATGTTTTTCTTCTGTTAACCTGTCTTTGTCAGTTTAATTTCCAGACCAGCCAGGGACCCTAAGAAGGTTGAGGAAAACTTTGTCTTTCCCTATAATAGGTTATAAAAGTTAAGTTTAAAAATAAATTGCAGGGACTTCTCTGGTGGTCCAATGTTTAAGACTCCTTCCTTCAACTACATGGTGTGCAGGTTTAATCCCTGGTTGGGGAAGTAAAATCCTGCATGCCATGCAGCCTCACCAATAATAAGAATAATATAATAAAAGTTAAAAATTGCAGCTTATTTTATGTACTGATCTACAATCATTTTTACAACTAGAAAAATCAAATTAAAACCTAGCTTAGTGAGATAGAAATACTAGGTTGTCCACTCAGCAGACATTTTTCCTCTTTTTCTTTTGATATTTGACATATACACTAAAACAATATTAATTCTGTATGTTTCTTGGCCACCCTACCATTGTTATGTCCAACAGTCATATTCCTTAGTAGTATACATAAACACAGTCAGATTAACAAAAAAAAATTTTTTTACAGTGATAATTATCTTTTTTCAGAAAAAGAATTTTATAGGTAATGAATTGCAGCCATCAATACAAAACTAGGACTCCTGTCCTCATAATTTTGAATAAGTAATAAAAAACCATACCAGATTTTTTTTAAAACAAATATAAACATTGCTGATGGACAGGGAGGCCTGGCGTGCTGTGATTCAAGGGGTCGCAAAGAGTCGGACACGACTGAGTGACTGAACTGAACTGAACTGAAACTGTATACTATGGGCAGAGAATTAAGTATCCTGACAACATTCAGTAAAATTTGTGCAAGACTTTGAAATGGCAACAAAAGGTAACTGAGTGTTTTGTCTCATGTGTCCCCCTGGATTATCTCCTCTGAGTTTCTTTGAACTACTTACAACTCCGCAAATTGTAGACACTGAGGACAATGCAAATGACTCTTGTCCAAAAATGTGCAAATGAATTCTGTCCAGTGGAGGGACAATTGATTTCTCTCTCCACCCTCGTGGAGGAAGTAAGTTTGTATAGTTGTCAATTCATGTCAGCATTCCTTATCTATCACTTTGATTTCTCCTTTGAACCAGTTATAATATCTTACTGGTTTCTTCATTAATTATTGAATAACACACTGAAAGAAGAACTTTGATGCATATTCATTTTATATTTGTATGAGAATCATGATTTTTACATTTAAAAAATATATATCCCTTATCAATACATTTTAAAAGATAAATGAGTTCACTGATATTTGGTCATTTAGGACTAGGATACATTCTCAATCATTTCAGGATGAGTTTTGTTTTGGCAAAAATCAAATTTCCAAAGCAAGTGACCAACACACCATTTTTGTTTTGTTTTACTTCTTTCTGTTATTTGCTCTTCAAAAATATCTGTCTCCTCAAGAATATACAATGGGACAAAGATAGCCTCTTCAATAAGTGGTGCTGGGAAAACTGGACAGTTACGTGCGAAAGAATGAAATTAGAACACTTCCTAATGCAATACACAAAGATAAACTCAAAATGTATTAGAGACCTAAATGTAAGAGCAGAAACTAAAATTCTTAGAGGAAAGCGTAGGCAGAACACTCGATGACATAAATCAAATAAGGTCTTCTAGGACCCACCTCCCAGTGTAATGGAAAGAAAAACAAAAATAAACAAGTAAGACAAAATTAAGCATAAAAGATTTTGCACAGCAAAGGAAACTACAAACAAGGTGAAAAGACAACCCTCAGAATGGGAAAAAATAGTAGCAAAGGAAAAAACTGACAAATAATTAATTTTCAAAATATACAAGCAGCTCATACAACTCAATACCAGAAAAACAAACAATCCGATCAAAAAGTGGGAAAAACACAGTCATTTCTCCAAAGAAGACATACTGATGGCTAACAAACACATGAAAAGATGCTAATATTACTCATTCAGTTCAGTTCAGTTCAGGTCAGTCGCTCAGTCGTGTCCGACTCTTTTCAACCCCATGAATCACAGCACACCAGGCCTCCCTGTGCATCACCAACTCCCCGAGTTCACTCAAACTCATGTCCATCGAGTCGGTGATGCCATCCAGACATCTCATTCTCTGTCATCCCCTTCTCCTCCCACCCTCAATCCTTCCCAGCATCAGACTCTTTTCCAGTGAGTCACCTCTTCTCATGAGGTGGCCAAAGTATTGGAGTTTCTCATTAGAGAAATGCAAATCAAAACTACAACAAGATACCAACTCACACCAGTCAGAATGGCCATCATCAAAAAGTCTACAAATAATAAATGCTGGAGAAGGTATGGAAGAAAGGGAACACCCCTGCATTGCTGGTTGGAATGTAAATTGACACAGCCACTATGGAAGCCAGTATGGAGATTTCTTAAAAAACTAGGAATAAAACCACCATATGACCCAGCAATCCCATTCCTAGGCATATACCTTGAGGAAAACAAAATTGAAAAAGACATATGTACCCCAGTGTTCACTGCAGCACTATTTACAATAGCTAGAACATGGAAGCAACCTAGATGTCCATTGACAGATGAATGGATAAAGAAGCTGTGGCTGATTCTTCTTGATGTATGACAGAAAAACCGCAAAATTCTGTAAAGCAATTATCTTTCAATTAGAAAAATAAATTTAAAATTCTGGGGGAAAAAAGTTAAAGAAAAGAAAAAAAGGTCACCCTTATCTCTGGTTATTTCTATACCACTTACTACCACTAGCCCAAACACCTTTGTCTTGGCAGTTGTTCACAAATTTATTGTTTCTTTGTCCAAAGGTTATGAGTTTCCTGCTCTGGTCACTTATTCTGACCCTTCATTTTCCTGTGAAGTCTCCTGTGTACATGTAAAAATTCAATAAAATTTACATGTTTTTCTCCTCTTTGTCAGGTTGATTTCCAGACCCAGCCAGGGACCCTAAGAAGGTGAAAAAAGCTTACTGCATCAAAGGGACAGGATTCATAGGAGATGTATTTTTTTTTCCATTTTATTAATTGAAGGATAATGGCTTTCCAGCATTTTGTGGTTTTCTGTCAAACATCAACAAGAATCAACCATAGATACACCAATGTCCCCTCCCTCCAGAACCTCCCTCCCATCTCCCTCCCCAAACTACCCTTCTAGAGCCCATGTCTGAGTTCCCTGAGTCATACAGCAAATTCCCTTTGGCTATCTGTTTTACATACGGTAATGTAAATTTCCATGTTACCCTATCCATACAGCTCACCCTTTTCCTTCTCCCCCTCCCCCATGTCCATAGGTCTGTTCTCTATGTCTGTTTCTCCACTGCTGCCCTGCAAATAAATTCTTCAGTACCATATTTCTGGATTCCATATATAGGCATCAGTGTATGATATTTGTATTTCTCTTTCTGACTTACTTCACTCTGTATAATAGGCTCTAGGTTCATCCACCTCATTAGCACTGACTCAAACGTATTCCTTTTGATGGCTGAGTAGTATATATATATATGTACCACAGCTTCTTTATCTATTCATCTGTTGATGGACATCTAGGTTGCTTCCGGTTCTATTGTAAATAGTGCTGCAATGAACATTGGGGTACATGTGTCTTTTTCAATTTTGTTTACCTCAGGGTATATGCTAGGAATGGGATTGCTAGGTCATATGGTGGTTTTATTCCTAGCTTTTTAAGGAATCTCCATACCGTCTTCCAAAGTGGCTGTATCCAGTTTGCATAAAAGGTGACTTTAACAAGGTTAGGTTGTACAAATTTCTTGGCTCCAAATTCCCATCGTGATAATAAGAATGTCTTCACTCCTCCTAGGGTACCTTTCATACGGGAGTTCTATGACCTATTTCAGGAAAGTAGGGGAAACGGGTAGGTCAGAGTGAAATTCCTGAATCTACCTTTCTTAAAATGTTTTTTCAGCTAAAGCCATTTAGTATGCCAAGTTGCCATAGTTTGGGGTAGTATGTCCTGAACCTCATCAACGCCTTAATTATGTGTAGGGACTGTCTATAGTAGTACAAGAAGTATTTCCAGAAGAGCACATGCGGGAATCAGCAAACTGGATGGTGGGTGATCCTGGGGTGGATCCAGTAAGAGAGAGGAGGTGAAAGGAGGGAACAGCTGCAGAGACATGGGTTGGGTATATGGTTCTCTTTTAGTTATCTAGTCACTAAGTCACTGAGTCATGGGTGACTGATTTGCGGCCCCATGGATTGTAGCCCACCAGGCTCCTCTGTCCATGGGATTTCCCAGGCAAGAATACTGCAGTGAGTTGCCATTTTATTCTCCAGGGGATCTTCCCAACCCAGGGATCAAGCCTGAGTCTTCTTCATTGGCAGGTGGATTCTTTACCACCAAGTCACCTGGGAAGCCCTTCTTTCTGAGTACAAAGGACAGTTTTATCAGGCTTCTCAGAGATGGCCATTTACAGCTGCACAACCATACTTTCTTTTTAAATTTTTTTTTTTTTTTTTTTGCTGCACTGCAGGCAGCCTGTGGGATCTTAGTGCCCCCACCAGAGATCAAACCTAGGATCTTAGCTGCCCACTAAGGGTCAAACTCAAGCCCCCTGCATCAGAAGTGTGGAGTCTTAACCATTGGACCACCAGGGAAGTCCTGCACAGTAGTACTTTCTCTGCCTCTCTCCAGGGCCCAGCCCTCCAGCCCCTCATCAGCAGCCAGCTAAGAGCAGTCCCAGGGTAGAAGGCAGAGATATGCAAAGTCCTGAACACCCATTATGAGGACAGGGTGTTGAGGGGTGAGGGCGTTGTGATGTGAGTACAGAGCTATGATCTGACAACAGTAGCAGGATTCTAGCATTAAACTTGTGAATTTCGTGAGAACAGGGCCATTCTCCAATTTCTGGGCTATTCTCATAGTTCCCAGAGGCCTGAAAGGGTAGGGGGTCTGGAAGGAAAAGAACTAGACATAATTTTCTTGACATAAGAGAAGCCATGTTAGGCCTAAGTCATTTTGGGATCTAAGCCTGGCCTCAGTGCTTGCTTTTGCAGGAGAATGGATCTCAACAGTTAATAAGGAAAGAAAGTTAAGAAAGCAAAAGATTTATAAGAATAAATAATTGCTCACTACGAACAAAGCTAGTGGAGGTGATGGAATTCCAGTTGAGCTATTTCAAGTCTTGAAAGATGATGCTGTGAAAGTGCTGCACTCAATATGCCAGCAGATTTGGAAAACTCAGCAGTGGCCACAGGACTGGAAGAGGTCAGTCTTCATTCCAATCCCAAAGAAAGGCAATGCCAAAGAATGCTCAAACTACCGCACAATTGCACTCATCTCACACGCTAGTAAAGTCATGCTCAAAATTCTCCAAGCCAGGCTTCAGCAGTATGTAAACCGTGAACTCCCAGATGTTCAAGCAGGTTTTAGAAAAGGCAGAGGCACCAGAGATCAAATTGCCAACATCCGCTGGATCATGGAGAAAGCAAGAGAGTTTCAGAAAAACATCTATTTCTGCTTCATTGACTATGCCAAAGCCTTTGACTGTGTGGATCACAATAAACTGTGGAGCATTCTGAAAGTGATGGTAATAACAGACCACCTGACCTGCCTCTTGAGAAACCTGTATGCAGGTCAGGAAGAAACAGTTAGAAGTGGACATGGAACAACAGACTGGTTCCAAATTGGAAAAAGGAGTACATCAAGGTTGTATATTGTCACCCTGCTTATTTAACTTATATGCAGAGTACATCATGAGGAACGCTGGGCTGGAAGAAGCACAAGCTGGAATCAAGATTGCTGGGAGAAATATCAATAACCTCAGATATGCAGATGACACTACCCTTATGGCAGAAAGTGAAGAGGAACTCAAAAGCCTCTTGATGAAAGTGAAAGAGGAGAGTGAAAAGGTTGGCTTGAAGCTCAACATTCAGAAAACAAAGATCATGGCGTCTGGTCCCATCACTTCATGGGAAATAGATGGAAAAACAGTGGAAACAGTGTCAGACTTTGTTTTCTTGGGCTCCAAAATCACTGCAGATGCTGATTGCAGCCATGAAATTAAAAGACGCTTGCTCCTTGGAAGGAAAGTTATGACCAACCTTGATAGTATATTAAAAAGCAGAGACATTACTTTGCCGACCAAGGTCCGTCTAGTCAAGGCAATGGTTTTTCCCGTGGTCATGTATGGATGTGAGAGTTGGACTGTGAAGAAAGCTGATCGCTGAAGAATCGATGCTTTTGAACTGTGGTGTTGGAGAAGACTCTTGAGAGTCCCTTATACTGCAAGGAGATCCAACCAGTCCATTCTAAAGGAGATCAATCCTGGATGTTCATTGGAGGGACTGATGCTAAAGCTGAAACTCCAATACTTTGGCCACCTCATGAGATGAGTTGACTCACTGGAAAAGACTCTGATGCTGGGAAAGGTTGGGGGCGGGAGGAGAAGGGGATGACAGAGAATGAGATGGCTGGATGGCATCACCGACTCTGTGGACATGAGTTTGAGTGTACTCCGGGAGTTGGTGATGGACAGGGAGGCCTGGCGTGCTGTGATTCATGGGGTCGCGGAGAGTCGGACACGACTGAGCGACTGAACTGAACTGATTAGGCCAGGGAAATAATTTAACCGTGTGTGTGTGTGCTCAGTCATGTCCAACTCTTTGTGACCCCTTGGACTGTAGTTGCCAGGCTCCTCTCTCCATGGGATTTTCCAGGCAAGAATACTGGAGTGGGTTGCCATTTCCTTCTCCAGGAATTTAACCATATTGAAGACAATATATCAGTTGCAAAGAGTCCTAGTTCTGTTTTGAAGGTAGAGATTAGCCTGAAACACATTCTTGAGCTGTTTTGCAGGATCTAAACCTTCTTGAACATGCAGCCACCAGACTAACTAGAACCTAAAGAATGATGATGCCGACTTTGCTGACCCTGGTGACTTTAACTAGAGCCTGGATTCTATCAGTCTTTGCCTTAATGCTTTGCTGAATTCTCCTCTGTTTAAGCCCCTTCATCAATATGAATAAACCAACCAAACTGCTTCATGAATATACACGTACTCTTAGCTTAAAACTTCCCCAGTTTTGCTCCTTGGGGAGACACTACTTTGGAAAGATCCTGGTGTACTCCCTACTTACTGGGAGTAATAAATCCTCCTTTCTCCCACTCTTTGGCTTGACACCCACCAAAGAGGCAAAACCGAGTTTGGGGGTAACACAACCCTAATGAGAATTGTGGGTTCCAAAAAATGCCTCTCATTCTAAACGATTTTTTTAAATTTTGTGTTAATTGTTAGGCACAGCACTGCCCTTCCACCACTCATGGTTGCTATTTCTATTCCAGATCAAAATAACTGTATTAACTTTTTCTTATTATGCTGCTGCTGCTGCTGCTGCTAAGTCACTTCAGTCGTGTCCGACTCTGTGTGACCCCATAGACAGAAGCCCACCAGGCTCCCCCGTCCCTGGGATTCTCCAGGCAAGAACACTGGAGTGGGTTGCCATTTCCTTCTCCAATGTGTGAAAGTGAAAAGGGAAAGTGAAGTCGCTCAGTCGTGTCTGACCCATAGCGACCCCACGGACTGCAGCCTACCAGGCTCCTCCATCCATGGGATTTTCTAGGCAAGAGTACGGGAGTGGCTTGCCATTGCCTTCTCCGTTTCTTATTATATACTTTATTAAATACTGCAGCATATCTATTTTTATAATCTCTAGTTTTCCAAATAACTCTGCAGGACAGCTATTATTAAAAGCTGGGACTTGAATAGTATAAGCAGCTAAAGAGGGGTTTAGCCAAACTGTGAGGATGGCTGGATCCTACAGAGCATAAGGAGCCACAGTAGTGTGTGTTGCAAAGTCTGGGGTCTCCAGTGTCCCCTGTTCCCTGTGTCCCCTCAGAATGTGTCCTCTTCCAGCTAGCAGAGGCTGTTACAGAAAGAGATACTGCCTTCACCCTCACATCTTAACATCCTTCCTGAGTCTTGGTTCAGGAGAAGGCAAAGTCCCAAATTCCTGCCAGGGAAAAATTAAGCCACAGCCCTGATGAATGTGGCCATAGTTTATCTGGTTTTAGCCCAAGTCAGTCACTCTTACACAGCCCACTAAAGGAGCTCCTGAATATCAGAGTGTCCTGGAAATCAGGCTCAGATCTGTTTAGAAGGGTGGCAGAGCTCCAAGAAGGCAGACTAGATGTACAGCTTCTATGTCAAAGTCATGGCCCTGATAGGAAAGAAAGGGACCCTGAGACCTGGGATTGGGTAGATGAGTCTGAGACCCTTAAATCTCAGATTTCCCTGAGCCTTACTATCAGAAACAGCTGTGTCCCTATTCAGGCCCTGCAAATAGGTTTACCTGTACCATTTTTCTAGATTCCATGTATATGCATTAATATATAATATTTGTTTTTCTCTTTCTGACTTACTTTATTCTGTATGACAGACTAGGTCCATCCACATCTCTACAAATGACCCAATTTCATTCCTTTTTATGACTAATGTTCTATTGTATATATGTACCACATCTTCTTTATCCATTCATCTATTGATGGACATTTAGATCGGAGAAGGCAATGGCAAGCCACTCCAGTATTCTTGCCTAGAAAATCCCATGGACGGAGGAGCCTGGTAGGCTGCAGTCCCTGGGGTCGCTAAGGGTCGGACACGACTGAGCGACTTCCCTTTCACTTTTCACTTTCACACATTGGAGAAGGAAATGGCAACCCACTCCAGTGTTCTTGCCTGGAGAATCCCAGGGACGGGGGAGCCTGGTGGGCTTCTGTCTATGGGGTCACACAGAGTCGGACACGACTGAAGTGACTTAGCAGCAGGCTGTTTCCATGCAGATGTAGACAATGGACATGTGGGCATGGGGCGGGGGTCAGGAAGGGGCGGGTGGAAAGAATTGGGAGAGTAGCATTGACATAGATACACTGCCACGTGTGAAATAGATAGCTAGGGGGATCCTGCTGTATCGCACAAGAAGCTCAGCTTGGTGTTCCGTGGTGACCTAGGGGGCGGCATGGGAGACAAAGAAGGCAGGTACAATAGGGAGGGGATATATGTATACACAGAGCTGATTTACTGTGTTGTACAACAGAAGCTAATGCAACACTGTAAAGCAATTATACTTCAATAATAATAATAAAATGAAACAGCTCCGTCTTTCTCTTGCCCAGAGGCTGGCAATGACCCTGTGTGATGGCCACATCTCACAAGACGATGCTGGTTCTCCTCAAGGCCTTCCGCTGCAACCCCTTATTATCTCCAGGCTTATAACCAGAGTCAGTTCTGGGCCCAGCCTTAGAAGTGAAACATGAGCCTTAATCTGCTGCTGCTGCTAAGTCACTTCAGTCGTGTCCGACTCTGTGTGACCCCACAGACGGCAGCCCACCAGGCTCCCCTGTCCCTGGGATTCTCCAGGCAAGAACACTGGAGTGGGTTGCCATTTCCTTAATCTAGGAACAAATAAATAATCCACCAAAGGAATTGCAGAACTTTGCTAATGCAATCAGAAAAGAATGAGGAGAAAGATATGTGCGTGGATCTTGTTATTACCATTGAACTCCGGAGAAAGGGGATTTGTTGACATGGAGGTACTTACCGATGACACAAGACTTAACCTCTTGCAGAGCCACTGGAATCAGTTTGAAGTGTTGTGATGGTGCTTTGAAACCTGAACATAATGAAAGCTTACTGTAATTGAAGTGGAGTTTCCAGAACTTCCTTGCCATGGAATTGAGTTGGATCTTGGCATAGAAAATATTAGAATAGATTTACTATGAAAAGTCTAAAAACTCTTAACCTGTGTTCCCCAGGAGGGCCAGATGCACTTGCTTTACTTAGATAATAAGAAATGCACTGGTGAGAAGCCACTGACATTTACCCAAAAAGTCTGGTCATTGCTGTTTTCTGCAAGTTGTATAGTTGGTGTCTTGAAATGGAACTCCTAGATATCAATGGTCTAGTGGTTTTCCCTACTTTCTTCAATTTAAGTCTGAAATTGTCAATAAGGAGTTCATGATCCGAGCCACAGTCAGCTCCTGATCTTGTTTTTGCTAACTGTATACAGCTTCTCCATCTTTGGCTGCAAAGAATATAATCACTGATTTCGGTGTTGACCATCTGGTGATGTCCATGTGCAGAATCTTCTCTTGTATTGTTGAAAGAGGGTGTTTGCTATGACCAGTGCGTTCTCTTTGCAAAATTCTATTAGCCTTTGCCCTGCTTCATTCTGTGCTCCAAGGCCAAATTTGCCTGTTACTCCAGGTGTTTCTTGACTTCCTACTTTTATGGCATCTGGTCCCATCACTTCATGGGAAATAGATGGGGAAACAGTGGAAACAGTGTCAGACTTCATTTTTGGGGGCTGCAAAATCACTGCGGATGCTGATTGCAGCCATGAAATTAAAAGACGCTTACTCCTTGGAAGGAAAGTTATGACCAACCTAGATATCATATTAAAAAGCAGAGACATTACTTTGCAAACCAAGGTCCGCCTAGTCAAGGCTATGGTTTTTCCAGTGGTCATGTATGGATGTGAGAGTTGGACTGTGAAGAAAGCTGATCGCCAAAGAATTGGTGCTTTTGAACTGTGGTGCTGGAGAAGACTCTTGAGAGTCCCTTGGACTGCAAGGAGATTCAACCAGTCCATTCTAAAGGAGACCAGTCCTGGGTTTTCACTGAAAGGACTGATGCTAAAGCTGAAACTCCAATTCTTTGGCCACCTCATGCGAAGAGTTGACTCACTGGAAAAGACTCTGATGCTGGGAGGGACTGGGGGTGGGAGGAGAAGGGGACGACAGAGAATGAGATGGCTGGATGGCATCACCAACTCAATGGACATGAGTTTGAGTGAACTCTGGGAGTTGGTGATAGACAGGGAGGCCTGCCGTGCTGTGATTCATGGGGTCGCAGAGTTGGACACGACTGAGTGACTGAACTGAACTGAACTGATGATATCAATGGGGATGTTGGGATTCTAGAATGGTAGAGGTAGATAGCACTTGAGTATCAGAGACAAAACTGTGTAGTTCCTGCAGCAAGGCCAGAGTGCTGTGGGGCCTTAGTCTACAGTATCTACAACAATGTCTGAAAGATGACAATGTTCCTACGTGTGAGATGGGTGAGTGTCCAAGTGAAGTGGTGCTTAATTTTGGAACATTAACTTTATACATAGTAATTGTAAAAAATTACCATTTTGGGGACCATTCATCCAGATTTCTCTCTGTGCTTTTGTTTATAATTTTTCATGTGTAGGATCTGGCTGTATGCATTATTCTGTAACTATATTTTTAGGCCAATATTCTGTAGGCATCTTTCCTTATCAATAAAGATAAACATGCTAGAGAGTTTTGAAGATATAAAGGCAGCATGACATAGTTTTAAGCACCTAGATGTTGAACCAGACTGCTTGAATTCAAATGCTAATTCCATCAATTTCTAGCTTTGTGAAATTAAATTGAATTCTGTGTCTCAGTTTCCTCATCTCTAAATTGGATAAAACAGCGCTATCTTCTTTTTAAGATTATTGCAACAATTAAATGAGTCAATATATACTTAGATCAATGCTTGACAAGTGTTATTATTATTAGTTATTGCTTTATAGTCTCCCAATAATGGGCATTTACATTATTGGTCTCTTTTAACTTGTGTGAGAAATACTGCAGTGAACTTTTTGCCCTTATTTCTTCTTATATCTGTGTGATTATCTTCTTAAGAACATTCTTAGAAAAATTGGCTTTCTAGAGCAACAGTCCGGAGAAGGCAATGGCAAGCCACTCTAGTACTCTTGCCTACAAAATCCCATGGATGGAGGAGCCTGGTAGGCTGCAGCCCATGGGATCGCTATGAGTCGGACATGACTGAGCAACTTCACTTTTTCACTTTCACACATTGGAGAAGGAGATGGCAACCCACTCCAGTGTTCTTGCCCTGGGACAGGGACAGGAGAGTCTGGTAGGCTGTCACACAGAGTCGGACACGACTGAAGTGACTTAGCAGTAGCAGCAGAGCAACAGTCATGACCCTTTTCCTGAATGATACTTCTTATATTTTTCAGAATTTACCACAAGTTTCTAGCATGAGAACTGTGTACTCCCTAGTCTATATTTGTAAATATGGATGTGTCCTTTAATCTCTCTTTAATTATTAAACAGGAATTTGAACTCAAGCAAGAGGAAATTAGAAAACATGGGATCAGATGATCATTTGGTGCTTTGTGACTGAAATTGCTTTTAATCTATCCTCTGCATGTTTTAGCCTGAATACAGCAGCACTGGATCTCAACCAAGGGTCTCATTTTCAGAACAAGTCAGTTAAATCAGTGACCTTGTACTGTGACCTTCATGGCCCATGTAAGGGCCATGCTCCTTTGAAAAGGGGTTTCTGCACCATGACCCCACAGATGAATGGATAATACCCGAGTCTTAAGAAAAGTATTTCATTGATTCCCCCCCACCTCTGCACCCAGATGTAGCGTTTAGATGCTTCCATTTCTCTCACGTCTATACCTTATCTGATCCTCATGGCAATGGCTACTGGCCAGACACTGTAACTCTCACGTGGCTGCTGCTGCGGGGGCGGGAAGCGGAGAAGGCAGACCGGGTCCTGGGCAAGGACAAGTGCGGGGAGCAGAGGCTCTTCATAAAGAGCTCCCCGTGAGGTGTCCCCGTGAGGAAGCCCTGGTGCTCACGGCCAAGGTCACGCAACACTGTTCACTATCTCACCACCTATTCCTGTAGCAACCGGAGTGGAAAAGAAAAGAAAGCACTCACAGTGATTTATCAAATACCGCGGAGGTATCGGAAACTTTTTAGCCTCTTGCAGATACATCATCAAAGACGATTTTAGCTAGTAAATATCTGAAAATGTTGAAGAGGGAAGAGGAGGAGAATGACAACAGCGATGAGAGTGATGACGACCATGTGGAATCCTAAAGCAAAAGGTGCTTTGAAGCTCAGGCTGGTGAGGCCCCGCGAGGATTAGCGCCTGTGCTCTCAAGCAGGCAGCAGTCTGTTCACTCTTCAGAAACTTGGCGGACATTGTATTCTTTCCTGGCTGAGATCGAGCATAATGTACCTCTGCCATAAACAACCCAGAGGAAAGAAACCCAGATAGCAGCTTCTTCCCCAGACCCGCACTGCGGCTTGAGTGGAGGGCGGATATAGGGCAGCTAACCCTGGGGCACAGCCAGCCTGCAGCGGTAAACTCTAGCGACAAAGACGAGTTTTCTTCACTTCCTAGTTTACAGATGAGCTTCTCTGGTGAAGCTTCTCTTCTCAGTGGTAAAGCATCCACGTGCCAATGCAGGAGACCCGGGTTCAATCCCTAGGCTGGGAAGACCCCCTGGAGAAGGAAATGACAAGCCGCTCCAATATTCCTGCCTGGAAAATCCCATGGACAGAGGAGTCTGGCGGATTACAGTCCATGGCATCTCAAAAGAGGGGTCTCAAGAGTCAAACACGACTTACCGACTAAACAACAACTAGATTACACATAGATTTTGGAGAACTTCTAAATATGTGCAAATTCCGGTATGTATATTTTGAGATTAGTTCTTGTAACAACTAGATTCTGTTTTAGTATTTTTAATATGTTTAAACATGTATGTTTAAACATGTTTGAGATTAGTTCTTGTAAGCAACTAGATTTTGCTTTAGTATGCTTAAACTACATGTTTTAAATATGTAGTCTGTGGGTAGTACGTTACCTTTAAATTTTTGTACTTCAAGAAAATTTGTTTGAGGCTCATTTCCTAGGAGTGCTTAAAATATACAATAATCACATCACCTAGGTCAATTTGTGAAGATTTTATCTGAAGGCAGAGAAATGCGGTACCTAGAATTTTCATGCAATTTATTCCTTTGGTGATTCACTAATATGGCTCAGTCATCCTTGAAACAGTATTCCAATGCTAGACTTTGATCCCAAGTCACATGTGATCACCTTTAAAGGGTTGTTTATATCCATTCTACATTTTGTTTCCTAAAAGTTTCATTCTGTAATGAGTTAGTTATGCAATGTCATTCAACTTCAAAGTCGTTCTAGTTGGTTTTATTAAAAATTTAGATGCTCTTTAAAAAAAAAAGAAGAAAGTAGTTACTGGCTTGCTTCACATCCCATTTCTCCTTGTCTCTGAGTCTCTGAACTGTTAATTTCCTTCTAGGACAATGGAGCTTAATCCTTCCACTCTGTGTTTTCTGCCCCTCTAAGGATATCTTTACCTTTACTCTCTGCCCTTTTAAAAGTTAACTTATATATGCGTTAGTATACTGTATTGGTATTTTTCTTTCTGGCTTACTTCACTCTGTATAATAGGCTCCAGTTTCATCCACCTCATTAGAACTGATTCAAATGTATTCTTTATAATTGTTGATGCTCAGGGCTGGTGTACTGGGATGAACTGGAGGGATGGTATGGGGAGGGAGGTGGGAGGGGTGTTCAAGATGGGGAACACATGTACACCCGGGGCGGATTCATGTCAATGTATGCAAAACCAATACAATATTGTAAAGTAATTAGCCTCCAATTAAAATAAATAAATTAAAAAGAAGTCAACTTATTCTTTTCTTGAAACTTTTTTTCCTAACCTAAGCTTTGAGTGCCTCTCTCTAAACTCTGTTTCTGTGTAATAGTCCTGTTTTAGGGAGAAGTTCATTGTTCCTTCTCTTTGTAGTGTTCTAGCAGATGGAACGGAGAAGGCAATGGCAAGCCACTCCAGTATTCTTGCCTAGAAAATCCCATGGACGGAGGAGCCTGGTGGGCTGCAGTCCATGGGGTCTCTACGAGTGAGACATGACTGAGCGACTTCACTTTCACTTATCACTTTCATGCATTGGAGAAGGAAATGGCAACCCACTCCAATGTTCTTGCCTGGAGAATCCCAGGGACGGGGGAGCCTGGTGGGCTGCCGTATATGGAGTCACACAGAGTTGGACACGACTGAAGTGACTTAGCAGCAGCAGCAGCAGCAGCAGATGGAAGCATGGGAGGTGGTGAAGTCAGGCATTCAGATAGATTCAAACTGGTCTCAATTCGTGTTTCTTTGAGTTCATTTTTCACTTACACTTCCATTCATGTTTTCACATAGGTATCATTCATTTGCTTCGTCATTAATCGCTCATTCCTGCATGAAGTATTAATGCGTTCTGCACGTCTGCATTCATCTCACACACTCGTCTCAGCGCTCATTTGTTCATTCATGACTTTATTCATTCAGTTATTCATTTACATAACATTTATTCATTTTAAAGATTTTTAAAATGTGGACCATTTTTAGTCTTTATTGAATTTATTACAATATCACTTCTGTTTTATGTTTTAGTTTTTGGCCATGAAGCATGTGGAATCTTAGCTCACCAACCAGGAATTGAACCAGCACCCCCTGCAAGGGAAGGCAAAGTCTAAACCACTGCACCACCAGGGAAGTACCCATTTACATAGAATTTATATACTCTACAATTTTTTATTAACTATTTTTATGTCAGCCAGGGAAGCAGGAAACCAAGTGAAGTTGCTCAGTTGTGTCCGACTCTTTGCAACACCATGGACTGTAGCCTATCAGGCTTCTCCATCCATGGGATTTTCCAGGCAAGAGTACTGGAGTGGGTTGCCATTTCCTTCTCCATCGGATCTTCCTGACCCAGGGATCAAACCCGGGTCTCCTGCATTGCAGGCAGATGCTTTACCCTCTCAGCCACCAGGGAAAATCAGGATAATTGAAGGGATTATTTACAAAGGCATTCGCAGAGTATAGGAAGCCCACAAGGATTAGTGCAAGACTAACACTTTGGCCACTTGATGTGAAAAAATGACCATTTGGAAAAGACCCAATGCTGGGAAAGATTGAAAGCAGGAGGAGAAGGGGACGACAGAGGATGAGATAGTTGGATGGCATCATGGACTTGATGGACATGAGTTTGAGTAAACTCTGGGAGTTGGTGAAGGACAGGGAAGCCTGTGCTGCAGTCCACAGGGTCGCAAAGAGTCGGACACGACTGAGTGACTGAACTGAACTGAAGTGTAACACTCTGGAGCTAACAACAGCCAGTCCCGGTTACCACCTCTGGCTCTGAAAGGAAAAGGGGGAGAAAAATGGAGACTTTTCATTGTGGTATTCCTGCCTGGATGGGAGAGAATCTGGGCATAAATGCCAGATTGAATTCTCCTTCCCTTGGCAGATCTTTTGCCAATGCCTCCCCTCTGCAAGTATTCTCTGAATGGGAATGACATCAGTGTGTGACGCAGAGGACAGAGGCAGTCGGCGCTGGTCAGCCTTCTGGGGGCAGGGCAGGGTGAAGGTTGGTGGAGAATGCATCTGGAGAGGCAAAGAAACAGAGAGAGTACTCCCCATGCTCTCTGAGGTTCTGAAGCTAGTCAGCAATGCATCTTCCCTCTTTTTATTTTATAATTAAAAAATACTATATTTATTTTAAAAATTAAAAAAATTTTTCCCATTGAGGTTATTACAGAATATTGAGCAGAATTCTGTGTGCTATACAGTAAGTCCTTGTTGGTTATCTATTTTAAATACAACGGGATGTACATGTCAATCCCAAGCTCCCAATCTCTCTTCTCCTTTATTACTGAGAAAGAACCAGTAAGAATGGGCAAAAAAATTCCTGCTTAGGAAATTACTTTCTTCACAGAAAGCCATATAGACTAGAGTCAGCCTGGTTATACATTCTGGCTATCTTGGATTTCGCTTTTTTGGGAAAGTCTTTCCTGTTCTTCCATCACCCCCACCCCAAAAAAGTGCTGTTTCTATGACAATGTTTTTACAATAAATTATGTCTGGATGACTGCATTCTGCATTCTACACGCCTTGATTATCTTAGCCAGGGCCTGGCGAAGAGTAAATGTCAAACGCAAGGGTGAAAGAAAGAACACCTGGATGCTGAAGCGTCAAGATACTGTGAAATTCTTCCACTCTACCACAAGGTGGCAACAGGTACCATGGTCCAATTTTCTTCTCTGCGGAACTCAGGCACACATCTTCATCCACTAACCTGTGAATAGAATAAATCTATTCTTAAAACTCAACATTAAAAAAAC
The DNA here is from genome assembly GCF_049115385.1 of Moschus berezovskii. Taxonomy (NCBI): domain Eukaryota; kingdom Metazoa; phylum Chordata; class Mammalia; order Artiodactyla; family Moschidae; genus Moschus; species Moschus berezovskii. The sequence goes on along the minus strand of NC_142460.1, from coordinate 129,666,779 downwards.
TAAGATCATGGCATCTGGTCCCATCACTTCGTGGCAAATAGAAGGGTAAAAAGTGGAAACGGTGACATTTTATTTTCTTGGGCTCCAAAATCACTGTGAACAGTGACTGCTGCCATGAAATTAAAAGTCCCCTACTCCTTGGAAGGAAAGCTATGATAAGCCCAGCCAGCATACTAAAAAGCAGAGACATCACTTTGCCAACAAAGGTCTGCATAGTCAAAGCTATGGTTTTTCCAGTAGTCATGCATGGATGTCAGATTTGGACCATAATGAAGATCGAGTGCCAAAAAATCGATGCTTTTGAAATGTGGTGCTGGAGAACATTCTTGAGATTTCTTGAGAGTTGGACTGTAAGGGGATCAAACCAGTCAATCCTAAAGTAAATTAATGCAGAATATTCATTGGAAGGGCTGATGCTGAAGCTGAAGTTTCAATGTTTTGGCCACCTGATGCCAAAACTCTTTGGAAAAGACCCTGATGCTGGGGAAGATTGAAGGCAGAAGGCGCAGAGGAGGTCAGAGGGTGAGATGGGTGAATGGCATCACCATCTCAATGGACATGAATTTGAACAAACTCCAGGAGAGAGTGGAGGAAGGGAAGCCTGATGTGCTGCAGTCCACGGAGTCTCAGAGTTGGACTCGACCTACAGACTGAAAAACAACAAAATTTTAAAATAACTGTATCAAGGAGAGAATAATACACTGATGGTGAGGAAGAGAAAAAACAATTACATCTCTACTTTCACTAATATTATTAGATATGGCACCGTAAATTTTACTTTAAAGAGCATTTGAAAAACATTACCAAATTTCTGAAACAAAATTTGCCTCTGTGCAAATGTTAGATAAACAAATGGATTATCCCTGCCCTATGTGGTTCCTCGGAGAAGGCAATGGCAAGCCACTCCAGTACTCTTGCCTGGAAAATCCCATGGATGGAGGAGCCTGGTGGGCTGCCACCTATGGGGTCACACAGAGTCGGACACGACTGAAGTGACTTAGCAGCAGCAGCAGCATGCGGTTCCTAGCTGTGTAATTTGTTCACCCAAAGTCTCTTCTCTGGGCTCTTCCCATATACCTGGCCCTACTTCTTGCCCTCAACGTTAACGAGTCCCATAGGTTCAGGTTCTCAGTGACTTGCTTCTGTTCCCTCTCCTCTGCAGCCACCCCTATCTGTGCAGAAACTATACACTGGGCTTCTTATACTGGCCTGTGGATGCTGGAATTCATCCATTTCTAGTCTTTTTAACTTGAAGAAAGGCACCATTTTTTAGAAATTGTTGCTGGATGTTCTTTACAAGCTCAGGAATGAAGCTGTCATAGTGAGGTGAAGTGTAACTTACCTAGTTTTTTTTAAAAATACTTACATTTCCTGAGTGTCTTAGAAACAATGTAGAGCATTGTCCCTGCATATTTTTTAATCGGCAGAAAACTTGCTTCTATTTTACTACTTTTGCACTTTGGCAAAGATTACCAAGACTTGTCTAAAACTTACCAACAAGTTTGGATTTAGCAATAAAATTTTGCCCTACAGTTTAAAATAAACTATGTCCAAAGGATTAAGAGAATGCTAAATAAGATCAGACTTTTTTTTTAATAATCAAGGGGTCCGTCAGTAAGTCAGTCAGTTCAGTCACTCAGTTGTGTCTGACCCTTTGTGACCCCATGGACTGCAGCACACCAGGCTTTCCTGTCCATCACCAACTCTAGCAGCTTGCTCAAACTCACATCCATCAAGTTGGTGATGCCATCCAACCATCTCTTCTTCTGTTGTCCCCTTCTCCTCCTGCCTTCAATCTTTGCCAGCCTCAGGGTCTTTTCTAATGAGTCAGTTCTTTGCATCAGGTGACCAAAGTATGGGACTTCAGCTTCAGCATTAGTCCTTCCAGTGAATACTCAGGACTGATTTCCTTTTGAATGGAATGGTTTGATCTCCTTGCAGTCCAAGGGACTCTCAAGAGTCTTCTCCAACACCACAGTTCAAAAACATCAATTATTTGCTGCTCAGCTTTCTTTATAGTCCAACTCTCACATCCATACATGACTACTGGAAAAACCATAGTTTTGACTAGATGGACCTTTGTTGTCAAAGTAATGCCTTTGCTTTTTAGTATGCTGTCTAAGGGGTCCCTACAGAAAATGGATAAGAAACCATGGGGGTGGATGGCTGGACCATGAGTAATTCCTGAGGCTGGGAAGAGGAGCCTAAGAGCTCAGAACAGGAGGAAAGGGTGAGATGGGCAAAATTTTCAGCTTCTCAACAGAGAAGACTTAAGAACTTAAAAAAATTTTCAGGTAGGTGTCTGCCTGAGTAAGAGACAAGAATAAGATGAGCAGTAGGAAGAGAACAAAGAAAGGAACGAGGCACATCCACAGTTGTATTGGTGGACACTGGAGCCTGGCAGTGGAGAGAGTCCCTAATATGTTGCCTCTCCTGAATCTTCCAGGCTTTTCTCATTGCTGAGGGAGAGCTCACACTCATTGAACACCTACCATGTCCCAGGAACCATATTAATCTTTTCCATATTATGTCATTTGAGTTTTATAATGTTCCACATCAAAGTACAATTCTCAAAAAGTTAAAAACATGATGTGAAATTGAAAAAAAGTTAAAAACATGATTTTCACAGAAAGATATAATGAATATGTGTCAAAAATATATTCAACTCATTATGAATGAAGGAACTAGTAAGATGGCAAAACTGATTTCCAAGACCATTTGAGGAAGGGGGGTGTATGTAGCATACCGGGAAAGGAATCCTTAAAAGATTGTTAACGTCTACAGATAATAAAATGATTACCTTTATTATTATTATTTTTGTACTAGACAGCAATCTGCAAGTTAAAATGTAACTCCATATTTTGGGGCCTCTAATCAAAAAGTAAATTGGAAAGTCAAACAAAGGTATATTCTAGGGAATGAGTCCTTGGGCAGGCCTGATTAAACACTGACCAAGCATGACACTGAAAGGACATGAAGTTACTCTCTTTACTTATAGTTTTTGTTTAGCCTCCAGTCTTTCCCTCTCTAGACTGAAAACTCCATGGAGTCAGGAACTGGCGTGTCTTGTCTTTTTCACCATTGTGACAATCGTGCAAGTACGTAATACACACTGACAGGCCCTAAGTATGCGGTGAATAAATGTTGGCTGAATTGAATTGAGTTATAGAAAGGTTAGCAACTTGCATAAAACCAAATAGTAGGTGAGTGGCAGGTCCCCTGAGATTTCTTACACCCTCTCAATAGGAATGTGTATCAGTTTCCTAGGACAGTTGTTAACAAGTGATCCCAAGTGGGTACCTTGAGACGACAGAAATTTATTCTCTCCCAGTCCTGGAGGCTAGAAGGATGTTGCCAGGGACCCTATAAAGGGGTTGCCAGGGTTGTGACTCCTCTGAAGGCTCTAGGAAAGAATCCTTCCTTGTTCCTTCCTAGTTTCTGGTGCCTGCCAGCATCTCGGGTGTTTCTTGGCTTTTAGCTGTATGACTGCAATTTCTGCCATTCTTCACTTTTCTGTCTTCCCTCTTTGTGTGTCTTTTTTCTCTGTGTCTCTTCTTTTAAGGATGTCGGTGATTAGATCAGGGCCCATCATAATCCAGGAGGATCTCGTTTTAGTTTATATCTCCATTAAATCTACAAAGACTCTAGTTCCAAATAAGATCACATTCACAGTTCCATGGGTAGGGAGTTGAACATATCTATAGTATTAGTCTCAGAGACGGCAACCCACTCCAGTACTCTTGCCTGGAAAATCCCATGGGCGGAGGAGCCTGGTAGGTTGAAGTCCATGGGGTCGCTAAGAGTCAGACACAACTGAGGGACTTTACTTTGACTTTTCACTTTCATGCATTGGAGAAGGAAATGGCAACCCACTCCAGTATTCTTGCCTGGAAAATCCCAGGGCTGGGGGAGCCTGGTGGGCTGCCGTCTATGGGGTCGCAGAGTCGGACACGACTGAAGCGACTTAGCAGTAGCAGCATAATGTTAGTCTAGCTCAGTCATGTCTGACTCTTTGCAACACCATGGACTGTAGCCCACCAGGCTCCTCTGTTGAATTCTCCAGGTAAGAATACTGAAGTGGGAATCCCTTTTCCAGGGGATCTTCCTGACCCAGTGATTGAACCCGGCTCTCAGATTCTTTATGATTTCAGCCACCAATTCAACCTATACAGGAGGCCTTGGAATCAGAGGATCTTAGATTCCTTTATTTTATTTACTTTTTTTTTTGCCACTCAGAGTGGCTTGTGGGATTTTAGCTGCCTTAAAGTGGAGCACAGAGTTTTAACCGCTGGACCACTAGGGAAATCCTGGGTTTGAATTCCTTTAGCTCATTTAGTCAGGTCGGGATGTCTCAGCATTGTCTGTAGGCTTTCTGCTTTCCCAGGTCCTGGGGAAAATCCTGTTCTAAACCAGGTGGAATTTCAGGAGCCCCAGGCACTTATCATGGCTATTTTGCATTGTCAATTTATTATTATTTAATAGTAAATCCCTTTCAGATTCTCTGAAATAGTCCTTGTCTTTAATTCATGTTCTTAGAAATGGATCCTTATCTCAACCCTGCCTTGTCTGAGGTTTTGGTACCTGCCCAAGAGACCGATTCTTCATGGCCTAAGTCCACGCCATGCTCTTTCCTGGTATTGAACAAGCTGAGTTACTACAGAGCAGGGAGGCAGCAGATGCTCCACTCTGACGGAAAGAGAAAAGAGAAAAGAGGCCGGAAGTGGCCTGTTCTTTTTTGCAATTGGTCTGGCATTCTAGAAGGGGTGGTCAACAAATCTGAATGAATGTTAATGGCCTCCCAACAAGGTGCCTGTGTAAGAGAGGCCTTGTGGGGTTTAGGAACAGAAATGGTTCTCAGCATTTTGTAGCTGTAGAGAGCAGCAGTCTTTAAGTTTTTAACTTCAAACTTTCAAATTAATTTTGAAAAATTATAAACCCCTACACACATCTTTAAGTTAACATCTAAAATCTTTCATCACCAGTTTAAATAATTGCAAAAGATGTAGCATTGGACATTTTGCAGTATGTTAGTATTTTAAAATAAAATTGTTCAGTCACTCTTTTTAAAGTGCCCAGTGGAATCTAAGTATTATAATGATTTGATATCCACTGGGGAAACAGTGGAAACAGTGTCAGATTTTATTTTTTTGGGCTCCAAAATCACTGTGGATGCTGATTGCAGCCATGAAATTAAAAGATGCTTACACCTTGGAAGGAAAGTTATGACCAAGCTAGACAGCATATTAAAAAGCAGAGACATTACTTTGCCAACAAAGGTCCGTCTAGTCAAGGCTATGGTTTTTCCTGTGGTCATGTATGGATGTGAGAGTTGGACTGTGAAGAAAGCTGATCACTGAAGAATTAATGCTTTTGAACTGTGGTGCTGGAGAAGACTCTTGAGAGTCCCTTGGACTGCAAGGAGATCCAACCAGTCCATTCTAAAGGAGATCAATCCTGGGTGTTCACTGGAAGGACTGATGCTAAAGCTGAAACTCCAATACTTTGGCCAACTCATGCGACGAGTTGACTCACTGGAAAAGACTCTGATGCTGGGAGGGATTGGGGACGGGTGGAGACGGGGACGACAGAGAATGAGATGGCTGGATGGCATCACCGACTCTGTGGACATGAGTCTGAGTGAACTCCGGGAGTTGGTGATGGACAGGGAGGCCTGGCATGCTGTGATTCATGGGGTCGCAAGGAGTCAGACACGACTGAGCTATTGAACTGAACTGAACTTGTCTTTTCTGGTAAAGAATCCGACTATAATGCAGGAGAAGCCGGTTCGATTCCTGGGTTGGGAAGTTCCCCTGGAGAAGGGGTAGGCTACCCACTCCAGTATTCTGGGGCTTCCCCCATGGCTCAGACAACAAAGAATCTGCCTGCAATATGGGAGACCCGGTTCAATCCATGATTTGAGAAGATCCCCTGGAGGAGGGCATGGCAACCCACTCCAGTATTCTTGCCTGGAGAATCCCAATGGACAGAGAAGCCTGGTGAGCTACAGTTCATGGGGTCTCAGAGAGTGAGACATGACTGAGCGACTAAGCACAGCATAGCACCATGTCTTCTAGGCTTCCCAGGTGGTAAGAGTGGTAAAGAGCTCACCTGCCAATGCAGGAGACATAAGAGATGAAGGTTCCATCCCTGGGTTGGGACGATTCTCTGGAGGAAGAAATGGCAACCCACTCTAGTATTCTTGCCTCGAGAATCCCATGGACAGAGGAACCTGGAGGGCTACAGTCCATAGGGTCGCAAAGAGTAGGCTGCTAATGAAAGGACTTAGCACATACACGTCACGTCTTTACATGTTCATGAATGGGTCCTTTTAAACTAGTTGGAAATTTGCACATTTCTGTTTTCTTCCTTGAACTCACATTTCCATTTTAATTCTCCCACAGAATTTAACCTTCAAGTAATACATTTTTAAGCATGGAAGTCTTATTGTTTGTACTACTTTTCTGCAAATATATATATATAAATAAACATATATATATAACTTAAAATTGTCTTCTTAACAGGCATATGAAGGTTAATTTTTTTTCTTTTGGTTTAAACTATTATAGCCATGACTAGTACTTAATACAATATAAAAATAATAATTTTTATAAATAATCAGTAAATATAAAATTAAAGTTTTGTTGGAAATCCAATTTTTAATGAAATACCTGGGTTTTTTCCTTCAATTAGTCCTTGAATCTATGAATAATTATTATTTATTGCTGGATTGAGATAGAATTTGTATTAATTCCATTACTTTTTCCCAGTTTTACATAAAAATGTGCTAGGAGATATTGTTCTTGTAAGTAGCAAAAATGAAGTGAGTTATATAATAACAAGGCTATTCAATCCTTTGAGCTCTTTCTGAACTATGTGTCAAATAAATAATAAATACTTATTTTATCTCATCTATTAACTGACGATTTAATTAGATCATCTTTCAAATTGGCAAACGAAATGAATTGGAAACTATACAACTTGCAAAGTAATTGTTGCTCAGCCGTCACAGGTATTCAGTTTTTCAAATTTCTTGCAAATATATCAAAAAGGATTTACAAAACTTAGCAAATGATTACTAATTGAACTTATTACTTTTTCTGTTTGAGATATTATAATTAACTTGATATACCCAAAGAGACAGCGGCTCAGGTGATAAAAGCGTCTGCTTGCAATGACGGAGACACGGGTTCAATCCCTGGGTCGGGAAGATCCCCTGGAGAAGGAAATGGCAACCCACTCCAGTTCTCTTGCCTGGAAAATTCCATGGATGGAGGAGTCTTGTAGGCTACAGTCCATGGGGTTGGAAAGAGTCAGACACGACTGAGCGACTTCACTTTTCACTTTCACCCAAAGAGAACTGAAAAAATTGAAATACTGCTTTTTTTCTACACTTTTCCAAAGCAATATGTTTTATAATATACTTTTATCACACCACTTATACATACTTTCAACTAAATGTTGGAACTGAAAACTTTGCTTGGCAAACCAGTCATCTTTTTTAGCCCATTAGTTCCAATCAGATTACTGTTAGTCAGAAAAAGTCTGATCTCATTTTTCAGTTTAATTTATATGTGTTATACATTTGCAAAAATAGTATAAAAACCACTGGAAAAGGTTATAGAATACATTTTGTAAAATAGATTACCAAGAGCAGTCAAGATTTAAATGTTATAGATCTAACATAGTTAATTCATCAATGTTAGAACAAGTTATAAAAAGGTAATAAATAATAAATCAAAATACTATTTTTCATTACTTAATTTATAATGATGCAGTGTAATTTGTAGCTTAAAATATTACTTATTTATGAGGTACAGAGTATGATTAAGAAGTATGCTCAGAGGCTGTTGTTCAGCTTCTGGGATTAGCTAAATAAGAATCATATATAAAATTAGAACTAACTCCACTAATGTTGTTAGACATCATGATCAAGCTTTCCTATGTATTTAAAGAAATGTAAATAGCACGATTAAAAATAATCAATTCAATAGCTAACTTTTATTTTTTCAAAAAGAAAATACTAAATGTTTTTTTTTTATTTTTTATTTTTTTTTTGAAAATACTAAATGTTTTAAGATAAAATGCAATTGAAGTAAATATTTTGTTGATATGATAAAAATAGATTATAACTCCATATTGAATAATATGTATCAATTTTTAAAAATTTTTGTAAAGTTTTATGTGTATTTTTATCCACTGAGTCATTAAAATCTTGCTAGTCCAAGAAAACATTTTAGGCACATGAAGAATCAATGATTCTTAACTGACTCCCCCTTGATTCTTGTCACATGAATTCATGTGTAATCACTTCCCTTGGTTCTAACCAACAGCACGTGGCAAAGGTGATGGGAAGTAGTTCCTTGATTATGTAAAGCCATATAAGATATCTGTGTTGCTGGGAAACACTCTGAGCCTCTCCTTACTGATTTGATGAAGGAATTGGCCATACTGGGGCTTCCTAGGTGGCAATAGTGATAAAGAAGCCCCTGCTGCCAATGCAAGAAACATAAGAGACATGGTTTCAATTCCTGGGTCAGGAGGGTTCCCTGGAGAAGGGAATGGCAGCTCATTCCAGTATTCTTGCCTGGAAAATTCCATGGACAGAGGAGCCTAGTGGGCTACAGTCTGTGGGGTTGCACAGAGTCAGACACGACTGAAGCAACTTAGCATGCACACAGGCATGTATACATTGGCCATATTGAAGAAGCTCATGTGGCAAAAAACTGTGGGTGGTTTCTAGGAGCCGACTATGGTCTCAGAAAGCTGAGTACTACTGCCAGCAGACAGCCAGCAAGAGGCCAGGGACCTCAGTCCTACAACTGCAGGGAATGAACTCTGCCGAGTATCTGAGTGAAACTGGAAGTGAATCCTTCTCCAGATGAAAATGCAGCCTGACTAACACCTTGACTGCAACATTGTGAGACCCCAAGCAGAAGACTCAGCTGAACTCTGACCAGAGCCCTGACCCAAAGAAACTGTGAAATAATAAATCAGGATTGGTTTAAGCTGCTAAGTTTGTAGTAATTTGTTGTATCAGTTCAGTTCAGTTGTGTCCGACTCTTTGCTACCCCATGGACCACAGCACCCCAGGCCTCCCTGTCCATCACCAACTCCCGGAGTTTACTGAAATTCATGTCCCTTGAGTCGGTGATGCCATCCAACCATCTCATCCAACCCTTCTCCTCCTGCCTTCCCCAGCATCAGGGTCTTTTCAAATGAGTCAGCTCTTCACATCAGATGGCCAGAATATTGAAGTTTTATTTATTTATTTTTGTCTTTTGTAAAGTTTTTTTTTAATTCTTTAAAAGTTTATTTATTTTAATTGGAGGCTAATTATTTTACATTATTGTATTGGTTTTGCTATACATTGACATGCATCTGCCCCTGGTGTACATGTGTTCACTTCAGCATCAGTCCTGTCAATTAATATTCAGGACTGATTTCCTTTAGGATGGACTGGTTGGATCTCCTTGCAGTCCAAGGGACTCTCAAGAGTCTTCTCCAACACCACAGTTCAAAAGCATCAATTCTTCGGCGCTCAGCTTTCTTTATAGTTCAACTCTCACATTCATATATGACCACTGGAAAAACCATAGCCTTGACTAGACGGACATTTGTCAACAAAGTAATGTCTCTGCTTTTTAATATGCTGTCTAGGTTGGTCATAGCTTTTCTTCCAAGAAGTAAGCATCTTTTAATTTCATGGCTGCAGTCACCATCTGAAGTGATTTTTTTTATCCCAAAAAATTATAGTTAGTCACTGTTTCCCTATCTATTTCCCATGAAGTGATGGGACCAGATGCCATGATCTTTGTTTTCTGAATGTTGAGCTTTAAGCCAACTTTTTCACTCTCCTCTTTCACCCCCATCAAGAGGCTCCTTAGTTCCTTCTCATTTTCTGCCACAAGGGTGGTGTCATCTGAATATCTGAAGTTATTGATATTTCTCCCAGCAATCTTGATTCCACCATGTGCTTCTTCCAGCCCTGCGTTCCTCATGATGTACTCTGCATACAAGTTAAGTAAGCACAGTGACAATATACAGCCTTGACGTACTCCTTTTCCTATTTAGAACCAGTCTGTTGTTCCATGTCCAGTTCTAACGGTTGCTTCTTGACCTGCATACAGATTTCTCAAGAGGCAGGTCCAGTGGTCTGGGATTCCCATCTCTTTCAGAATTTTCCACAGTTTATTGTGATCCACACAGTCAAAGGCTTTGGCATAGTCAATAAAGTAAAAATAGATGTTTTTCTGGAACTCTCTTGCTTTTTCGATGATCCAACAGATGTTGGCAATTTGATCTCTGGTTCCTCTGCCTTTTCTAAAACCAGCTTGCACACCTGGAAGTTCACGGTTCAAGTACTGTTGAAGCCTGGCTTGGAGAATTTTGAGCATTATGTTACTAGCATGTGAGATGAGTGCAATTGTGTGGTAGTTTGAGCATTCTTTGGCATTGCCTTTCTTTGGGATTGGAATGAAGACTGACATTTTCCAGCCCTGTGGCCACTGCTGAGTTTTCCAAATTTTCTGGCATATGGAGTGCAGCATTTTCACGGCATCCTCTTTTAGGATTTGAAATAGCTCAACTGGAATTCCAGTTTTTGTTGTATAGCAACAAATTCCAGAATTTGTTGCTTGGCAATAGATAACTAATCCGTTAATCTGTTCAGCTTTGGCATGTTTTAAAGTGCTTATCTTTATAAATAATTATGAATCCTAGGAGACAATAGCTGAAAAGAATGCTTTGTGTTAACAATTAATCTCAAAAAATATATGAGCAGCTCCTGTAGCTCTCAATTTCAGAAAAATAAATGACCCAATCAAAAAATGGGCCAAAGAACTAAACAGATATTTCTCCAAAGAAGACATACAGATGGCTAGCAAACACATGAAAAGATGCTCAACAACACTCATTATCAGAGAAATGCAAATCAAAACCACAATGAGGTACCAGCTCACACCGGTCAGAATGGCTGCTATCAAAAAGTCTACAAACAATAAATGCTGGAGAGGGTGCGGAGAAAAGGGAACCCTCTTACACTGTTGGTGGGAATGCAAACTAATACAGCCACTATGGAGAACAGTGTGGAGATTCCTTAAAAAACTGGAAATAGAACTGCCGTATGACCCAGCAATCCCACTGCTGGGCATACACACCGAGAAAACCAGAATTGAAAGAGACACGTGTACTCCAGTGTTCATCACAGCACTGTTTACAATAGCCAGGACATGGAAGCAACCTAGATGTCCATCAGCAGATGAATGGATAAGCTGTGGTACATATACACAATGGAATATTACTCAGTCATTAAAAAAATGCATTTGAATCAGTTCTAATGAGGTGGATGAAACTGGAGCCTATTATACAGAGTGAAGTAAGTGAGAAAGAAAAACACTGATACAGTATACTAACACATATATATGGAATTTAGAAAGATGATAACGATGACCCTATATGCAAGACAGCAAAAGAGACACAGATGTAAAGAACAGTCTTTTGGATTCTGTGGGAGAAGGCGAGGGTGGGATGATTTGAGAGAACAGCATTGAAACATGTATATTATCTATGTGAAACAGATTGCCAGTCCAGGTTCGATGCATGATACAGGATGCTTGGGGCTGGTGTACTGGGATGAACCAGAGGGATGGGATGGGGAGGGTGGTGGGAGGGGGATTCAGGATGGGGAACACATGTACACCCATGGCTGATTCATGTCAATGTATGGCAAAAACCATTACAATATTGTAGAGTAATTAGCCTCCAATTAAAATAAATAAATTAATTTTTAAAAATCCAAGAAAGAAAAAAAAAGAATACTTTGTGTTTAAACATGTGGGGGAGGACCTTTTTTTAAAGCATTCAATACATCTTGTTTCTTTCTTTGCTTTGTTTTTATGAATTGTTCCATAATAATGTTTATTAATGTATTTATTTGGAGAAGGCAATGGCAAGCCACTCCAGTACTCTTGCCTAGAAAATCCCATGGACAGAGGAGCCTGGTGGGCTGCAGTCCATGGGGTCGCTACTAGTCGGACACGACTGAGCGACTTCACTTTCACTTTTCACTTTCACACATTGGAGAGGGAAATGGCAACCCACTCCAGTGTTCTTGCCTGGAGAATCCCAGGGACGGGGGAGCCTGGTGGGCTGCCGTCTATGGGGTCACACAGAGTCGGACACGACTGAAGTGACTTAGCAGCAGCATGTATTTATTTATTTGGGAATAGGCAGAGAATGGAAGAGGCAGTCCTTATATGAGAATTTTTAGTAGTGCCACTATCATACTACTACATAGCAGAATCTAAGGCCAAAATGCTGTTTGATACACAAAGTTTCACTCTTAACAAAAATATATGTATAAAGCTAGGAAACACAAGAAACTCTAAGTGTTTTTTATATCCTGATTAACCATTAAAGGAGTCTGCTCCTTTGCTTAGCCCCCTTGTGGGTTTTTACACTCCAAGAAATGCTTCACTCAAGACTTGGTATCCATCACTTCATGGCTAATAGGTGGGGAAACAATGGTAACAGTGACAGACTTTATTTTCTTGAGCTCCAAGATCACTGCAGATGGTGATTGCAGCCATGAAATTAAAAGACGTTTGTTCCTTGGAAGAAAAGCTATGACCAACGTAGACAACATATTAAAAAGTAGAGACGTTACTTTGCTGATAAGTGTCCGTCTAGTCAAAGCTATGGTTTTTCTAGTAGTCATGTATGGATGTGAGAGTTGGACTATAAAGAAAGCTAAACGTCGAAGAACTGATGCTTTTGAACTGTGGTGTTGGAGAAGACTTTTGAGAGTCCCTTGGACTACAAGGAGATCCAACCAGTCCATCCTAAAGGGAATTAGTCCTGAATATTCCCTGGAAGGACTAATGCTGAAGCTGAAGTTCCAATATTTTGGCCACCTGATGTGAAGAACTGACTCATTGGGAAAGATTCTGATGCTGGGAAAGATTGAAGGCAGGAGGAGAAGGGGATGACAGAGGATGAGATTATTGGATGGCATCACTGACTCGATGGACATGAGTTTGAGCAAGTTCCGGGTATTGGTGAAGGACAGGGAGGCCTGGCGTGCTGCAGTCCATGTGGTTGCAAAGAGTTGGACATGACTGAGAGACTGAACTGAACTGAAGACTTGGTATGGGTGAGAGGTGTGCCTGTATGTAAAACGTGGGTGAAGGGCTGATGTGAACACAGGCACATTCTCTGATGTATCAGTTTTGGGAAATAGTATCTCTGGAAGTTAAGGATCTGGAAATCATTATTCTTTACATTTTCCCTGCTTGCATGTCCCTTGGAAAGTTTTAGGACCAGGTGATTAATCAAAGGCATCCTTAACAATTAAAAAACCCAACCTTCTGAAGCTGAAGCTTAGAACCAGGTTTCAGTTCTCATAGGAAGAATCAAGCTAAAGGGGAGGAAAAGCAATCTCTTGAGCCGTTTTTCCAGTGGAGTGAGATGTACATTAAAAGACAAATTAAGTTATATTGTATGTTAGGAGGTTAAGTGTCACAGAAGAAAAGAAAATAAAAAAGTGGGATGGGGTGATGTGAAGATTGCAATTTAAAGAGTTGGGCAGAGGGACTTTCCTGGTGGGACAGTGGTTAAGAATCTACCTTCCAGTGCAGGGTATGCGGGTTCAATCCCTGGTCAGGGAACCAAGATCCTACATGCTGCAAGGAAGTAAGAATGTTTAAGGGAAAGTACCTTGATGGACGTGAGTTTGAGTGAACTCCGGGAGTTGGTGATAGACAGGGAGGCCTGGTGTGCTGTGATTCATGGGGTCGCAAAAAGTCGGACATGACTGAGCGACTGAACTGAACTGAACTGAACTGAAGAATGCTTCAGTATGAAAAAATTAATTATTATAGTCCACAAATTAAAAAAATAATAAATTATTTTCTCTATAGGTGAAAAAATACATTTGATAAAATTAAATACTAATTTCTGACTCCTAAAATCAACTCTGGGGTTTTCCAGGCATTCCAGTTAAGACTCTGTGCTTTTACTGAGGTAGCCTGGGTTCAGTCCTTTGTTGGAAACCAACATCCCGCAAGCCATGCAGTGCACCCAAAAAACAAAGAAACTTAAAATCGACTCTGTTAACTAGGGGAAGACAACTACATTAATGAAATCAAAACTATGTTTGAGGAATCAAAAACAGACATTGTACTTGAGTGAAATATTAGACTACACTTATTTCTATAAAGTTTAGAAACTAGGGGTGTCTATCATTTTTGCTATTTTTAACATTCAGTCAATGTTATTAATAAAATAGACAAAAACATGCATCAGAAAGGAAAAGCAAAATCATTTTTTGCAAATGATATAATCTGGATATATACTTAGGAATATCTGGCAGTCAATTTAAAAACATATTAGACAAGAATTACTAAAAGAACTTTCAGTAAAAAAAAAAAAAGACCAATAAATAGGTCAAATATCTAGACATGAGAGAAATATTTTTAAAAAACTGACTATATAGTATGGCCACATGAACTAAATGGGCATTATAGGTTGGCAAACAGTGATAAACATATCTAGCACAAATGGCTGCCATAACATTAACACAAAAATTGATAAAGTTTAGAATAAGACCACACACACACACACACACATGCGGGCACAAACAAATATTAGTTATGCAATAGCTTTTATTAGCTATAATTCCTAAGAAAGCATAGTGAGGAAAAAAAAACCCAATAACAATCTATAAAATACCTAGGAATAAACTTAAACCAAGGAATATCTAAGACATAAATATACTGAATTTAGAAGAAGACAAGGGGATTGCTTGCTGATCCAGTGATTAGGACTCCACATTTTCACTGCCATGGGCCATTCAGTGTGGCCAAAAATAAATAAATAAATGAATAAGTAAAAAAAGACAAATAATTAGAGAAATATATCATATTCCTGTATGAGGAAGTTCAATATTGCTAGCTATAACAATTCCCCCCCTCCCCAAATTCAATGACGTCTTTGCCCAAACCTCAAAAAGAGTGAGGGGGGATGTGGAGAAGAGGGAAGAAATATGCATTCTAAAATTCCTTTGGAAGAATAAATTAACTTATTAAAACATAAATATTTTGAAAACAAAAATTAATGATGGGTGACTTGCCCTATATCAAAACATATTGCTATATTTTAAATTATAGTTATTAAACAGTTTGGTACTAACCCAAGAATCAGTACAAAGTGAACTCAGAAATTATATTCTAAATATTAGTCATATATATAAAAAGAATATGATAAAGATGCTATATTTCCATATTTCTAGTCAATGAAAGAATACACAGACTTTTCAATATATAGTGCGATCTAAATTTGATAGCCATTTGAAATATATATTAAAATATTCAAGGAAATACATATATTATTACTTTATACCATATATTAAATAGTTATGAAGAACTTGAAAGATTTATATATAAAAGTAAAAACATTGAAGTAATAGGAGAAAATCTCAGAAAATATAATCTTTGGAGCAAAGTTTTTGTTAGCATGTACCACAAACTGATAAAGGCAGAGAAAACAAAGATCATGGCATCTGGTCCCATCACTTCATGGGAAATAGATGGGAAAACAGTGGAAACAGTGTCAGACTTTATTTTTTTGGGCTCCAAAATCACTGCAGATGCTGATTGCAGCCATGAAATTAAAAGACGCTTGCTCCTTGGAAGGAGAGTTATGACCAACCTTGATAGTATATTAAAAAGCAGAGACATTACTTTGCCAACCAAGGTCCGTCTAGTCAAGGCAATGGTTTTTCCTGTGGTCATGTATGGATGTGAGAGTTGGACTGTGAAGAAGGCTGATCGCCGAAGAATCGATGCTTTTGAACTGTGGTGTTGGAGAAGACTCTTGAGAGTCCCTTATACTGCAAGGAGATCCAACCAGTCCATTCTAAAGGAGATCAATCCTGGATGTTCATTGGAGGGACTGATGCTAAAGCTGAAACTGCAATACTTTGGCCACCTCATGCGACGAGTTGACTCACTGGAAAAGACTCTGATGCTGGGAAAGGTTGGGGGTGGGAGGAGAAGGGGACGACGGAGAATGAGATGGCTGGATGGCATCACCGACTCTGTGGACATGAGTTTGTGTGTGCTCCGGGAGTTGGTGATGGACAGGGAGGCCTGGCGTGCTGTGATTCATGGGGTCGCGGAGAGTCGGACACGACTGAGCGACTGAACTGAACTGAACTGAACTGAAAGGGACAAGTAAGTGATTAAACAGCTAATCCCACTAGTGTATTGCAAGTAGAAAAATTATGGAAGACCCCTGTAAGTTAATGACTACTCAAGAGAGCATATTTGCTTAACCACAAAACCAACTAAGCTTGCTTAGCAGCAAAACCATGCAAAAGAAGCAGGAGACATGCCCCCAAACAATAAAACAATCTAGGAAATTGATATATTTATTAACTAATTGCCTCACTCACCTCCAGGATACTTTTTTTCCATACGTATTTTGGCTAAAATCTCTTTGATCTTCTCTTCACAAGACAGCAGTTTTGCAATCAAAACTGTGCCAGGCAGCATGCCGGATCTTAGTTCCCCAACCAGGTATCAAACCCAGGCCCTGGCAGGGAAAGTACCAAGTCCTTAAACACTGGATGGCCAGGGATTTCTCTTCAGAATAACATTTGTAAGAACACAAAATTAAACCACATAATTTCAAAGAAAACTAATTAGAATGGAATATCAGGCATCTGTAGGCCCATGGTAGGAATTCCTCTGTGGAGTAGCTCTTATTTGAGTCTTTCCTCCCTGCCTGAATGACCACATTTGGTCCCTTGTATGTCAGGTGAGCAGAGAAGGCAATGGCACCCCACTCCAGTGTTCTTGCCTTGAGAATCCCAGGGATGGGGGAGCCTGGTGGGCTGCCATCTATGAGGTTGCACAGAGTCGGACACGACTGAAGCGACTTAGCAGCAGCAGCAGCATGTCAGGTGAATGTGTACATTGCTGGGGAACGATACAGGGACCCCGGGGACTTTGTCCAGATTGTGGATCTTCGGGACTTCCCTGGTGGTCCAGTGGCTAAGACAGTGCAAGGCCCCAATGCAAGGGGCCTGGGTTCAATCCCTGGTCAGGGAAGTAGATCCCATATGCCTCAACTAAGAGTTTGCATGCCACAAATAAGACCTGGTGCAGCCTAATAAATACTGTGCTGTGCTGTGCTAAGTCACTCAGTCGTATCCAGTTCTTTGCAACCCCACAGACTGTAGCCCACCAAGCTCCTCTGTCCTTGGGGATTCTCCAGGCAAGAATACTGGAGTGGGTTGCTATGCCCTCCTCCAGGGGATCTCCCCAAACCAGGGACTGAACCTGCATCTTCCACGTTGCAGGTGGATTCTTTATCATCTGAGCCACCAGGAAGCCTGAAGGAATAAATAAATAAACAAATTTTAAAAAGACCACTACTGTCATAGCCATCCTGGGGAGCAACTACTTGAGAAAATCAGCTAAAAAAAGAGGTTAGCTATTCACTGGTGATAGTGCCCTGTTTGGAAGCAGCAGGTCTGATATTTCTGAGTGAGCCCAGGGTTCTTGGACAAAGGAGAAGAAGGAAAGGAAGCTTCAGTAAGATGTGGGCTTCCTGCTTATAGGTGCTTAGGGGCCACCTATGAGTGATTATGGGAAAATAAAAGAGATGTTACTGTAGCTGCACCTCAAACTGGTGAAGTGGGTCATGCCTATTTCATTCGTTTCTGTATTGTTTGATGAAAAAAAATTTTTTTTACAATAACCGAGTGCAACTTCTGTAACAAAAAGAAAATAACCTACGTAGAACTTTCATTTCATTGATGATATTGTCTCATTCATGCTTCCTGAATTCAGACATCATAAGCATTTTGGCAGATGTTGTGGAATCTGAGAAAGGATTAGCAGACCCTGGATTACTGAGACCCAGAGGACTTCTCCACCAAAAGAAAGGGACAGGAGAACTCCATAAATTCTTACCCTCTAGACATATTTCCATGATTCTGATAAGCCGTAAATCAGTAATTAATGCTCACTGTAGACAGTGCTCAGGAGACTATTGTTATTGAGCCCTGAATTGAGGGATTAGTAAGAATAATATATGCCTGGAGACATGTGTCTTCACGCTGTGTGATCTCAGAAAAATGGAGTTTGTGGAGCCCCCTTGGGAGTTGTAGGCAGTAGAGGGATGAGTTTGGAGCCAGAATGGAGCATAGCTGCTTAATTTAGTTTTTATATGTTGAACTTGCTTATCCTTTGAGCAATTAGGGCTAAAAATGAAAACAACAGCACTGAAACCTATTATTTATGAGAGAACTAGATTCAAATTGGAAGGAGTAAAGTTCTGGGGGATGGAAGAGATGTTCAGTTCAGTTCAGTTCAGTTGCTCAGTCGTGTCTGACTCTCCGCGACCCCATGAATCACAGCACGCCAGGCCTCCCTGTCCATCACCCAACTCCCAGAGTTCACTCAAACTCATGTCCACAGAGTCGGTGATGCCATCCAGCCATCTCATTCTCGGTCGTCCCCTTCTCCTCCCACCCCCAACCTTTCCCAGCATCAGAGTCTTTTCCAGTGAGTCAACTCGTCGCATGAGGTGGCCAAAGTATTGCAGTTTCAGCTTTAGCATCAGTCCTTCCAATGAACACCCAGGATTGATCTCCTTTAGAATGGACTGGTTGGATCTCCTTGCAGTCCAAGGGACTCTCAAGAGTCTTCTCCAACACCACAGTTCAATAAGCATACACAGGTCAAATCTGTGGCTACTCAGAGTCCCATCATGCCACTTCCACGGTGGTCCAGTGGTTAAGAATCAGTCCTCCAATAAAAGGGACATGGATTCAATCCCTAGCTGGGGAACTAAGACCCCACACAGTGCGGGAGAGCTAAGCTTGGGCGGCACAACGACTGAAGCCCACTAGAGCCTGTTCTCCATGGATTGCAAGAGACCTGCGCACCACCAATGAGCTCCAGAGCAGCCGACAGAAGTAACAAGAAGAGGGCCAGCAAAGAACTTCCCAGGCACCAGAAAACTCTCCAGATGACGGGACTGCACATACACCTCTGACAGTGTAACATGACGATTTATGAAGACTTCTCTGGGAGAGGATTATAGGCAGTTGGAAAGCATACACTCATTTATTCACTGAAATTCACTGCATGCTTCTTGTGTGCCTATCATGGTCCTGGATGCTGAGGATAAGCAGTGAACAAAATGCCAGAGCCCCAGCTCTCACGGAGACTACATTCTAGTGGGGGTCATAGACAATCCAGAGTAGATACAGAAAATGCAGGAGTGACAAGAGCTATGAACATGAGTAAAGCAGACTGCTGCTGCTGCTGCTGCTAAGTCACTTCAGTCATGTCCGACTCTGTGCGACCCCATAGAGGGCAGCCCACCAGGCTCCCCCATCCCTGGGATTCTCCAGGCAAGAACACTGGAGTGGGTTGCCATTTCCTTCTCCAATGCATGAAAGTGAAAAGTGAAAGTGAAGTCGCTCAGTCGTGTCCGACTCATAGTGACCCCGTGTACTGCAGCCTACCAGGCTCCTCCGTCCATGGGATTTTCCAGGCAAGAGTACTGGAGTGGGGTGTCATTGCCTTCTCTGAAAGCAGACTAACACCCCCAAAAGATGTCCTTTTCATTATAGGGGACTGGAATGCAAAAGTAGGAAGTCAGGAAACACCTGGAGTAACAGGCAAATGTGGCCTTGGAGTACAGAATGAAGCAGGGCAAAAGCTAATAGAGTTCTACCAAGAGAACGTGCTGGGTGTTCATTGGAAGGACTGATGCTGAAGCTGAAACTGCAATACTTTGGCCACCTCATACGAAGAGTTGACTCACTGGAAAAGACTCTGATGTCGGGAAAGGTTGGGGGCGGGAGGATACGGGGACGACCGAGAATGAGATGCTGGATGGCATCACCGACTCTGTGGACATGAGTTTGAGTGAACTCTGGGAGTTGGTGATGGACAGGGAGGCCTGGCGTGCTGTGATTCATGGGGTCGCGGAGAGTTGGACACGACTGAGCAACTGAACTGAACTGAACTGAACTGAAGAGAACGTGCTGGTCATAGCAAGCACACACTTTCAATAACACAAGAGAAGACTCTACACATGGACATCACCAGATGGTCGACACCAAAATCAGATTGATTATATTCTATGCAGCCAAAGATGGAGAAGCTCTATACAGTTAGCAAAAACAAGACCGGGAGCTGACAGTGGCTCAGATCATGAACTCCTTATTGCCAAATTCAGACTTAAGTTGAAGAAAGTAGGGAAAAGCACTAGACCATTCAGGTATGACTTAAATCAAATCCCTTACGATTATACAGTGGAAGGGAAAAAATAGATTTAAGGGACTAGATCTGATAGACAGAGTGCCTGATGAACTATGGATGGAGGTTCATGACATTGTACAGGAGACAGGGACCAAGACCATCCCCATGGAAAAGAAATGCAAAAAAGCAAAATGGCTGTCTGAGAAGGCCTTACAAATAGCTGTGAAAAGAAGAGAAGAGAAAAGGAAAGATATACCCATTTGAAGGCAGAGTTCCGAAGAATACCAAGGAGAGTTAAGAAAGCCTTCCTCAGTGATCAGTGCAAAAAAATAGAGGAAAACAATAGAATGGGAAAGACTAGAGATCTCTTCAAGAAAATTAGAGATACCAAGGGAACATTTTATGCAAAGATGGGCTCAATAAAGGACAGAAATGGTATAGACCTAACAGAAGCAGAAGATATTAAGAAGAGGTGGCAGGAATACACAGAAGAACTCTACAAAAAAGATCTTCATGACCCAGATAATCACGATGGTGTGATCACTCACTCAGAGCCAGACATCCTGAAGTGTGAAGTCAAGTGGGCCTTAGGAAGCATCATTACGAACAAAGCTAGTGGAGATGATGGAATTCCAGTTGAGCTATTTCAAATCCTAAAAATGATGCTGTGAAAGTGCTGTGCTCCATATGCCAGCAAATTTGGAAAACTCAGCAGTGGTCAAATCACACATACCTATACATCTCAGAAGAAATTTAGTGATGAGTTTTGCTCCTTGAGCAAGCCTCCTTTGAGGTCTCATACCCACACCCATCACCTTCTAAAAGTGTTCAGACGTATTTCCTTTCCTGGTCTTCCTCCACTCCAGCCACACTGGCCTCTTTGTTGTTCCTCAAACAACCCTGCAGTTTCCTCAAGGTCCTGCCTTTTAGCCTTTCTGCTTTTGTTTCCTCTTTCTGATCTGTTCTTCCCCAGGAGTTCTGCTCCTTTAGTTTTGTTTTCTTTAGCAATTAATTAATTTTAATTTGGCTGCACTGGGTCTTGGTTACAGCATACATAATCTATTTTCTTGATCAGAGATGGAACCTGGACCCCTTCATTGGGAATGTGGAGTTTTAACCACTGGATGACCAAGGAAGTCCCTTTTCTCACTTTTTTAGGTCTCTGCTCAAAGCTATCCTAGTGGAAAATTCTTCTCTCCACCCTGTGTAAAATGCTCTTCCCACCACTGCACCTCCTTAGGCTGCTTTGTCACTTCAGTTCAGTCGCTCACTCGTTTCCGACCTTTGTGACCCCATGGACTGCAGCACACGAGGACTTCCTGTCCATCACCAACTCCTAGAGTTTACTCAAACTCAAGTCCATTGAGTCAGTGATGTCATCCAGCCATCTCATCCTCTATCGTCCCATTCTCCTCCTGCCCTCAATCTTTCCCAGCATCAGGGACTTTTCAAATGAGTCAGCTCTTCACATCAGGGGGTGAAGTATTGGAGTTTCAGCTTCAACATCAGTCCTTCCAATGAACACCCAGGACTCATCTCCTTTAGGACAGACTGGTTGGATCTCCTTGCAGTCCAAGGGACTCTCAAGAGTCTTCCCCAACACCACAGTTCAAAAGCATCAATTCTTTGGTGCTCAGCTTTCTTTATAGTCCAACTCTCACATCCATACACGACTACTGGAAAAACCATAGCTTTGACTAGACGGACCTTTGTTGACAAAATAATTTCTCTGCTTTTTAATATGCTGTCTAGGTTGGGGTTGGTCATAACTTTTCTTCCAAGGAGTAAGCATCTTTTTATTTCATGGACTATCTGCAGCGATTTTGGAGCCCCCCAAAATAAAGTCTGTTTCCACTGTTTCTCCATCTATTTGCCATGAAGTAATGGGACCGGGTGCCATGATCTTAGTTTTCTGAATGTTGAGCTTCAAGCGAACTTTTTCACTCTCCTCTTTCACCCCCATCAAGAGGCTCCTTAGTTCCTTCTCATTTTCTACCATAAGGGTGGTGTCATCTGAATATCTGAGGTTATTGATATTTCTCCCGGCAATCCTGATTCCAGCTTGTGCTTCTTCCAGCCCTGCGTTCCTTATGATGTACTCTGCATATAAGTTAAATAAGCAAGGTGACAATGTACAGCCTTGACGCACTCCTTTTCCTATTTGGAACCAGTCTGTTGTTCCATGTACAGTTCTGACTGTTGCTTCCTGACCTGCATACAGGTTTCTCAAGAGGCAGGTCAGGTGGTCTGGTATTCCCATCTCTTTCAGAATGTTCCACAGTTTATTGTGATCCACACAGTCAAAGGCTTTGGCATAGTCAATGAAACAGAAATACATGTTTTTCTGGAACTCTCTTGCTTTTTCAATGATCCAGCGGATGTTGGCAATTCGATCTCTGGTTCCTCTGACTTTTCTAAAACCAGCTTGAACATCTGGAAGTTTACAGTTCACGTATTGCTGAAGTCTGGCTTGGAGAATTTTGAGCATTACTTTACTATCATGTGAGATGAGTGCAACTGTGTGGTAGTTTGAGCATTCTTTGGCATTGCCTTTCTTTGAGATTGGAATGAAGACTGACCTTTTCCAGTTCTGTGGCCACCACTGAGTTTTCCAAATTTGCTGGTATATTGAGTGCAGCACTTTCACAGCATCATCTTTTAGAATTTGAAATAGCTCCACCCCCTACCTCTCCATTAAAATGAAGGGAGTGGGGCTACTTCGAAAAATGAGTCAATAATCTTGAAGCACTCTCCTTTTTTTCAGAGTTGATAGATCATTTCCCAATATTCTCAGTCCAGCTTTTTTTAGGGGACAAAAGGACTTGGTCATAATGAATTGGCCATATTGGTTATCTATAAGTTGACTCAGAATTTATAGGCTGAAAACATAAAATGTTCATTATCACTTTTCTCTGGGTCAGATATCTGGGTGCAGTTTAGCAGGGTAGCTCTGGGTCAAGTTGCAGTTAGGTTGGTATCTAAAGGCTTGATGGGGTAATCTACTTTCATGCTTTCTCATGTGGTCATTGGCAGTATTCAGTTCCTCATGGGTTGTAAGGTGAGGAGCTTCCCTTACTCACTGGCCATGGGCAGAAGTCCTTCCTCAGTTCTTGGCCAAGTGGTCCTCTCCACTGGGAACTCACAACATGGTAGCTAGCTTTCCCCAGCGTCTTTTGCAACCCAATTTCAGGATTGGCATCACATTACTTTTGCCATATCCTATTCATTACAAGTCCTTGGATGCAGCCCACACTCAAAGGGAGGGACTGTACAGGTTTGTGAATACCAGGAGGAAAGAATTATTTGGGGTTATCTTAGGGGCTATCACAACCACTATTTCAGATTTTTTTCCAGTTGAACATCAATTTAAAATGCCATTGAAAAGCTACACCTATGATTACTGCAGCAACAGTTTTAGATCCATCCAGTAGATGTGGACACTGAGAAATATGCCACAATTTAGCCCCATCAGAAAGAGATAAATGTAGAGGATGTGATACTAGAAAATGGTGCATCCCAGAAGCAACAATTTGCAACATCGTTATTAAACTTTTAATTAACAAATATAAGGAGACTTATATCAAACAAAGAGAAGCCACAATACAATTATTATTATTATATACTGTGATAATTATATAATTTCTTTATACTAGATCAGTTTTTCCCTATAGAGTTTGCAAATGAGTTTGCAAACAACCAAACAACAAAAAGGCAGGAGATATGTATAGAAATAAGCAGGGTCTAAGAGCAAGCTATTAGAAAATAGAAGTATTAAATATTAAGCCAAAGTCAAATTCTCCATTACTAGATACCATTCTGGGCCAACAGGAAAACCACCATACTAATCAAAATAATAGAACTGACATATCAGAACATTCACAGAAACCAAGAGCATGTCTTTGATTATTGCTAGAGTAATTTAATACAGATTAAAAATAAGGCATGTCAAATGTAATTTCTATAAAGAAAGATTGTTGGTATTAAAAAACTGAAAATTAATAAGTGTTATATGAATAGTAGCATCTTTGAAAGCATCACTTATATTTGACTGGTTTTATATAGCAGGCATATACACATTCTGAAAAATATTTTTATTGCTCCCCTTTCTCTATTTCCCTTTTGCTTTAGTTCAGTTTCCTTTTCTTTACAAAAACAACCCTAAACAATTAAGAAAATGTCAATTGGAAGATATACATTATTTGTCTTTTCCTTCTCTAATTTTTTCTATTTCTCCTATTTGTCACTTCTTAAGTTACTGTTTGGAGAAGGCAATGGCAACCCACTCCAGTACTCTTGCCTGGAGAATCCCAGGGATGGGGGAGCCTGGTGGGCTGCCGTCTATGGGGTCGCACAGAGTCGGACACGACTGAAGCGACTTAGCAGCAGCAGCAGCAGCAAGTTACTGTTAGTTAGAATTTGCTTCAAGTCTTATGCAAAGACTTAAGTCTTAAGTCAATGCAGTCTTTTAAAAACCTTAAGTTTTTTTTCTTGGATTATCAGATGGCAATGTACATAGGCAAGGCGGGATTCCTCCTGAGCCCCCAAATATAACCTATAATTTGCCCATTCTGGTTTATCTCTGCTTTTATGTAGGTAGATGACCCAGTTCTGGACAATGACATATAGGCAAAGTCTGCAGGGCACTTCTGAGAGAAAATCTTCCTCTTTGTCAGCCATCTTGGGACTACAAGGGACGAGCCAAACCACTCAGGCCACAAAATGGAAAGATGAAGGAATCTAGGTCTTTCGCCATCTTGTTAAGCTGTTAAATTAATTGACCTTGCATCAGGACCACCTCTGAAGTTTTTATTATATGATATTATAAATAGACTTGTCAGAGCCACAGGACTGGAAAAGGTCAGTCTTCATTCCAATCTCAAAGGAAGGCAATGCCAAAGAATGCTCAAACTACCGCACAATTGCACTCATCTCACACGCTAGTAAAGTCATGCTCAAAATTCTCCAAGCCAGGCTTCAGCAATATGTGAACCGTAAACTCCCAGATGTTCAAGCAGGTTTTAGAAAAGGCAGAGGCACCAGAGGTCAAATTGCCAACATCCGCTGGATCATGGAGAAAGCGAGAGATTTCCAGAAAAACACCTATTTCTGCTTCATTGACTATGCCAAAGCCTTTGAGTGTGTGGATCACAATAAACTGTGGAAAATTCTGAAAGAGATGGGAAAATTCTGAAAGAGATCAGACCACCTGATCTGACTCTTGAGAAACCTGAATACAGGTCAGGAAGCAACAGTTAGAACTGGACATGGGAAAACAGACTGGTTCCAAATAGGAAAAGGAGTACATCAAGGTTGTATATTGTCACCCTGCTTATTTAACTTATATGCAGAGTACATCATGAGGAACGCTGGTCTGGAAGAAGCACAAGCTGGAATCAAGATTGCTGGGAGAAATATCAATAACCTCAGATATGCAGATGACACCACCCTTATGGCAGAAAGTGAAGAGGAACTAAAAAGCCTCCTGATGAAAGTGAAAGGGGAGAGTGAAAAGGTTGGCTTGAAGCTCAGCATTCAGAAAACAAAGATCATGGCATCTTGTCCCATCACTTCATGGGAAATAGATGGGGAAACAGTGGAAACAGTGTCAGACTTTATTTTTTTGGGCTCCAAAGTCACTGCGGATGCTGATTGCAGCCATGAAATTAAAAGACGCTTACTCCTCGGAAGGAAGGTTATGAACAACCTGGATAGTGTATGAAAAAGCAGAGACATTACTTTGCCAACAAAGGTCCGTCTAGTCAAGGCTATGGTTTTTCCCGTGGTCATGTATGGATGTGAGAGTTGGACTGTGAAGAAAGCTGATCGCCGAAGAACTGATGCTTTGAACTGTGGTGTTGCAGAAGACTCTTGAGAGTCCCTTGGACTGCAAGGAGATCCAACCAGTCCATTCTAAAGGAGATCGATCCTGGGTGTTCATTGGAAGGACTGATGCTAAAGCTGAAACTCCAATACTTTGGCCACCTCATGAGACAATTTGACTCACTGGAAAAGAGTCTGATGCTGGGAGGGATTGGGGGCCGGAGGAGAAGGGGACGACAGAGAATGAGATGGCTGGATGGCATCACCAACTTGATGGAGGTGAGTCTGAGTGAACTCCAGGAGTTGGTGATGGACAGGGAGGCCTGGCATGCTGTGATTCAGGGGGTCGCAAAGAGTCGGGCGTGACTGAACTGAACTGAACTGAACTGAGAGCTACTATATTGCATAACTTCAGAGGGAACCATTCACATCCGAACAGCACTGTGGTCATGGATCTTACTGTTTAAGCCACTTGTATAAAGATTTTCTAAGGTTGTAGCTGAAAGCCTCCTACTTCATAAAATGGGGAAGATAGGGCTCCAATATTAAGAAACTGCCTCTTAAATGTACCATTTGTTGCCTTGCAAAAGACTATTTCTGAAAATATTTTAAATGACATGTCACAAAAGCCACAACTCACATCTAAAGAAAAGGAATTCACTGGCTCATGAAAATGAGAAGTGTCGAGTTAGGGCAGGCTTTAAGGACTATGACTGAGAAGTTCTAGGTGCCAGGACTTCAGTAGCTGTGATATGTTGGCTCAGTAGTTGCCGCTCACCAGCTCCAGAGCACAGGTTCAGTAGTTGTGGAATGAGCTTCCTTGCAGGCCCCACATGTTATCTTGATGTTATCAGTAACCTGGCTTTTTTGCTGCCTGAGTTTCTCAACTCTGTCCTTCAATTATTGGCTTCTTTTTCAGGTTGACTTTCTTCAAAGCAGCCAAACATTTGCAAGAGTTTCAAAGCTCACACTCCCACATTCCCACAAACTCTGGCTGAGGCATCTGATTGGCCAAAGGACTGAAATGTTCTGATTGGCTTAGTCTAAGTCACATGCTCAATCTCAGGAGCAGGGTTTAGGCTAAGAATTCCCAGAAGCTCATGAATCCAAACTGGAGATTGGAAAGGAGGAACGAAATGCTGAGACCCAGTGATGAAGTGTCCGTTCCATGGACTGAGAATTATATTGCAAAGGAACTTTAAAAAATGTTTGGGATTTATATTCCATCGACTCTCAAAAGAATGTGAGATGGAGATAACCAATGATGTTAGGTCAATGAATTATCAAAAAAAGCACAAGAATTAGTGAATTCTTTGGGAATCAAGAATAAATCTGATTGTCTGAGAATCTCTGCTCATTCCTGGTTTGAACATCGGTGAGCTAGGACTTCTGTTTATTTCCAGCACTTGATTTCAAGGCAATTAATTGTGATTTTAAACAGCTGCTTCAGGAGAAATGTCAAACCCTTTGCTCTTTAAAAATGTTAATGAAAAAAATTTAGAATCTGTGAACTGTTTTCAACACCTTCACTTTTCTGAAATCCAAAATTACTAGTATAAAAAAAGAATGCAATGCAATTCAGTCAAATCCACAGACACTTACTAGCACAACTGTCATTTACACCAGAAAATGGAGCAAAATTGGCAGGATACACAACTAGGTATTTGCAGACATACTTGAAATGCACAGCCTAAGTTTGCACAGGTTACTGACATGTGATGCTCAGTGTAAATCATGGTCCTCTGAGAGCTGAGCTTAGCTGTTCATCACCCTGTAAGTGTTCATTTATTTCACACCTGCTTTTGAAATCTGGAAGTACTGTCAACTTGTTTTCCCAGATGGACTTGGCAAAAACTCCAATGTATTGTACAAAATTATAGATCAGAGTAAACCCACTTCTCAAATTCACTGGACATCTGGAACTAGTTTTAAAAAATATCTGTCTCAGAAAGGAACCCAATGGGCAGGACCTGATGAGAAGTCCTTATCATTCTGAAAAGAGCTACACAAAGTAGCAATGGAGAAGCTGTGGTCATGGGGTTGGTTCATCCAGGATTTCCCTCAGAAACATTCCTAGACAGGTGAGGTTATCCATGCCCAAAGCTATAAAGATTTTGCTACTTTCTCTTAGAAAATGATTCTACAAGCTAATTACTTTTATTATGGAAATGTATTCCTGGATGAACTGCAAGGATATTTTGAAAATCCAACATGGTGCAATGTGTATATAAATAAACTCATTATGATGGTGAGAAAAGAGGTAGCCAATGATAATTCTTTACTAATGCTTTGAGATTTCTGTAGCTTGAGCAATTAACCTTTGATTTTTTTTCCTTGAATTTTTAAAGAAGACAACTTAAGCACTTTAAATAACCACAGCAGTGTTATATTCACAGTGTAGGTAGAAAGTGCAAGTAACATAAAACATTGAGATTTCCCCCAACCATAAACTCCAGCTTTCCTCTTTCATATACTAAAAAGGGTGTATAAGGTAGTGGTTAAGAGCTTGGATCCCAGATCAAACTGCTGAATCCTAGCTCCGTTTTTTGTTAACTGGATGATCTTCCACACATTATACACTTTCTGTGCCTAAGCGTCTTTACTTGTAAAATGGGATGAAAACTACCTTTGTCATGGCTATTAGAGGATTTAAGGAACTAACATATGTAGAGCATTTGAAGCAGCAAGCACTACTTTAGCATTAGCTATAATTATTTACGAACTTTCAGATATATTTACTGAAAGAAGTTTTATTGGAATCCCAAGATAACTAAGTCAATATAACTTCCATACTATATAAGCTTGCAGACAAGAGTATCTGCTTTGAAAAGTCATTCAAGTCTCTTATCAAAAGATGAATGGCATATTTGTTATTAAAAGTTATTTAAAATGTTATATCAGAAGTAGTCTGTTTGTGCAAACATTCCAAACTGTTTACTATTTACCATTTAGCAAATATTTATTGAGCACCAACCACGTGTAATAAATATTTTCTAAATGGTAAATAATATACATTTGGAATGTTTGCATAGACAAACACTCTTTCTAATATTTATTGAGTACCAACCATGTGTAAGGGCTTCCCTGGTGGCTCAGATGGTAAAGAACCTGTCTGCAATGTGGGAGACCTGGGTTTGATCCGTGGGTTGGGAAGATTCCCTGGAGGAGGGCATGGCAACCCATTCCAGTATTCTTGCCTGGAGAATCCCCATGGACAAAACAGCCTGGTGGGCTACAGTCCATGGAGTTTCAAAGAGTCGGAAACTACTGAGTGACTAAACAAAGATAGCCACATGTAAGGTATTGTTCTAGCACTGGATTGATGTGTGTGTGTGTGTGTGTGTGCACATGTGGGTAAAATCACTGCTTCCATGGAGTTTATATCCTTTCAGGAGGACACAGACTGTAGATAGATGATTTGTCAGGTGGTGATAAGTTCTATGAAGAAATACGAAGCAGAGTCAGAGAGAGTGATGGAGAGTAGGCTCCGCTGTATAAGATCACACTTGAGAAATGAGTTTAGAGAAGTAAGAGAATGAGCCATGGGAATATTTGACAGCAGAGGTATCTAGAAAGAGGGTATAACAAGTGAAAACGCCCTGATGGGAGAGAGTGCTCAGTATATTTAAGGAAGGGTGGTGTGCAGTTTAAAACCAAGCAGTCTGTCTCTACAGCCTGTATCCCACATTATCTTCTGCACTCTCCTCCATAAACTCTCTGTTTCAGACAGGAAGATTTTGTGAAAAACTATTATTACAGTTATATTTAAGTTATATAGATTTACATTTGGTGTGATGTTGACTAATGCAGAGTCCATTGAATCAATGTGGTCAAATAGGCCATCTGAAATGCCCTTTAGCCTACAAAGACCATTAGCTTAGAGTTTTTGTGTAAAATTTTGCCTGTGTAAGTTTTTCTGGGGCCAGTAATGGGTCTTTGAAGGGTCTCTAAACCCAATAAAATTTGAGAAACACCATATCAGCAGTGTTTTAGATCCTAGGGGGTATTTTTTGTTGTTGTTGACTACAAATTGGCACTTGCCATGAGCATTGCCAGCGACTAAACAATGGGCATTTGTGGCTCAGAGGGTAAAGAATATGCCTGCCGTGCAGGAGACCTGGGTTCAACCCCTGGGTCAGAAAGATCCCTTGGAGAAGGAAATGGCAACCCACTCCAGTGTTCTTGCCTGGAGAATCCCAGGGACAGGGGAGCCTGGTGGGCTGCTGTCTATGGGGTCACACAGAGTCGGACACGACTGAAACGACTAAGCAGAGAATCCAGGCAGGCTGTAGTCCATGGGGTGGCAAAGAGTCTGACACGGCTGAGTGACTTGCGTTCATTCATTCATTCTGCGGAGACTGAACCCTGTGCTGCTGCAGCTATTGACCTTCAACACACCCTGAGGGAGTTCCGGATGGAGTGAGGCACTCTGTGCTCCAGGGAGTCTGGTGGAACAGGTCTTTAGATAGTTGGATATTTTCAGAAACTGATTTCATGATCCCAATCCTTTCATGTCTTCATCTAGAAAATCACTAAATCCCTTCATGGTGACATCAGCTCTTGGTGACTAGCAGAAAACCTTTTGCAAAGTAATTAATTGCCCATTGAACTCCCTCTTTACCAAAACCTTATATAGTGACCTTCCCTGCCTGACTCTTTAGAGCAATCTCTCAGAGCTCTCTGAGGTGGTTATCTCCTGGGCTGCAGTCTTCATTTTGCCCCAAATTTGCAACTCTCACATTGTGTGTCTTTTTGGTCGACATTTAAAAAATCTCAGTGAGCAAAAATGTAACAGAGAAAGAAACGTATTTTTGATTGTCTTGCTTTAAAGAGGGAAGTGTAGACGAAACCAACTGCTTCTTTTTTCCTTTCAGGTTTTGTGACTATGGCACCATTTAGAGAATAATTACACACTTGATCTTAGCCAAATGGCAAGCCACTCCAGTACTCTTGCCTAGAAAATCCCATGGATGGAGGAGCCTGGTAGGCTGCAGTCCGTGGGGTCGCTGGGGGTCGGACACGACTGAGCGAGTTCACTTCCACTTTTCACTTTCACACACTGGAGAAGGAAATGGCAACCCACTCCAGTGTTCTTGCCTGGAGAATCCCAGGGACGGGGGAGCCTGGTGGGCTTCTGTCTATGGGGTCACACAGAGTCGGACACGACTGAAGTGACTTAGCAGCAGCAGCAGAGAATAATTGTCGTGTCCGACTCTTTGCGACCCCATGGACTGTAGCCTACCAGGCTCCTCCGTCTGTGGGATTCTCCAGGCAAGAGTACTGGAGTGGGTTGCTGTTTCCTTTTCCGGGAGATCTTCCCAACCCAGGGATCAAACCCGGGTCTCCCGCATTGCAGGCAGACGCTTTACCATCTGAGCCACCAGGGAAGCTCAATTATATTAACCAGTTGAATTAAAATTGAGGAGGGAAGCCTGAAAGAGCTTATTTTGAGGGCAAGCTGTAAAGAGTAGCAGATAAGTTCATAGAAGAGCAGCCACCTGGCTAGAGGAATATTCTGAAGAACATGCACAGTAGAGTATTATAAGCTTTCTATTTCTGAGGCAATGCCAGAAATTCTGGATAAAAAGAATCTAAATCAGTAGTGATAAACTACGAAAGTGTGTTATTCTAGGTCCTCGAGAATCAGCCAAAACAGGATTTGATATGAAAGGATTTTATTAAGGGAAACATTTGTATGAGAGAAAACGGGGAGGAAAGCAGATAAGCCAGGAGAACATCAACCTGTGGTGTGAGTCTCAAGGATGGAGACAGAAGGGTAGGTGGAAATGTCCCAGGTCACCTGTAGTTCAAGGAAGGTTCAGCAAGGCTGTCAATGAGTCCTGGAGCCAAAGTCACCAGCCAGGGAAATCCCATCTCTCAGGATTGGGCCTGCCTTGGTCTTTAGTGTTCCTGTAGCCCTAAATATTTAATATTTTGTCATGGAGAACAGCTCAAGGGAAGCCTGGCCTCTGTACAATTTCAGCGCAGGGCCCCTGGTCACTTCGGTGGTAGTTGGCAGAGGTGCAGTCTCATGACCATAGACTGGGTATTGGAATCTCTACGGAGCTGCCTTGCTGCCTCTTCCACCACCTCCAGCCCCAGCTCCTCCACCCCAACTCCAAATGTCATTAGCAGCCATGGGGACCTGTTGCCTGGCAGAGAAGTACGGCCTCACAGCCAGAAACTGGCAGGGTGTGTCGTGGCCCTCACTTTTTCTGAGATGGGGAAAAGGGTTGAGAACCTGGGAAATAGAAAAAATATCTTTTGTTTCAATGTTTCTTGTATGAGTAAATTATTGGGAGTGATCTTTTATAAATGGTTTATTCAGTTCAGTTCAGTTCAGTCGCTCAGTCGTGTCCGACTCCTTGCGACACTATGAATCACAGCACACCAGGCCTCCCAGTCCATCAACAACTCCTGGAGTTCACTCAAACTCACCTGCATCGAGTTGGTGATGCCATCCAGCCATCTCATTCTCTGTCATCCCTGTCTCCTCCCGCCCCCAATCCCTCCCAGCATCAGAGTCTTTTCCAGAGAGTCGCATGAGGTGGCCAAAGTATTGGAGTTTCAGTTTTAGCATCAGTCCTTCCAATGAACACCCAGGATTGATCTCCTCTAGAATGGACTGGTTGGATCTCCTTGCAGTCCAAGGGACTCTCAAGAGTCTTCTCCAGCACCACAGTTCAAAAGGATCAATTCTTCGGCGATCAGCTTTCTTCACAGTCCAACTCTCACATCCATACATGACCACGGGAAAAACTAGACGGACCCTGGTAGGCAAAGTAATGTCTCTGCTTTTTAATATGCTATCTAGGTTGGTCATAACTTTCCTTCCAAGGAGTAAGCGTCTTTTAATTTCATGGCTGCAATTTACAAAGTTACTCAGTAGCTGATAAATTGCTTTATCTGTCTTTGTGATTTGTCCTAAAAATTCAGAGGACAGAGTTGTTTTATATATAGTTCCCATGGTCATTTGGACAGAGCCCAGTTTCTGTGGACCACAGAACGTTTTCAGCAGAAGACAAGATGAAACGCTTGCCGGTGAAGGGTAGCTCAGTGCACAGTGGTGAGCTACAACACAGTGGGTTTCAGGAATACATTCTACCCAGCCTCACCTGAATCACGGCCCTTCTTCTTTCATCCTTATCAGACATGCTCCTCTCAGGCTGTTTCAGTGAAGAACTTCCCACTGACCAGTGCACAAGGATATCTCTTTCTCCATTATGGGATCTGACCTAGCAGTTCAGTTCAGTTCAGTCACTCAGTCATGTCTGACTCTTTGCGACCCCATGAATCACAGCACGCCAGGCCTCCCTGTCCATCACCAACTCCCGGAGTTCACTCAAACTCATGTCCATCGAGTCGGTGATGCCATCCAGCCATCTCATTCTCTGTCGTCCCCTTCTCCTCCTGCCCCCAATCCCTCTCAACATCAGAGTCTTTTCCAGTGAGTCAACTCTTTGCATGAGGTGGGCAAAGTATTGGAGTTTCAGCTTTAGCATCATAAGACTTAATTATACAAATAGGGCTCTCCCTCTGAACATGGGTACTCATATCCTTAAAATTAGATGATATATGCAACAGACACTAACTAGGTCCTATTGACATTATTTTCAATGGGAAAAACCATAATGGCTATTGGTCAATGCTTAGGCATTTCCTAAAATGAAACATGAACTCACACCACCCATTTTCGTCCTGCTTCTTGGCCTCTATAACAATGTGAGCCAATTTTTATGTTTCCTATATGTCCTCATAGATTGGTTTTGTTAGTTTTGTTTCTCTGGAGAACCTTGACTAAAACAGTAGAATACAGTCTGTGACTGCCCACACCTCTCTGGCCATTCCTGCAACTAGGTGATTTCCAGCAGCCAGCACCTGAGATTCTTTGCCTGCAGACTTACACAGACTGCCTGGAGTGGGAGGATAAAGATGAATGTTCCCTTAATCTCCCCCACCCACTCCACTCCCTACCCCTGCAAATGAAGTATTTGCACTTGAGACTTTGTTTTAGGTTTTTGATTTTAAGGAGCGTAAGCCAAGGCTTTTTTTTTTTTTAACCATAAACTTTATGTCCTGTGGGTGACTATGATGTTTTGTTCCAGCAATATCCCAGATGGACCTCCCCTTTACTGACACTCCACATGCTTTTCAATCCTTTTGTATGTGATTCTGACATTTTACCAATTTTATTTGGAATATACATCATTATTTTCCTCCTACACAATTTGTTTAAAATGTATTAAGTTTTGAGGATGTAAATTTTTTTTATATAAACATCATTGAAAAACATTATTTCAAGAGATATGCCATTGTAAAAACTTAAGCATTAAAAATCAAGAAATATCAAAAGGTGGAAACAGCCAAATGTCCATCAGCATTGATGAACGGGGGTATATACAGACAATGGAATATTATTCAGCCATAAATAGGAATGAAGCACTGATGCATGTTGCAATGTGGGTGGACCTTGAAGCTATGCTAAGTAAAAGGAACCATTCATAAAAGGCCACATATTGCATGACTCCATTTTTATGGAATGTCCAGAACAGGCAAATATAGACAGAGAAAATAAATTAGTGGTTGACAGGGGCTGGAGGAAGGGCAAATGACAGTGACAGCTAATGCCTGCAAGTTTTCTTGTGTGGTGATAAAAAATGTTCTGGAATTAAATAGTGGTGGTGACTGCAAAACGTTGTGAGTATAAAGACCACTGAAATCAAGAGGTACTTGACCAGGAAAATGCTGACTGGGAAACTGCTTTGTGGAATAAACCTATGCTGCCTTGCATTGTTCTCTGTTTTCTAGTTGAGTGTGGACTAGACTGAGTTGATGAGACTTTCTAGATGGCTTCCTGCTCAATGCAACTGATGACCCTCTAGGAAGATTGCCTAGCGTGAAGCACATTCTCATAGGCTGCACAAAGATTTCATTCAGTGAACTCAAGTTGTGTTGTGGCCTTTGGGGTTTCTGCAGAAGCTACTCCAGTCCTCTCAGCTCACAGCACCACTCATGAGCACCACACCTGTTAATCTTAGGGATGAATTCCAAGTAAGAATGGATTCCCCTTTTAAGGTCCCAAACCTTTGAATATTTCTATTTTCAGGCTACAGTCGTTTCAAAATTAGATCCAAACATATAATCATAACAATCAGATCTTCCCTTCAACTTCCAATACTAGGTCTCAGCTAGCAAGCATGGATTCTTGTCAAAAGATATTTTCACTGAGCAGTAAGTGTTTACAATCACAATGGAGTGATATTTTACACTTAAATTATGTCTGCTGCCATCTTTCTCCTCCCAAAAGGGTAATAATGATTTCAACATCAATCCTAAATGCAGTCACTTCATGTTTGGATGCCACAACCTTTGAGGTCACTTGTATCTTTTACTCTGGTGCTAAAGTCTCATTGGTTTCAGCTTGACTTCCATAGAATTGGTGCCAGGCATCATGTTAGGTGTTGCAGTTGCAGTGGAGAATAAAGCAGACACATCTCCTGCCCTGTGCAGCATATAAACTATAGTGACATATGGGGAAAAGAGACATGCATATTTTTAAAATTTATTTTATTCAAGTATAGTTGATTTACAATATTGTGTGAATTTCTGCTGTACAAAAAAGTGATTCAGTCATACATAATATGCATTCTTCTTATTTTCTTTTCTATTCTGTTTTATCACAGGATACTGAATATAGTTCCCTGTACTACTGCTATACAATAGGACCTTGTTGCTTTTTCATTCTATAGCTTGTATCCACTAATCCCAAAGTCCCAACTCATTGCTCCCTGACCACACCTCCCCTTCACAACCAAAAGTCCCTTCTTTATGTCAAAAGCAGACATTAATTTTTAAAAATCATCAACATATATGCTTACAACTTTGATGAACGCTCTGAAGGTGCCATGAGAGAGGGGAGGAGGTACCTCACTTAGACCACATGGTCAGGAAAGGCTCTTGAGAGAGTAAAGTATGAGCTGGATCTGAGGGATAATAGTTAACTAGGAGGCGTGTGGGTGGGAGAGTGGGTTAGAGAAAGGCCAGCATTCCAGCTAAATGAAACTGCATGAATAAAGGATCCCAGTCAACAGGAAGCTGGGTGCTCTACAGGAATTGTAAGAAGTCAGATGTGGCTGAAGTTGATGGGCTAAGAGAGCTGGTGGCATGGGACAAGGCTGAGAAGGAGAAGAAAGCCATAGTTAAGACTTTTGTCTTTATTCTAAAAGTAGTAAGAAGTCATTTGATGGTTTTAAGCAGGATTATGCAGCTATTGGAATCAGCTATAGTGTTGATAAGTGCTAATTAGAATAAAAAAATTTAGGTAGTGCTTTAGATTAATATTATAGTTTAGGAAACGTCTTTAAAAATTATCATAGAGAAGTCTAGGGCAATTAGATGAAAGATTCTTATGATAAACGTGGTTTTTGTAACACACTTGGTGCAATGGTACAAAACAAGTTTTCAGAAAACAAGTGTCCTTGATATATCTCTGTAACTAATATAAAAAATGGGTTGTAGAAAAGGACCTTGTGCTTTTGGATTCCAGTGAAATAAAATGATATTAAACATGGTTGGTATCTTTTGACACTGTGGTTCATTTGACAGAACACCTGACATTTATTTTATAAGTCCAGATTGACATATGATTATACTTATTTAAATGATGGATTTATTTTCTTAATTGTACGTCTAAAACAGATTCGTTTTGTAAAGGGCACCTTTTCCAGGGGATCTTCCTGGGCCAGGGATTGAACCCAGATCTCCTGTATTACAGGCAGACTCTACCATCTGTGCCACCAGCATGCACCCGCCAGGCTCCTCTGTCCATGGGATTCTCCAGGCAAGAATACTGGAGTGGGTTGCCGTTTCCTTCTCCAGGGACCCAGGTGTCGAACCCATGTATCTTACATCTCCTGCATTGGCAGGCAGGTTTTTTTTTACCACTAATGCCACTTCGGAAGCCCCTAAAACTGAATATGTATTGTTAAATTTTGCATCTAGAAAGTTTTTTGAGAAGCACTAGAACATTTAAAATGAGTTAATAGTCATGATCATTGTTAACCATTTTCTGAAGGGACCAATATTGAAAATCACTTTTAAGATAGAATTTATAGTAATGGTCCCATCACTTCATGGGAAATAGATGGGGAAACAGTGGAAACAGTGTCAGATTTTATTTTTTTGGGCTCCAAAATCACTGCGGATGCTGATTGCAGCCATGAAATTAAAAGACGCTTACTCCTTGGAAGGAAAGTTATGACCAACCTAGACAGCATATTAAAAAGCAGAGACATTACTTTGCCAACCAAGGTCCATCTAGTCAAGGCTATGGTTTTTCCCGTGGTCATGTATGGATGTGAGAGTTGGACTGTGAAGAAAGGTGATCGCCGAAGAATTGATGCTTTTGAACTGTGGTGCTGGAGAAGACTCTTGAGAGTCCCTTGGACTGCAAGGAGATCCAACCAGTCCATTCTAGAGGAGATCAATCCTGGGTGTTCATTGGAAGGACTGATGCTAAAGCTGAAACTCCAATACTTTGGCTACCTCATTTGCGACAAGTTGACTCACTGGAAAAGAGTCTGATGCTGGGAGGGAC
Source organism: Moschus berezovskii (assembly GCF_049115385.1). Taxonomy (NCBI): domain Eukaryota; kingdom Metazoa; phylum Chordata; class Mammalia; order Artiodactyla; family Moschidae; genus Moschus; species Moschus berezovskii. The sequence continues at coordinate 129,629,084 of NC_142460.1, read as the reverse complement.
TGGGGGTGGGAGGAGAAGGGGACAACAGAGAATGAGATGGCTGGATCGCATCACCGACTCGATGGACATGAGTTTGAGTGAACTCCGGGAGTTGGTGATAGACAGGGAGGCCTGGCGTGCTGTGATTCATAGGGTTGCACAGAGTTGGACACGACTGAACTGAACTGAACTGAGAGTAATGGTCCTTTATAATAAAGAGCTTTGATCCAGGAACAATACATTTTCAAATAAGTTTGCCTCTAAATTGTAAAGTTGAACATTTTCATTCCCAACTATTCAGCAGTTTAATTCTTAGTTATACACCCTAGAGAAACTTTTGCACATATGCACCAAGAGCTAACACAAAAATAACTCATGAAATCATTGATCATGATAGCAAAAACTAGAACTCAAATGTCCAGAGAAAATGAATACATAAATTATAGTTTGGTCACATGGTAGGATATTACATAGCAGTGACATGATTGAACTATATGTAATAATGTGGAATGATCTAGAAGTATAACACTGAGTAAAAAAAAGTACCAGAAGACTATATATAAGTAAGATACCCTTTATAAAGCTCAAAACCAAGCAAAACTAAAAAATATATTATTTGGGACACAGACAAGGGGATGATAAAACACAAAATTCAGGCTAGTGGCTAGCTACCTGTGGAGGACAGGCAGGGAGGTAGGATAGGGAAAGAGCTTGTTATGTTGGTCAAAGATTGGTCAGTTTTTAGGTCAGATTTATGCGTAGAGTACTCACGGCTGTGCTTCATAACTATATTTTCACCCACTCGTCAACTTAAAAAACTGCACAATGTGAGAGTTGCAAATTAAGTTTTATTTGGGGCAAAATGAGGCAAAATGAGGCTAGTGGAGGTGATGGAATTCCAGTTGAGCTATTTCAAGTCTTGAAAGATGATGCTGTGAAAGTGCTGCACTCAATATGCCAGCAGATTTGGAAAACTCAGCAGTGGCCACAGGACTGGAAAAGGTCAGTCTTCATTCCAATCCCAAAGAAAGGCAATGCCAAAGAATGCTCAAACTACCACACAATTGCACTCATCTCACACGCTAGTAAAGTCATGCTCAAAACTCTCCAAGCCAGGCTTCAGCGTTATGTGAACCGTGAACTCCCAGATGTTCAAGCAGGTTTTAGAAAAGGCAGAGGCACCAGAGATCAAATTGCCAACATCCGCTGGATCATGGAGAAAGCAAGAGAGTTTCAGGAAAACATCTATTTCTGCTTCATTGACTATGCCAAAGCCTTTGACTGTGTGGATCACAATAAACTGTGGAACATTCTGAAAGAGATGGGAATCCCAGACCACCTGACCTGCCTCTTGAGAAACCTGTATGCAGGTCAGGAAGCAACAGTTAGAACTGGACATGGAACAACAGACTGGTTCCAAATAGGAAAAGGTGTACGTCAAGGTTGTATATTGTCACCTTGCTTATTTAACTTATATGCAGAGTACATCATGAGGAACGCTGGGCTGGAAGAAGCACAAGCTGGAATCAAGATTTCTGGGAGAAATATCAATAACCTCAGATATGCAGATGACACTACCCTTATGGCAGAAAGTGAAGAGGAACTCAAAAGCCTCTTGATGAAAGTGAAAGAGGAGAGTGAAAAGGTTGGCTTGAAGCTCAACATTCAGAAAACAAAGATCATGGCATCTGGTCCCATCACTTCATGGGAAATAGATGGGGAAACAGTGGAAACAGTGTCAGACTTTATTTTTTTGGGCTCCAAAATCACTGCAGATGCTGATTGCAGCCATGAAATTAAAAGACGCTTGCTCCTTGGAAGGAAAGTTATGACTAACCTTGATAGCATATTAAAAAGCAGAGACATTACTTTGCCAACCAAGGTCCGTCTAGTCAAGGCAATGGTTTTTCCCGTGGTCATGTATGGATGTGAGAGTTGGACTGTGAAGAAGGCTGATCGCCGAAGAATCGATGCTTTTGAACTGTGGTGTTGGAGAAGACTCTTGAGAGTCCCTTGGACTGCAAGGAGATCCAACCAGTCCATTCTAAAGGAGATCAATCCTGGATGTTCATTGGAGGGACTGATGCTAAAGCTGAAACTGCAATACTTTGGCCACCTCATGCGACGAGTTGACTCACTGGAAAAGACTCTGATGCTGGGAAAGGTTGGGGGCGGGAGGAGAAGGGGACGACCGAGAATGAGATGGCTGGATGGCATCACCGACTCTGTGGACATGAGTTTGAGTGTACTCCGGGAGTTGGTGATGGACAGGGAGGCCTGGCGTGCTGTGATAAATGGGGTCGCGGAGAGTCAGGCACGACTGAGCGACTGAACTGAACTGAACTGAACTGAGGATGGCAGCCTGGGAGACAGTAGCTCAGATAATTCTGAGAAACTATTCTAAAGAGATAGGGAGGAAAGTCAGCATATATGTGGTTTTGGTGAAGGGGGAATACGTGCATTCAAGCACGTATTTTTTCCAGAAGGTTTCTGCTAGTCTCATGATGCTTTCTGCTAGTCACAAGGAACAGTCATCACCATGAAGGATTTTAGTGCTTTTCTAGATATGAGGAGATACAAGAATTGGGCTCATAAAATCGGCTCCTTAAAATATCTGACTATCTGAATTCCTGTTTTGGCAGTCACCTCCCACTCCAGCTCCTTTCAGGGGGTGTTGAGGGTCAGCAGCTGAGCAGCACATGAGTTAATCCTTGTAGAAGTAGATGGTAAGTGCTGATTTATAGCTGATACACTCTTTTGTATGTCTAGTTTAAAAGGTTATACATATACAGATGCATATTGATTGAATGATAGTAAAAGGGTCCTTAATACTCTGAACATATTATATGCATATGGCAGGAATAATTTAAGAATACAAATCAAACTGATAACTGGGAAATTTTGAAATATGTGGAGAATTTCTCTGTCTATAAAAGCTTCATTTAAATTTGATTTCAGAAAATTTCTATTACATTCATTGTTCAGCGGCTTAGCTGATATATTTGATTTTTGTAATAGGTGGCAAAAACAAAAAGAAATAAGGACATCATGAATCAACATCACATTAGGAAATAGATTTATCAAGCTCTGTTTTAAAAAATTCTTAAACATAAGAGCTACAACTCTTTTTCTTCCTGAGAATACACCATATTTTATGTTCTTTATAAAACTGCAAGGTTGACATGAGTTAATTGCATAGCTGAAAATGGTATTTACTTGGTAACTTATTTATCACTATTATTGTATCTCATGAAAGCCTAGGTTGCAAATAGCTTTCTGTTCATTACTATGTCACTTTAGTGGTGAAGTATTTGTATAATGTACATTCTATGGTACTCTTCTTCTCTGTGAAATTCAGATAGCGTTTTACTTTAGTAACAAATCTTGAGACTTCTACATTAAGACAAAGGACAGTTTACTTGCACTTGTGTTCTGCCCCACAGATATTCTTGATGGGTGAAGTAAATACTCCTAGTGCAGTGCTTATCCTGAACGTTTAAGTCAGAATTGGGGAAAAAGAACCTTTGTATTCTTTTTGAGATTTCTATAACAGAGATCTACAGAAATGTTACTAGAGAAGTATAAAAATTAGACTAATCATCTCAGTGTCATTAAGCAATCAGTGGATGTTAGGGTACTGAATTGGTGGTTAAAAGAACTGATTTTGAGTTTCCAGTTTCATATTTGCTGAATTGTGATATTTTCTTTGTGCCTCACCTTCCTTGTATTTAAACAGACAGCTCTTCTATCTTCTTCACAAAATTGTTATGAGAATGGCAATAAGTTGATACACATTAAAAACCTTTATAATCTCAAGTAAGCTAAAGTTTGTTCCTAGAGAAAGGTCTTATTTATTTTTCATATATATTAAAATTCACAGGGGGAGGGATAAATTGAGGGATTGGGGTAGATATATACACACCATGTGTGCTTAGTCGCTCAGTTGTATCCAACTCTTTGTGACCCTATGGACTGTAGCCCCCCAGGCTCCTCTGTCAATGGGGATTCTCCAGGCTAGAATACTGGAGGGGGATGCCATGCCTTCCTCCAGGGGATCTTCCCAACCACTATATATAAAATAGATAACTAAAAAAGACCCACTGTATAGGACAGGGAACTCTACTCAATACTCTGTAACAACCTATATGAGAGAAGAATCTTAAAAAGAGTGGATAGATGTATATGTATAACCGATTCAATTTGTTGTACACCTGAAACTAACACAACTTATCAGCTATATACCAATAAAAATTTAAAAAGACATACATTTCAAATAATAATTTCCTAAAGTTTCTCAGATCTGTCTACAATAAACAATGGCTTTATAAAGATTAAAAAAAATTCACAGTAAATTAACAAAAAGATTACTTAGGGCATTTAAAAAATCACTCTATAAACTAGATTAATTTCTTAATAGAAATAAGAAAGTGCCTTTAGGGTCCACTTGAAAAATCATTTTATTGATTTACCCACAAATGAACGCATACATGAACTACTTAGATGTAAATGTCATAGAAAACCTCCACAGAACCTGCAGGATATCTACATTTGTAATCAAGTCAAACCCTCCTTTTGCTAGTTAACCTCCAGAGAGACCAGTACAGTCCTTTCTCTTCTTTGTTTAGGTATGCCTCTCATGAATGTCTGCTGCTGTCATCAATGTAGCAATGTTTCGGACAGGTTGGATGGACCCCTAGGTTTGGAATTTTTTCCCCTGGTACCTGGTTTGACTTGTAGTTTTGAAGTCTTGATCAACTTACCTGCAAGTTACCTTTGCCACAGAGAAATAGATTCATGTACAGAGAGGCTGATAATGCACCCTAAATCCATTTGCTAATTTACAGCAAGAAATATTATAAATTTATCTTCATTATAACACTAATGTATTACCTTTGCTTTATAGTTCCTGGAGGCTTTTGAATTCACTATCTCAGTTTTGAATTTCATGACTTATGACTTTTGAACAGAATGATCTCATTCATTTCTAAACTGCTTATTTTCTCTATTTATCATGTGGAAAATACCATAAAGTGCAAATTAGAACAGGAGACCAAATCTGAGCTGTCAAAAATAACACAATGTTAACAATTCTCCCCATTTCCTTCCTTTTCTATGCATATGTATGTAATTGAGATCATGTTGTATATGTCATTGAAATGTCAAAGTTTCCTTTTTTTCTGGTTAAGATGGCAATCTATGACATTTGTAAAATCGATGGAAAACTTGTAGAAAGCAGACACAAGTTCAAATCAGAAAACGAAAACCACATACAATTTACTACTGTAGTTAATCATCGTTAACATTTTGATGTACTTTCCTTCAGTGTTTTACTTCTTTTATTTTTTAAAAACGTAGTCGGGATCACTCTAAGTCAGGAGTGCTTGGGGCGACAGCCTCTGGCTGGGTTGGGAATCAGACAGCTATTCTTGAGCGGACTGGAAGCTGCAGATCAGCACTCTTCTTCTGGACAGGGGTAGCAACAAAATATTTTCTTTTAAGGCTCCCTTGTTTCCGTATTCTAGCTGACTCTGTGTCTCTTTGTGGAAGGGTTGCGACCCCGGAACTGCCTTCATGGCTAAGTCCCCACTCCAGGGGCTGCGGCTCGCAGAGGGGACAGCCCATCCTCAACCCTCCCGAGGTTATTATCAGAACGCACTTCCACGTGGGTCTGAGTCCTCATATCTTGCTGTTTTCGATCTTTTCGCGTCGAGAGAAGTCTTTTAGGTCCGACGATCTCTCTCAGACTCTCGGGAGATCCTGGTAGGCCTCTGTCACGGAAAACCAAGGGTCCGAGCCTCTCTGCCTCGCTTTGCGAGCAAGAAGTGCGTCCCTTCTCGCTTCCCTTATGTCTGGCAAGGCGGGGACTGCACTACCATGCCGCCAGCCAGAGGGGGGGACGCCCAAATGCGACCCTCTGCTTTCCAGCCGGTAGCCGTGGCTCCCAGAAAACCACCGATCAGGCCACCAGGGTCAGTTTTATATTGTCCTGAGAGCTCGCTCAGGGGCACACAAGACCATTCACTCGAGCTCCGCTGCAGACGCACCCCTTCTCTCCCCTTCGGTTCGTCCGGACCTCCGGCAGCTGCAAGCGCGCCAGCCGCGGCTGAGCGGCCTCGGCCTTTGACAGCCCGGCGCGAGCACCTCCAGGCCTCGAGTCCCGGCTCAGGGGCGGAGCGAAGCGGGGCGGGGCGAGCGCGCGCGGGGCGGGGCGAGCGCGAGCGGCGGCGCTGGGAGGGAGCGCGCGAGCCGAGCAGAGCGGAGCTGGGAGGTGCTGGGGAAAGGCAGGCAGAGCCCGGCCGGCCGCCTGCTGCTCCGCGCCGTTCTTGCTGCGTCCCCGGCTCCAGGTACCCCTGCCTCTGCCCAGGCTCCCGCGAAAGTTTTATTGTCTGAGGTCCCCCCGGCGTGTCTGAAGGACTCGGAGCGATTGGCCCGCTGTGCGCTCCCCTGCGGCGGCGACCAAGGGGACGTGCATCCCTCGCCCGCGGGGCTCTCGTGCCTCGCGCTTCCTCACCTGCAGATCGCTCCCGGGAGCGGCCAGGGGCCCCAGCTGAGGGGCCTCGCGGGCGCCGGCGCCCGGAAACTCTCCAGCCCACCGCCGCAGACCCGCCCGGTTCAACTTAAACTTGATTTCTCTCGTCCAGCCCCGGCACCCGCGATTGCTCTGCCACCGCCGGCGTCTCGGCCGCCGCAGCCGCCGCCTCACAAAGGGGCGTAGGGAGGGGTAGCAGGCGGCGGGCACCGACGCCGGTACGCAGGGCGCTAGCCTCCGGGCCGCCGAGGCCGGGAGACAAAAGGGAAACTGCCTCTGTTCGCCGGACCGGCTCGGAGCTGCCCGATCGTTCGCCTCCCGCCCGGCTCCGTGAGCCTCCTCCCCCTCGCCTACCCTCGGCTGCTGCTCCGCCTCCCTCCCCGCGGGCTGTCCCCGCAGTGCTCCGGGACCCAGCCAGCCTTCGGGGCGCGCGTCGCTGCTGGTGGTTGGGGCTCTAGCGATAATAAATGATAGAGGATACAATGACTTTGCTATCTCTCCTGGGTCGCATCATGCGCTACTTCTTGCTGAGACCCGAGACGCTCTTCCTGCTGTGCATCAGCCTGGCGCTGTGGAGTTACTTCTTCCACACCGACGAGGTGAAGACCATCGTCAAATCCAGCCGGGACGCCGTGAAGATGGTGAAGGGCAAGGTGGCCGAGATCATGCAGAACGATCGACTGGGGGGCCTCGACGTGCTGGAGGCTGAGTTCTCCAAGACCTGGGAGTTCAAGAGCCACAATGTGGCGGTGTATTCCATCCAGGGTCGGAGAGACCACATGGAGGACCGTTTCGAAGTTCTTACGGACCTAGCCAACAAGACGCACCCCTCTATCTTCGGGATCTTCGACGGGCACGGGGGCGAGGTAGGAATTCTCTGAGACTTTGAGTGTGTGTGTGTGTGTGTGTGTGTGTACTACAGGACGTTGTGTGCGCAGCCGGTAGGACTGGGTGCGAGGGGCGTGGTGATGACCTACCTGGTGGAGGGTTGGACAGAGCCACTAGTTCCAAATGTGACCAAGTTTCAAAAACACTTCCGGATCCAGATCTCTTGTACAGAGGGTCCTATGCGGGGGAGGGACGGCCATCTATAACCTATTTCATGCCTCATAATTTATGAAGTTTTTCAAGGCCAGAACGCAGCAAATGACTGTGCTAGTTTTCCTGGGAGAGTTAATGATTTCTACTGTCAACTTGGTCCAGGGCCTCAGCGCTCCTATTATGGGTTGGAACCCGAACTAGGCACAAAGAAGGAATAAAGTATCTTTGATTCTCGTTAGGAAAAAGATAACATCTGCAGAGCCGAGTCAGTGAGTGCTTAGTGAGGATGGAGGAAGCTATGATTCCTTTCCATCTCCTTCTCCCAGAGGAGGAACCCGAGGGGGCAGCGCTGGGCTCCTTCCCAATTCCACTAACTTTGCAAGTGCAATCCGGCCACTTGACAGCAGCGCTTAACTGGCCGGCCGCTTTTAGCTGGATCGAGGCGCGGGACCGAGGTCCCTCTGGCCTTAGAAGAGGTGGCAAAGCCCGCAGAGGTAGCGGTGCCCAGATTTCATCTCTGCGAAATTCCTCTAGCCGGCGTGGGACGGAGACGTCTCCTTGCTTCTAAATTCTTTTATTCCGGGGTTCATGCGGGAGCAAGAGATGACGTTAGAGGTTCAGGTCCCTCTCCAGCATTTCTGCGGCATCCTGATTGCTTGCCCGGGGCTCAGATTTCCTGGAGGTCGGAGCGAGAATTGGCATTGGTCCTTGGGCATCGACCCAGGCGAAGTGAGTGGTAAACGTGGTTCAGCCACCCCATCTCTAAATCCGGCAGTTTGGAATGGAGTTTCATTGCTGTATACTTTCTTTTTTAAGCGTACTTTCTTACGCATATCCCTGCTCCTCCCCCCACCTTTGCCACCCCTTTTTCATCACTCCCCTTCATCCAATACTCCCATCCAACCCTCCCCTCATTCTCTTCTTGGAGTTTATGGTCTCTGGGTGGGCTGTAGCGGGAATTCTCTTTCAAGCTGGTTCTTTGTTTTTGGTGAACACTGAGAGAGCTCTCAATTGGTTGTCTCTTTTGGTACCAAGTCACTTCAGCCACCACTCTGCTAATCTTTACAACATACTGCATCAACCTGCCTGGTAGAACCAACTTAGCCAGGAATGACAACTTACTGGTAGTTGGAAAGTTTATTTGGTAGAGCTGAAATAAATTTTTGCTATTTTTCATCCACCCTAGCCCTTTCTGTGTTCTGTGTTTCAAAATGAAGTTTTCTCACGGATTGTAATTTTGTAGCCTCTTATATAGTTTGGGGTTCTTTTCCTTTGAGTAGGTGAAAAGTGTGAAGTTAACTGAGGGAAGGGCCAAGATGTGATTGATTGAGGGAAGGGCCACTGTGTACTTGGGTAAAAACATATCTGAAGGAGGAGGTTGCCAATATAATGACTGATTTGTTTCCTAGTTTGAGTCAGAATGTCTATATTTTCATTTTATGTCTTCTTTTTTTTAAAAAAATATTTTACATTTATTTGTTTTAATTGAAGGATAATTGCTTTACAGAATTGTGTTGGTTTCTGCCAAACATCAACATGAATCAGCCATAGGTATGCCTATGTCCCCTCCCTCTAGAGCCTCCCTCCCACCTACCTCCCCATCCCACCCCTCTAGGTAGTTACAGAGCCCTGGTTGGAGTTCCCTGAGTCATACAGCAAATTCCCATTGGCTATTTTACATATCGTAATGTAGGTTTCCACTGTGCCTCGATTCTTATAAATCATTTAATAAAGACTATGTTTATTACATACTTTTACATTAAAATTGTTGGCAGGTCTGATTCTTGTCTTAGAAAATACAGTTTTATTAATTTAAAGGTCTGGATGTAGTATTAATGTTGTGAAACTCTGGGCTGTGCTTGTCTGGGTATGCTGTATTGTTATGTTTTGAATATGTAAGTGAATGGGGTGCTTTAAACTTTTCTCCCAAGTTGATATTCTAAAACTTAAATGTTGAAGACTCCAATAGATTTCAGGTTGAAAAATTCAGTATTATCTTCTGGTAGATGTATCAGTCAGAAAGGGGCCATAATAAATGCTTCTATTTAACTGGAAGTATTTTACATCTGTAAGGCTTTTCATTAAATTTTTAAATAATAAAGGAGATCATCTTTAGCCAGACTATGAAATGAGTTTCATTGTGCCTTCCATTAAAAAGTTTGCTGTTTGCAAAATAATAAGTATTATCAGTGCACTGAAAAATAGAATAATTGTTCTCTGTATGACCTTGTACAGACTGTAGCCAGTTCATTCATTTTGGGTTTGTTTAGGACAAAATATAGTTATAAAAAGGAGCTATTTAATTGCTATTGGGAATGTGATGGCAAATAGTATTAGGTAGCTTCTCTCTTGCTTTTTCTTTCATTCAAAGAAAATCCCACCATCTAAATCTAGTCTTTTAATATTCACCAGAGGAGGGTGCCACTGTTTGATTTTGGTATAGATGATAGTTACCACCTTTCAGAAAATAGGAAGCTTTTTTCTGAACTCTGTGTATATAACTATGTGTTGTCTGTAGTAGAGTATGGAAGATAAATGAGGAATTTAATTTATTTATAATAATTCAGACTAATAAGATAGGCTACTAAAAATCAGGATCCATCTTCAATGGTAGTGCGTTTAGATACAGAAGGAACCTCAGCCACCTTGTATATCCATTTCATTCTGTTTTTTAGATGGTATGTTTACTGATAGCAGGAGAAGTTGTGACTTTCCTAAGATTGCGTGGCTTATTCAAGGCCTTCAGTTTGATAATCTTTATATTAAACCAGTGGACAAATTTGTTTGCATATTTACCTAGGTAAATAGATATCACACTAGGGATACACTGATGAATGAGATACAATTCCTTTCCTCAAAGAGTTTCAATTTGGTGAGAGAGATAGATCTGCATACCAGGAATTATGGTGTGCTTGCGGTTATAGTTAGGGTCTTATTGGAACTTTGTCATTTTAATCAAATTGGGGGGTCAGAGGCCCTGGGAAAGACACCTTGAAGCTTCATTTACTGCAAGGTTAAATGTATAGGTTTTCAATCCACACTCTGATTTAAACTGTCTGTGACCTCGGGCAAGTTTGCTTAAGCAACTTTATCTGGGAGGTTTTAGTCTGAAAAATATGGATAATAATGTATGTGAGGTTCACCTTCATCAGCTGTCTAATAGCCTATCTAGAAAAATACTTGATGGATAGAAGGATGTGGAAGAAGAAAGCTTAAGAGACCAAGAAGTAGCAGTATTGGGGCAACAGTATTCAGCAGAAGAAAAGAGACTCTACCCATGAAAACCACAACTTCAGTCACTAGAAAGTTGTATATTGGATATAGATAATTCATTAGGTATCCACCAAACTCTCTAGCACTGCTTGTTCTAACTTTTGGTGAACTATTTATTTAGAATTTCAGGTATCCTAGCATTGGGGAAGTAGCATCCTGGCTTCAGGTGAAAATTTTCTGATGAGTAAAAAGGAATATTCTTTATGATTAATTGGTAAATTGGTATTCTGATTTGTACTTTAGCCTCTTATGAGTTAAGTTAACATGAGTTAGTTCTCTTGAGTCTATTCACTGTTTATTTTTGTCAAAGCTATGTCTCTGGACTTGTTATGCTGAGGACCAGACTCAGAATGGCTGTGGCTTCTAGATGGATGCTATCTTAGTGTGTGTGTCTAAAGTCAAGGCAATGACTGTTTTGCTGTATAATGCAAATTAAAGTAACAAAAAGGAAGAAAAGTGTAGGTTGTATCAACTAATGTGGAAAGGTTATTTTAAGATTATAAAATACTGTTTATCTAGGAAAATTGTTTTTGGCACTTATCTGTAATTTTTATTCACAGGCAAAAGGTGTTTTTTGTTTTTAAACTTTTTATATTAACTAGAAGAAATACCACTGATCCTTTGAGGCACCTTTGTCAATGTTCATGGCTGAAACTATGTAGAAGAAAAATTGTTATGTACTCTGTATGCTTATGGGCATTACTGTATTCAAAGTCATGTATCATTGTATCATACAATTAACACACAATTTGGCCAGTGGTTTAAGCTTAGAGTTCCACACATAACTTCAGAGAGAAGCTAAACTTCAGATGCTTGTCAGAAACTAGTCTTGAGGCTTAGCACTTCTTAGAAGCTCAGAAGAAAAACTGCTTATGAAGGGTTGCCTGAAGGATATATACAGTCTGGTTCTTTAGATCAGTGGTTCTTAACTTTTCTTAAGTCATGCTTCTCTTTGAAGATGTTATGAAACTATAGACATATCCCCCAGAGAAAAGGACATGAGCATCAAGTTTTGTTTATAATTTCAAAGAGAATTGGATGCCTGAAACCTCTGGATTTTAGGTTAGTCTAGATGGAATAAACTCTGTTTCTGATAGATCCAGACCTGAAGGGAGCAGTGTACCTCGGTTGCCCTGATCACCTTCTTCTCTGTCATTTTGTATGTACTGATGCGTGTGCTGGCATTTGCCTGTGAGGATTAGTATGAAGGATGGTCTTCCAAAATGCTCTGACAGATCAACTGCAGGATGTCATTGAGGACTTTGTTACATTAGATAGTATTCTCTCTATAAGGACCAAGGGAGGGAGAGTTCACTGAGAGCCTTTTGTTTTTATCATAAGGATGCTGAATCATGATTGGCTTATCCTGTGTTTGTTGGCTGCCAGAAGTGTTAGAGCCAAACCCCTGACCTACCTCTAGCAAGAGTGGAGAATTTTATTAATTCGGTACATCAACTGAGGCTCACTCCCAGGAAAGTTTATATTTCCTACCTTTACTTTTCTTTTGTCCTGTTTTTCTCTTTCTCCTTTTAGATATGCCAGTTTATCTTGTGGTACATGTATTTATGTGTTTCATTATATATTTCTGAAATAAGACATACTAGTTCCAAATAAATAAATTATAAGTGGCACAATGAATGATCTGCTTTTCAGACATTACTGCTGCTGTTAGTAAATGTTGGGCTCCCACATTATTGACATACTAGAAACCTGTAGATTTAGTGTGGACAAATGCCTTATGGTTTAAGAGAAAATTCAGATTGTTTTGGCTTTCAATGGCACATTAACCTTTCTGCCCCCAAAGAGGGAGGCACTTTCCCCTTGATAATCCACCCCTGTACTGTGCTCGGTGGCTGTTTGTCGGTGAATGTAGGATCCTGACTGCTGACTTTGTTGCTTCTTCTGAACAGATTGTTTAGAAATTCAGTTTAATTAAGCATGTGTTTTCTGTATAGTCTGCGGCTGTGGCAAGCAAGAGTTATGTTCTCTGTGATGCCCATAGATGAATCAGTACATTCTCTGCCCTCAGGGAGCATTCCATCTACTTGAAGATATGAGTTTTTTTTATAAAGAAGTAGCAGAACTACAAGATGCAGTTGGACTACCTGCAAGAGAGTGTTGGTCTGACTAAGGGAGCTTGGGGAGTCCTGGAAAATTTTGTAAAGGAACTGACATTTGACTGTATCCTCCCATTTTAGTAGACAGAGATTGGGTGGAGGAAGAATGAAAAGATAACATTACAGGTGAAAGAAAAAGTATGAAAGTGGTATAGACGTAAAATGCAGGCACAGGAGAAGAAAGGCAGGTGGCTCTATTTGTTTAGAGCAGGCTTTCCCCATCTTCTGTGATCTAGAAGCCCACACATTTTCTTCTTTATTTAAATACCTTCTCTTTTATGATATACTTTATATTGCTTTTTAGATCATTTGCTTTTTCAAGTTAGGTATATTTGTTTAAAAAAGAAACTTCATATCAGTGCTGTGAGTGGAAAATCCAGAAAATGAAATTCTTGGCCTCCAACCTGCTAATAAGCTGTTTCCATCTTGATGGAGTGGAGTGTTTCTAAAAAAAGTTCTTCTCTTAGTCTCTGCTTACCTCTAGAGTCCTTCTGTCCCCCTCCCCTTGCTTTTTATGAGCAGAAAGGTAGCTTTTAAAGTTTAGTTGTTGGCCACAATTTGAAGTGGGGCAGGCTGCTTGTTCCCTTTTCAGGTAGAAGGTGCCTCTGGTGAGGCCACTCTGAGGAGCCTTGATTTGGAACAGCTTTCTGACTCATGCGACAGATAAGATTTCATGTGTAACATCCCTCCATGGGTAACCCAGAATTATAGGCAGTTTACAGCGTTCTAGTGGAAATTCCATCCCTGTTTCTGTTGCAGTTAAATGAGGAGATATTATAGGAGTAAGCCTGAATCCTTTCTAGCTTAGTGTAGAAAGTAAATAATTCATCAGTTTTGGTACTTGAGCCATTATTGGTCACAAATTGTGATTACTTAAAATGACAAAATACACAATGACAGCTGTGTTGGGGCTTGCGGTTGAGGAGTCTTAGCCTGGACTTTGTGGTTTAAGCAGGTGAGGAGCTGGAGATGCTGCTGGAACTGTTGTCAGCCCTGACAATGAAAGCCACGCTGAGGAGCCTGGGTCATGTGCTGTAGATAATGGAGAAACATAGATATTTTTGAGCAAAGGAATGGCTTTTAAATCTGTGGTTTCCTAATCCCTCTAATCTATATAGAGGATTGATTGGAGAAGGAAATGGCCACCCACTCCAGTATTCTTGCCTGGAGAATCCCCCTGGACAGAGAAGCCTGGCGGGTTATAGTACATGGGATTGCAAAGAGTCAGACATGACTTAGCTACTAAACCACCATGAATAAATAAGATGGAAAGGGTGTGTGTGTGGCGGGTGGTGTCAGTTGAGGGAGACTGGGCCAGAGCAGAGAAGAGGAAACCCTGGTGTATGGGTCGTTGCTGAAGAGAGGGAAAGATGAATTGGAGACCCTCTGAAGTAGTGAGGCTGATGCTAGGGTTCCCAGTGTGGCACCACTGACATGAGAGATGGCAGCTGACAGAAGAGCAAATCTGGGCAATAGTGAGAACAGTGTGAGTTTGCCTATACATTTTTTTCTGTTATCTTTAGACATTTCTGAGATTCATAAAATATTTGTTGACTGTTTATCACCCCAATTTGTAAAACGTTATTTCTGTCATACCTTATCTAAATGGACACATTTTAAAACAGTGAAAATAGGCATTGTATATAATATCTGATTTATTCAAATAGAAAGGCACTTATTACTGTTTTACTTTGTTACTAGGAGTAATCTAGGTTTTGTTATGAGGTATAGAATTTCTAAGACTAAAAAACAATAGGATATCTTTATATATCTTAAATGATTTCATTTCACTGACACTTATTTTAAATTTAAAAATATGTATATCATCCAGTCTCAGATGAAAATGTTTCCCAGGCTCTGTGCAGTTTAAATGTAAGCACATAATTCAATAGGGACTCAGATTTTTAAAAAGTAATATTTTAATTTAGATGTTAATATTTGAAGCATTTGTTTTATTCTTAATTTCTATTTTGATTTTGAACTACTTCAGTAATATATTTTTGTGGTTTAATTTTTATTACCATTTTAATAATTCTATTTAATAAATATTAAAGTAAATCTGCAGCAAATTAAATATATTTAAAAGTAATTTTAAAATTATAAAAGTAGTATGACTACATGATCATATAGAAAAAAAATCACTCCAAATTTCATTATTCTGTCACATCCACTATTATGATTTTGGTGTATTACTTGCTCATCTTTTTTTATATGTTTTTAAAATATTATTTTATGTTGTTATAATGATATACATATAGTTTTAAATCTTGGCTTTTTTCCCACTTTGTATAGACTCAGTTATTTTGCTCCATAATTCTTTGTTATATTTCTAATGTATTTTTTTAGTGATGGAGTAATATTTTGCTGAATATTTGATGAATTACTTAATTGCTTCCTTAGTGGTATACATTTAGATTCCTCTGATTTTCACCATTGTAAACAGTAAATATGGTTGTAATAAGTATTGTTGTGCTTTTACTGTAGTTTGGGTTATTTCTCCAGGGTGGATTTCGAGAAGTGGGATTTCTGAATCAGAGAAGAAGTGAAGAAACTAGTATTCATGGTAATAATAATATTAATGGTTGACAGTTATTGAATATGCCAGGGAGTATTTAAAGTACTTTATGAAAATGAAAGTGTCAGTCGCTCAGTCCTGTCTGACTCTCTGCAGCCTCTTTGACTGTAGTCCTCCAGGTTCCTCTGTCCGTGGGATTTTCAAGGCAAGACTATTGGAGTGGGTAGCTATTCCCTTCTCCAGGGGATCTTCCTGACCCAGGGATTGAACCCCAGTCTCCTGCATTGCAGGCAGATTCTTTACCATCTGAGTCACTAGGGAAGCCTAAGTACTTTAAATATATTATCAAATTTTAATTATCATGACACTTTTTTGAGGTAGGTACTATGTTATCTATGTAGAAATTAAGGCTCTGAGAGGTTAAGTAATTTGTCCAAGGATTGTCCACAGCTCCTAAGTGGTGAAACTTGGATTTGAAACTGGGAATCAAAGTTAGAGCTATTTACCTCCAAAGCCTGTGCTGTCAGTTTCCAGTTGAAGCTCTACAAATCTTAAATTTGGGCAATAAAGTGCAGATAGCATTGTTAGGTGAACACTGCCTGGTTTTCTCATGTTGGTAAGAGATGGAGTTTCTTCTTTGATGATTGTGTCCCTGTGTCCCGTGACATGTTGTTTTTGAAAACTCTGTGCTGGTACCTTGGTAGGTAGATTTTATAATTACCTGGGAAAGTCCTGAAGTTAAAGAAATTAGGGGTCAGAAGTCAGAGCAGGTGGTGACTCACGCTTAGTCTTTCTCAGCTGTTCCCCTTCTTTGCTGGCAGAATCTCTGACTACAGAGAATCCCTAACATTTTTGCCTCTTAGCTCATGAAAGGCTTCTGTAGCCATTCTCAATAAACAGTAATGATTTATATTTTATTTTATTCTAAAGTACCAAAGGTTTGACTTTAGAATAAGTATGTAGGTTTATATGTATGTACATATTTGCATAATTTCTCTTTTATATTGAAGCACAGTTTTTTTTTTTTTTGGAGGACCAATAACTTCCTAATATGTAAATGATTGTTAATTTTAAAGAGCACGGTAGCATTTTTTCATTTGTTTTTAATACTGAGTTGGTATGTTTAGTTTGAGTAGGTGCTAAGTCTTGCGTTTCCATCCCAGAAGGCTCCCTAAAATTTTGTTCTCTTAGTTGGCCTTATGTCAAGCCCAGTCTTTGTGATAGTTATAATCTGTTTTTAATATAAATCTTCAAAGGCAAAGTTTAAGTAAACAAAGGAAGACATTATTTTAAAGATAAGAATGGCTCTGTAGTCCCCTTATAGCTTTCTTTTATAGTTATAGGCCCTCCCTTGAAAAGTACAAAGCATTTAAAGTAAATATTCATATAGAGAGAAACCATGCATTCTGATATGTTGACACTTTCAATAAAGTTGAGGTCTGTACTATGAAATACTATGCTTAGAAAGTGAAGATATGATATTTTATATCTGGAAAATAAATCTATAAAAGTCTCACTTGCTTGGTCTCTCTGGGGAATTTTTTCCCCCCTTTCTCTGTTTAGTGAGAATGGGACCCAATTTAATGGAACTTCAGCAGCCTCCAACTTTTTAAAGGATGAGGGAGGGCTTTGGTAGTTGAGTCTGTTAAGGAAAGAATGAGACTGACTTTCCTCCATTCCTAGAAGACAAGGAAGTTCCTGTCAGCTACTGCAGATGGACCACCCACAGGTAAGTTCGGTGCCATTGTGTATAATTGTGTAAGATGCAAACTGTATAATGATGCCAGGTAAAGAGACGCCCTTTTCTGTGTGTACAGAAGAACTGTCTGTTTCCCAAGCGAGGCGTCTGTGGGCCTGTAATCACCTAGAAAGGGTGCCTTTTTAAAATTTCCGTAAAAGTCACCGTAACAATAGGCTAGACTTCTGAGACTCACTTTCTTTACCATACCATCCATCCTTGTTCTGCTCCTGTGTGAGCAGGTGACAGGTAATCTGTATGTCTTAGTTTGCTAAGCCAAAGACCAGTTATTCACCGCACATTATGCGAGCAAACTTTATGACTTCCCTGGAGAAGTAAACACTTATTTGCGTTTGCTTTTCAAAGTTATTGGTCATTATAAATGTGAATGGGAATTTAATGCCCTGTAGCTATAAATCTTAAATATTTCAAATGGTGTTTTTTATAGGACAGTTTATATTTAGCATTAGTGGTAAAGTTTACAT
Source organism: Moschus berezovskii (assembly GCF_049115385.1). NCBI lineage: Eukaryota > Metazoa > Chordata > Mammalia > Artiodactyla > Moschidae > Moschus > Moschus berezovskii. Next base: position 129,611,407 of record NC_142460.1, on the reverse strand, counting down.
CTAAAAACGTTAAGAAATTTTTATTCTCTTCATAATAGAATTGCCAGAGAGTAGAAACTGTTTTATTCTGATACAAATATACTGTTTCTTTTTTAATCTACTGAGTGGTTTTGTTTCTCTTTTTAATTAAATAGATTAACTCTTAGTTAAATAAGTCACAGACATTTTCTAGCCAGTAAGGCTCTTAACTGACACTGTCAGGATTTTATAGAAATTGAGACATAGTAGGATTTCGATCATACTGTTTGCCTTTTTGATCCTTAATATCATGAGTTGAATTTGCTGTAAGAACTGATTTGCATATGTGTATGATAAATATAACTGTCCTAGAATTTGGGATTAGGAAGTTTTTAGTTCTCTTTTATTTTAACTCTCAGATGTTTTTCTAAATTTCTGTTTAGAAAGAAGATAAATTTTCTCTTTAGATAGGCTTGGCAGAGATAGTGAATTGTCATATAATCCAAATATAGTGCCTAAAGCTTCACAGCTACATGGATAATCTATTTTTAAAGACTTTCATCAAGGAGATTTCACATTGTCCCTGGAGAATTTTTGTCTCTATAATCCTCTCTCAGGAAAATCATCTTTATATGTGAATTACATTCTGTTGGTTTAAGTGTACTTCTTTTAGTCTGGCCTCAACGGAGATAATGTAGGATTAGGTTGTTATGGTTCATAAATCAGTAAGATTATGGTAATCAGAAATCTCCTCTCCCCATATTAAACAGGTACATCAAATTTATGGAAGAAGTATTCATCTTGGAAAAAGGAGATACAAGATAATTTCAACCAAAGACAGAATGATGTTTCCAGATAATCAGTAATGCCTCCTCTTTGTTAAAGAGCCAGTTGGGCAATAAAGGAAACGTCCTCTTCCAGTTTTACAGATTGGCTGGTTTTGGCTGTCATGTTCATTGCAGAGACTTAGGCTGCAGCAGAAGTAAATTCAAGCTACACACCTAGCTAGTGCATTATTTGGAAGTTTTTGGTTGTAGGTGACAGAGCTCAAGTGGAAGCAGCTTAAACTCTAGATTTATTTATTATCTCATGTAACAAATGTCCTAGAAGTAGGTGTTTCCAAAGTTAGTTGATTCAGTAGCTCAGTGACTTTAAGTCTTTGTATACCTACATCCAGAGACATGAAAAAGAAACTGTACCTGTCGTGCATTCTTAGAGCCTGAGGAAAACCTATCTAGAAACTACCACTCACATCTCCTAGACGAGAATTGTTTCCATGGCTCAACTGGGAATGGGCCATGGGAAAACTGTCACCATGGTGATGAGCTTTGACCAATATATTTCACCTCGGTTCTGGAGAAGAGCCCAGCCTCCTTTGGAGATCATGGGCAGCCTAGAAAGGTGAACAAGGCCTGAGTTTTGTTAGCTAGAAGAAAGGGAAGTGGGAAGGGTTGTTGGTTGGGCCACACACGTGGGAAGAGGGTTCAGAGAAGGTGGCCTGGAATATTTCTTACCTACACATTAGCAACCTCATTGAAGAATGTTGCTATGAAGTGTGTAACACTGACGTGAGGGAAGAAGTTAGAAGACTTTAGAAAAGGGTAAACCATCTTATTTTCAAATTGGCTTTAGGATGGTTTTGCCTGGAAGGAAACCATGGTTCCAGAGGAATGGGCGAGTGCTGGAGTAGGTGGGCAAGTGCTGGAGCCATCTTACCCTGGTACCTCTGCCAGTTTTGGTGAAGGTTATTCTTTTTTTTCCCCCTCTGAGATTTCAAGAAGATTCTGCTCTAATTTCTACTACATGTCTTGTAAGAAAACTGCAGCTGATTGTGGAAGAGTCTTGTATGGAGGGAGTTGGGTCCTAAGTTGGTTTAAAAATATAAGATCACGTATAGCCAAAATCTCTTTGGAATGATCCCTCAAGTTGACTGTAGAGAATGGTGTCTATGATGTTGTACTTCTTATTCTGTAGAGAAGTATCTAGGTATGAATATATAATATCCCCAAGTCATGTATGTGCTGTGCTGTGGTTAGTTGTGACACCATGGACCATTGCTCGCCAGGCTCCTCTGCCCATGGGGATTCTCCAGGCAAGAATACTGGAGTGGGTTGCCATTCTCTTCTCCAGGGTAATTCCCGATGTAGGGGTTGTACCCAGGTCTCCCGCATTGCAGGCTGATTCTTTACCCTCTGAGCCACCAGGGAAGTCCAAATCATGTATAGTATAAAGCATGGGATGAAGAAGGAAATGGCAACTCACTCCAGTATTCTTGCCTGGGAAATCCCATGGACAGAGGAGCCTGGTGGGCTGCCATCTATGGAGTTGCAAAGAGTCGGACATGACTGAAACGACTAAGCATAAAATATAGAATGTGCGTATAAAATATAGTTTAAGATGTTTTAAGTGATATAAAAGAGTATCTTGAATTTGTGTAGATTTGTAAATAGTATCATTTCACTGTACCTTCTGTAAGATAATAGGATAAGAAATGGAAGAATGTTTTGAGATTTTCGAGTGACAACAGGAATTTATTTCCTTTAGAGAGAGAGTGTGTTACATATTTCTGTGTGATCACTTTGAGAAAATTTAGTTTCTTAAAGTTTTAAAAATACAAAGCAGAATTAACATCTGTTTTTTTTGGAGTCAGGTTGAATTTATCCTGATTATTTTGAAAGTCGGTTTTAGAAGGATAATTATAATGCCATATTGAATACTTTATTTTTAATCTAAGTGCCAGCCGTATCTTTGACACCAGATGGAAATACAGAGATGGGTACCCAGCATGGTAATTTGTATTCATTCACACATCGATGTAGTTTATACTTGCTGTTTCTTTTTTGCCTGTGGCTTGAGACCTTGGGGGATTTTATTCTCCAGCGATTTCAGAAGAGACCAATCAGGAATTCTGGCCTTTCCCACTTTCCTGGTGCTTCCCTGAGCATCTGATATGGTTGTGCTGTGCTGTGTTCAGTTGTATCTGACTCTTTGAGACCCCATGGACTGTAGTCTGCCAGGAATCTTTGTCCATGGAATTTTTTCCAGGCAAGAATACTGGCGCGGTTTGCCATGCACTCCTCCAGGGAGGTCTTCCTGACCCAGGGTTTGAACTGGTGTCTCCTGTGGCTCCTTCATCGGCAGGCAGATTCTTTAGCACTGCGTTACCTAGGAAACCCCAATCTGATATGGTACTTCAAGTCTAAATTTGTTTGATAAATGTCTGGTCCTGGGTTTGTCTAAGAATGAGACTTTTTGAGCACAAGGAATTCTTGGAAAGGAAGCTTGTATTTTAAATAGCTGGAGATCCAAGTGGCTGCTGCTGAAGAAATCACATGGGTGAAGAGCTGGTATTCTGACGGGGGCCAGAAAAGCTCTCTACCTTTTCCTGTTAGAGTCAAAGACCCTGCTTTGGTTCACTGAGTCACACAATGATGGAAACTTTTTATTCCCAAAGTCTTATGTAATACAAGTAGTTTAGACATGAAATAGCACAGGCAGGCGTGTATTTTGGCAATATCGCCTAAATTTGATGGAAAGGGCTGTTATTTTTTTTCTGTCTCTCAAAAGTAGGATAAAAGTGGGAGTGCCCAACTGATATTTTCACTTTACCTGAGAGAAGTCTCAGCTCTAGCCTTCATTGTGACTGTCTGTTAATGGAGGTTAGGATATTGACTTTCCTCATTAAAGAAAATTTAACATTGACATGATATTATTATCTGATACACAGTCCATATTCCAATTTTGCCAATCATCCTAACTGTTCTCTTTAAAAACAGCTTTACGTATGATTGACATACAATAAACTGCATATGTTTAATATATACAATTTGATTAGTTTTAGACTGTGTGAATCACAATAAACTGTGGAAAATTCTGAAAGAGATGGGAATACCAGACCACCTGACCTGCCTCTTGAGAAACCTGTATGCAGGTCAGGAAGCAACAATTAGAACTGGACATGGAACCAACAGACTGGTTCCAAATAGGAAAAGGAATACATCAAGGCTGTATATTGTCACCCTGCTTTTTTAACTTATATGCAGAGTACATCATGAGAAACGCTGGACTGGAGGAAGCACAAGCTGGAATCAAGATTGCTGGGAGAAATATCAATAACCTCAGATATGCAGATGACACCACCCTTATGGCAGAAAGTCAAGAAGAACTGAAGAGCCTCTTGATGAAAGTGAAAGAGGAGAGTGAAAAAGTTGGCTTAAAGCTCAACATTCAGAAAACGAAGATCATGGCATCTGGTCCCATCACTTCATGGGAAATAGATGGGGAAACAGTGGAAACAATGACTGACTTTATTTTTCTGGGCTCCAAAATCACTGCAGATGGTGATTGCAGCCATGAAATTAAAAGACGCTTACTCCTTGGAAGGAAAGGTATGACCAACCTAGACAACATATTAAAAAACAGAGACATTACTTTGCGACCAAGGTCCATCTAGTCAAGGCTATGGTTTTTCCAGTGGTCATGTATGGATGTGAGAGTTGGACTATAAAGAAAGCTGAGTGCTGAAGAATTGATGCTTTTGAACTGTGGTGTTGGAGAAGACTCTTGAGAGTCCCTTGGACTGCAAGGAGATCCAACCAGTCCATCCTAAAGGAGATGAGTCCTGGGTGTTCATTGGAAGGACTGATGTTGAAGCTGAAACTCCAAAACTTTGGCTACCTGATGTGAAGAGCTGACTCATTTGTAAAGACCCTGATGCTGGGGAAGATTGAGGGCAGGAGGAGAAGGGGACGACAGAGGATGAGATGATTGGATGGCATCACTGACTCGATGGACATGGGTTTGGGTAGACTTCAGGAGTTGGTGATGGACAGGGAGGCCTAGCGTGCTGCAGTTCATGGCGTCGCAAAGAGTCAGACACGACTGAGTGACTGAACTGAACTGATATATACTTGTGAAACCATTACTACCATTGAGATAATGAACGTATCCACCACCATGAGATAATGAACATATCCATCACCCTCAAAAGTTTCTTCGTGACCCTTTGTAATACCTTTATTCTAATGTTCTTCTCTAATCCATCCCTTTATCATTGGATATGCTTTCTGTCACTATAGAGTTAGTTTGCACCTTGTAAATGTAATTTATATAAATGGAAATATACAGTATGTATGTCCTTTTTTCCTGGCTGCTTTCCCTCACCCTGCCCTAGCATAATTATTGAAATTCTTCTGTGTTGTATCCATTAATAATTAAATTCATTTTTATTGCTTAGTATTCTGTTGTATGGATATACCGACAATTGAATATTCCATTCACATGTTCCTGGACAGTTGAATTGATGCCAGTTTTTGCCTGTCAGTATTCATGTAAGTATATGTACTGACATATGCCTTCATTGTATGTGGGTGTGCTCAGATGCTCAGTCATGTCTGACTGTTTGTGACCTCATGGGTTGGCTGTAGTTTTGGGTTGTCCAAAAAGTTCATTCAATTTTAAGTAAAAATATATAAGACATAGTTTTGGGTTGGCCAAAAAGTTCATTCAATTTTAAGTAAAAATATATAAGACATAGTTTTCCTATTTACTAAGAACTTTATTGAACAATGTATTCACTAACTGAACAAACTTTTTGGCCAACCCAATATAATTCCTAGTAGTCATGAATTCCAGGGACAGGGGAGCCTGGTGGGCTTCCGTCTATGGGGTTGCAGAGAGTTGGACACGACTGAAGCGACTTAGCAGCAGCAGCAGTCATGAATTGGTTGCTCAATATGGTTTTAGTTTGCATTTTCCTAATGACTAATGATATTGAGCATCTTTTTAATGTACTTTGGAGAAAATGTTCTTTTGAAAACAGAAAAAGGTGGTTATTAAATTTTGGTTTTCTTGTAAAATCTGACTTTTAATCCTTTTCTCTTTGGTGTGAGTGAAAGAAGAGAATAAGAAGTGAAAGGAGTAGGAGTGATTAGACATGACTGTCGCTTACTGAGAGAGGCTAGGAGTACAGCCAAAAATAAGAGGTGCTGAGAGGCTGTGCAGGATAACCAGGAAATCAGATGAAACAAGGAGAGCAGAAAAGAAAGACGAGGCCAGTGACCACTAAGGACAGTTTGTATTATCAGATTCTTTCATGTTAACACCACATGTTCTTGTATTTCAAATGAAAAATCTGAAAGAGACTTCTCCTAAATGCCTTTGCAAACAGAGACTGTAGATACTGCTTCTGCTTTCTTTCTACTTATCATCTCCTGTTGTCATCTGACACGTTTTCAAATCCGGTTTTTTGCTGGTCTCCAGAGGCCTCATAACTGCCACGTGTGATGACGTGCTTTCAGTCCTCATCTTAGATTTTTCTGTAGGATCTGGCTTTCCTGACCACCTCTGTCTTCTTAAGACTCATCTCCCTAGCCTTAGTGACACTTCAGTTTTTTTTTTTTTTTTGCCTTCTCTTCTGTTGGGTTTTCACTTCCTTATGAACCTGGGTTTCGAGGACAGCTGTCCTCAGTGTATGGGTCCCATTCTGATCCTTTGCACCAGAATCTTTGCCGCTTCCCTGGATTCAGCCATCGTCGTTGAGAAGAGGGCTTTCCTTCCCATCTAGAGTCCACATCTTTTCATGCTGACTGACTTATTTCTTGCTGTCACCTCCATAGCTACCTATCTGAAACCAAATTTGCCTGCTGTGTTCATAGATTAATTTTATCTTCAGACTTGTCTCTTTCTGTCATGGTACTACTGTCTTGTTTTCAGTCTCCCACTCTTGAAACTACTACTTTTGTTTCTTCTCTCTTCATTCAAGTCTGTGAGACTGTGTCATACGTCTCATTTCTGTCTGCATCTTTATAGTCCCACTGCCACCATCCTAATTCAGGCTTTCATTGTTTCCTGCTAGGACTGTGACCGTGGCTTCCTCATGGGTTACTTAGTCTCCGGTCACGCTCCCTGCCAATCCACTCACTGATATCTTTGATAGGTCAGTCTTTTAAGCTCATTGGCTGGTACATTGTTTCTTTTAAAAAGTCTTTGATTTCTGACCAGACACGATATATTTCTCTGAATTTATTTGTGGGATACTCTTAACAACATTCCTGACTACTTACTTATTCAACCTTCTCTTGTGTCACTCTCCTACACAAAACTCTGCACTGCAGCAGAACTGATCTTTTTATTATTCCCCAAATACCTGATGGGTACACATGCCCACTGCTGCTACTTGTGAAAAGCTCTTTTCTGTTCTCTGATTCCCATTCCTCTTCTCATAACTGTGTTTTATCCTTATTCCACCCCCCCAAAAAAAGTGAAAGTGAAGGTTGCTCAGTCATGTCCAACTCTTTGCGACCCCATGGACTGTATCTTGTATTATCACTCATTTTTAAGGTACCTTTTCTTTTCAGCCAGAGTTCAACTCCCTTGAGTTTCATGTCTCTCTCAAATCCCTAAGGTGTGCCTACACTGTTCCAGATGCTTGCATTCTGATAATAACAACGGCTTACAATAATCCTGGAAATAATGATGCCTTGCAGATGAAAAGGAAACACCAGGTTCTGTGACTGCATCCTACCAGTTGGAAACCACAGGGCCCTGCCATTCTGACCAAGTGCCTGCAACGTGCCAGATGCTTTCACTGATGCTCTTTCACTGAATCCTCATGGTCTTTGTGGGCTGTTATGGATATCTGTGGGCTTCCCAGGTGGTAGTTGTGGTAAAGAACTTGCCTGCCGAGGGTTTGATCCTCGGGTTAGGAAGACCCCCGGAGGAGGGGATGGCAACCCACTCTGGTATTCTTGCCTGAAAATCCCATGGACAGAGGAGCCTGGTAGGCTACAGTTCTAATCACAGAGTTGGACACAACTGAAGTGACTTAGCATGCCTGTGGTTGTCTTCATTTCACAGTTGGGGAAACTGGTGCTCAGACTACTGTGTGCCCAGTTACACAACTGCTAAGTGGAAGGAAAATTCCCCCTTCTCTGTACCACACTGTCTGTATAGGTAATGACAGGGTTTGGCAGGGCCTTCACCTGGGGGTTATTTCTGAGGTACTGTTGGGTCTCAGTTTCTACCATTTTAGATTATCTGTAATGGATATTTCAAGTACATGGAAATGGAATCAAGTTGAGGAAATAAAATAATTTATTTACATCATTCACTTGTATTTACTTTTTGCTTTTTCTCATCAGCTCTTGTGACTTGTACAATGTATGGTCCATCCAAAAGCTGTTTAAATAATGACTGAGAAAAATGCAGATTAAATATATAAAATTCTGAAGGTGAGCCTAGGCAAGTTTTTTTCATCAGTTTGACAGGTGTGACCCTATAGCTGGTTGTAAGGCAGGAATTTTGAAAATTGAAGCTGGCTCTTCAAAGGAAGCTGGCAACCAACTTTCTCTGATTTAACTCAGTCTTCCCTTCCCAAGGTGGCTCAATTATTTTGCTGGGTTGTTATGGATTATAGAGCATTAGGCATGCCTCAGTTTTCAAAGGTAAGTACAAAAGGACATTCTAGAGAATCCCAAAAGCATCATGCAAAATAAAATTATAGTATTTAGTGAGTATCAAAGAGTGGAGAAAGTACAAATGAACAATGTGGCTGCCTAGGGGTGGAAACAGTGATTCATAGACTTGAGATTTGGAACTCAGACATTCTTGGTTTGTACTCAGGAGGAGAGAGGCATCAGATAAGTTGCATGACAGAAGAGAAAATAGCTGATAGTGTGAATAAGTGAACACCTTTGGAATAAGTGAACGTCATCAACTTTATCTTATTTTGCCTACTGTCATGAAAATATATGATTCTTCTACGCTATTGAGTTAAGAGAATGGCATTTTAGAAAACACCCAGCATGAGGAGGTGATAGATTTCTCGTGTACAAAATGGACATTTTCTACTTTGGGGAGAAGTAGACAACCTTTGGGGAGCTTTTTGACTCATATTCAAAACTCAAGTAACTCAGTTCTTAACAGGTAACTCCGTTAGCTACCTCTTCCTCAGCTCTTCCAATCATGGGAAACAGAAGTTGCTCGATGGTTCTTTTCACCCATGCAGTTGTCACTGATCACCACTCCAGAGAGAAATGGTCACATAGGATGAAAATGTGACATTTCCTCAAGCAGTTCATTAAATTTCCCTTTGCTGTGTTTAGTTGTTCAGTCGTATCTTACTTTTTGTGACCTGCCAGGCTCCTCTGTCCATGGCAGTTCTCCAGGCAAGAACACTGGCGTGGGTTGCCATGCCCTCCTCCAGGGTATCCTCCCAACTCAAGGACTGAATCCAGGTCTCATGCATTGCAGGCAGATTCTTTACCATCTAAGCTACTAAGGAAGCCCAATTTCCCTTTGGCAGTGTTCAGTTTGAGTAGAAATTCGTTTTTTTTTTTTTTAATATTTTTATTTTTTTAAAAAATGAGTATTCTATGAAGATCTTTTATTACTTATTTTTTTTGCCATGTTGGGTATTGGATCTTAGCTCCCTGGCCAGGGATTGAACTGGCGCCCCTTGCATTGGAAATGGGGAGTCTTAATCACTGGACGGTCATGGAAATATCCAAAACATTTTTAATTTCTTGAAATTGGGTAGAAGTTATGGCTATGAATGTTTGGGTTAGCATTATGCCTGTTTTTAACTGTGTAGTTATTGTATGTCTCCTTTCAGATATACCGTACTACCTTGGTGCCTTATACATACCCCATAAATGTTTATCAGATTCATCTCATCAGGGAATCAGAGAAGATTAGTACTATGAAAGTTCTTAGGTAGTTTTTTTACTTCTTCTAGAATGAGGCTTTAATCTAAATAATTTCTAATTTTTTTTTCTTTAAAATATTAAAAAATTGTGACAAAATTATATACCATGTAATTTTCCATCTTAACCATTTTTTAAGTGAACAGTAGTGTGAAGTGTATCCATGTTGCTATACAACCGATCTCCAGAACTTTATCATCTTGGAAAACTGAAACTCGCTATCTGTTGAACAGTAATTACAATTTCTATCTCCATCTTATTAAAAATGCCATTCAGCTTCCTGTTTCTATGAACAACTACTTTAGAGAACTCATGTAAGTGAAATCATTCAGTACTTGTCTTTTTGTGACTGGTGTATTTCCCTTAGCAAAATGTCATCAAGGTTAATCTATGTTGTAGAATGTATAAGCTTTTGTATTGTATGTACCATATTTTGTTCATTCATTCATCTGTCAAAGGATATTTGGGTTGTTTCTATCTCTTGGTTATTGTGCTAATGCTTCTATGTACACGAGTATGTAAATATGTCTTTGAGATCCTGCTTTCAGTTTTTTGGGATATATAATTAGAAGTGAGAATGCTGGATTACATGCTTGTTATTGTTCAGTGGCCAAGTCGTGTCTGACTTTGCGATCCCATGGACTGCATCACGCCAGGATCATAATGGTAGTTCTATTTAATTTTTTGAGGAACTGCCGTACTGTTTTCAATAGTGATTGTTTTGTTTTACACTCCTACTCAGTGCACAAGGGTTCCAACTTCTCCACTTCCTCACTAACACTTCTGCTTTTTAAAGTAGTAGCCATTGTAATTGGAGAAGGAAATGACAACCCACTCCAATATTCGTGCCTGGAGAATCCCAGGGACAGAGGAGCCTGGTGGGCTGCCATCTATGGGATCGCACAGAGTCGGACACGACTGACGCGACTTAGCAGCAGCAGTCATTGTAATGGGTGTGAGGTGATACCTCATATTTTGATTTGCATTCCTTTAAGGATTATTGATCTTGCGTATATTTTCATATACTTTTTGATCATTCATATATCATCTTTGGAGAAATGCCTATTCAAGTCTTTCATCCATTTTTAAATCAGGTTATTTATTTTTGTTGTTATTGAATTTTAATAGTTCTATATATTCTAAATATTAACCCCTTACTAAATAGATGACTTGCAGATATTTTCTTCCATATTTCTAATAATGTTTTTGTAACTTTTTATGTTGATATGATTGCAAACTTACAGAAAAGTTGCAAGATTAGTACAGGGAACTCTTGCATACTCTTTATGCAGAATCACTGGTTTTTTGAAGGACCACCTAGGTTTCTTGACATTTTAGTGAGTCTTCTAAACAGAATGAACTACTTGTGGCTATGGGAGATATAAAAATGTAAACATGGTCCCTGTTTGAACATGGAAAATGAATAAGAATGTTTATAAAGCAGCAAGTACAGATGAGAATTATATAGATAGGAACACAAGTGAGAAGTGGTCAAAAGTAAGAATAACTTGCGTTATTAGAACTGGTGACTTGTCCTGGTGGTTTTCAAACATGGGATGTTTTTGTCCCCTGGAGGACTTCTGGCAGTGTTTGGAGACTCCCTGGTTGACATCACTGCAGGGTGCATGGCAGAAAGTTGTACTGCTGGCATCTAGTAGAGACCAGGAGTCCTGCTAACATCTTGCAGTGTATAGGGCAGCCCCACACTATCAAGAATTATCTAGTCCAAAATGTTAATAGTGCCAAAGCAGAGAACTGTTGCCCTATCCCCAGGAACCAGACTTTGCAGAAAACTTGTCTTGAGAACTTTAAAGGCTTTGGGCCCAGAAATTCTGTCAAACACGTCCAAAGCACTTGGATAGCACAATGAAGACTGCTTGATTAAAGAATAGATATGAAAAAAATTTTCTTTCTTTTTTATGTATAGCCCACAACCAGGGTACTTAGTTGGTCTTCTTACTGTAAATTTTCTGCAGTGAACAGTCTAAAAATACTCACCCGGGTGTCATTTTGTATTGCAGTCACTTGTAGCTCACGTTTCTGTTACCGTGTTCTCTTCTCTTCGCCATCTTCTGCTGTAGAAAAACTATGTAAACTCTGAAAAAAGCAAATGTTATTGTGTTTGATGCTTAGATACTGGTCTTGATGCCTAGAGGAAGAAAGCAGTGGTGTTGGGGAAGGGTGCGTTAGGTGGCTTTCTTTCCATTCTCATTCACTGCAGAGAAGCTGGGTGCCAGCTCTCTTTTATCTCTTGCTCCAGTAGGCTGGGAGGAGAGTGGAAATAGTATGGACGTTGGCATCCTGTGGACCTGGATTTGATTCCAGGCCCATCCATTACTGGCTGTCTGACTTTGGGCAAATACAGTATATCCTCTGAACTCTACTGTCTTCTCTGCCTGGGGTATAATGTCTGCTTTGCTGAGTGATGAAGGGCAGTGGAGTGCAGTTGTTAAGGCTGTGAACCCTCACATTTAATTGGCTGCCTCTCTGATCTTCGCTCTGCTGCCTCTCATTGTGTGTCCTTTGATGAGTTTTTCGGCCTTTCTTGGCCTTAGTTTCTTCATTCGAAAAATGAGAAGAAATAGAATAGTATTTACTTCACAGGATTTCTGAGCTTCCCAGGTGGCTCAGTGGTCAAAGAATCCACCAATGCAGGAGACATGGGTTCAATCCTTGGGTCAGAAAGATCCCCTGGAGAAGGAAATGGCAACCTGCTTCAATATTCTTGTCTGGGAAATCCCATGGACAGAGGAGTCTGGTGGGCTAGAGCCCATGGGGATGCAAAGAGTCAGACATAACTCAGCAACTAAACAGCAACAACATAGGGCTGTTCTGACATTAAATGAATTAATGCATGTAAAGCACTTAAATTGGTGCCTGGCACATAGTAGGCACTCAGTAAATAGTTAGCTATTTTGGGGGTTTATTTGATATTAAGGATTAAAGGACACTGTAGTGTTGAACAAATAGAAGGTGCTTGATGACTGGTTTTTTAAAATTTAAATTTTGGTAGCAGTTTCTTATGGAGAAGGCAATGGCAAGCCACTCCAGTACTATTGCCTAGAAAATCCCATGGATGGAGGAGCCTGGTAGGCTGCAGTCCGTGGGGTCACTAAGGGTCGGACACGACTGAGCGACTTCACTTTCACTTTTCACTTCCCACTTTCACACATTGGAGAAGGAAATGGCAACCCACTCCAGTGTTCTTGCCTGGAGAATCCCAGGGACGGGGGAGCCTGGTGGGCTTCCGTCTATGGGGTCACACAGAGTCGGACACGACTGAAGTGACGCAGCAGCAGCAGCAGCAGTTTCTTAAAATGCCATTATAACAAAATTTCAGTAGCTCCTGAAGTTAAATGAGTGGGCATTTGATCTTAAGATGTTTCCAGGATACAAAAAGGAAACTGGTTGTTCTCTTGCTTCCTTTTGGACCTGGTAAAGATTCCTTTGGATTCTTGTTCAAAAATGTGCTTCAAGAATTGCAGGCCTAGCCAGACTTTTGCGGAATTATGAGACCAGGGTTCTGTGGAATTATGAGAGTCAGCTGAATGTATGGAGTGGTGGGGAGGGGTTTGGATTAGAAACAGTTGTTTTCCTAGTCTAGTCTTCATGAAGTTACCCTAAGTGGAGAGGAAGTGGGGAAATAGCAGAAAAACTTGATTGTTTTTAAACTCTGTTCATCCTTGAGGTGTGACTATGTATCCTGGTGGGTGAACAGGTCCTGTCCTTGATAGTATATGAGATATAGACTCACTCAAAGATAATTTTCTGGGGAACCAAATATTGGGTTCTACCAGTTCCTGAGTGCTGAAGAATTGATGCTTTTGAACTGTGGTGTTGGAGAAGACTCTAGAGAGTCCCTTGGCCCACAAGGAGATCAAACCAGTCAATCCTAAAGGAAATCAAGCCAGAATATTCATCGGGAGGACTGATGCTGAAGTTGAAGCTCCAATACTTTGGCCACCTGATGCGAAGAACTGACTCATTAGAAAACACCTGATGCTGGGAAAGACTGAAGGCAGGAAAAAGGGGCGACAGAGGACCAGATGGTTAGATGGCATCACAGACTCGATGAACATGAGTTTGAGCAAGCTCTGGGAGTTGGTGATGGACAGGGAAGCCTGGTATGCTGCAATCCATGGGGTCACAAAGAGTCAGACACGACTGAACAACTGAACTGAACTGACTGACCAGTTCCTGCAGGTTTCGGGTTTTAGATGGACATGTTTATAGGTCACACATGGTGCAGTCCTTTATAAATGCAAGAATATATTATTTAATTGCAAGGTAAAGTGTGTGCATAGGGTTTAACATAATGCCTCACATTGTAGTGCTTTATTATTAACAAGAGTTAGCTGATGTCATCATAGTCATCATCATTATATTCATCATTACTCTTAAATTTTATGTTTTAGTTCAGTTTAGAAATACACTCTTTACTTTTCAGCAACTCAATTTCCCTTTTACTTTATTTTTTATTTTTAAAAATACTCTTATGGACATACATACATTCAGAAAAGTACACCTCATAATTTGATAACTTAATGAATTTCCACAAATTGAACCCACTCATGCAGTCATCACTTAACAGAATATTACCATTACTGTACTCATGTTCCCTTCTGGCCATTATCCTTTAGTTTTTAGAAAAAAAAAATTTTTTTTTTCCCTTTAGTGACATTCAAAGCTACTTATGGCTTTATGTAAACTCTTAATAGGTATGACTGACAGTTTTAGCCTTAGGGATGGCCTTATTATATGCTTTTATTTTCTTTTGCTTTAAAAACCACATTTTCTAGAAAGGGATTTCAGACCTGGAGGTTGTTATATTTGGACATGGATAGACTGAGTCATCTTATAGCTCTCCCTCTGCAAATGAGTGATGTGTTCTTTGCTTTTATTTGTCTATACTGTAAAAGTCCATTGAAACCGAAAAGGAGTCCATTGTACTAAAAGAAAAGGAAAATAGCCCGGCCACACAGACCTCTTAGATGTCCTCTCTAAAAGCATTCCACATTCAATAGAGTTCAGGGGACATGAAAGATGTCCTGTGGTGAAGGAAGACTGTACAGTGCTGGGTGCACTTGTATGTCATCTCCTGCCATTGACTGACATGGTTAGGCTGAAGGACTGGCCAGTTCTGGAAGTAATGGACTGCAGTGTGTTTACCCTGCTTTTGTCTGGTCACATTTAGAAAACCAATAGTAATTTTTCACATGGCAGCTTCTCAGAAGAAGAATAAAAATTCAGGGGTTGAGTCTGAGGCTCTCTTTATTTTCTTTTTGAAATCATAGTACAGAAACACATTAACTCTGAAATCACCAGCTTGTTAGCTTTGCTGTGTGTGTCTTGTTTAACTTACTGGGCCCAGCTAAGAGCTCTGCTAAAATATTGTTCATGCATTTCAGAATGTCATTCCTCATTTTTGGTTACTATTTTATTTCTTGAGATTTATTTAGTTAGTTTTCTTTTAAATTGATATATAATTCACATACCGTAACCCCCCCCACCCCGCCCCTGTTAAAGTATACATAGTTTGGTGGTTCTTACTATATTCATTAAGTGGACTTGGGGGTGCATTTTCCAGCAGTATCACAAATAATGTGTTGACTGAAACTGTTATAAGACATAAAATGACAGTATGTTAGTCATAATCACTTAAAAAATTTCAGTACATGTGAATAACAGTGTGGCTCCTATAAAACTAACTAGCATGGTGAAGACTTCTGATAATCTGCCAGAGCTGACCTGTGTTTTAAGAGTTTGATGGATTGAGAAATCAGTTCTTCTGGCCTCTGTGGAAAGGTTTAGGTTTATTTGCTTCTGCAACTACCTACTTTTTTTGGGGAAAAAAAGCATAAAATTTATTTGTATTAACTCTTAGTTGAAGGCCTAAAATAGATTATTTCTAAATGAATGTGATTGACCTATTTTAAAAACCTCATCTAGACTAAAATGTTTTTTTGAATCTGTATTTTTATTATTTCAAAAGTAACAGTTGTTAGTTGAAAACATTTCTTAAATGTGGAGACCTTAGAAGAGTTGTGAAATGAAAAAAGAGTTGTCATCCTTCCTCTCACTTTACGGAGTTTATGTGTTGAATATTTTTATGTCTAATCATATAGCCTGTTCAATTTTTATTTAATTTTTTTTTGTTTTCAATCATTAAAATTTTTATTTTCAAGATTTATTTCAATATTTAAAAAAATGGAAATAAAGTTGATTTTCAGGTGTACTTTGTAGTGATCTCACATTTGCATATACTAGTAACCAACTGTCCCTATACAAAGTCATTATAAATTATTGATCATATTCCAATATTTACTTAAGTTTTAAGTATACAGTGGGAGTGCAGTCATGGAAGTTGAATTGTGTTCTATAACTGCATACTGTTTTTAGGTTTCTGGAAGGTTTAAAACTTTTTCTTTCAAAGTAGTGATTGCTTAAAAAACCAAAAACCTTTACTATTCTTAAAAATTACTTTGGTTTGTTCATGGTCCAGTGGAACTTCTGAGAAACTATGGAAATATACATACTTCCAAAGCTAGGTCTGTTTATCATCAAAGAAGGCTGCATGAACTCTTTAAGAACTCTTAAAAAGGCCTCATCTCTCAGAGCAGCTTTTATCCAAAGCCTTCAGGACCAAATGACTGCCAAATTCTTGACTGCATATCTTCAAGTACAGATATTTCATTATGGTGATTTGGTTGTAAAGCACACTTTTTAGTAAGTCTCAGGAAAAGAATGGTATTTATCATATACTATGTATAGAAATTAAATATTGGAGTTGTCAAAATTCTGAGGTTGACTGGAATCATTAGAACCTTCCCTCCCATATTAAATGTCTCTCCTTTTCACTTGTGAAACAAACTTTTACGTATTTTATTACACAAAACAATACACATATTTTATTGGAATGTTCACTTGAGCGTTTCTCTGCCATATTTCCTTTTTCACTCTTGAATAATCCTAGTGTTCTGTAATGTCTTCTGCAGTTTCCCAGGAGAGATGTAGAGATGCTTAATTTTAGAACTTTGTTCATGGGAATCAGGTATAGGACCAAAGAAATAACCTTACAGGTTAAGAGATGTCTCTAGCAGTTAAGTTTTTTAAGCACCAAAAAAAGGGATTTGGAAGAGAATCTTACACTTTAGGTCAGAAGTATCTAGAAAGAATATGTAATTTACGTGAACTAGTACTTAAATGAGTTGGATTCAGCTATTGCCTGAGCAACTACCTAATAATGGATTTAGCATCTTTGAACTTACTGTATTTTCATTCTACTAAGGTAACTTGTAGCAAATTCATTTTAGGATATTTAATGTATATATATGTATCATCACTGTAGTTTTAAAATAATTCGATACTATCTCCTCTGCTATACTGTTTCCTTCATATGTAGTATTATTTGCTAGAGTGATGTGGCTATTGGAACATGATTTGATATTGATAATGGACTGGAAAAAGTTATAAAAGGCCAAACCATCTTCTACTATATGAATAGTTAATCAGGAATAAAGAGTATCTTGCAGAAAAGTCTGGAGCCTTAATGAATAATAGATATCACCCACTAGTGAAAAAGAAAATGGAAAAACAACAACAACACACCCAAGCCACCCACACAGTATAAATGAGGTCAGGTTACACACACTTTGTTTTCCCAGGAAAACAGAGAAGAGAGTGTAGGCTCTGAAGCTTACCTTGTGTGTTTAACACTTCACAAGAAGTTGGACTTAATACTTACATAAGTAGTATTTTAAATACTATACAATAATAATGTTTTTATTTTTTTCCCCCTGACATACTCTGTCACCCAAAGGCAAATCATTGCCATATGTAATCTCCCTGTCAAACATTAATTTATCTCAGCAAATCCTTGTTTGTGCTCCTGCTATGAGTTTTTTTCTTTTTATTTTATTGGAGGCAAATTACCTTACATTAATATATTGGTTGGTTTTGCTATACATTGACACGAATCCACCCCGGGTGTACATGTGTTCCCTTTCTTGAACCCCCCTCCCACCTCCCTCTTCCCCATATCCTCCCTCCTCCTGCTATGAATTTTGAATAGATCAATCATCAGTTGGGTTAGTTGAAAGGAAAGTACTTCTTTTTTTGTCCAGATAAACCTTACCTATGGAACAAACCTATGGAAGAAAAGATGTGCTGATTTTCGACAAGCTAGGTGTGACAAGATAAAAGCATTGATTGTTTGGGAAACAGTATATTATCAAGGAACCACTCTGACCAGTATATCTGGCTCTGTGGTTGTTCTGAGGGTGACTGGAAACTCTCCAAGCCTTTGACACAATCAGAAGTTATTTCCTGTATTTAAAGACTAGTATTGGGGAGAATATTTTGTTTCATCCAGTTTATGTTTTCTTCTTCATTTCATTCAACAAGCGTTTATAAAGCGTTTGCTTACTACTCTTTGTTAACCAGTGTGTTAGGTATTTGAAGTCTCAGTCTCAGTGTTGGTTGCTCAGTCATGTCCCGCCAGGTTCCTCTGTCCATGGAATTCTCCAGACAAGAATACTGGAGTGGGTAGCCATTCCATTCTCCAGGGGAATCTTCCCAAACTAGCGGTTAAATCGTTAGGATTATGCTTAAAGGGTCTAAGGATCCACATTTTTAGAGGAAAGAGTTTTAGGAGTTCACTTTCTGGAACATTTTGAATGTTCTTTATAATTTTAAGCTTTGTGTAAGAAATAGTAAATGATTATTTTATTCATTTAAAAAGAAAACACTTTATCTCCTGTATAGCAGATGGTAACACAACATTGTAATTCAACTATATTCCAGGAAAAAGTTAAAAAAAAAAAAGAAAAAAATTATCTAAAAGAAACATTGGTTACTTTTAAGTACCTTCAGTTCAGTTCAGTTGCTCAGTCATGTCCGACTCTTTGCGACCCCATGAATCACAGCACGCCAGGCCTCCCTGTCCAATACCAACTCCCGGAGTTCACTCAAACTCATGTCCATCGAGTCGGTGATGCCATCCAGCCATCTCATTCTCCGTCGTCCCCATCTCCTCCCACCCCCAATCCCTCCCAGCATCAGACTCTTTTCCAGTGAGTCAACTCGTTGCATGAGGTGGCCAAAGTATTGGAGCTTCAGCTTTAGCATCAGTCCTTTCAATGAACACCCAGGACTGATCTCCTTTAGAATGGACTGGTTGGATCTCCTTGCTGTCCAAGGGACTCTCAAGAGTCTTCTCCAGCACCACAGTTCAAAAGCATCAATTCTTCAGCGATCAGCTTTGTTCACAGTCCAACTCTCACATCAGCCTGAAAGTAAAGTGAAAGTTATATTATTTTTTAAATTAAAAAATGCCCAAACTAAAACATTCAAACACTGTAAAAACATGTTTAATAAAAAATGTAATTCCCTAGAGTAGAAGGTCTCCAGGACTCTAAACTTCCTCCCCCAAAGCAACTCTCACTGTCAGTTTTTCTTGCACCTTTGAATAAAGGTTTAAGCATGCAGAAACATATGTATGTGATTCCAGGCCCCTTTTCCCTACAAATGGGAGCATATTGTGTAATCTTTCCTGATCCTGGTACTTTTTCAGATCTGCTGCTGCTGCTGCTAAGTCACTTCAGTCGTGTCCGACTCTGTGCAACCCCATAGATGGCAGCCCACCAGGCTCCCCCGTCCCTGGGATTCTCCAGGCAAGAACACTGGAGTGGGTTGCCATTTCCTTCTCCAATGCATGAAACTGAAAAGTGAAAGTGAAGTCGCTCAGTCATGTCTGACTTGTAGCGACCCCATGGACTGCAGCCTACCAGGCTCCTCCGTCCATGGGCTTTTCTAGGCAAGAGTACTGGAGTGGCTTGCCATTGCCTTCTCCGTTTTCAGAGCTACTGCATTTTTAAAAAATACTGACAGCTCAATATTCCATTGTATGAGTGAACTGTTATTCATTATTTAATCTAAATGGGCATTTAAGTTTTCCCCAGGTTTTGCTCCAATAGACT
The DNA here is from genome assembly GCF_049115385.1 of Moschus berezovskii. Lineage (NCBI taxonomy): Eukaryota > Metazoa > Chordata > Mammalia > Artiodactyla > Moschidae > Moschus > Moschus berezovskii. The sequence goes on along the minus strand of NC_142460.1, from coordinate 129,591,768 downwards.
TTGCTACAGTGATTTTTTTTTTTTCAGATATCTGTTTCCCAAGTGTGTATCTTTAGTGTACATCCTTAGAAGAGAAGTGAAGTGAAGTGACAGTCGCTCAGTCGTGTCTGATTCTTTGCAACCCCATGGACTGTAGCCTGCCAGGCTCCTCTGTCCATGGGATTCTCCAGGCAAGAATGCTGGAGTGGCTTGACATTTCCTTCTCCACGGGATCTTCCTGACCCAGGGATTGAACCCAAGTCTCCTGCATTGCAGGTAGACTCTTTACGGACTGAGCTACAAGGGAAGACCTTGAAGGGAATTCTAGGTCAAAGAGTATATAGTTCTTCTGTTTCGTTCCGTCGCTCAGTCGTGTCTGACTCTTTGCGACCCCGTGGACTGTAGCCTACCAGACTTCTCCGTCCAGGTAAGAATACTGGAGTGGGTTACCGTTTCCTTCTCCAGGGGATCTTCCCGACCCAGGGATCGAACCCGGGTCTCCCTCATTGAAGGCAGATGCTTTAACCCTTAGTTTGATAGATATTGTCAAAAGGAGCTTCCTGGGGCTGAACAGTGTATATTTCCATTAGTGTGAGGTGATAGTTCCTGAATCCCCATGTTCTTACCATGACATTCTATTTTCGTACTTTTTGACCTTTGTCTGTTGGTTAGGTGAAAATGGTATCTCGTTAAAATATTCAGTTCTTTAACCATGACTGAAGTTGAAAGTTTTTTGGATGAAAAGCCATTTGTTAGTATTTATATTTTGTGAACTTCTGGTTTATGTTCTTTGCCTTTTTCCTACTGTTAGTCTTCTCCTGACCAGGTAATAAGAGTTCTCTCTATATAAGAAAAATTGCCTTTGTCATATGTGCTGCCATTATATTTTTGCCTTTTGTTGTTTGTGTTTTGACTCATGGCATTTTTTTCTTTACAGATTAAAGCAAATTCTTTTGCTGTCAAATTTAGCTATTTTCTTGTATAGTATTGGGATTTTGTGTTTCGCTTAGAAAACACAATTATGTTTTGAAGAGATAAACATTATATATTGTTTTCTTTTTACCTTTGATCAAGCAGAAATTATTATGTTGTGAGAAAGACGTTTAGTTTTATTTTTCCAGCCTACTAGAATAATCAATTTTTTTCACCAGCAGTTTGAAGTGCAATTTTATTGTTTATTAATTAAAAAAAATATTATTGTGTCTATTGCAGGACTTTTTCTATTTCATTGCTTTTCATTACACTGAGTACAAATGATTTTAATTACTATAGCTTTATAATGTCAGAATTGGCATGGCTACTTTAGTGTATTTCATTTTGCTATCTGACTTTCAGAATCAGTTTATCTGGTTTCAAACAGCAATGACAAAAATTCTTTTGGTATTCTTGTCAGGATTTCATTACCTTTAAGATTTAGTTGAGATAAATCGATAATTTTACAATACCCAGGAAGAGGATACTTCTTTAATTTATTTGAGACTTCTGTTATGGCCTATTTTAGAGTCCTAAAATTTTTCAGCTGGGCTTACCAGCTGGCTCAGTGGTAAAGAACCTACCTGGCAATGCATGAGACACAAGAGACATGGGTTTGATTCCTGGATCTGGAAGATCCCCTGGAGGAGGAAATGGCAACTCACCCCAGTATTCTTGCCTGGAAAATTCCATGGACATACATGGACAGAAAAGTCCATAGTGGGCACAGTTCATGGCGTCACAAAGAGTCAGACATGACTGAGCACACACACACACACAGAGTTTTTCATATAGATTTTTTACATTTAAAAATAAGTTATTAAATTTATTCTTAGGACTTTTCTGTTTAGTTATTACTTTTACAAATGAGCTCTTTTATGGCATACTGTTTTCTAATTTTTTTCTTATATACAGAAAAGCTACTGTACTAAATTCTCTTATTCTTTGTTATAGTTTTTCTAGTAGATTCTTATAGATCTTTTTGTTATTTAATACTAGCTGTAAATACTGATAATTTTGCTTCTTCCTTTGCTATTTATAGCTCTCATTTTTTTCCCTCTGTTCTAATTGCATTGACTTAGAATTTTAGAATACTCTTAAATAATAATGGTGATAATATGCATCTGTATTTTGTTCTTGAGTTTAATATAATTGTTTCTAGAATTTCATCATTAATCATGATACAAGCTTTGGACTATATCTATACTTATATACCTACATATATATATATGTGTATATATATATTATAGGAAGAGAGAAGTGTTAGTTAGTCAGTATATATACTTTTGTGTTTTACTAAGAAGTTTTATGGCAGAAAGTGAAGAGGAACTAAAAAGCCTTTGATGAAAGTGAAAGAGGAGAGTGAAAAAGTTGGCTTAAAGCTCAGCATTCAGAAAACTAAGATCATAGCATCTTATCCCATCACTTCATGGGAAACAGATGGGGAAACAGTGGAAACAGTGTCAGACTTTATTTTTGGTGACTCCAAAATCACTGCAGGTGGTGATTTCTGCCATGAAATTAAAAGATGCTTACTCCTTGGAAGGAAAGTTATGACCAACCTAGATAGCATATTAAAAAACAGAGACATTACTTTGCCAACAAAGGTCCGTCTAATCAAGGCTATGGTTTTTCCAGTGGTCATGTATGGATGTGAGAGTTGGACTGTGAAGAAAGCTGATCGCCGAAGAATTGATGCTTTTGAACTGTGGTGTTGGAGAAGACTCTTGAGAGTTCCTTGGACTGCAAGGAGATCCAACCAGTCCATTCTAAAGGAGATCAATCCTGGGTGTTTATTGGAAGGACTGATGCTAAAGCTGAAACTGCAATACTTTGGCCACCTCATGCAACGAGTTGACTCACTGGAAAAGACTCTGATGCTGGGAGCGATTGGAGGCAGGAGGAGACGGGGACGACGGAGAATGAGATGGCTGAATGGCATCACTGATTCGATGGACATGAGTTTGAGTGAACTCCGGGAGTTGGTGATGGACAGGGAAGCCTGACGTGCTGTGGTTCATGGGGTCGCAAAGAGTCGGACACGACTGAGCGACTGAACTGAACTGAAGAATTTTTAAAATTAGAAATTTATGTTGAATTTTATAAAATGTGTTCAGATTTAGAAATAATATCATTTTTCCCTCCACTGACCTGCTAATGTAAATAGACTACATTCAGTTCAGTTCAGTCGCTCAGTCGTGTCCGACTCTCCGCGACCCAATGAATCACAGCACGCCAGGCCTCCCTGTCCATCACCAACTCCCTGAGTTCACTCAAACTTATGTCCACAGAGTTGGTGATGCCATCTAGCCATCTCATTCTCTGTCATCCCCTTCTCCTCCCACCCCCAACCTTTCCCAGCATCAGAGTCTTTTCCAGTGAGTCAACTCGTCGCATGAGGTGGCCAAAGTATTGCAATTTCAGCTTTAGCATCAGTCCTTCCAATGAACACCCAGGATTGATCTCCTTTAGAATGGACTGGTTGGATCTCCTTGCAGTCCAAGGGACTCTCAAGAGTCTTCTCCAACACCACAGTTCAAAAGCATCAATTCTTCGGCGATCAGCTTTCTTCACATCCAACTCTCACATCCATACATGACCATGGGAAAAACCATAGCCTTGACTAGACGGACCTTTGTTGGCAAAGTAATGTCTCTGCTTTTTAATATACTATCAAGGTTGGTCATAGCTTTCCTTCCAAGGAGTAAGCGTCTTCTAATTTCATGGCTGCAATCAGCATCCGCAGTGATTTTGGAGCCCCCCAAAATATATGATAAGATTGAAGTAAATTGGGGAAGACAAATTGGTCTGGCAGAGAAGCAATGAATCCAGGGGGCTGAAAACCCTTTTTTGTCGGGGCTCTACTGAATGGAGAGCGGCCCATTTGGGAAGACAGTTTTCGGAAAGTAGAGGAACAGGAGGAAGAGCCTGTGACTTGGTGGAGATTCTCCGAGGACAAGATGTGTTACTGTCGTAAAATCTTGAGAATTCTTAAGTAATTCTCATTACTTGAGAATGCCTGTATGGTTGGATCTTCTTTTTGGAGATGGTACACAGAGACAAAGTCCAGCTACAGGGAAATCACCGAGGGATGGCAGAGCCTGCCATGGGGAGACCAAGCATATCTGAGTCATTTGAGGACTTCCCTGGTGGCTCAGTCAGTAAAGAACCTACTTGCAATACAGGAGACCTGGGTTTGATCCCTGGGTTGGGAAGATTCCCCGGGGAAGGAAATGGCAACCGACTCCAGTATTCTTGCCTCAGAAATCCCAGGGACAGAGGAGCCTGGTGGGCTATAGTGTATGTGGTTGGAAAAAAGTCAGACATGACTTAGCAACTAAACCACTCCCACCATTTAGATTTACATAGATAACAACTTGTGTTTTCTCATCCATGATAGTCAATGTGGATGTTTGAGTTGGGAAGAAAGTAGTTAAGGATTACATGAGTCAGGGTTAGGCTGACCTGGTAGAGTTATTTTTAGGTTGGCCAGTGTTCTTAGAGGATTCTAGGCTCTAGGAAGTTTCTTTAGGTCACCTTTCAATTGAATTTGAGCTAAGTGTTTCAGCCAGGAGAGAAATTCAGAAGGTCTTTGACTTGTAAACATCACATCAGCTCACAGTATTTTCATTCACTGTGCCCAGTTGATTTGGTTCTACTCTATCATCTGGTCTTACTCACTGGTTTTATCCAGCTAAGATCACATTCATGGCAATCAGCATTTTGCTCAACTCCTAACTATCATGAGACCATTTTAAAAAGAGGGTCATAGAATGAAGAATTGGGTTGGGTTTATACATTAAAAAAGGAATGGAAAGAACACAGGCTTAGAGTCAATCGTAAGTGAAACCATGTCACTTTTTTCACTGAACTACTTATTAGACTTCTCCTAGCTTTCATCTGTAATGGTTAATATTATATACTTTGTAGATTTGTGAATATTTAGTGAGATAATGTATGTGAAGAACCTGGAACATAATTGCTGTTGTTGTTCAGCTAAGTTGTGCCTTGCTCTTTGCCACCCCATTGAGTGTAGCGTGCCAGGCTCCTCTGTCCTCCACCATCTCCCGGAGTTTTCTCAAATTCATGTCCATTGAGTCGGTGATGCTGTCTAACCATCTCTCCTTCTGCCGCCCTCTTCTCTTTTTGCCTTCAATCTTTCCCAGCATCAGTCTTTTCCAGTGAGTTGGCTCTTTGCATTAGGTGGCCAAAGTATTGCAGCTGCAGCAGCAGTCCTCCCAATAAGTATTCAGGATTGATTTCCTTTAGGATTGACTGGTTTAATCTCCTTGCAGTCCAGGGGACTCTGAAGAGTCTTCTCCAGCATCACAATTTGAAAATATCGTTCTTTGGTGCTTAGCCTTCTTTATGGTCCAGCTCTCACATCTGTACATGACTACTGGAAAAACCACAGCTTTGACTATATGGACTTTTCTTGATAAAGTGATATCTCTGCTCTTTAATACACTCTCTAGGTTTGTCATAGGTTTCCTTACAAGAAGCGAGTGTCTTTTAATTTCATGGCTTCAGTCACCATCTGCACTGATTTTGAAGCCAAGAAAATAAAATCTATCACTGTTTCCACTTTTCCCCTATCTTTTTCCCATGAAATGATGGGACCAGATGCCATGATCTTAGTTTTTTGAATGCTGAATTTCAAGTCACCTTTTTCATTCTCCTCTTTCACCCTCATCAAGAGGCTCTTTAGTTCCTCTTCACTTTCTGCCATTAGAGTGGTGTCATCTGCATATTTGAGGTTGTTGATATTTCTCCCATCAATCTTGAGTCCAGCTGTGATTCATCCAGCCCTGGCATTTCACATAATGTACTCTGTATATAATTTAAATAAGCAGTGTGACAATATACAGCCTTGTCATACTCCTTTCCCAATTTTGAACCAGTCAGTCCATGAATGAGGTAGCATAATTAGCTTTTAATGTTTGTTTATTTAGTAAAGTTCCTCTTTGTCTTAATAGCTTATGTTATAGTCTTATTGCATGATTTTCTGTGTCTGGTTCCATTTCATTCATTTATTCATTCTGAAAACATTCATTGAGAATCTGCTCTGTCAGGCACTGTTCTAGGGGCTGGGATTAGACATAGATCAAGGTAAGCAAGGTCCCTGTTCAATGAAACTTGCATTCTGAGTAGGGAGAAAGAGAGAAGACCAGATAAACTAGAAAATGTCATGTGATGACTAGCATCACAATAGAAAATATAAATGAGAAATGGAAATAGAGTGTTAGAAGTACTATTTTAAATTGGATGGACAGGAAAGCCTTCTTTGATTAAGTGACATTTTATTGAGACCTGAATATCCAAAAGGAGCCAGCTATGTTAAGAGCTAGAGGAAGAATATTGTAGGCAGAGGGAGCAGATAGTACAAAGATGGCAGTGAATTTGTTATGCTGTATGAAGAGAAGGATGGAGATGTTCAGACAAGGGCAAGATTTTGAGGGATCTCACAGATCAAAGTCCCTTGAACTATAAGGAGATCAAATCAGTCCATCCTAAAGGAAATCAGTCCTGAATATTCATTGGAAGGGCTAATGCTGAAGCTGAAACTCCAGTACTTTGGCCACCTGATTGGAAGAACTGACTCATTGGAAAAGACCCTGATGCTGGGAAAGATTGAAGGCAGGAGGAGAAGGGGACGACAGAGAATGAGATGGCTGGATGGCATCACCAGCTCAATGGACATGAGTTTGGGCAAGCTCCCGAAATTGGTGATGGATAGCGAAGCCTGGTGTGCTTCAGTCCATGGGGTCACAAAAAATCAGACACAACTGAGGGACTTAACTGACAGATCAGCATTTGGAGTTTGCTGTGAGGGGAGTTTGCAATTTCTTCTAATCTCAGATATGTGGATATATGTTAATTTTCATGGCAGAACTACTGTGCTGATAGTCTGATCTCAGCATGTACCTGGGTAGTATACATTATCCTTTGAGGAGAATCAGAATGAGAGCCTTATCTTAATGTAATGAAGCAAGTAGATTAAAAATCAAAGTGAGGCCCATTATACATAACTAATTTTTGTGTTAGCTAATGAGAGGTGATTAAAGTAATATGCTCATATAATTAACTTTTAATTATTTTTCTTAGTGCCATTTAGTTTATGGTTATTCTTGGGATATTGTGGCATGATATAAACAGTATGACCACTTAGGTAACAAATTTATACTGAATATCACTTATATTTGATGGTAGCTTAGAATTAGGATAAAGGTATATTTTTAAAAGTAAACTTTTAAGAATGGTTTTAGATTTGTGGAAGAGTTACAGAGAGAATTTCCATATAATCCACATCCAGTTTCTGCTATTATTAATAGTTCTCCACAGGCTATAGGGCTTCCTTGGTGGCTCAGATGGTGAGGAATCTTCCTGCAGTGCAGGAGACTTGGGTTTGATCCCTGGGTCAGGAAGATCCACTGGAGATGGAAATGGCTACTCACTCCACCATTCTTGCCTGGAGAATTCCATGGACAGAGGAACTTGGCAGGCTACAGTCCATGGGGTTGCAAAGAGTCAAACATGACTTTCACAGACTTCTCATTTCGGACACCAGCTGCAAGCTTTGAGGTTTCCAGACCATCTGTGTTTCTGACCAACTAGCTAAAATTAAGGGGTTTCCACTACCTCATCAGGTTCAGTAACTATCTAGACAGGGGTCTTGATGATCTAATGCCTGATGATCTTAGATGGAGCTGATGTAATAATAATGTAAATAAAGTGCACACTAAATGTAATGAGCTTGAATCATCCCAATACCACTCCCCTACCCTGTTTGTGGAAGAATCATCTTCCATGAAATTGGTCCCTGGTGCCAAAAAGGTTGGGGACTGCTGTTCTAATATTAGAAGTTCTGTTCTCAGAACTTAGAAGACTGCTATACTTGTGATTACAGTTTTATTGTAAAGGATGCAGATCAGGAGTGGCCAATGAAGAAAAGTGGGTCACTAGGGTGAAGTCTGGGAGTGCCCCAGATGTGAAGCTTCCATGGCCATGGGATATATCAGCCTCCGGACACATTGATATATGATGACCAACCAGGAAAACTCTGAATGTCCCTCTGTCTGGGTTCATCAGATGTTTTTCTCAGATTAACTTGGGGTTATGGTGTTTTTGGGAAGAAGACCACGGAGGTAAGGTGCTATTCTCAACCTCAATTAAAGGAAAAATGCACAGTGTAAGGGTTGTGAATCAAGTTTTATTTTGGGACATTACTAAGGACTCTAGCCTGGGAGACAGCCTCACAGATAACTCTGAGGAATTGCTTTGAAGAGGTAAGGGAGGAGCCAGAATGAATTTTCTTTCTTTCTTTTTGCTAGAAGGAAAGGTGTAGTCAGAGATCATCAAAACATTACTGCTAATCACAAAGAACAGACATCTCAGGTTAATGATTTTAGTGCTTTTTCTACCTGTGGGAAGATGCAAGAATCTGGGATCATTCAAATTGGCTAATGGCATGATCCTTGTAGAACTGGAATGGCAGGCAACCATTTTTTTCTGTAAAGTACCTGTTAGTCATAAATTCTACCAAAATCTGGGAGGCGTTTCATGACCAATTTGTCCTGTGCTTCTGGAAACGCTTATTCTTAGTCAGGCGAGTATTTCAGTGATGGGCCAGTCATGTGCTGTGTCTGGATTAGTTAGTTAGTTAAGTCGCACAGTCGTGTCCGACTCTTTGTGACCCTGTGGACTGTAGCCCCCCAGGCTCCTCTGTCCATGGGATTCTCCAGGCAAGAATACTGGAGTGGGTTGCCATTTCCTTATCCAGGGGATCTTCCCAACCAAGGGATCGAACCCAGGTCTCCCACCTTGTAGGCAGACGCTTTAACCTCTGAGCCACCAGAGAAGTGTCTGGATTAGGCCCTCTTAATAACCTAAAATTCTCTGGATCATCTGTTTTACCAGTATGGTATGATCCAGGGTAATTTTTGCCCTTGTTGCTTATTCCCATATCTAGAGTTGCACAACTGCAATTAATTTTATATACTTATATGTGTGATGATTGCCTCAAATGATCATTAATATTGTCAGAGGTCTGGTTACCCATTGGGTAATACAAAAGAGGACAGTCTTATAAAACAGATAGGATATATGTAATATATACACTAACCTTAATAAGGTAGCAGCACTGCAGAAAGAGAAAGCATAAGTAGTTTGAAAACAATAAAGAGAGAATCAGTTAAACAGTTATTAGTATAAATAGCTGCAGTCTGAATCTCAGCCATGAAGTTCAGAGGGGAGCCAGCTGGAGAAGCCAAATTCTGGAGGGTTCAGGTTAGAGAGAAAATAATAAATGTTTCATATTTGTTTACAAAGCTATACCATACCAACTTACTGTAGGTCATAGCATAAGAGAATAGGTTTTCTGGGAAACAAGGATTAAAAGTCAGTAATATTTGAAACAAAATTCATAAAAATTATAAATCTTATTTACCAGTTCATTCAGTCCCATATAATGAACGCTTGTTGATCTGAATGAAGTGAGTAGATTTTCCAATAGAGTTTTGTAATTTTTCACCCAGTTCAATGATATGATCTAAAAGTCATCAGAAATATATATTTGTTGAAAAGCTTTTTTAACAAATCTTCTTGAAGATCTTCAATCTTAAAGATCTTCATTTTGTAAAATCAGAGAAAATAATGACTATATATATAATGACAGTATATATGACAAAAGACTTAAAATGGCATGGTTGAATTAATACAATGGTAATTATAAAATAACATAAACAGTAAATAAAAGATTATTACTTTTAAAAAATAGCATGATTAAAGATCTGCTTAAAATGCAATTGACAAAGAAATTTGGTTATTTCTATGATGTACAACATTTTAAGATAATAACTAGGACTATGACTGATAAGATTATACCAGCCATTAAAAAGAATGTATTTGAATCAGTTCTAATGAGGTGGATGAAACTGGAGCCTATTATACAGAGTGAAGTAAGCTAGAAAGAAAAACACCAATACAGTATACTAACGCATATATATGGAATTTAGAAAGATGGTAACGATGACCCTATATGTGAGACAGCAAAAGAGACACAGATGTATAGAACAGTCTTTTAGACTCTGTGGGAGAAGGCGAGGGTGGGATAATCTGAAAGAATAGCATTGAAACATGTATATTATCATATGTGAAATAGATTGTCAGTCCAGGTTCAATGCATGAGACAGGGTGCTCAAGGCTGGTGTACTGGGATGACCCAGAGGGATGGGAGGGGGAGGGAGGTGGGTGGGGGTTTAAGGAAGGGGAACACATGTAAACCCATGGCTGATTCATGTCAATGTATGGCAAAAACTACTACAATATTGTAAAGTAATTAGCCTCCAATTAAAATAAATAAATTAAAAAAAAGAAAATATCAATTAAAAAATTATTCCAGAATATACATGACACCCCAGATTTTTAGGAATTCCATATGATTTCTACAATATCTATACTAATGACATTTACACATAGAGTATAACCCAAGAAGATTTATTACCACTATTTGGACAGTGTTTCCCATGGTATTTAACATACCAAATAAACTAATTAGTTTATTAATTAGTCCTCTGAAGCATCCCAGAGTTAGCTTGAGGTCCAAAGAACTTCATTTAGAATTTGACTTTGGGCAAGTTTGTTAAAGATATCAAAAGGTTTTAAAATACTTGGTGAAATAGGATGATAGGTCATGGTGAAACATTGTTTATTTACTTAACCAAGGTGACAATAAAATATTTTAAAGGCAAATACAGAAAGTATTAACATCACTTAAAAGGGAGAGTAACTTTTTAAAAGGTAAAGATTTTTTTTTTTGTTATCAGAAGCAGATTAATATTCCAAGAAAACACACAAAGAAAACCAAACTCAAGTTTGTGTTAGCTTACTTTTAGTATTAAAGTTTATTTATTCAGTTAAGTTTTGTTCCATTCTTAGTGAGTTCTGACTGTGCATGAAATTCTTCTCAGAGTTCTCTTCCCAAAAACCTTTCATAACTTCCTTTTTTATTCAGATTTTGCCCTGTATTCCACCCCCCCCTCTTTTTTTTCCTCCAGGGCAAAATTACTTTCTTCTCTTAACAAACTGCATTTCTTTTCCTTGTACTTTTTTGTTTCTTATGTACAAAGATGTTTTCCTTATTCACTTAGTAGTTTTAATTACATATTTTAATTAGAATTCTTAACCTTTAAAAAGCCTTAATTTCTAATGAAAAGTGAGACTCAATTATGAACTTTTATATTAGCATTTTGTAGATTGGTAAATATTTATGATTTCTAAGAACATGTGTTTTTATCAGAAAAATTTTCAGTGTGGCACCAAATATATTTATTGTCTTAAATATCTTTAGTTTCTAAAAGGAAGCCTCTGATCCCTAATTAATGTTTCAGTATTTTGTTTTATTTGGAAATGATCTAGGTACTTAATAAACTTCCTTCATTTAACTTAGCAAATTTCTAAAGTTTCAAGTTACCAAAACTCTGGAGAAATTATTTTTAAGTAGGCTTACCATAAAAGATAATTCTTAAAGAGTTCACCTAAAAGTGCTTACCCCATTTATATTTACATAATTCACTTGTTTCCAACAATTATTTAATCACTCATGAAAATTTCATGAGACACTTGACTAAGTCAACATTCATCCCAAGCCATTTTTCTTGCTAAGTTTTATAACAGAGATAATATGACTTATTTGACTTTTAGTAAACCTAAGTACAATAAAAGGTATGTCTGTATTAATTTAACCAACAAATTTTAAACTTCAATATTGAATATTCTGTGAGTTTCCCAGGTGGCTCAGTGGTAATGAACCTGCATGCCAGTGCAGGAGATGTGGGTTCGATTCCTGGATCAAGAAGATCTTGTGGAGGAGGAAATGGCACCCACTTCAGTATTCTTGTCTGAGAAGTTCCACGGACAGAGGAGCCTGGATGGCTACATTCCATCGGGTCATAAAGAGTCAGACATGACTGAGTGACTGAGCATGCACGCACACATTGAATATTCCCTACATCACATGAACTCAAAATTCATTTGGGTTAGTCTCTATTACATTTAGAAATATTTGATTTATAAGCACTTAGTGTTTTGTTTTAAACAGTTGTTGAATTATTCTTTATTTGGCAGATAGAAATTAAATTAGATCTTAAAAGAATAAACAGTTTGGATAGTCTCAAATGTGTGATTAGGCAAGGACCAGCTGTACTTATTTTGAGTAGTGCAAATTGAAATGGCATATAATAATTTCAATACTTCCTTCAAGTATAAGCACTTACTTTTAAGTCAATTAAATAGAGCTCTTTTACAAATTAATTTTGAGAGTACCATTGGGAGCTAGAGACATATCTCTAATGGACACATAAACATATAAACAGACATAACCGCAGACTGCATAGCTTCATTTTAAAACTTAGTCATGAATCAGGTATTTTAATACAAAACTTACTAGTTTTTAAATAATGATTGTAATAAGTTAAATTTATTTGTTCGTATGACTAAGGCTTTATATTGTTTGCAGAAGAGACTTAAGATTTGTGTTTGTCCTTGATAAATCCTTAAGGAGGCTGTGGATTAGAATTTGTGTGAGGGAGCCTCTTTAACAGTTTGAGTTTAAAAAGGCCTCTTATCCTCTACTTTTTTTTTTGGTTTTAGGTTCTACCTGATTGAGCTCAGTGTCAGGTCATTGTGGGCGGTATTTACATTTCTGATTTGTAGATACTTGCAAGATAAAAACAGTTTTTAGTTCTCCAAAGAACTGGATTATTGCCCAGATGATATCAAAAGATTGATTTGCCTTACCCCATTTAAAATTTTTTGTTTCTTTTTATCAGTGAGAAGATTTCCAACCAAACTGGATATCAAAAGATTTTTATGTTCTAGAACCATAGGGTTCAGTATATCTTGCTTTCAAAAGTTTGTGTAAGGTGTTCAACACAGGCTCTCTATCTGTGTGTGCAAGTCAAATTCAGACCAGTTTACCCTGGGGGTTAAAAAAAACAAAATCTCCATTATTGCTCTTATTATACTCTGAATATTAGACCCCAGTTTTAACTCCATGTTATGTGGGCTTAGATAACCCTATTAGTTTCTTTTAGTATGTCTAATTAATATTGTCTGAGGGGCATTTATATGCCCTGTCTTATAATACCATGCAGAGGAAGCATTCTTCAGTGAGATGTAATGTCTGTCCCACAATATAATTAGGTAAAAGATGTAATCATCTTACATAAAGCCTGTTCAAATACCCCAGTTTTTAATAAGTTTTTATCTCAAGTCTATCAATTTTTATATTATTAACTTTATCTTACATTGGGATCCCATCAGCAAGTCTTGGTCTTACAGAGTCCCAGAGACTTTCCTTTTATTCCCTGCCATTTTATTTATTTATATAAAAAGTCCTGGAGTGCCCAGTGAAGGGTTGAGACAAGGTACCCAGGCCCTTTGGTCAATCTGTACCTTGATTAATGGCACCAATCAATTGCTGGTCAGGTATCTTGGTGTAGTTTTCTTTTAGCCTTATTTATTTATTTTAAATTGAGTAAAAGGAGTGGGCTTGTTTGGGGCCCTTTAATATTAGGACCAATAGGCCGTTCCTTTGATCCAATCCTAAGTAATACTGTATTAAAACCTTTGTGCTAATCCCATCAACATCTGTTTTATTTATCCTGTTTCTTAATAAGCATGTGAAGATTTTCATCTTTCTGGGACAAGTCCTTTTAAAATTTTCACCTTCTTGAGAAAAAGTCACTTGACTTTCCTCCCAGCTTCTTCCTATTCCCTTGCTAACCTAATTAATACTAGTTAATCTAATGTTTCAACTGAGGCATTTTTCCCTGGTGTCTTTCAATTGAATATATTTTCCTCAATGTCTCTCAACTGAGGAGTCAGGTAATTTTTTATCTCCCACCAAATAGAATTTAGGATTATCAGCTAATAATGGGAGATCCAAGACCCAGGAGAGATTCACCCAATCATCTGGACTCACTGAAGAGGTGGAAAGACACAAGTGGCCCTTGCTGTTACCAAGACTCTGGATCCTTGTAGAGTTCAGGTTAAGGAGAGATGTCTGCTCTAGGTTCCATCGTGGTTGCCAAAACTGCAGGCAAAAATGCACAATATAAAAGTTGTGAGTTAAGTTTTATTCAGGGACCTTAGAGAGGACTCTAGTCCAGTAGACAGCCTCTCAGATAGCTCTGAGGAACTGCTCCAAAGGAGTCAGGAGGAGCCAGGGTATATATAATTTTTTTTTGCCAAACACACACACAAACACATATACACACATGTAGTTGGACATCAAAATATTACTGCTAATCACAAAGAACAGGTATCTCAATTCAGTGACTTTAGTGCTTTTCTATGTATGGGAAGATGCAAGAATCTGGGTCACTGAAATTTTTCCTTATATGTCTTAAGTATCTAGGCACTGGTATATCCAAAGCACAGAATGCTTCTTATATTTCTCCATCCCATATTCCCCTCAGGGTGCGCTGTTGGTGGGCAACTGTAGTGGCTAATGCTTTGATCCTCATAGAATTGGAAAGGCAGGCAATATTTCTTTACACCATCATATCAAGGGTCCATGACCAATATGACTTATGACTATTGATCCTGACCTTAATCATCAGGTGAGATAGTTTTATCAGTTTTCTCCACTGTAGAGTTACTAGCCCCCACTTTCCTACTGTAGTCTTTGGAAAGCAGTTACTATGTGCAGCTCACACTTACGGAGTGAGGAGTATGCTCTGTCACCTTGAGTATGGAGTAGGATAAAGGTATTTTTGATAGAAAAGATTTGAAATTAAAAAAATAATGTCATTTGTTTGTTTTTGGCTGTGCTGGGTCTTCACTGCTGCATGGGCTTTTCTCTACTTGTAGTGAGCAGGGATTACTCATCAGTTACAGTGCATGGGCTTCTCTTGTGGAGCATGGGCTCTCGGGCTTCAGTGGTTGCAGCATGTGGTCTCAGTAGCTGTGGCTCCCAGTCTCTAGAGCACAGGCTCAATAGTTGTGTCAGAGGGACTTAGTTGCTTTGCAGGCTAATGGTATCTTCCCGGACCAGGGATCGAACCCATCTCTCCACTGGCAGGTGGATTCTTTACTCCTGAGCCATGAGGGGAAGCTCAAGATTTGAAATCTGTAAGTCTTTAAGAATCTGTTAATTTTTTCAAATGTTCAAAAAGTGGAATCCTGAGAGCTGAATGGGATTTTTCTTAAAATAAGCAAACTTGGAGGGGTCATAGTGTTAGATGTTGATAGATGAAGAGTTCACTGTTGGAAAGAGGGATTTTGATGATTCAAGTGCTACATTTGCAGGTTTCTGCCTTAGGCTGTCTTATGGGGGATATGAGGTAACCTCCCTGGTGGCTCAGAGGTTAAAGCGTCTGCCTCCAATGCGGGAGACCTGGGTTCTATCCCTGGGTCGGGAAGATCCCCTGGAGAAGGAAATGGTAACCCATTCCAGTATTCTTGCCTGGAGAATCCCATGGACGGAGAAGCCTGGTAGGCTACAGTCCACGGGGTCGCAAAGAGTCGGACACGACTGAGCGACGGAACGGAATGGAATGGTGTAGTGAGTAGTGTGTGTGTGTGCTCAATTGTGTGTGACTCTCTGCAGCCTCATGGACTGTAGTCTGCCAGGTTCCTCTGTCCACGGGATTTTTCAGGCAAGAATACTGGAGTGGGTTGCCTTTTCTTACTCCAGGGGATCTTCCTGATGCAGTGATTGAACCTGTGTCTGTTGCATCTCCTGCAGTGGTGAGCAGATTCTTTACCACTGCGCCACCAAGGAAGCCCCTGCCAGATAAAAAGTTGTCATCCCCACCTCCCCTGTCTCCCTTCCACAGCTTTCTAATGGGTTTTTGTGATAGGAAAAGAGCTGCTTCTTTCCTTTGTAATGTTGTGTTCATGTTAGTTTCAGCTGAGTAAAGTGTTGTGCACGTTTATGTTTGGGAGGAGGAAATTTTCCTCTATCTTGCTAGGTTCTTCTGGTTGAACTAAAATTACATTGACATGAGACAGATTAATAGGAGAAAATTAAACAAAGTTGAATAACATGGATAACTTGGGAGAGACACAGAAGAACTGAGTAACTCACCAAAATGGCCAAAAGAAGATGTTGAGGGTGGGGAGAATCAGTTATGAGAAATTACCAGAAAGAGCACGGTAAACACAGGCAAGGGTATTATGCAGATGGAAGCTGTTGCTCTTCCTACTGATAAATTTCTAGAGAGTTAGCCATCTTTCTCTTCTTGGTACATTGAGGAAGACACCCTTACAGATGGAGATTTTCCTTTCAAACATAAATATTTTTAAGAACAGGGTAACTCCTACTTCATTTTCAGAGTTTTCCTCATGTCTGCTGTTTCTTAGAAAAGAATCATCTTAAACTAATTAATACACCAAAGAGACACATTTTGCGGTGGCAAATCCCGCTCCTCTGCATTTGTTTCCATGAAATTTAATTCTTCCATGCAAGAATTCCATAGGTGTTGAATTTTGGAGATTTTTGCTATTGTCTTTATCTGGGAAGATTCAACTTTTGATTAATGGGTGGATTGCCTTAATGTTTTATATATGTTCAGGTTCTGTGGTCTGCCGTGTCAGATTACTTGTAGAACTGCTTAGAGAAAAGAAGAACAGTGTATTAAATCTGATAGTTGCAGAGTGGGAAAGAGGGCATTCCGAGTTGGCTGAGGGATTTAAGAACCCTACTGTGACTGATGTCCTTCTGCAAACAGCTCTCCGATGGTGTTAAAACTCTAGCTTCCAGCCATATGCAAATCATAAGACATTTTAAGTAGGAATATTCACTGAAAAGCATTTGGTCTAGGGATAGGAAAAAATGTTATTCACCTTGTAGTTTGATTTGCATCTTTTTACTATTTTTTCCTTCAAGTGCTCCAAGCAGCATCATTTGTAACATCTAAAAACACTTAGCTCCTCTCGTCTTTGTTATAAATATGATGTTCTTAATGGGCTGATTAATCCAAATAACAGTCTCCAAGAGCAAGAGTGTTATTTTCACTTTATGGAAAGAAGAAACCCATGGGATGATGGTAAAATGATCTAATTTGAGGCAATGGCTGAACCTGGGAGATTAGACTTGGTTGTCTTGACTGGGTTCATGTCTGACTGAAAAGAAAAGCTGTTTCTGCTGTAGTTGGTGGACCTCACCTACCTTGCAGGGCATAGCACTTCTAGGGAGAAATATTACTTATGGACTGAAAGATGGGAAAGTACCACCTGGATAGCAGACTGTGTAGTGTATTGCCATACCTTTCCTGCAAAATTCTGATCCATCAGTAAATATTTTTTTTCCCAGTAATTTTACCAACTTCATCTTTTCTCCCCCTCCTCCCCTACCACCTCAAACGATAGATACTCCCCTTTTCTAGTTTAGACCAGGATTTTTCAACTTGGACTCTATTGACATTTGGGGCTGGATAATCCTTTATTTCTGTGGAGACTGTCTTGTGCATTGTAGGATGTTTAGCAGCATCCCTGGCTTCAGCTCAACCCTCCTACCCCATGTCGTGCAAACAAAACTGTTTTTGTACATTGCCAAATATCCTTTGGGGAGCAGAATTGCCCTTAGGTGAGAATGACTGCTTTAAGGTTAGCACTAAAGCCTTCAGACCCCACTTTTGACCATGATGGGCAACTTGGGAGTGTCATGTATCACCACCAGTCAGTTCCCTTTTCTCTACCTACAAAATGAGAGATGTTGTTTGTGCTCATCACTTTTTTGGGCTTCCCAGATGGCACTAGAGGTAAAGAATCTGCCTGCCAATTCAAGGGATGTGGGTTCAATCCCTGTTTGGGAATATCCCTTGGAGTAGGAAATGGCAACCCACTCCGGTATTCTTGTCTGGAAAATTCCATGGACAAGAGGAGCCTGGCAGGCTACAGTCTGTGGGGTTGCACAGAGTCCGACATGACCAAGCACACATATACATAGTACATGGTGTTTCTGGGTTTGGTTTTGAAGATGAAGTACTAATGAATAACTGTGTGTAGCAAATTTATTTTGACACAATGTTGAACAGTTTTAAAGTAATCCAAATCATATTTGCAAGTACATTTCCTCAAGTGAATTTAAACTACCATCAGTCACTACTTAATTGTATTCTTGCTATTATTTTACTTTTAGGAAAACTGCACAGTTTCCTGCACTTACCTCTTTGCAGAGCCTCACAGGGCTTTCCAAGCAGCTTTTGTCTGCAGCTCTTAGATCTCACAGTGGCTTTGCTAACCCATGCTAGTGATTTCAACTAGTTATTTCCCTAGAGAAAGTTCTGGTGGAGGTCGGTCTCAGGGAAATCCCTTTACTACTTTCTCCCAAATCTGAATTTAGAACAGAGAGAGGGAATACTTTCTTTTTAATGAGGGAACAAACAAGCAGCCAAAGACTTCCCCCTCTCAGCCTTCTCATAATTCAAAGCTGAGAGCCGAGGAAATGCTGGCCTGGAAACATTTAAGGGAATGAATTTCTACTACTTTCTTTGAATATCTTATGTATGTTGTAGATAAAGTTTTATGGTGTTTCCATGGGTGCCCTTATGTAAAAATGGAGTAAAGCAAAAGAAAAGCGGCAAGCATCTCTTGCCTCCATCACCTTTTCCTTTTGGATTTCTGTATTTCTAACTCTCTTTCCAATTTTTCCATATTTCTAACTTCCCATATTTCACCCTCTCAGAGGTTTTATCTGCCAAGCGGCTGGAGGTAGAGTTGGGGCCTGGGAAAGGGGAGGAAAGAGCTACCTAGACTCTGTGACAGGTATTTTTGGGCTGCATCTCTGTTACTTTGATTCTCAATTCATCCGTCATCCTTAGTTTCTGAAGGTATCTTTTACCTCGGTTAGCATATTAAGTGCCTTGTTTTGGGTGATCTGAAAAATAAGAAACCGTGACAAGAATACACACAGAAGTATCCCATGGGTATCAGCTGTGTAATTTTGCTTTTCTCTTTGTAGGACCTCAGTTAGTTTGAAGATTCTCCCCTTTATAGCTTTTTGTCTAAGGGAAACAGAGAAGCATAATGATTAAGGACTTCAACTTTAGAGTTGGAAGGCTCTGCATTTAAGTTAGGTTCTGCTGCTCGCTGTCTGTCTCATAACTTCCCTGTGCTTCATCTGTAACAACACCTTTAATAATAGGAATGGGTTAAGTGAGATAATGTCCTTTATCAGTCACTTAGGAGTATAATGAAATGTATTTCCTGTCTTTTCACTATCACGTCCTGCTTTTCTTTTTTAAATTCTGTTGTTTTACTGTTTTAATTTTTATGTTTTTTAAATTAATTTTTATTGGAGTATAGTTGGTTTGCAATATTATGTTACTGTCTACTGTGCAGCAAAGTGAATCCGCCATACATGTACATATATCTCCTCCCTTCTGGATTTCCTTCCCATTTGGATCACCACAGCCTGTTGAGTTCCCTGTGCTATATAGTATGTTCTTGTTAGTTACCTATTTTATACATAGTATCAGTAGTGTATTTGTGTCAATCCCATTCTTCCAGTTCCTCCCACCCCCGCTTGGTATCCATACATTGGTTCTCTACATCTGTGTCTCTATTTCTGTTTTGCAAATAAGTTCGTCTGTACCATTTTGCTAGATTCCACATATATGCGTTAATATATGATATTCGCTTTTCTTTTTCTGATTTAGTTCACTCTGTACAACACTCTCTAGGTCTGTCCGTGTCTCTACAATCATGTCTGCTTTTTTTACCCTTTACCTTTTGAAACCAATTCATTTCAAATGCTATGGATAAACAGAATAGACAAAAGTATATCTCCCATTACCGCACCCCCCCCTGCTTACTCTTCCTACCCTTTCTCTCAGCATCCCAAGTTCAAGCCCTCGGGCCTTTGCATTTGTTATTCTCTTTGCCTTGACTGGATGTTCACAAGGCCTGGTTCTTCACGTCCTTCAGGTCTCTATTCATATGTCACCTATCAGAAAAGCCTTCTCTGACAGTCTTATGTAAAATAGGACTTGCTCTTTATTTCCTCTCCCCTTTGCCCTGCTTATTTTTCTGAGTGCCACTCAGCATCTATTGGCAGATTTTTGTTTTTGTATTATGTCTCCCCCCACTAAAATAAGCCTCTTAAGGTCAGGGACTCATTGTTAATTGCTGTGTGCTCAGTGCCTAGGACAATACTTGACCTCTATTTTGTTCTCAGTAAACATTTATTTATTCAAATTATTTATTACACTTTTCTTCAGTTTTTTTAAAAGAAAAAACATGTATACTGATTTAAAAAGTAAAATATTTAAGTTGTCTCATTATTATCACCTCAAAATATTATTTAATTCAAAGGTAACCATTTTTCACCTTCACTGTTTTTATATTAAAATATGATTTCTTCTGAGGCTTTTCCCTTCATACAGTTTTAATTTTAGAGAACTTTTAATTGTATCATTAACATTCCTGTCTGTAGGTCACTGTTGTGTGGTGAATTGGGAAAACAGAGAGAGACCTGTGTTCTACTTATATCAATTTTTGTGACCTTCAGCTGATTGTCAAAATCCCAGTACTTTTTTCTTTTCTGAAAATACATGAATATATTGAGGTAGATTTTCTTAACTGAAAATAGTGTAAAGACGTGTTTTGTTGCCACTGTGGGGGAAAATCTGCTGAATGTTTTAAAAATGTTTTTTTTCTGTTTACTCTGAAAGAATAGCATGCAATATTTAAGCAACGGGAGTCATGGTCATTTTTGTTTTAGCA
Source organism: Moschus berezovskii (assembly GCF_049115385.1). NCBI lineage: Eukaryota > Metazoa > Chordata > Mammalia > Artiodactyla > Moschidae > Moschus > Moschus berezovskii. The sequence continues at coordinate 129,571,086 of NC_142460.1, read as the reverse complement.
ATTCTGATGATAATTTCACTTGCCAGATATGTGTTTTGCCATGTATCTTTAAAACTCACCTGAGATCCTGTTTTATTTCCACCCTATTTGATGCTTCACCTCTGATTCCTCACCTGGACTCCCTTGGGTTAATAAAGTACCCTAAGAACAGGAATATCTGGTATGCTTATCAGTCCATGGCGTTCACATATTTTCTGTATTTTTATTTTGGGTAGGGAACAGTGATTAGCAGTTTAAACAATTTTTGAAACAAACTGATAAAATAGATTTTTAAATGCGCTACTTCACATGTTCTTTTTTTTTTTTAATACAACTGCACTCAGTTTTAATTTCCTGTTTATTACTGTGTATAAAGCCTGTCCAGAGAGTGTAAGCTGGAAGTCAGCTTTCACAATTTGTTTGAGAAAACATAATCCTACAAATAAGTCTTTTCAATGTGGTATTGATGAGATTTATTGAATGTTGAGTAATATTCACAAGGCACCTTTTTTTTAACCTTTTAGCAATGCTGAAAGGAAAGACAAAAATATTTACCAGGTTATTTATCATACCTACCTAGATCATTTCAAATATCGGTGATTTTTGTCTCAGAGGTTTGTCCATCTTAGAGCCAAATAACTTTCTGAATACGAACATAAAACCTATGCTTTGAAGGACATTTTGCACTTGGAGCAAGGCAAAATTTAAGTAAATGGATTTTATGTCTTGCAGGGCTGGAGAAGTAGTAATATTTAATTTCGGCAGCCTGGATGGAGAACACTGTCCAATTTAAGACTGCCAGTTCACAGCCATTCACATGAGGAGGAGTGTTTAAAGCAGAACCATGGACGTTTTCTAAGTTTTATGTACATCAGCAAATGACTCATGTGCCAAGAGGTTCTTGTGTTGATGTGATGAAGCTTGGCACAGTACAGCCCTCAGCAGAGCAGTATCTGGCTCTTTGTGCCGAGGTAACTTGTACTCTCCTGAATTTACTCAGGGGATATGTGCAGTGTTTTTTTGTTTTTCCTTTCCACACTGTGTCCTCTGCCTCTAGGGTGTTTCTCTGTTTGTAATTTTCCTCTCCTACATTGTCTGAGCCTGAGATACTTTAATTCTCAATAGTGAAGAAGAACTTGGGGACCTATCTACAGATTCGAATATTGTATAGATTCACGCCGCTCAGTTCTCACTGGCTCTGTGTCACACATAGTTTGAACTTATATAGTCATTTCTAGCTTTCCTTCCAGTTTCTTACTTGCTGCTACTGTCTAATCTGGGCTGCAGCTATTTCTATCCATTGCTTTGGTCACTGGGAAAGCACGCTCCAGCCCCCCTCCCATCTGTAACTTCAGAAGTGGTTTCCTTGTCTCTTCCCAGAAGACATCTTTGTGTCTCATTGTGTTCTGCCAGCATCCCTTCCATAGATGTCCTGTCCTGGGAATTAAGACAGCATCTTCTACTTAGATGGCATCCTCTGGGATGTGTGTCCTCTTCTCTGCACTGATTCCTTACATTGGAAATCCTCATCTTTGTCTTTTTGGTTACATAAGGTTTTGGAAACCTGTATTTTTTTTTTTCTCTCACAACCTGCCCTCATGTGTTTGCTCTGTTAATATTTTCTCTTACCCTGGGGCCCCAAACTCACCCCAGGTATTACCAACCCCAGACTCTTTAATCCATAGAAACTGATAAGAGGCCAGGCAGGAGATTCAGATAAGGGTTTATAGGGACTTGTGCAGCAGCATAAGGGAATGAGAACTAGAAACAGGTGCCCTTGCTTGCTTCCTGAGAGGAGCTGCTGGGGCCCTTAAAGGAGTAGTAACTGGGCTCCATGGGTTGGGCAGAAGGTGTAACTTAAGTGGTCTGCCAGCCCCCTTGGTGGTGCTGTCTGTGGGAATCAGGTGTAGTATGCTGATTTTGCTACCAGCACCTCAGAAATGGCAGTCGATGGAGGAGGAAATGGCAACCCACTCCAGTATTCTTGCCTGGGAAATCCCGAGGAAGAGGAGTCTGGCGGGCTACAGTCCATGGGGTCGCAGAGTCAGACACGACTTTGAGACTAAGCAGCAACTGTCTGCATGGCAGTGGTGGGGTGTGAGATAGGGTGTAATCTGATTTCACTGCTTCAGGAAAGAGGAATAGTTGTCCTTTGGGTATTTCTTATCACATTTCCTCCCAGTACATAGTTTATATGAAGGATTGTGCAAAAGTATAAAAATCACACATAGGAAACCTTTGGTAGCTGCTGATAATTACATGGAATTTACAAAGATAATGAATGTTAAATATTCACCGAAATCTTGTGGAATTGTCTAGTGAAACAATGAGTTTATATTTTGTATTAAATGCTCGGTTTCTGGAGACAGTTAAGTAATAGAAATACAGATTGAAGATTGGGGGAAAAAAAAAGAAATGGCAGTCAGTTTGTGCCCTTTTTGTATCTTGCTGTTCCTAATTGTCCAAGCTGCCAAAACTCAAAATTATTTTTTGGTTCCTTATAGTTTCTTTGTCGGAGAAGGCAATGGCAAGCCACTCCAGTACTCTTGCCTAGAAAATCCCATGGATGGAGGAGCCTGGTAGGCTGCAGTCCGTGGGGTCGCTAAGGGTCGGACATGACTGAGCGACTTCACTTTCACTTTTCACTTTCACACATTGGAGAAGGAGATGGCAACCCACTCCAGTGTTCTTGCCTGGAGAATCCCAGGGACGGGGGAGCCTGGTGGGCTGACGTCTATGGGGTCACACAGAGTCGGACACGACTGAAGTGATGCAGCAGCGGCAGCAGCAGTTTCTTTGTAATCTGTTTGTCCAGGTGCAGTCCCAGGTATTGGCTTATCTCACAGGTGTTCTCTGGGCTCTGTGGTCATGCCTGGTGGTATGACTGGGAGAGAGGGATGTGGTCATTGTGTGGTTAGGCTGTGGTATGCCATCCATCTAAGCAAGTGGTTAGAAATCTATAAACCAGAATTCAGAAACAAGGAAGATATGATTCTCTGCAGGTGAGCCATCCACTCTGCGTTAGAATTCTTTCATTTAAAAGGTGGGCAACTGAGTCTTAGGAAGGGCGTGAATGTTTATTGAGTCCTGTTCTCATTCAGTCCCCAGTATTCTTATGGAGGAGCGAGTGACTGGCAGGAGCATTTAGAAGAAAATGTTTATATTGCTGAGATGGCTGGATGGCATCTCTGATGCAATCAACATGAATTTGGACAAAGTCTGGGAGATGGTGAGGGACTGGGAGGCCTGGTGTGCTGCAGTCCATGGAGTCGCAAAGAGTCGGACATGACTGGGTGACTGAACAACAACAACAACAATATATGGATATAAACACCTGCAAACATTATATTGTAAATTCTAAATGTGCCCAGCAAAGTCACACTAGAAGACAGTGTGGTGTGATAGAAAGTAACGGTATGGGATGGGATTTGGAAAGTCACAGAGATCTGAATTTAAATCTCACTTTTATTTAGGCAAAAGTAATAGTCCTTCTGGGGTAAAGTATTTTTAAAAAGTTATATTTTAAAGAAAAAATATAGAGTTTTGGTTTAAAGAAAGCAAAATTAAAACATCTCACCACTCATACCACTGGTTCAGGCCCTTTGGAGGTAGAACATGAATGTTAGTAAAGAGAATTTCCCTTGGGCTTCCCTGGTGGTTCGAATGCTAAAGAATTCACCTGCAGCGCAGGAGACCTGGGTTCGATCCCTGGGTCAGGAATATCCCCTGGAGAAGGAAATGGCTACTCACTCCAGTATTCTTGCCTGGAGAATCCCATGGACAGAGGAGCCTGGTGGGCTACAGTCCATGGGATCACAGAGAGTCAGACACGACTGAGTGACTGAGCATGCACTCATGCTAAATTCCCTCGTGGATTAAGTGCAAGGTTCCTAGAGTTTCCAGTAAGCCCCAACAGGTGAAAATGGAAGAAACAGTGTGGCCAGCTGATCTAGCTGGAACATTAAAGTGAACCCTGGGGATAATTCAACACTTGAGAGTGAAATACACAAAGGGGGAATTTAGGCTGCTTTCAAAAGCTAATCCAGTAGAAAGTCATATGTTTGTATGCCCACCCCTCCTGCCCCCAGTAGGCAGTTGTATACTCATATAATCCATTTTCCTTCTTTCCTGTGTGGTGTCATTAATCTAGGCCTCTCTCCTTGGAAGGACCATCCCTATATCAGCATCTAATGATTTGTTTAACCAGGGTTACATCCTCTTTGAATAGCAACTTTAGAAATTAAGACCTTGTGTCATATTTAAAAGAAATCACTGGTAAAAATTGACACAAATATTACTTTATTTTTATTTTTATTTATTTGGCTGCTCTGGGTCTTAGTCATGGTATTTCCGATCTTTGATCTTTGTTGAGGTGTGCAGTATCTTTAATTGCAGCATGTAGGATCTAGTTCCCTGACGAGGGATCAAACCTGGGGCCCCTGCATTGGGAGCACAGAGTCTTAGCTAGTGGACCACAAGGGATGTCCCACAAATATTTATTTCTGTATCAGGAAAAATATGATTGTATGTTGGATGTGTTTAGATGGGACTTAAATATTGGTTATTGATACATTCTCACATAGAGTACATTCTAATACATGCTTTGTGGGTTCACTACGGTGACTTCTTGCTGAAAAAAGAAACTCTTCTAATGTTGTTAGTGCTGTGATTTCTTCATCTAGCTGTTTATGCACAACAATTGGTGGATGGAGAACAATTTTTCAAATTAAATTTTGAGTTTTCGTATTTAAATTTACTTTTCCTTCTCTGCCTTTAGAGTTATTTTATGAGTTTGTGTAATTTAATCTTTAAAAAATACTTGAGAGACTCAATGTAGATTGTTAAAAGTAATTTAACTTTAAATAGCCTCTTCCTTGTGGAAAAAAAAAAAAAGGACCATTGGTTTTGCTGAATTATAAATGTTACTGTATAATTTCCAAGTCTTCAGAGAATCTAATATCTTGCAGTTTGGCAACCTCTGTTTGGAAGTCAGAGTGCCTGAGAGAAACCCATTTCCATATCTAAAATTAGAAATGACATGCAGAGACTACAGGCATTTTACCAGACATGGTAATGATATGTTTTCTCTTTTTGTTAAAACCTGAAGGAAAAAAAAAGTCAGTTAGCATTTTACTAGATAAACAGTCTGTCTTTCTTTGGGCAATACTTCTGTCCATTTATTTGATTTGAGAATCAGTTGAAGCCATGTGTCTATCACGTGTTCCTTACCACTGCCTAGTTTTTGAGTTAGGACTTTCTTTTCCCCTAAAAATCTATAAGATCATCCAAATGTTCTCACTTCCAAATATACCTTTGGGACATTTAAGCCAAGTCCCTTGTATAGATTTTTGGGAGTATCTTCTATGAGCTCTCTGTTTGCTACACATGGAGCTTTGCCTTGTGACTTTAAATGGATACTCACTTAGAGAGAGGGCACAATTTCTGTTCGTGGTTGACCCTTACAACCCATCATCCTGTGTGAGGGATCTGTCTCTTCCCTTACATTTGGGAACTTGACCTTGGGAAGGAGGTCGAGGTGGTGCCCAGAGTCCTCCCTGGGGACTGGGTGACCTTCTCCTGGCATCTGGGTTTTCCACTCCCCTTCGTCAGGCTGTCCTGCTTGGACAGCTGTGTTCCCAACCTCCAGAGGGTCACTGCCCAGGGCCTGGAGCCCTAGCCCAGTTTGGTGGATCATCTGTGATTTTTGATGACCATCTCTGTACTCCAGCTGCATGTATAATTCAAATCTGACTATACTTTACATTAGCTGGAGTCCTAATAAGGGTGGTCTTTACCTGCATCTTAATATTTACCAGATTTTTTACCTCTCTATGGTGAAAAGTAAGAAGGTCCTGTATTGAATTTGAAAAATGAACAAGTAGGGGCCTAATTTAAAGACAGCGGCACCTTGACTTAGCATTACTGTGGGGAGGAAAGCTTTAGGCAATCGGACTTATCAGTGTCTGCGACACTGCAGTTCAATTTCACGTTTAAAGATGTACTTGAATCTAAATTGGATACTGCTGCCCTCGCCCTCTTAACAGCCTTAAGTAGTTTTCCATAATGTAGTGAAAAGGTGTGGGCCATACCTGCAGCTCTGTGGGCAGTATCTGGCTTGCAGACGTAGTTCTCCTTCTCTAGGTTTTAAAACCTGCAAATTTCACCTCAGGACCAGATTCTCGGCATGCAATGAAAATCTGGAGGATATGTCACTATTGAACCTTTATTCTTACATTGACTGGAGTTAAGAAGCAACAGTCATCACCCCTCCCCCTCTCTGTCTTGGGTTGGGCAGTCCACCACACTAGCTATTGCCTGAAGTTTAGATTGCTCAGTCCATTCACATTACCCTCTCAGCACCCTGGAAAACCCCTCCAGCCTCATTTCCCTCTTGTAGTCACACCCCACCTCTGCCTCACTGGTAGAGAACCATGTGCAGAGCTCTGAGGAAGGAGTCGCACTCCCCTGCTTCTCTCTAGCCTTGGCACATTCTGGTCCCTCTTCCTGAGACACCTTTCCATACTCTCTCTTCCTGGCTGACCCAGCCTGATTGCGGTGTGGGAGAAGTTGCCTTTAACACCACTCCCTCTCTGCCTGGTTGTGTTACGTGCCCCACCGCCAGGCTCTTTAACTGCTTTCTGCTCCTTGGTCGTAGCACTCAGCACCCTCTATGGTAGCTGTTGAATTACATGTCTTTCCCTGAGGCTGGGGGTCTTGAGGGCAGGGTCTGTCTTACATTTCTCCTTTTACTCAGTAATTCACAATTCTTGGCACATACTAAGCTTGTGCGGGTGTGCTAAGTCGCTTCAGTTGTGTCTGACTTTGTTTATGCAGCCCCACGGACTGTAGCCCGCCAGGCTCCTCTGTCCATAGGATTCTCCAGGCAAGAATACTGGAGTGGGTTGCCAGATTCTCCAGGGGATCTTCCTGACCCAGGGATTAAAACTGCATCTCTTAAGTCTCCTGCATTGGCAGGTGGGTTCTTTACCTCTAGCACCACTTGGGAAGCCCAGTAAGCTTGTGATACATTATTTTTAATTGATAATTACCTGAGGCAGTGGTTCTCTGCCTTAGCCACATGTTAGAATCACCTGGGGAACTCTAAAAACTGTCAGTATCTGAGCTTCACCCCAGACCAATTACATCTGAATCTTTGAGGGTGGGGCTCAGTCACCAGTAGTTTTTAAAGCTCCTCAGGTGAGTCCAGTGTGCAGCCACACTTAACAGAAACCGGTCTAATACATGTGACTAGGGTCATGTAACGGAGAAGGCACTGGAGACCCACTCCAGTACTCTTGCCTGGAAAATCCCATGGACGGAGGAGCCTGGTAGGCTGCAGTCCATGGGGTCGCTACGAGTCGGACACAACTGAGCAACTTCACTTTCACTTTTCACTTTCATGCATTGGAGAAGGAAATGGCAACCCACTCCAGTGTTCTTGCCTGGAGAATCCCAGGGATGGGGGAGCCTGGTGGGCTGCCGTCTATGGGGTCGCACAGAGTTGGACACGACTGATGTGACTTAGCAGCAGGGTCATCTAAAGACAAGTAATTTGCCATGAGTTTAGTTTTGGATTAGAATATTTTATGATTTTAGGCAAGTCCATCTGTGATGAACATCTTTATTTAACTATGATAGCACTTAGGTGTTTAAACAAATAGGGGCCTGTCTTCAAAAGATCAGTTTCTCCCACAACAGTGAAATAATTCTTCAAATTGAAGTGGTGACAGATAGCTCAGCAGCAATGTCATTGCAGTACATTAACGGCTTTTTATAATTTTGGTAGTTTATGTTGTGTAACCACGTGCCATTTTCCACATGACTGCATTTTGATTTGAAATTTAAGTGGATTATTTTTCAATCTCTCTGCAAATTAGCTTAGGTATTTGTTGAGTTTCCAACACCAACTGCTTCTCTTTTCTCCATATTCTTCCTTGTTTTACATTGGGACATCTAGTTGGAAAATAGAGAAAAACAAAACATTGTGTGGAAAACATACGAGATAAAAACGACTTTTACTTGGTGAAAGGTATCATCAGCTGTATTGTCTAATAATTAAATGATTATTCCTGGCCTCATAATTAGTTATGAGTAATAATTAGTAATAATTAGTCCATCCTAAGGGAGATCAATCCTGGATGTTCATTGGAGGGACTGATGCTAAAGCTGAAACTGCAATACTTTGGCCACCTCATGCGACGAGTTGACTCACTGGAAAAGACTCTGATGCTGGGAAAGGTTGGGGGCGGGAGGAGAAGGGGACGACGGAGAATGAGATGGCTGGATGGCATCACCGACTCTGTGGACATGAGTTTGAGTGTACTCCAGGAGTTGGTGATGGACAGGGAGGCCTGGCGTGCTGTGATTCATGGGGTCGCGGAGAGTCGGACACGACTGAGCGACTGAACTGAACTGAATAATTAGTGGGCTTCCCTCGTAGCTCAGTTGGTAAAGAATCTGCCTGCAATGCAGGAGACCTGGGTTTGATTCCTGGGTCGGGAAGATCCCCTGGAGAAGGAAATGGCAATCCACTCCAGGATTCTTGCCTGGAAAATCCCATGGACAGAGGAGCTTGGCGGGCTACAGTCCATGGGGTCGCAAGAGTCAGACACGACTTAGCGACTAAACCACCACCATAATTAGTTTGGAGAGGGTTCAGGGGGGAAAAAAAAGGAAAATAATGAAAAAATTAAAGAAATGTTTATTAATTGGGATGTCTTTATTTTGGAGAAGAATAGACAGGTGAGAAAATTTCTGTAAGGGTATTTTTTTGTGGACAGTAACTTTTGTTTCCACTAAGTGAAGTGGTAGGCATTTGGTTTAAAGTTAAAGGAGTTTTAGAGATTTACGTCTAAAGGATCATTTCTTGTTTAAAGACTATTTGATAGTGGTGTTAACCATGTGATTTCTTTTCTAGGAGGGCTTTATGAATTTTGACTGCTGCCTGTCTGACCAGATAACTTGTTGAGATTTCTTTTATCTCTATGATCAAACAAAACAAAACAAAACCACCTCTTCCAATTAATCTTTTGTATCGGAAGCCAATGATCTTTTCCAAACTGCCCATTTATCTCACCGAGAAAGCTGATTTATCTAAATTGAATCCAGCAATTGGACTTTATTGGTATAGGATTTTAGATGTTTTAAAGGTTTTCTGTTGGTTCACATCTGTTTCCCTTTTAGGCTAGAGGGGAAGGGTCTGGTTGTTCCCCTCTCCGTCCAATGGGATTCTCCTCCTTGTGGGAGGAGAGAGATGGTGCTGGGCTTCTGAAGAGAATCAGGTTAGTGGGGCTTCCTGAGGAGCTTTGACCTCACCTCCCAACCCCACTCTTGAACCTGACTGGCTTCTTCTCAGATCTGTAGCAGTGGCATTACTTGACCTGGTGGGAGAGTCAGCCAGTCCAGGAGGGCCAGATCTGAAGCTCTGCCCAGCCTGGCTAGCACCGTCAGGTGCCCGAGGACACCTGGGATGTAATTACAAGTCTTGAGACCATGGCTTCCGTCACAGAGCAGAGAAAGGGACTGATTAATCATGTAGTCAGCCCAGTGCATTCAGCTGGTTCTCTCCTCAGTCAGAGCCTAGTGAATCAGGGCTTGAATTTTGAAATCCTGCTGCTTCCTTTCCCCCACCTGTGTATGTGTAGAGCAGTTTCTTTCTGGACAGAAGGGGAAGGTCACCAGTGAGGGCATTTCACCTTCCTGGCCACCTTCCCTTCTGTTTCCCACCCCTGCTGCCAGCTTCATTGCTTTCCACCTCATACGACCGAGGACTGACTTCATATGTTTGATTGGGTGCCTTGGGTAAGAAGTGTGGCAATAGCCTGCACAAAGGTGAGAGTGCCAGCAGCAAGGGCTGGGGAATGCCAGCTGCTAATATTGGCATGCCTGGCACCATGGTTCTCTCAGAATTGGCTCCCGGAGCCCAGCTCTGTCAGGATGGGCCTGGTGTTTGGAAATACAAAATTCTGATCTAATTCTGGCAAAATACTCTTTTTTTTTTTTTTTTAAAGTTTTCTTAGATTATTATCCTGATTATCCCTGTTCTTTTGGTTGTGGAGACTTGGCCTTCTGTGAAGGTCACCGATGTGAAGAAATGGAAAGGAAAGTTGATTGTATTTGCCCTGGTCCTGAGGTTAAAAAATTGTCAGTCCTGTCTTATAACTCTTGCCCTCTCCGTCTCCACGTTGAGTTTCTCCCCTGAAGGCTCGACTTTAGTTTTTGAACTACCCTAGAGCCAAGACTCGGAGAAGGCAATGGCAAGCCACTCCAGTACTCTTGCCTAGAAAATCCCATGGACAGAGGAGACTGGTGGGCTACAGTCCATGGGGTCGCTACTAGTCGGACAAGACTGAGCGACTTCACTTTCACACATTGGAGAAGGAAATGGCAACCCACTCCAGTGTTCTTGCCTGGAGAGTCCCAGGGATGGCGGAGCCTGGTGGGCTGCCGTCTGTGGGGTCGCACAGAGTCGGACATGACTGGAGCGACTTAGCAGCAGCAGCAGAGCCAAGACTGCAGTCCATGGGGTCGCTAAAAGGCAGACATGACTGAGCTACTTCACTTTAACTTTTCACTTTCATACAAGGGAGAAGGAAATGGCAGCCCACTCCAGTGTTCTTGGCTGGAGAATCCTAGGGACGGAGGAGCCTGGTGGGCTGCCATCTATGGGGTCACACAGAGTCAGACATGACTGAAGCGACTTAGCAGCAGCAGCAGAGCCAAGACAGACAGTATTTAAACAGCTTCAGCCTCTTGGTGGATGGGGTCCAGGTTACCTTTCCTGGCAGGTGACAACCTCCCACCCCGGAATCCCATGGTGCCAACTGAGTCCCAGCTCTCCACACTTTGTACCTGGTTTCTAGCTTCATGTTGACAGTGCTGGCTGTTGGGAACTGACTTTGGGAAGATGGTTGTTGCCAAGTATGATGTCATTTGTAACTATGGCCCTTGCATTCTGGCTTGCTCTTGCCGTCTCTGATGGAATGATAGAGTTCTGGCCTGAGCTTGGAGCCCTGCTGCTTACTAATACCACCTGTCTGTGTAACTCCTGAATGTTCTCTATTCTATGCTCTGTTTTGTTATTTTTCTTGTGTGAAATAAAGCCTGATGAAATGAAAGGGCAAGTTTGATCTCAGACGGACACAGTTGGAATTCCCCAGCCTGCCTTTCTTACTTGTGTGATCTTGGATATGTTTTCCCCAGCTTCAGTTTATCATCTCTAAATTGGGGGTGCTGTTTCCTCTCTTACAAGTTTATGATGATCATGTGATATACTGAATGTAAAATACATACCTTCAAGCCTTGGGGTGCTGGATCTTCATCATGACTGAAGTTGCCATGCCCTTTGTACACAAGGAAGCACTTCCCTTGTTTGTTTGCACTTTGTAATTAATTGGCTTTTGCAGTTGGTCAGTTTTTTCCAGTCCTGTTTAATCTGTTAGTAGGTCTTGGGCCAGGTCTTTTTCCTGACTGTCTTGGGTTTCATAAGAGGGGATTATGCAACTGGACAAAAGGGGCAAAATTCGAGAAGGGAGCTGCTTTCATTGCTCTCATTCCTATCCTAATTTGCTGGTTGTCTCTGTGATCAAAATTGGCCTGTATATATTTATCTGTAGACTGGGCTGTGTGGTTCCACAATCCACCTTTGAAATTAGGTGCCGGCTTTTGGAATCTGGAGTCTTCTGGTTTCCAACTTGTTTAGTTCAGCAGAGAAAATAACATTTGTTGCTGTTAAATTGGCCCCTGGTGGCCATCTTCTGTTTCCACTTTGTAGCTCCCAAACAGCTGGTCATGAATCAGCATAGTTGAAAATATTTTAACCAGAGACTCTTGGAGCTGGCACTAAGCTTGCATTGCCCAGACCAAGGCAGAGGTCAGCCAGCCAACAACTGACAGGACACATGGCTTGCATATGCTAAGGATGGTCTGAGAGCAAATCCTCAATGCAATTTTAATATCTAAAGAAAATATTAAGGAGGTCATAAGTTGTAGATTATTTTTGCTTGTATAGTGAAATCTGAATGTCATTTAAAATGCATCTCATTATGTGCTCTAGGGTTGATGAACTGGATCCCGTTTGCAACATCTGTTTGGGTGACTTGATGATTATTGCAAATTGCAGGGAGTGTTCAAAAGCCTGTTTTACAAGTGTCGTAAAGTGAACGGAAAATATTTTTTATAATTTCAAATCGCAGAACCGCTGAAGCCTTTGATCATACTGAAAGAGCCCCTGGTCAACTTGAATCTCCCTAGGTATCTGTTCATTATGTTTTGGCCCTCTGAAATAGTCATTTTTAATTAGACTGCAGAAAGCATTGATTTTCAGTCACTGATTAATGCCTAAGTTGAAATATGCAAAGGCATGGAAATAGAATGAGGAAATAAATAAGTGCTGAGTAGCTTCTGAAACTATTCTAATGAAGGAGTCTGTGTAAGGGGCTGCTATTCTTTACCCTTTACTTTATAATGGAATGTATAAGAATTGACTGGGTTGAATACTGATCTTCTGGCCTCCCTTTTTTCTCCCCATTCTGAAGTGAAAAGTGCCTTGGTAAATCGAGAAACTGAGTCAGTGATACAGTTCTCATCCTTCAAAATCACTTAGCCTTGCTTGGACCTCATCTTCTAACCCAGGGGTTGGTACATTGTGGCTTATGGCTAGTTTTTGTACAGCCTTATGAGCTAGGACTTTTTAAAGAATGTTTTTTAAAAGTTGCAAGAGAAAGCAAAAATAAATATTCAACAGAAATATTACATGGCTTGAAAATCTAAAATATTCACTGGCCCTCTACAGAAAAACATGGTCAACTTCTGTTTTAATATGTTATAAATAAGATCTTTCTCTCTCTGATTTAAAAATTTTTATTGGAACGGAGTTGCTTTACACTGTTGTGTCAGTCTGCTGTACAGCAAAGTGAATCAGCTATATTCTTATATCCCCTCTTTTTTATATTTCCTTCCCATTTAGGTTACTACCCTGGAGAAGGGATTGCCTATCCACTCCAGTGTTCTTGCCTGGAGAATTCCGTGGACAGAGGAGCCTGGCGGACTACAGTCAGTCCCAGTCTCCCAATAAGTTATTTCTCTTTATGAGCTTAAGTTGAATGCCCTACATTGTGTCCTTAGCGAGGTTAGCACAGTGGAAGAGTGGAAGAGGCATGGGCTTCAGAGTTAGACAGACTTGGTTCTGAATCCTGGCTGTGTGACTTTTACCTGAGAATCTCAGGAGAGTTTATGTCTTTGAGCCTAAGCACTGGGCACTCATCCAAATACTTGTGAACATTTGAACCTTTGATGCTGATTTGTTGCCAGGAACTGCTCTTTCTTCTTCTCTCCTACTTTTCCTAAAGGACAATGTATCCATTAATTGGGTCAAAAAGAGTATGGCCCTTAACTGTCCCTTTTCTAAGGTGTCACTGTGATTTCCAAGTGACTTCTGGCAAGGGATTTAAACTGCTGTTCCTTTTCCTTTATTTTCAGAAAATGAAATAGATAACGTCTCTGCTTTGTACCTAGGAGACTCAGAAGCATTGTATTCTGCCTGAGTACCTTTCAGTGGAGGTTGAAGTTATGGGTGTGGTTTTAGAAAGAAATCTTCTTTATGCTTGTTTTGAAATGGTTGGGGCCCAGAAGTTCTCTGATTGTGTAATTATATACTGCTTGATTTTACAAGGACAAGTATGATAGAATTATTCCTTTGGAAGCCTGCACTCAACCTGTGAGTTTCTGAGAGGTGTAACTGAGAGGGTGTGCAAAGATCAGGCTGTTCTCCTTTTCCCAGGAGGGTGGGGCTGCTTGGCAAGTCTGATCTTAGCGGTGTGCTTAGGGATGAGGCTTTTGGCCAGGATTTCTAACACTCTGATTACAGGTAGCAGATGCTAAATTGAGGTTCTCCATCTGTAACACATGGCTGTATTTGGCAGGAAGTGAAGAAAGCTGCACGTGAGAAAGTCACTGCCAACCTTAGAAGAAAGTAGGTGATGTTTACAATGCCTTTTATTTATGTGGCATTTTCCCTTCAGGTACAGAATGGGTTTATTAAGATGTTACTTAAATATTATATAAGGGTTTTCTTTTTATCCACCTGTTGTTCAGTTGCCAAGTCATGTCCAGTTCTTTGCGATCCCCCCATGGACTGCAGCATGACAGGCTTCCCTGTCCTTCACTGTCTCCCGGGGTTTGCTCAAACTCTTGCCCATTGAGTTGGAGATGCTCTCTAACTATCTCATCCTCTTCTGCCATCTTTTCCTTTTGCCTTCAATCTTCCCCAGCATTGAGGTCTTTTCCAGTGAGTCAGCCCTTTGCATCAGGTGGCCAAAGTATGGAAGCTTCAGTATCAGTCCTTCCAATGAACATTCAGGGTTGATTTCCTTTAGGATTGACTAGTTTAGTCTCCTTGCAGGGACTTTCAAGAGTCTTCTCCAGCACCACAGTTTGAAGGCATCAATTCTCTGGTGCTCAGCCTTCTTTATAGTCCAGCTCTCTTACATAATGTTAATAAATAGTGTTTTGTTGTTTAAGGGCCAAATGGCATTTTTTTTTTCCCTCAAATGGCTTGAAAAACCCAAGTGTTCTGGACATCAAAATCTCTTTTGTGTACTTAATGCCACTGCACTGTACACTTAAAAATTACATTAAGAGAGTACATTTCATGTTGTGTATTTCATACCATATTTTAAAAAGTCTATTATAAATGATCAGAATACAATTTTAAAGCAATTATTAAATTGTCTTGGTAGTTTTAATTTTCTTCTTTGGCTTTTTTACATTTCTCAGTTGTTGCTTTGGGTTTTTTTTTTTTTTTTAATGGTGAATAGGCATTGATTTATATAAGATAAAAAAAATTTTTAGCACTGTTCTACAGCCACTAACAGTACTCTCTATCCCCTCATATTGGTTTAACTTCAGGCCTGTATTTAAGCCACACATTTTTTAAAAAAATTCAAAACTACTATTTTCTAATAACCCTTGCCTTAGAGATTCAGAAGTAAATGGAATGAGTCTGATTAAGTGGACCAGTCTTCACAAACTGTACACCTACTTTATTATAAAAAGCAATAATTTTTGACAACTTGCCTCATAGATCTCTGCATCTGAGACAAAGAGGGGCAATAGTATAGTTAACACATTTGGGAAATTTTGTTTAGAGATACATGAAAATAAAAGATTTTTAATTCTCAAGGATTTTATCTTTTGAAATCTGCAACTGGCAAGATATATTAACTGCTTAGGGCAAAAGAGAGTTAAAATAGGGAAATCTTTGGAAGCAGGTAGGGAAAGGATTGCTTTTCCATGGGGATGGTCTTGGTCCCTGTCTCCTGTACAATGTCACGAACCTCCGTCCAGAGTTCATCAGGCACTCTATCTATCAGATCTAGTCCCTTAAATCTATTCCTCACTTCCACTGTATAATCATAAGGGATTTGATTTAGGTCATATCTGAATGGTCTAGTGGTTTTCCCTACTTTCTTCAATTTCAGTCTGAATTTGGCAATAAGGAGTTCATGATCTGAGCCACAGTCAGCTCCTGGTCTTGTTTTTGTTAACTGTATACAGCTTCTCCATCTTTGGCTGCAAAGAATATAATCAATCTGATTTCGGTGTTGACCATCTGGTGATGTCCATGTGTAGAGTCTTCTCTTGTGTTGTTGGAAGAGGGTGTTTGCTATGACCAGTGCGTTCTCTTGGCAAAACTCTATTAGCCTTTGCCCTGCTTCATTCCGTGCTCCAAGGCCAAATTTGCCTGTTACTCTAGGTGTTTCTTGACTTCCTACTTTTGCATTCCAGTCCCCTATAATGAAAAGGACATCTTTTTTGGGTGTTAGTTCTAAAAGGTCGTGTAGGTCTTCATAGAACTGTTCAACTTTGGCTTCTTCAGCATTACTGGTAGGGGCATAGGCCTGGATTACTGTTATATTGAATGGTTTGCCTTGGAAACGAACAGAAATCATTCTGTCGTTTTTAAGATTGCATCCAAGTACTGCATTTCTGACTCTTTTGTTGACCATGATGGCTACTCCATTTCTTCTAAGGGATTCCTGCCCACAGTAGTAGATATAATGGTCATCTGAGTTAAATTCACCCATTCCAGTCCATTTTAATTCACTGATTCCTAGAATGTCTATGTTCACTCTTGCCATCTCCTGTTTGACCACTTCCAATTTGCCTTGATTCATGGACCTAACATTCCAGGTTCCTATGCAATATTGCTCTTTACAGCACCGGACCTTGCTTCTATCATCGGTCACATCCACAACTGGGTATTGGTTTTGCTTTTGCTCCATCTCTTTATTCCTTCTAGAGTTACTTCTCCACTGATCTCCAGTAGCATACTGGGCACCTACCGACCTGGGGAATTCCTCATTCAGTATCCTATCATTTTGCCCTTTGATACTGTTCATGGGGTTCTCAAGGCAAGTATACTGAAGTGGTTTGCCATTCCCTTCTCCAGTGGACCACATTCGGCTGTGGTCCATGTGATCAGATCAACTAGTTTCCTGTGATTATGATTTCAGTGTGTCTGCCCTCTGATGCCCCCTCGCAATACCTACCGTCTTATTTGGGTTTCTCTTACCTTAGTCATGGAAAAATCTCTTCACAGCCGCTCCAGCAAAGTGCAGCCGCTGCATCTTACCTTGGACGAGGGGTATCTCCTCAAGGCCGCCCCTCCTGACCTTGAACGTGGAGTAGCTCCTCTCGGCCCTCCTGTGCCCGCGCAGCCACCGCCTGTTGGACATGGGGCAGCTCCTCTTGGCGCGCCTCTTTGCCTGGTTGGTTGCGCCGGGGCCGGCGTCTCTCGCGTCTGCGCCGCCGGGGCCGGCGTCTTGAAAGATGATGCTGTGAGAGTGCTGCACTCAATATGCCAGCAAATTTGGAAAACTCAGCAGTGGCCACAGGACTGGAAAAGGTCAGTCTTCGTTCCAATCGCAAAGAAAGGCAATGCCAAAGAATGCTCAAACTACCGCACAGTTGCACTCATCTCACACACTAGTAAAGTCATGCTCAAAATTCTCCAAGCCAGGCTTTAGCAATATGTGAACCTTGAACTCCCAGATGTTCAAGCAGGTTTTAGAAAAGGCAGAGGCACCAGAGGTCAAATTGCCAACATCCGCTGGATCATGGAGAAAGCAAGAGAGTTCCAGAAAAACATCTATTTCTGCTTCATTGACTATGCCAAAGCCTTTGACTGTGTGGATCACAACAAACTGGAACATTCTGAAAGAGATGGGAATCCCAGACCACCTGACCTGCCTCTTGAGAAACCTGTATGCAGGTCAGGAAGCAACAATCGGAACTGGACATGGAACAACAGACTGGTTCCAAACAGGAAAAGGAGTGTGTCAAGGCTGTATATTGTCACCTTGCTTATTTAGCTTATATGCAGAGTACATCATGAGGAACGCTGGGCTGGAAGAAGCACAAGCTGGAATCAAGATTGCTGGGAGAAATCTCAATAATCTCAGATATGCAGATGACACTACCCTTATGGCAGAAAGTGAAGAGGAACTCAAAAGCCTCTTGTTGAAAGTGAAAGAGGAGAGTGAAAAGGTTGGCTTGAAGCTCAACATTCAGAAAACGAAGATCATGGCATCTGGTCCCATCACTTCATGGGAAATAGATGGGGAAACAGTGGAAACAGTGTCAGACTTTATTTTTTTGGGCTCCAAAATCACTGCTGATGCTGATTGCAGCCATGAAATTAAAAGACGCTTATTCCTTGGAAGGAAAGTTATGACCAACCTTGATAATATATTGAAAAGCAGAGACATTACTTTGCCAACAAAGGTCCATCTAGTCAAGGCTATGGTTTTTCCCGTGGTCATGTATGGATGTGAGAGTTGGACTGTGAAGAAAGCTGATCGCCGAAGAATTGATGCTTTTGAACTGTGGTGCTGGAGAAGACTCTTGAGAGTCCCTTGGACTGCAAGGAGATCCAACCAGTCCATTCTAGAGGAGATCAATCCTGGGTGTTCATTGGAAGGACTGATGCTGAGGCTGAAGCTGCAATACTTTGGCCACCTCATGCGACGAGTTGACTCACTGGAAAAGACTCTGATGCTGGGAAAGGTTGGGGGCGGGAGGAGAAGGGGACGACCGAGAGTGAGATGGCTGGATGGCATCACCGACTCTGTGGACATGAGTTTGAGTGAGTTCCGGGATTTGGTGATGGACAGGGAGGCCTGGCGTGCTGTGATTCATGGGGTCGCGGAGAGTCGGACATGACTGAGCGACTGAACTGAACTGAACTGAACTGAGCGAAAGGATGAGAAGGAAGCTCACAACCTTCCATCTTCATTTCATTGCCTTCCCCTGCTCCTCAGAGCTAGGTCTTCATGCCTGGCTAGGCATCTGGAGCCTTGGTGTATGTGTGTGTGTTAGTCGCTCAGTTGTGTCTGACTCTTTGTAACCCCATGGACTGTAGCGCACCAGGCTCTTCTGTTCATGGAATTCTCCAGGCAAGTATACTAGACTGGGTTGCCATTTCCTTCTCCAGGGGATCTTCTCAACGCAGGCCTCGAACCCAGTTCTCCCACGTTGCAGGCCAGTTCTTTACCCTCTGAGCCACCAGGAAACCTTGGTAGGTCTGAGCCATAAAGATTTCCCCAGAGTAGGTTCAGCCTGGGGCATGGGTGGACTGACTTCAGCCTAAGTGAAGTGGGTAGATGACCCAAAGAGAGTGACCAGAGAGGCACTGCCCAGGGCTTCCCATGCTCAGTGACCTTTTCCCATTTCTGCAGTCACACTTTACCCATCCATCAGGACCTGGCTCAAATGGTCCTCCATGAAGCTATTCTAATTTGTCTACTCCAATATAGATGCTTTCCGCCTTCCCTGAATTCTCCAAGCATAACTTTTCCCCAATCATGTTGCAGAACTATAAATAAGTGTTCAATAAAAGCAGCGCTGGTCGCTGGTCAGTAAGTTTGGGAATCCCTGCTGGCCAGGACTCTTAAAGAGTCCCAGGTGCTCTTTAGCATATTATAGGTTCTGAGAAACCTGCTTAATCCAGTGTTAAAAAACATTTTGATTACAGAGTCTTTATTTCCCAGGAAAAATGATTGACATATTGAGGAAGGTCCAAGTTGTCCAAAATAGGTACTTAATAAACTTTGTTCAATGACTTACTGGCCTTAGTAACTGCCACTTTACCATTAGAAATTATTCCAGGGGCCTGTACAGAGAGCCCCAGATTTTTGGGAGATATACTTACGATCAGAGAGAAAGGAAACGGTGAAGTTTGCAGAAAAAGACCTTTATTAAAAGAAACCAAACATTTTACAGTTTGCTCAGGGCAGGGCATACACTGAATCCTCTAGACAGATACTGGAGCCGTGAAAGATTAAAAATACCTTGGGCCCTTTTTCCCTAGGATTGAGAGTGTGTTTAAGTTACATGGCAAGAACTGAAAGGAAGAGAAATACTAAGTATAAACACTACTTTTCAGTTACCTGGACGTCATGTTTTACTCCTCCTCTACTCTTTGCCTTCTCACAAAAATACACTGTCGGAATATAAACAACCTTCCCTTTTACACCGAACTCTCAATCTTTCCTTCAGTGAAGGAAGAGACAGAGGAAAGGTGAAGTTTTAAAACACCTAGATATCAATAAACTGATTTCTCCTTCTTTAGAGTAAAAACTATCAGGAAAAAGGAGAAATAAGTGAATCGTGTGTGTATGTGAGTATGGTATATCTGCAATGAGCAGCAATTTCATTTTTAGGGGAAACCCATAGATTGGGACTTTAAATATTTGTGAGTATAGGGAGAACTGTTTGTTTTGTTTCTTTTCTGTGAAATATGGAACATGTTATGAACAGGAAAGGAAAATTCACTTTCATTGTACAATTTGGCCTAAGAAAATGCAGTTCAAATATTTTGAGATTTAAGAAAGGAAGAGACGGTGTTTGTTTTGTTTTTGTTTTAATCCAGTCCCAGCTAATTTCAGTCTCTGTAAGGACAAGATGGCCTTGGTTTGTTGGGGAAAGGGGAAGATAATGTAAACATTTCCCAAGATTCCTTAATTTTGTATTGAGTTCTTTTCCATCTGATATATGTCCACCCTGGAGGAAAAATCAGGGCCCTGTCTCGCTTCCATTGAGGAAGACAGGGAAGTTGATAAAGGGAGTTGGTTTGACTGAGGGAGGGGCATGTTTTGGAAGATGGAGTTCAGGTTTAGACATACATATTTGGGTTTAGGAGACTGTTTGCCAGATTAGTGTCTCTTATTGACTATAGCCTGGAGTGGATACTGCTGCTGCTAAGTCACTTCAGTCGTGTCCAACTCTGTGTGACCCCATAGACGGAAGCCCACCAGGCTCCCCCATCCCTGGGATTCTCCAGGCAAGAACACTGGAGTGGGTTGCCATTTCCTTCTCCAATGTGTGAAAGTGAAAAGTGAAAGTGAAGTCGCTCAGTCATGTCCGACCCTTAGCGACCCCACGGACTACAGCCTACCAGGCTCCTCCATCCATGGGATTTTCGAGGCAAGAGTACTGGAGTGACTTACCATTTCCTTCTCTGGAGTGGATACTAGAGACAGGGAATTAACTGGAGATTTGAGAATCAACTGTGTGGAGTTGTTGGTTAAAACCATGGAATATAACCTGTTCATCAAGGGATAGTTAGAAGTTGAAAGGAACAGGAATGTTTAAAGAGAAATAGAATTGTAGTAGGAAAAACCAGAATGTACAAGTTAGGAAAGTTCAACGATGAAACAATTTAAAGAAAAAATTTAATATTGAGAGATGCTGGAAAGATGGCAAAGTGAACTAAGCACATTGGATTTGGCAAGAGGTTAGGAAATTTTCAAGAGTCATATCAAACACAAAGGAAAGGTTATGGAGCAAAGACAAAACTGCAGTTTAAAAATGATTGGTGGTGAGACTTCCCTGGCAGTCCTATGGTTAAGACTCTGATCTTCCAATCTGAGTTCCATCCCTGGTTCACATCCCATATGCCATGTGGTGCAGTCAAAAAAAAAAAAAAAAGAGTAGTTGGGTAAACTTAATATGAAGAATAGTCCAGGACATGTTTTGTTTGAAATTAGTGTTTCACACAGATTGCTGGGACAGTATATTTGAAAGCCTTTGCCCACCTACATAAGCCTTTGCAACATAGCTCTAATAAACTTAAATGCCTTTGATCTGATGTCCAACTGAGTTATTGAGCTCACTGTCCTATAGTTCTTTCAATTTGAAGGAGTTCTTTGACACTCGTTATCCAGTTTAGTAGCATTCCTAGTGTATCAAAATAATGAATAAAATAATCAATTGGTAGTCTTTTAAACTCTGAAAATTATAGCCCACAGAAAAATGCTATAGTTGTACTATTAAAAATTTGATTCTTCTTGTCTTTCAACTTCAGCTGGTCTTGTCAGACTGCTTTTCTTCTGCTCTCATTTTATGGTACCTTCTGATATGTTTTGGGACGAGCGAAAACAAGCCTTCCTTTGTTTCACTTGTGCACAGTTCTGACTGCTATTGCCCTGTCTCTTTTGGTGAGCTGCCAGCAGTCTTGCCTTGATATTTAGAGTCTGGTCGAAAGTGATAGACATATTGCTGTTTAATCAACTTGGTGGCAAAGTTGAGCAGCAGCTAAAAAGAAAGGTGCCATAGTATATAAACTGAGTATTATAATTATGATTGATGGTATCATTGAGTCTAAAATGATATCTTCTGGGACTTCTCTGGTGATCCAGTGGCTAAGATTGCATACTCCCAATGTAGGGGTCTTGGGTTTGATCCCTGGTCAGCAAACTAGATCCCACATGCCACAACCAAGACCTGGTGCAGCCAAATAAACAAATTTAAAACATGATATTCTCTGAGTCCAAGATTCTAAACCAGTCTTTAATAGGTTTGACTTCAGACAAATTGCTGTTTTCAGTTGGTTTAAATTTATTCTTTTAAATTACAAGAACTTTTTTTAAGGGTTGATGTTTCTAATGTACACTGAGATGTGTGGTTTAGTAACATTACATAGTGTCATTTTAAAAAGCATAAGAAACTGAGTCTTAAGACCCGCTTGATGGAGGTGGACTGTAGACATCCAGTTTTCATTTGGATTCCACCATTGTTGAAGGCCTGGGCTTCCCAGGTGGCTCAGTGGTACAAGAACCTGCCTGCCAATGCAGGAGGCACAGAAGACACCAATTCTATCCCTGGGTGGGGAAGATCCCTTCGAAGAGGATATGGCAACCCACTCCAATATTCTTGCCTGGAAAATCCCATGGAAAGAGGAGCCTGGTGGGCTACAGTTCATAGGGTTGCAAAGAGTCGGACAAGACTGAGCACGCACACTTACTTGGAAGGCAAGGTGATTTGCTTTTCCAGAAGTCATTTTCCATTCATTATAACTATATGTGTAGTAGGGAAGGCCAGGCCATATTATAGATACAGTGATAATACCAACGGCAAGTAACATTTATTAAACACTCATCTTGCCACTATTGTTTATTCATTCAACAGTTATTTACTGCTTTGCTACTGTGTGTCAGGTAGTATTCTAGGTGCTAGGGATACAACAGTGAAAAAATTGTTGCCCTCTTAGAGCCTATATTCTAGGGTAATTGGTCAGTAAATAAATGTTTCATTGTCTATTATACTGTATATTTTATGTATTTATTTGTTAATTATCTTTATACAGTCTCATGTAAGATTCATGAAGGGAGGGAGCTTGGAGAGTGAAGTTGGCCTTATCATTATTAGTTTTCAAGTAGATCTTAGGTATATAGGATTTGATTAGTAATAGTTTTTTCCTCATGACAGACTGCATCCTTGGTCATTTTATGCTTAATTTATTTATGTACTAGTATTTCTGCTTCATTGACTATGCCAAAGCCTTTGACTGTGTGGATCACAATAAACTGTGGAAAATTCTGAAAGAGATGGGAATACTAGACCACCTGACCTGCCTCTTGAGAAATCTGTATGCAGGTCAGGAAGCAACAGTTAGAACTGGACATGGAACAACAGACTGTTTTCAAATAGGAAAAGGAGTACGTGAAGGTTGTATATTGTCACCCTGCTTATTTGACTTATATGCAGAGTACATCATGAGGAACGCTGGGCTGGAAGAAGCACAAGCTGGAATCAAGATTGCCGGGAGAAGTATCAGTAACCTCAGATATGCAGATAACACCACCCTTATGGCAGAAAGTGAAGAGGAACTCAAAAGCCTCTTGATGAAAGTGAAAGAGGAGAATGAAAAGGTTGGCTTGAAGCTCAACATTCAGAAAACGAAGATCATGGCATCTGGTCCCATCACTTCATGGGAAATAGATGGGGAAACAGTGGAAACAGTGTCAGACTTTAATTTTTTGGGCTCCAAAATCACTGTGGATGCTGATTGCAGCCATGAAATTAAAAGACGCTTACTCCATGGAAGGAAAGTTATGACCAGCCTAGATAGCATATTAAAAAGCAGAGACATTACTTTGCCAACCAAGGTCCGTCTAGTCAAGGCTATGGTTTTTCCCGTGGTCATGGATGGATGTGAGAGTTGGACTGTGAAGAAAGCTGATCGCCGAAGAATTGATGCTTTGAACTGTGGTGCTGGAGAAGACTCTTGAGAGTCGGACTGCAGGGAGATCCAACCAGTCCATTCTAAGGGAGATCAATCCTGGGTGTTCATTGGAAGGAGTTATGCTAAAGCTGAAACTGCAATACTTTGGCCACCTCATGCGACGAGTTGACTCACTGGAAAAGAGTCTGATGCTGGGAGAGATTGGGGGTGGGAGGAGATGGGGACGACAGAGAATGAGATGGCTGGATGGCATCACCGGCTCTGTGGACATGAGTTTGAGTGAACTCCGGGAGTTGTTGATGGACAGGGAGGCCTGGCGTGCTGTGGTTCATGGGGTCGCAAAGAGTCGGACACGACTGAGCAACTAGACTGAACATATGTTTGTGTTTCTAAGAAATGTATTTATATTGCTGTGTATGGTTTTAAATGTTAAATGAATGGTATAATGCTCTATTTATTTCTTGGCACCCCAGTTTAGCTCAAAATTGTTTATGAGATTCATTCATGTTGATGCATGTAGCGTGCTTTTTCACCGTTGTCCGTTGTGAGATTATACCACCATCTATTTCTCTCTTCCTGTTAATGGACATTTCAGTGTTTCTATATTTTGGTAGTATAAACAATGTTGCCATGGACATTTTTGCATATACTTCCTTGTGTACATATGCAAGAGCTTATTTTTGATTTACAGGAATGGAATTGCTAGTAAATGGCAGCCCACTCCAGTACTCTTGCCTGGAAAATTCCATGGACGGAGGAGCCTGGTAGGCTACAGTCCACAGGGTCGCAAGGAGTCGGACATGACTGAGTGACTTCACTTCACTTCAAGATATGCCCACCTTAAACTTCACTAGATATTATTGAATTGTTCTTCATATTGGTTGCACCAAGTTACACTCTTGTCAATAATGCATTTTAGAGAGTGTTTCTTAACTTTACTGCTGGAAAGAGAACCTGTATTTTGTAGACTGGTGCTTTTTATTAACAGGGGCAAGGCAGTATATGATGTCTGAGAATCACCTCCCAAAGCACATGCCTTTTCCTCCCTCTGTTTCTCTCTAGGTTTTGACCCCTTGGTGTGTATGTGTTGTTGGTACTGGGAATGAACTGGGAAATTTATGAGAAGTCTTACATGGTGAGCCTTACTAGCTCTTTGCATCCGGTCCTATCACTTCATGGCAAGTAGATGGGGAAACAGTGGAAACAGTGGCTAACTTTATTTTTCTGGGCTCCAAAATCACTGCAGATGGTGATTGCAGCCATTGAATTAAAAGATTCTTACTCCTTGGAAGGAAAGTTATGACCAACCTAGACAGCATATTGAAAAGCAGAGACATTGCTTTATCAACAAAGGTCCGTCTAGTCAACGCTATGGTTTTTCCAGTGGTCATGTGTGAGTGTGAGAGTTGGACTATAAAGAAAGCTGAACTCTGAAGAATTGATACTTTTGAACTGTGGTGTTGGAGAAGACTCTTGAGTGTCCCTTGGACTGCAAGGAGATCCAACCAGTCCATCCTAAAGGAGATGAGTCCTGGGTGTTCATTGGTAGGACTGATGTTGAAGCTGAAACTCCAATACTTTGGCCACCTGATGTGAAGAGCTGACTCATTTGAAAAGACCCTGATGCTGGGAAAGATTGAGGGCAGGAGGAGAAGGGGACGACAGAGGATGAGATGGTTGGATGGCATCACCGACTCAATGGACATGGGTTTGGGTGAACTCTGGGAGTTGGTGATGGACAGGGAGGCCTGGCATGCTGCGGTTCATGGGGTTGCAAAGAGTTGGATATGACTGAGCGACTGAAGTGAACTGAACTTGCTCTTTGAGAACCTTCAGATTAGTGACTGATTGACTTAATGGCTTATTGCTATCTGTAAAGCCCTGGTAACCCCTCATTTTAATTTGCTTTTGTTTTTTGGTTGTTCTGCCCAATCCTAGTGGCTTCCCTTGTGGCTTAGCTGGTAAAGAATCCACTTGCTATGTGGGAGACCTGGGTTCGATCCCTGAGTTGGGAAAATCCCCTAGAGAAGGGAAAGCTACCCACTCCAGTATTCTCGCAGAGAATGCTATGGACTGTATAGTCCATGCGGTTGCAAAGAGTCAGACACAATTGAACGACTTTCACTAACACTATTGAAGGAAATGGCAACCCACTCCAGTGTTCTTGCCTAGAGAATTCCAGGGACGGAGGAGCCTGGTGGGCTGTTGTCTATGGGGTCTCACTAGCAGTAGCAGCAGCAGACCCAATCCTAATCATATTTTTCTTTAATTCTGTAGTTGAAAAAAATTGAAATATATTAGAATCCTTGTCTCCAGTATTCTTGTCCTATACTGTCAGAAGCAATGATTGCAGTTTTCATGAGTAGTCTTAAAAACTTTTCTGCTTAGCTGGTGTTTTAAAGATATGAATGTTTCAATAATAATAAAACTATAATAAATATTTAGCTGTAGTTTGAAACAGCACAGTTAAGAGTCCTGCGAAGGACTTAGGTTTGGCTTTGTCAGCTCTGGTAGGTTAGTTATGACTCATCCATCTATTTACAAGCTTCCACGAATTTGTTTTTACTGTCTTCTCTTTTCATTATTTTTGTGGGGTTTTTTATTTTTAATTCCATTACATTCTAGAACAATTTGGGGAGGATTCAAAATGAATTATGTACTTAATATGCCTTCATTTACTAGTAATGGTATTGTTATTTTTTGAACCCTTACTAGATGTGTGGTACTGCAGTACCACACACTAAATATATTACCTCTGTAATTTTATTTAATTCCCTTGATAGCTTTAGGAGCAAAAAGGTGAAGGCTGAATTAGAACTGGGGTCCCATTATACCACACGGTCTTCTGGGCTTTTTTAAAAAATGAAATTTTAAAAAGATTCATGATACTGTGTGTGTATGTTTATTTTTGCACGTTTTGATAGCAGTGTTAATTATAAGCTCTTTAACATTAAAGAGAAATCACCCAACACAGTTGTCATTCTTTTGAAATCTTTCTCAAAGCTGCTGCTGCTGCTGTTAAGTCGCTTCAGATGTGTCCGACTCTGTGCGACCCCTAGATGGCAGCCCACTAGGATCCTCTGTCCCTGGGATTCTCCAGGCAAGAATACTGGAGTAGGTTGCCATTTTCTTCTCCAGGGGATCTTCCCAATTCAGGGATTGAATCCAGGTCTCCTTCATTGGCAGGCTGATTCTTAATTGCTGAGCCACCAGGGAAGCCTGAGATAAAATAACCTGAAGGTTAAATTAAGGAAAGTTGAATTAGAAAGTCTAGAAAAAAGCTATCTTTAGCTTTTCCAGGAAAAAAGCTATGTTTAAGGAAAATAACATGAGATCAAGGAGAGAAAATAGACAAAAACCTGTGAGACAAAAGGAATATGAAAAGTGAATCTTAGAAGACAAAGTAAAAAATATCACTGCTCATGACAATAAGAAGGAACTGTCTTCTCTAATCTCAAGAGAATAAGATTAGCTTGATTTAAATAAATTAGCATGCATAATTTGTACAGGCACTGGCTGCCTGGATGGTTGTCAGGATAGCCTTTGATGAGACAAAGTTGACAGGAGTTCTAATTTACAGAAGACCAGTCAGTGTTGTTTTCTTTTTTCATCTGACTGTTTACTTCCTTGATCTTTTAAAATATTCTTCTTGATTACAGATGGCTAGAGTGAGGGCGTTTTCAAAAGTAGTTGATGAGCGGTGTATTAGTGTAAAGTAATGTTGAGGATCTTAATCTGTTGTGAAAAATTATAAATGGTTATACTTTTTACATGTTGTGTGTGTGTGTGTTCATTTGCTTAGTTGTGTCTGATTCTTTGTGACCCCATGGACAGCAGCTCATCAGGCTCCCCTGTCTTTCACTGTCTCCTGCAATTTGCTCAAATTTGTAAGCAAACTGCGACTCAGTTTGCTTGAGTCGGTGATGTCATCCAACCATCTCATCCTCTCCTGCCCTCTTCTCCTTTTGCCTTCAATCTTTCCCAGCATCAGAGTCTTCCAGTGAGTCAGCTCTTTGCATCAGGTGGCCAAAATATTGGCGCTTCAGCTTTAGCATCAGTCCTTTCAATGAATATTCAGGGTTGCTTTCCTTTAGGATTGATTGTTTTGATCTCCTTGCAATCCAAGGGACTCTGAAGAGTGTTCTCCAGCCCTACAGTTTGAAAGCATCAATTCTTCAGCACTCAGCCTTCTTTATGGTTCAGCTCTTCCATCCATTCATGACTGTTAGAAAAACCATAACTCTGACTAATACAGACCTTTGTTGGCAAAGTGATGTCTTTGCTTTTTAATAAACTGTCTAGGTTTGTCATAGCTTTCTTTGCAAGGAGCAAGCATCTTCTGATTTCATGGCTGCAGTCACCGTCTGCAGTGATTTTGGAGCCCCATAAAATAAAATATATATAATATGTAATGATTCTTTCTAATGTTTGTCATTAATTTTCTATATTCAT
Source organism: Moschus berezovskii (assembly GCF_049115385.1). Lineage (NCBI taxonomy): Eukaryota > Metazoa > Chordata > Mammalia > Artiodactyla > Moschidae > Moschus > Moschus berezovskii. The sequence continues at coordinate 129,543,131 of NC_142460.1, read as the reverse complement.
AACATCATTATTAGTATAGATATATAGATATATTACCAGAGTAATTAGTATGACCATAATACTAACTAACTGCTACCATTTTGTCACCATTTCCTATGTGCCAGGTACTTTGCTGAGTACTTTTTGTATGTCAGATCATTTAATTCTTAAAAGAGTGCTACAAGGTAGCCTTAATAGTGCCCCCCATTTACATACAGATGATGAAAGTGAGGCACAAAATGGTTAAATAATTTAAGTTACTCTAGCTACTAAGCTTGAGATTTAAATCTAGGCAGTCTAATATTGGAACCCTTGACAATGACACTATTTAGTGTAGATGACCAGGTTTACTCTAAAGTTGGTTTGTTTGAATCTTTGTGTGCATTCAGAGACCAGGAGAGCTCTCATTTTTATTATGCAGTTCACATCTAGATTTAAGATTCTAATTAAATTTCAAAAAGGGCTATTTATGAGTGCTTGTTAAAGTACTAAATCATAAAGTTGATGGTATTTTGAACACATTTTAGCCCAGTTAGTTTGTGATTAGGGCAGGGAGTTCCCTTATGAGAGATAAGTCATGGGCTAGAATCCTGTGGGTATCAGTTCCCTTATTCATTCTAGAGCCAAAGTCTGCCTTTTAACCCTGGCTCCCACCTGACAAAGTGGGCATTTGGGCATAAGGGGAACCAAATGTGAGCATGTGGATGGCTCAGTGCACCTACATCACTAGGATGGTGGCTGCAGATCAAAGCTCTGTTACAGAAGGCCTCAGAGAAATAATATATATTTATTTTTAATAAAAATATTAATATATAAACATATTTTTTTAGTCCTGTATTTTTACATGTTCCCTTCTCCTTTGGGCTTCATTTTATTTTCCTTCAACTCACCCTTATTTTTGAAATTCTTCCTTTTGAGGTCTCTAAACTTCCATGTTTTCTTTTAACCTTCTTTAATTTGAATTCTTAGGCTCCAGGACCTAGGACAGTGTCATAAGCATGGCAGCGGCTCAAATGGTTCAACTATATAAGAGCAAAAAAATCTTGTGGTCATCTCATTCTTTTGTAATGTTTTGCATCCTGATGTAGCCTGGCTTTCCTTACTCTTCACACAACTTTTTGGCAAGATTGATCAATAGAGAGGCACTTGCAATAAAATAGTTTCTATTTGTCTACATTTCCAAACTAAAATGAGAACATTTTGGAACCTAAAGTAGGACTGTGAGAAGTCAAAAATCTTTGTCAGTATTACTACTGTTATTAATGTGAATAAATTGATCACAATTAATGTAAATTTTGGGGTGAACCAAATGAAATTGCCAATATTAGGCCATTTTGCCCTGTAGAAATGACATTTTAAAATTGAATTATAACTGATTACAATATTGTATTAATGTCAGATGAACAACATAGTGATTTGATATTTTTGTGCTTACAAAATGATCACTATGATAAGTCTAGTTAATATTGATCACCATACAAAATTGTTTTAATATTAGTGATCATGTTCCCTATGCTGTACATTACATCCCCATGACATCTATTGTATAACTGGAAGTTTGTGTCTCTTAACCTCCCTCACCTATTTCACTTATCCCCCCCACTCCCTCTCCTTTGATAACCACCAGTTTGTTCGCTGTAATCTATGAGTCTATACACACCCACATACCACATCCTCTTTATCCATTCATCCATGGATGGCCCCTTAGGCTCCTTCCATATCTTGGCTGTTATAAATAATGCTGCAGTGAACATTGAAGTGTATGTTATCTTTTTGAATTAGTGTTTTTGTTTTTCTTGGAAAAGTACCCAGAAATGGAATTGCTGGATTGTATGGTAGTTCTATTTTTAACTTTTTGAGCAACCTCCATGCTATTTTCTATAGTATACACCAGTTTACATTCCCACCAGTAGGCTTCCTTTTTCTCCATATCCTTGTCAACACTTGTTATTTGTTGTCATTTTGATGGTAGTCATCCTGATAAGTGTGAGGTGGTATCTCCTTGTGGCTTTGGTTTTCATTTTCCTGATAATTAATGATGTTGAGCGTCTTTTCATGTGCCCATTAGCCATCTGTATGTCTTTGGAAAACTGTCTGCTCAGATCCTGTGTTCATTTTTAGTTGGCCTGTTTTTTCTTTTGATGTTGAGTTGTATGAGTTCTTTGTATATTTTGGATGTTGAGATATTTGCAAATATCTGCTCCTCTTCAGTAGGTGGCCTTTTTGTTTTATTGACAGTTTCCGTTGCTGTACAGAAGCTTTTTAGTTTGATGTCTTATTTATGTATTCTTGTTTTTGTTTCCCTTGCCTGAGGAGACGTATCCAAAAATACGTGGCTAGGACTGACGTCAAAGAGCATGCTGCCTGTTTTCTTCTAGGAACTTTGTGATTCCAGATCTTTCATTTAAGTCTTTACAGCACTTTGAGTTTATTTTTGTATATGGTATGAAAGTAATCCAGTTTGATTCTTTTGCATGTAGCTGTCTAAAGAATGATATTTTTAATGGTTTAACCAAAAAATGCTGGTAACAACTGCAGCTCATTTACACTGATTGCTTTGTACTATATGCCTGGACTGTCTTAAATGCTTTCATGCTTTTTTAAAAAGATTTTTTGTTGTTGTTGTGGATCATTTTTAAAGTCTTTATTGACTTGGTTGCAGTATCACTGGACTGCCAGGGAAGTCCTGCTTTGATGCCTGACTGCATCCTCCCACTCAGTGAGACAAGTATTATTTTTCCCCATTTCCCAGACAGAGGAACAGGTTGCAGAAATTAAGTAGCTTTTTCAAAGTCACTTAGAGTAGCACTCTGTTTAACTCCCTCATTATTTTGACTGGCAGGGCTGATTGAGTCAGTAGAGTATGATAAGGTGAGAAGGAAGATCAGAATATTTGACTGTTAAAACAGTTCTGACACTTTTGAGCCAGTATCATCTTTGACACTTTTTTTGAGCCATTGATGTTGTGAAATAATTTTATCATCAGTTGAAAGAGAAGTGCACAAAGGCTTCTAAATTCTTTTTGACTGGTTGATTTTTGCGAACCCTTAACACACCTAGTAACAGCTTTAAAACAAGGCAGGGCAGTTGAGTTCTGCCAGATGAGCAGGGTTTATTATTAATTCTCATTCTGGTTGTTTTGTCAACCTTTGAATATTCTAGGTAAGAACTTGTCTTTCTGTTTAGACTTTTGAAACTTCAGTTGCAGTGAGCGAGGGCTACTCTCTAGTTGTGGTGAGCAGACTTCTCATTGCTTTCTCTTGTGGAGCATGGACTCTAGGCATGTAGGCTTCAGTAGTTGCAACTTACGGGCTTAGTTGTCCCATGGCATGTGGGGTCTTCCAAGCCCAGGGATCGAACCCATGTCTCCTGCATTGGCAGGCAGATTCTTCACTACTGAGCCACCAGGAAAGCCCTAACATAGATTTTGATCTATTGCTCAGAATGTGGTTGGGGTCTTTGTTAGACCCTTGCTTAATGATGCTATATGGTTTAATTTTTTCTTTATTACACTTTTAAATATCATTAGAAGCCATTAGGGCAATGGATAAATTGAGTATAGTAAATGAAATTAAATGTTTTGTATAATTAGTTGCTATGAAAATGTGTTACTGTGAACAACAAAAGTATCACACTGGAGTACTGAGTATTATAGTTGAGTTTCTTTGACAGTTTTACATATTAATTGCTGAAGATATATCAGCACATTTTCTGCAATTATACTTACCAGGTACAGATGACTTCCATTCCTGATAGAATCATTATTCAAAGTCTGTTTAGGTTTATTCTTTTTGTCTCTCAAAATTAATTTTTTAAGATAATATGATCTTGAAGTAGAGAGTGAAGGAAATTGTGGAAATGTTATCTCCTGATACTACTCAGCCCAGTTTCTCTTTTTGAAAAGTACTATCTTTTTAAAAAGATACATTTGTAAAACTTGTTGAAACAAATTTTTGGCTAATGGCAACAATCCTTGGGTCAAAAACAGCAACACAAAATTTCACTTAGTTTTCTCACTCTCAGAAAATTTCATTAGATCTCCAGCTATAAATAGAGATCAGCTAATTTGATGAAGAGGCTGTAGGTCTACAGATAATTGAGCAAATACATCATGGTTTAAAAAAACTCACATGAGATGACAGTAATAGTGAATAGGGCAGGGGGGAGAAAAGAAGAGGGAAAGAAAAGGAAAAGAAAATACAAAGGAACAATGATGGATTTGTGTGCAACAAAATGTGGATCCAATACCAACCTACTTAACACACTTTCTCACCAGGAGGCCATTGTTCTTTCTCCAGCTCTTTTTGCTTGGCTGCTTTCCTTCCCCATTTGGAAGGAAGACAGTTCCCCCTCCCTCCCTCTCTAGTCCTTTGACCAGAGAATAATGTTTCTGAAGTTGTTGGGGAAATAATGGATTTTTGCCTCTGCAAATATGATCAGCCTCTGCGAGGGCTGGTTTGCAGCAGAAATCCTGTTCTCCCCAGAGATTCCTTTTCATGGGCTAATTTTTTTTTTCTTTTTAAAATCTTAACGTTTAAGGAGGCTTAATTAGAAGTAACAATAGTCTTCCTTCTTGATACACTCTCCCTTTCCTCCCTCTTTAGGAAGTATGTGTGTGTGTGCTTGGTTGCTTAGTTGTGTCCAACTCTTTGTGACCCCATGAACTGTAGCCTGCCAGGCTCCTCTGTCCATGAGATTTACCAGGCAAGGATACTGGAGTCGATAGCCATGTCCTTCTCCAGGGGGTCTTCCCAACCCAGGGATAGAAGCTGGATCTCTTGCACTGCAGGTGGATTCTTTACTACTGAGCCATCTGGGAAGTCCCTGTCAGTCAGTTCAGTTCAGTCTCTCAGTTGTGTCCGACTCTTTGTGACCCCATGGACCACAGCACACTAGGCTTCCTTGTCCATCACCAACTCCCGGAGTTAACTCAAAAGCATGCCCATTGAGTTGGTGATGCCAACCAACCATCTCATCCTCTGTCATCCCCTTCTCCTCCCACCTTCAGTCTTTCCCAGCATCAGGGTCTTTTCAAATGAGACAGTCCTTTGCATCAGGCGACCAAAGTATTGGAGTTTCAGCTTCAACATCAGTCCTTCCAATGAACACCCAGGACTGATGGATTGGTTGGATCTCCTCGCAGTCCAAGGGACTCTCAAGAACTTCTCCAACACCACAGTTCAAAAGCATCAATTCTTTGGCACTCAGGTTTCTTTATAGACCAATGCTCACATCCATACCTGACTACTGGAAAAACCAAAGCCTTGACTAGATGGACCTTTGTTGGCAAGGTAATGCCTCTGCTTTTTAATATGCAGTCTAGGATAGTCATAACTTTCCTTCCAAGGAGTAAGCGTCTTTTAATTTCATGGCTGCAATCAGCATCTGCAGTGATTTTGGAGCCCAAAAAAATAAAGTCTGACACTGTTTCCACTGTTTCCCCATCTATTTCCCATGAAATGATGGGACCAGATGCCATGATCTTTGTTTTCTGAATGTTGAACTTCAAGCCAACCTTTTCACTCTCCTCTTTCACTTTCATCAAGAGGCTTTTGAGTTCCTCTTCACTTTCTGCCATAAGGGTGGTGTCATCTGCATATCTGAGGCTATTGATATTTCTCCCAGCAATCTTGATTTCAGCTTGTGCTTCTTCCACCCCAGTGTTCCTCATGATGTATTCCGCATATAAGTTCTGCTTCTTTTAGGTCCATACTATTTCTGTCCTTTATTGAGCCTATCTTTGCATGAAATGTTCCCTTGGTATCTCTGATTTTCTTGACGAGATCTCTAGTCTTTCCCATTCTGTTGTTTTCCTCTGTTTCTTTGCACTGATCACTGAGGAAGGCTTTCTTATCTCTCCTTGCTATTCCGTGTACCATAGAGCTGCCAACTTACACAGGACTGGGAAGTAGACTCTTGGAGGGCCCAGCAGAACCTTGTGCACCAGGAGAAAAGAGCAGTGACCCCTCAGGAGACTGTCCCGGACTTGCCTGTGGGTGTCTGGGAGTCTCTGTCGGAGGTGTGGGTCGGTAGTGGCCTGCTGCAGTGTTGGGGGCACTGAGTATAGCAGTACATGCATGGTATCTTTTGAGGGAGGTCACCATTACCTTCATTACCTCCACCATAGTTTGGCCCCAGGTAAATAGCAGGGAGGGAACACAGCTCTACCCATCAACAGAAAATTGGATTAAAGAGTGTTCTTGCCTGGAGAATCCCAGGGACGGGCGACCCTGGTGGGCTTCTGTCTATGGGGCCACACAGAGTTGGACACGACTGAAGTGACGCAGCAGCAGCAGCAGAGCATGGCCCTGCCCATCAGAACAAGACCCAGTTTCCCCCTCAGTCAGTCTCTCCCATCAGGAAGCTTCCATAAGCCTCTTATCCTTCTCCACCAGAGGGCATCAGAATGAAAACCACAATCACAGAAAACTAACCAATCTAATCACAGGGACCACATCCTTGTCTAACCCAATGAAACTATGAGCCATGCCGTGTAGGGCCACCCAAAACGGATGGGTCATGGTGGAGAGTTCTGACAAAATGTGGTTCACTGGAGAAGGGAATGGCAAACCACTTCAGTATTCTTGCCTTGAGAACCCCATGAACAGTATGAAAAGTCAAAAAGATAGGACACTGAAAGATGAACTTTCCAGGTTGGTAGGTGCCCAATATGCTACTGGAGTTCAGTGGAGAAATATCTCCAGAAAGAATGAAGGGACAGAGCCAAAGCAAAAGAACACCCAGTCATGGATGTGACTGGTGATGGAAGCAAGGTCTGATGCTGTAAAGAACAGGATTGCATAGGAACCTGGAATGTTAGTTGTGTGAATCAAGGCAAATTGGCAGTGATCAAACAGGAGATGGCAAGAGTGAACATTGACATTTTAGGAATCAGTGAACTGAAATGGACTGGAATGGGTGAATTTCACTCAGATGACCATTATATCTACTACTATGGGCAAGAAGAAATGGAGTAGCCATCATAGTCAACAGAAGAGTCCGAAATGCAGTACTTGGATGCAGTCTCAAAAACGACAGAAAGATCTCTGTTCATTTCCGAGGCAAACCATTCAATGTGGTAATCCAAGCCTATGCCCCAACCAGTCATGCTGAAGAAGCTGAATTTGAATGGTTCTATGAAGACCTACAAGACCTTCTAGAATTAATGCCAAAAAAAGACGTCCTTTTCATTGTAGGGGACTGGAATGCAAAAGTAGGAAGTCAAGAAACACCTGGAGTTTCAGGCAAATTTGGCCTGGAGTACAGAATGAAGCAGGGCAAAGGCTAATAGAGTTTTGTCAAGAGAACTCACTGGTCATAGCAAACACCCTCTTCCAACAACACAAGAGAAGACTCTATACATGGACATCACTAGATGGTCAACACTGAAATCATATTGATTATATTCTTTGCAGCTCTATATAGTCAGCAAAAACAAGACCAGGAGCTGACTGTGGCTCAGACCATGAACTCCTTATTGCCAAATTCAGACTTAAATTGGAGAAAGTAGGGAAAACCACTAGACCAGTCAGACATGACCTAAATAAAATCCCTAATGATTATACAGTGGAAGTGACAAATAGATTCAAGGGACTAGATCTGATAGAGTGCCTGATGAACTATGGACGGAAGTTCATGCCATTGTACAGGAGACAGGGAGCAAGACCATCCCCAAGAAAAAGAAATGCAAAAAAGCAAAATGGCTGTCTGGGGAGGCCTTACAAAGAGCCGTGAAAAGAAGAGAAGTGAAAAGCAAAGGAGAAAAGGAAAGATATACCTATTTGAATGCAGAGTTCCAAAGACTAGCAAGGAAGCCCCTATGTGTGCCTTCATATACAAAATGCCTACTGGGAAAGAATTTTGGTGTAAGGTGTCTATTTTAAGTTCCAAGGGTAAGAGTGGCAGAACTGGGGGGAAAATGCATGCATACTATAGTGTCCAGAAAGACTTCTACTTTTAGAGAAGACACTTGGAGATACAGCACAGAAAGTATAAACATGGCCAAATAACACATTTGGCAAAGGCATGGCTGTTAAGCTGTGTTTTCACACAGGCTTCTGCACCTCACCCATTGACTAATGGCTTAATGTGATTAATTAAGTGTAGATTAATGTGTGTAGAAACCATGTGGGTTAGTTGGTTAGTACTGCTTCATGCTGTGTAAGTATAATACTTATGTGTCTCTACAAATTGCAGATAATAAGATACTTTGAGCTATGAATAGCAGGTATTAAGCTACTTTACCTACACATGTGTATATTTGATGTCTTGACCATAGTTGCCAATCTCTAAATCAGGATGTATGATGTAGGTAGTGTTATGTTTATGGGGACAGTGTGACAAAGTATTTAGATTTGGGACTGTCCCATAGAATTCATTTATTCAGCATGCATTCAACAAGTACTTATCAAATGCCTACTCTATGCCAGGTACTATTATGGATGATAGAAATGCAGTGGTGATAAAGAAGAAAAAAAATCCCTTCCCTTCAGAAGGGTCAAATGGATTATAGATAGATAAGTTAGTAAAAAGTAAGATAGGTTGGATAGTGATGAGTACTAGGGATAAAACCAAGCATATTGAAAGGGTGTAGCAGGTGGTACTGGGGGTGTGTAGGGATTATTATTTTTGACAAGGAGTGAACCACATTCATATCTGGAACATATGATAATCGACCCCCTTTGTGCTCTGCCCACCCACAGTCCTTAGATCTCCTGCATTATTTCCTCAGATTCCATAGCTTGCTCTAACTTCAAGAAGAGCAAACCTTTCAGCATATAGAGTTAGGTAGAACTACTAAAAAATAAACCAAAGGACAATGCTCTAAACACCTTTGATTTATTGCCAAGTCTACCAAAACAAATAAGCAGAAAATATCGAGATACCCTGAGAGAGATGTGTAACTGAAAAGAAACTGCCCTTAAACATTGGAGTCTGAATCTTTGTACCTCCAATAGAATTGCCATTTTTAGTTTAATAAAGAAGACCAGTGACTAGAAGGAAAAAGCAGAGACATCACTTTGCTGACAAAGGTCTGTATAGTCAAAGCTATGATTTTTCCAGTAGTCACAGACATGCAAGAGTTCAACCTTAAAGGAGAGTGAGCACCAAAGAACTGATGCTTTCAAATTGTGGTACTGGAGAAGACTCTTGAGAGTCCCTTGGACAACATAGAGATCAAGCCAGTCAGTCCTAAAGGCAATCAACCCTAAATATTCATTGGAAGGACTGTTACTGAAGCTCCAGTATTTTGGCCACCTGATGTGAAGAATGAACTCATTGGAAAAGACTGACATTGGGAAAGATTGAGGGCAGGAGGAAAAGGGGCAACAGTGGATGAGATGGTTGGATGGCATCACCAACTCAATGGATAGGAGTTTGAATGAACTCCAAGAGACAGTGAAGGACAGGGAAGCTTATCATGCTACAGTCCATAGGGTCACAAAGAGTTGGACACAACTTAGTGACTAAACAACAGCTAATTCCAGGCAGGCCAGGGATATTGCACTGTGAGAACATGATACGTGTTGTCATTTACTGGCCCAACAAAGAGCAAGCAGTAGAAGTATCAGGTTTCCTCAGTCTTCCAGAATATGCTCTGCACTTGCTGGCTACCTCTGCATGTGTTATTTTTTCTACCAGTTAACTGCTGTTGTTGTTTTTAAACCTGGAATGCTCTCCTTCCTTGTTTTTGTTTATCAACACCCATCTCCTGGAGGATAGGGACTCAGTTCTTTTTCTCTGTGTCCTTGACAGCTTCTGTGGTATTCGGCTTCAGTAAGTGGTCAGTAAACGTGCTACATGAATGTGTGAACGGGGTGAGAGACGGGAGGACACCTGGCATTTACCCACCTTACTTTTCAGTCCACAAACAGCTGTTAGAAGTGGCCTTTCCAGGCTTTGTCCCACTTGTCACTTGCTTAGATTCTCTTCCTCTCACATTCTGTAATTAAAACAAGGCAAGACTGTGGTTAAGGAGACTGCCAGACAGCTAACTCAACTACCTGACAGGAAGGCACTTTTGCTTTTATGTTTTTTAAGTGGACATCAAATAGTTTCCTCTTTTCCATCTATCTGTAAAAGATGGCTTTTCCCCGCTCCTGATTGGGGAGCCTCCTCTTCCCTTCTTGCCTCACTAACTACTCCCTTGGCATCCTGCAGGTCGACAGGCTAGACATAGGATTTCATTTGTAGTCTGTCAGCTTGACTCATCAGTTGACAGAGATATGATTGAGCTTCAAGAAGGGTTTGGGAAGTACATTTATTAAGGGAGCAGCAGCAACTTTGGTTTATCAGGGAGTGGGAGGTGCAGGATGAATATACAGATATTTTCCAGTTCTTTAAAGAGAGCAGAAATCTCAGGCTTTGGTCCCATCACCTGCATATTTTTCCATACTGTGTCCCCTAACACAGTAGAGTGTCCTTCACACATGCTGCACCTCAGCCTGCGAAGCTGTAGCCTGACAGCTGTTTCTCAGCCTGGGAAACACAAGTGGATTGACCTGCCATATAAACAGGACTGTAATTCTTAGGTGAGTTGAGAAAACAAGAAGGAATTGCAGAAGCCTGGCATGATGAATCTTGGCTGGGTAAACTTTGCTTCCTTGCTGTTAGGCATTTCTTGGGGGTACAATGGGTTTTTCTTTTTTAGCTTCATTTAAAATGACACTTAAAGATTTGTCCTGTTCTCATCATCATTCTCATTCTTGTTATCCTTTTGGCCGTTGTCATGAAAACTGCTGTTCATTGAATGTCAGCAGACAGCTGTAGTCCTTATGATGATTAGCTCATGCAATCCTTCTGTAACCTTCCCAAGGAAGGATTTTTGACCCTGAGTTCGAAATCACAATCTGGTACTAGATCAGAAAGGAAAACCGTATGAATTTTCCTATTGAGGCATTGAGTTTGAGGTAGGGTAAAACTACAGTGGGAAGTAATTTATAAACTTTTCCCTGGGAGTGAGAGGATTTTATATTATTCCCACAGTACCCTGCTGCTGCTTAGTTGCTTCAGTCGTGTCGTGACCCTATGGACTGCAGACCACTGGGCTCCTCTGTCCATGGGATTCTCTGGGCAAGAATACTGGGGTGGGTTGCCACACCCTCCTGCAGGGAATCTTCCCAACCCAGGGATCAAACCTGTGTCTCTTACATCTCCTTCATTTGCAGATGGGTTCTTTATTACTAGAGCCACCCGGAAAGCCCCCCATGACACCCTAAAATTCTAGTGTTTCATTTTCTGAATGGAATAGAGGAGTTTGGATTCACATAAAAGAGAAACAAGTCAAACCATAATTATACTTTGTTGCTCTGAAAATTAGTCTTTACATTTATTGATGAATTTTTCAGCCTCAAGATCCATGTGAGATTGATAATTCAGATCATATCCTCAGTCTATAGTAATGCATTCTACAGTGGGGAAAATTAAGACCTAAAAAGTGTACTCCAGATTGTTTTCTGATGAATCTTGATAGTATGTTTTCTTACATAATTTCAAAACTAGTTTAAATAGTTTAAAAGTAGTTTTGAGTTTGCTACTTGTAAACATGCCCAAGGTTACAATAAGAGTGTTTAGGAACTATTTAAAGAAACTTTCTAATTGCCCACTTTAGCACAGATTATAAATCAGCAAAGCATTTTCCAAATTCCTGTTCCATGCCAGAAACTGGTGTTGGGAATGGGGTTCTGTTGAACAGTACCAGCGATAGCCTGTACCTACCTTGGACAGCACCCAAGAGGGTGGAATATTAGGTGCGTTGGAATGCACTTATTTAAACATGGTTTCTGTTTAAATAACCAGGGAGAATCTGGTTTTTCATCACTGGCCACATGATTAAAAATTAACCTGTGTGGGGGTCTGAATTAACTTTTTAAAAAAATTTATTTCTTACTGAAGGATACTTGCTTTATAGACTTTTGTCAAACCTCAATATGAATCGGCCATAGGTATACATTTATCCCCTCCCTTTTGAACCTCCCTCTCATCTCCCTACCCGTCCCACCCCTCTAGGTTGATACAGAGCCCCTGTTTGAGTTTCCTGAGCCATACAGCAAATTCCCGTTGGCTATCTATTTTGCATGTTCGGTACATCTCACCCTCTCCTCCCCTCTCCCCACGTCCATCAGTCTATTCTCTATGTCTGTTTCTCATTGCTGCCCTGTAAATAAATTCTTCAGTAAATTTTTCTAGATTCCATATATATGTGTTGCTGCTGCTGCTGCTGCTGCTAAGTCACTTCAGTCGTGTCCGACTCTGTGTGACCCCATAGACAGCAGCCCATCAGGCTCCCCCATCCCTATGTGTTAGAATATGATATTTATCTTTCTCTTTCTGGCTCACTTTACTCTGTATAATAGATTCTAGGTTTATCCACCTCATTAGAATTGACTCAAGGCGTTCCTTTTTATGGCTGGGTAATATTGCATTGTGTATATGTACCACAACTTCTTTATCCATTCATCTGTCTATGGACATCTAGGTTGCTTCCATGTTCTAGCTATTGTAAATAGTGCTGCAGTGAACAATGGGATACGTGTGTCTTTTTCAATTTTGGTTTCCTCAGGGTATATGCCTAGGAGTGGAATTGCTGGGTCATATGGTGATGCTGATTGCAACCATGAAATTAAAAGACGCTTACTCCTTAGAAGGAAAGTTATGACCAACCTAGATAGTATATTAAAAAGCAGAGACATTACTTTGCCAGCCAAGGTCCGTCTAGTCAAGGCTATGGTTTTTCCTGTGGTCATGTATGGATGTGAGAGTTGGACTGTGAAGAAAGCTGATCGCCGAAGAAGTGATGCTTTTGAACTGTGGTGCTGGAGAAGACTCTCGAGAGTCCCTTGTACTGCAAGGAGATCCAACCAGTCCATTCTAAAGGAGATCAATCCTGGGTGTTCATTGGAAGGACTGATGCTAAAGCTGAAACTCCAATACTTTGGCCACCTCATGCGACAAGTTGACTCACTGGAAAAGACTCTGATGCTGGGAGGGATTGGGGGCAGGAGGAGACGGGGACGACAGAGAATGAGATGGCTGGATGGCATCACCAACTTGATCGACATGAGTTTGAGTGAACTCCAGGAGTTGGTGATGGACAGGGAGGCCTGGCATGCTGTGATTCATGGGGTCGCAGAGAGTCGGACACGACTGAGCGACTGAACTGAACTGATGGTGATTTTATTCCTAGTTTTGTAAGGAATCTCCATACCATCTTCCATAGTGGCTGTATCAATTTACATTCCCACCAACAGTGCAAGAGCGTTCCCTTTTCTCCACACCCTCTCCAGCATTTATTGTTTGTAGCCTTTTTGATGATGGCCATCCTGACTGGTGTGGGGTGATATCTCATTGTAGTTTCGATTTGCATTTCTCTAATGATGAGTGATATTGATCATTTTTTCATGTGTTTGTTAGCCATCTGTATGTCTTCTTTGGAGAAATGTCTGTTTAGGTCTTTTTCTCACTTTTTGATTGGGTTGTTCGTTCTTCTGGCCTTGAGTTGTATGAGCTGCTTGTATATTTTGGAAATTAATCCTTTGTCAGTTGTTTCATTTGCTATTATTTTCTCCCATTCTGAGGGTTGTCTTTTCTTCTTGCTTATAGTTTCCTTTGCTGTGCAAAAGCTTTTAAGTCCCACTTGTTTACTTTTGTTTTATTTCCGTTACTCTAGGAGGTGGGTCATAGAGGATCTAGCTTTTATGTCATCAAGTGTTCTTCCTATGTTTTCCTCTAAGAGTTTTATAGTTTCTGGTCTTACATTTAGATCTTCAATCCATTTTGAGTTTATTTTTGTGAGTGGTGTTAGAAAGTGTTCTTATTTCATTCTTTTACATGTAGCTGTCCAGTTTTCCCAGCACCATTTATTGAAGAGGCTGTCTTTGCCCCATTGTGTATTCTTTCCTCCTTTGTCAAAAATAAAGTACACATAGGTCCTTGGGTTTATTTCTGAGCTTTCTATCTTGTTCCATTGGTCTATATTTCTAGATTTCACTCTTCCATTTCTACCCCATGAAACTACTCCATGAAGCTTTCTGTAAATACATCTCCCTAGTCTAGTCAAGGCTATGGTTTTTCCAGTGGTCATGTATTGATATGAGAGTTGGACTGTGAAGAAAGCTGATCGCCCTAGAATTGATGCTTTTGAACTGTGGTGCTGGAGAAGACTCTTGAGAGTCCCTTGGACTGCAAGGAGATCAATCCTGGGTGTTCATTGGAAGGACTGATGCTAAAGCTGAAACTCCAATACTTTGGCCACCTCATGTGACGAGTTGACTCACTGGAAAAGACTGATGCTGGGAGGGATTGGGGGCGGGAGGAGACGGGGACGACAGAGAATGAGGTGGCTGGATGGCATCACTGACTCGATGGACATGAGTTTGAGTGAACTCCGGGAGTTGGTGATGGACAGGGAGGCCTGGCGTGCTGTGATTCATGGGGTCACAAAGAGTTGGACATGACCGAACGACTGAACTGACTCTATCCCGAGCTCTAGCTATATATGCAGAGACCAGTGTAAAAGGAAAACTCAGGGCCGCTTTTCAAATTAAAAAAAAGTAACAAATTACAAGACAAGGACAGCTCAGCATTAAACCAAGTATGCCCTTCTAAACGTGGGAATTTGTTCAACCACACGGGTCACATGCCTATGAATCCAGCCCTACCCTCTTCCTTTCTTCTAATCAACCTCTACAATCTGTTTGTGGCCACCAAGGGTCCTGACTTTGGCTTGGCAATCTGAATCTGACCTCATTTGCTTCTGACTGTTTCCTGCAATGAAGACAAGCAATTCTTTGCCTGGCACAAAGCCTGGCCTTCTTGACAAGATGTATAGCATGGCATTTATATGGTCTATGACTGCAGAGTTATTCAATGAAGCAATAGTCATTTGGGAAAAAAAAAGAGGGCAAGCATTTAAGGCCCAAACAAAACATCGTTTTGTTAGAAATGAGTGGCAAAAAGGAGGTTTTGGTTACCACGTGGCAGATCTCTTCTGAATGACCTTAGCTTAAGGGATCCAACATTGGATCCCAGGATTCCTTTTGCTTTAAACTTCTAGGTGGTCTCGTTGCCTTTCTCCCTTCTTTTCATGGTTGTAGAGTAACAGAGGGAATGGCGCAACTTGTATAAGGAAAATTTGAGCAGTGCAGTGCACTCATCCTTAAGAACTTGAAAACACTGTGCAAGTGAAGATAGAAAGTGACAGTGTTAGTTGCTCAGTCCTGTCCAACTCTACGACCTCATAGACGCACCAGGCCCCTCTGTCCATGGGATTTCTCAGGCAAGATACTGGAGTGGGTTGCCATTCCCTTCTCCAGGGGATCTTCCTGACCCAGGGATCGAACCTGAGTCTCTTGCGTTGCGGGCAGAGTCTTTACCATCTGAACCATAATACATACAATATCTGTGAATTCAGTCAACCCATGCTGGATCAAGCAGGGGCTGGCAAGTGTAGATATCCACCAAGAGTGGCTGTAAGACAACATGGAGTGGTGGGCAGTCAGGCTGAGCACCAGGGGAAGCACGACGCAGATGAAGGAAAAACCGTGTTCTGCTTCCGTTTGTGATTGCCATGTTGTATTTAGCCTTGTCTTTGTCCAGTGGGGCTAACTCTTCAGATACTGTAGCATGAGCTATAGACCTGATTGTTTTGACTGTGGTCTATACTTATCTAGTTGTCTGTCTTCTGTCTGGCTGTGTTGGGTCTTAGTTGTGGCACTTGGGCTCCGGAGTGGGCAGGTTCAGTAGTTGCGGCTGGTGGGCTTCATTGCTTTGCATCATGTGGGACCTTAGTTTACCATCCAGGGATGAAACCCTCATCCCCTGCCATTGCAAGGCATATGCTTAACTACTGGACCATCAGGGAAGTCCCTTGACTGGGACATTTTCCAATTAAAGAAAAATACGGTCGAATTCATTTCAATCCTTAAATAGACATTAAAAAACAACAACCTTGTTTTCTAGAGGTAAACGTGGGAAGTGACCAAATTACTTTTTCAGGGGAGGCAGCCATAGTAATAGACCTAACTTTAATATCTTTGATGAGGCCATCCTTAGTAAGGAGATAGAGTTAGAGCAAGAGGTGCCAATAGATATTGAGGTTTATGACACAAAAGGAGTTCCAAATTTTCTGTATTGATGGGGCTTTGGGGGTTAACAGGGAGACTGATTTTGGGAGACCTGTTTTAGAGCTGTGTTTGCATCGTAAACTCACTCTTTTTACTCAAATTTTATGACATAGATCATAAAAATTAACTCAGCTTTCTCATGATTTTCCCTACACTTTAGATAAGATTGCGAAGACAACAATTGTCCATCTGCAGGAATGGACAGAAGAATTTTAGGACTTTCTTTCTTAGTCTGATGCCATTAAAAATGCATTCATCTAATCATTTTATCCCCTGTTTGTGTGCTCAGCAATTTTTTATGATTTGGCTTCCCAAGTGAATCTACCAGAGGGAAGGCAGTGGGTGAGCTCTGCAGATTAGAATGTCGGTGTTTCTGTGAGTACTTATTGTTAATTGTAATTTTTAATTTATTTATTGATTTTTTTCAGTATTGGTTATTTATTTAGGTATTTATTTGTCTGTGCTGGGTCTTAGTTGTGGCCTGTGAGATCTAGTTCCCTGACCAGGGATTGAACCCTGGGCCCCCTTGCATTGGCAGCATGGAGTCTTAACCTGTGGACTCCCAGGGAAGTCCCTTGCTGATTGTAACTGACGTTCTAGGTTTGTGCTTATGACTGTGGTTATACTGTGGATCTGCCAGTGAAGTTCGGAATCTCTCTGGTGTGCTGACAGTCAGTTTTGAATTTGCATAGGTTCTATACTATGGCAAATTTGCCAAAGTAATGAATGTCACTTTGGGAGGTGCTTTGGCAGTTGTTCCCTGTGACACTAAAAGTATAACTTGACTGTATGCATCTTTCTTATTTGAATTTCTTTAGTAGTAGAGATGAAATACTTGAAAGTGAAAGTGAAGTTGCTCAATCGTGTCCGACACTTTGCGGCCCAATAGACTGTAGCCTACCAGACTTCTCCATCTGTGAGATATTCCAGGCAAGAGTACCGGAGTGGGTTGCCATTCCCTTCTCCAGGGGATCTTCCCGACCCAGGGATCGAACACAGATCTCCTGCATTGCAGGGAGATGGTTTATCCTCTAAGCCACCAGGGAAGCCCTAAAGGAAAGGAGGAAAGTGAAGTCGTTCAGTTGTGTCCAGCTCTTTGTGACCCCATGGACTGTAGCCCTACCAGGCTTCTCCGTCCATGGGATTATTCCAGGTAAGAATACTGAAGTGGGTTGCCATTTCCTTCTCCAGGAGATCTTCCCGACCCAGGGATTGAAGCCGGGTCTCCTGCATTATAGGCAGATGCTTTACCGTCTGAGCCACAGGGAAGTCCGAAGTATTAGTAGGATTTCAGATAAGCTATGTTATGACCAGCCTAGATAGCATATTAAAAAGCAGAGACATTACTTTGCCAACCAAGGTCCATCTAGTCAAGGCTATGGTTTTTCCCGTGGTCATGTATGGATGTGAGAGTTGGACTGTGAAGAAAGCTGATTGCCGAAGAATTGATGCTTTGAACTGTGGTGCTGGAGAAGACTCTTGAGAGTTCCTTGGACTGCAAGGAGATCCACCCAGTCAATTCTAGAGGAGATCAATCCTGGGTGTTCATTGGAAGGACTGATGCTAAAGCTGAAACTCCAATACTTTGGCCACCTCATGCAACGAGTTGACTCACTGGAAAAGACTCTGATGCTGGGAGGGATTGGGGGTAGGAGGAGATGGGGACGACAGAGAATGAGGTGGCTGGATGGCATCACCGACTCAAATGACATGAGTTTGAGTGAACTCCGGGAGTTGGTGATGGACAGGGAGGCCTTTCGTGTTGTGGTTCTTGGGGTCGCTAAGAGTCGGACACGACTGAGTGACTGAACTGAACTGAACTGAACTGATGGACATGCTGGCTTAAGTGAACGTAAGTTGTTTTCTCTTAGGAGGACTTTTGCCAGAGCATTTCATCTGCTTTGTTTGGAAAATTATTTATTTATTGAAAGTTAGTTGGTTTACAATGTTGTGTTAGTTTTAGGTGTATAGCAAAGTGATTCAGATATACACATACTATTTCAGATTCTTTTTCCTTATAGGTTATTACAAAATACTGAGTATGGTTCCCTGTGCTATACATATACAGTATGTCCTTGTTGGTTATCTTATTTTACATGCAGTAGTGTATATATATGTTAATCCTTAACTCCTTATTTATGCCCCCTCTTCTTTAGTAACTGCAAGTTTGTTTTCTATGTCTGTGGGTCTGTTTCTGTTTTGTATATAGATTCATTTGTATCATTTTTTTTTTTTTTTAGATTCCACATACCTTTTAAAGAGTGATCTTCAGTAGGAACACCAACTTCATTTGCTAATGATACCTTTAAAATGTTTCCTTTGGCAGTGCCTTTGGAAAACGCTATGTTGCAAAACATGGTGTTAAGCTTGCCCTGATGAGGTATTTCTGGAATCCTCTTGGGTGGAAAACATGGAACAGCTTGAGGACATTTTATTGAATCCCAGTTTGCATCTGGTTCCCTAAGGTCTACCTGAGTGTTCTGGAATCCACAGGAATACCTAGCATGACCATTTACTTACCAGATGGAATTATCCCAGTGTGGACACTGGGGCGGAAATGGAATTTGGCAATGTGGTGTTGGGAATTTGGATCTACATATTGTAAGTCAGTGTGGAGTTCTCAGAGTCCAAGACTTCCTTTATCTGTATATTTCTTCTCCTTATAGCATACTTTCTTAAAAGAGAGCTTGGGAAGTTGCTTGTTAAGGCCTATCCCAGAATTCAGCCGTATTCTCACAGGGAGGACTCAGTGAACACAGTAGTTAACTATTGACGTTATTTTCAGAGGATCAAAGGTCATATTATAGAATAATATGGTTTTATAGACACTCATTTCATTTTCTTTGATTCTAGAATAAGGAAAATGAATGTAGAACTCATATTTCCAAACATGAAATGGTGATTACAGGTACAATTCCTTTGTGTATTCTCAGTGTGTAATGACAACATTGGAAAGAAAATTGATTAGTATTTCTAAAACAGCAGGAAAATTATTTCATGCCCAAAGTTGATTAATCTTTGAATAGGCTTTCTTATAATCCCTTTTTTCCATAGACTGCAGGGTGCAGCACAGTCATATTTTATGTGGAGTCAAGCAGAGAAACTACTTGCTGCGATTAAACTTATTGCTGCTTTTTTCAGCAGGTGCAAATAGCTTTGTCTTCAGTAGTTATCCTTTCCTGGATTGAGAACACATTGGGACTTCTCTAGTTTTATTTTAATTAAAGAAACTGTTGTCCTGTATTATGACGTGTGGAAACAATGAAATATTGACATTTTCTGATGATATGCACTCCCCTCTTTGGCTTACATATAGTAACTTGCTTAGCATCCTGGCATGAATGCTTTAAAATCCTATAAGCTGAAGCTCATGTAACATTAATTTGTTCCTGGTTAGAGGTAATATAAAATATAGTGATAAAGAAGACTGAAGTCTATTCTCTCAGGGAACTTAAGATTTATTTGAGGACTTAAGACATGGAAATAAGATAAAGAAATATTAGTATGAGAGAGTTTATATTGAGCTCCAAATGAGTGGTTTTGAATATTACATAATCTAATTTAGGACTTTAAAGGGAGAGAGACTTTTTATGCATCCTGGTGTGGCTGGTGACGACTCATACAAAAACTGGGCCTTGAGTTGGTCCTTGGAAATAGGAAGGATTCAGCCAGGAGGACAAGGGTAGGAGGGATGATGGCATTACCAAAGGTGGCTGGACTGGAATGTGCCTGCCTTTTCAACAGTGAGTAGACTTGTTTGAATCTAATAGGGGACTAATGAAGAATAATGGGAAATAAAGTTGGAAAGGTAGGTTGAATTCAAATCAGAAAGTGTTTGAATGCCAGACAAAGGAATTTGTACTTTATTTGGTAGAAGGTATATAAATAGTGACACTTGTTGGACAGGAGTAAGTAGAAAATGCAAGAAATAGCTTTGTAGTTCAAGCAGCAGCACACAGCTGTGAACTGTGATGCCTTCTGATGCAGACAGTGGTGAAAATGTGAGCAGGGTCTGGCTTCACTGCTGATGGGGTTGTAGGTTGGGTTGACTGCTTAATTGTCATTCTTCTCTTTATTTTTCCTGTTCTCATTTAATGCTTGTATAAACTCTCTTTTCAGGCTTTTAAAATACATTAATTCAAATTTGACCTTCCTTACTGCATGATAGTTTGAATACCCAGAGCTATTTTCAGTTGTTCCAGATTGTCATGAGTTTGATGTCCAGGTGCCAACTGGAAGGGCCGGACCTGGCCTGTGGAGGATTGTTTTTAAAATCCAATTCTAAATTAAGCATTTCAGGACATGAAAATGAAATGTGGCCTAGTTCTTTCTCACCATTTAAGTAAAAGTATATGTTTTTTTCTTTTCTGCTTAAATATTTGTCTGGATCTTTCAGACTCAAAAGGCATATAACCCAGAGCCAAGAATATGTAGATCCTTCTGCACTCTAATTTTTTTTTCCTAGAGTAGTTTTCAGCTTTCACTATACTTAAAAAGTTATAAAAAGACTTCCTCCAAATATTAGGTAGCAATTCTTTAAAGAGTTTTTTTATTCCTGGGCCTCCTATTTCATATCTCACAAGTTACAGAAATGGAATTTTTTTGAAGTGTGAGCCATTGATGGAAGTTAGACTTTTAAACATCTAAAGTGAAGTTCTAAAGGACACCATCCATATTAGTAGCAGGTGTTGTGATGTGGATATAAGTAGATCATAGTGCAGGCTTTGGAGTCAGAAAAATCTAGTTTTACATCCCCATTCTGCCATTCACTCCCTGGGTGACCTGAGTCTATTACTATTACTACATGTTGTTTTTCTAGTTCCATAGGTAGAACTTAAAGCAGGTTCTTTTCCATCTATATAAATGGATTTCTTCTGAGAATCACAGTGGCAGAGTATGGATAAAAACACAGACTTTTAAGGGCATGTCATCCTAGAATCATTGTGAGACCCATTGGGATACAGACTACCTGGAGAGAGTCTCTGGGTAAAAACAGAATTAAAGGTTATGTCTCCTCAGATTCCAAGCCCTTATCATCTCTGAGCCTCAGCTTCTTCATCTTTAAAATGGGGACTAATACTTACCTTGTAGGGCTATTATGGAGATAAAAATGGATAATTTGTCACAATGTTAGGTTAGGACTAGGCTTCCCTGGTAACTCATCTGGTAAAGAATCCACCTGCAATGTGGGAGACCTGGGTTTGACCCCTGGGTTGGGAAGATCCCCTGGAGAAGCGAACAGCTACTCACCCCAGTGTTTTGGCCTGGAGAATTCAAAAGTCAATCATGAGTGAGCAACTTTCACTCATTCACACTTGGTTAGGACACTCAGTAGAATTGTAGCTGTTGGTATTGTGGTTGGTGGGATTTGGATAGGTTTAATTTAATTACATTAATTTTGGCTTTTAGGTGTGCGACTCTTTTCCACATACTTTATTTCCTTTTCTATTACCCAGTAGTGTGTGGATGTGTTCAGAGGCTAGGGTCTTGAGCTCAGTTCAGTTCAGTTCAGTCGCTCAGTCGTGTTCGACTCTCCACGACCCCATGAATCACAGCATGCCAGGCCTCCCTGCCCATCACCAACTCCCAGAGTTCACTCAAACTCATGTCCACAGAGTCAGTGATGCCATCCAGCCATCTCATTCTCGGTCGTCCCCTTCTCCTCCCGCCCCCAACCCTTCCCAGCATCAGAGTCTTTTCCAGTGAGTCAACTTGTTGCATGAGGTGGCCAAAGTATTGGAGTTTCAGCTTTAGCATCAGTCCTTCCAATGAACACCCAGGATCGATCTCCCTTAGAATGGACTGGTTGGATCTCCTTGTGGTACAAGGGACTCTCAAGAGTCTTCTTCAACACCACAGTTCAAAAGCATCAATTCTTTGGCGATCAGCTTTCTTCACAGTCCAACTCTCACATGCATACATGACCACGGGAAAAACCATAGCCTTGACTAGACGGACCTTGGTTGGCAAAGTAATGTCTCTGCTTTTTAATATATTATCAAGGTTGATCATAACTTTCCTTCCAAGGAGTAAGCGTCTTTTAATTTCATGGCTGCAATCAGCATCAGCAGTGATTTTGGAGCCCAAAAAAATAAAGTCTGACACTGTTTCCACTGTTTCCCCATCTATTTCCCATGAAGTGATGGGACCAGATGCCATGATCTTCATTTTCTGAATGTTGAGCTTCAAGCCAACCTTTTCACTCTCCTCTTTCACTTTCATCAAGAGGCTTTTGAGTTCCTCTTCACTTTCTGCCATAAGGGTAGTGCCATCTGCATATCTGAGATTATTGATATTTCTCCCAGCAATCTTGATTCCAGCTTGTGCTTCTTCCAGCCCAGCGTTCCTCATGATGTACTCTGCATATAAGTTAAATAAGCAGGGTGACAATATACAGCCTTGACACACTCCTTTTCCTATTTGGAACCAGTCTGTTGTTCCATGTCCAGTTCTGACAGTTGCTTCCTGACCTGCATACAGGTTTCTCAAGAGGCAGGTCAGGTGGTCTGGGATTCCCATCTCTTTCAGAATGTTCCACAGTTTATTGTGATCCACACAGTCAAAGGCTTTGGCATAGTCAATGAAGCAGACATAGATGTTTTTCTGGAACTCTCTTGCTTTCTCCATGACCCAGTGGATGTTGGCAATTTTATTTCTGGTGCCTCTGCCTTTTCTAAAACCTGCTTGAACATCTGGGAGTTCACGGTTCACATATTGCTGAAGCCTGGCTTGGAGAATTTTGAGCATGACTTTACTAGCGTGTGAGCTGAGTGCAATTGTGCCGTAGTTTGAGCTAGAAGAAAGAAAAAACGAAAACCCTTAGGAATCAGAGTTGTCTTTTAAGGGAGGGGCCAGGAAACTACCACATAATGCACTTCCATCCCATTGGCTAGAACTTAGTCCCATGGTTATGCCTGGCTGCAGTGGAAGCTGGGAAATGTAGTTTTCTGCCTGCATAGCCATTACTGTGGGAAGAGGGAAGATAAGATTTTGATGGATAGCCAACAGCCTCTGCCAAGGCTCTCAATATGTTCCTGTATCTTAGGCCAGTGTGACCATGGAAATAAGACCAATTGTGATATTTTCCTCATGGACACATAATCATCTTAAATATTCCATAAATGTGTTTTAATTTCACTGATATTCTTATATAGAATATTTTACCCTTAGTTTTTAATCTACTATAAAGCATTTTAACTTTCCAATTAAAGAGGTTAAGATTTTATCTATAATCATTCAGTCTAATGTTATCTTTATTTCTTTTTATAGTAGTGAAGTCTTAGAATTTGGGATATGATCTCAACAGAGCATGCCCTCACAGACTCCATTGACGCACACTTGGAGTTACTTTCTGCTTTGCAGTCGCAGATACTTGTACAGGTCATTACCTCTAGAATTCCAAGGGTCAGACTCAGTAAAATATATGCCACATCACAGTGCTTATATGCCACAACAAATATATGAAAATGATCACATATCTAAAAATATTCTTTCATGTAATGAGATGTGCTATTGCAAAAACTTGCGGACTTTTTCTGTTATTCATCATCCATTTAGGTTTTTCAACCGAGTTTTTAAAAGATTTTTATTTTGAGATAATTGTAGATTCACAGGCAGTTGTATGAAACAATACGGAGATACCCCATATACTCTTCACCCATTTTCTCCCAAAAGTAACATCTTGAATAGCTAGAGTATACTGTCACAATGAGGAAATTGACTTTAATGGAATCCACAAGGCTTATTCAGATTTCATTAGTTTTGCTGCTGCTGCTGCTAAGTCGCTTCAGTCGTGTCCGACTCTGTGCGACCCCATAGACGGCAGCCCACCAGGCTCCGCCGTCCCTGGGATTCTCCAGGCAAGAACACTGGAGTGGGTTGCCATTTCCTTCTCCAATGCGTGAAAGTGAAGTCGCTCAGTCGTGTCTGACTCTTCGCGACCCCATGGACTGAAGCCTCATATGTCCTCATTTGTAAGTGAGTGAGTGTGTGTATATGCATGTGTAATTCTGTGCAGTTTTATCACATGTATAGATTGATTACACCACTGTCAGGATAATACCATTAAAACAAGACTCCTTTTTAGCAGTTACTTCTTTCCTTTCTTTTTCCCCAGTTCCTGGCAACCACCAGTCAGTTCTCAGTCTTTGCCATTTCAAGAATATTATGTAAACGGGACCATACAATATGATATCTTTTTTTTTTTGATAAGCAATCCAGGCCTCAGAACCACTGTTTAAGTCTTAGTCATTTACCACAGAGAGGACAAAGAGCAGCTAATCCTCTAGGCTGTAGATAGCTTCTGTCCTCACAGAGTTGTTTATGAAAATACATAAATCTGATATGCATTAATTTTTTGTTAATTGACATTTTTATTGTGATAATTATACACATAAGGTTTTGAGATTGAATTTTTTCACTTGGTACAATTCCCTTGAGATACATTCAAGTTATGTGTATCCATAGTTCATTCCTGTTTATTGCTGAGTAGTATTCCATGATGTGAATATACTACACTTCATTTAACCAATCACCCTTTGGAGGAACATTTGTACTGTTTTCAGTTTTCAGCTAGTACAAGTAAAGCTGCTATGAACATTTGTGAATATAAATTTTCTTTTCTGTAGGATAAATGTTCAAGAGTGTATTGCTTTGTTGTGTAAGAAGTGTATATTTATTTTTACAGCAAACTGCCATACTCTTTTTCCAGGGTGGCTCTAGCACTTTACATTTCTATAAGAAGAGTAATGCCAGGTAGTGATCTGTCATTGAGATTTTGATTAATGTTTCCTTCGTGAGACTCCTTCTCTCCGTACCCGTGCCCCCATCTGTGTGTGTGTGTTTGTGTGTGTGTGTGTGCATGCACATCTACAATAAGCACATGAAGAAAAGATGGTGTATATTCTTTGGAGAAGTGTCTGTTTAGTTTCTTTGCCATTTTTAAATTGAATTATCCTTTTATTGCTGAGTTGTAAGTGTTCTTTATATATTCTGGGTATAATTAGCTTATCACATCTATGATTTGCAATATTTTTTACTATTCTTTGGGCTGTCTTTCTTTTCACTTTCTTGATGATATCATTTGTAGGACAAAAGTTTTTAATTTCATTGAAGTCCATTGGGGAATATATATATATATATATATATATTTGTCTTATGGGTACTTTTGTTGTTATATCTAAGAATCCATTGCTTGATCCAATGTCACAAATTTACTCCAATGTTTTAAGAGTTTTATATTTTTAATTCTTACATCATATTTAGGTCTGTGGTCCATTTTCGATTAAATTTGGGTATGGTGTAAATATTTCTAACACTTAAAAAATTGTTTTCCAGCTGTATTGAGATATAATTGACGTATAACATTGTGTAAGTTAAAGGTGTCCATGATGATTTGATACACATATGTACTGTGAAACGATTACCCCAATAAGGTTAGTTAACACTTCTATCACCTCACATAATAATCATTTTTCTTTGTAGCCATAACATTCAAGATCTATTCTCAGCAACTTTCAGGTAATACAACATTGGTAACTGCAGTCACCATGCTGTGCCCTAGATCCTCAGAACTTACTTATTGTATTTCTTAAATCTGTGACCCATTTGAGTTAATTTTTGTAAAAAGTGTGTCCAGTTGTGCCAGGACCATTTGTTGAACTCAAATACAAATTTTAGGTTAAATTTTAACTGTCTCATATGCAGTTATACTTCAAGTTAGTTTTCTTTCTGAGAAGGAAATACATCTGAGATGGAATCGTCCAACTATTAGCCTCTAAAGAAAAAGGCTAAATAGGAAGTAGAGGTGTCAAGAAATTAAGATGTCGATGAAGCCCCTCAGTTTTTCCACCTACAAGAGGGAGATAATACTTCTTGTTAAAATATAAAAATAAGGATTAAAATCAGAAACACCAATTTCTTTTTATAAAGGTCCATTTATTTGTAAATACTACTTGACAGTCTTACAAAGGGAATAGCATTTGATAAGATTATCTTCCCATAAAGAAAATGGAAAGCAAATTTCTCCTTGAAGATGAAAACACAGATATTATTTTAAAAGTTCTAAAGTCTTTAAGCTAAAATAATGAACCACAATAAAAAGACTTGACTTTTCATATTTCAAGTCTTTTTGTCTGGAACTTTATTCATCCATGGCTTTAATTAGGTAGTTTCTGAACAGTTGGTGAACATATGGTGAAGTTATACCTCATTAATAGAATATAAATTTTCCATGGGGTTTTGTTGTCTCTTTCTTTGTAGTTATTTTGCTTTAAGACAGACTTCTGTTTTATAAAATTTGGCCTTTTTGTCTTGGGAAACCTCTGAAGATACTTTATATTTGTTTTATATTACTCACTGTCTCTGCAGATTTACAGTCACGCATTAGATACTTTATAACTCATTGTGTTCCTTTAAAAGTTTATATTATTAAGATATTTTTTAAAATGATTATACATAATTATAATAATTATACATTATACATTAAGATAAGCTTTTAAAAGTACAACCTCCTATTACATAGCATAGCTGAATAACTGAAAACTACCATGTAACTGTAGGTGGGTTATCAGTGAAATTGGTTTGTTAGTTATAAAATATATTTGACATTAACAATTGAATAGTGCTTTTGCTATGTTCTTTTTTGCAAAGATTTCTTTATTGGCATGTAATTTTATAATTTGCATACTATAAAATTTATCCTTCTAAAATTTACGATTTAGTGTTTTTAGTGTATCTACAAATGGACATGAGTTTGAGTGTACTCCGGGAGTTGGTGATGGATAGGGAGGCCTGGCGTGCTGTGATTCATGGGGTCGCGGAGAGTCGGACACGACTGAGCGACCGAACTGAACTGAACTGAACAAATCTGTGCAGCCATCACTAGTATCTAATTCTAGAACATCATGATATTATTTGCCAATCTCATATGACTTATTTTCTTTTTTTTGCTAATTTTGTCTGGTTTACTTCAAAATAGATTTGAAGTGGTTTACAAGAACAGGCTTATAACAGGGTTAGTATAAGAGATCAAAAACATTATTTGAATCAGTTCTAATGATGTGGACGAAACTGGAGCCTATTATACAGAGTGAAGTAAGTCAGAAAGAAAAATACCCAATACAGTATGTTAACGCATATATATGGAATTTAGAAAGATGGTAATGATGACCCTATATGCAAAACTGCAAAAGAGATGCAGATATAAAGAATAGACTTCTGGATTCTGTGGGAGAAGGCGAGGGTGGGATGATTTGAGAGAATAGCATTGAAACCTGTATTTTCATATGTGAAATAGATCATTAGTCCAAGTTTGATGCATGAAACATGGCACTCATAGCCGGTGCACTGGGACAACCCTGAGGGATGGGATGGGGAGGGATGAGGGAGGGGGTTTCAGGTTGGGGAACACATGTAAACCCATGGCTGATTCATGTCAGTGTATGGCAAAAACCACTACAATATTGTAAAGTAATTAGCCTCCAATTAAAATAAACTAATTTAAAAAATTAGTGAGAAGGGAGGAATAAATATACTAAAAACTCACACTGAAGCTAATGTAATAATGCTTTTAAGCAAAGTTTAAAGCTCCTTATTAGATAAGTAAGTAACTCTCAGTTGCTCAGTCATGTCCGACTCTCTGCGATCCCATGGACTGTAGCCCACTAGGCTCCTCTGTCCATGGGATTCTACAGGCAAGAATACTGGAGTGGGTTGCCATTCCCTTCTCCAGGGGATCTTCCCGACCCAGGGATCGAACCCAGGTCTCCCACATTGCGGGTAGATCCTTTACTGTCTGAGCTACAGCGAGTGTTTCATATTCTATTAAGGATACAGAATTATATTCCTGAAACCAAGTCACATCACAATCCTTTCCTCTTTAAAACTCCCTCTTGATTCCCACCATCAGAGGTCATGTTTGAAATTATTATATGAGACTCATTCAAGGTCATGTATATTGAAATTGGTGGCTGGGTAGGGGTGTGTGTGTGAAGGCTGTCAATATGGTACATTTGCTTGTAACATCAATTTTACCTAAAAATTTTAGAGGAAAACCAATATTTTATATTAAGTTAAAACATTTCTCAATATAGACAATGTATATAGTGTAGAGAGGCTTCCCAGGTGGCTCAGTCGGTAAAGAATCTGCCTGCAAGGCAGGAGACCTGGGTACGATCCCTGGGTGTGGAAGATCCCTGGAGAAGGGAATGACAACCCACTCCAGTATTCTTGCTGGTATAATTCCATGGACAGAGGAACCTGGAAGACTACAGTCCATGAGGTCACAAGAGTTGGATGTGACTTAGTGACTAAACCACCACCATCACCATATAGTGGAGAATGCAGAATTTGCATGAAATACAGAATAAGACTTCAAATAAATGTTCTTGATCTCAATTTCAAATAAATGTTCTTGATCTCAATTATAAAAGGTCTGATCCCAGGAACCCTTCTACCCTTTCTAGCACATGTTCTCTCTTTGCCACTGGTGTTTCCACTTTGGAAATAATGGTGAAGTTCTGGCATACCAAACAAAACACATGCACAAACCAAACAACCCAGCAACCCCCTAAACCCTACCCCCAAATCCTTCAGTTCAGTTCAGTCGCTCAGTCGTGTCCGACTCTCCGCGACCCCATGAATCACAGCATGCCAGGCCTCCCTGTCCATCACCAACTCCCGGAGTACACTCAAACTCATGTCCACAGAGTCGGTGATGCCATCCAACCATCTCATTCTCTGTCGTCCCCTTCTCCTCCCGCCCCCAACCTTTCCCAGCATCAGAGTCTTTTCCAGTGAATCAACTCATCGCATGAGGTGGCCAAAGTATTGCAGCTTCAGCTTTAGCATCAGTCCCTCCAATGAACATCCAGGATTGATCTCCTCTAGAATGGACTGGTTGGATCTCCTTACAATATAAGGGACTCTCAAGAGTCTTCTGCAGCACCACAGTTCAAAAGCATCAATTCTTCGGCGATCAGCTTTCTTCACAGTCCAACTCTCACATCCATACATGACCACGGGAAAAACCATTGCCTTGACTAGATGGACCTTGGTTGGCAAAGTAATGTTGGTATAAAAATCTGCTGAATTTCTCATAAATGCGGACCAGTCGGTGTTCAGTCCTTTCCAGATTCTTTCTGCCTGGAACGTTCCCACTGTCCACCCCACCTGACCCTTCCTGTCTCCCCCATCCGCTCCCCTTCCTTCATTCTGAGTTCCTGTGTAACTTCTGTCCAGGTGTCCCCTCGTGCTGTGTTCTCCAGGTACTTTCTTCCTGCATCTGTTGCTGTAATTAGCACAGTGTATCGCCGTGGAGTCTCAAGCAGTCTGGTTAAGTCATGTGGGTTGATAATGGACGTATGTCTCTGTAACTGTAGACTCTCAAAGGCAGGGCTCATCTTTTATTCATCTTTATATCCTGGTGCATTGTATGGGTTCTGACACATAGTAGATATTTACTGAATGTTTTCTTGCATTAATGAATGAGGTGACCATCATTTATGGAGCATAGTAGTGCAGATAATTCTGCTTGGGGGCCTTGGTAAATGTTTGCAAAAATTTCAGGGTAAATGGAGTTTTTGTATATTTTATTCCCTCTTCATTGTGCTGCAGTTAGGCTTCTAGCACGTCACAGAGTACTGAAATTGCTCTTGCCAGGCCAACAGTGACCCAGTTTCCAAATCCAGTGTGTCTTTCCCCCTCGTTGCTGTTTCTCTAGAGCTGTCTGCTGTGTTTGATGCTATTGTAACTTCTCCACTTTGTAGCTCTTTATTCTTCTTGTGGAACAGTGTGCTCTCCCGCATCTCCTTATGTCAGCCGTCATATCCCCACAGGCTCCTCTTCCTCTGTCTGCATCTTAAGTTTTTGGTGCTGTCCCCAGGTTGTGTCTTTGGCCCCTGCCTTTTGGTGTGCACACTGGAGCATGTCGGTCACACTCCCTGATTCTGTTTTCTGACCATAATCCTCAGATTGGGGTCTTGAGTGGGCAGCCTTCTAATCTTGGCACCTCTCTCCTTGATATTGCCCTGGGATAGTCCCAGGCTTCACAGATCCTACATATTCAAAGTGAAATTCCCATTCTTTCCTGCTGAATTCATTCTTCTCCTGTATCACTCTCCACCATTTGTTGAAACCACATCCACTCAGTTACGGAAGCTAGAAATCTAGCTCTCCTCCAAGATCCTTCTTCGGTGGTGATCCCTTTCAAATTGCCCATGAAGACCTCTGTTTCATTCCCAGAAATTTTACAGATTAATTGCATTATTCCAGAACTACTGTCTTCTCTCTGCAGCACTGCTGTAGAGTAGTTAGTGCCTCTGGGGAGTGGGGAAATTTATACTCCCCAGTCCAGTGACATTTTTTGTCAGATTCAAGACTTATCAATTATATGGGCAGATATTAAACATGCCCATATTTCTGAGATCACGCTATACTTTTTTCCTCCTCACTTCTCCATGCACTATTTCATGATTTCCTGGCTGGCGTGGACTGCCCTAGAATTCTCTGGGCTGCCCTAGACCTAGAAAGACTCTCATCTTTTCCAGAGCCATGTTTCCTGTCCAGTAGGGATGTTCTCAACACCTTCTCTTGTTTTTGGCATACCCTGTATTTGAGTGGCAGGCAGGCAGGCAGAGGCCTCTGGTATGTCCAGGAGACCTGCAATTTTAATTTGTCCCAGATCTTGGGCTGGAATTGGTGTTACGTGAAAGTCACTCAGTCATGTCCGACTCTTTGTGACCTCATGGACTATACAGTCCATGGAATTCTCCAGGCCAGAATACTGGAGTGGGCAGCCTTTCCCTTCTCCAGGGGATCTTCCCAACCCAGGAATTGAACCCAGGTCTCCCACATTGCAGGCAGATTCTTTACTAGCTGAGCCACAAGGGAAGCCCAAGATACAGGGGTATGTAGCCTATCCCTTCTCTAGTGGATCTTCCCAACCCAAGAATCGAACCAGAGTCTCCTGCATTGCAGGCAGATTCTTTACCAACTGAGCTATCAGGGAATTGGGGATAGTTTCAATTTTTTTTTTTCCCCTGTGCCGTTCTGGGAAAAGGACTGCTTAGGTGGCCCTCAGTCTGTAACACCATGTCATGTCTTCATTGCCAAATCCACAGGAGGAGGGAGCTTACTACAGTTTAAGGAGGGTTGCTCTTTGTCTTTATTCTATTTATGATTTGTTATTGGAGCATAGTTGCTTTACACTGCTGTGTCAGTTTCTGTGTACGGTAAAGCGAGTCAGCCATATACAGACATATGTCCTCTCCTCTTTTGGATTTCAGGAAGGTTGTGTTTTGGTCGTCGTTCTCTCTTTGTCCTTCCCCATACTTGTCAGAGAGCAGTTTCTTTCCCCAGTCATTCCCGCGGGGGTTTCTGTATCTCCTCAGTCCCCTCCTCCTCAGTCCCCGCTCCTCAGGGGACATCCTTGTAAAATGCCCTGCTACACATTATTTTATTCTCCTTCTTCCATCATGAAGGATTTGAAATATTGCACAGCTGTAAGACCTGAGAGATGTTAAATTTCTCTGATCTTGTAGGCAGAATTTTTTTTTTTTTAATAGAATGGGATAATGGAATCTTGTTTAGAAAATCAGAGGTGTAGCCCCTTCCATCAGAGATGATTAAAAATTAAAGATAGTATCTACTTCTGATTAATTTGTATTTACTTAAGTAGATGTGTTTTTGATTGGCTGTTATCTAGGGCGACTGAGCGACTGAACTGAACTGATCATCTAGGGTTATAAAAGGCATCAAAGCAGGGACTATTTCTTTTCTTTGAAAAGCTAAGGTGTGTGTCCAAGCACGAGGCCAAACTATTTGAAAATCATCAATTCAGATGCCTTTTTTTTTTTTTTAAGAGGCAAATTACCTCTGCCAGTAGATTCCATGGCTGCTTGGCAGGGGTAATTTGCTTCAGCACAATGCTTTCCAAGTTGAGGTAAATTGTTCCTTTTAGGAAGTTAGATATTCCTGGAAGAGGTACATACTTCGTCTTTGAGTAAAAGAGTTTATTAAAATATTAAACGCATTTGTTGAACATCTAATATGAAACTTTTTAAGAAACATTTTTGTAATTGAAGTATAGTTGATTTACACTATTGTGTTGGCTTCAGTCGTTCACCATACCTATTCAGTTATTCTTTTCTGCTTAAATTCCATTATAGGCATTGCACAATATTAGATATAATTCCCTGCGAAAGTAAAACTGTTAGTTGCCCAGTCGTGTCTGACTTTTTGGAACCCTCGAACTGTAGTCTGCCAGACTCCTCTGTTCATGGCATTCTCTAGGCAAGAATACTGTAGTCGGTTGCCATTCCCTTCTCCAGGGCATATTCCCGACCAAGGGATCAAACCCGGGTCTCGTTGCAGGCAGATGCTTTTACCATCTGAGCCACTTAAAATCCTTGTTGCTTATCTAGTCTATGTATAGTAACTTGCATCTGTTAATCCCATACTCCTGATTCATCCCTCTCTCCCTCCGCTTTAGTGACCATAAATATGTTTTCTATATCTGTGAGTCAGTTTCTGTTTTATATATAGATTCATTTTTAGTATAGTTTAGATCCCACATGTAAATGATATTGTATAGTATTTGTCTTTCTCTGTCTGATTTACTGTATTAAGCATAATATTCTATAGATAGATAACGTGAGGCTTTGATGGGAGAAGAAAAGATCAAAATTTTAGAGAACAGAAGTTTTTATAAAGGGGATATTTTTAATTAAGTGCTTAGTAGGACACTAGTTGGGGCTTCCCAGGTAGCTCAGTGGTACAGAATCCGCCTGGCAATGCAGGAGATGTGGGTTTGATCCCTGAGTTGGGAAGAGCCCCTGGAGAAGGGAATAGCAGCTCACTTCAGTATTCTTGCCTGGGAAATCCCCTGGACAGAGGAGCCTGGTGGCCTACAGTCCATGGGATAACAAAAGAGTCAGATACGACTTAGTCACTGAATAGCAACCACAACAAGGACATTAGTTAGCTAGAGGGAAAGATCAGATACTCAGGGAATGGAAAGAGGAAACCAGGAAAGGGGCAGGAAGGTGGGAAAGATACCCTGCCATTATTCCTTACAGGGAGTCTTGCTGGAGCCTGTGTTTTCTGAGCAAAGACCTCTGTTCTCTGACAAGTATTAGCTCTGGTTTTGCTCTTCATAGAAAGCAATGAGTTCATTGTTGGTTTTGCCATCATGTCACTTCCCCCCTCAAGGGATGGATAATTAGAACTCTCTGATGAAGAAAAGGTCCTATAGTCTGTTTTATAGATAATCATTTTCTGAACCATCAAGTGAAATTCAGCTTTAATCTTTGGGGCAAATGAAGATTAGTTAGGATGTATTAAACTCTGTGAGCCTAATGTTCATGACAAGTGTTTCATAAAGGAAGATGCTGTCTGTTATCACTCCTCAGAAGGAAACTGTTGATAAGAAACCATTCTGAGAAGTAAGATTTATGGCAGCATCAGGAGCTAGAGAGCCTGGGGCATCTGAACCTCCAGGACAATCAAGGGCAAATGGGACAAGTAGATTTTTCTTGTGCAGTCTTCTGTGTTACGAAAAAAAAAAAAAAGTATTTGTGTAGTCTTCTTCTGCAAAGCAATTAAGGAAGATATTTAATTTTAAAAAGCCCACTCTATTTTAATGAAGCATGTTAATTCATGATGTAGACAGTTCAATGACAAGGGATACCAGTGAGAAGGCTTCCCCCGATTGTTGTCTTATTATTTCTGCCCCCTCAAATAAAACCCTTACATATGAGTAATCTATTGATTCAGAATTTAGAGGGTTGGTTATTTTTCTTGACCTTGTTCATCCAATGAAGCATATGACCCGAATGTGAAAAATCAGACCCCTTATCTTATCCTGCAAAAAACCCAGCTCATCTCCTTTGAACGAATTATTCGGAAGGATCCCAACTTTTTGCTGATTCTCAGTCAACAACTATGCTTTTAATATTGTACTTCTCCAGTTGTATTCTGTGAATAATTAGG
This sequence comes from Moschus berezovskii, assembly GCF_049115385.1. Classification (NCBI taxonomy): domain Eukaryota; kingdom Metazoa; phylum Chordata; class Mammalia; order Artiodactyla; family Moschidae; genus Moschus; species Moschus berezovskii. The sequence goes on along the minus strand of NC_142460.1, from coordinate 129,509,040 downwards.
TACTTCAGGTGGTTTATTATAGAATTTAAGCCTTTGCTCAGAAAATACAGGCTCCAGCAAGGAGTTGGTGATGGACAGGGAGGCCTGGCGTGCTGCAGTTCATAGGGTCGCAAAAAGTCAGACACGACTGATCAGCTGAACTGAACTGAACGGAGCAAGGCTCACTGTGAGGAATAATGGCAGGGTATCCTTCCTACCTTCCTGCCCCTTTCCTGGCTTCTTCTCTCTCCATTCCCCAAGTATCTGATCTTTCCCTCTAGCTAAGTGATGTCCTTATTATGGTGGTTGTTTAGTCACTAAGTCATATCTGACTTTTGTTATCCCATGGACTGTAGCCCACCAGGCTTCTCTGTCCAGGGGATTTCTGAGGCCAGAATAATGGCGTGAGTTGCCATTTCCGTCTTCAGGGCATCTCTCCCAACCCAGGGATCAAACCTGCATCTCATGCATTGGTAGGTGGATTCTTTACCAGCCACCTGGGAAGCCCCAACTAATGTACTACTAAGCACTTAATCCAAGATATCCACTTTATAAAAGGTCCAGTTTTCTAAAATTTTGATCTTTTCTTCTCCCATCAAAGCTTCATGTTATTGACGTATAGAATATTATGCTTAATACTCAGACAGAGAAAGACAAATACTATGTGATACCATTTACGTGTGGGATCTAAACTATACTACTAATGAATCTATGTACAAAACAGAAACTGACTCACAGACGTAGAAAACAAACTTATCGTCACCAAAGTGGAGGGAGAGAGGGACGAATCAGGAGTATGGAATTAACAGATGCAAGTTGCAATACATAAAATAGATAAGCAACAGGGATTTACTGTGTAGCACAGGGAATTATGTTTAATATCGTGTAATTCCTATAATGGAATAAAAGCAGAAAAAAATAACTGAATCAATATGCTGCACATCTGAAGCAAACCCTAGTGTGAATCAACTATAATTCAATTATGTTAGTTTCCTGTGGCTGCTGTTCCCAAATTACCTTAAAGTTGATGACTTAAAACAATAGGAATCCATTCTCTCACTGTTCTGGAGACCAGAGGTCTGAAATCAAGGTGTTGGCACGGCAGTGGTCCCTGTGAAAGATCCAGAGGTCCATCCTTTACTTGCCTTTTCAGCAAGCTCCCGCCATTCCCTGGCTTGTGGCTACATCAGTCCAGTCTCTGCCGCCATGGTCATATTACCTCCTCTGAAAATCCCCTCTGATTGCATTTAGTGCCCACCCTCACGATCCACCCTCTTCTCAAAATCGTTAATCATACATTTTGGTTATAAGGTAAAAGTCACATATTCTCAGGGTTAAGACATGGACATATCTTTTTTCCCGGGGGGGCATCACTCAAAGAAAGTACTTTGTTCTTTCTATGAACTCATGGTTGCCCCAGGGAAGGATAGGGAGAAGGGATAGTTAGGGAGTTTGGGATGGACATGTACATCCTGCTATATTTAAAATTGGTAACCAACAAGGACCTACTGTATAGCACATGGAACTCTGCTCAATGTTATATAGCAGCCTGGATGGGAGGGGAGTTTGGGGGAGAATGGATACATGTATGTGTATAGCTGAATCCCTTTACTGTTTACGTGAAACTATCACAACATTGTCAATAGGCTTTTGTTGTTGTTAGTTGCTGACTCGTGTCGGACTCTTTGTGATCCCATGGACTATGGCCCACCAGGCTTCTCTGTTCATGGAATTCTCCAGGCAAGAATATTGGAGTAGGTAGCCTTTCCCTTCTTCAGGGGATCTTCCTGGCCAAGGGATCAAACCCAGGTCTCCTGCATTGCAGGCAGATTCTTTACCATCTGAACCACCAGGGAAGTCCCAGTATAAAATTAAAAGTTTTGTTTTTTCTTAGAAAAAATGCTTTTTTCTTTCTTATTGGTCTGTAAGATTTGGAATATTCAATATACCTATTCTACCTATACTTGGAATGTACCATCATGATCTTTCTAAATCTTGAGGTTCAGGTAGAGATCAAAATGTGCACTTTTTACCTTTCCCAGTAAATCAACCTAGATTTAATTTTTCATGCTGTAGATCATACTAGTGAAATTAAAAATAGAAAATATGCAAAGGAAAATAATCCTGGTATCATTATATTTGATCTTGGTCAACTCTACAAGTATGACAATATTAAAATCATTAAAATATTTAAAATCATCCTTACCACCATTTATACACCTGGAAAATATTGGGTGATAAAGGGTACATTTGGGTTATGTTGAGTGAGTGTTGAGAATAATTTATTTTGGATTGAAATTTTGTCAATAATTTATAAGGTGCATAAACGATGATCAAGTTATTAGTATATTTTGATACAAAGTATTAATATTTGTGAAACTAAAGATAGTTTGTACTAGATTTGTTTCCAATTTAATTCATTTTTGACAGATGCCCACAAAATGCTTCTCCTTTTCATAGTTCTCAGAAAGAAGAGAACATGTAATGTTAAACCTTAATTAACTCCTCTGCCTGAGCCTGGGCTTTTCCAACACATACAGCCATTTATAATTGCAATCCACATATATCAGTTGCTGACAACAGTGTCAAGTTAGTGTGCACCCAACTAGTAAGTTTTATTGAATTTTCAGGTGATCTTGGCATGCTAGGCAGGCAATGCCAAGTTGATTGGAGAGATCTGTCTTTTAGACTGTAGAAATGTCTGAGACGTGTAAACCAGAGAGATATCTTAACCCTCATTATGTGGTTCAGTTAATTTAAAAATGAAAACAGGGGAAAGAATTGCCCTATTGCCCTTGTTTACCTGAAGTTTGGGGAACTCATCTGAAGGAGCCAGAACCAGTTAGTATATCTCTGGGGCCTGATCTTATGCTCTTGTCTGAGTGGTGTTTTTCCAGTCCTTTTATATAGGCGTAAGTGTACAAGGTAAAGATATTTTTAGGATGAACCTGTCTGGGTGCCACAGAGGACATTTGTAGGGAGCAGTGGAAGGTAAGGCTGGAGCCATTCTTCGAAGTCTGATCAAGGAAAGCCTTGGATACTAGGCTTAGAAATGTGGATTTTCTTCTTTTTCTAATCCTTTTCCTCTTCATGTGATCTCTTCCTCCATATATTTTTCCTCTTAGACAATAGTAGATTTACTTAGACTATTTTTGTAGTTGATTTTTCAGTAGTTTTTTCCTTTCTATAATTTTAAACAAATTTCTGAAACTCCTTTCCAAGAGTGTATTTTGATATTTGATTCTGAATTCCATTTTTTTTTTTTTGCCAAAAGAAACAAAGAAGCCCTGAACTTTGGATTTTGAAGGTTTTAACACTTGAAAAAAGAAAGAGGTCAATGTTCTTCATGTTATGTTATGCTTCTTTTTAAGAAAGCCCTTTTGTTTCCAGACAAAATACGGAAATTTTGCTTCCAAAAGGTCACGATTTCTTCTAATTAAAATTCTCACAGTGTGGGCCCTGAAATTTGTACTGTCATAACTCTTAAATGTACTTTTCATTAAATTCAACACATTTGATCTTTTGCCTTAACAATGATTAGGTCTTAAACCATTATTCAGAAAAATCACAATTTGGAATTAAAAAAAAAAGAAAAAGCAGAACCCCAATTTTGACATACAGCTAAAATTGTTTTACTTGTATTTCTGGTTAGATCATCAAGGGTAGACTCTGTGATCAGTATAAGTTAATTGGCTACCTTAAAAATATAATGCAAATAACTGGTCATCTCTTGTCTTGCAACTGGGACCATATTGTTTTCTGAACTTCATATGTGTAAAAGTCCTTTTTTGTGTAGACACCATTTATATTTTATTTGTTTGTTCTTTCTTGTACTGTGTCTTGTGCTGTGCTCAGACGCTTAGTCATGTTGACACTTTTTGACCCCATGGACTGTAGCTAGGCTACTCTGTCCATGGGATTCTCCTGGCAAGAATACTGGAATGGGTTGTTATGCTCTCCTCCCAGGGATCTTCCCAACCCAGGGATCGAACCCATGCCTCTTACATCTCCAGCATTGGCAGGTGAATTCTTTACTACCAGCGCCACCTGGGAAACCCATATGGAGTATCTATTCTGTGCCAGTCCTGTGAACTTGCTCTTAAAGAGGCTTGTGGGAGAGGAAGGCATATAAACTAATTATTACAGCCCAAAATAATAAATGTTGTTATAGTGATAAGACAAAGTCCTCCTTGTGGCTTAAACTCTCTAACCCACATTTCCCAACTGATTATTTATGAATCTTTATCTGTGGATCTTTTCTCCTTGTCTCTCAACCTTTTTTTGGATACACACATAGAGAGACTGCTTGCTTATTCTTTTCTGCTCCAGGTTTCCTCATTTTAGGTGTGAAAGCCTTTTCCTATATCTCCTTTTCTTCTTTTTGGTAGCACTCTCTAATATCCTGGCTCTGCCTTTAAGTGTTAACAGAAAAAAATAATGTGTCTCATTATTTTGGAAGCATTTAGGGTGTTGCAGAGCCTACAGTCCTGGAAGGAAAATTATCCATATTATATAATGTGAACTATTTTTAGAATATGGAACCAGATACATATGTATAAGCGCACACACGCACACACATGTATATGCGATTAAGTAAAGCAGCGCCTCCCTTTTAGGACAAATAACTTTCAAAGCAGCTTCATGTGTAATGATTCATAGTGGAGCCTTAGCTCGTTATTTTTATGTTTGTTTTTTAAAATGAAAGGGAATATATTACCCTTAAAGGTAAATCTCTACCCTTATTTCATATTAGTTACATTTTGAGTGAAAATACAGTTTTAAGAAAGTGTTTGCTAAACAGTGCAGCACAGGTAAATAAAATCCAAGATCGTCTATGTAGATGGTATTGTGTGTGTGTGTGTACCTGTGTTAGTCACTCAGTCGTGTCTGACTCTTCGTGACCCTGTGGACTAGCCTGCCAGGCTCCCCTGTCCATGGGATTCTCCAGGCAAGAATACTGGAATGGGTTGCTATGCCCTTCTCCAGGGGTAGGTGGTATTAATTCTGTTTAAATTCTGAATGAATTACTGAGTGAAGGAGAGCCCTAACCTTCTGACCTTGGGCACTTCAGTTTTCTCATCTTTAATAAGGGGTTAGTGTAGTAGACATTTGTTTGTTCTGCTCAGCTTCCATTCCTCACTGTCCTTAAGGAGTTGCTGCTTTCTCAGATTGAATCCTCATTGTTCAGATGATTCCAGTCCAGCCCAGTCCCTTTTATCCAGAGATGCGCATGGGACCCAGTCCAGCCAAATACCTGCTGCCTCCTCCCATCACTGTGGATGGACAGAGTTGACAGGCAACCCAGGCTGGAGGAATCAGAAGTCAACTTCTGGGCTTTGTCTTGCACCATTGAGAAGTTTACTTTTCAATAAGATCCCTAAGTTAAGTAGAATGGAAGGCTGGAATTGTGGGAAAGCTCCACAGGAGGAGCACTAGAGATGGAAATTCTATTGAGGAAAGCAGATCCAGGATATACCTGGAGCTACTATTGCCTTTTTAGATATTTGACCAATAAAGGGTTTTTGTTGTTGCTTTAAAATCAGTTTGAATTGTCCTTTCTTCTGCCACATGCAAACGGCAGGGTCCAGGCTAATTCATTTGGGTTAGTTAACCTCCACGGCCTTTCCATTTCAATGTTCTATGATTTTCTGCCTTCCTGTATCATATGCAAGTTAGATTACTTTCATTGATAGAGGTTAGGCAAGAAAATTCTCAGAAGTAATTTCTCCATTCTGAGAACTATAAGTGGAAGGTCAAGAGTAGCTGTTCTACATTTTGATCTTATTTTTTTTAATTAAATTTATCTAGATTTTGATCTTATTTATCTCAATTTATAACATACTTGACCTTCTATGACTCTTACCCTCCCTTGGTCCAGTTGTATGGTTGTATGATTCTTTTTCAAGTTGTATGCTTCTTTTCAACAAGCAAATGAAAAAGAAAAGTAAAACTCTGCTTGATGTGAGAAATTATCCCTTTCTGAATCACATTCACAATTGATCCCTTTCTGAGTCTCCCCACCCTTAGGATAATATGTGCATTTTGTGATGATGACTTTTTAAGAATACTACATAAGAATGGAGAAAAAGAGAACACTGTGGCATGCGTGAAAATTTATAAACATTTATGAGAGGGTTCATGAGGTAGTGAAGCAGAAGAGAGATAACATGGCTGCAGACGCCCACGTAACCTTGATCAAGTTGTATGGACTTCACTCATCTTTCAGATGTTGAGTATGATGTGGTATTTAATGTTTGTGGAAGCTGTTTGCATGTAAAACTTGATGATGACTGAAATCATTTAGGAATGAATGTACCTATTTATTTTTTCAGTGAGTTTCATTGATGAATTGTGCCAGAAGCAACAGATTAGGAAAGATAAGAAACTTTATTGAAAAGTAAGCTTCTTTTCAACATTTCTAGACAAAGCTCAGAAGTTTGCTTTTGGTTCATCCAGCCTGGGTTGCTTGTCAGCTCTAACCAACCACAGTGGCCACAGGTGTAGCAGAGTGGCAATTAATTGGCTGGGCTAGATTCCATACACATCTCTTGATAAAGGAGACTAGACTGGGTTGGGACCATCTGAGCAATGAAGACTAAATCTCGGAAATACCGAATAAGAATAGATATGAAGGTAGTTTCAGATTTTGAAATCCAACTGATGAGTTTAAACTTGTTTATAGAAGCAAATATTAGTTATTACTTCCAGATATCTTCCTCCAGATCATATCTTAAACTTTGATTTTTCTCTGTTCATTCCCACAAACAGTGCAAACTTGTGACTCACTTTGTAGATGCCGATCTGTTCTATAACCAATATCCTATTGCCACATTTTTCTTCCTTAAAATAATATACCCTAATTACATAATAAGGCAGCTGAATGTGGTGTCTGATAGAATATGGAGAACAGAAGATAGGACTGAGCAAAATATATCTGAGCGACTGGGACAGTGGTGGTATTATAAACAGGAGGCAGATTGATAAGGGGTCCATGATGGGTGATAAGACACCCAGCTGGAATGAATGCATCAGAAGTTGCAGATTTAGACACAGCACTTAGTGGAAGGAATGGAGTCCCTGTATAGATCTAGAAGTTATGAAGTCATTGAACTTTGTATCTCAAAGCAAGTTAGTCAGTTTGGCTGCTATAAAGGAATAACCAGAGACTTGGATGGCTTAAGTAGCAAACATTTCTCACAGTTACTGGGAAGTCCTGATAGACTCGAAGTTTGGTGAGAGCCCTCTTCCTGATTTGCAGATAGCTGCTTTCTTGCTATGACTTCACATGGCAAAAAGAAAGACAAGAAGCTAGCTGTTTCATGACCCTTTTGAGGGCTGTTATCCCATGCATCAAGTGCTACTCTCATGACCTGATTATCTCCCAAAGACCCAATCTCCAGATACTATCACAATGGGTATTAGGGCTTCAACAAATGAATTTGGTCAGGGGTGGGGTATACAAATATTCTGTCAATAGCAGGTCCTTAAGACATCATCTGGTCTTGATTTTTTTCAGCTAAAAGATTGAATCAAAGTGGAAGGCCACATAGTATGTTGTTAGTCGCAACACTAGGTATAGAATGTTTATTTGCTGACTCCAAGGCCAGTGTTCTTTCTTCTCCACCATACAACCTTCTTGTGCCATCAGCCCAAAGATATTAATAACAATGGAAACTTTAATATCAGTAAGGATTATGATGAGGATCAACTATGTACTAGGCAGACTATAGTGTAATTACCTACTAGTGGTTGGAGACAACTCTCATGTATCTTTGACATGAGAAAGCCAAGATATTGGGCTGTTTAGATAGGGTAGATGACTGGGAAAAGCTGCCTTATCAAGGGCTTGCTGCTGCTGCTAAGTTGCTTCAGTCGTTTCCGACTCTGTGCAACCCCATAGAGAGCAGCCCACCAGGCTCCGCCGTCCCTGGGATTCTCCAGGCAAGAACACTGGAGTGGGTTGCCGTTTCCTTCTCCAGCGCATGAAAGTGAAAAGTGAAAGTGAAGTCACTCAGTCGTGTCCGACTCTTAATGACCCCATGGACTGCAGCCTACCAGGCTCCTCCATCCATGGAATTTTCCAGGCAAGAGTACTGGAGTGGGGTGCCATTGCCTTCTCCGTATCAAGGGCTTAGTGGCTGATATAAATAATGCTTTATATTAAATATAAATGCTTTATATTTAATCATTTTTTTTCTCTTATCAACTGGTCTTACAGCCATTATAGTATAATTGTTTATTTATTTATTTATTTTTAAATTTTATTTTATTTTAAAAATTTTATTTTATTTTTTTTAAAAAATTTTTTTAAAAAAAAATTTTTCAGGCTTCACAGCTGAATTCTACCAAAAATTTAGAGAAGAGCTAACACCTATTCTACTCAAACTCTTCCAGAAAATTGCTGAGGAAGGGAAACTTCCAAACTCATTCTATGAGGCCACCATCACCCTAATCCCAAAACCTGGTAAAGACCCCACAAAAAAAGAAAACTACAGGCCAATATCACTGATGAACATAGATGCAAAAATCCTTAACAAAATTCTAGCAATCAGAATCCAACAACATATTAAGAAGATCATACATCATGACCAAGTGGGATTTATCCCAGGAATGCAAGGATTCTTCAATATCCGCAAATCAGTCAACGTAATACACCACATTAACAAACTGAAAAATAAAAATCATATGATTATCTCAATAGATGCAGAGAAAGCCTTCGACAAAATTCAACATCCATTTATGATAAAAACCCTCCAGAAAGTGGGAATAGAAGGAACATACCTCAACATAATAAAAGCTATATATGACAAACCCACAGCAAACATTATCCTCAATGGTGAAAAACTGAAAGCATTTCCCCTAAAGTCAGGAACAAGACAAGGGTGCCCACTCTCACCACTACTATTCAACATAGTTCTGGAAATTTTGGCTACAGCAATCAGAGCAGAAAAAGACATAAAAGGAATACAAATTGGAAAAGAAGAAGTAAAACTTTCACTGTTCGCTGATGACATGATCCTCTACACAGAAAACCCTAGAGACTCTACCAGAAACCTACTAGAGCTAATCAATGATTACAGTAAAGTTGCAGGATATGAAATCAACACACAGAAATCCCTTGCATTCCTATACACTAATAATGAGAAAATAGAAAGAGAAATTAAGGAAACTATTCCATTCACTGTTGCAACGAAAAGAATTAAATACTTAGGAATATATCTACCTAAGGAAACAAAAGACTTGTACATAGAAAACTATAAAACACTACTGAAAGCAATCAAAGAGGACAGTAATAGATGGAGAAATATACCATGTTCATGGATTGGAAGAATAAATATTGTAAAAATGAGTATACTACCCAAAATAATTTATACATTCAATGCAATCCCTATCAAGCTACCAAAGATATTTTTCACAGAACTAGAACAAATAATCTCACAATTTGTATGGAAATACAAAAAACCTCGAATAGCCAAAGCAATCTTGAGGAAGAAAAATGGAACTGGGGGAATTAACCTGCCGGACTTCAGGCTCTACTACAAAGCCACAGTCATCAAGACAGTATGGTACTGGCATAAAGACAGAAATATAGATCAATGGAACAAAATAGAAAGCCCAGAGATAAATCCACGCATCTGTGGACACCTCATCTTTGACAAAGGAGGCAAGAATATAAAATGGAGAAAAGACAGTCTCTTTAACAAGTGGTGCTGGGAAAACTGGTCAGCCACTTGTAAAAGAATGAAACTAGAACACTTCCTAACACCATACACCAAAATAAACTCAAAATGGATCAGAGGGCTAAATGTAAGACCAGAAACTATAAAACTCCTAGAGGAGAACGTAGGCAAAACACTCTCCGACATAAATCACAGCAGGATCCTCCATGACCCACCTCCCAGAATATTGGAAATAAAAGCAAAAATAAACAAATGGGACCTAATTAAAATCAAAAGCTTCTGCACAGCAAAGGAAACTATAAGCAAGGTGAAAAGACAGCCTTCAGAATGGGAGAAAATAATAGCAAATGAAGCAACGGATAAAGGATTAATCTCCAAAATATATAAGCAGCTCCTGCAGCTCAATTCCAGAAAAATAAATGACCCAATCAAAAAATGGGCCAAAGAACTAAACAGACATTTCTCCAAAGAAGACATAAAGATGGCTAACAAACACATGAAAAAATGCTCAACATCCCTCATAATCAGAGAAATGCAAATCAAAACCACAATGAGATACCATTTCACACCTGTCAGAATGGCTGCTATCCAAAAGTCTACATGCAATAAATGCTGGAGAGGATGTGGAGAGAAAGGAACCCTCTTACACTGTTGGTGGGAATGCAATCTAGTACAGCCACTATGGAGAACAGTGTGGAGATTCCTCAAAAAACTGGAAATAGAACTGCCATATGATCCAGCAATCGCACTCCTGGGCATACACACCGAGGAAACCAGAATTGAAAGAGACACGTGTACTCCAATGTTCATTGCAGCACTGTTTATAATAGCCAGGACATGGAAGCAACCTAGATGTCCATCTGCAGACGAATGGATAAGAAAGCTTTGGTACATATACACAATGGAGTATTATTCAGCCATTAAAAAGAATACATTTGAATCAGTTCTAATGAGGTGGATGAAACTGGAGCCTATTATACAGAGTGAAGTAAGCCAGAAAGAAAAACACCAATACAGTATACTAACACATATATATGGAATTTAGAAAGATGCAAATGATAACCCTGTATACGAGACAGCAAAAGAGACACAGATGTATAAAACAGTCTTTGGGACTCTATGGGAGAGGGTGAGGGTGGGATGATTTGGGAGAATGGCATTGAAACACGTATGTTGTCATATGTGAAACGAATCACTAGTTCAGGGTCAATGCATGTTATAGGATGCTCGGGGCTGGCATGCGGGGATGACCCAGAGGGAGGATAAAGAGAGGAGGGAGGTGGGAGGGGGGTTCAGGAGGGGGAACTTATGTAAACCCGGGGCAAATTCATATCAATGTATGGCAAAACCAACCAATATAATATTGTAAAATAATTTGCCTCCAATAAAAAATAAATTAACTACATAAAAATAAATAAATAAATAAATAAAAAAGAAAATATTTTAAGTGCTATGAAAAAAAAATAGATAATTAAAAATAGATATCAAAATTTTAGGGCAAAAGGGAAAATATAATGAGACAACTAGCTTGTATCAATAGGATATAAAATTTTTAATTGTTTATTTAGAATGTGAGTTTTGATGCCAAACAGTACTGAATTTGATTCTTGGCTATGTTACTTGCTGTCTGAAGTGCCTTTGAGCCTTAATTTCCTCGTCTGATGAGATGGTTGGATGGTATCACCGACTTAATGGGCATGAGTTTGAGCAAGCTCTGGAAGTTAATACACCTGTTAGAAACATTAGTTTCTTTCTACTGAAGAAATTATAAAAAATATAGTCACTTAAATAAGAAAATATAAGTTTATTGTTTTAGTTCTAGGGGTCAAACTTCTGAAAATGGATCTTATGGAGCTAAAAGGATTAGCAAGGCTGTGATCCTTTAGAATAAGGGTGAATTTTCTTCTTGCCTTTTCCAGCTTCTAGAGACTACCCACGTTCCTTGGCTCATAGCCCCCTCCCAGCTCTTGTGTCACTCTGACTTCTGTTTCTGTCATCACATTTTCCTCTGGCTCTTATATTCCTGTTTCCTTCTCAGAAGGACCCTTGTGATTATCTTGGGCCCACTTAAAAACTCCAGGATAATCTTCCATCTCAAGATCCTTAACACCATCACATCTGCAGAGTCCCATTTGCCATCTGAGGTAACATGCATCTGTGTCAGGCATTAGGATTTGATCATCTCTGGGGACCATTATTCTGCCTACCACACTGATGATAATGATACTAATGAAGATGATGAGGAATAGTAGCTACTCCTATTAATATTTCGGTTGTTCCCAAAATTACTTCTAGTATTTTACCGAAGAAAATCAGTTCAGTTCAGTTCAGTCGCTCAGTCGTGTCCAACTCTTTGCGACCCCATGAATCACAGTTCACCAACTCCCGGAGTTCACTCAAACTCATGTCCATAGAGTCGGTGATGCTATCCAGCCATCTCATTCTCTGTTGTCCCCTTCTCCTCCCGCCCCCAATCCTTCCCAGCATCAGAGTCTTTTCCAGTGAGTCAGCTCTTGGCATGAGGTGGCCAAAGTATTGGAGTTTCAGCTTTAGCATCAGTCTCTTCCAATGAACATCCAGGATTGATCTCCTTTAGAATGGACTGGTTGGATCTCCTTGCAGTTCAAGGGACTCTCAACAGTCTTCTCCAGCACCACAGTTCAAAAGCATCAATTCTTCGGCTATCAGCTTTCTTCACAGTCCAACTCTCACATCCATACATGACCATTGGAAAAACCATAGCCTTGACTAGACGGACCTTGGTTGGCAAAGTAATGTCTCTGCTTTTTAATATGCTATCTAGGTTGGTCATAACTTTCCTTCTATTCAAAAGCACATAAGAAGAGTAAGGCTGGCCTAATAAGAGAATGGCACTTCTGGTTTGATAAAAGCGTCTTTACCTTACGATCGAAAATGTCTTCCTTTACAGGGTTGCCTGGAAAGCCATAGAATGTTTACATTTGTCATCCTTTTGGTTCAGGCATTAAACGGCAGCAGTGTACAGTCATGTTTTCTGGGAGAAAAACCCAACTCTCAATCTAGCTCAAGTGACAAAGAAGGCGATGAGGAGATGAGAAACAGGACAGGGTTTGATTTAGAATGAAATAACTGTTCATAGCAGAGGGTCAATAATCATATTTGAAACATTGAATTGAGAAGACAGTCTTACACAGACGATGCACAGAAAGTTTCAGTCTCTGTCCCAGTTTCTACATGCACACACATATGCACACAGACATGCACACACATATGCACACACACATACACACACATACTTTTGACACTGTTATTGTTGTTCAGTTGCTAAGTCATGTCCTACTCTTTGTGACCCCATGGACTGTTGAAACTGTAATCCTGTCAAATTCCCAAGTGAGTCTTAGTCTGCAGGAAAAACTATGGATAAAAAATGAAGAGGTCTGGGACTTCTGTGGTGGTCCAGTGACTAAGGCTTTCTGCTCCCAATGCAGGGGCCCCGAGTTTGATCCCTGGTCAGGGAACTAGATCCTGCATGCCACAACTAAAGGTCCTACCTGCCGCAACTATGATCAAAGATCCTGCATGCTACAACTAAGACCCAACACAGCTAAATAAATAAATAATTTTTTTTTTTTTTTTAAAGAAGAGGTCATAATCGGGAAGGTAGTTTAAAAAAAAAGCTTGAGTGGAATGACAATAGAATAAAATGGTGATTAGCTTTTTAAAAACACTAGTGTAAAGATATGTCTTGCTTTAATTTTCCTTCTGTTTTGTTATAAATTATAGGTCTGCTCAGGAGAAGAATAAAGAACAACCTGTCAATTCCTTTAAAAACACAAATCAGACAAATTGTCCTATAGTAGGAGAACACTGCAGTGATTTGACAGTCACTCAATGCGTTCTCTTACTAGCCTTTCTTAGACACAATACCTGCATGACTTCTATTTTGTCAGATGCTTTCACTGATACATTTTCACATATGGGTTTTTTTTTGTCAATTATGACAAGTATAAATTATTTTTTTACTTCAAATAAAAGACCACATGTTACAACAGTGACTTTAAAGTGAAGTCTGTAGTATTTAAAAACGGAGATTTGGAGACCACATTCGGAGCACTCTATAGCAAACCAGAGGCTCTCAGTTTTCTGGTTCTGCCTTAGCCTTCCAGCCTTCTTTCTCAGCTCCTGGTTTACCCAATGCTTTCTGTTGTTGTTTAGTCACTAAGTCATGTCCAACTCTTTGTGATCCCATTGACTGCAGCAAGCCAGGCTTCCCTGTCCTCAACTATCTCCTAGAGTTTGCTCAAATTCATGTCCACTGGGTCAGTGATGCTATCTAACCATCTCATCTTCTGCTGCCTCTTCTCCTTTTGCCTTCAACTTTTTCCCAGCATCAGGAAATCTTTTGCAGAATCAGCATATACCAGTCAGCTAAAGCCACTTGTTTCTGCTTGGCCCTTGTACATTCCCTGTCACCTCACTAAATGCCTTGCCTTTCATTTTTAAATTATTGTCTCCTACAGAAATTAAACACCATTCATCATGATTGCCATCTGGAGAAAGCTTTGCTGTAATCACCCAGTGGTTGAAACAGGTTGACATATCTACTTAAAACTCCAGCCCTCAGTCCTAGCCCTGATTTAGGTCATGTGCTGTTGTGAAAAGTGTCTGGGACCTGCATAAACGTGGGACCTTCCCACCACCTGGGAAGGAAGCCCAGGTGGTGCTAGTGGTAAAGAACTCCTGCCAATGCAGGAGACTTAAGAGACACAGGTTCGATCCCTGGGTCAGGAAGATCGCCCAGAGGAGGGCATGGCAATCCACTCCAGTATGCATATCTGGAGAATCCCATGGACAGAGGAGCCTGGCGGATTACAGTCTATGGGGTTGCAAAGAGTTGGATATGACTGAAGCAACTAAGCATGCACCTGCACAAAGCGTGAAGTTATTAGACTGATGGGGCACTGTATAGGTTAGACAGCTATCAGGTATGTTGCTGCAGTTTGAACCTTAACAGTCTGTCATCGGTAGTTGGTTTTTTGATCACACAAGCCCAATTCCTAAGCAGTTCTTCCTTCTGCTTGAAACCTTATGCCCTTCTGTTCTCCTGGAAAAGTAATTTCCTCCAGGTGTCAAGGGTACAATTCTAGGGATTTCATTATTCCCTGGGAACCCCCAAGGAGAACTCAGGGTGAGAATGTTCCTTCTGTGAGGAGGTTAATCTGATTGAAATATTTGAGTTTGAAAAATCATTTGGACAGATGTAGGAAGATGAAGAAAGCCTGAATAGGTAAAGAAAGTGACTTCAGAATTTCCTGAAAGTAACCTGACAGACCATCTCAGGTCTTCCCTCGCTCAGAATTCTGTTACATTGGTTACCACTCTATATTGAAGTGTGTGTGTGCTCAGTCATGTCCAAATCTTTTCAGACTTATGGATGGTAGCCCACCAGGTTCCTCTGTCCATGTAATTCTCTGTCCACGGAATACTGAAGTGGATTGCCATTTCCCACTTCAGGGGATCTTCCCGACTCAGGTATTGAACCTACATCTCTTGGGTCTCCTACATTGGCAGGAGGATTCTTTACCACTGTGCCACTTGGGAAACACAGAAGAGTTGGTGTTAATGCACAGAAGACAAAATAGCCTCCCATGACCCATATTGAACTATAGGAGTCCAGCCGACTTTTTTTAAAGCCACGTCCCCCAGGAGATCTTAGAACCTCATTCTCCCCTGTTTTTCTTGACCAGTATTTGCTTCTGCTCCAGAAGATAGGTGTCAAAGGATATATAAATAAATATTAGAATTCCAGAATAATCCATTTATTTCTACTTCATCATCATTGATTTAGAATCTTGATTCAATTCTTTCAGCAATTATTTTATTGAACAACTATTTGCTGGTGCTGAGCATAAACAGATCCATAAGACATGAGTCTTATCTTCATGGACGCCGTCACCGTCACAGTCACAGACATGGTGCCATTTCCTGAAAAGACCCTTCCTATCCCCAGGGAACAGTCTAAGGAAGGTTGAGTCTTCACTGGGGAAACTAGAGCCACTTATTCTCAACAGGAAATAAGAGGTAGCAGATTGCAGAAATTTTGGGATAAAGTATTAACCAAGATTGTCTAGGAAGTTTATATCTTAGGAGTGTTCTTGCATGGAGAATTCCATGGACAGAGGAGCCTAGCAAGCTACAGTCCATGGGTTCGCAAAGAGTTGGACATGACTGAGCAACTAACACTTTCAAGTCTAAACTGTAGCATTGCCTAAGATGAAACCATTTTAGGGTAAATGTCTTTTGGTATTGTAGTAATTAACCCCCCTTGGATTAGTTTCAAAATTGTTCTGCCTTTTTGCGAATGTAGTTATAAGGTAAATGGGTCGTTTAGCAAATTTTAAGATACAACTAGGAAATTCTTTATCTCAGCGGGTGATATGTACTTATGTGGATAGTAGATTCCTCGTGGCATCTCTTATGTTATCCTGAACTATTACAGATGCTGTGGCTTTTTTTTTTTTTTTAATTTCCTCCTCCTATCGGACATAGGGAATTTTTCTTCTCTCCATGCTCAGGAAAGGTACTTGGCTAAAGTCTTTCTGAATATCAGTATTTACAAAGTATCTGCTTTGTATTTAGTGCTATGCAGAATGGTCATGAAGACACACTCTTTGGGATTTTAATATTAATGGAATGATTTAACTTTATTAATTTTATAAATTATAGAGGCCAATGGAGTAGTTTGCTAGATTTTATCATAGGCTCAAGCTGGTGAGGCCCTAGTTCAGGGAAATATGACCACTGTTCATTTCATTCTTCTTTGTTGGAAAGATTCGTGCCCTATGCACATTTTATGACTTACATTTCCTTTAGAAATATTCAGTACTTGATTCTTACTGTTCTAGATAATGATGTACACATGATGAAAACGTTAATACTGAAATAATGATATATATCATTACACAATATAAGCACAGGTCTTCCCTGATAGCTCAGTTGGTAAAGAATCTGCCTGCAATACAGGAGACCCCGGATCGATTCCTGGGTGGGGAAGATGCGCTGGAGAAGGGATAGGCTACCTACTCCAGTATTCCAGCCTGAAGAATTCCATGGACTATACAGTCCATGGAGTGGCAAAGAGTCAGACATGACTGAGCGACTTTCACTTCACATCACAATATAAGCATTGAATGTCTTTAAGATTTTCGTCTTAAAACCACTGTAATAAATCTGTCTTAAAAGTTGAAAGTGATATTCGTGGTACCATACAAAGATGTGATAATGGTAAACCATCTGTCCCCACACAAAGAACTCATTCCCCCTTGGATTAGAGGTGCCTTATCTTTAATCATCAGGTATTTTGAGCAACTAATAACACATCTGATTACCTCTCTTTTTCTTATTTATATCTCTCAGATTAATTTCTAGACTCAAACAAAAGCTTTTTCTCATTGGCTTTTTAGACTCTTAAAATCCACTTACCTTACAACTTTTAAAAGAACGGAAAGAAAAGATGATCAGCAAATAATATATTGTTACTGGAAATTACTAGGCTGTTTTTTAATTTTTCATGAACTTTTAAAAGTATCTGTAGCCTTAATTGATTTAGCAGGAATCTTCAAATAAGATTCCTGTTTACATTTTGGCCCAAAATCAGTTTCATATTCTGTTTCTTACAGTAGGGCAAATAGGCTTGTTAAGATTTTTGTATCTCTATCTTTTTATTTCAGATTTTGAGGACATATATCTAAGTGTTACCCTAGGTTCTCTGTCTTTACCCTCCTCCTTCCCCCAACATACAGTCTGTATCTCAAACAGACAATTGTAAACTTCATCTTTGTAGATGAAGTACTTGAAAATAGGATTCATTCTCTCCTTTGTTTTGACGGTTAAAAAATAATGATACTATTTGCTGGTGAAATGCAGCTGACACAGCATAATTGGTGGCATGCTCTCAGTTTAAAGTTTAAACAGCTGGTCTGAAAAGAGTCATTTTGGTTTAGTCCTTTTAACTGGCCACTTCTTTGGAGGGTGAGTTCCAGGAAAGAATGCCTGTGACACTTTACACATTTAACATATTCACAAAAATGATCAGAATTCAGGCTAAATAACCTAACCTACTTGATTTCCTATTGATTACATTTTGATTGTCCAGAAAAAATAAAATTGGTTTTTAAAGGAGTGGGCTGGTCTACAAAAACACTAGGGAGAAATATCAGTCTTTATTGGAAGTTGAGAAGTATTATATAAGCCCTAGGCTGATATTTAGTTAGACAGGCTGTGGTCCATGTGATCAGATTGGCTAGTTTTCTGTGATTAAGGTTTCAGTGTGTCTGCCCTCTCGCAACACCTACCGTCTTGCTTGGGTTTCTCTTACCTTGGACATGGGGTATCACTTCATGGCTCCTTCAGCAAAGCGCAGCCGCTGCTCCTTACCTTGGACGAGGGGTATCTCCTCATGGCTGCCCCTCCTGACCTTGAACATGGAGTACTCCACATTCAAGGAATGTCTCTGAGGGCCGATCATTGGAAAAGCAAGAGAGTTCCAGAAAAACATCTATTTCTGCTTTATTGACTATGCCAAAGCCTTTGACTGTGTGGATCACAATAAACTGTGGAAAATTCTGAAAGAGAAGGGAATCCCAGACCACCTGACCTGCCTCTTGAGAAACCTGTATGCAGGTCAGGAAGCAACAGTTAGAACTGGACATGGAACAACAGACTGGTTCCAAATAGGAAAAGGAGTACGTCAAGCCTGTATGTTGTCACTGTGCTTATTTAACTTATATGCAGAGTACATCATGAGGAACGCTGGGCTGGAAGAAGCACAAGCTGGAATTAAGATTGCTGGGAGAAATATCAATAACCTCAGATATGCAGATGATACTACCCTTATGGGAGAAAGTGAAGAAGAACTAGAGCCTCTTGATGAAAGTGAAAGAGGAGAGTGAAAGAGTTGGCTTAAAGCTCAACATTCAGAAAACAAAGATCATGGCATCTGGTCCCATCACTTCATGGGAAATAGATGGGGAAACAGTGTCAGACTTTATTTTTGGGGGCTCCACTATCACTGCAGATAGTGATTTCAGCCATGAAATTAAAAGACGCTTACTCCTTGGAAGGAAAGTTATGACCAATCTAGATAGTATATTAAAAAGCAGAGACATTACTTTGCCAACAAAGGTCCGTCTAGTCAAGGCTATGGTTTTTCCAGTGGTCATGTATGGATGTGAGAGTTGGACTGTGAAGAAAGCTGATCACCGAAGAATTGATGCTTTTGAACTGTGGTGTTGGAGAAGACTCCTGAGAGTCCCTTGGACTGCAAGGAGATCCAACCAGTCCATCCTAAAGGAGATCAGTCCTGGGTGTTCACTGGAAGGACTGATGCTAAAGCTGAAACTCCAATACTTTGGCCACCTCGTGCGAAGAGTTGACTCACTGGAAAAGACCCTGATGCTGGGAGGGATTGGGGGCAGGAGGAGAAGGGGACGACAGAGAATGAGATGGCTGGATGGTATCACCAACTTGATGGACATGAGTTTAAGTGAACTCTGGGAGTTGGTGATGGACAGGGAAGCCTGGCGTGCTGCGATTCATGGGGTCACAAAGAGTCGGACACAACTGAGTCACTGAACTGAACTGAACTGAGGCTGATATTGTAGAATGGCTTCTAAGACTGGGAAATTGGAGGCATCCTGTTTTAATCCTTTGTAACCTAGCCACATGCATCATACTGAGAGCCCTTAATACCTGGTATTTTTGAAAGGATAAGAAACCTATTTTTTTGTGTATAGTGGACAGATGTGCAAGTGACATCTCTTGCTTATCTCTGTTCTCCTAGCCCTGGACACAGAGAATGAAGATTCTGTCCTTTTTCACCTTGGGACAGGGGTGGCTGGCAGCAGAGGTCCTACTGTTGACTTCCTGGACTGTGGATAAGGGGCCCTGCCAAGACTTGAGTGTTGGGGAAGCTGGATCATTAGGGTCAGGTTTTAGGCCTTACCTGTGCAACAAGGCCATAACATTGCCTCGAGGAATCCTGGCCTGTGTGAGCCCTTCATTAGAACTCCTTCCCTCTGGGACACCAGAGCAGGACCTAATTGTCACTGGTCCCTCTTCGTTGAATATGTTTCAGTAAAAGTATATTTTTTCTCCCATTAGCTTTGTTCACTCAATCGTGTCCAACTCTTTGTGACCCCATGGACTACAGCATGCCAGACTTCTCTATCCTTCACAATCTCCCAGAGTTTGCTCAAACTCATATCCATTGAGTTGGTGATGCCATCCAACTATCTCATCTTCTGTCGTCCCCTTCTTCTCTTGCCTTCAATCTTTCCCAGAATCAGGGTCTTTTCCAATGAGTCGGCTCTTCGCATCAGGTGGCCTAACTATTGGAGCTTCAGTTTTCAGCACCAGTCCTTCCAATGACAATTCAGGACTGATTTCCTTTAGATTTGACTGGTTTGATCTCCTTGCAGTCCAAGGGACTCTCAGGGACCTTCTACAACACCACAGTTTGAAAGCATCAGTTCTTTGGTGCTCAACCTTGTTTATGGTCCAACTATCACATCCATGCATGACTACTGGAAAAACATAGCTTTGACTTTACCAACATTTGTCGGCAAAGTAATGTCTCTGCTTTTCAGTACACTGTCTAGGTTTGTCATAGCTTTTCATCCAAGGAGCAAGCGTCTTTTAATTTCATGGCGGCAGTCACCATCTGCAGTGATTTTGGAGCCCAAGAAAAATAAAATTTGTCACTGTTTTTTGAATGTGAGTTTTAAGTCAGCTTTTTCATTCTCTTTCACCTTCATCGGGCTTCCCTGATAGCTCAGTTTGTAAAGAATCCTCCTGCAATGCAGGAGACACCAGTTCGATTCCTGGGTGGGGAAGATCTGCTGGAGAAGGGATAGGCTACCCATTCCAGTATTCTTGGGCTTCCCTTGTGGCTCAGCTGGTAAAGAATCCACCTGCAATGCAGGAGACCCCAATTTGATTCCTGAGTGGAGGAGATCCCCTGGAGAAGGGAAAGGCTACCCACTCCAGTATTCTGGTCTGGAGAATTCCATGGACTGTATAGTCCATGGGTCACGAGTCGGACATGACTGAGAGACTTTCACTTCTCACCTTCTTTCACTTCTCATCAAGAGGCTCTAGTTTCTCTTTGCTATTTCCACCTAAAACGAAATCTAATGAAATGGGAGGGATCTGGTAATTGCAACTGTTTTGTCTTATTGAGGTGGACGAAGTATAGTGACACTTAAGAATTGTTTTGTTTTTTCAAGTCATGGTTTCACTCGTAGTACAAAGTTATCTGTATTTTAAATCAAGTGCACTTAATCTTTGCATCTAAACATATTTTATGACACTAATTTCTTCTTTTCCAAAGTAAGAAAATTATAAACAGGACTTTAAGAAATCTCCTGTGTAGCTGGATACTAGCTTTTCAGATTCATGAAACTTGATGCCTCTGACCTTCAGTTAGTGCTTTGGGTTTAAAACTCTGAGGTCCAGCCCCTTGTTCTCAAGGGAAATCCTTTGTCTGAATAGGATTTCTAAAGTCATGCTGTGAGCAGAAGCTGAATGAAAGCTCTGAACCTGGGTTTTACCACATTTGCTTAGACAGTTTGCTTAAGTCCTTCAGCTTCTCTAATGCCGTATTTCCTCATCTGTACAGTGATATCTAGCTCCTCAGGGTGTTGTGAGGTTTTTTCATGAACTCGTGTTCATGAAAGCTGGTAGTACAGTGCCTGGGACAGAGAAGGTCTTTCTTTTTTCCCTTTTCTCCAGCCTTCGTTAATAACTAGACTTTTAGGAGCATTAGGGTAGAGGTAATTTTTTTGGGCTCCAAAATCACTGCAGATGCTGATTGCAGCCATGTAATTAAAAGATGCTTACTCCTTGGAAGGAAAGTTATGACCAACCTTGATAGTATATTAAAAAGCAGAGACATTACTTTGCCAACAAAGGTCCGTCTGGTCAAGGCTATGGTTTTTCCCGTGGTCATGTATGGATGTGAGAGTTAGACTGTGAAGAAAGCTGATCGCCGAAGAATTGATGCTTTTGAACTGTGGTGCTGGAGAAGACTCTTGAGAGTCCCTTGGACTGCAAGGAGATCCAACCAGTCCATTCTAAAGGAGATCAATCCTGGGTGTTCATTGGAAGGACTGATGCTAAAGCTGAAACTGCAATACTTTGGCCACCTCATGGGACGAGTTGACTCACTGGAAAAGACTCTGATGCTGGGAAAGGTTGGAGGCGGGAGGAGAAGGGGACGACAGAGAATGAGATGGCTGGATGGCATCACCGACTCGATGGACATGAGTTTGAGTGAACTCCGGGAGTTGGTAATGGACAGGGAGGCCTGGCGTGCTGTGATTCATTGGGTCGCGGAGAGTCGGACACGACTGAGCAACTGAACTGAACTGAACTGAGGGCTTTAAAATGATTATTATCATAATGCTCAGTTGGGTCTGACTCTTTGCGACCCCGTGGACTATAGCCCACCAGGCTTCTCTGTCCATGGGATTCTCCAGGCAAGAATATTGGAGTGGGTTGCCATTTCCTACTCCATATTATCATAAAAACATAACAAGACATAAAATTTTCTGCCTCCTGTTTTGTGAATTTCCTGTTCATATCCTTTGCCCATTTCCCTATTGTTTGCTCATTTTGGGTTTGATTTGTAAATGCTGCTGGTTATTTAGGATATAAACCTTATGTCTGTAGGTTTAGGTTATGTTTAATGTTTTAGGTTTAGGCATGTTATATATATATTGTGCCTTGCTTTTCACAGTATATAGGTGTTTTCTGCCATGTAGAAATTTAAGCTGTTATCATTTCTTGATATATATTGCTTTTCTTTGGGTATAAGAACTGTCAACTATATGACATATATTACTTTTAGAGATGTCAAAAATGTGAGCCAAGTGATATTCAATAAAATAGAATACTAATCTTTTCTTTTATAGTTCCTACCTTTGCTTTAGTATGTGTGCGTGTATACAGATGTTTGTATGTATGTAAATTGGGCTTATTTTCAGTACTCAAAAGAAAGATATTGCAGACAAGATTGTGTATGTGAATGTTCTCTCTAGTCAAGAAAATTCTAGGAAGAATGTGGTTGCGTAGAGCTCAGAAGCCCTGGCATGAACTTCAGGTATTGCTGTGGGATGCTTTAGTCTTGCTTTGTCTGTTGCTGCCAGAATCACATGCTGTTCTTGTCCAGCTGTCACTGTAACTTGGTCCCTCTTGATATGTATCTCTGTATCAGTAACAATTCAGAATCTGCCCTGAGGACTGGATTAGTATTTATTGCCAGCACCTGCCACTAAGTATGGGAGAAGGAGGGGGAGGAGATGACGAACTCTGTAAAGCAGACTTCACAGTAGAAGGCTCAAAAATGTGTGTTAGTCACTCAGTCATGTCTGACTCTTGCAATCCCATGGACTGTAGCCTGCCAGGCTCCTCAGTCCATGGGATTCTCCAGGCAAGAATAACTGGAGTGGGTAGCCATTCCCTTCTCAAGGGGATCTTCCTGACCCAGGGATCAAACCCCAATCTACCTGCATTGCTGAGTTACCAGGTAAAGGCTCTCTGGGCAGAGTGCTGTAACTTTCCTTTCACTACATAAGAAAGTTGTCCTACCCTCTCACCAAAACTGAGTCAAGTTTGGTCTAAGGCCAACAAGCAACTGTCCTTCAAAAGTAACCTGAGAATATATAAGAATATAATACAAGATTGTTTCCTTGGGAGGCAAGATGCTGGAAGTGTCTATAAATAGTTCAAAAAGGTCTTTAAATTCATTATATGTTTAAAAAAATCATGCCATTATAATAATTAAAAGCCACATGCTCTGGTGCAAATCATTAGCTGATGGTGTCATAGTCGCTTAAGGTCTACGATACAGACAGACATGGTGGTGGACACATACAGAACACTGCTGTGTCTTCACAGTAATTCATGAACTGTGACATTTTTGTGTCATTTCCATGTGCGGGCAGGTAATGGTAGCTTTACAGCCATTGAATCTTAAGGTTTTAATTTGTTGTCTGAAGCTGATAATTAGATTTCCTGAGGTCCTCCCACATAAGACAGGCAGTTACATTCAGTTTATGAAAACAGAATAATAGAGAATTATTTAAGTTTATATTTATAATATTTCATTTAAACAAGTGTTGTAGCATGGTTTTAGTTTTTGGCAAGTCTTGTAATAATAATAATAATAATCATAAAAGTGAAGGCAGGTATGTTAAAGAGTAGTTATTTTTAAATCTCAGTATATGAGTGGGACTTGCCTACTCATGTGTTGAGCACATCTTTGTAATTTCTCAGAAATTAAATAACATGACCCTTTGATTGAATCCAGAGCTGGAAATTTAAATAGGTAACTTAAGAGTAATTGGTTTGAAATCCAAAGATCTATTCTGGGATGCTTTAGAAATTCTACCCCATTTTACCTCAGCTTTAAATATATATATTTTAAAATATATTTATATGTAAATATCAAGGCTTCAGTTTCAAAGTCTGCTGTTATACTTCTCTAAACTATTTTCTTATAATTGACATTGTTCTTATTCTTTTTTGGATTTGAGCTTGAGTGGGAGGAGAAGGTGGTTTGAAAGAATCAAGAAGTATTTATCAGTGGGGTGTAAAAAACCAAAATGGAAAGAGGTTGAAGGGACACATCTGATTTATTCCAGAAGAGCAAAAGTACAAAGTTGATGTGTTATCGTAAAAGCCTTCATACACATGAAGTGTTTTGATTTTAGCCTTTGAGGATTAGTTGTTCTTCACCTCTGCTAAGGGCAAAATAAAAGGAAATGATTTTAAAACTGAAGTACAAAGAGGTTAAGGTTAGACAAGGAATCCTGTAGAAATACTTGTTTGTTAAACTAAGTACCTCAACCATTTAAACAAGACTGAAACTCCAATACTTTGGCCACCTCATGCGATGAGCTGACTCATTGGAAAAGACCCTGATGCTGCGAGGGATTGGGGACGGAAGGAGAAGGGGACGACAGAGGATGAGATGGCTGGATGGCATCACTGACTTGATGGACATGAGTTTGGGTAAACTCTGGGAGTTGGTGATGGACACGGAGGCCTGGTGTGCTGCGATTCATGGTGTCACAAAGAGTTGGACACGGCTGAGCGACTGAACTGAACTGAATGCCAATAATTCTACCCTATTAATCTGACTAGACTGTAGAATCTTGAATCTTCCTGGAAAGCTTTTAAGTTGATGTGGGATGATTAGGTATGTCTCAAAGGATTGTTATTCCTGTAATTTCCCAGTCTGGATTTTACTGATTGCATTCCCATAGTATAGTTTAACATGTTCTTCTATTCTCTTCGTATTTTCTGCAAGTTGACAGTTGACTCTATAGGCTTAATGGTTTAAAATTTTGTTCCCTCCCTACAGGATTGCTTTATAGATTGTGTTATGTTCTTACATCAGGTGGAACAAACTGTCTGCTTTTCTTTCTTTTTATTGAAATATAGTTGATTTATAATGTTGTCTTGGGAAGCCCACGTGACTCAGTGGTAAAGAATCCACCTGCCATGCCGGGGACACGAGTTTGATCTCTGGGTTGGGAAGATCCCCTGGAGATGGCAACCCACTCCAGTATTCTTGCTTGGGAAATCTTATGGACAGAGGAGACTGGCATGTCTACATACAGCCCATGGGGTCGCCAAAGAGTTGGACATGACTTAGCGACTAAACAGCAACATATGCTCTTCTTACAGTATAATTTCACAGTCCTTCCATGAGAAGTGGGGATCTGTGTTCTCATTCCTTAAATCTGGGTGGACTAATGGAATGTAGTGGAATTATTGAGTGACTTTCTAGGTGAGGCCATGAGAGACAATAGTTTGCTCCTGGTTCTCTTCCTTTCTTGTAACCTGTGCCTTGTGAGCCCTGAGTCCAGAGACCCTGAATCTACCATATTAGGGAGATCACATGGAAGGACTCCCTGGAGTTTGAAGGGATGCCAGAAGAGCCCCAGCTGTTCCAACCACTAGCTGTTTGAGTTTTCCCAGTTTTGATGACATATAAGACAGAAGAGCGGGTAAGCTTTTCAGAGGATTTCAGCCCCCAGCCTTTAAGCCGGCCCGGCAGATGTTGAGTGGAGAAATAAACTGTCTCGGTTGTGCCCTGTACAGATTGCAGATTCATGAACAAAATAAACATTGCTATTGTTTAAAGTCACTTTGGGTTTATTATATAGCTTTATGTATCCAGAACTCTGGCTATTATAGCTATTCAAACTAGAACGTCTGAGCTTTAACTCTTAGCATAGAATCATACTTTCAGATTCTTAAAAGACAGAGTTATTGATATGCAAGGAACTTACTGATCTAGTTTTCCCTTTTGCATTTTATAAGTTAAGAGAGTGGTACTTGTTTGGTCTTTTGTAGACCAGACTTGGCTGGAATAACATTATAGAGCTTTATAAAATATCAAGACTATCTTCAATATTGAGATGTTAAAAATAGTAGTTTTCTGGATATTTGTAGCAGCTTTACATATCATTCCCTTATGGCCATGATAAAATGTTGCTTGGCAGTGTCCTGTGTATGTGTCTCTAAATGTAAATCCATGCCCTCTATTAAGACTCTTAACACATCTTTCAAAAAGCAAGATGAAATCTCTTCTTTTGAGTTGTGTGTCCCACTTAACAGAGTAGAATTTAAAGGGAGTTTTGGCTCATTTTATTTAATTTCTAAAAGTTATTGAGGATTTTCTGTGTGCCAGGCACTATGCTGAGTGCCTTCAGGACTTCTTATCTAGTCATCACAACAATCTTATAAGGAAGATTTTATTACTTGCACTCCATTTTACAAGTGAGGGAACACATTTAAGATAAGTAAAACTTGCTCAGATCACGTAGCTATCAGCTGGGATTTGAACCTAGGACTGTATGTGTCTTTACGGTCAGTGTATTTGTAAACCCCCTGCTGTGCAGCCAGAATGACTATGAGTGATGCTTCAGCATTTTAGCTTACTTCTTTCTCTTCCTTGTTCAGGGTTACCTTTAAGGCCCCTATATCCAATGACTGCACACACACACACACACACACACACACTAGCCCTTTTCATACATTTCCTTTTCAGAATCAAAAATGCACTTTTTACACCTTCTCCCATGTGCCACAAGCCCTGGTCTTGCTATGTTTTAAGCGGCTCCACATTCTTAGGAGCAGTATGAGAACATAAACTGTGTGGGAATCTTGCTGGCCTCTGTGGCAGCTGTCTCCAGCTGCTCTTTGAATCAAGTCTGCTTTGTGTAGGAAGTGTACAAGTTATATACAAATGATGCAAAGTAATTTATCCTTCATAATGACACTAATTGCTAAGTATTTCAGGTGGAAGATTTCTACCTCTGATACTTCAAATTTGGATGACTTGTGGCAGTAGTTCAAGGGTTTGAGGGCTTCTGAGGGAAGGACATGGAGACTATTGTTCTGTGTGTTTTGTGGGTGTGCTCTCTCCCCGCCAAACTTGTTGTGTGGAATGATGTCAGCAAACTATGCTGACATAGAGTTAAGAAGAGAGAAGAAGGAAATGTATATTGATATTGTGAGATCCTGATTAGTGTTTTTTTTTATAGTATGTACATCATGCTTAGCTTCCTCAGCATAGATGATTTATAGGAGAAAATTGGCAAACAAGATGTTAGAAAACATTCATCTCTGTTGTTCATTTGCTCAGTCATATCCAACTGTTTGCAACCCCATGGACTGCAGCACGCCAGGCTTCCCTGTCCTTCCCTGTCTCCTGAAATTTGCTCAAACTCATGTCCTTTGAGTCAGTGATGCCATCCAATTATCTCATCCTCTGTCGCCTCCTTCTCCTCCTGTCCTCAATCTTTCCCAGTATCAGGGCCCTCGCCAAAACCCAAATCTCCTCTCTGAAAGTGCCCCTGTACATTACTGCAGACTCTATGCTATTATGTATGTCAGCACCACTGAATTTTATACTTAGAGGAATTGATTTCCTAGCAAACAACAAGCCCCTAGAAGCTCAGCACTTCTAAATACTCAGCATCGAGTTGCCAGAAGTCCTTTTCACACAAATGCTTCATGAAGGTGTAGCTACAGTGGTCAAAGTTGTCTTACTGGGAGATGGGTGTATCCCATTTTCCCTAATGATGCAGAAGGAAATGAAGAAAGACTTTGTGTTTTTGTCTTCAAACAGCATACTTGAGCCTGGCAAGTGACAAAAAGTCGTTGCTCTTTATATATCTTTTGAGAATGACTTCTGCACCTAGATAACCAATCACCGGCTGAAGACCCCTAACTACGGAGGAAAAGGAAAATTCTACTAATTAGCTGTAGAGAAAGGGACATCACCATATTCTAGAGAGTCTAGGTTTGCAAGAATCCCTCCAAGGACAGAGTTTTGCAGTATTTTTTTGTCTATTATTTGTTCTGGTGTTTCACTGCAGAGACCTAGATTTGATATGAATACTTCTCTAAGGGCTATTTATTATGAGCCATGTGTGTCATAGGTATAAATCTGTCTTCAAAGTCAGATCAGTTAGGAAAATTCACAATTTAAAAATTCTTTTTGGATAGCTTAATTTTCAGCAGAGGGCCTTCCCCATTTCCACCAGGCTGGAGAGAAATTTGACCTTTGTCAGTTTTAGAGTTCTTCCCAACTCCAAGTTCATGGCAAGCTGGAGATGGCAGTGATTTCTGCTGAGATGCCTCTTACCTCAGTGTACACTTCCTCTTCACGTCTGGCAGCTCTGTGACTTTCTGGTTATGCCTGGCTCGTGGAAATTATTTTGTATTTTGAGTCTAGGCACCCAGTGCCTACCATCTTCTCTCCAGAGGTCATGGCTGCATGTAGCTGAGTCAGCTCATATGTGCACAAGCATATGCAAACAAAACCTTTTCCTATCTTTACTAAGAATTTTGGGCCAGAGATCTAGCAAGAAGCCATGAAAGGCAAGTTCCGGGCTGGGGTCTATATTAGTCTGGGCAGGATGCTGTAACAGAATACAGTGGATTAAGTAGCTTAAACCACAAACATCAGTTTCTCACAGTTCTGGGAAGTCCATGATCAAGGTCCTGGCAGATTTGGTTGCTGGTGAAAGCCCTCTTCTGGGTTTACAGACAACCACCCTCTTGCTTTGTCCTTACATGGTGGAGGGAGTGAGATCTCAGTGTGAGTTGATTCTCTGCCATCTTATGAGGGCACTAATTCCATCATGAGGATGCCACCCTCATGACCTCATCTAAATCTAATTACCTCCTGAGGGCCCCACTTCCAAATGCTGTGAGGATTAGAGCTTCAATATGTAAATTTTGGGGGCACACAAACATTTAGTCCAGAATAGGGCCCCCTTTCAGATTGTCTTGAAGAACTTACAGATGTGTTCATTGGAGAAATGGAAGAACCTAGGAGAAGCCTCTCTCTTTAATGTGCAGATACTTTTTAAAAATATCAGGTCCATACTGTATAGCACAGGAAACTATATTAAACATCTTGTCATAACCTAAAATGGAAAAGAATCTGAAAGAGTATATATGTGTGTATATATATCTATATATGTATATACACATGTATATATACATACATATATATATGTGTGTGTGTGTATATATATATATTCTTTCAGATATATACCCCCACACACATATATATTCTTTCAGATTCTTTTCCATTTTAGGTTATGACAATCTGATGGCCTACAGTTCATGGGGTCGAAAAGAGTTGAATACAACTGAGTGACTAAACACACCCACACTCAAACATGCAACTGAACCACTTTGCTGTACACCTGAAACTAACACAATATTGTCAATCAACTAACTTCAATTACAAAAAAAAAAAGTTGTTTAAATCTCACCCTCTGCCATTTGCAGGAAAAAAATCAGATCCAGAACAAGGGAATCACAGGTGATTCTTTCTATCATAATGTGCAACATCTCTGCACATTCACTTCAATAGGATACATGCTCAGTGCTAGCAAACACATTTGACCACAGTTTATTTTTTTATGCCAGGTGGAGGAATTCCCCTGTGGTTAAAGCCTCCGCAGGAACCTCCGCCACTAAGCTCTGACTTTTATTCAACTCAGAACCTGAATCATTAGCAACTAAACGACTAGTTCCACTTTGCTCAGGGATAGTGAGGGCACCCTGTGTGTGAGGGGAACTATTTGCCTTTTATGTTTTGGACGTGGCAAAGAAAGAGAAGGCAAACAGAATGGTATTTTCATATTAAAAGAGTTTGGAAGTTATATCCAGCCACAGCGGTAACTAACGAACATTCCCATGTATATGACCTGTACTGTGTGCTTTTATATTCAAGGTTGCCAAGCCTTTTGGGGGAAATATTTTGTGCAACTTTAATTTGATTTTCAGTTGGATTATCCAAATTGTGAAGCTTAGCGGTTCCTTCTGGAGAATGACTGAATCCTCTCGATTGTATATTGGGCCAGAGGTTAAAGCGTCTGCCTCCAATGCGGGAGACCCGGGTTCGATCCCTGGGTTGGGAAGATCCCTGGAGAAGGAAACGGTAACCCACTCCAGTATTCTTGCCTGGAGAATCCCATGGACGGAGAAACCTGGTAGGGTACAGTCCACGCGGTCGCAAAGAGTCGGACACGACTGAGCGACTGAACCGAACCGAACCGGGCCCTTTTGTTCCTAGGTCATAATTAAGGGAAATAGGTCTGTCTCAGCTGCATGGGAATGCCATATTCAAAAGGAGAGCTCTCCCTTGAGGACCCCTCCCCTGTTCCTGTTATTGTGAATGCTCGTTATGTTTCAGTTTGCTTATTGGCTCCATATAGGATATTGGCGGGCGAGGGAAAGCAAAGGGGACAAGGGAAGGGAGAGAATTTTTGCCCCAAGAACCATATAAATTAGTTGGACAATGTATACACATGAAAATGTTTGGTAACAATTCTGGTCGCTTGTGATTAAAAGCCAGGATGAATTGGAAGAGAGTAAGTTTCTGTTGTTATTTAGTTGCTAAGTCATGTCCGACTCTTTGCGACCCCATGTACTGTAGCCCACCAGGCTCCTCTGTCCGTGGGATTCTTCAGGCAAGAATACTGGCGTGGGTTGCCATTCCCTTCTCCAGGGGATCTTCCCGACCAAGGGATCAAACCCGTGTCTCCTGCATTGGCAGATGGATTCTTTACCACTGAGCCACCAGGGAAGCCCATGTTTCTGTTGGACATGGTTCATCAAGTCAGAATCCCATGGAATTCTTGTTGAAACAGACTCCAGTGTCCTACCCCCAGAGTTTCTGGTTAGGTGGTAGGCCTAGGGTGGAGTCTGCTGACTTGGATTTCTAAGTTCCCAGCTTGTGCTGATGCTACTGATCTGAAGACCATGATGCTAACTGCTGCTCTCAGAGGTCAGGGAAAAGAGAGGTGACAAAGGTGTGACTGATGTGTACTGAGATGGTCCATCCCCCAAGTACTGCAGTTACCACACTTCTCTTTTCTGGCCTCATTTTAAGAGGACAGCTTGTAGCACTCTAAAATATCCACTTTTGATATCATAAGCAGGGAGCCTGCTTTTTCCTATAATTAGGGAATTCTCCACAAGGAGAGTAAATTTATGCCATATTCTTGGCAACAGAAGGAGAGAAACAGTATTCTTAGTTTTGTTTAGCTGTTATTATTCTTTTACTTTCTCTTACTTTTAGTATTCACCCCTATATTCCCTAACGCACATAAAGAATTTTTTTCTGCAGCCAAATGCAAATAGGAAACACATGTTTTTGGATTCACACCCAATTAAGTTAGAATTAGGAAAATGGAGAGGAGAAAAAATAAAAAATTATGTCGGGTGAAGAGTTCAGAAAACAAGCTTCCTTGGAAAGGCTTATTTGGTACTTTTTGAGAACACTTGCTGATTGAGTATATACATTTCTGAAGGAGAAATGCAAAACAGCCTCTGGAAGGGGGTTTGCCATAATGTTTTACTGCAGCGAAGTGGAGATTTCATTGCTATTAAGTTAGCAGTTGAAATGCTTCTGCTCCCAAATATGTATTCCTACTACTTTGTATTAGTTGGGAAAGGGCATTCTGCAGCTTCTTTTCTGTTTTTTTTTTTTTAACAGTAAGGAGTCTTAAATGTACTTGAGTTGTTACTTAGGTATATCCAAAGTTTCTGTTAAATACCAGTACAGAGAGATAAAAAGTTTTCCTGCAGTATCTCTTTCCTCTGCTGAAACCAGTTCTTAATCTGACAGCAGTTTAAGGTTGATCTAGTGAAAGTGATTCTGGGTATTGTTGATATTGAGCTAGAAAATGCTACCACAGGTCCTTGTACGGTCAGCCCCCTCAAAATGGTTGCTGTCTTGTTCTCTGTACATTCCCCTGCTTGACCAGTGCCTGCTTCACTGATACCCTGGTACGTGACTGACCTTCCTATGGACTTGCCCCAGCCCCCAGCTAATGAGCATTCTCATCAAAGGGACAGTGAGAGGCATGCCCCTCTGCTGGTTTCTCTGGTAACTCATGAGCCCACCTGACATCAGTTCCCCTAAAGCTATAACTGGTAACCCCCTTCCCGCTCTGGGAGCCAAGACTGCTGCCATGTCCTGCGTGCTATTAGCTCCACACGGTGATGTGTTGCACCAGGGCCTGTGTCAGACATGTAAGCTCCCCCATCCATATTTAACCATTAATGTCCCTGAGAACCCTAGGCTCTTTCTTCAGGCTTGAAGCTGGGCAAGCACAGCCTCATAGGTCTGCGGAGTGCAGCCCAACAGCCCTCCTCCCCTCCAACCTAGTGAGAAGCTTTATCCCTTTCCTCCGTTACCTTCCAGTGATACACATTAAACTCCCTAGATATAGTGATACTAGAATTTGGGGATATAGTGAAACTTAGTGTATATTTCATAGGGCAGTAGTTTTTTGTTTTTCTTTATGGTAATTTTTCAAATGTTTGCTAGCATGTGATTCTTAATATAGAGAGTAGCTTGTTGGGTTTTTTTTCCTACTTTCTCAGCCATTTAAAAAATACCACTCTCTGTAAGGTAATGTTTTGCTTCATCTTGAAGCATACCAATGCATACATCTAATTAGGCACTAAGAAGGACTGTACTATTTTTTTGCAAAGACTTTAACTACAGGATCGAGCAGTAATCTTTTGGATATGAAGATGTGTGTTACATTATGTTTATTACTTTTGTTCTATTTTTCCCTTAAGAAGATTGAGGACCTGGTTCCAAGAGAGGGCAACATTTCTTTTAAATGTTTCCTTCCAATTTTTTTTTTTTAACATGAGAATGAATTATTACTGTCAATTTCTGGAAACTGAGTTATCAATTTTTTTTTAATTTGACAAGAGCATAGGAACAGAAGGTTAGGGGAGGACAGTTGAGCCAGATTTGTACCTAATTCTGTTCTTGACCTGTGTCTTTTCAGAATAATTTTAAGACCTTCCTTCCCTTCTATTTTAAGATAGAAGAATCCTCCAATGTCATATGACTCATTCACCTCCAGTTTTCATTCTCTTGAGAGCAGAGTTTTAGTGATTTCAGAGTCTAGTTCCATTTTTGAACTATTCTCTTAAGCGGCTTTTTTGTTGTTTTGTTTTTAATGTCTTCCTTTTTCAGAGTTCTTCAGTGTTTTCATGCCATGGTACATATCCAATGATCTCACTCTCTTGTAATTTTTATCTTATTGCCCAAGATCCTTCTTGAACCAGTCAAGTAAATAGTATACTTTTGATATCATTAATCTTTGAGCAGAGGGAAGAAGAAATATAACCTGTCTCCTGTACATGGTTGAGTAGCACTTGAAAATTTGATCTTAATCTTAATTCCCCAAGATAGATAAGTAATGCTTTTGCTACTCAATTGATATATTTCCTCTGTGATTATTTTTAAGAGTAGACATCATTCTAAAGGACCAGGCATATCGTATTTCTGGATTCTCTGGAACCTTTCCCAGTCTACCACCTCTGGCCCAGAGTAAGTACTTAGTTGAAGTTTGAATGAGTGAATGAACAAAGGAACATAGAAAGCTTTGACAAAAAGTATGCATATTTTGGTCATGGGTTCAAGATGATTACTAAACTGTAGTATAAGAAAGGGTAGAACTTTGGCTTGCTTAAGGATGTAAAAATATTTTTATTAGAGTTTTTTTAGAGCAGTTTCATATTTACTGCAAAATTAAGTAAAAAGTACAGAGATTTTCCATACACTCCCTGTCTCTACACATGCATGGCTCTGTCATCATCAACACTGCCCACCAGAGTGATATATTTGTTACAATTAATGACCCTACAGTGACACATCATCACTCAGAGTCCATAGTTTGCACTGGGGTTTACTCCTCAGTGTTGTATATTCTGTGGGTTTGACAAATATGTAATGTGTAATGACATACATCCACCATGGTAATATCATACAAAGGAGTTTCATGTCCTAAAACCCTTCTGTGCTCTGTCTGTTCATCCCTTCCCCTCACCCTTGACAATCACTGATCTTTGTGCTGTCTTCAGAGTTTCCCCTTTTCCAGAATGTCATATGGTTGGAATCTTCTTCAGATTGGCTTCTTTCACTTAGTCATGTACATCGAAGGTTCCTCCATGTCTTTTCATGGCTTGGCAGCTCTTCTCTTTTTAGTGCTGAATACTAGTCCATTGTCTGGAGGTACCATAGCTTATTTCATTATTTAACTACTGAAGGACAGCTTGGTTGCTTCCAAGTTTTGGTGATTATGAATAAAACTACTATAGCTGTCCATGTATGGATGTGTGAGTTCGACTGTGAAGAAAGCTGATGGCCGAAGAATTGATGCTTTGAACTGTGGTGCTGGAGAAGACTCTTGAGAGTCCCTTGGACTGCAGGGAAATCCAACCAGTCCATTCTAAAGGAGATCAATCCTGGGTGTTCATTGGAAGGACTGATGCTAAAGCTGAAACTGCAATACTTTGGCCACCTCATGTGACAAGTTGACTCACTGGAAAAGACTCTGATGCTGGGAAGGATTGGGGGCGGGAGGAGACGGGGACGACAGAGAATGAGATGGCTGGATGGCATCACCGAGTTGATGGACATGAGTTTGAGTGAACTCCGGGAGTTGGTGATGGACAGGGAGGCCTGGCATGCTGTGATTCATAGGGTCGCAAAGAGTCGGACACGACTGAGCGACTGAACTGAACTGATAGCTGTCCATATGCACATTTTTGTCTGCATATAATTTTCATCTCCTTTGGGTAAATATAAAGTAACATGATTGTTGGACTGTGTGGTAAAAGTATATTTAGTTTTGTAAGACATTGGCTGTCTTTCAAAATTACTATGTGATTTTGCATTCCCACCAGCACTGAATGAAAATTCTGTTGTTTGACATCCTCACCAGTGGTGGTGTTATTGTCCCAGATACGGCTATTCAAATTGGTATGTAGCAGTATCTTGTTTTTAAATTTGCATTTCCCTGGTGGTGTTATTGTCCCAGATATGGCTATTCAAATTGGTATGTAGCAGTATCTTGTTTTTAAATTTGCATTTCCCTGAGGACATATGAATGGAGCATGTTTTATATACTTATTTGCCGTCTATATATATTTTCGTTGTGGTGTCTGTTAAGGTCTTTAGCCCATTTTTAGTCGGAGTGTCTGTTTTCTTATTGTTTAATTTTAAGAGTTCTTTGTATATTTTTAGTAAAGTCTTTTATCAGATATATCTTTTTGCTATTCTCCTAGTCTGTGGCTTGTGTTTTCATTCCCTTGAGCTTACTTTATCTTAATTTGATTAATTTTTGAATTCATGGTATTGTCACTTTGTATAAAATGTTTGTATTAGTTTGTTAGGGTTGCCACACACAGTAACACAAACTGTGGGTGGCTTTAAATGACAGAAATTTCTCTCAGAGTCCTGAAAGCTACTAGTCTGAAGTCACGATGTTGGCAGGACCCCGGTCTCTAGAAGCTCTAGCAAAGAATTTTTCCTTTTCCCTTCTAGCTTCTGCTGGTTGAGCAGTATTCTTGGTGTCCCCTGGCTTGCAACTGTATCACCACAGTCTCTGCCTTTGTCATCACATGGGGTTCTCCAGGACCTCTGTGTCTACCCAATTTTCTCTTCCTATAAGGACATCAGTCATTGGATTAGGGCCCACCTCAATGCACTGTGACCTCATGTTCACAGATATCAGGGGTATTAACACTTCAACAGATCTCTTTTAGGGGGCCACGGTTCTATCCATACAGATATAAAAGTGTATATATGAAAAGTTCTGTCTCTTGCTATCCCCAGGTCACTCAGTTGCCCTCCTCAGAGGTTACCAATGTTATTTTAGTTTATTTTAAATAGCTGCAACTCGTCTAAAAATGATAATGAGGGAAAAGTTTCATTTTCTCCTTGAAGAGTCAATCTTTTTCTCATCTGTTTCATTCATCAAAACTTCCTGATTTTAGTCATCACATTTATCCCACATC
Organism: Moschus berezovskii; assembly: GCF_049115385.1. Taxonomy (NCBI): domain Eukaryota; kingdom Metazoa; phylum Chordata; class Mammalia; order Artiodactyla; family Moschidae; genus Moschus; species Moschus berezovskii. The sequence continues at coordinate 129,472,978 of NC_142460.1, read as the reverse complement.
CTCGGCTGGGTTCAGCGATGGGAAGAAAAGATGAAATGTTCAAGGACAAACTAAATATAGTGAACCTATATTAATCATGGAGTGAAACATTTTCTATATCCATGTGACTCCCTCTTTAAATGTCGGACACGGTATGGGTAGCACTTAATCACTCACTTGCTGGCACAAAGTAGATTGTTGCTAGTTTTAAATACTAGTAACATTAAATCCTACAGCATTTGGTTATGGGATTTCTTATTTAGATATGTGTTATTAAATGGTTTTGAAATGAATTTGTTGCTATTATATAGTAAAATGATGCTGTTAAAATAAGGTACAGTTCTATTAGATGAAATTTATGAAGGATAGTTCTGTTCATTCATACATAATAAAATATGTGTTAATATCCTATACCTTCTAAAATAGAAACTATATATACTAAAACTGTATAATGCTGCATCAGTTCAGTTCAGTCACTCAGTCATGTCCGACTCTTTGCGACCCCATGAACCGCAGCACGCCAGGCCTCCCTGTCCATCACCAACTCCCGGAGTCCACCCAAACTCATGTCCATCGAGTCAGTGATGCCATCCAACCATCTCATCCTCTGTCGTCCCCTTCTCCTCCTGCCCTCAATCTTTCCCAGCATCAGTTCAGTTCAGTTCAGTTAATCAGTCATGTCCAACTCTTTGCGACCCCATGAGTCACAGCACGCCAGGCCTCCCTGTCCATCACCAACTCCCGGAGTTCACTCAAACTCATGTCCATAGAGTCGGTGATGCCATCCAGCCATCTCATTCTCTGTTGTCCCCTTCTCCTCCCACCCCCAATCCTTCCCAGCATCAGAGTCTTTTCCAGTGAGTCAACTCGTCGCATGAGGTGGCCAGAGTATTGGAGTTTCAGCTTTAGCATCAGTCCTTCCAGTGAACACCCAGGATTGATCTCCTTTAGAATGGACCAGGACTGATCTCCTTTAGCATATTAAATGATCTGCAGAGTTCTGCAGTAAGCAATCAACATGTTTAACTTTGTTTAGCCTACAGTTGCTCATAAAGTTATTTAAAAAAATATTACACCTCTCATTGCTATTATTTTCCAGAATATGCTTGGAGAAATAAAGGTTTAAAAGCAGAAAGTAGGGTTAAAACATTGAGTCAGAAGCCAGGCATTGAGTTAGGGCAGAAAGGTAGAACTTTTCTCCTGCCTGTCTCTAATAGGAGGAAACTGTGTTCTTTTTATTGCCGTGGGAACCACTGCCTTGCTGTCTGAGAGGCTGTGAGAGGATGGAGGATAGGAGAAAGAGCCTGGGTTTGGAAATTAGGCAGGTCTGGTGTGAATCCCAACACTGCCATGTACTAGTTATGTGAAAAGTGAAAGTTGCTCAGTTATGTCCAACTCTTTGTGACCAGGTGGACTGTAGCCTGCCAGGCTCCTCTGTCCATGGAATTCTCCAGACAAGAATACTGGAGTGGGTAGACATTCCTTTCTCCAGGGGATCTTCCTAACCCAGGGATTGAACCTGGGTCTCCTGCATTGCAGGCAGATTCTTTACCATCTGAGCCACTATGGAAGTTGGTGCTACTAGTTTTGCGACCTTAGATAAATGACTACATTTTTCTTTATCTGTATGGGGGAAGACATAGTTCCTATCCCTAAAGAATTTATCATCTAATGGGAAGATGAGATTAGAAGAACTGTGGTCATGAAACAAGAATAAAAGTATTGCTTTAAGATATAGACACAGTGGTTGGAGGTGGGGGGTGGTCTGTTTTATATTTAGGTTTCTAGTTATTTATTCTTTTGGCTGCATGATGTGAGGAATTTCCCTGACCAGGATTGAATCCATGCTGCCTGCATTGGAAACTTGGAGTCTTAACCACTGCAGTGCCAGGGATGTCCCGGGGTGTATGTTAAAGGAGGCAGAAGCCAACCAATTGTGGACAATCTGGAAAAGCTTCATGGAGAAGCTGGCATTTAGGTAGACAGGTCTATTTGAGTTAGAAAAGTAAGACTGACATTTGGAGATATAATAGTGGGGAGTACATTCCGGGCAGAGCAAAATGCAAAAGCAAAGGTTTGGTGATGGGAAAGAAAAGACATTTAAGGAGTAGCAAATGGCCTTATTTCTCCAGAGACATGAGCAGTTAAGCAGTCACTTTGCTCTGTGGCCTGTGTGCTGTAGGGCCTCGGTGGTATAGATTGTTTTAGCAGGACTGTTGGTGGCTTTTGAGTAGACTAATGCATTTAATACTTACTATGGGAGGGATTGGGGGCAGGAGGAGAAGGGGACGACAGAATGAGATGGCTGGATGGCATCACCGATTCGATGGACATGAGTTTGAGTGAACTCCGGGAGTTGGTGATGGACAGGGAGGCCTGGCGTGCTGTGATTCATGGGGTCGCAAAGAGTCGGACACGACTGAGCGACTGAACTGAACTGAACTGAACTGAATGGCACCATTACCAAGTAAATAACCTTGTACTTGAAGAAAATTTAGTTTTCAGTGAATACTCTTAAAAGTTTGGTCATTCTACTAAAGTGCCCATACTCATAATAGGATTTATTGTTAACCTTGGAAAATTTACTGTGCTGATATGCCAAGTCCTGTGGAGGGAGATTTAGTGTGTAGCACTGCCCAAGATTATAGGACCTCAGAACCCTTCGTTCCCTGAGTTTGTGTTAACATCTCCCCAAGATGTTCTCTTCCAGTCCTCAGGGTCAGTGTGGAGCTTTGTCAAAAGATGGAATATTATTCAGCCATAAAAAGGAACACATTTGAGTCAGTTCTAATGAGGTGGATGAACCTAGAGCCTATTTTACAGAGCAAAGTAAGTAAGAAAGAGAAAGACAAATATCATATATTAATGTATATCTATGGAATCTAGAGAGATGGTACCAATGATCCTATGTATAGGGCAGCAAAGGGGACACAGACATAAATAATGGAATTCTGAACTTAGTGGGAGAAGAAGAGGGTGGTATGATTTGAGAGAATCACATTGAAACATATACATTCCCATATGTAAAATAGATAGCCAGTGGAAGTTTAATGTATGAAGCAGGGCACCCAAAGCTGGTGCTCTGTGACAGCCAGGATGGATGGGGTGGGGAGGGAAGAGGTTAGAGGATTAAGGGGGGAGGGGATACGTGTATGCCTATGGATGATTCATGTTTATCTATGGCAGAAACCATCACAATGTTGTAAAGTAATTATCTGCCAATTAAATGAAATTTTTAAGAAAGCAGATGCTTTGCTTACCATTTCCCTTACCTGTATCCCCTCCGGCATATCAGATTTTGAGCGTGGTAGGGGTGGGACAGGTGCTCAGAAGGGTAGGAGCAATGTGGGCACCCTGGCCATCCTCATATCTTTTGTCCATGCCTCCAGCCACCCACTCCCTATCTCCATCCCTTCTCTGACCCAACCTAAGGTATCGTAAATTATTCTTCAGTTGCATGAACAGTAAGGGCTCCCTCTCCTAATCCCTAATTGCTAAAATTTTATAATAAAAACCTTACTAAAAAGTTGTGGAGAGTGCATGCATGCTATATCGCTTCAGTTATGTCAGACTCTTTGTGGCCCCATGGACTGTAGCCTGTCAGGCTCCTCTGTCAATGGATTCTCCAGGCAAGCATACTGGAGTGGGTTGCCATGCCCTCCCTGCAGGGGAGCTTCCAGACCCAGAGATTGAACCTGCATTAGCAGGCAGGTTCTTTACCACTAGTGTCACCTGGGAAGCCTGGCAGTCCTAGGACTTCAGGGTTTCATCCTTGGGGCCTGGGTTTCAATCCCTGGTTGGGGAATTAAGATCCACAAGCAGCATGGTGTGGTCCAAAAAACATTTGTGAAGAAAAGTATAAATATATACAAATAAGCAGCCCAAGTGGGTTATTGATCACCTCTAGATTAGCAGTGCTGTGTTCTTAGTCACTCAGTCGTGTCTGACTCTTTGTGACCCCAAGGACTGTAGCCCATCAGGCTCCTCTGTCAGTGAGGATTCTCCAGGCAAGAATACTAGAGTGGGTTACCATGCCCTCCTCCAGGGGACCTTCCCAACCTGGGATCGAACGCAGGTCTCCTCCATTGCAGGAGGATTCTTGATTGCCTGAACCACCAGAAAATAGTAATAGATCATCGGAATAACACTCTCTTCCAACAACACAAGAGACAACTCTACACAGGGACATCACCAGATGGTCAGTACCGAAATCAGATTGATTATATTCTTTGCAGCCAAAGATGGAGAAACTCTATATAGTCAGCAAAAACAAGACTGGGAGCTGACTGTGGCTCAGATCATGAAGTCCTTATTACAAAATTCAGACTTAAATTGAAGAAAGCAGGGAAAACCATTAGATCATTCAGGTCTGACCTAAATTAAATCCCTTATGATTATACAGTGGAAGTGACAAATAGATTCAAGGGATTAGATCTGACAGATACAGTGCCTAAAGAACTATGAACAGAGGTTTGTAACATTGTACAGGAGGCAGTGATCAAAACCATCCCCAAGAAGAAGAAATGCAAAAAGGCAAAATGGTTGTCTGAGGAGCCCTTACAAATAACCAAGAAGAAGAGAAGCAAAAGGCAAAGGAGAAAATGAGGGATATATCCATCTGAATGGAGAGTTTCAAAGAATAGCAAGGAGAGAAAGAAAGCCTTCCTAAGTGATCAATGCAAAGAAATAGAGGAAAACAATGCAATGGAAAAGACTAGAGATCTCTTCAAGAAAATTAGAGATACCAAGGGAACATTTCATGCAAAGATGGGCCCAATAAAGGACAGAAATGGTATGGGCCTAACAGAAGCAGAAGATATTAAGAAGAGGTGGCAGGAATACACAGCAGAACTATACAAAACAGATCTTCGTGACCCAGATAACCATGATGGTATGATCACTCACCCAGAGCCAGACATCTTAGAATGCAAAGTCAAGTAGGCCATAGGAAGCATCACTGCGAGCAAAGTTAGTGGAGGTGATAGAATTCCAGCTGAACTATTTCAAATCCTAAAAGATGCTGTGAAAGTGCTACACTTGGTATGCCAGCAAATTTGGAAAAGTCAGCAGTGGCCACAGGACTGGAAAAGGTCAGTTTTCATTCCAATCCAAAAGAAAAGCAATGCCATAGAATGTTCAAACTGCCACACAATTGCACTCATCTCACATAGTAAAAGAATGCTCAAAATTCTCCAAGCCAGGCTTCAAAAGTCTGTGAATTGAGAACTTCCAGATGTTCAAGCCGTGTTTAGAAAAGGCAGAGGAACAAGAGATTGAATTGCCAGCATCTGTTGGATGATCCAAAAAGCAAGAGAGTTCCAGAAAAAATCTACTTCTGCTTCATTGACTAGGCTAAAGCCTTTGACTGTGTATATCACAACACACTGTGGTAAATTCTTTAAGAGATGGGAATACTAGACCACCTTACTTACCTCCTGAGAAATCTGTATGCAGGTCAAGAAGCAATAGTTATAACTAGACATGAACAACAGACTGATTCCAGATTGGGAAAGGAATACGTGTATATTGTCACTTACTTATATGTGACACTTACTTTGCTTACTTAACCTATATGCAGAATACATCATGTGAAATGCCAGACTGGATGAAACACAAGCTGGAATCAAGATTGCTGGGAGAAATATCTATAGCCTCAGATATGCAGATGACACCACCCTTACGGCAGAAATTGAAGAGGAACTAAAGAGCCTCCTGATGAAAGTGAAAGAGGAGAGTGAAAAAGCCAGCTTAAAACTCAACATTCAAACAACTAAGATCATGGCATCCAATCCCATTGCTTCATGGTAAATAAATTGGGAAAAATGGAAACAGTGATAGACTTTGTTTTTGGGGGGCTCCAAGATCACTGCAGATGGTGACTGCAGCCATGAAATTAAAAGACGCATGCTTCTTGGAAGAAAAGCTATGACCAACCTAGACAGCATATTAAAAAGCAGAGACATTACTTTGACAACAAAGGTCTGTCTAGTCGAAGCTATGGTTTTTCCAGTAGTCATGTACAGATGTGAGAGTTGGATCATAAAGAAAGCTGAGCACTGAAGAATTGATGCTTTTGAACTGTGGTGTTTAAGAAGACTCTTGAGAATCTCTTGGACAGTAAAGATTTCATTCTTAAACGTTCATTGGAAGGATTGATGCTGAAGCTTCAATATTTTGGCCACCTGATGTGAAGAGCCGGCTAATTAGAAAAGACCTTGATGTTGGCAAATATTGAAGGCAGGAGGAGAAGGACAACAAGGATGAGATGGTTGGATGGCATCACTGACTCTATGGACATGAATTTGCAAAATCTCCAGGGTATGGTGATGGACAGGGAAGCCTAGTGTGCTAGAGTCCATGAGTTTGCAAAGAATCAGACATGACTGAGAGACTGAACTGATCAGAATAGAGTGTAAGATGCCTGGACTGGGTCTTTCCAGGTGGTGCTAGTGGTAAAGAACCTGCCTATCTATGCAGTAGACGTTAGAGGCAGGAGTTCCATCCCTAGGTTGGGAAGTTCCCTTGGAGTAGGAAATGACAACCCAATGCAGTATTCTTGCCTGGAGAATCCTATGGACAGAGTAGTTTGGCGGGCTATAGTCGGTAGGGTTGCAAAGAGTTGAACATGGCCTGCCTGGACTGTTATTATTGATGGAAATATATTTTAGAATTTATAAGTTTATTTCTAAGCCTAATTTACTTCTCTATGAATATTTGGTTGTCATTATTTAGTCACTAAGTCATGTCTGACTCTTTTTCAGCCCCATGGGCTATAGCCCGCCAGGCTCCTCTGTCCATGGGATTCTCCAGGCAATTATTCCAGAGTAGGTTGCCATTTCCTCCTCCAGGGCCTCTTCTCAATCCAGGGATTGAACCCGAGTCTCTTGCATTGCCGGTGGATTCTTTACCAGGAAAATCTCATGAATATTTTAAACCAATATTAATGTATCTTCAAACCAAGTAATGCAATGTGTAGAAAACTCTCTGCTGCAGATTTTAAGTAAAATGAATTTATAATTTGGCTCAGAATGATCAAGGATCTACTCAGCAACTGATATTACTTCTCTTGGAATGTTTCTTTTAAGATTTTAGCACTTTTTAAGGAGATTAGAGATGGAAATGGCAACCCACTCCAGTACTCTTGCCTGGAAAATTCCGTGCACAGAGGAGCCTGTTAGGCTACAGTCCATGGGGTCGCAGAGTTGGACACGACTGAGCAACTTCACTTTCACTTTCAAGGAGATTAGAAAGAAGATAGAATTTAGGTTTTTTACCATATATCTTCATTTCTGGAAACAGGGGAGATTACAATTAGATTCCTGAAATTTATTGATAATAGGAATAAATATCAGTCATTTCAGTAGAAATCAAAACCTTTTTTGCTGTATCACTATATATATATTTTTATTCTAAGTTTTTGGTATTTTGAAGAAGATCCTCATAATTTTTTCTTAATAGTTTTTAGGTAAAACTGTGTAATAATATAACATATAATGTATAAAGCTGTAAAATATGTATATATATAATCAATGCATGTAAAATATCACATAGCAGATCAAAGAAGGCTGTGTTCAGTAATTCACAGAAGCAAGATATCTTCACTTCCTGACCATGTATCTCAAAATATATTGCACTTGCTTTCTTATCATCATCAAAATACATATACTTCTTGTTGCCTCTCTTTCTTGCAATGGATAAAACTTTTCTCTATATAGAAGGCAGGGAACCAATACAGAAAATGCCTAAAGGAATGTGTATAAGTTGCCAAAATGGATACCTCCTGGGATGTTTCTAAAAGCATCATAAATAGAATATAGTGCATTTGCCTTCTCTCTTGCTGAGCTATTGAAATAGCTCACTCAGCACTTTTGTTAAATAATATCCCTGGGACATGAACCAAATAGCATTTCCTCTTCAGTCTTATCTGTCATTTTCCTGATTCCAAAACCAGTCTCCAGATGTCAAAATGTGAAGGTGAAAGTGGATGAAATTGTTTTTATTTATATCAGTTCAGTTCAGTCTTCCTATATAAAACTGATGGACCAAGATTATCCCCTGTTGTCCATCCCCCAATCAGTTGGTCAATGATCCCAAAGTAAAGGCTTGACCCTATGAGTGTCTAAGTTATCTTTAACCAGTGTAGTTTAAGATAATGTACCCTACTTGAAGGACATTTTAGCTGAGTTATGTAATTTGTATATTTTGCCAAAGTAAAATTATGGTGTAAAAATGAAGTAAAAAATGATGGACCTTGTAGCATGCACTTCTAGCACTGATAGAAACACTACACTGAAATTCTATTGCTATTTTAATATCTCCAGTATTGCGAGGAAAATATGGATTGCTTTCTGTTTCTGTTGCAAGTACATATGAGTGTGCCTTTAAGGTGTGGGAGGTACATGAAAATGCACTTTGAAACACTAAAGTGCCATGTAAGTATTGGGTGCTATATTGGGTCCATGGAGCTTGACTCACCTGTTCTGTATGCATTTTAGATTTTCATATGTACAAGTTTTGTAATAATATACTAAGGGAAAATGGCTCATGTAATCTTTTGAATTCTTTCTCATATGTCCAAAAACTTGGGAATGAATAGACTCCATTAGAGAAGAAGGACCCATAAATGTAACTCAGGTGAATTGCTTCATTTTTCAGGTCAGAAACAAAGACCTGAAGAGGTGAGGTATTTTGCCCAAGATTGCAAAGCCAGTTAGTGGTGGAGCTGAGATAGGAATCATCTAATCCCCAGATCCCTGGCGTATTACTCATTCTTCAGTTCAACAGATATAGAATCTTGTTTAGCAACAGGGCAAACAACCACAAAGGATGCTGGCTTTGCCCATTTTGTTAGTGTACCTTTTTTCTTTTTGTATAAAAAATTTACATGCCCGTCAGTCCAGTCCACCTGCATTGTGGAGACCTGGGTTCAATCCCTGGGTTGGGAAGGTCCCCTGGAAGAGGGCATGGCAACCCACTCCAGTATTCTTGCCTGGAGAATCCCCATGGACAGAAGAGCCTGGTGGGCTACAGTCTATGGGGTTGCAGAGAGTTGGACAAGACTGAGTGACTAAGCATTCAGACACCAGTGGTTAGGACTCCACCTCCCAACGCAGGGGCATAGATTTGACCCCTTGTCAGGGAACTAAGTTCCCAATGCTGTGCAATGTGGCCAAAAATTAAATAAATGAAAGTGTTTGTACCATTATAAAAAACATTCAAAAATATATATATACTCAATAACAAATCTGCCTTCAGGAGATTTGATTTTCCCATAACCAGGCATTATGATCAATTCAGAAACATGGATCTAATGATTTTGAAATTCTAGATTACTATGATATTGTAATTCATTTTATAAGACCTTGTTAACTTATTATTGCCTATTTTTATTCCTTTTTGCCAAACTACGTGTCTTTTTTTTTTTTTTTCCTCCTGTGTCTTTTATTACCCTATGCCTTGGGGGAGTAAAGTCAATTTTCAGAGCTTCTATCTGATGTTACATTCATGTTATTGCTTAAGAACAGGGGTTGGATGTATCTTGGGACCTTACTGTGTACAGCCTCACTCTGAACTTTGTCCTCACTTTGGTGAGCCTGGTGGGAAAAGCTCTTAAGTTGTCAGTTCTGAAGATCTGCCAGAGTTCCCGCAGTGCTACTCTTCACCTACAGCTTTCATTTGGGTCCTCACTGTGCCTTCTGAACTTGTTTTGTGGCCAGTGGGAATAATAGTTGTCCATTCTGTACCTTAGAATGTGACACTCGTAGAGTTTCTGAGAAATTTATAGAAGAGTGCTTTGTTTGGGGTTCTTGATCCTTTGGGTATGTCGTCTCAGTAAGGACATCAGGAGTGTCACCCAAACCCTTACTATCTATTAAGGAAGAAGGATAAGGAAGAGGGGGATGTGGAGGGGGAGGAAAAGGAGAAAATGCTTTATAAATGGAGAAATGTAGTTTAACAACAGTGTAAGATGGTCTAATATTGTTAGCAGGACCTTCCTCCACCAACCAAAAATTTAAAAAATAATTTTATGTACTTATTTTTATTTTCCAACCAGTCCATTCTAAGGGAGATTGATCCTGGGTGTTCATTGGAAGGACTGATGCTAAAGCTGAAACTGCAATACTTTGGCCACCTCATGTGACGAGTTGACTCACTGGAAAAGACTCTGATGCTGGGAAAGGTTGGGGGCAGGAGGAGAAGGGGACGACGGAGAATGAGATGGCTGGATGGCATCACCGACTCTGTGGACATGAGTTTGAGTGTACTCCGGGAGTTGGTGATGGACAGGGAGGCCTGGCGTGCTGTGTTTCATGGGGTCGCGGAGAGTCGGACACGACTGAGTGACTGAACTGAACTGAACTGATTTTTATTTTGGCTCTGGTGGGTCTTCATTGCTGCGTGAGCTTTTCTCTAGTTGCCTTGAGTGGGGTCTACTCTCTAGCTGGTGATGCACAGTGTCATTGCAGTGACTTCTCTTGTGGAGCGGGAACTCTTGGGCTTCAATCGTTGTGGCTCATGGGCTCAATAGTTGCAGCTCCCAGGCTTTAGAGCACAGGCTCAATACTTGTGGCACACGGGTTCAATTGCTGTGCGGCACATGGGATCCTCCTGGAGCAGGGACTGAACCCGTGTCTCCTGCATTGGCCTTGGCAGGTGGACTCTTTAGCACTGAGCCACCAGGGAAGCCCCAGCCAAAGTTTTTTAATGGCTCTCTTAGTGCCAAGGTGTTGCTCCACTCTGCTGTTTGTTGTCCTCTCCTATCTTTACTAATGTCTACCTTCCTAAAGTCCCCTCTCCAATGCTGCTTTTTCTTTAAGCTTCTCTGATTCACCGCCCCCCTCCATGTTACACTGAGTATCATAGTTATAACTACTGTTATTTTTTAATTTAGTCCAGAGCTAGACTGAAAGTTCCTTAAGGGATTTTATGAAACATCTAGAGGAAAGCTTTGCACGTTATAGGTTGTTCAGTAATATTTATTAAATTGATTTTTGGGGAAAATGCATTTTTAGTATTTTTTCCCCTCAATTCCTTCCTTATAATTTTACCTAGAATTAAACAATAGTGTGAGGGTCTTCCCTGGTGGTGCAGTGGTAAAGAATCCACCAGCCAGTGCAGGAGATGCAAGAGACACGGGTTCAGTTCCTAGGTCAGGAAGATCCCCTGGAGTAGGAAATGGCTACCCACTCCAGTATTCTTGCCTGGAAAGTTCCATGGACAGAGCAGCCTGGTGGGCTACAGTCCATGGGGTCACAAAGAGTCAGACATGACAGAGACTGAGCTTGCATGCGCACATACAAATAATAGTGTGTGGGAAAAAAACTTTTAACTTCCAATGCCTTTCAGTATATTAACTTGAATTTTATAAGTTGAAAAAAAGTAGTATTTTAGAGGATTATAGTTTATTTTATAAATCAATTCAGCTGCACATCTTTTTAATTAAAACTTAAATTTTATTTTCCATTTGTGTTTCTCTTTTTTCTCTAGTGATTGTATTTAAGTATTCAAAGTTAAGAACTGAATCTTGGGCAAATAATTTCTCAAGTTACATTTATTTTTAAAAGGAAGTTTACTTCCATTTACTCATAGAAAATCAATTCTTAGGGTAGAAATATCTCATCATGAAGATTGATGACATGTTCGAGATTATAACCTTCCTACCCCCTTTAAAAAGTAAGCATAGGAGCCATGGTGAGCAATGATGCTTCATGTTTCATTTTCCACTACTAAAGTGTTTTAAAATGACAAAAATCATTCTTTACAATATTATGGTCAAAAATGGAAAGATATTTATTGGCTGAGAGCATTGTGTTTCTGATAGCTTTGCCTGGAGTTATGATGGAAATTTTGACACAATCATAATTCAAGTTGACATTAATGGGAATCATTATGGTCTTCTCTAGCCTTATTAGAAGGTCATTTGGAAATTTTATTTAGATAATCAGATGGTTCCATGGCCAAGTAGAAATAGTGCTTTATTTTTTGTGTTTTTACTGTTGGATGCTCACAGTGAGTGTACCTTTATGTACACCCTTCCTTTGACAACACCTCTTACAGCTGGGTTGATTACTACCCTAGTCACAATGAATGGCTGACATTTCTCATATTATTGACTTTTGTAGGGCTTCATCATCAGATGATGCCTCTGAAGTCTCTGACTAGATAGTGCCTTTTTGCTTTTCTTAGTCTCCTGACCCCCACACCTCCATGCACCTCTACAGTGGAGATAGCATTTACCCCTATTTCTAATAATAAAGGAGTGTGGAATTGGGCAAAGAGACCAAGAGAGCTCAGTGCTGGCATTGGCTCTGACAGCTAATGGGCTTTAAAGCTTTGAGCAAATGACTTCTCCTCTGCAGACTTCATCTTCCTGATTTGTAATATGTGGGTTATATTAGGTGATCTCAAAGATCCCTTCTTCTATAATTCATCAAAATTCATCTACCAGAATGGCGATGTGATAATTAGCAAGACTGATAGCTGGGTACAGGGAAATGGCACTGCGAAAAGCTCCACTCTACATTATCCCCAGTGAACATTCATGTTTGCATATTTTAATAAAAATATTCTCAGCATCCCACCTCCACCCAATCACTCACTTAGCAAGAACCTTTCTCCCCCTTAACATTTTACAACTGTGTAATTTAATGAGCTCTATTAATACCAACAGAATGGAGAAACAGTGCTATTTTAATATACCTTTTAATATTACTTCTAAGATTTGCGATACCAAATGAAAGATTTTTAGCTTTGACTTTTCAGGAAGAAAAAAAATCACCTGTCTTTTACTTAATGGAGGAAAAAAAAGCTCTCCAATGAAGAATCATTCCTCAGAATTGTTATTCCATTCACACGTGCTCATCTTTTGGCTTGTACGACCTCATGTGTGAGCGTAAAAGGAAGGTGACACGTTAAATGAAAGGTCATTCTAAAAAAGCAAAGTTGACAAAAATGCTTTACTCTCAGGGATAGAGGTGAAGTACAAACCAAAACAATAGCTTATTCATAGCTAATATTTGGAGATATTTCTTAAGTCCAGAAAGGTCAGAGGGAAATCCAGCAAATGTCAACACTGCTTGTCAGGTGGGAAGACTCACAGTGTCTCCTGAGGAATTTAATTTATATTAATGAGGAGTGAGACCTGCCTTGGGCTCTCTCAGAGATGGCTGTGGTGCCAGTTTTAATGATCTAACTTCATGAAAATGATTCCTAACAAATTATTCAGCGAAACAACCTCACATGAGATTGATTTTTAATCCTGAGGCCTCAGTTACTCTGACCTCTGCTGAACCTCAGGTACAAACTGGGACAGAGTCTTGAGACCTGGCCTCACTAAATTGATAGCTTGCTGTCATTTCTCTTTCTTGTTGGGTTATCAGGGAACCAGGTTAACCCAAGTGCCCTGTGATGTGCATATTCAGTCGTGTCTGACTTGGTGACCCCATGGACTGTAGCCTGCCAGGCTGCTTTATTCTTGGGATTTTCCAAGCATGAATACTGAAGTGGGTTGCCATTTCCTTCTCCAGTGGATCTTCCTGACGCTGGGATTGAACCCATGTCTTTTGTGTCTCCTGCATTGGCAGACAGATTCTTTTCCAACAGTGCCACCTGGCAGGACAGCAAAGTGAGATTCTGACAATAAAGTTCTAATTCAGTTCAGCAGTCCTTCATGAAGACACAATTGAGGCAATGTGGGAGTGATGACAAGAGTCACTATTTATGTGCACTTATTATGTGCCAGACTCCCTCCTAACTGTCTTGTATTTCCAGTTTCTAATCTTTACAACAGTTGTACAGAATTACAGAGGTGGGGAAGAAGACTCAGCAGAATCAGATTTAGTAGGTCTGTTTAGTTCCAGTATCCATGGTTTTTCACTATGGACCTACCTCTTAGGTTTTTCCTTTTTCATCTCACTTCTCAATGTTCCCCATAGCTTTCCTTTATCTAGCACTGGCTATGTTTCAGATATTGTATTGTGCTTTATAACGTAAACCTACTAAATAGATGATATTAGTTCCACTTATAAATGAGAAAGGAGGGCTAGAGTGTTAAGCAGTTTTCCCACATTGTCATTCCCACAACTAAGAGTTCCCATACTGCAACTAAGACCCTGTGCAGCCAAATAAAAATAAATAAATATTAAAATAATAAACTGTGTCAATGTCACTAAGTTACATTTTCTAAATTTGATGTGATTCTGTGTTTGGGATTAAATTGCTCTTCAATGGGCAGGAGCTAATGAAAATAAACATGCTTTAATATCATATTTAATATTATTAATATAATACCAAATAATTTGTTTTTTTATTAACTCTCTCGTATGCCATGTAAGTTCTTGTCCTCAACCTTTCTATTAGCAGAAGTTGAATTCCAGGTATTTTACCTCTTTCTGTTTCTCTCTTTTAAAATATACTTTTTAAACTTAAAAGAAAAATCAAGGGATATGTGTGATTTTTATAGCAGAATAAAATCCTAGATAACCTTCTTTGACCTCTTCTCATATAAACAAATGATCTCAGTTTTAAACAGGTTTTCTACTTCCATTTAAGCACAGACCATTGTCCTATTTTGGAAGCCTATCCTAGACTGTGAAGACAGAATAGACACGATATCTTGGACAAGATTTGATCTGAGAGCTTCATGGATTGGCACAAGGAGCTAATGAGGCAAGGGTGTTGGTTTGATACCCTAGGAATCACTTGCTTCCCATTCCTCTGGGACTTCATTTTAACCAAACATTTAATCCATTTTTATTCTAGTAACAGCATCATTAATAATAACATTTATTTAAAGCTTACAAGACACTATAGTAGGTGACTCATATGTATTCTTTGTCTTCATAGCAATCCTATTGCAAAAGGAATATTACTGTCTTGCATCCTGGAAGGGAAAACATAAGGTCAGAGAGGTTAGCAACCTTGCCCCTTGTCACAGAAAGTGACAGCGCTGGGATTTGAACCCAGATTTATTGTATTTTAGAGCCCAAGCTCTTAAGCATTTGGCTGTAACACTTCACAAGAGATTCATTATGTACTAGGAAAAAAAGATTTCAAAGCTTGATGTATGGGAAATAAAGGCATAATGCAGAGCTGAAAATTACCTTAGATCACTGTCTAGGATAATATGCTTATATTTCTAAAAAGAATAAGTCAAGACCTAGAAAAGTCTTGGGACATGTTTGTGTTCACAAAACTAGTAGGGTGCAGCCATCCTAGAGCCTAGGTCTCTTGACTTTTAGAGCCATAGTGTTTCCATACACCGCCCTGCCATGATGTGTCTCCCCTCCGTTGCAGGGAAGTATTTAGTAGAATTCTAGTGTAGAAGAGGGAAAGATGATAAGGGTAAGAATACAGTCTATTGCATTGGGAAGGTGAGCTCAAATCATTGGGCTAAATTCTTACTGACCTTATCTTTTAAAAGTTTCAGTGCTACTTTGCTATCAGCTGTCATTATAACTAGAACTTTTCCACCATGTTCGACTGCAGTAGCTTATTGTCGTATGCATATTTTGGGAGTGGAGAGAGAGAGGGAGAAAGGGAAAGAAGGAAACAGAGGGAGGGAACGGGGTGGTGGGGGGACAGAGAGAGACTGAGATAGAGACAGGAGAGGGAGACGGACCGACAGCATCTTTCATGGCATGAGCCATTCGCCTGTGCTATTCCTGGAGTGCGCCTGTCTTTGAGGGGTACACCTGCTGCTCCTGTCATCTTGCTTGTCTGGTGTCTCTTAGGTTGTGAGCTTCCTGCAAGCTGGGTGTGATTTTGGTGTTGAAAGATATGTGATTCTGTACAACGTGCTCCAACTTTTTCATCTGGTTCACAGCAGAAAAATAAAGGTCTGTTCCAGTGCTGGAGGAAAGGCTGGCTGACTTGGACTCTATAGAGACATTATTATGTTTCTCTATTATTATGACCCTTTCTAAGAATCTTAATTTTAACTATGTGATTTGGTAACCTAACCTCATATAAGGTTAACCTAACCTCTACTGAATTTCTTTTGCATTTTCTCTCCCAGTTCTAATATACAACAAAGTCTTTCTTGATAAGTATTCTTGTTGTGGCCCTACCACTCCAGCTCTATAGAGCATGTTCTGTCCATTGGTCGTTCTCAATCTCATTACACTCCACACTGAATCCTGTTCACCTGGGATCATTATGTTCTTACAGTTGACACTGGTTCATTGATAAATGTGGAATATTGACCTTTCACATAAAAAACTAAGAATAATTAAGCAATAGTATTTAGGAGGTTATCATATAAAGTATCTACATGCTTTCTCCTTTTTCTCTCAAGTTTATATTTTTTGTTTGTTCTGTGCTTCTTCATTTTTCTGAATTGGCAATGTAATATTTTTGCTCTTAGTTATGTGTGGATTGGGGCTTCCCAGGTGGCTCAGTGATAAAGAATCTGCCTGCAGTGCAGGAGACCTGGGTTTGATCCCTGGATTGGGAAGATCCCATGGAGAAGGAAATGGCTACCCACTTCAGTATTCTTGCCTGGGAAATCCCATGCTCAGAGGAGCCTGGCAGGCTACAGTCCAAACAGTTGGACATGACTGAGTGACTGAGCACTCACACATGTGTGTCTTATATTTTGTTATATTTATTGCTGAGATTCAGTTATTTTCTTCATCATATCTTGCCAATTCCTTTCCAAGTATTGTCACTATGTTTAATGAAAAAGTGAAAGTGAAAGGTGCTCAGTCGTGCCCAGCTCTTTGAAACCCAATGGACTATACAGTCCATGAAATTCTCCAGACCAGAATACTGGAGTGGGTAGCCATTCCCTTCTCTAGGGGATCTTCCCAACCCAAGGAGCAAACCCAGGTCTCCCACATTGCAGGCAGATTCTTCACCAGCTGAGCTACAAGGGAAGCCCATTTAATGAAAGGACCATTTATAACAGTGTGACAGACACAAGAGAAATCAAAAAGGGATGGTGAAGGAGTCCTGAGCTAGCAGCAGTGGGAAGCTGATGCTACGCCTAAGCCTTAAGGGCAAGAGGTATCCTGTTATTGGAAACCAGCAAGAGCTGGAGATGTGAGAGGCCGACTCTTCAACAGGAATAGGAATATAGCCACTGCCAGTCTGTGGTCTGACAGGGAAGAGTCCAAGGACATAAATGTCTCAACCTAACTGTCCTCTCAGCCTCTTCAGTTCAGTTCAGTTCAGTCGCTCAGTTGTGTCCGACTCTTTGCAACCCCACGAACTGCAGCATGCCAGGCCTCCCTGTCCATCACCAACTCCCGGAGTTCACTCAAACCCATGTCCATTGAGTCGGTGATGCCATCAAATCATCTCATCCTCTGTTGTCCCCTTCTCCTCCTGCCCTCAATCTTTCCCAGAATCAGGGTCTTTTCAAATGAGTCAGCTCTTTGCATCAGGTGGCCAAAGTACTGGAGTTTCAGCTTCAACATCAGTTCTTCCAATGAACACCCAGGACTGATCTCCTTTAGATGGACTGGATGGATCTCCTCACAGTCCAAGGGGCTCTCAAGAGTCTTCTCCAACACCACAGTTCAAATGCATCAATTCTTTGGTGCTCAGCTTTCTTTATAGTCCAACTCTCACATCCATACTTGACCACTGGAAAAACCATAGCCTTGACTAGACGGACCTTTGTTGGCAAAGTAATGTTTCTGCCTTTTAATATGCTGTCTAGGTTTGTCATAACTTTCCTTCCAAGGAGTAAGTGTCTTTTAATTTCATGGCTGTAGTCACCATCTGAAGTGATTTTGGAGCCCAGAAAAATAAAGTCAGCCACTGTTTCCGCTGTTTCCCCATCTATTTGCCATGAAGTGATGGGACCAGATGCCATGATCTTTGTTTTCTGAATGTTGAGCTTTAAGCCAACTTTTTCACTCACCTCTTTCACCCCCATGAAGAGGCTCTTTAGTTCTTCACTTTCTGCCATAAGGGTGGTGTCATCTGCATATCTGGGTTATTGATATTTCTTCCAGCAATCTTGATTCCAGCTTGTGCTTCCTCCAGCCCAGTGTTCCTCATGATGTACTCTGCACATCAGTTAAATAAGTAGGCTGACAATATACAGCCTTGACGTATTCCTTTTCCTATTTGGAACCAGTCTGTTGTTTCATGTCCAGTTCTGTTGCTTCCTGAACTGCATACGGATTTCTCAGGAGGCAGGTCAGGTTTTCTGGTATTCCCAACTCTTTCAAAATTTTCCACAGTTTATTGTGATCCACACAGTCAAAGGCTTTGGAATATCGAGCCCATCTTTGAGTGAAATGTTCCCTTGATATCTCTAATTTTCTTAAAGAGATCTCTTGTTTTTCCTATTCTGTTGTTTTCCTCTATTTCTTTGCATTGATCACTGAGGAAGGCTTTCTTATCTCTCCTTGCTATTCTTTGGAACTCTGCGTTCAGATGCTTATATCTTTCCTTTTCTCCTTTGCTTTTCGCTTCTCTTCTTTTCACAGCTATTTGTAAGGCGTCCTCAGACAGCCATTTTGCTTTTTTGCATTTCTTTTCCATGGGGATGGTCTTGGTCCCTGTCTCCTGTACAATGTCACGAACCTCCATCCATATTTCATCAGGCACTCTATCTATCAGATCTAGTCCCTTAAATCTATTTCTTACTTCCACTGTATAATCATAAGGGATTTGATTTAGGTCATATCTCAATGGTCTAGTGGTTTTCCCTACTTTCTTCAATTTAAGTCTGAATTTGGCAATAAGGAGTTCATGATCTGAGCCACAGTCAGCTCCTGGTCTTGTTTTTGCTAACTGTATAGAGCTTCTCCATCTTTGGCTGCAAAGAATATAATCAATCTGATTTCGGTGTTGACCATCTGGTGATGTCCATGTGTAGAGTCTTCTCTTGTGTTGTTGGAAGAGGGTATTTGCTATGACCAGTGCGTTCTCTTGGCAAAACTCTATTAGCCTTTGCCTTGCTTCATTCCGTGCTCCAAGGCCAAATTTGCCTGTTACTCCAGGTGTTTCTTGACTTCCTACTTTTGCATTCCAGTCCCCTATAATGAAAAGGACATCTTTTTTGGGTGTTAGTTCTAAAAGGTCGTGTAGGTCTTCATAGAACCGTTCAACTTTGGCTTCTTCAGCGTTACTGGTTGGGGCATAGGCCTGGATTACTGTAATATTGAATGGTTTGCCTTGGAAACGAACAGAAATCATTCTGTCGTTTTTAAGATTGCATCCGAGTACTGCATTTCGGACTCTTTCGTTGACCATGATGGCTACTCCATTTCTTCTAAGGGATTCCTGCCCACAGTAGTAGATATAATGGTCATCTGAGTTAAATTTACCCATTCCAGTCCATTTTAGTTCGCTGATTCCTAGAATGTCGACGTTCACTCTTGTCATCTCCTGTTTGACCACTTCCAATTTGCCTTGATTCATGGACCTAACATTCCAGGTTCCTATGCTATATTGCTCTTGACAGCATCGGACCTTGCTTCTATCACCAGTCACATCCACAATTGGGTATTTGTTTCTCTTTGGCTCCATCCCTGCTGCTGCTAAGTCACTTCAGTCGTGTCCGACTCTGTGCGACCCCATAGACGGAAGCCCACCAGGCTCCCCCGTCCCTGGGATTCTCCAGGCAAGAACACTGGAGTGGGTTGCCATTTCCTTCTCCAATGTGTGAAAGTGAAAAGGGAAAGTGAAGTCGCTCAGTCGTGTCCGACCCTTAGCGACCCCACGGACTGCAGCCTACCAGGCTCCTCCATCCATGGGATTTTCTAGGCAATACTACTGGAGTGGCTTGCCATTGCCTTCTCCGGGCTCCATCCCTAGGTATCTCTAATTTTCTTGAAAAGCTCTCTAGTCTTTCCCATTCTATTGTTTTCCTCTGTTTCTTTGCATTGATCACTGAGGAAGGCTTTCTTAATCTCTCCTTGCTATTCTTTGGAACTCTGAATTCAAATGGGTATATCTTTCCTTTTCTCCTTTGCTTTTCACTTCCCTTCTTTTCACAGCTATTTGTAAGTCCTCCTCAGACAGCCATTTTGCTTTTTTGCATTTCTTTTTCTTGGGGATGGTCTTGCTCCCTGTCTCCTGTACAATGTCACGAACCTCCGTCCATAGTTCATCAGGCACTCTATCAGATCTAGTCCCTTAAATCTATTTCTCACTTCCACTGTATGATCGTAAGGGATTTAATATAGGTCATAACTGAATGGTGTAGTGGTTTTCTCCACTTTCTTAAATTTCAGTCTGAATTTGGCAATAAGGAGTTCATGATCTGAGCCACAGTCAGCTCCCAGTCTTGTTTTTGCTGACTGTATAGAGCTTCTCCATCTTTGGCTGCAAAGAATCTAATCAATCTGATTTCATTGTCGACCATCTGGTGATGCCCATGTGTAGAATCTTCTCTTGTGTTGTTGGAAGAGGGTGTTTGCTATGACCAGTGCGTTCTCTTGGCAAAACTCTTTTGCCCTGCTTCATTCTGTACTCCAAGACCAAATTTGCCTGTTACTCCAGGTGTTTCTTGACTTCCTACTTTTGCATTCCAGTTCCCTTAGTCAAATCTCTTACTATCCATTAGTGAGAAGCTTGAGGGCAAGGGAGTCCAATTGTTGCTGGCTGTACATATCAGCAGCTCAGGACAGAGTACCACAGAGGGTGGAGAATGATTCTGGAGGGACAGAAGGAGAATATTCAGCAAAGAAGGAAAACCTTTTTATTTCTTTATTTGGTTCTTATTTGAAATATGAACCTATTTTAATGTGTTTACCCTTAAAAAGTTGTCAGTTTTTATTATTCTTTAAACTTGAATGGCCATTAGATTGTTAAAGCCCACTCAGGAACTGCTTTTTAAAGTATTAGATTATGTTTTTATTAGGTGCTATTTATGATGAAAGTCATGACCTAAAAGTTTCTTTTACTTTGGATATTTGACATTAAAATGACTTACAAAGAAGAACTATGGATCCTTATTACATGGAGCAATAAAAATGGATGGGATATTTATACAAAGAAGTGCTTTTTGTTAGATAGTTGTTTCTCAGTTTCCCTGAATGCTACTTTGTAAACCCATGAACATGGGGGAGAAAGGCTCTGGACAGAGGTTGTGACTATATGTGTAATCTATATACCACTACTTTTCTTTTTTAAAAGCATACCTTATGTTTAGAAACAGTAATCATAACACAGGAGAGGCAAGGGTCTTTCCAAGCCAGGAGCAGCCTTATTATACATGGGAGAAGGCATTTCAAAGGAGGGTTAGAAACGTCTATAGACAGTGATATATTCTCAGTTGTGTCCGACTCTTTTCGACCCATGGACTATAGGCTACCAGGCTCCTCTGTCCATGGGATTTCTCAGGCCAAGAATACTTTAGTGGGTTGCCATTTCCTCCTCCAGGAGATATTCCTGACCTAGGGTTCAAACCTGAGTCTTCTGCATTGGCAGGTGGATTATTTACCACTGAGCCACCTGGGAAGCCCCATCGACTCTGATAGAGGAGTACAAAAGGGGCTTGCAGAGGAGACCAAGGACTTTGATCTGTCCTGCTTTCAAACGTGGGGGCTATTTGGCTTTGATCTAACCCTGATACCAGTTCTGCTGCTCTTGATGGTGGAGGGAGAGTCTTGAACCCCTACAGGTTATTTGTATCTCTACATTCAGGAAGGAAAGTAGAGAAGCTGGTGGTAAAGACTTCTCAGTTTATGAGATTAATCTGTGTTAAATCAGTGGTGAGAAGGGATAGTTGGGATTTAAATAGAACTCCACGCCCTGAAAATTGAATGGAATTTAGCGATCACCTGGTGTATTTATTCTTCAAGCCTAAAGGACAAAGCCTAAATAAATCCCCGGACAAACCTCACTCTCAGCTTTTCCTAAAACAGTGCTTCAGTCAGGCAAATTATTATGCAAGCTGGGGTCTATTTGCCTTCTCTGAGCAAATCCATGCCTCTTCACCTCTTACTTGTTAGAAAATAATCCTTTATAATTGCTGGTTTTGTGTTTTCAAAGAGCTTCCCCTTAACTTTTAACCCTACCCATTAATCACAGAGGAAGAGACCGAAACACTTTAACTCTTAAATTTAGCATCGGTGCACTCTGCAACACCATGGAGCTGCCTTCTGTTGACAGGATTCTGCACTGGGAGAGCAAACTCTTAAAATAGGGAAAAGATACTGGGAAGCAGTTGTCAGAGGGATTCTGAAGGCATTCCTGTTCCTCTACTAAGGCCTAGAATTTCCCCAATTCTACCAGTTCACTTCTCTGAATCTTCTATGACCTTCTATAGGAATGTGACTGTCCATATTGGAGAGTTATTTGCTCAAATTGAAGTGTGTCTGATAGAAATTGTTGAAGTGTTAATTACAGCAGGTTGTTTGATAGGTCAATGTACTAATTGATGTGACAAACAGTTATTAAGTATTTATGAAGTTCAGAGGGCTGCTGTGGGTGCTGTGAGTCACAAAATGTGTGTGTGTGTTTGTGTGAGTGCATGCTCAATTGTGTTCAGCTGTTTTGTGACCTTGTGGACTGTAGCCCACCAGGCTTATCTGTCCGTGGGATTTTCCAGCAAGAATACTGGAGTGGGATCAAACCTGTGTCTTGTGCAATGCAGGCGGATTTTTTACCACTAGTGCGTGCCACCTGGGTAAATGGGAGATGATAAATGATTCCTTCCCAAATGATTTTGTAATGTAGTAAGAGACCCTCCAGCAGAGAGAGAGGGATATTTGGGATATCCCAAATAGTGAAATAACCCTGAGTTTTCTTGTAAACGTTGGATTTGATAACTATTTTGAGATGGGTATTTGACAGCACTACATACTGTGATGGGGTAACTTGAGTATGAAGGTCTCAGGGGACAGATGAGATGTTTAGTGGGATGCCCTGTGGCTAGGATGTTCTGTGGATAACATATCTATGTTCCATGCAAATGACTTATGAATTTTTCAAAATATTTGAGTTATCTTGGGGCTGTATTTAAAAGGAGAAAGAGCAGAGGTTCAAATAAGGGTATGGAATTCTTGGCCCCTCAACAGCTAGTAGTGTTGGATTCATGAGTTTCGAGGGTGATAATGTGCAAAAAGTGAAATTAGGAGGCTGCAAAATAGGTAAATTTTTTATTTCAGACAAGTGTAGGGAACCTAGGCTATCTAGAGATAGACAGAGAACCATATTGTCAGAAGTTGAAGAAATATAATTTCAGTAATGTTTTTAGTTTTAACATGAAACATTGTAAAATCATCTTTTTTGAGGTATAATACATCTACAGTAAAATAAACCCATTTAAAGTATATTTCAGTGGGTTTTGGTAAATTGGTATAGTTGTGTAATCACCACAATCAAAATATAGAATATTTCATCACTCAAGAAAGTTCCCTTGTGCCCCTTTTCAGTTATTTCCTACCTTGACTCTTGGCCTCAGGCAACTGCTGATATACTTTCTGTCACTGCAGATTAGATCGGTCTTTTCTAGGATTTCATCTGAAAGGAGTCGTACCATGTGTACTCTTTTTGTCTGGCTTGTGTTTGCTCAGCATGTTTCTGAGATTCAGTCATGTCGATCTGTATATTAGCAGTTCTTTCCTTTCTATTTCTAAGTATGTATCCATTTGGCTCCTTGTGGATATTTGGATTGTTCCCAATGTTTGACTACTGTTAATAAAGCTACTGTAAACATTCATGTACAGTTTTTTTATTGAGGTATAGTTGATTTACAGTATTGTATTGGTAACAGGTATACAGGAAAGTATGTTATACATATATATTATTTTTTCCAATTTTTTCAGTATTATTTATTATAAGATACTGAATATAACTCCCTGTGCTATACAATAAATCCTTGCTGTCTATTTTGTATATGGTAGTATATCTATACTCCCAATTTATCCATGTCTCCCCATCCTCTTTGGTAACCATAGTTTGTTTTCTATGTCTGTGAGTCTATTTCTGTTTTATAAATAAGTTCATTTGTCTATTTTTTAGATTTCACATATAAGTGATATCATATAATATTTGTCTTTCTCTGACTTACTTCACTTAGTATGATAACGTCTAAGTCCATTTGTATCACTGCAAATGGCATTATTTCATTTTTTATGGCTGACTAATATTCCATGTATATGTATATATATCTGTGTGTGTGTGTGTGTATATATAAAATATATCTTCTTTATCCATTCATCTGTTGATGGACACTTAGGTTGCTTCCATGTACAATTTTTGATTAGAAATATGTTTTGATTTTTCTTGGATGAATACCTAAGAGAGGAATTGCTTGGTTGTATACTAAGTATATGTCTACCTTTATAGGAAACTGACAAACTATTTTCCAGGAAGTTGTACCATTTTTTGTTGCAGTAGCAACTGAAAGTTCAAATTTCCCTGCATCTTTGTGAACACTTGGCATGGTCATTCTTTCAAAATTTTACCCTCCTTTCAAAATTTATGGTCATAATTTAAAAATATTAGGTGTGTAGTGGTATTTTATTTTGGTTTTAATTTGTGTTTTCCTGGTGACTAATGATGTGCTTGTTGTCTATTTGTATATAAAGGAGATCAATCCTGGGTGTTCATTGGAAGGACTGATGCTAAAGATGAAACTCCCATACTTTGGCCACCTCATGCGACGAGTTGACTCACTGGAAAAGACTCTGATGCTGGGAAAGGTTGAGGGCAGGAGGAGAAGGGGACAACAGAGAATGAGATGGCTGGATGGCATCACCGACTCGATGGACATGAGTTTGGGTGAACTCCGGGAGTTGGTGATGGACAGGGAGGCCTGGCGTGCTGTGATTCATGGGGTTGCAGAGAGTCGGACACGACTGAGCGACTGAACTGAACTGAACTGAACTGAACTTTTGTGAAGTGCCATGTCTTTGGTCATTTTTTTTATAGTGTTTACTTTCTTGTTGAGTTGTAATGATTCTTTATATAGTCAGGATATAACTTCTTTATTAGATATCATGAATATTCAAAGTACTTTTGGACTGCAAGAAATTGCTGAAAATCTTGCCACAGTAGTAGTTTCAATACATAATCAAAATAAGAACATTGGTTTGGTTGCTAAAATGTAACACATTTGCTCTCATGTAGCTCATTTGAGTATAATAGAAAAATGTAGATTAAAAATACTTTTTGTCATCTTCAATTTCATGATATCAGATTTCAAACAAGAGGCCTGTCTTCATATTGCTTTTCAGTACACTCTGAAATCCACCTTTTTTTTGAAGTATATATTTTTCAAGATAGCTGCCAATTGAGTTCTAATTTCACATTCCATTCTTTTTTCCTGGCAACACCTTTGAGAAACATATGCTTCCAACTTCAGCTACTGCTTTTTGCTCCATATGCCTCCTGTTCCATTTCTAGGTATCAGGAAGGCATTTGAGCTGGTTATGTGCATGAATAAGTTCATGGAGCTTCTTGGAGGAATCAGGCCCTCCAAGTAGGAGGGAGAGCTTCCCTGGTGGCTCAAATGGTAAAGAATCTGCCCGCAATGCTGGAGGACCTGGGTTTGATCCCTGGGTTGGGAAAATCCCCTGGAGAAGGAAATGGCTACCCACTCTAGTATTCTTGCCTGGAGAATTCTATGGACAGAGGAGCCTGGTGGGCTACAGTCTATGGGGTTGCAAGAGTCAGACACAACTGAATGATTTTCACTTTCTCAGTTCACTTCTGTTCAGTCGCTGAGTCGTGTCTGACTCTTTGTGACCCCATGGACTACAGCACGCCAGGCCTCCCTGTCCATCACCAATTCCTGGAGTCCACTCAAACTCATGTCCATTGAGTCGGTAATGCCATCCAACCGTTCACTTTCTAATAGGAAGGAAAAGAGAACTTGCCTGCTACCAGTTTTTAAAAAGTGACTTAGGAACATATAGTGCCATCCCTCTTCCTGTCAGTGACTTTAAGTTTTAAGCTATAGGAACACTTGTGCTGAATTGCTTCAGTTGTGTCCAAGTCTTTGCAACCCACTTGCTCATCAGCTATTCCTTGTGCTGTCTCTGTACATTGCCCTAAAGCTTAACTTCATGGTGGAGAACACAGACATAATTCCCGAGAGTACTTGGAGGGACTGATGCTAAAGCTGAAACTCCAATACTTTGGCCACCTCATGCGACGAGTTGACTCACTGGAAAAGACTCTGATGCTGGGAAAGGTTGGGGGCGGGAGGAGAAGGGGACGATGGAGAATAAGATGGCTGGATGGCATCACCGACTCTGTGGACATGAGTTTGAGTGTACTCCGGGAGTTGGTGATGGACAGGGAGGCCTGGCGTGCTGTGATTCATGGGGTTGCGGAGAGTCGGACACGACTGAGCGACTGAACTGAACTGAACTGAACTTAGGGAACAGATGCTGAGGGCAAGAGAAGGAATTAGGATTCTTGAATGCTCCTAATGCCATTCATTTCTGTCCCTCCTGCCACTTATCGTCATCTGCTCTTGTTGACAGAATGGCTCACAGGACAGTATTTGGTTCAGTGAGATGGAATAGGCATTCTGCAAATGCATTAGTGTGACATATTTGGTCTTACGATCCCCTGTTGCTGAAAGGTATTAAAGAAATCTCCCAATCTAGGTATAGGCTGTTCTGGCTGGTTTCATCTAAACTTACATTGTTATGTAAACTATAAAATAACAGATCAGTGAAAGTGTTTCTTCTTTTAGAAATTGTTGACCTTTCTAGAGTTGTATTTCTGGCCTTGCTTACTTTGAATATATCTAATCAATGGACGGTAAGTGACGTGATTCCTGAATGACTAAAATAGCTACCTTTTCCTCCTATCTCACAGACTTTAGGCCTAGCAGAATTCCTCTAGCTTCACTCAGAGCTTATGTTTTCTATTAAATATGACTTTCATAAGT
Source organism: Moschus berezovskii (assembly GCF_049115385.1). NCBI lineage: Eukaryota > Metazoa > Chordata > Mammalia > Artiodactyla > Moschidae > Moschus > Moschus berezovskii. Next base: position 129,446,187 of record NC_142460.1, on the reverse strand, counting down.
CTGGTTATCTGGTTTCCAGGTCCACAGCTATTAAAAGCAAAAAGGAAGGTGAGGTGGTGAGGGACTCCTATATGCAGAAACACTGATAGCAGATCAGAGGAAGAGACCACCATATTAAAAAAAGGACATGATTTTCAAAACCAATTTGGGATCATATAATAAGATGTAGCAAATCCCATTGGACCCCAGGGAAATCCCTGTGATATAAGTCATGCCAGTGACATGATGGTCCTGAGTCATAAAGAAAATATTAAGCAATCATCCTGTGTTCTTTGTAATAAAATTCTAGGTAGATTTCAAACCAAAATCATTAAGTAAATGTTGTTATACATCAAGATTTAAGGCTTTGGCCATCAGGAAAACTTTCTCCTGTTTCCTGTCCTGATTCTTCTGTGCCCTCCCCTGATCCCCCGCACAGACACTATGCACACTAGCTCCTTCTTATCCAGGACTCAGCTGCTAAGGGTGTTTTCCTTAGGAAAATTGATTTAACTGCCCCTTCTTTGATTACCCTTTGCTTGTATGTATCTTCGTGACATTCAGAGCACCATATGGTAATTGCCCATTTACTTGCTCAGCTTTTGCACCAGACGGAAAGCTATTCACTGATATATATGCCTAGCTCAGTAGTACCAGCACAAAATAGATGCTTAACAAATAGTTCTTGAATAAATGAATGGCTGAACAGATGTGAATGAATCCAGAATAACTTCTGGGTAGCCAAGATTTGTCTGTACAGTACTTTGGAAGAGCAGCCTGCCCAAACCTTTTGAAAATGTGTGTTCTCATCTGTATGGAAATATCTGTTACACAGAGTCTCAGCAGATAAGAATTCAGAGTAGGATCAGGGATTTCTTTCAGATGTGAAAGACAAACTGAATCTAAAAAGTTGTACCATGTGTAAATATTGTAGCATAATAGAAAAATTACAGATTAAATATATCTATCCTTAATGGTTTTTGTTTGGTATTAAAAATGCCCATATCACATCACACAATTGGATAGATTGTTTTCCTCTAATTAAATAATTTTGGAAAATGATACTTTGAGAACCTTTAGCTCACCATTGACTTGACTGAGAGAGAACAATAAGAAATGTGCTATATACATCTACTCAGTAATAAAATACTGTCGTTTGGAATAATTTTAATCCAGCAAAGAGACAAGACTCATTACTAACAGGTTTGCTAATAATCAGAAATTAGAGGACATGGATAACATTAGGTGATAGCCTTAAATTTCAAAATGCCATGTTCAGATCATTAGACCTAGAAGCACAGTGATACATACAAATGAAGGGAAGTTGAGTTTAAAGTTTAGTGCCAGGAATAAAACAAATTAGAGCAAAGGGTTATTAAACCCTGGGTAGTTAGTGAAAAAAATTGTGAAATCTTCTCGGACTAGGATAATGGCTTTGAAATTCCCTTTTTTTTATATGCATGAGAATCATAACCACCACTATACTATTTAGCTTTAGAATAAAATTGGTGAAACCCACTAAAGACAGGAAGAGTCTGGTTAGACTGGGTATTTTTAGGGCCAGCTCTGTGCACCCTTTGATTCAGGAGGACTGACTGAGAAGCCTTTTCTGAGGGCCTTTTTTCTTCCTCTTTTTTCCTCTCCCTTTGGCCTGTGACAACTGTGTTCTGCTTTTTCATTTATCTGAGGTCATAATTGAGGCCACTTAAGAACTGGGCTTTCTTCCAAAATAGGGTATTTACTTGTGACCATTTTCACAGTGCTGTCTTAAAGATAAAAAAATAACCAATGGCTCTAATAGGTACACCTGGGCCGTGTTCTCATGCTGCTCATGGTAGGTACCTTCATCAGCTCAAGCATAGAGAAGGCTGTTAGAAAGGGAGAGGTGCCTGTTATACAAAAGCTAAAAGTCTAATAGTTTGCTTTCAGACTGAAGAAAATTTTTTTCTCCTGTCGGAAATAGCTGCATCCAAATGTCATATATATACTTTGTCCTGTTTTGTGTTAGAACATCAATAAGCGAGTAGCTGGTGTGAATTGCTCTATGAAACTTGGGCTCAAGAAAACATTACTTGTCTTTATTTTTATTGCTCCAGTTAAATTGATTTTTGAGCCCTTCTTGTCAGGATTGGTGAGGAATCGGATGTCAGTTGTTATTGAGGTTCTCCTCCAGTGCCGCCGCCACCTTCCCCCACCCGCCCACCCCTGCGCACTGTCTTGTCCTGGTCTCTCAGGGTTTAAATGGCCCTTGGAACACAAGGAGAAGTCTGGCCCTGAGCTGTCATCATGGTCACCATGGCTGCTTCTGTTTACTTTGCCAGGGCTGGAGTAGCACTCCACTGCCTGGGCCTATCACTGTGAGGGGCTCCCTGAAGTGCCCACCCATAGTCCTTGTCCCTGCAGACAGGCTATGTGGTGCCAGCCAAGGGCAGTATGCCCAGAGCCAGAACACTCATTGTGCTCACTCTACTCAGAGGTCTGCCACCTCTGAGGGCTTTATGGAAATAAGGGCCAGGCCTTCCAGACTGACCTGAGGGATCCACTGCATCCCCAGCCTGCCTCTCACCCTCCCCAGGCTTCTAGGTACCTCCACTCTGGAAGAACTTTGCTTCGTCTTGTCTTTTACAATGAGGTTTATGACCCATCTGGAAGCTCTAAATGGATAAAACTCTAGGACCACAAAAGCCTATTTACTTTCCTGTGCATAAGATGGTTTTAGTTTTTAGGAATGCAGTATCATGGTCTCCCATCCCCCAAGGATGAACTGCATATTTTGTTGAGACAGCTGAAACCCGGCAGTTGCATTTATGCATTTAGTTTTCATATCCTGCCCCATTAAATCCTCAGTCACTCACATTCCACCCCCCGCCAAGTTTTTGCAAGGCTTATCATGCATGCTCTGCAACTTAAGAATTTAGGGTCTTATATGCCTTGCAAGTGTGTTATATAATCTTAAAAAGAGACTGGTGTGCCATTCTCCCTCTCTCTCTCACACATTCAGCACACAATCTTTAAAGGCCTGCGATTGCTTGTTTTGGACAATCTTTTTTATAAATCAGAGGGTGGTGGTGAGGGAATCTTTGTCTCAGAATGCTGATATTATGAAGGTACTTTGCTCATTCCCCAGACTGTTGCTATCACTGTGAGGGGCTCTCTGAAGTGCCCACCCATGGTCTCACTAGAAACTGACCACACACGATCCAAATGTCTCTTGTCATCCACCAGGTTCATCACTTGCATCTTTCTGGTTCCTATTATGTAATTGACCCTCCCATCTATATCTAAAGAACTTGATGGGATTTTATAGTCTTTCATATTCTTAGGACCATATAACTCTAAAAGATACTTAAATGATATATATTGAATTTGGCTATCTCGAATGTACCTTGAAGTCATTCCCATAGCAGTAAAAACTGAAAAAATTTATGCATTTTTGGTATGTGCAGATAAGCAAACTTAGATGATTCTTAAAAAATAAAAGTTATTATACAGTTGGCATATGTGTCAGGCTCAGTGCTAGGCAAAAAGAAGACAGTCATGAATTCTCTCCTCATAAAGAATGTGGTAAAGTGAGATTGACCATATCCTAGAAGTGAAATTCAGGTAATATAAGGACAGATTATTTGTATACTGGGCCTGTTTTACCAGTAAATTGCCAATGAATAAACCTCCAAAGGTACTAATTTACCCGTTGTTTGGAGTGAAACTAATGCCTGTCCAATTTGCAGTTGCTATAAAATTATTTTTACTGGCAAAGTGACTGTCTGGTTACATCAAGAATAACCTCAAGGAACAAAGAAAAAAAAAGTCCAATTCTAAAAGCAATCGATAGATTCCCTATTCACTGATGAGCTTTATTTTAAAATGAAGTCATGCCTTTTAAGATCTCACTTTAAATATCATAATAAAGCTTGATCATAAGGAGTTTCGGCATCTTGCCTTGAAGTCCGTCAGGAAATTGGAATGAGTCAGAACCTAGTTAGACTGATTCCTGCCTTATTTCCAGTTTAAGATATTTTTTTTTTTGAATGAATGTTTTATCATTCTGGAAGAGCTTCATGAGAACCATATGCTTTATTTCCTGATTCTTAAGAAAGGGCTTTAGGAGTTAGTCAAGATGACTTAGAAAATGTGGCCTTATTTTAGCAAGTTGTAGGTCATTGCATAGTACACACAGCTGGTTTATTAAGTGGGTTTAACTCATGACCGGAGAAGGCAATGGCAAGCCACTCCAGTACTCTTGTCTAAAAAATCCCATGGATGGTTGAGCTTGGTAGGCTGCAGTCCCGTGGGGTCGCTAAGAGTCAGACACGACTGAGCGACTTCACTTTCACTTTTCACTTTCACACATTGGAGAAGGAAATGGCAACCCACTCCAGTGTTCTTGCCTGGAGAATCCCAGGGATGGGGGAGCCTGGTGGGCTTTCGTCTATGGGGTCACACAGAGTCGGACACGACTGAAGTGACTTAGCAGCAGCAGCAGCAACTCATGACAACACACGGAATAGCTTTCTTCTCTCACCACTGCTCTCAAACCATGTCACATCAAAGAATATTGGACTGGGTGCTAGAATATTAAATAGAAAAGTAGTTAGCTATACTTCATTTAAAAAAAAAAAGGTAATTAGCCATAAGGGAATACCAGTTTCCCCTCAGTCAGCCTCACTTCTAAATGAATATTGAAGCTGAGTTGGAAATTCAGACAGTGTAAGAGAGCTTACCCTTCTTTGATATGACCCCAGAATGTTCTCTGCTGGGCAAAATAGTCTTTTTCAACAAAGCTTGTATAGGTGTGGTTGAACCTTGTGAGCATGATAAAGTCTCAGGACAATCTTCTTGGATTCTGGGACTCCTAACATCTTCAGAAGATGATTTTTTATTCTTCTCAAGGGAAGTGGGTAGAATTATCCAACTCTGTTATCTGATACTCTAAGACAAGTTAAACCACAAACTGTATGCCCCTTTCCCAGAGATTGAGCAAAGAGGGTAAAAGTTTTTCTGCAAATGCCTTGTTGAAGGTCTTTCTTCAGAAGTTATATTCACTCATTCTGTTTATTTTTAAAATTTATTTGTTTTTGGCTGCCCTGGGTCTTCGTGCAGGCTTTTTCTAGTTGCAGTGAGTGGGGTCTACTCTTTCGGTGTGCAGGCTTCTCATTGTGGTAGCTTCTCTTGTTGTGGCGCACAGGCTCTAGGCGCGTGGGCTTCAGTAGTTTCAGCCCTCGGGCTTGGTAGCTGTGGCTCAAGGGCTTACTTGCTTCATAGCATGTGGAATCTTACCAGACCAGGGATTGAAGCAGTTTTCCTTGCATTGTTAGGCAGATTCCTATCCACTGTGCCACCAGGGAAGTCCTCTGTTTATTTTAGAAAAGAAATTAGTTAAGGTTTAACCTCTCTCCTAAATGACAAAGGAGGATATGATTGGATATTGTCATTGAGCCATGATTTCTGCCCTACGAAAAAAATTATCGTCTTAGGCACAGTCAATTGAGTATTCCCACAGCGCTTAGCTATGAGAAAAAACCAGCCACATCAGCTTGAAGCCTAGAAATTTTGGATACATTGAAGAATCCAGTCTTGCAGAGGGTTCCAATAGTGTGGGTAATAGCTTGGTATTATTTTTGAGAGGAACATAAAAACCTTTTGGCTGTTCTCCATCTCTTTATATTCTTAAACTTCTAGAATTAACCAGCCCAGAGACAAAATCATCTCTAGTTTTGGCATGTTCTATCCTAGGGAGAGAGAGGGAATCAAGTCTAACCAGCCAAAATCTATCCCGATAATGAATGGGGCAACTTCTCGATGTGGAAGTCAACCCCTACCTATATATTGTTCTCGAAAACAGAGTAAAATAGTTTAAGCAGCCATGGGGCTTAAGTGTTAGAAAAATATACTATCATAAGTATAGTAGGCTTCCTGGAAAACATTTGCTGTTTCAAGGCTTGGTAGAGGTATTGGCATATGCCCTCCACAATCAAAATGTAATATATAATACCTTGTGACATACTATAGGGCACAGAGCAGTTGTATAGAAGACTGACTTCCCCACATGGGACCAAGATAAGTCAGTTACATGATATTTTTGCAACGTGACAAGCTAAATTCTGACTTATGTCTGATGATACGAAATAATTCACATTCAGATTTCCTTTCAGATCTGTTATTCTCTGTCAGATGTTTATTGACATAAAACCCCATTGAGGTTCATTTTTATCTTGCTCAGCAAAATAGAAAAATGACTATTCTCTGCTGTTTGTTTTATATTCTGTTTAAGAATAAACTGCTTCTGTACAAACACACTCAACTTGTAAAATTCTGAAAATCAGCAAGCTACTTCTAATCATGGAAGTCAGCTCTTAGAATTCTAAATGTGGAAACCACACGTTGTTATCAAACAAGAAGCAGTCACGGCCATTTGCAACAGCCGCTGTTCGGCAAATCTGATTTACCAGTTCACTAAAATCCTTATTTGTAAGTGTCACATTTGCATGCATAAAATTGAATTTCTCATTCCAGTTCATGCTGCCAGTGAGTTTTGGAAGTAGGAATCATTATATTTTTGAGAGGTTTTTAATTTATTTAGTATGTGTATGTTGTAGAGCACATAGCTGCTGCTGCTGCTGCTGCTGCTAAGTCGCTTCAGTCGTGTCTGACTCTGTGCGACCCCATAGACGGCAGCCCACCAGGCTCCTCTGTCCCTGGGATTCTCCAGGCAAGAACACTGGGATGGGTTGCCATTTCCTTCTCCAGTGCATGCAAGTGAAAAGTAAAAGTGAAGTTGCTCAGTTGTGTCCAACTCTTAGTGACCCCATGGACTGCAGCCCACCAGGCTCCTCTATCCATGGGATTTTCCAGGCAAGAGTACTGGAGTGGGGTGCCATTGCCTTCTCCCAGAGCACATAGATGGAAATGCAGTACAGTTTTACTTAAAACTATATTTACTTTAACCACCCATTTGGTGATCAAAACAACAATTGAGTTTGGCCTAATTGTTCTAATTTTGTCATTATTAACAAAAATTTGTGGTCTTCAACTTTTATAGCAGTTATAAAGTGTTTTAATGAGTCCTTGTGTTTTCAGGATGCTGGTTGATGGTTTTGCTGTAAACTTTGGTGATGGACAGGGAGGCCTGGCATGCTGTGATTCATGGGGTCGCGGAGAGTTGGACACGACTGAGCGACTGAACTGAACTGAGTCTACTATTACTGGAAGCAGAATACCAAACTCTTCTAATTCATCACTTTAATAAGCCCTCACATCTGTGCCACTAATAATAAGAATAAAAATAACTACCTTAATGTTTTCAGAATTAAGATTTAGTCATGCCTATTATCTCAGGTAGTTTCCTCAGATGAAAGTGGTGATATTTTAATAACTAAAGCAGATATTATGAGGGAGTAAATTGAAGTCTCAGTTCAGTTCAGTTCATTCGCTCAGTCGTGACCAACTCTTTGCAACCCCATGAATCACAGCACACCAGGCCTCCCTGTCCATCACCGACTCTTGGAGTTCACTCAAACTCATGTCCATCGAGTCGGTGATACCATCCAGCCATCTCATTCTCTGTTGTCCCTTTCTCCTCCCGCCCCCAGTCCTTCCCAGAGAGGTTAAATGACTGGTCCAGGGTTGAAGAGTTAGTTACGTGTAGGGCCAGAGGGGACAGAAATCCACCTTCTGGTTCTGCTTATCCCTCTCTTACAAGGCACTAGCATTCTTTATGGGATACTCATGCCAAAGTTGATGGTGGTGGAAAATTAAGCCTACCAGAGCTGTAAGGCAAGCTAACCTCATGGCCATAAACCTCTGGATTCAGTAATCTAGCAGCTAGGAACACTGATGCTGGCAGAAGTGGAGGTACAGGTGACGGAAGCAGGATAAGAGATACAGCCTTTGAGACAAGCCTCCTTCAGGGACCTAACATTGAGGAGCCAGAAGGCTGGCTCTGTTACTAGTGCCCCTTTGCCCTAGTTTAGTCTGATTTCTTTTCTCTGCTAATTCATAACTCAATGACTCCCTCTATTTCTAGAGGGCCCCAGTGGCATCTCACTTTACGACTTCTGAACCATGATAGGTTGTACCATTCATTTTGTTGCTGGATTAGAGTTCTAGAATTTGGGAACTGAAGTCTACTGACCATTAGGCCAGGTTCTTTATTCCAAGGTGAGTGGAGTGAGGAAACTTGAGACAAAACAGCTAATAAATATAGTAGGCCTGGGACCAGAGCTATTTTATATCTCTTGCCAGCACGTGATTGCTCTCTGTAGTTTCATTTCAATAAGCCTGACTCCATACCAAGAATTCAAGCTCTTTGAGGACAAGGACTTCTTAGACCTTCCCAGAATAGCTACACAGTGCTGGAAAATTCCACAGTCATAGAAGTGTATACTGAGTTGCCTTTAGAGCAAAAGCATTCTGCTAGCTGTACTGGCTGTGTGGCTCCCTTCAACCAAGTAGGGGGATATTTGTTTCAGTTTGAGAAGTTTCTTTTCTGTCTTCATTATGATTGGCTGTGGGTAATGGGTTAAAAAATCAGATACTATTGTCGCAGGCCTGCACTCTGACCCAAATAGATGGGGACCAGGACAACATTCTTCTGGGCCCTCCTGACTTGCTTTGAATATTGGTTGGGTAGAGCCTGAATTGATAAAGGAACTTCTTTAAGAAGCAAGTCACTGGCACTTGTTTTATTTCAAGTATATTTCAAGGAGGGCTTGTTATAGCCCTATAAATAATCATTGATCCTCCCAGGATGCCTCACAGCAAGTATTTCTGTTTTACAGATGAATCGAGAAAGCGGAAGTTGTCAGGTTTGCTACCTAAGACAAATGGGTTGATGTCGTCAAATAGATGCTCTGAAGGTCGATGGGGCAGGGGGCCTTTTTCTGCATCTTTGCCTTTGCCAGATATGTGTACAAGGAACGTCCCATGCCTGAAAGTAAAGCTAGAAAACCCTAACCTGTGTTGCTTTAATATCCCAACCTCAGCAAAAGCCCAGAATCAAAGCCAGCTGTGTTATCTCTTCTAACCAGAAGCTGTCTGGAAAGTACAGTTGGAAAAGCAAAATAATTTCCAGTTTTGTCTTTGAAGTTGTCTGGTGTGATAGCATGGGTATTTAATACCTACTGTGGATATTTTTAAAATAGGGAGAATTATGAAGTGATAAATAGAGGAAGTGTTTGAACAACCACATTTTAAGTCCTAAAAAATAACCTACATAAAATTTGTTTTCCACCTTGACTTTGTAGTTGTGTCTGCATTCTGATGCTGATGAATTTTCTTTTTATGTTGGAGACTTATACATGCTGGTGGCAAAACTGTTCCACTTTATGTGATTTTTGTAGACTGCTGTAACAAAGTACCACATACTGCGTGGCATAAACAGCAGAAACTTGTTTTCTCACAATTCTAGAGGCTAGAAAGTCAAAATGAAGGTGTTGACAGGATTGGCTTCTTCTGAGGCCTCTCCCCTTGGCTTGCAGATGCCTGGCTGTCTTCTCCCTGTGTCTTCACGGGGTCTTTCCTCTGTGTGAATCTGTGTCCTAATCTCTTCTTGTAAGGACCTCAGTCATATTGGATTAGTGCCCACATTAATGACCTAATTTTAACTCCATTACCTCTTTAAAGGCCTTATTTCTGAATACCTCCACTTTCTGATGTACAGAGAGTTGGGATTTCAACATACAAGTTGTAGGGGCTAACAACTCAGTCTGTGGAAGGTATTTTGTTGGGTTTCGGGTATGACTTGCTACTGAAAGAGTTACAGTTAATTTAGCAACCACAAACAAGGTGGACTTTAATCAGAAATCAGCTTGATGTTTGCTTCTCACTGTCCAGTTAGGATGTGTTCAGTGGAGGAAGTTCTTCCCCTACCCTAGGATGAAAACTTGGGCAGTCCTATGACTTTCTGACAATTTACAAGTAATATCCTTGATTATTGGGCTTCCCTGGCAGGCTCAGATGGTAAACAATCTGCCAGCAATGCGGGAGACCGGGTTCAAACCCTTGGTCGGAAAGATGCCCTGGAGAAGGGACTGGCCACCCATTCCAGTATTCTTGCCTGGGAAGTCCCATGGACAGAGGAGCCTGGCAGACTATAGTCCTTAGGGTCGCAAAGATTCGGACACAACTGAACGACTAACACTGCTTTCCAGTGTGTACCCATCCTTGATCATGGGGACTTTTAAGTTGCAAATACAGTCTCAGGTCAGAGGATTAAATGAGCAGTTTGATGAGGTCATCAAAACTTCAAACTTGATTTGAAATGGGATCTTCCTATTTCCCTCATGCAGCTAAGACCTTTGTGATTAAGTTTCTGATCTTGCCAAGGTCTAAGCAGGAAAAGAGAGGGGCAGGGAGGTGCTCTTGATTGATGGTGACACAAAATGGCTTCATACTTTTAGTGCCTCCTAAATGCTGAAAGACTCCCTTTCCTGGTCACTTGTGTGAATTTTTCAGCCTCTCCCCTGACCTTACATTTTACTTAGTTATGCTGTAAGCATTGCTTTCTGTTCTCAGTCATCCATACCATACAGACTGTATGGAGTCTTTTTGCTCCTGCAAGCCATCCTGCTGGGCAGGACCCATTGTCTTCTCTCTCCCACTAGCTCTCTTGCCCTGGGGCCCACATCTGTCCCCAGGAAGTGCTTGAGGGGATCCTGTGACAAGTGCTGGGGCTCAGGCCAGGCCAGCTTGGTCACCTTGTCCTCCCACCTCTCCTTCAGTTCTTGCGCTCGTAGCTTTCTCAAGAGGGAGCCAGCCATTCATTCTCCCAAACTCCAAATGGGGGGACACATGCTAGGCTGTCCAAATGATATTTTGGAGCCCCTCTTTCCTGACATGAAGTGAAAGGAGATGTACCCACCACCTGCACCCACCTTCTGTATTATGTGTGGGAAGGCACATGTGAAACAGTGCTGCCCCATGAAATCTTCCCTGGAAACCCTTAAGTGTCATTCTCTTGACCCTTTCATTTTGCACATGGGTTACGCCTATTTAGAATCACAAGTGAATTATTAAATATTTCTTTTACAAATTTTCCCATGGGCCTGGAACTTCAAGTGGGAATTTCACTTTCATGGTATCTCAGTGGAAGCTTCCAATTTAATAGACCTTAGGAAAAAAAAGTACTCTGAAGCGTGAAGTGCTGTACAAGTGTAGGGAATTGACTCCCTTTGCTCTGAAGAGGTACAGTGACCGGATGTGACAGAAACAGAAAATACAGTGTGGCTGTCCTTGACAAAGCAGACATTTCCAACAGATTTATAGAGGTTGACTGGGGGGACTTTGTTTTGTGTCTCATTAATGCATGCTTTATTACTTAGTTAAGGTGGAATTGTTCATAATACATAGCTTTCAATTTGTGCTGCTCTCCCAACTAAATGTATAAATGGCAGTAATCAAAACGGTAGGGGACAAACACTTAAAGTGAAAAATGAGAGTCACCCAAGGAGCCAGCATTTCTCTCCCTTTTGGTTTCTGAAGCTTTGTGCCTGCACAAATACACACCATGTCCACACGCTCAGTGGAGGCTTCTATGGTTGTGGTACTTGGCCAAGATGCCCAGACTGATCGACCAATCCATAGCTCACTCAGAGAAGAATGTTCTTCATTCAAGGGTTGGAGAAGTTGTCCGAGAAAAGTAGAGATCCAGTGGGAAGCTGTACCTGTCCTTGGAATTCACATGTCTCTCCTTCATCTAGTAAGTTTATTTAGCAATTATTTATTGAACATCTTCTAGTTTCCCCAGGCATTTATACCATGTCTATAGGATAAGTTAGACAGACAGAACTTACAATCTAATAGAAACAAACATCAAACACTTAAGGGCACATTGAAAACTGGGCAAGGGGCGAGAAGAAAAGTGATAGCATGGAGAGGACGTGGGTGGAGGGACGGGATCACCTATCTTATTCTGGGGTTGAGGGAGACATTCTTGGCAGAGGAAGTATCAAGGGAGGGGATCACTGTTTGTCCAAGTATGCAGTTCATGGGCTTCCCTGGTTGCTCAGATGGTAAAGAATCCGCCTGCAATGCAGTAAACCCAGGTTCCATCCCTGGGTCAGGAAGATTCCCCTGGAGAAGGAAATGGCAACCCACTCCAGTATTCTTGCCTGGAAAATTCCATCGATGGAGGAGACTGGTGGGCTACAGTCCATGGAGTCGGAGATGATGACTGAACAAGTCAGTATACTAAATGAAATATTCCTTTTGATTAGAATGAAGTGTTTTACAGGAGTACAACTCAAGCCTTTTCCTCCAAAATGTTTTCTTCTTCAGATGGTGCTTGACTCTTATCCCAAGTAGAGCTTAGAGTTTGTTTAAAAAGACTACTTTGGAAATTGTCAGTGTTTACTGGAACAGAAGTTTGTGTATAATATTTTTTCTTAAGGGGTCAATTCTGCCTCTCAGAGCTTCTTGTCATCAGAAACCTAAAGAGTGCTCACAGAGGAGTTATTGTTTTGTTTTCTGCTTTCTTATTCTCTGTGGTTAATCCCTCTATTTATTCTACTTCATAGCAGGGATCCCAGGGGAATGGAGAGGGTCAGTAAGATGAATGAGGAAAGCCTCTTTGTCAATGAATAGTTTACTAATAATAATGTTTTCTTCAAGACAGATTACCTGAGGTTTTCTTCAAGACAGCAAGAAAGTGAATATGTTTATGAGCATATTGTGCAAAAGAACAATTTGGCTAGATAGACATGGGATGAATTGAGAAAGAGTCTGTATTTCCACTGCAATGCAAAAGCTGCTTATGAAGTGTGAACTGGAGAGAATGCTTGACACCTGTTGAGACTATCAGTTGTCAGTTTCATTTTGATAAAAACCATTTCCCGAATGCTGTATGACACAGGAGAAGTAGCATGGATGGCACGTTAAGAAACATGGGTTCTGGCTCCTGCTTTGCCCCTCACTAATGGTTATTCTTGAGTAGTTACTTGGTGCCTTGTTACCTCAGTTTCCTTGCTATAAGAAGAGGGTAGTGTTAAAACCTCCTCACTGTCTCTCAGGAGTGTTATGGGGATAAGTGAAGAAAACTTAATATTTTTTTATAATAAAAACCTTCACATCTGATGAATTACTATCATTGCCATTTGCTGGTTTTGAGTTTTATGCTTATGACGGATCTTGGTCTACAAAACTGTTCTCCCCAAGTTCGTTTATCCTGAGGCCAAGATTCATGACATCTTACCTGTGTACCTGGCTGGGTAAATGTCTTATGATGTGACTGTTCCTACTGCAATATTCCTGAGAGTCATGTGTATTAAAAAAGTCAGTCTTTTGAAGCAGAAAAGAAGTGGGTGTGAATTTGAGCCCCAGCGGTCACCACTAAATGACCCTAGGAGATTTTACTCTTTCTGTGCTTCAGGTTCCTCTGTGAAATGGTTTTGAGCGTTAAGTGATAAAAATGATGACAGCACCTAACCCACTGCTAGTTACGACAGGCTTAAAAGCCTAAGTGCTAGTGTTCTTCCCCTTAGAAAAAACTACCACTGTGGAACCTGTGCGTGTGTGTAAATTGCTCAGTCCTGTCCAACTGTTTGCAACCCCAGGGACTGAAGCCCACCAGGCTCTGTGTCCATGGAATTCTCCAGGCAAGAATACTGGAGTGGGTAGCCATGCCCTTCTCCAGGAGATCTTCCCAACCCAGGGATCGAACCCGGGTCTCCCACATTACAGACACATTCTTTATCATCGATCCACCGGTGAAGCCCTCCTATGAAACCTAATATTTGCAAAACAGATTTTTTTTTCCTATAAAAGCATTCATGAAGGGGTATGGCTATCATAAATTCAGTTTCTAAGTTTACTGCAGCTGAGAAAGTGAGGCACATCTGCATTTGTGGAGGGATTGGGGGCAGGAGGAGAAGGTGATGACAGAGAATGAGATGGCTGGATGGCATCACCGACTCGATGGACATGGGTTTGAGTGAACTCCGGGAGTTGGTAATGGACAGGGAGGCCTGGTGTGCTGTGATTCATGGGGTTGCAAAGAGTCGGACACGACTGAGCGACTGAACTGAACTGAACCATCATATTTTGTGTTTTGTTATTTTTTATTAAAGTACAATTGATTTACAATGTCATATTCATTTCTGGTGTACATTTCTGAAGTGATTCAGTTATACGAATATACTTATTCTTTAACGTTGTGGCTTATTACAGGATATTGGATTCGGTTCCCTGTGTGTGTGTGTGTGTATGTGTGTGTATGTGTTGTTGTTCAGTCGCTCAGTGGTGTCTCACTCTTTGAGACCACATACACCAGGCCTCCCTGTCCCTCACTATCTCCCAAGTTTGCCCAAGTTCATGTCCATTGCATTGGTGATATGCTGCTGCTGCTGCTAAGTCGCTTCAGTCGTGTCCAACTCTATGCGACCCCATAGATGGCAGCCCACCAGGCTCCTCTGTTCCTGGGATTCTCCAGGCAAGGACACTGGAGTGGGTTGCCATTTCCTAGTCCAGGGGATCTTCCTGGCTCAGGGTTTCAACCTGCATCTCCTACATTGGCAGGAGGATTCTTTACCATTGTGCCACCTGGGAAGCCCATATATATATATTTATGTATGAGTGAAGTGAAGTGAGTGAAAGTCGCTCAGTTGTGTCTGACTCTGCAACCCCATAGACTGTACAGTCCATGGAATTCTCCAGGCCAGAATACTGGAGTGGGTAGCCTTTCCCTTCTCCAGGGGATCTTCCCAATCCAAGGATCGAACCCAGGTCTCCCACATTACAGGCGGATTCTTACCAGCTGAGCTATCAGGGAAGCCCCATATATATGTATATATATAGGCTATGTCTTTGTGTGTGTATGCATATATATATACTATATGTATATGATTCAGTTATATATAGATATTTCATGCAAAGATGGGTACAATAAAGAAAAGAAATGTTATGTACCTAACAGAAGCAGAAGATACACAGAGGTGGCAACAATACACAGAAGAACTATACAAGAAAGATATTCATGACCCAGATAACCACAATGGTGTGATCATTCACCTAGAGCCAGATATCGTAGAATGCGAAGTGAAGTGGGCCTTAGGAAGCATCACTACGAACAAAGCTAGTGGAGGTGATGGAATTCTAGTTGAGCTATTTCAAATCCTAAAAGATGATGCTGTGAAAGTGCTGCACTCAATATGCCAGCAAATTTGGAGAACTCAGCACAGGACTGGAAAAGGTCAGTTTTCATTCCAACACCAAAGAAAGGCAATGCCAAAGAATACTCAAACTACTGCACAATTGCACTCATCTCACAAGCTAGCAAAGTAATGCTGAAAATTCTCCAAGCCAGGCTTCAACAGTACATTAACTGTGAACTCCCAGATGTTCAAGCTGGATTTAGAAAGGGCAGAGGAACCAGAGATCAAATTGCCAACATCAGTTGGATCATCGAAAAAGCAAGAGAGTTACAGAGCAACAGTTAGAACTGGACATGGAGCAACAGGCTGGTTCTAGATTGGGGAAGGAGTACGTCAAGAGTGTATATTGGCACCCTGCTTATTTAACTTACATGCAGAGTACATCATGTGAAATGCCAGGCTGGATGAAGAACAAGGTGGAATCAAGATTGCCGGGAGAAATATCAATAACCTCAGATATGCAGATGACACCACCCTTATGATAGAAAGTGAAGAAGAACTAAAAAGCCTTTTGATGAAAGTGAAAGAGGAGAGTGAAAAAGTTGGCTTAAAGCTCAACATTCAGAAAACTAAGATCATGGCATCCAATCCCATCACTTCATGGGAAATAGATGGGGAAACAATGGAAACAGTGCCAGACTTTATTTTCTTGGGCTCCAAAATCACTGCAGATGGGACTGCAGTAATGAAATTAAAAGATGCTTGCTCCTTGGAAGGAAAGTTATGACCAACCTAGACAACATATTAAAAAGCAGAGACATTACTTTGCCAACAAAGGTCCATCTAGTCAAAACTGGTTTTTCCAGTAGTCATGTGTGGATGTGCAAGTTGGACTAGAAAGAAAGCTGAGCACCAAAGAATGGATGCTTTTGAACTGTGGTGTTGGAGAAGACTCTTGAGAGTCCCTTGGACTGCAAGGAGATCCATCCAGTCAATCTTAAAGGAAGTCAGTCCTGAATATTCATTGGAAGGACTGATGCTGAAGCTGAAACTCCAATACTTTGGCCACCTGATGCGTAGAACTGACTCATTGGAAAAGACCCTGATACTGGGAAAGATTGAAGGTGGGAGGAGAAGGGGACGACAAAGGATGAGATGGTTGGATGGCATCACCCACTAGATGGACATGAGTTTGAGTAAGCTCTGGGTGTTGATGGACAGGGAAGCCTGGTGTGCTTCAGTCCTTGGGGGTCACAAAGAGTGGAGATGACTGAGCAACTGTACTGAACTGATATATATATTTTTTCAGATTTTTTTCCCTGATAGGTTTTTACAGAATTTTGAGCATAATTCCCTTGTGATATAGTAGGTCCTTGTTTGCTATCTATTTTATACATAGTGTGTATATATTAGTCCCTAATTTATCCCTCCCCCACCGTCCTTTCTTTTTTGGTAACCAGAAGTTTGTTTTTTGTGTCTGTGAGTTTCTTTGTATTTTGGAAATAAGTTCACTTGTGTCTTTTTTTTTTCAGATTCCACATATAGGCAGTGTCATATGTTTGTTTGTCTTTCTCTGTCTGACTTATTTCACTTAGTATGATAATCTCTGGGTCCCTCCATGTTGTTGCAAATGGAATTATTTCTTTTTGTAGCCAAGTAATATTCCATTGTGTGTGTGAAATATACACACACCATATCTTCTTTATCTATTCATTTGTTGATGGACATTTAGGTTGCTTCCATGGCTGTTGTAAACAGTGCTGCAGTGAACATTGGGCTGCATATATCTTTTCAGATTAAGGTTACAACCAGATATAGGTCCAGCTATATCTGGATGTAACCATATAGCAACTCAATTTTTAGTTTTCGGAGGAATCTCCATACTGTTTTCCATATGGCTTCACCAATTTACATTCCTACCAACAGTGTAGAAAGGTTCCCTTTCTCCATACCCTCTCCAGCATTTGTTGTGACTTTTTAATGATAGACATTCTGACCAGTGTGAGCTAGTACATCACTGTAGTTTTGATTTGCATTTCTCTGATAATTCACAGTGTTGAACATCGTTTCATGTGCTTATTGGCTATCTGTTTGTCTTCTTTGGAAAAACGTCTGTTTAGATCTGCCCATTTTTGATTGAGTTATCTGATTTTTTGTTGTTGTTATTGAGTTGTACGAGCTATTTGTGTGTTTTGGAATTAAGCCCTTGTCTGTTGCACCATTTGCTAATATTTTCTCCCACTCCATACGTTGTCTTTTCATTTTGTTTATCTTTTCATTCACTATGCAAAAGTTTATAAGTTTGATTAGGTTGCATTTGTTTATTTTTGCCTCTATGTTGCCTTGGGAGACTGACCTAAGAAAATACTGGTACAATTTATGCAGCAAATTTTAGGATTATTTGTTCTAGTTTTGTGAAAAACAGCATGAAATATTTGATAAGGATCACATTAAATCTGTAGATTGCTTTGTGTAGTATGGCCATTTAAACAATATTAATTCTTCAAAACCAAAGGCATGGAATATTGTTCCATTTCTTTAAATCATCTTCAGTTTCTTTTGTCAGTGTTTTCTAGTTCTTAGCATGTAAGTCTTTCACCTCTGTGGTCAGGTTTATTCCTAAATGTTTTATTTTTCTGATGGAATTTTAAAAGGGATTCTAATAACATCATATTTTAAAACATTGTAGTTATGTATTGTGTAGTCAAGGCTATGGTTTTTCCAGTGGTCATGTATGGATGTGAGAGTTGGACTGTGAAGAAAGCTGATCGCCGAAGAATTGCTGCTTTTGAACTGTGGTGTTGGAGAAGACTCTTGAGAGTCCCTTGTACTGCAAGGAGATCCAACCAGTTCATTCTAAAGGAGATCAATCCTGGGTGTTCATTGGAGGGACTGATGCTGAAGCTGAAACTCCAATACTTTGGCCACGTCATGCAATGAGTTGACTCACTGGAAAAGGCTCTGATGCTGGGAAAGATTGGGGGTGGGAGGAAAAGGGAACAACAGAGAATGAGATGGCTGGATGGCATCACCAACTCGATGGACATGAGTTTGAGTGAATTCCAGGAGTTGGTGATGGACAGGGAGGCCTGGTGTGCTGTGATTCATGGGGTCGCAAAGAGTCGGACACGACTGAGCGACTGAACTGAACTGAACTGAACTGATTATGAACTGAGTACAGCTGTTGTTTAGAAATATTATAGGAAACAATTCATTTTTATTTTATTAGCACTTGAAATGTTATGACCTGAATAAATGATTTTTATTATTGATTTACCTATTTTAAGAAAAAATTTTAAATTGTTTATAAAATTAAGACAAATAGAAAACAAAGTAATAAGAACTTGGAACAAAAACCAGATTGGTTAAAAAAAATAAATTTTTAAAAAGAATAAGTTAAATTTATTGGAACACCAAAAGAAAAAAAAAAGGACTTATTTTTGGAAACCTGATGATCAGTTCAGTTCAGTTCAGTTCAGTCGCTCAGTCACGTCCCACTCTTTGTGACCCCATGAATCACAGCACGCCAGGCCTCCCTGTCCATCACCAACTCCCGGAGTTCACTCAAACTCATGTCCACAGAGTTGGTGATGCCATCCAGCCATCTCATTCTCTGTCGTCCCCTTCTCCTCCCGCCCCCAATCCCTCCCAGCATCAGAGTCTTTTCCAGTGAGTCAACTCGTCACATGAGGTGGCCAAAGTATGAAGGACTGATGCTAAAGCTGAAACCTGATGATATATGGTGCAAAATACCTCCAAGGAAAGAGGAGAGCGAGGGCGCTACTTTGCTGCATTTCTTGTCTCTTGACCGTCAGTTTTCCTTGTCTTTCTTTTGAGTGTCTTCACCTCCCTGTATGCTCAACCCACTCATCATTTGCAAGAATGGGAAACTTGGGAGCCTGAGAGTTTGGTGGGAGATGACCCACAGCTGACCAAGAATTTATAGCACACAGATAGAAAGTGTACATTCTTTTTGTTGCCTTGACAATTTTTCCTGAATTGAGAGCTTCACATACTGTCTTGCCTGGGCTGTAACCTAACTTTCTCTCTTTATCTGAAATCTGGGCCAAGAATGGTGGAACAAATGACTTCAGACAGTCTGATTACAGAGAAAAGGTTTTTTGACCCAAAACTTTCTGTTTATGAATTTAAAATGGCTGAATCTCTCTTTAATAAAAGTGATTCTTGAGAAATGTGTTTAATGGAGGTTTATGTTGTTATGGATATTTCAGCCTAATGGTGTAATTACCATATGTCATTAGTCCTGTTCCTACAGGGAATTGGTCTTTTTTTTTTCCCTAAAGCTGCTGCTGCTGCTGCTAGGTCGCTTCAGTCATATCCGACTCTTTGTGACCCCATAGATGGCAGCCCACTAGGCTCCGCCATCCCTGGGATTCTCCAGGCAAGAACAGTGGAGTGGGTTGCCATTTCCTTCTCCAGTGCGTGAAAGTGAAGTCGCTCAGTCGCATCCGACTCTTAGTGACCCGACGGACTGCAGCCTACCAGGCTCCTCCGTCCATGGGATTTTCCAGGCAAGAGTACTGGAGTGGGGTGCCATTGCCTTCTCTGTTCCTAAAGCTAACAGGTAACAAAAGCAAATATTTTCAACTTTAGCATGTTATTTATTTTCATGTAAGTTGGCAAGATGAGGATATGGAAAACAAGAAATCTAGATCAGTTTCTTAAAAAGTGAAAACCATTAAGGTATGTTTAAACTACATGCCTCATGACGTCCCTCTCTGGGCTGGTGTTATATGGTGTGCTTCTCAGCTGCCTCTTCTGTTTTTAGACTTTGATTTTCTGTGGGTTACATCTGTGCCTGTTCTGCTCTGCCCTACCACACTTGCCTTTTTGGTAGGTTTCCTGCTGTGACCAGAGTCAAAATGATTGGAAAGGAGGGAAGCTTGACATTTAAGGAGGTTAATT
The DNA here is from genome assembly GCF_049115385.1 of Moschus berezovskii. NCBI lineage: Eukaryota > Metazoa > Chordata > Mammalia > Artiodactyla > Moschidae > Moschus > Moschus berezovskii. The sequence continues at coordinate 129,426,199 of NC_142460.1, read as the reverse complement.
TAAGAGAGAGCACATTCAGTGTTCCCATGGTACCACCAATCCAACTACTGTTTTTTCTTCCTTTTTCCGTTTTTTTCATCCATTGTTTTTTATTAAAGTAACATGTATTCATTGTAGAAATCCTCAAAAATACAAAAAACTTAAGGAGGAAAAAAAAAATCATATGAAATTCCTCTACCCAGAGAGAACCACTGTTCTCTTTTGCCAGTGTACATCCTTGTTTTATGTGTATGTGAGTTCACACCAGAGCGACAGTTTGGTAAACGTTTTTTCAGGTAGCAGTACTGTAAATTTTTCACATTATTAAAACTTCTTTTACATCATTTTTGATGGTTGTGTTGTGTTCCATCATATAAATATATGTTCACTTCAGTTCAGTCACTCAGTCGTGTCCGACTCTTTGCGACCCCATGAATCGCAGCACGCCAGGTCTCCTTGTCCATCACCAACTCCCGGAGTTCACCCAAACTCATGTGCATCGAGTTGGTGATGCCATCCAGCCATCTCATCCTCTGTCGTCCCCTTCTCCTCCTGCCCCCAATCCCTCCCAGCATCAGGGTCTTTTCCAGTGAGTCAACTCTTCGCATGAGGTGGCCAAAGTATTGGAGTTTCAGCCTCAGCATCAGTCCTTCCAATGAACACCCAGGACTGGTCTCCTTTAGGATGGACTGGTTGGGTCTCCTTGTAGACAGGGACAAAATATTTATTTGAAAACAAAAGCCTTACACCCAAAACCCTGAAGGTAAGTTACAGGCCATGAAAGGGTGAGTGCACAATTAATGCACCTGTGAAGACCTGGGTGTAACTCGCTGAAGCCTGGGCTGCTGGAATGTCCAGGGAACTGAACTGGTAAGATTTTGAGGAGAGTCTAGATTGTTCCATCTCTTCTTTTTCATGTCTGGTGCCATGCTTCCTTCGTGGCTAAAAAAAGTCTCTGGGGATAGGGTTTCTCACTGTCATTGCTCAAAGTGAACAAGACAATTCCTATACAATGTATTTTCCTTAAAGTCATGAGAATGTGTCGTCTGCGGGACTGTTCAACTGTTTTTTAAATTGTAAATGAACTTCATATTGGCAATCACGTAATTCTCTCATCTTCCAGGATGTAGTTTAGATTCTAATCCATTAATCTAATCTCTCCCCAAGCTCCATCTTTGAATAATGTGATTTGTGACAGCTGTGGGGTAACCTTTCTGGCGGGAAGGAGGCTGGGGAGTGACTAGCTGCATACATTTGTGTATGCATATGTATATAAATGGCTCTTATGTTTGGTTTTGTGTGGTCGAAAGAATAGTGATCCATCAGTTCCAGTTTGCCAGGCCAGAAATCTGCACTGCAGCAGAGACACTGGAAAATATGGAGATGGTGTATGCCTAGGCAGAACTGAAGTGGCGTTGCATAAATAGTAGAAGTTGCTGCTCCTCTGTTTGCTTTTCCCAGCAACTTGTCCTGGGACTTGGAGCTCTGCACCTCAGAAACCCCAGAGAAGAATGAGCCTTAGTGAAGGAGTCTTAATTGCACCAAATCAAAGCTCGTTGATTCAGCCAGGTGATTAACTCCTTGATATTTAATTACTAGCTGTTCCACTGCTGGAAAATATCATCAGGCCCTTGCACTAAATCTGCTCATAAAGAATGCATTTTTCCCTTTGAATGGTTCATATTTTATTGTATGGTAGAAAGATCAGTGAAACATTTTGACAATCCAGTAAAGTTGGGGTTGCCAGCTGCTGTGTTCTAGGTCACTCTTGCTCTCCCAATGGCTAACAAGTCCCATTAAAGAAACATATTCGAAGGTCCCGTAATAACCTAAGACACTCTGAGTCACATTTGAGATGGATTCTACCTAGGTGTTTTGTTTGTTTGTTTCTTCCTCTCCTCTATTATAATGGTCATTTGTGGGGAATTGGGAGAGAATTTTCATTGATTCTTTTGACATGTTTTAATGGCTCAAGGTACATTATCAATCTGACAACACATGAAGAAACTTACGTAGTTCCTTCTCTAAACAGCTGCAAGTGAATAGAGTTTCTCAGATAGTTATTATTCCCAACAGTGTGTTTGTCTTATGTTTTGAAATATGGTGGCAAAATCAACAGAATTTTTCTTAACATTCAAGTTATTTTATTGTGTAACCGTACCAGAGAGCTACTGGCAGGTTCATTGTAATGCAAAATATCCTAAAATATGAAGTATTAGAAATAGTGTGCAATTTGTGTTTCCTAATGGACTTAATGGGCTTCCCTGATAGCTCACTTGGCAAAGAATCCACCTGCCATGCAGGAGACCTGGGTTCGATCCTGGGTTGGGAAGATCCCCTGGAGAAGGGAAAGGCTGCTCACTCCAGTATTCTGGGCTGGAGAATTCCATGGACTGTGTAGTCCCTGGGGTTGCCAAGAGTCGGACATGACTCAGTAACTTTCACTTAATGGACTTAATAAATTCTGCCCAATAAGAATTGATGCTTTTGAACTGTGGTGCTGGAGAAGACTCTTGGACTGCAAGGAGATCCAACCAGTCCATTCTAAAGGAGATCAACCCTGGGTATTCATTGGAAGGACTGATGCTAAAGCTGAAACTCCAATACTTTGGCTACCTCATGTGACGAGTTGACTCACTGGAAAAAGAGTCTGATGCTAGGAGGGATTGGCGGTGGGAGGAGACGGGGATGACAGTGAATGAGATGGCTGGATGGCATCACCGACTCGATGGACATGAGTTTGAGTGAACTCCGGGAGTTGGTGATGGACAGGGAGGCCTGGCGTGTTGTGATTCATGGGGTCGCAAAGAGTTGGACACGACTGAGTGACTGAACTGAACTGAACTGAATGTTATTTTATTTCTTTTTCAGGAGAGTTTAATTTATTAGTCACCATAATAATTAATCATGACCTTTTAAATTACTCTCATTTTTTGTTTTATTTCATGTAGGTGGAGCCCCATATGGAGTAATAATTATGCAGTGTTTTATAGAATAACTGAAGTGGGATGAATTTCACTCAAGAAAACCAATCTAGTGTAATTTTGGGACTGGCCAAGTAGTTTTTTTTCTTAATTTTTTGTTTACTTTCATTGCAGGAATATACATGTGTGATTCTTAGCTAAGTTTCTGGCCCATAGTGAATGTTCAATAAGAAGTAGCACTTGTGAACATTTTCATTGTATTCACCAAAATATTTCAGTTCATTTTTTTTTACCTCTAGTAGCAGCTTGTATGTTTTTGTTTGAAATAATTAAATCTCCAGGTATTTACAGAGTCTCACAGAATTAAAAGTATACTCTGAATAAATTTTAATAAAATATGTTTCCCAGGAGCCAGTGAAATAATTTAAATTCATTTCATAGTCATCTCTGAAATAAAACTCTTCTCATTTATCATCCATTTTCTTTAATGATAAAAGAATGCAAAACCACATAAGGGAACTCTTTGACACAATAGGAATAAAATGCCTATTGTCTGGTTAAAGCACTTCAATACTTTGTACTATTTTTAAAATTCTAGATTCATACAATGTTTTATGCTCCAAGGGGCAATCAATTAGCATAAAGAGTCACTGAGCTATGGAAACTGTTATGTCACAAGTTCAGGATATTTTCTATGTTTTTCAATACATAATTATTGCTAAATACTTTTAGAGCTATAGATCTACCTAAAATGAAGAGTTGTGTGGTTTAAGCCTGATATGTCAGTCTTTTTTTTAAAGGACTAGCATTGAATGCTTGCCTTAAAGTATTGTTTTTAAATTCTTACAAGTATTTTTCTGCTTCATTCTTAAATCATGACTGCTTATTAACACTGTACTCCTGTAATGTTGAAAATCAGCCACACTAGGAGAGTTGCTGTTATTTAATAAATGGATTTGTTCATTGTCGCTAACTGTCAGCAGGAATTTGAAGCCATCTGATTTCTGAGCTGGTTCTGTTAATTCAATAATGGCTTTGCATTGCCAATGCATGGCTGCTAAGTCACTGAAGTTAACAGAGGTTTTAAAATACTTCTGTTCCAATGATATACAAAAATATGAGCATATTTTTAACCATCTGGATAATCAATGTGCCTTCTGTTCATTAGGCTTGTACTATTTAACTTTGAGAGAATACTATTTAGTATACCTGCAAAACAGAAACTTTGCAAAACGGATGTAAGCAACTTGTAAACTACTATTTTTTCTCTGTGATTAGTCTGTTGAATTATAGTGAATTCTCAGGTTCTGTGGTTATATAGGTTTTATAGATTTTTTTTTGTATCCTGCCTTAAATTACTCATTCAGTTCAGTTCAGTTCAGTTCAGTTCAGTTCAGTCGCTCAGTTGTGTCCGACTCTACGCGACCCCATGAATCACAGCACGCCAGGCCTCCCTGTCCATCACCAACTCCCGGAGTTCACTCAAACTCATGTCCACAGAGTCGGTGATGCCATCCAGCCATCTCATTCTCTGTCGTCCCCTTCTCCTCCCGTCCCCAACCTTTCCCAGCATCAGAGTCTTTTCCAGTGAGTCAACTCGTCGCATGAGGTAGCCAAAGTATTGTAGCTTCAGCTTTAGCATCAGTCCCTCCAATGAACATCCAGGATTGATCTCCTCTAGAATGGACTGGTTGGATCTCCTTGCAGTATAAGGGACTCTCAAGAGTCTTCTCCAACACCACAGTTCAAAAGCATCGATTCTTCGGCGATCAGCTTTCTTCACAGTCCAACTCTCACATCCATACATGACCACGGGAAAAACCATAGCCTTGACTAGACGGACCTTTGCTGGCAAAGTAATGTCTCTGCTTTTTAATATACTATCAAGGTTGGTCATAACTTTCCTTCCAAGGAGCAAGCGTCTTTTAATTTCATGGCTGCAATCACCATCTGCAGTGATTTTGGAGCCCAAAAAAATAAAGTCTGACACTGTTTCCACTGTTTTCCATCTATTTCCCATGAAGTGATGGGACCAGATGCCATGATCTTTGTTTTCTGAATGTTGAGCTTCAAGCCAACCTTTTCACTCTCCTCTTTTAGCACCTCCAAAATAGGATGGTTTAACAGATGTGTGTGTGAGTGTGTGCTCAGTCCCTCAGTTGTATGTGACTCTTTGCAACCCCATGGACTGTAGCCCGCCCAGCTCCTCTACCCATGGGATTTCCCCATCAAGAATACTGGAGTAGGTTGCCAGCTCCTCCTGGGGATCTTCTCAACCCAGGGATCGAACCCATGTCTCCTGCATCTCTTGCATTGGCAGGCGGATCCTTTACCACTGAGCCTCCTGGTGTGACAGAGGGAAACATTAAATACTTGCAAACATACATATGTTTTAAAAATTCATGTAATAAAATTTAAGACAGGAAGGAATTTGAAGATCCTCCAGCGCAGTATTTTCCCTCCAGCCTGCTCCCCTATCTTATCAATGAGGAGACAGACGGTCAGAGAGGTTAAAGACTGTGTGCAGGAGCGCACAGCCACAGAGCTGGCCAACTGCAATGTGAACAGGAGCCTGTGTCTCATAGTCCTGTTGGGGACTCCCGGAGGAAACTAGAACAATGGAAAACTTTATTGTCCCATAGTTTACTATGAAGTAGAATTACTTCCCCAAGGAAAGCATGCCTAGCCATTTCCAAAGGTTTTGAAAGTAGGTGGGTAGTAGGGAGAAACAGTTACTATAGAGGGTCCACAGAGGGAACCTAAGGACAGACCAACACCATACTGTTTAGAATGCTGGGAACTTGCTAGGAAATTTATTTTTTAAAGTAACGTCCGTAAATTGGTTCAACTATTCTTTTAAAGTCATAGAGAAAATAACTCCATTTCTTCATGCGTTCTCACTCTTACTCATCTATCACATTTGATTCACAAATCTATGAGGTAACTCAACAAGAATGTTATAGTTTTTCCTTCTACCACCAGTGTATAAGAAAAGTAAGTTATCATGTAGGTCATTTTAGTCACCTCTTTCCAATTATTGCCTAATTTAGATGGTAAAGAATCTGCCAGCCAATGCAGGAGACCTGGATTTGATCCCTGGGTTGGAAAGATCCCCTGGTGAAGGGAAAAGTAACCCACTCCAGTATTCTTGCCTGGAGAATTCAATGGACAGAGGAGGCTGGCGGGCTACAGTTCATGGAGTGACAAAAGAGTTGGTCACAAAAAGAGTCTGACATAACTGAGTGACTAACACTTTCCCTATTATTGCCCACTTAAAGAACAATTGGATTGTATAGTTGAAATTTGCTAAGAGAGTAGAACTTAAATGTTCCCACCCCCACAAAAGAAGGAGAAGGATGAGAAAGGGGATGAGGAGAAGGAAGAGGAAAATATGAGGTGATGGATGTGTTAGTAACTCAATGGGAGGAATCCTTTCACATTGTAAAAAATATATATCAAGTCACCATGATGTACACTTTAAATATCTTACAAATTTACATGTTTATTATACCTCAAGCTGAAAAAAAAAAAAGGAACAACTAAAACTTGACTCAAGATTGCTGGGAGAAATATCAATAACCTCAGATATGTGAAGAAGAACTCAGAAAGTGAAGAAGAACTAAAGAGCCTCTTGATGAAAGTGAAAGAGGAGAGTGAAAAGGTTGGCTTAAAAGCTCAACATTCAGAAAACTAAGATCATGGCATCCGGTCTCATCACATCATGGCAAATAGATGGGAGATTAGTGGAAACAGTAGCTGATTTTATTTTTTGGACTCCAAAATCACTGCAGATGGTGATTGCAGCCATGAAATTAAAAGACGCTTACTCCTTGGAAGGAAAGTTATGACCAACCTTGATAGTATATTAAAAAGCAGAGACATTACTTTGCCAACCAAGGTCCATCTAGTCAAGGCTATGGTTTTTCCAGTGGTCATGTATGGATGTGACAGTTGGACTATAAAGAAAGCTGAGCACAGAAGAATTGATGCTTTTGAACTGTGGTGTTGGAGAAGACTCTTGAGAATCCCTTGGACTTCAAGGAGATCCAACCAGTCCATCCTAAAGGAAATGAGTCCTGGGTGTTCATTGGAAGGACTGATGTTGAAGCTGAAACTCCAATACTTTGGCCACCTGATGTGAAGAGCTGACTCATTTGAAAAGACCCTGATGCTGGGAAAGATTGAGGGCAGAAGGAGAAGGGGATGATGGAGGATGAGATGGTTGGATGGCATCACCGACTCGATGGACATGAGTTTGGGTGAACTCCGGGAGTTGGTGATGGACAGGAAGGCCTGGTGTGCTGTGGTTCATGTGGTCGCAGAGTCAGACACGACTGAGTGACTGAACTGAACTGAAACTTGACTCAATCATAATACTTTGGAATCTCTCTAAGAAATATTTACTTTATAAGGCCCCAAAGTACAGGTAGAGCTTCCCTTGTGGCTCAAGGAGACTTAGGTTTGATCCCTGGTCAGAAAGATGCCCTGGAGAAGGAACTAGCAACCCACTACAGTATTCTTGCCAGGTAAAGCCCATGGGCAGAGGAGCCTAGCAGGCTGCAGTCCATGGGGTTGAAAAAGAGTTGGACATGACTTAGCGACAAAATAACAAAGCATAGTTAACTGTGCAGTCTGGAAATTGTTGGAAAAAAAAAACACAACATTTTAATCTCAATATGACAAAGTCAGTTTAAGGCATCCTTCAGCAAGTGTGTTTGAAAATAATTTGTCTGTTTCTATCTAACTTAATATGACTTAGTATTATCTACCTCAGATTTCCTTTCTGGCAGAATCTTCTTAATGTCATTGCATCCTCCTCACTACCGCCCCATTTGCTGTTTTAAATCACAGTCGTGGTGGTCCATTCTTTTGTTTAAAACACTTTAGGGGGTTTGTTTGTATTGTAGACTCTACAAGAAGTCTTTTTTCAAGCTTGTTGTTCAGTTGCTAAGTCATGTCCAACTCTTTTCAATCCCATGAACTGCAGCATGCCAGGCTTCCCTGTCCTTCACTATCTCCCAGAGTTTGCTCAAACTCATGTTGATTGAGGTGGTTGCCATCCAACCGTCTCGTCCTCTGCCATCCACTTCTCCTCCTGCCCTCAATCTTTCCCAGCATCAGGGTCTTTTCCAGTGAGTCAGCTCTTCACAGCAGGTGGCCAAAGTATTGGAGCTTCAGAATCAGTCCTTTCAATGAATATTCAAGGTTGATTTCCTTTAGGATTGATTGGTTTGATCTCCTTTCCTTTAAGACTGACTGGTTGGATCTCCTTGCAGTCCAAGGGACTCTCAAGAGTCTTCTCAAACACCACAGTTCAAAAGCATCAATTCTTTGATGCTCAGCCTTCTTTATGGTCCCTCCCTCACATCCATAAATGTCTACTGGAAAAACCATAGCTTTGATTATATAGACTTTTGTTGGCAAAGTGATATCTCTGTTTTTTAATACTCTGTCTAGGTTTGTCATAGCTTTTCTTCCAAGGAGCAAACATCTTTTAATTTTATGGCTGCAGTCACTGTCCACAGTGATTTTGGAGCCCCCCCAAAATAAAATCTGTCACTGTTTCCACTTTTTCCCCATCTATTGCCATAAAGTGATGGGACTGGATGCCATGATCTTAGTTTTTTGAATGTTGAGTTTTAAACCAGCTGTCTCACTCTCCTTTTTCTCTCCCATCAAGAGGCTCTTAGTTCGTCTTCATTTTCTGTCATTAAAGTGGTATCATCTCCATATCTGGAGGTTGTTGATACTTCTTCCAACAATCTTGATTCTAGCTTATGCTTCATCCAGCCTGGCATTTCACATGATGTACCCTGCATAGAAGTTAAATAAGCAGGGTGACCATATACAGCCTTGTCATACTCCTTTCCAGTTTTTGAACCAGTCTGTTGTTCCATGTTTGGTTCTAACTGTTGCTTCTTGACCCAAATACAGATTTCTCAGGGGACAGGTAAGGTGGTCTGGTATTCCCATCTCTTGAAGAATTTTCCACAGTTTGTTGTGATCCACACAGGCAAAGGCTTTAGCGTAGTCAGTGAAGCAGATGGTTTTTTTGGAATTCCCTTGCTTTCTCCATGATCCAACAGATCTTGGCAATTTGATCTCTGGTTCCTTTGCCTTTTCTAAATTCAGCTTGCACATCTAGAAGTTCTTGATTCACATACTGCTAAAGACTAGCTTGAAGGATTTTGAGCATTACCTTGCCAGCTTTTCAAGCTATGGATTTAATAATTTGGACTAGAAGCAAATAGTGACTTGGGTTGAAATTCCAGCTTTACCATTTACTAAGCTAAGCAAGTTAGGTAATATTTTTGGCCTTATTTGAAAAATAGATATAAAAGTAGTACATATTTTTGAGAGTTATAATGAGGAGTAAACATTTTGAGTGTTAGCCTAGTGTTCAGCATTAGAAAGATTTTTAATAAATACTAGCTATTCCTACTTATTATTTTCATAGAATTAAAATTAAAATGAAAATTCCCAAGTATACATATGTGGTTCCAGTCTGCTGTTAGTTCTTAATCTTCTTCTATTTCCTTCATGTTTTCCTCCCCTTTGGTACAGTCCACTGCAGCCCTACAACCGAAGTTTAGCTGGAAATATACTAGGCTTTTTCATGCCTCTGTCTTTGTGTGGGCTGTGCTCTCTGCCTGGATTACTACCCAGTCCATTGTTCTGCTCATTCCTTGCATCTCTCAAGATTCAGCTCGTACATCTGTTCTGACATGGTGTCTCCAAGACTTTTCAGTTAGAGAATTTAATGTTTGTAGTTACTACTCTTGTTTGTAGTTATCTGTTTGCCACTCATCTGCTTCCTTAAATCATAAGCTCTTTGAGGGCAAGGATTTTCTTGCTCTCTATATTCACTATAATGCTAGGAGCATTGTTAACCCATGGTCATTATGTTACAAGAATGCATAGATGCATGAATTACTAGGCTTGCTTTGCAGCCCAGTACAGACAGGCATCTGCTTATCATAATTGAATTTTAGCAGCTGCTCATCTAGTCAAGAAGAGGACAGCCATCCTTTACTACGTTTTTTTGTTTTCCACTTGAGTATCATTTTATTTAGGTATTTCTCTTGATTCATGCATGCCATCTGGTGGACAGAAGGGTAACTACAGGCTCATGCTTCAGTCTGTTCTGTTTCTCAGTTGTCCACCCCATGGACTGCAGCACCCCAGGCTTCCCTGCCCATCACCAACTCCCGAACTTGCTCAAACTCATATCCATCGAATTGGTGATGCCATCCAAGCATCTCATCCTCTGTCGTCCCCTTCTCCTCCTGCCTTCAGTCTTTTGCAGCATCAGGGTCTTAAGACCCTGATGGCTCATGCTTAACCAAAGGCATATGAGCCTAAGTTTCATGCTTAAGCAAAAACTATATGAGCCTAAAACCATATAAGCCTAAGGCTAACTAAAACCACATGAGCCTAAGGCTCATGCTTAACCAAAACCATATGGAAGTTAAGGTGATTGTTGTTCATTAATATGGAATTTTCCACTGTTTCATGTTGGTTTCCAGAAGCAGAGTGAAAGACCCAAAAACTCCTTGGTATTGTCCTTTCATTCTCATACATTTGGTTTCTTAATATTTTAAGAAGTTGATCCATCACAAGTGTTGTTTTAAAACATTATCTGGGCAAATAAGATGTATGGAACTAAATGTTGTTTATCTGTTCCAGTATGTGATGGAATAAAACTTTCAAGTTTTATAATGCTTATTTATAAAAATATTCAAACTATGGCTTTAGGAACTTTCCAGACTCTAATTGCTTTTCTAATTGCTTTAGCTCATAAAGAGAATAGTGGTACAGATTCTAGAGCAAATGGTCCATCCAGTGTATATAGCTCTAACATCTGAAATTGCTTATGAATTTTTTTGTTATAAAATGGAGAAGAATAACTGTTGTAATTTAAAGTAAACTGATTATCTAAAATTTGGATATTGAATTCTAAAAATGTTTCTGTGACACCAAAGTCTTCTGATTCATTCACCAAGCATTTACTGAGTGCCTACCTAATGCCTGATATTGTACACAATGCTGAAGAACCAGAGATGAAATGTGTAGTTTCAGTTTTGGCTCAATTAATGAATATTTAGGTTAGAATGTAAGGCTATGTAACTTTTCATAAGACAAGTTACCAGCACCATTTAGATTTTCATAAGAATTCCTTATTTTGGTAGACCCATCCATGTGCTTTATAAACATGGTAGATTTGAAAGATAACAGTTCATGCCTTTTGATGGATTTTCTTGGAGCATGTGAATCTAAAGGGAAATTCTTTATAACTTCTAATAAAAAGTAAATATGCATTCAGTCTTCATAATTCTGGCTTCTTATATTACACTTATCTGATGGATAGACCTTATTTTTGCATTTCAACTGTCTGAAGCACTTTAATGAACAGGAGGTTAACAAAGAAGTACTAAGGGGAAACCACAAAACCCATACACCTACCTCTTTCCATTAAGAAGGTTAAACATTTTCCAGGTCTTTAGGGTAGACAATAGTTCATAAAGTAGCTGATTAGAAGTAGGATTATCTGCTTATGGAAAGAGAACCCAGAGTATCTTACAGTATCAGGGAGATTTGGTGTGGGAGCCAGTTTCATATGCAGGAGGTGTGCATGTTTCAACCCCCCTTTCATATTCCAAAAAATGACCATAAATCTTCCAAAAAAAAAAAAAAAAACCCACTGGATTTTCTTCCATGCATACTCTTTGAAAAATTGCAGAAGTATGTGTTTCAGTTTAGAAACATTACCATGAAAAGAGGTTAAAATAATTTTTCATCATTTAGACTGTGAAGTTGAGTTAAATGGGACATTCACTTATGTGGAACTGTTCATTCCCTGTTGGCACTTGTTAAATGAGGTATTACAGAATCAACTTTCATTTGAAAAATTACATAGGACACACATACATACATAAATATATATATATATATCTAAATTTAATTTTCTCTTTAACTGAAGAACCAAAAAAAAGGTCCCTGAGAATTTATCTAGTTCTTTGAAAGGATACCATTAAAGTATTAAAATGTATTATATATAAAATTTTATTTCATGCGTCTCTTGAAGGAAAGATTTCAGAGCTCCCAGCTCAATTTATAAACAGCTATTCAAAGTAGAAATGGCAAGCCACCTGTCTTATAACACTCTGTTCACCTTCAGTATTGAATTGCCTGAATGTGGACATATGATTTGTGTTAAAAAAGAAAGCTTGGTTTATTGAGTGGGTGTCATAATTCATGTTGACTTAATGACTTCTTTATCCTAAGGCATTCAGATCAATATGTTTTGAAGAAGAATCACAGGTACTATCTTGGGGAATAAAAGGCAATTAATAATTGAGTATTGTGAATGGCAGAGTTTGTTTTTTTCTTGTCTGACAATTTCCATACTGATTTATGATATTTGGAAGTTGCTTGTTGCAATGATAAATCCTGAGGTGCGTCTCCATTGGATATGGACTGTCTGGCTATAGGACCTAAAGATAAGACACTGCTCCATGGCAGATGATTTTTGCTTGACATTTAATAGCCCTCACTAAGCAATTCATTATTTTCTAAGGTTGAAGCAGCTGTGTATTACTATAATTATGAGTTTATTACATCTCTGCCAATTTACTATGAATCCTAATTTAAACTTTACATGTCTCTTTGGAACCTTGTTCATTTTCTCATGATTATGTGGTTCCCAACAAATGACAGTTTTGAGAATCCAAAGTTGTTTAAGTTAGTTTTTTATGGGGCATCACCAGTTGCCTGTTGTTTTTATTTTTTTATTTATTTATTTTTTTTTAGGCAAAATTCTATTTGGCTTTTATTTTTTTTTTAGGTAATTAATTTATTTTTTATTGGAGGCAAATTATTTTACAATATTATATTGGTTGGTTTTGCCATACATTGATATGAATTTGCCCCAGGTTTACATAAGTTCCCCCTCCTGAACCCCCCTCCCACCTCCCTCCTCCCTTTATCCTCCCTCTGGGTCATCCCCGCATTGTCCGTTGTTTTTAGAATGCCTAGGGACATTTTCATATTTCAAGTTGAAGCAGCCACTCTTTATATTGCCTGGTTACATTTTTATCCACTCATTTCCTTTGAGGATTGCTGCAGGACTGTAATTTCTAAGACTTTCTGACTTTTTAGGTTTTATGGTCAAGTGGAAAGCATTAGAATGCTTAAGAAATCTCTCTGGGATATTAGAATTTTAAATCACTTCTTGGGTTCACACAGCAAATCGTATGTACTTATATCTTAGAACCAATCAAATTGTCTTGTGATTATCTGTTTAGTCATTTCTGTAACTAGGTTATGAACTCGTTCATGGTAACAACTCTGTACAACTTACTTGCATACACCTGAAACCCAACACATGGTTCAATACATGAGAAATAATAAATGTAAGTTAAACAGTGTCAGTTGTATACCCACACACGCCTGCTAATTTTGCTTTAGTTTGATAATGCATCTATATCAGGGTTCAGTAAACTTTTTCTATGAGGAGTCATACAGTAAATATTTTAGGCTTTGTTTCACAAACTCTATCTCAATAGCTCAATGCTTCCATTGAAGTTCAGACGCAACCGTAGACAATATGTGAACAATTGAGTGGGACCATGTTGCAATAAAACTTTATTCACAAAATAGGTTTTTTTACTGTAGTTTGTGACCCTTGATTTAGACCAAGGCTCATGAACACATTTCATCTCCTGTGCTAACTTTGGTTGATTGGTTGCTGCCTGGAGCACTGTATTGAGATGAATTCTCAGGGTATGTCTGGGCACAATGGTGAATAGTTCTTTAATTGATTAATATTGTCTCCCATAGGCATTATTTGGATTCTTCCTATGTTTTAAGGACACTATGACCTGTGAAGATGATAGCCTTTATTTCTTTGTTTTGGGTGCTGGGGACTCAGATTTTAATTCATCACTAACAAATCAAAGGAATCTTAAGGCATATATTTTGTGTCTCAACTTTATCCCTGGGCTTCATTTCAACTTTACTATCTTTTTGTCTTAGTCTCAATTTCCTAAAATTTACCTGCACAAAATATTTATGACACTATAGATTTTGTTGAAGAGCAAAGGACTGTAGGAAATATGCAGGGGCCCATCTATAAAACATCTGTAAGTATACCTACCTTTCAGGGTTGTTATGAGAATTAAATAAAGTAATTTATATAAAGGACCAAACATAGTACCTGGCACACAGTTAAGTACTCAATAAATTATAGCTGTTAAATATCTGCCTACTAAAGAGCTGGCCCAACCCACTTAGAAAGGCGAATTACATTGCTTATGATTTTTTCAGCCTCTTCTCCCTGGCAGGTGGAAACACTCAAGATGGGAATACTCTCTCACTTACTCAGATTTTATCTTTCTGAGTCCCTCTCTGTGGGAAATACTAGGCCACACTATGCATTTGAGTCTTCTTTCCTACTCTTCTGTTTGTGGGGAACTTTATGGATGGAATAGGATCATGCATCAACACAGAAGAATAATGAAAGTGGAGTTTGGAGTGGAAAGGCTATTTGGCTTCCTTCTTACCTTACTGAGACATACATTTCTTAAAAGAGAAAAGCTCATTTTAGTTTTCTTCCTCTGAATTTGGGGGCAAAACTTGGGACAAATGATTCCAATCAAGTTATACTTATTAATTGATGCTATTTTAGCTGACTTTTGAAAGAAATCACTTCTATAAGACACCCAGATATGTTGTAACTCTGAATATTTTTGTAAGAAGGTCAGAACTTGGTGTAAATTCAACGCTTGAGGGTAATGTGGAAGGAGAGCTGAGGGCTTTACCAGTGGCCTGAATTAAACAAGGAGAAGTGACACTGTGAGGAAGAGAAAATAAAACCACACTAGTTGATCACTAGGCTTCCCTGGTGACTCAGAAGGTAAAGAATCTGCCTGCAGCATGGGAGACCCTGGTTCGATCCCCAGGTCAGGAAGATCCTCTGGAGAAGGAAAGGGCAACCCACTCCAGTGTTCTTGCCTGGCAAATTCTGTGCAGAGAAGAGCCTGGTGGGCTACAGTCAATGGGTTCTCAAAGAGTCGAACATTACTGAGCACGCGTATAGCAGCACAATCTTGCACTGTGTATCTGCACCACACCTTCTTCATCCGTTCCTCTGTTGATGGACATCTAGGTTGCTTCCATGTCTTGGCTCTTGTAAACAGTGCTGCAGTGAACATTGGTGGGTATGCATCCCTTCAAATTATGGTTTTCTCCAGATATACACACAGGACTGGGATTGCTGGGTTGAATTATTCTTAGTTTTTTAAGGAATCTCCATCCTGTTCTCCATAGTGGCTATACCAGTTTACATTCCCACCAACAATGTAGGAGGGTTCCCTTTTCTCCACACCATCTCCAGCATTTGTTGTTTGTGATTTTTTTGATGATGGTCAGTCATTCTGATCAGTGTGAAGTAATAATACCTCATTGTAATTTTGGTTTGCATGTCTCTAATCACTATGTGAAGAAAGCTGATCGCCGAAGAATTGATGCTTTTGAACTGTGGTGCTGGAGAAGACTGTTGAGAGTCCCTTGGACTACAAGGAGATCCAACCAGTCCATTCTAAAGGAGATCAATCCTGGGTGTTCATTGGAAGGACTTATGCTAAAGCTGAAACTGCAATACTTTGGCCACATCATGCGACGAGTTGACTCACTGGAAAAGACTCTGATGCTGGGAAAGGTTGGGGGCGGGAGGAGAAGGGGACGACAGAGAATGAGATGGCTGGATGGCATCACCGACTCTGTGGACATGAGTTTGAGTAAGCTCTGGGAGTTGGTGATGGACAGGGAGGCCTGGCGTGCTGTGATTCATGGGGTTGCGGAGAGTCGGACACGACTGAGCGACTGAACTGAACTGAACTGAATAATTAGTGATGTTTTAACTCAGATTCTTTATAAAAGCCATTTTAATGAAAAGAAATTCAGAAACTAATATCACCCCCACCACAGCAGAAAGTTTTTGCTGTTTTGTTTGGGCAGGTGTAGTGAACACTGAGTCCTCCCTCATATTCCCCAACAGACCCAGTGACTGGTTATCTTAACATCTCAGAGTACATGTCCATCTTGAAGGCCTGTATCCTATAAATTCAACTTTGATTCACCTGTGGCTCTCGTTTATCCACATTTTGGCAAGTTCCTATCAATGAAATAGACTGTGTGTCCCACCTGTGTTGACCTCTTCTTCCTTCCTTCATCCTGTGACCCTCCTTAGCTGTGACCTTCCTCCTCATTTCTTAGATCTCCACTGAGTGTCACTCTCTCAGGAAACCTCTCTTTCCGGGCTGTTTCCATTTTTTTGTTAGATCCTCTCAAAGAACCTTGTTCCTTTCCTTAGAGCACTTCTGCTTCTACACGTAAGTGATTATTTGGTTAATTCTTATCTCTCCATTAGATGATAAACTTCCTAAGGGTAGAGGCCTATTGATATGCACCCACCATTTATTCCTAGCAGCTGGCACAGTGCCTGGCACACAGTGGACCCTGGTGTATTCATTGAAAGGTTTAGTTTACCTCACTACAGCTTGCCTGCCCATCCAGCCGTCATCATGTGGAACTGAAGCAGGACTTGGGAAAGGGTACATTTTTCTCTCAGCTATTTGCTCATTCAAATTTTAAAATGTCATTTTATATTTACACAAGCAGGTGCATTCACTGCTGAAATTATAGCTTTTCCACGCAATTAGGTATCCCATTTTCCTCTTGCTAAAATAAGATACCTTTCAAACTGTTATGCAAAGTTCTGCAACAGTGATTTGCTTTCTTTTCTGCTGCATTTTGCTGCTCTTCCCCAGGCTTCCTAATTCCACTAACCATCCCCAGCAGAGGTCAGCTCAGTGTTCGGATCATGCTCAGGCTCGGTCACGAGGAAATCATGGTGTTTTCAAGGTGTTTTGCCACAGGTCATTCTGTGGCCTGTTTCACACAGCTTGCTGAGATCTGCTTGATTGCCCACAAGCTGTTGGAAAAGGGTTCCAGGTGCTGCTGCTATCAGAAGGACTCAAGGTCACTTAGCTTGCTTTAGGGAGGGCTAGCCTTTCAGAGGGTGAGCAGATTTGCAGTTCAATGGAGGAAAAAGAAAAGCCCATGGCACTGAGGGTAGACAGGCAGGATGGGAATGTCACTGCACACTGTCAAGGTTATTACAAGAATTAAAAATACTTGCCAAACTGAGTCCTGGGGGATGCAGAGGGCTCTTATTGTGGAGAATCTGGTACAACTCTGGATGCCCATTCGAATCTGCTGTCTAACTTTGTGAAAATACATGTGACTAGGTGTTAAAAAATCAGAACTCTCAGGGGTAGATTTTGTGGGTTTCACTCCTCAGTAAGCTTGCTGAAATGTAGCACAAGTTTAAAAAGCAGATTCTAGGGTGCCTTATGAAATACCTTGACTTACTGAATATGAAGCAGGAGCCATATTATACATTTTTAAGACACCCCCTTCCCTCTCCCAGGTGCTTCAGAAGCAGTTGGTTGGCGTACCACCCTTGAGAAATACCGATCAAGTCTAACCACATCATTTTGTAGAAAAACTACAGCCCTGTACCTAGTGCCCTTCTCAGGCATGCATGGATCTAATAAGCCTTCACTGTGACCTGGTTCGTGAACTTCATACTCGGATTCCTAAAATGAGACTTTAGAGTGTACATGTGTGTGTATGTGTGGGTGTGCGCACACATGTTTAGGAAGAGGATCCGTGGCTCTCATCAGATTTTCATTTAGGTTCAAAATTATACAAAAATAACAGGAAACACTTTTTTGTTTTGAGATACAACAGGTTTTCAGTTCAGTTCAGTTCAGTCACTCAGTCGTGTCCGACTCTTTGCGACCCCATGAATCACAGCACGCCAGGCCTCCCTGTCCATCACCAACTCCCAGAGTTCACTCAAATTCATGTCCATCGAGTCGGTGATGCCATCCAGCCATCTCATTCTCTGTCATCCCCGTCTCCTCCCACCGCCAATCCCTCCTAGCATCAGACTCTTTTCCAGTGAGTCAACTCGTCCCATGAGGTGGCCAAAGTATTGGAGCTTCAGCTTTAGCATCAGTCCTTCCAATGAACACCCAGGATTGATCTCCTTTAGAATGGACTGGTTGGATCTCCTTGCAGTCCAAGGAACTCTCAAGAGTCTTCTCCAGCACCACACTTCAAAAGCATCAATTCATCGGCGATCAGCTTTCTTCACAGTCCAACTCTCACATCCATACATGACCACGGGAAAAACCATAGCCTTGACTAGACGGACCTTGGTTGGCAAAGTAATGTCTCTGCTTTTTAATACGCTATCTAGGTTGGTCATAACTTTCCTTCCAAGGAGTAAGCGTCTTTTAATTTCCTGGCTGCAATCAGCATCTTCAGTGATTTTGGAGCCCAAAAAATAAAGTCTGACACTGTTTCCACTGTTTCCCCATCTATTTCCCATGAAGTGATGGGACCAGATGCCATGATCTTCGTTTTCTGAATGTTGAGCTTCAAGCCAAACTTTTCACTCTCCTCTTTCACTTTCATCAAGAGGCCTTTGAGTTCTTCTTCACTTTCTGCCATAAGGGTGGTGTCATCTGCATATCTGAGGTTATTGATATTTCTCCCGGCAATCCTGATTCCAGCTTGTGCTTCTTCCAACCCAGCGTTCCTCATGATGTACTCTGCATATAAGTTAAATAAGTGGGGTGACACTATACAACCTTGATGTACACCTTTTCCTATTTGGAACCAGTCTGTTGTTCCATGTCCAGTTCTAACTGTTGCTTCCTGACCTGCATACAGGTTTCTCAAGAGGCAGGTCAGGTGGTCTGGGATTCCCATCTCTTTCAGAATGTTCCACAGTTTATTGTGATCCACACAGTCAAAGGCTTTGGCATAGTCAATGAAGCAGAAATAGATGCTCTTCTGGAACTCTCTTGCTTTCTCCATGATCCAGCAGATGTTGGCAATTTGATCTCTGGTGCCTCTGCCTTTCCTAAAACCTGCTTGAACGTCTGGGAGTTCACGGTTCACATATTGCTGAAGCCTGGCTTGGAGAATTTTGAGCATGACTTTACTAGCGTGTGAGCTGAGTGCAATTGTGCGGTAGTTTGAGCATTCTTTGGCATTGCCTTTCTTTGGGATTGGAATGAAGACTGACCTTTTCCAGTCCTGTGGCCACTGCTAAGTTTTCCAAATTTGCTGGCATATTGAGTGCAGCACTTTCACAGCATCATCTTTCAAGATTTGAAATAGCTCAACTGGAATTCCATCACCTCCACTAGCTTTGTTCGTAGTGATGCTCTCTAAGGCCCACTTGACTTCACATTTTAAGATGTCTGGTTCCAGGTGAGTGATCACGCCATCGTGATTATCTTGGTCGCCAAGATCTTTTTTGTACAGTTCTTCTGTGTATTCTTGCCGCCTCTTCTTAATATCTTCTGCTTCTGTTAGTTCCATACCATTTCTGTCCTTTATCGAGCCCATCTTTGCATGAAATGTTCCCTTGATATCTCTAATTTTCTTGAAAAGATCTCTTGTTTTTCCTATTCTGTTGTTTTCCTCTATTTCTTTGCATTGATCGCTGAGGAAGGCTTTCTTATCACTCCTTGCTATTGTTTGGAACTCTGCATTCAGATGCTTATATCTTTCCTTTTCTCCTTTGCTTTTCGCTTCTCTTCTTTAGCAAGCTTTGGCTCTGCCCAAAGCAGCTGTCCTGTTTCTGTGGAATTAAACAGGACTTGGTGCTTAAGAAATATAAAACAGTACAACATTGCTGGCCTATGACAAATGTCAGAGTGATAGAAACACAGGGAACCTAGTCCTTTTTTTCATGTTTGTGGTTATACAGAATTATCACTCATAAGGTTCTAAGCCTAGTTTTAAAGCACCCCTTCCCCGTCATTTTCTTCTGGCATCCCTGCACTGGGTTAGATGGTGGGAAATCTTTGTATGTGAAAAACTTTTGTTCTCCCTGCTAGTTGCTCACAACCTGGTGAGGAAGCAAATAGATAGCTAGATGGAGACACTGTGAAGTGACAGTGCTGTAGGAGAGGTCTGGTGCAGGGCAGTGCTGTGGCAGCCCTGCTGAGGGAGCAGTGGCTTTTGTTCTAGAAGATACTTGTGCTGCATTAGCAGTGCCTCCTATTTGAACAAGAAAATTTTTAAAATAATGTGCTGTAGAGGTCACTGAATGCATTCTTTATTGATCAGCATGTGAAATGCAACAAATCATGTTTTCCTTCTCAGGTTAACCTTAAAAGAGTTTTGATAGTTGGTCTTGCAGGTGGAGCCAGTGGTGGTGAAGATTAAATTAAACCTTCAAACAGTACAGATTTTTGTGTTTTCCTCCATACATGGTTAAATTTCAGAGTAGACAACGTTTGTCTTTCCTGACCTTCACTTGACAGTTTTACCTCTTATTTCCAGGAATTTCCCTGAGTGCTTTTCTGCTTCGCATTCCCCTTCATGCGTGCGTGCATGCTGTCATTTCAGTCGTGTCTGACTCTTTGCAACCCTGTGGACCACAGCCCGTCAGTCTCCTCTGTGCTTGGGATTCTCCAGACAAGAATACTGGAGTGGGTTGCCATTTCCTTTTCCAGGGATCTTCCCAACCAAGGGATCAAACCCACATCTCTTACGTCTATCTGCATTGGCAGGCAGGTTCTTTACTACTGGCATCACCTGGGAAGCGCTCTCATTCCCCTTCCTTATGTGTAAAAATCTAATCAACGTGTCCACACTAAGACTGAACATTTCTTGCTGTATTAATTTTCTTTAAAATATTTGCCTTTTGGGAAGGGGAAGAACTGATGTAAACCAGAGATTGAAAGTTGTAATGATAGAATTTCAGGGTTCAAAGCCAAAAGAGAAAATGATTTGGGGGCAGAGGTCCTTTTTGGGACCCTTAAATCACATTACAGAAGACCAGACTCCTGGACAGAAAGATGGACCCTTATCCAGTCCCCCACTGCACATACAAGGAGCCTAATTCTCATGCTGCTTTTGAAGATACTTCCCCCAAGCAAGTCAGACTGGGGACATCCACTGACTGGCATCAGCCTTCAGCTTCCCTGCCACTGTGGCCTCACTTGCTCTCTGGAGGTGCTCCCAAAACAGCCTGATAGGAAGCCATGGGCAGGAGTCAGATGAGTTCCAAGAGGGGTCCTCTGGCCCTGTTGCCAGCCAAGGAGCATTTTGTCTCACTGTGCTTCGGCTGCCTCCCTGAGGGACTGCTGTATTGTTATAGCTACAGAGTTGTTTTTGATGAATTGTTCGTGAGTGTTTTATAATTCATTTGTAACAGTTGGTCCCATTGGCTTCCTGAATCACCAAGGGCATTTTTTGGTTAGCATTATGCGTGGAACTTTCTAGAATACACTTGAATAGTGCTCAGAGAAGTTAAATTCTAGCCCCAATATTCTGAAATGAAAGGGAATTTTATCAGTAATTAATCATAGCTTCCTTTGAAATAGGAAACATTTTCCTGTCTGTCAACATTTTTCTTCTATAGATCTCAAGTGTATAGAGTAAGAAACAATTTATTATGTCTTTTTATAACTGCTGAAGAGATAGGAACTCACCTATTACACAGAAGACCACTCTGAGTGGGTTCTGCTTGTTTTCTTAACAGATTTATATAAAAAAAAAAACACTCTACTGGCTGGCTGTTTTTATGTTGCCATCTCTCAGGAGAACTTGAATGTGTGTATGTGCTTTAAGAAAATAAAAAGAAGGAACTAGTATAGTCATGGAACTAGTACAGTATGATCTGTTCTCCTGACTCTTGAATATGTGTGGTAACTGAGATCCAGTTTATTAGTCATCACTTTGATAAGTTGTAGAGGTGAAATAACCTCCACTTTTCTTTAGATTGTAGAGAGATATATTTTTAACCCCTTAGAGTGTGAATGTAGATTTGACCAAGATAATAAGCTTAGGAAAAGGGACCACGTGGCTAAACAGTATTTGATACCTTATTGTGATTTATATATTTATATGTGTGTGTGTGTGTATATATATGTATATACATATATGTATTTTAAAACATCCTATATAAAAACATCCATCTGTCATCAAGGAAGTCATTCTTCAGGAGATGGAGGAACCCCAGAGGAATTGTTCTGAAAAACATATAACTTAGCTGTCATCATTTTAATATTTAAAATCAATGAAAAATTCAATTTCCATATTAAGTTGGTTAGATTATATGACTCCATGTCCCTAACATACTGAGTCACCCTCTGTGGTCATTTTGCCACCTGACTGACTAGCATTTGCAGGTCCACAGCTTTGGTTTTCCAGGACAACTGCAAATCTCCATAATAAGCGTAGGGTAACGTTTACATACTTCAGGTTTAAGCCTGAGACTTTTTCCTGATGCTGTGTGTCTAGAAGGAATCAAATTTGCCTCCTTGAGGCATAATTATGAATTCCAAAATGCAAGATGGTCCTGTGAAAGATGCTTTTCTTATTTAAATAACCCCTCCAGGTTAGAAGTGGCAAAGACTAAAAATGGCAAGAAATGATGCTCTTGGCAGGCGAGAGAAAGGAACAACTGCCTTGCCTTCTGTCCTCTTCTGGTGGGCAAGGACACTCACTCTGATGTTGTTTTGAACTGCCTGCAGCCAAAGAGCTATTGTCAAGAGTTAATGATATGTTCCCTCAAGAAAGATGGATGTCAAGGTGGACCTAAGTAAATTCACCTGTGGTCGTGCTGGCTGCTGCCAACTCAGCACATGTACGTTCATCTCCCTTCAAGGGCAGGGCAACCT
Organism: Moschus berezovskii; assembly: GCF_049115385.1. NCBI lineage: Eukaryota > Metazoa > Chordata > Mammalia > Artiodactyla > Moschidae > Moschus > Moschus berezovskii. The sequence continues at coordinate 129,403,521 of NC_142460.1, read as the reverse complement.
TGTCTGCAAATAAAAATATTACTCCCTTCCATCTCTGTCTTCCTGTAGCACGAATTTTGAAGCATCTCCTTTATCTGCTGAATACGTAGCCATCATCAGGGTTACTATTCCTAAAATTCAGCTCTTTTCTACTCAGCATTTACAGAATTGATCCCCCACTTTACCTCCCTTGAGTGTCATCCTCAGTGTCAAAGTCTTCCTCTCCCCAGAGGGTCACTGCTCAGATGCTCCCAGAGCCAGAGATAGCACCTTATTGTGTGGGGGATTAGTGTGCACTTTACCCTTAGCATGGGTCCAAGGATCAGCCCGTTTGCTTTAGTCTCCTTTTGATCCAGTCTTAAAAGCCTGTGTCCATCCATGATTGACACTCCTACCGGAAACAGCAGCAGTGTGTGTTCCAAGGCAGGCATACATGCTAGGTAAATATAAACTGAAAGGCACTGCCATCAATTATTGGTCCATTCATTTCAGTGGAGCTTGAGGATGTGTCTCTGCCAAATTACAGTGTGTGTGTGTGTGTGTGTGTGCACATACATACATTAAATAAAATGAAAGGGGAAGGGTAATTTATAAAATCAGATAATTTGAAAGATAGTAAAATTCCAGAACTTCTTTTTATTTTTTTTTATCTTGGCAAAGCACAGTTGGACCATCCTTGAAGCAAAAGTGGCTATTTCTTCTTAAGATGAATTTCCAGGTTTTGTAATCTTAGAATCTCATCTGTTGGTTTTTCAAAGTTGCTTAAAATTGGTTCTTTACATCAGGGTCCTCATTTACAACACAACTCATTACACACTTAATGATAAAATCCATTCCTTGGCTTTGAAAAGATCTTCTCAGTGCAAATTTCTTGAGTTTGAACACCACATTTCCTTTAAATATCATACTGGAATCAAGATTGCTGGGAGAAATATCAATAACCTCAGATATGCAGATGACACCACCCTTATGGCAGAAAGTGAAGAGGAACTCAAAAGCCTCTTGATGAAAGTGAAAGAGGAGAGTGAAAGGTTGGCTTGAAGCTCAACATTCAGAAAACAAAGATCATGGCATCTGGTCCCATCATTTCATGGGAAATAAATGGAAAAACAGTGGAAACAGTGTCAGACTTTATTTTTTGGGGCTCCAAAATCACTGCAGATGCTGATTGCAGCCATGAAATTAAAAGACGCTTACTCCTTGGAAGGAAAGTTATGACCAACCTTGATAGCATATTAAAAAGCAGAGACATTACTTTGCCAACCAAGGTCCATCTAGTCAAGGCTATGGTTTTTCCCGTGGTCATGTATGGATGTGAGAGTTGGACTGTGAAGAAAGCTGAGCACCGAAGAATTGATGCTTTTGAACTGTGGTGCTGGAGAAGACTCTTGAGAGTCCCTTGGACTGCAAGAAGATCCAGCCAGTCCATTCTAAAGGAGATCAATCCTGGGTGTTCATTGGAAGGACTGATGCTAAAGCTGAAACTCCAATACTTTGGCCACCTCATGCAACAAGTTGACTCACTGGAAAAGACTCTGATGCTGGGAAAGGTTGGGGGCGGGAGGAGAAGGGGACGACAGAGAATGAGATGGCTGGATGGCATCACCGACTCTGTGGACATTAGTTTGAGTGAATTGTGGGAGTTGGTGATGGACAGGGAGGCCTGGCATGCTGTGATTCATGGGGTCGCAGAGAGTCGGACACGACTGAGCGACTGAACTGAACTAAACTGATATAGGGTCTTAGCTGCTGCTGCTGCTAAGTATCTTCAGTTGTGTCTGACTCTGTGCGACCCCACAGACTGCAGCCCACCAGGCTCCGCCGTCCCTAGGATTCTCCAGGCAAGAACACGGAGTGGGTTGCCATTTCCTTCTTCAATGCATGAAAGTGAAAAGTGAAAGTGAAGTCACTCAGTCGTGTCCCACTCTTAGTGACACCATGGACTGCAGGCTACCAGGCTTCTCCATCCATGGGGTTTTCCAGGCAAGAGTACTGGAGTGGGTTGCCATTGCCTTCTCCGTTAGGGTCTTAGACTTGGTCATAAAATAGAACATTTGATTTAAAAGAAGGTAGCAAGAAAGCTTCCCACATCTATGAAATATGCAATATTAAATAAAAATTGTAAGGCATATTTCCACAGTTAAGGACATCAGAGGCCTGTTTTTATTTTATATCTATTAAAGTTAAAATGAATAGTAACTTGTTCTTTGCAGATTCCTAGAGAAAAATCCTAAAAGTGATTTGAACATAGTTCTAATTTACTCATGATCTGTCTCTAATGGAGGCTGTATTAGAATTGAATTCAATATCACTTAATATCTTCTTGAAAATAGCTTTTGCCTCTCTGAAACTTGTAACCAAAATCATTAGTCTGATATTTTTCTTTGGAGTTTTCTAAAATAAGTCTAATACTTTTCCTCCTGGAGGTTTTCTTTTTTAGGGAGTGGTAGATATTCTGTAAAATACAGAGGTGGACCATTTTCAGGCTTACAGTTAAATGTTCAAAGTAAATTTAATGTTCACTTTACTCTGTTTTCCCATTATATTCTATAGAATCTCCATCATCTTTAGCTTCCAGTTTTGAAACATTGAGGCCATTTTATGGGTTTTTCTTTTCAATGAGTCACCAAGCTTTGCTTCTGTGCTCTCATTCTCTTCTCAAGGGCTTTAGCCTAGCCTGGGGCTGCTTTACCCTACAAAGAGACGGACCATAGTAGGCATTGTCTTCTTTGTAAAATATGATTTTTTTTTCTTTTCTGGTTCAAAGGTGTTTGTTGATTCCTGCTCCAATCCACCACTCACTGTATACCATGGATGAATTTGTTAACCTCTCTTAATCTGTTTCCTCATCTATAAAAACCAGTAAGGGTTGTTGTAAGGATGAAATAAGCAAACACATGTGAAGCATTCAGCACAGTGGTTGGCACACAGAAAATAATCATTTTTCTGTTTTTTATTTTAGAAAATTTGGAAAATGAAGAAAACTGCATAGAGAAATATCAACCAAACTCTTTAGTCTGATAGCTAATAAACACATGTTAATGTAATTCAGCCATTTCCCCCCATATGTGTAGTAAGCAAACTGCTTTTTAATCTGTTTTTCATTATGAACGTTTTCTCACATTATTAGTATTCTTTCATAACATGATTTTTAATAATAGCTGCATTGTATTCCATTTCTCAGCTATCTCATAATATAATCAACCAATTTCTAGACAAACTTTCATTATCTTGAATAATACTTTTATAAACATGCTTGCTGCACAACTCTTTATGCTCATCTTTAACTTTTTCTTAATTTCTTGGAAGGACAGTTACTAAGTTAAAACTACTTTAAAGTTTTGGTTCCACTTTTTCGTTTGCTTGTCCAAAAAGATTGTCTGATTTATATTCCAATCACAGTGTAGAATGCCAGTTTTCTTTTACTTCAGGCTTTTTGTCTTCTTGCTTTAATCGTTTTTCTGTTTCAATGCATTGTAAACTCAATTTCAAACACATTCTTCCTCAAACAAGATTTGATAATTTATTCACTCTTTTTGATGTTTCGGCTGTTTCTTCTTACTAACCTCTACAAATCAAAACTCCCTGGTTTAACAGGGGGTTAAAACTTCTTCACCTGTCAGCTGTCTCATACTCCTAGTTTCATCAACTTATTTTATTATTTTTCCCCATGAAGTCACATTCACTACATAATAGATTGTTTTTCATTCCTCCAACAAGAGTTTTTAACCTCTAAACTGATCCTTAAATTCCATCAGCATGATTTCCTGATTCTTTTTCTTGTGCCCTCTTTAATTTCTCTCCCTAAAGGCTGCTCGGCACTTACCATAGCTCATATGTTAAACAAATGGTAATTTATCTCAAGATTCACATCTATTTTTGTATTGGTTTGTAAAATGCATTTTTCTAGTGTTTCACCTGTGTGTTGTTTGCATGTTAAAACTGCAGGTTTGTGGCAGAGGTTTGTTCTCCCAGCAGTGTCAAATCTAATGTGCTTCACTCAGCAGACACTCAGTTAATTAGAATTGGCTGGCTGACAGGTTTTCTTTTTATTTTTTTATTTTTTTTTTTCAGGTTTTCTTTTTAAGGTGAACTGTGAAGCATTTAGCAGCTTTTAAAATACACTAGGTTTTTTTTTTTTTTTTTTTGCACACTCCTCCCCATCCCCTGCAAAATAATTTCATAGACACTGGTTATTTCTTAAAGAACATACAACTGTTAGAGTTAGTAGTGTTTTTGCATAATGACCAGTATGAACATTCTACTTAGGAGGTTCCCAGAATTTAGATCCTTAGTTCTCTTCTTTTATCTTTTTCATTCATTGAGTCTTTTTGTAGGGTTTACTCCAGCCTTTTACTGTCTTCCAGAATGAAGTTGGCATGGGTAATAAAAATGTATGCAAATTCCATAAGAAGGGGTTTTGGGCACCTTTTGTGCATGGCCTCAAAACTTTTAACCCATCTTTTTATTCCACCATCTTCCCAGTTATAACCGAGAGAACCTGTGAACCTGTATTGTCCACTTTCTGCCCTGAGGTTTCTCTGCCACCTCCTGGGGTATGTTTGAGAACCTACTCAGCATGTCCAGGCTGCATTAACACCCCGCAAGGCAACCCTTCACTCAGGAACACTATCCTGAGGCACTCTACGTGACTGCTCAGAGAGCCCCTAGCAGAATTGAGTTCATTCCCAAATGAAGAAATAAAGACAAGAATGGAAAAGATCAAACAGCTATGGAGAGGACGTTGTCAAATAGAGCTTCATATGCGGCTTGGTATATGAAGTACATAACTGACCATGTTGGCATGTGGATGATGTTGTGGAGTTAAGTTGTTTACGTCCTGAAAATAATAGCTCCAATAATAATTAAAGACTAAGTGTAGTTGACCATTATATCTACTACTGTGGGCAGGAATCCCTTAGAAGAAATGGAGTAGCCATCGTGGTCAACAAAAGAGTCCGAAATGCAGTACTTGGATGCAATCTTAAAAATGATGGAATGATTTCTGTTCGTTTCCAAAGCAAACCATTCAATGTTACAGTAATCCAGGCCTATGCCCCAACCAGTATTGCTGAAGAAGCTGAAATTGAACGGTTCTATGGAGACCTACAAGACCTTTTAGAACTAACACCCAAAAAAGATGTCCTTTTCATTATAGGGGACTGGAGTGCAAAAGTAGGAAGTCAAGAAACACCTGCAGGAACAGGCAAATTTGGCCTTGGAGCACGAAATGAAGCAGGGCAAAGGCTAATAGAGTTTTGCCAAGAGAACGCACGGGTCATAGCAAACACCCTCTTCCAACAACACAAGAGAAGACTCTACACATGGACATCACCAGATGGTCAACACCGAAATCAGATTGATTATTTTCTTTGCAGCCGAAGATGGAGAAGCTCTATACAGTTAGCAAAAACAAGACCAGGAGCTGACTGTGGCTCAGATCATGAACTCCTTATTGCCAAATTCAGACTGAAATTGAAGAAAGTAGGGAAAACCACTAGACCATTCAGATATGACCTAAATCAAATCCCTTATGATTATACAGTGGAAGTAAGAAATAGATTTAAGGGACTAGATCTGATTGATAGAGTGCCTAATGAACTCTGGAGGAGGTTCGTGACATTGTAAAGGAGACAGGGACCAAGACCATCCCCATGGAAAAGAAATGCAAAAAAGCAAAATGGCTGTCTGAGGAGGCCTTACAAATAGCTGTGAAAAGAAGAGAAGCAAAAAGCAAAGGAGAAAAGGAAAGATATAAGCATCTGAATGCAGAGTTACAAAGAATAACAAGGAGAGATAAGAAAGCCTTCCTCAGCGATCAATGCAAAGAAATAGAGGAAAACAACAGAATAGGAAAAATAAGAGATCTCTTCAAGAAAATTAGAGATTCCAAGGGAACATTTCATGCAAAGATGGACTCAATAAAGGACAGAAATGGTATGGACCTAACAGAAGCAGAAGATATTAAGAAGAGGTGGCAAGAATACACAGAAGAACTGTACAAAAAAGATCTTCACGACCAAGATAGTCACGATAATGTGATCACTGACCTAGAGCCAGACATCTTGGAATGTGAAGTCAAGTGGGCCTTAGAAAGCATCACTACGAACAAAGCTAGTGGAGGTGATGGAATTCCAGTTGAGCTATTTAAAATCTTGAAAGATGATGCAGTGAAAGTGCTGCACTCAATATGCCAGCAAATTTGGAAAACTCAGCAGTGGCCACAGGACTGGAAAAGGTCAGTCTTCATTCCAATCCCAAAGAAAGGGAATGCCAAAGAATGCTCAAACTACCGCACAATTGCACTCAGCTCACACGCTAGTAAAGTCATGCTCAAAATTCTCCAAGCCAGGCTTCAGCAATATGTGAACCGTGAACTCCCAGATGTTCAAGCAGGTTTTAGGAAAGGCAGAGGCACCAGAGATCAAATTGCCAACATCTGCTGGATCATGGAGAAAGCAAGAGAGTTCCAGAAAAACATCTATTTCTGCTTCATTGACTATGCCAAAGCCTTTGACTGTGTGGATCACAATAAACTGTGGAACATTCTGAAAGAGATGGGAATCCCAGACCACCTGACCTGCCTCTTGAGAAACCTGTATGCAGGTCAGGAAGCAACAGTTAGAACTGTACATGGAACCACAGACTGGTTCCAAATAGGAAAAGGAGTACATCAAGGCTGTATATTGTCACCCCGCTTATTTAACTTATATGCAGAGTACATCATGAGGAACGCTGGTCTGGAAGAAGCACAAGCTGGAATCAAGATTGCTGGGAGAAATATCAATAACCTCAGATATGCAGATGACACTACCCTTATGGCAGAAAGTGAAGAGGAACTCAAAGGCCTCTTGATGAAAGTGAAAGAGGAGAGTGAAAAGGTTGGTTTGAAGCTCAGCATTCAGAAAACAAAGACCATGGTATCTGGTCCCATCACTTCATGGGAAATAGATGGAAAAACAGTGGAAACAGTGTCAGACTTTATTTTTTGGGGCTCCAAAATCACTGCAGATGCTGATTGCAGCCATTAAATTAAAAGACGCTTACTCCTTGGAAGAAAAGTTATGACCAACCTTGATAGTATATTAAAAAGCAGAGACATTACTTTGCCAACCAAGGTCCGTCTAGTCAAGGCTATGGTTTTTCCCGTGGTCATGTATGGATGTGAGAGTTGGACTGTGAAGAAAGCTGATGGCCGAAGAATTGATGCTTTTGAACTGTGGTGTTGGAGAAGACTCTTGAGAGTCCCTTGGACTGCAAGGAGATCCAACCAGTCCATTCTAAAGGAGATCAATCCTGGGTGTTCATTGGAAGTCCTTCATTGGATGCTAAAGCTGAAACTCCAATACTTTGGCCACCTCATGAGATGAGTTGACTCACTGGAAAAGACTCTGATGCTGGGAAAGTTTGGGGGCGGGAGGAGAAGGGGACGAAAGAGAATGAGATGGCTGGATGGCATCACCGACTCGATGGACATGAGTTTGAGTGAACTCTGGGAGTTGGTGATGGACAGGGAGGATGGCGTGCTGTAATTCATGGGGTCGCAGAGATTCTGACACGACTGAGCGACTGAACTGAACTGAACTGAACTGAAGTGTAGTTCCATTTGCCAGTAGAAGACCACACCTTTCTTGAGTCATGAAGTTTTGACTGCAAACAAAGAATGATGAATTGTCTGGAAGTTTTCTCTGAAAGTTATCTCAAAGTCCCTGGTTCTTGGATATGGTAAAGATATTAAGCTTCTGTGGTAGAGAGCACTGAACTTGGTGCTGGGGGAATACAAGGATGTGTAAGATACAGTCTTTACATCAGCCAAACTGGGGAGCTAAAATACCTGAACCTCTATAAATACTTGAAAGACTAATGGCTGCTGTTAGATGGGTTCACTAATAATTTATAACATTTGAGCCTACTTTGAAGGATGTGAAGGATTGGCCAAATCCATAATCTACCAGTGTGCTGTGCTTAGTCACTCAGTCGTGTCTGACTCTTTGCAACCCCATGGACTGTAGCCCATCCATGGGGATTCTCCAGGCAATAATACTGGAGTGGGTTGTCACGCCCTCCTTCGCAGGATCTTCCCAACAACCCAAGGGTCAAACCCAGGTCTCCCACATTGCAGGCAGTTTCTTTACTGTCTGAGGCACCAGGGAAGCCCAAGAATACTGGAGCTGGTAGCCTGTCCCTTCTCCAGGGGAACTTCCCAACCTAGGAGTCAAACTGGGGTCTCCTGCATTGCAGGCGGATTCTTTACCAGCTAAGCTACCAGGGAAGCCCATATTCTGCCTACTTTCACTCAAAGTTATTGTGAAGACTCAGAATGTTAGCAACCTAAATTGCTGAGAAAAGCATTAAGTACCACACAAATGCAAGGCTCAAGATTGTGACAAAGTACTATTTCTGGAATAGTTTATGAGAATATTCAGTTTAGGACTTAAATTTCTAGTAGCCCTTATCAGTGATGGAAGAATAGATAAGTGATCCCAGTTTTTAATTTTGTTTTTCACTTCACTTTTAGAATTCCAGTGAAAGTTTAAAATTTAAGCTGCTCTTTGTACTATTACTTGTGCAATAATTACAGTCTCAGTTAATAATATGAACACCTGTTTTTTACTGAGATATAATTGACTTATTAGTTTCATGTGTACAACATAATAATTCAGTATTTGTGTATATTGCGAAATGATCACCACAGTGAGGTCTACTTAATCACACATCATTATGCATATTTTTCTTTTGATGAAAACGTTTAAAATCTGTTTTCTTATCAACTTTCACCAATGCAATACAGCATTATTAACTGTAGTCACTATGCTGTGTATTATAACCCCAGGACTTATTTTATAAGTGGAGGTTTGGTATCTTTTGACTACTTTCACCCATTTTGCTCACGTCTGGCAACCACCAATCTGTTCTCTGTATCTGTGAGTTTGGTTTTTATGTTTTTATTTTTCACACTTGAGATCGTGTGGTATTTTTATGACAGCCAGCCTACTTTTTAGCATAGGTTTTTGCTAGAATGTAAGGTTTTAACTGACATTTGAATACACTTAGAGAATCATCTCAGTGTAAAGGTGATTTCTTGAAGTATCTTGAAAGCAGCTAATATTTTGCTAGAGTTGTTTCTTTCTGTTCTTCTTAAAAATCTTTCCCAGTGGAAAGAGCTCTCTATAGTGTTCACAGAGGATTAGTTCCAGGACCCTCTCAGATGCCAAAATCCAAGTCACTCAAGCTGCATATAAAAAGGTTTAGTATTTACATATAACTCATGCATGTGCTTTAAATCATCTGTAGATCACTTATAATACCTAATACAATGAAAATGCTATGTAAATAGTTGTTAGATACGGTGTAAGTCCTATGTAAACAGTTGCTGGCATGGCAGATTCAATTTTTGCTTTATGGAATTTTCTGAATTTTTTTTTAACTTTTAAAAATTAAAGTATAATTAACACACAACATTATGTTAGTTTCAGGTATCCAACATAGTCATTTGACAATTAAATGTATTACAAAATGATCCCCACAGTAAGTCCTGTAACCATCTGTCACCACACAAAATTATTACAGTGTTATCTGCTACAGTCATGCTCTTGAGATATTGCAGGTTTGGTTCCAGACCACTGAAATAAAGCTAATATTGCAATAAAGTGAACCGTACAGTTTTTTTTTTTTGGTTTCTGAGTGCATATAAAAGTTATTATAATCTATTAAGTGTACAGTAGCATTATGTCTAAAAAAAGTACAATGTACATACCCTTTATTGAAAAAATGTTGTTGTTCGACTGCTCAGTCTGACTCTTTGTGACCCCATGGACTGCAGCACCCAGGCTTCCCTGTCCTTCACCATCTCCTGGAGCTTGCTCAAACTCATGTCCATTGAGTCGGTGATGCTATCCAACCATTTCTTCTTCTGTCGTCCCCTTCTCCTCCTGCCTTTAATCTTTCTTGGCATCAGGGTCTTTTCTAATGAGTTGGCTTTTTCCATCAGGTGGCCAAAGTATTGGAGCTTCAGCTTCAGCATCAGTCCTTCAAATGAATATTCTATTGATTTCCTTTAGGACTCACTGGTTTGATCTCCTTGGAGTCCAAGGGACTCTCAAGAGTCTTCTCCAACACCACAGTTCAAAAGCATCAGTTCTTCGGTGCTTAGCCTTCTTTATGGTCCAGCTCTCACATCGATACATGACTACTGGGAAAACCATGGTTTTGACTAAATGGACCTTTGCTGGCAAAGTAATTTAAAAATACTGTATTGCTAAAAATTGCTGACCACTATCTTACAATGTAGGGCTGCCACAAACCTTCAATCTGTTTAAAAAAAAAAAAAAGGCAATAAATGATAGCACAGAGAAACAAGGAATGCCTATATATTCCTTATGCTGTATAATACATCTCCATGATTTATTTATTGTATAACTTGAAGTTTGCACCTCTTAATCCCCTTTACCCATTTCACCTAACCTCCCACTCTGTCTCTTCCACCTCTCTATATTCATGAGTTTGTTTTTCTCTTCTTTGGTTTGTTCATTTGTTTTTTAGATTCTACACATAAATGAGATCACATAATATTCATCTTTCTCTGCCTAGTTTATTTCACTTAGCATACTACCATTGTGCTGCAATTGGCAAAATTTTATAGTTTTTCACGACTGAGTTATATTCCTTTGCACATATATACCACATCTTCTTTTATCCATTCTTCTATCAATGAACTTCTGGTTTTCTACCATATCTTGGCTATGCTTCCTTGGTGGCTCAGATGGTAAAGAATCTGTCTACAATGCAGATGACCTAGCTTTGATCCCATGGACAGAGGAGCTTGGCAGGCTACAGTGGATGGGATTGCAAAGAGTCGGACACAACCGGGTGACTAACACACGCGTAAATACACAAGATAGGCTGCTGGAACTGTCCCTATGGTTGTGTGGAATTTTTCCGTGATTCAACAGACATTTTTAGGTTGCTTCCATATCTTGACTATAGTAAATAATACTGCACTGAACATAGGGCTGTTTTTGAGCTAGTGGGTTTTTCCCCCTTGGTTAAATACTCAGAAGTGGAATTTCTAGATTGTTTGGTAGTTTTTTAATAGTATTTTTAAATTTATCTTCGGCTGCACTGGGTGTTCATTGTTGTGTACCAGCTTTTCTCTAATTGCAGCAAGTGGGGGCTACTCTCTATTTGTGGTACACAGGTTTCTCATGGCTTCACTGGTTGTGGAGCATGGACTGTAGGCATTCAGGCTTCAGTAGTGGCAGTGCACAGACTTAATTGCCCTGCGGCATGTGGGATCTTCATGGACCAGGAATGGAACCCATGTCCCCTGCACTGCAAGGTAGACTCTTAACCCCTGGACCACCAGGAAGCCTAGTGGTTCTATTTTTAATTTTAAAGGAACCTTCATGTTGTTTTGCATAGTGGGTACACCAACTTACACTTGAGCTGCTAAGTGCTCAAGGGCTCCCTTTTCTCCATATTCTCACCAACAGTTGTTATTTGTTGTCTTTTTGACAACAGCCATTCTGACAGGTATGAGGTGATAGCACATTGTGATTTTGATTTGCATTTTCCTGATGATTAGTGACTTTGAGCATCTTTTCATGTGTCTTTTAGCCAGCCATCTGTATGTCTTCTTTGGAGAAATATCCATTCAGGTTCTCTGCCCATTTTTTAAATGGATTTGAAAAAAATTTAATTGTGTGACTTCTCTATATAATTTGGATAATAACCCCTTATCAGATCCACCATTTACAAATATCTTCTCCTGTTCAGTAGGTTGTCTTTTTGTTTTGTTGATGGTTTCCTTTGCTGTGCAAAAGCTTTCTAGTTTGATGTAGTTTTACATTTGTTTATTTGTGCTTTTGTTTCCCTGGCCTGAGGAGACAGAGCCAAAAAAATATTGCTAAGATCAGTGTCAGAGACTGTGTATTCTCCTAGGGGTTTTATGGTCTCAGATCTTGAAGTCAGTAATCCATTTTGAGTTCATTATTGTATATGGTGTAAGACAATGATCCTCTTCCTGTGGGCTTGCTGGTGCTAGGGCTGGCCGTAAGGCCTGGTTGCCACTGTTGCAAATGTTCTGGTATGACCCCTAGGGTGAGACCCACTGTGGGGTATGCCAGTGCCCGCCAAGGGTGCCTAGTCGGGCTGGCAACTTTGTGGGCCGTGTTGGAGGGGCCCTGGTGCTGGCCGAGGGCACTCGCCCAGCCTGGTGGGGCAGGTTTCTTTCCATATATTTTCTACCTGCAGCTGATTGAATCCACAGATTTGGAACCTGTAGATACAGAGGGCTGACTGTCCATGAAATGACACTGCTTTAGAAATGAAATGCCAAAATTTAACTCCACTTTAGTAAAAAATATTGGCTGTTCCAAGACCTACATCACGATTTTAATTAGAAGAGTGTATCAGTGGACACAATGGGAAGAAAATGTGTGGTTTGCTTTCAGTAAAACTGAGTACACCAATACTTTTTCAGTGTGCATTATGGAATTATTTCCTGTACCTCATAGATATTTCCAAGGGAAAAAAATCAAAGACACGTGTTACACTGAATAGCAAGGTAGTGTGAATTTTGAAATAGTTATTCTGCAGTGTGTTTCTTCATTTTCCATTGTCAGGAGAAAATCGTTATTAAACTCTAGAATTAAATACATTGTACTAATGTGCTTGGAGAAGGTAGTGGCACCCCACTCCAGTATTCTTGCCTGGAAAATCCCATGGATGGAGGAGCCTGGAAGGCTGCAGTCCATGGGGCCGCTGAGGGTCAGACATGACTGAGTGACTTCACTTTCACTTTTCACTTTCATGCGCTGGAGAAGGAAATGGCAATCCACTCCAGTGTTCTTGCCTGGAGAATCCCAGGGATGGGGGAGCCTGGTGGGCTGCCATCTATGGGGTCGCACAGAGTCGGACACGACTGACGTGACTTAGCGGCAATGTGCTCAGTCCATTTACATTTTATGGAATAATTGTATTTGTTCTGCACTAGCTAGCTGGCTGGTAGAGAAAATGAGTGGTGTTTGGTGATGTTTTAAAGTTGTAATTTCATCAGCAACCGACTTAGAGGATCTAAATATAAATCTGGAAATGAAGTGTTGTGTGCTATATTTGGCTGCTCTGAAGACTGAAATATAGCTTTTCCCACCACTTCCCAGTGGGTTTTTCCTGAAAGTCAGTTGTGGTTCTTCTGGCAAATTATTTTTTTCATCCTAAATTGTGCTAACCTTTAGAAGGAAAACTAAAAAAGTTACCCCCCCAAAAAAAACATTTTAAAGATAATGTTTTTAATTATGAGAATTTTTTAAAAAGTATGTAAATATGTCTTCACCTTATTCTGGGCCCATACCCCGGAGACAATACTGTTTAGCAATTTCTCTTATTTTAGTTTTCTAGTAATTGTGAATATAATTGTAAATAATATATATATATCTTCATTTATTTGATCAACTTTAGACGTATGACGTGGGACTGCACTGTAAGAAGATGTCTTCACCTTATTCTGGGCCCATACCCCGGAGACAATACTGTTTAGCAATTTCTCTTATTTTAGTTTTCTAGTAATTGTGAATATAATTGTAAATAATATATATATATCTTCATTTATTTGATCAACTTTAGATGTATGACGTGGGACTGCACTGTAAGAAGATGCCAAAACTCTTGGCATTCTCAAGAGATGTGTTTTAAGAATTTAAGAACTCGGTTCTTCTGAGTCATACATGCTGCTCTATTACTTAATTTCTCCCTTGAAGTTCTACTTAACTTTAACTGTGATTCTCAGCTGGAAGGGAGAAAAGTGTGCTATGGCCTCAGTCCAGCAGAAGAATGTATCAGAATCTTTGGGAAGGTCTTTTTCAGATGTCTTCCTTCCTACCTCTTAAGGGAAGCTCGCTTACTTGGTTGAAAGTCATTGTGTGTAATGGTGGGTGTCACTAGTTGAGAGTTTATTATGCAGATAGTCCAGAAGCAGCAAAAAAGTTCAGAATAATATTTATATATAATAAAAATATATTTTATATGTATGCATATATATGTACACACATATATATGTATATATATAAATTCCATTAATTAAAATACACACATATATATGTGTATATATATATATAAAGGCCAAGATATTTTAGTGGTAAATAGTTCTTTGTTCAGACTGAGGCATGATTGTATTAGATCTCTTCATTTTCTGTTTCTCCTATATTCCATTATTAACCCTAGCAGAGGGCTTTCCTTTTTATTTGCTTCACAAGAGTTCCTGCCTAAGCATTAATCAGCAGAGAACAAGAAAGCAAAGCAGAGATGTGGATGCCACAGCATGGTAGGGCTTCCTGCTCAGACGAGTTACTAGCTTCTGACTTCTAGACAAGGGTGATTCAGATTATCTCCAGTAGAATTGTTATCACTGGGCCTTCCAGGTTCAGTGGAATAGCTGAAACTCTGAGGTCTCACTCCTCAAATGCCAGTCTGTATCTTTTATACCTTTAAACCTTATGGAAAACTCTGAAAAGTCTGCGATTTTGTGTATTTGGCACCTTAACTTGATACGGTGGAGTCTAAAAATGACAACAACAGTGACAAGGACGTTTGTGTAAAGAGCTGTTTCCATAGCACTCTTGAGTTCTCAGTACGGCACCTAAGGGGAAGTGAAAAACCTAAGATGAGAAATACTAATGGCATTCTCTGTTTGTTTTATCTGCAGACAGCAGCTGAATATGTAAAATCTCGACTCCCAGAGGCCCTTAAGCAGCATCTTCAAGACTATGAGAAAGACAAAGAAAATAGTGTATTGTCTTACCAGACCATCCTTGAACAGCAGATTCTATCAATTGACCGAGAAATGTTAGAAAAATTGACTGTATCCTATGATGAAGCAGGTATGTTGGTCTTTAATACATGCACACACACACACACACATGCATGCACACATACAATGTTTTCTTCCTAAAGAATTTTTTTTTTAGATTTTTGTTACATTTAGGTCCTTTTCTTTGATAGAAGGATAGACTGAATTCAAAGTTATATATGGATTAGCAGTAAATTTCATCTCTGAAGTTTTAGTATCAAAGACTTTAATCAAGAGATTTCTAAAAATGGCTCTTAAATATCAAATCCTGCTAAAATTTTTTGCTCTTTTTTAAATGGAATTTTCTGGCCTTTTATCAGCAATATGCTTCTACTGATTTAATCTTTCAAAGTGTCACTTCAATTTTAGATGTGAGCTGAAAACTTTTACATCCAATAATCCAAGAACTGTTAGTTGCTTCAAGTATTATTTTTTAATTTCAGAAATTTTCTGAAGAGGTATCATTTTTTCCCCTGAAGTTTCAAGTTGAACTTAACTTTCTTTTCCTTTAGCTCCTCAGATGAATCCTAGCCCCTAACACCACACTGAACACTTTGGTTTACTGCCTTCTGTAAGTTCATATTATCCAAAAGAGCTTTTTAATGAAGGAACTTATTAGTGAAGGCCTGGATTGACCTTCCTTGTAATACCATTTTATCTATTACATGGTCTGTCAGCTAAAACCTAATTGTAATGAAACCAGTGCCATATTACTTGGAATTATTAAAATCTTTAATAAAACTAAACTTATTCAGGAGAAATATCTTGATTAAAATGATCATACCACCTCTGCATCCCACTCTCCCACAAAATGGATTAAGAAGTATGGGAAAATAGGTTTCTAATGGTCAAACACTAGTAGTATTAATCCCCTTTATAATGCCAGCATCTTCTGTTTTTATTTCTACAAAGGAAATGTTATTATGCATCTTGTTTTCTTTCACATGATCTAAACAGTGTCAGTGCTGACATTCTTAACATTTGATTTCAAGCTTAAATAGCAAACAGAAGAGCAAACCTTAAAAGAAAATTTTTTTTTCTGCACATGCCTAACCACCGATTCACCTTTTGTGGTGATTAAGCTGTCCACATTTTCATTCAAACTTCTAACCTGTTTATATTTACAATGTAGATACACATGTCCAGGCTTGCCCAGGACATCACTACTCTCTCTGATTCTTCTTTGCTTTATTGATTGTGTGAAAGACACGGTGACTTTCTTCTGCCCATTGGGCTTTTAGTTATTTAGCCTCTGTATTTGTCTTGTTTTTAACATTCTTCTCTTTGGAATGCTCAGTCATCTCCTTTCTCACACTATTGGAGTAATGTAAGGCTATGTAACCAGCCCTGTCAAAATAATTTTTAAAGTTTCAAGATTCTCAGAGATTTTAAAACTCAAATAGTCCATCTGCTTCCTGTCCCCATTTTTAAAATTTTATTTGAAGTATTCAGTTCCGTTCAGTTCAGTTCAGTCGCTCAGTCGTGTCCGACTCTTTGTGACCCCTTGAATCACAGCACGCCAGGCCTCCCTGTCCATCACCAACTCCCGGAGTTCACTCAAACTCATGTCCATCGAGTCGGTGATGCCATCCAGCCATCTCATTCTCTGTCGTCCCCGTCTCCTCCCACCCCCAATCCCTCCTAGCATCAGACTCTTTTTGTATAGATGATTTAAATATTGTATTAATTTCTGCTGTACAGCAAAGTGATTGTGTTATATGTATATATATATTCTTTTTCATATTCATTTCCGTTATGGTTTATCACAGGAAATTGATTATAGTACCCTGTGCTACATAGTAGGGCATTGTTTATCTATCTCTATATATACTCATTTGCATCAACTATTTCCAAACTCTCAGTTCATTCAACCCCTTCTCCCTCCCACTTGGCAACCACAAGTCTGTTCTCTAAGTCTGTGAGTCTGTTTCTGTTTCATAAATAGGTTCATTTGTGTCATATTTTAGATTCCACATATGTGATATTGTATGCTATTTGTCGTTTTCTGACTTCATTTAGTATGATAATTTCTAGGTCCATTAATGTTGCTAAAATGTCATTGTTTTGTTTTTTTATGGCTGAATAACATTCCATTGTGTGTGTGTGTATATATATATGCATATATATATGTATGTATATATATGTATACCACATCTTTATACATTCATCTGACAGTGGACATTTAGGTTGTTTCCATGTCTTGGCCATTGTAAATGGTGCTGCTATGAATATTGAGGTGCATATGTATTTTCAAATTATAGTTTTGTTTGGGTAGGTATATGCCCAGGAGTGGGATTGCTGGATCATATGGCATCTCCATTTTTATTTTTTTGAGGAACCTCCACACTTTTCCACAGTGGCTGTGCCAATTTACATTCACACCAACAGTATAAAAGGATTCCCTTTTTGCCACATCCTCTCCAGCATTAGCATCTTTTCACCTGTCTATTTACTTTCTTTATGTCTTCTTTGGAGAAATGTCTGTTTAGGTCTTCTGCTCATTCTTCAATTTAGTTGCTTAGGTTTCTTGCTGTGGAATTATGTGAACTGTATATCTATTTTAGAAATTAAGCCTTTACTGGTCACATCATTTGCAAGTATTTTCTCCCAGTCCATAGGTTGTCTTTTTGTTTTGTTTATAGTTTCCTTTACTGTGCAAAAGTTTATAAGCTTGATTAGGTTCCATTTGTTTATTTTTGCTTTCATTTCTATTGCCTTGGAACACTGTCCTAAGAAAACATTGGTACAATTTATGTCAAAGAATGTTTGCCTGTGTTCTCCTCAAGGAGTTTTATGCTGTCATGTCTTATATTTCATTAAGCCATTTTAAATTTATTTTTGTGTATGGTGAAAGGATGTGTTCTAACCTCATTGATTTACATGTGACTGTCCAACCCTCCCAACACCACTTGAAGAGACTGTCCTTTTTTGCATTGTATATTCTTGCCTCATTTGTCAAAGATTAATTGTCCATAAGTGTATGAGTTGATATTTGGGCTTTCTCTTCTGTTACATTGATCCATTTGTCTGTTTTTGTGCCAATATCATGCAGTTTTGATTACTGTAGCTTTGTAGTATTGTCTGAAGTCTGAGAGGGTTATGCCTCTTGCTTCCCCTCACCCCCAGGATTGCTTTGGTAATTCTGGATCTTTTATGCATCCTTGTAAATTTTAGGATTGCCCATTACCATTCTATAATGAGAAAACTGAGACTTGTCTAAAGTAACACAGTTAGTTATAGAGCTGGAATTCCAGTCTCCTAACTACCAATCAAGCTGGGCTGTCACCATATTCATGCAGGTTTTCACTCAGATGACATTTGTGGAATGCAGAGCAATATGCTTGGCAGTTGTGAGAAAGAGGAACAAGCATAGAAAGGGCAGAGAGGAATCTGAGATGTAGAAAACAGAGATCTTGCATAATGAAATCTAGCTAAAGCATAGATTTATGTTTTATGCTTATGTTAAAACATAGATTTATGGCTTCTAGAGAAAATCTAGCTAAAACAGATTTATGGCTTCTAGAGAAAAATTCCTGACCATTTGAATATGTACCCTCTGTAATATCTATATTATAATCTCTTAAAGTTATCTGTTAAAGTTAAAATCTACTCTATAATCTGTTAAAGTTAAGCTGAGGGGATGTGGAGAAAAGGAACAGTGAAAGTGGCTGTTCATTTTATTAAAACCTCTTCATGTGAAGGTAATTTTAATGGCTACATAATGTTCTATTCTTTGAAATTGCTGCTCACTAAGCATTTCTTATGTTGGACGATTATGTTTTGTTTTGGTTTTGCTTTTATGAATAATGCTGCAATGAATATAAACATTTATCTACATTTCATATTACTCTAGGGAACAGACTTTCAAAAACATGAATTTAGAATTAGAAGGTAGGGAAGGGGATAATGCTTAGAGCAGAACCTCAGAGCAGCAAGGAATAAAAGAAAAGAGTAAATCCATAAAAAATTAGTCATCATATGGCTGCTGCTGCTGCTAAGTCACTTAAGTCGTGTCCGACTCTGTGTGACCCCACAGACGGCAGCCCACCAGTCTCCCCCGTCCCTGGGATTCTCCAGGCAAGAACACTGGAGTGGGTTGCCATTTCCTTCTCCAATGTGTGAAAGTGAAAAGTGAAAGTGAAGTCACTTAGTCATGTCTGACTCGTAGCGACCCCATGGACTGCAGCCCACCAGGCTCCTCCGTCCATGGGATTTTCTAGGCAAGAGTACTGGAGTGACTTGCCGTTGCCTTCTCCGCATCATATGGCACTACATTCTCATTCAAATCAGCATTCACAGACCCTGCATTATAGAGCTGACATCATTGATCTGCTTAACAGTGACCTTCATTCACAGAGAAAAGGTTCAATAATGTTAATTATATTCTGGATATAAAAATAGGAATTGTATGAATATAAACCACTTTAGATTTCCATCCAGCTGGTTTATTTTTAAGTCAGACTGTTATAGGAATAAAGATTTTTGTGGTATAATTGAAAGAGTTCTTGGAGCCAGAACACCCAAATTCTGTTCCTAGCTCTGCTGCCAACCGGGTATGTGACCTTGATTAAGTCACCAAACCTCCCTAAAGCCTATTTCCCTAGAGATGGAAGGTGTGAACAGGATCTCATAGATGTCTTCCGTTTCTAAAACTATGATTCTGGTCTCCTGACATGGAAAACTCCGGTAGCCATAGTTTCTGGAAGGTTGCACGTAGCTGCTGCATGAATCTTCTGCTTGCTCATTTGCCTCTCCCCTCTCTTCACAGATACCCCATGTAATTTGTTTAAAACTGACTAGAAGACAACTGTCACTTAGCTTTTCTGGTATGTGCATATGAATTTGCTCAGGCATGCTTTTGTTAGTAAGACAGGGAGTGAGACTGTATGAGTGAGGCAAAACCAGATTTTGGGAGGAAAGCTTCTGCGCCATCATTCATGGATTCTTGTTAAGACTGCTTAGATTTTTAAAAAATTAATTTATTTATTTTAATTGGAGGCTAATTACTTTACAATAATGTAGTGGTTTTTGCAATATGTTGACATGAATCAGCCATGGGTGTACATGTGTTCCCCATCCTGAACCCCCCTCCTGCCTTCCTCCCCATCCCATCCCTCAGGGTCATCCCAGTGCACCAGCCCTGAGCACCCTGTCGCATGCATCGAACCTGGACTGGTGATCTGTTTCACATATGTTTCATGTTTCAATGCTATTCTCTCAAATCATCCCACCTCGCCTTCTCCCACAGAGTCCAAAAGTCTGTTCTTTACATCTGTGTCTCTTTTGCTGTCTTACATATAGGGTCATCGTAACCATCTTTCTAAATTCCATATACATGCGTTAGTATACTGTATTGGTGGTTTTTTTCTGACTTACTTCACTCTGTATAATAGGCTCCAGTTTCATCTACCTCATTAGAACTGATTCAATGCATTCTTTTTAATAGCTGAGTAATATTCCATTGTGTATATGTACCACAACTTTCTTATCCATTCGTCTGCTGATGAACATCTAGGTTGCTTCCATGTCCTGGCTATTGTAAACAGTCCTGAGATGAGCACTGGGGTACACGTGTCTGTTTCAATTCTGATTTCCTTGGTGTGTATGCCCAGCAGTGGGATTGCTGGGTCATATGATAGTTCTTTTTCCAGTTTTTTAAGGAATCTCCACACTGTTCTCCGTAGTGGCTGTACTAGTTTGCATTCCCACCAACAGTGTAAGAGGGTTCCCTTTTCTCTGCACCCTCTTCAGCATTTGTTGTTTGTAGACTTTTTGATAAGACTGCTTAGATTTTTTTATTAGCACTTATTAATACTAGGCAAAATCTAGCATGAGAAGATATGGTTTGCTTTTGATCCATTAATGTTTTATTTGAATGGAGGTATAAGTTCTTACACATTTCAATAGATTGGATTTAGCAGAGAGAAGTTTCCAAGGAAAAGAGCTGCATGATTTGAAGGGATCAAAATAGCATTCCATACTGTCTCAGAGAGC
Source organism: Moschus berezovskii (assembly GCF_049115385.1). Taxonomy (NCBI): domain Eukaryota; kingdom Metazoa; phylum Chordata; class Mammalia; order Artiodactyla; family Moschidae; genus Moschus; species Moschus berezovskii. Next base: position 129,382,703 of record NC_142460.1, on the reverse strand, counting down.
ATCATTAACCAAAGTATTTAGTGTTTATCATAGTGGGCAATAGTGGTAAAGAACCTCCCTGCCAACGCAGGAGACATAAGAGATGTGGGTTTGATCCCTGGGTCAGGAAGATCCCCTGGAGGAGGGCATGCAACCCACTCCAGTATTCTTGCCTGGAGAATTCCATGGACAGAGAAGCCTGGTGGGATACAGTCCATGGGGTTGCAGAGAGTCAGACACCACTGAAGTGATTTAGTACGCACAGAGTGGGCAAAAGTTGAAGGGTTGAAATAGCCCGAGAGGGAATTTTCTTCTCTCATTATTTACTTTTATGCTTATATGTTATTCACGTCTCTCTTTGCTGTTCAGTCATGTCCGACTCTTTGTGACCTGTGGACTGTGGCATGCCAGGATTCTCTGTCCTTCATTATCTCCTGGAGTTTGCTCAATCTCATGTCACTGAATCAATGAAGCTATCCAACCATCTCATCCTTTGTCACCCCCTGTCCTCCTGCCCTCAATCTTTCCCAGCATCAGCGTCTTTCCCAATGAGTTGGCTCTTCACATCAGGTGACCAAAGTATTGGAGCCTCAGTTTCAGCATCAGTCCTTCCAATGAATATTCAGGGTTGATTTCCTTTAGGATTGACTGGTTTGATCTCCAAGGGACTCTCAAGAGTCTTCTCCAACACCACAGTTCGAAAGCATCAATTCTTTGGTGCTCAACTTTCTTAATGGTTGAACTCTCACATCTATACATGACTACTGGAAAAATCATAGCTTTGATTAGAAGGGCCTTTGTCAGCAAAGTAATATCTCTGCTTTCTAATATGCTGCCTAGGTTTGTCATAGCTTTTCTTCCAAGGAGCAAGCATCTTTTAATTTCATGGCTGCAGTCACCATCTGCAGTGATTTTGGAGCCCAAAAAAATAAAGTCTGTCACTGTTTCCATTTTTCCCCCAACTATTTGCCATGAAGTGATGGGACCAGATGCCATGATCTTCGTTTTGTGAATGTTGAGTTTAAAGCCAGCTTTTTCACTTTCCTCTTTCACCTTCATCAAGAGGCTCTTTTATTCCTCTTTCTGCCATTAGGGTCAGGTCCTCTGCTTATCTGAGGTTACTGATAATTTCTCCCAGCAACCTTGATTCCAGCTTGTGCTTCATTCAGCCCAGCATTTTGCATAATATACTCTGCATGTAAGTTAGATAAGCAGAGTGACAATATACAGCCTTGACATACTCCTTTCCCAATTTTGAACCAGTCCATCATTCCATATCTGGTTCTAACTTTTGCTTCTTGATCTGCATACTGATTTCTCAGGAGGCACATAAGGTGGTTCTGGTATTCCCATGTCTTTAATAATTTTCCACAGTTTGTTGTGAACCACACAATCAAAAGCTTTAGCGTAGTCAGTGAAGCAGATGTTTTTCTAGAATCCCCTTGCTTTTTCTGTGATCCAGCAGGTGTTGGCAATTTGGTCTCTGATTCCTCTGCCTTTTCTAAATCCAGCTTGTACATCTGGAAGTTCTCAGTTCACATACTTGTGAAGCTTATTTTGGAGAATTTTGAGCATGACCTTGCTAGCAAGTGAGATGAGTACAATTGTGTGGTAGTTTGAATATTCTTTGGGACTAGAATGAAAATTGACTTTTTCCAGTCCTGTGGCCACTGCTGCATTTTCCAAATTTGCTGGCATATTGAGTGCAGCACTTTCACAGCATCATCTTCCAGGATTTGAAATAGCTCAGTTGGAGTTCTATCACCTCCATTAACTTTGTTCATAGTGATGCTTCCTAAGAGCCACTTGACCTCACACTCCAAGATGTCTGACTCTAGGTGAGTGATCACACCATCCTGATTATCCAGGTCATGTCTCTCTCAGTAAGCTCAAATTTTTTATAATTTTTTCCTAAAGTTTGGGCATGAATTAATAATCTATATATTCCTTTGTTAAGGATAAAGTAGTGTGACTTGTAATGCCTTGTGTTTGAGGGAATTGTGAGAACAGGTCCATTTATTTGAGAATGATACTTTGTTGCACACTCAAGAACCCCATGGCATGGGAAACAGAAGTAGAAAGCCCCTCCTTTTCCCCTGGGGAAGAGCTGAGTCTGCCTGTAAGTGGGTGGACTGTCCAGCAGTGGAATCTTGTTTGGGGTCTGGAAACATTTGTCCAAGTTGATGCTTTGATCTCTTTCTCAGAGTGAAATCTAAGACCGGCAAAGGTTTTATTTGTTCTTACAGTCCATTGGAAACCCAGACAGCTTTCCAAGGAGCACATCTGTCTACCATGTAGAAAGAGCACTTACAGGTGAAAAATGGGCCAGACAGTGCAGATGAGGTAGGGAAGGAACTCAGTCAGCTGTTTATTGTGTTCATCTGGGCATCAGTTCAGGCTGGGGGCCCACAGATCCATTGACAAGTGTCAGGCAGTCACGTATAACTTTCCCAGAGGAAGGAAGGAAGGAGTAACAGCATGAAGCTGTCAGCCTTTGCTTGGTGATTGCCTGATGCAGTCCTCCAGTAGGAGTTCCTGAGAGCTGAGCCCCAGCAAAGCTACCTGCCATGAAGACACACCAAGTACTGTAATGTAGTTTTTGAAGAAATAGCTTTTTAAAAGGGTGGCGAATGTGCTGTAAGCAATTTAGGAAGTAGCTGGAGGGGTCCCTCCTATCAAGCTTATTTTCTTCTTCTTAATATAGATGGTACCTAAAAGTTATATTTCTGATTTAATTGAGCCATTAGTGACAGAGTAATCAGTGATCTCAAAAAGAAAGCCATTTACCCTCATGGAGAAAAAAATTGAATACACATTGAGAAACCAAACCCAGGAAAGAGATTGTGAAATATTTAGGGTGCTCCAAGTTTTCCAAGAACATAAAAAATGCAGTAAAAGGTCTTTGCAGGAAGTTCTTCACTCTAATAAATACAGTGAATTTCTCAGTATGTTTCCCAAACACATCCTAAGGGAAAAGGTGGCTTTGGGTTTCCATAATTTATGTCTTCATCCAGAACCTTATTTCCAAGCTCAGAAGATGTTCTCACCAGATGCTTTGTCAGGATTTGGAAAGAAGAGAAAAACAGGGAAACTTAAGAAAAATGTTATAAAGGAAAATTTAATATTGGCTGTGTAACCTCTGATACAAACTTCTAAGTTTCTGTAAAAAGTTATATATGTTCAATTTTTCCATTATGAGAGTAATAGAAATATGTTTTAGAACATTTTTAAACTATGAAAAAATAGAAAAGGAAAAGATTAGCTCTAATTCTACCACCGAAGCATAATGACCATCTTTTAGTATATTTATTTCTAGTCACTTTTCCTTGCTGCGTTTTAATAATTTGTGCCCCATTTGATATCTTTTATTCAGTTAACAATGAAATATAATCGTATTTCTCAGTGTTCTAACAAGATACTCATAAAAGTAATTGATAAAGATTGCATAATATCCTACTGAATGGATATGCCACAGTTACCGTCCTCATAACCTTTGAACATTTTCAGCATGGCCCCTCCCTTTAATTCCTGTTTCAGTTCTTGTCACCATGTAGAATCCCTGAATTTGGAGGTCTCTTTCTTATTTGAAAAGATGAGAATGGTAGTATGACTAACAAAAACATGATGAAGACTTCTATAATGCAGCCAATTGTTAGTCATATAGCAGTGGGAGCAGAGGACGAAAACAGCTAGTTAAAATCTACTTATAAACTCACCTTTCTTCTGGCCAATAATACCTCTTTTTAACCAAGGTGATTTGAATTTCATGTAATTCTTATATTTTCCTGTTATAGCATGGATTTAAAAGGCCAAAAGATAAAGGGTGAAGGAGTAGCAACTAAACAGAGTGACTTTGCCATCTATAAACTACGGGACTATCTGCCATGGCTGTTGGAAAGGATCCAAATGCATGATTCACCAGCGCTGGGATTGGTTTCCATCTTTGTGGCAAGACATTGCACGTCTCTCTGGTTGGTTTCATTTACCGTAAAAAAAAAAAAAAAGGACAATGGATTGGCTATTTCCTTATGTCTCTCCCAGCTTTAACAATGTGTGATTTTTGTCTCCAATTCATTTAACATTCACGGGTTCATTTATTTCTTTACTCTGTAAACACTGACTAAGTGCCCAGGAACCAGGCCCCGTGCCTGCCACTGGGAATGCCCAGATGCCCACACGGCCCTCCACTCCAGGCGTGTGTGTGTGCACGCACATTTGTGTGGTGGCGGGAGGCCAGACCCAGTGGTAGGAACAGATAACCACAGCACGGCGCACTTGGCGCTTCGGTGTGTGCTCAGGGACAGTGAATGGGTGGAGGAGGAAGGAACTGGGCTCAGGAGTGAGAGAGTTCTTAAATAAATCAGAAAATGGTTAAGAGAACCTATGAATCTCTTGAACTGTTCATCTTGAACTATAACGTCAGTTGCATGTTTTAAAGGCAGGTTTATTGTGAGTGATGCTTTTTTTTTTTCCTTTGCTCAGTAACTGTAGTTATGTATCAGCACCTTATACAGACCTGTTCTTTTGAAAATAAATTTTTAAAAATTGATGTACAGTTGATTTACAATGTTGTGTTTCTGGTGTACAGCAAAGTAGTTCTTTTATGATTTATAATATTGATAATCTTTTCCACTGTAGTTTATTATAAGATATTTCATATAGTGCCCCATTCTATACAGTAGGACTTTTTTGTTTATTTTATGTATGCTGCTGCTGCTGCTGCTGCTGCTAAGTCACTTCAGTCGTGTCCGACTCTGTGCGACCCCATAGACGACAGCCCACCAGGCTCCCCCGTCCCTGGGATTCTCCAGGCAAGAACACTGGAGTGGGTTGCCATTACCTTCTCCAGTGCATGAAAGTGAAAAGTGAAAGTGAAGTCGCTCAGTCATATAGTCATATATATATATGTTAATCTCAAACTCCTAACTTATCCTTCAATCCCCTTTCCCCTTTGGTAACCATAAATTTGTTTTCTACATTTGTGAGTCTCTTTCTGTTTTGCAAATGAGTTCATTTATACTTTTTTTTTTTAGAACTCATAGAGAAGCAATATCACATGATGTTTGTCTTTGTCTGGCTTACTTCAGTTAGTATGGTAATCTCTAGGTCCTTCCGTGTTGCTGCAAATGGCATTATTTCATTCTTTTTATAGCTGGATAATATTCCATTGTATATGTATACCACATCTTCTTTATCCATTCATCTGTTGATGGACACTGAAGATGCTTCCATGTCTTGGCTATTGTAAAGATTGCTGCTATGATCATTGGGGTACATGTTTCTTTTCAAATTGGGGTTTTCTCCAGATATATGTCCAGCAGTAGGATTGCTGGATCATATGGTAACTCTATTTTAAGTTTTTTAAGGAACCTCCGTACTGTTCTCATTAGTGGCTGTACCAATTTACATTGCTACCGATAATGTAGGAGGGTTCTGTTTTCTTCACATCCTCTCCAGCATTTATTATTTGTAGACATTTTAATAATGGTCATTCTGACTGGTAGGAGATAGTACCTCACTGTGGTTTTGATTTGTATTTCTCTGATTATTAGTGGGGTTGAGCATCTTTTCATGTGCCTATTGGCCATCTATACAGACCTATTCTTAACCTTTGCTGTAACATCACCTTCCACATTCTCTGTCACTCTCCAACTAATTTTAGTCTATATTAATTCAGTTCAGTAGCTTAGTTGTGTCCAACTCTTTGTGACCCCATGGACTACAGCATACCAGGCTCCCCTGTCTGTCACCAGCTCCCAGAGCTTGTTCAAACTCATGTCCATTGAGTCGGTGATGCCATCCAACCATCTCATCCTCTGTCGTCCCCTTTTCCTTCTGCCTTCAATCTTTCCCAGCATCAGGATCTTTTCAAATGAGTCAGTTCTTCGCATAAGGTGGCCAAAGTGTTGGAGTTTCAGCTTCAGCATCAGTCCTTCCAATGAATATTTAGGACTGATTTCTGTTAGGATGGATTGGTTGGATCTCCTTGCAGTTCAAGGGACTCTCAAGAGTTTTCTCCAACACCACAGTTCAAAAGCATCAATTCTTTGGCTCTATGCTTTCTTTATAGTCCAACTCTCATATCCATGCATGACTACAGGAAAAACCATAGTTTTGACTAGATGGACCTTTGTTGACAAAGTAATGTCTCTGCTTTTTAATATGCTGTCTAGGTTGGTCATAACTTAATTAGCTTATATTAATATACTTATCAGCATCATCTGTTTTCTTATGAGGTCTCACCCCTACCCCCTAAAAAAGTGATAATTCAGACTAAGTTTTATAAAAACAATTTGATGGGAAGTTATTTTTTTTAAAAATCACATTTTCCAACTTCATCTTATCTTTTTATTAAAAGGCCTCATATGCACTCTGAGAATACATTGATCCAAGTTTTGCAGTAGGCAAACAAAATGTTAAATTTTAGAGAACTTTGCTGAGAATACTGGAAACTACAGGCTAACACTGAGACTGAGAATCAAGATGTGCCGCCTCTGGTGATGAACACATTTGACTGGAGCTGTGTTTATCTTCCTAATCAAGTTGTCATTGTTTGTCACAAAGGAAGTAATGTTAATACCTGCTCTGAAGTAGTATTTGATTACAAGGCCCAGAGAAAATGTGTTTACTTCAAAGAAAATAATTGTACCAGGTGGTCACCATTTAGACTTCATTGACCAGCTAGAAGTAGGGTGTCGATGCCATCTGTATCTCTTCCTTTCTGTACCATGGGAGTTTGGTAACCGAGCTTCTGTGAGGCCTTGTTGGAATGCTCGTAATAAAATTTAAGGAACTCCAAGTTAATGGTAAGACTTTCAGTATGACGGGAATGATAGGTTTTTAAAGCACTGGAATTTCTCATGTACTGTGACTGTCCATTTGTAGTGGTGAGAAGTAAGAAAAATGTATCCTCTGGCTGACTTTCAGATTCGGAAGATCTGTAATCGGAGGCAGCTAGACTGCCATTTAATGTCATTTTGTGAGAATGTTAAGTTCCATCTTGGTGAGCTGCTGGATACTCTGACGTCTCATCTGGTAAATTGCCTCCTGAACGGTGTTGTTTTTAAGCCATCTTCTAGTGCCCAGAGGAATACTCTCTGTGTTTCTCGTTTTGTTAATGTCCTTGTCGCAAGGCTGTGTGGCTGAGGCCGTCTCTGAGGGTGGTTTGATGGAGTTTCTGTAGTATAGACTCTCAGGAAGCACCTGAATGTACTCTTGTAGCTCTGCAATCAGTCAAAGGAAACTAAATCAGCTACAGAGAAATCCCTAGGACCATCACTGTTCATTCAACACAAACATTTATTGTGTGCCAGATTCTGGCTAAGTGCTGAGAATCTAGGAAATGGGGCAGGACAGTCGAGTTAGAGGTTTTTTCCCTTTGAATTTATTGCTCATCTTGAGTACTGTCTCTATAAATCTTTCCTCTAAAAGGTGCTTCAAAATGACACCTTAGCTGGCTTTTTCATCCTCTGAGCCAGGCCCTTCTGTTCCTTTGATCTCAATCCTTCTTATTAAAGGAAGTGACACAAGTCACATGTCTGTTATTTATATCCTACTAGCTTCCTGAAGGCAATGGCAAGCCACTCCAGTACTATTGCCTAGAAAATCCCATGGATGGAGGAGCCTGGTAGGCTGCAGTCCGTGGGGTCGCTAAGGGTCGGACACGACTGAGCGACTTCGCTTTCACTTTTCACTTTCACACATTGGAGAAGGAAATGGCAACCCACTCCAGTGTTCTTGCCTGGAGAATCCCAGGGACGGGGGAGCCTGGTGGGCTTCCGTCTATGGGGTCACACAGAGTCGGACACGACTGAAGTGACTTAGCAGCAGCAGCAGCTTCCTGAAAGTTGGACTTGCCATACATGCAAAAGTAATGTTAAAAACAGAAAATCAAAGACAGAGACCAGGAAGGAAACAAATGCACTAACCATAAAGAAAAGACAAAATGAAACAGTTTTTCCATGGAGACAACTCCTAATGCTGAAGTTTATGGAGCCTTTTCCACAAGGTACCTTGTACTGTGGACATTGAGCAACATTGTCTCAGCTTGAGTTTCCCCAAAGCAGAGGCTGAAACAAAAGGCAAGAGTGAAAGTGGTGGTTGCTTGTAGCCTGCAAGGCTCCTCAGTCCATGGAATTCTCCAGGCAATAATACTGGAGTGGGTAGCCATGCCCTCCTCCAGGGGATCTTCCTGACCCAGGGATCAAGCCTAGATCTCCTGCATTGCAGGTGGATTCTTTACTGTGTCACCAATATAAGAATGTAACCAAAGGGGCAGGAGTCAGAGCCCTTGGGAGTGAACCAGGAAGGAAGGGAAAGAGAAGGGAAAACTACCATGAGGACACAGTATGGAGCTGGTCTCCACTGAGTGTGGCTTCCTTAGTACCTGACTAAGGAAGCTTACGAGTGGCATCTCAGAACTTTCTACCAAGAGGTAAAGGGAGAAGCATTTAACATCTAGTCTCGTGCCCTTGTTTGTCAAGGGGAGCTCCATAGACATTAGCTGACCCACACTTCTGGCCTGTGTATGCGTGGGTTCTGGGGACATTGCACACCTTGCTATCAGGGAAGCTCCAGGGAAGGGAGCAAGTGATAAAGGGCTCAGGTCACGGCTGCATTTGGCTGTTCTGGTCCCTGTATAGTGGCTGTGACCGAGAGTGTGTGAAATGCTACGCAGGAGGTATGCTGTATGAGCATAAAAATGAAGTCTTTAAACAACTTTATAGGAAATACACTTAACTTGCCATATGTTTGGCTTGGTATATAGGTGTATTTTCCAATCGCTTTCATGGTAGAGAGGATTAACTGTTATGCACTTTGCATAAGTTAATTTGATTCTTACCCAGGACACAACTGAAATCACCAAAATACTGGCTCTGTCAACCTTCTCTTCAATCCATGCTCTGCCCTAGATGGAAAAGCAGTCCCTTGAGTTTAGTGTATGTGTACTGTGTTTTTATATATTTGCTTTCACTTTTTCTAATGCTATGTGTTAGTTAACCACTGCTATATAATAAATGATTTAGTATCTTAAAACAATAAATAATTATTTATCTACAAGTTTATTTAAAAGTACCAAAACTTAGTAGCTTAAAACAATAAATGTCTATTATCTCACACACCTTCTGAGGGTCCAGAATGCTGGCTGATTCTCTCACGAGGGTGCAATCAGGCTGTCAGCTAGTCTTTAAAGGCAGGCTAGAAGTGCGAGCTTACTCTCGTGGCTCTTGGCAGGAGGCCTCACTTCCTTTCTACGTGGTCTTCTCCATAAGGCAGTTTGCTACCTGGCTTCCCTTGGTGTAAGTGACCTGAGAGAGCCCAGGAGAATCCAAGATGGAACTGAAGTTTTGTATAATCTATTATCAAAAGTAAAATATTATAATTTCTGCCATATGCTGTTGGTCACACAGCCCAACACTAATTGATTATGGGAGGGGACATACAAGGGTATGACTGCCAAGAGGTGGTGCTCATGAGGGCGTCTTGGTGGTTTAGTTGCTAAGTCGTGTCTGACTCTTGAGACCCCACAGACTGTAGCCTGCCAGGCTCCTCTATTCATGGGATTCTCCAGGCAAGAGTACTGGAGTGGGTTGCCATTTCCTTCTCCAGGGGATCTTCCTGACCCAGGGATTGAACCCCAGTCTTCCCTGGTGGCTCAGATGGTAAAGAATCCACCTGTGATATGAGAGACCTGGGTTCAGTCCCTGGGTTGGGAAGATCCCCTGGAGGAGGAAATGGCAACCCACTCCAGTATTCTTGCCTGGAGAGTCCCCATGGGCAGAGGAGCCTGGCGGGCTACAGTCCATGGGGTCACAAAGAGCGACTAAGCACAGCACACTCCTGCATTGCAGACAGATTATTTACCGACTGAGCTACCAGGGTCCCTGTTGTTCAGTCACTAAGTCATGTCCAACTCTGTGTGACCCTGTGGACTTCAGTTTGCAGGGCATCTTAGAGGCAGGCTACCACAGTCTGTATTGTAAAAATATCTGCTTTGACTCTGCCAGCTCTTCCATCTCCTCTCTCTAGTATCATCATCTTTTCCGCTAATATCCTGATGACTACCTACATCCCACTTCTCTAAATCCAAAGCTGGAGTGTTTAGCCCTGCACTTAACACCAGATGGCCTTAGGGTGCTTACCCCAGCCTCCTTTCCCACAACTCAGCTTCGTTTCACCTGGGCAAAAGCAATGCCATCAATTTCTCAGTTTGCATGTCACTTCTGTCTCTTCTAACTCATGAAGACATCTCCTTCTAGAGCATCTTAACATATGCCCAGTGTTGTAGTCTGTTCAGGTTGCTGTAATAAAATACAGACAGTCCGCAACTTATGATGGTTCAACTTACGATCTTTTGACTTTATGATGGTGCAAAAGTGATATATATTCAGAAGAAACTGGACTTTTAATTTTGCATTTTTCTCAGGCTGGACATACACAGTAGGGTTCTCTCTCATGAGGCTGGGCAGGGCAGCGAGCTGAAGTTCCCAGCCAGCCACACGATCGTGAAGGTGAACCGATTTGCGACAGCCATTCTCTTATTCACTTTCAGTACAGTAGTCAGTAAATTACATGAGATACTCAACACTTTATTATAAAATCGGCTTTGTATTTGATGATTTTAGATGTCCAATTGTAGGCTGACGTATGGAGAAGGAATGGCAACCCACTCCGGTATTCTTGCCTGGAGAATTCCATGGACAGAGGAGCCTGGTGGGCTACAGTCCATGGGGTCACAAAGAGTTGGACATGACAGAGCGACTAAGCACAGGCTAATGTAAGTGTTCTGAGCACTTTTAGGGTAGGCTAGACCAAGCTTTGATGTTCAGCAGATGTATTAAATGCATTTTCAACTTAATGGTATTTTCAGTTTACAGTGGGTTGATCAGAATGTAACCCCATTGTAAGTGGTTTATAAACAATAGAATTTATTTTGCATGGTTTTTAAAGGTTGAAAGTCCAAGATAGGGTATCTTTATGGTCAGCTGAGTGCCCTCTTCTGACTTCTTGTGTCCTCACATGGAGTAAAGGCTATGTAGCTTTCTCAGGCCTCCTTTATAAGAGCACTCATCCCATTTATGAGGGCTCTGCTCTCATGACCTGCTGCTGCTGCTGCTGCTAAGTCGCTTCAGTCGTGTCTGACTCTGTGCGATCCCGTAGATGGCAGCCCACCAGGCTCCGCTCTCCCTGGGATTCTCCAGGCAAGAACACTGGAGTGGGTTGCCATTTCCTTCTCCAATGCATGAAAGAGAAAAGTGAAAGTGAAGGCGCTCAGTTGTTTCCGACTCTTTGCGACCCCACGGACTACAGCCTACCAGGCTCCTCCATCCATGGGATTTTCCAGGCAAGAGTACTGGAGTGGGGTGCCATTGCCTTCTCCGGCTCTCATGACCTAATCACCCCCAAAAGCCCATCTCTTAATACCATCATGGGGGTACTAGGATTTCAACCTGAGCATTCATAGGGGGGATACAAACATTCAGACCCTAGGACCCGAGTACCTCAACAATTGTGAAATTGCAGTTGGTTTTCTCAGCAGTATCCTAAATCCTTCAAATTAAGGCATTACCCTCTTGCTGGTGATGTTGTCGCCTTGTCTCCATCTCTTTCTCGCTCTCACTTTCAACAATCTCTCACTCCCCACCCCTCGCCTTATTTTTCTCTTTGTTTCTTTCATTTAAATGGCTATTCTAAAATTTATTATGTTTTAAATTTTTATGTTTATTAAAAATGTTGATGACTTGTTCTGTTCATTTTTAAAATGGGTGGGTAGAATAACAATACATTTGTTTTTGTATTTGACTCAGATGTTATCTTCAGTAAAAAAAAAAAGTTTTCTTTATTGCTTCTTGGCTGTCTCTTCTATTGTATAAGAAAAAAGTGAAGAAGTAAAAATGAGAAAGTCACTGAAGATCTTGCCTGTCTCTTCCACTTTTTACAATGCCCTGATTTCCCTTTTTTGTGATCTTCTACTTTTCTACCAAACTCCTACCTTAAGTTCTTTGTTAAAGAAAACAGCAGTAAAAGAGTGAGTCTTTCATCATGTCAGCATTTGTAGGAAAAAAAACATGGATAGAACTAACAAGTAACGGTCCCCTCATTTCCTAGGGACTGTTTCTTTGAGGCTAGATTTGTTTAAAATGTTTTGAGAAAAACTCATATATTTTTAACCTTCCATTCTTCAAATTGCTTTCTGACTTATAGAAAATTCAATCTGAGGTTAGGAAATTGGAAAAATGAAAATGCCCTCACAGAATTATAGATGTATTTGATTTTTGCACTTAAGATTTAGCTTGTGAAAAGTATTAGCCTACGTAAATAGAAAGAAATAAACACAGTCAAATTTGCCTATTTGTCTTCAGCCCTGTGTGTGTTTTAAAATCATACCTGAGAGTGTTATGGGCCTGGTGTAATTGCATTTGCAAATAAAGTGCAGGAAGCTCTAGTGCTCAGAGTATAATTAGGTAACCCAATTAGGTGGGTTAATTTTCCCTTTTTGTTTTGATGTCAGTAACTTCAAACCTCTTTGGTTGGCTGTATTTCCTTGTAAACCTTCCCCTGTAGGGAAAATCAGTATTTCAGAGCCACCAAAGAAAATGAGCTTGTCTAAAAATAGTTGCTTGTTGACAAGACTTTAGCAGATTCCCCACCCACCATCTCCCTCACCCCCACCCCACCCCCACGCCCGAACACGAAAGCTTTACAAAATGGAATGAGGTCAAATACTACAGATACAGTCAAATCCACTTCTAATCTGTAAATCCCTGCAGTTGTGCTAATTTTTAAAATGGAGATTTTGAAGTGTTATTGAATTTATGACATCTTCAGCAGTTCTCCACATCTCTTCAGCTTTTGGGGGTACTTGGTTGTGTTCTGTTGTCAATCAGTTCCCTGGTACCCGCTGGGTCCTACTTACTGGAGTCTCAAGTGAGGTTCTCTTATACTCTGCTTTTATTTGTCAGGAATTGTTTTCTACCAGCCTCAAGTAATCAAATCTATTTACTATAGTAGTCTCTGTATACAGCTGTGGTTTTCAATTTCCAATCTGCCTCTACCTCCTCCAGCATTTGGCAATGTCTAGAGGTGTTCTTTGTTGTCCCAACTAAGGAAGGGGAGTGGGAGTGAGGGCTACTGGTATCTAGTGGGTAGAAGCCAGGGATGATGCTAAATATGCTGTAATGCACAGGACAGCCCTTGTAGTAAAGAATTATCTGGCCCCAAAGGTTGGCTACCAGGGGCTTCCCAAGTGGCGCTAGTAGTAAAGAACCCGCTTGCAATGCAGGAGACTTAGACACACAGGTTTGATCCCTGGGTCAGGGAAGATCTCCTGGAGGAGGAAATGGCAACCTGCTCCAGTAAACTTGCCTGGACAATCTCATGGACAGAGGAGCCTGGAGGGCTACAGTCCATAGGGTCTCAAAGAGTCAGACATGACTGAAGCGACTTAGTACTGTACTATACTAGTAAAAGTTGATAGTGCTGAGGTCTTGGAACTACTTCAAGCAATATTTCTCCACCTTTGTAGCCTACTAAAATCACCCTGGGGCAGGCAGGTCCATTAAATCAGAGTATTTGAGCAGTGGGACCCAGGCCTTTAAAATCTTCCAAGGTTGATCCAAGTACACAGCCAAGGTTGAGAACTGCTACTCTACAGCAAACGTTTTTAGAGGGCAAGACTAGCTTAGGTTAGGCATCATCTCAGATACTTTCCTTATTAAAGTACCTGAAAGGACATCGTTGAAATATGGTTTGATGTATTGGGCAATGTCCCATTACAGTATGATAGTAAGATTGAAATGAATTTTTAACAACATTTTATATTCTCTAAAGCCAATGCTTAACACTTGAGGCACTGCCACGTTGGAAGTTTGTTTCCTTTGGTTCTTTCTATCCTTCTGGTAAGTGTCGATAGCAGGTATTTACTGGTAGTTTTAATGGGTAAAGTTCTCTCAGATAACATTTGGAGCGAGATTGGAATATTTTTGATTTGTTTCCCTTGGAGGTTTCTCATGTATCTTTTTTACTTGATGAACAAGTCTCATCATTTGTATCTACCTGAATGGATGTGCTGTGCAAAGCATAGAATATAAAGTCTCCTCTCTAAGAATATTTTATACAAATTTTTGCCCATTCTTCACTATTTTCTTTCACCAAAAACTGAATCTCCAAATGCATAGACAAGTCACTCTAAACAGATATATATTCTCCAAATATTATTATTATAATGTATAGCTTTTTATTTATTGATGATGCAGGTTTTCAGGAAACCCCCAAAATCATAAATGCATTTCAAAGCTTTTGACAGGGCAGATTGAACAATTACTCTAAGTAGTCTATTACTAACAATTTACTATATAGTAAAAACCATTCCATTTCTAAAAACCAGTGCACACCTACCTAGTAAACAATAAAACTGTCCTCTTTCACACTTTTTTCAAAGCCTTAGTGGAGGTCAGGTTGTGGAACCCTGGAAAACACCCATCTTCTTTAAAGAGATTGTGGGAGACCCAAATGGCTGGGGACCTGGGCCTAGAGAAGCCATTTCCAACATAACTTCTTCATTCATACTTTTGTCCTCTTGGTAAGAACTGTGAAAGTGTTGGGCTTCCCTTGGGACTGTTGACCTGAGTGCCTACACATGGCCTTATTAATAATGGAGGCCAAAAGACAGACTTTTTATTTGGCAGTGCAGTGTTTTGAGAGGGAGTGTCCTGAGAGAGAAGGTCCAAGAAGTAATCATCCCAAAAATTCCGGGTAGAAGTTGCATTTCTTTTTTCTTTTTTTACCTAACCCGGGAGTCACCTCTGCCAAATTCTCTTTGTGGAAGCAGTCAAAAGCCCACCCAGGTCCAAGAAGAGGGAACAGAGGCTCTACCTCTTCATGGGAGGAGTATCAGAGCATTTGTACCATTTAAGACAATTGATACTCTGGGCTACCAGCTTCACTTTGTTTCTTGGTTTAAGTTCTTGACTTAGGGACCCTGCTTGACTCATCTCATTATATAGACCAGTTCCCCTTGTCCTGTCAACTCTGGCAAAGGGGACAGGCTTCCCTATTTAGTAAAACTTTTCTTCTCTGGCTCTGGAATAGGCAGGTTCCCTAAAAAGAGTTCAAGATTGAGGAATAAATAACGGGATCTCGTGTAGACATTGCCAAGAATGGCAACCGTGTTATTGCCTTCCATAAGTACTTTGGTGAACAGAGGGAACTGGGCAAGAGAAAAGAAATAAGGAAAAACGCCATAGGGTGACTGAAGCCCATGGTAGATAAGTTCTGTCAGGAGCATGGCATTTGAGTTATTTATTTATATGACATCCACAAGAAAGTGAAGTCTGGAAGCATTCTAGGTAAGCCGTAAGTGAATGATATGAGAAAATCAACCTTGTTCTTGAAACGAGAACAAATTTAATCTTGAGCAAAATCAAAAACAAAAGAACCATTTCACAGCAGCTATAGATTTCCAGCTTGTAGAGGCAGATGTTAAATATCAGATTTTCTTGGCTTTCAGTTCCAGTCAGTAATTAACAGGATTGAATGAAAGATCTTTCCTCTGAGATTCTCAAGCTACCTAATCTGGTAAATTTAGCTTAGCTGAGCACCCTAAGGTAGTAAGCACAGGGAAACATGGTTCTATTTTTGGTGTGATACTACAAGAGCAGGCTCTAAAGAAGAAAAGAATGTTTTCTAAGCTTTCTTTCTGCCTGGGAGAACATATTTAGGAGGTTAAATAACTTTCTCAAGATCTCTGAACAACTTAGAAGAGAATAGCCAGTCCTTCACTACCGAAACTATTCTGAGAGCCAGCATTTCAGGGACAGAGGAGCCTGGTGGGCTGCCGTCTGTGGGGTCGCTCAGAGTCGGACACGACTGATGTGACTTAGCAACATGCTTCAGATAGAATTTATGTTAGTGCAGTTAGTCAGTATAATTCTTTATGCTTGAGAAGAAGCTGGGAAATATCTGCAATTTTATAAACCAGTTCTTTGGATCTCATGAGCAGCAGATTTAAGGGTAATCAGACCTTTACTAGAAAAAGGTTTTTGCTATGGAAGGGAGAAGTGATAATTCTTTTGTAGGACAGATCAAACTATAGCTGGCTAATATAAAACTGAATGTATTGATTTAAGTAAATGCTGTTACTCACTTCTTATGTCAAGGCGAAGAAAGAAAAAACAAGCTGAAACAAAAGGAACAATTCCTTAGGAAAATCTGACATGTGAAGAGTATAAGGACTTCACTGCCTCATGCTGGTCAGTTTTTCTTTTCCTCTTAATATTTCTTAATCTGTTTACTTACCTGTCCATTTTTCTCTTTTCCCCCTTTAGTTTTTATAGAACAAAATCCCATAAAATCAACATGGTGGTTGCCCTGTAGTAAGTTCCTCTGTAGTGAGAAGTCAGAGAAAAACAATTGGAGTATTTCTTTCCATTCTGTTAATACTCTAAAACAGTAATTCTCACCCTTACAAACCAGCACTTTCTCAAAAAACACTTTTTTAGCACTCTATTTACCATCCCCAAATGAAGTTCATTCATGATAATGTTTTAAAAAGTCACTGAAATGTCCTAATAATACAAAGGGGAAAACAAAGGAAAGGAATGTATAGTAAAATTGCATGTGTTTCAATTTATAAATATTTAGGCCCCAATATGTTAGAAATTACAATGGAGCTGTCAGATGCCTGCACCTGATGCTGGAGCTCCCTCCATCAGTACAATAGCTAGAGGTGCAGGCTGACAGTGGATTACTTTGACAACTCCAATGAATGGTGCTGTTGTTGGTGAAGTGATTTTTCCATGATGAGATTAACTCTTCATAAAGTTCTAAACAACGTGCAAGTTCCTCTTAATTCACACAGTAGTTGCATTCCTGGAAAATTCAGTGTATAATAAAGCCATTCCAAAAATATATTTTGTTTATACATGAAAGAGAAGGTCCGGGCTCATGTGATTATAAACAGGCTTTCACCAGTGTTACTGGAAAATTGTGTGGGATGTAGAAAAGTCCTTGCTTTGCAGGGCTGTGTATTGTGTTGCAAGAACTCCATTGTTCCTGTCCTTTGCATTTATGTGTATGTAAATAACATGAAGTCATTGTGACAAACGGAACTGCACCTCTAAATATTCAAAATGCCCCCATTCAGAGCCAGTATTCTAGATAATCTGGAACAAAAGTGAAGAGTCAAGTTTAGGTGAGAGATGTTAGTCTTTCTGAGTGCACTTTGAATGTTTTTGATTCATTTTCTTTGGCTTTGAAATGTTGAGACCCACCGTTCCATTTTCAAATATTGGAACCTCCAGACCATAAGACCTTCTCAGGAAAAAGAAAGATGTTGCTTAGATATGGCACATTAAATTTACAGCTTTCACAAAACTATTTGAGTTTCATTAGAATCCCTGTGGTTTGGTTAGGGAAAGAAGATTCCCAATGGCCTAATATTTGTTGGTATATTGGTTCAAGCCTAAGCACCATTTTAAGGAATCTAAAAAATGGAGTCACTTGTATCTTGGGCAATTGTGTAACTATTTTATGAAATTAAAGTGTATATATATCTTTCAGAAGTACTCTAGATCCACTGTGTGTCTATTAGAATCTCCTGAAGGTAACACTGTCTCATTTTCTGTGCAGTTATTGGAACCTAGACCTCAACTGTAGCCCAAGGGCTATGGCCTGTAGGAGAGACCCACAGGAGGAGCCTGAAACCACTGATGTACTTAGAACCCAAAGTGCTTGCCTAGAAATTGACCAGCCTAATGTCTAAAAATATCAATATGTACCATTCATCTCATTATGTTGCAGTCAGTATACGCATTTATACATATATGTACATGCATTTACAGTAAATTTATGAAGAGAGCGCCATCTCTAGGTTTCCCTAGGTAATATAGTAACCAATAATGACAACTAACAATTATTGACTACTTCTGTGTACTGGATACAGTTCCAAGCACTTCACATGATTAATTCTCTCAGCAGCCCTAGAAAATAAGTATCATTATTTTACATGGGGAATTTTTACATTGGGAAACTAAGACATGAAGAGGTTAGGTAACTTGCATAAGATTCCCTCACTAGTAAGTAGCAGTGCCAGAACTTGAACCCAGACAGTCTTTGTTTCTAGAATCCAAGCCCTGAGCCATTATATGACACATATTTAAGAAATAGCAAGGCTGAGGACATGGGTTAGCAATTCAGAATACACAAAGAGGCACCTTTTAAATTTATCCTGCTCCCAAGTCTGATGAAGCTAAATGCTTGGAGGTGATGATGGTTAAGAAAGCTGATAGTGCTGTTATCACTTTATTCCTTAAGTGTCTACCAGAAAATCCCAGTGTTAATTTCAGTGTAACCAGAAGCACATGAACAGAACTATCTGTAAAACTGGGCAAGTGTCACCTTCACTCAATTCATCAAAATTGGGGCCCTGGACTCTCCTTTCCAACAGACAGAAATTGAATTAAGCAAAGAAAAAAAATGGAATGTTAAATTTATTGGTATCATAAGTGAAAAAGTCCAGGGGATACTCTTGATTTATAAATGGTTTGATCCAAGTCTCAAAGAATATCAAAGCTCTATCTCTCTCTCCCTGAGCTCTGCTTCTCTTTGCATGTTAACCTTATTCTTGTCTATTGCAAATAGTTTCCTTCTTAGAGTCACAAAAAATATTCACAGCTTGTGATTCCAGTGTTAGAGACTCTCTTTTCTGGTATCCACAGGGAAGATTTTGATTGGCTGGTGTGAATCACATGCTCAGCTTTGAACCCACCAGCTGTGGAAGGAAGAACTCTGATTGGCCAGCCTGAGCCATTTGCTCATCCACCTCAGCTCTTTGTGGGAGGGTAGGCAGGCAAGGTGGGCCTCATGGCTTGGAAAACAGGTGGCTCCCCAGGGAAGAGCAATGCTGGATAGGTCAAAACAACATGTGATTGTTTCCAGGACACAAACTAAGCCAGAATCTAGCTACTATTTCAGCACTGCCAGGCCGCAGCATCTCCAAGTTGTACCTGTATTGCTGATCCATAATACAGTGTTTGCTTCCGTTATAATGATGTTTCTTCCTTTGTTTTGTTTTATACATGAAAATATAGAATTATAAACAGTGCCTGGCATAGGGTAATTGTTAGCTGATATTATTCTATGCTCATAAGTAAAAATGATATTTCTGCTATTGCCTCAATAATGAATGTCTAGCAAAAAATTACAGTACATTCTGGTCTCAGGTGATGCCTAGCAACAATATCCCAAGGCTTGTCAGCAACTAGATGAATTATGGAGCAGGATTTCCTAATCTTGATTAAACTCTAGAGTTTGATAAATTGTCTGATTCTCTACAACAGAGCTGGGTAGGGGAAAAGGAAATCAGGTCAGAAAATATGGGACCTGAACTATAGCATTTCATACTGAAGAGGGTCAGGGTAGAGATGATCTCAAGGTGGTGGAAAAGCTGCCACTTGCCTGCGCCGGGTCTGCTAGTTGGAAAGTACTGCAATAATGATTCTAAACCATCAGCAGCAGTCTGCCTACACTGGGTGATTGGGGGAGCTCGCAGGCCTCAATGCTGGAGACTTGATTTGGTAGACTTAATCTGGGTCCTGGAGACCCAGATTCACAGGATGAGTGGTATGCAGCTAGACATGAGAACTACAATAATCAACCTCTGTGATTTATACAGGAGCCGATGCCATAGTATGAACACAGGTCAGCAGTTCAGGCACACTCAGGCCATAGAAACAACCTTCGAATGGTATCACCAGGTGTAGAGGAGTTCACTCCTGTCTCTCATTTTGAAGACAGAGCCATTTTACACTGTTAGCTCTTTTTCCTCTCATCAGGGACTGATACACACAAGGCCTGCTTTTTCTTGCCCCATACCAATCCCCACTCCATTTCCCCTTTTTTCTTTCACCGTTCAGCTAATTTTCATTTTCTTTCTCATGCATATGAGCAAATTCATCCTGACACCTTTTCTGGTCTCTTTTTTTTGCAAATCTTACTCAAGATTGATTTGGGAGAGGAAATATTCTATTTATTCGGGAATAAAAATAACCTTAAGCATAGTTGAGAAATTTTACTCATTCATTGAAAAAATAGTTATTTGGCACTTGCTAAGTGGCAGGCACAGTTCTTGGTTCTAGAAATTCAGCTGTGAGCGAGCCAGACATGTTCCCTGCCCTCATGGAGCCTACAGTGTAGTGAAGGAGACAACGTGATGATGAACGGACAGCACCCAGAATGGAGGGAAGTGCTGCAGAGACAAAGTGGGACAGAGCACTAGAGCTTGGTCAGTAAGGTCCAGGAGAGGACAAGAGCAGTGGGCCAGGAAAGACCTGATGGCGTGAAGAAGTAAGCCCTTTTCAGAACTGCAGGAAGTGCACCCCAAGCCCAGTGACCAGCAAATACATGGACCTTGAGGCAGGAATAAATGTGCCATGTTCAAGGAATTACAGCATGAGCAAGGCAGAGGATGATAGGATGTAAGGTTGGAGGGGCAAGGAGAGTCCTGAGGCTTATTTCAAATGCTACTTCGTGGTGGTAGAAGATGAAAAACAGAAATTGACAGTTGCTTTGACAAAATACAGGTTGTCAGTTCCTCCACAGGAGCAGTTTTGGTGAGAACAAAAACCTCTTTAAATAGGTTAAGAGGAAATTGTGGAAGGAGGAAAAAGTGGAAATTTTAAGTAAAGATGAGTTTTTCTTGCAATTTGCCATAAAGATGAGCAAAGAGATGTACCAATAATGAGAGGGTCTTAGGTATTTAGACATTTTTTTTTTTGACAAGGCATTGTTATTTTTTTTGATAGTAGATGTTTACCAGTTTTCACAATCAATAAACAGACCAAAAATAAAAGATAATTATAACACAATGCCATAATGGGGACATCATTAACTTAACAATATGAAATAACTCTACACAATTTGCGAGATCAAGCAGAGTGACATGGTAAGTGGAAATGCATACACGCACAGGTATTCATTCGCCCAGCCAGGCTATGTCTTTTGGTTGGTGCATTTAATCCATTCACATTTAAGGTAATTATTGATATGTAGGATCCTATTACCATTTTCTTAATTGTTTGCGGTTTATTTTCAGTAGGCCTTTTCCTTCTCTTGTGTTTCCTGATTAGAGAAGTTCCTTTGGCATTTGTTGTAAAGCTGGTTTGGTGGTGCTAAATTCTCTTAACTTTTGCTTGTCTGGAAAGCTTTTGATTTCTCCATCAAATCTGAAGGAGAGTCTTGCTGGGTGGAGTACTGTTTGTTATAGGTTCTTCCCTTTCATCACTTTAAATATATCATGCCATTCCCTTCTGGCTTGTAGAGTTTCTGTTGAGAAATCAGCTGGTAACCTAATGGGAGTTCTCTTGTATGTTATTTGTCATTTTTCCCTTGTTGCTTTTAATGTTTTATCTCTGTCTTTAATTTTTGTCTGTTTGATTACTGTGTGTCTTGTGTGCTCCTCCTTGGGTTTATCCTGCTTGGGACGCTCTGTGCGTCCTGGACTTGGTTGACTATTTCCTTTCCCATGTTAAGGAAGTTTTCAGTTATTATCTCTTCAAATAGTTTCTCAGGTCCTTTCTTTCTTCTTCTTCTGGGACCCCCTATGATGGGAATGTTGGTGCATTTAATGTTGTCCCAGAGATCTGTTAGGCTGTCCTCATTTTTTAAAAACATTTTTTCTGTGTTCTTCGGCAGTGATTTCCACCATTCTATCCTCCAGGTCATTTATTTTCCATTTTTCTGCCTTAGTTATTCTGCTCTGGGTTGCTTCTAGTGTATTATTCATCTCTGTTTGTTTTTTTAGTTCTTATAGGTCTTTGGTAAACATTTCTTACATCTTCTCCATTCTTTTCCCAAGATCCTGGATCATCTTCACTATCATTATTCTGAATTCTTTTCCTGGAAGGTTGCCTATCTCCACTTCATTTAGTTGTCTTTCTGGGGTTTTATCTTGTCCCTTCATCTGCTTTTTCATCCTGAGTAACATTTTTCATCCTGATTAACTGTAATGTGGTTTTCCTAGCTGCTGCAGCAGTGTGCTTCTTCTTGCTTCTTCTGTCTGCCCTCTGATGCAGGAGGCTAAGAGTCTTATGTAAGCTTCCTGATTCAGGGGACTGGTGATGTGAAAAACTGGGTCTTGCTCTGATGGGCAGGGCCTTGCTCAGTAAAGCTTTAATCCAATTATCTGTTGATGGGTGGGATTGTGTTCCCTCCCTGGTAGTTGTTTGGCCTGAGGTGACCCAGTCTTGGGGTCTGTGGGCACTATGGTAGGGTTAATGGTGACACCTCCAAAAGGGTTTACACCAAGGGGGAACTTCAAAGCCAGGACCTGTGTTGAGTCCTTGCCAACACACACCTCCACAGGAGACCCTCCAACACTAGCAGGTAGTTTTGGTTTAGTCTCCTGTGGGGTCATTGCTCCTTTCCTCTGGCTCTTGGTTTGCACGAGATTTTGTTTGTGTCCCCCAAGACTGTAGTCTCTGTTTCCCTCAGTCCTGTGGAAGTCCTATAATCAAATCCCACTGGCCTTCACAGATTCCTTGGGGACTCCGAGTCCTTTTATCAGATCTCCAGGCTGGGAAGACTGATGTGGGGCTCAGAACCTTCTTAACAGTGGGAGAACTTCTTTAATATTATTGTTCCCCAGTTTGTGGGTCACCCAGTGGGTATGGGACTTGATTTTATCATGATTGCACCCCTCCTACCCTCTTGTTGCAACTTCTTCTTTGTCTTTGGAAGTGAGGTATCTTTCTGGTGGGTTCCAGCATCCTCCTGTTGATGGTTGTTCAACAGCTAGCTGCAACTTTGATGCTCCAGCAGGAGGAGAGGAGTGCTCCCTTCTACTCCACCATCTTGAACAGGAATCCAAGGCTTTTCTGGTTTTGAGGAACAGGACCTTGGGATCAGAGCCTTTCCTCAGCAGTCTCTGGACAAAGGTTGGCTAAACAGGCCAACTCAAACTTACGAAGCTTCTGGAGCAGCAAGATGAATCACACAGACGACGCCTGCGAGGTAGCAGGGGGGTGGGGTGGGAGAGTGGGGATGGTGGCGGTGAGAGCATTCTGCATGCAGATGTCCAACAGGCTGGATTAATAAGAACTTTCTTTCGCACTCACCTACGGACACTGGCAATGGTCTCTGTTTTTGAAACGACTGAAACGGGCAGTGTAATTTAATGTTTTCATGAAGACCTTGGAAAGTTCCTGCTCATCCTCTGTGCTCTCATTCTGATGCTTTCGATGCTCAAGAAGCATATGAACTCCTGAATTCAGAAGCGTCTCAGCTGTTTCAAACTCTTTGGGAAAGATGAGTTGCGATGCGTCCTCCTCCACATCTCCAGAACGGATCGCTTCCTCCCGCCGCCATCCTCTCGCTGAGAACCTGTCTAGATAACAGCATACTGATATGCTAATGAATGACCCTCTGGAATAGAAGAAATTGATGATGCAGGAGAGAGGGTAATATGAATAATTATAAGATGACAGCTCCTGAGTAGGTGAGAGGGATAGAAACAGGAAGGCAGGCACTAGTTTCTTGCTTCTCTGGGTTAATAAATTAATCATGGGGGAGAATAGCATCATTTTCTCAGATTGCATCTTTTTTCTTAGTAAAATAGGTGAGGTCATGAGTTGAGAATAAGGATAAAGAGAGTGGTTTGGGGAATCTGAGAAAAGAAGGAAATATATGAAATAGTCCACTCAGAGATGGAGAGACTGAATTAACTAGGAGAATATAGTAAACATGTAGTGATGAGTGTTGAGATTTATGATCGGAAATTCAAGGTGAGACAGTAGGGAAATTTCTATTTATAAAGTGCACCCATGAAGTCGAAAGGGGGTTGGATTACCAGATTTGGAGATTTTCCAGGCAGGGCAACAGAGTGATGAGCACAGGAGAAATTTCCATGTTGGGCAGGGCACAGGGATGTGAGGGACAGTGCAGAAGGGATAGAGCTGATAGAATATCTGGTTGGCTGAAGATTCTTGGAGTCCAAGTGCCACTGGGAATGATCTGGAAAGTTAGGAGGTGGTGGTTGGAGAAAAACATGCTTTAAGTCAAGATGCCCAGGGTGGTTCAAGGGTCACTAAGTGGCAGGGCTTCTCAGTGATGGCGGCAGTGGGCCAGAAGGTGACAGAAGGAGAGGGGCTCGTCCTGTCCACCGGGAGGCAGCAGAGAGCAGGGGGCTTGGATAGTCTACCTACCGCTTCTTCCTAGGAGGTCAGTGTTTGCAGGGAGGGAAGTGGGGTGGAAGCAGCCCTGCTGGGCCCTGCCCTTAGAGCCTTTGGTGTTGGGGGTGTGAGAGAAGATGGAGCCAGTCTTCAGCTGGAACAAGGAGGTGAAGAGAATATCAAAAAAGAGTTTTCAGCATCAGGATAATTTTCTGGTAAGAAGTTCCAGTGGACATAGTAGAAAGGTTAGAAGAGAGATCGCTGAAGGGAGAAGTAGGAGATGGAAGACCGCTTAGGGGATACATATAGGCAAATTGGGATGAGTCCTGATAGTGAGGCTTGGAATTTTTATGATGACAGGGAAAACAGGAATGTACAAAGTGGTGAATGGTGATATTTTCATTTTTGTAAAACTAAGTATAGTTGATTTACAATGTTAGTTTCTGCTGTACAGCAAAGGGATTCAGCTATATATATATATAAATGTGTTTATGTAGCTGTATATACATATTCCTTTTATTATTTTCCATTATTGTATATCCCAGGATATTGAGTATAGTTCCCTGTGCTATGCAGTACAGCCTTGTTGTTCATCCATTCTGAATTTAATGGTTTGCATCTGCCAACCCCAAACTCGCAGTCCATCCACCCCTCCCCAGCCCAGCAACCACAAATCTGTTCTCTATGTCTGTGTGTTTGTTTCTATTTTGTAGATAGGTTCATTTGTGTTAGGTTTTATTTATATTAAGTAGTTTAATTTTTATTTTCTATTGGAATATAGTTGATTTGATTTATAATATTAATTTCAGGTATATAACAAAGTGATTCAGTTATAAATATGTCCTTTCTTTTTCAGATTCTAGGTTATTACAGAATATTGAGTTGAGTTCCCTATGCTATACAGTAGGTCCTTGTTGATTATTTTATATAGTAGTGTGTATCTGTTAATCCCAAACTCCTAACATACCTTCCCTTCCCACCTTTCCCCTTTGGTAGCCATGTCTGTTTTCAAAGTCTGTGAGTCTGTTTGTTTTGTAAATAAGTTCATTTGTATTAATTTTTTTTAGATTTCCACGTATAAGTGATAACTTATGACATTTTTCTTTGTCTAACTTAGTTCATTTAATATTGATAATCTCTAGGTCTGTCCATGTTGCTGCAAATGACAGTTTTGTTTTTTTATGACTTTAGTATTTCATTGCATTATATGTATACCATGTCTTCTTTATCCATTCATCTGTTCATGGACATTTAGGTTGGTTGCTGCTATAAACATAGGGGTGCATGTATCTTCTTGAACTATAATTTTGTCCAGATATATGCCCAGGAGTGGGACTGCTGGATCATATGGTAGTTTTATTTTTAGTTTTCTGAGGAACCTCCATACTGTTTTCCATAGTGGCTATACCAGCTTTCATTCCCACCACCGATATGGTAGGGTTTCCTTTTCTTCACACTCTCTCCAGCATTTGTCATGTAGATTTTTTTTCCACGATGACCGTTCTGATTGGTGTGAGGTGGTTCCTCATTAGAGTTTTGATTTGCATTTCCCTAATAATTAGTGATGTTGAGCATCTTTTCATGTGCCTCTTGGCCATCTGTATGTCTTCTTTGAAAAAATGTCTATTTAGATCTTCCCATTTTTCATTTGGATTATTTTGTTGTTGTTGTTGAGTTATATGAGCTGTTTATATATTTTGGAAATTGAGCCCTTGTTGGTTGCATCATTTGCATATTTTTTCTCCCATTCCATAGGTTGCATTTTCATTTTATGGTTTCCTTTGCTATGCAAAAGCTTGTAAGTTTGATTATATCCTATCTGTTTTTGGTTTTATTTCTATTGCCTTGGGAGAATGACCTAAGAAAACATTGGTATAATTTATGTCAGAGAATGTTTTGTCTATATTCTCTTCTAGGAGTTTTATGGTATCATGTCTTATATGTAAGTCTGTGTCATTTTGAGGTTATTTTTGTGTTTGGTGAGAGGGTGTATAGTGACTTCATTGGTTTACATGCAACTGTCCAACTTTCCCAACACCGCTTGCTAAAGAGACTGTTTCCTATTGTATGTTCTTCTCTCCTTTGTGAAAGATTAATTGAACTAGGTGAATGAATCTATTTCTGGACTCTGTTCTGTTCCATTGATCCATATATCTATGTTTGTATCAGTACGACAGAGTTTTAATTTCTGTAACTTTGTAATGTTGTCTGCAGTCTAGGAGAGTTATGCCTCCTGCTTTGTTCTCTTTTCTCAGGATTGCTTTGGCAATTTTGGGTGTTTTACGCTTCCATGTAAATTTTAGGATAATTTGTTCTAGTTCTGTAAAAAATGTCATGGATAATTGATAGGGATCACATTAAATCTGTAGATTGCTTTGGGTAATATGGCTATTTTAACAATGTTAATTCTTCCAATCCAGAAGCATGGATAATCTTTCCATTTCTTTGAATAATCTTTAATTTCTCTTATTAATGTTTTATAGTTCTTGGCATTTCATCTCTTTGGTCAGGTTTATTCCTAAGTTTTTTTTTTCCTTTCTTTAGTGTGATTTTAAAAGGTATTTTTTTTCACATTCCCTTTCTGATATTTCATCCTTAGTGTAAAGAAATGCAACAGATTTCTGGACTGCATGCAATGGCATCAAGTCATGAATGCAATATGCATGCCCAACAGTAGGGAAGAATTATAGTAAGCTAAAAGTTCAAAGTAACCTGTAATAAGCTAAAAATCTACTCACTGAGGATTAGTCAGAACAACTTCAGTTCTTCAAAATAAGAGATTAGGTGGAAAAACAAAATGTCTAAAAATCAAAAAAATTAGAATGACCTAAGTGTGCTTCAACATAAAACCTTACACATAAAACTTGAAAATATAAACAAATAAGGGCAAGAAAATGTAATTACCTTAAAGTGAATTAGAAAAACATTTAAAATAGAAAACATACTACAAATCCCCTATAAACTCAGATTTGGCAGAGGGGTGGGGGTGTTGTGGTTAATTTTTTAATGCTTCATCTTATTTATTAGCAATGGAGGTTTGTTCTAGTGAAATCAGAAAATACAGACAATCAAACATAGATTTAAAAATCCACAATTCTATTTAGAAACTAATAGTGCTTCTACCATCATATATATTTTTTGCCAGAATCCTTTTTGTATATGTACATAATTATATATTCATTTCAGTTCAGTTCAGTCGCTCAGTCGTGTCCGACTCTCCGCGACCCCATGAATTACAGCACGCCAGGCCTCCCTGTCTATCACCAACTCCCGGAGTTCACTCAAACTCATGTCCTCAGAGTCGGTGATGCCATCCAGCCATCTCATTCTCCGTCGTCCCCTTCTCCTCCCGCCCCCAACCTTTCCCAGCATCAGAGTCTTTTCCAGTGAGTCAACTCGTCGCACGAGGTGGCCAAAGTATTGGAGTTTCAGCTTTAGCATCAGTCCCTCCAATGAACATCCAGGATTGATCTCCTTTAGAATGGACTGGTTGGATCTCCTTGCAGTATAAGGGACTCTCAAGAGTCTTCTCCAACACCACAGTTCAAAAGCATCGATTCTTCGGCGATCAGCTTTCTTCACAGTCCAACTCTCACATCCATACATGACCACGGGAAAAACCATAGCCTTGACTAGACGGACCTTGGTTGGCAAAGTAATGTCTCTGCTTTTTAATATACTATCAAGGTTGGTCATAACTTTCCTTCAAAAAATTGGAATCATTCTGTAATGTTTTATAACTTACTATCATTTATTTAAGTCACCCACTAATTTTGGGTATTTTGGTTATTACAACAAATCCCTATTACAGACCTTTAATTTGTTATGACTTATTCATTTGGGGCTTCCTGGTGGCACAGTGGTAAATAATCCACTGCCATTGTAGGAGATGGGGGTTAATCTCTCGGTTGGAAAGATCCCCTGGAAAAGGAAATGCACCCTATTCCAGTATTCTTGCCTAGACAATCCCATGGGCAGAAGAGCCTTGTGGGCTACAGTCCATGGGGTCGCAAAGAGTCAGACACCACTGAGCAACTAAACACACACACACACACACACACACACTTCATTCACTTACTGTTACACATTTAGATTGCTCTTACTTTTCACTGTTGACCACAGAAATAATTGGTCAAACATCAATTAGGAATTATATGAGAGATCAGAAATAAATAAGCAAGTACTTTAAAAATTAAGTTGATTTAGGAGGTTCTGTTAACCAACGTGCACTCAATTGACTTGTCAGATTAATTGAATGTTTCTGGCCCCCATGTAAGACATACTGACCAACACCCATGGGAAGCTGAATCCTCACTGAAGACAGCTGCTCTTTAGAACGTAGTCTTCAGGAATGCCAGCCCCAGCCAGGGCTAGGAGTTTTGTTGGTTTTATTTAACTTAAATCCTAAGTGCTTTAGAACATGCTTGGCATTTATCAAATGACTGAATAAACAAATAAGGAGGAATATGTAAAAAAATCAAGAAGAATTCTGCTTGCAGATTGTTTTTTGTTCTTATCTTTAAAGGGATGACATTTTACTCTGCTTAGAGAATCTGAAACTAGATAGTCAAGACCAGTGGTTCTCAAACTTTAGCATGCTTCAGGATCATCTGGAGAGCTAGGCCCCACCTTGGGGTTTGATTCAAGTCTGGAGTGAGCCTTGAAAATGTCTGTTTCTGTCAGATTCCCAGGTGATACTGACTCTGCCAGTCCAGGGAACACATTTTGAAAAGAACTGTCCTAGATCATATCTGATGGATATGGTTTATGTGAAAATACATAGGCAGCTACTGGTCTCGAAGGGCTTCCTGGGTGGTGCTAGTGGTAAAGAATCTGCCTGTCAATGCAGGAGACCTAAGAGACGCAGGTTTGATCCCTGGGTCAGGAAGATCTCCTGGAGAAGGGCATGGTAACCCACTCCAGAATTCTTGCCTCAAGAATCCCATGGACAGACAGCCTGACAGGCTATAGTCCATGGGTTCGCAAAGAGTCGGACACGAATGAAACAACTTAGCATGCACGCACCAGTCTCAAATATGCTGGCCAAGGGAGTTTCTAATGTCCTTAGAGACCCAGGAAAACAGGAAAATAATAACAATGGCTGGCACCTTCCCCTTAGATATCGTGGTCAGCTAAACACAAAAAACGATGTTTGGGATCTCAAAGGAAAGAAGGCAATTCACATGAAGATGAAAATGCAGATGTTTGGTAAACAGTTGTTTGTTGGGTGACCACAGAGACAGGGGGACTTGATTTCTAGGCCTTGCTGTTTACCCCACCACACTTGGCCCATATTTTTTGCAGATATCTCTGGTGAAAGTTTTATTCCAGGAACAGGCCCTCTATTTAAACTCTTTCAGGCAGTCAAGGGAGAAGGTCTAGGTTCCTGAGACTTCCTGAGTCTTTTGGGTCTTGACTGTTTTCAGCTCATAATAACCTGCATGTCAAAGAGATATTTTTGTGTGGCAAATTTTGTTTTCTGACACTAAAGGGAGGTTAAGAAAGTGAGTATCTGGGCTTTTCAGTGTCAATAGCAGGAGGTAGACTCTGCCTCCCACCTATTATTAAAGTGATAAATATCTCCATATTTGTTTAATATCCACTGGAGATGGATATTTTGAGTTTTTGACCTTGAGTGAAAGGGAGAATGATAATGCTGTTGGCAGCAGTTAGGATGCTGTCAAGAAAAGACCAGACTGGGAAACTATTTTGTTGTATTCTCTTACGTGTGTCAGTTATGGCTATTTAAGTAAGGTATAGAAAACCTGGGTGGTTCCAAGCAGTCACACTGTCAGATGCCAAATGGGCTGGTTTAATGACTAACTTGTCATCTTAAGGACAATCTTAGGTCAGGCTGGAATAAGACTGAATAACTCCAGGTCTTGGTAGATGGTTTTATTCTGGCTCTAACATTCTCTTGATGAGATTTAAGAGGGGGGAAAAAAAGTCAGCTGGAAAGTAGAAAGCAAAGAAGTAGACCTGTCTTTCAGTTTTGCTTTTCTAGTATTATAAATTACTTCTAGATTAAATAAGAATAACCTATTACAAATAATCTCAAAATAAAATTATTCATGTGCTAAGAACCTGCCAGGACTTAGAATGGCTGAGGACCACAGGAAACAGGTTTGATGAAAAAATTCAGAAAAGCATATCACAGAGCCTATTGGGAAATATAATAGAAGGCTATAATAGAATATAATAGAAAATATAATAGAAAGAAAGTAATATGTAACTAAAAGCTCTTGCTGTCAAATTACTTTGAATATATAAGTAGCTTTTGCAGTCAAGACAAATAACATTACTGGAAAATTTTCCCTCTATTAGATGACATTTCCACAATCCAGTTTGCACGTTAAAACCAACATAATGAAAGTGCCCCACATTGTACTGAAATGACCACAAATGCCATGCTAATGTACAATAGAATTGATTGTCACCTGGGACTCACTATTCCAGTTGTTTACAGCCAGCATCTGTTCTAATTGTTTAGCATCTGTGCTGTGCTGGTTGTTACTGTTTTTTATTATCACCCCTGCTAGAGTATGTATTCATTTACCAAAATAACAAAAAGTATGTACAAATTAGTATAACTGGAAGAAAACACATAAAATATTATTTAATCTGATGTGGCTCTTATCACGGTTATTCTTGTACTTCACTCTCCGTTCCTTCCCTTTTTTTCTTTCATAGCGAACCACAAAGGTGACTTTGTCATCACCTTCATTAGAATCACAAAATTCAGAAGGACTTTTTTAAGGGAGATTTTTGACAGGCATCTTTGAAGAGATGTCTGGGGAGACTTGGAGTGCCTAGATCACATTTTAGGAAATTGAGCAAGAGTGAATAAATTCATAGACAGTATGAGCAAGACTATTAAAAATCCTTTCTTTAGTGTACATTTTTATGAAGCAAGAATAAATATTAAGTTATCACTGTAATAAGGGATCGTTTGTGAAGCACTGTGGGTAGACAGTGATAGGATCCCAGTAGCCCAGTAGCCTGACAGGGTTGACCAGAAAGTTATTTCATAATTGGACTTATTAATAGTGAGTCACAAAGGTACGTGGGCTTCCCTTGTGGCTTAGTTGGTAAAGAATCCGCCTGCA
This sequence comes from Moschus berezovskii, assembly GCF_049115385.1. NCBI lineage: Eukaryota > Metazoa > Chordata > Mammalia > Artiodactyla > Moschidae > Moschus > Moschus berezovskii. The sequence continues at coordinate 129,351,454 of NC_142460.1, read as the reverse complement.
ATGCGGGAGACCTGAGTTTGACCCCTGGATTAGGAAGATCTCTTGGAGAATGGAACGGATACACACTCCACTATTCTGGCCTGGAGAATCCCATGGACTGTATAGTCCTTGGGGTCACAAAGAGTCAGACATGACTGAGCGACTTTCACTTCATAAAGGTATGTGGCTTTTTAATAAACTACTTGCCCTCTAAGAGAATGGATTTTACTTTTTTATGACTCTGCTGAAATTTTAAAAAGCTGCTTGTGAAAGGAGCTATGTTTTCTCAGTAAAGGCCACTCAAGATATGACATAGTTGCTACCTCTTTGCAAAACAATTATGGCGCAGCGTGGGATAAAATGCAAACATACTAATAATAGCTTAGATTTTTTTAGCACATTCGATGTGCCTTTCTTTCATGCATTCTGGATGTAGTAGGTTGTCTAATCTTCACAGCCACCCTGTGAAGAAGGACTAGGTAATATGTTCATTTTTGTGGATAGAGAGCCTGCAGCATGGAAAGGCAGAGTAACTTGCTCAAGATGACCCATCTATAAGCGGCCAATCTGGGATTCCACTGCTAGCAGTTTGCTTCTAGAGCCTAAGGTCTAGTAAAGCGTGACGTCATAGTGTGTTGCACTTAAGGAAGCCATATTTCATTATTATTGACTCATTATTCATTTTCAATCCAGATCATTGTACCAACAGGACAGAGGGCAATTAGAACCTCAAGCCACAACTCCTACTTCCCAGGGTGTCACTTCGCATGTGCTACTCATGAGCTCGCTGGTTTCTTCCCAGCCTTCTCACCTCGCTGCTATGATTTCTGTTCAGAGAGGGAAATTGGCTATCTCAAAGTATGTCTCTCTGGCATAAAGATTAATTTAGGTTGACTATTTAAAAAAAAAAAACAAAACACAACACTCAGGAAATCTGTCTTGTTGCTGCTGCTGCTGCTAAATCACTTCAGTCGTGTCCGACTCTGTGTGACCCCATAGACGGCAGCCCACCAGGCTCCCCCATCCCTGGGATTCTCCAGGCAAGAACACTGGAGTGGGTTGCCATTTCCTTCTCCAATGTGTGAAAGGGAAAAGTGAAAGTGAATTCGCTCAGTCGTGTCCGACCCTTAGCGACCCCACGGAGTGCAGCCTACCAGGCTCCTCCATCCATGGGATTTTCTAGGCAAGAGTACTGGAGTGGCTTGCCATTGCCTTCTCCCATCTGTCTTGTTCAGTTCAGTTCAGTTCAGTCGCTCAGTCGTGTCCGACTCTCTGCGACCCCATGAATCACAGCACGCCAGGCCTCCCTGTCCATCACCAACTCCCGGAGTACACTCAAACACATGTCCACAGAGTCGGTGCTGATGTTACCTGTCCCTTAATTGCCTAAAAGAATTTGGATACAGGAGCTGTTCCTGGATTAAAGCCATCACCAGAGACATGCGTGAAGAACATGGGTCAGGTGTCCTGGGGGAAACTCGGTGTGACCCATTGGCTCTGTAGGCCCAGCAGACTTTGGTTTACCAAACATTTGCTTTTTCCTCTCCATATGAATTGCTTTCCTGCCCTTTGATGTCCCAAACCACTATCCCAACATCTTTTGTTTTAGCTTGAGGATGGTATTTAAGGGGAGCGTTTCAGCCATTGTCACTCAGTTTTCCTGGGTCTCTTCCATGTATGCATGCATGCTAAGTTGCTTCAGTTATGTTCAACTCTTTGCGACCCTATGGACTGTAGCCCACCAGGCTTCTCTGTCCATGGGATTCTCCAAGCAAGAATAGTGGAGTGGGTTGCCATTTCCTCCCTCCAGGGGGTCTTCCTGACCCAGGAATCAAACCCCCATCTCTTATATCTCTTGCATTGGCAGGAATGTTCTTCACCACTAGCGCTACCTGGAAGATCTGTGTATACACTTTATTAAACTTTTGTTTCATTTTCTCTTGTTAATCTGTTGCTTGTCAATTTAATTCCTAGGCCAGCCAGAAGAATTTAGAAGGTAGAGGAAAATTTCTTCCTCCCTCACATCTGCCACACTCTAAGGAGATTGCTGCTAGCCAGGCATAATTTTTTATTGGATGTAGCCACCTTAACCCCCAACTCAGACCTCAGGAATGATATAGCTTCCTGTAATTCCTCAGAGTTCACCTAAGTAACTTTCAAAGTCCTATTCACCTGTCCAGCTTATGATGCCAGTACCTTGGTCTGAAGCTTCTATAATTTGGGTCATTTTGCTTGTTCAGGTTTTCACCAAAAACAAGGCAAAAGTTTCTTAGATTTGAATCACTAAAAATCTCCTTCCCAGAATCAAGAGATGATGTGCAGCCCAATTCTAATTGTAATCCTTAAAATGTATATTTGTATTCTAAGTACTAATTTAGGTATTTTTCCTTCCCAAGCCTGAAGTACTCCAGGACAGGATCAGTTGTGTTCACCTGGGCAGCCACATAATCTAGCACAGACAGACATTTAGTAAATGTCTGCTATATGAACCGACGATTAAATAAACAGGTCATTACTCTTTAATACAACAAGTTGATAATGAACAAATACACATGTGCTTTAAATAATTAGAGGTGAGAGGTCAGAAATTGGATAAGAAATCAGAGCTATGCATACAGACTCTCAGATTTCCAATAAAGAATATGAAATTGAAGCTGTAATTCAAAATATGTCTTAAAAAGAAAAGCAATGGAGGATGGGGAAGCAGAGTGAAACTTGAAGAAAACACATGAAAGTTAGGAGACTGTAATCTGGTAAAGGACCTAGTCAAGTGGCATTCAGAGAAGTTAGAAGCAGTTCAAGAACGTGCATCTATCAGAAGCTAAGAAAAAAGTGAGTTTCAAAAGTGATGAGTACAGTCTCCCAAGGCAATAGAAATAAGAACAAAACTAAACAAATCATTGGAAGGACTGATGCTAAAACTGAAACTCCAATACTTTGGCCACCTCATGCGACGAGTTGACTCACTGGAAAAGACTCTGATGCTGGGAGGGATTGGGGGCAGGAGGAGACGGGGACGATAGAGAAAGAGATGGCTGGATGGCATCACCAGCTCAATGGACATGAGTTTGAGTGAACTCCGGGCGTTGGTGATGGACAGGGAGGCCTGGTGTGCTGTGATTTATGGGGTCGCAAAGAGTCGGACACGACTGAGCGACTGAACTGAACTGAACTGAAACAAATGGGACCTAAACAAACTTACAAGCTTCTGTGCAGCAAAGGAAACCATAAACAGGAAAGATAGCCTATGGAATGGGAGAAAATATTTGTAAATGATGTGATTGACAAAGGCTTAATTTCCAGATTATACAAACAGCTCATACAACTCAATAACCAAACGGCAAACAACCCTATCCAAAAATGGGCAGAAGTCCTAAATAGACATTTCTTCAAAAGACATGCAGATGGCCAATAGGCACATGAAAAGATGATCAACTTAGAGAAATGCAAATCAAACCTACAATGACCTTACACCTGTCAGAATGGCCATCATTAAAAAGTCTACAAATAATAAATGCTAGAGAGGTATGGAGAAAAGGAAACCCTCCCACGCTGTTAGTGGGAATTCAAGTTGATGCATCTATTATGGAAAACAATAAGGAGGGTCCTCAGAAAGCTAAAAATAGAATTACCATATGATCCAGCAATCCCATTTTTGGGCATAAAACTGTAATTCAAAAAGATACATGAATCTCTATGTTCATAGCAGCACTTTTGACAATAGCCAAGACATGGAAGCAACCTAAATGTCCATCAACAGATGAATGGATAAAGAAGCTGGAGTACATGTATACAATGGAACACAACTCAGCCATAAGGAAGAACAATCGAATGCCATTTGCAGCAAAATGGATGCAGCTAGAGGTTATCATACTCAGTGAAGTCAGAAAGAGACAAATACCATATGATATCACTTATATGTGGAAACTAAATTATAACAAATGAACAAATCTTTGAAACAGAATCACAAATACAGAGAACAGACTTCTGGTTGCCAGGAAGGAAGGAGTTGGGGGAGAGATGGTATAGGAAGTCGGGGTTAGCAGATATAAGCTTTAATATGTAGAATGGATAAGCAACAAGGTCTTCCAGTATAGCACAGAGATCTATATTCAGTATCCTATGATAAACCATAATGGACAAGAATTTAAAAAGAATGCATATATGTGTATAGTTGAATTACTTTGTCATACAGCAGATATTAACACAACACTGTAAATCAACTGCACTTCAACTTAAAAAAATCACACACACAAGTGTGACCAGTAGAATCCAACAAGCACATGACAAGTAAGTACTCAGATATATAAGGCAAATCAAGAAAAAAGGCAAGAAGGCCGGTGAATTTGGCAACAACAAAATGTTGTTAGAGGCCTTTAAAAGTACATTTCCAGTGAAATAATGTTTTGTTTTTCACATTTCTATATATATTCACTGTGTTGATTTCAAACAAAAACTGTTTCCCGATAGGTAGCCTTTTGCCATTTTTATGACAAAAATAAAATGGAGATATTTACCAATTAAAAACAATCATTTCCAGGGAACCTGGAATCATTTTAAGAATTTTGCTTAAAACACAGTAGCCTTGTGTAGAGCACGTTTTGTTTTGTTTTTTCCCCTGAAAGAATTTTATTTTTTTAATGCCACTGGCATTTAATTTTTGAGGTTGGTAAAAATACTTTGTTTTCCATTATAAGTTTCTCTGACTTCTTCTTCTCCTTTGACCCTTTTTAGAAAAAAAGAGAAAAAAACTTTTCATTTGTATTGGGGTATTTTGAACTGTGGTGCTGGAGAAGACTCTTGAAAGTCCCTTGGACTGCAAGGAGATCCAACCAGTCTATTCTAGAGGAGATCAATCCTGGGTGTTCATTGGAAGGACTGATGCTGAAACTGAAACTCCAATGCTTTGGCCACCTCATGTGACGAGTTGACTCACTGGAAAAGACTCTGATGCTGGGAGGGATTGGGGGCGGGAGGGGACGACAGAGAATGAGATGGCTGGATGGCATCACCAGCTCGATGGACATGAGTTTGAGTGAACTCCGGGAGTTGGTGATGGACAGGGAGGCCTGGCGTGCTGTGATTCATGGGGTCGCAAAGAGTCGGACACGACTGAGCGACTGAACTGAACTGAACTGATTGCCGATCAACAGTGTTGTGGTAGTTTCAGGTGAACAGTGAAGGGACTCAGCCATACATATACATGTATCCATTTCCCCCCAACTCCCCTACCATTCAGGCTGCCATGTAACACTGAGCAGAGCACATTCTTAAATAATCACTTAATCACTGGATTTTTTTTTTTCTTCCTGTCAACACTTTACAGAGCTCAAAGATTCAGCTAACTAAAATCTCCTTGATTCATCAATGACCATGTTAAAGGTTATACTGGGTGCTTTCTTTCAGGGAATGTTAAGAATACCAGATTATTTCTCACTTATATGAGGAATCAAAAATGAAATCCAGAAGCTCATATAAACAGAAAACAGATTGGTGATTGTAGAGGTAGAGTTATGTGCAGCATAACAACTGTAGTTAGTATTTAGTTAGTACTGTATTGCATACTCGGAAGTTGCTAAGAGAAAACATCTTAAAAGTGTTCACAAGAAAAAAAATCGGTGGCAATGAATGTTAGCTAAACTTACTGTGGTGATCATTTTGCAATATGTATAAATGTTAAATCATTACATTATATACCTGAAATTAATATAGTGTCATACGTCAACTATACCTCAGTTGAGAAAAATATACCAACTCACTGAAAAATTAATTTTACTTCCTAAAATCCAAGTGTATTATAAACTCTTACTAGGAATTTAATTTTAAGAACATGGCTTGAGTCTACTTCAAACTATTAAGATTTAAGACCATCTATAAATAACTATAATTTCTGATTGTCTATAACAGTAATTATTTCTTCCTTTCACTTGTTATTCTTCTATGAATCACAAGCCAATTGCTGTTCGGGCAATTCTCTGAGGACCCTATACACTAGATTGCAGAAACACCCTAGGAACTAAAGCCATATAGTTTAAAAACAAACAAACCCAGCTTTTCCTAATGATAGGAAAATACGTAAAACTGAAAAACCCAAACGAACTTTTTGGCCAACCCAATATTTGTATATCAAGGCCCAGTCATAAAGTAATACATATATATGTGTGTATATATATATATATATAAATTTAAAATGTAATTTAAGATGCCTCCAGGCCTTCTTTTTTCCTTCTTTCTAAACATCACTAGCAATCAGTGCCCTCAAGCTTTCTTCTCTCTCCTACTTAGTGATGGAAGGGACCTTTTATCACCTATTCATAACTTAATGTGAATTCTATATGAGCCCTCCTAAGGTATTTACATTTTAAGCATTTTTCTAACTTATGTATTTATTCACTCAATAAATATTTAATGAGCTTTCTGCATAATACTAGTTTGAGGAATATAAGGAGAATTAGATATGAAAGCTACTACTTTTTAAAGTAGTGTGAAATATATACAACTAACTTATGAGCTAAGAATTTAAAAAGTGAGAACAGGTTTTCTAGAGTTTAGGGAAAGGAGAGACCCACCTCAAACTCAATGTGGGAAAGCTTTATGGAAAGAGTGTGGTAGTTGAGAGGGTTGTATAGCATGACGATTTAAAAAGGGATCTTCAATAGCCTTGCTGCTGCTGCTGCTGTCACTTCAGTTGTGTCCGACTCTGTGCAGCCCCATAGATGGCAGCCCACCAGGCTCCCCTGTCCCTGGAATTCTCCAGGCAAGAGCACTAGAGCAGGTTGCCATTTCCTTCTCCATAATAACCTCTGTTAGAAAATAATCTGAAAATATCCTTGTATATTTAACTAAAACACTTTGCTGTATACCTGAAACTAACACAATATTGTAAATCAACTATACTTCAATTTGAAAAATGATGAAGAAACAGTTTAGAGAGAGAATTTTGTATTTTTTTTAATTAAAAAAGTTGTTTTTAATCTAAATGTTGAAGAATGCTGAAGGTGAAGTGGAAAAAAATTTTTAATAATTGATTTTCCTTAAAATCCCATTTCTTTTTTCTTCACTCTGGTGCTTGAAGCTTTTGTGCCATATAATACCTTCTGAAATCCTACCCTCTCCAATGTGACTCCTTCCCTTTTACCATTAGGAAAATGTGCCATTTTTAATTACTTCTCTTACCATCCCAGTCATTCTGTCATGTAATATTTATTGAGCGCATGCTATGTGCTATTTGTTTAGACAGGGATTTAACTGTGAAAGAACAAAATCCTTACACTTGCAGACTTATAGTCTAATAGGGGGAGACAGATAATAAACAAGTAAATACATAGTATGCCAGATGGTGTTAAGGGCTCTAGAGAAACGATTGTTGGGGGTGAGAAGGGAGGAATGCCAGGGCAAATGAGGAATGCTGTTATATATAGTGTAACCAAGGAAAGGCTCGTGTAGAAGACATGAGCAGGAATATTTGAAAATGGAGGAAAATGAACAGTGGCTTTCTGGGGGAAGACTCTTCCATGAAGAGGGACCGTTCAGGGTGAAAGCCCAGAGGGAGGAGCGGCTTGATTCTGAGGGAGAAGGTCAGGGAGTCCGGTAGCTTGAGGAGAGAGAGCAAGGGAGAGAGGGGTGGAATCAGAGATTAGATCAGAGAAGGAGCTGGGAGCAGGGCACCTGTGGGCCATTATATAGACCTTGTTTTCACTATGATCAGATGGGAGCCATTGGGGAATGCTGAGCAACATGGTCTCTCTGGCAGCAGATAATGGACTGTAGGAGGCAGAAGAGGGAAGCAGAGAATCAAGTCAGGAGGAAAACAAAGGTGACCGAAACCAAATGGTAGCAACAGAGGTGTGAGATCTGGTTGTGAAGGTGGAGCCAGAGGGGATTCTAATGGGTTGGATGTGCAGTGAGAGAGAAGAGTCAAGGATGACTCCAGGTGTCTTGGCCCAAGCTGCTGTGTACTGAGTTGAGTCACTGTGTACTGAGGCAGGGCAACACATTTCCTGGAATAATATACTCGGGATATTAGTCTGGGAGGTGTTAAGTCTGAGATGCTAAGTTGGATTAAGTAGGTAATTGAATATGAGTCTGAAGTTCAGCAGAAAGATCAGGGCTGGAAACAAAAGTTTGGAAATCACCTGCAGAGAGATGGATTTTAAAGCCATTAAACTGGATGTGATCAGCTAGGGCGTACGTGTAATTGAGGAAGGGTTCTGTGGGCTTGAGCCCTAGGCTGCCCACTTCAACAAAGGGAAATAAGGAAGACGCTGCAAGGCCTGAGGAGCTGCCAGTGAAGGAGGAGGATGTCTCAGAAAACATCCCTTTGCAAGTGACTCCTAATAGGAATTTCTATAGTGTTTTGTGAGTTGCCAGTGCCTGGGTGGTAGTGATGAATGGTAAACCGAAGTGTGCTGGGTAGTTTGTCCCCAGATGTGGTTTCAATTTCCCCTTTTTAGAATGAAACATTTATTATAATGTAGACTTATATAGCAGAGACGGCAATGGCAAGCCACTCCAGTACTCTTGCCTAGAAAATCCCATGGATGGAGGAGCCTGGTAGGCTGCAGTCTGTGAGGTCGCTAAGGGTCGGACACGACTGAGCGAATTCACTTTCACTTTTCACTTTCACACATTGGAGAAGGAAATGGCAACCCACTCCGGTGTTCTTGCCTGGAGAATCCCAGGGACGGGGGAGCCTGGTGGGCTTCTGTCTATGGGGTCACACAGAGTCGGACACGACTGAAGTGACTTAGCAGCAGCAGTGGCAGGCTTTTACAGAGAAAGTTAAATTTACTCAGAAATTAAAAAAAAAATGACCACAATAGTACCCATACTATTTAAAGATACAGTGTTTGTTCATTTTTTTTCTTAATTGGATGAAATCAACCTTCTACATTATCTCAATGAAAATAATGTTTTGAAATCTGGTTGAGCAGATTTGTTATCTAACCCCTCCTGTCATTCATCTCCCACCCTCTGAAGTCAACGCCACGTTTCTGCAGCCTCTTAAAATGCAGTGTAAGAACCTATTGATTTCATTCCTTCCACCTCCCTCCTTTGCCTCCGACCACAAATTAGTCTGAGTCAGAAAAGGTGGTCAGATAAAAAGACTATTTATAGGCTGTCCTTTTCTATTCTTTCCCAAAGGTTTTTTTTTTTAAACTGAAAAGTTACAAAAGCAAAGCTCAAAACCAGCTGCAAGCTATATGTCCAACTGAATCCTTTATACTTGAAAAGCAAACCTGTTGGCTTGCTACGCACTTTTAGTTCATCACAGAAGGCGATGCTTGCCAGGATTTCTCTCTCCCTGAAATTCTACTACAGAAGATATTCAGATTTGGTGTGTCACTGAACAGAATTGTTTCTGACATCAACCTCCAATGTTAAATATCCACGGTGCTTTTGTGCTCCAGATTCTCAAGATTTAGGAAGTTGATGCCATTGGTTCATAAAGCCAAACACCATCACTTCCTTTTTCCAAGTTAAGATTTTTAATAGTAGTAGAAAGTAGGATAAGCCCTAACTCTTCAACTATCTCTGTCTTTGCCTCATCTTCTGGCTGGGGATGTCTGAGAGAGTTATAGTGTACCATCTCCAATCAGTTGAATTCTACCAGGCTTGGAGCAAAAGAAGTGTGCCTGAGTTTCCCCTGTGCTGTGTGCTGGCAACTCTTTCCATATTTAAGGAGTTGTCATGGGAGACACTGCTTCCTGGGGAGAGTCACCGTTGTAAATCAAGGAGTAATAAGTCTAGGTGTGTGCTAGTAGAGGAGCAAAGGGGGAGTGAATGGGGGAAAATTGTTACTGAATGCAGAACCTTCCCCATACACACACACACACTAGAAGGATTGTAACATAATCATGCACTATATGAGTCCAGGTATTAGCAGTTTGAGCCCAGAATCTCACTGCAGACCCAGTCTCGTTTTTGAGATGATGCTGGTGATTCTTTTTTCATTTGCAAACTCGCTTCCAAACTTGCTGGAACACTAGGTATTTACAGGGTACCTCAGTAAAGTGAGCAGTGGACTGAAATATGGTTGTGCCACTGATATGTGCAAATTCTTCATAAAACCTCTGTGCCAGGGCCTGGAGATAATGCAGTTATAGTAAAAGCAATTTGTCTAATGTGATCTGAAACCCTAAAGGGGATTTTCTAGCAGATGTGTTCTATTAATGCTGGCGCCGACTGATCAGGAGATGCGAGCAGCATCTCTAAACTGGTCATTATTTATATCCTTCAGCTGCATTCCCTAATTAAATCCCCTGACTTAGCTCCAACACCTACCACCTGGGACCTGTCTCCAGACAAAGGCTTTCTTGTGTCACGCAGCTGAGTCCGGTTTGGGCCCTCCTGTTTTATGTCAGAGTTAATATTTTAGTTCTGCTTTTTTTTTGTCCAACTGATTCAGTGGTCTTCTGATTGGTTTGCTTTATTTCTTCAGCAAGAATCAGTTTACCAAGCTAGCTGCTGTTTGGAGTGGCTAATTAAAACCTGATCAGTATGTATGCAGGCAGCCTCCAAGCCAAATATTGTCCTTCATAGAACTGGAGTACCTTTTTTATTCATTAGAACAGATGGGTATTGTGAGTTACCCTCATTCAATCTGAATCCAGTGTTTGCATTTTATTGCATGCCCTTGTGAAAAGTATATCCCCATTTGGAAAAAGGAGTGCTCAGAATTTCCAGTCTTGACTGAATCCTATGGAAAGGATTGTCCTGGCTTTAACTTCATGGTTGGCCAGGTCAACAGGAGATGTGGCTGTACCACCTATGACATCTAGCCTCCTGAGATGCTTTGGAATTAGCCATTTATCCTCATTTATCAAGGTTTCATGCAAAGTGGGTACCCAGGTATGAAAACTTTACCAATGCTGTAATTCCTTTGAGGGCATTCTAGCTGCTAACTTAAAAAATTGACCAAGGGCTTCCTTAGTGGCTCAGTGGTAAAGAATCTGCTGGCATTGCAGGGGATCTGGGTTCGATCACAGGGTCAGGAAGATCCTTCCTGGAGAAGGAAATGGCAACCCACTCCAGTATTCTTGCCTGGAAAATCTCATAGACAGAGGAGCCTGGTGGGCTATAGTCCATGGGGTCGCAAGAGAATCGGTTGGACACAACTGAGAAACTAAATAACAACTGTATATATATATATATATATATATACACACACACACACATATATATATGATAGTAACTGCATTTGACTATGATCTCTATCAGCATCAAACATATATTCATTTAGGCAGTATAGTTTGGTGTTGTATTCTGGGAGAGACTCATCATATTTCTCTAAAGAACCAAAAGTCTTTTTGTTTTTTCTAGAAAGCTCTAATTCAAAAAGATACATGCACCCCAGTATTCATAGCAGCACTGTTTACAGTAGCCAAGACATGGAAGCAACCTAAGTGTCCACTGACAGACGAATGGATAAGGGAGTGTATACACACACACACACACACACACACACACAATGGCAGCAACAGGGATGGATCTAGAGATTGTCATATTTAGTGAAGTTAGACAAAAAATGGCAAACTTACATGATATCATTTATATGCAGAAAATAAAAAATAATAGGAATGAACTTATTTACAAAACCGGAAATAGACACAGACATAGAAAGCAAACTTAGGTTGTCAAAGGGGAAGTGGGGAAGAGGAATAAATTGGGAGTATGAGATTAACAGATGCACACTGATACACATACAATAAATAGCAGGGGTTTACCATATAGCATAAGGAACTATATTCAATACCTTGTAATAAACTATAATGCGAAAGAATTGAAAGACTATGTTTATAACCAAATCGCTTTGTTGCATACCGGAAACTAACACAATATTGTAAATCATCCATACTTCAATAAAAAGAATGATAAATATGTATGTTTTATCACAATAAAAAAGAAACAGTCTTATGGATGAAACTTCTATGCAAACCAATAATTCTACCACGACATGATCAGTTGGCTCTCAGATTTCTAAATGAGGCAGATGAGTGGATGATGATGCCTTAGCCAAGATCCAGAACCCAGAAGTAGGAACAGGTTGCTGGAGGGGGATGCAGGGAGAGGTGTTCATTTGGGTTTCAGGTGCTTGCAGGGCATGCAGGTTGTGTTGTCTGGTGGGCAGTTCCAAATAGGGCTTAGGAAACACACAAGGAACTGCTTCTTACAGGAAACTTATTTTATCACATCTCTTGGAGAAGTAAGGCATAGTAAAAATAGGTTTTGGTAGAAGAGAGAGATGAGGTTGAGAATGAAGAACTCAGTGACAGGACACCAGATTAGGGGACAGGAAACTTGTTGAGAGCAGTTCTACTGTCAATTTTATGTTGAGAAGGCCCTGATTAGGATGGGTTCCCTGATGGCTCAGATAGTAAAGAATCCACCTGCAAATGCAGGAGACACGGGTTCAATCCCTGGATCAGAAAAATCCCCTGGAGGAGGAAATGGAAACCCACTCCCATATTCTTGCCTGGAGAATTCCATCGACAGAGGAGCCTGGTGGGCTACAGTCCATGGGGTTGCAAGAGAGTCAGATACGACTGAGGGACTAACACTTTCACTGATTAGAATGATATGTCCATAATTTGGAAACTTTCTAAAGGGTTAAGCAGTAAATGAATCTTTAAGGACAGCACATGTCCATGGATTAAGAACTCATCTGCAAGAGAAGAGTCTGTTTCTCAGTTTTCTAGGAGATGATGTTTGGAATGTTTTCTGAACCAAACAAAGTTCATTTTTTTTCTTTTTATACCTGTCTTGTCATATCATTAAGAACTAGTTTAAAATATTTCAGCTGGTATTTCTAGCTGGAAAGGTATAGATTTATGGAATATGTCATTATTTTTAAAGTGGAACTATGAATAGAGATGATTCATAGCTTTCATTTTTGCATGTGACACTTTAGAAAGAGAGAGTTGAGTGTATCTCCAGCTAGCTCAGGGAACATGGTAAAACTCTTCCCAAATGATCCCAGGTGAAAGAACACTTGAATCAATACCATGGTGAAAATTCAAGAGAAAGGGGAATGTCACTGCTGCAGAATACAATAAACAGCAAATTGTCAGAACTCTAAGGAGTTTGAGGGAAATTAGATATAGAGTATGGTTATAATTCTTTTTAAGCCCAGTCATGGAGTCTGAGCATCTTGACCCAGCTTATTATGTTGACTGGCTCTTCAGTAGCATTTTCATTTTTTCTCTAATTTTATTATTCTCCAAAGATCCTCAAGATTCTAGCACATAACTTAATGATCTGCCTACATTTGGGTGTTTTATTGAAAGTCCATTGGGTTCTACCTTTGTAAGTAAATGCCAGCCTCTAAAGTAAATGCTGATTATACCTACTGTGTTACAATTTTACTAAGCTTAGAATTGTCATGGGAAGTTGAAAACATTTCAGTGGTCAAAGAAAGAGAGTAATTAAGTCATTTAAATCCTCTGCTATGTCCCATTCTGTCCTTGGTGCAAAGGTGCCAGCCCGACTTTATAAGAGTAAATGGGGCACATATCCTGACATTATTCATCTATCAGTCTTAAATGGAACAGATTATAAACCAGATTAAGTTTGCTTGTAGACTGTCTGTGAATATGTTTGTTTCCTCATAGATTAAGTGCTGGCTAACTATGGTTTTTCCAGTGGTCATGTATGGATGGGAGAGCTGGACTGTGAAGAAAGCTGATCGCTGAAGAATTGATGCTTTTGAACTGTGGTGCTGGAGAAGACTCTTGAGAGTCACTTGGACTGCAAGGAAATCCAACCAGTCCATTCTAAAGGAGATCAATCCTGGGTGTTCATTGGAAGGACTGATGCTAAAGCTGAAACTCCGATACTTTGGCCACCTCATGCAAAGAGTTGACTCATTGGAAAAGATATTGATGCTTGGAGGGATTGGGGGCAGGAGGAGAAGGGGACGACAGAAGATGAGATGGCTGGATGGCATCACCGACTCGATGGACATGGGTTTGAGTGAACTCCGGGAGTTGGTGATGGACAGGGAGGCCTGGCGTGCTGTGATTCATGGGGTCGCAAAGAGTCAGACACGACTGAGTGACTGAATTGAACTGAACTGATGGAGTATTCTCCTCTAAGGGTGGTCCTTCCTGCTGCAGAGAATGGGTTCAGTCAGTTCAGTTCAGTTCAGTTCAGTCGCTCAGTCGTGTCTGACTCTTTGTGACCCCATGAATCACAGCACGCCAGGCCTCCCTGTCCATCACCAACTCCCGGAGTTCACTCAAACTCATGTCCATAGAGTCGGTGATGCCATCCAGCCATCTCATTCTCCGTCGTCCCCTTCTCCTCCCGCCCAGAATCCTTCCGAGCATCAGAGTCTTTTCCAGTGAGTCAACTCGTCGCATGAGGTGGCCAAAGTATTGGAGTTTCAGCTTTAGCATCAGTCCTTCCAATGAACACCCAGGACTGATCTCCTTTAGAATGGACTGGTTGGATCTCCTTGCAGTCCAAGGGACTCTCAAGAGTCTTCTCCAACACCACAGTTCAAAAGCAGAAATTCTTCAGCGCTCAGCTTTCTTCACAGTCCAACTCTCACATCCATACATGACCAAGGGAAAAACCATAGCCTTGACCAGACGGACCTTTGTTGGCAAAGTAATGTCTCTGCTTTTTAATATGCTATCTAGGTTGGTCATAACTTTTCTTCCAAGGAGTAAGCATCTTTTAATTTCATGGCTGCAATCAGCATCTGCAGTGTTTTGGAGCCCCCAGAAATCAAGTCTGACACTGTTTTCCCATCTATTTCCCATGAAGTGATGGGACCAGATGCCATGATCTTAGTTTTCTGAATGTTGAGCTTCAAACCAACCTTTTCACTCTCCTCTTTCACTTTCATCAAGAAGCTTTTTAGTTCCTCTTCACTTTCTGCCATAAGGGTAGTGTCATCTGCATATCTGAGGTTATTGATATTTCTCCCAGCAATCTTGATTCCAGCTTGTGCTTCTTCCAGCCCAGCGTTTCTCATGATGTATTCTGCATATAAGTTATATAAGCAGGGTGACAATATACAACCTTGACGTACTCCTTTTCCTATTTGGAACCAGTCTGTTGTTCCATGTCCAGTTCTAACTGTTGCTTCCTGACCTGCAAACAGGTTTCTCAAGAGGCAGGTCAGGTGGTCTGGTATTCCCATCTCTTTCAGAATTTTCCACAGTTTCTTGTGATCCACACAGTCAAAAGCTTTGACATAGTCAGTGAAGCAGAAATAGATGTTTTTCTGGAACTCTCTTGCTTTTTCCATGATCCAGCAGATGTTGGCAATTTGATCTCTGGTTCCTCTGCCTTTTCTAAAACCAGCTTGAACATCTGGAAGTTCACAGTTCGTATACTGCTGAAGCCTGGCTTGGAGAATTTTGAGCATGATTTTACTAGCGTGTGAGATGAGTACAATTGTGCAGTAGTTTGAGCATTCTTTGGCATTGCCTTTCTCTGGGATTGGAATGAAGACTAACCTTTTCCAGTCCTGTGGCCGCTACTGAGTTTTCCAAATTTGCTGGCATATTGACTGCAGCACTTTCACAGAATCATATTTCAGGATTTGAAATAGCTCAACTGGAATTCCATCACCTCCACTAGCTTTGTTCGTAGTGATGCTTTCAAAGGCCCACTTGCCTTCACATTCCAGGATAGCAAATCAAAAATACAGGGTTTGCATTTACACATAAAAACCATGACAGTCAAGTTTTAAAAAGCACTCTTCTCATTTTACAAGTAAATTGACTGTAAGCAAGAATTTTCAAGTAGAAATCTTCAAATGTATTTTGTTTCTTCAAAAGTAATACTATCAAGTGGTTTTCATATCTTCTTTCATTTTTCTATTAACAGAAAGATAACATAGTTACTTTTATAAATGAAATTCCAATATTATTGCTTTGGGTCTTTTTATTATTTGGATATTATATAAAAGTCAAGCTACAGTTGATGACAAAGAATAATTAGTTTAGGATTAGATTAATTAGCATTTTAATGAATTGAATCATATCCTTTTAAAAAGGAAGTTTGTACAATTATAGGAGTGTGAATATTTTTCTTGAAGTGTAAATATTTATTACACACTGCCCATTACTATAAAACTGATAAAAATTTATATCCAAGAATAATATTTCTTTTAAAGTATAACTTAATGGTCAAGAAAATGTATTGAATCTTATTACTATAGGAAGCTGTGCACATTTTCAGTATATATTCCTTGGGACCCAGCTGTTCTAGGAAAAACTTTTGATGTATCTTGCATAACCATGCTTCTACTTGGATCAACTGTTGGACAGTACATTAAAGGCTTTATAAAGACTGTTAGCTTAACTCTTTTAACTGTGGTAACTTGATTTGCCCAAACTTACTAAGACATGAACCTTTTTAAGTGAATGACCTCTGTTTACATAAAGCTGAACTGATACTCCATGGAAACCACTTCAGGAAACGCTGGAGTGTGAGATAAGGTTATTTGATAGATTTGGTTGATTATTGACTTTCAGTTCAGTTTAGTTCAGTCGCTCACTCATGTCCCACTCTTTGCGACCCCGTGAATCACAGCACGCCAGGCCTCTCTGTCCGTCACCAACTCCTGGAGTTCACTCAAACTCATGTCCATCGAGTCGGTGATGCCATCCAGCCATCTCATCTTCTGTCGTCCCCTTCTCCTCCCGCCCCCAGTCCCTCCCAGCCTCAGAGTCTTTTCCAATGAGTCAACTCGTCGTATGAGGTGGCCAAAGTATTGGAATTTCAGCTTTAGCATAATACTATATATGATGCTGAAAATCTTAATCCAAGGTGATGGGCAGTCATACCAGGATGATATTATGTTATATAAGACTACTGCTCCTGCTGGCTTTGAAGCTACTATTTTGAAGAGGTGCATTGACTTGGAACTAAGAGTGAGCTCTAGGAGTTGAGAGGGCCCCCACCCCCACCCTGCCAACAGCCAACAATACAATGACAACCTCAGTCCTACAACTTCAAGGAATTGAATTCTACTTGAATGAGCTTGGAGAGGACACCAAGGTCTTGATAAGAGCCGTAGTTCTGTTGATACCTTGGCTATACCCTTGGGAGACTGCATGGAGGACCCCATAGAGCTGTATTCAAACTCTTGGGGACCCAAATAAATTGTGCAGTAATTGGTGTGTGATGTTTTAAGCTGCTGAATTTGCAGTAAATTCTTATATAGCAAGGGAAAATGACCACACCCTCTGTTATTGTGTCTAACTGCTGCAAAGTTAGATCCAATAACTAACTTTGTATCTAAAGTTAGTTTAATATAATCTATTTTGGCCTGCATTTCTCTCCTTTCTTCACATTTCCATAGAGTTACCAGTTTCTGGGTCCAAGTAAGAGCTGATATCCTCTTTCATCATGAAAAAGAAAAAAGAATGCCACTGTTGAAAGCCTGTAATCTAGACATTCTCTCTTCCTTTGTCCCCAAGAAACAACCTCATCATGTGCCAGAGAGAGGTTATCAATGCTAACACCACTCACTAGGCAAGACACATCAAGCTTCCTTCCTTTTTCCTACTTTTCCCTTTCTTCCCTTCCTTCAGTAACATCTTCTGCCCAGACGCTGTGCTATATCCCATGCTTGCAATGAAAGAAAATGTCTTTTTAAAGAGCTCGCTATTTAACAGTGGAGACAAATTTCCACATGGTAATTTCTCTGCTCTTGGTCCAGGAGTGGGAGAGAGAAGAAGGTAATTATGCTGGAATCTCTTCCTTTCCCTGTTGTCACACACCCACTCTTCCATTTTCTCATACACACTCATTAGCATCCTACATAAATAAAATCTTGGGTTTCACTAGAAGTTGATTCTCTGTCTGAATTACTAAATTGCTATTCAGAAGTGATGAGGTTCTTCTAAACCGATTCATGTATCATTACATGTACAAGGAAAGCAGGTAGTGGAGGAAGCAGATTTGGTTTTTGAGGCCTGCATTTCCCTGTAAGTTTGAGCCAGGCCATTGATGTTATCTTTTGTGCTGTCAAAATGTGGAATTTGTTTATCCTAACAGTCAGTTGAATGGGATTCCAGAAACACCACCCTGAAACATTAGAAGTGGCAAGAGTACAAAACATTCACGTGTCACTAATGCCTGCAGCTGCTACTGTGGTTGACTCTCCTGGGGCTTTATAATTAGAGCTTTTTACACTCACAGCACGTCTTATACCTAGAAATGCCATGTTCAACAGGATATTGCTCATCAGCTCTTCTAACAATTAGGTTTTCTAGATTGCGGCAGCTTACCTGGGCTATTTCAACCAGAGACAAAATTAGATGAATGTGATGAAAATAAGTTACTGCTACCAAAGGAATTTGTTTTCAAGGACTTAGAATTTCAGGTGAAAATCGGGTTTCATCAGAGTCCCTGGATCGCAGATGAGGAAAAGCAAACACAGAACTAAGCAAACCCAAACATCCTTTCTACTCTTTAAAGCCTCAAAGTTCTGTTGCTTAGAGGTATGTCTGGAAAGAAAAAAAAAAAAAACTTAAAAACAAACTAATATAAAGACAGCGATAGAAAAGAGCTTAATCTTGACCTTTGGCTCAAGGACTGGTTTTATCGCTGTCCTCTTACCAGTGTTCAGAAATAAATTGCTTGGTCCCTTCTGTGGAGTGAACATTCAGAAGGTGAAGAGGCCCCCAAAAGCATTCTGTTATTTAGGAATGAGCTTTCCTGACTAGTGGCTCAGAGAGTAAAGAATCAGCCTGCAATGCAGGAGACCTGGGGTTCAATCCCTGGGTTGGGAAGATCCTCTGGAAAAGGGAAGGGCAACCCACTCCAGTATTCTTGTCTGAAGAATCTTATGGACAGAGGAGCCTGGCGGGCTACAGCCCATGGGGTCACAAAGAGTCAGACATGACTGAGTGACCATTAACACTTTCCTGACTGTGCTCCTTAAGATATTAATACCATATAAAGGTTCACTTACATTGATTCTTTCATTTTGCTTTCCAGTGAGCATTTTACTATCCAAGCTTCAATTCAGTTCAGTTCAGTCGCTCAGTCATGTCCGACTCTTTGCAACCCCATGAATCACAGCACACTAGGCCTCCCTGTCCATCACCAACTCCCAGAGTTCACTCAAACTCATGTCCATCGAGTTAGTGATGCCATCCAGCCATCTCATTCTCTGTCGTCCCCTTCTCCTCCCGCCCCCAATCCCTCCCAGCATCAGAGTCTTTTCCAGTGAGTCAACTCGTTGCATGAGGTGGCCAAAGTATTGGAGTTTCAGCTTCAGCATCAGTCCTTCCAGTGAACACCCAGGACTGATCTCCTTTAGAAAGCTTCAATTACAGATGTCATTCCTGATGTTACAGTCCTCTGCATCTCCTCTTGCATTTGACTTAAGTTGGATAAATGTGGCCCTGGGCTACTGGACACACAGAAAGTAGACTGGGAAGGGGGAAAAGAGAGACAGCCTCTGCACAATGTGTGCAGTCCAGATTGAGGGGGATCAACCAAATGGTCAGTGTAAACAGCTGCAGGAAGAGTGAGATGATGAAAGCAAACTCATCACAGACCTCTCGCTGGGGTGCTTAGCCTCTAGTTGACAATTACATTTAGTTTTCTAAAGGAACAAATGTGATATCTGACTTTTGCCTCCTAGCAAGTATTATTCAGGGTCTCAGGAGATGCCAGAGTAATTTGAAGTATACATGATTGTTTTTTTGTTTAAGACAGCTTCACTGATATATAATTCAAAGACCATAAAATATGTGCCTTTGAAGTGTCCAAGTAAGTGGTTTATACTATATTCACAGAGTTGTGCAATTATCACCTGTCTTCAATTTTAGAATATTTTCATCAACCCTAAAAGAAACTCTCGCAGCTCAATCGGTAAAGAATCTGCCTACAATGCAGGAGACCCCGGTTAGATTCCTGGGTCGGGAAGACCCCCTGGAGAAGGAAATAGCAACCCACTCCAGTATTCTTGCCTGGAGAATCCCATGGACAGAGGAGCCTTGCAGGCTATAGTTCATGAAGTCTCAAGAGTTGGACACGACTTAGTGACTAAACCAAAAAGAAACCCACAGATTGGGAGAAAATATTTGCAAACAATGAGACCAACAATGGGTTAATATCCAAAACATGCAAACAACTTGTATAACTCAGTATAAGCCCCACCCCCAAGAAAATGGGCAGAAGACCTAAGTAGACATCTCTTCAAAGAAGATGTATAGATGACCAACAGGCACATGAAAAGATGCTCAGTATCACTTATCAGGGAAATGCAGATCGAAACCACAATGAGCTATCACCTCATTCACTGTCAGACTTGGTATTATCAAACAGACAGCAAATAACAAGTTTTGGCAAGGATATGAAGAAAAGGGAACCATCATGCACTGTTGATAAGAATGTAAATTGGTATACCCATTAGGGTACATAATATTCCAAAACAGTATGGAATTTCCCTAAAAATCTAAAATAGATATGATCCAGCAATTCCACTCCTAGATATATGACTCCAGAGAAGAGGCAAACTTGAATTTGAAAAGATACATGCACCCCAGTGTTCATAGCAGCACTATTTACAATAGTCAAGACATGGAAACAGCCCAAGTCCTAGCAACAGACAATTGGTTAGGAATATGTGGTGTACACGTGAGCACATGCACGCACACACATGTATACATGATGGAATGTTAGCTGCAAAAAAGAATTAAATATTGCCATTTGGAACAACATGAGCAGACCGAGAGAATATCATATTAAGTGAAGTAAGTCAGATGGAGACAAATATGGTATCATTTGTATGTGCAATGTGAAAAATAATACAAATGAATCTATATACAAAACAGGAACAGACTCACAGACATAGAAAACCAACTTATGGTTATTGAAATGGGTGAGGGAGGAATAATTTAGGAGTGTGGGACTAACAGATGCAAACTACTATACATAAAATAGAGAAGCAACCAGGATTTATTATATAGCACAGGGAACTAGATTCAGTACCTTGAAATAACCTATAATGGAAAATAATCTGAAAATACATAACTGAATCGCTTTGTTGTTCACCTGAAACTAACACAACATTGTAAATCACAACAGAGACAATATTGTAAATTTAAATATTGTAAGTATTTCAATTTAAAAAATGCTGTGTGGCAGGTATATGGATATTTGCTGTTAATACATTTTACATTTTATTCTAGAGGGAAATTCTCAATAATAAAGCTAAGTTAAATCTCTTTTAAAGAAATGTCATCAAGACTGGTTTTCACACAGGCCTGAGTGAGCCCAGAGAAAGAACCCACCGAGGAATTAAGAGGAGAGGGCCTGAAAGTGCCATTGGATACTGTAGTTTATGTCGCTCATGAACAGGTGGTCTTTATCTGCCTTCTAGGTGCACTGACAGAGTCTGCAGTGCCCTGAACTGGGTGCTTACTGTTTGCTAAAGGGTCCGACAGTAAGCAAGTGTGTGTGGAGTAGCTCCAAGAGAGCTAAGTGCTAGGGGAGCTTTCAGAGAAGAGTGACTTTTAATCCACAGTTAGTGAGGAAGAGCTGGGAAGACTTCTCAAAAGAGGTAATATCTTAGCTGAACTTTGTAAAGAATGATTAGAGGTGGTCGAGAGATGTTTCATGCAGGGGGAGTATACTTGACAAACCAGTTTATAATAGAGGTCAGGGAACAAGGTGGTGAGTGTGCAGACTTTGGGGTCACATAGGCTATGCAAAGCGATGGGTTTAAATCCTGTAGACTGTTGGTTTTTGGAGGATCTTAAGATGAGGAAATGACAAGGCAGAAACGCAGTAAGTACAATGTTTAAAATTTTGGCCTGTGGGACTTCCTGGGTAGTCCAGTGGCTGAGACTCCTGCTCCCAATGCAGGGGCTCCAGGTTTCGAGCCCTGGTCAGGAAGTAGATCCGCATGCCACAACTAAGGCCCAGAGCAGTCAAATAAATAAATAAAAAATTTTCAAAAAAGATTCTGGCCTCTGGAGTCAAGGGGTGGAATCTGGTGTCAAATTCCATCTCTGAGGCTTACTACCTTCGTCACCTTGGGCGGATTCCTTAAGCTCTCTATGCTTCAGCTTCATCATCTGTAGAATGGAGGTACCATCTCACAGACTGTTACCAGCTTTGAATAAGCTCATTCATGTTAAGCACTTACTTGGAAGTTTGAGCGCAGAAATAGTGCTAAGCAATTACTAGGAAGTTCAAGTAATTTTTATGTAAAGATCAGAGGATGTTTTTTAAAGATGGCTGTGTATAGGGTGGAGGTGGGGCTGGGAATGGGAAGGCTGCAGGCCAAGGGGCCTCTCACTAGTCAAGGTGTGGGCCTGGGAGCTGCAGAGTCAGCATCACCTGGGTACTTGTTAGAAATACAGATTTCCTAGGATGGGGTCCTCCAGGTGAATCTTACGTGCAACCAAGTCAAAGCACTGGTGTAACCGAGAAGACATGAGAAACCATTCAAAATGTAACTATGCCCAGAGCTCTTCATGGCCTCCATACCAAACAGTAACTCATTTAAACAACAAATCAGATGTTATTCGTGTTTTACAGATGAAGAAACCAAGGATCCGAAAGACTAAGGTCTTTGCTTATAACCACACAGCTGCTGTTAAGTAGAAACCCTCAGAATCAGCCCCAAAGCCATTATGGTTTTCCTCTCCTAATCAGAAAGCACCAAGAGAAAAGCGGGTATTTCATAGACAGTTGCTGCTGCTGCTGCTGCTGCTAAGTCACTTCAGTCGTGTCCGACTCTGTGTGACCCCATAGACAGAAGCCCACCAGGCTCCCCCGTCCCTGGGATTCTCCAGGCAAGAACACTGGAGTGGGTTGCCATTTCCTTCTCCAATGTGTGAAAGTGGAAAGTGAAAAGTGAAAGTGAAGTCGCTCAGTCGTGTCTGACCCTTAGCGACCCCACGGACTGCAGCCTACCAGGCTCCTCCATCCATGGGATTTTCTAGGCAATAGTACTGGAGTGGCTTGCCATTGCCTTCTCCGACAGTAAATGGATAGAATTAGAAAGATATACTGGGTAATTGGGCTTCCCAGGTGGCGCTAGTGGTAAGGAGCCATGCAGGAGACATAAGAGACTCGGGTTTGATACCTGGGCCAGGAAGATCTCCTGGAGGAGGGTATGACAACCCACTCCAGTATTCATGCCTGGAGAATCCCATGGATAGAGGAGCCTGGTGGGCTACTGTCCATAGGGTCACAAAGAGTCAGACACGACTTTAGGGACTTAGCATGCATGCCTGCACTGGGTCATTGGCTCTGCGCTCAGAGGGAGGTGTTGATGTTGACTCCCAGGTCTCTGAATGTGGATTAATGTTGATGTGCTTCTTTGATTCAGGCTACATCAGTGAGGAAGCAAGTGTAAAACAAAGACATTTGTAAATTAATTTTTAAATTTTTAAAGTAAATCTCTGAGGTCCCTGTAGGAAAACAGAGTAGGCTGGATACTCAAGTTGAAAATACAGATACACTGAATAGACATCAACAGACGGGTGTGCCTGAAGGTGCCCGTTTGGCTGGACCACCCTCCACAAGTACAGAAGACGACTAGAAAGGGGACTGACATTATTTTGCAGTGTGGTGATCAGGCAGTTCAACAAGCTCCTGTAGGGTACCAGGCAGCGCTTGGGTTGGGATGCGGAGGGTGTGTGTGTGTGTGTGTATGTGTGTGTGGTGGGTGGGTGTGTGTGCGGTATAGGTGTGGGTGTGTGTGGGTGTGTGTCTTTTGTTGTTGTTGAGTAACTCAGTTGGGTCCAACTGTTTGCAACCCCATGGGCTGAAGCACGCCAGGCTTCCCTATCCTTTACCATCTCCTGGAGTTTGCTCAGACTCATGTCCATTGAGTTGGTGATGCCATCTAACCATCTCTGTAGTATTAAAATTTTTAAATAGTTGCTAGTATTTAAAGAAAATAAGTAGATTTATTGGGGAGGGAGGTAGGAGGGAGGTTCAAGAGGGAAGGGACATATATATACCTATAACATATGTATACTATCAGCATGATTCATGTTGATGTATGGCAGAAACCACAATACTGTAAAGCAATTATCCTTCAATTAAAAATAAATAGAATTTTTTAAAATTTTTTAAAAAAGGGAATGAGGACAGAATCCTGGGGAACTGGTAGAGGACACACGTTCTGCAAAGTGGACTGAAAAAAGACACTGAGCAGAGACAGAGGACGAAAGGAAAGGACGTGTGGCCCAGAAATCCAGGAGCAGATCATCCATCCTGCAGAGGCTGATAACCATCCCTTTTCCTGCCATCTCCCCCACACGAGTAAACGAGTGTGTGTATAAATAGGGCTACGTGACACCAAAGGCAGGAAGGTTCTCCCAGACACACAATGGAGAGGGCGCCCTAAGTCTGAGACACTCATTAATAAAAAGTTCTCAGGATGCTGACAGACTCTCAGTGTGTACATCCTACACATTTTTAATTAGTGAGATTGTACTCTTTAACATGCGGCTCCATGTGATGGCAATAATCTTGATGAACTTTTTTCTGTGGATTCCAGGAGGTCATCTGTACAAATAGAAGTCTAATTCATCACATTCAATGGACTTGTGGTTTTTATTACACTCAGTGCTATTAAGCATTTCTAGTGATCGTTTGTTTAGTGTTCACCCATCTCAATTCTAGTGTCAGAGCCAGCTCACAGAAAACAAAAAACCTAACCGTGCAGTCTGCTGGCAGCTGGCATGTGAGAGGGCAAAGGTGGACTTGCCGTCTCACACGAGGGGAAATAGCAGTTACTGATTGCTCATTGTGGCCAGCATTTTACAGAGGTTATCTCCTTGTATCCTCTGGAGCACCCTCTCAGGCAGTTATGAGAAGGAGCCAGACTGAGTTAAACAAATGAAATTGAGTTTCAGCGGGCTGATAGCTTGCCAAGGTCAGGGACATACAACTAGTAAATAAGGAACTAAAATTTGAAACCCTTGGCCATCTCACTTCAAAGCTTAATGATTTCCATTAACGATGCCACCATGGAATCATACGAAATCAGACTGCCTGCCTTTAGAAGTATATCATAAAATTCAAATAAATAAGGACCCCGAAAGCACTAAGAGAAGAAAGCCATATGTAGGAAGGATATATTTAATTTCCGTTATTAACATCAAAAGTAGTAGCTGAAAACATAAAAGACACTTCAAAATAATCTCTAAAAGTACATTCTTATTAGCCCCACCTCACCCAGAAGAGAATTTTAATATATTGCCATTGCTTGACCTTGCTGTTTTTCGCTAACCCCAGGAGCTCAGTTTCATACAAATCATTTTGTGGAAACTACCCCCTGACCCTCCGCTGCTACCATCACCCTTAACACACACACACTCCATAGCATTTCTCCCTTCCTGGCTATTCTGCTAGGATGTATGGCGGTACTGATGAAGAGAAACCTAAAGAGAATGAAACTTTAACCTCTGCCTCGGTGGTTGTTTTACAAAAGGATGTGACTTGGTTCCTGGTATCAGGACCCCCGCCAGTCGCACCCTAGGGCCTCCTTGAGGTCCTGGGAAACAATGAAAAAAAGACTGGGCCCAACCTGACCCCTGGAGGCTTGAGATACTTTCTTGAGTTCCTGCCTACTGATACCATGAGACCGCACTGTTAGCTGTTTCATGCCAATCTCAAATAAAACCTTCCAGACTCTGTTTTCCCTTGTGTGATAACTTCTCCATTTACCAATCAGCAGTTGCTTCCTGTCACCATTACAGTCATATCTGTTATCAAGAGATACAGGAGTGGGTGGGACTTCCCTGGTGGTCCAGTGGCTAAGACTCTTTGCTCTCAACGCAGGGGGCCCAGGTTTGATCCCTGGTCAGGGAACTAGATCTCACACACCGCAACTAAGAGATCATACGTGCCACAACGAAGATTGAAGGTCCCATGTGCCACAAATAAGACCTGGTGGGGCCAAATAGTTTTTTTTTTTTTTTAAGAAAGAGATACAACATTAGGAATTTAGGTATTTAGAGAACTACCAGTCACAGACTTTTGGATGGGCCCAGGCTTCCAACATTTTTGCTTCCAAATGTGTTTTTAAAAGCTATATATGGCCTCCCCATAAGCAGAATCCACATATCAAAATCCTAAATTACATGAAATGAAAGAAAGGCAGCCCCTAGTGCACTTACTAATCATCATACAGGTTATAGAAACAGCCCCCCTTTGAGCCAGAAAGGAAGGTTTGCAGAGGTCATTCCTTTGGTGTAATTCATCAGACTTTAGAAAAGAATCGGGATATCAAACCAGACTTTGAGTAAAAGAACAGGAAAAAGAAATCTTAGGCAAGTAGGCTTGACCATAGACTATACTCCAGGCTGCCTCTTGAAATGGGACCCAAAATGATTCACCCCTGTTCTGTTTCTTTACCTTCATAAACTACAATCACAGACTAGACGACCAGGTCCCTTCCAGCAGGAATTCAGGCAGGTAAGAAGTTTTGTGTTTCTGAGAAGTCCTAAGGAAGAATCAAATGCCCTTTATCTGTGTGATCAGGCAAGAGGTCAAGTGTAGTGAAGGCAGAAAGTTCTAGAAGATACCACAGGTACAGGCTGGCAGTAAGGGTGACCTTGCAGTGATCTGGAAAGAAAACCACAGGAGCAAACAACCACAGAGCAAAGACTGTGCCAGATAATTTCTCAGGCATTGCTGTGTACTGCTGAAACCAAGAGAGCTTGGTTCACTTGCCTGAGGGTATTTAACTAGATGGTGAAGCTCGGCTGTCCCATCTAAAGCTCCAGTTCTCTCCATCACTCTCTGGCAGAACAGCTCTTCCCTGTTTTTGTTGATGGTAGCCGTGTGTGCTGCATCCTGGGCAGCAACCGCAGCGCTCTGTGATGAGGGTTCAGCCGATTTAGCCCACCTGCTGATGGCGCTGTTGCATCCCAAACAGCTTATCTGTGGGGGCCATGGCGAGTGAAATAGGGCAGTAAGGGTGGGGCTTTGGTAGCATCTTTCTCTGCCTAGGGAGAAAAGGGGAGAGAGAGTGCAATCAAGCAGAGCTGACCTTTCTTCCTCCTTGTCTGTCTCCCCACTCTAATTTACCCCCAGCCCATTTTATTTTAGGGCTTGAACACAAAAGGTCTTTTTTTGTTTCTTGCGGGGGCTGAGCTGAGTTTTCGCTGTGGCAAGAGGGGTCTTCGATCTTTGTTGTGGCATATGGGATTTTTAGTTGCAGCATGTGGGATTTAGTTCCCTATGTTCGTTTTTTGTTGTTGTTTAGTCACTCAGATGTGTGTGACTCTTTGTAATTCCATGGACTGTAGCCCGTCAGGCTCCTCTGTCCGTGGGATTTCCCAGGCAAGAATGCTGGAGTGGGTTGCCATTTCCTTCTCCAGGGCATTTTCCTGACTCAGGGATCAAATCCATGTCTCTTAGTTCCCTGACCAGGGTTCAAACTTGGGCCCCCTGCATTGGGAGCATGGAGTCTTAGACATTGGACCACCAGGGAAGTCCCACAAGAGGTCAGTTTTGAAAGAACTTTCTTATACTAGTATCAGTAGATTTAACCAAATGGGTAAAGTGGAGCCAGGCCCTTTCCCCATAAGTGGAAGCAATGGAATTGCCTCCATTCCCTCCTGTTGGGTTGGGTATTTTGTATTTCAAAGAGTTTCTACTCTCACTTTGGTTCATTGTCCATCACTCAATAGGTCACTCCTGCTGCTGTTGCTAAGTCGCTTCAGTCGTGTCTGACTCTGTGTGACCCCAGAGACGGTGGCCCACCAGGCTCCCCTATCCCTGGGATTCTCCAGGCAAGAACACTGGAGTGGGTTGCCATTTCCTTCTCCAGTGCATGAAAGTGAAAAGTGAAAGTGAAGTTGCTCAGTCGTGTCCGACTCTTCGCGACCCCATGGACTGCAGACTACCAGGCTCTTCCGCCCATGGGATTTTCCAGGCAAGACTACTGGAGTGGGGTGCCATTGCCTTCTCTGGGTCACTCCTGAGCAATTTGTAAATACCCAAAATGATTCAGAATTTTATTACAAGGGCTTGAGGATTGCATTGCAGATTCCTGACCTAGTGTTGGTAGATCAACTTTCTATTACTCAGTGTTCACCTAACACCAAGGCTCTTTAAACTAAGGTAATAGCAGTCCTAGGTGGGAGCTCTGGAGATGAAGGGTCAGAAAAATGGGACATTTTGGAGGCTTGGAGCATTGCTTGTGCAAACAGACCTGAATATAGTGGCTCAGTAGGCAGAAAAGTCTTAAAATGTTGGGTGCTAGGGGATGGGATTAAGGTCCCTACCCCAACCCCTCTGCCACCTCCAAGGAGGAAAGAGAATATGAGATCCTTTGAGACAAAATTAAGACACATCACAGTTTGCCTGAACTTGCTTCTGCGTATTGAATAGGTAAGGAAACTAAATTAAAGGAAGTGGCTGGCAATGCAGGAAGCTCCAAAACTTGATTAACACATGTAGAGTTTTCATGATTTATGTGGTACAGGGCCCCTTGGCCAAAAGGGGAAAGAGCTAATTCTGAGAGAAGTAACCGTTGCTTTCAAGTAATTAGAAAGTGGTTTTGACTGTCTTCACAAGTGCAGATTTCTGGTTGTGTCTCATAATTTAAAGGCAAGATCCAGCTTCTTTTAGTTGTTGATAGAGAAATAGTTGGGCTTCCCAGGTAGCGCAGTGGTAAAGAATCTGCCTGCCAGTGCAGGAAACAAGGAAGGTAAGGATTCAGTCCCTAGGATCAGGAAGATCCCATGGAGGAGGAAATGACAACTCACTCCTGTATTCTTGCCTGGACAATCCTATGGACAGAGGAGCCTGGTGGGCTGCAGTCTATAGGATCGCAAGAGTTGGACATGACTGAGCATACACACTGTTCATGGGCAGTGCCAAAGAATGCTCAAACTACCATACAATTGTATTCATCTCACACGCTAGAAAAGTAATGCTCAAAATTCTCCAAGCCAGGCTTCAGCAATATGTGAACTGTGAACTTCCAGATGTTCAAGCTGGTTTTAGAAAAGGCAGAGGAACCAGAGATCAAATTGCCGACATCCGATGGATCATGGAGAAAGCAAGTGAGTTCCAGAAAAACATCTATTTCTGCTTCATTGACTATGCCAAAGCCTTTGACTGTGGATCACAATAAACTGTGGAACATTCTGAAGGAGATGGGAATACCAGACTACCTGACCTGCCGCTTGAGAAATCTGTATGCAGGTCAGGAAGCAGCAGTTAGAACTGGACATGGAACAACAGACTGGTTCCAAATAGGAAAAGGAGTGCATCAAGGCTGTATATTGTCACCCTGAATATTTAATTTATATGCAGAGTACATCATGAGGAACTCTGGGCTGGATGAAGCACAAGCTGGAATTAAGATTGCTGGGAGAAATATCAATAACCTCAGATATGCAGATGACACCACCCTTTATGGCAAAAAGTGAAGAAGAACTAAAGAGCCTCTTGATGAAAGTGACAGAGGAGAGTGAAAAGTTGGCTTAAAGCTCACCATTCAGAAAACTAAGATCGTGGCATCCGGTCCTATCACTTCATGGCAAATAGATGGGGAAACAGTGGAAACAGTGTCAGACTTTATTTTTGGGGGCTCCAAAATCACTTCAGATGGTGACTGCAGCCATAAAATTAAAAGATGCTTACTCCTTGGAAGGAAAGTTATGACCAACCTAAACAGCATATTGAAAAGCAGAGACATTACTTTGTCAACAAAGGTCTGTCTAGTCAAGGCTACGGTTTTTCCAGTAGTCATGTATGGATGTGAGAGTTGGACTATAAAGAAAACTCAGCACTGAAAAATTGCTGTTTTTGAACTGTGGTGTTGGAGAAGACTCTTGAGAGTCCCTTGGACTGCAAGGAGATCCAACCAATCCATCCTAAAGGAGATCACTCCTTGGTGTTCATCGGTAGGACTGATGTTGAAGCTGAAACTCCAATACCTTGGCCACCTGATGAGAAGAGCTGACTCATTTGAAAAGACCCTGATACTGGGAAAGATTGAGGGCAGGAGGAGAAGGGGACGACAGAGGATGAGATGGTTGGATGGCATCACCAACTCAATGGACATGGGTTTGAGTGAACTCTGGGAGTTGGTGATGGACAGAGAGGCTTGGCGTGCTGTGATTCATGGGGTCGCAAAGAGTCGGACACGACTGAGCAACTGAACTGAGCATACATACATATGTATGTGTGTGTGTGTGTGTGTGTGTGTGTGTGCGTGCGCGCGCGCTGTGAGGACTATGGAAATTAACACATTTAAAGTATTAGAACAATGCTTGGTACAAAGTGGGTGCTCAATAAACATTAGCTGTAATTATCTTTCAGTAAATGATGAATTTTACCTAGACAGTCTTAGAGTTTGGTTAAGGCAAGCCAGGGCTAGTTAAGACATTGCAGACCTTGGGGGAGTTTTTGATGCAGAGTACAGATTCCTTCTTGTTTATCTATATTTTTTCTCCTTTTTCGTGTTTCCTTCAGTCTCTTTGCCTAGTCATTATCAACCTGTGGTCGCCCATCAGGGCATTCCACATGCATTTAATGTTGCAAATTCAAGGGCACTTTCAGAGCAAAGATCCATGATTTTAAGGGATTGCATTAAGGTTGTAAGTGCCAAGTATATTTTTCCTGCCAAGATACAACTGGTTAACACTTTTATTCTTGTGTCCATTTCTTCATCAAGAGACTAAGTCACATCACCTCAGGTAAAATTTCAGTAGAGGGATAGTTTTAGGTTGCATATAACAACAAGTATATTTAAGAGTTTTATTTTCTTTTAAAAAAGCAAAGCTGATTCTATCCTTACATTTTTTCATTCTTAATCATAAGCATATTTTCTTGGTATGTTTTATAACCCAGTCTTCTTCTTCAGTAATTAGTCTGAAAGTCATGCAAATATCCTTCCATTTTCTTCAGCAGTTCCACCTTTCATCAATTAGGAGACAGCCCTGGGGACTCTCCAGGAAAAATGATCTAGGTTCTTAATGCCCTGCCCTCTTAGAAAGCAGGGTGACTAAGTGGGGAAGCCATCAGGAGGAGTCATGGATTTTTTCATTTGAAGCTGTTCAACATTGGCACTTCCAACATTCAGATTCTCTCTTGGAATTTTATGAAGCTCATACCTCATCATATTTTAAATTTCTACCATTTAGTAAATTTAGGTACAAAGCATTGAACGAAACTGCATCCCATCTGCTGAGGAAAATGGAGCCTGATTTAAACTTCTCCAATATAAATGCTAAAATCTGATTCCACAAGTGTTCAGATCTTTAAACACTGACTTCCAGAAAATTGGCCCTGGATCTCAAACAATATATACTCCTTTTGGAAACTGAGTATAAATCTACCAGATTTGCATCTAAGATGGATTATGCCATTTGTGTATCCTAAGGCAATAAGAATTTGCCAGAGTTCATGATCCTGCTTTAAAAAGTGTTAGCTGTCCAATGGCTTGGTGCTTAGTGAAATGCATTCTTTTAACTCTGAATAACCTTTTACTTTCTTCTTTACGTTAAGATAGTTCTTCAAAGAGTGACAGGTCATCAATTTTTAATCAAGATTTTGAAATATGATAGATAGTACTTTTAGAATTGTTTTTAAACCATAACCTTGGAGATTTAGTTAATAAGTGGTGCTTAGACACTCCTCCTCCTTTTTCAGAACTCCACAGCTGGGTGTCATCCAGCCATCATAACAAGGGATGATACAACATGTGCTATTGATTTAAGTTCTTTAAGGCTGGGGATTTCCCATTACACATTCCACTTGCAAGCGAGGAAGAGCACATGTTCCCTAGCTCTCTATAAGGTTAAGCATATGAATTGAAAATGGAGCAAAATTAAGTACAGTAATTGACTATCTGCAGTGCTGAAATGGGGTACTCTAGCATATGGTGAGAGTCTTACTATTAATTAAGTAATCACAGAAAGTTCCATATGGATGATTTGTGAACATTCTAAAGTCAAGTTGGGAATTTGCTTCTTTATTGTGTTTTCTTTCTAAACATAATTTTCTTAAACAGCATGTGGGTCTATATAATCATATTTGCAACTCGGAAATGTTTGAGAGCTTTGACATTTCTTAATGTCACTAATTTCCATATTGAGATTTGATACATTTGGACTCATGTTAAATCAGATGTCCTACTCATCACAATGAAAGAATATTTTAAAAATCTTTCTCTAGTGTAGGAGAGAAAAAAAAGTCCCCTTTCATTTATTTATTCAACTCCTCCCACCCCATACATAGACACATAGAGGACACACACACAGACACACACACAAAGTCCAAGCCTTCCTCCCCACCTCCCACCCCCTGCCAACTTTGGCTAACTTCTATTCATCAGTCAGAACTCAGCTCAAACACCTGCTCCTCATATGATTGCAGGTGGGTTTCTGTGCTTTCCTCTCTCAACGTCCAAGCATCATAGAATTGTTTTTCTAGTTTCTTCCCTCTGACTTCTTCACTTAGAGACTGCATCTTTTGTTTGAGTCCCCAGCTCCTATCAGAATGCCTGGCACAGTAGGAAGTGCTTGTTAAAAGCCTTCTAAATGAATGAATAACTCTAGCCTCTGGGCCAACTAGCAGAAGAGTTCAGAGACTAAATAAGCATCATTTATAAACTTAGCCAGAGTGGTAGGAACCCAGCAAGTGGGAAGTGCCACCCTGGGGTTTAGAGCACCTTCAGAGGCTGTATGAGGCCAAACTAACACCAAAACCACGTGCCTTCCCACCTAAGGTCCCTGTTGCTACCAGTTTTGCGCAGTCTGTAGACCCACAACCAGCTCAGTGTGAGCGTGGCTCCTACAGACTTCTTGCTTATTCAGAAAGTCCATGAAGTAGGTAGAGAGAAGCAGTCCCCTTGGAAGAGCCCTAGACAGAATTCAACTCCATGAATCATACTTAATGTTTAACAACCTTGTGCTTAGTCGCTCAGTCATGTCCAACTCTTTGCGGCCCCATGGATTGTAGACCCTGCCAGGCTTCTCTGTCCGTGGAATTCTCCAGGCAAGAATACTGGAGTGAGTTACTATGCCCTCCTCCAGGGGATCTTCCCAACCCAGGAACCTGTCATTGCAGGAGGATTCTTTACCAGCTGAGCCACCAAGGAAGCCCAAGAATACTGGAGTTAGGGCGGGGTGTGTGTATGTGTGTGGCTTTTGTTATTGTTGAGTCACTCGGCCATTGTCCAACTGTTTGTGACCCCATGTGTTACCAGGCAGAGCTTGATTTGGGATGCAGAGGTGAGGTGTGTGTGTGTGTGTCAGTTGCTCAGTCAGGGGATCTTCCTGACCCAGGAATTGAACTGGGGTCTCCTGCATTGCAGGCAGATTCTTTACCAGCTGAGCTACCAGGGAAGCCCTTTTAGGCAAAATTCAATTCCTTGAATCGTGCTTAATGTTTAACAACCTTGTTTTGTATTCACGTCAGAGGTGACTTCATCACATTTGCCTGGAAAATAGACTGGAGACAAGTGGAAAAAATTGCCTTCAGAAGCCAGTTCAACTTAGGGTTGGTGCAGAAGGGTAGTGTGGCTGTGAGAAGCTCCACTTCTCAGCCATCAACCGGAGGGAGGACCTTGTAGCGATCCTGAGAGTAGTGCTAAATAAATGGAGGTTGTGCTCCTTGATGGGGTCTTATTCTTCAGTTCAAAAGATATCTCCTGCAGTTCACATATCAAGCAGTCAGGGATCAAAAGGGGATTTAAACCTACTTAGAGCCCAATGTTCTCTAATTAATTATAGAATCTCCTTACTCTTTACTGACCTGAGAAGATCTTTCTCCCTTACTTACTTCCTTGTGCTTTTCACCTTCATGTTTCTAGCCTCCAGGAAAATCACATACTTATCTTCCAACTCAGTCATGAATTAGAAAACAGTTTTTAAAAATATTTTATACATCATTTGTATACTGTACCAGAAAGGTTTCTTTGAATATCTGGTTTGTGTATTTCCCTGTATTGTTCCTCAGTGGAAGCAAATATGAACTTGAAAGCTGTTTGCTGGCAAAACTGACTGCTTCCTTGTCACACTCCTGATTAAATTTTCTTAGAGAATATTTTTAAAGCCTGATTGAGGGTATCAGATCTGGTTTCAATTTCCAGTGCTTCCACTCAGAAGCTGTGTGTCCTTGGTGAGCCTCTTGTGTCTTATCTGTAGAATGGAGAGATAGGAATGATGGTGATGGTGATGATAACAATGTATACCTTGCAGGATTTTTGTGAAAATAAAGTCAGGCATGTGTGAGCAGCAAGCAGAGTGCCTGGCCCACTGTAACTTGTTTAGTTAATGACATTTTCCTTTTTGACTTGAGATCTGGGCATCTTGAGGCTCTTTGTCTCCTGTCCTCCCCTCCTCCCCCACTCCCTGTAATGTGACACCCACTCAGCAATGGTCAGAGCAAGAACAGACCTAACCACCTGCTTAGATAAGAATAGACCTAACCTCCCCAAGCCAGTTCTTGGGGGAACTGGCTCACCCTGGTCAAGGCTTCCTGTGCAGGAAATGTGTCATAATCAGCCTGTTCCTGCTGCCTTCTGCCCTCTACAGTCATCCCTTGTCACTTTCTGAGCAACAGCATCTAATCATGTAGGATGATGATGTCACCACACAAGTATGGTGTCACAAACGTGGAGCGTTCTGAGCCCTACCCATCATGATTCTGGGGCTTGGTGTCCCCCTGACACTGTTCTTTCATTTTCTAGAGCTATATTAGCCATCAACCAAAATGGAACCAGTGGAGGCACAGCCCCAGTCTTGTTAGTTAACAAGTTGGTTCAGTGAGTAAAATCAAATAGCTCAACTGAAAATCCAGTCAAGTCATTGTAGACCATAACAGAAGACCCTCAGTGGGAAGGATAAAAGTGCCTAATAACATCAAGGAACAAGAAAGTAAAAAGCACTGAATTTGATAAAAAGTGAAATAATTTCAATAAATGAGTCACATTAAATGAATAAAATTGAGGAAAATTTAGAACAATCTTTTAAAAAAACTTTAATGAACTTTAATAATCTATTTAATAATCTATTTTTGTTTCCTTCTAACATTTTTCTGCATACATTTACACACATGTATTTATTGAAGTAATTGCAATTGAAATATTTTATATGTATAATTTTTTCCAAATAAAATGCTAATATGTTATATTTTAAAGAAATTTATGTACAGTTTTTATTTTTCACTTATAAGCAGTGTATGTTCTTCAGAAACACTATATTTAATGTCCTTGGAGTGCTTTTATTATTTGAATAGTTCATGATGTGTTATACATCTGTTCATTTTGGTTATTTCTATTGTTCTGTTTGAATTCTGTGAGGTCAGTCCTTACATATGAAGCTCTGTTCATATCTCTGATTATTTCCTTAGGAAAAAAATTCAAGAATTGGCATTATCAGGTTAGAGTATAAACAAGTATTTGTTCTAGACTTTGTTTTGAAATGAACTATAAAGAAATCTCCTTCAGAGAGATTTCTCTCACATCCATTTTTACCTTACAGATTCTTTACTTCCTCCTTTGTGCCAAGAACCAAATGAAGTTACACGAATTCCTTACCCTATTGCATCTTCAAGAACGTTCAGGCTTCACGTCTTCCCAGGCATGCTCCCTGCATATCTCCTCACCACCCAGCATCTCCCTAGCCTGAGCCATACCCCCTCTGCCATCACCCCATCCACAGTCCCAGCTCTCATAGCACATGCATGCTAAGTCACTTCAGTCATGTCCAACTCTTTTGGACCCTGTGGACTGTAGCCTGCCAGACTCTTTTGTCCCAAGAATACTGGAGTGGGTTGCCATTTCCTCCTCCATTCATAGCACTGTCACAGCATTTACCATACTGGATCCTAAGTGTCTAATTCCATCTTGCCATTGGGCAGTAAGTGCTGGGGGTTAAGGACTGTATCTTGTTCATCTTTATTGTTCCCGCACCAAACCTAGTAACTTATACACAGTAGGCACAGAATATGGCAACCCATACCAGTGTTCATGTCTGGAGAATCCCATGGACAGAGGAGCCTAGAGGGATACAGTCCATAGGGTAGCAAAGTGTAGGACATGACTGAAGCGACTTAGCATGCACACATGCATACACAGGCAGAGAATAAGGGATCAAAGGCCATAAAACTAGTCAACACACACACACTTCCAGTCTTATTAGGTACAGGACATAGAGGTATGAGAGAGAAAGAGAAGAAAGATGGTCATTATCATGAAGGAATTATGGTTGGATATTCTTGGCTGTAGGTATAGAGATGGGGTATCACTTTTGGGCGTGGGCCAGATGGAACTAAAATCAGGATTTTATCAGATCTTTGAGGACGCAGCCTTCCTGGAGACATTGATTTAGAGTCAGTTTTGTAGTCCACTGAACCAAAAACAAACTGGAGAATTAATATTTATCGAATCAAATTAGCCCCAAATCAGATTTGTTTTAATTATCCTAAATAAACATAATTGAACAACTTTTATTTTATCCCTTTAAATACAGATATAAGTGACTGTGTTCTGTTTGAAAGGAAAAGATCATTTGAAAATAACTTATGTGTAGCTGCACAGCCTACCAGCGGCATGCCTCACAATGGCAAATTTGTCTTTGGAAACAATTTTACCTTCCATCTGGAATTCCTCAGTAATAGGTATATGTTAATGGAGAAGGGAATGGCTACCTACTCCAGTATTCTTGCATGGAGAATTCCATGGACAAAGGAGCCTGGTGGGGGCTACAGTTCATGGGGTTGCAAAGAGTTGGATACGACTGAGTGACTAACACAGTAATACAGTAATAATTCAGATATGTGTTAACTAACTCAGTGCCCAAGGAAGTCTTGTTTGGTTGTCAAACATTGTTGGTACTAGCTGATTTCATAATGCCTAAGTCAGGGTAAAAAGCAGAGACATTACTTTGCCAACAAAGGTCCGTCTAGTCAAAGCTATGGTTTTCCCTGTAGTCATGTATGGATATGAGAGTTGGACTATAAAGAAAGTTGAGTGCCGAAGAATTGATGCTTTTGAACTGTGGTGTTGGAGAAGACTCCTGAGGGTCCCTTGAACTGCAAGGAGATCAAATCAGTCCATCCTAAAGGAAATCAGTCCTGAATGTTCATTTGAAGGACTGATGCTGAAGCTAAAACTCCATACTTTGGCCACCTGATGTGAAGAACTGACTCATCTGAAAAGACCCTGATGCTGGGAAAGATTGAAGGCAGGAGGGGAAGGGGACATTAGAGGATGAGATGGTTGGATGGCATCACCCACTCGATGGACATGAGGTTTGAGCAAGCTCTGGGAGTTGATGAGGGACAGGGAAGCCTGGCGTGCTGCAGTTCCTGGGATCACACGACTGAGCGACTGAACTGAACAGAAGTCAGGGTAAAATTTAACATGTGCAATGTGCGATAGATAGCCAATGAACAGGCAGATGCATGCATACACACACACACATTACACAGTTACAAAATAAGCATGTGAAATTTAACTTAATTTGTCTCCATAGAACTGAATGTAACAGATTTTGAGTCCATATTGGATCTGCTACTAAAATCTTGCCATATTCATTAGCAGATATATGCTGTAATTTCCTGATTTTTCCTCAGGTTCTTAAGTGTAAATACCAAGTTGAGCCATGTGCTCACACCTCTTTCCTCCAGGAGTGATCTATGTATCAGGTTGTTGTTACTATCCTGGCACTTGTTGGGATGACCCGGGGACCCCAGGACCTGTGGTTGGAAGTATCTTATGCTCCTGAGAGGTGTCTTTCCTCCCTCAGGACAAGCCTAGCAGTCCTCAGCTGTCCTCTCTGCTCCACACTGGGCTGTTCAAGTGGGCTCATTTAGCCATTGCCTCTCTACACTGGGGCAGAGGTTTCTGATCTCTTGCGCTCTACCCTGGAAAGCAAGGTCTAGTCTCTTGTGCTTTGAGCACCATATAATTCTTGGAGCTCCACACATCAAAGATTCTGTCTTCCCTCCACCTCCCCCCATCACAACCTTCCTGCCTGCCCAGCCTTACATGTCAGGGGAGTAGCAAGAGGGCAGTTGTGGGCAGGAGAACTTGCTCCACCTTCATATGCCTGTGGTTTATCCAAGAACCAAGGCTGATGGATGCTCATGAAGATTTTTCTCTTGAGAACGTTGTCTTTTTGTGAGTTTCCAATCTCCTTGAATCTCCGAAGCTAAATCTGACTACTGTCTCCTTGCACTTCAGCCACAGCACTCCTAATCTTCCCTGAGACAAGTGCCTCACACTGAGTGAAAGAGGGTTCTGTCCACACATGGGGCAGGAATTTCCATTAATATCTCCAGATGTCACCCTTCTAACACACCCACACACACATGCACACATACGTAGGTAGGTAGGTAGATAGCTATATGGTAATTTAAGTAAAGATAACTTAATAACCTCCAGTTGTGTCTGATGCTTTGAGACCTAATGGAATGTAGCCCATGAAGCTCCTCTGTCCATGAAATTCTCCAGACGAGAATACGGAAGTGGGTTGCCATTTCATTCTCCAGGGGATCTTTCCAAACCAGGGATCAAACTCGGGTCTCCTGCATTGCAGGCAGATTCTTTACTGTCTGAGCCAACAGGGAAGCTCCAACTTAATAACCTCAAAGATCAGGCTTGTTTTTAATGGAAAGAATAGGGAAAAGGGTTGATTCTGTGCTGAGGAAAAAAACAAAAGGTCAAAGAAAGTGCAAATCTCTGCTGAGCACCAGATGAATCAGGCTGCACCTCTTATTCCCAGCATTCTCCTCTTTGCTCTCTCTGCCTTTTATTAAAAAGCAAATGCCCCTTTTAATAAAGCTCAATTTCAGAAGTTCGTATTGTACCTTGTTCCCATAGCATTCATAAAGGAGCAGAAACAGTACTTGTAATTTACAACTGGGAGCCCTAAAAAGAAATGAAATATCTCACTGAAGAATTCTGATATAACATGAAGACATGAAAAAATATAGTAGTGCGTCTCTGGCTTATGTAGGAAGAATCAAAGAACCATGAAATTGATTTTATTTACCATTAAAAGACATAGAATTTAGAATCTAGGTTGTGATTATGTAATTAGAAATTAATTTCAGCAGCATGTTATCATCTGAACTAAATGTCAGCCAGAGTAATGAGCAGGATGTTAATGAGTTTCAGAAAAACCTGTGTGCTTACTCATACCTCAAGATAGTCATGTCGGAGAGGAAGATGGAGGCTCCTAAAGTATGAGGACCTGCTGCTGCTGTGGTTTTCTAAGACTCCCCAGTATGTGACCAGTTTAACAGGAAGTGACTCTTCAACATGTCCACACTGAACTATTACAGTAGTTGAAATGTGAAGTTGAAGAACACTTTAATTTTAAAATGCTATTCAAGAGCATCAGATAGCATATCTATAATTTTAACTTTGGTGAAGTGTGAAAATTTAATGAATACTCCATCAGATTCTAAAAGTTTGAATTACCGAGGTGGCTCAGTGGGTAAAAAATCCACCTGCAATGCAGGAGATGTGGGTTTGATCCCTGGGTTGGGTAGATCCCCTGGAGGAGAGCATGGCAACCCAGCCCAGTATTTTTGCCTGGAGAATCCCATTGACAGAGAAGTCTGGAGGACTATAGTCCATAGGGTCACAAAGAGTCGGACATGACTGAAGTAACAGATCACACACCCTAACCCTAACCTCCTTCCCCCATAAAATACATTATCTTATTTAGTATAGCACAGCTCATTTGTGGAAAAGACCTTTCTGGCACTTGTACCTGGTTTCTTATTTCTTCTTGTCATTTTATTAATTACTGTATGTCTGCCAAGGAAGAGCCCAAATAAACCTAAATCTGGAATTAGACTACCTAGGATTTAAAATAATAGAATTTGCCATCAAATTGATTGCCTCACAGTCAGCCAGTGTCAAACTCAAGGGCTGTTATTTTTGCTTATGCAAAAGTCTCAGAGAGGAAAAGAAAATTACAATTGGTAATAGAACTTTTTTCTCATACGCTGTTATTTCTGCCACTCTGCCCTCCAGCATGTGATGAGGGGACGTTGAGACGGCTTCAGTTATAAGGGAGTACCGAAAGGAGTGCAGTGTTGTGGGGGGGCGGCTCGCATGAGCCTCTCTCTGTGTGTGGTGTGTCCTGTCACTGCTCCCTCTGTTTGGAAAGCCACAGAGATAGTTTGCCTTCTTAGTACTAATACTTCAGGCCTTGATGGAAGAAGGCCTTAATGTACTCTCGGTAATACTCAGATGTGGCCTCACGTGTGTTGCTGGCAGTATTTCACTCTTCCAGCTTGGGCTTTTGGACTACTGCTAGTCTTCACGTGAAGTTGAAAACCTCTCATGTTCAGCTGTTCTGCTGAAATTCCTCACTGAGCGACCCTCTCCTCTGGTCTCTTCCTTCCCGGGACAGGGGGCATGGGGTGGCAGGGCCAGGGTATAGCCCAGAAGCAGGGTTGCCCACATCACCGTGCGTGTTTGCCCACAGGTTCTAGGAGCCACTATTCACACTGTAGTCACTGTCAACTTCAACATGTATTACGGCCCTTTTTTGAAGATGGTAATAAATCTCCTTAATAAATATCTTAAGGAAGAGTTGCCTTAAGACATCTGGTTTGCACAGAAACAAGAACCATGGCTAGCCACAGCCTGCTTCAAGGTTGAAAGCAGCACTCAGGCAATGGACTAGTTAAATTCTGTCCCTCACTAGCCATGTGATCTTCAGTTCAGTTCAGTTGAGTCACTCAGTTGTGTCCAACTCTTTGCGACCCCGTGAATCATAGCACGCCAGGCCTCCCTGTCCATCACCAACTCCCGGAGTTCACTCAAACTCATGTCCATTGAGTCGGTGATGCCATCCAGCCATCTCATCCTCTGTCGTCCCTTTCTCCTCCTGCCCCCAAATCCCTCCCAGCATCAGGGTCTTTTCCAGTGAATCAACTCTTCGCATGAGGTGGCCAAAGTATTGGAGTTTCAGCCTCAGCATCAGTCCTTCCAGTGAACACCCAGGACTGATCTCCTTTAGGATGGACTGGTTGGATCTCCTTGCAGTCCAAGAGACTCTCAAGAGTCTCCTCCTGGGCTGATCTTTTAATCTCAGTTTTATCATCTGTTAAATGGGGACAATAGTACCTAATAGGCTGTTAGAATTAAAGAAATTACCTCTGCACATGGCAAATGGGGGCTTCTTTCGTGGCTCAGATGGTAAAGAATCCGCCTGCAATATGGGAGACCCAGGTTCGATCCCTGGGTTGCGAAGATCGATCCCCTGGAGAGGGTAATGGCTATCCACTCCAGTATTCTTCCCTGGAGAATTCCATGGACAGAGGAGTCTGGTGAGCTACAGTCCACGGGGTTGCAAAGAGTCAGACACGACTGAGCACTAACACTTTCACTTGCTTTCATGGTGCGTGGACAGTGTGTAGCAGCTCTCACAATTTGACCCACACGTGTCTCTCTGCACATAGATCTCTTTCCAGTTGCTTTCCATTCAAGGCTCTCGTAGCATAAAATAGCTTTCAAACTCTCACAAGACTCATTACAGTAGAGTTATTGACTTATGGTTTGAAAAGTTAATTACTGTTAATTTAGTAGCCCCAGCCATGCACGTTAATGTAGAAATTCTAAAGGGGGCCTGAGGATTTAGAGCATGGGGTGCAAAGACTCAGGCAATAATGAGAGAAAAGGAACAAAGAAGGAAAGATTAGAGCTTACTCTTTAGTTTTTGAGACAATGGATTGTCCCAGACAGGTGTGTCTCTGCCATGGCAGTAACAATTACAAGACTGGTGAGCAGGCTCCAAGCAAGTCAAACTTTGGCGGACTTAGAGATTGTACAGATGGGGGATGGGCCCAGGAGCCTTATCTGCAGGCTGCCTGGCATTTTATCTGTGTTTCAGGGCTCATCACAATGTTGGCTGTGGGAGGTAGGGGGTAGAAGCCCCTGCCGACAGTGATCTTATCATTCCCCATAATGCTTTCATTAATGGCTGACTTTGCCTGCTCTTTTTCCAATATGTTGCACACCAATATAATTTCTGTCAGTTACCAGGCCTTGATGTCATCTAGGCTCTGGAATTGTGTCATTGAACTCACATTCATTGTCAAACCTTTTCAAGATAAGCCTCTCTCTCCTTATCGTATGAATGTATTGATTCTCCTTTGCTGTGTATAAAGGATGGCTTTTAGGCAGCAGCAGCACCTTCACCGAAATATTCATTCATTCTCTCTCCTTCCCTCTATTTCTCCCTCTCACTGTCTCTCTGCTCCTGTGTATGTGTGTCCACTTCCTTCCCTTTCCCCTTGTCCACTTATCTCCCAATTTCTTTCTCTCTTTTCTGAAGGAAAAAAAAAGGAAATTTAAAAAATTCTCTTACAAAAGACTTTCTGTTAGAGAGGGAAATCACTGTTAGCTTGAGCGAGTGGCATTCACTGCGTGGCGCCTCACTGGGAAAACATCCACTGCTTTGAAGCACGCAAGCACCGGCTAATCACACCCAGCAAACCACACCCGGCTTTCTGCACTCAGCCCAGCCTCCCACTCCCTCACCAGAAAAAGTGAAACTGCAGTGTCAGGCACAAAAGAAGATGTTGCAGTAAGCTGAACTTTCATAAAATAGGGATTCTCATTCTCTAGTTTTTTAAATCATAGCTGTCTGCATACAGGAAGAGGGGGAGGGGAAGCAAGGGGTTGAAGGTATTGTGTTTTGATGGGAACTCAGGGCTGAGTGGAGCTTCCCTGGTAGCTCAGACATTAAAGCTCTGCCTGCAGTGTGGGAGACCTAGGTTTGATCCCTGGGTTGGGAAGATTCCCTTGAGAAGGGAATGGCTGCCCGCTGCAGTATTCTTGTCTGGAGAATCCCATGGACAGGGCAGCCTGGTGGGCTACCGTCCGTGGGATTGCATTTGGACACGACTGAAAGACTAGAACTTTCACCTTCACGTTCAGGGCTGGGTGTTTTGCTCTGAGTAGAAATTGTAGCTAGCCCTGCTCAGAGGTGAGGTGAGGCTGTGTGGGGGGTGC
Organism: Moschus berezovskii; assembly: GCF_049115385.1. Lineage (NCBI taxonomy): Eukaryota > Metazoa > Chordata > Mammalia > Artiodactyla > Moschidae > Moschus > Moschus berezovskii. The sequence goes on along the minus strand of NC_142460.1, from coordinate 129,308,526 downwards.
CTGAAGGCAGCTGCGGCTCACCTGTCTGTCACTGAGTCACTGATGGTCAGATCTGAATTTGAACCGGCCTTCTATCGACAGCGGTGCTGCCGTCACTTGTTACTGCTACTCCTCTTTTTTCTACCTGTGTCATCCTACTACCACGACTGTCAGTTCTGCTTTTTCTGTTTTATGGCTTGAATACTTGGCTTCATGCAGTGGACATACTTTCCGAAATGTTGTGAATAATTTATGGGATAGGCCTTCTGAAACATTGTGAATAATTTGTGGTTTTAAGTAACATTAAATTCATCTTAATGCAGAAAAGTATAAAGAAGAAAACAAAGTGGTCTAACATCCCATCAACTGGATAACTCTGTTTACATTTTTCAAAAAAGAAGAGTATATATATTTACAAAGGTGTGAATTGTATAAATACTACAATTAGTATAAGTTGTATATCGATAAGCACCCCCACTTTCCTTACTACCACCTCAGTCCTTAGCATCCCTGCCAACATTAGGGTCTGTGCAGGGTGCAAAGCACTGTGATAGGAATACTGCAGTGAATAAGGTGTCACCCTGGGTCACAAAGAAGTTGCCAGTCTAATGGGTCAAAGAATCATTTGACCTACAGTTGCCTGTTGTTTGGCATGCATTGGTTTTCTTTTTTTAATAGTTATCTGTATTATTTTTATTAACTTTTTATTTTATTTTGGAGTATAGCCGATTAATAATGTTGTGATAGTTTCCAGTGGACAGTTTCCAGTGGACAGCAGAGGGACTCAGCCATATATATACATATATCCATTCTTCCCTGAACTCTCCTCCCATCCAGACATTGAGGAGAGTTCCCTGTGCCATACAGTAGGACCTTGTTGGTTATCCATTTTAAATATAGCTGTATGTGGCCTGCATTGTTTTTTTAAAATAAACGTGGTCAACATTATAAGTCAGAGTTCACATAGAAACAGCTTCTCTTGAAAAATCTGAATAACTGTTTACATTGGGCCTTCATTCCCCCATGGCGGCCATTTTCATTGCGGAGGAAATGCTGCCCCCTTAGCATGCATTCTCTAGTTTGCCACAAGCCCCTCCACTGCTTGCTGTGGCCCCAGCACTGAAACCTGATGTCAGTTGTCTCTCACCTTCATGCTTGCCCGTTCTTAGAGTAGAAAAACATCTTCAGAACCCAGGATCCTGTCAAAAGTACAGGGGTAAAGCTACTCCAAGAGGGTCATAAGCTTTTTCTTATACCCGAAGGCATAGGAATTTGCAGTTCCTATTCAAAACCAGCAAAATATTCAAGCTGGAAAGGATGTAAAGCTAATCCAAGTCGCTTGCTTTTTACCTGCAGAAGTTCAGATACTTTCTGATTGATCATTATTGAGAATTTGAAATGTATCAGCTTTAAGTTAATCCAGACTTACAGTTATATGAAAGGAAATTCGTATCACACTAATCAGAAATTTTTCTGGTTTACAGTCATTTCTATAACATGCATTAGTTAATACTACAAAAGGGGGCAAGTTGATAAGGACTATTCGAAACACAGAAATGCAGAAACTGGTCACAGAATTCATTCCTTCTTGGAGGTGGAAGAGAATAGTTTAGAGCAAGAAGGAGTGCCAGATACCAAAGGTTTGGCCCAGGGAATCAGACAGTCCGCGTGAGTGACTGGGCAGATTGCTGTACTGTCTGAGACCTAGTTTTGCCATCTGTAAGATGGAGATAATTATGCCTTCTTATAAGTAGTGCAGATTAAGTTACATAATATAAATAAAATGTTTCAGTTCAGTTCAGTTCAGTCGCTCAGTCGTGTCCGACTCTCCGCGACCCCATGAATCACAGCACGCCAGGCCTCCCTGTCCATCACCAACTCCCGGAGTACACTCAAACTCATGTCCACAGAGTCGGTGATGCCATCCAGCCATCTCATTCTCCGTCGTCCCCTTCTCCTCCCGCCCCCAACCTTTCCCAGCATCAGAGTCTTTTCCAGTGAGTCAACTCGTCTCATGAGGTGGCCAAAGTATTGGAGTTTCAGCTTTAGCATCAGTCCCTCCAATGAACATCCAGGATTGATCTCCTTTAGAATGGACTGGTTGGATCTCCTTGCAGTATAAGGGACTCTCAAGAGTCTTCTCCAACACCACAGTTCAAAAGCATCGATTCTTCGGCGATCAGCTTTCTTCACAGTCCAACTCTCACATCCATACATGACCACGGGAAAAACCATTGCCTTGACTAGACGGACCTTGGTCGGCAAAGTAATGTCTCTGCTTTTTAATATACTATCAAGGTTGGTCATAACTTTCCTTCCAAGGAGCAAGCGTCTTTTAATTTCATGGCTGCAATCAGCATCTGCAGTGATTTTGGAGCCCAAAAAAACAAAGTCTGACACTGTTTCCACTGTTTTTCCATCTATTTCCCATGAAGTGATGGGACCAGATGCCATGATCTTTGTTTTCTGAATGTTGAGCTTCAAGCCAACCTTTTCACTCTCCTCTTTCACTTTCATCAAGAGGCTTTTGAGTTCCTCTTCACTTTCTGCCATAAGGGTAGTGTCATCTGCATATCTGAGGTTATTGATATAAAATGTTTAGCATTATAGTAAAATGCATAAGCAGTAGGTCTATCATTGTTATTATTACTGATAATAATTCTGGATTCCCTGGTTTTTTAGTCAATTTGGTCTTTCAGTACATGGCACTGAGTCATGTAATCATGGATATGACACTTGAATTCTCTGAGTCCCATTTTTCTCATCTGCTTAAATGGAAGAATAATACATACCTCTTCTTTACCATAAGGTGTCAGGAAATCAACTGCAAGTGTTTGTGGGTTCATGGGCTTCCCTGGTGGCTTAGATGGTAAAGAATTTGCCTGCAGTGTGGGAGACCCAGGTTCAATCCCTGGGTTGGAAAGATCCCCTGAAGGAGGGAACGGCTACCCGCTCCAGTATTCTTTGCCAGGCGGGCTTCAGTCCATGGGGTCGCAAAGAGTCAGACATGACCAAGTGACTAACACTAGTGGCATTCGTAGTGCTGAACAAACTATTACTACTTTGTTATTAGTTTCACTGGGAAAGTTTTAAATTAGGGTTTTAAAAGATGGCTGAGATGTCCCAAACTACTTATCCCTCATTAAGATTTACATTTTTCTCCAGCTCAATTCATCAGATGAATTCACTGAATAATGTTAGCCAGTAAAAATATTTAGATAAGTCCAGAACAGATTTTCTTGTGTACTTTTACTTTGCCTCCTAGAAATTAAATGAAGAGAAAACATGTTGGTTTAGAGGAATAGGCTAATGAGTAATTGGCCTTTGTGTGTTCTTCCCTAAGGGAAACAAGAATTAAATAGAACAACACAAAAACATGCCTGCTTTGCTGAAGTACAAATTGAGGTCAGAAGTAGACACAGATTGCTCATGTAATGGTCACTGTGATGCATTTTCATTGCTTCCCAATGTGCTATGGCTTTGGAAGCTGTTGAGGATGGGCACCCTACCCATGTTTCATTTGCATTGACCCAGGAGCCTGGACTGGAGGAAAGAGCTAAGGCCAGGCCTAGGCTGGAACTTCTGTCTACTTGCTAACAGTGTGCCTGTGAGCATGCTTATACATGTACAGGAGGGTCCTTATGTTTTGACCAGTGTATAAAATGTATTTTGCTACAATTGGGTATCTCCCTGCTGTGGCAATATCTAGAAGATGTTGTACAGTGTGCTATTGAACTGGTTTGATATACTCAGATCAAGACGGCGGGTGCTTAGCATAATATTAGATCAGGACCAAAGAGAGTATGTGATTGTTTTATCACTCCTTTGTTAATTTGTTTATTCAGCAAATATTGAGGTCTGCGGTATTCTAGACTTCAGCATTATAGGAGGAAGAACAAGCAGGTGATATTCTTACTCTTGTGAAGTTTACGTTGTACAGGGGAAGATTGGCATTAAATAAATTGCTTAAAGAAATAAACAAGATATTTACCTAATTATGTGTTCTGAGGGCAATAAAGGACATCAAAAGGAAATGAGATCCCCCATCAGAGAAGGCCTCTGAAGATGTCACGCTTGAACTGAATCATCACCATGTGCAATTCAGCCAGTGTCAAAGACCAGGCACTGTGCTAGGCAGAGGGAACACAGAGGCCCAAAGACAAAAGGCTGGGCATGTTTCCTCTTGGGCACAATGTTTTTCTGGCATTTTTCTCAACCACCAGGTAGTTACATTCTGCCATAATGTAAGATTAGATTATAAATTATCTTTTGTAATCCTGAGCTAAGACTGCAAATTCCAACCAATAAGTTGTTTACAGTGAAGCGTCGTGTTTTGTTTTCAGTCATGCTTGGGCCTCCACCCAGGACACAGGCAGGTTTCAGCCGAGGGAGAATGGTAACATTTCAGTGATCCTCAACGCTGCCTGCAACTCTCATTCTGCCATCTGGGGCCCGCCCCTTTTGTCCGCTCTAAGAGTCTATTGTTGACACAGGCGGTTTCCACTTTCTCAAAGCAGTACATTCCTGAAATCCACATCAGGAGGTAGATTATACTGACCCATAGAAACAATGGGATTGTGTTCTTGACAGAGAAGTTGGCAAGCCATGAATCTTCATGTGTGAGTGAAGCAAAGCAGTCACACTAAATCTCTCATCCAGAAACCCCCTTGTTGAACTATGAGCCCTTGAACCAGTTAGGATACCACAAGAAGAAATAACAACAAAACCCAACACAAAAAGCCTTAAAAAGTAAGGACTTTTGGTCTCCCAGAATAAGAACAGGGCGAGTCTAGGCTGGTTCAGAAGTCTTGTGATGTCTCAGGGACTCAAGTTCCTCACCCCTCGGCTCCTCCTCCTGGGCACAGAGCCTTGACTCTGAGCTGTAGCCCCTCCTGGTGCAACATGACTGCCACAGCTCCAGGAAACACAGGGGCCACATGAGGCCAAAGAAATGGGTTGTGTTCTGCACAGTGTCTCCTTCAATGAGAGAGAAAGCCTTTCCCAGAAGCCCAGGTAGACATTTCCGTAAGTGCTTGTCCACAGAGCACCCAGCGCCCCTCCCCACTGTCCTCTAGACACCAGGACATTATTCTAGACTTCTCCCCTCTCCTGTATTTCCTTATTCTCTATGACTTGTCCCTTCTGATCTTAAATAATCTGTCACTGACCCTCGATCTTGTTGTTTACTACAGTAATTCAGATTCTCATGAACTCTCCCTGTTCTCCCTGGTTCCAGTTTACCTTCCACAAAGCCACTGATGTGATCTTATAAAACACAGATCTCATCATATCTCTATCCTGCTTAAAATCCTTCAGGGGTTTTTAAACCCGTATACAATTAAATCTCAATTTTTTTTGACCATAGGAATGACCTTTCTCCTCTTAAAAAAAAAGATACATGGCAGCTCAGTTAAGCTAACAGTGGATATAGAGCTGCTGTGACTGAAATGGGGGTGCGGAAGGGGCTCATAGCTCATCCAAGTGGATCCTTTTGCTTCCCTCATATGGGGCCCTCAAAGCCCTTTCCGGGCTATGATTTCTCAAAGTCTACCAAGCGAGAAGAGAATGGGGTCTTTGAGTTGAATAATGCCCCCAAACCATGCAATACCCCAATAACGCAGTGTCACCATTTCACCTTTCAAACTTCCGAGAGTGTGCCTTCTAGAATTTGCGCAGTCATTGTGATCAACAGGATAACACAAGCAGATGCTTGAAGACAAAGTGAGGCCAGTTGAACACCATGCAGCTAATATCAAAAACTAAGAATAACAATTTCTAATCATATGGATTGTTCTTATGGTTACATTTTCGTTCTTACAGTTTAAGATGAAAGGTTTGTAATTTGCTTTGATAATCCTGAGATTAGTCTTTTTTCCTTTCACAAGGCCTTTCATATCAGACATCCTGAGACAACCAACATTTCATGTGTTTCCATTTCTAATCAAGGCACTTTTGAGCTATACAGGCTTTAGAATGGAATTTTGAATAGAACTATATAATAGCTGAATATGCTGATTATTCTCCTCCCTCTTGATATCAACCTGTATTTATTCTTTATTTAAGAATTCAGCCTTTGTTGTTGTTCTGTGAAGAGAAAGCTGTTTAGATGCAGTTTACATTCTGTTATGGAATATGACCTTCTTAATGAGGAGGTTAAATATTAATGAAGACTAATTGATGCATAACTTTAACAAGGAAGGTCATTATCAGTTTGAAGCAAGAGCTTAATGGATTGTGCGTTTCAGCAGGTATTCGCATATTCAGTGACACTGTCAGAAGGCAGGGAGGAGAAGGGTGAGGGGCTGAACAGAGGGTAATGGGCAGGTAAAAAGGATGACCTCCAACTAGACCAGACTCTGTAGTTCTATTGCTTTTATCCATTCTTGTTCCAGGAAGAGTTTGAGGAGAGGGAACGTGTCCTTTTGTGTCTTTGTGGCCCCAGGCAAACATACTTCCCTTCTGACTCTGACCACCTCCAAGCCCCACCTCCTATTGGCCTAGGTGTCATTTCTCTCATCACAGTAGGTTTTCCTACCTCTCCCTTGATGGTCTGGCACATCAACCCTGGAGCCGACCTATTTCTGGCCACTGGTCTTTCCTCTCAGGCTCTGTATAGACTAGTTTGCATAGGCTGTGCCCCTGGCTCCATAGGATCTGGTTGTTACCATCTGTCATTTGCTGGTCTGTCCAGGTTGCTCCCACTGAGAGCCCACCCCCCATTCTTCCCACTTTCAACTGGGATTTCACAGAATCTAAGCACCAACAAGAAGCAGAAAATAAGTATCCATAGTCTGAAGCTTCACGCCTGATTCTGATTCTTTCCTAATCCTTTTAAGTGTGATATGCACTTAAATCAAGAGAACCAGAGACAACAATGATTTGGGAAAATGATAATCTTATCCTAGCCGATTTCAGTGACACTCCAACATGGTTAAGAAAATTGACTGTCAGATCTGATCAGTGTTGTTGAAGTGAATAGCCCTCCTTCCCGGAGTGGCTGCAGTCAGATGCTCACCCAGCAGGAGCAGTTTTAATGCCTGAAGACGCCAGTAACCTCGAGAAGCAGCTTAACCTCAAAGCGCCGCTGACCGCCCATGTGGCCTCTCTCTTCTGTTTTGCAGGTACAACGTGTTTGATTGCTCTGCTATCAGATAAAGACCTCACTGTGGCCAACGTGGGTGACTCGCGTGGGGTCCTATGTGACAAGGATGGGAATGCCATTCCTTTGTCTCATGATCACAAACCCTACCAGCTGAAGGAGAGGAAGAGGATAAAGAGAGCCGGTGAGCTTCTCAGTGCCTCCAAGGACTGTGTGCTGTCTTGTTCAAGTGGCCAAGGCAGTTTCCGGGAGATTCCCCGGGGGAGACACTTCTTTACCCAGTGAGGAGCAGATCAGTGCAGAGGCTGCGGCTGAGGCAGCTGGGACTGGACTTTGTAACATTTCCCATCAAATGTGTGGCCACTGAATTTGCCCTTCTTCACGGCCAACGTGTCCACAACAGCCAAAAAAAGCCCTTAGTTTAAAGGCTAATGGGATCTTTGGGCCATTGCTTGCCGTACTCTGCTTCCTTCCAGCCATGCCAAGCTGCTAACCACCAAATGAACCATGGAGCTGACACGTCTGTGCCTTTGCAAGTGTTGCCCCCACTGTCCAGTGGATAATAATGACCTTGCCCTTTAAGACTTGGTTTCGGGATGTCCTTTTGGCAGACTTCCCTGTCACACTGAGCCAAAGGCTTCCCCAGTCTGGCTTAGGGACCCCTTCATTCTTTCCCTGGCATCCTATGTGGACCTCTTGGGTCACTTTTTGCAGGATATGGACATATCTGACCCTTTCATCTGTCTTGCCTTCCTGATCATGAGTTCTTTAAGGCAGGAACTTTGGTCTGTTCATCTGTATACTCCCAACTCCAAGCTCAATGCCTGATCCAAGTATATATGTCAGTTGGAGGAGGGAGAGAATCCCTTTTTTATTTTTTCAGTATCTATGGGCTGGAGGTACAAATGGACATCCTGGAATTGAGAAGGGGTAGGGGATGGAGTAGACAGATATTATTAATAAATAAGTTAAAAGAGGTAAATTATCGAATCTATTACAAGGTGATAACTGCTACAAGGTGACACAGAACAAGTTATGGAAAGGGGAGTGTTGGGGTGGTCAGTGTAGGCCTCACTAAGGTGACATCGGCAAAGACTTGAAGAAAGATTATCAATTGATGATTACGTTTTCATGGTTAATTTAGGGGATTCTTTTCTACCTGTAGGCTTTCCTGGTGGCTCAGACAGTAAAAAGTCTACCTGCAATGCAGGAGACTCGCGTTTGATCCCAGGGTCAGGAAGATCTCCTGGAGAAGGGAATGGCAACACACTCTAGTAGTCTTGCCTGGAGAATCCCATGGACAGAGGAGCCTGGTGGGCTCCAGTCCATGGGGTCACAAAGAGTTGGACACTACTGAGCAACTAACACTTTCATTTTTTCTACCTATGCAGGGGAGGACCCCTTCTCTCCCCAAACTGACCACCACAGCTTGTAGCCTCTGTGTCGAATGCCACGCGGCAGGCCCTGTTGCCCAAGGGAGCTCAGGTCCCCCAGGTTGCTGCCCAAGAAGTGCCCCTGCCCTCTGGGGGAGTCTACAGATTGACCATCAATCTCTGCATACCAGCTTCTGCCCAGAACCTAATCAGCATTTGAGTTCTCACAGTGGGAAGCTGTACTGTTGAATCCAAAATCATTGAATTTTATTACAACCTCCTGCTTCAGTGACTGCTTGAGATGCAGAATAATTTTTAATGAAAGCTCTGGTCAGGTTTTCTGTCAATGGGACGGCACAGTGTTTTAAGAGCATCTGTCAAGCTTTGATGAGCTTCTTTGCTTATGAAGACAGCATCTCCTCAGTCATCCACTGTGACCCTGGACTTGGGATACAGTCAGCTTGCTCTTGAGGAAGCACGGTGGGGATGTGTATATGGTACGCCTGAGATGCCACCTTAGCGCTCTATTCTGACATGTCAGCCCATTTTATCCTCTCTCTTCCTCCCTGCCCCCACCCGGAAGTGATTATAGGGGCAAATTCAGACCGCGTCTCCAAGAAGGTTAATCTCACCTGCTGTGTCGAGGGGGTACTTTACCGCAGGACTTAATGAGCGATGATTGGTTTTATTTATGTGTGTTTTCTCTGGCCTCAGCCTTCCTTTCTGGACACCTATCCCCCTCCTGTTTGGTGTCACAATACCCTCCAACCAGTCTAGGTCAAAATACACGTCAGCCTTTCTGTCTCCCTACCTTAAGCTGTTTTTACAGCAGCAGTGATGTCAGCTGCCATTTACCATGCCTTCGCTCTGTGTGGGGAGCTAAGCTGGGCGCTTTACATACACTTTCTCTTTCCCTACCTTATGAGGTTGGTGACGTTATTCTCATTTTACAACCAAAGAAATGGAGCCTCAGAGAGGCTTGTGTGCCAAGGACACACAGCTAGTGAATGGTGAGACCAGAACTGAAACCCCAGACAGTGACTCCAGAGCCTGTGCTCTTGCCCAGGAAACCACTCTTCCTGGAATGTTCTTGTACATCCCTGCTCATGGAAGTCCTACCTATCGTTCCATTCAGAGCTGAGCTTTAATGCTGACTCTGCCCTGATTATCACAACTGGAAATCTTCCCTCTCTCCTCTGTCTGCCTATAGTATGTAACAGGTGCTAGGTTCTCCCTGAAAAAATACTGCTCTGTGCTTGTAGCTGTTAATGCAGGTGGATTTTCCCTTCTGCCAGACTCTCTCCTTCTTTAGGGAAAAGTCTAGATCTTGTCCAACTTTATAGCCTGCAAACTGCCCTGCATGGAGCATATATTTAATAAATACCTGACAGTCTGATGTTGGGAGGGATTTGGGGTGGGAGGAGACAGGGATGACAGAGAATGAGATGGCTGGATGGCATCACCGACTCGATGGACATGAGTTTGAGTGAACTCCGGGAGTTGGTGATGGACAGGGGGGCCTGGCGTGCTGTGATTCATGGGGTCGCAGAGAGTCAGACACGACTGAGCAACTGAACTGAACTGAACTGACATAACATGCAAATGAACAAAATTATAGTTCCCTTAAAGAAAAAATAATAGATAATACTGTGAAAGTGAAGTTTCTCAGTAGTGTCTGACTCTTTGCAACCCTCTGGACTGTAGCCCACCAGGCTTCTCTGGCCGTGGGATTTTCCAGGCAAGAATACTGGAGTGGGTAGCCATTTCATTCTCTAGGGGATCTTCCCAACTTAGGTAGGGATTGAACTCAGGTCTCCTGCATTGCAAGCAGACTCTTTACCGTCTGAGCCACCAGGTAATACTGAGTGCATGTTATATTCAGACACTGTGCCAACTCTTTAATATAGAATAACTCTATTTCTCACAACTTCTCGATTGAATAGATACTATTATTGTCCAAATTTTGCAACCAGGGAAACCAAGGATTAGAGAGTTTCTCATCCAAAGTCACTGAGAGCTAGAAGTAACAGAGCCAGGAATCAGATCTAGTAGACTGACCCAAGAGCCTGAACCTTTAACAGCTGTGCTAACGTACACCATTCTTTAATCCCTGTCCCAACTGGGGAGCTGTTTGCGATCAATACAGGCACAACCAAGGGCGGCCTCAAGCTAATGATGGGTCCCAGTGGTTTTATCTGGTACCAGCCACCCGTCTTTCAGTGTTGTTTTGCTGCTGTCCCCGAATCCCCTCCTGGGGGCTCCCTACTATCAGTCACTGAACTGCTAAGGTGTCCTTTAGTTATTAATAAAACTGATGCTCTCACCCACCCATCCCTCCTACCCTCAATATTCCTACTGATTTAGTCTTGAAGACCTTTAAGATGCCAAGGATAACGGCCTGAGGATCTACTAGTAGAGCATCAGACATCAAGCCATGTAGGAGGAACACTGTTCCCTCCTGGCTGTGCCAGCAGGAGCACACAGTAGGTCAGCCCTTTGCAGGTGCACGTGTACATCACACCAGGATGGGAGCGCGCAGCTGCTTATGCTAATGGGCTCATTCTCTCTTTCCAGGTGGTTTTATCAGTTTCAATGGCTCCTGGAGGGTCCAGGGGATCCTGGCCATGTCTCGATCGCTGGGGGATTATCCACTGAAAAACCTCAATGTCGTCATCCCAGACCCAGATATCCTGACCTTTGACCTGGACAAGCTCCAGCCCGAGTTCATGATCTTGGCATCAGATGGCCTCTGGGATGCTTTCAGCAACGAGGAAGCTGTTCGATTCATCAAGGACCGCTTGGATGAACCTCACTTTGGGGCCAAGAGCATCGTTTTACAGTCCTTTTACAGAGGCTGCCCTGACAATATAACAGTCATGGTGGTGAAGTTCAGGAATAGCAGCAAAACAGAAGAGCAGTGAACCCTTCGGGGTCTCAGCTACCTTAGACTAAAGGACTTTCAACACACTGGTCTCTTTTAATGTAGTGAAAGGTGTGGGAGTTACAATTAGGATCATCCATCCCAGATATGGGGTTCCCCGTCCCCAACTGTCTTAAGTCCATGTGCCGTATGAACAGAGGGTGCTCTTGGCCAATGTAGTTGAGATGCTGGAAAATGGTTTCTTCGTGTTTTCCCAACTCTTTCATCCAGTGTCCAAAATATATTTAGCTGTAGAGTCATGTATGAAGTGAAAGGTGTATGTGCCATATATTCTTCTTTTACAGTTGCTTTGAAGATCCCCTACAGGGCCCTCTGATCATCAGACTTTGTGTTCTCTCACTGGAGCAATGAGTAGGGCAGGACTCCCAGGAGATGCTGTGGGTAACCCAAGAGTCAGAGCCAGTGTGGCCATGCCCCTTGCTGAGAGGCAGAACTGTCCCTAGGGTGCTTTGTCCTCCTGAGCCCAGTTTTTCTGCTCTGCAGCAGCCCAGAAACAGATTGCAAAATGGTTTATTATTCCACAGCTGTTCTTGAAGGCTGAGGGAATTGGGGAGGAGGAGAACTGCCTGCACCCCTTAAGTCACCTTCGCCCGCCTTCATTAGTTAAATAGACTTTGTGTACCACCCAACCAGTCTTCGTGTGTTTATCCTAATCGTGCATGACCTTAACCTTTTGCCTACACCTTACCTAATGGAATAGGTAGCTGTTAAACTTTACCACCAGACACTGTAATTTTTTTACAGTACCAAGTGGAAAAAAGCAAATCACAATACCGTAATTCCTTCCGCCTTTAAGGATAGATGGGGAAATCACAGCCAAATAAGTCACAGCATCCCCTGGGAAGTTTGCTGCTTTGCATTGAGGGAGAAAGCTACTGAGGTTGCCATCCTGACTTGAGCACCAGCTGCCCAGTTTTGTGCATTTCTTTCTCTCCTAGTAGCTTTTGAGTGTCTCTCAAGCGGTGTTTTGAGAAGCAGATGCATAGAACTGCATGTGTGCCCCCTGAAGCCAAGTAGAGTCCCCAGCCTCCTGTTGGAATTCGGTAGTAAATTACTGGGATGTGCTTCTGCTAGATGATGGAAAGGCAGCAGTCTTTAATGTTTGGTTGCAAACCATTGAGTTCTTTTGGGGCCAGACCTGCTACTTTTCATTTCTTATCACCAATGTCACGTTTCCAATCTATTTTATTATTATGGAAAATGCTGGGCTCAAACAGCCAAGCAAGATTTTCATGGCATCCCCACCCAGACTGTGTCTGAAAAACCAGGGCATCCACCTGGTTTTTTCCTTCCAGAGTGGGCATTTGTCTTTATGGCTTCTCCGAGGCCCCATTCACTGACCACCTCCTCCCCTGCCTTCTTCAAATGTGGAAGGTTCTAGGAGAGAACTCAGGAGGATGCAAAGATCCCCTTGTGGCTGCCGAGGACTGTGATCTGTCTGGGTCCCTCTGAGCTCTTAACCTTTCTTTGACTGAATAATGGTTTCCCAAGCGATGTATTTATTTTTGTAAACTAACATTGGAATTTACGATATTAGAATTAGAACCTTGGTTTGGTTTTTTTTTAAGTGTAGCATGTTCCAGTACAAAATACCTGCCACCATGTTAGATTGGAGTTTCTGCCTCTTGAGAGGCACGATGTTTGGATGTGTGTGTTTGAGGTGGGGGTGGGGAGGGAGTTGTGGGAAACATGCTGGTTATGACCATAGATGCAATGGTCGGGCCAGGTGGCCTGAGTTTGTTTGGGGATTCGGGACATTCTGATTATGAAGTTACTGGAGACCCCCCTCTAACTGGAGTCCAGGAGTAAGCAGTGTCAGCATGTTACAGTACATAGTTAATTTTCCTTTTTCTATTTTTAACTTAACCCAGAATTCATAAATAACAATGGAAAGACATTTTTAAGTTCTGTGATCATTGTTATTGTGTAAAATGAAAATGGTACTGTTTTGGTGAAGATGAAGAAGAAAAGCTACTAAATTAGTAAATTAAGTATTTCTCTGCCCTGCGAAGTGTCTTGGTAGATGGTGCTGAGTGCAGGAGTGTGTGACTTTCCCTCTGACTGAGGTTCACAAGGCATCTCCTAAACTTTTCTTTGTAGAATGAACCCATTCCTGACTTTAACCAAGTAGTGTGTGTATTTCTCACTGTCTCCTTTTTTCTCCCATTTTGGCTTGTAGATTTTTGAAACAGGCAAAAATAGCCGCAATTTGATGAATAGTTATGTGTCAAGTCAGGCTACTTTGTTCCCTCCCCATTCTCCTGGAGCTTGATCTCTCTCTCTCTCTCTCTCAGCTGCCTCCAGCCTCTGGGGGTCTGCAGACCTCACCCGGAGTGCTCTGTGGCTCTCCAGCCAGCCGCTCCACTTTCTAGGGACAGGAAGGTTGAGTCTAGTTAGGGAAATTGACTTGAGAAGTTTGCATGTGAAGCTTCCTGAAACAGCACTGCCAAAGCTTTGGAACCGTCACCCCAGCTTCCTAGCCCGAGTTCGCATTGCCAATAGCCCCCATGGTGCCAAATTTTGGAATGGTTTTATAGTCTTTAAGAAATGAAGCTGGGAACCAATGATCATGTGCTTATGACCCCCGAGCAAGATGCCAAGCCCAGGTCTTCATTAATGCACTGCTTTCCTGCTGCTCTAGTGGCAATTTGTACTTTTAAAATGGGTTAGAATTTGGGCGGAGGGGGGTGGTGGGGAGGGGAGAAGGCAGGGAAACTTTTTTTTTTTTTTTTTAACTCACTGTATTTGCAGGTCTCTAGTGAAAGGAATAAATAATACTTATATGGAAAACTCTGAAACTAGTTCCCAAGACTGACATTTATTTAATGTGACCAACTTGCCCAAAGCACTTGACTCCAAGGTTACCATTCTAATACAGCATAACTGTACATGTTACTGGCAACCAAGGCTACATTCTTTTCCTTCTTGGACTGAAGGCATTGGCCTCTAACATCTTGTCTACGTGCTAAGAGTATTATAGAGTGTTTCACAGAGTGAAGGAGCTTATGAAAGTGAAAGTGTTAGTCACTCACTTGGGTCCCACTCTTTGTGACCCCGTGGACTGGAGCCTACCCCGTGGACAGAGAATCCTCTGTCCATGGGATTCTCCAGGCAAGAATACTGGAGTGGGTTACCATCCCCTTCTCCAGAGATCTTCATGACCCAGAGATCAAACATGGGTTTTCTGCATTGCAGGCAGATTCTTTACCATCTGAGCACCAGGAGGCCCATGCAATTTGGATATTTAAGATGGGCCTTATTGCGTACAGCTGTTGTGATTTCAACCCATGGACATTTTGTGCAGACAGGATTATGTGAGTGATAGCATCGTCAACCCTATCTGAAGTGGTTCTAGGAAGTTGATTACACAATTGAATTGGATCCCTGGGATGTTCATCCATACATGAGGGATTCACAAAGGGAGTGATCACTTCTTCCTTTGCCAAGTATACTTTGATTTTCCTGACTTTTTTTTCCCCCCTGAGTTGTTGCTAGATATAACTCTCTTGCAACTGGGAACACAGAAAGTTTAGAAAGGGCAACAGTTCATTGTACATTTGGAAGTACAGTAATCCATACTCTGGATAAGATTTGATTTTCCAGTGATCTCATAAAATTGTTTCCTTCTTTTGACCCAGTATGAGACTGATTTTGATGTTCCCCTAAATTGCCTTGGCTCATCACACCAGCATTCCTGACCTAGCTCTGCAGAAATGACATGACCATTAGATATCACACTAAGGCCTTTTTAATTGCCCCTGGATTAACTCATTCACATCTAGACTTTGAAGCTAATTAGTTGAGCACTGCAGGAGTGTCCCCCGATATGTTCCACAGGAAACAAGCTCCAAAGATACTCTTCCTCATATAGGGTTCCAGGGTCAAAAGAGTTTTGGGAAACATACTATCTCAGAAAGTTAGTACATATCAGCACATTGAAGGTTCTAATTTAAATATCCTCTGAGGAAAATTAAAAAAAAAAAAAAAACACATATGTAGTTCTAGTGTTTTCCAGATTCATCTGACCATGGAAACTTTTTTTTGAGTAACACCTAGTAACACTCCAAGAAGCTTGTGTTCCATAGGAACCACTTTGGGAAATTCTGCTATGTGGAAATATTACTGTTTTCTCATTCACTGTGACTCTTAGCAGTTGCAGTATAGTTTGCAATATAGAAGCATTCATCCTTTCATGGAAGAGGCTGATTTGTTAATGAAAGCAGTATTAAGAAATAGTATGATTTACTTTGACCTTCAGCAGCCTCACATCGATAGTAGAAGCTCGGTGATCTTGCTTGAAACTCGAAACATTGGGCTCCCTTCTTTTTGTATGACTAATAAGCAAAAACCTTGCTACAGCTAGGGATTTTCAAAATTTCTTCCAAGAGCTTTCAGTTGCTTTTTTGAAGTTATCTTTGCTTTTCAGATACAATCAAAGTAAATACTTACATTTTATCACTATGTGAGAGTAAGAAAATCTATTTAAAATAATAGAAAAGGGAGAATAGCAGATTTGGTGTTAATTCATTTTTAAAATTCTAACTAGACTTTTAAAAATTATGTATCCGTTGTATAATAATGGATATGTAAACTATTTACATTTATTTACTCTCTTTTCTTATTCATTCTAAAATCCCTATCCCGTGTTGTCCCACCTTTCACATTTTATATATATAATTAAGTTTGGCAAGTTATGTCTTGTCTGAAATGTACGGCTTGACTATAGCTCCATAATTGTCACTCTCAGTCTGGGTAATATGTTTGGAAAGCTCTGAGAGAGAATCCACACCACAGAGGAAATAAATCTAGTTGAAAACATGGTACAAAGTGAATGTACAGTGAAGTCATTATCTTAAATTACACCCAATATTTAGGAATACACTCTCTCTGGTTGCTATCCAAAACAGAATAAAACTCAAAGTAAGACCACTTAGACTAGGCGGCAGAGTGCACAGAGAGTGATTGTGAGGTTTCCATTATATACCTGGTTCTAAACTTGTTTTCTAGTATGTAAGTTTATTTGCTAATTCTTAATAATGTTGATGCTTTGTCCATTATTTTTTATTTTTACCACTGTTACGCCACAAACTGTTTAACCAAGGGTTGATTATGATCATGTTCATGTGTTTAGTAATAACCACACCTTCATTTGTAAAATCACTTCAATAAATCCAAGTTAAGGACTTTGAAGAGAGCATGTAGTAACTGTTCATTTTAACAGATCATCACAGGCATTTGCACAATTTACAACTCCACCAAATGAAGATGTAAATTGATATAGCCTCTATGGAGAGCAGTATGGGGGTTCATTAAAAAGCTAAAAATAGAATTACCATGTGACCCAGCAATCCTACTAGGCATATACACAGAGAAAATCATAATTCAGAGAGGTACATGCACCCCAGTATTCACTACAGCACTGTATTCTATAACCAGGACATGGAAGCAACCTAAATGCCCATCACAGAGGAATGGACTAAAAAAAGATGTGGTACATACATACACTGGAATATTAGCCATATAAAGGAAAGAAATTGTGTCATTTGCAGAAACATGGATGGACCTAGAGGCTACCATACAGAGTGAGGTAAATCAGAAATCAGAAAGAGAAAAACAAATATCATATTATATATATGGAATTTAGAAAAATGGTATCAGTTCAGTTCAGTCGCTCAGTCATATCCGACTCTTTGCGACCCCATGAATCACAGCACGCCAGGCCTCCCTGTCCATCACCAACTCCTGGAGTTCACTCAAACTCATGTCCATCGAGTCGGTGATGCTATCCAGCCATCTCATTCTCTGTCGTCCCCTTCTCCTCCTGCCCCCAATCTTTCCCAGCATCAGAGTCTTTTCCAGTGAGTCAACTTGTTGTATGAGGTGGCAAAAGTATTGGAGTTTCAGCTTTAACATCAGTCCTTCCAATGAACACCCAGGATTGATCTCCTTTAGAATGGACTGGTTGGATCTCCTTGCAGTCCAAGGGACTCTCAAGCACCACAGTTCAAAAGCATCCATTCTTCGGCGGTCAGCTTTCTTCACAGTCCAACTCTCACATCCATACATGACCACAGGAAAAACCATAGCCTTGACTAGACGGACCTTGGTTGGCAAAGTAATGTCTCTGCTTTTTAATATACCATCTAGGTATCAGTCAGTTCAGTTCAGTTCAGTCGCTCAGTCGTGTCCGACTCTCCGCGACCCCATGAATCAGCACACCAGGCCTCCCTGTCCATCACCAACTCCCGGAGTTCACTCAAACTCATGTCCACAGAGTCGGTGATGCCATCCAGCCATATCATTCTCTGTCATCCCCTTCTCCTCCCCCCCCGCCAACCTGATGTCCTTATTTGCAAAGCAGAAATAGAGACAGATGTAGAAAACAAACATATGGATACCAAGGAGGGGATGAGAGGTGGGATGAATTGGGAGACTGGGATTAACATATCCACACTATAAATAACTAACGACAATCTACGGTACAGCACAGGGAACTCTACTCAGTTAAGATGACACATTCTGTGTGTATTTTACAATTAAAAAATGTTGAAAAGGAAAAAAAAATGACCAAAAAGCAGGCAAGTTTCAAAAATGTGGATTCTATTTAGAGATGTGGTTCTATTTACTTTAGAAATCCTATAATCTGGCATTAACTACCACAGAAATCCCCTCTGACATTTGCTGAATCCAAATTAATCTCAAAACCTCTAAGGACCAGAGTCCCTAGCTTTGAGCACAGCCCTACTGTGAGGGCTTCAATGGCAGATTGTGGTGGGGGGAGGGTTAGTTAGTGCCTGGGTCACTTCTTCATAGGAAAGGGACCATGTTTCAGCCACATTCTCCCATTACCTTTTGTCATAAAGAAATTCAGAGGTTAAATGTGAGGTCATGCAGTATCTCAACATATTTCTATATTAATTAGACAAGGCATAATTTTAAATGTGCTCATGCAGAGACAAAGGTAGAAGTAATAGTCAAGGAACTAGGGAGAAAAAAAATCCTTAGGGTAATCAGACATTCAGTTCAGTTCAATTGCTCAGTCATGTCCAACTCTTTGCAACCCCATGAACCACAGCACACCAGGCCTCCCTGTCCATCACCAACTCCCAGAGTCCACCCAAACCCATGTCCATTGAGTAGGTGATGCCATCCAACCATCTCATCCTCTGTTGTCCCCTTCTCCTCCCACCCTCAATCTTTCCCAGCATCAGGGTCTTTTCAAATGAGTCAGCTCTTCGCATCAGGTGGCCAAAGTATTGGGAGTTTCAGCTTCAACATCAGTCCTTCCAATGAACACCCAGGACTCATCTCCTTTAGGATGGACTAGTTGGATGTCTTTGCAGTCCAAGGGACTCTCAAGAGTCTTCTCCAACACCACAGTTCAAAAGCATCAATTCTTCTGTGCTCAGCTTTATAGTCCAACTCTCACATACATACATGACCACTGGAAAAACAATAGCCTAGACGGAACTTGGTTGACAAAGTAAGGTCTCTGCTTTTTAATATGCTGTCTAGGTTGGTCATAACTTTCCTTCCAAGGAGTAAGTGTCTTTTAATTTCATGGCTGCAATCACCATCTGCAATGATTTTGGAGCCCAGAAAAATAGTCAGCCACTGTTTCCCCATCTATTTGTCATGAAGTGATGGGACCAGATGCCATGATCTTAGTTTTCTGAATGTTGAGATTTAAGCCAACTTTTTCACTCTCCTCTTTGACTTTCATCAAGAGGCTCTTTAGTTCCTCTTCACTTTCTGCTATAAGGGTGGTGTCATCTGCATATCTGAGGTTATTGATATTTCTCCTGGCAATCTTGATTCCAGCTTGTGCTTCCTCCAGCCCAGCGTTTCTCATGATGTACTCTGCATATAAGTTAAATAAGGAGGGTGACAATATACAACCTTGACATACTCCTTTTCCTATTTGGAACCAATCTGTTGTTCCATGTCCAGTTGTAACTGTTGCTTCCTGACCTGCATACAGGTTTCTCAAGAGGCAGGTCAGGTGGTCTGGGATTCCCATCTCTCAGAATTTTCCACAGTTTGTTGTGATCCACACAGTCAAAGGCTTTGGCATAGTCAATAAAGCAGAAATAGATGTTTTCCTGGAACTCTCTTGCTTTTTCGACATTAAAAATGTAAATGGTTTGGTTCTCAAAAATTTGGATTGTTAGAATTTTACTTGCATATGTTGTGTTTAATAGCAATTGCTGACCCCTGCACAGAGACCTATGTGCTCAGTTGTATATGACTCTCTGTGACCCATGGACTACAGCCCACCAGACTCCTGTCCATGGAATCTTGTAGGCAAGAATAGTAGAGTGGGTTGCTGTTTCCTATTCCAGGGGCTCTTCCTGACCCAGGGATCAAACCTGCATCTCCTGCATTGGCAGGCCTCTTCTTTACCGCTGTGCTACCTGGTACGCCCATGAACATAGACCCATAGAAAGCAGTTTTTCTCACTTTTCACTTACTCAAATTCAAGGCTTCCCATTTAAAGTATTGGTTAAAGCTTTGCTTACATGTTAATAAATACAATTCTAAATATTCTTTTTGTATGACTGATGGCCTAGGTAGAATAATATATAAAGAAAATATAGCTTGAAGCATTTTTTAATTTTAAAAAGTGCAAAATTAATTTCCAATGAGATCAAAGTCAGAATGTAAAGAAGAGCATTTTCAAAAAAATATTGAAGAAAAACCAAAGAAAAATAAAATATTTTCAATTAAGGAGATATTATATTTTATTAACAGCATGAATCATTCTAATATTTGTGCTCTTTCTCAAGTAGATAACATTGAAGTAAAAATGAATCCTGAGTTATCTGTAAACTTAGTAAAATTACTACCCTTGTTCCATTCTTTGCCGGTGAAAACAGATACCTGTGGTCTTATTTACTGCTCTCCTAAACCACTTTCACTGTCCTAAGTACTGTTTGCTTTCCAAATGCTAGACATTGTTTTACCCTGAATCCTAAGAATTTGCGCATTTCAAGGAGGGAATACTCCTTTCTAGAATTTTTTTTTTTTAATAGTAAGAGACACTAAAAAATAGACCTTATATTTTAGGGTGTCTCAGTAAAACTGAAGTCAGATAAAGTCGCTCCCAGCTACATCTGGGGGTGAGTTCTAAATTTGGTAATTTTTCAAACACCAACATGAATGCCAGTGAGTATTCAGTTTAAAACTATTTCACAAAGACAAAGCACAGGGTTATTTAATGTTCCTGCTTCCTAGAGACTTTTTCATATAATTACAAAGGTCACGTTTACTCATATAATTTTTTTAAAATCCTATAGAAATGATGTGCTAGACATCTCTAACTGAAGAGAATGATATCTCCTGTGCACATTTGATATCCCCATCTGTCTCCCAGTGTATGCAGAGACAAACAGTGACTGCTTAGTGTAATAATGAAAAGATATAAATCCTGCCATGGGGGGAAACTGTAACCATGGAACGTTAAGCAAGAATACTCCCCCTATACAGGTTCCAAGACTATAACCAGTCTATGTATTTTTCATCTTGATTACCCTTTATCTCAAGCGTATATTCAGAAAAATGGAGTAGTAAATAAAGAATGCTCCTCTTTTAGAAAGCACTGTTTGCTTTTTTAACATTTTATCAGAAATACACGTTCACCTTGGAACACTGACACCCTACAGCGTTAGCTTCGGTTTACTCTTTCGGTTACTCAAGCCAGTGGCTTTGATTTATAGCATTCACACAATTTCAGTTCAGATTATAAAGAGTTGAAATTTGTTTTGCAATGCTTCAACATCCCCTTGGTCAGCCAGGAAAAGGAAAACAGAAGCAAAAGAAGACATTTTAGAGTTCAAAAGAATAATTATTCTAACAAGCCTGAAAAATAGTAATGAAACAGTTCGTTCCAGAACACCCCAATGTGAATTATGTTCACATACATAATTCTATATACCAAACACACAAGTTTTTAAATATATAAATATATGTACGCACACATATAAGTATCATTGGATTCATAAAACATTGATCTGCATTAGATTTAGTTGAGAAAGCCAATATTTTTGCTGTAAATAAACCCGCCTGTATACTCTTTCCATTACTATTATGACCTTTTTGAGCACCTACCAAGTGCAGATAGCCTAAGGGAGTGTATCTAGAGATGAGCACTCAGGCATCATTCCTTCCTTGTCACTTTCAGGCCCGTGGAGGCTTCATGGATATTGCAATGCTCAGTACTGGCTGAATGGTGTAAAAACACATCTTTCAAGATTTTCTCCAGTGACTTAGTTGTGTAAGGACAGGGCAGAATTAGAGTCATTCTTTATTACACTTAACAGACAGAGAATGGTAACATATTGGGAATATCTTGCCACCACCCAAGCAAGTTGCACAGATAATTACTCCACATTAGATCATCTAGTTTCCCAAGGATGGAGTTGGGAGGTGAGACAGGGAGCTTCTGGGGAGCAGGTCTGGGGTAGGGCTGTCCCACTGAGGAATAACCACTGGAACAATAGCCATACAAGGGCTCAGCAGGAAATCCAAGCCAGGGATCTCCCTACAGGGTCCTCTGGAGGAAGGAGAGAATTACAGCAAAGGCAGACGGGAAACAATGAGAACATCTCTCCATGACTCGTTTTTATTTTTATTCCCAAGAGGCTATGTCCCAGCTTCATGTCCCAGATGAGAACCCAGAACTGAGTTTTTATCATCAGTATTCCTTGATAAATGAGTGAATTTATTACATAGAAAATTAACACATTTCAGAAATACAGTTATGTCTTGATCTTAAATGTGAAGACTAAGTGCAAGATTTTTTTATCATAAATTTGGTATCCATAGTTACTTTAGATATTCCAGAATCTAAGCATGGGATTTAAGTTTTATATTTTGAATAATAACAACAATATCTATTTTCTGCACAGTAAAGCAGAACTGAATACCAGACTTGTATTTTTAACCACAGAGGCCATTTCTTCTTTCTAAATTCTTTGCTTGGTCATTTTCCCTAGACATCTCTTTCTGTTTATACCAAATGCTTCTTGATCCAAGTAATATTACCTGTTGCCAAATTACATTATAATCCTATTGAATTAAAATAATAGTAAATAAGAGATTAGGAATATCTCATTGTGGTCAGCAGTGGAATTTTTGTTGTTTTTAATCAAGAGAATATACAAAAGGAAATGCAAATTAAATGAAACCAATTTCTGATTTGGTAAGATTAAAACCATAGGGGGAGTCCAGTTATAAAGAAAGGAAAGGAGGGTTGGATGGAATAAGAAAAAAACTCACATAACTGAGAAGTATTTTTCATGAACTGTATATCTCAAAAGCTCTACCCTTGTTCCCTGCTGAAGTTTGAAACAGGACTTTGAAAATGCATTTACTATACCCATTTTAACATCAAGAAAAATTTTCCATCAGTGTTTTCTTGCTATTTTAAAAATCATAAGATGTTATGGGTTTATAAAAAGATAGCAAGATATATTCAACAATGCTTTCTTTTAGGAATCTTCCAACTGTATTTTAATAATTAAATCACAGATCAAAATGACTGCTCAAATCAATCAGACTTTCTGGTAAGTTAGTCCCTGAAAACTATTCATAAAAGACAACAAAACCTTGGCAAAACCTCATGACTCTTGGTACTCTTCAGAGGATTTTATACCTACTAGTCTATGTTTGTCTCTAAGAGACATTTGAAATAAAGCTAAAATGTCAATTTGGCGATGAGCTTGGAGTCAATGGCAGTGCACGGTCACTTCAGATGCATGGCATGTCATTCAGGTCCCTTGGGTGTGTGCTAGAGGTAGATTTAGCCTTGTAGCGACTAATGTGTTCATGCAATCACTGATTCTGTGTTGTTGTATACCAAATGAACAGCTAAAAATACCCCCTTGATGACCAGATTAAAGCAAGAGTAAACACATTAAAGCTACTGGACTTTACAATTGAGACTGCTGCTTTTCTTTTTCTTTTGGTTAAACTCATTCTACATTCTGATGCCTATGCGGAAATTTTCTAATTTCTCAATGCTTCTGGGTTGGAGTGGCTGTTAAGTTGGGATTCCACATAGAAAACAGAAAAAACAGTTCATGGTCTGAGGATAAGATAAAAGCATAACAGAAGCAAGAAATAGTAGATATTGAGAATTTGGGTGCTTTCATTTGGAACAGGAATAAGCCTAGCTTTGACTCAAAATGAGATAACTTTAAAAAATGTATGCAATGAAAATTGTTTAGGGTTAACACAACTTTCACCCAGCTTTATACCACAATAACAAAGTATATAACTGGTATTAGGTGATAAATAAAGTTAGATTAGCTATACACATATGTAAACTCCAGCAACATGACATGACACACTTCTGGGAAAACTGTTCAGTAGAGAATATCCATCTGCAAAAGTTTTCACAAGATGCAGGAAGGAACAGTGTGGAATTTAGAGACGAATAAATATATACACACACCCATGCACACATGTAATACTATGTTTAGGTGAAATGCTTAGATGTGAACAGCACCTGAAACTTAGAAGAACAACAATAAAAGTTAATCACCAGATTACTAAATTTGTAATTGGGTATAACAAAGCAGGGAAAAAAATGTGGTTTTGTATTATTTTTATCCTTTTCATTAAAAATAATATTTGATAGCCAGATTAGAACATGCAGTCTGCAAATTCTTGTCTTCCACTCCTTTCTCTGGATAGAAGGTTTCTAACATAAAATGAAGGATGTGATTAGATCTGGGACAGTCATTTGCTATCTGCATTAGAGTAAGAACTATGGATATTTCCAACATCAACCACAGATCCAAAAAAATAGGAATCCAGAATTACAAAACCCCACCTTCACTTCAGTGATTGGTTATATTCTCTCTCTTTCCTTCCATTTTTAGAAATACAGTGGTGACAATCTATTCAGATTTTTGAGGTAACAGCAACAGATTCTGGTAGTATAAGCAGAAAGGGGACTTTAAGGATTTTAGTGGTGCCTCATGGATTCCAGGTTGCTCAAATATTAAAGAATCTGCCCTCACTGCGGGAGACCTGGGATCTTCCCTGGGTTGGGAAGATCCTCTGCAGAAGGGCATGTTAACCTGCTCCAGTATTCTTGCCTGGAGAATTCCATAGACAGAGGAGCCCGGTGGGCTACAGTCCATGGAGTCGCAGAGTCGGACACGACTGAGAGACTAACACTTTCACTTTCATGGAATTCAAGGGCTTTGAGTATTTAAGTGAGGCCTCGGGAATAATTCACACTCAAGACTCAAAAACTTTCAAGGAGTCTCCAGGGCTTCCTCTTCCAGCTCTCACAGATTAACTGGTATTGCACTAGGCCATCCACAGTAAAGTGTGAAACTGGATAAGCTGTGCTAAGCAATTGTGTTCAGACACTGGGCAACACTGGACTATAGCGGGTGCAAGATAGCATCCTTGGGCGAAGCAGTCACAAGTTGTCTCATGATCACCTCAGCTCTCTGTGAGCAGACACTTTTCTGACCATGGCACAGCAACCTGGAGTCCAAGCGGAGATGGACTGAAGTGAAGATAAAGGATGTGGCTGGAGTCTATGGAGAGCTTAACAGAGGGGGAGCCTTGGAAGTTTACAAGTGGGCCCCTCAGGAGCCCTCAGCTGAGGGCTCACTGGCTGTGCACAGGGACCAGGATCCAAGGCTCACCTGGAAGTGGCTGCTGTGGGGCTGAGAGTGGAACAGAAACACTGCAACTTGAGTGTTGTGGGGAATAGCAAGTTCGGCCAAAACAGAGTGGAGGGACACCCACTGGAGACACTTAGGCTATGTATGAGAAGTAAGGACCTCTCTCTCAAAGAAAGCCCATTTCAGATCTAGCCTGCTGCTGCTGCTAAGTCACTTCAGTCGTGTCCGACTCTGTGTGACCCCATAGACGGCAGCCCACCAGGCTCCCCTGTCCCTGGGATTCTCCAGGCAAGAACACTGGAGTGGGTTGCCATTTCCTTCTCCAATGTGTGAAAGTGAAAAGTGAAAGTGAAGTCGCTCAGTCATGTCTGACTGAGCCTAAATTCACGTGTTGACAAGATCTACAAGAGAGAATGGAGAAGTTGAGTAACAACTAACTGAAGGGTCTTGGGAACGCCTCAGGCTTTCACAGACTTGCTGAGACAAACTATAACATGTTCCCCCTGCTACTCCCATCAAAAAAAACACACACACTTAAAAAAAATATCAAGATGACTAGATAGTAACTGAACTACTTACTAGAACAAAAATCAAACATCAAAACTCTTCAGGGGAAAGCAGTAGAATCCAGAATATTTACAGATTTTCAGCATAACACTCACTTTGCCTAGTACAATATAAACCTGAGAAACTATTAGACATGCAAAGAAACAGGAAAATGTGAATGATAGTCAAGAAAAAACAGCTACCAATGGTAGTCAACTCAGAGAAGCCTAGATATTGATCTTGGTAGATTTTATAGCAGGAATAATAAATATGATCAAGGAATTTAAGGCCACTATGGTCTTAATAAGAAAACAGATAAAATAGAGAAGTGGAAAATTAAAAATAAAAATTCTAGTACAGTTAAATAAAAAACTGGAATGAAAATTTCACTGAATTGGTTTAACAGAACTTGGAGATGGCAAAGAAGGAGTGAACTTAATCAATACAAATTACCTGATCTGAAGAAAAGAAGCAAAAAGATTAAAGGAAAATTAATGAAACATATTTTACATTTACATTTTATATTCTCCTACATAGCCTATAAAACAGTCTAAGTTATATGTTACTCAAATACCACAAACAGTCAAGAGTGAGGATAGGACAGAAAAATAACTGAAGAAATAGTGACATGAATTCTCAAATTTTATGAAAAACATCAATGTATGAAACAAGCAAGATCAGCAAACCACAATGAAGCAAAATACAAATAAAGCACACCCCACAAAGAATTATCTGACTCAAAATGTCAATAGTACCAAGGTTGAGAAGCCTAGCTCTAAAGCAATCAATAAAAAAAATTAATTTCAAAAATAAGAATGAGCAATAGCTAAGACAGCAATCAAGGAAATTAAAGGATAAGCTAGTGATTACTCACTTAACTCAAAAGAAGGCAAGAAAGGGTCCACAGAGGTGCAAAGTTGAAAGTACACTTAAAACCAATCATAAAAATTATATTAAATAAAAATGGACTCAGTTCAGTTCAGTTCAGTTCAGTCGCTCAGTCGTGTCCGACTAAACACTCGCTAATGTGGAAAGTCTTTTTTTAAAATGCTGCTGATATTTAAAAACTAGATATTTGCATGGGAAATGAATTTCAAATGCTTTCTCACTCACTCTGAATAAAAATTTAAATTGGAGATGGATCATAGACCTAAATGTAAATCCTAAAACCATAAAGCTTCTGGAAGAGAACATAGAAGATCTCCCTCACTTTGGAGTAGGTAAAGGTTTCTTGGGTGAGGCACAAAAAACATAAACCATAAAAGAAAAACTGTGTAGAAATACACAATTGTACAAACACTTTGGGGAGCTATTTGGCATTTCATAGAAAACCCTGGTGGCTCAGTGGTAAAGAATCTCCTGCAGTGGAGGAGACTTGGATTCAATGACTAGGTTGGGAAGATCCCCTGGAGGAGGGCATGGCAACCCACTCCAGTATTCTTGCTGGGAAAATCCCGTAAACAAAGGAGCCTGGCTGGCTATGGTCCATGGGGTCGCAGAGTCAGACATGACTGAAGCGACTAAGCACGCATGCACCCTATAACCCTGCAATTCCATTCCTAGGTATTTACAGAGGGAAATGAAAATATAAATACACAAAAAATCTAATACAAAGATCTTTATAGCAGTCATTCATAATCTCCCCAAACTAGAAACAACCCAAATGGATTGCCAAATTGCCATTCATTCATGTAAAGGAATAATACTCAACAATTAAAAGAAATTTCTGACACACAAAACATGGATTAATGTCAAGCACTTTATGTTTAATCAAAGAAGCAAGACTTCAAATAATAATACTGCATGAATACATTTATATGAAATCCCAAATAGGCAAGACTAAATCTATAGTGATAGAGACCAGGAAGTGGTTGCTCTGTAGTGGGGGTGGCATAGGGGTAGGGATTAGAAAGTGGCATTAGAAACCTTTCTGGGATGATATAAGTGTTCTATATCTTGTTTTAGGTGATGGCTGTACAGATGTATAAAACTGTCTAAGGTTATTGAACTGAGCCCTTAAGTTCTGTACATTTTATTGTATGTTAATTGCACCGCTATAAAAACTTTCATTGACAATAGCATCAAAATATATAAAATACTTAGGAATAATCTAATGAAATATATGCAAGATTGTAACCTTTTTACCAACTTCAGAATATTGCTGAGAGACATTAAAGGAAATCTCAATAAATGAAGAGATAGACCACATTCATAAACTAGTAGACTCGATACTATGAAAATATCCCTTCCCCCATTTTTTATATTTAATACAATTCTAATCAAAAGCCTGGAAAACTCTTCATAGAAACTGACAAGCTGATTCCAAACTTTTCATGAAAATTCAAAGGTCATATAATAGCCAAAAACAACATTGTGAAAGAATAAAGTTGGAGGATCTATATTATCAGATTTTAAGACCTAGCGGAATTCCCTGGTGGTCCAGTGGTTAAGAATCTGTCTACCAATGCAAGAGATACAAGATCAAAGAAGGAAGACAGGAGCATAAAAAATACCAAGGGGCAACCAGATCATGGCATCCAGTCCCATCACTTCATGGCAAATAGATGGGGAAACAAAGGAAACAGTGAGAGACTATTTTGGGAGGCTCCAGAATCACTGCAGATGGTGACTGCAGCCATGAAATTAAAAGATGCTTGCTCCTTGGGAGAAAAGCTATGAGCAACCTAGACAGCATATTAAAAAGCAGAGACATCACTTTGCCAACAGAGGTCCGTCTAGTCAAAGCTATGGCTTTTCCAGTAGTCATGTATGGATGTGAGAGTTGGACTATAAAGAAAGCTGAACGCTGGAGAATTGATGCTTTTGAACTGTTGAAGAAGACTATTGAGAGTCCCTTGGACTGCAAGGAGATGCAACCAGTCAACCCTCAAGTAAATCAGTCCTGAATATTCATTGGCAGGACTGATGCTGAAGCTGAAACTCCAATACTTTGGCCACCTGATTCGAAGAACTGACTCATTGGAAAAGACCTTGATGCTGGGAAAGATTGAAGGCAGGAAGAGAAGGGGATGATAGAGGATGGCATGGTTGGATGGCTTCACTGACTCAATGGACATGAGTTTGAGCAAGCTCCAGGAGTTGGTGATGGACAGGGAAGCCTGGCATTCTGCTCCATGGAGTCGCAAAGAGATGGACATAGCTGAGTGACTGAAGTGAACTGAAGGGGCAACTAAGCCTCAGTGAGCTGCAACTACTGAGCCTATGCACGGCAACTACTGCAGCCATTGTGGCCTGGAGCCCGTGCTCCAGTTCCACAATGAGAGGAGCCACCACAATGAGAAACCCAAGTACCGCAACTAGAGAAAACAGCAGTGAAGACCCAGCACAGCCAAAAAAAATTTTTAATTAAAAAAAAATAATAAAAACCTTAGTATACGGCCAGAGTAATCAAGATAGTATGGCAGTGATGGAAAGGCAGATTTACAGAGCTATGGAACAGAATTTGAGTTCAGGGGAAAAAAAATCAATATACATATCCCTCATTCAGTTTTCCCTCATTCCTCTGCAAAGAACACACTACTTGCTTCCAATCTGACTTCCTGCTGCAGTCTTTCTAGACTCTGGCCCTGGGGGCAGCAGCAACGTCTTCTCCACTGTGCCCTCCACTGTGTACAACCATTCTTTAGAAGCAAATGGTGATTTAATGAAATTTCCCAGGTACTGAGTACCTACTTCCTGTGGGGTCCTTCCCATCTCCTACTTCAATGAATTCTTGCAAAAGCACTACCAGCCAGACACACTTATTACCTCACTGCCGCATTAAGGCAAATGAGGCTTAGAGAGAAGGTAACCTAGCTAGTAAGAGGTGGCACTAAGATTTGAACTCAGGTCTGTGAGACTCCGAAGCCGACAGTGGTATTTCTCTCAGAGGAGACTTTTCAAGTCCAGACCCAGTTTATTCTCCACTTCCAGCGTCCTTACCAAAGGACTCTCCAGCTTCTTTTACTTCCTTTAAGGTTGGGAATTCACTCTTTCCTGAAGCAGCCTTCTCTATCTCTGGTTTTCTCTGATCCTGCGCTAAAATCTCTCTCCCTGCTACTATCCCCCACTATCTTGGTCCTGCTTTCCAGAGTCACTCTGGCTGTTTTCTCTGCCACAAGGCTGTTTTCTCTTCTCCAGGTTGATGGCCCCAGCATCTTTAAATCATCATCTGACTCTGAAGAGAATGAGAATTATTAATACTATCCCTCTTTATAGATGACGAAATAGAGACCCAGAAAAAGCAAAGTACACTCCAGGTAAAGTGCTGAGATGAAGGCAGGTGGGCCAACATGGGCCTAGGGTACCTGGGAAACAAAGGGCAGAGTGGAAGAAGACTGGTGTGCAAGGCGTGGGGTGGAGGTTGGGAGCGGGGAGCGGGCAGTGCTGGGCTTCATTTGCAGTTTGAAACCAAACCCCTGAAGCTGTTGACCCCCAAATGTCAAAGTTACCCTTTTGCCCTCCTGCCCACCTGGGATGGGGGAGACTGGTGGACTGCCGTCTATGGGGTCGCACAGAGTCGTACACGACTGACGCAATTTAGCAGCAGCTGCAGCAGCCACCCGGAGAAGGCAATGGCAAGCCACTCCAGTACTCTTGCCTAGAAAATCCCATGGATGGAGGAGCCTGGTAGGCTGCAGTCCGTGGGGTCGCTAAGGGTCGGACACGACTGAGCGACTTCACTTTCACTTTTCACTTTCACACATTGGAGAAGGAAATGGCAACCCACTCCAGTGTTCTTGCCTGGAGAATCCCAGGGACGGGGGAGCCTGGTGGGCTTCTGTCTATGGGGTCACACAGAGTCGGACACGACTGAAGTGACTTAGCAGCAGCAGCAGCCACCTGGTACAGACGCCAGCCTGGGACTGGCATCCATAGGAAGCCTTGCTGCCTCCTGTGAGGTCTGGTGGAAGTGAAGCCCTCAGAGCTGCAGATCCACCAGCCCCGCCCTAGGTCAGCCATGGAAAGGGGACTGGCCCTGGCAAAGGGCTTATCTGAATGTGGGCCTTTTCTGTTTCTGTAAACTACTGCCCTTCCATGAGCTGAAGACCTCAGCTCTGGAGCTTTCCCCAGGGATTATAGTCTTAGCCTCACTGACAATCCACCAAGAGTTCAGTGTAAACTGTGGGCTTTGTGTGATAACGATGTCACTGTGATGACAGCCAGTGTAATACATGGACTGTTCTGGTGGGGAATGTTCCTGGTGGGGGAGCATGTGTGTTTGTCGGGGCAGAGAGTATATGGAAATCTCTATACTTTCTTTTCAGTTTTTCTGTGAAAGTAAGCCTGCTCTAAAAAAATGAAATTATTATTTTTTTAATAGCTTTATTTTCTTGGGCTCCAAAATCACTGTGGATGGTTACAGCAGCCATGAAATTAAAAAGATTCTTGCTCCTTGGAAGCAAAACTATGACAAACCTAGACAGCATATTAAAAAATAGAGACATTACTTTGCCAACAAAGGTCCAAATAGTCAAAGCTATGGTTTTTCCAGTGGTCATGTACGGATGTGAGAATTGGACCATAAAGAAGGCTGAGTGTTGAAGAATTGATGCTTTCGAACTGTGGTGCTGGAGAAGACCCTTGAGAGTCCCTTAGACAGCAAGGAGATGAAACCAATTAATCCTAAAGGAAATCAACCCTAAATATTCATTGGAAGGGCTGATGCTGTAGTTGAAACTACAATACTTTGGCCACCTGATGCGAAGAACTGACTCATTTAGAAAAGCCCCTGATGGTGAGCAAGATTGAAGGCAGGAGGAGAAGGGGACGATGAAGGATGAGATGGTTGAATGGCATCATTGACTCAGTGGACATGAGTTTGAGCAAACTCTAGGAGATGGCGAAGGACAGGGAAGCCTGGCATGCTGCAGTCCATGGGGTCACAAAGAGCTGACATGACTTAATGACTGAACAACAAATATCAAAATTTCCCAGATTTATATCTCCTTAGTTGAAGACAATGCTCAGACTTAGATTGCTTAGCCTTAATTCTAAATTCTTTGAGAGGAACTGCAATTGCCCAGTAATGTCAAATTGACCATTGGGCTGTCTCCAGGGAGCTGGGATCTTAGGACTGGGGGAATCCTCATGGCTTGAGTCACAC
The DNA here is from genome assembly GCF_049115385.1 of Moschus berezovskii. NCBI lineage: Eukaryota > Metazoa > Chordata > Mammalia > Artiodactyla > Moschidae > Moschus > Moschus berezovskii. Next base: position 129,276,836 of record NC_142460.1, on the reverse strand, counting down.
TGTACTGACCATGCAGATGGAATTAGTGAAGACATTTCTCAGAAGTAGAAATTCTCCAGGAGGTTGTTCAACAGACAATAACTGCCTGTCCATTTGCTTTTGCATTTAAGGCTGAGAAATAAAAATTTTAATTTTTCATATATAATGCTTTTTAAAATTTTATTTCATTTTATGTTAAGGTTCACTAAAGGACAGAGAAACAAAATGTGCAGAAATTTTTAAAGATTCATATAAAAAGAGATTCAATAACAAAAGTTATTGAATCTCCTCCTTATAGTCATTGACCTAAGAGGTCTGATTATCACTTGACCTTTTGAACACCAAATTAATCAGTTATGGTTTCTCAAGAGTTCTTTTCCTGAAACCTTGAGACATTTCATTTCATTTTATAAAGAAATCGCAGCAGTCCCGGGGCACAGAAGAACGGCAAGACCTGGGTCCAGAGCACTGGACATTTGATTGTGAATTTACCAAAGCCTAGAGATTTTCTGGCTTCTCATTTATGAGGAGGGCAGAGTGAATGGTATTATCATCAAACCCTGAAACCACTTTGTGCCAAGGTCATAAAGCAAACCTCCTCGGATGACACAGGGAGTAAACCATGAAAGGCAGACAGATGAGGCTCTGACATCTCTTCTCCCAAATGAGAAGAGCCGGCTTCACAGTGAGATGCGCAGACTCCTCAGGGCTCCCTCCCTGACCTCCTGCCCCCTGCCCCCACAGACCCACTGCCCTACCTGGTAGACCAGCACCAGAGAGGAGTGCCCACTGCATTCCCGGGGGCTTCTTGCAGCCTGGGTGCTGGCCCCCAGCACAATCCACACTGGCGCCCCAGAGCTCCCAAGTCATGAACCAGCCGTCTCCTCTCTACCCCAGAGGAATGTTTATGTTCTTACAGCTTCCCCCTCACCGTGAGCACAACCCACTCCTGTCAGGTAAACTGTTCCCATGCCCCTAGTCAGGTTCCCCTGAGCTGTGAGGAACTGACCCCTGGACCCATTACATCCCAAGATGTGGTTATGACGCACCCCCAAAGTCTAGAAGAATGGCAGCCCAGGCTTGCCACTTCAGCTCACTGCTTTGGCCTTTAGCCTCAGAGATCAGCATGGAAGCTGCAGACCCCAGCAGGGTAGATGGAACCACTGCTGAAGGAGAAGGAGGCATTCTCCTTTTTTTAAATGAGGCCGGAACAGCCCACAGGAGCCCAGTAGACAGCCCCTGTGAAACAGGAGGGAAGCGGGCAGGGCACAACCTCTAAAAGAATAAGATAGCCCTTGAAAATATGGCATAAACTGGCTAAAACTGACTAGGCCCAAGATGGCAGAAGGTTCACCTTCTCACCAACCTTGGGCCTCATTATGTACTCACTGTAATACATTAGCACAAGCTAAATAACACACCGCCAACACCGTAACATCTGAGGCCAACCATAAAAGGTCAAAAAGTGGGCAGTGGCCCAAATCGTGAAAATCTCTGCTCCTTCCCCAAAGACTTGAAATAATCCTCCCACAGTAGTTAGCATATGCAATGACACAGCCCACAAAAACTAGCCTCCAGGGGTGCTCTTACCTTTTGAGACAGTCTGGGTTCTGTCTTTGCAGTCTGTTTCTCCCCGGGTTGCTCTCACATTCCAAGACGATCCCAGAGCCTGGGGCCTTGAGACGGGACGCTCTGTCTGTGGACTATATGTCTCTTTTAATAAATCCACTTCTTCCCTATCACTTTGTCTCTCACTGAACTCTTTCTGCGAACAGAGAACCTTAGCTTCAGTAAGTCCTGACTCGAGAGGAGCAATTTTGACTAAAAGACAAGTGCATTCAAGTCCCAGTCAGAGTTGCTTGGTTTCACCTGGGAGCCTACTGCCTCAGATTTGTTTGGATTTGTTCACAAGCCTCAGCTGTGTGAGAAAGGGGGCGGGCAGAAGAACCTGGCGGCTCAGCAGTGAGCCCAGCCTTTGACCTTGAACCCCACCAGCTTTCCCCCATGACATTTTCTGACCCTGCTCTTTTGCTGTTACCTAAATTTGTTAATGGGCTTCTCTGGTGGCTCAGATGGTAAAGAATCCACCAGCAATGTGGGAGATCTGGGTTTGATCCCTGGGTTGGGAAGATCCCTTGGAGGAGGGCATGCAACCCACACCAGTATTCTTGCCTGGAGAATCCCATGGACAGAGGAGCCTGGCAGACCACATAGCCTTTGCTATATGGGGTTGCAAAGAGTCAGACACAGCTGAGCAACTAAGCACAACACAAAAACAAATTTGTTAATATATTGTTAAAACATTTATGTTATAAAAATAATTCATCCTTGTTGTTGAGAATGAAGTGATAAAAGGTACTTTAAAGGTAGCAAAGTTGTTGAGAGGCAATTCCTGTTACCAGTTTGATGTTTTCTTCTGCTTGTTTTTGTGTGGTTTCTATATATGTTAGGGAGAAGGGGAAAAGTGTGATTTAAAACCTGTGGTGCAGCTGCTGCAACCTTTTAAGAGAATGATGTAATTCACCAGGAGGGACCTTGATTTTTTAATCTGGAAAAAGCTTGTATAGGGGGTCCTTTAAGGGTAAAATGCAAGTAGCACTGACCTCCACCCTTCCTCCCACATGGTCTAAAACGGTGAGAGGAAAACATGAGAAGGGCTAAGTTGACAAGACATTTTATAAATTATTCACTGAAAACCTAAAGGAGGGGTAAGGGCTTGAAAATGTGGAAGAAAGGTTAGATGTGAGGGGAGACTATCCCAGTGCAAGTTCTGTGCCTGTCATTTACCTTAAATACAGAGCAATGGTACCAATTCTTGTTGGGCCCTCCTGTGACTTTATAAGACCTGTGAGTTGCCTCTTCCCATGGGCACAGTGTCTGCTAAGGGACTGCCCACTCAAACTGCCTATTGCCTCTCAGGGCCCATATTCCCACGCTTGCTTCTGTCTCCTACCAACACCTCCATCACCCCAGGCCAGCTGTTTTGACTCCTTAAAGGATCTGTCCTGTATTAACTGCACATGGGAACTGATAGAGACTGTGAGAGGGTTCTAATGGCTTACACAAAATCCAGAGGAGTTGCCTTAATATAAAGATTAATTCCCAGTGGATATAAAGAACACCAAAAATGGGGTTCTGCTACATTGCTTACATTCACCCTTCCAGCCTCAAAGCTGGCCCCCTTCCAATGCTTCTCTCTCCCACTCCTTATCCTGAAATAACTGCCTACCAGACCCCAAGAGAAAAGAGCTTTATCCTCAACCTCACAGTCAGAAATACTGTTATAAATAGCTCAACTCTGGCTGCTCTTCATCTGGCAAGTTGATTGGAACATGATAATGCCAGCATCACTTAAGCAAGAGCTGGGGGGAGATTAAGGAGGGTAAAAGGGCAGCCCTCTCTCCAAGTGAGCCAGAAAACCTCTGGTCCACTGGGGCTGGCCTCAGATTCCAGATCCCTGAGCCCCTCCTCCTTTTCACACACAAGGTGTGGCAGATTGTGCTATGCTTAGTTGCTCAGTCATGTCATACTCTTTGTGACCCCATGGACTGTAGCCCACCAGGCTCCCTGTCCATGGGATTCTCCAGGCAAGAATACTGGAGTGCGTTGCCGTGCCCTCCTCCTAGGGATCTTCCCAACCCAGGGATTGAACCCAGGTCTCCTGCATTGTAGGCAGATTCTTTATCATCTGAGCCACCAGGAAAGCAGATTATTGGACCCAACTACCCTTCCCCATCCTGTAAAAGAACAAAATACTCCTGGCTGCCAACATGACTTGTACTATTTCCAGGGAGACTAAATCCCCCCATCCCCAGCCACCAGTGACACTGGCCTTGGCATGAGATTTCCTTTGGTCAGTGGATATAGATGCCAGCGTTTCCACCAGCTCTTTTTCCCTTCCCTTGATAAGGATGACATGTTCCAGACAAGGACTGTCCTTCAACCGGACCCTGGGGTGAGAAGACACACACAGTAACCAGGGCGGCACGCCAAGGTAACCAGTGGCGTGCGGTATGGATGAAAAGAACACACGGTTGTTAACGACTTCTGGGATCTGTTCTTGCAGCACAATCTGGCAGAAGTTAACGTGCTTGGGTCCCAGACTCAATGCTTACGGGGGAAGCAAAGTAAATGAGTGACACAGAGAGTATTTAAGACCACGGGGATGGCAGGGCTGTGGATGGTAGAAGAGAAGCAGCCTGAGGTTAGGTTCCAGTATTGAACTTTGTTATCAGTTAAAATAAAAAAGTGCTGCTGATGTGGTTAAACATCAGAGGCCAAGATTTTAATAATACAGCTGATTAATACTACTTGGAAACAAACATGAAGTTAAAAACAATAAAATGACCCAACCTCTTAATGATTTTCATAATCATTTAATTCTTTAGAGCTCTCTTAAGCACCAATCTGTAGTTGAAAAGGAAAAATCTTCTAAAACCTGCCAATTATTCACATTTTACTTCTTTTTTTAGTCTTAAAAGTGAAGGGACACTATCTTTTATTTCACAAGTTCTCTTTAAATTTCGAGTTAGCTTCCCAAACACGAATATAAACAACGCAAATTCAATCAAATCTAATCCTACCACAAAAAAACCCCACCACCTGTGTCTTAGAGAAAGTGACTCCAGGATGGGTGGGAATTAGCAAGAGCATGGACTGATTCCACAGAATATTTATTTTATGATTTTATTGTGATTGGATCAGGTCTGAGATGAGGGAAATGGAAACAGCCTTGTTATAAGGAATCACACGTTATAACGCTTCTAATTCAAATTAAGCTTTTTTACAGGAAAATTACAAATGTATGAGTGTTCTAAGAGCTGACTATATACTTTCAAGTTCATATGTTCTCCCAACAGATTTGATCTTTTTCCATCATGTAATCCAGAGAAAAAGAGTCACCTGTCCCATATCAGGCATAATGGGAAACTGCACAGCCCTAAGAATTTGGGGCAAGGCGTGCTCTTCTTGGACCAACTAGTAGGTCAAAGGTGACCTACGTCACCACTCCTGTGAAACAACGCATTTCTCTACAACATGGAAATTAGACTTGATTTTAGACCATGTAGTAGGGTTTCCTCTTGATGTGAAACTAGTAACAACAGCAACAGTGTTTATTTCTTTATTCTTTTTTATTCTCAAACTGATTGTTAATGAAAAAAACATGGAACAGTTAACTGCAACTCAAATATTAGTCTTCTCTTTCCAACTCAAGCACTGAAACACGATACTCCTTTTCATGATATTCTGGCCATCACGTTCGTTTGTTCTTTTTTGGCTTCAGAGTCCTTTCTAAAAGGAAACATGCTACCTGGCATTCTATATTACTCCAAATTTCCCGGCAGAAAAATGAGACAAATGAAGTGACATCTAAAAATACCAGGGATTATGTTTTTAAAAACAAGACAATAATTTTGATCTTCTTGCTTTAATTCTTCTCTATATTACCACAATGAAATATTTATCAAAGTCCAAGAGGTTACTGATATACAATAATGACTACACATTAATGGAGCTATTCATCATAAATTCATCACTGAAGTAACTGGGGGAAAACTTTATTCTGTTTATGCAGTATTGAAACAACCAAAACATTCAAACATCCATAAAGTGTAAAACTCAAAGTATTATTAAATAATAATTAATAACTCTTTAATACAGCAACATCTAGAAATATCTTCCAAATGACCAAAAACAGATTAAACTTTGTTCAGAAATAACTTGTTTCTTTTACGCAAAACCGTATCCTAAAAAAACTAGTAATCCATGTAAGATATACACAAAACCCTGAACTGACTAGATGCCTCAATGAATAATACTCCACACTGTTTTGCTGTTATGGATAAATGAGCTTATAATTCAATGAAACCCATTTAAGAAGCTCTAGTCTATAGAATGACATGTTCAAACTGTTTGGTTCTATTAGTTTTATTTAAAAAACATCCCATTCCTTAATAAGATTTTAATTCCTCTGAATATCACCTTTAGAAGGCTTGACTTGATTGTTGTCATCATAAACCACAGGCCAAGTGCAACCCTCCAGTCTCCAGTCTATAGGCTCCACATGAGTTTCAGCTTTGTGTAAGCCACCCAGTGACCTTCTCATTTGTTTTTCATTGGAGATTTCATAGTCTAACGATAACACTTTCCACAAAGTATCCCTCCCTTCTCTAGGCTTTGGGTAGAATGTCAAATTAATAATGACATGTGGTGTTCCTTAGCATAACCTGCCAAAATGTGATGATTTCCTTGGAAGAAAAGCCATGGGCTGCAATCACACGTCTGAGCTGACAGACATCCAAATGGATCCTATATAAAAAGAAAAGGTTGGTGTCTTCTGGAATATGAATGTCCACTTTTAACAAATTCAAACAGATCCCAACATAAACATCTTCAAACTTAATGGGTTTTACGTGACTCATCATTTCATAGATTCTCGGCACCAAATCTCTGGACATTATGTAACCCAACCCACTGCAGTAAGGCGGGAACACCTTGAAGGGATATTCCTGGTATGAAATATGGGTTTTTTGGTAAAATCCTCTATAGGAATAATTATCAATTAGAGGATAACCTGTGAAAAACTTCTCTGAGTGGTTTAAATTTAAAAGATACTTCACTAAATTGCCAGTATTGACGAAAACATCAGTGTCTGTCTTCATGATATACCTGGCGTTGGGGCAAAACTCAGTTACCCACCTAAATGCCATAATGGTTTTCAAGGTCAGATTATTGTATGTATCTAAAAAATCCTGTCGTATTATGTCCCCATAAAGGAGGTGTTCATCCTCTAAGGATAATGCTAACATTTTGTCTTCCTTTTCAGCCTGTTGGCCTAATAAGAAAAATGTAAGAACTTCATATCCCCACCAAGACTTCTTTTCACCCCAAGTAACTCTAATGGCCTGCCTGGCTTTCACATCTGAGGGGTGTGAGGTCACCAGGATGACAAGAAACGGGTTTTGATGAGAGCAATTTGAATGCTCTCGAAGTGTGAAGCGGAAGTCTTGTCTGTAAATGGGCTCATACTCATAGAAGTACATCCAGTTCACACGTTCTATCACATTGTAATGCGGCAGACTGAGGTACCACATCACCAGGAAACTCAGCAGCGACAGCAGCAGAAGGCTCCATTTCAGGGATCTGAGTGACATCCTAGCCGGAAGCGTGGTCAGGAGTGCCGGGGCCATTCACAGCAGCTCAGAAGCATGCAAGCCTCGGGTTCTGGAAGATTTATCAAAGACCTGCTTAGTATGCCATCACCCGAAACACATTTCCAAATGATACCTGATCACCTCCTTAAAAGAAAAAGAACTGGGAAAACAAATGCATCAAAGCAAAACCAAATACCCTGACCTGAGTCTACTTAACTCCATTTAACTATAAGCAAATGGACACCCACAACCAAAAGTATATTTCAGCATTTTATATCAAGACCAATGTTAAAAACATATTCTTATTTGGGGAAAATTAATACTTCCTGCTTGACATAAATAACGGTTGAGATAATTCTTTACTTCTTTTTCATGATAGCAGAGAAGCAATTTGTTTTATTTTTACTGTAGATTTATTTTGTAACTCCACTCCCCCATTACTCATCTCTTTCTGTCTCTCTGGATATCCAGGATAAAATGATTACTGCAAAGAAACATTATCAGCAACAAAACCATTAACATGCAGAGATATTATCAGCGACATGTCCAAACAGACCAAGGGTCTTTCTCAGCTGTGGGATCTGACGTGATTCTAGCAAATCTAGAGTAAGAAAAGGGCTACAATTATTCTTGGCGACCTGCTTGATATGGGATGAGATAAAAGTGGAGACTTCCCCTGAAAGGCGAGTCTTCTAAACATAAACAGAATAACCATCTCTGGAGTTTTTAAATGCACAAGACTATGAAATAGCTTTTTCTTGCCTCAAATACCACCCCAGTCCCCTAACTCACTTGCTGAACTCAATGATCAGTCTGGACAGCAAGTGCTTAAATTAAAGGTCTGTCTGTAGTATGAGTTTTCATGTGTTTCCCATTCTAATCTGTTCAGAAATCCTGCAGAGGATGGGATACAATCTCCTAGAACTCTTTTTAACACAGAAATTCCATCTGAGACAAGAAAACAGAGCTAGGAGACAAGGTGCATTCACAGTCTCAAGCTCAGTTCTGTTTTGGATCTCAAGGATGAAGTTGTTTTATAATTCGGGGCCCCACAGGGCTTTCCTGGTGCCAAGATCATGGGCCTCAGTCCAAAGGCATTCATGCGCTGTTATTAGATCTTCCACATCCACAGACTGCACCAGGCACTAAGGAGGCCAAAGGAAGAGGGAATGGGAGGAGAACAGAGTCCAAGACAACACACAAACATGTCACAATAATGTAGCACAAACTGTTTACGTCAAGTGCCAAGGGACTTCAGAATAAGACAGATCAACTAACACAAAGGGCAGGCCGAGGAAGCTTCTTGATGATGACCTTTCACCTACAATTATCTGGGAGAAGGGCTCCTGGGAACCCAGAATTTGCCATGGAGGGCATACATTAATGTCATTACTTAGAAAGACTGGTTTAACAAGGGTTCTACCCTTGGGTTTATCTTAGGTCTTTGGACACACAGTTCCTCTGTCTCTTGAAAGTGCAAGTTGCTTAGTTGTGTCCGACTCTTTGCTACTCCACGGACTATACAGCCCATGGAATTCTCCAGGCCAGAATAGTTGAGTGGGTAGCCTTTCCCTTCTCCAGGGGATCTTCCCAACCCAGGGATTGGACCCAGGTCTCTAGCATTACAGCCAGATTCTTAACCAGTTGAGTCACAAGGGAAGCCCAAGAATACTCGAGTGGGCAGCCTATCCCTTCTCCAGAGGATCTCCCTGAACCAGGAATCAAACAGGGATCTCCTGTATTGCAGGTGGATTCTTTATCAACTGAGCTATCAGGGAAGCCCCTCTTCAGTCTCTTCAGTTCAGTTCAGTCGCTCAGTCGTGTCTGACTCTCCATGACCCCATGAATCACAGCACACCAGGCCTCCCTATCCATCACCAATTCCCGGAGCTCACTCAAACTCATGTCCACAGAGTCGGTGATGCCATCCAGCCATCTCATTCTCCGTCGTCCCCTTCTCCTCCTGCCCCCAACCTTTCCCAGCATCAGAGTCTTTTCCAGTGAGTCAACTCGTCGCATGAGGTGGCCAAAGTATTGGAGTTTCAGCTTTAGCATCAGTCCTTCCAATGAACACCCAGGATTGATCTCCCTTAGAATGGACTGGTTGGACCTCCTTGTGGTACAAGGGACTCTCAAGAGTCTTCTCCAGCACCATAGTTCAAAAGCATCAATTCTTTGGCGATCAGCTTTCTTCCCAGTCCAACTCTCACATCCATACATGACCACGGGAAAAACCATAGCCTTGACTAGACGGACCTTGGTTGGCAAAGTAATATCTCTGCTTTTTAATATATTATCAAGGTTGGTCATAACTTTCCTTCCAAGGAGTAAGCGTCTTTTAATTTCATGGCTGCAATCAGCATCTGCAGTGATTTTGGAGCCCCAAAAAATAAAGTCTGACACTGTTTCCACTGTTTTTCCATCTATTTCCCATGAAGTGATGGGACCAGATGCCATGATCTTTGTTTTCTGAATGTTGGGCTTCAAGCCAACCTTTTCACTCTCCTCTTTCACTTTCATCAAGAGGCTTTTGAGTTCCTCTTCACTTTCTGCCATAAGGGTAGTGTCATCTGCATATCTGAGGTTATTGATATTTCTCCCAGCAATCTTGATTCCAGCTTGTGCTTCTTCCAGCCCAGCGTTCCTCATGATGTACTCTGCATATAAGTTAAATAAGCAAGGTGACAATATACAGCCTTGACGTGCTCCTTTTCCTATTTGGAACCAGTCGGTTGTTCCATGTACAGTTCAGTCTCTTAATACATATAAAAATGACAGGATCTCAAGACTCCTTCTCCTTTCCATCTGGCCATATCTTAGCTGCCCTGACTACTTCTGACCACAATAATCTTTCTTATCTCTAATGTTTTATATATATATATTTTTTTTCCCATTAGTGAGCCTTTTGATTGTGTGTTTTTTTTTTTTTAATTGAAGGTCCCTTACTGGTCCTGCTTCCATGAGTGGCTGTGACCAGAGGAAAGGGGGGAGGGGAAGCAGGTGGCACAGGGAGGGGTCATCTCCACAACATTCCATTTATACACAGAACTAAACAGACAAGCACAGAGTCACTATTGCGGTTAGAAGTTGGCAGCATGGGAAAGGGGAGGAACAGGTGGCGGACTGGGGTGTCGTTAAAAAAAATACAGCCCCTCTCCAAACAGGGGTTCCTGGGGGGTGGGAAACTTGGTCTGTTTCAACCCAAGAGGAATCATGATCAAAAGCGGTTTGGGAAGGCCAGAACCGTCAGGGGTGGAGGGAGGAGGACGGTCCAGGGGGCTGGGGGTGCTGTTTGGCAACTGGGGTGAAGGGACTGCCCTCCCCCTGCTGGGATCCCCCCAGCCCCTCCGGTCTGGCAGGAAGGGGGCAGCCTGCAACCCCTGTGGGCAGGTCTGGGGCTGCCAGATGTTCCAGGCAGGGGGCTGGAGGGGGCTCACAAAGGATTGCCCTCCAGGGAGATGATGGCACTGCCCCCCAGCTTCTCTGCAAGGGTGCAGTGGTCCTTGACCTCCTTGTAGCAGTTTGCTTGTAATTCATGCTTGATCCCCGTCAGCTTCTTCTTGACGGCGTCCTTGAAGCTGGCATAGATCATTTTGCTCTTAAGGGGTGCACACTCAGGGGCCCAGAAGATGAACACCAGGTCCTCCTTCTTGCTCTCCTTGGTCTCGTAGGTTGTGTCATAGGGGGCGTAGCAGCAGTCCTTGTCTGGCAGCATCTTGACAAAGGTGGCATAGGGGTCGTCTACCGTCTGGCCCACGTCACCCACCAGGTTCTCCTTACCCTCCTCCAGGATGATGTTCTTCTTGTCCTCACCCAGGCAGAAGAGAACCACCTTCTTGCGCTTCTTCACTTCCTCTGGTGTCGATGACTTGCGCATTTTCATGTCGTTGAACACTTTGATGACCCCATCAGAGACAGCCACACCAGAGGCCATGTTTCCAGAAGCGAAAAGGCGATAGCGAGGAGAGCCTACAAGACGAGAGTTGCTGCAGCTGCTGCCTGGATCCGACTGTGTTTTTTATATTTTAAGTCATATAGTGCAGTGGAATGCTTCGGCAAACTCTCTAGTTTGGTTTCATGTTTGTTTATGTGTCATGCCTTTCCAGTTATATCCTATGACCTTATTGGCAAAGAACGTTTTTCTTTTGACAAGCGTCAAAATAGTCGCTTAAAACTCAACATGAAAAAAAACTAAGATTATGGCATCCGGTTCCATCACTTCACAGTAAATAGAAGGGGAAAAGCAGTGACAGATTTTATTTTCTGGGGCTCCAAAATTACTGCAGATGGTGACTGAAGCCATGAAATTAAAAAATGCTTGCTCCTTGGAGGGAAACTATAACAAACCTAGACAGCATATTAAAAAGCAGAGACACCACTTTGCCAACAAAGGTCTGTATAGTCAAAGCTATGGTTTTTCCAGTAGTCATGTATGGATGTGAGAGTTGGACCATAAGAAGGCTGAGTGTTGAAGAATTGATGCTTTCAAATTATGGGGGCTAGAGAAGACTCTTCAGAGTTCCCTGGATTGCAAGGAGATCAGATCAGTCAATCTCAAAGGAAATCAACCCTGAATATTCATTGGAAGGACTGATGCTGAAGCTGAAGCTCCAATACTTTGGCCACCTGATGCAAAGAACTAACTCATTGGAAAAGACCCTGATGCTGAGAAAGTTTGAAGGCAAAAGGAAAAGAGGGTGGCAGAAGATGAGATGGTTAGACAGCATCACCGACTCAATGGACATGAATTTGAGCAAAGTCTGGAAGATAATGAAGGAAGAGAGAGGAGCCTGGTGTGCTGCAGTCCACGAGCAAAGAGTCAGACATGACTCAACAACTGAACAAAAACAAAGCACAAGACAGAGACAGACCTACAGCAGAAGTGCAATGAACAATGACTTGTTTGACACAACATTTCTATTTGTATAAGGATAAAATATAGGTCTGCCCATCCCACCCCCATCCTTCCTTCTCCCCATTAAGTCTTATCCAGCCAGTTCCCAGAGAAACCTGAAACAGAACAGACCTTGAATGAGAATTATGAAAGAAATTAATATCTTCTTGCTCTTTTCCCTCATCTGCCCACTAGACACAGCATAACTCTAGGGGGCAAGCACCATCTAATCTCAGCCACTGATGCCTGTACATTAATTACAACAGTTATCAAATGGCAATTTTACATCTCATTCTAATGAATCAACACATTATAACAAATTACGGACAAATAGAAGGATCCTGAGTAATGCACACACAGCAATGGAGGCCCAGATACTCTTCAATAATGGGAAGAATTCAAAACAGCAAATATTACTATAAAAGTTATTCTATATGCATTCTACAAGCCATAGTTCACAAATGTGAAATTGTGTCTGTGTTATTACGTCTATTGCTCATGGGCCTATGAACAAAATAGCAGAAAAAAGAAAAGGAATGGTCTAATCCAAAAGTGGGGGGAAGGCCTTTCAGGAGTGGCTGGAACAGACTTCAGGTTACCCACAACACAGGTGGCTCCAAAGGTGAAGACTAGAGTCCAAACCTAGCTCTGTTCTTTACCAACTAGGGCAAGCTTGGGGCATGTTATTTCTCTCTAAAAGCCCCAGTTTCTTCATCTCTGCACTGAAGATGTCAATATGGTGTGAATTAGTGACAGTGTGTGCAAAGCATCTGGCCAGTGTCAGGTACACGACAAACAGAGGCTGTCATCATGAGCTATATTCCACCCCTGGCATCTGTTTCTTCCTGTTTATATTCATTAAATTGATTTTTATTGTTGAAAGGGATTGTCCTAAAGAAATTATCTTGATGAATTCTTCTTAACTTGAAGAAATGTATGTTTCAAAGTCATAAACAGATTTCTATTTCTTACCTTCTTTCTTGATTTTTCTCAAGAACTTCAATTTCACCAACTGAGGATTTGATAGCAAGTAGCAGTCAAAATAATGCTTGCAATTTCTGTAAGATATACAAGAAGCTTAACAAGCATTTACTTATGGGTCAGGGGATCAGAGGTCAGAGAGTGAAAGGGAACCCCCTTCCCTATTCCAATTTCTTTCTAAAGTGAAACATATGCTGAAAAAATATTTAAAGAAAACCCTACCAGTTCACAGAATTCATAAAGTTCATGGATTCATCTTGAAGGGCACTTGGTATTCGAGAAGCAAACCCTCTAAGTCCTCACATCAGCTGGTGTCTTATGCCATCCTACCACAGTTCCACTTCCCCTGACAAAGAACTCAGGGTCACTAAAAGAAGTGCAACACAAAACTGCTAAGAGACATTTTGCTTGTATCCTCTCTTTAATTCTTTTTCACACACGTACATATAAGGTAACCTAGACACGAGACTGTCAACTTCTTCCCAATCCACTCTTTCCCGCTTTGAAACTCCGATTCTGCTCACAAATACCCAAGACACATTAGTAAACTGAAAACTATACAGCACATCTCTCTTCTTGCCACGATTCAGGATGCTCAATGTACCTTGATTTTCATCAATCAAGTTTAAAAAGCAGAACAGAATGTGAAAAACAGTAAGGTACTGATATATATAAAATATATATATATATATATCACTCCTTATTCCAAAAACACTCCAAATGGGTTAAAGATTGTAAATTGGAGAAAAATAAACTGGTAAGAGCATTAAAAGAAAATATGAGTGAACATTCTAATAATTTTGAAGTGGGGAAGAACTTTCAGTTATCCCATGTAAGGAAACAACCCAGAATTCATAAAGGAAATTTTGATCAAATAAAAATTTCAAAAAATTCTTGAACAAGGTTGAAAACCAAAAAAAAAAAATACAGTAACATAATAAAAAGCATGAAGTTGAAAGATTTTAAAAAAAGGATATTTATAATAAATAATTTATAAGCCAAATAACAAAAAGATCCACATAGCTTAATAAGCAATAGATAAATGCAAAAAGAGAATAAATGGCCAAAAGGAAAATTTTCAAAATAATTACAAAAGATCAATAAAACAAGAAAAGATACTCAAACTCAGTAAGATACTCAAACGATAATAAGCAGAGATATTGATAAAAATCTCAAACTGGAAACTTAAAGGGAAAAAAATGACAATACTCAGTTTGTGTGAGGAAAAGAGGCATTCTTGGACACTTTCTGGAGAGAAAAATTAAATATGTATAAAAAATGTGAATGTGCACGCTCTTTGACTATTATCACTGCAAGCAATTTATCTTAAAGACATTTTCAGGCAACTGTGCATACTTTATAAAATAAAAATAATTTTAAAGCCTCACAATAGGGAATTGATTAAATAAAATTATGACACACCCATACAATAGTACGTGCATGCTATGTTGCTTCAATTGTGTCCAACTCTTTACAACCCTATGGACTGTAGCCTGCCAGGCTCCTCTGTCCATGAGATTCTCCAGGTAAGAATACTGGCATGGGTTGCCATGCCCTCCTCCAGATCTTCTCGAGCCTATACATTTATTCAATGCTATATACAATGATGTTCATTTTTATTCCCTTGATAATTATTAAGTGAGAAATGCAGTAGCAAAACTGCATATACAGTATGATTCCTTTTGAAAGATGAAAAGGCAAGTCTCTATAAATCCATATAGTTATACACGCAGAGGAAGATGTGTTCTAGAAGGATGTGCTCCAATATGTCAACAGTTTCAATTCTGTGGGATTTCTGGAAAGATTTCTTTCTTTCCTCTTCTTTTCTTATCATTTGAATTTTCCACACTGTTTGTGCATTGCCTTTGTAAATAGATAAAAACAAAGTAAAAAAATTGGACTTCATGCTTTCATGTCTCAAAGTTCTACTGAATGACAGTAAACCTAAGTTGGCAGTTCAGTTCAGGTCAGTCGCTCAGTCATGACCGACTCTTTGAGGCCCCATGAATCACAGCACGCCAGGCCTCCCTGTCCATCACCAACTCCCGGAGTTCACTCAAACTCATGTCCATCGAGTCGGTGATGCCATCCAGCCATCTCATTCTCCGTCGTCCCCTTCTCCTCCCGCCCTCAATCCCTCCCATCATCAGAGTCTTTTCCAGTGAGTCAATTCTTCACATGAGGTGGCCACAGTATTGGAGTTTCAGCTTTAGTATCAGTCGTTCCAATGAACACCCAGGATCGATCTCTCTTAGAATGGACTGGTTGGATCTCCTTGCAGTACAAGGGACTCTCAAGAGTCTTCTCCAGCACCACAGTTCAAAAGCATCAATTCTTCGGCAATCAGCATTCTTCACAGTCCAACTCTCACATCCATACATGACCACTGGAAAAACCACAGCCTTGACTAGATGGACCTTTGTTGGCAAAGTAATGTCTCTGCTTTTTAATATACTATCTAGGTTGGTCGTAACTTTCCTTCCAAGGAGTAAGCGGCTTTTAATTTCATGGCTGCAATCATGTTCAAGTTGGCAGTTAGGACCCCTAATTTCATCTTATCCCAGCTGCTCTTCTCCCAAGGTGTGAGCAAGTACAATTCATGGTATTTCTAGTAGGTATTATTCTCTTTTATCTTAGTAAATATGATCTCAATACAGTAAATGATGCTTTTTAAAATCCATTCAAAACACAATAATTCTAATATAACTCTAATAGGATATATATTGGGCTTCCCTGCTAACTCAGATGGTAAAGGATTAGCCCGCATTTAAGGAGACTTGGATTTGATCCCTGAGTTGGGAAGATCCCCTGGAGAAGAGAATGGCAACCCACTCCAGTATTCTTGCCTGGAGAATTCCGTGGACAGAGGAGCCTGGTGGGCTACAGTCCATGAAGTCTCAAAGAATCGGACACAACTAAGCGACTGACCGACACTTTCACTTTCAGGAGGTATATTAGCTAATAATAATAGCATTATATATACACAAAAAACAGTTTATAAAGTGTTTCAACAAATATTATTAGTTACCCCCAATAACCCTATACTGTGGGCCAACTGGCTTTATTGTACATAATTTACAGGTGAATGTTAGAGAGTTCAGGTGAAATGAAGATGAAATAACAACATTCTGAAACAGATCAGGACTTATAAAGTGCGCAAACTCTAGCTAAAAGAAGTATCAAGGGAATGTATTTTAGTATGAAGAAAAATGAACTCAAGATGAAGGAAAGGAAAGCAAGAAACAAAGGTAAAAAAAAGAGATTATTGAAAGATAAAACTAACAAACACACAGAGTAAAAGAGAGAGGACAAAAGGTACTTTTTTGTGTGGTTAAAAAGTGAATCCAAAATACTATATAAAAATGACATGGTTGCTGTAAAGTTTCACTTAATGCATATTAACCTTCAGAGTGACCACTGAAAGAACAGATACGGAACATATACATTTCCACACAGATTAAGAAATAAAAGAAATAAAGCAAGCTAATAGTTCAACAGAGGACAGGAGAAGAGGGAAAATAAAGCAGAGAAAATGCATGGCAAATGGAAAAGCACAAGAGAAGATGGCAAAACTAAGTTCAAGTGTATCATCAGAGTAAATATAAATGTAAACTCACTTACTGAAAAACAGAGACTCTTAGATTGGCTTAAAATTCTGCTGTATACTGCTAAAAGACACATGCCTAAAACAAAACAACACAAAAATTTTTAAATTAGGAAATTTTTAAAAAATCAGTAAATCCTGAGAAGTGTGAGTACAAAAGGCAAAATCTATAATCCTAATAGGAGATTTTTAACAAATCTCTCTAAATGGCTAATAGATCAAGCAGACAAAAAATAGGGATATGAGTGTTTCAAATAACATTATTAATATTACTAATAGTCTTGATTTAGAACTTTTCATTCAATTAAAAAGAATAGGAATATTCTTTTCAAGACCACATGAAAACATTAATTAAAAAACTGATCATATTAGGTTACATAAGCTGTCTCTAAAATTTGAAATCCAATTTAACACAGGCCCCAGTCTGATCACAGTATTATTTTCAAATATATATTAAAATATATATATAATAGATACAATATATAATACAATGTACAATATATACACAATATAATATATATTATATACAATATTATTTCATATATATTATTTAACTACAAAAACATAACTTGAAAAACACAAAAAAAGAAACCTGTCTGGAAGCTCAAAACTCTCACAAATCCAACTTCTGTTTAATCCATAAACTTAAACAGAACACAATAATGGTAATTACAAAATACCTGCAACTGAATGCCAGCAATTTCAATTTCAAGGAGGCAGCTATAACATCAACCCTTTCCTTAAAAACTATTGGGGAGAAGACAAGTAAATTTTGATTGTTGTTTTGCTTTCAAAGAATGATCTATGGTTCAGGAGAGGCAGATAGCTCCAAGTGAAAAGAAAAGCTCTTCTTTATAGAAAAATGACAATTATGAATGTAGGCAGAATGAAAGAATAAGCAAATTATTATGCTGCAGTATTTCATCAAATTACTGATTAAGGCAATGATTATCAATCAGTGTTTTAATCATCAAACAAAAGATTGATGGAGAATTAGCCATTGTATGGTACCAAAGTAATACAACAAAGATTACTTCTTACTTGTAAGGACTGAAAAAAGATAAAATTCACAATGGAGGAATCAAACTGCTACCACTCTCATTCAATCATTAACCTCAGCATTATAAAATGTGCTTCCCAATGAGATACAATGAAGTGTACATCCTAACCAAAATGTTTAACAGGAATCTAATCACATTTTATATGAAATACAGAGGACAGAAGAAAAAGCTAAGAACTCCACCAGGAAACACTCAAATAAACCCAGGAGGTGGGGTATTCTGTGATAACTAGCATGGTGTCTGCAGGTAGTCAATCCCATAAAACAAGGAATGACTCTGGAGTAAAGAAGAGTAAGGGAATGTACACAATTGCAATGTATGTATGATCCCAGACTGGATCTTGGAGAAATTGAAGAGGATCAAGATATTAGGTGATGCAAAAAGGATTACTGATTTTGTTAGATGTGATAATATTAACCGAGAATCCACACAATGGAACACTATTCAGCTATAAAAAGAAAGTACTGACACAGGCTATATAACATTTTATTTAAGAATTCAGAACACAGAGATGGCTTCACTGGGGAATTCTACCAAACATATAAAGAGGAACTTAAGTCATCATATCACCCTGATACCAAAACCAGACGATACCAAAAAAGAAAATTACAGGCTGATATCTTGGATGAACACAGATGCAAAAATTCTCAACAAAAACTAGCAAATCAAATCCAAGAAAAAGATCATACGACATAATCATATTGGATTTATCCCCAGGTCACAAGGATGGTTCAATGTACACAAATCAATCAATGTGATACACCACATCAACGAAAGAAAAGAAAACAGAAAACCACATAATCATTTCAACAGACAGAAAAAGCACCTGATAAAATTCGACATCCATTCATGACAAAAACTCTTATCAAAGTAGGTGTTAAAGGAACACATCTCAATATAACAGAAACTGTTTATTACAAGCCCACAGTCAACATAATACTCAACAGTGAAAAGCTAAAAGCCATCCCTCACTAAAATCTGTAATAAGACAAGGATGCCCAGTCTCACCACTTCTACTCAACATAGCATTGGAAGCTCTACCCTTAGCAGTTAGACAAGAAAAGGATACAAAAGGTACCCAGATTAGAAAAGTGAAAGTGAAGTCTCTCAGTCATGTCTGACTCTTTGCAACCCCATGGATGGTAGCCTACCAGGCTCCGCAGTCCATGGGATTTTCCAGGCAAGAATACTGGAGTGGGCTGCCATTTCCTTCTCCAAAGGATCTTCCCAACCAAGGGATTGAAACTGGATCTCCTGCATTGCAGACAGATGCTTTACCATCTGAGACACTAGGGAAGCCCCCAGATTAGAAGGGAAGAGGTAAAATTGTCATTATAGGCAGATGACATGATTCTATATATAGAAAATCCTAAAGACTCCACACAAAAACTACTAGATAAACAAACTCAGTAAAGTAAAGGGATACAAAATTACCATACAGAAATCTGCTGCATTTCTTTACACTGGGCTTCCCTGGTGGCTCAGTTGGTAAAGGATCTGCCTGCAATGCGGGAGACCTGCATTTCTTTACACTGACACTGTAACTTTCAAAACTGCATCAAAAACGAACAAAAAAATTTTGACCAAGGAGGTTAAAGACTTACATGTGGAGAACTATAAGACATTGATAAAAGAAACTGAGGCTGATTCAAAGAAATAAAAAGAAAGCCCAAGCTTTTGGATGGGAAGAATTAATATTGTTAAAATGACCATACTTACCCAAAGCAATCTACAGAACTAATGTTATCTCTCTTAAATTACACATTACATTTTTCACAGAACTAGAACAAATAATCCTAAAGTTTATACGGACTCACAAAAGACCCAGAATTACCAAAGCAATCCTGAGGAAAAAGATCAAAACTGGAGACTTACCCTTCCAGGCTTCAGGCAATATTACAAAGTGACAATAATCAAAACAACATGGTACTGGCACAAAAATAGATATATGAATCAATGGAACAGAATAGAGAGCCCAGAAATAAACCTATATACCTATGGTCATTGAATCTTTGACAAAGGAAGCAAGAATAAAATATATTATGGAGGAAAGACAGTCTTTTCAGCACATTGTGTTGAGATAGCTGGAAAGTTGCATGTAAACCAAAGAGATTAGAACACACCCGCACATCATACACCAAAATAAAACTCAAAATGGCTTAAAGACTTAAATATAAATGAAGTGAAAGTTGCTTAGTCATGTCCAACTCTTTGCAACAGCATGGACTACAATCTATGGAATTCTCCAGGCCAGAATACCAGAGTGGGTAGCCTTTCCCTTCTCCAAGGGATCTTCCCAAACCAGGGATTGAACCCAGGTCTCCCACATTGCAGGTCTTTACCAGCTGAGCCACAAGGGAAGCCCAAGACATGACATAATAAAGCACCTGAAAGAGAACACCGGCAACACATTCTCTAACATAAACTGTAGCAGTGTTTTCTTAGGTCCGTCTCCTAAGGCAATAGAAATAAAACAAAAATAAATGAATGGGATCTAATTAAACTTACAAGTTTTTGCAAAGAAAGAAAACTGTAAACAAAATGCAAAGACAAACCCAAGACTGGGAAAGATATTTGTAAATGATGCAACTGACAAGGGCTTAATTTCCAAAATACACAAACTGCTCACACAACTCAATAACAAAAAAAGGAAACCCAATCCAAAAATGGGCAGACCTAAATAGACATTTCTCTAATGAAAACACATAGATGGCCAATAGGCACATGAAAAGATGTTCACTTTTGCTAATTATTAGAGAATTGCACATCAAAACTACAATTAGGTATCACTTCAACAGGTCATTAAAAAGTCTATACATAACAAATGCTGAAGAGGTGTAGAGAAAACGAAACCCTCAACACTGTTGGTGGGAATGCAAATTGGTACAGCCACTATAGAAAGCATCATGGAGGTTCCTCACAAAACTAAAAATAGAATTACAATATGATCCAGCAACTCTACTCCTTGGCATATACCCAGAAAAAACTCTAATTTGAAAAGTTACCTGAAGCCCAGTGTTTATAACAGCACTATTTACAATAGCCAAGACATGGAAGCAAACTAAATGTCCACCAAAAATGAATAAAAAAGAAAAAAAAGTGGAAAATAAAAAACAGTGAAATATAAAAAAAATATAAAAAAGTGAAATATAAAAAAAAAAAAAGTGGAACATTATCAGCCGTAGAAAAGAATAAAATAATGCTAACTACAGCAACCTGAATGGATTATCACACTAAGTGAAGTCAGAGAAAGACAAATACCATATGGTATTATTTATACATGGAATCTCAAAGAGGATACAAATGAACTTATTTACAAAACAGAAACAGACTCACGGACATAGAAAAGAAACTTCAATATGAGATAAATGAGGAGTTTGGGATTGGCAGATACAAACAACTATATGTAAAGCAGATAAATAACAAGGTCTTACTATATAACACAGAGAACTATATTCAATATCCTGTCTGCTCATGCTTGTGCTCAGTTGTGTCTGACTCTTTGCTACTCTTTGGACTGTAACCCACCGGGCTCCTCTGTCCATGGGATTCTCCAGGCAAGAACACTGGAGTGGGCTGTCATTTCCTCCTTCAGGGCCTCTTCCCGACGGAAGAATGAACCTGCATCTTCTGCGGCTCCTCCATTGGCAGGTGGATTCTTTATCACTGAACCACCTGGGAAGCCCACATTCTCTAACTACTGACATGGAATGTATATAAGTGAAAAAGTATAGAACAATGTTTATAATATGTTAACTTTTGTGTTAGAAAGGAAGAAGAAATAAGGCAAACATTTGTATGTAGTCCCTTGGACTGCAAGGAGATCCAACCAGTCCATTCTAAAGGAGATCAGTCCTGGGTGTTCATTGGAAGGACTGATGCTAAAGCTGAAACTCCAATACTTTGGCCACCTCTGCGACGAGTTGATTCACTGGAAAAGACTCTGATACTGGGAAGGATTGGGGGCGGGAGGAGAAGGGGACGACAGAGAATGAGATGGTTGGATGGCATCACTGACTTGATGGACATGAGTTTGAGTGAACTCCGGGAGTTGGTGATGGACCAGGAGGCCTGGCGTGCTGTGATTCATGGGGTCACAAAGAGTCGGACACGACTGAGTAACCGAACTGAACTGAACTGAAGAAAAACAAAGTGAAGACACACATATAGTGAACAGAGAGGAACAGGGTAGAGAAGAAAGAAAGGTGAGAGCACTCCTTTTTGTATCACCTTGTTACACTACTTGCTATCACTTTGTTAGGTTACTCAACCTAACTTTGTATTAGTTTGTAACATTACTTTTACATTAACAATGCAATATTACTAAGTAACAATGTAATATAACAACATAATATTAGTAACAATTAATTACCAATATTATGGGGCTTCCCTTATAGCTCTGTTGGGAAACAATCTGCCTGCAATGCAGGAGACCCGGATTTGATTCCTGGGTTGGGAAGATCTCCTGAAGAAGGAAGTGGTAACCCACTTCAGTATTCTTGCCTGGAGAATCTCATGGACAGAGGAGCCTTGGGGGCTACACTCCATGGGGTTGCAAGAGTCAGACATGATTCAGCGACTAAACCACCACCACTAATATTATAATTCAGTTCAGTTCAGTTCAGTTCAGTCGCTCAGTCGTGTCCGACTCTCCGCGACACCATGAATCACAGCACACCAGGCCTCCCTGTCCATCACCAACTCCCGGAGTTCACTCAAACTCATGTCCATCGAGTCAGTGATGCCATCCAGCCATCTCATTCTCGGTCGTCCCCTTCTCCTCCCGCTCCCAACCTTTCCCAGCATCAGAGTCTTTTCTAGTGAGTCAACTTGTCGCATGAGGTGGCCAAAGTATTGCAGTTTCAGCTTCAGCATCAGTCCCTCCAATGAACACCTAGGATCAATCTCCTTTAGAATGGACTGGTTGGATCTGCTTGCGGTACAAGGGACTCTCAAGAGTCTTCTCCAACACCACAGTTCAAAAGCATCGATTCTTCGGTGATCAGCTTTCTTCACAGTCCAACTCTCACATCCATACATGACCACGGGAAAAACCATAGCCTTGGCTAGACGGACCTTTGTTGGCAAAGTAATGTCTCTGCTTTTTAATATATTATCAAGGTTGGTCATAACTTTCCTTCCAAGGAGTAAGCGTCTTTTAATTTCATGGCTGCAATCACCATCTGCAGTGATTTTGGAGCCAAATTGTAATATTATATCGTTATATTACATCATTATTTATACATATTTTAAATATTATTTTGATTCTTAGGATATTTGAATACATTATAATTCAAAACAAGGAAAATAAAAATTTTCCCTCCCCATTTAAAAAAGTGCTGCATATAAGAATGCACTATGTATAACTAAAACAATCCTTATAGAAAATTAACTTTTAAAAATAATGTACTTTTTTCAAAAAAAGTAGTATTACTTTATATATTTTTTGTATCTATGTGATATAGTTTTACTAGTTTACATACAGTAAAGTTCATCATTTTTATTGTACTATTCTGTAAGTTTTGATCCTCATATAGCCACCAACACAATAAGATACCAAACAGCTCCATCACAACAATCTACTACTGTTCCTTTGTAATCAATTCTTCCCCCAACCCCCAGGCAACAACTGATTTTTTCATCCCTATAGTTTTGTCTTTACCAGAAAGCACATAAATGAGATAATATGTTATGCAGACTTTTTAGTCTGTCTGCTTTCATCAGCATTAACAAATAACATAGTGGCTCAGATGGTAGAGAATCTGCCAGCAATGTGGGAGACCCAGGTTTGATCCCTGGAGAAGAGAATCTTCACTTTAACCCAGTCCAGTATTCTTGCCGGGGGAATTTCATGGACAGAGGAGCCTGGTGGGCTACAGTCCATGGGGTCACAAAGAATCAGACACAACTGAGCAACTTTCACTTTCACTATTTTAAAAAACAGATCAAAAATAAATGATCTGAGTACAAGAAGTTCAAAAAATTCCGATGTTACTACTAAGAAAATAAAAGGAATAATAAGATAAAACAGAAAATAATGAAAAAAAACCAATAAGGATGAGTTAGCAACTAAACTGGAGAAGGCAATGGCAAGCCACTCCAGTAGTCTTGCCTAGAAAATCCCATGGATGGAGGAGCCTGGTAGGCTGCAGTCCATGGGGTCGCTAAGGGTCGGACACGACTGAGCGAATTCACTTTCACTTTTCACTTTCACACACTGGAGAAGGAAATGGCAACCCACTCCAGTGTTCTTGCTTGGAGAATCCCAGGGACAGGGGAGCCTGGTGGGCTTCCGTCTATGGGGTCGCACAGAGTCGGACACGACTGAAGTGACTTAGCAGCAGCAGCAGCAGCGACTAAACAATGAACAAAAGGTAATAGATAAAATAAAGCCTGTGTGTCTTTCAATGGAATCCGACAAGACAGTTAAAAGAAATGAACTAGATTTGCACATAGTGTATTCATTTGAACAGTTCTCAAAATTAAAATGTTGAGTAAAAAATATAAGTTGAATGATTACACCATTATATATACACCATATATAATACCATATAGATAAGCAGTTGTAAACTGTACATAAGAAAGAGTGAGTTTTTAGAAGCAGCTAGAAAACTGTTTTTTAAAGGAACACCTTCCACACTAAACAGTGTGGGTGTTACTATGAAAGAATGAAGGAGGCATGTGGGAAACATGGGGAAAGTAGATTAGACACAAATACCATAAAGTATTAGCAGTTGTTAACCCAGGGTGATAGAAATGCAGGTGTTCTCTTATATTCATAATTTTCTTTGTATTTCAAATTTATCATAACAGGCAAAAAAACAAAACAAAAATGCAATTAGATGGCTCACTCTCCACCTCGGTTGCAGCACTTAATGGCTGCGTGACCTTGGAGAAGTTAACTTCTCAAAAGCGTCTTCTTCCAGATATAAATCAAGCATTGATACCAATTTGGTTATTATGAGGTTTATGTGGGGAACATGAATTAACCAGTCAGCACTGGGGCACTCAGCAGTTTCTGAAGGTAAATGCCATCCACATGCAAAGGCCTATACTGTAATGCCGCAGAAATCCAGCTGGCCTCGCCTGAGCTCTGGAAGCAGCCCATGACGTGACAGTCGGGGCAACTTAGGAAGGCTGAGCAGGAGGCCTGATGAACCCTGACACTGTTCTAAACCCCATGCCCAAGGGGAGGGACAGGAAGAAAAACCTAAAATATTAATGCATAGAAAAACACAAAAGGGCCCAACATGGACACTATGATTTTATTACTGACTTCTTAAATAATAATATCATTGTTCACTGTCAAGAAATAAATTATATCTACAATTTTAAAATACTTTCCATTTTCTAAAAAATAAACTTGTGATTGTATTAACTGCACAGGCATTCACCAACTAGACTCTAAATAATTTACAATAAGCAAACCACCTTCTCTGTCTCACAAGTCTAGCACAATGCTGGGTACACAGCAGGTTACCAGTAATAACTTGTTGATTTGGTGACAGCTTCCCAGGGGGTGCTAGTAGTAAAAACCACCTGCCAAAGCAGGAGACATAAGAGATGCAGGTTCGATCCCTGTGTGAGGAAAATCCCTTGGAGAAGGAAATGGCAACCCACTCCAGTACTCATGCCTGGAGAATCCCATGGACAGAGGAGCCTGAGCCTGGTGGGCTACAGCCCATAGCTTTGCAGAGTCGGACATGACTGAAGCAACTTAGCATGATCATCACTACGACAGCTGAAGAAAAATCTCAAATAATAGAAAAGCCCAGAAAACCTCCAGAGACAAAACAGTTGTCAGCTTCCAGATTATTAAGCATGCAAATGCTTTAAATATCCAATGAAACCACCATCTTCAGAGAAGGAACTGGTGTCTCAGTTATTAAGCATATTTATGGCAGCCAAAGATGGCTGCATCTGTGTCTTACCTTCAGGTGTTGCTGCTGCTGCTGCTAAGTCACTCCAGTCACGTCTGACTCTGTGCGACCCCACAGACAGAAGCCCACCAGGCTCCCCCGTCCCTGGGATTCTCCAGGCAAGAACACTGGAGTGGGTTGCCATTTCCTTCTCCAATGTGTGAAAGTGAAAAGTGAAAGTGAATTCGCTCAGTCGTGTCCGACCCTTAGCGACCCCACGGACTGCAGCCTACCAGGCTCCTCCATCCATGGGATTTTCTAGGCAAGAGTACTGGAGTGGCTTGCCATTGCCTTCTCCGACCTTCAGGTGTTACAGAACCTCAAAAGGGCTCTGACAAAAAAACTGGAAATCATTCAAACTATTTTTTTTAAATTCATACTATTATTACTGTTTTTTTTATTGGGGTGTAGTTGCTTTACAATGGCATTGGTTTCTACTGTACAACAAAGTGAATCAGCTATAAGTATACATATATCTCCTATCTCCTCAACCTCAGCTCAGCTGGTAAACAATCCACCTGCAATGCAGGAGACTCTGGTTCAATCCCTGGGTCAGGAAGATCTCCTGGAGAAGGGAAAGGCTACCCAATTCAGTATTCTGGCCTGGGGAATTCTGTGGACCGTATAGTCCATGGGGTTGCAAAGAACTGGACATGACTTAGAGGCTGTCACTTCCTCAACCTCCCTCCCATCACCTAGCCCACTCTCATAGGTCACGACAGAGCACCGAGCTGAACTCCCTGGGCTGTACAGAGCTTCCCACTAGCTATCAATTTTACACACAGTAGTGTACATATGGAGAGTTTTTCAGAGTTCTTAATATATTAATGTACATTTTCTGAGAAGAGGATATGTTGTGCAACGTTTCTCAAATTTATCTGAACAAAGAACCTATTTTAAATTTCACAGCCTCTGGCAAGACTAGAATTCTGCACTTTGGGAAATCCTGTCCTAGAACATCTTGTATTCACTGAATTGTGAAACTAATTTTAATAATTTAACAAATAAATATTTAAATAGTTGAAATAAAAACAAAAACAAAAAGCTGAAAAAACTGGTTCAATTAATGGAAACTGAAAAATCTTCATTGAGACACAACTGAGTAGCCCAATGACATGGCTACCATACCTCAGGCAGAACAGGCAACAATGTGTATGTCTGTTTAAGGACACCCAAAAATGTTCATGAAAGTTCTTAATAGCACACTATTCATGACAGCCCCAACCAGGAAACAACCCATGATAAAAGAAAGAAAGAAATTTGGAGAATAGTACTTTATGCA
This sequence comes from Moschus berezovskii, assembly GCF_049115385.1. NCBI lineage: Eukaryota > Metazoa > Chordata > Mammalia > Artiodactyla > Moschidae > Moschus > Moschus berezovskii. The sequence goes on along the minus strand of NC_142460.1, from coordinate 129,249,962 downwards.
AAATGAAGACAAACTACACCTCCCATGACAGCATGGAGAATCTCTCAACCATAATGGTGAGCTAAAGAAGCCAGGAGCCTGAAGAAGAGACATTATGATGCTGTTTACACAAAGTTGAAAAGCAGGCAGAAGTCATCTTTGGTGTTAAGAATTCAGGACAGTGGTACCCCCTGGGGAGAGGGAGGAAATACAATTGGGAGAGTCTGGAGGGGACCTTTGAGGGTGCTGGCCATGTGCTATTTCTATATCTAAATGGTGGCTATAGGTGTGGTCACTCTAATAATTTATCTTCTAACTTGTACACTTTTCTTTTTGCACACCATACTCCAACAGAAAGGTAAAAAGAGCTTGGCAGTTCAATCAGTTACCTGTTTATTCAGATACCGTGTGCAATCTATGTAGGCAGGTGTCCACATGATATGCTGGCCCTGGGTGTCCCAACTGTGGGAAAAGCACCAGGCACTAAGTCATGTCATCTTCAAGAGAGTCCATGATTTAAGGACCTTTTACTGTTCACATTTAGCAGGTGAGTAAACTAAGGCTTGCTGCTGCTGCTGCTGCTAAGTCGCTTCAGTCGTGTCCGACTCTGTGCGACCCCATAGACGGCAGCCGACCAGGCTCCGCCGTCCCTGGGATTCTCCAGGCAAGAACACTGGGGCGGGTTGCCATTTCCTTCTCCAATGTGTGAAAGTGAAAAGTGAAAGTGAAGTCGCTCAGTCGTGTCTGACTAGTAGTGACCCCATGGACTGCAGCCCACCAGGCTCCTCTGTCCATGGGGTTTTCTAGGCAAGAGTACTGGAGTGGCTTGCCATTGCCTTCTCCAAAACTAAGGCTTAGGAAGAGTTGATATCTTGCCCAAAGTCACAGGCTATAAACAAAGGCAAACACAGGTACAAACACAGGTAGAACCAAAATCAAATAGAACTCCAAACCTCATATTCCTGGTCACCGCCCTTCCTATCCTAGGGTGTCTGCTGCAACCCTCATGACCAGAGCTACCCTGAGCCGGGTGAAACTTCCTCTAACCACTGAACCTTGAGAGAAACAGTAAAGTGGCATCACAGCCTTACCATCTTTATACAGCAAGACTCAAGATGCCCATTCTCAAAACCTGACATATGAGTTGTTAATCACAGTCAAAAAAAAAACCTGACAATTCATGCAGGTATGGACCTTTCATTTTGCATCAGAAACATGCTGGGTACAAGAAAATAAACTGGAGGCATGGGTGGAGGGATCAGGTCAAATACAAGGGTTCCAGGGAAATGGAAAAGAGCATTATGGCAATGGTATAATTATTTAAGCCAAAATAATCTGATATTCTTCCCTGGGGTGCAAAAACGTTGCTTATTTTCTGCAAAGTGAAAATTAATTGAATTATTTAAAAACATATAAAATGTTTCTAATTACAAATGTATGTTCATCATAGAACTGTGAATGCAAAAACAAAGACAATAAAAGCTGAAAGATCATGTTCAATTTTGAAGACAGGAGAAAGCAGGGAAAAAATAGCATATTCATTAGAAGATACAATTACAATCTAAAAAACTTTCAACAGGTTAGAATAGAGCCAAAGCAAGATGAAATCTGGTGAAAACAAATTTACTGATTTGTGTCAGAATTCAAAAAACCACCTGTACAAGAGAGGATGGGAAATCATTTTAAGAGCAGTCGAAGTTAAGAAGACTTAATGTTTTAGTTGAATATGAACTCAATATGAAGAAAGGTGATGATGTAAAGGAGTAACTGGATAGTGAGGACACAAGGATTCTAGTCCCAATGGCTGAAGAAGGGGACAAGTTACTGAATTTTGGGTGTTGCTTCTCTCGTTAGAATCTTTAAGAGAGTGGGCCAGATACCTCTCAGGCCCTGTTTAGTTCCAGTAGAACAGAGACAATGTTCATTTTTATAGCTTCTGAGTCCCCAGTGTCTAGGACAGAAAGCATTCTCCAAGTGCTTGTAAATGAATGACAATGCTTACCGAAATTCTACAAGTTAATACCATAATGTGTCCAGACAAAACACATACACACACTAAAACCCCTAATACACTCTTAGGTTCAAGAAACAGGAAAAAGTCTGGGAAAAAGGGATCATAATCCTATAGCTACATATATGTTCCATTTTAAAAGGAAAACTGACAAGTTAGATTTAGTGCAGAGGAAGGTTAAGGGTTTATCTTCTCCCATAATAAGGACTGTATGAAGTAGTGGCTGAAGGAACTGGGGCATATTCTGTTCTGGGGAAAACAAAAGCTTAGAAGGACCATGACAGATGCTTTCAGATACTTTGAACAATACATCAGTGTAACTCTGGAAGGCAGATGGAAGCCCAAGGATAAAAATCAGTGGGAGGATTCAGTACAGATGACTGTACTAGAATGGGCTGCTCCTCACCAACAGAAATCTTGAAGCAGTAGGCAGAAATTGTCAAAGATTAATTCCTTACTGAGTTTTAAGTTATTTTAGATAACTTCTAAGGTCCCTTCCAACTTCAAAATTCCATGACTTTGCTATTGTTTAAAATGTAGTATATAGAGGACTTCTCTGGTGGTCCAGTGGCTAAGATTCCCCACTCCCAATGCAAGGGACCCAGGTTTGATCCCTGGTCAGGGAACTAGATCCCACATGCCGTTAACTAAGACTGAGGACAGCCAAATAAATAAATAAATGTTAAAAATAAAATAAAATGTAGGATATAGAAAAGGCTTCATTTTGCATAACAGTTTAAAGTTGTTCCATTTTAAAGAATGGATTTGAAGAACAATGAGTTTAAGAAAACCATTGGTATTAAGCATAACTCTGGCTGCTATGCAGTTTTAGGTAGACAGTGAGTATGAATACCTAAAGGTTCATTCTTATTTCCCCATCCTGCCCTTGCACCCCCTGCTGGTGGCAGCAGTACCACCTTCAGATACTCAGCTGTGTGGGAGGAATGCCCTTCCTTCCAGCCTCATTAGAGTAGAAGCCTCCAGTCTCCTGCCTATTGAGATACAAGACACCTGGGCTTTTAAAAACCTATTTTAAAAAGGCATGCACTATTTATAAACAAGGCATTTTAGTGTAGGAATAACAACAGAAGGAAATACAGCGCTCTGCAACCATGGGCTCCACTAACTTTTGATTAAAAACGTTAAAAAATAATTTTTAAAAAGTTCCCAGAAGCAAAACTTGAACTTGCCATGTGCACTGGCAACTATTTACATATCGTTGACCTTGTATTTACAAAGAACACAACTAAATGCTATATTTTACATAACATTTATGTTAGGTATTAGAAGTAACCTAGAGATGATTTAAAGTATATGAAGGATGTGCATGGATTATATGCAAATATTATGCCATCTTAAGGATTTGTGATGGATTTTGGTATCTGAGGGAGCCCTAGAATTTCTGCAGTTTGTGGAGTGTAGGATCTTTAGACTGAGAAAGATGAAGAGCAGCCAAAAGTAGCAGGACCTGGCAATCTGCAATTTTCTCTTTGCTTTTCATTTGCAATTTCTCTTTGCTTCTGCCCTATATGCAACTGTATCCAACACACACACAAACACAGTGTACTTTTTGTAATTTGCAATACATGTTAGAATTTTAAGCAGGGTTTAAAACTTTTTTTTTTTAAATTGAAGTATAGTTGATTTTCAATGTTGTCAGCAGGGTTTGTTTGTTTTAAGGTTAAGTGGACTTTTGGGCTTAAGTATGTATCATGTCTACAGCAATTTACAAAGCACATTTCACAACATGGTAAAATGGGTGTCACCATGTCATTTTTTCAGAGACCAGTGCAGCCCAAGAACAGGTGGACCTGGAACCCAAGTTCAGGTTCAACTCTAAATGCTATGTTCCTTCTTAGAGCACAGCGCCTGTAGAAGAGTCCAACCTCACAGCCTTTCGAGATTCTGGTGCAGGGATCAAAGTGTACAAAAAAAGTTGACACAACTCTGCCCTGAGTGGTGGGCAGTCTGAGGGAGTCACAGGACAGAACAGCCGGTGGGAAGAAGCAACAGGATAACCAGGTCCGGAAGAGCTAGGAAAACTGGAAGTGTAGCAAAGAGTGAGTAGCAAGTAGCCAGTGCAGCAAAGACTGAGTAGCAAGCCAGGCAGAGCAGCACCAAGGCTGACTTGACAGCTTGGCTGCCTGTCTCTGATTTGTTAGAGTTTCACTCATTGGAGGAAAAGGACAGTGACAGCTGATCTAGTTAATACTTCTTCCCATTGTGGCTCTAAATGAGGAGTATTAACAGATCTCTTGTCACTCGTGTCTGTCAAACCAAGTTACCGCTTCCCTTGTTCTTAGCTATTTGAATGTATTTCATTCATTCATTCAATATGCTGGACCTAGGATAGAGACTGGGCTGCCTGGCCCTCAAGTTTCAGACACAATGCAGGTTCACAACTCCAAGTTTCAGACTGAACATTATAAGCAAAGCCCACCTGGAGAAGATGGAGGAAGACCCTCTACAAGTCACGTCGAGCTTTACCATGCCTTCCCTTCTCTTCCAATTCACAATGTTTCAAAAGCTCTGGTTGCAAGAGCAAATCAATATTTATTATATGCAACATTTTACTAAAAATCAATGCTCATAGTCTCAAAAAAGATATTTGCCAAAAAGCGTGCTATTAAACAGATTGCAACTCTTGAATCTGCTGTGCCAAGCCATTTAAAAGCACCTGTTTGACTCTCCCATTGTGAATCTCATTCATGAAGCTGTGGCGTGGGTACCTACTACACCGTGGGCAGGGAAGAGCAATGATAGCTGTTAGAGATGCAACAGAAAAGCGTATTTGGCCTGGACATTATATGGTGGCAGAAGGGAAAAAGGCATTTCCTCAAACGGGGTTCTACCTGTATTATCCAATAGTGAACAGAACAGAGCTGGAGACAGCACAGAGACAAGGCAAATAATGTGAAAGGGAAGAAAAAGACAGAAATATTCAATGGAGTATTTTTTTTAGGGATAAAGAGAGTTGAGTCCGATCTTGAATATGACCACTAAATTTAGTATATATAGCTATGTTTTCCTGAGATACCATGGTGTTTTATGATGATTATATATATATATATATACACACACACATATATCTTTATATGATCTTTAATGATTTAATTGAGCTTAACTCTTTAAACTCCTCGAATCTTTTAGGGAAAGAAATAGAATATACAACAAAACTTGCAGCTACATAAATGATCCTTAAAATCTTATAAAGGAGACTATTATATGCAATTTTAACCAATATGGATAATTTCTCAATTAAAATAAGATGGGCTTACCTGTAGAATTTCACACGAGACTAAAGTACCAGCTGAAATGTTTTGTTTTCCATATTCCATGCTTTAATTACAAGATTTGCCATGAACTACTGAACAGAAGAACAGAAAAAGAATATATTTCAGTCATAACAACATTGGGCATGATAACATCTAAAACTAATGTTCTACGAACTTATGGTTGCGGGGGAAGGGGAGGGATAGTTGGGGAGTTTGGGATCAACAGGTACACACTGCTATATTTAAACTGGATAAGCAACAAGCACCTATTCCTGTAAGGAACATGGAACTCTGCTCAATGGTATGTGGCAGCCTGGATGGGAGAGGAGTTTGGGGGAGAATGGATTCATGTATGTCTGAGTCCCTTTGCTGTTCACCTGAAACTATCACAACATTGTTAATCAGCTACATCCCAAAACAAAATAAAACATTTAAAAAATTCATAAAATTAATGTTTTATATCTATTATCGACATTATTTTCATTTCTGTTAAAGCTTTGATCCTCTCTTCTTTCTCTTTGCTCTCAAATCACTTCATGCATCTCATCTGGATTTATATTTGGCCACTGTCTTGATCACTACAAACAAAGCTAGTGGAGGTGATGGAATTCCAGATGAGCTACTTCAAATCCTAAAAGACAATACTGTGAAAGTGCTTCACTCAATATACCAGCACTCAAAATTTGGAAAACTCAGCAGTGGCAACAGGACTCAGTTTTCATTCCAATCCCAGAGAAGGGAAATGCCAAAGAATGTTCAAACTACCGCAAAATTGCACTCATCTCACATGCTAGCAAAGTAATTCTCAAAATCCTCCAAGCTAGGCTTTAACAGTACGTGAACCACAAACTTCCAGATGTTCAAGATGGATTTAGAAAAGACAGAGGAACCAGAGATCAAATTGCCAACATCTGTTGGATCCTAGAAAAAGCAAGAGAATTCCAGAAAAACATCTGCTTCACTGACTATGCTAAAGCCTTTGACTGTGTGGATCACAACAAACCGTGGGAAATTCTGAAAGAGATGGGAATACCAGACCACCTGACCTGCCTACTAAGAAACCTGTATGCAGGTCAGGAAGCAACAATTAGAACTGGATATGGAACAATGGACTGGTTCCAAGTTGGAAATGGGGTACATGAATGCTGATTATTGTCCACCTACTTATTTAACTTATATGCAGAGTACATCACACAAAATGTTGAGCTGGATGAAGCACATGCTGGAATCAAGACTGCGAGGAGAAATATCAATAACCTCAGATATGCAGATGATACCACTCCTTATGGCAGAAAGTGAAGAAGAACTAAAGACCCCTTGATGAAAGTAAAAGAGGAGTGTGAAGAAGTTGGTTTAAAACTCAACATTCAAAAAACGAAGATCATGGCATCTAGTCCCATCACTTCATGGCAAATAGATGGGGAAACAATGGAAACAGTGACAGACTTTCTTTTCCTGGGCTCCAAAATCACTGCAGATGGTGACTGCAGCCATGAAATTAAAAAATGGTTACTCCTTGGAAGAAAAGCTATGACAAACCTAGACAGCATATTAAAAAGCAGAGACATTACTTTGCCAACAAAGGTCCGTCTAGTCAAGGCTATGGTTTTTCCAGGGGTCATGTATGGATGTGAGAGTTGGACTGTGAAGAAGGCTGAGCAGTGAGGAACTGGTGCTTTTAAACTGTGGTATTGGAGAGTCGCTTGGAATGCAAGATCAAGCCAGTAAATTCTAAAGGAAATCAGTGCCGAATATTCACTGGAAGGACTGATGCTGAATCTGAAGCTCCAATACTTTGGCCAACTGATAGAAGAGCAGACTCATTGGAAAAGACCTTGATTCTGGGAAAGACTGAAGGCAGGAAGAGAAGGGGATGACCGAGGATGAGATGGTGGGACGGCATCACCAACTTCATGAACACTGAGTTTGAGCAAGCTCTGAGAGATGGTGAAGGACAGGGAAGTCTGGCGTGCTGCAATGCATGGGATTGCAAACAGTCTGACACCACTGAGCAACTGAACAACTGTCTAGATAACAGGCTTTATTTTCAGGACTAAAATTACCCCAACAACCATTCATTTGAATGAACTTTCTAGTTTAGGAGAAAAAAAGAGTCTTAGACTCTTATCTCTAAATAGTAAATAGTTCCTTTCTCTACACTGATACAGGTTCAACGTATGCTTTTATCAGGCATCAACAGATTTTGAGAGCAAAAACTCAGCTCCCTAACTCTGTCTAAGCCGCCTGGGGGGAAAAGGGTCAAAACACAAAGCCGTTCCCAGCTGAAGACTGCTAACTCAAATCTTCCTTAACTCTAAAAACAAAAAGAAAACAAACAAACAAACAAACAAAAAAACTTGTGGCTGACAAAGCAGCCACCTCCTAAACGCTGGTACTATGTGCAAAACACAGACAGCAAAGAAAACCATCTCTGCTTTGCAAATTTCCCTCTTAGAAAAACAATGAGAAGGGGAAGAGAAAGAAAGAATACGGAATGCTACTCCTGCTTCCTGCTGGTATCGTTACTTACTGCTTGAAAAAGTGAGGCTCCATTACACCTTCAAGGTTTCCTTTAAAATGACTTGTAGGCTTGCTAAGACCGCCTCTTAAAAATCACATAGCCCCAGCCCCTTGAAGTTTCCTCCTCCCTCTGGCCAATTCGCCCGCCCATCCTTCTTAGGTCCGTATTCCTCCCAATCCCTCCCCAGGAGGGACAACCCTCCCACAATTCGGCTACTGGGCCCTTCCCCAGAGTCTGGGCAATGAATTACCCCAGGCCTGCTGGGGAACCCGACACCGAAACACCGTCCCATCTCCTCCCCCGCAGACACGGCCAACCCAGCTGCTCCCAGAATGTGCCACCGGAGCGGCCCAAGGCGACGGGCTGGGGTGGGCTGCGCCCTGGGGCGGGTCAGGGAGGACAGCGGGCTCCTGCTAGCCTCGGCCTGGCCCCACCACGCAGCCCGGCGCTCCGCGATGTCGCCCACAGCCCCACGGGGACCCTTCTCCCGCGCTCACCCGGTGCGGCAGCTGAACGTCGCGGAGGCCAGAGCCCCAGGGCTCGGCTGATCGCGGTTCCACCCCAGCCGCGCTCCGGGAGAGGGCCTGAGGAGTAGGCGGCACCGCCCTGCCCGCCACCCGGCCGAGCCGCCCCGGCCCGGGTGTCCCTGCAGAGGGCGCGGCGCGGAAGGAGCGGGTCCTGGGGCCACGCCCGCCACCCGGCCCGGGGAGTGGGGGCGGGGGGCGAGGGCTCTCCAGGGCTTCCGCGCCTACCCAGAGCCGCTGCCCACACTCACCTCCGGCGCAGGGCGCGCACCCTGCTCCGACGCGGGCGGGCAGCGGACTGTCCCTCCCCGCGCGCACACGCAGCCTCCGGCAGCCACACGCACCGCCGGGCGCGCGCAGACCACGCGCCGCGCCCGGGAGCCCCTCGCTAGCTCGCTCGTACGCACGCGCGGGCCCCGAACCCAGCTGGCGGGCTGTGGGGATCTGCCCCCAGCCCTCCGCGCTGTTCCGCGCGCGCGCTCTGGATCCTCGCCATCAGCTTGCATGTCACGCACCGGGGTGCTAGGTAGGCAATTTACAGTTGAGCCTAGCCGGGGTGAGTCGATGTAGAGGCCGACTTCGGGAAGGATTTCGATTTAAGACGCGCTCCTATTTGCTCTCCTAGCCCTGTTTTCAGGTTGCGTAAATGCCCGGCCTTGAGGCAATCTGGGAGGGATTTACTTATTGCACTCCGCACAGAGCTAGGAAGGAAAGAAGAAACCTTGCGGAGTTCCTTTGCTCTAGCGTAAGAAACGCACGTTTTCCTTTTAGAATCAATAGAAAACGGAGGGTGGGGATATGTCGTGGTTACAATGGTCCAGGGTGTGAACAGAAGTCCCTGGCGTCGCGCGCTCTGGTGAAATGCCGCTCGGTAGTCTTCCTTTGCCCTGGAGAATTCAGAGGAAGTCTGTCCCACCGAACTGCTGCTCCCCGGGAGGAATGGAGAGGCTTTGAGGCGCGGGAGCTGAGTGTGCTGTTTTTGAGGCGCGCCTCTGGTTGTACCGGTCTCTGGGTGGCAGTTGTTGAATTAATCCAGGAATAGTATTTCCTCTCCTCTCTCGGCACCCCTGAAGTAGTGGCATCTGAAAACTGCTTCCCATTTTGTCGTACCGTGAACCATTTGGCTGCATCATCGCGGTTGAAAAGCTGGATGAAAGTTCAGTGAACGCCCATGTGCATTCCTCCAAGAAATGAGTAACTCTTAACATTGTGCTTTCTTTCTATGCCGTCTCTTGCCTAAATAAAGACAAAGACATTCTCCAGTGCAACCACATTAGAAACTAAATCACATCTAAGAAACTTGATAACTTGATATTACCTAATATCTAGCTCATATGCAAATTTCTACAGTTGTCAAAAAAGTTTTGTCTTGGTTTTATGGAGAAATAGCCCAATAAAGAGTCATGCATGCCTTTGTTGTTATGGTTGTCTGTTTTATTGGAGAATAAATAGAAAATAAACCCTCTACCTGTTTTTGTGGTATTAAGTTTTTGAAGAATGTGCGCCAATTATTTAAGCAGAAGATTCTTTCTTAATTTGTCTGACTTTGTTTCCCTCCTGATGTCATTTAATTTTTTCTCTAAAAAATTAGACACCACTTTGCCTGTAAGCTCAAAGAAAGGTTGAGAGGTTTGATTGTTGTTGTTCAGTCACTAAGTCATGTAGACTCTGCAACCCCATGGACTGCAGAACGACAGGCTTCCCTGTCCTTCACTATCTCCTGAAGTTTGCACAGTCATGTCCATTGAGTCGATGATGCCATCCAACCATCTCACCCTCTGTTGCCCCCTTCTCCCCCTGCCCTCAATCTTTCCCAGCATCAGGGGCTTTTCCAATGAGTTAGCTTTTTGGATCAGGTGGCCAAAGTATTGGAGTTTCAGTATCAGTCTTTCTGATGAATATTCAGGGTTGATTTCTTTTAGGACTGACTGGTTTGATCTTCTTACTGTCCAAGGGACTCTTAAGAGTCATCTCTAGCACCACAATTTGAGAGCATCAATTCTTTGGTTTGATTAGATGGCAAGAACCCTTCTAAGATGGCACACTTTATGAGGTGCTCTTCTTATTGTTTTCCTTCAGGAAGAACATTTTAAATATTAAGCACCTGTTATTCTTATATGCATAATATTAAGTTGTACCAGTATCAGTGGTTACTAAAATCTGAAGTGTTCTCCATATTCTCTATTAAAGTCCACTTACTCTTTTGTAGTTAATGAGTGATCAGTGGAGTGGAGACTTTGAAAATGTTTGGAGGAGAAGGTCCTAAATCCCTGCAAGGAGAACATAGGTTACAAATCTACTCACCTAGGTGGATGGAGTAATCATTTGGATTATTCTGGTACCTCCTACTTCAGATCACCTAATGTTAGAAGCCTCATTGAATTACATACTTACTTAGTTCAAAGAACAGTAAAATTCTGTACTCAGTGGAGTTTGAACCACCTTAGAGTTCTTTTGGATGTGTGTGTGCAAGCTAAGTCACTTTAGTTGTGTGCAACTCTTTGCAACCCCATGTACTGTAACTCTTCAGGCTCCTCTGTCCATGGGATTCTCCAGGCAAGAATACTGGAGTGGGTTGCCATTTCCTTCTCCAGGGCATCTTCCCCACCCAGGGATCGAACCCATATCTCTTGTCTCCTGCATTAGCAAGCAGGTTCCTTACCACTAGCGCCACCTGGGAAGCCCATTCTTATGGGTAATTCAAGGGAAAGGCTACCCACTACAGTATTCTTGCCTGGAGAATTCCTTGGGGTAGCAAAGAGTCGGACATGACTGAGTGACTTTCACTCACTCACTGGTAAAAAATAGTCATACTTTCTACAAGGTCTTGTGATGTATGTTTTAAGAAGACTTGATAAAATCCAGGGGAAGTTTCCTGTATTTAACTGAGCAAACCTGAACTAAACTCCCAGTTCCATTCCAATAACAGAAACAAATCTCAAGAATATATAATATATATATGTAGTGTCAGTCTGTGGCTCATATCATAAATATCCAGGAGTGTGAGCTCATCCATTTATGCTCATAAGCTCCACTGGGTGAGATCTATGTCAAGTTTACACTGTACAACAATGGCCACTTTGACAATTTTTAGTAAGTCAGTGGATCATATCAATGGTTTTTGTTTGCATCAGCAAATGAGTGTCCGCTCATCCCTCTGCCAATTGATCTGAATTTTATCAGAGTCAGCTTTCTAAGAGTCCAAGGCAGAAACTAGCCTTGGGGCTTCTCTGGTAACTCAGTGGTAAAGAATCTGCTGCCAGTGCAGAAGACACAGGTTAGATCCCTAGGTCGGGAAGATCCCACAGGCCTTGGAGCAACTAAGCCTGTGGGCCACATCTGCTGAGCCTGTGGTCTAGAACCTAGGAACCGCAACTACTGAAGCCCACGAGCCCTAGAGCCCGTGCTCCACAACAAGAGAAGCCACTGTGATGGGAAGTCTGTGCGCTGCAATGGAGAGTTACCCCTGCTTGCTGCAACTAGAGAAAAGCCCATGCAGGAATGAAGACGGAGCACAGCCAAAAATCAATAAAAAAGAAGCTAGCCTTGAAAGTTATGTAACATCATTTTTGGTAACATTTTATTGATCAATAGCAAGCATAGAACTGTTCAAGATTCAAGGAGAAAAAAAAAAGATTCAAGGGGAGGGGATCAGACAAGGCATAAACAACAGGAGATGAGGCTCATTGTGGGGGTGGGGAGGGAACATATTGGGAAAGGAGCTACCACACTGCTCTTGGCAAAATGCAAACTTAAATGTGTAGTCTTGATCATAGTGGTCCTTTGCTTAAAATCAGGTGGTTCTGGATCATCTATTTAACTTCAAACCTAGTCATAACCGGGGCTTCCCTGGTGGCTTAGTTGGTGAAGAATCTGCCTGTAATGCAGGAGACGTGGGTTCAATCCCTGGGGTGGGAAGATCCCCTGGAGAATAGAATGGCAACCCACTTCAGCATTCTTGCCTGGAGAATCCCATGGACAGAGAGCCTTGTGGGTACAGTCCACGAAGTCACAAACAGTTGGACACGACTGGGCAACTAAGCACACACTCACACTAGTCATAACCACCCATTCCCAACTGTGATCTACACATTTTCATCAACACTATAGATATGGGGCCGTATTTCTTTTTGTTTACAGATTCTTTGGTTCAATTGCTTCTCCTTTATCAAAGTGGGTTTTTTCCCCTACAGAAGAGGAAAGAATAGGGATGTGAAATATACACTTAAAAATCATTTATGGTGATTTGAGTTGGATACAGGAGTTAAAAATGGGTGTACGCAAAATTATTTTTGGATAGTAGCAGTGTAGGGTCAAGCACTGGACTTGGTTGATACTCTGTAAATATTCAGATCAGAAGCTGTGGTTATGATTCTTTTCCTGGCTCCAGCCCTGGCAGGTAGTTGTGCCCTTTGCAAAGTGTAAAGTGATTGCTGCCTGCTGGTGCCTTTATCATAGCCATTCTTCACCTCACGTTGGCTGACAGTTCACCTCACCAAGTAAAGAAAGTCCACTGGTAACAAAACTAGAAAGGCTCCATTGCAAATAAAGTAATATATGGGGAAAAAAAAATCAACCTCTGTATTTGGCAGGATTCTTTAGCACACTGATACTGTATCTTACAAATTCTGTATTTTTATTTTTGAAAAGTTATATTCCAATTCCTGTTTTTAAAATGTTTTGAATGTCCCATGAATAATGAGTGGGTATATGTGCTCATAGATGGCAAAACCTCCCCAGGATGTGAACAGAGCCATGGACAGCAGACTAGCGGGGGAAGAAATCCTCCCAAGTGAAATAAGTGAGAAGAAAAGTTGCAAAACCTTCAAAAGATTATTTCCTTCAAGGCAGTTTCCTATTTCTTTGTGTAGCATTTATTCAGCTTGTGATTCAGTTATCTATTGCATCCCATTAGATGGGGAAACAGTGGAAACAGTGGCTGACTATTTTTGGGCTTCAAAATCACTGCAGATGGTGACTGCAGCCATGAAATTAAAAGATGCTTACTCCTTGGAAGGAAAGTTATGACCAACCTAGACAGCATATTAAAAAGCAGAGACATTATTTTGTCAACAAAGGTTCATCTAGTCAAGGCTATGGTTTTTCCAGTGGTCATGTATGGATGTGAGAGTTAGACTATAAAGAAAGCTGAGTGCCAAAGAATTGATGCTTTTGAACTGTGGTGTTGGAGAAGACTCTTGAGAGTCCCTTGAACTACAAGGAGATCCAACCAGTCCATTCTAAAGGAGATCAGTCCTGGGTGTTCATTGGAAGGACTGATGCTAAAGCTGAAACTCCAATAATTTGGCCACTTGATATGAAGAGCTGACTCATTTGAAAAGACCCTGATGCTGGGAAAGATTGAGGGCAGGAGGAGAAGGGGATGGCGGAGGATGGGATGGTTGGATGGTATCACCAACTCGATGGACATGAGTTTGGGTAAACTCCGGGAGTTGGTGATGGACAGAGAGGCCTGGCGTGCTGCAGTTCATGGGGTTGCAAAGAATCAGATGCGACTGAGCAACTGAACTGAACTGACTGCATCCCGTATACTGAAAATATCCATTTAATATTCCTCACAATTCTTAGGGTTGGTTGATTGACTCCTCGTGGTTTTATCTGGATTTACTCACATAGTTATGTTCCAGAGTCAGCAAAAGTTTCTGCAAAGGGTGGTAGATTGTGCACATTTTAGCTTTTGTTTCTGTCTCATTGACCTTCCCTGGTGGCCTAAACAGTAAAAAGTCTGCCCACAATGTGGGAGACCTGGGTTCAATCCCTGGGTCTGGAAGATTCCCCGGAGAAAGAAGTGGCAACCCACTCCAGTATTCTTGCCTGGGAAATCCCATGGACAGAGGAGCCTGGCAGACTACAGTCCATGGGGTCTGCAAAGAGTTGGACACAACTGAACGACTTTCACTTCGCTTCATATTCTTCTGTTACTTATTAATTTTTACAAGCCTTTAAAAAGCAAAAGTTATTCTTAGAATAAAAGTTATTCTATTCATAGAAACAGGCTGAGGGCCATGTTTGTTTTAATAGTTTGCCAACCCCTGAACTGGAGAGTCAGCTAAGCTGAAAGTCCAAGGTGGCTTCAGTATGTGTCTGGCAGTTGATGATGCCATCCACTGCTGGCCATGATTCTTCTGGAGAATCTTCAGGGCTTCTCATCCTCCATGTGCTCCATCCTCAGACTGTGGGCAGCACCCAAGAGTATGAAGGTGGAAGTGGTCAGAGTTAAGGCATAGCTGGGAAGTCACACAGGGTCACATATGCCACATTCTGTAGATGAGAAGAGACCACGAGGCCAACCCAGATTGAAGGGATGGGCTACTAGATTCCCTGTCAGCAGGAACAGCTGTGGATATTGTGGCCACAGCTAGCTAAACTAAGTGGAAGATTTCTACTGTCCACACCACCCTGGGAGATGGAAGGCTGATGCTGACACCTTGACATTAGATTGACTCTCAGAGCCTTATTCAGATAACTGCAGATTGAGTCATAAAACTGTGGATTTATAACCTCTGATGGCAGCTACTGCTCTTAAGCTCTTGTTTGCCGTTATCACCCCAGCCTGTTTCAAATTCTGTGAGCACGCGCTCATTTTCCCTTGTACCACTTTACAGGTGTCTCTGCTAGGAGATACCAGCTCCGCGAAGGGAGGACCACACCCCACCACTCTGCCTTACTGTGACATATCTTCAATAGATAGATAAGGAATTTAATTAAATAACCTAACTGAGGTTTAACATCAGGTTATTTGCTTACTTCGCAAAAACAAAACTAATTTAAGAATCTGACACTGCCTCCAAATTCTGAAAGAACATCATGTATCAAAGAGTCACATTTCACACCTGAATACCGTCTAATCAGATAGTTAAGCTTCCTAACAGTTTTTCAAACATATAATTAAGTGTTAGGAAGCAGTATGCTTAATGACAAGTTTGAACTAGTAACCACCTTTAAGGACATATTACATTTTAACTTTAAATGTGTCCGCAGATGAAAATCAAAAAGTAACAGCAATTTATAATATATAGGCTGTGTATGTTCCAAGGCAGAGCTAATTCTGGAGAGGGTATCTAATCTGCAGTAAAGGCTGCTACTAATTACTCAGTGGAATTTTTTAATATGTGTTTTCTCCAAGATCTCATTGTAACTCCACTTGTCTTCTCCCACTTTATGGAAAGCTTTGACAATTTATTATGTTTAGAAGCAGCTGGGGTGTATTTCTAATTGATGATTTATTATCTGATATTTCTTACTTGACTGTCCACATTTTTCATTCTCTTTGGCATTTTCCTCAGTGTCTCCTGTCTTACTGAACTAGATGGATGGTGCTGCTTTTGTGCAAATGCAGGCAGTTTGCACTCCCCTGCTGCTTCTTTCCATCAGACCACAGATACATACAGGACTGATGCTAGGTAACATGTCTATGACACTTAAACATGAACAAAGTATATTCACATACACTCTCTCAGTTGATTATTAATACATCAGTCCTGTGGGACAATGCTACCACCACCTCATTTGGCAGGTGGGGAGACTGGTGAACAAATATTCTAGAATATTTCAAACTGAATGTGTTCAAGTCAACCTTAGTACCTTCCCATAAAACCTGTTTATTCTCCTAGATTCCAAATTCGGTTAAAGCAGCCTCATTTATCAGTCTTCCAAGTTTGATCCTTAATTCTTCCCTCTTCATTACTCCACATGAACAGTCGCCAGGACCCTGTGGATTCTCTTTCTCTCTGAGACCTGACCTTCTAATCCTTCCCCTGCTCCCCAGAAAACCTCATTTTTCACCTGGGTTTGTGTTAGAGCTTTCTGTCTGTTCCTCTGACTTCCAAGTTGCCCATCCAATCCTTCTCATTACTAGGAGGACTGTCTTCCTTAAACTCACATCTTTCCATGCACTTCTGGCTTTAAATGGGTCAGTGGCTCCCCACAGGGCACAGTCTAAAGGGTAACAAAGCTCTTTAGTCTGGCTCAGTTGGCAAACTCCTGCTGTTCTGGTTCCTGCTCTCAGTCCATTTTCATGCACCTGTCTTTGTACCCACTTCCCCATCAGAATGCACTTTCATGCCCTGATTCCCTGCACCCCAGAGCCACACCACCTGACTCACCCAAGGCTCACAACTTCTATAGTTCAGTTCAGTTCAGTTCAGTCGCTCAGTTGTGTCCGACTCTTTGTGACCCCATGAATTGCAGCACACCAGGCCTCCCTGTCCATCACCAACTGCCAGAGTTCACTCAAACTCATGTCCATCGAGTCGGTGATGCCATCCAGCCATGTCATTCTCTGTCGTCCGCTTCTCCTCCTGCCCTCAATCCCTCCCAACATCAGAGTCTTTTCCAAGTACTTCTCAAATCTAACTCCAGCAAGAGTCTCGGACCGCGCCATCTAATAGAACTATTTGTGGTGGTTGTTCAGTCACTCAGTCATGTTGGACTTTTTGCAACCCCATGGACTGCAGCACACCAAGCTTCCCTGTCCTTCACTGTCTCCTGGAGTTACTCAAACTCATGAACATTGAGTTGATGATGCCATCAACCATCTCATCCTCTGTCGAACTATCTGTGATGATAAAAATGCTCTCTGCTTTCCAGTACCATAGGCACTAATCATTTGTAACTACTGAGCCATGTAGTGTAGCTAATGACACTGAGGAACTGGATTTTTAATTTTACTTACTTTAAATTTAAGTAGCTACCATATTGAATAATACCATTCTGTATGAATCCCTACCATATTGAATAATACAGATCTATATGAATCCCTTTTCATCTGTTAAAACTCAGTTCAAACATGGTTCAGCCTAAAGACCAGCTACCTAATTTGTGGACCCCAGTGCAAAACGAAATACAGGGCTATTTGTAAAAAAATTATGAAGAATTTCAATACAGTAACAGCAGAACATTATACAAAACACAGTGCCCTTCTAAGTGCAGGGCCCTGTGTGACTATGCTGTTTCCAGGCCCATGCAAATAGCCCTGTTTAGACCTGTAGAAAAATTCACAAAGGATATGAGGAAGTAATTTGCAGAAGAGGAAATCTAAAACTCCAGTAAATATCTGAAAAGATGTACATTTTCCTAGGAACCAGGGAAATGCAAACTAAAGCCACAATGAGATACAATTTTATACCTACTTATTATCAGAAATTTGAAAGTCCAATAATATCAAGTTGTCAGGATGTAATCAGTGCTGATGATTATATAAATTACTTGTCTACTAAAACTGGAAATGTTTTCCTGTAATCTAGTGGTTCTACTCTTAGATGTTCTCATTGGAGAAACTCGTATGTGTGCATGAGAAGGTATGTACAACAATGTTTATGGTAGCTTTCTTTTAACTGAAAGGCATCTGAAGCAAACTAATATGCACAAATGGGAGGAATGATAAATAAATGCAGCATGCTTTAAGAAGAATTTCATGTAATAATTTAAAATGAATGAATTAGAGCTATATTTCTCAGTTTGGATAAATTTAAAATATATAATGTTGATCAGAGAAAGCAAGTTCCAGAAAGGTGTTATTTATGGATGTGTTTTACAAATGTGAAAATCGTAGTTATAATTGTTTGTAAATATATATGTATTATAAATATATATCATATATAATAAAACATACAAAACCAAACACAGGATTGACTACCTCTAATGAGGGGTAAGGGGTCAGAGACTAGGGTGACAGAGGGCAGTTCACTGAATCTACAGTGATTTATTTCTTAAAAATCAATGACTTAAATACACACAAAGAAAATAATGCAGGTAGTATTAGAAGGCATGAATGAATTGCTGTGTGACATAAGAAAGAGAAAGCGCCATAAAATATGATTCAAAATTAAGAAGCAATAAAAGATACATAAATGCATTTATATATAAGTTTAAAAAAAACACTTTTCACGAGGGAAAAACTGCAAGCAAGTGAAAACTCCTGACAACTTGGTGAAAATATTTATAATGTCTATCATTAAAGAGCAAATATTTTCCCCAAATGTATTTTCAATTTGTATATGTGCTGGTGAAGTGAGCACAGTTTTAAACATTTTCAAACGTATAGCAAATTTAAAAAACTTCTGTGGAGAACACATTCCACCTAGGTTATGCCATCAGCGTTTTACTATACTTGCTTTATCACTTATATAATTTCTCTCTACCCATCGGTCAATCCATATTAATTTTTGATGCATTTCAAAATAAATTGCAAACGTCAAATGCACGTATATTACTAACAATTCTACTAGGTATATATACAAAAGAATTGAAAGCAAGGATTTGAATCGATATTAGTTAACTAATGTTCATGGCAGCATTATTCACAATAGATGAAAGATGGAAACAACCCCAGTGTCTATCAGTGGATGCATAAATAAGCAAAGTGAGGTATGCGTACTATGGAATATGATTCAGGTGTAGAAAGCAATGAAGTTCTAATACATGCTGCAGCTTGGCGGAACCTTGAGGATATACTGTTAAGTGAAATAGACTAGACACAGATGTACCGATACTTTAAGATTCCACTTATATGGAATATGTATCTAAAATACTATATAAATATGTATCTAAAATACTCAGATATGAAGAGACAAAAGGTGGAACAGAGGTTACCAGGGATGAGGGAAAGGAATGAGGAGTTACTATTTAATAAGTATAGAGCTTCAGCTTTATGAAAGTTCTGTAGATGGACAGTGGCGATGATTGCACAGTAGTGTGAACATACTTAATGCCACTGAACTGTATACTTAAAAGTGGTTAAAAAGATAAAACATGTATATTTTGCCACAATGAAAAATGTTTTAAAAAGTAAAAAATAAGTTAAAAAAAGAAAGAAATGTTAATGAAAACAATACTGAGATGCAATTTCTCACCCATTAGATTGACAAATCTGAGTTTGATCCTATGAACCTGTGAGGAAACAGGCCTTCTTATTGCTAGTGGCAAGACAAAAAAAAGCAAAGTATAACACTCTGGTGACTTTGGCAATGTCTTGAAAAATAACACGAGCACTTACCCTTTGACCCAACATTCACTCACCTTCAGGAATATCTGCTGAAGATATCCTTGCAAAACTATGAAATTGTTATAAATTATTGGAGTAGGCATAGAGCTAATTATGGTGGCATTATTTGCTATAGTAGGAAAAAAACCCTAAGAACTAGAAAAAATCCAGATGTTCAGTGATAGGGAAGTGGTTTAGTAAACTCTGGGGCATCCAAATAGTGAAGAACCACACAACCATAAAAAGGAATGAGGGAGACTTGCGTGTATTGGTATAGAACTATCCCTAGGTGATTGTTAAGTGAATTAAAGCAAAATACTGGACAGTGTTTATATGCTACCTTTTGTGTGAGAAATGGTGGAAAAGAAACATATTTGTTATATTTTTCGAGAAATAACAATGAGTGTATGTCAGAAGCTAATAAAAATGGTTTCCTAGATTTTGAAAGAGGGTGCAGGATGAAGGGGCAAGGAGAGTAGAAAAGTTCTATGGGTGCATTTTGGGCCTTGGGAACCATATAAAGTGAAAGTGAAAGTTACTCAGTCCTGTTGGACTCTTTGAGACCCCATGTCCATGGAATTCTCCAGGCCAGAATACTGGAGTGGGTAGCCTTTCCCTTCTCCAGGGGATCTTCCCAACCCAGGGACTGAAACAGGTCTCCCGCAATGCAGGCAGATTCTTTACCAGCTGTTTATATAATTCAAAGATGGGGGGAAAAAAATCCCTAACAAATTGGAAACAAATGAACCTAACCATATATCAATTTTGGCCATAGCTGCATAGAGAAA
The DNA here is from genome assembly GCF_049115385.1 of Moschus berezovskii. NCBI lineage: Eukaryota > Metazoa > Chordata > Mammalia > Artiodactyla > Moschidae > Moschus > Moschus berezovskii. Next base: position 129,229,859 of record NC_142460.1, on the reverse strand, counting down.
ATAATCCCTGATTTAAAATGTAGGACTTCCCTGGTGGTCCAGTGGTATCATGTTCCTACTGGAACACTAACAGCGACATGATGTAAGAAAAAAAAGGAACTCAAGTAAATACTTGTGTTAATGCTGTTAGAAACTGAGATTTGCACCGTAAAGAGATACAAGTGTAAAACTTTAAAAGTTAAGTGCAAACAGGATAATGACTGCAGTGGATAGAAATGTCAAATATAAATGAATCTGAGTTCATGATAATGCTTTAAAAATGCACTAGATATTTTAATTACCATAATCTTTTACCTCCCTAAGGAAGCAATTTTTGTGGTTAAACTCTTCTTACTTAATTTAAACCTCTACTTCCTTATAGCTTCTTTTTGAATACAAATAAGCTAAAGAAAAAATTTAAATGTATTTTTCATTACAAAAGGTAAAAAACACAACCACACTGGTTACCTCATGCCGTTTGCAGCAGCATGAATGGACCTAGAGATTGTCATACTGAGTGAAGACAGACAGACACAGAGAAATAAGTATCATATGATACCACTGATATGAGGAATCTAAAAAAAAAAGGTACAAATGAACCTATTTACAAAACTGAAGTACAGTTACGGATGTAGAAAACAAACATATGGTTACCAGGGGATAAGGGGGGAGGGATAAATTGGGGGATTGGAATTGATATATACGCATTATTATATATAAAATACATAACTAACATATATAGTTATCTGTTTTCCCTGTATATAGCACAGGGAACTCTACTCAATACTCTGTAGTGGCCTATATGGAAAAATAATCTTAAAAAAAAAAAGAGTGGATATATGTATAACTGATTCACTTTGCTGCACACCTAAAATATAACACTGTAAATCAACTATATTCCAATAAAACACACACACACACACACACTGGTTACCATTGGAGGTTACTAGATTACTAAGTCACTATTCTAAACATTGATGAATAAAGGAAAAAACATCAAGGATCCTACCTTTCTTATATAAACATAATAATTAATGAGGAAAAGTCATTTTTTGTACATGAATTTCAGCTAATGAATATAGAAGCAATGGTAGAATAGCCTACCACCAATTTGCAGCCTCTAATGAAATAAAGGGGAGCTTCTCAAGTGGTGCTAATCACAAAGAACTCGCCTACCAATTCAGGAGACGGAAGAGACATGGCTTCGATCCCTGGGTGGGGAAGATCCCCTGGAGAAAGGCATGACAACCCACTCCAGTATGCTTGCCTGGAGAATCTCATCGACAGAAGAGGGTCACAAAGAGTCAGGTACAACTGAAGCGACTTAGCAGCAGAAGGAAGCCGGCACCTAAGGCTACCAAAACCATTAGGTAAAATGTTGATAGGGAACTTTAAAATGGAGAAAAGTGGCTAACATCAGTAAAACCTGATGATCACCTTTAGCAGCAATAAAACTGGAAAAGCTGGTAATGTGTGCCTCATGGTAAAATGTAATGTGAAGCACATAACACCATCAGTGAAGTATTCTTGGATAAAAATCTAATCATGCTTCTAGATCTAAGTCAATTTTATAGACTTAATTAGGAATATAGGGGATAGAGGAACAACGAAAGCAGCAATAGGAGGAAAATCAATAGCGTAAAATCCATCAGTAAAAATGGAAGAATGTAAATGAATAAACTAAAATTTCAAGTCTAAACCTGGATAGAGAATAGTAAAATAAAACAAAAGAAAGCAGGGAGAAAAAACAAAAAAGCAAGGAGAAGAAAATAATAAAGAATAAAAAGCAGAGAAATTAATTATTAGACTAGGAAAAATAAAAGAATTTATAAATAAATCTTTGGGGAAAATAACATAAGTAGTTCTGTGAAAAAAAATTAAACCTCAACTAATCTAATCATGATAAAAGGGAGAAAATATACAAAACAAGAAATGACAAGATATAAGCTCTGAAACAGAAGAAAATGTTAAACATTTAAGAGACCACTTTGCACAACCTCAAGCACATGCACTTGAAAACCTGGTTGAAATAACTAATTCCATAGAAAAATTAAAATTTCCAAAATTTTCCCTACTATGGACTGCAAGGAGATCCAACCAGTCCATTCTAAAGGAGATCGATCCTGGGTGTTCATTGGAAGGACTGATGCTAAAGCTGAAACTCCAATGCTTTGGCCACCTCATGCAACGAGTTGACTCACTGGAAAAGACTCTGATGCTGGGAAGGATTGGGGGCGGGAGGAGACGGGGACGACCGAGAATGAGATGGCTGGATGGCATCACCGACTCTGTGGACATGAGTTTGAGTGAACTCCGGGAGTTGGTGATGGACAGGGAGGCCTGGCGTGCTGTGATTCATGGGGTCGCAAAGAGTTGGACACGACTGAGTGACTGAACTGAAATGAATAGTTACATTATCTTGAGTTAAAAAAGGACCCATGAGTCCATAGCTACTCAAAAACCTAAATATAGAACTACCATATGATCCAGCAATTACAACCCTGGGATTATATCTGACAAAAACAAAAACACTAATTCAAAAAAATACATGTACCCCACTGTTCATAGCAGCATTATTTACAATTGCCAAGATATGGAAGCAATCTGAATGTTCATCAACAGATGACTGGATAAAGAAGATGTTAGATATATATATATATATATATATATATCATATACATGATAATATATATATTTGACATATATATATATATATATAAAACCATGTATTCTATGACTATGGAATACTATTCAACCATAAAAGAGAACATTTTATCATTTGCAGTAGCATGATGGATTTGGGTATATCTTTCCTTTTCTCCTTTGACTGTTACTCCAGGTATCTCTTAACATGAACCATGAACTTCCAGATGTTCAAGCTGAATTTAGAAAAGGCAGAGGAACCAGAGATCAAATTCCTAAAATCCACTGGATCATTGAAAAAACAAGAGAGTGCCAGAAAAACAACTACTTCTGCTTCATTGACTATGCCAAAGCATTTGACTGTGTGGATCACAACAAACTGGAAAATTCTGAAAGAGATGGGAATACCAGACCATCTTACCTGCCTCCTGAGAAACCTGTATGCAGGTTAAGAAGCAACAGTTAAAATCAGACATGGAAAACAGACTGGTTCCAAATTGGGAAAAGAGTATGTCAAGGCTGTATATTGTCACCATGCTTATTTAACTTATATGCAGAGTACATCATGTGAAAAGCCAGACTGGATGAAGCACAAGCTCGAATCAAGATTGTTGGAAGAAATATCAATAACTTCAGATATGCAGATGACACAATCCTTATGGCAGAAAGTGAAGAACTAAAGAGCCTCTTGATAAAAGTGAAAGAGGAGAGTGAAAAAGTTGGCTTAATCTCAACATTCAGAAAACTAAGATCATGGCATCCAGCCCCATCACTTCATGGCAAATAGATAGGGGAAAAATGGAAACAGTGTGGGACTTTATTTTTTGGGGCTCCAAAATCACTGCAGATGGTGACTGAAGCCATGAAATTAAAAAAGACACTTGTACCTTGGAAGAAAAACTATGACCAAGCTAGACAGCATATTAAAAAGCAGAGACATTACTTTGCCAACAAATGTCTGTCTAGTCAAAGCTATGGTTTTTCCAGTAGTCATGTACAGATGTGAGAGTTGCACCATAAGGAAAGCTGAATGCTGAAGAATTGATCCTTTTGAACTGTGATGTTGGAGAAGACGAGAGTCCCTCAGGCTGCAAGGAGATCATACCATCAATCCTCAAGGAAATCAGTCCTGAATATTCATTGGAAGGACTGATGCTAAAGCTGAAGCTCCAATACTTTGGCCACCTGATGAGAGGAACTAGCTAATTGGAAAAGAACCTTATGCTGGGAAAGATTGAAGGCAGGAGGAGAAGGGGACGACAGAGAATGAGATCATTAGATGGCATCATCGACTTGATAGACATGAGTTTGATCAAGCTCCGGGAGTTGGTGATAGACAGGGAAACCAGGCATGCTGCAGGCCATGGGGTCGCAAAGAGTCGGACACAACTGAGCGACTGAATTTAACTGAACTGATGGACTTGGAGGGCGTTATGCTAAGTAAAATAAGTCAGACAGAGAAAGACAAATAATGTATGATATCACTTATATGTGGAATCAAAAAAAGAAATAACTTACTGAATATAACATAAAAGAAACTGACTCACATATAGAGAGAAAAAACTAATGCTTACCAGTGGGGAGAAGGAAGCAGAGAGGAGCTATGAAGGGATGGGGGAGTAAGAAATACAAACTATTAGGTAGAAAATAAACTACAAGGATATATTGTACAACATGGAGAATATAGCCAATATTTTGTAAAGATAAATGGATTATAACCTCTAAAAATTGTGAGTAACTATATTGGACACCAGTAACATATTGTATAGCAACTATACTTGAGTAAAATAAAACAAAACATGAATAATGATAATGATTCTGTTGAATCAGAAAATAACCCAATAGTTCATCAGTTCAGTTCAGTTCAGTTCAGTCGCTCAGTCGTGTCCAACTCTTTGCGACCCCATGAATTACAGCACGCCAGGCCTCCCTGTCCATCACCAACTCCCGGAGTTCACTCAAACTCATGTCCATCAAGTCGGTGATGCCATCCAGCCATCTCATTCTCTGTCGTCTCCTTCTCCTCCTGCCCCCAATACCTCCCAGCATCGAGGTCTTTTCCAATGAGTCAACTCTTTGTCAAAGTATTGGAGTTTCAGCTTTAGTATCAGTCCTTCCAATGAACACCCAGGACTGATCTCCTTTACAATGGACTGGATGGATCTTCTTGCAATCCAAGGGACTCTCAAGAGTCTTCTCCAACAGTTCAAACAGTTCAAAAGCATCAATTCTTCGGCGATCAGCTTTCTTCACAGTCCAACTCTCACATCCATACATGACCACTGGAAAAACCACAGCCTTGACTAGACAGACCTTTGTTGGCAAAGTAATGGCTCTGCTTTTTAATATGCTATGTAGGTTGGTCATAACTTTCCTTCCAAGGAGTAAGCGTCTTTTAAATCATGGCTGCACTCAGCATCCGCAGTAATTTTGGAGCCCCCCAAAATAAAGTCTGACACTGTTTCTACTGTTTCTCCATCTATTTCCCATGAAGTGATGGGACCAGATGCCATGATCTTAGTTTCTGAATGTTGAGTTTCAAGTCAACTTTTTCACTCTTTTCTTTCAATTTCATCAAGAGGCTTTTGAGTTCCTCTTCACTTTCTGCCATAAAGGTGGTGTTATCTGCATATCTGAGGTTATTGATAGTTCTCCCAGCAATATTGATTCCAGCTTGTGCTTCTTCCAGCCCAGCGTTTCTCATGATGTACTCTGCATATAAGTTAAAATAAGCAGGGTGACAATATACAACCTTAACATACTCCTTTTCATATTTGGAACCAGTCTGTTGTTCCATGTCCAGTTCTAACTATTGCTGCCTGACCTGCATACAGGTTTCTCAAGAGGCAGGTCAGGTGGTCCGGTATTCCCATCTCTTTCAAAATTTTCCACAGGTTATTGTGATCCACACAGTCAAAGGCTTTGGCATAGTCAATGAAGCAGAAATAGATGTTTTTCTGGAACTCTCTTGCTTTTTCCATGATCCAGCAGATGTTGGCAATTTGACCTCTGGTTCCTCTGCCTTTTCTAAAACCAGCTTGAACATCTGGATGTTCACAGTTCATGTATTGCTGAAACCTGGCTTGGAGAATTCTGAGTATTACTTTACTAGCATGTGAGATGAGTGCAACTGTGCATTAGTTTGAGCATTCTTTAGCATTGCCTTTCTTTGGGATTGGAATGAAGACTGACCTTTTCCAGTCCTGTGGCCACTGCTGAGGTTTCCAAATTTGCTGGCATATTGAATGTAGCACTTTCACAGCATCATCTTTCAGGATTTGAAATAGCTCAACTGGAATTCCATCACCTCCACTAGCTTTGTTCGTAGTGATGCTTTCTAAGGCCCACTTGACTTCACATTCCAAGATGTCTGGTTCTAGGTGAGTGATCACGCCATCGTGAATATCTTGGTCATGAAGATCTTCTTTGTATAGTTCTTCTGTGTATTCTTGCCACCTCTTCTTAATATCTTCTGCTTCTGTTAGGTCCATACTATTTCTGTCCTTTATCCAGCCCATCTTTGCAGAAATGTTCCCTTGATATCTCTAATTTTCTTGAAGAGATCTCTAGTCTTTCCTATTCTGTTGTTTTCCTCTATTTCTTTTCCTTGATCACTAAGGAAGGCTTTCTTATCTCTCCTTGCTATTCTTTGGAACTCTGTATTCAGATGCTTACATCTTTCCTTTTCTCCTTTGCTTTTCGCTTCTCTTCTTTTCACAGCTATTTGTAAGGCCTCCCCAGACAGTCATTTTGCTTTTTTGCATTTCTTTTCCATGGAGATGGTCTTGATCCCTGTCTCCTGTACAATGTCACAAACTTCCGTCCATAGTTCATCAGGCACTCTATCAGATCTAGTCCCTTAAATCTATTTCTCACTTCCACTGTATAATCATAAGGGATTTGATTTAGGTCATATCTGAATGATCTAGTGGTTTTCCCTACTTTCTTCAATTTCAGTCTGAATTTGGCAATAAGGAGTTCATGATCTGAGCCACAGTCAGCTCCTGGTCTTGTTTTTGCTAACTGTATAGTGCTTCTCCATCTTTGGCTGCAAAGAATATAATCAATCTGATTTCAGTGTTGACCATCTGGTGATGACCATGTGTAGAGTCTTCTCTTGTGTTGTTGGAAGAGGGTGTTTGCTATGACCAGAGCATTCTCTTGGCAAAACTCTATTAGCCTTTGCCCTGCTTCATTCTATTCTCCAAGGCCAAATTTACTTGTTACTCCAGGTGTTTCTTGACTTCCTACTTTTGCATTCCAGTCCCCTATAATGAAAAGGACATCTTTTTTGGCAGTTAGTTTTAAAAGGTCTTGTAGGTCTTCATAGAACCATTCAACTGCTGCTTCTTCAGCGTTACTGGTTGGGGCATAGGCTTGGATTACTGTAATATTGAATGGTTTGCCTTGGAAACGAACAGAGATCATTCTGGCATTTTGAGATTGCATCCAAGTACTGCATTTCGGACTCTTTTATTGACCATGATGGCTACTCCATTCCTTCTGGGATTCCTGCCCACAGTAGTAGATATAATGGTCTTCTGAGTTAAATTCACTCATTCCAGTCCATTTTAGTTCACTGATTCCTAGAATGTTGATGTTCACTCTTGCCATCTCCTGTTTGACCACTTCCAATTTGCCTTGTTTCATGGACCTAACATTTCAGGTTCCTATGTAATATTGCTCTTTGCAGCATCAGACTTTGCTTCTATCACCAGTCACATCCACAACTGGGTATTGTTTTTGCTTTGCCTCCATCCCTTCATTCTTTCTGGAGTTATTTCTCCACTGATCTCTAGTAGCATATTGGGCACCTACCGACCTGGGGAATTCCTCTTTCAGTATCCTATCACTTTGCCTTTTCATACTGTTCATGGGGTTCTCAAGGCAAGTATACTGAAGTGGTTTGCCATTCCCTTCTCCAGTGGACCACATTCTGTCAGACCTCTCCACCATGACCCGCCGGCCTTGGGTGGCCCCACATGGCATGGCTTAATTTCATTGAGTTAGACAAGGCTGTGGTCCATGTGATCAGATCGACTAGTTTTCTGCGATTATGATTTCAGTGTGTCTGCCCTCTGATGCCCTCTCGCAATACCTACTGCCTTACTTGGGTTTCTCTTACCTTGGTCTTGGGGTATCTCTTCATGGCTGCTCCAGCAAAGCTCAGCCGCTGCTCCTTACCTTGGACGAGGGGTATCTCGTCACGGCCACCCCTCCTGACCTTGAATGTGGAGTAGTTCCTCTCGGCCCTCCTGCTGGTGTGGGGTAGCTCCTCTCGGCCTCTGCCCTGACCTTAGTCGTGGGGTAGCTCCTCTTGGCTGCCACCCCTGGCCTTGCATCATTCCACAATTACCTATTAATTATAATATCACACACACACACACACCCTGGAATGTGTCAAGATTAGTACCCTGATCTTTATAAACCTTCAGTAGCCCAGAAATGGGAGGAACTCTTAACAGATCTTCAACAGTAATCTTCATTGAAATAAAAGACTTTCGTTTTTGTCTTTGGGCATGTTGTTTTGGAACGCTCCTACTTCTAGACACAAAAATATTGTTCCTGCGGTAAACTGAGGCTATTGGAATAGAGATGCTGAGAAGCTAAACCAAGTACCTTATTTCATAATATAAATCCACTGTGTCTTGCTGCTAAGCAGTATTTTAACCAAGCCAAGATCCTGCAGAAGTGTATCTTCCATCAGAGAAAGGATTCTTCTCCATGTTTCGATTTAGCCTGTGCGCTGCTTGGTTATGGGCTTCTCTGGTAGCTCAGCTGGTAAAGAGTCTGCCTGCAATGCAGGACAGCCCGGTTCAATCCCTGGGTTGGGAAGATCCCCTGGAGGAGGGCATGGCAACCCACTCCAGTATTCTTGCCTGGAGAATCCCCATGGACAAAGGAGCCTGGTAGTCACAAATGAGTGAATAAACTCAACACAGCGTGCTTGGTTGTTATCACTGGAGATGTGTCTATATTCTTCTTAGTGGAGTAATGCACAGAGAAGCAGAAGCAGAACCCCTAAAGCTGCAGGAGAGATACACACACCTGATCTTCTTCCAGGACTTCATGGAGGAAGTGACCTACACTGAATCCGGGTTAGCAGAGTGGATTGTGGATACACTCACTGAGATTCCATAGCCCAGATTGTGCTGATACCAGCTGCTGTTCTGCTGTAATTTCCCTGAGGGCTGACAGAGGGTGGAGCTCAGGATAACCTGAGGGTTAGGGTGGGGATTCTTCCAAAGGGAAATAAAATTCCACTGCCAGTCTTCTACTTGAATAATGGAATGTGTACCCATTATTCTTTAGCTGTCTAAATACAGGTTTTATAACAGGTTCACAATTATAAACTACTGGGGTGTAAAATCTGAGGATGGAAGAGGGGCAGGAACTAGAGAGGAAGGAGAACTTTTTCCTTGGTCTGGGTCCTTGTTGAAAGTTTACATCAAGATAGTTGGGAGCTGGGAATTACCATAGTCCAGAGGTTAGGACTTGGAGCTTTCACTGATGACAGCTGGTCCAGATTCGATCCCTGATCCCAACAAGCTGCATGGTACTGCCAAAAATAGAGGAAGAAAAGAAAGTTGGGAGCTCAACAGGGAGGCAGTCAAGGCAGGGCCAACTAGGGGAGGCTTCTCTGAGAGAAGACACTTCAGAGCATCTGGAAGAAGATGACTTCCTGTGCTAAACTTCCCTGACAGCCTGTTTCAGGTATGCTGGGAAGATTAAGAGAAGCATATGCCCCAGCTAGGGGGAAAGCACTGCCTTTCCCCTGGGACCAAAGGGGAGAGAGCAGGGATACTGCCAGTTAATAAAGATATAAACAAATTTGCCGAAGGGTAGAGGTCATCAGGCATACGTATTTTGTGTCTGTTAATTCATGGAGTATGTAGCCATTACTCAACGGTTGGGTCTCTTCCTTATAGTAGGTTCACAATCTCCTATCAGTAATTCTGAAATCCCAATGACTTTGAAGACTTAATATAGTTTTTTTTTACAGGTTTGAAACAATCTCATTTGGTGGCAAAAGTTGACTAGAACTTATGTGAAATTATTTATATTCTTTATCTCACTTGATTTCTGAATATTTATATGATTTGCTGCAGAAAAATGGATGTGTTTGTCAGTATGGCACTGCCCCAGAGTTCTCTCTGTATGCTCTGTGGCAAGGGCCCTGTAAATCTGAAAACTGCTGAGTTCCAAACCCCGTCTGGCCACAACAGATAAGGATTTAGACTTAGATAAGGGATTTGCAGCTGTAAGAACCTTCATTCAAACTGGAAGTTGGCCTCGGAGTCCTTGGGGAAGCAGAGCCTGTTTCCCTTGATCGTTAGATATAAACTCCATCCCACCTCCTGCTCCTGGTCTTAGATAAAAATGAAGGAGTCTTTGGGCCTAGAAAACAAAACAATGGTCTCAAAGGCCCTTGCTGAATCATCTGACTTCGGGGAAAACTAAACCGAACTTTAGGTCCTGCCCTGATGCTCAAGGTCTGTTGCATCTACCTGGGATTTATCACCCCCTGTCCAGAAAACTTCCACCCCCTGTTCAACTATAAATGCCATCTCAACTAAAGAATACCCAAAACGTCCCACCTGACTTCCCTTATCGCTTCCACAAACCCCCCTTTAAATATGAAGCCTCCCTGATCCCTCTTGAGCTCAGCCTGGTCGTTAGGCTGACTGTCACCCCTCCTTGCCTGAATAAAGGTAACCTACTTCCGTTGAGGTCGTCTCTCCTTCTTTTCTGCCTTGGTCCAAACTATACCTTACAAAAAACATGTGCCTTGTCTGTACATGTTTAAACTATCTGAATGTGTTGCCAATAGTAAAACTCAGGTGGTTACACAAAAAAGTCTCGACTTCTAGTGTCTGTTGAGAATCTGGAAAGCTAGCAGTTCTGTTCTGTTCAGTCGCTCAGTCATGTCCGACTCTTTGCGACCCCGTGGACTGTAGCCCACCAGGCTTCTCCGTCCATGGGATTCTCCAGGCAAGAATACTGGAGTGGGTTACCATTTCCTTCTCCAGGGGATCTTCCCGACCCAGGGATCGAACCTGGGTCTCCCGCATTGGAGGCAGATGCTTTAACCTCTGAGACAGATCAGATAGTTGCTGCCACTGAGTAGAAAGCTGCTTGTTTAGATGGGAAGATTGTCTATTTGCCAGTTTCCACCACTCTCAACTATAGAAATAGGAGGGAATGGGACAGGGCACAACCTTTAAAAGGATGACACAGCCATAGCACACAACATAAATAGTTAAGAGCTGTCAACATAAAAAAAGATGCACAATGTGAGAGTTGTGGTTTAAGTTTTATTTGGGGCAAAATGAGGACTGCAACTGGGGAGACAGCACCTCAGCTAGCCCTAAATAAAACTTAACTCGCAATTCTCACATTTGTGCATCTTTTTAAAGTCAACAGTTATGGCAGCTGACAAAGCGACCCACAGTGGACTTCCCTCCTCGGCCTGAACTGTATGAGGAACCAGCAGTTCCTGGTACCAGCAGTGACCCCTTGTGTCCATCTTCCTCTTTGGGGAGTCCAGACAAATTTGGGTAAGTGTCTCCTGGTTCTCAGATCTCCTGTTTTGGTTGATGAGCCTGAGTTTTATTTGGTGGTGAAGCAGGTTACCGCCCCCTCTCAGTTGAAAGATACTGGAGCAGGGCAGTTGAAAGATATGAGGGTGTACCCACTCATCGTCTAGACGCTGAGTGGGGCCCGGCTGAAAGACACCGAGGTTGCTTAGTTGTAGGAGTCAGAGTGGTCTGTGCTGAGTAGTCAGGTGAGAGGCTGATCTGAAGCTTTCCTGCATCAGATTTCCCGAAAATTCCTCATCAGAATTCCCCCCTCAGATTTCCCTAAATTTCCCTACAATTTGTCAGGACAAAAGTGAAGATATTACATGAGAACTTTGTTCCAAAGGAAAGGGACAAGACTCCTCCCAGCCAGTTACAGTTTTCTCAGGTGACTGAGAAATTTATAGGAGTGGTAGAGGCTGAGTCCTTATACTATGTGGTGGTCCCATAGGGACTCTCCACCCCCACACTTATTGATTAAAATGCTTGCTCATGCAAGTGTCACGGATAAGAACTGGCCACTCAGTGATCTTAGGGTGCTGAAGGGAGTTAACTGAGACACATAAGAGAGCTGAAACGACCCTGGGGTGACTCCTGGAGGAGTTAAGCTCACAAGTGGCACACTGGCCCACTACACAGTTTCACCAGTGATTATTATCCCTGACAGATTCAACTAAAAATGGAAAATAGAGCCTCTCAAACACAGAAACCAGGGGCATCAGAAAACAGCTTCTAACACTCCAGCCAGGGTTCAGTTCAGTTCAGTTCAGTCGCTCAGTCGTGTCTGACTCTTTGCGACCCCATGAATCACAGCACATTAGGCCTCCCTGTCCATCACCAACTCCCAGAGTTCACCCAAACTCATGTCCATCGAGTCGGTGATGCTGTACTTATAAAACTGGTAAGTACCTACTTAACTTGGAAATTATGCTAAAGGGGATCTCAACTAAAATGGCCAAATTGGGGTTCTTTTGATACTTCAAAACTGATATTTTTGTGTGCACAGTTAGAAAAAAAAATAAGAGCCAATCATAAGATCAAACAGACTGAATGGAATGTTTTGGTATCTGGAAGCTTCTAAAAAAGGAAATGATAGAGTAACTTCTTTGCAGGAAACCAACAAGAAATTTCTTGAAACTCTGTCAGAACTAAAAAAGGCCACCAGCACTGTCTCTCCCTCTCCCTCTGCTCCTCCCATGTATCCTTTTCCATCTGAACTGCCTGGCCCAGACTTTTCTCTTCCAAATATTCTGCTTCCTGCTGCTCCCTTTCCCCCAGCAAAACAGGATTAAAAAAAAGAACAAAACAGAAGTGATTATAGCTCTTTTAACAATGGCAAGCCACTCCAGTTCTCTTGCCTAGAAAATCCCATGGATGGAAGAACCTGGTAGGCTGCAGTCCGTGGGGTCGCTAAGGGTCAGACACGACTGAGCGACTTAACTTTCACTTTTCACTTTCACACATTGGAGAAGGAAATGGCAACCCACTCCAGTGTTCTTGCCTGGAGAATCCCCAGGGACGGGGGAGCCTGGTGGGCTTCCGTCTATGGGGTCACACAGAGTCGGACACGACTGAAGTGACTTAACAGCAAGGAGAAACCTATTACAGGGAGAAATGAACTGTCCTCAGTGTTTATCTATATACCCTGGACCCAAACAGAACTTAGGGCCTTAGCTAAGGAATTTCCTGATCCAAGTCAGGGTCCACTGGGATTTGCTAAGGAATTTGAGTTAACCATCCGGTCCTATGAGCCAGGTTTTCCGATCTGTATCAACTAATACAGCTGTTACATTCTGAAAGCAAAGCAAGGAAATGAATAGAGAAAGCAGGAAGGAAAAGCCCCTTAATGGACTTCCAGAGGATAACAATGAATGCAAGGAATTAGCTCGGAAATTACTCGAAACTATCCCAGAGGTTTCTCCAAAAACTGTAAATTGGACAAAGGTTCAACAATGCAAGGAAAGATCAGATGAATCAATCCAGACTATTGTGGGAGATTGGAAAGAAAAAACTTTTAAGCAATATTCTGGCTTGACACCGGAATCATTCTCTAACCACCGAAATGATGCTTTGCTTAATTCTGAATTTAAAGAAGACTTAGATAAGGATTTGCCTACTTTTAATCAAAAAGAAAATTTAGGTTGATCTGAGTTATACACAAAATGCCCTTGTTATTCTGGCTGACCAGCTTTTCAAAACCATTAAAAAGAAAGAAAAGGGGGTATCTATGAAAATTATGAATATTCACTTCTGCCAATTAATTACACAATGCCAGTAAGGTTTGTCATTCAGTCACTCAGTCGTGTCTGAGTCTTTTTGATTTTTGGAACCCAAGAAAATAAAGTCTGTTACTGTTTCCATTTTTTCCCCATCTGTTTGCCTTATGGACCTGATGCCATCATCTTAGTTTAGTGAATGTTGAGTAGAAGGGTGAAAGTGAAGTCACTCAGTCGTGTCCGACTCTTTGCAACCCCATGGACTGTAGCCTACCAGGCTCCTCTGTCCATGGGATTTTCCAGGCAAGAGTACTGGAGTGGGTTGCCATTTCCTTCTCCAGGGGATCTTCCCAACCCAGGGATCGAACCAGAGTAGAAGGTTGCTGCTGCTGCTGCTGCTAAGTCGCTTCAGTCATGTCCGACTCCGTGCGACCCCATAGACGGCAGCCCACCAGGATCCCCCGTCCCTGGGATTCTCCAGGCAAGAACACTGGAGTGGGCTGCCATTTCCTTCTCCAATGCATGAAAGTGAAGAGTGAAAGTGAAGTCGCTCAGTCGTGTCTGACTCGTAGCGACCCCATGGACTGCAGCCTACCAGGCTCCTCCGTTCATGGGATTTTCTACGCAAGAGTACTAGAGTGGCTTGCCATTGCCTTCTCTGACTGGAAGGTTAACCGGCCCCTAATCAGTTTAACTCCCAAACAGTAGAGAAAGCTTGAGGGAAAAAATATCTCTTTAGAATTCTTTCCCTGAGGGAATAACTCCTATTAGGAGAACCTGACTTTTGCTTCCTGTGCCTTGAGACCAGAGCTCTCTGGATCACTTACAGTATCTGGACCATCTCTAATTTCTGAAACTGAGGAGAAAAAAAAAGGGAATGAAACATTTAAAAAATTTCTTATTCCAACTGTCATTTACAATTAGTAAGTTTTATATTGTGATATCAGATTCATGACTAAGTTTAGAAAATAAAGCTAGATATCTCATTGTGTCTGTCTGGATGTATGTATGTCTCAATATGTGAGTTTGTCTTTGGATAATATTACTGAGGTTAATTTGTAAAAGAGCTCTAATCTAATTTGCCTAAAGAAAAGTTGTTGTTGTTCAGTTGCTAAGTTGTGTCTAACTCTTTGCAATCCCACAGACTACAGCACGGGAGAAGGTAATGGCAACCCACTCCAGTGTTCTTGCCTGGAGAATCCCTGGGATGGGGGATCCTGGTGGGCTGCCATCTATGGGGTTGCACAGGGTCGGACACGACTGAAGTGACTTAGCAGCAGCAGCAGACTACAGCACGCCAGGCTTCCCTGTCCTTCATTAGCTCCCAGAGTTTTCTCAGTCTTATTCATTGAGTCAGTGATGCTATCTAAACATCTCATTCTCTGCTGCCCCATTCTCCAAAAGGCCTTCAATATTTCCCAGCATCAGGGCCTTTCCCAGTGAGTTGGTTCTTTGTATCAGGTGGCCAAAATATTGGAACTTCAGCTTTAGCAACAGTGCTTCCAATGAATATTCCAGGTTGATTTCCTTCAGGATTGACTGGTTTGATATCCCCGCAGTCCAAGGGAGTCTCAAGAGTCTTCTCCAGCAGAATTCAAAAGCATCAGTTCTTTGGCTCTCAGTCTTCTTTACAGTCCAACTCTCACATCCATACATGATTACTAGAAAAACCATAGCTTTGACTAAATGGACCTTTGTTGACATAGTGATGCCTCTGCTATTTAATACACTGCCTAGGTTTGTCATAGTTTTCCTTCCAAGGAGCAAGTGTCTTTTAATTTCATGGCTGCAGTCACCATCTGCAGTGATTTGAAGCCCAGGAAAAGAAAATCTGTCACAGCTTCTGTTTTTCCCCTTCTATTTGCCATGAAGTGATGGGACTGGGGTCAGTCTTCATTCCAATCTCAAAGAAAGGCAATGCCAAAGAATGCTCAAACTACCGCACAATTGCACTCATCTTACACGCTAGTAAAGTCATGCTCAAAATTCTCCAAGCCAGGCTTCAGCCATATGTGAACTGTGAACTTCCAGATGTTCAAGCAGGTTTTAGAAAAGGCAGAGGAACCAGAGATAAAATTGCCAACATCTGCTGGATCATGGAGAAAGCAAGAGAGTTTCAGAAAAACATCTATTTCTGCATCATTGACTATGCCAAAGCCTTTGACTGTGTGGATCACAATAAACTGGAACATTCTGAAAGAGATGGGAATACCAGACCACCTGACCTGCCTCTT
This sequence comes from Moschus berezovskii, assembly GCF_049115385.1. Classification (NCBI taxonomy): domain Eukaryota; kingdom Metazoa; phylum Chordata; class Mammalia; order Artiodactyla; family Moschidae; genus Moschus; species Moschus berezovskii. The sequence goes on along the minus strand of NC_142460.1, from coordinate 129,214,208 downwards.
GAGAAACCTGTATGCAGGTCAGGAAGCAACAGTCAGAACTGGACATGGACCAACAGACTGGTTCCAAATAGGAAAAGGAGTACATCAAGGTTGTATATTGTCACCTTGCTTATTTAACTTATATGCAGAGTACATCATGAGGACCGCTGGGCTGGAAGAAGCACAAGCTGGAATCAAGATTGCTGGGAGAAATATCAATAACCTCAGATATGCAGATGACACCACCCTTATGGCAGAAAGTGAAGAGGAACTCAAAAGCCTCTTGATGAAAGTGAAAGAGGAGAGTGAAAAGGTTGGCTTGAAGCTCAACATCCAGAAAACAAAGATCATGGAATCTGGTCCCATCACTTCATGGGAAATAGATGGAAAACCTGTGGAAACAGTGTCAGACTTTATTTTTTGGGGCTCCAAAATCACTGCAGATGCTGATTGCAGCCATGAAATTAAAAGACGCTTACTCCTTGGAAGGAAAGTTATGACCAACCTTGATAGTATATTAAAAAGCGGAGACATTACTTTGCCAACAAAGGTCTATCTAGTCAAGGCTATGGTTTTTCCCATGGTCATGTATGGATGTGAGAGTTGGACTGTGAAGAAAGCTGATCGCCGAAGAATTGATGCTGGAGAAGACTCTTGAGAGTCCCTATACTGCAAGGAGATCCAACCAGTCCATTCTAAAGGAGATCAATCCTGGGTGTTCATTGGAAGGACTGATGCTAAAGCTGAAACTGCAATACTTTGGCCACCTCATGCGACGAGTTGACTCACTGGAAAAGACTCTGATGCTGGGAAAGGTTGGGGGCGGGAGGAGAAGGGGACGACAGAGAATGAGATTGCTGGATGGCATCACCGACTCTGTGGACATGAGTTCGAGTGAACTCCGGGAGTTGGTGATGGACAGGGAGGCCTGGCGTGCTGTGATTCATGAGGTCGCAGAGAGTCGGACACGACTGAGTGACTGAACTGAACTGATGGGACTGGATGCCATGATCTTCGTTTCTTGAATGTTGAGTTTTAAGCCAGCATTCTCACACTCCTCTTTCACCCTCACGAAGAAGCTCTTTAGTTCCTCTTCACTTTCTGCCATAAAGGTGGTATCATCTGCATATCTGAGGTTGTTGATATTTCTCCTAGCAATCTTGATCCTAGCTTGCGCTTCATCCAGCCTGGCATTTCACATAATGTACTCTGCATATAAGTTAAATAAAGACGGTGACAATATACAGCCTTGACATACTCCTTTTCTAATTTTGAAACAGTCCATTCCATGGCTGGTTCTAACTGTTGCTTCTTGACCTGCATACAGATTTCTCAGGAGGCAGGTAAGGAGGTCTGGTATTCCCATCACTTGAAGAATTTCCCACAGTTTGTTGTAATCCACACAAAGGCTTTAGTGTAGTCAATGAAGCAGAGGTAAATGTTTTTCTGGAATTCCCTTGCTTTTTCTATGATCCAGCGGATGTTGGCAATTTGATGTCTGGTTCCTCTACCATTTCTAAATCCAGCTTATACACCTGGAAGTTCTCAGTTCACAGACTGTTGAGGTCTGGCTTGAAGGATTTTGAGCATTACCTTCCTAGCATGTAAAATGAGTACAATTGTATGGCAGTTTGCACATTCTTTGGCATTGCCCTTCTTTGGGATTGGAATGAAAACTGACCTTTTCCAGTCCTGTGACCACTGCTGAGTTTTCCAAATTTCCTGGCATATTGAGTGCAGCACTTTCACAGTATCTTTTAGGATTTGAAAAAATTCAATTGGAATTCCATCACCTCCACTGCTGCTGCTAAGTCACTTCAGTCGTGTTCGACTCTGTGTGACCCCATAGACGGAAGCCCACCAGGCTCCCCCGTCCCTGGGATTCTCCAGGCAAGAACACTGGAGTGGGTTGCCATTTCCTTCTCCAATGTGTGAAAGTGAAAAGTGAAAGTGAAGTCGCTCAGTCGTGTCCGACCCCTAGCGACCCCATGGACTGCAGCCTACCAGGCTCCTCCATCCATGGGATTTTCCAGGCAAGAGTACTGGAGTGGCTTGCCATCACCTCCACTAGCTTTGTGTTGTAGTGATGCTTCCTAAGGCCCATTTGACTTTGCACTCCAAGGCATCTGGCTTTAGGTGAATGATCACACCATTGTGGTTATCTGGGTCACTAAGATTTTTTCTGCAGAGTTCTTCTGTGTATTCTTGCCACCTCTTCTTAATGTCTTCTGCTTCTGTTAGGTCCATACCGTTTCTGTCCTTTGTTGTGCCGATCTTGCATGAAATGTTGCCTTGGTATCTCTAATTTTCTTGAAGAGATCTCTGATCTTTCCCATTCTATTGTTTTCCTCTATTTCTCTGCATTGTTCACTTAGGAAGGTTTTCTTATCTCTCCCTGCTATTCTTTGGAACTCTAATATAATGTATTTGATGAACCATATGAAAAATCAAATTTCTGCCTTAAGTGACCCATTCCCTACTGTTGACGATCTTTTAGAAAACTGGTTTGAGAGGGATGAAAAGAGGTAGTGGGGCAAAGGCTTCACTTCACCTGCTCGTGTCATTTATTTTCATTATCCCTCCAGCTACTGAAGGCATTTCAGTTTTTGATCCCTACTGTACCGCAGAGTCAAAACTTTTCCATCAAAGTCCCAGGACTCAACCTGGGTTAGCATCTTAGCTATAGTGCTGTCTCACCAGTGACCTTATGTTGACAGAGCCCAGGGCATTTTCCATTAGAGGTTTGGTCCCCACTGAATCACTCCTTCTTGTTCCTTTCTCCAGGCCTGGAATAGCTTTCCAAGAACTGACTCTTTTCACTGAAGCCCTTTCCATGTCTTTGCACCTGCCCTTTGGCTTTCAGCCTGTGCCAGCTGGTGCATTCTCACTGCTTCACACTGTGGTCCTGACCCCAGCAGGTACAGCTTGCTGGAGACCCTCTCCTGCGTTTCTGACTGTGATGAGATGCTCTCATTCGGATCTCCGTGCTCCTAAATGATTTCCTGTTCTTTGTGCTTCCAACCTCTGCCTGGTTACCTGCAGTTTATTTACACTTTTGTTAACCCCATCACATAGCCAGAAGGACGTGAGGTCTTCATCTTGGCATATGATAGAAAAAGAGCACTGAGCCAGGAGATCTGGCCTCTACTACCAACTATACCCTTGTTAGTAGAAAGTCCATGAATCACTTTCCTCTCTGGCCCCTGGATTTCTCAATTGTGTAATGAGGCACTTATGCTGTCCCAGTACTCAATGTCCTTGTAATCCTGCTTACCAGGCACACACCTCCCCCGACCCTAGTGGATAAGACATGTTTGATTTATTTGTGTGAGGCTCCCTTTTTGCCTCCTGGCCTTGGTTGGAGGAAGAAAACATTGATCTTGATGGAAGAAAACATTCATCTCCTTATTTGGTGCCTGAGGAATCTCTCACATAATAATATAAAATGTGTACGCCACAACTGACTTCTCTCCTGGGCCCAGACACATGACCTGAGTAAGACCAGATCCACCATCTAAGAAGAGCTGGGCCCCAGATTTTGAGATCAAGTCCTGGTCAGGCAAGTGCTCTGGAGAATAGCAGAAAGAAAGAGTTGTAATTTAATTTCATCATCACTTTTTACATTTTCTGCTGGATAGTGGGGTTTCCCAGGTTGCACAGTGGTAGAGAATCCGCCTGCTAATGGAGGAGATGCAAAAGACTTGGGTTAGATCCCTGAGTGGGGAAGCTCCTCTGGAGGAGGAAGTGCACCCCACTCCAGTATTCTTGCCTGGAGAATCCCATGGACAGAGGAGCCTGGTGGGCTACAACCCATAGGGTTGCAAAGAGTCAGACACGACTTGAGACGACTGAGCATGTGCACGTGCTAGGTAATGTGCTCCTGTTCTCAGGTCAGAGATGGGCCTCATTTCTCACGGGGAAGTGATAAAACAAAGACCTCTGAATCACAGCTTAACCATTTTTTTTTCACATCATAATTTTTAAAAAAACTTTAAATTTTGTATTGGGGTATAGCTGATTTACAAATAATGTTATGATAGCTCGAAATGAACAGCGAAGGGACTCAACCATACATATACATGTATCCATTTCCCTACAAACTCCTCTCCCATCCTGGCTGCCACATAACATTGAACAGAGACCATATTAACTACTTACTCTTGTGTGACCTTGAGCCTCTCCTAGACTGAAAAAGAGGGCAGTTATAGTGCATTCTACATAGGGGTGTCAGGATTAAATGAGATAATGTATGAAAAGCTCTTAGCACAGAGCCTGGCACATATTAAAAATTCAAAAGGTGTCATATAGCTTTATTATTGTTAGCATAATGGTCTCTCATGGAAAAATTATAGTTCGTCTCAGTAATAGGCAAAAAGAAATCATTCTCAAAAATTAGCTTGTGAACAAGTCTATTTAACTCTTGCCCTTTGCCCTCCTGGTTCCCACTGACAACGTAAGTAGATACTTTCAGTTATATTTAATCAAAAAACAATTAAAAACCACTACCAGGGTTCCATTCAACTTAGGAAAATCAATTCCAAAAAAAGGTCACTGCTTTATTGTACCTTTGCATATAGCTCATAATGTAAGCTGCAGATATTCTTAAAGCTCTTCTTTCAATATAAGAACATTTCAGTGATTATGACATTTCATTCCTTAACAATTTTTTTCCTTCAACAGCAAATAGGAGTGCTTATTGACTTCAGTAAGGATTTTTCTGGATTTGTATTTATTTTCAATTACAGATATAATACTTTAATATATTCTGGTAAAACAATTCAAACAATGCAAATAAAATGAAAATGTGAAAGCCCTTCTTAACACCTTTGCATCCCCATCTCACCTGGCCTTCCCCTATACCAGAATTCCACTACCTTTCCAGGAAGAACCAACCACCCATGCTGGCCTGCTCTGTAGCTTCCAGTTCCTTTCCAAACACAAGCTATTTGAGAGCTAGATTTTTTCAACCTGGAGTAACAGGCAAATTTGGCCTTGGAGCACGGAATGAAGCAGGGCAAAGGCTAATAGAGTTTTGCCAAGAGAACGCACTGGTCATAACAAACACCCTCTTCCAACAACACAAGAGAAGACTCTACACATGGACATCACCAGATGGTCAACACCGAAATCAGATTGATTATATTCTTTGTAGCCAAAGATGGAGAAGCTGTATACAGTTAGCAAAAACAAGACCAGGAGCTGACTGTGGCTCAGATCATGAACTCCTTATTGCGAAGTTCAGACTTGAAGAAAGTAGGGAAAACCACTAGGCCATTCAGAATATGACCTAAATCAAATCCCTTATGATTATACAGTGGAAGTAAGAAACAGATTTAGGGACTAGATCTGATAGATAGAGTGCCTGATGAACTCTGGACAGAGGTTCGTGACATTGTACAAGAGACAGGACCAAAACCATCCCCATGGAAAAGAAATGCAAAAAAGCAAAATGGCTGTCTGAGGAGGCCTTACAAATAGCTGTGAAAAGAAGAGAAGTGAAAAGCAAAGGAGAAAAGGAAAGATGTAAGCATCTGAATGCAGAGTTCCAAAGAATAGCAAGGAGAGATAAGAAAGCCTTCCTCAGCAATCAATGCAAAGAAATAGAGGAAAACAACAGAATAGGAAAAACAAGAGATCTCTTCAAGAAAATTAGAGATATCAAGGGAACATTTCATGCAAAGAGGGGCTCGATAAAGGACAGAAATGGTATGGACCTAACAGAAGCAGAAGATATTAAGAAGAGGTGGCAAGAATACACAGAAGAACTGTACAAAAAAGATCTTCATGATGAAGATAATCACGATGGTGTGATCACTCACCTGGAGCCAGACATCTTGGAATGTGAAGTCAAGTGGGCCTTAGAGAGCATCAGTATGAACAAAGCTAGTGGAGGTGATGGAATTCCAATTGAACTATTTCAAATCCTGAAAGATGATGCTGTGAAAGTGCTGCACTCAATATGCCAGCAAATTTGGAAAACTCAGCAGTGGCCACAGGACTGGAAAAGGTCAGTCTTCATTCCAATCCCAAAGAAAGGCAATGCCAAAGAATGCTCATACTACCGCACAATTGTATTCCTCTCACACGCTAGTAAAGTCATGCTCAAAATTCTCCAAGCCAGGCTTCAGCAATATGTGAACTGTGAACTTCCAGATGTTCAAGCAGGTTTTAGAAAAGGCAGAGGCAGCAGAGATAAAATTGCCAACATCTGCTGGATCATGGAGAAAGCAAGAGAGTTCCAGAAAAACATCTATTTCTGCTTCATTGACTATGCCAAAGCCTTTGACTGTGTGGATCACAATAAACTGTGGAACATTCTGAAAGAGATGGGAATACCAGACCACCTGACCTGCCTCTTGAGAAACCTGTATGCAGGTCAGGAAGCAACAGTCAGAACTGGACATGGAACAACAGACTGGTTCCAAATAGGAAAAGGAGTACGTCAAGGTTGTATATTGTCACTATTTAACTTATATGCAGAGTACATCATTAGGAACGCTGGGCTGGAAGAAGCACAAGCTGGAATCAAGATTGCCAGGAGAAATATCAATAACCTCAGATATGCAGATGACACCACCCTTATGGCAGAAAGTGAAGAGGAACTAAAGAGCCTCTTGATGAAAGTGAAAGAAGAGAGTGAAAATTTTGGCTTGAAGATCAACATTTAGAAAACGAAGATCATGGCATCTGGTCCCATCACTTCATGGGAAATAGATGGGGAAACAGTGGAAAGAGTGTCAGACTTTATTTTTTTGGGCTCCAAAATCACTGAAGATGCTGATTGTGGCCAGGAAATTAAAAGACGCTTACTCCTTGGAAGGAAAGTTATGACCAACCTAGATAGCATATTATTATTTTTTTTGTGTGTGATTGTTTTTCTTTTTTTTTTTGTAATTAATTAATTTTTTATTGGAGGCAAATTATTTTACAATATTATATTGGTTGGTTTTGCCATACATTGACATGAATTCGCCCCGGGTTTACATAAGTTCCCCCTCCTGAACCCCCCTCCCACCTCCCTCTTCCCTTTATCCTCCCTCTGGGTCATCCCTGCATGCCAGCCCCGAGCATCCTATAACATGCATTGACCCTGAACTAGTGATTCATTTCACATATGACAACATACGTGTTTCAATGCCCTTCTCCCAAATCATCCCACCCTCACCCTCTCCCACAGAGTCCCAAAGACTGATCTATACACCTAGCAGAGACATTAGTTTGCCAACCAAGGTCCGTCTAGTCAAGGCTATGGTTTTTCCCGTGGTCATGTATGGATGTGAGAGTTGGACTGTGAAGAAAGCTGATCACTGAAGAATTGATGCTTTTGAAGTGTGGTCCTGGAGAAGACTCTTGAGAGTCCCTTGGACTGCAAGGAGATCCAACCAGTCCATTCTAGAGGAGATCAATCCTGGGTATTCATTGGAAGGACTGATGCTAAAGTTGAAACTCCAATACTTTGGCCACCTCATGCAACGAGTTGACTCACTGGAGAAGAGTCTGATGCTAGGAGGGATTGGGGGTGGGAGGAGACGGGGACGACAGAGAATGAGATGGCTGGATGGCATCACCGACTCGATGAACATGAGTTTGAGTGAACTCCGGGAGTTGGTGATGGACAGGGAGGCCTGGGGTGCTGTGATTCATGGGGTCGCAAAGAGTCAGACACGACTGAGCGACCGAACTGAACTGAACTGAACTGAAATGAGTAGGCTGGGCTTCCCTGGTGGCTCAGTGGTAAAGAATCCACCTGTCAATGGAGGAGATGTAAGGGATGCTGGTTCAGTCCCTAGGTTGGGAAGAGACCCTGAGGAGGGCATGGCAACCCACTCCATTATTCTTGCCTGGAGAATTCCATGACAAAGGAGCCTGGCCGGCTACAGTTCATAGGATCTCAAAGTATCAGACACAACTAAAGCAACTTAGCATATATGCATGCAAATGAGTAGGCTAGACTTAGTGAACTGCTTCTAACCAATAGAATAAGGCAAAAGCAGTAATATGTTACTTCCAAGATTAGGTTACAGAAAGACTGGATTCTGTTTTGTTGTTTCTCTCTGAGCCCTTGCTCTGGGGGATGCAAGCTGCCATGTTGGGACTTGTCCTATGTTGCAAAAAAAATATTAATCTCTGGACAACAGTTAGGAGGGACCTGAGACTTGAAAACAAGAGTGAGCTAGAAGCAGATCCATTCCCACTCAAGCCCTGAGATAACACTAGCTGTGGCCAACACATTGACTGCAGGTTCCTAAGAGAGTCTAAGCTGTTACCTGATTCCTGATGTACAGCAGTGAGTTTAAGCTGCTACGTTTTGGAATAGTTTATTATGCATCTGTATGTGTGATGGCTAATTTTATGTGTCAGCTTGACTGGGCCATGGTGTACTTGGTAGTCCTATTTCACTGGAGAACACAGATTAGTGTAGATTTAGGTACCGAGAGTGGCTCTAGAGGAACAGTATGTTAAGGAAGTTTTCTTAATTGGGTTCTGGGATTTCTGGACTTGACTATCTCATATGATTAGATTAAAAGACACTATGACTGTTTCCAGTAGTAAAGAGAGCACTTACAGTCCATGGCATGGTCTGGCAATAGCGATATGGAAAATATCTCCATTGCATACTCTTAATCAACAACTTGTGAGAATCAGGGAACCGAGTGACTGTGAATATGATACTTTCAAAACATCGCTGGAAAGCTAACAAATATAGTGAGGTTGGCTGGTTGGTTCTCATGCCTCTAGACTAAGTGGTGAAGGAAAAGTTTGAGTTCAGGGATTCAGATTCTCAACAAAAGCACCACACAGCATGACCTGAAAATTTCTGAGTGTCCTGATGGACCCTTTGCTACTGTAACTTCAGGGTAAAAATCTTATCTTGTGATTGGCTGGATGACAGCACAAGTTAAACTCCCAGTCGTGGCAGGTGTCCCTTGTTACAGTGAAGATGTTGACTGGGTGGGAATCATGTAAGCTGTAATGGGGACATGTGGTAAGACCCTGGTGAAGCTGGAGACACTGAGCACCTAAATTCTAATGTCATTTTTGCCAGTGCAAGAGGCCACCCCACCCTGAATGAAAGCAGGCTCTCTATCACCTGACATTTGGTGGTTGAATGTGACCATTTGGAAGTGGCTTCCCTGGGACTTCCCTTGTGGTCCAGTTGTCAAGACTCTACACTTTCACTGCAGGGGGCACAAGTTTGATCCCTGGTCAGGGAACTAAGATCTCACATGCCACAAGGCCAAAAGGAAAAAAAAAAAGGCTTCCCTACCCTCACTGGTAGCAGTCTGTCCACCTCTATCTGAGGAGATTCCTCTAGTCTGAAGAAACTGTAATAGCCTCCCCTGAGGCAATTGCCAAATAAAACAGTGCTGGTTCTCTCTATAATTCAACCCTCTCTGCTTCTAGACCTATGAAAGTGAAAATTAGTTGCTCAGTCATATCTGACTCTTTGTGACCCCATGGACTGTAGCCCGCCAGGCTCCTCTGTCCATGGAATTCTCTAGGCAGAAATACTGGAGTAGGTTGCCATTCCCTTCTCCAGGGGATCTTCCTGACCCAAGGATCAAATCCACATTCCCTGCATTGCAGGCAGGTTCTTTACCGTCTGAGTTACCAGGAAAGCCCTTGAGACCTATAACTAGACTCAAGTCCCAGGAGCCTTAACAGAGAGATAAGATACAGAATAAGACCCATGAGGAGCTGTGCTCTACTCCAGAAGAACCACTTTGAATTTTATAATTTATACAGAAAGAAATCTGGAGAATATGTGTGAGAATGGATATTGCGGTGTGGGGTAGTGGTGGAAGGAACATAAAGTTGGTTGGAGCCAGTGGATATGGGCTGTCTAAGCAGAGTTGCTACATTGAATATTGCAGCTTGAGGAGTCAGGAAAGGCTCAAGTGGTTTGTTTGGTTTGTTGGCTGAAACATGGACCAAAAAGTGGCCCACAGTGAGCAAATTAGAATTTAGGAATAGTAGACAGGCTTCCGTCTATGGGGTCACACAGAGTCGGACACGACTGAAGTGACTTAGCATCAGCAGCAGCAGACATGCCTTGGTTTAATGTAGGGGGAGGGATTCAAAGGCTTAGGGAATTTGAAATATTAGATTGAATTTGTCCTTTAAGATCTACTTAATCACACTGGAGGGTCCAGAAGATATACGTCACCTCTACTGTGAGAAATAAATTTGTGAGAGGAGCCCCAGCATTCTTAAGAGTTCCATGACTGCTCTTCTCTATATACCAGACCTTACAGTGGGGACTGCAGTCATTGAATTGGAAAACCTAAGTGCGGTAGGATCTGTGGATGGCAAGGGCCAAATGGCCACATTCAACCACCAAAGGTCAGGTGATGGACAGCAGAGTCAAAGCAGCAATCAGAACAGTCTGACTCCCACAGGCCTACGGCATTGACACCAGTGTTCCTGAAAGTAGATAGGAAGTAGTAGATAGAATAGATTGGAAGCCTACTGAATGCTTACTTGATCTGTATAAACAGAAAAGTTCTAAGTCAAGTTAAAGAAGGTGAAATCTGAATCATAAAAATGGGGAGTAACAGCCCACTAGTCAATTCTCAGCCTTGAGCCAGCTTACAGACCCAGAACCCCTTGAACAAAGGGGAGACCAGTTGCCCTTGGACATTTGTACTGTTGATCTTTCTCCTAGCCTCCCTTGAGGGACCTGTGACCTTTACCAGGGAAACTGTGCAATGGGGAAAAGGAAATAATTAGATCTTTCAGGGATTACTGGCCCTTCATTGACCCGAATTCCAGGAGATCCAAATGTCCCTGAGGTCAACTAGTCAGTGTAGGGGACTTATGGAAGTGATGTGGTCAGTGGAGTTTTAGCTCAGGTCCATCTCACAGAGGGCCCAGTGGGTCCCCAAATCCATCCTGTGGTTACTTCTCCAGTTCTAGAAAACAAGCGCATGCTAAGTTGCTTCAGTCGTGTCCAAGTCTTTGCGACTCTAAGGACTGTAGTCCAGCAGGCTCCTCTGTCCACGATATTCTCCAGGCAAGAATACTGGAGTGGGTTGCCATGCCCTCTTCCAGGGGATCTTTCCAACCCAGGGATTGAACCTGCATTTCTTATATCTCTTGCATTGGCAGGTGAGTTCTTTAACACTGTGCCACCTGGGAAGCCCTCTCGTAAACATAATCAGAGTAAATATACTTAACAGTTGGAAGAACCACCACATTGGTTCCCCAACCTGTGGAGTGAGGGCTGTGATGGTGGAAAAGGCTGAACGGAAGCCACTAGAACTCCACCTAGGGAGACAGTAAACCAAAAGCAATACCACATTCCTGGAGGAACAGCAGAGATCAGTGCCACCATCAAGGACTTGAAAGATGCACATTGGTGATTTCTACCATGTCCCCACTCAGCTCACCTATTTGGCCTGTGCAGAAGACATATGGACCTTGGAGGACAGTGGACTATCGCAAGCTTAATGAGATCGTAATTCCAATTGCAGCTGCTGTACCAGATGTGGTTTCACTGCTTGAGCAAATTAGAACCTCCCTTACTACCTGGTATGCAGCAACTCATCTGGTAAACGCTTTCCTCTTAACTTGTTAGTAAAGACCACCAGAAGTAGTTTGCTTTCAGCTGGCAAGGCCAGTAATACATCTTCACTGTCCTGTGTCAGGAGTGTATCAACTCTTTCACCCCGTGTCTTAGTTTAGGTCTTAGGAATCTTGACTGCCTTTCCCTTCTACAAGATGTCACATGTGTGCATGCTCAATCAGTCGTGTCTGACTCTTTGTGACCCCATGTACCGTAGCCCACCAGGGTCCTCCATCCATGAAACTTTCTAGGCAAGAATATTGGAGTGGGTTGCAGTTTCCTTCTCCAGGGGATCTTCCCAACCCAGGAATAGAACCCACATCTCCTGCGTCTCCTGCATTGGCAGGCAGATGCCTTACCACTTGCACCACCTGGGAAACCCAGAAGGTGTCACACTGTTGTGTTACACTGAAGACATTATGCTGCTTTGACACAGTGAGCAAGAAATAGCAAGTACTCTAGACTTTTTGGCAAGACATTTGCATATCAGAAGGTGATAAATAAATCTGACAGTAATTTAGAGGCCCTCTAAATTCAGGGACATTTGTAGGAGTCTAGTAGCATAGGGCCGGAGAAGGCAATGGCAAGCCACTCCAGTACTCTTGCCTAGAAAATCCCATGGATGGAGGAGCCTGGTAGGCTGCAGTCCATGGGGTCGCTACGAGTCAGACATGACTGAGAGACTTCACTTTCACTTTTCACTTTCACACATTGGAGAAGGAAATGGCAACCCACTCCAGTGTCCTTGCCTGGAGAATCCCAGGGACGGGGGAGCCTGGTGGGCTGCCGTCTGTGGGGGTCACACAGAGTCGGACACGACTGAAGTGACTTAGCAGCAGTAGCATAGGGCATGTCAAGGTACCCTTTCTAATGTGAAGGATAAGTTGTTGCATTTGTGAAGTCGCTCAGTCGTGTCCGACTCTTTGCGACCCCATGGACTGTAGCCCACCAGGCTCCTCCATCCATGGAATTTTCTAGGCAAGAGTACTGGAATGGGTTGCCATTTCCTTCTCCAGGGGATCTTCGGCCCCTCCTAAAACCAAGAAAGAAACATTAATGCCTAATGGGCCTCCTTGTATCTCAGAGGAAACATAATCCTTATTTAGGAGAATTACTCCAGCCCATTTCTTACTGACCTGAAGACCAGCCAGTTTTAAGTGGATTCAAAAAAAGAGAAGACTCTGAAACTGGTCTAGGCTGATGTACAAGCTGCTTTGATCCTTGAGTCACAAGATCCAGCAGATCCAACGTTTCTGAAGTGTCAGTGGCAGATGGGGGTGTGACTTGGAAGGTCCTTAAAGAAAGTAAAAGTGTTGATCGCTCAGTCGTGTCTGACTTTTTGTGACCCCCATGGACTGTAGCCCGTCAGGCTCCTCTGTCCATGGAATTTCCCAGGCAAGAATACTGGAGTGGGTAGCCATTCCCTTCTCCAGGGGCTCTTCCCAATCCAGGGATTGAACCCGGTTTCCTGCATTGCAGACAGATCCTTTATCATCTGAGCCACCAGGGAAGCACCTAAAGGTGAACCACAGAGTAGACATTTAGGATTTTGCAGCAAAGCCCTCCCAACCTCTGTGGATAACTACTCTTCTTTTGAGAAATAGCTCTTGGCCTGATACTAGGCCTTAGTAGAGACTGAATGCTTGACCATACACCACCAAGTTACCATAAGATCTAAGATGCTCGTCACAAACTAGGTGTGATCTGACCCACCAAGCCATAAATTTAGGCTTGTACAGCATCACTCCATCACAAAATGGAAGTGGTATACATGGGATGGACCCAAGTAGGCCCTGAGGGCACAAGTAAGTTACATGAAGCAGTGGCCCAAGTGCCCATGGTCCCCATTTCTGCTACACTTCCTTCTCTCTCCCCACCTGTACCTATGGCCTCATGGAGAGTTCTCTATGATTGACCACTTGACAGAGGAAGACTTAGATTTACAGATGGTTCCACACAATATGCATACATCAGTGGAATGTAGTCAGCTGCAGACCACAGCCCCTTTCTGGGACATCCCTGAAGCTGAAAGGAAACGCTACCAGTGGATAGAACTTTGAGCATTGCGCCACTGTTCACGTTGCTTGGAAGGAGAAATGGCCAGGCATGTGATTATGTACTGATTCATGGCTGCAGCCAGTGGCTTTTCTGGATGGTCAGGGACTCAGAAGGAATGTGATTGGTGACAAGGAAATCTGGGGAAGAGGTATATAGATAGATGTCTCTGAATAACTGAAAACATGAAGATATTTCAAGTCCCATATGAATGCTCACCCTAGGGTAACCTAAGCAGAGGAGGATTTTAATGATCAAGTGGGTAGGATGACCCTTTCTGTGGAAGCCAGTCAGCCTCTTTCCCAGCTACCCTCATCATCACTCAGTGGGCTTGTGAGCAAAGTGGCTATAGTGCCAAGGATGGAAGTTATGCACAGGCTCAGCAACATGGACTTCCACTCAACCAGGCTGACCTGGCTATGGCCACTGCTGAGTATCCAATCTGGCAGCAGAGACCAACACTGAGTCCTAGATAGGGCACTGTCTCCCAAGGTGATCAGCCAACTACCTGCCAGCAGGTTGATTACACTGGACCACTTGCATTATGGAAGGGACAGTATTTTGTTCTTGGAATAGATCTGTTCTCTGGATATAAGACTTGCCTTCCCTGCACACAATACTTCTACCAGAACTACCATCTTACTTACAGGACACCTTGTTGACCATCATGGCAGCCTTCACAGCACTGTTTCTGATCAAGGAACTCACCTCACAGCAAAAGAAGTGTGTCAGTGGCCCCATGCTCACGGAATTCACTGCCTTATCTGTTCTCCACTGTTCTGAAGCAGCTGGCTTGATGGAATGGTGGGATGTCCTTTTGAAGAATCAGTTACAGCATCCAGTAGATGGCAGTACCTTGCAGGACTGGGTCAGGTTTCTCCAGAAGGCTGTGAATGCCCTGAATGCACTTATTTGTTGCTGTGTCTCCCAAAGCTGAGATTCACGAATCAAGGGGTGGAAATGGAAGTGGCTTTACTCACTGTGGGCTTCCCTGGTGGCTCAGACAGTAAAGAATCTGCCTGTAATTCAGGAGACCCTGGTTTGATCCCTGGGTTGGGAAGTTCCTCTGGAGAAGGGAATCGCTACCCACTCCAGTATTCTTGCCTGGAGAATCCCATGGGCAGAGGAGCCTGGTGGGCTACAGTCCATAAGGTCACAAAGAGTTAGACATGACTGCACCTACTCACTATGACCCATAGTGACCCACTAGCAAAAGTTTTGCTTCTTGGGACTTTCATGGTGGTCCAGTAGCTATGACTTTGCCTTCCCATGCAGGAGGTGTGGGTTCAATCCCTATTTGTTGAGCTAGGATCTCACATACTTTGTGACCAAAAAACCAAAAAAAATTCCATAAGAGAACAGAAGCGATATTGCAACAAAATCAATAAAGACTTTAAAACTGGCCAGTGGAAATTTGCTCTATGACTCAGGGAACACAAACTGAGGCTCTGTGACAACCTAGAGGGATGGGATGGGGTGGAAGGCGGGAGGGAGGTTCAAGAGGGAGAAGACATATGTGTACCTATGGCTGATGCATGTTGATGTATGGCAGAAACCAACACAACATTGTAAAGTAATTATACTTAATTAAAAATAAATAATTTTTAACAAAATGGTCCACATTAAAAATTTTTTTTACTTCTTGCTCCCATGACCTTATGCTCTACTGGCTTAGAAATCTTAGGCCAAAGAGAAAAATGCTTTCATCAAGAGACAGAATAATGATTTCACTGAACTGAAATTTAAAATTGCTATCTGGTCACTTTGGACTCTGCATGCCTCTGACTCAACAGGAAATGTAGTGAGTTACTATGCTGGCTGGGATGACTGGTCCTGATTACCAAGAGAAAGATGGACTTTATTCTGCAACAGAGATATGGAAGAGTGTGTCTGGAATATAGAAGATCCCTTAAGGAGATATCAATATTACCATTCCTTGTAATTAAGGTCAGTAACAAACAATAACCGAATCCAGGCAGGACTAACCGTGGCCCAGATCTTTCAGGAATGAAGGTTTGATCACTTCAGTGTGTTAAGAGTCATTACCAGCTGAGGTGTTTACCAAACACAAAGGGAATAGAGAATGGGCAGTGGAAGAAAAGTGAAAGTGTTAGTTGTTCAGTTGTGTCTGACTCTTTGTGACGCCATGGACTGGAGCCTGCCAGGCTCCTCTGTCCATGTAATTCTCTAGGCAAGAATTCTGGAGTGGGTAGCCATTGCTTTCTCCAGGGTATCTTCCCAACTCAGAGACTTAACCTAGGTCTCCCGCATTGTAGGCAGATTCTTAACCATCTAAGCGACCAGGGAAGCCCATGATGGAAGAAGATAGTTATAAATACTAGCTGTGACCACACGACCAGTTACAGAAATAGGGACTGTAATTGTCATGAGTATTCCTCCTTATTTTATTATGAATGTGAGTGTGTGTGTGTGTATAAAGCAAGTATCTTTGTTATCTTTCCCTTCATACTCCCTAATCGTGTAACATAGCTGTATTGACTTTATGTCGTAGTATTGACGTTATAGGATATCAAGGAGAAGAGTAAATATCATTTAAGGACATCACGTTACTTCTTCTGGGGAAAGGATCAGTACATTTCTGATAGTATGCAGAACAGTTGTATCATGTTAGATGGAATTAGGATCTTGTTAATGTCTTTTTTTTGGAGACTTTAGGTATGTGTAGCTGGGAAGATGCATGAATGACAAGTTGACAAGGAGTAGACTTGTGATGATTAATTCTGTGTGTCAGTAATTCATAGGATGCCCAGATGTTTGGTTAAACATTTTTGGATGAAATTAACATCTGAATCAGTAGACTGAGTAAGGCAGATTGCTTTTCTCAATGTGGGTGAACTTCATCCACTGAATGCCTGAACAGAATCAAAAGCTGAGTACAAAAGAATTCTTTTTCTCTGCCTGCCTTTTTTCAAGCTGGGACATCAGTCTTCTCCTGCCTTTGAACTCTTTAACTTGGACTTGAACTTATGCCATCTGCTCTCCTGAATTTCAGGCCTTTGGACTTGGACTGTAACTTTCACTACAGTCTCTCTCTAGTCTATAGCTTGCCAGCTTCAGATCTTGGACTTCTCAGCCTCCATAATTGTGTGAGCCAATTCCTTAAAGTAATCTCTCTCTTACCATGTATAGATACAGATATAGATGGGCTTGCCAATACAGGAGACATGGGTTTGATCCTTGGGCTGGGAAGATCTCCTGGAGAAGGAAGTGGCAACCCACTCCAGTATTCTTGCCTAGGAAATCTCATGGACAGAGGAGCCTAGTGGGCTAGAGTCCATGAGACTTCAGAAGAGTCAGACATTATTTACTGACTGAACAGCAGCAACAGACACAGATATATAGATATATGTATCTATCTGTGTGTTTAGAGAATATATATTTATTGGTTTTGTTTCTCTGGAGAACCCAGACCATACACTGGATAAATAGTACACCCTTCTTTCATAAAATATGTCATCAGGGAGGGCTTCATCTGTCATTCACTTACATCAGCCTCATTCTTCATAACTGCAGCATGATGTCCCTAGCGCTATGGCATTTTTAACTGTTTCTCTTTTGATGATTATTTAAGTTCTTTTTGTGTTCTGTTCTCAGAGTAACTGCTCACAGTATCATGGCAGAGTGATAGACTGAGACTTGCTGAATCAGCCCTGGCCACACACATGAGAGGAAAATAGAAATAGCTTCCGCAGAGAGATTTGTTTACCCTGTATGTCAGGAAACTAGCTCCCAACCTTGTGACTTTGTGACCGTATTTTGCCAGTGTCAAAGGACATTATTAAAAAATCAAAATAAAACAAAAATTTTCCTACCCATTATCATCATAAGTTTTTTTTTTAAGCTGTTTTACCATAAAAGCAGAGAGACGACCTCAGAATAATGGATGGTCAAATTGGATAAATTCAACTTTATTCAATATTCAATGTGAATATTCAATACTCACAGCACTGTCATTTTTCTTTCACTGTGTCAGCAGATGAAAACTCTCTCACTTGCCTGCTTTGCTTTCCATCTGCATTAGAAGCAACTGCCTTGATGTTTTTCTGATTTCTAAATTAACAAAAAATTGGGAAGCAAGATAGAATGAGAACTTCTTGCTTTTGAAGAAGGAGATCACAGTTCTAATAAAAGAGGGTTAAAGATGTTTCCTCTGCCTTTTCTAAATACAGCTTGAATATCTGGAAGCTCATGATTCACGTACTGTTGAAGCCTGGCTTGGAGAATTTTAAGCATTACTTTGCCAGTGTGTGAGATGAGTGCAATTGTGCAGTAGTTTGAACATTCTTTGGCATTACCTTTCTTTGGGATTACAATGAAAACTGACCTTTTCCAGTCCTGTGGCCACTGCTGAGTTTTCCAAATTGAGTGTAGCACCCAATGGCATATTGAGTGTAGCACTTTCACAGAAACACCTTTTAGGATTTGAAATAGCTCAGCTGAAATTCCATCACCTCCACTGGCTTTTTTGTAGTGATACTTCCTAAGGCCCACTTGACTTCGCATTCCAGGATGTCTGGCTCTAGGTGAGTGATCACACCATTGTGGTTATCTGGGCCATTAAGGTCTTTTTTATATAGTTCTTCTATGTATTCGTGCCACCTCTTCTTAATATCTTTTGCTTCTGTTAGGTCCATATCATTTCTGTCCTTTGGCATGAAATGTTCCCTTGGTATCTCTAATTTTCTTGAAGACATCTCTAGTTTTTCCGATTCTATTGTTTTCCTCTATTTCTTTGCTTGATCACTGAGGAAGTCTTTCTTATCACTCCTTGCTAATCTTTGGAATTGTGCATTCAACTGGGTATATCTTTCCTTTTCTCCTTTGCCTTTCACTTCTCTTCTTTTCTCAGCTATTTCTAAGGCTTCCTCAGACAAACATTTTGCCTTTTTGCTTTTCTTTTTCTTCGGGATGGTCTTGATCACTGCCTCCTGTACAATGTTATGAACCTCCGTCTATAGTTCTTCAGGTACTCTGTCTATCAGATCTAATCCCTTGAATCTATTTCTCACTTCCTCTGTATAATCATAAGGGATTTGATTTAGATCATACCTGAATGGTTGAGTGGCCTTCCCTACTTTCTTCAATTTAACCGTGAACCATGAACTTCCAGATGTTCAAACTGGATTTAGAAAAGGCAGAGGAACCAGAGATCAAGTTGCCAACATCTGCTGGATCATAGAAAAAGCAAGAGCATTCTGGAAAAACATCTACTTCTGCTTTATTGACCATGCCAAAGTCTCTGACTGTGTGGATCACAACAAACTGTGGAAAATTCTTCAAGAGATGGGAATACTAGACCACCTTATTGGCCTCCTGAGAAACGTGTATGGAGGTTAAGAAGCAACAGTTAGAACTGGATATGGAACAACAGACTGGTTCCAAATCAGAAAGGAGTACATCAAGGCTGTGTATTGTCACCTTGCTTACTTAACTTATGTGCAAAGTGCATCATGCGAAATGCTGGGCTGGATGAAGCACAAGCTGGAATCAAGATTGCCAGAAGAAATATCAATAACCTCAGATATACAGATGACACCACCCTTATGGCAGAAAGTGAAGAGGAACTAAAAAGCCTCTTGATGAAAGTGAAAGAGGAGAGTGAAAAAGTTGGCTTAAAGCTCAACATTCAGAAAACTAAGATCATGGCATCTGGTCCCATCACTTCATGGCAAATAGAGGGAGAAACAGTGGAAACAGTTTCAGATTTATTTTTCTGGGCTCCAAAATTACTGCAGATGGTGATTGCAGCCATGAAATTAAAAGACACTTACTCCTTGGAAGGAAAGTTAAGACCAACCTAGATAGCATATTAAAAAGCAGAGACATTACTTTGCCAACTAAGGTCCGTCTAGTCAAGGCTATGGTTTTTCCCGTGGTCATGTATGGATGTGAGAGTTGGACTGTGAAGAAAGCTGTTCGCCGAAGAATTGATGCTTTTGAACTGTGGTGTTGGAGAAGACTCTTGAGAGTCCCTTGGACTGCAAGGAGATCCAACCAGTCCATTCTAAAGGAGATCAGTCCTGGGTGTTCATTGGAAGGACTGATGATAAAGCTGAAACTCCAATACTGTGGCCACCTCATGCGAAGAGTTGACTCACTGGAAAAGACTCTGATGCTAGGAGGGATTGGGGGCAGTAGGAGAAGGGGATGACAGAGAATGAGATGGCTGAATGGCATCACTGACTCCATCGACATGAGTTTGAGTGAACTCCGGGAGTTGGTGATGGACAGGGAGGCCTGGCGTGCTGTGATTTATGGGGTTGCAAAGAGTCAGACACAACTGAGTGACTGAACTGAACATTGAAAATTATGTCTGGATAAAGTTTTGGGATGTGGTTCGTGCTAGGAGACCAGCCATCTACTAAGTTTTGGCATAGCCAAAATTTTATAAAAATTTTCAAAGCAATAGCTTATAAATTTCAATCCTTAAAATAATCCCGGGCCCCAAGTCTACACTCAGCATAAAGTCAGCTCCCAAAGTTGTACATTCTCAGGAAAGACTTGAATGAAATCTTTGAAGAAAATAGGTCAGGAAAATCCTCTTGGTATACCTTATGTGATTTTTTTCATTGAGATATTTGGGATAAAAAATATTATCTTAAGTATATTTTGGGAAAAGAAATGAGATTCTCTCAACTACATCTGTCAAACAATTCCTTTCTCCACTAAGTTTCAAGTACTACTTTTATAATTGTCTGGTATTAACACTGTCATATTCTCATTAAAATTCAGTGTATGTGGGTCTGTTTCTGGATTTCATTCTGTTTCATTCACCTACTTATTTATGTAGTATTACCAAATTTAAAAAATGGTACTATGATGATGCTGTAATATTGCATGAAATATAAAGCACTACTAAAAACCTAAGCCTCTGGAATGTCAGAAAAGAGGAAACTTCAAAGAATAGGAGTTCTTTCTAGAATTCTGCCATTAAAGTAACTCAGCTCTAAAATTCATATTCTGGGTGACTTTTAGTCCAAAATTTCAAATTCCTCAGAAAATCTGATTGATTTAGCTTAGGTTGAGTATCAATCCCCATATCAAGTATCTATTCTTAGGGGGACAGACTCATGTATTATAGACATGACTGCCCAACCCTGTGTACCAGTGGAAGGTTGCAAAGAAACAAAGTGTTGTGAGCTGAACAGTACTCGCAAAACTGTCCACTCCATTATGCCCACTTGCCCATCTCATACATCTGAAGCCTTCCTGTCACTGCACAGTACATCTCTCCCACACACAACTGCTCCACACCTTTCCAGCGGGAGATGACGCAAACTTCTGTCCCTGTACTGACCAATGGCATAAGATCATATAGCTGCAAGTCAGGGATTTTTTACAGCATGCTTACTCCGCCAGTTCTGTCAAAACAACCTTTCATATTCTGTAATAAATCAGTTAGCTGAAAAATTTAATCATTAACATATACTAAATTATAGTGGTTTTTCAAACTGTTCAATTCAGTTGAGTTGCTCAGTTGTGTCCGACTCTTTGCAATCCCATGAACCACAGCAACCAATCCTCCCTGTCCATCACCAATTCCCGGAGTCCGCCCGAACCCATGTCCATTGTGTTGGTGATGGCATCCAACCACCTCATCCTCTGTCATCCCCTTCTCCTTCTTCCCTCAATCTTTCCCAGGAGCAGGGTCTTTTCAAATGAGTCAGCTCTTGGCATCAGGTGGCCAAATATTGGAGTTTCAGCTTCAACATCAGTCCTTAAAAATGAACACCCAGGACTGATTTCATTTAGGATGGACTGGTTGGATCTCCTTGCAGTTCAAGGGACTCTCAAGAGTCTTCTCCAACACCATAGTTCAAAAGCATCAATTCTTTGGCACTCAGCTTTCTTTATAGTCCAACTCTCACATCCATACATGTCTACTGGAAAAGCCATAGTTTTGACTAGATGGACCTTGGTTGGCAAAGTAGTGTCTCTGCTTTTTAATATGCTGTCTAGGTTGGTCATAAATTTCCTTCCAAGGAGCAAGTGTCTTTTAATTTCATGGCTGCAATCACCATCTGCAGTGATTTTGGAGCCCAAAAAAATAAAGTCAGCCACTGTTTCCCCATCTATTTGCCATGAAGTGATGGGACCGGAAGCCATGATCTTAGTTTTCTGAATGTTGAGTTTTAAGCTAACATTTTCACTCTCCTCTTTCACTTTCAACAAGAGGCTCTTTAGTTCTTCTTCACTTTCTGCCATAAGGGTGGTGTCATCTGCATATCTGAGGTTACTGATATTTCTCCTGGCAGTCTTGATTCCAGTGTGTGCTTCATCAAGACCAGCATTTCTCATGATATACTCTGCATATAAGATAAATAAACACAGTGACAATATACAGCCTTGACATACTCCTTTTCCTGTTTGGAACCAGTCTGTTATTCCGTGTCCAGTTCTCACTGTTGCTTCCTGACCTGTATATAGGTTTCTCAAGAGGCAGGTCAGGTGGTCTGGTATTCCCACCTCTTTCAGAATTTTCCACAGTTTGTTGTGATCCACATAGTCAAAGGCTGTGAAATAGTCAATAAAGCAGAAATAGATGTTTTTCTGAAACTCTCTTGCTTTTTTGATGATCCAGTGGATGTTGGCAATTTGATCCCTGGTTCCCCTGCCTTTTCTAAAACCCGCTTGAACATCTGGAAGTTCACGGTTCACATATTGCTGAAGCCTGGCTTGAAGAATTTTGAGCGTTACTTTACTAACGTGTGCTCAATATTCTGAAAACTAAGATTATGGCATTTGGTCCCATCACTTCATGGGAAATAGATGGAAAAACAGTGGAAACAGTGTCAGACTTTATTTTGGGGGGCTCCAAAACACTGCAAATGCTGATTGCAGCCATGAAATTAAAAGACGCTTACTCCTTGGAAGGTAAGCTATGACCAACCTAGATAGTATATTAAAAAGCAGAGACATTACTTTGCTAACAAAGGTCCGTCTAGTCAAGGCTATGGTTTTACCAGTGGTCATGTATGGATGTGAGAGTTGGACTGTGAAGAAAGCTGATCGCCGAAGAATCGATGCTTTTGAACTGTGGTGCTGGAGAAGACTCTTGAGAGTCCCCTGGACTGCAAGGAGATCCAACCAGTCCATTCTAAAGGAGATCAGTCCTGGGTGTTCATTGGAATGACTGATGCTAAAGCTGAAACTCCAATACTTTGGTCACCTCATGCGAAGAGCTGACTCACTGGAAAAGACTCTGATGCTGGGAAAGGTTGGAGGCAGGAGGAGAAAGGGACGACAGAGAATGAGATGGCTGGATGGCATCACCGACTCGATTGATGTGAGTTTGAGTGAACTCTGGGAATTGGTGATGTACAGGGAGGCCTGGCATGCTGTGATTCATGGGGTTGCAAAGAGTCGGACACGACTGAGCAACTGAACTGAACTTACTAACATGTGAGATGAGTGCAATTGTGCAGTAGTTTGAGCATTCCTTGGCATTGCCTTTCTTTGGGATTGGAATGAAAACTGACCTTTTCCAGTCTTGTGGCCACTGCTGAGTTTTCCAAATTTGCTGGCATATTGAGTGTAGCAGTTCAACAGCATCATCTTTTAGTATTTGAAATAGCTCAACTGGAATTCCATCACCTCCCCTAGCTTTGTTTGTAGTGATGCTTCCTAAGGTCTACCTGACTTCACATTCCAGGATGTCCGACTCTAGGTGAGTGTGAGTGATCATACCCTCGTGATTATCTGGGTCATGAAGATCTTTTTTGTACAGTTCTTCTGTGTATTCTTGCCACCTCTTCTTAATATTTTCTGCTTCTGTTAGGTCCATACCATTTCTGTCCTCTATTGAGCCCATCTTTGCATGAAATGTTCCCTTGATATCTCTAATTTTCTTGAAGAGATCTCTTGTTTTTCCTATTCTGTTGTTTTCCATTTCTTTGCATTGATCTCTGAGGAAGGCTTTCTTATCTCTCCTTGCTATTCTTTGGAACTCTGCATTCAGATGCTTATATCTTTCCTTTCCTCCTTTGCTTTTCGCTTCTCTTCTTTTCACAGCTATTTGTAAGGCCTCCTCAGACAGCCATTTTGCTTTTTTGCATTTCTCTTCCATGGGGATGGTCTTGGTCCCTGTCTCCTGTACAATGTCATGAACCTCTGTCCAGAGTTCATCAGGCACTCTATCTATCAGATCTAGTCCCTTAAATCTATTTCTTACTTCCACTGTATAATCATAAGGGATTTGATTTACGTCATATCTGAATGATCTAGTGGTTTTCCCTACTTTCTTCAATTTCAGTCTGAATTTGGCAATAAGGAGTTCATGATCTGAGCCACAGTCAGCTCCTGGTCTTGTTTTTGGTAACTGTATATAGCTTCTCCATCTTTGGCCGCAAAGAATATAATCAATCTGATTTCAGTGTTGACCATCTGGTGATGACCATGTGTAGAGTCTTCTCTTGTGTTGTTGGAAGAGGGTGTTTGTTATGCCCAGTGTGTTCTCTTGGCAGAACTCTGTTAGCCTTTGCCCTGCTTCATTCTGTAGTCCAGGCCAAATTTGCCTATTACTCCAGTAAATTTAGAGGTAGAGAAAAACATTTCAAGGGGTACTTCAGCATGGAAAGTTTCGAGGGAGTGTCCAGATTCTCAGCTTCTTACAACTGATCTCTCTGAGATGTGTTTCAGTTTGAGGACTCCTGAGTCTCTGCTTCCCCATCTCCTCTTTTACAATAGACTCTAACTTATTACAAGTGTACTTTCCCCAGATCATGAATCTTACTCTGGTTCATTTATCAGAGTGTAAAATCCCAGGAGGACTGAACAACAAACTATCTTACGCCATTCATACTGGAGAAGATTTCTTTAATCAAAGCACCATAAATACACAGGTGTCTTTTGCTGTCTAACATGCTTTTCAGTTGAGAGAGAAACATTGAAGTGAAGTGAAGTCGCTCAGTCGTGTCTGACTCTGCCTACCATGCTATTCTGTCCATGGGATTTTCCTGGCAAGAGTACTGGAGTGGGTTTCCATTTCCTTCTCCAGAGGATCTTCCCAACCCAGGGATCGAACCTGCATCTCCCGCATTGTAGGCAGATTCTTTACCATCTGAGCCACCATTCAGTTCAGTTCAGTCGCTCAGTCATGTCCGACTCTTTGCCACCCCATGAATCACAGCCTGCCAGGCCTCCCTGTCCATCACCAACTCCCGGAGTCCCCTCAAACTCATGTCCATCGAGTCAGTGATGCCATCCAGCCATCTCATTCTCTGTCGTCCCCTTCTCCTCCTGCCCCCAATCCCTCCCAGCATCAGAGTCTTTTCCAGTGAGTCAACTCGTCACATGAGGTGGCCAAAGTATTGCAGTTTCAGCTTTAGCATCAGTCCTTCCAATGACCACCAGGACTGATCTCCTTTAGAATGGACTGGTTGGATCTCCTTGCAGTCCAAGGGACTCTCAAGAGTCTTCTCCAACACCACAGTTTAAAAGCATCAATTTCTTCGGTGATCAGCTTTCTTCACAGTCCAACTCTCACATCCATACATGACCACGGGAAAAACCATATCCTTGACTAGACGGACCTTGTTTGGCAAAGTAATGTCTCTGCTTTTTAATATGCTATCTAGGTTGGTCTTAACTTTCCTTCCAAGGAGTAAGCGTCTTTTAATTTCATGGCTGCAATCAGCATTCACAGTGAAGTCCAAAAAAATAAAGTCTGACACTGTTTCCACTGTTTCCCCATCTAGAAACTGGATATTCTGAATTCAGATATGTTAGGAAGTGGCACAGGGCTTCCCAGGTGGCTCAGTGGTAAAGTATGCACCTGCCAATGCAGGAGATGCTGGTTCCATCCCTGGGTTGGGAAGATCCCCTGGAGAAGGAAATGGCAACCCACTCCAGTGTCCTTGCTTGGAGAATTCCATGGACAGAGGAACCTGGCAGGCTATAGGGGTCATAAAGGAGTCAGACACGACTAAGTGACTGAGCATGTAGGAAGTGGCACGGTAGGAGTAATGACAGTTTTCCATCAGTGACTTAGTCTCTTTACCCCCCCGACTCTTGTGAAAGAAGTATTCCTCTGTGAAAGGATCCCTAAAAATCAGAGCAAAGACCATCGGTAGAAAATGGGGGCTCTGGCCCCTTATCTCACCCGGGTGATAAGCCCATGATAGGATCTGTATCTTGTCTAACTTGGATACAAAAATTTGATAAGACCGGAGGTGGGGCCAAGATGGCAGAGTAGGAAGGCCCTAAGCTCACCTTCTGCCAGGGACACACCAAAGTTACAACTATGTAAACTGGAAGGCTAGCAGGAAAACCTGCCTACAGTTAAAGATATAAAGAAGGAACCACAATAAGATGGGAAGGAGGGGCAGAGGCATGGTATCATCAAGACCCATATCCCTGGGAGGGTGTATGTGTGTGTGTATGTGTGTGTGTGTGTATGCCACATGCTCAGTTGTGTCGAACTCTTTCTGACCCCAAGGACTGTAGCCCGCCAGGCTCTTCTGTCCATGGAATTTTCCAGCAAGAATACTGGAATAGGTTGCCATTTCCTCCTCCAGGGGTCTCCCCGGCCCAGGAATAGAATCCCCGTCTCCTGTGTCTCCTGCATTGGCAGAAGGGTTCTGTACCTACTGAGCCATCAAGGAGTGACTCACAAAGGAGAAAATAATTACAATCACAGAGGTCCTCCACAAAGAACAAGTGGTCTGAGCCCCCACCCAGCTCCCCAGTCCGGGGGTCCTGCACCTGGAAGACAAGCCCCCAGAACGTTTAGTTTTGAAGGCCAGTGGGATTTACTTTCAGGAGGCCCACAGGGCTGTGGGAAATAGAAATTCCACTCTTAAAAGGAACACACAAAATCTCGGGGGACCCAGGGCTTCCACAGTAGTTTGAAAGGAGCTTGAGTCAGACTTGCCTGCTGATCTTGGAAAGTCTCCAGAGAGGCAAGAGGCAACTGGAGCTCACCGTGGGGACATAGACGCTGGTGGCAGCTGTTAATATTTTTAGGTGTTCATTCTACCACATGGACAATGATGTTGGCATGCACAATCTTAGAATCCACCGTCTAGCTTATTAGCCTGGGAACCTGGGTCTGCCCATCAATCAGTTTTTTTGCACCAGTACTAGGATGCCTCAGGCTAAGCAACTAGCCAGGTAGGGACATAGTCCCATCCACCAGCAGGTTTGCTACCTTAAAACTGCCTGAGCTCTTAGCCACCCCAGGACCCAGACCAGTCCACCTGAAAGCCCAGGACCTGCCATGCATATCAACACATCGGCACTAGCCCTTGGAGCCCCAGGGTCCTGCAGCCAGAGACCCTGGGGCCTGACTCCACCCCCAGTGGACAAGCTGCAGCCGCAGAACCACAGCCTAGCAGCTTTCCAAACCAGCATCCAGCCAAACCATGAGCAGGCTAGCATTAGCTCTGGGTCCTGCAGCCACAGACCTGGGAATCTGTCTTTGCTCACCAGTAAGCTGGCACTAAACCCAAGACCTCCTGGACACCAGCCCCACATAGGGTCCAGCCCTAGTCACCATCAGGCCAATGCCAGCTTTGGGATATGCCCATCCCTGTAGCCAGCTGTGTCAGGAAGTTGTCCCGCCCACCAGCTGGCCAACACTAGATCTGGAATCCCAGCTCCACAACCACCTGCTCCAGAAGCCAGCTCCACCACCAGTGGGCCAGGGTCCTCCTTGGGCCTGCAGCCAGCATCTTTGTTTCTATTGTTGTTTGCAGTTACTTTTGCTGTTTTTGTTCTTTGTTCTTGGCCATGCTGTGCAGTTTGTGGGATCTTAGTTCCCTGATCAGGGATTGAACTTGGGCTCTGGCAGTGAAAGCACTGAGTTCTAACTAGTCCTAACCAACACTACCAGGGAACTCCCAGACCCAGCCCTGCCAATCAGTGGCTGACAGTCTCCACACAAGGCAAGGCCTGGCAACAAACCAGACTGAGGGCCAGCCATGCTGACCAGACCACCCATAAGAGTCAGTCCACCACGACAGAAGGACCCATGCAACCCAAATAGGGAGCACCCGTAGAACATATAGTTCTGGTGACCAAAGGGAGGTATACTGCTGGGATGCATAGGACATCGCCTACAAAAGGCTGCTTCTCCGAAGTCAGGAAATGAAACCAATCTACCAGATAAATAGAGATAAAAACAGCAACTTAGACAAAACGTGGCTACACAGGAGGATCTTCCAAATGAAGGAACAAGATAAAACCGCAGAAGATCGGCAGTCAACCTTATAGAGAGTTCAAGGTAATGATCGCAAAGATGTTCAAAGAACTTGGGAGAAGACTCAATGAACTGAGTGAGAAGTCAGAAGTTTTATTTATTATTTTTAAAAATTTATTTATTTTCAGCTGTGCTGGGGTCTTCATTGCTGCATGTGGACTTTCTCTAGTTGTGCTATAACGGCTTCTCATTTTGGGGGCTTCTCTTGTTGCAGAGTACAGACTCTAGGCATGTGGGCTCTAGAGAGCAGGCTTAGTGGTTGTGGCACACAGGCTTATCTGCCCTGCAGCATGTGGAATCTTCCCAGACCGAATTCGAACCCATATCCTTTGTACTGGCAGGTGGATTCTTAACCATTGGACCACCAGGTAAGTCCAAGTTAGAAATTTTAAACAAAGAATTAGAAAATAGAAAGAGAACCAAATTAAAATGAAGAATATAACCTCTGAAATGCAAAACATATTAGAAGGACTCATTAATAGATTACATGATAACACAGGAATGGATCATCAAGCTGGAACTCTCTGTCCAGGAAGCAGAGTCCCAAACAAGACTGGCTCAAAGCAGACCACACCAGTAACACTGTAATTAAAACAGAAAAAGTTACAGATAGAGAAAGTTAAAAGCAGTGAGCAAAAAAGCAACAAGTTACCTGCAAGGGAACTCCCATAAGGCAATCAGCTGATAGGCAGACAATCTGCAGGCACAATATACTTAAGGTGATGAAAGGGAAAAACCTGCAACTAAGATACTCTACCCAGCAAGACTTTCATTCAGATTTGATAGAGGTCAAGTTTTATTCAACAGCTAAAGGAGTTCAGCTCCACCAAACCAGCTTTACAAGAAATGTTGAAGGGACTCTTCTAAGAAGAAGAAGAAGAAAAAAAAAAAAAAGAACCACTCCTAGAAACATGCAATGAAGAAAATCCCACTGGTAAAGGCAAATATGGGCTTCCCTGATGGCTCAGCAGATGAAGAATCCACCTGCAATGCAGGAGACGCAGGTTTGATCCCTGGGTTGAGAAGATCTCCTGGAGAAGGAAATGGCAACCCATTCTAGTATCCTTGCCTGGAAATTCCATGGACAGAGGAGTTTGAAGGGCTACTGTCCATGGGGTTGCAAAGAGTCAGATACAACTAAGCACGCACACACAAAGGCAAATATATACAGTAAAGGTAACAAAACTGCTATGTATAAAGCTAATAGGAAGATTAAAAGATAATATTGGTAAATAATCTGTATCAGAAGTAAGAAAAACCAAACAAAATAAATATGATGTCAAAATCAGTAAATGTGGTGGTGGTTCAGTTCAGTTCAGTTCAGTTCAGTCGCTCAGTCGTGTCCGACTCTCTGCGACCCCATGAATCACTCTCCACTGTCCCCAACTGTCTCATAAATTTTACATTAAAAAATCATGAGTCATTTCTCCAGAGTAACACACATTTATTACCTATGTTATTAAAAATGAATGATTCAATATTTTATATTTTATTCTAGATTTTCAGTAATCTTGGGGTTAATTTGATATTGACTGATAGAATGAATACTTTTACTGGAAGCCACAAATAAAATATTTACAAGCACAATCCTATGGACTGAACTAGTCACAGGAGGTTTGATTAAGATGTATAGAATTCTATATTTGCTGACCTTAACATGAGTGCCAAAGGGCAGTTCCCCTCACAATTAAACCCTGCAGCCTATATCAGAATTAACCTGTAGGAAAATTTGACCATTATTTAGATATTTCTGTTCTGAAACCCCTTCCTGAATTGGAATAAATAAATTATATGCTAGTCAGCGCTAAAACAAGAAATACTTTAAACATGAAATTTAGCTTGCATACAACATACAGGCTATGTTGCTAGAAACAAATTTTCAGAACAGATTTTACACATTTGCACCTCATAAATATTACCATTTCCATGTGTGTAGTTAAGCATGTGACCAGAAACGTAACAAAGTGCCTGCATGATGATGTATGCTTTTTAACACAGGGAGAAATATTTAGAGAGTAGCTTGATTGCTTCATCAAGTAAAACAAAAAGCAGTGTTTTATATGTTCCTTTCCTTTCCTCTTTCAGTTTTATTTTTTATAGGTGCATGTGTGTAGCTAGTTGTGCAGAACAGAGGAAAATGCAAGATCTAGGTCATTTTGGCCAAAGAAATGGAAAATGTTAACTGTTTCCTCAACTTGGCTTCACCTCTGACAGGGAAAAGGAATTTGCCAAGAAATTCAATGCTAGTGCAGACTGAAGGAGATGCTGTTGAATAAAAAATTAAGCAATGTTACTCACATTGAAACTATACATATATAATCTCCTTATGAAATACATTTATGGAACGCAATCTGGGTAGATTGTATGTGCTTTAAGATGAGAAAGAAAAAAATCACAATTCTCTAGCATTCTTCAGTCTTTTCAAACTCTTCCTGTGAACTTGTTTGCATGAAAGTTTATAGTGCAGACCTGGCCAGTTTTATGCAAGTGAAGCAGAGCTGGTATCCAGTCCACTGACCCACAAGGTACCGAGTCCAAGAATTAGTGAAACAGTCCAGGGTAGCATGAGCTGGGAACAGACACTGTGAATTTACCAAATACCTCTCCCCTGATCATTTGATCCAACCTTGTCAAACCAGTCATATGACAAGTTATATATGGCTGAAGCACATAAAGCTTCACTTTTAAAGCTTATTAGGTGCTTTGGATGAATATTTCAACTTGATTCATTATAAACTAAGATGTAGTTCAGCAAAAGGATTTGGACAGGATAAGTAATTTAAATTATTCTGTTCTTTTTATGTACATTTCATGATAGATGTATTTCCTACTTTTTCCAATTCTTTAAGGAACTTAATACAGTATTAAAAGATAAATTAAGTAAACTCTGGGATATTATGCAATGGAATATTAATAGAATAATATAGACTCATTTGAATTATATGTATAGAGATAAAGAAAAGTTCTTTAATGTAATAAAAAATAAATAGAAATCTACATACATAATATGATTCTATGTAATGAAAATCTACACATAGAAAACAATGCTAGAAGGAAATATACAAAAATATTTATAGTGAATGTGTTCGGGTGCCACTGCGAGTCATTTTTCCTTTTATTTTCAAACTGCAAATTTTCCTTTATGAACACACATTATTTGTTTATGGTAAAATAAGCTTAACAGTGTGGTCACAAATGTATACATTTTATGATCAGATATTCAGTGAAAATACAACCTTTAAAATTTTCTCCATAACAGATATGATCCTTTTTTTTTTTTAATTTACTTTTGTCTGTCTGGGTCTTCATTGCTGTGAGTGGGCTTCCTCTAGTTGTGGTGAGCAGGGGCTACTCTTCATTGTGGTGTGCAGCTTCTAACTTCTGTGGCTTCTCTAGTTATGGAGGTTGGGCTGTAGGCACGTGGGCTTCAGTAACTGTGTCTCATGGGCTCTAGAGCGCAGGCTCAGTAGTTGTGGTACACGGGCTTAGTTTGCCTCTTGGCATGTGGGATCTTCCTGGACCAGGGATCGATCCTGTGTCCCCTGCATTGGCAGGCAGATTCTTTACTACTGTACCGCCAGGGAAGACCAAATCTGATCTTTTTAATAATCCCCAACACAATGGATAAGAAAGAAAAGTTAAACTGTATTCTAATCTGGTAAACATAGTCCAGTCCAACTAAATAAACTATCTCTTTTATGTAACTCAGTCTCTGCCTGAATGACCCAAGTAAGCACTTTTTCAGAGCTTCACTTCCTTTCCCAGATTCTCTCTAGAGTGCGCTGTGGGTCTACCAGTGAAATGTGTGGCTACGTGAGATTATGACCAGAGGTGGAAACAAGGTCCTGGAAAATACATAGTATATTCCGCTATATCTTTCATGATCTAAGACAGAGTGGCTGGTCTCTACTGCTTCCTAGGCTGACTCCCAGAGAGGCACCATGGGACTGCTGCTGTCAGCCACCAAAGTCCACAACCGGTGTCATTGTGATCTGTTCTCAGTTCCATCAGGACAGTAGACTCAGATCTTATTAACATAGCTGAGCATATGAACCAAGCCTCACCTGAAGCTAGTCCTAACTCCAGACTTTTCAGTTACCATTCAGAAACTATTAACTTTTCTTTATTGTTTAATCCAGTTTAGGTTTATGTGCTCTGAAACATAAAGACTTGTAATTGATTTCAATCTCTATGTTTTGTTCAATTTAGCATCACTGTGATAAGTCAGCATGTTTAAAAATGTTTTACAAACTGTCATAAAAGAACAAAAAGAAAATAGTCATGCAGAAAACAAAAAAAGGCATCAAGTAATGAGATCTTGCTCCCTAAGACTTTTCTTTTCTTCTGCTGACCCTAAAGAGATAGATAGCAGATCCTTCATAGAGAACCAAATACCAGCCTTGTTCTGGTGTTGGCTATTAAACTTCTCCAGTGATTATTCTATTTCAGAGATGTTGTCCTAGAGATGCCCTGCTCTAGAATCCTTGCTGGTGTGTCTGTGAGTAGTGGATATAAGTAAATGGAAGTGGCGTGAAGACTGTGAAGCAGAACCTTCCAGCGCCCAAGCACCTAATGAGTAGCTGTGGTCAGACAGTAGGTTGCTCTGATATCTGAGGAGCAGATGATTTTCTTGCACAATCACAGTAGCTGATCCAGTGGCGTGGGGGCAGGACAGGCAGACAGACCTATCCTAGTGATGATGCTCATCATCAATAACATGGCATCAGAGCCTAGACAGTCTCATGATGGTGACTCCTCAGTGGCCTTGATTAATTATGTACCTGATGGTGTCATATCAAATACAGAGTCATCAAAAGCATTCGCAGACTCTGTGAAAAGTTTTAAATGGGAGAATGCCTGGCCTGTTGATGTTGCACTGGCTACCAGTTCACCTGGTGGCAGCGTGAAACCAGCAAACTTTCCCAGGGGTGCCTTTGGGTGGCTTTAGAGCAAGTTAAACAAAGCTGTTTACAGGCATTTGTTTCTTGCCTGTGCTGGCTGGTCTCCATCAACTGTCTTTAAGAACAGAGTGCACCCAGAAAGGTGCAGTGAGAAAGACTCCATAAAGTTGGTGATATCTGTGTAGAGTCTTCAACAATTGTGCCGGAGCGCCCCTGGTTTATTGCTGCTGCTGCTGCTGCTACTGCTTAGTCACTTCAGTCATATCTGACTCTTTGCGACCCTATGGACTGTAGTCCACCAGGCTCCTCTGTCCATGGGATTCTCCAGGCAAGAATACTGGAGTGGGTTGCCATGCCCTCCTCCAGGGGATCTTCCTGACCCAGGAATTGAACCCGCATCTCTTACATCTTCTACATTGGCAGGCATGTTCTTTACCACTAGCGCCACCTGAGAAGCCCCTGGTTTACAGAGAAGGCAAAAGAGAGAATGGATACACAGAGGAGATGTGAAATGATGGTTTAATCTGAGGAACTCCTAGTAGTTGGGCATGGTGATATTGTGTAAACGTGGGGAAGTAAGATGAGACCGAGAAAAGAAAGCAGGCTTCTCTTGGTGAAGGTCCTTGCTTGATAAGCCCAGGATTTTTCACTTTATGCAGTGGGTGATGAGATAGCATCAGAGGATTTTAAACAGAGATTCCATTGTCAGATTCGCATTTTCTAAAGAACACTCCAAGGCCAAATAGAGAAGGACTGGGCGAAAAAGAAGCCAAAAAGGCTAGAATATAAGCTAGAGAAAAAAGGGTGAGGGTCTGAACTGAGG
Organism: Moschus berezovskii; assembly: GCF_049115385.1. Classification (NCBI taxonomy): domain Eukaryota; kingdom Metazoa; phylum Chordata; class Mammalia; order Artiodactyla; family Moschidae; genus Moschus; species Moschus berezovskii. The sequence continues at coordinate 129,180,666 of NC_142460.1, read as the reverse complement.
CAAGACTGATGGGGAAGGGAAGACAGGCTCCTTAGGAGGCGAGGTGAACTAGAACTAGTCATGGATTTGATACAGAGGTAAAGGAGCAGGAAGAGCCTAGGCTGAGTCCCAGATTTCTTTATTCTACAACTAATGAGTAGTAAGTGACAAGACAAGAGGAGTGTTTGGAGACTGGACAGAAGAGGAAGATATTTTCATTTAGAGTTGGGTATTTTTTCTCTGGTTGTGCATTAGAGCTTTCAGGATCTTAGTTCCCTGACCAGGTATCAAACCCAGGCCCCAGCAGTGAAAGTGCTGAGTCCTAACCACTGGGCTGCCAGGGAATTCTGCATTAAGAGTTTTTGAGACATCGCAAACATGTCCAGTGACCAGTAGGATGGTTGGGTGTAGAGGAAAAATGAGGACTGAGAGACAAATTTTAAAGTCACAAACAGAAAGCCATTATTCATGGGAGAAATGACCTTGCTTACAGAGATGCAGAGATTATGCCTTGAACCTAAGAATTTCTTTAGTGACACAAGGAAATCAGGACTTTTACTGCAAATACATGGGTGGCACTTTCTTTATGAAAACTTCACAGACTCCTGAGACTTCCCTGATGACTCAGATGGTAAAGCATCTGTCTACAATGCAGGAGACCCGGGTTCAATCCCTGGGTGGGGAAGATCTCCTGGAGAAGGAAATGGCAACCCACTCCAGTATTCTTGCCTGGAAAATCCCATGGATGGAGGAACCTGATAGGCTACAGTCCATGGGGTCGGAAAGAGTTGGACACAACTGAGGGACTTCACTCACTCACTCACAGACTCCTAGGCAAAATTAAGCCTTCCCATGTGTTTGGAAAGGATGCCATAACAAAATGTTTACCACAGACTGAGTGGCTTAAACAATGGAAATTTATTTTGTCACAGTTCTGGAGACTAGAAGCCCAAGATCAAGTGTTGGCAGGTTTGGTTTGTTCTGAAAGCCCCTCTCCTTGACTGTGGATAGCCCTCTTCTCGCTGTGTCTTCACATGGTCACCTCTCTGAGAACATTTCTGTCCTAATTTCCTCTTCTGATAAGGACACCAGTCATACTGGATTAGAGCCCACCTTAATGACCTCATTTCAGCCTAATCATTTCTTTAAAGTCCCTGTGTCCAAGTACAGTCACATTCTGAGGTTCTGGGTTAGGACTTCAACAAATGAACTGAGCGAGCAGGGCACAATTCAGCCCATAAGAGCATGGCTGGGCTAACACTGTGCTTCCCGGGCGGCACAGTGGTAGAGAATCTGACTGCCAATTCAGGAGACACAGTAGATACTGGTTCCATCCCTGGGTAAGAAATGGAGGATGAAATGGCAACCTACTCCAGTATTCTTGCCTGGTGAATCCCATAGATGGAGGAGCCTGGCGGGCTACAGTCCCTGGGGTCACAAAGAATAGGATGTGACTAAGCATGCATGCACAGGCTCACACCGCATCCCTCCCTGATGCTCCCTGCATGCCCTTAGCTTGTACTCTAAGCCTTTGCCTATGTGTGCCTCCCCTGCTGGGACTCAGAGCTCCTTTTGGGCAGTAGCAATATCTCACTTATCTCTGTGTCCCCAGACACTGAGCCATTACTGCTGGTTTCCAGAATTATTTGCAAGTTTGAGCATACTCTTAAATTTTGGGGGAAACACCTCATTAACAAAACAGGCTTTTCCTAGACAAGAAACAGATTGCCCAAGGACAAATTGCAGCCCACAGATGTGTTTTGTTTGGCCACATTGTTTTTTATGAAATCAAGAATTTTTACTTTTTTAAAATCTGGAATTTTCATTTCTTTTGAATAATATAGAGATTTGGCAACTTGCAGCTTTGTTCCTGTGTAGCAATAATCAGTTTGGGCTTATTCGCAGCTGCCACATGTATTTCCTTTTCTAATTTTCATTATGAATATTATAATGAATCCTCTTGTACCTTTCACATAACTTTGGCAATTATTATAGGTTTCACAATCTCATTTCACCTGTTTAGAGAAAATTCCAAATATTTTAGTATGCCTTTGTAACTGAAAAAAAGTATATATTTTACATAACCACTATGCCATTATTATATCTCTGAAAATTAGCAATAATTCCTTAATAGCATCTAACATACAGTCTATATTCATATTTCCCTGCTCAAAACTGTCTTTTTATACTTGGTTTGTTCAAACTGGGATTCAAAATTGCTCATCACATTTGATTGTTTTGTGTCCTAAAACCTTGAAAAAATATCATTTAGTTGTTTTAAAACTAAGTCATTTGTCACATAGAATGTTCCAGATTCAGAATTTGGTGGGTTGTGTCCTCACAGCATCATTTTATTTGTTTTTCTAGCTCTTAAAAAAAAAAAAAACTGTCTTAATTGCCTCTAGTTGTGGTGGGTGCCCAGTATGCTACTGGAGATCAGTGGAGAAATAACTCAAGAAAGAATGAAGGGATGGAGCCAAAGCAAAACCAATACCCAGTTGTGGATGTGACTGGTGAAAGAAGCAAGGTCCGATGCTGAAAAGAGCAATATAGCATAGGAACCTGGAATGTTAGGCAAATTGGAAGTGGTCCAACAGGAGATGGCAAGAGTGAACGTAGAAATTCTGGGAATCAGCGAACTAAAATGGACTGGAATGGATGAATTTAACTCAGATGACCATTATATCTACTACTGTGGGCAGGAATCCCTTAGAAGAAATGGAGTAGCCATCATGGTCAACAAAAGAGTCCGAAATGCAGTTCTTGGATGCAATCTTAAAAATGACAGAATGATTTCTGTTCGTTTCCAAGGCAAACCATTCAATATTATAGTAATCCAAGTCTATGCCCCAACCAGTAATGCTGAAGAAGCCAAAGTTGAACGGTTCTATGAAGACCTACAAGACCTTTTAGAACTAACACCCAAAAAAGATGTCCTTTTCGTTATAGGGGACTGGAATGCAAAAGTAGGAAGTCAAGAAACACCTGGAGTAACAGGCAAATTTGGCCTTGGAACACGAAATGAAGCAGGGCAAAGGCTAATGGAGTTTTGCCAAAAAACACACTGGTCATAGCAAATACCCTCTTCCAACTACACAAGAGAAGACTCTACACATTGACATCACCAGATGGTCAACACCGAAATCAGATTGATTATATTCTTTGCAGCCAAAGATGGAGAAGCTCTATACAGACAGCAAAAACAAGACCAGGAGCTGACTGTGGCTCAGATCATGAACTCCTTATTGCCAAATTCAGACTGAAATTGAAGAAAGTAGGGAAAACCACTAGACCATTCAGATATGACCTAAATCAAATCCCTTGTGATTATACAGTGGAAGTAAGATAGATTTAAGGGACTAGATCTGATAGATAGAGTGCCTGATGAACTCTGGACGGAGGTTTGTGACATTGTACAGGAGACAGGGACCAAGACCATCCCCATGGAAAAGAAATGCAAAAAAGCAAAATGGCTGTCTGAGGAGGCCTTACAAATAGCTGTGAAAAGAAGAGAAGTGAAAAGCAAAGGAGAAAAGGAAAGATATAAGCATCTGAATGCAGAGTTCCAAAGAATAGCAAGGAGAGATAAGAAAGCCTTCCTCAGCAATCAATGCAAAGAAATAGAGGAAAACAACAGAATAGGAAAAACAAGAGATCTCTTCAAGAAAATTAGAGATACCAAGGGAATATTTCACTCAAAGATAGCTCGATAAAGGACAGAAATGGTATGGACCTAACAGAAGCAGAAGATATTAAGAAGAGGTGACAAGAATACACAGAAGAACTGTACAAAAAAGATCTTCATGACGAAGATAATCACAATGGTGTGATCACTCACCTGGAGTCAGACATCTTGGAATGTGAAGTCAAGTGGGCCTTAGAGAGCACCACTACGAACAAAGCTAGTGGAGGTGATGGAATTCCAATTGAGCTATTTCAAATCCTGAAAGATGATGCTGTGAAAGTGCTGGCATATTAAGTGCAAATTTGGAAAACTCAGCAGTGGCCACAGGACTGGAAAAGGTCAGTCTTCATTCCAATCCCAAAGAAAGGCAACGCCAAAGATGCTCAAACTACCGCACAATTGCACTCTATCTCACACGCTAGTAAAGTCATGCTCAAAATTCTCCAAACCAGGCTTCAGCAATATGTGAACCGTGAACTCCCAGATGTTCAAGCAGGTTTTAGAAAAGGCAGAGGCACCAGAGATCAAATTGCCAACATCCGCTGGATCATGGAGAAAGCAAGAGAGTTCCAGAAAAACATCTATTTCTGCTTCATTGACTATGCCAAAGCCTTGGACTGTGTGGATCACAATAAACTGTGGAACATTCTGAAAGAGATGGGAATCCCAGACCACCTGACCTGCCTCTTGAGAAACCTGTATGCAGGTCAGGAAGCAACAGTCAGAACTGGACATGGAACAACAGACTGGTTCCAAATAGGAAAAGGAGTGCGTGAAGGTTGTATATTGTCACCCTGCTTGTTTAACTTCTATGCAGAGTACATCATGAGGAACGCTGGGCTAGAAGAAGCACAAGCTGGAATCAAGATTGCCAGAAGAAATATCAATAACCTCAGATATGCAGATGACACCACCCTTATGGCAGAAAGTGAAGAGGAACTCAAAAGCCTCTTGATGAAAGTGAAAGAGGAGAGTGAAAAGGTTGGCTTGAAGCTCAACATCCAGAAAACAAAGATCATGGCATCTGGTCCCATCACTTCATGGGAAATAGATGGGGAAACAGTGGAAGCAGTGTCAGACTTTATTTTTTTGGGCTCCAAAATCACTGCAGATGCTGATTGCAGCCATGAAAGTAAAAGACGCTTACTCCTTGGAAGGAAAGTTATGACCAACCTAGATAACATATTAAAAAGCAGAGACATTACTTTGCCAAACAAGGTCCGTCTAGTCAAGGCCATGGTTTTTCCCGTGGTCATGTATGGATGTGAGAGTTGGACTGTGAAGAAAGCTGATTGCCGAAGAATCGATGCTTTTGAACTGTGGTGCTGGAGAAGACTCTTGAGAGTCTCTTGGACTGCAAGGAGATCCAACCAGTCCATTCTAGAGGAGATCAATCCTGGGTGTTCATTGGAAGGACTGATGCTAAAGCTGAAACTGCAATACTTTGGCCACCTCATGCGACGAGTTGACTCACTGGAAAAGACTCTGATGCTGGGAAAGGTTGGGGGCGGGAGGAGAAGGGGACGACGGAGAATGAGATGGCTGGATGCCATCACCGACTCTGTGGACATGAGTTTGAGTGTACTCCGGGAGTTGGTGATGGACAGGGAGGCCTGGCGTGCTGTGATTCATGGGGTCGCGGAGAGTCGGACACGACTGAGCGACTGAACTGAACTGAACTAGTTGTAAGGAAAAACCATTCTCATTCAGGTTTGTTTGTATGAAGGGTAAGGGTGCAGAGAAGCTTCTTAGTGCCTATGCTAGGAAGATAGTCAGACCCAGTTGGAACTGGAAAATGGCTAGACATCTTCCTTCTCTTGCCCTGACCCACACATCCTCTTTGGTTTTGTTCTCTGTAAAGATTTAATACACAGAAACCTCAACTAAAGAGAGTTGGGAGAGAATTTCCCTGGCCTCTAGTACTTAGGACTCAGCTTTCACCGCTGATGGTGTGGGTTCAGTCCCTGAATGGGGAGCTGGGATTCTGTAAGCAGTGCAATGCGGCAAAAAACAAAAAAGAGTTGGGAGACCAGAATGGGGAGCTCTCAGTTCAGTTCAGTTCAGTCGCTCAGTTGTGTCCGACTCTTTGTGACTCCATGGACTGCAGCATGCCAGGCTTCCCTGTCCATCACCAACTCCCAGAGTTTACTTAAACTCATCTCCATTGAGTCGGTGATACCATCCAACCATTTCATCCTCTGTTGTCCCCTTCTCCTCCTGCCTTCAATCTTTCCCAGCATCAGGGTCTTTTCAAATGAGTCAGCTCTTTGCATCAGGTGGCCAAAGTACTGGAGTTTCAGCTTCAGCATCAGTCCTGCCAATAAATATTCAGGACTAATTTCCTTTAGGATGGACTGGTTGGATCTCCCTGCTGTCCAAAGGACTCTCAAGAGTCTTCTCGAACAACACAGTTCAAAAGCATCAATTCTTCGGCGCTCAGCTTTCCTTATAGTGCAACTCTCACATCCATACATGACTACTGGAAAAACCATAGCTTTGAGTAGATGGACCTTTGTTGGCAAAGTAATGTTTCTGCTTTTTAATATGCTGTCTAGGTTGGTCATAACTTTTCTTCCAAGGAGCAAGCGAGAGCCAAGCCAGAAGAAAGGACTCTGCTTCCCCGACCCCCGACCCCTAACCCCCGCACCCTCCCCAAGCACTCAGCCAATGAAAAGTCACTGGACTCTTTGTTTACTCTAGCCCCTCCCCACCACTTTTTCCCCTCTGTAAAAGTGTTCTCCTCCTTCCCTTGCCATGGGGGAACTTGCACGAGGTTTACCACGGTTGTGTATGTGTTAGTCTCTCAGTCATATCAGATGGTTTGTGACCCCATGGGCTGACCCCACCAGGCTCATGTGTCCATGGAATTCCCCAGAAAAAAACTTGAGTGGGTAGCCTTTTCCTTCTCCAGGGGATCTTTTGGACCCAGGCGTCAAACCTGGGTCTCTCTCACTGCAGGCAGATTCTTTATCATCTGAGCCACTAGGGAAGCCCTCAGTTCAGTTTAGTCACTCAGTCACGTCCGACTCTTTGCGACTCCATGGACTGCAGCACAACAGGCTTCCCCGTACATCACCAACGCCTGGAGCCTACTCAAGCTCATGCCCTGCAGACTGCAAATTGCATTCTCTGCTGATCCTGAAGAAACCCTTTTATTTTTTTTCGTGGAGAAATATCTGGCAGTCTATTTGTTTTTGGACAACAATTCTGTTTCCCTGTTCTCTCTTACTGCATGACTTCCTGCCCCTGCAATGCTTCTGTTTCATTCTGCTTTCTATTAGCCTCCTTTCTGCTCTCTGACCTGTTTGTAGATGGCCCATCAAGATAACACCAAATTACAGCTTCAGACACTAAGCCCACCTACTTTCCTAGATTTTGTGTATGTGTTCTAGTTCCAAATTCAGGAGAGAATCTGTTTGGCTTAGCCTAAGTATCCATTCTGCTCCAATCAGATTCTGCTATAAGAAGGAGGGTTCCAGGATCATGAATATTGGTGATGTTGTTTTTACACTCTGGAACACACAGGTCAATTACCCAAGGAGAAATGGGAGTGAGGAGGATAAATGAAACACCAATTCTAGTCCCTTGGTCTCAATCTTATGGAAGTGGGCAATACATATATCATTTCAGCATAAGACATATTGTAAAAGAGGTTCAAAAATCTCTTGGAGTATGGAGGAGGAAAAGACTGAGAAAACAAGGCTGCAAGAAAACTTCTATAGTTAGTGGACACGCAGTATACCAGGAATACCTTGAACGACAGCCCTGAAGATGAGCAGTCTGGAGTGAAACCCAAAGAGAGGTGTTGCAGAGGTAGGCATGATTGAGAAGCAGCAGGTGTTTGCTCTTCTACAGCAGGAAATCATCAAAGGTTTTTGATCAGGAGTATCGCATGATCAAGTCTGTGTTTCACGAAGATGTCTTAGGACACGGTAATTAGATAAACTGGGTGTGATTTAGGGCCTAGAGGTTCTGTCCTCCTCCAGGAGCTAGGCAGAGCAGTGAAGCTGCATGAGGTTTATTAATGGTCTGAATTAGGAGGAAAGCTAATGGAAAAGAGTGCTCATGAATAATCATTATATTGAACAAAGATGATGTAACTGCTGTGGAGTGTATGAATCATAATTGAAGTTTGAAATACTGGCAAGGTGTTAAACATTCCTAGTAAAATCTGGCATGATTTTTCAATAGTTAATGTTTAAGTGCAGAAAGAAGAAGCATGTGAAAATGGAAAACTGTTAAGTTGGTTGTTTTTAGTTTAGAAAAAAAAAAGCTTTCTGTCATCCCTGGAGGACTGCAGGTACACAGGCCGGTGGTTAGGTGGATTCGCCTGCTGAACCCAAACCTGGCATGATAGGGTGCCATGGCTGGTGTCCCGGCGGGGACATGGAGCAGCACAGTTAGTGACCAAATCGGTGTGAGGAACAGAGTTACTGTGCCACCAGCGTGGGAGAGATGAAGCTTAAATTTTGGATTAAAACGCTGACAAGGAAAGAGGTCCCAAGGGCTATAGGTTGGAGAGTTCCATATAATAATAGGATCCCAGTTCTCTGGAAGATGGTAAAGACAGAGCAATTGGACTCTGGCTGAGAGAGAATTATGATATAGAGAAATTCAGGCTTATAAATATGAAATCTTATAAATCTTACCCAAATATCTCCTGGGATGAATAGGCTGTGGCTATCAGCCTTATCTTGTCCTGCAGTATGTTCTTAGTGAGCACTTAGCAAATGCAAAGCACCCTGCAGGCACCAAGGGACCTCCAAAGCCAGTAGGGCAGAGGAGCTAACATTTTTTTTGAGGGCTTATATTACTGGAAGCCTTGCAGATAATATTTAATTCTTTTTAAACTTCCAGACCTTTAAAATTGTTATTGCAGTTAGTAGGTCTTTTTCTCTGTCCAGTCTCCTTTCCTTTTTGCCATACTCTAGAACTGATTCCTTTTCCTCAAACACACAAGGTTGGGGGGCGGGGGTAGGGAACTGCTTCCCTCCAGAAGTCAATATTTGAGATGAGAAATTTGCCTCATCCCCATGTCATCCTGCACCCAGCCCAGGCTTTTGACTCATCCCTCACACCTCAATACCTCATCATCCCATCAGCTCTGGGCTCTGTCTCTTCTCCAGGGTGTTTAAGCTCCTCCTGAGTGGCTGTGGTTTCTTCTCCTCAGGCAGCTGCTTCCTGCTAACCAGAGCCTACAGTCTACTTGGAGAGCTTTGCCTTTTGAAGGGCTTCACAGGTGGCTCAGTGGATAAAGAATCCACCTGCCAATGCGGAAGACATGGGTTTGATCCCTGGGGCCGGAAGATCCTCTAGAGCAGGAAACGGCAACCTACTCCAGTATTCTTGCCTGGAGAATCCCATGGACAGAGGAGCCTGGCGGGATACAGTCTGTGGGGTCACAGAGTCCGCCGTGACTAAGTGACAGCATGCACACAGGCACACCTTCTGAAATCTTTCTTCTAATGCCCTCTTCATTAAAAAGACAGTGATTCATCTGTTGATGGACATCTAGGTTACTTTCATGTTCTATTGTAAATAGTGTTGCAATGAACATTGGGGTACATGTGTCTTTTTCAATTTTGGTTTCCTCAGGGTATATGCCTAGTAGTGGGATTGCTGGGTCATATAAAGGTTTTATTCCTAGTTTTTAAAGGAATCTCCATACCGTCTTCCATAGTGGCTGTATCAATTTACATTCCCACCAGCAATGCAAGAGGGTTCCCTTTTCGTTAACTAAGTCAGAAAGAAAAGTATAAATATTGTATACTGATGCATACATACGGAATCTAGAAAGATGATACTTTGAATTTATTTGAAGGGCAGCAGTGGAGAAACAGACATAGAGAACAGACCTATGGACATGGGGGAGGGGGGAGAAGAGGGTGAGATGTACAGAGAGAGCAACATGGAAATTTACATTACTATATAAAATAGATAGCCAATGGGAATTTGCTGTATAACTCAGGGAACTCAAACAGGGGCTCTGTGACAATCTAGAAGGGTGGGATGGGGAGGGAGAAGGGAGGGAGGGAGGGGACTTGGGTCTACCTATGGCTGAGGGTTGTTGATGTTTGACAGAAAACAACAAAATTTTGTAAAGTAATTATCCTTCAGTTAAACATAAAGTGGCAAAAAAAAGACAATGATTTAAAAAATACAGAAAAACCCCAATCACCTGCTCCCAAATATAGAAAACAAACAAAAAGCTCACTGAAAAGATAATACCTTACACTATTTATTCTCAGATCTCACTGCTTTGTATGTCATCTCTTTGTTTATGCAAATGACAAAAGCATTTGCATTAACTCTTCTCTGCAATAACTGGTTTCCAGTTTACAAGTAGAAAGTCATTTGAGATTAAAGATTAGTAAAACACATATTGCAAGGATAAAGACTAGAAAAATGAGGATGTTTTAAAATTAAAACTACTCATCAAGGAATTGAAGGTAAGTTTTTTTCTGTTTTCAAGCTTTGATTTACAAATAATTTTTTTTTAAGAAAATTGAATACAAAGTACAAATCTGGAGTTTTTTCACTTACACTGATGCAGGGTTCTCTGCATCTCTTAGCTTATTGTGGGCACTGATTCTTGAATACAGTGAGTTATGTTGTATAAGAAATTTCTTATAACAATTTGGGTCATTTTAGCAACTCATTTTTCAAATGAAAAGCATACACATTTATATACAATTATATTAGAAATATTTCCCACCTATTTAGAATCTTAAACCAGTCAGACTATTTTCTCTATTTGGAATGTCCTCCCTTCACTTGTATATATGAATTCTTCCTTAGTTAAGTGCAAACACACACACACACACACTGCATTAAGTACATTGTTATTATAAAAGTGGAAACAGGGACTTCCCTGGCAGTCCAGTGGTTAGGACTCTGTGCTCTCACTGCTGAGGGCCTAAGTTCAATCTCTGAATGGAGAAGTAAGATCCTACAAACTTCATGGCATGGCCAAAAAATTTAAAAATAAAATAAAATATCATAAAACTGGAAATCACATAGACATACATATAGAACATATCTCTTTTCCCTTAACGTAAAAATATTTGGATTATGTTTGGGGTTAACAGTGTGACAACTGAGAAGCTAGGTTTCCTAGGCTTCCTAGCAGCCACATGTGTCCGCATGACATAGTTCTGCCTAATGAGACAGAAGTTTAAGTCTTATTAGGAAAGACTTCTGGGAAACTTGCTTCTTTTTTCCCTGAGAAAAAGAGGTAAACTCATCTGGCACACATCTTTATCTATCTTTCCATCTTTTTCCTGCCTGGATTTGGAGGCAATGCCTAGAAGCGGATCAATAATACCATAATTGTGAGTGTGGAAAATACACCCAAAAGACAGTGGGACCAAAGCTAGAAAGAGCCTACAGCCTTGAGTTTCCCTCCACTCCTGCCTCAGATAGCCTACCTCTGGACTTATGTGAGCAAAAATAACCCCCTTTCCTGTTTACATCAATGTTCTAGGAAGTTATGTATGACATACTTCCAATCCCAATTCCAACTCCACTCCCAGAGATAAACATTCTTAATATTTATTACGTATCTTTTGGGACCCACGTATAATAATAGCACATTAAATTTTTATCCAATAATCAGATAAACCTATCTTTATTATTCCAAAACTCCTTTTTTTCCCCTCAATAATATGGTTTAGACATATTAGACATATTTCTATGTCAATATAAGAAGAGTTATCCTCTAAAAAAAAATATTAAAATAGTTTTTTACCCTCTTAAGAGTGACACTTGCTTATTCAAACCATAGAGAAAGATTTAAAGTAAAAAGCAGCAAACATCTCAGAATTTTACTATCCTTAAATAACCAGTATTATTGTTGGTGAACATTATTGCTATCAACTCACTTTGAAAATATTGGGAGTCTTTGTCTCCCACCTGCATGTATGTGTGTACATATTCACACACATACACACACACACAAAAGTACATACACACAAATATACCCAGATAAACACACAAATGCACAGCATACAACCACATGTGTGCCTGTGTGCTCAGTTGCTTCAGTCATGTCCAACTCTTTGCGACCCTATGAAGTATATCCCTCTAGGCTCCTCTGTCCATGGGATTCTCCAGGCAAGAATATTGGAGTGGGTTGCCATGCTCTCCTCCAGGGTACCTTCCAGATCCAGGGATGGAACTCATGTATCTTAACAACTCCTATATTGGCTGGTGGGTCATTTACCACTAGCGCCAACTGGGAAGCCCACAATCAAGTGTGTGCACATGCATGTGCATGCGTGTGTGTGTGTGTGCATACACACACACACACACACACACACACACATAAAACAGTTCATTTGGGAAAGAGAGAAAGAAGTAATCACAAAAGCAGAGCCTATTAAAAAGTGCTTACTTTTACTTGAATAACACCAAAGAATTAGCAGAATGTCTCTGAATGTTATGACTAAAACAGTCATAAAAAGCCAGAGAGAGAGATACGAAAACAGATATCATTTTAGTTCCCATAAGACACTGATTATATTCTTTGCAGCCAAAGATGGGGACAGTTATACAGTCAGTAAAAACAAGACTGGGAGCTGACTGTGGCTCAGATCATGAACTCCTTATTGCCAAATTCAGACTTAAATTGAAGAAAATATGGAAAACCACCAGACCATTCAGGTATGACCTAAATCAAATCCCTTATGATTACACAGTGGAAGTGAGAAATAGATTTAAGGGACTAGATCTGATAGATTGCCTGATGAACTGTGGACGGAGGTTTGTGACATTGTATAGGAGGAAGGGAGCAAGACCATCCCCCCAAAAAAGAAATGCAAAAATGCAAAATGGCTGTCTGAGGAGGCCTTACAAAGAGCTGTGAAAGAAGAGAAGCAAAAAGTAAAGGAGAAAAGGAAAGATACACCTATTTGAATGGAGAGTTCCAAAGAATAGCAAAGAGAGTTTAGAAAGACTTCCTCAGCAATCAGTGCAAAGAAATAGTGGAAAACAATAGAATGGAAAAGACTAGAGATCTCTTCAAGAAAATTAGAGATACCAAGGGACCATTTCATGCAAAGATGGGCTCAATAAAGGGCAGAAATGGTATGGGCGCAACAGAAGCAGAAGATATTAAGAAGAGGTGGCAAGAATACAGAGACGAACTGTACAAAAAAGATCTTCATGACCCAGATGATCATGATGGTGTGATCACTCACCTAGAGCCAGACATCCTGGAGTGTGAAGTCAAGTGGGCCTTAGGAAGCATCACTATGAACAAAGCTAGTGGAGGTGATGGAATTCCAGCTGAGCTATTTCAAATCCTAAAAGATGATGCTGTGAAAGTGCTGCACTCAATATGCCAGCAAATTAGTAAACTCTGCAGTGGCCACAAGACTGGAAAAGGTCAGTTTTCATTCCAATCCCTAAGAAAGGCAATGTCAAAGAACATGCAAACTACCACACAATTGCACTCATCTCACACGCTAGTAAAGTAATGCTCAAAATTCTCCAAGCCAGGCTTCAACAATACAAGAACCATGAACTTCCAGATGTTCAAGCTGGTTTTAGAAAAGGCAGAGGAACCAGAGATCAAATTGCCAACATCCGCTGGATCATCAAAAAAGCATGAGAGTTCCAGGAAAACATCTATTTCTGCTTTATTGACTATGCCAAAGCCTTTGGCTGTGTGGATCACAACAAACTGTGGAAAATTCTTCAAGAGATGGGAATACCAGACCATCTGACCTGCCTCTTGAGAAATCTGCATGCAGGTCAGGAAACAACAGTGAGAACTGGACATAGAACAACAGACTGGTTCCAAATAGGAAAAGGAGTATGTCAAGGCTGTATATTGTCACCCTGCTTATTTAACTTATATTCAGAGTACACAGTGAGAAACGCTGGGCTGGATGAAGCACAATCTGCAATCAAGATTGCTGGGAGAAATATCTTGATTTTTCACCTCAGATATGCAGATGACACCACCCTTATGGCAGAAAGTGAAGAAGAACTGAAGAGCCTCTTGATGAAAGTGAAAGAGGAGAGTGAAAAAGTTGGCTTAAAGCTCAGAATTCAGAACACTAAGATCATGGCATCTGGTCCCATTACTTCATGGCAAATAGATGGGGAAACAGTGGAAACAGTGGCAGACTTTATTTTGGGGGCTCCAAAATGACTGTAGATGGTGACTGCAGCCATGAAATAAAAAAACACTTACACCTTGGAAGGAAAGTTATGACCAACTTACATAGCATATTAAAAAGCAGAGACATTACTTTGCCAACAAAGGTCCGTCTAGTCAAGGCTATGGTTATTCCAGTAGTCATGTGTGGATGTGACAGTTGTAGTATAAGGACAGCTGAGCGCTGAAGAATTGATGCTTTTGAACTATGGTGTTGGAGAAAACTTTTGAGAGTCCCTTGGACTGCAAGGAGATCCAACCAGTCTATCCTAAAGGAATTCAGTCCTGAGTGCTCATTGGAAGGACTGATGTTGAAGCTGGAACATCAATACTTTGGCCACCCGATGCAAAGAACTGACTCATTTGAAAAGACCCTGATGCTGGGAAAGAATGAAGGCAGGAGGAGAAGGGGATGACAGAGGATGAAATGACTGAATGGCATCACCTACTCAATGGCAATGAGTTTGGGTAAACTCTGGGAGTTGGTGATGGACAGGGAAGCCTGGCATGCTGCAGTCTATGGGGTCACAAAGAATTGGTCATGAATGAGCGACTGAACTGAGTTGAAGACTTTATTGAATTAACAGAACTAGTGAAGAGGCCCAAATAATGCCTTACTAATATATATTTCTTTTGCTAGAGAATCTGTGCATGTGTAGCATTATAGACTAGTTCATTGGAGGGACTGATGCTAAAGCTGAAACTCCAATACTTTGGCCACCTCATGCGACGAGTTGACTCACTGGAAAAGACTCTGATGCTGGGAAAGGTTGGGGGCGGGAGGAGAAGGGGACGACGGAGAATGAGATGGCTGGATGGCATCACCGACTCTGTGGACATGAGTTTGAGTGTACTCCGGAGTTGGTGATGGACAGGGAGGCCTGGCGTGCTGTGATTCATGGGGTCGCGGAGAGTCGGACACGACTGAGCGACTGAACTGAACTGAACTGAAATGTTAATAAGAATTTGACTTATTAGATTAATAAGGTGGTTTTAATTTAAAACATAGATGAGTAATTGATTTAAATTTATAACTTAAGTAGAAATTTTATTGTTTATATATAGTACAAGAATATTTAATAGATTTTAAAGGTCACCATATTTTTTAGTTTAAATAATTTAAGTCATGCTGCTGCAGCTGCGAAGTCGCTTCAGTCGTGTCCGACTCTGTGCGACCCCATAGACGGCAGCCCACCAGGCTCCCCCGTCCCTGGGATTCTCCAGGCAAGAACACTGGAGTGGGTTGCCATTTCCTTCTCCAATGCATGAAAGTGAAAAGTGAAAGAGAGGTCGCGCAGTCGTGTTCAACTGAGTGACCCCATGGACTGCAGCCTACCAGGCTCCTCCATCCATGGGATTTTCTAGGCAAGAGTACTGGAGTGGCTTGCCATTGCCTTCTCCGAATTTAAGTCATAGGAATGGCTTAATTACTTGGATTGTTTTGTCATTCAAACAGTTAAAGGACTTAAACACAGTACATTAAAATTTCAAGCCCAGTTTAAAACATTTAAAAGAGTTTAACTAAATTTGAAAATATAACCAAATATTAACTGAAGGTCATTAAAAGTGACAGTTCAAATTTGCTAGGATTATAATGGAAGAATAAGATTTGTCAACTGAACTGAGTCTAAATTGTCTAAAACTCTAAATTGCCTTCTTTTGTGATTATGAAGAAATGTACATTTATGCAAGAAGAAAAAAAATGAAGTGAAACTTAAAGAATGATGACTTTGGCTAAATGCTTCTTTACCATTCTCCCTCCTGTCTTACACCCCCTAAGTTTAAGACAAAAGATTATGAAAACCATTAAGGATTTGTAGTCACGAGATTGTTACTGTTTTTTTTTTGAACTGTATAACTAGGAACTTTTTAAATCAGTTACAAACTAAATTACAAATAATGTTAACAGCAAGAACAATCAAGGACAAAAGTTGGGAGAAGAGAGACAAAATCATAAAAAGAAAAATAGCTTTTTAAAAAAAAAACACAACATATTTGCATTACAAACCCCAAGGTGCACATGGCAACAAATCCCCACCCATTCCCACTTAGAAAACTACTATAACCTGAAATATAAATATAATTGTTCATCCTTCTTTTAAAGAAATATTTTTTTCCCCAGTGTCCCCACTCAGTCACAGCCCTAAGTGTCAGAATTCTCAAAATGATGTCTCAACCTTAACTTTTGCAGGGTGGCCTTCAGAGGAAGATGGGACCTAGCACCTCAAGAATCTTAAAAAGAGAAAAATTCAAACACCTTTCACTTGCCTCATAAGGCCAAGGTGAAGCACAGTCCCTGTCCCAGAGCCTCCTAGATACAACTTGCCCATAGGAGGGACAGGCAAGAAGCCTAGGAGCATCATTTCTACTGCAGCCCCACTGGGACCACAGAGACTATCTTGAGTCTCCCAGATGTTAGGTGAGATGAAACACTAAAACTAGGGTATAAACCAGCTGGATCTATTTTTTTTAAACCTAATTCTTTAAAACAGGCCCCTCCATAATGTTTTTGTTTTGCTTGGTTTTCAAAGGTTCCAACTTAGCCCCACTGCAATAAGTTGGCCTTACACAGTGGCTCTGGAGGCTTGGGGTCTTTATCATTCCAGATACAGAAAATAATAATAGTGGGGCTTTCAGAGACTGGGATGGCAAACCTATGTGGACGGAGGAGAAAGTTTTTTTGTCTTTTTTAAAAATACCAGCCCTCTTAAGCAACGACTAAGAGGAGGGAGAGAGGGTAGTGGAGGCTGACTTAAGTGCATCTAATACTGAAGCGTCCTTTCAATTCCACCTATTTCTTCCCTCCACCCCATCACTCCAGAGTGGACTGGCTAAGAGGCGCAGGTGAGTGCTAAGGCAACCAGACAAGATCAGTGAGCTAAGAGCCTGGGCCGAGCCAGATCACACTGGAGAAGAGGGTGATACTGGGGGTAGGGGCTTGAGAATGCGATCAGAGTCCAAGGTGAGGTACTGGCTTGGTCACATCCTGGAAGAAAGGGTGAGCCAGAGCTGCCTTGGCTGAAATCCGCTTGTTAGGGTCGTAGTGCAGCATTTGCGATAACAAGCTCCGTCCATCTTCATCCAGGGGAGGCACCACTTTCCTAAAATCCTGCCTGGCCCACTTGGGGAAACTTGGCTTATAATCCGGCATAGAAGTAACTCCTGGCCAAACCACCTCATCTGGGGTTCCCAGGGTCCAAAAGATCCGGAAGAGTTGGTCAATCTCAGAATCTCCAGGGAATAGGGCCCGGCGGGTCACCATCTCAGCAAAGATGCAACCGAGGCTCCATATGTCCACTGCTGTGGAGTAGTATTTGCAGCCCAGAAGGATTTCCGGTGCTCGGTACCACAGAGTCACCACCTCATGGGTACTAACAGGGACCCCAAAAGCTCTAGCTAGTCCGAAGTCTGCTAGCTTGATGGACCCATCTGCGTTGATAAGCAGATTCTGAGGTTTAAGGTCTCGGTGCAGGACCCGATGAGAGTGGCAGAAAGCTAGGCCCTGGAGCAGCTGGAACAAGTAGCTCTTTATGAGGGGAAGAGGAATGCCAGTGAGTGCAGAGGCATCCATGAATTTCTTGAGATCCTGGTGCAGAAACTCAAAAACCAGGTAGAGTTTGTTTTCTGTGTGAATGACATCCAGCAGCTTGACAATATTAGGGTGATTAAGCTCCTTAAGCAGAGAGATCTCTCGTATGGCAGTACTGGGTACACCCTCTGTCTCAGTGTCCAGGCGGATTTTTTTAAGCGCCACCACTTCTCGCGTCAACTTGTTTTTGGCTTTGTACACAACTCGGTACGTGCCCTCTCTGATCTTTTCCACTTTCTGGAAGTTCTCCATGAAGCGCTAGCGAGTCGGGTCAGCTCGGCCCTGGAGCGGGGGCCTGGGAACCCTGCAGAAAACGGCACCCAGCTCTCGGGGGCCGAGGAGGGAAACAGGGCCCAGCACCGCGACCCGAGGTCGGGATGGAACGCAGTGTATCTCTCGCTCTTGTCAATTTGTCCAACTTGAAAAAATATTGCCGCCTCCCCCCTCTAGTTCCCTACCGCCACCAGAAGCCCCGCCTTTCCTTCCCGCGTTTTCCCGAGATTGTTACTGTTTTTTTAAGTTCTGTTTTCATTTTAGCGTTGAATGTGTTCCTACTATGAAACTTAACAGGAGTAACACTGGGGAGGTAGGGTGACCAACCATCCCAGTTTGCCTGGGACTGCGAGGTGTCCTGGAACTCTAGAGGCACAGTACTAACTCCAAGATTGTTGGTCACCCTAGTGGGAGGCATTGTGGCCCAAAGCTAAGACTGTGGATTAACCTACATTTGAGACTTGGCTCTTCAACTTACTACCTATTTATCAGGGGCCAATTGCTTATTTTTATGCCTCTATTTTCTCCTCTGTAAAATGAGTTACTATGCGGAAAGCAGTCATAACAGTATTAGAGTTTAGTAAGCATTAAGAATACACTACTGGACTTTCCTGGTGGTCTAGAAGTTAGCAATCTGCCTGCCAATGCAGGGAACACAGGGTCAATCCCTGGTCCGAGAAAATTTCACATGCTGCGGAGTAACTAAGCCCATGTGTCATACCTGCTGAAACCTGTGAGCCTAGAGCCCATGATCTGTAACAAGAGAAGCCACAGCAATAAGAAGCCTGCAAACTAACTAGAGAATAGCCTCTGCTTGCCTCAACTAGAGAAAGCCCACACACAGCAGTGAAGACCCAGGGCAGCCAAAAATAAACAAATAAATATTAATAAATAAAAATGTAAAAAAATAAACTACTTACTATTGCTGAGGCCCTATCCTCTTTTCTTGATTATGTTGCTTTTATTCCTTTACTCCCAAACCTGTTGACCCTTTATTTTATACTTACCTAGATTCAAAGAACACCATCAGTCCTTGTACCATGGCTTGGTCCAATCCTGAGGCTTTCAGTTTTCTTTCTTAATCTTGATTCATTTATTGGTTGACTGGTTTCATGATCAAGTAGATTTTTTGACAAGGAAATGCATTTCAGTTCAGTCCACCGTCGTGTCTGATTCTTTGCAACCCCATGGACTGCAGCACCCCAGGCTTCCCTGATCATCACCAACTCCTGGAGTTTGCCCAAACTCATGTCCATTGAGTTGGTGATGCCCTCCAACTATCTCATCCTCTGTCATCCCCTTCTCCTCTTGCCTTTAATCTTTCCCAACATCAGGGTCTTTTGAAATGAGTCAGTTCTTTGCATCAAATTGCCAAAGTATTGGAGTTTCAGCTTCAACATTAGGCCTTTCAATGAACACTCAGGACTGATCTGCTTTAGGATGGACTGGTTGGATCTCCTTGCAGTCCAAGGGACTCTCAAGAGTCTTCTCCAACACCACAGTTCAAAAGCATCAATTCTTTGGTGCTCAGCTTTCTTTAGAGTTCAACTCTCACATCCATATAGGACTACTGGAAAAACCATAGGCTTGACTAGATGGACCTTTGTTGGCAATTTGATGTCTCTGCTTTTTAATATGCTATGTAGGTTGGTCATAACTTTTCTTTCAAGGAGTAAGCATCTTTCAGTTTCATGGGTGCAGTCACCATCAGCAGTCATTTTGGAGCCCCCCAAAATAAAGTCTGCCACTGTTTCCACTGTTTCCCCATCTATTTGCCATGAAGTGATGGGACCTGATACCATGATCTTAGTTTTCTGAATGCTGAGCTTTAAGGCAACTTTTCACTCTCCTCTTTCACTTTCATCAAAAGGCTCCTCAGTTCTTCTTCACTTTCTGCCATAAGGGTGATGTCATCTGCATATCTGAGGTTACAAATCAAGATGTTTCCCCCGGCAATCTTGATTGCAGATTGTGCTTCATCCAGCCCAGCGTTTCTCACTATGTACTCTGTATATAAGTTAAATAAGCAGGGTGACAATATACAGCCTTGAGGTACTCCTTTTCCTATTTGGAACCAGTCTGTTGTTCCATGTCCAGTTCTAACTGTTGCTTCCTGACCTGCATATAGGTTTCTCAGGAGGCAGGTCAGGTGGTCTGGTATTCCCATCTCTTTCAGAATGTTCCACAGTTTATTGTGATCCACACAGTCAAAGGCTTTGGCATAGTCAATAAAGCAGAAATAGATGTTTTTCTGGAACTCTTTTGCTTTTTCCATGATCCAGCGCATGTTGGCAATTTGATCTCTGGTTCCTCTCCTTTTCTAAAACCAGCTTGGAAGTCCATGGTTCACGTATTGCTGAAGCCTGGCTTGGAGAATTTTGAGCATAAATTTACTAGCGTGTGAGATGAGTGCAACTGTGCGGTAGTTTGAGCATTCTTTGGCATTGCCTTTCTTTGGGATTGGAATGAAAACTGACCTTTTCCAGTCCTGTGGCCACTGCTGAGTTTTCCAAATTTGCTGGCATATTGAGTGCAGCACTTTCACAGCATCATCTTTCAGGATTTGAAGTAGCTCAACTGGAATTCCATCACCTCCACTAGCTTTGTTCGTAGTGATGTCTTTCCTTAAGCTCTGTACTAATGATTATATACCAACAATGTATCTTGCTCAAGGACATGTTTCTCCTTCTTAACAAGAACCTTCTGACTAATCCTGTTATCTTAAGATGTATGTGGTGGTAGTGGGTCTGGTAAGACCTTTAGCAGCCAACTGAAAAAGTACATAAGTCCTTGGTAAGACTAGCCAGTGGGGCACCTTCTGATGTCTATGTCAGAAGCTTTCTCTATATCTTTTTCACTGTAATAAAACTTTTGCCACATGAAACTCTGAGTGACTGAAGCCATTATCTTTGGTCCTGCAGCAAAATTCTCTCCTTCAGAGATCACGAATCTGACATCGTTCACTATAAGCTATCACTACCTGATATGTTTCTCTCTTCTTTATCATTAACAGAACTCCATTTGTTTTTGATGGTAATATGTATAGCTCAAAACTTGATTTATTGGACTTTCTTGAAGCTAGGGGTAGACATAGGACATATACTATAGGTCTGGCCTAGGAGCTATGATTGCCATGTGGGATATTTAGAAAAGCTCTCTTTAAAGGGTCTAAGCAGGCACATGTATCTTGTCTTTCTTCCTTTTCATTATTCCTTCTGGACTTAAGTACAGGTGGGAGAAGAGCTATTTTGGTATCAAAATGCGATCACAGGATTAAAGCTAAACATAAGAAATGCTAAGGTGAAAAGCTAACTGGTTCTTTGATAGCTCCTTTGAAAAATTAATGAGACTATGTACCATAGTTTGTTTAAACAAGTTTTTGGTTAAGTTTTTCATTAGGTACAGTTGAAAGTAATTCCAGCTGTAATTCATTTAATTTTAATGAATTCAAATAATTTAAGTAATTCATTTAATTTTAAGCAATGTGAAAAATATGAATACTTTAGTAGGTTTCATGTCATAGGGAGTTGCTGCTGCTGCTGCTGCTGCTGCTATGTCACTTCAGTCGTGTCCGACTCTGTGTGACCCCATAGACGGCAGCCCACCAGGCTCCCCCGTCCCATAGGGAGTTGCTGCTGCTGCTGCTAAGTCACTTCAGTCGTGTCCGACTCTGTGTGACCCCATAGACGGCAGCCCACCAGGCTCCCCCGTCCCTGGGATTCTCCAGGCAAGAACACTGGAGTGGGTTGCCATTTCCTTCTCCACATAGGGAGTTAGGGTCATGCTAATCTCATTTTGGTGATTTGCTCTGATTTTGATATATATGCTATTGAAAGACACATTATTTTTTTTTTCTTTAGTGATGAAAAGATGTTGAAAGGAAAGAAGTCAGGTTGTTCTTAGAGAAATGGGTATTATATTTTATATCTTCCTGGCAGGCTTTCAAATGATCATTTTCAAAAATTTTGACAATGAGATGTTTTAAAACACTATTTTCTGTCTTCACTTTTCTACTGTTTTATACTATATGCATACCAAGATAATACATTTGATAACAAGTAATTAAAGCAAGAGAGCATAAAATTGTTCAACTCAAGAAAAAGAACTATGACTTATACTGGCTTGGGATTTAGAATAAATTCGTACCTTTTGTTGTTATTACTGAATTAGAGCTGCCTGGTGGCTCCATGCAGCTGTTAATTAAGCACTTAGGCAGCCACTGTCATTAACTCTTTCAGTGAAGGTCTCCAGGATACTATTTAGTTATTGTTTCAACTTACTGTACTAAGCTCACTAATAGGTAATGCCTTAAAACACTGAGAATATCTGGCTCATAATACATTTAGTTTTCTATATGATTAGATGGAAAAAGCAATTCTAATTTATTTCCTCATTCACTTTAATTTGAGTTAGCAGATGTTCTATGTGTATTGCAGTCAACTATTTAATTTGCATTATGTAAGAGCCTATAATAGGAATTTTTCAGGGGCTTTGTTCGTCATTGTTATAGTGTGTTTTTAATTTCCTCCGAAATGTCACTATAAAAATAGGATACATTTTATTTGCTAATTCATGTCGAATGCCCCAAGAGCAAGACTGGGTTCATAAAATCCAAGCAATATTTTTAAAGTAGTTTTGTTTGAAGAAGGAATCAGGGAAATAGAGGAAAAAAAAAACTAAAGCAAGGGAAAGAAGGGAGGTAAACTGAACAATGAAGCTCTCAGTTGGCTAAGGATCCAAAGCCACTGTAAGAATAAGTGGGGTGTGGGTGGTGGAAGCTGTTCATGTGGAAAACATTTCTATTTTTACTATAGTGTTACTGTTCAAAAGGGCTTCCCAGGTGGCGCTAGTGGTAACGCAGGAGATGTAAGAGACATGAATTTGATCCCTGGGTGGGAAAGATCCCCTGGAGGAGGGCATGGCTATCCACTCCAGTATTCTTGCCTGGAGTATCCCATGGACAGAGGAGTCTGGCAGGCTATGGTGCATAGTGTTGCAAAGAGTCGGACACGACTGAGCATCTTAGCATGTAGGCACACACTGTTCAAAAACTTCTCTCAAATATATATATATTTTCATGGGTATGTATATATTGAGGAGGATTTTTGTACAAACCACCATCTGAATAAATGGAAGGAAAGGTACCCATCAGCATTTTAGCTTCGTAATCATACAGGTTTTCCTAAGTCTTATCTATGGTTAATTAAACAATAAACATTTATTGTTTTTAGTTTCTAAGTTTTGCGGCAATTTCTTATGCAGCAATAAATAATGAATACAATCCACATTGTAAGATTGTCTTGATGAGTAAATGAGATCAAGTGGAAAACACATATTAGTAAGGTCTATCAGAATTCTGGTCAGGAATTTACTTCTTTTTTATAGATTATGCTTATTCTTTGGACAAGTTCAATTTTCTGATGTTTTGGCAACATTTAGGACTTGTTTTCAGTTTCTTTAAATTCTTCCATCACTTGTATTTTTTTTTTTGCCACATGACTTGTGGGATCTTAGTTCCCCAACCAGAGATCAAACTCCTGCAATGAAAGCACAGAGTCCTAACCACTGGACCTCCAGGGAATTCCCCTCCCATCACTCTTAAGTTAGAGGTTATAGACATATTTACTTTTACTTCATGCTGGAAATATATGTTTGGCAAAAGTAGTGAATTTTTGCGTCTTATAATAAAAATAAATTACATTGAAAAAATGCTCAACAACTCTCTTAAAAACCTGTATATATAGATTAATGCAGAAAAAAAATCATTTTTGTCTTGTATGCTGAAAAGTCACCTTAGCAAAGCTTGTATATTCTCTGTAGGGGTTTGATTAGAGAGATTACTCCTATAATCTCCTGTTTTTGGGCCTAATTCTCAAAGACCACTGGGCCTTCTCAGCAACAACTTCAGTTTTACATACATTGGTGAATAATGCTTACAAGATAGTTTGTAATTGTTTAAGGGAAAGATCTCAAATTCAAATCCTTTAGAGCTGAGAAGGTAGGGAAAGAATGGAGTGAACTGAGAGCCCAGGCCCCCTAGGAGCAGCAAATACTCAGCTCATGCAAGAATTTGAATGCTGGGTTGCCACATCTTCCAAGTTTCAAGAGAAGATGGAAATCTGGAATTTTGTTTATGCTTAAAATTTTTTTTTTGAGAAACAAAGCTCTCCATATTTTAAAATACAGTTTCATTCTTTAAAAATACTTGCAGACTGAACAAAATATATCTGGAGACTGTAGTCATTTCCTGAAGTACCAAGATGTGAGATAGAAGTGGAGTATGGCTTGAAAAGTTACTATTTTGTGGACAAAGCCTATATCTACTGGAAGTTTCAGCAGCTTGTGTTTTGCGCATTCCCAGGTGTTGGATAGGGCTTCCCTGGTGGCTCAGTGGTAAAGAATCCTCCTGCCAACGCAGGAGACATGGGTTCAATTCCTGGGTTGGGAAGATCCCCTGGAGGAGGGCATGTCAACCCACTCCAGTATTCCCGTCTAGGAAATCCCATGGACAGAAGAGCCTGGTGGGCTACAGTCTATTGGCTCACAAAAGAGTCGATACGACTTAGTGACTAAACAACAACAGTGTTGGATAAATAATGCATGGTTTCTATAAAGAGACCAGGGTTGATACTGCATCATGAGACAAATGTGTTTACAATCTTCTCATTAAGGGTTTTCATTCACACAGATAAACTGGTTAAAGTTTACAAGAAGGACATTTCCCTGTGTCTGTAATCACTTTCCTGTGGATTCACTGTGGTCTACGTTGTGACATTATCATTTAACCAGTTGCAAAAACAATAAATGGAAGCTGATCCAGAAAAGGTTATCTGTCAGTTGGCTGATTCTGATTCATCATAAGCATCAAGAAAGCTGAGATTCCATCACAATCACCTCAGTTAAGTCAGTACTTCGAAGGGTCCAAAATAAGTGTGCTCTCTCTTAACCTTTACTCTTTTCACTTTCACAAGGTTTATCACTACTGTGCATATAAAATGTGAGTCTGTTGTCCTTAATCATAATCTCAGGAACATTATAAATGCATATAAATGCAATTATGCATTATAAATGCATAATTATAAATTATGCACAATTGCATTATAAATGCATAATTGCATAGCAGGAGGTACCTTTTGAATTATTGGAAAATGAGAGAAGATGGAATCTTTAGCCTCTTCCAGATTGGTTGCATTCTGCTTTTTCTAACGTATGTATTGTTCTTCTATGGCTACTATTTTGGACCCTATTGATTTGTGTATATTAAAAAAAGTAATATATTGGGTTGGCCAAAATGTTCTGGTTTTCCCATAAGATGCAAAAACCTGAGTGAACTTTTTGGCCAACCCAACAGAGTACTTTGCTTTTCTGATAGGTCTTTATGGTAAAATATTATTGCACTTTAAATTTTGATCTGGAATATGTACTTTCCCAATTAAAGCCACAGAGATTGACTCCATTAATTGTATATATTGCTCACTGTATAAGTTTTTTCAAGAACTTACTAAGTGGCTATACTTTCTCAGACTGCTATTGAGGATAAAATGTTGAGCAAATCAACATTTTAAATTAGGTCAGCAGAAGTAAAAGTCAAATGATCACTAACATTATTTCCTTTTATATATAAAAAAATTCAATAGCTTTATCTGGCTAATATGTTAAGACAACAGATATTTTTCATTAGCCTATTTTAAAAAATGAACATATTTAATATTAGATGTTCTTCAAAGAGTTGGGATATTTTATAAAGAGCAAGATTAAGCAATTTCTACACAGATTCTGATTCTCTTTGTAGTATGCATTCACTAAGGTTGAATACCTAAAAATTATGAATTTATTGTCATATTTCTTTTGTCTTCTGGAAGAGAATTATGAAGTATCAATATTCATTGGAAGGACTGATGCTCAATACTTTTGAGCACCTGATGTGAAGAGCTGACACATTGAAAATGACCCGTCGCTGGTAAAGACTGAAGGCAGGAGGAGGAAGGGGTGACAGAGGATGAGCTGGTTTAATGGCATCATTGACTCAATGGACATAAGTTTGAGCAAACTCTGGGAGAGAGTGGAGGATAGAGGAACCTGGCCTGCTGCAGACTATAGCGTCACAAAAAGTTGGACACAACTTAGTGACTGAACAACAAAACCTTCTGTTAGTCCAGTCCTCCTGCATATGACAAGTATAAAGTCTGGGCAAAAATAAACAACTCCCTGAAAGCGTTGGAGACGAAAAGCGGGTAGAAACTGGGTCTGCAGTTGGAAAAGGAAAAATGCACTCAGTGAGTTTCCCCATTTTTAAAGATTTTAAGCTTGAGGACAAGTCCTAAGAGGGTTGGCTAAATCTCTGTACACAGAAATCCACAATTTTACTGAATTAAATTACCAGGGGAGAGAGTTCACAGGGATCACAAAAGCAGGAAAATAAAGGGGAGCATCCTAGAAAGGACAGAGTCATACAGGGGCACCCCAAGTTCTGCATATAAATTTCACCCCAAACCTCTGGTTGGGCCCTAGACCATCTGTGCTCTGGGAAGGTTATAAGCAGCCTGTGTGTGCTGCATGCAAAGTCGCTTCAGTTGTGTCCAGTTCTTTGTGACAGTATGGACTGTAACCCACCAGGCTCCTCTGTCCATGGGATTCTCCAGGCAAGAATACTGGAGTGGGTTGCCTTCTCCTCAAAGGGATCTTCCTGGCCTAGGGATCAAACCCAAATCTCTTATGCCTCCTGCATTGGCAGGCAGGTTCTTTACCAGTAGTGCAACCTGGGAAGCCCAGGGAAGTGATAGTTTGCCATTTTCACTTTCTTTAGTGGGAAACAGATTCTTCCAGAAAGGAAGGAAAGGGTTGGAAAGTAGACAGGTAACCTAGAGAGTTTGAAACTTTAGCAAAGCTGATAAAGACAACAGTTCTGTAGAGGCAACAGAAGCAGATCTGTTGAAGCAGACTAGGAACCAACTCTTAACTCCCTGCCTAGTAATCAAGCCTACTGTATATTTTAACTTGTTTACTGTGAAAATATCAAACATAAGCAAAAACTGGCATTGTGAATCCCTGCATATTCATTACTTGCCTTCAAAAATTATCAACATTTTGCCAATATTATTTTCCTCTGTATTTTAGATTTTCTTTCCCTTCAACTTTTAATTTGAACAATTTCTAACAAACATAAAGATGAAAAGGACAGTATAAAAAATACTCATATACCTTTTACCTAGATTTAACAATTGCTAATATGAACAGTGGCAGATTTTATTTTGTTGGGCTTCCAAATCACTGCTGACAGTGACTGAAGACACAAAATTAAAAGATGTTTGCTTCTTAGAAGAAAAGTTATGACAAACCTAGAGAATGTATTAAAAAGCAGAAACATCACTTTTCTGACAAAGGTCCATCTAGTCAAAGCTATGGTTTTTCCAGTAGTCATGTATGGATGTGAGAGTTGGACCATAAAGAAGGTTGTGTGCTCAAGAACTGATCCTTTCGAACTGTGGTGCGGAGAAGGCTCTTAAGAGTCCTGTGGACAGCAAGGAGATCAAACCAGTCAATCCTAAAGGAAATCAACCCTGAGTATTCATTGAAAGGACTGATGCTGAAGCTGAAGCTCCAATATAATACTTTGGCCACCTGATGTGAAGAGCAGACTCACTGGAAAATGTCCTGATGCTGGGAAACATTGAGGGCAAGAGGAGAAGAGGTCAACAGAGGATGATATGGTTGGATGAGATCACTGACTCAATGGACGTGAGTTTGAGTAAACTCAGGGAGATAGTGAAGTACAGAGAAGCCTGGTGTGCTGCAGTTTATAGGGTCGCAAAGAATCTGACACAATTTAGTGACTAAACAACAAATATGTTGACATATTTACTTTACCTTTCTCAAATATATTTATATAGGTATTTGTATGTATGTGTATGTATATATATGTTTTTTTTTTTTCCAGAAACATTTGAAAGTAACAGACATCATTATACTTTACCACTGTATCAGTTTAACTTTTGCTAGGAAACAAATTACCTAGAGCTTTAAAATAGCCATTTATTTTTATGATTCTGTGGCTTGAAACTTTGAGTAGGATGTGGCTGTAGTGATTTTTCTCTGCTCCATGTGGATTCATCTGGGCTCAGTCATACATTTGTGATCAGCTGGCAGGTTGGCTGAGGGATAGCTGGCTCTTGATGGCCTCATTCATGTGTCTGGTAACTGACGGGGGCCTCAATTCTCCATGTGGCTTCTCTTTCTTCAGCAGGTGACACCAGACCTCTTCCATGGCAGCATTAGGGCATATTTCCAAGAGAATGAGAGCCAAAGCTGCAGCACCTCTTGAGGGTGAGGCTCAGAGGTCACATAGGATCACTTCTACCATACGCTATTGGTCAAAACAAGCTAAAGACTAGCTGAGAGATAGGTTTGCTCTGGAAAATTCCTGAAAGATTCACATATTGGACACACTAGGGGTGAAGGCGTGGTATTGAAAGCTGAGGGATCTCCTTAAGTCAGTATTAAGACAGGCTAGATCCCCAGTTCCACTCCCATGTGCCTAGTAACTATCCCCAGGCAGCAGTCACAGGCTTATATCCCAGAGAAACGGAACCAGAGGAGTATGTTGTAGGCACAAAAGGTGTGAAAGAGGGTGGAAGTGGAAGACACAACTCCGAAAACCCTGAGGATGAGATGGTTGGATGGCATCACTGACTCAATAGACACAAGTTTTAGCAAGTTCTGGGAGATGGTGAAGGACAGGGAAGCCTGGGGTGCTGCTGTCCATGGGGTCACAAAGGGCTGGACACAAGTGAGTGACCAAACAACAACAAGGAGCATCTTTGTTATCCATAATTAGCCTTTTAGGATGCATCTGAATTTATACTAATGAGATAATTTGGGTAGGGCCTCTAGATAGTCTCAGGAGGGGGCTGGTCACCAGAAAGACCAAGTGATTAGAAGGCTGAAACTTTGAGTCATACTCAATGACTTCCCGGGAGAGAAGCTGGGTCTGGAACTGTTGTTGCTGTTCAGTCGCTACGTCCTGTCCGACTCTTTGCGACCCACTGGGCTGCAGCACGCCAGGCTCCTCTGTCCTCCACTATCTCCTGAAGTTCCTCAGGTATATGTCCCTTGAGTTGGTGATGCCATCTAACCATCTCATCCTCTGTCATCCTCATCTCCTTTTGCCTTCAATTTGTCCTAGAATCAGAGACTTTTCCGATGAGTCAGCTCTTCAAATCAGGTAGCCAAAGTATTGGAGCTCCAGCTTCAGCATCAGCCCTTCCAATGAATATTCAGGGTTTATTTCCTTTAGCATTGACTAGTTTTATCCCCTTGCAGTCCAAGAGACTCTTGAGAAGGATCTTCTCCAATTCCTCAGTTCAAAAGCATCAATTCTTCGGTGCTCAGCCTCTTTATGATCCAATTCTCACATCTGTACATGACTACTGGAGAAACCATAGCTTTGACTCTATGGACCTTTGTCAGCAAAGGGATGCCTCTGCTTTTTAACATGCTGTCTAGACCAGATCCATGGGGAATCAAGCATTTAAATAATGTTGAGAGAATGTAAAGGGACAATGATAGAGTGGAAAGAGTGGTACAGGACGAAGGAGAGGCAGGCTAGACAGACAGAACTTGGAGATAATATTCCAGAGTATTTTCAGGACAGCATAGGTTAGAGTACAAATTGCGTTTCAATTTTTACTCTTCCCTTTGGAAAGAGAACCCCAAGTTTTAACTGCGTGCATACGTGGCAGCCCAGTTGGTCCTTATATCTCAGTTTGTCTTGCAGTGGATGGGGCTTTGTGTCTTAGGTTTTGCTGAATGGTATGTGCACAGGTGATGTGTGCCATATTTATATCATAAGCTAAGATATGAAGCCACTTGCTATGGACTTTAACCCCCACATCCAGCAGGCTGGAACCAGATGTGGAGGTGAGCACACTTAGCGTTACTGTTCTATGAGAGAGAAATAAGTTAAGTTAGTTTAATTCACTGTGTTTTAGCCTCTGTTCAGAGGGCAGACAGAAAACCACAATCACAGAATATTAATCAAACTGATCACAAGGAACACAGCTTTGTCTAACTCAGAGAAAACTATGAGTCATGCCATGTAGGGCCACCCAAGATGGATGTGTCATAGTGGAGAGTTCTGACAAAATGTGGTTCACTGGAGAAGGGAAAGGCAAACCACTTCAGCATTCTTGCCCTGAGAACCCCATGAGCAGTATGAAAAGGCAAAAAATATGACACTGAAAGATGAACTCCCCAGGTCAGTAGGTGCCCAATATGCTATTGGAGAAAAGCAGAGAAATAGCTCCAAAAGGAATGAAGAGGTTGAGCCAAAGCAGAAGTGATGATCCTGGTGGTGAAAGTAAAGCCTGATGTTACAAATAACAACATTTTAAAGGAACCTGGAATGTTAGATCCATGAATCAAGGTGAAGTGGAAGTGGTCAAACAGAAGATGGCAAGAGGGAATATCGACATTTTAGGAATCAGTGAACTAAAATGGATGGGAACGGGCAAATTTAATTCAGATGGCAATTATATATACTACTGTGGGCAAGAATCCCTTAGAAGAAAGGAGTAGCCCTCATAGTCAACAAAAGAGTCTGAAATGCAGTTCAGTTCAGGTCAGTTCAGTCACTCAGTCGTGTCCGACTCTCCGCGACCCCATGAATCACAGCACGCCAGGCCTCCCTGTCCATCACCAACTCCCGGAGTTCACTCAAACTCATGTCCACAGAGTCGGTGATGCCATCCAGCCATCTCATTTTCGGTCATCCCCTTCTCCTCCCGCCCCCAACCTTTCCCAGCATCAGAGTCTTTTCCAGTGAGTCAACTCGTCGCATGAGGTGGCCAGAGTATTGCAGTTTCAGCTTTAGCATCAGTCCTTCCAGTGAACACCCAGGATTGATCTCCTTGCAGTCCAAGGGACTCTCAAGAGTCTTCTCCAACACCACAGTTCAAAAGCATCAATTCTTCGGCGATCAGCTTTCTTCACAGTCCAACTCTCACATCCATACATGACCACGGGAAAAACCATAGCCTTGACTAGAAGGACCTTGGTTGGCAAAGTAATGCCTCTGCTTTTTAATATACTATCAAGGTTGGTCATAACTTTCCTTCCAAGGAGTAAGCGTCTTTTAATTTCATGGCTGCAATCAGCATCTGCAGTGATTTTGGAGCCCAAAAAATAAAGTCTGACACTGTTTCCACTGTTTTTCCATCTATTTCCCATGAAGTGATGGGACCAGATGCCATGATCTTTGTTTTCTGAATGTTGAGCTTCAAGCCAACCTTTTCACTCTCCTCTTTCACTTTCATAAGAGGCTTTTGAGTTCCTCTTCACTTTCTGCCATAAGGGTAGTGTCATCTGCATATCTGAGGTTATTGATATTTCTCCCGGCAATCTTGATTCCAGCTTGTGCTTCCTCCAGCCCAGCGTTCCTCATGATGTACTCTGCATATAATTTAAATAAGCAAGGTGACAATATACAGCCTTGACGTACTCCTTTTCCTATTTGGAACCAGTCTGTTGTTCCATGTACAGTTCTGACTGTTGCTTCCTGACCTGCATACAGGTTTCTCAAGGGGCAGGTCAGGTGGTCTGGTATTCCCATCTCTTTCAGAATGTTCCACAGTTTATTGTGATCCACACAGTCAAAGGCTTTGGCACAGTCAATGAAGCAGAAATAGATATTTTTCTGGAACTCTCTTGTTTTCTCCATGATCCAGCGGATGTTGGCAATTTGATCTCTGGTGCCTCTGCCTTTTCTAAAACCTGCTTGAACATCTGGGAGTTCACAGTTCACATATTGCTGAAGCCTGGCTTGGAGAATTTTGAGCATGACTTACTTGGGTGCAATTTCAAAAATGAAAGAATGATCTTGGTTTGTTTCCAAGGCAAACCATTCAGTATCATAGTAATCAAAGTCTATGCCCTAACCACTATTGCTGAGGAAGCTGAAGTTGAATGGTTATCTGAAGACCTATAAGACCTTCTAGAACTTAACACCAAAAAAAAAAAAAAAAAAGATGTCCTTTTCATCATAGGGAACTGGAATGCAAAGTAGGAAGCCAAGAGATAGCTGGTGTAACAGGCAAGTTTGGCCTTGGAGTACAAATAGATGGGGGGCAAAACTCAATTAATAGTTTTGCCAAGAGAACACACTGGTCATGGCAAACACCCTCTTCCAATAACACAAGAGACAACTCCACACATGGACATCACCAGATGGTCAATACCAAAATCAGATTGATTATATTCTTTGCAGCCAAAGATGGAGAAACCCTATATAGTCAACAAAAACAAGGTCAGGAGCTGACTATGACTCAGATCATGAACTCCTAATTGCAATTTTCAGACTTGAATTGAAGAAAGTAGGGAAAACCACTAGGCTATTCAAGTATGACCTAAACCAAATACCTTACAATATTATACTGGAAGTGACAAATAGATTCAAGGGATTAGATCTGATAGAATGCCTGAATAACTATGGACAGAGGTTCATGACATTGTACAGGAGGCAGTGATCGAAACCATCTCCAAGAAAAAGAAATGTAAAAAGGCAAAATGATTGTCTGAGGAAGCCTTAAAAATAGCTGAGAAAATAAGAGAAGCAAAGGCAAAGGAGAAAAGGAAACATTTACCATCTGAATGCACAGTTCCAAAAAATAGCAATGAGATAAGAAAGCTTTCCTAAGTAAACAGTGCAAAGAAATAGAGAAAAACAATAGAATGGGAAAGACTAGAGATCTCTTCAGGAAATTAGAGATGCCAAGGGAACATTTCATGCAAAGATGGGCACAATAAAGGACAGAAACAGTATGGACCTAATAGATTCAGAAGAATTAAGAAGAGGTGGCAAGAATACACAGAAGAACTATACAAAAAAGATCTTAATGACCCAGGTTACCATGATGGTGTGATCACTCACCTAGAGCCAGACATCCTGGAGTGCGAAGTGAAGTGGGCCTTAAGAAGCATCACTACAAGCAAAGCTAGTTGAGGGGATGGAATTCCAGCTGAACTATTTCAAATCCTAAAAGTTGATGCTGTGAAAGTGCTGCACTCAATATGCCAGCAAATTTAGAAAATGCAGCAGTGGTTACAGGACTAGAAAAGAGCAGTTTTCATTCAAATCCCAATGAAAGGCAATGCCAAAGAACATTCAAACTACCACACAGTTGCATTGATTTCACATGCTAGAAAGATAACGCTCAAAATTATGCAAGTGAGGCTTCAACAGTACGTGAACCATGAACTTTCATATATTCAAGCTGGATTAGAAAAGTCAGAAGAACCAGAGATCAAATTGCCAACATTCATGGATCATACAAAAAGCAAGAGAATTCCAGAAAAACATCTACTTCTCCTTCCTTGACTACACTAAAGCCCTTGACTGTGTGGATCACAACAAACTGTGGGAAATTCTTCAAGAGACAGGAATATCAGACCATCTTACCTGCCTCCTGAGAAACATGTATGTAGGTCAAGAAGCAACAGTTAGAACCAGACATGGAACAACAGACTGGTTCCAAACTGGGAAAGAGGTTTGTCAAGGCTGTAAATGTTACCCTGCTTATTTAACTTATGTCAGAGTTCAGTTCAGTTCAGTTCAGTTCAGTCGCTCAGTTGTGTCCGACTCTTCACAACCCCATGAATCACAGCACGCCAGGCCTCCCTGTCCATCACCAACTCCCGGAGTTCACTCAAACTCATGTCCACAGAGTCGGTGATGCCATCCAGCCATCTCATTCTCTGTCATCCCCTTCTCCTCCCGCCCCCAACCTTTCCTAGCATCAGAGTCTTTTCCAGTGAGTCAACTCGTCGCATGAGGTGGCCAAAGTATTGCAGTTTCAGCTTTAGCATCAGTCCTTCCAATGAACACCCAGGATTGATCTCCTTGCAGTCCAAGGGACTCTCAAGAGTCTTCTCCAACACCACAGTTCAAAAGCATCAATTCTTCGGTGCTCAGCTTTCTTCACAGTCCAACTCTCACATCCATACATGACCACAGAAAAAACCATAGCCTTGACTAGATGGACCTTGGTTGGCAAAGTAATGTCTCTGCTTTTTAATATACTATCAAGGTTGGTCATAACTTTCCTTCCAAGGAGTAAGTTACATCATGCAAAATGCTAGGCTGGATGAAGCACAAGCTAGAATCAAGATTGCCGGGAGAAATGTCAATAAACTCAGATATGCAGATGACACCACCCTTATGGCAGAAGGTGAGGAGGAACTAAAGAGCTTCTTGATGAAAATGAAAGAGGAGGGTGAAAAAGCTGGCTTAAAACTCAACATTCAGAAAACAAAGATCATGGCATCCTGTCCCATCACTTCATGGCAAATGGATGGGGAAACAATGGAAACAGTAAGAGACTTTATTTTCTTGGGCTCCAAAATCACTGTGGACAGTAACTGCAGTCATGAAATTAAAAAACACTTGCTCCTTAGAAGAAAAGCTATGACA
The DNA here is from genome assembly GCF_049115385.1 of Moschus berezovskii. NCBI lineage: Eukaryota > Metazoa > Chordata > Mammalia > Artiodactyla > Moschidae > Moschus > Moschus berezovskii. The sequence goes on along the minus strand of NC_142460.1, from coordinate 129,146,516 downwards.
GACCTAGAGAGCATGTTAAAAAGCAGAGACATAACTTTGTCGAGAAAGGTCTGTATAGTAAAAGCTATGGTTTTTCTAGTAGTCATATACAGATGTAAGAGTTGGATGATTAAGGAGGCTGAGTTCCCAAAAATTGATGTTTTCAAACTCTGGTGTTGGAGAAGACTTTTGAGAGTCCCTGGGATTTCAAGGAGATCAAACCAGTCAATCCTGAAGGAAATCAACCCTGAATATTCATTGGAAAGACTGATGCTGAAGGTGAAACTCCAATACTTTGGCCACCTGATGTGAAGAGCAGACTCATTGGAAAAGACCCTGATGCTAGAAAAGACTGAAGGCAGGAGGAGAATGGGACGACAGAGGATGACGTGGTTGGATGGCATCACTAACTCAATGGACATGAGTTTGAGAAAGCTCTGGGGGATGGTGAAGGACAGGGAAGCCTGGCGTGCTGCAGTCCACGGGGTCACAAAGAGTCAGACACGACTGAATGACTGAACGAACAACAATAGAAGTTTTAGCCAAACTGTAACAAATAGGATCAAAAGTTCTTGTTCATAAACGAATGAACAGGACTGGGGAAGACTGAGCTGTGACTCTCCGGATTCTATCATTTGAGAGGGTTGCACAGGGTTTTAATATTAGAACAATATTAAATATAATATATATTATACATAGTTATATCATTATAAATAATATATAAATATAAATATATAATATTATATGAATATAGTTATACAAATATAATATAGAAGTGAAACTAATCATAGTAGTTGGCCAGGTACCACAGTGAGTAGTATTTACCCAGAAGTAATTTAAGCATTGTTCATATATCTTAACTATAAAAATCTATCATTTTCAGTACCAGATAGCTTTACTGATGAGTTCTCCCACACATTTAAAGAAGAGTTAATATTGGTCCTTCTCAAGCTCTTCCCCAAAACATCAGTACAGATGGACCACTTCCAACCTCATTTTACAAGGTCAGCATTTCCACTATACCAGAAGCAGATAAGGATGCCACAAAAAAAATTGCAGGCCTATTTCCCTGATGAACATAGATGCAAAAATCCTCAACAAAATGTCAGCCAACCAAATTCAGCAATACGTTAAAAGGTTCATACTCCATGATCAAATTATTCCAGGGACAGAAGGATGATTCAGTATCTGCAAATCAATCATTATGATATACTACAATCACAGAATAAAGGATAAAAATCATATGATCATCTCAGTAGATGCATAAAAAGCATCTGACATAATAAGTGGTGCTAGTGGTAAAGAATCCACCTGCCAATGCAGGAGATGCAGGTTTGATCCCTGTTCAGGAAGATCCTCTGGAGTAGGAAAGAGCAACCTGCTCCAGTATTCTTGCCTAGAAAATTCCATGAATGTTAGAGTCTGGCAGGCTACAGTCCATGGGGTCACAAAAAGACAGACAGGACTGAGCATGCACATACTAGGTTTGTCATAGCTTTTCTTGCAAGGAGCAAGTGTTTTTGAATTTCATGACAGTGGTCACCATCTGCAGTGATTTTGGAGCCCAAGAAAAAAAAATCTGTCACTGCTTCCACTTTTCCCCCTTCTATTTGCCATGAAGTGATGGGACCAGATGCCATGACCTTAGTTTTATGAATGTTGAGTTACCAGCCAAGTTTTTCACTTTCCTCTTTCACCCTTATCAAGAGGCTTTTTAGTTATTCTTCACTTTCTGCTTTTAGAGTGGTATCATCTGCATCCTGGGTCTGGAAAGTTAAATCTACAAAAACTCTTGAATGATGAGATTTAATGAGCTTCTTGGCTGGTGAATATATACAAGTTTTGGGAGGGTGGCAAGCCAGGAGAAGGCATTGAAGTTCCATGTCTGCCTCTACCCCCTGTACCTTGCTCTACACAGCTCTTCCATTTGACTATTGCTGAGTTATATCCTTTATAATAAACTGATAAATAGAAAAAAGTGTTTCCCTAAGTTCTGTGACCCATTCTAGCAAATTAGCAAACTTTAGGATGGGATCATGGGAACCTCTACTTTGTAACAGTAGATTGGAAGTGTGGGTGGCCATATTGAGACTGACATTGGAAGTGGGGGTAGTTTTATGGAGGCCTGAGTCTTAATCTTGGGTATCTGTGCTAATTCTAAGTAGTTCATATCAAAATGAAATTATAGGTGGACTTCCCTTGTGATCCAGAGGATAAGACTCCACCCTTCCATTGCAGGGGATGCAGGTTCCATCCCTGGTTGGGGAACTAAGATCCCACGTGCCATGTGGCCAAAAATAATTTTTTTTTTAAACTGAATTAAAGGATATTCAGTTGGTGTCCAGAGTATCAGAAAACTGGCTGTTGGTGTTGGAAAACACTCCAGATATGAATACACATATCTACACACATTTCTCTATATTCTGACAACTAACATCTTATTAATTCAGAGTGATTCTTTTTTTCTTCCTTGAAATAACTACATCATTAAGTAGTTTTTATTGGTAAGCAGAACTTAAGAAAAATTTTCAATATTTTCTTTTCAGTTTGTTTACTGGCAAGAACTTTTGGCAAGTGTGACTGTTTTTCTGCATCAAAATGATAATCAGCAATGCTGTTCTCTTTCTATATATGTCAGAAGTTTATATTTTTCCTAATTAATAGATTTTGGGGAACTACTCATTTTTTCTTCTCTTTTTTCATAAGCTAGTTTTATTAATCTTTAAAATGAATACTATTGGAGACTATGTCTTCATTAATTCAAAGTGTATTAAGAGCATAACAAAGAAGAAGTCTATAGAAAATAATTATGAAGCTCTGAAAATAAACATCTTTTCAAAAATTTATTACCTGGGCTTTTCCCCCCCCCCAGTTTCCAAAGATTTCTTTTTTTTTTTTTTAGGTTGCACTGTGTAGCATGTAGGGTCTTAGTTTGCTGCTGCTGCTGCTGCTGCTGCTAAGTCGCTTCAGTCGTGTCCGACTCTGTGCGACCCTATAGATGGAAGCCCACCAGGCTCCCCCGTCCCTGGGATTCTCCAGGCAAGAACACTGGAGTGGGTTGCCATTTCCTTCTCCAATGCATGAAAGGGAAAAGGGAAAGTGAAGTCTCTCAGTCGTGTCTGACCCTTAGCGACCCCATGGACTGCAGCCTACCAGGCTCCTCCGTCCACAGGATTTTCCAGGCAAGAGTACTGGAGTGGGGTGCCATTGCCTTCTCCACTTAGGTCCCTGACCAGGGATCAAACCCAAGCCCCCTGCATTGGGAGCACAGAGTCTTCACCACCGGATTACCAGGGAAGTCCTCCAAAGATTTATTTTCCTGTTTATTTCTTCTCAGAGTTTCCAACAATGTTCTACAAAGAGAATATTATAATCACACACACAAAAATCATTTAAAAATCATTTTACAATGATGGAATAGGATGATGGAAATAAAACACAGAAAAATAAAGGAGACTGAAAGGAGGTAAATAAAAATTTTAATCCTAGTTTTTTCAGCTAACTAAAGGAGTACCAGTGAAGCCTGATACGTGCCATCTATCCTTTCACTGATTGAAATGACATTTCTTACTACTATCACATTATTACCTCCTGTAAAAAACCTGGCCAGCTGCAAAAATGTCACTGTCTAAAGGGTCATGACTTACAGATAGTGAACTCCCAGGGCCTGGATCCAAGGGCCAAGTAGAAACCAGAATGTCATTTGTTAGGGATAATGATTGAGGGACTCAAGTGTGATGGACAGTAGAACTATGCAGTTTCTCAAGAGTCTTCTAAATGTTGAGAACTGACTCCCCGAAAATACCACCAAAATAATCTGCTGATAAAACAAAGTACAGTGTATTTATTGCTCAAAATGATAAAGGAGAAGACTACTGTGAAAAGTCCTAGTGTTTCAAAGTGGGGCAGACAAAGGAAGGATTTTTATGAGGTTTTTGCACATATGGTTTAAGGTGGGAAGACCTTAAGTCATGTATTTGAAGATAGGGCCTTTAAAGAGGTGATTACGTTAAAAGGAAGTAGAGTGAGGATCCTAATCCAATGTGATTGGTGTCCTTTGGAAGAGGATATGTGGACACAAAAAGAGACACCGAGGTGAAAACAGGCAGAGTAAAGACCATATGAGGACGGTTGCAACAACGTGCAACCAAAGTGGGAAGCTATAGGAGTAATCCAACCTGCTAATACCTTGATCATGCACTTCCAGCCTCCAGAACCGGGAGAAATAAATTTCTGTTGTTTAAGCCACCCAGTCTATGGTATTTGTGATGGCATCCTGGGCACACTAATATACTGCATCTACCTAATTGCCACTTTTCAGCATTGCAATGGAACTCTGAGTCCAGGACTACCCCACACTTTGAATATGAAGATTCCCTGCAGATCTTCATGGAGACATGATAATGTCTGGAATATGTGCACCTGATCACGATTTCTCTAGCAACCTTTAGGTACACAGTTGCAGACAGTTTTGAGGTTAATCAAGGAATGTAAGGGTTTTGACTGTTACCTTTTGGCTAAACTCGTCGGTTTTATTGCGTTCCTGAATGAATTGTATTTTGAAGGAAGATAAATAATGTCTCCTGAAGGTCAGCAGAAGACTTCTGACAAGTTGATGGTCAACATCTTACTGAGAGTCCTTGAAGCCTGGATGAGTGAGTCACACCAACTCCCCCAGGCTTGAACATTCTGTGATCTATTCCAAAAGCTCTGACAATTTGTCCAGCCTTTGACAGCATTTCCTGGCATGTGACAGGCAGGCATTTTGTACTTGGATCAGTGACAATAAGAGAGACAGCTTTATCTATCTGTGGTCATTCCTCAGTGGCTAAAATTTACTACACATGGTGCACACTTTCTGTAGCTCTGTCTCTGTACTCTTTGCTCTGTGCACAATTTTTGAAGACAATTTAAGAACACTAGGACTCCAAATCTAGGTTAGAACTGAACTGATCTTTTTTTTTTTTTTAATTATCTGTTGGCTGTGTTGAATCTTTGCTGCCGCTCAGGCTTTTCTCTAGTTGCAGTGAGCAGGGGCTACTAAGCATTGCGGTGCTTGGGCTTCTCATGCAGCGGCTTCTCTTGTTGCAGAGCATGGACTCTAGGTTCTCGGGCTTCAGTAGCTGTGGTCCTGCGCTCTGGAGAACAGTCTCAGTAGTTGTGGTGCTTAGCTGCTCCTCAGCATGTGGGATCGTCTTAGACCAAGGATCAGAACTGTGTCTCCTGCATTGGCAGGCAGATTCTTTACCACTGTACCACCCAGGGAAGCCCCAGAACTGAACCTTGAATATGATTATCAATGCCAACTTACCACGCAGCCTGCTACTGACAATATATTTTTAACTCCTCTGGTCCTACCAAACCAAAAATCTTTACTAATTTTATATATAAAAGTGATATCTTATCACTTGATGGCAATATATATACATATATATATCTCTCAATTTTTAGATGACATAAATAGAAATAGATATCCTAGAGCAAAGAAAATTGAAAAAAATCAGAGGAAAATATTAATTTAAAACTCAACCTGAGTCAAGCTATTGCTGCTTTCTTGTTTTTTTCCCTTCTTGTTCATTGTTGCTGTTAGGGTCCAGAGTCGCCCTTCCCTCAAAGGAACAGAGGACACTCACGATAATGCAAGACACACAGCGAGGTTTATTTCCAGCTAGCTGGGGTCCAAGTGTCTGCCCGACGCAGCGGGTTTCAAAAAGGACCCCGAGCACTCAGAGCCAAGGGGTTATATAGCATTTTCAAATCATGATATTTCTAAATTACCTAACTCACAGGAATTTTTCACACACACACACAGCTGTGCATATCTCTATCCTGGTGTCTTAACGAGATTAACTTATCAGACCTGTTTACCTAATTTTCAGTGTCGCAGCCGCCCACATTCTTGGTACTTAAGATTAACTTGTCTCCCAGGTTTTATCTAGTTCTTCTTCCCTCAAGTCACATACTCAGTAAAAATGGTTTTTCCGGCCTCTAAGATGGCCGTTCTTATGCTAACCCATTCTTACATTCCCCCCTTTTCTGTTGTTCAAACGGAGGAATCTTCCTCCATGGGTAGAGTTTGATCCAGGGATCATTATATACCCTTACTCAAAAACAAACAATTTTAAGAATCTTTACTTAAAAAATAACCTTAACTTAAAATGGAGTAACTTTGGTTTTACAAGCAGCAAGCAAAGTACTGAAGCAAAAATGCATTACAGGAGCATTAAGTTCTACATTAGGTCACAGCGTCTAATCTGAAATCCCACCCATAATCTCATTTTTCAGGATATCTGGGAAATAGTTATTTCCCAGGATGTCTGAACCATAGCTACTCTATTTTGAGTTTTAATTGTAAAAAATATATATATATATTTAAATAGCCAAAGCAGATGTCACCATTAAGGACGTTAGTGTTTTTCTAGGTATGAGAAGATGCAAGAATTGGAACTCATAAAACCTTTTTCTGAAAAGATCTGACTATCTGAAGGCCTGTTCTGCCAGTTTTTTCAGAGCACAGAGTGCCTCATTCCTGATTTTCACCCTGAACTTCTTTCAGAGGGTGTTGAAGGTCAGCAGCTTGCAATGGTCATGACGTAATCTTTGTAGAGGCAGCTGGCAAGTACCAACTTCCAGTCAGCAGGGTCCCTTCATAGCCACATATCTGACCATGTGACACCATTTCATGGCCATTGTGTCCCGCGATGCTGGGAAGGCTCATTCCCAGGCCTAGGGAAGCGATGGGCCACTCAGTGTGCTAAAATTGGACCAGGCCTTGCAAGTAGCAAAAGTCTCTGGACCAGGAAAATATTCCCTCTTGTTGCTTTTTCTCATACCCAGAGTCACATTATTACAATTATTGATCTCATATGGAACTGCATATCAGCATTATATCACAGGCTCAGTGAAACAAGTGACATAGAAAACAATATAGCCATAGCTAGCAGTTATTAGTAAAATAAGAATTATAAGTCAAGAACTTTTATTAGATAAAGCCTGGTATACCCCAAGTCACCTGACTTCATTTGTTTAATGACTATAGCCTGGTGTTAATCTCCTGATTGTACATTATGGAGCATCTGACCTTTATCTGAAGATTGGTTACTGAGATAAGCCTTAGAAACTAACCTTTTTAATAACTTAATTAAATCTTTCAGCAGTATCACGTAACAAGGAACTGTCTTAGCAGTGAGTCTTAGTAAACACTAGACCTTAATTAACAAAACTAGAAACTTAATTTAACAATTTACAAACTTAATATTCCATGATTTTTCATTATGGAGGCATTAACCCTGTAGCCAGGAAGGCTTTAACCCATCAAATAAAAAATGAGGTTTGTCAGGGAGCTGGGAAAAGCCAAGCAGCCATCTTGGATTTCCCATAGCCCTGACTCTGATTTCCAGCTATTTTTTTAATTTTCCAATTTAGAAGCAAGACTGTTTCCATGGTTTAAGGACATTAGGATGGCACAAGTCTAACAGAGTTTTTGTATAAGCAGAATGAGCTTTTACATGTCTACAAACCCAATTGGATTAATTTCTAAAACTAGCATAGGATCAGGCCTATGGTAGAAAAGCATTTGATTTATATGCAGAGGGCTAAGAAATCAAGAAAACATTATAAATGATCATACGAATCAGGTCCAGCATCTTGGGCAAGCTGTCTACCTCTGATGTCGTCGTCTTCTCATCCTGGTGTAGTGTAGTTTCTTCTGAAAAAAGTCCTTCCATCCAGGTTGGAGACAGTCCCTTAAATTATGTCTTTTTCTAGTCCTAGTTGCAGGTCATGAGGCATATGATCTTCATTCAAAGATAGATCACTGAGACAAGCTTCAGAAACAAACCTAGGGTGCTCTTCAAGAACTCAACCAAATCCTATATTAATATCACATAACAGCAAAGATCCATTCAGGAAATGAGTCTTAGTAGATACAGACTTCCATTAACAAACTGGGATTTAACACTCATTGAAACATCATTTTTTCCCTAAAATTACTCAGTTGACAGTACTTCCCATGTAATTTAACATGGAAGTTGAACCCAATTAGTGTAATATCTCCCTTTGGGATGTTTCAGGGGCCCTCTGAAGCATCCCAAAGTCAGCTAGAAGCCAAAAGTGCTTCATCAGATTGATTTAGGAAGTTTTGTCAACAAATATCAGAAAGGTTTAGAGCACTCAGTCAGATGGGATTATAGTTCACTGAAACAATAGCTATTCACTCAGCCGTAGTAACAATATAGGATTTCAGAGGCAAATATGGAACAGACCATTTAAGAGGCAAATGAACCTAAATCTATTGTCAAATGCAGTTTAACATCTCAAGAAAATGTTTATTTATACACAAAACTCTTTCCTTGGGGTCCACTTTCCACAAAACCTTTTTATCACTTTCTGTACCCATTTGTTCTTCCATCCTGGAACAGCCAACTGTAAGTCAGACCTACTACCTTTTTCCTTCATAAAATGTAACTTCATTCTTCATATCTTCTTTACTGAACACACACATCTTACTTCCCTTAAGCAACCAAGAATTGACCTTTATATTAGCATTCTATAGATTGGTGAACATAAATACCAGTGATAACTTAAAAAAATTTAGCGATCATCTCAGGATGGCATCAAACATTATTTATTAATAGTCTAAAATCTTATAGTTTTTCTGTAAGTTAGTATTCAGTAGTGAATGTTTCAGAATCTTATTTTATTTGGAAATGACCTAGCTATTCAATAAACTTTTGTTACTTAATTTAGCACAACCTTAGAAATTCAGGTTACCAAAATCTAGAGAAATTGTTTTAGACAGATATTTTTAATCTTAATAGAGTTTATCTAAAAGCTCATGTCTCATTTACATTTCTTAGAAGTTTTTTTTTTTTTCACTCAAGGTAATTTCTTTGTCGACAAACTTGTAACAGATATGATATTTAATTTATATTGAACCTAGGTGCAATGAAAATATTCTACTTAATGTTAATTACTCGCTAGATCAACAAACATTAATATCAGGTATTTAATACTGAATATTTTCCAGTTTACTTGAACCTGGAATTTATTATTTAATTTAGAATTATTTGATTTGTAAGTGCTTACCCTTTTTTAAGCCAATTAAATAGAGCTCATTTACAAATTAACTTCAAAAATATTACTCAGAGACAAAGACATACCAAGACGTATTAAGACAGACAGTGCGAGTCTTTAGTCATGAATTAGACATTACAATATAAAATTTACTAGTTTATAAAAACAGTTGGACTGATTCTATAGGGGGTCGGTGGAGGGACCCCATAAACAATAAAAGGGCATGAGGAAGGAGAGTCACCCAGTCCCCGCCAGTCTCTATTGCCAATTTTGCCAATGTTTCCTTTAGGGTCCGATTTATCCTTTTTACTTGACCTGAGCTCTGGGGATTGTATTCGCAGCATAATTTTCATTCAATCTCCATAGCCAAAACCAATCCCTGAACAACTTTATCTTAGCCAAATTCCTTGGTCTCCGGGCAGCTGCTCAGAGGCCTGCCGTAAGAGTCTGGCGGTACACTCGGAGATGCTCCCTACCTTCTGCGCGCTCAAAGTCCCACTGGGGCCGGGTTAATGGAAATCCCTCATCAATTAGGTTCGGCTGCATTGTGGGCCTACCGTCCACACCAGGGACATGTTTCCGAGCTTCCGATAGAATCCACTCCCGTTCTTCCGTGGTGAAGAGCACCTGTAACAGCTACTGACAGTCATCCCAGGTGGGATTATGGGTGAAAAGGATAGAAACAAAAGGCTTTACCCATGCTGGTGGGTTTTCCACCAGATCTTGCCAGGCCAGGATATAGGGCATCTGGTCCGGGTGGCCGGAAGGGCCGGGCGTGAGAACCTTCCCCCAACAGCCCAGATGGTGGGCAGGCTGAAGGTTCCCTCTCTCGGCCACCCGACATTAAAAGTGGGCCACTCCGAGGAGCAGAGCGTCACCAGCTTATTCCTCTTCACTAGCAGAGACAAGTCTCGCACCCTAGATTTAAAGTCAGAGAAATGATCCATCATGAGGGAGAGCGGGGTAGAGCTTCCTTGACCCATGACCACAGAATAGATTACGGCAGAGAACAGACACAGGAGAGAGAGACAATGCCGGCATACACGATAACACGACAAACGGAGGACAGACAAACGTCGGCCAAAAACACACTACTAGGTCTCTGAGACCTCTGAGGCTTCCTGCAGTTTAAAGTAACCTTACCGAAGGGTGTCCACTGCCCACCAGATTCCGGATCGGGAGAGACCTCCTCTCTCCCGCAAAGCCAGCTGCCTTCCAGCGTGAATGCTGGGCCTCGGCCTTATGCCGGCTATGGCGATCAATTTGCCTCTGAACAGACCTTGAAGAGCCAGAAAAAGACAAGGGATACAATTCCAGCGAACACACAAATTCGAACCGAGCTTTTCAACACCCACTGGCCAGTCCGCCACACCACATTCACAGGCGCCGTCTCATTCGCACAACACTCAGGACCCTTACCTAGGGTTCCAAACGGCGTCCACTGTGGACGTCGTTCAGGCACCCCTTCGTCGGGGACATCTCCCACGACTTCCAGTAATGGAGCCTCCAGGGTCGTAACAGGCTTCTTCCCTTCCATGAGAATTCTCAATTGGGACCGGGCAGAGACCTGTTTCAGTCCCTCCGGTCGAGGACCTGTTTCAGTCCTCCCCTCTAGGAGGTGGCCAAACCTCCTGCCACGGCTTTTGTGCAAACCTCGGTATCGGAGGTTGTCTGTCTCTTTAAGGAGGGGTCTTTGGAATCCCGGACGAGCCCCCAAATGTTAGGGTCTGGAGTCGCCCTTTCCTCAAAGGAACAGAGGACACTCACGATAATGCAAGACACACACAGTGAGGTTTATTTCCAGCTAGCTGGGGTCCAAGTGTCTGCCCGACGCAGCGGGTTTCAACAAGGACCCCAAGCACTCAGAGCCAAGGGGTTATATAGCATTTTCAAATCATGATATTTCTAAATTACCTAACTCACAGGAATTTTTCACACACACACACAGCTGTGCATATCTCTATCCTGTGTCTTAACAAGATAAACTTATCAGACCTGTTTACCTAATTTTCAGTGTCGCAGCCGCCCACATTCTTGGTACTTAAGATTAACTTGTCTCCCAGGTTTTATCTAGTTCTTCTTCCCTCAAGTCACATACTCAGTAAAAATGGTTTTTCCGGCCTTTAAGATAGCCGTTCTTATGCTAACCCATTCTTACAGTTGCCTTCTGAGGGGACGTATGGAGGGAAAGGATGGCATAATTCATATCAGTAGTTGGGCAATACATCTCTCCTTCTCTCTTCCTTCTCCTCAAATCCTGGTAAAGAAGAAGGGAAATCAGAAGTTGCAAAGCCTCCACCCATCTTTCTCTGCAGATAAAGAGTGGGATCTGGAGTTGATGCCTGAATTGTGAAAGCATTAGGGAGTAGAAATGTCTTTGATGCTCCAGAGACTAGTAGTGGATGGAAAATAAAATTACTCTGCATAACAATACAAGGGAAATAGAGTTTCACATTGCTGGGGGAGGAAGGTGGCCAAACAGGGAGAAGTAAAAAGTGTGGAGTCAGAAATGGAATAAGAAAACATGGAAAAGGTGAGAACCTGCAGAGATAAAGGTGCTCTGGGCAAAATTCCAGTAACCCAGCAACCATGGAGGCTAGAAGACTAATAACCAGGATATATGAAATAGGAGGTTCAGTCTTCAGCTGTTCACCAGGTGTCACTCTCATTTGGTCCCACATTTCATACACAGAGTCCCCAAAGTGCAAAAAGCTGCTGCCCATGTGTGAGGATAAATGAAAATGATTTTCCTCTGCTTGTAAAGGAGAGGAAGAACTTTCTCTCTACCTTCGCTTTTGAAACAGTCTCTTCAGAAACAGAACAGTCCTTGAGTCCCTACTTTAACTTTTTGGAACTTGGGAAGTTCTCTCCAGATAAGCTCCAACTCCCTTTCCCTATGCAGAGTTATCTGGAAGGTCTGTGCTTCATATCCCTTGAAATGTCCACACACAATTCTGGAGTTAACCCAGCAGGCTGTCTGGAGTAACTCTTTGCCTCTTAGGGAAAGAGAAGATTAAACAGTCTTTCCTCTGGTTTACTCACTTGGCTGAGACTTCATCCTGACTGCGTAGTTACTCACAGGCTACCCATGTGCATGCACTACTCTGCTGGGCTTACTCAGCACTCAGCTAGGTTCCTAGAACCAGTTATAGTGTGTGTGTGCTTCCGGGGAGGACTGCCCACACAACACCAAGCAATTCTCAGACACCAGTAGGGTGTGCAAGAATTCAACTCAGTTCTGACACTATCTACCCAGAGAGAGCATCAGATTCCACAGGATAAAGTTCACTCTGTTAATAAAAGAAACAGGCCCAAAATGAGATCACTCGTGCTAAGCCCCACATCACCAGACCAAGACTTCATAATACGTAACCTAACTGCAGTTTCAGCCTCTCCCAGGAATGTGACCTTTAACAAATCTGGAATTATAGGCATACCCTATTTTACTATGCTTCATTTTACTGTGCTTCACAGATACTGCATTTTTTTATAAACTGAAAATGTGTGGCAGTCCTTCATCGATCAAGTCTATAGGCACCGTTTTTCCAATAGCATTTGCTCACTTGGTGTCTGTCTGTCACAGTTTCTTTATTCTTGCAATACTTCAAACCTTCAGCCAGCAACATATGAAAACTCACTGAAGGTTCAGATGATGGTTCAGCTCAGTTCAGTTCAGTCACTCAGTTATGTCCGACTCTTTGTGACCCCATGGACTGCAGCACGCCAGGCTTCCCTGTCCATCACCAACTACCGGAGCTTGCTCAAACTCATGTCCATCAAGTCAGTGACGTCATCCAACCATCTTACCATACTCTGATGTCCCCTTCTCCTCCTGCCTTCAATCTTTCCCAGCATCAGGGTCTTCGCCAATGAGTCAGTTCTTTACATCAGGTGGCCAAAGTATTGGAGTTTCAGCTTCAGCATCAGTCCTTCCCATGAATATTCAGGACTGATTTCTTTTAGGATTGACTGGTTGAATCTCCTTGCTCTCCAAGGGACTCTCAAGAGTCTCCTCTAACACCACAGTTCAAAAGTATCAATTCTTCTGCGTTCAGCTTTCTTTATAGTCCAACTCTCACATCCATACATGACTACTGGAAAAGCCATAGCTTTGACTAGATGGACCTTTGTTGGCAAAGTAATGTCTCTGCTTTTTAAAACACTGTCTAGGTTGCTCATAGCTTTTCTTCCAAGGAGAAAGTGTTTTTTAATTTCATGGCTGCAATTACTGTCCACAGTGATTCTGGAGCCCAAGAAAATAAAGTCTCTCACTGTTTCCATTGTTTCCCCATCTATTTGCCATGAAGTGATGAGACAGGAAGCCATGATCTTTGTTTTCTGAATGCTGAGTTTTAAGCCAACTTTTTCACCCTCCTCTTTCACTTTCATCAAGAGGCTCTTTAGTTCCTCCTCGCCTTCTGCCATAAGGGTGGTGTCGTCTGCATATCTGAGTTTATTGATATTTCTCCCGGCAATCTTGATTCTAGCTTGTGCCTCCTCCAGCCTGGCATTTCGCATGATGTACTCTGCATATAAGTTAAATAATCAGGGTGACAAAATACAGCCTTGATATACACCTTTTCTTATTTGGAATCAGTCTGTTGTTCCATGTCCAGATCTAACTGTTGCTTCCTGACTTGCATACAGATTTCACAAGAGGCAGGTCAGGTGGTCTGGTATTCCTATCTCTTGAAGAATTTCCCACAGTTTGTTGTGATCTATATAGGCAAAGGTTTTGGTGTAGTCAATAAAGCAGAAGTAGATGTTTTTCTGGAACTCTCTTGCTTTTTCTATGATCCAACGGATGTTAGCAATTTGATTTCTGGTTCATCTGCTTTTTCTAAATCCAGCTTGAACATCTGGAAGTTCATGGTTCACGTACTGTTGAAGCCTGGCTTGGAGAATTTTGAGCACTACTTTACTAGCGTGTGAGATGAATGCAATTGTGTGGTAGTTTGAACATTCGTTGTCACTTCCCTTCTTTGGGATTGGAATGAAAAGTGACTTTTTCCAGTCCTGTGGCCACTGCTGAATTTTCCAAGTTTGCTGGCACACTGAGTGCAACACTTTAGCAGCAGCATCTTTTAGGATTTGAAATAGCTCTATTAGAATTCCATCACCTCCACCTTGTTCACAGTGATGCTTCCTAAGGCCCACTTGACTTTGCATTTCAGGATTGTTAGGGTCTGGAGTTGCCCTTCTCTCAAAGGAACAGAGGACACTCATGATAATGCAAGACACACAGCGAGGTTTATTTCCAGCTAGCTGGGGTCCAAGTGTCTGCCCGACGCAGTGGGTTTCAACAAGGACCCCGAGTACTCAGAGCCAAGGGGTTATATCAGTTCAGTTCAGTTCAGTCGCTCAGTCGTGTCCGACTCTTTGCGACCCCACGAATCATAGCACGCCAGGCCTCCCTGTCCATCAACAACTCCCGGAGTTCACTCAAACTCATGTCCACAGAGTCGGTGATGCCATCCAGCCATCTCATTCTCTATCGTCCCCGTCTCCTCCCACCCCCAATCCCTCCCAGCATCAGACTCTTTTCCAGTGAGTCAACTCGTCACATGAGGTGGCCAAAGTATTGCAGTTTCAGCTTTAGCGTCAGTCCTTGCAATGAACACCCAGGATTGATCTCCTCTAGAATGGACTGGTTGGATCTCCTTGCAGTCCAAGGGACTCTCAAAAGTCTTCTCCAGCACCACACTTCAAAAGCATCAATTCTTCGGCCATCAGCTTTCTTCACAGTCCAACTCTCACAGCCATACATGACCACGGGAAAAACCATAGCCTTGACTAGACGGACCTTGGTTGGCAAAGTAATGTCTCTGCTTTTTAATATGCTATCTAGGTTGGTCATAACTTTCCTTCCAAGGAGTAAGCGTCTTTTAATTTCATGGCTGCAATCAGCATCTGAAGTGATCTTGGAGCCCCCAAAAATAAAGTCTGACACTGTTTCCACTGTTTCCCCATCTATTTCCCATGAAGTGATGGGACCAGATGCCATGACCTTCATTTTCTGAATGTTGAGCTTCAAGCCAACCTTTTCACTCTCCTCTTTCACTTTCATCAAGAGGCTTTTGAGTTTCTCTTCACTTTCTGCCATAAGGGTAGTGTCATCTGCATATCTGAGGTTATTGATATTTCTCCCAGCAATCTTGATTCCAGCTTGTGCTTCTTCCAGCCCAGCGTTCCTCATGATGTACTCTGCATAGAAGTTAAATAAGCAGGGTGACAATATATAACCTTGACGTACTCCCTTTCCTATTTGGAACCAGTCTGTTGTTCCATGACCAGTTCTAACTGTTGCTTCCTGACCTGCATACAGGTTTCTCAAGAGGCAGGTCAGGTGGTCTGGTATTCCCATCTCTTTCAGAATTTTCCACAGTTTATTGTGATCCACACAGTCAAAGACTTTGGCATAGTCAATGAAGCAGACGCCGGCTCCGGCGGCACAGACACGAAAGACGCCGGCGCAACTGACCACGCTCAGAAGCGTGGCCGAGAGGAGCTGTCCCACTTCCAAGAGGCGGTGGCTGCGCGGGCACAGGAGGGCCGAGAAGAGCTACTCCACGTTCAACGTCAGGAGAGGCGGCCTTGAGGAGATACCCATCGCCCAAGGTAAGGTACAGCAGCTGCACTTTGCTGGAGCAGCTGTGAAGAGATTTTCCACGACCAAGGTAAGAGAAACCCAAATAAGACGGTAGGTATTGAGAGGGGGCATCAGAGGGCAGACACACTGAAATCATAATCACAGAAAACTAGTCGATCTGATTATAGGGACCACAGCCCTGTCTAACTCAATGAAACTAAGCCATGCCGTGTGGGGCCACCCAAGACGGACGGGTCATGGTGGAGAGGTCTGACAGAATGTGGTCCACTGGAGAAGGGAATGGCAAACCAATTCAGTATACTTGCCTTGGGAACCCCATGAACAGTATCAAAAGGCAAAATGATAGGATACTGAATGAGGAATTCCCCAGGTCGGTAGGTGCCCAGTATGCTACTGGAGATCAGTGGAGAAATAACTCCAGAAAGAATGAAGGGATGGAGCCGAAGCGAAACAAATACCCAGTTGTGGATGTGACTGGTGATAGAAGCAAGGTCCGATGCTGTAAAGAGCAATATTACATAGGAACCTGGAATATTAGGTCCATGAATCAAGGCAAATTGGAAGTGGTCAAACAGGAGATGGCAAGAGTGAACGTCGACATTCTAGGAATCAGTGAACTAAAATGGACTGGTATGGGTGAATTTAACTTAGATGACCATTATATCTATTACTGTGGGCAGGAATCCCTTAGAAGAAATGGAGTAGCCATCATGGTCAACAAAATAGTCCAAAATGCAGTTCTTGGATGCAATCTCAAAAACACCAGAATGATCTCTGTTCATTTCCAAGGCAAACCATTCAATATTACAGTAATCCAAGTCTATGCCCCAACCAGTAATGCTGAAGAAGCCGAAGTTGAATGGTTCTATGAAGACCTATAAGACTTTTTAGGGGTTATATAGCATTTTCAAAACATGGTATTTCCAAATTACCTAACTCACAGTAATTTTCCACACACACACACACACAGCTGTGCATATCTCTATCCTGGTGTCTTAACGAGATAAGCTTATCAGACCTGTTTACCTAATTTTCAGTGTCGCAACCACCCACATTCTTGGTACTTAAGATTAACTTGTCTTCCAGGTTTATCTAGTTCTTCTTCCCTCAAGTCAGGTACTCATTTAAAATGGTTTTTCCGGCCTCTAAGATGGCTGTTCATATGCTAACCCATTCTTACAAGGATGTCTGGCTCTAGGTATGTGATCACACCATTGTGGTTATTTGGGTCATCTTTAGTAGTATTATTTTTTCCCCAGCCACATCATATGTCTTGTGGATCCCTAGTTCCCCAACCAGGTGTAGAACACAGGCCCTCAGCAGTGATAGTGCAGAATCGTAACCACTGGATCACTTGGGAGTTCCCATAAAGTATTTTACAATTTTTAATTTATTTATTTATGCAGTTTTGACTGTCCCAGGTCTTCGCTGTTGCATGTGCTTGGGTACACATAACAATATCTTTCAGTTCTCCTGCAGAACTTAACCACCCAACAAAAAAAAAGACATTAAGTCCTGATGAAGCATTCTTTATTTCAGAGAGAAGGTCGCAGTTTGATAACGTTGAGAACCACAGAAGCTCAACAAGAGACTGTCTGAGGCAAGACTGAAGGCATGCAGGCCCTGCAGACACCCTTGCTGGCAACCCCACCCTTGAACCACTGCTATAAAACTCCTCACCAAATTTCCCCTGGTGAGGACACACAGTTTTTGAGAGCACAAGCCCACTGTGACCCCACTTTGCCTGAATTAAGCTATTCTTTTCTACTTCACTCAAAACTCTGTCTCTGAGATTTGATTTGGTACCAGTACACAATACATATACCAGGCATCAGTATGGACGCTGTTTTTTCGGACATAATGCTATTGCACACTTAATAGATTACAGTATAGTGCAAATATAACTTTTAGATGCACTGGAAAGTAAAAAAAAAATAAATAAATCTGTGTGACTCCCATTATTGCAGTGGTTTAGAACAAACCACCGTATCTCTGAGGTGTGCCTGTACCTGGTCGGCAATAGTAAGGTAATCTGCCTCATAGAGCCCACCTTCCCAAGCCAGAAGGTGACCTTGCCTGAAATAATCTACTTGTTGCTAGAAACTTCCTCTTCCAGCCCCCTTTTGCCTATAAAAGCACTTCATTTTGTATAGCTCCCTGGAGCTCCTTTCTGTCTGCTAGATGGGATACTGCAGGAAACACTGAATACAGTCAATTAAATCTTTACATTTACTCAGTTGAGTTTTGTGTTTTAACAAATCCTATAAGACAGCCCATCCCTGCCTCATGTCCCCACCATAAGACACATACTTCAAACACTAGTCACAAGCCCAGGCTTGTACCCCTGAGCTTCTAACCAACTGGCTATAAATCAGAAGTTCCCACGACATCCTACTTGGGTTCAATTACTTTGCTAGAGCAGCTCACAGAACTCAGAGAAACATTTTACTTACTAGATTACCGGTTTGTTAGAAAAGAATATAACTCAGGAACAGCCAGGTGGAAGTGATGTACAGGGAACAGCACCGGAAAATGGTGCAGAGCTCCCATGCCCTCCCCAGGCTTCACACTCTCTCCAATCTCCAAATGTTCACAACCGGGAAGCTCTCCAAATTCCATTCTTTTGGGTTTATATGGAGGCTTCATTACGTAGGCATGATTGATTAAATCACCAGTCATTGGTGACTGATTTAACTTCCAGCCCTTCTCCCCTCCCTGGAGGTTGGGAGTAGGATTAAAATTTCCAACCTCTAATCTCATGGGTGGTCCCACTGTCACCTCATTAACATAAAAGACAGCTTTATCACTGTCCACAATGATGAAATTCCAAGGGTTTTGGGGCCTATGAGCCAGGACCTGTGGATAGAGGTCAAATATACATGAGAAATATATTCTGGTCATCTGACTGACCAAATATATATTTCTCATAAATTATAATATCTCAAGTACTAAATTAGTTTTATTTTCTGCATTGATGTCGAGGGGTCTCCCTTCATTTGCAGGACTTTTATTTCCCCAGTACATGCAAATGATTTATTTTATCCTTTAGAAATAAAGCAAGAAAAAGAAGATATGCCTTATATTGGGAACTATGCTCTAGAGAATAGAGATGGGATTTATCAAAAGCAGAAATTTGGAACCAGAGAGACAAGGAGAAATGTGGTACTGCTCTTCTACTTTCCCACCCCAGACACATCCTAACTCCTAGAGCTGTTCAGAATAAGTCTGGGTTTCCAGTTATGAAGCTGGAAACAATTTCATGAGACTCTTCTTACATTATTTAATATCCTGGGTAAATACATAAACCATTTAATGTTTGACCTAACTGGCATCATCCTGTATAGACTGCTTTCATTTCTTTTTTTTTAAAAGGAATATTTATGTTACAGTCTCCAATGTTAAAGAGCATTTTAAAAACATCAGCTTTGATGATGACATTGAAAGGATACATAAAAATTATTTACTACTTTTTCTCTTTTTTTTGCTATTACAGATATTATGTCAATGAGTATCTGTTTTTTAGTTTTTAAAACTTTTTATTTGGAAATGGTTTCAAACTCACAGAAAATCTGCAAGAATAGTACAAAGAACACCCATATGCCTTCCCTCGGATTCCCCTGTTATTTACATTTTGACTCATTTGCTTTATCTTTTGCTCTTTACTGGGGGAAGAACTGTTCCTCTACCACCTCAAAGGAGGGTGGTGGAGGACTATGAATTAACTGACAATAGCCACATTCCAGGAGGAAAGACAATTATTTACATACGTGTAGGACCACTCATAACAGTTTGTATAGGAGCTTAATAGAGGAAAAGATTGGGGGTAGTTAAGGACTTTAGTTGGAAAGTACAAAAGATTCTACTGGGCTTTTTCATCCTAATGCTAATGGGGAGCCTCCTTCCTGGCTGAAAACTCCCCTGGAAGGGAACTTACGGCAGCTGAATTCTTACCTCCTGGTGCTAGAATTCCATTTTCTCCCAAACATGCAACTCCCTTGGAGGGGTGTTAAATGGCAGCTGCATTTTGGGGGGCTCTACTTTAGTCAGATACAGGAAGTTCAGATAAGATATTCTAATGCATATTTGCTCAAATTTTTATCATTGAAAGTTATCTTTATGCCATTCTGGTAGATTATTAGTCCCCTCATCTCTATATATATCTATCTCAATATCAAGATAGATATACAGATATAAACTCATTGAATGTGTGTATTTTCTAAACCAACTTTTTCCCACTGTATTTACCCCTAATACTTCAGTTTGTATGAATTATTAAAAGACAAACTGAGGCATATTAAAAATATTAAGACTTTACGTGAACAAGAACTATTCCAATCAGGCAATACCAAACCAGAAGGAGCAAGAAGCGCTCCACCAACAGGAACGCAGGGAAAGATTCTGATAGAGAACAGGTAGAAACAAAGCAAGGAGATTATTTGATTGCCTCATTTGTAAAAGCCTAGTTTGCTGCTGGTGACTGGCTGTCCTTTGGTTTTGAGTTCTTCACCTTGAAGCATTTACAGACCTAGGCTGTGGTTTGCTTATGCAGGCAAAGCACCTCAGTCTAATGGTTTCCTTGTTTAATTAACTCTTGTTCTTTAACAAGAGTATCCCTCTCTCATAATCACAGTACCGTTAACAACTTTAGTACACTTAATCTGGATATAATTATATTTCCTAAATCTATCATCCACGTTCCAATTTTGTCAATTGACCCAATAATATATTTATAGCAAATATTTCCTTTCCAGCAGAGGGTCCAATCTAGAACTAGGTTATACCCTTGAATAACATGGGTTTGAACTTCGAGAGTCCATGTATACAGGGATTTCTTTCACGAATACATACTACAGTACTGCACGGTCCACAGTTGGTTGAATACGAGGATACTGAACTTCAGATATGACCACTGTAAAGCTAACTGTAGATTTTCGACTGTGAGGAAGATTGGTACTGTTATGCCCTGAGTCTGGTCCCCCC
Organism: Moschus berezovskii; assembly: GCF_049115385.1. Classification (NCBI taxonomy): domain Eukaryota; kingdom Metazoa; phylum Chordata; class Mammalia; order Artiodactyla; family Moschidae; genus Moschus; species Moschus berezovskii. The sequence continues at coordinate 129,125,872 of NC_142460.1, read as the reverse complement.
ATACTGGTAGAATAAGACACTTGCAGCAATGCAAAAGCAAGAATGGGGTTTATTTCTAGCTCGAGCTAGGGCTCATGCCTCCTCCAGCGCAGTGGAGTGGGACAAGAGCCCCGAGCCCAGGTCACAGCGGTTTTTATAATCTCAGGTTACATAAGCACCTATTTCTGTTCAAAAGATCAAGCTGGCAGAAGCTCATTGGCCAGTTCATGCACGCACGGAAGCTCATTGGCCAGTTTATACGCGCGCGGGGTTTTTCTGGGGGATTTCCCTTTTTACTCTGATTGGCTCGACTTTTGGCGCCGGCGGGACTTTTCTAGGGAGGAGTTTCTTAATTTTTGGCGCCAGCGGGATCTTCTTAGGGAGGAGTTTCTGTGGACTTAGCCTCCACCCTCTCTCCAGGAAATCAAAACTTAGGCCTAAGCAAGGTCTCAGGCCTATCCTGGCTACTCAGATGTTAGGGCTCCTAACAGTACCTCTAACTGCCTCTTCAAGGGCCAACTGTACTTAGCTGTAACATCTCTTTAATCTCCTTTAATACAGAACATTTCCTTGTCTTTTCATTGTCTTTTATGACCTTAATGTTTTGGAAAAACATAGACCCTGTAAAATAAAAAAGTGGAATTTGTCTTATTTTGAGCTTGTCTAATATTTCCTCATCATTAGTTTCAGAGTTTGAATCTTGGCTATATTAGTGGCATTGTTTGTGATAATTAGTGCTCATTTTGATTTTCTCGTCAAAGTGTTATTCGCATAGTTAGCTGTTTTTTACTCTTTTGACAAGTAAGCAACCTGTGAGAATTATTATTCAATAGCACACATTGGGTGGATACTAGAATCTAGTCCTGTAAATTGTCTTTGAGATTTTTTATCTACCTGTAAATTAGGCTGCATTCTGAATTCTTCTAATTTCAAGCATCTGGTGATGACTCTCCAAGCTAATATTTCTAATTTTCTTCCATTCATCTGACTTAAAAGTCACTGAGAACAAAGGCTGCCCTTTTCTCTGCAAACCGAAGCTGGAAAACTTGATATAAACTTCAGAGGAATCACTGCAACAGTTCTTATGTGGCCAGCCTTCATGCCTGTTGATGTGTGGGCCTCACATAAAGTTCCTTGGATACCTGATGACATCACCAGAGAGACTCATACCACAGAAGATGCTTCACACCAATATCTCAAAATCACCAGCTCCCCTCAGAACTCAGAAAGTGGACTTACAGTCTCTTTAAATTACTAACCTTTGTTACTATTTTGTTTCCCTAGAAATGCCTCTTATTAAATACCTAATGGCTTAAAAACTATAAGCCTCACTTTTGGAGCCCAGCTATATCACCTATAGCCATAGGGGTTCAGAATATGTCACCCTAAAATATGCCACATCGGTATATTGATTATTTTGAATTAAACTTTAGAAATGGCTGATTCAAGAACTCTGACCTTACTTTGTGCCCCCTAAAAGTAGGAGATAAATCTCTCATGTACAAGGTACCCCCCCTGTACCAAGGGTAGAAGGCATTTTTATCACCAGAGACAGGGAATTTAGAGCCAAGAAAGCTGTAGAAACAAACCTTGCTACTTCATCATGTTACTCAGTTCAGTTCAGTTCAGTTGCTCAGTTGTGTCCGACTCTACTACCCCAAGCCAAAACCCTCTTCTCTTGTCAATTCTTCACATTTATTGTTTCTTTGTCTAAAATGTATTGAAGAAGGAAACAGACGGAACAGGCTCCATCTTGAAAGCTGGACTCCATCTTGGGCTGGACTGTGGACTTTGAGCTATATGCCCAGTATCTATGGAAAGGATATACCAACTGGAAAACCAGACCCCCCAGATGGAAGAGCCCCAGGGCTCATACCTAGATTCTCCGTCGCCTAAAAGAATACCCTAATTATCTGTGTAAACAAATAGAATCATAAATTCTATTATGCTTATTGGGGTATGACCACAGGCCTATTGATAATTGTCCACTGTTAACTAACTAGTCTAAAGGCATACGAATCACGGGTTTAAGGCACATGAATCACGGGTTAACTTTGTATTTTTCTTTTCCTTTGTTCAGACAAGTTCAGAGAATTTGGGGAGGTGAGTTTGAGCATGTACAATTAGGGTATATAAGGTTTTCACAAAAACTGGTCGGGGTCCTTGGCTAAGAGGAGATTCTGCCTTGGGCCCGCTGGTGTAATAACCTGCACTCCACATCTGCATTGTCCTTCTGAGTGAGTTTGTTTCCAGGAACGTGTGGCTACAACAGTATAAAAGTGTCCTGCTTAACTCACTTTGAGTTTCATGTCTTTGCGGGGGGGGGGGGCGGGGGGGACTCCCATATAATTACATTTGTTTATCTCCTATTACTCTTTTTATTACAGGTGGGTCTCAGCCAACAACCTGGGAGGATAGAGGGGAAATTATTTTTCCTCCCTTACACCCCCTTCTGAAGTGAGACAACTCTGTAACTGAACTGACCTATTCTCAGTACTAAGGGACTAGTTCAGTGAGACTACCAACTTCACAAAGACTGTGAAACTTAGCAGGGAACTTTCAAAGGATGTAATGAAAAGTAGCAGAATATGCCACTCCAAAATATACCTCTTTGGCATAAGGATTATTTTGAACTATTATTATTATTATTTTTTTTAAGAAACAGCAGGATAATCTCCAAAAAAGAGTTGAATTTACCCTTTTCTAAGGGAAATCTCCATTGATTAGAGTTTTCCTCTCTGTACCAGGAAGAGAATGACTCTAAATCACAAAATTCATCCATGAAGAAGGTACTGGCTTAAATCTGCATAACAACCTTACCCGATTTACTGTGTCTTTCCTGATAACCTCCTGGAACTGGCTCCCCTAGTCCCCAACATCTTTCTTTTGTCTTTAGCTGAAGATGGTATTTCAAGTGATGGATTGGGCCATTTCAGGGTATTTTACTCAGTTTTCATGGGTATCCCCCATCTATACATGATATATATATGTTAATAAACTTCTGTGTGTTTTTCTCTTTTTAATCTGTCTTTTATTACAAGGGGTCTGATCACAGAACCTAGAAGGGTAAAGGAAAATTACTATTCATAATAGTAAGAGTTATTAATGCTAGAACTGTTAATAAAAAATTGCGTTTCTAAGAGTTCTTTTAGTATCAGGATCAGCCACAACTTTCACCTTAGGATCAGAAGAGGTTAAAAGGTAATATGACAACATTAAGCAAAATATTAGTTGCTGTTGTTTATTTTTACAAAAGACCAAATGGAGTAAAGATGCCCTCTAGTGAAAGGTTAGGTACATTTTACAATCAAACTGAAAGAACAGAAAATCTATCCACAATTACATGGTAATTGCAATGCAGAGCTTTTGCTTTCTTTCTGAACAATAAGATCAATAACAGAATTAAGAAATTAATTCACTTATGTAATAAATTATGTTCTCATTCATATGTTCTTCCTGAATGAATTTTATTTATTTTAATTACTTCTAAGTTGTTCTGTTCTGTAAATACGAATAACCAAGTTATCATTCTGTCAAGTAAATCTGTTGTTTCCTATTTTGAAAAAAAAATGGGTCACTCTTTATTGACAAATATACTCTTTCTCACAAGTTTATAAAGTAAATATCGACTTGTTCAACAGATAAGCTGAATGTGTTATCAGAATTTGCTTTAATTTTATAAAAGAAATATTTGAGAGAAAGTATTTGCAAAGTTATCAAAAGAATCTAATGATAAAGAGCTTCCCTGGTGGCTCAGTGGTGAAGAATCTGCCAATGCAGGAGACAGGGGTTTGACCTCTGATCTGGGAACATCGCACATACAGCGGAGCAACTAAGCCTGTGTGCTACAATTGTTAAGCCTGTGCTCTAGAGCCAGTGGGCCACAATTACTGAGCCCACATGCCAAAACTACTGAAGCTCACACACCCTAGAAACCCTTCTCTGCAACAAGAGAAGCCACCACAATGAGGAGCCCACACACCAGAACTACAGAGTAGCCTCCCCTCGCTACAACTAGAGAAAAGTCCACGCAGCGCTGAAGACCCAGAACAGCCAAAGATAAAGAAATAGTTACTTAAAGCAAAAAGATATAATGACAAATCTCTAGAAAAATAAGATATTGACAGAAATTCTTATTTTACGACTTTCAGGGTGAAGGTGCTTGAGAAAGAGATAAAAGAATAAAGGGACTGTGTGTAGAGTTGATGGGCATGGGGAGCAGGAGATTATGCTCTCAGAGGCCAGCCCAGAGTCTTGCTCACAGTGAAAATCAATAAACATTGTTGATTGGAGCTGAGACAAGTTGTTCCCTAACAAACTGAAATAAAATCTCTTCTGGATGAATTACTAAGATGGTTGGCAAATGCCAAAATTCAGTGTTTCATTGATTTAAAACTGTCCTGTAAGACTTACAGGCTGACAGTCCCTTGGCTATATGACAAAAGGAATACTAAAATACAATGGTGAAAAGATGATCTTTTCAACAAAAGGTTCTGAGCTTATTGGATGTCCATTGGCACACACACAAAAATTAATCTTAGCTTCTACCTCATACCTTAAAGAAAAATCAGTTCCTAGTGGATTGCAGATCTAAATGTGAAAGGTAAAACATCAAAGCTTCTAGAAGAAAACACGACCACCTCAGGGATTGCAAATATATCTCAAACTGGATGTGAACATCACTAACCACAAAGCAAAAGACTGTACTAACTGAAAATTAAGAACTTCTCTACTTAAAAACACCACTAGAAGACCTATGCAATATGTATGTTCAATAAAGGACTTTTATCAAGAATACATAAAGAATTCCTACAAATCAATAGAGAAATGAACACAGAAGAAAACTGACTTAAAATTAACAGGGACTTTACAAAAAAAAAAGATCTCTACTGATCAATAAACTTATGAAAATGTGTTCAACTTTCTTAGTCATCAGGGAAAGAAAACATTAAATCAAAATGTGACAGAACTATAACCAGAGGTATCCTGGTAAAGGTTTGACAATTGGCTTTCTAGAAGGAGGAAAAGCATGTATATGTGTGTATCACAAATCGACAAATAATAAAATATAAAATATACACTCTTAACTGTAAATTCCACACAGACAATTGATTCTTACAGAATTCTTTCTGATTTTTGCTGAACTTTTGCATCCTTATCTAAGGCAGTGATTCCACCATGCTTTGATAATTTTATTCACAAGATACCAAATACATACATGAAACTTTTAAGTTTAATCTGCATTATTAATATTTCCCCCCTCACTTTCTGAAGTCTGTATAAATCAAGCCCTGATTAGTGGTATGTCCCAGTTTTCATAGTATAAATATTCCACTGTGGTCAATCTCAAACTACCTAGAAGATATTGCTAAAGAGATGCAATATAGTATTTCCATCATACGGATAAAATAACTAAATAAACTCAATAGCAAAGAATGATAGTCAAATATAGTACAGTAATTCAGTTCAGTTCAGTTCAGTTCAGTCGCTCAGTCGTGTCCGACTCTCCGCGACCCCATGAATCACAGCACGCCAGGCCTCCCTGTCCATCACCAACTCCCGGAGTTCACTCAAACTCATGTCCACAGAGTCGGTGATGCCATCCAGCCATCTCATTCTCGGTCGTCCCCTTCTCCTCCCGCCCCCATCCTTTCCCAGCATCAGAGTCTTTTCCAGTGAGTCAACTTGTCGCATGAGGTGGCCAAAGTATTGCAGTTTCAGCTTTAGCATCAGTCCTTCCAATGAACACCCAGGATCGATCTCCCTTAGATATGCAGATAACACTACCCTTATGGCAGAAAGTGAAGAGGAACTCAAAAGCCTCTTGATGAAAGTACAGTAATTAGGAGGTGATAAATTCTGAATACTTTTGTTTTAATATAACTTATTTATGCTTATGTGTTAATTTTTAATAATGGTTATTTTTAACAACCAGTTGTCAAAATTACTACAAATTTAACCTTTGGTCCCTGAGAGCTGGTCTGAGCCAACTCCGACATACCTTTGAACCTACCAGAATGAAAAGAGCCAATACCACATGAGATCTATGACAATTAATTCCTAGATAAATCCCCAATGGAAATGAACACCTAGGTTCATCAAAGACATGTATAAGAATGTCCACAGCAGCACTATTCATAATAGCCTTGAATGAAAAGCAACCCCAAAGTCATCCATAATAGAGCAGATAAATAAATCATTTAATATTCAATGAGAATGAACACACTATTGTTACATGTACCAACATGGATGAATCTCATAGATGTGAAATAAACCAGACCCAAATGTATACATGGGCTTCCCTGATGGCTCAGACAGTAAAGAATCCACCCACAATGTGGGAGACCTGGGTTCAATTCCTGGGTTGGGAAGCTCCCCTGGAGGAGGGCATGGCAACTCATTCCAGTATCTTTGCCTGGAGAATCCCCATGGATAGAGGAGCCTGGTTGCCTACAGTCCATGGAGTCACAAAGAGTCAGACACAACTAAGCACAGCATAGCAAAAGAATACATGCTGTTTGTTTCCATTTATATAAATTCAAAAACAGACAAAAGATGTCTACAGTGTCAAAGTCAGGAGAATGGGGTAAAGGCGCAAGGGAGACAACTGGTGTTCTGGCTGTGTTCTTTATCTCAGTTGGCAAGGCCTCCATAGTTGTGTCCAGTTTGTGAAAATTCATTAAACTGAACCACTTAAGATCTGTATGATTTTCTGTGGGTATGGCATCTCAGGGTTTAAAACATTTAAAAAAATCTACTCCCTAGATTTAAAAAGGTAAAACTGACCTAACTGATAATTCCAAGGTAATATTAAGTTGGCTTATTTAATTATCTATAACTGAAGGAGTTGTTTAGTCGCCAAGTCATGTCTGACTCTTTGCAAACTTGATGGACTGTAGCCTCACTAGGCTCCTCTGTCCATGGGATTTTCCAGGCAAGAATACAGGAGTGGACTGCGTTTTCCTTCTCCAGGGGATCTTCCCGACCCAGGGATCGAACCCAGGTATCCTGCTTAGCAGGTGGAGTCTTTATCACTGAGCCACATGGGAAGGCCACTGAAGGAGTAGGGAAGTAGAAACCAGAAGGTTAATTAATGGAGTCCCATTGTCTCATCATGAGAGCCTCTGAAAGAATTTTTATTCCTTTCGTGATTCAATACTTTCTACTACAAATAGAAGTGGATTACAAAAATCAGAAAATTAATGAAACACAAAGCTTACCAAATTTCTATACTAACCTTCAAAACAGTTAAACTCTATGAAGCTCTTTTGTAACAGACAGTAATATATCCCCAAATAATTTACTTGGTCCTTGAAAATATGACTCTGTTAAGAGTCATATAGCCTTTAAAATATTTTTCAAAGACATAATAACCTTGTTCATTTTTTCCCCATTTGGCCTGGATCCACAGAGAGAAAACAGCCGAGAGCCAATAAAATAAAAAGGAAGGAGTACTTCTCGTAAAAGATATGGGTAAATGGGTAAATGGATGTTGGAAATGGAGTGAGGGCTCCATCAGCCATAAACCCAGTGGAAGGAGAAGCTTTCTGTTGAGTAGAAATTAATTTAACATTGTATGTTGTAGATAAAAATGCTTGCCAGAGATTATTAATTCCTACAGACCCATAACTAGCTCTTTAAATTATTTTCAAATTACTTTTGAAAGCTTTCTCCTGCCATATCACAATATCACAGACAAAAATACATTAGACTCTGTTGCTACCTGAAGACTCTCCTTCTAGAAGCTTTACTGCTACAGCACATTTCACATTTCATAAATTTTGATGTCTGTTTTGCCCTAGACTTTCTTTCTATGTGAGTTATTTAGCAGAACTTAGTTTAAGATTATGTGATACGTCTAAAAGAGTACTCATTTTTGATGGACGTGATAGAAATCTTTTCTTGAAAGTTCATTCATCACATTTTGTAAGGAAAAGAACCATAACTGAGTATCAGTTTCACCGTAAATCTACCTATCTCCTTTGCAAAGAGTCTATAATCAGCAAATCAGTGATCTGGGAATTATTTTAGACATTTAACTCTGAACACACACCAACCTGACAAACGTGAGTAACAGGCTCACACTGACTGGACAGTCAGAAGCAGACAACACTTGGGTAAATCAAACAAGGTTTACATATTTGAAGGTGCTGCATGAAGTTAGAACAGATTAGCTGGGCAGCAGAGACATCAACTCTCATTTCCTATTAACGCTCAGAAGTGCTTTTACTTGAGAACCCGTCAAGGGGGCCACACCAGCAGATACACAGTTGGGAATGGCAAGTCTGAGCAAATGAGCATCCCATCAGACCTTTCAAAGACTAGGACTGTCACACCTAGTCTCGCATACATAATGCTAAAGCAGTCCAGGATGTCTTTCTTGGTCTTGCTTGGGTACATGCTGGAGACAACTGCACCCTGGCCAGGTATACCACAACTATCAGGGAATCATAGGACACATGCCAGATTGGCAGGAGTATATCGTTCTCACATTGTTTGTTTAGTCACTAAGTCATGTCTGACTCTTTTGTGACCTCATGGACTGTAGCCTGCCAAGCTCCTCTGTCCGTGGGATTTCCCAGGCAAGAGCCCTGGAGTGGGTTGCCATTTCCTTCTCCAATATAGTATTTGTACTGCTAAATAAACTCTTTGTTCACTGCTTTTAACCCCTCCAAACTATGACAGTATGGGCTGGATGTAATTCTGAACTCCATGCCATGGAACCAGAGTAATGGGTAATCTGTTACCCATATGGCTCTGGGAGTCATGTTAAAGCACCCTTGGACCAGTTTTAGGATCCAATCAACAAGTCCAGAGTTCAGTTCAGTTCAGTTCAGTTCATTTCAGTCGCTCAGTCATGTTGGACTCTTTGCGATCCCATGAATCACAGCACGCCAGGCCTCCCTGTCCATCACCAACTCCCGGAGTTCACTCAAACTCATGTCCACAGAGTCGGTGATGCCATCCAGCCATCTCATTCTCTGTTGTCCCCTTCTCCTCCTGCTCCCAACCTTTCCCAGCATCAGTCTTTTCCAGTGAGTCAACTCATCGCATGAGATGGCCAAAGTATTGGAGTTTCAGCTTCAGCATCAGTCCTTCCAATGAACACCCAGGATTGATCTCCTTTAGAATGGACTGGTTGGATCTCCTTGCAGTCCAAGGGACTCTCAAGAGTCTTCTCCAGCACCACACTTCAAAAGCATCAATTCTTCGGTGATCAGCTTTCTTCACAGTCCAACTCTCACATCCATACATGACCACGGGAAAAACCATAGCCTTGACTAGACGGACCTTTGTTGGCAAAGTAATGTCTCTGCTTTTTAATATGCTATCTAGGTTGGTCATAACTTTCCTTCCAAGGAGCAAGCGTCTTTTAATTTCATGGCTGCAATCAGCATCTGAAGTGATCTTGGAGCCCCCAAAAATAAAGTCTGACACTGTTTCCACTGTTTTTCCATCTATTTCCCATGAAGTGATGGAACCAGATGCCATGATCTTCGTTTTCTGAATGTTGAGCTTCAAGCCAACCTTTTCACTCTCCTCTTTCACTTTCATCAAGAGGCTTTTGCGTTCCTCTTCACTTTCTGCCATAAGGGTGGTGTCATCTGCATATCTGAGGTTATTGATATTTCTCCCAGCAATCTTGATTCCAGCTTGTGTTTCATCCAGCCCAGCATTCCTCATGATGTACTCTGCATATAAGTTAAGCAAGGTGACAATATACAGCCTTGATGTACTCCTTTTCCTATTTGGAACCAGTCTGTTGTTCCATGACCAGTTCTGACTGTTGCTTCCTGACCTGCATACAGGTTCCTCAAGAGGCAGGTCAGGTGGTCTGGTATTCCCATCTCTTTCAGAATGTTCCACAGTTTATTGTGATCCACACAGTCAAAGGCTTTGGGAATCGTGAGATTAAACAAGGAAAAAAAGACTGCAAAATATATGCCCTGCTAAGTCACTTCAGTCGTGTCCGACTCTACGCGACCCCATAGACGGCAGCCCACCAGGCTCCTCTGTCCATGGGATTCTCCAGGCAAGATCACTGGAGTGGGTTGCCATTTCCTTCTCCAGTGCATGAAAGTGAAAAGTGAAAGTGAAGTCGCTCAGTCGTGTCTGACTCTTAGCGACCCCATGGACTGCAGCCTACAAGGCTCCTCCATCCATGGGATTTTATAGGCAAGAGTACTTGAGTGGGGTGCCATTGCCTTCTCCGATACATGTCCTAGCGATAGACTATCCAATCATGTAGTCACTAAACACTGCAAGACAATTTTCTACATCATTATTTTTTTTTTAAACTTTCTATGTTGCATTGGGGTATAGCCAATTAACAATGTTGTGATAGTTTCAGGTGAACAGTGAAGGACTCAGCCACACATATATATATATATCCATTCTCTCCCAAACTCCCCTCCCTTCCAGCCTGCCACCTAACATTGGGCAGAGTTCTATATGCTATACAGTAGGTTCTTGTTGGTTATATATTTTAAATATAGCAGTGTGTACATGTACATCCCAAACTCCCTAACTATTTCTTCCACCATTCCTTCCCCCAGCAACTTTAAGTTCATTCTCTAAGTCTATGAGTCGGTTTCTGCTTTTTAAGTTCATTTGTATCTTTTCTTTTTAGATTCCACATATAAAGGATGTCATATATTTGTCCTTCTCTGTCTGACTTACTTCACTCTACATCATTATTTTATATGTGCTTTTATTTTGCTTATTTTTGTTGCCTTCTAAACCTATGTGGAGAAGGCAATGGCACCCTACTCCAGTACTCTTGCCTGGAAAATCCCATAGATGGAGGAGCTTGGTGGGCTGCTGTCTATGGGGTCACACACAGTTGGACGCGACTGAAGCGACTTAGCAATAGCAGCAGCAAACCTATGCACTGACATGTGAGGAGGTTTCTATTTAGCCATCCTCCATCATCTGGGGGCATCCTTTTACCAGGTGAAACACCCATTTGCGTTGGATGGTGTCCTTCCTTTCAACTCAGTTTTGAATAATAGGATGCCAAACTGCAGTGCCACAATGACATCCCAGCAATTTGGGCTCATCTTTGGCTTACTCCATGACTTTTTTTTTTTTTTGGCTGCACTGGGTCTTTGTCGTTGTGCTCAGGTTTTTCATCGCAGTGGCTTCTCTTGTTGCGGAGCACAAGCTCTACTGTGCCCGGGCTGCAGTAGCTGTGGTGCACAGGTTTAGTCGCCTCATGCCATGTGGAATCTTCCCAGACCTGGAACTGATGTCTCCTGCGTTGGCGGGCAGATTCTTCATCATGGGACTACCAGGAAAGCCCCCATGGCATTTTAATCGGAGAAGAATTGCTAGATGTTACACATCTCTGCCTAAAGCTTAATCTACCTTAACCACTCTGTCACGCTGAAACCTTTACTCACCCTGGATGGTTCCGCTGAGGCAGAGAGCTGATTTAGATCAGGAGCCAGGCTCACACCCTGGGTTTGCCTGAAGCCGAAGTTGAACGGTTCTATGAAGACCTACAAGGCCTTTTAGAACTAACACCAAAAAAGATGTCCTTTTCATTATAGGTGACTGGAATGCAAAAGTAGGAAGTCAAGAAACACCTGGAGTAACAGGCAAATTTGGCCTTGGAGCATGAAATGAAGCAGGGCAAAGGCTAATAGAGTTTTGCCAAGAGAACGCTCTGGTCATAGCAAACACCCTCTTCCAACAACACAAGAGAAGACTCTACACATGGACATCACCAGATGGTCAACAGTGAAATCAGATTGATTATATTCTTTGCAGCCAAAGATGGAGAAGCTCTATACAGTTAGCAAAAACAAGACCAGGAGCTGACTGTGGCTCAGATCATGAACACCTTATTGCCAAATTCAGACTTAAATTGAAGAAAATAGGGAAAACCACTAGACCATTCAGATATGACCTAAATCAAATCCCTTATGATTATACAGTGGAAGTAAGAAATAGATTTAAGGGACTAGATCTGATAGATAAGAGTGCCTGATGAACTCTGGACGGAGGTTTGTGACATTGTACAGGAGACAGGGACCAAGATCATCCCCATGGAAAAGAAATACAAAAGAGCAAAATGGCTGTCTGAGGAGGCCTTACAAATAGCTGTGAAAAGAAGAGAAGTGAAAGGCAAGGGAGAAAAGGAAAGGTATAAGCACCTGAATGCAGAGTTCCAAAGAATAGCAAGGAGAGATAAGAAAGCCTTCCTCAGCAATCAATGCAAAGAAATAGAGGAAAACAACAGAATAGGAAAAAACAAGAGATCTTTTCAAGAAAATTAGAGATATCAAGGGAACATTTCATGCAAAGTTGGGCTCGATAAAGGACAGAAATGGTATGGGCCTAACAGAAGCAGAAGATATTAAGAAGAGGTGGCAAGAATACACAGAAGAACTGTACAAAAAAGATCTTCACGATGAAGATAATCACGATGGCGTGATCACTCACCTGGAGCCAGACATCTTGGAATGTGAAGTCAAGTGGGCCTTAGAGAGCATCACTATGAACAAAGCTAGTGGAGGTGATGGAATTCCAATTGAGCTATTTCAAATCCTGAAAGATGATGCTGTGAAAGTGTTGCACTCAATATGCCAGCAAATTCGGAAAACTAAGCAGTGGCCACAGAACTGGAAAAGGTCAATCTTCATTCCAATCCCAAAGAAAGGCAATGCCAAAGAATGCTCAAACTACCACACAGTTGCACTCATCTCACACGCTAGTAAAGTGATGCCCAAAATTCTCCAAGCCAGGCTTCAGCAGTATGTGAACCGTGAACTCCCAGATGTTCAAGCAGGTTTTAGAAAAGGCAGAGGCACCAGAGATCAAATTGCCAACATCCACTGGATCATGGAGAAAGCAAGAGAGTTCCAGAAAAACATCTATTTCTGCTTCATTGACTATGTCAAAGCCTTTGACTGTGTGGATCACAATAAACTGTGGAAAATTCTGAAAGAGATGGGAATACCAGACCACCTGACCTGCCTCTTGAGAAATCTGTATGCAGGTCAGGAAGCAACAGTTAGAACTGGACATGGAACAACAGACTGGTTCCAAATAGGAAAAGGAGTACGTCAAGGTTGTATAGAGTCACCCTGATTATTTAACTGATATGCAGAGTACATCATGAGGAACGCTGGGCTGGAGGAAGCACAAGCTGGAATCAAGATTGCTGGGAGAAATATCAATAACCTCAGATATGCAGATGACACCACCCTTATGGCAGAAAGTGAAGAGGAACTCAAAAGCCTCTTGATGAAAGTGAAAGAGGAGAGTGAAAAGGTTGGCTTGAAGCTCAACATTCAGAAAACAAAGATCATGGCATCTGGTCCCATCACTTCATGGGAAATAGATGGGGAAACAGTGGAAACAGTGTCAGACTTTATTTTTTGGGGCTCTAAAATCACTACAGTTGCTGATTGCAGCCATGAAATTAAAAGACGCTTACTCCCTGGAAGGAAAGTTATGACCCGCCTAGATAGCATATTAAAAAGCAGAGACATTACTTTGCCAACAAAGGTCCGTCTAGTCAAGGCTATGGTTTTTCCCGTGGTCATGTATGGATGTGAGAGTTGGACTGTGAAGAAAGCTTATCACCGAAGAATTGATGCTTTTGAAGTGAGGTGCTGGAGAAGACTCTTGAGAGTCCCTTGGACTGCAAGGAGATCCAACCAGTCCATTCTAAAGGAGATCAATCCTGGGTGTTCATTGGAAGGACTGATGCTAAAGCTGAAACTGCAATACTGTGGCCACCTCATTCGACGAGTTGACTCACTGGAAAAGAGTCTGATGCTAGGAGGGATTGGGGGTGGGAGGAGACAGGGACGACAGAGAATGAGATGGCTGGATGGGATCACCGACTCTGTGGACGTGAGTTTGAGTGAACTCCGGGAGCTGGTGATAGACAGGAGGCCTGGCGTGCTGTGGTTCATGGGATCGCAAAGAGTCGGACATGACTGAGTGACTGAAGTGAACTGAACTGAACTGAACGCTTTTGATCTCCAGTAAGTCCCATGGGGCTCGAGTTTGTTTTCCTTACCAGTGAAGTAGGATCTAATCTTTTATGCTTTATGACTTTGCTGCAACAGTGTAGAGAATGCTTGTAACTTTGCCTTAAACAGTGCTTGACACACAGTCTGTGCTTGATAAACATAAATTGAGTCTAAATCTGACAGTTTAGGCTCTTGATATATCGCATGTGCAAAAAATTGTTTATTGTCTATACATTTTAGTGACATGGATGGGTTTTACTGAAAAGTCTCTAAACTTCAGCAATAAATTCATTGCTAGGATTTTAGAGGATAAGTTTGTTGTGCTGTGAACAGATGTAAAAGTGCCTGTAGCTAAAAGCATTTCCCTGTATGTGAAATTAAGATTTGCAGCTACATGCCAAGCAACTCATGATGGGCCACCACTTACCCTCTTAGAAGCTTTTTGAAAAAATTAGTAAGTGCAACCAAGAATTTGTTGAACTCAAGTAAATTTTCACTGAGCTGTTTGACTGCTCAGTCTGTTAGATGGATTAAAAGTTATTAGAGACGGACTGTCATTGACAGTGCTGCTGATGGATCAGCAAGCTGCGAGACTGCACAGTAATGAAGAGAAAGTCACTCCATACAGGGATTAAGATTTTAAATGGTTCCTCAAGGCACTTACAGACTCTACTCAAGAGCTAGTTCTGAAGTTTAAAAGAATATTGGAAGACTGCAGTCATGACCACTTAGGGCTTTCTGTTTTACATTCACAAATATTAATTGAATACATCACCACTGTCTAAAAACAGCCTAATAAACATTTACCAAGAATATCTGGCTATTAGACTTCTTAACTGAATGCACCCAGCTGTGTTAATTTTGGCAATGAATATGCAAATTGCTAAGCTGGAATAGGGATTCTAAACTTGGAAAGGGCAAAGGTAGGAGAGTAGGAGGTAGTTCTTGGAAAGTTAGCATGAATAGGAATGGACTACAGTGGTCAGTGGCTCAAACTCTCTGTGCATCTTTAGTTACTGCTCAGTCTCAGTCTGCTCACATGATGTTGGCTCTGCTGATTACAGGTGCCAGCCCTTAACTTCTGAGTTAATGATGAGAAGAATCAAGGACGGCAGGAAGCCTCATAACGGCCACAGAGAGTTCCTATGGAAGCAGGGACTGAGGTTCTAGCAGCAATAGCTGTATCCGCAGGGCAGGCTGTCATGTATATATTGCGATAGGGATATCTGTGTGGTTTTGACTGGATATGTTGGCTCTGCTGTGTGATTTCGGGTGATGTTCCTGGCTGCATGGCCCTCAGTCTTGTCTTTCACCTTCCTTTGGATTCTGGGGCCTACCAAGAGTATGTCACAAATTCCTTTTGCTAACTAAGCCAGAGTCAGTTTCTCATGCTTATAATTAAGAACATAGTATTTCATTTGAAAAGACCCTGATGTTGGGAAAGATTGAAGGCAGGAGGAGAAGGGGACAACAGAGGATGAGATAGTTAGATGGCATCACCGACTCAGTGGACATGAGTTTGGGTAAACTCCAGGAGTTGGTGATGGACAGGGAGGCCTGGTGTGCTGCGGTTCATGGGGTCGCAAAGAATCGGACACGACTGAGCTACTGATCTGAACTGAACTGATTACATGATAAAGCTATTCATTCAACTTTTTAAAAGCCAATGTTAGAATATCAAAAATCCCCATGGACTGGATTTGTGATGGTACATCACTTCGAGTCCTCCCTTATAAATTATAAGCTCCTGGGAATTCCCTGGTGGTCCAGTGGTTAGGACTCTCTGCTTTCACTGCCATGCTGCTGCTACTGCTAAGTCACTTCAGTCGTGTCCGACTCTGTGTGACCCCATAGACAGAAGCCCACCAGGCTCCCCTCTCCCTGGGATTCTCCAGGCAAGAACACTGGAGTGGGTTGCCATTTCCTTCTCCAATGTGTGAAAGTGGAAAGTGAAAAGTGAAAGTGAAGTCACTCAGTCGTGTCCGACCCTTAGTGACCCCATGGACTGCAGCCTACCAGGCTCCTCCATCCATGGGATTTTCTAGGCAAGAGCACTGGAGTGGCTTGCCCCGGTTCAATCCTTGGTCAGGGAACTAAAATTCCACAAGCCACTTGGTATGGCTAAATACATAAATGAATAAATAGCAAACTTATTCATAAACAAAGTGGGGGAAAAGAAATATGAACAGAATTCATATAAGCTGGGTTTCTTCATTTTCTCCCAGCATCCTATTTTTTTAAAAGAGTATTTTAACAGAGTAATAATTATTAAGTATTCTTTAAAAAATTGTTACCGGATCAAAGAAAAGACAAAGCTCAGGGGTAAAATGGCTGGGTCATAGTGCACATCTGGTTTGCCTGAATCCCTGACATAACATGCTGATGGGAAAATGTATATTCCATAATATTTAAAACAATCAGGTAGCCTGGAGAGAAAGACAAAGGAGACTTTCCCCTCTTGTTCTTTTAACACTTATGCCCGTAGTAAATGCTGTTTACTTTGGATAAAACAAGGTGCTAACAATCTGAAGAAACTCAAAGAAGTATGGATCACCTGACTGGCTTTCAAGGAAACACATTTATTCATTTTTCAAATGTTTATTAGACTCTCCTGTATCAGACCTGATGTATATAAAGATCTGCAAGGTATAGTCCTTGTCTGTTGAGGCTTATGGTTAATAGCAATAATCATCCACATGACTAGAAGCCTGTGTGGCCTTGTGACACACAGACACTTATTAGATATACATATATATATATTTTAGCTTATCTATTTTTGGTTAACGTTTTAAACATGTACAACCAACTACTGTAACCTGTGGTATTTTCAAAAGCTTGATACTCATTGCATGTCTTGAGTTTATAGACTTAAGCAGTATATAATATAATCAGAAAGTTATAAACTCATAAAGGCAAAGGTATATTCCCAAATGTGGCATGTACATTAATTAAATCAGGCATCTAAAATTATGACCAAAGTCTTTTAAAATGTAGAAATGTAAAATTACACTTTTTAAAAAATAATGAGATTATCTATGCACTTTAAAAATCAAATGTGTTTTGTATCAGAGACAGAAGACAGATATAGGATTGCACTCTTCAAAGCCAATTACCTAAGATTTTTCTTGTTACCTAAACAATAGCGATGGCATTAGAGGAAACTACACCCGCATTTTAATTGCCAATCTAGTATTAAGGTAGTTCTGCAAAAAGGTAACACAGTTGAAAGACTTCCAATTTCCAAATTAAAAACCTGTGAGGCCCAGATTAAAGTATGGATTATTACAGATAAAAATAAAGATACAATTGGTTTACTGAATGGAATCAAACATTGCTGACATTTCTATGAAACTTGGAACTACTAAATTTCATTTCTCTAAATATTTCCATTATTTTTTTCTTAGTGGTATGAATTATCTCAAATAGCTTACAAAGTTATTCTCTACAAAGCACTTTTGTTTGCTGCTGTTCAGATAGAACAAAAACTTTTCTGCATTAACTTAACAATATATGTATTTTTGTTACAAGATTTTATCATGATGGATAGCTAACAATTTTTTCACTAAAACAGTAAAACATTTTTGTTCTATCAGCACTGCATCTTAATCATGTTACATTAAATACAAAGAACCAATATCTTATTTGGCTATGATACACTAAGTTGGAAATTAAACTATAATTCTCCTGTGCTTCTCTTTATTCTCACACTGCTGTCACATTCATAACATGCCTGACACTTCTGGTCACGAAATGTGAGGGTATTTTCCCTATACCAAGCAATTCTCCAGGAAACCAGGTGGATTTACGATTCAATTCAACTGTGGCACTACCTACCTGGAGATAGTGTCAGATTCCACTAGTTAAGGGCTCAATCCCACAAGACTGCTCCCAACGTACTTCAGATATCAGTCCTAAGTCCCTGGGTCTCTAGGTTACCCACAACTTCTGACTTGGCTACAAACAGGAGGTCCTCACAGCTCTCTCCTTGCTGTGCTCTGCTAAGTTGCTAAGTTGTGTCCGACTCTTTGCAACCCTATGGATTGTTACTTGCCAGGCTCCTCTGTCCATGGGATTCTCCAGGCAAGAATACTGGGGTGGATTGCCATGCCTTTCTCCAAGCTCTCTCCTTAGCTACTATTAATTTACAAAAGTGGCTCACAGAACTCAGGGAAACACGTTTACCAGTTTATTAAAATGTACAATAAAGGATACAGATGAACAGCTAGTTGAAGAGATACACAGGGTGAAACCTGGGAGGGTCCTGAGCACAGGAGCTTCTGTCCCTATGAAGTGGGGTGTGTCTACCTACCGGTGTGTGTGGGTTTACCCACCTGGAAGCTCTGTGAGCCCCTAACTATTGGGATTTTATGGAGGCTTGCTCATGTAGACAAGGTCAATTGCTAAATCTATTTCCAGTCCCTCTCCCCTCTCTGGAGGATGGGAGGTAGAGATGAAAATTCAAAAATTCTAATCATGGCTTTGTCTTTCTGGTGATCATCCTTCACGCAGGAGCCAGCCAGGAGACCCACCCAGAGTCTCCTTGAAAAAAGTTGCTCCCTGTGCTCTTACCACTTAGGAATTTACAAAGGTTTCAGGAGACCTGTGTCAGGGATTTGAGATAAAGACCAAATAGAGATATTTCCTATTATATGGCAAAATACCACAGATATATTTTAAATCTCTTATTAGAGAGAAAGACTGGGAAGAAAATGCAGAAGTTCTTGAAGTTTAAAGCTTGCAGAACCCCCAAAGACAAAATCCAATCAAGTGGTTTAGCAGCCTAGAGGGAGGTTAAAGACATGTGAACTTCTTAAGACCTGAGCCAGAATGGGCTTCCCCTCTTTCTGGGTGTTATACTGATGACAAACTGAAATTATAGTGGAGTGATCACAGTTCAGGTATACAAAAGTGGAGTTGGGTGGCCATGTCCCTAAACTACTGAGACATGTCCCTTAAACTGCTGAGAATTGAACATTGTTTTAAACTGTACCACATCCAGGGACACAAGTAGCAGCTGCATTTAAAACAAATCCTGCCAACTGCAATCTTATGTTCTCAAGGTCTCCTCTTATAGCTATGCAACCATTTCAGACCTCAACCAATCCTTACTTAACAATCGTCCTTACTTCTTGCCAGCTCCAATTATAATTCTTAGTAAATAACTCATGTAATTAATTGTAGCTCTGCAGCTTTTGTCTTTATCAGTCTCTCTTACTTTGTAGTCTGGCAGAACACAATTCAAGTGCATCCTGGATCTGTGTGTCCTGGGAGGCAGCCCTGTTCCTGTCCTGTTCTGTTCCGTCGCTCAGTCGTGTCCGACTCTTTGCGACCCCGTGGACTGTAGCCTACCAGGCTTCTCCGTCCATGGAATTCTCCAGGCAAGAATACTAGAGTGGGTTACCGTTTCCTTCTCCAGGGGATCTTCCCGACCCAGGGATCGAACCCGGGTCTCCCGCATTGGAGGCAGAAGCTTTAACCGCTGAGCCACCAGGGAAGCCCGGGAGGCAGCCCTAACAAACCTCAAATGAACATTTTTTAAAATTTCAATTAGGTCTGAGTTTCTAAAGTTTAGGCTAATGGCACTTTTGCTAAGTAACCCCTCTCTGAGCTTCAGTTCCTTCACCTGGCAAATGGGGATTAAGACCTATTTCATAGGACTGCTGTGAAAATTTAAACAGAGAGTGTAAAGTGTCTGACTTATAGCAGGTAACTTAACAAATATTTATTCATTTTTCTTTTCCCTTGGAGCTTAAGATCCTGTTGGGATGATCAGTGGTAAACCCGTGACAAGGTAAAGAAAAATTCAAGATTTAAGCCACAATTCACATTCTCTGAGGTGGCTGGAGAAGATGATTTTTAATGTCCCTTCCAGCTCTAAACATCGATTATTCTATACGAGCTGTATGAGAAATGTCATGGGATGCTGCATGATGAATTGGCAGTTGGGAAGTGCAGACAGTAAGAGCTATGAGGTCAAAGTAGTGAGTGACTGCCCTGGGCTGGAATGGTTTAGGAAGACCATTAAAAAATTCTGAGCTGTCTGAGCTAGAACAAAAGCCCAATCCAATTAGGAGAATGACTGGCAAGAGTCTGATTATAATACAAATTCAGGCCAAGCTGAGAAGAATAAGAAACCAAAAATTGTAGAGAAAGGAGAAAGGAAAAGGCAGTGTCAGCAATTTGGTTTCTGAAACAGAGAATATTAAGCAGCTATCAGGCTTTTCATCCTTGTAATAGTCTTATAAGGTAGCTGTAGTGTATTAGTACTGCTGAGAATCTCCTGTGAGTGAAGAATCTGTTAGAAATGTGTTTGGTGACAAATAATAGAAAATCTGGCCAACAGTGGCTTACATAAATAAAGTGGTGTTTTGTTTTGTTTTTCCTCCTTCAAGGGAAAGGACTCCTGGGTTGGGGCCACCATATAATAACACACAGCCAAGACACAGGCTCTCTCCTGCCTCACCATCTGCTTGTTGGCCCTTGCCCTTATTGCTTTTTGCCTATGGTCAGGAGGTGGCTGCTGTTCCTCCATGCATCACATTTGCATTTCAGACAATACGCAGACAAAAGGGCAAAGGAGCAAAGAATGAGGGCAAGATGGCATACCCGCTGAGTCTGTGCCTTTTTATTAAGAAAGCTAAAGTTTTCTGGAATATTGCCCAATAGGCTTCCCCCTTGTAACCTGCTGGGCAAAGTCATGTCTCGTGGCTGCTCCTAGTGGTAAAGAGGGCGAGGGAGAATGTGGATGGGGTTAGTTAGCCGACTGATGATGAAGAAAAGTGCTGAAGCCTTGCGAAAAAAATTACTACAATTTCCTTAGTAGTTATCAGGTTATTTAAACTTTCTACCTCATCTGGGGTGAGTTGTGGTAGTTTGTGCTTTTTAAGATACTGATCTATTAAGTTTTCAAATTTTTGTGTGGAATTTTTTCTTAGTATTCCCTTATCAATATCTAACTATTTTCCAGTTACCAAACTCTTTAAGATGTTCAGAAACACTGTTCAGTTCAGTTTGGTTCAGTTCAGTTGCTCACTCGTGTCCGACTCTTTGCGACCCCATGAACCACAGCACGCCAGGCCTCCCTGTCCATCACCAACTCCCGGAGTTCACTCAAACTCATGTCCATCGAGTCGGTGATGCCATCCAGCCATCTCATTCTCTGTCGTCCCAGTCTCCTCCTACCCTCAATCCCTCCCAGCATCAGACTCTTTTCCAGTTATTTTCTTATAGAAATCTTTCTCAGAGCCATCTGATTGCTCCAAACCAGAGTGAAGTCCCCTTTGTATAGCGTATAACTATCACCTTGGGATTTTGCTTTCCTCCTATTTCCTGAGTCTTGTGTCTTCCTTTTGATTGGTTTATAGCTACTGGAGAATCCCAGGGACGGGGGGAGCCTGGTGGGCTTCCGTCTATGAGGTCACACAGAGTCGGACACGACTGAAGTGACTTAGCAGCAGCAGCAGCAGCAACTTCCTCAGAAGGGTGAAACTGAGAATATCTTTATTCAACTCTCACACTCTATTGGTAATTCAGTCTAGTATAGAATTCAAGGTTGGAAACAATTTTTCTTCAAAATTTTCAAAGTATGTCTTCATTGTCTTCTTGTATCTGGTGTTGCTTTTGACAAGTCTGAAGCTATTCTGATCTTGAGCCTCTGTTGGAGACCTGTTTTTTCCTACCAGAAACTTTTAGGATTTTTTTCATCACTAATTGGGAGGCCATGGTTCAACTAACAGATTAGTATCCTAAAGTAAATCAGCTACATAACCAGAAGTTTTAGAAAGTGCTTTTATCTAACATCCAAATTTGCCTACATACACTCCCTGTATATCCTTGAAACCTCCCCTGAAACTCTACTTCAGATGATATAAAATGCCCACACAGGCAAAGTAAGTTTACTTCTAAACAGTTTTGGCAGACAATTTCTCCCCATCACCTCCAGACTGACTGGTCATTACAAGTACAGTTTTGTGTGTCCCTTCCATTCTTGCCACAGGAGTGAATAAAAAACAGACACCAAACATCTTTGAGATCATCTGAGAGGAAGAGGTGAGGAGGCTTTTAGGATGAATGAGACACTGACATGGTAGCAATTACTGAGAAGAAAGATGAGAGGAAAAAGTTTGATATCCCCACATTCTCAGTTCTTTGGGACCCGGTCGAGATAAAGTTTATTTTTTTATTTCTTGATTTTTATTGGAGTTTAGTTGATTTACAATGTTGTATTAGTTTCAGGTGTACAGCAAAGGGAATCAGTTACATATATATATATATGTATATACCCTGTATATATACATATACATATGTATATATATATATATATACCCTGTTTTTGATTCTTTCCCCATATGGTCATTACAGAGCATGGAGTAGAGTTCCCTGTGCTATACAATAGGTCCTTATTAGTTATCTGTTTTGTTTTGTTGTTGAAAGTTATTTTGGTACATCTAAATTTGTTCATTTCTATTTTTTTATTGTAAATCTTCTCTTTTAGGATACCTATTTTCCCACTTTGCAAAAGTGGGGAAATTTCTCAAGTATTATTATTTTTATTTTATCATTTTATGTTTTTTTTTAAACTGGGATTCTATGTACAAGTTTATTTGTATTTTTAAAACTTTTTGTTGAAGTAAAATGCATATGCAAACATATGCACAGATGTTACAGCTGAATGAATTTCACAAAATGAACACTCAAATTTTATTTTGTTTATAATTTCTTTATCTTGTAAATTAATAGTGAAGCAAAATCACAAGTGCGATATCTGAAATTCTATACAATAGATGTATCAAACACTAACCATTTCCTGCCATTTAACTCAATTGCTGTTAAGGAACTTTGGCTGAGAATGACATACCTCCATAACAGTTAGAACTGGACATGGAACAACAGACTGGTTCCAAATAGGAAAAGGAGTACATCAAGGTTGTATATTGTCACCCTGCTTATTTAACTGATACGCAGGGTACATCATGAGGAACGCTGGGCTGGAAGAAGCACAAGCTGGAATCAAGATTTCCAGGAGAAATATCAATAACCTCAGATATGCAGATGACACCACCCTTATGGCAGAAAGTGAAGAGGAACTCAAAAGCCTCTTGATGAAAGTGAAAGAGGAGAGTGAAAAGGTTGGCTTGAAGCTCAACATTCAGAAAACAAAGATCATGGCATCTGGTCCCATCACTTCATGGGAAATAGATGGGGAAACAGTGGAAACAGTGTCAGACTTTATTTTTTGGGGCTCTAAAATCACTGCGGATGCTGATTGCAGCCATGAAATTAAAAGACGCTTACTCCTTGGAAGGAAAGTTATGACCAACCTAGAGAGCATATTAAAAAGGAGAGACATTACTTTGCCAACAAAGGTCCGTCTAGTTAAGGCTATGGTTTTTCCCGTGGTCATGTATGGATGTGACAGTTGGACTGTGAAGGAAGATGACTGCCGAAGAATTGATGCTTTTGAAGTGTGGTGCTGGAGAAGACTCTTGAGAGTCCCTTGGACTGCAAGGAGATCCAACCAGTCCATTCTAAAGGAGATCAATCCTGGGTGTTCATTGGAAGGACTGATGCTAAAACTGAAACTCCAATACTTTGGCCACCTCATGTGTCGAGTTGACTCACTGGAAAAGACTCTGATGCTAGGAAGAATTGGGGGTGGGAGGAGACGGGGACGACAGAGAATGAGATGGCTGGATGGCATCACCGACTTGATGGACATGAGTGTGAGTGAACTCCGGGAGTTGTTGATGGACAGGGAGGCCTGGCGTGCTGTGATTCATGGGGTCACAAAGAGTCGGACACGACTGAGCGACTGAACTGAACCGAAACACTTCCTTTTGTAGCTTACAGCTTACTAATATTTCTAAGTACCTTATCTTAATCATTTTTCATAACAACTTTATGAGGGACAAATAATTACACAGTTTTAGAAAGAAGGAACTAACAAGGACCTACTGTACGGCACAGGAAACTACAATACTCAATATACTGTAATAACCGATAATGAAAAAGAATCTTAAAAAGAATATATATATGTGTGTATGTTTATATATATGTGTGTATATATACATATGTGGGCTTCCCGGTGACTCAGTGGTAAAGAATCTGCCTGCAATGCAGGAGACGTGGGTTCAATGCCTGGGTCAGGAATATCCTCTAGAGAATGAAATGGCAATCTACTCCAGTATTCCTGCATGGGAAATCCCACAGACAGAGCAGCCTGGTGGGCTACAGTCCACAGGGTTGCAAGAGTTGCATTTGACTTAGCAACTAAACAACAACAATATGAATACATAACTGAATCACTTTGCTGTACACTTGAAACTAACACAACACTCTAAATCAACTATATTTCAATAAAAAATTTTAAAACAAGAAAGAAGGAAACTGAGGCTTAAAGAGGTGAAGCAGTTCCTTGGGGGCAGAGGGTCTAAAAGCCACAGGACATGAAGCAAGGCCCTGAGAGTCCAGCGTGGAAGGGAATTCATGCATGCTCAGTCATGTCTGACCCTATGGACCCACCAAGTTCCTCTATCCTTGGAATTTTTCAGGTAAGAATACTGGGGTGTGTTGCCATTGCCTACTCCAGGGAAATCTTCCTGACCAAGGGATTGAACCCGCATCTCTTGCATCTCCTGCATTGCCAAGAGAATTTTTTTTACCACTATGCTCCTGAGAGTCCAGGTCTAGTATCAGTTCCATAGACAAACTGCTTTTGTGTGAGGCATGTTGTGAGGCGCTGCCTAGATACCCCTTCAGGAATGAAGGATTTATTCCTCTGAAGTACTTATTCCTTATCCCTGCTACTGGTGGAAAACTCTGAGTTTCACCCACTTCTAGGACTCCCTTGGTTGAAGAGAGAAACCTCACCAAGGTTATGCCTTCTTCAGTGGGCAGTCACATCCAATGACTCATCAATGAACCATGGCCCAGTACCCTGGGGAAAACTGAACTCATCTCAGCTTCAGAGCTTCTAGCATTAAGGTTGGCGAGGCCTCCATCAGAGTGCAGAGCACCACATCTTCTCTCCTTACCCAACTGTGGGTCCCTTCCTCCCTTCCACAGGTGTTGATTCTAAGTGTGCTCCTTAATAAACGTCTCCTACTGGAGAAGACTCTTGAGAGTCCCTTGGACTGCAAGGAGATCCAACCAGTCCATTCTAGAGGAGATCAATCCTGGGTATTCATTGGAAGGACTGATGCTAAAACTGAAACTCCAATACTTTGGCCACCTCATGCGAAGAGTTGACTCACTGGAAAAGACTCTGATGCTGGGAGGGACTGGGGGCAGGAGGAGACGGGGACGACAGAGAATGAGATGGCTGGATGGCATCACCGACTCAATGGACATGAGTTTGAGTGAACTCCGGGAGTTGTTGATGGACAGGGAGGCCTGGTGTGCTGTGATTCATGGGGTCGCAAAGAGTCGGACACGACTGAGCGACTGAACTGAACTGAACACTAATCTCTGGATAATGAGACACATGTGCTATCACATGGTGTGAGAATAGCCATACTCTGCATTCGAAAGTTCTGTACAGAATTGCACTGACTAACAGCTGTTGAGGAGTTATTACTTGCTATGTATAGAAGATACTTAAAATTAAGAAAATTCTACCTTTAAAACACTTGTTCAAGTTGTCTCCAAGAAAAGTGAAAGTCACTCAGTCATATCAGACTCTTTGTGACCCCATGGACTATATATATAGTCCATGGAATTCTCTAGGCCAGAATACTGGAGTGGGTAGCCATTCCCCTCTCCAGGGGATCTTCCCAACCCAGGGATCGAACCCAGGTCTCCCATATTGCAGGCGGAGTCTTTACCAGCTGAACCACAAGGGAAGACCAAGAATACTGGAGTGGGTAGCCTATCCTTTCTCCAGCAGATCTTTCCAACCCAGGAATCGAACCAGGGTCTCCAAGAAAGTAATGCTGTAAGCTAAAACAAAACTGATGAAAATATTTATATTTATCTTAATTGGTCAAGAAAGAGATTTTATGGATTCTGATATAAATTTTTAAAATATTTATATCAATGTCATGTTTGTGGTTACATGCTCCCCCTTGTAATTTGGGAGGGAAAATTTCACAATATCTGGGGCCCCTGAGGGCCTGCAAATGAAGGAGGAAAATGTCCTCAAATCCCTTACAGCAGAGCCCAGTTAGGGGGCGCCAATGTGACTTCCCAATGGGTTAGCACATCTACAAAAGGAAAAGTGATGGTGTTACCTTGTGAATCTGAAGAGAATCTGGGAGAAGCTTCTGCTGGCAGCTCATGCCCTTGCTGACATTGAAAACCCAGCTGATGCCAGTATCACGTGCTCCAGGAATGCTGGCCATTCAGCCAAGCTGTGCTGAAGTTTGCTGGTTGCTATGGGAGCTACTTCCATTGTGGGGT
Organism: Moschus berezovskii; assembly: GCF_049115385.1. Classification (NCBI taxonomy): domain Eukaryota; kingdom Metazoa; phylum Chordata; class Mammalia; order Artiodactyla; family Moschidae; genus Moschus; species Moschus berezovskii. The sequence continues at coordinate 129,099,509 of NC_142460.1, read as the reverse complement.
GCATCATCCACTCCTGTAATCATCACTAACCAGATGTAGGCAGCTTCTGCCCTGTCTTCTGTGCTTACAGACCCCAGGGGTGACCACTAGTCTCACAAAGGGGTCTTACAGTAACCTACCTATTGTTGCTCCAGGTCACACAGACTCTCCCCTGTGCCATGTGGACACTGTCACCTCCACAGCAAGAGCGGAGCTCCTGGGGTCTGATGTGACCATGATGGCCAGGGGATTCTGCAAGTGCGAGGCTCCATCTCAGGTGTGCGCTTGTGTGAGGTCAGGTCCTGTCTCTGCTTCACCAGGGATCCTGAAGAGATTGAAAAGAAAGAGCAGGTGGCGCTGATAAGGCTGAAACTCAGGAGGAATTTCAGGGTCAATGAATCACTCCAGGTCCCGAGTTTATTTCTACTCAATCCCAAGTTGCAGACGGGTCTAGAGGGACAGGGTCAGCAGGCACAGATGGCCTCGGTGCCTTCCAGCAGCTCCTCCTGGAGAACCACGGCACTCTGCCCACTTCTGAAGGCTGGTCTACAGCTGCCGTGACTCAGGCCACTGACCCGGGAGGAAGAACCATAGGGGTCTTACACGGCTCCTTCACATACTCTTAAACAGAAAATGTAAATAAGGTCGATGGAAAAATAAATCGTTTCTTGGAAAAAAAAAGCCCATGAGTAAGAATAGCTGATCTGAGCCTCAGAAGGGCTGGGAGGCTGGTATGGTGGCACATGGACACAGACTTAGACAAACTGTTGTTTGGTTTCTGGTTCTGCCACTTACTTGCTACAGAACTCTCAGCAAATTACCTAGTTGTTTGGAAATATCAGCCTCACCTGTAAAACAGAAGCTCCATGAGGGCAGGAACCATGTCTGAGTTGACCTGATGCCTAGCAAACCTGGCAATATGGCACTTGATGACAAATCATACACAGTATGGAAGCAGTGTATTGAGAAAGAAAAAAGGAACTTCCCCAGACATTCAGAACGTGGCTTGTACTCACAGATCGGCCAGAAAAGGAAGATTAGTTCCTGCAGGACCTGCCAGTTGGCTTGTATGGCTGTGTGCTTAGGAACGTGATGGGTTATGCCCAGGCCAGATCCTGAAGGGTCTTTTTTCTATGCAGAGAAATGTGAATTTTCCATATAGGTAATAATCCAGAGCAGAGACCTTCGAAAGATTAAAAGAAGGGAAATATAACAAGCTCAAACTTATACCTTGGAAGGATGGGGTGTGGAAATAAGGAGAAGGAATGGGGGACTAAAGTTCCCTACACAAGACATGGGAGGACTTCTCTGATCACAAGGTAACCTTGCTTATTCCTTGAAATTTGGGGTGAGAAGACAGAAAAAAAAAAAAAAAAAGGTTGCCCTCTTCAAATATTTGAAATTCTGTCATAAGAGTGATTACATTCTTTCTGAGCTGCTCTAGGATCAAGGTATAAAGTCATTAAGTGCACTGTTGGGGAGCACTTTCTAATAATAAGTGGTCTTAAAATAACAGACTTCTTCACAAATAACTACTCACATTTCTTTCTCATCTATTCAACAAATATTCATTGGAGCAGTTATGATGTGACAGGCATTAGGCATAGGCAATAGGCACAGGCATTAGGCAAAACAGACAAAGGCACCGCCCTCGAGGGAAGTTACTTTAATTTCTTTGTGTAATGTGGTGCCGTGAACGGATAACTTTTATATAATCATTTAATCAAGAAGCAAGCTCCCAATAGGGATATCTAAAGAGTGGTTTCGAGGGAGCTCTGACCAAGGAAGGATGATAACCAAAGAGAAGAGTTGTAAAGAATGTGTTAATTCTCAGCAGCCATAGGACGAGAGTCTCCCCCATCTTCTCTCTTGGAGCCACCCACCCGTTCTGCCTCCGCTCCGCCCAACGTCCATCAGCACCCTCCCCTTTCTCCGCCGCCACACGCAGCTGGGAGTCTCGTCTCGCGACTCGCGGGATTTAGAACCCTTCTCTCGCGTGATTTGCACTGCACCAGAGTCAGCTCCGGTGGCTGCTTACTGGACTACTGAAGCTGGTCTTGCTGCACATTTTGAGCACGCTTGGGTCCGGCCCAGTGGTGTTAAGTAAGTTCTGGTGGTCGAGCCCCGCGCTGCAGCCCCTCTGAGAAGAGGCCGGGACGGACTCCCTGGTAGTGGGCCGACTTCGGGCCGCTTGGGCGCGGCGTGTATGCCGTCAGCAGGAGCTCGCACGAGGTCTTATCCGCGGGGTGCGGGGGTCAGGTCGGGGTGGGTGGCCCGCAGGCCCGGTGACACCGCCCGCGGACTTCTGCGGTGGGTTCTAGGCGCGTCCGCAGCAGGGTTTGGGGCTGGTGGTGCCCGGGACGGCCCCGGCCGTTTCTGGCCTCTCCTTGAGTTCGCCGGGGTTGGCGCCCAAGTGACACCTGAGGTCAGCGCCCAATTTCGTGGCTCCGAGGGTCTTGCATATGGGGATCCTCCGCCAGTCGCTTCCTTCTGTTATTAAGGAAATTAGTTCTTCCAGAGGTTGCAGGTGGAATGGGTTTTCCTTATTTGCTGCTGTACGAGACTTGGCTGTCTTACACAGAAAAGGCAGAAGGAAGATTTGTATAAAGGAGTGAATAGAAAAATGTCTGAATCTCACTGTTCTCTGTCCTTGAAATCAAGGTGTACAGAAAAATGGAGTATATGACAGAACCCGTCAAGCACACACCTGGACATATGTGAGTCGCGTCCCTTTTCCCCTATCCCCATTAAATTTAAAAACGTTAAAATGAGTCTTTAAAATTTACTGTGGGGAAAGCTTTGCTTTTAGGGGGATTCTTTAGTCTTATGTGGGAAAAATGAAAAGGCTTGTTTGCTGGAAAAAACGAGTTCGTTTTTCGCTAGAAAGTTTGTTGTGGTAAATACTGTTTTAAAACTGTTAAAATAGTCTTTGTATATTCTTCTAGATTGGCATCAACCATTGGCCATTTGTGGCTTTTTAAATTTCAAATAATTAAAATGTAATAAAACTAAGTATTCAGTTCTTCTGTTACCCGCATTTCAAATCCTCAGTAGTAACATATGCCTGGTGGCTACCATAGTGGACATTAGTGATTATGGAACTCTTATTTTGGATAGCCTCAATGATTTTTGAATACTTTATGTTCCCAAAACACCTATGGTTATGACACTGACATCAGTTATACTGATACTCTTCCATCCTTTTTACATTTTGTCAGTCCCAGTGCTATATTGAGGCTTTAAAAAGTTTTTTTCCTTTGGACTATAAAGCTGTCTGATGATTACTATGAGCAGTTATTTAGATTCTCTAGACCTTTTTTTTTTTACCTTTTTTATAACAGTCATATTTTGAGGCTTTTTGGAATTGTGGCCATCCTTTTTTTTTCCCTCAATAATTAAGGTTTTTAAAAATCTAGTGCATCTTTGAAGATTGCTCAAAGTCAGGTTTTTAAAAAGGGCAGAGATACTATGGCCTAACTTGAAGACTTTGGTTGGTTTGTTAATTTTATTACTATTTTTTATTGAAGTATAGTTGATTTTTCAATGTTGTGTTAGTTTCTACTGTACAGCAGTGTGATTCAGTTTTATATATAAACTGTGTGATTCAGTTATATATATATTTCATATTCTTTTTCATTATGGTTTATTATGGGATGTTGATTATAGTTCCCTGTGCTATACAGTGGGACCTTGTTTATTTTGTACATAGTTTGTATCTGCTAATCCCTGTTTGATAGTTTTTTAATCTAACTAGTACACTTATGAAATGTAACTTGAAAAAATGTATGCTTTATTTAAGCTTGTGCTGCGATTGTGGTGTCCCAATTAGTCCAAATCCTGCTAACATTTGTGTGGCTTGTCTGCGAAGCAAAGTAGACATCAGCCAAGGCATTCCGAAACAAGTCTCTATATCTTTCTGCAAACAATGCCAAAGGTATAGTGTGATACTTTTTTATCCTACTTAAAATTGAAATTCATATATAGGAGAGCCACTAGAATATAGTGAGATTAAGATACATATACTAAAGTGCATGTAACTGAGATTTAAGTTTTATTTATGGTGTCAATGCTAGAGATTATAGAATTTGCAATTTTGTGAAGTAGTTTTCTAGTTTTCCCTACTAATGTGGTAAAGTTAGTATAAAGGGATTGAATCTTTTTTTTTTTTCCTGTTAAGGGATTAAAAGGTTTGATGTGTATAATTAATACATGAAAGTTCATGTTTTCAGGAGTGAGAGCAGATTTTAAAGACATAACTGTTCCAATTACCATGAAATTTTTGTTTTTCCCTTCAATCACTCGAAGCCATATATGATAAAAAGCACCTTCTATTAAAAGTAATTTGACAATGTGCTTTAAAAATCATATATTAATGTTCTTGTGTAACTAAAATGACTATGGCTAATGGGGAAAAAGCTCAGTATATCATGTCTAGGATGGTCAGAAATTTAAAGGCAAACTTCTTGGGAAAGTTAATGTTTTTTTATATTCTTTAGCTGTTGCATAAATAGCTTATGTGTAGTCTGCTATTGAATAATACAAAACTGCCCATTGAAGCTACCCATAACATTGTATGTCTGTGACTTCCCAAGTAGGTTTGGTGCATAACTTTTTTGGGAGGGAGGTGTTCATGAATCCCTTTAAGAATTTAAAAACTGCGTTTCCCCGGAAAAATACATCAAACATGTACATGAATATAAAAACAGGAAACGTATTCTGTTTCAGGGAGATTATAGTTTGTAATCTTGGTTGATATGAGGCTTAGTCTGTAATATTCTCTATTCTTTATAGCGATGTGGAGTGAGAAAAACGCTCGATTCCTCATGAACTAGCCCTCTGAAACTTGCCCATTTAACCTCTCTAACACCTTAATTTCCTCATCAGAATAAAGGGCCTTTATTAGATGACATATGAAACATTTTCTAAATCTAAAAACTGGGCTTACAACAAAGGGACCTGTGTAAGTAAGGTTTTTCAGTGAACCTTTAAAAGTGAGAATCAGAATATTTACTTAACGAGTATGAACAAAGCATTCACGTAATCTATTTAGAAGTAGTATGTATTTAACAAACATTTACTATATGCTAAGCACTGCCCTAACTCCTTGCCTAGTTGGGCTACAAGACTTCAAGTACATATATAAAAGATTTTAATTTAGTCAGGTTTTATATAAGATTTGTGTGTTAGTTGCTTAGTCACGTCTGACTCTTTGTGAACCGATGGCCAGTAGCCCACCATGTTCCTCTGTCCCTGGGATTTCCTGGGCAAGAATACTGAAGTGGGTTGCCATTCCCTTCTCCAGGGATCTTCCCTACCCAGGGATCAAACTTGGGTCTCCTGCATTGCAGGCAGACTCTCTAGTGTCTGAGCCATCAGGGAAGCCTGAAAAGGGATTTGAAGTATGTGAGTAGTCTTGAGCTCTTATTTATGCATAGTATTAGGTAATAATTTATATTTTTTGTGCATGTGAGAAATAAGCAGTTCTTAAGCATTTTATTTGTACACTATAAACCATTTTAATGCTATTGTGAGATGAGTTTTTATCCATGTTTCAGAACATAGTTTCAGGAAATTCTTCGCATTTTGTCATCATTGTAATTCTTATTGGTGCTTGAAGTAATAAGACCTTTTAATGACTTATTACAGATTGACTTTCTCAAATACTCAGAATTTCAGCTTTTTAACTAAGCTACTGGTCTAATTGAAAGTTTCTGAACCTATTAAAATATATTTGGGTTAAGCGCCTCAGATCAACCTTGAGTATTATTATATCTGGTTAATAATTGTTGTTGTGTCTTCATATTTAAGTGAAATATTTTTTTTTTTCCTGAGAGATACTGAGTTTCAATATGGTACCTTTTCTCCCAGGTATTTCCAGCCACCAGGAACTTGGGTACAGTGTGCATTAGAATCTAGGGATCTTCTTGCTTTGTGTTTGAAAAAAATCAAAGCCCCTCTGAGTAAGGTAGGTCAAATAGCTAAAATCAGTTTTTGTAGGTGTGTGTGGGTGTGATTTAATGTCTTATTTTCAGATAATCTTTGTATGAGTAGATTTTACAAAATAACTTAAATGCTGCTGTTGGTAAGCACACTACTACACATGCTATTCTCATCTTTCAGTTCAGTTCAGTCGCTCAGTCGTGTCCGACTCTTTGCGACCCCATGAATCGCAGCATGCCAGGCCTCCCTGTCCATCACCAAGTCCCGGAGTTCACCCAGACTCATGTCCATCGAGTTGGTGATGCCATCCAGCCATCTCATCCTCTGTCATCCCCTTCTCTTCCTGCCCCCAATCCCTCCCAGCAACAGGGTTTTTCCAGTGAGTCCGCTCTTCGCACGAGGTGGCCAAAGTGTTGGAGTTTCAGCTTCAGCATCAGTCCTTCCAATGATCTCCTTGCAGTCCGAGGGACTCTCAAGAGTCTTCTCCAACACCACAGTTCAAGAGCATCAATTCTTCGGCCATCAGCTTTCTTCACAGTCCAACTCTCACATCCATACATGACCACTGGACAAACCATAGCCTTGACTAGATGGACCTTTGTTGGCAAAGTAGTGTCTCTGCTTTTTAATATGCTATTTAGGTTCGTTATAACTTTCCTTCCAAGGAATAAGCGTCTTTTAATTTCATGGGTGCAATCAGCATCTGCAGTGATTTTGGAGCCCCCCAAAATAAAGCCTGCCACTGTTTCCAGTGTTTCCCCATCTATTTCCCATGAAGTGACGGGACCAGATGCCATGATCTTAGTTTTCTGAATGTTGAGGTTTAAGCCAGCTTTTTCACTCTCCTCTTTCACTTTCATCAAGAGGCTTTTTAGTTCCTCTTCACTTTCTGCCATAAGAGTGGTGTCATCTGTATATCTGAGGTTATTGATATTTCTCCAGGCAATCTTGATTCCAGCTTGTGCTTCTTCCAGCCCAGCGTTTCTCATGATGTACTCTGCATATAAGTTAAATAAGCAGGGTGACACAATATGAAGCCTTGACATACTCCTTTTCCTATTTGTAACCAGTCTATATATTCTTTAAAGGAAATGAAAGTCCTTTTGCTTTAAAAGATTTAGTATAGAATCAAATTTTTCGTTGATTATTTGAGAACCTCTTTTGTTCAGTAATCTTTTATGAAAAAATATATATATATACAACCATCACTCAACATAATTTTGGAGACTATAATAATATTAGGGCTATGGTTTTCAGTTTTTCAAAAAATTTTCATTACTCTCTGGAAGGAAGATACCTGTGCTTATTATTTAAATCAGTACATAAACATCTCCAAAAACCAAACAGGGTTTGTTAGTCTAGTTAGCCTCTCTGCATAACACTTTCAGTTCTCTTTATGCTCAACTTTAAGAATTATTTCTAACAGCTATGTTTTTAATTGAAATGTACTCTCTTGGTTTGAAGACCTTCAGATTCTCTTATCCTCTGAAAAAATTTCCTGTAGTAAGTAGTTCTTTGAAGTTTCTCTATTTTCATTGTTTCTTTCTCCCTGGAATTCTCAGTCAAATTTTGGCCCTACCAGCTTAAAACTTGGTGAAATGCGTTTTTGCCCTTGTGTGTTCCTGGCAGTTTCTTTTATCTTCCAATTTTTATATGAATTTTTTCCAATACTGATAGTTTAAGTTTAGAATTTTTAATGTTCTTGATTCAGTCTGTTGCATATTTCTGAAAGTTTAATTGTTGTTTTTATACTTTCCTTCTGTTCCCTAATTTGTTTCAAGTTTTTCTTTTTTTTCCCCTGGAGTCAGTTTTCTGTGTAACTTGGTCTTTTGTTTTGATTCTTCAGGCTTTTGTCAAATGTTCTTTAATAATTCATTAGCATTTCACAGATGTTTATTAAGTGTCAACTTTGTGCCAGTCTGCTTGTGGTGTCAGAAATATGGCAGTGAATGAGAGAGGAAAAATCTCTCTTAGAGACCTTTAATTTTGGTTGAAGAGGGGGGTGTGGAGTGGGCAGTAAACAAAATAAATAGGTATATTGAAAGGTATAAATTCTGTGGAGGAAAAATTGAGGAAGGGGATAAAAACTGCTCAGCAAGAGTTGCAATTCAAAATAGAGCGGTTAGAGGAGACCTCATCGATAAGGTGATCCTGCTGCTGCTGTTGCTGCTAAGTCGCGTCAGTTGTGTTCGACTCTGTGTGACCCCATGAACCGCAGCCTATAAGGCTCCTCCATCCATGGGTTTTTCCAGGCAAGAGTACTGGAGTGGGTTGCCATTGCCTTCTCCGAAGGTGATACTAGAATAAACATTAAAAGTAGTAAGGGAGGTGGCCACAGTTTAGAGAAGAGCACTATGGGTGGCAAAACAAGTGTAGAGGCCAGGGACAGGAGCCTTACCTGTATGGTTAGTGTGGAACTGGGAAGAGAAGGTACTTGGGGGTGAACTAGGGAAGACATGGAAAGTCCGAGTAGGTCAGGCCTTATGGGCCCTTTTGAGGACTGGTTTTTACTCTGAGTGGGGCTCCCTTGGTGGCTTAGATGGTAAAGAATCTGCCTGCAATGCAGGTGACCCAGGTTCGATTGCTGGGTCGGGAAGATTCCGTGGAGAAGGGAATGTCAACCCACTTCGATATTCTTACATGAGAATTCCATGTGTTTAGAATAGATATGAGGGGGATGGGGACCTTTAGGAAGCGATTGTAGTAATCATGAGAAATGATATTTGAATCAGTAGTAAAGGTAGTGAGAAGTGGATTGATTCTGGCTCTGTTGTTGAAGGTAGTCAGTAGGCTTTATTGTGAAGCTGGATGTATGCTTATGGGTTGAAAGAGTCAAGGGTGACTTCTGTGGTTCGTGAGCAACCGGGAGGAAGTTGCTGTTGGTGAACTAGGAAAGACTTCAAAAGGAGGAGGTCAGGTGGGAGAAATCAAAGCTCATCTCAGGTGGTACTTAGCTGTTCATTAGACATGGAAGCTGAAATAGTGGGGAGCTGGATGAATAAGCAAGGGCAGGGTCTAGACTGCAGATAATGAATTTGGGGATGTATATGGTATTTAAAGCTATTAAATTGGATGAGATTTCCTAGGGAGTTTAGAGAAGGAGAAATTTGAGGACTGAATCCTGGGATCCTTTGATAATAAAAGTTTGAGAAGATGAAAAAAAATCAGTCATTACTTCTCATTAGCTGTTCAGTTCAGTCGCTCAGTCTTGTCCGACTCCCTGCGACCCCATGAACTGCAGCACGCCAGGCCTCCCTGTCCATCACCAACTCCTGGAGTCCACCCAAACCCATGTCCTTTGAGTTGGTGATGCCATCCAAACATCATCCTCTGTCATCCCCTTCTCTTCCTGCCCTCAATCTTTTCAAGCTTCAGGGTCTTTTCAAATGAGTCAGCTCTTTGCATGAGGTGCCCAAAGTATTGGAGTTTCAGCTTCAACATCAGTCCTTCCAATGAACACCCAGGACTCATCTCCTTTAGGATGGACTGGTTGGATCTCCTTGCAGTCCGAGGGACTCTCAAGAGTCTTCTCCAACACCACTGTTCAAAAGCATCAATTCTTCGGCACTCAGCTTTCTTTATAGTCCAACTGTCACATCCGTACATGACCACTGGAAAAACCATAGCTGCTGCTTCTGCACCGTCGCAGCCTCATTAGCTGTAGGGAGATATATACACACACACACACACACACACACACACACACACACACACGTATATATATAATCAGGAGATCTGGAAGGTGAAGGGAATGTTCAGGAAAGAGATTGAGGATTTAGGTTTTGTTGTTAGTGAATGTTGAATTCCAGAGGCCACAATAAAAAGGTTTTCAGGATTTGGGGAGGAGTATTGGATGGGATGGAAAAGGGCATATGTGTTACACATGGAGATTGGAATGTGGGAGATGAGCCGGTGGCTGAGGTAATGGTAAAGAAGGCTAAGGGCTCAGTGAGTTGGATTAGTCCTGGTTGTCTGAGGACAGATAGTGTGGTGAGACTGAGCTGGGGAATGGTGAAGTAGATCTGTTTCTCTCTCCACTCCTACAAATGGAGATTGGAGGCTGAGGAAAGGGCATTCTGATACAGGCCCATGGAGCTTCCTTGGACTGCCGCAGATGGAGACTGAGGGAATAAAAAGCTCTCTGTCACCCTTTGTACCTGGTGACTTGTTGAGTAGGCTTTGGTTTAGGGGAGCCAGTCATATGAGGAAGCTGTATCTCCACTAGCTTATCTAATTCTCACCAGACAGGCCTTGATACAATTATTATCTGCCTGCTGATGTCTCCCAAACCTGTTATCTGTAACTCAGATTTCTCCATAGAGCACCAGACCAAATGTGTATATCTCACTATCTCCTGAACAGCTTCACTTGGATATCTCAGATAAATCCTCTTGAACTTAAGTGTCTGAAACCAAGTATAGCATTTAATCTCTTTTTTGTGTCAGAAAAATAGTGTTACCTTGGTGTCCAAGCTGGATCCTTGACTATCATTCTGAAATCTTCCCATATCTGTTTGTTATTAAATCCTATAGATTTTATCTCCTAAATATCTCTTGGCTTGGATCCTTCTGCTGCTGTTATTTCCAGCCCCTCAGTTCAGGTTACCTTAACTCCTGCTCAGATTAATGAAACGACCTACTTTTTGTTCTCTACCCTCCTTTCTTAAAACACTCATTTTAGCCATATGAGCTGCATTGAGTTTGTCACATAGGGCAAACTGTTTTTGGCCTCTGCTGATTTAGCAGTGAGTTACCATTGTGGATTCAGTATTCAGTGCATGAGACTCCCTCTGAAGAGTGAATGTCCATATATATTTTTTAAGTCACAAATTTACTGTAGAGAGAATTATAAAAGTAAAAACCTTTGTTCATGAGATTTCTAGTAGATGATGAAGTCATCAGGTCTTTTGTTTTCTCCTAAAAAGTGTACTTTGAATTAGAAAAACTACTGTTTTTAGGGGAAAGGAGTTTTTTTCCTTTTTAATTTTGCTTGAATTATACCAGCTGCTTTAATATAGTCATTAGAGTTTCACTTGCTGTTTTTGTTGCCATACCTGTGATGGCTTTTTTTTTTTTAAATTGGTGGTGTTGGATAGATTAGTCACGGGCTTGCTTAAGCATCTGTGAAATCTTTTTATTTTGAGTTATTCTTTCATCTTTTTTCTCTTCAGAAGGGAACTTGTGTTTCTTTTTGTTTGTGTTTTATTGAAGGTACGGCTTGTAGATGCAAGCTTTGTTTGGACTGAGCCTCATTCTAAGAGACTTAAAGTTAAACTGACTATTCAGAAAGAGGTAAGCTATACATAACTTTTTTGGCATGGTTAAAGTGTAGGTAGTGAAAATATGGGGCTATTGGTAAATTATGACTTGATAGCTTAAAGAGAAATAACATTCTTAGTTTTAATTCTTTGTTTTCTTTTGGATCATCTGCAGAAATGATCAGGTCACTAGTAAGACCAGCCTTTGTTCATGATTAGTGGGCTAAAGTAATTTTCTCAAAGTCATTTTTTTTGAAATAAGATTGAAGTAAAAACATGGGCTAAGGCAGTGCTTCTCAAACTTGGCAGATGATTATGGCTCACAATGAGTGAATCAGACTGGATTCACCTGGATGTAAGATCGAGGAATCTATAAAGCTTCCCAGGTGATTTCTGATGATTGGTTAAGTTTGGGAACAATTAAGGAATGTCTTCTTTCTTTGAGAGTTTTCTTTGTCTCCTAAGGATGAATTTTATACACACACACATGCATATATTTGTATATATAGCTATAAAAAATCTTCAAAGAATATCTTATAACCACTTCAACCCAAAGGTAAATTTGAAATGTTAATCTAATAAATCCTATGAGTTAAGCCTATATATATTTTTGGAAAAAGTATAACTTAACAACTTTAAATGTAACTTATTTATTACTAATGTCCTCAAAGCATTCTTAGAAAAAGATTGTAAGTTAAATATTAAAGGATCTTCTTTTGAGAAAGGAAAGAATGAAGGAGTGGATTGTTTTCTCTGTCAGGTGATGAATGGTGCCATCCTTCAGCAAGTGTTTGTGTTGGATTATGTTGTTCAGCCCCAGATGTGTGGAGATTGCCATAGAGTGGAAGCTAAGGATTTCTGGAAGGCTGTGGTTCAAGTCAGGCAAAAGGTAATGAGAGAAAGATGATGTGTGAGTCCTCCATCTGTACTTTGCCTTTGTCCATTATAAATAGTGGGTAAAGCCTTCTCCTTTCCCTTCTTTCCAAGTAGTTCAGGCACCAAGGATATTCCAGGTCTTTGGGACATTCACCTTTAGAAACAGATCACCGCCACATTTTAGATAATCTTTAGATTGTTTTTGTTTTAAAAATTATTGTGCTATCCTACATGGAAAGAAAATCTGAAAAAAAAAGGATACATATGCATATAGCGGATTCACTTTGCTGTACAGTGGAAATTAACACAACATTGTGAAGCAACTGTGCTGTAATAAAAATTAAAAAAAATTTAGTGTGCTGTGTCTGTAGGTGCCTTTTTTTTTTTTTGGCATTTCATCTGTTAATCTAATAACTCATTTATGTTTAGACTTTGCACAAAAAAACTTTCTACTATCTGGAACAGTTGATTTTGAAGTATGGGATGCACCAGAATACACTTCGTATCAAAGAGATTCATGGTGAGTTAAAATTTAAAACATTTGAAATGATTTCAGATTTTATTTTTAACTATCTTAAGGAGTCTTTTACCATTACTGATAATATCTAGAATAGGACTGTCCAAAAGAACTTTGTTAGGACGAAAAAAAATCTTAGTTCTTTTTCTGCGTTATCCAACTAATATGGTAGCTACTAGCCATAAGTAGCTGTTGAATATTTGAAATGTGATTAAATTTTTAATTTAATTTTTTAAATAGAACAGTTTTTTTTTCTATTTTAGTTTATATTTACACTAAATGGCTACCAAATGAGTAAACCAGTAACTGCATTAAGAGAATGTAAAGTGGTAGAAATTTATCAGAAACTTGTTTTATGCAGAATTCAGTTTCTTATTGAAAGGAAATTATTTTTAAGATCTGTTAGTTGTAATATTTTTGTTTTTCATATGCCTAGTGGCATTTGTGATACATACATTGAATCAGAAGGATAAACTCAGTAATAATAAACAGTGATATACAAATGATATAATTAGACTTCTTGAAGATGGAATTTTAAAATATTTGCGTAGTTTCATAATGGCTCCTCAGAATGTGTTCTGTCTTAGCACTTATTATTTATTAGTGTAGCATACTTACATATACTAGTTGATGGATGAATATTTCTTTAATAATAGAAAATATAAGTATTTAGCAAATACTTCAGTCTCTTGCTAAAAGTGAATGTTTTTAGTTGTAGGACGTGTACATAGTTTTTCTAGTTGTTACAGTACGGGTTTAGAGATAGCTTTTCTTGAAGGAATGACCAAATTCTTGTGCTACTTATTTTAAAAGTGTAAGTTCCTCTTTTACTTACTGATGTATTACTCATTTATCTCATATGTCTTGAAGAAAGTACTTAGAAGTGTGGTTTGGGGTCTCTTAATTGGGAGGAAAATCAGTTTTGACACCTGGGGAAACTCTTCTAAACTTTGTATCTGATTTGAGTGCATTACCAGTAGTCCTAAGGTTAATAGTCAAAATCTGTGGAATGTAGCTTACTGAATACTACTGTCAGTAAAGTACTTTGCTACCTGTTTAACATGGTGTCTGCTATTTGTGGCTAGCCATCAGGCAAAAATGCACTTTTGTTCTGAGTAACTTTGTTTTGAGTAACTTGGGAATTGGGATCCTAATATTCTAGCAAAGGAAACAGAAAACTCTGATTATTGTTCATCACCATGGCAGAAATACCCTCACCGAATTTTTTGTAGCAAAAGACTTGGATACATTCTGAGACATACTTTTGCAGTCATTTTCAAAACCAAAAATGCTGGAAGTGTAACAATCCTTTTTTTCATCCAGAATTAAATCTGTTTTTTTTCTATTGGTTCTTGGTTTAATGTAAATTAATCTTTGTTAATTTGCTTGTAACTGTGTTTTTAAAATCATCATAATTATAAAAATTCAAAAAATTTTAAATTTAAAATTCTAAAAATTACAAAAATTATAAAGAAAACAAGCTTTCATGAATAAAGGACCTCTGTCCCATTTATCGGAGAAGGCACTGGCAAGCCACTCCAGTACTCTTGCCTAGAAAATCCCATGGATGGAGGAGCCTGGTAGGCTGCAGTCCGTAAGGTTGCTAAGGGTCGGACACGACTGAGCGAGTTCACTTCCACTTTTCACTTTCACACGTTGGAGAAGGAAATGGCAACCCACTCCAGTGTTCTTGCCGGGAGAATCTCAGGGACGGGGGAGCCTGGTGGGCTTCCGTCTATGGGGTCACACAGAGTCGGACACGACTGAAGTGACTTAGCTGCAGCAGCAGCAGTCCCATTTATCCACTTGTTATCCCCAGATATAGCCCCTTCAAACAGGATATTACAGTGTTTATTCTGTATATCAGTTGTGATAACATTGGTTTCTCCTCATGTTTGAGATGGTTCTGTAACATTCTGTGATTTGCCATCTTGCGATATTTAGAAACTTTTCCACATCATTGCATATAATCCTGTTTCATTATTTTTAACTCTGTGGTTGTGTATTTGTTAGTCATTGTGTTTTTAATTATTTAGTTGTTTCCTCTTTATTGGTTTACAAGATGTTCCAGTTTTTTGCTACTACAAGCAGTACTGTAGCAAACATCTTTATGTTGTGCATAGTTATTAATTTTTCTTTGGGACTGAGTTCAAGAATTGAAATTACTGGACAAGAGTTTGCAAATGTTAAATTTTTACATGTGTGCAACTAGATTGTTTTCCAAAATAGTACCACTTTACAGTCCCATCACTTGTGAGAATTTCTATTTTACCAAACACTTGCCAGTACTGCATAAGATTGTTTTGGGCTTTCTAATTTTTGCCGTTCTAATGAAGAAAAGAATGGCATCTTGTTTTTATTTTAGTTTCCTTGATTACTAATGAGGGTTAACATTTTCATATGTATTGGCTGTTTATCTAATGTAGATTATTCTTTATGCATCTAATTTTTCCTTATTTATTTCCTGTCTGTCATAGAGGATATCAGTCTCATTATGTGTGTATTTATATACAGAGAGAAGCATGCAGAGCATGCCCTTGAGTGTGAGCTGAGACAGCAGATACTTACTGTCTCATGTCTTTCATCTAAGCTGTTCATATTTTAGTCATATGAAGACATGTGAAAGTCACTCAGTCGTGTCTTACTCTTTTTGACCCCATGGACTTTACAGTCCATGGAATTCTCTAGGCCAGAATACTGGAGTGGGTAGCCATTCCCTTCTCCAGGGGATCTTCCCAACCCGGGGATTGAACCCAGGTCTCCCTCATTGCGGGTCGATTCTTTACCAGCTGAGAGCTACAAGAGAAGCCCAAGAATACTGGAGTGGGTAACCTATCCCTTCTCCAGTGGATCTTCCCAACCCAGGAATCCAGCTGTGGTCTCCTGCATTGCAGGTGGATTCTTACCAACTAAGTTACTATAGAAGCCCATTTTAGTCATATAGCTATGGCTTATGACTTTCTATCTTACATAGGATAGAGTCTTTCTATCTTTCTTTGATCTTTCTATCTTTATACTCTCAAGATTATTTTTAAAAAGTAGATTTTTGTTGTACTTTTGGATCTTTAATCTTACCTGGTATGACTTTTTCCCAAAAAGTTAACTTGCATTGTCTCAATACTTACCTCCCAAGTAGTCTCTTCTTTACTCACTGATTTAAAACATCTCCTTTCTTATGTATACTAAATTCCTTTATACACATCCCACAGTTCTAGTTTATTTTGTCTCATCGCTTTATCACAATATGTAAATTATACTTCATAATATGTACCCTCTTGTTAATTCTTTTGTGAAACTTGGTTGATAGTAAGAGCATGAATTGTGGAACCAGATTTTGTGAATTTGAATCTCTTTTCTGCTGTGTGACCCTAGGCAAGATATTTAACTTCTCTGAGCCTCAGTTTTCCTGTCTGTAAAATGGAGCCGATGATAATAACACCTGCCTCATAGGATTACAGTGAGAATTAAATAATTTGTGTAAAGCACTTATAACCTGGTACATAATCATGTTTTTTCAGTTATTTTCTGTATTTCTTTGACATAGTTTTCCTCATCAAGATTTTGAATGAGTCTCACTTCTTTTTCCAGACTATTCTATACTTTTAGTTATTGGGGATGGCAGTTTTTATTACATTTTCTAAGTCATTATTGCGAATATTTTCGGGAAGCTCTTGATTTTATAGGTTGATCTTTCTGAAATTTCTTAATATCACTAATGGTTTACATTATATTCTTGTGTCATTTACATAATACTCTTGGTTTACTAGGTAAATTATTTGTATACAATGATAGTTTTATTTCTTCCTTTACGGTATTATTCCCTCTTTTTCTCCCCTTTCTTTTTAACCCTGTGTCTAGGAGTGGAGAATAGTGTTGAGTGGTAATGTAACAGGCATAATCGTCTGTCTGTGTTTCACCCCTAAATAGAATATTTATTGAGATTTGTATTTGGTTCATATGCATACATAATTATATTTAAACTGTTCTTTTTAATCGTGCTATTAGTTATGTTAGTGATATAGAAGCAATCAGAGTTTTTTCTCTTTCTGCATGGTGTTAATCAACATCTTTAAGTTTAATAAGAACCAGCCCATTAAGCCATTCAGTTTGGTATGAGGAGAGGGAGGAAGCAAAACCTTTTCAAATCCTTTTGTTAGGATGTTAATTTTTTTCAGGTATTATACTGCTTCTTGAATCAATTTTAATAGCATTTCCCAAGGAAATACATGTCATTTGTCTTTTCACATACTTGACATAGCATTGAACATGGTGTGTGTGTGTGTGTATTGTAGTCTTAAATCTCATCCATAACTCATCATTATATCTTCTTCATTGTTGCTAATGTTTGTCTTTTCTCATCTTTCACTTCTTCCCTCTCCCCACTCGAATCAGATTTGCCAGAGTTTTGTCTGTTATAGTAGTTTTTTCTAAAGAGTTAGCTTTAGTTTTATCAAAAAAACAAAGTCTTTCTTTTTTCTTAATTTTTGTTTTTATTACTAACTCCTTTTACTTAAAATTTTTTTATTGAAATGGAATTGTAAAATTCACATAAAGCATTATATTAGTTTCAGGTATGCAACATACTGATTGGATATTTGTGTACATCGTTGAATGATCACCTTGTGTCTCCTTAACATGCATTACCATACATAACTAAACAGTTTTTTTCCCTTCTACTTTCTTTAGTATTTTTTATTTAAATTAATTGAAAGCTTAGCTTATTTTAAGTTTCTAATATATAGATTTAAAGTTAATACATTTTCTTCTGAGTATCATGTTGGCTCTTTAGCTGGTACTTACAGCTATATTTTTCCATTTTTTTTCTCAGCAAGTGTTAATTTTCTTGAGTGCCTACCTAGGTATGGGATTGCTGAGTTGTATGGTAAATTTGTATTTATCTTTTTAAGAAGCTGCCATTTTCAAAGTGGCTGTACCATTTTATATTCCTGTCAACAGCCTGAGGGTTCCAGTTTCTACATCTCAACATCACTTGCTATTGTTTCTTTGTGTAAATAGCTATTCTAGGGGATGAAGTGTTATCTCATTGTGGTTTTAATTTGCTTTTCGCTAATGACTGATGATCTTAATTGTCTTTTCATGACTTTATTATCATTTCTGTATCTTTTTTGGTAAAACAGCAGTTTAAATTTTTGCCAGTTTTGATTGTGTTGTCTTAAGTTGTAAGATTTATTAAAATATACATTAGATATAAGCCCCTTTTCACATATGATTTGTTGATATTTTCTCCTGGTCTGTGTTTTCATTTTCTTAATGGGTTCTTTCTTTTTTTTTAATTATCATAAGAACACAACATGAAAACTACCCTCTTAAAATTTTAAGTGAATGACAGTGTATAATCCTTATAGTTGAGTAAGTATGGTGTTATGCAGCAGATCTCTAGCTGAATCATCTTGTTTGATTTAAATTTTATGCCCATTAACTAGTCACTCTTCGTTTCTCCTTTCTCTCTGACAAACATAGTTCCACTCTTACTCTATGATTTGACTGTTTTAGGTACCTCATGTAAATAGAATCATGCAGTATTTGTTTTTCTGTGACTGGCTTATTTCACTTAGCACAATGTTCTCAACGTTCATCCATACTATTGCACGTTGTAGAATTTCCTTCCTTTTTAAGGCTGAATAATATTCTGTTGGGGGTATATATCACAATTTATCCATTCATCTGTTGTGGAAACAACTTAAATGTCCATTTTCTTAGCTATAGTGAATTATACTTCAATAAACATAGGAAATCTGGATTTCACTTCTTGTGGATAAATACCTCGAAGAAGGATTACTGTATCATTTGATAGTTCTGATTTTAAGTTTATGAAGAACGTCTGCACTGTCTTCCATAGTGACTGTAAAATGACTGAAGTGACTTAGCAGCAGCAGCAGTAGTGTACAAGGGTTCTAGTATCTCCATATTCTCACTAGTATGTGTCTTTTTTTTCCTTTCATAATAGCCATCCTGAAAGCGGTGAAGTGTAAACTCATGGTTTTGATTTGCGTTTCCTTGATGATTAGCAACATTGAGCTTTTTTCATATATCTGTGCCATTTGTACATCTTTTTTGGAGAAATGTCTTATTCCTTTCCCATTTCTTATTGGCTTATCAGGTTTATTTGTTTGTGTTTTTTTTTTTTTTGCTGATGAGTCATAAGAATTCCTGATAGATTCTGGAGATTAGCCGCTTTTCATATACATGGTTTGCAAATTTTTTTCCCATTCTGTAGGTTGCCCTCTTACTGTGGTGATTGTTTTGCCGTGTGTGAGCTTTTTTTAGTGTGATGTAGCCTCAGTTGTTTATTTTTCTTTTTGTGTCATCCATGAAATCATTTCTAAGACTGATGTCATGAAGCTTTTTCCATATTTTCTTCTAGAAGTTCTACAGTTTCAGGTTCTAGTTTGAGTGTTGAATCTGTTTTGCGTTGGTTTTTGTTGATGATATAAGACAAGAGTTCATTCTTTTGCATGTTGATATCCAGTTTTCCCAATGCCATTTGTTGAAGGTATTATCATTTTCCCACTGTGTATTCTTGGCACACTTGTTCACGATCAACTGACTGTTGTAAGTATGGATTGATTCTGTAGACTTGCCTTTTTGTCTATACCACACTGTTTTGATGACTGTAACTTTGTAATATGTTTTGAAATTAGGATATATGGTGCCTACTTATAATAATGTCTTCTGAATCATGAAGGTTTTAAAATTTAATCTTTGTATGTGAATATTTTATGAATATTCTATCAATTTTTTAAAAATAATAGGTATTCTTTCTTAGACCATGTTCTATAATCTCAGTTAAATCAACCTTGATAGTTGGTTATTCAAGTTCTTTGTATCCTTCCTATTTTGGGTCAGTTTGGGCTTCTGTGGTGGCTCAGATGGCAAAGATTCTGCCCGCAGTGCGGGAGACCTGGGTTCGATCTCTGGGTTGGGATGATCCCTTGGAAGCGGGCATGGCAGCCCACTCCAGTATTCTTGCCTGGAGAGTCTCCATGGACAGAGGAGCCTGGTGGGCTACAGTCCATCAGGGTTTCAAATAGTTGGACATGACTGAGCGATTTGGCACAGCACATTTCATTTTTTGATCATTTTGGTTTTGTTAGTCTTATACTAGTCTCCCTCAATGATTGCATGTGTTAACATTTGCCGGTTTTTTCTTTTTAGTAGTTTTATGATTTCTGTATCTCAACACTATGCTATTACATGCATTTCTGTTGTTTTCATGGTGGATTGTTCTGTTTTTTAAATAAAATACCCTTTTTTGTTCTGTTTAATATTTTTCTTTTCCCTTTGACCTTGAATTTTGTCTGAAGTTTAAGTTATGAATCTTGTTTTGTTTGCATTTGTCTGATTTATCTATCCTTTTGTCAGACAAGTCTTAAGTGATACGGCATTCCTAATGTACTATGGCAAGAAAATTATAATTTAATTATTTAATATGCATTTAATTTGTGATATAGTCATATTAGTAGAAGAAAATCTTTGCAGTGTTACTTTAATATGGGTTTTTTCTTTAAAAGATGGTCTGGATTTCTATTATTCCTCAAAACAACATGCTCAGAAGATGGTAGAATTTCTTCAGTGTACCGTCCCCACTAGGTATGTTCTGAAACCCACATGTGATTAAATCCAGGCAATAGGGAATGAACGTAGGTCACATCCATTCTTCAGGCTTAGGCAACTTACCTTAAAATATGTAAAACTATAGTAGGATTACTTGCACAGTTAGTAAGCATTTGTTGGATAAGCTGCTTTTGATGGAACTGTTAGCCAAAGAGCATTAAGAATCTTTGGGGCACTAGACTCAGCCTGTGATAGTAAGCACTGTAGTCCCAAACCATTGATCAATGTATTTAAATAAGAAAAAAGAAGAACAGGGTTAAAGGACTTTGGGGAGAAAGTTTATGGAGTCAGAAGGACTTAAGCTCCTAAAATGGGAAATTTTCAAAAGTGAAGTTTGTACTGAAGGGTGAGATTAGTGTGAACAATGACTTGGAGTGGACATTAGTGTGGCTTTTAATGGATGATATATGTAGACTTGCTTGGTCTAAGCCATGGGCATGCTTTATAGGTTTTCAGTAGATAAATGTGAAAACAGAGTGCAGTCAGACTGGTGAAAGTTTATAAATGAAGTGGATGAACTGAGACTTCACCATAACAGGCATCAGGAAGCTGTTTCAGACCTAGGACAGTGATGATTTACTGAAAATTTATATTCCCAAGGTTAGACAAATAAAGACCTTTGCCTTTTTATAATGGTTAACTTTTTCTCTTAACAGATACAAAGCCTCACAGAGACTGATCTCTCAGGATATCCATAGTAACACATACAATTACAAAAGCACTTTTTCTGTGGAAATTGTTCCAATATGCAAGGTACTTTTTCTCATTTAATTAATCCATGTCCTTAATTGGTTTATATGTAATTATTAGCTCCTGATTTCATTCTGGGATTGGTTAAACATTTAGAATAACTTCTTAATGATTTCTGACACATTTTAGTCATGTTAAAAAGGTTTAAGAGTAATCATGCTTAAAATTATAAATTTTTGGTGTACTAATTAAAAGACCTCATTGCAATTTTTAAGGCATATATTCCTTAAACTTTGCAGTCCTAGTGGACACATGATAGTTATATGAAACTGGATTTTGGCATGATAAAATTAAAGAATATTATGGAAGGAGAGCATTGAATTATTTTTGTGATTTTAAAAATATCTGAGTAATAAGATATAGATTATCATTTTTTTAATGACCATCCATTATTTTATATAGATATAAAATTAAATTAGGAAATATTTTTCTCCTCATAAGAACTTAGGATTTACTCTCTTTACAACTTTCATACATAACATACAGGTTTGTTAATTATATTTATCATGTTGTGCATTATATCCTTCATAGTCATTGATCTTATAACTGGAAGTTTGTGCCTTTTGACTACGGTCATCCAATTACTCTTTCCCCTTGCCCCCACCCCCACCACTTCTGGTAGTTGCAGATCTGATCTCTTTTTCTAAAGACAAAAATTGTCATTGCATTAATTGTACTAAGGTAAAACTCTGCTTCAAAAAATATAAATGATTTAAAATTCAACAAATAGTTACTGGGGATCTGTTGTAGAAGACTGTGTATTAAGGACTGTGTCCTAGATGTCTCTGCTACATAGGAACTTACATGTCTATGTTTAAATCACTAATAATAAGTGCTATAATTTATTGTGAGCATTTTGCATAAAGGTACTTTCTGAGTACTTAAGTATGTTTCACCTGTTTAGTCTCATAACAACTGGAGTAAATCATACCATCATTCTGAAGATGAGTAAACTGAAGCTTGGGGAGGTTAGATGATTTGTCCAAAGTTAACAACAAAAGGCAGAGAAGGCAATGGCAAGCCACTCCAGTACTCTTGCCTAGAAAATCCCATGGATAGAGGAGCCTGGTAGGCTGCAGTCTGTGGGGTCGCTAAGGGTCGGACACGACTGAGCGACTTCACTTTCACTTTTCACTTTCACACATTGGAGAAGGAAATGGCAACCCACTCCAGTGTTCTTGCCTGGAGAATCCCGGGGACGGGGGAGCCTGGTAGGCTTCTGTCTGTGGGGTCACACAGAGTCGGACACGACTGAAGTGACTTAGCAGCAGCAGCAACAACAAAAGGAAGCCAGGATTTGTACCTAGGTCTGTGACTCTAAGGCTGTAAATCTATTATCACTAATTAGTACAGACTGAACAGTACCATGAAATGATGGCTTAAACAGAGTCAGCAAATTTTTTTTTGTAAACAGCCAGATAGTAAATAGTTGCAGTTTTTAGGTTATATAGTCTGTTTTGCAACTACTCAGCTATGCTGTTGTTGCACAAAATTGGCCATAGATAATAGGTAAATGAAGGGCTGAAGCTGTGTTCCAGCAAAACTTTATTTACAAATATTTGCCTCAGGGTCTTATTTTGCAGACCCCCAGTTTAAATAAAACAGTGAATCTAGGTGAGAGGACATATTTAGGCCTTGTGTATTAAGTGCTTTCAGTGATTCAGATAGGTGTCTGAATGAATACACAGTGTAAAGAAGTTTTTCCATTAATCTTTGGAGAATCTTAGTAAGTTTCAGGAAAAAAAGACTGAGCTAGATGCCAGTAAGGATGTACAGAATGTCCTTTTGGTGAGGGAGCCTCTGATTGTGAATAGATACAGCTTAAAATATAATCCAGACCCCTTTTAGATTTTAATAACATCTTAAAATCAGATCGCCACATTGGTGTTAGTATGTCCTGGTGCACACAGAGGCATATGTATTCTTGGGGGGGGCATTAGATCTTTGATTACACGTTGGTACATGTAGGCAAGAAGGAGGAACATATGGCTCCTCTTAAATTTTTATGGAGAGTAAATGAAGTCACACTGTATTAACACAGAGTAATAAGCAAGGATTCACACTTCAATAAAATTGAACTAAACAGCATGGTGACTAGGATCTTTAAAATACTTTTTAAAGCCATTTTATTAAGACAATTATCTCCGTCTTAAGAAGGTGTAGCTTATTTTCTATTTCTGCAGGGTCTGATTCTCTTAAGCCATTTGTTGATACATAGAATTAACAATGACATTTTGGTTTGATCAAATGCACGTTGATCAGGTTTAAATTGATGAGTATCAAAGACTCCTACTTATTATTTGCTTCACACTAAATGTTAGTTCTTATTCCTAGGATAATGTTGTTTGTCTGTCTCCAAAACTGGCACAAAGCCTGGGAAACATGAACCAGATTTGTGTGTGTATTCGAGTAACAAGTGTCATCCACCTCATAGATCCAAATACCCTACAAGGTAAGTTTTAGAAACTGCCTTGACACTTCTATTTAAAAAATAGTAATAATTTGTTAATGTTAATTTTATCAAGTATTCTCAGTAATATTGTTTTAAAAAATTAGTTAAAATTAACACTGTACAGTGTTTAAAACACTGGAATTTTTTAACACTTTTGGTTAGTTGCCCTTGTGTTTTTTTTTTTGAAGAAAAATTTCTTTGAATTTTTAAGTTTTTATTAATCTTATCCCATTTATTTTTCTGAACTGGACTTATTTACCTCTTTTATTTTTTATGACTAATTATTTAAGTTCATTATCAAATTTTAGTGTAGAGCATATGTTTTAAAGTTTGGAACATCTGACTTAAAAAGAAGACCCTATATTGATAGGTGTCTCTCTGTACTTGGTTGCATCTCCTACTTGATTGTTTTCATACGTTTACTGTAATACAAGTTTTCTTTTATAAAACATTGAATTTATTTTGATATTTTCTAGAAAGTCATTTATTATCCTTATCAATTAGAATTCATCAGTCAAAATTCTGTTTGCAGTATTGGGATGAACATCTGTCAGGTCGAAATTTATTTCCCATAAACTAAACACCTAAGATGGCTGATAATGTGTTAAATAAAATGCCAGCACATTAAACAGCTATACAGCTGATTGGATCTGATCTTATTTTAAAGGTACTTGTTAGTAGCTACTTAAGATATTTTTGACACCTGGTATTTCTCTTACTCCCTGGGAAATTTGGGGTTAATTATGGAAATAAACGGAGAAGGCGATGGCACCCCACTCCAGTACTCTTGCCTGGAAAATCCCATGGGCGGAGGAGCCTGGCAGGCTGCAGTCCATGGGATCGTGAAGAGTCGGACACGACTGAGCAACTTCACTTTCACTTATCACTTTCATGCATTGGAGAAGGAAATGGCAACCCACTCCAGTGTTCTTGCCTGGAGAATCCCAGGGACAGGGAGCCTGGTGGGCTGCCGTCTATGGGGTTACGCAGAGTCGGACACGACTGAAGTGACTTAGCAGCAGCAGCAGCAGCAGCATAGGAATAAATGATGTCCCTTGCAGTGTGAGTTGCCACTCTGGTTTCTGTTGACCTGATGCTTCCCAGTTCACTGTATCAACTTCTTCCTAGTTAACATATTTGATGGCTTTTGAAATACTTCAATTCTTTCATTCTTTAATGTTCTGTGTTTCCTCTTAGTTGCAGATATTGATGGGAACACTTTCTGGAGTCACCCTTTCAATAGTTTATGCCATCCCAAACAACTGGAGGAGTTTATTGTTATGGAATGCAGCATAGTCCAAGATATAAAACGCAGTGCAGGTGCTGGAATGATATCAAAAAAGGTAAGTTCCATCCTGTTCACCTTCCCCTAATCCTAACTTACTGTTTTAGTCTCCCTCTCTCACTCTTTTTTTTTTTTTAATTTGTTAGTAATTCCAAAGTGTGGTTCCAAATAAGCTAACACCACATTCAGTTAAAAATGCGTCTTGTGTTTGTATGCCATTTGCTTTTAACATGTGGCCATTGTGGTAAAAACTATCAGACTTACACTGTCTGATAAGTTAATTCTTTCTCTTTAATATTAAAATGTTATTATGAAAAGGTATTTCTTTTACTTTTTGTATAGAAGGAGCAAATGAGAAGCTTAACTCTTTCACTTTTTAAAAAATTTCAAACATTTTGAATTAAATATATATATATTATCACTAAATACTGAATACTTCAATATGCATCTATAAAACCTCGAAACATTTGCTACATAATCAAAGTATTATTGTACATATCAACTATATAGCTTGCCAAATTTCTTCATTTGTCCCAAAGTGTCTTTTATGGTTTGTTCAAACCAGTACCTATCTGGGGACTGACTGTACATTAAATTTGAATATTGTACCTCTTAAATAATAATAGTACCCACTCTTTTTTTCTAATTTATTTTTTTTATGATACCAACTTTCTAAGGCAACTAGGCCATTTATTTTGTGGATTTATATTCTCATTTCCTCATGATGTTATTTAACTTGCTCCATAATCTCTTATGTTTCCTTTAAAAGTGGATCTGAAGTTTCATTTAAATTTAGGATATTTTTTTTTTTGTCAGAACATTTCAGAGGTGATGATATGTACCTTTTGTGATATATCAACAGGCAAATAATGTTTGATTGTTTGATAGCCAGATATCTCTGTTGAAATTTTTGAATTTTTTCCCTTTGTTCCTGCCTTCTTCCTCCTCCTTCTTTCCCTCGCTGCCTGTCTCCCTTCTACTCAGATTGCCTCAAATGTAGCCAGTGGCAGCCTCATCAGAATAGTTTTTGTCGTTTAAAAAAAATTGTTTTTTAATAACTTTTACTTTTTGCGACTGAACTGAACTTTTTTGTGGCGGGGGCGGCTTCCCTGGTACCTCAGATGATAAAGGATCCACCTGCAATGCAGGAGACCAGGGTTCAATCCCTGGGTTGAGATTGCCTGGAGAAAGATTTTTTTTTAGAACAGTTTTAGGTTCATACCAAAATTAATAGTAGATAAAGATTTCCTGTATACCCCTTGCCTCCACACATTGATAGCCTCCTCCATTGTCATTGCCTTTCTCCCACCAAAAGAGTGGTACATTTGTTAAAATTTATAAATAGATTTATGGACCTGTAATTTATGTCCACATTGACATGTTATAATCACACAAAATGATTACATATTTGACATTACAGTTCACTCTTAGTATTGTACTGTCTATGAGTTTGGACAAATGAAATCATATAATGACATGTATACATCATTATAGTATCATGCAGGATATTTTCATTTCCCTTAGAACCTGCTGTGCTCTGACTATGCATTTTCTACTCCCTCCTAACCCCTGGCAATCACTGTTTTTTTTTTTTTTAAATACTGTCTCTATAGTTCTGCCTTTTCCAGAATGTCATATAGTCTTCTCCTATTCGACTTGTATAGTCTTTTTATATTGACTTCTTTCACTTAGTAGTGTGTGTTTAAGGCTCCTCCGTGTCTTGGCTTAATAGCTTCTTTTTTGTAAGTGCAAAGTATTGTCTTGATATCCCACCGTTTACTCATTCACCTACTGAAGGACATATTGGTTGCTTCCAAGTTTTGGCAGTTATGAGTAAGTTACTGTAAACATTCCTTTGCATGTTTTTGTGTGGACATGAGTTTTCAGCTTCTTTGGGTAAATACCAAGGAACATATTTAATTCTGTAAGAAACCACCGAAGTGCCTTCCAAAGTGATGGTATCATTTTGCACTCCCACTAGCAGTCTATGAGAGCTCCTGTTACTTCACATCTTCACCAACATTTGGTGGTGTCAGGATTTTGGATTTATCCGTGTTTAGGATTTGGGCCATCCTAATAGGTGTATGATGGTATCTCATTGTCAATTTATATTTCCCTGATAACTCATGATGAGGAGTATTTGCTCATGCTTATCTGCTATCTGTATGTCTTCTTTTGCGAGTTGTTGGTTAAGGTCTTTGGCCCATTTTTTTAATCAGATTGTTTTTTTCTAATTTTTGAGTTTTAATAGTTATTTATGTATTTTGGATGATGTCCTTTTTTAGATGTGTTTTCTGGAAATATTTTCTCCCAGTATAATTTATCTTCTTATTCTTTTGACATTGTCTTTCATAGAGCAGAAGTTTCTAATTTAATGAAGTCCAGTTTATCATCTGTTCTTTCATGGATCCTGCCTTTGTTTTACTTACAAAGTCATTGCCAAACCCAAGGTCAGCTAGATTTTTCCTTTTGTTATCTTCTAGGAGTTTTATAGTTGTATGTTTTCCACTTAGGTCTATGATCCATTTTGAGTTAGTTTTTGTGGAAGGTGTAAGGTTTGTGTCTAGATGGACTTTTTTTTTTTTTGCATGCCGATGTCCAATTGATTGGGCTTTTCTGGTGGCTCAGCAGTAAAGAATCTGCCTGCAGTCCAAGAGTTGCAGGAGATGTGGGTTTGATCCTTGGGTTGGGAAGATCCCCTGGAGGAGGGCATGGCAACCCACTCCAGCATTCTTGCCTGGAGAATCCTCTGGAGAGAGGAGCCTGGTCCATAGGGTTGCGAAGAGTCGGACATAACTAAAGCAACTTGCTTGCATGCATCCAGTTGATCAAGCACCATTTGTTGAAAAGACTGTCTTTGCTCCATTGTGTTGCCTTTGCTTCCTTGTAAAAGATCGGTTGATTGTGTTTTTGTGGGTACACTTCTGGACTCTGTTTTGTTCCATTGATCTATTTGTTTATTCTTTTGTCAGTGCCTCACTGCCTTGATTTCTGTAGCAGTTTAGTAAGTCTTAAAGTTAGGTAGTGTCATTCCTACAACTTTGTTCTTCTCCTTCAAAATCTTGTTGACTATTCAGGATCTTTTGCTTATCTATTTAAACTTTAAAATCAATTCTTAATACCCACAAAAAAATCTTATTGGGATCTTTAAAAAATTGAAACGTAGTTGATGTATAGTAGTTTATTTTCTATATACAAGTGATTTGATATTTGCATAATATTATGAAATGATCACCATGGTAAGTCTAGTTACCATCTGTTGCCATACGAAGGTATTACAGTATGACTGACTGTATTCTTTATGTTTTATATTATACCTATGTGGCTTAACATGGGATTTTGATCAGAATAGGTCAAGTTGGGCAGAACTTAAATCTTGACAATATTGAGTTTTCCTTTCTCTGAACATGTAACTTCTTTGTGTTCTTTGATTTTGTTCATGAGAGTTTTGTAGTTCTCATACAGATTTTATACATAGTTTGTTAGACTTAAGTGTCTCATTTTTGGGTGCTAATGTAAATGGTGTTTTAACATTTCAGGTATCATTTTTTTGTATTGGTAAACAGGAAAATGACTTTCATTTATATCCTTGTAGCCTGTAACCTTGCTATATATATATTCAGGAGCTTGTTGGTCCATTTAAATTTTCTGTGTAGATGACCATGTCATCTGCAAAGATAATTTTATTTTCACCTTCCCAGTCTATATACCTTGCATTTCCTTATCTTTTGTATTAGCTAGGGTTTCCAATAGGATATTGCAAATGAGTAGTGAGAGGGGACATTTTTGCCTTGTACCTGATCTTAGAGGGAAAGCTCCACAAGTTTCTGACCATTAAGTATAATGTTAGTTGTAATTTTTAAATAGATACTCCTTATCAAGTGAAGGACGTTTCCCCTCTATTTCTAGTTTACTGAGAGTTTTTATCATGAATGGGTGTTGGATTTTGTCAAATGCTTTTTATCTATTGATAACATTGTGTGATTTTTTTTTTTGTTTTTAGCCTGTTGTTGATGCCTGATGGGCTCCATTAACTTGATTTTCAAATGTTGCACTGGCCTTGCATGCATGTGTTACATTCCACTTGGTAATGGTGTACAGTTCTTTTAGATTTTGTTGAGTTTTAAATCTGTGTTCATGAGAGACTGGTCTGTAGTTTACTTTCCTTGTAATGTCTTTGTCTGGTATTGATTTTAGGGTCATGTTGGGCTTGTCAGTGAGTTAGAAAGTGTTCCCTGTGCTTCTGCCTTCTGGAGAAGATTCTAGAGGGATGGTATATCTCCCTTAAATGTTTGCTAGAATTCACCAGTGAATCCATCAAGGCCTGATGCTTTCTGTTTTGAAAGATTATTAATTATTGACTCAGTTTCTTAATAGCTATAGATGTATTCTTATATCCTTTGACATGACTTTCTTTACTAGTCTTTGAAAGGATCCTTACATTTTGGGATAACACCACAACATTTAGGTGTTCTAAAATCGCATTGTGTAGTCCTTACCCCAGTATCTGAAATCAGATATTTCTTCAAGCATGTCAGTCCTGTTTTCTCTACTTATGAAAGTAGTATTTAAGGAGCTATTTAAGTAGTATTTAAGGTGTTATCATTTAAACACCACCACTTCCTCTCCAACATATATAAAGCTAGATATTATTATTTTTTTTGTTTTCAGAAAATACATTGTTAGAATTTAGCCTTTCCCTGGTAATTTGCTTTTTTTTCTCTCCCCACCCCCCCAGTTTTCCCCTAAATCCCGGACCTGTCTGTAAACGTCAGTTTTTTCCTCTGTCTTTACCTCTTCTTTTTATCTCTTTGAGATTCTTTAATTCTATCTATAATTCTTAGTGTTTTGCTCTGAATCCCATTTTACTTGGGTTGTTTTTGTTAGTAAAAGATATTGGCATGGCTATACTTAATTCAGCCAGGAAATCTGAAATGTCATTTACAATTGCTTATAAAATTCCATGTTGGAAAGGGCCTTTAGTGGTTTTTTGCTTAAAAAGTTCAAACTTGAGATGATGTTTCCATGATAGTTTTTTTAAAAAGTTATACCTCAAAATACTAGACATTCAGAAAATTAATTTGTTGAAGATTTGGGTGCTGTTGTGGCAGTGGTGCTGCTGGGATTGTTAGATTATTTTCTATGAACTCCGGTGTTTTTAACCTTATGTGTAAAACATAAGGTGTTACTTAAGATATTTGCTGTATTTAAATGAAGATTCCCCTGCTTTCTAGTAGGTGGCTTCCCAGGTGTGCAGTGGTAAAGAGTCTACCTGTCAATGTAGGAGATGCAGGGTTTGGAAAATTCCCCGGAGAAGGAAATGGCACCCCACTCCAGTATTCTTGCCTGGAGATCTCATGGACAGTGGAGCCTGGAGGGCTACAGTCTATGGGATTGCAGAGTTGTACGTGACTGAACACACGCACGGATGCATGTACTTTATTCTTTTTGCTCAGTCTTTGTTGGGTAATCTCCCTGTGAATACATTTCTTTTGAAAGTTCTACATATGTGTCTGCTTTTAGGTGATAATGTTAATGTATTCTAGAAGCCTTGAATAAAATCTTAACAAAAATATTTATTTTATGAATTACTTGTGAGTTTTTCTCTACTCATAGTTCAGTAATTGGTTAATTTTGACAGTGTTTCAGAGGTCTGGAAAGTCAAACACTTTTAATTTAAAATGAAAATCAGAAACCAAAATCAACATTGTATTTAACTTTTCTAGAGATGCTTTTTGAGTTATGCCTAGATTATTGAAGAGTTCATTTTCTTCCCTGTTAAGCATACCCTCGGGGAAGTCTGGGTACAGAAAACATCTGAAATGAATACAGATAAACAGTATTTTTGTCGCACTCATTTGGGACATCTTCTAAATCCTGGAGACCTGGTGTTGGGGTTTGTATTATTTTATATTATTTTAAACTGCCCAGTCGCATTGCAAATTTTCTCTGGGAGCCAGCAGAGCTATCTAGAATAAAGTTGTTTCTACTAAAAAGAATTTAAGAATTCTTAGGAGCTGTATAATAGCTCACTTTATTATTGATAAATAAATTACTGATTGGACAGAAGCTTATAATTATTCCATTTTGGCCATTATCTTAGAGTCACTTGTTACAAGATTTTGAGTAATTGATCCCTGAAATTGTATGATAAGATTATGTGTATAGTTTTTTTGGGAGCAAGTGGTTTTTTGTTAGGCATATGCTGCTGTTAAAATAAATTTCACCTTTAAAATATGGCAGCTATATATGTAAGGGGTCTTTATGGGCATAGGATAGCCCATTCTGATGCAGAACTTAATAAGCTTGCCTTAAACATTACTTTTGCTCTTGGGGTTTCACTTCTTTATACTGGAGAATGAAGGGTGTTTTGTTTTTGTTGTTTATAAATGAAATGGAGCCATCTAACTGAATCCTAACATTAGACTGATATATATCTGTTTTGTTCTTTTACAAGAGTATGGTAAGGTGGGCAATAGTGGATGACTTGTGAAACTCAGAGATAGAATGCATTATTATCTTTACTGTGATCTATAGAAGCCTATTCACTGCACAACTTCTGAAGTGGGAAAGCATGTTAAATGCTTGATCTTAGGAGGAACTGTTAGGTGATCATTTATAAAACAACATGGAAAGTGTAAGTGTGTCATTAATTGTTTCATTGTTTTCATTTCAGGTTTGATTTGGTCAACTGTAACTTAAATGATGAACATGTCAACAAAATGAAATCAGATAGAGTCCCAGATGTGGTAAGGCTTTAGATTTTCCCCCCTTTTTTCTTGTGTTGTTGGGGATTAATGTAACTATTATGGGGAAGATACATGAGTTCACATTTTTTGAAAATAATAAACTTAGAGATTTCTTTTGAAATTACTGTTAAGTTATAATAGCAAAATCTTTATGTAAGATAATTATTCTTTGATAATCTCAAAATCCAAGATTTATTGAGTTTGTTTTCTCTTACCAAATTTTCATTCTGTCAAATTGCTTGATAGTGTCTATAGAGCAAAAATAAATTTACAGCTAAAATTGGTGACCTTTATTTTGTTCATTCTTTTAGGCTCAGTTTATTTCATGCCTTTTTTCTTCATTTTTTTGGCGGCAGCTCATATAGATCTTATTTAGTTCCCTGACTGGCGATCAAGCCCGTGCTTCCTACAATGGAAGCGTGGAGTCTTAACCACTGCCAGGAAAGTCCCTCATGTATTGTTAAGAAGGCATTTAAAGTTAACACCATCATTCAGGTTTGAATATAATTATTAGTTGAAAATAATCTTCACAGTATTAAGTCTTAGAAAGGATGTTGCTTCCGAAAAAAAAAAAATGTTAAGTTTTAACATGAGTTTATAAGAATCAGGAGCAACAGTGAATGTGAAATGTGAAAAGCTATCTCCTGTTTGCCTAACTTAATGTTTTAAAATAAATATTGTGCTCGCTTCGGCAGCACATATACTAAAATTGGAACGATGCAGAGAGGATTAGCATTGCCTCTGTGCAAGGATGACAGGCAAATTCGTGAAGTGTTCCATATTTTTTAAAAAATAAATAAATAAAATAAATACTGATCTCTTTAGCTGTGGGCAGACATCAAGTCGTGGCATAAGAAGGACTCCGCTCTTCGTCACCCAATTGTGCTTTTATTAATTAATAAATTAGGAAACAGAAACATGGTTTAGGTGTAAGTCTAAATAGGTATTTCTCAAAGAGGTCATAAAGAGAAGATTAGAATGGTCTTATAAGATTTTGTGAAATTATTTAATCCCCACTTTATTAAATTGTTCTAGGATATATAGTTGTGAATATATATATATGTAGTCTATAAGTATTTATTAGTAGGAATATGAGGGAGAAAAATTGTCTTCCTTATAATGTTTCAGAATGACTTACATGAATGGTAGTGGAAAAATGAACTTTGATGTAACAGAAGGAAAAAACCACCAGAAACATGAAATTTTTAATATAAAAAAGTCTCAGTCACTGGAAAATTTCAGTTAGTAAATTTAGCAGTTATACACATAAGGCTAAGTGCATTCTCATAAAATACTAAGTACTTTAATAAAAACGTTGAAAGTTCTGACACTGCTTCTTGATCTGTACTCCTTTCCTTTGAGGTATAACCACTATCATCAGTTAGTGGTCTTTCTGGCATTCCCATAACCTTTCATTTAAAAAATTTCATTGGCCTTTGTTTGAGGTACTGTTACTTAGTTCCCATTTTTTATAATTTTGCAAATATTTCTTTAGGTATTAATCAAGAAGAGCTATGACCGTACCAAACGTCAGCGTCGTAGGAACTGGAAACTGAAAGAACTTGCAAGAGATAGAGAAAACATGGATACAGATGATGAAAGGTTCCACTTCATTTATACTTTTTATGTTGTCCCAAAGGAAATCTTTTTGATAAATCTTTATGGTTTTTATATCATCAAGAAATAGTTACCACATGTTTGCTTCTTGTACACAATACTAATTTTGTTTTCTTATCAATATGTTGTTTGGATCAGGATGAGCAGATATAATGACCTTTACCACAGATCTAGTTATTTTTTCCTAATTTGTGACCTGACAATTGCAGTGTTGTTAACAGATGATTCATTTGAAAATATAATGAGTTCTTATAGGTCCAGAGTATAATCCACAAAGTATAATGATAACCTTATGGATATCACAGAGAGCAAATGAGATGAGTTCAGTTCAGTTCAGTCACTCAGTCGTGTCCGACTCTCCGCGACCCCATGAACCACAGCACGCCAGGCCTCCCTGTCCATCACCAACTCCCGGAGTACACCCAAACTCATGTCCACAGAGTCAGTGATGCCATCCAGCCATTCTCGGTCGTCCCCTTCTCCTCCTGCCCCCAACCTTTCCCAGCATCAGAGTCTTTTCAGTGAGTCAGCTCGTCGCATGAGGTGGCCAAAGTATTGCAGTTTCAGCTTTAGCATCAGTCCTTCCAATGAACACCCAGGATCGATCTCCCTTAGAATGGACTGGTTGGATATCCTTGCAGTCCAAGGGACTCTCAAGAGTCTTCTCCAACACCACAGTTCAAAGGCATCAATTCTTCGGCGATCAGCTTTCTTCACAGTCCTACTCTCACATCCATACATGACCACGGGAAAAACCATATCCTTGACTAGACGGACCTTGGTTGGCAAAGTAATGTCTCTGCTTTTTAATATATTATCAAGGTTGGTCATAACTTTCCTTCCAAGGAGTAAGCGTCTTTTAATTTCATGGATGCATTCAGCATCTGCAGTGATTTTGGAGCCCCAAAAAATAAAGTCTGACACTGTTTCCACTGTTTTTCCATCTATTTCCCATGATGTGATGGGACCAGATGCCATGATCTTTGTTTTCTGAATGTTGAGCTTCAAGCCAACCTTTTCACTCTCCTCTTTCACTTTCATCAAGAGGCTTTTGAGTTCCTCTTCACTTTCTGTCATAAGGGTAGTGTCATCTGCATATCTGAGGTTATTGAGATTTCTCCCAGCAATCTTGATTCCAGCTTGTGCTTCTTCCAGCCCAGCGTTCCTCATGATGTACTCTGCATAGAAGTTAAATAAGCAAGGTGACAATATACAACCTTGACGCACTCCCTTTCCTATTTGGAACCAGTCTGTTGTTCCATGTACAGTTCTGACTGTTGCTTCCTGAGCAAATGAATACTTATGACTTAATGTAAAAGAAAACAGCTCTCTGATACCAAATATACTGGTTTTCAATTTAAGGAGAAATGAAGATGCTGTGTTCTAGAAAAATTTATTGAATGATTAGAAGAGTGGCTTTAATGATGACATTAATAATATTGATATATATGAATGAAAAGTTTAAATAAAGTTATGTCTTGAAATGTGAGTGGGAGACAGCAGTATTTCTGAAATATAGTCTTATAGTGTAATTTAAAATAAGTACGTTATGTATAAATATATAATATTAAATAGATATTGTAAGTACATATTTAACTTTTCATCTATAGTCTTAAAAATGTTTGTATTTCAACTTTGGGGGGAGAGGGTAAAGTATGAAGGAGTCTTCTCATTGTCTTATATTTAATGTCCCCTTATATTCAAGTATGGCTTCCCTGATAGTTTAGTTGGTAAAGAATCCGCATGCAATACAGAAGACCCTGGTCGATTCCTGGGTCAGGAAGATCTGCTGGAGAAGGGAAGGCTACCCACTCCAGTATTCTTGGGCTTCCCTTGTGGCTTAGCTGGTAAAGAATCTACCTGCAATGTGAGAGACCCGTGTTCGATCCCTGGGTTGGGAAGATCACCTGCAGAAGACAATGGCTACCCACTCCAGTATTCTGGCCTGGAGAATTTTATAGCCTGTATAGTGAGTGGGGTCACAAAGAGTCAGACACTACTGAGCGACTTTCACTTATATTCACGTGTGTATTGTTTTTTATTAATCAGAGGTAATTTTGAAGGAAAATATTTTTCAAAAACCTGTCATATTTATTTAAGATCCATATTTGACCTTCAGTTGTTATTTTTAAAGATTTTAATACTTGGAACACACTTACATTGTAATGCTGAAAATGAAGACGACATTGACTTCATACTTTTTGGTAAAGGAGAGATACTTAAATGTTTCTTTATCCTTCTGTAGGCAATACCAAGATTTCCTTGAGGATCTTGAAGAAGATGAAGCAATTAGAAAAAATGTGAACATTTATAGAGGTTGGTGGATAAGGAGTATTTAAGTTGTATCTTTTGTAAATAAATAATTATTGCAGTATGAGTATCTTGATATCTTAAAATTCAATTCCATAAATGACTTCTATTGTATTTTCTAAAACTACTCTAAACATTTACCCATCTTCCCCCTAAAAAAAACTCCCAAACTTTCACAACAGTAAAATATTGTTTACTTTGCTACATTTATATAATTTGCATCCTAGCATGTTCCCTCAATTTGCTGACCCCTGTACAAATGGATAGTTATTCATACATTTATGCAAGTTCAGTCATTCAGTGCATATTTAAATGCCTGCTCTGGACGTGATATAAGTGCTACAGATATAGTATGGTTAAATAGTAGTAATGATGGGGAGGGCAGGTATTTGCATATTTGTATTTATTTGAAGTTCTCTTTATATTTTGTCTTAGATTCAACCATTCCTGTGGAAAGTGACACAGATGATGAAGGAGCACCTCGAATTAGTCTGGCTGAGATGCTTGAAGACCTTCACATTTCTCAAGATGCTACTGGCGGCGAAGGTGAATCGATGATGACCTGAGATCGTGTTGTGTATGGTTTCCACATCTGTAGGGTCGGGGTGTTGGAAAAAATACTTTTACTGTCTGTTCTGTCTATGCCTTCACATTGAGAGAAGAGAAATTTAGTTTAAAACCTGAATAAATGCAACTATTTCACTTACTCACTTGAAGAACTGAAAACAGTTGATGGCTTTGAAGTTTTAGATAAAAAATGATGGAGAATGGAATTATTACTGAAATTTAGGCCATTTACAAATAGAAGTTTATTGGCTTGCCTTTTTTTATGAGACATTAGTATTTTCACATACTGTATAGCCCTGGGTTTAAAAGCTTGCAAGTTGTGATTTCTTGTAGGTTACCTAAACCTTTAAGCACTAAACATGCTTTTACATTCTTTTTATATTGATCGCTTTAGTGGAAGAGCATATGAAAAGTCATTTTTAATATGAACTTGTAGGCACTTTAATCTACTTTAGATCATTTTTATATCCTTGGCATAGGAAAATTGGGACATTCAGTAGGAAAGTTACCTTTTTTTATTTGTAATGTTTACATCTTCAAAAGCTGTTAGCTGGGGATAAATCTTACTTTTTATTGCAGAAGAAGGTATATTTAAAATATTTACAAATTATATAGCAAACAGAGTATTGAAAGGTTAAATAATAATTTATTCCTTAATTGTTTTGGTCTGTGCCAGCAGCTTAGTGTTGTAACTGCTTATGTTATAAAAATGTCTTCCTGTCTCTACAAGAGTTTTGCTTTTAAAATTTTGGTTTACAAATTGAGAAGGAATTCTATCTTTATAAGTTTGTTTCATTGAACACATCACCATCAAAAAGAATGTTAGAATCCAGCATATGGATGATGATATAATATAAATGATCTTCTTGCTTTATAAAACCATGAATCAGATTTAATTAGGAAATACCTTTCATATCCTTGAAGGGAAAGCATTGGTTTGGTTTTTAAAGTGTTCAGAAAATGAAGTTTTAAGATCCTATTTCTATAAGCAAGATAACTGAGCATGCCAGAACTATGAGCCAACTCATAAATTCTATATATATCACTAAATAAGGAAATTGAGTAAGTGCTGAATGGAGCACTTTCCTATTTAAGATTTGACTCCTTAATCCTGAAGTTATGAATAAAGCCTTGTTCTTTCTAAAGTGACTTCTTTTCTGTCTGCATATTTAAAGTTTTTACCTGTGGTCTGTCTTTATCCCTTCTATGTCAGGACTTTAAAAAGCATGAAAATAAAAACAATCTCCCCCTTTTTTGTGTCCTTGAAGTGATTATGTTTGTGTCGTATTTAAGTTTCTTGCAGTTTTCTGAGATAGAATTAGTGTTTCTTACTTGTTTTGATGTTGTGTCTTTCTGAGTAATGAAATCTGTTGGTTGAAAGAAGGCTGTGACAAGATGAGGGAATATAGCTAAAAGCAAAGCTGTTAGCCAAGAGTGTGCAGCTATACTGCCTTGCTAAGTCTGCCATTTTAGAGGACAGTTCCCAGGCTTATGGGTCCCGAAATACTCTTGTTGATGTCCCAGAGTTGATACGATTTGGGAAATGCTGGTATTAATCAGAACCACAGAACCCTGATTTATAACCCAGTTTATCAATACGAATGATTTCTCAGTCAATATGATTATTTTTTTATAGCCAGATCTGCACATCAAGCCACTCTAGGCAAAAGGCCCTTGATGAA
This sequence comes from Moschus berezovskii, assembly GCF_049115385.1. Lineage (NCBI taxonomy): Eukaryota > Metazoa > Chordata > Mammalia > Artiodactyla > Moschidae > Moschus > Moschus berezovskii. The sequence continues at coordinate 129,061,893 of NC_142460.1, read as the reverse complement.
CAGGGGAGCAGTTGAGGGCAGAGAGTTGCTTCAGTAGTTAAGACACTTAACAGCATCAAGCTAGTTCCTTGCCACAGTAGAACATTCCAGGCTTTGTGCTGGGACACCGTTCTCTGGTCAGTTTTGGAGTAAGTACTAAGAGCATGTCCATGACTCTTAATTTTATTAAATGTGTTCATGGTGATTCTTACCTTTAGATAACTTGATCTGTTATTTTTAGCCTGAAGGATGTTTATTTTAAAAAATAATTGAATTTTGACATAATTTCAGACAAAAGTTTCAGAATAGTACAAAGAATTCCTGGAAACCCTTCACTCAGATTTGCCAAATGTAAACACAACCTTATTTTTTTTCTTTGTCTTTTAAATTATTTATTTTTCCTGAGCCATTTATGAGTAACACCCTAAATACTTGTTTTTTTTCCTCTCCAAAGCAAGGAATTCTCTTATGTAATCACAGTGCAATAATCAAAATCAGAGAATTAACATTGACACAATATTGTTATCTAATCAGTGGACCACACTGAAATTTTGTTATTTATCCCATCTATAATAAAGTCCTTACCTAAGATTGTGTTGTGTGGAGTTCTCTTTCTGGGCTTTTTTGATCTGAACCCGTTCCTGAGTTTTTTTAAAGGTGTAATTGGCATTTTTGAGGAGTCCAAACGAGTTGTTTTTGTAGAATGGCCTTAGTTTAGCCTTGTCTGATATTTCCTCACAATTATGTTAAGCCCTTTTAGCAGGATTACCCTAGATGTAGTGTTAAATTCTCATTGCATTGCATCAGGAAATGTATGATGTTGATTAGTCTAGGTGATTTCAGACCTTGGGTTATTTTAAGTTGGTTTTCTGTTTGAAGGGATTAAAAGACTTGATCCTTTGCTGTTGTTATTTTAACTTGATTTTTCTTTTTAAATTCATTAGTTTATAAATGGTGAAGCATATGCTTTGATTTATAGTTCTTTGAGTTTTAACATAGTTCAGTTCAGTCGCTTAGTCATGTCCGACTCTTTGATCCTTATAATTGCCACTACAATTAAAAAAAATTTATCATCCTCCCAGCTCCCCTGAATTCCCTTTGCTACCCCCTTTGTTTTCAAACTGTTCACCTATCCTTCACCCTGCCGACTTCCAGTCTAGTTTTTTAAATTTAAGGTATGCTTTTTCCAAAATATATAATATGAAATCATAGAGTATGTAGCCACTTAAATCTGCTTCTTTTCAAATAGGGTGGTGCAGTTGAGATTTGTCTAAGTTGTGGTACATATCAGGAGTTTGTTACTTTTATTTTGAATACTGTTACATTGGTTGTACCACAGTTTATCCATTCCCCTGTTGAGATACATTTGAATTTCCAGGTTTTGATGATTAGGAGTAAAGCTCTTGTGAACATTTGTGTTTCAGTTCAGTTCAGTTGCTCAGTCGTGTCCGACTCTTTGCGACCCCATGAATCACAGCACGCCAGGCCTCCCTGTCCATCACCAACTCCCAGAGTCCACTCAAACTCATGTCCATCGAGTCGGTGATGCCATCCAGCCATATCATTCTCTCTCGTCGCGTTCTCCTCCTGCCCCCAATCCCTCCCAGCATCAGAGTCTTTTCCAGTGAGTCAACTCGTTGTGTGAGGTGGCCAAAGTATTGGAGTTTCAGCTTCAGCATCAGTCCTTTCAGTGAACACCCAGGATTGATCTCCTTTAGAATGGACTGGTTGGATCTCCTTGCAGTCCAAGGGACTCTCAAGAGTCTTCTCCAACACCACAGTTCAAAAGCATCAATTCTTCGGCGATCAGCTTTCTTCATAGTCCAACTCACATCCATACATGACCACTAGAAAAACCATAGCCTTGACTAGAGGGACCTTTGTTGGCAAAGTAATGTCTCTGCTTTTTAATATGCTGTCTAGGTTGGTCATAACTTTCCTTCCAAGGAGTAAGCGTCTTTTAATTTCATGGCTGCAATCAGCATCTGCAGTGATTTTGGAGCCCAAAAAAATAAAGTCTGACACTGTTTCCACTGTTTTTCCATCTATTTGCCATGAAATGATGGGACCAGATGCCATGATCTTTGTTTTCTGAATGTTGAGCTTCAAGCCAACTTTTTCACTCTCCTCTTTCAGTTTCATCAAGAGGCTTTTGAGTTCTTCTTCACTTTCTACCAAAAGTGTGGTGTCATCTGCATATCTGAGGTTACTGATATTTCTCCCGGCAATCTTGATTCCAGCTTGTGCTTCTTCCAGCCCAGCGTTCCTCATGATGTACTCTGCATATAAGTTAAATAAGCAGGGTGATAATATACAACCTTGACGTACTCCTTTTCCTATTTGGAACCAGTCTGTTGTTCCATGTCCAGTTCTGACTGTTGCTTCCTGACCTGCATACAGGTTTCTCAGGAGGCAGGTCAGGTGGTCTGGTATTCCCATCTCTTTCAGAATTTTCCACAGCTTATTGTGATCCATGCAGTCAAAGGCTTTGGCATAGTCAATAAAGCAGAAATAGATGTTTTTCTGGAACTCTCTTGATTTTTCCATGATCCAGTGGATGTTGGCTGGATATATACATTTGTGTATAGGTTTTCATTTTACTTGGATAAATAACTAGGGATCTGATTGTTGGATCTTTATAGTATTGTGTATTCAACTGTTTTCCAGTTGATTTGTGCCTTTTTGAAAGTTTCTCACCAGGCTTCCCTGGTGGTTAGGAGTAAAGAGTTCATCTGCATTGCAGAAGGTGCAGGAGCTGTGGGTTCGATTCCTGGGTTGGGAAGATCTTCTGGCAAAGAGAATAGCAACCGACTCCAGTATTCTTGCCTGGAGCATTTCTGTGGACAGAGGAACCTGGAGGGCTATATTCCCTGGGGTCGCACGACTGAAGGGCCTTGAGCACTCACGCGTGCTTTTCTACCAGCAGTGTGTGAACCTCTCAGTTACTGTGTATCCGCACTACCACTTGATGTCATTTTTTTCTTTAACTATTTTGATAGTAGATAGTGTGCTTTGTGACTTTTAAATTTACATTTTTCTAATGGAGTTGCGGAGTTGGATGACTGAGCAGGCACACACAGACACACAAAATGGCTTATTATGTTGAGCATCTTTTCCTATGCTTACTTGTTATATGTATATCTTCAACTGATAAAATCGTTGTTCAAAACCTTTGCCTACATTTAAAAATCAGATTATTTTCTTTTTGTTGAGTTAGTTTTTTCTTCTGATGCTCATGTCCTGTGATTGGCTAGTGGGTGTGCCATCAGTCTGGTTCCTGTGTCCTTTTCACATGTTCTCCTCTATGTGTTTGATTTTATTCATGGATGCTGATAATGTAAGTCTTTGAGCAAGTTTTGGGTTTCCCTTATTCAGGGGCTTTGTGCAGTCTGCTTTTGGCTTGTTTTCATGATGGGGCACATTTTCCTAAAAATAGCCCAATTTACTTAAAAATAGGCCAGCCTCAGTTGAGTCATCCTAGGAATTAAGGAATCAGGAAATGGTGTCATAAAAAGCACAGATATAGACTCTTCATTCTCAGTTTATCAATTCTGTCACATGTTAAACTAACTTGAGCAGTAAGGTGGTGAGCCTTGATGAAAGCAAGGAATCAGTCTCTCTATCTCTTTGTGCTTGAAAGTAGTTTAAGGAGAATAATCAGTTTGATACATTTTGAAAGAGCTGACTTATTGCCTTGGAAAGAGGCATGTTGGAGGATTCCTTCTGGTAAAACAAGATCTGTAATATTTCAGAGTTATTAGAAGTAGGTTTGACAGTCACTGTGTTTCTGTAGCAATGCTGCTTGTACGGATGGTCACTGATTTATGGTGGTTCAGTTGAGGATTGTTCAGCTTTATGATGGTGCAAAAATGATGTATATTCAGTAGAAACCGTAATTCGAATTTTGATCTTTTCTGGGGCTAGAAATATGCAATACAATACTCTTGTGATGTTGATCAGTGGCATCGAACATAGCTTCCAGTCAACAATGAGGGTAAACAATCAATAAACTTATGGTCATTCTGTACCCATACAACCATTCTGTTTTTCACTTTCAGTATAGTGTTTCATTGTAAATCAACTATACTTCACTTTTAAAAAATTTTGTAAAAAAATATTTGGGGAAAAGTTACAGTGATTTATATAGCATTTACATTGTATTGGGCTTCACTGGTGGCTCAGGTGGTAAAGAGTCTGCCTGTAATGCCTGAGACCAGGTTTGATCCCTGAATCAGGAAGATCTGGAGAAGGAAATGGCAGCCCACTCCAGTTTTGTTGCCTGGAAAATCCTGTGGAAGGAGGAGCCCAGAGGGCCATAGTTCATGGGGTCGCAAAGAGCTGGACATGACTGAGTGACTAACACTTTATATTGTATTAGGTATTTAAATAAATCTAGAAATGATTTGAAGTGTACAGCATGGTGTGTGCAGTGTGCAAATATTATGCCCTTTATCCTTGTAGTTTGGAGCCTCTGGGGTGTCCTGGAACTAATCCTTTGCAGATTCCCAGGGACAGCTGTACTAGGTCAGTCTTTTATTTAGAGCAACATGGACTCATGAGTACTTACTTTATATTGAGGTTATTAGCTAATACTCCTGTACTTTGCTGTTTGAGTTGTTCTAGCTTCGGCTATTTGTAGCTCTTTTGGTTGGTCTTCCTTTGACACAGCCCCATTAGGCTTGTATATGTGTTTTTTTTCCTTTTCCTCTCCTTTCTCCTCCTTCCCTCCCTCTACTTCCCTTTTCCCTATTCCTTGTCTCCCTCCTCTTCACATTCCCCTTCTCTGCCACCATAATTGTGGTACTGCAGACTCATTTTGTATATTTACTGCTTTAGAATCAGCCATTTTGCCAAGAAATTCTGGTTCCGTTTATTGGAGAATGTTTTTGTTTTTTTATTTTAATTGGAGGCTAATTACTTTACAATATTGGTTGGTTTTGCCATACATTGACATGAATCTGCCCCGGGTGTACATGCATTCCCCATCTTGAACCCCCCTCCCACCTCCCTCCGCATCCCATCCCTCTGCTTCATCCCTGTGCACCAGCCCTGAGCATCCTGTATCATGCGTCGAGCCTGGACTGGTGATTCGTTTCACGTATGATAATTTACATGTTTCAATGCCATTCTCCAAAATCATCCCACCCTCACCTTCTCCCACAGAGTCCCAAAGACTGTTCTATACACCTGTGTCTCTTTTGCTGTCTCGTATACAGGCTTAAGGTTACCAGCTTTCTAAATTCCATATATATGCGTTAGTATACTGTATTGGTGTTTTTCTTTCTGGCTTACTTCACTCTGTATAATAGGCTCCAGTTTCATCCACCTCATTAGAACTGATTCAAATGTATTCTTTTTAATGGCTGAATAATACTCCATTGTGTATATGTACCAAAGCTTTCTTATCCATTCGTCTGCAGATGGACATCTAGATTGCTTCCATGTCCTTGCTATTCTAAACAGTGCTGCAGTGAACATTGGAGTCCATATGTTTCTTTGAATTCTAGTTTCCTCGGTGTGTATGCCCAGGAGTGCGATCGCTGGGTCGTATGGCAGTTCTATTTCCAGTTTTTTGAGGAATCTCCACACTGTTCTCCATAGTGGCTGTACTAGTTTGCATTCCCACCAACAGTGTAAGAGGGTTCCCTTCTCTCCACACCCTCTCCAGCATTTATTGTATGTAGACTTTTGGATAGCAGCCATTCTGACTGGTGTGTAATGGTATCTCATTGTGGTTTTGATTTGCATTTCTCTGATTATGAGGGATGTTGAGCATTTTTTCATGTGTTTGTTAGCCATGTTTATGTCTTCTTTGGAGAAATGTCTGTTTAGTTCTTTGCCCCATTTTTTAAAAGCCAGTATCTAGGCACAAGGTATGCTTGTTGCTACTGGGTGTCATTTCTTTCAGGCCTTGAGTGACTGAAAAAAAATGCTTTTATAGTAACTTATGTATTAATATTTATACTTATTTATATCTGTATTAAGCTAAATATGAGTTCATATTATCTCCAGCTTTTAATTCTTTACCTCATGGATCCGTCTGACTTCTATTGTTTATCTGTAAACTCCCATTCCAATAGTAAAAAAAAAAACAACAAACCTAAAACTCTGGTCCTCTCATCTGCCATTCATTTATCTAATTATTTAATTCTAGTATACATGTATAGGCGTCCCAGTTGGCTCACCCAGTGGTAAAGAATCTGCGTGCCAACACAGGAGATACAAGAGACTCAAGGTCAGACCCTGGGTTGGGACAATCCCCTGGAGTAGGAAATGGCAACCCACTCCAGCGTTCTTGCCTGGAGAATCCCGTGGACAGAGGAGCCTGGTGGACTACAGTCCATGGGGTTGCAAAGAGATGGACATGGCTGACTGAGTACACATGCATCTTCAGTGAAGTTTCTGTATGTTGGTAATACAGTTTTAGAATCTCTTGTCACAGTCTGCATTTAATCCCCTGACTTCCTAAATGATTCTTAAAAATTTTCTTAGATTAAGGTTCATTTTGTGCTATAAAGGTTTTATGGGTTTTGATAAATGCATAATGTCTTCTAGTCACCATTATAGTATGATGAAGAATAGTTTTACTGCTCTAAAAGTCCCCTGTACTTCACCTATTCATCCTGAACCCGATACCTTTGGCAGCCATTTTACTATCTCTATAGTTTAGCCTTTCCAGAGTGTCATGTAATTGCAATCATATATACCCTTTTATATACTGGCTTCTTTCACTTAGCAATATGTCTTTAACGTTATTCTGTCTTTTGTGCCTTGTTAGTGCATGTATTTTATTGTTGAATAATATTCCTTAATATAGAGGTACCATACTTTATTCATTCACCTGTCAAAATATCTTGTTTACCAGCTTTTGGTTATTATGAATACATCTGCTATAAACTTTTGTATGCAGGTTTTTGTGTTGTTTAAGGTTTTCAAGTCAATTGGATGAATACCTAGGAGCAAGATTGCTAGCTGTTACGGTAACACTGTGTTTAGCTTTGGAAGAGATTACCAAACTGTCTTCCAAAGTGGCATTCTACATTCCCACTAGCAATGTGTGAGAGTTCTCGCTGCTTTGCATCCTTGCCAGCATTTGGTTTTGTTCACTTTCTGGATTTTAGTTATTCTGATAGGTGCATGGTGGCATTTCATGGTTGTAATTTGCAATTCTCCGTTGATAAAAAGATGGTTAGTGTCTTTTCATATTACTTATTTACCATCTGATATATCTTCTGTATGTAATGAGGTGTCTGTTCAGATCTTTGGCCCATTTTTTAATAGAAATATAGTTTATTTACAATGTTGTGTTCATTTCAGGTGTACAACAAAGTGATTCAGTTATGTATACATATGTATCTTTTTTTTTCAGATTTTTTCCCTTGTAGGTTATTACAGAATATTGAATATAAAGGATATCATATGATATTTATCTTTGGCGGCCCATTTTTAAATTGAGGTTTTTTTCCCCGTTTTATTGAGATATAATTGACATGCAGCTTTATATATGTTTAAGGTATGCAGTATAATGATATACATCATGAAATGATTATCACAATAAGATTAGTGAACACCATTATTTCATATAGATTCAGAATTAAATGCATGGAAAAAAATAATTTTCCTTGTGATGAGAATTCTTAGGATTTACACTCTTTTATATATAACATGCTGCTAAGTCACTTCAGTCATGTCCGACTCTGTGCGACCCCATAGATGACAGCCCACCAGGCTCCCCCATCCGTGGGATTTTCCAGGCAAGAGTACTAGAGTGGGGTGCCATCGCCTTCTAATTATTTTCTTGAGTTTTTAAAAATTCTTTGTGTATTTTGTATAAAGATCCTTTATCAGATATGCATTTTGAAAATATTTTTGTCTGTGGCTTGCCTTTAAATATTTATATGAAGATTATATATATGAATTATTTGTGATATTTGTATTTTTATATATAATTATGTAGAGGTGAGATCATACTGTCTGTATAGTTTTGTACCTTCCTTTCTCTTTAACACTAACATTATTTTATAAACCTTTTCTAAACCATTAAAAATTTTTAAACATATTTAATAATAAAACATATTCCACTGGTGGATTACGAAAATAGTCCTAATTCTTTACTCTTCCCTGTGTCCGTTCCCTTTATCTTGTAATTCACAATAAGACCAAATAATAAACATTTAAGGATTTTTAGGTTGTATGATCTCTGTTACTACTACACTGCTGTTATAGTGTAAAAAATCCATGGGAAATATATAAATGAAAGGAAGTGTCTATATTCTAATAAAACTTTATTTATAAAAACACGTAGTGGATCAGATTTTGCCTGTAGTCTATAGTTTGTTGATCCCCGATGTAATTTTGTAGTGCCTTCCTACTCTTGGGTTTGGTGATTAGAATGAGGTTCTGAGTTGAGGGCTCAGGAGGCTCGTGCCTCTGTCTTAACTGTGAAAACATGCCTGGATGAGTGTTGGAGGAAGAGACACAAGTGGCACAGACCAGGTTGCCCCAGTTACCCTGTATGAAGCCAGCCAACCTCATACGTTGAACAAACCCAGCTAAGATCAGCAGAACTCGTGAACCAGCCTCAACTAACTTGGCATATGAGCAATAAGCTTACATGCCACTTTGGCTTTGCTGTTGTTGCACAGCATTAGACAGTTGGTAGATTGATATGCCAACATTTAATTATCCTACCTTAAAGTTGGTTGTTGCCACATTTTTTTCCTTATAATAATCTTTGTTTTGCTCATTATTTTCTTAGGAATGAAATTGCTGTCAAAGGGCATATAAGAATCTCCGGACACATTACAAAAAGTCCTTTCCAGAATGATACTGTTTGATACAATTTTTAGGAGTGTCTCTTACAGTCTTACTGTTCTTAAAGATTGACCTGTTTTCTCTTTTCACTTAATATTTTCTGGACTTAAGTAGGTGAGGCCCAGTCCACAGTGATCTGTGTGTTGAACTTCTAGGGCAGTTATCATCTCTCCTTAGTTTTTAGATGCCTCCTAAGTTATCATTACAGTTTTTATATGTACTCGTCTCTCAGGCAACATGAGTGCAATGCATAGTCTTCAGGTAGTTAGTAGTATGATTTGATTGAAGTCAGTGTTTTAAAAAATGGGCATAGTTTTAAGTGATTACTTACGAGTCTGTCCATGAAATAAGAAATAAAGCAGATCTGAATGGTGTTAAAGAGGCAGTAAATGGGATTTGTAAGGAGAGTTATTTATGTTAGTCAAGACTTCATTTTATTTAAACAAAACCTACATCTAATTCTAAGCTTGATAACTTTTATTTGAGTAGTACTGATTATAATTAGTTAACCACAGAAGTCTGATGTAGTATCATCGCAAACTGTTAAGTGCAACACACAGTAAATAGTTTTCTTCCTTCAGGGTACTTTATTGTATATAATAGCACAAATTGTATTCGTAAATGGTCATGTGGACGGAGAAGTACAGATGACCTACTCGGAGAAGGTAGCCTTTAATCAAAAGGATAAACTATTGGGCTGTATTCAGGAAGTTTTGAGTATGTCTGATAGTTCTCCTTTGTTTATGCATTTAGATCAGAAATAATGTTGAAGTGCAGGCTGCTTGACAGAGGCTGAGATAAATCCATGTTCATCTGGATTCTAGAGTGTCCATATAAATGAATGCTTTAGAAGTCTCTGCAGAGTGTTATGAGACAGATTTCTGGGATGGTGACACTATGAATAGACTGGGATGTGGAATTCAGTGTTTCAGAGAGGGTCTTAAAAATATCTGTGTTCTGATTGTAGAGTTCTATTTTGGCATTTTGCCTTTTTTTAATTTAAATTGGCGAATAGTTACAGTGTTGTGTTAGTGTCAGTTATATGGCAAAGGGAATCAATTATACATATATACTCTTTTTTTAGATTCTTTTCCCATATAAGCCATTACAGAGTATTGAGTGGAGTTCCAGTGCTATCCAGTAGGTCTTTTATTTATCTATTTTATGTATAGTAATGTGTATATGTCAGTCCCAGTCTCCCAGTTTATCCCTCCCCTTATACCCCCACCTTTCCGCCTGGTAACCATAAATTTGTTTTCTACATCTGTGACTGTATTTCTGTGATATTTTGCCTTTCATTTTGTAAGAATACATAGATTCTGATCCTCAGGAAATTTGTATATTGCAAAAAGTTTGTTTGGGGTTGTTTCCCCAGTCCCTTACTCTTTGCCTTCCCTAGTCATGTTGGCCTTTTCTCTGTTTTTATGGGAGATGGTCTGATACTCATGGTCTGATGGATAAATAGTTATGGAGTGAAGTGTTAGTTCTGGGAGTATTTTTTGTTGGGACCAAAGGCTTAAGCAAAGGCACAGATGGAGGAAACATTTTGGGAGATAGCAAATCTTCTGAGTGTGGTAGATTGAATCGTTGGTTACAATTCTTAATCCCTCTGTAGGTAATAAATAGCGTTCTATTTCCCCAGTCCTCATCGTGATGGAGTGTATTTCTTTGCTCCTTAACTTTGGACTTGGCTGTGTGCCTTGCTTTGGCAGTGAGGTGTTAGTGGATATGGTAAGAAGATTAAAATGCCTTGCTTATTTGCACTTGTGTTCCTGTCTTTCTATCTTCACCACAAAGAGAAATGCCCTTGGTAGTCTCTGCCTCCTCAACTGGGCTCAGAATGGAACATCTGAAGCAGTGTCACTCTAAATAACTGTTAATGCCAAGTGTAAGAATAAATGATTATTGTTAAGCCACTGAGTTCTGGAGTGGTTTCTTAAGTAGTATTATTGGCAATAGCTAACTGATAGTCTCATCTTTAAAATTCATTTCATTAAGTAGTTGTTAACGGACAGTACTTTCTGTGATAATAGAACCAGGCAGTCTCCCTTCCCCCCTCTCATCACACACGGTTACGGTTAAGATGATGGGGGTATACTCGTATAGATTCCCTTAAAGCAGCCTGAGTTTTACTGCTGCTTTCACTGTTGTGAGCAGATATAAAAATTTTATTGGGTTCATTCCCATGCTTTCTCCTGCCTGTTTTTTAGGCTTTACTGGTTTAAATAATGGTGTCTTGGGCAGATGGGGGAGGAGGCCAAGAAGACCTAGCTCTGGCTATCCCAACTCATGCTTCAAGCTAGCAACTTCATTTTTATTTAAGATATTTGATTTTCGTGTAAGATTTTGTTAGGGAAAAACAGGTATTTTTTACAAAATTAAAAATTGTTGCTTGTAAACAAACTTGTACATTCATACCGTGGGATATTCATCAATAAAAGGGAATGAACTGTTTGATACACACAACCTGGATGGATCTCAAGGGAATTATGCTGAGTGAAAAGAGTCAATCTCAAAAGGTTATAAATTGTGTCATTCCATTTATATAGCATTCTTGAAACAACACATTTATAAAGAGACTGGCTTAGTGATTGTCAGTATTTAGTGATGGGGGTATGTGTGGAGGTTGGATGTGGCTGTACTGAGATTGCACATGGGAGCTATGATGATGGAAGAGTTCCGTGGTTTGATTGTGGTGATCACATGAAATTACATAGGTGATAAAATTGCACAGACAGGTGTGTGCACACACGCATGCATATACATACACGTGTTTGTAAAACTTGTAAAATCTGAATAAGCTCTATGGATTGTCTCAGTGTCAGTTTCCTTATTTTGGTCCTGTACTATAGTTATGTAAGATGTTACCATGGTGGGAGGATAGATGAAGAATGCATAGGACCTCCCTGTGTATGTGCGTGTGTATATATATATTTATGTTTTCTACTTCCTGGAAGTAGATTATTGTTTCAGAATTAAAATTTGAGAGTTAAAACAATGCCATGTATACAAGCTAATAGTGAAAGTGAAGTGAAAGTGTGGGTTGCTCACTCATGTCCAACTCTTTGTGACCCCATGGACTGTAGCCCGCCAAGCTCCTCTGTCCATGGTATTTTCCAGGCAAGAATATTGGAGTGGGTTGCCATCCCTTTCTCTAGGATATCTTCTGACCCAGGGATTGAACTTGGGTCTCCTGCCTTGCAGGCAGATTCTTTACTGTCTGAGTCATTAGATAGAGCTAATATTTGAGGAAAAGAAATGAGTATTTCTTTGATAGTAAATTGTATGTGTATGTCCATGGAATTTTCCAGGGAGGAATACTGGAGCAGGTTTCCATTTCCTCCTCCAGGGTAATGTGTTTCTTGCGTCTCCTGCATTGCAGGTGGATTGTTTACCACTGAACCACCAGTAGTAAATCATAATAATAAATAAATCAGGTGATTTACTTGAAAGAAATTTAAGTGAATATTGACACATTTTATTAGGCAGTTTATTCATTTTTTGGTAATCTAACATATACTTTAGAGAAAAATGAAGAAGCCGAAGTTGAACGGTTCTATGAAGACCTGCAAGACCTTTTAGAACTAACACCCAAAAAAGATGTCCTTTTCATTATAGGGGACTGGAATGCAAAAGTAGGAAGTCAAGAAACACCTGGAGTAACAGGCAAATTTGGCCTTGGAGAACGGAGTGAAGCAGGGCAAAGGCTAATAGAGTTTTGTCAAGAGAACGCACTGGTCATAGCAAACACCCTCTTCCAACAACATAAGAGAAGACTCTACACATGGACATTACCAGATGGTCAACACCGAAATCAGATTGATTATATTCTTTGCATCCAAAGATGGAGAAGCTGTATACAGTTAGCAAAAACAAGATCAGGAGCTGACTGTGGCTCAGATCATGAAATCCCTATGGCCAAATTCAGACTGAAATTGAAGAAAGTAGGGAAAACCATTAGACCATTCAGATATGACCTAAATCAAATCCCTTATGATTATACAGTGGAAGTGAGAAATAGATTTAAGGGACTAAATCTGATAGATAGAGTGCCTGATGAACTCTGGACAGAGGTTCGTGACATTGTACAGGAGACAGGGACCAAGACCATCCCCATGGAAAAGAAATGCAAAAAAGCAAAATGGCTGTCTGAGGAGGCCTTACAAATAGCTGTGAAAAGAAGAGAAGAGAAAAGCAAAGGAGAAAAGGAAAATTATAAGCATCTGAATGCAGAGTTCCAAAGAATAGCAAGGAGAGATAAGAAAGACTTCCTCAGTGATCAATGCAAAGAAATAGAGGAAAACAACAGAATAGGGAAAACAAGAGATCTCTTCAAATAATTAGAGATTCCAAGGGAACATTTCATGCAAAGATGGGCTCGATAAAGGACAGAAATGGTATGGAACTAACACAAGCAGAAGATATTAAGAAGAAGTGGCAAGAATACACAGAAGAACTGTACAAAAAAGAGCTTCATGACCAAGATAATCACGATAACGTGATCACTGACCTAGAGCCAGACATCTTGGAATGTGAAGTCAAGTGGGCCTTAGAAAGCATCACTATGAACAAAGCTAGTGGAGGTGATGGAATTCCAGTTGAGCTATTTCAAATCTTGAAAGATGATGCTGTGAAAGTGCTGCACTCAATATGCCAGCAAATTTGGAAAACTCAGCAGTGGCCACAGGACTGGAAAGGGTCAGTCTTCATTCCAATCCCAAAGAAAATGCCAAAGAATGCTCAAACTACTGCACAGTTGCATTCATCTCACACGCTAGTAAAGTCATGCTCAAAATTCTCCAAGCCAGGCTTCAGCAATATGTGAACCGTGAACTCCCAGATGTTCAAGCAGGTTTTAGAAAAGGCAGAGGCACCAGAGAACAAATTGCCAACATCCGCTGGATCATGGAGAAAGCAAGAGAGTTCCAGAAAAACATCTATTTCTGCTTCATTGACTATGCCAAAGCCTTTGACTGTGTGGATCACAATAAACTGTGGAACATTCTGAAAGAGATGGGAATGCCAGACCACCTGACCTGCCTCTTAAGAAACCTATATGCAGGTCAGGGAGCAACAGTCAGAACTGTACATGGAACAACAGACTGGTTCCAAGTAGGAAAAGGAGTGAGTCAAGATTGTATATTGTCACCTTGCTTATTTAACTTATATGCAGAGTACATCATGAGGAATGCTGGGCTGGAAGAAGCACAAGCTGGAATCAAGATTGTTGGGAGAAATATCAATAACCTCAGATATGCAGATGACACCACCCTTATGGCAGAAAGTGAAGAAGAACTCAAAAGCCTCTTGATGAAAGTGAACGAGGAGAGTGAAAAGGTTGGCTTAAGCTCAACATTCAGAAAACAAAGATCATGGCATCTGGTCCCATCACTTCATGGGAAATAGATGGAAAAACAGTGGAAACAGTGTCAGACTTTATTTTTTTGGGCTCCAAAATCACTGCAGATGCTGATTGCAGCCATGAAATTAAAAGACGTTTACTCCTTGGAAGGGAGGTTATGACCAACCTAGATAGCCTATTAAAAAGCAGAGACATTACTTGCCAACCAAGGTCCGTCTAGTCAAGGCTATGGTTTTTCCCGTGGTCATGTATGGATGTGGGAGTTGGACTGTGAAGAAAGCTGATGGCCGAAGAATTGATGCTTTTGAACTGTGGTGTTGGAGAAGACTGTTGAGAGTCCCTTGGACTGCAAGGAGATCCAACCAGTTCATTCTAAAGGAGATCAATCCTGGGTGTTCATTGGAGGGACTGATGCTAAAGCTGAAACTCCAATACTTTGGCCACCTCATGCGAAGAGTTGACTCACTGGAAAAGACTCTGATGCTGGAAGGGATTGGGGGCAGGAGGAGACGGGGACGACAGAGAATAAGATGGCTAGATGGCATCACCGACTTGATGGACGTGAGTTTGAGTGAACTCCAGGAGTTGGTGATGGACAGGGAGGCCTGGTGTGCTATGATTCATGGGGTCGCAAAGAGTCGGACACGACTGAGCGACTGAACTGAACTGAATCTGTGCAAAGACTGTGCACATATCTTCTATAATTAGTAACTGTGTCTGGGAAGAACTTGGGGGCTTGGGCATAGCACTGGAGGGATGTAGTCATTTTACTCCTTGTCTTTGGAGCTTTGTTTTTAATGCATTTAGCGCCACAGAATTAAGTTGATTTTTCTCATTTCAGTAGCATGTTGATCTTGGTTCATGTAATTTATTATGCCCGTTCCTTTTTCTCATCATCACTTACACCATATGTGTCTACTTCCCATAAATTCTTTAAAGATAAATAATGTAATTCATGGGTTAAAGTTCAATAAGTGTGCTGATAATTTGATTCTTATTACTTTTTTAATACTTAGCAGTAGGGTTCTTAAGTTAGTCTATGTTGCTGTAAAATAAATTTGGTTCACTTTCTTTTTTTCATGATATTCTACCATACTCATTGATCACCCTTTCTCATCTAATCTGTTTTCCCATTGATGGCCATTTAAGTTGCCTGCAGTTATTTTGCATACAGTGGTGCAGTGAAGAGTCTCATCCCTGTTATGTTGATCTTTTGAGAATTTCTGAGGTATATATCCAGTGTGGCAGGCAGCCTCTAAAATGGCTCCCAATGATCCCTGCCTCCTAATATTCACGCCTTGTGTAATCTCCTCCCCTTTAATGTGGGTTGGTCCTAGCGATTCTCTTCTAGTGAATAAAATCTGGCAATTGTGATGAGATGCCACTTGCAAGATGAAATTTTTAAAGATCTGACTCTTGTCTTACCTGCCATTTCTCATCCTCTCTTCTTTGGGGGAGTCATGGAGAGGTCCGTACAGCAGGGACCTTAAGTCTCTGACCAACAACCAACTAAGCTCTCAGGCCTGGCAATGGGTATGTGAGTGAGCTTGGAGGCAGATGTTTTCCCCCAGTTCCCCTTGAGGTAACTGCAGCCCCAGCTGACTCTAGTTATTTATTGACTGCTTTGAATCTTTGTTGCCCGTGGGCTTTCTCTGGTTGCAGAGTCTACTCTTTAGTTGCAGTGTTCAGGCTTCTCACTGCAATGGCTTCTCCTGTTGCAGCGCACAGGTCCTTGAGTGTGGGGTCTTTAGTAGTTGTTTCATGTGGGTTCAGTAGTAGCAGCTCCCAGGCTGTCAAGCACAGGCTCAGTAGTTGTGCATGGGCTTAGTTGCTTCACAGCATGTGGGATCTTTCCGGACCAGGGTTCAAGTCTGTTTCTTGCATTGGCAGGTGGATTCTCCTAGCCACTGGGGAAGCCCAATTGCAACCTTTTGAGAAACCCTACTCAGCTAAACCACATCTGATTCCTGACCCACAGAAACTTTGAGATAATAAATGTTTGTCCTTTTAAGCCTTTAAATCTTGGGTAATTTGTTGTATAGTAATAAGTAGCTAATATAACCAGGAATGTGACTGTTGGGTTGTGGGGTATATGCATACTTAGTACTGCCAGATTTCTTTCATATTAGCAGTAGTTGAGGGCTTTTGTTTCCTCATGCTTTTCACGAGCACTTGCTAGTATCAGACTTTTCTAATTAATTTTTTGCCAGCCTGATAGGTGTAAAGCGATCTCTCATTTTAATTATATTTATTTGATAAAATGCAGAATATCCATTAATATCCCTTTTTGGTTAGTGCTTAATATTCTTTGCCTGTTATTTGATTTTTCTCTCTTATGTTGATTTGATGAAATGTCTTGTAGTCCTTACTGGTTTCAGAAATTACAAATATCTTCACTCCTTATATTAAGCTGTTAAATTTGCAAATAATATCCTTCATTAAACATAAGTATTTAACTTTGAAGTAGTTATAACCATAAATTCTTTCTCCTTAAAGCTTGTGCTTCTCTGGATCCTGTTCAGGCAGGATCACTGATATCTATAATTTGTGCTTAGTCACTCAGTCATGTCCAACTCTTTGTGACCCCATGGACTGTAGCCCGCCAAGCTCTTCTTTCCATGGGGATTCTCCAGGCAAGAATACTGGAGTGGGTTGTCATGCCCTCCTCCAGGGGATCTTTCCAACCCAGGGATCAAATCCAGGTCTCCTGCATTGTAGGTGGATTCTTTACTGTCTGAACCACCGGGGAATCCCAAGAATACTGGAATGAGTAGCCTATCCCTTCTCCAGGAGAACTTCCCGACCCAGGAATTGAACCGGGGTCTCCTGCATTGCAAGCAAATTCTTTATTGGCTGAGCTACCTGGGAAACCCGTCTATAATTTGTATCTTCTGAATAAATAAAAGTCTTCTCACTAAAGAATTGAAGTGGGTTTAAAGATACGGATAAACACTGTGCTCTCTTCATGCCCATTTCATTTGAATTTGCACCAGTACTGCAAATACTTATTTTATGTATGTGATAACTTAATTCATTTAAAGTCAGTTCAGTCTCAGTTGTGTCCAGCTCTTTGCAGTCCCATGGACTACAGCACATCAGGCTTCCTGGGCTTTCACCAATTCCTGGAGATTGCTCAAGCTCATGTCCATCAAGTCAGTGATGCCCTCCATCTCATCCTCTGTTGTCCCCTTCTCCTCCTGCCTTCAGTCTTTCCCAGCATCAGGGTCTTTTCCAATGAGTCAGTTCTTCGCATCAGGTGGCCAAAGTATTGGAGCTTCAGCTTCAACATCAGTCCTTCCAATGAATATTCAGGACTGATTTCCTTTAGGATGGACTGGTTGGATTTTCTTGCAGTCCAAGGGACTCTCAAGAGTATTCTCCAACACCACAGTTCAAAAGCATCAATTCTTTAGCACTCAGTTTTCTTTATGGTCCAGCTCTCACATCCATACATAACTATTGGAAAAGCCATAGCTTTGACTAGACGGACATTTGTCGACAAAGTAATGTCCGTGCTTTTTAATCTGCTGTCTAGGTTGGTCATAGCTTTTCTTCCAAGGATTAACCCATTTACAAATCTGGACAAAGATGAAATGTGGCCAGGTTGCAAGTGACCCTGAGTTAGGTTAATAGGTGAATCTCATAGGAGTGAATTAATGCATTGGTCCCCAAGTTACAGAAACTATGAGATAAAGTATGTTGCAAAATAATAAAGTATATTTTTCTACTTTTTTTTTTAAGTTAATGGAGAAAGCCTCAAACTCTTAAATCATAATTTTAAGCTTTAGTTTAAAAATGTCCACCAGGTGGCACTAGTGCATGATAAGTACTTATAAAAATCAGCAGCATTATTCTCACACTTATGTTAAAATCTGTTGAAATAAGAATGTATTGACAGTGTAACTAAGAAGATGATTTTGGCTCCTTATTAGTCTTCAAGAAACCCTTTCCAAGACTCCAGGTTGGTTGAGGTGTCTTTCTTTGTATTTATTTACTAGAGTCTATTTCCTTCATTTGGGGCTTCCCGGGTGGCTCAGATGGTAGAGTCTGCCTGCAGCGTGGGAGACCTGGGTTTGATCTCTGGGTCAGGAAGATCCCCTGCAGAAGGAAATGGCAACTCACTCCAATATTCCTGCCTTGAAAATCACATGGATGGAAGAACCTGGTGGGCCACAGTCCATGGGGTCACAAAGAGTTGGACATGATTGAGCTGCTAACATTTCCTTCCTTTGATGTAGAGATTGGGACATTTTAGCCTCAGTAGGCCATGAATAGTGGAGATTTTATTTATTTTTCTAGTAATCATTAGGTTATGAGTTAAAGCTAGGTTTGGGAGAAGTGAAACCTAAAATGTAGGCTTTTTTAATTTAAACATATCTTCCAATGCATATAAAACCTGCTTGTTTGGGAAAAGAATGGAAATATATATATTTCATTGTTTACTTTTATATATTGACAGTGAGAAAATAGCCAAGATTACCCACCTCATTCACTAGACTTCACTGGACTGATCTACAAATCCCATTTTCTTTTGGAAAGTAGGCATAGAAAATTTATAGACCTTGAAAAAATAAATATAATACATCCAAGGACCATAGAAGTAATTTCCAAGCAACAACCTGTACTCCAAGTATAAAATTTTCTTACCATTTATCCTGAATGGTACTGATGACTTAGGCTCTATGTCTAGGTCTGAGTATTATTATACAACAGTTTTAATGAACTCCCTCCCTCTTGTCCTTTTGGAGATATGTTTTATTTTCTGTATTACTGATAAATTGAGAGGCCCGGCCAAGCATCAGGCCTTCCGTTCCTGGAAAACATATCTTCAGAGCTTTCTTACTGTTGTTTTCTTGTGGCAGGTACTCAGCATGCTTTTACTATTGAATTCAATTTTTAAAAGTGATGAATACCATTATTTTCCAAAGTGTGATTAGTGATTCAATAGTCTTTCCAGAAGGGGCTTTGAGAAGTGTTCTGTGATTTAGCAAACTCTTTTTCTCAGCACTGCCCACATAAACTTGTTGAAGACTCTCTGAAGCCCTTTAGCCATGATTCTCAAAGGAATGGTACTGCTCCCTAGGAGACATTTTATAAATTATAAATTTGTGGGAATGTTGTCACACCAGTTAGCCCAGAGGTCATGGATAGCCTGCAACGCACAGTCTGTTCTGTAAAAGCAAGAGTTGTCCTTTGCTACCTGGGACTTACTTTTATTCTTGTAGCTTTAAAATCTGTTTTTAATTAAGTTCAGGACCTAACTCTGTTACAGATAAACACAAAGTAGTTGTGATTTTGTAATCCTAGACACTTGAGTATCTTAGGAATACAGTGATCATGTAAATTAAGGGAAGATTGCATTTTGTTTTGTTTGGAGCTCAAGATTGTTTACTATTTCAGAAAAGGACATCGAAAGCAAACAACACTGGTTGTATTTGAGTCTGATATAGCACAACTCCGTACCCTGTGTTTGTACCTGTTATATTCACCATAATTTTCCATATAGAGGCAAGTTTCTGACTATCTATGTCTTTTGGTTTAGTCATTCCCAAGATTTATATATTAAAATATATATTATGTTATTGTTGGTCTTTTTGGAAATTATGTTTCATATGAATTTTGTTTCAGGATGGTAAAGGAGGTATTATAAAGATACATGTTTACAACACGGGAATATTGGATCTGAAAGGGTTGGGAACTGCTATCCTAAATTCTCTAGAAGTCTGGAGGATTTTCTTAACCATGCATTTGGTAAATTAACTTTGATAATTAATTTTAATAAAAATTAACTTTTATTTTTTGTAACATCTACTAACTTTTGGGAAGGCTATACTATTGCTGGGTTTCCCTGGTGGCTCAGACAGTAAAGTGTCTGCCTGCAACGCGGGAGACCTGGGTTCGATCCCTGGGTCAGGAAGATCCACTGCAGAAGGAAATGGCAACCCACTCCAATACTCTTGCCTGGAAAATTCCATGGATGGAGGAACCTGGTAGGCTACAGTCCATGGGATCACAGAGTTGGACACGACTGAGCAACTTCACTGCTTCACTGATACTCACGCTATACTAGCTGTTATTATTGAAACTTTTTATAGTACTTTATACTTCTCATGATGCCTTCACATGCCTATTTCAACTAATTTTCACAACATCTTATGAGGTACATAGCATAGGCATTCTCATTCTGTATGAAACAGAAGAAGGGCGAATTCAGGTGACTTGTCACTCGTCACTCAGAGCCAGGATGAGAGCCCTGATTCCCAGATCTGATTCTCTGATTGCCCTTTCTGCTGTATCTTATAGCTCTGGAAGTTGGCTGACTCTGGCACAGACTTCTCTCCATTCCTCTGTGCTTCTGTAACCAGGGAGTAAGTAGGCAGGGGGGAGGTTGAGCCCTGTGACAAAGCAGTACTGGGCCAGGTGGAGCATTCCCCCAGTAAGGGGCTGACTAGTCTGGAAGTCACCAGTTTTGCATTTCCTGATTCCTACTTGCTGCTTGGCTTTCAAGTTCATCACCTTTTTTTTGTATCTCTAGATCAAAAGGGTGATCAAAGGGAGGAAAAGTAAATGAAATGACAGCTTACTGGTTAAAATTACCTGGTGGAATGTGTTTTACCATTACCTTTTGTTCTTCCTGAGGCTTGTGGTTGGTATTTGCATAACCAATGCTAGTTGAGATTGCAAGCCTATTCAGTTCAATCGCTCAGTGGTGTTCGACTCTTTGCGACCCTATGAATCACAGCACGCCAGGCCTCCCTGTCCATCACCAACTCCTGGAGTTCACTCAAACTCATGTCCATCGAGTTGGTGATGCCATCCAGCCATCTCATTCTCTGTCGTCCCCGTCTCCTCCCACCCCCAATCCTTCCTAGCATCAGACTCTTTTCCAGTGAGTCAGCTCGTCTCATGAGGTGGCCAAAGTATTGGAGTTTCAGCTCCAATGAAAGTGGCAGAAAGTGAAGAGGAACTCAAAAGTCTCTTGATGAAAGTGAAAGAGGAGAGGGAAAAGGTTGGCTTGAAGCTCAACATTCAGAAAACGAAGATCATGGCATCTGGTCCCATCACTTCATGGGAAATAGATGGGGAAACAGTGGAAACAATGTCAGACTTTATTTTTTTGGGCTCCAAAATCACTGCAGATGCTGATTGCAGCCATGAAATTAAAAGACGCTTACTCCTTGGAAGGAAAGTTATGATCAACCTAGATAGCATATTAAAAAGCAGAGACATTACTTTGCCAACAAAGGTCCATCTAGTCAAGACTATGGTTTTTCCCGTGGTCATGTATGGATGTGAGAGTTGGACTGGGAAGAAAGCTGATGGCCAAAGAATTGATGCTTTTAAACTGTGGTGCTGGAGAAGACTGTTGAGAGTCCCTTGGACTACAAGGAGATCCAACCAGTCCATTCTAAAGGAGATCAATCCTGGGTTTTCACTGGAAGGACTGATGCTAAAGCTGAAACTCCAATATTTTGGCCACCTCATGCAAGCCTATAGGAAGTCTTTATTCTTAAGAGGTAATAGTAATAGCACACAGTGTGTGTGTGCTATTTACAAGTTGGGCATCATTCTAAATGCCTTATGTACATTCATTCATGTAATTCTTTCACAAACTTTATGAGGTAGGTAATAGTGTTACCTTTATTCAGATGAGGAAAACAAGGCAAAAAAGAATTCAATCACATACTCAAATAGTAAGTGATGGAGAAGGGACAGTATTTTGTCCCAAGTGACAGAACTGAGATTTAAACCTGGGGAATATGGCTTCAGAGAAAAGCTTATGGATTACCAAAGAGGAACAGGCTAGGGTATACTCTAACCTCAGAACATGATGGGAGGAATCTTGTGGTTTTCTTTTAGGATGAGTATTGCAGGAACTATATTGCATAGGAACCTGGAATGTTAGGTCCATGAATCAAGGCAAATTGGAAGTGGTCAAACAGGAGATGGCAAGAGTGAATGTCGACATTCTAGGAATCAGTGAACTAAAATGGACTGGAATGGGTGAATTTAACTCGGATGACCATTATATCTACTACTGTGGGCAGGAATCCCTTAGAAGAAATGGAGTAGCCATCATGGTAAACAAAAGAGTCCGAAATGCAGTACTTGGATGCAATCTTAAAAATGACAGGATGATTTCTGTTCGTTTCCAAGGCAAACCATTCAATATTACAGTAATCCAGGCCTATGCCCAAACCAGTAATGCTGAAGAAGCCGAAGTTAATCGGTTCTATGAAGACCTACAAGACCTTTTAGAACTAACACCCAAAAAAGATGTCCTTTTCATTATAGGGGACTGGAATGCAAAAGTAGGAAGTCAAGAAACACCTGGAGTAACTGGCAAATTTGGCCTTGGAGCACGGAATGAAGCAGGGCAAAGGCTAATAGAGTTTTGTCAAGAGAATGCACTGGTCATAGCAAACACCCTCTTCCAACAACACAAGAGAAGACTCTACACATGGACATCACCAGATGGTCAACACCGAAATCAGATTGATTATATTCTTTGCAACCAAAGATGGAGAAGCTGTATACAGTTAGCGAAAACAAGACCAGGAGCTGACTGTGGCTCAGATCATGAACTCCTTATTGCGAAGTTCAGACTTAAATTGAAGAAAGTAGGGAAAACCACTAGACCATTCAGATATGACCTCAATCAAATCCCTTATGATTATGCAGTGGAAGTGAGAAATAGATTTAAGGGACTAGATCTGATTGATAGAGTGCCTGATGAACTCTGGACGGAGGTTCGTGACATTGTACAGGAGACAGGGACCAAGACCATCCCCATGGAAAAGAAATGCAAAAGAGCGAAATGGCTGTCTGAGGAGGCCTTACAAATAGCTGTAAAAAGAAGAGAGGCGAAAAGCAAAGGAGAAAAGGAAAGATATAAGCATCTGAATGCAGAGTTCCAAAGAATAGCAAGGAGAGATAAGAAAGCCTTCCTCAGTGATCAATGCAAAGAAATAGAGGAAAACAACAGAATAGGAAAAACAAGAGACCTCTTCAAGAAAATTAGAGATTCCAAGGGAACTTTTCATGCAAAGATGGGCTCGATAAAGGACAGAAATGGTATGGACCTAACAGAAGCAGAAGATATTAAGAAGAGGTGGCAGGGATACACAGAAGAACTGTACAAAAAAGATCTTCACGACCAAGATAGTCACGATAATGTGATCACTGACCTAGAGCCAGACATCTTGGAATGTGAAGTCAAGTGGGCCTTAGAAAGCATCACTACGAACAAAGCTAGTGGTGGTGATGGAATTCCAGTTGAGCTATTTCAAGTCTTGAAAGATGATGCTGTGAAAGTGCTGCACTCAATATGCCAGCAGATTTGGAAAACTCAGCAGTGGCCACAGGACTGGAAGAGGTCAGTCTTCATTCCAATCCCAAAGAAAGGCAATGCCAAAGAATGCTCAAACTACCGCACAATTGCACTCATCTCACACGCTAGTAAAGTCATGCTCAAAATTCTCCAAGCCAGGCTTCAGCAGTATGTAAACCGTGAACTCCCAGATGTTCAAGCAGGTTTTAGAAAAGGCAGAGGCACCAGAGATCAAATTGCCAACATCCGCTGGATCATGGAGAAAGCAAGAGAGTTTCAGAAAAACATCTATTTCTGCTTCATTGACTATGCCAAAGCCTTTGACTGTGTGGATCACAATAAACTGTGGAACATTCTGAAAGAGATGGGAATCCCAGACCACCTGACCTGCCTCTTGAGAAACCTGTATGCAGGTCAGGAAGCAACAGTTAGAACCGGTCATGGAACAACAGACTGGTTCCAAATAGGAAAAGGAGTGCGTCAAGGTTGTATATTGTCACCTTGCTTATTTAACTTATATGCAGAGTACATCATGAGGAACGCTGGGCTGGAAGAAGCACAAGCTGAAATCAAGATTGCTGGGAGAAATATCAATAACCTCAGATATGCAGATGACACTACCCTTATGGCAGAAAGTGAAGAGGAACTCAAAAGCCTCTTGATGAAAGTGAAAGAGGAGAGTGAAAAGGTTGGCTTGAAGCTCAACATTCAGAAAACAAAGATCATGGCATCTGGTCCCATCACTTCATGGGAAATAGATGGAAAAACAGTGGAAACAGTGTCAGACTTTGTTTTTTTGGGCTCCAGAATCACTGCAGATGCTGATTGCAGCCATGAAATTAAAAGACGCTTGCTCCTTGGAAGGAAAGTTATGACCAACCTTGATAGTATATTAAAAAGCAGAGACATTACTTTGCCGACCAATGTCCGTCTAGTCAAGGCAATGGTTTTTCCCGTGGTCATGTATGGATGTGAGAGTTGGACTGTGAAGAAAGCTGATCGCCGAAGAATCGATGCTTTTGAACTGTGGTGTTGGAGAAGACTCTTGAGAGTCCCTTATACTGCAAGGAGATCCAACCAGTCCATTCTAAAGGAGATCAATCCTGGATGTTCATTGGAGGGACTGATGCTAAAGCTGAAACTCCAATACTTTGGCCACCTCATGAGACGAGTTGACTCACTGGAAAAGACTCTGATGCTGGGAAAGGTTGGGGGCGGGAGGAGAAGGGGACGACGGAGAATGAGATGGCTGGATGGCATCACCGACTCTGTGGACATGAGTTTGAGTGTACTCCGTGAGTTGGTGATGGACAGGGAGGCCTGGCGTGCTGTGATTCATGGGGTCGCGGAGAGTCGGACACGACTGAGCGACTGAACTGAACTGAACTGAACTGATTGCAGGAACTTATTTTGAAGACAATTAACTGAAGAAAAACGTACAACCTGAAATTGCAACATATGTTTTATTTGGGGACATTCCTGAGGACTATAGCCTAGGAGACAGCTTCTCAGATAGCTCTGAGAACAGTTCTAAAGAGGCAAGGGAAGAGCCAGGAGGTACAGTATAGGAGTTTTTGCCAGGAGAAAACAAACAAAACATGTAGTCAAACATCAAAAGATTACAGCCAATCACAAAAGCAGATGCCTCAAGTTAATGGTTTTTGTGCTTTTCTATGTGTGGGAAGGTGCAAGAGTCTGGGCTCATTGAAGTTATTCCTTATATATGCATCTTATCTAGGGCCTGTATCCTGTTTTTCTCCATTTTGATTTCCTCAGCAGATACCAGTGGGAGCGGCTGCTGTGGCTGATGGCTTGTTGGCAGGCAATATTTGTTTGCTGGAATGGCAGGCAACATTTTTTGCCTGCAACTCATAAGCAATTTTGAGTTTTGTTTTGAAATCTAAGACTGTCATGGTGTAAGAAGCTTCCGAAGGAATTTCCTACCTTTCAATCTCTCCATTCAGATGTGATAGTCTCTTAAATTCTATCCATAAATATCAGCCCATTGAGTTTTTTTTTAACTATTAGGAAGATATTCTTTAAAAACTGACATATTAAACTACTTGATAGGCAAGTATAACTCAGTAGTTTCGAGCAAAACTCCAAAGAGGTGAGGCTAGAGCCTCCTGGGCAGCTAACTTTCTTCTTCCTTTATTTCATTCCTTCCCTATTTCCTTCCTCTGTTCTTTGGCTTTGTTTGTAGCTGCAATCTGAATACTATCAGCAGCAAATATCAACAAAAATAAATTTTAAAGGAAAAGCAAGACATTTTTACTTGATGCTTGCTGTCAAGTGCATTAAATTATTTTGCTGGACTTTCTGTACGTCCCTCTGTGATTTTGGTGTAAATTTATTACCCGTCCAACATGTGGGCTAATGCTTCTTTACAAGCTTGTGCTAATTAATAGTAGAGACCAGAGCTGGAACTCAGGCAAGGCAAATCTACAAGTGGAGCACTAGATGGGGAAGCAGACACGTATTCTGTCTTGAGGTGACTGTGAGCTTGTGGGTGACCAGAGGTGAGGTGTAGTGAGATCAGGCTGTGAGAGACTGGGAGCCAGTAGGCATCCACCAAGGGAGTGCCTGTTTGCTCAGGGCTGGGCCCTGGGCATTGTCCACATAATGGCAAATAGGTTAAAGACTTCACTGGCATCCTTCCTGATCCCTGAATTCAGATTTTAAAATAAGGGAATGTGTGGAGATCTCAGTTGTGATAAATTGTTCCTCAGCACTCCTTAGCAGCGTGTTTTATCTACCCTCAACATAGTTATCCAAATTGTGACTTTAGACATGTAAAAGCCTGATATAAAGCTAGTATGTTTTATATTCCTCTTATTACATGCAAAATGGAACATGCATCATGAAAGATGAGGATGATTGTGTTTCAAACGCTACTATGAAACCTTTCCATGAAATATGTAATAGGTCTTTAAGAACTTAGGTGCTTTGATTGCTGAACAGTCAGGTACAGGAATTCGTCAGAGCAACTCAGAAAGCATCTGACAGATAAACTCTGGAAATGTCTAAATAAGTGGGTCACAGTGGTTTTCCTGGTGGCCATCCTTGGCCAGGATTAGGAAACCACAGGATTGGGAATCAGCCTTCTTGGGCTTGACTCCTGTTTTGCTGTGAATCCATGGGAGGTGCAGATAACATAACCTCTGTTAGTGTGTTATCTGCCTATTTCATCAGAGTTTATGAACACCATATACAACAGTGATTGGGAAAGTGTGTTGAAAAGTGAAACTTCTGTACTGTTGTTATTGGTAATACTTATTTATCAATAATTAACAAAAACATCAGGCATACAGTAAGTAGCAGTGCTGCAGCTGGGGCTCAGATGACGCTTCTGAGAAGTATATGAATATCCTGATTCATGGACTGGATTGCTTCCTTAGGGTCTTTACATCACCTGCATTCAGAGCTGCTTGGGGTCTCCCTTCCTCTAATTTTGTGTAACTAGTTTCTTGCTCAGTGAAGTTTCTATTTTGTCTTCTAAATAATCAACAGAGACAGCCTGCTGACTTTAATACATCTCCATATCATCTTTATGAATCATGGACTTTTTCTTCCCACATGGACTTCAGTATCTGGGCCTCAGCCTGTATTCTATAGATTGTATAGGTGACTGCAGGTAAAATGATGTCCCTTATTTTATGTGTCAGTCAGTTCAGTTCAGTTCAGTCGCTCAGTCGTGTCCGACTCTCTGTGACCCCATGAATCACAGCACGCCAGGCCTCCCTGTCCATCACCAACTCCCGGAGTTCACCCAAACTCATGTCCATAGAGTCGGTGATGCCATCCAGCCATCTCATTCTGTCATCCCCTTCTCCCGCCCTCAACCTTTCCCAGCATCAGAGTCTTTTCCAGTGAGTCAACTCGTCACATGAGGTGGCCACAGTATTGGAGTTTCAGCTTTAGCATCAGTCCCTCCAATGAACACCCAGGATTGATCTCTAGAATGGACTGGTTGGATCTCCTTGCAGTCCAAGGGACTCTCAAGAGTCTTCTCCAGCACCACAGTTCAAAAGCATCAATTCTTCGGCGATCAGCTTTCTTCATAGTCCAACTCTCACATCCATACATGACCACGGGAAATACCATAGCCTTGACTAGATGAACTTTGGTTGGCAAAGTAATGTCTCTGCTTTTTAATATACTATCTAGGTTGGTCACAACTTTCCTTCCAAGGAGTAAGCGTCTTTTAATTTCATGGCTGCAATCATCATCTGCAGTGATTTTGGAGCCCCCAAAAATAAAGTCTGACACTGTTTCCACTGTTTTCCCATCTATTTCCCATGAAGTGATGGGACCAGATGCCATGATCTTTGTTTTCTGAATGTTGAGCTTCAAGCCAACCTTTTTACTCTCCTCTTTCATTTTCATCAAGAGGCTTTTGAGTTCCTCTTCACTTTCTGCCATAAGGGTGGTGTCATCTGCATATCTGAGGTTATTGATATTTCTCCCAGCAATCTTGATTCCAGCTTGTGCTTCTTCCAGCCCAGCGTTCCTCATGATGTACTCTGCATATAAGTTAAATAAGCAAGGTGACAATATACAGCCTTGACGCACTCCTTTTCCTATTTGGAACCAGTCTGTTGTTCCATGTCCAGTTCTAACTGTTGCTTCCTGACCTGCATACAGGTTTCTCAAGAGGCAGGTCAGGTAGTCTGGTACTCCCATCTCTTTCAGAATTTTCCACAGTTTATTGTGATCCACACAGTCAAAGGCTTTGGCATAGACCAGCCCAAATCTCCAGGGAGGTTCTGTTCTTTGGTGACCTCAGGAGCTGGGGAAATTGCACAGGAGATTCCTGTGTGGGGTGACCACAGAAAGCTAGCCATAGTCTTAGAGACTCAAGTAGTTCCAGGCCATCTCTGAGTCCCAGACTTCTCCATCTCGGCTCTGATCCACCTCGTTAGACTTAGATCCACAGGGCTTGCCCAGGAGAGCCCAGAAACCCTCTCAGAGGGCCTTAGAACTGACCAGTGTCTTGAGGCATCTTCCACGCTGAGCTGTATGGACCACTGGCTGATCTTGGGAAAGTTCTGCCATTGTCTTTAGCCTTCTGCTCGCAATATGTGTCCTCAGGGATCTTCTGGGACATCTCCAGTATGTCCTAGGCTCTCTGTGATAGAGACTACTGTCTCTGTCAGTTAGCTCTGCCAGAGGGGCACTAGCAGCTGTGAACTCACTCTGCTTTCAGGCTGGAGCTGTTCCTCACAGAGTCCTCACTGTGTGATCAATTTCAGCCTTCTCATTATAAGTTCCCCTGAGATACTGTTTCTTATTTCAAGGCTCACCTCATATGTCACTTTTTATTTTTCCTGTAGGCTCCCAACTTTAATAGAATAAATTACTCCTAATAGCACTATCTGTACTCACAGTTCTTTATCCATAACTCTAGTGAAACTCTTAACACACAAACATCTAAAATGTGTCTGCCTTTCTGCTTAAAGGAAGCTATAAACTTCTTGAGAGTAAAGCTTACATGTAACTCATTTTGTCTATCATATATTTGCAAGGCCTTGCACCTTGATTGGAACAATATATGTTTTGGACTTAAATTCCTTTAAAGGACTGTCAGATGGAATAAGATGGAGTCGCAAAGAGTTAGACATGACTGTGTGATTGAACAACACAAGAAGATACAGGTTAAAGATAGTACCTCTCTTTTCCTAATTAATTATTTCAACAAGTTTATTGAGAACCTACTCACATGTTAGACACTGGCACACTCTAGAGAGGCAATTATGAGTAAGACACACAGTTCTTACCTCTGGGGAGCTTATAGTCTTTATTTTCCTGCCTCAGCCTCTCAGTTTATTTCTGCTATTCCTGATAAATCAGTTGTTGCTTCTGGTGGTGGTCAGCTGAGCCAGACCACTCCTTCTGACACACCCAGGACATGGAAAGGAACTGCTGGTGATGGTGGTAGAAGCAGCAGAGAGCCTGTCAGAACTGTGCCCTCCTCCTGACTATACTCATGATGATTGTAACATGTCTAACCATCGTGTACTGTTGCCCACGTCTTCCCAAGGGGAGCACTAGATAAGCTCAGTGGCAGTCTCATGCCTCTGGGTAATGACTACGTTGATCTGGGAACCTAGGCTTAATCTTTTGTAGTTGATACTCAGGATGGATGTGTGTGTGTGTTAGTCAGTCAGTCATGTCCAACTCTGCAACCCAATGAACTGTAGCCTGCCAGGCTCCTCTGTTGGTGGAATTCTCCAGGGAAGAATACTGGAGTGGGTTGCCATGCCCTTCTCCAGGGAATCTTCCCGGGGATCGAACCTGGGTCTCCTGCATTAGCAGGCAGACTCTACCATCTGAGCCACCAAGGATGGATGGGACCAGGTAATAAGAAAGGGATCAAATCAGAGAAGCCAAGTTCATTTCAGATCCAAAGGACAAGCATGGACTGGACAATGGGGGCAGTGTTCAAAGTTTAGAGGCAGTACTGTATTGGGATGAAGCTGGGAATTGTAAGAGTGGAGCTGGAGGTTGAGAGTTAGGTAATCGATGGATCCAAGAATTTTAAAGTAAAGAAATCTGGCATGTCCACATTGTTCCATTCCTGGATTGCTCAGCTTGCTGAAAGATGCAGGGCTGGGCTGTTTGGGGAGTGACGTCAGACATATTGCTGACTAAGACAGCCCTCGTTTGTGGCCCTCTTCCAGCAACAAGTTTCTATCCATCCAAGGACAAAAGTGCCTTTGTGGGAGCTGTGGGATCCAGTCCATAAACCAAGGAATCCAGGAGAAGTCTTGCCTACCCATGCATCAGGTAATAGGCAACTGGACCTTGGTCCTGGCCCTAGACCCTGCAATGACCTCTCAGCTGGCTTCAGCCCCTCTTGGCTACAGACCAAGAACCCCTGGAAAACAGTGTCTTCGACATTCATCCATGAACAAGAGAGCCATTGTGGAGGTCAAAAATTTCCAGTGCAGAAGTTTTGGCACACCACTAAAATAAAAACAAAAACATGATGCACTGGAGTGGGTAAGAGGAGCTTGTTCTGTATCACCCCATCCCCGGACAGCACTGCTTAGAGCCAAGAGAGATCTTTTCAATGTGTGATTTCTCCTGTGGGGAAAATGAGAGTGTATGAATGAGCACCTTGCCCTCGCAGTTTTGTGGGCTGCTCAAAGAGGCTCATTTCTCTCTCATTCCATCCAGAGTACCGATTTGTGAGCGGCATGACTGGGCAGGTTCCAGGGAAGATGGGAGGCACTGGGCTCTTGGAGGGCATCAAAGGGACACAGATCCTCCTGTGTCGCAGACTCCATCAAGAAGCTTTCTCATGAGCTGCTGGGGACACCTTACAGCAGAGCCTCCCGAACAAAAGTCCAAAACCAGACGTGTCACAGGTAAATTCTACCAAACATTTAAATGAGTTAACACCTGTTTTTCTCAAACTGTTCCAAAAACCAGAAGAGGAAGGAATGCTTCCGAACTCCTTTTACATGGCTAATATCAATACAGACAAAGATATCAATACAGACAAAGACACCACCTCAAAAAAAAAAAGAAAATTGTAGGTCAATATCACTTGTGATCATAGACACACAAATTCTCAACAAAATATTAGCAAACTGAATTCAACAGTACATTAAAAGGATCATAAACCATGAAACATGATCTATTAGGGTGTATACCAGGCATGAAAGGATGGTTCAAATTCTAAAATCAGTGTGGTACACCACATTAACAAATTGAAGAATTAAGAACACTATGATCATCTCAATAGATACAGAAAAAGCTTTTGACAAAATTCAACATCTATTTATGATAAAAATTTTCAACAAAGTGGGCATAGAGTATACCTCAACATAATAAAGGCCATATATGTCAAACCCAGGGGTTCCCAGGTGGAGCCAGTGGTAAAGAACCCACTTGCCAATGCAGGAGACATGAGAGACACAGGTTTGATCTGTGGGTCAGGAAGATCCCCTGGAGGAGGGCATGGCAACCTTCTTCAGTAATCTTGCCTGGAGAACCCCATGGACAGAGGAGCCTAGTGGGCTGAAGTTTTTGGGGTTGCAAAGAGTTGGACATGACCAAAGTGACTTAGCACACATGTGAAAAACCCACAACATCATACTCAGAGGTGAAAAGCTGAAAACATTTCTTCTAAGATCAGGAACAAGACAAGGATTCTACTTTGCCGCTTTTATTCAGCATTGTATTAGAAGTCCTAGTTGCAGCAATTAGACTAGAAAAAGAAATAAGAGGAATCCATATTGGAAAAGGAAGAAGTAAAATTGTCACTGTTTGCAGATGACATGACATAAAATATCCTAGAGATGCCATCACAAAGCTATTAGAAATCAGTAAAGTTGCAGGATACAAAATTAATATACAGAAATCTTTTTTTTTTTTAGTGGTTGTATTAGTTTCTTTTTTTTTTTTTAATTTATTTTTTATTGGAGGCAGATTATTTTACAATATTATATTGGTTGGTTTTGCCATACATTGATATGAATTTGCCCCGGGTTTACATAAGTTCCCCCTCCTGAACCCCCCTCCCACCTCCCTCCTCCCTTTATCCTCCCTCTGGGTCATCCCCGCATGCCAGCCCCAAGCATCCTATAACATGCATTGATCCTGAACTAGTGATTCGTTTCACATATGACAACATACGTGTTTCAATGCCATTCTCCCAAATCATCCCACCCTCACCCTCTCCCACAGAGTCCCAAAGACTGTTCTATACATCTGTGTCTCTTTTGCTGTCTCGTATACAGGGTTATCATTTGCATCTTTCTAAATTCCATATATATGTGTTAGTATACTGTATTGGTGTTTTTCTTTCTGGCTTACTTCACTCTATATAATAGGCTCCAGTTTCATCCACCTCATTAGAACTGATTCAAATGTATTCTTTTTAATGGCTGAATAATACTCCATTGTGTATATGTACCAAAGCTTTCTTATCCATTCGTCTGCAGATGGACATCTAGGTTGCTTCCATGTCCTGGCTATTATAAACAGTGCTGCAATGAACATTGGAGTACACGTGTCTCTTTCAATTCTGGTTTCCTCGGTGTGTATGCCCAGGAGTGCAATTGCTGGATCATACTCTGTGGACATGAGTTTGAGTGTACTCCGGGAGTTGGTGATGGACAGGGAGGCCTGGCGTGCTGTGATTCATGGGGTCGCGGAGAGTCGGACACGACTGAGCGACTGAACTGAACTGAACTGAACTGATGGCAGCTCTATTTCCAATTTTTTGAGGAATCTCCACACTGTTCTCCATAGTGGCTGTACTACTTTGCATTCCCACCAACAGTGTAAGAGGGTTCCCTTCTCTCCACATCCTCTCCAGCATTTATTGCATGTAGACTTTTGGATAGCAGCCATTCTGACTGGTGTGAAATGGTATCTCATTTGGTTTTGATTTGCATCTCTGATTATGAGGGATGTTGAGCATTTTTTCATGTGTTTGTTAGCCATCTTTATGTCTTTGGAGAAATGTCTGTTTAGTTCTTTGGCCCATTTTTTGATTGGGTCATTTATTTTTCTGGAATTGAGCTGCAGGAGCTGCTTGTATAATTTGGAGATTAATCCTTTATCAGTTGCTTCATTTGCTATTATTTTCTCCCATTCTGAAGGCTGTCTTTTCATACAGAAATCTTTGATTTCTATGGACTAATAACACTGTCAGAGAAATAAAGAGAAGAACCCCATTTACAATTGTCTCAAAAAGAATAAAATGCCTAGGAATAAATCTGAGGATTTAAAAGGCCTACTCAAAAAACTGTAAGACACTTGTAAAATCAAGTTTCCATTCGTTCCATTCTGTCGCTCAGTCGTGTCTGACTCTGCTACCCCGTGGACTGTAGCCTACCAGGCTTCTCCGTCCATGGGATTCTCCAGGCAAGAATACCGGAGTGGGTTACCGTTTCCTTCTCCAGGGGATCTTCCTTATCCAGGGATCAAACCCAGTTCTCCCGCACTGGAGCAGACGTTTTAACCTCTGAGCCACCAGGGAAGCCTAAGAGGACATAAATGGGAAGATCCCTCATGCTCCTGAATTGAAATAATATTGTTAAAATTGCCACACTACTCAAGGCAATCTACAGATTCAATGCAATCCCTAGCAAAATACCAATGTCATTTTTCACAGAATTAGAACAAATAATTCTAAAATTTGTATGGAAACATGAGAGGCACTGAATAGCCAAATTATTCTTGAGGAAGAAAAAGCTGGAGGTATCTCTGTCCTTGATTTCAAACTATACTGTGAAGCTACAGTAATCAATATATTATGGTACTGGCACAAAACAAGAGATTAATGGACAAGAATAGAGAGCCCCGAAATAGGCCCATGCCTATATGGTCAAATAATCTATGCCGAAGGAGGCAAGAATGTACAATGGGGGAAAAGACAACCTCTTCAATAAAAGATGTTGTGAAAACTGGACAGCTACATGAAAAAAATCAAACTGAAGTACTTTATCACATCATAGAAGAATCCCCTGAAGGAGGAAATGACAACCTGCTCCAGTATCCTTGCCTGAAAAACTGCATGGACAGAGGAGCATGGTGGGCTACTGTCCAAAGGGACACAGTTGGACACGACTGAGTGACTGAGCACATGCACATACAAAAATAAACTAAAAATGGATTAAAGACTTAAATGGCAGATCTGAAGCTGTAAAACTCTTAGAAGAAAATCCAGGCAATACATTCTGACATCAGTGTTAGCAATATATATATATATATATGTTTTTTTTTTGGATGTGTTTTTATACAAAGGAAACAAAAGCAAAAATGAACAAAATGGGACTATACCAAACTAAAAAGTTTTGCACAGAAAAGGAAACTCAACAAAATGGAAAGGCAACCTATGCAATGGGAGAATATATTTGCAAATGATATATTCCATATATATATCTGAAATATATAAAGTCATACAACTCAACTTCAAAAAAGTCCAAATACCATTTAAAAAAATGGGCAGAATATGTGAACAAACATTTTCCAAAGACATGCAGATATCCAACAAACACATGAAAAGGTGATCAACATCACTTATTACTAGGGAAATGCAAGTCAAAACCACAGTGAGATATTAGCTGTCAGAATTGCTATTATCAAAAAGATGACAAATAACAGCTTTTGGCAAAGATGTGGAGAAAAAGAATCCTTGTGCACTGTTAGTGGAATATAAATTGGTGCAGCCACTATGTGAAACTGCATGGAGATTCCTCAAAAAATTAAAAATATAATTACATGATCCAGCAATTCCTCTTTTGGATATTTATCTGCAGAAAATGAAAACAGAATTTAAAGTTATACACACTTCTATGTTCACTGCAGCATTATTTACATGGGCAAAACAAAACTGCTCATTGATAGACAAATGGATAAAGAAGGTTTATATATTTTATATCAGTTCAGTTCAGTCTCTCAGTCATGTCTGACTCTTTGCGACCCCATGGACTGCAGCACGCCAGGCCTCCTTGTCATCACCAATTCCCGGAGTTTACTCAAACTCATGTCCATTGAGTCGGATGATATCCAACCACGTCATCCTCTGTTGTCCCCTTCTCCTCCCACCTTCAATCTTTCCCAGCATCAGGGTCTTTTCCAGTGAATCAGTTCTTTGCATCAGGTGGCCCAAGTATTGGAGTTTCAGCTTCAGTATCAGCCCTTCCAATGAATATTCAGGACTGATTTCCTTTAGGATGGACTGGTTGGATCTCCTTGGAGTCCAAGGGATTCTCAAGAGTCTTCTCCAACACCACAGTTCAAAAGCATCAGTTCTTTGGTGCTCAGCTTTCTTTACAGTCCAACTCTCACATCCATACATGACTACTGGAAAAATCATAACCTTGACTAGACAGACCTTTGTTGGCAAAGTAATGTCTCTGCCTTTTAATCTGCTGTCTAGGTTGGTCATAACTTTTCTTCCAAGGAGCAGGTGTCTTAATTTCATGGCTGCAGTTACCATCTGCAGTGATTTTGGAGCCCCTCAAAGTATGTCACTGTTTCCCTTTTTCCCCCATCTATTTGCCATGAAGTAATGAGACCAGATGCCATGATCTTAGTTTTCTGAATGTTGAACTTTAAACCAACTTTTGACTCTCCTCTTTCACTTTCATCAAGACGGTCTTTAGTTCCTCTTCACTTTCTGCCATAAGGTTGGTGTAATCTGTATATCTGAGGTTATTGATATTTCTCCCGGCAGTCTTCATGCCAGCTTATGCTTCATCCAGCCCAGTGTTTCTCATGATGTACTCTGCATATAAGTTAAATAAGCAGGGTGACAATATACAGCCTTGACATACTCCTTTCCTGATTTGAAACCAGTCTGTTGTTCCATATCCAGTTCTAACTTGCTTCTTGACCTGCATACAGATTTCTCAAGAGGCAGGTCAGGTGGTCTGGTATTCCCATCTCTTTAAGAATTTTCCGCTATTTGTTGAAAATATATATATATATATATTACTCTGCCATAAAAATAATGAAATCTTTCCATTTGCTACAACTTGGTTGAACCTAGAGGGTATTATGCTAAGTGAAATAAGTCAGACAGAAAGACAAATACCATATTTCACTCAAATGTAAAATGTGAAAAACAACACAGTGAACCAACAGAGCCAAACAATAAAGACATACATGCAGAAAACAAACTGGTGACTGCCAGAGGGATGAGGGGTGTGGGTGAGGGGTGAAATGGGTGAAGGAGATTAAGAGGTACCAACTTCCAGCTGTAGAATAAATCATGAGGATATAATATACAACATAGAGAATATAGTCAATAATATAGTTACTCTGTATGGTGACAGATGGTAGCTAGACTTACCATGTGTTCTTGGTTGCTCAGTCGCATCCGACTCTTTGTGACCCCGTGGACTGTAGCCTGCCAGGGTCCTCTTTCCATGGGGATTCTGTAAGCAAGAATACCAGAGTGGGTTGCTATGCCCTCCTCCAGGGGATCTTCCTCAAACCCAGGTCTCCTGCACTGCAGGCAGATTCTTTAACCAGCTGAGCCACCAGGGAAGCCCAAGAATACTGCAGTGGGTTGCCTGTCCCTTCTCCAACTGATCTTCCTCACCCAGGAATCGAACCAGGGTCTTCTGCATTGCAGGCAGATTCTTTACCAGTGAGCTACCAGGGAAGCCCTAAGAATTCTGAAATGGGTTGTCATGTCCTCCTCCAGGGGATCCTCCGAACCCAGGGATTGAACCCAGGTCTTCTGCATTGCAGGCAGATTCTTTACTGTCTGAGCCACCAGGAAAGCCTGTGGAAGATTTATCATGATGATTATTTAAATACCAAATCACTATGTTATATACTTGAAACTAACATAGGTATGTAAATTATATTTCAATAAAATTATGTATGTCAATTATAGTTCAATAAGAAAATAAAGTACAGAACATATTGTTCAAGGTAAGTATGTAGTCAAATTTATAATACTCTAATACTGTAATATGGTGGTGTGTTAACAAGTCTACAGTAAAGGTTAAAGGACAAGAGTATTAAAAATAACCACAGTTACCTTAATTTGTTAACAGATATAAAATATAGATAATTGTGACATGAAAACCAAAAAAGGGGAGGAGTAGAAGGGTGGAGCTGGAGTTGCTGTCAGCATAAAATGGATTGTTTTAGTTATAAGATGTTTTATGTAAACATGGTAACAACAAAAGCAAAAACCTTTAGTTAATTCACACAAAAGTAGAGTGGAATCAGAGTATACCACGATGGAAAATCACCAATTCACAAAGGTAGGCAGAAAGAGAGGAAAAAAGGAATAATGGAACTACAAAGCAACCAGAAAGCAATTAATAAGATGGCATTAGTATGTCCTTAACTAATAATGACCTACTTTATGGCACAGGAAACTCTACTTAATACTATGTAATAGCCTACATGGAAAAGAATCTAAAAAAGAGTGTATATATATATATATGTATGTATATTCACTTTGTTGTACACCCGAAACTAATACAACATTGTAAACCAACTCCAATAAAAAAAAAAAACACAGAAAAATGATTACTCTAAATGTAAATAGATTGAATTCAATAATTAAAAGGCACTGAGTGACTGAATGGATTAAATTGAAAAACAGGACCCAAGTATGTGCTGCCTACAAGAGACTCACTTCTGCCTTAAGTACACACATAGGCTCAAAGTGAAGAAATGGGAAAAAAATATTTCATGCAAGTGGAAAACAAAAGGGAGCAGGGGTATACTATGCTTCTATTAAACAAAATATCCTTTAAAGCAAAAGCAGTAACAAGAGACAAAGAAGCACAGGCTTATTCACAGCCACACAGTTCTCTCTCTGTTGAGGACCTCAGTGAGATAATTTACATGAACAAAGGAAAGGATAGCAGCAGAATGCTCAGAATGCAGCCTCAGTCAATTCAACTTTCTTCTGAATATGAAGAATATCTCATGGAAATATTCCTGCCCGTCATACTTCAGCCGTGGGAAAGCTAAGAGTACTCCACACTCTTCTTTGACCTAAGAATGATGTACAGAAATGGCTGCCACTTTCAGGTTGGCATTTTACCACATGTGGATGACACAGCTCAATCTACCTTTGGGACTAGAAGAGTTTCCCAGCTTCACTTGGAGCTTGACTCACCTTGTTGGCATCTGTTGTACTTTCTATTGTGTGTTTTCCATTCTGCTAGATTGCCTTTCGTTGATTGAAAAGCACTTGGGCCTGTGCAGCACGTAAGTTTTAGTACTAAGTGGGAGTTCCGTTTGTGTTTTTTCCCAAGTTTTGCACTTAACACTTGTCTTTGTGTTAGGAAGCATGGAATTTTGAGTTCCTCTGAGGCATGAAATAAGATATTATCATTAATAACCAGCTTTCCCATCCTTGCTTTGCCTTCAGGAGAGAACTGGATAATAAAACCTATGATTTATTTGGACTGGCTCCATTAAGAACTGACAGAGTGATGATTCCAATAATGTTTTATTCTTACTCTCCATTGTTAGTCACTAATTCTAAACTTACTACAAGAGTATAAAACAGTACACGTCACCTAAAATTTCATTGGAGTTACCTTTGTCACTATAAAACTTTGTAAGGCTTTCAGAGTCTTTCTCAAATTATTATTAGTGGATTGTAAAGTCATTTTTTGAGTGACTGACTGAATTGCCCTTACAGGTGTTTCAAAGGGACCTTGCAGCTGGTTGTACAATGATGAACGTGTTGGTTAATTCATTCAACATAAGTTTATGGGGTGTTTCCTCTCTGTTATGCTCTGTTGTAGGTGTTGGTAATAATCCACTGAATAAAACAGAAACCTGTCCTCATTTAGTGATGGATGATGGACAAAAAGCAGAGGAAATTAAGTAGTTGTTTTGGTTATTTGAGCATGAGAAGAGCTCATGAAAAGGAGAAAAATGAATTGGGGCAGGAGCTGTAGGCAACTGGTTTGATGGTGACAATTAGGGAAAGTATTTCTTTCAGTTTTAGATATTGTTGTCTGGAAAGGCCCCACCAAGAAAGCAACATTAGAGCAAAAACTTGAAGGAGAGAAAGGAGTGAGCCACGTGTATAATGGGGGGAAGAGTTGTACCAGGCAGAGGGAGCAGAGGGGACAGAGGGGTCCTGAGGTGGGAAGTGGCTGTTATGTTCCAAACCAAGCCGATGGTAAGAGCACGTGTGGACACAGTGCTTCCTGCATGCCTGACACTGTTCTAAAGGCTTTACATCCATTATCTCAGTTAGTCATCCATATTTCCCCAGCCATGATTTATAGGTGAAGAAATTAAGGCACGAACAGCTTAGATAGCTTGCCCAAGATTACTCAGCTAGAAAGTGGTGGAACCAGGCAGTCTGGCTCCAGAATCTGTATGCTCAACCACTCTACTCTGCTGCCTGGTGTTTAATCCTTTGGAGATGCAGACGGCACTGCCTGTTACACTGCAGTGTGCCACTTTGCATTCAGGAGGAAGTATTTTCTTGATCTTAATATTGGCATTAGTTGTGCTCGTCTTGAGCCACTGGTTTGTTTCAGTCTAATGAATCTGTGGTCTCTGATGCTCATTGATCATGATTCTATGCTGGCCATTGAATGCTTAACCACTCGTATTTCTCTTTTTTTCTTCATGTTGTTATATTTTGTCTATCACTGTAAACTACCTTATATCCTTTCAGATATAGGGGATGATGAATGACTAGAAGTACATTTTAAAAGAAGACTCAGAATCCTTAGTCTGGAACTAGGAGGCAAGGAGCCCTGGCTCTGGGAAGAACTACCCGCCAGCCTGGCCTTGCACAACTGATTCCCATTTCTCCATTCTCCTGGCTATGGGCCTTCTCCTGTTGCTCATACTTGGAGTTCCCACAGGAGCTGACAGAGGGTGAGGAAGCA
This sequence comes from Moschus berezovskii, assembly GCF_049115385.1. Classification (NCBI taxonomy): domain Eukaryota; kingdom Metazoa; phylum Chordata; class Mammalia; order Artiodactyla; family Moschidae; genus Moschus; species Moschus berezovskii. Next base: position 129,022,052 of record NC_142460.1, on the reverse strand, counting down.
GACTTCTCTTTGAAATTTCAGCCCTGACTACTACAGTCTATGTGGCAGTTAGGAACAAGGATTGATGAGATCAGGTAAACAGTTCATACCCTGACCCCCACCCACCTGGAGTCTGAGACCTCACATCTTCATCTGAAAAAGGAAGATGAAAATAGCGCTTACTTCCTAGAGTCATGAGGATTAAGTAGGATAATATTCACATACAAAGTGCACAGCACAAAGTTGATGCGTATAAACACTATGGAAATCTTAGGTGTTATTTTCACTAGTTACTCTTTCTGTTCCGTTCCGTCGCTCAGTCGTGTCCGACTCTATGCGACCCCGTGGACTGTAGCCTACCAGGCTTCTCCATCCATGGGATTCTCCAGGCAAGAATACTGGAATAGGTTACCGTTTCCTTCTCCAGGGGATTTTCCCGACCCAGGGATCGAACCTGGGTCTCCCGAATTGGGGGCAGACGCTTTAACCTCTGAGCCACCATAGTAACAACAAACAAACCTCTGTCTTTAAACAAAATCCCTCTGAGCCTGGTTAAAATCTGGCTCTCCACCTTATCCCAACTAACGCCCTGTGGTACTGATTCCTCACATCTTGGCTCTCAAAATGGAAATGGCCTTGGAAACAGAATACAACAAATATGAATAGTGAATAAAACCAAGGAGCACAGCCAAATTCCAACTTCCAAAAACCTCAGTCATGCTAAAGATAGGGCTTCGCAGAAATGCCATGAGAGAGAGCACAAGTACCTCTGCTTTGTCGGCCGGTCCCCCTAACCCAACCCCTTCCAATTGCTCAAGAATAGTCAAGGCTTCTTACAAAATTGGCGTTGACTCTTTTATTCTCTTTTTTTTTTCAAATTTATTAATTGGAGGATAATTGCTTTACAATATTGTGCTGGTTTCTGCTGTAGAACAGCATGAGTCAACTGTGAGTGTACATATATCCCCTTCCTCTCTCACTCCCATTCCACCTCTCTAGGTTGTCACAGAGCACCGAACTGAGCTCCCTGTGTTATACAGCTGCTTCCCACTAGTTATCTGTTTTACACATGGTAGTGTATCTATGTCAGGAATTCCCCTTTTTAGGATCACTTCAAGTTCTATAAGGAGAAAATAAGCCCGCAAAAGAAGCTTACAAAACTCAATTAGATTTTAATTGTGTTAGAATGAAAGAAAGACTTTTTCAGAAAGCTTACATGTTTAATACTTTAAAAAAAAAATCCTGTCAGAATGTTGAACCCTGACTTGGAGTGGAGTGGCTTGGTACTGGGGTAAAACCATGTGCATTAAACTTGACTCCCGACTCTGCATTTGGAGGCTTCCCAGGTGGTGCTAGTGGTAAAGAACCCACCTGCCAATGCAGGAGACAAGAGATGCTGGTTCAATCCCTGGGTTGGGTAAATCCCCAGGAGGAGGAAATGGCAACCCACTCCAGTATTCTTGCTTAGAGAATCCCCATGGACAGAGGAGCCTGGCCGGCTACAATCCAAAGGGTTGCGAAGAGTCAGACACAACTGAAACGACTGAGCCACTCAGGGATTTATATTCATGAGTGGTGTTGCTGGGACTTAAAGTTAGTTAAGGAAGTTCTATCAAGGTCATGGGGTCCTCATCTATACAATGGGAATAACACCTACCTCACAAGCCGGTTGAGAGGATTAAGTGACATGGATCTAGGAAAGCTCCTAGATCCATGAAAGTAATAGAATTTCAGTGATGTTAATCTGATCTTTCTGAAGTTTTTCTTCAGTTATTTTACTTTCTGCCACATCATTCAGTTCAGTTCAGTCACTCAGTCGTGTCCGACTCTTTGCGACCCCATGAATCACAGCACACCAGGCCTCCCTGTCCATCACCAATTCCCAGAGTTCACTCAAACTCACCTCCATCGAATCGGTGATGCCATCCAGCCATCTCTTTCTCTGTCATCCCCTTCTCCTCCTGCCCCCAATCCCTCCCAGCATCAGAGTCTTTTCCAGTGAGTCAACTCTTCGCATGAGGAGGCCAAGGTATTGGAGCTTCAGCTTTAGCATCAGTCCTTCCAGTGAACACCCAGGACTGATCTCCTTTAGAATGGACTCGTTGGATCTCCTTGCCACAACATTAGAACTGCTTAATTTTTCAGGATTTTTACATCCAGTTTATGGATTATCAAAGGCCTTTGTTGTAAGTCTGACTCTGCTGACTATCAGCCTGTCAGTTATGAGTAGTAGCAGATAATTCGACATTAATATTGCTGAATGCCTTGATACAATGATTTTATGAAAAAGAAACTGTAGCTTAAAGGGAGCTTTGTTTATTTACCTATGGACAAATTTTGTAAGTTGACAGTTTCCTCATTCTTAAGGTTTTTTTTTTTTTCCTATTTTGTGCAATTACCACAAAAAATGTGAAGGTTGGAATAAAATCACTCATGATTTTATTGCCCAGAAATAACCAATATTAACTTTTAATTTTTTTCTTTTTATCATAGTTCTTTATATGACTTTTTCCACCTAAAAGTCTGTCATAAGTACTGTACCATATTGCTAACATTTAAATTACTTTCATAATGATTATTCTGTGACCTACATAATCATTCTCCTAATTTAGACATTAAGATTCTCCAGAGTGTCTCGGGAAGAAATGTTCTGGGTGTAAGCCTTTGTCTGCATTCCTGATTAGTGCCTGAGGATACATTTCTAGAAGTAAAATTATTGGAGCAATATCAGGTCAATATTTATTCTGTGTAATATGTACTCTAAACTTAAACCTAGTCACTTAAAACAACAGTAGTCATTGATTTCCTTGCACTTTTGTAATTTGGGGAAATTTTTTCTTTGCTCTTCATGTTAACTGGCAGAAGTGGCTTGTCTGCAGCTGGAGGATCCACTTCCTAGGTGACTTTCACATGCCTGACAGATTGGTGCTGACTGTTGGCTGGGGCCTAAGATCCCTTCCAATGTGGGCTTCTCCACTGGGTCCTGAGGGAAGGGAGATGGAAACTGCCAGTCCTCTTGAAGGCTAGGCCTGAAACTGGCACAGTGGCTCTTCCAGCATGCTCTGTTGATCAGAGCAGTCACAGGTCAGATTCCTGAGGTGGGTGAAGTAGACTGCATCATTTTCTAGGGAAGAAACAGGGAATTTGTGGCCATTTTATCCTATCATAGACAAAGAACATATTGTTGAGGGTCTTTATACATAGTTCCCGAAATCACTTTCCAGAAAGCTGCTGATATGCAGTTCTAACTGTTCTGCATGAGAATGTACACTTACCAACATTAAATATTAAAAATTTAAAAATCTCTATTCAGCATGTAAGATGTGAAGTATCGTTTTATTTTGAATATACTTTATTATTAGTGAGCTTCCATATGTTTGATAAAAATTTTGTATTTCTTCCTCTGTGAACTGTCAGCTCTTTTGGAGGGGGGTAATTTGTTTATGTGTTAAACAAACTTGTAGAATCACATGAGTTTATATATTACTGACATTAAGGATGGGTCATACTTGTAAATATTCCTTTCATTTCTCTCAGTTAAAAAAGAAAAAGCTTTCCCTGTTATTTGAGAAAAATTAGGCAAAATTATTTTCTATTTACATGATTTTCATAAGAGTCTGACAGTCAAATGTTGATCTCAAAATACTGTTATATGTTATAATAAAATATTTTGAATAAATGTCAGTTTTACTTACCTAACATGTCAAGAGAAACCCATAAATTAATCTGATTTATCTTCATTTTTGAGCAACTGAACTAAAAAATAATTTAGATAACTTTACTGGAACTGAAATGGAGGAACAAAATAATGTCACTTTAATTTTCCTTTTACCCCTTTAGCTGCCTGGTAGGCAAGCCCCTTAACCTCTCTGAACCTCAATTTTCTTAACTGTAAAATGTGGAGAATAGCAGGTATGCTGTGAGGCTTAGAGAAGATGTTTCTAAAGGGCCTAGCACTGGCAGGGCCTGGCATGTGGTGGGCTGCATAATTGTTTGCCTCTTATGTTCTGCTGTGTGAATCAAGAAAGACCTTACTGCTTGAATCTCAGTAAGTTCTCTGAGTGGCCTCCCAGGTCGGGATTTGGGTTGCGTGAATGCCATTATTCAGCTTACCTCTGTCCTTTAGTCCTGGGTAGGTGTTACTGCATAGAGCATTGCACTGTGGGGCAAATCAGGGCCTTTGTTCCAAATAGCACATCACTGTTGTCAGGCCACAGCTGGAGAAAATTTCTGTGGGGTCATATGATATACTCCTTGAGAATGACTCTTGGGGGAGCTTCTCAGAGCAATCTGGTGTCCAATTTAACATTCTGAGAGTTCCATGCTAAAAGCATTATGGCTAATATCTTTTACTTGTATGGCACTGGGTAGTTTCCACAGGACTTTCATGTGTTTTGTCTCCTTTGATCTTTATAGCCATTCTGGGAGGCTTGAAGGTCCAGGAATACTATTTCCTTAATGAATAAGAAAGTCAAGACTTGGAGGGGTTATGACTTGCCCAAAATTACAAAAGCTAGTAAGTGCCAGACCAAGAGGATTCCTACAGACCTCATCCAGGAATTTTCTATTGGATCCTCTGCTGCCTAACTCCCCACCACTAGGATGAGGAGATATATAGGATTGATTTTTTTTTCTGTCTTCCGTTAAAATGGGTGGGCAGGTGTTGCAGTCATTGTGGACTCTGGAGTCATTATTTACATTTGGATCCCTCCAACTCTTGTTAGTTGTGTGCCCTTGGGGAAATTATTTCACCTCTCTGTACCTTTTTCTTCACTCTCCTCTTTCACTTTCATCAAGAGGCTCTTTAGTTCTTCGCTTTCTGCCAGAAGGGTGGTGTCATCTGTGATGAAAGAGGAGATTGAAAAAGTTGGCTTAAAACTCAGCATTCAAAAAATGAAGATCATGGCATCCAGTCCCATTTATTTCATGGCAAATAGATGGGAAAACAATGGAAACAGTGACAGACTTTATTTTCTTGGGCTCCAAGATCACTGCAGATTGTGACTGCAGCCATGAGATTAAAAGACGCTTGCTCCTTGGAAGAAAAGCTATGACAAACCTAGACAGCATATTAAAAAGCAGAGACGTTACTTTCCCAATTAAAAAGCAGAGACATTACTTTGCCATTGAAGATCTGTCTAGTCAAAGCTATGGTTTTTCCAGTAGTCATGTATGGATGTGAAAGTCGCTCAGTCATGTCCGACTCTGCCACCCCATGGACTATATAGTCCATGGAATTCTCCAGGCCAGAATACTGGAGTGGGTAGCCTTTCCCTTCTCCAGGGAAAAGGGATCCAACCCAGGGATCGAACCCAGGTCTCTTCCTTTGCAGGCAAATTTTTTACCAGCTGAGCCACAGATGTTAGAATTGGACTATAAAGAATGCTGAGCACCAAAGAATTGATGCTTTTGAACTGTGGTATTGGAGAAGACTCTTGAGAGTCCCTTGGACTGCACGGAGATCAAACTAGTCTATCCTAAAGGAAATCAGTCCTGAATATTCATTGGAAGGACTGATGGTGAAGCTGAAGCTTCAATACTTTGGCCATTAATGCAAAGAACTGACTCATTTGAAAAGACCCTGATGCTGGGAAAGGTTGAAGGCAGGAGGAAAAGGGGACGGCAGACGATGAGATGGCTGGATGGCATCACCGACTCAAAGGACATGGGTTTGGGTGGACTCCAGGAGTTGGTGATGGACAGGGAGGCCTGGCGTGCTGCAGTCCATGGGGTTGCAAAGAGTTGGACACAACTGAGCAACTGAACTGACTGTACCTTGGTTTCTTCATACATAAAATGAGAATGCCAGTACCTAACTTATAGGACTGTTGGGGGTTTAAATGAGACTCTGGGAGAAACACTAGTACAATACCTGGCATCTAAGTAAACACTAATTAAAACCCCTGTTCTTACTGGATGTGATCTGAGAAATCGAAAGCTTACTTCCTTTCAAACTGTCTGCACTGCAGGCCTTTTGATGAACCTTGGACTTCAGACATTGGTTTCAGGAGGCCTCTGCAGTAAGAGAACAATTTTCCATGGGAGAGGCACCTGTCCACACCACACTGCACTGAGCATCCTCCGCCACATTATCATAGTTTATCAGACTGACTGTGAGGAAATGCAGCACAGGACAGGTAAGTATTGATTGTTAAAAAAAAAAAAACACACATCAACCACTTTTAACATTTTGGTGTATTCCTTGCCTGCCAGTCAATCCTAAAGGAAATCAGTCCTGAAAATTTATTGGAAGGACTGATGCTGAAGATGAAACTCCAATATTTTGGCCATTTGATGCGAAGAACTTTTCACCGGAAAAGACCCTCATGCTGGGAAAGATTGAAGGCGGGAGGAAAAGGGGATGACAGTGGATAAGATGCTTGGATGGCCTCTCCGATGCGATGGACATGAGTTTTTAGTAGGCTCCGGGAGTTGGTGATGGACAGGGAAGCCTGGTGTGCTGCAATCCATGGGGTCGGAAAGAGTCGGACACGACTGAGCAACTGAACTGACTTGCCTGCCTTACCTGCCTTACCTAACCGTTGAAAAAGCAGAATTGAAGGAAAGTAGGATATGCTGGAGAATTCCATGGACAGAGGAGCCTGGCGGGCTAGTCCATGGGGTCGCAAAGAGTCTGACACAACTGAAGTGACTTAGCACACGCAGAATATGCTACCCCAAATATGCCATTTTGATTTGTTGATTACTTTGAATTAAAGTTACTGAAGAGTAAAATAATTAGCCTCCAATAAAAAATAAATTAATTAAAAATAAATAAATAAAAGTAAAAAAAAAAATATAGTTACTGAAGAAACATTTGGTGCAAAAACACTCTGACCTTCCTTTGTACCCCTGAAAGCAAGAAATAAATCTCCCATGTGAAAGGTACCCTCCCTGTACCAGGAAGCTAGAAGGCATCCTTATCACCAGAGACAGGGAGAGAATTTAGGGCTAAGAAGGACATGTAATCAAACCTTGTTACTTCTTTACTAATATACTACTGGTTTCTTGTTGGGCAAGTATGAAAGCTGCCTGCTTTGGTCACTTCTTTGAGTCATATTTTTTATTGGGCTCTTGTATTTACGAAATTAAGTTTGTTTTTCTCCTATTAATCTGTCTTATGTCAATTTAGTCCATCATTCTACTGGAGTAGCATGACCACACTTTCAGATAGGCATTAACTGTACAAATGAAGAATTGGAGACCTGAGATTAAAAGCCTGGTTAAAGCCATACAACCGGTAAGTGGAGTCCCTGGGTCTCATACCTAGTCTCTCTGGCTCTCAGTGTAGTACTCTCAGCTGTAATTTACAGTCCTACTGTATATTAGGAGCAGGTTTCAGGTTTTGGGGCCTTATCCCTGCCTCAGGGCCTTCGCACTTTCTGTCTGCAGTGTTCATCTTGCGATTATCCACTTGGCTCACTCCCTCTCCTCCTTCAGTGATGCTACTTTCTTTGTGAATTCTTCCTTGATAGTTTCAAATATCAATTACTCACCCCGCCCCACCATATACACTCAAAAATTTCTTTGTGGAGCATGAGTTCTAGGGTGCACAGGCTTCAGTAGTTGTGGCATGTGGGCTTAGTTGCCCCACAGCATGTGGCATCTTTCCAGGCCAGGGATCGAACCTGTGTCCCCTGCATTGGCAGGTGAATTCTTAACCACTGGACCACCAGGGAAGTCCTCTTTGCCTTTTAATTTGCTTTATTTCCTCAAAGCACTTACCAGCCTCTGATAATATTATATATTTACTTATTAACGCACACATGTAAGCTCTATAAGGACAGAAATAAAAATTGCTCTGTGTTCTGATGTACTCTAGACCTAGAGCAATGGTTAGGCTGTATCCTAGACCTAGACATCTAGAAGACAATCTATACATATTTGTAAAATGTGTACAAATGAAAAATAAATCCATGAAATTTCAGGTTTGAATTTATAGCAATAAATTGACTTCTATGGCAGTAGTCTGAATGGCCTGATTTCTGACTCCAAATTCTTCATTCATTCATTCACTCTGCTTTGATGGTCCTCATATACCTTATCACCACCTAAAATTTTTATCAAATACTTATTTATTGTCTCTTCCTTTATTTTACTGTAAAGTCCAAGAAGGAAGGGATTTTTGCCCGCCTTGCAAACTGCTATCTGATGGTGGTGGTTTAGTTGCTAAGTTGTGTCCAATTCTTGTGACCCCATGGACTGTAACCAACAGGTTCTTCTGCCCATGGGGCTTTCCAGGCAAGAATACTAGAGCAGGTTGCCGTTTCCTTCTCCAGTGGGTTTTCCTCACTTAGGCATTGAATATTAATCTCCTGGATTTCAGGAGGATTCTTTATTGCTGAGTCACCTGGGAAGCCCAAAGTACTATATCCCCATGTAGAAACCAGTATCTGGCACTTTACAGGTGTTCAAGAAGTATCTCTTATATGAATTAATAAGTGTATTTATTTAAGAAACATTTGTTGAGCTCCTGCTATATTCTTGGCACAATCTGTCTTTAGTCTGATGAGGGAGAAAGACAAGTCAATAGGGAATTGATAACACAAGTAAGATTTACTGTAGGAGAGAGTAATTCTGTGAGACCCCTAAATGACTGTGACAAGTCACAGAGAACATCTCAGGTAGGATTTATCCTGAGCCAAGCTTGAAATATGCAGAGACACTGGGCCAAGTGAGAAAATGGCAAAGTGTTGGAAGTAAAATATTGTGATATAAGACTGGGAGGCAGAGTTGGAGAAGGGAACAGAGAGGGCTGGGGAGCCTAGGAGCTTGGGTGACATGCTGGGATGATGGACTTTATTCTGAGGTCAGTGGAAGATTTTAAGCAGGAATTTTATATGAGCTGATTCTCTTTATTATCTCACTGTAAGATCAAAAAGAAGGATAAGGCAGCAAAAATCAATCTTCACATCAGATCCACAAAGTCAGCAAATTGTAGGTTTCATAAGACAATTGAGCTCTTCAGTTTGTCAAGCACAGGCATGAGATGGAACTGTGTAGCCCAATTAGCCTCCTGCCTGGCTGGTGAAGAAACCGGTTATAGGTTCAGCCTTCTGTGAGTGGGAGGTTGGGGTGTCCCATGGCTCCATGAAGATGGTCTAATTCCAGTACAGCTCCTGGTAACAGTTTATGGGTATTTTGAAATGCCTGCCAGGAGATTCCTCACTAGTGTGAAACCCAGAATTAAATAAAAAATTAAAAGTCTAAGTATCTTGATAAGCTAGTTATTCACACTCTAAATAACTTTAGAGAGTAATAGGAAGGTAAAAACTCTCCTTTCCTCACTTTCATCATGTATACAATTTTGAATAATACAAATATTACACTTAATACTTGGAGGAGAATTTTTTAAACATTAAGGTGGGTAAGCAGAAAATTAAAGTGACAGTATGAATTAACTTTAACTGAATCTCCAGTTTCTTTAGATCCTATGTCAATTTGTGTCAGCAAAGCCAACTTCCACCAACATTTAATAGGGAGATTAATAATAGTGGGCCTGTGAATGTATTTTAGATAAAAGGATCGGTGCCTCTGGGGGAAAACCCCCAGCGTAGAGAGAGAAAAAGTTTGGTGAGGAGAGAGCATCTGTTTATATAGATCACCTGTAGTTGGCTCTATATATGAAAAGTATGATATTAACTATACTTAGAGTAACAGTAGTCAAGGCTGGGTGATATTAAACAGACCCACACAAATCTGTTCAACTGCTTTATTTTTCAATTGAGGTCAAATTACTATATCATATAATTAACCATTTTAAAGTGACGTTTAGTGCATTCACAATGTTGTACAACCACTATCTCTAGGTCCAAAACATTTTTATCACCTCCAGAGAAAATCTTGTACCTATTAAGCAGTTCCTCCCAATTTCCCCCTCTCCCCTGCTCCTGGGTCTGCATTCCCTCTCTAGGAATATACCTTTCTAGGATATTTCATGTAAATGGAATCACACAAAATGTGACCTCTTGTGTCTGCCTTCTTTCATTTATAAAATGTTTAGAGGTTCATTCACCTTGTAGCAGGCATCAGTACTTCATTCTTTTTATGGCAAAATAATATTCCTTATTTTGTCTGTCCATTTGTTAATCGATGGACATTTGGACTGTTTCCACCTTTTGGCTATTGTGAATAGTTCTCCTGTGAATACGTGTGTACCTGTATTTGTTTGAGTACCTGTTTTCAACTCTTTTTAGTATATACTGCCAATTTATTTTTGGCAAAGAGTCAAAGTAATTCAGTGGAGGAAAGATTCTTTTCAACAAACGGTGCTGGAGTAATTGGGGATCCATAGGCAAAATAAACCATGACCTACCCCCCCACACCTTGAAAGTGAAAGTCATTCAATTGTGTCCGACTCTTTATGACCCCATGAACTGTATAGTCCCTGGAATCCTCCAAGCCAGAATACTGGAGTGGGTAGCCTTTCCCTTCTCGAGGGGATCTTCCCAACCCAGGGATTAAACCCAGGTCTCCTGCATTGCAGGCAGATTCTTTACCAGTTGAGCCATAAGGGAAGCCCATACCTTACATAAAATTTAATTCAAAGTGAATCATAGATATAAATGTCAAATGTAAAACTATAAACAGTTTTAAAAAGGATATGGGGAAGAGGGAGGTGGGAGGGGGGTTCAAGAAAGAGAACACATGTACACCCGGGGCGGATTCATGTCAAAAAAAAAATAATAAAAGCATAGGAGAAAATCTTTTAGACCTAGGGTTAAGAGAACTGTTCTTAGAAGTGACATGAAAAGCACTATTCATATAAGCAAAAACCGATAAATTGGATAGCATCAAAATGAAAAACTTTTGTGTTGTAAGCACTATTTATAGTATCCAAGACATGGAAGCAACCTAGGTGTCCATCAATGGATGAATGGATAAAGAAGATGTGGTGCATATATATAATGGAATATTACTCAGCTATAAAAAAGAATGAAATATTGCCATTTGCAGCAGCATAGATGGACCTAGAGATTATCATACCAAGTAAGTTAAACAGAAAAACACAAATATGATTTCACTTATATGTGGAATCTAAAAAAATGATGCAAATGAACTTATTTACAAAATATAGACTCACAGACAGAAAACAAACTTATGGTTACCTAAGGGGGAAGTGGGAGAGGGATAAATTAGGAGTTTTGGGTTAACAGATACACATATATACATAGAATAGTTAAACAACAGAGACCTACTGTATAGCACAGGGAACTATATTCAGTATCTTATAATAATCTATAATGGAAAAGAATCTGAAAAATAATGTGTATATTTTTCATATATATGTGTATATGAAACTGAATCACTTTGCTGTATACTTAAACTAACACAATGTTGGAAACAACTATGTTTCAATAAAAAATAAATATAAACAAAAAAAATTTGTGCTGCAAAAGACACTGGTAAGGGCATGAAAGCAGGCTGAAGGAAAACATTTTTAAACCACATGGTTGACAAAGGTTTTGTGTCTAGAATATACAAAAAATTCTCACACTCAACAATTAAAAATAAAAACTTCAAACAATCCAATTAGAAAATGGGCAAAGCACTCTAAGATATTTCATGAAAAAGAGGAAACTGATAGAAAATAAACTTATTAATATGTTTAATATCATTAGCCATTAGGAAAATGCAAATTAAAACTGCAAAATATCACTACCTACATATAAGCTAAATATAGTGATAATACCAAGTGCTAGAGAGAAAGCCAAGAAACTGGATTCCTCATCTGTCAGTGGTGGGAATGGCATAGCTGCTCTGGAAAGATAATTTGGCATTTTTTTATAAAACTAAACATGCAGTTACCATAATGATGCAGCAATTGCACTCTTGGGCATTTACCCCAGATAAAAGAAAACTTATGTTCACACAAACTTCTATACATGAATGTTTATAGGAGCTTTATTTGTAATAACACCAGATGGGAAACAGTCAATAGTCTGGTACGTTTGTACCATGGAATACTGTTGTATGTGTGTTAGTTGCTCAGTTGTGTCCAACTTTGCGAACCCATGGACTGTAGCCTGCCAGGCTTCACTGTCCATGGACTTCTCCAGGCAAGAATGCTGTAGCAGGTAGCTATTCCCTTCTCCAGGGGATCTTCCTGACCCGGAGACCTAACCTGAATCTCCTGTAATGCAGGCAGATTCTTTACCGTCTGAGCCTTCAGGCTGCCCACCATAGAATACTATTCAGCAATAAAAAGTGATGAACAATTGATGCATACAACAACCTGGATGGCTCTTGAGGGCATTGTGCTCAGTAAAAAATAAGTCAGTATCAAGAGGTTTTATACTTTAAAACCTTTAAAGATTTTATGTATACTTTATAATTCCATTCATATAACATTTTCAAAATGATAAAACTACAGTTGGAAAACAAATTAGTGGCTACCATGAGGCAGGGATAGATGTTGGGAGGGGAAATGAATATAAACAGTATGAGAGGGATCCTTTGTGATGATGAAACAGTTCTGTGTCTTGCTTGTGGCTATATAACTGTACATACATGGGATTGTGTATGCTTATATTACATACAAACACACACGCACAAATGTGTGCATGTGAAAACTGATGAACATGGAACATGGCCTAGTCTAGTTAAGGATATTATACCAATGTCAGTTTCCTGTTTTGATATTGTATTCAAGATGTCACCATTGGGGGAAGCTGGATGAAGGGTATTATAAATGTTTAAAATAAAAAGTTAAAGCCCTAGGTAGTGACTAAAAATGCTCATAAAAATTTTAGAAGTATCTGTATTTTATTAATAACTTGAATTAAGGCAATAATGATTTTGAACATAACAGAAGTGTGACTTTTAGGACTTGCTGAACATTCTGGGTGAGTTAGAGGGAGTCCTTGCCCCGGAAGATGGTTCAGTGAATGGCACATTGTCTACTGGGAGGTAGGCATGTAAACAGCCATCTGTAATCTGAGTCAAATCAATTGAATAATTACAAGCCAAGTGTGGCAGGAATTGAGTGGAAGGAAATTTTAAAGTAGCCTAAGAAACTGGGGGAAATTTATTCGAGGAGGTGGTTTCTGAAGTGAAACTTGAAGGATGGATCTGATTCTGAAGGTACAGAAGAGAGTTAGGAAGTTTTTAAAATGTATTTCCTAGATTTTTTTTTTTTTTGGTTAGTATTTACTTATTCAAACTTCTCCTTTTTCTCCATACTTACTCTTTCATGCCTTTAGCCTGTGAAGCTAGATCTGTTTTATATGCGGTAAAAATTCACCATGGGGACTAGCTTGAAATGTGCTTTTTTTTGAAGTTCAAAGAACATTTAGAGTCACTTTGTAGTTCTTCAAAGAGAAATACTTTGAGAGAGAACTTTCAGTCCTGGGTTCTATTACCATTTGCCTAGAGGTAGCAACCTGTAGCTATGTAGCTGGGAACCCTGCCAAAATAAAAGAGTATTTCTTCCACCCTCTTAGTTTTCTTTTCTTTTTTAAATCAGGAAGAACTTGAGAAATAAACCAAAATTGAAAGCCAAGTACTACAGACAATAAAAAATACTGCCCCAGGTAGGGACACAACAAACCATTTGTAGTTAACAGAGTTTTGATTCTGTTTTTTTTTTTTTTTTGTGTGTGTGTGTGTGTTTACTTAAATTTGAGCTCCAGCCCAGAGGAGCCAAATTCCAGAGGAAAGCTAAAAGCCAGATATAAACACACCTGGAGCACAGGCAATGATTTCATCATTTATTGAAATGAGGGACTTACATTTTACACAGGCTTACCGTATCTTATTGGCAAGTGTTAAATGTATTGTTAACCTAGTGAAGTTTTACTCTATTTTGGCAGACATGAATTTGTCCTTTAGGAGAAGTCTGAAAGAACCCTTTAAATTTATTTCACAGATGAGGAAACAGACCTGAAGAAAATACTTCTTCTTCCTCAAAGAATAACTGGTTTTCAAGCTGTTCATTCATTCCTCTGTTTGTTCATTCACTGCCTTCTGAGCATCTGTGAGATACTTACTGCTCTGGGTGTTGGGGACATAGAGACCTGCACCAGGGAGCTCACCTAAGAGTGTTTGTGAAGGAGGGCTAATTTAGATAACTTAAGAAGTAAACAAATGAAATGCCTATTTCATCACAGTGTTAAGTGTTGTAAAGAAGTACAAGGAGAGGAACTCCCTGATGGGCGCAGAGGAGCCCAGGGAAGGCCTTTTGGAGACAACATTGAAACTGAGACTTGAATGATGAGAAGGAGCCATCTGTGTTAAGACACTGAGGGAGATTGTCAACAGGTAGAGGAATTGCTGAGGCCTATACTGATCATAGCAAACACCCTCTTCAAACAACACAAGAGAAGACTCTACGCATGGACATCACCAGATGGTCAACACTGAAATCAGATTGATTATATTCTTTGCAGCCAAAGATGGAGAAGCTCTATACAGTTAGGAAAAACAAGACCAGAAGCTGACTGTGGCTCAGATCATGAACTCCTTATTGCCAAATTAAGACTTAAATTGAAGAAAGTAGGGAAAACCACTAGACCATTCAGATATGACCTAAATCAAATCCCTTATGATTATACAGTGGAAGTGAGAAATAGATTTAAGGGACTAAATCTGATAGAGTGCCTGATGAACTCTGGATGGAGGTTCGTGACATTGTACAGGAGACAGGGACCAAGACCATCCCCATGGAAAAGAAATGCAAAAAAGCAAAATGGCTGTCTGAGGAGGCCTTACAAATAGCTGTAAAAAGAAGAGAAGCGAAAAGCAAAGGAGAAAAGGAAAATTATAAGCATCTGAATGCAGAGTTCCAAAGAATAGCAAGGAGAGATAAGAAAGCCTTCCTCAGCGATCAATGCAAAGAAATAAAGGAAAACAACAGAATAGGAAAAACGAGAGATCTCTTCAAGAAAATTAGAGATTCCAAGGGAACATTTCATGCAAACATGGGCTCGATAAAGGACAGAGATGGTATGGATTTAACAGAAGCAGAAGATATTAAGAAGAGGTGACAAGAATATACAGAAGGACTGTACAGAAAAGATCTTCACGACCAAGATGGTCACGATAACGTGATCACTGACCTAGAGCCAGACATCATGGAATGTGAAGTAAAATGGGCCTTAGAAAGCATCACTATGAACAAAGCTAGTGGTGGTGATGGAATTCCAGTTGAGCTATTTCAAATCTTGAAAGATGATGCTGTGAAAGTGCTGCACTCAATATGCCAGCAAATTTGGAAAACTCAGTAGGGCCACAGGACTGGAAAAGGTCAGTCTTCATTCCAATCCCAAAGAAAGGCAATGCCAAAGAATGCTCAAACTACTGCACAATTGCACTCATCTCATACGCTAGTAAAGTCATGCTCAAAATTCTCCAAGCCAGGCTTCAGCAATATGTGAACCGTTAACTCCCAGATGTTCAAGCAGGTTTTAGAAAAGGCAGAGGCACCAGAGATCAAATTGCCAACATCTGCTGGATCATGGAGAAAGCAAGAGAGTTCCAGAAAAACATCTATTTCTGCTTCATTGACTATGCCAAAGCCTTTGACTCTGTGGATCACAATAAAGTGTGGAACATTCTGAAAGAGATGGGAATCCCAGACCACCTGACCTGCCTCCTGAGAAACTTGTATGCAGGTCAGGAAGCAACAGTTAGAACTGGACATGGAACAACAGACTGGTTCCAAATAGGAAAAGGAGTACGTCAAGGCTGTATATTGTCACCTTGCTTATTTAACTTATATGCAGAGTACATCATGAGGAACACTGGGCTGGAGGAAGCACAGCTGGAATCAAGATTGCTGGGAGAAATATCAACAACCTCAGATATGCAGATGACACCACCCTTATGGCAGAAAGTGAAGAGGAACTCAAAGCCTCTTGATGAAAGTGAAAGAGGAGAGTGAAAAGGCTGGCTTGAAGCTCAACATTCAGAAAGCAAAGATCATGGCATCTGGTCCCATCACTTCATGGGAAATAGATGGAAAAACAGTGGAAACAGTGTCAGACTTTATTTTTTTGGGCTCCAAAATCACTGCGGATGCTGATTGCAGCCATGAAATTAAAAGACGCTTACTCCTTGGAAGGAAAGTTATGACCAACCTAGACAGTATATTAAAAAACAGAGACGTTACTTTGCCAACCAAGGTCCGTCTAGTCAAGGCTATGGTTTTTCCCGTGGTCATGTATGGATGTGAGAGTTGGACTGAAGAAAGCTGATCACCGAAGAATTGATGCTTTTGAACCGTGGTGCTGGAGAAGACTCTTGAGAGTCCCTTGTACTGCAAGGAGATCCAACAGGTCCATTCTAAAGGAGATCGATCCTGGGTGTTCATTGGAAAGACTGATGCTAAAGCTGAAACTGCAATAGTTTGGCCACCTCATGCGACGAGTTGACTCACTGGAAAAGACTCTGATGCTGGGAAAGGTTGGGGGCAGGAGGAGAAGGGGACGACAGAAAATGAGATGGCTGGATGGCATCACTGACTCTGTGGACATGAGTTTGAGTGAACTCCGGGTTTTGGTGATGGATAAGGAGGCCTGGCGTGCTGTGATTCATGGGGTTGCGGAGAGTTGGACACGACTGAGTGACTGAAATGAACTGAACTGAACTGGAGGCAGGAAGGCAGCTTCAAAGAATCCTGAGCAGATGAGGGCCCCAGGAAGGAGATGCGCTGTTGGGTGAAGAGCTTGAGGGCTGGACCCTGCAGGCCTCGTGGGCCTAGGGGAGACTTTTGAGGCCATTCAAGGTTTAAATCAAAGGAGTTGCAGGAGCTTATTTATCTTTTTAAAGTATTTTGTTGAGCGTGACGTGGAATGATAGAGAGGCAAGAGCAGAGACAGGGAGGCTAGCACCACAGTCAGGCCTGGCAAGAAGGTTCTGGCCTAACTCGAAGGTGGTGGCAGAGGCAAGCACAAGAACTGAGTGGATTCAGAATATATGTTTGGAGACAAAACTGTTAGGACTGCAGTTCCTTTGGATGTGGGTTTGAGGCCAAAGGAGAAGGACTCAAAATGAAGGATTTTGACTTAAACGATAGGGTAGGACCATTTCCTGAGATGGGCAAGTCTGGAGAGTTGCAGGTTGGGAACAGTGTAGATGGGTGAGGAATAATTTATTTAAAAAAGAAAAAGCTATTGAGATCGGAAAAAATAGGAATAGATCCATTTTGGTAGAGTAGTATGAAGGCCTCACTTAGAAGTTGGCATTTATTTTTATTTTTTTACTAAATGAAGTGTCAGCTATTATATTTTATTGTTTTATTTTTTTATTGAATATAGTTGCTTTATAATGTTATGTTAGTTTCTGCTGTACAGCAAAGTGAATCAGCCTATATATATATATATGTATCCCCTCTTTCTTGGATTTCCTTCCCATTTAGATCACCACAGAGCACTGAGCAGGGTTCGCTGTACTATATAGTCGGTTCTGATTAGTTATGTAGAATTTGACATTTAAGGTAAGATATGAAAGGTATGTAGAGCCAGCAGAGAGAACATTCCAGATAGAGGGAACCATAAGGCACAAGCACAAAGGAAGCAAATGGGTTGGCAAGCCGGAGGTAAGCGACAGGAGCTAATGTGGCTGCAGGGTTGGGAATAAGGTAATTAAAAGAGTGGTTTCTGTTTTTCATATTGCTCAGGGACAAGTTTGACACTA
This sequence comes from Moschus berezovskii, assembly GCF_049115385.1. Taxonomy (NCBI): domain Eukaryota; kingdom Metazoa; phylum Chordata; class Mammalia; order Artiodactyla; family Moschidae; genus Moschus; species Moschus berezovskii. The sequence goes on along the minus strand of NC_142460.1, from coordinate 129,004,439 downwards.
ACTTAGATGTGCAAAAAGAAATCTTTCTTTCTCTCTCTCTAGAGCTGACCTGAATTTTCTCACAGCTGCCACCCTGAATGGGAGTTGAGACTGAAAGAAGGGACCAGAAATTTAAAGCTGCCAATTTGTGGTATATTCATCACTTTCAGATGACTCCATTGTCTTTTCCAGGTGGCAGGAAAGAGAGGCCTCAGGTCTGCCCACCAGTTGTCTGCTGTCTTCTAGCTCCTCCTGTCTCCCTCTTGACAGGTGGAGCAGAGCTCTTGTCTTGCTCTTGTCCATCCAGTCCAGTGATGGCGTTGGGAGCACTTTGCTTACCTGTCTCTGGAGAAATCTCAGTCTATTCCCTGGGCTCAGTTGGTGCAGAGGTCTTTCCTGCAGACTCACCTTTCTTCCATTTTCTCTGATGTCCCAGTTTCTCCTCCCTAAGGTCTGAGGACTCCTGTGATTCCCAATTTAAAGTACCTCAGGATGACCTCATCATTTTGCTCTGTGGCCTCTTTGCCAGCAGCAGCAACATCTTCTCACATCCTTTATGAGGCAGACAGGAAACTCTAAATTTCTCCTGTGCCACAAGGAAGGCTCTGGTTAATTGATGCTTTCATTACCTGACTGGGCTGTGCTGCCATTTTCACTTTGTTGCATCATTTTTTGTTGGTACCCTATATGGTGACATCTTCCCAGAGTTATGAATAGGAAGTGGCAGAAGCTTCTCTACTTTTAGTTTTCTTCTTGACTCTTGTCTTGCCTGATACCAGCCTCTCAGATCTTATGGTGTGGAGAAGTGTGGTGGTAATGATCCCTAGCACATGATGTATCTTGCTTCCCCTACCTCTCTTCTTTTTCTAGTAAATTCTCTGAGCTGGAAGGAGTAGGTGTCCTTCTTCCTTATGGTGGTTTTAAAAGGTGTCTGCAAATTGCTTGATGCTCTTTCCATCAAGAGGTGGAGTCTACGTCACTTCTCATGAACCTGGGTAGACATTTGCTTAATGAAAAGAATATGACAGAAGTTATACAGTGTGACATAAGGCTAAATTGGAGAAGGCCATGCCATTTCCACCAGTTTCTCTTAGGACTTGCTCTGGGAGCCTTCAGCCACCATGTGAGTCCAGCTACCCTAGGACAGCCATCTGAGGAGATGATGTGGAGATGAGAGAGAGTGTTAGAGAGGGAGGGAGAGAGAGAAAGAGAGAGGGAGAGGACAGTGAGCTGCTAGCTCTTCATGTGTGCCTAGCCCAGGTGCTGACATGCAAGTTAAGAAGGCTTCAAGGTGGTGTCAGTTTCAGTCAATGTTTGACTGCAACCTCAAGAGATGCCCTGAACAGGAAACACCCAGCTAAATTCATTCCATGCTCAGATTCACGAATGAAATAAATGATTGCTCTCATTTTAAGTCTCTCTTTGGGGGTGGTTTGTTCAGAGGACTGAAGCACTGGGTCCTTCTGGAGTGCACATTCTTACCACCCTTTGTCTTCTTTCTTCAATAATCTCTAAACTACGGTTCATAACTAAATTGTAGGTCCAGAACTCTAATTTTCCTGATTTGGAATGAAGGGATTCATGGGATACGGGACTTTCAGGGCTAAAACTGAGGAAGTCCTGGGCAAATAAAAATGGGTTGGTCAAGCCTTGCTTTTGTTTATATAAAGGAATGTGTTTACAGAGATTTTAAAATTAGTGATTACTATTTTTTAAATAAGAATTTTAATAAGAAGCAGTTCTGGGCATGGATACTGACCTTTGTTCTGGATGGTATCTGCCCTCCCAGAGGGGTAAATGCTTCAGTGAGTGGGCTACCACAGGCAAGGGCAACTGTAGGACATGAAAACATTTTTTTAAATGTCTCACAATGTGCAGATGGGGAGAATGAATCCAGACCAAGTCACTGATTCTCCCAAGGGCTAAGAGAAACTAGGCCATGATTGGGATCAGATATTCGGATTTCCGTCCAGGGCTCTTACCTCCATATTATGTCATTTCTAATCCTTGTCAGTATTACCATATGAATTTGGTATAGTCGTGAACCCTGGAAAATACTGAGGCTGAGGGAGAGGTGTCTTTACCAGTAAGATTGCTCACGTCTTCAGTCCTAGGCAGCACTGATTAGACTGAAATCTAAGTCTCAGCCATACCTGGATAAACTAGGAACCAGAAAGTACATCTGGCTTGAAAACAAAACCCTAAACCAACTTCAGGTCTGTTTGGAAACCAAGTGTTTAACTATCTCATTAAATGTTGGTGAAAATTTTTGGCTCTGGTGCTGCCGTCCTGGAAGTCAAGTTAACTTTGGGCTCCGATTTTAGTGCTCTTCAGGAAGGTGAAGGATGGTAGGCTTCCAACTGGTGGCAAAGCCAGTGTAACTGGATATGAGCAGGAAGTCTTCCTGGGTGTATCTTTTGGCAAAGAAACCCAGACAGCTTTGGCTAATAAATTTTGTTGTTGTTGTTGCTTAGTCGCTCAGTCGTGTCTGACTCATAGCAATCCCATGGACTATAGCCTGTCAGACTTCTCTGTCCATGGGATTTCCCAGGCAAGAATACTGGAGTGGGTAGCCATTTCCTTCTCCAGGGGATCTTCCCAACCCAGGGAATGAACCTGCTTCTCCTGCTTGGCAGGTGGATTCTTTATCAGTGAGCCATCTGGGAAGGATATGGGTGGACAAGCCTTCCTAAGTGTATCTTTTGGCAAAGAAACCCAGGCAGCTTTGGCCAATAAATAGAAGGCTGGTAATGATCTGCTCTGCCTAGAGTTAAAGATGGCAAACTAGGTCGATGAAGGGTGGAGGAGAGGAGCATTACTGACTTGGCAGGAAACAAGCATTGTGGTTCTTGCCCCACCTCTTAAGAAAGTATATGTGGTATGCTTAGGTGTGGGCTCTGTGTGTACCTAACAGCTAGAATAGAGCTTTTAATAAAGAAGGCAAATTGCTCAGTGATATGACTCCAGTGACTTGGCTACAGAGAACCAGCCCCATCCTGTCCAGGGGAACTAGGAGGAAGCAGTTCTGACCAGCAAAGCGACGTGGTAACTAGGCCATGAATCACAGACAGATTAGATTCAGCTGATGTGAGTAGGCATGAGTTCATTTCATGTAATGATCATAAGAAAAAGCCCTATAATTTTGTACAACCCTTGGACTCATTCATGAGAAACTAAAAGGTTAAAAAGAAAAAAAGAGTTAAAGCTCTTGGGATGGGATACTATTTTGAAATTTTTAATCTTTGCTTTTCTTCTATGTTTCCTCCTTTATCTTCCTTCTATTGATGCAGGGTAGTGAAGTCTTGTCTTTGCTTCTGTGGAGGGGTATGGTTAGGAGCAAAGCAAGCATAGTCTACATGTCTTTCTGGCTTTGGGGTCAAAGGTGGGGAAGGTATGGGTCAGAAAGTACTGAAATAACATATTGGCCAGAAAGCCAAATGAATAGAGGTTTCTCTGAGTCTGGAGAGGGAGTTTCCAGGGCTGGAGAGTAAGGAAAACAGAGCACTCTGAAGTCCTGGGACAAAGAAGGAACATGTTCTGAATCTTTCAACATTCATTCATTCCTTAACTTCTGTATACACCGTGAACTAGTCTAAGGGCGGTGAACAAATGCACAAAGATCCTTGCTCTTATGCGGCTTACATTTTAGTGAACATCAAAACGTGTGGCATTCTGGTATGCCAGAATTCTAAGTGCATGGCATGTATTTACTTCTTACAACCTATTGAATTAGATACTATATTCCCAGTTTACAAATGAAGAAATTGAGACATATGTTACATAATTTGCTGATCTCATAGTTAGTAGGTATCAGAGCTGAGTATTGAACCCAGAAAACTGGTTTCGTTTTTCTTAACTGTTTGCTTAATTTCCGGGCAGGGCTCTGGGAAGGTGGCAAGACTCTAGAGTTAAGAAAGCTGCTTGGGACAGTTCCTCAGAGACTCCCAGGCCCCAGCAAGGTTAGGGCAGCAGTAGGAAAACTCTGAAATTCCAGGGACCACCACCTTGATGTTAGATGTCTCTGGGTCTGTCTTTCCCTGGCTGCCTTCCACTGCCCAGATTCTGATACCCAGCATGACCAGAGGGGAGGGACCATGGCCTGAGGCTGGATTTTCTCTTTGCCCAGCTGGATGGAAGCCCAAAACGGAAATTAAAAGAGTTTAATTAAAAGAATGAAGATAGGGGAAAGTGAAAAGAATGAAGATAGTAAAATAGAATGACAAAAATAATAAAAGAGAATAAATATTTTTCTGTAATTCTGAGTTTGTGGGCTTAAATCCAGCTGCATATTCTAGGAGGTGTGGGATTAGAGCAAGTTTAGCACTGTCAGTGTGAGAAGTTAAAAATCTGAATCTCGACCTCACATCTAACCCTTGATACTGGGCCTTGTAAGAGGAGCACCTAGGATTTCATGATTGCTGAAAATGGAGACCTAATCAGGTTAGAATGTTCATTGATTTTTTCAGAGTGGGTGTGGTGTACTCTGTGTCTGTTAATATTCCATTAAAAAATAAGTGAACAGCATGCAATATTACTCTCTAATCCAAACAAATGCATCAGAATATTTAGTTTCCTCACAAAACACAAACCAGGAACTGTAGTAAAGTTTGGGAATGGACTCTCTGTAACCTGTGCACTCAGCTACTCACACTGGGAGAAGACTTTCAAATCTACTTGTTATAATTCAGAGACATAAACAGATGAAGGTCTTGTCCACATAAATGAAGCTTATTCAGTTTCTGTTAAAAAAAAATAAGGAAGTGACTGCTAATGCACTGGTTTTTAAAGCTAACTTTTCTTAAGATTTGAGGCCATATCCCTTGAGTGTGTGTCTGTTTGGTCGCTCAGTTGTGTCTGACTCTGTGCGACCCCATGGACTGTTGGCCACCAGGCCCCCTGTCCATGGGGATTCTCCAGGCAAGAATACTGGCGTGGGTTGCCATGCCCTCCTCCAGGGGATCTTCCCAACCCAGGGAGTGAACCCAGGTCTCCTGCCTTGCAGGCAGATTCTTTACCTTTGGTAACTCATTCAGGTGGTCTAAACTCTCTCTCTCTATATATATTTTTTATCAAGTTGGATTACTTCAAATAATATATTCTGACTCGATTTGACTTGCTCCCATAAAACTTGCTTTCCCTGAGCTGTAATTGAAGAGTATGCTCTGGTTTTCATGAGGTTTTAAAAATGTCTATATAAAATTGTGGCTTGAGGACATTATCTGCTGTATTATGAATTTCCTTTCCAGTGCTTTGTTATTTCTAGAATTTATGGGTAGACAAATTGGTTTCCTTTTATAACAAGCAGCGTACTCACTGACTGACTGACTGCCTCAACCCCTGATCATGAATCAGTCCTCTAAAACCAGGCATTCTGCTCTCAGCTGCTGCCCCTCTCAGGGGACCAGTGACTTTCAGTTTTCTCTATTTCCCCTTTAGCTCTTATCACAGGCACTGAGTGGATGTTTTGTTTCTCCTCATGTGTGCTCATGCAGAAACTGTCATCACACCACCCTGTCTGTTCCTAAATGAGCTTAAGGCATAAGGGGGTCTGCAGGTTCAAAGGGGAGAGAGGACAAAGATGTTTGTATTAATTTCCTATTGCTGTTGTAATGAATTACCACAAATTGAGTGAACCCAACTCTATCATGTACAGTTCTGGAGGTCAGAAGTCCCAAATCAGTTTCAGTGGGCTAAAGTCAAGGTGTTGGCAGGGCTGGTTCCTCTGGCAGCTCTGAGGGGAGAATCCATTTCCTTGCTTCTTGCAGTTTCTATGGTCACCTTCCTTGGCTTTCTTGGCTTGTGGCTCCTTTCTCATCTTTAAAGTTTATCACTCCAAACTCTTGTTTCTGATATTACATTTCCTTCTATCTTACTCTGACCCTTCCTGCCTCCCTCTTATAATGACCACTGTGATTATATTTGGCCAACCTGGATAATCCAGGATTGCCTCCTTATTTTAAATCCTTAATCACATCTGAAAAGTCCCTTTTGCCATGTAAGGTATGTATTCACGGGATCTGGGGATTAGCAATATGGATATATTAGGGACACCATCATTTAGTCTCCTACAAAGGTCAGTAGTGAACCTGCCAGAGTGGGGATCCCTCCAGGCCCCAGTACATCCAAGTCTGGGATGTTCAGCAGCCCTCCCTCAATAAGAACACAGCTCAGCATTGTTTGTGAACTCTCAGCATCTCTACTGCCCACTGTGATCTGTAATTAACAGCCGTTCAATGCACCTGGTCATCTTGTCTTCCTTCAGAGTTGAGCAATTCTGCTTCCCATTGCTGCTGCTTCCTCTGTGTGTTCACATTGACCCTTCCCAAGTGCATTAGTCAGGGTTTGCCAGAGAAACAGGCCAGTAGAAGGTCTGTGTATATATAGATACAGACATAACCAGTAGGGTATCTGTCATATCAATATCTATGGGACTTCTCAGTCTCCGTCATTGTGTGAACCAATTCTTATAGACATAGACATATCTGGGGCTTCTCTGATGGCTCAGTGGTAAAGAATCTGCCTGCAATGAAGGAGCCTCAGGAGACAAGGGTTCCATCCTTGGGTCGGGAAGATCTCCTGGAGAAGGGCATGGCAACCCACTCCAGTATTCTTGCCTGGGGAATCCCATGGACAGAGGAGACTGGTGGGCTATAGTCCATAGGGTCGCATAGAGTTGGACATGACTGAAGCGAACTAGCAGGTAGGTAGGTATAGACATATCTCTATATCTGTATGTTTATATATCTCTCTATATATCTATATGTCTTTGTCTATATCTATCTATAAGAATTGGTTCACACAGTGATGGAGACTGAGAAGTCCCATAATCTGTTGTCTGTAAGCTGGAAACCCAGGAAAGCCATTGGTGTAATTTAGTCAAAATTCAATGGAAGTTCTGAGAGCCAGGGAAGCTGATGGTGTAAATCCCAGTCTGAGGACTGGAGAAGGTGAGATGAGGTGTCCCAGCTCAAGCAGTGAGGTAGGGAAAAAACAGGCACATTTTTCTTTCTTCCACATTTTGTTCTATTCAGACCTTCGGTGGACTGGATGATGCCCACCTCCATTGAGGAGAGCAATCTACTCTACTGAGTCCACTGATTCAAATGCTTATCTCATCTGGAAATACCTTCAAAGACACATCTAGAAATAATGTTTAATCTGGGCACCTGTGGCCAGTTAATTGACGTAAGATTAACCATCACATTGAGGAAGACACTGTGCCTGCGTGCACCAGCACGCCATCCATGAAGGGGTCCTGCTGGACATGGCTGAGCCCTTACTGTTCAAATTCCCTCTAGGCTGAATTGATCCAAATGTTAGTTAGTGATGTGTAGTCTTAAAACTGCAGATTGTGTGAACTGCTCTTGAATAAAGCTGCATGGCCCATGTTTTAAATATATTTTATATAGTCCAGAACATGTTTTTATTTTTTGAGGTACATATCCAGTCATTTTGAATTGAATGGCTTTTGAACTTGAGACACCACAAATACAAGTGAAGTGAAGTCGCTCAGTTGTGTATGACTTTTTGCGACCCCATGGACTGTAGACTACCAGGCTCCTCTGTCCATGGGATTTTCCAGACAAGAATACTGGAGTGGGTTGCCATTTCCTTCTCCAGGGGATCTTCCCAACCCAGGGATCGAACCCAGATCTCCTGCAATGCTGGCAAATACAGAGGAAAACAGTTAAAATTTTACCCAAATTGATTGTGTTTATTTAATACAAACTACATTGGTTTTCTCACTTGGAATCCCACATATTCTTTGCGTATGCATTGTCCTCTAGTTTGGGTATCCAGTCCATGACTATAGATTCAGTCCTACACAGTCACCTGCTTCTCCTTTAGGAGAGGGAACATCCTGACTCCAGAAAGTGCTCCTGTAACATCCCGTACATATTTCAATTGCTAAATTTAATTCATTCCATTGTCTTCATTATGTCTGTCTACCCTACTGGATGGTGGGCTCTTCGAGTCATTTTTATATCATCTATCTTTTATCCACTCAGCAAGCGTGGTGTCTGAGGCACTGTAAGTCTTCCACAGATATTTATTAAGTGGATTTGCTTACTGAAGGAAGACCTCATGTACTTTATTTGATTACGTGATCGGAGTTTTGCATCATTTTCTGGTTTTCTTTTCCTTTGCCTGCCAGAAAACTTCAAACCAGACTTTATGCTCTCGGGTAATAATTATCTTATCCTGATTCTAAAAGATTTTTGACTTCTGCTCATTTTTCTTTGAATTAGCCTGATTACATGTTTTTATTATGCATACATGCCCAGTTTCTTCCATTGTCTCTGACTCTTTGTGACCCTATGTAGCCTACCAGGCTCCTTTGTCCATAGGATTCTCCAGGCAAGAACACTGGACTGTGCTGCCATGCCTTCCTCCAGAGGATCTTCCTGACCCAGGGATTGAACCCGTGTCTCCTGCATTGCAGGTGGATTCTTTACGCACTGAGCTATCTGGGAAGCCCACACATATTTTTATTTTATAAGTGATGACAAATATTTTTTAGAACTACAAATAACATAATTTGTAAATAAAAATATTTGGCAAATTTCAGTTCATATCTGTTTCATGTTTAAGGAAAATTAATGCCTTTTGCCATAGTGAACCTAATCACTGTGATGGTAAAATTAATAAATTCAAGGAGCAATAACTATTAGATAAACGTGAGAAGGTGGTGTATATTATCCTTATATGTAGGAAAGAAAAATGCTGCTGCTGCTGAGTCACTTCAGTTGTGTCCGACTCTGTGTGACCACATAGACGGAAGCCCACCAGTCTCCCCCGTCCCTGGGATTCTCCAGGCAAGAACACTGGAGTGGGTTGCCATTTCCTTCTCAAATGTGTGAAAGGGAAAAGTGAAAGTGAAGTTGCTCAGTTGTGTCCGACCCATAGCGACCCCACGGACTGCAGCCTACCAGGCTCCTCCATCCATGGAATTTTCTAGACAAGAGTACTGGAGTGGCTTGCCATTGCCTTTTCTGAAAGAAAAATGAGGATCATTTAAAAAACTGACTTCCTATTATTTACTGATCATTTAAAGAACTGTATAAACTACAAATACATATAACTTATATGGGGAGAGTCCCTGAAGTTAACTTTGTGCGGACGGATGTTGTGTATAGCTGGAAGAACCATGTGTTGAAAAAAATGTATTTTACCTTTAGTTACTTTATTGTTTTTATTTTTTTATATCTAGGATAAGAAAAGGACATGAAAATCCAAAGGATTTCCCAGAGGAAAAGGAGTATTATGAAGCTGGTGAGAAAGCTGTACAGTGGTCCAATTCGAGAAATGCAGATGTAAGATACATGTACTAAGGTCAGACAGCAAAGTTTGAAAGGTACTTCTATCACAATGAGAGAAAAACAGTATTCGATTTAAGACTGGGGCATGGTTGCCTTGGCTAGTTACAGTAACATAAATCACCAAGAATATTACATTGTGAAGCTAGGATAGTCTTTGTCAAATTACTTTTGGCTTTGTTATAGCCTAACTGAAAGGCCTAGGGCCAGAGTGAAATGCGAAAACTGGAAACAATAGAAGAGAAAAGAAAAAATACTTGATGACAAGCCAGAGTTTTATTTATTAAAGTTTTACTTAGGAAAATTTGAGAAAGCAAAGAAGTCCAGCATTTTCTTTAGCTGGAAACAGACCATTGGTCTTACTTCTAAAGCAAACAGCACTTTCTAAATGAAAACAAATAAATGAAAGACTCAACAAAAAGCAGTCATCTCACCACGAAGTGCATCAATATTTGCTCTTTATGATGACCAGAAATACCTGGTTTTGTTTTTTAAACCTGATGCTATAAAATTTTAGAAATTCTTACTAAAGATTAAAGGTACATAGTTTAACATTAGTAAAAAATTGAGAAGAACTTTCTAACAGTGATAGAAATTGCTCTTAAAAATAAACTCCAGCTTTAGAATAAAAAATGTCCTCATTTAAAATGTTTTGGTTTGTTAAAGTTGATGGAAACATCTAGACATTGGGAGGTGGGAAAGGAATGTGCCTATGGGAAATGCTGGGATCTGCAGTAGAACCAGGGGGTGGCTGAGCTTGGCCTTCAGTGAGGCCTCTCACTCTTGGAAGTTTCTCTCAGAGGGGACAAAACATGTAGTCTTCATTATATTTGAAACTTTCTACATTCATTATTAACATTTGATCAGGATATTTCACATGCAAACCCACATTTCTCTTGAAAAATCTGATAGCATACCACCATAGTACCCGTCACAGAGTAGAACTGAATAGTGACTGCTCATTTGGGACAGAGCTAGCTCCCCATTGTCCATTTCCCTCTCACCCTTTTATTTCCTCCAGACACTGAGGCTGAATGTCAACTGTCATCCATCCATCCCTGTGATGGTTGGATCTCTGATGGTAGAATTAATAGAATGTTAGAATATGTCCTGTGACCTCATCTGTGTCAAAAGAATGTGGCAGACCAAGATGTCATATGATCCAGGTCCAATGGTAGAAAGCATATTTCCTTGTAGAAGTGAAAATATCCTAGGGATTCATAGGCATGTAATATAGACCTGTACAAAAATCACCTTCCTGTTTTGCTCATCTACTCACTCATAGTCTTTGGGTTTAAGATGCCCAGTTTAACTTTTGTATCTGTGATCTTATCTTGGGGCACAGATTACCCCTGAGACTGAAATAATATGTTTATTATTCCAAGAGACATTCCTCTTTTCTTTCTTTTCAGTGAGACTCTGGAGTTTGTTATGGTGGCAAAGTGCATATATCTAGGCCTATGCCTAAAATTTTAATCACATTCCTGTATTTCTCAGCTTCCCTTGTTTCTAGCCATGCAATCCAGTTTTGACCAATGAGATGTAGGTAGAGGATGCTGATGAGCCAGGGACTATTTTATTTCCCTATAAAAGACAACAGGCATGATTGACTTGGCCCTTGACCATTCCCCCTTTCTTCTTTCTTTGAAATCAACAAGTTTTCTGGATATGCAAAAGCTACCTTGTACCCATGGGGAGATAGCCATGGGGTCAAAAGCCAATCTGTAAAGGATATTGAACAAAAATATTGCAGGAGTTTTGACTTTTTGGTGTAGCTGAGTAGCTAACCAATTGCTGGTAGTTGCCTAGTTTTTGGTTATATGAGAAAAATAAATTCTTCATTGTTCCATTTATGGTTGTTCATCTTTTCTGTTACTTGCAGACAAAGGTGTTCCTGGTTAATACGGTCTTTATCCCTCCTCTCCACTCATCCTCAATGCTTCCCACACTCTACATCCCACACTTGTCAGATTATGCCAACACCCCAACTCAGTTCCTGATGGACAATATTTGTAGGGTAAATGGAGCAAGGTTTCTACAAAGATGAATAAGACAAATTCCTTGTCTTTAAGTAGCTTGTTATCTATAAAGGAAAATTAGGTAAAGGCACACATGATTGCAACACAAAGTAGGATAGGACAGTATTATGGAAGAAGTACAGGTTGTCATGGAGCAGTCAGAGGGAAGTGACACAAGTGCCTATTTTGGTTCACAACCTCCTTGGGAGTTTCCTGGGTGTAATCTAAAATTGACTCCCACACACAGAGGGTAGGGAGAGACTCAGGGAAGAGGCAGATCACTCCAGTTTGGTAGGTGACAAGTTTAATAAGGAAGGGAATAAATCTACATTGCTTGTCTTGGGTGGCCATAAGATGAGTAGATTTTCCCACTTACCCACTAGGATCTTAAATTTGAGGACAGCTTTTCTCATTATTAGAGAACTTTTGGTATTTAGTAAAGATAGGCCTTGCTGGCTATCACTGAAACCTTGCTGGGTGAATTTAGTAAAGGCTCCTATTTGTGTTGGCACCCTACTCCAGTACTCTTGCCTGGAAAATCCCATGGACAGAGGAGCCTGGTAGGCTGCAGTCAATAGGGTCATGAAGAGCTGGACACGACTGAGCGACTTCACTTTCACTTTTCACTTTCACACACTGGAGAAGGAAATGGCAACCCACTCCAGTGGTCTTGCCTGGAGAATCCCAGGGATGGTGGAGCCTGGTGGGTTGCCGTCTATGAGGTCGCACAGAGTCAGACACGACTGAAGCGACTTAGCAGCAGCAGCAGCCTATGTGTGTACCAGTGGAAAACAGAACATGCCCACCTAGCCCTGAAGAGACAGGAGTTGACAGCTTTCGGAAGCTGGCCTGCTTGTGCACACCACCCACACTGACTGGGTAGGCAGCACTCTTAGGCGTGAGGAGGTGGACTGGGGGTGAGATATACTAGATCAGGACCCCCACCTTCTCCCCTCTTTCAATACTGTGTGTTCCATTCCAGGTGTCATGTGTTTCAATAGGTCCAGCTTGCAGCAGGACAATGGGATCCCAGAGGAGATTGAATAATTCCCTTTCACCCAGGGGTGCAAAGTCTCTGATCTGGGTGAGATGTCCCATTGCAAATTCCAGGAGATAATTCCCAGGAGTGTTGGGGCTTGTTGTTCTCAGCAGCATAACAGGTTGATCCATGGTGAGAGCCTGGGCAATGTTTTTTTCCCCACCATTTCCATAACTTTATAGTAGTGGGTGCCTTGGTAGGGATCCCTAAGCAGTCATATAGGGCAACAGGCCCTACTGGTTGATCATTCAAATGTCTCAAAGCCTGAGAGAGTATTTTAGTTCACTCTGCCAGAGTGATTATATTTGATAGTAATTTAATGTATTGTCTTCATATTCCATTTTCGGTTTCTACCAGCCCTATTGTCTTGCATATTGTAGGGGAGATAGAACCTCTATTTAATGTCATGTTCTTTCACCTAGTCTTACACAGATGCCCTTTGAAATGTGACCCCCAGATCACTGCCTATTCTAGGATGGTGTCCATGCATGGGTCCTCAACTTCTCTAATCCCCTAACAGTAGTAGCCTGGTTTGCATAGCTTAGGTTAAACCACACACAGTGTCCACACAAACCAAAACATGTTTTGAGCCCTCACTTGTAGGGAGGGGGCCAATATAATCAATTTACCAATCCCTCCCCAATTGAGAACTGTGGTAGATGGGTCCAATCATCCATAATGTTGCCTTGGGCATTGTTTAGAGCACACAGGACATTCTGTTACTGCATTAACCAAGTCACTGTACTTCAAGGGCAATTTGGCATCCTTGGCAACATGCTGTTCTACCCAAGCACTATGGTGGCTACCCTTTTTATACACCCAAATCCACTGTATCTATTAAAGGATCAGCTGCTAAGGCTCATACCTGAGCTGGAGCATCAACTTCTGTATTGCCAGGGGGTGTCAGTGCCTTATGAGCCAGGATGCGGAAAACAGTGAGGACTGCCTCTGGGGCAAACCCAAATGTCCTTCCATACATCCTGACCCACAGGGGCCCACTCATGAATCACCTGTGCTTGTTTTCCATTGTCCAGAGCTCGGACCACAATCAGAGGGGCACTCTCCCTCTGTTTTCTCTGTCATGGTGCCTGATCCATACCTTCTGGAGTCACAGACATATCCAACCCAAAGGGTAGCTGTGCTTGGGACATGCCCAGAGCTTTAATTGGCTTCACTAGTGTTTTTATCTTCTCACATGTGGCTTGCTGCACTGACCCCTGGTCCCATGTGTGTCCTTTCTTTAACAATGTGCTGGGTAGGGAAGAAAAGTCCTCTAAAAGCATAAAATCCTTATGAAAGCTGGCATCTCTTTCACATTAGGGGTTGTACAGGCTTGCATCTTATCAAACACAGCTTCTGGGACAACACAGGTCTTACCCTACTAAGAAACTCCTGTCAAAACTTTACGGTGGTGCCTGGGCCTTGCCTTTTCTGTGAGTTCACTCCCATCTTCTCCCTTGCAGAGGTTCTAGCAAAGCCTGTAAAGTGTCCTGCAGCAGAGGCAAGTCTTCACATGTTAGTGTGATATTATCATCAAACAAAACAAGACAGTATATCATCAGTGTACTGGGGCATGTTACTGATGTGGGGGAGGAGGAGAACAGGGACAGGTCTTGGCCACCATCACATGACATAGTTTGGGACTGAGCAGGTAACCCAGAGGAAGCACTTGAAAGGTCCATTGTTGCTGCTCCTATTTGAAGGCAAATTGATCTTAGTTATCAGAAGCCTGTAGTTTTCAAAATCTTTTCCACGAATCTTTTTGAGGATAAGCACTTTTTCAGGTACACTTTTGTCAATGCATCAGAGTAAAACAATAACTGCCTGCTAAGTCCCTTGGACTGCAAGGAGATCCAACCAGTCCATTCTAAAGGAGATCAATCCTGGGTGTTCATTGGAAGGACTGATGCTAAAGCTGAAACTCCAATACTTTGGCCACCTCATGTGAAAAGTTGACTCACTGGAAAAGACTCTGATGCTGGGAGGGGTTCGGGGCAGGAGGAGAAGGGGATGACAGAGAATGAGATGGCTGGATGGCATCACCGACTCGATGGACATGAGTTTGAGTGAACTCTGGGAGTTGGTGATGGACAGGGAGGCCTGGCGTGCTGTGATTCATGGGGTCGTGAAGAGTTGGACATGACTGAGCGACTGAACTGAACTGAACTGAATGACAAAAGACAAAAAAATGACCAAGTTAAAGGTCTGATTAGAGTTCATTATAATGCAGTTATCAAGAGAATTTGGTTATTTCTGTCACATACATTTTAAAGTTATGACTGATAACATTATACTAGGACATCAGATTTTGAGGAATTTCATACAAGTATAACCTAAAGAAAATGTTTCATCCCTTCTTAAATTTGACAATGCTTCCCATGACATTTAATATTTAACCAAAAATTATATAGTTGTAAAGCACTTCAATTCAGTTCAGCACTTAGCTTCTTTAATAGAGAAGACTCAATTTTCTTAAGTAATCAAAAACCTGATAAAAACAAAAAACAAAATCTTTGTTTTCTAGACAGATTACTTTAAGGTAAAGAAAAACTTTGTTCATAATTCCTTACTAGAGCAAGCCAATAATTTAAGAAAACTTTGTCCTTTTAACAGCTGCTGCTGCTGCTGCTAAGTCACTTCAGTCGTGTCCGACTCTGTGCGACCCCATAGACGGCAGCCCAACAGGCTCCCCCTTCCCTGGGATTCTCCAGGCAAGAACCCTGGAGTGGGTTGCCATTTCCTTCTCCAATGCATGAAAGGGAAAAGTGAAAGTGAAGTTGCTCAGTCGTGTCCGACCCTCAGCGACCCCAAGGACTGCAGCCTTCCAGGCTCTTCCATCCATGGGATTTTCTAGGCAAGAGTACTGGAGTGGGGTGCCATTGCCTGCTCCGCCTTTTAAAACAGGGAGAAAACCAAATTCTAATTTTGTATTATACTTTGATATTAAAAACTCTGTTTTATTCTTTTTTTTTGTAATTAATTAAATTTTTATTGGAGGCAAATTATTTTACAATATTATATTGGTTGGTTTTGCCATACATTGATATGAATTTGCCCCGGGTTTACATAAGTTCCCCCTCCTGAACCCCCCTCCCACCTCCCTCCTCCCTTTATCCTCCCTCTGGGTCATCCCCGCATGCCAACCCCGAGCATCCTATAACATGCATTGACCCTGAACTAGTGATTCATTTCACATATGACGACATACGTGTTTCAATGCCATTCTCCCAAATCATCCCACCCTCACCCTCTCCCACAGAGTCCCAAAGACTGATCTATACATCTGTGTCTCTTTTGCTGTCTCGTATACAGGGTTATCATTTGCATCTTTCTAAATTCCATATATATGCGTTAGTATGCTGTATTGCTGTTTTTCTTTCTGGCTTACTTCACTCTGTCTAATAGGCTCCAGTTTCATCCACCTCATTAGAACTGATTCAAATGTATTCTTTTTAATGGCTGAATAATACTCCATTGTGTATATGTACCAAAGCTTTCTTATCCATTCGTCTGCAGATGGACATCTAGGTTGCTTCCATGTCCTGGCTATTATAAACAGTGCTGCAGTGAACATTGGAGTACACGTGTCTCTTTCAATTCTGGTTTCCTCGGTGTGTATGCCCAGGAGTGCAATTGCTGGATCCTATGGCAGTTCTATTTCCAGTTTTTTGAGGAATCTCCACACTGTTCTCCATAGTGGCTGTACTAGTTTGCATTCCCACCAACAGTGTAAGAGGGTTCCTTTCTCTCCACATCCTCTCCAGCATTTATTGCATGTAGATTTTTGGATAGAAGCCATTCTGACAGGTGTGAAATGGTATCTCATTGTGGTTTTGATTTGCATCTCTCTGATTATGAGGGATGTTGAGCATTTTTTCATGTGTTTGTTAGCCATGTTTATGTCTTCTTTGGAGAAATGTCTGTTTAGTTCTTTGGCCCATTTTTTGATTGGGTCATTTATTTTTCTGGAATTGAGCTGCAGGAGATGCTTGTATATTTTGGAGATTAATCCTTTATCAGTTGCTTCATTTGCTATTATTTTCTCCCATTCTGAAGGCTGTCTTTTCACCTTGCTTATAGTTTCCTTTGCTGTGCAGAAGCTTTTGATTTTAATTAGGTCCCATTTGTTTATTTTTGCTTTTATTTCCAATATTCTGGGAGGTGGGTCATGGAGGATCCTGCTGTGATTTATGTCGGAGAGTGTTTTGCCTACGTTCTCCTCTAGGAGTTTTATAGTTTCTGGTCTTACATTTAGCTCTCTAATCCATTTTGAGTTTATTTTGGTGTATGGTGTTAGGAAGTGTTCTAGTTTCATTCTTTTACAAGTGGCTGACCAGTTTTCCCAGCACCACTTGTTAAAGAGACTGTCTTTTCTCCATTTTATATTCTTGCCTCCTTTGTCAAAGATGAGGTGTCCATAGGTGCGTGGATTTATCTCTGGGCTTTCTATTTTGTTCCATTGATCTATATTTCTGTCTTTATGCCAGTACCATACTGTCTTGATGACTGTGGCTTTGTAGTAGAGCCTGAAGTCTGGCAGGCTAATTCCCCCAGTTCCATTTTTCTTCCTCAAGATTGCTTTGGCTATTCGAGGTTTTTTGTATTTTCATACAAATTGTGAGATTATTTGTTCTAGTTCTGTGAAAAATATCGTTGGTAGCTTGATAGGGATTGCATTGAATGTATAAATTACTTTGGGTAGTATACTCGTTTTTACAATATTTATTCTTCCAATCCATGAGCATGGTATATTTCTCCATCTATTAGTGTCCTCTTTGATTGCTTTCAGTAGTGTTTTATAGTTTTCTATGTACAAGTCTTTTGTTTCTTTAGGTAGATATATTCCTAAGTATTTAATTCTTTTCGTTGCAACAGTGAATGGAATAGTTTCCTTAATTTCTCTTTCTATTTTCTCATTATTAGTGTATAGGAATGCAAGGGATTTCTGTGTGTTGATTTTATATCCTGCAACGTTACTGTAATCATTGATTAGCTCTAGTAGTTTTCTGGTAGAGTCTCTAGGGTTTTCTGTGTAGAGGATCATGTCATCAGCGAATAGTGAAAGTTTTACTTCTTCTTTTCCAATTTGTATTCCTTTTATGTCTTTTTCTGCTCTGATTGCTGTGGCCAAAACTTCCAGAACTATGTTGAATAGTAGTGGTGAGAGTGGGCACCCTTGTCTTGTTCCTGACTTTAGGGGAAATGCTTTCAGTTTTTCACCATTGAGGATAATGTTTGCTGTGGGTTTGTCATATATAGCTTTTATTATGTTGAGGTATGTCCCTTCTATTCCCACTTTCTGGAGGGTTTTTATCATAAATGGATGTTGAATTTTGTCAAAGGCTTTCTCTGCATCTATTGAGATAATCATATGATTTTTATTTTTCAGTTTGTTAATGTGGTGTATTACGTTGATTGATTTGCGGATATTGAAGAATCCTTGCATTCCTGGGATAAAGCCCACTTGGTCATGATGTATGATCTTCTTAATATGTTGTTGGATTCTGATTGCTAGAATTTTGTTAAGGATTTTTGCATCTATGTTCATCAGTGATATTGACCTGTAGTTTTCTTTTTTTGTGGGGTCTTTACCAGGTTTTGGGATTAGGGTGATGGTGGCCTCATAGAATGAGTTTGGAAGTTTCCCTTCCTCAGCAATTTTCTGGAAGAGTTTGAGTAGAATAGGTGTTAGCTCTTCTCTAAATTTTTGGTAGAATTCAGCTGTGAAGCCTTCTGGACCTGGGCTTTTGTTTGCTGGAAGATTCCTGATTACAGCCTCTAGTTCCGTACTTGTGATGGGTCTGTTCAGATTTTCTATTTCTTCCTGGTTCAGTTTTGGAAAGTTGTACTTTTCTAGGAATTTGTCCTTTTCTTCCAGGTTATTCATTTTATTGCCATATAATTGCTGATAGTATTCTCTAATAATCCTTTGTATTTCTGTGTTGTCAGTTGTGATCTCTCCATTTTCATTTCTAATTTTATTGATTTGGTTCTTCTCCCTTTGTTTCTTGATAAGTCTGGCTAGCGGTTTGTCAATTTTATTTACCTTCTCAAAGAACCAGCTTTTGGCTTTGTTGATTTTTGCTATGGTCTCTTTTGTTTCTTTTGCATTTATCTCTGCCCTAATTTTTACGATTTCTTTCCTTCTGCTGACCCTGGGGTTCTTCATTTCTTCCTTTTCTAGTTGCTTTAGATGTAGAGTTAGGCTATTTAGTTGACTTTTTTCTTGTTTCTTGAGGTGTGCCTGTATTGCTATGAACTTCCCCCTTAGCACTGCTTTTCCAGTGTCCCAGAGGTTTTGGGTTGTTGTGTTTTCATTTTCATTCATTTCTATGCATATTTTGATTTCTCTTTTGATTTCTTCTATGATTTGTTCATTATTCAGCAGCATGTTGTTCAGCCTCCATATGTTGGCATTTTTAATAGTTTTTCTCTTGTAATTGAGATCTAATCTTACTGCATTGTGGTCAGAAAAGATGCATGGAATGATTTCAACTTTTTTGAATTTACCAAGGCTAGATTTATGGCCCAGGATGTGATCTATCCTGGAAAAGGTTCCATGTGCGCTTGAGAAAAAGGTGAAATTCATTGTTTTGGGGTGAAATGTCCTATAGAGATCTATTAGGTCTAACTGGTTTATTGTATCATTCAAAGTTTGTGTTTCCTTGTTAATTTTCTGTTTTGTTGATCTATCCATAGATGTAAGTGGGGTATTAAAATCTCCCACTATTACTGCATTATTGTTAATTTCCCCTTTCATACTTGTTAGTAATTGTCTTACATATTGCGGTGCTCCTATGTTGGGTGCATAAATATTTATAATTGTTATATCTTCATCTTGGATTGATCCTTTGATCATTATGTAGTTTCCTTCTTTGTCTCTTTTCACAGCCTTTGTTTTAAAGTCTATTTTATCTGATATGAGTATTGCTACTCCTGCTTTCTTTTGGTCTCTATTTGCATGGAATATCTTTTTCCAGCCCTTCACTTTCAGTCTGTGTATGTCCCTCGTTTTGAGGTGGGTCTCTTGCAGACAACATATATGGGGGTCTTGTTTTTGTATCCATTCAGCCTGTTTTATTCTTTTTAAATATATCTGTTTCAATTTTAGCTTGACTACACATGAAACTTCTTTCTCAATAGGTTTTTTCTACACACCTACAACTTTCTATATTCATTCCAGGTTTTGCCCTATCTGTTTTTCAGTCTTGGAACAATCATTTTACTTTAGGACAAAATTACTTTTTTTTCTTTGCCAAAACAAATGAACAATGTTCTTCATACCTTTCTTTATTTAAAAACCCCACATTCTATTTTTTAAAGCCTTTTTTCATATACAGTCATTCTCTTTAACCCTTGTCATTTCTGGTAGTTTTTTACAAACAATTTTGGTAATACCCTCTGCAGGTAGGAAAAGATCACACATACACAAACATATATCTATAGACTTACATAAACATACAGACAAAAACAGAAACTCCATGGCTTTTTATCCCAAATCTTTAGCTATGAGTCAGGTAGCCACTCATATGGCTAGAGCCTTTTATTGATATTTTTGATCTTACGGAGGCTGTGGACTAGATTTTTGGGCAAAGGAACTTCTACAACAGTCTGTATTTTAAAGAGTCTCTTTCCCTGTCTTTTTTTTTTCAGTCTCTGTGAACAGTGTTTTGGTTATATCCCAGAGTGTTTATATTTCAAAGACTTGATAAAGATTTACAACTTCAAAAGACAGAGAAAAAAATGTGAGTTTTCTCCTAGGGTTTTGAGGTAATTGCTATTTAAAATTTCCCTTTGTAATTGGATGGCATCAAGTGTTTCATCTGCTTCCTCATCAATCACCATAGCATTCACTTTATTCTCTTCACATTCCCAGGGATTTCACCTCTTAGTGTCCTAATCAGGCTTTATCACAAGCACTTGGACCTATCCATGACAACTTGTGTCTTCCTGTATTTGCAAAATGGTATGCTAAGATCTCAAACTTATTGTCCTACCCTCCCATCTTGTCCGGTGGCCCCAAACTTAAGAGTAATGGACAGTTCCATGTCTTTCTCTAATCTCAGCTTTTCTTCCAACTTTTTAACTCAAGCTCTGGCCTCCAATGGGGCTTTGATGTCCAGGGTCAAGCCCGGGTCTCCTGCATTGCAGGCAGAGTCTTTAAAAATGCAGGAGACCCCAGTTTGATTCCTGGGTCAGGAAGAACCCCTGGAGAAGGGAATGCAACCCACACCATTATTCTTGCCTGGAGAATCCCATGGACAGAGGAGCCTGGTGGGTTACAGTCCATGGACTTGCAAAGAGTCAGATAAGACTGAGCAACAAACACTTTCACTTTTAGGCTTCCCTGGTGGCTCTGTAGGTAAAGAAATTACCTGCAATGTGGAAGACCTGGGTTCAGTCCCTGGATTGGGAAGATCCCCTGGAGAAGGACATGGCAACCCACTCCAGTATTCTTGCCTGGAGAATCCCGTGGACAGAGGAGCCTGGTGGGCTACAGTCCATGGGGTAGCAAAGAGTTGGACATAACTGAGTGACTAAGCATGGCCCACAGTAGATGGAGCAGCCCTTCATTTCCCTTCTTTGGTGCAGTGTGCTATGTGCAGTTTCTCAAACCCAAAATGCCAGCTGGCATTTTCCAGGCATCCCCATACTCATGTGGCGGTCCACAAGCATCTGACTTACAGGCCACCCATCCCCACACAGAGACTGATGGTCAATTCAAGATTTCCCCCATGGATGCCTCTTTTTCAAAGCCCGTTTCTTCAGTCTCCTGCATGACTTGCCAATTGTAGGGTTTCAGTCTCCTCAGGAGCTTCCTGGGTATAATCAGGAACTGACTGCCATACACGGAGGCAGGGAGAGACCCAAGAAAGAGGCAAATCATTCCAGATTGGTAGCTGGTGGGTTTAATAAGCAAGGGAGCTTACTTCAGAGGCTTGTTTTGGGCAGCAGCATGATAAGAAGATTTCTGGGGACTTCCCTGATGGTCCAGTGGCTAACACTCCCAATGCAGGTAGCCTGGGTTCAATTCCTAGTCAGGGAACTAGATCCTACATGCCACAGCTAAGACCCAGCACAGCCAAATAAATAAATATATATTTTTTAAAAAGTGGATTTCTGTACCCACCTGCTAGAATCTGAAAAGTTTACATAGAGGCCTAAACTGGGTTCAGTCGCATCCTCTGTCCAGACTGTCCCAAGGATTCCATGCTTTCTCAAGGCTGTGTCCTCAGAAGAGTTCCCACAGTGGGAATGGTAGGTAGAGTGTACATTCCAAGGACAGAGAGGGAGTAAGCAGCCTCTGATTGCCTGGGTTCAGCTCAAGGATCATGTCTTTTCAATGACCTCCCCCAACACTACTGCACCTAGTTCTTGGTTGGAGTTGTCAGGAGAGATTTCTTAAGAAGGTTGGGATTGGTGATGAGTCTTGAATGTTGGATAAAATGTTAGAGGATTGTCTGCTAGGGAGAGACTTGCGTGAGGCAGAAACATGTGTATCATGTTCGGGAGTGTGGCTTCTGCAGCTCCCTGCTCTGTCACCCCATACCCACTAGTCTCATTTGATCTTTCAGTGAGCAAGTTGGTCCCAGCTCTGCATCTTCACATGTGTGCCTCCTCCGGCTCTTGGGTCTCGCTTCTCCTCTTATCTGCTTGGCCATCCTGGGAATAAGGTTTTCTTAGAGAAGCCAAACTCAAGTACATCCCACCTTCTTTTGCTGTCTTGTACTGTGTCCTTTGCTTTTACACAATTTATATGTTCATTTATTTAGCAATTGTTAATATTTATTGAACACCTGTAGTATTACTGTCATATTATATATGTCTGTTGGCCATCTGTATGCCTCTCTTGGAAAAGTGTCTATTCAGATCCTCTGCTCACTGTTTAATTGGGTTGTTGATTTTTTTCATACTGAGTTGTATGAATTCTTTATATATATTTGGATATCAGCCCCTTATTGAATAGATCACTTGCATATTTATCTTTCATTTGATAGGTTGCCTTGCCATTTTGTTGATGGTTTCCTTTGTTGTGCAAAAACTTGTTAGTTTGGTATAATTCCATTTGTTTGTTTTTGCTTTTGTTGCCCTTATCTGAGGAGATATATCCAAATGCTAAAACTAATGTCAAAGAGCTAACTGCCTATGTTTCCTTCTAGAATTTTTGTGGTTTCAATCTTTCACTTAAGTCTAATTCTTTTTGAGTTTATTTTTGTACATAGTTGAAGAGTATGTTATATATTTTCATGTTACTAATTAGCATCATCTTATTTCAGCTGGAAGAACTCCTTTTAGTATTTCTTATTGCCATTTCAATAAGGTGGTGAACTCCTATTGGTGGTGAACTCTCTCAGCTTTTGTTTGTCTGGGAAAGTCTTTATGTTCCTTCATTTCTGGAAGTATGGCTTTGACAAATACAGTACTTCTGGCTGGCAGTTTTTTCTTTCAGTATTTTGAATATATCATCCCACCATCTTCTGGACTTTAAGGTTTATGCCGAGAAAACCACTGATAGCCTTATGGGGGTTCCCTTGTACATAACAAGTTATTTTCTCTTACTGCTTTTAGGATTCTCTATCCTTAACTTTTACCGTATTAATTATAATATGTCAGGTGTGTGTTTCTGGGCTTATCTTATTCAGAACTCTCTGGGATTCCTGGGCCTGAATGTCTGTTTCCTTCTCCAGACTAGAGAAGATTTCGGCCAGCATTTCTTCAAGTAAGTTTTCTAGTCCTTCCTTGCTCTCTTCTTCTGGGATCTCTTTATTGTGAATTTTATTCTATTGATTTTGTCCCAAAGGTCCCTTGAGGTATCTTCACTTTTAAAATTATTTTTTCATTTCCCTTCTCTGTCTGGGCGAGTTAAATTGTTTTGTCTTCCAGCTTGCTGATTTATTTTTCTGCTTTGTCCAATCTGCTGTTGAACTCCTTTAGGGTATTTTTCAGTTCTGTTATAACTTATATTTGATATTTTCTTATATTTTCTATCTCTTTGTTGAAGTTCTCACTATGTTCATCCATTCTTCTTCTGAGAAGTTAGCATCTTTATAACCATTACTTTGAACTCTTTATCAAGCAGATTGTTTATCTTCATTTTGTTTAGTTCTTTTTCTGGGGTTTCATTTTGTTCTTGAATTGGAACATATTCCTCTTGCCCTCATTTTGCATACAGCTCTGTGCTTGTTTCTGTGAATTAGGTAAATCAGCTATCTGATTTGTCTTGAAGGAGTGGCCTTATTTAGGAGTTGTTCTGTGGAGTTCAGAAGTGCGATCCCACTGGTCCACCAGAGCCAGGCGCTCAAGAGATGCTCCTTATGTGGTCTGTGTCCCCCTTCCTGTTGTGGGGGGGCCACAGCTGCTGTGGTGTGCTGGTGGGCTGGGCTATTGCCTGCCTTTCCCCAACTGTGAGGCCCAGCTGAGCCGTAGGGATGGGCAGGACTCTCAGTGGGCATGCCCAATGATACTAACAAATTAAGGAGAATTCCAAAATGGCACCCTCCAGTGCTGGCATTAGTAAGGTAGCCTGAGATCACGGAAATGGCTCCCATCAGTGTCTCAGTCCCTGGGGAGTGTCCCAACTGGTTCTTGCCTCTCAACTAGATGTATTAAGATTAGTGAGTCCACTTCACCTATGGTTCATGTGCTTTTCAGCCTGATGTTTTTCTGCTGATTTTGGGTTGAGTTAGCCTGCACATGAGCTCTTTGAGAGTGGATTTCACCTGCAGTTCTATAGTTTTCTTTGGTATATTTTCCATTGATTTTCAAAGTCAGGTATTCTAGGGGTTCATTTCTCCTGTGTAGGATCGAAGGGCTGATGTGGAGCTCTAATCTCTCATTCCTTAGGGAAAAGATCTGTACCTTTGTGATCTCTCTTAATTGTGGATCACTGTGACTGGTATGTGCATTTTTTTTCTTGGTGAGGCCCCACTTCTCTGCCTCTCCTTTCAAGCTCAGTGTGGGTCTTTTGCCTTTTGTTGTGGAAGCTCTGTTCATCCAGTTATTCTCTATTCTCATAGGTATGTTGTGTTTGTGGGAGGAGATAAGTCAAGATCTTCCTGTGCTACCATCTTATATACATGTTTGTGAGGGATTTTTAAAATGTGTATATTATGTTGGAAATATTGGTATTCAAAAAAGTAGTTTGGATATATTCTAAAATCTAAAAATTTAGATTTCATCAACTCATTAAAATCAGAAAAAGTAATGGCTTTATCGTTAAAAGAAATATTCATTCTTTTAAGACTTAACTGAGACTTAATTTATACATAAATGATTGCTTGCCAAAGTATCAAACATGAATAGCAGTGTAGCAAGAAAATAAATGAGCATAAATAATTATTTACACAGCAAAAGAAACAATCAACAAAGTGAAGTGACAACTTACAGAGTGGGAAAAAATACTTGTAAACCATATATTCAAGAGGATGGTTAACATAAAAAAATATATAAAAAACTCATATAACTCAATAGCAAAACAAACAGTCCAACTCAAAAAATGGGAAAATGGTCTGAATAGACATTTATTTTCAAAGAAAATATAGGAATGACGAACAAGTGCATGAAAAGATGCTCAATGTTATTAGCCATTGCATGCGTGCTAAGTTTCTTTAGTCCTGTCCTACTCTGAAACCTCATGGATTGTAACCTGCCATGGAATTTTGTGTCCATGGAATTTTCCATCCATGGAATTTTCCAGGCAAGAATACTGGAATAAGTTGCCATTCTCCAGGGGGCCTTCCCAATCCAGGGGTTGAACCCATGTCTCTTATGTCTCCTGAGTTGTCAAGCAGGTTCTTGACCACTAGTGTCACTTGGGAAACCCATTAGCCATAAGGGAAATGCAAATCAAAATCACAGTGAGATATTACCTCATGCCTATCAGGATGGCCATCATCGAAAAGAGAGGAGATACCAGATGCTTGTGAGGATCTGGAGAAAAGGGAACCCTTGTGTACTGTTGTTGGTGGGATTGTAAACTGGTACAGCCATTATGGAAAACTATATGGAGGTTCTTCAAAAAATTAAAAATATAACTACCACAAGATCTGACAATTGCGCTTCTAGGAATATATCCAAAGGAAAGAAAAGCACTAACTAGAAATGATAACGTCACTCTTATTTTCTTAGCAGCATTATTTATAATATCTAAGACACGGAAACAGTCTAAGTGCTCATCAATGAATGAGTAGATAAAGAAGTTATGGTATACATGTAATAGAATATTACTAAACCATTAAAAAAAAACAAACAAGAAAATCCTGCTATTTGCAGCTACAAGGATGGACCTTAGGCATTATCCCAAGTGAAACAAGTCAGATGGAGATTGGCAAATACTAATATGATTTTAGTCATATGTGAAATCTTAAAACAAACTCATAGAAAAACAGATGATATTTATGGTTACCAGAGGTAGGGGTGGGGGAGTAGGTAGAACTGAAAGAAGGAGGTCAAGCGGTACAAACTTTTGGTATATATATAAGTAAGTGCAAGTGATGTAATGTATGACATGATGACTATAGCTAACACTACTGTCTGATATATATGTA
The DNA here is from genome assembly GCF_049115385.1 of Moschus berezovskii. NCBI lineage: Eukaryota > Metazoa > Chordata > Mammalia > Artiodactyla > Moschidae > Moschus > Moschus berezovskii. The sequence goes on along the minus strand of NC_142460.1, from coordinate 128,978,539 downwards.
TATATGTATGTATGTATATATATGAAAATTATTAACAGAGTAAATCCTAAGAATTCTCATCACCAGAAAAAAATTTTTTTGCTTTTTAAAAAACTGTATCTATATAAGATTACGGGTCCCACATAAATTTATTATGTTCATTTCACAGTATATGTAAGTCAAACCATTATGCTGTACACCTTAAACATATACACTGTTGTATATTAATTACATCTCAATAAAGCTTTTAAAAATAATTATTTAACCAGCAATAATAATCTAGACTACCTTATCACAAATTTTGGATGCACAAAGAATATAAAATATTGTCATAAGATTGTGCAGCATACAAAAACGTTTGATCCTAATTCATCATCATTAATACTCCTGTCTTCTTTGATAGTGATGAAACTAATTTATCTTCTGTCAATTCACTAGGTTTATTTTATTTTTTAATTTTTTCTGGCTGCGGTGCCGCAGTTTGCCAAATCTTAATTCCCAGACCAGGGATTGAACCCAGGCCCTTGGGAGTGGGAGCATGGAGTCCTACCACTGGACTGCCAAGAAACTCCCTCATTAGGTTTATTACATGAGCCATAATACAGGCATATGTGCAGGGGAGGGTTTGAATGCCAACATTTGTCACTCAGTTCAGTTCAGTCGCTCAGTCGTGACCGACTCTTTGCGACCCCATGAATCACAGCACACCAGGCCTCCCTGTCCATCACCAACTCCCGGAGTTCACTCAAACTCATGTCCATCGAGTCGGTGATGCCATCCAGCCATCTCATTCTCTGTCGTCCCCTTCTCCTCCTGCCCCCAATCCTTCCCAGCATCAGAGTCTTTTCCTAGACTACTTTAAAAAGATACAGGACTTCACTGTTGATTTCATTTACCAGGTGTGACCTTTTCTTTTGAAATGGATCATGCTACCCTTTTGGTGTTTTTTTCTTCAGGAGGAATGAATGAGCTGCAAGATCGACAAGTAATGCACTTAACTGCTAGAACAGGCAATAGGCAAAGCAAGAAAGTAGAGAAAGCCATCTCATCCTGGGGGATCCTGGCTCTGGGGGGCTGGGTTGGCTCAGGATACACTGGAAGCAGCACCTGTCCCATACACGCCATGTTTTCTCTAGCACTTTCCTGGAGTACCTTTACCTTTAGTTGAAACTGCTGGTCCTGCACCAGCATTGGCTGCCTCAGTCTTAGCCGGGCCATGCTGTTGCCTATGGCTGTAGCTTGTTCATTTTCTCTGCTTTATAGCATTCCATGGTTGAGGAGATGCAGGTTCGATGCCTGGGTTGGGAGGAGGGCACAGCAACCCACTCCAGCGTTCTTGCCTGGAGAATTCCACAGACAGAAGAGCCTGGCAGGTTATGGTGTATAGGATCACAAAGAGTCAGACGTGACTGAAGCAATTTAGCACTTGTGCATACTAGGCTGCATCTCCACATAGGGTCCAATTGATTTTTTGTTGGATAAATGGATACTAAGTAGATGATGTGAGATAATAAGAGAGAGCTAGTTGGGGTCTTATTGTAGAGAAACCTAAAGATCTAGTAAGAAGTGTGCACTAGTTTCTTAAACAAACAAGCTTTAGGGAGGTGAGGTTAAAACTAGAGTATAGAGGAAGTCTATTTGGATTTGAAGGCCAGTTCTACTTATAGCATTTACTGGCTACGGAACTTGGGGCAACTTACCTAATATCTCTGTGGCTCAATTTCCTTATCTAAAATGAATGGGTATCACAGGAAGATTATAAAGATTAAATGAATAAATCTAGTAAATTATAAATCAACTAGACCAGTACCCAACACTTAGTTAGTTCTATAGCAGTAATTGTTTAATAAAATGAGAATCCACTGTAGATTTTTGAACAGGGAAATGACATTTTTGGTGTAGGATGAAAGGGTAGTAAAGGGAGGGCCAGTGGTCCAGTTACTGTTTAGCTACTGTTTTTGTCAAGAGGCTGATTCTTACTGACCCAAGGTGAACTGACCGCACAGGAAATACTAAAGAGCAACTCACATGTAGAGAAAAAACTTGAAAATTAGAATGAGATGTGTACATTTCCAAGATTCCATCCTTTGCCTCTACGGACAAATTGTGAATGAGTGGTTTGGAATTATAACCTGTAATTAGAAAACTTTCATCTTTTGTAATTATCAGTTAGCAAACTATAGTTGTTACAGCAGTGGAATTTCAAACCAGCAGGAGAGGGATTTTTTTCCATTCCACTGAAATGGCACAAAGTAAGAACTGCCCTCTTGCCTATGTACATGGCTGGTCTGGTGAGACTTGCAGAAATTTCCACTGGGAGTTTCCTGCAGTGAAGTTGTCTAGGTTGTGCTGTCTCACACACAACCTGATATCTATCCAGGTTATCTCATGGATCAAACTTTGAAACAGTGAATATAAAGGTATCTGGGAAGAAACAGATGCTACACTCCAACAGCATGATTTGCAAATAATATAAGAAAAGGAACATTTATGGAGTTAGGAAAAACACCAAGGATAGTGCTGAAGCCTGGACTAGATAACTTGGGAAGACCTGGCCACCCTAGGCTGAAGAGACAGTGGGAGGGAGGGCTTATCAGAAAAGGGCTAGAGACAGAAGATGTGGGAATTGGTAGAGGAGAAATCCAACTGCTAGCTCCCTGGTAAGGAGGGAGCTGTGAGAATGAATACAGGATAAATACCAGACTTTCCTCTTACCTCACCTCCTAATCTCCCGCCAGTGCACCCACTGGCTGAGCCTGTCTGGAAGCTGGAAGGCATCGGAGTCCATAGATGCCTTCATAAGGGTCAGCCTTTCAAAGGTGCTGAGCAGGTGGAAGAGACAGAGGAGTGGACCTGAAGAGGCAAGTAACTGATGTCCAGCAGAAACAGAGAATTGTGGCATGGGCCAAGTAGCCCATTTGGCTACTTCAGAGTCAACCTAATCTCATAAAACAGCTGTAATTAATAGTAGTAATAATTGATACAGTAAAAAATGTGGCTTTATCTATCGGGCATCTCCTATGGGCCAGGCAGTATACGCATCACATTGCATACTTTATTTTATTTAATCTTCACAATAGTCCCATGCCTAGTATCAGTGCTATCTTGCAGAGTAGGAAAATTGAGATTTAGAGAAATTAGATGACTTGCCCCAAATCCCATAGCTCATAAGAAGCATGAGAATTAAAGTTTAGTCCCATGTTTTCTAAAGCGAAGGTCCATGCTTTTTTTTTTTTTTTTTTTTTTTTACCATTTCCTTAATCTGCTGATCCCTTTTATTGATATTTATACATTCACTTTGGAGAAGGCAATGGCAAGCCACTCCAGTACTCTTGCCTAGAAAATCCCATGGATGGAGGAGCCTGGTAGGCTGCAATCCGTGGGGTCGCTATGGGTCGGACACGACTGAGCGATTTCACTTTCACTTTTCACTTTCCACTTTCACACATTGGAGAAGGAAATGGCAACCCACTCCAGTGTTCTTGCCTGGAGAATCCCAGGGACGGGGGAGCCTGGTGGGCTTCCGTCTATGGGGTCACACAGAGTCGGACACGACTGAAGTGACTTAGCAGCAGCAGCAGCATACATTCACTTACAGTATTTTCTACTCAGATGAATTTATTTGTATTAAATGGGAACAGTACAGAAATGATAGATTCAAAAGTTCAATTTTATCTCTGTACCCCAAAACATGTCCCTCCTCAGGAGTTTTCACTGTTAATGGTAGAGTATGTCTCCTTCCAGATTCTTTTTTTCTATATATTTACAAAGTTGCATATTTATAAGCACCTACATAGCTATTTTATTTTACAAAACTAAGATCATTTTGTTTATAATTTGTTCAACTTATTACTCTGGTCTTTTTTTTCCTCTTTGGACCCTGCCTACCATAGTGACTTGAATTATGTTATTATTCTGTGGCTTAAATACATATAGCTACATAATTAGGTATAAAATTCCTTGTGCTTCTAGGTGGTACATGACTATAAAACCAGAATAAATTAAGAACCAACAAAATTTCAAAGTAAAAATTAAACTATCAATGTTAATGTAATTCAGTTTAACATTCTTGAATTAAAATTGCCAATGCGTGTGTGCTAAGTCACTTCAGTTGCCGCTGACTCTTTGTGACCCTATGGACTATAGCCCGCCAGGCTCCTCTGTCCATGCAATTCTCCAGGCAAAAATACTGGAGTGAGTTGACATGCCCTCCTCCGGGTATCTTCCCCACCAGGGATTGAACCTGTGTCTCTTATGTCTCCTGCATTGTCAGATGGGTTCTTTACCACTAGCACCACCTGTGAAGTCTGTAAATTGTCAATGGTTCAGTGTGATAATAGGAAGGACTATTAACAAAAACATTTTCCATGTGTTTCTACAATTACATGTTCTGATAGTGCACTTTTGCAAGCTAATTTGGTCAGAGGGCTACATACACTTTCTTCCTAGATGTACTAATGATTATATTACTAATCTGGATTAATGTGTATAGAGCGATACAACTTTTCTACAAATATTTCCCTCCTCAAACTATTGTTAAGCTTTTAGACTGCGCAAAATGAGGTAATTTGGCCTACAGTTGACCTTGGTGCCTCATTTCCTTTCTAGGTCTGCCTCAATTCTTTCATTAGACTGTTTCAGTAGAGTATGTTTTGCATACTGTAATTTTCATGATATATAGCAAAATCTCAGTTTATTAAGTTACTTAAGAAATAGAGTTTTAGTCCATGAGAATGTCTTTCAGTTTTGAGTATCACTTTAAACTCAAGATTTATCTTTGTAATTGGTTAATATAAATCACCTAAGTACAATATCAGACATAGAATATTTTCATTTGGATGTTAGGACATGCCAGCTCAAATGCATTCAGTTATGCCTATTAGCACATAAAAGTTAAATGCTATCCCTTCAAATGATCAATTAATAATAACCTGATTATAAACTACGGTGCAAAATTATGAGCACTGGAATTAGTATCTGCTGTCAGTACTGAGTGACCCAGATTGGGTCAATCCTGATTGACCCAGAATATACCTATGTTATTTTTTTCAAGAGTTTCAATTATATGAGAATAAAGAATTATAATAATCTCAAGGTATTTTTGGATACCATTCCCTCCAAACCCTACGCCCTCACTCTAGTATAAGTGAGCATTTCCCAGTTTGAGAATCACTGTGCACTATGTTCCATTAATACTTTCCTGCATGGAGTACAAAGGTCATGAAGATTGGAGGCAGTTACCACTCTGCTAGTTTGTACTGTGGCTTGAACCCCTTCTTTCCCATTTCAAGATATAGTCATTCTAAAAGATGAGAGGGAAAATCATAATGGTGATTGTATTGGTATGTAATAACCTCAGAAAGGTATTATTCCTGCTGTGTAACTCATCCAGGAGGCACTAGTGCCAGACATGTGTTTTTGTTTCTAGATCTTTCCTTGCAATTCAATATGAGAATATCTCATTGACAATGTCCCTTTAAAATGCTCCTTGTTTTCGAAGTTCCTGGTAGTTAAGAAAAAGACACAAAAAGTTAATTTAACTTTTCCCTCCCTCTCTCCTTTTCCTCTTTTCCTTTCTCTTCTCCTCCTCCTCTTACTTCTTTTTTCTAAAAGAACATCCTTTAGGCTATTTTCTTTGACTTGGAATTATAAAACAGACACATTCCCAAATTGATAAAGCTTATTGCTGCTGCTGCTCCTAAGTCAGTCGTGTCCGACTCTGTGCGACCCCATAGACGGCAGCCCACCAGGCTCCACCATCCCTGGGATTCTCCAGGCAAGAACACTGGAGTGGGTTGCCATTTCCTCCTCCAATTCATGAAAGTGAAAAGTGAAAGTGAAGTCGCTCATGCCCGACTCTTAGCGACCCCACAGACTGCAGCCTACCAGGCTCCTCTGTCCATGGGATTTTCCAGCAGAGCTATTATTACTAGACTAGGATCTCCAAGGCTCCCAGGGTTGTGCTATCCATACTAGACATCTGCTGAGGAGCATAAATCAATATTATATTAGGAAACATTCCCCTTTACTGAATTCCAATAATAAATATAGAAGGAATGAGGGAAATACAAGTCACCAATAGTGAAATACCACGGTAATAATTATTACAGGCAAATTCTACTGATGGATAAAATCAGTGGTTGAAAGCTATTTCTAAACAGGATATTAGCAAAATCCAAAAACTGTCTCTCCCTAGGGAAAAATGATAACTTGTAACAGTAATTTGCAATGAAGAAATCCAAATGGTCAAGGTCAATGTCACTGGTTCTGAGACATAACAGTATTTCCTACCTCTTTATATAATGCACTGAGAATTACACAAGATCACTTTTGCAGGTATCTTGTCAAAAAAGGTATAAACTTCTCTTTAATCATGAGATAACATCACTGAAAACCAAATTGAGTGATATTCTACAAAATACCCATCTACTACTGTTCAAAGGTCATAAAAGACAAGGAAAGACTGAGAAATTGTCACAGGTTGGAGGCGATTAGGGAGACAGTCAAATTCTATGTTGGATCCTGAATTGATCCTGGAAGAGCAAAAGGACATTAAGAGAAATACTGGAGTAATTCAAATAAGATCTGTAGTTGTCAATTGTATTGACTGAATATTGGTATATTAATTTCCTGGTTTTGATACTTGTGCTAACGTTATAAAACATGTTAACATCAGAAGACAGTAAGTAAAGGTTCTATGGAAACTGTACTACTTTTGAAATTTTTGTATTATTTCAAAATAGAAAGTTTTTAAAAAATAAAGGGGGAAAAATAAAAAGGACAGAGATTCTGTCTTCTTGAACAGGGAAAAAACAGTTGAAATCTTCAGGCCTAACTAGAGGATCAGGCAAGTTGACAGGATAAAGTTCTTTGAGAACATCAGTATATTGTAGTTTGCATGAGGAATTTTACTGATTTTATTTTGTATTCCTTTCTCATTCTCCATCAAAATATCTTGTTATTCCTTGGCAAGTGTGATTTAAAAATTGTGTTGTTTTTTAAATGTTATTTTTAAAAATTCTGAGCATGCAATTTTTTCTGTTGAGAACTCATTTCCAACTTTACAGGAAGACAAAATGAGTTTTGATTCTCCCAGTTAGCTGTGGTAATCTGCTTTTAGGGACAGTATCTCATCTTTTAAATGAGTCACAGTTGTATCTAAATCTAATAAAATTAATCAATCATCAAGTGTCTACTTACCATTTGCTGTAGCTGCTGTCCTCTATTGAACTTATTAGCTCACAACATCTTTGAAGAAACAAGGTGAACACTGAGAAATCAGGGCAAAACCTTAAATGAAGCCTTGAATGAGATCCTGGTACAGGATTTAAGCACTGTTGGAGGAGAAGGGGTTAGGGACTGGTATGGTCAGTGTAAGTTTCCTGCACACAAAATTATTTGAGTATTAATACATCAGTTTATACATCTTAAATATATATATCATTATATATCAAAGGTTCAGTTCAGTTCAGTTCAGTCGCTCAGTCGTGTCCAACTCTTTGCGACCCCATGAATCACAGCACGCCAGGCCTCCCTGTCCATCACCAACTCCCGGGTAAACTCATGTCCATCGAGTCGGTGATGCCATCCAGACATCTCATTCTCTGTCGTTCCCTTCTCCTCCTGCCCCCAATCCCTCTCAGCATCAGAGTCTTTTCCAGTGAGGTGGTCAAAGTATTGGAGTTTCAGCTTTAGCATCAGTCCTTCCAATTAATACCCAGGACTGATCTCCTTTAGAGTGGACTGGTTGGATATCCTTGCAGTCCAAGGGACTCTCAAGAGTCTTCTCCAACACCCAGTTCAAAAGCATCAAATCTTCGATGCTCAGCTTTCTTCACAGTCCAACTCTCACACCCATACATGACCACAGGAAAAACCATAGCCTTGACTAGACGGACCTTTGTTGGCAAAGTAATGTCTGCTTTTTAATATGCTGTCTAGGTTGCTCCTAACTTTCCTTCCAAGGAGTAAGCATCTTTTAATTTCATGGCTGCAGTCACCACCTGCAGTGATTTTGGAGCCAAAAAAAAAAAAATAAAGCCTGCGACTGTTTCCAGTGTTTCCCCATCTATTTCCCATGAAGTGATGGGACCAGATGCCATGATCCTAGTTTTCTGAATGTTGAGCTTAAGCCAACTTTTTCACTCTCCTCTTTCACTTTCATCAAGAGGCTTTTTAGTTCTTCACTTTCTGCCATAAGGGTGATGTCATCTGAATATCTGAGGATATTGATATTTTTCCCAGCAATCTTGATTCCAGCTTGTGCTTCTTCCAGCCCAGCATTCCTCATGATGTACTCTCCATATAAGTTAAATAAGCAGGGTGACAATATACAACCTTGACGTACTCTTTTTCCTATTTGGAACCAGTCTGTTGTTCCATGTCCAGTTCTAACTGTTGCTTCCTGACCTGCATTAATCTCCATTAAGCTGTTAAAAATAAATTATTTTCTCTCAGTCTTAAACTGTGGGCAGAATTCCACAGATGGTAGAGAGGGACAAGATTTCATAGAGAGAGAACGAACCACGCTGGGGTGGTCAATGACAGGGACAGCCTACCTAGAGTAGGCAGTGGATGTTGACCTGAGGTTGGATCAGTAAGCAGTAGTAGGGGAAGAGGGGAGGTTGGATTATGGAGATTCCTGAAAAGCAGGTCAAGGATATTAGAGTACAAGTCTGCTGCAAATAATAGAGAGCCTTTCTATGTTTGGGAATAGGGAGGATGTTGTAATAACCCACATAGGACCTGAGACCATGCTAGGTTTGCATGTTGATAGTGGGGATGGAGAATGGATGTTGCATAGAATATCACAGGAAACATTAAGATTTGATGAATATGAGATATGAGGGAAATAGGAGTCACAGAGGACATGAAGCTTTTAGTCTCAGATGGGTGGATACCACTAGCACTGACAACAGGAAATTCAGGAAGCAAAGGAGTTTAGGGGAAAAGGATATCATTTTGATGTAAAGTTTGAGAAATTGCAAGAGATTCAGATGGAAATGTTTTAATTATAGTTTTATCAACATTCATTCATTCAACAAACGATTACTTGCTTTGTGCTAGGATTTAATGTGAGGTGTTGAGGATTAAAACAAACCTGTGATATGGGGCTTATCCTTAGGGAATCTGGTAGAGACAGACATACATGCTATGTTTTCAGGAGGATGAAAAGATTCTAGGAGCACAAAGGAGGTACAATTTCCCCAAGGTTTGGGGAGTATAGGATTATATTAGTAGCTCAGGCAAAACAGGAAAAGTGTGAAATTTTTTGAGTCAGAAGAAAGAAGTAGTAAGTGATGTCTAAGATCGACTGAGTTCAATTTTAATGGAAAAAAAAAAGGCAGGTGATCAAGGTGTGAGTCCCACTGATACTCTCACTGAGAGAACAGGAGAAAGTTGAGAGTCAGTGATAGAAACGGAGTAAGTACTGGAAAAGTTGGAGAGCCTGTAGTGGTGTCATAGACACCAAGAGAGAGTTTCGAGGAGGAGAGAGTTTGCCAATTGTTTGGATTTGAAACGGATTTTTTTTTTTTTTTTTAGTTTTCTTTTTTTTTTTTAATTTATTTTATTGGAGGCAAATTACCTTACATTAATATATTGGTTGGTTTTGCCATACATTGACATGAATCCGCCCCAGGTGTACATGTGTTCCCTTTCTTGAACCCCCCTCCCACCTCCCTCTTCCCCATATCCTCCCTCCACGTCATCCCCGTGCACCAGCCCCAAGCATCCTATATCATGCGTCGAACCTGGACTGGTCACTTATGATAATATACATGCTACAATGCTGTTCTCCCCAATCATCCCACCTTCACCCTCTCCCACAGAGTCCCAAAGACTGTTCTATATGCCTATGTCTCTTTTGCAGTCTCATATACAGGGTTCAGGTTACCATCTTTCTAAATTCCATATATATGCGTTAGTATACTGTATTGATGTTTTTCTTTCTGGCTTACTTCACTCTGTATAATTGGCTCCAATTTCATCCACCTCATTAAAACTGATTCAAATACATTCTTTTTGATGGCTGAAAAATACTCCATTGTGTATATGTACCAAAGCTTTCTTATCCATTCATCTGCAGATGGACATCTAGGTTGCTTCCATGTCCTGGCTATAATAAACAGTGATGCAATGAACATTGGAGTACATGTGTCTCTTTCAGTTCTGGTTTCCTCGGTGTGTATGCCCAGGAGTGCGATTGCTGGATCCTATGGCAGTTCTATTTCCAGTTTTTTGAGGAATCTCCACACTGTTCTCCATAGTGGCTGTACTAGTTTGCATTCCCACCAGCAGTGTAAGAGGGTTCCCTTTTCTCCACACCCTCTCCAGCATTTATTGCATGTAGACTTTTGGATAGCAGCCATTCTGACTGGTGTGAAATGGTATCTCATTGTGGTTTTGATTTGCATTTCTCTGATTATGAGGGATGTTGAGCATTTTTTCATGTGTTTGTTAGCCATGTTTATGTCTTCTTTGGAGAAATGTCTGTTTAGTTCTTTGGCCCATTTTTTGATTGGGTCACTTAGTTTTCTGGAATTGAGCTTCAGGAGCTGCTTGTATATTTTGGAGATTAATCCTTTATCAGTTGCTTCATTTGCTATTATTTTCTCCCATTCTGAAGACTGTCTTTTCACCTTGCTTAGAGTTTCCTTTGCTGTGCAGAAGCTTTTGATTTTAATTAGGTCCCATTTGTTTATTTTTGCTTTTATTTCCAATATTCTGGGAGGTGGGTCTTGGAGGATCCTGCTGTGATTTATGTCAGAGAGTGTTTTGCCTATGTTCTCCTCTAGGAGTTTTATAGAATCTGGTCTTACATTTAGCTCTCTAATCCATTTTGAGTTTATTTTGGTGTATGGTGTTAGGAAGTGTTCTAGTTTCATTCTTTTACAAGTGGCTGACCAGTTTTCCCAGCACCACCTGTTAAAGAGACTATCTTTTCTCCATTTTATATTCTTGCCTCCTTTGTCAAAGATAAGGTGTCCATAGGTGCATAGTTTTATCTCTGGCCTTTCTATTTTGTTCCATTGATCTATATTTCTCTCTTTATGCCAGTACCATACTGTCTTGATGACTGTGGCTTTGTAGTAGAGCCTGAAGTCTGGCAGGTTAATTCCTCCAGTTCCATTTTTCTTCCTCAAGATTGCTTTGGCTATTCGAGGTTTTTTGTATTTCAATACAAATTGTGAGATTATTTGTTCTAGTTCTGTGAAAAATATCATTGGTAGCTTGACAGGGATTGCATTGAATGTATAAATTACTTTGGGTTGTATACTCATTTTCACAATATTTATTCTTCCAATCCACAAACACGGTATATTTCTCCATCTATTAGTGTCCTCTTTGATTACTTTCACTAGTGTTTTATAGTTTTCTATGTACAAGTCTTTTGTTTCCTTAGGTAGATATATTCCTAAGTATTTAATTCTTTTCGTTGCAACAGTGAATGGAATAGTTTCCTTAATTTCTCTTTCTATTTTCTCATTATTAGTGAATAGGAATGCAAGGGATTTCTGTGTGTTAATTTTATATCCTGCAATTTTACTGTAATCATTGATTAGCTCTAGTAGTTTTCTGGTAGAGTCTCTAGGGTTTTCTGTGTAAAGGATCATGTCATCAGCGAACAGTGAAAGTTTTACTTCTTCCTTTCCAATTTGTATTCCTTTTATGTCTTTTTCTGCTCTGATTGCCGTTGCCAAAACTTCCAGAACTATGTTGAATAGTAGTGGTGAGAGTGGGCACCCTTGTCTTGTTCCTGACTTTAGGGGAAATGCTTTCAGTTTTTCACCATTGAGAATAATGTTTGCTGTGGGTTTGTCATATATAGCTTTTATTATGTTGAGGTATGTCCCTTCTATTCCCACTTTCTGGAGGGTTTTTATCATAAATGGATGTTGAATTTTGTCAAAGGCTTTCTCTGCATCTATTGAGATAATCATATGATTTTTATTTTTCAGTTTGTTAATGTGGTGTATTACGTTGATTGATTTGCGGATATTGAAGAATCCTTGCATTCCTGGGATAAAGCCCACTTGGTCATGATGTATGATCTTCTTAATGTGTTGTTGGATTCTGATTGCTAGAATTTTGTTAAGGATTTTTGCATCTATGTTCATCAGTGATATTGGCCTGTAGTTTTCTTTTTTTGTGGGATCTTTACCAGGTTTTGGGATTAGGGTGATGCTGGCCTCATAGAATGAGTTTGGAAGTTTTCCTTCCTCAGCAATTTTCTGGAAGAGTTTGAGTAGAATAGGTGTTAGCTCTTCACTAAATTTTTGGTAGAATTCAGCTGTGAAGCCGTCTGGACCTGGGCTTTTGTTTGCTGAAAGCTTTCTGATTACTTCCTCTATTTCCGTGCTTGTGATGGGTCTGTTCAGATTTTCTATTTCTTCCTGGTTCAGTTTTGGCAAGGTGTACTTTTCTAGGAATTTGTCCATTTCTTCCAAGTTATTCATTTTATTGCCATATAATTGCTGATAGTATTCTCTAATAATCCTTTGTATTTCTGTGTTGTCAGTTGTGATCTCTCCATTTTCATTTCTAATTTTATTGATTTGGTTCTTCTCCCTTTGTTTCTTGATGAGTCTGGCTAGTGGTTTGTCAATTTTATTTACCTTCTCAAAGAACCAGCTTTTGTCTTTGTTGATTTTTGCTATGGTCTCTTTTGTTTCTTTTGCATTTATCTCTGCCCTAATTTTTACGATTTCTTTCCTTCTGCTGACCCTGGGGTTCTTCATTTCTTCCTTTTCTAGTTTCTTTAGATGTAGAGTTAGGTTATTTAGTTGACTTTTTTCTTGTTTCTTGAGGTGTGCCTGTATTGCTATGAACTTCCCCCTTAGCACTGCTTTTCCAGTGTCCCAGAGGTTTTGGGTTGTTGTGTTTTCATTTTCATTCATTTCTATGCATATTTTGATTTCTCTTTTGATTTCTTCTATGATTTGTTCATTATTCAGCAGCGTGTTGTTCAGCCTCCATATGTTGGCATTTTTAATGGTTTTTCTCCCGTAATTGAGATCTAATCTTACTGCATTGTGGTCAGAAAAGATGCTTGGAATGATTTCAATTTTTTTGAATTTACCAAGGCTAGATTTATGGCCCAGGATGTGATCTATCCTGGAAAAGGTTCCGTGTGCGCTTGAGAAAAAGGTGAAATTCATTGTTTTGGGGTGAAATGTCCTATAGAGATCTATTAGGTCTAACTGGTCTATTGTATCATTTAAAGTTTGTGTTTCCTTGTTAATTTTCTGTTTAGTTGATCTATCCATACATGTAAGTGGGGTATTAAAGTCTCCCACTATTATTGCGTTATTGTTAATTTCCCCTTTCATACTTGTTAGTAATTGTCTTACATATTGCGGTGCTCCTATGTTGGGTGCATAAATATTTATAATTGTTATATCTTCATCTTGGATTGATCCTTTGATCATTATGTAGTGTCCTTCTTTGTCTCTTTTCACAGCCTTTGTTTTAAAATCTGTTTTATCTGATATGAGTATTGCTACTCCTGCTTTCTTTTGGTCTCTATTTGCGTGGAATATCTTTTTCCAGCCCTTCACTTTCAGTCTGTATATGTCCCTCGATTTGAGGTGGGTCTCTTGTAGACAACATATATGGGGGTCTTGTTTTTGTATCCATTCAGCCAGCCTTTGTCTTTTGGTTGGGGCATTCAACCCATTTACGTTTAAGGTGATTATTGATAAGTATGATCCCGTTGCCATTTTCTTTATTGTTTTGGGTTCGAGTTTATACACCCTTTCTGTGTTTCCAGTCTAGAGAAGATCCTTTAGTATTTGTTGGAGAGCTGGTTTGGTGATGCTGAATTCTCTCAGCTTTTGCTTGTCTGTAAAGCTTTTGATTTCTCCTTCATATTTGAATGAGATCCTTGCTGGGTACAGTAATCTGGGCTGTAGGTTATTTTCTTTCATCACTTTAAGTATGTCTTGCCATTCCCTCCTGGCCTGTAGAGTTTCTGCTGAAAGATCAGCTGTTATCCTTATGGGGATCCCCTTGTGTGTTATTTGTTTTTCCCTTGCTGCTTTTAATATTTTTTCTTTGTGTTTGATCTTTGTTAATTTGATTAATATGTGCCTTGGGGTATTTTGCCTTGGGTTTATCCTGTTAGGGACTCTCTGTGTTTCTTGGACTTGGGTGATTATTTCCTTCCCCATTTTAGGGAAATTTTGAACTATTATCTCCTCAAGTATTCTCTCATGGTCTTTCTTTTTGTCTTCTTCTTCTGGGACTCCTATGATTCGAATGTTGGGGCATTTAATATTGTCCCATATGTCTCTAATATTGTCCTCATTTTTTTTAATTCTTTTTTCTTTTTCCGACTCTGTTTCATTTATTTCTACAATTCTATCGTCTAGTTCGCTTATCCTGTCTTCTGCCTCCGTTATTCTACTGTTTGTGCCCTCGAGAGTGTTTCTGATCTCATCTATTGTATTATTCATTGTATATTGACTCTTTTTTGTTTCCTCTAATTCCTTACTGAACATTTCTTCCATCTTCTCAATCCTTTTCTCCAGTTTATTTATCTGTAATTCCATTTTGCTTTCCAGATTTTGAATCATTTTCACAATTAAAATTCGAAATTCTTTATCGGGTAGGTTCCCTATATCTTCCTCTTTTGTTTGTGTTGGTGGGCATTTATCCTGTTCCTTTACTTGTTGGGTATTTCTCTGCCTCTTCATCTTACTTATATTGCTGTGTTCAGGGTGGCCTTTCCGTCTTCTGGCAGTTTGTGGAGTTCTCTTTATTATGTAGTTACCTCATTGTGTGTGGGGTTGGATGGGTAACTTGTCAAGGTTCCCTGGTTAGGGAAGCTTGAGTCGATGTTCTGGTGGGTGGAGCTGGATTTCTTCTCTCTGGAGTGCAATGAAGTGTCCAGTAATGAGTTTGAGATGTCAGTGGGTTTGAGGTGGCTTTGGGCAGCCTGTATATTGAAGCTCAGTGCTATTCTCCTGTGTTGCTGGATAGCTTGCGTAGTATGTCTTTCACTGAAACTTGTTGACCCTTGGGTGGTGCCTAGTTTCAGTGTATGTATGGAGGCATTTGATGACTACCTATCAATTAATGTTCTCTGGAACAGGAGATCTCTGGTGTTCTCAGGATTTGGCCTGAAGCCTCTGCCTCTGGTTTTCAGTCTTATTCTTGTGGGAGGCTCAAGGCTTCTCCCTCTGTTACTTCCAAGGCAGTTCCTTCTGTTGAAAAAGCTCTTCTGGTTTCTGGTCTCCTCAGTGTCTAATTCCCGTCCTGACACCAGGATGCGGTGGTGGACACTTTTTTTTTTCCCCCGGCTCTCCTATTCAGTCCTGCTATGGGGAGGGAGGAACAGCTAACAAATATCCCTGGCGTCTGTGGGGAGTGCTCACGGTGTCTCGGCTACACTGGGAATGCTCCTGCTCGCAGCGTGTGTGCTTTCCCTGTTTATGCTGCTTAGGCTTTAGTTTGCTCTGCTGCGAGCTGTCCACGGCTGGCGCTGGGTTGCCTGTACTTCCCAGGTCTGAGCAGCTCAGGTTCAGGTCCTCGGGTACTCGACAAAGGCGCAGACTTGGCTGGGCCTGCGTTTTGTGCCTTCCCCTGTCCTAGCAGCTCAGGTGACCAGGCGTTTGGTGAGCACGGTCGCTGCGACTTATCGCCTTCCCGGTCCCTGCCGCTCAGTTTTCTGGGAGTACAACCAGCGCACTTTCTCAGGCGGATATCGCCCGGCCCGAACCCAAGAAGTCCTGGCCAGCAAGGAAGCCTGCCTGCAGCTTGGCACGGGAAGCCTCTCTGGGGCCGCGGCTGCCCCCGCCCAGGCGCGGGCTGCCCTCCCCACCGGCATTGGTGGGGGCTGGGGGCTGGGCCTCCCACTGCCGGCTGGCTTTGCTCAGCGCCTGGTTCTGTGGGCGGGGCTGGCTTGGGGATTTTTGCAGGCTTTTTCCAGCCCTCTCGCCCTTCAGCTGCAACCTCTGCTCTGGTATCTTAAGTTCGAGCCCTCAGTTTGCCCTGGGGCCGTCAAGTCCGGTTCTCCCTCTAAGCGCACAGCCATTCTCCTTCTAACGCTGCCGCCGGTTCTCCCTCTAAGCGCACAGCCATTCTCCTTCTAACGCTGCCGCCGGTTCTCCCTCTAAGCGCAGCCACCAGTTCTCCCTCTAAGCACCGCTGCCGGCACCTCCCTGCCCAGCCCCTGCCTGCTAGTGAGGGGCGCCGGCGTCTGCGCCACTTCTCCGCTGAGAGTTTCCTCTGGGCACTTAGTCTGTGAGTTTTAATTATTTATGACTTTTGTCTCCCAGTTATGCGGCCCTCTGAGGTTCCACTCGCCAGTGTTTCCATGTGTTTGGAAACTTCTCTCTCTCTCTCTTTTTTTTTTTTAAGCCTCCCTTCCCGGGATGGAGCTCCATCCCTCCCTCTTTTGTCTCTCTTTTTATCTATTTCCTACCTCCTTTCGTCGACTATGGGCTGCTTTTCTGAGTGCCTGATGTCCTCTGCCGGTATTCAGAAGTTTTTTTGTGGGATTTACTCAGCGTTCAAATGTTCTTTTGTTGATTTTGTGGGGGAGGAAGTGGCCGCCCCGTCCTATTCCTCCACCATCTTCCCGTGCTCCCCCTTGAAACGGATTTGAGGGGCTTATTTCAGTGAAGTGGAAAGGGCAGAAGCTGGACAGTAACTGGAGAGGAAATAGTAGCACTGAGCACTCATTTGAAAAGTGTGTAATGGAAGAAAGTTGTAAAATAGGAAGGTAACCACGGTGGGCACCAAGAACTAGTGCAATAAAATCTCTACTTGTTCACTCTACTCAAAAAATATTGATTCATTTACTAGGCACTGGAATTGGTTACTTCATATATATATTTCTCTTATAGTCCTCATGACTTTTTGAGGGGTATTAACTCTTCAGCAAACATTTACTGAGGGCTCCTTGGTGGCAGATAGCATTTCAGGTGATGATGATACAATAGTGGACAAAAGTAGTCACAATTCCTGCCCTCTTGGCACTATTGTCTGAAGGGAGAATTCACATTAAATAAATCATGTCACACATTATGAAAAACTGCTACAGGAAAGAAAGCACACTAGTATGGGAAATAGTGATCATTCAAATAGGGTGGTGCTCCGGTTCAACTTTGTCCTGTGAACAAGAGCTTTGCTAAACAAATTAACAGAGGAAAGGCCATGACATCTTCATGAAAAATGTTCCAATTTGCAGAGAAGTATGCAAATCCCTTACGATTATACAGTGGAAGTGAGACTAGATCTGATAGACAGAGTGCCTGATGAACTATGGATGGAAGTTCGTGACATTGTATAGGAGACAGGGAGCAAGGCCATCCCTAAGAAAGAGAAATGCAAAAAAGCAAAATGGCTGTCTGAGGAGGCCTTACAAATAGGTGTGAAAGAAGAGAAGCAAAAAGCAAGGAGAAAAGGAAAGATATACCCATTTGAACACAGAGTTCCAAAGAATATCAAGGAGAGATAAGAAAGCCTTCCTCAGTGATCGTTTGCAAATAAATAGAGGAAAACAAAAGAATGGGAAAGACTAGAGATCTCTTCAAGAAAATTAGAGAGACCAAAGGAACATTTCATGCAAAGATGGGCTCAATAAAGGACAGAAATTGTATGGACCTAAGAGAAGCAGAATATATTAAGAGGTGGCAAGGATACACAGAAGAACCGTACAAAAAATGACCCAGATAATCACAATGGTGTGATCACTCACCTAGAGCCAGACATCCTGGAATTTGAAGTTAAGTGGGTCTTAGGAAGCATCATTATGAACAAAGCTAGTGGAGGTGGTGGAATACCAGTTGAGCTATTTCAAATCCTGAAAGATGATGCTGTGAAAGTGCTACACTCAATATGCCAATAAATTTGGAAAACTCAGCAATGGCCACAGGACTGGAAAAGATCAGTCTTTATTCCAGTCCCAAAGAAAGGCAATGCCAAAGAATGCTCAAACTACCGCACAATTGCACTCATCTTACACACTGGTAAAGTAATGCTAAAAATTCTCCAAGCCAGGCTTTAGCAGTACGTGAAAGGTGAACTTCCAGATGTTCAAGCCAGTTTTAGAAAAGGCAGAGGCACCAGAGATCAAATTGCCAACATCCGCTGGATCATAGAAAAATCAAGAGAGTTCCAGAAGAGCATCTATTTCTGCTTTGTTGACTATGCCAAAGCCTTTGTGTGGATCACAACAAACTGGAAATTTCTGAAAGAGGTGGGAATACCAGACCACCTGACCTGCCTCTTGAGAAACCTGTGTGCAGGTCACTAAGCAACAGTTAGAACTGGACATGGAGCAACAGACTGATTCCAAATAGGGAAAACAGTACACCAAGGCTGTATATTGTCACCCTGCTTATTTAACTTATATGCAGAGTACATCATGAGAAACACTGGGCTGGATGAAGCACAAACTGGAATCAAGATTGCCGGGAGAAATATCAATAACCTCAGATAGGCAGATGACACCACCCTTATGACAGAAAGTGAAGAAGAATAAAGAGCCTCTTGATGAAAGTGAAAAGAGAGTGAAAAGTTTGGCTTAAGCTCAACATTCAGAAAACTAAGATCATGGCATCTGGTCCCATCACTTCATGGCAAATAGATGGGGAAACACTGGAAACAGTGGCAGACTTTATTTTTTTTGGCTCCAAAATTACTGCAGGTGGTGACTGCAGCCATGAAATTAAAAGATGCTTACTCCTTGGAAGGAAAGTTAGGAGCAACCTAGACAGCATATTAAAAAGCAGACATTACTTTGCCAACAAAGGTCCGTCTACTCAAGGCTATGGTTTTTCCAGGGGTCATGTATGGATGTGAGAGTTGGACTGTAAAGAAAGCTGAGCATCGAAGAATTGATGCTTTTGAACTGGGTGTTGGAGAAGACTCTTGAGAGTCCCTTGGACTGCAAAGAGATCCAACCAGTCCATCCTAAAGGAAATCAATCCTGAATATTCATTGGAAGGACTGATGTTGAAGCTGAAACTCCAATCCTTTGGCCACCTGATGTGAAGAACTGACTCATTAGGAAATACCCTGATGCTGGGAAAGATTGAAGGTGGGAGGAGATGATAGAGGATGAGGTGGTTGGATGGCATAACTGACTCAATGGACATGAGTTTGAGTAAACTCTGGGAATTGGTGATGGACAGCGAGGCCTGGCGTGCTGCCTCATGGGGTTCAAACAGTTCATGGGGTTGCAAACAGTCAGACACGACTGAGCGACTGAACTGAATTGAACTGATGCAAATGGGCACACTGGGTTTTCTGTTACTTTTAGGGCCACTTTGATTGTGGACACTGATGTTAGATGACTTCAGGTGGAGACTTGTTCTGCTGCCCTCCTAAATGTTTTGACTCATGAGAAGCATCTTTTCAAAGTCAGAAATGGTTCCAAGAATGTGCTCCGTAAGTGGTGGAGCTGGTGTTTGGCACTACTGGACTCTGGATCAGATTGACCAAACATACCCCAGTCCTCAACCTCTCCAGAATTTAGAACCTTCAGACACCCCTTACCAGGGTTGGGAACTGGGGAGGTTTGGGCAGTATTCTGACTCCAGGTGCTGAATTTTCTCACTTCGGTCTGGACTCCCTCTTTCTGTTCTCCTAACTCCTGATTATTTTCCCTTTTGCCCATATCCTGATGGTAAACTGAAATCACCTCTGACTGGTTTCTTGTTGTTTGTAAGTCTATTTTTGTCTGTGGAAGAGTCAGGCTCCCACCCTCCTGATAAGTTTTATTAATTTTTCCCCTTGTCCATCACCTGGCAGGCAGGCACCTTCAAGTTTCCTGGATATATGATCATCTTTAAAGCAAACAGACTTTTGAGCTGGGTTTGAGTGTCCTCTTATGGTAATTAACTCAGAGCCATCCTGGTGTGGCTTTGGAGAAGTGAAAAGTGTCCTTCCTGCCTTTCTTCTCTGAGCTTCTCAATGCATTCAGGTAAATGTGTCTTACAAGGCTCGTATCTATGTTTGGCTGTGCAATAAGTCACCGTTGTGGTCAGGTTGAAAATTATTCATTATTATAACAAATTTGAAAATATATGACTGTTAAAGTCATGATCACCAAACCAGAAACAAATGAAGATGAAGTCCAATGTGGTTCCCTCTTATTCTTTCTCTGATTAGCATTCTTTCTTATTAGCCCAGTCCTGCCTAAACTAGGTCTCAGAGTATAAGTAGAATCAATTTTTATTTGTCTGAAACTCACCAAAATGTAGCATCTTTTCCTCATATCCTCATGGAGTTACCAGCTCATTACCTTTGATTTATTGGAGAGTCTGAAGTCTTGACTGTAAGAAGAAACTGTTTCCCTTACTCTCTTGTGTCCTGAAATATTTGGCTTCAAATATTTTTTGGAGCCAAAAAAATTTCTAATTTTTTGGAATCCAGAGTTTCATTAAATCTTTCCCTCCCTTTCTAACAACCCAAGGACATCACCTGGAAGTGACCTTTTAAAGCTTTCCACATGCAAAGTAAGCTACCATGATTATGATGGGACTGATTTTTTTTTTTTTTCAGTTTCAGGAAAAGTTACTATGAATCCATTCGTATTATATTTAGGTTCATGAGTCATACGCACATTATGTCCCTGGTAAAAATTATGAAAAGCCACAGAAAATAGGAGAAAAGGACCATATGAGTGTCTATTTATGGGTCCATGTTTGCTTTCCTACCTCAAATAGAAATACTCAGCTCCACACTCTCTGGGAAAATTAGTCTTTGATTCAAAAAGATGTTCTGTAACAGTATTACAGCCCTAACCATACCATCAGCCCACCAGGAAGTGTGAGGAAGAGAGACAGGCAGGCAACCAGAAGGACAGAAAGTTCCTCTCACCAGGAAGTAATCAGCTCCAAACAAAAGATGAGTCACTTGGTGCCACCAGAGGAAAGATAATTTAGCCATTGTGTTCATGATTAAGAAGCATTCCAATTCACTCATGGAAGACTTTCAGTGTCACTAGTGCCTGGAGCCAAATGTAATCTTTCCAAGCTGTGGTTGGGATGGAGAGTCATCTACAGAACAAGGTCAACTTGTGACCCTGGCTGGGCACTCTATAGCTGAGCTTGGGTCCAGACCAATCTCCACAGTCACAGTTGCCCTGTGCTGTGCCCGTGGTGCCCATGAGCAGAGTTGCTGCAGCTCACTGAAATCTACGCAAGGACAATGGCTCACAAGAGAAGGCGCTAACAAGCTGCAGTGCTTAGGCTTGGGTCCATGCTATTGATGATCAAGCAGACAAGTCAAGGTGGTAGGACTGAGACAGGCTGGGACCTGGGACTCTTTACTGGAGGGCTTGCACTTGTACTTGGACAAATGTCTCCTCGAGCAACAGAACATAAAGAAACAATTAGGGACTGAAAATAATTACGCTCATGGGCAGGTGGGGCAAATTATGAACAATCAAATACAAAATGCCACAAACCAACTAAGCTTTCTGATGTACTGAGAGCAAAAGCAGGGTCCTACCCATGATACCTGCACACAGAGCTACCAAGAGGGTGAGTAGACCACTTAAGCCACCCTTCTAGCCTGACCCAATATCCGCCCCTGCCCTCCCCCCATTTAAGGAACCAGCATGCCTTCCTTGGAGAATGTGAGCAAGGGCACCTGTTATTAATTTTCTCTCCCTTTGCAGCAGTGTGAGTCCCAATAAAGTACTGCCTGGGTGCCTCATCTGGCCTTTTATAGATTTCTGTTGATTAAAATAGAACTCCTTGGAACTTCAGGCGTTGCTCCCAAGGAGCGTCAGCGCTTGTGCTAACGTTCAGCCAAGAAGACCCTCTAGGTGTCCAAGGGCACTCTCCAGTTCTGCCAGGACATGTTGGCATTTCCTGCCGCTCTCCTCAGCAGTGGCCGGAAGTTACTTCTTTGCCACGTCCTCTCCTGGGTCTGCGCTTCCAGCTCTGGGGGTACCGTTACTACCCTAGGACTGAACTTTATTCTTACAGGTAATTTAGTGTTTTCTTTGAATTTGGGGAAGGGATAGTCAACTTCATGTACAAAATGATGTATTCTGGAGTCCAAACAATATGATCAATTGGCAAGGGAGAATCTTTGTATTAGAGAACAAACTGATCCTAACTCCCAATTTTAATGTGACTAATTGGTATTTATCCCTAAATAACTCAGTGACTCAGGCATCACTTCATGTAGGAAGGCTTCTCTGAATTTCCCTACCTCCTTCCAAAGACACAGAGTCAGAAAACGATAATGTATGGTCACCCTCTATAAAATTGTGTCTCAATCTCAGAGTGCTTTCCATACTAATAGATCTCCTGTACTCACACAATCAGAAAATGATAGAATGCAAAAAAAAAACAAAAAAACAAAAACATAGTATGGTATAGGGGATAGTTGACCTGGATATTCAGAAGGTACCATTTCATCCAATGTTAAACACATTTCTTTCGAGCAGACTGCCTTGGTTCAGACTTCAGCTCTCTCACTGACTGTCATCTTGAGCAAGTCACTTAACCTGTGCCTCAACTTTCTCCTCCTGTAGAATAGAAATAAATAGTATCTACCCAAGAGGATTGCTGTGAGAATTTAATGAATTATATGTACAAAATGCTTACAACACTGCTTGACACATTGTAAATGCTACTGAAGTATTACCGATTATTATTCTGGCATGTGGTTGGTCTAGTAAAGGAGGTAGAATTTGAGATGGAGCTCAAGGATAAGTGAGTTGGATAAAGACAACTTTTTGCCAGGATGCAGGAACACACTTTCATAAGGCTATAAAAACTAGTGGTTAAGGTGATGTAAAGAATTGTTCTCATTTTATTTCTGCTAGTCTCTATTCACTGCAGTGGTCTAGGAAAGTAATCTTCGGTATTTGGCCCAGTGGAACTCACACTCCACTTCCCTGAGCTCATGACAGATTCTGATATATTGATAATGGTATTCTTTCCAGTGAGAAGATGCAACCTTAGAATGCTTCTTACCATGGGCCTCCTGGGAGGCCCTGCCAATGATTGGAGGAACCAAAAAGATAAAACCACATATGGCATTCCCTGGTGAGTCCCTTGTTTCACCACAGAGAGACCGAGAGTCTAAAGAAGTTAAGTGACTTGCCCAAGTGTTACACAGCCAGCCAGAGTGAGAACTGGAACTTGGACTTTTCTATTCTTTGGTTGACATTTGTCATTCCATCATATATAATGGTATTTATTTTCTGAACATATCAGTTGGTTAGCTTAGTTCCTGATTAGAATGGCTTCTGACACCAAGTACATTGATGTAATTTTATTAGTAAATGGTTAAATATACATATGTATAAAATACATGTGTATGTATGTGTATATGCATGTGTGTAGACGTGTTGTCAAAAGTTCATCAGCAACAGAAGTAAAACCAATGAATCATTGAACTGGTAATCAGTAGAAGTTTATTGTGCACACATCACAAAGACGGTTCACATACCAGAAGCCCTCAAACCAAAACATGGAGTGAGGCTCCAAGTGTATTGCTAAAAAACAGATTATTCATTGGAAAGACAGTGCCTTTTTATTCTTCACCATGAATTTTGTTAAATGATAGGGAACTGGGTTAGTGGTTGCCACATAATCTGTTTGGGGAAACAGTTGTAAGTTTTGCTTTTGATTTTCAGAGGCATAAGCAAGAAATGACCCAGGTCAAGTCAGTCTTGTAAAATTAAATTAAGCTTTGCTTGTATGATTGAAATGATTTTTTCTGCTCAGGGAATTTTCCAGGCTGGTCTCTGTTTGTTTCTGATTTTGACAATATCACATATTTATTAAAGACATGTAGATGCAAATAATTAAAAACAATAGGTAACATGATACACTCATTTATCCAGGAGATGCCCTACACCATTGTAGTGAAATTCATAAGCCTTACTTGCTCTGCAGCAGTGCTGATGGCACTATCTGTCTGGCTTAACCAAATTATTGTGACATGATCTTGTACTCAGGTTGCAAATTGAAAAGCTCCACCAGGCTCATCAACAGCAGACTGAGGATACTTAGAGCTTCGTGCCTGTAAGCATAAATTGTGATATTTTACAGCTTTTAAATGATGCATGATGAAATGATTGAAGACATCATTATGTGGAACAATATCCAGCAGAGAGTGTGATATTCTTAATGATTTAGCACTTCAAGCCCTTATGGGAGTGTTAAGTACTTTTACTAAAGAACTGTAGGGAAGTGGTGTTTGTTACAGTTAACAGTGACTCTAGACCAACAGTAGAGACTTGACCATATCATAGACATGTTCAGGGAACCTGGCAAATGGGTGAAAGTAAGTGGAGTGTCTGGCTCTAAGCTGAATGTGAGTAACTTAATTAGCATTACTGAAACCCTGTAAAGTGGTTCTTTTAGATTCACCTGGGACTTTTAGCCCTCCCATGCTGGGGGCCTGTTCTGCTGCTGCTGCTGCTGCTAAGTCACTTCAGTCGTGTCCGACTCTGTGTGACCCCATAGACGGCAGCCCACCAGGCTCCGCCATCCCTGGGATTCTCCAGGCAAGAACACTGGAGTGGGTTGCCATTTCCTTCTCCAATACATGAAAGTGAAAAGTGAAAGTGAAGTCGCTCAGTCATGTCTAACTCTTTGCGACCCCATGGACTGCAGCCCACCAGGCTTCTCCATCCATGGGATTTTCCAGGCAAGAGTACTGGAGTGGGTTGCCATTGCCTTCTCCAGGGGGCCTGTGCTAGGTATTGTGCCAGGCAGTAGTGGTTTTCAAAGCTCCCAGATGATTCTAATGTTTAGCCTAAAACATGAACCAATGATGTGGTCCTTGGGGAGCAAATATATCAATTAGCCTTTTTTTTTTGATCTTCCTTTCTAACAACTCTTGTGTAGGGATTGCTGTGAGAATAAATGTAGGAGCGGAGAGAAGGAGCAACAGGTAGGAAAATACAAAGGATGGGGAACAATTTCTCAAAACCGTCACCTACTTGTTCAGAGTTTGGAAACTCTCCCTATAGATGAATCATTCAATACAATTTATAATGACAAATCATGTCTGGAATATGACTCTATGCTTCCTAACCTGGATTTGTAAAAATGACTTATTCGTCAATTAAATTCACTTAATGAACTTTTACAAGAATACATGGGGCAATAAAGCATAGTCTCTGCTCTCCAGAAATGACAGCTGGGTAATTTTGTGGAAAATATCATAGGAGAGGCACAAAATATGCATATTTGGGCAATGGACTTTTCTTCTTCCCTCTCCTTCTTTGGAGCCAGGTACTTTCTATGGTTCCTGAAAATGTAACTTGGGCAGGGAGGATGGTACTGCCTTTGTATAAGGTGCAAGAGATAAACTAACAGAAGATCATATTCAATAGCTGATTTTTTTGGATCTTTTGTCTGTTGGCTAGACCGGGGCATGAACCCCCTTCCCTCTTTTTAATTCTCCTTAGAGCTGTTCTTCCTCACCTCTGATTCCTCATCTTTCCCCCACCTGGTGGTGACAGCTGAGATTACAGTGAATGAGAGTAAAACCTTCCCGGGTCTACATGTAATACTTGACAAAGTGAGGGCTAGGAGGAGGTTAAAAGGACTGAGGGGCTCTGGGGGATTGGGAGGATGGGGTATGGATTAGGTGTAGCTACTGAAAAGCAAGCTGAAGCCCCCAGAGAGGCCTCTGCCATAAACCCACTATTCATTGAATGAATAGATTTTCTCACCTCAGCCTCAGGTAAAAGACTGATTGATTACTCTTTGGGATTTTGTATAATTGTTTGTTCATATGTTTTATTTGTAGGCTACATTATCTTTTTTCCACAACAATGAGGGTTAATGCTGGGGTTAGGAAGGCCATAGGATTTCAGAGAGAGGTCAGATGCTTGTCAATAACCAAAGCTTCAGGAAGCTGAAGCTAGACTTTCATAGACTGTAGACTTTTCCATTGGGAAAGTCACTGGAGAGACTTCACTCCTCTCTGATCTTCTAATGAAGTGACCTAACCTTGAGAAATAGTGGTGGAGTGGGGTGGAGATGAGGTGAGGCAGAGGGAACCTTATAAGCCAGGCTATAAGAGAAGGGAAGACCAAAGACCCACTGGATAAATGAGAGATCATTTGCCTGATTATTCAGGTTTTAACATTAAAGTGAATTATTTTAACTAAAGAAACAGAAATATTAATATGAACCAGATGTGAAGCATTTAGTTATGACTCATGTTAGTAAAAAAATAAAAGATTAGGGTAGTTCTTGGAGAGATAAGGACAGAGGAGCAGCACTGCAATTTACTTGGAAGTGTTGTTGTTCAGTCACTAAGTCATGTCTGACTCTTTGTGACCCCATCAACTGCAGCACGCCAGGCTTCCCTGTCCTTCACTATCTCTTGGAGTTTGCTCAAACTCATGTCCATTGAGTTGGTGATGCCATCCAGCGATCTCATCCTCTGTTGCCGCCTTCTCCTCCCGCCTTCAATCTTTCCCAGCATCAGGGTGTTTTTCAATGAGCCAGCTCTTCGCATCAGGTGGCCAAAGTATTGGAGCTTCAGTTTCAGCATTGGTACTTCCAATGATTTATTCAGGGTTGGTTTCCTTTAGTATTGACTAGTTTTATCTCCTTGCTGTCAGTTCGAAAGCATCAATTCTTTGGTGCTCAGCTTTCTTTATAGTCCAACTCTCACATCCATACATGACTACTGGAAAAACTATAGCTTTGACTAGACGGACCTTTGTTGGCAAAGTGATGTCTCTGCTTTTTAATATGCTGTTTAAGAAGTGAGGCCTTCCCATGTAAGCTCTGAAAACAAAAGGATAATGCTTCTTCCTTTTCCTTTTCTCTCTTCACTACTCTCCCACATTTTCTCTCCTCTTCCCTTTTCCAGTCCAGTGTCATCACTGAGTGGGAATCCGTGCTGAGTGACATGAGGCTCTCTCCAATCAGTGCTTCCCTAGTGAGGTAGATGGTGTCACCCAGGGAAATCACCTGCTGTGTGTGGGGACGGCTGTGCCATCAGAGGAAGGAGGGTGGGGCATAAGGCACTCTCGCCTCCATTTTGCAGTCTCCCTCTGCCCCACAATCAGACATCTGGGTTAAGTGTTACCTCTGTTAGAAGTAGAAATTCAACAATAAAAAGGAGCAATCTGAATTTTAAATTTCATGTGGAAATGATTAGGAGTATGAATATTGTCAATGGAATGCGTCATTATTGCTATAAAAATAGACTTTGGCATTACAGTAAAAGCAACTGTAATTTTACTTTGGAACTCCTTTTGCCTTCTCTTTCCTTATAATCTCCAAGAAAATAATTGAATAAAAAATTGGTCCTCTCTTCCCTGCTCACCCCACCATTAAATCTCCTCAATACTGTCACATTCATTATTATCAACATAATAATTCAAGAATGAATCAAGGAGAACCCTAACCCTGAAGTTTGCTCTCAAAGCCTTTTCAAGCTCTAGAATTTAGTGTTGGTTTAATTTAATCTGCAGGAATAGTGATGCTACTGGTGTTTTGGTTAGTCAACTTTGATGATGCAATATACCTAGAGAATAACATTCTATTTCATGGTAGAAAATTGTAGTCTTTTCTTTCAATCAGAAGTGTAAGGACTCTTGATGAGATATAGTGAAGCTTCAAAAGCTAGAAAAAGTAGGTGAAAATATATGAAGTTTGTTTCCTTGGACCTCTCAAAAAGACTATATCCTTTCCTTAGGGCAGTTAATCGCTCTGCAAATAACTTTCCCAAAATGAGGAGGAAGTTTCCTTTAGATGATTAAAAAAAATACTTTATGTATTTAATGAAATTACTCCTTTATTCCAACCCGTAAGCAAGATATGTTGACTTTATAGCTCCAAAAATTAGATCACATTACACTGTGTCTCTGTTTCTGATGCCACCACCTTAGTGTGGCTCTCATCTGTGTTGGCCCCACCTGCTCAGACTCACGCCCCCATTCCATCTTCTCACATATAACAGCCAGTGTCCTCATCTTAGAGTGTAAATGGCCTCCCACCGCACATTGCTCACCTGATGAAAGACTTGCCCTGAGAGAAGTTTGAATTCCTCTAATGAAGTCCTCTTTCCCCCATCCTCTTGCTTTCTCTCCAGCACTCTACTGTTTCTTTCAAAAGACTTTACAATAATTTGTAAATAGTTCATTTGCTTATTTTTGTTATTGTATCATTTTGCCTACCAGATTGTACGATTCATAAATTCAGGGATATTTCTGTCTTGTTCATCTTTAGTTCCTAGTGGCAAGTGCAATAACAGACATGATGGACTTTTCCCACAGCATTTTTAAAATAAAAAATTTCAAGCATATACTATAGAGAACTTTATAATGAACACCTGAATACCTAACCCCTAGTTTCTACTGTGCTTTCTTCATCATGTATTTATCCATCTCTCCATTCCTCTATCTACCCATCAACACATGGTTGACTTTTAATACATTTGTTGAATGAATGGGTAAATGAAGAATTTACTCTTTGGTAAATAGAAGTTGTATGTCCTAAGGTGACTCAACACAAACACTACGCTTCCTTGTTTCTGTGTGGAGACAGGGTATGGGGAACTATGTCATGTTCCATACTATGCGTATCTGTTTAGCTCTGTACTGGGCATTGGGCCAGAAAACTGAGGAGGCCAGAAAAATGAGAAATAAGGACAAATTTCCTGCCTTCCAGGGGCACATGCTCGAATAGTGAGAAGATCCAAATATGTTAGTGATAGAAGAAGAAAGAAGTAGAGAATGTCGACTAGAGATTTTTTTTTTTTTTGCATGCATGACTTGTTAATAGAGACCAACCAGTGCTATCTCAACATTAAAACTGCCTGATTTCTTGGCCTTTTGTGTTTGTTGTTGCACAAGTAGGCAGAAACAATTGTTGACTTGGCCAATACCAATGAAGGAATATTTTATGATTACTAGTTTAGTGAGTGACAAATGCAAGCCCATTGGAACCGTGAAACACTTAGCTTTTTGTTTTTTTAAGTTCTGTACATACCATTGAAATATACACATTATAGAAGCAAAGGAAATCATATAAAAAGTATTGCTTATCTAGGCTAACTATGGTCAAAGTAAAGAGCATCTCTGCCTAGTCTGCAAAATTGACAGAGAAGAGCAGGTAGAGCTTTCTTCCTTCTGCATGCAGATAGTTTTATTTCAAACTGTGGTCGATTATATCTTTTGGACTCTGCATTTATTATTTTGATTGCTCAGAGGAAACGCTTACCTTTGAAGTGATATCCTGGGGCAGTGCTTCGCAATATCCTTTATTAAGCTTTACTGTGTCTATTCACATTTATTTTAATTCTTATTTTTAGAAGGAGTATTTTAAGAAGGTCAATGCATTTAAGAAGGTCAGTGATTGAATTGAGTACTTAGCAGGGGTCCATGTATATAAGGGGTTGAATCATTGTGAATTGGGAATGCATCCAAATTATTGCTTAACTGGGAGTCCTCTGTGAAATATTTAAAAATGAAAGCGTTCTTTTAAAACAGGCCCATGGGCCTGGACAACATAGAAATGGCGAACACAGTGCTGCATAAGCAGCAGAAGCAGAGCTGAGATCTGGGCTTGCTGTTCTTCTGATCTTGGCTGTATCCTCAGCCCCTCACCATTTTTATTGATGACATTCTGCTTTCTAGCATGTCAGGGGCCCTCAGCCAGTTAACTTTCATTTGCTCACATTGTCCTCCCATGGGCTTCTATGTGGCAGATATTTCAGGGCCCAGTATGGTCCTGACCTGGATTTGCTTCCTGACTTTGCCACTAGTAGTTAAAGGACCTTGAACAAAAAATGCACTTTTTCTAAGTTCTAGGTTCCTACTCTGTAACTGGGAAACCTTAATACCTATTTGAACATGTAAAACATGTCTGCCATGTAGAAGACTCTTGATAAATGTAGTCGTACCCTACCATCTTAAGACCAGTTGCCACCTTGCATTAGTAAGAAATGATGTTTGCAGAGAAGTATGGATGTAAGCATCTAGATATTTAGTGCAATAGGAGGAAAAAGCAAATCTGGAGGTGGATATTTTATTTATAAAATTAAACCTAATTTTATTTTGCAAAAATCAACAAATACATGTTCAGATCTGTTTTATCTTCAAAACATGTTTTTGTTTTTCAACAAACATGCAAGGTAATTTGGCATGCCACACATTTTTCTCTCTAGCTCTCCTTTAAATTTTCTTTCATAACACAAAGAAAGGTGCAAATATTGTCCAAAATCTATTTATATTTTTACCCTCCAGAACTACTAACATTAATATTTATTGAGAGGAAAGGAAAACTGCAAGGTTTGTTCTTTGGCATTCACATTTGACTCAACAGTATAATTAAAACTTGTGTTTGTTTCTAAGATAAACACTTTGAAGGAAATTTAATAAATCTTGTTTTTGCTCTTCAA
This sequence comes from Moschus berezovskii, assembly GCF_049115385.1. Classification (NCBI taxonomy): domain Eukaryota; kingdom Metazoa; phylum Chordata; class Mammalia; order Artiodactyla; family Moschidae; genus Moschus; species Moschus berezovskii. The sequence goes on along the minus strand of NC_142460.1, from coordinate 128,948,206 downwards.
AGGAGCCACTATATCAAAGCATTTAACTGAAGCTGTCGAGTTCTTGCTGGTAGAATATTACTTCCAGCCTATTTATTAGCTTTTCTTCCTGTAGCCCAATATATGATCCCTACCCCCCTCTCCGCTGAGTGAAAGCACAGAAAGGATGCAATTTCTTGTCTCTTTCCCAACCCCCCCCAGCATCATGCAAGGCAAGGCAGCATCACAATCACAATATCTGGATTTATTTTGATTATATATTTTTTCTTATGCTTAAAATTATTTTGTATTATAATACTTACTGGGTTATCTAAAATCAACATTGTTGATTTTAAACTGTTATAAAGCCAGACTTTTAGAGGCATTTGAAACAATTCATGAACCATGTCTGAAAGGAGTTAATTACCTTCAACCAGTGCCTTCAATTCTTTTGCACTTGAAGGAAAAGAATTTTAGGTATCAGCAGGTTACTAGAAAATAAGACTTTACGGGTCTATATAATTTATTCAGATATTTTTGTATATTGTAAACAAAGATAGGATACTTTGTAGCTTATGAACAAATTTTTAAAAAATATATCCTTCACTATAGAATAGGTATCAAGGGAGCATTTTAAATATGATTCTGATAGATCTCTTTATGAGCCTATTTTCCAGAAAAAGCTTATAGGCAATTTACCAATTAAAAACAAAAATCTAAACTCATAGATTTAAGTTGAAAGAATACGGTACGTGAGGTAAGGTCATTGTGTTATCCATGGTCTGATGCACAACATGGTGTGTACAAAAGAACCTAAAGAGACACCTATCTCAAATTTCAGGCAGGATCTAAGACTGCATAGAGAGGGGAGAGCTTTTCAGATTAGACAGTGAAAAAAGCCACAGTATTCACCTAAATCAATGCGTTGGAAGCAACATACACATATGCAACGCCAGTTCGCAGAATGCAGAAAAGATCAATTAGAAATTGTACTGTGATAGCCACACATTTTGGAGAAAAATTCCCAAGCCAGGCGAATGTGGATTGGGATAAAAACATAGGCAGTGTACACTACCATAGCAAAGATGGTTAGTATGATGGTATTGAACATAGATTGCTCCCAAGGCTCCAAGACAGCACAGCAGCTAATGATTTGATATTGATAGTAGAGCCAGGATAAATAGTCCTTCACACGCTTGAAATCCATGGCTGGTTCCTTCAAGCTGCAGAAAGTCTGTCCTGTTAAAAAAGGTAACAGATTAGAACAAAACATAAAGAAGGCACTGAACACAGATCTCAGCATGTTAAAAATTTTCAAAGAAGGTTAATGATCATTGAGTGAATTACTAATAGGAATATTACATGGAAATAATATACAGCATGTTAATCATAAGAATTAATAATATTTTCATTACTACTAATAATTACTACTAGAATTAATAGCAATATTATTAACAGTAATATTTATCTAAAAATCATTAACGCTAGTAATAATTCTAGTGATAGTAGTATTTACAACTGAGGCTAACCACATTTTCTTTATCCCTGTACATCGAGAGAAATAAACATGAAATTTCTATTTCCTACAACTATATTTTGGAAGGAGAAGTTTAAAAAATAGTATGCAGGAAAGAGTTAAAACAGCAAGCCTGAGGCTGCTATCTTTAGAAGGGCCCCTGGCTGGCATCTGGGAACTTGGTTTTTGGAATGTTCTCTTCATTCCCTAATGGATAAGGATGATTCACCATGCCTAGACTGTAATTTATGGTGAACACCTGCTTTATTCTGGGAGCCTGGAATTTTTGTAATTGCCAGGCAGAGAGTGTCCATATAGCCAGCCCCAATAAAAATCTTGGTGCTGAGTCTCTAATGGGCTGCCCTGGGCAGAAACTTGACATGTATCATGGTACTTTCTGTTAGTGAAGAAAGAAGCACACTCTGGGTGTCCACTCATGGGAGGGAGTGAACATCTGAAGCCTATAAATGAATTTCTTCAGACTCTGCCCATGTCTCTCTTCCTTGCTGATCCTGTTGTTTATCATTTTGCTACAATAAACCTTAGCTGTGAGTGTGAATATATGCTGAGTCCTATGAGTCTTTCTAGTGAGGCACTTGACATGTGGTTGGTCTTAGAACCTTGGAAACAAAGGGGAAGCTGAAAGTGTACCTTTGCATGGGCATTTGGTTTGGAGGTAGAGAACTTATGAAAACCAAAAAAATGTTTTGTTGGTCCTCAGATAGGATCACAGTTAAAACTTCCTAGAAGGAAGGCCATCAGACATTCAGACATGGTGGGTGTCCTTGTGTATACAAGCTGACCTATGCTTGTTCTGCTTACTCCTAAGAATATCATAGCCGCATCATCTAAGTCCACTTTGATGACTTTTACTATTCAAATCACAGTTACATCTTTTGAAGATCAGTCCTATGTTCTGACATGAACGTATCTCCCTTTTCTTTGATTCTCATTTGAATAAAAGCAAGATATTTTTGCTGCATAAGACTATGGACTCCTCAGGTTATGAGAAGATTCTCATGATCCTAAGGCCTAGCATAAAGACACTCATCAGTGAATACTTGCTGAACAAATAAGTAAATGAATGAATAACATGTAATTAACTTAAAAAAAATAGAGATGACTCATAGTCTGAACCTAAGTGGGATACAGTTGGCTATTGCTGACTTTGAATAGCTTGCTTTGATAATAAGTAATCCTTTCTGATAAGGACAATTTCTAAAAAAACTTAAAATGGGAAAGCCTTTGTGTTACTAGGTCATGATTATTTGTAATAATGGTCAGAATAATCCAAATAAGTAGATATACAAACTGAAGTTGTTTTTACTTTCCTATGAAAAGAAAAGTGAGTCTCTCATTTTTTCTACAAGCCAGAGTGGGGAACTAAGTAATTGGATATAAATGCATTGCCCTGGCAGGTGGATTTCAGTGAGAAGTTACCTCCAGTGTTCTTCATTCCTAATTCTAGTTGCAGAGAAAGAGCAAAGGTCAAAGATCTTAGAGAAAATGAGTGACAGAAGGAGTGATAATTTTAGTGAATAATACTATCCAAGCAACCAAGACTTTCCATTGATAGAATGATAGAGAAAATTAGGAGATATGACTATTTGAGCTTTTAGGCTGTTTCATTAGACAACTGTATGTTTCAAACTAAATTTGATTTTTAAGAATGTCATTCATGGACACCCATACTTGCTCCCTCTTCATTACCTAGACAGTTTAGGGTGGTGCCAGGTAAGTGACCAGGAACGTGAGAGTCCATTCATCTGGTATGAAGTTCCAGACTATGCTGGGTGAAGGTGGGAGAATGATGGCTCAGGGAAGCCCAGATCTTCCCCTTAAGAAGCTTGATCCAGTTGGGAAGACAAGTAGCAATCAACAATGTATATAAATATATAATTATCAACTACATTATGCCCTAAAGGACAGGAACAACGTATAAAGGGGCTGTGGGAAAATTAATCCAGCCTGAGTATGTCTCTGAGGAAGAGATATTTGAGGTAAAATCCAAGAGATGATTGTGAGTCTAACATAATTCAGGTAGGGAGAATGACCAAGACAGAAGACTCATCTTGTGCTTGTTCAAAGGTTAGAGGATGGAAGGAGTTTGATAGGTGGTTGGGTGGGGCAGTGAATGGAGCACAGAGATCTGGGGAGGGAGACTGGGAGTATGAGAAAACCGCAGAGGAGAGAATGACCAGAGTGAGGCCACACACCCTAAGCTTGAACCTATGAGTGAGGGGGCTCCAGAGGTTTTTAATACGGGAATGCTGTAGTGGGTTTGAGAGGATGAGGCTTTAGGTTCATATAGACATGTTGCCTTCCCTGTATTCTAAAGCCAAGTTGAAATGCTTTTGAATTTTCAGTAAATCTATGCCTCTGCCCTCCCATGGGAATTACTCATTCAGAATCAACCATGTACTGAAAATCTGTTTAAAATATTTTCAATTACTCTTTTTACTTTTATAAATGAGATAAACCACTCTTTTAGAAATATCACTGACCTTTTTCCCTATACATTTTAGCTTTTAAAAATGTACTAATTAATTGCTTAGCCATTGGTTTCTCTTCAGTTCAGTTCAGTTCAGTCGCTCAGTCGTGTCCGACTCTCCGCAACCCCATGAATCACAGCACGCCAGGCCTCCCTGTCCAACACCAACTCCCGGAGTTCACTCAAACTCACGTCCACAGAGTTGGTGATGCCATCCAGCCATCTCATTCTCGGTCGTCCCCTTCTCCTCCCGCCCCCAAACTTTCCCAGCATCAGAGCCTTTTCCAGTGAGTCAACTCGTCGCATGAGGTGGCCAAAGTATTGCAGTTTCAGCTTTAGCATCAGTCCTTCCAATGAACACCCAGGATCGATCTCCCTTAGAATGGACTGGTTGGATCTCCTTGCAGTCCAAGGGACTCTCAAGAGTCTTCTCCAACACCACAGTTCAAAAGCATCAATTCTTCGGTGCTCAGCTTTCTTCAGTCCAACTCTCACATCCATACATGACCACGGGAAAAACCATAGCCTTGACTAGATGGACCTTGGTTGGCAAAGTAATGTCTCTGCTTTTTAATATATTATCAAGGTTGGTCATAACTTTCTTTCCAAGGAGTAAGCGTCTTTTAATTTCATGGCTGCAATCAGCATCTGCAGTGATTTTGGAGCCCAAAAAAATAAAGTCTGACACTGTTTCCACTGTTTTTCCAACTATTTCCCATGAAGTGATGGGACCAGATGCCATGATCTTTGTTTTCTGAATGTTGAGCTTCAAGCCAACCTTTTCCCTCTCCTCTTTCACTTTCATCAAGAGGCTTTTGAGTTCCTCTTCACTTTCTGCCATAAGGGTAGTGTCATCAGCATATCTGAGATTATTGATATTTCCCCCAGCAATCTTGATTCCAGCTTGTGCTTCCTCCAGCCCAGCATTCCTCATGATGTACTCTGCATATAAGCTAAATAAGCAAGGTGACAATATACAGCCTTGACGTACTCCTTTTCCTATTTGGAACCAGTCTATTGTTCCATGTACAGTTCTAACTGTTGCTTCCTGACCTGCATACAGGTTTCTCAAGAGGCAGGTCAGGTGGTCTGGTATTCCCATCTCTTTCAGAATGTTCCACAGTTTATTGTGATCCACACAGTCAAAGGCTTTGGCATAGTCAATGAAGCAGAAATAGATGCTCTTCTGGAACTCTCTTGCTTTCTCCATGATCCAGCGGATGTTAGCAATTTGATCTCTGGTGCCTCTGCCTTTTCTAAAACCAGCTTGAACATCTGGGAGTTCACGGTTCACATATTGCTGAAGCCTGGCTTGGAGAATTTTGAGCATGACTTTACTAGCGTGTGAGATGAGTGCAACTGTGCGGTAGTTTGAGCATTCTTTGGCATTGCCTTTCTTTGGGATTGGAATGAAGACTGACCTTTTCCAGTCCTGTGGTTTCTCTTAAAAAATTAAATTTATTGCTTGAGTAGCCCCAGTGGACACTTTGATTGTACCCTTGTGAGGGATCCTGAGCTAGAGGCCCTAAGCTAACTTGTACCCAAGTTTCTAAGCCATAGAAACCCTGAGGTGGTCAGTGTTCATTGTTTTTAGTTGTTAAAGTCAAACAATCAAGGAAACAACAGCTCTAAAGCATACCAACATGCATCACACCAAAGTTGGATACCTGGTAAAGCCTTGGTTACATATTGCTAACAATTTAAAGGATTAAGATTGAATTTTTTTATTCTCACCCATTTCTACAGTGCCCTGAATCATTTCCCAGCCCTCTCAGTTGTCACCTCTGACATGCTTTTATGGTCCCATTTCATTCCAGTCTCACAAAGTAGGAGAGTTAATAAAAAGCATTGATGTCCCCTTTTCCTTTGGTTCTTTTCCGCCTTATTAATGAGATGCAGTTTTAAAGATTATCTATTTACTGTTGGTCATGAAAAGGTGAGAAGAGAATTGGTTATTATTAGTAAACCATCTGCTACAACCTATTGTTAGAATATACACTATATTTAGGTTCTAGATTTGCTTAGATAATATGTTTTTCCTTCCTTTTGAATCTATTTTTAAATTTCCTATGGGACAACATGCAAGATTTAAGAAAACCACTTTAGACAATTTAAGATGAGTAATGTGGGAAGGAGAATTCATTCATTCATTAAACAACTGCACTTTGAGTACTTCTATGTGGTTTTTTCTGAGTAGTAACAGCTTCAAAAGGAATCTATTCCAAAATGGCATTGCAGACAGAAGATGCTCTTCTTGGCAGCAGCAAACTGGACCACGTAGCAAACATGCAGTGATGGGAGCCAGGAATGAGCACTAAATGAGGGGAAAGGGCATGGAAAATGCTAAGAAGCAAGCTAGGGAAACAGGCTGAATTTGGGAAATAAGATGACAGAAATGGCATGAAATTAATTATCCACAGGTAACACTGGAAAAGACTCTGATGCTAGGAGGGATTGGGGGTGGGAGGAGACAGGGACGACAGAGAATGAGATGGCTGGATGGCATCACCGACTCGATGGACATGAGTTTGAGTGAACTCCGGGAGTTGGTGATGGACAGGGAGGCCTGGTGTGCTGTGATTCATGGGGTCGCAAAGAGTCGGTCACGACTGAGCGACTGAACTGAACTGAACTGAATGACAAATGTTGGCATTCAAACCCTACCCTGCACATATGCCTGTATTATGGCTCATGTAATAAACCTAATGAGGGAATTTCTTGGCAGTCCAGTAGTAGGACTCCATGCTCCCACTCCCGAGGGCCTGGCTTCATTCCCTGGACTGAGCGACTGAACTGAACCTGGAACTGCTATTGTTGTTATTTAGTTGCTAAGTTTTGCTCAACTCTTTTGTGACCCCATGATCTATAGCCTGCCAGGCTCCTCTGTTGATGGGTTTTCCCAGGCAAGAATACTGGAGTAGCTTGCCATTTCCTCCTCTAGGGGATCTTCTCCACCAGGAATTGAACCCGCATCTTCTGCATCTCCTGCATTGGCAGGATTCTTTATCACTGAGCCACCAGGAAAGCCCAACCTAGAACTAGATAACAGAAAACATCTTAATGTCTTAATTTTCACTGCGAAGTGTGAAATTAACTTGCCCTAAAAGACCTGATGGCATATCCTAGTAATGCTAAAAAAGACATTAAATGCTTACTCTATTTAAGCATACTATGCATCTCCTTGTTTTTAATTATGTGTTTTTTTATGAAATTAATGTAAGGTCTGACCTCAGTGGCCATTGTTGGACTTCTCCTCTCCCTCTTCCCTTTCCCGCCTGCGGGGGGGAAAAAGCCCCGCCAGACTCTGACTATTGTGCTCTGTTCTCTCATTCCCTCCCCCACTGCTGGAGTGTCCTTGAGGTGTCGGTTCCTGGTAGAGATCAACCCTCTCCTAACCTCCCCCTCCTAACCTCCTGTCCAGAAACAGCATTCTGCCCAGAAACAGCAAGAACTATTCCGCTGCGTCAGCACAACCTTGAGCAGACCAGACAACCAACCCAGTCTTGCCCCCCAGCTAACTGACCTGTGAGAGACCACCACTGCAAATCTTTCCTAAAGTTATATAAGTTGCCTCTTGCCTTTGTTCAGCGCGGACTTCCCAGACCTCGCTCTGTTAGGTCCGGGAATCCCGCCCGGGGGCGCCTAGCCGGTAAAGCCTGTTACTTTATCTATTTGGTGTCTGGGTTCTTTTATTTAACATCATTGGGCCGTTTCGACCTTACAATTAATTTTCACAATTTTTTATTAGAAAACTGAAATTTACAACGTGTTTGTATCACTCATTTAAAAATTATGTGTTTTTTAAAAGATGATTTCCTGTATATGGAAAAGAGGGAGCAAGTAGTTTGTTCTTTCTCTTCCTCCTCCTTCTTTTAATTTTTCCTCTAAACTTGATGATTTTTTAAAACCCTCTTAAATGTTTAAGGAGGTTGTGCATTCAAAGGTGACACTGTCTAAGCACACGGTGGTATGTGTTCAGCAGTACAGTGGCCTGGATGGATTTGGCTCTAGCTGAAGCTGTGTGTAATGCCTTCAGGTGAGTGGGGAGGGTTGGGAGCCCCTATGGGACACAGTCAGTGAAGTGCATGGTAAAAAATGGGGGTGGGACAAAGGCCAGCACTGTTGCCTGGAGCGATGGATTGTGGGGCCAGAGGAAAAGCTTTCTCTGGGCCATTGTTTGATTTTTAATGTTTCTTTCTTTTAATGGAAGTATAGTTGTCAATGTTGTGTTAGTTTCAGGTGTATAGCAGTGATTCAATTTCTATGTGTATTTATATGTGTAATTGTGTATAAATATATGTATATATGCATATGTATGTATGTATATGTGACTAAGCCTAAGCACTGGCTCAAGTTCTGACTCCTCCACTTGCTGGGCATGTAACTTTGGCACAGTTACTTAATTATTCTGGACCTCAAGTTCCTCACCTGTAAATGGAAATAACAATCCCTTCTGTTTAAGGTTGCTGTGAGGATTAGCAAAAATGCAAGCAAAGCATCGAGTAAAGGGATTTGTATATGGAAGAAGTACATAGATAGGAAGATGGAATCTAACCAGAGAAAGACTTTCCTCTCTCTCTACCTTTCTTTTTATTTACTACCATCCTGGTAATTGCATTAGGAACTGGAGATTCAACAGTGACTGAGACAATCATGGCCACTGTCCCCAAGAATGATAATTTTAATTTAGCTGGATATATTCCACATATATGCATTTTAGACAATATTTACCATGTGTTAAGTAGCTAAAGTAGAATCCTAGAATGTTAGTGGCTGGATAGACTGTAGAATCCCCTAGACTCAGTCATTAACTTTAAAGAAAAGGGTCAAGCCTATGAGGCTAAATATTAAATGGATATTAAATTGCTTGATGTCAAATTGGTTTGTCAAACAGAATTAAAGTGACTAGATTATTCCAGGTGGTGAATACCCTGTGTTTTGTGAACTGATGTTGGATGAGAGAAATAGACATTCCAGAGGAGGTTTTCTGTGATTGTCAAAGATTCAAAGTTGAGCAAAGACATTGGTATCAAGTGTGTAGGTATCTGGAAGAACTTCAGCCCCATCTTCTCTCAATTTCCCCAGATTCTACTCTCCTCTTACTCAAGACTCCTGAAACCCCAGATTCTCTTCCAGTCAAATAAAGGTCTGAATGCCCACTTATTGCAGATATTACGGGGAACTGGCAAAAGCCAAGGTTCCTGTTAGCAGTGTACAACTTAGCATGGATAAAAGACCCAAAGTGGAATTTTGCCAAGTTGAGGGGAGAAAAAGCTGGGAGGAAGAGATTATTAGAGAATGATTAAGAGAGTCTTGGGAACCAGAGGGAGAGAGAGATTCCTGCAGGGAACCCGGGGAATGAATGGAGACACAGTGATAGTAGAAAACAGGAGGACTTGGAATTCCCCTAAGAAGTTATGTCATAACTGATTGGAGACTTAGTGGCTATTTTTAATTTCAGAATGATTTTTTAATTTCTGAATATGATAACTGATTTTTCTCTCACTAGATTGTATACAGTGAGGAAAGGTAAGTTTTAATCTCGTCTCTCACAATGACAGGGAGAAGTCCTGGGACATGGGATCCACATTAGTCAGGGACAAAACTTTCTTCTGGCCTGAGCAGAGAAGGTTAGAATAAATAGAGCAATAAAAAAAACCCATACACTCGCATAAACCCATGTAATATATGAGTCATGAAATGAGAACACTGTTAAAGGAACTTTCAGGGTGGGGACAAAAGTAGAGGCTGAGCTTGCTCAGGACTCTTTTTGGTTTTGGATCTCTCCATGGGAACAGAAGTGGTAAAAAGTTAGGCAACCACAATAAAAGATGAGTACTTGATGATTTGTCAGGGTGGTGTTTACCTTGGGAATACTGCAAAAGACTTGATCCTGCAGCCCTCCTCTGCCTAAAGAAAGTACTCCAAATGATTGGATTTTCTAAGAAAGGGATTTTCCTTTCTAAACACTGGCTAAAAATGAATCTTCCCTCCTTAGGTGGGTGTGGGGCCTAACACATTTTGGTTTAAATCTCCTTCTAAAATGTCAGAATCTGGGACTAAAGAGAAAAGTCAGAAGGATCTACAATTGATCGTGGGCTAACTCCTTCACAACTTATTTTGGAATTCTACATCAATCACTCAGCTTTTTCTCTGCTTCATATTTGGAACCTGAAAACCTGAGAAGTGGGAAAAGTATCCTGCCTGCTGCCGCAGAGGGAGATGCTGTATCTAAAAAGAGATTGTGTCTGTACTTGGAAGTAGCTTTCTTTAGAAAGAGCTCAATATGACTGACTCAAGTCAAAGCCTTCCTTTAATTAACTAATTCATTTAGAGAAGGAGCAGAGTGATTTCCTTCCAAAGACTACAGTGTGAAAAGTGGTGATAAAAGTGAGTAAATTTACAGAGGAGGAGACTGATAAGCTCAGTCAGCTGATCAAGGCCACTCTCAACAGTGATCTCAGGCTGACAGTATGTATCCATGATATCATGGCATGAAAATGGCACTTTTCTCCTGTCTTCCTCTCCCAACTCACAGCCTGTCTAATCATGAGAAAAAAAAACACCAGACAAATTTTCAACAGAAGAGCCTCTTACAAAATGCCTGCCCTTAAAATTCTTAGTACTTAAAACTCTCAAGTTCATCAGAAATAGGCAAAAACAGAAAAATTGTCACAGCCCAAAGCAACCTAAGGAAACATGACAACTAAATGTAGTATTTTAGCCTAGATGGAATCCTGAAAAACGAAAAAGGATTTTAGCTAAAAGCAAAGTAAATTTGAGTAATATATTGGCTTTAATAATAGCCCATCAACACTGGCTCATTAATTGTAACACATGTCATACTAATGTAAGATGTTGATAGCAGAAACTGAGCGCAGGGCATATGGTAATTCACTGTGTTATTGTCTCAATTTTTCTGTAGGTGTAAAAGTGTTCTAAATATTCTAATGTTCTAACAAAAGCAAAAAAAAAATTAGGAAAGTCCTAAAACAGCCAGTTATCCTTACTCCGAACTCCAGTGAATTTTGCTTATGCTGTCTTTCCCTTCTGGAAATCTCTTCCTCATAACTCTGAATGTAGCTAAATAATAGCCTTCCACAAAAGACTGACTTTCAAACATTTTCAAACACAATATAGAAGAAAAGTACACTTTACACTGTGATCCGTGGTACACACATATACACATACCTTTAACTGAAATAAGCATCTCTCAAAATAATACTCTTCAGTGCATGCTGACATTTTATTTCCTATTCTGTTCTACTCCATTCATTTCTGTTCTGCTGTCTTCTGTGTTATTGTCTTCATTCATTACAAAATACCAATTGTGAACTGCCACATCAATTTTTGGGGGGCTGTGCTGCACAGCTTTTAGGATCCCAGTTAACCGACCAGGGATCCAACCTGGGACGTGGCAGTGAAAGCCCAGAATCCTAACCACTGGGTCACCGGAGAACTCCCTACCACATCAATTTCTTAACCCACCAATTGCAACCTGCAGTTGGAAAAACTCTCCTTTAAGGTTTAACTCAAGGTGTCTCTGCATTGTCCAGTTTGGCAAACGCTAGCCACATGTGCCAATTAAAAATTTTAATGCTCAGTAGCTGCATGTGGCTCATGGCTACCATATTGGACAGCACAGATACAGAATATTTCCATCACTGCAAAAAATTTTCTTGGGCAGTGCTATGGACTCTCTCCATCTCTTGTTTGGACTAATGTAATAGCCCATCTACCACTTGTCTCCTTTCACCTTACACTCTTCCATGCTGTTGCTGGAATTAACTTTCTAAAATAACAGATTTATTTTTCTGCTTGAAACCCTTCAATAGCTCTCCATTTCCTATGAAATGAAACATTCATCTAAGACCTCCACCTCTCTGAACTTTCCTGCTAAATGCCATTCACTCTTAAGCTTCTATGTTCACCTGCTTTTCTTTTCTAGAAATATTTTTTCTTTTAGAGAAAATCATATTTGTTTTCAAGATGTAGCTCCTATATTCTCTCTTCTACGAAACATTCTCAGGAGACTACCTTTCCCAAGGAATGAATATTGGTTTCTTCTAAGGGTTACCATTGTAGCAATTATACTGTATTATAATTAGCCACATATTCAATACGATGTTTCCCCATTAGACTATGAGGTCTTTGAATACTGAGGATATGCCACAGTCATCTTTCTATCCCCAGTATCTGGAATGTGGGATATGTATACACAGGCTCCTGAGCTGATTGGCTGATTGACCGACTTACTGAATTGTAAGGTTGTGGAGCACAGGGACCACACTTGTACTTATTTAATATTTCCTTAGCACAATGTGGGGCACATAAAAGGAACTTATGATTTTTCATTGTCTGCTTTCAGGCAATGAGTTTTAGACATTGTTTTCTAAGTACTGTCAAATTCAGTGCAATCTCTTTTTTATAAGATGGAAGGGAGTTGGTACTAATTTTTTTTATTATGACAATTGCTTTTTAATTTTCCAGTACTGTTCAAAGTTCATGGGCTCTGTGGGGGAAATAAAAAACACTTCTAAAGTTGTCTTAAATCCCATTAAAATGACTTTTTACAAGGGAGTATTCTAGGTGAGTAACAATTTAAGATTGGTAGGTAGAAAAGTAGTTCTAATGGGAATAATTCCAGGATGAAAACATCTGAAGACCTGAAGTGTATTACAGCTTTTTTTTCTATTCATCTCTTTCTCTCTTTATTTCTCTTAATTCATTCATTACTTTGTGTCTTTGAGAAAGTTCCAGCATCTTTCTTCACAGCCTCTCTATGTGAAATGGAGATAATTGGTAATTTTCTCTGTCTCAGTGATGTAGTAAGGAATGTAGGCATAGTTTGTGGGTTCTTTAGGAATATTTGTAAGAGTCATTGTAATAGATGTTTGTTGTTGTTCCTTGTGGATTGGTACAACTTTAAACTATTTGCAAGATTTTATTAAATTATAATTTAGAGTCAAAGATTCTTCATAGAATAGTCTATAATGGTCACCTCAACAATGGAGTGCTTTGGGAAAAAAACCTCATTCTTATTTATGTTTGCTAGATGAATTGCCTAGTACGTTAAGAAATTGTAATAAAACAACACACGTATATAGTCATTGCCACAAACCATTACTTGAAAGGTGTTATAATCTTCACACAACATTTTAAATGTGTTTTGGGCAGGGCCACCACATACCATTGTGTGGACTGTGTGTTGCATAAGTTTGTGTCATTGTTCATATCTTGGGGACCTAACCACAAACTGCTTCTTTATGTGAACACAATTTGATTGACAGAGGTACAAACTTGTATTATTAAAGGAAAAAGCTCCCATTGTGTCTGTATAAGAATCAGACATAACAATAGTTTATTGACTTCCTCTAAGTTTGGCTCTAAGTTTTCTGTGGGTGACTCCAGTTTTTTCTGTATCCCACAGAAGGTTCTATTTTTGCTTAACATTTTCTGGAGAATTTCCTTTTCATTTTAAAATACTCTCCAGTCACCCTTTGGCAAGTCAGATACCAAGGTGAATATTGGATATCAGATCAGAAGTGATGGATTTGAAGTCCAGGTCTTCAGAGGGAGCTTTAAAAAAAAAAACGAAAAACTTAAAAGTTTGTGAGAAGCAAATCAAACAACTATAGGGCAATTAAGGAACTTTCTTTATACTTTCATGAATTAGATGGACAATTTATAGACTCCTCGAAGAGGGAGAAATAAACAATTGTAAGTTGAAGCATGTTTCTGCTTTTAGGCAGCTAAGTTACTCAGTTTTATAGTCTTATACCTAGAAGTGAGTTTCTGAAATAGTATACTAAGAGGAAGAAGTCTCGACAACAATTTAGTCCAGTTGTTGTTGTATGGTGTTAGTTTGAGTAATACACAAGAGTAGAGTATTTTTGTGGAACCAAACTTTTGGCTTCCAATTTCCATTACGACCAACAAAAGCAAAACAATAGAAAACACATATTTCTAGTCCAACTATCAACTGAGGCCATTGGGCAACACAGTGTGTGTTGAAATACTAATTTCAAAGCAGTCCTTGATGTTTGGCATTTTATCACAGACTCTAGAAGAATTTATGAATGAAGGACTTCTCTCTGGGAAAGGAAATTTGTAATTTCACTTTAAGAGAAAATTTCATAATTATTTAGGAAATACAAAATTCAGATTAGATCAATTTCAATGTCGTGTGGCTATTAAAAAGATGATGCACATAATAAAACCAAGAAAAAAGAAGCAGTACATATATTAATGCTGAATAGATGTTATGAATAGGAAGAGAAACTTGTAATAGGGGATGATATAGTTATTCCTGGGATCCTGTCATCGACTCATATAGAAACAGGGCAAGGGGTATTCCCTGATGGTCCAGTGGTTAGGATGCTGTGATTTCACCATGTCTAGATTCAGTCCCTGGTCAGGAAACTAAGATTCTGCAAGCCATTTGAGGACCAAAAAAAAAAAAAAGCCTCTTTAAAAAAAAAACAGCAAAAAAAGAAACAGGGCAAGTATCCTTTATTTCTGCTAACTTGGGAATGGAGAGTAGGACTTCTGGACCAACTTTTTAACTCTAATGTCACTTCTTAGGATGAACCTTTTTATTGTTTTATTTAAAAAAAGAAAAAAAAAACCCTTGTTATCCTAAGGAAAGAAGAAAGAGTACAGCTTCTGGGTTGTTTTTTCCTTCTGCAGATATTGTTCCCAAAGGTTACCAATTTGTTTTTTGTTTTTAGAAGTAAAGTGTGAATACAGCTACAACACTAACAGTTGACTTAAAGACATGAACAGTCATTTTAAAATGTCATTAAATGTACATACATGTTAAAGCACATTATTCACAATAGCCAAAAAGCAGTCCAAATGTCTATTGGCAGATGAACGGATAAACAAAATGTATTAATAGCATATACCTACAATGAAATATTATTTATCTTTAGAAAGTAAAGAAATTCTGACACATCCACAAGGATAACCCTTGAGGATATTATGCCAAGTGAAATAAACTAGTCATAAAAAGACAAATGCTGTATGATTTCACTTATCTGAGATATCTGGAGTGGTCAAACTCAAGCAAACAAAGTAGGATAGTGATTACCAGGGACTGGAGAAAGGGAGAAATTGGGACTTGTTCATTGGGTATGAAATTTCAGTTTTGCAAGATACATTAAAAATACTCAGAACAATATCTTTTAAAAGTCATTGAGAGTCTCAATTTGTAGTGGGGCACTACTAGTCTAGCAAAACTGCTTGGATGGACCATCTGTAGTTGAATAAATGAATAACCTTAAAGTGTCTTCAAATAATCATTTTAAGGTCCCAATTGGGGTTTCTCTCCTTGGCTTTCAGGGTATAAGAGGAAAACTGGAAACTGCTGAAATGCAAAGAATCTTCTGAAAGGAGGGTTGATCTATTTAGGTTGATTCTTGGTATCTGTGAAATTTTCATAGTTTAATTTCCTATAGTATTGTAGGAATTATAAATTCTGTGATATGCTTACCTGTTTTTGACAAGACTGAAATAAGGGGCTCATAAGACCCCCAAACCCAGAATATTTAAAAGTAAGCGGAAAAGTGGCTAAATCATTTGACTGAAACTATTACTTTTACAGATGGTCATGTATGGATGTGAGAGTTGGACTATGAAGAAAGCTGATCACCGAAGAATTGATGCTTTTGAACTGTGGTGTTGGAGAAGACTCTTGAGAGTCCCTTGGACTGCAAGGAGATCCAACCAGTCCATTCTAAAGGAGATCAATCCTGGGTGTTCATTGGAAGGACAGATGCTAAAGCTGAAACTGCAATCGTTTGGCCACCTCATGCGACGAGTTGACTCACTGGAAAAGACTCTGATGCTGGGAAAGGTTGGGGGCGGGAGGAGAAGGGGACGACCGAGAATGAGATGGCTGGATGGCATCACCAACTCTGTGGACATGAGTTTGAGTGAACTCCGGGAGTTGGTGATGGACAGGGAGGCCTGGCGTGCTGTGATTCATGGGGTCGCGGAGAGTCGGACACGACTGAGCGAATGAACTATCTATTACTTTTCTACTGTCATTATTATAGACCCCTTTCCTGGCAACTATGTGCCATGCACATCATAACAATTCTGACTTTCTCTTTTCATCCCCAGGTCTTCACCATCAAACCTATACTTTGGTAAAGGAAAAACCTGCTTACTGTTTGTTTCTAAGGACTCAGTTTCCTTAGGAGCTAGAAGCCTAGAGCACAAAAATCAAGCCTTTGTCTCATCCTTGCCTATTGCAATTATATTTGATGTGTCTTCAGAAATAGAAGACTTTTTCCCCAAGGAAGATCTGAAGGCAAGAAAGGTGAGATATTACAAAACTGATTTGTCAAAAGCATACCTGCTAAGCATTTGTTCCCAGTGTTCTGCCAAAGGAAATCTGGTTGCATAAGCAGTTGGTCAACCAAGACTCTTCTAATAGTATTTTCTAATACTAATTTTCTGTTTTTTTTTTTTTTTTTTGTCCTTTGGGGGCAATATTTTGGATGACGTTGAAAAGATTTACTCATAAAACTTTCAGTTGCTTTTATTTTTCTGTTCTTCCTCCTCTTTCTTTTCCTCATTCTTCTGGCTTATTCTTTACATCTTATTGCATTGTCTGGAAAGCTTTTGGTGATGAGTTCAATTTTTTGGTAACTAGTAACATAGTTGACTCATTGGAAAAGAGTCTGATGCTAGGAGTGATTGGGGGTGGGAGGAGACGGGGACGACAGAGAATGAGATGGCTGGATGGCATCACCAACTCGATGGACATGAGTTTGAGTGAACTCCGGGAGTTGGTGATGGACAGGAAGGCCTGGCGTGCTGTGATTCATGGGGTTGCAAAGAGTTGGACACGACTGAGTGACTGAACTGAACTGAACTGAACATTGAACTTGCATAGGTGTGATTTTTTTGTGAGAATAGTAAGATGTTGGGTTTTTTTTTTTTCAGTACCTTTTTACTGCCTTCACCTGACTAGATTTTGTATCTCAGTTATCACTGCTTTTAAGAAAATGAATGGAGAGCTAGGCTGACTCCAAGGCTCATGGAGATAGATACAGCACTGTTGAGGTGTTCTCTCTGCTAACCATCCAGCTCAGGGGAGATTTCCCTACTGGGTTGGTTAGCAGTGTAGGTCAGTTTCTAGGGTAGAACAGGGGGAGTTGAAAATGGACGGGCAGGAGTAATAGAGTTACCTCAAGACATCATTGCTTTTAGGCAATTAAATTAATTAGATTTTTTAATCTGATACTTATAAGTGAGTTACTTATGTGAGATACTGAAAGAAAAAAGCATCGGTGACAATTTAGCCTGGTGGATTCCTCATTCTTCTGGGCAGAATGGTATAGACACATATTATGCTGGCTTCATTCTCCTTTACCTGCTCCCAGGTGCATGGGTACCTGCATGCTTCTAGTGAAAAGCAGAAAAGGGTTGAGCTCCAAGATTATTCTTCTAAATAAGTAACAATTGTTTGTTTCTTAAGAACATTGTTGATTCTCAAGGAGAAGGCTAATGGCAACTGGGCATATAAAGAAAAATATTTCAACCAATAGATTGGTAACCAATTTAACTATAGGCTCAAACTGGATGAGATGAAACATTCTTTGCCCTCTTTGAAAAAATATGGCCTTGTTTGTCAAGAATACCAGAGGAAATCTGCCAAGACAGAAAAATATTTGAGTTAAGATATTGTAGTAGGTTGAATGGTGACCCTCCAAAAGATACATCCACATCCAGAAACCTGTGAATATAACTTTATTTGGGAAAAGTGTCTTTGTGGAAGTAATTAAGTTACAGTTCTCTGCAAAAGCTCATCTTAGATTACCCAGGTCAGTCTTAAATCCAGTGACAAGTGTCCTCAGAAGACAGGCATGGAAGCAAGGGCTAGCGAAGACAGGCAGAGATTGGAATTATGTAGCCATAAGCCAATAAGCCATCAGAAGCTGAAAGAAGAAAAGTAGAATGTCCCCTAGAGTCTTTAGAGGGATTGCAGCCCTGCTGATATATTGATTTCAGACTTCTAGCCTCCAGAACTATCAGAGGATAATTTTCTTGCTTTCAGTCACCGACATTGTGGTTCAGTGTTACAGCAGCACTAGGAAATGAATTCAGATCTCTTCCTTAAAAGTACTAGGATCGTATCATGTGGAATTCTCTTTAGGGAACAGAAACAGCATTTATTAAGTAGCACTGTGGCAGGCACTGGTTAGATGTTTAACTTAAATGATTCCTATTTTATGATGAAGAAACTGAGGCCCAAAGTCTCACAGTGACCACATGAGGAGCTGGGTGAGAATCCAGGTGAGAATCCTGCCGAGAGGCAGGTGGCGAGGGTTTATGAGCCCTGTCTCTGGATCCTGTCTGGGTTTGGCCCTGGCTAAGTTGCTCAATCCTTCAGACTCAATTTCCTCTACTAGAAAAAAAGGACTGATAATAGCACTTCATTCATACAATTTCTGGGAATATTAAAAAGTGTAAAGTATTTAGAATAAAACATAGAAAGAAGGACTAAGTGACTATTAACTGTTACAATTATTATATGCTACACTAATATATTATTGCTGAGGCTATGAATACCAGGCAAAGAATAAATGAGAATGAGATCATTTCAAGGCAAAATGTGTGAACTTTGGAGAAGGAAATGCAACCTATTTCAGTATTCTTGCCTGGGAAATCCCATGGACAGAGGAGTATGGGGTCACAAGAGTCAAACACGACTTAGAAACTAAACCACTACAACACAGATTTAATAAAAGTGGGTATGTGGCCAGTGGTAGTCAAGGTTTTTTCCACTCCATTTCCTTTTCTTTCTTTCTTAAAAATAAAATAAGTTGAAAGAAAATGAGTGTCCCATATGAACATTGACAGTCTTACTTTCATTAATATTTTTTATGAAAATGTTTTTATTTTATCAAATTTCTCTCTTAATTTGGTTAACTGAGAACTTATTGAAACATTTTCTCCTTTCTTGTATCAGAAGTCTTCCAGGATAAGACATTGCTCCATTTAAATAAAAAATGAAGGATGCAGAAACAGAGCAGCTTTAACCAGCAGACCCATAAATAAGATAGTAGTTGGTGCTATGTAATCCTTACCTTGGCACTTGTACTAGAATTGGCCAGAGGTTCCTAACCAGGAGGCCAATAACTTGCTGTGTGTGTGAGGGGGGAGGATGTGGAATCTATGAACCCCTTGAAATGTTTTCAAGTTTTGCATAAACATTTTTTGATATCCATTTCAAAGTGCTAGTCTCTCAGTCATGTCTGAGTCTTTGAGACCCCATGGACAGTAGCCCACCAGGCTCCTCAGTCCATGGAATTCTCCAGGCAAGAATGCTGGAGTTGGTAGCCATTCTGTTCTCTAGGGTATCTTCCTGACCTAGGGAATCATACCTGTGTCTCCTGCATTGTAGGCAGATTCTTTACCATCTGAGACATCAGAGAAGCCCACTTCAAAGGAGCCTGTAATGTCTGTAAGTTAAGAACCACTGTTTCAAAGCCTCATTATTAAAGCTAATTACACATTTCAGTCCTATATATCATCTTAAGTGCCTTTGTAAAATCAAATATGTCGTAAATGTTTCATGGTTGCTTAAGTGAGAACCAGAAACTTCATCTCGTTAAAGATGTCATCTTGTAAGGAAAAGGGGCAGATTTCTAAAAACAATACTCCACGATAAAACCAGAAGAATCTACCTACCTAGGAGAGTCCAGGTCTGGGTTCTTGTCCTTGCTTCCCCTGGGGAATGATTCTGTGTGTATTACTTCTCCTCTCTGGGTTACAATTTCTTCATCTGTGAAATTAAGATTTGAATTAAATAAACTCAAAGATGACTTCAAACTTTAAAATAATTCTGCTGCTGCTGCCAAGTCACCTCAGTCGTGTCCGACTCTGTGTGACCCCATAGACGGAAGCCCATCAGGCTCCCCCGTCCCTGGGATTCTCCAGGCAAGAACACTGGAGTGGGTTGCCATTTCCTTCTCCAATGTGTGAAAGTGAAAAGGGAAAGTGAAGTCGCTCAGTCATGTCCGACTCATAGCGACCGCATGGACTGCAGCCTACCAGGCTCCTTCATCCATGGGATTTTCCAGGCAAGAGTACTGGAGTGGCTTGCCATTGCCTTCTATTCTATATAAAAAGTCTTTAAACCTTAGAGAGATGATCTCCCACAGAATTCTAGAATGTATTATATTAATAAAAACAAGGTATCAGAAACCAGCCTTACTTTAAAATTTATTTTTAGAGAAGGTTACAGTTTGAGGACATGCCATTGATTAGTGACTTCTCAATGTACTCATTACTATCTATGGCGGAGTTGAAGGGAGGCCCCAGGTGAGACAGAGAGACTCTAAGAGCCCCCATCTCACTTATATCGGAGTAGACTGCTTTTAATCTGCTTTAAATACTAGGTTTCTGGGTTTTCTATATTTTCTATAAACAAAAACACTAGATTTTGTTTATAGAAAATAAAAATATTTCATGATTTTAATTAGTCTCTGTTCAGATCTATATGAGGGGAAAAGGAAAAAGATTAGGTTAATCATTGTATTTAAACATTCATCTTTGAAAAAGCACTGGAAACAGAGACAGAAGCTCTAAGGCTTGTTTCCTATTTTGTCATTTATTAGCTATATCACATCAGGCAAGTCAGATAGTCTTTCTGAAGCTCTGTCCTCGTATATAGAATGGTGGTGCTAGTGGTAAAGAATCTGCCTGCCAATGTAGGAGACAGAACAGACACGAGTTCAATCCCTGGACTGGGAAATCCACTGGAGGAGGACCTGGCAACACACTCCAGTATTCTTGGCTGGAAAATTCCATGGACAGAGGAGCCTGGTGGGCTACAGTCCACGGGGCTACAGAGAGTCGGACATGACTGAGCACAAGCACAATAGAATGATGATAATATTTTTTTCACAGGTTAATTATAAGAATTAAATGAAATGATATTTGTGAAATTGTTTTGTAATTGTTGAAGCATTATAAAGATGGTGAGTAGGACTTTAGCTCTAGGGCTCTGCATCTTGTCCTGACCATTATAGTATTTTTGTCCATCTGAATTATGTCAGAGAATGTATCACTTCAGTTCTATCGCTCAGTTGTGTCTGACTCTTTGAGACCCCATGGACTACAGCATGCCAGTCCTCCCTGTCCATCACAACTCCCTGAGTTTACTCAAACTCATGTCCATTGAGTCGGTGATACCATCCAACCACCTCACCCTCTGTTGTCCCCTTCTCCTCCTGCCCTCAATCTTTCCCAGCATCAGGGTCTTTTCAAATGAGTCAGTTCTTCACATCAGGTGGTCAAAGTATTGGAGTTTCAGCTTCAACATCAGTCCTGCCAATGAATATTCAGGACTGATTTCCTTTAGGATGGACTGGTTGGATCTCCTTGCAGTCCAAGGGACTCTCAAGAGTCTTCTCCAACACCACAGTTCAAAAGCATCAATTCTTCAGTGCTCAGCTTTCTTTATAGTCCAACTCGTACCTCCATACATGACTACTGGAAAAACCATAGCCTTGACTAGATAGACCTTTGCTGGCAAAGTAACGTCTCTGCTTTTTAATATGCTGTCTAGGTTGGTCACAGCTTTTCTTCCAAAGAGTAAGCGTCTTTTAATTTCATGGCTGCAGTCACCATCTGCAGTGATTTTGGAGCCCCCCAGAATAAAGTCTGTCACTGTTTCCATTGTTTCCCCATCTATTTCCCATGAAGTGATGGGACCGGATGCCATGATCCTAGTTTTCTGAATGTTGAGTCTTAAGTCAACTTTTTCACTCTCCTCTTTCACTTTCATCAAGAGGCTCTTTAGTTCTTGGCTTTCTGCCATAAGGGAGGTGTCATCTGCATATCTGACGTTATTGATATTTCTCCAGGTAATCTTGATTCCAGCTTGTGCTTCATCCAGCCCAGAGAAAGTATAGGTGGTCAAATTTGCAGATGAACCAGAGTTATGGGATGAAGTTATAAAAGACTTAGTTGATTACAGAGTCCCAAGAATGACCAAGGGTAAAACCTTGAGAAAAATACAAAGTCTTGTTCTTCAGTTAAAAAAGTTAATTGTCCAAGGATAAGATAGGAGAAAATGTGGCCCACAATCAATTCAAATAAAAAGACTAAGGAATTTTATTTGACTTCAAGTTCATTATGAACCAATAGTGTCACGAAATGGTTTACAAAGAAATGATCCAATTGTCTTTGTTTGGTTTATTATAACAAAATACCATAGACTAGGTGACATAAATAATAGAAATTCATTTCTCATGGTTCTGGAGACTAGGAAGTCTGAAATCAAGGCACCAGTGTGGTTGTGTTCTGTCCAAGTCCTCTTTCTGTTCCTAGTTGCTACCTTCTGGCTGGTTGAAGGGACAAGGGATCACTCCAGAGCCTGAAGAACACTAATGTCATCATGAAGATCCCATTCTCACAACCAAAGCACCTCCCAAAGGACCCATCTCCTAATACCATTTCCTATGGGGGTCAGGGTTTGACATATGAATTTTGACGGGGAAACATTTAGACCATAGCACCAATATTCTTTATATTTATAGAAGTGTTGTGCCACAGATAAGAAAAGGGGGCCACAGCTTTGGTTAGCATCCTTCTTCCATCTGATGAAAACAGTCACTCCAGGAAGCTGACCATGTCCTCAGGAAGCCAGATGGAGAAAATCTGTAAGGTTCCCAGCAGGAAAGGTTGCAAGATTTGGGGGGAAGGAATGTATCATGGAAGTCTTAAAAGATATAAGAGATTTTAAACGGTGTTATAAGCTATGATGGAGGGAAAGGTTTGGAATTGTTTTATTGTTTTCAGAGGTTAATCTCAGGAAAAACTGGGGAATTCCTGGTGATTCAATGGTTAGGACTCAGCCTTTTCACTGCAGTGGCCTGGGTTCAATCCCTGGTCGGGGGACTAAGATACCATAAGCTGTGTGACATGGCCAAAGACAAAAACAAAAAACTTAAGAAAAACTTTAAACAGTAAGAGTAATCTAAAGGGGAAAGGTTTAGCTGATTGAAGTAGTGAGAATTCCATTAGGGAACTGTTCAAACAGAATCTGGATAATACCTTCTGGGGGTTGCTAACAATCAGGAGGAAGGGTTGAAGAAGAGATTACTAAGCTTTCATCAAATCTAAGGTGCTATTTCCATAATAGAATTCAGTATCCCATTGGAGAATGATTCGCTATTATTTTTTTTTCCATAATAAGAGAATATGGATTTTGAAATTGGCAAACTGGAGTTTGCTGTCATGTGATATTCAGGACATTGATTAACCTCTATAAACATCAGTTAAGTGTTGGTAACGCAGAGATGATTAGCTATTTCTGTGTTGCTGTGAAGATTACACAACATTGGTAAAGGATACTTAATGGAACCTGGTTTTAATAATGGCTCAAAGATGGTAGCTTTTATCAGAATATTATTTGTTCCTCTTATTTTCTACATGCATTTTATTGTTTCTCCTAAGAGAGTTCTCTTAGGTGACTCTATTGAACTCATAAAGCACAAATGATGTAACTGGGTAAAATGGTGACTCTCATGAGTCTGGGAGAAAGAATTCACCCTGTAGGTCATGGGGAGGGGTACCATATCATCTATTTTACATTTGCATCAGGGTTTCCTAAATGGAGGAAACCTGTAGAATCACTTTTTTTGTCCTGAATTATAACATGATTTTCCTGCCCATCAAGATCAGAACTAGGCCAACCTGATTGATTTTTCCTTTGTTTAAAGTTTTAGTCAATAAGATATCCTATTAAAAATTTAATGACCAAGCTCTCCCTTGTGGAGTAAAATATCTGCAGCCTCAAGGAATAAAAAGAGTTGGTAATTGAAGTATCAGGGTTTGTTACAAATTCTTACCCTAATTTTTTTCTATCCATAAAATGACTCTAAGCTAACTTTACTTAAAAATTACTCTTCAATGAATGAATTAATAAAGGAGAATCAGTTTGCTCTTAGGAGAAGATAAAAAAAAAAAAGAGAGAGAGATTCCCTTATGACTGGGGAAGAGGCCAAGAGAATTCTCTTTAATAGCAGTAGAGGGAAACATTAAAATTACTAGGTTTCCACAGACAGTTACAAGTTGGCATTTCACCTGATTTAGAAGGTAATAAACACAGTATTTGAAGAAGTACTAGGATAATCCTGACTACAGATCTCACACAAAAAGGATTATTAAACTTTCAAAAGAAACACAAAAGATTATATAACACTCTTAGGTTTAGATAAGGCTTGACTTCAAATAAAATTTTTTCCCACTTTTCTTTCTTCTTCTGCATCAGTAAACACTTACTGATGTTTACTGGGCATGACGTCCTATGAGGCACAAGTGTGTTCTAGAACAGAGATGAACCGGCATGTTGGCTGGTGGTTGTGAGAGAAGCAGAGGTATTATTGCCCCAGAAAAATTGCTTTGGACATGCCATCTTGAGCACTTTTCCTTTTTTAATTTTCTTGTTCAATTTCTACTTATATTAATTTCCAAATTCTCCTTTTAATCTTCTCAGAGATCTTGAACCCAAAGTGATAGCTTTAGCCCTAATGGATATCCTTTGATCTTATAATGGAGCCAAAAGGGCAGGTATGTGATATTTGGATAGCAAATGGTCACCCAGGAAAACACCATTCTGTACTGGTAATAACAGTGGATATTTACTGAGCAACTTATGTCTCAGAATTTTATATGTATTACCTTAGTTCACTTAACACTATACCAGAGGCACTATTTCTATATCCATTTTACAAATGAGGAAACTGAGGCATTGAGAAACTTATGACCCAAAGTCTCACAGTTAATGTTGAGAACACACTCTTAACTATTATTCTTCCAGACTGCCTCTCTTGGCAGAGACCTCTTTACAACCTGGCAAATCATCCGTCCATCTAGTCAAATATTTAGTAAGCATGTACTAGGGATATATAAACTGTGAATAACACTGACATACTCTCTTCAGACCACTTTTTAGAGAGGAGGAGAGACAGTTACACAGGCATCCCACGCACTGTGATAAATGCTATGACAGGGAAGTGGAGGGTACTCTGGGGCATGCAAAGAGGCTCTAATCTAAACTAGAAGAGTGTCAGGACAGGCAGGTCAAAAAGTTCTTGTCCTCATCATTGTGTGCTCTGACTACTTTGTAACAAAGGGCATATAAGGTAAAGCCGAAAGAAAGGTCTCTGAAGCAAGGCCTATGTTGTTCCCCCAGTACTTGACATATGGTGGCTGCTCAATTAAAATATATTTACTAAATAAATGAGAATTCTAATGCTCCATAACGACTCCATTACAACAGGAGGTTTTTGATTTATTTCTAACTTGACTCTTAAATACTTCTCCTCCAAGCCTAAAATAAATGTTCCTTTTTGAGTTAAAAAAATAATCAAGTCCCTGATCCCTTTTAAGCCATTTTCTAAAAGTCCTATTTCAGGCGAGCTGCCACACCCATTATATTTTACTAGAACAGTGTGTTCTCAGGTATCTTTTAAGTATCAGATATCAGATATCTCAGGTATCTTTAATCCTGAGGAGAGACTGTGGGTTGGTCCGAGAAAGCAGGTTGCTTTTTCCCTTTTCTCCAGTTGATCAGTGAGGTTCCTATATTCTGTAGTTCTGAAAGACCTATTCTCCTTTCACCTTTCCAGAGAGGCCTGGAAATTTTTCCTCTCCTCTAACTCTCCCGTACTCTCTTCACTCTTTCAAAAGGTGTTAACTTTGGAAAAGTGGTTCTTAATCATTGACCACACAATCCTCTTACAGACTACAAGAATCCAGGGCACAGCAAGAGAGAAAGGCCAGAAGAAACTGAAAGACCAGGCTAATGCTTTTCCTTAACATGAATTTTTGTTGTCATAAGGCGGTGTTTTATTTGGGTTGTAGTTCTTAAAAAAGGCCAGAAGTTCTGTCTTCCTTGTGCTTGCTTGGAATGTTGGGGCTAATGTAATATTTTCTTTGGTGAAACAGCAGTAAATTCAAGGTAGTAAAACAATGCTGACGGGAAGGGGAAACGAAGCTCCCGGGGGAAAAAATTAACTTGGAGCAGGTAATCCTCATGGCCCATCCCATACATGATCTTTATATTATCTAATTACATAACTGTACTTCCTAGCATGATGCCACAATTTAAAATTGTAACTTGTTCCTTTCCCTGTTTAATTTTTCTCCAGAGCCCTTATCTCCTACTCATGCACTGTATAATTCACCTAAAAATTACATATTTATATGACAGCCCCTCTGGAATGTTAAGTTCCTTAAGGATAGGAATTTTGTCTGTTTTATTACTCACCCAGGGCCTAGAATTGTCCTGGTACACAGTAGATGCACCATAAATATGTTGAATAAAAGAATCATTAATTCTGATCAAAGCAATATTAATAAATAATAACTACAATCAGATTTTTCCTACATGGATTTAATTTATAGACGGTTGGACATTTAAAATTATTTTATAGAAATCTGACAAAACATGACAATACAATCTCTATAAAATCTTCAATGATCAAAATTGCATGGAACCCATTTTCATCAGCATGGTATGCTCTTCTAAACATATATATGGAAGGATAAGCTTGACCGGGTGAGAATGGAAAATCCTGTGATTTCCTGATACAGGTGGATTTGCTTGAATCCCTAAAGCTAAGGGTATGCTTTTGCTCAGTGTGCTCATACCTGTTCCTGGCAACAAGTTCAGGTGTTGCTGACTACCCCTCTGAAACTCAGACTCACTAATTTTATCTTCCCATTTTTGAACAAAACATTATCATCCAATTCCATGGTTTCTCGTACAGGATCAGGTGGTTTATAGAAAATCAAAATATAGAAAATGAGTAAAGGAGAATATTAATCATTTGAAATCTTCTGTATTTGAGATTGTTAAAACCACTAGAGATGCTTCCCAGCAGTGACATGTCAGTGTGCTCTGAGTTCTATTGTGGCTGCTCCAGCTCTTCCTTTCTCCTTAAGACTTCTACTTCTGAGCCATTCTAGTGTAAGTGAAACTGGGGTTGTCTAAGTGGCAGACAAGTTCACTTTTGGCTGAGATTCAGGTACCCTCCTTCCCTCTCTCACCTACTGTGGCTTGTCTCAACAACTGGCCTGAAGAACTGATAAAGGACTAGACTTCTCTAGAAACAGGAGGAACGACTGGCCTCACTGAACTGTGTTAATCTAATGAGTGCATGAGTTAAAAAAGTTAGCGTATTGCAAATCAATTCTCTATAGGACTGCATTAAAGACATTTGACATTTCAAAACAGAGAAAAGCTTGGGCAGGTGTGTAAACATATGCAAATCACATTTGTATCACTTGCATCACTCAATTATTTCATCTATTTCAATGTGGCCTTTAGAAAAGAGCTTCATGTAAACTATTGGTCTGGTGGTACATGAAGATTCATAAACTCCAAATTCTGAACCTATATGTTCTTTTAATACCTTGTATAATTTATTAAAAGCAGCTCAATAAACAGATATAATTCAAACACCATACAATTCACCCAAAGCACACAAGTCAGTGGTTTTTAGTATACTCACAGTTATGCAACCACTACTAATCAGTTTTAGACCATTTTTGTTAGCCCATAAAGACACCTTGTACCCTTTAGCAGTAACTCCCCATTCCTGCTCAACTCCACCCCCACCCCACTTTAGTCATACTTAACCACACACACACAAAATCTACTTTCTGTCTATAGGTTTGCCTGTTGTGGACAGATTATATAGGTGAAATTATACAATATATGGTCTTTCACTTAGTATAGTCTTAGATGTTCATCCATGTTGTGGCACATATCTTTTCCTTTTCACTGCTGAATAATATTCCATTATTCCTTCCATATCACATTTTATCTATCCATTCACCAGTCAATGGATACTTGAGTTACTGTCTCTTTTTTCGTATTATGAGTAATGCTGAAGTGAACATCAGTGCACAAGTTCTTACATGGACCTAGATTTTCAATTCTCTTGGATAATACTTAGGAGTGAAATTATGAGTTATATGGCTGGGCTATAATGGTAAATTTCAGTTTTTTGAGGAATTCACAACCTATCTTCCATAGCAACTCACTCATTTTACATTCCCACAAGCAATATATGCTGGTTCTAATTTCTCCATTCCCTCTCCAACAATTGTTATTATCTTTCTTTTTGATTAGAGTCTTTTTGGTTGGTATAAAGTGGTATCTTGTGTTTTTGATATTTATTTCCCTAATGGCTAATGATGGTAAGCACCTCTTCATGTGTTAATTGGCTGTTTACACACCTTTAGAGAAATGTCTGAAGTCCCTTGCCCATTGTAAAATGGGTTAGTTCTTTTTTAGTTGTTGAGTTTTTTCTCTTTTGCCTTAAGAATGGGGGATGGTTGGAAGAAGACAGCCTCAGACCTTTCACTTGCTCTTGACTAAAATAGAGTTTCTACAACCCTGGTGGTGGATGAGATGCTGGTGTCCTGTTTTCTCAGGACATAACATAACCCTCAACTGTGATTGAGGGTGAGAGTGAGCCCAGTGTTCTTGGCTGCACTCCCCCTCTAGAGCACCATCATGTCCAGGTGGAGTTGGTGAAGGAAGTGGGTTGTAGCTCAGAATCTAAACTCTTGCTGTTCTTACTGAAACTTAATAGATTGTCTTTAACAAAGTTTTCTTCATTTGTTGTATTTCCTCAGGACAATTTCTAGAGACCAAATAGTTGCTTATGTACAATTTTCAACAGTAATTTTAAAGTTATTGTTGTTTTGCTTAAGGGGGTAGGTTCACAGAGTTCCTCATACCACCGTACTGGAAGCTGAGTCCCATTTGGATAATTTTTAATGAAGATTTTCCATCTTGTATACTTGGTAGTAAAATAGTTTATGCTGATATAAAAGCCCAGTAGATACAGAATTACAAAGGACAGTTTTTACATAAGTGTTTTCAAATTTACAAACAGTGGATTAAGAAAGCTAATTGAGGTTGAGGATTGGTTGACTTTCAACTTCATATCCACTACATTTCTAGAATGCCCATGAATTTGGTTTGGCAAACCATTGTTAATTTGTTGTT
Source organism: Moschus berezovskii (assembly GCF_049115385.1). NCBI lineage: Eukaryota > Metazoa > Chordata > Mammalia > Artiodactyla > Moschidae > Moschus > Moschus berezovskii. The sequence goes on along the minus strand of NC_142460.1, from coordinate 128,919,190 downwards.
ATCAAATAGTTGTGTAGAAATCTTTGGGTAATGAGGTTGATAGTACATTTCACATGTTTGCTGTTGCTCTAGTAATCTATGCATAAAACCATCAACAGCCATTGAACAATCATCAAAATGATGCTTGTTTTATGGAGAAGGAAATGGCAACCCACTCCACTGTTCTTGCCTGGAGAATCCCAGGGACGGGGGAGCCTGGTGGGCTTCCGTCTGTGGGGTCGCACAGAGTCGAACACGACTGAAGCGACTTAGCAGCATGGACTTATGGATTCCAGGGGTGGAAGAAGGGGGTTGGATGAATTGAGAGATTGGGACTGACATATATACACTACTTCTTGCCTGGGAAATCCCATGGACAGAGGAGCCTGGTGGGTTACAGTGTATGGGATCGCAAAGAGTCAGACATGACTGAGCAACTAAGCAACAACTTATAAAATAGATAACACAGGTAGCACAGGGAACTCTACTCAGTGCTCTGTGGTGACCTGAATGGGAAGGAAATCCAAAAAAGAGGAGTTATAGCTGATTCACTTTGCTGTACAACAGAAACTAACACAACACTGTAAAGCAACTATCCTCCGATAAAAACCAATTAAAAAATAACAATAAAAAGGTGTCTTTTAAAAAGTATAGGAATAATTCAGAAGTTAAAATTAAGTTATTAAAACCTCATTAATTTTACACACTAATCTACAAAACTCAGAAGCAAAAATAATCATGCACTTCTTAACATTTATTTAATTCAAAAGAACTACCAGACCACAAAGTCATATAGGAAAACAATTGCCCCAACTTTCTTGGTGCATTTATTTGTAGTTTTAGGGCTAAAATTTAAAGTTAATAATTCTTCAAATTCTTTATTTGATCAAGGACTGGATTCATATGTTAATTACCAACCAGTTGGATGTTATTTTAGCTGATACAGATCTAGAATCTCTGATCATATCTAAACTCTTTTCTGTCCATTATGCCATATCCTCACCCCCTTATCAAAATTATCTATATGTACTTTTCTCCTTGGGTTTAGAAGTCTAGTTACTTATAAGTGGTCACTTAACCATCTTAAAGAAGATACATACTGCTTAATTGGAGACAGAAATGTCAACCTACTTCAGCATTCTTGCCTGGGAAATCCCATGGACAGAGGAGCCTGGTGGGCTACAGTCCAGGGGGTCCCAAAAGAGTCGGACAAGACTTATGGACTAAAACAAACAGCAGTACAGCTTAGTAATCATGATAAAATGTTAAAATGTATCCCTTGTTGGAAATTCTTTACTTTGGGGGCAATTGACTTGTGTGTATTATTGCCTCAAGTAGCTTATGGGCAAAAAGTATTGTATAAAAACATGAAACAAGATAAAGAAAATATTTAAGAATGAAATCAAGCAACTCCCAATGACATTTCTCTGAATAGTGTTACTGCATTATACAAAGATAAAAAACAAAAGTAATTAACAAAGTAATTTTCTCTTCTTTTGGCTGGGAAAGTTTCAGTAGTGAAGTTTGGCTTCTGTTGACTGAAACATCTTAGTTTCTAACATAGTTAAAGGCAAATGGAAAAACCCATTCAATTCTTAAAATTTTTAATGCAGTTAAATAATAAGCTGGTAATTGCTTTATGACTTGGTATTATTTTTTCCTTCTAAAGACAGGAATTCTATCCTTTAAAAGCTACCTTACCATTCAAGCATGTATTTGGAAGATGCTTACCTCCCGGTTGGGTTGTGTGTATCTCCTGCGGCTTAGGTGAGCACCAGTGCTTTGGCTCCTCCCCAACTGCTGCAAGCTTCCTACTGCGCTGGGCACCTCAAAGCTCCGGGAGTTAGGTGTTCGGCCCCGCCCTCTGCACTATTGCTAAAACTCCAATTCTGTCAGCCTGATTCCGGTGATTAATTATTGACGAAAGGAAAACACTCCCAGGCAAACTTGTGTCCAACCGGTCACTGTTCCCAACGACTCCTTTCAGAAGGGAATGCCGGCTGCACCACTCCCCTCCCCCCTTGCTCTATGGTCCCAACTTCCCACACGCTGCCACTCTCGGTCCTGGGCGATCAGGCTCGTCCTCGGCGGAATGCAGCCCAGCGACTTCTACATTTTTAAATTTGGTTTCCTGCAGCACGTTAGCACTTCTCCAGGGACCGGCCTCTCAGAAGGAGGCGCTTTCCGGAGGCTGGGGAAGCTGGGGCTCTGAGAGCAACGGAGGAGGCTCAGGCGTCGCTGTCACCTCCGGCTGCCGCAGTAAAACCCCGAGTCGCGGCGGGGATGGGGAGGAGGGGATGGGGAGGCGCCCTTTCCCTCGCTCGGGCGGCAGCGCCAACACTACCAGAGGGGCACGTACTTCAGTGGCAGTGATGGGAGGGGGCAAATAAATAGAAGGCGAAGGTGTGAGCTTTGGGGCTTTAGCCTAGGGAAAAGCATCTATCGATCTGCTGACTTCGGCAAGGGGGCAAAGCCGGGCGGATGCCGAGTACTGCCATCTGAAACTCAGCAGCAGGCTGCGAAGTGAACCCAGGGTTCCGGGCCGGGGCGGCAGTCGGCCCAGCAGGCATCCCACTGCATTCGTCTGTCAAAAACGGAAGAAAGCAAACCCGTTTAGCTTGGCAGTTAATTTTGGTGGCTCTGAACGTGCAAAATGCCTCCCACCCCTCACTCCCTCCATCCTGCACCTTCCCTCCTCCCCGTAGCTGGGAGGTTAATGGTTAAAAGGCTGGATCCCATCGGGGAAACGGAAGGATCGTGCCCAGGGAAGAGAATTAATTTGGGCCCGGACTGCGGCAGGAAAGCAATTTGGGGAGAGAGGGCTTGGAGGAGGCTCGGTGTCTACACACACCGCTCAGGCTGCCGCGGCTCCGGCACCACCGAACCCAGCGCTCGTGCTCTCGGCGCTCAGTTGTCTTCCCCAGGAGGCACGGGACCGTGAGGAGCATCTTCCCTGAAAACCCTCAGGCAGAACACCATCGATCCCTTTTCTACCGAGGACATAATGCTTAGACAGAATGCCGTGATTGCTGGATGAGATTCAGAGGCCCTTGAAGCTTCCAGCCCAAATATCTCCGTAGCTGAGACTATGCCCAAGACCTGGGGGCGTCCTGGGCGAAAGCGTCCTTTGATTGACGAGTCTTTGGGCAACAGCTGCCCGTCAACCCCCACTGCCTAAGGAAGACACCGTACTTGCTCGGCCTCATTGTGCTGAAGCGCGAATTTTAGCTGCGGGCAGGTTTCTGCTCCCTCCACAACACGCTTCCCGCAGGTTCCAAGCTGCCTGCCTTTGCAACGAAGAGAGAGGCTCACAGTTGGGCGGGGGTTTCGCCAAGCAGGAGGGAGGTGTCCTCAAAGGAACCTGAAGGTGTTGGGGCCAAGGAAGGGAACCAATAGAAAATGAGCACCTTGGAGTCTGTGTTGGCCGTTTTACATTTTGTTATCTTTTATCTTGTATCTAAATATTAGCAACCTCTGCTAATATTTTTTATTACTTTATGTTGACATTTCTTACCTCTTGGCTTCTCCTGACAAACCTCGTCAAGTTGGGAGCACAGGTATGACCATTTCCATTGAGAGATGAGGAAATAGAAACCTTGAGGAGTGACTTGTCCAAGGTCACCAAGCCATTTTGTGGTGGGATCAATACTATTTACACTAGTTTTTAGGTCTTATTATTTATTGTTTAGTTTTCTTATCAGATTTTGACAACCTCCCCGCATACTTTCTGTGACCCTACATTTGTGGAAATGTAGAAACAAGTCTCTCTTCTTCCTGTCAAAGATTTTTTAAATGGCAATGAGAGCTTGCAATTATTTGAACTGTAGGTGGGGAGAAACTGGTATCTCTTGCAGAAGCATCTATACCATTAAAAATCATTTTAAATGATATATGTAATATAGCCACACACATCTTTGCACCCCCTCAATGGAGAATAGGTGTTTTGTTTTTTTAAAATGCAAACAGAACATTCTCAAAACTTAACTAGATCACAAATAAAGATCCACCCTTTTCTTTTTTCTTTTATTTTTTTAAGCTTTTTATTTTGCATTGGAGTATAGCCAGTTAACAATGTTGTGATAGTTTCAGGGGAACAGCAAAGAGACATACATGTACATGTATCTGTTCTCCCCCAATCTCCTCTCCTTTTCAAGCTGCCATATAACAATGAGCAGTTTCATGTTCTATACAATAGGTCCTTGCTGGTTATCCATTGTCAACACTGTTTTTTCTAGATGGACATATTTTAAGTGGCAGAAATTATAAATAGCACATTTCCCCCTGATTGATATAGCACAATTAAAAATTTAAGAATGTGTTAAACCTAGATTAAAGGGAAGCACAAATGGTAAACTACAAACTCTTTAGAAACAGAAGAAAAACAAAAATCCTACATAAAATCAGGAGAGTATAAAAAAGCTATACAATCTTCAATGTATTTATTGCAAAACAACATACAAACCAAGAAACTGAGAAGAAATTGCAAAAAATTATGTTAATTCATTGACAATAAAAGCAGAAATTAATAAAATAGAAAAATAAAAAGCAAGGCAAATTGATCAAAAAAAGAAAAAACATTTATTGAAAAGATAAAGAAAAAAATCAAGAAACAAAAATACAAGCCTTATTAAAAAAGAAAGATGGTATACAACCACAGTTGAGTAGGATATTAAAAACAAAATAACAGATAATATTTTTTGCCCTCAAGGAGGAGCCTCCCTTTGTGATGATAACTAGAAATTATGAGATAACAAATGGTTAAGTCATATCGCAGCTTATGGAAAGTGGAATAAGGTTTGAAGAAGTAGGCAAAATTGTTTAGCATGTAATAGTGTAAGAATATAAAGTAATTCTAATTGTATCAACTGAACATTTTGAACCAGGACTTTCATCATGATTATCATAAAGCAGTTGTTGAATAACTGAAGAACACGTGTGCTCGAGTAGAAAACTTTACAAAGTAATAAAAGTTAAAAGACTCTATGCCTTCCAGGTTACCTGGGAGGTTTGAGGACAGAAATTACAGGGAAAGGGATAGGATCACTTTGTAAAAGCTGTATTTATGACCCAGAAAGATTGTTTGGAAATGATCTCTGGAGTTCAGAACACCAGGAAGGAGAAAGGGCTTGATGTGAGAATCCACTGAAAATAACCAGCCGTCAGGTATCCAGCCTTGTACACATCTGCTGAGGATGGTCTTGCCTCCAGGGGACCTAAATTAACAGCCTGAGATGTGAGTTTTCCCAAGCTCCAAACCTGCCCAGGGTGGTATGGTAGAAAGAGTATGCACTCTGGGGCAAAGTCTGGGTTCTATTAACAGCTTTTCTACTAAGAAACTCTGTGGTGGTGGTAGTTTAGTCCCTAAGCCATGTCCAGCTCTTTGTGACCCTGTGGACTGTAACTTGCCACGCTCCCCTATCCTTGGGATTTTCCAGGCAAGAATACTGGGTTGGGTTGCCATGCCCTTCTCCAGGGGATCAGGAAGATCCAAGGATCTAACCTGGGTCTCCTGCATTGGAAGGCAGATTCTTTACAGTCTGAGCCACCAGGGAAGCCCAAGAAACTCTGTAGTCTGAGACAAATTGTCTAATATTTCTAAATTTTAGTTTTCTTATCTATGATGTGCAAATTATATTGCCTCCATGGGGTTCTTTTGAAAAATTAAAAGAGCCTCTGTTTATAAAGTACTTGTGTAATTCTCTATCTTCCCTACTCCCTGTTCGTTCATCCTCCCCCATGCTGACACCTCCCCCCTTCTCTAAACATCATCTTTCAGGATATTCTCTTCTGTCCATTGACATGTTTCCTATTTTGTCAATAGGACTCTACCTTCCTTCCCTTCCTTTCAGTGACCTAGGTACCTCCTCTATGACTCCTCAGCAATCAGGAATCCAAACATCATGACTGAGTACCTTTGGAATGCTTTGGAGAGACATCCCTGAGTCTAAAAATAACTCGCCCTTCTCTTATAAGATGGCAAAAGCAGGATTGCCCTTCCTCCCTCCCTCCCTTCCTTCTTAATTAATATATATTTTGAGTTCCCATGTGGCTGTACTCTAGCAGCACGAGTGTCATTGTGCCAGCTCACTGAGTACAGTTTAACAGAGATGCAGTTCTTCAGTTGAAGTCTTTAGTGGAAAGATTCTGACATTGAGCCATTCCTAGATTTAATATTAGGATAAAGATCATAGTAAGAATCAGTAGTTTGTTTAAATATTGGAAAAGCAGTATTTCATTAAGGTACTAATTGCCTGTCCCATTAATCATCAACAAACATATGAGATATATCATAATAGTCACAATTAATTCTTGATCTTAAAAGACTATTCTTAGCAATAAAGATACCCCAAGAGAACAATACAGAAATTCCCAGAGCAGCAGTGAGATCAGTTTAACTGAAGATTTTCTGAAGCATCTATTCTAAAACAGCATCAAACACTGTCTTTTCAATACAATGTCCTAGGTATAACTGCATCAATGTGGATAAGACAGAGAAGACAATGAAAAGTCAAAGGAATCGAGAGAAAATAATAAGGCTCCAACCAGCTAAATCAGCAGCAAATATCTCCTTTTAGGTATTAACTCTTATTCTCGTCTATTGATCTTATCAGGAGGGAGAAAAGAAAAAAAAAAAAAGTAACAGATATATTTAAAAGCAAGAACAGAAGTTTGAAGCAAATTTTATTTACTTCCTTCTGGTTTGCTTTTATGGTATGCAGATTAACCCTTCCTTATTTCTTTTAAACCTTGTAGATTAGCACCATTTATTTTTATTGTTGTTTGACAAAAAAAGTTGCCTGCCATTTTAGTAAACAATATTGCACTCCATCAGTCATGGTGTGCCCTGAGGGGAATTCAGGATGGAGAAAAACAGGATACTGGCTCTAGATAATTAAGATGCACAGTAAAGAAATAATTTCAACAGCTACAGACTCTTGCATCTTCCCGTGGGTAGAAAAGCACTAGAATCTTTAACTTGAGATGTGTGCTTTTGTTTGTTGTTTGTTTTTGTGATTAGCAGTAATCTTTTGATATTCTACTACTTTTCTCCTCCACAGCAAAAACTCACGTATGGAGACTCCTCTCTTACCTCTTGGGCTTCCCTGGTGTCTCAGACAGTAAAGCATCTACCTGCAGTGTGGGAGATATGGGTTTGACCCCTGGGTCAGGAAGATCCCCTGGAGAAGGAAATGGCAACCCGCAGTATTTTTGCCTGGAAAATCCCATGGACAGAGGAGCCTGGTAGGCTACAGTCCATGGGGTCACAAAGAGTTGGACAGGACTGAGTGACTTCACTTTTACTTTCACTCTTACCTCTTTGGAACAATTCCAAGGAACTATCTGAGAGGTTGCCTTCCCAGGCAATAGTCCTCAATAAGGTCACCAAATAAATCATAACTTGCAACTTTTAGGTTGTGTGGTTCTTCTTTATATTTTTATTTTTCAGTTGACAGTGGAATACTCTCCCAGAGCAGAACTCTTCATAGTAGTCAACAGATTTATAAAGGTATTTGAAGGAATTGTCATATGTTAATGAATCTTACATATTTTATTTTTTAACTTTTTATTTTGTATTGAGGTATAGCCAATTAACAATGTTGTGATAGTTTTAGGTGAACAGCGAGGGGACTCAGCCATACATATACATGTATCTAGTCCCCTCCAAACTCCCCTCCCATCCAGGCTGCCACATGATGTTGAGTGGAGCTCCATGTGCTATATAGTAGGTCTTTGTTGGTTATGTATTTTAAATATAGCAGTGTTTTTAGTCTTCACTGAGTTACCAACTAGCTATACACTTTTGGCTAAACCAGCTAACTTCTCCAGAACCATATCACAATTAACTCAAGTACTTGAATAGATTATTGGAATACATTAATCAACTAAAGGAACCAATCTCCAATTATCTGCTAGCTAGTACAAAGTCCCTTTTCTAATTTTATATTTAATCTTGTTTTTTTTTCAGAATAAGTAGATAATTCTGTTTTCCTGTAAAATGGAAAACATTTTCCCCCCTCTCTCTCATTTTTATGTTGTTATAAAAATGCACCTGATAGCCCTCATTACTATCAATTCTTTTGTTTCAATTTTCCTTTATCAACATTTTATTTTCTTCATTAATTAGGACTGTTAGGTTAAAAACAAAACAAGGAAGTTGTATGACTGGAGTCTTTGAGCTGTCTGCAAAACTTTAAAAGAGTAATAATGACGATGATAATGACTATCATTTATTGAACTACTACCAAGGTTTTCCTTAATTATCTGTTTTTCTTGCTATAAGTTTGCAAGGTAGCTTTTATTTCATTTTTATAGACAATAAACCAAGAATCAGGGAGGTAGTAACTTTCCTAAGGTGATACAATTATAAGACTTGGATGCCAAAGCCTGTCTTTTTACCCTATACTCTTAGTTCACTTTACACAATTTCTCCATGATTTCTCAAATGTCTTTTTTCCTGATACTTTTGTCAAAGAAAGTGGCTGTGTTGTGCTGTGTGTTAAAAGAACCAATGTTGGAGCCAAGCCTTCCATGTTTAAATCCCAACTTGACCACTTAACTTTTGTGAACAAAGCCAGCTAACTTAAATCTCTCTAAAGCCTCAGTTTCCTCATCTGCCATAAAGGATAATAACCATATTGAATTATTTAAGTTAATATACAGAAAGCATGTAGAAAAATAAATGTCCCATAAGTGTTCACTACTACTGTTCAGAGAATTCAATGAGATTATAACTCAGTATCTGGCCCTTAGACAACACTTAATACAACAGTTTCACTTTTAAAAGTATTTTATTTTAATAACATATATAGTTTTAAACTAGTCTTTTCAGGAATATGATTAGGTTCCTCCTTCCTTCCTTTCATTGCTCCCTTTCCCTTTGTAACTATCATTTCCTACCTTCTCTTCCTCCCTTTTTGTGCCAATAACTAGGACTTACTCAACTCTACTATTGACAAACCACTTTTTTTTTTTCTCCCAGAGAGACCCATTGTTTACCCTAATGTGTCAGACCAACATAAATATACTTTAACTCAGTATCACATATTTTGGTGATATTTATTTCCCTCATCTTTTTGAGACTTTTGCTAAAACAGTAGTTGATAAAAAATAAGAATGTTCAGGTTTTAAAAGGAAAAATTAGGTTAAATGTGAAAAGTATTTTATGAGTAAGAAAAGTTGATTGAATACAATAATGACAGAACTCTCAGTATCTGAAAAACAGATTTGTCTAATGTGGCTGTGTTAGGGTTCTCCAAGAAACACAACCAATTATCTATTAATCTGTCAAGATATTTAATATAAGGAATTGGCTTCTTCAGGATTCTGGAGGCTGAAAGTAAAGTGAAGTGAACTCACTCAGTCATGTCTGACTCTTTGCGACCCCATGGACTGTAGCCTACCAGGCTCCTCCCTCCATGGGATTCTCCAGGCAAGAATACTGGAGTGGGTCGCCATTTCCTTCTCCTCTGGAGGCTGAGGAGTCCCCATATCTAAGGCTGGCAAACTGGAGACCCAGGAGAACTGATGGTGTAAATTCCAGTTCAAAAGCTGGCAAGCTTAGGACTCAAAAAGAGTTGATTTTTCCTTTTTAATTGGGGGATAATTGCTTTACAATTCTGTGTTGGCTTCTGCCATACAACAACATGAATCAGCCATAAGTATACACATGTCCCCTCTCTCTTGAACCTCATCCCCACTCCCCACCCGATTCCATCCATCTAGATTGTCACATAGTACCGTGTTGAGTTCCCTGTGTTATACAGAAACTTCCCACTAGCTATCTGTTTTACATATGGTAATATATATGTTTCATTGCTACTCTCTCAATTCATCCCCCGACCCCTTGTCTGGCTATGTCCAAAATCTGTTCTCTATGTCTGCATCTCTCTTCCTGCCCTGCAAATAAGTTCATCAGTACCATTTTTCTAGATTCAGCATCCCACTACTGGGCATACACCCTGTTCCGTTCCGTTCAGTCGCTCAGTCATGTCCGACTCTTTGCGACCCCGTGGACTGTAGCCTACCAGGCTTCTCCGTCCATGGGATTCTCCAGGCAAGAATACTGGAGTGGGTTACCATTTCCTTCTCCAGGGGATCTTCCCGACCCAGGGATCGAACCCGGGTCTCCTGCATTGGAGGCAGATGCTTTAACCTCTGAGCCACCAGGGAAGCCCGGGCATACACCCTAAGAGTTGATTTTTTAGTTCAGGTCTGAAGACAGGAAAAGATCGACCTGCAGCTCAAGCTGTCAGGCAGGAAGAGTTTTACCTCTTACTCAGCCATTTTGTTCTATTGTTCCTCAACTGATTGGATGAAGCCTTAAAAGAATCTGCAATAGAGAGGGCAATCTGCTTTACTTAAGTCTACAGATTCTAAGGTTAATCTCACCTAGAAACACCCTCACAGACAAACTCATATTAATAATAAATGTTTGAGTAATTTCTGGGCATCCTATGGTCTAGTCAAGTTGATACATAAAATTGATCACCACAGTGGCCAAAAATTTTGATTGATCCAACCACTGCTTTTGACTTTGACATAAGACTGCATCTTTTCCAGAACAAACATAGTTCACACGTCCTTTGCTAAAGGATTTATTGCTTCTTTTAAGGCTTTTGATTTGATTTCTTTTCTTATATTAATTGAGTAAGACTCTTTAGCTATAATGAATAGCTGTGTAAAAAGAAAGTGAAGAATCTTGTCCCATCATTGCCTGCTCCCTGTTGAGTGAGTTGTCTGCCATCTTCAACAAAACCTCTTTCTCTGACTCTTATGTACTATGAAAGTTCATAGCTGTTCTAGTATCTCGACATTTTTCTGTGGAGAATTTGACATTCATTGTAAAGTTATTTTTAATGACTGCCAAGTTAAACTTTGGGGCCAGGAATAAAAAGAACAAATCCAGAGTGAAAACAAAACACAAGAAAATAAAGTGACAAGAAAATGCCTATGTCAAGAGTAAACAACAGGAAAAGAAGCTTATGGAAACACAAAGGCAACTGAAAATGAAGCCATGGTCCTTTTTGGTTCATCTGCCCCAGTTTTTAATATCTGATCTAGTGACCTGTAGTTGAAATTTGTATGATAGCTTTATGGAGGACATCAGGGAAATTTAATGAAGCATCTCACAAACCATGTATTAATCACCTAAGAAACTCTTCCCAGCAGGTCTAGACTTCTAAATATCAAGCAGACACAGCATGCATCTGTGTAAATTAAAACAGAATCCCGCCAAACTAGCCACTAAAAGTTTATATTGGCTTCTTCATCTTTTTACTTTTTAAATGGCTGTCACTTTCTTCTGTTATATACATTTTTAAAAAACAGCATTGTCGTGATATAATTCTCATACCATTTAAGTCACTCATTTATAAGATGAAGTTCAGTGGTTTTTAGTGAGTTCACAGAGTTGTGCAACCATCATTACTAATTCCAGAATATTTTCATGACCCCAAGAAGAAATTTCACATTTTTTAATCATCACCTCCAACCCTAGGCAACTACTACTTAACTTTCTGACTCTATGGGTTTGCCTATTCTGGACATTTCATGTAAGTGGAATCATGCATTTAGTGATCTTTTGTGACTGGTTTCTTTTATTTGGCATAACATTTTAAAGGTTCATTCATCTTGTACCATTTATCAATTTTCCATTTATTTTTATTTCTGAATAACATTCTATTGTGTGACATGTCACGTTTTATTTATCCATTCATCATTTGATGGGCATTTGAGTTGTTTCTACTTTGGGAGTATTATGAACATTTGTGTACATACTTTTGGTGGAGGTTTATTTTTATTTCTCTTTTGTATAAACCTAGGAGTGGAATGGCTGGGTCAAAAGATAACTCTAACTTTCCGAAGTACTACAAAACTATTTCCTAAGTTGAGTTCACAATTTTACATTCCAAATAGTAATGTATGAGGGTTCCAATTTTTTTTCATGTCCTGGTCAACACTTGCTATTGTTTGTCTTTGTGATTTTAGCCATTCTGGTGTGTGTGAAATGATATCTCATTGTGATTTTGATTTGCATTTCCTTAATGAATCAATATACTAAGCAATTTTTCACAAATGTGTTCACTATTTGTACATCTTTAGACACATACATATTCAATTTTTGCTAGTTTTTAAAATTTGGTTATTTAATTGGATCTTTTTATTGCTGAGTTGTAAAGAGATTTTCTACATATTTTGGATACAAGTCCTTTGCCAGTATACAATTTGAAAACATTTTCTCCCATCCTGTCACTTGTCTTTTCACTTTCTTGATGGTGTTCTTTGAAGCATAAACGGTTTTTAGTAATCTGATGAAGCCTAATTTGTCTTTTTTTCTTTGATCTGTTATTCTTTTGGTGTTGAAGGTAAGAAAACATTGCTTAGCCAAGGTAATGAAGATTTCCTCTCATGTTTTATTCTGGGATATTTAAAATTTTAGATTTTACATTTAGGTGTATGACCCATTTTGAGTTAATTTTTATGCAGAATGTGAGGTAAGTATCCAAATTCATTCATTTGCATGTGGATATCAAGTTGTCCCAACACCATTCATCGAAAAGACTGCTTTTCTGCATTAAATTTTCTTAGCACCCTTGCCAAATCAAGTATCCATTTGTATGGACTGTTTGTGTCCCCCAGGGGACTTCCCTGGTGATCCAGTGATTAAGAATCTTCCTTCCAATGCGGGGGATGTGGGTTCAATCCCTGGTCAGGAAATTAAGATCCCACATGCCATAGGACAGCTGAGCCCATACACCACAACTCGGGAGAAGCCCATGCACCGCAATGGAGATATTGCATGCCACAACTAGACCGAACACAGCCATAAATAAATTCATAAATATTTTTAAAAAATTTGAATGTATATGTTCCCCAAAAGTCATACTTTGAAATCTAATCCCTAGTGTGGTGGTAGTTGGAATTAAGAACTTTAGGAAGTGCTTAGGTCAAGAGGGTGGAATCCTCATGAATGGGGTGAGTGCACTTGTAAGAAGCAGCCAGAAAGCTAGATAGCTATTTTTTCACCCCGTGAGAACACAGTAAGAAGTCAGAAGTCTGCAGCCTTGAAGAGGGTGCCTTCAACAGCTCAACCATAATAATACCCTGATCTTGGATTTCAGCCTCCAGAATAGTGACAAATTTTTATTGTTTATAAGCCTCCGAGTTTGAATTTTATTATAGCAGATAATGTAAGAGATTCAGAGAAGGCAATGGCAAGCCACTCCAGTACTCTTGCCTAGAAAATCCCATGGACGGAGGAGCCTGGTAGGCTGCAGTCCATGGAGTCGCTACTAGTCAGACATGACTGAGCGACTTCACTTTCACTTTTCACTTTCACACATTGGAGAAGGAAATGGCAACCCACTCCAGTGTTCTTGCCTGGAGAATCCCAGGGACGGCGGAGCCTGGTCGGCTGCCGTCTATGGGGTCGCACAGAGTCAGATACGACTAAAACGACTTAGCAGCAGCAGCAGCATGTAAGAGATTATTTTTGGAGACTCAATTCTATTCCTTTGATCAATATAGTAGCCTTATGCCATATTATACTGTTTTGATTACTGTAGGTTTACTATAATAAGTTTCGAAATTGGGAAATATTGGTTTTCCAGTTTTTTCTCCTCTTTTAAGATTGTTTTGACTATTCTGTGGCCCTTGCATTTTTATATGAATTTTAGAAGCAGCTGTCAATTTATTTGAAAAAGGCAGCTAAGATTTTATACAGATTGAATCTACAGATCAATTTGGGGAGTATGCCATCTTAACAATATTAAATCTTCTGATCTATGAACGTGAACTGTCTTTCCATTTATGTAGATCTTTAATTTTTTTCCAAAAATATTTTGTAATTTTCAGTGTACAAGTCTTACACTTCTTTTGTTAAACTCTTATTCTAAGCCCCAAATTTGAATAAAGATTAGTAATGTTCAGGAATTATGTCTTGGTTAACCCAGCATCCTGCTTACCTGGTTTAGTGTCCTGAATTGTGGTTGTTGATCCCTGTGCTTATTGAAGTAAATTGAGGAAATACATTTTATACTTACAGAGAGTTTACAGTATTTTTCCTTTTTATTGCAGCATCCCTTTAAGAAAACAGAACAAGTATTGACCCTATTTAATAAGAAAGTTAACTGACGGATATATAAAGGCAAAGAGGGTTAATTGGCAGGACCAAAGATACTCAGTCCATGTCAAATATAAAATTAGAACACAATTAAACATTTTCCCCAATGTTGTATTAATTCTGAAAGCTTTTAGACTAAGAAGCATATTGAGAAGTTCAGGGTAAAATGGGGATGACACTAAGTAATTTTTATTGAATTACATTAAAAATGTATACTGTCATATTATCCAGTTTCTTTAGGGTTAAAATAAGGGTTTCATTCTGGGGATGTATTTCTTGAACTTTTAAGTTAGCAAAGTGTTTGTAAAAAAGCTTACAGTTATTTTCATGCCACATTTCAGTGACTTGTAGCTGATGTGAGGCTACAAGAAATTTGACTTAATAAAAGTTAAGGTGTAACTGTCATAGATGGAGTTAAAGATGTGGCAAGCCTTGTAGACTCTCTCTTCTACTTGTATGTCAAGGGTACAGATCGCTTACAAGTTGACACCTCCTATAATGGTCTCTGATTCAGGCTTTAGAATTGAACATCCAGTTAAGCACTCAGTTGAGCAACTGATAACAAAGCTTGTGATAGGATAAAACAGGTATTAAGAGACTGAAAGGAGAGCAGCATATGGGTATCTAGCATTTAAAGGGAGTGCTTACAAACCAGGAGGACATTGTCAAGTTCAGGCAAATGGACCAAGAGAAAAGTACTAGCCTTGACTACAAGATACTGATGACATAACTCTCATTAGAAAGGGGAAAGGAGGCCTACTGGACATTTCTTTATGATGAGAACAGGAGGTGCAATAAGAGAAATGCCTGTTATCAAGAGTATCAGACATTATGGCCTAGAAGAAACCAGTGACTGATTGCTGCTTTTCAGGTCAGAACTGAATGGATATGATGGCTGCCTGGACCCCAAGTGAAGAAATTTTAATTATAAATAGTTAAAAAAGAAATGGCTTTTTATTCCAGGAAGTATTCCCTGAGGTAACCAGGTAAAAATAATAGGGTTTTTCTTCTCTGTAGGAAAATTTGGTGGGAGAAGGTTTCTGAAATAAAAGTTAAACACAAAAGAACTTGAAAATTTGAGTTGAGTTGTTCTTTACCACATACATGTTACCTATCAATTGTTTAAGGGGCAAATCAATGAATATAAAGGAAAGGTAAACACTTAATCTGTCAGTTTAGTTCAGTTCCTCAGTTGTGTCTGATTCTTTGCGACCCTATGGACTGCAGCACGCCAGGTTTCCCTGTCCATCACCAACTCCTGGTGCTTACTCAAACTCATGTCCATCGCATCAGTGATGCTATCCAACCATCTCATCCTCTGTCGTCTCCTTCTCCTCCTGCATTCAATCTTTCCCGGCATCAGGGTCTTTTCAAATGAGTCAATTCTTTGCATCAAGTGGCCCAAATATTAGAGTTTCAGCTTCAACATCAGTCCTTCCAATGAATATTCAGGACTGATTTCCTTTAGGGTGGACTGGTTGGATCTCCTTGCAGTCCAAGGGACTCTCAAGAGTCTTCTCCAACACCACAGTTCAAAAGCATCAATTCTTCAGCATTCAGCTTTCTTTATAGTCCAACTCTCACATCTATACATGACTGCTAGAAAAATCATAGCCTTGACTCGATGGACGTTTGTTGGCAAAGTAATGTCTCTGCTTTTTAATATGCTCTCTAGGTTGGTCATAGCTTTTCTTCCAAGGAGCAAGTGTCTTTTAATTTCATGGCTGCAGTCACCATCTGCAGTGATTTTGGAGCCCAAGAAAATAAAATCTGTCACTGTTTCCATTATTTCTCCATCTATTTGCCGTGAAGTGATGGGAATGGATGCCGTGATCTTAGTTTTCTGAATGTTGAGCTTTAAGCCAACTTTTTCACTCTCCTCTTTCACTTTCATCAAGAGGCTCTTTAGTTCTTCGCTTTCTGCCATAAGGGTGGTGTCATCTGCATATCTGAGGTTATTGATATTTCTCCCGGCAATCTTGATTCCAGCTTGTGCTTCATCCAGCCTGGCATTTCTCATGATGTACTCTGCATATAAGTTAAATAAATACTCTGCGTATAAGCAGGGTGACAATACCCAGCCTTGATGTACTCCATTCCCCATTTGGAACCAGTCTGTTGTTCCATGTCCAGTTCTAATGAAGTTCTAAACACTTAATGAAGGCCATGAAATAGACCGTTGGCCTATGTGGGTATAATATTTTTAGTTCTACTGTGTTCAGATCATTCTGGCAGTTTATGAAATTTGTAACTGTGCTAAGCCACAGGCTTCACTTCTGAATTTGAGGTTAGAATGAAAGAGCAAGTTGCTTAATTAGGAAGTGACCTATCTAGTAAACAAGAGGTAATCTTTAAAAAGTTGCTGTTTTGGTTTGCTTTTGTTTTGAATTTGCCGTCATCTCTGGTAAAAATAGGTAGGGGGTAACATGAATATTTGTAGGAAAATACTTGAATTACGTAGGTTTCATTTCATGTTAAACATATCCTTCATTAACATAGATAATCATATTTATTTGGAGGAGATGGAGTGGTTCCACATTCCTATGTAGGAATTTCTTAGAGATGACAAATATTAGGAAGGGGAAGATTTTTGTCTTGAAGCTGCATTTCCATAGTAAGCATCAAAGTTTAATTCAGGAGAAAATGAAATAAAAATTGCAAGCATTTATTTTTTTATCTTAGTTTCAAGTAAGCTTATCTTTCCTTAAAAAAAATAGAATCAAATTATTGTTGTTGCTAAGGAAAAGTGAGATACAATTTTGAATAGTAGGTTATCTAGGCATTTCCCTCAAACTGTTTATGTGAATAATGTATAATCAATTCTAGGTTATAAGGGTGAAAGTTATTTTGATTGGAGTGACTGTTTACGTGTCACACGATTTTGTGGAGGGTGTACTCAAAGAGAGGCCTTTGGATACTGCAAATCTAAACATAAATCCTTCTAAGGGCTAAGGCTATTTCAGTTCCCAAGAGAGTAGCACCAGGGTTAGACTCATTGAATTCAACAAGAAAGGAAGGACCTGATTTTGGGAATCAAAGAGCAGAACTGTGAATCTGGGCTTATGGTAGGACCTGATGGTAGCTCTGAAGCTGTAAGAGATCTTGGAGCACAGATTTTTGTTCTTTGATGTTTATAAGCAGGGCACATCTTTTCAGTCAACAATATATTAGTTGTGTCCTCCTTTTGGAGGCATTTGGCTCTGAGGTTGCCTCTAAGTTTAGATGCTGCAGAGGCAAGAAGACACCCTCCTTTCCTCCTTTGTCCCTCTCTCTGCAGGCATTTGAGGGATAAACAAATGAATAAATGTGCAGCCCTCCTTCTGATTTTGAAATCAATAATGACAAAGGAAGGAGCAATTAAGGGGTACATCAATAGCTGAAACAAAATAATCACTGGGAATCTCTCCTTACTTTTGAAAAATATATTAAGATAGTTTTTTTTTTTTTCTGCTTCAGGATTTCATTCTTTACTCTGAAACAATATAGTGGTTTGTGTCACTGTATCTCAGTAATGGTGCATTTTCCCCAAATCTTCTATAATGGAATTTTTCTTTCATATTGGCTTTTACTTTTAATTATTTTTTAGCTCAGTGATTGGCTTTACAAGTAGTCAGGTATTCCTAGATAACATCTTGCAGTATGTGCTTCTCCTGGCCTGCAAAAATCATGGTTTTCCTGATTCAAATCATAAAATTTGTTTTCCAAATTCAAATAAATGGAAAGACATCTAATGTCCATGGATCAGAGACTTAATTTTGTTATGATGGCATACTCCCCAAATTTATCTACAGATTTAGTCTGTAGAGAGGGATAGCAATCCTATTGAAAACTTAGCCACCTTTTTCACAGAAATTGACAAGTTGGTTCTAAAATCCACCCGAAAATGCAAGGGATCCTAGTCAAAATAATTTTAAAGGGGAAAAGCAAAATTGAAAATCCAACACTTACCAGTTTCAAATCTTTTTACAATAAAGCTACAGATAATGTAAATGTTCTTTTTCATGGAGGCATAGAGCAAGGTTTTTATGTCTTAGCAGATTTCAAGACAATTGTAAAACTTTGTAGTTTTAAACAAGACTGAAGCTCATTAAAACAACAACAACAACAACAACAAAAAACTGAGGCATTCTTAAGGGAGAACTGTAAACTTTTCCAAACAAGGTCTTTCACACTGAAGACTCCAGTTCTGTATTATGGCCACTGACTTTTAACCATCCTACTAAACATTACTGTATAACCAGAGATTTTTGACCTCCTGGACCCTTACGGATAATGACCATCTTTGCCCTTGCTCAATCCTTTTACAATATCATTTGCAGCCCTTATGGTTGACTTTCCCCCCCTTTTTTTTGGTCCATGAGAAGGTAATCACCATCCTTTGAAATACCTGTCCTCTCTAGCTATTTCAAATAGTATTCTGGCCTGACTGGGAAACATTTTTCCTATTCTTATCTCCTAAAGCTAATGTTTATTTTCTTCAGTTTTAGTCACTTAACACGTATACAAGGCAGATGTTAGGTGTTAGAAATTTAATTTTCAACTTAGCTGTTGGGCCATTTAATTTAAATACAAAATGGGCCTGATTCACTTACTGTTGGTTTCAATAGGTAGCTGGATATCTAGATTACTTGGCTATCTGAAAATTACTGCCTATTGACATGCTGAATAAGATGACACTTGTAAGAGTCTTTCCCACCACATAGCAGGTACTTAGTGGTTATTTGTTTTCTTCCTTAATAGTGAAGTTGACAGTGGAAGCTTTTTTAAATGACAAAATTACAATCTAAAGTTAACTGGTTTAGCTAAGGCTTCAGTTTTCCTTCTGAACAGATTTCATGTTCATATGTACAGAGAGCCTTGTTAGGATCCAGCTAAAATTAAAAATTCAAAAAAGTTACTACACTAATTTAAACTAATGTTTCATACTTGCCTCCATGGCTTAACACACTTTAAGTTTCCTCTATTTGAAAATGCCCCTTTGATATCACTAGCAAGTGTTTTGTGTAGAAAACACAGTTCCTTATGATTTCAAGCCCAATCTAAAGATTGTGGGATCCTCAGCAATAGAACAAGTCTTTTGAGTTATTCTGGGAAGTTACAAAGTGTTATTAGAGTTATGAATACCTGGGATGGTCTCATTCATTCATTAATTTATCCAACTAATGTTTGCTGTTCCTTTGGCCACCTGATGTGAAGAACTGACTCATTGGAAAAGACCCTGATGATGGGAAAGATTGAAGGCAGAGGGAGAAAGGGATGACAGAGGATAAGGTGGTTGGATGGCATCACTGACTCAATGGACATGAATCTGAGCAAGCTCCAGGAGTTAGTAATGGACAGGGAAGCCTGGCGTGCTGCAGTCCATGGGGTGGCAAAGAGTTGGACACGACTGAGCGACTAAACTGAACTGAATGTTCGTTGAGCATCTGTATCCAGCTGTGCCCACTCTGGTAATTCAGTTGGTGACAAGCACAGACTGATTTCCTCCCTTCACGGAGTATTATTTCTGTGATGGTAAATTAATTGATCAAGCCTGTTTTAGATACCATAGTTTTGAAGGATTTATTTATTTTTAATTTTTTCCTTGTTTATTTGAAGTTTTCTTTCCGTATCTTTTCAGGTGAAAAACAACCTAACTATATTTTTCTCTCAATATAGGGTCACGATATTTTTCTCTCACTCTCTGTGTTGAAGGATTTATTTTAAACAACAATTCTGTCATTGAAGAATAGGTCAGGGAGCCAGGTAAAGTTACCCTGAATGAGAGAAGTCTTGAAGGTCTCTATCTTTGCCTTTTTGACAACTGTCATACTTAAATCTCCTAAGAGTATTGTAGGGAAGATTCTTATAATATAAGCTGATGAGAAGTTAAACCAAAATATTTCTAAGGCCCTTTTCAGCCTAGGATTTGGTGAATTGGTGGTAAACCTGAGAAGAGGGATCTCTCCAAAATAACCCCAGAAAAATGCAAAAGTACCACTTAATTCTGTGTCACTATAGTACTCTCTAATGAGCAGGCAGCTCTGGGTTATGTCTATTACACTGTTGACCGTTGCTCATCCTTTATCATTTTGAGCAAAGAAAGTCTGGGGACTAATGGAAAAGCATTATAGAATTTTATTGATCTCTGCTTCTCACTGTGAACTGGACCTAGAGACTTGTTAAGCTAAATGAGCTCAACTGAGACTCTGGCTGTCAACATTTACTCAGAACCTGTGCATTAGCCTCTGGGTCTTCAAGGGTTTTCTTCTGATCAGGCATAAACATTGCATATGGACAATTTTGACTTGGGATTTCTGGTAATTATTTTAAAAATGTGACCTTTTATTTTTTTAGTGAAATATAGCAACTTTTGTTGTTTTTCAGAAATAGATATATTAAGAATTTATTATTATAAGGTATTTTTCCACTTTAACCTTCGGTAGCATTTCCTCATGGTTAGTAAGTAAAATTATAACCTCCTGCTTTGTTGAGTGGGCAGTGTTAATCTCACTTCAGTGTCCTTTGTGGCTGGAGCTATTTAAGCAGGGGCTTGGGAGGGGATTAATATTATAGGGCGGTGTCTTTCAAAGTGTGGTCTTTAGACCAGGAGCATTAGACTCACCTGGGGACTTGTTGGAACTTCCCCCTGGTCCTACTGGTTCATATCCATGCTAAACTTTGAGAACCCTGTAATAGGACTATGAACCTTAGATCAGTACTTCTGTAGAAAGAAGAAGCTGAAGGAGAGTATCAGCAATGCTTGTTTTTTTTTTCCTGAAGCTCACAGTCTCTCTTTTTCCTGCCTTCTACTCCTATTGCTGCACATTGAGCTATTCCTTTGAGAATCTGACTTGTGCTTTGGAGGCTTTGGGATGGATCATTGGACTAGATGAATGAAAATTTGTAGGATTTGATCAGTCATGATGAAGTTATGCCCTGAAATCGTGGCTTTTTCAGGATTTGTAAAGTTCTGTCATCTTTGAATTTACTACAGATACACTGATAGCCCCAACTGCTACTATGAGTTGGACAGAAATGGTTGAAGATGCATGTTACTTCACAATCTTGAACTAGCTTCTGGTTGTTGACCTTTCCTAGAGAAGTTGGGAACGTTCCACTCTTTTCTGAAATAAGGTTTTGAGTCCTATTGCATAATGCCTGGCACTTTGGGTTTCTCGAAGGTAAGCCACCCATTGAGAAAAGACAGTGCAATGGCTGGACTGATCATATGGCCTTCTAGGCTACTTGGGCACAAATGCTGGTTCTGTTGCTTGCTCCATGTGTGACCTTAGGAAAGTCCTTTTCTTCCTCTTGGTCAGTTTCTTCATTTGTAAATTGGGCTGATAATAATGTCTACTTTTTACTAAGTTTTAAGTAAATGGACTGGAATGGATGAATTTAACTCAGATGACCATTATATCTACTACTGTGGGCAAGAATCCCTTAGAAGAAATGGAGTAGCCATCATAGTCAACAAAAGAGTCCAAAATGCAGTACCTGGGTGCAGTCTCAAAAATGACACAAAGATCTATGTTCATTTCCAAGGCAAACCATTCAATATCATGGTAATCCAAGTCTATGCCCCAACCAGTAATGCTGAAGAAGCTGAAGTTGAACGGTTCTATGAAGACCTACAAGACCTTCTAGAATTAACATCTAAAAAAATGTCCTTTTCATTATAGGGGACTGAAATGCAAAAGTAGGAAGTCAAGAGATACCTGGAGTAACAGGCAAATTTGGCTTTGGAGTACAGAATGAAACAGGGCAAAGGCTAATAGAGTTTTGCCAAGAGAACTCACTGGTCAGAGCAAACACCCTCTTCCAACAACACAAGAGAAAACTCTACACATGGACATTACCGGATGGTCAACACCGAAATCAGATTGATTATATTCTTTGCATCCAAAGATGGAGAAGCTGTATACAGTTAGCAAAAACAAGATCAGGAGCTGACTGTGGCTCAGATCATGAACTCTTCATTGCCAAATTCAGACTTAAATGGAAGAAAGTAGGGAAACTACTAAACCATTCAGGTATACCTAAATCAAATCCATTATGACTATACAGTGGAAATGAGAAATAGATTTAAGGGACTAGATTTGATAGACAGAGTGCCTGATGAACTGTGGACAGAAGTTTGTGACATTGTACAGGAGACATGGAGCAAGAACATCCCCAAGAAAAAGAAATGCATAAAAGCAAAATGGCTGTCTGAGGAGGCCATACAAATAGCTGTGAAAAGAGAAGTGAAAAGGAAAGATATACCCATTTGAGTGCAGAGTTCCAAAGAATAGCAAGGAGAGATAAGAAAGCCTTCCTCAGTGATCAGTGCAAAGAAATAGAGGAAAACAATAAAATGGGAAAAGACTAGAGATCTCTTCAAGAAAATTAGAGAGACCAAGGGAACATTTCAAGGGACAGAAATGATATGGACCTAAGAGAAGCGGAAGATGTTAAGAAGAGGTGGAAAGAATACACAGAAGAACTGTACAAAAAAGATCTTCACAACCCAGATAATCACAATGGTGTGATCCCTCACCTAGAGCCAGACATGCAGGAATGCGAAATCATGTGGACCTTAGGAAGCATCACTGTGAACAAAGCTAGTAGAGGTGATGGAATTCCAGCTGAGTTATTTCAAATCCTAAAAGATGATGCTGTGAAAGTGCTGCACTCAATATGCCAGCAAATTTGGAAAACTCAGCAATGGCCACAGGAATGTAAAACGTCAGTTTCATTCCAATCCAAAGAAAGGCAATGCCAAAGACTGTTCAAACAAACACACAACTGTACTAATCTTCAGTTCAGTTCAGTTCAGTTCAGTCGCTCAGTCGTGTCCGACTCTTTGCAACCCCATGAATCACAGCATGCCAGGCCTCCCTGTCCATCACCAACTCCCGGAGTTCACTCAAACTCATGTCCATCGCGGTGATGCCATCCAGCCATCTCATTCTCTGTTGTCCCGGTCTCCTCCCACCCCCATTCCCTCCCAGCATCAGAGTCTTTTCCAGTGAGTCAACCCTTCGCATGAGGTGGCCAAAGATTTGGAGTTTCAGCTTTAGCATCAGTCCTTCCAATGAAAACCCAGGATTGATCTCCTTTAGAATGGACTGGCTGGATCTCCTTGCAGTCCAAGGGACTCTCAAGAGTCTTCTCCAGCACCACAGTTCAAAAGCATCAATTCTTCGGCGATCAGCTTTCTTCACTGTCCAACTCTCACATCCATACATGACCACGGGAAAAACAATAGCCTGGACTAGATGGACCTTGGTTGGCAAAGTAATGTCTCTGCTTTTTAATATGCTGTCTAGGTTATGACCAACCTTGATAGTATATTAAAAAGCAGAGACATTACTTTGCCAACCAAGGTCCGTCTAGTCAAGGCTATGGTTTTTCCCGTGGTCATGTGTGGATGTGAGAGTTGGACTGTGAAGAAAGCTGATCACCGAAGAATCGATGCTTTTGAACTGTGGTGCTGGAGAAGACTCTTGAGAGTTCATTATACTGCAAGGAGATCTAACCAGTCCATTCTAAAGGAGATCAATCTTGGGTGTTCATTGGAGGGACTGATGCTAAAGCTGAAACTGCAATACTTTGGCCACCTCATGCGACGAGTTGACTCACTGGAAAAGACTCTGATGCTGGGAAAGGTTGGGGGCGGGAGGAGAAGGGGACGACGGAGAATGAGATGGCTGGATGGCATCACCGACTCTGTGGACATGAGTTTGAGTGTACTCCGGAAGTTGGTGATGGACAGGGAGGCCTGGCGTGCTGTGATTCATGGGGTCGCGGAGAGTCGGACACGACTGAGCGACTGAACTGAACTGAACTGAACTGAGGTTGGTCATAACTTTCCTTTCAAGGAGTAAGCGTCTTTTAATTTCATGGCTGCAGTCATCATCTGCAGTGACTTTGGAGCCCAGAAAAATAAAGTCAGCAAGTTTCCAGTGTTTCCCCATCTATTTGCCATGAAGTGATGGGACCAGATGCCATGATCTTAGTTTTCCGAATGTTGAACTTTAAGCCAAATTTTTCACTCTCCTCTTTCACTTTCATCAAGAGACTCTTTAGTTCTTCTTTGCTTTCTGCCATAAGGCTGGTGTCATCTGCATATCTGAGGTTATTGATATTTCTTCTGACAATCTTGCTTCCAGCTTGTGCTTCTTCCAGCCCAGCGTTCCTCATGATGTACTCTGCATTTAAGTTAAACAAGCAGGGTGACAATATACAGCCTTGACGTACTCCTTTCCTATTTGGAACCAGTCTGTTGTTCCATATCCAGTTCTAACTGTTGCTTCCTGACCTCCTCAGGAGGCAGGTCAGGTGGTCTGGTATTCCCATCTCTTTCAGAATTGTCCACAGTTTATTGTGATCCACACAGTCAAAGGCTTTGACATAGTCAATAAAGCAGAAATAGATGTTTTTCTGGAACTCTCTTGCTTTCTCCATGATCCAGCGGATGTTGGCAATTTGATCTCTGGTTCCTCTGCCTTTTCTAAACCAGCTTGAACATCTGGAAGTTCATGGTTCATGTATTGCTTCAGCCTGGCTTGGAGAATTTTAAACATTTCTTTAGTAGCATGTGAGATGAGTGCAATTGTGCAGTAGGTTGAGCAT
Organism: Moschus berezovskii; assembly: GCF_049115385.1. NCBI lineage: Eukaryota > Metazoa > Chordata > Mammalia > Artiodactyla > Moschidae > Moschus > Moschus berezovskii. Next base: position 128,894,490 of record NC_142460.1, on the reverse strand, counting down.
TCTTTGGGATTGCAATGAAAACTGACCTTTTCCAGTCCTGTAGCCACTGCTGAGTTTTCCAAATTTGCTGGCATATTGAGTGCAGCACTTTCACAGCATCATCTTTCAGGATTTGAAATAACTCAACTGGAATTCCATCACCTCCACTAGCTTTGTTCGGAGTGACTCTTCCTAAGGCCCACTTGACTTCACATTCCAGGATGTCTGGCTCTAGGTGAGTAATCACACCATGTGCATATCTGGGTCATGAAGATATTTTTTGTACAGTTCTTCTGTTTATTCTTGCCACCTCTTCTTAATATCTTCTGCTTGTCTTAGGTCCCTACCATTTCTGTCCTTCATTGTGCCCATCTTTGCATGAAATGTTCCCTTGGTCTCTCTAATTTTCTTGATGAGATCTCTTGTCTTTCCCATTGTATTGTTTTCCTCTATGTGAATTGGTCCCTGAGGAAGGTTTTCGTATCTCTCAATGCTGTTCTTTGGAACTCTGCATTCTCCTTTGCTTTTCACTTCCCTTCTTTCCACAGCTATTTGTAAGGACTCCTCAGATAGCCATTTTGCTTTTATGCCTTTCTTTTTCTTGGGGATGGTCTTGATTCCTGTCTCCTGTACAATGTTATGAACCTCCATCCATAGTTCATCAGATACTCTATCAGTCTAGTCCCTTAAATCTATTTCTCACTGCAACTGTATAGTCGTAAGGGATTTGATTTAGGTCATACCTGAATGGTCTAGTGGTTTTCTTCACTTTCTTCAATTTCAGTCTGAATTTACAATAAGGAGTTCATGATCCAAGCCACAGTCAGGTCCCGGTCTTGTTTTTGCTGACTGTATAGAGCTTCTCCATCTTTGGCTGCAAAGAATCTAATCAATCTGATTTCAGTGTTGACCATCTTGTGATGTCCACATGTAGAGTCTTTTCTTGTGTTGTTGAACGAGGGTGTTTGCTATGACTAGTGAGTTCTCTTGACAGAACTCTATTAGCCTTTGTCCTGCTTCATTCTACATGTTAAATTCCTGACACTTGATAAATACTCAAAAACATTAGATATTACTATTATCATGGGGCCTCCCAGTGGCTCAGTGGTGAAGAATCTGCCTACCAATGCAGGAGACCTGGATTTTATCTCTGGGTTGAGAAGATTCCCTGGAGAAGGAAATGGCAACGCATTCCAGTTATCTTGCCTGGGAAGTCCCATGGATGGTGGGCTGTGGCAGGCTATATAGTCCATGGGCTCACAAAGAGTCAGACACATCTTAGTGACTAAACAGCAACAAATTGTTATTATGACTGTTGTGTTAAGAAAATTACCTACAACTGAAGAGATAGCTAATTAGTATAGTAAGTACAACTGGGAAATACACGTGATCTGTCAGGATAGAAAAAATAAGCTAGAGAGTCAGACACACACCAATTCTATTTCTTGGTATGAATCTTTTGGCAAGTAATTTAGTTACTCCTGAGCCTTGATATTCTTATCTCTGAAATGGAGCTAATTTCTGCTTTGCGGGGCAGTTGTGAGCCGAAACAGGAACATTTTGGAAGAGGCTGATATATTCAATACAAATGGTATTATTCTTTTTATTGCTGCTTGCTTTTCTTGAGCTAAATTTTAAATAGCAGCTTCTCTTCCCTATGGAAATCTAGGGAGTCTGATTTAGAGGAAATGTGTATATGCTGTGGAATGGCCCATATGCCACTTTGTTATTAGAATATGACTCATTATTTCTAAACTTAGTGTTGCTTTATTTTTATGTTATTTGCTTTTCTGAAAAATCACTATGTTCAGATCCAGTCATAAACTTTGGATAATAAAAGAAAGTAGCCTCAGTTAGATGCATTTTTGGGAGCTATGGCTAGTCACTCATATGAGGTTATTCAACCAATTAGTGATGTTGTACTTAGTCAGTCAATTGTATCTGACTCTTTGCAACCCTATAGACTAGCCCACCAGGCTCCTCTTTGCATAGAATTTTCTAGGCAAGAATACTGGAGTGGGTTGCCATTTCCTTCTCTAACAGATCTTTCCCACACAGGGATAGAATCAGTGTCTCCTGTGTTTCCTGCATTGTAAGTAGATTCTTTACCCACTTAGCCATTAAGCCCTAATTAGTGACATAATAGAGGACTAATATTTTGGTAAGCAACTGTGAAATTTTTGTTGCACTAGGTCTTTGTTGCTGCTTGTGGGCTTTCTCTAGTTTTGGTGAGCTGGGGCTACTCTTCATTGCTGTGTATGGGTTTCTCATTGTGGTGGCTTCTCCTGTAATGGAGCATACGCTCTAGGCATACAGGCTTCAGTAGTTGCAGCACATGGGCTCAGTAGTTATGGCTCGAGGGCTCTAGAGTTTGGACTCAGTAGTTGTGGCTCATACATGGGCTTAGTTGCTCTGTGGCGTGTGGAATATTCCTGGACCAAGGATTGAACCCATGTTTCCTACATTGGCAAGTGAATTCTTATCCACTGTACCACCAGGGACGTTTGAGCCAACGAGTGTCTGAGGCTGGCCCAAGGGTTGAAGCAGAACAGGGGATCTGGGTGGAACTGGGTTAGGGTACAGATCTTCAGATTTGTTCAGATGTTCCGAAGATGCTCTAAGAGAGAAGCTTTGTCTTCCGGAGTGCAAAAGGGAAAAAGCATGGGCACAGAGTAGGAGAAGCTTCTTTTAAGTCCTAGCTTGGCCATACACTGGCTGAGGGAGTCCAGGCAACTCCATCTGTAGATCTTCTACATTTGAGTCTGTTTCTCCATCTGGAAAGAGGTATTAATAGTTTAATGCTTCCCTCCCAGTTTCCAGTGAGAAGTTCCTGACACAGAACTGGCTCTTTCTGTGCTGTATTAAGGGTGGTCTTCAGGGAGCATTAATAATGTGCTGTTGACTTTGCTGTGGAATTTCCGTGTATGGAAACACTTATCCTCCCCTTTATATCTGAGGCCGCTAATTCATAACTTATAGACTCTGAATAGAAGCAAGAAACTTTCCTTGTCAATAAAGTCCTCATGAAAATAAAGCAAAGGAAGGACACAGAGGAATTTGTTGGCTTTAAGAGAGCTAGGAAAATGAATATAGCTAATTACGTGCCATGAAGACACTTTTTTCTTATCCCTTCTTAAGAATGCAGACATCTTCAGGATGATGCCCCTTGTTCAGGAAGCTGATTAAGCTGCACAGGTAAAGAAATCTTGAAGAAAAAACAAAAGGGGGAAGCACTTTACGCTCAGGCTCCATCACCCCCATTCCTGCTGTGTTATGGATTCAGCAAGGTCTCTGGGTCTCCATCTCTTCACCTATGACCCTTAAAGAGCACGCACCTCAGGATTGATGTGAAATTTGATGGGTTCAGTTTTCCAATACTTTATGTGGATGCAAAGATTTCAGTAAAAAGTTTATCTGTATACCATGTAGTTTGAGGTTAAGTGTGCCATCCAGGAAAACATTACAAACTATGAGAAAATTTGATATATGATGACTTAACAGTAGGATACGTTAAATTATGGTCATAGCAAAAATTGGGAGGAGTCTTAGAGAAACCTAGGGTTGGATGATTAGCTTGGTGAGTAAGAGCATCTGAGGAAATTTCAGACAGTTCATGACATTGAAAAGTGAAAGTGTTAGTCACTCAGTCATGTTTGACTCTGCGACCCCATGGACTGTAGCCTGACAGGCTCCTCTGTCCATAGAATTCTCCAGGCTGGAATACTGGAGTGGGTTGCCATTTCCTTCTCCAGGGGATCTTCCTGACCCAGGGATCAAACCCAGGTCTCCTGCATTGCAGGGCAATTCTTTATTATCATGACATTACTGAAATGTTTTCAACCAGTATTGTAAAAAGCTGATCTCAAGTGATCCAATGAGGACTTGAGACTCTGCAGAGCAGCCTTGCTTCCCAGTGCTTACCTTTAAACTTTCCCCCTGCATTCCTAAGGAAGGGCCATGCTTCTAAGGGCTCAGGGTTTGTGCTGGGTGAGGAAAACCAGTCCTAATAGTCTGGGAATCAAAGCAAAGTGTTTCTGCAGGAAACTGAATGATAGGCTTCATTTATGGTTTTCCATAATTGGCATTTAAACACAGTGGTTCTGCTGGCTCAGCTTTATAATGTAACAGATCCCCTGGGTGTAGGAGGGAGAAAAAATTAAATGCCTCTAAAAGTTGGGTGCCTTTTTCATGAAGAATACTTGAGAGGAAAGAGATGACCATCAGACAAAGATGAAATAAGGGAGCATCGGACAGAGAAAAAAGACATCCCATGCAGTGTTGGTTATATGACAATTGTTTGGTTCAGGTGTTTTGTTGGAGAACTTTTTCTTTCAGAATTTACATCATTTTTTGTGTTGCTTTTCAAGTATATTGCATAATTTCCTATTTATTTATATATTTATCTCCCTTCCAGGCATAAAGGAAAAGACACTTTGAGTTTCAGGTGATGATAGGCATGCAATTTTAACCACTTATTTAAAAGGTGACATATATTGAGTGCTTTTTTTCATGTGCCAAGTACTGACATAATCACTTGTATTTTTATTGCTTTATTTATTGTTTTTTTCATAGCAGTCATATGAGACAAGTATAATTATTATTTTTATTATTATCACCTTGTGTGTGCATGTGCACTCAGTTGTGTCTGACTCTTTGCGACCCTATGGACTGTAGACCACCAGGCTCCTCTGTCCATGGAATTTTCCAAGCAAGAATACTGGAGTGGATTGCTACTTCCTTCTCTAGGGGATCTTCCCAACCCAGGGGTCAAACTCTTGTCTATCCTTCATTGACAGGCATTCTTTACCAACTGAGCCATTGGGGGAAGCCCACTATCACCTTAGAGATGAGGAAACCAAAGGCAAGAAGTTGCCAAGTTTAGGCAACTGTCAAAGCCAGGCACATGTTAAAGCCACATGTCAAAGCCAGGGCATTTAGCTACATTTTTATTCTGTATCGAACTTCTTGATGGTGGACGTTCTCTCTCATCCCTCTTGATATCTTCAGCTCTCAGCTCAGTGTTTATAATATAATGTCTATTGAATGATTTACAGAACCATTCTGTAAATGGGACTTCTACAAAACTACCAATAATCTCTTTTTCCACCATGAACATAAGGAGGTGGAGATTATTAAGGGAAAATTTGGAATCCCATTTGGAAATGTTAGCTTTGAAATGTCAATTAGACACCCAAATGTGAATGTTGGTTAAATAATAGTATTTGTGGGCCCAGAGCTTAGTTAGAGAAATCAGGGCTGAAGATGAAAATATGGCTGTCTTCAGTGAATAGATAGCATCTAAAATCATGGGCCTTGATGACATCTATGGTGGGGTAGGGTGGGGTGGAAGATAAAAGAACTGAAGACTTAGTCCTGGGCTTCTGTAATTAGCAGATGGGCACAGAAGTAAAAGTTAGAACTGGAGAACTTGGAGTGAGGGACCATGGATGCTAAGAGAAGAAAGTGATTTGTGAAGATGAGTGTGGATGGCTGTGTCAAAATGCAGTTGGATGAGGACAAAGAACTGACCGCTGTGTTTGCTGAAGGTCCTTGATAGGAGTTGTTTCATGGGCACGGTGGGAAAGAAAGATGGTTAGAGTGATTGGAGAGAGAATGGAAAGCGAGGATTTGTCCATCTTTTAGAGTGTTGCTATAAAGAGCTGAGGGATGGGGCAAAAGCTGAATGAGGACCAAAGGTCCAGGGAGAGATTTTTTTCTTAAATAGGTGACTATTAAGGCATATTTTATGCTCAAGGGAATGACCTAGTAGTGAAGGAAAAACTGAAGGTGCAGGAGAAAGTGGGGAGTGATTAGTATGCAAAGAGGTGAGGGAAACAAAGCAAACAGAGCTCCAATGGAGAATCTCCCATATTCCAGGAGGGATGGCAGGATATGTGGTGCTGATGGTAGCGTTCCTCCTTTACTCCTTTCTTTCACATTATTAAACTCACAAGAGCTGGTGGTTTTCAAAAATCCTGATACAGGATATGCTTACAGATAAATACACACACAGAAACTACTTTGCCAGAAGTTGGTGTGAGAATCAGGTAAAATTTAATAACCTAAGATGATTTTATTATCATACCTACATTTAATATTGAACTTTAAACTGCTGCTGTTTTCTAGGGATGTTATCCCAGATTAAAGGAAGAAATTTGCATTAAAAGTAAACCCAGGAAAATTGCTAATTAAATGGTAAAATGTGAAAGTTTCCAAATCAAGAATGATGTCTTCTGTTTTTGCTCAAAAATTTTACATTTTTGCAGAAATGATGAGAATACTGGTGTCTATGATCAATTGTTGTAACTTCGGTGTACTGAGAACCTATCCTATTCCTGGCACTTTTCAAACATTCTCGCAGACTTTTACAACAAAGCAAACAGAGTGGTTTTATTATGGTTTGACAAGTGAGAAAATTGTTAGTGTGGTTCTGCAAGGTTTAATGATTTGCTCAAGGTCACCCAGCTGGTAAGGTGAGATTGAAAGCCCATTCTGGATTCAGAATTGCTTTCCCTTATACACTGTCTTGATATAGTAAATGTTTTGGTATAAATAATATCCCCATTTAACATGGAAAAACATTTGGTCCAAAATACTTCTATTTTTCTTCTAGTCTAGTGTATATATATGGTTAAAAGGAAGGGAGGGAGAAAGGCAGGCAGGCTGGGAGGAGAAAAAACTATGAAAACTAGGAAGAATACTCTCATGAACCCTCATATACTATGTTCTGGCTTCAACAGGGGTCAACTCCTGGCCAGACTTGTTTCTTCTCTATCTAATCGTGTTTTCTTTCCCCTGACAATAGATAATTTTGAAGCAAATCCCAGCTGTCACATCACGTCATTCATTAGTATTTCATTGTATATTTCTAAAAGATGAAAGACTGTTTTTAAAATGTGACTTCAAGACCATTGTTATTCAGTTGCTAAGTCATATCTGACTGTTTGTGATCCTGTGGACTGCAGCACTCCAGGCTTCCCTGTCCTTCACTATCTCCTGGAGTTTGCTCAGACTCATGTCCATTGAGTCAGTGATGCCATCTAACCATCTCATCCTCTGTCAGCCTCTTTTCCTCCTGCCCTCAATCTTTCTCAGCATCAGGGTCTTTTCCAATGAGCTGGCTCTTTGCATCAGATGGCCGAAGTATTGGAGCTTCAATACCATTACCACATGTTAAAAAATTGGCAATAACTTCTTAGATTCGCCCAATATCCAGGCGGTATTTAAATCACTCCAACTGTCTCATGAATGATGTTACAGTCAGCTGACTCCATCCCAGCAAGTGTCCGTTTAGCAGTGTCGCTGACTGAACGGTTTCTGAAGTCTCTGTTTCTCCAGCCTCTGCTTTCCTCCTCCTTGCAATCTGTTTGTTATTTGTCCTGTAGAGTGGTCACATTCTGGCTTTTGCTGATCCCATCACTGGGCTTTAGTTTAATATGTTTCCCTGATGATGTTTCTTGGAAATTGATTACTGATGCTTGATAAAATTGAGCAGTTTGAAAGCAGCCATATACTATATAGCTAAATATTTAAAGTTATCAACTAAAGTCAGCTAGTCATTCCCACCCACAGTTCCTCTCCTCCTGGAGCTGAAGGAGCCTCATGTTCCTGGGGTTCTGCTTGCCCTGTAAGCCCCTGAGTGGCTGTCAGATGTGCTGGGGCAGGGCGGGATGGAGTCAGGCACTGGGACTGTGGCTCCTGCCTGCTGCTGGATCCACCTGCACCTGAGTGTGGACTAGGTAGGTTAAGTTCCCCAGAGAACCAAGGGAGCAGTTCACCTTTTCCCACACCTTGCTTTTCCATCTCAGGATTTCCAGGAAGTGTAAAACGTCCCCAAATTATGCCTCCAAATAGAGGGGTGGGAGGGAGCACCATTGTCTGGGGGGAAACCAATCTGCTGAGGCCCCTACTTCCATCAGTGCTCTGCTGCTTCTGTTCAGTGAAGGCACTGTTGACTGTTGCTGTCTTCCCTCTCTCCTCCCAGTTATCAGAGAGCTGCCCATACCCTGTGAACACTTCTGTATGGGGGATGCAGGTCTGCTCTGCTCTGGACCTCATTAAGAGTCTTTCTAAGCTGTGAGATTCTATAGCTTTGCCTGTGGAAGTCATCCTGCTGTTACACCCAAGCTCAGTCAGCTGCAAAAGGGCCCAGAAATCAGACACAAGAACTGCTAAACTCTGGGAAAATCATATGCCCACTTTACTTAAATGCCACAGAGGAGAGATTTCAATAATTTTGTGTTTAATAGTTTGAATCCATCATCTCTAGCATCAAAAATTATACAGTTTGAACCAGATTGTCTCATTTCAGTTGAAGAGATACAAAATCACTCTCCCATCTAGATTCATCCATGGTTACTATGGAGATGATTTCCTTTGTGTTAAGATTTACTCAGATATTTTAGAGGGGCAGAGAATTTGGGCTATTAAATTCTTTAAAGACTTTGAGAGGTGGGGTGAAACCAAAAGCAGACAATATATACAAACCTTGAATTTGAGCTACTGACATTTTAGTTGGGACACATCACTTGTTCATGGATGGTGAGGGGGATGGCCTGTGTTATGCAGATAATGGTATCCATCTTCACAAGTATTTAACCTCATATATACCACTGTTGGGGCTTCCCAGGTGGGATTAGTGGTAAAGAACCTGCCTGTCAAAGCAGGAGACATAAAAGATGCGGGTTTGATCCCTGGGTTGGGAAGATCCCCTGGAGAAGGGACTGGAAACCTGTTCCAGTATTCTTGCCTAGAGGATCCCATGGACAGAGGAGCCTGGCAAGCTATAGTACATGGGGTCGTAAAGAGTGGAACAGGACTGAAACAACTTAGTATGCATGCATATTGCTGTCAGCTCTAATGCAGTCATTCTGTTCACAGCTTGCTCTTTGATTTCATAGAATTATCGAGTCCATGATTGTGTGGATCACAACAAACTCTGGAAAATTCTTCAAGAGATGGGTATACCAGACCACCTTACCTGCTCCTGAGACATCTAAATGCAGATCAAGAAACAACAATCAGAACCAGACATGGAACAATGGACTGGTTCCAAATTGGGAAAGGAGTACATCAAAGTTGTATATTGTCACCCTGCTTATTTAACTTATATGTAGAGTACATCATGAGAAATGCCAGGCTGGATGAAGCATAAACTAGAATCAAGATTGCCGGGAGAAATTTCAATAACCTCAGATATGCAGATGACATCACACTTACGGTAGAAAAGGAAGAGGAACTAAAGAGCCTCTTGATGAAAGTGAAAGAGGAGAGTGAAAAAGTTGGCTTAAAGCTCAACATTCAGAAAACTAAGATCATGGCATCTGGTCCCATCACTTTATGACAAATAGATGGGGAAACACTGGAAACAGTGGCTGACTTTATTTTGGGGGGCTCAAAAATCACTGCAGATGGTGACTGCAGCCATGAAATTAAAAGACGCTTGCTCCTTGGAAGAAAAACTGTGACCAACCTAGATAGCATATTAAAAAGCAGAGACATTACTTTGTCATCTAAAGTCCATCTACTCAAAGCTATGGTTTTTCCAGTGGTCATGTATGAATGTGAGAGTTGAACTATAAAGAAAGCTGAATGCTGAAGAACTGATGCTTTTGAACTGTGGTGTTGGAGAAGACACTTGAGAGTCCCTTCGACTGCAAGGAGATCCAACCAGTCCATTCTAAAGGAGATCAGTCCTGAATATTCATTGGAAGGACTGATGTTGAAGCTGAAACTCTAATACTTTGGCCACCTGATGTGAAAAGACACTGATGCTGGGAAAGATTGAAGGTGGGAGGATAAGGGGATGACAGAGGATGAGATGGTTGGATGGCATCACTGATGCGATGGATATGAGTTTGAGTAATCTCTGGGAGTTGGTGATAGACAGGGAAGGTGTGCTGCAGTCCATGGGGTCGCAAAGAGTTGGACATGACTGAGCGACTGAACTGAACTGATAATGGGATAATGGGATAGTAGGATCAGAATTATGAAGCACATATGAGCTCTACTGAAAATAAAAATAGGGGAAAAGGACAGGAATTTTAAAAATGTACTGATACCCAGTGATCCTGAGTTTTGGGTCTCACTGAGTGGCCAAATTCAGACTGAAATTGAAGAAAGTAGGGAAAACCACTAGATCATTCAGATATGACCTAAATCAAATCCCTTATGATTACACAGTGGAAGTGAGAAATATATTTAAGGGACTAGATCTGAGAGAGTGCCTGATGATCTCTGGACAGAGGTTTGTGACGTTGTACAGGAGACAGGGACCAAGACCATCCCCATGGAAAAGAAATGCAAAAAAGCAAAATGGCTGTCTGAGGAGGCCTTACAAATAGCTGTAAAAAGAAGAGAAGCGAAAAGCAAAGGAGAAAAGGAAAGATACAAGCATCTGAATGCAGAGTTCCAAAGAATAGCAAGGAGAGATACGAAAGCCTTCCTCAGTGATCAATGCAAAGAAATAGAGGAAAACAACAGAAGAGGAAAAACAAGAGATCTCTTCAAGAAAATTAGAGATTCCAAGGGAACATTTCATGCAAAGATGGGCTTGATAAAGGACAGAAATGGTATGGACCTAACAGAAGCAGAAGATATTAAGAAGAGGTGGCAAGAATACACAGAAGAACTGTACAAAAAAGATCTTCACGACCATGATAGTCATGTTAACGTGATCACTGACCTAGAGCCAGACATCTTAGAATGTGAAGTCAAGTAGGCCTTAGAAAGCATGACTACGAACAAAGCTAGTGGAGGTGATGGAATTCCAGTTGAGCTATTTCAAATCTTGAAAGATGATGCTGTGAAAGTGTTGCACTCAATCTGCCAGCAAATTTGGAAAACTCAGCAGTGGCCACAGGACTGGAAAAGGTCAGTCTTCATTCCAATCCCAAAGAAAGGCAATGCTAAAGAATGCTCAAACTCCCGCACAATTGCACTCATCTCACATGTTAGTAAAGTCATGCTCAAAATTCTCCAAGCCAGGCTTCAGCAATATGGGAATCGTGAACTCCCAGATGTTCAAGCAGGTTTTAGAAAAGGCAGAGGAACCAGAGATCAAATTGCCAAAATCTGCTGGATCATGGAGAAAGCAAGAGAGTTCCAGAAAACCATCTATTTCTGCTTCATTGACTATGTCAAAGCCTTTGACTGTGTGGATCACAATAAACTGTGGAACATTCTGAAAGAGATGGGAATCCCAGACCACCTGACCTGTCTCTTGAGAAACATGTATGCAGGTCAGGAAGCAACAGTTAGAACTTTACATGGAACAACAGACTGGTTCCAAATAGGAAAACGAGTATGTGAAGGATGTATATTGTCACCCTGTTTATTTAACTTCTATGCAGAGTACATCATGAGGAACGCTGGGCTGGAAGAAGCACAAGCTGGAATCAAGATTGCCAGGAGAAATATCAATAATCTCAGATATGCAGATGACACCACCCTTATGGCAGAAAGTGAAGAGGAACTCAAAAGCCTCTTGATGAAAGTGAAAGAGGAGAGTGAAAAGGTTGGCTTGAAGCTCAACATTCAGAAAACAAAGATCATGGCATCTGGTCCCATCACTTCATGGCAAATAGATGGGGAAACAGTGGAAACAGTGTCAGACTTTATTTTTTTGGGCTCCAAAATCACTGCGGATGGTGATTGTAGCCATGAAATTAGAAGATGCTTACTCCTTGGAAGGAAAGTTATGACCAACCTAGATAGCATATTAAAAAACAGAGACATTGGTTTGCTAACCAAGGTCCGTCTAGTCAAGGCTATGGTTTTTCCCATGGTCGTGTATGGATGTGAGAGTTGGACTGTGAAGAAAGCTGATCGCCGAAGAATTGATGCTTTTGAACTGTGGTGCTGGAGAAGACTCTTGAGAGTCCCTTGAACTGCTCGGAGATCCAACCAATCCATTCTAGAGGAGATCAATCCTGGGTGTTCATTGGAGGGACTGATGCTAAAGCTGAAACTGCAATAGTTTGGCCACCTCATGCGACGAGTTGACTCACTGGAAAAGACTCTGATGCTGGGAAAGGTTGGGGGCGGGAGAAGACAGGGACGACAGAGAATGAGATGGCTGGATGGCATCACTGACTCTATGGACATGAGTTTGAGTGAACTCTGGGAGTTTGTGATGGACAGGGAGGCCTGGCGTGCTGTGATTCATGGGGTCGCGGAGAGTCAGACACGACTGAGGTACTGAACTCAACTGAACTGAACTGAGTGGTCCTGGATTGTTTTTTCATCCAAAGCATATGAGCCATTGGGCTGGGCTGGACATGTCCATCAGTGTTCCAAAATGTTTCCCTGAAGAGCATTAAGAGTCAATATATTTACTCTCTCTGCTCCCTCAATCCTTTCACATGCTCCAGACAGGCCAGCACCAAATTATTTTTAATCCCTTGATTAAAATGAAAATCTTGTGCAAGATTTATGTTGTACTGCATAATGTTTTGGTGTTAAGTGTTTTAATATAAACTATTTCAAATCAATAAATTACCCCTGATATTCAAGTAAAATAGATGCTCCAGAATCATGTGTCTTTTGTCTCTGAGGACAGTGTAGCGTATGGCCCATCCTCCTAGTGGTGCACAAAATTCCATCTGACAAATCATGGGGAAGGACACTTTTTGCTAAAAGCTGAGAGGATCCTTTGCCTCTGCTTCTCTGTGGTGTTTGATATTCCATTTGAAATGATGTTTTTTCCAACTGTGTGTTCTCCTTGACAATGCAGCTAGAAAGAGGAGCATAATCAATAATTCACACATTATTATTCACTAGCAGTGGCTAGTGATACCTCAAGGAGAACATGCATTCAAACAATGATAGTTGCATAATAATTTGTTATGGGGGAATTCATTAATGAAAATTGAGTGGCAGTTCAATTAATATATTTTAGGGATGAGAAAACCAAAATAATTACCTGTAAGGCATGGAACTAGGACCTTATTTCGTTGTTTTTGGTTTCTCAATGCCTAACTTCTCTGTGTGTGTGTGTGCACGCACGCACACGTGCTTAGCCGCCCAGTCGTGTCTGACTCTTTGCTACTGCATAGACTGTAACCCACCAGGTTCCTCTGTCCATGGGATTCTCCAGGCAAGAATACTGGAATGGGTTGCCATTTCCTCCTCCAGGGCATCTTCCCAATCCAGGGATCGAACCCGCAGCTCCTGCTTCTCTTGATTGGCAGGTGAATTCTTTACTACTGAGTTACCTGGGAAGCCCAGTGCCTTGCACATAGGAAGTACTAAATAAATGCTAGTTAAATGAACAACTGGGGAAAGTAGGATTCACTTCTAAGGCCACTGTGATTTCTGTTCGGGGAACCACATGTTCTTGGTGCCATAGGGACAGATTTACATTAACTCAAAGAGGATTTCTGCTTGTTGTATCATTCAGTTCTCTCTCTGGAACTAGTGGTTGAAATTTGACCTATACTGTATTTATCCATTCTGTGTCCTGTCCTGTGGCTTCTTCCTTTGCAAAGCCTTCCTATTTCTTAATTTTTCTGTCTTTCTCTGGCTCAGATGCTGGTGCTTTCCCTGATAGAGAATTACACTAGCCTTCCAGCTGGCCTTTCTGCTTTCAGACCCTTCCCCCTGCAAATATCCTGGCAGGCTGTCTATAGGGTAGTATTACCAACTCACATATCATTTGTACTACCTCTCGCCTAAAAACCAAAACCTTTATCAATGATCCAGTGAGTCCAGTTGAATTTCTTTCCTTGGTATTGAAAATCTTCCCACTCTCACCTAACCTCCTTTTGAGGCTTATCTACAAGGCCTAAAACCTACATCACAAAAGACATAAAACCTATCTACATCCTTGACAATCTAGTTGTTTTACAACACTTCCTCATGCCTGAGGACGTGGTATGAGAACATTTTGTTAACCTGAGAGGTTACCTTTGACACTTGATGGTTATCAGCTTAAGGATGGGGGATGTGTCTTGTGTATCTTTGAATTTATTCCCCAGCACAGCAAATACCATGGTGGAGATGCCCACCAAAGACGCTAACTCTAGCTTCTCTGTGGGTCCCCTGCATGAGTCAGGAGGTGGGACTTGGATGTGGAGGGCCGTCCCTGATGCTGAGGTGCAGGGTTAGGGCACATGAAAAAGGGAGCAGCAGACTCAGAGTGACGGGCAAGATTGGGAGAGCTGATGCTGACGGCACATTTCATGTTTCAACTTTCTACAATTGTTGAATCCCTTTGGGCAATCCTGGTGTTCTCTGTTCTCAGGCTTGCAGAATGGCAGATGAGGAAACACACTCAGAAATGTTCCAAATAATGTCATGGAGGAGAATCAGCTGGGTGAAAATCCCAGTGTAAGCTAGCACAGAGGTCCCCAGGTTGACAGCTTGAAGACATGAACCAGGGATAATAACCAGCTTTCCCATACAGGGGACCAGGATGCCTTATAGGGGCATGACTGGCTCAGCAGGTATTGCAAGGTCAAAAACCTCATTTAAATATAAAGAACAGTCCAAAAATTTCACTGTGCATTAAGATACCCTAGTGTTTGGAGACATCTGGCTATTGTTTTAACATATGTATGTGTGTGTGTGTGTGTGTGTGTGTGTGTGTGCGTAGCCTAAGTGAAGAAGGCTGTAGATGGTGCTAAGACTTTCTGAAGCCACACACCACAGAGCCTAGCGAAATAATTTGTTAACTCCAAAGACAAACCCTGGGTCTAGGACAACTCTGATTTCAAATATTCTCTGAACTCTTCCCAAAATAGCACTCATATTTATTATACCCTGTGCCTTTATATCTCCTGCCCAAAGGATAGCTTTTTTCAATCACAACACCACAGTCACAGACTTTTCTTTGAATACAAATAGAACATTTTCCCTTTGCTGTATCCTACTTTCCTTTTTCTGCTTTGCCTTCTCTCACTGCTCCTCGAGAACTTTCTTTTGCACCTTGCCGGAGGGTCAGCATGCAGAATCAAATCCAAAGTGAAGCTTTATGGAGAAGGGTGGAACCCAGAGGTGCAAAATTCTTTTGTTTCTTGCCATGGATTTTTTTTTTTTTAGCACAATAGTAAGAACCCTTAAAGTTGTAAGAATTAAAATTTCTCTTGAGAAATGTTTACTTATGGTAGAATAAAAGTCAGGAGATGGCAAAGTTGTCACCAGGAATAGAATGTTTTCCAGCTCCAAAAATTCTTTTCAAAGCAAATATGTACATTTGATACCTGCAAGTTTTGAATGTGCAAATAATGACTCAGTAGATGGATGAACCCATGCTCTGTTTTTTTTTTCCCCTCAAGGGTTGGGCCTATTATAACTCTGACTAAAGGTTATATATTTTTTCTTCCCTGTGCATGCTTGCATGCATGCTAAGTTGCTTCAGTCGTGTCCAACTCTTTGCAGCCCTACGAACTGTAGCCTGCCAGGCTCCTTTGTTCATGGGGATTCTCCAGGCAAGAATACTGGAGTGGGTTGCCATTCCCTCCTCCAGGGGATCTTCCCAACCCAATGGTGGAACCTGTATCTCTTATGTCTCCTGCATTGCCAGACATATTCTTTAACACTAGAGCCATCTGGGAAGGCTTTTCTTCACCAACTGATGAACTTTCTGGAATGAGATGTTTTCCATCCCTATGTCTCAAATATATAACATCTGTGGAAAATGCTAAACAGATTTTTATCTCCTAGGGACCCCCTTTGAAAATTCATATTATGGTTTAAGCTAAATAACCTATTCTCACTCTATCAGTTCTTCAGGGACCCCGACTGATGACTTACATCTGGTTACCAAGGGATTTGGTGGGAATCTCCAAGATGTTGGACTCATTTGATTTTTAGTACTCTCATTTTGAGATGGGTGAACAAAACTGCCCTCACATAAGCAAGGCACCTTGAATAATGGAATTTCAAAATGCTTTTAGAATTAGTTCTAGAGATAAACATGTACATACAATCCTAAACTGTAAAGCAACATTTCCTGATGTCTCAGATGTTAAAGACTCTGCCTGCAGTGCAGGAGACTTGGGTTCAACTCCTGGGTCAGGAGGATCCCCTGAAGAAGGGAATGGCTACCCACTCTAATATTCTTGCCTAGAGAATTCCATGGATACAGGAACCTGGCGGGCTGCAGTCCATGGGGTCACAAAGAGTCAGATATGACTGAGTGACTGATGCTTTCACTTTCAAAGCAATATGCTTACATAAAATCACAAACAGTAAGGCAGTATTCAAAGTTAGTTTTCTTAAATATGATGTGCAAAGCAAGGTATTCATGGCTGAATCATTAGCATCAATTGGTATTGCCCTAGCCTTCAACACCTAAAGTTTCTACCTTCCAGGTGAAAAGCAGGCGAGTAAATCAAGTCAACCTACTTGGCACATCATTTCATGAAAGTCTGTAAACTTACCTTCAAAAAAGTTAATCAAAAGCCATTTTTAATTTTTGTTTAAAATTTTTTTTATTGATATACAGTTGACTTACAATGTTGTATTAGTTTCTATTTTACATTTAAATGATTCAGTTTTACATATATTGATATACACATTTTAAATATTCTTTTCCACATGGCTCATCACAGGATATTAAATATAGGTCTCTATGCTGTACAGTAGGACCTTGCTGTTTATTCATTCTATATGTACTAGTTTGCCTCTGCTAATCTCAAAAGAAAGAAAGTGAAATTGGAGTTGCTCCGTCGTGTCTGACTCTGTGACCCCACGGACTGTAGCTTGCCAGGCTCCTCTGTCCATGGGATTTTCCAGGCAAGAGTACTGGAGTGGGTTGACATGTCCTTCTCCAAACTCCCAATCTATCCTTCCCCCACTCAGCAACCACATGTTGCCCCACCCTCCCTCTGGCAATCTCATGTCCATTCTCTATATCTTTGAGTCTGTTTTCTTTCTGTTTTGTAGATGATAAATTCATTTGTGTCATATTTTAGATTCCACATATAAGTGATATAATGTATTTGTCTTTCTATTTCTGATTTCATTTAGTATGATAATCTCAAGAGCAGTTTTAAATGCATAAATTTAATCTGTGACACATCTACAATCTACAGTTATTGGCTACCTGTTTCTTGTGGCCCAGTGGAAAACCACCAAGCCCTGGCGGAGCTCGTTCACCTAGGTGCCACTGGTTCTGAGCCATGTCTCCAGGTGGCCCCTAATCCCTGTCGGGGGCAAGTTGCTTTTGAAGAAGGACCTTGGTTTCCTTTATATCAAGAAATTGTAGGAGGTTATCTCCTGCTTTATGCTTTTGGGTTTAGATCATCTTGAGAATCTTGGAAGCAAGCAGGTGATGCCACCATCTATTTGAATTAACCTATTTTTTTTAAATTTAAAAATCTTTTATTTAATAAATGGTACAAAGCACAATGCCATAAACATTAACAGTTAAAATACCACC
The DNA here is from genome assembly GCF_049115385.1 of Moschus berezovskii. Taxonomy (NCBI): domain Eukaryota; kingdom Metazoa; phylum Chordata; class Mammalia; order Artiodactyla; family Moschidae; genus Moschus; species Moschus berezovskii. Next base: position 128,877,128 of record NC_142460.1, on the reverse strand, counting down.
AAATGAAAAAAATACTATAGAATACACAGTTGCAAAAAGCTACATTAAGTTATTTTACAACTGCCTCAAGCTGCAAAAAGAAAAAACCAATGCCATACCTAAGTTATCCCTCTCTCAAAATAATGCCATTTATATTATAAACCACGAGCTCCCCATCAAAAGACGGGAACTGCTTTTGTTAATTCATATATATATATATATATATATATATATATGACTGTATCACTTTGCTATACACCTGAAACAAACACAACACTGTAAATAAAATATAGTACAATATAAAATAAAAATAAGTAACAGATCTTTGGGGCTTTACACTGAGTTAGAGTTCCTATCAAAAGGATAACAGCACCACAGCCGCACTGAATCCTCATGAAGGAGGCACACGAATGACTGGGTTACAAGAGTTACAGGAATGAGAGCTGCTCACTTCCCAGAAACTACAGCTCACAGAAAGCCAACAAAGGCACGAGATACAGACCATTCACTTATGAATGTGTAAAACTCAAGAGAGTCCACATCACTCCTACAACATGTCGAAAGTGAATTAACCTATTTTTAATCAAATCTTACATGCACAACAAAGTGTTACATTGGGAATTTCTACCAGCCCTCTCTAGTAAGCTATCAGTGGCTTCCCTGATAGTTCAGTTGGTAAAGAAGCTGCCTGCAACGCAGGAGACCCCAGTTCGATTCCTGGGTGAGGAAGATCCCCTAGAGAAGGGATAGGCTACCCACTTCAGTGTTCTTGAGGTTCCCTTGTGGCTCAGCTGGTAAAGAATCCACCTGCAATGTGGGAGACCTGGGTTTGATCCCTGGGTTGGGAAGATCCCCTGGAGATGGGAAAGGCTACCCACTCCAGTATTCTGGCATGGAGAATTCCATGAACTGTATAGTCCATGGGGTCGCAAAGAGTTGGACACGACTGAGTGACTTTCACTCACTTCACTCTCTAGTAAGCAGTGCAGCTGGGATTAGTCCCATTTTATAAATAAGAACATGTAGGCCCAGAGAGGTATAACTTGCCCGAGGTATAACTTGCCCAAGGTATAACTTCAGTTCTTAATATTCCTTTATGCTTCTTATATATAGCTCTGATTGCCATTGGGAAGATTTCATAGAACTTAGAATTCCTGGCAGTAATTCTTAAAATCGATTCTTCAATATTATTTTTGGAGTAAGCTGTGGTTGTGGTTCTGGAAAATTTTTCAGTTAAAAAGTGTTTTTTTTTAAATGTAAAATAGTTTTTTTCCTTTTTAATGTGAAATATGTGATGGCACCATGTTGCCCCCTTATGGAACTTTTGATATATGCAAAGTTCTTTATTGAATTATTCTTTTATTGAACCGAGGCACATAAAACACAATTTACAAGCGTTAGCTTTTCTCAGGGTAACATGTTATCTTACAGTTTTCATCTTTCAAATGTACTATTGCTGAAATTTTGCCAGATTTAAGGAACACGTGATTATGGATAAGTTGACATAAATCTTTTTGAAAACTTTTAACTATATGTCATGGTCCCTATCTCCCACATCCACAAGCCTAATAATTTTGTACACATTTTAAAAATGTATCTGACACAATGGGGTAGTAGTCTTAATATTTTACTAAACTTGGGGCATAAGATGGCTTGTTTCATATTTGTGAAATATTTGGAAATTTGGTTAAGTTTTTTTTAAAAAGTGAGTTTAAGTTCCGGCTCTGCCTCTTGTTGGTTGCATAGCCTCAGGTAAGACTCTTAATTTCTTTGAGCCTCAGCATTCTCCTTTGTAAAATGGAGAGAATGGTGCCATTTGTGACTCATTTGAAACAATTCCTGGTGCAGAGTATGTGTGCAAGAGTAAAACTCGTGAAGTAGTTGTAGTAGCTGTAAGCCCTGGGACTTCATCTCCTCAGTCATTATGTGGGGAAGTTGTACTGAAGGAGGTCCAGGCTCTCTTGGGTTCTTTATCTCTGATCTTAGGGGTGCAGGATAAATGGGGAAGGAGGAGGCACCAAGGTCAGTGTTTTCATCTCCGACCTGGGAAGTCATTCCCTCTCCACCAAACCTGGGAGGAACAGAGATTTCAGTTGATTTGCGAGTGGGGGATCGTGGTGTGGGCCACTGTTTCTGAGCACTGAAGGGGGTTAGATACAGTGGGGGGACTTCAGATATGAGCTCCTTCCAGGCGTGTGCAACCACACAGCCCCAGGACCACACCCCTCAGATGAGACACTGATGGAGAAACAGTCATCTGGTACAGGGGAGCTGGTGGTAGGGAGTGACTGGGGTTGCAGACAACTTGGAATGCCAGGCACTAACAACATCTAGAAATGGAGTGTAGAAGGCCTACTGAAGGAACCCACGCCAGGGAAATTCTGCCTGTTGTCCCAAACACTCACCTTCATCCTGTCAAGAGTAAACAAAGCTGGACAGGTGTTAAAGCTGTGAAAATGGATCTGGTTCTGTAGCTACTGACCGTAGGAGAAAGAGCTGAGCTCCTTTCTGGCTTGTGTAGAGGTGACCAGGCATTTAAAAGAGGAAGGTACGTAGGAGAGAGGGCGGGGGATCCAGCAAAACTGTGGAAATGTGCCTAGACAGCTCTGGGCATGGGCTGGCAATGATGGAATTAGGATTCTGCCTCCTGCCTGTGGAGACTGGGAGACGGGCCCCATCCTCGGATGTTTACACTTCAAAGGAATGGCTTCCAGGTCCTCTAGAAAGACACTACCAGGTTGTAGAAGAAGCAGTACATCTCCTAGGAACAGAGGAAGGATTAGCAATTGTGAGCCCTTTTTAAGGAAATGCTCTAAGAAAGGGAGGTCAAGGCCCATCCTCAGGGGTTGGCAGGGAAGCAGTATATTTGCTGGCAGCATTGTGCTTTCTCAGGCAGGCATTTTGATGGGGTGGGGGAGTGGGTGCTGGGGTCGTTCCAGGGACACAGCCTTGTGTGCTGGAAACCTGGCTCTGCTGAGGCAAAGCAGAGGTTTCAGTGCAGTGCTCACCAGGAGGTCTTCTCTGACCAGTATCACACTGGTGGGCCTCCATCTGTCAGCCTTGGTGGCATTTGGAAACCAGAGCACTCATGGTTGGTCCACTCACTCCACAAGGATTAGTTGGGAGCCTTTAACATGAGGGACAGTGTTCAAGAGTCAGGAGTTTTAGAACTGTTTACTTAAAAAAATACGCACAACCTAAAATTTGAGAGTTATGATTTATTTGGTGGGAATTTTTGGGACTCCAGGGCTTCCCTGGTGGCTCAACTGGTAAAGAATCTACTGCAATGTGGGAGACCTGGGTTTGATTCCTGAGTTGGGAAGATTCCCTGCAGAAGGGAATGGTTACCCACTCCAGTATTCTGGCCTGGAGAATTCCATGGACTACATAGTCCATTGGGTCACAAAGAGTTGGACATGACTGAGTGACTTTCACTTCCCTTTTAGGACTCCAAGCCTGGGAGAGAGCATCTCAAGTAGCCCTGAGAGAACTGCTCCAAGGAGATGGGGGAGAGGGGAGGTACTTTTCTATCTATGGGAAAATGCAAGAGTCTCAGTTCAGTTCAGTTCAGTTCATTCACTCAGTCGTGTCCGACTCTTTGAGACCCGATGAAGCACAGCACGCCAGACATCCCTGTCCATCACCAACTCCTGGAGTTCGCTCAAACTCATGTCCATCGAGTCGGTGATGCCATCCAGCCATCTCACTCTCTGTCGTCCCCGTCTCCTCCTGCCCCCAACCCCTCCCAGCATCACAGTCTTTTCCACTGAGTCAACTCGTCACATGAGGTGGCCAAAGTATAGGAGTTTCAGCTTTAGCAACATTCCTTCCAATGAACACCCAGGATTGATCTCCTTTAGAATGGACTGGTTGGATCTCCTTGCAGTCCAAGGGACTCTCAAGAGTCTTCTCCTGCACCACAGTTCAAAAGCATCAATTCTTCGGCGATCAGCTTTCTTCACAGTCCAACTCTCACATCCATACATGACCATGGGAAAAGCCATAGTCTTGACTAGACGGATCTTGGTTGGCAAAGTAATGTCTCTGCTTTTTATTTTTTTTTTCCTTTTTTTTTTAGGTAATTAATTTATTTTTTATTGGAGGCAAATTATTTTACAATATTATATTGGTTGGTTTTGCCATACATTGATATGAATTTGCCCCGGGTTTACATAAGTTCCCCCTCCTGAACCCCCCTCCCACCTCCCTCCTCCCTTTATCCTCCCTCTGGGTCATCCCCGCATGCCAGCCCTGAGCATCCTATAACATGCATTGACCCTGAACTAGTGATTTGTTTCACATATGACAACATACGTGTTTCAATGCCATTCTCCCAAATCATCCCACCCTCACCCTCTCCCATAGAGTCCCAAAGACTGTTCTATACATCTGTGTCTCTTTTGCTGTCTCGTATACAGGGTTATCATTTGCATCTTTCTAAATTCCATATATATGTGTTAGTATACTGTATTGGTGTTTTTCTTTCTGGCTTACTTCACTCTGTATAATAGGCTCCAGTTTCATCCACCTCATTAGAACTGATTCAAATGTATTCTTTTTAATGGCTGAATAATACTCCATTGTGTATATGTACCAAAGCTTTCTTATCCATTCGTCTGCAGATGGACATCTAGGTTGCTTCCATGTCCTGGCTATTATAAACAGTGCTGCAATGAACATTGGAGTACACGTGTCTCTTTCAATTCTGGTTTCCTCGGTGTGTATGCCCAGGAGTGTGATTGCTGGATCATATGGCAGTTCTATTTCCAATTTTTTGAGGAATCTCCACACTGTTCTCCATAGTGGCTGTACTAGTTTGCATTCCCACCAACAGTGTAAGAGGGTTCCTTTCTCTCCACACCCTCTCCAGCATTTATTGCATGTAGTGTCTCTGCTTTTTAATATGCTATTTAGGTTGGTCATAACTTTCCTTCCAAGGAGTAAGCATCTTTTAATTTCATGGCTGCAATCAGCATCTGCAGTGATTTTGGAGCCCAAAAATATAAAGTCTGACACTGCTTCCACTGTTTCCCCATCTATTTGCCATGAAGTGATGGGACCAGATGCCATGATCTTTGTTTTCTGAATGTTAAGCTTTAAGCCAACGTTTTCACTCTCTTTCACTTTCATCAAGAGGCTTCTTAGTTCCTCTTCATACGTCAAGGTTGTACATTGTCACCCTGCTTATTTAACTTATATGCAGAGTACATCATGAGGAATGCTGGGCTGGAAGAAGTACAAGCTGGAATCAAGATTGCTGGGAGAAATATCAATAACCTCAGATATGCAGATGACACCACCCTTATGGCAGAAAGTGAAGAGGAACTAAGAAGCCTCTTGATGCAAGAGTCTAGGTTTTCTTAAATCATTCCTTTGATATGCACCTCAGCTACCTGGGGCCAGTATCCTGTTTTCAGATCCTGAGTGTCCTTTCCTCAGGGCTCACCATAGGGAGTGGCTACAGTCTGATGGCTGCTAGATGTCAGGGATTCTTTCCTTTCTGAGTTCCTTATGACTCACCAGCTCACCACCCATGGTAGCTGCAATGGTTGGTGCAGCTTGCTGACTGATAAGGCAGGAAATATCCCATTCCTCAGAACTGTTTGCATTTTTCTCTGGTTGTTTTATTTGTGTTAGTTTTACCTTACTAATTAAAAGACGCTTACTCCTTGGAAGGAAAGTTATGACCAACCTAGATAGTATATTAAAAAGCAGAGACATTACTTTGCCAACAATGGTCCGTATAGTCAAGGCTATGGTTTTTCCCGTGGTCATGTATGGATGTGAGAATTGGACTCTGAAGAAAGCTGATCGCCGAAGAATTGATGCTTTTGAATTGTGGTGCTGGAGAAGACTCTTGAGAGTCCCTTGGACTGCAAGGAGATCCAACCAGTCATTCTAAAGGATATCAATCCTGGGTGTTCATTGGAAGGACTGATGCTAAAGCTGAAACTCCAATACTTTGGCCTCCTCATGCGACAAGTTGACTCACTGGAAAAGACTGTGATGCTGGGAGGGATTGGGGGTGGGAGGAGAAGGGGACGACAGAGAGTGAGATGGCTGGATGGCATCACTGACTCGATGGACATGAGTTTGAGTAAACTCCAGGAGTTGGTGATGGACAGGGAGGCCTGGCATGCTGTGATTCATGGGGTCACAAAGAGTCGGACACGACTGAGCGACTGAACGGAACTGAACTGAACTTACCTTAACTAAATAGATAATATCTTTTAGGTTAGAGACCCTATCTTATTTATCTGTCTTCCATTCAGTTTGTAATTTAGTAGAGCCCAACAAATATTCAGTTGAGTTTATTCAATATAATTGAATCACAGAATAAATGAAGAAGGTAAAGGAAAACAAAATTTGAGTAATTTGGTTGTCAAATGGAGAAGAAAAAGAAAATGACAATATCAAAATGATTAAAAAATATTATTTTACTACCCTTTTTGACATGAAGAAGAAACTCAAATTCAGCCTAAAGGCCACTCTAACTTCCCTTATTTCCTGAAATATTGTAAAAAATGTCTGCTATTTGCTTCCCTAATTATTATTAATCTCTGAGATAAACCTGTGTAGGTGATATATTTAACATTGCTGAAAATAGTAAAAATATCAACTAGTGTTAACATTTATCTAAACCCTAAGAAAAAGTACAAAGAATTTTATTCTTCCTAGATGTTAAGAATATTCTCAGATCTTTCCAATTCTGCAGCAAACAGAGTGGGTAACCCTCCGATGGCAGGTTTCCCTGGAGGGAGGCCAAGCTTCAGTTGGCCGAGTTGTAATATTTTCATCTGAGGTGTTGACATAAAGGCTCCCACAACTGCTTCTAAAGGAAGGCCAAGGTTGGGTAAGGGTTAGGGCTAGCACAGAACTGGAAGACATAGGGCTGCTTTTATATAGATACATGCATTTTATCTAGTGGCCTTTCTCCATTATAGCCCCACGTGTCTTAATATATTTCAGTGGCCTCAGTTAGGGTGGTTCTGCCTCCCAGAGGACATTTAGCAGTGTCTGGTTCCAAAGAATAGCAAGGAGAGATAAGAAAGCCTTCTTCAGTGATCAATGCAAAGAAATAGAGGAAAGCAAACAGAATAGGAAAAACAAGAGATCTCTTCAAGAAAATTAGAGATATCAAGGGAACATTTCATGCAAAGATGGGCTCAATAAAGGACAGAAATGGTATGGACCTAACAGAAGCAGAAGATATTAAGAAGAGGTGGCAAGAATACACAGAAGAACTGTACAAAAAAGATCTTCATGACCAAGATAATCACGATGGTGTGATCACTGACCTAGAGCCAGACATCATGGAATGTGAAGTCAAGTGGGCCTTAGAAAGCATGACTACGAACAAAGCTAGTGGAGGTGATGGAATTCCAGTTGAGCTATTTCAAATCCTGAAAGATGATGCTGTGAAAGTGCTGCACTCAATATGCCAGCAAATTTGGAAAACTCAGCAGTGGCCACAGGACTGGAAAAGATCAGTCTTCATTCCAATCCCAAAGAAAGGCAATGCCAAAGAATGCTCAAACTACCACACAATTGCACTCATCTCACACGCTAGTAAAGTCATTCTCAAAATTCTCCAAGCCAGGCTTCAGCAGTACGTGAATCGTGAACTCCCAGATGTTCAAGCAGGTTTTAGAAAAGGCAGAGGCACCAGAGATCAAATTGCCAACATCAACTGGATCATGGAGAAAGCAAGAGAGTTCCAGAAAACCATCTGTTTCTGCTTCTTTGACTATGCCAAAGCCTTTGACTGTGTGGATCACAATAAACTGTGGAAAATTCAGAAAGAGATGGGAATCCCAGACCACCTGACCTGCCTCTTGAGAAACCTGTATGCAGGTCAGGAAGCAACAGTCAGAACTGTACATGGAACAACAGACTGGTTCCAAATAGGAAAAGGAGTACGTCAAGGTTGTATATTGTCACCCTGCTTATTTAACTTATATGCAGAGTACATCATGAGGAATGCTGGGCTGGAAGAAGCACAAGCTGAAATCAAGATTGCTGGGAGAAATATCAATAACCTCAGATATGCAGATGACACTACCCTTATGGCAGAAAGTGAAGAGGAACTCAAAAGCCTCTTGATGAAAGTGAAAGAGGAGAGTGAAAAGGTTGGCTTGAAGCTCAACATTCAGAAAACAAAGATCATGGCATCTGGGTCCATTACTTCATGGGAAATAGATGGGGAAACAATGGAAACAGTGTCAGACTTTATTTTTTTGGGCTCCAAAATCACTGCGGATGCTGATTGCAGCCATGAAATTAAAAGACTCTTACTCCTTGGAAAGAAAGTTATGACCAACCTTGATAGTATATTTAAAAGCAGAGACATTACTTTGCCAACCAAGTTCCGTCTAGTCAAGGCTATGTTTTTTCCAGTGGTCATGTATGGATGTGAGAGTTGGACTCTGAAGAAAGCTGATCGCCGAAGAATTGATGCTTTTGAACTGTGGTGCTGGAGAAGACTCTTGAGAGTCCCTTGGACTGCAAGGAGATCCAACCAGTCCATTCTAAAGGAGATCAGTCCTGCGTGTTCATTGGAAGGACTGATGCTAAAGCTGAAACTGCAATACTTTGGCCACCTCATGCGACGAGTTGACTCAGTGGAAAAGACTGTGATGCTGGGAGGGGTTGGGGGCGGGAGGAGAAGGGGACGACAGAGAAGGAGATGGCTGGATGGCATCACCGACTCGATGGACATGAGTCTGAGTGAACTCTGGGAGTTGTTGATGGACAGGGAGGCCTGGTGTGCTGTGATTCATGGGGTTGCAGAGAGTTGGACACGACTGAGCGACTGAACTGAACTGGAGATATTTTTGATAGTCACAATGGGGGGATTTGCTGCTGGCATCTAGTAGGCAGAGGACAAGGATGCTGCTAAATACCCTACAGTGCATAGAACATCTCCCCACAACAAAGAATCATTCAGCCTAAAATGTCGAGATTGCCAACATGGAGAAACCCGTTCAATCTGAACTGTGTCAGCTAATACTTTACTACTCAGAGTGTGGTCCCCAGAGGACATCAGCATCACTTGGAAGTTTGTGAGAAATGCAGATTCTCAGGATCCACTACAGACTCACTGGATTAGGATCTGCACTTTCATAAGATCCTATCCTCAGGTGGTTCATAGGCACACTCAGTTGAGAAGTATGACCAACACTTTCTGAGAACTACAGCGGGCAAGGCAGGGTGATGAGTGTCTCAGAGTAACCAAATTAAGAAGAGGCAGAATCCCAGATCTGCCTGTGTCCTGTCTGTAAATCCTCAAAACTCACTTCTTCAGCTATTTTTGTTTTTCATTTTCACTTAGGTACCTTTCACTTCTTACTCCCTTTCCTTCCTTCCTTCCTCTCTAGTTACTCTGCTTCATCAAAGCTATATTCTTTTGTCTTTATCCCACATGTGTGCATTGCTTTTTCTAGGTCTTTAATTTTGAGCTACTCTTGATGCCAAAAAGAAAAAAAAAAAAAAAAAGAAAGAAAGGAAAAAAGGCAGACACTTATCTCTTTAATTAAAGAAAATTATCCTAGAGGGAAACGTGGGTAGAATCTGGAAGCACAGCCATACTTTCTGAAATGTGATATAACACAATTAAATTCAACCTTCCTGCACTGAGCCTTCAGTGGTAAGATATTAAAAAGGAAGGCAATAAAGCTTGTCCAGTACTAATTTCATCAGAAGCCAGTGCAATTGGTCTCTTTGATATACCTTTTGTCAACACAGCTTCAGGTTTTGAATAGACAATCTAAAACCCTGGAAATTTGCCATATTGACTTACCAGCAAAATTCTGCTGAACCAAAGTATAATAATAGGACTGATGAAAAAATAAAATTTAGCCTGCACACCATGTCAGTGTACCACAAAATTATGGAAATTTTTTAGCTATTTAGGAATTCTCTCTTTTTAAGTGTTTGCTTATGTCAAGTTCACCATCTATTAACTCCATGTTTCTCTATAGAAAATATGAGTTAAAATTTTAAACCATTGATGCAAACTTCAGTTAAACTTGATGTACATTTTTAAAGCACCTACTGCTTATGAGAACTGGAGTAAGAATTATGGGATATTAAAAGAGATGAAGATACTATCCCTGCCCTAGCTCGTAATCTGATGTGTATGTGTGTTCATGCGTCTGTGTTGGAATGAATGTGAAGTGAGAGTCACTCAATCATGTCCGACTCTTTGTGACCCCATGGACTATATAGTCCTGGGAAATTCTCCAGGCCAGAATACTGGAGTGGGTAGCCTTTCCCTCCTCCAAGGTATCTCCCCAACCCAGAGATCGAACCCAGGTATCCCACATTGCAGGCAGATTCTTTACCAGCTGAGCCACAAGGGAACCCTGAGAATACTGAAGTGGGTAGCCTATCCCTTCTCAGGTGATCTTCCTGACCCAGGAGTCGAAGTGGGGTCTCCTGAATTGCAGATGGATTCTTTAAGTGAATAAGCATATGCAGAAATTTGTTCATAGTGTTTTAATACAGGAATCAACCAAGAGTTGCAGGAGTTTATAATGAAATATACATACCTACTGTCTCTTTGTTCCAGAAAAGTGGATTTTGAAATTAAAAAAATGAAAAATAAGACTGAAGAAGTAAATAAAATAAAGAAGTAAATAAAAATGAAGAATTTCTAGTCCCTAAAATACTGTTTTTTCTCAGTGACATTTTACATCCTGGTTAACAGCTTCAGGAAAGCTTAAGGAGCATAAGCAGACCTGATATTCTCACTCCTATTTATGCCTGTTTTCCCCAGAATTTCTTCATAGCTTTAGTTTTCAAAACATCTCATTGTAACTGCATAACTCTTTTCACTCCCTTTTAAAACTCTGGAGATACCAAAGCAGAAACTTACTCTTTCTGATTGTGAATTTAAGCCATCCACGGAAGACAGTGACACTGTTTTGTAAATACTGAAGAGAACTTACTAAAAGTAATAAGCAGATTTTTAAATTAGTTTAATTGAATAAAATTTATCTTGCTTAGGAATGACTTGAAGAAATATTACCTGTAACAGTCACTATGCAAATTTTTTTCACCTGGCATCTGTTTGAGACTAATAAGGAGGCTCTAGAAGTGATCTCCAACTTTTCTCTGAGTCCTAATTAATATTCAAAAGGACATATGCTATCTAGAAATGACAAGTAATGAGAAAGCTAGTCTTTTTGCTTATACCCTATGACCTTGCAAATGACTGTGCTAAAAATTGCATCAGTATTTGGACTGAATTCTTAAGGTAAATCAAAGGACCTTGAGTCATACTAAAGCTTCATTCAATTAAGCATTAGAAGATTAATTTTTAAAAGAAGCTAGAAAAACTGGTCTTACATGATAAGTTTCATAGGGCAGTGTTCACCTTTTGAAAATGGCAGGTGTGTCCTCACTGTGTGATATTGAAGATTATTAAAGTAGGAGTGTATACTCAGTCATATAAAGCAAATCTACTTCATTAATAATGGTGGCCTTGAATTTTTCAAAAATACTTGTATTTGCCTCAAATTCCATGAATCATGTTCTCTATGAATCAAACCCTGTGTTTCATTTCTCATACATGGCTCTTCTGTAGCCTCCATTCTAACACTGCTGGCTGCTTTTGACTTGATGTTAAATCTTGGAGTTAGGTGGGTTTGTTTTGTTTTTCAAATGAGATAATGAAAAGTTCTCTTTGGAATAAAGGTATGCTGGCACATTAGGAAGCTAAAAGCTAGTGAAGGAACTTTTGAAAGGAATTCAGAAATCCTACTTCTGAGGAAATAGATATAAAGGAATCATATTTTATATAATATTGAACAGATGCACTTCTGTTTTGTCTTGTAATCATTTTTTCTCTTTTAGTCTTTCACCTTCAAGCCTGAACCATGACATCAAAAGATTCAGAGAAGTGGAGTACGGGCTCCATCTGGGCACCCTTTGAACCTAGTGGATCATGAGGATTCTGTAGGTACATCCTGGTTAGACCCCATCCTTGTGGGAGGAAGGAGGTATCAGAGGCAGAGGGAACACATGGTGGCAAAGTTTCTGGGTGACTTTTCTAGACTAAAGTGCTGAACGTGGAGACTTCAGGTGGAGGGAGAGAAGGGGTGAAAGAAGGGTGGATTTTGCACTGTTTCTTGTTGAGAGAAGGAATCTCACAAGGTGATTCTTCTCATGATTGTGTGAGCAACTGCAGAGTCAAGTAGATGGAGTGAGAGCTTGATTTCCCTGAATATCCCTTTCTAGAAACTTCTGAGAATACTGTAGAGAACTATCTAGATAGCTAAGGGCATTGGGTGAAATTAAAAGGGGGGGGTGTGTGACTCCAGTAGGGCAAAGTGACACTAAGCAAGGGTTGGGGGTCCACCTGTGGTGGAGATAGAATGAAGTCAAAGGTCAGACCTCAGCAGACCCAGCTGAGAAAGACTCGACAGTTCCTCAGGCCCAGGAGATGCCAGGTGTGACTCCATGCTCGGAATAGGACATGGAAGGCAGGGGATGGTGACCATGTACCCGGGACCCCACCACCACTCTCTGAGCTGTCATCTTGAAGAAGAGCCGGGGGAGCGGAGGAAGTTTAAAATGCTTTGGCCTGTGCTCTGAAAGTCTGAGTCATATTTGTGGTTTTCTCTCTTAACAGGGTGGGGGCCCTCCCTAAGGAATGTCAGCAATTCTAGAACATAAATAAGCAGAAGGGTTTCTAAGCACAGCCAAGTGTAGGATGGTAAAATTTCCCAGGCTGCCAGACAGATCTGGCTCCCTAATCCTGGGGCCTATTAATGTAATTTACATCAATTGAGTTTTTTCAGTTTCAAGAATTTCTAAGCTGTAAAACTATACAGTAAACTTTGAAGGGTAGGCAAGACCGTAGTGATGGTATTATTGCAGCGTTTGAGCTTTTGGCAGTGAGAAGATTTGCCTTGGGGAGTGTAGCCCCCTGTGGGGAGAGCAGCTGGCTCCTTGTTCTGCTTTGCTCTCGATGTCCATCTTCCCCTTGCTACCTCCAGGCTGACTCTTCCTCTTCTTTCATTTTCAATGGGTCTTTTGTTCCTTGTTGGAACTACCTAATGGGTAGGTTGGGCCCAGGGACCCCAGAATGAAGGCCTCTCAGATAAGCTTTCTAACAGTCAAATAATTACAGTCACCATTGAAGAGGGCACAAAGCCATTTCCTGTAAGGAGAGTACATTCCTTCCATAATGCCTGCCCCAAGAGTTAGAACCACAGGGTGATTAAAGTCTGGCCAAGCAGTTCTCCTTTGTTCATTTCAATTTGTTCTTCATTGCTGCAATGGAGGACAGCATTCCTAGTTTTTGAGGGAACTCTCACTTCTCCCTCCTTATGAATGTTTTTTTTTTTACTAAACTTCTCTTCACTGTCAAGTATGGGAACAAATGTGCAGATGTCCATTAAGAGATTTATGATAAATGGTTATTATCTTATAAATAAATGGTACTTACAAGTGGTATTTATCTTATAGGAGATTATTCATGAATTTGTGCTACTCAATGCCACACCTTTCCTTTTCCCCCACAAAACACCTGTGACGTGAGTGGGTGGTTTGTGGAGCCTAAAGTAACCTATTTTGTTAATGAACAAAAGCAAAGAAAAAGACCAAAGAAAAAGAGATCTAGACAAGAAAGAAAAGGCAGCCACGTTAAAAAAAATGTCCTTTTGAGAACTCAAGAGAGAAACAATCACTCAGCTTTGTAAGGGAAACTGATGGCAGTGGACATATATATATATTTTAATATGCATTTTATGAACATATGTTACTGATGAAGATAATAGAATACATAAAAACAGTACAAGTTCTTGAGACTGTGATCTTATATTAGGGTCAGGGGACTAAGAAGATAGCGGAGAGAAATTCTTCAGGTACAGTTAGACTGAGAGACTCATTTAGTGTGTAATTCATTCCTGCCCATAGAATCATCTGTCCTTCAGCAAAAACATAGGAACTGTCTTCTTTCATGATTCTGGGCAAGAATGAGTGAATAAAATTTTGAGGAAGGTAATTAATTTGCAAGATGTTGTCAATTAAGTCAGAAGAAAAAATGAGAAAAAAGTAGGAAAATGTTCCATTGTGGAATAATTTACTTTTCTTATGGTTAGTGTGAGAATTTTTTAAATTGAAGTATAGTTGTATAATATTATTTAAGTTACAGGTATACAATATAGTGATTCATAATTTTAATTTTATACTCACTTACAGTTATTATAGTTATTGTGACTTCCCTGGTGGCTCAGACGGTAAAGCGTCTGCCTATAATGCGGGGGACCCGGGTTCGATTTCTGGGTCAGGAAGATTCCCTGGAGAAGGAAATGGCAACCCCCTCCAGTACTCTTGCCTGGAAAATCCCCTGGACGGAGGAGCCTGGTAGGCTACAGTCCTTGGGATTGCAAGGAGTCGGACACGACTGAGTGACTTTACTTTCACTTTATAGTTATTGTAAAATATTGATTGCATTCCCCATACTGTACAATATGCCTTTGTGGTTCAGTCTATACCTAACAGTGTGTGCCTGTTAATCCCCTTCCTCTGTCTTGCCCTCCCGCTTCCTTCTTCCCTCTGAGTAGCCACTGTTGTTCTCTGTATCTGTGAGTCTGCTGCTTTTTTGTTATATTCACTGTGTGTGTGTGTGTGTGTGTGTGTGTGTGTGTGTGTGTGCTCAGTCATGTCGGACTCTTTGCGACCCCCATAGCCTGTACCCCTCCAGGCTCCTCTGTCCATGGAATTTCCCAGGCAAGAATCCTGGAATGGGTTTCCATTTCCTACACCAAAGGATCTTCCCGGCCCAGGAATTAGACCTGAATCTCTTGTTATATTTTTTAGATTCCACATAGAAATCATATCCTATGGTTTTTGTCTTACTTTGTCTGACTTCCTTTACTTAGACTATTGCCCTCCAAGTCCATCCATATTGCTACAAATGGCAAAATTTCTCTCTTCTTTATGGCTGAGCAGTATTCCACTGTGTGTATAAAGAAAATCTTTACACATTCATCTGTTGATGGACACTTAGGTTGCTTTCATATCTTGGCATTTGTAAATAATGCTGCTATGAATGTTGGGGTGCATGTATCTTTCCATATTAGAGGGTTTTTTTTAAAAAAATATATACCTAGGAGTGGAATTGCTGGGTCATAGTGCTTCCCTGGTAGCTCAGCTGGTAAAGAATCTACCTGCAATGTAGGAGACCCCGGTTCTCTTCCTGGGTCAGAAAGATCCCCTGGAGAAGGGATAGGTTACCCACTCCAGTATTTTTGGGCTTCCCTGGTGGCTCACAAGGTAAAAAATCCGCCTGCAATGCGGAAGACCTGGGTTTGATCCCTGGGTTGGGAAGATCACCTGGAGGAGGCATGGCAACCCACTCCAGTAATCTTCCCTGGAGAATCCTATGGACAGAGGAGCCTGGTGGGCTACAGTCCATGAGGGTTGCAAAGAGCTGGGCATGACTGAGCAACTAATTACAGCACAGTATGATAGTTCTATTTGTTGTTTTTGGGGAGACCTCCATACTGTTTTCCACAGTGGCTGCACCAATTTACATTTCCACCAACAGTGTACAAGAATTCCCATTTTTTCCATTGTGGAATAATTTTTATGTGCTAGCCCAGTGCTTAGCACATAGTATCTATTGAATCATATTTATAATACATAAGAAAGTAAGTTTCCTAAAAACAACATTTGACAGCCACATGATCCCAAGGCTACTAACTGACACTAATTCTACAGTATCCACTATGTCATGCCACCTCCTGGTTACCTTGATTAAGCACCTACATTGGATGTATGGTCAGCTCTCTGTGTAGGTTGATTCCACATCTTTGGGTTCTACATCCATGGATTCCACCAACTGCAGATTGAGACTATTCAGAAAAGTAATTCAGACAGTTCTGAAAGGCAAAATTTGAATTTACTCTTGAGTCAGCAACTATTTACACAGAACTGACATTGTATTTATATCTATATATTTGGTATAACTTTGTATTAGGTATTATATAAATGATCTAGAGATGATTTAAAGTATAAAGGAGAATATGTAAAGAATATGGGAGGTTATATGCAAATACTGTACCATTTTATATAAGGAACTTGAGCATCCGTGGATGTCAGTATTGGCGGGGGTGCTGGAACCAATCCCCTGCAATATTAAGGGGCAACTATATAGTGGTTTGATGTGAGCTGCTAATAATGAAAGTACTTTCTACCAAATGAAATAAATGCAGACTGTCCAATTAAATTTGAATTTCAGATAAATATCAACCTTTTTTTTTTTTTTTTTTAGTAAACACCTGCCCCAAATATTGCTATGTGGTTCCTGCTGGATCCAGCACTCCATTCTTTCTCTTCTGCCTTGATTCTCATTAATTCATTCACTCAACACACACTTTAATGGGCAGCTTCTCTGTGCTGTGTTCTGGGTGTGGGGGGAAGAAGCAACAGAACTGGCAAGTTCGCTGTCCTCGTGGAGGCGGGAATTAAACCAGGTAAGAAAATACCTCACAGACTTTCAGAAATGTCAAGGGCATCAAAGCAAAGGCAAGGGAGTAATGGGATGGTGAACGAAGGGTAGAGACCACGGCTAAGTCGCCGTCCAGGAAAGACATCTCTGAGACAGTGACATCGGATGTGAGGACAGAACAGTGTGAAGATGTGAGTCACACAGAGATCTGGGACAAAACCGTCAAGTCAGTGTGCTTAGTCACTCAGTCCTGTCTGACTTTTTGTGACCCCACGGACTGTAGCCCACCAGGCTCCTCTGTCCATGGGATTCTCCAGGCAAGAATACTGGAGTGGGTTGCCATGCCCTCCTCTAGGGGATCTTCCCAAGCCAGGGATTGAACCCAGGTCTTCCGCATTGCAGGTGGATTCTGTCCAGTCAGAGAGGACAGCAAATATGCCAGGTAGCTAACCTAAATTTAGAAAGATTAAAAAATTACTTATTTTTAGCAGTACTTCTATTCCCTACCCCCACAATTGTTTTTAATTGTCCATTTTACCAAATGGACAATTTGTATCAAATCAGCAGAAGACGCCAAGGAACTAGGCGACACGGCTTCTCTGCTGCAGCAAGAGATACTATGGGCAAAACCCTGCTTGTTCTCATGGGGCGTTTTTCCTGAGAAATCACCTCCCTGCTCCAGCCCTGTCCTGGATAATGAGAGGCAGCATCTTCTGAAGCCAGCGTCATCCATGCACTGGGGCTTTGAGCAACGGGCAACAGAGTAATCAGGCTGCTCTACTTTAACTTAGTCAGGAGACAAGGTACTAACTTTGTCATAAAAACAGCTCCCCAGGAAAATACAGAATAGTGCCATAGGGAATACTGACCTTAGTTTCTCAATAAAAATTGTTCCCACCTCCTGGCGTGTGGGTCCATACAGTTGGCCACATGCTAAAGATGGCTAAAGTCCTACCTTCGCACTAGATCCTGTCTTGCCTACTCAGTGGCATAGCTTTGGAAAGTATCATTTCTTACTTGCAGACTCCAGTTTTCACCTCTCTACTGCTAATAATGTAAAATCATACTCTTTTCTCACATCTTCTGAAAACCCTCTCTTGACCTCATATCTTCTCCAGCTATTGCTTCATTTCTGAGTCTTGTTTCTGTCATTCATGTATGCGTGAGTGCTAAGTTGCTTCAGGTGTGTCCAACTCTTCGAGACCCTATGAACTGTATCCCGCCAGGCTCCTCTGTCCATAGTATTCTCCAGGCAAGAATACTGGGGTGGGTTGCCATGCCCTCCTTCAGGGGATCTTCCAGGCCCAGGGATTTAACGTGCAACTCTTACATCTATCTCCTGCATTGGCAGAGAGGTTCTTTATCACTAGTGCCACCTGGGAAGCCATGTCATAATTCCTTGAAATAACAGTAATGCTTGCTGGCTCCTGTGTCACTGTTTATCTCTGTAATTCTCTCTGATCAGGCTTTAGGACCCACCATTCCAGGAACACTGCTCTTGTCAAGGCCACATACTCCACCCAGCTGACATCAAGCATCAGGCTCTGCCCTCAGCTTTTGATTGTGCATCCCTTCTGCTCCTGGAAGCAGTTGGCTTCCAGACCCCTCATTCTTGGCTCTTCTCCTGTCTCACTTGACACTCTTTCTCAGCCTCTGCAGATAGTGTGTCCTCATTGCCCTGATTCTAACTGTTGGATGCTCCAGGGTTTTGTTTTCAGATATTTCTTTCTATACTCATTCTCTCAGTGGTTTTATTCTATTTCTATACTTTTTGTGTCCCAAATTTGTCCTTCCAACCAGGACTTCTGCCTTGAATGCCCATCTCCCATATGCAACTATCTATTCAAACTGCTCACAGGCATGTTGTCTGCCTCTATGTCTTTCCTGGGCTGCTTTCACCCTGGTGCCCAGCACCACTGTCTCTCATCTGATGAGCTATAGCAGTTTCTTAACTAGTCTTCCTGTTTCTATCCTTGTCCCTCTGTGGTCTGTTTTGGAGATGGTAGTTGGAGCGATGCTTTGTATGCACGTAGATTGTATCCTGCCTTTCTTAAAGCCCCAGCTTTTCTCTCCGTCAGAGGGAAAGCCTGAGTCCTGACGCTGGCTGCCAATGCCCCCTGCTCTCTGGCCCCTTTGCTCTTCCCTGGCTCACTTTCTCTCTTGCCGCTTCTCACCAGTCAGATCCCTTGTGCCCATGTTCCTTCTCTGCACGGAGTGGTCTTTCTTCGGACCTTCGTGACTCTGTGTTCTTTCAGCTCTCTGTTCATATGTCAAGCCGAGAAACCTCCACTGGCCACTCTATTTAAAATAGTATCCTCATGTCCCCAGTGTGCCATCTCGCTTTCCAGCTTTATTTTGCTCTCAGCACCTGTAACCTTCTAGTGTATATAAGACATACATGCTTGTATACGCTCCTTGCCCTACCTCTCTAGCATATCAGCCCTTCAAGGTCAGGGATTTCTGTTTCCTTCATTACCATATTTGCAGGCCCCAAAAGGGTGCCCTGCAAATGCAGATGATCAGCAAAAATTTATTAAAAGAAAAAGATCATACTTTATCATTTAGTACCTGATCAGCCAGTGGGATAAAACATTTGGAATCAAGAATTAATCTGGTTGCGTTTCAAGAAGCTACTTCAGGAGTCAGTTGCTTTCCCTTAGTTTATCCTAATGGTTTACGAAGTTTCAATTATAAATCGCACTGTAAACAAATTCTGAAAGTAATGATAGTTTCAGTTGTTGTTGTTGTTTAATTGCTAAGTAATGTCTGACTCTTTGTGACCCCTTGAACTGTAGCCCACCATGATCCTCTGTCCATGAGGTTCTACAGACAAGAATACTGGAGAGGGCTGCCATTCCCTTCTCTGGGGGATCTTCATGACCCAGGGATTGAACCTGCATCTTTTGAGTCTCCTCATTGGCAGGTGGATTCTTTACCACTGTGTCATCTGGGAAACTCAATAGTTTCAGTAAATCTACGTGATTATGAATGCTAATAAAGACATAGTTTTCATCTGATTATGGGCTTCCCTGGTGGCTCACTCAGACAGTATAGAATCCAGCAGCAATGCTGGAAACCTGGGTTCAGTCCCTGGGTTGGGAAGATCCCCTGGAGAGAGCATGGCAACCTGCTCCAGTATTCTTGCCTGGAGAATCCCCGTGGACAGAGGAGCCTGGCAGGCTATAGTCCGTGGAGTCACAAAGAGTCGAACACGACTGAGTAACTAAGCATCAGTTCAGTTTAGTTCAGTTGCTCAGTCATGTCCGACTGCAACCCCATGAATCGCAGCACGCCAGGCCTCCCTGTCCCTCACCAACCCCCGGAGTTCACTCAAACTCATATGCATTGAGTCGGTGATGCCATTTAGCCATCTCATCCTCTGTCGTCCCCTTCTCCTCCTGCCCCCAATCCCTCCCAGCATCAGACTCATCTTTTCCAATGAGTCAACTATTCGCATGAGGTGGCCAAGTATTGGAGTTTCAGCTTTAGCATCAGTCCTTCCAGTGAACACCCAGGACTGATCTCCTTTAGGATGGACTGGTTGTATCTCCTTGCAGTCCAAGGGACTTGCAAGAGTCTTCTCCAGCACCACAGTTCAAAAGCATCAATTCTTCGGTGCTCAGCTTTCTTCACAGTCCAACTCTCACATCCATACATGACCATGGGAAAAGCCATAGCCTTGACTAGACGAACTTTGGCTGGCAAAGTAATATATCTGCTTTTTAATATGCTGTCTAGGTTGGTCATAACTTTCCTTCCAAGGAGTAAGTGTTTTTAAATTTCATGGCTGCAGTCACCATCCGCAGTGATTTTGGAGCCTCAGGAAATAAAGTCTGACACTGTTTCCACTGTTTCCCCATCTACTTACCATGAAGTGATGGGACCAGATGCCATGAGTTTTCTGAATGTTGAGCTTTAAGCCAACATTTTTACTCTCCTCTTTCACTTTCATCAAGAGGCTCTTTAGTTCCTCTTCACTTTCTGCCATAAGGGTGGTGTCATATGCATATCTGAGGTTATTGATATTTCTCCCAGCAATCTTGATTCCAGCTTGTGCTTCTTCCAGCCCAGCGTTCCTCATGATGTACTCTGCATATAAGTTAAATAAGCAGGGTGACAATATACAGCCTTGACGTACTCCTTTTCCTATCTGGAACCAGTCTGTTGTTCCATGTCCAGTTCTAACTGTTGCTTCCTGACCTGCATACAGGTTTCTCAAGAGGCAGGTCAGGTGGTCTGGTATTCCCATCTCCTTCAGAATTTTCCACAGTTTATTGTGATCCACACAGTCAAAGGCTTTGGCATAGTCAATAAAGCAGAAATAGATGTTTTACTGAAACTCTCTTGCTTTCTGCATGGTCCAGCGGATTTTGGCGATTTGATCTCTGGTTCCTCTGCCTCTTCTAAAACCAGCTTGAACATCTGGAAGTTTACAGTTCACGTATTGCTGAAGCCTGGCATGGAGAATTTTGAGCATGACTTTACTAGCGTGTGAGATGAGTGCAATTGTGTGGTAGTTTGAGCATTCTTTGGCATTGCCTTTCTTTGGTATTGGAATGAAAACTGACCTTTTCCAGTCGTGTGGCCACTGCTGAGTTTTCCAAATTTGCTTGAATGCAGCACTTTAACAGAATCATCTTTTAGGAGTTGAAATAGCTCAACTGGAATTCCATCACCTCCACTATCTTTGTTCATAGTGATGCTTTCTAAGGGACACTTGACTTCGCATTCCAGGATGTCTGGCTCTAGGTGAGTGATCACACCTTTGTGATTATCTGGGTCATGAAGATCTTTTTAATATAGTTCTTCTGTGTTTTCTTGCCACCTCTTAATATCTTCTGCTTCTGTTAGGTTCGTACATTTTCTGTCCTTTATTGAGCCCATTTTTGCATGAAATCTTCCCTTGGTCTCTCTAATTTTCTTGAAGAGATCTCTAGTCTTTCCCATTCTGTTGTTTTCCTCTATTTCTGTGCATTGATCGCTGAGGAAGGCTTTCTTATCTCTCCTTGCTATTCTTTGGAACTCTGCATTCAAATGGGTATATATTTCCTTTTCTCCTTTGCTTTTCACTTCTCTTCTTTTCACAGCTCTCCTTAGACAGCAATTTTGCTTTTTTGCATTTGTTTTCCATGGGGATGGTCTTGATCCCTGTGTCACGAAACTCTGTCCATAGTTCATCAGGCACTCTATCAGATTTAGTCCCTTAAATCTATTTCTCACTTCCACTGTATAATCATAAGGGATTTGATTTAGGTCATATGTGGATGGTCTAGTGGTTTTCTCTACTTTCTTCAATTTAAGTCTGAATTTGGCAATAAGGAGTTCATGATCTGAGCCACAGTCACCTCCCAGTGTTATTTTTGCTGATTGTATAGAGCTTCTCCATCTTTGGCTGCAAAGAATATAATCATCTGATTTTGGTGTTGACCATTTGGTGAGTCCATGTTTAGAGTCTTCTCTTGTGGTTTTGGAAGAGGGTGTTTGCTATGACCATTGCGTTCTCTTGGCAGAACTCTATTAGCCTTTGCCCTGCTTCATTCCGTATTCCAAGGCCAATTTGCCTGTTACTCCAGGTGTTTCTTGACTTCCTACTTTTGCAGTCCAGTCTCCTATAATGAAAAGGACATCTTTTTTGGGTGTTAGTTCTAAAAGGTCTTGTAGGTCTTCATAGAACCATTCAACTTCAGCTTCTTCAGTGTTACCGGTTGGGGCATAGGCTTGGATTACTGTGATATTGAATGATTTGCCTTGGAAATGAACAGAGACCATTCTGTCGTTTTTGAGATTGCATCCAAGTACTGCATTTCACACTCTTGTTGACCATGATGGCTACTCCATTTCTTCTAAGTGATTCCTGTCCACAGTAGTAGATATAATAGTCATCTGAGTTAAATTCACCCATTCCAGTCCATTTTAGTTCACTGATTCCCAGAATGTCTACGTTCACTCTTGCCATCTCCTGTTTGACCACTTCCAATTTGCCTTGATTCATGGACCTAACATTCCAGGTTCCTATGCAATATTGCTCTTTACATCATTGGACCTTACTTCTTTCACCAGTCACATCCACAACTGGGTATTGGTTTTCCTTTTGCTCCACCCCTTCATTCTTCCTGGAGTTATTTCGCCACTGATCTCCAGTGGCATATTGGGCACCTACTGACCTTGGGACTTCCTCTTTCAGTATCCTATCATTTTGCCTTTTCATATTGTTCATGGGGTTCTCAAGGCAAGAATACTGAAGTGGTTTGCCATTCCCTTCTCCAGTGGACCACATTCTGTCAGATCTCTCCACCATGACCCATCTGTCTTGGGTGGCCCCACTCGGCATGGCTTAGTTTCATTGAGTTAGACAAGGCTGTGGTCCATGTGATCTGATTGACTAGTTTTCTGTGATTATGGTTTCAGTGTGTCTGCCCTCTGATGCCCTCTCGCAATACCTACCATCTTACTTGGGTTTCTCTTACGTTGGTCGTGGGGTATCTCTTCACGGCTGCTCCAGCAAAGTGCAGCCACTGCTCCTTACCTTGGACGAGGGGTACCTCCTCACTGCCACCCCTCCTGACCTTGAACATGGAATAGCTCCTCTCGGCCCTCCTGCGCCTGTGCAGCCACCGCTCCTTGGACGTGGGGTTGCTCCTCTCGGCCGCCGCCCCTGACCTCGGGCGTGGGGAGGAGAGGAGCTACCCCATGTCTGAGGTCAGGGGCGGCGGCCAAGAGGAGTTATCCCACCCCTGAGGTGACTAAACATAGAGCGTGGTAACAATGATCGAAATGACTGAAATTCCATTTGTACATTTTGTGTTGAAATAAATTAACAAGCATTTTAAATAATCATGTGTTATATAAACAATGAAGTATTTATAACTCTTTGCTAGTGTTTTTTAGAAAAATACTTTCTAAAGACCCGGCAGTCTGTGCTACAGACGCCAGAAAGTAATAGATGAGCTAATACTGCCCTCTAGTGGAAAATAGGAAACATACAACATAGGAATCTGATTCTCCAAAGGCTCCATTATTTTAGTTCAGGGAATGCCTCGGGCTGGATGTTTCCAATTTATCATTTGCTTTTATAGTATTGTGTGTTAGTCGCTCAGTCGTGGCTGACTCTTTGCGACCCTATGGACTGTAGCGTATCAGGCTATTCTGTCCATAGGATTCTCTGGGCAAGAATATTGAAGTGGGTTGCCATTTATAGTGAATTACAAATTTTAATTTTATAGTTAAAATCTCAATTACATAAAAGCCTTGAATAAGCAATGTACAAAAAACATATATGACCAGTCAGCTTTTCAAAAATGTGTTCACATTTCATGTGGGATCTTTCTGGACCAGGGATCAAACCCATGTCTCCTGCATTGGCAGGTGAATTCTTAACCACTGAGTCAGCAGGGAAGCCTGGAAATTGGCAATTTGTGCCAAAAAAAATTCACGGGTATGTGCATAACTGCATTGTTTTGATATTTAGCAGTTACAAACCATGTGAATGCTCAACAATAGGGAAGTTTCAAATAAATTACAATCCAGCCCTAGGAGGGTGTCACTGTGGCTATTAGCAATCGTGTTGTAGAATTAATGAAGCTTTCACCTGTAAATTTTATTAGCAAAGAAACTAGTGAGGGAGGCTGTATAGCGAAGCAATAATTCCTGAGCCTGATTTTTCTTTTAACTGCAAATCACCAAGCAGAACTTCTCCAGTACAATGGCACCATTGAAGGCCTTGATTAAGTCTGTCTATTTTTCCATTTGATACTGTGCGTTAGGTATGAACCTGCCTTCTGGGCCCTTCCTAGAAATGGGGGTGGGGAGGGGACACATTGTAGTATTGTGAGAAAACTGCATTGCTTATACAGATAATATTCCACCCAATAAGGAATCATGAGTTTGGAAACAGGAGTGCAGCGATTACAACAAATGAAACAACTAATAATAGGGCAGGATCTTCAAGACACAAGGTAAAGAGAAAAAAGCCATGAGCTGGACAGTCTTGCTATCCTTGGTGTCAGTTTACGTGTACCTTTTATTTTTTTTAAGACTCTGGATACCAAGGACCCTGGCAGCAGTGGTGGCCTGAGGGAAGGGAACTGTGGAAACTGGGAGGTGCAGACAGAGACTTCCTTTATTTTCACTGCAAAGCTTTTGTGCATCTGACCTCCCCCATCCTGACCTATGGATCACTTCATCAGATTACAGAGACAAAGCCACCATACAAAAATATCTACCCAAAGAAAACTTTGTCATTGAAAAATGCTTCCAGTCCTCAGAGTTTGGCTTCTTTGTTCGGAGCAACATCAAAACGTTATGCATTTAGTTAAAACCCATTTTTAGGCTTTTAGTCAAGTGCTCTCATGTTTTTTATTTCCCATTGCGTGATTTCTGAAATCCCATTTGGTCAATAAAGTGATTTTTATCTGAACTATTAATTGCAATATATGAAAGTAAATAATAAATGTAAGACATTAATTACAGAATCCCTACTTCTAAAAAAATTAGATAAAATCCCAGGAAGATGTACTGTTTCTGTGAAGGTAAGACCATTTCTTTCATATACATAAAGTTACATCTTCATGCTCCAGTGCAGATGGCTTGCAATATAAAAAGACTGACAACTAGAGTTATAATTAGGTTTTGCTTGTTTCCTTTGGAGTTTATAGTCCAGAAAGCTCATAGAAATGATGAGAGTCTTATAACCTCTTCTGGGTTGATTTGTGCCCCAGCTTTATCCCCCACCCCCAGTCTTATGCTGAAGTCCGAAGCATCCCATCCCCCACCTAGAATGTGATCTTATTTGGAAAAAGTGTCCTGGTAGGTATAATTAGTTAAGATGAAGTCGTATTGGAATAGGGTGGGCTTTAATCCAATATGATATTGGTGTCCTTATGAAAAGGGGACATTTGGACACAGACATGCACACAGGGAGCACACTGTGTGAAGATAAATGCAGAGTTTGGGGTGATGGTTCTACAAGCCAAGGAAAGCCGAAGACTGTCAGCCAAATACCAAAAGTCAGGGGAGAGGCATGAAACAGATTCTTTGTCACAGCCTTAAGAAGGAACAGACTCTGCCAACATATCTATCTTCAACTTCTAGCCTTCCAAATTGTGTGTTCTGGAAAAACAATAAGCTCTCTTTTAAGTTACTCTAGCAAATGAATATACCTCCTAACCCAAATGAAATCAATCAGGAAAACAAACTTGAAAAAGTGAAGACAGACCGTCCTAGAGGGGCCAGAGCACCCTCTCCTTAAAAAAATTAAAATGTTTTTTAATGGTGAAAGAAGACTCTATGTGCAAACAGCAAAAAATGAGGGAGTCCAATTCCCAAAGAAGCAAGAGCTCAATAGGTGTAACTGAATAGTAACCACACATGCCTGCCTTGGTACTGAGTGCTTTACTTAGATAACTACTCAGTTCAGTTCAGTTCAGTCGCTCAGTCGTGTCTGACTCTCTGCGACCCCATGAATCACATAACTCCAGGCCTCCCTGTCCATCAACATACTTTGTCATCCCCTTCTCCTCCCACCCCCAATCCCTCCCAGCATCAGAGTCTTTTCCAGTGAGTCAGCTATTCTCATGAGGTGGCCAAAGTATTAGAGTTTCAGCTTAACCATCAGTCCTTCCAATTAATACCCAGGACTGATCTCCTTTAGCGTGGACTGGTTGGATCTCCTTGCAGTCCAAGGGACTCTCAAGAGTTTTCTCCAACACCACAGTTCAAAATCATCAATTCTTCGGCGATCAGCTTTCTTCACAGTCCAACTCTCACATCCATACATGACCATGGGAAAAACCATAGCCTTGACTAGATGGACCTTGGTTGGCAAAGTAATGTCTCTGCTTTTTAATATGCTATCTAGGTTGGTCATAACTTTCCTTCCAAGGAGTAAGCGTCTTTTAATTTCATGGCTGCAATCAGCATTCGCAGTGATTTTGGAGCCCCAAAAAATAAAGTCTGACACTGTTTCCACTATTTCCCCATCTATCTCCCATGAAGTGATGGGACCAGATGCCATGATCTTTGTTTTCTGAATGTTGATCTTCAAGCCAACCTTTTCACTCTCCTCTTTCACTTTCATCAAGAGGCTTTTTAGTTCCTCTTCACTTTCTGCCATAGGGTGGTGTCATCTGCATATCTGAGGTTACTGATATTTCTCCCGGCAATCTTGATTCCAGCTTGTGCTTTTTCCAGCCCAGCATTCCTCATGATGTACTCTGCATATAAGTTAAATAAGCAGGGTGACAATATACAACCTTGACATACTCCTTTCCCTATTTGGAACCAGTCTGTTGTTCCATGTCCAGTTCTAACTGTGGCTTTCTGACCTGCATACAGGTTTCTCAAGGGGAAGGTCAGGTGGTCTGGGATTCCCATCTCTTTCAGAATGTTCCACAGTTTATTGTGATCCACACAGTCAAAGGCTTTGGCATAGTCAATGAAGCAGAAATAGATGGTTTTCTGAAACTCTCTTGCTTTCTCCATGATCCAGCGGATGTTGGCAATTTGATCTCTGGTGCCTCTGCCTTTTCTAAAACCTGCTTGAACATCTGGGAGTTCACGGTTTACATATTGCTGAAGCCTGGCTTGGAGAGTTTTGAGCATGACTTTACTAGCATGTGAGATGAGTGCAATTGTGTGGTAGTTTGAGCATTCTTTGGCATTGCCTTTCTTTGGGATTGGAATGAAGACTGATCTTTTCCAGTCCTGTGGCCACTGCTGAGTTTTCCAAATTTGCTGGTATATTGAGTGCAGCACTTTCACAGCATCATCTTTCATGATTTGAAATAGCTCAATTGGAATTCCATCACCTCCACTAGCTTT
Organism: Moschus berezovskii; assembly: GCF_049115385.1. Lineage (NCBI taxonomy): Eukaryota > Metazoa > Chordata > Mammalia > Artiodactyla > Moschidae > Moschus > Moschus berezovskii. The sequence goes on along the minus strand of NC_142460.1, from coordinate 128,849,869 downwards.
GTTCGTAGTAATGCTCTCTAATGTCCTCTTGACTTCACATTCCAAGATGTCTGGCTCCAGGTGAGTGATCACGCCATCATGATTATCTTGGTGTGAAGATCTTTTTTGTACAGTTCTTCTGTGTATTCTTGCCACCTCTTCTTAATATCTTCTGCTTCTGTTAGGTCCATACTATTTCTGTCCTTTATCGAGCCCCTCTTTGCATGAAATGTTCCCTTGATATCTCTAATTTTCTTGAAGAGATCTCTTGTTTTTCCTGTTCTGTTGTTTTCCTTTATTACTTTTCATTGATCACTGAGGAAGTCTTTCTTATCTCTCCTTGCTATTCTTTGGAACTCTGCATTCAGATGCTTATATCTTTCCTTTTCTCCTTTGCTTTTCACTTCTCTTCTTTTCACTGCTATTTGTAAGGCCTCCTCAGACAGCCATTTTGCTTTTTTGCATTTCTTTTTCTTGGGGATTGTCTTGATCCCTGTCTCCTGTGCAATGTCACGAACCTCTGTCCATAGTTCATCAGGCACTCTGTCTATCAGATCTAGTCCCTTAAATCTATTTCTCACTTCCATTGTATATTCATAAGGGATTTGATTTAGGTCATATCTGAATGGTCTAGTGGTTTTCCCCACTTTCTTCAATTTAAGTCTGAATTTGACTGTGAGGAATTCCTTATGAGACACAGTCAGTTCCCCGTTTTGTTTATGCTAACAGTATAGAGCTTTTCCATCTTTGGCTGCAAAAAATATAATCAATCTGAATTCAGTGTTGACCATCTGGTGATGTCCATGAGTAGAGTTGTCTCTTGTGTTGTTGGAAGAGGGTGTTTGCTATGATCAGTGTGTTCTCTTGGCAAAACTCTATTAATCTTTGCCCTGATTCATTCCGTGCTCCAAGGCCAAATTTGCCTGTTTCTCCAGGTGTTTCTTGACTTCCTACTTTTGCATTCCAGTCCCCTATAATGAAAAGGACATCTTTTTTTGGGTGTTAGTTCTAAAAGGTCTTGTAGGTCTTCATAGAACCGATTAACTTCGGCTTCTTCAGCGTTACTGGTTGGGGCATAGGCCTGGATTACTGTAATATTGAATGGTTTGCCTTGGAAACGAACAGAAATCATTCTGTCATTTTTAAGGTTGCATCCAAGTACTGCATTTCAGACTCTTTTGTTGACCATGATGGCTACTCCATTTCTTCTAAGTGATTCCTGTCCACAGTAGTAGATATAATGGTCATCCGAGTTAAATTCACCCATTCCAGTCCATTTTAGTTCACTGATTCCTAGAATGTCTACATTCACTCTTGCCATCTCCTGTTTGACCACTTCCAATTTGCCTTGATTCATGGACCTAACATTCCAGGTTCCTATGCAATATTGCTGTTTACAGCATCGGACCTTGCTTCTATCACCAGTCACATCCACAACTGGGTATTGTTTTTGCTTTGGCTCCATCCCTTCATTCTTTCTGGAGTTATTTCTCCACTGATCTCCAGTAGCATATTGGGCACCTACAGACCTGGCGAGTTCATCTTTCAGTGTCCTATCTTTTTGCCTTTTCATACTGTTCATGGGTTTTTCAAGGCAAGTATACTGAAGTGGTTTGCCATTCCCTTCTCCAGTGGACCACATTCTGTCAGACCTCTCCACCATGACCCGTCCGTCTTGGGTGGCCCCACACAGCATGGCTTAGTTTCATTGAGTTAGACAAGGCTGTGGTCCATGTGATCAGATTGGCTAGTTGTCTGTGATTGTGGTTTCAGTCTGTCTGCCCTCTGATGTCCTCTCTCAGTACCTACCGTCTTACTCGGATTTCTCTTACCTTGGACTTGGGGTATCGCTTCACGGCTGCTCCAGCAAAGCGCAGCCACTGTGCCTTACCTTGGCCGTTGGGTATCTCTTCTCAGCTGCTGCCCCTGACCTTGGACGTGGGGTAGCTCCTCTCCGCTGCTCCTGTGCCGTCGCAGCCGCCTCTTTTCATGCAAAGATGGGCACACTAAACAGCAGAAATGGTATGGACCTCAGAGAAATAGAAGATATTAAGAAGAGGTGGCAAGAATACACAGAAGAGGTCCAGGGAACAAGTTGTCAGAGGAGTACGTGGACATGGAGTACATCTATCTCCATGGATACCTCAGGAATATAACTTCAGACACAGAAGTGCATGCAGAACTCCAGCTGAGAGTGGACAGTAATACCTGAGGACTTGGGTTTGTCCCTGTGAGGACAAGAAAAGAATATATAGAACCATGTGGAAAAGAATATATAGAACCATGCAACACTTGGTACAATGAAGGAACTAGGGGGAAAAACAGGAGTGTTAGTAGGACTGGGCCTGCCCTCGGCTGCTGGGGGAACTGAAGCAGGGGTCAATCCCCACATCGCAGCAATTATCTGAGTCAAAGGAGAAACATTTAAGTTTGAGAGTGAAACAGCTGATCTGTGGCAGCCTAGATGGAATGAGAATCAGACAGTCCTTTCCACAGCCATACATACCCTGGACAGGGACACAGGTCCCCTAGAAGTTGCAGCGGCTGGGAGCTGGAGTTTAGGGATTGTGGAGCAATCCCAGGGCAAGGTCTGCTGTTGACTGTGGAGGGATAGATCGAGGGGATGTGAGGGAGGAGATTGTGGTGGGAAATGCCTGTGGAGGAAAGCCAGGCAGCCATGGAAGCAAGGCAATACTGCTGAGTCATGCGTAGGGGCTGGAGCCATCACCATAACCTCTCTCTCCCTACAGCCAGCATTGGCAGCTGAACAATAGAAAGACTGGCCCATCAAATGCCTGACGCACTGAACTACAGAGTAGGACCCCACCCAGCGTGCCCATTTAAGTGCCAATCTACAGAGTAGGACCCCAGCCAGGGTGGCCCCTCTATGTGCCTGACATGCCGAACAGCAGAGAAGGACCCTAGACAAGGGAGCCCTTTTAGTGCCTGAATGAGTGGAGTGATGGAGAAAGACTAGCCAAAAAGGCCTTCTGATCGACAGCTACAAGAGGCTCAAAAAGAGACTTTGATGGGGTAATAACTCCTGTGGTGGAGGCAGTCTGTGTCCCTGTACACTTGGCGCTGCCAGGGTCCCCACAAGCCCAGCAGCTGTGCCACCTTCACTCTCAACTCTCACTGGGGCACAATTGTTACAGGCAAAAAAAAGTCTTGCGTCTATGCATGCAGGGTGCTTTGGTAATGTCCAACTCTGTGACCCTGTAGACTGTGGCCTGCCAGGCTTCTCTGTCAGGGAGCAGAGTTCTCCAGGCAAGAATACTGGTGCCTATTGGCCAACACTGGTTGCCATATCCTTCTGGAGCACTGTATTTCCTGCTGCCCTAGCTGCCAACTCCCCTGAGTATCTGGTCCTGCCAGAACCCTTGCAACCCAAGCAGCTGCACCACCTCCACACCTGGCCCTCACAGGGACAAACCCAAGTCCTCCAGGACAGCCTCAGGAGCAAACCCCGGTGGATGACCCGAATACAGAGGTGGAAATAAAACCATAAATGAAACCCAGGGGCAGTGTGCCTAAGGAAGAAGACCTAAAACCTTCCCACCAGCTGTACAAGCTGCAGATTAAATCCACACAATCAACTAGGCAGACTACGTCTATGGAACATATAAAAGGTCATTGAGAGCTCCCACAAAAGAAAGCACACTTGTTCTGATAGCTGTGGACATTGAGGCCAAGAACACACAGGAATAGGGCCAGATTATAATCTGAACTGCTCCCACAGCAGGTCCAGAGATCAGCATAGTGTTGGAGGGCATTCTACGGAGCTGAGGTGAACTGTAACTCCCAGTGAGGGAAAGGACTCTGACAGCAGTGACTGAAAAAAGAAAAAGAAACATGTATTATCCTCATGTTTTGATTGTTCTGTAGATTCTTTTGGATTTTTTTCTTTTTTTCTTTTCCTTTATTTCCCCCTTCTGTTGTAGTTGTTGATTTTATTGGCACTGTGAAATCTAATTAAGCTTTTTTTTCCCCCCTCAGTCACATTTTTTTCTGTTGTTATAAACCTCTGCCTCTACATTGGGCTTTTGCAGTTTTGTGGAGTTTTCCTTTTTTCTTTCTTGATCCATTTTTTTCCTCTTCACTTTTTAATAATTTTATGTTTTAATATTTTTAAACCTACTATATTTTCTACATTCATTCCTTTGTTTGCCTTTCCTACTGTTCTTTTCCCCTTGCAGTTCAGTTCAGTCATGTCCGACTTTTTGCGACCCCATGAATCACAGCACGCCAGGCCTCCCTGTCCATCACCAACTCCCGGAGTTCACTCAAACTCATGTCCATCGAGTCAGTGATGCCATCCAGCCATCTCATTCTCTGTCGTCCCCGTCTCCTCCCGCCCCCAATCCCTCCCAGCATCAGAGTCTTTTCCAGTGAGTCAACTTGTCGCATGAGGTGGCCAAAGTATTGGAGTTTCAGCTTTAGCATCAGTCCTCCCAATGAACACCCAGGACTGATCTCCTTTAGAATGGACTGGTTGGATCTCCTTGCAGTCCAAGGGACTCTCAAGAGTCTTCTCCAACACCACAGTTCAAAAGCATCAATTCTTCGGTGATCAGCTTTCTTCACAGTCCAACTCTCACATCCATACATGACCATGGGAAAAACCATAGCCTTGACTAGACGGACTTTTGTTGGCAAAGTAATGTCTCTGCTTTTTAATATGCTATCTAGGTTGGTCATAACTTTCCTTCCAAGGAGTAAGCGTCTTTTAATTTCATGGCTGCAGTCAGCATCTGCAGTGATTTTGGAGCCCAAAAAAATAAAGTCTGACACTGTTTCTACTGTTTCCCCATCTATTTCCCATGAAGTGATGGGACCAGATGCCATGATCTTTGTTTTCTGAATGTTGAGCTTCAAGCCAACCTTTTCACTCTCCTCTTTCACTTTCATCAAGAGGCTTTTGAGTTCCTCTTCACTTTCTGCCATAAGCGTGGTGTCACCTGCATATCTGAGGTTATTGATATTTCTTCCGGCAATCTTGATTCCAGCTTGTGCTTCTTCTAGCCCAGCGTTCCTCATGATGTACTCTGCATATAAGTTAAATAAGCAGGGTGACAGTATACAACCTTGATGCAGTTAATCTTTAATGTATATAAGTCTTCTTCATCTACCTCTATTTAACTTTGCATATTTATTCTTTCTTTCCTTTCCTCTCAACATACTTCTTAGTTTTGTTTTCATTACTTTATTCCCCACTTGGCACGTTGCTTTAGTTTTGTTTTCCCATTTGTGCTTTAGCTAACTGGTAAATATTAATTTAGTTTCCTTTGTTTGCTGGGTCAGTCTACTGTACTTTATTTTTGTTGGCCTGTTTTGACTTTGATCATTGGTGTAGATATATGTGTGTATATTCCATTATTGTAATTATTATTTGCCTGATTTCGTAATGGTCATTTGTCTGGGGCCAACTTTGGTTTCTCATTTTTGGATATTTGTTTCAGTATCACTTAATGCAATAACAAAACATTTGTAGAATCTTCATTCCTGATCAGAGATCGAGCCCTGAGCCTTTGGAGTGAGAACACTGACTCCAAGACCCTAGACTACCAGAGAACTAACTATAGGGAATATCAAATAGTGAGAACTCACACAAAGGAAACCACTTGAATATAAGACCCAGCATCACTCAACCACCAGTAGCACCCTGTGCAGGATGTCTCATCTAAACAACAAACAAAACAAAACCACAAACCCTGTCATCAGCAGACAAGATTACCACAACACTTAGCCTTGCCCATCAGAGGAAAACCAAACAAACAAAAACTCAGCACAAATCTCACCCTATATGAAACTTACACAAACCACTAGACCAACCTTAGGAGGGCAGAAACCAAAGAATTCAACCTTGAAGCCTGGGAAAAGGAGACTTCAAACACAATAAGTTAAAAAAAAATAAGGAAAAGGCAGAGAAATACTGCACAAATGAAGGAACAAACTAGAAACACAGAAGTCCGAATACATGAAGAGGAAATAGGCAAACTACCTGAAAAAGTATTCAGAATGATGATAGTAAAGATGATCAAAAACCTGGAAAGCAAAATGGAGAAAATTTAGGGATGAATCAACAAAGACCTCGAAGAATTAAAGAATAAAATTATGGAGACAAACAGCACAATTACTGAAATTAAAAATATACTCTAGAAGAAATCAATAGCAGAATATTTGAAGCAGAATGAATCAGTAAGCTGGAAGATAAAATGGTGGAAATAACTTCTGAAGAGCAGAATAAAGTAAAAAGAATGAAAAGAACTGAGGGTAATCTCAGAGACCTCTGGGACAACATCAAATGCACCAACATTCGAATTATAGGGATCCCAGAAGAAGAAGAGAAAAAGAAAGGGTATGAGAAAATTTTTGAAGCGATTACAGTTGAAAATTTCCTCAATTTGGAAAAGGAAATATCCAATCAAGTCCAAGAGGCACAAGGAATCCCATACAGGATAAACCCAAGGAGAAAAATGCCAAGACACATAATAATTAAACTAACAAAGACTAAACACAAAGAAAAAATATTAAAAGCAGCAAGGGAGAAGCAACAAGTAACATACAAAGGAAATTCTATATGCTTGACAGCTGATCTTTCAGCAGAGATTCTGCAGGCCAGAAGGGAATGGCAGGATATATTGAAAGGGAAAAATCTACAACCAAGATTACTGTACTTGACAACGATCTCATTCAAAATTGATGGAGAAATAAAAAGCTTTTCAGATAAGCAAAAGTTAAGAGAATTCAGCACCACCAAACCAGCTTTACAATAAATGTTAAAGGGACTTATATAGTCAAGAAATACAAGAGAAGAAAAAAGATCTACAAAATCAACCCATAACAATTAAGAAAATGGCAATAGGAACATATATATCAATAATTACTTTAAATGTAAATGGATTAAATGCTCCAACCAAAAGACACAGACTGGCTGAATGGATACAAAAACAAGACCCATATATATGCTGTCTACGAGAAACCCACTTCAGACCTCAAGACACATATAGACTGACAGTGAGAGGATGGAAAAATATATTCCATGAAAATGGGAAGCAAAAGAAAGCTGGAGTAGCAATCCTCATATCAGGCAAAATAGACCTTAAAATGGAGAAGATTACAAGAGATAAGGAAGAACACTACATAATGATCAAGGGATCAATCCAAGAGGAAGACATAACAATTGTAAATATCTGGGCATCCAACATAGGAGCACCTCAAAACATAAGACAAACACTAGCAGACATAAAAGGAGTATTGTATTGTATTGTACACAATTGTATTGTAACACAACAATAGGAGGAAACTTTAATACCCTCACCAATGGACAGATCATCAAAACAGAAAATTAATAGGGAAACACAAATCTTAAATGATACATTAGATGAGATGGATCTCATTGATATCTTAGGACATTCCATCCAAATGCAGAAGATACGATTTCTTCTCAAGTGCACATGGAACATTCTCCATGATAGACCACATCTTGGATCACAAATTAAACCTCAGTAAATTTAAGAAAATTGAAATTGTATCAAGCATCTTCTCTGACCACAATGCTATGAGACTAGAAACACAAACACATGGAGATTAAACAACACGTTTCTAAATAACCAACAGGTTATTGAAGAAATGAAAATGGAAATCAAAAAATTTCTAGAAACAAATGACAACAAAAATATGACAACTCAAAACCTATGGGATGCAGCAAAAGCAGTTCTAAGAGGGAATTTTATAGCAATACAATCTTACCTCAAGAAATAAGAAAAACATTGAAAAGACAACCTAACTTCACACCTAAAACAACTGGAGAAAGAACAAAAAACACCCAAAATTAGTAGAAGGAAAGAAATCATTAAAATCTGAGCAGAAATAAATGAACAAAGAAACAATAGTAAATATTAATAAAACTAAAAGCTGGTTCTTTGAGAAGATAAACAAAATTGACAAATCTTTAGCTAGACTCATCAAGAAAAAGAGAAGAATCAAATCATCAGAATTAGAAATGAGAAAGGAGAGGTTACAACAGACAATGAAGAAATACAAAGGATTATAACAGAATATTATGAACAACTATATGGCAGTAAAATGGATAATCTGGAAGAAATGGACAGATTCTTAGAAAAGTTCCAATCTTCCAAGACTGAACCAGTAAGAAATAGAAATTATGAACAACCCAATTACAAGCACTGAAATTGAAGCTGTGATAAAAAATCTCCCAAAAAACAAAAGCCCAGGACCAGATGGCTTCACAGGAGAATTCTATCAAACATTTAGAGAAGAGCTAATGCCTATCCTTCTAAAACTCTTTCAGAAAATTGCAGATGAAGGAACACTTCCAAACTCATTCTATGAGGCCACCAAAACAAAACACAACACACAAAAAGAAAACTACAGGCCAATATCACTGATGAACAACATGAACATGTTGAGCAAAAATCCTCAACAAAATTTTAGCAAACAGAATTCAACAACACATTAAAGGCTCCTACACCATGATCAAGTTGGGTTTACTCCAGGAATGCCAGGATTCTTCAATATATTCAAATCAATCAAGGTGATACACCATATTAACAAATTTAAAGATAAAAAACATATGATAATAGATTCAGAAAAAGCCTTTGACAAAATTTAGCACCTATTTATGATCAAAACTCTTCAAAAAATGGGCATAGAAGGAACCTACCTCAACATAGTAAAGGCCATATATGATAAGCCTACAGCAAACATTATTCTCAATGGTTAAAAACTGAAGGCATTCCCCCTAAGAACAGGAACAAGACAAGGGTGCCCTCTTTGACCACTATTATTCAACATAGTTCTGGAAGTCTTAGCTACAGCAATTAGAGAAGAAAAAGAAATAAAAGGAATCCAGTTGGAAAAGAAGAAGTAAAGCTCTCACTGTTTGCACATGACATGATACTCTATACAAAAAAACCTAAAGACAGTATCAGAAAATTACTAGAGCTAATCAGTGAGTTTAGCAAAGTTACAGAATACAAAATCAATACACAGAAATCACTCGCATTTCTATATACTAACAATGAAAACTCAGAACGAGAAATTAAGGAATCAATCCCATTCAGCATTGCAACAAGAAGAATTACTTATCTAGGGATAAACTTCCCTAAGGAGACAAAATAACTGTACATGGAAAATTATAAGGCACTAATGAATGATATCATAGATGACATAAACAGATGGAGAGATATTCCATGTTCCTGGGTATGAAGAATCAATATTGTGAAAATGACTATACTACCAAATGCAATCTACAGATTCAGTGCTATCCCTATCAAATTACCAATGGCATTTTTCACAGAACTAGAACAAAGAATTTCACAATTCATATGGAAACACAAAAGACCCTGAATAGCCAAAGCAGTCTTGAGAAAGAAGAATGGCACTGGAGGAATCAACCTTCCTGACTTCAGATTATACTACAAAGTTACAGTCATCAAACCAGTATGGTACTGGCACAAAACAGAAATATAGACCATTGGAACAAGATAGAAAGCTCAGAAATAAACCCATTCACCTATGGGTACTTTATTTTTGGCAAAGGAGGAAAGAATATACAATGGGGAAAAGACAGCCTCTTCAATAAATGGTGCTGGGTAAACTGCACAGCTACATGTAAAAGAATGAAATTAGAACACTTTCTAACACCATACACAAAGATAAACTCAAAATGGATTAAAGACCTAAATGTAAGACCAGAAACCATAAAACTCTTAGAGGAAAACATAGGCAGAACACTAGATGTCATAAATCAAAGCAAGATCCTCTATGACCCATCTCCTAGAGTAATGGGAATAAAAACAAAAGTAAACAAGTGGGACCTGATTAAACTTAAAAGCTTTTGCAGAGCAAAGGAAACGATAAGCAAGGTGAAAAGACAACCCTTAGAATGGGAGAAAATAATAACAAATGAAACAGCTGACAGAGGATTAATTTCCAAAATATGCAAGTAGCTCATACAGTTCAATACCAGAAAAACAAACAACCCATTCAAAAAGTGGGGAAAAGACCTAAACAGACATTTCTCCAAAGAAGACATACAGATGGCTAGCAAACACAGGAAAAGATGCTCAACATTGCTCATTATTAAAGAAATGCAAATCAAAACTACAATGAGATATCACCTCACACTGGTCAGAATGGCCATTATCAAAAAGTTTACAAACAATAAATCTGGAGAGGGTGTGGAGGAAAGGGGTGCTCCTGCACTGTTGATAGGAATGTAAATTGATACAGCCACTTTGGAAGATGGTATGCATATACCCTGAGGAAACCAAAATTGAAAAAGCACATGAATCCCATTGGTCATTGCAGCACTATTTATGATAGCTAGAACATGGAAGCAAGCTAGATGTTCATCGACAGATGAATGGATGAAGAAGTTGTGGTACATATACACAATGGAATATTACTCAGCCATAAAAGGAACACATTTGAGTCAGTTTTGATGAGGTGGATGAACCTAGAACTTAATATACAGAGTGAAGTGAGTCAGAAAGAGAAAGATAAATATTGTATTCTAACACATATAAATGGAATCTAGAGAATGGTACTGAAGAACTTATTAACAGGGCAGCAATGGAAAAACAATCATAGAGAATATACTTATGGACATGGGGAGAGCGGGGGAGAGGATGAGATATATGGAAAGAGTAACATAGAAACTTACATTCAGTTCAGTTCAGTTCAGTCGCTCAGTTGTGTCCGACTCTCCGCGACCCCATGAATCACAGCACGCCAGGCCTCCCTGTCCATCACCAACTTCCGGAGTTCACTCAAACTCATGTCCACAGAGTCGGTGATGCCATCCAGCCATCTCATTCTCCGTCGTCCCCTTCTCCTCCCGCCCCCAACCTTTCCCAGCATCAGAGTCTTTTCCAGTGAGTCAACTCGTCGCATGAGGTGGCCAAAGTATTGCAGTTTCAGCTTTAGCATCAGTCCCTCCAAAGAACATCCAGGATTGATCTCCTTTAGAATGGACTGGTTGGATCTCCTTGCAGTCCAAGGGACTCTCAAGAGTCTTCTCCAACACCACAGTTCAAAAGCATCGATTCTTCGGTGATCAGCTTTCTTCACAGTCCAACTCTCACATCCATACATGACCACGGGAAAAACCATTGTCTTGACTAGACGGACCTTGGTTGGCAAAGTAATGTCTCTGCTTTTTAATATACTATCAAGGTTGGTCATAACTTTCCTTTCAAGGAGCAAGCGTCTTTTAATTTCATGGCTGCAATCAGCATCAGCAGTGATTTTGGAGCCCAAAAAAATAAAGTCTGACACTGTTTCCACTGTTTTTCCATCTATTTCCTTACATTACCATATGTAAAATAGATAGCCAACAGGAATTTTCTCAGGAAACTCAAACAGGGTCTCTGTATCAACCTAGAGGGGTGGAATGTGGAGGGAGATGGGAAGAAGTTTCAAAAGGGAGGGGATATATGTATACCTATGGCTGAATCATTGGAAGGACTGATGCTAAAGTTGAAACTCCAATACTTTGTCCACCTCATGCGAAGGGTTGACTCACTGGTAAAGACTCTGATGCTGGGAGGGATTGAGGGCAGGAGGAGAAGGGGACAACAGAGAATGAGATGGCTGGATGGCATCACCGACTCAATGGACATGAGTTTGAATGAACTCCAGGAGTTGGTGATAGACAGGGAGGCCTGGCGTGCTGTGATTCATGGGGTCGCAAAGAGTCGGACACGGCTGAGCAACTGAACTGAACTGAACTGACTGATGGCTGATTCATGTTGAGGTTTGACAGAAAACAACAAAATTCCATAAAGCAATTATCCTTCAGTAATAAATTAGAAAGAAAAATGAATACACAGAAGAACTATGCAAAAAAGAGCTTCATGACCCTGATAACCACAATGGTGTGTTCACTCATCTAGAGCCAGATGTCCTGGAATGTAAAATCAAGTGGGCCTTAGGAAGCATCACTATGAACAAAGCTAATGGAGGTGATGGAATTCCAGTTGAGCTATTTCAAATCCTAAAAGATGATGCTGTTAAAGTGCTGCATTTAATATGCCAGCAAATTTGGAAAACTCAGCAGTGGCCACAGGACTGGAAAAGGTCAGTTTTCATTCCAATCCCAAAGAAGGGCAATGCGAAAGAATACTCAAACTACCACACAACTGCACTCATCTCACACGCTAGCAAAGTAATGCTTAAAATTCTCCAAGCAAGGCTTCAACAGTACGTGAACCATGAAATTCCAGATGTTCAAGATGGTTTTAGAAAAAGCAGAGGAACCAGAGATCAAATTGCCAACATTTACTGGATCACAGAAAAAGCAAGAGAATTCCAGAAAAACATCTACTTTGGCTTTATTGACTACACCAAAGCATTTGACTGTAGATTACAACAAACTATGGAAAATTCTTCAAGAAATGGGAATACCAGACCACCTTGCCTGCCTCCTGAGAAATCTGTATGCAGGTCAAGAAGCAACAGTTAGAACCGGACATGGAAAATGGACTGGTTCCAAATTGGGAAAGGAGTATGTCAATGCTGTATATTGTCACCCTGCTTATTTAACCTATATGCAGAGTACATCATGTGAAATGCCAGACTGGATGAAGCACAAACTGGAATCAAGATTGCTAGGAGGATTATCAATAACCTCAGATATGCAGGTGACACCACCCTTATGGCAGAAAGTGAAGAGGAACTAAAGACCGTCTTGATGAAAGTGAAAAAAGAGCGTGAAAAAGCTGGCTCAAAACACAACGTTAAAAATGTAACATCATGGTATCTGGTCCCATTATTTTGTGGCAAAGAAAAGGGGGAAACAATGGAAATGGTGAAAGACTTTATTTTTTTGTGCTTCAAAATCACTGCAGATGGTGACTGCAGCCATGAAATTAAAAGATGCTTGCCCCTTGGAAGAAAAGCTATGACCAATCTAGACAGCATATTAAAAAGCAGAGACATAACTTTGCTGACAAAGTTCTGTCTAGTCAAAGCTATATGGTTTTTTCAGTAGTCATGTGTGGATATGAGAGTTGGATTATAGAAAAAGCTGAGCACTGAAGAATTGATGTTTTTGAACTATGGTGTTGGAGAAGACTCTTGTGAGTCCCTTGGACTGCAAGGAGATCAGACTAGTCAATCTTAAAGGAGATCAGTCCTGAATATTCATTGGATGGACTGATGCTGAAGCTGAAACTCCAATACTTTGGCCACCTGATGTGAAGAACTGACTCATTAGAAAAGACCCTAATTCTGGGAAAGATTGAAGGCAGTACGGGAAGGGAACGACAGAGGATGAGATGGCTGGATGGCATCACTGACTCAATGGACATGAGTTTGAGCAAGCTCTGGGAGTTGGTGATGCACAGGGAAGCATGTTTTGCTTCAGTCCATGGGATCGCAAACAGTCAGACATCATTGAGTGATCACACTGAACTGAACTGAGCAAAGATGGCACCAGAGATAGGTTGAATGGTAGTTCAGTCACTCGAACCTCAATATAGGAGCTACTGACTGTGTGTTCATGTGAATGTATGTGTATGTGTGAGTGTGAATAGATGGGATTGTGTGTGTGTGTTTGCACATGTATCAGGGGAGTAGATGTTGATAGTCTGAGCTTGTGGTAACATGGGGAAATGCTCCCAATAAAATTGGCGTTTTCTATGAGACTAAAGAATATGGCCAAACTTCTTTCATCTATTTTTTCATCATTTTAAGGATGGGTGCTCACTCATGCTTGCTCAGTCATGTCTAACTCTTTGCAACCCTCTGAACTATAGCCCACCAGGCTTCTCTGTCTATGGGATTTTCCAGGCAAGAATACTGGAGTTGCCATTTCCTCCTCCAGGGGATCTTTTCCACTTAGCGATTGAATCCACTTCTCTCATACCTCCTGCATTGAAGGTTGATTCTTTACCATTGAGCCACCTGGAAAGCCCTTAAAGGATGGAGGGAAGTTTCTGTAGGATGTCACTCTGACATCTGGTGATTTGGTAAACTGATGTCGATTTATTAGAACTTTCTTTGGTAAAATTGTTTTATTTTCTGTTCCCTTATTGTATAGCCTTTAGTTTACTTGAAATTTCTAAAAATTTTTATGATAGCAGTTAAATCAAAATCTTATAGCTTCCGACAAAATTCTTACATAATGTTAAAACATAATTTAATTGAGTCCATATCTGACATTTTACTATGAGATAATGATATATGCATTTTTATAGTTAGTGAATGTGTTGAGGAGTAGAATGAAGAGTTCTCCACCTGAGTGCCTCTGCTCTCCATAAAATAAGAGAAAACTTGTTTTTCTTCTTTTAACATATGCTGAATTTGAAGGTAGATTTTCATTTAAATGCAAAACATTGTTATTTAAACTATGAAATGAAATCTCATTTGATTTTATCTTCTGCTATACTTTCTGATTTAATTTTGCAATCTATTGGCCCCTTTTCCTTATGTGTTGCTTGTTACTTCATTAAAAATTATGTCATTTCTACATAAATTAAAGCCTAGCAAATTTGTTGTATGTTAATGCTCCATAGCCGGAGAAGGCAATGGCAAGCCACTCCAGTACTCTTGCCTAGAAAATCCCATGGATGGAGGAACCTGGTAGGCTGCAGTCCATGGGGTCGCTAAGGGTCGGACATGACTGAGCGATTTCACTTTCCCTTTTCACTTTCACACATTGGAGAAGGAAATGGCAACCCACTCCAGTGTTCTGGCCTGGAGAATCCCAGGGAAGGGGGAGCCTGGTGGGCTTCCATCTATGGGGTCACACGGAGTCGGACATGACTGAAGTGACTTAGCAGCAGCAGCAGCAGCAGCAATGCTCCATAGCAGTGGTTCACTCAATCTCCTCTCACATATTTTGAGAGATTTAAAAAGTATTTTGGCCCCAAAGACATGACTTCTGAGCATTATTTTTTCTTTATTTCTATCAACAGCATGTGTGAGTAAGTATTTGGAGCCATTAAAAGCCTTCTCTTTGGGGAGCAGAGTTCCTTTACATCACTTTTACAATAGCATTTACTGCCCTGTTTTTTCAGGTGTATGGTTTCCAATTTACTCACACAAGCTCTCTGATGAGCTGTCTAGGGGCCTATAACCCTGTTCTATCTTTGGACTGTCCAACACGTTATTGGCCTTGCAGTGCGACAAAGCGTTTTAAACAAACCTCCTCTGTCATAAGACTTACTTTAAAAGAGCTCTGCAACCGGCCCAGGTGCAGATGGCCAGGTGGCACCTGTGTGCCCAGCCAGCTGTAACTTCCACCCCTGCCACTGTTTCCCAAAATGAGGTAGATGGAGTGGAATAATACTCATCATCAAGAGGAGGGTTCTTTTTAACGCATTCTTGGTCTCAGAGAACCAATCATTTAAAAACAATTCATCACCACAAACTGGTGATAAAACTGCCATTTTACAGAAAAATCAAATAGAACGGAAGAAATGTGTTTTCTTTCTTTTTTCAAATTGAAGTATAGTTGATTTACAGTGTTGTGTTAAGAAATCTGTTTTCTGAACAACTGGCTGGTTCCAGCAAAGGCATTGCACTGGGTTACTAAATGGCTTGTGTTTTACAAACATCACCAAACTGTAATGTGCCTGTAAACCCAGAGAAGCCAGAAGAAAACCAATGTCAGGATCCTTTTCCCTTTAGACGGTTGTCATTCTTTGCCTAAATCTCAGCTTTCTTTACTAAAGCAGGTTACTATATACATATTTTTTTGATGCTTGGAGTAACTTTTATCTTATTATTAATTTAAAAGTTTATGTTAGAGCATAGTTGATTGACAATGTTTTGTTAGTTTCAGGTATACAGCAAAGTGTTCAGTTATACATGTACATATATCTATTCTTTTTCAGTTTCTTTTTCCACATAGGTTATTACAGAATATTGATTAGAGTTCCCTGTGCTATACAGTAGGTCTTTGCTGATAATCTATTTTATACATTGTAGGTGTGTGCATGGAGTAACTTTTAAAAAAGCAATTAGAGCTACCATTTTATCAAGTCCTTGCTGGGGGTTGGGACTTCCCTGGTGGCTCAGCTGGTAAAGAATCTGCCTGCAGTGTGGGAGGCCTGGGTTCAATCCCTGGGTTGGGAAGATCCCCTGGATAAGGGAAAGGCTACACACTCCAATATTCTGGCCTGGAGAATTGCATGGACCATATAGTCCATGGGGTCACAAAGAGTTGGACACGACTGAGTGGCTTTCACTTTCACTTTGCTGGGGGTTACCTGGCTCCATGCTGAACCTATTACACAGGGTAAATCCTATCATCAGACCTTTTAGAACTAACGCCCCCAAAAGATGTCCTTTTCATTATAGAGGACTGGAATGCAAAAGTAGGAAGTCAAGAAACACCTGGAGTAACAGGCAAATTTGGCCTTGGAGCACGGAATGAAGCAGGGCAAAGGCTAATAAGAGTTTTGTCAAGAGAATGCACTGGTCATAGCAAACACCCTCTTCCAAGAACACAAGAGAAGACTCTGCACATGGACATCACCAGATGGTCAACACTGAAATCAGATTGATTATATTCTTTGCAGCCAAAGATGGAGAAGCTCTATACAGTTAGGCAAAACGAGACCAGGAGCTGACTGTGGCTCAGATCATGAAATCCTTATTGCCAAATTCAGACTTAAATTGAAGAAAGTAGGGAAAACCACTAGATCATTCAGATATGACCTAAATCAAATCCCTTATGATTATACAGTGGAAGTGAGAAATAGATTTAAGGAACTATATCTGATAGATAGAGTGCCTGATGAACTCTGGACGGAGGTTCATGACATTGTACAGGAGAGAGTGACCAAGACCATCCCCAAGAAAAAGAAATGCAAAAAAGCAAAATGGCTGTCTGAGGACACCTTACAAATAGCTGTGAAAAGAAGAGAAGCAAAAAGCAAAGGAGAAAAGGAAAAATATAAGCATCTGAATGCAGAGTTCCAAAGAATAGCAAGGAGAGATAAGAAAGCCTTCCTCAGTGATCAATGCAAAGAAATAGAGGAAAACAACAGAAGAGGAAAAACAAGAGATCTCTTCAAGAAAATTAGAGATTCCAAGGGAACATTTCATGTAAAGATGGGCTTGATAAAGGACAGAAATGGTATGGACCTAACAGAAGCAGAAGATATTAAGAAGAGGTGGCAAGAATACACAGAAGAACTGTACAAAAAAGATCTTCACGACCATGATAGTCACGAAAACGTGATCACTGATCTAGAACCAGACATCTTGGAATGTGAAGTCAAGTGGGCCTTAGAAAGCATCTCTGCGAACAAAGCTAGTGGAGGTGATGGAATTCCAGTTGAGCTATTTCAATCTTAAAAGATGATGCTGTGAAAGTGCTGCACTCAATATGCCAGCAGATTTGGAAAACTCAGCAGTGGCCACAGGACTGGAAAAGATCAGTCTTCATTCCAATCCCAAAGAAAGGCAATGCCAAAGAATGCTCAAACTACCACACAACTGCACTCATCTCACACGCTAGTAAAGTCATGCTCAAAATTCTCCAAGGCCGGGCTTCAGTAATATGTGAACCGTGAACTCCCAGATGTTCAAGCAGGTTTTAGAAAAGGCAGAGGCACCAGAGATCAAATTGCCAACATCCGCTGGATCATGGAGAAAGCGAGAGAGTTCCAGAAAACCATCTATTTCTGCTTTATTGACTATGCCAAAGCCTTTGACTGTGTGGATCACAATAAACTGGAAAATTCTGAAAGAGACAGGAATACCTGACCACCTGACCTGCCTCTTGAGAAACCTGTGTGCAGGTCAGGAAACAACAGTCAGAACTGGTCATGGAACAACAGACTGGTTCCAAATAGGAAAAGGAGTATGTCAAGGCTGTATATTGTCACCCTGCTTATTTAACTTCTATGCAGAGTACATCATGAGGAACGCTGGGCTGGAAGAAGCACAAGCTGGAATCAAGATTGCTGGGAGAAATATCAATAACCTCAGATATGCAGATGACAATACCCTTATGGCAGAAAGTGAAGAGGAACTCAAAAGCCTCTTGATGAAAGTGAAAGAGGAGAGTGGAAAGGTTGGCTTGAAGCTCAACATTCAGAAAACAAAGATTATGGCATCTGGTCCCATCACTTCATGGGAAATAGATGGAAAAACAGTGGAAACCGTGTCAGACTTTATTTTTTGGGCTCCAAAATCACTGCAGATGCTGATTGCAGCCATGAAATTAAAAGACTCTTACTCCTTGGAAGGAAAGTTATGACCAAACTAGATAGCATATTAAAAAGCAGAGACATTACTTTGCCAAAAAAGGTCCGTCTAGTCAAGGCTATGGTTTTTCCCGTGGTCATGTATGGATGTGAGAGTTGCACTGTGAAGAAAGCTGATCGCTGAAGAATTGATGCTTTTGAACTGTGGTGTTGGAGAAGACTCTTGAGAGTCCCTTGTACCACAAGGAGATCCAACCAGTCCATTCTAAAGGAGATCAATCCTGGGTGTTCTTTGGAAGGACTGAAGCTAAAGCTGAAACTGCAATACTTTGATCACCTCATGTGACAAGCTGACTCACTGGAAAAGACTGTGATGCTGGGAAAGGTTGGGGGTGGGAGGAGAAGGGGACGGCAGAGAATGAGATGGCTGGATGGCATCACCGATTCTATGGACATTAGTTTGAGAGAACTCCGGGAGTCGATGATGGACAGGGAGGCCTGGCGTGCTGTGATTCATGGGGTCGCAGAGAGTCGGACATGACTGAGTGACTGAACTGAACTGAACCTCTTGTAGATGCAGAAATGAAGGCTTAAATCCATGAAGTAAGCACCTTACCCTTCAAAAGAGTTACAAATGCTAGGATGTGATGGGCTCTGGAGTCACCTCTAGGTGATTGTTCTCCAGTTTTCTTATTCTTATAAACTAAGTTCATCTGCTTATCTGAATAAATCAATAGTCAGAGACCCAAAGAAGAAAAGGAATTTTCAGACAAGACAGCAAGACCTTGAAGCCAAGTCTACAGATTCTTTCAGTCAGTTTCAGGATAAAGTAGGTTCAGTTCAATTCAGATCAGTTCAGTTCAGTTCAGTCGCTCAGTCGTGTCCGACGCTCCGCGACCCCATGAATCACAGCACGCCAGGCCTCCCTGTCCATCACCAACTCCCGGAGTTCACTCAAACTCATGTCCACAGAGTCAGTGATGCCATCCAGCCATCTCATTTTCGGTCGTCCCCTTCTCCTCCCGCCCCCAACCTTTCCCAGCATCACGAGTGAGTCTACTCATCGCATGAGGTGGCCAAAGTATTGCAGTTTCAGCTTTAGCATCAGTCCTTCCAATGAACACCCAGGATCTATCTCCCTTAGAATGGACTGGTTGGATCTCCTTGCGGTACAAGGGACTTTCAAGAGTCTTCTCCAACACCACAGTTCAAAAGCATCCATTCTTCGGCGATCAGCTTTCTTCACAGTCCAACTCTCACATCTGTACATGACCACGGGAAAAACCATAGCCTTGACTAGACGGACCTTTTTTGGCAAAGTAATGTCTCTGCTTTTTAATATATTATCAAGGTTGGTCATAACTTTCCTTCCAAGGAGTAAGCGTCTTTTAATTTCATGGCTGCAATCATCATCTGCAGTGATTTTGGAGCCCCAAAAAATAAAGTCTGACACTGTTTCCACTGTTTTTCCATCTATTTCCCATGAAGTGATGGGACCAGATGCCATGATCTTTGTTTTCTGAATGTTGAGCTTCAAGCCAACCTTTTCACTCTCCTCTTTCACTTTTATCAAGAGGCTTTGGAGTTCCTCTTCACTTTCTGCCATAAGGGTGGTGTCATCTGCATATCTGAGATTATTGATATTACTTCCGGCAATCTTGATTCCAGCTTGTGCTTCTTCCAGCCCAGTGTTCCTCATGATGTACTCTGCATATAAGTTAAATAAGCAAGGTGACAATATACAGCCTTGACGCACTCCTTTCCCTATTTGGAACCAGTCTGTTGTTCCACGTCCAGTTCTAACTGTGGCTTCTTGACCTGCATACAGGTTTCTCAAGAGGCAGGTCAGGTGGTCTGTGATTCCCATCTCTAAGAATTTTCCACAGTTTATTGTGATCCACAGAGTCAAAGGCTTTGGCATAGTCAATGAAGCAGAAATAGATGTTTTTCTGGAACTCTCTTGTTTTCTCCATGATCCAGCGGATGTTGGCAATTTGATCTCTGGTGCCTCTGCCTTTTCTAAAACCTGCTTGAACATCTGGGAGTTCACGGTTCCCATATTGCTGAAGCCTGGCTTGGAGAATTTTGAGCATGACTTTACTAGTGTGTAAGAAAGTAACCCTCAAGTAGGTTACTATTATTGAATTGTGTGCTTGAATAACAATAAAACCTGGCACAAAATTATTAAAGTGACTTTATAAAGTATTTCTTAATTTCCGATTGCAAATGATAAAAGCTGTGCCCAGCAGACTTGAACATGAACACAAGTTTTTGGGAAAATAACTCAAAAATCCTTCTGAAAGTAGGTATGTCCAGTATCTTTTTGATGAGAGACTTCCATCTCTATAGGAGAAAAGGCACCATGGGATTACCAAAAAAGAATCCATCATCTCAAATTTGTTTTCTATTGACAGGGTGTACCACATTATTTTCGCCAAGTTTATTCCATTAAAGTATTGAGTGAAGTATATTTAGAAATTAACTTTTATAAAATCTTTAGTCATTTTGTCCAAGAAGACAGAAAATTAAGCCACAGGGATTTCCCCCTCCTAGGTACATTAACTATTCTTTTCAATATAAATTAACTGTGACCTATCAAAAGGAGTTTCAGGAAAGTATTATTAACATGCATTTTGCTTTTTTCCACGTGTGGCTTCTTAGTGAATGGTAATAAGGGTATTTTACTACAGTTCCAACTTGTCCCAGGAACCTGTCTTAATGGGAGGTCTCACGAGTACGCTCGGATATTGAATATGAGGCTGCCCCAAGGGGTTATTTAGGTATGAACTGGGGAAAGTCTCAAGGCACCTTTTGACAGTCTTGCCAGAAGTCAGTGGGTAGGCTATTTTATACGTCAACTGAGAAAGGAGCCAGCAGGACCATAGCTCTCACTGGTGAGACTTAAAAAGAGACTTTGAGTTAGAAGATGGATGCTCATTTATTTGCAGGACTGAAACTCTCCTTTTCTAAGATCTTGGGAGGTGAGATGCATAAAACCATCTCTTCGGTTGAGGCAGAAGATACTCAAGGCCATGAGCCCTGACTTGGGACATAGTAAGGGGAGACAGAAGAAAAACCCAGGAGATGAAAATTCTTCCAGTGGGAAGGAAGATTTTTGGAATGAAGAGGCTTGAGGAAGCATCTACATCAGCTGAATCACAACGTCTCCCCTCCCATGTAGTGATCCCTTTCTGGAAAGTATCTGAACATGCCTCCACTGCCTGGTGAGCTAGTCCTGGGCCACTTAATAGTGGTAGAGGAGAAGGGAAACCTGTGCATCTAACTCCTCCCAGTCTCCAGGGGAGAGAGGGCTGCAGCCTTTCAAGGGGATTGGGTCAGAGTTTTGTGGGGTAGGTGGGGGAATTACAAGAGCCAGGGAGAGCCCACCCCAAAGCCATAGCAGGGAGTGACAGACACTCTTGTGGTGCTGGGGGAGCAGTCTGAAGAAAATGATGTGAGATGACAGTAACAGCAAGCTTTCTGGTAACCCCAGTGACATCTAGGGGGCAAATGGCAGGGCAAGCTTCTGTATGGCTTTAGTAAGGGAGGGAGTGGTGGGTTGTGGGTGGGAGGCAATGGAAAGAGACTAGGAATATGTACAACCATAGTCTTCCTAAACCCTTAAGAAAGATTGAAATTTCATCGGCTACTGATGATCAAGGTCTGTTATTATTTTATAAATGTAAACAAAGTGTTCTGAAAGAAATGGTGATAAGTGTTTTATAATTCAGATTTTACATTCATCTTTTCTTATTGACTAGGCTGCAGTCACATAGGCCTTCTGTCAGCTCCTACAACTTTCCTGATTCAAGATCTTTGCTTTGGCTGTTTGCTCTGCTAGGAACACTCTTCCCTGACTATTTGTGGAACTGGCTCTTTTTCACTCATTGTGATGATTTTCTAAAATTGAAGTATATTTGATTTATGAAATTATATTACTTTCAAGTGTACAACACAGTGATTCAACATTTTTATAAATTATACTCCATTTATAGTTATTATAATATTGACTTTATTCCCTATGCTGTACAATAAATCTTTGCACCTTACTTATTTAATACATAGCAGTTTGCACCTCTGAATTTTCTAGCCCTATCTTGCCTCTTCCTACTTCCCTCTCCCCACTGGTAACCATGAGTTTGTTCTCTATATCTGGGAGTTTGTTCCTTTTCTGTTATAGTCACTAGTATGTTTTATTCTTTGGATTCCCCATGTAAGTGGTAACATACAGTATTTGTCTTTCTCTGTCTGACTTATTTCACTAAGCATAATACCCTTCAGGTCCATCCATGTTGTTGTAAATGGCAACATTTATTTTTTCTCTGATCTTTATGATTTGTTTCCTTTTACTAATTTTGGGCTTTGTTCTTCTTCCTCTGGTATCTATGAGTATGATGTTACCTGTAGGTTTGTCTTATATGGCCTTTATTATGTTGAGGTATGTTCCCTCTAACCCACTTTCTGCAGAGTTTATTTTTTTATCATAAATGGATGCTGAATTTTGTCAAAAGTTTTTCTGTGTATGAGATGATCATATGGCTTTTATTCTTCAGTTTATTAATGTGATTTGTCACATTGAATGATTTGTGGATATTGAACCATCCTTTCATCCCTGGGATAAATCCTGCTTGGATCTGATACGGTCTTTTTAATATATTATAGAATTTGATTTGCTAATATTTCATTGAAGATTTTTGCATCTATGTTTATCAGTGATATTGGCCTCTAAGTTTCTTTTTCTGTGATATTTTGGTCTGTTTTTTGGTATCAAGGTGAAGCTGTCCTCTTAGAACAAGTTCAGAAATAGTACTTCCTCTGCAGCTTTTGAAATAGTTCAAAAAGGATAGTTTGAAAAAGGTGTTGACTTTTTCCTAAATGTTTTGTAGAATTCATCTGTGAAGCCATCTGGTCCAGGACTTTTATATGTTGCTTTTTGAAAATAACTGATTTAATTTCAGCACTTGCAATTGATTTGTTCATATTTTCTATTTTTTCCTGGTTCAGTCTTAGTAGCTTGTGCATTTCTAGGAACTTGTCCAGTTCTTCTAAGTTGTCTGCTGTATTGGCACATAGTTGTTCATTTTTATCTCTTGTGATCCTTCGTATATCTATGTTGTCAGTTGTAACCTTTCCTTTTTATTTTCTGACTATATTGATTTGGGCCACCTCTTTTTTTTTCTTGATGAATCTGGCTAAAATTGTATCAGTTTTACTTATCTTTTCAAGGAGACTGCTCTTAGTTTCATTAAGATTTTCTTTTTTTTTTCAGACCCTCCAAGATCAGCTGGTGGATCTGACCCAGGCTCCTTTCAAATTACTGCTTCTGCCCTGGGTCCTGGGGCATGTAAGATTTTGTGTGCACCCTTTAAGAGTGAGTCTCTATTTTCTTCAGCCCTCTGGGACTCCTGAAAGCCCCACTAGTCTTCAAAGCCAAATGTTCTAGGGTTTCATCTTTCTAGCACAAGACCCTGGACTCGGGAGCCCAATGTGGGGTTCAGGCCCTTGCTCCTTGGGGAGAACATCTGCAGTTGTAATTATTTTCTCATCTGTGGTTTGCCTATAAGAGAGAGTAGGTTTTATCATATTATGACTCTGCCTCTCTTAGCCATCTTTTTGTGGCTCTCTCTTTATATCTTTAGTTGTAGAAGATCTTTTCTGGTACTTTCTGAACTTTTTCATTGATGATTGCTCTGTAAATCATTGTAATTTTGGTTTGCCTGTGAAAGGAGGTGCACTTAGGGTCTTTCTACTCCACCATCTTCCCATTACACTGATTTTAAATAATATACCTTCACCTTATCTGGGCTTCCTCGGTGGCTCAGGCGGTAAAGAATCCACTTGCAATGCTGGAGACCTGGGTTCGATCTCAGAGTTGGGAAGATGCCCCGGAGAAGGGAACGGCTAACCACTCCAGTATTCTGGCCTGGAGAATTCCATGGACAGAGGAGCCTGGCAGGCTACAGTCCATGGGGTTGCAGAGTCATAAATGATTGAGCTACTTCCACACTTTCACCTTATCTGGTTAAACTTTGCCTCTCCTACAGTTCCCCACTTATCTCCTTTCCGGCATCTCTCTAAATGTGTAATTTTTGTATCTGTATATTTCTTTCCTTGCTTCCTATGTGTCTATTTCATTGGATTATAACGCTTATGAAGGCAGGGGTCTTATCTGTCTTGTTCAACTTTGTCTTTAGTACTTAGCACAGTGCTTGGTAGTGGAATTTATGAAAAGAAAAAACTGTCAATTGATGGACAAATGTAAATCTAGTATGTTTATACATTTAGTTGTGCTGTAAATATTGGCAGGGAATTCTTGAAAAGTTATCACTGTCTCAGTTGTTTCAAGACACCCACCTCTTAATACAAAATTGTTAGAGATATCCTCAAGTCATTCTGATGTACTTCCTTTCCAAATGAGTTGATTACCAAAAGAAACCTCATTTATGTCTAGAAATTTTTTTACTGTCCTTCCTCTTTGACTGTTTGCTAATGTCTTAAGACACATGGTTGGGCTTCCCTGGTGGCTCAGATGGTAAAGAAACTGCCTGCAGTGCAGGAGACCTGGGTTCGAGGTCTGAGTCAGGAAACCTCCCCTGGAGAAGGGAATGGGTACCCATTCCAGTATTCTTACCTGGAAAATTCCATGAACCAAGGAGCCTGGTGGGCTACAGTCCCTGGGGTCACAAAGAGTCAGACATGACTGAGTGACTAACACACACTAAGAAAGATGATGGCCTGTTTTAATATCTGTCACCCCGGTGATATTAGTGTTCATCTCCTGATTTGGTTGGATGGAAGGTAACTGCTCACTTAGTAAAGGAGCAACTTTCATAGGTGAAGGAAATCCTTTCTCTCGTTACAGATAGTGGCTTCCTAATAATTCCCCTAGTGTTGTTTCAAAAATCTATTGACTGCTTTTGTGGGAGATAATTCTTCATGGGTTTCTGGTATTTCTGCATGATTTGTATCATCATTTGTTCCCAATTATTTCTTTCAGGAACGTTTGTATGCAAATAGTCATGGCAGATAGCAATAATGTTTACTTTGGGGTAGAGGGTATATTTGTTTGCTTTTCAAGGTAATAAAAATAACCTCTCTCTCCGGAGCAATGGTTGCACAGGTTTGCTAACAGTTCCCTTTAAAAGTTTGGGATTTCCTAAGCTTGGGGCTCCTAAGCTGGGATACAAGCCTGCCGTGTGTGTGGTATCCAACATTGGCCACTGGACCTTGCCCTGCAGAACTTGAGCTGGGTGATCAGGAGAACAGATGTGAACATCATACTGCTTGCTGTGCTGTGAGGAATAAAGTCCTTTATCTTTGATCCACAAGACTTACTATGTCTTATTTTCTGGGTGTACTCAACCCCCTGCTTGTCTTGTCCCATTAAGGAGAAAACCTGGGAGCTTCATTTCCTAGCTTGACAACTGCTTTCCAGTTAGCTTCTTTCTGTGTGGTAAGAAGGGGGACTCCTGTGTGATAAGAAGCCCTTTGACTTCTGGCTCCAGCAGCTGGGATTGCCTGCAGCGGTCGTGGCAGCATTAGCGGTAGCAGCAGCCACAGCGAATGTCCCTCTGCACAGGGAGGACAGCATGGTTTCCTGCAGCTCATGATCTCCGGATCCCTCCTTCTCCTCTTGTCTTCTCTGGGCCCTCCAGTGATGTTTTAGCCTAATCCCCTGCATTCATTTCTTTTCTATTTTAAGTGACTAGAGTGCTTTCTATTTTCCTGACTGGACCCTTGTCTGATGCCCCTACAACTCCATTTAAGGCTCTTCTGGCAAGCTCAATTAAAGGACAGGAGAGATTTCAAGGCCAGAAGGCTTCAATAAGCTTTTTTAGAAACCAAGATGGATGGGTCTGAGGAGAAGATTTTGATCAGATTTATATTCCCAGCCTCAGGAAGAGCTGCTGAAATACAAAGAATGTTGGAGACTTGCTCCAAAGAGCCAGGGTCACATAAATGTACTAATTAGATTAAAGAAACAAAATGAAAGAGAAGCAACGGGAATGTGGATGCAAGCTTCAAGAAAAAGTTGCTTCATCTGCTGATAAAATGTGGACCAATGACCATTCCTTAAACCTCTTCCCTTGCTCATAGAAGGAAGGAGTGAGGGGAGTGAACGGGGCACCCACAGTGCATGGGGAGCAGGACGTGTCTGCCTCTCTCACAGCTGTGGTGGAACCTGCTTAAGGACCGAAGCTTGACTGTCAGCCAAGCAGGAATGAGAAGGACAGGTCCGGAACTGAGCCACTCACAGAGGTAAAATGATGAGACGTCTATTTCACTTGCTTCCGTTTTTGTCTCCAATACAAAAGCTGGTGTGCTTCTTAGTGTGGTTGAGTTCTTGCTAATGAGATTCTGTATCCTACAAAAACCAGCGAGTACTTTGTGTCTGTTCATTCTGAAACTCATTGGAAGGTCTCAAGGAAAAGTCCCTTTTTTTTTTTTTTTTAAATTTTTGTTTTCATGTGGACCATTTTTTCTTTTTTTTTAGTCTTTATTGAATTTGTTTCAATATTGCCTTTATTCCATGCCTGGTCTTTTGGCCTTCAGGTGTATGGGACCCCAGCTTCCCTACCAGGGATCGAACCCATACCCCATGTGCCGGGAGGCAAGGTCTTAACCACTGGACCACCAGGAAAGTCCCAGAAAAGTCTTGATTTGAAAAGGTTAAGATTTTATAAACACTTGAATTTGACCCCAAAGAAAAACCACTAGAATGCTAATTATACCAGGAAAGGAAAGAAGCTACCGACATTCAGAGAGGACTCAATAAAACCCTGTTGCCCTGAGAATGGCTACACTGGGGGGAGCTTGGAACAGGGGAGGGTAATTGAAGGAGCATCTGTCCTAAATTATGTGACTCACTGTGTAACTGTTGACATTTCTCCTGATGTTTCACAGCCGACCATAGAGCTGCCACCACTAGTTTCGTCAACAAAACAAATGATGGTTTTTAGTTCAGACAGCTCCTATTTTCCGTCTGTTATGTGCAAGCTGATGCCATCAAAGAAAAGGTCCAACTTCTCTTGGAAACTGGAAAGGTTGTCATCAACTTCAAAATGGTGCAGTGTGTCTTAGCCAAGCGAAACTTTGCCTGGAAGAAAAATCGTGATACCCTGTGTACAGATGGGGTCCCTGGATGCTTGGCACTGCACTTGGTTTTTCTGCCTGGTGACATGTTGTAATGACTCACTGCCTTTGACAGGAGTATGTGTTGGCATCTAACACCCTATCAAAATTCCTGAAGGAAGGCATGCTTACTGCTAGGAGAAGTAGCATTTTTAAAGAGGTTTTTTTCAAGAAATGGGAGCCAGATACAAAATTCTTCTCTATTAGACAATTTACTGGTTTCCAAGAGCAAACCTTGAAACAAGTGGTTGGTTATCAGATGGTAATTTCTTCTTCTTTTAATATTTATTTATTTGATGGTACCAGGTCTTAGCTGTAGTTGCAACATGTGGGATACAGCTCCCTAACTGGGGATTGAACCCTGGTCCCCTGCATTGGGAGCAGGGAATTTCAGTCACTGGACTGTGAGGGAAGTCCCTCTTTTTTCTGCAAAAGAGATAGAGAGAAGAAAGTAAATCTACTCTCAGTTTTGACATGGGAGCAGCTCATTCATGCCCTGACTTACCTGGAAAATATTTTTGGTCACATATGTGAATATATCTTTTGATTCAAGTTTTTGCAGTGACAGTTGTGGGTAAACCACTGAGAAAAGCAGCAAGCTCTTTGACCAAGTTGCTAGTGCAGGTGGCCAAATGTGTGGATTTTCTGGTGCTAGATGAAGTACTTTTATAGTCTGGAAATGGGGATACTGAGAAGATAGCATTGTATAGGCTCCTGGCAATTTGGTAGAGTTAATTTGAAAGTTATTTTGCTCAGATAACCTTAAAATAGAAGTTTGAATTTGAAATTCCTTCCTTGCTGACAAAGATAGCACTAAAGATTCAGTATTTGCTAAAAATACTGTGATGGCTAATTTTATGTGTCAACTTGATGAAACCATGGTGTGCTCAGAAACACCATTCTGAGTGTTTCTGTGGGGGTATTTTTTGACGAGCTTGACATTTAAATTGATAGGTTGAGTAAAACAGATCGTCCTCCCTAATGTGGGTGAGCTTCATCTAATCAGTTGAAAGTCTGAACGAAATGGCTCACCCTCTTCTGTGTAAGAATTCATTCTGCCTGTCTTTGAATTGGGGTATTGCTTTTTCATGGGAAATAGATGGAAAAACAGTGGAAACAGTGTCAGACTTTATTTTTTTGGGCTCCAAAAGCACTGCAGATGCTGATTGCAGCCATGAAATTAAAAGACGCTTACTCCTTGGAAGGAAAGTTATGACCAACCTTGATAGTATATTAAAAAGCAGAGACATTACTTTGCCAACCAAGGTCCGTCTAGTCAAGGCAATGGTTTTTCCCGTGGTCATGTATGGATGTGAGAGTTGGACTGTGAAGAAAGCTGATCACCGAAGAATCGATGCTTTTGAACTGTGGTGTTGGAGAAGACTCTTGAGAGTCCCTTATACTGCAAGGAGATCCAACCAGTCCATTCTAAAGGAGATCGATCCTGGGTGTTCATTGGAAGGACTGATGCTGAAGCTGAAACTGCAATACTTTGGCCACCTCATGTGACGAGTTGACTCACTGGAAAAGACTCTGATGCTGGGAAGGGTTGGGGGCGGGAGGAGAAGGAGACGACAGAGAATGAGATGGCTGGATGGCATCACCGACTCTGTGGACATGAGTTTGAGTGTACTCTGGGAGTTGGTGATGGACAGGGAGGCCTGGCGTGCTGTGATTCATGGGGTCGCGGAGAGTCGGACACGACTGAGCGACTGAACTGAACTGAACTGAACTGATTGCTTTTTCCTCTGCCTTTGAACTTGAATTGAAACTTTGTTGCTTTCTAGGTCTCAAACCTGCCAGCTTTTGGATTAAAACACCTTTGGACCTCGTGGGACTTGCCAGCCTCCATAATCATGTGAGCTGATTTCTTACTTCTATATTATCTGTATCTATATCCTCTTGAAGAACCCTGGTTACTACAGGTACCATCATTGACGTGGAGCAAAAAGAGATGACTTGGGGTCAGTTCAGAGACCTGGAGAATCCTATTGTTGCTTGACAGAAGATTATTTTAATGTGAAAAATCAAGTGATGTTAGCTTTTATTTCATTTACTGCAGTGAAGTTGTTGCAAAATTTATGAGGTGAACCCTGAATTCATCTTTGAGAAAACTGTCTTTGTTGGAAGTCATACTTTGATAAGTGTGTAACTGGGATGAATTTTGTCACTGTTCAGTTTTTCCCAGATGCTGAAACTGGTAGCTTGCAACTCCATATCTCCAACTCCCTCTCAGGGACTTTTAACTTTTGAAAAATGAAGTGTCTATAAGACACATTTTGGATGTGGTAGAGTCCAGATAAATGTCGTTCTGGTAGATGATCCATATGTGACAAGCCCTCCCCCGCCCATCAGCAATGGAAAGAAAGTTGCCATAGCCCCTCAGTGAAGTTATTGAGCTGTCTGTGGCTCTCACTGCAATGGCCATGGGTGGTGGCCGGCACTGGCTCAGATTCCATCAGGTTCCTTGGAGAAGTTGGTTTAGGGATGTGGCTGTGCTTGATGCCCTTGTGCTTGTGACTCTGCTCCTTTCCTTGCTGCCCCATCCCCCACCCCATCTTTGTGGTTCAGCTCTTCCTCCTCCTTCCTCTCCGGTGATGCTCCAGTACACACTCGTCTCCCAGTCACCTCCTCACCCAGATAACCCTCTTTTAGTTCCCTTGGAGATTTGAAGGTGGAACTGTCTGCCTCTCCTTCAATTTTCCTTCTAAGAAATTATTATGATTAAATTCCATGCCCTGTTTCCCTCAGGACTCTCCTCTTTCCCACTTAACAGCTCATTATAGACATAAAACAAATCAAAAGGTGAACAAAATCCAGAAATCCAACAAAACCTCCCAAACCCCATGCTACCTTTTTTGCCTTTTTTTGTGTGTGTGCCTGCTTTTATAATCCTAATCTTTTTCAAGGCAATGTGACTGCCTCTTGCAGACTAGGGAAGGTCAGTGCAAAGAAGTACAGGAAGAACAGAAGCAGGGTATAAGATTATTACTGGGTAAAAGGGGAGCCCTCCTGGTGTATGGAGATCGATGAGTCCCAAAGCTTCAAAGCAGGCCACACCTGCTTTGTCTAATGGAAAGAAAAATTTAGAGTCAGTAAAATAGTACAACATTACATGATATGACCTTTCTCTGTCCTCTGCTCTCCTCTCTACACACAAAAAATTTCAGTCGAATCTATTTATATACAAAAGCTTGTATGTGAAAAGTGGCTGAGATGGAGTTGATGTTGTGTGGATAAGGCAGGATGTAAGGACAACAGAGCTTAGAGGCGAGGGCAGGCAAATGCTACCTGGTGCAGGATGAGCAGAAACCTTGAGATGGAGCTTTAGATTTCATGAGCCATGAAATTATTGAGTACAAGAAAGTTTTACCTAAAGATCAAGGGGGCAGCCAGGCCTCCAGCTGTCTTAAAGGTTATAATAA
This sequence comes from Moschus berezovskii, assembly GCF_049115385.1. Lineage (NCBI taxonomy): Eukaryota > Metazoa > Chordata > Mammalia > Artiodactyla > Moschidae > Moschus > Moschus berezovskii. The sequence continues at coordinate 128,819,145 of NC_142460.1, read as the reverse complement.
TTCACATCTTTGTGATTAAGCACTTATTAGAAACCAGAAATGGAAATAAGTTGGATATTAAAGCTGACAAGTGTGTTATGTCAAAGATCACTGTAATTTAACTTCTCATTCTTGCCAAATAGCTTCAGAATTCTCATTTCTGAGCAGACATCAAGCTAATTTTCATTTAACTCGAACAACTTGATTTATTTCACATTTCAGGATGTTGCCACTAATTTCTGCTAGAGAAAAAAAAAAGCCAGGATTGATAAAGCAGCAAAGGGTTTTACTGAAAGAAGATGGGACTATTCCCAGAGTTTCTGGGAGGACTGGCAGAGGAGCCTGGTGAAGCCAGCTGGACTAGGGGACACCAGGCAGCCTGAGCCATGGCCAAGATTACACCACAGAACCAAACTCAGGGAAGCACATAGCTGCCTCTAGAGGGCTCTGGATGCCTCAGTTTTCACCACTGTTGCCAAAGTCTTTGAACATCACACCAAGCTGCTGCTGGCCCAGTCACTGTAATGGATCTTGTGCTGCTCCTGCTTCTTTGTCCAAACTGACAGGGCCAGGCTACAGGGTTTAACTGGCCAAATCTGTGCCGGTAGTCCATGTCCTAACTATCAGGGGTGCTGGGGAACAAGCATCTGGGTTTTGTGGCTCCCATGGTGGGAAGTAAACTTGAGCAGTGAATGAGGTCAATAAAAGGATAATTTACCAGGAAGTCAAAAGAAAGATAGAAATTACAATCATACACTATTGAGAAAAAAATTTAATAAAGTGATTTTTTTTTCTATGTTGCCGATGTGAAATCAATAAACATTAGAGCAGTGATATACATTGTATATAAAAATGCCCATGGGTATTTTCAGATAAAATTAGTTTTAGGATCAGATCCATAGGTTTCATGGATTTCTAAAAATTAATTGATGATTGCTTTACAATATTGATTTGATTTCTGTCATACATCAACATGAATTAACCATAGATGTACATATGTCCCCTCCCTCTTGAATCTCCCTCCCACCCCCCGCCCTTTCCCACCCTTTCTAGGTTATTACAGAACCCCAGCTTGAGTTTCCTGCATCATACAGTAAATTTCCATTGGCATCTATTTACATTTGTTAGTATATTTGCTTCCATGCTACTCTCTCCATTCATCTTTGTCCATATGTCTGTTCTCTATGTCTGTATCTCCAATGTTACTCTGTGAATAGGTTCATCAGTACCATCTTTCTGACTTAGTACAAATGCATTAATACATGGTATTTGTCTTTCCCTTTCTGACTTAGCTCACTCTGTATAATAGGCTCTAGGTTCATCCACCTTTTTATGGCTGAGTAATATCTCATTGTATAGGTTCATCCACCTTCTCAGAACTGACCCAAATATGTTCCTTTTTATGGCTGAGTAATATCTCATTGTCACCTGCTTATTTAACTTATATGCAGAGTACATCATGAGGAACGCTGGGCTGGAAGAAGCACAAGCTGGAATCAAGATTGCTGGGAGAAATATCGATAACCTCAGATATGCAGATGACACCACCCTTATGGCAGAAAGTGAAGAGGAACTCAAAAGCCTCTTGATGAAAGTGAAAGAGGAGAGTGAAAAGGTTGGCTTGAAGCTCAACATTCAGAAAACAAAGATCATGGCATCTGGTCCCATCACTTCATGGGAAATAGATGGAAAAACAGTGGAAACAGTGTCAGACTTTATTTTTTGGGCTTCAAAATCACTGCGGATGCTGACTGCAGCCATGAAATTAAAAGACGCTTACTCCTTGGAAGGACAGTTATGACCAACTTTGATGGTATATTAAAAAGCAGAGACATTACTTTGCCAACAAAGGTCCATCTAGTCAAGGCTATGGTTTTTCCTGTGGTCATGTATGGATGTGAGAGTTGAACTGTGAAGAAAGCTGATCGCCGAAGAACTGATGCTTTTGAACTGTGGTGTTGGAGAAGACTCTTGAGAGTCCCTTGGACTGCAAGGAGATCCAACCAGTTCATTCTGAAGGAGATCAATCCTGGGTATTCATTGGAAGGACTGATGCTAAAGCTGAAACTCCAATACTTTGGCTACCTCATGCGACAAGTTGACTCACTGGAAAAGACTCTGATGCTGGGAGGGATTGGGGGCAGGAGGAGAAGGGGACGACAAAGAATGAGATGGCTGGATGGCATCACCGACTCTGTGGGCATGAGTTTGAATGAACTCTCGGAGTTGGTGATGGACAGGGAGGCCTGGTGTGCTGTGATTCATGGGGTTGCGGAGACTCGGACACGACTGAGCAACTGAACTGAACTGAATATCTCATTGTATATATGTACCATAGTTTCTTATCCATTTCTCTGTTGATGGACATCTAGGTTGCTCCCATGTCCTAGCTATTCTAAATAGTGTTGCAGTGAACAGTGGGGTACATGTGTCTTTTTCAGTTTTAGTTTCTTCAGGATATATTCCTAGAAGTGGTGTTGATGGGTCATGTGGTGGTTTTATTCCTAGTTTTTTCAAGGAATCTCCATACTCTCTCCCATAGTGGCTGTATCAACTTCCCCAAGGACAAATGCTCTTTCTTATCTCCATAATCTACAGAGTTTGAGCACATTACACTCATAGCTCAGAATGCCTGTTAAACATATAAGCAATGCTTAAATACTCTCATAATAAGAAAAATAGAAATTTAAATTATAGTCAGATACCATTTATTACCAATTATATTGGTAAAACCAAGTCTGTCATCATCTTCTGTTAGGGAGTCTGCTGGGAAGCTGCCTGTTTCTTATGTTGCTGATGGAAATGTAGAATTGTCTGACCCTGTGGCAAAAACTTTAACAATATAGAGCAACATATGCGTACTCCTTTTTCTAGGAATCCATCTCAAAGATACACTGGCAACAAACACAAAATAATAAATGCACAGAGCCTTTCACTGAGGTATTATTGGTAATTCTAAATATAGTAGGTAGAATTCTGAGATAGACCCCTTCTCAACCATTTCTTCTCTCTTCCCACCATATGCCTTGTATAGCCCTCCCTTCTTGAGTGCAGGCAGAATCTGTGAAGATGATAGGATATCCCTCTAAGGATTAGGCTACCTTATGTGGCAAAAGTAAAGGAATGTTTCAGATGTCATTAAGGTACATAACCAGTTGATTTTGAGTTAATCAAAAGGAGGATTATATTGACTTGGCATGACGTAATCAGGTGAGTCCTTGAAACAGAGATTCTCTTGATGGCTTTGGAGAAGTCAGCTTTACATGTGAGAGGACCTCTGGAAGGGGTTCTGTGGACCTACCTGAGAGGGATTTCTAAGTTCTGAGAGTCATTCCAGATGACAGCTAGCGAAAAAAAATGAGGATTTCACTTTACAACCATAAGGAACTCAATTCTGCAAATACTAGTGAAGGTAAAAGAGAACTCCGAGTTTCACATGAAATCATATCTTAGTCTTGGCCAACACTTTGATTTCAACCTAGTGGGATGCTGAGCAGAGGACTCAGACAACCTGTGTGACCCACAGAAACTGTGAGGTAATTAATGTGTATTGTTTAAGTTACTAAATTTGTGGTAATTTGTTATACAACAGTAGAAAACGAATACACTGACAAATAAAATGCTACCAAAATATCCATCCATGGGGAACAGACTGAACAGACTATGGTGCATGCTAGGTGTTGAGAAACTGAGGAAGAGGTTGCCAGACCTTCTCCTCACCAGAGGCAATGGCGAAGGGCCGGCCTCGCTCGGCACGTCTCCAACGTTCTCATAAATATCTTGTCCTTTGAAGCTGTCTCACTCAGCCCTTAACAATTCTTGGCATTTAGCTTAAGGAACACTCCCTGCTCTTTCCATTTAGCCTAAGGAACTTTCCCTGTGCCTGTAGTCCTTGAGATAATCAAAAACTATGCCGGGAGCCATGATTAATAGCTAACTTGGGGGCTTGGGAGACTGATTAAGCTTAAAGGTGGAGACAGCATGTTTTGTAAACCTGATGTTATCAACATTCCGCAGATGTTCATGTTGCTATGGTTTTTGAAATCCTACTTCCTTGTAAAACTATATAATAACACCTGAAGAATAAAGCAAATTGTTAGTCTCCAGAAGGCTGTCTGTGTCCCTTCTTTCAGAAGCAACTCCGCCGAGCTCCACACTAGGTTTCTTCAGTTGTGTTTTTGTGACACTGTGGACTGTAGCTCTCCAGGTTCCACCATCCTTCACTATCTCCCAGAGCTTGCTCAAATTCATGGTGATGCTATCCAACCATCTCATCCTCTGCTGTTCTCTTCTTCTTTTGCCTTCTTCCATTCTTAGCATGAGGGTCTTTTCCAATGAGTTGGCTCTTCACATCAGGTGACCAAAGTATTGGAGCTTCAGCTTCAGCATCAGTCCTTCCAGTGAATATTCAGGATTGATTTCCTTTCAGATTGATTGGTTTGATTTCCTTGCTGTCCAAGGGACTCTCAAGAGTCTTCTCCAGGACCACAATTTGAAAACATCAGTTCTTTGGTGCTTTAACTTCTTTATGGTCCAGCTCTCACATCTGTGCATGTCTGCTGGAACAACTGACTGGTTCCAAATAGGAAAAGGAGTGCGTCAAGGTTGTATATTGTCACCCTGCTTATTTAACTTATATGCAGAGTACATCATGAGGAACGCTGGGCTGGAAGAAGCACAAGCTGGAATCAAGATTGCCGGAAGAAATATCAATAACCTCAGATATGCAGATGACACTACCCTTATGGCAGAAAGTGAAGAGGAACTCAAAAGCCTCTTGATGAAAGTGAAAGAGGAGAGTGAAAAAGTTGGCTTGAAGCTCAACATTCAGAAAACAAAGATCATGGCATCTGGTCCCATCACTTCCTGGGAAATAGATGGGGAAACAGTGGAAACAGTGTCAGACTTTATTTTTGGGGGCTCCAAAATCACTGCAGATGCTGATTGCAGCCATGAAATTAAAAGACGCTTACTCCTTGGAAGAAAAGTTATGACCAACCTAGATAGCATATTAAAAAGCAGAGACATTACTTTGCCAACCAAGGTCCATCTAGTCAAGGCTATGGTTTTTCCCGTGGTCATGTATGGATGTGAGAGTTGTACTGTGAAGAAGGCTGATCGCTGAAGAATTGATGCTTTTGAACTGTGGTGCTGGAGAAGATTCTTGAGAGTCCCTTGGACTGCAAGGAGATCCAACCAGTCCATTCTAGAGGAGATCAATCCTGGGTGTTCATTGGAAGGACTGATGCTGAAGTTGAAACTCCAATACTTTGGCCACCTCATGCGACGAGTTGACTCACTGGAAAAGACTCTGATGCTGGGAGGGATTGGGGGCAGGAGGACACGGGGACGACAAAGAATGAGATGGCTGGATGGCATCACCAACTCAATAGACATGAGTTTGAGTGAACTCCGGGAGTTGGTGATGGACAGGGAGGCCTAGCGTGCTGTGATTCATGGGGTCGCAGAGAGTCGGACACGACTGAGCGACTGAACTGAACTGAACTGAACTGAACTGAACTGAACTTGACTACACAGACCTTTGTCAGCAAAGTTATGTCTCTGCTTGTTAAGACACTGTCTATGCTTGTCATTGCTTTCCTTCAAAGGAACAACCATCTTTTAATTTCGTGGCTGAAATCACCATTCACAGTGATTTTGGAGCCCAAGAAAATAAAATCTGCCATAGTCACAGACATAAATGAATTATTTAAAGTAACTCTAAAGCACAGTGTCTTGACTGTTGCTTCCCAGGGAAATGTATAGATGTAAGGAATGTAAGGGTAGAGTTATGTATGTGCCCTAGGAAATCACTCACCTAGTCCATACAAGGTCAACATAAGGGGTCCATACCCAAACATATTGTAGTAAGAAGAGTAAAAGCCAAAGCCAAAGATAAAATCTCAAAAGGAATAAGAGAAAAATATATGATTTACATACAAGAGAACTTTATAGCTGCATTATTTCATAATATCCAAAAACTGGAGACAACTGAAGTGTTCATCAATTAGTGAATGGGCAAACAAAATGTGATATAGTTGTACAATGGAATATTATCTAGCTGTTAGAAGAAATAAAGTGCTGATAAATGCTAGAGTAGGGATGAATCCTGAAAGCATGCTAAGTAAAAGAAAGAAGGTAGACAGAAAATACTTCATATTATATGATTTAATTTATATGAAATGTCTTTTATAGGCAAATTTATAGATTCAGAAGATAGATTAGTAGTTGCATCAGTCAGTTCAGTCGCTCAGTCATGTCCGACTCTTTGCGACCCCATGAACTGCAGCATGCCAGGCCTCCCTGTCCATCACCAACTCCTGCAGTCCACCCAAACTCATGTCCATTGAGTAAGTGATGCCATCCAACCATCTCATCCTCTGTCATCCCCTTCTCCTCCTGCCCTCAATCTTTCCCAGCATCAGGGTCTTTTCCAATGAGTCATCATTTTTCATCAGGTGGCCAAAGTATCAGAGTTTCAGCTTCAACATCAGTCCTTCCAATGAACACCCAGGACTGATTTCTTTTAGGATGGACTGGTTGGATCTCCTTGTAGTCCAAAGGACTCTCAAGACTCTTCTCCAACACCACAGTTCAAAAGCATCAATTCTTTGGCACTCAGCTTTCTTTATAGTCCAACTCTCACATCCATACATGACCACTGGAAAAACCATAGCCTTGACTAGACAGACCTTTGTTGACAAAGTAATGTTTCTTTTTTAATATGCTGTCTAGGTTGGTCATAACTTTCCTTCCAATGGGTAAGCATCTTTTAATTTCGTGGCTGCAATCACCATCTGCAGTGATTTTGGAGCCCAGAAAACTAAAGTCAGCCATGGTTTCCATTGTTTCCCCATCTATTTGCCATGAAGTGATGGGACCAGATGCCATGATCTTAGTTTTCTGAATGTTGAGCTTTAAGCCAACTTTTTCACTCTCCTCTTTCACTTTCATCGGGACACTGTTTAGTTCTTCACTTTCTGCCGTAAGGCAGAATAAGGCAGGTGATAGGTTGTGGGGTAGAAGAAATGGGGAGTTACCTTAAATGTGTGAATTGTATAGTATGTGAATTATATTTTAATAAAGCTGTTAAAAAAAAGTCTAATGAAATTATGCCAACAGTGCATAGTGGCCAACTGGAAAGCAGTTCCCAGGACATAGGACTGTTTAAGCATCAAAAAGACTGGCTGCAATAACTTTAACTCTAAATCCAAAGCTAAATCTATATATGAATTGGTAAAGGCAACAAGGTAAAACAAAGGAAATATCTCACCATTCACCACTGGAGGTTGCCAGAGCACCAGTCATTTCTGTGGAAACTGAAAAAGGAAAAAAACCAAGCTTCTTTGCCTTACCTATATGAATTGTTTATTTATGTAACTGAAGAGTTGAAGAAAGAAAATTCTTCTTTATAGGAGTTCAGCCTAAGGTGAAAAGAGAATGGTAAATTTAGAAAATCACTGTTTAAAAATAAATAAATTAAAAAAGAAAATCACTGTTTGGCAACTTCTAATGAAATAACACTTCTGGGCAATAATCATGTATAAATAATAAAGGTATGAGGTAGAAAATTGATGGGAGACTCATAATAGAGGGCTCAGGTTTATATAACTTGAACCCTCTCATTTCTTCCTTTTTAAAAATAACAGCTTTATTGAGAAATAATTCACTTACAGTAAAAATTCACTCTTTGAAGTATACAGGTCAGTGGTTTTGAGTACAGTTGCAGAGTGGTGCAAGATCAGTTCAGTTCAGTTCAGATGCTCAGTCGTATCTGACTCTGCGAATATCTAATTCCAGAACATTTTTGTTAACACTTCAGAAAGAAACTTGATACCTATTAGTTAGTCCCTATTCCTCCTTCCCACCAGTCTTTGGAAGTAACTAATCTACCTTCTCTTTCTATGGATTTACTTATTCTGGACATTTCATTTAAACAGAATCATATTATATGGCTTCTTTCACTTACCATTATGTTTTTATGGTCATTTATGTAGTAGCATGTATCAGTACTATGTTCCTTTAAATGATAGAATAATGTTTCATTGCACGGATATATCACATTTTGTTTATCCATTCATTAGTTGATGGAAATTAGGTTCTTTCTATTTTTGGCTATTGTAACACTGCTAAGAGCATTTGTGTACAAGTCTTTGTGTGGACATATGTTTTTAGTTTTTTTGTTATATATCTAGGATTGAAATTGTTGGGTTGTATGGTCACTTATGTTTAACTTTTTGAGTTGATTCCATCTTATCACTAAAAGTAGGATGATAAGAGTGCTATGTGCTTCATAATATGATATAAAAAATACAGTGTGTACATATAAAGTATTCCGGTCTAAACAACTGAATCTAGATATAATCAAGCATCTAGTTCAGGAATATATAAACTATAAAGGGCAGGTTTATATATTTATGTCTGTTGGAGAAGACTCTTGAGAGTCCCTTGTACTGCAAGGAGATCCAACCAGTCCATTCTAAAGGAGATCAATCCTGGGTGTTCATTGGAAGGACTGATGCTGAAGCTGAAACTGCAATACTTTGGCCACTTCATGCAATGAGTTGACTCACTGGAAAAGACTCTGATGCTGGGAAAGGTTGGGGGCAGGAGGAGACGGGGACGACCGAGAATGAGGTGGCTGGATGGCATCACCGACTCTGTGGACGTGAGTTTGAGTGAACTCCAGGAGTTGGTGATGGACAGGGAGGCCTGGTGTGCTGTGATTCATGGGGTCGCGGAGAGTCGGACACGACTGAGCGACTGGACTGAACTGAACTGAACTGAACTGAAAGGGCAGGGCAGTAACTATTTTAGGCATTGTGGACCATATAATCTCTGCAACGACTTCTTAACTCTCCTGAGAAGCATGAAAGGAGATATAGACAATGTGTAAATAAATGGCATTGCTTTGTCCCAGTAAAAACTAGTTCAGAGCAGGCAGCTGGTCATATTTGGCCCACAACCCATAATCCTTGTTTGAGAGTTTTCAGAAAACCTGGTGGAGACAGAGACACATTTAATCAACCAAACCTGGGAAGTGAGACAAACGACTCCCCTGTCCCCCCCCCAAATTTAATGGCATGAAAAAGGCTTAACATTCTGTTTTTCCTTAAATGCTCTCTTTTTGATCTTATGCTATGTGTTTCCTGAATGAGTAATAAAAGGAAGCCTGGATATATCTGAAAGAGTATACTAGCTTACAATTTATCTTCCAGTGACCTTATTGTACTGCTCCTTCTCCAAATGGTAAAAGACCTCTCTGTTTGGACCAATTATAAAATAGTTCTTCATCCCTATGATTACAATAATCTAAGCAAGATGTGAACATTTAATCTAAGACTGATCAATCAGAATTTTCCCTTCAATACGTATTTTTTCAAAGTGAAGCTGGTATAGAAAAGCTGTATTTTCTGTCTGGTTGTGAGAGTATAGGGATACAAGCCCCAAGATGACACTAGTCAGTTTCAAGTTTGGGTAGCCATTGGTCCTTAGAATGAAACCAGTCTGAAAGGAGAAGGAAATGTGTGTGTGTATGAGAGAGAGAGAGACAGAGACAGACAGACAGAGGGAGAGAGAGAATGGCAAGACATGTGAGAGATTTTTGTTGTTGTTGTTCAGTTGCTAAGTCATGTCCAAATCTTTGCAATCCCATGAACTGCAGCATAATAGGCTTCTCTGTCCTTCGCTATTTCCTGGAGTTTGCTCAAAGTTAGATCCGTTGAGTTGGTGATGCTCTCCAACCATCTCATCCTCTGTCTTCCCCTCTCTTCCTGCACTCAGCCTTTCCCAGCATTAGGGTTTTCCAATGAGTCGGCTCTTCATATTAGGTGGACCAAGTATTGGGAGTTTCAGCTTCAGCATCATTCCTGCCAATGAATATTCAGGGTTGATTTCGTTTAGGATGGACTGGTTTGATCTCCTTGTTGTCCAAGGGACTCTCAAGTCTTCTCCAGCACTACAGTTTGAAAGCATCAATTCTTTGGCACTCAGCCTTCTTTACTGTCCTACTTTCACATCTGTACACAACTACTGGAAAAATCAGAGGTTTGACTATACAGACCTTTGTCGGTAATCTCTGCTTTTTAATACACTGTCTAGGTTTGTCATAGCTTTTCTTCAAAGGAACAAGCATCTTTTAATTTCATGGCTGCAATCACCATCTGCAGTGATTTTGGAGCCCAAAAAAATAAACTCTGACACTGTTTCCACTGTTTCCCCATCTATTTGCCATGAAGTGATGGGACCAGATGCCATGATCTTTGTTTTCTGAATGTTGAGCTTCAAGCCAACTTTTTCACTCTCCTCTTTCACTTTCATCAAGAGGCTTTTGAGTTCCTCTTCACTTTCTGCCATAAGGGTGGTGTCATCTGCATATCTGAGGTTATCGATATTTCTCCCAGCAATCTTGATTCCAGCTTGTGCTTCTTCCAGCCCAGCGTTCCTCATTATGTACTCTGCATATAAGTTACTTCCCATTATAAAAGACTTGGTATCCTTATGCTGAGGCTATTGTCCCGGTAATGCACTATACTTCACATGTAGGTATCATTTCATCTTCTGGATATCACATTGCAGGAATTGAGGCTTGGGGAACTGGCTCAAATGATGGTACTCTGGCTGTTGCTATCACTCTGAGCAGTAGACAGTCCTTTGTCTCTGGCTTAGGAGTCTTATGTCTTTTACAACATTCATCAGACTGTGAGAGACTAAGTATTAATTTACAAGTAGGTTAAAATCTCACAACCTTCACAGTTTTTGACACTATACATACTTTTTGCACTAAAGTGCATAATCTCAGGAAAGCTTTAAAGAAATGGGATAAGTAACCAGCTATATTGGCGCAGACGCGATGCGAGAGACGCCGGCCCCGGCGCAACGAACCACGCAAAGAGGCGCGGCCGTGAGGAGCTACCCCACGTCCAACAGGCGGTGGCTGCGCGGGCGCAGGAGGGCCGAGAGGAGCTACTCCATGTTCAAGGTCAGGAGGGGCGGCCTTGAGGAGATACCCCTCGTCCAAGATAAGGTACAGCGGCTGCACTTTGCTGGAGCGGCTGTGAAGAGATTTTCCACGACCAAGGTAAGAGAAACCCAAACAAGACGGTAGGTATTGCTAGGGGGCACCAGAGGGCAGACAAACTGAAATCAAAATCACAGGAAACTAGCCGATCTGATCACATGGACCACAGCCGAATGTGGTCCACTGGAGAAGGGAATGGCAAACCACTTCAGTATACTTGCCTTGAGAACCCCATGAACAGTAACAAAGGGAAAAATGATAGGATACCGAATGAGGAACTCCCCAGGTCGGTAGGTGCCCAGTATGCTACTGGAGATCAGTGGAGAAATAACTATAGAAGGAATAAAAGGATGGAGCAAAAGCAAAACCAATACCCAGTTGTGGATGTGACCGATGATAGAAGCAAGGTCCGGTGCTGTAAAGAGCAACATTGCATAGGAACCTGGAATGTTAGGTCCATGAATCAAGGCAAATTGGAAGTGGTCAAACAGGAGATGGCAAGAGTGAACGTCGACATTCTAGGAATCAGTGAATTAAAATGGACTGGAATGGGTGAATTTAACTCGGATGACCATTATATCTACTACTGTGGGCAGGAATCCCTTAGAAGAAATGGAGTAGCCATCATGGTCAACAAAAGAGTCCGAAATGCAGTACTTGGATGCAATCTTAAAAATGACAGGATGATTTCTGTTCGTTTCCAAGGCAAACCATTCAATATTACAGTAATCCAGGCCTATGCCCAAACCAGTAATGCTGAAGAAGCCGAAGTTAATCGGTTCTATGAAGACCTACAAGACCTTTTAGAACTAACACCCAAAAAAGATGTCCTTTTCATTATAGGGGACTGGAATGCAAAAGTAGGAAGTCAAGAAACACCTGGAGTAACTGGTAAATTTGGCCTTGGAGCACGGAATGAAGCAGGGCAAAGGCTAGTAGAGTTTTGTCAAGAGAATGCACTGGTCACAGCAAACACCCTCTTCCAACAACACAAGAGAAGACTCTACACATGGACATCACCAGATGGTCAACACCGAAATCAGATTGATTATATTCTTTGCAGCCAAAGATGGAGAAGCTGTATACAGTTAGCGAAAACAAGACCAGGAGCTGACTGTGGCTCAGATCATAAACTCCTTATTGCGAAGTTCAGACTTAAATTGAAGAAAGTAGGGAAAACCACCAGACCATTCAGATATGACCTCAATCAAATCCCTTATGATTATACAGTGGAAGTGAGAAATAGATTTAAGGGACTAGATCTGATTGACAGAGTGCCTGATGAACTCTGGACGGAGGTTCGTGACATTGTACAGGAGGCAGGGACCAAGACCATCCCCATGGAAAAGAAATGCAAAAGAGCAAAATGGCTGTCTGAAGAGGCCTTACAAATAGCTGTGAAAAGAAGAGAAGTGAAAAGCAAAGGAGAAAAGGAAAGATATAAGCATCTGAATGCAGAGTTCCAAAGAATAGCAAGGAGAGATAAGAAAGCCTTCCTCAGTGATCAATGCAAAGAAATAGAGGAAAACAACAGAATAGGAAAAACAAGAGATCTCTTCAAGAAAATTAGAGATTCCAAGGGAACATTTCATGCAAAGATGGGCTCGATAAAGGACAGAAATGGTATGGACCTAACAGAAGCAGAAAATATTAAGAAGAGGTGGCAAGAATACACAGAAGAACTGTACAAAAAAGATCTTCACGACCAAGATAGTCATGATAATGTGATCACTGACCTAGAGCCAGACATCTTGGAATGTGAAGTCAAGTGGGCCTTAGAAAGCATCACTACTAACAAAGCTAGTGGAGGTGATGGAATTCCAGTTGAGCTATTTCAAGTCTTGAAAGATGATGCTGTGAAAGTGCTGCACTCAATATGCCAGCAGATTTGGAAAACTCAGCAGTGGCCACAGGACTGGAAGAGGTCAGTCTTCATTCCAATCCCAAAGAAAGGCAATGCCAAAGAATGCTCAAACTACCGGACAATTGCCCTCATCTCACACGCTAGCAAAGTCATGCTCAAAATTCTCCAAGCCAGGCTTCAGCAATATGTAAACCGTGAACTCCCAGATGTTCAAGCAGGTTTTAGAAAAGGCAGAGGCACCAGAGATCAAATTGCCAACATCCGCTGGATCATGGAGAAAGCAAGAGAGTTTCAGAAAAACATCTATTTCTGCTTCATTGACTATGCCAAAGCCTTTGACTGTGTGGATCACAATAAACTGTGGAACATTCTGAAAGAGATGGGAATCCCAGACCACCTGACCTGCCTCTTGAGAAACCTGTATGCAGGTCAGGAAGCAACAGTTAGAACTGGACATGGAACAACAGACTGGTTCCAAATAGGAAAAGGTGTACGTCAAGGTTGCATATTGTCACCTTGCTTATTTAACTTCTATGCAGAGTACATCATGAGGAACACTGGGCTGGAAGAAGCACAAGCTGGAATCAAGATTGCTGGGAGAAATATCAATAACCTCAGATATGCAGATGACACTACCCTTATGGCAGAAAGTGAAGAGGAACTAAAAAGCCTCTTGATGAAAGTGAAAGAGGAGAGTGAAAAGGTTGGCTTGAAGCTCAACATTCAGAAAACAAAGATCATGGCATCTGGTCCCATCACTTCATGGGAAATAGATGGAAAAACAGTGGAAACAGTGTCAGAGTTTATTTTTTTGGGCTCCAAAATCACTGCAGATGCTGATTGCAGCCATGAAATTAAAAGACGCTTGCTCCTTGGAAGGAAAGTTATGACCAACCTAGATAGTATATTAAAAAGCAGAGACATTACTTTGCCAACCAAGGTCCGTCTAGTCAAGGCAATGGTTTTTCCCGTGGTCATGTATGGATGTGAGAGTTGGACTGTGAAGAAGGCTGATCGCTGAAGAATCGATGCTTTTGAACTGTGGTGTTGGAGAAGACTCTTGAGAGTCCCTTATACTGCAAGGAGATCCAACCAGCCGATTCTAAAGGAGATCAATCCTGGATGTTCATTGGAGGGACTGATGCTAAAGCTGAAACTGCAATACTTTGGCCACCTCATGCGACGAGTTGACTCACTGGAAAAGACTCTGATGCTGGGAAAGGTTGGGGGCGGGAGGAGAAGGGGACGACCAAGAATGAGATGGCTGGATGGCATCACCGACTCTGTGGACATGAGTTTGAGTGTACTCCGGGAGTTGGTGATGGACAGGGAGGCCTGGCGTGCTGTGATTCATGGGGTCGCGGAGAGTCGGACACGACTGAGTGACTGAACTGAACTGAACTGAAATGAATATTGGATAAGGAAAACAAATAAGTAAGCAAAATCTAACCAAAATACAACTGCTCCACCTTGCAGAACTGAGCTATTGTTAAAGGCAAAATAGCTACCAACCAACTGATGGTAACATCAAACAATTTATAGGGCCCCGAAGAAAATACAGAAATTGGAACACAAAAGAATCATAACACATGGAAAGTTAAAAATTAAGAATTTGACTCAGTAAACTCCTCCCAAAATTTATGCGTTATACAGGCATCAATTCCTCTGAAGCCTCTGGAAAGAATAAAAAACATATATTGCTAGGAGTGGTTGTTTCTGAAAGGGTGAATTAAGGTGGGAGAGAGATCTACTTTGTATGCTTTGAATTTTGTACCATCTTCAGGTAGTACTTATTTTTAAAGTGTGTAAAATTTAATTTGAAAAGCTTTTAAAATGATTTTTTAGGTAAGAAAGTATAAATTGATTTTAGATTAAAAATAAAAAAAAACAACTACTTTTATACAGCAGTTACTTTACCTTTTAAAAGATTTACTGAGGAAGCTATTTTTTTTTCCAGGTTGGCTGGCGATGTGGTTTATGGAGATAAAAACGTCTTTACCAAAAAAAGTTTTATTGAAATACTACTTTTGTTAAGGAAATTCTTCAGAATAGGCTCTTTCATTTCAGATTTGTAAGAAAAAAAAAACAACAACCCACCCATTGCTCTGCAGTAGAGGTATGAGGTTTCCTCAATCTGAGAATGCATGCATTGTGTTCTGTTTGGTAATGTCAATTAGATGTACGTATTTTACTTTTAAAAGAAGGAACAGAAGTAGCTTTCCTAAAAGATAATCAGTCGGGACTATTAGTGCCCTCTATTTGGGTTTGTTAAGGATTGAATAACTCTGAATTTGAGATGGTCTCTTCAGGAGCATAGAGCTTGCTTTTTAGTTGTGCTTCTGGGAAGTCTAGCGGGTGAATTCTGGTCGAGCTTGTAGCAATTGTGAGAGAGGTTGTTTTGGCCACAAAGTGTGGCTCATGCTTGACCATCTCCAGTCCAACACCAGCAGGAGAACTACAGTAGGAGTAGCGAAGTGGGCATTTTTCTGGGTGGCCCCACCGCCACTGGCAGACTGTCTGAGGAGCTCAGATAGTCAAACTGGGAATAAACTCTTTAAGTAAACAATCCCAGGAGGGTCTAAGGAATATCTTAGGAATAGAATCCTGGGTTAAAGATGGGCCTCTTGCAATTGTAGAACAGGAATTCTACCAGTAGTGAAAAGACCTTCCTTGTTACTCTAAAATGCTTAAATGAAAAATTTTGATTTGATTATTTACTTAAAACATGTTTAAATATGTTCAATCTTTATTTTTTATTTTATTTTTAGACAAAATAGACATTTTTTACTTTATATTTTAGATTGGACTATATTTGATTTACAATGTTGTGTTACTTTCAGGTGTATAGCAAGATTATTCAGTTATACATATAAATATATCTATTATTTTTCAAACTTGTTTTCCATTTAGATTATTATAAAATATTGAGCAGAAATCCCTGTGTTATACAGTAGGCCTTTGTTGGTTATCTGTTCAATCTTTGGTAGTTTAATCATTGACAATATTGATAAAGTAGGAACTCTAGCTTGGGTCTAAGTGGGATTTGCCCAAAGTGAAACTGAGGATTGGGTCCACCAGACACCTATTTGTAGGAGGCTTGAGGAATTCTATTTGGGAAAGAATGAGACAATTTTTCTGAAAACACTCAGTGAACAAAACTTAGGACATACTCTGCACAGAATGCAGTTGCTATTGAACTCATATTTGAGTCCCAAGTAATTCAGAAAGGCTGTGAGAAACATAGGAAGAGTAGTTTCAGTGAAAATTTCAAAAAATATTGAGGCCAATCCCAGGATTACTTTGGAATCCTGCTAACAAAGGCAAATAGCAAGGAAAGACTCTTTCTGTCCCACTTTGCCTTAGATCCTTGCATAGGTTAAGTCTCTGAGAAAGTCAGTCAGCTCTGCTGTAAGCCTTACCAATATGTTCATTTGTGTTCAGAACTTCCTCAAGTTGCTCACTTCTAAACTGAAGCTTCATCGAGTAATTTTCGGTAGAGTGTAAGTCACGTGTCTGAGTTTTCCGGTTTCTACCTTGAAGATGAAGGACTCTTAAGCCTAAAAATTTACAAAAAAAAAAAATAAATAAAATAAAGAGAGACTCTTGTCAGAAAGCCTATGTGTCCACTACAGCATGTACCCCCAAAATTAAGCTATGAGAGTTGAGTATTCTTATTTTAACATGCAAATAGAAATAGTTTTTAAAATGTTTTTGTGATGCCATTGTAGCTCAGAAGGTAAAGCGTCTGCCTACAATGTGGGAGACCTGGGTTCGATCCCTGGGTCGGGAAGATCCCCTGGAGAAGGAAATGGTAGCCCACTCCAGTATTCTTGCCTGGAAAATCCCATGGACTGAGGAGCCTGGTAGGTTACAGTCCATGGGGTTGCAAGAGTCAGGGACACGACTGAGCGACTTCACTTTCACTTTTCACACATTACTTTAGATGCATGTAATCACCTGGACCAGGGGTTTTAAATTTAAAGCGGGATCCAGGTATTTCTGGGGTGTGTGGAGAGTGTTGAGTTGAGTTGAGTTCAGTTCAGTCGCTCAGTCGTGTCCGACTCTTTGTGACCCCATGAATCACAGCACGCCAGGCCTCCCTGTCCAATGTTGAGTTAGCGTTAAGGAAAGGAAAGTTGATGTGTCTAAGTATTTTGCCGAAAGTTTTAACTTTCGTTTCAGGTTCGAGGGATTCGTTAACTAAAGAAATCAGTCATTATACTCAGATAAACAATTCCAATATTTAATGGAGAATTATCTAACTTACTTTAAATATATAATCATTGAAACAGAATCAATATCTAATAGAAAATTATTGATTTTGCTTTCAATAAGCAATCATTAAGAGGAAAGAGAAATAGAACAGTACATACATCACCTAATTGGGGTGAGCTGACATCCAGACTTCAGACAGCACTGGGAAGTCCTGTGTAACAGCAATCTGGAGTCCCAGTTGGGAAAAGTTACTGGGCAGCACATCTGCTCTTCTGGTGAGACTTCAAATTACAATTTTGGGGGTTCCAGTTTATAATTCCTGGCCACAAACTGATATCATCACTGGTTTATGAGCAAATAGCAGCTCTGGTATTACCTTAATCTGTTTGTTGTTTGTTTACAATGCTGTTTGTTTTATTTTGTGAGTCATAGGATTTTGTTAAGTCCTGGGTATGGTTGGCCAGACCTCCTTCAAGGGCTTAAGAATTCCAAGACCTGCTCCCTATCTTATCTGTAGTACCCCATGGCTTCCTGGTAACAACAGGTGCACTCAGGAGCAGTCGAGTTGTTAGGGCAGTGTCCAGGAAGGTCAGAAGCATGGTCAGAGGCCTGCTTTGCTTTTTTGTCTCTGAAGCCTGAATGAGACTACTTCCATTTAGTTTCCCTAAAAGCAAGGACTAAAAACTCTCAGGGGAGGAATTCATTCTTGAGATAAAAGTTGCCACTGACCATATATCCAGAGAAAACTAATTCAAAAAGATACATGTACCTCAATGTTAATGCTGCTGCTGCTGCTGCTAAGTCTCTTCAGTCGTGTCCGACTTATAGCAGCACTATTTATAATATCTAAGGTATAGAAGCTGATGCTAGGAGGGATTGGGGGTGGGAGGAGACGGGGACGACAGAGAATGAGATGTCTGGATGGCATCACCGACTCGATGGACATGAGTTTGAGTGAACTCCGGGAGTTGGTGATGGACAGGGAAGCCTGGCGTGCTGTGATTCATGGAGTCGCAAAGAGTTGGACACGACTGAGCGACTGAACTGAACTGAACTGAAGGCATAGAAGCAACCTAAATGTCCATCAATAGATGAATGGATAAGATGTGGTACACATATATACAATAGAATATTCAGTTCAGTTCAGTTCAGTCTCTCAGTCGTGTCCGACTCTCCGCGACCCCATGAATCACAGCACGCCAGGCCTCCCTATCCATCACCAACTCCCGGAGTACACTCAAACTCATGTCCACAGAGTCGGTGATGCCATCCAGCCATCTCATTCTCCGTCGTCCCCTTCTCCTCCCGCCCCCAACCCTTCCCAGCATCAGAGTCAGTCATAAAAGAATGAAATATTGCCATTTGCAGCAACATGGATGGACCTAGAGATCATCATACTAAGTAAAATAAGTCAGAGAAAGACAAGTATCATATATTACTTAATCTAACAAAATAATACGAATGGACTTATTTACAAAACAGAAATAGACTCACAGACATAGAAAGTTATGGTTACTGAAGGGGATAGCGGGGTTGTGGGAGAGAGAAATTAAGAGTTTGGAATTAACAAATATACACTGTTCCGTTCCGTCGCTTAGTCGTGTCCGACTCTTTGCGACCCCGTGGACTGTAGCCTACCAGGCTTCTCCGTCCATGGGATTCTCCAGGTAAGAATACTGGAGTGGGTTACCATTTCCTTCTCCAGGGGATCTTGCCGACCCAAGGATCGAACCGGGTCTCCCGCATTGGAGGCAGACACTTTAACTTCTGAGCCCCCAGGGAAGCCCAAGAATGGGGTTTATTTCTAGCTCGAGCTAGGGCTCATGCCTCCTCCAGCGCAGTGGCTGCTATGTATAAAATAGGTAAATAACAAGTACCTATTGTATAGCACAGTAGAGAACTATCCTCAATATACTATAATAACCTATGATGGAAAAAAGCTGAAAAAGAATACATATATATACATATATAATGTGTGTGTGTGTGTGTATGCTAAGTTGCTTTAGTTGTGTCTGACTCTTTGCGACCCCGTGGACTATAGTCTACCAGGATCCTTTGTCCTTGGGATTCTCCAGGCAAGAATACTGAAATGGGTTGCCATTTCCTCCTCCAGGGGATCTCGCTAACCCAGGATCAAACCCATATCTCTTATGTCTCCTGCACTGGCAGATAGGTTCTTTACCACCAGCACCACCTGAGAATACACACACACACACACACACACGACTGAGTCACTTTGCTGTACACTTGAAACTAGTACAACATTGTAAATTAACTATACTTCAGTTAAAAAAATTTGCCATTGAGAAAGGAGAATTCTAATGCAACTTGTCTATGTATTTAGATTTATCCCCCAGGCTAGCCCTCTTTGAGCTCATGTTTGAGTTTTGCATGGACTAGGAAAGAGAAACAGAAAATTGTTTACACTTAAATTTCTCTAAGACATCAAGAGAATAAGCAGACATCCAAGTGGGTGTACACAGCAGGGAACAGTATCTCCCCCACCTCACAATGCACCGTCACCTCCGTGGCTGGAGGGCGAGCAGAGATGGGGTCCTTAGAGACTTGAGGATGGGGCACAGTGGGCCATGTAGGGCCCATAGGGCCACCTGGCAAGACGCTCATGAGGAATCTTAGAAAAACTTAGGGGAGGGTCGTAGGACATAGATATGAAAGTAAGTAAAATATGAGTAACTACTTTTAGGTGACTTGGAAGCTGGAGAAAAATCAGGTAATACACATTTCATTTTTGATTCAATATAGTGTTGGAGTTGTGTTGTGGGTAACCAGGACTGTTTCCATATGCACACAGTCACTGCCTTGGTAGAATTCAAATAGCTGAAAAAGATTTTCATTTTAATTGGCACCTTGATGCTAAAGCTGAAACTCCAATACTTTGGCCACCTCATGCGATCAGTTGACTCACTGGAAAAGACTCTGATGCTGGGAGGGATTGGGGGCAGGAGGAGATGGGGATGACAGAGAATGAGATGGCTGGATGGCATCACTGACTTGATGGACATGAGTTTGAGTGAACTCCAGGAGTTGGTGATGGACAGGGAGGCCTGGCGCACTGTGATTCATGGGGTCGCAAAGAGTCGGACACGACTGAGCGACTAAACTGAACTGAACTACCATGTATTTAAAACAAACACTTAGACATAAATATATATTCATGATGGATGCATATTAGCAAAAATTAATTGATTTTATAGAGGTAAATAATAGATCTGTCAGACCTTAAGAAAATGTATGATATAAAAGAAACTATTTTTAGTGTTTAAATTGAATTGCTGGTATATTGCAATATTTCAAAAGTCCCTGGTGAGAGATTTGCCTATATTCTTGAACTCCACTTTATTGAAAAAAATCCCAATGTTATAAAACTTGAATATTTTCAGGAAGCAAAAGCATTTTCAAATATAAGTTGTTCAAGGACCATTAGGTCTCTTATTGCTTGAATCAATGAGAAAGAAGCTAAATGGCTTTAGAAAATGGTTTGAAGCAACCAAAAAGATAATCTTTTTTTTTTTTTTTTCTGGTAGTCAATTTGAATGATTAACAAGTATAGTGAAATGTCTAGCTGTTAAAATTTGACTTTATTTACACATTAAATTATAAAATAGAAGGAAGCTCTCTACCATTTATATTTTCCACTATAAGGTTTATAATTTTACCAGAGTTGAAAATGAATGAATATTTTTGCAATGAGATTTTCAAAAAGAGGGAGGATGAAACAAAACTTCATAGCAATTGAAATCTTATAAAGTATAACATTAATTTCAAACTGGGAGTTTCAGAACTCCATGCTACTGAGGAAACTTTAATTTTTAAATAGGTAAGTTTAAGGGAAACTTATTTTATTAAAAACAAAAGGCTCTGAAATCTGAAGATTTTCGGCTGTCCACTTACTAAGGGAAACTTTCTCCTTGAACTCCTTTCTCTTTTGTGTTCACTCAAAAGAGTCAAGGTCAAGTGTACAGACCTGTTACATGAGATACACATCTGAGAAGTAAAGGTCAGAGAGAGACACAGAGAACTAAAGCAGAAAGACTTTCTGGACTGAAGCCCAACAGGGCAGATTTACTTGCAAAGAAAGAAAGCTGACAAGCTCCTTCAGGTTAGGGTCAGGAATATAATCTGTTTGGTGATATAGCTGTTTTATAAAAGGAGCTTTATTCTAGGCCTTCATTGTTTTCCTCCTAATAAATTATTTTGAGTACAAATGTACCGCAAAGAGGAACTTAGAACATTTTATGAAGTCACTTGGTTTTATGTGTATCTATATATGGGGCTTACCAGGTGGCACTAGTAGTAAAGAATCTGCCTGTCAATACAGGAGACACAGGAGACACAGGTTTAGTCCCTAGATTGGGGAGATCCCCTGAAGTAGGAAATGGCATCCCACTCCAATATTCTTGACTAGAGAATCCCATGGACAGGAGAATCTGGTGGGCTATAGTCCATGGGGTAGCAAAGAATTGACACACCAGTGACTTTCCCTTTTTTTCGCAACTTGAAGCCGAGCTGCCTAGCCCACTTGTAAACCTGCGAATAAGAAAGTAATGTTTTTGTCATAAAGCCACTGAGATTTTAGAGATGTTTGTTGTATAACTGTATCATAGCTGAATCTAGCATACTTTCAACTTTTATTTTTCAAAGTTTGAAACCTACAGAAAAACGAAAGAAGGGCATAATGAGCACCTGTGAGCTCTTCGTTAGACTCAACAGTTGTTAATATTTTATCATTTTTATTTTTATCTTTCTCACTATAAGTTTTGGGGAACCATTGAAAATAAGTTGTAGGCATCATGATGCTTCACTAACGCTAAATACTTTAACTTAGAGCTTAACTTAGGGGCATTCTTGCAGTCAACTAAATTTGAACTAGGTTATAAATGATTTAAAATCCTAATAATTGTATGTTGTGCACGCTCACTTGCTTAGTTGTGTCTGATTCTTTGTGACCCTATGGACCATACCCTGCCAAGCTCCTCTGTCTAGGAAATTCTCCAGGCAAGAATACTGGAGTGGGTTGCCATTTTCTCCTCCGAAGGATCCTCCCAACTCAGGGATGGAATTCATGTCTGTCTCTGGTGTCTCCTGCATTGGCAGGCGGATTCTTTACCACTGAGCCACTAGGAAACCTAATTTTATCTTTAAAAACTGAATAAAAAATGACCCAAATAATCTTATACTATTGTCTAGTACTATAATACTATTTTCTTGGTCAGTTTGGGTTGCCATAATAAAATCTCATGGACTAGCTAGCTTAAACAACAGAAATTAATTTTCTTCCAGTTCTGGAGGTTGAAAATCTGAGAATGGGGTGCCAGAGGGTGGCAGAGTTCTGATGAGAGCTCTTTTCTTGATTTGCAGACAGTTGATGTATTGTTGTGTCTTCACAGGGCAGAGAGAGAGTAAGCTCTCGGGTGTTTCTTCTCATATGAACACTAGTCCCATCCTGAGGGTCCCATCCTCACGATCTCATCTCAACTTAACTATTAGTACTTCCCAAAGGTCCCAACTTCAGATAGCATCACACTGAGAGGCAGAGCTTCAATATATGAATTTGGCAGGGGAGAAGCATAATTCATTTCATAGTAACTACATAAGAGGTGATAAAAGTGTTATAAGGATTTGGTATATAAAAAGCAATCACAGTCAGTCCATAGTAAGTTGAAAGTGTCCAACAACTTCTTGGAAAACATTATTTTCAATTTTTTAAATGTGAGTAAACATAATGATTTATAAATGCAGCTACATATATTTTATCAGCACTATTGAGGACTTAGGCAATGAGATATTTTAAGCTGTCTAAGTTTAGTGGTACATAAATCCATCCAGTGCCAGCATGCCAGACAGGGTGAAGAATTATAGGCTGGCATGGATTCCTAATGTGAGTCAGCATAATGCATGATGCCTACGGAACACTTTTAAATGAACTGATGAAGATTTCTATGGTCCGTGCTCCTTTAAACTTCATGATCAAGGTTGCTTCTTGTACTTCAACAGTAATTATTTTGTTTACTCACTCAGTCATGTCTGATTCTTTTGTGACCCCATGGACATTCTCCTCTGTCTATGGGATTTTTCAGGCAAGAATACTAAAGCAGGTTCCTTCTCCAGGAGATCTTCCTTATCCCAGGATAAAACCCATGTCTCCTGCTTGGCAGGTGGATTCTTTACCATTGAGCCACCAGGGAAGCCCTCAACAATAAAGTCCTGCATAAATGTCAAGAAAAGAGGAAGGATAAAATTCACAGGTAGAAATGGAAAATAGTATAAAACAGGCTTATGAGCTGGGCTTTGGCACCACACAGAGCTGGGTTTGAATGCTGGATCTACCTTTCCCTGGTTGGTTCTCTTGGACAAATTTCTTAACTTCTCTATGCTTAGTTTTCTCACCTATAAAATGGGGATAACAGTACTTCCTCACAAGGTTTTATTTACTAGTTAATTAATAATTAAATACAGTGATTAATATGTTAATATTTACAGATTTCTATATAACCTTCTGGAGAAGGCAATGGCACCCCACTCCAGTACTCTTGCCTGGAAAATTCCATGGTCTGAGAAGCCTGGTAGGCTTCCATGGTGTCACGAAGAGTTGGACACAACTGAGCGACTTCACTTTCACTTTCATGCATTGGAGAAGGAAATGGCAACCCACTCCAGTTTCCTGCCTGGAGAATCCCAGGGACGGCAGAGCCTGGTGGGCTGCCGTCTATGGGTTCGCACAGAGTCGAACTTGACTGAAGAGACTTAGCAGCAGCAGCAGCAGCAGCATATAACCTTCTAACCACAGCAAACATGGGTCATTGCTCATTTAGTGTCTCTTCTGTTTTCTAAGGAAAAAGGCTGCTTAGGCAGATTTGGTAATAATAGAAGAAAAATAATAGAAAACCAGTCAGAGCAGCATCCCAATCACACTCCAGTAGGGGAATATTAGGCAACAATTAAAGAGACGAAGAAAAATGTTATGTTTTCTTATGTGGAAAAATCTACATTTACTTTCATATACTTTGTAAGGAAAACATCTACATCTACAAAGGATCAAACCTACATCTCTTCTGTCTCCTACATTGGCAGGCAGGTTCTTTCCCACTAGCGGCCATCTGGGAAACCCCAAAACACCTACTTCTATATTTACTTAGTAGATCTAAACAAAACTATTACAATTTTGTTAGGTAAAGATATTTTAGTAGTATAATGATTTTATGTATTTAGAGAGAAAAAGAAGTCTAAGTAACCCAAGAAACTACCTTTGTGACAGTCATGGTACCATTACTTCAACTTCAAACCATCTTCCACTGTTATTCACACACTGCTATGAAGATGAGTCCAATTCCAAGGTATATTGCTTAGTGAAAGTAAGTTACAGAGAAAGATGTACCATGTGGAACTATTTATTAGGCATAAAGCAAACACAATTTTTTTTTTTTTATGAGTGGATATATGTATGTTCAGTTCAGTTTAGTTCAGTTGCTCATTCCTGTCCAACTCTTTGCGACCCCATGAACCATAACACGCCAGGCCTCCTTGTCCATCACCAACTCCCGGAGTCCACTCAAACCCATGTCCATCGAGTCAGTGATGCCATCCAACCATTTCATCCTCTGTCATCCCCTTCTCCTCCTGCCCTCAATCTTTCCCAGCATCAGGATCTTTTCAAATGAGTCAGCTCTTTGCATGAGGTGGCCAAAGTATTGAAGTTTCAGCTTCAACATCAGTCCTTCCAATGAACACCCAGGACTCATTTCCTTTAGGATGGACTGGCTGGACCACTTGCAGTCCAAAGGACTCTCAAGAGTCTTCTCCAACACCACAGTTCAAATGTAGACATAGGATATAAATGCTTTAAGGGTTGAAAGGATTCATATGTGATAACAGTGCTCCTCCTAGGGCAGTGGGAACAGCAGACAACAACTGAGGTGTTGTCCTCTGTTGTTTTATGCATTTACACGGCAAATGTATTGATATATTACTGGTGTAATTAAAAATCTACGGAAAAAACACCTGGAGGAGACCAAGTCTTCCATTTTATAGAGAGGAAACAGATATTAATATTTGCTTGCCAAGGCTCTCAGAGAGCCTGATGAACTCAAAGGGAGACTTCCATGTGCTTGACTGCTTATTTCAGGGCAGTTTAGCTTTCTTCATCATACCCTGTTGAACTCATCAGGCATTTTAGATGAGGACAGGTGGTGCAGTGGTAAAGTGTCCACCTGCCAATGCAGGAGACACAAGAGACACAGGTTCGATCCCTGGGTTGGCAAGATCCCCTGGGATCTTGGAGTAGGAAATGGCAATTCACTCCAATATTCTTTCCTGGAAAAAATCCCATGGACAGAGAAGCCTGGTGGGCTATAGTCCATGGGGTCACAAAGAATCAGACACAACTGAGCACACCCACATGCCTATGGTCAATCAGTTCAGTTGCTCAGTCATGTTCAACTCTTTGCGACCTCATGGACTGCAGCACGCCAGGCTTCCCTGTCCATCACCAACTCCCAGAGCTTGCTCAAACTCATGTCCATCCAGTCGGTGATGCCATCCAACCATCTCATCCTCTGTCCTCCCTTCTCCCACCTTCAATCTTTCCCAGCATCAGGGTCTTTTCCAGTGAGTCAGTTCTTTGCAACAGGTGACCAAAGTATTGGAGTTTCAGCTTCAGCATCAGCCCTTCCAATGAATATTCAGGACTGATTTCCTTTAGGAAGGACTGGTTGGATCTCCTTGCAGTCCAAGGGACTTTCAAGAGTCTTCTCCGACATCACAGTTTAAAACATCAATTCTTTGGTTCTCAGCTTTCTTTATGGTCCAACTCTCACATCCATACATGACTACTGGAAAAACCATAGCTTTGACTAGATGGACCTTTGTTGGCAAAGTAATGTCTCTGCTTTTTAATATGATGTCTAGGTTGGTCATAGCTTTTCTTCCAAGGAGCAAGCGTCTTTAATTTCATTGCTGCAGTCACCTTCTGCGGTGATTTTGGAGCCCCCAAAATAGTCTGTCACTGTTTCCATTGTTTCCCCATCTATTTGCCATGAAGTGCTGCGACCGGATGCCATGATGTTAGTTTTCTGAATGTTGATCTTTAAGTCAACTTTTTTACTCTTCTCTTTACTTTCATCAAGAAGCTCTTTAAAATGCTGTGCTAAAGAATTGAAATGACCAAATGAACGACGACAACAACAAAAGCTCTTCAGTTCCTCTTCGCTGTCTGCCGTAAAGTGGTGTCATCTGCATATCTGAGGTTATTGATGTTTCTCCCAGCAATCTTGTTTCCAGCTTGTGCTTCATCCAGCCTAGCATTTTGCATGTGGTGAAAAGAAAGAAAGTGAAGTCGCTCAGTTGTGTCTGACTCTTTGCGACCCTATGGACTTTAGCCTACCAGGGTAGGCTATGGGATTTTCCAGGCAAGAGTACTGGAGTGGGTTGCCATTTCCTTCTCCAGGGGATCTTCCCGACACAGGGAGCGAACTCATGTCTCCTGCATTGTAGGCAGGTGCTTCACTGTCTGAGCCAGCAGGGAAGTGACAATGTGGTAGCCATAGGCAGATATATCCTCAAACATCAGGAGTCAGTGGTTATGAAGAAAAGTCCAGCTGGGGCTGGGCTGGGATTCTCCAGGTAGTGGCTTGATTAAATTTGCAATATTAAATTTGTCAAAATTAAATTTGATTAAATTTGTCAATACCCAGGAGTAATCAAGATGTCAGAAACTCTAAAATGAGGGACAGATAGCTTTAAGAATTCCTATTAATTTATAATGAGAAATATAACCATCTGGGCTGCTGGGATTTGTGTCAGCCTGTCCACAGCCTACTCTCCAAGCCAGCAGGCTACAGGGGAAGCCAAATGATAATTAGAAACCCACTTTGTAACTTACCATGAGTGATCACTACATCAGATTACTTTAAGCATTAGGGTCAACCCATTCTCTCTGAGGGCAGAGTGAGTTTGAGTGTACTCCGGGAGTTGGTGATGGACAGGGAGGCCTGGCGTGCTGTGATTCATGGGGTCGCGGAGAGTCGGACACGACTGAGCGACTGAACTGAACTGAACTGAAAGAGGCCACACAGTCCCCATCATTTGAATGTGGTGAGTGTGGAATCAGAAGGAAAGGATTTATATTAATCAAACATTTCCTGGCTCCTGGTTATGCTAATCAGCTGCATCCAGCTCATAATGGGGATCAGGTTACTAAAGGGACTGGAGTATTGAAGTCCCATTGACTTAGGCTCCTTGGACTTGTCTGGATGGGATCCCAATTCTGCTTTGTGCCTCACAAACTCCTTTTTCTATGTTCTGATGGTAGATCAGTGCTCTTCTGTAGCACCTGTCTTAAATATATTAGTGTATTCAATCATATCACCATTCTACTGATCTGGGATTTAGTTTGGTTTTCTTTGTATCTCTGTTCTGATCTGTTTTGTATTGCTCTCACAGTCTCAGAGTCTCTGCACTCGGGATGCTCTTGGATTATTCTCTGATGTCCTCCTTCTCCAGATTCCAACTGCAGCAGCTTAAAAGTCAGCCTGTTAGAAGGACCTTCCCTGAGCACTCATTCTAAAGAAGCCACTCAGTCCCCATCATTTCACTTTATTTAACTTGTGCATAATGCTCAAGGGCTTACTACTATATGATATTTACTGTTTCTATCTTTGTGTTTTAATATTTGGTTGTCTCTCCCATTAGAAAATAAACTCCATGAAAGTAGGAACCTTGTCAGTCTTTCTCTCTATTCCCAGCATCTGGAACAGGATCTGGCAATTAATAGGTTCTCATGAAAGCTTGCCTGCTTCTTTGCTGAATGAATGATCTCTCACGAGACCACTACTGCTTTTGTAATTTACAAGTTCTCGGGAACATCTTATTGAAGTCTCAAATAATATGACACAGTTATATTCTTAGAAATGAACTTAGCCAAGAATCCACAAGTTTTGGTCAATCCTCAGTGAGTGTGAGGCTCATGCAGAAAAGGGGAATGTTGGAGAGAATGTTCAGAAATGTCACACAAGTGATCATTCTCCTGCAGTGAAGGCTCACTCAACAGCAGAAGCAGATGTCTCTAAATACTCAAATACTACCCAGATAATAGATAAGAGATTCTCCAGAAAACTATGGCATTTACTAAGCCAGATAATAGTTTGACACATTGGTGCCATGGCCTTAAAGTACTAGGATGAAAGATAATCCTGTAAACCAAGGAGAATGGCAGACAAGGTCAGGCCAGTGAGGAGCTAAGGCTTTAATATTCCCAAGATATTTGCATTTCATCAGATTTCAGAGCCTTTCTTCAGAGTCAGAAAAAGCCACCCCTCCCTTCATCATAGGGTACTCGTCTCTCATTGGGTAGGGGCAAATCTTAAAAGGAATAAAACAGACCCCTGTATAATGGTGAGGGAGACTGAATTTTCTAAAGTGCTGTCCAGGAGAGAGGTTACTGATAAGGAACCCATACGGTAGGTGATGATTATAAACATTGATTTATTTTATCTTTATCAGGCCTTTCGCAGTAAGATTCCAGGCATAAACAGTCATGCTGACATAATTTGCTTCATGGAAATAAGGATGTGAATAGACATGATAAAAGCGCGCAATTAGTAGAAGGCAGTCTTTCCTCTGCTGTCTTAAATCCAATTTTTGTATTGATTTTTGAAGTGTGGAAGGTTGTGGTATGGAGTATAAAATCATTCTTAATTTTAAAGTCACTAAGTTTGTCAGTATCTGTGAGATAAGTACAATAAATAAATTCTAAATGGAGATTATAATATATTGATATTACTGGGGTTAAGCTACATATTTTTCGTTCCATGTGGTACTTAACTTCCTTTCAGAGATTAAGGTCTTAAAAATCAGGTTTTGTTTAGATTACCATTCTTTAGTATATCTTCAGTTAAAATGATGTAGGAAGTTGTATCAAAAATGTGGTTTCTATCATAACAATTGTCTAGTGAGGACAAAAGATAGTTTGCTTTTAAAAATATGTTATGCCTGTGGTATTTTAGGGAACAGTTATGAATAATAATAAAAATTTAATACACATTTAACTCTTCTGATAGAATTAGTGGAACATTATATTTCTAGATCTACTGGTCATTTTATTTTCACTCCCTCTGTAAAGGATTTATAATTCATGAATAAGAATTAACTGCCAGCTTAAACTTGACTTGAGGGTTTTTAGGAAAGAAACTAATTTTTATATATTATGTTTTTCCTAACACTGTTTTAGGTAAATCATTGTGGTCATCTATTTGGATATTAAATACTATTTGCATTTTTGAAATTACATAAAGAACTCTGTCATTTATTTTTCTAATTTGAAGAAGCCAATTTTTCTAATAACATATCTGCATTTAGAGAAAAGGAAATGCTATGCTTCTGTGAGAATGAAGTCAGGCAAGTGGTTAAACAGAAGAAATCTTAACTGAAGATCTTTCTAAGAAATAATTTTCTCTCTGAAATTCATATTTTATTCATTCCTCTTCTTTTCTTCCTCCTTAAGTCCACTGGCAGAAGTCTAAAATGAAACTAATTGCTTTATGTTTTAATCTTTAAAAATACAATTAACTAGAGATATACAAGATAGATACAAAATACTTAAAAAAGCCAAAGATAGGAAAGAAGATATTCAGTTCAAACATCACATCCTTTATCCCATATCTTTTACTGTTGAATGAAAACTGGACACTTGGCTGCTTTTTTCAATTTCTAGGATTGATGAGATATTAAGCTAGAGTCCATACTAAAAAAGAAACTTTATTTTCATTTGTGTGATACCTACTGTAGTGATATGACATTTACTATAATTTAGTCTTGCTGGATTGCTTATAAGATTTGAAATCTAAGGGCTTTGTATAATCTCCTTCCAAGTGTTTTAATTGACATTCTGCTATAATGAACCCCACAGACCATTACCTGGCTAATTGCTTGAGTTACAGTGCTTATACAATGCCATTCTTTGTCCTTGGTCTTTTGGGGTATTAAATAGCATGGCTGTCCTGAAAGAGGAAGTGACTGCTGGTGTGCATATGGAGCATTAACTTCTTGGTAGCTTTTTCAGGGACAGACTCTCTTCTGTTTTCCTCTGGGCTGATTCCAAACCTGATGATTATCAGAGATCCCTGTTATTCTGGGATTCTCAGCTCTCCTTAGGAGAGTCCTTGACCTCTAAAGGGTCTTTCAGATCCACTACCACAGGCAGAGCTTTCCATGACCTGCCTCTCAAGTCCTGGATCAGGTGAAAAAATAAGGATGAAACAGTATTTAGTTCTCAAATAGTATGATTAGACAGGATTTGTTAGGAAAAGAGTTTTAATACTTTAGAACTAAGGCTTCCCAGATGAATCAGTGGTAAAGAATCCACCTGCAAATACAGGAGCTGTGGGTTCAGTCCATGGATCAGGAAGATCCCCTGGAGGAGGAAGTAGCAACCTGCTCCAGTATTCTTGCCTGGAGAATCCCATGAACAGAGGAGCCTGGCAGGCTACTGTCTCAAAAGAGTCAGACACAACTTGGCAATGAAACTACAAAACTTTAGAATTAGAAGAGGGTTGATCACTGGCTCATCTAGTCCAAACTCATTGTCTTTTATTTATTTTTTTAATTTTTAAAAGCAGCTTTATTTAGATATAAATCACATACCCTAACAGTCATCTTTTAATGAACATAATTCAGTGGTTTTTAGTGTATTCAAAGATGTGCATTCATTACCACTGTAAACTTTTTTAAAAATTTACTTATTTTTTAATTGAAGGATAATTGCTTTACAGAATTTTGTTGGTTTCTGCCAAACATCAACATGAATCAGCCACAGATATACATATATCCCCTCTCTCTAGAACCTCTCTCCCATCTCCCTCCCCATCCCACCCCTCTAGGTTTTCACAGAGCCCCTGTTTGAATTCCCCATCATACAGCAGATTCCCATTGGCTATCTATTTTACATATGGTAATGTAAGTTTCCATTTTACTCTCTCCATGTGTCTCATCTTCTCCTTCCTCCCCTCCTGCCTTGTGTCCATAAGTCTGCTGTCTATGTCTGTGTGGTAAACTGACTTGCCCCCGGTCTCTCACAGTTGTTAGTGACCTAGGTTCTTGGCTCCATTTTGTGGAATTAGCAGGATTCATATCCATGATAAACTCTTAGAAACTAATGCCAAATTGTGGAGTTAGAGCAAAGCAGGAAAGTGCTGGAATCAACATGTCAGTATGACCTGGAAGGATGCAATGTGGCTAATATCCTTGTTTCCTGTCTTTATTTGGCCAATGGTGTGGGTCAGTGACAATGGCCTTATGAGTGATGAGGAGTAATTAAGGGTTTTTCAAGAAATTTTGGAACTGTTTCAGAAGCAGAGTAAGAACCATTACCTACAGGCCTAGATTGACTTCTGGAAATTTCTGATTACAATATTTCTATGAGGCCTGTGCTAGCCTTGATCTAAGAGGCTAGGCAGCTCTGATACTAGTTCAGATTCTAGTTGGCGTCATAGAGACCGATAACTTTGGTTATAGATGTAATGTCTGTTGGCATGCACAAACTTCTGGCTTTTCTAATGTTGTTTGTAAGACATTCAGAGCACTGGAATAGGTTTGGAACTCTGGATTTAAAGAATAAAAAAGGAGATCTGAAGCACTGAAATTTCTTCAGAAATTGGAGACAAATGGAAGTTTTGCAACTAGAAATCTTTTTTTATAATAAAGCAGTTACTTTATGTCATATCATTCATGTCAAATATACTTACTTTCATATTTGAGTTCCCTACATATGAGCATGTGAGTAAGCTAATAAAAAGATTAACACAGATCTTTTAACACTGAGAAGCAAGACAATTAGTAGAAGGTAATCTGCTACTGATGAAAAATTTAACCTATCCTGTTATCTAAAAAACATCTTTTGCTTCGAAGACAAATTCCTTTTCTTTCTTTCTTTTTAAATTGAAGTATAGTTGATATACAATGTTTTAGATGTACAGCAAAGTGATTCAGTTACATATACATATACTTTTTAAGATACTTTGCCATTACAGGTTATTACAAACTCCTTTTAAACCCTTCAGTCTGCTAGATTCTGTATCCTGAAGATTCCTTAGAACCTCCCTCTCAGGGAACCTCTGGCTCATTTTCAGGCATACCTGATGCAGCAGGAGTGAGCTGACTCCCACACATTTCCACAATTCCCTACTGAAGAACATCCCACAACAGACATTCTGCTTGGTCTCCAGAAAGGGGAAGCGGTTTACTTAGGTTTGGTTATACTTATTTAAATGGGTGTCTAAATAACTCATGTCAAGGACGTGGAAAAATTTCAGTGACATCTGTACTTTGTGAAGAAAGTTTCTAACATAGGACCCCTTTTGGCTCCACCACAAATTTTTGTTAATATGACAGAACTTATGGGCATAGGTAAATTTTAAATTCAGTTTTTCAGTAACAACTTTGATAGAATTATTAACTGCCAGCAGGACCAACTCATAAACAAGTAAGTGAACAAATCAATCATGTTTGGACCCCATTGCTTTTTTCCTTTTTTTTTAAAAGAATCAATGGACTGTTTGTAGTTCCAGGTAGCTCAATTTACAGAAAATTGAGCAGCAAAGTACAGGGTCCCATGCACTCATCTCCCCACCCCCATACACTGTTGCTGTTGTTCAGTCACTTAGTCGTGTCTGACTATTTGCAACCCCATGGACTGCAGCATGCCAGGCTTCCTTGTCCTTCACCATCTTGCTTGCTGTTGGAGCTTGCTCAAACTCACGTCCACTGAGTCGGTGATGCCATCCAACCATCTCATCCTCTGTCCTCCCCTTCTCCTCCGGCCTTCGATCTTTCCGAGCATCAGGGTCTTTTCCAATGAGTCAGCTCTTTGCATCAGGTGGCCAAAGTATTGGAGATTCAACTTCAGTATTAGTCCTTGCAATGAATATTCAGGATTGATTTCCTTTAGAATTGACTGGTTTCTTGCAGTCCAAGGGACTCTCAAGAGTCTTCTCCAACACCACAGTTCAAAAGCATCAAAATTTTGGTGCTCAGCCTTCTTTATGGTCCAACTCTCTCATCCATATGTGACTACTGGAAAAACCGTAGCTTTGACTAAATGGACCTTTGTCGGCAAAGTAATGTCTGCTTTTTAATACGCTGTCTAGGTTTGTCACACACTGTAACCCACTGCCTTTTACAATTTGTGGAAGGTATCTGCCTGCAAAGCTGGCTCATTGTCACCCATCCAGTCATACTGTCCCTTTTCTTACCTCCTTTCTCTTTCTCTATAAAAATAGGAAAACCATTATAGCAGATACACTCAGAATCCCTGGGAGGGAAATAAAAATAGACAAAACAGAGTAGTGAGAATTTTGTTTTTGCCTTTGCCTGATCCCATCCTTAACGGTTTGATTTGGTTTTTGGAGATGTGGAACCAGGGCTTATTTTCACTTCGAAATTTAATGTATGTTTATAACTAGTCTACTCATCCCTGTGGGTGAGTTTGCTTTTCCACCAACCCATCAGCTGAATGATTACTTTGTTCTCCCTTAGCTTGATTGCTCCCAGCTCTCCTAAATGCCATTCCTTCTCTGTACCCAATTCTATGCCATGGACCCCGCCTGTGACCTGGAACATTCTGCTTCCTCTAATACTACCTGAATTTAATACAGAGTGGGCAGAGAAGAGGAGTAACTGAAAAAGTGGTGGCCTGCACAGAGGGGAAAAAAGTATTCGCATTCGCTGATGAACCTTTTTTTTTTTCATGGTGTTAGACTCTGAACCAAAGTCACTTCCTTTTTGTTGTTGTTGCTCAGCCCTTTAGTCGTGTCTGACTCTGCGACCCCACAGACTGCAGCATTCCAGGCCTCCCTGTCCATCACCGACTCCCAGAGCTTGCTCAAACTCATGCACATTGAGTCGGTGATGCCATCCAAACATCTCATCCTCTGTTGCCCCCTTCTCCTCATGCCTTCAGTCTCTCCCAGCATCAGGTTCTTTCCCAATGAGTCAGTTCTGCCTTTTATCCAACTGAAAAACGCTGAGAATATGTTTTTATTTTACTGCACACTGTTAAATACCAGAGGCATTTAACTTAGTAGAAGGTAATGTTACGTTCAATGTGCTTAATAAAATTGTAAAGGATTCACTTATTTTCACACTCTTGGAGAAACAGTCTCCCACTGGTTAATGGAAATTATGATGCTTTTGTTGCCTCTCTCATCACAAAGAGATGAGCAAGGCTTATCAGCGCTGATTAAAGTCACACTTAAAAAATAAGTGGGGAAATAGGAATCTGTAGTTGCAAAGTTTCTCATCCTTCCTTTTGCTGATTTGCAAAGTTTGCAGACGCAAACTTTGAGCTCAAGGAGGCTAGCCTGAGTTTGCTGAAAGCATCCAGGCAGGAGAAAACAGCTTCTCAGACATTCTTCCTAATTTACCCTTGTGGGTGCAGAGCTTTGAGAGCTCAACACCTGGTACCTTATAAAGCAAAAGAGGAGATTGTTTGATGGATGTGGCTCTCGAGGAAGGAGAAGAAAGCAGTGGCAGCAACTGGCTTATCTTTTCTCCTTTTCCCGACATCCTCATATACCATACCCTGTTATGGGACCTTCTTCCTCGGGGTAATATGCCTAAAATGAGTGTGATGTTAATGATCCCTCTTGGCTAAGGCTCCTGAGTCACGTTTAAGTGGGGAGGTCCTAGAAGCCTGCCTGGGGACAAGCCCTGAATTCATCCCACTTCCTGGCAGGGTCTCAGGCCTCTCACAACACCTCCTCTTTTCTGTCCATTCCTCAACACAGGGGGAGCCCCTCAGAGGAACAGCTCAAGCTTTATCAAAGCTGAAGTTGTGGCTGAGATCTCACTTTGCTCCTGAAATCCACTCAGGGAAGCTGGGAATTAATTACTTTGGTATTAGGGAGACAAAATTTAACAAACACCATTTTTATGCAAGCATTTCTGTCTCGGTTGTGCTGCCCTGTACAAAATTATCTCTGATTCATTGTCATTGTCTAATTTAATCTAAAACCTTGACCAGTAACTAAACCTCACCCTATATTTCTAAAGGAAAATAATATTAGTCATATTCCTTAGGAGATTTCCTATGCATAGGCTCATACCTTGCTTTCTTCTTATGCTCATTTTCTCAAAGTGATATAGTAAAACCACAATCCTAAGAAACTCCTAGAGTCTAAATAGAAAGTTAAATTCTAACTGAACTGTTAATAAATTACATGATACACTTTTCATATAGAAATTAAAGTAAGAATTATTTTCCAAAATGGGTTGACCTTTGAACTGTGAATTAATGTCAACACATTGTTGCAGGTGACCCTCATCTCTTTTTGTCAGGACTGCAGCATCCCATGTGCTTTTACTGATCATTGTTTTGACTCACATGCAATCATCCTCTGCACAGCAGCTAGGGTCTCTCCCCTGCTTTCACTTTCAGTGACTTCTTACAGCTTATAGGATAAACCCCAAACACTTATGATGGACAACATAAGTGAACAAACCAAATGCATCTTGGGTGGTCACACAGCCTCTCTCTCACTCCATACAGTTGGGGCCTCCTGGCCTTCCTTCTCTCTCTTGGACAAGGCACACCTGTTTCCTGCTGCTTGGAAGGCTCTTCTTCTTGCTCTTCTTGAGACTGGCTGCCCTGATTTGTCACTGCTCCTTCCTCAGGCCTTCTTATCTTAAGTACCACTTCCTGAGGTAGACTTTCTCTAGCCACTTGTCTGAAACAATTTTTCCTTGTCGTGCATACCCAATCAGTCATATCTGACACTTTGTGACCCCATATATTGTAGCCTACCAGACCTCTCTGTCCATGGGATTCTCCAAGCAAGAGTACTGGAGTGGGTTGCCATCTCTTTATCAAATAACCCTATTTATTTCTTCAACAGCCCTTATTACAGTCTGAAATATTGAATTTTTTTATCATCAGATGTTTATTACTCCCAGTGGAGTGCAAACTATATGGAAGCAGATATTTTGTTCTGTAACTCCTTCATTTAGTATGTCTATACAGAAAGGGTGTTTAATAAACGTGTGCTGACTGAATTAAAGGATTAAAGGATGAATGAATGTGAAACATGGATATGAGAAGGAATACATCATGGGATATTGGTCATAATGAAATGTTGTGAGTAATTAAATGTAAATGTTCACACAGGAATGGAATGATATATACATAAAAGTCCATCTTATAATCTTATATAACTATACAAGTGTCAGAGAGGAATAATTCTCTGCATAAGGTTAAAAAGGTCACTACTGTTGCAGCTCAGCTGCATATTCACACCTATCCATGTGCCTAAAATTATTTCAAAGGCTTTCATATTTATGCTGGAATCAACATTCAAGAATGCACCTGGGATATTTCCTTGTTGTAGATGATATATTCTCAGGCTCAGAATATTGTGGGAGGATCTTTTGACAAAATTTTGGGGGGTATAATTTGATCCAGCTAGTTTCTAAGAGAGTAAGATGTTGTGGATGGATGAGGAGTGATTGGGCTAAGAAAAAAGAGAATATCCTGTTTTGGATATAAAACAGGCTAAAGCTGGCAGACCAAGAGTTTATATTAAGAGAAGTAGAAGTAAAAGCAAATGGAGAAAAAAGGAGAAGAATATAGCAGGATTTAGTCTGGGACCACTGTAGGTGTGTCAGGCAGGAGGGGATTTGATACAAGTAATTAGGTGTTCATGCCATTGTTGAAGAGGAAGGAGCATAGGGCAGAAAGGACTGGCACTAGCTCTCTGGTTTGTCACCATCCTTTAGAGAATCGGAACTTTGCTAGTAAGGGTCACAGCCACCTACATGGAATCATGTAGGCAGGGAATCATGTTGTTGTACCAGAAAACACTGCAAAACTTAGATTCTGCCAAAGTCTGCAAGGTCACAAGAAGGTCTTCCATAACCATGCAAATGTTTCTCACTGGCAGAGACTAAACTGGATCCTTGATGGAAAAAGATTCTGGGAAAAATGATTTACAGACTTTGAGTCCCTGAGATGAAGGGGAGACCATAAAAAGGGATGGAAATGGTGCCAAATGCCAATCTGGCACAGTATGAGAACAGGAAATACTTGTCATTGCTTTAAAATACTATTTCTGGCTAGTTAGTTTCATTACCTCTAATCCTAACTAAAAATAATAGCCAACAGTAACAACTAAGGACACTGTGTTAAGAGCTCTTCGTGCATTATATCATTGTTTCACAACTGTACAAGATTTCTCTACTGTTATTATCTCCATTAAAAAACAAGGAGCCAAGACTTTGCTCCCAATCAAACAACTCATAAATAGATCTGAATCCTGTACTCAGTACTCACTGTCTACAAAGCCAGTGACTTTTAGTCTTTATACTATATTACTTGTTGCTGCTGCTCCTGCTGCTAGGTCACTTCAGTCGTGTCCGACTCTGTGCGACCCCATAGACGGCAGCCCACCAGGCTCCCCCGTCCCTGGGATTCTCAAGGCAAGAATACTGGAGTGGGTTGCCATTTCCTTCTCCATATTACTTGTTAATCATTTACTAACTTTATTTAAATTCATGGCCCTAGCGTCAACAAAAAACTTTCTAATCATCTTACAAATACACATTATTAAGTTGGTATAAATATATAACTTAAATTTCCACTTTTTTTTGGGAAAGGAACTAATACATCTTTAAAGGTCATCCTCCTGAACATAGGCACTAACTTAAAGAACACAGCTTTAGAAGAAATATAATGTCCCTTGTATTTAGAATGCAATTTTATGATATGAATTCATTTTCATATATTGATAAAATTTTGTTATAAAACTTCATCACAGAATCTCAAGGTTAGATGGGGTATTCAAGGTTGAAGTATCTCTGAATGAGTGATAATCGCTCAGTTGTGTCTGACTCTTTGCAATCCCATGGACTGTAGCCTGCCAGGTTCCTCTGTCCATGGAATTCTCCAGGCAAGAATACTGGAGAATCTTTAAAATCCTTTATAATAGGATTTTGGGCTTCCCGGGTGGCTCAGCAGTAATCTGCTGGCAATGCAGGAGATGGGTTCGATTCCTGGGTGGGGAAGATCCCACGAAGGAGGGCATGGCAACCCACTCCAGTATTCTTGCCTGGAGAATCCCCATGGACAGAGGAGCCTGTTGGGCTACAGTCCATAGGGTTGCAGAGTCAGACACGACTGAAGCAACTTAGCAAACAGGCCTATATGAAACATAATAAATTTCATCAAGGGATGGCCCAGTTTCTGCTTAAGAACTTTCAATGGGGGTAACATCCAGGACCATGGGGGCTGATTGAAAAGGGGGAGGAGCATGTAGGATCCCTGCTGCTGGGCAACGGTAAAATGGGGCTGCCTGGAAGCTGCTTAGTCATTTTTGTCTCAGTTGTAGCAAATATAGTGTTAGCCTAGAAGCTGGAACTATTGGTAACAGTTTTTGCTACCTAATCTTTCCCAAACTCACTCCATGGTTTACAGATTATAGATTGGGTGTCTGTGATGGATTCAAAATAGCCAAAGATTATTCAGCTCTTCTTCCAATGAGAGATGGGGGTCTATGCCCTTTCTCTTGGAGCCTGGCTGGTCTCTGTGACTGTTGTAGCTAACAGAATTCAATAAAAGTGTTGCTGCCAATTCTCAGGTACAGCCTAAGGAGACTGGCAGCTTTCATGTTCTGGGAGCTGTCTTTTTGGGAACCCCGAGGTCTGATTGATGAAATTTGACAATCTTGAGCCTAGCATGCTAGGGAGACTATTGTGATTGATGAGCTCAGCTTTTTCCCCCCACTTTTATTAAGGCACTGAATTTATAGTGAAGCCTCCCTGCACTAACCCGTGCATCAGCTGAATACTGCTGAGTGACCTTAGTTGATGCTTCATAGAACAGAAGAATCATCTAAATAGTGAAAGTCACTCAGTCGTGTCCAACTCTTTGTGACCCCATGGACTACACAGTCCATGGAATTCTCCAGGCAGGAATACTGGAGTGGGTAGCCTTTCCCTTCTCCAGGGGATCTTCCCAAACAAATTCCTGACCTGTGACATTATGAGTTCTGGTAAAATGGGTAAAGTCACTGAGTTTGAGGGACTGTGTAACCCAGTGGTAGATAACTGGAACGTATCTGTGGGATCAGTGAGGGTTGTCCAAGCTAGATTGGCTTCAGCTGGTCTCACCTGCATTCAGTCACATGTCTGTGGATCAGGTGGGGACTTTCATCCAGATTGTCTTGAGCTGGAGCAGCTTACCTGGGCCAGCTCTGCTCTGTGTGTCTTTCATCCTCTTCTGTGACAAACAAGGTCAGCCATGCATATCCTTCTCATGGCAATGGCCAAAGTGCAAGACAGCAAGTAGAAACATGTAAGGGCTCTTGAAACTTAGACTTGGAAATGGTACCCTGTTATTTCCACCTCATTCTAATGGCCAAAGTAACATGGCTGAACTCAAAGTCAAATGATTGGAGTATAGACCTCATTCTTTGTGGGAGACTGTGAAAAACCTATATAGCAAAGAGTATGAGTACAGGGAAGGATTGGAGACAATTGGAGACAATAATGCAATCTACATCTTCATTTCAGCTTAGAAAAAATTTATGGTATACATATTGTGCTAGGCCCTGGGGACATAGAAGCAAAAGAGCCGCAACTTTCTACTCTTGAAATGCTTACAGTCTGGGCAACTTTCAGGAGGAGTAAAAGGGTTTTTACTATATTTAGGTTGACTGGGGACCTCAACCTCCTTTTAGATCTTTGCTTCTAACCCCTCTGTTAAGATTGATACCTATGTTACTCTTCAGACTTAGCATTTAAGTCATGTTTTTTGTTCTAGTGACTTAAAGTTTGGTCAAATGCCCTCACTTGCTAGACTCATTGTGAAGGTTTTGTGGGCTGGTTTTTGTGTGTCTACATAAATATGAAAACAATCCATAGTTAAAAGGAAATAATATCTGTGCACCTTCAGTCAGGTTGCTATCAGCACTTGCTGTATTGCTTTTTGAAAGGGATTCATGTTTTCCTCATCACTAAGTTCTTGGGGAACCTCATCAAATCTTCAAGTACTGATGACATTATCCTTTAATATCTACATTTAAATTGGGAAGCAAGAAGCCACATTGCAAGGAAGATACTAATGAGGACAATCCACACCCTCAGTTAGGGACACCAAACACCTTCCCAACATTGGTTAGCTCTGTTCTTTCCTTTCCGTGGACCTTTAGCCTCTTTTCGGATGGGCTGTGCTCCCCTCTGTAACTTTGCCACACACTAGAATGTTCCATGATCAGAGCCAGAGGTCTCATCTCTCCTCTTCCTCATGTCTCCCACTAAGTTCCCATTTCTTGTTAGTGAGAAACCATTTTCTCCCACTGCAGGGCCTTAAGGTGGGCTCTGTGAAGGGCGTAACTTGGCTTGTTGTGCAGCATCTCTGATCACTCGTTCATCCCCAGGCAGCCCAGCCCAGCGAGGAGTGCATGGATTGACTTTGGAGTCAAATGGATTTAGGTTTTAATCCCAGCTCTGCTCGTGACTAACACTGTGATCTCAGGCAGGCTGCTCAGCCTCTCTGTGCCTCAGTTTTATAATCCATTATGTGGGCCTAGTAAATCTTACTTTTCATGGTTTATGTGTGATGTAATTATAATAATAATTATAAATTGCCTGGAAAATGCCTGTCATGATCTCAGCGTTAGTTTTCTCCGTTCCCCCGTTCAACAGCTATCTCTTATTTGCCACCTCAGGATTGGTTTACCAAGGGGCTATCATAACATGTTTTCAGGATCAAAAATACTTGCTGTGCCAAGAAGGATAATACAGATATATTTTAGTGAGGAAAAAAATAAAAAAGAACCTGGTTATTTCCCTATATAACCTCATTTGCTTAAAAGAACATAAACAATGTCAGAGCATTAATACAGCATTTTGCAAACTCAAATTGTTTTTATAGCAAAGTGGTAAGAAAATTGAAAGTGTCCAGTATTTCACTTTCCATATTTTGCACTTTGGCTATTTGCCATGTTTGGATATTTACTGCAGACAAGATCCGTACTGATTTTATTTATCTTTATTTTGTATGACCCAGCACAGTTCCTGACACTTCTT
Source organism: Moschus berezovskii (assembly GCF_049115385.1). NCBI lineage: Eukaryota > Metazoa > Chordata > Mammalia > Artiodactyla > Moschidae > Moschus > Moschus berezovskii. The sequence goes on along the minus strand of NC_142460.1, from coordinate 128,777,980 downwards.
AGATGCTCAAGTAAATGTTTGTTGAACAAATGAATGTTTCGTTGAATGCAATTGTATGTACTCATGAAAGTTGAATTGTATTATATCGAAGCAGAATATTATTGTGTCTGGTTTGGGCTGGGGCTGGGTTTAGTTGACTGATGCACAGTGACCATGTGTGTGTGCTCAGTCTTACAGGAATGGGGGAAGGAGGGGTGCAAGATCTATATTTGGAGAGATGCTTTATAACCATCTACTCTTCACACTTTCCTCTTTGCTTTTGTAGTTTCTTATCTTTGCTACTAGATTGTCAACTCCCTGAAGGCAGAAGCCATCAGTTCAGTTCAGTTGCTCAGTCATGTCCAACTCTTTGCAATCCCATGGACTGTAGCACACCAGGCCTCCCTGTCCATCACCAACTCCTGGAGTTTGCTCAGACTCATTCCATTGAGTCAGTGATGCCTTCCAACCATCTCATCCTCTGTCAGCCCCTTCCCCTCCTGCCTTCAATCTTTCCCAGACTCAGGGGCTTTTTCAATGAGTCAGTTCTTTGCATCAGGTGGCCAAAGTTTTGGAGTTTCAGCTTCAGCATTAGTTCTTCCAGTGAATATTCAGGACTGATTTCTTTTAGGATTGACTGGTTTGCTCTCCTTGCAGTCCAAGGGACTCTCAAGAGTCTTCTCTAACACCACAGTTCAAAACCATCAATTATTTGGTGCTCAGCTTTCTTTATAGTCCAACTCTCACATCCATACGTGACTACTGGAAAAGCCATAGCCTTGACTAGACAGACCTTTGTGTCCATAACAGAGGCCATTGCTTAGTCTATATTATCATATGTCACTACATATAGTTTCTCAGTGCTTGTAACACTGTTGGTATTCAGTTAATGTTGGTTGAAAGGATAAATATAGTAGCAAAAGCAGCTTAAAGGAAGGTTAGCACTTTTGGATCTTTATATAATGTTGGAAATACAGCATTCTTTATCCCTTCTCATCTGCTTTGATTTATATCTGTCTCCTCTAGAGCTCTTTCTTTGATCCTACCCTTGGATTTATTGTCCTTTAATATCATCCGTATAAACGTCACATGATTTGTGGGGAAGGGTGGAGGCTTTGATATTAAGCAGACCTGGATTTAAGTTCTGAATTAATAACTTGTAGATTGTGTGATCTTGAATAAGGTACGTAAGCACTAGGTGCCTGTTTTCTCATCTGTGAAGGTGAGTGTGTCACCTGCCTGGCAGAGCTGTTTTGAGAACAGATTGGATTGATGAATGTAAGGTGCCTATTCTTTGTAGGGATTCTATAAACAGTAGGTGTTGTTACTATCTGTATTTCCACTCTCTTTACTCTCTTACTATTTATCCTAATCATGCCTTCCTTTTCTGCTCAGAAGTTATGCATTTCTAACCCTGGCTATCTGTTAGCAGTCACTGGAATGCTGGGAGTTGCTGGGGAATGGAATACTATGATCTAAATTTCATTTCATCAGGAACCTTATGTCCCTGTGAACATTGATAAAAACTTTAGTAAGAATAGCCACTATTTGGCTTTTTAAAATAATACAATGATAAATGTGATTTTTAAGGAAAAAACTCTCAAATTATAAAGCAAAGAATTGGAGAGTTCAATGACATGTGAAGAATATAAAGATACAGTGCATATTTAAATTTATGATTTTTCATTCTCTCTCTCCATTTATTACAACAGATTCCAAAAGACTGCTGTCACAACAAGACCATTTTTTCCTGAGTAGATGTAAGGACTCTTTACCAGTATTTCTTTCTTGAAATAATTGAGTTTGCTGAAATAAACTATTCAGCTCAATATTTTTCATCTCCCTCTAACACGAATGTATTTGATTCCTATAAATCTGAGTGAGGTCAGTCAGGATTTTATACTTATTTATTTTCCACAGAGTATATGAGCTAGTAAGAGTATATGTTGCATTTATTATAGATCATGTTTTCTATTTGGCAAGATGATTTGAATGATTGAGAACAATATTTTAGCACATGTAATAGTAGGAAAAAACCAGAAAGGAGAATTGGAGAAATGTTCCTTACAATGAGTGCTTTAAGTCAATAAAATATTCTGTTGTGATTGAAGCATATGTTTACATATAAAATAGATAAATTATTTAGTATTATGCATGCTGTTCATGCTTATGCTTAGTATATGTATATATATATCCCTCTCATATAGGTATATATCTATTTCATTTAGTCTTTTCATTTGGTTCTCACATGATATGTGTATCTATTCCTATTGTATCTTTCAGCCTCAAACATGTGGATGTTTTCTTGGTTTTATGCCATTTTTATTATTTTGGTTATTGCTAGTATGGACGCAGTAGCCAAGACCACACCGTATACCAAATTCACAAAGAAATCTGAGGGAAAAGAGATGCCAAAGGGCCCAAAGCCATCCAGTGGCCTACCTCCAGAAGAAGGAGCCCCCTTCAGAGAAGCGGCTGAAAGGGCAGAGCCAACCCCTGACCCCTTAGGCCTCGATTCTGCCTTTGATGCTGCCACTCTCTTCCCCTCCGAAAACCTCACTCTTGACACCGCTGATTTCTTCTTGAATTGCTGTGATTGTTGTTCATCTGGACCAGGGCAAAAGGGAGAACCGGGACAGACTGGAAAGCCAGGTATTTGAAAACACACGAAGCCATATATTTCCCACTTGTAGTACAAACTTAGAGTTGAGAGGTGGTGGATTGGTGGTGGAATTGCCTGAGGGTTTCTACACAATCATGTCAGGGGGACAAGTCTCGGCGTAACATTGTGACAAGTGCAATGGGTTCTGTTGCCCAGTGTGATAAACAGAGTCACACATGCAGCTATTAATATTGAAATGAGATAACAATTTCAGTTCTTCAGTCACACTGGCCCTATTTCAAGTGCTCAGCAGCTACAAGTGGTCAAAGGGCAGTACAGATTCAGAGCATCTCCATTGTTGCAGAAAGTTCTATTGCATGGTGCTGGTCAGAGCAGAGACTGAGCTTCCCAACAGTAGACTGGTATGTAGTTCTTCCAATTATGCAATCATCTCATTAATGGCTGATGTAAAAAGGTGAAGTGAAAGTTCTAGTGGTCTAGTGAGGGTGTGTACTGACTGATGGATTTTCGGAGTGCTATTTGTAGTTAGGATTAGCAATGGAACACCTGTGAGGTGGAGAATAAAGGCAGGATTCAGTGCGCTTGTCATTGAAATTCTGAGGCAGCACTGTCTCCTTGCCCAATAGTCTTCATTGAACATCATGGTTAAATATTTCAAAATTTCTAAATGTCTTTAATGCAGGCAGTATGAATATATTCTTTTTTATTGTACTATGTTTCAGCTTTCCCATGTCCTACAGCAGTAAATTCAAGGTAAAAGTGAGACCAGAATGTCAGTTTCAAATCCACTATTCCCTGACAGAATTACATATAAATGTTTGTTGTGTCTTGCCTGAAGGATTTGAAGTCATAAAATCAGAAATTCTGCATACTCATTAAGTTTTTCGTTCATTTCATCCTTTTGCATGTACCTTTTGGGAAATGTGATTGGTGTTTATACAGAGATGAAATTGATGGGGAAGGGAGCTGGGTAGGAGTCTGGGGTCCTGAGATTTCAGAGTTGCCACAACATTAGTGGTGACCTAATGAGACTGAGGAAATTATATTATTTTCCAGGGTTTCTCTCAGTATCAAGTCTGGCTGGAAAGCAGCTTGGGAGGAGCGGGAGGTCAAGTAAACACAGCTGGTTGCTAAACTGTTTTCTAGCTGTAACATCCAGGGCTTTTGTCTTACACTGATGGATTTAGCTAGGCTGTTCTCAGAGCTGAGACTCCAAATACCCAGGACATATATTCTAAAGGTGTGCCACATTATTGGACTGCCTGGGGCATGCATATATCTTAGTGTGACTAGCTCTGCCATAGACAGACTGCTTGAGAGTTCAGAAGGTCAAGCTGTCATGGTCCTACCATGGGGAAACTTCATTAGCACTCCAAGTGTCAGTTTCTAAAATAGTAAAATGGGGTAAGAATAATGGCAACTTCATGGAGTCGTCAAGAGAACTGAATGAGGTCATATATACAAGGTCTCAGTGTGATGTCTAGAATAGAACACATGCTTAATAAACTGTGTTTATTTTTCTGGTTAGCTGTAGAAGGCGTCTTTTATTGTCCTGTGCAGTATTCTGAACCTGATAGGACCCTGTTTTTGAGATTCATAGATATTTGTTCTAGCTTTACCAGTGTTTCAAAAACATTGTTTTCCTGTATTATTTATTTAATTGAAGCATAGATGATTTTCAGTGTTGTGTTAGATTCTGGTGTATAGCAATGTGATTCAGTTTATATATATACATATATGCAAAGAAGAAAGTGAAAGTGTTAGTCCGTTAGTCGTATCCAACTCTTTGTGATCCTCTGGTCTGTAGCCTACCAGGATACTCCATCCTTGGAATTTTCCAGGCAAGAATACTGGGGTAGGTTGCCATTCCCTTCATCAGGGGATCTTCCCAATCCAGGGATTGAACCTGGGTCTCCTGCATTACATGCAGATTCTTTACCATCCAAGTCACCAGAGAAGCCCATATATGCATATTCTTTTTCATATTTTTCCATTACGGTTATTACAGCATATTGAATATAGTTTCCTGTGCTATACAGTAGGACCTTGTTGTTTATTTACTTTATATATACTAGTTTGTATCCGCTAATCCAAAACTCTTAATTTATCCTTCCCTCATTCCACTTCCCTCTTTGGTAACCATGATTTTGTCAAAAGCACTGTACTAATGTACAATGTTTAATGTTGCATAAAATCAACAAACTTGAAAATGAAAATAAACCTGCTCAAACCCAACTATTTATTTTTTTCATTATCTGTTAGTTCTTGGTCACACGAACACACATAATTACATATATCACATTTGTATCATCTACTGCGATATAAGTAAAAGCTGTAGACTTTAAAAAGTCATGAACCGGCTGGTCCGGGCAAGGGCCGACGGAGCTGCCGGAGATCTCGGCTGCAGCTGCTGGCACTGCTCCGTTCTCAAGGCGTGCCCTGACCCTTCCTCTTTGGGCAGGCTCAAAGGCGCGTGCGCATGCGCGGTTGGAGTCCCAGGGGTTAGAACTCCAGGGCCTCGACTAGGCAGGCCGCGGATTGTCCACCCTTTCCCCGAGTGTGAGTCCGTCGGGACCCGGGCGCTGCCAAGCGTGGGTGCCACTGTAGCAGAGGTGCCTGAAAACGCGTTCCAAGCTCAAAGAACAGTCCTGCACGGCCGCCTTGTCCCCTGCAGCCAGGCGGCGAACAGGATCTGGGAGAAGGAACAAGATGGCGGAGGAATAGGATGGCAAGACCACTCTCTCCCCAACAAATTCATCAAAAGAACATTTGAACACAGAGTAAAGTCCACAAAACAACTTCTGAATGCTGGCAGAGGACATCAGGCACCCAGAAAAGCAGCCCATTGTCTTTGAAAGGAGGTAGGAAAAAACAAAAGATTAAAAAGAGAGACAAAATAAGTAAGGATGGAGCTCCGTCCCGGGAAGGGAGGCTTTAAAAAGAGAGAAGTTTCCAAACACCAGGAAACACTCTTACTGGAGAATCTGTGGCGAGCCTTGGAAGCTCAGAGGGCCACATAATCGGGAGGAAAAACAAAGAAATAATTAAAACCCACAGATTACCCACCAAACGGTAACTCCCAGCGGAGAAGCAGCGCAGACACCTGCATACGCCATTAGCAAGCGGGGGCTGGGCAGGGAGGAGCCGGCTGAACTGCTTAGAGAGGGGACTGGGCTTGAATGCCACGAGAACAATCTGAGAGAACTGGGAATAGCAAAGAAGACTGGGATAGCTTCCCCACGAAAAGGCGGAAAGCTCTAACCTAAGACTGCGCCAGCCCTGCTCACAGAACAAAGGACTGAGCAGAGCGAGCCGGCTGCTCAGACAAAGGCTGGCTGAATGGATACAAAAACAAGACCCCCATATATGTTGTCTACAAGAGACCCACCTCAAAATGAGGGACACATACAGACTGAAAGTGAAGGGCTGGAAAAAGATATTCCATGCAAATAGAGACCAAAAGAAAGCAGGAGTAGCAATACTCATATCAGATAAAATGGACTTTAAAACAAAGGCTGTGAAAAGAGACAAAGAAGGAAACTACATAATGATCAAAGGATCAATCCAAGAAGAAGATATAACAATTATAAATATTTATGCACTCAACATAGGAGCACCGCAATATGTAAGACAATTACTAACAAGTATGAAAGGGGAAATTAACAACAATGCAATAATAGTAGGAGATTTTAATACCCCGCTTACATCTATGGATAGATCAACTAAACAGAAAATTAACAAGGAAACACAAACTTTAAATGATACAATAGACCAGTTAGACCTAATAGATCTCTATAGGACATTTCACCCCAAAACAATGAATTTCACCTTTTTCTCAAGTGCACACGGAACCTTTTCCAGAATAGATCACATCCTGGGCCATAAATCTAGCCTTGGTAAATTCAAAAAAATTGAAATCATTACAAGCATCTTTTCTGACCACAATGCAGTAAGATTAGAGCTCAATTATGGGAGAAAAACTATAAAAAATGCCAACATATGGAGGCTGAACAACACGCTGCTAAATAATGAACAAATCATAGAAGAAATCAAAAGAGAAATCAAAATATGCATAGAAATGAATAAAAATAAAAACACAACAACCCCAAACCTCTGGGACACTGTAAAAGCAGTGCCAAGGGGGAGTTCAGTTCAGTTCAGTCGCTCAGTCGTGTCCGACTCTCCGCGACCCCATGAATCACAGCACGCCAGGCCTCCCTGTCCATCACCAACTCCCGGAGTTCACTCAAACTCATGTCCACAGAGTCAGTGATGCCATCCAGCTATCTCATTCTCTGTCGTCCCCTTCTCCTCTCGCCCCCAACCTTTCCCAGCATCAGAGTCTTTTCCAGTGAGTCAACTCTTCACATGAGGTGGCCAAAGTATTGCAGTTTCAGCTTTAGCATCAGTCCTTCCAATGAACACCCAGGATTGATCTCCTTTAGAATGGACTGGTTGGATCTCCTTGCAGTACAAGGGACTCTCAAGAGTCTTCTCCAACACCACAGTTCAAAAACATCAATTCTTCGGTGATCAGCTTTCTTCACAGTCCAACTCTCACATCCATACATGACCACGGGAAAAATCATAGCCTTGACTAGATGGACCTTTGTTGGCAAAGTAATGTCTCTGCTTTTTAATATGCTATCTAGGTTGGTCATAACTTTCCTTCCAAGGAGTAAGCGTCTTTTAATTTCATGGCTGCAATCAGCATCTGCAGTGATTTTGGAGCCCAAAAAAATAAAGTCTGACACTGTCTCCACTGTTTCCCCATCTCTTTCCCATGAAGTGATGGTACCAGATGCCATGATCTTTGTTTTCTGAATGTTGAGCTTCAAGCCAACTTTTTCACTCTCCTCTTTCACTTTCATCAAGAGGCTTTTGAGTTCCTCTTCACTTTTTGCCGTAAGGGTGGTGTCATCTGCATATCTGAGGTTACTGATATTTCTCCCAGCAATCTTGATTCCAGCTTGTGCTTCTTCCAGCCCAGCGTTCCTCATGATGTACTCTGCATATAAGTTAAATAAGCAGGGTGACAATATGCAGCCTTGACGTACTCCTTTTCCTATTTAGAACCAGTCTGTTGTTCCATGTATAGTTCTGACTGAAGTTCATAGCAATACAGGCACACCTCAAGAAACAAGAAAAAAGTCAACTAAATAACCTAACTCTACATCTAAAGAAACTAGAAAAGGAAAAAAATGAAGAACCCCAGGGTCAGTAGAAGGAAAGAAATCGTAAAAATTAGGGTAGAGATAAATGCAAAAGAAACAAAAGAGACCATAGCAAAAATCAACAAAGCCAAAAGCTGGTTCTTAGAGAAGGTAAATAAAATTGACAAACCACTAGCCAGACTCATCAAGAAACAAAGGGAGGAGAACCAAATCAATAAAATTAAAAATCAAAATGGAGAGATCACAATTGACAACACAGAAATACAAAGGATTATTAGAGAATACCATCAGCAATTATATGGTAATAAAATGAATAACCTGGAAGAAAAGGACAAATTCCTAGAAAAGTACAACTTTCCAAAACTGAACCAGGAAGAAATAGAAAATATGAATAGATCCATCACAAGTATGGAACTAGAGGCTGTAATCAGAAATCTTCCAGTAAACAAAAGCCCAGGTCCAGACGGCTTCACAGCTGAATTCTACAGGGAGGCCTGGCATGCTGTGATTCATGGGGTCGCGGAGAGTCGGACACGACTGAGCGACTGAACTGAACTGAACTGAACACCTATTCTACTCAAACTCTTCCAGAAAATTGCTGAGGAAGGGAAATTTTCAAACTCATTCTATGAGGCCACCATCACCCTAATCCCCAAACCTGGTAAAGATCCCACAAAAAAAGAAAACTACAGGCCAATATCACTGATGAACATAGATGCAATAATCCTTAACAAAATTCTAGCAATCAGAATCCAACAACACACTAAGAAGATCATACATCATGACCAAGTGGGCTTTATCCCAGGAATGCAAGGATTCTTCAATATCTGCAAATCAATCAATGTAATACACCACATTAACAAACTGAAAAATAAAAATCATATGATTATCTCAATAGATGCAGAGAAAGCCTTCGACAAAATTCAACATCCATTTATGATGAAAACCATCCAGAAAGTGGGAATAGAAGGGACATACCTCAACATAATAAAAGCTATATATGACAAACCCACAGCAAATATTATCCTCAACGGTGAAAAACTGAAAGCATTTCCCTTAAAGTCAGGAACAAGACAAGGGTGCCCACTCTCACCACTACTATTCAACATAGTTCTGGAAGTTTTGGCTACAGAAATCAGAGCAGAAAAAGACATAAAAGGAATACAAATTGGAAAAGAAGAAGTAAAACTTTCACTATTTGCTGATGACATGATCCTCTACACAGAAAACCCTAAAGACACTACCAGAAAACTACTAGAGCTAATCAATGAATACAGTAAAGTTGCAGGATATAAAATCAACACACAGAAATCCCTTGCATTCCTATACACTAATAATGAGAAAATAGAAAGAGAAATTAAGGAAACTATTCCATTCACTGTTGCAATGAAAAGAATTAAATACTTGGGAATATATCTATCTAAGGAAACAAAAGACTTATAATAGAAAACTGTAAAACACTAGTGAAAGTAATCAAAGAGGACACTGATAGATGGAAAAATGTACCGTGTTCGTGGATTGGAAGAATAAATATTGTAAAAATGAGTATACTACCCAAAGTAATTTATACATTCAATGCAATCCCTATCAAACTACCAATGATATTTTTCACAGAACTAGAACAAACAATCTCACAATTTGTATGGAAATACAAAAAACCTCGAATAGCCAAAGCAATCTTGAGGAAGAAGAATGGAACTGGGGGAATCAACCTGCCAGACTTCAGGCTCTACTACAAATCCACCGTCATCAAGACAGTATGGTACTGGCATAAAGACAGAAATATAGATCAATGGAACAAAATAGAAAGCCCATAGATAAAACTATGCACCTATGGACACCTTATCTTTGACAAAGGAGACAAGAATATAAAATGGAGAAAAGACAGTCTCTTTAACAAGTGGTGCTGGGAAAACTGGTCAGCCACTTGTAAAAGAATGAAACTAGAACACTTCCTAACACCATACACCAAAATAAACTCAAAATGGATTAGAGAGCTAAATGTAAGACCAGATTCTACAAAACTCCTAGAGGAGAATGTAGGCAAAACACTCTCTGACATAAATCACAGCAGGATCCTCCAAGACCCACCTCCCAGAATATTGGAAATAAAAGCAAAAATAAACAAATGGGACCTAATTAAAATCAAAAGCTTCTGCACAGCAAAGGAAACTATAAGTAAGGTGAAAAGACAGCCTTCAGAATGGGAGAAAATAATAGCAAATGAAGCAACTGATAAAGGATTAATCTCCAAAATATACAAGCAGCTCCTGCAGCTCAATTCCAGAAAACTAAGTGACCCAATCAAAAAATGGGCCAAAGAACTAAACAGACATTTCTCCAAAGAAGACATAAAGATGGCTAACAAGCACATGAAAAAATGCTCAACATCCCTCATAATCAGAGAGATGCAAATCAAAACCACAATGAGATACCATTTCACACCAATCAGAATGGCTGCTATCCAAAAGTCTACATGCAATAAATGCTGGAGAGGGTGTGGATAAAAGGGAACTGTCTAGTACAGCCACTATGGAGAACAGTGTGGAGATGAAAACTAGTACAGCCACTATGGAGAACAGTGTGGAGATTCCTCAAAAAACTGGAAATAGAACTGCCATATGATCTAGCAATCGCACTCCTGGGCATACACACCGAGGAAACCAGAATTGAAAGAGACACATGTACTGCAATGTTCATTGCAGCACTGTTTATAATAGGCAGGACATGGAAGCAACCTAGATGTCCATCTGCAGACGAATGGATAAGAAAGCTTTGGTACATATACACAATGGAGTATTACTCAGCCATTAAAAAGAATGCATTTGAATCAGTTCTAATGAGGTGGATGAAACTGGAGCCTGTTATACAGAGTGAAGTAAGCCAGAAAGAAAAACACCAATCCAGTATACTAACACATATATATGGAATTTAGAAAGATGCAAATGATAATCCTGTATACGAGACAACAAAAGAGACACAGATGTGTAGAACAGTCTTTGGGACTCTGTGGGAGAGGGTGAGGGTGGGATGATTTGGGAGAATGGCATTGAAACATGTATGTTGTCATATGTGAAACGAATCACCAGATCAGGGTCAATGCATGTTACAGGATGCTCGGGGCTGGTGTGCGGGGATGACCCAGAGGGAGGATAAAGGGAGGAGGGAGGTGGGAGGGGGGTTCAGGAAGGGAAACTCATGTACACCCGGGGTGGATTCCTGTCAATGTATGGCAAACCCAACCAATATAATATTGTAAAATAATTCAGTTCAGTTAAGTTCAGTCACTCAGTCGTGTCCGACTCTCCGTGACCCCATGAATCACAGCACGCCAGGCCTCCCTGTCCATCACCAGCTCCCGGAGTACACTCAAACTCATGTCCACAGAGTCGGTGATGTCATCCAGCCATCTCATTCTCCGTTGTCCCCTTCTCCTCCCGCCCCCAACCTTTCCCAGCATCAGAGTCTTTTCCAGTGAGTCAGCTCGTCGCATGAGGTGGCCAAAGTATTGCAGTTTCAGCTTTAGCATCAGTCCTTCCAATGAACACCCAGGATTGATCTCCTTTAGAATGGACTTGTTGGCCTCCAATTAAAAAAAAAAAAAAAAGAGAGAAAAAAAAAGTCATGAACCTAATTTTACAGTTTCTGAATGAAAGTATTTTAAAGTATACAGCTGCATCTAATATCTTGCAACGGTAAAATTCCATCTGAAACTTTTATCTCCAGCTTCTTTCATTAATTCAGTTATGATAATAGCTACCTGTCACTCTTTCCATTGTTTCCCCATCTATTTGCCATGAAGCGATGGGATTGGATGCCATGATTTTAGTTTTTTGAATGTTGAGTTTTAAGCCAGCTTTTTCATTCTCCTCTTTCACTTTCATCAAGAGGTTCTTTAGTTCCTCTTCACTTTCTGCCATAAGGGTGGTGTTATTTGCATATCTGAGATTATTGATATTTCTCCTGACTCCAGCTTGTGCTTCATCCAGCCCTGCATTTAGCATGATGTACTCTGCTTCCCTGGTGGCTCAGAGGTTGAAGCATCTGCCTCCAATGCGAGAGATCCCTGAGTCGGGAAGATCCCCTGGAGAAGGAAATGGTAACCCACTCCAGTATTCTTGCCTGGAGAATCCCATGGATGGAGAAACCTGGTAGGCTGCAGTCCATGGGGTCGCAAAGAGTTGGACACGACTGAGTGACTTCACTTTACTTCACTCTGCATATAAGTTAGATAAGCAGGCTGACAATATACACCTTAATGTACTTCTTTCCCAATTTGGAACCAGTCTGTTCCATGTCTGGTTCTAACTGTTGCTTCTTGACCAGCATACAGATTTCTCAGGAGGCAGGTTAGGGGGTCTGGTCTTCCCATATCTTTAAGAATTTTCCAGTTTGTTGTGATCCACATAGTCAAAGGCTTTAGCATAGTAAATGAAGCAAAAGTAGATGTTCTTCTGGAGTTCTCTTGCTTTTTTCTGTGATCCAATGGATGTTGACAATTTGATCTCTGGTTCCTCAGGCTTTTCTAAATCCAGCTTGAATATCTGGGAGTTCTTGGTTCACATACTGTTGAAGCCTAGCTTTAAAAATTTTCAGCATTACTTTACTAGCATGTGAAATGAGTGCAAATGTGTGGTAGTTTGAACAAGTCTTTGGCACTGACCTTCTTGGGATTGGAACGAAAACTGACCTTTTCTAGTCACGTAGCCACTGCTGAGTTTTCCAAATTTGCTGGTATTCTGAGTGCAGCACTTTAACAACAGCATCTTTTAGGATTTGAAATAGCTTAGCTGGAATTCCATCACCTCCAGTAGCTTTAATCGCAGTGGTGCTTCCTAAGGCCCAAATGACTTTGCACTCCAAGATGTCTGGGCTCCAAAATCACTGCAGATGGTGACTGCAGCCATGAAATTAAAAGATGCTTGCTCCTTGGAAGAAAAGCTATGACAAACCTAGACAGCATATTAAAAACAGAGACATTACTTTGTCAACAAAGGTCCATATAGTCAAAACTCTGGTTTTCCGGTAGCTATGTATGGGTGTGAGAGTTGGACTGTATAGAAGGTACAGCACTGAAGAATTGATGCTTTTGAAATGTGGTACTGGAGAAGACTCTTGAGAGTACCTTGGACTGCAAGGAGATCAAACCAGTCAATCTTAAAGGAAATCAATCCTGAATATTCATTGAAAGGACTGATCCTGAAGCTGAAACTCCAGTACTTTGACCACCTGATGCGAAGGACTGACTCATTGGAAAAGACCCTGGTGCTAGGAAAGATTGAAGGCAGGAGAAGGGGGCAGCAAAGGATGAGATGGTTAGATGGCATCACTGATTCAATGGACATGAGTTTGAGTAAGCTCTGAGAGTTGGTGAAGGATGGGGAAGCCTGGCATGCTGCAGTCCATGGAGTCATAAAGAGTCAGACATGACTGAGCTACCTACTGGGTGCCAACAACTCGTAAGCACTTTATTGTTTCTCATCTTTGTAGAAAATGTTTAAAATATTATTACATGTCAGTGGATGATTTAATTACATTTCAGAGAGTTTTATGTAATTCTAGAGGTCATGTAATCTGAGAGTGTTGAACCTGGAATCAAACTCAATTTTTGCAGCTTCCAGCCCCAGCTCTTCAATTAAGTCTAGTCTTCTGGTATTTACACTAAACTCACCATGATATAGGTCTCACCTAGATGGAAGAGTAGCCCTAGTACCCCTTGTGCCCTTGCAGACAGCTGCTTTGTGCTCCCTATGCCAACCTGACACTGCCCTTTATCATTTCCCTCATGACCACATTAGGCATTTGGGTGTCATGAATAAGGGGGTCATTGCACAGTGACTAACTGACCTTGCTTGCTTCTGCCCCACCCCACCACTTGTTCTCCATTACTTTCCTTTCTGCTCTTCCTGCTTTTCTAGACAGAGGAGCTTAACCACCATTTAAGTGTGCCTTCAGCCTTAACCTCCATTGCAAGCAATTTATTAAAGTGCTTTGTCCAAAAAAATACAATGTTCTTTCAGAAAGGAAATTCAACAGATTTAATATAATTTTCTGCATTCCATCAGCATTAATTATAATAATTAAGATGAAAGATTACAATTTAATTGAGTGCACTTATCTATATGGTTAACTTTCAAAGAAACTGGCCACAAATTATTCCAGTCAGGGGTTGCAAAACAGTTCCTATGCTTAAACAAGGCTGGGGTTGCAGGAAGGATAGTTATCTTTGGCCTGGGTCTCTGTGTGGCCTAGGTAAGGGGAAGGGATCCAGACTGCTGGGATAAGCAAGGAACTAGTGACGTTATGAACCCTGCACCATCTGTCCCTTGGCCTTCTTTACCCTGATCGCTAGGTCTGTTCATGGTCTTTTCCATAGCTGTTTTTCCTGAAATACTCATCATTTTTTTTTTGGTCTTGGAAAATTCTAATTTGTTCATTGGGTCTTAGCTTAATGCCCCCTTTTTCCCAGGATGTATACTCTGATCCCGTAAGTTAATTTTTTTTTAAACCACAATCTACAATAGGAGCTTCTTCTTTTCTTCACATTGCTAACAGCAGTGTAGCCATTTCTATTTATTTGTGTGGTTATTTGCTCATGTTTCTCTTTTATGGGCTCTCAGCTCCATGGGGGAAAAGAGGCTGCTGGAGTGTTGATGGCTGATCCCTGACACCTAGCAGGATGCTTGGTGTGTAGAACTCTGCAAGTAGTTCCTGAGTCAGTGCATAAGAGAAGGAATGGGAAAACCCACAGTGCTAGGTATTCTGGTTTTACTTCTTATTTGAAAGTGCAGTCCACATGAGCTTAAGAGCCAGATAATATTTTGTTCCTATTGTTTGATATAGTACTGCTTCTCTGAATCATTTGATCACTGCCATGAATTCAGTGACAAGTACTAATGGGCTCAATTTATCTATTTAGGTAGTGCAAAATTGCAAATCAGACAAAAATATTGTCTTTAGAACTCTGTAATAGTTTATTCTCACCCAGATCTTATCATTAGGACACAGACAGTCATTGGTCTCAATAAAGTGACTGCTCTTTTTGAACTAGTGAATTTCAAAAGAGAATTTTCCTGCCCTGATGGTTTTTAAATCTCATTTCCAGGTTTTAAGGGAGAAGCTGGTGATATAGGGATCCCAGGGTCACCAGGAACTGTTGGACCCCAAGGTCCAAAAGGCCAGAAAGGAGAGAAAGGTAGGTGATTATATTCATTTCATGTTGAAACTCAACAGATGTTCTGCATCATTTTTAAGAAGAGCAGCTTGCTAAGTAAATACCAGCTTCTTGCAGGTGGATCAAGTTTTTAAAATATAAAAACTTGGTAATACATACTGTGAGTTACATTTGATATTAAAATGTTAATTTTATAAATAGCCTATTGAGAATTTTAAACTTGCCTGGTAATCTCTCTTTCACAAAACACACACACACACACACACACACACACACACCCCTTTTCGATTTCTCATAGTCCACCGGGCTGACCCAGTGACTGGGAGCCACAGGGCATACACACTCTGGAGAAACGTACTTTTCTTTTTTTTTAAATTTGCCAACACCTTGCAGTTTGCAGGATCTTAATTCCCTGACCAGGGATCAAACCCATGCCGTCTGCACTGGAACACAGAATCCTAACCATTGGACTGTCAGAGAATTCAAGGGAATCTTTTCCTATATATTCCCATTTGAGTTCTTCTTTATGATGCAAATTAACTTCCTAGTAGATAAAACTAATCAGAGCAGGCAATCCTCTAGAATATTCCATTTAGACAAATGGCCTACCTGCTAAGAAAAATACGACATATTCTTTAGCTCACTCTCAAATCAGGGGTGGTGTCAATGGTGGGAAGAAAACTGAATTAAAATAGAAGACATCAGGCTAATTGCAGTGACCTTGGACCCATCAATTTACCTCATCTGGATATTGAGGGGACTAGACTAGATATTTCTTTATACTCTGTTTAAAGAAGATTTGTCATTTTGTGTGCTTTACTAGATCTTTTCCAGCTCAGAAATTCTATAATTCCACAGATTTATCAGCAAAGAGGGTGTTCTGCCCTGGGAAATCCCTGGCTCTATAAGTGCTTTGAGATATTGAAGGAAGGTTACAGATTCACTGGGACATTTAGAAATTCCTCAGGGAATACCACCAACCTGTAGAAATACCATCTATCCATCAAGGTGAACGTCTTAGCCTCAGTGTCACATGTCAAAAAATCTAATATCATCCATACATCACCCTCTGCATGGCTCAGGAACTGCCTAACTCATTTCTGGTAGAACATTCAGTGAAGTAATTACTCAAAAAAGATGCTAAGGTAAGAGAGAGCCACTTCACACTTGTCAGTTAGGCAATTTTCATTCTCGGAAACATTTAATCCTTCTGTGGCTGAATTATGTTAGCAGAAAGCTCTGTGAAATAAAGATGAGTGATGAACTTCCCCAGTGATTCATACATTTTGGAAGTTAGACTTCTGCAAGTAGAAGAAAAAAACAGGGAAGTATTATAAAATAAAGTTTTAAGAATATGCTTTGATGAAGGATCAAATGTAGAAATTCATTTAGCCAGTCTATAAAGTGACAACTGTACTTTCCTTTTACTTCCACTTAACTTGGACTCTTGCTTAAGACTTACAGTGAAAAAAATAAATGAGTAGAATGACTGCATTTTGGATAATCATTATCTGATTGAGTAAGTTCATTGTAAGTCATTAAACTCTTTAAATGAACTCGAGAATCAGAATAACTGTGCAGTGAAGGTCAGGATAAGAATATTGACAAGGACTGGGAATAGAATTATTCCTTCACTTCCATTCATAGTTACATTCCTTTGAAAGGTATACAGAATTTTCCTGATGGCCTATGGGTTAATTTCCAAAATTTAAATTTCATGTGGAATGATAATGGAGCTACTTAGAAAACTCTGCTGACGGGGCTTGGGGGCTGGATTTCTCTAGCTAGTCTTATGAAATTTGGCTGAGTCTCTTCTCCTGACTTTTGGTTTAGGGTTTCTTTTTCCCTGGCAAAAATGGAACAAAATATGTTGGTTATATCATAAATAATATGGCTGGCAAATTGATGCCAACCAATATTATATACAACCATGTTTGACTCTGTACAGATTTCTAAACTTTTTCATGTCTAAGTTTCTTCTGTGATAAAAGTGTTGACCAAAATATCTGCTCTATCTTTCTTGATGGGAAAGGCTACAGACTTTTGGAAATGAAAAACGTCCCAAGTGATGAAATGTGCTTTGTTATGTGAGTTTCCCTGTTATATTAGAGACTGTTTTATTATCAAATAAATGTTGATATAATATTTTAAAGGATTGAAATATAAAAATTCATGGTAAGAGTTTGGAACATTACGTGGTGCAAAGTAAATGCTCAATGAGAGTTAGTTATTGTTATTATTATTATTTTTGCTATTATTATTTACAATAAAAATAAATCTAGAGTGGCTGTACAGTAATATCATTGGCCTTTGGCCAAGCCCAGTATAAAAGTTCATTTTGTGGTAATAAGGCAAATATCTAAACCCCTGGATATTTTAATTTTTTTCAAACATGAATTTTCAGTTTTATAATTTGCCCAAAAAGCATATGAAAAACATCCAAACAAAAAGAAAATCAGCTTTTCCTTGATGCTCTATGTATGTCAAGGACAATATGTTTTTCCTAAGTGGGCTTTTACCATGAATAGCTTTAACTGATTGCAGAATGCTGTACTCTGTGTCAGCTTATATAGTGCATGGCACTATTTCTAGGCATTGTGAGGAATATGAAAAAGAGGACTTTTTAACTGTCATTCAAAATTCATAATAGGAAGCGCACAAACACAGACGTATATAATGTAAAGCAGAATATCATGAGTTTTGTATGAGATCTGAAAAGCTACAAGATTGCTGAGGCAAAAGCTGAACTCTGAAGAGATTTGGCATTACGTTCAAATTCTTTAAATGGTTCCTTTAAATGGCTTACCATCAATTGGAATAAAAATTTCCTTATGATGCTCAATGAATTCTTTTCTTATATTGTCTTTACCTTTACACATTTTGATAAAGGAAACAATGGAATGTGACACAGGTGTGAAATGGATGTTAGTTATATCATGGTTAATACAGCTGGAAAAAAGCTAATCTTGGTATCATTTTAGGACTCAAGGGAGAACGTGGAGACCAAGGAGCAAGTGGAGTTCCAGGATACCCAGGAAAGCCTGGAGAACCAGGTAGCTTATCAGTTCAGTTCAGTTCAGTTCAATTTAGTCTCAGTCATGTCTGACTCTTTGCGACCCCATGAACCGCAGCATGCCAGGCCTCCCTGTCCATCACCAACTCCTGGAGTCGACCCAAACCCATGCCCATTGAGTCGGTGACACCATCCAACCATCTCATCCTCTGTCGTCCCCTTTTCCTCCTGCCCTCAATCTTTCCCAGCATCAGGGTCTTTTCAAATGAGTCAGCTTTTTGCATGAGGTGGCCAAATTATTGGAGTTTCAGCTTCAACATCAGTCCTTCCAATGAACACCCAGGACTGATCTCCTTTAGGATGGACTGGTTGGATCTCCTTGCAGTCCAAGGGACTCTCAAGAGTTTATCACTATATCTATTGTGTGTAGTCACATGTGTGGTATAGCCTTTAATTTTCTTCCTGTTCGTATTTAAATTTATCAAGGAGGTCAAAGGGAAATATAAATTACTAATAATCTTCTAATAATTCAGTATACTGATTGGTGGAATGTTACTAGCACTAGTTTAGGAGTCTGGAGATGGTAGAAGTATCTGAGCTCTGCACCTCTCTTTAGCTGTCCTTGGGGAAAAGATGCCTCAATCTTTCCGGGTTGAGGTTCTTTCCCTGGAAGATTCTGGTTTTGATGGGCAATGTGGAGATGTATGAGAATAGCTGGATTGGGCCAAAATGCAAAGTGTAATAGAACACAAGGGGCAACTATAGTTCTAATACTTCCTCATCTTATTGGTTAATACACAATATCTAAGTATAAGCTATTGCTTTTCAGTAGCGTTAGCTCTTTCCCTAATGAGATAGTAGCTTTATTTGAATGGTTCAGTGTAAGAGTCTCCTCCGTGCAGCCATTGCTCAGGGGAGAACCAGATTTCCAGTTCCAGTTAGGAGGTTCTATTTCCTTTTGTGAGTTCTCTGATCATAGCCTCAGCTGGTAAAGAACCTGCCTGCCAATGTAGGAGATGCAGGAGATGTAGGTTTGAACTCTGGGTCAGGAAGATGCCCTGGAGAAGGAAATGGCATCCCAGTCCAGTATTCTTGCCTGGGAAATCCCATGGACAGAGGAGCCTGGAGGGTTATAGTCCATGGGGCAGCAAAAAGTCGGACACAGACTGAGCACATACACACACTGATAATAGCATCCTGGTCATACCCTATGTGAGCCTTAACCATGATTTAACTTTTCCATTTCAGGTGGAATTGGTCCTAAGGGGGACACAGGAAACATTGGCCCAACAGGAGTGAAAGGACAAAAAGGCTCAAAGGGGGACACATGTGCCAATGGTACCAAGGGAGATAAAGGAGACATAGGGCCTATAGGAGCACCCGGCTTGAGTGGACAGCCTGGCGCCAAGGGAGAGAAGGGCGAAGTGGGGGACAAGGGCTACTGTGGAGATTCCGGGGAGAGGGGAGGAAAGGGAGAAAAAGGCGAGGCGGGCATGAAAGGAGAGAAAGGCAGCAAAGGAGATAATGGAATGGAAGGGAAAAGTGGCTCAGATGGCCTGCCTGGGGTGCCAGGGGATCCAGGAGTCAAAGGAGAAAAGGGGGAGTTGGGTCTTCCTGGTCTTGTGGGACCTGTGGGACCCAAGGGCGAGTTGGGGAGCAAAGGTGTCAGGGGGTCGATCGGGAAGAAGGGTTCTCGGGGCCTCAAGGGCTCCAAGGGGGAGGGGGCCAGAGTCCTACGGTCAGCTTTCAGTGCTGCTTTATCCAAGCCCTTCCCTCCTCCCAATGCCCCCATCAAGTTTGACAAGGTTCTCTATAATGACCAAGGGAATTACAGCCCTGTCACTGGGAAATTTAACTGCAGTGTTCCTGGGGCCTATGTTTTCTCCTACCACATCACCGTGAGGGGCCGACCTGCTCGAATCAGCCTGGTGGCCTGGAACAGGAAGCAGTTCAAGTCCAGAGAGACGCTGTATGGCCATGAAATAGACCAGGCCTCTCTCCTCATCATCCTGAAATTAAGAGCAGGGGACCAAGTCTGGCTGGAAGTTTCAAAGGATTGGAATGGGGTGTATGTCAGTGCTGAGGATGACAGCATTTTTACTGGGTTCCTTTTGTACCCAGATGAAAACCCTGGCATTTCACCATAATCTTATGTCTTCAACACTGTAGTTTGGTTTTAGTAGAAGTCAAGTAACATTGGGGAGTGCTGTTGGAAAAAATAAACTTCATTATTTTCATGATTATAAAAGTAATACAGAAAAATTAAGAAAAAATGATATCACTTAGGTCGAATAATTCCTATTTTAGGACATCATCTTTAAGAATATTTACATGTATTTGAGAGCATGTATCTATTAATTTTGTAGCTAGGTTTTTTCATTTTAGCATTATAATGGCATTTCTTATGTCCTTTAAATAACAATATCTGTACATAAAAATATGAAAGATTTATAATAAATCTATTCTTACTAAAGATTTTCTATATTTCATAAAAATGTATTTAACTCTTTTCTGTGTGAATATGAAGCTAACAGCTGACATAAAGTGGGCAGATATTTCTCAAAAATTTTAATTCTGTTGGGAGGATTGCCTTCCAATGAAATGGAACTAGTTCCATGTTAGTTTAATTCAGGGTGAAAACACAGAAAGAATAATAAAGACTAGCTAAAGTAGCTTTGAAATTAATCACTGTGTAAGTGTTTGCTCATAAAAAAACCAGTATTATATGGACTTGTGTGTTGGGTAGAAGGTAAAAAGAAAGTTGATAAAGATATTGCTTCATCATAGCAAAGATCCAACCATTCATCTAATTATTGTGCTTAGAAGAATTGAATGCCCCCCAAAGATTCCAGAGGAAAATTAAATCATTATTGATCTAAAATTTCAGCCCTTTCTTTATGGAAGAACATTTAATTTGGATAAATTCTTTGGCTTCATTATCATCTCTAAAATAATTAATTCTGGTTATTCAGTAATAACACTGCTGGAACAGGTGAGTATTGGGAATTCATTTGCAATGTAACTATTTAATACTGTGAATATATAATAACTTAGCAGCCTCATTTTTTTTAAAGTGAATTTATTGACTCTAAATTGAATTTGGTTTAATGAAAGCATATAGTTATACAGATTTGCAAATCTAGGTGGTCAGATCAGGGACTGGGTGATGGCAGATTTTCTGGCCTTGCTTTGCCAGATAAACTCTGAAAAACATAATTCATTTTTGATAAGTGTTTCCCACACTATGTTCAGAGGAAACCATTACTGGAAATTATGAGCTACTGCAAAGAATGGATTCTGTGTCAAGCAAAAGTTGAAAATGTTATATACTGTCTCCCTCTTCAAGGTTCATAAAGCATGTGAGTGTAGTCCCTGACATTCCCACAGAAAAGAAATTTAACT
This sequence comes from Moschus berezovskii, assembly GCF_049115385.1. NCBI lineage: Eukaryota > Metazoa > Chordata > Mammalia > Artiodactyla > Moschidae > Moschus > Moschus berezovskii. Next base: position 128,756,615 of record NC_142460.1, on the reverse strand, counting down.
TTGCTTTATCCAAAGATCCTATACTTATTTTGAATACAGAATTCATCAAGCAACATCCTGTGGAACAGCATTCTGTAAGATGCCAATTTTGGAAATACTGCATTAGTTTCTCACCCAAAGATTACCCAGCAGGCTGGGGTAAAGTTTACTCTCAAGAGTTTGCCCTTCCTTCAGCAAATTCTTCTCTATTTAGATGTAATATTGCTTTAATTGTGGATTTGCTTGTATTTGTCAGAGAGAGGGTAAGAATTTTCAAGTGATTAAAATAGTGATACTCAGAATTTTCTTTTCCAATTTGAGGATGGGATAGTAGAGAGATTCCAGGAATTTAAAGTTTTGTCTCTCTGTATGCTAGCTTTATGTATAATAAAGCTAGTGGATGTGACTGAATTCCAGTAGAACTATTCAAAACCTTAAAGGATGATGGCATCAAGGTCTTCTATGTCAGCAAATCCGGAAGACCCAGCAGTGGCCACAGGACTGGAAAAGGTCAATCCTCATCCCAGTTCCCAAGAAGGGTAGTACTAAAGAATGTGCTAACCATCGGACAATTACACTCATTTCACATGCTAGTAAGGTTCATGCTTAAAATCTTGCATGCCAAGATTCAGCATTAGGTGAACCAAGAACTTCTAGATGTCCAAGCTGGATAGAAAAGGAAGAGGAACCAGAGATCAAATTGCCAACATTCGCTGGATCATAGAGAAAGCTAGGGAATTCCAGAAAAACATCTACCTCTGTTTCATCAACTACGCCAAAGCCTTTGACTGTGTGGATCATAATAAACCATGGAAAGCTTTTAAAGAGATGGGAATACCAGACCATCTTACCTGTTTCCTGAGAAACCTGTATGCGGGTCAAGAAGCAACAGTTAGTACACTGTATGGAACAACTGATTGATTCAAGATTGAGAAAGTATGACAGGGCTGTCATCCTGTTTATTTAATCTATGCACTGATCATATCACAAGAAATGCCAGGCTGGATGAGTTATAAGCTGGAATCAAGATAGGTGGGAGAAACATCAATAACCTCAGATATGCAGATGATACCACTCTACTGGCAGAAAGTGAAGAGGAACTAAACAGCCTCTTGATGAGGGCAAAGGAGGAGAGTGAAAGAGCCAGCTTAAAACTAAATATTAAAAACCTAAGATCGTGGCATCCAGCCCCATTACTCCATGGCAAATAGAGGGGGAAAAGGTGGAAGTAGTGACAAATTTTCTCCTCTTGGGCTCTAAAATCACTGCAGATGGTGACTGCAGCCATGAAACCAGAAAACATTTGCTTCCTGGCAGGAAAGCTAGACAGCATGCTGAAAAATAGAGACATTACTCTGCCAACAAAGGTCCATATAGTCAAGGCTATGGTCTTCCCAGTGGCCACGTACAGTAGTGAGAGTTGGACCGTAAAGAAGATGGATCACTGAAGAATTGATGCCTTCACACTGTGGTGCTGGAGAAGACAGAGTCTCTTGGACAGCAAGGAGATCAAACTAGTTAATCTTAAGGGAACTCAACCTTGAGTACTAAATGGAAGGACTGATGCTGAAGTTGAAACTTCAGTATTTTGGTCATTTGATATAAATAGCTGACTCATTGGAAAAGTCCCTGATGCTGGAAAAGATCGAGGGCTGAAGGAGAAGAGGGTGTCAGAGGATGAGATGGCTGGATGGCATCACCAATGCGATGGACATGAACTTAGGCAAACTTCGGGAGATGGTGATGGATGGAGAGGTCTGGCATGCTGCAGTCTATGGGTTTGCAAACAGTTGGACACAACAGTCAGACACAACTGGGTGGCTGAACAACAAAGTGCTCTTATAGATATTTTTTAATTTATGCTGTCTCCATCTTTGGGTTGGAGGGACTTGGGGAGGCTGAGAGCCAACTAGCTGAGGAGGATGCAAGAGGAGCCACATCAAAGGATGCGATGTAAAAGGCAGCTGGGAAGAGGGCCAGTAAGAGAGCAACAGTTCACGTGGAGGCGTATGATATCCAGGCGTGTCTTGCATGTATATTTGTAATAAACATTTTATAGGAAGTCTGAAGTTAAGAGTTTGGGGTGAAGATCCAGGATGGGTGGTTAGTTATGAAATTTTCCCAGGGCATCCCCACTCTTAGCCTTAGGGATGGCTTTGGGAGGCAGCTTCTAGGTTCTTTATGCCACTCTCTCCTAGCAGAGTGGAGAAGTGGCACAGCAGTGTCCCCTTCTTTCGACTATACCACATCTCCCATCCTGTCAGAAGCACAAAAAACAGAGTGGATCTCCCCAGAGTATTAAACCACAAAGAATTAAACTGCATCTCTGGCTTAAATGACAAAACAAGCTTCTGAAAGTCTCCCCAAGCTGCCCTCCCACATCCTGATGTAACTCACAGAATGACAAGTTTTCTGGAGTTGAACAGGCCAAAAAACTTGGGTCATGTGATTTTTCCCTTTCACACTTAAATCAAATCTGTCAGGAAATCCTTTTGGTACTTTTTTCAGGAAGTATCAAGAATTTGATGACTTCTCATATCTCTTTTGCCATTACTCTATACCATCATTTATGACTTTGATTTTCTTTTTTATTGCAACTCCAAATTGGATTTCCCTAAAACACAAGGGGTTCAGGGCCAAAATAAAAATTGTACTGAACAGAATAAATATTTAAATATTATGAGTCAATCTAACAAACTTATTAAAAATATGTTCTATCCTCCTACTTTAATGTATAATCTTATGTTGAAAAAGTAAAAAACAATGAATGGTTTTTATTTGACCAACAGTAAGCAAAACATCCACTGGATCATGGAAAAAGCAAGAGAGTTCCAGAAAAACATCTATTTCTGCTTTATTGACTATGCCAAAGCCTTTGACTGTGTGGATCACAATAAACTGTGGAAAATTCTTAAAGAGATGGAAATCCCAGACCACATGACCTGCCTCTTGAGAAATCTGTATGCAGGTCAGAAAGCCACAGTTAGAACTGGACATGGAACAACAGACTGTTTCCAAATAGGAAAAGGAGTACGTCAAGGCTGTATATTGTCACCCTGCTTATTTAACTTATATGCAGAGTACATCATGAGGAACGCTGGGCTGGAAGAAGCACAAGCTGGAATCAAGATTGCTGAGAGAAATATCAATAACCTCAGATATGCAGATGACACTACCCTTATGGCAGAAAGTGAGGAGGAACTAAAAAGCCTCTTGATGAAAGTGAAAGAGGAGAGTGAAAAAGTTGGCTTGAAGCTCAATATTCATAAAACTAAGATCATGGCATCTGGTCCCATCACTTCATGGGAGATAGATGGGGAAACAGTGGAAGCAGTGTCAGACTTTATTTTTTTGGGCTCTGAAATCACTGTAGATGCTGATTGCAGCCATGAAATTAAAAGACGCTTACTCCTTGGAAGGAAAGTTATGACCAACCTAGATAGCATATTAAAAAGCAGAGACATTACTTTGCCAACCAAGGTCCGTCTAGTCAAGGCTATGGTTTTTCCAGCAGTCATGTATGGATGTGAGAGTCGGACTGTGAAGAAAGCTGATCGCCGAAGAATTGATGTTTTTGAACTGTGGTGCTAGAGAAGACTCTTGAGAGTCCCTTGGACTGCAAGGAGATCCAACCAGTCCATTCTAAAGGAGATCAATCCTGGGTGTTCATTGGAAGGATTGATGTTGAAGCTGAAACTGCAATACTTTGGCCACCTCATGTGACGAGTTGACTCACTGGAAAAGACTGTGATGCTGGGAGGGATTGGAGGCAGGAGGAGACGGGGATGACAGAGGATGAAATGGCTGGATAGCATCACCGACTCAATGGACATGAAGTTTGGGTGAACTCCAGGAGTTGGTGAGGGACAGGGAGGCCTGGCGTGCTGTGATTTATGGGGTCGCAAAGAGTCAGACATGACTGAGTGATTGAACTGAACTGAACTGAAAGCAAGACATCACAGATGATTGAATTACTATTGTGTGTGTTTCTGGGTGTTCTATGAGTGGGAATGTGATATTTGGATGAGTATAGAAAGAGTTTACCTCATGAATTACTATATGTCTATTCTATAGATGTTTTGGGCTTCTCTGGTGGCTCAGATGGTAAAGCATCTGACTGCAATGCTGTAGACCCAGGTTCAATCCCTGGATTGGGATAATCCCCTGGAAAAGGGAATGGAAATCCACTCCAGTATTCCTGCCTGGAAAATCCCATGGAGAGAGGAGCCTGGTGAGGTACAGTCCATGGGGTCACAAAGAATTGGATATGACTGAGCAACCAACACTTTCTCTTTCATAGATGTTTTTAAAACTTTATTTCAGCAAAACATATGCTTTCACTATTAAGATTTACACATAGTTAATGTTCTATTGACAGTTTTATCAAATTAGATGACTCTTGTTGAATCATTGCATTTTATAGATTCACTTCAGTTCAGTTTAGTCACTCAGTCGTGTCTGACTCTTCGCGACCCCATGGACTGCAGCATGCCAGGCTTCCTTGTCCATCACCAACTCCCAGAGTTCACTCAAACTCATGTCCATTGAGTTGGTGATGCCATCCAGCCATCTCATCCTCTGTTGCCGCCTTCTCCTCCTGCCCTCAATATTTCCCAGCATCAGGGTCTTTTCAAATGAGTCAGCTCTTCACATCAGGTGGCCAAAGTATTGGAGATTCAGCTTCAGCATCAGTCCTTCCAATGAATATTCAAGATTGATTTCCTTTAGGATTGACAGGTTGGATCTTCTTGCAGGCCAAGGAACTCTAAGAGTCTTCTCCAACACCACAGTACAAAAGCATCAATTCTTTGGTGCTCAGCTTTCTTTATAGTCCAACTCTCACATCCATACATGACTACTGAAATAACCATAGCTTTGCCTAGACGGACCTTTGTAGGTAATGTCTTTGCTTTTTAATATGCTGTCTAGGTTGGTCATAGCTTTTTTCCCAAGGAGCAAGCGTCTTTTAATTTCATGGCTGCAGTCACCACCTACAGTGATTTTGGAGCCCCCCAAAATAAAGTCTGTCACTTTTTCCATTGTTTCCCCATCTATTTGCCATGAAGTGATGGGACCAGATGCCATGATCTTAATTTTCTGAATATTGAGTATTAAACCAACCATCTCACTCTCCTCTTTCACTTTCATCAAGAGGCTCTCTAGTTCTTTGCTTTCTGCCATAAGGGTGATGTCATCTGCATATCTGAGGTTATTGATATTTCTTCCGGCAATCTTGATTCCAGCTTGTGCTTCATCCTGCCTGGCATTTTGCATGATGTACTCTGCAAATAAGTTAAATAAGCTGGGTGACAATATACAGCCTTAACATACTCCTTTCCCGATTTGGAACCAGTCTGCTGTTCCATGTCTGGTTCCATGTTCTGGTTTGTGTTGCTTCTTGACCTGCATACAGATTTCTCAGGAAGCAGGTCAGGTGGTCTGGTCTTCCCATATCTTTAAGAATTTTCCACAGTTTGTTGTGATCCACCCAGTCTAAGGCTTTGGCGTAGTCGGTAAAGCAGAAATAGATGTTTTTCTGGAACTCTTGCTTTTCTGATGATCCAGTGGATGTTGGCGATTTGATCTCTGGTTCCTTTGTCTTTTTTACATCCAGCTTGAACATCTGGAAATTCATGGTTCATGTACTGTTGAAGCCTGGCTTGGAGAATTTTGCACAGAAAAACTATACAAAAAAGATCTTCATGACCCAGATAACCATGATGGTGTGATCACTCACCTAGAGCCAGACATCCTGGAATGTGAAGTCAAGTGGGCCTTAGGTAGCATCACTACGAACAAAGATAGTGGAGGTGATGGAATTCCAGTTGAGCTATTTTAACTCCTAAAAGATGATGCTATGAAAGTGCTGCACTTAATATGCTAGCAAATTTGGAATACTTAGCAATGGCCACAGTACTGGAAAAGGTCAATTTTCATTCCAATCTCAAAGAAGGGCAATGCCAAAGAATGCTAAAACTACTGCATAATTGCACTCATCTCACATGCTAGCAAAGTATTGCTCAAAATTTTATAGATCTATTTAAAAAAATTAATTTCAATTCAGTTAGGAGAAACTTTGCTCAATTGAACTAGCAATGAAGTTTGGAAATGAACCACAACTTCTACATGTCATGTTCAAGTACTGTAATTGAGGTTGCAGATAATATATTATCACTGTTGTAAACAATATTTCAAAATATTTAAATTTCATCCTGTAAACTATAATCACTTACATTGCCATTTTCATCTTCTCTTTAAATAGCATTCTAGAATCTAGCTCTAGTATACATTTTTTGGACCCAAATAAATACAAATTTAGAGAGATATGAATTGTTCAATTCTTTTAGCCATTAAGTATGCAACTATTGCAAGCCCTGGGCATTTATATCTCAAGAAAGATGAACTGGAACACAAAGGGAAGCAAGGAAATGGATACTCAGCACAACTTAGACAGAATGTGTTATTATCCATGGTATTTATGCTCTCCAAGAATAAGATAGCAAGTCATTTTATTTTTATTTTTTGGTTCTTATTTATTTATTTAATTAATTTATTTTAATTGGAGGCTAATTACATTATTGTAATTGGAGGCTAATTACATTATTGTATTGGTTTTGCCATACATTGACATGAATCTGCCCCTGGGGTATATGTGTTCCCCATCCTGAGCCCCCCTCCCACCTCCCTCCCAAACCCATCCCTCTGGTTCATCCCAGTGCACCAGCCCCGAGCATCCTGTATCACGCATCGAACCTGTATCACTGGCAATTCGTTGCACATATGATAATATACATGTTTTTAAATTGCAGTCTCATACCTTGCTGCTCTTCCTTGTTTTACTTTTCTCCACTGCATCTAATACGTTATATATTTTACATACTGACTGTGTTTATTTTCTGTCTTCACAGTAGAAAGTAAGTTCCAGGAGACTAAGGGTTTTTGTCCCTTTATTGCCCTCTCCGCTGCGTGCGCACATTAAACACGTGTTCAGGGAATAAAAGCAGATGGGACCCAAGCTTATGCAGCGGTTATAAATGTCTCCACAAGGTGGCGCTCACATATTATCTTGCTTTTGGTTTTCCAACTTCACTTAAAACAATGACAAACTACTAGTCTGTTGCAAAGTAAATAAAATGGTGACTTAGATTTCATAATGAAGAAACTGTCTTTGTGAAATATCATGTTTTATGTTTCATAGTGATTCAAAGAGCTACACATTTTTCCCCTCTGGGGACAGGGGACTAGTGGGCAGTTCCATGACGTTGCTGTGAGTTTAGGACCAGAGAAGAGGAAGATGTCTCCTGTGCTGGATATGCTTCTCCTTCTGAGTGGGGTCTGATCTATTTTTATCTCACCACAGGCCCTAATGGACCATCGAGTCCTGGGAATTACTATCTTCCATTGCTGTGAACCCACCTATAAAATTGTTCTTAAATGAGGCAAGAAGACTGCCAGATTTAAGGATGTTGCAAGACTTGGAAGAAGGACTTAGAGAGAAGGAAAAATTGAGAGCAACTCAGTGGGGAGTGGGGCAGAGAGGAGAGAGAGACTTTGGAAATCATGGAGTCGTAGAAACTTTTATTTCCTAGGTCCCAGCAGCGTGCTTTACCTGTCTAAAATGCCATATGTGATAGATTGTGTGTGGAGACTGAAGCTTGGGGCTATTAGGCAATGTGCCAGGGGACACCCTTCTGGCAGGTGGTGGAGTAAGGAACCCATACTGTTTTTCAAAAGAAAAAAAACGTATTGAAGTATAGTTGATTTACAGTGTTCATTTCTGCAGTTTAGCAAAGTGTTTCAGTTATACATATACATCTGTTTCATTATGCTTTATCATAGGATATTGAATATGGTTCCCTGTACTATATTTGCTATTTATCTATCCTTTATATAAAATTTTTGGGCCTCCCTGGTGGCTCAGATGGTAAAGAATCTGCCTTCAATGCAGGAGAACTAGGTTCAATCCCTGGGTTGGGAAGATCCCCTGGAGAAGGGCATGGCAACCCGTGCCAGTATTCTTGCCTAGAGAATTCCATGGACAGAGGAGCCTGGTGGGCTACAGTCTATGGGGTCTCAAAGAAAAAAGCAATCATGATTGAGCAACTGTTTTCTTTCACTTATGTAAAATTTTGCTTCTGCTAACCGCACACTCCCAACCCTTCCTTACCCCACCCCTCTCCCCCTTAGTAGCACAAGCCTGTTCTCTGTGTCTGTGAGTGTGTTTCTGTTTCATGGATATGATGAACCCACACTCTTAACCAATGGAGCAAAGCAGAGTTTATGAAAAAGCTTGACTGGTAAAACCTGGTATTGAAATAATGGGGAAAAGGATGGTAGTTGCCCAGTTTCTCAAGGCTATCACCCCAAGGGAAAGGGCATGAAAAGGGGACAAGGATTCACTCAAGAGGTTCAAGAGTAGGTCTTCTGTAAAACCGCAGATGGAGCCTATGGGGTTTACTGATAATGGAATCTATAGTCGGGTGTCTGTTCAGCTTAGTGTATAATCCATGTGAATTTGATGGGAAAATTTAGTAGAAGCATTTGACTGTTCTAGGAACTAGAATTAAAGTGTATTTATAACTGAACTGATTGTTGGTTGAAGTATAAGATTTATATTGCTTCTAAAAGAGATGACATGACATGAAAAGTTTGCATGTTCAGGGTGCCTTCCCTCTATGGTAGGAAATTCATGGAAGTCATCTCTCCTGTCTTGAGCTTGTGGATAGAGCTGAGAAGGCAAAAAACTCCTTCTTTTACTCCCTGTGTAGACATGCATTGCCTTAGGGTTACTGTGTGCCAGACACTGTGCTTGGTACTGAGGATAAGTCATTGGGCACAGCTGAGCGGGGAAAAACCCCTCTGTCTTCATAGAACTTATAAAGAAAAAGAATTTAAAATACATATAAGCTATTAACTGTATATTATGTCAGAGGGTGATAAATGGAATGGAGAGAAATATGGTAGGAAGAAGGATTGGGAGTATTAGTGTAGGGTTGGGGCTGGTGAGAGGGACTCATCTTATTGATTTTTGAGTTGCTGTTGTTGTTTAGTCCCTACGTCATGTTCAACTCTTTTGTGACCCCATGGACTGTACCCCACTAGGCTCCTCTGTCCATGGGATTTCCCAGGCAGAAATATTGGAGTGGGTTGCCATTTCCTTCAGCAGGGGATCTTTCCAACCCAGGGATCAAACCCACATCTCCTGCACTGCAGGCAGATTCTTTACCTCTGAGCCACCTGGGAAGCCATCTTATTTATTTATTTTATAAAATTAATTTTTATTGGAATATAGTTGCTTTACAATGTTCTATTAGTTTCTACTGTACAGCAAAGTGAATCAGCTACACACATACATTATTTCCCCTCTTCTTTGGATTTCCTTCTCATTTAGGTTAACATAGAGCATTGAATGGAGTTCCTTGTACTATATGAGAAGTATTTAAAATAGTGTTCAGGAAAGACTTCATTGAGTTGTGATATTTAAGCCAAGGTAAGAAGTATGCAAAAGAGCAAATGGTGTGAATTTGTGAGTAAGCAGAGGGACCACAGGGACGAAACCCCTCAGGTAGGGGCTTGCCTGGTGAGGAGACCAGTGGAAATGCAGAAAATGGGGGGTGAGGTCAGAGAGGCAATGGGACCACACATTGTGTAGGAGTTGGAAGCTACAGTGAAGACTAGACTCGTACTCTAGTGTAAAAGTGAGTGTGGCTCACAGGGAGGTCCACTACTCAGACCTTCTTCAAGGAAAGTCTAGGTGCCTGCTGAGGGGACTGTGCTCCTTCAGGGTCTGCTCAGCTGCAGAGTGGCCTCTTTGGAGGTTATACCCTTGCTGGGTGGCCTCATTCTGGTAAGCAAGCAGGGTGAGTGAGCAAAGGCTCGCTGCCTTGGCTCTTGGTGATCACCTGAATGGGCTATGTGTGCTCCAGACTCTCTGCTGCCTGACCGGGGCTTTGCCAGGCCTTCCTCACAGTTCATCTCCTCCCAGGCCAGGTCTGCCTTCTTTCCCTTCCCTTCACAGGGGTTGATTCCTGAGAAACATCTTGCACCTCAACTTCTCTCTGAACATCTGCTTGTGGAAACCCAGCCTGTGACCATGAGGTGAAAATGTGAGAGGCAGTGATCAAGGTACAGTTTGCGGACTGTTCCTTGTGCACTCACACACGTGCAGGTACCGCCTCCCTCGCTTCCCGACACACACACTGTGTTCTGAGCCAGGGCTGAAAGAACTGATTAGGTAATTAAATAATGTTGTCAGAACACTACTGGAAGCTTTGAGTGTGACATTTAGGTCCAAGGAACCCCTGTTGTTTGACTGTGGTGATTAAGTGCTTGGACTCAGGAGCAGGAGGCACTGGGTTAGAGTTTCATTTACTAACTATGACCTTGGACATGATGCTTAGTCTATCTGTGCCTCAGTTTCCTCATCCACGAACTGAGATGTTGGTGTTAGAAATGAGTTTATATTTGCGAAACTCTTAGAACTGTGTCTGGCACATAGTAAATGCTAGGCAGATGTTTGTCAGATATGAAATCCAGCTCTATTTGAGTCAAATGTGAGAGGGTGCCAAAATTTCACATGTGCTTCAGACACCTTTAAGATTAGGCACGTGTTTGGGGTTGGTACGTGTTTTTCAGCAGATGATGGGGCCGAGGACTGATTTGGCTCAGAGGTGACAGTATTGGTGGAATTGGAGCTATACATTTAGTCAAGTTCTTTTCATAGAATATGTGAGTTATTAAAAAATACAAAAAGGGTTTTATAAAGCATACATAAAAATATAGCATTACCCCTCTGAAATAAGGCTGAGGCTTACCCCTTCCTCAAAATCACTATTAGCAGAGTTAATATTTCAAAGTACATGAATCCACCTTCATATTGAGGCACCAAGGACCACTATCCTGTGCTACCTATACACCTGAACAAGTCACTGAAGGAGGGCCCAACAAAAGATGGATGTTTTGCTGATCTGAAAGGTAATGACAGTGACAAATGAGACCTCCCAGGGGACCATAGCAAGGGTTAGCAGCAAGAAATTGCATCGGCTCAGTGATTAAGGCAACATCAGCAGTCAGAAGACAGCAGGGCAGGTGGCCTTGGTCTTGCTGCTACCTCATCCGATCTGTCGTGCAGGGTGATGAGTCTGAGATGTGTCTGCTGGGCCCACAAACACGAGCCTCCCCTGCTTCCCTTTTTTCTTGAGGATAAATGAGCAACAAGAAATTTGGAACATCCAGATTATTCAATGTCAGAGCTATTGCCAAAGCAGCACGCCCACTCTCCTTGGATGTTGAATGCAAGTTAAAATTGCTTCTGGTAAAAGGTTTAGTGAAGGTCTTATTCATTCATTTTAATTTAAGCAAAATTAATGAGCACCAACTATGTACCAGGCACTGGGCTTGATGCCAGGGATACGAAGATGAATGAGATAATTCCTTGTCTTCAAGGAAGTCACAGTCGAATGGAAGAGGCAACTAAGTAAAGACAATGGTTGTTTCATCTTTTTTTGTCTGAGGGATGACCAAAAACCTAAATGCCATAGCTGTTATTAACTATTACATGAGAACTGGAGAAAACACTTAATCCCACAAGTTGGCTGATGGATGTTCTTATTTAACTACCCCACAGAGTACTAGGTAAGCAATTTATTTCAAAAGGTTCAGTCTCAGCAGGAGAAAAATGTTAAACAAAAAAGTCCAAGAACACCATTTTCACATTTGGGTGTTACCATCTGGGACCCTAAGACTTGTTTCTCAGCTCTCGGATTGACAAGCGAGATAGGGTTAAAGAATTCTATGGGGAAATCAGAAGTTGACCCGGCAAAGTCAAGACCAAAGGAGGTAGAAACTTTCACCCAGGCTTGGAAAGGATCTCCATAGTCACTTTACCAACTCCTCATCAGGGAAGACAGTCTGAAGCCTGGCTTCTGTAACTCAAAGTTTGTGACCCAAGGACCCAAAGATCACAGCATTCACATTGCAACCAAATGCTTCTGATTTGAAAAAGAAAAAGAAAATTGGTATATGCAGAAAAGTACAGATAGGTTGAATATATAGCTTGGTGGCTTTAAACAGATGGCGATTGCCGTGAAATCACCACCATGTCATGATATGGAAATTTTCAGGACTTGGAAGTCTTCCTTGTGCCCACTTCCAGTCAAAGCACCCCGTCCCACAAATGTGACCATAACACTAATGTCTATTACATAGATTCACTTTGCATGTTGTTAAACTGCGTATGAAACTTGTACTAAAGGTTTCTGCTTGGACACAATATAAGTCTTTCTCTCAAATTCCATTTGCAAAGAAAGGCTTCTGAATATACCCATAATTGACTGAAAAGTATAGTCTTCCCACAGAGTAGGGGTGGGAGAAGGGAGCATGATTGTTTGCTGATCAATACAAACTACCTTGATGTATGTATATATGTATTTATGTACTTTTTTTTCAAATAAAATACCATCTACAGATAAACTGAAACTGCTCTCAGAGGTGTTGTGATCAGAAGCTATTAGAAAATACTACAGTTCAAAGGAAATATTCTAAGATATTTTTTCATGCTATATTAGAAGAAGTTACATTGTTATGATCTGAAATACTTGACTAGGAGTAAGATTGCAGCCATGAGATTAAAAGACGCTTACTCCTTGGAAGGAAAGTTATGACCAACCTAGATAGCATATTAAAAAGTAGAGACATTACTTCACCAACAAAGGTCCGTCTAGTCAAGGCTATGGTTTTTCCAGTGGTCATGTATGGATGTGAGAGTTGGACTGTGAAGAAAGCTGATCGCTGAAGAATTGATGCTTTTGAACTGTGGTGCTGGAGAAGACTCTTGAGAGTCCCTTGGACTGCAAGGAGATCCAACCAGTCCATTCTAAAGGAGATCAATCCTGGGTGTTCATTGGAAGGACTGATGCTAAAGCTGAAACTGCAATACTTAGGCCACCTCATGCGACGAGTTGACTCACTGGAAAAGACTCTGATGCTGGGAAGGATTGGGGGTGGGAGGAGAAGGGGACGACAGAGAATGAGATGGCTGGATGGCATCACCGACTCGATGGACATGAGTTTGAGTGAACTCCGGGAGTTGGTGATGGACAGGGAAGCCTGGCGTGCTGTGATTCATGGGGTCGCAAAGAGTCAGACATGACTGAGCGACTGAACTGAACTGAACTGAAGATTACTGTGGGGAAAAAAATTCAAACTCAGGCTATAATTGCTCATACACTCAGTCGCTTAGTCATGTCCAACTCTGCTACCCCATGGACTGTAGATTGCCAGGGTCCTCTGTCCATGGGATTTCCCAGGCAAGTGTATTGGAGTGGGTCGCCATTTCCTACTCCATGGGCTGTAAGAATTTGGACGTACTCATTAATGAGAAATATGTGAGCAGTTATTTATTTAGAACTGATGTGATAATAACACTCATCCAGGCAGAGTTAGAGTGACCCAAACTGAGAGACTGAAATAAACTGAATGGGTCCTTAAGGGATTCCCAGGTGGCTCAATGGTAAAGAATCTGCCTGCCAATGAAGCAGGAGAAACATGTTTGTTTCCTGGGTTGGGAAGATCCCTTGCTGCTGCTGCTGCTAAGTCGCTTCAGTAGTGTCCGACTCTGTGTGACCCCATGGATGGCAGCCCACCAGGCTCCCCCGTCCCTGGGATTCTCCAGGCAAGAATACTGGAGTGGGTTGCCATTTCCTTCTCGAATGCGTGGAAGTGAAAGTGAGGTCGCTCAGTCGTGTCTGACTGAGTGACCCCACGGACTGCAGCCTACCAGGCTCCTTCATCCATGGGATTTTCTAGGCAAGAGTACTGGAGTGGCTTGCCATTGCCTTCTCCGGGAAGATCCCCTAGAGGAGGAAATTGCAACCCACTCCAGGATTCATGTCTGGAGAAACCCACGGACAGAGGAGCTTGTGGGATACAGTCCATGGGGCCACAAAGAGTTGGACGTGACTGTAACCGAGCACATACCCATGCATAGGTCCTTAACCATAGGAACACATATTTTAGGGGGCAGGTTAGAATGGACTGAGGGAGATGGTGAATGTTTCATCATGTAGATTAAGCTACATGGAGTTCACTCAAACTCATGTCCATCGAGTCAGTGATGCCATCCAGCCACCTCATTCTCTGTCGTCCCCTTCTCCTCCTACCCCCAATCCCTCCTAGCATCAGACTCTTTTCCAGTGAGTCAACTCGTCGCATGAGGTGGCCAAAGTATTGGAGTTTCAGCTTTAGCATCAGTCCTTCCAATGAACACCCAGAATCGATCTCCTTTAGAATGGACTGGTTGGATTTCTTTGCAGTGCAAGGGACTCTCAAGAGTCTTCTCCAACACCACAGTTCAAAAGCATCAATTCTTCGGCGATCAGCTTTCTTCACAGTCCAACTCTCACATCCATACATGACCACGAGAAAAACCCTAGCCTTGACTAGACAGACCTTTGTTGGCAAAGTAATGTCTCTGCTTTTTAATATGCAGAGCTAATATGCACCAGCTATGTAGGCTGGTCATAACTTTCCTTCCAAGGAGTAAGCGTCTTTTAATTTGGTGATGGACAGGGAGGCCTGGCGTGCTGTGGTTCATGGGGTCGCAAAGAGTCGGACACGACTGAGCGACTGAACTGAACTGAACTGAATTGCAATGTTATCAACATTAACTGTTTCATTGACACAGTCTATATGTTTTGTTTAGTTGAAGAAAATGACACAACCGATTTCCCCCTGCAAAATCAGGAGGCATATTGTCATGATTTCTATTCTAACAAGTGACAGAAGTAGTCATTTCCCCTGTATGTGTGGAAAAAGCATAAGTTAGTCCTTGCAATGGGACTGTAAATATGGCTCTAGCTGAGGTATGAACTTATGTGTTAAACTTGATTGTAGTATATGGATTAAAACTTAGAATAGCTTAAATGCAGTTTATTTTGTATGGATATTTAAGGCATTACATTAAAATCCTAGCATGATGAAAACATCACATTTTCCATTCCTTCTTGTGCTTTTAAGCTTCATGCTATTAGGTGTTTTTCTTAGTGTGCAGTCACGATGATCTTAGGTTATTATTTATACTTCAGCAACTTCACGGAACACTACTTACAACGGAGCCATTGAGCAGTTTTAATTGACTTAGAGATTACAACGAACCTCTCTAATTAAGATGTATCACTGTGTACCACACACAGAGAGAGCTGCGGTTGAGCACAAGGCAGCCCGTCCTGTCAGGGGCATCAAGTTAGTTCTGTTTTTAAATAGAGGTGATGTCAAACATTCCCGTAGAAAACTAAGCTTTGCTGAGGGGATAGAGTAATAAGTTCCATCTTACATCTAAAGAGAGAAATTAAAGCCCTCATTAAATATTGTGAGATTAGTGGGATGGGGCTGCTGCTCTCCTTCCCTCCTTTTGTCTGTATTTTGGCCGTTGTAGTAGTTAGATTCCTTTCAGTTGAAACTAATGGGAAACATAATTCAACTGATAGGTAACTGTGGTTGAGAGGCAGCCTGGGCTCTAGCCATGAGAAGACCAGGAGCTTGTCCTGTTTCTCTGCTCTGCTCTTGGTTCTTTTCTCTGCATTGTCTTTATTCTCAGGCTGGCTTCTTCCCCTTGTGTTAATAGGATTGCCAGCAGTATCCACGGAGGCATGCTTCCTTGGTCATGTCCAGAAGAAAATAGCTCTTCTTCAATATGTTAGACACCTTAGTTATTACCCAATATCTATTCTTCCTTGTGATAGCTGGTTTTATGTGTCAACTTGACTAGGCAAAGGGATGCCCAGATGTCTGGTAAAATGTGTCTTCTAGAAACAGACTGAGTAAAGCAAAGAGTCCTCACCCAAACAGGTGGACCTCATTCAATCTGCTGAGGGCCTGATTACAGCAAAACGGAGGGGTAGGGGCGAATTTGCTCTCTGCCTGAGCTGAGTGCTCCAGACATCAGTGCTCCTGGTTCTTGGGCCTTACAATTTGGACCAGGACTTACAAAGTTGTGCCTCCCTGCACCCCGCCACCTTCTTGGGCTTTTGGACTACTGATGGGACTTACGTCATTGACTTCTCTGGTTCTGAAGCCTTCAGACTTGGACTGAGCTAAAGCATTGGCTTTCTTTGTTCTCCGGCTTGTGGATGGCAGTTCATGGGACTCGGTGACTTCCATAATCACATGAGCCAATTCTTAATATAACACTTTCTCTTCCACTCTCTCATCACATATATATATATATATATATATATATATATATATATATCTTTGTCTATATGTATCCGTATTTATATGATGGAATGAGGGTTCATTGGTGGGCTCAGAGCTTGAGATGGCCTCCTTCACTGACTGAAAAGTGAAAGTGAAGTCGCTCAGTCGTGTCTGACTCTTTGTTGTGACCCCATGGTCTGTAGCCCACCAGACTCCTCCCCTCCGTCCATGGGATTTTCCAGGCAAGAATACTGGAGTGGGTTGCTATTTCCTCCTCCAAGGGATCTTCCCGACCTAGGGATTGAACCCAGATCTCCCGCATTGTAGGCAGACGCTTTACAGTCTGAGCCACCAGGGAAGTTCACTGACTAGTTGTGTGCATTTGGACTAATCATTTACATTCTCTGTCTCAGTATCCTCACTTTTAAAGGCAATGATGATGGCACCTACCGTGTGGGTGACTGGAGGCGTAAATGAGAAAAAGGCATTTAGCACAGGGTCAGTTGCAAAACAAAGCAGACAACATGGGAAAGTCCCTGGGGAGAGTAACATGGACACTTACATTACCATGTGTAAAATAGATGGCCAATGGGAATTTGCTCTGTGACTCAGGGAATTCACACAGGGGCTCCGTGACAACCTAGAGGGGTGTGATGGGGAGGGAGATGGGAGGGAGGTTCAAGAGAGAGGGACATATGTATACCTACAGCTGATTCATGTTGATATTTCACAGAAAACAGCTAAATTCTGTAAAGCAATTATCCTTCAACTAACACCAAAAAAAAAAAAAAAAAAATAGGCCACTGCTGGTTACATGGGTCCCCAGCTTCTTTTCCAACAGTGTCTTCATTCTGAAGAATGTTCAGGTGGCATATAAAACAGATTTTATTTTTTCTCATAAGTTGAGGACACCATTTTTTTTAGATACTGTCGGCAACATGATTCAGTTCAGTTCAGTCGCTCAGTCATGTCCGACTCTTTGCGACCCCATGAATCACAGCACGCCAGGCCTCCCTGTCCATCACTAACTCCTGGAGTTCACTCAAACTCATGTCCATCGAGTTGGTGATGCTATCCAGCCATTTCATTCTCTGTCATCCCTGTCTCCTCCTGCCCGCAATCACTCCCAGCATCAGAGTCTTTTCCAGTGAGTCAGCTCTTCACATGAGGTGGCCAAAGTATTGGAGTTTCAGCTTTAGAACATTCTTTGTCCCAGGTTTTACTCCTAGAGAAGTTAAACACACGCACATACCACAACTTTAAAAGGGGTCATTTTTTATGCCATTAGAAACAGTTATTAATTGACTTAACTACCATATGCCACCAGCTGGGCAGCATTCATCTAAGATGGCATTTGAGTTGAGGTCTCTGAGCAGATAAATTTGTAATGGTCTCTGAGCAGACAACATTGTATGTAGGTATCAGATGGCAGAAACTGGAAGGATCTCTGCTAATGAGCCAGTTGATTTCAGTTCGATATAAGGAGACAATCTCTAAAACTTACACCTGTTGTAAAATTTAGTCATACGCCCAAGGTCATGGTGAGTTGTTTTGTTGGTGGTTTCCAAGCTGTTTTATTGGTGGTACAATCATTTATCAGTGATATGATTGAGAGGTTCACACATGGAATGCATGGTTATTCTAGGTAAATGCTTTGACATGAGACGCTTTGATTATGTCTTAATTTCTAGTCATGTCAACAAAAATACGACCTTCATTTAGAATTTGATCTATCAACAAGTCATTGTAACTCTCACCTGATGAGTTGTCAATACCAGTCAAGAATGTATAATTCCTTGGAAAACCATCAATTAAAACTACTAATTTAAAGACATAGCTTAATCAACCTGAAGCTATAGTTATTGAAATAGTCATTGAAAAGGATCTTAGTAAGACAGTAGAAAACAAATAAAAATTGATGAGGCCAAGTGAAACGTGAACAGTCTTTTGGAGAGAATTTAAATAATTTCCTGCATTTACCTTCACTCACTGCAAAAACAAGACAATTATAAGACTTTTGACATTTTAATTATACTGTTGCCATGTATTTTAACTTTAATGTTTTGAAGAGTCTTGGATGAAATTGTTTTAATTGAGGCCAATTCAATTTTTGGTTATTATTTATAATTAGGTGGAATTTCCCCTTAATGTAATTTTGCTAAAGACTTTAAAACAGCTGAAAGAAAATCTAGGAGTATATGCAATGAACAGTTATTTATACAACTCTATTTTCTCATCTAATGAACTTAGCAATAAAAATAAAGGGGAGGGAGGAAGGAAGGAAGCTAATATTCACTGGGCCATCACTCTGCTGAGTGCCTTGCATTGCACACAGTATCTTATTTAACTTCTAAGTAACTGATGAGATAGATATTGAATATATTTTATAGACAAGACCTTTCAGAAACATGAAATATCTTGTCCATGGTAAGCCAACACATCTTGGAGCAAAGATTTTGACTCTGAATTGCTTGAATCCACATAAAATCCATCTCTATTCTTCTAAAGTGGAGACCTTCCCACCTCAAACTCAAATGCCTTCACCCACTAGCCAGGAACATAAATGAGTGACTGAAGGGTAGGTATTAGGGAACATAAGTCATGTCTGGCTAAACTGGAGGCTAAACTGGAGGATGCCTCTTTCACCTAAAGGCATTCACATTAAATTAAAAAAAAATCATTTTGGCAGCTGAACATATTCATTTCCCAGACTTATCAAGCATGAATGCCAAGAGTTTGCAACTTCTGAAATGCTGTTAAATTTTCATGCTATAGATTGAACATATGGATTGAACAAATGATTTGAGAGACAATCAAAATGCAATTTTGTCTTAATCTCCTCTGATCTCTTTAAAATTGCACTTAATGGAAGAGACTTCCCCACTAAAAAATGTGGGCAGGTTCAGAGGACTTTTCTTATGTAAAAGACTCCCCACAATGGAGTCTTCAGTCCTCCACACTAATCAAAATTTAGTGATTGATTTGTCACCAGTGTTCTCCTTTCCCTCAGCTGGCCCCTTGCTGTGAGAGAGAGTCACGGTTCTTTTCTTTCTTCCTCACCTCTTCTCTCAACTTTCAGCTTGCTGTCTCTGGCAGGGAAAAGAGGAGAGGAGAGGAAAGGCAGATGGAGGGGGTCAAGGCTCTAATAAAGTTCTTACCTGAAATGGTGCTGTTGTGAGTTGGTTCAGGCAGGTATTTAACATTCACTCTCTCTGAGGTTCTTTCAAAGCTCCCTCCACGATCCCCATCCCTAGGAATTTCTCACCTGCAGCTGCTGTGGAAGGAAGAGGGGGATGCAAATTGCTGTCATGGATATTTGAGCCTTCACTCCATAAGCCCTAGGATGTCTGACTTTGACCTCAGCTTTTTGTTGCTGAGTCTTTCCTGGCTTTTAAATATATATGCACAGCAATTCCATCTGTAGTAGTTGGTCACTTCTCTGCCCCTCTGGATCTCCTAGGTTAGGAGTCAACCCCCAGTCTACACAATAAGGGAGATATAAATCACATGTGCTGGGCTCTTTGAGTATCCCACTGAAGCCCCCTGAACCTGCTTACAAAGTGAGAGTGCGGTCAGGAGGGAGGTGGTGAGGGCTAGAACTGTGGTAGGGTCCAAAAATATCTTCCTGAAAAAATCCTTTTTTGACCCCCTTAAAAAAAAATCCCAACCTGGCTGACTGGTCTAAGAGTCAGGAGACCAGTTTTCAAAATTTTCTCTGTGCATTCTGTATTTTGATCTGTTACGTCTCTGGGTGCCTCAGGTGAAATGTTAGTTTGGTAACACTCAGCTGTCCCTAGGTAATGCTGATACAGCTCTGAACAACGAAAAAAGTAGTTTAATAGATTCATTAATCTAGTAGAACCTTGGAAAACAGGATCAAGAAGAGCTTCAAGGAGCGCCCTTGAGTGGGCATTGTGGGATCTATAAACCTCCTGGAATGGCATGCAAAATTTCAGTGTGTATATGTGCAAATATATGTTGTTAGAGGGTTTATGACCCCAAACAGGTTAGAAACCTCAGGGGAAAAAATGTTGCAGTGTTTGTCAACATAAAATACCTGTTTTTGGCATTGATACCTGTCATCGGAGCACAGGACTAACTAGACTGCTTACTCAAGTTATGCTATAACTGGGTGAAGTCAAGGAAGCTGTGGATGTCAGTAACTTTGAACCCACCACTCTTTGGCTTCCCAAAGAGTTGGACATGACCCGACGACTGAACAACAGCAACTATTTTTCTCAAAACTTGTAATTTTAATTCCCTGGTTGTCAAAGTTAAACTAGTTTTAAAATAATTTCTATCAGCCTCTTTCTACTTGTTTTAAAAAGTAATATGGTGGCAGTAGGGAAGGGAAATTGCTTTTTACTGAAACACCATTATCTCTTACACATATTTTTTTGGTTAGATCCACTTATTTGGTTGTTTTATACCCATACTGCTACTAAGGAATTTACAGCCATAGAATCTTTTAATGCAGTTCAGTTCAGTTCAGTCGCTCAGTCCTGTCCGACTCTCCGCGACCCCATGAATCACAGCACGCCAGGCCTCCCTGTCCATCACCAACTCCCGGAGTTCACTCAAACTCATGTCCACAGAGTCGGTGATGCCATCCAGCCATCTCATTCTCTGAGGTCCCCTTCTCCTCCCGCCCCCAACCTTTCTCGGCATCAGAGTCTTTTCCAGTGAGTCACAAAAAAAGATTAGGAGAAAAAATCCACATCAAATAATGGAGCACTTAAGATGTTTTAAAAGAAAGCCAAAAAAAAAAAAGAAAAATCCAAAAAGCGAAAAAAGGACAATGTATGCATGGCATTAGCATGCTTTCTAGCCCTCCCCATGTACTTCATATTGTTTACAACTTTGTCCTCAGAGTCTAATACAATCTCCTGTTTACTTATCTTTGCTGACTACAGTGCCTGGTATATTGTAGATGAGTACCAGATAGTAAATAGATGAATAAATATTTAATAAAATTTGCTTTTTGCATTATGTCAGTTATCTATTGCCATATATATACTATATAACAACCACAAAACCTCTTGTGACATGCAGCAGGAAATGTTTCATGAGTCTGTAGAGTCCAGCTGGTCTGGGGTTGGCACAGTTGACTGTGTACAGACTTCCTTATGTGGTAGCCGTGGGCTGTCTAGGGCAGCTCTGTTGATCTTGGCTGGGCTCCCTGATGTGTCTGAGAGTTGTCTGGCTGTCAGATGGCTTAGAATGGCCAGACAGCTCAGACAACTAGGGAGACTTGGCACCACTTCTATGTCCTGGCCTCCAGCAGGCTTGCCTGGAATGATTTTCATGGAGATGGCTGAGGTGCTAGTGTGAGGACAAGCACACTGAGAAAGTATTTTTCAAGACAACTTCTGCCATGGTTGCTAGCACCCCATTGTTCAAGGCCAGTCCTGTGCCTGAACTCAGAATCAAGGGCAGGAAAGTCATCTTGTCTCTTTGTCAAGAGTAACTGCAAAGCCTCAAGGGATAAATGTATGAATATAGGAAAGAATAAAAAAAAAGGGTCATTAACACAATTAATCCACCAAACAATGATCTTTAGTTTGATCATTCAATTTGTTTGCATCACTATTCCTAAAGATCTCCCACTTAGGAAGCAATTGGTTGTTTTCCTTTATTTCACTCTTATAATCAGAAGCATATTCGACAGTTCTCTTACTGAATTTATTCCTTTCTATATCATTAAGTGGCTGAAACAAACCAGGGTTGATTTCTCCTACATAGTGAATTTGGAGGTTATGTGGTGGCTGTTGGCATTGATTCAGTGGTTCACTGGTTTCAAGGCCAGTGAATCTATGATGTTCGTGATCTTTCCTTTATGTTCAGAATATGGGTGCTACAGCTTCAACTGCCACTTGCCCGTTTAAAGCAGGAAGAAGGAGGAATGAAAGGTGCAGATTTGATGTTACTTTTCTCAACTGGAACTATGATATGTGGCCACACCTGGCACCAGAAGATGTGCAGAGAAAAGGGTTAGGGATGAGTCAGTGATTCTGAAGTGTCTGCCGTATCTAGCATACAGTCCCAGGAGTGGGGTGATCAGGTCGAGGTGCCATGAATTTTTTTTTTTAATGTTTCTTACTACTTATTTTTTATATTCCTTTTCAAAAGGATTTTTCCAGTTCACAGTGCCCTTGGCAGCACCTTCATCATACTTTCATCACAGCCTTGGCAGCATGCTTTGACCACTAATGAAGCTGAACATTCTCAATATGCTATTCCATAATTTTTTCTGAAAATTTTGTTTATATTCTTTTTCTTTTTAAAAATTTTCTTAGACATTTAAACATGCTCTTCAGAAATTAAAGGTATTAACTCTTGATCACATCTATTACCTGTTTCCCTTTTTCCTTTGAAAGTTCCCATTTTTGGAGACATTTAGAGATCTTTGTATAATTGCCTTGTGTAGCTAACTATAGATACTTGACTTCTGCAGGACCACAGCTTAGCCCTTTTTGTGAATTGAAAAGCTCCTCTTTTTGCAAGACATTTTATTTACATCTGTTAAGAATATTATCCACTCATAACGATTTTGTTAGAACAAGTCACTGGAGCATCCATCTTTAGAAATTTTTCTGAATAAGTACACAATTCTACTATTTTTGTATGTGAACGGTGCTTCCATAGATATGCATTTAAACTCCCTCCAACTGAGCATACACGCATAGCTTCCAAAAAGTCAGAAGATTCATTCAAATGGTTAAGTTGCAACAAAAGGAAGATTATTAAGAATTGGGCTCTGCAGGAGACTAAAAATAAGGCATAATTGCCTTCAGAATCAATTAAAGTCATTAAAAAGGTGTCTGTTTAAAGATTTCCTACTTTGAATTGATTAAAGATAAGTTTAAGATTATATTGCAGTTACTGACAGTAATAATGGCATATGGAATGATCTAACTGAAATTTAAAGGGAAGTAAATGATATATACTATGGATTTATGTATTTTAATTCAAAAACTTTTAAAAACTAAGTTTATTTAAAAATGTACTTGAAAATTAATTCTGAGTAGGCACAATGAGGTGAAAGAAAACTATATACTAAGTTTTTATTGTTATTTCGTTTGTTAATTGTATAATTTTTGAAAATCATTTAATTTCTATAAGCCTCAGTTTCTTCATCTATAAAATGGAGACAATGACATTGGCCCTATGTAACTTCAGCTCAGTTCAGTCACTCAGTTGTGTCTGACTCAATGAGACCTCATGGACTGCAGTACGCCAGGCCTCCCTGTTCGTCACCAACTGCCGGAGCTTGCTCAAACTCATGTTCATTGAGTCGGTGGTGCCATCCAACCATCTCATCCTCTGTTGTCCCCTTTTCCTTCCACATTCAATCTTTCCCGGCATGAGGATATTTTCAAATGAGTCACTTCTTCGTATCAGGTGGACAAAGTATTGGAGTTTCAGTTTCAGCATCAGTCCTTCCAATGAACACCCAGGACTGATCTCCTTTAGAATGGACTGGTTTGATATCCTTGCAGTCCAAGGGACTCTCAAAAGTCTTCTCCAACACCACAGTTCAAAAGCATCAATTCTTCGGCGCTCAGCTTTCTTTATAGTCCAACTCTCACATCCATACATAGCTACTGGAAAACTATAGCCTTGACTAGACGGACATTTGTTGGCAGAGTAATGTCTCTGCTTTTTAATATACTGTCTAGGTTGGTCATAACTTTCCTTCCAAGGAGTAAGCGTCTTTTAATTTCATGTCTGCAATCACCATCTGCAGTGATTTTGGAGCCCCCTAAAATAAAGTCTGCTACTGTTTCCCCATCTATTTGCAATGAAATGATGGGACCAGATGCTATGATCTTAGTTTTCTGAATGTTGAGCTTTAAGCCAACTTTTTCATTCTCTTTCACTTTCATCAAGAGGCTCTTTAGTTATTCTCCACTTTCTTCTATAAGGGTGGTATCATCTGCATATCTGAGGTTATTGATATTTCTCCCAGGAATCTTGATTCCAGGTTGTGCTTTATCCAGTCCAGTGTTTCTCATGATGTACTCTGCATATAAGTTAAATAAGCAGGGTGACAATATACAGTCTTAACATACTCCTTTTCCTATTTGGAACCAGTCTGTTGTTCCATGTCCAGATCTAACTGTTGCTTCCTGACCTGCATACAGATTTTTCGGGAAGCAGGTCAGGTGGTCTGATATTCCCATCTCTTTCAGAATTTTCCACAGTTTATTGTGATCCACACAGTCAAAGGCTTTGGCATAGTCAATGAAGCAGAAATAGATGTTTTTCTGGAACTTTCTCGCTTTTTCGATGATCCAGCAGATGTTGGCAATTTGATCTGTAGCTCCTATGCCTTTTCTAAACTCAGCTTGAACATCTGGAAGTTCAAGGTTCATGTACTGTTGAAGCCTGGCTTGGAGAATTTTGAGCATTACTTTGCTATCGTCTGAGATGAGTGCAATTGTGCAATAGTTTGAGCATTCTTTGGTATTGCCTTTCTTAGGGATTGGAATGAAAACTCACCTTTTCCAGTCCTGTGGCCACTGTTGAGTTTTTCAAATTTGCTGGCATATTGAATGCAGCACTTTCACAGCATCTTCTTTTAGGATTTGAAATCGCTCAACTAGAATTCTATCACCTCCACTAGCTGCGTTCGTAGGGATGCTTCCTAAGGCCCACTTGACTTCACATTCCAGGATGTCTGGCTCTAGGTGAATGATCACACCATCGTGATTATCTGGGTCATAAAGATGTTTTTTGTACAGTTCTTCCATGTATTCTTTCCACCTCTTCTTAATGTCTTCTGCTTCTGTTAGGTCCATACCATTTCTGAACTTATTGAGCCCATCTTTGCATGAAATGTTCCCTTGGTATCTCTAATTTTCTTGAAGAGCTCTCTAGTCTTTCCCATTCTATTGTTTTCCTCTATTTCTTTGCAATGATCACTGAGGAAGGCTTTCTTATTTCTCCTTGCTATTCTTTGGAACTCTGCATTAAAATGGGTAAATTTTTCCTTTTCTCCTTTGGTTTTTGCTTTTCTTCCTTTCACAGTTATTTGTAAGTCCTCCTCAGACAGCCATTTTGCTTTTATGCATTTCTTTTTCTTGGGGATGGTCTTACTCCCTGTCTCCTGTACAATGTCACAAACCTCTGTCCAGAGTTCATCAGGCACTCTGTCTATCAGGTCTAGTCCCTTAAATCTGTTTCTCACTTCTACTGTATAATCATAAGGGATTTGATTTAGGTCATATCTGAATGGTCTAGTGGTTTTCCCTAGTTTTCAATTTAAGTCTGAATTTGGCAATAAGGAGTTCATTATCTGAGCCACAGTCAGCTCCTGGTCTTGTTTTTGCTGACTGAATAGAACTTCTCTATCTTTGGCTGCACAGAACATAATCACTCTGATTTTGGTGTTGACCATCTGTTGATGTCCATGTGTAGAGTCTTCTCTTGTGTGTAAAAAGAATTATTTTAAAAGAATTCAATGAAGTAAAAATGATCCAACTTGTTTAAATAGAATTTAAATGAGAACTATTATTCTTAAAATGCATTTAACTTTATAAAATATTAGATTTGCTTGCTTGCTTACTTTATTTAAAATGATTGAAGGAGAAAAAAAATGTACGTATATTTATGAAATTTAAAAAACTGTATCAGCAGAAGGTATAAAGTGATTAATGATCTTTTCGTAGCCAATGTACTGTAAGGCAAATTTGGTATGATTATTTTGATTGGTGAAGAAAGCTTGATATGGAGAAGAAAAGTTTCCACTCTAAAATTAACTCTAAATAGAGTCTTCTCAAAAATTATTTGACTATAAAGTAAAGAATACAAAATCTAGCTCCCAGTTTTCTTCTGATTTTCTTTAGATCCAGATGTTTTCCCTGTACTCTTAGCTGTTGCAAACATCATCCATTGTCTGGCAGAATATGTAGAAAAGATATTTGTTGAAGCATTTTGATTTACATGTATAGACAGTTTTGGCTGGATCTATAAAGAGAAGCCCCTTTGAAAAAATATTTAGCAACTTAGTTTAAGAAAAAAAAAACTTATCTAAACTTGTTTATTCAGAAATTTTAATTCCACTGTGATATTCTGAGGGACTAACTCTGTGAGCTCTTTATAAAGCAACAAATATCTTTTTAGAAACATGTCTTCTTTGATTTTTGCAGAGATCACATCAATAATCCTGTATGATGTGATGGGCTGGAATATATAGTTTTGGATATTTACATTTTTCCATCCTCTCTCAGCCAGCCATAAGGATTGGGCCAGTTTGTCCTGGTGTTCTGTGATGTGCAGAGTGGGGACTAACAGGCTCGGGAGTAAGGAAGATTGGCAGATGCTGCAACTGAGAGAAAAGAGGCCACTCTAACTGGAGCTTGACAAGTAACTTACAGAATCCTACTCTTTAAAGCTATTATCACTATAAACTTGTCAATTGCTTTTACTTGCCATAATACATAAAAGCTTAACTATAATTCTACTTTGAGCAGTAACAGTCATCACTGTGGAGATAAACTCTAAAAGCTGATAAATGCTCTGCTTAAAACAAGAGGATCTGATTGATTACCTAGGTCCAAACCACAGTGTAATAGCATAATATTTTAGCTTTAGGGGTAGTGTGTTGCAGTTTTATTGGTATGGTGCATTATTTATAATCTTAGCTATCATATCCCTTCTCTCTAAATATACATCAACTTTTGTACGTACAGCTAAAGACAGTAGAAGTCAACGTTCATCGAATTAAACCTAAATCCCTTAAATTTATTGCATATACTCTAGCTCATGGCAGGACTTCAATATGATCAACTAAATGTTAGTAAACAGAACACTACATAAGAAAATTGGATTTTGTTATGAGTTAGACAGGGCTAGTAAAAAACCCCTACTGGTTTCTATTTTAGATAGGTTGGGATTTAAGTGAGAATTACTAAATTTTATTGTATCTTTAGAGTACTAATCTGACATTTCTAGTGAACTCCATAAACTTTCATTACCCTGTAACAGTTTATTAAGCTATTGGGTCTTCATAAATATGCAAACTAGCTTGGTAAGATTGTTTGCCATAATTGCTCATCAATTTGGTATTGAAAGGGCACTAACCCAGTCAGTAGGAATGCCTGATGGCAGAATGGTCTATGGCAGTCCTAATTTTGAAGCTTACTTGTCTTAAAGGGGTCCTTAACTATTAAAATAATAGAATCACATTATTAGTGTGAGTGGAGTGACTATTTTGTTCATTGGACTTTATCTTTTGTGTAATTACTTTTCACAAACCTGTAAACAGTGTTAATAGATGTAAGTTTACCTGCTGGTAATTTTATTTTATTACATAGATAGTTATTGTTTGGGAAATAAATTGCTGGCAAATTAAATGGACAAAAAATTGGTCTTAGAGTGGATCAAGAAAAATGTATGTTTATTAAAGGAACTCTAGAACAAAGAATTTATTTAGAATAAGGTCTAATTTCTTATAGAGAGAAAGCTTTTATGAATATTTAAAAACAGGTGTTTCATTAGTTTATTAACTTTTAATTTGTAGTAATTATTGATTCATAGACCATTACAAAGAAATGTAGAGGGCAGTCCCACACATTCCTTCTAAACCTTCAATGCCAACATTGCACACAACTGCAGGATAATATCACAGCCAAGAATATGACATTGGCACAATCTACACAGAATATTCAGATTTCGTCAGTTACACATGCACTATTTGTGTGTGTGTATGTAGCTCTATGCAGTTTTTTCACATGGGCAGTCTGTGTAACCACCACTGTAATCAAGATACTCAACTGCACCATCACCACAGGACTACTTTATGATCCTCCTTTTTAGCATACCTGTCTCCTCCCCTTTTCCTACCTCCTAAAAACCACTAGTCCTGTCCCTATTTCCATAATTATGTAATTTCATTGATTGTTACACAGATGGAATCTTGCAATATGAATACTTTTGAGATTGACTTTCTTCACTCAGCATTATTTTTTTGGAGTTCATTCAGGTTATTACACATAGTCATTCATTGCTTTATTCTTGCTGAGTAGTATGCAATGACATGAATATACCACTATGTTGAAAGGTATCTGGGTAGTTTACAGTTTGACCTCATATGCATGAATCTGCTATGAATATATCTAAGTTCTTCTGTGAAAATGTTTATTTTTCTGGGACAAATGGTCAAGAGTACAATGGCTGTATCATGTAATAAGCCCATTTTCAATTTGGAAAGAAACTGCCAAACTTTTCAGAGTGGTTGTGCCATTTTACATTATCACAAGCAATGAGTGAGTAACCCAGTTTCTCTGCATCTCTGTTAGTATTTGGCATTTTTCATTTTAGTTCCGCTGATAGGGCTAGTGACTATATCGGAGAAGGCAATGGCAAACCACTCCAGTACTCTTGCCTAGAAAATTCCATGGATGGAGGAGCCTGGTAGGCTGCAGTCTGTGGGGTTTCTAAGGGTCGGACACGACTGAGCGACTTCACTTTCACTTTTCACTTTCACACATTGGAGAAGGAAATGGCAACCCACTCCAGTGTTCTTGCCTGGAGAATCCCAGGGACGGGGGAGCCTGGTGGGCTTCCGTCTATGGGGTCACACAGAGTTGGACACGACTGAAGTGACGCAGCAGCAGGTCTGTAATGTTATCTCCTTGTGGTTTTAATTTGCATTTCTGCTGGATACTAATGTTAAACACATGACTTTAAAAAGAAGACTGCTTTTCTTTAAAGTTTTTAGATATGTTAATTAAGGATTGGTAGAGAAACTGAACCAATAGAATATGAGAGAGGTAGAGAGGTGTTTAGCTTTTTTGAAGAAATTGACTATGCATGTGTACGGGCTGGAAAGTGTAAAATCCATAGAACAATCTACAGGTTGGCAATTCAGGTAAGAAATGATGTTATAGTCTTGAGTCTAAACACTGGAAATTCAGGTAGAATTTCTGTTGCAGTATGGAGGCAGAAATTTTTTCTTCTTTGGGAAACCTCCATTTTGCTCTTAAGGCCTTTAATGGATTGAATGAGGCCAACCCGCATTATGGAAGGTAATGTCTTGCTGAAAGTCAAGTGATTGTAAATGTTAATCACAGCTTGAAAATACCTTCACACTAATTAGTCCGACTACCATAGTCTAGCCAAGTTGATGGATAAAGTTAACCATCCCAGATGCCTTTCATTGAATGGATGTCATTTTAAAGTTTGTTTATTTATTTTAAAATTATGGAAAATACACATGACAAAAATTTGCCACTTTAACCATTTAAAAAATATTTATGTATTTATTTTGCCTCTGCTGTGTCTTCGCTGCTGAGCTGGCTTTTCCCTAGTTGCAGCAAGCAAGGGCTACTATCCAGTTACAATGCGCAGGTTTCTCATTGCAGTGGCTTCTCTTGTTGCAGAGCATGGGCTCGAGGGTTTGTGGACCTCAGTAGTAGCAGTGTGTGGACTTAGTAGTTGTGGCTCCTGGGCTCTGGAGCACAGGTTCAATAGTTGTTGCGCAGGGGCTTTGTTGCTTTGTGGCAAGTGGGATTTTCCCAGATCAGGGACTGAACTCAAGTCTCCTGCATCAGCAGGCAGATTCTTCACCACTGAGCCACCAGGAAGGTCCCATTTTAACCATTTTTAAGTGGACAGTTCGTGACATAAGTATGTTCACATTATTATGCAACAGTCACTATCATCTATCTCCAGAACTCTTTTAATCTTGCAAAACTGAAACTGTATTCATTGAACAATAACTCCCTATCTTTCTACCCCCTCAGTCTCTAGTAACCATTATTCTACTTTCTGTCTCTATGTATGGGACCACTCTAGGCATCTCCTAAGTGGAATCATACAATATTTGGCCTTTTGTGACTGGCTTATTTCACTTAGCAAAGTGTCTTTAAGGTTCACTCATGTTGCAGTATGTCAGAATTTCCTTCTTGTAGAGGTTGAATTATTGTTGTATGTATATGCCACATTTTGTTTACCCATTCATTTGTGGATGGACACTTGGGTTGCTTCTACCTTTTGGGATTGGGGATACTATTATGATTATGGGTTGCCATTATCTGTTTGTACCCTGCTTTCAATTCAGAAGTGAACTTTTCAAACCAGAAGTGGAATTGCTGGATCATATGCAGATGACACTACCCTTATGGCAGACAGTGAAGAGGAACTAAAAAGCCTCTTGATGAAAGTGAAAGAGGAGAGTGAAAAGGTTGGCTTGAAGCTCAACATTCAGAAAACAAAGATCATGTCATCTGGTCCCATCACTTCATGGGAAATGGAAAAACAGTGGAAACAGTGTCAGACTTTATTTTTTTGGGCTCCAAAATCACTGCAGATTCTGATTGCAGCCATGAAATTAAAAGACGCTTACTCCTTGGAAGGAAAGTTATGACCAACCTAGATAGCACACTAAAAAGCAGAGACATTACTTTACCAACAAAGGTCCGTCTAGTCAAGGCTATGGTTTTTCCCGTGGTCATGTATGGATGTGAGAGTTGGACTGTGAAGAAAGCTGCTGCTGCTACTGCTACTGCTGCTAGGTCGCTTCAGTCGTATCCGACTCTATGCGACCCCATAGACGGCAGCCCACCAGGCTCCGCCATCCCTGGATTCTCCAGGCAAGATCATTGGAGTGGGTTGCCATTTCCTTCTCCAATAAATAAAGCTGAGCGCCGAAGAATTGATGCTTTTGAACTGTGGTGTTGGAGAAGACTCTTGAGAGTCCCTTGTACTGCAAAGAGATCCAACCAGTCCATTCCAAAGGAGATCAGTCCTGGGTGTTCATTGGAAGGACTGATGCTAAAGCTGAAACTCCAATACTTTGGCCACCTCATGCGACGAGTTGACTCACTGCAAAAGACTCTGATGCTGGGAAAGGTTGGGGGCGGGAGGAGAAGGGGACGACAGAGAATGAGATGGCTGGATGGTATCACTGACTCTGTGGACATGGGTTTGAGTGAACTCCGGGAGTTGGTGATGGACAGGGATGCCTGGCGTGTTGTGATTCATGGGGTTGCAGAGAGTCGGACACGACTGAGCAACTGAACTGAACTGATGGTAATTCTATGTTTAATTTTTGACGAGACTCCATTCTGTTTTCCACTGTGACTGTGCCATATTACATTTGCACCAGCAGTATACAAATATTCTAATTTCCACATCCTTGCCAAATTTGTGTTTGCTGTTATCTTAAAGAGATGGGAACACCAGACCTCCTTATTTAAAATTCTTAAAGAGATGGAATACCAGATCACCTTACCTGCCTCCTGAGAAATCTGTATGTAAGTCAAGAAGCAACAGTTAGAATTGGGCATGGAACAACAGACTGGTTCCAAATAGGAAAAGGAGTACGTCAAGGCTGTATATTGTCACCCTGCTTATTTAGCTTAGTACATCATGTGAAATGCTGGCCTGGATGAAGCACAAGCTGGAGTCAAGATTGCCAAGAGGAGAAATATCAATAACCTCAGATATGCAGATGATACCATCATTATGGCAGAAAGCGAAGAAGAACTAAAGAGCCTCTTGATGAAGGTGAAAGCTGCTGCTGCTGCTGCTAAGTTGCTTCAGTCCTGTCCGACTCTGTGTGACCCCATAGACGGCAGCCCACCAGGCTCCTTTGACCCTGGGATTCTGCAGGCAAGAATACTGGAGTGGGTTGCCATTTCCTTCTCCAGAAAGTAAAAGAGGAGAGTGAAAAAGCTGGCTTGAAACTCAGCAGTCAGAAAACTAAGATCATGGCATCCGGTCTCATCACTACACAGCAAATAGATCGGGAAACAGTGGAAACAGTGAGAGACTTTATTTTTTGACTCCAAAATCACTGCAGATGGTGACTGAAGCCATGAAATTAAAAGATGCTTGCTTCTTGTAAGAAAAGTTATGACCAACCTAGACAGCGTGTTATAAAGCAGAGACATTACTTTGTCAACAAAGGTCCTTCTCTTCAGTTATGGTTTTTCCTGTGGTCATGCATGGATGTGAGAGTTGGACTGTAAAGAAAGCTGAGCACCGAAGAGTTGATGCTTTTGAACTGTGGTGTTGGAGAAGACTCTTGAGAGTCCCTTGGACTGCAAGGAGATCCAACCAATCCATCCTAAGGGAAATCAGTCCTGAATATTCATTGGAAGGACTAATGCTGAAGCTGAAACTCCAATACTTTGACCACCTGATGTGAATAACTGACTCATTGGAAAAGACCCTGATGCTGAGAAGGCAGGAAGAGAAGGGGATGACAGAGGATGAGATGGTTGGATGGCATCACCGATTCGATGGACGTGAGTCTGAGCAAGCTCTGGGAGTTGGTGATGGACAGGGTGGCCTGGTGTGCTGCAGTCCATGCGGTCACAAAGAGTTGGACACGAATGAGCAACTGAACTTAACTGTGTGTGTTATTTATTCTTAAAAACTTTTTGCTTGAATTTGATCATTTAATAGAAGCTTCGAGCTTCACAGATTTGCCTGTTAAATAGCACTTCTTGGAAAAAGCATATGAGTACATGTCAGGATTGGATTTCAGTCTTGACTCTGTAGTGTAGAGTAGTAGTGTAGTGTAGGAATAACATTCAAGTTGGGAAAGTGAAGTGAAGTTTGAGTGGCTTAGCATACAGATGCAAAGCTTATTATTAATGTTGTTGTTATTAGTGTTTCCTGAAACATTCTACTAGATAGAGTGCTTTGTCTTAGTTTTTTTATAAGTGATAATATGACAAAAATGTAGCCTTTAATAATGGTTCCCATGCCTTTGTTTCAGTTTCTCACCCAGTATTTAATTCCCGTATACCTTAAGAGGGCTTCCCAGGTGGCTCAGCAAGTAAAGAATCTGCTTACAATCCAGGAGACATGGGTTTGATCCCTGGGTCAGGAAGATCCCATGCAGGGGGGCATAGCAACCCTCTCCAGTATTCTTGCATGAACAGAGAAGCCTGGTGAGCTACAGGTCCATGGGCTTGCAAATGAATTGGACATGACTGAGTGACTGAGCATGCACATATCTTAAGAATGGTTTTTATCTTTGACAAGTTTTTATCTTTTATCTTTATTATTTACTTTGATTAGTAAATAATAAATAGTGACACAATTTTCTAAGTTTTTACTTTCTTACCAAACTCTTTAATTTTTAACCTTCTGAAAGTCCCAGGAGCTGTACTGGGCTACTCTCATTGTACAAATGAAGACTCCAACCTTCAGCCAGGAGGACACTGGGCTTATGGGAGGGGAGCCAGGCAGGGGGGCCCCTGGGCTGGGATGGTGACCCCCTCCCCAGCCTCAGCACCTGCACTTTCATGTGTGCCCTTTTCCAGAAATGTAACTTTATCTTCTTGATCTGATTAAGTTTTTTATTTTGGTTTTATTAATACTGATTGTCAGAGCAATATCTTAAAAGGACTACATTTGCATGATGTTGCATCTTATTCAACTAATTACTTTCTGGAGAATTTTTGATCATACTGTAAAATCATATGATGTAAAAACATTTACCACTGTCAGAATAAATCTCAAGAATCCATACATTTTATTTTTTGTGGCCACTCAAAATTCTGTTGTTACATTTATAATATATCCACCTGAATATCTTGTCTATGAAAATGTAAGGGGAAACTGAAAGGTTTTACATTTCTAACTCTTGATATTAAATGAAAGCAAAACCAGAATAGACCAACCCCACTACAACAATCACTGCTACCATCAATACCACACCTGGGCAGCTACCAACACTTTTCGGAGGTAAGGAATCAATAAGTAGGCAGTAACCTGCAATTTTTGAGCTGCTTTTGAAAAGTCCAAGTTTGGTAGGAGTTCTTCTTAAACATTTTCTTGGGGCTAAAATCTGACACTACATTGTTCTTGATTCTGGTGAAGCCCTCAGTACTATGGTTTCCATCTCTCTCTCTCTCTTTTATCCCCCCATAGATTCAGTGCAAACTCCACTCATTTAACTTCCTAGTGGTTTGTGAGGTGGGGTGGGGTGGGATGCTGTTGATAACTCATGGAAATGTGACAGAGCTGTCAAAAGTATAAGTAGTCAGCTATATACACTAGGAAGAGTGCTGCATTTCTATCTGGTCTCGGTAGAAGATTATTAAGAGAAATTCTGGATACCATTGGCACCTTTCTTCTGTACTGCAAGTTTCTCTTTGCCTCGTTTCTCTGTTCCATCTCTTCTTAGCTTGTGGGCACAGGAACATGCAGTAGTAATGAAGTCAGTTGATGATGAAGGTCCAGTGGAGGGGGAAGATGCCCACTGGAAGAGGTGGCATCTTCATTCTTTACTTGGCCTCAGAGAATGACTCTATGACAAGTCATCCATCTTGCAAATGCAGGCTGCTTTTCACCAGTGGAAAGTGAGAATGTAAAGAATCAGCACAAATCAATCACCTCTAAAGGGAAAAATAACCAAGGGACTAGTTTAGGTGGGTTAGGGCAACACAACACTAAAGGGGAAAATGTTTTCTAGTCATATTTGTTCCTTCCTATTCTTTTTCTCATCCTTTTCCTAGCCTTTCCTAGCCTGTTCTGTTCTATTTCCTCTGGGAGATAGGGAAGGGGAAAATGTGCATTTATATTTAATCCTGTCAACTGAAAAATGAAAATAAAAATAGTTGAACATTAACTTCAGTTCAGTTCAGTTCAGTCGCTTAGTCGTGTCCGAGTCTTTGCGACCTCATGAATCACAGCACGCCAGTTCTCCCTGTCCATCACCAACTCCCGGAGTTCACTCAAACTCATGTCCATCGAGTTGGTGATGCCATCCAGCCATCTCATTCTCTGTCGTCCCCTTCTCCTCCTGCCCCCAATCCCTCCCAGCATCAGAGTCTTTTCCAGTGAGTCAACTCTTCGCATGAGGTGGCCAAAGTATTGGAGTTTCAGCTTTAGCATCAGTCCTTCCAATGAACACCCAGGACTGATCTCCTTACATTGGTGAAAATTTTTACTTAATATCAAAAGAAATAATTTTGGCCCACTTATTTAGAACACATATTGTGTTATCAACTTTATTTAGTTTTCTATCATCTTTCTTTCTTTGGGTGGCTATGAATTAGCAGGGGTGAAACTGCCATTCTAAATAATCTCATTTTTATTCCTACTGGTGACTTACGGGAGGTGGCTATGGTCTGGTGGTTAGAAAATCCAATTTTTCTTCTACCCCAAAGGAAAAGCAATTGGTGAGTGATCACCTCAGCTGCAATGCAGGAGACCCAGGTTCAATCCCTGGGTTGGGAAGATCCCCTGGAGAAGAAAATCACAACCCACTCCAGTACTCTTGCTTGGAAAGTTCAAAGGACGGAGGAGCCTGTAGGCTACAGTCCACGGGGTCGCAGAGTCAGACACTACTGAGTGACTTCACTTTCTTTCACCTCAGCTGAAGACAGGAGAGTCTTGATAAAATATTTCATTTGTACTTTAAAAAACTGCTGTAAGAATGTGACTGTCAGATTTTTACTGAGAAAAATGGAAAAACACTGAAATACAAGACAGGTTAACTGGGCACTGTTCCTACTTAACTAGCTGAGTGACCTTGGGTAGTCATTCAAACTTTCTCCTTTTCATTTATAAGATCAGGCTATGAATGTCTGCTCTATCAACTTCTTATAATTTTTTTTTAAGGAATAATAAGGAAAAATTACTTGAAAGCAATTTGAAAAGTAATTATGAAGTATATTGCTTGTGTAAAATAGTATAATAATATTATTGAAAGGAAAACTGTAAATTTACTTCTACTGTTCCCAATGCTAAATAGGTTTAAGTCACAGATTTATATTGCACATTAGCAGTTTATTTTGGGAAGTATTCACTTTCTAATGTGAGAGAAAGACTGAGTGTGATATTTTCTAGGACTGAATGTGTTTGCATGTGGGAAAAAGATGAATTTACCAAGGAGTGTTTTCTACTTCAAAAATCAATGAAAATGCTTCTTTTCAGAATTTTTTAAAATGAAAATATAATAGGTCAAGTTTCTTTATATTCTCTTTTTACTTTATTTTGAAAGCTATTAAAATATAAGAAATCCAAGACAAAAATTGCTCATTGAAACACATTTTCATGTGGCCAAGTTATTTGTAATCATTGGTCATATCTACTTAAAATTTTTACATATTGAAGTAATAATACATATAGAATTTTTCAGTCTGTATTTTTACTTAATGTTACATTAGAAGTTTTTTTTAAAATTTATTTATATTTTATTATTTCCCTACTGTTTGCATTCAGTGTTTCTCAAAGTTTTTTTTTTTTTAACACAACAATGCTCCCATAAATGTTCCTGTATTTATTTATTTAGTAGATACTTATTGAGCATCTGTTATGTGTCGAGCACTGTTCTAACTCCTAGGAAATGCCTATGGACAAAACAAAATCCCCTCCCTCATGGAACTTACATGAGAGTCAGGAAGATGGCCAGTAAACAATAAGCACAATAAAAATTGGATTACAGGGTGTGTTAGAATGTGGTAAGTGCTATGGATAAAAGAAAAAGTATAAAAGGAGAGGAATTTGAGATTGTTGGGTAAGTTGGAATTATTATTTTTTATTGGAGTATGGTTGATTTACAATGTTGTGTTAGTTTCTGCTGTATAGCAAAGTGAATCTGTTATACATATATCCACTCTTTTTAGATTCTTTTCCTGTATTGGACCTTACAGAGTATTGAGTAGAATCCCCTGTTCTACACAGTAGGTTCTTATTAGTTATCTATTTTATATATAGTAGTGTGGGTAGGCTGCAGTCCGTGGGGTCGCTAAGGGTTGGACACGACTGAGCGACTTCACTTTCACTTTTCACTTTCACACATTGGAGAAGGAAATGGCAACCCACTCCAGTGTTCTTGCCTGGAGAATCCCAGGGACGGGGGAGCCTGGTGGGCTTCCGTCTATGGGGTCACACAGAGTCGGACACGACTGAAGTGACTTAGCAGCAGCAGCAGCAGTAGCAGCAGCAGTGTGTATATCTACAGTACATGGGATTGCCAGAGTCCGACACAACTGAAATGACAGAGAAGGCAGGTGAGCAGTGTGAATATGTCAAACCCAATCTCCCAGTTTATCCCTCCCTCCTCTTTCTCCCCACTGATAACCATAAGTTTGTTTCCTACATCTGTAACTCTATTTCTGTTTTTGTAAACAAGTTCATTTGTACCATTTTTAGATGGCACATAAAAATGACATCATGTGATACTTGTCTTTCTGAGGTACTTCACTTGCTTGTTTTGATGATATTAAGCCTCATGAGCACTACAATACACTTTTTGACTAGCAAATATATGTGTGTGTGTATACATATATTTATAAATGCAGTGGGCAGAATAATGGCCTCCCAAAGATATTCAAGTCCTAATCCCTAGAACCTGTGGATATATTAACTTACAAGGCAACAAGACTGTGCAGACATCGTTAAACTAAGGATCAATGATATGCGAGATTAACTTGAGTTATCCAGGTCAGCCCATTGTAATCATAAGGGTCCTCATAAGAGGGAGGCAGAAGGATCAGAGTCAGAAAAGATGTGATGATAGAAGCAGAGGTCAGATTGATGCCAGAACCAGGCCAGGATCCAAGGTATGGAGGTGACCTTGGGAACCTGCTAAAGGCAAGGAGACGGCCTCTAGAAGCTATAAAGGGAGCCTCCAAAAAGAATGCAGCCCTGCTGACACCTTGATTTTAGGACCTCCGACCTCCAGAGTTGTAGGTCGGAGTACCTAATAAGTTGGTACTGTAGACCACTAAGTTTCTGGTAAGTTGTAACAGCAGCAGAAAATGAATATCATATGTACACATTATTATTATGGTTTAGTCATTTAGTTGTGTCCAACTCTTTGTAACCCCATGGACTATAGCCTGCCAGGCTTCTCTGTCCTTGGGATTTCCCAGGCAAGAATGCTAGAGTGGGTTGTCCTTTCCTTCTCCAGGGGATTTTCCTGACCCAGGGATCGAACCAGCCGCTCCTGCATTGGCAGGCAGATTCTTCACCTCTGAGCCACCAGGAAAGCCCATTCAGTGTATACATGGACTATATATATATATAGTCATACCACACATGTATTTACTCATTGTTACTTTTTTTTCTATAGAGGTGAGATTTCTGGAACAAAAGAGGTGTTTATTTATAATTTTAACTATTATTTCATCCAAATCAGGTTCCAAAATTGGTGTAGCAATTCATGCTTCTGCTGAGATGTATTCCATTGGCACTAGATATTATTTTCTTAAACATTTTGCTCTTTCAGGTGAAAAATAGTGTTTCAATTGAGCTTTAATTTGCATTTCTTGGTAACTAGTGAAACTGAACACCTTTTCACATATTTATGAGTGATTTGAATTTCCTCTATGTGACTTCATAACACGCATTATTAAAAAAATTATCCTTTTGTTATAAACTGGTAGGAACTTTTTCCAATTTGTAGTTGACTCTTAACCTATTTCGTGAGTTACAAATGTTTTTCCTGTTTATTTCTCCTCTTTTAATGCTAGTTTTGATGTTTCCTTTTTTAACCTAGACAATTATTTTATCTCTTATTTAATCAGAAATGATTATCTTTTAATTTCTTGGTTTCCTCTCTTTTATTTTGATACAGAAAAGAGACTCATTTACCTTAAGAATCATTCTTAGTTTGCTATTAGAGACATATTATGTTGATATGAAGAGAAAACATGAATATGAAGAGGAAAGCTTCTGTCATTACTTTAAATATCTCTTAAAGCCCTATTCAGGTTTTGTAGTTGTGGGAGGACATATCCAATATTGAATTTAAAATGACTGTTCTGGAAAAAAGTATGGAGCTTCCTTTAAAAACTAGAAATGGAGCTACCATATGATCCAGTCATCCCACCCTAAGCATATATCCAGAAAAGGCAAAAGCTCTAACTTGAAAAGAGATATTTTTCTTCTCAAAGAACACATACAGATAACCAATAGGCACATGAAAAAAGTGCTCAACATTGCTAGGTGTCAGAAAAATTCAAAACAAGTCTACAATGAGGTATCACTTCACATTGGTCATAATGGACATTATCAAAAAGTCTACAAATAATAAATGCTGGAGAAGGTGTGGAGAAAAGGGAACCCTCCTATACAGTTGGTAGGAATATAAATTGGCACAGTCACCTGGAGAACAATATGCAGGTTCCTTAAAAGCTAAAAATATTGCTATTATATGATTCAGCAATCCCACTCTGGGGCATATACTTCATGAAAACTCGAATTCAAAAAGATACAGAAGAGCACAAAAATCAAAACTAGCTATTGAACAACCATCAACAGTAGGATGCTGGTAGCCACTAAAAAAGGATACTGCATGGTCCAAAGGCAAAGGAGAGCTAAAATGAGATGGTAGGAGGGGTGCAATCATGATAAAATCAAATCCCATACCCACTGGGTGGGCAACCCACAAACTGGAGAACAATAATACCGGAGAATTTCTTCCACTGTTGTGAAGGTTCTGAGCCCTATGTCAGGCTTCTCAGCCTGGGGATCTTGCAAAGGGACTAGGAATCCCCAAGGAATCTGACTTTGAAGGCCAGTGGGACTTGATTACAGGACTTCCGCTAGACTAGTCGCAGAGTCAGACACAACTGAAGTGACTTAGCATGCAGCACATACACACACATAGGACTGAGAGAAACAGAGACTCTACTGTTGGAGGGCACAAACAGAATCTTGCATGCACCAGGACCCAGTGGAAAGGAGCAGTGACCCCATAGGAGACTGAATCGAATCTACTCGTTAGTGTTAGAGGATCTTTTGTGAAGGCATGAATCAGCAGTGGCTTGTTGCAGGGATGGGGGCACTGGGAGCAACAGCTCTGGGAGGTTCCCCTTGCTGTGAACCCTCTTGGAGGGCACCATTAGCTCTACCATAGAACCTGTAGACTCCAGAGCTGGGTTGCCTCAGGCTAACCAACTAACAGGGAGGGAGCACAGTGGCACCCATTAGCAAGCAATCTGATTAAAGTTTGACTGAGTAAGGCCAAACTCTATTTTTTGGGGCTCCAAAGTCACTGCGGATGGTGACTGCAGACATGAAATTAAAAGACGCTTGCTCCTTGGGAGGAACGCTATGACCAACCAAGACAGCATATTAAAAAGCACAGACATTACTTTGCAGACAAAAGTCTGTCTAGTCAAAGCTATGGTTTTTCCAGTAGTCAAATATGGATGTGAGAGTTGGACTATAAAGAAAGCTGAGCACCAAAGAATTGATACTTTTGAACTCTGGTGTTGGAGAAGACTCTTGAGAGTCGCTTGGACTGCAAGGAGATCCAACCAGTCTGTCCTAAAGGAGATCAGTCCTGAATGTTCATTGGAAGGACTGATGCTGAAGCTGAAACTCCAATACTTTGGCCACCTGATGCGAAGAGCTGACTCATTTTAAAAGACCCTGATGCTGGGAAAGATTGAGGGCAGGAGGAGAAGGGGCTGACAGAGGATGAGATGGTTGGATGGCATCACTGACTTGATGGACATGAGTTTGAGTAAACTCCAGGAGTTGGTGATGGACAGGGAGGCCTGGCATGCTGCAGTCTATGGTGTCGCAAAGAGTCAGACAGGACTGAGTGACTGAACTGAATTGATGCTGAAGCTGGAACACCAATACTTTGACCACCTGATGTGAAGAACTGACTCACTGAAAAAGACCCTGATGCTGGAAAATATTGAAGGCAGAAGGAGATGACAGAGGATGAGATGGTTGGATGGCATCACTGACTCGATGGACATGAGTTTGAGTAAGCTCCAACTCTCGGATAGACAGGGAAGCTTGGAATACTGCAGTTCATAGGGTTGCAAAGAGTTGGACACCACTAAGCAACTGAACTGAGTAATGCCTTGCCCACCAGAGTAAGACCCAACATTTCTTCTCACCACCAGTCCCTCCCATCAGGAAGCTTACCCTAGCCTCTTAGCCTCATCCACCAGGGGGCAGACAGAAGAAGCAAGAAGAACTAGAATCTCGCAGCTGTCAGAACAAAACCACATCAAAGAAAGTTAATCACAATGAAAATTCAGGGAGTTATGACCCAGATGAAGAGACAAGAGAAAACCCCAGAAAAACAAATGAAGTGGAGATAGGCAACCTTCCAGAAAAGAATTCAGAATAATGATAGTGAAGATGACCTGGGATCTCCAAAAAAGAATGGAGAAGGTGAAAGAAGTGTTTACCAAAAACCTAAAGAACAAGCAGAGATGAATAATACACTAGAAGGAATCAATACCAGAATAACTGAGACAGAAGAATGGATAAGCGACTTGTAAGACAGAATGGTGGAAATCATTGCAGCAGAACAGAATATAGGAAAAAAAAAAAAAAAGAAAAAAAGTGAAGACAGCCTAAGAGATTTCTGAGACCGACATTAAATGTACCAACATTCACATTATAGGAGTCCCAGGAGAAAGAGAGAAAGGATCTGAGAAAATATTTGAGGAGATAACAGCCAAATACTTCCCTAAAATGGGAAAGCAGATAATCAACCAAGTCCAGGAAGCACAGAGAGTCCCAGCAGGATAAACCCAAGGAGGGACACACTGAAACACAGAGCAATCAAACTAACAAAAATTAAAGACAGAGATAAAAAATTAAAAACAATAAAGGAAAACCAACAAATAACATGGAGAGGGAGATGGCAACCCACTCCAGTGTTCTTGCCTGGAGAATCCCAGGGATGGGGGAGCCTGGTGGGCTTCCGTCTATGGGGTCGCACAGAGTCGGACACGACTGAAGTGACTTAGCAGCAGCAGCAACAGCAACAAATAACATACAAGGGAACACCCATAATGTTAATAGCTGATTTCTCAATAGAAATTCTACAAGTCAGAAGGGAATGGCATAATATATTTAAAGTGATAAAAGGTAAGAAACTACAATCAAGAATACTCTACCCAGCAAGACTCTTGTTCAAATTTGATGAAATCAAAAGCTTTACAGATAAGCAAAAGTTAAGAGAATTCAACATCACCAAATCAACTTAACAATAAATGCTAAAGGAGCCTCTCTAGGCAGGAAACACAAGAAAAGGAAAAGACCTACACAAAATAAACCCAAAACAATTAAGAAAATGGTCATAGGATCATACATATCAATAATTACCTTAACTGTAAATGGATTAAATGCATCAACCAAAAGACATAGATTGGCTGAGTGGATGAAAACATGTGCATGTATGCATTTCCACTAACCACATCACTTTACTTAACTCCTCAAATTGTGTGTAATTATATTGTTAGGTTAATCATGTTTCCATTATGGTTTGCAGTTGTAATTATGTTTTGTTTGTTGTCTGGCTATAGATTGTGAAAACTGATAAACATATTTTCCTATTGTGAATCAGTTCAGTTCAGTTCAGTCGCTCAGTCGTGTCCGACTCTCTGCGCCCCCATGAATCACAGCACGCCAGGCCTCCCTGTCCATCACCAACTCCCGGAGTTCACTCAAACTCATGTCCATTGAGTCGGTGATGCCATCCTAACTATTATTCATTTTAACACCATTTTATCAAGATTAGTTAACAGAAAATAATAGAATTCTGTATCACCAGAACTACCATTTACTATAAAAGCCTGTAGACTCTTTGTATAATTGAGATTCACATTTGAATTATCTTGGAAATTTTTGAAAAATAAAAATGCCCAGGTATTGTTTCTTTCTCCAAAGCTCTAGATGTGATTCTAATGAGCAGCCATGTTTAAAAACAACTGGGCTATATGATGATCTTTTACTTTCATTTAGTTTGTTTCTCTTTTTCTATTTAATATTCAGTGCTCCCATTTCATTTAGTTTGTTTTCCAATTTCTCCATCTCTTTTTATGTAGCTTCTCAAGTATTTATCAAGTGTAAAAGAAAAACTCTTGTATATATAGATATGTACTTATAATGTGTAATATATATATATTTCAGAAAGCTTGTGAATTTTTGCTTAGATAAAAAAATTTATGACATTTTTGTTCCACTTGTTTTACTAAGTATGAATGCTCGATTTCTAACTTCTGTTCACTCAAATCTTTGACACAGTTCCATTTATTCTGGCACCTAAAATTACTGCTAAAACTCTAGAAAGTATGATTTTTAAAAATAAATTTGAATGAAGCTTGTAATCCGATTCTGAGAATATAAAGAAATACTATGTTATATGGCAAAACCAACCAATATAATATTGTAAAATAATTAGCCTCCAATAAAAAAAAAGAAACAAGAAATTAACATGTAATACAGTATTGTTGACTAGAGTACAGAATTTATTCAAATTTCATAAAATTGTATGCTAGTATCCATTATCTCTTTTTATACATTATTCAAGATTTCAAATGGTATTTAGTCGCATTGAGCAGCTTCAGCTGTATGCAACAAATTCTGTTAAATTCTCTTTTCATTTTCAAAGTGGAGTAAAGTGTAAGTTGCTCAGTCATGTCAACCTCTTTGTGACTCCATGGACTGCAACCTGCCAGGCTCCTCTGTCCTTGGGATTCTCCAGGCAAGAATACTGGAGTGGGTGCCATTCCCTTCTTCAGGGAATCTTCCCAACCCAGATTGAAATCAGGTCTACTGCATTATAGGCAGATTCTTTACCATCTGAGCCACCAGGAAAACCATCTTTTTATTTTTATTCTGTTACAAATACTTTGTAATTTTCTTTGTTACGGCTTCTGAGATACACCCATCATTTAAAAGTAGACGTTTAATTTCCAAATACATGGGATTTTTAAAGTATCCTTCATATTACTTTCTCATTTTGATATTAATTTCTCACTTAAATGCTTTCTTCTCTGC
Source organism: Moschus berezovskii (assembly GCF_049115385.1). Lineage (NCBI taxonomy): Eukaryota > Metazoa > Chordata > Mammalia > Artiodactyla > Moschidae > Moschus > Moschus berezovskii. The sequence goes on along the minus strand of NC_142460.1, from coordinate 128,712,710 downwards.
AATTACCCTCTGTGTTTTTTCAGTCTTTTAACTCTATTGAGAGTTTCAATGCCTAAGTCAAAGATCTCTCTTGATAAATGTCATATTGCAATTGAAAATATGTGGGTTATTTTCATTTTCAAATATCTTCTGATATTGATTTCTAACAATTTCATAGTGATAAGAGAACAGACTCTGTATTTCAAATCTTTGGATCATGAAATTTTTGTACCTTGTTTTATGTCCCTAAGTATATTCCAATGTCTCCTGGTTTACAGTCTATGGGAACTTGAATAGAATTTGTATGCTGCTGTTGTGTGAAAATTGTGTAAATCTTGATTATGTTGAATTGGTTCATAATGCTTCTCAGGTCTACTATACCCTTCTATTCTGTCTGTTCATTATATTAATTTTTGAGAGTTTGATATTGAAACTTCAACTAAAAATCTTAATTTATCTACTTAAAAATAATTATAATATGTAGTGGCACCATATGTAACTTTATCTATTTCCCAAGTCTCCTGTAAATGTGTTATCATACTTTCATAATTTAAAAAAAAAAAAAAGATATATGTACACAAATGATTATAGCAGCACTGTTTATAATAGCCAGAACATGGAAGCAACCTAAATGCCCATTGACAGATGAATGGATAAAGAAGATGTGGTGTCTATGTACACAGTGGAATACTACTCAGCCATAGAAAGGAATGAATAATGCCATTTGCAGCAACATGATGGACCTAGAGATTATCATGCTAAATGAAGTAGGTCCAACAGAGAAAGACAAACATCATACGATTTCACTTATATATGAACTCTAAAATATGATACAAATGACTTTATATATAAAATAGGAATAGACCCACAGACATAGAAAACAAACCTATGGTTGCCAAAGGGAAAAGGGGGATAAATCAGGAGTTTGGGATTAGCGCATATACACTATTATACATAAAACAGATGAATAATAAGGACCTACCATAGAGCACAAGAAGTTATATTCAATATCTCATAATAACCTAGATGGAAAAGAATAGGAAGAATGTCTTTATGTACAACCAAGTCACTTTGCTGTATACCAGAAGCAAACACAAGAGTGTAGTTCAACTATACTTCAACAAAAAATTTAAAAAATCCAAGCACCCTAATATAGCAACACAATTTATAGTAGCCAAGACGTAAAAACAGTCCAAGTGCTCATAAACAACTGGTTTAATTAGATGTCATGAGTAGTATTACTCAGCCATAAAAAGAATGAAATATTGCCATTGGCAGCAACATGAATGGACCTAGAGATGATCAGAATAAGAAGTATAATACTAAGTAATATGTAAGTCAGACAAAGACAAATATTTGTATGATATCACTTATATATGGAATCTAAAAAATAATACAAATAATTCTATATATGACAGAAATAGACTCACACACATAGAAAACAAATTTATAGTTCAAAGGGGAGGGATAAATTAAGAGTATGGGATTAACAGATACAAACAACTACACATAAAATAGATAATAATTGACTGTATAGCAAAGGGAAATCTATACAATATCACATAATAAGCCATCAGTTCAGTTCAGTTGCTCAGTCATATCCGACTCTTTGCGACCCCATGAATCACAGCATGCCAGGGCTCCCTGTCCATCAGGAACTCCTGGAGTTCACTCAAACCCATGTCCATTGTGTCGGTGATGCCATCCAACCATCTCATCCTCTGTCGTCCCCTTCTCCTCCTGCCCTCAATCTTTCCCAGCATCAGGGTCTTTTAAAATGAGTCAGCTCTTCACATCAGGTGGCCAAAGTATTGGAGTTTCAGCTTCAGCATCACTCCTTCCAATGAACACCCAGGACTTATCTCCTTTAGGATGAACTGGTTGGATCTCCTTGCAGTCCAAGGGACTCTCAAGAGTCTTCTCCAACACCGCAGTTCAAAAGCATCAATTCTTTCGCGCTTCAGTTCAGTTCAGTTCAGTTCAGTCGCTCAGTCGTGTCCAACTCTTCACGACCCCATGAATCACAGCACGCCAGGCCTCCCTGTCCATCACCAACTCCCGGAGTTCACTCAAATTCATGTCCACAGAGTCGGCGATGCCATCCAGCCATCTCATTCTCTGTCGTCCCCTTCTCCTCCCGCCCCCAACCTTTCCCAGCATCAGAGTCTTTTCCAGTGAGTCAACTCGTTGCATGAGGTGGCCTAAGTATTGCAGTTTCAGCTTTAGCATCAGTCCTTCCAATGAACACCCAGGATTGATCTCCTCTAGATTGGACTGGTTGGATCTCCTTGCAGTCCAAGGGACTCTCAAGAGTCTTCTCCAGCACCACAGTTCAAAAGCATCAATTCTTCGGCAATCAGCCTTCTTCATAGTCCAACTCCCACATCCATACATGACCACGGGAAAAACCATAGCCTTGACTAGACGGTAGTCCAACTCTCATATCCATATTTGACTACTGGAAAAACCATAGCTTTGACTAGAAAGACCTTTGTCTGCAAAGTAATGTCTCTGCTTTTTAATATGTTGTCTAGGTTGGTCAAACTTTCCTTCCAAGGAGTAAGTGTCTTTTAATTTAATGTCTGCAGTCACCATCTGCAGTGATTTTGGAGCCCAGAAAAATAAAGTCAGCCATGGTTTCCACTGTTTCCCCATCTATTTGCCATGAAGTGATGGGACCAGATGCCTTGATCTTAGTTTTCTGAATGTTGAACTTTAAGCCAACATTTTCACTCTCCTCTTTCACTTTCATTAAGAGTCTCTTTAGTTCTTCACTTTCTGCTATAAGGGTGGTGTCATCTGCATATCTGAAGTTATTGATATTTCTCCCCTCAATCTTGATTCCAACTTGTGCTTCTTCCAGCCCAGTGTTCCTCATGATGTATTCTGCATATAAGTTAAATAAGCAGGGTGACAATATAGAGCCTTGAGATACTCCTTTTCCTATTTGTGGTTCCATGTCCAGTTCTAACTGTTGCTTCCTGACCTGCATACAGGTTTCTCAAGAGGCAGGTCAGGTGGTCTGGTATTCCCATCTCCTTTAGTATTTTCCAGTTTATTGTGATCCACAGAGTCAAAGGCTTTGGCATAGTCAATAAAGCAGAAATAGATGTTTTTCTGGAACTCTCTTGCTTTTTCGATGTTCCAGTGGATGTTGGTGACTTGATCTCTGGTCTGCCTTTTATAAAACCAGCTTGAACATCTGGAAGTTCACGGTTCACATATTGCTGAAGCCTGGCTTGGAGAATTTTGAGCATGACTTTACTGGCTTGTGAGATGAGTGCAATTGTGTGGTAGTTTGAGCATTCTTTGGTATTGCCTTTCTTGGGGTTGGAATTCAAACTGACCTTTTCCAGTCCTGTGTCCACTGCTGAGTTTTCCAAATTTGCTGACATATTGAGTGCAGCACTTTCACAGCATCATCTTTTAGGATTTGAAATAACTCAACTGGAATTATATCACCTCCACTATCTTTGTTCGTAGTGATGCTTCCTGAGATCCACCTGACTTCACACTCCAGGATGTCTGGCTCTAGGTGAGTGTGAGTGATTACACCTTCATGATTATCTGGGTTGTGAAGATCTTTTTAGTAGAGTTCTTCTGTATATTCTTGCCACCTCTTCTTAATATCTTCTGCTTCTCTTAGGTCCATACCATTTCTGTCCTTTATTGAGCTCATCTTTGCATGAAATGTTCTCTTGGTCTCTAATTTTCTTGAAGAGATCTCTAGTTTTCCCCATTCTATTGTTTTCCTTTATTTCTTTGCACTGATCGCTGAGGAAGGCATTCTTATCTCTCCTTGCTATTCTTTGGAACTCTCCATTCAAATGGGTATATCTTTCCTTTTCTCCTTTGTTTTTCACCTCTCTTCTTTTCACAGCCATTTGTAAGGTCTCCTCAGACATCCAATTTGCCTTTTTGCATTTCTTTTTCTTGGGGATGGTCTAGCTCCCTGTTTCCTGTACAGTGTCACAAACCTCCACCCATAGTTCATCAGGGACTCTGTCTATCAGATCTAGTCCCTTAAATCTACTTCTCACTTCCACTGTATAATCATAAGGGATTTGATTTAGGTCATACCTGAATTGTCTAGTGGTTTTCCCCAGTTTCTTCAATTTAAGTCTGAATTTAGCAATAAAGAGTTCATGATCTGAGCCATAGTCAGCTCCCAGTCTTGTAATGGAAAATAATCTGAAAACATATATAACTGAATCACTTTGCTTTACATTTGAAATGAACACAATATTGTAAATCAACTATACTTCAATTAAAAATAAAAAGATGTTCCCACCAGTATCTGAGATCAATGTTAAAGCACTCTGGGAAGCTTAGACTATTACTATTTTTCTTTGTGTAGATATGGAATAGTCTCTTTTTACTGGCTTTATTGGTCAAGTTCGTCAGATAATAGATTATCCAGGAACACACAACATGATTTGAAGTTTCAGTCTAATAACTGGTGTAATTTGTTTGACAGATGAACTTGGTTTCTTTGCTTTGATACAAATAGTCAAATTAGTTAAGGCATTAAAATTGGCCTTTTTTGAATATGATATAGTTTTATTGTGTCTACTGGGATATTTGGCTATGACATATGAAAGAATCTGACTAAGTCTTAGGTCTCTATTCTGAAGTCAATGCTTCTGCCATATAACAAAGCTTATCAGTTCAGTTCAGTTCAGTCGCTCAGTCGTGTCCGACTCTTAGCGACCCCATGAACCACAGCACGCCAGGCCTCCCTGTCCATCACCAACTCCTGGAGTTCACTCAAACTCATGTCCACAGAGTCGGTGATGCCATCCAGCCATCTCATTCTCTGTCATCCCCGTCTCCTCCTACCCCCAATCGTTCCCTACATCAGAGTCTTTTCCAGTGAGTCAACTCGTCACATGAGGTGGCCAAAGTATTGGAGTTTCAGCTTTAGCATCAGTTCTTCCAATGAACACCCAGGACTGATCTCCTTTAGAATGGACTGGTTGGATCTCCTTGTGGTACAAGGGACTCTCAAGAGTCTTCTCCAGCACCACACTTCAAAAGCATCAATTCTTTGGTGATCAGCTTTCTTCACAGTCCAACTCTCACATCCATACATGACCACAGGAAAAAACATAGCCTTGACTAGACGGACCTTGGTTGGCAAAGTAATGTCTCTGCTTTTTAATATTCTATCTAGGCTGGTCATAACTTTCCTTCCAAGGAGTAAGCGTCTTTTAATTTCATGGCTGCAATCAGCATCCACAGTGATACTGGAGCCCAAAAACTAAAGTCTGACACAGTTTCCACTGTTTCCCCATCTATTTCCCAAGAAGTGATGAGACCAGATGCCATAATCTTCTTTTTCTGAATGTTGAGCTTCAAGCCAATCTTTTCACTCTCCTCTTTTACTTTCATCAAGAGGCGTTTTTGTTCCTCTTCACTTTCTGCCATAAGGGTAGTGTCATCTGCATATCTGAGGTTATTGATATTTCTCCCAGCAATCTTGATTCCAGTTTGTGCTTCTTCTTCCTCATGATGTACTCTGCATATAAGTTAAATAAGCAGGGTGACAATATACAGCCTTGACATACTCCTTTTCCTATTTGGAACCAGTCTGTTGTTCCATGTCCAGTTCTGACTGTTGCTTCCTGACCTGCATACAGGTTTCTCAAGAGGCAGGTCAGGTGGTCTGGTATTCCCATCTCTTTCAGAATTTTCCACAGTTTATTGTGATCCACACAGTCAAAGGCTTTGGCATAGTCAATGAAGCAGAAATAGATGTTTTTCTGGAACTCTCTGGCTTTCTCCATGATCCAGCGGATGTTGGCAATTTGATCTCTGGTGCCTCTGCCTTTTCTAAAACCTGCTTGAACATCTGGAAGTTCACGATTCACATATTGCTGAAGCCTAGCTTGGAGAATTCTGAGCATGACTTTCCTAGCGTGTGAGATGAGTGCAATTGTGCGTTAGTTTGAGCATTCTTTGGCATTCCCTTTCTTTGGGATTGGAATGAAGACTGACCTTTTCCAGTCCTGTGGCTATTGCTGTTTTCCAAATTTGCTGGCATATTGAGTGCAACACTTTCACAGCATCATCTTTCAGGATTTGAAATAGCTCAATTGGAATTCCATTACCTCCACTAGCTTTGTTCATCGTGATGCTCTCTAAGGCCCACTTGACTTCACATTCCAATATGTCTGGTTCCAGGTGAGTGATCACGCCATCGTGATTATCTTCGTCATGAAGATCTTTTTTGTACAGTTCTTCTGTGTATTCTTGCCACCTCTTCTTAATATCTTCTGTTTCTGTTAGGTCCATACCATTTCTGTCCTTTATCGAGCCCATCTTTGCATGAAATGTTCCCTTGATATCTCTAATTTTCTTGAAAAGATCTCTTGTTTTTCCTATTCTGTTGTTTTCCTCTATTTCTTTGCATTGATCGCTGAGGAAGATGATCAATGAATGAAATTCTGCAACAGCTTTACACAGTAGATATTAGAATCTTCATTTTACAGATGAGAATCCTAAAGCACAGAGAGGTTAAGTAACTTCCCCAAGATCACACAGCTTTATAGTGTTCAGTTCAGTTCAGTTCAGTTGCTCAGTTGTGTCTGACTCTCCCCGACCCCATGAATCACAGCACGCCAGGCCTCCCTGTCTATCACCAACTCCCAGAGTTCACTCAAACTCATGTCCCTATAGTGTTAGAGCCAGAATTTATAGGTAGGGAGTCAGGCTCTAGGCTTTGTGCTCTTAACCACAACACTATACTTTGTTTATTTGTTTTTCTATCTCCTTGACAACTCTACTGGATCTGTTTCAATTTCTTTACCATTAGGAAAGAGAAGGTTTGGGTCAGCATTTTTCAGGCAGTTTCTCTATTCAGCCATAGAAAGTAATTTGAAGTTCTTTCTGTGGTAATAGATGTGAGAATTGGGCTGGGTTTTGCCTTGCATAAGCTATGTGTGTAATTAAGGAATCTTTCAGACATCGGGGTTTTACAAAGAAGTAGAAGTCAGATTGCCACTGCCAGTACTTTGATGAAAAGGTAATTAACTCCATTATAACAAATTTTGCTGCTTTTATTTGGCTAAAGAAATGAGAGATATTAAAATCATTTTTAATTGATTTTGTTTCTGGTTGAGAGCTAACAGTGATAATGATGTGAGCCATTAAAGAGCACATTTTTAATATTCCAGATTTAAAGATACATGCCCATGCTTTGTATTTCTCATATACATTAGAACTATTAGTCCCTTAAAACTATTTGAAATAATACAGTGGTGTATCCTTTAAGTGTTTTTAATCACTTACTTTCTCTGGTCCTTAATTCTCCAGATCTCATTCTTTTTATCCCCCTTGTTTTAATACATGGCTGGATCAGATAACCTGCCCAAGAGGCTCTTTCTATCCTGACAGAGCAAAGGGACAGATACTCATCACATTTATGTGCTTGGCAGCAACTGTGGGTCAGTTCTAGTTCTTTTTTTTAAAACTATTGAGGTTGAGTGACATGTGAAATGCTGTCCATATTTAATATATGGTGAATTTTAATATGAAAACTTAGTGATTTTTGAGGGTAAGCATACACCCCTGAGGGGCTTCCCTGATAAATAATGGTAAATAATCTGCCTAGAGTGTGGGATACCTGGGTTCGATCTCTGGGTCAGGAAGATCTCCTGGAGAAGGGAATGACTACCAACTCCAGTATTCTTGCCTGAAGAATTCCAAGAACAGAGGAGCCTGGCAGGGCTACAGTCCATGAGGTTATAAGGAGTTGGATATGACTGAGAGACTTTCACTATTCCTATAACCTGGAAACCGTTACCACCATCAAGGCCGTGAACATAGTCATCACCTCCTAAAGTTTCCTCCTGCCTCTATTATTATTATTTGTGGTAAGAGCACTTAACATAAGATCTACTCTTTTAGTAGATTTTCAGTGTACAATCCAGTATTGTTAGCTATAGGCACCGGAGAAGGCAATGGCACCCCACTCCAGTACTCTGGCCTGGAAAATCCCATGGGGAGGAGCCTGGTAGGCTGCAGTCCATGGGGTCGCTAAGAGTCAGACATGACTGAGAGACTTCACTTTCACTTTTCACTTTCATGCACAGGAGAAGGAAATGGCAACCCACTCCAGGGTTCTTGCCTGAAGAATCCCAGGGATGGGAGCCTGGTGGACTGCTGTCTATGGGGTCACACAGAGTCGGACATGACTGAAGCAACTTAGCAGCAGCAGCAGCTATAGGCGCTATGCTGCATAGTGTCAATAGATCTTTGAAACTTACTTATTTTGCATAATTTAAACCTTGTACACTTTAACAACCACCTTCCCACTCCCCCTTCCATTCTCCTCTATGAGTTTGACTATTTTCAAGTCCACATATAAGTGAAATCTTACAGTATTTGCCTTTTGTGTCTATTGTAGGCCAATTCTAGTTCGCTCTCCTCCTTTGCATAGGCTATTTTTCTTAACTATATATATGTATATATTTATATTCCTACTTTTAAAAGAATAAATATATTTATTATATTCTTATATATTTCACTTATTTTAGTTAAAAATTATTTTAAACTAATTTCAAATGTAGAGGAAAACAGCAAGAATCAAGAAGCTTTTTTCAACTCTTTTCAGAGTAAGTTGCTGACATGTTGCCTCATCATGTTAAAACAGTTTCTAATCTCAATCAAAAAATATTCTTCTATGTAACCACACAGAATAGTAAAAATCTAGAAACTGACATTGATATATTACAGTGATCTGATTCTCTGACCCCCTTCAGAGTCTTACCAGTTGTCCTAATATTGTCCTATATCACGAAAGGGTTTAGTTCAGGATAATACACTGAATTTAATTCTCAAATTCCTTTAATCTACTTTCATCTGTAATCCTCAGTCCCTGATCCTAACTTTTCTCAAGATTATAGGCTGGCTGTTTTTTTTTTTAGAATATCCCTAATTTAGATTTAGTTCTTTTTGAAAAAATTCAGTTAATGTATTTTCGGTCATTGTATCAGACACAATTCTGTCTTCTTTTCATTACATCTACTCAGGTGTTACACAATTTTTATTTGCTTCTTTCCTGCGGATGTTGACTTTAATCATTTCACAGAGGTGGTGTATGTCAATTTTATCCACTGTAGAGTTTCTTCTTTTGTTCTTCTTTATACTTAATAGGTATTTTGAAGGGTGGTATTTTGAGACTTTGTCAGTATCATATATCACAATATCACACTCACTGGCTTAGCATTCATTGATGTTTAGTAAATTAATAACAAAATAGATTATATCTATGACAGTTGCCAAATGATGATTTTTATGATTCAGTTGTTTTCTGCCTCTCTATTAAAAAGCAGAGACATTACTTTGCCAACCAAGGTCCGTCTAGTCAAGGCAATGGTTTTTCCCGTGGTCATGTATGGATGTGAGAGTTGGACTGTGAAGAAAGCTGATCGCCGAAGAATCGATGCTTTTGAACTGTGGTGTTGGAGAAGACTCTTGAGAGTCCCTTATACTGCAAGGAGATCCAACCAGTCCATTCTAAAGGAGATCTGTCCTGGATGTTCATTGGAGGGACTGATGCTAAAGCTGAAACTGCAATACTTTGGCCACCTCATGCGACGAGTTGACTCACTGGAAAAGACTGTGATACTGGGAAAGGTTGGGGGAGGGAGGAGAAGGGGACGACGGAGAATGAGATGGCTGGATGGCATCACCGACTCTGTGGACATGAGTTTGAGTGAACTCCAGGAGTTGGTGATGGACAGGGAGGCCTGGCGTGCTGTGATTCATGGGGTCGCGGAGAGTCGGACACGACTGAGCGACTGAACTGAACTGAACTGAACTTAACTGAAGTTGATATACTATTGTAAGAAAAAATTTTCATTCTCTCCATTCATTTATTTATATCAGTACAGTCAAATAGATTCTTATGTTATTTAATGAGTATAATCTGTTACTATTGTTATTTATTTTGATGTTCAAATTGACCTGGATTTGAAGGTCCTTTAAGTCTACGTATCTGTTCTCTTAACATCTCTCTGTCATTTTTAAAGCCCCTTTTAACATTTTGATATGGAATTTCAGGATTGTTTTGTATTTTCTCTGCTCCAGCTATTTCTCCAAGGAATCATGCTTTTTTTTTAGTGGATGATGCTGTTTAGAAACCAAGATCTGGCAGTAGATGTGCTCAATGCTCTTGCAGTTTCCTCTTCTCAGAGCTGCTCATTGAATAAATCTATGAAATATGTGTCCGTGTGTGTACCTGTGAGTGAGAATATGTACAGTACATATGTTTATTTCTGTATTGATGTGATTGAAAACTATGAGTTATGCTAATATATTTCATCCTTGATTTATTATCGTTCAATTTGGGATTTTTAAACTTTACAGTGGTATGAAGTGCATTCAGTAGAAATCTTACTTTGAATTTTGATCTTTTCCTGGGGTAGCAATATGTAGTACAATACACCCTCTTGATGCTGGGCAGCATGGTAAGCTAAAGTTCCTTGTCAACCACATGATCACAAGCATAAATAACCAGTACACTTACAGTCAAGGGCTTCCCAGGTGGCACAGTGGGTAAAGAACCTGCCTGCAATATAGGAGGTGCAGGAGATGTGGGTTCAATTCCTGGGTCTTGAAGATCCCTTGAAGGAGGGCACAGCAACTGACTCCAATATTCTTGCCTGGGGAATCCCATGGACGGAGGAGCCTGGTGGGCTATAGTCTATGGTCCATAGGTCTCAAAGAATCAGACATGACTGAAGTGACTGAGCACAGAGACACACTTACAATCATTCAGTACCCATACAACCATTCTTCCACTGTCTGTATAGTTTTCAATAAATTACACAGGATCTTGAGTACATTATTATAGAATAGTCTTTGTATAAGATGAATTTGCCCAACTGTAGGTTAATATAAGTGTTCTGAGAACATTTAATGTAGGCTAGGCTAAGTTGTGATGTTTGGTAGGTTAAATCTATTAACTGCATTTTTGAATTACAATATTTTCAACTTTTTGGGACACAAGCCCATTGTAAGTCGAGGGAGAGAAAGCTGTAAAAGCTAACATTACAAATTTGATTTCTAGTTTTGCCTTTTTCCATACTGTAACTTCCTTCTCCAACAGTGAAAAACTTAATTTCTATTATTTTCAATTTGTACTTTTCATTTGATCAATCTCTTGTACAGAATCATTGTTCCCCTCCACCCCAACTCTGCATGAATGTTTACTTTCCATCCCATTCAGGCACCAAACTTCCGAGTGGGCCACTGCCGTCACCTGCTGGAGCACTCTTCCTCTCTCTGCCTTGCCCCATGGTCTCCCACCTTACCACCCAGTCTCTGACCCTCTGAGTAGGGCTGTGACAACCTTCCCTCTTCTCTGCCCCACCCCATCACACCTTGATTTGCCCTACCTAATTGTTTGTAGTTTGAAGTATCTAGGAAGGAAAGATGATCATTACATTCATTTGATATTTTATTTATTCTCTCTGATACAGGTGGAATTATTGCCACTTCCTATAGAGACTGGGACATAAAGAGGTTGTTTGCTCAAACTTTTAAGACTTTGGGAGCTCAAACTAAGGTTGCTCTGAACAAACTCCAGTGCCTTTTGTTAGGACTAGTCTTGATATCTAAACAAGATTCTCTAGTTTTATCATTAGTGGTTCCCATCCAGCAATTCAGCAGTAACTCACAGCTCTGAACAACTCTGCTTAAAGGATATGTACCTTCAAGTACCAGGATTCCCCAAGAGTAATCACCCTGGGTTGTCCTCTCTAAGTTTCAGGGAAATAGCTGGGAGTAAAATTCAAAACATGTAATGACTACGCGGGTTCACGAACTGGCCAATAGGAATGGACTCTCAGCATATTTGGTGGAAGAATCTTGTAGCCCCCTAGGTATGCAAGGTTTCATTCCCTGGGGATGTTCAGGTAGGTTCTGGTGGAGAGGCTGGGCTGACGGTTAGCAGTATAAAACTTGTAACCTTGGACAGCTTCTGTTTCCCAACCAAGACAGAACAGTTTTAATATTTATTTTAACAAACACTATGGCTCATCCCGGAGAAGGCAATGGCAAGCCACTCCAGTACTCTTGCCTAGAAAATCCCATGGACAGAGGAGCCTGGTGGGCTGCAGTCCCTGGGGTCGCTACTAGTCGGACACGACTGAGCGACTTCACTTTCACTTTTCACTTTCACACATTGGAGAAGGAAATGGCAACCCACTCCAGTGTTCTTGCCTGGAGAATCCCAGGGATGGGGGAGCCTGGTGGGCTTCCGTCTATGGGGTCACACAGAGTTGGACACGACTGAAGTGACTTAGCAGCATGGCTCATCCAGTGCTTACTGGATGGAGGTCAGGCCTCCAGTTGCTAAAGCAGACATCATCATGTTCTTCTCACTTGGCAGCGTTTGGGATAGGAAGAAAATAGATAAACTCACCCAGGTATACTCAGGGTAAGGCCAATGAACTTAATGTTAGGATGGGAGTGTTTGAGATATGAATTCATGTATTCTTACTTTCTGTCTGATCAACAGACATCCATGGTCTTTGTTAGAAATTTTACAGAAGAAACAGAAATTCCAGGCTTTGGAGGGCTTCAGAGTGTAGACAACCTGAGCCCAGATGAAGTTTTCTTGAATTAAGAGAGAGGGAGAGAATAGGAGGGGAAGTGAAAAAAGAATTAGGTGTGTTCCTGAAAGATGAGCCCTGTGTCCTTTGCCATCCTCCTCCTTCCAGGGTAGAGTACAGGACAGGAATTCAGGTAGCATTGGGAACCTAAGAGGAGTGGGATCTTGTGCCTGCTTACTCAGAGGGACCCTAAGTTTTCCCTCCTGCCTCAGTGACAGTAGAACCATAAAAGGGTTCCTTTGTCCCTAAATGATGCCCAGGAGAGGCGCAAAGCATCAGCTAGCCTCAAAGAATTGCTTATAGCAACAGAATCATGTGTGTTCATGATCTCGAGGGATCTGGGAATTATGAGGAGCCATGCATTGAGGAACAAGGAACAATGCAACAATGACCACCTGTCACACGACAGGAATCATGACATCTTAAGGGATGTCAACACACACACACATGATGACTCAGACACAATGGATATCCCAATACCTTTTTGCAAGCCACAGAGCAAACTGATAGTAAATTCCATTTCAGGGAAAACGGGATGGTCCTTGAACTGCCCTCTTTCCTTCCTTCAGGAAATAGGGATTTTATTAGAAATTGAGTTCAGTTGTAGAAAAATAAAGTTGTATTTCTTGCACATCGGAGGTGGCAGTCTGTCATTCTTCCCCTCTATACCTGGTACTAATCAGTACCCCAGGATTTTATACTTTTCATTCCAAAATGGGCCAAAGTTAACTGCCCAATGTGAGAGAGAGAGGCGATGGTGACTCAGCAGTGTAACAGCTCAAAGACACTCAGGGCAGGAAGGAACTTTTGAACTCTGCTATTTTGCAAGTGACAGTGACTTGGGGTAATATAATTATCCAGGACAATTCTACCCACATATAGCATCTGTTTTTCAGTTCGTTCCTGCTGCTTGAACACACTTTGGCAGCAGGCTTCACTGAGGCACAAAGGAGTCAAGTGGCTTGACCGGGCCGCACAGAGAGGTGGCAGCACAGTCCACCTTGGCATCTGGGACCATTATGGCATTCCATTATCTGCTGTCAACACAGGGGCTTCCTGCCTTATGAATACAGCTGCAGTCTCTTGCTGAAAAATTTGCCTCCTTTCACATAGAAGGCATAATTAAGAACACAGCTGCAAATTGGCTCTTCTCAACAATTTTCCCTGCTGTCCCATAAAATGTGAAAAATACAGGCCAGTACATTGATTAGACAGACTCTTAGGGCTGAATTGTGTGTAATCTATCTACTTCTGGCACTTTGAAATAAGTTTTTTTTGCTCTTCCATTGGAATTTAAAGGAAAGAACAGAAAATAACAGTAGCCTGGTTGTTTCTTGGTTGGACACTTCATGGACACTGAGTGAGAGGATGTAACCAGCTCACATCCTTATTTGAGTTTGTAACACACACAAATACACACAAATACACACACGCGCACACACACACACACGCACACACACACACACATACTTTGTCTTGATGATGACACAGTGTAAGTTTCTTGGCAAATATTGATCTATTTATTTCCTCTGTGAATTTTTTGACTGAAGAAACTTTGAAGCGGCTTGTCATTTTCTCTTTTTTTGCTCTGTCATCTCTGTCTGATGAAGGAGAAGAAATCTAGGTTGGATGTATTGTACTCTCCAGGGGTCTATTCATGTTATTTTAGTGGTGTTGTGTAAAGGACTAGACTTACTGTGTGCACTGGAATCAGGTTCAATTTCCAGACCCACCCTTTAAGCCCTGAGAACTTCATTAATTCGTTTAACCTCTGAGAACCTCAATTTTCTCCACCAATGAGATTGCAGTGATTGTGCTTGTTATATAGAATTATCATGAACATAAAGTGCAGTTGCAAATATATGCTTTCTAGTATATTGCTTGGTTTGGTCTAACAGAATGTGCTCATTAAATTGCATGACTGTCTAAATCTTCATTGAGATTTAGAAACAAGGAGCAGGACTATTCAGGGAAAGAGGGGAATCTAGCTTTATTTTCATTGAATCATCATGACATTTATGCAAAATATTTTGGATTAGAATGGGGCCAATAAACTCAAAGAAGTGCTGGAAAATGTTGTTTTGATCAAAGTTCTCTGAATGACCTGTATTTAGGAAAAAACACCAACAATGAAACCACTTATAACCTAATTCTAAAAGGAAAAAGAGAAATGGTACTGCACTGATGTTTAGAGCAAGCCACCTATGCAGGACAAGGTACAGAGAAGCCACCACAAAGACACGGGCTGCATTTTCCTGGATCTTTATTCACTTCACTCTTGTGCTTTCCCAAATAATGAGTTCAGGAGAGTTCTTGGCAGATTCACAGCAAGCTCCCAATTGAATGTTCCTGCTTGGATTCTCTGTTCACCACAGACTGCACACAGCTGCCTTCTGTGCAAATGTGCCCTGATAAATAATGGCTGAGTCCCCACAGAATATGTGGCCCCAGATTGTAGGATGAAACAATTGTCAGTGAGGGGGCGCTTGGTCATTACACGGACCCCAAAAGGAGAGGAAAAATGGCAAGTGTATAACAGCAGCTTCAGTACAGGGAACTGAACACTATTCCTACTGGGTGGTTGCCCTACTTTTGCTCCTTGGGAAGATCTGACAGGACAAAGAGCTAAGGTTCTGTGTTTGCTCAGACATGGTTAATGTACCTGTATCCTCCTGAAGATGAAAAGTCAGTTTCTTTTTTTAAAAAATGAATAGAGTTGATTTACAATGTTGTGTTAGTTTCTGCTATACAGCACAGTCATTCAGTTATACCACACACACACACACACACACACACACACAAATACACACACACACATATGTATTCATTTCTGCTATGGTTTATCATTGGATATTGAATATAATCCAGCTCCCCTGTGGCATACAGTAGGACCTTATTGTTTACCCATTCTGCATATAATATTTTGTATCTGCTAACCCCAAACTCCCAGTCTCTCCCTCCGCTGTCCCCTCTTCTCCTTGGCAACCACAATTCTGTTCTCTATATCTCTGAGTCTGTTTCTGTTTTGTAGCTAAGTTCATTTATGTCATGTTTTAAAAGTCAGATACTAAATACACGAAGGACATCTCAAATCAAAAAGTAATGCATTCCATTAAGTGCTTTTGCAGCTTTTTTCTACCCTCTTAACCACCCCCTCCAGTCCTGCCCACCACATTTAATCATAAAGAAATGAGCTGGAGAAATAAAAGTACGTGCATCTAAATAGCATTCTTTGTAGACTAAAACAGATGTGTAAATCTCTTTTCTGGTACTTATTCTAATGAAGAAGATTAAATTCATCTGAAGTATCCACCTTTACAGAGAGGAGAACTTTTAAGGTGTGAATGAGCACAGATGCCCAGTGGTAAGAACAGACAGCTGGATTTGCCATGTCAAGGGAAGCATGACTCCACAGTTTAAGTCCCCACAGATGCTGTTCCGAGCCACTGTACTTGTATCAGAGACAGACAAGCAAGCGCAGGACGCCTGGACAGTGGGGGCGGCATTGTTTAACCTTTGTTCCTCACATCCCTCAGGAGAGCAGACAATACCTCTATTTTCAATGTTTCTTCTGAATGATTTCCCACCTGGTGGATTGACAGGTACTCTGATTATCTGCCTAAGGAAAATGAAGGGATAAACAGCTGAGAGATGAAGATTGACTTGAAAGGACTACATCAAGGAGTGTATGTTACACTTGGATAAAGAGGAATATAGAAAGGGGACTTGTGGGAAAATGTCAGATTAGCACCTAGCCAAACCGGTCTTTACTTGAAAAATAATATTAGATTGTTACTGTCACAGTTTAGAGATTTATTTGAGGAAAAGAAATGCTTTTGTCTTTTTGCCATCTAGAACAGGGCTGTGTGATGGACATCTTGGGGCTTCTCAGTCAGTTATGTGGGGTTGAGACTGGGAACCTTCACTTTAGAACCTCCTTCCAAGTGGACCTGACAGCAGTTCAGGTGGGGAACTACACTAGTCGAGGTGGGTGGCATGTTCTGGAAATGACTGCTTTGCTTTGTTTGATTTCCCCTTGTTCACAATTGTCTGGCATCCATTTTCTCACCCTTGACCCAACTTTGAATGGTCTTTAATACAGCTGAGTATCTTGACCTAATAACAGATTACCCAGGAGAATGTGGGTAGTTACTCAACTGACCGGGCTAAACTTAAAGGGAAGATGAGGTTAGAAACAGGCGGTTATTTCCTACCCATCCCTCTAGTTCCAACATAAGCTTTATAACAGTGTAAGACTGACGTGTTTTCCTTGAACAGGACAGTTTTAGGGGGCATTTTCTAGTGTCCTGTTAGGGTTTTGGAAAAGAAAAGCACAAGAAGTGAGGAAAGAAACACTATAACCACGATATCCAAAAAGAACAGCCCAAGCAAGAGGTCCTGGCTGGGTTATGTCCATGTTTGCCTGCTCTGTTTTCATATCACAGAGCTCAGTGATCTGGGTTGCAGGAGGATTTTCTGTCAAAACCAGTTGTATAAGGGAGTGATGAAATTTTTGGAAATATCCCTGCATTCTCTCCTTCTCACTCAATGAGAAAACAGAGCCATAAGCAAAGGCTATTTTTATGACCTTTCAGCCGTGTGATCACTGCTTTGCCCACTTCTGTTGAGACTGAAGCACGGCAGGGGAAGTCCCGTGTGGCCTGGACAAATGGGATTGTTAGGCCTTTACCTATTTATCCTTGGCCGTGGTTTGCACTGCTTTAATCGCCAGGCTCACATTGCCGCTGAGGAAGGACATCACTCTTATCATTAAGAGGGTGCACAACATTGCATGTGTTTTTTAATGCAAATTTGCATTCTCCCAGCTCACACTTCACCTCTTTTTTTTTTTTTTAAAACAAAATAACCCGAGTCCCTGATGATTGAATATGAAACATGATCTGCATTGGCTTTGCTTCCAACTCTGCTCCCCAGCTGTGTTTGTAGCTATCCTAGTCCTATGCACACGTCCCCTCTTCATGGGGCCAAAAAAAGGCAGATCATCTGTGGCCAGGGACAAAACATGGCACTTGCTGGCCAAGAAAAGAGTTCCCAGGACTTGATTTCTGACCTTAGTGAACACAGTCAGTCCTTCCCTGGCCCGTCTTCCATTCACAGGCTGCCTGTGTTCATTTAGATACCCTTTTTATTGCAATTCTCTGCTCCCCATCCCTTCTACAGGCCACAGGGTATCCCTGTCATATTTTTCCACAAGGAGGACTTAGAATAGTCAGTAACACAAATGACGAGCACCTGGACTTGGAAGAATCTGGTGTCCTAGTCAGCAGTTTGTGTTTTCAGCTGAGCCAGTCGGAAGTAAGAATTTGTAAAGGTCTAAGTGATGGAATTCCAGCTGAGCTATTTCA
This sequence comes from Moschus berezovskii, assembly GCF_049115385.1. Classification (NCBI taxonomy): domain Eukaryota; kingdom Metazoa; phylum Chordata; class Mammalia; order Artiodactyla; family Moschidae; genus Moschus; species Moschus berezovskii. Next base: position 128,694,745 of record NC_142460.1, on the reverse strand, counting down.
AATCTTGAAAGATGATGCTGTGAAAGTGCTGCACTCAATATGCCAGCAAATTTGGAAAACTCAGCAGTGGCCACAGGACTGGAAAAGGTCAGTCTTCATTCCAATCCTAAAGAAAGGCAATGCCACAGAATGCTCAAACTACCGCACAATTGCACTCATCTCACATGCTGGTAAAGTCATGCTCAAAATTCTTCAAGCCAGGCTTCAGCAATATGTGAACCGTGAACTCCCAGATGTTCAAGCAGGTTTTAGAAAAGGCAGAGGCACCAGAGATCAAATTGCCAACATCCGCTGGATCATGGAGAAAGCAGGAGAGTTCCAGAAAACCATCTATTTCTACTTCATTGACTATGCCAAAGCCTTTGACTGTGTGGATCACAATAAACTGTGGAAAATTCAGAAAGAGATGGGAATACCAGACCACCTGACCTGCCTCTTGAGAAACCTGTATGCAGGTCAGGAAGCAACAGTCAGAATTGTACATGGAACAACAGACTGGTTCCAAATAGGAAAAGGAGCACGTCAAGGCTGTATATTGTCACCCTGCTTATTTAACTTATAATATACAGAGTACATCATGAGGAATGCTGGGCTGGAAGAAGCACAAGCTGGAATCAAGATTGCTGGGAGAAATCTCAATAACCTCAGATATGCAGATGACACTACCCTTATGGCAGAAAGTGAAGAGGAACTCAAAAGCCTCTTGATGAAAGTGAAAGAGGAGAGTGAAAAGGTTGGCTTGAAGCTCAACATTCAGAAAACAAAGATCATGGCATCTGGTCCCATCACGTCATGGGAAATAGATGGAAAAACAGTGGAAACAGTGTCAGACTTAATTTTGGGGGGCTCCAAAATCACTGCAGATGCTGACTGCAGCCATGAAATTAAAAGACGCTTACTCCTTGCAAGGAAAGTTATGACCAACCTAGATAGCATATTAAAAAGCAGAGACATTACTTTGCCAACCAAGGTCCATCTAGTCAAGGCTATGGTTTTTCTCGTGGTCATGTATGGATGTGAGAGTTGGACTGTGAAGAAAGCTGATCACCGAAGAATTGATGCTTTTGAACTGTGGTGCTGGAGAAGACTCTTGAGAGTCCCTTGGACTTCAGGGAGATACAACCAGTCCATTCTAAAGGAGATCAATCCTGGGTGTTCATTGGAAGGACTGATGCTAAAGCTGAAACTGCAATACTTTGGCCACCTCATGCGATGAGTTGACTCACTGGAAAAGACTCTGATGCTGGGAAAGGTTGAGGGCGGGAGGAGAAGGGGATGACAGAGAATGAGATGGCTGATTGGCATCACCGAGTCTGTGGACATGAGTTTGAGTGAACTCCGGGAGTTGGTGATGGACAGGGAGGCCTGGCGTGCTGTGATTCATGGGGTCGCGGAGAGTTGGACACGACTGAGCAACTGAACTGAACTGAACTGAAGTGGCTATAGTTGTCTTTTGTCCTGGAGACAATTCTGATAAACACTCTGGTTCTCTGTTGTGTATGGATATCCACAGGGAGTGATGGGCATCCCACCCAGTGCAAGTGCCCCCCTCCAGCCCCTAACCCCACCACTAAGGCAGCTGTTGTGCACAAAGCTCAGCCTCATTTGCCTTCTGCTTCGGGTAGTTGACACAGCTGCCAGCTGCCCCAGTTCATAAGGAGCCTCAGGTTTTTGACCCCATGGTCCTGAGGTTGTGCCTCAGGGTCCCTCAGAGCATATCTTCTGCCCTCCCCGCCCTCACCTGCTTTGCTTCCCACCTTCCCACCAGCCGCATTCTCCTCACCTGCCAGATTCAGCCAGACTGAATGGCACGGAACAATGTGTGCAGCTTGGCTATACTCCAGAGAAGTCAGGAGGACTTCCAGAGGGGGAATACCACCACTTCTCTGACCCCCACTAACCTTCCAGATGCCAGCTTGACAACAGTTGAGAAGCTGCAGCAATATAGACTTCACTCCCAACCTCTTAAGAGGCCATTGCCACGCTGAGAGCTGTGGGCCCTGATGGCGTTTCAGCAGGGAATGAGGACCGAGGTGGACAACTGCATCCGACCTCTGGGTACTGAATACCGAGGAAAAAGCCCCAGATTTTCACCATACCATAGTTTGCGCCCTCTCCCTGCCTCCTGCTCTTAGAAAAGGGAACATTTGGGAAAGATGAGTTCAGCAGCTTTGCTCACTGGCCAGATCTCTAGAAGAGGCCTGTTGCTGGCCAGAGCTGGGCATGAGTGGCTTTAGGACTAGCAGAGAGGGTGTGTGGTACGACTGCGAGAGCCCAGGTGTTTGCCTGGGGCTCCAGGCACAGGACACAGGCAAGCACCATCAGCAAGCCTGCTGTTTCCTGCTGTCAGTTCCCCAGCACGCTGCCCTCTGGAGCCCTGCCAGGGAACACGGTGGTGGGCCAGACTTGCCGTAATAGCCAGCACACACCGGATTTGTGAGGAAATACCTACAATGTGCAATGGTCAAAAACCACCTCAATGTCCTTAAGAGAACCAGGCAGCCTGCTGTGTGGGCTGTGCTCAAGTGAACAAAGATCTGTCAGCAGATTTTTCTCCCAAGCTGTCACCACTGAAATTTATGCTGCACATTGGGTCCTCCCTTGCTTGTAATGCTGACGATGGATGCTGGCACTTGGCTTCTCCTCATTTTGCAGATGAGTGGGTTTGAAGACTTGAATTAAAACATGAGTGGCTTATCAGGTTGTGGCCGTGAAGGTGGCAGGAAGCCTAGAACCTGGCTCTCATTTTCATTTTCTTTTCCTTTTTTCTTCTTTGTCTTCTCTCTGTTTGGTTTTTCAAAATGTTATTGGGATGGTTCACCTTGATCAAGCTGGTCTCTGAAGCACTTCTTGCTGGAAGCATGTAGATTCTCAGGGTGGAAGGAAGTGTGAATATTAGCTATGCCAGTGCTGGCCATTAGAACTTTCTGCTGTGATGCACGTGTTCTCTATATGCTCTGTCGAGTTCAGTAGCCACCGGCCCCACGTGGCTATTGAGAATGAAACATGGCTAATCTGATGAAGGGACTGAATTTTAAATTTTATTCTGTTTTAATTCAATAGCTGTTTGTGACTATCTAATCCTGGGTGTTCGTTGGAAGGACTGATGCTGAAGCTGAAACTCCAATACTTTGGCCACCTCATGCAACGAGTTGACTCACTGGAAAAGAGTCTGATGCTAGGAGGGATTGGGGGTAGGAGGAGACGGGGACGACAGAGAATGAGATGGTTGGATGGCATCACCGACTTGATGGACATGAGTTTGAGTGAACTCCGGGAGTTGGTGATGGACAGGGAGGCCTGGCGTGCTGTGGTTCATGGGGTCGCAAAGAGTTGGACACGACTAAGCGACTGAACTGAACTGAACTGAAAATTGAACTTAAATAGCCATTTGTGACTATCGACTACAAACCCACCCATTCTACAGATGGGAACGTGAGACCCACAGAGTGGAACTTGCACAAGAACATGAAGTGGAACAGCTGACTCAAGCCATCTAGAGCAGTCAGTACTGCATAATGTTTTAAAACATTTCAGACCTTACAAAAATAAAAGAAATAGGCTACTTCTGAACATTACATTTTGTGCCAGGTTAAAACTGGCATAATTCCCTTGTACAAACGAAGGGGTACTGGACATAAGTGTGAGCAAAGTCTGGAAGATAGTGAAGGTCAGGAAACCCTGGCGTGCTGCAGTCCATGAGGTTGCAAAGAGTTGGACCCGACTTAGTGCCTGAACGCCACCACCATCAAAGGAGAAGCGGGCTGGGAAAGTCTGGCCTGTTATTCCACGAAAGACCCTAGAGTGGCACTGTTGTATCGCTTCTGAGGCCTGCAGATTCCAAAATCAAAAAACTTCAAACGAAAGAAAAATTCACCTTGTTCTTCCTATTCCTGCTCTGTCCACCCCTAACCGTTTATTCTTTTATATTCAGATCTTTGACTATTTTACTTTCCAGTAGAAAGAAAAATAAAATTCTCTCTGTGAGCCTACAAAAATAGAATTCCATATGTAGGGGACCGAAGTCTGAAGTTTGGTTCTTGTTTTTAAAATGCATTGAGAATCCTATGTGGACTAACTCCTAAAGAAGTTTGAACACATATTTATCCATTTTATTTTCCAGTGGGTAGGGTGAAGGTGGTGTAAAGCTGTAAGTCACTGATATGGTTAGGTCTTGTCCTTTGAGGACACATTCTTAAATGATATCTCAGATCTTAAACAGTCAGAATGTCATTTCTGAGAAAGGTGGGGTAACACATATTTGCAGATGGTGGTAGAATAAGCACATTTGGCAGGTATCATGTAAGGTTTCAGTCTAATGTATCGGAAGAACTGACTGAAGGACATATTAATAATTTTCTGTGTAAGCCGCATAGTGCTTCAGCATCTGAGAACCTCGGGTTCAGTGCCTCCCATCCTATTAATGCTGTTCTCTCTCCTGGAGAGAACACTTCATGTAGACATTCAATAATGCCGTGTGCCTTGTAATTCCCTTAAAAGTTAATGAACGTGTTGGAATTAATTTTAATAAATGTTGATTAACTGCTGTTTGACTTGTGTTTTGAAGAACAAAGGCATCCCACAGTATTTGGCAGCTTTTCCTTAGTCACTGTGAGGATGCCCACAGCAGGTGGCACTGTGGCCCCACGGATACCAGTAGGCAGGGCTGGGACAGGACCAGAGGGAGAAGCTCCACAGACTCCCAGTCCCCACTCCAGAAGCAGAGCTCCCCGCATCAATTAGGGCCTGCACAGTGACAGAATGAAGGGCTTAAGGAAAATTTAAAAGAATCACTGAGACTGCAATGAATTCATAATATGGGAATTGATTGAGTCTTCTGTAATTTTATTCAATCAAGTTTTATTGAGTTCCTAACAAGTTTGGAACCACATCTATGAATAGCTTGGTTACTGCCTTCCAAAAATTTCAAATAATGGTTTGCCGTGTGTGTGTGCACACGTTTGTTTGTATATATATGTGTTTGTATGTGTGGGGTATATTTAAGTGTGTATGTGTGGACTGTATGTGTGGTATGTAAGTGTGTGTGGAGTGTATGTAACTGTGTGTGTATATAAATATGTATATGTAAGTGTGTTGTGTATCTGTGTATGTGGTGTTTGTGTGTGCATGCAGTGTGTGTATGTATGCAAATGTAGTGTGTGTGTGTATATGTATGTGAGAGAGAGAGGTGAGGGTGAATGGGGGGAGGAAAGATATGTAGCTAATACATGCTGCAACTGCTTATAGACGAATACAGTCTAGGCACTGTAGAGGCCAATACTTGCCCCCTCAGAGTAAAGACCTCTCGTTCCAGGGGCACAGAGAGGGAACATAACTGCACTCTTTTTTTTTTTTTTTGGTCTGAGGGATAAGACACAGAAATAGTGACCACTCAAGGTCACCTCCAGTTCTAACATTCTAGAAGTTTGTGGGTATTTTCATAAACTCTGGCAATTTCTACACCTTCAGTATGGACCATTGTCCTTCAAGTCACACTGGACTAAAGGAAGCATGGAACTAGATTATTCTCAATGTCATGTCTTATTTGGCCTTTGGATGCTATTTAGCAGACCTCCTGTCCAAATGGCATATGATGGTGACCAAGGCAATTAGGGAGATGGATTTGGCTTGAACAGTTTCATGTTTGACTTCTTACAGAAAGAAATGGTGGAGCCTGTCAGGGTCCAAGATAACAGAATTTGATTTGCCCAAATTAGGACATTAATTTTCCAAGTTGTTTTGGTGTTGTTATATTTAACTTAAAAAAAAAGTGTCTCAGAAAGAGGATTTTCAAAATGATATTAAATTTAGTTGTCCTTCCTAAAGGTCTTTTTGCCCCATTACCTTAGTTTCAGTTCAGTTCAGTCGCTCAGTCGTGTCCGACTCTCCGCGACCCCATGAATCACAGCACGCCAGGCCTCCCTGTCCATCACCAACTCCCGGAGTACACTCAAACTCATGTCCACAGAGTCGGTGATGCCATCCAGCCATCTCATTCTCCGTCGTCCCCTTCTCCTCCCGCCCCCAACCTTTCCCAGCATCAGAGTCTTTTCCAGTGAGTCAACTCGTCGCATGAGGTGGCCAAAGTATTGCAGTTTCAGCCTTAGCATCAGTCCCTCCAATGAACATCCAGGATTGATCTCCTTTAGAATGGACTGGTTGGATCTCCTTGCAGTATAAGGGACTCTCAAGAGTCTTCTCCAACACCACAGTTCAAAAGCATCGAATCTTCGGCGATCAGCTTTCTTCACAGTCCAACTCTCACATCCATACATGACCACGGGAAAAACCATTGCCTTGACTAGACGGACCTTGGTCGGCAAAGTAATGTCTCTGCTTTTTAATATACTATCAAGGTTGGTCATAACTTTCCTTCCAAGGAGCAAGCGTCTTTTAATTTCATGGCTGCAATCAGCATCTGCAGTGATTTTGGAGCCCAAAAAAACAAAGTCTGACACTGTTTCCACTGTTTTTCCATCTATTTCCCATGACGTGATGGGACCAGATGCCATGATCTTTGTTTTCTGAATGTTGAGCTTCAAGCCAACCTTTTCACTCTCCTCTTTCACTTTCATCAAGAGGCTTTTGAGTTCCTCTTCACTTTCTGCCATAAGGGTAGTGTCATCTGCATATCTGAGGTTATTGATATTTCTCCCAGCAATCTTGATTCCAGCTTGTGCTTCTTCCAGCCCAGCGTTCCTCATGATGTACTCTGCATATAAGTTAAATAAGCAAGGTGACAATATACAACCTTGACGCACTCCTTTTCCTATTTGGAACCAGTCTGTTGTTCCATGACCGGTTCTAACTGTTGCTTCCTGACCTGCATACAGGTTTCTCAAGAGGCAGGTCAGGTGGTCTGGGATTCCCATCTCTTTCAGAATGTTCCACAGTTTATTGTGATCCACACAGTCAAAGGCTTTGGCATAGTCAATGAAGCAGAAATAGATGTTTTTCTGAAACTCTCTTGCTTTCTCCATGATCCAGCGGATGTTGGCAATTTGATCTCTGGTGCCTCTGCCTTTTCTAAAACCTGCTTGAACATCTGGGAGTTCACGGTTTACGTACTGCTGAAGCCTGGCTTGGAGAATTTTGAGCATGACTTTACTAGCGTGTGAGATGAGTGCAATTGTGCGGTAGTTTGAGCATTCTTTGGCATTCCCTTTCTTTGGGATTGGAATGAAGACTGACCTCTTCCAGTCCTGTGGCCACTGCTGAGTTTTCCAAATCTGCTGGCATATTGAGTGCAGCACTTTCACAGCATCATCTTTCAAGACTTGAAATAGCTCAACTGGAATTCCATCACCACCACTAGCTTTGTTCGTAGTGATGCTTTCTAAGGCCCACTTGACTTCACATTCCAAGATGTCTGGCTCTAGGTCAGTGATCACATTATCGTGACTATCTTGGTCGTGAAGATCTTTTTTGTACAGTTCTTCTGTGTATTCCTGCCACCTCTTCTTAATATCTTCTGCTTCTGTTAGGTCCATACCATTTCTGTCCTTTATCGAGCTCATCTTTGCATGAAAAGTTCCCTTGGAATCTCTAATTTTCTTGAAGAGGTCTCTTGTTTTTCCTTTCCTGTTGTTTTCCTCTATTTCTTTGCATTGATCACTGAGGAAGGCTTTCTTATCTCTCCTTGCTATTCTTTGGAACTCTGCATTCAGATGCTTATATCTTTCCTTTTCTCCTTTGCTTTTCGCCTCTCTTCTTTTTACAGCTATTTGTAAGGCCTCCTCAGACAGCCATTTCGCTCTTTTGCATTTCTTTTCCATGAGGATGGTCTTGGTCCCTGTCTCCTGTACAATGTCACGAACCTCCGTCCAGAGTTCATCAGGCACTCTATCAATCAGATCCAGTCCCTTAAATCTATTTCTCACTTCCACTGCATAATCATAAGGGATTTGATTGAGGTCATATCTGAATGGTCTAGTGGTTTTCCCTACTTTCTTCAATTTAAGTCTGAACTTCGCAATAAGGAGTTCATGATCCGAGCCACAGTCAGCTCCTGGTCTTGTTTTCGCTAACTGTATACAGCTTCTCCATCTTTGGTTGCAAAGAATATAATCAATCTGATTTCGGTGTTGACCATCTGGTGATGTCCATGTGTAGAGTCTTCTCTTGTGTTGTTGGAAGAGGGTGTTTGCTATGACCAGTGCATTCTCTTGACAAAACTCTATTAGCCTTTGCCCTGCTTCATTCCGTGCTCCAAGGCCAAATTTGCCAGTTACTCCAGGTGTTTCTTGACTTCCTACTTTTGCATTCCAGTCCCCTATAATGAAAAGGACATCTTTTTTGGGTGTTAGTTCTAAAAGGTCTTGTAGGTCTTCATAGAACCGATTAACTTCGGCTTCTTCAGCATTACTGGTTGGGGCATAGGCCTGGATTACTGTAATATTGAATGGTTTGCCTTGGAAACGAACAGAAATCATCCTGTCATTTTTAAGATTGCATCCAAGTACTGCATTTCGGACTCTTTTGTTTACCATGATGGCTACTCCATTTCTTCTAAGGGATTCCTGCCCACAGTAGTAGATATAATGGTCATCCGAGTTAAATTCACCCATTCCAGTCCATTTTAGTTCACTGATTCCTAGAATGTCGACATTCACTTTATGGTGTTTTTTTAATTTTTTTTTATTTTTTCAAAAACAATTTTAGGAATCTTTACTTAATAACAACCTTATCTTAAAATGGAGTAACTTTGGTTTTACAAGCAGCAAGCAAAGTACAGAAGCAAAAATGCATTACAGGAGCATTAAGTTCTACATGAGGTCATAGCGTCTAATCTGAAATCACACCCATAATATCATTTTTCAGGATATCTGGGAAATAGTTATTTCCCAGGATGTCTGAACCATAGCTACTCTATTTTGACTTTTAATTGTAAAAAAAAAAATTTTTTTTTAATAGCCAAAGCAGATTCACCATTAATGACGTCAGTGTTTTTCTAGGTATGAGAAGATGCAAGAATTGGAACTCATAAAACCTTTTTCTGAAAAGATCTAACTATCTGAAGGCCTGTTCTGCCAGTTTTTTTTTTTTTTTTTCAGAGCACAGAGTGCCTCATTCCTGATTTTCACCCTGAACTTCTTTCAGGGGGTGTTGAAGGTCAGCAGCTTGCAATGGTCATGATGTAATCTTTGTAGAGGCAGCTGGCAAGTACCAACTTCCAGTCAGCAGGGTCCCTTCATAACCACATATCTGACCATGTGAGACCATTTCATGGCCATTGTGTCCTGTGGTGCTGGGAAGGCTCATTCCCAGGTCTAGGGAAGTGATGGGCCACTCAGTGTGCTAAAATTGGAGCAGGCCTTGCAAATAGCAAAAGTCTCTGAACCACTGTCTTACTAGCCTCCTGATCCAGGAAAATATTTCCTCTTGTTGCTTTTTCCCATACCCAGAGTCACTTTATTACAATTATTGATCTCGTATGGAACTGTCAGTTCAACATTATATCACAGGCTCAGTGAAACAAGTGACATAGAAAATAATATAGCCATAGCTAGCAGTTATTAGTCAAATAAGAATTATAAGTCAAGAACTTTCATTAGATAAAGCCTGGTATACCCCAAGTCACCTGACTTCATTCGTTAAATGATTATAGTCTGGTGTTAATCTCCTGGCTGCACATTATGGAGCATCCGACCTTTATCTGAAGATTGGTGATTTTTTTTAAAGTAACTTTTCCAATTAGTTTTACGATGTTATTCTCTGAACCTCTCTATGTATCATGTACTATGTCACTTCAGTCTGTTCATTAATTTTAGGTGGCTTCATTTTATTACTACTGTTTTTTGCCATTTGAAAGCATTAAAATGCTAGAGAATAATAACCTTGAACAGAAAAAGCCATGGCTAAATCAGCTCTGATATTTTCTGGATATTGATTCTCTAATTGGATTAGAGTCTGCCTTTGACAGCATTCCAACAAGGTAAAGGGCCAGACCATGATTCAGGACTGGCTGGATCCCTTCCCAATAACCATGAGTGAAGCTCATTCATTCAACCAACACCGATGAAGGGTCTACAGTGGGCCTGGCTCTTGGTGCTGCTGTCCTTGCCCGCACATGCTTTTCAGTGATGGGGTGAGCAGACAGGAAAGACAGCATGAGTTTTGGAATCTATTCTAATCTGTTCTCACATCTGCCTCAGAGGGGAAGAGCCTCTGAGAATTACCGAGAGAAGGGAAATGGCAGATGACCCAAGAAGTGTTACTAAGGCTTTGCTGTGTACCTTTGAAATCTAGGTGATGCCTGGGTGACAGTCTACACTTAATGGGAAGTATTGGACCAGGCTCAGGACCTTGTGGTTGCCCCAAGGGCCCAGAGCATGATTGTAGAATTAGTTTTCCAGTGGGGTTTTAAGCCTACAAGTCTGGAAGATAGCTTCTGAAACTGCAGCTGATGGGGAAAAACATTTCATGAGATTTTGAGATATATTGGAAGCCTTGTGGATCTTTCACTGAAATGTTCACTGCTAATATTCATGCAGAACTGGACAGGAGATCTCTATTTCAAAAAAATATTAATTGGTTGCTATTACTTTTTTTCAATTAAATGTTCATAGACTTTTGTGATTAGATATGCAGTTTGGGCAAGCCAGGTTTTTCTGGAAGGCTGTGTATCCTGTCATGCTTTCCCACTCATCTACCCTCATCCTGGTTCACTAGGAGTAAGCTGGGCATTTTGCACCTGGAAATAAAAATTAGGATCAAACACTTAGCATGTATGAAGTGTTTTTAGATCCCTTACTTTATTTAAACCTCGCATCAACACTCTGAAGTAGATACCATGCTAGTGACATTTTGCTGAGGATCAGAAAAGCTTCCACTCAGAGGCAGGATTTAAATCCAATCATGTGAAATTCTAAAATGCAAGTTGTGGTCACCAAATGCAGCTGTCCTGCCGGGGACCTGAAACACATGGGGCGAGGTTGACTGACCTGTTCTCAACAATGTTTACTGAAATATCAGCATTGTTTCCATGAGTAGATGCTACATGGGACAATAAGGTGTTACTTAGCATCTTCATCCAGCCTCACATTGTAATCCATAATGCTGTTAATTTCTGGGTGAGACTGCTGCCCATTGTTACAGATTTCAGCATTTTTGAGAAGCAGAAACTGCATTGGACCTGGTTATCTTAACCTGTTTCACTATTGTGCGAGCTTCCTTGATCCTCACCTGTTAGGGTGGGTGGCCAGAGTGTTGCTGTCATTTAGCTCATTGGTGAAGACGTGGGGGGAGCTCTGAGGAAGGCCCTCAACACAGCAGAGTCAGGGACTTCACTCTTGGCTCAGTGGTAAGGAATCCACCTGCCAATTCATGAGATTCAGGTTCGATCCCTGGGTCAGGAAGATCCCCTGGAGAAGAAAACGACAACTCACTCCAGTGTTCTTGCCTGGGAAATCTCAAGGACAGAGAAGTCTGGTGGGTTACCATCCATGGGGCTACAAAGGAGTAGGACATGACTTAGCAACTAAACGACAAAGAGTAGAGGCAAGAGAGAGAGACCTGCAGGTGGCCTTTCGCTGGACTATGATTTTACCATATATGCAGTCTTAAAGAGATGTCTGGGGTTTTAATTCTTTAAAAAGGAAAATGTAGAGTGAAAACTGAAGGTAAATTGCTTTTCAAAAGAGGGGAAAAAAACCCATTATACACTGAGTCTTAGTGATATAGGGAAAATCCTTGAGTTAACCCAGGGCCTACTCCATAACTAGAAATAGCAATTAAATAGAGCTGGGCTTTGTAAGAATTACGGTGAAATAAAAAGAAATTGTGCCCAATGGGCCCTGCTGACTTCTATTCTTTATCTGATAATCATCAAAGAATTGAACAAGAAAAGTAAAACTGTATTCTAACAATGGCTCATTAATTCACACATGGCTTCTAATATTTTATCTATCCAGTTGTGTCCTTTGACATCCCACAAATCATCATGACCTTCTGGTTGGCAAATAAAGTATATTAGTTGCATCTGCCAAAAAGTTCTGTAATGTGTCTCCAATATACTTCAGTATTGTACAAAATATCTTATTGTTAGTTTTTTAAGACCTACCTTACAAACTTGTACTTTCTTCACAAGCAGGATATATTTCTGCATTTTGAGGTGTATACAAAGTAATGAATACCACTGAGGAGGGAAAATCTTGACCAATACCTTTGTAGTATCTAAAAATATGCAAATTTTCTCTAAAACAAAGTTACTTCTTGGCTGTATTCCTATAAGTAAAACTATTTCCCATCTGCATGACAGTTGAATTTTGGTGGCTCTTTTTCCCCACCCAGTCAATACTTTTGACTTTTTTTTTTCTGAAATGAGCCTCCAATTTAAAATTAAACTTGGCAGGTAAAAATTTATATTGGGTCTATCGTGTAACTGTGAAATCTTGGGATGACTTTTAAGGCTGGCCTGTATTTCCTCATATTTCTCAAAGTAGGGATGGCATAATGATACTCCTGATATTCATATCTTTCTGTTTAAACAAAATGTGGACTAACTTGAACATGAAGCTCTGTAGTGACTAATAGATAGATACTTTATTATGGTATATATCTTTTCTATGTAAAAGATAAAAACAATATATAACTTTTATTTGTTCCTTCCTTTATATACCACAAATTTATTCAAGTAAGTGTCAGGTACTTATAAAGTTCCAAATGATGCTTTTACAATTTGTAAAATACTTTCAAGTACATTATAACCTTTAACTTTCCAGATGTTCATGAAGTAACAGTGAACACCAAAGACATAGCTAATTAAAGAATTATTTGACTTAATTTTCTATTTTTATTTGCTTCTTAATTGTATATTGCATCATGGCTAATTTACATATCTGAACACCTGCTGCTTTGCATAGTTGGACATAACTGTGGTAAATTTTAGAGCTGACAATTTAAAGATTGATATAAAAATGAATTTCCTCAAGAAGAGGATTAGGATTTTGCCTAAGGGAAATTGGTATTTTCTCAGTCTGTGATTGCACTGGTGAAGCTTAGAAAATAATTTGAGGCTCTGAATATATTTCTATAGAATTCTTGCTCTAAGGAATGAGAAGACTTTTGTGGGTCCTGATGGATTGTACAGGAGATGCACTGATGTACACTGTCTAGGAGGTAGAAGGCAGACTGTGAAAAGTGTTCTGTGGACTGTGATAGAGACAGAGACCCCAACACAAGGCCAGAAACATGATGGTGAGGCCAGTTGGGCAGACTCTGCAGTATTCCAGAGCAACACGTTTTACTTCTCTAAAGAACATTTCTATATCTAAAGTATAGAATGGGAGAAAATGCTATGTTGAACTTTTTTCCCCCCTAAAATTGTGAAAGGAGAATCTCCTAAATTTGAAAATCATAATAAGGTACTTTTTTGCAATAGGTAACAACCTAATAAAGAGAAGAGGTTGGATCACTGGTAACACTGATAGTTTGGCTTTACTGTGCTAAATATTTCAATAGTGATATTTATTTCTTTGTAGTAGCTAAAGGAATGCATTTGTATGTGTTGTTTCCTTAAGTTCATAAACAAAACATATTAAATGTGACTGTAGAATACATGTTGGATTTTTGAGGAATGTCAAGTTTATTTATTACTCAAAGCTGGCAACGTTCCTATGACCACACTGAGTGCCAGTGGAAAAGAACAGTGCCATTTCAATGCCAGGAGGATATCTCTGATGGTTCTTAACTTATGAGATGTAGACTAACTTGGTGTATTTTTTTTCAATGGTAGGGAGGAAAAATGAGAGGCCTGCCTTTGCACCTCTTGGAGAGATTGATGGTTTGATGGGAATAGCTAAGGATCACATGATGCTACATGAATTAAAATAGAAGATTCTGAGGGAAGTTAAATGCATAAAAACAAACAAATAAAAAAATAATATAGATGAATCAGATCTAGAGAAGCAGTAGGAAGTATTCAGGATGGTTGTAGCCCATAGGTGACAGGAACATTAAAAATGGATACATGATGCCAGAAAGAGAATATAAGAAAGAGAACTTTTCTTATATGTGACCTCATCTATATTAAAAGTTTTCATGTAAAATGAAAATAATCTAGGGGGAGTATATTTTGGAAGATGTACTTTGTGGTAGTGTGGAATACAAAGGAAGTTTTGGGGTTTTTATATGTGTAAGAGATATAATCATAGGTGTCCATGTGAACAAAAGATAATTAAAGATAGAAAAGTCTGTTTTCCTTTTGCAAGCTGTACATCTTCTCCTTAGGTCTTTTGTAGCAGACACTTTGTAGTTCCAAATCTCTGGGCCTGTAAAGATTTAACTTTATTTCTGCTTATGATTTACTTAAAAAGGTTGACTGACTTATTGGACCTGCAGAGAATAGCAAATTTAGTTTGGATATTACATTTCATTTCTTAAAAGTCCCATGTATCTCATTAGACTTACCTGTGATTAAACTTGATGAAATATATGCTATGTTTATGCAACTTAAATAGGGAAAAATATTTGTGGTCTTGCTTTAAATTAAGCGTAGTAATGCAAAGCATGAACAGGATATTAATGAGATCATTAGCATTTCTGGGAATAATGCAGTTTTAGTCAATATAAGATGATTATTTATGGTCGGATTTATCCATGAGGTAAAAGAAGCCAGGGTATCTATTCCAATGGAGGTTATAACTGGCCTTAATTAAAAAGTTAAAAAATATAGTAATGATCTATACTGAAGGCAAATTTATGGTAGACATGAAATTATTTGGAACATGTTATGTGGGAGGGCAGTTTAACTTTTTCCTTCACATTTTATTCTTGAGTTAATTAAGTATAAAATGTCAGGTGCTAGTGCTTAGATTTTAGACAACACATTGGACTTAAAACACTAGGGACTATTACTAGTGTTTTATTTGGTTTTGCAGCAAAAAAAAAAAAAAAACTTTAAAATGATAGTGTGTTTAGAAGTGTTTTTTGTAGCCCTAGGTTTTTAGGATTCAGTTCCTAGAGTTTTGGAGATGTAACTTTGATCTAGAGAGATGTTACTTTTTTAAAGAAAATCTTGTTTGTTAAATTTGCCTGATGAGTGACAAAGCTTATAAAGAAAATGAGGTTTGCAAATGCATGATTTATGTATAATGCCTTAAATTACACTTAATTTTGTAAGATATATTGGGCTTTTTTCCCCTTAGAATATAACAAATTTAATTAAGTTTCTTGTTAAATCTTAGCCTTCTATAATAAAAAGAGAATGAGAAAATCCAGATACATAAAAAGTCATTCAAATAAGTTTCATAGAAATGATTCTAACAGGATCGGTGATGGCCGTTGACTTGGTGGCTCCTCTCTGAAAGTCAGCCTGAATCACTAATATTTGTGATTTCCTTTTGTCTTGGAGTTCTTTGGGCAGATACCTCAAGGAGGAGTAATAATTAAAAGTTGGGGTGTATGGTAGGAGAATAGAAGAAAGGAAGTTGAAGGAATTTGAATAAGGCGAAGTAAAGCTCCCAGACAGCAGGTTAACAAGGCACCAGCTAATGATGACCTAATTTCAACTTGTGCAGGTTTATCTTGAAAGTCTGTAGCAAAAAGAAAGAAGTAAAAACAGCTAGTAGCGGTCTCTTGACTAGACGAAAGAGGGCAACAGCTACCATTGACTGTTCCCAGCAGGGCCTGACACAGAGTTGTGTTCAGTAAATGTTGAATGAAGAAGAGCAATACCAGATGAATGAAGCACCAAGCCTGGTTAACAAATCTACTTTGCTGAGTGCATTCTGGGAAAAATAGTGCGGTTTGAGTCCTACTGGTAGCAAAATCAGGCTGATAAAATATTAACGAAAAGAAAACCCAAACCAACTCACTGCCATAATTATTCTGAACCAGAGCCCAGTTAAGCCCTTTAGAGTTGACCTACTTCAAGTGGGGTCTGCAGACCAGCTGTGGTGTGCCACGAGAGTGAATGTTTGGAGATCTTTATAGCCGTTTGGGCAATTTTATGTAGCTTGGATCAAATACTGAAAAAAGTTTAGGCTTGTATTTTATATATGAAAAAAAGGGAAGGTGAAAGGGTTAGCCACTCAGTCACATCTGACTCTGCAACCCCATGGACTGTAGCCCGCCAGAATCTGTCTATGGAATTCTGCAGGCAAGAATACTGGAGTGGTTAGCCATCTCTTCTGCAGGGGGTCTTCCCAACCCAGGGACTGAATCCAGGCCTCCTGTATTGCAGGCAGATTCTTTACCACCAGGGAAGCCCTATTTTAATATATATCTATTTTAATTATTTTTTGAGTAATTAATTTTTAATTTAAATTTATAATTATGTCAGTCCATGATGGATTGGGGAGAAAAAACAACAAAGCTGTTCCTTCATCACTGATCATTAGAAAAACAAGCTCTGAAAGCATTGTTCTATTTCTCCATGCAATTTGCAATTTTAAAAATTCTAAACTTTTTTTTGAAATGGTACAAAGCAAATTCTTCCTAGTTTCCTGCTCTCTCTGTGTCTCTCTGGGCCCCAAGGACAGGCTCTGTCTGCCTCTTGGTTAACCTAGCCCTGCATATACAGGATGATCCCTGAATACACAGGTACAGAACTACTAGTGACTTGCCAGTTTCTGCCTGCCTGCAATATCTTTGTTAGCCCCTGGGGCAGTTCAAGGACAACTGAATCCATGTAGGTGTCTGTTCTCTCTTTAACCAGGAGGTGTTTTCTCCTCCTGTAGGGGTCCTATAATCAAGGCTTTATTAGGGTTAGTTCTTGGTAATGGATCCCTATTCCTAACCAGGTTAAGACTAGAAACCAGGTTAAGGACTAGGAACATAACAAGGAGGGAGCGAAATGCAGGAAAATATAATTTAACATGCAGTTATTGGGATTTTTATAATTTTCAATTCCGAGCCGAATAGCCTGCACTGGAGAGATTCTTTGGATTGCTCTGTCAGATGGGATAAATCTTTTTGCTTGAAAAATTAGCAGGGGAATTAAATGAGCATCTGCAGTTTCAGAGCTGATACACCCAATTCCACACTTCTGACTCTGTTAGAATTCCCACTGATTTTAATGATATCAAAGATTCAGTCTGTCATACCTAGATGAGAACTGGCCTTATAATAAAATGCACCTGAAGCTAGTGGATTTTATTGGTAGGTATGATAATACCAATCACCTTGGGGGAAAATACTTGTAATTGACTTAACCTTTGCTGTTTATAATTAATCATCCCTTCTGAAATAAGATGATTCAATATAGTCTGTCCAGTATGTCTGAAAACACATAGAAGGCTAGCTGGCTACAGAACAAAGTAAGCTGAGTTCTTTATTCTACCTTTCCTTTCTAAAATCAATAAGGTACACAGTTGTATTTAAGTATTCAAGGATGGTCTAACAATTGAATATGGCACTTCAGGTAATTTGCTCATACTAATACTAGAGATCAGATTTGGAGCACTTCCTTTACAGGGGTGTGGGAGATTCATGATGGCTCCATCTCCCATGAAAGACACACTAGTTCCCCCATTGGCATCTCAGTCTCCTCACTTATAAAATAAGATTATTGTTGTTCAGTCACTCAGTTGTGTTTGACTCTTTGCGACCCCATGGACTGCAACATGCCAGGCTTCCCTGTCCTTCACCATCTCCTGGAACTTGCTCAAACTCATGTCCATTGAGTGGTGATGCCATCCAACCACCACATCCTCTGTCACCTACTTCTCCTGCCCTCAAGTCTTTCCTAGCATCAGGGTCGTTTCCAATGAGTTGGCCCTTTGCATCGGGTGGCCAAAGTATTGGAGTTTCAGCTTCAGAATCAGTCCTTCCAATGAATATTCAGAGTTGATTTCTTTTAGGATGAACTGGGTTGATCTACTTGCTGTCCAAGGGACTCTCAAGAGTCTTCTCCAGCACCAAAGTTTGAAAGCATCAGTTCTTTGGTGCTCAGTCTTTTTTATGGTCCAAATTGAACTTAAACCTCTTCAAGATCTCTTTTGATTTTCAGCTTATGAAAATCCCTTTTATTTATTTTTTCAAGCTTTTAACTTTTTATTTTGTATTGGAGTATAGCTGATTAACAGTGTTATGTTAGTTTTAGGTGAATGGTGAAGGGATTCAGCCATACATATACATGTATACATTCTTTTGAGCTTCCTTGGTGGCTCAGATGGTAAAGCGTCTGCCTGCAATGAGGGAGACCCGGGTTTGATCCCTGGGTTGGGAAGCTCTCCTGGAGAAGGAAATGGCAACCCACTCCAGTACTCTTGCCTGGAGAATCCCACGGAGGGAGGAGCCTGGTAAGCTACAGTTCACGGGGTTGCCAAAAGTCAGACACGACTGAGCGACTTCACTTTCACTTTCATACATTCTTTTAAATTATTATTGAGTACGTTGTGCTCACACTCAGTTATTCAGTTGTGTCCAACTCTTTTTGACCCTCTGGACTGTAGCACATCAGGCTCCTCTGTTGATGGGATTTTTTCAGGCAAGAATACCAGAGTGGGTTGCCAGTTCCTCCTCCAGGGGATTTTCCTGACCAAAGCGTTGAACTACATCTCCTGTGTCTCCTGCATTGCAAGCTTATTCTTTACCATTGAGCCATCAGGGAAGCCTGACTGAGTACCTACTAGATAACAAACAATGTGCTAGATGCTGTGGAGAATATACAAGAGATGATATTTTGATGTGTACATACTTATATCACATCCTAATAGGGATCTCAAGATACATATGCAGTATTTGTGCTTTAATTAATGAGCAAAGTCACAGACATCTCAGAGCTCCTTTGTACTTTATGAAAGTGTTAGTCACTCAGTTGTGTCAGACTCTTTGTGATCCCATGGACTGTAGACTGCCAGGCTCCTCTGTTCATGGAATTCTCCAGGCAAGAATATTGGAGTAAGTTTCCATTTCCTTCTCCAGGGGATCTTCCTGACCCAGTAATTGAACCCAGGTCTCCTGCACTACAGGCGGATTCTTTGCCGTCTGAGCCACTAGAAATCTCAAGTGCTACAGAATTTGAGTGTCTGGGATGCGGTAAGGGATGGATTAATATAGAGCTGCTAAAAGTAAATGGTTAAAAATCAAACACTTCCCTAGAAAACATAAATAGGTAATTCCCTCCCACCCCCAGTTTAAAAATATATGATAGGATGTGTAAGATAATTAGTAACTAAAGGAATCAGATGGTAAGAATTTTTCACCTTGTAGGTAGTTTGGATAGGTTAGGTTTGCTGAGCAGCAGACACCTAAATTTTACAGGCTTGGTACAACATGATTTTTCACTTGGGATGCAATCCTCTGTGGGTAGTCTGGAAGATTCTCTGGGGCATAGCAAATAGATGGGGAAACAATGGAAACAGTGACAGATTTTATTTTCTTGGGCTCTAAAATCACTGTGGATAGTGACTGCAGCCATGAGATTAAAAGATGCTTGCTCCTGGGAAGAAAAGCTATGACAAACCTAGACAGCATATTAAAAAGCAGAGACATTACTTTGCCTACAAATATCCTTACAGTCAAAGCTATGGTTTTTCCATGTGTGGATGTGAGAGAGCTGGACAATAAAAAGGGCTGAGCACTGAAGAAATGATGCTTTTGGACTGTGGTGCTAGAGAAGACTCTTGAGAGTCCCTTGGACTTCAAGAAGATCAAACCAGTCAATCCTAAAGAAAATCAACTCCGAATATTCTTTGGAAGGACTGATGCTGAAGCTCTGATACTTTGACCGCATGATGTGAAGAGCTGATTCATTGGAAAAGATCCTCATGCTGGGAAAATTTGAAGGCAGGAGGAGAAGGGGATGACAGAGGATGAGATGGTTGGATGGCATCACTGACAATGGACATAAGTTTGAGCAACCTCCAAGAGATGGTGAAGGACAGAGAAGCTTGGCATGCTGCAGTTCATGGGGTTGCAGAGTCTGACATGACTGAGTGACTGAACAGGTAATATTTATGATATTTATCAAATATTTTTAAAATAGGTAGAGTTATGAGGACATGGGCTCTTTTTGTGCACTGATAGTGTATATGAATTGGCTCAAGTTTGATAGGTGGTCATTGTAAACAATTAATAAAATATACTATTGCTTGAGGGTTTCCCCAGTGGCTCAATGGTAAAGAATCTGCGTGCAGTGCAGGGGCTGCAGGAGATGTGGGTTTGATCCCTCGGTGGGGAAGATCCTCTAGAGGAGGGCATGGGAACCCACTCCAGTATTCTTGCCTTGAAAATCCTATGGACAGAGAAGCCTGGTGGGCCACGGTCCATAGAGTTGCAAAGAGTTGGACATGACTGAAGTGACTTAGCTGCACGCGCCATTGCTTGGACCCAGCAATTTCAGCAGTGATTCTAGGTAACACTTATTGAGCTCTTACTCTGTACCAAGTACTATACCGAGATGTCTACACGCTTTATTGGGCTTCCCTGGTGGCTCAGATGGTAAAGAATCCACCTGCAGTGCAGGAGACAGTAGACCTGGGTTTGATCCCTGGGTCAGGAAAATCCCCTGGAGAAGGGAATGACTACCAACTCCAGTATTCTTGCCTAGACAATTCCATGGACAGAGGAGCCTGGCAGTTTACACAGTCCAGGAAGTTGCAAGGAATCAGACATGACTGAGTGACTAATACTTTTGCTTTCATATTTGCACATTTAATTACCTTTAGTGCTTACTTTTAAGAGTTTAATCCTAAGAAGAAAATAAGTAGACATATGCATAAAAATTTTAAAAGGAACTTTCTTATTTTTAAGAAGAGGAAACATGCTTTAATAAAAGGAAACGACAGCAGGAAGGGACATATACACCAAGAAGGAACTATTTAAATAGCATATGTATCCAGTGGAGTACTATAATATGCATCTCTGTTCTTGTCCATTACCTATTATTTAGCGAAAAAAAAAATTACAAGGAAGCAAGTATAACAGTTACATAAAAATATACAGGAAAATGTTTGGAAAGATAAACACTTGATTTAAAAAAAATATAGTTCCCTCTGCATTGTAAGTAACAGAATCCTGAATCTCTTACAATGAGTATGTGTTTGCTTCAAGATGAATATAAAACAAATTTATTTTAAAATGAACTGTACTCATTTATTTTTATTGCCTCAGTTTCCAAAAGACAGCATCAAACATTATGTACATATAGAAGACAGGTGTAAGAGAGATTTTGCCTTTAAAAATCTAATCATCTTACAAGGAAAAGTTTTCATGTTTTAATTAGAAAGGAATATAAGATAGTGTAGTATATTGCTCAATCTGTACAGTACAAAGGAAAATTGCTGGAGGGGGTCAGAAATGAGAATGAACATTACCTTGAGTTACTGAGAAAAACTATGGAAGAAAAACAGACTGGGTCTTCATGATTAACTGTGGTTGAAAAGTTGAGAGGAAAGGGAAATCATACCCAAAAAGTGCTGTATATAATGGTAGGAATTGATGTGGTGTTTAAGGTCAAACCCCCCCTATTTTCAGAAAGTATTATCAGGAGTTAAGGAGAGAAGGGATTATCCCATTACCTGAAATATGCTAGACCTTCTCTCACTAGAGATGTGCACCATTGTATCTACAGGGGATCTGTTCTAGGACTGGCCTTGGACACTGAAGTCCGTGGATGCTTAAGTCCCATAGTTGGTTCCCTGTATCTATGGAATCTGCATCTGCCCATTCACTCAACTTCAGATCATGTAGTACTTTATTTACTAAAAGAAGAAAAAATTCGTGTAAGTGGATTGGTACAGCTTAAAGCTGTGTTGTTCAAGGGTCAAATGTACATAAAAACATTTCCTTGAAAGAAAAATCTTTAAGACTGCTTATGGTTAAGAAACTTAATGTCAGGAAGATCTCTTTTTTCTCTTTTTTAAAGTCATTCTCTCATTGAAAAAAGTAAGTTAAATACAATTTGAGGCTTATATGAGTAAGAAAAACAGTTATTGGCTTATTTATTTAAACTAGCTTTTTCTTCTCTCTCCCTCCAGTACATGTTCCAAGGTAATCAAATCAAAAATTCTTTTCTGTATTACAAACAATATATTATCTCTTGAAGAATAAAAGTCAATGTAATTATTAAGAGTAAATTTCTTTCACTTCTTGGGCAAACTTCTGGCACTCAGGTGGAAAGGATTTATGTTCCTTATTGACTGCACAGATAAACCACTTTTTATATTAAGCTGTATTATATAGGGTCCTGGATTAAGCAACAAATTTTATTACTTGTTTAGTTTTGAACATTTTAACTGTGAGTTGAAATGTCCAGGTCCCAAGAGGAGGATTTTCTTATGTCTTTTAATGTTGATTTGAAGAAGCTGGAACATCTCCACCATGGAATGAAAATTCCTAAAAATATTTGTACTATAATGTTTGCTAAAATGTAGCAAGTCAGAGTATTCTTTGTGGAGGATTTCTTTAAATAGTAAGATAAATTTATTTTTTATTTTCAAAATTTCTTAAAAGTTTGTTTTATTGAAGTATAGTTGATTTATAATGAGCTAATTTCTGGCATACAGAAAAGTGATTCATTTATATATATAATTGAATAGTTTTATATATATATATATTCTGTTTTCTGTCTATGAGGCTGTTTCTGTTAAGATAAATGTAAATAGTGATATGCTCCTGTATATCAAGAAAGTTGCTTAGACCTGAAACACTGAGCAGAACAATAAACAGGTTGGTTTTGATGATCCCACTTTTAAAGATATTGCTTTAATTATTTGAGTATATAACTTTGCTTTTTTTCTCTCGTAAAGGAGACATGAAAACAGTACAAGCAAATGGTGAAATATTAAGTTGGATGTGATTTTCCTATTCCAATTTTAAATGTTCTCAAGGAAAATTAAATGATGCTGATTGTAGCCCCAAGTTCCTATTGTGTTGCAGTGCTAAATAATAAAAACAAAATATATTTTCACAACCCAGCAGTGCGACAGAGCTGCAGTTGGCTCAGCCACATACAAAGAAGCCTTGTTTGGGCTGTAGTTTGCTATGGATGCTTTCTCTATTTATAGGCTCTCCAGTGAGGCCTTCTGGGGAATAACTACTCTGTGAAGCCATGCTTCTGTCAAAGGATCTGGAAAAAAAAAGGAAAGAAATCTCTGGCCTTGAACACACTAATCAATATGTAATGATACGACTGAATCAATTACTTCTAATTTTCTAGGTCTGTAAAATGTCAACTGTATGAATGTATTGGCAGGTTAAAAAATTTCCAAGTAGAACAAACGTGTAAATTCAAGAGAATTTTTAAAAATCTGTTTTATTCATGAATATCACATTTTATTTCAGATAAAAATTTATGGTTAATAGCATCTTCAGTGTGCAAATATCACCCTGTCAGTATTTCTTTTTTCTAACAATACAAGTCCTGATCTCTCTCTCTCACAGTGAAGAGTTTTCATTTGCAGTAACATCACCATGGAGAAAAGATGAACATTTATGAGGTAGCAAGTGTTGCAACTTGTGAAGATGCAATGTCTTTTGTTTAATCATTGAAAAAAAAAAGCTACACATTTTACATTGATAGGGATCTAGCAAAAATAGAACTTTTAAAATGTGAAATACTAGGAAATAGCTTATCTCTGAAACACTATCATCTCCTACAATTTGGGTCCTGCACTGGGTTCTCTGTGTGCACTTTGGTGATTCTCACATTCTTACATTCTAGTGGGTAGATCTTCCCTTCCACCAGCCCTTCCTTCTTTCTCTCTTTCCTTTTTCATTCCTTTATCCTTCTTTCAGCTTTCATTTTGAGAACTTTAAGAAATTATTATAAAATTAGTTCAGAATAATTTTTAAAAATTAGGATGAAAATAACTTTCCTCAAAATCAACCATCATTATATTTTCATATATTTTCCTTCAATTTTTTGAAACAAATATTTTGTTTTACCAAGTTGACATAATAATCTATGTTCAGTTTTATAACTTTCACTTTTTCACTTATGCCAAGAACCTTATAGTTTTATTAAAATCTCTTTAAAATTTTACTTACTTGTCTCCACAAAAATATACCATTTATTAAAAGCTTGGAAAAGCCTACATCTTTTCATCATTTACTGTGATTTCTCTTATTCTTTTAATCTTTTCCTATCAGTCACTTCAATCTCTATCATCTGAGAGTATCTGCAGGTCTCTCCCACTTTAAACATATCGTTTTGTAATCATATATCCCACTCTTAATTACCGCCCTTTCTCCTTCTCTTCGGAATCAAATTCTTATTCAGTTTTAAAGTCATTCTATATCCAACGCCCAAGGTAAGAGAAACCCAAATAAGACGGTAGTTATTGTGAGGGGGCATCAGAGGGCAGACACACTGAAATCATAATCACAGGAAACTAGTTGATCTGATCACATGGACCACAGCTGAATGTGGTCCACTGGAGAAGGGAATGGCAAACCACTTCAGTATACTTGCCTTGAGAACCCCATGAACAGTATCAAAGGGCAAAATGATAGGCTACTGAATGAGGAATTCCCCAGGTCGGTAGGTGCCCAGTGTGCTACTGGAGATCAGTGGAGAAATAACTCTAGAAGGAATGAAGGGATGGAGCAAAAGCAAAACCAATACCCAGTTGTGGATGTGACTGGTGATAGAAGCAAGGTCCGCTGCTATAAACAGCAATATTGCATAGGAACCTGGAATGTTAGGTCCATGAATCAAGGCAAATTGGAAGTGGTCAAACAGGAGATGGCAAGAGTGAACACAGACATTATAGGAATCAGTGAACTAAAATGGACTGGAATGGGTGAATTTAACTCAGATGACCATTATATTTACTACTGTGGGCAGGAATCCCTTAGAAGAAATGGAGTAGCCATAATGGTCAACAAAGGAGTCCCAATTGCAGTACTTGGATGCAATCTTAAAAACGACAGAATGATTTCTGTTCGTTTCCAAGGCAAACCATTCAATATTTCAGTAATCCAGGCCTATGCCCCAACCGGTAATGCTGAAGAAGCCGAAGTTGAACGGTTCTATGAAGACCTACAAGACCTTTTAGAACTAACACCCAAAAAAGATGTCCTTTTCATTATGGGGGACTGGAATGCAAAAGTAGGAAGTCAAGAAACACCTGGAGGAACAGGCAAATTTGGCCTTGGAGCACGGAATGAAGCAGGGCAAAGGCTAATAGAGTTTTGTCAAGAGAATTCACTGGTCATAGCAAACACCCTCTTCCAACAACACAAGAGAAGACTCTACACATGGACATCACCAGATGGTCAACACCGAAATCAGATTGATTATATTCTTTGCAGCCAAAGATGGAGAAGCTGTATACAGTTAACAAAAACAAGACCAGGAGCTGACTGTGGCTCAGATCATGAACTCCTTATTGCCAAATTCAGACTGAAATTGAAGAAAGTAGGGCAAACCACTAGACCATTCAGATATGACCTAAATCAACTCCCTTATGATTATATAGTGGAAATGAGAAATAGATTTAAGGGACTAGATCTGACAGATAAAGTGCCTGATGAACTCTGGATGGAGGTTCGTGACATTGTACAGGAGACAGGGACCAAGACCATCCCCATGGAAAAGAAATGCAAAAAAGCAAAATGGCTGTCTGAGGAGGCCTTACAAATAGCTGTGAAAAGAAGAGAAGCGAAAAGCAAAGGAGAAAAGGAGAGATATAAGCATCTGAATGCAGAGTTCCAAAGAATAGCAAGGAGAGATAAGAAAGCCTTCCTCAGTGATCGATGCAAAGAAATAGAGGAAAGCAACAGAATAAGAAAAACAAGAGATCTCTTCAAGAAAATTAGAGATTCCAAGGGAATATTTCATGCAAAGATGGGCTCTATAAAGGACAGAAATGATATGGACCTAACAGAAGCAGAAGATATTAAGAAGAGGTGGCAAGATTACACAGAAGAACTGTACAAAAAAGATCTTCACGACCAAAATAGTCACGATAACATGATCACTGACCTAGAGCCAGACATCTTGGAATATGAAGTCAAGCGGGCCTTAGAAAGTATGACTAGGAACAAAGCTAGTGGAGGTGATGGAATTCCAGTTGAGCTATTTCAAATCTTGAAAGATGATGCTGTGAAAGTGCTGCACTCAATATGCCAGCAAATTTGGAAAACTCAGCAGTGGACACAGGACTGGAAAAGATCAGTCTTCATTCCAATCCCAAAGAAAGGCGATACCAAAGAATGCTCAAACTACCGCACAATTGCACTCGTCTCACACGCTAGTAAAGTCATGCTCAAAATTCTCCAAGCCAGGCTTCAGCAAAATGTGAACCGTGAACTCGCAGATGTTCAAGCAGGTTTTAGAAAAGGCAGAGGCACCAGAGATCAAATTGCCAACATCCGCTGGATCATGGAGAAAGCGAGAGTTCCAGAAAAACATCTATTTCTGCTTCATTGACTATGCCAAAGCCTTTGACTGTGTGGATCACAATAAACTGTGGAACATTCTGAAAGAGATGGGAATCCCAGACCACCTGACCTGCCTCTTGAGAAACCTGTATGCAGGTCAGGAAGCAACAGTCAGAACTGTACATGGAACAACAGAATGGTTCCAAATAGGAAAATGAGTACGTCAAGGCTGTATATTGTCACCCTGCTTATTTAACTTATATGCAGAGTACATCATGAGGAACGCTGGACTGGAAGAAGCACAAACTGGAATCAAGATTGCTGGGAGAAATCTCAATAACCTCAGATATGCAGATGACACCACTCTTATGGCAGAAAGTGAAGAGGAACTAAAAAGCCTCTTGATGAAAGTGAAAGAGGATAGTGAAAAGGTTGGCTTGAAGCTCAACATTCAGAAAACAAAGATCATGGCATCTGGTCCCATCACTTCATGGGAAATAGATGGGGAAACAGTGGAAACAGTGTCAGACTTTATTTTTTGGGGCTCCAAAATCACTGCAGATGCTGATTGCAGCCATGAAATTAAAAGACGCTTACTCCTTGGAAGGAAAGTTATGACCAACCTAGATAGTATATTTAAAAGCAGAGACATTTCTTTGCCAACCAAGGTCTGTCTAGTCAAGGCTATGGTTTTTCTCGTGGTCATGTATGGATGTGAGAGTTGGACTGTAAATAAAGCTGATCGCCAAAGAATTGATGCTTTTGAAGTGTGGTGCTGGAGAAGATTCTTGAGAGTCCCTTGGACTGCAAGGAGATCCAACCAGTCCATTCTAAAGGAGATCAATCCTGGATGTTCATTGGAGGGACTGATGCTAAAGCTGAAACTGCAATACTTTGGCCACCTCATGAGACGAGTTGACTCACTGGAAAAGACTCTGATGCTGGGAAAGGTTGGGGGCGGGAGGAGAAGGGGATGACAGAGAATGAGATGGCTGGATGGCATCTCCGCCTCTATGGACATGAGTTTGGGTGAACTCTGGGAGTTGGTGATAGACAGGGAGGCCTGGTCTCCTGTGATTCATGGGGTCGCAGAGAGTCGGACATGACTGAGCGACTGAACTGAATTGAACTGATTCAAGCTTCTGCCTCCTCTGGTCACTATACAGCTTGCTCTGGAAAATGGCACCAATGACAGCCAATACACCCAATCACTGATTTCTTTGTAATCTTATCTGTGTCACTTTTTTTTGGAGGGCTGCCCTTCCTCTCCCTATCCCTTGGTGTGTTAGCACCCCCTGGGCTCTGTCCTGGCTCTTCTTTTCAATCTCCATACTCTCATACTCTCCTGTGATTACCGCTACACCCATACGTCCATTACTCTCGAGTACAGCTTTCAGATCCAACTTTCTTTTTATTGGTTATTACCACTTAGATGCTCCTCAGACAATTCCACCTCTTCATGTCTAAATTCTCTTTCTTTCTGCTTTATTTTCTCTTGGATTCCCTTTCTCTTACCTTCCTTGTTCCAGAGTCAAAATATCAGGAATCAATCATCCTTGTTCCTTCATCTCACCCATCTCATCCCCTCTGTTCAAATCATAAAGTTCTGAAAGAGAACCACCATTGCTTTACCCATGTCTGCTCTCCTCTCCTCCTCAAAGCCAGTGCTTCAATTCAGTCCTGTGACATCAGCCTGAGTATTCTCAGGTCCTGTTGCCTTGTTCCCCCTTTTCAGTAACGCTAGTTGTCTTCAATCTGTTTGCCAAACACCTACTTGAATCTCAAGACTTAGAACAAAGATTAACCCTATAAAATTTTTCCTGACTGTCATCTTTCCATTGTATAGCTGAACACTTCCGTCTTTGATTTTTTGCTACATTGTGCATACAGTTTTCCAGGGTGCTTATAGTCACAATGTATTTACATTAGATTGTAATACCATAAGGCGGGGATCATGTCTATAAGAGCATGTCTTTTTTTGACTTTGTATTTCTTGTGCCTGGAACACAGGAGATATGCAATAAGTGGTAAATGAATGAACAAATTGCTAGGCTTGTAATATTTAGTCTTTTCATTTATTTTGAATATTTTAAATTTACTACTTATATATACCTCTGTAAAGCATATCAAAGATCTTTAGTTGAATTTTTCATTCCTTCTTACAGATAGAAGTAATCCCTACAAGTTTAATTAATGAGACAGAGTAGGAACATTTTGAAGATTCTTAGTACATGTTGCCCAAATATGTGTCAGCTTATTTTTCAGTTTAATCCAAATTTTAATAAATGTTTGTTTTTAAACAATAACATAATGAAATCTTGGATTTTTTTTTCTCTAGTATCTTGCTGGGGAGCTATTCTGGGGATATATTCAATTTCTATTGGATTGGCCAAAAAATCTTGTTTGAGTTTTTTCATCAGTTCAGTTCAGTTGCTAAGTTGTGTCCGACTCTTTGTGACCCCGTGGACTGCAGCACACCAGGCCTCCCTGTCCATCACCAATTGCCGGAGTTTACTCAAACTCATGTCCATTGAGCCAGTGATGCCAACCAACCATCTCATCCTCTGTCGTCCCCATTTCCTCTTGTCTTCAATCTTTCCCAGCATCAGGGTCTTTTCAAATGAGTCAGCTCTTTGCATCAGGTGGCCAAAGTATTGGAGTTTCAGCTTCAACATCAGTCCTTCCAATGAACATTCAGGACTGATTTCCTTTAGGATGGACTTTTTGCATAAGATGTTAAAAATAAAAAAGCAAAAAACCTTGCACGAACTTTTTGGCCAGCCCAATATTTGCAAAGTGACAACAACATGCTGAAGTTGGTAATATTAAATTGCTATCCCTCAATGCTATAGAAAGTATGGAAAGTAGCATTTAATAAAAGCCAAATAGGCAATGTACAAAAGCTTAAGTTATTTCATTTCTTTTGTCATAGTAATAAATTCTTAGTGGACTTTGATTATTAAGACACAGTGCAAGGCCTACCTTTTTAACCTTCTTTTCTGAATAGACTATTGATTCAATTTAAACTGCTTTTTAAAAATTCAATATGCACATCTGGGGAGTTTGCTGCCCCTGTGCTTTACAGAAAAGTTGTGAGAATTAATACATTTACAGAGCATTATGTGCCTTTTAGATGAAAGGTTTGGTATAAAATACAACTCTAGCATTGTTATTTAAAAGCAAACTTCTTTGGGGAAAGAAAAAAGGATTCCACAGTAACTTTTGATTAAAAGTTATGTACTCCAGCATTTTTTTCCAAAGGTGATCTCCAAGGAAGCCTTGAAAATTGTACACTTTGCCATCTTCTGATATGATGCAGCATAAAAGAGAAGTGATATGGATTTATTTTTGTCCACCTATTTTAGTCAGTATGATTTTGTATTTGTTCTCAGCTCATCTTGGCAACTCTTAGTTTACTGTTGTATTTTACATAATTTTGAGTTATTTCTTGATTGATTTTATTGTTTAATTGGAACTGAATTCATGTGGCTAATTCCCTGGCAAACCTTTCTCTCTCATTCGCTCTCTCTTTTTTTCTTACAGAGCAGATCCCATGTGATCTGGAATGCATGGGGTTTTGGTAGCTATGGTAACCACATCATAAAACTTGATGGATGGCAGGTGCTTTACGCACTTCAACTATTAGAACCTTATGGGCACTCGATGGGTTCAGCCAAGAATGACATTTACCCACAGGGATCATAAAACAAAAAGAACCTTTACTCTTGATTTGGCAGTGAGGAGATAACAGACAAGTACTAACGAGGATGTAATGAAACTGGATGAGGATTACTCTGGTAAATACTGCTGAAAGGGAGAAACCTGCAGCTAAAGCAGAGGGTGTAGTTTAAATAGCAAAGCAGTGTAATCTCTCTCTACACTGTAAGTGCTTCTGGTAACAAATACTGTATTTGTATCTGTTATCTGTGAGTCTTGACACCTTGAGTTATCTGTGGGTGATAAATCAAATTTTAGGGATTATAAGTCCAGAACTTTTGAAAGTTGTAACATGTTTACCTGAAAGATGGAAAAAAACACATTTATCAAGTTTTTGATGACTTGGGGAGGGGGAATGAGGAGATGGTAGGTAGCCTGATAGATGACAGAATTGGGATTCAAAATCACTTGGATGAACTGAAGATGGTGTAACCCATGAAAATGTGGTTAGAATCAGGCAGAAAGATTTATGTTGGAAGAGCACAGGGGTCACACTTAAGGAGAAGCACTTTAGGAAGATATCGTGTATGCAAAGGAGACTAAAACTAAGCAGGGACTCATAACAGAAAATACTGTATTTAGGAGGATAGATCACCGAGTGCTATTTAATAAATCGAGAATTTCAGAAACTGGTGGGTTTGAGTAGAGAAACAAAATACTTGACGTTGTCCCAGAGGGCTGCAACAGTGCAGGGTCAAAGGAAATATGATAAAAGGCAAAATCAACACTGGCCTTCAAGAGCCTGTTTTTTGTCACTCAAAATGCCTGATCCTGATCAGCTGTTCCCTAGGTTAAAAGAAACAAACTACAAGTGGAGTAGGAGAGCTCTGGATGTCATCAGGACATTTCTAGGCAGTGAATTCTACTGATTATTAGAGAAGGTTTATTAGGAGAGATTTTGAAATCATTCTCTTTAAGCATCTGTAAAAGCAGGATGGTAATTTTGCGGTGAGAGGTAGAGAGATGACTCAGGCTGTAATGGGCTCCGTGCTTCTAAAATCCTCTTCAAAGTCTTGAAAACATGGTTCCATTTCTGATCAGGAAACATAACATTCTCAATTTTCTCAGTGGAGTTGCCTGTAAAATTCCACAGAGGGCAGATCTGCTTAGTCTAATTCATCATTTACTCTAATGTTCTAAGTCTCATGAGATTTCAATGGACCCCAGCATTGCGGTAAAATGTCCTCTTTGGACATCTGAATTAACTTGAGTAGATCATTTTTCCTTTTACTTCTCTCCTTACAGCATTTTGCACATTTAGTTTAGGCATTTATATAAGAAGTCCATCAACTTTCCAAGCTCTGTCATAATATGAGGACTTAGAATAGTTTCTCTGGCAGTTTTAAGAGTTATAAAAAACACTAAAGTGGCTTGGAGCCAATATAATGTTTTCCTGGACCTAGCTCAATTGTTTTCTCTATTGAATACAATTATTTGGAGCATTTTGGTTTTAATAAGGGTTGTGTTGGATTATGTAACATGAAACACTCAGAGTAGCCAAAGGAAAAAAAAAAACAGTAGTTTATCAGTTGTTGTTGTTGCTGTAAGTTGTCTGACTCTGCTACCCCATGGACTGTAGAGCACCAGGCTCCTCTCTTCCTGGGATTTCCCAGGCAAGAATACTGGAGTGAGTTTCCATTTCCTTCTCCAGGGCATCTTCCTGCCCCAGGGATCAAACATGCATTTCCTGCCTTGGCAGGGAGATTGTTTACCACTGAGTCACCTGAGAAGTCCAGTTTTTCAGTAGGCAATGAGAAAACCTCGTAGAACTGGAGGGTGATGGTACAACTGAGCCTCACTGAAGGGCTGGATTCAGGAAATGGAAACATGTTAGGTACAAAAGAATCCCGTCACACCTCCCCTTTTCCCCTGTGCCTAGAGTCAGATGTAGATTTTTTATATGACCACGGTTATTGATGTAAGATATTGAGTTCCAATGTCAAATTCTTGTGACTTCTTACCAGACTTTCTGATAAGATCATCTGGATCAACTGTGGCCAGGAGAGTCCAGGCATATGGCAGTGTCTTCTCAAAGTGTGACCCTCGGACAATCACCTGGGAATTTGTTAGATCTGCTGAATAAAAATTCAGGGGGTGGGGCTCTGAAATCTGAATTTTAATAAGCCCTCCAAGTAATTATGAAGCACCCTAAACTTTGGAAACCTCTGTAGGGTGACCAGCTTATTTTGTATTCCCTCTTGGTCTGAGCATTAAAAATCTAGCATCTTGGAAACCCCTCAGTCCAGGACACACTAGGACAGTTTCACCACTGTCTGAATTAACCACATAACAGTGGTGAATAGACAGGAGCTGCAGCTTCTCTTGTTTTGAAAATACAAGGTCAAAGTAATACATGTATAAATTAATTTTAATTTGTGAGAATTCAAATTTTGTATTAGAGAGCTCAACCAAGTCAGGGAAGTACTGTGTTGCCATGGATCATCAAAAGTATTTCATGATTGAACTCACTCAGGGGAAGGGTGAGAATGTTTGTTTCATTGTTTGTTCTTTCCAGAAGTCTGCAACTCAAGGGAGTTATCATTCTACATTAAATCAAAAACCTCTAAACACCTTCATCGTAATGAAAAAATCTTTCACAACGGACAGTTTGAAAAATGTAAAAGTTATTCTCCGTCACTGAGATTTTATGGGGAAAGCTGGTTCTAAGCACTACCTTTCTAAGCTTCCTAATAAATCAACACTATTGAAAACATTTAAAAGTGTCACTGTGGCATAGAAATTACCCCATAGAAAATTATGACTTTTTTTTTCGCTTTTCTATTGCTTCAAGAACACTTTACAAAATTACCAATGTCTGCCACTCCTCCAAACCCTATAGCAGATGTGAACAGAATCATATATCGGAAAACATGATGGCTGTGCATTCATAAGAAAGTCTTATAGAACAAAATGCATTAATGCTTCCTAGGTGTATTGGGATTTATAGTAAATCACCAGGAATCATATTCTAGGGGATTTAAAAGAGACTTAGAATCTCTTGACTTAAAAGACTTAAAGGAGAGCAGGTCTGAGGATTTATAGAGTTTACAAATTTGCTAATACTGAAAGCATTATTATTCTAGAAAGTCTTTATTAAGCAAAATAAATAACACCTTTTATCTTTCCAGAGGGAAACTTTAACTTCTAGGAGGAAAGTTCTTTGGAAGGAATGTGTTGCTTTCACATTCCATTCAATCAAAAAAAGCTGGCTGATGACATACTAAAGTTTAATTCTTTTAAGAGGCCCACTGGTGAGTCTTCATTTATCCTTGTCTGATTTATGAGTTAATCTTGGATCAAACAAAGACTGATAGGTAAACCTACATCAGTTGATGAAGTAAATATTCCACTAACACCTTGCAGTGAAATATTAACTTGTTTGGACATTTCTGAACCTTCAGATAAGTAAAATTTCCAGGAGGGAAGCTAGTCCCCTATTTCTATTGAGCTTTAATTATACTTTTGGTTCTAAACAAAGACCTGAGAGGGACTTTCTACTTTTTCATTAAATTACTGAGTTGGAAGAAAATTTAGACCATTAGATTCAACTTCCTAAATTTACATGAGAAAACTGGAACCATGGTTTGGCCAAGGTTACAAGGTTCAAGGTGCTCATCTCACAGGGAAAACACTGATAGTTAAATTTGATCCACCCAAAAGTCACTTATGTGAATTTCCCTCAAATTTTAGCCTATTGTTTGGAAAATAAAAAGTTTAGTTTGGGAAAGAGAGGCTCTAGAATTTAAAGGTATAATATGTACAAACTTGATAGGGTCATATCAGATATGTACAAACTAGAACTCTGTTCTTTTTCTAATAACTTATTTTCCTCTGAATCTTCATTACTGTTTCTCACAGAAGATTGAAAAATTATTTTTAAATTGAAGTATAGTTGATTTACCGTATTAATGTTAGTTTCCAGTGTACAACATGGTGAATCTAAATTTATAGATTATATTCCATTTAAAGTTAAATCTTTAAAAAGAAGAATGAAATTTTTGTTTTTATTTACTTTTAAACATTAAATTTTTTTTGTTGGAGTATAGTTGATTTACTATGTTGTGCTACTTACTGTCTGCTGTGGAGCAAAGTGAATCAGTTATATATATATACATATAACATATATCCACTCTTTTTATATTTTTCCCACATAAAAGTACTGAGTTTTCTGTGTTATGCATTTTATCTGCCCTCCCATTTCCCCCACCCTGCCCCCAGTGGACATAAGATTGTTTTCTACATCTGTGACTCTATTTCTCTTAAAATTTTTTCTTTCTACATATTCCAATCCCTTCCACCTTAAAACTGAATAGTTCTCAAGTCCAGTGGTTTCAAATATGCTTTTAGAGTCCAGTTTGGGTAAAATTGACTCAGTTACTGCTGGATTCCCAACACTGTTCAGTTGAATGGTCTTTCTTTTTCTCTTTCTCTGAGCCCACATCCCTCCTTCCTCATCTTCCTCTGGCAACGATGACATCTGAAGCCTGTAGTAAAACACCTGCCATGAGGAGAGGACTGGCCTGAATGTTCTTGTCCAAACCTTGGCTTGGTTTTTGGCACAGACCATATCTCACCAGTAGTAGCCCAGTAGTCACCAGGAGCCCTACAAGGTGACTCTTTTTGTTACTCTGCTCATAAGGCTCTTTAACTAATTGTGAGATACCCAGGGCTTCTAAGATGTCCAATACTCCAGCCAATGCTCGTGTGATTCTTTCAGCTTCTTGAGGGGCTCAGTGCCTCCATTATTCATGCTTTCAGCCACCATTTCAAGAAGATTGTCTGGCCACAAAAAGCCCTAATGGATCCTTCCCACATCCAAAATGGAAAGAGAGAGCAGACCCAGGCAACACACAGGCCTTTTCTTTTCTTACCTCTTTCAGGTTAGTTACCATTTCTCTTTGGCTCTCCTTTCATAATGCCCAGCATAAAAGGGCCCATTTGTGGGCTTTATTCCATAGCTAACTCCTCTGGGAACAAGAAAGCCCCTGGAATTAACAAATCTTTAAACTTCAGATCTCCCAGATTTCATGGCTAGATTGATTGAATGTTACCTTCTAATGGATAAAGATAAACATCTTCCTTCTTCAAACTCTTCAGGCTCAAAATCCATTTATTTCTCTTTTTTAATAGAAATATAGTTAATTTTGTGTGACCTTGTGGTGCAATGGTAGCATGTTCGACTCCAGATTAGAAGGTTGTGTGTTCAAGTCATGCTGGGGTCAGATTGGTTTTTGGGCTTCCCTGGTGGCTCAGACAGTAAAGAATCTGCCTGAAATGGAGGACACCTAGGTTCAATCCCTGGCTCAGGAAGATCCCCCAGAGAAGGGAATGGCTACCCATGGAATGGCTACCCATGGAGAATTCCATGGACAGAGGAGCCTGGCAGGCTACAGACCAAGGGTTTGCAAAGAGTTGGACACAAGCGAGTGACTAACACACACATATAGTTAATTTATAATATTTGCTAGTTTCAAGTATATATTAAAGTGATTCAGTATATGCACACATATATTCTTTTTCACATTCCTCTCCTTTATGTTATTACAAGATGCTGAATATATCAATAGCTCCATGTGCTACACAGTAGGTCCTTGTTTACCAATTTATGTGTAGCAGTGTATACATGTTAATCCCAAACTCCTAATTTATCTCCCCCAACTCCTCCCCTCGGAGAAGGCAATGGCAAGCCACTCCAGTACTCTTGCCTAGAAAATCCCATGGATGGAGGAGCCTGGTAGGCTGCAGTCTGTGGGGTCGCTAAGGGTCGGACACGACTGAGTGACCTCACTTTCACTTTCACACATTGGAGAAGGAAATGGCAACCCACTCCAGTGTTCTTGCCTGGAGAATCCCAAGGACAGGGGAGCCTGGTGGGCTTCCGTCTGTGGGGTCACACAGAGTCGGACACGACTGAAGTGACTTAGCAGCAGCAGCAGCAACTCCTCCCCTGCTACCCTTTTTGGTAGCCACATCACTTCATGGGAAATAGATGGAAAAACAGTGGAAACAGTGTCAGACTTTATTTTTCTGGGCTCCAAAATCACTGCAGATGCTGATTGCAGCCATGAAATTAAAAAAGACGCTTGCTCCTTGGAAGGAAAGTTATGACCAACCTTGATAATATATTAAAAAGCAGAGACATTACTTTGCCAACCAAGGTCCGTCTAGTCAAGGCAATGGTTTTTCCCGTGGTCATGTATGGATGTGAGAGTTGGACTGTGAAGAAAGCTGATCGCCGAAGAATCGATGCTTTTGAACTGTGGTGTTGGAGAAGACTCTTGAGAGTCCCTTGTACTGCAAGGAGATCCAACCAGTCCATTCTAAAGGAGATCAATCCTGGATGTTCATTGGAGGGACTGATGCTAAAGCTGAAACTGCAATACTTTGGCCACCTCATGCGACAAGTTGACTCACTGGAAAAGACTCTGATGCTGGGAGGGATTGGGGGCAGGAGGAGAAGGGAACGACAGAGAATGAGATGGCTGGATGGCATCACCGACTCTGTGGACATGAGTTTGAGTGAACTCCAGGAGTTGGTGATGGACAGGGAGGCCTGGCGTGCTGTAGTTCATGGGGTCGCGGAGAGTCGGACACGACTGAGCGACTGAACTGAACTGAACTGAAGTATGTTTTCTATGTCTGTAACTCTGTTTCTGTTTTGTGGATAAGTTCATTTGTATCATTTTTTTAAGATTCCACATATAAGTGATATCATATGTATTTGCCTTTCTCTAACATGGCAATATTTCATTATTTTTTTTATGTCCATTTCTCTCTTGAGTTGGTTAAAGAAAAAGGATTAGTTCTGACTCATTTACATCTTTGATAGATTTAGAGTTTAATTCTCAGTGCTAAAATCATATTTGAATTCATGTATTTTAGAATAAGTGTTATCTTACTTTAATTTTTTTGTAGGCAATAGCTTCTGAAGTAATCTATATCCTTTTAGTTTAGCCACCAGAGGAGGGAAGAAATCAGCAGGGATCTTGGGAGAATAAAAGAAGATTTTATTGATATTTATCCCTAGTTTCCTGTGGCTTTGGGTGATCCAGTGTGTGTCAGCAGAGAAACAGTAACCATCTGATACAATTGTAAAGATTTTGTAGCTGGCACACTTAATACCAGTCATTGATTAAGCAGTTTGGAAGACAGTGGGGAGAACCTAGGATTTTTTCATTTTATTTCATGGAACAGCTTTGAAAGATGAAAAAATAGGTAATTTTAGACATTAAGAGAGCATATTTCAAACACTAGCAAAACTCCACTAAAAAGTGGATCCTGTCCGAATGAAAGGATGGTTGACTCAGCAGAATGGTGTTTTTGACATACCATGACCAACATTTGGTGAGCTCTTACAGTTGGTCAAGCACTGTTCTACTTTATGCATAATAAATAATTCAGTCCTCATGACTCTTTGAGGTAGCTTTGTTATATTACCCCTTGTCAGTTTACAGATGAGGTGATCAAGACCCAGTGGGGTTAAGTATTTTGCTCAAGTATATCAGCAGGTAAGTGGCAGAGCTGGGATTATGAACCTAGATGTCTGTGCTTCTAGCCACTCTACCATGCTATTGGTTTCTCAAAGATACCAATATGTATCCTGATGGTTACATCTAACCATCAGGATACTTATACCAACCTGACAGTTGGGTATTAAGAAGGCAGCATATCATCCTACAGTGTGGTTGTCTTTTCTGGGCTGGACTGAGGGGCCCCACGTTGCTCCCATCTTAAAAAAGTGGTGATGCTATCATTTGCCTTCTCTAGATTTATTCCAGAATATGATTCTGGGGCCCACACAGAGTTTAATTCAGCATGGTGGGCTGAGGTTCTGCAATCTGCATACTTTCAGTGGTGCCCAGATGGTTCTAACGTAATACAGGTTTCTGGTTTGCTTTCTTTGAGTGCTCTCAGTCTAGTTTTAATCCTTATGTAATACTTTTCCACACATTTCATGCAAAGGGAACAGCAGTGCAAAGGCGCTGGAGTGGGGTGGGGATAAGATTTGCATGTTTAAAGATCAGGAAAAAGACCAGTGTGGCTGAGACTTGGTGAGAAATGGGAGAGGAATAGAAAATGTGACCACAGGGGTCAGACCACATAGTGCCTTTAGGCTATAGTATGGGTTTTGCTTTTAATACTACATAAAATAGGACACCATGGAGACTTAACTGCAGGGACTGCTGCTGCTAAATCGCTTCAGTCGTGTCCGACTCTGTGCGACCCCATAGATGGCAGCCCACCAAGCTCCCCTGTCCCTGGGATTCTCCAGGCAAGAACACTGGAGTGGGTTGCCATTTCCTTCTCCAATGCATGAAAGTGAAAAGTGAAAGTGAAGTCACTCAATCGTGTCCGACTCTTTGCGACCCCTGTGGACTGCAGCCTACCAGGCTTCTCTGTCCATGGGATTTTCCAGGCAAAAGTACTGGAGTGGGGTGCCATTGCCTTCTCCGGCGGGGACTAGCATGTCAAATTTAACATCTTAACCATCAAATGAAATTCAAGCAGGTTTTTCAAAATAAAATATTTTCTCTAGGCTCTCCATCTATGAGGAGATAGAAATCTGTGCTACTCTTTTGAAGATATTTAAGTTTCTTTAGATATTTCTTTCCACAAAGTTATTTTTAGCTTATGTTTTATATGCAATATCATATGTCATTTTACTGAAAAGTTGAGACAGTTATTTCTTAATTCTTTTTGCTTTTTTTCAGCATAAAATTTGAAATTCTATGCATTAAAACCCATGTTCTCGAATATACTGTATTCGTTTTCTTTTCCTTCTATAACACATGAACACAAATACAGTCACTTAAAATACCACAGATTTACTGTCTTGCAGTTTTGTAGGTCAAAAGTCTGACACAGATCGCATTGGGCTAAGATGAAGGTGTTATCAGGATTGCGTTCCTTTTGAGAGGCTTCAAGGGAAATTCCTTTCCTTGCCTTTTCTGGCTTCTGGAGACCACCCATTCCTTGGCTTCTGACCTCCTTCCTCCATCATCAAATCCAGCAATGTGAATCTCTCTGATTGTTCTTCTGTAGTAACATCTCTCTTTGACCTTAGTTGGTAAAGGTTCTCTGCTTTTAAACACTCATGCTATTAGCAACACTCGGATAACCCAGAATAATCTCCCCCATCTCAAGGTCCTCAACCACATCAGCAAAATCCCTTTTGCTGTGGAGGATGACATGTTCACTGGTTACAGGGATTAGAATGTGAACATCTTGGAGTGTGGCACTATTCTGCCTACCACACTGCTGCTTCTTTTAGAAGGAAATTGCCTTCTGATTCAAGTTTTTATAAAGAAAAATTCAGTGTAACATAAAAGTTAGGAGTTGGTTTGAATCTGGTATTCTGAATGGTGATTTTTCAGTGAGGTTTTCTTCTTTCTCTCTATGAAAACAACAGAATATTTCATCATTTTCTGAAGCCTTTACCAGCCCTGTTATGCCTTAAATGTGTACAGAAGCTTCTATATTACACATAAATTGTTTTTCTTTCAATTGTTTCCTCAACTCAAGTATTCTTTCCTCTTATTTGTGCATTATCTTGATGTCAAAGCATTTCTCAACTTGACATTTTCTTTCCAAGGTTTTAGGCTTCCATTGCACAGACTTTTTATTGCTTTACAGGACAAACTCATAACAAAGTTGTTTTTATTCACTACCTGATTACATCGCTTTCTGACACCAACATCATTTTAACCTCTAAAAAGTATAAATGTTTCATATGATGTATATTCAAAAGGTCATAGATCAAAACAATTAAAATTTTGCTGGTGTTCTTGGTCAAGTGTCAACTTTAAAAGGAATAGATTTATGTTTATCTGATTTAAACCATATACACATACACAAGTATATATTGTATGAACTTTCACTTGTAATCTTTCCTCATTGTCTTTTCACCTGGCAGCTGACAACCTATGAAGCAGATTGTCAGGTACTTAGAATTCTGCTGCTGCTGCTAAGTCACTTCAGTGGTGTCCAACTCTGTGCGACCCCATAGATGGCAGCCCACCAGGCTCTGCTGTTCCTGGCATTCTCCAGGCAAGAACATCGGAGTTCAGTTCAGTTCAGTTCAGTTCAGTTCAGTCGCTCAGTTGTGTCCGACTCTCCGCGACCCCATGAATCACAGCACGCCAGGCCTCCCTATCCATCACCAACTCCCGGAGTTCACTCAAACTCATGTCCACAGCGGTGATGCCATCCAGCCATCTCATTCTCCGTCGTCCCCTTCTCCTCCCGCCCCCAACCTTTCCCAGCATCAGAGTCTTTTCCAGTGAGTCAACTCGTCGCATGAGGTGGCCAAAGTATTGCAGTTTCAGCTTTAGCATCAGTCCTTCCAATGAACACCCAGGATCGATCTCCCTTAGAATGGACTGGTTGGATCTCCTTGTGGTACAAGGGACTCTCAAGAGTCTTTTCCAACACCACAGTTCAAAAGCATCAATTCTTCGGCGATCAGCTTTCTTCACAGTTCAACTTGTGGGTACCTAGAATTCTACTGAAAGTTTAAATACAGGTGGAAAGAATTTGAAATGTATAATCACCAACTAATATTTTATAATCATCAAGGATTTTGTTATCTGTTCCCAAAGACTGTCCAAGCTTCTTTTATCAAAATTCCCATGAACTTGTTCGCATAGGATTTGCATTTAGCATTAGCAAATCTTAAATTTGAGAAGTACATGACAGTGCATGTGTATGTCTATTCTACTTAGCAGGAAGGACCAAAAACTTCTTCACATGTTTTGTCATTTGATTTGTTCTGTCCCCATGTTTTTGTAAATGTTATGGCTTTTCCTTGACAAGTCTGTAATTCTTCAAACAGAACGACTATTCAAGAGAAGATTTCAATTTTCACAACTTGGCTTTTAAATCTTTTTTCTCCATAAACATGCAGTTTAAATTGTAAAAATGCCAGTTTGAACTTCAGCTACTCAAATTCAGATATCAACCAAAGTCTCCTTAATGCCCATGGTATTTCATCTTTGCTCAAATCTCTACTTTTTCATGTTATATTCAGGGAACTCTGACCTGCCTACTCTATAGCTTGAGGAGTAGGAGAGTCTAGTTTCTGTATCATTCTAGAGTCTATATATATATTTTTAATCCCAGTTTTTCTGAATTCATTTTCCAAATTTTGAATGGAAATAGTTAAGTTCCCTTGCAGATTGGTGATATATTCTGAATCCCCCAGGAGGTGGGATGTGTGAGGGACGGCTGATAAATGAATATAGATAGGCATCATCATTATTGGGTTCGCTGAGGAAGCTGGGTTATAGGAGTGGCTTTTAGAAAATCTGTTTTCTTAATCTCTTGATTAAAACATATGAATCTTTTCAAAAGTATATTTCAATATAAACTAACCCAATTTAGGAAAATATCTAGGGCTGTCAAATAGTTACTTGGTAAATTTGAAATGATATTACTGCTCAGCTTGTGAAAATATTCAGGTCAACTTACACCAATTTGAAAATACTTTATTTGCCAACAAATGGAACAAATATATCATAGGCCTAAAAATTGGTTTATAAAACAATCTAAACATTGAATATGGAGTCAAGATATTTTAAGGATGTGCTTTAGGGGGTGCAAACCTTCATTTCATGGGAAAATAAAAAACTCAGTGCAAAGGAAATTGATGTTATGCCAGAAAGTTCCCTATCTGAAATATGTATACACACTGTGAAGGGGAAAAGAAAGCCATCTGTCTAATGCATGAATTCTAAGTACTGAAAACAAATCTAGACTATAATGGGTATAACTCAATATTTAACTTCTTCCATTAACAATCTTAAGGTAATTAATTCTTCTAAGTGAGAATTGATTGGATGAAAGATGGTAGAATTTGATATGGAGTATTTAAAGTTGAATAAAACATGACCTGTGCTTTCAGGGCCATTTAATTGGAGAAAAAACGTATCCATGAAAGTAATGACTGAACATGATAGAGTGTTCACTGCCTTTAAAAAGCAGAGTTCAAATATTGTGGGACTTTAGGGCATAAACCAGAGAAGGCAATGGCACCCCACTCTAGTACTCTTGCCTGGAAAATCCCATGGGCGGAGGAGCCTGGTAGGCTGCAGTCCATGGGGTCGTCAAGAGTCGGACATGACTGAGTGACTTCACTTTCACTTTCATACTTTGGAGAAGGAAATGGCAACCCACTCCAGTGTTCTTGCCTGGAGAATCCCAGGGCCTGGGGAACCTGGTGGGCTGCCGTCTATGGGGTCGCACAAAGTCGGACATGACTGAAGCGACTTAGCAGTAGCAGCAGTAGAGCATAGACAGTTACTTTTAACTGATTTTGGAAAAACTTAGTGGAATTGGTACCTGAAATGGGCCTATAAGGTGTTTTTTTTTTTCTACAAATCTAGGCTTTCAGAAGGAACAGTACAGGGGAGGCTTGGAACGTTGACAGTAGAGGACACAGTTCAGCTGCAAGTGTGAAAGGCAGAGTGAAAAACACGTGGACCAAACCGGTGACCCCTGCTACATTCCACCTGAAGACATATTTTCACTAGCTTGAAAAGTATCAAATTTTCCTTTGAACTAGTTTCCTATATTTAAAAATCAGGAGGTTTTATATAAAAATATAGACTTCTGGGACTTCCCTGGTGGTCCAGTTGTTAGGACTCCATGCTTCCACGGCAGGGAGTGTGGGTTCAGTTTCTGATTGGGGAACTGCTCATGACTCACAGCATGGCCAAAAATTTAAAAATTAAAAAAAATATATATATATAGCTTCCTTCTCCTGAGACAAGAGACTCGTCTTGTTCCCTGGAAGGTCAGTGGGACTTGAGGAGCAGCCTCATCAGATGGCCTCCATCTGTTTTTCTGCCCCAATGCCTGCTCACCTCTGCTGGATTGGAGGTCCCGCTACTGAGTTAAGACCAGATCATAGAGGGTCTTCTATGAACAAATTAGAAAGTCTAACTTTTTGTTGTTGTTCTAAATGGATTTTGAGAGAAGTGACATAACCAGAAGATTGCTATGGTTATGTTATACATGCTATGCATGAGCTGTATTGCAGGTAGGTTGGAAAAGTGAGGTATTACAGGTGGAGAACCATTAGGAAGCTCCACAATAAGTCAGGTGAGATGAAATGAGGGTGAAACTAGGAGAGGGGCCAGCGAGAGAATTATGAAAGTGGAATTTGTAAGATTTTGTGACTGTTAATCTCTGTGAGGTTTACCAGAGGAAAGAATTCAAGGGTCTTATTTGTCTTCACCTTTCTCATCCACATAGCTCCTGCATAGTGTTGATTTGTACTTCAGGGACATTGGAGCAAACAACCCTATGAAATTTTGGGGTTTATTTATTCTAAGTATGCTAAGGATTTTGTTCATATATTAGAATCTTTTCAGAATTATTCACGAAAGAATTTTTTCTCTGGTCTTAGTACTAAATAGAAACATGAATGCATGTATTGAACAGCTGTGTGGTTTTCTTTGTCTGGACACTGAACTGTGTAACTACTTGTACCCATCCTTTTATTTGACTAAGGGAAGCTCAGAGCCAAATGTATGACTGTATTAATTTACTGTAAGTACTTTGTGTGTTAACTTTATTTGTGGCTTATTGTGAAATTTTAAGTTACCTTATCCTTTAAAGAGTGATCTAGAGTATAAAGGATATATTATAATCATATTAATTGATCTCATATATATTTAAATTAAACATGAATTTCCCCTTTTATGGCTTTATATAGATTAAATAGAAAGATATCTGGATTTGATTAAAAGTAAAATAAAGGCAATATTTTATGAGGATTCTCAATGAAAATTTAGGACAAATTCATTGAGTCAAAGACAAACCAAAAAAAGTTATTTAGAAATGGGAAAATATT
Source organism: Moschus berezovskii (assembly GCF_049115385.1). Lineage (NCBI taxonomy): Eukaryota > Metazoa > Chordata > Mammalia > Artiodactyla > Moschidae > Moschus > Moschus berezovskii. The sequence goes on along the minus strand of NC_142460.1, from coordinate 128,650,905 downwards.
ACAGATCTGTTAATAAGTTCATTCTTGTTTAGAAAAAACCACTTATTTCATTATAAAAGACTAAAAATATGCACATCTAACATTAGCTTGGTATTCATTCTGATTTGTGTCTGCACAATTTCTATCCTGGTGTGTGCATGCTCAATTTCTTTTGTTTTGTCTGACTCAATTCTATTCTGGAATTATGGTTAAAAAAACTTTTCCAGACTTGGGAAAAAAACAAAACAAAACAAAACTGTCTTTGCCTGTAACTCAAAAGTAGATTAAGGACTATAGCCCACTGAAACATCTTTCTAATAAGTAGATCCTAATGTGGTAGTTCTGGTCCTTGAAAATTTTTGCTTGGATTTTCAAACAATTATATATGTTCTTTCAGCGTAGTTTTCACATTCTGAAACTACTGACATGAATAAGTGATGTTTCCTGTCATACAATGGAAAGAGTTGAGACTATGATGAAAACATTCAAGGCAAAATATTTAAGTAGACTGAAACAATTTGATAAGTTGTTTTGGTTTATATAAAAAAACTAATTTCACTTTCAAGGACTGTAGAAACTGTTATTACTTATATTATTTGAAATGAATACCTCTGATATAATTTCAGATTGGAGAGAAAAGCATTAAACTGGGAGTCAGATTTATTTCAGATCAACTTCCAATTGGTCAATATCAGAAAACTTGATTAATCTATCTGCAATTTACTTTCAATTTTACTTTCTAAAATGGCATGGTATCTTTGAGGTAGGCGACCTCTTCCAATTCTAACATTGTATAGTTTTTATCTCTGTTATCCATGAAAGATTCATGCTAGACAATTCCTCTCTATGCAGAAAGAGGTCCTTTGGGTTTGAGCCTTTTGTCTTTTAAGAGCTTCCTTTTGGTTTTACATTTGTCTTTTTGCTTTATGCCTGCCTATTTTAAATTCGACTCTATCACTGACAGCTTCATAAAGTGAGCGGAAATAGATCATGCTGAGGAGAAAGAAGATTGATTAAAGAGAAAAATGAATAAGGCTAAAGAAGAAGAGGAATGTGTCGAAGCTGAGAAAATAATCAGGAGAGTAGTAAGAGAGGGTCGAGAATCATAGCCTCAAAACCTTTTTGATTTGGAAAATATTTCTTTATGTTATCACTTTATTTAGAATTAAGTATTTGAACAAATTCCCTCAGACCAATTTCTATGTGTCAAGGACCTTCGGTCAAAGTGTTTGTCTCATTTTGTTCTCCTTTTGCTTATTTTATGTCTCTTACTGACTTCTGAAAACAAATTTGTCTACTCTCAAACAATCTGTTCATATTTGAATCTATTCTTATTAAATTATTAGAGCCGATTCCTTTGTAAGAGTCATGCTTAAAACCCCACTTAGTTTCTGGAACACACCCTCTCTTGTTTTTCATCTGACCTCCCTTTCAATGCTTTTCCATTTCCATTGCTTTTTTTTTTTCTTTTTTTTCATTTTTGGGATGGAATTTAAATGTTGAACGGCCCCAGGACTCCCCTCTCAGGCCTTGTATCATCTTCACCTGCTCTGATCTTTAGGTGGTCTTACCCAGTCTTCCTGTAATACATACCATCTATATGCTGAAAACTCTTAATTGTCAGAACTCCTGTAGAGACCCCAAGAGAAACCTGCTAACTATGCAAAGCTAGCTTACTAAACTTGCTAAGCAAAGAGAGATCTCACCTTGACAAAACCTCAGGGGTTTCTCAAAAGGGGAACATAAGCAAGGACCCTTATAGAGTTCTAAGGGCTGGAGTTAGTCATCTGGTAGTTTGAATATGAAAGCAAATATGTCTGGGCAGAAATTGGTCAGAATTCAGTGATTTGCTATTCAAATGCCTTCTTGTCAGCAAGACCTTCATTGACTATCTTATGTAAAATAGAGCAAATCTATTCAGATTTTATAGGGCTTCCCTTGTGGCTCAGAGGTTAACACGTCTGCCTCCAATGCGGGAGACCCAGGTTCGATACCTGGGTCGGGAAGATCCCCTGGAGAAGGAAATGGTAACCCACTCCAGTATTCTTGCCTGGAGAATCCCATGGACGGAGAAGCCTGGTAGGCTACAGTCCACGGGGTCGCAAAGAGTCAGAAACGACTGAGCTACTGAACAGAACAGATTCAGATTTTATAGTCACTCATACTGCTTTATGATTTAAAGCACTACTCAGGGTTTCCCAGGTGGCACTAGTGATAAAGGACCTGCCTGCCAAAACGGAAGACATAAGAGACTCGGGTTTGATCCCTGGGTTGGGAAGATCCCTTGGAGAAGGGGAATGGCTACCCACTCCAGTATTCCTGCCTGGAGAATCCCATTGACAGAGGAGCCTGGCAGGCTACAGTCCACAGGGTCACAAAGAGTCAAACACAACTGAAGCGACTTAGCAGACACGCATGCAAGACCAAATAAAGTTTAGAGGAAGGGAACACAATTAGAAAAATGAGGAGAAATTTAATATTGCTTGTTCATTAGTAAAATCCAATCCACAGCACTTCTCACCACTTGACATATTTTGTATCAATTTCCTTATTATTATTGGACTCTTCCCATTGTTATGCAAAACTCCATTAGGGAAGGATTCTCACCTTTCTGGCTCATCGCTCATCGCTCACTTAGAACAAAGCCTAGTGCCTAATAAGCATTCAGGATTCCTTTGTGGAATAAATGAATAAATGCTGCTCTTAATTAATGCTAGCTGTAATGACTAATTTTAAACTTTTAATTAGTTAGTAATTATTTCTCAGCTTCAATTTGGGATTAGATTTGAAGCCATTTCAAAGGCTGCAAACAGTTGGTTCTCAACAGAAGTTATTCTGTTTGAGCCTGACTCGATTTGTAGCTGGGGTCTCACTTTTCAGATGATGAGAGTTCCAAGTGACTAGTCCAAGGCAGCAGTTTGTGGACATGAGGGATATGAACTCTTGCTTTACTTTCACAGTCCTTTTATTTTTCATGAAACTTGGTATAAAAAGGGAAGCAAATGACATTTCTTTTGTTCTTCTAATTGCCTTTCCTTTCCTCATTTCTATTTTCCTCATTCCCACAGTCACCTTCCTTGCTCTTTTTAATTTTTTTTTTCCATAAGGAAGGTTAGCTCTTTAATTACCCCTTGAAAAACAATTTGATCTCATTTTAATGTGGTAGGAAAGAACTTATCACTGATTTGAATTTCTGTGAAATTCTCCAGGGCTTCTCTAGTAGTTCAACTGGTAAAGAATCCACCTGCAAGGCGGGGACCCTGATTTGACTACTGGGTCAGGAAGATCCTCTGGAGAAGGGATAGGCTACCCACTCCAGTATTCTTGGGCTTCTCTGGTGGCTCAGCTGATAAAGAATCTGCCTGAAATGCAGGAGACCCGGTTTCAATCCTTGGGTTGGGAAGATCCCCTGGAGAAGGGAACGGCTAGCCACTCCAGTATTCAGGCCTGGAAAATTCCATGGAATTTTTCAAAGCCATGCTTCATAGTCACTATTTATTTACATAAATTTACAATGAGTTTTTAAAATAGATAAGCAATGGGTTGTGTACAGCTAGTGCTCCAATTTGAGAGTGAACAGTCTGTGTGAAGATAAATTTCATTGTATGCGTGTGACCACAAGATGATTTGTCTGGGTCTTCTGAAGCAGGATCCTAGGTCAGGAGATGGAGATGACAGCTAGAATTGTACCTGATGCTTTGAAGAAGCTTAAGATGTACATCTTTCTTTTATTGTGCTAAATTTTCTTTTAATTTTTTTCACTTTATTAATAATACACACAGGTTAAAAAAATTTGTTCAAAATATTATAAGTAGTTTATAATGCATAAAGTAGCAACAACAGCTGATCTGCTACATGTTCCACTCTTGTGGAAAGTCTTAATCCCCAGTCATAACTGTTTTGACAGTTTAGCAAAATTTTTTTCCTAATAAATAACTTCACTTATAAAACTTATATGCTTATATTGTTGTTTCTTGATGTATCAATTCTAGATTCTATCTTTTGACTTTCTTTAATATTAGGTAGGCATTTAGCTCTCCTACATCACTCTTCCAAATTCCTTTCCTTATCCTTTCAATAGAGTTGTGTTAGTCACTCAGTTGTGTCTGATTCTTTGCAACCCCATGAATTGTAGCCTTCTATGCAGAGTTACCGGAGAAGGCAATGGCAGGCCACTCCAGTACTCTTGCCTGGAAAATCCCATGGATGGAGGAGCCTGGTAGGCTGCAGTCCGTGGGGTCGCTACGAGTCAGACATGACTGAGTGACTTCACTTTCACTTTTCACTTTCACACATTGGAGAAGGAAATGGCAACCCACTCCAGTGTTCTTGCCTGGAGAATCCCAGGGACGGGGGAGCCTGGTGGGCTTCCGTCTATGGGGTCACACAGAGTCAGACACGACTGAAGTGACTTAGCAGCAGCAGCATGCAGAGTTACATCTTAATAAGACAATAATCACTTCAGTTCAGTTCAGTTCAGTTCAGTCGCTCAGTCATGTCCGACTCTTTGCGACCCCATGAATCACAGCACGCCAGGCCTCCCTGTCCATCACCTTCTCCCGGAGTTCACTCAAACTCATGTCCATTGAGTCGGTGATGCCATCCAGCCATCTCATTCTCTGTCGTCCCAGTCTCCTCCCACCCCCAATCCCTCCTAGCATCAGACTCTTTTCCAGTGAAATCTGAAAATGTACTCTGATAGTCAAAGACTATGTTATGATTACAATTCCTTCTCAACTTTTTGCTTCTCCTGTAGTCAATACTTCCTTTTTCTTTCCCTGAAGTTAGCAATTATCTAATATATTTCTTGATAGTTATCTCTAATTTTTCAAATGATATATCAGATCTCTCATTAGAACCATGTGTGCATGCGTGCATGCTCAGTTGTTTCAGTCATGTCCAACTCTTTGAGACCCTATGGACTATAGCCCACTAGCCTCCTCTGTCCATGGGATTCTCCAGGTAAGAATACTGGAGTGGGTTTTGGTGCCCTCCTCCAGCAGATCTTCTTGACCCAGGGATGGAACCAAGTCTCCTGCATCTCCTGCAGTGCAGGCAAATTCTTTTTACTGCTGAGCCACCAGGGAAGCCCCATTAGGACCAATTCAGATGACCATTATATCTACTACAGCGGGCAAGAATCCCCTCAAAGAAAAGGAGTAGCCCTCATAATCAACAAAAGGGTCTGAAATGCAGTACTTTGGTGCAATCTCAAAAATGACAGAATGGTCTCTGCTCGTTTCCAAGGCAAACCATTCAATATCACAGTAATCCAAGTTTATGTCCCAATCACTAGTGCCAAAGAAGCTGAAGCTGAGTTGTTCTATGAAGACTCACAAGACCTTCTAGAACTAACACCAAAAAAGATGTCCTTTTCATCACATGGGACTGGAATGCAAAACTAGAAAGTGAAGAAATATGTGGAGTAACAGGCAAGTTTGACCTGGGAGTACAAAATGAAGCATGGCAAAGACTAACAGTTTGCTAAGAGAATGCACTGGTCATAGCAAACACCCTTTTCCAAAAACATGAGAGAACTCTACACATGGACATCACCAAATGGTTAATACCAAAATAAGATTGATTATATTCTTTGCAGCCAAAGCTGGAGAAGCTCTATACAGTCAGCAAAAACAAATCCAGAGGCTGACTGTGGCTCAGATCATGAACTCCTTATTGCCAAATTCAGACTTAAGTTCAAGAAAGTAGGGAAAACCACTAGACCATTCAGGTATGACCTAAATCAAATTCCTTATGATTATACGATGGAAGTGAGAAATAGATTCAAGGGATCAGATCTGATAGAGTACCTGAAGAACTATGGAAGGAGGTTTGTAACATTGTACAGGGGGAGGTGATCAAGACCATCCCCAAGAAAAGAAATGCAAGAAGGCAAAGTGATTGTCTGAGGAGGCCTTACAAATAGCTAAGAAAAGAAGTGAAGCAAAAGTTAAAGGAAAAAGAAAAGATATACCCATTTGAATACAGAGTTCCAAAGAATAGTAAGGAGAGATAAAGCCTTCCTAAGTAAACAATGCACAGAAATAGAGGAAAACAATATAATGGGAAGGACTAGAGATCTCTTTAAGTAAATTAGAGATAACTAGGGAACATTTCATGCAAAGATGGCCACAATAAAGGATAGAAATGGTAATGATGTAACAGAAGCAGAAGATATTAAAAGAGGTGGCAAGAATACACAGAAAAACTTTGCAAAAAAGATCTTAATGACCCAGGTAACCACAATGGTATGATCACTCAACTAGAGCCAGACATCCTGGAGTGCTAAGTCAAGTGGGCCTTAGGAAGCATCACTATGAACAAAGCTAGTGGAGGTGATGGAATTCCAGCCCGGCTATTTCAAATCCTAAAAGATGATGCTGTGAAAGTGTTGCACTCAAAATGCCAGCAGATATGGAAAACTCAGCAGTGGCCACAGAACTGGAAAAGTTCAGTTTCATTCCATTCCCAAAGAAAGGTAATGCCAAAGAATGTTCAAACTCTGCCCAACTGTAATCATTTCACTCACTAGCAAAGTAATGCTCAAAATTTTCCAAGCTTGGCTTCAACAGTATATGAACCATGAAATTCAGATGTTCAAGCTGGATTTAGAAAAGGCAGGGGAACCAGCGATCAAATTGCCAACATCCGTTGGGTCATAGAAAAAGCAAGAGAATTCCAGAAAGACATCTACTTCTGCTTCATTGACTATGCTAAAGCCTTTGACTATGTGGATCACAACAAACTGTGGGAAATTCTTAAAAAGTTGGGAATACCAGACCACCTTACCTGCCTCCTGAGAAACCTGTATGCAGGTCAAGAAGCAGCAGTTAGAACCGGACATGAAACAAAGGACTGGTTCTGAATTGGGAAAGGAGTATGTCAAAGCTGTATATTGTCACCCTGCTTATTTAATGTATATACAGAGTATATTTCATGTGAAATGCCAGACTGGATGAAGCACAAGCTGGAATCAAGATTCCCAGGAGAAATATAAATAATCCCAGATGTGCAGATGACATCACCCTTATGGCAGAAAGCGAAGAGGAACTAAAGAACCTCTTAATGAAAGTGAAAGAGGAGAGTGAAAAAGCTGGCTTAAAAATCAATATTCAAAAAACAAAGATCTTGGCATCCAGACCCATAACTTCATGGAAAATAGATGGGGAAACAGTGAGAGACTATTTTCTTGGGCTCCAAAATTACTGCAGGTGGTGACTGCAGCCATGAAGCTAAAAGATGCTTGCTCCTTGGAAGGAAAGCTATGACAAAGTTTGAAAGCATATTAAAAAGTGGAGATATTACTTTATTGACAAAGGTCTATCTAATCAAACTATGGTTTTTCCAGTAGTCATGTATGGATGTGAGAGCTGAACCGTAAAGAAGGCTGAGCACCAAAGAACTGATGCTTTTGAACTGTGGTGTGGGAGATGACTCTTATGAGTCCCTTGGACTGCAAGGACATCAATCCAGTCAATCCTAAAGGAAATCGACCCTGAATATTCAGTGGAAAGACTGATGCTGAAGCTGAAGCTTCAGTACTTTGACCATTATGTCTACTACAGTTGGCGAGAATTCCTTAGAAGAAATGGAGTAGCCTTCATAGTCAACAGGACAACAGAGCTGAATAATTCCAAGTAGAATCATTCACTCTGAAATTGTGTAATATTGTGGAATTATAAGTATCAATGATTTTTACTAGTTCTCTATTGCATTTCCATATGACTTTTAGAATCATCTTGTCAGTTTCTACAAGAAAAGAAACTAACTAGAATTTTGTTTGGGATCGCTAAACCTCTAGATCACTTTGAGAAATCCTGTCTTGCTGACATCTTAATATTTAATTTTCAAATCTCATAACAAGGTTTATCTCTCCATTATTTATATCCTCTTTAATTTTTATCAGTATTGGTTTGTAGTTTTCAGTGGAGAGCTCTTATACATCATTTGCCAGACATTTTTAATATTATCTAAATGATATTTTTGGTAAAATTTCAATTTTAATTGTTTGAAATACAATATAGAATACAATTGACTTTCTGGGCATCCTGAAACTTGCTAAATTCGCCTATTAGTTATAAAAGCAATTCTGTAGATTTTATTGAATTTTACATGTGGATGATCAATGCTGTCTGTGAATAAAGGCTTTTAATTTTTTATTTCCAATAGAAATGCCTTTTATTTTCCTTTCTAACCTTATTGCACTGTCTAGAACACCTAGTGTTGATTAGAAATAGTGAGAGTGAACATCCTTGTGCTGTTTTTAATCTCCGGGGGTGAAGCATTCAGTCTTTCTTCATGTTGGTGATAAGTTATTGATAGGCAGCCTTTATCAGATTGAGGTAATGCCCTTCTATTACTAGTGTGCCAGAGCTTTTATGACGAATGGATGTTGATTTTATTAAGTGCTTTCTCAGTGTTTACTGGAATGACAATATGTTTTTCCTTTTTGTTCTTTAGTATTATGAAATACATTGATTGGTTTTAAAATGTTAAAACAACCTTATGCTCTTGGGCTAAACACTGTTTGATCATGATGAATTTATACTTTTGAATATATTGTTGATTTACTTTTCTAAAATTTGCTTAAAAATTTTTTTTGCATGTGTTTTCATGGGAAATATGGTCTGTAGGTTTTTATTCCCTTGTAATATTTCTTTTAGGTTTTAGGATTAGGGTAATGCTGGTCTCATAGAATGGTTAGAAAATATTACCTTCTCTTCAATTTTGTAGAAAATTTTGTGCAGAATTGGATTTTTCCTTAAATATATCTCCAAATTCATTATTTTGCCAGTGAAGCAATCTGAATGTGGACTTGCCTTTGTGAGAAAACTTTTAATTAGAAAATTAAATTTCCATAATAGATTTATTATTTTTTTTTTTTGCCAACAAAGGTCCATTTAGTCAAAGCTATTGTTTTTCCAGTAGTCATGTATGGATGTGAGAGCTGGACCATAAAGAAAGCTGAGCACTGTAGAATCGATGCTTTTTTTTTTTTTTTTTTTTAAACAGAGGAAAATTTATGCGTCGAACCTGGACTGGTCACTTATGATAATATACATGCTACAATTCCATTCTCTCCAATCATTCCACCTTCACCCTCTCCCACAGAGTCCCAAAGACTGTTCTAAATGCCTATGTCTCTTTTGCAGTCTCTTATACAGGGTTTAGGGTTTCCATAATAGATTTAGTACTGACATTATTTATTCTTTTTGATTTTGGTACTTTGAGATAGTTAAGAAATGTTTCCATTTCATTTAAGTTTTTAAATTTATCCACATAAAGTTATTCATAATATTACATTGTTATTCTTTTACTGTCTGTATAATTTATAGTCACCTTTTTCATTTCTGATATTGACAATTTGTATCTTATCTCCTTATTTTCTGATCACTCTGGCTGGACATTTATGAATTTTATCTTAAAGTATACTTCCTATAGGCAGCATAAATTGAGTCTTGCCTTATTTAATCAATATGATAATCTCTGACTTTTAACTGGTAATATTTATATTTAATGTGATTATAGATATGGTTAGATTTAAATTTATCATCTTATGATTTGTTTTCTATTGTTTTATTTGTTCTTTGTTCTCCTTTTCTTCGTATTGTTAGTTCTCTAGATTTAATTGAGTATTTTCCATGATTTTGTTTTACCCACATTTTTAGTTTATTAGTTATAACTTTTTCCCCCTTGGCTTGGATTTCTTTTTTAATTAACTTATTTTTTAATTGAAGGATTATTGCTTTATAGAATTTTGTTGTTTTCTGTCAAACCTCAACATGAATCAGCTGTAGGTATACATATGTCCCCTCCCTCTTGAACCTCCCTCTCATAACTTTAAAGTTTTTGTTTTTTTAGCACTTGATTTAGGGTTGATAGTATATCACAGACTACTGTCAAGAGATAGTACACCACCTTGTGTGTTTTGTGTACTGTAGAGTACGAAACTCTTAAAATGAAGTACTTCCATTTCTCCCCTTCTGACCTGTGTGCTATTGTTGTCACATATTTTAGTGTTATGTTTATTATAAACTTGACCATGCATTATTATTCTCTTTGTTTAAATCTTTAATTATCTTTAAAAGAGATTTAGGTAACAAGATTAAGTCTTCGTATTTTCCCAGGTAGTTAGCATTCCTGTCTTCTTCAGTCCTTTGCTAGATCCACCTTTTCATTTAATATCATGTCTCTCTACCTGAAGGAATTCCCTTAATGTTTTTTATAAGTGGGTCTGCTGGCTCAGTGGTAAAGAATCTGTCTGCTAATGCAGGAGACACAGGAGATACAGGTTTGATCCCTGGGTCTGGAAGATCCCCTGGAGGAGGGGATGGCAACCCACTCCAGTATTCTTGCCTGAAAAATTCCATAGATAGAGCAACCTGGTGGGCTGCAGGCCATGGGGTCTCAAGGAGTTGGACATGACTGAGCAACAGAGTATGCTTGTAATGTATTGCTTCAGATTTCATATATTTAAAAATGTCATTTTGTTTTGCCATCGTTTTTGAGAAATTTTCTTGCTGGACATGGTCTTCTAGCATCTAGCACTGTCTATTAAGAAATCTGACTATATTCTAATTCTTGTTAAATGTACCTCTGGAAGCTTTTAGGATCACATCTTTATCTCTGATTCCTGGAAAAATTATAGTGATGGACCTTGGTATCTATCTTCTTCTTGGCAGAATTTCCTGATCTTTCCACTTAAAGACTAGCAACTTTAGTTCCAGGAAATTTTGTATTTCCTTCACAATTTTCACTCTTCTAATATTTCTTGTTTTCCCTCTCCTACAAGTATTAATTCAGTGTTAGCTTCCTTGATGGACTCTCTATGACTTATCATTTCCCCTCTTAAAGAAAAAACAAAAACCTGAGTGTGTGTGTATGTGTCTGTGTATATTTGTAACTTATTTTCTTTTCTGGTCAATTTCTGATCAGTTTTATAAATTTTGTATTCATTTGTTTATTTATTTTTGCTGCTATTATTTTAATGTTCAAGAGTTCTTTCTGACTTTAAAATTTTCTTTTAAACATTTTTTTCTCATTTTTATTTTTTGCATCATGCTTTACTTTTTTCTATTTTAATCTAGACTTTTTTTTATGTTTAGAACTTTTATTCTCTCATTGTCTATTTTGTCTGCATGGATGCTTTTTTACTGCTTGCTTATCCTATTCATTCTGGTGTCTTTCCTCAATTATTAGTGAGCCTAGCTTGGCTGCCCTTTCATATTTAATAGTGAGACACTATGAATTGAAATGTTATCACTTGAGTGTCTGAGGGGCATGCCTTCAGGAAAGGTGCTTTTTCGAGGGCTGACTTACTTGAGGACACCTAATTGTCCCTGTAGAAATATTTATTTATACATTTTACTTCAGGCAATTTCTTTTCTCTGGAAAATAATCTCTCAGTTTTCATTATGGGAGGAATAGCTTGGCTACAGATTTGGGAAAACCAAAGAGGGTTATGGGGGGCCCCCATGATTCGTATGCAGACTTCTTTTAGTCTCATTTTTCATTTTGCCCTTTACTGTACCGATGTGCAAACTCCTTTTATATTTTTTCTGAGAACAAAGTTGCAGGCTCCTGTCTGAGATGGGCTGGTTTTGTATAAGTCAGCTGGTATGCAGGTGCTACCTAACACCGTGTGATGGAGAGGAACATGGGAGGTTTGAGCTCCACGTACCGTTGTTAACCAATCTAGTATTGTAACTCTTAGCCTCTTCCACTTCTCTGTGGTACCCATGGTCATGGCAGTACTTTCTCAGAAGCAAATTGACTTGCTTCTTAGAGGTATCTCTGGCAGGTGCTTTTTTTAACACACTGAATCAATTTCTACTCATCCATTCCAATGAAAATTCTTGTCTGCTATCTCTACACTTCTATTCTCATTATCCATGTGGGTATATATATATATATATATTTAATTTAAAGAGTCATGTTCCAGCCTTCACTGGCAGTTAAATTAGTTTGTTTTAGAAGATTGCACTTAGAGTTGAGTTAGTTTAAATTGCCCTAAAGACTTCTGGCTATGTTTAAAAGAAATCCAATCCAAGAAGATGCAGAGGAAGAGATTTTCTTCATGTCTACTGCATGTTATGTTTTGAATAATGCATTTAAATCTTTGTATGTTAAGTAGCTTTATCTCCCTTTTAAAAGTGAAGAAACAAAGGCTTGTTAAGTTAGCAAACTTTCTCCAAGCTACAAAAGAGACAACTACCTTTATAAGTGATGCAGTTTCAGATCATTCTCTATATACTAGTGCTTCTTAACTCCTAGGGTGACAAGTTGGCCTAGTTTGTCTGGGACCATCCTGGTTTAGGCATGCAAAATCCCATATGCCAATCCAAGGCAAAATGTTATGTTTCTGGTTGCATGTTAAAATCCCAACAGAGAATTTTTCAAAAAGAAAAAGCAGATTCCTGAGTCTCACCTTTCCAAGAATCTGATTTAATGACTCTGGGGTGTGACCAGAACTACTTGATTCAATTATTCAAAACGCTACCTTATATCATGCTGCCACTCAGGAAGTCAGTAGCCTGAATTCTACTATCTTTTGATGTTATGTAGGCATCTGGTCCCATCACTTCATGGGAAATAGATGGAGAAACAGTGGAAACAGTGTCAGACTTTATTTTTTGGGCTCCAAAATCACTGCGGATGCTGATTGCAGCCATGAAATTAAAAGACGCTTACTCCTTGGAAGGAAAGTTATGACCAACTTAGACAGCATATTAAAAAGCAGAAACATTACTTTGCCAACCAAGGTCCGTCTAGTCAAGGCTATGGTTTTTCCAGTGGTCATGTATGGATGTGAGAGTTGGACTGTGAAGAAAGCTGATCGCCAAAGAATTGATGCTTTTGAAGTGTGGTGCTGGAGAAGACTCTTGAGAGTCCCCTGGACGGTGAGGAGATCCAACCAGTCCATTCTAAAGGAGAACAATCCTGGGTGTTCATTGGAAGGACTGATGCTAAAACTGAAACTCCAATACTTTGGCCACCTCATATGACGAGTTGACTCACTGGAAAATACTCTGATGCTGGGAGGGATTGGGGGTGGGAGGAGACGGGGACGACAGAGAATGAGATGGCTGGATGGCATCACCGACTCGATGGACATGAGTTTGAGTGAACTCCGGGAGTTGGTGATGGACAGGGAGGCCTGGCGTGCTGTAATTCATGGGGTCGCGAAGAGTTGGACACGACTGAGCGACTGAACTGAACTGAACTGAAACCATTAAGTTCAAGAGTTATCAGCATATGTAGCATGACAAATGAGTAGCCTCTAGACAGGTGTTGTTAGCCAAACTGGCCTCCTGCCAACTGTAGAGAAAGTTATATTGAATTACAGCCACACCCATGACATTGTCTATGGCTACTTTCTTGCTGTTGCTGTGGCTGCAGAGTTGAGTAGTTCTAGACTATTGGATCCATAAATCCTGAAGTATTTGCACACTAGTCTTTTACACAGGAAGATTTTCTGACTTCTGCTCAACCCTAACATGACTCAAAACACAAACCAAACCAAACCAGACCCACCTTACTCTAAGTGCAACTGAACCCTCAGGAAAAGAATTCTTCTTTGACTCCTGCTAAAGTTCTAAGGCCTGAGGTGGAAAGGGAGTTGTAAAATTCCATTCAGATTTGATGTATGTATATACCCTGGGGATCATGTTAAAATGCAGATTCTTTTTCAGCAGCATGGTGTAGGGCCCAAACCCTGCACTTCTAACAAGCTTGAAGATGGTGCTAAGGTTCCTGCTCCAGGGACACGGAGAAACAAGATTGTAGGCTACTGGCTGCTTATCATAGTAGAGAGTGAAGGCACCTAAAACCACAATGACAGCTGTTTGGCCATAGCAAAAACAGCTACTGCCCACTGACCATATCTGAGGGCCAGGTAAGACAAATGAGAAGATCACCATAGTGTGGGAGAGAAGCAGGTCTTTAACGTCACTTTAGAACAGTGGCTCTCAGAGTGAGTAGAGCCAGCATCACCGTCAGGGTGCAGCGTCTTAGGTGGTCAGCTTTGTATCCAGTTCTGGGCTGGGAAATCGTGGGAAGGCACAAGTTGCTGTGCTAAAGTGGGATAAGTCAATGAAAACTTCCCTATTTGCCAGGGACAGTGTCCCTCTGATACTCTGAAGGAGGGTAGTAGGATTGGGAGTGTCATGCAGACCTGATGTACCACAAATTTCTGACTAAATCAAAGAAAGTGCAACCCTACCCAGAGTAAAACAACACACACACACACACACATATATTTTTAAGCTGTGCTAGGTCTTCATTGCTGCACATGGCTTTTTCTAGTTGCAGAGAGAGGGGCTACTCTTGGTTTCAATGCCTGGGCTTCTTATTGCAGTGGCTTCTTTTGTTGCGGAGATGGGCTCTAGAGAAGGATAGCTTCAGTGGTTACTGCACAAGGGCTTGGTAGTTGCAGCTCTCGGGCTCCAGAGTTCAGGCTCAGTAGTTGTGGCATATGGGTTTGTAACTCTTTGGCATGTGGGATCTTCCCAGACCAGGGATAGAAACAGTGTTCTCTGCACTGCAAGGTGAATTCGTAACCACTGGACCACCAGGGAAGCTGCAAACAGTACTTTTCTAACCAACAGAAAAGAAAACTCTGGGTACATAATTTTACACTTGGATCTATTTCTGTTGTTGCTGATTTTATTTAAGTTGATGGGATTCCCATATCTTTATTTTAAAAAATAAAATTATAAATATGGATTTAGAGTAGAAAATTAGAAATAAAAAATAAGAATTGTAGTCACATGAAGGGCTTCCCAGGTGGCACCAGTGGTAAAGAACCTGTCAGCCAATGCAGGAGACGTAAGAGATGTGGATTCACTGTCCGGATTGGGAAGATCCCATGGAGAGGGGCATGGCAGTGTCCTCCAGTATTTTTGCCTGGAAAATCCGATGGACAGAGAAACCTGTCAGGATATAGTCCATTGGGTCGTAAAGAGTGGAGCATGATTGAAGTGACTTAACACACACACACACACACACACACACACACACATGTAATCATATGAAATGCCAAAATAATGTATAAACATGTTGATTTCCCCAAGCCTTCACCCCAAACTAATTATTACATATTTTGAAAACAAATTCAGTAAATGAAAAATAGTATCTTGTTATTTTAATTGACGTTATTTCAACATGGGAGCATTATATATAAAAGTAATGTGTATCCATTTAGAAATGATCAAACAAATTAAAAGTATATGCCATAGAAATTTAGTTTGTTTAAATCCTAACAATTTGGTATATAAAGACTGATAGGCGTAGCAATATCTATTTATATAACTAGACTCATTCCATAGCCTGCTTTGTTCAAGATAATAACTTTTTGATCAGATAGACCTGGATTTGGATAACTGTGTCATTCATTGGCTGAATAAACTTGGAAAATTATGTAAATTCTGTCATCCTTTGTAAAATGCACCAATCATATGTTGATAGACATGTATGTTTTATATATACATGTGTGTGTGTATATATATATATATATATATATAATATATGCCTATGCCATCAACTTCTCTTTTGCATTTCTAGTGGGTTTTTTGGCATATATTCTTTCTAACTTTTGTGTGGTCAAATCAATTCAACTATTTTCAAGTATTGTCTTTAAGATTTGGGGTTTTGTTTTCCATACTTTTTAGTATGGAATATGCATTATTAGTGTTTATATTGATATTTTGATAAACAGCCTTTTAGTTTTTGGAAGATTGAAACTTCCTGGAGTTTAACTAAGGAGACTTGATTTTCATCCTTTTATTACCAGAAGGATATACAGCCATACAGCTGATAGTTTTTCAAGTTATAGAGCTGAAGTCCTTGAAGTCCTGCTCGAGCTCTGAGGTGGGTCCTTGACAGATGTAGCTTGGCAAATCTCATAGAAGCTTATAAGTAACTGTGTATTTCTCAGAATTTAGGACATACGATGTCCTGATTCTAAGCACACTTAATCCAAAAGTATTTTAAAAAATTTTACCATAAGGAAATGTGGATTTGTTGACAGCCTCGTGATCAAATCGCCTCCCAGTGAAATACAGTGGGACTGTGATGCTGAAGGAATGAAAACAGAAAGATGCCTTCATCTTCACCACCAGTTCCGGGCCAAGATTAAAAGTGAAAGAAGCCTCTGAGGGTCTGAGTCAGAGTGAAGCAGCATCTATCTGTACCACAGCTTTTATCTGTCATCTTTTATTGGCCAAGTGAAGATGCTGCGAATGAAAACATTTGGAGTCACTGTAATGATAGACCATCAACAGTATGGTTCAACTTGCTTTAACCTTGGTGGTTTCTTGCTATTACTTTGTCAGTCAAAGTATTTGACACCATGTCCTTTAGTTATTTGAAGTTACCTCAATACCACCTTGTTAAACTTTTCCCTTCATTTCTAGTAAAACATTTTCTCTTTTTTTGAAGCTTGTCTTTGGTATAGAATTCTGGAGGACAAACTTACCTACAAAATATTCTTTAAAAAATAGCATATATATTTTAAAATTTCTAATAAAGCTTAAACACCTAATGCTTGCCATTTGACATTTTCACCAACATGAGCATTATTAAGTTTCTGTTAAGTTTTAAGTGTTTTCATGTGACCTACAGAAAGCCTTGGATGTTGATAACTTTGTTTAAATGCACACTGCAAGGAAAGCAAATAAAAGTAAACACTATTTCTCTTGACAATTGAGATGCACAAAAATCCTTGACAATGGTTTTAGTGTACAAGAAAACAAGAATCACTGAAATTATGACTAAGCAGATCCTACTAATAAGCAAGAACACTGAGTTTAGTGCTAATAAAAACATTCTCATTGAGGTACTTGTAGCTTGCAAGTTATTAAAGCCAAACCATTACCCTTTATTATCTACTCAAAACTTTTATTATCTGTTCAATGTACTGCACTAGGGTTTGTAGAAAGATTAGACATATTTTATAGTTTCATAAATTCTTCTGATTTTATTTGTCGATATTTACTATTTTGAGATGCAATATTTTTATTAGCCTAGTGCAATTAGCTTTCAACAGCATCTTTAAGTTATTATCTGTGCTGCAATAAAAAAAATGTAAGAGTGTATTATTCCTGTCTACTCTCTCTATTAAATTTACTCAACATTTAAATACATGACATCAACATATTCCATAAAGAAGAAAATAAATCTTCACTCACATGATGTCTAATGGAAATGATTTTGTTATTCATAATGATCTTTTTTCATTTGATGTATATATAATTTGCCTTTGAGAGTTATTTATTTATGCTTGTGAGTTCTTACCAATGTTATCTCTCAGACCTACCCTAACCAGGACTAATAGAGAAGGAAAAAAAAAATCATTCATAACAATGAACACAGTGAATTAGCTGAGGGGGTCAGTCAACTACGGGCTGTAGACCTCATCTACCCCACTGCCTCGTTCTATCAGGCTGTTGAGCGCAGTCACACTCATTCAACTCATTCATGTAAGTATTATCTGCAGCTGCTTTTGGGCTTCTTTGGAAGAGTCTATAGTCAAGTTGTGACATAGAGCTACAGTTCACAAATCCCAAAATATTTGCTATCTGAACCTACAGAAAACGCCAGTCCCTTAGTTTAATTGCTTTTTTGGAGGATAGTACACTTAACCACCTTGACATACTCCTTTTCCTATTTTTAACCAGTCTGTTGTTCCATGTCCAGTTCTGACTGTTGCTTCCTGACCTGCATACAGGTTTCTCAAGAGGCAGGTCAGGTGGTCTGGGATTCCCATCTCTTTCAGAATTTTCCACAGTTTATTGTGATCTACACAGTCAAAGGCTTTGGCATAGTCAATGAAGTAGAAATAGATGTTTTTCTGGAACTCTCTTGCTTTCTCCATGATCCAGCAGATGTTGGCAATTTGATCTCTGGTGCCTCTGCCTTTTCTAAAACCTGCTTGAACATCTGGGAGTTCACGGTTCACATATTGCTGAAGCCTGGCTTGGAGAATTTTGAGCATGACTTTACTAGCGTGTGAGATGAGTGCAACTGTGTGGTAGTTTGAGCATTCTCTGGCATTCCCTTTCTTTGGGATTGGAATGAAGAGTGGTCTTTCCCAGTCCTGTGTCCACTGCTGAGTTTTCCAAATTTGCTGGCATATTGAGTGCAGCACTTTCACAGCATCATCTTTCAAGATTTGAAATAGCTCAACTGGAATTCCATCACCTCCACTAGTTTTGTTCATAGTGATGCTCTCTAAGGACCACTTGACTTCACATTCCAAGATGTCTGGCTCTAGGTCAGTGATCACATTATCATGACTATCTTGGTCATGAAGATCTTTTTTGTACAGTTCTTCTGTGTATTCTTGCCACCTCTTCTTAATATCTTCTGCTTCTGTTAGGTCCATATCATTTCTGTCCTTTATCGAGCCATCTTTGCATGAAATATTCCCTTGGAATCTCTAATTTTCTTGAAGAGATCTCTTGTTTTTCCTATTCTGTTGTTTTCCTCTATTTCTTTGTATTGATCACCGAGGAAGGCTTTCTTATCTCTCCTTGCTATTCTTTGGAACTCTGCGTTCAGATGCTTATATCTTTCCTTTTCTCCTTTGCTTTTCGCTTCTCTTCTTTTCACAGCTATTTGTAAGGCCTCCTCAGACAGCCATTTTGCTTTTTTGCATTTCTTTTTATTGGGGATGGTCTTGGACCCTGTCTCCTTAACAATGTCACAAACCTCCGTTCAGAGTTCATCAGGCACTTTATCTATCAGATCTAGTCCCTTAAATCTATTTCTCACTTCCACTGTATAATCATAAGGGATTTGATTTAGGTCATATCTGAATGGTCTAGTGGTTTTCCTTACTTTCTTCAATTTCAGTCTGAATTTGGCAATAAGGAGTTCATGATCTGAGACACAGTCAGCTCCTGGTCTCATTTTTACTAACTGTACACAGCTTCTCCATCTTTGGCTGCAAAGAATATAATCAATCTGATTTCGCTGTTGACCATCTGGTGATGTCCATGTGTAGAGTCTTCTCTTGTGTTGTTGGAAGAGGGTGTTTGCTATGACCAGTGCGTTCTCTTGACAAAACTCTATTAGCCTTTGCCCTCTTTCATTCTGTGCTCCAAGGCCAAATTTGCCTGTTACTCCAGGTGTATATTGTCACCTTGCTTATTTAACTTATATGCAGAATACATAATGAGGAACGCCGGGTTGGAAGAAGCACAAGCTGGAATCAAGATTGCTGGGAGAAATATCAATAACCTCAGATATGCAGATGACACTACCCTTATGGCAGAAAGTGAAGAGGAACTCAAAAGCCTCTTGATGAAAGTGAAAGAGGAGAGTGAAAAGGTTGGCTTGAAACTCAACATTCAGAAAACAAAGATCATGGCATCTGGTCCCATCACTTCATGGGAAATAGATGGAAAAACAGTGGAGACAGTGTCAGACTTTATTTTTTTGGGCTCCAAAATCACTGCAGATGCTGATTGCAGCCATGAAATTAAAAGACGCTTGCTCCTTGGAAGGAAAGTTATGACCAACCTTGATAGTATATTAAAAAGCAGAGACATAATTTGCCAACCAAGCTCCGCCTAGTCAAGGCTATGGTTTTTCCCATGGTCATGTATGGATGTGAGAGTTGGACTGTGAAGAAAGCTGATCACCGAAGAATTGATGCTTTTGAACTGTGGTGTTGGAGAAGACTCTTGAGAGTCCCTTGGACTGCAAGGAGATCCAACCAGTCCATTCTAAAGGAGATCAATCCTGGGTGTTCATTGGAAGGACTGATGCTAAAGCTGAAACTCCAATACTTTGGCCACCTCATGCGATGAGTTGACTCACTGGAAAAGATTCTGATGCTGGGAAAGGTTGGGGGCAGGAGGAGAAGGGGACGACAGAGAATGAGATGGCTGGATGGCATCACCAACTCTGTGGACATGAGTTTGAGTGTACTCCAGGAGTTGGTGATGGACAGGGAGGCCTGGTGTTCTATGATTCATGGGGTCACAGAGAGTCGGACACGACTGAGAGACTGAAGTGAACTGAACTGAACTGACACTTAGCCACCAAGGTTATGCTTTGATGTCTTAAGTTTGGGGCTTCTCTGATAGTTCAGTTGATAATGAATCTGCCTGCAATGCAGGAGACTCCAGTTCGATTCCTGGGGTTTGGAAGATCTGCTGGAAAAGGGAAAAAGCTACCCACTCTAGTATTCTGGCCTGGAGAACTCCATGGACTGTATAGTCCATGGGGTCACAAAAAGTCAGACAGGACTATGTGACTTTCACTTTCACTTTAGGGCTTCCCACATAGCTCAGCTGGTAAAGAATCCACATGCAATGCAGGAAACCCCGGTTCCATTTCTGGGTTTGGAAGATCTCCTGGAGAAGGGAAAGTTTTGTTTTAAAGTTTAGAGTCTTAAGTTTTGTTTATTTTCAAAAAATGGTATTTATTTCTCTGTTTTTGAATGGGTGATACAAGTATATGGTGTAAAATTCATTATCTACAAAGGGAGGGTTCAGTGAAAAGGAAGCCTCTCCTCCATTCTTTGATTTCTTGCTTCCCTACTGAAAGACCACCATTGTTACTTGTTTCTTGCTGTGTCTTTCCAGGAATATTTTGTCTATATAAGTATATGATTGTAATCATACTTTGGAACAGATAACAATATATATCCTCTTTTCTGCATTTTTCTCTTTTTCCCTTTATTTATTTTAATTGGAGGCTAATTACAATATTGTGCTGGTTTTTGCCATATATTGACATGAATCAACCATGGGTGTACATGTGTCTCCCCCCCATCCCTTTGGGTTGTCCCAGTGCACCAGTTTGAGTGCCCTGTTTCATGCATCGAACTTGGACTGGTCATCTATTTCACGTATGGTAATATACATGTTTCAATGCTATTCTCTCAAATCATCCCACCCTCGGCTTCTCCCACAGAGTCCAAAAGTGTATTCTTTGCATCTGTGTCTCTTGCTGTCTTATATATAGGGTGATTGTTACCATCTTTCTAAATCCCATATATATGCATTAATACACCGTATTGGTATTTTTCTTTCTGACTTACATCAATCTGTATAATAGGCTCTGGTTTTATCCACCTCATAACTGACTCAAATGCATTCTTTTCTATTGCTGAGTAATGTTTCATTGTGTATATGTACCACAACTTTCTTATCCATTCATCTGCTGATAGACATCTAGGTTGCTTCCATATCATAGCTATTGAAAACAGTTCTGCAATGAACATTAGGGTACATGTATCTCTTTCAATTCTGGTTTCCTTGGTGTGTGTGCCCAGCAGTGGGATTTCTGGGTTGTATGGCAGTTCTATTTCCAGTTTTTTAAGGAATCTCCACACTGTTCTCCCATAGTGGCTGTACTAGAGTGCATTCCCACCAACAGTGTAAGAGGGTTTCCTTTTCTCCACACCCTCTCCAGGATTTCGGAGAAGGTACTGGCAACCCATTCCAGTACTCTTGCCTGGAGAATCCCATGGCCGGAGGAGCCTGGTAGGCTACAGTCCATGGGGTCCCTAAGAGTCGGACAGAACTGAAATGACTTAGCAGCAGCAGCAGCTCCAGGATTTATTGTTTGTAGACTTTTTGATAGCAGCCATTCTGACTGGCGTGAGATGGTACCTCATTGTGGTTTTGATTTGTGTTTCTCTGATAATGAGTGATGTTGAGCATCTTTTCATGTGTTTATTAGCCATCTGTATGTCTTCTTTGGAGACATGTCTGTTTAGTTCTTTGGCCCATTTTTTGATTGGGTCGTTTATTTTTCTGGAATTGAGTTGCAGGAACTGCTTGTATATTTTGGAGACTAATTCTTTGTCAGTTTTTTCATTTGCTATTATTATTCTGAAGGCTGCCTTTTCACCTTGTTTATAGTTTCCTTCATTGTGAAAAAGGTTTTGAATTTAATTAGGTCCCATTTGTTTATTTTTGCTTTTATTTCCATTACCCTGGGAGGTAGGTCATAGAAGATCTTGATGTGGTTTATGTCAGAGATGTTTTGCCTATGTTTTCCTTTAGGAGTTTTATAGTTTCTGGTCTTACATTTAGATCTTTAATATATTTTGAGTTTATTTTTGTGTATGGTGTTAGAAAGTGTTCTAGTTTCATACTTTTACAGGTGGTTGGCCAGTTTTCCCAGCACCGCTTGTTAAGGAGATTGTCTTTTCTCCAGTGCATATTTTTGTCTCCTTTGTCAAATATAAGGTGTTCATAGGTGCATGGGTTAATCTCTGGGTTTTCTATTTTGTTCCATTGATTTATATTTCTGTCTTTGTGCCAGTACCATACTGTCTGGATGACTGTAGATTTGTAGTATAGTCTGAAGTCAGGCAGGTTGATTCCTCCAGTGCATTTTTCTTTCTTTTTAAACAAATCTTAATTGTCTTAGAGATGGTTCTGCAATCATACACAAAGAACTACCTTTTATTTTAAATAAATAATAATACTCCATTATATTGTTTAGTTATAATTTAACACCTTGTTAAGGGACATTTTGTTTATGGCAGTTTTTGAAGTTATAAATTCTGTAAAAGTTTTTTGACATATATATTTTTATATCTATATAGACATAGATATATGCATTTATATATATTTATGACTGAATACTACTCAGTCATAAAAAATGAAATTTTGTCATTTGCAGTGACAGGAATGGACACGGAGGACATTATACTAAGTGAAATAAGTCAGACAGAGGAAGATAAATACTGTGTAATATAATTGTATATGGAATTATTATTAAAAGAGTTTTCTTTTCCTGTAACCAGTCTTTCTGTATTCCCTTTGCCTTTAACAAAGAAATACATACTTTCCTAGAAGTTGAGTGGGTTGATTACTCACATCTCTGTCACTTGAAGGGGACTGCATCTGAGCTTCAGAACTGGAGAGTGTTATCTTTACTTCCTGTCACAGTTTTGTTATTGTATAAAATGCACAACCTTCCTTTTAGGGACCTATGATTTAACACATCTGTATCCACATTATGAGTGGATATGAAAGGGGAATAACATTCAATATACTATTGAATACACATTTTTATCATGAAAATATTTTTTAATAAAAAATATTGCACATATCTAAATATATAAAACAGATGTGTTTGAAAAATAGACTTTAGAAGAAACCACTTAGGATCTTATGAAGTTGAATATTGTAAACTTTTATCACCTCTAAAGCTCTAATAAATCCTTATAGAAGAATGAGGACTCGGTTGCCAGAACTAGCAGTGAGGAGGTTTTCACATATAAGTATCATGGACAGACTCTGGTGAGTGACCTGGTTGAACCCCCAGATAATCTGACACCTGGAGAGCCCATTTATCTCAACCTAATTATCAGGAAAAAGTAATGATGCTTTTTAGATTTGAAAAAACTTACTGATTATGAATAGGTTATTCTGATTAATTTTACTTAAAAAGTGTTCTCAGATCATCCAGTACAAAACTAAAATAATCTTTTATGGTGATATCTTTTAAGGATTCATTTCTTTAAGTCTGATCATCCAAAAATATAGGTGTACATTTTGCAACTAATTCATATTGGAGGGTTTACCATGGATGTTTTTTGCTGAGAGTTAGTTACTATATTTACAGTTGGGTTTAATGGAATAGGGTGGGGCTTCCCCAGTGGCTCAGATGGTAAAGTATCTGCCTGCAATGCAGGGGACATAGGAGACGTGGGTTCAACCCTGAATTGTGAAGTTCCCCTGGAAAATGGTATGGTAACCCACTCTAGTATTCTTGCCTGGAGAATCCCATGGACAGAGGAGCCTTGTGGGCTACAGTCCATAGGGCTGTAAAGAGTCTGGCATGACTAAAGTGACTGAGCATGCATGCATGCAGTAATGGAATAGGGTAGGTTTCTAACTGGGCTAGGCTTGTCCCCAGGCTCCTATGCTTTAAGGTGAATATGGTACTTATTTCCAGAGTGTCAATTTTTCTTGAAAAGTTTATTAATTATAAAATCACATAATTAATAAATTTAATTTTTAATATAAAAGTAAGTGTATGTGCATATGTGTGTGTGTGTATAAAGAAATAATAGAAAAAGCAATCTGGAAATATTAAGCAAGTGTGATCTAGGTAATACATTTTCAACTGAAGCAATATAGTGCCAAAGGGGTGGAGATTGTTTCTTGGGAGGTCAAAAATATACCTTTTAGCTATATAGGCATATATGTGGTACATAAACAGATACTTAATGTATCTGTAGTACTAAACCTTTGGGTGTGGGTTGGCAATTAGGAAAAAGTGTCTAAGTTTATTTTAGGAGTGTGCTGTTAAAAAAAAGGTTGAGAAACACAGTTCTAGGTGAAAGGCATATTCTTGTGTCTTGTACTATTCTTGCAGTTTTTCTTAAGATTTGAAATGGGATATCCTGATCATGATGAAACTTTGTTTCCATCTGCTTATTCAGTGGTTGATGCTTGATAGCACTGAATGAGGTAGATTTAATTTATAATTAAAGGTGGTTAAACATTTAAAAGGGCTTCCCTGGTATCTCAGCTGGTAAAGAATCCACCTGCCATGCAGGAGACCTGGGTTCAATCCCTGGGTTGGGAAGATCCCCTGGAGGAAACCCACTCCCGTATTCTTGCCTGGAGAGTTTGCAAGGGCAGAGGAACCGGGCAGGCTTCACTCCATGGAAAGTTGGACATGACTGAGCGACTAAGCGCTGCACAGCACAAATATTAAAAAAAAATGTTTTCAATGGTTTAATTGCAAGCAGAAATAGCAAAATGCCTTATTGGTTGTTAGTTGCTTTGAAAGCCCAGAGAAAGAGAAAGAACACAAGAGCACAACGGGAGCACAATGGGCCATCTGAGATGGTGCAGTTGAGCCCAAAGGGCCATCCCATGTAATACCCATGTACTGGCAGTTGGAGTAAAGGAGCAGAATGTGAGTTCTCTGGATGTCTGCAGATACTCTATGCCATTTTTTTCTGAAATAGTTTTGCTTCTTTTGAACCAAGTATTTAAACTTTTGATTATACAGTAAACAATTTAGTTCCTACGGATCAATTCAACTTGCTGCAATTGTACCCGAATATTTTGCCTTTGTGTATAATTCTATGTAGAAGGTCGTCTTTTTTTAGCTGGTTCCTGATTGACATGATTGTATCCCAAATCTGAATTTGTGGATGTGGGTACTGTATTTTTAAAGTCATTTGTTATCTATCTTCTTAAAGTAAAACCATTTAAAATTAAGCCTTCAACTGTATTAACACAGTCAGTGAGGAAAAAGAAATACTTTGAAGTATAGGATAAAACCATTAAAAATAAAATAGATAATGAGAGAAAATTCACAGCAACCAGAAATCAGAAAATGTGAAACAAACTTGACATTGTTTCTAAAACTCTTCATAATAAGCTTGGGAATAACTAATATGTTAGCATCAGGCCAACTGTAACTACTGAATGAGGTGACAGGTAAAAATATATATTAAAAAATTTAAATAAGGAATTGTCATCACAGAAACACAGATGAACCTAAGCCTTGTTATCTCTTATTTAGAAAAAAGAAAAAAAAATTCCCTCTTCACTGGCAAATGTATGAGTTTGTTAGTCTTGCAGTAATATTTACAAATCATGAAAACTTAGAAGAAAAACATTCAAGAAGAAACATCCTGGCCAGAAAGACTATAAAACAAAGTCCAAATAGTAAAAGAAAGGTATTTAAAAAAATCTATGGTCAGTTTCAGCTTCACCTTGAAAGGTGACACTCCTGTGATTGGAATCACTGTGTGATGGAAATGGCTGAATCTATTTTGGAGCAAAACCAGGCAGCCAAGCTAACAAAAATAGTCCCTTATGAAGAATTGCCTATTCTAATGTGTTCAAAGGCATGCTTTCAACACTGATTGAGAGAGTGAGGTTCACTTGTTTGGATAAAGGCATGGATAATAATAGTCTGACTTTTAAAATTTGGCTTTGCCTGCTATATTTATAACAATATCTATAAAGAGAGGTTATTTTGTAAAGTGCTTCATGGATAAATAAATGTTCAGTAAGGAAATTTTAATAAAAACTGTCCAGACAAGTGCACAGATGGGCCACATCTATAAAAGGAAGAGCTGCTTTAGAAATCCTCAATACATTGAAGGCCACCTCTTCATTTTCACCCTACAGCAGTCTACTCCTGATGTTTTCCTTGTGAATCAGGGTTAAGGGGAAAGAGGTGGGAGTGACAAAATATACATTTTAGAAAAATAGTTATTTGAATGCTTAACTTTGTGGATAACTTTAGAATGAAAGGGATAATGTGGAAGGCTTGCTCTACCATAATGTGGAAGGGACTTGTCAAAATTTGTTTCTTTTCTTTTTTTTCCCTCCAGTAAAAAGAGGTATTGAGATAAAGTGTAAAGGTTGGATGGCTAAAATGAGTGAATCTACTATTTGTTTAATTTAGTGTGGCTGAATCTACTCAACTAACAGTTGTGAAGAAAGGCTGTTTTGCTGCAATAAGTAAAAAAAAGTGAGAGTTAGGTGCAGACAGTTAGTTATGGAAACTATGAGTTACTTGAGATGCTAGAGATGTAGGAGAATTAATAGAGTTAACAGACATAAAATTAGATGCCTAGCACAAAGTAGTCTTTCCAAAAAGAAAGGTAGTTCATTTTATGCACATTAAAAACGAAGCATTAGTGAAGTGAAGGGCATATTGTTCAACTTCAATAAAAATATCATTGCATGAGTGTTTTTCTGAGATAAAAGAATATCCATGGATCTGAGTGACCTGACTCCTTAGTAGATACAGATAACGAAATTTTAACTACTGATAGCTGAAAAATTTTGTGCCATACAACTGGTGGTGTGCTGGAGCTAGTATCTCTGGCTCATAAGAATCAACTGTAAAGCTTTCAGAAACTTTTGCAAGCTGGGTAACATCCCATTGGTAGCTTGAAATCATCCATGGCAGAAGTATTTATACCATAAAAGTAGGTAAAAGCTGTTAGGACATTTTTCTCTTTCCTTTTAGAGGGTGATTTTTAAACATTATAAGTGTGGCACTGCATATAGTCTCAAATTCTGGACTTTCCTCCTTTGTAATTGACTTGGCATTTAACAGTTTAAAAAGTCATTATTTTTATTCTATTTTTAATTATGAATTTTTAAACTGTAATGATACAAAGTAGGAAAAAAGAAATTGAATGCTAAATTGGTATGTGGTGCCCCTTGTATTAACTTAGCTCATTTTCTAAAATTCATAAATGTGACTGTGTATACATTAATAAGAAAGATGGTAAAATAGATAACCAACAAGAAGCTACTGAAAAGTAAATGCGGAATATGGAGTTATTTCATCTGATGGAAATTTAAAATCTCATTTTCTTAATGTTAAACAAGCATGCATTTATTATAGGGTAAAAACTATTTACATAAATTCTTAAGCTAAAATGAGATAATTCAAAAAACTTTTTGTATTATGAGTGAGTTCATTCTAGTTTTGTCTTTGGAACGATTGAAAAGTTTTGATTTTTCTTTTTTGGTTGTTAGATCACTTTCCAACAAAATACTCAAGAAGAACAGATTAGAGAAATCACCTAAAACCCAAATTAGTAAGAATACAGTATGAAAGTAAATTTTGTTGACATATACACACAGGCACACACATCACATAGCCTTCTTTATGAGGGTCTGTATTAATTTCCTATTGCAGTTGTAACAAATTGTCATAAATTGTCTTAAACAATTATCTTACAGTCTGAAGTTCAAGAGTCTAAAATCAGTTATTTTGAGCAAAAATCAAGGTGTTGTCAGATCTGCATTCCTTCTGCAGGCTCTAGAGGAAGATCCATTTTCTTGCCTTTTCCTGTTTCTAGAAGTCACTGCATTTATTGGTTAGTGGCTCCTTCCTCAAATCACCCCCCACCCCCGACCTCTGATCTCTGCTTGCATTGTTCCATTTCCTTCTCTGTCTTCCTCCCTCTTTTCCCTTATAAAAGACAGTTGTGATTACATTGTACTCACTTAGATAATCCAGGGTAACCCTGTCATCTCAAAATCCTTAATTTAATCTCATCAGCAAAGTTCCTTTTGCCATAGAGGATAACATATTCACAGGTTACGGAGAAAATTTGGATGGCCATTGCTCTATTTTAATGTAATCTGCCCTCTAGCCCCCAAAGATTCATGTTTGTCCCACTTGCAAAGTTTGTTTATACCATTTCAAGTTCCCAAAAGTCTAAACCCATTATAGCCTCAAGAACAAAATCTCATCTAAACCTCATCAACTCAATGTCTAATTTTGTAAGTAAAGAGTTTTTACTTTAAGATGTAAGTCATTGGAGTATGTTAAGTAGGGGAGTGACATGATCTTACCTGCACTTTGAAAAGATGTCTCTGGTTGTAGTACTACAGGGAAGAGAGTGCATGTGTGTGTGTTTGTGCATGTGTGTGTGTGTTTGTGCACGTGTGTGTATTTGCATGTGTGAAGGGTATGAGAGGAGGTGCTCAAAAGTGGATACTGGAAAGTCAGTTAGGTTCTTGTAGGAGTCCAAGTAAGACTTGAAGTTGGCTTGGATCAGGATGACATCAAAGTAAAGGGAGAGAACAAGTAAATCTGGCTTATTTTTTGGAGCTAAAACTGCAGGGACTCCTGGGAGGACCACAAACCATGTGGGAGGGCCAAGATGAGACCTTGATCTAGGACTCTGATGAGGCTTTTGGCATTAGTATTTGGGTGGAGCAACATGCTGAAATAAAAAAGGCTAGGGAAAGATTGGATGTAAGGTATGTGGATGGGGGCATGGAAATTTTTTCTTTTGAGCATGTTATGTTTAAGGAATATATTAAGCATTTAAAGGGAAATTTCAAGCATCGGGTTGAATATAGTAATCTGTAGCTCAGTGGTAGGCCAGGACTAGAGATCTCTATTTTGAAAAATTGTATTGCAGCCAGGAAATTAAAAGACGCTTACTCCTTGGAAGGAAAGTTATGATCAACCTGGATAGCATATTAAAAAGCAGAGACATTACTTTGCCAACCAAGGTCCGTCTAGTCAAGGTTATGGTTTTTCCCGTGGTCATGTATGGATGTGAGAGTTGGACTGTGAAGAAAGCTGATCGCCGAAGAATTGATGCTTTTGAACTGTGGTGCTGGAGAAGACTCTTCAGAGTCCCTTGGACTGCAAGGAGATCCAACCAGTCCATTCTAGAGGAGATGAATCCTGGGTGTTCATTGGAAGGACTGATGCTAAAGCTGAAACTGCAATACTTTGGCCACCTCATGCGATGAGTTGACACACTGGAAAAGAGTCCTGATGCTAGGAAGGATTGGGGGTGGGAGGAGACGGGGATGACAGAGAATGAGATGGCTGGATGGCATCACTGACTCGATGGACATGAGTTTGAGAACTCCGGGAGTTGGTGATGGACAGGGAGGCCTGGTGTGCTGTGATTCATGGGGTCGCAAAGAGTCGGACACGACTGAGCGACTGAACTGAACTGATACTTGATATACCACATTATTGTTAATATCTGTTGTACAGCAAAGTGACTCTGTTATATATATGTGTGTATTCTTTTTCATTATGATTTATCATAGGATATTTAATTTACTTCCTTGTGCTATACAGTAGGACCTTGTTGTTTATCCATCCTATTATAGCAGATGCAAACTATTGCATCTGCTAACACCAAACTCCCTGTCCTTCCCTCCTGTACTCTGTCCTCCTTGGCTACCACAAATCTGTTCCTTATGTCTGTGAGTCTGCTTCTGTTTTGTAAATATGTTTATTTGTATTGTATCTTAGATTCTGCATAGAAGTGATATCATATGGTATTTGTCTTTCTCTTTATGAAGTATTTCACTTAGTATGGTAATCTCTAGGTCCATCCATATTCTGTAAATGGTATTGTTTCATTCTTTCTTATGGCTAACTTTCCATTGCATATGCTTGTGTGTGTGTGTGTGTATATCTCACATCTTCTGTATCCGTTCATCTACTGATGATCATTTAGGTTGTTCTCATGTCTTGGATATTGTAAATAGTGCTACTCTGACCATAGGGGTACGTGTATCTTTTTGAATTATAGTTTTGTCTGGCTATATGCTTAGGAGTGGGATTACTGGATCATGTGGCAACGATTTTTAATTTTTCAAGGAAACTCCATCCTGTTTTCCATAGTGGCTACACCGGGAGATCTGTATTTAGGAATATTTGGCCTATATAAGACCATGCAACTGGATAGAATTATTTCCCAAGTTCAGTTCAGTTCAGTCGCTCAGTCGTGTCCGACTCTCCGCGACCCCATGAATCACAGCACGCCAGGCCTCCCTGTCCATCACCAACTCCTGGAGCTCACTCAAACTCATGTCCACAGAGTCGGTGATGCCATCCAGCCATCTCATTCTCGGTCGTCCCCTTCTTCTCCCGCCCCCAACCTTTCCCAGCATCAGAGTCTTTACCAGTGAGTCAACTCGTCGCATGAGGTGGCCAAAGTATTGCAGTTTCAGCTTCAGCATCAGTCCCTCCAATGAACACACAGGATCGATTTCCCAAGTAGGTGTGGATAAAGTATGCTTAGGCATTCTGACAATTTTCTAATCAGAGAAAGGCAAAGTTAAGAGTTTAGGGTCTGAGCTGAGACAGTGATGAGAAGCCCATTAGGTGCTGAAAAGAATTTCTCAGGCAACACATTCTATCCCAGTTTAAAGAGTTTTAATGGGAAAATTATGCTTTGTTTATAATTGGGTAATTTCACTCTTTGTACAGAAATTTGTGGCTACCTGTCTTCATGGGTTCAGTTCAGTTCAGATCAGTCACTCAGTCGTGAACGACTCTTTGCGACCCTGTGAATCACAGCACGCCAGGCCTCCCTGTCCATCACCAACTCCTAGGGTTTACCCAAACTCATGTCCATTGAGTTGGTTATGCCATCCAGCCATCTCATCCTTTGTCATCCCCTTCTCCTCCTGCCCCCAATCCCTTCCAGCATCAGAGTCTTTTCCAATTAGTCAACTCTTCACATGAGGTGGCCAAAGTATTGGAGTTTCAGCTTCAACATCAGTCTTTCCAATGAACACCCAGGATTGATCTCCTTTAGAGTCCAAGGGACTCTCAAGAGTCTTCTCCAGCACCACAGTTTAAAAGCATCAATTCTTTGGCACTCAGCTTTCTTTGCAATCCAACTCTCACATCCATACATGACCACTGGTAAAACCATAGCCTTGACTAGATGGACCTTTGTTGGCAAAGTAATGTCTCTGCTTTTTAAAATGCTGTCTAGGTTAATGATTCTCAAACTTTTAAAGCCATGTCCATTTTGGGAAGATCAAAGGGAACTTTGGTCCTCTAACCTTATAACAATTACTTTCCAGTGGACGATAACTTCATGGAAACAAATGACTAGACAGAAACAAGATAGAGAAATTGCAGAAAACCTGTTGGCAGCAAAATATATAAAGCATGCATTAAATTTAGTATTATTTTATGGAACAGTAACCCACTCCAGTACTCTTGCTTGGAAAATTCCATGAACAGAGGAGCCTGGTAGGCTACAGTCCATGGGGTTGCAAAGAGTTGGACATGACTGAGCGATTAAACTTTCTTTATACTTAAAATAAAACCTCATATCTTTAAGTTAGTAAGTTGAAATCTAAAATTCTCTTGCAAACAGTGAATTCTCTTTATAAGGGTCTAATAATTAATAGGTTATTAGTAAATAATCCAAATACCTTTTATGTAAAAGCATGAAAGTGCTTGTTATTCATCTGTAAGCACCTATGTAAACTGGATTTAAGATT
The DNA here is from genome assembly GCF_049115385.1 of Moschus berezovskii. Lineage (NCBI taxonomy): Eukaryota > Metazoa > Chordata > Mammalia > Artiodactyla > Moschidae > Moschus > Moschus berezovskii. The sequence continues at coordinate 128,619,181 of NC_142460.1, read as the reverse complement.
TTAAATTAGAGAATCACTAGTTGAGGGAGGGGGACTTTGCTGCCAGGCTGTTGGTCATTTTGTGTCTCTTCTATGATGTTCCTTGCATTGTAGAGTTTGTGGGAAAATCTCTTATGACATCCATCCTCCAGGCAAATGCTACTTGTAATGAAAGTTTCTTCTTTTGATTTTGTAATATCTTAATGATAGTTGAAGTTGGTAGGTTGCATGTTATAAGCATGCAGTTGCAAATTTGTTCTGTTTGAATGATATGACCTTGGTTGGCTTTGGTAGAGTACTTGAGGGATTTGTAGATTACAGATGCACTGCCTATGAAGCCTTGGATTCTTTAAAGCTCTATCTTTGCTTTGACAGCTGGGTGTGAAAGACCCTTGTTCCTCCTGTTGATGTAGGACCCACTGGAGGAGTCACTGTTCCTCTCTGGAGGCTACAATTGTGATGTTTCTGCTTCTTCTCTGGCATTGTGTGTGCCAGGCTCTGCCCAGGCCTTTCTGGGATTAGAATTTACGTTTAGCTCCCATGTGGAAAGGGTTTAAGGGATTAAGTGCTTAAGGGTTTAGAGAAGGTGGCATTAAAACTTGCTTTTTAAACGTATCTGGTAAGCATGTGTTCTTTTTTTTAGTATGTGTTCTTTATATAGTTTCAACCTCACAGAAAGAAAAATAATTTCCTCTTAGTTCCAAGTTTTCGACTAGGATGTTGCCTGCAAATAGTTGAAACCCCTTCCCAATCACAAAGCTGAGGTTCCACAACAAAATTGTATATAGAGATTGGCAATTTACATTGCCAGAGGAGGAGGGAGGATAGTGAGACCAAAGTTACAAGAAAAATGAAAACTCTTATGTTTGCTATATTTATCAAAATAAATTTGACAATGCAATAAATGAAATGAGGATTGTAAGCAAATTAAGCATACCCAATTAGTGAGAACTGGAACTGTTTGATTTTCTATACCTTATTTTGGTTCCTAGAAATTGATAGGATTTCTTTCCTTCATGATCTCAAAAAGATCTTATATGTGAATTTCTGTGTTGCAGAAAATATGTTTATTAAATGGCATTATAATGTGTATGATATATCATGTAATTGTTGTTTCTGAATAACTCAGTTTTAATTTCAACTTTCTGAGTCCTTTCATGATCTCAGAGACCTATTATTTAAATGTTGGAGATAGAAAAAAAAAACAAAAATAACCTGGAGACTTTGTTTAGCATAACTGTTTGGAATTTTCTAAATCCTCTAAGGATAACTTGCTCTTAATTCTATTCAGGTCATTTCAGGCTAAACTACATGACCTTCTATTTCTTTTCTTCACAGTACTCAGATAGTCCACTTCAGAGTGTGGGGACTTTGATGCTTCCAAGCCTTCAGTGGCAAAACTCTCCAGCTCTTTCTTCTCCATTACTTTCTTCCTCCATCTTCCAACTTCAGATTATTTCCAAAGTAAGAGTGAAAGTTTGGGTCCTGGAAAAGAATTCATACTCTTGAGGAAAAGATAAATAAACATAAATGTATATGTGTATATGTGTATATATATATATATATAAATTACATCTAATAATTCTTAGTTGATTGGAAAGATAAAGGACTTTGGAGTTAAAAAACTGCTGACTCTGAGACATGGCTGTGCCACTCACTATGTGGCCTTGGGAGATTATTTAATTTCTCTGTCCCCCAACTTTTTAACATAAAAAATATTTTTTTCCACACAGGAAGTAATAAATTTGTTTATGTACAAAGAATACTTAATCCATTGCCTGGCATATTAATGCTCAATAAGTTATTAATATTTGTTATAATAAATACTATGTGTGTATATAACATTTAAGTGAACATTTAGAGGACACAGTTTCTTTTGTAGTGAATCTTTTTTTTATGTTGAAGACACCTCTGTTCAAATGAAATTCTAAGTAATATTACCTTATTATCAAATCAGTTATGAACACATCAGTTATTAATTTAGTTACTGAAAGGGCAAACAAAGAGGGGAGGGAAATGAGCTTCTCTTCAGGTTATGGTGGCCTCACAGAAGGAGCTGGTAAAAACAAACGTGTAAGGACTGATGCAAATATGGGTTAAGAAGTGGTCAATTTTGGGGTTTAAAGACGTAAAACAATCACACTCCTTCTCCACTCTGTGCTCTCAAACTGTGGGAGGGGGTCAGCAATACTGGTGAAGTTGAATTGAAGAACACTATAGGAAAAGGAGTACATCAAAGCTGTATATTGTCACCTTGCTTATTTAACTTATATGCAGAGTACATCATGAGGAATGCTGGGCTGGAAGAAGCACAAGCTGGAATCAAGTTTGCCGGGAGAAATATCAATAACCTCAGATATGCAGATGACACTACCCTTATGGCAGAAAGTGAAGAGGAACTAAAAAACCTCTTGATGAAAGTGAAAGAGGAGAGTGAAAAAGTTGGCTTGAAGCTCAACATTCAGAAAACAAAAATCATGGCCTCTGGTCCCATCATTTCATGGGAAATAGATGGGGAAACAGTGGAAACCGTGTCAGACTTTATTTTTTGGGGCTCCAAAATCACTGCGGATGCTGATTGCAGCCATGAAATTAAAAGACGCTTACTCCTTGGAAGGAAAGTTATGACCAATCTAGATAGCATATTAAAAAGCAGAGACATTACTTTGATAACAAAGTCCGTCTAGTCAAGGCTATGGTTTTTCCAGTGGTCATGTATGGATGTGAGAGTTGGACTGTGAAGAAAGCAGATTGCCGAAGAATTGATGCTTTTGAACTGTGGTGTTGGAGAAGACTCTTGAGAGTCCCTTGGACTGCAAGGAGATCCAACCAGTCCATTCTAGAGGAGATCAATCCTGGGTGTTCATTGGAAGGACTGATGTTGAAGCTGAAACTCCAATATTTTGGCCACCTCATGTGAAGAGTTGACTCACTGGAAAAGACTCTGATACTGGGAGGGATTGGGGGCAGGAGGAGAAAGGGACGACAGAGAATGAGATGGAATCACCGACTCGATGGACATGAGTTTGAGTGAACTCCAGGAGTTGGTGATGGACAGGGAGGCCTGGCGTGCTGTGATTCATGGGGTCACGAAGAGTCGGACACGACTGAGTGACGGAACTTAACTGAACATGCACTCAAGCAAAACTGGGCTTCCCATTCTGACCTTTAAACTAAATATTTCACCCAGTCTCAGATATTTCACAGACTACCAGCAGGTCTTCCCTGGCAATGGGCATGTCCTACATCTCTGTATCTCTACCTACTGTAGGACTGGTGGCAACTAAGAGGAGAGCAATGCTTGTTCAGTGGAAGAGGTGGGTGGGGAGTAAGAGAAAGGGAGAGAGAGGGGATGAATTGCATCAGCAGCAATTAGGAAGCACCTAGTTTATGGATGGAGGCATGAACGAGGGAAGATGAAGTGAAGGTTTTGTTTCTTCTCTGGTGGACAATCCTAATTGGGAAGAACTTCTGCAGTTGTTTTGTCTCATTTCTGGCTGGGGCTGCCACCAACATTGGATAATGTTTGACAAAATTAATTTATGAGAATTCTTTCTTGCAGTGCATTCTCTAGGATCTAGGGATGGAGAAAACATGCTTAAGTACATTTGTTGGGGTGAAATTCGACATGGTCAAAGTGTGAGGTACCATGTGGGGATGCAGTTTACTGAAGTACATTGAGTATGTTAAAGGAACACAGACGAGTTGAATGCACCCCTAGAAAGGAGGAATAACAGGGTTCCTATAATGAATCACTCTTTTGGAGGACCAATAGGACCTCCATATTTTAAATAATTCTCCTTTCTGGGGTTATTGAATTGTAAGTGGAGGAATGAAACCTTCCTATTCTCTCCAACACACTAGTGAAGGGTGTCAAGCTGTGTTAAAAGTTTATTGAGGATCTGGCAAATAATCATTTTGGAGCTTTGTCCAAATCTTTGTTCAGCAGAGGAAGGCCCAGAGCTGAGTTGGCTGTTGGCACTGGAAAAGGCAAGCTTAATTTCTCTGCATAAGAAAGTGGAAAACTATTTTTTCTCCTGAGAAGCTGTTGGCAGAAAACAGAATGGAGTCAGGTGGAACAAAGAGATAGGTGTGTGACTGAGCAGCATGCGGGAATGACCAAAGGATTTCAGAGCAGTGATGTGCAATCGGTTTTGTTTGCTTGGGCAAGGAGATGATCAGAACATGTTACACTCTAAGGGAAATACAGTTGCCTTGAGGATTGCACCCCTTTGTGAATGTCTCTGTCTTCTTAGCCTTTTTTTTTTTTTTTTCACTTTCAACTTTTCTCTCCAAATTCAACTAATGGATACATACTGAAAACCATTGATGACATTAATAACTATATACCATACAGAAGGAATCATCATGGAAAAATACAATAAAACACTCTCATACACATACCCCTTGGTATTCTAGTAGAAAAAAATAAATGCCACAGTTTTGGATGTGAGGTTAATTGGACACAGGTGATTATCTTTTCAGTCTATAGGTTATAAGTTTACATCATTCTTAATCTTGCCAATACTAGAATAATATTTTGTGTTCTTAAAATGTTATTTAGCCTGATTGTCAAGAAAAACTGTCATTTTATTTATTTATTTTTTTGATTTGGATTTTATTTTATTTTATTTTTTGATCTTTATTTATTTATTTATTTTTTAAATGAGGCTTTTAATTAATGTTTGACAGAGCTGATTCAAGTTGAACAGACTAAATTTCTTTAAACAAACTTACTTATACTCCAGAGTCCTTTAAAAATTTAATAGCATTTATACATTGAAGGTATTTGATTTTCTTGTAACTAGCACTTCAAATGCAACAAGCATTTGAAGCAACAAGCATCTGACCCAACAAGCATTTGACCCAACAAGTAAAACTTTCTACAGTTCATAACTTTTATAAATAAAATAAATTAAATGTACAGTGAATAAGTTCTCTGAAATATTTAAATATTTCTGCAGGTTTAGTAACATCGTAAAATACATTTCAACTAAAATTCACAAATCTAAAAACCTGTTAGGCATTTTTAGGCGTTTTAAGTTGGAAATGAAGGCCAATGTTACATCGTAATATGCCAATTACAAATAGTACTTCAAATAGCAAATACTACAGTTTGTCCCAAACTTTAAAAACTATTCATGAACTCAACACTGAACTATTGATGGCTATGAGAATTGTTTCCTAGCCTTTTTGAAAATTTCAACCCATTTACGTTTAAGGTAATTATTGATAAGTACGATCCCGTAGCCATTTTCTTTATTGCTTTGGGTTCAAGTTTATACACTCTTTCTGTGTTTCCTGTCTATAGAAGATCCTTTAGCATTTGTTGGAGAACTGGTTTGGTGATGTTGAATTCCCTCAGCTTTTGCTTGTCTGTAAAGCTTTTGATTTCTCCTTCATATTTGAATGAGATCCTTGCTGGGTATAGTAATCTGGGCTGTAGGGTATTTTCTTTCATCACTTTAAGTATGTCTTGCCACTCCCTTCTGGCCTGAAGAGTTTCTGTTGAAAGATCAGCTGTTATCCTTATGGGAATCCCCTTGTGTGTTATTTGTTGCTTTTCCCTTGCTGCTTTTAATAATTGTTCTTTGTGTTTGATCTTTGTTAATTTGATTAATATGTGTTTTGGAGTATTTCGCCTTGGGTTTATCCTGTTGGGGACTCTCTGGGTTTCTTGGACTTGGGTGATTATTTCTTTCCCTATTTTAGGGAAGTTTTCAACTATTATCTCCTCAAGTAATCTCTCATGGTCTTTCTTTCTGTCTTCTTCTTCTGGGACTCCTATGATTCGAATGTTGGAGCGTTTAACATTGTCCCAGAGGTCTCTAATATTGTCCTCATTTCTTTTAATTCGTTTTTCTTTTTTCCTCTCTGTTTCATTTATTTCTACAATTCTATCTTCTAGTTCACTTATCCTGTCTTCTGCCTCTGTTATTCTACTGTTTGTTCCCTCCAGAGTGTTTCTGATCTCATCTATTGCATTATTCATTGTATATTGACTCTTTTTTATTTCTTCTAAGTCCTTATTAAATCTTTCTTCCATCTTCTCAATGCTTTTCTCCAGGTTATTTATCTGTAACTCCATTTTGCTTTCAAGATTTTGAATCATTTTCACCATCAAAATTCGAAATTCTTTATCAGATAAATTCCCTATATCTTCTTCTTTTGTTTGTGTTGATGGGCAATTATCTTGTTCCTTTACTTGCTGGGTATTTCTCTGCCTCTTCATCTTGCTTATATTGCTTTGCTTGGGGTGGCCTTTCCCTCTTGTAGTTTGTGGAGTTCTCTTTATTATGTAGTTTCTTCGCTGTGTGTGGGGTTGGACGGGTGACTTGTCCGGGTTCCCTGGTTAGGGAAGCAAGTGTCGGTGTTCTGGTGGGTGGAGCTGGATTTCTTCTCTCTCCTTTAGAAGACAATGGGCTGCTTTTCTGGGAGCCTGATGTCCTCTGCCAGTATTCAGAAGTTGTTTTGTGGACTTTACTCCGTGTTCAAATGTTCTTTTGATGAATTTGTGGGGGAGAGAGTGGTCTCGCTGTCTTATCCCTCCGCCATCTTGTTCCTTCCTCCCCAGAACACTGGATTCTTATATTCCACTTGGTCGTGGAGTATCTCTTCCCAGCTGTTCCAGCAAGGTGCAGCTGCTGTACCTTACCTTGGACGAGGGGTATCTCCTCAAGGCCGCCCCTCCTGCTTTGAATGTGGATCAGCTCCTCTCGGCCCTCCAGTGCCCAAGCAGCCACCGCCTCCTCTTCTTAGCCTTTTGTAATGATTCTTACACAGCCACAGTGTTACACTTTTCCTGAGCCCTGTACTCCCAAAAAGCAACAAAAGAAACCCCTACCCCAGCTTTTGTGTTCCAGAAAAGAGCTAACCCCAAAAGAAAACTTTGCCCTTGCCCTTTCCAAAATAAGCTCTTCTGCATCCTTCCTCAAAACTCCATTAAGATATGTGGATTACTCTTTGTTTATTCACCTCTGTAAAACCCCCAGATCCTCTTCCTTTCCTTTGAGATGTTTCTCACTAATGAGTATTCTCTCTATGGCAACCGCCTAAATAAAATCATAGCCTACATAAATACAAGGTTCAGTCGCTCAGTCGTGTCTGACTCTCTGCGACCCCATGAATCACAGCAGGCCAGGCCTCCCTGTCCATCACCAACTCCCGGAGTTCACTCAAACTCATGTCCGTAGAGTCGGTGATGCCATCCAGCCATCTCATTCTCTGTCGTCCCTTTCTCCTCCCGCCCCCAACCTTTCCCAGCATCAGAGTCTTTTCCAGTGAGTCAACTCGTCGCATGACGTAGGGAAGGTTAAACACCTTTAAGGAAATGTAAACCTACAAAAGTTAACAACTGTAACTAATTGTCTTGTGCATTTTTGTCTTTCAATTTTGGTGCCAGGAGGACTTGGATTGAATTGGTCTTCTGGGCAAATTCTCCTTTGTTTCACCCAGATAAAGAGTTTTCTCCAAGCCCTCTGTGCTCCTTTCCTGACTAACTGTCTGGGTTCATAACAGTGAGTCCAGCTCCTGGTTCTGTGCTCTGGACCCTTGTCAACTGGTACAATGATAAGGATTTAATATTGATTCTTTTTAAACAATTAATTATTGATTTATTTTTACTTCTGGCTGCATCTGGTCTTAACTGCAGGATGTGGGATCTTCGTGGAGCATGCAGGATTCTCTCCAGTTGCAGAGCTTGGGCTCCAGAGCCAGGGAGCAGGCAGGCTTAGTTGTTGCAGTACTCCAGGCTGAGTTGCTTCACAGCACATGGGATCTTAGTTCCCTGACAGGGATCAGCCCTGTCCCCTGCATTGGAAGGTGGATTCTTAACCACTGGACCATCAGGGAAGTTCCCATATTGACTGTGAGTACTTTTTTGATTTCTGGTGCTGGCTTTTGTTTTTATGGTTTGCAAATGTTGTGATCTTTGAAAACAGGTTAATGGTTTGAAGAGATCCTGTTTCTATTGGGTAAAAGACAACAGAGAATCTGATTTGTTAGCCATTGTGTTTCTCTCTCAGTCTACTTTGAGGTCAATTAAATTAAGAATTTGTACCCACTGGAAATAATACAGCTCTTTTGTCAGTCTGTATTTCTGTGTTTATGTTTGACCTATGGCCAGATTTTAGAATTAAAGTCATATGCTTTCTCTCTCTTTGTATGGTTTTAGGTCTTTGATTTTAAAAAATCTTTAACCTTTCATTGGGTGAGTGTATAATATTTTTCTGTCTCTGGATACTATTACTAAATTGAATTATAAAATATCTTAAAAGAGTTTCATTTGATGGCCTGGAGATAAAATAGTACTTATATAAACTGAATATTCCTAAAATTCCCAGAAGTGAGGGAAATTGACCTCAAATATTTTCAGTGTGAAAAAAGAGGTGTGTTTATAGAAACTAACTCAGAAATATTTTAAGAATTCCAGTTCATATAATTATGGTAAATCTTTGGCAGATAAGACTACATTAATAATTTTGATTTAATTAAAAACAGTCTTCTCGGAGTTACCACCAAGTATAACACAAACGTATATTTTTATTTTTATAGAGTAGGTTCCTCCTAAACTTATATAAGTTCACTGATATAGTAAACTACCTTTACTTGAAGTTGGTGTCTAAGATTGTGAAAAAGTAATATGCATCTAATCAAATAAAGTTATTATTCTGGCCAGCTTTAATTTTTGAATTTTAATTAATGAATAAATTAATTTGTTGTGTTGGGTCTTTGCAGCTATGAGCATGCTTTCCCTAGTTCAGGTGAGCAGAGGCTACTCTTCATTGTGGTACATGGCCTTCTCATTGTGGTGACTTCTCTTTTATCAGAGCACAGGCTCTAGGGGACACGGACTCAGTAGTTGTGACTTGTGGCTCTAGAATGCAGGCTTAGTAGGTTTAGCACACACGTTTAGTTGACCTACATCATGTGCAATCTTCCCAGATCAGGGGGTCAAACCTACATCTTCTGCATTCTCAGGCGGATTCTTATCCACTGTAACAGGGAAGTCCTATTCTGGCTAAATTTATGTCAATAAAAATTCCATTTTACAGTATGCAAGTTCCAAGTTGGCTTAATTAATGAATATGCATTGGATACCCACATCATATTAAAGTAAGCTAGAATATTGAAGCATTAATTACCAGGCATAATTTTAAGTTTATACTATTATTTTCCTTTTGTATGTGACAGAGAGACTATATATGTATAGTTGGGTCTATGAAATGTGTTCATGTTTGCTGTTTTGAGAAGTTATACTATAACAGCTATAAGAGGTTGTGAGATGTGTATTCATGAGCTTGTCTACTTTCCTGCAAAATGCTGGTGTGTAACAGTTCACATTATTCACCTCCTAGTTTTCTCTGTGAAATAGAAGCTACTGTGGTTGAAAATGATAATTAATATACATGAATGAGACTCTATTAGGAGCAATAGTGGCAAAGAGGAACAACTCTGTACGCAAGACATGCAAGATGTGTTTTTGTTAAAAGAGAGAGTGGTATTGTTTTAAAGTAATATAACTGGTTGTTCCAGAATAGGAAATGAAAGATGTATGACAAAACTTAATGGATATAGGAAGTTGCAAAACTTTTCTAGAAAGGGAATTTTATTTGTTGAAATCAAAGCTGGCTAAACTGGAAAAGAGTCTGATGCTAGGACGGATTGGGGGTAGGAGGAGACAGGGATGACAGAGAATGAGATGGCTGGATGGCATCACTGACTCGATGGACATGAGTCTGAGTGAACTCCGGGAGTTGGTGATGGACAGGGAGGCCTGGCGTGCTGTGATTCATGGGGTTGCAAAGAATCGGAAACGACTAAGCCACTGAACTGAACTGAACTGAAGATTTTATAGATTTATTTATAAGATTTTCTAAAGGAGTTAGGGAACCAAATTATACTAACACAAAACTAGAATTTGATTTTCTTTATCTCAAAATGGCAAAATTTTATTGGATTATGGGTCTACTCTTAGTAATAGATTGTAAATGGTTATTAGCTTCTGCATAGTTTATCTAGATAACAGATTCTGTTATAGAATACTCTTCTGTGGTTTATGTTGACTTTATTCTTTCCTTGATTATTTAAAAAAACAAAGACTTCTCACATTAAAGTTCTCTACAATGATGCTAAAGCTGAAACTGCAATACTTTGGCCACCTCATGCGACGAGTTGACTCACTGGAAAAGACTGATGCTGGGAAAGGTTGGGGGCGGGAGGAGAAGGGGACGACAGAGAATGAGATGGCTGGATGGCATCACCGACTCTGTGGACATGAGTTTGAGTGTACTCCGGGAGTTGGTGATGGACAGGGAGGCCTGGCGTGTTGTGATTCATGGGGTCGCAGAGAGTCATACATGACTGAGCGACTGAACTGAACTGAACTGAACTGACAATGATGTTATATTTTATGTTTGTTCTTAAATGTTTTAGTTGTTACTTTGAAATGAGTTGCAAAGTATTGTCTTTCGGGTACCCATGATCCAATTCTTATCTGAAGTGAATCTCCTAACAACTTTTGATTTTTTTTTTCCTTCCCCTGAAACACCAGTACTTTGGCCACCTGATGTGAAGAACTGACTCATTTGTAAAGACCCTGATGCTGGGAAAGATTGAAGGCAGGAGAAGAAGGAGACGACAGAGAATGAGATTGTTGGATGGCATCAACTGACTCAATGGACATGAGTTTGAGTAAATTCCGAGAGTTGGTGATCGACAGGGAGGCCTGGGGTGTTGCAGTCCATTGGATTGCAGAGTCAGACGTGACTGAGTGACTGAACTGAACTGGTATTTGATTTACAATGTTGTATTAGTTTCAGGTATGCAACAAAATGAATCAGTTATACACATACATATGTCTACTCTCTTTTAGATTCTTTCCCCATGTAGATTATTACAGATTACTGAGTAGAGTTCTCTGTGCTATATAGTAGACCCTTATTAATTATCTATTTTGTTATATCATAATGTATATATGTCAGTCCTAGTCTGTCAGGGGACATTCAGCTTTAAGGAATCCAATATGTTGCATTTTTCTTCCTTTGTGTGCCATTTCTCAAGGATTCTCTGTTCCTTATCAGTTCCTATTCCAGGAAAAAGTAGAGCTGCACGCAGTTCTCAGGACTGAGATCATGGGAAGGGTACCTGCTTGGATACCTTTCAGTAGCTCCCTTCAGTGACTCTTTTCAGCATCAGCGAACTTGTATGTATTAGACTACCCATTTTGTTGCAACTGATGGAATTTCATTCTTTATAACGGCTGAGTAATCATTTTACTAAAGATATATAAGCCTGCATTTCTGCTAATAAAATACCCTTACTCCACTAGAGACGGGTCCTCCGCCTCCTTCTTTCTGTCTTTATTCTCTTCGGAGTGTGGAAACCTGCCAAGCTTACTCTCTCATCCGGGCTTTGAAGACCTCCTTGAGAGGACGCCCTGTGTCTTTGTGAGCAGTACAAGTCCTGTGCATGGGCTTTATTGGTTTTCCACATAACCTGAGAGATATTGCTCTCTCTCTTTTTCTCTCTTTTCGTCGACTCTGGTCCACCAGGTTCCAGTCTGTACTAAAAACCAGCACTAGTCTCCCTATTTATCCCTCCCTGTCTTCCCCACTGGTAACTATGTTTGTTTTTAAATAACCTTGAGACAAGTTGTTGAGTCAAGATTTCTAGAATTCTAGCTGAAAAACTGACAGACTTATGAGACTGCAGACCCAAGATCAAGAATGAGAATTTGTTACACAGGATGAAAGGAACTTATCAAGGATGATTATGGATTTTGTTTGGAATTTTGTTATGATTTTAATGTTCTATTTTTTGGATATATAGAGAATCCCATTTCCATTTCTTCTAGTAATCTGTAATGTATAACTATTTGGGCTTCCCTTGTGGCTCAGCTGGTACAGAATATACTTGCAATGCAGCAGACTCAGGTTCAATACCTGGGTAAGGAAGATCCCTAGGTAGGGAAGATATCCTGGAGAAGGGAATGGCTACCCACTCCAGTATTCTTGCCTGGAGAATCCCACAGACAGAGGAGCCTGGTGGGATAGAGTCCCTTGGGTCAGAAAGAGTCAGACATGATGTGCTTTTATAAGCTGAAATGAGAATTTTGTCAATGATACCTTTTTCTCCTTGAAGAATTCTGCAAGTATTCTTATGCTCAGGTCAAAATAATTATTTATTAATATACAGTCTCAATAAGAATCTGTTTTTCTTATTATGAGGATATAATTGAAATCATTTATGTCATATTTGATAATGATGTCATATTTGATAATGATGCTCATTTAATCAGATATGAGCAGCCACTTCAGATATGAGAAGTTACTCCTAAAGAGCACAGTTTGACTCTATGGAGTCAATTCTTACAAAACCCTCCTGGAAAAGCTAACTTGGTACCTGCCTATGAGGTTCCCAACCTCATGGATTTGTAAGGAAGTCATTTCCTGGTTGGCCCAGTGCAGTAAAGGATAAGTTCAGTATCTAGTTTGTCTATACCCTGCACACTCTAAAGAAAGATTTGGACCTTGACCTGGCTCTTGGGCAGTAACCTCTAGGCTCTTGGAATATCCTAGCTGATAAGAGTCTTTGTTTACTTGAGGGCCTACAACCACATCACACGTTCTATGCTAACAATATGTAAAAAATAGAACATTAAATGACTTATGGTGGGGACCTTGGGCCATGTCGGATGATGAACCTTGGTCCATCAGCTTCATCTCTGGAAGGACTGGAGGCTAAGGTCAGTTGCACAGGCAGTCAACCCTGCCTATGTGACTGACCCTTGATAAAGACCCCAGACACCAGGTTTGGGTCAACTTCCTTGGTTGGCAACACTCTTATGTGTTGACATCCACCATATCTGGGAGAATTAAGTGTTGTCTATAGGACTCCATTGGGAAACGACAACAGGAAGCTTCTACCTAGTGTTTCCTGGTCTCTTCCCTGTGAACTTCTTCCTTTGCAGTTTTCAGTCCATATCTTTTTTGGTAATAGATCATAACTGTGAATATAATGGGTTTTCTGAGTTCTGTGAATCCTTTTAGTAAATCACTAAGTCGAAATGTTCTTGGGGATCCCAAACACCACCCCCAAAACAGGAATTTTAGACAACTCAAGAGGAGAATTCTAACAAATTTATGGGTACTATTGGGGAGGTCTGCTGGAAAGTTCTTGGCTTGGCTTCATAGCCCTAAGAGGTTTTTTAAAAATACAAAACTGAAATTATGTATGAAAATGTCCAACAAAACAAAGATAAGATAAATTATCATTTTGATAAATTACCAAAGGTAAGATAAATTACCATTCTTACTATACTTATGTATATATAATAAAACTAAATCTAATAAGACCATTCTTATTTTGAATTAAGAATAGTCTTTCTTTGAGATTATTTTAGATCCAAATAAGTATGACCATAAAGAGAAATTTAGTGTTTCAATGGAAAACTATGCATTCTCTATGGCACACTTTCATTCATTGCCTTTGACTTATTTTACACCTCTTTTATTTATTTTTATTTTTTAAAAATTTTATTTTATATTGGAATACAGTTGATTAATAATGGTGTGTTCATTTCAGGTATACAGCAAAGTGACTTTGAATAAAGTTAATTATATTAGCTAAAAATAGTGCATTACTGTTCTTCACTTTGCTAATTTACTGAAGTTGTATGAGAATTTTTAAAATTAATTTATTTTTAATTGAAGGATAGTTGCTTTACAGAATTTTGTTGTTTTCTGTCAAACCTTAACATGAATCAGCCATAGGTATACATAATTATTTTTTTATTCAAGTATAGTTGGTTTAAAATGTTTCAGGTGTACAGCAAAGTGATTCAGTTATTATATATGTATATATTTTTCAGATTCTTTTCCATTATGTGTTACTATAAAATATTGAATATAGTTTCCTATGCTCTATAGTAGGTCCTTGTTGTTTATCTATTTTATATATAATAGTATGTTATTTGTTAATCCCCAATTCTTAATTTATCCTTATTCCCCCACTTTCCATTTTGGTAATCACAAGTTTGTTTTCTATGTCTGTGAGTCTATTTCTGTTTTGTAAATATGTTCACTTCTAACTTTTTTTTTTTTAGATTCCACATATAAGCAACATCATATCATATTTGTCTTTCTCTGACTGACTTACTTCACTTAGTATGAGTATGATAATCTCTATATCTAGCCATGTTGCTGTAAATGGCATTATTTCATCATTTTTAATGTTTGGGCAATATTCCATTATATACATGTACCGCATCTTTATTCGTTCACCTGTCAGTTGATATTTAGGTTGCTTCCATGTCTTGGCTATTGTAAATAGTGATGCTATGAACACTATGGTATTCTGTACCTCTTTCAAATTGTGGGTAAATGATGGGTATTTAAAATGTCTTTTCTATAGAGATTTAATTGAATTTGTCTCCACCTATAGAAAAACAAGTGTTGGTACCTAATCAGAAATTGGGCTGAATCTTGTTACTAAGCCCAAATTGTCAATCGTTACCAATTTTTCTATTCCCTTCAAATCTGGCTATCATTCATCAAAGTTTTCAAATTTTTCTTTCTTCTACCTGGCTCAGCATCACTGAAAGCTAAAATTCCTAATGGGATTTTAGGTTGCTTGGCAACTGAACCTTTTCCCCAAGATCTGAAGGAACTCTGAAGCCTGATAACTTGATACAATCCTTGATACCTTAGCAGATCACACAGTCCCAAAGTCTCCCTAATAGGTTACTGCCTGGGTCACTTTGGAAGTCTGGAGAAATACTATGGGCATGTACACCCTTATACTGGGTCAGCCAAAAAGTTTGTTTGTGTTTTTCTGTAAGATGTTATGGAAAAATCTGAACAAACTTTTTGGTCAACCCAATATAAGTGGTAACCAAGACTGTTCATAGCACCAAGAGCATCACCATTCTAGCTCAAAAGCTTCACAAAACTCAGAGAGTGGAATACAAACCTGAAAGATTTCCTTCTCTGACTTCTTGTTATCCATTGAATTGGTTACCCTTAGTGAGGGGTACATTAATGTATTTCTTGTTCATTTTAGGCATCCCTCTTTTAAGATGCTGATGTCTAGAACCCTGAAACAATGGAGTTTTGCCATCACTTCTTGACAAAGAATTTTCTTCTTTTACAGGAAAACTGCCAACAAGAGTCCTCCAGGGACTGTTCCTTAGACCCTGCTCTGTCCCACTTAGGAGATTTATGATCCCCTCTGCATTGTTCAGTAGCACTCTAACAAAGCTGAACTTTACCTGAGTCCTCTGTTCTTGGGAGACAGCGATGATTAAGAAATCTCCATTCTTTTGCATTCCTGAAATGTCTGATGCAAAGGACCCTCTTGTCTTTGCATATTTCAAGCTAAGATCCATTTTGTCTTTCCTCAATTATAGGGCTCTTGTATTAATCTTTTCTAGAGTTCAGGGATGGCCGCCCCAGCTGACATTGGTTTACATAATTCATGTAATGATACCAGTTTGTGTTTGGCCACTCTGTACATTTTCAGAGAAGTGTAGATCCATAGCATATAGACTACTCTTTGGCTAGGAGGAAGAGTAGCTGACTTGCAGCTTTGTATCAAGAGGTAAAATTAATAACCAGAACAAAAGGTGGTGACTCCTTTCAAGGCCATATCATAATAGGTAAAATCAGTCAATAAGAGAGCTGAGATTTCCAAGCAATCAGCTCGATGTGGTGTATCACATAAATTTATATCTCATAAGCTGTAGGTCATAAGTGTAGTTTTAACAGCTGCAGCCTTTACTGGGTTCTTAAAAGCAAGATGCTTAACACTTTGCAATATTTGAACAAAGGCAAGTGACTTTAGTCCTATTGCCTTGAAAACAAGATGAAGAATTGGTTTTCATAATTTGGAACCACAAACAACATTAATATTTAAACATTTCTCAGCACTTGCAAAATTATCTTGCCTCTAAAGTACGGCATCATCTTGACGTTTTATATATGTGTGGCTATGTAAATGCAGATTTTGTTTTTTTTCAATTAGAGTGTCCCATTCAATTACACAGCCCGGCAGCAGATACTGTAATCATCTCTAGGATAAATTCCCATTAGAGAGCATGAGATTGAATTTACAGTACAGCTTGAGTATTTCCAGCACAGATTATACTTGTGAATTTACAGCACGCTGTTTCACATGAGATGACTGAATTGCAGATGCATTCCAATAAAGCTGCTTCCTTTTGTGTCCCCACTGCCTTTGTAAATCTGGAGCATTCATAGCGACCTGTGCATTGGTATTAACCTTGATTTAATGCAGTTCCTGATGTCTAGATTCTAAAGAGTTCAGCAAGAGTTATGTGCACAAATTTGGTTACTAGAAATGGGAGCTTTGGCACATAAATCCTCCATCAAAATTCTGAAATTATTCCCCCAGTGAATTCACCCACCACTTCCAAATGTAATAGAAAGTTATGACTACCATTGTCACACTTTTCACCAAGAGGGGATTGTATTGTTATACGCTGCAAGGAGACAGAAATATAATAGACACGCTTAAATAATTTTTAGTGGTCTAATTAGATGGAGAAGTCACATCAGTACCCTTCATATGTAGAGATGACAGGGAGTGTGTGTATACTTGTTCTTGTGTGTGTATATATGGATGCATAAAGGTCAGTCAAGCTGTATCTGGATAATAGGAGATAATTTTTAAAAATTATCTCCTAACAGAAAACAGTGAGGAACAATGGAAGATTCTATTTATACCTTTCCATTTATACATTTAAAGGAAAAATGATTTGTTTGATTAAAAAACAAATCTTCATTTACTTAGTCATGTAAATAGAATTTAAATAATGCATATTTACCTTTTCTATTCTTGGTCTGCAAGTAACATTGTACAATTTCAGCAGTTAAATAATAACATTATTCTATGCAAATTTTCAGTAGCTCATCTATATTGCAGATCAGGCAAAAATAAAAGAACAGGGAAAAAAGATAACTATAGGGCATTTTACTTTCTTGCGATAATTTGGCAAAGTTACATAGATTGACAAAGCAAATCAATGATTCTGGCACTTGCTATAGTTCTCTATCACTTCCACTTTCTTTCACCCCTTATTTGAAAATTTCTTTTGTCCCAAACACAATACATTTTTTGCTCCACCAGTTTCTGAGTTCACCACAAATAGTCTAGTAATGCAAAAATGTTTGATGTCTCCATCATTGAATTTTTGGTGTATAAATTCATCTGGATTCCCCAAATTTGGTGAAAAAGCATTGACTTATGTGGTTATTCCAGATTTCCACAAACTCTCAAGTCTCTACTCAACTCCCAGCTTCCTCTCACTTGGGAAGTGCTCATCTAATTCAGGGGGGAAATGGTCAGTTGGGTGCCCAGTCTTAGCTTTCTGCAGCCACATTCTTATTTCTTTCCCTACAGAATCAACTAAAGAGATACTTTCTTTTCAAGGCTAATATAAACTTTTTTCTCTCTTTCTCTCTCATATTTGTAATTAGGCAATCATACCATCCTCAGATAATAGCAGTTTTTATCTTCCTTTTCAATGTTTATGGCTCATATTTCTCCTGTCTGGTTTTGCAATGACTTAAAATCTCCAGGATAATGTTAAATGATAGTGTTTCTAAATTTAATACAGCCTCTTTTAATATTTCACCATTAGGTAT
The DNA here is from genome assembly GCF_049115385.1 of Moschus berezovskii. Lineage (NCBI taxonomy): Eukaryota > Metazoa > Chordata > Mammalia > Artiodactyla > Moschidae > Moschus > Moschus berezovskii. The sequence continues at coordinate 128,601,539 of NC_142460.1, read as the reverse complement.
GATGTTTTCCTTAAATTGATATTTTTTTGCTTTATTTATGCTTTTTTGATTTTTCTTTTATCTGCCTTCTCTAATTGAATTCTGCTTTGTGCATTTTTTATCTTCTTTTTTATTCAATTCATTTTCATTTGCCTATTTTCTCTTGGATGTTATCTGAGCTACATCACATTGGTTTTGATATGTATTGCTTTCACTGTCGTTTGTTTTATAAAAGATTATAATTGACTTGAAATGAAGTTTATTATTTCCTAGAAGGTAGATATGTATGTGTGTGTAGGAAAGGGAGTCTTATATTTTGGTTAGAATCTATGTCCTGTGTACTTTTTATGTTTCAGAGTTTACATTTTTAATTATTATATGTGTTTCACAGATAGTTTAAAAGCTTGTTATTGTTTAAGATCTATTAATTAACTGACTCTTTCCACTGAGTTCATAACAATGCCCAAATCTCTTTGCTCTTAAAACTCTCGCAGGACTTTGAAGTTAAAACTCTTTTAACTTACGAAGTCTCTTGAAAGAATGAACACTTGCTGTGTCCACTACTATATTTCCTATTTACTCATTCTTCAATGTATTACAGTCTATCTTTCATTTCCAAAAGACATACCAAGTTACCAGCAATTTCATAATTTGCTATATACAGTGAACCCTTTTCAGTGCTTGTCTCTCAGTTTGGTGTCAATTTGCAGCCACATTTTGGAGAGTAAAGCTTTATAATCGATTGTCCACTCTAAGAACATATATCCTCTTATATAAGTCTCATTTTAGAGAGAGATTATTTAATTTTTATAAGACTTAAAACAACACTGGAGTGACAGGAAATGGAGACGAGATGGCTGGTATATTTCAGATGGAGAAATAAAGGAGTCAAATGTTAAAATTTATCTATCATCCTAGATTTAACCTAAGTTACTGTAAAATCCTTGCTGCATGGTTTCAGATCTTCATGAAATGAAGTGAAAAAGCATTTGGGCTCCATACTGCCACACATCTCCCTGTTCTATGTACATTTCATGTTATATTTATTAGAAGCAAAGGGCAGAGGCAGGGTTGGAACTTTGAGTCAATATGACAGACCCTCAGCTGTGCTTCATCCTTTAACACAGGAGCTTTCTGTGCTCAGAATAACTTTGTCTCCTCAGCTTCCCTGATGGTTCTATTTGCACTGTCCCTGAAACTGACACTGGGAAACCACAGCTTGCCGGTGCTCTTTTAACATCAATTTCCTTAGTGCCAGGATTGTTGTGTGTTGGTGTAGAACACAGAGTGGAACCAGAACTAGGTGTGTAAGACACTGCAGGGTCCACCCTCCAAGCTGGAGTTTTACTGAACTCAGGTGAACTAATTGCTCAAAAACCAATCATTTGAGAGGCAAGTATCAGTAGAAAGGAAAGGTGCTTTAATCAGAAAAGCTGGCTATCTGGGGAGAAGGCAGACTCACACCCAGAGACAACTCTGAAGATTCTTCCCAGTCATGACAGCTTTTAAAGGGGCAAATGGGGGAAGAGTCTTGGTGAATGATTGAGGCAGGAGGTTGCGTTTTGCATCATCCTCCATTGAGTGCAGACTGACTCTCTCTTCAGATGTTATCTTGCCCATGTGATCTGCCCACAAGATTGCTAAGGAGGCTCTTTTGGTTAGAGAGCTAGTCATTTTTTTAAACTGCTTAACTCTTGATTCTTGTTTTTATCTAGGAACAGAATCAAAAGGTTAGACTATGTATGATGTGCATTCAGGAGAGTGTAATTCAGGAGTTAGGTTAACTTCCCCAGTAATTTCATTCTTATAATTAGGTTCAATCCTGAATATTCACTGGAAGGACTGATGCTGAAGCTGAAGTTCCAGTATTTTGGTCATCTGTTGTGAACAGACAACTCATTGGAAAAGTCTCTGATGCTGGGAAAGATTGAGGACAGAAGGAGAAGAGGGCATCAGAGGACGAGAAAGCTGGGCGGCATCACCGATGCAATGAACATGAACTTGAGCAAACTCTGGGAGATGGTGAGGGCCAGGGAGGCGTGATGGAGAAGACAATGGCAACCCACTCCAGTACTCTTGCCTGGAAAATCCCATGGATGGAGGAGCCTGGTAGGCTACAGTCCATGGGGTCGCGAAGAGTCGTACATGACTGAGCGACTTCACTTTCACTTTTCACTTTCAGGCATTGGAGAAGGAAATGGCAACCCACTCCAGTGTTCTTGTCTGGAGAATCCCAGGGACAGAGAAGCCTGGTGGGCTGCCGTCTATGGGGTCACACAGAGTTGGACACGACTGAAGCGACTTAGCAGCAGCAGCAGAAGCAGGGAGTCCTGGTGTGCTGCAGTCCATGGGGTCACAAAGAATCAGACACGACTGGGTGGTTGAACAACAACAGCAAGGTTAGAGGGGACCAGAAATGGGCAAACAGGAGAGGGGAAAGAGCTGCTTTCAGATTGACGCCTTGGTGATTAAGCAAAGAAGGACCAGGAGAACACAGAAGGGAGTTCAGAAGTCTGGGCACAAATTTATAAAACAGTCACACAGCTGAAACATCGAGGGAGAACAGGCAGAAGAATAGGTCCTAACAATGAAGAGATGATGGATTCCTCAGCAAATTTTGATCTAGTCAGAAACTTTTTATGTGGCTTCCTGTTTAGATAGAAAGGATACGTGTTCCACCCCCTTCCCTCCACAATGTGTGGGGTGTAGAAGGAGAGGAGTGAGCCAGCAGAAACTAAAGGCTGAGCTGGAATTTCACTGTTTTTTTGAGTTTGCTTTGAAAGCAGCATCTCTCATTTCTTTTTTTTTTTTCTCATGACCCTTGAAGCGGCAGAGATCATTTTTACATAAATTTCTCTCCCTTTGAATGCAGATATGTTGATAAAACTTTTGAAGATGTTAATATTAAGTGTTCCACATATCCAAATAGCATAAACAACGCATGAATTGGGTTACCATATGGAAAATGTCAGTTTTTTTTCTCCTTCCCACTTTGAAATCAGTAGGATGCAGAAAAATCTATTGTTCCTTATTACTCCCATTTTGCACATTAAAAATAAAGGAGATAAGCAAAGTTGGGGTCAAGTTGGGCTTCTATTCTTCAGTCCTTTCCTTTCTCAAGGTTACTGTTACTCTTTCAGAATAGACTTGAAAAGTATCTGTTGACATTTGGAAAAAATGAGTTTCTTTGTTATAAATCATATAAGCACTGTGCTTCTTTAGGTTTTTTTTTCTCTTAGAAAGTGAGAAAACAGGAATTTACCAGGTTAATATGAGATTTAACAGACTCTTTGATAGTTAATGTTTCAGGGTTTAGATCCTAGCTCCTCGCTTCTTTTCTTTCTGGGGTAATAATCATCAACCTTGAAGTGGGAGCACGGTTCAAGAGATGAGGTTAAATTCACGGCCTTGGAAATGTCGGCTGTAGAGAAGAATGCTGCTGAAATGTAAATATGGGCGTGTGTGTTTTGTTATAATTTTTAGTGATATATGTTATTGCTTGTAGGTTCCTCCAGGCTTTTCCTCATTTTCTTATCCCAACGTTTCCAAGCTCAAGATATTTTCAAGTGGCAATTATACCTTTGGGCTCAATGTAATTATAACAGAGGGCAGCATGGCAGACATGATAGAAGTGACTGTCGGAGTAGAAACATTTTTATTTTAGCTTTGAGATTCTGCAACTTGCCATATGTAAGCCATCTCTTAAAGACTTCTTTTTCTGATTTTTCAGGATCATTTTATGCTTTTTTAAAACTGAAAAGTGTAATATTCAACAGCAAAACAAGAAATTATTGATCGTTTGCTATGTTCTTGGTATATATATGAGTTAAAATGATCTAAAAGGCTATCATAATCTCTTTTATTGGAGTTGAATTGTCAGTATCCAGTGACATATTCTTCTGTATTATTCTGTCTTAAATGGCAGCTACTTGCTACATGTGGCTGTTGACTGAACAAAACAAGGCAGAACATGAGAGCTGTGAGTTCGGTTTTATTTGGATGGACCTTCCTGAGGACTACAACCCAGAAGAAAAACTCTCGGATAGCTCTAAGGAACTTCTCTGCAGAGGTTGGTGGGGGGAAACCAGGGGAGAAGGTCAGTGTACCTATGATTTTGTGAAGGAGGTACATGTAATCTCAGCATACATCTCAGCAGAAGGATGCTACTGGTCACAAGAAGGTTGCCACTAGTCACCAGGAGCAGGTCTCTGTTTTAGTGCTTTTCTAGGTATAAGAAGATGTAAGAAATTGCTTTCAAAATTTTTCTCCTGAAAATATCTAACTATAAGAACGTCTGTTATGTCATATTTTCCCAGAGCACAGAGGGTCTCATTCCTGATCCCTCTCCAGAATTCCTTTCAGGGGGTGTTGAAAATGAGCAACTGCAATGGCTAATCCTAAACCAATCCTTGCAGAGGTGGATGGCAAGTAACATTCTTTAGTTCAGAGGCCAGTGAGCCCTTGAAATGTGGCTAGTCTGAACTAGATGACTGCAAGCATCAATTACACACTGTATTTGAAGAATTAGTATAAAAATGTAAAATATATGTTAATATTTATATTGATTACTCATTCAAATAATAATGTTTTTGACATATTGTGTTAAACACACAAGCAAAGTAAATTTCACCTACTTCTTTTTACCTTTTTAAATGTAACTAGTACAAAACTTACAATTATATAGGGGCTTTATTTATATTTTATAGCATGATCTAGGGTGTTCATTAAAATAGCATGTTCTTATATTCCATTCTTAGAGATTCTGAGTCTGGCATAGCTAAGAACCAGGACTCTGCATTTTAAAATAAGTATCCTAGTTGTGATCTAAGGACTAAATTTTGAAAAATAAAACTGGAGTAAGAATAGTCAAGGTCTTCCCAGGTGGTGCTAATGGTAATGCTCCAACCTGCTTGCCAATGCAGGAGATGCAGGAGACATCCCTGGGTGGGGAAGATCCCTGGGTGGGGAAGATCCCCTGGAGGAGGGTATGCAACCCACTCCAATTATTCTTGCCTGGAAAATTCCATGGACAGAGGAGACTGTTGGCTTATAGTCCATGGGTTCGCAAAGAATCAGACGCAACTGAAGTGACTTAGCACATACAGGATCGTCATAGAGACGTAAAACTGTGTAGTAAGTGAGGAGATTGCCTTAGTCAATTGGGACTGCTCTAATAAAATACCTTGGTAGCTTATAAACAATAGACATTTATTTCTAACAGTTCTGGAGGCTGGAATTTGAGATCAGAGTTCCAGCACGGTTGGTTAGGGCCCCTTTGCAGGTCTCAGGCTTCTTGTGTCCTCTCATGGCAGAAGGATGTAGGGAGCTCCCTGGAACCTTTTCATAAAGACACTAATCCCATTCACTGGGGTCTCTACCCTCATAACCTAATCACCTCCCCAAAGTTCCACCTCCTAATACCATCAGCTTGGACATTAGGTTTTCAACAGATGAATTTTGCAGGGACACAAACATTTAGATCACAGCAGTGATTAAATAAATAATGATAAAGGCTACAAAAGAAAAAAATTCCAGTGAAAGTATTAACACAATGCTATATTGATACATTTGACTAAGGGGAGGCAAGTCAAAGCAGGCTTTCCAGAGAAATAACTTGAATCCTAAATGCTGAGGAGGAGTCAGGTGGAGGTGGGGTCTTTATTCCAAATAGAGGGACCAGTGCAAAAGTCAGAGGTAAGATAGGAAGAGCTTGGAGACAAATTTTATAATATGGCTGAGAGAAAGAATGGAGGTTGGGAGGAATAATGATTCTAAAAAAACAATAAGGACCTAGTTATGAAGGACTTATAAACTGTGTTAATTTCCTGGATTGTTTCTTAACATAATGAGGCCAAAGTAAAGAGGTTTAGAAGAATTGAGTGGCATTTTAAAGTAGATGGTGAGAATGTCTGTGGTCAGTGATATGTCAGCTGCAAGGCTGCCATAGAATTCATGTGTGAGAATATTTACTGAAATTAGTGGAGACAGTAAAGAGAAGGAGAAATTAATAGGATCTGAGGAATATTTAGGAAGAAAAATCAATAGAAGTTGAGATTGATAGGTTGTGGGAGGAAAAGTTAGAGGATGGAGTCAAAGATTACTCCAAGATATGAAAATGCTAAAATATCTACACAGAGACTGAAAAATACACAGACAATTAAGGTGACAATTTTTAAGATTAAAATCTCTCTTAGAAAGTGTTTTATTAGAATGAGGGAAATAATATGCATGAATATATATATATATATATATATACATATACATATATACAAGAAAATATATAAGTCCTTAATATACATGTTAAGGACTTATTATAGAAATTTCTCTGAGTCCTTAAAGTCAGGCAGAGCTATGCCTCCTCTTCATCTTTTATTTTTCATTGAGACTAAATCTTCTGATTTTTGTCTCCTCTTTACTGTGATGATTTGGAAATGTAAACCTGAATTTGTGGCCCTTTTTAGACCTGTAATAACAAAATAGTTCAAATTCTGTGCTCTAATTTTGCTAGTAGGATTACTATTTTTCTCCCCTTAAATTCGTTTGATTACTATGCACTCAATTAACTTATTCCATGTTTTATGCAATGCTATCACATTTTGTGTGCACTGTGAACAAACCAAGGTGTAAATGAATATGAAATAATTTGACCATGGGAAAATGATGCTGTAAAAACTATAGGTATGATTTAAAAAGTGTTTTTTTTTAAACTGTAAGAATTAAGGAGCACAATGGTAAAATTCCTTAGAAATTATAGATTTTGCCTTACTTAATCTATAATTTTTATCACTAATTTAACAGTAAGAATCCCTATACCTCTTGCATGTAGAAGGTTCTGCTAGGTTAGAAATAAAGGTTATCATCCATGATATCAATGGTATTTCCTGTTTTCTTTTGTATATCACTTGGCAGGTAAGAGTTCATTAATTTATTTACTTTCTATGTAATGTACATTCTCCAAAAATGCTTTCCATTATCTAACAATCATGTGGAATCTAACTTTCAATAAAATTCTATCAATCCCTTGTATTGATCTTTTTAAACTGAATGATAAAGTTAAGCATTGTTTTTCATATCTTTGCAGTCATATGGGAAATTTATTTCATATAGAGTAGTTCAGTTCAGTCGCTCAGTCGTGTCCGACTCTTTGCGACCCCATGAATCACAGCACGCCAGGCCTCCCTGTCCATCACCAATTCCCGGAGTTCACTCAAACTCATGTCTACAGAGTCGGTGATGCCATCCAGCCATCTCATTCTCGGTCGTCCCCTTCTCCTCCCGCCCCCAACCTTTCCCAGCATCAGAGTCTTTTCCAGTAATTTCTATTTATTGCATCTGTTATCTTCTACTCCAGTAAATTACAGATTTCTAGGGAAATGGCTTTGAGGATTTCTTTTTAAGATAGGAATGAGAATATGTCCCAAACCAAATTGCAAGGTGTTTCCTCAACATTTTCATTGCAAGCTTTTAAAATTGGTATGAAGCATTGTTATGGAGAAGTTAAAATTGGTTCTGTACTTTTATTTTATTGGAAAAGTATCAGTTCAGTTCAGTCAATCACTTGTGTCCGAATTTTTGCGACCCCATGGACTGCAATACACCAGGCCTCCCTGTCCATCACCAATTCCTGGAGCTTGCTCAAACTCATGTCCATTGAGTTAGTGATGCCATCCAACCATCTTATCCTCTATTGTCCCTTCTCCTCCCACCTTCAGTCTTTCCCAGCATTAGGGTCTTTTCTAATGAGTCAGTTCTTCACATCAGGTAGCCAAAGTATAGGAGCTTCAGCTTTAGCATCAGTCCTTCCAATGAGTATTCAGGATTGATTTCCTTTAGGATGGACTGGCTTGATCTCCTTGCAGGCCAAGTGACTTTCAAGAGTCTTCTCCAACACCACAGATCAAAAGCATCAGTTCTTTGGTGCTCAGCTGTCTTTATGGTCTAACTCTCACATCCAAACCATAGCTTGGATGGACCTTTGTTGGCAAAGTAACGTCTTTGCTTTTTAATATGCTATCTAGGTTGGTCATAGCTTTTCTTTGAAGGAGAAAGCATCTTTTAATTTCATGACTGCAGTCACCATCTGAAGTGATTTTGGAGCCCCCAAAATGAAGTCTGTCACTGTTTCCATTGTTTCCCCATCTATTTGCCATGAAGTGATGGGACCAGATGCCATGATCTTAGTTTTTTGAATGCTGTGTTTTAAGCCAACTTTTTCACTCTCTTCTTTCACTTTAATCAAGAGGCTCTTTGGTTCTTTGTTTTCTGCCATAAGGGTGGTGTCATCTGTATATCTGAGGTTATTGATATTTCTCCCGGCAATCTTGATTCCAGCTTGTGTTTCATCCAGTCCAGCATTTTGCATGATGTACTCTGCATATAAGTTAAGTAAGCAAGGTGACAGTATACACCCTTGACATACTCCTTTCCAAATTTGGACCCTGTCTGTTCCATGTCCAGTTCTAACTGTTGCTTCTTGGCCTGCATAGAGATTTCTCAGGAGGCAGGTGAAGTGGTCTGGTATCCCAATCTCTTGAAGAATTTTTCACAGTTTGTTGTGATCCACACAAAGGCTTTAGCATAGTCAATGAAGCAGAAGTAGATGTTTTTCTGGAATTCTCTTGCTTTATCTTTGGTCCATCAGATGTTGGCAATTTGATCTCTGGTTCCTCTGCCTTTTCTAAATCCATCTTGAACATCTGGAAGTTCACGGTTCATGTACTGTTGAAGCCTGGCTTGGAGAATTTTGAGCATGACTTTACTAGCATGTGAGATGAGCACAACTGTGCAGTAGTTTGAGCATTCTTTGGCATTGCCTTTCTTTGGGATTGGAATGAAAACTGAGCTTTTTCAGTCCTGTGGCCACTGCTGAGTTTTCCAAATTTGCTGGCATATTGAGTGCAGCATTTTCACAGCATCATCTTTCAGGATTTGATTAGTTCAACTGGAATTCCATCACCTCCACTAGCTTTGTTCATTGTGATGCTTCTTAAGGCCCACTTGTCTTCACATTTCAGGATGTCTGGCTCTAGGTTGGTGATCATACCATCGTGATTATCTGGGCCGTGAGGATCTTTTTTTGTATAGTTCTTCTCTTTATCCTTGCCACCTCTTCTTAATATCCTCTGCTTCTGTTAGGTCCATACAATTTCTGTCCTTTATTGAGCCCATCTTTGCATGAAATGTTCCCTTGGTATCTCTAATTTTCTTGAGGAGATCTTGAACATTCATTATAAAGTAATGGGTATGGGTTAAAATGCTAGGATCCTTAACTGGTTTCCCCAGCACCCCACACTCCTTGTTTACTCCCACCTCTTTGGCTAATCATTTAAACTTATTTGTTGACTCTTTCTCCTTCCTCAGTGCTAAATTTGACATTATTGAGGACTCAGCCATTGGCCTTTTCCCCTGCTCCTCTCTCCTTAGGAGACCTAGTTCTCTGGGTTTCCTGTCCCCTTAGTCTGTCTTCCCAGTCTTTATTATATCAAAATCAGCCTTGTCTACCCATTTACTCAGACCAGACTGAAAGGACATATAAATTCCTTTCTTCCCCCATGTTTAAATGATGAGGATAGTGATAACTCATATTTGTTGAACACTTTACTTTGTGCCAGGCTCTCTCCTAAGGACTTCTGTTCTTTGAAATACGCACAGAAATATCTTTGAAATATTGCTTTCATCTCAAAGATGAGAAAATTGAGACAAAAAAGTTGTGGAAACTTGCTCAGTAAATGGTGGAGCTGAGGTCCCATCCAGGAGAAAGACCAAAGTCTGCCCAGAATATGTCCACTTATCTCTATTTTCACTGCTAATTAGGTAGTCCAAGTCACAGTCCTCTCTGTTTGCTGGACTACCTCAATATTTCCAAGCAGCCTGTATTCATATTCCAATCTAAACCATTGTGCAGTATTTTTTTCTTATGCAAGTCAAGTAGAAACACTGCTGTGACTTCCAGTGGAGTTCAACAACGACGACAGCAAACAACAACAAAATACCTAAATTCCTCACAGGTTCTACAAGATCCTGAAAGATTTACTCTCTAACTTCTTCAACTTCACTCAAGCCATTCTTTCCCTAATCCTGTCGACTCTGGTCACACAGGTCCTTTTTTTTTCAGAGAAAACAAAATTTGAAAAAAAAGTTGTTCAAACCTCAAAGCCATTTTACTTTCTGTCCCCTCCACCTGAAATACTTTTTCCTCAGATTGTTTCATGTGTGGCTCTTTTCCATTATTTGGGTTTCATCTCAATTGTTATCCCCTTAGAGTCAAAGTACCCACCATAACCCTTGTGGTGTAACCTCCCACAACTGAGCTAGGAACCCTAGCCACCCCCTCTGCACCACCTGCGCCCCCCTGCCCCACCCCCGACTCAGGGACTAGCCCATTATTCTCCTTTCTTTAGAGCACTTACTAGTGTCTTATAACACCTTATGGGATGTTGTCATGGATTACTCCCCTACACTTGATTCTAACTAGGCTTAAACAGTGTGTTGGCAGGAACTCTGTTAATAGGCTCACTACAGTGTCATCAGTCCCAAAATATTGCCTGGCACAGTGAAAGTGAAAGTCACTCAGTCATGTCTGACTCTTTGCCCCCGCCATGGAATATACAGTCCATGGAATTCTTCAGGCCAGAATGCTGGAGTGGGTAGCCTTTCCTTTCTCCATGGGATTTTCCCAACTCAGGGATCGAACTCAGGTCTCCTGCATTGTAGGACGATTCTTTACCTGCTGAGCCACCAGGGAAGCCCACCCACGAATACTGGGATGGGTAGCTTATCCCTTCTCCAGGGTCTCTTCCTGACCCTGGGATCCAACCAGGGTCTCCTGCATTGCAGGTGGATTCTTTACCAAGTGAGCTATCAGGGACTAGGAACCAATACATTTTTGTTGAATACCTTGTCTTTGCCTGAGAAGTTGTCCAGTCATAAGTCACTGACTGCTACTGCAGCTAATTTTGTAGTTTTGTAGCCTGGACAAACCAATATGTTTGATACATCATCCCCAAGAAATTTTCAACTTTCAATTGATAATCATCTTTTCAACTCTGGGGGCTTCCCGAGTGGCTCAGATGGTAAAAGCATCTGCCTGCAATGTGAGAGACCTGGGTTCGATCCCTGGGTTGCGAAGATCCCCTGGAGAAAGAAATGGCAACCCACTCCAGTACCCTTGCCTGGAAAATCCCATGAACGGAGGAGCCTGGTAAGCTACAGTCCATGGGGTTGCAGAGAGTCGGACATGACTGACTGATTTCACTTTCTTTTTTTTTTCTTTCTTTTGTCAACTTTTCAAAGATATATCTCACCAGGGCTGGGACTATGGTAAGCTGAATGAGGCACTTGCACTGGATGCCAAAAAAGTCTCAATGATCAAAATATGTGATATTTTAATGTGATATAGATATTAAAAATGCACTGCTAAAAATCAAATTGGAAAGCAGTGGCCCAAACAAAAGTGTGTCTGCTTTTGTCAATTAAATTTTAAGCTTACACTGGACTCTGAGATTTATGAAGGCAGAGACCTTGCTTTGTTTACCACTCTTTCCCCAATACTGGCTTAGAATAGTACTGGGGACATAGCAGACATTTGAGAAATATTTCATTAATTAGTCAATAAATTTTTATCTCAAAATTATTAGTATAAAATTAAAAAAAATTATATTAACTTATATTAATATAAAATTATGAATATCTACCGTGGGTAAAATGCTGAGTTTTTCCTATGAACTGAAATAAAATTTGAGATGAGGCCCTTGCCCTCAAGATGAATCTCAAGATCACAAAGTGAGGTTAAGATGATAAGACAAACATGATCATTAGTTCTCTGAGCTACTTTGAAGGATTTGTTTCTCTCTCGATATTCTATTAATATATTGATACCTTTTTTTTTTTTTGGTCTCCTAAAATCCATGTTTTTCTTCCTATCTTGTTTTTCTTTTAAATTTTCTACTTCCCAGGGCTAGTGTAATATAATCAAATGTGGGGAATGGTGAAAAGGGAACAGAAGCCAAAATGACTTTTCTGTCTGGAATTGGTCCTACACAGGTGAAAACACTTAGCCTTAGACCATCAGAGAGTGCTCATTCCTCTAAGTGGGTCATTTCCTGGTTCTCAACATCTGTTCTTACACTCGTTGACCCAACTGAATTTTGCCCACTAACCATACAAGAAAACATAATAGCATTGGTGGTTTGTGGCCTTTTACTCCCACATACAAAGACTGAATTTTAAAAAACTTATTATATTTGACTTTACAGAGCAGATGTACTTGGAGACCTTTTTTCATCATCTGAAGCCTAAATTTCTCATACCCAAAAAGGTAAAATTGTTATAATTTCAGTTCAGTATTTTCTAGGCTGTTAGAATTCTTTATTTTTTATCTTGAAGTTTGACAGCAAAAGCATCATGTATTATTATCGACTGAAGGATAAATTAATCCTAACAGTTTTACCTGATGTGATCCCTTCTTCTGTCACATGCCTCTGAGAGGGAGAAGATATAATAAATAAATACCAAAGTACCTGATATAACAAGTTAAAAATCTGCTGGGTTTATAGGTGATGGGAGGATATACTGCTTTAGGGAAGGTAAATTAATGCAATGTTTACTAGAAAAAAAATGTATATATATAAAGAGTCTTAAAATGGTCTAAATTATGTCTTGCAATTACACATTGGGGATTGTATGCTATGAAAATAAGACAAAATGTGGAGAGATATATCTGCACAAAAGCAGTTGCCATTGTATTATTTTGAATGGTGAACCTTATGAAGCAATTTTTATGTCCAATAAGAAATAAAATTGGTGAGAAAAAATTATGATAAAACCTGGTAACTGACTAGTAGGGTACATATCAAAATGACACTTCACAGATTTTCTTAGTCACTTGAGAAATTGTTCCATAAAAGAGCCAGAGTATAACATTTTATATTCAGATATCTTGAGTAAGTAAAAAATGGAATTACATAGACAAATTTCACCTAAAGGGAGCTCTGCCAAAGAGGTAATAGTGATTGCTTCTGGATGATGAATTAATAGATAAAAATAGATAATTTCATATAATGATTTTTATCTATTAATTCCCAGGTGGTAGGGCATCCCAGGTGGTACTAGTGGTAAAGAACCCGCTTGCCAATGTTGGAGATGCAAGAGACAGGGGTTCAATCCCTGGGTTGGAAAGATCCCCTGGAGAAGGGCGAGGCAACCCACTCAAGTATTCTTGCCTGGAGAATCCCATGAACTGAGGAGCCTGGCAGGCTGCAGTCCATGGAATTGCAGAGTCAGACATGACTGAAACAACTTGGCACACACATTTTTATTTATAGTTTCATATATTTTTGTATTTTCTACAGTAAACATAGTCCATGTTGATAATTGAAAGAAATAATGTTTTTGTAAGTGAAGTGGCTCCCCTTTTAGTTTGGAATCCCCTGGAGTTCTGCCCCAGTTGTGACCACATCCAGAACCTTAAGATTTCTCAGCTGCCTAATAAACTAGAGAAATTTTTCTGTTCTGGATGATTCATTCAGGATTTGGCTTGAGCCACTGTGCTCATCACACATTCTTCCTGTTCCTGAGAAACAATTGTGAAGTTTATGAGCCCTGGAAGGGATAGCATGTTAGAGCCGAAATTAGCTGCATTCTGATCTCTGTTACACAGATGTGGTTTTCATTGATTTTTATGGGAGATTTGTGCACATAATGAAGAGGAAAATGTCACTGATTTGTTTTAATTTAGCTTGAACAGTAACCCTTTACTAATGTGACTCCTCCTATAAGAGGTAAATCTGCTCTCCTTTTTGCTTTTTAGTTATGGAAAGCATTGGCTTAGATTCCTTTCACCAAGGAAGCCCCAGTGACTTCAGATCAACCTAGGCACTTATATCTGAGTCATATTAATATGTGCTTTTCACTGGTTTAAACATTTAATCACCTCAGTTGTAAGTTAATGAAACCAAGATATGTATTTTCTTCCATCTTTCTCCCCTCCTACCAATTTGAGTTGGACAAAAGTTTCTCAAGCTTGGCTTTATTGACATTTTGGGATAGAGCCATTTTGTTGTGAGGGACTGTCTTATGCATTGTAGGATGTATGTGTGTATGCTCAGTTGCTCTGTTGTGTCCAGCTCTTTGTAACCCTACAAAGCCTGCTAGACTTCTCCTTCCGATGGGATTTTTCAGGCAAGAATACTGGAGTGGGTTGAGTGAAAGAAGCTGTATACAAAGAAGTACCTATCTAATTAAATACAGTTAAATTTTGAGGTCAGTGGAAACTATTTTGAGAACTAGTCTATGGTTAAACAAACGAATGAATACAGAAAATTAGGGGGATTAACTAAGATGGGGCGTCAGTGAACTTTCTGGAGTAAGTGGAAATATTTTATGGCTTTAGGAATGGACATTAATGGATGTATCCATTTGTCAAAAATTCATCAAATTGTACCCGCAACATTTGTGCATTACATTGAATCTAAATTTTACTACCCCCCAAGCAACTGAATTCTAATAGTTGCTTGCCACAGAGGTTCTGAAATTCCTTTTAGTGTAGTGGAAGCTTGAGAATACACAGAAGAACTATACAAAAAAGGTCTTCAAGACCCAGATAATCACAATGGTGTGATCACTCATCTAGAGCCAGACATCCTGGAATGTGAAGTCAGGTGGGCCTTAGAAAGCATCACTACGAACAAAGCTAGTGGAGGTGATGGAATTCCAGCTGAGCTAATTCAAATCCTGAAAGATGATGCTGTGAAAGTGCTGCACTAAATATGCCAGTAAATTTGGAAAACGCAGCAGTGGCCACAGGACTGGAAAAGATTAGTTTTCATTCCAATCCCAAAGAAAGGCAATGTCAAAGAATGCTCAAACTACTGCACAATTGCACTCATCTTACACACTAGTAAAGTCATGCTCAAATATCTCCAAGCCAGGCTTAAGCAATACGTGAACCATGAAATTCCAGATCTTCAAGCTGGTTTTAGAAAAGGCAGAGGCACCATAGTTCAAATTGCCAACATCTGCTGGATCATGGAAAAAACAAGAGAGTTCCAGAGAAACATCTATTTCTGCTTTATTGATTGTTCCAAAGCCTTTGACTGTGTGGATCACAATAAACTGTGGAAAATTCTGAAAGAGATGGGAATACCAGACCACCTGACCTGCCTCTTGAGAAACCTATATGCAGGTCAGGAAGCAACAGTCAGAACTGGACATGGAACAACAGACTGGTTCCAAATAGGAAAAGGAGTATGTCAAGGCTGTATATTGTCACCCTGCTTATTTAACTTATATGCAGAGTACAGCATGAGGAACTCTGGTCTGGAAGAAGCACAAGCTGGAATCAAGACTGTCGTGAGAAATATCAATAACCTCAGATATGCAGATGACACCACCCTTATGGCAGAAAGTGAAGAGGAACTAAAGAGCCTCTTGATGAAAGTGAAAGAGGAGAGGGAAAAAGTTGGCTTAAAGCTCAACATTCAGAAAACTAAGATCGTGGCATCTGGTCCCATCACTTCATGGGAAATAGATGGGGAAACAATGTCAGACTATTTTTAGGAGCTCCAAAATCACTGCAGATGCTTATTGCAGCCATGAAATTAAAAGATGCTTACTCCTTGGAGGGAAAGTTATGACCAATCTAGATAGCATATTAAATAGCAGAGACATTACTTTGCCAACAAAGGTCCGTCTAGTCAAGGCTATGGTTTTTCCCGTGGTCATGTATGGATGTAAGAGTTGGACTGTGAAGTAAGCTGAGACCGAAGAATTGATGCTTTTGAACTGTGGTTCTGGGGAAGACTCTTGAGAGTCCCTTGGACTGCAAGGAGATCCAACCAGTCCATTCTAAAGGAGATCAGTCCTAGGTGTTCTTTGCTAGGACTGATGCTAAAGCTGAAACTCCAATACTTTGGCTACCTTATGTGAAGAGTTGAGTCACTGGAAAAGACTCTGATGCTGGGAGGGATTGGGGGTGGGAGGAGACGGGGACGACAGAGAATGAGATGGCTGGATGGCATCACCAACTCGATGGACATGAGTTTGAGTGAATTCCGGGAGTTGGTGATGGACAGGGAAGCCTGGCGTGCTGTGATTCATGGGGTCGCAAAGAGTCGGACATGACTGAGCGACTGAACTTAATTGAACTTAATCCTTGGAAGGAAAGTTATAACCAACCTAGATACCATATTAAAAAGCAGAGACATTACTTTGCCAACAAGGTCCGTTTAGTCAAGGCTATGGTTTTTCCAGTAGTCATGTATGGATTTGAAAGTTGGACTGTGAAGAAAGCTGAGCACTGAAGAATCGATACTTTTTAACTGTGGTGCCTGAGAAGACTCTTGAGAGTCCCTTGGACTGCAAGGAGATCCAACCAGTCCATTCTAAAGGAGATTAGTCCTGGGTGTTAATTGGAAGGACTGAAGCTGAGGCTGAAATTCCTATACTTTGGCCATCTCATGTGAAGAGTTGATTCATTGGAAAAGACCCCGATGCTTCGAGGGGTTGGGGGCAGGAGGAGAAGGGTACGACAGAGGATGGGATGGCTGGATGGCATCACCGACTCAATGCACATGAGTTTGAGTGAACTCCGGGAGTTTGAGATGGACAGGAAGGCCTGACGTGCTGTGATTCATGGGGTCGCAAAGAGTCGGACCCGACAGTGACTGAACTGAAGCTTGAGAAAATGAGTAAATACATTGAGGATAAAGGAAACCCAGTTTCTAAGTGTTAGAGAAGAGAGTTACAAATAGGAATAGATGGAAGACTAGAATACACCCTGTGGCATTGAATTAGATTTGGAGGTATTAAAATGAACTCGTTGTGTACGTGTGTGTGTGTACACATTACATGTGCTTTCTCTCTTCTAGCTTTGTTCACTGAACAGTTAGAAGCAATGCCATTCCATTACCAGTGAGCACACCTAGTGCCCATTTCTTGATT
Organism: Moschus berezovskii; assembly: GCF_049115385.1. NCBI lineage: Eukaryota > Metazoa > Chordata > Mammalia > Artiodactyla > Moschidae > Moschus > Moschus berezovskii. Next base: position 128,584,622 of record NC_142460.1, on the reverse strand, counting down.
ACTAAAAACTATTTTCTAAAAGAAACCAAGGTTCCTTGGAGAAATAGTTGATATCAAGGGCCAGTGTGGGAAAAATATAAGATAACCCTTGATACCTTGCTGTACTAGAAAGTAAGGAAGTACTTGGAGTGATGAGTACTCGTCAAAAAGATAAGGCACCAACTTGAAGGGGCTCCCTATTGGCTAAAGCTGAGCAGGTTGAGCTTCTAAATGTAAAAAAATGTTATGAATAGGTTTTTCATTGAATAAAATCACAGTCCATGAATCCCTAATGATAAGAAAGAATAGCAAATTTTTAGAGGGGTGACAAGACAAAGGAAAAAGACCTTCAGTTTCTAGACTAGCAAACTGTGCAAAGATTAATAATTGTAGGAACAAATGGAATATAGTTATCCCTTAATATTCATGGGTTTAGGACCCCACACAGATACCAAAATACTTAGTAAAGTGTAAATGTTATATAAATAGTTGCTGGTGTGTTGCAAATTTAGTTTCTTTTAAACTTTCTGGAATTTGGGGGAAAATATATTCAATTTGAAGTTGGTTGAATCTGTGAATGTGCAAACTGTGGATACGGATGAGACTATATAAGAGCTAGTTGAAGGTTTGTTATGTAGGTTCATCTGGTGATATCTCTGGACTGTAAACATCTAGAGTTATCTCTAATGGTTGGTTAACTTCTCTCTTCCTGGTAGAAAGGGGAGGAGAGACAACTTTACATTTTGTGTCCTGCTTTTAGGACGACAGAGAATGAGATGGCTGGATGGCATCACTGACTCGATGGACATGAGTTTGAGTGAACTCCGGGAGTTGGTGATGGACATGGAGGCCTGGCGTGCTGTGATTCATGGGGTCGCAAAGAGTCGGACGTGACTGAGCGACTGAACTGAAATTTAGGCAAAACAGAGGTAGGACAGGAACCATTTTTTAAAATCTGCATCTTTGAAATTGCTTTGAGCTTTATTATTTTGAATAATCCTTCCAGCAATGAAGCATATTTTAGGGTGGCATACCTACCCTTCATTATATTTAATGTACTACAATAATATATACCACAAAGCTACTCCTTCTGAGATACTATTTCAGAAATAAATATGTATATCTGTTATTTATATGACATTTCATAATGGAAACTGTTTCCTTTTAACTCAAAGATAAAACCAGAAACATAAATAAGCAAGAAAACATTTGTATCTCATAGATTTTTTCTTTTACAGCTTTTAATGTTAACTCTAATTTACTTTTGTTATGCTTACCAGATAATTTTATCTCTTCCTGGAATGCTGTTTCACTACTCAACAGGGAAACAATGCCTTTATAACGTTAGTGCTAATCCTTGAATTTGACACCAGATGCTTCAGTTTGAGAAAGTATGGCAAGAACAGAATAAAAATTTGCATCTTTTAAATATATCTCCTCTTAGCTGTTTGCTTCATACTCCATGAATTTTATTTAAGGAAATTAAAAATTAGACTTTCTATAGCAGTTGGAAAGTTTGTTTATACACAGCTGCAAATTATATTTGACAAATAGAAAATAACATTTCATCAGAAGCTATGTTTTGCAAATAGCACATGCTTTCCTGGAGTTTTAACTGAAACTTTAATTTTTTTTACCTAGCATGAAGATGCATTTAAGGGATAATTAACAGGAAACCATTTACCTAAGTTAAATCTCTTGGATAAATATGATTTTGAATCCTTGGGAGCTGAATTTTTATAATCAGGATTAATTAACTTCTCAGGAAGGGATGTATTTGCTTAAGAGGTATTAACTACTGAATGTGAAGTGTGGATTTGAGAGATAAACCTTCGATGTGAAACTCCATCGCCCTTTCCAAATCATTAGACGTGATTTATACGGGGGCTTCTAGTTGTAGTTATCTTTGGAAGCTGCATTCCAAAAAGGAGTTGTAAATAAAGCTGAAGATTTTCCCCTTAGGAACTTTGTAGAGTGGGGAGGAGGGATGATAAAAGTAAAAGAACACCTGGTCTGGGATCATGGGACCTGGCTCCATTAAATACCTTTCTTTTTCTTACCCGTAAAATGAATGAATTGGGTTATATGATCTCCCAAGTTTCTCTGAGGTCTAAGTTCTGTGACTATGAGACAAATAGGGTAGAAATAATAAAAAAAAAGATAAAGGATACTTCTTTAAGCTAAATTGAAAAGGAAACTAAAAAAGACAGTTGTACGGTGAAAAACTTTGACTTTGTCATGGATGCTTCTTCTTAGAAATTCTTTGGTACTTGTACCACTGGTGTGTATTACATGAAAACAATTACCTTGGGTTTTGTTAATTAATTCCATAGCAAAAGAAAGCAAAAAATATTCCACTTCAGATAAATGGAAAGGAATAAAGGAGATATGGCAAAATGAATTCTCAATTCTAAGAGAATTCATTTTGTATCAATGAATCAATTTTGTAAATCATGCTGATATTCTTTGACTTAATATTATATGAGGAAGCTAAGGTTGGAAAGGATCTGACTCGTTGTCTGAAGTGAAAAGTAGAAAAATTAAGATTTTTTTGGAAAAAATCAAAACAAAACAACTTATTTAGAAGTCTGGTCATGACTGGTTTCGGGTGGAATTTTGTGACCTGAGTAGAGAGTTGGTGGTTATTGTACTCTCTGTGGTTATAAATGAAATGGATCCTTCTTATAGGTAACACAGGTAAGTCGTTAGAGTCTGTGTCTTGATGCGTACAACTTGTTAATATCTCTGTGAAGGGAAAGCCTTAGTCTCTATGCAAATTTTTTAATGCTCTGCACTAACCTCTTATATTGTCTTTCCTCCCGTGTTATTCGGCTGTTCCAGCTGCGGGGTCTCTAATCCTGGTACTTCTCTGCCACTCTGACACCACCTCTCCCTTAGGAATCATTTGATAGCCTTCATACAAAACTGTGCACCCGAATATATATATACTTGGAGCCTTTTAATATGGAAAGCACTCAAAATGAAATGATCCCAGTGAGGGTTCCTGCCATGTCCCACTGCTGCAAGTGGAGGTCTTATTTTAAAGCTCTTTGAATGCAGTCTCTTTTATTAGGCTCCCTGGGTATAGTGGATGCTTAATAAATAATGATGAAAGTTTTAAATCTCATTTTACAAATGAGAAATCAGAAGTGCTTTGGCTGCTGTGGATTTCCAAGTTGTCTATTTAGTCAGCCCTTCTCCTCAGGATCTCTCTGGAGTATACACAGTTTGACCTGAGGTGCAACATCAGGTGAGCAGATAAAATGAACATGTTTATCTACTGCACAGGATGGAAGAAACAGACTTTCCAAAACAATGAAAATGCTCATAAATGAAGAGATTCTTATTGTTAGTAGCAAGGAATAGAAGAATGTGCCATATTATGATATGATTATGGACACGAGTTTGAGTGAACTCCAGGAGTTGGTGATGGACAGGGAGGCCTGGCGTGCTGTGATTCATGGGGTCGCAAAGAGTCGGACACGACTGAGCGACTGAACTGAACTGAACTGATGGAATGTGCATGATAGATATAGCAGTAATTATTTGCTTTTCAAAATAAAATTGGGAATAAATGTTGTGATGTTATTTAAGGATAAGCCCATCACGTGAGAAGTGGAAATAGAAAAAAAATTTCTATACACTATTTTGCATGAGTATAAAATCAAACAAAAATATCTGAACTTCCTATAAGTAAGGCACTCTGCTCTGTACTATAATATAGAGCCTACGGACAGGGAGATGTACGTGATCTTCAGGGTGCTTACAGTATATGGGGTCAGGGATGGAGTGGACTAGGGAAAGGATGAGAACAAAATAAACAGACGTCTTTATTTCAATCTTGATTAAACTGGTGATTATTAAGAAAATGGAATGCAGTGAGAATTCTAAGGAGAAAGAGACTGTATACAATCCAAAGAATTAGAGAAAGCTTTGTAAAGGATTTACAAGAAGGATACATTTCCAAAAGACTAAAATAGAGGTGGAAAAGGCTGCATTTTAGATCTAGGAATCAACTCTTCTTCTTCTATAATAAATTGTTAAGTATCTATTGCATTCCTGCCTCGGGTAGTAAATGGCACCCTGAAATGAATATACCTGATTTATAATTCTAGAGACTTCCAACCTGGGCAGATTTGTCTTATTGGATCTATGCTCCAGGAGGGATTCTTTTGGCCACTGGAGATCTATGCTATTATAGTGGTGCCCTTAGTAATCCCAGTGGGGGAAAATACTTCCAGTTCTTACCCTCAAAGTCTTCAGAAGATGATTGGAGAAGTCTCAGCCTTTCTTTGCAATTTATATCCCAACTCACTAGTTTTCCTCAGATCCAGTTACTTAGCACAGATCGAGACATGTAACAAAAAAGTGATTTCTTGAAGGTAAACCTTTCACAAAAGTGTGAGCCACATGCATGTTCTTTCAGTTCTGATTCCCCTCCCTTCTCATTTCTCCCCTTCTTTCTCTCAAACCCTGATTTCAGACTCATGGAGTCTGGTACACTGCCATCTCTTAGGAAGATTTTCACTTCTCACTGAAGGAGGAGGTTGTCTCTTTCTGAACATCTTGGTAGCTTGTGAATGCAAGAACTTATACTTCTTATATGATGAGGTATCTTAGTTCAGGCTGCTGTACCAAAATGCCTTAGATTGAGTGGCTTAAATAACAAAGATTTATTTCTTAATTTCTGGAAGCAAAGACATCTAAGTACTGCCAGATCCGGTGTCTGGTGAGATCCTGCTTCCTGGATTGCATGTGAATGGCAGAGAGTGGAAGCAGGCTCCCATGTCTCTCCTTATAACGGCACTAGTCTTATTCATGAGGACTTCACCCTTATGGTCTAAATATCTCCCGAAGTCTCCATCTTCTAATACCACCACATTGGAGGTTTGTGCTTCAACATATGAATTTGGGGGGGACACATGCAGTCCATTTGATGACTCCAAAGGCAAGGTAGGGGGTCTTTATAGGTTTTAGCCAGTGTTTAAAGGTGATGGTGTGACCTAAATTATATTCACTTTTCCTCCTAGCTAACCAAGAAGAAAGACCTTTTTCTCTTCAGTCTGAGCAATTTTTTTTCCAAGAAAAATAAACTAACTACATGGAAAGGAGATTTCCCTTGTTGGCTTGACATTAGCCCTGCCCTTTGTGAAATAACAACCCTGTAAATACTGTGATGGGAGCATTGGACTCCTAGATCTTTTTTGTATGACAAAAGTCACCATTCTAGCTCTAATTGGCTCTCTCTTGGCCATTTGGGATGAGTAGTGCCAGCTCTGTATAAATGTTCTCTGAATCCAAATCTCCCTTGATAGATGGAATTTGTACCTGTGTGTATATGTGTGTACATGTATGAGGTGGTCAGTTTCTTTCTGGAAAGCTTAGTAAGGGGGAAGTGTTAAAAGAAAGCTGAAGTATCTTAGACAAGTGATCTTGATTATTAAAATATCAAAGTGAATTTGCCATCAGGTAGGCATCTATTAAGAGACTGCACTGTGTAAACTGGAGTGTATACATAGATTGCACAGGATAGAATCAGGTAAGACCCAAGAGAATAGCTAGCCATCACTTTTGAAACAAGCTTTGGCTGCTACTCAGGTTCCAAATATATCTAATGCAAAGGAGGGTGGAGAGGAATTTTCCTGAAAAAGGAATTTTAAATGGTGTACTCTATATATAGTTCCATACCACTTTACTCCCCCGGAAAGATGACATTTATTTTAGGGAGGTAGATTTGAATAATTTGCCTCTTTGGGTTGTTAATCAGTATGCAGAGTTTCAGCCAAGAAAAGCCAATTTCTCTCCTGTAATTTTAACTCTCTTGGAAAGTGTTGGGGTTTATACTTCAGTTGCTCAGGTAGCCTCTTCTCCTTGTTTTGACTGATGGTGAATAAATATTAACAATTCTTTACTAGAGGCATATCCGTGCTCTTTATACCAGTGAATTCCGTAGCCATGGGGGCTGGTTTCCTCCTCAGGTGTAGATCATGAGGTCTGCGTAGCCCCAGTGAACCTCTTGGCTTCCAGGTTTATTGTCTTTGTCAAGGGCCCTTCATTCTCTCACTGATTTTCTGTCCATGGCCCTCCTGGATCACCCACACACTTGGTGGTTTGCTAGAAAGATTCATAGATTTCAACATCATACTCTCATGCCCACAGTTCAGGTTTATTAGAGCAGCACAGTAAGGACACATAACCAGATCAGGAGAGGAAAATACATTCAGCAGAGTCTGGAGAAATCCATGTGCAGGCTTCCTGTGCCCTCTTCCTCTTGGAAAGGGTAGCACACAGCACACTCTCCCTCTGCAAGAAAAAGTACATCTGCATATATGTAATGTGGGTGCCTAGGGAAGGCTACTTGTGACTGACTTCAGGGTTTTCACTGGGGCAGACCACAGACAGCCATGCGCAATAAAATTGTGAACTCTAAGAGAGAAAAAGGGTGGGTGCTCACCATAAGAAACATTGTTTGTACAGTTTAAACAATCTGGCCCAGCAGTCTAACTTCACCACTTAGTGAATATTTTAAAAGCCACCTTCCTAGATGCCAGGCAGAAGTAAATCTCGAATCCTAGACCTTCCAGAGATAGCAGCCTTGGGGAAGTTTCATTAGCTCTTTCCTGCAAACTTTTCTACTTCTGTTGCTTTGGAAGCAATGATTTATTTTGAGTCCATATATGATATTTGCTTCTTAACGGCCCTCACCCTCAGTTTTTTCATCTGGAAAATAGGTTTGGAATCCAGTTACCAGTGATTTTGCACAAAACAATTTAATTCAAAGCATTTGGTTATAAAGTAGGTTGGCTGATATTGATGCCAAAAACAACCTCTGTGCACTGATGCCAAATTGAATCTGAGAGACAGAGTTTTGAGTGAAGTAGCGAAGAATACGGAGAAGGCAATGGCAAGCCACTCCAGTACTCTTGCCTAGAAAATCCCATGGATGGAGGATCCTGCTGGGTTGCAGTCCGTGGGGTCGCTAAGGGTCGGAGACGACTGAGCGACTTCACTTTCACTTTTCACTTTCACACATTGGAGAAGGAAATGGCAACCCACTCCAGTGTTCTTGCCTGGAGAATCCCAGGGACGGGGGAGCCTGGTGGGCTTCCGTCTATGGGGTCACACAGAGTCGGACACGACTGAAGTGACTTAGCAGCAGCAGCAGTGAAGAATATCTTCATTGTTTTGCCAGGCAAAGGGGGGCACAGAAGGCTCATGCTTCTTAAAAACTGTGTGTCCCAACCCAGGGGGATTTGGTGAGGAGTTTTATAGAAATGATTCAAGGGTGAGGTTTCTGATGAGAATTAGGGTATGTGCAGGGCCTGCATTTATTTAATCTGGCTTTAGTTGGTCTCTTGATGAGCTTCTCTGCTTTTTAAGGCTATCAAAACTTGAACGTCTCTCTCAAGTGAAAAATGCTAACATCTTCCATTGTTGGGGGGTTTAGTTCTGTAAAGAGCTCAAAGATACTGTTACGTGTATCCCTTGAGGTAGAAACAGGACATTACCCCAAAGCTGCACTATGTTTTCCTAGCTGCTCCTCCCTTGTCTCTGCATCTCCTCCCTTCCCACTATTTGAAAGACTTTCATGCCTCGGAACCCTGTAGAGTCCTGCTAGGTTTCACTATGACAATTTTATCTAAAACGAATACCTTCTTAAAATTAACTCAGGACTTTTATGCTAAAGTGTTCGTAGATAAGTTGAAATGCTCTCCAAAATACTATTTATTATTCCTACCTTTTTGGCTCCCAGCATGGTAGACCATTGCCCTCTCCAGACAGTCCTAAACTCTGTGTGTGCTCTCGGGATTGGACACTTTGGGTGACAGGGGAGCTGCTTTGGGAATCCTGGAATGTGACCTTTGTGGAGAAATTGACATCACTTTGTGCCTCACCTGTTTCACTTTAGAAACGACACAGTGGAAGCATCTGATCTCACTTTGTAGCATGAAAGTTAGAAGCAAAGTTTCTAAATGCAGGTGGCCTCAGCCTGAATTTTAATTCTTCTACTGATTGGCTTTTTATCCTGGGCAAATGACTTAAATTCTCTGAGCCCTAGCTCCCTATCTTTGAGATGAGATAAAAACAATAATACATTGGGTTGGCCAGGGCTTTAAGTGAGCTGGTACACGTAAAGTACCTATAACAAGTGCCTGGCACTTGGTAAGTTCCATATATATATTTACGATTATTAGTATAAACTTTATTGATGTCTTCAATATTGTGTTGTGTAATAGAAAATAGACTTTTGAAACAGGGAGATCTGCATTCCTTACTAGCTCAGCCCCTTATTATCTGTATGACTTTGGGAAAGTTACAAAACCACCCTGAATTCTTTTCTCCCTAGATAAGAAAATGGAAATGATCTTTATCAGGTAGGATTTTGTATGTTTAGGGTTAGAAATATTATCAATAAAACAGCACATTGTAGATGTGCTCTTTTTATAGAGCACCTATTATGTATCAGGCCTTATTCTGGAGTCTGGAGAAGTGTTATAGAATAAGACAAGTCCTACAGTTTGCTTGGGCTTCTCTGGTAGCTTAGACAGTAATGAATCTGCCTACAGTGTAGGACACCTGTGTTCGATTCCTGTTTCGGGATGATCCCTGGAAAAGGCAACGGCTACCCATTCCAGTAATCTTCCCTGGAGAATTCCATGAAGAGAGAAGCCTGGTGGGCAACAGTCCATGGGGTCACAAAGAGTCGGACACGACTGAGCAGTTAACACAATTAACACTACTTACTGCTTAGTGTAAGGATCAGTTCAGTTCAGTTCAGTCGCTCAGTCGTGTCCGACTCTCCGCGACCCCATGAATCACAGCACGCCAGGCCTCCCTGTCCATCACCAACTCCCGGAGTTCACTCAAACTCATGTCCACAGAGTCGGTGATGCCATCCAGCCATCTCATTCTCCGTCGTCCCCTTCTCCTCCCGCCCCCAACCTTTCCCAGCATCAGAGTCTTTTCCAGTGAGTCAACTTGTCGCATGAGGTGGCCAAAGTATTGCAGTTTCAGCTTTAGCATCAGTCCCTCCAATGAACATCCAGGATTGATCTCCTCTAGAATGGACTGGTTGGATCTCCTTGCAATATAAGGGACTCTCAAGAGTCTTCTCCAACACCACAGTTCAAAAGCATCGATTCTTCGGCGGTCAGCCTTCTTCACAGTCCAACTCTCACATCCATACATGACCACGGGAAAAACCATTGCCTTGACTAGATGGACCTTGGTTGGCAAAGTAATGTCTCTGCTTTTTAATATACTATCAAGGTTGGTCATAACTTTCCTTCCAAGGAGCAAGCGTCTTTTAATTTCATGGCTGCAATCAGCATCTGCATTGATTTTGGAGCCCAAAAAAACAAAGTCTGACACTGTTTCCACTGTTTTTCCATCTATTTCCCATGAAGTGATGGGACCAGATGCCATGATCTTTGTTTTCTGAATGTTGAGCTTCAAGCCAACCTTTTCACTCTCCTCTTTCACTTTCATCAAGAGGCTTTTGAGTTCCTCTTCACTTTCTGCCATAAGGGTAGTGTCATCTGCATATCTGAGGTTATTGATATTTCTCCCGGCAATCTTGATTCCAGCTTGTGCTTCTTCCAGCCCAGCGTTCCTCATGATGTACTCTGCATATAAGTTAAATAAGCAAGGTGACAATATACAACCTTGACGTAGACCTTTTCCTATTTGGAACCAGTCTGTTGTTCCATGTCCAGTTCTAACAGTTGCTTCCTGACCTGCATACAGGTTTCTCAAGAGGCAGGTCAGGTGGTCTGGTATTCCCATCTCTTTCAGAATTTTCCACAGTTTATTGTGATCCACACAGTCAAAGGCTTTGGCATAGTCAATAAAGCAGAAATCGATGTTTTTCTGAAACTCTCTTGCTTTCTCCATGATCCAGCGGATGTTGGCAATTTGATCTCTGGTGCCTCTGCCTTTTCTAAAACCTGCTTGAACATCTGGGAGTTCACGGTTTATATACTGCTGAAGCCTGGCTTGGAGAATTTTGAGCATGACTTTACTAGCATGTGAGATGAGTGCAATTGTGCGGTAGTTTGAGCATTCTTTGGCATTACCTTTCTTTGGGATTGGAATGAAGACTGACCTCTTCCAGTCCTGTGGCCACTGCTTAGTTTTCGAAATCTGCTGGCATATTGAGTGCAGCACTTTCACTGCTGGCATATTGAGTGCAGCATCATCTTTCAAGACTTGAAATAGCTCAACTGGAATTCCATCACCTCCACTAGCTTTGTTCGTAGTGATGCTTTCTAAGGCCCACTTGACTTCACATTCCAAGATGTCTGGCTCTAGGTCAGTGATCACGTTATGGTGACTATCTTGGTAGTGAAGATCTTTTTTGTACAGTTCTTCTGTGTATTCCTGCCACCTCTTCTTAATATCTTCTGCTTCTGTTAGGTCCATACCATTTCTGTCCTTTATCGAGCCCATCTTTGCATGAAATGTTCCCTTGGAATCTCTAATTTTCTTGAAGAGCTAAGGATAGGCACATGGTAAATAAATACATGCCTACATCATCAATTGGGATTTTCACAGTGGCTCATTGGTAAAGAATCCGCTTGCAGTGCAGGAGATACAGGAGACAGGGGTTTGATCCCTGGATTAGGAAGTTCCCCTGGAGGAGAAAAAGCAACCCACTCCAGTATTCTGACCTGGAACAAAAATACCATGGACAGAGGAGCCTGGTTGGGCTACAGTCCATGAGATCTCAGAGTCAGATGACTGAGCAACTAAGCAGACACATCATCAGTTATCAGATAGTGATAGGTGAAAAGCCCCAGGGAGATGATAAAGCCAGGAGAGGCATGGAGAGTGATTCAAGGCCGAGATAGTGGTTTTCCATAGGGTGTGAATGGGGGGTCTTTAGGAGAAAGTGACATTTATTTAGGAGAAGGCAATGGCAACCCACTCCAGTATTTTTGCCTGGAGAATCCCATGGACGGAGGAGCCTGGTAGGCTTCAGTCCATAGGGTCGCAGAGACCTGGGAGGAAAAGGGTTCCAGGCCAAGGAATAGCAAAGGTAGAAGCCTGGAGATGGGAGACAGCTTGGCATGTGTCAAGAAAAGTAAAACAGCTGATGGGCAGGAGAGTAGTGAAGGGGTTCAGAATGAGCCTTCCCAAAATATGTGGCTTATTTTGAGCTGAAGGCAATCAAGACCCACAGGCTCAAGAAAAACTTTCTCTCTTTCTTAAGTACCTGAAAGAATTTAGAGAGGGCACCTGGCCTGATAAAGGGTTATTACTAGAGACAAATTTCTTTAAATTGTGGTAAAAGTCACATAATATAAAGCATACTATTTTAACCATATTTAACTGTGTAGTTCAGTGGCACTAAGTACATTCACTTTGTTGTGCAACTGTTACTATCATCCACCTCCCAAATTTTTCACCTACCTAAACTGAAACTCTGTCCTCATTAAACACGAATTCCCCATTCCCCCTCCCCCTCCCATCCCCCTCCCTCCCCCCCCCCCCGCCCCCGTCTCTACCAATGTTATCTAAATGACCACTCTGTTTCTCTGTATGGCAGGAGGAACATTTATTGTTCTGTGAATTGCCTTCCTCCCCTTTGAAGCCCAGGCCCTCATCCCATTCCATAGCTCAGGACAGCCTAGAAGCCAAGTCCAACTTGCCCTTAGGTCCCATATTTTTATGGGGCCTCCACACATATGTAATTAAATTTGTTTTTTCCCCTACCAATCTATCATATGTTAATTTGATTATTAGATCAGGGGAAGAGGGAAAAATTTTCCTCCCCCATGGTGGTAAGCAGTGGGAGAAGGAAGGAGGTTAGAGAGACAGGCAGAGGAATGACAAGTCAGCAGGACTACTCAAGGGAGAAATGTTGGGTTTTCTTCAAAGAGGAAGAAGGAACCATTGCACAGTGCAGAAAGAAGGCACACTTTAATTTTCATTTAAAGGCTCAGTTGGTAGCAGGGCAAGGGAGAGCAGATAGGAGTCTCTTTCAGAAAATGAGGCACGTGCTGGTGGCCAGGACTAAGAGGGAGCAATGAAGATGCTGAGACTGCATGATTACAAATGTCATTACTAATGGTATTATTTATTTTAGCTTGTAATTGCCAATGTTATTAGCCTTAAACAACTTTCCTTTCATTCTGAGCAACAGAAATGCAAGTTAACCTTTCCTCAAATAATTTTCTTGAAGAAGTTCTTTGGTATTTTTGAAAGAGAAATATCCTAAAGGAGAAATGTTATGAAGTGGCCTTATTTTATTCTCCTCACAGCGACGTGGGAGAGAGGCTTATTACTTTTGTGATTTCTCATATTCCCTCATTATAAAATCCCCAAGCCACTTAGAAGAGAAAGGAGTGTAAACACCTTGGGTGTCATGTGTGCAATGATGATTCTGCAAACGTCTTATCAACTTGTCTTCACTGGTTATAGAGTTTTCCTTCAGGATGTCTGCTTCCTGCCCCTGTAATGGACTGTTGAATTTCCCCAGAGTAGGTGTGAAAGCTTGGTTGTCAGGGTGGGTATGGTACTTTATGCAGGTTGATGTTTACCTACCCTGTTCGGATGTTTTTCATTTGTCAATATTCGATTGGGTTCTTTCATCTCTGATTCAATGTCTAGATTAAACTCCATTGCTTCTCTGTTCCTCCTCAGGACTTTATTATGTGAAGAAAAGCCTGTGTTCTTTAGTGCTGATTTTCTTTTTTTTCCTCTCTCTCTTTTTTTTTTTTTTTTGAGGGAGAAGCCATCTGTAGCAATGCTGCAAAATAAAGAATGTTTAGATCTGGCTACCATGTGCCAGAATACTGCATAAAGGGCTGGGTAGGAAAATGGTTCACCATGCTTGCCATGTAGGAATAAAGTTCAAGAAAACCTTTAAGCACTCAAACAGATCACTTGGGTAAAAATAGAAAGCCACTCTTTAATGTCATATATTTACCTGTAGGCAGGAAACTATGGAAGTAGATACATGCATGTACTTCAGAAATCTTAGAGTGTAGCAGGCTGAAATAATTTTCCTTTGTGAGGCCACAGACCACTTTCTAGTCTGAAGCAGAAAAAGCAGAGCTTTTTTCCTTTTCTTTGAAAGGGCCTGATGGAAGTTGAAATTTAGTGCTTGCTCTGCCAACTTTTTGTGATATATTTGGCAAGTTACTTCTCCTCTAGGGTTCTCATTTATAAAATAAAGGGTTAGATCAAAAGATTTTCAAGGTCCTTCTTATCATAAATAGCCCTTCAGAGGGGCTGATGTCTTTTCTGTTACTCTTTATGTTAATGTCTCTAGCTATTCTTGAACTTTATGATTATTTTATTAAATAACTCATTCAGAAAGTAATTATTTGATTCTTTGTCTTAAATATCTGTTAGAAAATTTAAAATATTTTTTGAGTAAAGCATGGTTTTAATGAACACCATGAAAGTGTCTAGTTTGATATAACAAGACCATTTTCACATCTCCATAGGTGGGCCAGGATAACAATATTTTACTAAAAATTTTCAAAATAGTCTTTAAAATGAATGTTTTCACCAAGTCATGTTCTTATGAATCAACTATTACAAGACGTTTGTTAAGAACAACAACAGTGCATCTGATGGAATCTGCTTATTGCCAGTATAAAATATTGATATTATATAAACATCTCATTTATTTTCCCCAATCACATGTATATAAGTATTGCTAATTTCTTTTTCAGAGGAGGCAACTGAAGCACAAAAGTGTAAGCCTTTTGCCTAAAATATCCTTTTCACTACAAACCCAATATATATTCATTGTACACAATAGCAAACAGTGTTAGACAATAAGAGGCAAAGGGGAAGGAGATGGTCTCAGGCCACCAGGAACTTCCAGAATGGAAGAAGCAGTTGGATATATAGAGTTGGTCCTCCTGCTTCTGCCCTGGGCATTTTGTAACACCTGTTGTATTACTTATTTACTTTATTATTCATCTCTTCCCATTAGAATGTGAGCTTCATGAAAGCAGAAAGCACATTTTTGTTGTTTCCTCTTTATTATCTAAAACATTGAACAATGCTGGCTATATAGTAGGCACTCGAAATACTATATTCATTGAATGAATGAGTGACTGGATGAACTGTCTGTAGAACAGAGGGTACTGAACATTGACACAATAGATATTTTCAAGGGTGATGCTGTGGAGACACAGTGTAAGGGGAGGTTAATTCTGACACATCATGAAGACTTCACCAAAGAGGAGGTATTTGAACTGAATTTAAAGCATAGGCAGAGAAAAGGAAGGTATGGAAAGTATAGAGTAGAATGAGAATGAGAGTAATAATAGCTTACACTAACTGGGCACTTGTTCTACACTCGGTGTTGTTTTAAGTCTGTGAAACACACATCATCTCTTTTGTTCTTCACAAAAGTGAAGAGTTGATGCTTGGAAAAATAGTTGCTTCATTACTACCCTGATTGAGGAGTGAAGTGAAGTGAAGTGAAAGTTGCTCAGTTGTGTCCGACACTTTGAGGAGTGGTAAACTATATAAGATGGGGAGTAAATAGAAATGAAAAAGTTTGTATTTTGGAACACCTTTCACACCAGGATAAGGAATGTGGATTTATTCCTGAAGGACATGAAGAACCATTTGTGGTAGAATGACTTCATCAGATCTATGATTGTAGGAGGTGACTTTGATTCTTAGGTGATAGACGGTTTATAAGTTAAAGAAATTGCTACCATGTTGGTCAGTCAGGAGACCATTTCACTAACTCAGGAAAGGTAATTAAGATGAGGCCTCTCCAAAGAAGATGAAAAGGAGAGAAGTGGCCTTTGAGGGACACTGTGGTGTTAGGATTGACAGAAGTTTAAATCAGGCATTACTCTGAGTTTTTAACACTGAACTATCCCAGGTGGCACTAGTGTGAAGAACCCACCTGCCAATGCAGGGACAGAAGAGATGCGGGTTTGATCCCTGCATTGGGAAGATCCTATGGAGTACAGCATGGCAACCCATTCCAATTTTCTTTCCTGGGAAATTCTATGAACAGAGGAGCCTGGCAGCCCACAGTCCAGGAGGCTGCAAGGAGTTGAAGACAACTGATCTCATACACACACACACACACACACACACACACTTTATAGATACCTCAGGGCATATAGCAGAGTTTGATTTAAAATACTTCCTGAAGTACTTAGGCAGGGAGAAGAGAAAGGGTGGAGAAGAATTTACCCTATGTATTTTAGCAAAAATAAATAAGAAAAAACAATAATCCAGACTCTATAAAAGTATCCTTTTCTCTACATTAGCGGTTGTAATTCTCTGCTTAAGTGAAACTGTAATACAATGCAATTTTGATGTTCTGTATTGTTCATTAAAGCATATGCCTATGAATTCTTGTACTATTGCCCAAAACAAGTTAAATATTTTTGTAGGAACACAAACCTCACTGGTATTTCTTAGGGGTGCTCTGTTTTACATAAGGTGAGACATTTAATCACTTGAATAAAACTCTTAAATACAATATAATTCTGGTTCAGCACAGTTGTTTAACACGCATCTGTTAGAATTCTATCTGACTATGCTGTGCTATGAAAATGAAAGAATAGTCTATTTAATGTTCCTTGCCTTCATTAAGCAAAGTCTCTCATTGCAAGTGTTGGATAATCTCCTAGAAAAAAATGGTTCTTGGGGTAGTAACAACCAGTAAGCAGCCCTGAAAGTACTTGGGGGAGTAGCAGAGAAGGGGAAAAATGTTATCTACTCTTCTGCCCTTGGGCATCAATGGTAGGTCTACCGATCACGACTGAGGGAGGGGCCTGAGCTTTGCTATTTGGCCACCAGAACTGCCTAAATGGCAACCCGCTTCAGTACTCTTGCCTGGAAAATCCCATGGACAGAGGATCCTGGTAGGCTACAGTCCATGGGGTCACAAAGAGTTGGACACGACTGAGCAACTAAACTAAAAAACTGCTCAAAAATGTCTAGCAAATTCCTGTAGTTATACACTTCTTTTCCCCATTTTGGTTTAGGGGATCACTTTAACTATTATTATCATAGAATGTTCTGTGCTTAGAAAGGTGTCCCAGGTGGTGCTTGCCAATGCAGGAGGCATGAGACACAGATTTGATCTCTGGATCAGGAAGATCTCCTGGAGTAGGAAATGGCAAACCACTCCAATATTTTTGCCTGGAGAATCCTATGGACAGAAGAGTCTGGTGGGCTGTAGTCCATAGGGTTGCAAAGAGTCCGACATTACCGAAATGACTTAGCATGCATGCACTGTGCTTAGAAAGATGATTGAACATGCAAGATAGAGTGTACTTAGGGGTCTATTGGGGCCTTTTTGTCTCTGAGAGGAATCCTTCAAGTCTGGAAGGATTGTATTTCCATTTCATAGATTAAAAACTCTGTAACTGGAAATGTGAAATCATTGATAGACTATTAAATGCTTTCTTGGTTAATAATTGAATATTTAGACTACACGTTCTCACAATAAAAACAAAATCAATTGCTTGTAAGCTTAAAGGCAAAAAAGGCTAGTTGCCTTGAGGATTATACAAAAGAGTGATTGTGAGAATTCAATTAGTTATTTAAATTTTTACTTTGGTTGCAATACACAAAATATTGCATCTTAGATTAATTCAGAAGAGATTTAGGTAATGAGGTGGTAATATTTCTGAAAGAAATGATTGCTAAAACCTGACATACATAGCAAGTAGATACAGACTTCCTAGAAGACTTAAAGAGAATGATATGATAGACAATTGTCTGGAATGATTTACATGTGCTTTTGTTTAAGGACATATAAGATGAATGCTGTCATTCTCTAGAACTATAGGGCTTCCCGGGTGGCTCAGACAGTAAAGAATTTGCCTGTAATACAGGAGCCCTCGGTTTGATCCATGGCTGGGGAAGATCCCCACTCCAGTATTCTTGCCTGGAGAGTTCCATGGACAGAGGAGCCTGGCAGCCTACAGTCCATGGGGTTGCAAAGAGTCAGACACAGCTGAGCGACTAACACACACATTTCTATTAAAAAACCAATATGAGAATCCCATAAATAATTTATAGGCAATTTTATTATCTTTTTATTGGAACTGAAATCTTTCTGGACTTTTCATACATGAATGAATAAATGAATAAATTGTGTAAAACCACACTCTGAAATATTGGTTAAACATATACCATATACCAAGGAATAATAGCACATTTTACCTAGGCTTTTAATATGATAGGTAATCTAGATAAATTTATCAATTACACTTTTGGAAAGAGTTTTATGATTTATAAACCAATTTTTGCTTATATTATTTTTTCTGATGCATAGTAATATCATGATTTGGCCTGGGAAGCTGGTGACAGTATCAATTATCTATCACCACAATATTCCTATAAAACAAATAGCCACAAAATTGCAATGACAAATAATAACCATTTCTTGCTCATGGGGCCAGTTAGATAACACTGCTGTTTGTTCATATGACTGGGAGTTAGGTGGCTGTTGGCTGAGTTAGGATGGACTGGGCTGGGACAAGTTGGTCAACTGGATTCTGCTCCACGTGTTTCTCATCCTCCAGGAGGCCAGTCAGGGTGTGTTCTCAGAGTGATGAGAGCAAATGGAAGAGAGCAAATGGAAACACACAAGGCCTATGAAGAAGTAGGTTTAGAACTGCTTCATTATTAATCCTGAATCATTATATTTTCCTAATAAAATCCTATAGCCAAAACTCTGGAAGCTGAGTGGGAAGGCATCATCTGGACAAAAGCCATGGATAAAGAGAGGGGAAAAGTTTGGACCTTTTTTGCAGCCTACCACAGAGATCATAGCACCCTGGACTCTCTTTAGAGATGCAACTCGGAGAGAGTAAGTAACTTGCTCTTAGGATGAAGTTTGAAAGGATCTAAATCTTTTACATTCTATTTCAAAGTTATTTCCTTTTTCCCCAGTTGCACTTTCAGGGATCTAAGCATAGGAAGGACAAATCTGCCTAGTGTTTGTTATATATAACAAATATTGATTTAATACTTTTTCCACTTAAAATGTATTTTCAACTGTACTACAATCACCTGACCATCCCTGGACCTCTCTGTGATAGTATTATGATTGATTTCATTTTCTAAAGGAAAACATTGAGGATAACATGTGATGTTTGAGTCTTCTTGTTTAAATCATTTTCAAAAAGAGGTAAAATATAAAAAATGTAAAATGAGTGAAATTTTTATTTGTAAAGGGTTAATGATGAATGAAAATACAAGGAGAACTTTTAGCAAGCTAGCCTTGATGAACCTAGTGGACATGGGTTGTATAACCTCAGTTGTACAGTTTTGGTTAATTCCCTTTTTTTGGACTATCTGAAACTAACTCCAATAAATATTTTTTTATCCCCCTGAATTTATTCATTTTCTTATTTTTATTTCCGGGTGCCTGATAATGTACCCCTTTCTTTAGAATACAGATTCTGTTATGGTGTTTGAATGCTTGATTATTAGGCTGAGATGAACCCCTTTCTTTAGAGCAAAGATTCTATTACAGCATTTGAATGCTTGCTTATTCAGGTACAGACAGTGCAATCTGTTGGTCAGTCAGTCAGTTCAGTTGCTCAGTCATGTCCAGCCCTTTGCAACCAACTGGACTCCAATGGACTGCAGCACGCCAGACCTCCCTGTCCATCACCAACTCTTGGAGCTTGCTCAAACTCATGTCCATTGAGTCGGTGATGCCATCCAACCATCCCATCCTCTGTTGTCCCCTTCTCCTCCCGACTTCAATCTTTCCCAGCACCTGAGATTAAAAAACAAACTTGAGATGTAAGGGGTCCTGGTACTGGTGAGAGCCATGTTCATCTGAGTGGAGACTTCTTTCTTAATCTCCTTTTGTATCATTGGCCACACAATTTTATATTTCAGGCAGTGCCTGTGGATATGACAGTGAAGTGGAACAAGATGAAAATTTGAAGCAAATATGCCTAATAGACTGATTGTTTTTCTCTCTTAGGCCTTGAGTTTAGGCATAATAACTTCTATAAATTCCAGTGAGAGTCATCAAAGAGTTAATGAGTGTATTTCCATAATTATTCATCTTTCTAAAGTGAAGATAAGCAGGAAGCCACTTCAGTTGTCAAAATTAACTGGGGCATCAATCAAAAGCTCATAGATTTTGAGATAATTCTGTATTTAAACTCAATTTAGTTTCCACAGGGGGACTTTAACCTGCCTAGGAGGCTTAATTAGGCTAACTGCCTGAAAAATAGCATAAAACATATGGGTGGTTTCCTATTCAAAACTGGTTTTATGAGTGTTCTCCTAGTTCTTACAGAAAATGAATGAACTTTTAGGGATCTTCAACTAAGCCTTCTGTTTAGTAATTCCATAAGGGGAGTGGAAGCAGCTTGGAAAGAATTGATCTTTTTAAAGTGGTCTTTATGTTGTGCCTTGCTGTTTTTATATAATGATTTGAACTATATCATGGACTCTGAGAGCTCATGGGGGACGAAATACATTCAAGTGGTGTTTTCAAAGCTTCAGATCAAAACTAAAACTCCCAGGTCACCAAGGGAATGCCACTGTGCCCTTGTACCTCCTAAAAATTTCAATAAAGCAAATATTTATTAAGCATTCTGATGAAATCCTGGGGAATATAAAGAGAAATAAAATACCACTTTTATCCTCAAGAATCTTAATCAGAGTAATAACAGATACATGCACAGTCAGTTATAATAAATATTTATATAATATTTACATATAAAGATATAAATAGAAGTGAGAGCGTAAGGTAAGGAGTGACTTATTCTGCCTGATAAGATCAGTGAGGGTTTGCTGAAAACTGTCTTTAGTAGACAGAATTGACCCCCACCCATAGCCTGGATCAGATGTCAGGACTGAGATATGCACAGAGGGTATGAAAAGGTTTACTACTTACATAATGAGACTTTTGGGGAAGAGCAGTGCAGGCTTTCCAATCTGGTCAGACAATGACTTGTGAGAGCAACAAAAGGAGTCCAGTATGGGGTTTTCATTATGGTTGGGGGAGGTGGGTGGGAGCCGGACACTGTGTGAGGGCTTATTTGGTTTGAATCTCCTGCTGGCACTGAAGGCAAGGGCACCCATGCTTTCTTATCAGCTTTCCCAGATGAAGGTCACAAGGGCAGGAGGAAAGTTAAAAGCTGTCAGCACACATCAACAATAGAATCAGATTCTTCATTACGGTGCGGTTCCTCTGGGTTCCATTCTATAGGGGCATCAAGAAAATTCTCTACCATTTCATTGTTTTCATTTGAAACTTAAAGAAAAATTTTTAGATAGGTCACCATGGTAAAACAAAACAAAATAAAAAAACTTTTAGTCTTACCAACACTTCATTTTCTTTATATCACAGGCTGTGTATTTCTAGAAAATCCAGGCCAATTTACTGTCTTCAAATCTGTCCCAAGCGGTTGCGTCCCAAAGCCTTCTGCCCCTGCCTTCCATCTCACCCCTCACTATCGCCATTTATTTCCCTGACATCTCTGGTTCACTCAGGAATGACATTCATTTGTTGTTTACTTCTGCATACCACTTCCTGCCATTACCCCGGGAAACGTTCACTATGATGACCACGACACAACTGACACCTTAGCATAATGACTTTCTGGTTTTCTGGACTCCAAAGAGCTTCCTCTTCATTGTATCTCAAGTCTCCACTCTCAAAAGGCCACTGTGGCTGTTGGCAACCCATACGCAGATGTGTTCTGTCAGTTTTATACCCGTGCTCTAAACTCTGACCCAACCTCTTTTCTCATTGCTTTGAGTCTCTTCTTGGAAGTCTGCTCTTTGGTCTCTCTATTCCTTCCTTTCCTCCTCATCTGACTTCCCTGTGCCTTTCAGTTCAGTTCAGTTCAGTTCAGTTGCTCAGTCATGTCCAACTCTTTGCGACCCCATGAATCACAGCACGCCAGGCCTCCCTGTCCATCACCAACTCCCGGAGTTCACTCAAACTCATGTTCATCGAGTCGGTGATGCCATCCAGCCATCTCATTCTCTGTTGTCCCATTCTCCTCCTCCCGCCCCCCAATCCTTCCCAGCATCAGAGTCTTTTCCAGTGAGTCAGCTCATCGCATGAGGTGGCCAAAGTATTGGAGTTTCAGCTTTACTCTCTTCTAATTTAGCTTGTACTAAAATATACTTTTTTTTAATTAATTCATCTGTTTAATCACTATTTATTTGAGCACCTATCAAGTGTCAGCCACTGTTTGTTGCTGTCGTTTGGTTGCCCAGTCACTTCTCATTCTTTGAGACCCCATGGACTGCAGCATGACAGGTCTCCCTGTCCCTCACCATCTCCCAGAGTTTGCCTAAGTTCAAGTCCATTGTATTGGTGATGTCATCCAGACATCTCATCCTCTGATGCCCTCTTCTCCTTCTGCCCTCAATCTTTCCAGGCATGAGGGACTTTTCCAGTGAGTTAGCTGTTCATAACAGATGACCTAAATACTGGAGCTTCAGCTTCAGCATCAGTCCTTCCAACAAGTATTTAGGATTCATTTCCCTTAATATTGACTGGTTTGATGTCCTTGCTGTTCAAAGGACTTTCAGGAATCTTCTCTAGCACCACAGTTTGAAGGCATCAATTCTTTGGCATTTGGCTTTATTTATGGTACAGCTCTCACAACCATACGTGACCACTGGGAAGACTGTAGCCTTGACTATACAGACCTTTGTTGGCAGAATAATATCTCTGCTTTTCAACACACTGTCTATGTTTGTCATAGCTTTCCTACCAAGAAGCAATCGTCTTCTGATTTCATGGCTGCAGTCACCATCTGCGCTGTTTAGATACTGGAAATATGGTATTACAAATACATAGTTTTAATTTTCATTATGGGAAAGAAGGCAGACAATAAACAGATAAATGGGCAGATATATAATATGTTTGAATGTGATAACTATCAAAACCATGTAGTCGGTTAGGAGGGTTAGAGAGTGGGGGAGACAGCAGAGTCTTGGCTACTTTATTTAGTTACAGTAGTCATGGAAGGCTTCATTGATGAAGTGATATCTGCTCAGACTTGAAGGAAATTAGGAAAGGAGTCTAGCAGATCTTGAAAGAATCACTTTCTAGGAGCAGTAGAGAGAAAATACACAAGCTCTGAGGCTGGAGTGTGCTTAGTTTGTTTGAGGACCGTGAAGAGACCAGTGTATCTGAAGTGGAGTGAACAAGAGGTGGTGGAGGAGGAGCACAGATGGGGAAGTAGCTTGGGGCTGAGTACTGTGGGGGCTTGTGGACTGTGGAAGGTTTAGGATAGAGAGTTGGCTGAATCTAGCTTGATCTGATCCTATTGAGATCATCTTCATGCAGTAGTCTTGGCCTGTTTTCTCTGACTCATCTTTTCCTTTATGTAATGGATCTTCATCTAAGTGTATAAACATGCCCATGTATCTGCCTCATATTAAATAAGCTAACCACAAAAACAAAGACTTCAGGAGTACCTGGTCTTTCTCTTCCCTTTCATCACTAAGTCTCTCAAAAGAGTAACACTAATTTACAGTCCCGTCCATACTTGCACACCTTGTATTCATTATTCAATTCATATAATCATATTCCACAAACTGAACCTGCTGTTGTCAAGGTTGTTGCTAAAATCAAAGGACAGATTTTAGTACTAACTTACTTTTCTCTTTCTCTCTCTGGGTATGAATTATTGACCACTCTCTTTTTGAAATTCTGCTCTATTGGTTTTCGTGGCAGGATGTGTTCCCCAGGGTTCCATTTTTGTACCTTTTTCTCTCCTCTATATTCTCTTCTCATAACGCCATTTACTTTCAGGGCTCCAATTGTCATCTATATGCTGATAACTCCTTAATATATATTTGTAGGACACGCCACTTAAGAAAATTAGTTCCAGCCCATATATCAAAGTTCTTACTATCTACATTTGAATTTCTCAAAGGTGCTTGAAACTCATGTATCCATATTTTATTTTCTTTTCTCCCACTTAGTGATAAAGCCAAGAGTTAACCCAAAGTTTGAGAGTAGACTTGACTTCTTCAGCCCCGCTGTTTAATTTGTCTATAAGTCCTAATGGTTCAACAAATAGCTGATCCAGTTACTTCTTTGAGTGCAGTCTCCCTGGCCAAATTCTGTTTGTCCTTTCAGACTCCCAGTTGTCGTCCCGTTTGGCAACTGTTCTTTAGCACCTGGATCTTCAGTCTAGGCTAGAGTAAATAGCCCTCTTGCCTGCTTTTATTATTCCATCTCCGCAGCTCTTTCAGGTTATTTAATATCTTCTTTGGTAATGGTCTTGACACATGTATTTCTGTGAAGATTAGGCAACTTGAAGGAAAGCGTATGTTTTGGTCATCTTTGTATCTGTACTGTTTATCACAGTGCCTGACATTTTGTAGATACTAAATTGATATTGCTGAATGAATAGAGATGATAATTGACATTTTATAAAGGGTGAGGTTTCATAAGATAGAAAACAATGTGTTAATCAGAAATCTAGTAACTATAATAACTAATAACTCTAACTCAATTCCAGCTAATATGTTAGCATGATACTAGGGCATTTCACAGAGGGGATATATATCCATACTCCAGAAACACAATAACCAGTGCAACAATGGGACCTGAGAAACTGAAATCAGAGGTTTGAGAACAATCAGATTATTTTTATTTTCTCTTATCCCTGTTTTTCTCTCTGTGTTGGTTTCATCCTCTCAGGCAGGTTTTCCCCATGAGCCTACTATCATGAGTATTTGGAGGTCTTTGAGGAGTATCTGGAGTATCTGATTCAGCTACTGTACTAATGAATGTAACCAGTGTGAAGGAGCATGATGCTTAACTCAACTTGGTACTAATTTCTCTTCTTGGACCAAGAGCGTGACCTATGAATTTGGATCTTTTTAGAAGACAGTTCCCATCAGATAGTGTGATGAAACCTGGAAAGTGGGGGACCATTTTCCTAAAATAAGGAGACTGATGGTACTAGAGGAAGGAAGGGTCTAGGCAGACTTTATAATACATATACTTACTAAAAATAGTAATATTAGTTAAAGTTTTCTAGTACTCATTTTGTAAAAACACTATGTTAGGTACTTTACCTGAATTTTCTCATAAATTTTCACAACAACACTATTTGATGAATGTTTCAGTTAGAAATCTTTGATCAGTAAAATAATATTCAACTAAAAGTGACTTAAATTAGGACTTTATTTTGCTCAGCTATCCATAAATACAGAATAAGGCAAGTGATTCCAGTTGGTCCAAATGCTCAAAAGTGTCAGGGATGTTGGTTGGTTTTTCTCTAGTTCTGTTGGATTTCTATTCATGATTACAAAATGGCTGCCATAGTTTCAAGGTCACATATTCACACAGCATGTTAAAACGTAAAAGAAAACAAAAGATTCTTAGTAGGTATCTCATTTAGGAAGGAGAAAATCTTAACAAGAACACTTTCATACACTACTTCCCCCTGCAATGACAGGCCAGGTGTAGCATTACATACTTATGATGAGCAAGTGAAGATGGGAAAGCAAGCCCCTGGCATTTTCAGTCCCATAGTGGACTGCTACTTTTCTGGCAAAGAAGACAATGGGAGAATGGCTGTCAGTAGCCAACAAATAGTTTTTGCCTTAGTGTATGATATTGTATTGGAATATTTGGGTAAAAGAAATAGAATATCTGACTACCAGAAAGACATTTCTTATTACCCTAATGAGAAGTTCACAGAGAGGCAGTCTCCATATTAGTTTAGTGGCTGGCTTAGTTCTGTTACCAAGGACACACACTCCTTTCCTACCATCCCCACTGATGGTGATATCTAGTATCTGATCACATGGCTGCCAATCCTCCAAACATCATCTCTACACATGACATTGTCACAGTCAGCAAGGAAGTAGAGTGGATAAAGACTGTCCTTCTGCCACTCTGTCTTATGAAGAAGTAAAATAGATCTCAAAAGTCCCAAGCATTTTTCCTTTGTATTTTGTTTGCCTGAATTGTGTGACATGCCCTCCCTTAGACTTATTTCTTGCAATTGGGACTTGGTCAAAGTGATTAATATGTAAATAGTGTACAAAAGCAAGAATGCATGCAAATGAAAGTCTAGCACCTCCGTGTGGTTGAAGCCTAGGATAAGCAGAGGTTGGAAGTGGAATGAGGAATGCTATCTGTCTCCTTCATGGAATTCTTTCTATGATACTGCCTTGCTATTTGTTACACAGATCCTGTAGTTCCTAGTTGTTAGTTCTTAATGGCCATTGCTTAGTATAAAAAAATATCTTCAGTTTTGTATTAATGGTTATGCTGAGCCGTATAGATATGACGACCAGTCCTTGACCTTAAGTAGCTTGTTCAGTTCAGTTCAGTTCAGTTCAGTCGCTTAGTCGTGTCCGACTCTCCGCGACCCCATGAATCACAGCACGCCAGGCCTCCCTGTCCATCACCAACTCCCGGAGTACACTCAAACTCATGTCCACAGAGTCGGTGATACCATCCAGCCATCTCATTCTCTGTCGTCCCCTTCTCCTCCCGCCCCCAACCTTTCCCAGCATCAGAGTCTTTTCCAGTGAGTCAACTCGTCGCATGAGGTGGCCAAAGTATTGCAGTTTCAGCTTTAGCATCAGTCCTTCCAATGAACACCCAGGATTGATCTCCTTTAGAATGGACTGGTTGGATCTGCTTGCAGTACAAGGGACTCTCAAGAGTCTTCTCCAGCACCACAGTTCAAAAGCATCAATTCTTCGGCGATCAGCTTTCTTCACAGTCCAACTCTCACATCCATACATGACCACGGAAAAAACCATAGCCTTGACTAGATGGACCTTTGTCGGCAAAGTAATGTCTCTGCTTTTTAATATATTATCAAGGTTGGTCATAACTTTCCTTCCAAGGAGTAAGCGTCTTTTAATTTCATGGCTGCTTGTATTCAGATATTAAAGAGAAGGTGTATATTCCATTATGTATTTGAGTTCATAGTCTTCCTGCATTTTGTATTCTCTTCTTAGAAATGGTGTATGAAAGTTTATGTGTTTAGAGATGTGTGATTTTCTTAATTATTACAAATTGAAGAGTGTTTGATCAAACAAGAATGGTATTTCAGAATGTATCAGCTTTTCCATGCTGTCTAAAACTGTGTGAAAATTCCATTCTTGGATGGTGACACTAATTGGCACTTTCTTCAACAGTGTCTAAGCAAGACAGTATTAATTAGACATGAAAAAAAGAGAACATTCTCTTATTTTCTAATCCAGCAGGTGGTCGTTGCAGCTGAGGGCAGGGATGAAGTTGGTGATAAAAGTTGCACCTTGTTAAATCACTTTATTTCTGGTTAGAAACTTACAGATCTTACTTGATAGATGTAGAGCATTTCCTCAAAGATTCTCCAGGGACTCAATCCACGACTTTGCAAACTTCCTTTTCCTGTTGTGGGATAAATGTATACATACAATACAATTTTATCATGTTTTTTCTTTTAACTTTTCCAACCAGTAATGAAACTGAGGACCATAAAATAAGGCCAAAATTGTTTCCAGTTGCACATATAGTCATTGATCCACACTCATTTTATGTACTGAACTGTAGCCTTCTCTTGGTTTCTCCTCTTATCGCTGGCACCTTTCCTTTTGATTGTTTTTTTCTAGTCCTTTTCCACTGCCCAGCCACTCAAATTAGATGCAGGACTATGACCTTCTTCCTTTGCTCTGAGTAATCTTACCTACCTACTCTCACGATTTTAACTATCCTTAACAGCTGAAAGCAGGGTAATTAAATATATGAATTGAATCAGTGCAAACAATAGGAAATGATGGAGCCTGTGGCATTCTGGAAATGACTGAAGATATTTAAAGTTACAGCTAGAGGGAAAAAACCCACCATTCTGGGCCAAATAAAAGGGTCTGCCAGATTAGTTCTGCCCTTAGCATTTGACTTGCTATTCCTCGCTTCTAAATTCGTGTTCTCTTGTTAGTGAGTGAATGAAAGTTGCTCAGTTGTGTCTGACTCTTTGTGACCCCATGGACCACACAGTCCATAGAATTCTCTAGGCCAGAATACTGGAGCGGGTAGCCTATCCCTTTTCCAGTGGATCTTCCTGACCCAGGAATCGAACCAGTGTCTCCTGAATTGTAGATGGATTCTTAACCAGCTGAGCTAACAGGGAAGCAATTTACATAAGCATTTTAAAATACAAAGTGACACTATGAGGCAGTGTGACAGGTTTCCTCTGTCACTTTTAAACTGAATTAGAAGGCAATTCCCAGGATTCCAGTATTGCTGTGGAAATATTACCATTTTAATTTGCAACCAGGATAAACTGCATTCAGCAAGGGGCCAAGGGATCTAAGTTCTAGTTGCATCTTGCACCAAGTGACCCTGAATACTCTCAACTTCTGAAGTCAGAAGCCTCATCACAAAATGAAAGGGGCTGAATCAGGCCATCCTAAATATCCTTTCCAGCTCTGTACTTTGTAATTCTGTGAAAACAGAGTAACATGTCCTAAGCTGTTTAGGATCAGGGATTTGAGAACCTAAGTTCCATGTCCAGTACTTTTAATCTCTATACTTCTTTTCTGAGTCCTGGTCTTATTAAATATATTTCCACATTCTGTATATTTAAGTATATTTTAACAGTTCTTCATCATTAGCAATAAAAAATGTTTCTCAAGGACGGACTTTTAGTTTCTTGCTTTTATTTTTTTCAACTTGCTTTTTCAATTTCTTGTTGGCTTCTCCCCAAAGCATCAGCCCTACAGAGCAAATTGTCTGCTGGCTTCTTCATAGGCTGTGCTTCTCAAAACCCACTGTGCTTTAGGATCACCTGGAAAAGCTTTTACAAGTATTGCCGCTCAGGGGCTGAGTCCCAAGATTTAAGTTCTTATTTTTAAAGTTCCTCAGGTATTTAGAGTCATTCACAAAATAGGTTTTTCTGTTTCAAAGTGTAAGCATTTCCTGAAATGTTTAGAATGTAAATGGTAGATGATCAAAGCTAAGAAGTGTTTTAAAACTTACAAATGCTATATATTTTGGTCAATCCTTTCGTTTTTAGATTCTAGTTTTATTTGGTAAATATTATAGATTTTTATGATTTGTACTTTTGAAATTTTAAGTGTTTTGTGAACAATCTTTCAGTGTCCTATTCCTGTATAAAAATGTGCATTCTCTGATGAGTAAAAAATTCTTTATTTTACTTTATATTGTGCCTATAAGTTACCTTATTTGAATCTTCTTTCTCATAATTCTTGTGCATTTTATCCAATAGTTTTTGTGTGGTTATTTGACTCTATAAATATTAATTTATAAACTTATTCTTAGAGTTCTAGAATTGCGTGTTGTATCTGATGCTAGCTTTTTGTTGCATAATGGTATTTGTAAAATTTTTTTAGTGATTGTTTCTCCTGCAGTTTTGAATCATTTCTAGACACTGAATTTTATCACAGGTGCTTTTATTTTTTTCCTTTTTGAGGGGCGATGAGAGCACTCGTCTGGAGGGTATATTTAAATTAGTCATATATTTCCATCTCAATATTTTCAATCTATCTGTGTCATTTGTTTTAATTATCATCTCATTATCCATCTACAGCTACCAGTCCATTCTAAAAGAGATCAATCCTGGGTGTTCATTGGAAGGACTTATGCTAAAGCTGAAACTCCAATACTTTGGCCACCTCATGCGACGAGTTGACTCACTGGAAAAAAGTCTGATGCTAGGAGGGATTGGGGGTGGGAGGAGACGGGGACGGCAGAGAATGAGATGGCTGGATGGCATCACCGACTCGATGGACATGAGTTTGAGTGAACTCCGGGAGTTGGTGATGGACACGGAGGCCTGGCGTGCTGTGGTTCATGGGGTCGCAAAGAGTCGGACACGACTGAGCGCCTGAACTGACTGAATGTGACAATATGTACTTTTATGATAGAATATTACCTGTTGACATATTTTATCTTTACTTGTTATTTTGAGTTTATTACTGCCATGCTCTTCTCTTCTCTATTTGCTCTGCTTACTTTTCTTAACTTCCCTTTCTACCTCCTTCAGTCACAGTTTTCTTCCCAAGAGGTTTATCTTAAAACTGTTATGAATCTATTTGTAACATAAAGTTTTACAGTTCATGTGCTTAAACAAATGTTTGGAACTATATATTAATATTTTTGGATCTCCATGCATTCTTAAATAATGTCTTCCTTTTTCTTGTATTTAGTTATTTTGGTGAAGTACAATATTGAGTAAATTCTTAAGGCATTATTTCAGAAGAATTAATATACTATAAACTTTCAAAATGTCTTTAAAATTTTCTCATTTGAGTTTTGGGAATACACTTCTATTTTTTTTTTAGTATCCTTTAAAAATCCAATGTCAATTTTTAGAGGAAAGTGTTTTGTCTTTATTGATTGTTTTAGAATTTTCTCTTTATCCTTGGAATCCAGAAATTTCCCCAGGATATGTGTAGGAGAGGGGAAATTATTTTTCCTCTACTCATGTTTTCTTATCTGTTGTTGTTCCATTGCTCAGTTGTATCTGTCTCTTTGTGACCCCATGGACTACAGCACTCCAGGCTTCCCTGTCCTTCACCATCTCCTGGAGTTTCCTCAAACTCATATCCATTGAGTTGGTGATGCCATCCAAACATCTCATCCTCTGTCGTTCCCTTTTCATCCTCCTCATTTCTTGTCTGAGACCCATGTATAAAAAAATTAATGAAAGAAAAACAAACAGAAGTTTATTAACATGTATACTTTGTGTATACCTAAGAGATACCCGGGGGAAAATGAGTAACTTTTCAGGCTTAGAACTATCATTTAGATGGCTTGAAAAGTGAGAAAATCCTAGTTGGCTTAGAACCACCTTAAGCTAAAGAAGAAAGAAAGAAAGGTGTGAGGGAGGCCAATTATGGGAAAGTTACCAGGAAAAATTTGGTAAAAAGATAAGGTTTGCTCAGTTCAGTTCAATCACTCAGTCATGTCCGACACTTGTGACCCCATGAACTGCAGCACACCAGGCCTCCCTGTCCATCACCAACTGCCGCAGTCTACACAAACCCATGTCCGTTGAGTCAGTGATGCCATCCAACCATCTCATCCTCTGTCACCCTCTTCTCCTCTTGCCCTCAATATTTCCCAGCATCAGGGTCTTTTCAAATGAGTCAGCTCTTCACATCAGGTGGCCAAAGTATTGTAGTTTCAGCTTCAACATCAGTCCTTCCAAAAAACACCCAGGACTGATCCCCTTTAGGATGGACTGGTTGGATCTCCTGCAGTCCAAGGGACTCTCAAGAGTCTTCTCCAGCATCACAGTTCAAAAGCATCAATCCTTCTGCACTCAGCTTTCTTTATAGTCCAACTCTCACATCCATACATTACTACTGGAAAATCCATAGCCTTGACTAGATGGACCTTTGTTGACAAAGTAATGTCTCTGCTTTTTAATATGCTGTCTATGTTGGTCATAACTTTCCTTCCAAGGAGTAAGCGTCTTTTAATTTCATGGCTGCAATCACCATCTGCAATGATTTTGGAGCCCCCAAAAATAAAGTCAGCCACTGTTTCCACTGTTTCCCCATCTATTTGCCATGAAGTGATGGAACTGGATGCCATAATCTTAGTTTTCTGAATGTTGATCTTTAAGCCAACTTTTTCACTCTCCTCTTTCACTTTCATCAAGAGGCTCTTCAGTTCTTCTTCACTTTCTGCCATAAGGGTGGTGTCATCTGCATATCTGAGGTTATTGATATTTCTCCCAGCAATTTTGATTCCAGCTTGTGCTTCCTCCAGCCCAGTGTTTCTCATGATGTACTCTGCATATAAGTTAAATAAGCAGGGTGACAATATACAGTCTTGATGTACTCCTTTCCCTGTTTGGAACCAGTCTGTTGTACCATATTCATTTCTAACTGTTGCTTCCTGACCTGCATACTAGTTTCTCAAGAGGCAGGTCAGGTGGTCTGGTATTCCCATCTCTTTCAGAATGTTCCACAGTTTATTGTTATCCACACAATCAAAGGCTTTGGCATAGTCAATAAAGCAGAAATAGATGTTTTTCTGAAATTCTCTTGCTTTTTTGATGATCCAGCGGATGTTGGTAATTTGATCTCTGCCTTTTCTAAACCAGCCTGAACATCTGGAAGTTCATGGTTCATGTGTTGCTGAAGCCTGGCTTGGAGAATTTTGAGCATGACTTTACTAGCATGTGAGATGAGTGCAACTGTGTGGTAGTTCGAACATTCTTTGGCATTGCCTTTCTTTGGGGTTTGAATGAAAACTGACCTTTTCCTGTTCTGTGGCCACTGCTGAGTTTTCCAAAGTTGCTGGCATATTGAGTGCAGCACTTTCACAGCATCATCTTTCAGGATTTGAAATAGCTCAACTGGAATTCCATCACCTCCACTAGCTTTGTTCGTAGTGATGCTTCCTAAGGCTGACTTGACTTCGCATTCCAGGATGTCTGGCTCTAGGTGAGTGTGAGTGATCACACCATGATTTGCTCTGCAGATTTAAATTAGTACCTTCTATATTGATGAGATTCTGTGATTTAGAGTCATCCTTTTCTTTTTGGTATAGCGAGAGAGGCACCTTTACAATGGAGGTGTCTGTTACAAAGGTCCATTTCCCTTACAAAAGCATAACTTCTCTATTTTCTGAACTTTTGCATCTGTATTTCTCAGAATAATCAGTTCAAAATACATATTCTACTATTTTTAATTTGTCTCAGTAAATTTCTCTCACTTAATCACTTACAGGGCTCTTTCCATCTGAAATCTTTAGTCATTTTTGGGTCAGAGAAACTTTCTTCCATGGTCTGTTTCTTTCCATGCCTCTCTCTGTCTTCTTCCTCTGGAGCCCCTATCAGTTTACTGTGGACTTCCCAGACATAATTATATGACTTTAAAAATTTCCAACTTTCTGTCCTTTTATATAGTTTGAAGATTATTCCTGTGTTTGCGTCTTCAGCTGAATAGACTTTGATACTGTTTATCAATCTCTTGATTTTGGAAATGAGATATGTAATTTCTAAGAGTTCCCACTGCTCCTTTTATTTATTGATTTTTTATTGACATATAGCTGATTTACAATGTTTTAGGTGTACAACAAACTGCTTATGTTCTTTTCCATTATAGATATTACAAGATATTGACTACAGTTCCCTGTACTATCAAATGGGTCCTAGTCATTTAATTTTATTGATAATTATAGTAGTGTGATGCTTCCTTGGTAGCTCAGATGGTAAAGATTCTGCCTGCAATGCCGGAGACCAGGGTATGATCCCTGGATTGGGAAGATCCCCTGGAGAAGGTAATGTCTACCCACACCATTATTCTTGCTTGGAAAGTTCCATGGACAGAAGAGTCTGGTGGGCTACAGTCCATGGAGTCACAGAGTCAGACATGACTGAGCAACTAACACTTTCATAGCACTGTGTATCTGCTAATCCTGCTGCCAATTTATCTCTCACCCACTTTCCCCTGTGGTAACCATAAATTTGTTTTCTATGTATGTAAGTCTATTCTGTTTCATACAAAAGTTCTTTTATATTATTTTTTGCTTCCTGGAGTGGCTCAAACAGTAAAGAATCTGCCTGCAACGTGGGAGACCTCGGTTTGATCCCTGGGTGGGGAAGATACCCTGCAGAAGGACATGGCAACCCAGTCCAGTATTCTTGCCTTAAGCAACCTGTTGTGCTTGATATGTATGTAAGTCTATTTCTGTTTTGTAAGTTCATTTATATTATCTTTCAGATTCCATATATAAATGATATCATAAAATGTATCTTTCTCTGACTTAGTATGCTAATCTCACAGTTCATATTGCTGAAGAGGCCTTATTTCATTCATTTTTAGAAAAATCATTGCTTCTTTATCATAGCAGCCTCTTATCTTTTTCCTTCTTTTTCTTCTTCTCCTTATTTTCTTCCTCCTTCTCCTCTTCCTCTTCCACTTACTCCTCATTTTCCTTCTATGAAAGACTCTCAAATCTCAGAATGTAGTCATATAATTATTGGATGTTTTATTTTTATTAAATCTTAAAGTTTCCTCAGAAATTACCTTTGCTCTTTGTGGGATTTGGTACCACCTGTTTGTTTCCTTCAGATGTTTAGTGATTCCTGGTTGTTTGTTTACATAGATAAAGATTTTGTTTATTGCTAGTAGTTGGTGTATATTTCTACAGGCCCAATGAGAATTCTATTCTTCTGAAAGTGAAAGCAAATTTTATTGAGTGTAAATGACAGGTAAATTCTTGCAGCTATAAGGAAGGAGAAAACTTTCCTTGATCCTCTAAAAGTCCCTAGCTGGGTCTAAAAATAGAATTGACAAAGAAGGATAAACACGAGAAAAGCATACAAATTATTTAATGAAAGTTTTGCATGATGTAGGAGTCATTATAAGGAAATAAAGACTTAATGACATGGTTAAACCTGAGTGTTTTCATGCTAGGTTTGATGAGGAGTGGAATATTGTGATGAATCATGATAGGACAAAGAGTAGGAGGTAAGTGTAGCTAAGTGGGGGAAACTTGGTAAGACCTGTTCATTTGGATATTTCTTGGCATTCCCCCCATCTTAGAGATAAGGTTGTTTCTTTCTTCCAGGTATAGAGAGGGCATCTCTCATGGCAAAGTCTTAGTCTTAGGATCTGATTCAGGGGAAAAAATGGGAGAAATTCAAAGAGGCATTGCTGCCTTTTCTGTTTTCTCAAATTCCTTCATGTTAAAATATCCGGCATGCCAAGATGCTGTATGGTGGAGTACTATGTTTTGAACTCTGTCACAATGTAGTCAGTTTTCCTTGAGAGCAAAGGTCACAAACTACCCATTGTCACAACCACTGGGAAATTTCATGTGAATTTAATGATTTCAATTTTTTTCTTAGAAAATATGAAGCTCTAGAAAATCTAGGCCAGTTTGCTGAATGTAAATGACTGGCTT
The DNA here is from genome assembly GCF_049115385.1 of Moschus berezovskii. NCBI lineage: Eukaryota > Metazoa > Chordata > Mammalia > Artiodactyla > Moschidae > Moschus > Moschus berezovskii. The sequence goes on along the minus strand of NC_142460.1, from coordinate 128,550,799 downwards.
GAAATAAGTTGAGTCTGTCCTTGAGATGTGGCCCATGCTCCTGTTGGTCATAGGCCCCACTGCTGCTGCTGCTGCTAAGTCACTTCAGTCGTGTCTGACTCTGTGTGACCCCATAGATGGCAGCCCACCAGGGTCCTCCGTCCCTGGGATTCTCCAGGCAAGAACACTGGAGTGGGTTGCCATTGCCTTCTAGTCTGCTTCTCTTCTAGGCCCCTACTCCTTTGACTGGGGACAAGTCTAGTGTTCTTTTGGGAATGTTTATTCTTTGGAAAAGTTTTTTTCTCCCAAATTATAATAACAAAATACTAATAAATTATAATATTATCAGCTATAACTATATAAAGACTTATTATTTGGGAGGCATTATAAAAAGTATTTACTGTTATAGTTAATCCTAACAACTTCCTAGTTGAAGAGTTGATCAGTATTTTAGTGATACCATTTTGCAGATGGGAAATAGATCAAAAGTGGGAGAAGAGTTGGCTTATGATAACACTATTGGCTCAGATGGTAAAGAACATGCCTAAAATGCAGAAGACCCAGGCTCAGTCCCTGGGTTGGAAAGTTCCCCTGGAGAAGGGAATGGCTAACCACTCCAGTACTCTTGCCTGAGAAATCCCATGGATAGAGGAACCTGGTGGGCTACAGTCCATGGGATTGCAAAGATTTAGACATGACTAACACTTTCACTTTCAACATTGTTGAGTAGTAGGAGAGGGAGCATTTTAATGCAGGTTATTTAATACCAGCACTTGGGCCTTTAACCACTACATCAAGTTGTCTTTCTATTCAGGATTATTCCTTCCTTTCTGTTTTTCTATATTTGCAATATAGCTTTTTAGAAATTGCACTCTGTTTTATGTGTGGTTGACAGCTTTCCTAATTTTCCCAAGCTGAAGTTTGTCTTTGTGGGAGCGCCCATCAGAAGTGAAGCTTGATCAGTTATACAAATTGATGTCTCTGTTTCTAATTAAACAAACTTCTTGATGGTAGGAAGTTTGTCTCTTGTGTCTTTAGATCCTTGACACTAATCACCAGGCCTGGCTTATAATGAAATATTCCACACATGTCTAATTTGAAAACAGCTACCTTTGTTTCTTTCATCTTTCTGAATGACAAGTAGAAATGTTTTATAAGATAGGTATGTTATATACAGACTTTCCAGGTGGCACTAGTGGTAAAGACTCTACCTTCCAATGAAGGAGACTTAGATTTGATCCATGGTTCGTAAAGATCCCCTGGAGTAGGAAATGGCACCTTACTCCAGTATTTTTGCCTGGAAAGTTCCATGCACAAAGGAGTCTGGCAGGCTACCGTCCATGGGGCTGCAAAGAGTTGGACATGACTGAGCAACTAAAAAACATGTTATATACTGTTAAAACAAATCTTTTCAGATTATTTAAATCAAACCATGTTTCTTGAAATTTGTTACAATTTTTCCCTTGGGATATACCTTTTTTTGAACTTTAATACTCTCATTTAGGCTATTTATTCAATTATATATCCACTTGAGTATCCAGTTATATATAGTTCACACATATATTTCAAATATATGTATTTCTCCTTTCATTTAATACAAATGTATTGATCAGGTGATCTATGTAAAGCAATTACTATTGTTGGCCCTGGAAGAAAGGAGTTCACAATCTAATAATGGAGAGAAAACCTTTACAGAAATAATTATGATGGACATTAAAATGCACAAGGAGAGAACAAATAATGAGCTCTGGAAATTCTAGAGAGGGGTATTGGAAAGACACTGAAAACCTAATATTTATTGGATGGATCTTGAAAAATAGGAAGAAGTTGACTACGTGGTGGTTATCAAGGTTCATTGATTTTCTGTAAAGTAATCTTATTAATACATTTATATATATGTATAAATATGTATTATAAACATATAATATATAAATATTTGTTATATTTGTGTATATCTGGGTGATGTCCAAATACTTACATGAATTTTCTTTTTAACAATGATCCTCTATTCAAAGAATTTCCTTTAGAGGTATAAAATGCTATGAGCATCCTCAAAAAGACAGCTTAATGACTCCTCTCAGGCACTGACTAATTCAGGACTATAGTTGTTTTTTAAGTTTAATGCAGTTAATATTTCAGTATGTTTTCTAAAAGTCAAGTATGTGTGTGTGTATAAAAATGTATAAAATTACTTTCAAATCTATTGTTTTCTTCTGTAGCAAAATAGTGCTACTGTTTTATTAATTTGAGTCTTAAATTATTGCTTTCTTCCTGCTGGTAAATCATACTTTTCCTTGACACATTTTTTTTTGTTTCACTTCCAATACCAGACATGTTGTAGTGGAAGAATTTTTATAGACAGGGGCCTTAAATCACTTCTGAAGTGTACAATTAGAAGCACTGTTAATATAATTAGGTTGAGGTTTCCCCTCTTGACATTAGTATGTGAAAATGCAAGTTGCTCAGTCGTGTCAGACTCTTTGTGACCCCATGGACTATGATCTTCAAATATGTTTATTCAGAAGAGGCATTCACCAGGATTGTAGTTCATCTCTCTTTTTAAGCAAGCCCTGTGGCTGCATCATCCCGGTGGTCCATTCATCTCTTATTTCATTACCCTGAAATTGTGTTGGTTATAAGTAATCATAAACTGTCAGCTTTGAAAAGCTAACATTTGTTAGCTTCACAGGCATGAAAAAACTAGTGATAAGTGAGGTTGTTAAAAAGTCAAATTAAATGTTAATTGATGCAAGGGCACAGAGTAGTAGGGCATTTAAGAGTTTAGATGTGGGCACTACATTTATCAGACTTGACGAATTATCCTGAAGAGTTTACATAGATATCTGCCTTTATATTTTCTTCCATCACCATTTTCCACATAAACAAGTGACAATTCAAAAATAGTTAAAATACCTCTCCTGCCAAGAGTTTACATAGACTGACATGAAGCCATAGGCAAGATTCCGATTTTGTTGTGTATATTTACAATGCTTTATTTTAAGCAGTATGATGATCTAAGAAAAGAATCAAAGAAGAGACTATCCTAGAAATTTGCATAAGGAGAAAAGAACATACAGACACTTGGGGAATTAAAGAGATTATTCTTTCTTAATCATCTCATACATTTAAATTACCCACATTTGCATAAATGCTGAAGTGTGAATTGTTGCCTTAAAAAAAACAAAATCGATTCCTTTCAGACCGTTGCTAATTATTCTTGGCTAATGTGGTAAAGTTAAAGAGACAAAAATCTCTGATATTCTTTGGTTGCCTTCTGTGGTTTGCTTTGATTCCCTGGTTGATACTCAAAGAGAAGTAGGATGAAATATTTTGATTAATATAGTTTTGTTTTATTGAATCTTGGGTTGCTCTATGTGCATGTGTCCCACTGTTTCAGTCGTGTCTGACTCTGATCTGATGGAATGCAGCCTGCCAGGCTCCTCTCTCCATGGAATTCTGCAGGCAAGAATGTCAGAGTGGGTTGCCATGCTCTCCTCCAGGGGATCTTCCACGACCCAGGAGACTGAACCCATGTCTCCTGTGTCTCCTGCACTGCAGGCAGATTCTTTACTGCTGGGCCACCTGGGAAGCTCCTGGGTTGCTGCTGCTGCTGCTAAGTCACTTCAGTCCTGTCCGACTCTGTGTGACCCCATAGACGGCAGCCCACCAGGCTCCCCCGTCCCTGGGATTCTCCAGGCAAGAACACTGGAGCGGGTTGCCATTTCCTTCTCCAATGTGTGAAAGTGAAAAGTGAACTACAAAAAAAAGGAAAATTGTTCTGCCTGGCTTTAGAGGCCTTATAGTTTACAGAATTGGCTAGTGATTACTGGGAAAAAAATACACAACTTGAGATCTATCAGTTCAGCTTTATTTGGGGCTTCCTGATCGGCGGCTCCAAGCGTGCAGAAGTGACGCTAGCTCCGCGACCGACCACGTGCAGCAGCATGGCCGAGAGGAGCTAGGCTGGTCAGGGGCAGTGGCCGAGAGGAGCTACCCCACGACCGAGGACAGGGGCGGCGGCCAAGAGGAGCAACCCCACGTCCACGTGGCGGTGGCTGCGGAGCGCAGGAGGGCCGAGAGGAGCTACTCCATATTCAAGGTCAGGTGGGGTGGCCGTGAGGAGATACCCCTCGTCCAAGGTAAGGTGCAGCGGCTGTGCTTTGCTGGAGCAGCCTGAAGAGATACCCCATGACCAAGGTAAGAGAAACCCAAGTAAGACGGTAGGTATTGCACGAGGGCATAAGAGGGCAGACGCGCTGAAATCATAATCACAGAAAACTAGTCGATCTGATCACATGGACCACAGCCTTGTCTAACTCAATGAAACTAAGCCATGCCATGTGGGGACACCCAAGACGGGTGGGTCATGGTGGAGAGGTCTGACAGAATGTGGGCCACTGGAGAAGGGAATGGCAAACCACTTCAGTATACTTGCCTTGATAACCCCGTGAATAGTATCAAAAGGCAAAATGATAGGATAGTGAATGAGGAATTCCCCAGGTCGATAGGTGCCCAGTATGCTACTGGAGATCAGTGGGGAAATAACTCCAGAAAGAATGGAGGGATGGAGCCAAAGCAAAACCAATACCCAGTTGTGGATGTGACTGGTGATAGAAGCAAGGTCCAATGCTGTAAAGAGCAATATTGCATAGGAACCTGGAATGTTAGGTCCATGAATCAAGGCAAATTGGAAGTGGTCAAACAGGAGATGACAAGATGAATGTCGACAGTCTAGGAATCAGTGAACTAAAATGGACTGGAATGGGTGAATTTAACTCAGATGACCATTATATATACTACTGTGGGCAGGAATCCCTTAGAAGAAATGGAGTAGCCATCATGGTCAACAAAAGAGTCCAAAATGCAGTACTTGGATGCAATCTTAAAAATGACAGAATGTTCTTTTTTCGTTTCCAGGGCAAACCATTCAATATTACAGTAATTGAAGCCCATGCCCCAACCAGTAATGCTGAAGAAGCCGAAGTTGAACGGTTCTATGAAGACCTACAAAACCTTTTAGAACTAACACCCAAAAAAGATGTCCTTTTCATTATAGGGAACTGGAATGCAAAAGTAGGAACTCAAGAAACACCTAGAGTAACAGGCAAATTTGGCCTTGGAGCACGGAATGAAGCAGGGCAAAGGCTAATAGAGTTTTGCCAAGAGAATGCACTGGTCATAGCAAACAACCTCTTTCAACAACACAAGAGAAGACTGCACATGGACATCACCAGATGGTCAACACCGAAATCAGATTGATTATATTCTTTGCAGCCACAGATGGAGAAGCTGTATACAGTTAGCAAAAACAAGACCAGGAGCTGACTGTGGCTCAGATCATGAACTCCTTATTGCCAAATTCAGACTTAAATTGAAGAAAGTAGGGAAAACCTCTAGACCATTCAGATATGACCTAAATAAAATCCCTTGTGATTATCCATTGGAAGTGAGAAATAGATATAAAGGACTAGATCTGATAGATAGAGTGCCTGATGAAATATGAATGGAGGTCCGTGACATTGTACAGGAGAGAGGGACCAAGACCATCCCCATGAAAAAAAATGCAGAAGAGCAAAATGGCTGTCTGAGGAGGCCTTACAAATAGCTGTGAAATGAAGAGATGCGAAAAGCAAAGGAGAAAGGAAAGATATAAGCATCTGAATGCAGAGTTCCAAAGAATAGCAAGGAGAGATAAGAAAGCCTTCCTCAGTGATCAATGCAAAGAAATAGAGAAAAACAACAGAATAGGAGAAACAAGAGATCTCTTCAAGAAAATTAGAGATATCAAGGGAACATTTCATGCAAAGATGGGCTCAATAAAGGACAGAAATGGTATGGACCTAACAGAAGCAGAAGATATTAAGAAGAGGTGGCAAGAATACACAGAAGAACTGTACAAAAAAGATCTTCATGACCAAGATAATCACAATGGTGTGATCACTCACCTAGAACCAGACATCTTGGAGTGTTAAGTCAAGTGGGCCTTAAAAAGCATCACTACAATCAAGGCTAGTGGAGGTGATGGAATTCCAGTTGAGCTATTTCAAATCCTAAAAGATGATGCTGTAAAAGTGCTGCCCTCAATTTGCCAGCAAATTTGGAAAACTCAGCAGTGGCCACAGGACTGAAAAAGGTGGTCTTCATCCCAATCCCAAAGAAAGGCAATGCCAAAGAATGCTCAAACTACCACACAATTGCACTCATCTCACACGCTAGTAAAGTCATGCTCAAAATTCTCCAAGCCAGGCTTCAGCAGTACGTGAATCGTGAACTCCCAGATGTTCAAGCAGGTTTTAGAAAAGGCAGAGGCACCAGAGATCAAATTGTCAACATCCGATGGATCATGGAAAAAGCAAGAGAGTTCCAGAAAAACATCTATTTATGCTTTATTGACTATGCCAAAGCCTTTGACTGTGTTGATCACAATAAACTGTGGAAAATTCTGAAAGAGATGGGAATACAAGACCACCTGACCTGCCTCCTGAGAAACCCCTATGCAGGTCAGGAAGCAACATTCAAAACTGTACATGGAACAACAGACTGGTTCCAAATAGGAAAAGGAGTACGTCAAGGCTGTATATTGTCACCCTGCTTATTTAACTTATATGCAGAGTACATCGTGAGGAACTCTGGGCTGGAAGAAGCACAAGCTGGAATTAAGATTGCCGGGAGGAATATCAATAACCTCAGATATGCAGATGATACCACCCTTATGGCAGAAAGTGAAGAGGAACTATGAAGCCTCTTGATGAGGGTGAAAGAGGAGAGTGAAAAGGTTGGCTTGAAGCTCAACATTCAGAAAACTAAGATCATGGCATTTGGTCCCATCACTTCATGGGAAATGGATGGGGAAACAGTGGAAATAGTGTCATACTTTATTTTTTTGGGCTTCAAAATCACTGCGGATGCTCTTTGCAGCCATGCAATTAAAAGACGCTTACTCCTTGGAGGGAAAGTTATGACCAACTTAGACAACATATTAAAAACAGAGACATTACTTTGCCAACCAAGATCTGTCTAGTCAAGGCTATGGTTTTTCCAGTGGTCATGTATAGAGGTGAGAGCTGGACTGTGAAGAAAGCTGATCGCCGAAGAATTGATGCTTTTGAACTGTGGTGTTGGAGAAGACTCTTGAGAGTCCCTCGGACTGCAAGGAGATCCAACCAGTCCATTCTAACGGAGATGAGTCCTGGGTGTTCACTGAAAGGACTGATGATAAAGCTGAAACTCCAATACTTTGGCCACCTCATGTGAAGAGTTGACTCACTGGAAAAGACTCTGATGCTGGGAGGGATTGGGGGCAGGAGGAGAAGAATACGATGGAGAATGAGATGGCTGGATGGCATCACCGACTCTATGGACAGGAGTTTGAGTGAATTCTGGGAGTTGGGGATAGACAGGGAGGCCTGGCGTGCTGTGATACATGGGGTCTCAAAGATTCGGACACGACTGAGCGACTGAATTGAACTGAAATGATGACGAAAGCCTAGGAGACAGACTCTTAACTCTGAGGAACAGCTCTGATGAGGTCTGCGGGAGGGGAGGCGGTCCATATACATATGATTTTGGTGAAGGTGTCACATGCAATCAAGCACACATCTCAAGAGAAGATTACCAGTAGCTGTTCTCTGGAGAAGATGCAAAAAATTCACTTCAATTCAATTGCTCAGTCCTGTCTGACTGTTTGAGCCCCCATGGACTGCAGCACACCAGGCCTCCATGTCCATCACCAATTCCTGGAGTTTACTCAAACTCATGTCCATTGAGTTGGTGATGCCATCCAACCATCTTATCCTCTGTCGTCCCCTTCTCTTCCTGCCCTCAATCTTTCCCAGCATCAGGTTCTTTTCTAATGAGTCAGTTCTTCCCATCAGGTGGCCAAAGTATTGCAGTTTCAGCTTCAACTTCAGTCCTTCCTATGAACATTCAGGACTGATCTCCTTTAGGATGGACTGGTTGGATCTCCTTGCAGTCCAAGGGATTCTCAAGAGTCTTCTCCACCACCACAGTTCAAAAGCATCAATTCTTTGGTGCTCAGCTTTCTTTATAGTCCAACTCTCACATCCATACATGACTACTGGAAAAACCAAGGCCTTGACTAGATGGACCTTTGTTGCAAAGTAATGTCTCTGCTTTTTAATATGCTGTCTAGTTTGGTTATAACTTTCCTTCCAAGGAGTAAGCGTCTTTTAATTTCATGGCTGCAATCACCATCTGCAGTGATTTTGGAGCTCAGAAAAATAATGCCTGCCACCGTTGCCACGGATTCTCCAGCTGTTGCCATGAAGTGATGTGACCGGATGCCATGATCTTAGTTTTCTGAATGTTGATCTTTAAGCCAACTTTTTCACTCTCCTCTTTCACTTTCATCAAAAGGCTCTTTATTTCTTCACTTTCTGCAAGAAGGATTGTGTCATCTGCATATCTGAGGTTATTGATATTTCTCCCGGTAATCTTGATTCCAGCTTGTGCTTCATTCCAGCCAAGCGTTTCTCATGATGTACTCTGAATATATGTTAAATATGCATGGTGACAATATATAGCCTTGACATACTCCTTTTCCTGTTTGGAACCAGTCTGTTGTTCCATGTCCAGTTCTAACTGTTGCTTCCTGACCTGCATACAGATTTCTCAAGAGGCAGGTCAGGTAGTCTGGTATAAGAAAGCCTTCCTCAGTGATCAGTGCAAAGAAATAGAGGAAAACAATAGAATGGGAAAGGCTAGAGATCCCTTCAAGAACATTAGAGATACCAAGGGAACATTTCATGCAAAGATGGGCTCAATAAAGGACAGAAGTGGAATGGACTTAACAGAAGCAGAAGATATTAAGAAGAGGTGGCAAGAATACACAGAAGAACTTTGCTGTTGAAGTCTGACTTGGAGAATTTTACACAGAAAAACTATACATGAAAAATCTTCACAGCCCAGATAATCATGATGGTGTGATAACTCACCTATAGCCAGACATCCTGGAATGTGAAATCAAATGGGCTTAGGAAGCATCATTTGTTAATTACAGATGTGTTTTTGCTAGATTTTCATATTATTAGTTCAGAACCTGGTATAGACTTTGGATTCAGTTTGGTACCTTTTAATATGCCAGTTTTCCACAAACTACTCAGGAGGTAATGGCACATACTATGTTAAAAATAAAGGATCCAGAGTTTTTACAGTACATTTTGGTGACTATCTATTGATTTTTGACTCATTTTGTATATAGGATTTCCTATGGTCATAAACAGAAATTCTTGCACATCCACTTCTAGAGCAGCATGAACAGAGTACCTTGACCTGAGACTGACACCTATTTACGGGACTTAGGGGAATTAAAGATTTTTCTTAACTGCTTGAAAGATTTTGACAGCTTAGTATTGACCTGTTAACTTTAAAATCTTATTTTCCTGGTAGGTTTTTCTTCCTTCACTAAAAATTTATTGGAATTCACACTTTCCCCTAAAGTATTATAGAAGAACTTTAGTAAGGCATAGTCTTTGCCGGAAAGATGTTTGAGAAGTCTCAAGCCACTAAGGAGAAGCAGTTTGTGTTGGATTGTAACAGTTGAGAAACTCAATTGAATTCAATGGATATTGTTGATTGCCCACCTCCTGCTTTACTGAGCAGACGCAAAAAGAAATCTAACACACATTTTCTGCACTGTAACCTGCAAGAGGGAGGTGGGAGGGGGGTTCGGGGGCGGGGAACTCATGTACACTCGGGGTGGATTCATGTCAATGTATGGCAAAACAAACCAATATAATATTGTAAAATAATTAGCCTCCAATAAAAAATAAATAAATAAATAAAATAAAATAAAAATGACAAGGGTTCTTTCCCGAAAAAAAAAAAAAAAAGAAAATAGAAGGCCTCTCCGAATAGTTGTTCATATAGGGGATGTGGCAGAGGGGAGTGTAGTGGGGGGAATCATGCTTTTGTTCTGTTTACCAAGCCAGGTGTGTGTTTGAGTCTAAATCTGCTCCAAATGGCAGTTAACTAATATATTAATTAGGGTGGTGTTGGCTGTTGTAACAAGCAGTTTGCAATGTTTCAGTGACTTAAAAGAATAAAGGTTTATTTCTGGTTTATAAAACCACCCAATTGATATTTCTGGTCTGCAGGTGGTTTTCCTCCTTATAGTGGTTCTAGGACTAGTCTCCTTGCATCTTATGATTCTATCATTCTTACCACATAATTTACAAGGTCACTGTGGTTGTCCACCTCAAGCCACATAGGAGAAGAGAGCATGGAGGATCATTTGTAGGAAGTGTATAAGGGCACAGTCACACATCAATTCTGCTTATGTTCTGTTGGGTAGGATTGAGGGAAACACTACATCAACTTCAGGTGAGGAAATATAACCTTACTATGAGCTCAGGAAGAAGAGCTTCTGGTGAATAGTTGACTAGACTCTGCCACATTCTGTTTTTCTGATTACTTATTAGCTATATCTGTGTCTGTAACTCTGTGTGTTCTTCAGTTGCTCAGTTGTGTCCAACTCTTTGTGACCCCATGGACTGCAGCATGCCATGCTTCCTTATCCATCACCATCTCCCTGAGATTGAGCAAACTCATGTCCATTGAGTTGGTGATGCCATCCAACCATCTCATCCTTTGTCGTCCCCTTCTCCTGCCTTCAATCTTTCCCAGAATCAGGGTCTTTTCTAATGAGTCAGCTCTTTGCATAAGGTGGCAAAATTATTTGAGCTTCAACTTCAGCACTAGTCCTTCCAATGAATATTTAAGATTGATTTCCTTTAGGATTGGCTGGTTGGATTTCTTTGCAGTCCTAGAGAATCTCAAGAGTTTTCTCTAGCACCACATTTCAAAAGATCAATTCTTCAGCACTCAGCCTTCTTTATGGTCTAACTTTCACATCCATACATGACTACTGGAAAAACCATTGCTTTGACTGTATGAATCTTTGTCGGCAAAGTGATATCTCTGCTTTTTCATACGTTGTCTAGGTTTGCCATAGCTTTTCTTCTAAGGAGCAAGTGTCTTTTAATTTCATGGCTTCAGTCATCATCTGCAGATTATAGAGCCAAGAAAATAGAGTCTCTCACTGTTTCCATTGTTTTCCCAACTATTTGCCATGAAGTGATGGGAGCAGATGCCTTGATCTTAGTTTTCTGAATGTTGAGGTTTAAGCTGGCTTTTTCACTCTCCTCTTTCACTTTCATCAAGAGATTTTTTATTTCCCCTTCACTTTCTGCCATAAGGCTGGTGTCATCTGCATATATGCTGCTGCTGCTGCTAAGTTGCTTCAGTCGTGTCCTACTCTGTGTGACCTCATAGACGGCACCCCACCAGGCTCCCATCCCTGGGATTCTCCAGGCAAGAACACTGGAGTGTGTTGCCATTTCCTTCTCCAATGTATGAAAGGGAAAAGTGAAAGTGAAGTTGTTCAGTCGTGTCTGACTCTTCATGACCCCATGGACTGCAGCCTACCAGGTCCTCCACCCATGGAATTTTCCAGGCAAGAGTACTGGAGTGGGGTGCATTGCCTTCTCTGCTGAATATATGAGATTATCGATATTTGCTCTGGCAATCTTGATTCCAGCTTGTGATTCATCCAGCCTGCATCTCATTATGTATTCTCTTTATGTACTCCGCATGTAAGTTAAATAAGCAGGGTGACAATATATAGTCTTGATATATTCCTTGTCCAATTTGGAATCAGTCCATTGTCCCATGTCTTGTTCTAACTGTTGCTTCTTGACCTGCATACAGGTTTTTTCAGGAGGCAGGTAAAGTGGCCTGATGTTCCCATCTCTTTAAGAATTTTCCAAAGTTTGTTGTGAACTACACAGTCAAAGGCTTTAGTGTAGTCAATGAAGCAGAAGTAGATGTTTTTCTGGAATTCTCTCAGTTTTTCTTGGGTCTAATGGATATTGGCAAATTGATCTCTGGTTCCTCAGACTTTTTTAAATCCAGCTTGAACATCTGGAAGTTCTTGGTTCACATACTGTTGAGGCCTAGCTTGGAGAATTTTGAGCATCACTTTGCTAACATGTGAAATGGAGTGCAATTGTGTGGTAGTTTGAACATTCTTTGGCTTTGCCCTTCTTCGGATTGGGATGAAAACTGACCTTTTCCAGTCCTGTGGCCACTGCTAAGTTTTCCAAATTTGCTGGCATATTGAGTGCAGCACTTTAACAGTATCATCTTTTAGGATTTGAAATAGCTTAGCTGGAATCACATCACCTCCACTAGCTTTGTTCATAGTGATACTTCCTAAGGCCCACTTGACTTCACACTCCAAGATGTCTAGGTGAGTGATCACACCATCATCGTTATCTGGGTCATTAACACTTATTTTTTACAGTTCTGCATATTCTTGCCACCTCTTCTTAATATCTTCTTCTTCTTTTAGGTCCATACCATTTCTGTCCTTTATTGTACACATATTTGCATTAAATGGTCCCTTGGTATCTCTAATTTACTTGAAGAGATCTCTAGTCTTTTCCATTCTATTATTTTCCTCTATTTCTTTGCATTGATTACTGAGGAAGGCTTTCTTATCTCTCCCTGCTATTCTTTGGAACGCTTCATACAGATGGATATATCTTTCCTTTTCTCCTGTGCCTTTCATGTCTTTTCTCAGGTATTTGTAAGGCCTCTTCAGACAACCATTTTGCCTTTTTTGTATTTCTTTTTCTTGGGGATCGTTTTGATTACTGCCTCCTGTACAATGTTATGAAGCTCCATCCACAGTTCTTCAGTCACTCTGTCTCTCAGATCTAATCCCTTGAATCTATTTGTCACTTCTACTGTATAATTTTAAGGGATTTGTTTTAGTCATCTCTAGGCCTGATTCTGGGAGGGGTTGGGAGCAGGAGGAGAAGGGGACGACAGAGAATGAGATGGCTGGATGGCATCACCGACTCAGCAGACATGTGTTTGAGTGAACTCCGGGAGTTGGTGATGGACAGGGAGGCCTGGCATGCTGTGATTCATGGGATCGCAAAGAGTCGGACACGACTGAGAAAATGAACTGAATTGAACTGAACTGAATGGCCTAGCGGTTTTCCTACGTTGTTCAATTTAAGTCTAAATTTTGCAATAAGGAGATCTTGATCTGAGCCACCATCAGCTCCTGGTCTTGTTTTTGCTGACTGTATAGTGCTTCTCCATCTTTGACTGCAAAGAATTAATCAGTCTGATTTCAGTATTGACCATCTGTTGATGTCTATGTGTAGAGTTGTCTCTTGTGTTGTCAGAAGAAGCCGTTTGCTATGACCAGTGCATTCTCTTTTCAAAACTCTGTTAGCCTTTGACCTGCTTCATTTTATACTCCAAGGCCAAACTTTCCTATTACTCCAGGTATCTCTTGACTTCCTACTTTTGCATTCCAGTCCCCTATGATGAAAAGGACATCTCTTTGGGGTGCTAGTTCTAGAAGGTCTTGTAGGTCTTCATAGAACCATTCAACTTCAACTTCTATGTCTGTATTTACATCTTTCTGTATATTGATAGCTGTTTCACAATCTTATTTTTCAGGAACAACTATGTCCCAGTGGAAGTAGCTAAGTTAATTTTGCTTTGGTCTGAATATTACTTTAACATAGGGGGAAGAAAATATGCCTGATTGCAATTTTATATGGGGCTTCCTTGGTGACTCAGACAGTAAAGGATCCACCTGCAATACAGGGGACCCATGTTCCATCCCTGGGTTGGGAAGATCCCCTGGAGAAGGGAATGGCCATCCATTCCAGTGTTCTTTCCTGGAGAATCCCACGGACAGAGGAGACTTGTGGGCTACAGTCCATGGAATTGCAAAGAGTGAGGCTAACAGAGCAACTAGCCCTTTCATTGTTACATAAACTGGATAAGAAATTATGCCCATACACCTCCCAAAGGAGACAACCTAAGGTAGCATCTAGCTCTAAGTTCAAGATCTCTTTGTTATGCAGCATCTTCTTTTTTCAAATCTAGATGTGGGTCCACGTTTTCTGGTGATCTGTAAACTAAACAGCAAAAGTAAAACAAATTAGTCATCCTCCTCACCTCACATCCATTGTTTCCCACATGTCCCATATACGGTGGCAAAGTAGAGACAAAACAATACACTAGAAACTTCTACTCTCCAAATGGAATATTGGGAAACACCCAGTTTTCTCTGGTCCACACAGTAATGCTTTCTATTGGAAGGCACAGTGAAGACCCTCCATCTGGCCTTTGGAGAATGTTTGCTAGATTTTGATTCTGTTTTTCTCGGAAGGAATTCTCTTGTTTAGAATTGTCTATCACTTTTGGCTCCACTGGACAAAAGAGTCTTCCTTGTCCATTATCCTCTGTGGTAGCAACAGAAGCAGGAATTGGGGAGGGGAGTATGCCATCCTTAGAGCTATGCAATTTTCATAGTCAGTATGTGCTGATGCAAATTCTTTATTTTTTAAAAAATTAAAAGGATTCTTAAATCCAGTCCAGAGTTTCTTTTGGCAATGTATTTATCTTAGAGATTTAATAGATCTATTCATTTCTAGTAGGCTCTAATGCCAAGAATCATATCCAAAGTTCTTTCCCAGACATAGATCTCTGATTTGTTTTATTTTATTTTGCTCTTGAAAATGGAAACCAACATAATTTCTTCTTCCTGTAGTATGTGTTACCACTTTCCTGTCTCAATATTAAACAATACTGAAACCAAGCCAGAAAAAGTTAGGTGCGTGCTCCAAGATGCTTTTGCTCCTCAGAGATATACTGTAAAACAACTGAATCAGCTGTATTTCACAGCTTACTCATCAAGGTCCTTACTTTGCTGTGCCCAGCAATTCAAAGCTCTGAAAACCTCAAAATGCTTTTTATTTAACAAACAACTAGAATGAGTTTTATTTTTTATATGTTTAATTGAAATACAGTTGCTTTACAATTCTGTAATTTATGATTTACAATTCCGTGTATGTGCGTGCTAAGTTGCCCAGTTTTGTCTGACTCTTTGCAAACCCATGGTCTGTAGCCCACCAAACTCCTCTGTCCATGGAATTTTCCAGGCAAGAATATTGGAATAGGTTGCCATTTCCTTCTCCAGGGGATTTCTCCAACCCAGAGATCAAACCCAAGTTTCTTGTGTCTCCTGAATTGGCAGGTGGATTCTTTAGCACTGTACCATGAAGATTAGTTGTAGGTTTTCCAGTCAAAGAGCTGAGCTACAATGGTGGTGAAATGGCTGCTTGATTTTCATTTGCTCTCTTTGCAGTGATAGAGCACCCATTTGGCTAGAGATCTCATTTAAGAGATTTTCAAGGCCTTGTTGTTGTTGGTTGTGGTTTTGTCGCAAGTTGTGTCTGACTCTGGCAACCCCAGGACTGTGGCCTGCCAGTTTTGCTCTGTCCATGGGATTTTCAGGCAAGAATACTGCAGTGATTTGCCATTTCCTTCTCCAGGGAATCTTCCCGTCCCAGGGATCTAACCTGAGTCTCCTGCATTTCAGGCAGATTCTTTACTGACTGAGCCACCAGGGCAGCCCCAAGGTCTCGTTACTTCAAAGTCTCAAAAGCAAAACCCTCAGTCTTTGAGAAAGAAGGAAAGCACAAATGGAATTCTAAAATGAAACATTTCAGAGTTCTGAGTCCTTTGAGCTTCCATGGTCTGAAGTATTTCTATTGATCTTAATGATAATGACATGCATTCCTTTTCATATTCATCAACCTTATTGTTAAGGATTAGAAACAAGCTGATTCATAAATTTAGGAATATTACCTTTAGTCCTGGGTCTTCCCTGGTGGCTCAGATGGTAAAGCGTCTGCCTACAATGCCTACCATGTGGGAGACCTGGGTTCAATCCCTGGGTTTGGAAGATCTCCTGGAGAAGGAAATGGCAACCCACTCCAGTATTCTTGCCTGGAAAATCCCATGGATGGTGGAACCTGGTAGGCTACAGTCCATGAGGTCGCAAAGAGTCGGACACGACTGAGCGACTTCACTTTCACTTTTACTTTCACCTTTAGTCCTAGACACTGCTCTCTTGTAAGCAGACATAACCAAATACTGCATCGACTTATGCAGTATATTCAGCCTTATCATCACCAGGTACAGCACTTTTCCCTCAACATCATCCCAAATAAAACTTTGCATAACTTAAAATGTGACAAGTTGGTTTTCTGGAAAAGATGTCAAAGATGGATAGTCCTGGAATTCTTATGGAATCAACATTAGCACCCATCTGTTAACCATTAGCACCATAGTAAATATTTGAGGGGTTGATTCTTGATTTATGTTTACCAATTTAAGATGTATAAACCATCTGCAGCTCACAGGAGACTCCTAGCCAAGAGCTTTAAGGTGATGATTCTTGGGTATCCTCCAGAAACAAACTTTTTGAGAAGAGAGATATTTGGATCAAGGTTTCCCAGGTGGTTCTAGTGGTAAAGAACCCACCTGCCAATGTAGGAGACATAAGAGATTCAGGTTCGATCTTTGGATCTGGAAAATCCCCTGGAGAAGGAAATGGCAACCCACTCCACTATTCTTGCCTGGAGAATGCCAGGGACTGAGGAGTCTGATGGGCTACAGTCCACGGGGTCTCAAAGTATTGGACACAACTGAAGCAACTTAGCATGCTCTCACACATGCACACTTGACAGCTATATGAAGTAGACAACTTCTACCCAAGACCCACAGAGTAAGATCTAGCTGACTAAACCACAGGTTATCATGATTTAATCTGAATGCTTTTGTTCTTTATCTTCTTCAGGTGTTTTTTGTACTTTTATGCTTCTTTTAGTTTCTGAATTTGCTAACATTCACTTGTTATCCTTTAACTGATATGTGTTCAGTGCCTGGCTATAATTTTTTGGTGATTTTGTCAAGAGATGAATCAGACCAACTTAGTCCCATTAATACCAGTTCTTTCTAATAAATTAGCCAGTATATCAGTTTACTGGGTGCACCTATAAACAACTTCTTAGATTGTAAACAATGCAACAGGCCAGACTGCCAAAATTAAAAGCACTTAGACAGCACATCTAGGATAGGAGGGTTGGGTACTATCTGAGTCAAAACAATATGTAGAAGTTTCTCATAGTTCACAACTTTCCAAGAAATAGAGTTTGGAATATGACCAAGAAAAATACAATATATAAGTGAAAGCCACCTTACTATAGATGGAGTTATTTCCCACCCCAAATTCATATGGTAAACTCTTTATTCACAATAAATGGTACTTGGAGATGGTGGTCTTCAGGAGCCAGTTAGGTTTAGATTAAGTCATGGGAGGGGAGCTCTCATGGTAGAATTAGTGCCCTGCTCAGAAGAGATACAAGACTATTTCTATTTCTGTCTCTCTGCCTCTCTGTGTCTGTTTCTCTCTGTTATTTCTGCCATGAGAGGACAAAACAGTTATCTAGCTATCCGAAAGCCAGGAAGACAGCTTTCATCAGAACCCCACCCTGTCCTAAGATGGCGAAGGAATAGGACAGGGAGATCACTTTCTCTCCCACAAATTCATCGAAAGATCATTTGAAAGCTGAACATATTCCACAAAACAACTTCTGAATGCTGGCGGAGGACATCAAAGACCCAGAACAGCAGCCCATTCTCTTCGAAAGGAGGTAGGACAAAATATAAAAGATAAAAAGAGAGACAAAAGGGTTAGGGATGGAGACCCATCCCAGGGAGGGAGTCGTGAAGAAAAAAAAAAAACCCACAGATTATATGCCTCACTGTAACTCCCAGTGGAGAAGTAGTCAAGATGCTCACATCCACCAGCAGCGAATGGGGGCTGAAATTGGAGGCACAGGCTGCATTACTTAGAGTAAGGACCGGGCCTGAGTGCCCTGAGGACAAACTGAAGGAGCTAACGTGAGATAGCAACCCAAACTGTGGGATAGCCAGAGAGAGAGAAAATAAAAAAAAAAAAGAGAGAGAGAGAGAACTTTCCCTCGAAAAGCTTTAAGGCACAAACTGATCTGCTCACAGAACAAAGGACTGAGTGAATACCAGAGTAGATCTAGCCAGCTGCGGACAGGCCACTCCCCCTGCTGGAGGCAGAGAGGTAGGTGGGCGACAGCCAGAGCCAGAAGGCGAGGAGCAATCTTGGCCCCAGAGCCAGCATCCTCCATCAAACTGTGAGCAGGCTCCCAGTTGCTAACCAAGTCTTCCTGGGATCCTGGACGGTTGACATCTGCCAGGAGGGTCACAGTCAGGGATCAGCTCCCCAGAGGAGACACATAGCACACCTGAGACGGCACTCTCACGGTGCACCCAGGAAACTGAGCAGCTGGGACCAGGGAGGTGATAAGATGCACCACCCACCTGGGGAGAGTGTGCTTAGCAAACATCTGGTCACCTGAGCTGCTCGGACCTGGGAAGGGCACAAAACGCAGGCCCAACTGAATCTGTGCCTTTGTGGAGTACCCAAGAACTGGAACCTGAGTGGCTTAGACCAGGGAAGTGCACGCAACCCAGGGCCCACTTTAGACAGTTCCCCTGCAGAGCAACGTGGAGCTTGAGCAGTGTAGACTGGGAAAGCACACACGCATGAGCAGGGGCAAACCCAGTGTGGCCCAGACACTATGAGCACTCCTCACACATGCCAGCGATATTTGCAGTATTTGTCCCTCCCCACAGCACAATTGAACAAGTGAGCCTAAATAAATGACCACCTTCGCCCTCTTGTGTCAGGATGGAAATTAGACACCGAAGAGACTTGCAAACAGTGGAAGCCAGAATAAACGAAGAAGAGGGAACAGCTTTGGAAGTGACAGGTGCAACAGATTAAAACCCTGTAGTTAGCATTGACTACATAGGAAGGGGCCTATAGATCTTGAGAAGTATAAGCTGAAACAAGGAATTATCTGAAACTGAACTGACCCCTCACTGCCCTCAACAGCTCCAGAAAAATTCCTAGATATATTTTATTATTATCATTTTTAAAAATTTAAAGTTCTTTATTACTCCTTTAGTTTTCATTTTTAAAAGCTACTATTACCTTACAGAAAAACCCACTATTTTAAAAGCAAATTTCATATATATATATTTTTAATTTTTGCGATTTTTAAAAAATATTGTATTTTTGAGAGTCTAACCTCTACTCTAGATTTTTAATCTTTGCTTTTTGGTATTTGTTGTCAATTTTGTACCTGTAAGAATCCAATCTTCAGTACCCATTTTTACTTAGGAGTGTGATTATTGGCTTGATTGCTCTCTCCCCTTTTGACTCTCCTTTTTCTCCCCCAGGTCACCTCTATATCCTCCCTCCCCCTTCTCTTCTCTACTTAACTCTGTGAATCTCTTTGGGTGTTCTGGGCTGTGGAGAACACTTAGGGAACTGATTACTGGCTAGATTGTCCTCTCTCCTTTTGAAGGAGCTAACGTGAGATAGCAACCCAAACTGTGGGTTTATCTATCAGATAAAATAGACTTTGAAATAAAGGCCATGTAAAGAGATAAAGAAGGACACTACATAATGATCAAAGGATCAATCCAAGAAGAAGATATAACAATTATAACTATACATGCACCCAACATAGGAGCACTGCAATATGTAAGGCAAATGCTAACTAGTATTAAAGGGGAAATTAGCAGTAACATAATAATAGTGGGAGACTTTAATACCCTACTCACATCTATAGATAGATCAACTAAACAGAAAATTAGCAAGGAAACACAAACTTGAAAGGATACAATGGACCAGTTAGAGCTAATTGATATTGAAAAGCATTTCACCCCAAAACAATGAATTTCACCTTTTTCTCAAGTGCACACAGAATCTTCTCCAGGATAGATCACATCCTGGGCCATAAATCTAGCCTTAGCAAATTAAAAAAAAATTGAAATCATCTCAGGCATCTTTTCACAATGTGGTAAGATTAGATGTCAACTACAGGAAAAAAACTATTAAAAATTCAAACATATGGAGGCTAAGCAACACACTTCTGAATAACCAACAAATCACAGAAGAAATAAAAAAAGAAATCAAAATATGCATAGAAACAAATGAAAATGAAAACAGAACAATCCAAAACCTATGGGATTCAGTAAAAGCAGTGCTAAGGGGAAGGCCCATAGCAATACAAGCTTACCTTAAGAAACGGGAGAAAAATCAAATAAATAATCTAACTCTACACCTAAAGCAGGTTGAAAAAGAAGAAAGGAAGAAATGAAGGACCCCATGCTTAGTAGAAGAAAGAAATCATAAAAACTAGGGCAGAAATAAATGAAAAAGAAACAAAGGATACCATAGCCAAAATCAACAAAGCTAAAAGCTGGCTCTTTGAGAAGATAAATAAAACAGACAAACCATTAGGCAGACTCATCAAGAAAAAAAGGGAGAAGAATCAAATCAATGAAATTAGAAATGAAAATGGAGAAATCACAACAGACAACACAGAAATACAAAGGATCATAAGAGACTACTATCAGCAATAAAATGGACAACTTGGAAGAAATGGACAAATTCTTAGAAATGTAACTTTCCAAAACTGAACCAGGAAGAAATAGAAAATCTTAACAGACCCATCACAAGCACGGAAATTGAAACTGTAATCAGAAACCTTCCAACAAACAAAAGCCCAGGACCAGATGGCTTTAGAGCTGAATTCTGCCAAAAATTTAGAGAAGAGCTAACACCCATCCTACTCAAACTCTTCTAGAAAATTGCAGAGGAAGGTAAACTTCCAAACTCATTCTATAAGACCACCATCGTCTAATACCAAAACCAGACAAAGATGCCACACAAAAAGAAAACTACAGGCCAATGTCACTCATGAACATAGATGCAAAAATCCTTAACAAAATTCTAGCAGAATCCAACAGCATATTAAAATATTATACATCATGACCAAGTGGGCTTTATCCCAGGGATGCAAGGATTCTTCAATATTCAAAAATAAATCAATGTGATACACCATATTAACAAATTGAAAGATAAAAACCATATGATTATCTCAATAGATGCAGAGAAAGCCTTTGAAAAAATTCATTATCTTTTTATGATGAAAACCCTCCAGAAAGCAGGTGTAGAAGGAACATACCTCAATATAATAAAAGCCATATATGATAAACCCACAGCAAACATTATCCTCTATGGTGAAAAATTGAAGGCATTTCCTTTAAAGGCAGGAACAAGAAAAGGGTGTCCACTCTCACCACTACTATTCAATATAGTAGTGAAGTTTTTGAAGTTTTAGCCACAGCAATCAGAGAAGAAACATAAATAAAAGGAATCCAGATTGGAAAAGAAGTAAAACTCTCACTGTTTGCAGATGACACGATCCTCTACATAGAAAACCCTAAAGACTCCACCAGAAAATTACTAGAACTAATCAATGAATATAGTAAAGTTGCAGGATATATAATTAAGACACAGAAATCTCTTGCATTCCTATATACTATCAATGAGAAAATAGAGAAATCAAGGAAACAATTCCATTCACCATTGCGACGAAAAGAATAAAATACTTAGGAATACATCTTCTTAAAGAAACAAAAGACCTATATTTAGAAAACTATAAAACACTGATGAAAGAAATCAAAGATGACACAAATAGATGGAGAAATATACCATGTCCATGGATCGGAAGAATCAATAGAGTGAAAATGAGTATACTACCCAAGGCAATCTATAGATTCAATGCAATCCCTATCAAGCTACCAGTGGTATTTTTTCAGACAACTAGAACAATAATTTCACAATTTGTATGGAAACACAAAAAACCTCAAATAGTCAAAGCAATCTTGAGAAAGAAGAATGGAACTAGAGGAATCAACCTGCCTGACTTCAGACTATACTCCCGAGCTACAGTCATCAAGACAGTATGGTACTGGCACGAAGGCAGAAATATAGATCAATGGAGCAAAATAGGAAGCCCAGAGATAAATCCATGCACCTATGGACACCTTATCTTTGACAAAGGAGGCAAGAATATAAAATGGAGAAAAGACAGTCTCTTTAACAAGTGGTTCTGGGAAAACTGGTCAACCACTTGTAAAAGAATGAAACTAGAACACTTTCTAGCAGCATACACACAAATAAACTCAAAATGGATTAAAGATCTAAACGTAACATCAGAAACTATAAAACTCCTAGAGGAAAGCATAGGCAAAACACTCTCTGACATAAATCACAGCAGGATCCTCTATGACCCACCTCCCAGAGTAGTGGAAATAAAAGCAAAAATAAGCAAATCAGATCTAATTCAACTTAAAAGCTTTTATACAAAGAAGGAAACCATAAACAAAGTGAAAAGACAGCCTGCAGAATGGGATAAAATAATGACAAATGAAGCAACTGACAAAGAATTAATCTCAAAAATATACAATCAGCTCCTGCAGCTCAATTCCAGAAAAATAAATGACCCACCCAATCAAAAAATGGGCCAAAGAACTAAACAGACATTTCTCCAAAGAAGACATACAGATGGCTAACAAACACATGAAAAGATGCTGAACATCACTCATTATCAGAGAAATGCAAATCAAAACCACAATGAGGTACCATCTCACATTGGTCAGATGGCTGCTATCAAAAAGTCTACAAAAAATAAATGCTGGAGAGGGTGTGGAGAAAAAGAAACCCTCTTATAATGTTGGTGGGAATGCAAGCTAGTACAGCCACTATGGAGAACAGTGTGGAGATTTCTTAAAAACTGGAAATAGAACTGCCATACAACCCAGTAATCCCACTGGTGGCATATGCACTGAGAAAACCAGAATTGAGAGACACTTGTACCTCAATTTTCATCGCAGCACTGTTTACAATAGCCAGGATATGGAAGCAATCTAAATGTCCATCAGCAGATGAATGGATAAGAAAGTTATGGTACATATACACAATGGAATATTACTCAGCTATTAAAAAGAATGCATTTGAATCAGTTCTAATGAGGTGGATGAAACTGGAGCCTGTTATACAGAGTGAAGTAAGTCAGTACGAAAAACACCAATATAGTATATAAATGCATATATATGAAATTTAGAAAGATGGTAACGATGACCCTATATGCGAGACAACAAAAGGAACACAGATGTAAAGAACAGACTTTTGGACTCGGTGGGAGAAAGTGAGGGTGGGATGATTTGAGAGAATAACATTGAAAGATGTATATTATCATATGTGAAATAGATCACCAGTCCAGGTTCGATGTATGAGACAGGGTGCTCTGGGCTGGTGCACTGGGATGACCCAGAGGGATGAGATGGGGAGGGAGGTGGGAGGGAGTTCAGGATGGGGAACACATGTACACCCATGGCTGATTCATGTGACTGTATGACAAAAACCACCACAATATTGTAAAGTAATTAGCCTCCAATTAAAAAAAAAAAAGAACCCCACCATACTGGCACCTGAAATCAGACTGCCAATCTCCAGAACTGTGAGAAAATAAATTTCTGTTGGTTAAGCCACCTAGTCTGTGGTATTTTGTTATGGTAGCCAAGCTGATTAAGACACCACTTCATTTTAACACAACCGCAAGAAGGCTTACGTCTTAAGCTTAACCTCATGCTGTTTTACTGTAGCTCTAACAGATGATCTACCTAATTTAAATCTCACTGTCTGACTCTAATCCACTGTTACTGAGTAGCACTAAAAGTTTACAGAATAATTAGGCAACCTCTAGAGATATTCTGCTCAAAAAAAAGCACTGGGTTACTTTCAACAAATGGTACTGAATTTGTGCATGAAAAGTTTATTGACTACTATCTGCAAAACAGGATAAGGGTCTGATTATCTTAGTAGCTGTTGCCTATATTCAGAATAGCACCTGATGTCACTATGGACCCAATTTGATATGCCATTTTTTCTCTTTCTAAATAAAAATGCAAAAGAAAAAGATTGAAGTCTTTAGGAAACTTAGTTGCAAAGAAGAAAAACCAACTCTCAATTTGAGACTCCAAAATTTAACTCCTAAAAGGGAATTTTTGTCTTCTTTCTTCTGTCCTCAAGTCTCCTTATTTGTTGCTTTAGAAGGTATCTAGGGGAGATGGGGCATGTCTTAAATGTGATAGTTCACAGATTGATGGGACAGAGTGATAGTACCACTAAAGCTATAGATATCCTTGCCTAAGAAGCTTGTGAAACCAGGTTGGTGGTGATTCTAAACAGAGCTGTCCTGGATATTATATTGTTTCCTCTAACCCTACAGGTTTTTCTGGAATTTTTATTGTGTCTGGTAACAATAACTCAATTATGTATTATAGCCTCTTCACATTGGTCATCAGATCTATTCTCTTGCTTTGATTTAGGTATTCCTCAGTCTTGGCTTAGAAGTAGATTATAAACTTTGACCATAATCCTTCCCTTAGCATTTGCCTGTGTTATAGTGTTCAAATGTTTTATCTTCAGAGTTCTAAATGATAATATATGGCCATTTTTCTGTCGAATGATCCAATAGATTATCATCCATCAAGGACACTTATTACCTAATCATGACTCATCAAATAGCAATGCACATTTGGGTTGATCATGATTCCAGACAACAATCTATCCTATAGAATGAACTGGAGAGAGAATGACTAACAGTTTGTTTATAGACTAAAAGTTTATTATGACAACATAATTTCTTGCCTCTGTGTTAAACAATTGCTTAAACCATCCTCTCCTCTGCTTTTGAATATATGACCTTGTCTTTATTTAAATAGTACTGAGATGAATTTCAAGTTACTTGGTCCAGAAAAAGCCTTTTCCTGGAATATAAGAGCAACTAACATGCTCATTTAGAACAATAACTTGTTATCAAGCTTCAAGGCCATGGCCCCATTGTGTACACAAATGCAAAACTATTATGTCATAATTTTCCCATTCTGAACCAGATCCCTGCCTTGCAACATCTACCTCACATTTGCTCAACCTAGGCCCCAAAACTTTTCTATAATTTTCTAATTCCCAGCTTTTGAGATACTACTAAGACTGTCAAGGTGGTGTTCTTCTATACTCCAATAAATTTAACAAACTCATCTTTGCTTAATCAATATGTTTTCCTGGTGGTGTCTGAGAGAGGGTTTCATTATATCTTGCCTCTATTTCTCATTTTAATGGGACTATTTTTATGACATCTGAAACACGACAGGCTTCTTTGGGAAGCAAACACTTGCAATCTAATTTGCTTAAGGGTGAGACACTTAGCGTAACTCAGCAATCAATGAGCTTCTGTCCTTCAATGTCATTTTCAGTCTTTTATTCTTATAGTTGAGGTCTAAAGGCAGTTGAGTTCTCTAATTGCCTAATCCAAGACTTTGCATTTCAAGGTTATTCTATTCCTTTCATTTTCCCTTTAATCCAATTAATTCTTTCTTTAGCACATCTCTTTAATACTGTGTATCTTAGTCTGTTCAGGTGGCTATAACAAAAATATAGATTGGGTGACATAAACAACAAACTTTTTATTTCTCATAGTCCTGGAGACTGGGCAATCCAAGATCAGTATGCCATCATGGTTGGGTTCCAGTGATGACTGTCTTCCTGGCTTGCAGATGGCTGTCTTCTTGCTGCATCCTTACAAAGCAGAGAGATTTCTGTCTGTTATTTCTCTTACAGAGGTACTAGTCCCATTTTGAGGATTCTACCTTCATGACCTCATCTAACTTAACCACCTCCTAGAGTCCCCATTTCTTAATACCACCACAATGGGGAGTAGGGCTTCAACATTTGAAGTGTAGGGAGACACACACATGCAGCCCATAAAATTTTGTAAAGAATAGAAAGGAAAAGTAATGCACAATAACTTTTTGCAACCACTTTCCTTGGATATGGGCTCCCCTTGTGGCTCAGCTGGTAAAGAATCTGCCTGCAATCTGGGAGACATGGGTTCGATCCCTTGGTTGGGAAGATACCCTGAAGAAGGGAAAGGCCATTCCAGTATTCTGGCCTGGAGAATTCCATGGACTGTATAGTCCATGGGGTTGCAAACAGTTAGACATGCATAAGCAAATGTCACTGTCACTTCCTTGCATATATAGGTCAAAAGGCATATTGTTTGCACCCTAGATTATCTCTGCTCTTTTGCCATTGTGTAACACAAATCTTTCTCTTTCAGCCTCTAGTACCAATTCCTTTACTAAGTCCTGCCTAGTAACCCCACTTGATTTTGATTTCTGTATTAGTTTGGGTAATGCCAAACATGGGCACAGAATAACCAGATACCCATGAATTAACACAATGTAAATTTCCAGGCAGTTAGTGGTAAAAACCTGCTTGCCAATGCAGGAGACATAAGAGACTTGGGTTCGATCCCTGAGTCAGGAAGATCCTTCAGAGGAGGGCATGATAACCCATTCCAGTATTCTTGCCTGGAGAATCCCATGGACAGAGGAGCCTGGTGGACTACCGTCCACAGGGTTGCAAAGAGTCAGACATGACTAAAGAGATTTTGCAGCAGGGCAAAGGCTAATAGAGTTTTGCCAAGAGAATGCACAGGTCATAGCAAACACCCTCTTCCAACAACACAAGAGAAGACTCTACACATGGACATCACCAGATGGTCAACACCGAAATCAGATTGATTATATCTTTGCAGCCAAAGATGGAGAAGCTCTATACAGTTAGCAAAAGCAAGACCAGGAGCTAACTGTGGCTCAGATCATGAACTCCTCATTGCCAATTTCAGACTTAAATTGAAGAAAGTAGGAAAAACCACTAGACCATTCAGATATGACCTAAATCAAATCCCTTATGATTATACAGTGTAAGTGAGGAATAGATTTAAGGGACTAGATCTGATAGATAGAGTGCTGATGAACTCTGGATGGAGGTTCGTGACATTGCACAGGAGACAGGGACCAAGACCATCCCCATGGAAAAGAAATGCAAAAAAGCAAAATGACTGTCTGAGGAGGCCTTACAAATAGCTGTGAAAAGAAGAGAAGCGAAAAGCAAAGGAGAAAAGGAAAAATATAAGCATCTGAATGCAGAGTTCCAAAGAATACCAAGGAGAGACAAGAAAGCCTTCCTTAGCGATTAATGCAAAGAAATAGAGGAAAACAACAGAATAGGAAAAACAAGAGATCTCTTCAAGAAAATTAGAGATTCCAAGGGAACATTTCATGCAAAGATGGGCTCGATAAAGGACAGAAATGGTATGGACCTAACAGAAGCAGAAGATATTAAGAAGAGGTGGCAAGAATACACAGAAGAACTGTACAAAAAAGATCTTCACGACCAAGATAATCACGATAACATAATCACTGACCTAGAGCCAGACATCTTGGAACGTGAAGTCAAGTGGGCCTTAGAAAGCATCACTACGAACAAGGCTAGTGGAGGTGATGGAATTCCAGTTGAGCTATTTCAAATCCTGAAAGATGATGCTGTGATAGTGCTGCACTCAACATGCCAGCAAATGTGGAAAACTCAGCAGTGGCCACAGGACTGGAAAAGGTCAGTCTTCATTCCAATCCCAAAGAAAGGCAATGCCAAAGAATGCTCAAACTATCGCGCAATTGAACTCATCTCACACGCTAGTAAAATCATGCTCAAAATTCTCCAAGCCAGGCTTCAGCAATATGTAAACCTTGAACTTCAGGATGTTCAAGCAGGTTTTAGAAAAGGCAGAGGCACCAGATCAAATTGCCAACATCCGCTGGATCATGGAGAAAGCAAGAGAGTTCCAGAAAAACATCTATTTCTGCTTTATTGACTATGCCAAAGCCTTTGACTGTGTGGATCACAATAAACTGTGGAAAATTCTGAAAGAGATGGGAATACCAGACCACTTGACCTGCCTCTTGAGGAACCTGTATGCAGGTCAGGAAGCAATAGTTAGAAATGGACATGGAACAACAGACTGGTTCCAATAGGAAAAGGAGTATGTCAAGGCTGTATATTGTCACCCTGCTTATTTAACTTATAATATGCAGAGTATATCATTAGGAACTCTGGGCTGGAAGAAGCACAAGCTGGAATCAAGATTGCTGGGAGAAATATCAATAACCTCAGATATGCAGATGACACCACCCTTATGGCAGAAAGTGAAGAGGAACTAAGAAACCTCTTGAAGAAAGTGAAAGAGGAGAGTGAAAAGGTTGGCTTGAAACTCAACATTCAGAAAACGAAGATCATGGCATCTGGTCCCAACACTTCATGGGAAATAGATGGGGAAACAGTGGAAACAGTGTCAGACTTTGTTTTTTTTGGCTCCAGTATCACTGCGCATGCTGATTACAGCCACGAAATTAAAAGACGCTTACTCCTTGGAAGGAAAGTTATGATCAACCTTGATAGTATATTAAAAGCAGAGACATTACTTTGCCACAAAAGGTCCGTCTAGTCAAGGCTATGATTTTTCCAGTGGTCATGTATGGATGTGAGAGTTGGACTGTGAAGAAAGCTGATCGCCAAAGAATTGATGCTTTTGAGCTGTGGTGTTGGAGAAGACTCTTGAGAGTCCCTTGGACTGCAAGGAGATCCAACCAGTCAATTCTAAAGGAGATCAATCCTGGGTGTTCATTGGAAGGACTGATGCTAAAGCTAAAACTCCAATACTTTGGCCACCTCATGCGAAGAGTTGACTCACTGGAAAAGACTCTGATGCTGGGAGGGATTGGGGGCAGGAGGAGAAGGGGGCAACAGAGAATGAGATGGCTGGATGGCATCACTGACTCGATGGACATGAGTTTGAGTGAACTCCGGGAGTTGGTGATGGACAGGGAGGCCTGGTGTGCTGTGATTCATGGGGTCGCAAAGAGTCGGACGTGACCGAGCGACTGAACTGAACTGAACTGATGATCATGCAGGTATCTAACAGTCCAATGAAGGTGTTCCTGGTTAGGGAGCATAATTGTCAATAAGGTGAATCCATATTATGCCTCCACTATCTTCAGTTCCTGCTTCTGAAGATTGATATAACTGACTCAAATTTGGGGGTGTGGAAAAATCATTGCACATGGGAGATTTTTATGGGTTAGGCCAGACTGGCACACATCACTTCCACTCACAATTGACTGTTACTCAATCACATGGACAAAGTTGACTGCAAGGAAGCCTGGAAAGTGGGGCAGAACTGTAAGTCTTGCAAGAAAAGGAAATGAATGTTATGAAAAGCTGGACATTCTCTGCCACAGCTGTGTCTTTTTAAGCACACAGGTTGACACTTAGGTAAACAGACTCCCAGAGATAGTGTCAGGCATTAGGTAATGGTGCTGGAAATAGAGATTCAAGAGCTCAGCCTCTGATGTGCCTGGGGCAATGGCTGGAAAGAGACATCCATATAAAATTGTGATATGGATAAGGAAAGACATCAATATTGGGATGAGTAGAGTGTGAAGAAATGTAGAGTAATGTATTAGAGGCAACATTGAATGTACGTGTTTAGGGGCAGAAATGATTATGGTGTATTTGAGGGGCTGTGAGAAGATTTGCCTATTAAGCAGTTTTCTTTTAGTGATTAAGAAAAATTAATCTCTGACTGGAGATGTTGGAATGGAACTGAGATCAGTTCACATTAAAAAGTTATAATCTAGAGTCATTTGAATAGTATTGACCTTTTAGAATCATTGTCTACTTATATATAATTTTGTTCTCTTTAGGCCTGTGGCTTGCAGTTCAGCATTTGATACTTTCCTTTAGGTAGAAGGTCTGTGTGAAGAAGAGATACACAGACTCTCAAAAGGGGATGGACTGGGAATGGCCTACTATGCATTCATTATGTTCTCCAATGTCAGCAGGAGTTTTCTGGGTTGCTGGTAGTTGTGTGGATAATGGCTGGAAGACGGAGTCCTAATTACTAAGACTGGCTTTGCAGAGGCACCATTGAGTACAGCTTTGTTGGAGAGATGGTTAGATACTACAGATAGATCATTGAAAGGGGCACAGGTAAAACTCTAATTTCCTCTGGCCAATCAGTGTGATTTTATAGTTAATGTGCTTGATTAAAAAAAATGGGAAACTGATAATAAAATCTTTCAAAATATATAGTCTATTCAATATGAGAAAAGAGTCCATTTATAATGTCCTAGTGTTCCCAAAGGGCTTTCTTATAATAAAAAGTTAATTTTATATTTTTGTATCTCAGGAACTTGAAATATGTTTCAAAGAAATACAGTGAGCTGTTTAGGGAGGGTGAGGAGTATAAAAATAAAGGGATCCAATCCTGTATCTCTCTTGAGATTTTTTTCTTATTTAGGGTGACCTGTGTTCTTTATGGGGAAAAATAATCATGACTGCTCAATTGAACTATTTCTAAAGGTGCGGACAGTAAACTCAAATCCAAAATAATATATTTGTGTTGTTATAATACTCTAGTAATGATATCCTCATCTTTGATTACTCAAACATGGCACAGAGTTTAACCCTTCAATTGTATGACTTATATGTGAAATATATAGTGTGTATAATGGACGATTTTCATTCTCCATAATCTTAGCTTAAGAAATATGCAGAGAGATGCAATGTGTCTTATGAACTTTAGAAGAATATCTGAATTCTTTCTCTTTCTTATATTCGGTTTGTTATTAATAAATTAAACAGATTGGGGAATTTTTGAGAGGGAAAGTTTGGTACCATTAGTAATTACTCTGGAAACATATAAATTAACTTGGACATATGATACCTATTGAAAATCTACATGAATAAATGGAACTGGCAAGAAAGATAAAAAATCAGGCCTTAGTTTATCATTTCCAAATACTTCTATGTGGCAGGGTCTCTACTAAGCATTCATTTAATTCACACCCATGAGGCTGTTATAGCCATATTCTAGACGAGGAAAATAGAGGTTAACTAATTCTTACCGAAGTTTGTTGTTTTTGATTTTAGTTGCTAAGCTGTGTTCAACTCTTTGCGACCCCATGGACTGTAGCCTGCTAGGCTCCTCTGTCCATAGGATTTCCCAGGCAAGAATACTGGATAGGTTGCCATTTCCTTCTCCAAGGAATCTTCCTGACACAGGGATTGAACCTGTGTCTCCTGCATTGGCAGTGGATTCTTTACCACTGAGCCACCAGGGAAGCCCCTTACAGAGGTTACTAACACCTTTAAGATTCCATATCTTGTTGGTGGCAAAGGCTTATTTTAAGTTTTATGTATTTGTATAAATTATGGGAAATAACACTAAAGGGAGTTTGACAGTAAAGGCATAAATAACCACAGTTTTATTATAGCTCTAATATCATTATTATAATCTTTAAGATTTTATTTCTGACTTGTTTTAATGTGTGCTATTTTTCTCAAAGAAATTAAGAAATTATTACCAGAGTGATAACACGTACGATAGAAAAAAGAATTTAAACCATACAGAAAACATAAAATGAAAAGCAAAAGGCACTATTCCTACCCACACTTCATACTTCAAGCCTCATATTTCCTAGTTATAATTTTTAATAATTTTAGTTTTTTCTTCTTCTAGATATTATCGCAATAACTCTAAAATAATATGTTCATTCCCCATTTTGTGATTAATCATCTTTACGCTGCGTCTTATGACTACCTGCTATGAAAAGCAATGTATTAGTTTCTTATTGTCTTCTCATTCTCCTCTCAATTTATAATAACTACCTGATTATAATTATTTTATTGAGCATTTAACTTTTTATGTAAATATAGTTTTTCTGATTATAAAGATGATATATTCTCATGGCAAAATTGAAAAAGCAAGTTAAAATGTAGGGAGGAAGAAAAGGTGACCTGGAATCTCACCCCCACTGTCAGACCCTACGCTAATATTTTGGAAACCATATTTCATGTCATTCTTTGTCAGTATATTAATATATATACACTCACGTTGCTGCTGCCGCTGCTAAGTCGCTTCAGTCGTGTCCGACTCTGTGCGACCCCCTAGACGGCAGCCCACCAGGCTCTCCCATCCCTGGGATTCTCCAGGCAAGAACACTGGAGTGGGGTGCCATTGCCTTCTCCAATGCATGAAAGTGACAAGTGAAAATGAAGTTGCTCAGTCGTGTCCGACTCTTAGCGACCCCATGGACTGCAGCCCAGCAGGCTCCTCCATCCATGGGATTTTCCAGGCAAGAGTACTGGAGTGGGGTGCCATTGCCCTCTCCACTCACGTTACAAACATCTATATGCTTATTTTAACATAATGGTCACATGGAACCCTAGGTTGGGCTTCCCAGGAAAGAGACTCTGAAAAAAGGGCTTGTGTTCAGAAAATTAATTGGACACAGTATCAAGGAGCAAGGAAAGTGGGAGAAACTGGGTTAAGATACAGTTACTACAAAAATCTCAACCAACTCAATGGGGTGCTTAGAAGCCCACCTATCTCTTGTCTCAGGAGATGTTAACATTTTAAAGTATCCAGCCTGAAGCCCACTTCTTCGTGCCCCATGAAATGTAAACAGAAGGCCAGTTGTAAATGTCTAGCCTGGAGTCCATCTATCTCCTCCCTCATCACAATGTACAAGTAATTTTAAAGGTCATGTACAACTTTCAAAGTTATATACTGTTAGTATATTAGTTTTTCAATTTCTTATTTCCCCCTCCATTCTTTCCTATATTCTCCTCATAGTGACCAAAGTTATCTATCTCATACATATTCTTTCTTATATTTCTGCTTGCTCACACATTTATATATGAACACCCATGCATGCGTACACCTTTTTTTTTTTCAGGGATGGGGAAATGTTCATAATTCATTTTATATATGTGCATGTGTGTGTGTTACCCTTCAGTCATGTCTGGCTCTTTGTTACCCAGTGGACCATAGCCCACCAGGCTCCTCTGTCCATGGGATTCTCCAGGTAGGAATACTGGAGTGGGTTGCCATGCCGTCCTCCAGGGGATCTTCCTGACCCAGGGATCAAACCTGTGACTCTCTGTCTCCTATACTGGCAGTTGGGTTCTTTACCACTAGCACAACCTGGGAAGCCCTTTATGTAAGTAGGATAATATTAATTCAACTTTTCTTCATGTTGCTTTTTGCTCTTATGCATAGTTCCTGGAAATCCCTCCAAAGTAACTGCCAAGTCATTCTTTTTTATGTCTATTTTTCCATAATGTGTTGCTAATTTAACTCTGTCTCTCTCCTCTCCAAGTTTACCCTTCTGTATTTAGCTTTGTGATTCTGATGTCTCTGTAAGTCACATCTTCCAGCATGTTGGAGTGCTGGAGTGCTCCATCCTTATATCTCGTGTTCACAATTGTTATGTAAGTGATTGCCTGCACTGATATTTGACTCCTGAGCTCTCTCTTTTGTTTTTCTGAACTATTTGACTATTGGGTCGCAAAGAGTCGTACACGACTGAGCGACTGAACTGAACTGAACTGAATGCCAATATTATACTGCTTTGATTAGAATGGTCTAGATGTTAAACATCATTTCCCCTAGTCCACTTCCCACCCACACTAGCCTTTTTTTAGTTTCTTGTCTATTTTCTGACGTTTAGTCTTCTAATATCATTGACTCTAATTCCAATAATAGGCTGCTGCTGCTGCTAAGTCACTTCAGTTGTGTCCGACTCTGTGCAACCCCATGTACGGCAGCCCACCAGGCTCCCCCATCCCTGGGATTCTCCAGGCAAGAACATTGGAATGGGTTGCCATTTCCTTCTACAATGTGTGAAAGTGAAAAGTGAAAGTGAAGTTGCTCAGTCACGTCTGACTCGTAGCGACCCCATGGACTGCAGCCTACCAGGCTGCTCCATCCATGGGATTTTCTAGGCGAGAGTACTGGAGTGGCTTGCCATTGCCTTCTCCGAATAATAGGCTACAGGATTACATTTGGAAGTGTATTCTATTTACTTATTAATTTAGAATTAATATTTTAGTGTCAGATCTACCATTTGAAAATAGTATGTTTTATGATTTCTTGACATTTTGTTTGAATCTTTGAATTAAGTATCTAGTTTTCTTTATCTAAGTTCTTTCCCTTTAATTATTAAATATATTCCTAGGTATTGTGTGAGTATAAAGAATATTTTTTTCTATTTGCACATTTAAATATTAATGCAGTGAAAGCAGAAAACTATGTATTTACATGTGTTTTAATTGAAGCATATATAGTTATGAGTGGACTTTTCCTAAGATTGATATCAATTATCTAATTTTTTTTACTGCATTTGCTTTTGAGAATCTCAAAAGCAGTGCTGAATTATTATGGTGATAGAGGACATTCCTGCCTGTTTGTCAGAATAATGAAACTGTTTTACCACTTACAGTGAAGCTTGCAGTTGTATTTTGGTGAATGACCTCTAAGTAATTTCTATTATTATTTGGCTTACATTTAATTGATTGATTAATTTCCTCAAATGCCATTTTAGCACTTGGTAATAAAATAATTGTGCTTTCCAAGTGGCTCAGATTCCATGGACAGAGAAGCTTGGTGGGCTACAGTCCATGGGGCTGCAACAGAGTTGGACACAACTTAGCAACTAAACAACAATAAACAGCAATAAAATAATTTGATTTTTTTCTTCTTTAATTTGTAGATAATACATTATGTTGATAGACTTACTCATTTTGACCATTCATTCATTTCTAGAGCAAACCATAACTTGACTGTGTTTGTAGTGCTATATACTTCCTTGGGAGAAGATAATTCTTGCCTCCAAGACTCTGTTTTCATCTTTCTCTGCTCTCTTTTCTCCAACAATTGGCACCCTCCCTACCTTATTCTTTGAGTATTTCAAAAGTGTGCTTCTGGATTCTTGTTTTCTAAGCACTATGCTAAATAAATCTTTTTAAATCTCTTTTTTTCCTCTATCATTTCTTATTAGGGATGTATTTCTTATTAGACTCATGTATGTAGGGGAGGTAGACTTAGGGATATAAGAGGAGTACATACTT
Organism: Moschus berezovskii; assembly: GCF_049115385.1. Lineage (NCBI taxonomy): Eukaryota > Metazoa > Chordata > Mammalia > Artiodactyla > Moschidae > Moschus > Moschus berezovskii. Next base: position 128,516,151 of record NC_142460.1, on the reverse strand, counting down.
GTGCTCTTTCTGCCATTTTTTTGATTGAAGCCTATTTTTCTTTATTATTAAAGTATAGTTGATTTGAAATGTTTGAGCTATAGATACAACATTCATACATGTAGGCTTTTTCAGATCTTTTCCGTTATAAGTTATTAAAAGATATTAAATACAGTTCCCTGTGGTACATAGTAGGTCTTTTTGGTCATCTGTTTTATATATAGTAGTGTGTATCTGTTAATCCCTCTTGCTGCTATCTTGAGTCAAAATTGTGGAGCTAAATTTGATTCTAGGTCTTTCATATGTCCTAAGTCTTTACACTGTGCTGCCTATATAACATTAAGAATTAGAACTGTTACAGTAATAATTACATATATATTGGAATAAAGATTGAAAGCTGAATTGTAATTACTGTGGAGTGTCAAAAGTGTGAGAATATAATTTTAAAAAAGAAGGAGCATAGAAAATCTGGAACTGACTACTATCATTGTAGTAGTTGTTGGTGTCAAAAGTGGACTCAATATATATTGAGACTTCAATATATATCATCTAAATATTGTGAGACCTGGATCTTTTGTAAGACATCTTTATATATTTCTTTAGTCTGAGAGTCAATTTTGTACCCTTGTTGATAAAAGCCAAATTATTGATATTTATGTAAAGCTGAATGGGTGTGCTAATTCCAAACTTTGAAGTTGGTACTTGTGAGTGTAAGTGTGTGTATGTATATGACAAATAAGTGAAAATGGCCTTGTGAAATGGTCTGGTATTGATATAATAGAAAATTTAAAAAAATTATATATATCCAATATGTAAAGATAAAATCTTTCAAAGTAATTTCTTTTTTTTTTTAGCTTTTGTACATCTATAAAGAGAAGAACAGAAGTGCGACTTACAGAACAGTTATCATGGCATATGTACTTACTCCTTTGTATGTGTATCTTGACCTTTGATATAAAGTAATATCTCATACAAGACCACAGGTTTAACTTAATTTAATTTTATTTAAGTGTTAGAATATTGTGTCTTTGTCTTAGCTTGTAGGGCTGCCATAACAAAGTATCACCAACTGGGTGATTTAAGCAACAGAAATTTATTTTCTCACAATTATTGAGGCTGGAAGTCAGAGATCAAAGTGTCAACAGTTTTAGTTTCTTTCGAGGCCCCTATCCTTGGGTTGTAAATGGCCACCTTCTCTCTGTGTCTTCACATGACCCTCCATCTGTTCATGCCTGTGTCTCAGTTGCCTCTTCGTATAAGGACACCAGTCATATTGGTTTAGTGTGTTAAGTTGCTTCAGTCGCGTCCAACTCTTTACAACTCTATGGACTGTAACCTGCCAGGCTTCTCTGTCCATGGGATGCTCCAGGCAAGAATACTGGAGTGGGTTGCCATGCCCTCCTTCAGGGGAGCTTTGCAACGCAGGGATTAAACCCACGTCTCTTGTGTCTCATGAATTGGCTGGTGTGATTTTTTTTTACCGCTAAGAATACTAGTCATATTGGATTAGGGCTCACCATAATAACCTCACTTTTATCCTAATTACCACTTTAAAGGCCCTATCTCCAAATTCTGAGATACCTGAGGTTAGTATTTCAACATGCAAATTTTGGGGGGCACACTTCATCTCATAACAATCTTAATAGTGATAGCATATTATCAGTTACATGGAATTAAAAGCAAGTCACTTGATTTTTGTCATAAAATTTTTAGTAAAAAAAATTTAACAAAACCTCCTCTGCTTAGCTAAAGGTACAGTATATTTAATGTGGGAAAGTAGGATCTTTGTGGTACATTTAGTTCTACATGATTTCAGTATTTCTGTGTGTTTTCTCATTGTTATCTGCCTTAATAACATTGACAAGATTTTAATTTATAATATCTGGGAATGTATTTCTACAAATACTATTTTAAAAAAACATTATCAGAAGAGTTTAGAGTGTCTAAGTTTTTTTAAAAATTATAACAACCTTTATTTATGAATAAGTAGAAGGAGATATTTAACAAATGACTTGCTTTCATGGTTGGGTAAATATTTATTTACTTCAATTTGTCAAATATTTTGTTTTACTAAAAATCACCTAATATGTTTTATCATGAGTTTTAGTTGTAAAGAAAAATAAAGAGAAAAAATATTTAAAGTACATTTAAAATTTGAAAGCAATTTTATTAATTTTTAAATAATCTGAAAGACACTTCAAGGTCTTGTTTTGCCTCAATGGCAACGTTAGGAATAATAGTTATTTTTGAATTTTTAATAAAATAAACAATGACATCTATTATTTAGTGAATCTCTGTTAATATACAAAAGAAATATGTGAAGTGGGCATTACTTACTCCTTTTTACATGTGAGAAAATTGGAGCTCATTTAAAAATTTAAGAAGACAAAGCTAAGTAAATTATAAAGCTAAGAAGTGACAGAATTGAGATTCCAAATAAAGACTTTTTGTCTTCAAAGTCTGTTCCTTTAACCATTCTACAGAAATAGAAGTATATTTATTACAGCTTGCCATGTGTTGTCAGATAATATAGAATCCTACTGGAGCAGTACTATGAAGTAAGGTCTTAGAATGTAACGGTATTGCTAGATGTAGCAAGGATGAGTCATAGCCCACATAAGATTCCCTGTATGGACACATATTTCCTTAGGATGTTTGAGGAAGGATGAAGGTTAAGAGAACAAGCATGTTTCCGTTCCTGATTATTGTTCTGATGTGTTAAAGAATTGTGAAAGTAAGTATTGTTATGCAATCAAATGATTGTAGTGGTATTTCTGACCCATAGCCATTGTAAGAAAATTGTCTTAATTTTCTATCTGGACACCGAGTAAAAATATGAGAAGAATGGGAACATAGTACCTAGAGTCACACAATCACTGTCAACGCCCAACAATTGGGAAACCCTAATCGAGAAAAATGAGTGATGGAATTTCACTTACATTCAGTCAGAGTTTAACATGTTATGATTGCTATGGGTAATCATATCTACCCATGGAAGGTATACCTGTGTGTATGTATTCTTCAGTCTCACTAAGGTGCTTGAGATAAGTATAACACTGAAATTTAAATGTAAATGAGGACTGGAGTTCAGAATAATGCTTGAAGTTGAGATGGTACATTAAATATTAAATTTCATACTAATTGGAGTGAATACTTTTGTCTCCTGTCTAGAAGCAACCTTTTAAATCCCAGTTAATTTTGATTACTATTTTGTTAGAATATAAATATATTGACAACACCTAAAACAGTTTTACAATTTACGTGAAGAACAAAGTAATAGCATTATTTACAAATGAGCCAAAGGTCCTGGGGACCCTTCTGTGATATCCAATAGCAAGGGTGGAGTGGAATTCGGCTTGAAAGATGGAGCTACCAGAAGCACCAACATAATTACTTTGTTGAAGAGAACTTCAGATGGGAGTATTTCCTGGGGTTACTGGTGAGGATCAGGAAGGAAGGGTGCCTTATCAGTAGTCAGGTATCTCTTGAGAAAAGTACCTCTTATCAACCACAAAGACGCCTTGCACTGGATGTGAGAAAACTCAATAGGGACTGTACACTGATACTTCTATTTTCATACCCTTTAGCATCTTTTGTTTTATGTATGATGATTTTATTTAAACTACAAATATCCATTGTGTATATATGGAGTACACATTACTGTGATTTGGGAATGTGAGAGGACTTACCTGCATGACTTTGACTTTCCCGTCCTTCCTTCCTTTCTTTCACGCATTCTTCCTTTTTCTTGTAACTTCCTACTTGAGTTTCTTCCTTACATTTTCAAAATATAGCATTTTATAAAATATACTCTATTTCTTTTTCTTTGGTCCTTACCATTCTTATTTTCTGAAATGTTTTTAAGCCTTCAAATTTCTTTATATTTTAACACACTATTGCATCTTTACATCACCTATTGTTTTTTAACTGTAACATGCTTTGTATAAAAATATAAAGTTTCTATTTTAGTATTTTCTCTCATAAAGGAAGACTAACTTTCACCCCCTTTTGTCCTTTCCTTAGAATAACTTCCCCCCCCAAAAATTGTGTGTCACAATTCTCTCATTTTCTGTGGATATTCTGTAGCTATGGTTGATGTGGTAATTATCAAGCCCTGGCTCCTTAGGGCAAGAGGATTATCCTTTTGTTGATAATGCTTTCTTTATTAAACAATATATCAAGCAATAAAGGAACAAAAGAAACATCAAAAAGTAATTAAAAGTGGTTTCCTGGCCTGTTTATTATTAAATGTATAATATATCAAACAACAGTCAAGAAATCTTAATCTTACATATCTATATACATATCTGATGTTGTTGTTTAGTTGCTAAATTGTGTCTGACCTTTTGTGACCCCATGATCTATAGCCCGCCAGGCTCCTCTGTTCATGGGATTTCCCAGGCAAGAACACTGGAGTTGCCATTTCCTTTTCTACAATATACATATATATGCAAATTAAGCAGCAATCAAGAGATTATACAATGTTTCTTTAAGATGTTATCTAGAGTATTACAACATACTATAAACAATATTTGGTTTCACAAATATTTTATATGAAATCACATGGTTTCTATCTTTAGCACTGCTACTAATACATAGTTCCATTGTTGGAAAGATTGAGTCATTGACTAGTATAATAAATTTGCTATTATGTGGCAACCAGGTAGTTTTTTTTCCCCAAATTCCACAGCTTGTATTCCTTTCTCATCAAACCTATTTTTTTTCTTGGTATTTAAAAAATGCTTGTATCTATTGTCTATTTTCAGATTTCTATTAGAAAGTTCATATAATGTTTAGGATGAAATAGCAATGTGTATCAAAACATAGATGCTGTCATATAGATGCCACATATATACATACTTTTTTCTTTTTTTAAAATTTTTAAGGATTTTTTTTTATATGTAGACCCTTTAAAGTCTTCATTGAATTTATTACAACACAGCTTCTGTTTTATATTTTGTTTTTTGGTTGCGAGGCATATGGGGTTGCGGCTTCCCAACCAGGGATTGAACCTACACCCTCTGCACTGGAAGGTGAAACACCAGAGAAGGCATTTTTTTTTTCTTTTTATTGTGGTCAAAACAAAACAAAACGTATAACATAAAATTTGCCATCTGAACTATTTCTAAGTGTACATCAGTAATCTTAAGTACATTCACATTATTATGTAACAGATCTCCACATGTTTTTTATCTTGAAAAACAGAAAACCTATACCTATTAAAAAAAGCTCCCATTAAAAAAAAAAAGAAACCCCAAATATGAAAAAACAAACCTCCAAACCTCCCATTTCCTCTTCATGCAAGCCTCCAGTAATCACAATTCTACTTTATTTTTCTATGAATTTGACTGCTTTAGATACCTCATTAAGTAGAATCATACAATATTTTTATTCCATTGTATTTTTTTCTTTTTTTATTTATAAAATTTAATAAATGGTACAAAGCACAATGCCATAAACATTAACAGTTAAAATATCACCAAATGAAAAAATACTATAGAATACACAGTTGCAAAAAGCTACATTAAGTTATTTTACAACTGCCTCAAGCTGCAAAAAGGAAAAAAAAAAAAACCCAATGCCTTACCTAAGTTATCCCTCTCTCAAAATAATGCCATTTATATTATAAACCACGAAGTTTATGGGAGTTTGTGGTTTATTCCACTGTATTTTTATACCATACTTGGTTTATCCATTCATTCACTGATGTACATTTGGGTTGCTTCTACCTCTTGGATACTTTGAATAATGTTGTTATGAACAGGGATGTGTAAATATCTGTTCAAGAAACTGCTTTCAATTTTTTGGATATATACCCAGAAATGAGATTGCTGGAATATATGGTATTTCTATTTTTAATTTTTTGAGGAACCACCATACTGTTTTCCATAGGAAGTGCACCATTTACATTCCCACCAATAGTGTACAAAGATTCTCTTTTCTCTAAAGTCTAGCCAACAATTGTTACTTTCAACTACATGTATTCTAAAATGGGGTTTTACAACATGGAATACTCTCTCTGAAAGTTAAAGTGTTAGTCCCTCAGTCATGTCTGACAATTTGTGACCCCATGGACAATTTGTGACCCCATGAACTATAGTTTACCAGGTTCCTTTGTCCATGGAATTTTCCAGGCAAGAAAACTGGAGTGTTGCCATTCCTTTCTCCAGGGGATCTTCCCAACTCAGGGATTGAACCCAGGTATCCTGCATTGCAGGCAGATTCTTTATCAGATACTCTCTCTAGGGGTTATTAAAAAGATAACATGCTGATTCGTTTCACATATGACAACATACATGTTTCAATGTCATTCTCTCAAAACATCCCACCCTCACCCTCTCCCACAAAGTCCCAAAGACTGTTCGATACAACTGTGTCTCTTTTGCTGTCTCGTATACAGGGTTATATTTCCATCAGTTCAGGGTCAATGCATGTTACAGGATACTCGGGGCTGGTGTGCGGGGATGACCCAGAGGGAGGATAAAGGGAGGAGGGAGGTGAGAGAGGAGTTCAGGAGGGGGAACTCATGTACACTTGGGGCGAATTCATGTCAATGTATGGCAAAACCAACCAATATAATATTGTAAAATAAAAAAAAATAAATTAAAAAAAAAAGAAAAAAAAAATAAAGGCTGGATAACATTCTACAAAAAAAAAAAAAAAAAGATAACATGCAAAGCAATCTGTTTGAAATACTCAAGTATCAGGAACTTAATTCCTTTCCTTTTCTTACCAGTAGCGTGCTGTGATTCATGGGGTTGCAGAGAGTCGGACACGACTGAGCGACTGAACTGAACTGAAAAGAACAGTGCTGTCTTGTACATACGTAAGGCATAAACAATGTGTTATGATTTTAGGAGACTCTATGGGTATGTAGTATAAAATCTGGTCCATAAGAAATTAACACCGTGTGTTTGTTATTTTTATGTGAATTCCAATTTCTATGTCCCAAAACATCATGAGAATAGAGGGGTGAGTGTAAAGCTTTATTTAGAAACATTTTTTTTTTTTTTCCTAGCCTGACTGCTGAAGGTCTTATTTAGTAACTAAGATTTTTTTTTGGTAAATGTTTTAGAAAACTCTTGCCCAAACCTAGGACAGTTAGTGATGCTGGGAATGATAAATCTGACATATCTTTCCTGTTCTGAGGCAACTCTTTAAAGTGAAATAAATAGTCACCGCAGCTTATCCTGACCTGTTTCCTTTATATTTCCAAGATTTCTTTGTTCAATGCCAAAAGAAAGAAAAGAAAAGTTTAATGCTTGTGATTAATGGCTATGCTGAATGAAGTTACACAGCATAATTTATGGGGTACCTTCAGATGCAAGCACCTCAGGCTTTGTGTAATAAAATAAAAAAGTATAAACACAGAACTCATCCATAAATTAAAAATCCAATATTCAGTGTTATATTAGGTGAACCAATAATACAAAATTTTCTTTATCATCCAACTATGTCTTTATTTAACCAAAAATTCCCATCCCTAATATGTATCTTATATATTATCTTAAATTATAATTTTTATCTTGAGTTTTTCTTGAATTTACCTCATGTAAATTTTTCACACATTTTTACCATTTGAAGTATGTCAAAAATTTACAACAGGACAAATGTATTTAACCCACAGGCATATACATTTGATGTTAAAGAATTTTCTTCATTTTACATTGCTATACTTGAAAGAATTTGTATGTATAGAGGAAGGAATTTATAGATTGTAATGATTTTATATTTTTTTGTCTTTAGATTGAATGTCTTTGGATCTAATTATCTTATTATGCACTTTGGATTTGTGTAGCAGTGTATGCTTTTATATGATCTTCCACATTAATTTTATTTTTGCATCCTCACAATTATTCTATGGATTATTACAGATCCATAGAGAAGGAAATGAAGTGAAAGTACAATTTCATGACCTGCCCAATGTCATTCAGTAATTTAGTGATAAAGGCAAAGCTGGAGTTTTTGGCTCTTGTATGTGATATAGAATGTGTCTCATTGTATAGTGTGGCACCACAAAATGTGACTGATTGGGGTACTTTCCAATCATATTGATAGAGAAGTACATTATTTCTTACATTCTGATATAAGCCTACTTAGCTGAATTCCCTCTTGTCATCTTGCTACAATAATTCAAAGCGCCTTTTTGGTGTTCAGTTTTATGGTCTGGATGGTGACAGAAGCAGAGCACCTACCTTCTTTGGTGCTATGGCCTTTACACGTTGGGTCTTCCAGCCTCTGAAGTTGACAGAGAGGCTGTGCAACACAGAACTACTCATGTTGCATTTCACTTGAGCGTGAGGTTTTCTCTATTTCACATTGTGTGTCAAGAATGTTGCCAGGGGTTGGCAACAGGAAAAGAGCAAAGCATGAGTCACCATCTTCGCTCATTTGGAGAAGAGCCCATTTAGGTGAGAACTTGTGATACAAGTGTGTGCAGCACAGAGTGGGGATAGGGGGTGACTCATTTCAAGTTCACGTGTATAGGCAATTTATTAGAGTTGGGCACTGTCTTTTTCATTCAATATCAGGCATATTACACATTAGAAATGAGAAGTTGGGAGTGGGTGGGACTATTTCACTGCTCCTTGTGTGTCCAGGTCATACAAAAGTCATGCCTTCTATTCCTTTATGTAAATTGTGCTTAATAAGGTCATCAGTGATACCGTACTGCCAAATCTAATGGTCAATTCTCATTCCTCCTTTTACTCAACTTCAGTTCAATCTCTGTCATGTCTGACTCTTTGCGACTCCATGAACTGCAGCACTCCAGGCTTCCCTGTCCATCACCAGCTCCTGGAGCTTGCTGAAACTCATGCCCATTGAGTCAGTGATGCCATCCTTTTACTCAGCTTAGCAGAAGCATTTTACAGATCTGATCACTCCAGCTTTCTTGACATTTTTTTCTTTCATTTGGTCTCCAGGATGCTGTTATCTTTCGGTTAGCCTTCTAACTTAATCTCCTTTGTTTGAGTCTGCTCACTTTTCCGATCTCTAGTCATTACAGTGTCTTGGAGATGAGACTTTTAAACCCTCTTTTTCTCTTTCAACACTATTTTCTTAGATTACACCTTCTAGTTCTGTGGAAAGGATAACTTTCATTTGCTGGAGATTTCTAAACTTATATCTCTAGACATGTACCATCCTTGGAAACCTCTTCTTCTTTGGTTCCTTTTTTCACCCACAGCATCCCATGGGGTCAGCTGGGTGATACTGCAGTGCTCCTGCTACACAGCACAGGTAAATCTGTATGTCAAATTCTTGTTTTACCATTCCTATATGATGGAAAGCAGTCTGGTATCCTAGGCAACTGTGGTTGGCACCTTTGTTGTAATCTTTTGTTGATGACAGTCATAATGGTACTTTATTTTTTCCTATGTTATGACTTACATTATATAACTTTTATTAAATAAATTGTGAGATTTAGAAAAATGGTAAATTTGATATAATATAGGTCAATATGGTCAAATAATATCAAATTTTGAAATGGCAACCCACTCCAGTGTTCTTGCCTGGAGAATCCCAGGGACGGGGGAGCCTGGTGAGCTGCTGTCTATGGGGTCACACAGAGTCGGACACGACTGAAATGACTTAGCAGGCTTTGCCATCTGGATATAAACAGGCTCTCCTGAAAAACAGATCAAGAAGTACAAGGACATGAAAAACTAGTTAAGTCAATTTAATACCAATTGGAGAATATAAGACACAAAAGTAAATAGCTGATATTTTGCCAAACTTTGGGTCACAAAGTTATATTATGTAAGTCATAACATAGGAAAAAATAAAGTACCATTATGACTGTCATCAACAAAAGATTACAACAAAGGTGCCAACCATGGTTGCCTAGGATACCAAACTGCTTTCCATCATATAGGAATGGTAAAACAAGAATTTGACATACAGATTTACCTGTGCTGTGTAGCAGGAGCACTGCAGTATCACCCAGCCGACCCCATGGGATGCTGTGGGTGAAAAATGGAACCAAAGAAGAAGAGGTTTTGAGTCTCTGAAATAACATGAAAGTGAACATGTTTCAGAATTTGGGAGTTCTCTCAGAGGCCCAGATCAGCCCTCACTCCCCCACTTCTCTAGCATCAATATTATCACATGGACTGGTTGTCTGATCAGTAACTGGGGCAGAGCATACCCTTAGCTGTGCTTCCACCAGTGACATGTGAGACCACCTGGAGGAGCAGAGACAGAAACTGTCAACAGAGACATACATGAAAGAGTAGGTATGAAGAGTTCAGGGTTCGGTTTCCCGTTTCTTCTCTGGGGCCTGAGAGGTAGAAAGCTCAGCCACTGGGCGTTTCACTGGGTGTAGGCAGACAGTCCTGAGGAAACTGCATGGGGCCTTCTGAACCCAAAGGATCCTTGTTGTTGTTGCTCAATAACCCAGTTGTGCCTGACTCCTTGTGACCCCATGGACTACAGTACGCCATGTTTCCCTGTCCTTCACTATCTCCCAGAGTTTTCTCAAACTCATGTCCCTTGAGTTGAGGATGCCATTCAACCATCTCATTCTCTGTTGTCCCCTTCTCCTCCTGCCCTCAATCTTTCCCAGCATCAGGGTCTTTTCTAATGATTCGGCCCTTTGCCTTAGGTGGCCAAAGTACTGAAGCTTCAGCTTTAGCATTAGTCTTTCCAATGAATATTCAAGGGTTTTTTCCTTTAGGGTTGACTGGCTTGATCTCCTTGCTGTCCAAGGGACTCTCAAGAATTGTCTCCAATACCACAGTTCAAAAGCATCGATTCTTTGGTGCTCAGCTTTCTTCCTCATACAACTCTCATATCCATACATGACCCCTGGAAAAACTATAGCTTTGCCTATGTGGACCTTTGTTGGCAAGGTGATGTCTCTCCTTTTTAATATGCTGTCTAGGTTTGTTACAGCTTTTCTTCCAAGGAGCAAGCGCCTTTTACCCTCAAGGCTACAGTCCATTTGCAGTGATTTTTGGAGACCAAGAAAATAAAATCTGTCACTGTTTCTATTTTTTCCCTTCTATTTGTCATGAAGTGAGGAGACCACATGCCATGATCTTAGTGTTCTGAATATTGAGTTTTAAGCCAGTTTTTTCACTCTCCTCTTTCAACTCCATCAAGAGGCTCTTTGGTTTTTCTTTGCTTTTTGCCATTAGAGTGGTGTCATCTGCATATTTGAGATTATTGATATTTCTCCTGGCAATCTTGATTCAGCTTGTGATTCACCCAGCCTGGCATTTTGCATGATGTATTCTGCATATAAGTTAAATAATCAAGGTGATAATATACAGCCTTGATGTACTCTTTTCCAAATTGTGAACCAGTCCACTGTCCCCTGTCTTGTTCTAACTGTTGCTTCTTGACCTGCATACAGGTTTCTCAGGAGGCAGGTAAGGTGGTCTGGTATTCCCATCTCTTTCAGAATTTTCAAAACAAATTTTCAGCTTGTTGTGATCCACACAGTCAAAGGCTTTAGTGTAGTCAAGAAAGCAGAAGTAGATGTTTCTCTGGAACTCTCTTGCTTTTTTGATGATCCAACGGATATTTGCAATTTGATCTCTGGTTCCTCTGCCTTTTCTAGATACAGCTTATGCATCTTGAAGTTCTTGGATTACGTACTGTTGAAGCCTAGATTGAAGGATTTGAGCATTACATTCCTAGTATTTGAAATGAGCATAATTGTGTGGTAGTTTGAACATTTTTGGCACTTCTCTTCTTTGGGATTGGAATGAATACTGATCTTTTCCAGTCCTGTGGCCACTGTTGAGTTTTCCAATTTGCTGGCATATTGAGTGGAGCACTTTAACAGCATTATCTTTTAGGATTTGAAATAGCTCAGCTGAAATCCCATCACCTCCACTTGCTTTGTTCTTAGTGATGCTTCCTAAGGCCCACTTGACTTCACATTCCAGGATGTCTGGCTATACTACTGAGTGATCACACCATTGTGGTTATCCAAGTCATTAACACCTACTTTGTACAGTTCTTCTGTGTATTCTTGCCACCCCTTCTTAATATCTTTTGCTTCTGTTAGATCAATACCTTCTCTGTTCTTTATTGTCCATTTTTGCATGAAATGTTCCCTTGGTAGCTCTAATTTTCTTGAAGAGCTCTCTAGTCTTTCCCATTTTATTATTTTCCTCTATTTCATTCATTGTTCACATAGGAGGGCTTTCTTGTTTCTTCTTGCTATTCTTTGGAACTCTGCATTCAGATGAGTATATCTTTCCTATTCTCCCTTACCTTTTGCTTCTCTTCTTTTTTCAGCTTTGTAAGGCCTCCTCAGATAACCTTTTTGCATTTATTTTTCTTGGGGATGGTTTTGGGCATTGCCTCCTGTAAAATGTTACAAACCTGTGTCCATAGCTCTTCAGGCACTCTGTCAGATCTAATCCCTGGAATCTCTTTGTCACTTCCACTGTATAATCATAATGTATTTGATTTAGGTCATACCTGCATGGCCTAGTGGTTTTCCCAGGGTGCAAAGGGTTGTTCATGTGGTCTGAAAGGCACCCAAAGTGGAGGGGCCTCCAGACTTGGCATGGGAACATTGTTGTCTGTGTGATGGGAGACTGGGAAGGAAACTGAATGTGTCAGAGTGTGCTAATACGAGGGTGCATTCAGAGCTTGTTATCTCAGTGCAGGCCAACATTTGTTAAATAGATCACTAATCCTGAAGACTTTATACACCAATTTGCAATATTAGATTGGTAACCTACAATGTGAGATCTTGCATGGGATTTTCATTTCAGCTTTATTATTTTTCTATGACTTTATTATTTGTCTGATTTGCCTCTCTGCTACACCCTCAAATCACATGGAAGATTAGTCTATTAAGTTTAGTTGGTGTTCATGTACACTGAGTTTCCTGCCATTTCTTATAGAGAAGCAAGATGGTTCCCGAGATAGTACCCAAAGAGGGCCAGAACATTTTTCTGGATGTAATTCCTCTTTCTGTTTTCTCCCCAGTGTTTTCTGAAACCTAGCATCAACTCTAGTTATATTTGGAAATCAGTCTAATTGATGGCAGCCATGGTCTTGTCTAAGGTCTCCACATTTTCTTAGAAGAGAGAGCTGAAGAGGTGTGAACAATATTAGTTGTTCTTAATGGCTGCTGCAACTTTTTGAACAAAATTCTTAAAGTGTGCAAGGTCATTTATTCTAGGTCATTCATTTATTGATTTACCAATCAATCCCTTTTATATCCCTTGTAGCATTTTGACACACTATTAAATGTGCCCAAGCACTGTGTATTTATGGTCAACTCCTATAGAATTATAAATGGGCATTTAGCTCTCAATGGGCATACATGCCAGCTTCATATTCTTAATGTGTGTTCACGCACCATTTCAAATGGAAACATATCCAAATACTTGGGCCTAAGGGTTCTTCCTTAACCCTTGTCTCTGTTTCTGCTGTTAATTTCCTTTAGCATTCTGCTTCCTTGGTTTCTAAAGTTTGCTGTCCATTGGAATCACCAATAGATTAAAAAAAATATCCTGACTTGTCTTGTTCTGGCTTGTCTCCCTGTCCTAGGCATGATGGCTTATTTGGTAGGGGGTGCAATCTGAGCCGGAGAAGGCAATGGCAAGCCACTCCAGTACTCTTGCCTAGAAAATCCCATGGACAGAGGAGCCTGGTGGGCTGCCGTCTATGGGGTCGCACAGAGTCGGACACGATGGAAGCGATTTAGCAGCAGCAGCAGCAGCAATCTGAGCAATGGGAGTTTTAAAGTCTTCCCAGGTGATTCTAGTTGCTGCAAATATTAGGAACAACCATTCTACTATCTGTGGTAGGTAGCACAAGTTATGAATAATAGGTTATAAACAGCCAAGTGTTTCTTAACTTCACTTAGGAAACATTATTTGCTATAGCATTACCGTGGCTCCATGAAAGAGCAGCTGAAATTTGGGTGATTGATGTAAGTAATTATTAAGTCATGCACAGACTCAGTTGAAACTGTTAGAACCCTGGGTGGAGCCCTATAAATAGCCTGGGTAGCACCTGAAACTCAGTGTTCTCCAAGGGAGAGGATGAGTGAGTTTTGGATGAAGCAGGAACCTCCAAGTCCCCTGTTTAGAATCTTCTTGGAGTCTTCAGGGTGTTGCAAGATGAATCCCCACTCATGTACCACACCCCAAAGTTGATTTTTTAAGGGAGTCTGAAATAACTTCACACAGAAATGATTAGTTTGACAAAACTTGAACCTTGTCAGGAGCTTCCAGAAGACCAAAGCTTCTTGGGAGCTCTGTTTCTGAGACATTGTTTGAGAATTAGATGCTATCTTGAGAATTGCTGAGGTCTTTTAGATAATATTCATCCCAATTTTTCTTGCTTCATTTTATTACTTTCTTTCTGCTTGCTCTCCAATCATATTTTTTTCATTTCTGCGGGCCATATGTATTAAAAACAAAACAAAAGAAAATGGAAAAAATAAACTCTAGGAATATGATTGCCTTAATGAGACTGGGCTGGTCTTAGGAGAGCCTGAAGGGCTTCTGTTAAGTTGCACTATTGATTTTATCAAAACAGGTTTTTAACTGTAATTTAAGTTGTGGTTGGATGAAAATTCAAATTACAATAGATGTTTTGAGAAAGTTATTAAATCAAATATAGAAATTCCTCTGAGAAGTAATGCTCCCTAGCCTTCTCTGTGCCAATGGTGCCTGAAAAATGTGCCCCCCTTCTTTTAAGCACTGAACAAAAGCAGTCATTGTTTGGAAGAACCAAGATGAAAGGTATGTGAATAAGAAAAAGGATTTTTTTTCTTCTCACACTAATTAATTCACACATTGCCCTGAACTGAAATGCAGTCTTTTGTGGTCAGAATTAATTTTCTCTTGGATGGGAAAAGCAATGCTACTGTTTTATTTTAAGACCAGAAAAATGATTCCTCCATTTGGCCAAGAAAGTTCAAAACAGTTAGAGTGTATGTCTAAATGCGTAAGAAGTTAATTCCTTGTCTGTCTTGGGAAAATAACATATGCTAAAGTGAGGAGAAATAAATGGTGATGTTACTTCAGAGAAGTTAAATACAACTGTCTTTCAATAAAGCATCTTCTGGAATGCCTAATCTGAAATTAGGGTTTGGTCAGGAAGCAACAGTTAGAACTGGACATGGAACAACAGACTGGTTCCAAATAGGAAAAGGTGTACGTCAAGGTTGTATATTGTCACCTTGCTTATTTAACTTATATGCAGAGTACATCATGAGGAACGCTGGGCTGGAAGAAGCACAAGCTGGAATCAAGATTGCTGGGAGAAATATCAATAACCTCAGATATGCAGATGACACTACCCTTATGGCAGAAAGTGAAGAGGAACTCAAAAGCCTCTTGATGAAAGTGAAAGAGGAGAATGAAAAGGTTGGTTTGAAGCTCAACATTCAGAAAACAAAGATCATGGCATCTGGTCCCATCACTTCATGGGAAATAGATGGAAAAACAGTGGAAACAGTGTCAGATTTTGTTTTTTTGGGCTCCAAAATCACTGCAGATGTTGATTGCAGCCATGAAATTAAAAGACGCTTGCTCCTTGGAAGGAAAGTTATGACCAACCTTGATAGTATATTAAAAAGCAGAGACATTACTTTGCCAACCAAGGTCCGTCTAGTCAAGGCAATGGTTTTTCCCGTGGTCATGTATGGATGTGAGAGTTGGACTGTGAAGAAGGCTGATCGCCGAAGAATCGATGCTTTTGAACTGTGGTGTTGGAGAAGACTCTTGAGAGTCCCTTATACTGCAAGGAGATCCAACCAGTCCATTCTAAAGGAGATCAATCCTGGATGTTCATTGGAGGGACTGATGCTAAAGCTGAAACTCCAATACTTTGGCCACCTCATGCGACGAGTTGACTCACTGGAAAAGACTCTGATGCTGGGAAAGGTTGGGGGCGGGAGGAAAAGGGGACGACGGAGAATGAGATGGCTGGATGGCATCACCGACTCTGTGGACATGAGTTTGAGTGTACTCCGGGAGTTGGTGATGGACAGGGAGGCCTGGCGTGCTGTGATTCATGGGGTCGCAGAGAGTCGGACACGACTGAGCGACTGAACTGAACTGAACTGAACTGAAGAAGCAAGATGCATCTGGGCTATCCAGAACCCTATTAAACCTCACTTGGCTCACTTTGTATTTAGAAGGTGTTCACGCTCTTAGCAGGGAATGCTTGAATAAAAGTGAAAAAAAAAATTATTTCAACTCTGTTACTCTTAGAAATAAAATAAGGAATTGCTAATTTCATTACTATCAATTCTGTTTCTCTTAATATGGACTAGGTAACTCTAGATGCCCGGGAAAATTTAAATCTCTAATCCATAAACTTCAAGAATTGCTTCTTAAACAGAGGGTTAGAAGCATTTGATGGTATTGCATCAAGATGGCAATGAAATTTTAATGTCTGATACTCCCATTTTAAATTATAACTTATCTTGAAATTGAAGTGAAAACTTTGACTTAAAAAGTGATCAATGAAAAAATAAATTCCTCCTGAATTGTTTATTCTTTCTTTACAATTAAAAGGATTGAATGAGACAGCTTGAAAAATTGTGGTAAAAATAAAATAATCCTAGGCTATGTAGAAAAATAAATATTCAAATAATTGAAAGTTTGTTTCATTTTATATACATAGTCTATAATACGTATAACTATGCAAACTAGTATGTATACACATATGTAGCAAAATATATAGTTTCCTGGGGTTACCATCACAAAGTATCACAAACAAAATGGCTTAAAACAATGGAAACCTTTTGTCTCATAGCTTCAGAGCCTGGAAGCCTGAGATGAAGGTACTGGCAGGGTTGCTTCCTTCTGAGGACAATGAGGGGGGAAATCTGTTTGGGGTACCTCCCCCAGTTTCTGGTACTTTGGCAGTCTAGTGTTCCCTGGCTTGTGGAAGCATCATTCCTTCTCTGCTTTCACCTTTACATGGTGCTCTGTGTGTGTGTGTGTGTCTAGGTCTAAATTTGTCCTTTTCTTATAAGGACACCTGTCCTCCTGGATTAGGCCCAACTGAATGACCTCATTCTGACTTCCTGGGCAAAAGACAGGCTCAGAAACCATGGCTAGAAATCTCTGGGTGAGGGGAGGAGAGTAAGCTCCAGGGAGAGCATTTTGCCCCTGCAGACTTCTGCCGAAGCTGGCCCAAATTGCAGAAGAGGTTAACTGTAAGTGAAGGTTGGAATTTTGACCATTACACAGGACTAATACATTTTTTAGTACTGATATGGGAGTAGCATTCTGTAACTAAATGTAACCAGAGGACTTAAGAACTTATCTAAGATTGACTGGAAAATTTAGAGATAGGCCAAGACCTTACCAAAAAGAACAGTAAAGTATGAGTCCAAATACAGAGTTTAAAGGTAGAGTGAGAGAGGATAATCTTTTTGTTTTGTTTTGTTTTTGGTGAATCCTGTAGAATTTCATTTTCCACTTCATATTGATGTCTTAATTGTTTTATTTTAAAAACCATTCTTTACTAAATACTAAGACACATACTATGTCAGGCTCAATGCTAAACATTTAAGAATCATTTTTTTTTAACTCTCATTAAAAACCTGTGGATGTTGTTATTACCTTAATTTTATCTAGATAATTGCATCAGGAAGGTTAAAGAACTTGACAAAATGGCTCAGTTTTGTCTGGTTCAATTTTTTTCTCTAAGTCAAATATGTATATTTATTTTCCAAACCTTCTTACTCTCCCAACCCCACCCCAGATGAAGAAAATAACTCAGTTCTTTTCCTGTAGTGAATAATCAATAGATACTGAAGTGTAATTTTCTAGAATCAGGGTTAGAAGCTTAAAATAGTGATGCAAATTTGTGATAATAGTTGTTGCTTCATATTACCTATAAGAAGATAAAGCAATTGTTTACATATCATTTAAACAGCATATCCAACCTTCCTTTTAGTTTTCAGATGTGTCAGTTTTTCCAAACTATGAAATTGTCAAGACCAATTTTTATACTTACCAATGGACTGGTCACATAAAGCATACTTAGTGACTGAAATATCCTTGAATAAAAAAACAAATTCAACAGAATTTTTCTAAAGAAAAACTTGTGTGTTTGTTTGACAAAATAAGCTCCATCTTTCAAGAGAAAGCAGAAGGAGTGAAAAGGGAAAAACTTGCTCTGTTTTAAAATTCCGAAAATATGTTTACTTTTATATTACCTTTTATTCTGAGCTGGAGATTTGAATCCAGAAATTGGAATTGTGGAGAGTCAGTTTATAATTTAGGCTGAAATTGATTATCAGACTTCATTGAGATTCCAGTGGTTGAGTGACTCCATTTGTCCATAGTAATTCAACGCAGCCATGTATAAACTCACAGACACTGTGTATACAATACTGAGAATGGAAAAGACACTTTTTTCTATTGACCATGCAAAATGGCTGTGATGTTTAAACAGTGTATGTAATCATCTGTAAATGATAAAGCAGTACAGTTGCTGTTATTTGAGATTTATTTGTTGATGTACATGGGTAGCCCTATATGTCTGGTTTAATTTTGCTGAATACTCAGTACAAAGAATCTGTTTAAATGTGTAATCTTACTCGAAAGACAAGATGTACTGTCAAAGGTCTCCTGGGACCCTGTGAGTGAGCACACTTTGGTAATATAGAAGAGCAATTCCAGTCTCCATGTCTGAGTTCTTCCTCCTGCTGTGGAGTTGTCTCATTACTAATGCTCTGAAAAGCACAAATTCAGGATTAAGGACCCTGTGCATTCTTCCCCGGGGCTTCCCTCTGCCTGATAGTCAGAGATAGTGCTAACAGCCCATATCATCTATGTATGAATTCTTTCCCCAGTGCTACCTCTGTGTTCTGGTTTCTCTTAACTACTCCAATTATGAGCAGAGATTGTTGACCACCTGCCAAGTTTTGCTTCCCTGTACCTTCCCTGCTTGGTTTTTGTGCTCTTCTGAAGTGTTCTGAGATTGTATGTCTGATATTGTTCCTGCCTGCTCTCCAGCCTGGGTCCTCTTGATTACGCGGAACTAGGAACTCGGCATCTTAGTTTGTGTTCTTCTAGAAGTAAGCTCTGAAAGAAGGATTTGGGTGCAAGTCGTTTGCTGGGAGATGATCTCAGAGAACTTTGGTAAAGAAAGCAAGTAATTGAAAGTGATTGATCAAGCAATTGATCATGGTGGGCAAGTGGAGCCCCAGCCTTCAGGGGAGCTCTGGAAACTGTAGAACATTCCTTTGAATACCTCATTTGTGGGTAACTCATCAGTGTTTCTGGTCTGGTCAGTGTTGGGCAGAGTATACAAGTGTCCAGAAAAAACCCTCAGGCAAAGTGCTTGAACTTGAGTGGAAGGAGGGTTTTCCTAGAAATGGTAACAGCTAGGGGTATGACTAGGGCACCAGCAGCATTTTTTTTTTTTTTTTTTGGTGGGGATACACATTTTCTAGTGGTGGTGGTTGTTCAGCTACTAAGATGTGTCCAACTCTTTGCAACCCCATGGACTGCAGCACACCAGGCTTCCTTGCCCTTCACCATCTCCTGGAGTTTGCTCAAACTGAAATCGATTGAGTTGGTGATGCCATCCCCAACCATCTCACCCTCCTCTGTTGTTCCCTTCTCTTCCTGCCTTCAATCTTTCCCAGCATCAGGGTCCTTTCCAATGAATTAGTTCTTCACATCAGGTGGCCAAAGTATTGGAGCTTCAACATCAGTCCTTCCAATGAATATAGAAGGTTGATTTCTAATGGTTAGGGTTTAGCAAAATATATTTTTGCCTTTCAAGGCTATTCTTCCCATGAAATTTCTGGTATGCAGAGGCTTCAGAGAGGAGATGGATTTTCCTGCAACAGGAATACTGTGCCTTATGGAAAGGAGGGAATTGCTTCCCAGGATATGAAGCTAGGTGGTGGTGGTTAATCACTGTCGTATTCAATGCTTTGCAACTCCATGGACTGCAGAACACCAGGCTTCCCTGTCCTCCACTCTCTGGAGTTTGCTCAAATTCATGAAAATTGTTTAAATCCTGTGTGGATGAAGCTAGGAAGAACTGTAAAGGCTGGACTAGTTTCTCTGAACAGGCTCAGGTGCAAAGGACAGAGAGGCTCCTGAAATAAAACTGCTGATAGTAAAATTAGCTTGTGGCCCATTCTAGTGTGATGTCTTTGGACTCCAAACAAAAGCTCTGTTGAGAATGAAGTTTTGGCAGAAAAGGTGGCTATTGTGGAAAGCCCCATTAGACTTGTGGCTTTGTCACTGTGGCATGGACTTGAGCTTTGAGGTGAATGTCTGGGCATAATGGTGTCACCTCTAGAGAGCCTAAGCCTGAGAAGGGTTGATCATCCCCAAGGAACAATGTTGACAGAGTAAACTGGACTATCAAAAACATAGTTGCAGGTTTCTCTATGGTGTGATGCTAGGTGTCAGTGGAATGATGGGGATCCTGTGCTCTTCTCTATTGCTCACTTCCTACCGTCTTCTAGACTGCTCTAATCTCTTTCTATTCCCTTGAATAACTCAGGAGGAGTGAGAAACATCACATGAAAGACACTAGACTTAGGGCTATTTAGTGTATTGAGTAATGGACTAGAAGAGGGTAATGAAATATACCCATAATTGAACGTGGAGTTTGTGAAGCAGAATGTGATGGTTAAAGGAGGAAGATAATTGAGTTTTAATTCAGTGAACTTGATTATTTTGTCAGACTTGTGGTAAAATGAAATGAGTATGATGGTGTGTTGTAATCCTGTGATGGTGTTTTATGTGAGACATAAAGGCTTTCCTATGACCTTCTTGCATGTGCCAACAGTCTATAGGCATAATTAATTATAATGTGGACTTTAAAATTTTGATGTGGGGTGGAGGGTTTTATGAAGTACAAGGAAAATACTCAGAGTATCCTTTATGCTAGTTCCATTTAAGAGTTTTGAGAAGAGTTTTAACATCTGATTCCATAAAACTTTTCAGGTTGAACCATCAGTAACTGTAATATTCCTGACAACTTTGCACGCAATAGCCCATTTCATTTTCTGCAAAGAGACAGGCATCTCCAACTTTATTTCCTTGTTTTATTCCCCATAGTGTCAGGTTTATAAAAACACAGACTTTTCATCTTGTCTTAGATGACATCCTGGCTCTACAAGCCTTTGTAAGATGCTAGTTTTAACTTAATTTGTGCTGGTAAAAATCATATTTCTGTGTTTTACAGAAGTACAGAATAGTGCTGAACTTGATCATTAGCTAGAAGCATGTCTAAACTCGTGATCAGCCTTATTTATATTCTGTATGTTATTCTAGACATTTTTCTGTGACATTTATTATTCAGGTCAATTTTATCCAGATGTAATTTATTCCATTGAAATTGTACAATTTGGTAGTTTTGTATACTATGAAACTATGCCACAACAAAGAGACAGACAATTTCCATCACCCTAAAATTTTCTTGTGGCCCTTTCTGGTCCTCTCCTCAAGCCCCATCCCCCCTCACGCCTGTCCCAGCCATAGGCAAACACTGACTTGCTTTTTATTTTTGTAGATTAGTTGGCATTTTCTAGAATTTTATGGAGTCATACACTATACACTTACTTGTGTCTGATCTTTTTCACTCATCTATGACTTTTAAATAAAATAGAAAATAAAACTTTAATTGTTAAGGCCTATAAGTAAGCATTGACAGATTCAGCTGAGAGCAACAATAGAAAATCTATTAATAGCTGCTCTAGTGTGTACTACTGAAGGGAAGGATAATCATTTATAAGCTTAAATAAGAGGTATCTTATGTATAGTATTCATGATATGGAAATATTAAGTGAGCTTATGGTTTCTCTACAAAACGTTTTGCCGAAAACTTGAAGTTTCAAATACTTACAGATATTCAACCTTGCTTTTAGTTCCTGCTAGAAATTAAATGACTTCCATGAAGGGACAGTTTAATTCTATTTCCTGCTGGCAAGAATGGTAGGTCATAGTATGTGGATCAGGGATTTTATCTCTTGTTCTCTGTTATACATAGTTATTTCTACCAGCTGCCTAGTTGGTATATTGAATTGGTTTACATTAACTGCAACCTTGATGCCAGTGGCATGGCTACCATGTTGGTTCAAAATTTAGATGCCTTGGACATGTATACACTATCTATATGTAAAATAGATAGCTAATGGGAAGCTGCTAGAAGGGTGGGAAGGGAGGGGGAAGGGAGGCTCAAGAGAGAGGTGCTGTGTATATAATTATGGCTGATTCGATTTGTTGTACAGCAGAAAGCACAACATTGTAAAGCAATTATCCTCCAATTAAAAAAAATTTACATGTTTATTGGAGAGTTGACAATGCCTGGGATTTTTCCAGTGATTCAACAGCAAAGGTGGCCTAAAGTGCCCTTTTAAATGCTTATTTTAGTCAAGTTAACAAATACTTAAATTATTCAAAAAGTGTACCTATACATAAAATTATAACATGACTGTTTTAGATCTAGTAAATAGTTACAGATACTTAACTCATGTGATTGTTCAGTTCAGTTCAGTCGCTCAGTCGTGACCGACTCTTTGCGACCCCATGAATCACAGCACGCCAGGCCTCCCTGTCCATCACCAACTCCCGGAGTTCACTCAAACTTAAGTCCATCGAGTCAGTGAATAATTTATGTACCATAAGGAGTCTCACTTTACAGATGAGGAAAATGAGGCTGAAAGTCTAACTCCTCCAGTGTCAAACAACTGGAGAGTGGCTGATGCAGAAGTCAGACCCAAAAGTCGATTCCAGGGTCCTGCTCTTAGATTAGTTTTTTCTCTCTTTATTGGCAGATCCTTTCTAATTTATACTGTATATGTTCAGCCTTGGCCTCTGCATATTAGGTTCCAACTCTTGGTCCTTTTTGGCATTATTTCTGTCTGCATTTTGGCATTATTGACTTTCCTACCAACCCCAAATTTTTATATCTATATAGGCAGGAATAAAGAAGGGGTGGTGGTGTGGGTGGGTGGTAGGAGGAAGGTGCCTTAGCACCTCAGGTATGTGCTTTGGAGTTCGGTTGTTTGCAAATCTTTATTTCCGTTTTAGCTTACATATTTATTTCATTCTTACATTCTTATTTCATAAGACCTTTCCAGGCATCACCATACTTTTTGATGAGTTCACTCTTACATGTGCAGAATTCATGAGAATGTCATCTTGTTAGATTTGGCATTGGCCAAGCCTTTACTAATAAGTCTAATTTTGGGCTCCTAACTGTAGAAAGCGAGGAGGTGTGGTGTATAGAGAGTCTAGAAAAGAATAGTGAGAGTGATTAATGAGTTTGAGGCTGGGAACTTCTGAAGAAAGGATGCAGGAAATTTACCAATGTATATAGAACAGACACAGAGCTTTCTAGGTTATTTCACAAAGGATAGCCATTTCCACTAAGGTCAAAACAAGAGATCTCATAGCTGGGGCATTCAAATGAAAAGTCAGAAAATATAGAGACTGTAAAGCTCTAATGTAGTTTCTGATGAGTTAGCTGCTTTCTGTGCCACTGTAATGGGTAGTCCTATAAGCTTGCCTGTTAACTGTTTTTAAGGCAGTGTTCTGTAAAGGCTGCTGTTTATAGAAACTTTCCTCCTCTGTCATTGAAATTTTGATAGAATCAGGTAGTATCTGCCCAGTCCACATATCTTTAAAAAACAGCTCTGGGAGGAATTTAACTCTGGAGTTTATATAAAGGTTTTGTTGAGATTGATTGAATGTACACTCTGTAATAAGAACTATACAGGCTGCACCAGGCATATTTGGTATACACTTGATGAAGACAGTAGTTGCCAAAACCAATTTCCAGGGTTTCCTCACTCTGAGATGAACAACAATAACACTTCCATGCAGGGTCCCTGTGGGAGACCGCAGTTGTCCCACCTGGGCTCTGGGGACCTAACAAGCATCTCTTCAGTGTGTCCCATATAAGTTCATCTTATGCTAATCTGTGCAGTTACCACATTGTCATTTCAAGATAAATATCACAAACGGTTCTCAGTGTCCGCTTGTATACTTGATCAAAGCTCCATCTTTGACAACTGTTCTTGTTAACTAATTTCTTTGGGTGGTTCTTCTTTTCTATTAATACCAGATCTTATTCAAATCTCAGTTGCCTCTACTTTTGTTAAACTTCAAAACTGTTTGACAAATTTTCTGGTTCTGAGGTTGTTCATTTTTTGGAGTTGTCTTTCTCATGCCCGCCTTGTGATAACCATCAGTCCCTGGGATGTCAGAGTCCCTGTCCTACTGGGTACATGCTTCTCCCTTTATCCAAAAAGAGCTGAGATTTGTGGCTTGTATTGCCAAACAAAATGCATATGGATAAATGGATACAATCATAAAATTGGATATATTTAAAAAATTATGTTTCACCCTAGAGATGCTGATATTCCTGTACTACTACTCTTTTCCCATTCCCTTTTTAGTGTCTAATGAAGTATGTGCCTGATGAACTGCGCTTCTTCCCTCACTTTCCTCTTTGTTGTGTTTTTCTCAGTGAATGGAACCATATTCTATTTGGTAATTTTAACCAGAAGCCAGAGAAATATTCTAATTATCACCTATGGATGCCTATTCCAGAATACAGCTTGAATGAATCAGTTTTCCTCTACATCTCTTACCTGAAGTACTAACAGGCCTCATTTAGACCATGGAAGCTCCCTGCTAAACTTGCAGTTATTCATGCTGCTGTATGCTGTTATACTCTATGCAGAACTATGCCAGGTTGTTTTTTTCTGAAACGTAAATCTAATGATTTCACACTCTCTGCTTAAAATCATTCAGTGGCACTGCACTTAGGATACATTACTTTTTTTTCACATGGCCAATCTGATCTTGTAGTCTGTGTATCTTCTCTTCCCTTGACGCTATCACACTACGCTCACTGTCCTTCTTTTGGCTCTTCAGCTATTCCAACCTTTTTTCTGCCTCAGTGCCCTTGCCTCAAAATGTTTATTCTCCTTCTTTTCATTCAGTTCAGTTGCTCAGTAGTGTCCAACTCTTTGCGACCCCAGGGACTGCAACACACCTGACTTCCCTGTCCGTCACCAAATCCCAGAGCCTACTCAAACTCATGTCCATTGCATCGGTGATGCCATTCAAACATCTCATCCTCTGTCATCCCCTTCTCTTCCTGCCTTCAATCTTTCCCTGTAACAGGGTCTTTTCAAATGAGTCAGTTCTTCACATCAGGTGGCCAAAATATTGGAGTTTCAGCTTCAGCATCAGTCATTCCAATGAATATTTAGGACTGATTTCCTTTAGGATTGACTGGTTTTATCTCCTTGAAGTTCAAGGGACTCTCAAGAGTCTTCTCCAACACCACAGTTCAAAAGCATTAATTCTTCAGTGATCAGCTTTCTTTATAGTCCAACTCTCACATCCATACATGACTACTGGAAAAACCATGGCTTTGACAAGACGGACCTTTTTTGGAAAAGCAATGTTTCTGCTTTTTAATATGCTGTCTAGGTTGGTCATAGCTTTTCTTCCAAGGAGCAAGTACCTTTTAACTTCATGGCTGCAGTCACCATCTGCAGTGATTTTGGAGCCCAGAAAAATAAAGTCAGCCACTGTTTCCCCATCTATTTCCCATGAAGTGATGGGATTGGATGCTGTGATCTTAGTTTTCTGAATGTTGAGCTTTAAGCCAACTTTTTTTCACTCTCCTCTTTCACTTTCATTGAGAGGCTATTTAGTTCTTCTTTACTTTTTGCCATAAGGGTGGTTTCATCTGCATATCTGAGGTTATTGATATTTTTCCCGGCAATCTTGATTCCTACTTGTGCTTCATGCAGCCCGGCATTTCCCATGATGTACTCTGCATATAAATTAAATAAGCAAGTGACAGTATACAGCCTTGATTTACTTGTTTCCTGATTTGGAACCAATCTGTTGTTCCATGGCCAGTTCTAACTGTTGCATCTTGACCTGCATACAGATTTCTTAGGAGGCAGGTCAGGTGGTCTGGTATCTTATTTAACTGTCAGCCAGTCTTTCAGGTTAGAGCTTAAATTCCATTGCTCCTCCAGTCTAAATAAGATCCCTTCTTAGGATCTTTCGTCATGCTCTTGACAGCATAAGCGGTATGTCTTGTTTTAATATCCATTTTCCTCACTGGTTTTTAAGTTCCTCTCCTGAAGTTGGGTATTATGTACTTTTTCCCTCCTCTGTTACCTTGGTTCCTAGTTCAGTAGGTATTTCATAAGCATTTCTTATATCAGTGATTAAAATCCTTTCTAAGAAACTGTCATAGTTACTAAAAGTGTATTGCATAGCTATTTGGGTGAAGTTTCAAGTATAAATGTGCAGCCGACATCTAATAGGAGCTGCAGATAAATCTCTACTACAGTTTAATTAGGGATAGTCTTAGGGTTAGGATTCATTTTGAATCTTAACTTTTGGTTAGTTATATTTATAATCTGTATTTGAAACCTTTCAGGAGTGCTTGTCTGTATTTTGAGTTTGATTCTTCATTTTTTTTTAAAAAGTGCCACCTGTCATTTCTTAAGTTTGTGCCTAATACAGATCAGACATAGTGACTTTTGCATCCCGGACAACTCATTTTAAGTGGAACTGTTGTACACATATTAAGGCATGTAGTCCCAAAGAAGTAAAGTTGGAGTTTATTTTCTCCCAGCTTCTTCAAGCCCCATCTTATTAAAGAACCATAAAGCCAGCCATTAGCTGTGCTCAGTTCTGGTTGCTACTTTATCATTTCATGCTTGAGACTCGCTTCTGACTTTCTTGAGTTTTGCCTCTTAAATAATTGGCAGTTACAACAGGAGAGATGTTGTTCTCATTTCACTGGTCCAACTAAAAAAAAAAATGGGACTGCCTTACATGGTGTTGAAAATGGCTTTTATGCTCCTGTGACAGTGTTTTGTCTAATCAGAGAGCTTTCTTCGGCAAAGAAGAGACCCTTTGAGCTAACAAAGGCCCCTTGCTCTCTGGACATCTCTAATACATCTCTCCCCGCCTTCTAACAATCTCTTTTCCCCTGCCTAGTCAGAAGAAAGATTTTTGCACAATAATTGTTAATTAAGATACTGTCCCTAGAAGCTGTCAGCTGCTTTGTTTTAGAATTGCAGAAATCTCTTGAGAAAAACAACTGTACGTAACCCAAACAATTAATGTTATTTACATAGTCATAACAATCCACTAAGAAGTACTGTTACTTTTTAGAGTCATTTGAGAGAGAAGTCAGAGTAGATGAGTGGGATTTAACCCTGGTACACAGAACAAGAAAGATGAATAGATACCTTTTAAAAGTTCCTTTCAGGCTTTTGAGTCTATGATAAAACATGTCGTCTTGCTTTTTGCACAAAGAGAATAATGGTTACAATGACAATCACTGTTTTTTGAGTGAACGCTGTGTACCAGATTCTGAACCCAATATTTTTATAATCATAATTAATCTTTTCAATCAGCCTAGAAGATAGACATTTCTTTCCATATTTTACAGGTGAGAAAATTGAAGTGTAGAGGAGCTGAGAATATATTGTCCCCTTACTGTTCCCAGATTTACTTTGTGATTGGTATAACATTATTGCCAGAAGACCTCAGGTATTTTAAGTAGACCGTCCCAAATTTACTTGATAAACTGTAGGAATTTGAGTCTGTAAAAAATCAAAGAAACACCTATCATATATTTGCTCTAAAATTATGAGCTAGAGAAAGTAATGGTGTATGACTCACGACTACTGACTTCCATAGCCAGCCTTTGCCCCATGATGGGAGTGTTGTATTGCAACGGGTGGCTTCCATTTCTTTATTTGAACATTTTGAAACTTAACAGGCTTAAAGTCCTACAACTCTAAGAATCTAAGACAGTTGAAGATATTAAAATTTACATCTTGAGATTAGAGTGAATCTTACATACTGGCCCTCATAGGCATAAACCTCTATGAAACCTTTGATCATTTCATGAGTGGCAAAATAATACTTGCTTTTAAATTTCTGCTGGCTGTTTCCAATCACAAGCCACTTCTTGAGTAATGCCTCATGCAGTTTCATAATCGTGTGAGGATGCTCGTTAGAGCAACAATATTGCCCTGCCAGATGATCATCAGTGTCAGGAGATGAGGCAGATTCCTATTGCTTGATCAAGACGTTTAAAATCCCATTCTGCACAAACGGAAATGCTTGGAAGGATATAATAAGAGGTAATAGTAATTTTTAGATTGCCTGTCAACCCTAAGCCCATTTCTATCCATCACGGAAATGATAGAACTCTCTCTTCTTGGGCTTTTCTTATTTGCATAACAGCATCAATACCTTTCAGTTTTTTTCCCCAGTTTCCCACTAAAACAGAAACTTGATTTGCAGTGTCTTAATGCATTCTGGCATAGATGATTCATTCCTTCTTGAAAAATGTATAAGTCAGCTACCAATTAAGCACAGAAATCAGTAATAAAATAGAATACCAAATAAAGTATTTGTATATTGACTCCAACAACTTACCTGGTAGCAAACTATCTCTCTATGCTCTTGCGTGGAACCTTGGAAGCAATTTTCTGGTCATATTCTCTACTGTTTGGTTTTAATTGGCTAATCCCTATGCTTAGAGAATTCCCACCCAACACGTATGGGTAGAGAAAGCAGCTGCTTTCCTGCTAGATGGTTCAGTATATCAATTAAAAATGATGTATGACTATTTGCTAAAGTTACACTTATTTTAAAAATAGGTCTGTGTGAATTGAGATTTACAGAGGATAAAATGGACTCATTTAGAGGGAAGTCATGTCATCAAGGGGCTGTTGGCTGGACTCCCAGACAGGTCCCCACAAGGAGGTCTTTCCCTCAGTGGAGTTGCCACAGTTAAGTAGGATACTGACAAACTTAAAGACTTAGAAGTGCAGTCTTATCAGTGTTGTGAAGTACTCAGGTTCAGGATGCTGTTTTCTGCTAACAAAACTCAAAAGACTGTTACAAAAACAGAATGTCAATCCTTTAGTTAATGAGAAATATGACTTTCAGTTTGAACTGTACTTGCTTTGATCCAAGGCCAAAGCCTTCACTTACACATGAATCCTGTTCCTTTTCACTGACTTTTTAACTGCTCCGCCCCTGCAATTTTCCTGCTTTTGCCTCTATCAACAAATTTCCCCTCATCATTCTGTCATCAGTGAGCAGACTAACATATCTCCCATCTTAACAAAAACCCTACTAAGATCTTAATTTCCTCCAGGTACCATCTGATTTCTCTTTCTTTTCTTAATAAAACTCCTCAAAGTTAAGTGACATGCATATTTCATACATTTATCTCCCTGCCTCCTGGTCGCTCTTCAGCTGACTGCAGATAGACCCACTTCTTCATCATTTCACTAGAACAATGTAGAATAGAAAAGCATGAAAAGAAGACCTAACATTGTTAAAGGCATGACTTTTTCCCTAAAGTTGTTGTTGTTTAGTTGCTAAGTCATGTCTGACTCTTCTTGAAACCCCATGGACTGTAGCCCAACAGGCTCCTCTGTCCATAGGGTTTCCCAAGCAAGAAAAGTAGAATGGGTTCCTTCTCCAGGGGATCTTCCCAACCCAGGGATCCAACCTGCATCTCCTGTATTGGCAGGCAGATTCTTTACCACTGTGCCACCAGAGAAGCCCCTTCCCCAAAGTACCTGTACTTACTAGAAAAAAATCAGTTTTAAAATTGTTTTTGGAGGAAAAATGTCCATTAGTTTTTCAGTAAATAGCCTGGCTGAAATATAGAGAATTTCAGTCAAGATCTTTTCTTAGGCTCCTTTTGTCTGTTGAATGCTACTTGCAGAGATTCAGCCTGCTTGCCCATAAGTTGATGTGCAGTACAGATACTTTTACTACTTCTATGGCCCCTGATGCACACAGGTCTTTAAGATCCAATGGTATGAGATGATGCCCATATGTTGGTTTCGTTCACTCACTTTAGATTCTGCTGCATCTCCACCTTAGATAAAGTTTCTCTTATAGAATGCAGCAGTAATAAAATCTTTGCACAGTGACTGACGTATAAAACCCAAGCTGCTTAACACAAGGCCTTAGAAGATCTGGCCTCAGATCTCTGAGGCCTGGTCCTATCACCTCTTGCTCAATTTGTGCAAAGCAGTTTTTCTTTTCCGGGAACACATCCAGATTTTTCTCCGTTACAGTCTTAATACTTCGTAGTCTTCCTGCCTAGATTAGAATACTTTTCTCCTTATCTTTCAGGTATCTGCTGAAAAGAAATTCTCTGAGAGGATATTTTGACTACCCTATATAAGTTAACATTTCATTCCCTTATTTTGTTGATTTTCTATGAACACAGATTATCTGAGAGACTGAATAATGGCCAGGAACTTGTGAAAGTTCCTTTACATGGGAAAAGGAATTTTGACATGGGAACATTATCTCAGATTATCTGAGTGGGTTCAATGTAATCTCAAGGGTCCTCATAAGTGGGAGGCAGGAGGGTCAGTCAGAAAAAGGAGAGGTGATAGTGAAGGCAAAAGTGGGAGGGAGTGATGCATTTTGCATATGGAGAAAGGGGCACAGACCAAGGAATGCAGGTGGTCTTCTGAAGCTAGAAAAGGCATTCTGTCATAGATCCTTGGGGAGAAACCTATCTTAATTTCAGCCAAGATTCATTTTGGACTTCTGAATTCCAGAAATGTAAGATGATAAGTTTGAATTGTTTGCAGCAACTAAGTTTGTTGGAACAGCAATAGTAAACTAATATATCATCTGAATTTTATGCTTGCTTATTTACATGCTCATTTATTTCCATCTTCCTAGTTAGTATGCAGACAACATGAGGGGAGGAATGTCTCTCTTGTTACTTGTATCACTGTGTGTCCAGTGGTTAAAATAGTATTTGGCACAGAGTATGTGCTAAATAACTCTTGACTAAATGATTAGGTGGGATACTTCTGTTCATTGGCTCGGACAGTTTATATCAATCAGGGTTAAAAGGGAGAAGCAGACACACACAGACACATAGGACTTAGATATTTTGAAATTCTGGAATTTACTGAGTCTCTGCACTGCTCATTGTCTTCCCAACTGATCTGATCTTGGAGCTTAAAGTCCCTAAGAAGTTGTGGAGGGCAGATAGATACAAATTGGGAGAGAATAAAGCTAGTTGGTATACACAAGCTAGAGTCAGTGAGGACTGATTGAAGTGTCACTTCTTGTGACTTTTGACTGATGAAATGAATGTCCTGCAGAAATTCAGGAGCTTGTTGTCTTGTTGTGAAACATACACACCTGGCCCAGGAGTTAGTTACACTGAATGAGATGCAGGGGAAGTTGGGGAGTTCAGGCCTGGCTGCAGTTTCATGCCAGCACCGTGAGTCAGAAGATGAGTAATATGTATGAGTAGCAAAATGCTCTTTCAAATCTACTCTCCAGATTCCCCATGAGAATCTCTGTGGTGGCCTGTCTACTCTAACTGGAGACATACAGATATAAATGTACAATTAAGGATAACTTCCCAGGTGGTGCTAGTGGTAAAGAAGCTGCCTGCCAGTGAGGGAGACACAGGTTCCATCTCTCCGTCAGGAGGATCTGGAGAAGAAAATGGCAACCCACTCCAGTATTCTTGCCTGGAGAAGCCCATGGACGGAGGAGCCCGGCAGGCTATAGTCCAAAGAGTCGGACATGACTGAAGTGACTTAGCACAAGTATAACTCATAATCAGGATATTTAATGGTATCAGGTTTTGATTGTCCTAGTTTTGGTGATCTTCACAGTGGACACACTTGCTCACACACACATAAGCATGCATCTTTATAGGCATTCTAGACGGTTCTTGACATAGCACTTGGATGGTCAATGAAAAACATGCCTCTTAAAAATTTCTTCCAAAATAGACATTTTACACTTTTTTCAACTTTCACATTCTTTCTTAAGATAATATCTTCAGAGTGTATCCAATCTGGTCTTAATGTTTTGGGATCTATTTTTGTCTTAAGAGGTTTTGTTGTTTTGAGCAGATTTGTTACACTGATTTACAAAACTTCTTTGCTAAGCTCTTGACATTTGAAGAATAGTTAATATCCATTACCAGAAATAAAATATTTCATTTTCAGTGAAGAAGCAGAAATGAAATTGAGGGCATGGGGAAGACCTAGTACTTTTCCCACTCAGGTTGCCCGTGACTCACTGAGTCCTCTTGGGTACCAGGACACGTCTCAGACATTTCTTCCCCTTTCCCCTCTGTTCATTCTGTTTTTCACTCCAGTCTTTGATCCTTTGTTGAGTAGAATTAGAATAATCAATGTGTGTGTGTTCATTCATATCTGACTCTTTGCAACCCCATGGACTCCAGCCCACCAGACTCTCCTGTTTGTGGGATTTCCCCGACAAGAATACTGGAGTGGGTTGCTATTTACTTCTCCAGGAGATCTTCCCCACCCAGGGATCAAACCCGGTGTTCTATCGGCAGGTGGATTCTTTACCACTGAGCCACTTGGGAAGCTGTAGAATAATCAATCAGTTCAGTTCAGTTCAGTCACTCAGTTGTGTCCAACTCTTTGCATCCCCATGAATCGCAGCATGCCAGGCCTCCCTGTCCATCACCAACCCCCGCAGTTCACCCAAACTCATGTCCATCGAGTCGGTATCCAGAATAATCAATAGAGCCTCTGAATTGAAAGAAGGCCAGATTTGAAATTTAAGAGATGTAGAAGATGAGAGAGGGTGGAGAATGAAGAATATGAAGCAAAGTTTGGAGTTGAGAGGGAGACTTAGAAAGTTAGCAGAGAAAGATAATGGTGGTAGCTACAGTGCCAGTGAGTTACTAAGTGAAAGAGTGCACTCTGTCCACAAGCCCACAGTGTGGAAGGGGGGGAGTGGGATGAATGGAGAAGCAGCATCAACGTATAGACACTATCGTGTGTGAAATGGATAGTTCCTGAGAAGCTGCTGTATAACACAGGGAACCCAGTCTGGTGCTCTGTGATGACCTAGAGGAGTGGGACTGGGGGGAGGGAGGGAGGATCAAGACAGAGGGGATATATGTATATTTATGACTGATTCATATTGTTGTATGGCAGAAACCAACACAACTTTGCAAAAATTTAAAAGCAAAAAAGTAGAACAACAAAAAATTTACTGTGGATTGAGTAGATACTTTACTGTTGTTTTGAGTGGCACAGGAAAGATAAATATTTTCTATTTTTTCCTCTATCCACTGTTTTAAAATATGACCAATACCTTGTGGGAAGAGTGGGGGCAAAGAGGAGTCACTTGTGTCTCCCTCATGAAACCTTTTACCCAGGAAATAGAAAATCTAAAACTGGAAGGAATATGATGAACGAAGAGGATGGTTTATGGTGAACCTACAACTTGGGGGCCTAGTGTAGATCAGGGGGCTGAAGAATACTTCTCAGAGAAAGTGACATTTTTGTAGAAACTTGTCATATGGCATTTGTGGGAATAAAGGACATGATTCATGCGAAGTGTTTAGAACAGTGTATGACAAATGGGTATTAGCAATATTATTTTAAATCATTTAGTGTTCTTGTATGTTCTTTAAACCTAGATGTTAAAAGCATTCATGGCAGAGCAGATTTTTCTGTTCATTTTAAATCACTACAAGTTTCCAGCTCTCTTCCTTGTAGTGATGTGTAGTTAAGAGAACTTGAGTCCTCTGCTGCTGCTGCTAAGTCGCTTCAGTCGTGTCCGACTCTGTGCGACCCCATAGATGGCAGCCCACCATGCTCCTCCGTCCCTGGGATTCTCCAGGCAAGAACACTGGAGTGGGTTGCCATTTACTTCTCCAATGTATGAAAGTTGAAAAGTAAAAGTGAAGTCGCTCAGTCGTGTCCGACTCTTCGTGACCCCATGGACTGCAGCCTACCAGGCTCCTCCGTCCATGGGATTTTCCAGGCAAGAATACTGGAGTGGGTTGCCATTGCATTCTCTAGACAAGGATTAAAATCACAAACTATGAGTTGTGTAAGTCTAGGGAACATATTTAACTGGGCTACAGTTTTCTTACTTGTAAAGTGAGAATGATATTGCTTCAGGGGATTTCTGTGATGATTAAAAATGAACATGTCTAGTGCAACATGTGAGTGAAATCTCTGTCATGTCCAACTCTTTGCAAACCCATGGACTGTAGGCTGCCAGTTTCCTCCATCCATGGGATTTTCCAGGCAAGAATACTGGAGTGGGTTGCTATTTCCTTCTCCAGGAGATCTTCCCAACCCAGGGATCGAACCTCGGTCTCCTTCATTGCAGGCAGACTCCTTCCTGGCTGAGCCACCAGGGAAGTCCATAGAAGTACAACATAGATGCACAGTAAATTTTTTAATAATATTAAGTAATATTTCCTTATATCAAGGGAGAAAGTAGCATTTTTAGTTGTATATTAATCATTTGAAATTTATGATAATTTGGTTGTAGGTGAGAGAAATTTGTGTCATCTATAGATGAATCTGATTAAGAAAGAAATAATATAAATAATGTTCATATAATGTTTATCTTAAAAGATGACAGCTTTTAGAAAAACTTCTATCCAGAATCCCAAAAAATATAAGAAGGAAAAACCAAAGTCACCCATAGTCCCCTTCTCTACTTAGTCCTTCTTTACAGAAGAACGTTTGTGAAAAGTAAAGATGTTACTTAGTTGTGTCTGACTCTTTGTGACCCCATGGACTGTAGCCCGCTAGGCTCCTCTCTCCGTGGGATTTTCCAGGCAAGAATGCTGGAGTGGGTTGCCATTTCCTTCTCGGGGGATGTTCCTGACCCAGGGATCCAAGCTGTGTCTCCTACATTGCAGGCAGATTCTTTACCACCTGAGGAAGCCCAAAAGGTTTAGACTATCCAAAAAGTATTTATATATGATGAGCTATTAACTCTAATTAGTTATCTATTAATTGAAGAAATGCCTTAAAAATCTATCCTCAATAACTCTGTAATATTAATAGTCCATTCTTTTGTGGTTAAAAGAAAATTCACTGAATCATTTAACAAATATCTACAGATACATTTTCTATATATTTTGGAATAGTTTTTTACTTATTAGTAAGGACAGGGAGGCCTGGCGCACTGTGATTCATGGGGTCGTGGAGAGTCGGACACGACTGAGCGACTGAACTGAACTGAACTGAAGGTTATAATTCTTATGTAAAAGTTTTATAGTTAGATGATGGATATGCTCTTTGTTTTAATCTTATTGTACAGATTGGTATCTTAAAAGAAAGTACTTGTCCTGTGAAAGGAAGGGTTAAATACCATGTGCTAGAGAGGCATAGCTCCTGGCTTTCTGGGAAGGGTATTACTTTGGATGGTGATTTTTATCTATAATTACCTTTCCTTTTTGTTCTCAGAAAGCCTAATCTTCATTATAATATGTATTGCTTCATATTCACTAAACTATATATGAAAAAGAATCTTTGTTTATAGTTTGACGGTAGTTTTGAAATTACTGCATGAAGATACTTGAAACTTTTGTCTCGTTGAAAAGCACTGGATGTTTTGAGAAAAATCAATAAAACATATTCCTACCATTACCCAAAGGGAACAAAGTTATTGAAGTTTGAAATAGCTTACCCCCAAATCATAATTCCTCTAGCATGGGGATTTGTGGAGTACCCTTTGCAGCGAACAGCTAATCATGCTGTACTTGGTGAATTACTTTCATTATATAAAACAAACTAAGTCATTGCACATTGCAAGGAAAGTTCAAATCGTTTAATTAAAAGCACAATGTTATGCATGCTATTAATTTTTAAGACACGTTTCCAAATGGGTCATGAATATTAAGTGAAAACATTTATTCTACCCTTTAAAAAATATACACATTGATTTGTAGTTGATACAAACTTCAGAGTATAAAACAGAAGACACAATATGCACAGTTCCCTTCACTTAGTTGCAAAATGATTCACCTGGAAATCTAAAATCATTCAAAAATTTTAGTGCAACTGTGATTATTCTTACAGACTTCCATTGTTTACTGTTCACAGGCACAAATCTGCAATTCTCAACTGTCTTTCAACCTCAGAGGCTGCAATTCTACTGGTTGCTAGTAGATGGCAGAGTGATAGTCTGTGGGTCACGTGTGCAATTTTGTCCACACAGATACAGCTCTAGGTAAAATTCACATTAGGTTTGTGAGACTCAAAAGATAATGTTTATGAGAACACATTTTCAAAGTTGCATTTTCTGATGGAAAATTTCCATTTACAAATATGTATTCTTTGAGATGGAAGGTTTATAGTGAATGTTTCCTAATAATAAATGACTATTCATAAATCAAGACTTTATGCTCAAAGTGAGGTTCATTTGTGATATGTTTATTATTAAAATATAAAAGCAATGGTTGTCTCTCCTCTGTCATTTCCAAGGTTTGTCTATTCATAAGTCTAGGCTTGAAAAGATGTAAAAATACATCTTCAGCAATGCTGATATAACCAGATAAGAACTATACAGTGTTAAGCAGAGTGCTTTGTGATCAGTTAGTGGGAATGGAAGCTTTGCTATTAAGTGTAGGGGACAGTGGAGGGGATGGCATATAAGTCCATTTAATTTGGACTTCTAGTAATTCCATTCCCATTCCATCTTTTATTTGATTTTGAAAATGTCTATTTTGGCAATTAATAAGTGGGAATTCCCACCTATCAGTTTTATGACTATTAGGCATGCTCTATTTGGGCTCCAAAATCACTGCAGATGCTGATTGCAGCCATGAAATTAAAAGACGCTTACTCCTTGGAAGGAAAGTTATGACCAACCTTGATAGTATATTAAAAAGCAGAGACATTACTTTGTCAACAAAGGTCCGTCTAGTCAAGGCTATGGTTTTTCCTGTGGTCATGTATGGATGTGAGAGTTGGACTGTGAAGAAAGCTGATCGCCGAAGAATTGATGCTTTTGAACTGTGGTGTTGGAGAAGACTCTTGAGAGTCCCTTGGACTGCAAGGAGATCCAACCAGTCCATTCTAGAGGAGATCAATCCTGGGTGTTCACTGGAAGGACTGATGCTAAAGCTGAAACTACAATACTTTGGCCACCTCATGAGACAAGTTGACTCACTGGAAAAGACTCTGATGCTGGGAAAGGTTGGGGGCGGAAGGAGAAGGGGATGACAGAGAATGAGATGGCTGGATGGCATCACCGACTCTGTGGACATGAGTTTGAGTGAACTCCGGGAGTTGGTGATGGACAGGGAGGCCTGGCGTGCTGTGATTCATGAGGTCACGGAGAGTCGGACACGACTGAGCGACTGAACTGAACTGAACTGATAATATTCTATTTACCTTGTTTATTGCCTGATAGCTGCCCCTTACCCTCTACTACACACACTAGAATGCCACAGACACACCAGAATGTGAACTGCCGGAAGGTATGTGTTATCAGGTTTTGTTTTTTGCTGCTGTGTACTCGGTACTTCCTAGCAGAGTGACTGGCAGCGTATGGATGTTCAATAGATATTTATTGAATGCATAACTAAATACATGAAAGATAAGTTACTTTTTTCAAAGTATTTGCAAACCCCATCAAAGAGGAAGGAAGAAGAAAAAAGCATCAGTAGTTCTGTCAACACCATTGGTATCATATTTGTAGGTAGCCTGAAGGGTCATTTTCTTGCATTATTTACATTATTGCACTCATATAATATAAACAAATTTGAAAATTCCAATTAGGTCCATTTTCTTGCTGAGTATTGTTTACCATAGACATTTTGAGAACAGGGGTCAAAAGAAGTTGCCTAGACTACTACTATGCAGAATAACTGCGTTAACATCTTTCCCTCCAGTTGCTATGTTTTTCCTAGGCAATTTGTATCAATTATGCCTGCTAAATGGTGTTCAGATCCATTCACATTTTCTCTCTCCACCCATACCCCTAATCTAAGACACAGCCAATCTCTAACCTTTTGTTTGGATTATCACAATTGCTTCCTGTATGACTTGGCCTGCATTCAACCTTGCCTGTCCTCAATGCCCAGTTTCTATTTTTACCACCATTTCCTTTCTTCTCATGAGATACAGGATGATTTCTTCCAGAAAACACTAATTTCAGTCCTCTGCCTGATATTCTGCATTGGTTTTCAACCGACCTTGGAGTAAATTCCCCAAAGTCCCTGCATGATACAGTTGGTGACTCTATCTCTAGCCTCAGGGCTTGCTCATCTCTTATTTTCTGAGACCTGAACAGAGTGTATTGAATGTGCCACTCTCTTTCCCTTAGACCTTTGATGGAATCCACTCAAGACAGTATTTCCCTTATTACCTACATTTGCTTGGTTAAATCCTCTTTATTCAAATACTTTGGGATTTGGACGTGGTTATTCCCTAATCAGTAAAGTGATTACAGTGTCTGTCACATGGTGAGTGCTGTTAGTACTTGTTGCATTGAATCTGTGTTTTCATCACACCCTACTATACAGATGGATTTTTAAGGATATTTATCACAGGAACAGTTAGAGATGCAAGAAGAAAGATGAGATAATGAAGACTTCTATTTGTAATTGAATCATATAATGATCATTTGCAATTTAAAAATGACATGATTCAGGTTGTTTAATTTGAATTTTACAGATGGAGAAAATCATCACTCAAGTTCTTTGGCAATGAAATGGTCATTATGTTGTTTTATGAAGCTTTTGTGTGGGAAGAAAACCACTTCTTCTGCAATAAATCACCTCACATCCCATCTCTGTAGTCTAGGTGTAGTTATCATAGTTTAAATGAAACAGCAATCTTTGAAATGCATTGCCTCAGCCATTGCCTTGAGTCAGCAATTCTCAACACCTGGTTGGAGTGGAGAGTTAAGGGGAATTGACTTATATTTTAATATTAATTTAATATTAATTTTTAAATATTAATTTAATTTTGATATTAATCAGAAGAGATGTAGAATAAAAAGCTAAAGAAATTTGTCTGTGGCTATAAGGAGAGATTCTGAAAATTTATATATATCCATTGGAGAGTCTGACACATGTGCAACATATATTGCTGAGGGAAAAATATGAAGAGATTAAAGCTCCCAACCTTATTGTGTAGTTTATGTACACATGAGTATGTTACAGCCATTTGGATGTGGAAAAAAATTCAATGAACACTCTTCCCCTTCTTCCCACCCCGCTATGCTCTGTCATAGTGCATATGGACAAGGACATACGTACCTCTGTCATGGCATGCACCCCCAGCCCCCCAACCCTACCAAAGGGAGTCTGGGTTTTTATACATGAGCAGAGGAGTCTTGTTAACTCAGACCCTTTTGAGAGGAAAATAACTTACCTTGTTGAAAATACTCTAATTTTGAGTTGCTCTGTTTCATTGGTTGAACTGATATACTAATTAAACAAGTAGTCACCAAAAATAGCAACTTTGATATGATGCTAGGAAAAGGGCAGCAGAAGATGATAACCAGCTGAGAGGAGCCACAACCAGTTTTCCTGTGAGTTTTCCAATCTCACAGTCTAATGAAAAAATATAAATCTGTTTAATAATCTTTCAGTGCCATTTTTCTATTCTTGCCTTTTAGAAGCACTTAACACACTTAGTCAATAATAATTCTTCTCTTTATCTAGATGGTTACTTCTTTTTTTTTTGGATCAATTCTGCTTTTAAATGTCTTCTGAATATTGGTGATTGATATAATTGAAAAATCAGAAATAAGAATAAAAAATTAAGTTCTTAAAATGTCTTAGAAGGAAATATGTTCCTTTTTAAATAGAATCAGAATTTCCTTTTTGTAGGAGAGTGCAAAAGGTATGAATACCAAGTAAGTGCTGGCAGGAATGAACTTCTTTGCTCATCTCATCAAGCTCAGACTATTAGGCTTAAAGACACTTAGATTCAGAGATGTGGAGAGAGATGCTCCCTGTGTTTGATTAATTTGGATGAGAGTGTTTTCATTATCTATGGCTCCACAACAAATCACAGCAGAATGTAATGGTTTTTACAGTAAGCACTGATAGAATCTGCTAGTCATAATTTGGGCAGTTCATCAGTTCACACTTAGGATATCTCATGCAGTTGCAGTTAGATATATGCTGGGCTGCAGTCATCTGAAGGCTTGACTGGGGCTGGAGAATCCATTTCCAAGGAGGCCCACTCTCATCGCTGGCAAGTGGTATTTTCTGTTGTTCAGGACCCTCACTTCTATCTACGTGGACTTCTCCATGTAGCTAAGAGTTCCCTGGAGAAAACAACTGGCCTCTTCCAGAGCATATTGAAGCCAGGTGGAAGCTTCAATACTTCTTATGACCTAGCCTCAGAAGTCACATACTAATGCTTTTCCTGTACTGTTGGTCACACCTGTAAGTCCACTCTGTAATGGGGGAGTAGAGTATACAAAGAGGTGACTTGGATATTGGCATCTACAAAGAATGATCTAAAGGGAATCAAGAAGCAGGGGAAAATATAGGACAAAGTAGCTGAGATGGAATCCCAGAACTGAGTCCATCCTAACCTCTGATGTGTGTTAGGTGGTGGGAGAAGGGGATTTTTTTAGCTAATAAAACATCAAGTTATATCATAAAGGATAACAACAATAAGATTCTTTGATTATGAAGAACCTATAAGCAGGACCATCATTTCAGTTCGGTTGCTCAGTTGTGTCCGACTCTGTGACACTATGAATCACAGAACGCCAGGCCTCCCTGTCCATCATCAACTACCGGAGTTCACTCAAACTCATGTCCACAGAGTCGGTGATGCCATCCAGCCATCTCATTCTCTGTCGTCCCCTTCTCCTCCCGCCCCCAATCCCTCCCAAAATCAGAGTCTTTTCCAGTGAGTCAACTCTTCACATGAGGTGGCCAAAGTATTGGAGTTTCAGCTTTAGCATCAGTCCTTCCCATGAACACCCAGGACTGATCTCCTTTAGAATGGACTGGTTGGATCTCCTTGCAGTCCAAGAGACTCTCAAGAGTCTTCTCCAGCACCACAGTTCAAAAGCATCAATTCTTCAGCGATCAGCTTTCTTCACAGTCCAACTTTCACACCCAGGACCATGCCGCTGCTGCTGCTGCTGCTAAGTCGCTTCAGTGATGTCCGACTTTGTGAGACCCCATAGATGGCAGCCCACCAGGCTCCCCCATCTCTGGGATTCTCCAGGCAAGAACACTGGAGTGGGTTGCCATTTCCTTCTCCAATTCATGAAAGTGAAAAGTGAAAGTGAAGTTGCTCAGTTGTGTCTGACTCTTAGTGACCCCATGGACTGCAGCCTACCAGGCTCCTCCGTCCATGGGATTTTCCAGGCAAGAGTACTGGAGTGGGGTGCCATTGCCTTCTCCGTCCATAAGAAGCTATAATTGCTCTCCCAGATGGAGCTAGAATGAAGGTGTTCTGAAGGCTAGAACACCACCCAGATGGGCTGCAGGGCAATCTGACAGGAAGGTGTGAAGAATTAGATGGTAAGATC
The DNA here is from genome assembly GCF_049115385.1 of Moschus berezovskii. Taxonomy (NCBI): domain Eukaryota; kingdom Metazoa; phylum Chordata; class Mammalia; order Artiodactyla; family Moschidae; genus Moschus; species Moschus berezovskii. Next base: position 128,474,887 of record NC_142460.1, on the reverse strand, counting down.
CCCTGAAATCTTACCCACTACTAAAGAGATTTTTTTTTTTTTTTACTTTTTGGGAATGGAGTCTGACTATATTATTCTTTACCCACTGACTTTTTGGAACAAATTTGTGCAAACTCATTTTGTAACAACTATCTTTTGTTTCTTAGATTCTACTGTCAACAATTTCCCATGTTAATAATATTCACATATGTAACGAGATTTACAAAAGACTCAAAAGGCATAGTTCTTAGTGCTATAAGGGAGGAGGTCGATTTGCTTGTCCTACTCTAGGCATCTCAGAGGGACTCTGCTTGTGTATGCTTTTTTTTCTTTTACTACAGCTATGCGTAGGAGATTTTTTGATAAAATGGCTTTACTGCTAAAATGGTTTCAAAAGTGCTGATCTAAGACATCATTTTAAGTAGCTGCATCCTGTGTGTGAATATAACATAAATTATTAAAACAATTCTATTGTGAATATTTAGGTGGTTTCTTGCTTTTATCTATTATAAACATTGCTGTGATAAACAATATCATGTGAGTAATATGAGTACCGTGTGTACTCATCCATAATTACTCATTTAATTCCTAGAAGTAGACTTCCTAGGTTGAATTATATATTCCTTTGTGAGATTTTAAAATAAGTACTGTCAAATCATTGTCTAGAAAGGAGGCACTAATGCACACTTCCACCAGCCAGGAGTGTGTGAGTCCTGGGTTCTCTGTGCTTTATTCAACACCAAGTATTATCATTAGCAAAATGTTTTAATTTTCAGCTTTGTGTAATTTTTAAGTTATTACTCAAGTTGAATATTCTTCATATGTTTCTTACTTGTTTATATATGTCTTAATGATATCTCCTTTTGCATTTTCTTTGCATGGGTGTCAGGAAAAGAATCTCTGATAGACAGACTTCTTCAGTATTCATTGTCTTTTAAGTTGTTTAGTAGCCAAGTTTTGTCTGACTCTTTGTGACCCTGTGGACTGTAGCCCACCAGGCTCCTCTGTCAGTGGATTTTTCCAGGCAAGAATACTAGAGTTGTTGCCATGTCCTTCTCCAGGGGATCTTTCTGACCCTGGGATTCAACCTGTATCTCTTGCCTCTCCTGCATTGCAGAGGATTCTTTACCACTGCATCATCATTGTATTATGAAGAAAACTCTTTGCTAAGGTAATGCTGAGCATAAGGATATAAATGGGAGAAATTATTAGAGGGCTCATTGCTTTATGCCTAAAAGAGAGACAGTGAAATAGCTGGCGAAGGAAGAGGAGAAGGTGGTTAGGAAAGGAAGGTGATATGGGAGGGAAGGTTGATAGAGACTTGGGCAGAGTATCATGGAAAACCTGGGAAACAGAGGATACAGGTAATCTGTGCACAGGAGAAAATTTAAGGGAGAATAGAGTTTAAAGGCAGAGAGTGACCAAACATCCTGGTTTTCCTGAACCAGGCCAGTCTGTGAATAATGTTTCAGGGATATTATTCATGTGCCCTTGTTCAGACAGTAAATTATATGATGATACTACTTAGAGGGATTTCTAAAGAATATTTACAAAATAGCTTGTGATATATTTAATCATCTGTTTTCCTATATAATCTTCAGTAAAACATTCTTTATTAACACATTGATGAGGTGAATCTGATTTTGGGATGCATGAAACAACTGCTCCCTGCTTCAGAAAAAGCATGGACAGTTGATGGGGAATCTCTCTGAGGATGGCCTTCCATTACCTGCTTCTGCTCACTATCCAGATGTATCCACAGCCACATCTGTGTATATGCCACAACTCCTTGGCCATTTGGAGCTGCATATTTTTTCTGAGAATTTACATTATTTGAGTTTTTTAAAAATATAATCTTTTCTCTTAGAAATTGCTCCTCTCTTGTCTGCCTAGTGAACTTTTAAGATCCTCATCAGAGCTTCATTTCCTGCCATTCTTCCCTGTGATATCAGTGCTTTTCTTTATTGTAGCATTTATTACATTGTTCCCTTGGTTTGCTAGAGTTTGGCCTCCCAGATGATACAATTATGTCTTGTTTGTCTATCTCCTATGAATACCATGCATAGCAAGGAATCAATATATTCACTGAGTGTTTAGCACTGTAGCAGACACTGGTAACAGATGAATCAAATATAAGAATATTCATGGAAGTCTAGAATCCAGTGAGAGAAAAAATATATAAATTCATTAATTACCAAGTGCTGAGTTTACAGAAGTTTCTACAATATAAGGAACAGAGGTACCACAGAGGCAAGTGATTAGTTATGGGGTGATCAGGAAGCAAACATAGAAAAAGTACTCTTGGGCGGTTTTGAAACATTAAACACTCAGAAAGTGAGGGAGACAGTTACAGAAGGCACATGCATAGACACTGAGGATTAAAGGAATAGGTTGGGTGATTAAAAGTACTTGAGGGTATCAAAGATGTGTGCTCAATAGTTGATTTGCATGCAGTTAGAAATACTGTTGTATCACTTAAATAATAAATTCTGATTCGAGGAAACATGAGCTGGGGCTTTGAGACATGAAACACTAGGTATACTGACATTGGTGATTCACTTAACTATTAATTTCATTTTTTCCTCTTTTTCTCCCTGCAGTTTTTCTGTTTCCCTGCTTCAGGGCTTACTCCTGTTTTTTCTTTTTCTCTCCTGTGACTTCTCCATTCCTTTAATAGTTTGGGCTAGGAAGGAAGGGATAGACAGACAGCTGCACAAGTAGACATGAAGGACAAAGGGATGTGTAGTGAGGCTGCCGTGTCTGTCTTCTTGAGAGAGGTGGTCATTGCTTTTCATACTCTTTCCTTGGGTTTAAAAATTTCATTCTTCTACAGAAATGCAGGAATACAAAGACTGGTTAATAACTATATTCGACAAGAGGACGACACAAACGACTTCTCTGTATTGACCATGAGAGGCGGTGTTCTGTAGTCATTAAGAATTGAGCCGACATTCCTGAGTTTGAATCCTGTGTCTTCTACCTAGTAGCTGTGTGACCTTGAGCAGTTGACTTCCCAGGTGGTGCTAGTGGTAAAGAGCCCACCTGCCAATACAGGAGACATAAGAGACATGGGTTCTATCCCTGGGTTGGGAAGATCCTCTGGAGGAGGAAATGGCGAACCACTCCAGTATTCTTGCCTGGAGACTACCCATAGACAGGAGTCTGACAGGCTACAGTCCATAGGGTCGCAAAAAGTCAGACACGACTAAAGCGACTAGCATGTACACATCAGTATTTACCTCACAAGTTTGTTAGCAAAAGAAAATGAGGCAATTCATATAAAGTACCTAGAACAGTGCCTGAAATTGTAAAAAGACTCCAATGTTTGCTACTATCATCATTATCATTGACTGGAATTTTATCTCCAAATCTGTTATCTTTATCTCTTTGTTTTTATATTTAACACCACAGACTCAAAAGTGATTTTTCCCTGTAATTCTTCTAGATGGCCTGGAATTTTCTGTTAATGTGTTCTATAGCCAATTTCTGTAAATATGATACTGAAGGGCATATAAAGATTCAACCTATGAGTGTGTAAAGCCACGTAGACCAGACAGCTGGCTTGACTTTCTAAGTATTTCATAATCTGAAACTTTCATAACAGGTTATCTTTATCCCTACCCTATTGTTTACTCTTTCTTCTTAAACATCCTTGATAGCAATAATAACGTTTCAGGATCACTTTCTTCCCTTAGTGACTTTTGAGAACATTACCTACCCTATGTACATTTATTTTAAAATAGTCAGCACATACACCTGCATTAATGTAGTATGTGCATTATAACCTTAAAATATAAATTTAAATGAATGAGATAAAAATAAACAATAATTTTCCTTGTTCAGTGAGTCATATGGACAAAACTCATTTTGGAAAACTCATAGGTACAGGCTATATATTACCACCCAGTGATGCAGGGTGCATCCCTCAGTGAGTTGATTCCTTCTGTTGGACAGTTTTAAGTTGTTTGAAAGTTTTTCCTCTTCAGTTCAGTCCCTCCGTTGTGTCTGACTCTTTGTGACCCCATGGACTGCAGCACACCAGGCTTCCCTGTCCTTCATCAACTCCTGGAGCTTGCTCAAACTCATGTCCATTGAGGTAGTCATGATACCATCCAACCATTTCATCCTCTGTTGTCCCCTTCTCTTCCTGCCTTCAATCTTTCCCAGAATCAGGGTCTTTTCCAATGAGTCAGTTGTTCTCATCAGGTGGTCAAAGTATCGGAGCTTCAGCATCAGTCCTTCAATGAATACTGAGGACTGATTTCTTTTAGGATGGACTGGTTTGGTCTCCTTGTAGTCCAAGGGACTCTCAAGAGTCTTCTCCAACACCACAGCTCAAAAGCATCAATTCTTTGGTGCTCAGCTTTCTTTATGGTCCAACTCTCACATCTATATATGACTACTGGAAAATCCATAGTTTTGGCTAGTAGTAATGTCTCTGCTTTTTAATATGCTTTCTAGGTTTGTCATAGCTTTTCTTCCAAAGAACAAGCATCTTTTAATTTCATGGCTGCAGTCACCATCTGCAGTGATTTTGGAGCCCCCCAAAATAAAGTCTCTCACTGTTTCCATTGTTTGCCCATCTATTTGCCATGAAGTGATGGAACTGGATACCATGATCTCAGTTTTTTGAATGTTAAATTTTAAGCTAGCTTTTTCACTCTCCTCTTTCACTTCCCTCAAGAGGCTCTTCAGTTCCTCTTCACTTTCTGCCATGAGGGTGGTGTCATCTGCATATCTGAGGTTATTGGTATTTCTCCTGGCAATCTTGATTCCAGCTTGTGTTTCATCCAGCCTGGCATTTCACATGATGTGAAATGCATATAAGTTGAATAAGCAGAGTGACAATATCCAGCCTTGACGTATTCCTCTCTCAATTTGGAACCAGTCTGTTGTTCCATGTCCAGTTCTAACTGTTGCTTCTTGATCTGCATACAGATTTCTCAGGAGGCAGGTCAGGTGGTCTGGTATTCCCATCTCTTAAATTTTCCACAGTTTGTTGTGATCCATACAGTCAAAGATTTTTCCTCTTACATATCTTAAAAAAAAAAATTCTAAAGTTAGTAGCCACTTACCATATGTAGGCCCTGAGCTTTGTGCTTTTTTAGGCACACTATTTCTATTTTCATAATATCTGAAAGCTAGATGCTACTTTCCCCCAATTGCAGATATAGATATTAAAGTAAAGAGAAACAGTTTTCCCAGTAGGTGATCGACCCTTTTAGTTGCAGTTCCATTCTCTGGATATGATACGAAATGAAATGGAAACCTTACCTCTCTCCTTGGACTCTAGTTTCTGTGTGACCTTTATAAGCCCCTGCACAACACCACGTACATTCAGCTTTAGCTTTTGTCTAGACTGTCCCAGTTCCTGAGATGTCTTCTTCCCTTTCTTCTTCCTCCACTGTCTCTTAACATCCCTTTGGTATGAGTCAATCCCTGCCTTTCTATGTTACGTCCTTGTGCATCTCTTCCAAATGGTGCTCTGCTGCTTGGGTGCAGTCAAAACATCTGATGTCTATAGCACATCCTTCTGATTTTGATATTAAATTTATGGTCATTGCATGCTTACATGGCTTAAAATTAGTTTACAAGTTGCTTTCTGGTGTGGCTCCTGCCTTATAATTCTGTGTTCCCCCTACATTAGGCAGAGTTTGGGGCACATCGTAGACTGTCACTCACATATTTAGATACTATTTTCTCTCTTTTGTTTTGCAGGCATGAAAGTTAAGCAAAATATGGGAAAGTAAATGATGAAGAATCACAGAAGGAAAAGGTTCTATTCATTTCCAACTCTTCTCTTAGTTGATATCTATGTATATTCTTTCCCCTTATGATCAGTCTTAATTAATCTTGGTTTCCATATCTAGTGCTATGAATCCCTTTTTTAGGTGACCTTCTAGTTCTTTAACTTTTTGTGCAACATTTCTTATTACCTGTCAGACCTTTATCATGTATGCATTTTCTTTTTTTTTTTCCTTTCTTTGACTCAAATAAGACATAAAATCTCTCAAGTCTCCAAGATTCTTCTGAACACATACTTGCTAAGGTTTGGCACAGCCCAACAGATCACATTCAGACACTTTACGACTAAAGAACCAAGGCCCAGAAAAGTTAAACTATTAAGATGACATAGAAAGATTACACACAGTACAAATGAAAATTTTGGAAATGGGAAACAAAGGATTCAGATTCTCAGTTCATATTCAAGTCCTGATGGTACACAAATGTAGAAAAGCAAAGACTGCAGTCTGAAACACTGCCATTTCTTGGGCTATTCCATCAAAGACTTCAAGGTAGATGATGGCACTTGAGCTCTTCATTTTAAACTCTCTACTTTATCCTAGTAAAGTGTTCCACTTTTCTAAAGCAACCCAGGAAAGTTGCTAACCCTTAGTTTCAGAAGTTCACTTTCTTCCAAGGAAATGTACTCAATCATTCTTGGACTAGGTCTTCTTTAAGTCCTCATCTGTTTTCCCATGTCCTTCTACAGGTCACATATCTTCCCCTTGAGAACACTCTGAACAGTCACAAGTTCTCTTCCACGTGACAATCTTGCTCATGTTGAACACAGCTCTCTTTTTCATCTCTTTTTTCTTCAGGCTTAACAGTCCCAGTTTCTTTTACCATTTCAAAGTGACACCACTGTGTGATCCCTGACTCACAGCTTCCCCCATGCACCCCTCTGAATTTTCTCTTCTATCTAAAACCCTCACACAACATGAGGGTAAATAAAATAGACTCTAACATAGTAACAGGGCTATCATCTTTCTTACTGTACAAAGTATACTTTCATTAATGTGGTATAAATCAAAATTGGCTTCTTTGGCAACTAAATCATACAGTGATTTAGGTGACCATTTAGGCTTTTCCAAATATAGTGAGCTATAGAACCCAAGTGCAGAACTTAGAACCATTAGCCATAAAATGCCATCTTTGGTTGCTTGCAATTTGTCACAACTGTCCTCAGTTCCAGCAAATAGCTTACTGTGTGTGTGTTAGTCTCTCAGTTGTGTCTGACTCTTTGTGACACCATGGGGTTTTGCCTGCCAGGCTCCTCCATCCATGTGGTTTTCCAGGCAAGAATACTGGAGTGGGTTGTCACTTCCTCCTCCAGGGATCCTCCTGACCCAGGGATCAAACCTGGGTCTCCTGCATTGCAGGCAGACTCTTTACTGTCTGGGCTGCTGCGTGGTGCTGGTGACAATGCCCTGCTGGAGGCGATAGGCCTGCTCTTGAAGGTATTTTCTAGTCTTGTGATTCTGGAGCAGATAGTTTTCTATCTTCTGGAGAGCCTCTTCTGTCTTTTCAGGGTTTGTTTTTAAGGCCTGAGAAGCATCGTACATAGGAATTGGCATAAATCTCAATGTATAGTTCTTTTCCATAGCAACAGCTGTATCTTGAAAGCCTTGTGCGGTTTTGTTGTTCTTGTCCCATATAACAGTCCTGAGCTTGGTGTTGATCTGCAGCACTTTGGCCAGCATCTTCACCCCCATGTCCCCCATGCCATTCCCATTGATGTCCACTTTGGTCAGGGAGGTGTTGCTACCCAGGGCGTTGATGATGATGGTGACCCCGGTCTTGAGTTTTGAGTCGGCCAGGGACAAGGACTGCAGAGGTGATTCTTCATCTTGAATCATCTGTACTAAGTTGTCCAACACAGGTGTCAGATTTTTGGATTTCATATTATTAAAATTTTTGCCTAACGCCAGGTGTTGTATTGATCTGTTTTTACTGAGCCACAGTATTAAGGTAGATAGGTCAGATTCTAAACCATTGTTGGAGATGTCTAGGCTGCTGATGTGGATTTCAGCAATGCAGCCTTCTAGTACCTGTGCACCTCCAGATCTCAGCTCACAGTTGCTGAGATCAAGAGAAACTCCCTTCAAGGTATGATTAGAAGCCAGGCCCAATAACAGTGCTTTTAAGGGCTCAGGAGACAGTTTTGTGCCTGAAAGGTTGATTTGCATCAGAGCCAGAGAACTACTAAAAACCTGCTTCAAAGATGGAGGTACTTCTTTTCCTTTCTGGTGAGAAAACACAGTTCTGGAAAGATTGAGCACAGCTAAATATTGAAGGCAGCCATTCAGAAGAGCTCCACAGACCGTGTCCAGGGAACATTCAGTATTGGATAAATCCAGATGAGCAATGGCATTTGGCTGGGCCAAAAAACTGTACATGGACGAGAGGTCATCTCCATGAAGGATGTTCCCTGAGAGGTCCAGATAGACAAGGGTGGTCAAAGGGTTGGCACTCAGTGACTGAGAAAGGCTATTCACCCCTTTAGGTGACAATGAGGTTTTAGACAAATTTAAATGCTTTAATCCCTTTGGGAGTTTGGCAAATTGAATACTTAGAGAGGACACACCTCGATCATCCAGTGGGTTGCCAGCAAGGTTAATCGTGTGCAGCCCTGAAGTGGGATTATGTGCTACAGCAATGGCCAGTTTTTGTGCAAGATCTGTTCTAAGTCTAGCATTTTCCAATACCAATTTTTCCAGTCGATTGGACCTGCTCACCACCCTCAAGATCTGTTCACAGACATCAGTGGACAGTTTTAGATCCTTAGAGGACAACTTAGTGAACCACTGATTGTATTCCACAGCAGCAATGATAGGTATTAAGTCCCTGTGGTCAAGATGACTGAAGTCTTGTAAATTCAATTCCCTGGTGTCTTGTGTCAGATAAATTGTACTCACATCCCATTGTACTTCTTCCCTGTATGAAAATCCAAGCCAGTCACAAACACAGGCATACATCTGAGAAAATCCACCACAGGGGCCCTGCTCAATCACAGTCTGGTTGTCCCACAGAGCTTGGAGGCTGGCCAGTCGCTCAGATGGCTCCATGAAGACTTTTTTCATGATTCTTACTGGAGAGAGGCCAGGGAATATCTTGTGCAGGTTGGTGCTGATGTGCGCCAGCACCTCGCTCACGTCCTCGGGCGACGCCGTCTTCATGGAGACGCTGCAGTTCTCAGTCTCCACGACCATCTGAGCTGGCTTGCTGCAGATGACACCATGAATCTCCAAGTAGCTGAAGGTTACCTCGAGCTTGGTGGAGATTCGTGCTGTGACGAGGAAAGCTCGGCATGACGTGAGCACCAGCACTCTGTTTTCAAATTTGTCTCCTTTTACTTCCAGCTTTACTTTCTTCTTCAATGCAATCTTTATCTTTCTACCAAGAACATCCTTTATGCTTTCATATGGTGAGGAAACACTTTTTTGTGTGCTCAGCGGGGGCACCGCCGCCGCCGCCGCCATTTGCCATCTCAGACATTTGAAGTCTGCATTTTCTTGGTAACCATTTCTTCAGTACCCATATCAGTTATAAATTATTCATTACAGAGGTGCGGGCGGGATCCCTGAGACTTAGGGTAATCTCTTATTAAAGCACTAAGAAAGAAATATGTCTTGATTTGAGCCCTATCAGTAAGTGGAAGAGAAGGATAGAAATATTTGTTATGAAGTTCTAAATTAGAATGGATTTCTGGAGGAAGGGCTTTTGTTCAAGGCTTGAAGTATTCATAAGATAAGACAATAGTGAATAGGTACCGGTTAGATTGTGGGGCTTCCCTGGTGGCTCAGACAGTAAGGAATCAGACCTGTTTTTGGACTTCTGTAGTTTTTTTCCATGCAAAATATTATTTAAAGTGGTGCAGTAAAATAGTTAAGTAAATTAAAGTGACCTAGTAGCAAAGATGGATTAGGTAAGGCTGACTCTAAATCCATAAGTTCTGCTGGCATATCATTTGGTTCCTCAGCAAAATCCATTCCCTCTTTTGAAGTTGTTGATTTTGGTAGTTTTGTATTGAGCATGGGTGATCATTTTCCAAGATTGACTTAAACAGTTTCAATTTGAAAACTGAAACAAAATTTATTTGAACCTATAGTTGAATAATTGTTCTTGTTTCTGTTCACCTCTCACACTTTCACATATAAAAATCTTATATTTTAAAAAACTCCTTAGAGCAGATATAAGGGGAGATGGAGTCATAGTATGACCAGATTACTTATACAAAATTAAGTTGCTGGAGATGCAGACAGTTAGAATCCAGTTCTCCTGCTTCCCAGTTGAGGAATTTAAAGTGCTTTTTAAGTTTTCAAGGAGAGTCAGTTTAAACTCAGACAGAGGTGGCATGAAGGAGGCTACAACACACAAAGAAATCGTTTTTAGGGACATTAAAGTAGTTTCTGCATCTTATCTGTTCTGGGTGGAATGGATGAGTCTCTTTATTTGAGTAAACTGGAAAAACAATGTGGTTGGTTCCCATTCTGGGGCTTGCATGACAATAAAGGAGGATTGCAACCAACAAAGAAATGGCCTTCATCCATCACCAGAGGAGTGAAGGCCACCTTTCTCCTCCATCTCACTAATGGTGGGTACCATGGTGTTTAGCAGATGCAGTGAGATTGCTAAATTATCGGGGATAGTTTTGTCCCTTTACCTTTCTGAAATTTTGAAAGGTCAAATGAGGAGACTGATAATTCATGGTGATAGGATATATACTTGGTGATGAATATTTAGCTTTTGAAAGCAGAGATTATTTATCCAGCATGCTCATTAGTCTCTGCCTTGCCTAAAACTCTTAAATCATGCTTTTACAGAAATGTTTGTTACAAGGCAAGAGGTCTCTGTAATGAAATTCATCTGCTACCAGACTCCAATATCTGCTAAAGCTCTCTGATGATAGCCAGAGTGGATTCTTTTGACTTGCTTCAATTTGTCTAACATACAGCAGCAATATTTCTGGTGTAGTGATCAGATATAAATACACATTGTGAAGATTTCTGATGGAATTAGACTGAGAGACATCAAATTTAGAGCTTTATAATCACTGTGTTAAGGTGAGAGTTGCTGCACTCTAGAGTAATATGGCTTTTCAAGTCAACTTGTGTTCCTCTTGAGCTATGGTCCTTGACCGTTGCACAGCATGATCATATTATGGCGTCAATTATGATCACATATTAACCAAGACTGTTAGCAGCTGTGTCAGACTAATTCTGTTTGTGAAAGTTTATTGTTTACATACTCCAAATTTCTTTTTTTTTAAAAAAGTACATTCAGTAACTATTCATTGAATAATTATCACATGCAAGGCACTGTATCAGACATTATGGGACATGGAACAATGTATGATGGCCTTAAAGATTAGGCTTGAACATTGCCCCCGGTTGGAACATTCCTTAATTTTCAAATTCACATACATTGATTAGTTCCCATAGCATACAACTTACAACTTTATTGCAGACAAGCTTCATTATTTTTTTTTTTCTCATGTTGTTCTTAGTTATTTTTACCCCTGTTTTTTCCCCTAGATGGTTTGAGGAAAGCATCTGCATTAGGGCTTTCTATGCTTTGACTGAGCATGTGAACATAATGATTGAAACAAACACGATCCTTCTCTAGTAAGAGAGATCAACATCTACCATCTGTGAATTGTAGAGTTGTATTATATACAGATTTAGTTTACATAGCCAGAGGAACTATAATTCTGAATATGCATGAATATTTGAGTCACAAAGTAATGTGGATTTGAAGTAAGAAAGTGAACTTATGATGGCCACCTCTTTCCTTCAGTTTGAGGGGTTTTTGTATTAATGGAAATATAATGCTTTTTATTGACAGAAGGTCTGTGTCTTCCCTGATGGCTCACTGGTAAGAAGTCTGCCTGGAGTGCAGGAGATGCGAGTTCAATGGTTGGGTCAGCAATCAAAAAATGGGCCAAAGAACTAAACAGACATTTCTCCAAAGACGACATACAGATGGCCAACAAACACATGAAAAAATGCTCAACATCCCTCATAATCAGAGAAATGCAAATCAAAACCACAGTGAGATACCATTTCACACCAGTCAGAATGGCTGCTATCCAAAAGTCTACATGCAATAAATGCTGGAGAGGGTGTGGAGAAAAGGGGAACCCTTGTACACTGTTAGTGGGAATGCAAACTAGTACAGCCACTACGGAGAACAGTGTGGAGATTCCTTAAAAAACTGGAAATAGAACTGCCATATGATCAAGCAATCGCACTCCTGGGCATACACACCAAGGAAACCAGAATTGAGAGACACGTGAACTCCAATGTTCATTGCAGCACTGTTTATAATAACGAGGACATGGAAGCAACCTAGATGTCCATCTGTAGATGAATGGATAAGAAAGCTTTGGTACATATATACAATGGAGTATTACTCAGCCATTAAAAAGAATACATTTGAACCAGCTCTAATGAGGTGGATGAAACTGGAGCCTATTATACAGAGTGAAGTAAGCCAGAAAGAAAAACACCAATACAGTATACTAATGCATATATATGGAATTTAGAAGATGGTAGGATAACCCTCTATATGAGACAGCAAAAGAGACACAGTGTATAGAACAGTCTTTGGGACTCTGTGGGAGAGGGCAAGGGTGGGATGATTTGGGAGAATGGCATTGAAACATGTATATTATCATATGTGAAACGAATCACCAGTCCAGGTTTGAAGCATGATATAGGATGCTCAGGGCTGGTGCACGGGGATGACCCAGACGGAGGATAAGGCAAAGAGGGAGGTGGGAGGGGGGTTCAAGAGGGTGAACACATGTACACCTGGGGCGGATTCATGTCAATGTATGGCAAAACCAACCAATATAATATTGTAAAGTAATTAGCCTCCAATAAAAAATAAAAAAAAGAAAAGAAAAGCTACAAAACGATAGAAATGTTGAGTCCTTTTAAAAAAAAAATTAAAAAGTAAATGGTTGGGTCAGAAAGATCCCATGGAGGAGGAAAGGGCAACCCACTCCAGTATGCTTGGTGGAAAATCCCATAGACAGAGGAGCCTGGTGGGCCATACTCCAGTATGCTTACCTGGAAAATCTCATGGACAGAGGAGCCTGGTTGGCCATAGACAATGGGGTTGCAAAGACTTGAATATGACTGAGAGTGCACATTAGCAATAGACTGTAGCTGAGTTGTGACTGATACATTGTATCAGGAAGCTATAGTTGTTTCGTTTCAGTTCAGTTCAGTTGCTCAGTCATGTCCGACTCTTTGTGACCCCATGAATCACAGCACGCCAGGCCTCCCTGTCCATCACCAACTCCCAGAGTTCACTCAAACTCATGTCCATCGAGTCGGTGATGCTATCCAGCCATCTCATCCTCTGTTGTCCCCTTCTCCTCCTGCCCCCAATCCCACCCAGCATCAGAGTCTTTTAAAGTGAGTCAACTCTTCGCATGAGGTGGCCAAAGTATTGGAATTTCAGTTTCAACATCAGTACTTCCAATGAACACCCAGGACTGATCTCCTTTAGAATGGACTGGTTGGATCTCCTTGCAGTCTAAGGGACTCTCAAGAGTCTTCTCCAAGACTACAGTTCAAAAGCATCAATTTTTTAGCAATCAGCTTTCTTCACAGTCCAACTCTCACATCCATACATGACCACTGGAAAAACTATAGCCTTGACTGCTGCTGCTGCTTAAGTCATTTCAGTCTTGTCCGACTCTGTGTGACCCCATAGATGGAAGCCCCCCAGGCTCCCCTGTCCCTGGGATTCTCCAGGCAAGAACACTGGAGTGGGTTGCCATTTCCTTCTCCAATGTGTGAAAGTGAAAAGTGAAAGTGAAGTCGCTCAGTAGTGTCGGACCCTTAGCGACCCCATGGACTGCAGCCTACCAGGCTCCTCCATCCATGGGATTTTCTAGGCAAGAGTACTGGAGTGGCTTGCCATTGCCTTCTCCGATAGCCTTGACTAGGCAGACCTTTGTTGGCAAAGTAATGTCTCTGCTTTCTAATATGCTATCTAGGTTGGTCATAACTTTCCTTCCAAGGAGTAAGCGTCTTTTAATTTCAATCACCATCTGCAGTGATTTTGGAGCCCCCAAAAAATAAAGTCTGACACTGTTTCCACTGTTTCCCCATCTATTTCCCATAAAGTGATGGGACCAGATGCCATGATCTTTGTTTTCTGAATGTTGAGCTTTAAGCCAACTTTTTCACTCTCCTCTTTCACTTTCATCAAGAGGCTTTTTAGTTCCTGTTCACTTTCTGCCATAAGGATGGTGTCATCTGCATATCTGAGGTTATTGATATTTCTCCCAGCAATCTTGATTCCAGCTTGTGCTTCTTCCAGCCCAGCGTTCCTCATGATGTACTCTGCATATAAGTTAAATAAGCAGGGTGACAATATACAGCCTTGACGTACTCCTTTTCCTATTTGGAACCAGTCTGTTGTTCCATGTCCAGTTCTAACTGTTGTTTCCTGACCTGCATATAGGTTTCTCAAGAGGAAAGTCAGGTTGTCTGGTATTCCCATCTATTTCAGAATTTTACACAGTTTATTGTGATCCACACAATCAAAGGCTTTGGCATAGTCAATAAAGCAGAAATAGATATTTTTCTAGAACTCTCTTGCTTTTTCCATGATCCAGCAGATGTTGGCAATTTGATCTCTGGTTCCTCTGCCTTTTCCAAAAATGCTTGAACATCTGGAAGTATCATTTTATATGTATTATGTCTTTACTTTTTTACTCTTAATACATAAAATTAGGATATATTTTATTTTTACATAATTTGACAACTCTTACGTGGCAATTGTGGTAAAGAACCTGTCTTCCAGTGCAGGCGATATAAGAGACGTGCGTTTGATCTCTGGGTCAGGAAGATCCCCTGGAGGAGGGCATAGCTACACACTCTAGTATTCTTGCCTGGAGAATCCCATGGACAGAGAAACCTGGCAGGCTGAAGTCCATAGGGTCAGAAAGAGTCGGACACAACTGAATCAACTGTTTAGCTAAGTTTAGCACACACACATGTAAGTGGCTTTTTTTGTGTGTGTTACTTGTGTATCAGAGCTCCAGTAACTTGGAGTTTTATGAACCATTTTAAAAAACAATGTTTGATCCTCATGACAAATATTTTAATATGTATTTCCATTTTTGGTAAGAACTGACATTATTCATAGGCCGTTATTTTTATTGCATGAAATCAGTAAATTTCTGAAGAGGTGATGTAAATTTACAAGCAGTATTCAGTTTTACTTTTTCTTGTTTTCCTTTTTCTCTCTGGTAGCCAGGTGGGAAATCAAAAAATCTCATCTCATGAGATCAGATTCCATTAAAATAAAAGAGTAAGCCCATATCTGCTTGAGATTCCCACAGTTTCACTATTACAGGAATTGGATTACAAATGTCTGCAACAAAAAGAAAAAGATAGCCTTGTTTACTTCACAGGTTCAAATCCTTAAAAATAAAACCCAGGAATAAGGTGTAAAGACTTTTCCATAGTTCTAAGGAGGGAAGACACATGTAAGTTACTGTCTATAAGAACAGCAATAAAACCATGTTTTAAAGAATAGCATTTCATTCAGTTTCAAAGAAATTCTGTCATTGTATTTTTCCTTGTTGTAGCTAACTTATTTTGATTCAGACAGAAAGATGTCTTGGCTAGGAATAATAAATATTTATCAGATATAGTTTATTTCCACAGAATAACCGTGGGCTGAAATAGTCCATTGTTTACAGCAATATAATTTTTGGTTAGTGTTAGAGAATGTTGTAGAGATGATTAAAAATAATCACTTCAAAAATAAGAATAAGACAGAAACTATTAACATTTTAATGTACTACATATATATAAACTGAAAGTTATATACAAACTGAACTTATGGAATATATTGAAAATTCACTGAATATGTTTATAGTTAACAGTTATTATACAAATATTTATTGGAAACCTACTATAGAGTAGATATGTTATGACTGCTTGACAAATGGAATAATCCTACTGTCACATAAATTTTGTTTAAATTATTATATGTCTGAGTTCAATAGGGGTTATATTCAGATAATTTAAACATATTGTAATCATGTTTTTGAGAACAAATTTTCCTAATCAAAGATCATGAAATTAGATGCAATAATCTCAATATCTACATCTTAAAGTTTAGGAGTATATTTATTTAAATAGACATTGTTTCGATCAGATTCTTCGATTAAATAAACAGTCTCCATTTCTTTCACATGGATCACAGTTCTTAGCTTCTGGCTAAGAGGGTGCCATCAAAAAACAGGTGATGTATTATAGGATAGCATTGTCTCACACAAAGTATTTCAGCTGACATAGTTACTCAGTCTTTAAAAAAAATTCCACAATTCCATAAGGCCTGTTGTTTTTGGGACACAAAGTTAGTAAATCCTGTGTCCACTAACTGCCTTATTTATTTCATTGTAAATTGAGTTTTGTAGTCAGAA
This sequence comes from Moschus berezovskii, assembly GCF_049115385.1. Lineage (NCBI taxonomy): Eukaryota > Metazoa > Chordata > Mammalia > Artiodactyla > Moschidae > Moschus > Moschus berezovskii. The sequence continues at coordinate 128,458,668 of NC_142460.1, read as the reverse complement.
ATAGTATTGTTTGGTTTAACCTGATGATGACTAGACATTCAGTAAGTCGACAGATGGTGTTCTTGGCAAAGCATGGCAAGCAGACAAGTTATATCCAGATCTAGAATACGTGCTTATTCCAGTAAGGAAAAATCCGCTATGGAAAAGGGGTCCAAAATAATCAACTTGGTGCCAAGTGGCTCTCTGCCTCCTCAGGATATGGGAAGCCATAAGGGTCTCAGAGATGGCTGTTGGTGCTGCAAAAGTAGGTGCTCAGCAGTGATGATAGTCAAGTCAGCACTGGGGAGGGAACTGTCCGTATGCTGAGGCTATTCAAAGTCTCCTTATGCCACCATGGCTGCTTTTTAAATGCGACTCCTGACTCTACTGGGACTGGGGAGAAAAGAATGATTAGCATCCACATGTTAGTACAACTTGTCCCCTGAATTACTGAGACCTACTCCTCACTGTTGCTGAACATTTGCATAGGACAAAAAGACGCTCAAATTCTGTTAAAACTGAGAGCTTTATCCAAATCTCTTTGTCCCAGACCATTTGGTCAAAGCACTGTTCAGTGTACTTATTCTTAAGTACACTCTCCTCCGAGAAAAAATGGACCACAATATGTACCCTGGTAGTTTTGCCCACTAGGAGGATTATCATACTCTTTGTCTACAAGGGCCATCTCAAGTGGGGCTATAAGGCCACACAGTTTATTTTAAACTAATGCCATCATATTTAGCAGAGCTCTCTGTGAATCAGAAAATGTTTCCTCTGTGATCAAATAGTCATAGCCCCCACCTGCCGCCCTTTCCATGTGGTCATAGGAGTGGCTTGGAGAAGTAATAACAGAGTAGGAATGGGCACCCTGGCCATGGAGTGCCCCCCTCAAGCAAACTTCTTATGATCTTAGGAACTGAAGTTGCTGATGGAACATTGAGTATGCCTGACTTAATAATCTGAATTTTCAGTGTGTACTGGGCAGCTCAGGGTGCAGCATGCCCTGATGTGTTACGGTTAGGTGTTCAGTCTCTACTGGAGATCAACATAAAGCTAAGAGATAAATCTATAGTCAGAAGGCATAATTTCCTCCTTAACGCCTGAGCTGTAGATGTCTTGAAAGAAAGTGAAAGTTAAGTTGCTCAGTCGTGTCTGATCCTTTGCGACCCCGTGGATTGTAGCCCACCAGGCTCCTCCATCCATGGGATTCTCCAGGCAAGAATACTGGAGTGGGTTGCCATTTCCTTCTCCAGGGGATCTTCCTGACCCAGGGATCAAACCCAGGTCTCCTGCATTGCAGGTAGACGCTTTACCTTTGAGCCACTGTCTTAGATACTCTAAGCACCATGGTCATAGGGGCTGAGAGAAAGATCTGCTTGAACTCTTAAACTGCAGTCTGGGCTAACAGGAGAACCACCCTCAACTGGGGCCTTAATAAATGACTTTCAATAGCATATAAAACAGGCTTCATGAGGATGTTTTCCTTAAAATTTAGTACCAGACAAGTATCATCTTTCTCGCAGGAGTTAGAATTGCAAGGTATGGCAACTTTAACTGCCTTCAAGCTACTACATTCTGAAAATTCATGGGGGTAGCAGATTTCTGAAATTTTCTGAGATTGTTCTCGCAGCTACCAGTACCCACCTATTACCATGGCATCTAAAATACCTCTTTCTGTGTATCAGGACCTCGATCTATGATGACATCAGTACAATAAGTCCCCTACATATGAATGAAGTCCATCCCAAGAGCAGATTCTAACTCCAGTTTGTAAGTCCACCAAAGTTAGTCTAGGTACCCAACTAACTCAATTGGCTGTATAGTACTGTAATTAATATGTTTATAATGCATTTTACACAAATACATAACAGCAAAAATAAAGAAAAAAGTTAATCTTCAGTTCAGTTCAGTCTCTCAGTCGTGTACGACTCTTCGCGACCCCATGAATCACAGCACGCCAGGCCTCCCTATCCATCACCAACTCCCGGAGTTCACTCAAACTCACGTCCATCGAGTTGGTGATGCCATCCATCCATCTCATTCTCTGTCGTCCTCGTCTCCTCCTGCCCCCAATCCCTCCCAGTATCAGAGTCTTTTCCAGTGAGTCAACTCGTCGCATGAGGTGTCCAAAGTATTGGAGTTTCAGTTTTAGCATCAGTCCTTCCAATGAACACCCAGGATTGATCTCCTCTAGAATGGACTGGTTGGATCTCCTTGCAGTCCAAGGGACTCTCAAGAGTCTTCTCCAACACCACAGTTCAAAAGCATCAATTCTTCGGCGATCAGCTTTCTTCACAGTCCAACTCTCACATCCATACATGACCACGGGAAAAATCATAGCCTTGACTAGACGGACCTTTGTTGGCAAAATAATGTCTCTGCTTTTTAATATGCTATCTAGGTTGGTCATAACTTTCCCTCCAAGGAGTAAGTGTCATTCAATTTCATGGCTGCAATCAGCATCTGCAGTGATTTTGGAGCCCAAAAAAATAAAGTCTGACACTGCTTCCACTGTTTCCCCATCTAACTTGAAAAGTACAGTACAACAGCTGGCTTACAGGGGTAGCATTGAGTGATTAGGAAAGATTTGCTGTTCAGTGGACAGCATGACATTCTGTGAGATGGTGAATTCAAAGTCTTCTCCATTAACTTACTGTAACATTAGCTCAGTTATAAGACAGTGAAGGTATCCTATTTCTCTACCTTAGAGAAATAGAGTTCTTCTCATATTCTCTACTGACTGGGATAGCAAAAATAAAAGAAAGGTCAGATCAGTATTTATGAACCAGCAGGCAAGCAGAAGCAGGGCTTATTTGCTCCCCAAATGAAACCAAATTTTTGGGAACTGCTGCAATGGGAGGAATTGCCTGATTAAATATGTATGAAGTTTGCCATTTATAAGGTTCATTCATTTGGGAGGCAGTGTGAGATGTTTTCTAGTTACTGAGTATATATCTGTTCCAACTATACACACTGGAACCAGATAAAGAATGTAAAAATGAGGAAAAAGATTATGTATTTCTAGAATGGCTGAAATGATTTTTCTGGTTCTTCCAGAACCTTTTTACTCCCCCGTCAAGAGGTAAAGTCAGTACTTCTGCCCCTTGAATATAGTGAGATATTTGTGACTACTTTGACTAATAGAGGGCTTCCTTGGTAGCTCAGCTGGTAAAGAATCTGCATGTAATTCAGGAGACCCCAGTTAGATTCCTGGGTTGGCAAGATCTGCTGGAGAAGGGATAGGCTACCTCTTCCAGTATTCTTGAGCTTCCCTTGTGGCTCAGCTGGTAAAGAATCTGCCTGCAATGTGGGAAACCTGGATTCAATCCCTGGGTTGGGAAGATCCCCTGGAGAATGGAATGGCTACCCACTCCAGTATTCTGGCCTGGACAATTCCATGGACAACAGTCGGACAGGACTGAAAGACTTTTGCTTCACTTCACTTGACTCATAGACTATGGGGAAAATGATCCTCCCTATTTCCCAGGCTATGTTGGAAGTGGAGATGGAACTTCCTCCTGGCTTGCTCTCTTTCTTGAGATGCTTGTGGTGATTGGAACACAACCACCAGGAATGAGGAAGTTCAGGCAATATCCAGTGGCTACTTGTTTGTGCTCTGAAGGACAGTACCAGCTAAGACTTAAAAGTGCTTTGCCCAACAGCCAGTCAACTACCAGATATGAGCGAATGAGTCTACAGATGACTCTACCTCCAAGTTGATGCTAAATAGACCAGAGATGAGCCTTCACTGCCAAAGCTAAGTAGCAAATTTATGAGCACATCATTGTTGGAAGCCACTGAAGAGATTAGTTCTGTCAGTTCAGGTGGTCTCTGATTACAATTCTGTTTTTTCCTGGAAACACCATTCTTACCAAAAGAAGATAATATCCTATCACTTTCAGGGACGGTGAGATTAAAGCTATTATCTAATCATTTTTAAAATATCTTGTGATCTTCCTCTCTGTGCATATTTAGCGTTGTGGCTAACTGTGGGACCTCTCGGGGAAGCCATAAAGGAATATTTACAATTGACACTTTTGAGGTCCTTATACCTTACTCCAGTTATACACACTTTCTCCTTGTGAAAGACATGCCAGGTCTGTGAACTGATTCAAGTGAACTGCCCAACTACTTAGGTCCTAAGAAACCAGCGATCAGACATCCATCATGAAAGATCCCTGTGGGCCAGATCATCCTGATCACCTTGCTAATGCAGCTGTTTAATGTAACTGTTTATATCCCCTCTTCTGTTTCTAAGCCATTGCTTTTTGCCACCCAAAGGGTTCAGCAGCATCTTTGAAATAGACAGCCCATTTCAAAAGTACCACATCCACACATATTTCTGGCCAACAGAATAGCTATCTTCATGCTTTTAAGATATATTGATGCTCTGAGAGGCAATGCTACTCTCAGTGATTTTGTGAAGGGCTTTTCTAATGAACTCTCTGAAGGGACATGCTTTGGAGTCCTTGGCAGTATCAGGAGAATGGATTTCAGGCTACCCATTAAAAATCACTTTGATTTTTGTAGCTTCTCAGGATGTTGGGTTCCTTAGAATGCATTATTAGTCTTAGTCTTCTTTGGTGCATTACACCTAGAATTCCTTACCCTCTAGCTTTATTTACTACCACAAATTCAGGTCAGCCAGCTTGGCAGATGTTTAGACCAATTTTCAGCTGTTTATGTAGATGAAATCTCTTCAAAATTTACCTGTAATGAGAAACTAGATTATTTTCAAGTAATTTCTGTTCCTTCTTAGTATAATATCTGAATCTATATTCATATATATATATATATAATGACTGAAGTTGAATATGTAAGATGTTCCCCACCCACCACCTCTACCCCAGTAGAGGAAACAGAATTTAACTCTTGTCTTGGGTCTGTGGATGTGAGGACCCAGCAGAATGGCTGCCTTTCACAAGGCAAGGGTCTAGTCTAGGGCACTGACAGGTGTTTATATAGGGAAGGACCGCCAGGCAAAGGGGAGAGAAAACTGCTTCCACTTTGAAAGAGGCTTAGTTCGGGCAATTCAGAGTGCTCAGAGGTATTTGAATCCTCGTGTGTCTCTGTTTCAATTTTCAGTGTTCTACTCTTTCCCTATTAGTAGTCTGAATTTTACTACAGAGACCTGGCAAGGACATCCATTCTGATGCTGTCATTTGACAGAATTTAATTATTTGCTTATCCAGCCCTGTGACTAAATAGTGAACCCTTAGTGATAAAGTGTAGTCACACTACTAGATGTGATTACACTTCTAAGAGACTAGATTTCTCTTAGTCTAGTCACAGAAAATTCCTGGTTCTCACACTGTACTTTGAGCTGTGAATTTGGGATTTTGAGTATATGATACCCTTTCTGGAGATTCTTGAGTCTAATTAGGAGACAGTTGACTCTATAGGGTTTGTATTCTTTCGGCCCTTCATACTCTTCTGTGGCAGTGGCTTCTCTGCTCTTCAGCTGGCCTGCAATTAACTCTTTATTCCTTGAAACCATAGGTGATAACCTAATTAAATGCTCAAGCACTGTGTTTCATGAGTTGGACTTTTAATACCCTCAAATTCAACCTGTCCATATAACCAATCTCAGGTTTCTGTTTTCTTAAGTACATGGTTTCTTCAGCCATGCCTGCAACTAATGCCATATCTGTCAGCATTTTGGTTGGAAATAAAGAAAGCTGCTTAGCTTGTTTAAACAGTAAAGGAATTTGTTAAAATACATTAGATAGATTATATAATCTTTGGGAATGTTATAGATGTAGGTTTTGAAGCTACACAGCCTGAGAAAATGTACAAACAGTTCCCTGAGTTCTGCCTCAGCAAACAGACCACTGCTGTGGCCATTGGGAGACAGAGCTGCAGATTGCATTGTAGACATTAGGCATGAACAGCAGAAACCCTGTTCATGTGGCTTCCTAAAGCCTGAATTTTCTCTCACTATTCTGAACAGAAGACAGATTCCTCATCATGGCTGTATCCTCATGTGGCTTATTCCCACACTGACATTTCTGGTGGCTGTTCCTGATTGGCCTAGATTAAGTCACATGCCAGTGTCCTATCTATAAAGGTGGCAGGGAAATGAGTTCTGGTTTCTAACTTTGTGAGTGAGAGGAAGGGGCTAGTTGTCTAAGATTGATTTCCTGGGGGCTGGTATCCCAGGAAGGGAGTTGACCTCATTCCTGGCAAATGATTTAGGAACTGAACATTTTTCCTCAAAAGTGGCAACAGCCCATTGCTTGAGGTAATCATCTTAGGGAGAGTGCTGAGGTAGTGAGTGAGTCAGGTCTGCGAGCCTGGATAATTCTGTGGACCCTAGGCTTGATCTTGATTATACCAGGGGATGGGTTGATGTCCCTGCTGGTGCTAGCTTACATGCCTATGGTCCAAGTAACAAGAACCTTCTTTGAAAGTTTCATGTTTGTCCTTGCTAAATCCTAGTAAACTACCCTCAGATATAAAGAACCATGGGAAACAGATTTCCTACTGTCTTTGTGAGTCTTGGGCTTTCCTGGTGGCTCAGAGGTTAAAGCGTCTGCCTGCAATGTGGGAGACCTGGGTTGGGAAGATCCCCTGGAGAAGGAAATGGCAACACTCCAGTGTTCTTGCCTGGAGAATCCCATGGATGGAGGAGCCTGGTGGGCTACAGTCCATGGGGTCGCAAAGAGTCGGACATGACTGAACGACTTCACTTCACTTTTGTGAGTCTTACTAAAAATGCTGTCCTAGAAGGTGTAATGTCTTTGATTTCTGATCATTTGTTTCTGATTTCTGTACAGGTTGACAAGGTTCATTACTGCTATAGAAAGATGATGAGCAGCCCCAGGCTTAACTTTCCACTGCAGATAAATAAACCAATCTATAATTCAATTTTATTTCTTTATATTGAGACAAATGCTAATTTTAATTTTAAATAGTTTTCTAGGGTTATGAGATTTTTATAAGTGGTTATTGAGATTCTTGATACCTCGCAACCTTTACTTCAAAATTTAGAAGATAAAAGGACAGAGAAAAAAATACACTAAAGATGGAAAAGAATAAAGGTTCTCTGGTTCATGTTCAGTGTTGTTCAGCCTCATTTTTGCAGAAGGTGGATCAATCTGTCATCAATCATTGTATAGAAATTTGTTATAAGAACCTTGACTATGGCTGCTCAGCCTGAGAGAGACAGTGGCCATGTTGCACTGTCTCCTTTACAAAATGGGACGACCCTGGCTATAGCACTATAGTCTCTGATATTTTAACCCTCCATGTGTCTGTCTATAGGTATTTAGATGTATTGTCAGTCCAATTTGGTTTAAGCTTTTGTGATTTGCTGTGGTGGAGTGAAACAAAGAAGAAATAGAGACAGAAACAGAAATGTTTGCTAGTGGTTCAAATGATGGATTTCTCAGTGGAGCAATTTGAACTGGTGGCTGTGGGTTGTATGTTAGTATTCAAATGTCCTCAATATTACCAGCTTGTGACTTAACACTTTTCATTACTTAACACTGAGATATAGTTCATATTCATATGACTATAATCTGAATGTTGATTGCCTAAAGTTTGGGTTTGTACTTGATTCACATTCCCAAATACTTATGGGGATTCCTGGAGTAAATACTACATTTGATACTTATTAACAGCATTCTTATGCTTTTAAAAATACTTTTATTGAGATTGAATTTAATCCTAAAAATACATGTAGCATATTATTATATATAAAACATTTTAAATACCATTATACTATGCATATAATTTTAGGCTTTTATGGTCAGCATTATTTTTAAAATGTGTTTATAATTTTATATATAAAATTCATTTTGTACAGATTTGTAGTATTTCAGCAGCAGCAGCATGATTTGGGATGCTACAAATGTATATTCATTCTTCAGTTGATGTAAATTTAGATTGTTTTTGACTTCTACTGTCAAAAAAAAAAGAAAAACCCTGCTCTTAAAAGTGTGTGTCTTAGGCAAGTTTCTTTCTTGAATATATAGTTAAGAATGAAATTCCTGGGTCTTCAGCCTGGCAAATGTCTTTTTTTTTTTCCCTAAGATGTTTGCACCAAAGTATGCTCATATCAGAGTATGAGATTACCTCTCATCCCCTGTTTCACATTTTTCAAGATTAGATTTAAAATTTTTGTTCACCTGACTACCACTGAAGCTCAGTGTTTTCCATATGTTTTATTTGGTCATTTGAATTTCTTTTATAAATCACTTTGCATAAAAACATTTTCTTGGGCTATTGTCTTTGTGTTATGATTTTTATAAATTCTTTATAGTCTATATTTTAATTTTGTTTCTGCTTATATGACTTAGAGCTATCTTTTCATAGTCTATAGTATGTCTTTGCACTATTTTAAAAATAGTAATGTCTAGTTTTATAATTTTTACTGGATGGATTGCTTAAGAAATCCACTTGCAAGACTTCTGGTTTAATGGTAAGGGCCTAAAGTCAGCTTTTACTCATTCTTCTGATAAACATGCAGAATAGTGAGAAATAAATGCTTTCTCTACTTCATTCAGTGAAACTAGAACAAAACTGAAACACAGACCAAAATATAGATAAAAATGGAACCAAATAATGGCGAATATCAAACCAAAGGTGCAAGAAGAGGAAAAGAGCATATACTTGTGGTTACAAGCAGAAGATAAAAAGAAAATATTTCAAAATGAGGAGCCTATCACAAAATGGAATATCTAAAGTTCTCTTTGTAAAGGTGGGAATTGTATGCAGAGATTAGGTTGAGAGTTTCCCTGTGACTAATTGTGACTGAAAAAGAAACAACAAAGACTGACCATAGTTTTAAGACGTAGTCTGTCAACGGGGATGGGTAGAGAAGGTACACTGTAGTCTAGGAAGAGTTAAAGATTGAAAGAACGTACAGAAAACTGAGCCATAATGGAAATTCCAATCAAAAGGAAAGTGGGATCTGCCCTACACCATGAATCATATGCAGATTGAGGGTAAAAACTTGCCTCCTAAAATGGTGAGTTAAAAAAAAAAAAAAGGTTTGTCACAGTATATAGTCAAAGATTATTTAAAATACAAGATTGAAGAAAAGACTGATTTACATTAATTTCAACAAAAGCAAAAATAAAATAGTTAGGAATATATTTAATAAGTGTGTAGGATCAAGATGAAGACAATTTTTAAATTCTCTGGAAAGAGCCATAATGACAGAATTAACATAAAATAGGAACATCCAAAATCATAAGGACTAGTTCTCCAGAGGTAATCTGTATACTTTATGCAATCTGTAGTTAAAGAAAATTAAGACAACAAAACTGTAACCAGTTAATAATAATGTTAATGTAAAAGTATTCAAGATTTATAAGAAAGTACTAGACATAAATAATGAGAGGGAACTAGTTCTGCTAGATGTTTATATAAAATTGGCGTATGAGTAGAGACAGATTGATGGGATCAAATGAAATACATCAGAAGTAGAATCAAATACATACCACTATTTATTTCACAATTAAAGTAACATTTCAAAACACCAGTTATAAAAGGGTGATGTCAGTACAAGTTTGGGAACAACTGATAGTCATCTGAAAAAAGTGCAAGTTGGATTCATACCTTTTACAAATTAAATCAATATGAATCAAAGATCAATGGTTAAAAAAAAAATTTGGTTAACTTGACCAAGCTATGGGAATGTTAAGGAGTAATCGATGAAGAAAATGTTTCTAAGTACCTCATTAAACTCAGAAAATACAAAAGTGATAAATTAGACTGCATAAAACATAAAAATTCAGCATAAGGAAGCCCCCATAAATCAAAACCAAAGAATAAACAGGAAAAATACTTGAAATTCATTTAGCAAAATGATGAGTGTGCCAACTTTCTCAATAAATAAGCATCCTTGTGCATTGATAAGAAAATGACACCATAGAAAAATGAAGAATAAACACAGAATTCCTAAAAAAGAAAATATGAAATGTTCTTAAATGAAAAAGATGCTCAACCTAATTAATAAGAGAAGCCATTGACATATAGCAAAGTGTTTGATAGTATTCAGTTGGTGAGAATATGAGGAAACAAACTCATATTATGCTTAAAGAAGTGTGAATTCCATCCCTACAGACTCTGTCTATAGGGATAGTTAAAATATTTATCAAATGTATCATAATTATATATCTATACTCACCTGCATACAAAAAGATTGGCAACAGATTGAATCCCATCACTAGTGGAGTGGTTAAATAGATGTAAATATATCTACATAATAAAGTAGTGTGTAAGAGTTTTTTCATCTTTGAGGCAGAATTGACAAATAAAACTTTAAGATTTAGAGAGTACATCACATTGATTTTATATGCATATACATTGTGAAAGGATTCCTCCATCTAATTAGCAAAATTTCTTTCTTATAAATTTGTTGAGAATATTTAAGCTCTACTCTTAGCCAATTTCAATTGAATAGTGTTAGTGTTATCAACTTAGTCACCATGCTTTCCATTATATCGTCAAATCTTATTCATTTTACAGCTGAAAGTTTGTAACATTTTACCAACCTCAACTTATTTCCCAACTTCCAGCCTCTGACAGCCACTTTCCTAGTTTGCTTATGAGTTTGGCTGTTTTTTAAGGTTCCACATATAAGTGATACCATGCAATATTAGTCTGTCTCTGACTTATTTCACTTAACAGAATACCCTCAAGTATCTCCATGTGGTTGAAAAAGGCAGAACTTCCTTCTTTCTCATAACTGAATAAGATTTCATTGTATATATATTTCATATCTTTATTCATTAACAGACACTTAAGTTGTTTTCCATATCTTCACTGCCATTTTGAGTACTGCGTAGCTTTTAAAAAACTGAGGAATAGATACAAAATAAGTAATTCCTCATTTTTTAAAAAGGCTATCTGTAATTTAAAATAACAGCAATAATCTAAAACAAGATAAGTAAGTTTTAAAGAAAATAGCAAAGGTACTGATATTAAAGTTTCACCTAGTTTGTTCATCACCTACCTACCACATCCCACACCCAGCCTCTGTCAACCACAAATCTGTTCAGTGTATCTATGAGTCAATGAGTTTTTCTTTCTTGATTTCACATATATTTGTCTTCTAGCTTCTTTCACTTAAGCATAATGCCCTCAAAGTCTATCCATGTTGTTTCAAATGGCATGATTTCCTTCTTTTTTTATGGTAGAATAATATTCTGCTGTAGTCCCTTGGACTGCAAGGAGATCCAACCAGTCCATTCTATAGGAGATCAATCCTGGGTGTTCATTGGAAGGACTGATGCTAAAGCTGAAACTCCAATACTTTCCACCTCATGAGACGAGTTGACTCACTGGAAAAGAGTCTGATGCTAGGAGGGATTGGGGGTGGGAGGAGACGGGGATGACAGAGAATGAGATGGCTGGATGGCATCACCGACTCGATGGACATGAGTTTGAGTGAACACCGGGAGTTGGTGATGGACAGGGAGGCCTGGCGTGCTGTGATTCATGGGGTCGCAAAGAGTAGGACACAACTGAGCGACTGAACTGAACTGGATATTCTGCTGTATGTATGGATGTACACCATATTTTCTCTATATATTCACCCATCAATGGATGTTTATTTCCATGTTTTGGCTATTGTAAATAATGCTGCAGTGAACTTGAGGTGCTTAAACCTTTTTAAGTTAGTGTTTTCATTTTCTTTGGATAAATACTCAGAAGTGGAATTTCTCAATCATATGATATTTATGCTTTTAATTTTGTGAGGAACTTTCATATTCTTTTCCATAGTAGATGCATCAATTCACATCCCCACCAACAATGTGCAAGGTTTCCCTTTTCACCACATCTTTTCCAAGGTTTGTCGTTTGTTGTCTTTTTGATAACAACCATTTTGACAGGTGGGAGGTGGCATCTCAGTGTCATTTTGATTTGCATTTCTCTAATTAATGTTGTTGAACAACCTTCTCACATACCTGTGTCTTCTCAGAAAACTTTAATGATAACTTCTCAGCTTTGGTCTTCTAGGACAAGGCAAGTCATAAAAATCTGAGTCCTCAAACTTAAACTGTGGTTACTAATTCTTTTTGGGGTCTCTCTCTCTCTTCTCTCCCTTTCCCTCTGTCCTTTCTTCCATTTTCTTTTTTACTCTTTTTTTCCTTTCCATTCTTTTGTCCTTTTCCCCTCCACCTTCATTATTTCCTTTTCAATCAGAGCACCAACATAGAAACTGATCCCCCAACATAGAAACTTCTTTCTCATCCTTTGCTTGATGATAAATTTATTCTTCCCTAACCTTTCACTGAGTCCTTTGCATTCCTCACATAAAGTAAGCATTTTGATTCCCCACTTCCTTCTTTCCAAAGGCCATAGTTTTGGTTATCTTCTTCCTCCGCAGTCGTTACACCCAAACCTTTAATTACTGCTTGAGGTCTAATGTCACTCTTGCGTTCAGCTTCTACTTAAGTTTGGTGACTCTGGGGACTTTCCTTTCTCTCTTTGAGCTTTGCTTTTCAAAGCATATTTATTACACCTTAGCCAGTGTTTCCAGGTTTTTGATAGAGCGAGGTCTTAGGTTATCTAGATTGCCATAGAGTGACAAATAGTTGTCAACATGGTATCCTTGAAGTGAGCTAATGATGTTAGCTTTGAGTCTAACACTCTAAAATGTTTGTGTGTTGTCTTTTTAAAACAGTTGTACTAACTTACCCTTAATGTATTTTATTCAGCTCTGTTTTAACTTCATATTCCTGGGCATTGTGTTTATTTACTCACATTGTTTTGATCTTATATTTAAAGAATCTTGAATTTTAGTTATGTGTTTTTAGTGTTTTGTTTTAATAATTTGACAAAACCATATAAAATTCAAGCTATACAGATATCTTGATTCTTCTCTGGAAGTGTTGTTGCACTGTATTAAAATTTAAGTTCAAGGTGCTGCCTTTTTCTCTTCTTGGAAATATTCATGTGCATAACTTTGCTTTATGCCAAATGAGAAAATGAGAGAATCTTAATCTGAATTCAGTTCAGTTCAGTCGCTCAGTCACGTCCGACTCTTTGCGACCCCATGAATCGCATCATGTCAGGCCTCCCTGCCCATCACCAACTCCTGGAGTTCACTCAAACTCATGTCCATCAAGTCGGTGATGCCATCCAGCCATCTCATCCTCTGTCGTCCCCTTCTCCTCCTGCCCCCAATCCCTCCCAGCATCAGAGTCTTTTCCAGTGAGTCAACTCTTCGCATGAGGTGGCCGAAGTATTGGAGTTTCAGCTTTAGCATCAGTCCTTCCAATGAACAACCAGGACTAATCTCCTTTAGAATGGACTGGTTGGATCTCTTTGCAGTCCAAGGGACTCTCAAGAGTCTTCTCCAACACCACAGTTCAAAAGCATCAATTCTTCGGTGCTCAGCTTAGCCTAATGTTATTGATGTACTGAACTAGAGAGATTTACATAGGGTCAGTTAAAAAGAATAAAACTGTTATATCATGGTGCATAATTTGCTGCTTTTGATAGCACTGGAAAATAACATTAAATCAGTTCCTTAAATATTTCTAAATTTATAACTGTTGCATAGTAAAGCTATTTGAATAAGGAAAAATTACTTTTAATATAAATTCAATGTGTAACAATAGCAAACTTATATTATACACTTACACTAACTGTATGTGGACATTGTTTGAAGTATTTTACATTCATTCACTTATTTAACACACATAACAGCTGCCCCGTGAAGCAGATATTATTAATCTTCCAAATTTACAGTTGTGAACACTAAGAATGAAGTAAAGTAGCTTGGTCAAGATCACCTCACTGGTTAAAGTAGAACTGAGAGACTTATACTGTCTGTATCCACAGCCTAGCACCTTAACCACATTACATTCTTTCCTTTTTTCCTGTTGCAAAACATATTATCTATGATTTATATGATTTAGACTTTACTGGATATAATGTATTGAACGGTATAGCCAATTTGAATTCTCAGCCTATTTTTGGAGAAAATTTATATTTTTCCTATAGCAAGTTCATGTTCAAACTTGTTATAAAATATCAACTTCCTTAATTCTTTAATGACATCCATATTTTCATTTTACTAAGAGCTTGATAAAACTCTTTCAAAACATGAATTTTAGCTTGGCTTATTTTTCTTGCTAAGTTTTTTTCAAATTTTTGATTTGTTTGGATTTTATAAATCCTGTTACTTAGAAAATGTAGATCTAAGAATATATTTTAGATTTATGGGCTTAGTATTATAGACTTAGAATGAACAGTAGAGATTATCCTGTATAACCATTTATTTTAAATTAATAGATAAGGAAACTGAGTCCCAGGGAAATGGACTCCGTACATAACAGAGCTGGAAACCTCTGTCTTCTGGCTTTTAGCACAGTAGAGTCATCTCAAGCAGGTGTTACATTTTAAATTTGGTTAGTAAGGAAAAAAAGAAAAAAACTATCTTTTAAAATCCCCATAGGAAGGAATGTACTATTGATTTCTGTTCTTTTAACATGGAAACACTTGGTTGTTTCTTTCAGGGAGTTCCAGTTTGTTTAGTTGGCCAATGTTTTCCTTAGAATATGCTATCTATTCTTTTGTTAGAGCAGGCTATAACAAAGGACCTGAAAATCTCAGTGGCTTAATGCAGTTAGTTTGATTTTGTTTGCATTATAGTCCAATGTTGGGTTGGTGGCTCTATAGCAAGTGATCTCTCAGGTGACCTAGATTGTGTCCATCTTGAGGTTGTATCATCTCACCATTTTGTGACTTCTAGGTCACTCTGGCATCATTTTGGCAGAATGAGAAGAAAGAGCACAGATCATTAATGAGGTGTCAGGGAGCTGGGCCCAGAGTTGGCCTTTATCCCTTCCACTCATGTTGCATTGTCCAGAGATCAGGCACATGGTTCTGCTTGCATGCAGCAGGATTTAGGTATTGTGGTCTTATCATCTTTCCAGGAAGATATTTTAATGATTTGGAAAATTTGGAACATTATTTAAGCTAATACTTACATTTATAGACCATACTGTACAAAAACTATATTTTGTGCTTGGATGCTGAGTTGTGTCTGACTCTTGTGACCTCATGGACTATACAGTCTGTGGAATTCTCCAGGCCAGAATACTGGAGCTGGTAGCTTTTCCCTTCTCCAGGGGATCTTTCCAACCCAGGGATCGAACCCAGGTCTCTGGCATTGCAGGCAGATTCTTAACTAAATGAGCTATCAGGGAAGCCAGGAAGCGATCTAAAGAGACCATAAGAAACTAGGATTTATAATCAGTGGCAAAAAGAATGATGAAATAAGGTTTATATCCTATAGGACATGCCTCCATGAACTTTGGGGTTATTTTCTCCATCAGGTAAGGGGAGAAGATCACCCTTCATCAATTTGATGTAAATGAATCCCTGATTTTATAGGGTTATAAAATGCTTAGGTCTGAATAATTTATGGATAATCTGTCATAGAAAGTTATGTCTCCTCAAGAGAGTAAAAATAATACAGTGGGATTATTAGAAAGTGTTTTATCATAATGTTAAAAAAATTATCCTTATCATTCTACCTTATTTCCAACTTTTGGATAATTTTTCCTGTTGCATTCTTTATACCCTTTAATACTTTCAAATACAAAATACTGTTGAATGTTTTACTTGGGGAAATTGTTATTATAAAAATAAGAGTAATTCTGAGGTTCTCAGATTTGTTGGATCATTCAGATTTTGGAGAGCGGTCATTATTTTTATATCATAATATGGACAGGCTCCTCCTTATCCTTACTTTCTAAGGCTTCTTCAGAGCCTCTTAGAGTAGATTAGCTTTCTTTAGGTTACCGTAAAATCAAAGAATTTGGGAGGGATTTAGCAAACATATATTCACTTTCACTACAATTGAGAAAATGGAATTCCAGGAAATTGCAAATTGTCTAAAATCTCATTGCAAATTAGTGACTAAATGGTTCTTTCCTACTAACTATCAATACATGTTTCTTCTATTAACTCATCAGTTTGAGTATCATAAATAAATGCACTAGGGCACATAATTATTGCCTAGAAAAGAGCAATATGTATCTCTTAGGGAACTAACAAAGGAGTTGAGCATGATGGTGAACTTAGAACAAAATAACCTCAGTGTGCAGTGTTGATTTCCATATTTGAATTGGTGACTTCCAGTAGAAGGAAATGGCAACCCACTCCAGTGTTCTTGCCTGGAGAATCCCAGGGACGGGGGAGCCTGGTGGGCTGCCGTCTATGGGGTCACACAGAGTCGGACACGACTGAAGCGAGTTAGCAGCAGCAGCAGCAGCAGTACTTTCTGCAGAGAATTCTGGATTTCTTAGCAGACATCCATGATCATTTAAATAAAAAATTTTCCACTGTAAGTGCCTTCAAAAGAGAAACTTTTCTGGGCATATGAAAATAATAAGTACTCATTCTAAGAATGGCTAAAGATGACAATTGCTGGTTTTTTGCATCCATCTGTTGAAAGTAAGGATCGGTGTTAGAAACACAAAAATATGATTAAATTCATTCTGATGGAGAAAATTGCAAAGTAAAAGTCATTTTTAGGAAGAAAGGGATTTTTCCTCTATTTTAATATTCTGGTTTGTAAATGTTAGACTAGAGATAAAAGCCAAGGTAAATACAATTTCAGAATCCTACAAATTTCAAATTCTACAAACCCTTCAGAGTTCTACAACTCTTGATTAATATGTGAGAAATAACATTGCAGCACTATTTACAGTAGCCAGGACATAGAAGCAACCAAAATGTCCATTGACAAATGAGTGGATCAAGAAGATGTGGTACAAATATGCAATGGGGTATTCAGTTCAGTTCAGTCCAGTTGCTCAGTCGTGTCCGACTCTCTGCGACCCCATGAATCACAGCACGCCAGGCCTCCCTGTCCATCACCAACTCCCGGAGTTCACTCAAACTCATGTCCACAGAGTCGGTGATGCAATGGGGGTATTACTTAGTCATAAAAAGGAACAAATGTGAATCAGTTGAACTGAAGTGGAGGAAACCAGAGTCTGTTACACAGAGTGAAGTAAGTCAAAAAGAGAAAAACAAATATCGGCTATGCTATATGTATATATGGAATCTAGAAAAATACTAGTGCTGACCCTATTTGCAGGGCAGCAGTGGAGATGCAGACAGAGAATAGACTTGTGGACATAGCAGGAGAAGGAGAGGGTGAGATGCTTTGAGAAAGTAGCATTGAAACCTATATATTACCATCTGTATGTGGGCATGCATGCCAAGTTGCTTCAGTCGTTTCTGACTTCTTGCAAACCCATAGACTTTAGCCCACCTGGCTCCTTTATCCATGGGATTCTCCAAGCAAGAATACTGGAGTAGGTTCCCATTTCCTTCTCCAGGGAATCTTCCTGAACCAGGGATAGAACCTGGGTCTCCCACATTGCGGGCAGATGTTTTACCATATGAGCCACCAGGGAAGACCATGTGTATAACAGATAGCTAATGGAAGTTCCTGTCTGACACAGGGAGTTCAACCCCATGCTCTGTGACAACCTAGAGGGGTGGGATGGGGTTAGGGGTGGGAGGGAGATTCAAGAGGGAAGGGATATATGTATACCTGTGGAAGAGAACTGAAATTGTGAGAAATAAGACAGCACGTTCGTGCTGCATGATTCACCTGCTCAATAGCAGGTACAAATTGTATAAAAAATGTCAATCTAAGTTCTCATTAAAGATCTCATTGAATTGATGGTAATTTCTACACTTCTCTGTTGCATCTCCACTTCCTCAACTCATTCTTGCAAAGTTTGGAACTGTCTAATCCAGAGTGAGGTATTTCAGTTCTCATGTATTTGGTGGTCATACTATCTAGGCCCACAGGGTTTCTTGCTGAAAATATTTCCTGAGGCTGAAGGCTTTGATACCTAGCATCCAGCTTCCCTAGATTTACTGAGCAAGTATTTCCTTTCAAAATATGGTCAGTTCTCATTTCTGGGAAAGCACAAATATTTGGTAGTGATACTTTTAAATCTGTCTGCTCTCTCTAATCTAGGGACTAATACCTAATATTGCTCCTCACCTCAGGAGCTTTTCTGTCTTTCTCCCCTCTCAGTGGAGAAGGAAATGGCAACCCACACCAGTATTATTGCCTAGAGAATCCTGTGGACAGGGGAGCCTGGTGGACTGCTGTCTATGGGGTTGCACAGAGTCAGACATGACCGACGTGACTTAGCCTGCATGGATGAATTGGAGAAAGAAATGGAAACCCACACCAGTATCCTTGCCTTGAGTAACCCAGAAACAGAGGAGCCTGGTGAGCTGCCGTCTAGAGGGTCATGCATAGTTGGACACAACTGAAGCGACTTAGCAGCAGCTGCAGCCCCTCTCTGTGATTATCTGGCATACTTCCCTTAAAAACCCAGGTTTTCCGGAAAGAAAGGAGATTCTTCTTCTGGAAACTATAGAGTTCAAACCCAGCCATTTTTTAATTTTTTAATGGAAGAGAAAGAAAGATACAGGGAGAATTAAACACAAATAGTAGCGCAATAGATTATCCTTCCATAACAACTTCAAAAAAAAAATTACCCTTCAGGGAATCTTTTATAACAAAGAATATAAATGTAAAACACTGATATTGCTGTCACAGATTAGTTTTGGAAAAGAAGATAAATTAGTAATATCCAAATAACTCAAATTAGGTTCAGTTCAGTTCAGTTGCTCAGTCATGTCCGACTCTTTGCGACCCATGAACCGCAGCACACCAGGCCTCCCTGTCCATCACCAACTCCCAGAGTTCACCCAAACTCTTGTCCATTGAGTCGGTGATGCCATCCAACCATCTCATCCTCTGTCGTCCCCTCTCCTGTCCTCAATCTTTCAAATGAGGGTCTTTTCAAATGAGTCAGCTCTTCGCATCAGGGGTCTAAAATATTGGAGTTTCAGCTTCAGCATCAGTCCTTCCAATAAACACCCAGGATTGATCTCCTTTAGAATGGACTGGTTAGATCTCCATGCAGTCCAAGGGACTGTCAAGAGTCTTCTCCAACACCACAGTTCAAAAGCATCAATTCTTCGGTGATCAGTTTTCTTCACAGTCCAACTCTCACATCCATACATGACCACTGGAAAAACCATAGCCTTGACTAGACGGACCTTTGTTGGCAAAGTAATGTCTCTGCTTTTTAATATGCTATCTAGGTTGGTCATAACTTTCCTTCCAAGGAGTAAGTGTCTTTTAATTTCATGGCTTCAATCAGCATCTGCAGTGATTTTGGAGCCCAGAAAAATAAAGTCAGCCACTCTTTCCCTATCTATTTGCCATGAAGTGATGGGACCAGATGCCATGATCTTAGTTTTCTGAATGTTGAGCTTTAAGTCAACTTTTTCACTCTCCTCTTTCACTTTCATCAAGAGGCTCTTTGGGTCTTCTTCACTTTCTGCCATAAGAGTGGTGTCATCTGCATATCTGATTATTATTATACTTATATTGTAATAATAATGTAATAAGAGTGGTGTCATCTGCATATCTGATTATTATTATACTTATATTGTAATAATAATGTAATAATATTGTATAATATTATACAAATTAGTTATAAAATTACATTCTACATAGAGGAAAACTTCAGTATTTAACTTCATTCTGACTGCTATATTGCTCTATGGTTTTATTATATTTGTCTTATTCATTGGGCACGATTTTCTCTTGACCCTAATAAAATGGTGAAGGATGATTGTTACTTTACATTATAGACTTATGCCTTTTGGAGCTCATCATTGTCTCAGAAAATGAGAGGAATTTCAAATGCTTGAAATGTGGGAAGAAAACCCACATCACTTGAAAATTTACGGAAAAATTATATTCTATTTATCCTGATTAGACAAACTTTCCAGATTTAACCATAAGAATCTCTCAAAGGTTCTTCCTACAGCACAAAGTTGTTTAAATTTTTTAGTTCTGTTTTTCCTGTTGTTCAGTTGTTAAGTCCTGTCTGACTCTTTGTAACCCCATGGACTGCAGCATGCCAGGCCTCCCTGTCCTTTGCTATCTCCTGGATTTTGCCCAGGTTTTTCCTAATTATATGCAAATGTGGCAGAATGGAGTCCTCTGGCTTTATTATTACCTATTCTCACATCTTTTACCCAATGCTGGGATCCAGGATGTAAAGTTTTCTTTTTCCCAAGGCTGTCTGCAAACCATCTTGTTTTTCTGCTGTATCGACTTACTTTTTGTTGTTTTGTAATCAACCTTTACATAAATTTCTTTTCAAAAACTGTTGATAAAGACTTTCTTGCAACATAAAAATTGGGTGACAAAGAATTTAATGCCAAATTCTCACATCCTTAAATTTCTGTGTGTGAATATCAGAGAAATGAATCTGTTGTAAACCCCTGTGTTACAAATCAGATTAATATCACCTCTTTATTTGATAAATATATTTTGGGGAAACATTATAGCAATATTATCTCTGGCAAATTGGAAGAAATTGTATGTGAAATCATTTTGTGCCAGCAGTGTGGTGAAAAAACTTAGTTTTTCTAAATATCTGAAGTAATGTCCATGTCATGGTTTGTTTTTAATAAACTCCACAGACATGTTCTAATTATAGTGGAATTAGGGAATTGATCTGCACCAATTCACATTTAGACCTTTGCTAAGCTCTTCACTGTTTTAATCAGAAACAGACCTTTTATTTTAATTGAGTTTGTTAGGTACCTTGATTTTCAGCTTCACCTTCCAGTTTCTCCTTTAAGGAGGTTTGCTTACTCTGTACTAATGAAAAAAAACTAATTCTTGGAGTTTTTTACTTTTCTTCCTTTGCACGCTCTTTTATTCTTCTTCATTTCTATTGAAATTATACTCATCCATTATGGTTTAGTTTGAGTCCTGTCTCTATGAGGCATCCTAGTATCTCGGCCGGGATGTGCGCTCTGTGACTTTTGAATTCTTATAGCATTGTGGTTTCTTATTTTTGCTCACTTTGAAATTATTTGAGAGTGTAATATCTCCCTCATTAGATTCTAAGCATCTCCGTAGGTGAGACACTCTTGTGTATTTTGGTACACATCCTATTGTAGTCCTATGAATAAATATATTTGTTGAATGAATTGTAAAGTGTATATATAGCTATTGCCTTCAAGGTTATCTGTAGTATAACAGTAGAGTCAAACACATAGTCAAAGATGAACAGAAGTATGTTGAAGACAAACCATTAAAAATAGATTTCTCTTCCTTCTTGCTGCAGTGTTTTCCTTCTTGTTGACTTCAACTTCTTTTTTTATATGCTTCCCACATGTAGGTAGGAAGTGCCTAAGTTAAGAGCTAGGAGTCAAAGCCTTAGTATGAGGATCAATTAGGACTTTTCTGCTTGTTTCCTGTATCAAGTTACTAATTGCATGTCTGCATTCCTCACTCCTGCTTTTCTTGCAGTTGCAGTTACTCCTTTCTTCCATGATGGACAAGGTTAGTCTTCATCTCCCTTTTGACAATAGAAAGTTGTTAACCAGCAGCCGCTGTATTGAATTCCTTCTGCCTTTTCCCATAACTTTCTTCAGAATGTGATATGCACCCCGGCTTTTACTACCTACTCTTCCCTTACTTGGAAAGCCATGTATTGCTACCCCAGCTTTAAATTTAACAGCGGGTGAGCATAAGAAGCTGAGAAGAGTGAGGAAAGGTGCCTCAGTCAGAAAAATGGCAATTATACCCTGAAACAGATTTTATGGGTGATGTCATAAGTCTCAGAAATGAGTAACTTACCATATGGCACTTAAGTGGCAGAATTCCTCTGTACCCTTATTAGGGAGAGAAAATAATTAAATTCCTTTAACATACACTGCTGTCTATGAATCAGTACCTACTGTAGAGCAAAGGGAACTCTACTCAATATTCTGTAATAATCTATACGGGAAAAAAAATCTGAAAAACAGAATGGGTATATGTATATGTGTAACCAAATCACTTTGCTGTACACCTGAAACTAACAAAACTTTGTAAACCAACTATACTCCAATATAAAATAAAAATTAAAAAATTAGTAAAATCCTGTTCAGTTCAGTTCAGTCACTCAGTCATGTCTTACTCTTTGCAACCCTATGGACTGCAGCACACCAGGCTTCCCTGTCCTTTACCAACTCCTGGAGCTTGCTCAAGCTCATGTCCATTGAGTCGGTGATGCCATCCAAACATCTCATCCTCTGTTGTCCCCTTCTACTCCTGCCTTCAGTCTTTCCCAGCATCAGGTTCTGTTCCAATGAGTCAGATATTTGCATCAGGTGGTCAAAATATTGGAGTTTCAGCTTCAGCATCAGTCCTTCCAATGAGTATTCAGGACTGATTTCCTTTAGGATGGACTGGCTTGATCTCCTTGCAGTCCAAGGGAGTTTCCAGAGTCTTCTCCTACACCACAGTTCAAAAGCATCAAGTTTTTGGCACTCAACTTTCTTTATAGTCCAACTCTCACATTTATACATGACTACTGGAAAAACTATAGCCTTGACTTGATGGAGCTTTGTTGGCAAAGTAATATCTCTGCTTTTTAATATGCTGTTGGTCATAACTTCTTCCAGGGAGTAAGCGCCTTTTAACTTTATGGCTGCAGTCACCATCTGCAGTGATTTTGCTGCTACTGCTGCTGCTAAGTCGCTTCAGTCGTGTCTGACTCTGTGCGACCCCATAGACAGAAGCCCACCAGGCTCCCCTGTCCCTGGGATTCTCCAGGCAAGAAAACTGCAGTGATTTTGGAGCCCCCCAAAACAAAATCTCTCACTGTTCCCATTGTTTCCCTGACTATTTGCCATGAAGTGATGGAACTGGATGCCATGATCTTTGTTTTCTGAATGTTGAGTTTTATGCCAACTTTTTCACTCTCCTCTTTCACTTTCATCAAGAGGCTCTTTAGTTCTCTTCACTTTCTGCCATAACGGTGGTGTCATCTGCATATCTGAGGTTATTGATAATTCTCCTGGCAATCTTCACTCCAGCTTGTGCTTCATCCAGCCCAGCATTTCTCATGATGTACTCTGCATGTAAGTTAAATAAGCAGGGTGACAATATACTGCCTTGATGTACTCCTTTCCCTATTTGGAACCTGTCTATTGTTCTATGTCCAGTTCTAACTGTTGCTTCTTGACCTACATACAGATTTCTCAAGAGTCAGGTAAGGTAGTCTGGTATTCCCATCTCTTGAATTTTCCAGTTTGTTGTGGTCCACACAGTCAAAGACTTTGGCATACTCAATAAGCAGAAATAGATGTTTTTCTGGAACTCTCTTGCTTTTTCAGTGATCCAACGGATATTGGCAATTTGATCTCTGGTTCCTCTGCCTTTTCTAAATCCAGTTTGAACATCTGGAAGTCCACGATTCATGTACTGTTGAAACCTGACTTGGAGAATTTTGAGCACTACTTTGCTAGCGTGTGAGACGAGTGCAATTGTGTGGTAGCTTGAGCATAATAAAGTCCTGTAGACTTCAACAATTAGAAATGGCTTTTACTCAAAAGTGTTAACTTTCTGAGTTTTTCAAGTTCCTAATGAGTAGATGTGATGATGATATTACTTTTATGTTAGCTGACTCAAAGAGGCACTAGATCTGCTTATATGCTTTAGAGTTAGAGTGTTTGCATGCTTTCCTGCAAATGTTCCAGGAATGGAAGCTCCCTATATTAGAGAGGCTTCAGCAGTAAAGTTTAGGCAATCTAATAAGAAATAAATTGCATGATGTGTACAGTGGGAAATTAAAAAAAAATTTCAAAACTGTCTTTTTTGTTTTTTGCAGGAGATGGAGTTTATCCTGAAGATCACGGTTCTTTAGTTTTTAGATGGTAAGTCTTCCAGGAAGTTGATGTGTCTAATCATAGAAATTGTACCATTTTAATAGTCTTTTCTGTGTGCTTTGGAACAGCTACCAAATTTCAAGCCAAATGGAATATATTTTTAGGAGGTTTGAGGATAAACCTTCATGTAGTCACATATATATATATATAGCAAAGTGAGCAGATGGCTTATTATATGGATGTCATGATGGGTATTTTTTGCTTTGATATGTTACAGCAATGGTTTTGAAGATAAAGTGCCATCAGCCAAACGCTGGAAAAGCTTGCTTTTCACATTTATTCTTTGGTTTTCTGAGTATTGGCAGTGAGTTTACAGTGCTGAACTCACCTTTGCTAGTGTATAATTTTCTTGTTCAATACTAAATTCCACTGGGTGAAGAATGGCCAAGTGGAAAAAATTCATTTCTATTTGTACAATGTTTTACAATTAAAAATTTATTTCAAAACAATTTCTTTTGATATTTTAAAAAACCTGGCAAGCTTGAAAAGACAGGGAGAGCTGCTGCTTTTACCTATCAAATAACTGAAGCCCAGATAATTGTGATGTGCTTAAGATAAAATATAGCATGTGGAAACAAAAAGAAAAACAGGAAAGGAACAACTGTCCATGAAGGCATTCTTGACTTCTTCCTGCTTCTGCTGGACCATAAACTCCTTTAGGACAGAAATCTTATCTAACTTTTTTAACTTTTTATTTTACATTAGGGTATATATAGCCTATTAACAATGTCATGATAGTTTTGGGTGAACAACGAGGGACTCAGCCATACATATACAGGTATTCATTCTTCCCCAAACTCTCCCCCCTATCCAGGCTGCCACATAACATTGAGACAATACCTCCAGCCCTGATTTTTAATAATTTTGTTGAGTAAATAAATGAATAAATTAATCCTTTCTCCACCATTAAAAAAAAAAAGGCACAGATAGAATTGACTGTTCGTTCATATTTGTTTCATACTGAATGTTTTCTTCTTTCTCTCTGTCCCTCTTTCCACCTTTCCTCCCTATGTCTCTTCTCTTTTCTCTCCTTCATTTCTTTCTCCCCAGCCCCTTCATTTTTTAAAGCTTTTTAAAGATTGTCTCCATTGCTTTTTTAAAAAAATTATTTATTTTAATTGGAGGCTAATTATTTTACATTATTCTATTGGTTTTGCCATACATTGACATGAATCTGCCCTGGGTGTACATGTGTTCCCTATCTTGAACCCACCTTCCACCTCCCTCCCCATCCCATCCCTCTGGTTCATCCCAGTGCACCAGCCCCAAGCATCCTGTATCATGCATTGAACCTGGACTGGTGATTTGTTTCACATATGATAATATGTCTAGATCTTAGCACAGTGTCTCACATAAAAGACAAAATTTATTAAATGAGAGAACAAATAAATCTAATATCCTGTTCACAGCTCTTTACCCTGGAAGATAATTTCTCCCGAGCAAATGTAATTCCTAACTATCTACATTCATTAACTGTTGCTCATTCTGCAAAACATGCTGTCACAAATTCCAGACCTCTTTATTATAAAATACAACACAGGTCACATTGGGATGGATGGTAAACGAATAGCAACAAGTGAAAAATCACTGAGGAGCATTGCAATTTGTTCATCAACTCTGCTTCCTCTCTTTTGGGTTTATGCAGCTTGGATTATCTCTCTTGCAAATCAGTCTCAAATGGCCTGAAAAGGGTTGAGTAATCTGTTCGTTCTTTGACTATATTACTTACTTGAGATCCACACTGAGGACAACTTGAGCTATGATGAACAGTTGGAATCTTATTTAGGAAAGTAATTATGACTCATCTTATTAGTGATTGTTAAGTATTGATACAATCTTCCTTTTGACATTTATTCTTCCTCTGAGTTCCTAGGGGAACTTATTTTCTGTATCACTCATTTGGCACTTATTTGCTGTATTAAAAGTCATTTAGCTTTTCCTTTTTTATTCCTTCCAGCTGTAATTTAGTTAGAAGCAGAAACAGTATGCCAGTCAGTGAAGGAAGGAAAGAAAGGGGAAAAATAAAGCTTTGGGGGTCATAGATGGCATTTAATACTGTCTTTTCCAATTAATAGCTGCTTGAATTTAGGCATGTTATTCTTTTCAAAGTGGAACTAGTCATTAAAATCCTATGAGATTGTTGTGGAATTAAGCTGTCAATTTTATATTTAAAGATGACCTCAAAACAAAGATGGAAGTAGCGTCTCTAAATATCTAGCTCTTGTGTGTGAGTGAATTTCCATAGGAGTGGGAGCTACTTTGAGTGATGAAAGAAAAGACCACCCTCGTATGAAATCATAAAAAAATAGTAGACATATGTCTAGTTTTCTGGTCCATACAGAAAAGGAAAGAGGTGATAAGTAGTCCAGTTTCAGGAGAGTTGAAGATATGCTTTTGAACAAGTCTAGTCTGTGTGTGAAAGGCTTCCTGGCTGGCTCAGTGGTAAAGAATTCGCCTGCCAATGCAGGAGACACAGGTTCGATTCTGGGTTGGGAAGATCCCCTGGAGGAGGAAACAGCAACACACTCCAGTATTCTTGCCTTGGAAATCCCACAAACAGAGGAGCCTGGCAAGCTACAGTCTGTGAGATCACAAGAGTTGGACACGACTTAACGACTAAAACAACAACAACAGACAGTGTGTGAGTAATAACCTTCTTGGTGAAAAGTCTGCTTTTTGAAGCCAGAACAAGCTGTCAGTCCGTGGCAACTCTGATGGTGGTCAGTGCAGTGAGGGCGGCAACGGGGAGGCAGAAGAAGCTTGAAGATAGCTTGGGAAAGGGGCGGTAACATGGAGAAGCAGTCTCTGGAACAGAGTACAATGATCTTACTAGATCCTGGGGTTAACATCATAGCCAGAAGAACTTTAGAAGCCACATCTTCATTTAATAAAGTATTAAACTGGGTGGCAAAGAGTCGGACATGGCTGAGTGACTGAACTGAACTGAACTGAAACTGTGAGCAGCAAAAATGATGACCAACAAAAAAGTGACTTGCATATTTTTTTTCAAGTAATAAGAATTCCAAAATAGTCAAAGTTAGGCTCAGTTACTCAAAATTCCTTTAGGGGACCTAGTTATTGTCTGTCCTTCCTTCTAGATATTCTACATGGGTGACTTTTTCCTCATGGTTTCAAAATGAATGCTGAACCTATTGTTTTTGTTCAGTAGCCAAGTCGTTTCTGACTCTTCACAACTCCATGGACTGCAGCATGCCAGGCTTCCCTGTTCTTCACTATCTCCTGGAGTTTGCTCAGATTCATCTCCATTGAATTGGTGATGCCATCCAACCATCTTGTTCTCTGTTACCCTTTCTTCTCCTGGCCTCAGATCTTTCCCATTATCAAGGTATTTTCCAATGAGTCAGCTCTTCACAGGTAGCCGAAGTATTGGAACTTCAGTTTCAAAATTACTTATTCCAGTGAATATTCAGAGTTGATTTCCTGTAAAATTGACTGATTTGATCTCCTTGCTGTCCAAGGGACTCTCAGGAGTCTTCTCCAACATCAAAATTTGAAAGCATCATTTCTTCAGCTCTCAGCCTTCTTTATGTTCCAACTCAAATCTGCACATGACTACTGGAAAACCCACAACTTTGACTATATGGACCTTTGTTGGCAAAGTGATGTCTCTGTTTTTTAATACATTGTCTATATTTGTTATAGCTTTTCTTCCAAGGAACAAGTATCTTTTAATTTCATGGCTTCAGTGCCTGTGGGTCTTGCATTAAGGATCTGGAAAGGTAGAATGCAGAAGAGCCAAACTTATTATTTTCCAATGGACTTATTTATTTTTCAACCAAGAAGAGAAGCCCTTCCCAAAGATATTCACTTATAGGACTATCTGGGACTGTCATGTGACTTCCTTTGGATGAAAGCAAAATTAACCATTTAGGTTTCCAGGCTCATTGAGAGAGGACAAGAGCAAGAGGGATTGGTTGGGAACAAGTGTAGAGTGAAAAAATCACTTTTGCTACAGAGTCCAGACATTACTGATCTGGATGGGACAAAATGCTTGTTAGGGGTTGGTGTGGATCAGGTGGGTTTCTCCTTATTATGCTGGCATGGAAACTGAACATAAAGAAATTGATTTCCTTGCCATTGGAAATAGGTTGCCTGCCTACATCTGTTGCATTGCTGATGAATGACTCAATAGGTGCAACCTACTTAAACATTTCTATAAGGTTTAAGGCATAATATAGTGACATAGTATCAGATACAAAACAATTGTTCAAAGCATGAGCTCTCTTTCTCCCTATTTTTGTGTTTCTGGAAGCCTCTTCTCAGTGTCCTTTTGGTGGTGAGAACAGAAGTACACTAAATTAGCTCAAGGAAAAGTGAGGTTACCCCTGTTTAATCTCTGCCTCTTTTATTTCCCACTGTTTCATTGTGGACCAGATTTCTCTGCACATGGAGTTCCAGCCAGGTTTCCAACCAGGTCCCCACTGTACAACTTTTCCTTTAGCTTGGTTCAGATTCTACGAATAAAATGAAAATAATGTATGCTCTTCTTTCTTCATTTGTGATCAAGTATAAAGTTTTATACAAATGTCTGTTGGATGTTCTAGCTATTTCCTATTATCCGTTCTTCTTTTCCTTCTTAGAAATAACCTCTATTTTCAGTTGAGCATATTGTCCATGAGGTAAAAGTCTACCCATCCCATTTTGCCCAGCAATCAGGGCTCTGTCATGTGACAAAGTTTTAGCCAATGAGTTTTTATTTTTATTTTGTTATTAAAAAAAATTTTTTTTTCCAATGTGGAACATTTTATAGTCTTTATTGAATTTGTTACAGTATTCCTTCTATTTTATTAATGTTTTGGATTTGGGGCCATGAAGATTGTGGGATCTTAGCTCCCCAATCAGGGATCAAACCAGCACCCCCTGCATTGGAAAGCAAAGTCTTCACCACTGGCCCACTGGGGAAGTCCTATCAGTGAGTTTTAGATGAAAGTATTATGGGTGACATTTAGAAAATCTTAAAGAGGGTCTGTCACCTGGGTTAGGATATGGTATGTGGAATTCGGGCAGTCTTCTTGGACTAACAGAATGGGGGCTTTGGCTAAGGGATGGGGGAGAGTAGCTGAGAAACTCATGGAGCTATCATCCCAGGTTTTACTTATGAAATAAAAGGATATTATTATTTAAAATCCTGCTGGAAATTCTCATTACTAACCACACTGACAGCCTAAGAAGTAGTACAGAAATGATAGGATGGTCAGCATCTAAAGCTGTAAGCTAGAGAATTTTTCTCTGAGGCAGGAGCAGCTGGTGCTGTAACAGCTGCTGTTGATGGTGATGAGTGGTGTGTAATGACAGTTTAAGACAAGATGCTCCAGCACAGTGAAAAGAAATTCTCCAAATGTGAATCCCTTGGCACAAAAATAAGAACTTATAAACTCAACCTTTGTGGCTGAGTGAAAAGAAGGTAAAAATTCTGGCCTGTCATTAATCCTAGAGATGAACCATAAATTTAGGATTCATTAAGTACTGGATACTTTATTTTAGAAATGTTTGTCTACTGTCATCACCATAATTTTTGAAGGAACATATAATTTAACAAAGATTGGATTCATGTCTTTCTTATTCATTAAGGCCTGTGTAATTTAAATATGCATAAAACATTTGCCCAAGGAATATTTTTTAGAACCTTTAAAGCTTTATAGCTTGAAAAAAAAAATACTGAGGTTATTTTTCCCCCAAGGGGAAAATGCATTAAAAATATTTTGGAACATGATATTTAACTGAATTTTAAATGTGGCAAAATATTATTTTATCTACAGTTGAACTGACTTATCCTTCAACTGCTGACTTAAGTTTTTGCATTTCCACATCTCAAGGGGCTTCTTTATATTTACACATACAGTTTTAACAGGTAGCTATTAAATGCATATTTAAAGATGTAAGAAAGGGCTCTACTTGGGAAAAATGCATATTTTTTCATAAGCTTTTTCACTCCTGAGCATCTTAACCAGACTATTTAGGAACATTTTATTGCTTTGTTATAAAAAAAAAATGCTTTAGGATGGAGGAGTCTATGACTAGTATTGTTTCTGGAGTCCCCCTTTGGGATTTTGGACTTTCCTTGTGGCCCATACGGTAAAGAATCCACCTGCAGTGAGGAAGAGCTGGGTTTGATCCCTGGGTTGGGAAGATCCCCTGGAGAAGGTAATGGCTACCCACTTCAGTATTCTGGCCTGGAGAATTCCATGGACTGTATAGTCCATGAGGTTGCAAAGAGTCAGACACGACACAGGGTGTTTCACTTCACTTGGGATTTTAGACCAGTGCTGGCAATAATAACTGAATACTTGCTACTTATTAAGAAGGAATATAAACATTTTACTGCCAAAGTTCTAGAGAACTATGGAATATTATATTTTTCTTTTCATTGAGGGGTCTTATTTTTCTTTTTTTTTTAATGTGACACAGTTGCTCTGTTCTTTCAGTCACTACATGGCTCTTATTTTGTCTAACCAAATCCACTTAAGAATCTACTTCCTCCTTGTTTCTTAAGCTTCATTATATACTAAGAGTTCAAGAATGAACATTTGATTCAGTTATTCAACACTAAATTCTCTTATTGTATCTCAAATACTGAGGAATAGGCTGAAATCACTTTCCATGGTATAAATTGGATTTGTGACTATTGTCATAAAAATCAGGCTTTTCTGTAAGTTCCATTCAATAGCAGCAGTCAGCTTATTTTGTGTACTACTCTCTCCTCAGCACTGAGAGCATTGTCTATTCCATTGTAAGTGCTTGATATGTATTTATTTAATGAATCAATTAGATATTTTGGTTGGAGATAAGAGAAATACAATTCAAGCTAAAAGGCAAAAGACGTTTGGTCAAGGAATCTTCCTAAGTGAGCAGAGGGAGACTGTAAATTGGCCCCAAGTAGGGTTAATGTTAAAAATAATTAATAAGCTGAGTTACACAGATACACACCAATCAGTGTGAATACTGATTTTAGCTGGCAGCTCTTGGTTAAGGCTATGCTGACTTAATTTGCCCTGGCTTCAGGAATGGCTGGAAATAGGGTCTTAGATACTGATAGTACTGTTTCTGTCTCGTGATTTTTTTGTTTGTTTGTTCATTTTATCTTTGTCCCCTTATTTCCGTCCCGCTAGAGTGGCTCAGGCCTCATGGCTTCTGACAGCTGGAGAAGTTCACACATATAAACTGTGATTGGGCAGAAACAGATTTTCTTACAGGTTCTGTGAAAATTTCCAGGGAGGGAAGAGAGCAGATGAAATAATAGGTGACCATTTTAGTAGTTTGCCATGAAAACTTTGACAGTGTGTTTCTCCAAAATAGAAAACTGTCAAAAGAAGACATCTAAGAATCCAAAAACTTACTTTACGCAGTAGTTTATTTTGGTAAAGACAAAGCTCATCAAATATCCTTTTGCTCTCCTGCATTCCAGTCTCCCTTGCAGTCAAGCTCGGACCATGTGATTAGTTTGGACTAGTGGTTTGACACGGATGCTTTGGTGTGACTGGGCCAAGTCATTGGTGACTATGCACATTCTCCAGCTCCTTTGTACCCTACCATGGAGATCCTGAGTCCATGGTGTTCCATATGGTGAAGCTTCAGACTTGGGGAGGGCCACCTGTCC
Organism: Moschus berezovskii; assembly: GCF_049115385.1. Taxonomy (NCBI): domain Eukaryota; kingdom Metazoa; phylum Chordata; class Mammalia; order Artiodactyla; family Moschidae; genus Moschus; species Moschus berezovskii. Next base: position 128,427,320 of record NC_142460.1, on the reverse strand, counting down.
TATGTCAGATCTGTATTAGGTTGTGCAAAGGCAGTAAACTTCTACTCAAGTCCCTAAAATTGTGGTGGTTTTCTATTGTGGCATCTACCATTCATTGCCTTGACAAATAGGTTTGTTTTAATATGGTTTACCAGAAGGAGTGGAAACTTTGGACTGAAGAGAATTTAGATTAAAATCCAAGCTCTACCATTTACTGTGATGTGATAAACTCTGGGAGTTGGTGACGGACAGGGAGGCCTGGCATGCTGCAGTCCATGCGGTCACAAAGAGTCAGATACCACTTAGCAACTGAACTGAACCGATCTTAGGCTAGTTCTTTGCTTTCTTTGAGCTTTGGTTTTCTCATCAGTAAGATTGGGATGATAATACTGCTAATTTCATACAGTTGCTGTAAATATTAGATATAGTGCTGCTGCTGCTGCTGCTGCTAGGTCACTTCAGTCGTGTCCGACTCTGTGCGACCCCATAGACGGCAGCCCACCAGGCTCCCCCGTCCCTGGGATTCTCCAGACAAGAACACTGGAGTGAGTTGCCATTTCCTTCTCCAAAGCATGAAAGTGAAAAGTGAAAGTGAAGTCACTTAGTCTTGTCCGACTTAGCGACCCCATGGACCTTTCTAAGAAGTTCTTAAAATTAAACTTAGAAAAAGGTCAAAAGCTCTTTTAAAATCCTCTTGAGAAAAGGATGGTATGCCCTGGAATGCTTAATAAATGTCTGCTGAAGATATTGACCTACCACTGGTGATAAACTTGATTATTCAGATCCAGACCTCTCCTATTTTAAGTGTGATGTTATGAAAAAAGAGTGGGAAGATTTTCAGACTACTTTTAATGTCTTCATCAAAAATATGAAATTAATTCAAAAATGCAATATGTAATATTGGAAGTATACAGGGGTACATGGACCTGGCTTGTTTCCTGGGTTAACTATCCTTTGAGTCCTAATTCTACTTCTCTTATGAAAAATTTAAGTTTAATATCCTGCAGACTTTTTTTTTCCCCTTAAATGACTGAAAACTAAATGTTCCAATGTATGAGCTGGTTTTTCAATTTAGGTACTGAAACACACTCAGTTATATAGGTCCCAATTAAAAAGAAAAAGAAAGACCTTCATTATGCAAAGATTAAGTCCCAAAGGAGAACATTACCACATAACCCTTTATCAAGGGAGCTACTCTATTGACTTGAATAAGCTGGCCTCACACACAGCAGTGTAACATGAAAGTTCCCCTCTGTTCTATCATGTTCTTTATGTAAAATCTATATAAAATGGGAGTACTTCCTCACACAAAATCCTGAGCAACATGTTTCTAATAATCATACACATTTTATTTCTGACAAGTCTCTGGGATCAGGAAACAGCCATGGCAGATTGCAAGCTAGTCTATTTTTTCCATCAGTGATGCAAGATTTGCAAATATTAAGTATGACTTTTTACATCTTACATAAGGTGCAACACTGGTGCCCAAGAAACTTCTGTACGAAAAGCTCTAGTCAAGTGAGAAGAGCCTAATCCTTGAGTCTTCTAGCCAAATACCTTCATTTGACTTCACCTATCTTATGTCCAGGGACGGGGGAGCCTGGGGGCTGCCGTCTCTGGGGTCATACAGAGTCGGACACGACTGAAGCGACTTAGCAGCAGCAGCATCTTATGCTTAGAAAATCTTCTAAGCATTTCCTTAACTTCTTGGAAAGCAAGAAAATCTACTGTAGCATACTTCTTTCCAAGAGATTTGTCAGGTCCTCAAAACTAATTTTAAGCAAGTATCATATTTAAATGATATAAGCCAGAATATAAAATTACACTGAGATATAAATATTTTCACTTTAAAAGTTTCAATTTTTTTAACTATTTAAATCTAATATACAATTAACACTTCTGTAAATTACAATTTAAAGAGGACCCACTCTTGTTCTTTAAAAGTTATACAGTGACTAAGAAGCCTGGCTCTGGACTCAAATCTAGCCTCTGCCACTTACTAGTAGGATGATTTAGGCAGTTCACTTAACCTCTTTGAGCCTCAGCTTTTTCACATGTAAAAGGGGAATAACAAGAGTGTAGAGATAGGATTATAAAGATTTATATAAAGTGACATAGGTAAAGTGAACTTTGCCTAGAGCTTGATAAGCATAACTGTAGCATATATAAACACATAAATGACCTAACTATATCGAACGGATAGCCTAGATAACTGAATCTCACCAGAAATTTTCATTAGAGGCCAAACTTCATACCTTTTGTGTATACCAGTTTCTTCTTTTTTCTTTCCAGGTCACTCCCTTGTTATGGTTAATACTTAATAGTCCAATGGCCTGTCCAATGGCCTATCCAATGCAAATCTAAATGGTTACATCACAAACATCAAACTGAAGTGACTATGTTTAACCCAGTATTCTGAGAAAGGGGAACCAGAAACTACACTCTGGAACATTACACTGCTATATGCCCTATAAAGGTAAGCACCTTCCAAAGGAAAAAATACATTTACCATGTGGTTGAGAAAATTATTTCACAGTCATTCATGCACCATTTTTTGAAAACAAAAAGGCTTAAAGTGAGCACTTCAAACAAAAAAAAAGTTAAACTTGAACAGGAAATTGCCTTTATCACTGATCTTTTCTTAGAGTATGACATTATTTTTTAAGACCCAAGGTTTGAAATTTTACTTTTCAAAGTTTTATAGTATATAAAGATAAATATAAATGAAAATGAAAACTGACCTCTAAAATACTGGAAATCTTAGAAATAGTCACTAGTGTGAGGCCTAACACACATAGAAACTGTATTTCATTGATTTTTATTTCACTGCTGTTATCATCATGGGATTAAAACAGTCCATTAAGTGGGCAAATTGTTTTTAAAAGAAAAGACAATTAATTTTTAAATTCTGAAAGGGTTAGCATGCACTAAAGAAATCCTGGGTAAATTTCTGGAACAAATTTCAGATCAGCACTGTCCAATAAAACTTTCAGTGATGGAAAGGTTTTGTTTCTGGGCTGTACAGTGGGGCAACCACTACCTACATGTGGCTACTGAGCACTTTAAATGTGGTTAGTGTACTTGAGGAACTGAAGTTTTTTTTATTTTATTTTATTTAATTTTAGATAAGTGAAGTTTAGCCACACGTGGCTAGTGGCTGCCATATTGGGCAGTGCAATTTTAGATTTTTCTGACACATACAAACAAAAACATATTTACTGACTTAAAACCAGTCATCTGAATTCTAGAAGAATCTGTCAGTTTTTTTAAAAAGGGGGGCTTAATAAAATAGGGCCTGTTATTTATTCTCAGGAAACAAATGCATTAGTTTCATTCATTGTTGCATCTCAAGATAAAAATGAAGTGGGCAGTACTGAAGGAGAAAGGGGACTCGGTGCAGACAGCATAGAGATTTCCACCAACATCAAACCTGAAATAAGGGCTGATTGCAGCAAGAACGTTTCTATGACAGGAAAATGTTTTCCCGTGATCCACTTCCACTACAATGTCTGTCAGCTGTCCTTCATCATACATTGTTTTGAGTTTCTTAAGAATACTGCAAGCATGGAAGGGGTCCATGGCATCGCTGACTGTGTCTGAAGATGGTATTCCATTCGGTGTTGGGAAAGACTTACTTAAATATAGTAATGCATATAAAACATCTAACTCAGTGGATGGCGTAATAATAGCTAGCATTTATATGTATCAGGCACAGGAAGGTAAATTCTTACAGTAACATATTTAATTCTCAAAATAGCCATACATTGGAGCCATTATCATTATTATTCACATTTTAATTGAGACAGAGTGAGTTTGGGTGATTTAGTTAGGTCATGTAGCTGAGATTTGCTCCCAAGTAGCCTGGTATTACAATTAGCTTTCTAAACTAGTGCCTCTTGTGGAGTATTTTTATAATGAAGTAATTTTGATTCCTTAAATATGGGTAATGGCAGAAGTATAGAAAGGAAAGGGCTTTTGGAATACAGTCTGCATTTGAATCTTGTCTCTAGCATGGACTAATCAAGTGGCAATGTAAGTTAATCTAACATTTTAGTTTCAGCTTTTTCATTTGTAAAATGTCTAATATCAGAGTGAGACTTATCTTTGACTGTTTTGAGTCTTCAGTGAGGTTATGTTTGTTATATATGTAAAGCACCAGGAACATTAAATGGTGAGAGTGGAGTTTGGTTCCCTTCTCTGGTTATTCTCTGAGTGCAGTAGAAAATACATAATGTGTTGACTTCTCCCTGGAAGAATCAGTCACATGAAGGGAAAAAAAGTATGAACTTTTATTCATTAAATGTGCTCATATTAAAATGTGATGTGATTACCTATTTCTATTAGAATTCTCATTCTATCCATATGGCTGCATATCTAAGCAGCCCTTTAATTACCTTACCTAGTCAACAGAGACACAGAAAATGCTCCTTGAGCAAATCTGAAGCAATGCAAGGGAAGCAGCTTGCCTTGATGGACAGGTAGCTCTTAAAGAGACCCTCATCTCTCTTTTCTCTGTGTTCTTTTTCTTTTATATAGAATTTACCTTTTAATTTATGATACTGTTGCTTTAGTACAAAGGGATTTGATAGAAACAAGGATTAGAACTTGAGGGAATGTTCTAGATTATCTGGCCTAATAATGCCAAAGAATGCTCAAACTACCGGACAATTGCCCTCATCTCACACGCTAGCAAAGTCATGCTCAAAATTCTCCAAGCCAGGCTTCAGCAATATGTAAACCGTGAACTCCCAGATGTTCAAGCAGGTTTTAGAAAAGGCAGAGGCACCAGAGATCAAATTGCCAACATCCGCTGGATCATGGAGAAAGCAAGAGAGTTTCAGAAAAACATCTATTTCTGCTTCATTGACTATGCCAAAGCCTTTGACTGTGTAGATCACAATAAACTGTGGAACATTCTGAAAGAGATGGGCATACCAGACCACCTGACCTGCCTCTTGAGAAACCTGTATGCAGGTCAGGAAGCAACAGTTAGAACTGGACATGGAACAACAGACTGGTTCCAAATAGGAAAAGGTGTACGTCAAGGTTGTATATTGTCACCTTGCTTATTTAACTTATATGCAGAGTACATCATGAGGAACGCTGGGCTGGAAGAAGCACAAGCTGGAGTCAAGATTGCTGGGAGAAATATCAATAACCTCAGATATGCAGATGACACTACCCTTATGGCAGAAAGTGAAGAGGAACTCAAAAGCCTCTTGATGAAAGTGAAAGAGGAGAGTGAAAAGGTTGGTTTGAAGCTCAACATTCAGAAAACAAAGATCATGGCATCTGGTCCCATCACTTCATGGGAAATAGATGGAAAAACAGTGGAAACAGTGTCAGACTTTGTTTTTTTGGGCTCCAAAATCACTGCAGATGCTGATTGCAGCCATGAAATTAAAAGACGCTTGCTCCTTGGAAGGAAAGTTATGACCAACCTTGATAGTATATTAAAAAGCAGAGACATTACTTTGCCAACCAAGGTCCGTCTAGTCAAGGCAATGGTTTTTCCCGTGGTCATGTATGGTTGTGAGAGTTGGACTGTGAAGAAGGCTGATCGCCGAAGAATCGATGCTTTTGAACTGTGGTGTTGGAGAAGACTCTTGAGAGTCCCTTATACTGCAAGGAGATCCAACCAGTCCATTCTAAAGGAGATCAATCCTGGATGTTCATTGGAGGGACTGATGCTAAAGCTGAAGCTGCAATACTTTGGCCACCTCATGCGACGAGTTGACTCACTGGAAAAGACTCTGATGCTGGGAAAGGTTGGGGGCGGGAGGAGAAGGGGACGACGGAGAATGAGATGGCTGGATGGCATCACCGACTCTGTGGACATGAGTTTGAGTGTACTCCGGGAGTTGGTGATGGACAGGGAGGCCTGGCGTGCTGTGATTCATGGGGTCGCGGAGAGTCGGACACGACTGAGCGACTGAACTGAACTGAATGTTGCTATTAAGGCCAGTCAACTTGTGAGTTGCTTAAGGAGAGAAGGCTGATGGGCTGTGCAGCAAATACCCAGGTCTTCACTACTCGTGTTCTCTCCAGAACCACATTTCCTCTCAATTGTTAGCTATTATAAATCTTCTGGGTAAATATCCATTGAGGTCCTTAAAGGTATTTTGGAGCTCCAAAATTTGTCTACTGTTCTTTGGCTCAAAGGGACCCATAGGGACTCATCTTAGAGATTAGTTCCAAATACCATTAAAATGTATTAAATGCTGAAAAGCATGCATTTATTTCATACATGCACAGAATACAAGCCAAAAAATGATTGCCTGTATCTTCCACAAAACCTGGAAAGGTTTCTGTTATAATCTCCAGCTTGATATGGCTAGCTTCTTGGGAGATGTTTTTTTACAAAATAAATTTTTAAAAAATGGCTTTATTGAGGTCTTTAATAGCACCCCAGAGTCAGTAAGTCTAAATTTGAATTCTCTTTTCTTTCCCAAACAACCTCCCTTTGATCTGAACTGACTTCCTTATATCTGTCAGTAATGTCTCCACTGTTCTGGTTGCCCAGCTGGAAACCTCAGCACTGGCTTTCATGTTTCTCCTTCAGTCATATTTAATCAATCAATAGATTCTACAAGTGTTCACAACCATTCCTAATTCCTATATTATGTTAATCATATCCTCACTGGATTCACTGCCCTCAGTAATAGCTCCTCTCTTGCAAGCCATCTTAAAACCTTACAAATTGTTCTTTTCCCTCTTTAATAAATACAAAACTTGCAGTCACTCCCTGCTGCTTTTAAAAGAGATTCTGGACTTCAGCATAAAAAAATGGCAATCTTTATGTATAAGTGATTCACTTCGCTGGACATCTGAAATTAGTAACATTATACATCAACTGTACTTCAATAAAAATTTTTAAAAAATCTTCTAGGACATAGACCCAACTTTTCTTGTTCATTTTGCCTTTTTTGTTTTCTTTCTTGGACATTGATCTTTTACCTCCACAAATTATTCTATTTATACTGCTACTGCTACTGCTAAGCCACTTCAGTCGTGTCCAACTCTGTGCAACCCCATAGACAGGAGCCCACCAGGCTCCCCTGTCCCTGGGATTCTCCCGGCAAGAACACTGGAGTGGGTTGCCATTTCCTTCTCCAATGTGTGAAAGTGAAAAGTGAAAGTGAAGTCGCTCAGTTGTGTCCAACCCTTAGCGACCCCACGGACTGCAGCCTACTAGGCTCCTCCATCCATGGGATTTTCTAGGCAAGAGTACTGGAGTGGCTTGCTAGTGCCTTCTCCGTTACCTCCACAAATTATTCTATTTATTAGTCCTTTTAGCTTAGATACATTCTCAGTTCCCTACCCTTGCTTACATTTGTTACTCCAGGAAGACACTCCCTGCACTTCTTTTCTGTCTTACCCTTATTTAGTTTAAATTCTGCCTTTGTTAAAAAATGTTCCCTAATGACTCCCACACATGCTGATCTCTTTCCTGTGAGCCACTTCCATGCCTTTCATATAATATATATGTTTGGCACTTATTTTGGATGTTTTTTAATTACCTTATTTATTCAACAGACAATTAACCTATCAGTTCCTCAAGGGTAAGAGTTTTGTAAAAACTGCAGCTGCAAACTTAGGGTCTTGTCTATAGCAGATGCTGCAAAATACTGACCATTTAAAGGTGAAAGTCAAGTGAAGTGAAAGTTGCTCAGTTGTGTCCAAAAGGTGAAAAAGTACCCCCAAATACAAATTAATGAATTGAGTTGAAAACCTATTAGGTTTTGCATCAAAACATAAGAGATTTTAGAAAGCAGGGCAATTATTAATGAAAAGTACCATTTTATTTGAACATAGGAGAACCTGCGATTTACTGACCACTTAGCTGTGTACTGTGGTTAGAGGGAGAAATTAGACATGGTCTTTGATTTTAAGTGGAAAAAAAAAAAAAAAGATGAGAAGGAGAATGTGGAGCTTGTGAAGGTCCAGCTAAGTGTGGGGTGGAGGCGGATGGCAAAGCAAGGTCACATGGGGTGTTGGCATACGGGAGGGATTTTTTTCCCCAAAAGGTATCCAGCCCAAGTTTGAATTGTTTTCAACATGGAGTAAAATGATGCTATGTGAAGGTGTTATGTGCATCTTTGTCAAGCCCTGAGCTCTGCCTGCTGTTGATGGCAGTGAGCCTAGTTTTCCATTGTTTAGAACAACAAATGATTTTAAATGAATAAAAATCCCCTAAGTTCTGTTGTAAGATGATAATTAGAAGAATAATGCACAAACAAAATTATCATTAGGCTCAAGGTATTTGTCCATCTGCAACTATGGCCATGTTTCAGCATTTTTATTGCTTAATTTAGAAATAGGTAACCTCAGCTGCCAAAAACAATTAAGAATGACAAGTACAGAGGAACCAATATAGTGTGGGCTGTGGTGATGCATACTTGAGAATGACCTCAGTTGCTGGGCTCCTTTTCACTACCCGAGAGTTAAAGGTCTCTAGCAACTTAGGGCAGAAAGTAATTTATCTGCAATAAAAGAACATTTATTTCATATATTTGGCTTAAGAAAATAATGAAAATTATCCCAGTGGAAAATTCTAAGAGCATATTTATTACATTGGTAAAATCGAATCCTTAATATTGTAGTGATTAAGCAAATGATGATAACGAGAATAACAATATACGGTTACAATGATAATGAGAATGCCAACATAGCACTCATTCTGTTTTATGATAGAACTTTCATAATACAGACAAACAGATTTACATCATTCTAGGACTCTTCGTGCTGCTGTTCATGGGGTCGCAAAGACTTGGACACAACTGAGCGACTGTACTGAACTGAGGACTCTTGTCGTATTTATGAGAGAATTAAGATATTTTTAAACCTTAATTTCCTTTTTCCATGTGGAGATTTGTTCTTGGTTTCCTTGGATGATTTTCTTGTAGAGTAGTCCTTGATGTTCACCAGAATTTTGTTCAATTCTCTACTCCTCTTACTAGGTAATTGCATTTAGTACCAAGGCTTTAATTAAATATTTCCTATATGTCAGTGATGCCCACATTTGTATTTGCAGTTATGACTTGATAGTTGTTGTTTGGTTACTAAGTCATGTCAGACTCTTTTGGGACCCCATGGACTGTGGCCTGCCAGCCTTCTCTGTCCCTGGAATTTTCCATGCAAGAATACTAGAGCAGGTTGCAATTTCCTCCTCCAGGGGATCTTCCTGACCCAGGGATTGAACCCACATCTCCTGAATTGGCAGGCAGATTCTTTTCCACTGAGCCACCAGGGACACCCACTCTGACTGGATAACTGAACTCTGTAGTCATATCTCTAACTGCATTCTAGCCATATCCAGCAGAATTCAGGGTTTTGTTCATTCAGAACTATTCTTCCTCCCAAGTACCACTCTCAAATGTCTCAAGACACCTAAAAGGCATCCTTAATTCCTTTTATTTTGCTTTCCCTTCACAAGTGCTGTTGTCATCCTAAATCCACTCAGATCACTTCGTTACCAGTGTTAAAGTCCTAGTCATACCACAACCATATCTCACCTAGATCTTGCTAGAGCTGATTACCAGCTCTTTGGTTTTCTTCCTGGCCTGGCTATAATTCTTCACATAGCTGCCAAATGAAGCTTTTAAAGTTAATCAGAAAAATTCTCTGGCAGTCCAGTGGTTAAGACTCTGTGCTTTCACTGCCAAGGATGTGGGTTCAGTTCCTATCAGGGAACTAAGATCTTGCAAATGATGGCCAAATATATATATATATATATATATACACACACACATATAATAAAAATATTATATACATGATTATATATATGGCCTGATAAACTGATATTATATATAATGACTATATATTATAAATATAATAATTGTATATATAAATATACAAGTTTATCAGGCCATATCATTGCCTGCTTAGAGTTCTGAAATGGCTTCTGTTTGTTCTTAAAATACAAACTTCTTACCATGGCCCAACAATTCTTCTATGATCTAGCCCCTGGCGTCTGTCCTTAACTTCTACCCGCTCCCCCACCCACATCCCTAAGCTATGCTCCAGCCATGCTTACTGGGATATGTCAAGACAAGGCTTTCTTCAAGGTTCTTATATTTACTATCTCTGCTTGAACTCCTCTGCCTATTTTCATCATCTTTTTATTGCTAGCTTCTTCTAGATGTTAAGGGATTAGCACAAATATTACCTCGTCTAAGAGACTTTTCTGACTATCTAACATTTTTCAAATATTTATTTATTTGGCTGTATTGGGTCTTAGTTGCAGCATGGATGATCTTCATTGCCTCATGTGAGATCTTTCATTGTGAAGCACGGAGTCTCTAGTTGTGGGACACGGGTCAGTTGCTCTGAGGCACAAAGAACCTTGAATCTCCGACCAGTGATCGAATCCACATTTCCTGCATCGCAAGGTGATTCTTAACCACTGGCCACCAGGGCAGTCCCTGACCATCTAATCTTAAGTGGTCCTCTTCCTCCCAGTCACCTTCTTTTGGTTTACTTTGTTTTATTTTCTTCATGAGATTTAATATTCAAAATCAGTGTTTAATAATGCTTTTTTTCCCTCTTGTATTCTTTTATCTCAAAGAATACATCATAAGCTTGTTTGCGTGATCACACATTTAAGAAATAAGTTGATTCTTATTAATCATGGTAGTTATGTCATAAAGTCACTGTGGACATTAAATTAGTGAATGCAGACTCATTGCTCCTACAGAAAATACAGTGTTAGGTTCCCATGAGACTCTGGTCACAACCCTCTCATCAACTCATTAATACATTATCTTGTTTCATGTGTATGTCTGTTTAAAGATCCTTTATTTAATACATGTTGTTGATTCACAATGTTGAGCTCATCACTCGCAGCACTATAAAACTCATGCCCAAGTGAAACTTTTCTAATACACTTTTTTCCTTCTGTAAAGCACATTGAAGTTAGGAATATTAGGATTTTGGTGCCATGCTGGGGGACCACACTGAGAAATTACTAACAAAGGCACAGAAATGTGAAAGATGTAACACTCAAATAGACCACAGAAAGGACACCTGGTTGCACTAAGCTGAAATAAGAAAACGGACTATTACTTTGTTCAACCTCAATCTGAAATGTTTGTGTTGTGTTTTCTCCATTCTCTGTATGCTTGTATGACCATGAAAAGCTGGGAGTATTGATTCTGGTATTAGAAATTTCAGTGAGTAAGTACATGTATAGAATTTATAATTATAGAATTAATGAACAGTGAGGATGAACTATATCTGAATGGCATATGGGGTAACTGGACTAGAGGTTTGCATGCCTATTAAACTCCAAGTAGAAATATCTACACAACTGGATGTGTGACTTGGGAGTTAGATGCTCCAGCATCCCCAGACCACACCCTGACTACGCACAAGATTAAGAGGATCAATCTTTGGTATAACCCTACCTTATTGGTGTATCCCAACTGGAAAGGAAGGATCTGATGTAGGGTATCATTCTCAGAAGATCTTTTCTGCTCTCTTTACTATTGTAAACCAGCTGCCCATGGTAAAGGTTGGCACATAGTATTTATTGAACAGAGGAAATCAGAGTGGATTCTCATTTTGTGAAGTTGAAATGAAAATTAAAACGAGAATTTTTGTTTATTTATTTATGTATCTGTATTCCTTTTTTCAAAAGGATTGAGACAATTTACGATAAAATTATTGACACTGTAATTCAAGTCCTTGACAAAAGTCACATAGCAGAAGGTGATGTAGGAAGTGGGAACTGTTTCCATCCATTCAGCTATATGGTCGACTGATTAGGGTTCAATTTCTCTTATGTTAACACCATAATGGCTTCCCCCTACTCAGAGCTCAAGGATAAGAAATGCCTTTTTCCCTAATGAATTGTGTTTATTTTGTATAGATTCCTTTATTCTTGTAAAAATGCTTCTATCATGTTCTATTTCCTATTACTTAGAAAAGAGGAGTTGGTATACTTAAATAAATAGAAAATGAAGCAATCTTTATCTGATTCAAGGAAGAGTAATTTAGCATAAATAACAGAGTTCTGGTAGCCAAGATAAAGAGGAAGTACTATGGATTGTACAGCTTCCATTGGTCAATAGAAGTGAATATTAGGGTCACAAAAAGAGGAAGATTTTACTGAAATATTTTCCCTGAATGGAATATGTTCCTAAGTTCTTTAAGAGTGTTTCAGTAAGTTATAAAAAAATTGAAGGAATAATGCTAATATGTATTGAAACTCAATAAGTACAACATAATTTATTGAGTTACTCTTAATGTTTCTCATTCCTTGTTTTAATCTTTAAATAAATATGAAGTATATACTAGTACTCTCCCTGATGTATAGATGAAAGGATAAAAGATTCTTGGTAGATTTTAAATGGGCTTTACAGAATATTGAAAAAATAATTTTAAGTAGCATTTTCTAAGGATATTACTCTTCTATCTGTCCATGCCAGGCAGCAGCAGAAATGGTTTCACTGGTACTGAGCCTGTATTAAAGAGACTAAGGACATTGGAATCATCTTCATAAGAAGGTTGGGACCTTGCCATTCAGAATTGGTGTCAACTTGAGTGGGCGATTCTAAAATATCACTCCATTGAAAGCAGATGATTCATGGATGCACTGAAAAGCATTTAGGAATCCTTTTCATCCAGCTCTATTCTAAAGGCTGGTAAATTTTGCCATCATTGATAGCTGCTGACTGACCATGCTGAGGTGTAGGTGTCCTAGGGTAAAATTGAAATTGAAGTGGATATGACATGAGAAGTTTGAGACTGATGTACCAAGGGATCTGAAAAAGAAAGAAATTGTTTTCTGTTATCAGAGTGTCAGAGACACAGAGCCTGTGGATTGCATGGCTGTTCTGAGTAAAAATAGAATTCTGGGCATGTGTAGAACTCCTTCAATTCTTCATTTCCCTTCCTAGACATTTCCAGGGACAAGATAAGAAACCTTCTCAGGGATCTCTTAGGAGGCCGGAAATGAGATGGAATTTGTGGTGGCGATGGGTGTTCATCTCCACCTAGCAGAGCAGTTGAAGAATCACATCAGGCAGCACAGAAGAGCTGGATCCTGATACGCTGTATGTCTGGGGTAGAATCTCAGTCTATCAGCTTTGGGCAAGTTATGGAGTCTCAGCTTTTCCATCTACAAAATGGAGACCTAATACCTACCTCAAGGACTTAAGTAGGACCAAAGGAAACAGTGTATCTTCAGATTCTTTCACTTCACAGTCATTCTACCAGTGCTAATGAAACTCCTCCTTCCTTACTAAATGGTCTAGACTAATTAGCCATGGGCACAGCCTTCCTTTCCAAAGGCTTGAGAATTTTATGTCATATCATTGCTTTACTGTACCTAAAAACAATGGTACTCAATTGTAGCTATGCACTGTAACTACTTTAGGTAATTTTAGAAATTACTGATGCCCAAATCTGACCAATAGAAAAATCTGATTTAATTTGTCTGAGGTATGTCCTAAACACCAGAATTTTAGAAATCTCACCAGATGATGCTAGTATATAGCTTAGTTGATTAACAGAGGTCTGAGATATTATAATAAGTGATAGCCTGCTTTTAATCTATTTTATATTTATTCCTCTTCTATCCTAAAGTTGTACCCAAAAAGTCATGTTATTTTCCTTTCCCTTTTAGAGTCATAACCTACCAAAGTGCCTACTCTAGCGAAGGATTAAATGACTAGTTCTTCTGTAGCTAAGGATTAAACAACCAGTTCATACTTTGTTGGGGGCAATGGATATGAACCTAGGAGATATATTCTCCTTTGTGCTTAGGGCAGGCAGTTTATCATAGTGAAGGCAAATAAATGACACACAGTCCTGTTTAGTAGCAATCAGATAAAACAAGAGGAGATACCAAAGCAAGACTGAAGATTTGGAGAATAAAGAAAATTAACTGAAAGCTTAACAAATGAATAGTAATGTTTAAGAGATTACTGAAAATAATTTAAGTCTGGTATTTGCTTAGAGAAATCATCAGGTATTTGGGAAAAGATGTACAAACCTTGCAGCATGGATTTTATATATAAATAATATTAGAAATAAAATGACCAAAACCAATAAACCACTGATTATCCAGAGGCTTAATTAAAAGGTACTACTTTTCTCAAAAGACTTTAAATGTAGTGAATTATGAAAGAAAAGTTACTGTGACTCAATTGAGTTACCCACAAATTGGAAGGAAGATCAAATTTGGAATTCATAGTCAATTCATAATCAGCTGACTGCACAGGATGCTTACTATAATGCAGTGGTGCTCATTGCCTTTGATTAATAGATGGAGAGTTCACAGGAGAAAGAAGTGCCTCCTGTCTGTGAATTTGATTAACATAGGAAGATGGGGAGGGACATAACCTGAGTGTCATAAGATGCCTCTGAAGATCACAAAGGGGTAACAGAGAAAAAGGGAGGACCTTTTAAGATGAAAGTCCTTGAATTAAAGACAGTGCCCAGTGAATTTTGCCCATCATCCCCTTATAATATTTCTCTTAAAACCATCAGAAAATTTTGGTTAAAAGCTAGCTTGTAAATTGAAGGGATATTGTGAAATGGAAGAAAGTTATTTTCTGATTTTTATGTAAATGTTCATTTTGAGGCTAACTTGGGTGTATCCATGCTTTCACTTCCATGATGTCATGAACACTTCATCTCCAAAGACTCTGTGCATCAGAGAAAGTGAAGAAGAACTAAAAAGCCTCTTGATGAAAGTGAAAGAGGAGAGTGAAAAGGTTGGCTTGAAGCTCAACATTCAGAAAACAAAGATCATGGCATCTGGTCCCATCACTTCATGGGAAATAGATGGAAAAACAGTGGAAACAGTGTCAGACTTTATTTTTGGGGGCTCCAAAATCACTGCAGATGGTGACTGCAGCCATGAAATTAAAAGACGTTTACTCCTTGGAAGAAAAGTTATGACCAACCTAGATAGTATATTAAAAAGCAGAGGAGAGACGCCCGGCTCCCGGCGGCGCAGACGCGAGAGACGCCCGGCTCCCGGCGGCGCAGACGCGAGAGACGCCCGGCTCCCGGCGGCGCAGACGCGAGAGACGCCCGGCTCCCGGCGGCGCAGACGCGAGAGACGCCCGGCTCCCGGCGGCGCAGACGCGAGAGACGCCCGGCTCCCGGCGGCGCAGACGCGAGAGACGCCCGGCTCCCGGCGGCGCAGACGCGAGAGACGCCCGGCTCCCGGCGGCGCAGACGCGAGAGACGCCCGGCTCCCGGCGGCGCAGACGCGAGAGACGCCCGGCTCCCGGCGGCGCAGACGCGAGAGACGCCCGGCTCCCGGCGCTACCGACCACGTGCAGAATCGTGGCTGAGAGGAGCTGCCCCGCGCCCAGGGTTAGGGCGGTGGCCGAGAGGAGCTGTACCACGTCCAGGAGGCGGTGGCTGCTTGGGCACCGGAGGGCCGGGAGGAGCTGATCCACATTCAAAGCAGGAGGGGCGGCCTTGAGGAGATACCCCTCGTCCAAGGAAAGCTGCAGCGGCTGCGCCTTGCTGGAGCAGCTGGGAAGAGATACTCCACGACCAAGTGGAATATAAGAATCCAGTGTTCTGGGGAGGAAGGAACAAGACGGCGAGACCACTTTCTTCCCCACAAATTCATCAGAAGAACATTTGAACGTGGAGTAAAGTCCACAAAACAACTTCTGAATACTGGCAGAGGACATCAGGCTCCCAGAAAAGTAGCCCATTGTCTTCTAAAGGAAAGAGAAGAAATCCAGCTCCACCCACCAGAACACTGACACATGCTTCCCTAACCAGGGAACCCGGACAAGTCACCTGTCCAACCCCACACACAGCGAAGAAACTACATAATAAAGAGAACTCCACAAACTGCAAGAAGAGGGAAAGGACACCCCAAGCAAAGCAATATAAGCAAGATGAAGAGGCAGAGGAATACCCAGCAAGTAAAGGAACAAGATAATTGCCCACCAACACAAACAAAAGAAGAAGATATAGGGAATCTACCTGATAAAGAATTTCGAATTTTGATGGTGAAAATGATTCAAAATCTTGAAAGTAAAATGGAGTTACAGATAAATAACCTGGAGAAAAGGATTGAGAAGATGGAAGAAAGATTTAATAAGGACTTAGAGGAAATAAAAAAGAGTCAATATACAATGAATAATGCAATAGATGAGATCAGAAACACTCTGGAGGGAACAAACAGTAGAATAACAGAGGCAGAAGACAGGATAAGCGAACTAGAAGATAGAATTGTAGAAATAAATGAAACAGAGAGGAAAAAAGAAAAACGAATTAAAAGAAATGAGGACAATATTAGAGACCTCTGGGACAATGTTAAACGCTCCAACATTCGAATCATAGGAGTCCCAGAAGAAGAAGACAAAAAGAAAGACCATGAGAGAATACTTGAGGAGATAATAGTTGAAAACTTCCCTAAAATAGGGAAAGAAATATTCACCCAAGTCCAAGAAATCCAGAGAGTCCCCAACAGGATAAACCCAAGGCGAAATACTCCAAGACACATATTAATCAAATTAACAAAGATCAAACACAAAGAACAAATATTAAAAGCAGCAAGGGAAAAGCAGCAAATAACACTCAAGGGGATTCCCATAAGGATAACAGCTGATCTTTCAACAGAGACTCTTCAGGCCAGAAGGGAGTGGCAAGATATACTTAAAGTGATGAAAGAAAATAACCTACAGCCCAGATTACTATACCCAGCAAGGATCTCATTCAAATATGAAGGAGAAATCAAAAGCTTTACAGACAAGCAAAAGCTGAGGGAATTCAGCATCACCAAACCAGCTCTCCAACAAATGCTAAAGGATCTTCTATAGACAGGAATCACAGAAAGAGTGTATAAACTTGAACCCAAAGCAATAAAGAAAATGGCTACGGGATCCTACTTTTCAATAATTACCTTAAATGTAAATGGGTTGAATGCCCCAACCAAAAGACAAAGGCTGGCTGAATGGATACAAAAACAAAACCCCCATATATGTTGTCTACAAGAGACCCACCTCAAAACGAGGGACGCATACAGACTGAAAGTGAAGGGCTGGAAAAAGATAGTCCATGCAAATAGAGACCAAAAGAAAGCAGGAGTAGCAATACTCATATCAGATAAAATAGACTTTAAAACAAAGGCTGTGAAACGAGACAAAGAAGGAAACTACATAATGATCAAAGGGTCAATCCAAGAAGAAGATATAACAATTATAAATATTTATGCACCTAACATAGGAGCACCGCAATATGTAAGACAATTACTAACAAGTATGAAAGGGGAAATTAACAATAACACAATAATAGTGGGAGATTTTAACACCCCACTTACATCTATGGATAGATCAACTAAACAGAAAATTAACAAGGAAACACAATCTTTAAATGATATAATAGAAGAGTTAGACCTAATAGATATCTATAGGACATTTCACCCCAAAACAATGAATTTCACCTTTTTCTCAAGCGCACACGGAACCTTTTCCAGGATAGATCACATCCTGGGACATAAATCTAGCCTTGGTAAATTCAAAAAAATTGAAATCATTCCAAGCATCTTTTCTGACCACAATGCAGTAAGATTAGATCTCAATTACAGGAGAATAACTGTTAAAAGTGCCAACATATGGAGACTGAACAACACGCTGCTGAATAATGAACTAATCATAGAAGAAATCAAAAGAGACATCAAAATATGCATAGAAATGAATGAAAATGAAAACACAACAACCCAAAACCTCTGGGACACTGTAAAAGCAGTGCTAAGGGGGAAGTTCATAACAATACAGGCATACCTCAAGAAACAAGAAAAAAGTCAACTAAATAACCTAACTCTACATCTAAAGCAACTAGAAAAGGAAGAAATGAAGAACCCCAGGGTCAGTAGAAGGAAAGAAATCATAAAAATTAGGGCAGAGATAAATGCAAAAGAAACAAAGAGACCATAGCAAAAATCAACAAAGCCAAAAGCTGGTTCTTTGAGAAGGTGAATAAAATTGACAAACCACTAGCCAGACTCATCAAGAAACAAAGGGAGAAGAACCAAATCAATAAAATTAGAAATGAAAATGGAGAGATCACAACTGACAACACAGAAATACAAAGGATTATTAGAGAATACTATCAGCAATTATATGGCAATAAAATGAATAACCTGGAAGAAATGGACAAATTCCTAGAAAAGTACAACTTTCCAAAACTGAACCAGGAAGAAATAGAAAATCTGAACAAACCCATCACAAGCACGGAAATTGAAACTGTAATCAAAAATCTCCCAGCAAACAAAAGCCCAGGTCCAGACGGCTTCACAGCTGAATTCTACCAAAAATTTAGAGAAGAGCTAACACCTATTCTACTCAAACTCTTCCAGAAAACAGCTGAGGAAGGGAAACTTCCAAACTCATTCTATGAGGCCACCATCACCCTAATCCCAAAACCTGGTAAAGACCCCACAAAAAAAGAAAACTACAGGCCAATATCACTGATGAACATAGATGCAAAAATCCTTAACAAAATTCTAGCAATCAGAATCCAACAACACATTAAGAAGATCATACATCATGACCAAGTGGGCTTTATCCCAGGAATGCAAGGATTCTTCAATATACGCAAATCAATCAACGTAATACACCACATTAACAAACTGAAAAATAAAAATCATATGATTATCTCAATAGATGCAGAGAAAGCCTTCGACAAAATTCAACATCCATTTTTGATAAAAACTCTCCAGAAAGTGGGAATTGAAGGGACATACCTCAACATAATAAAAGCTATATATGACAAACCCACAGCAAACATTATCCTCAATGGTGAAAAACTGAAAGCATTTCCCCTAAAGTCAGGAACAAGACAAGGGTGCCCACTCTCACCACTACTATTCAACATAGTTCTGGAAGCTTTGGCCACAGCAATCAGAGCAGAAAAAGACATAAAAGGAATACAAATTGGAAAAGAAGAAGTAAAGCTTTCACTGTTCGCTGATGACATGATCCTCTACACAGAAAGCCCTAAAGACTCTACCAGAAAACTATTAGAGCTAATCAATGATTACAGCAAAGTTGCAGGATATAAAATCAACACACAGAAATCCCTTGCATTCCTATACACTAATAATGAGAAAATAGAAAGAGAAATTAAGGAAACTATTCCATTCACTGTTGCAATGAAAACAATTAAATACTTAGGAATATATCTACCTAAGGAAACAAAAGACTTGTACATAGAAAACTATAAAACACTAGTGAAAGTAATCAAAGAGGACACGAATAGATGGAGAAATATACCGTGTTCGTGGATTGGAAGAATAAATATTGTAAAAACGAGTATACTACCCAAAGTAATTTATACATTCAATGCAATCCCTATCAAGCTACCAACAATATTTTTCACAGAACTAGAACAAATAATCTCACAATTTGTATGGAAATACAAAAAACCTCGAATAGCCAAAGCAATCTTGAGGAAGAAGAATGGAACTGGGGGAATTAACCTGCCGGACTTCAGGCTCTATTACAAAGCCACAGTCATCAAGACAGTATGGTACTGGCATAAAGACAGAAATATAGATCAATGGAACAAAATAGAAAGCCCAGAGATAAACCCACGCTCCTATGGACACCTTATCTTCGACAAAGGAGGCAAGAATATAAAATGGAGAAAAGACAGTCTCTTTAACAAGTGGTGCTGGGAAAACTGGTCAGCCACTTGTAAAAGAATGAAACTAGAACACTTCCTAACACCATACACAAAAATAAACTCAAAATGGATTAAAGATCTAAATGTAAGACCAGAAACTATAAAACTCCTAGAGGAGAACGTAGGCAAAACACTCTCCGACATAAATCACAGCAGGATCCTCCAAGACCCACCTCCCAGAATATTGGAAATAAAAGCAAAAATAAACAAATGGGACCTAATTAAAATCAAAAGCTTCTGCACAGCAAAGGAAACTCTAAGCAAGGTGAGAAGACAGCCTTCAGAATGGGAGAAAATAATAGCAAATGAAGCAACTGATAAAGGATTAATCTCCAAATTATACAAGCAGCTCCTGCAGCTTAATTCCAGAAAACTAAGTGACCCAATCAAAAAATGGGCCAAAGAACTAAACAGACATTTCTCCAAAGAAGACATAAAGATGGCTAATAAACACATGAAAAAATGCTCAACATCCCTCATCATCAGAGAAATGCAAATCAAAACCACAATGAGATACCATTTCACACCAGTCAGAATGGCTGCTATCCAAAAGTCTACATGCAATAAGTGCTGGAGAGGGTGTGGAGAGAAGGGAACCCTCTTACACTGTTGGTGGGAATGCAAACTAGTACAGCCACTATGGAGAACAGTGTGGAGATTCCTCAGAAAACTGGAAATAGAACTGCCATATGATCCAGCAATCGCACTCCTGGGCATACACACCGAGGAAACCAGAATTGAAAGAGACACATGTACTCCAATGTTCATTGCAGCACTGTTTATAATAGCCAGGACATGGAAGCAACCTAGATGTCCATCTGCAGATGAATGGATAAGAAAGCTTTGGTACATATACACAATGGAGTATTTCTCAGCCATCAAAAAGAATGCATTTGAATCAGTTTTAATGAGGTGGATGAAATTGGAGCCAATTATACAGAGTGAAGTAAGCCAGAAAGAAGAACATCAATACCGTATATTAACGCATATATATGGAATTTAGAAAAATGGTAATCTGAACCCTGTATAAGAGACTGCAAAAGAGACATAGGCATTTAGAACAGTCTTTGGGACTCTGTGGGAGAGGGTGAAGGTGGAATGATTGGAGAGAATGGAATTGTAGCATGTATATTATCATAAGTGACCAGTCCAGGTTCGACGCATAAATTTTCCTCTGTTCATTTCTTTGCATTTGTGCTTTTTTAATAAAATTCTTTTTTAGAAATAAAAAAAATAAATAAATAAATAAAAAATAAAAATAAAAAGCAGAGACATTACTTTGCCAACCAAGGTTCATCTAGTCAAGGCTATGGTTTTTCCCGTGGTCATGTATGGATGTGAGAGTTGGACTGTGAAGAAAGCTGATCGCCGAAGAATTGATTCTTTTGAACTGTGGTGTTGGAGAAGACTCTTCAGAGTCCCTTGGACTGCAAGGAGATCCAACCAGTCCATTCTAAAGGAGATCAATCCTGGGTGGGTGTTCATTGGAAGGACTGATGCTAAAGCTGAAACTGCAATACTTTGGCCACCTCATGCCACGAGCTGACTCACTGGAAAAGACTCTGACGCTGGGAAAGGTTGGGGGCGTGAGGAGAAGGGGACAATAGAGAATGAGATGGCTGGATGGCATCACCGACTCTATGGACAGGAGTTTGAGTGAACTCTGGGAGTTGGTGATGGATAGGGAGGCCTGGCGTGCTGTGATTCATGGGGTCGCGGAGAGTCGGACACGACTGAGCGACTGAACTGAACTGAACTGAAGCTTTGCCAGCATCAGAGGGACATACACAAGGTTTGGGCACAAAAAATATGCAATACAATCATGATTTAAAATAATCCACAGATTTATCTGAAGTGTGTATATGAGAGACAAACACAGTGAGTGAGAGATAAGAAAGAAGATTTATGAAACATTCATATGTATCAGTTCAGTTCAGTTGCTCAGTCGTGTCCAACTCTTTGCAACCTCATGGACTGCAGCACACCATGTCTCCCTGTCCATCACCAACTCCCAGAGTTTACCCAAACTCATGTCCATTGAGTTAGTGATGCTATCCAACCATCTCATCCTCTGTCGTCCCCTTCTCCTCTCATCTCAATCTTTTCCAGCATCAGGGTCTTTTCAAATGAGTCAGTTCTTTGCATCAGGTGACCAAAGTATTGGAGTTTCAGCTTCAACATCAGTCCTTCCAGTGAACACCCACCCAGGATTGATCTCCTTTAGAATGGACTGGTTGGGTCTCCTTTCAGTCCAAGGGACTCTCAAGAGTCTTCTCTAACACCACAGTTCAAAAGCATCAATTCTTTGGCGATCAGCTTTCTTTATAGTCCAACTCTCACGTTCATACATGACTACTGGAAAAAGCATAGCCTTGACTAGATGGACCTTTGTTGGCAAAGTAATGTCTCTGCTTTTTAATATACTATCTAAGTTGGTCATAACTTTCCTTCCAAGTATTAAGCGTTTTTTAATTTCTTGGCTGCAGTCACCATCTGCAGTGATTTTGGAGCCCTCCAAAATAAAGTCAGTCTCTGTTTCTACTCTATTTGCCATGAAGTGATGAGACCAGGTGCTATGATCTTAGTTTTCTGAATGTTGAGCTTTAAGCCAACTTTTACACTCTCCTGTTTCACCTTCATCAAGAGGCTCTTTAGTTCTTCTTCCCTTTCTGCCATAAGGGTGGTGTCATCTGCATATCTGAGGTTATTGATATTTCTCCTGGCAATCTTGATTCCAGCTTGTGATTCATCCAGCCCTGTGTTTCTCATGATTTACTCTGCATATAAGTTAAATAAGCAGGGTGATAATATACAAGCTTGACATACTCCTTTTCCTATTTGGAACCAGTCTGTTGTTTCATGTTCAGTTCTAACTGTTGTTTCCTGACCTGCATACAGGTTTCTCAAGAGGCAGGTCAGGTGGTCTGGGATTCCCATCTCTTTCAGAATTTTCCACAGTTTGTTGTGATCCACACCGTTAAGAGCTTTGGCATAGTCAGTAAAGCAGAAATAAATGTTTTTCTGAAACTCTCTTGCTTTTTCGATGATTCAATGGATGTTGGCAATTTGATCTCTGGTTCCTCTGCCTTTTCTAAATCCAGCTTGAGTATCTGTAAGTTCATGGTTCACGTACTGTTGAAGCCTGCTGCTGCTGCTGCTGCTAAGTCACTTCAGTCGTGTCTGACTCTGTGTGACCCCATAGACGGAAGCCCACCAGGCTCCCCCGTCCCTGGGATTCTCCAGGCAAGAACACTGGAGTGGGTTGCCATTTCCTTCTCCAATGTGTGAAAATGAAAAGTGAAAGTTTTGGAGAAAAGCTTGGAGAATTTTGAGCATTTTTGCTAACGTGTGAGATCAGTGCAATTGTGCAGTAGTTTGAACATTCTTTGGCATTGCCTTTCTTTGAGATTGGAGTGAAAACTGACCTTTTCCAGTCCTGTGGCCCCTGCTTATATGCCTCAAATAACCGTGACATTTCCTAGCTTATAGATGTAACTATGATGAGACCCACAAAGAGGGCATAGATGAACATTTGGGATTAATTTCCATGGACTGATCTTGATGCTAAGAAGGGTACTGATTACAATAGTCATGGAGCTAGAATCCATTGTGGCCCTTCTCACTTGTAGAAAGGTGGATAATTTCCTCAATTTCTGAAATAAATTCATTCTACCTTTAAGTAGTGCTATCAGGCAGTCAACCTTTTGTTCATTGCAGCATTGTTGTAGCAGCTAAAAAAGGGAGGTAAACACAATTACCAACAATAAGAGAATATTTGGGCTTCCCTAGTGGCTCAGATGATAAAGAATCTGCAATGCGGGAGACCTAGGTTTGATCCCTGGGTTGGGAAGATCCCCTAGAGGAGGGCATGGCATCCCACTCTAGTATTCTTGCCTGGAGAATCCCCATGGACAGAGGAGCCTGGTGGGCTGCAGTCCATGAGGTCACAAAGAATCGGACATTGACTGAGTGATTAAGCAGCGACAGCAAGAGAATATTTAAATAAAGTATGGTACATCCATTCACTGGGAAAGTAAGCATTTGTCAATCAGAATGAAACAGGGCACTCTTCACACGAGAATACGAAAATCTGTCCAAAATACATTGCTAAACAAAAGTAGCAAGGGGCAGAACAGTGAGTACAGTATCATTCATAAGATAGACTTCAGGAGAGATCCACAAAATGTCCGATTATTGCTTATCTCTGAGGACTGAGAATTCGGAGTTGAGAGGGGAGCTTTTTTTTTTTTTAACATCTTTTTGATACCCTGATTTTTTAAAAAAAAATCACCCACAAAACATTTTTAAGGAAAAAAGTTAAAAAGGGGGAAGATTCTTTCTTTCTTTTTAATGTTGAAACAAATATTTACTCTATGGGTTCAAGTTTTAACAAATAAGTCTCTGAAGCAGTTTAATATATAAATATAATACCTAAATTTGCTTACAAATGTATGAAGAGCAGAAATTATATTTTTGGTCCACTGGGAATCTATAGGGGTTTCCCTGGTGGCTTGATGGTTAACAAAATACCTGCCAATTCAGGAGAGGCAGGTTTGATCCCTGGGTCATAAAGATCCCCTAGAGAAGGAAATGGCAACCCACTCTAGTATTCTTACCTGGGAAATCCCATGGACAGAGGATCCTTGCGGGCTACATACAGTCCATGGGGTTGCAAAGATTTGGGCAGGACTGAGCACAAGAAGTCAAGTACAGGGTTTTGACAGTTTTAATAACTATTTTAGTTCATTGAAATTACTTTTGGTCTATCAAGTACTGTATCATTTCTTTAAATATTTGCCTAGAGGTACAGGATTAAAGAAATTTGTTCAGTCTGATCCATGGTGATAATCTAACCCTGAGTATCTGTACTTGGGAAGTACAGTGGGTTTAAACTATTCATTTCTTTATGTTGAAGTTATTGTGTGTTTTGGCAAGACTGATACCAGTGTGCATATAATTCAAACTGTCATGGATGTAAAAGGCAATGCCAAATGACCTGTTTTATGGCAAGCTACTTGCAGTCCTCCAATCTCGAAGTCAGACGCAATTGCATAACTATTATAAAAATAAGTCTGCCTTAAGATGATTTAATCAATCAATAAAATGAAAACTACCTCTAATATTCATACTGCACAAAGTGAAAAACTTTTTAAGTGACTAATGTATACTCCCAAGGTGGAAGGCAGAGTGTCTGTTTCAGAACATTTGACCTCTTTTTCATACAGGTAGCAGGGACAGACAATATCTGTTTGTCATGGCACAATGCCATCGACAAGCGATCTTTCTGGTTAATTACTGAATGACATGCAGCCCTTCAGTCATTTGACAGCACTGTGTTAGGAGACGCTGAAGTAGGCAGATGTTTCTCTGAAGGAGTCAGGAAAGTGCAGTGACAACTTCATTGAAGACTGACAAGAACTTGGATCTCTTCTTCTGACTAAATTGCTAGATGAGCTGAAATGTTAGCTATTCAGTTTCCTGAGTGTAATATTGGCAATCGATCATTTAATGGACATGCAAAAGAATAATAAAATGTCACTGCTGCTGCTGCTGCTAAGTTGCTTCAGTCGTGTCTGACTCTGTGCGACCCCATAGATGGAAGCCCACCAGGCTCCCCCGTCCCTGGGATTCTCCAGGCAAGAACACTGGAGTGGGTTGCCAAGCTTTCTATTAATTAGAACATCAAAACAGCCTCACCTTAAAATTTTTCTCAGGAGGATTCCAGAGGTAATACATTGAAAGGAACAGAGAGATGAAAAGTAAAATATATCTCATTATTTCAAGAATACCTTTGAGAAACCTTCCCTGGTGGCTCAGATGGTAAAGAATCCATCTGCAATGTGGGAGACCTGGATTCAATCCCTGGGTGGGGAAGATCCTCTGAAGGAAGGCATGTGTACCCACTCCAGTATTCTTGCCTAGAGAATGAATCCCCATGGACAGAGGAGCCTGGTGGGGTACAGTTCATGGGGTCTCAAAGAATCAGACATGACTGAGTGACTAAGCACACTGCAACAATAGATTTTAACTGTATTTCCACTCAGTAATATCATTATTACAATCAGCTGTTTGTCAGTAGCTGCAGGCACAGATTTCTTTCTTTCTTTTTTTATTGCTCATTGGACCCAAGCCTACTCAGTATAGTGTGGTTGGCTGTGGCATCTCTCACTTTCTTAAAGCACAGGGCTTTCCAGTTTCCAAGAGTGTTTATGGTATCAGTAATTTGAAACAGGTGTTTAAACCTCACACCTAGGCTGTGCAACAGAAGGTTTGTATATTTTTCATTATATATTGAAACAGACCACAATACTTGGAATGACCATCTGTCACCAAATACATGCTGTGCACTGAATATGAGAGAGGATTTTTCACTGCAGACTCCTTTGCAAGTAATGTGGATGCTTTCTCCTGCCTTCTGAATCCTCACTCATTCTTTTGGACCAAATCACAAGAAGTATTTTTGTTTCTTTTCTCACAGAATGGTACCAATAAGAGATCATTAGAATAGTGTATAGCATTTCTGTTTGGTCTAAAAAATTGTAAGCACCAAACAATGGATTTCTCCCAGAGGAATAATTTTATTTTAGCCTGTGTATTTCCTTTTTTCTTTGTTTCACAGCACTAAGAGTCTGGATCTTAAGGACTAGTACTCTTTGCAAAAATCTGTGCTTTCAAGCATTAGTTGCCAACTCAAGTGCCCACAGAGAGTAGGAAGGTAATACGAATGAGTGAATCTGGCAGGATAGTGATAATGGCAACTTGGAAAGAGCCTCCTCAGTCAGGAGGGAGCTGTTGATAGATCTACTGACCACTATTGTGCAGAAATGCAGGCGCAGCACTGTCAGGTCTATTTACCACTCAGAGTAAACCGGAAAACAGGATTTTTACATGAAATCTAGGATTTAAATATTGACATTCCATTAAAAAGTTAAGATAGTGTGGGCTAGACAAATGGGTCAGAGAAGGCAATGGAAAGCCACTCCAGTACTATTGCCTAGAAAATCCCATGGATGGAGGAGCCTGGTAGGCTGCAGTCCGTGGGGTCGCTAAGGGTCGGACACGACTGAGCGACTTCGCTTTCACTTTTCACTTTCACACATTGGAGAAGGAAATGGCAACCCACTCCAGTGTTCTTGCCTGGAGAATCCCAGGGATGGGGAAGCCTAGTGGGTTCCGTCTATGGGGTCACACAGAGTCGGACACGACTGAAGTGACTTAGCAGCAGCAACAGACAAATGGGTATGCAGACTGAGGTCTGCCAGACTTGAACTTCCTGATTCAGATAGGAATTTTCTCAGTTAATAAGATATTCTGCTCTTGAGTCCTTACACATATGATTTGTTGTGGTAAAATATTTCCAACTAAATATTATCTCACCAATACCTTGATGATGGTGGTGGTGATGCTGATCATGTTTGGTAAGACTGATAATCAGTCATTTGATGAGCATGGGAAGGGATCACAGTAGAGTGTTTGCTTGTGCCTGGCAAGTAGACTCTGAGGTTGTATGAACTCAAGTTCATTCTCACAGACTTCAGCAGTGTAGCCTATTAAGGGCCTGCTGTGCATTAGGAACTGTTCCATGTATTCAACAAATATTTACTGAGTTCCTGCTATGCACTGAACATTATTCTACAAACTGAGGATAGAGCAATGAAGAAAATAAAATCAGAAAATAAAATCTTTGTCTTTCTGATGGGGCTGTTAGGTGACAAACAGCTGGAAAAAGAAGTAAGATATTCAGTATATTGTATAGTGTTCAGGACTATGGAGATGATAAAATAGAGAAGAATTTGGGGAGTAAGGGAGGGGAGGAAGTTAGACATAAAAAGATGATGCCATGTGTGGATTTGAGTAACTGAGGTGGGGACTTCGCACTGCAGAGGCAGGAGAAGATGGAGAAGCAGGTTTGAAAATGAAGATCAGGAACTCAGTTTTGGATGTGTTACATGTGGAATTCCTGATACATACTCAGTAGAGACATGAAGTAGGTCATTGGACTTCAAGGGGAATGCCCAAACTGGATCTGTAAATTGCGGAATGACCAGATGGTATTTAAAACCCAGAAAGGGCAATGAAATGAATGTAGACAGAAAAGAGAAGAATTTCAAGGACTGAGTCCTTTGGTACTTGCAATGAGAAACTGAAACAGAACCAGGAGACCAGACTGAGAAGGAACACAGTGGAGGTAGGAGGAAAGTGAAGAGAATTTAGACTTCTGTAAAGTGTGAAAATCACCTTGAGAGCACTTGATAAAATTCAGAATCTGACATACCTTTCTCTCTTTGACTCTTTCTCTCTTTCTCTCCCACATACACTCACTCTCTGTGTCTCTCTGTTAATCTGTCTGTCTTTCTGAATCAACTGGTCTAGGCAGGGCCCAGCAAGCAAGCGACTCTGATGCAGGTGTTGATGCACCACACTTTACCAAGCATCAAGTTTGGTGACTGACTCTGTGGCTCTGATGGCCTGATGGGTGGTTCAGTGATAGGAAGCACAGAATAGAGAGTTAAAGAAGAGGTGACGAAGCTGAAGTTTAGGGAACAGGATTTCCCAGACCATGATGTCAAAACCAGGCAGGGTCAGTGGCATGACTGATTGAGGGAACTGATTTAGCGGGGCCTTATTTTATCCTAGGACTGCTCAGAGTGTGGGTGGGGTTTGAGTCACTGCACATGCCAAGATAGAGCATATGGGACTGGGAGTCATGTGGACCATGCTAGAGAATTAGTCTGCCAAATCAATATAAAACCAATCCCACATCAATGGAACAACGATCACACTGTGTGGTGTACTAGCTCGACAATCTGCTCAAATTGGTTTACACATCAGCTGAGCTGTATGAAGGAGATGCTGAACCTTTTTCATCCACACTGATTAGCAATCAGAACAGTGGGAGACACTTCGGAGGCTCAGAATCTGCATTGACCAAATGCATGAAGGTGGGCTCAACCAAACACAAGTAGGCCTACAGAGTGTAATGAGGATAGCGAACCCTCAAATACTTCAGGACTGTATCAGGTATATTTCATAAAATCTTTTTTCATGTGTGTTTGTGAAGAATAGATATGGTTAAACTTTCTATCCTGGAAGAACACTTTGATTTGGTTTTTTAGCTCTGATTTTTAAAGTTATCAGTAACATTTCACAAAGATGGTTGTTGAGGCAATGTCAACTCCAACAGCAAATCCTTGACAGCTCTTTGATTATAACTGGCTTCTCCATCCACTCCATGTCACCTTGGGCAAGGAGCCTGCTTAGCCTGAGGCAGGGAAACTTTTGTAGAAGAAAGAAACATTGTTAATGAGCTTGATGTTCATTTGGACACCAGGGAACTGTGTTCCCAGTTGCCCCTCCCACACAATCTGCTCAGATTGGATGTTTTATACTTCGAACACAGTTTTTTCTCAGTTTGAGGCTTTATACATAATTTGCATTTCTGAGCCTTTTCTGTGCATCTTATGAGATAATGACACAGTTTTGACTTTACTGCTTAGAGGATCTAGTTCAGTGCATAGAAAAACTTGCTCTACTTCTGCTTTTCCATCAGAGCTACTTACCATTTCCTATAGGAGTAAAGGGTATTCTCTTTGCCTCTCTTCTCTTTGGAGGCTTCCTTCAGAAGATTTTCATTTATACGGTTTGACAGATAATTTTACTAATTGCTAAATGAAGAATTTTTTAGAACACACTAGGTGCTATATCTTGGGTTCCTAAGACTGTCTATGTATTATCTTGACTATAATTTTAATTTCACCTTTTACCTAACAAGGTTCTCCATAACTACATTTTGGTTTTGTATATCCCTGAAATTACATTTATAGAGAAGCAAGTTACTGTAATCAGAAATAATTTTCTATGAACTGGTGTATGAAAATTAGTCCTCACTCAAATGTCCTCCTTTGTTCAATGTTAGTATCTCTGGCCCTTTGTTCCAACATCTTTGAACATCAATCTCGTTATAATTTAGGATGATAAATCTATATGAATGTAAACAACATGATGATAAAGTAAAACAGCAATTTTAAATAAGAGTTTCAGGATAAAGCTAGTGAAAGTGGGACTGGCAAGTTACTTAAAACAAAGCTATCGACAAGCAAGGACGTGTTAACAGATAACAGTAAGATAGATAACTGACAGTGGTGGTGTATTAGTCAGTCATGTCTGACTCTCTGATCCCATGGACTGGGGCCTGCCAGGCTTCTCTGTCCATGAAATTTTCTAGGCAAAAATACTGGAGTGGATTGCTATTCCCTTTTCCAGGAGATTTTCCTGACCCAGGGATTGAACCTGGGTGTCCTTCATAGCAGACAGATTCTTTACTGTCTGAGTCACTAGGGGACAAGGATGAGATCAAGATAATTATTTAAAAAGAGAATGATATGACTTTGAAAAGATTATAAACAGGCCCTTGGTAAAATTAATGGAGCCCTTGAATACCTGTGTTTAACACCTTTATTTATGCTCCTGCTATGAAAGTTAAATGTGAAGGGAAGTTCTGTGATGCTACCAATATAACAAAAAGTCAGCTCCACCTCACTGGTACAGTCTTGGTTCATTTTAAGAATCCAGCATAGTTTAATTATACATCTTTGAAAACATAAGATAAAAATGAAGTGTTTTTGACTTTATTTGTTTAATATAATATAAAAATATTAAAAAATGCATATATATAAAATCTCTTGTTCAGAAAGATCCCCTGGAGGAGGTCATGGCAATCCACTCTGGTATAATTGCCTGGAGAATCCCATGGACAGAGGAACCTGGTGGGCTATAATCCATAGGGTAGCACAGAGTTGGACACAACTAAGGCAACTTAGCATACACAAAAATAGCTGTCGTGAAGTTTTGGCTTTTCATTCTCTATGTGCTTACTTCAAGTAGCCTTTCTCAGGTCCAGTCATCCCTGGGACGCACACTTCCTGGGCTGTTAATTTCTGTCACTGTTTGGCTGCCCTTCAGGGAATGTGGCCCTTCCTCTCTTCCATCTTGCCTGGCCATCCTCCTCACACAGGCAGAATTAATTTTAATAATATTTTATTTAATCCAGTATATCTAATCTAAGGTATCTTTAACCCTCTATATCTAAAATATTAAGCCTTTCAAATTTGCAGTTTTATTTATTTTTTTAATGTATGAAGAAGCAGGGAGCTGTCCTGTCTTCCTCAGATACATGAACTGGTTGTTGGAAAACAGGATCGAATGGGACCCTCTGCTGTTGGAAGGGAGGACAAGCTATGTAAAAGGGGACTCAGAAGAGGCCAAGGTATCTGGTGCAAGTGCTCCCCTGGATGCGTTCACTATGGACACAGAAATGGTTCTGAGTGCTCAGAGGAAGTAGTGGAGTTCTGCGAAACATGTACTGGGTGTGCATGCTAGTTCTGCGCTGAAGACCCGGAGTAGCCAGGTCAAGGAAACTCTTGAATGCAGCTAAGTGTATTCTCTTAGTGTATCTCATTTTTAACATGGGTTTAGAGGTAGAAGATCTCCTAGAAGACAGACTCTGTGTCTTTGTGATCTCTTCCTGGAGTTTCTCTTTGACCTCCTTCATTCTCTTGGCTAAAGTTTAACATATTCTTCTGCCTTTTTCTTATTTTTGTTTGTGCCCTATTTCTTCAGAGCACTATGCCAATGTTTTGTATTCTTGGATACCTGTATTAATGAGACACTGAATCTTAGGCACCCAGCTTCCTTACCTTCTTTGTCCAGGGGCTTTCTTGTAACAGAGTGGCCAATGTCATCTTCTTAAGAGAGACTTGAGAAGTTTGTAGATTCTGCTCGGGGCTCAGGTGAGGAGGCACAGGAAGCACAGGGAGAATTGTTAAAGATTTCCTACTTTCCTTTTTTTCCAGATTAAGTCTTTGAAATCTGGTGTGTGTGTTACACTGGAAGCACATCTCGATTTGGACTAGACTCATTTTAAGTGTCCAGTAGCTCACATGTTCAGTGTTACACACTGGCATCAGTGTGGACATAAAGAATGTTCTGGAGTGGAGAGAGGGTGGAGGCAGGGAAAATGCATTAGAGATGTTGTTCAGTCTCTAAGTCGTGTCCAACTCTTTGTGACCCCATGGACTGCAGCATACCAGGCTTCCTTGTCCTTCATTATCTCCTGAAGTTATCTTAAACTCATGTCCCTTGAGTCAGTGATGCCATTCAACCATTTTATCCTCTGTTGCCCCCTTCTCTTTCTGCCCTCAATTTTCCCCAGCATCAGGGTCTTTTCCAATGAGTTGGCTCTTCGCATCAGGTGGCCAAAGTACCTTGCAAGAGTCCAATCAAGAAAAGACGAGCCCTTGAACTAAATAAAGCCAAGGCAGTGGGGTTATTAAGGAGGAGACAGAATTGATGAGACACTGAAATGTGGTAAAGAAAAACGAATCGCCAGTCCAAGTTCGATGCATGATACAGGATGCTCGGGGCTGGTGCACTGGGATGAACCAGAGGGATGGGATGGGGAGGGAAGTGGGAGGGGGGTTCAAGATGGGGAACACATGTACACCCAGGGCAGATTCATGTCAATGTATGCAAAACCAATACAATAATGTAAAGTAATTAGCCCCCAATTAAAATAAATAGATAAAAAGAAAACATGGCTTCTGGAATCAGACACATTGCTTAGAATCATGGCTTTATCCTTTTATAGCTGTGTTTCCTTGCAGGTTACTCAATCAGTATATCCCTCACTGGATCAAATATAATGTGATGATGATAATAGTAATGTTCCTACAAGGTAAGGAGGTTAAAGGGATTAACTGGGGCAATAAACATTAAACTTTTTCATGGCTAACTAGCCACCTTTTTGCATTCAAATGATTTAAATTAATAGGACTTGGTGACCAATTGGATATGGCCAGTGGGATTGAGATAGAAGTCAAGAACTATTCCAAAGCTTACATAGTTTTTCTGGTTATACCATCCAGAGCATGGTTTCACAACAATCTTTTACAGAAGTTTGAAGCCAGTCTTCCATGTTATTGATTAGTAAATGTATCCTGATGACCAACACAAAGATTCCTCTCTCCTCCCAGGACCTTTGTCTTTGCTTGTCCTCCATCTGCCGGTAATGTGGCAAATTTTGTTGGCAAATGGCCTGTTCTTGGGTCTCAGCTCAAAGCCTCAAGACTTCAAAAAAGCCTTTCTTGATCAACCTGCTTTATCTCCACTCTCTCTGTACCTCTTGTCATACTCCATAACTATCTTGCCTTGTTATTTATTAGTTGTCTCCCCTACTAGTTATAAAATCTATGATATTTATGATTGCCTGTATGTATTGTTTATCACTGTTTGTCTGCTGCCTAGGAACAGACCTTGGCGCAAAATTGATCTAAAGTGATGCATTTGGTGAATGAGTAAATGTTTAATTGTCTGTACTTTTGAAGAGTAAGAAATAGAATGAATACTAGAACATCAGAGACAACAGGTAGAGGTGAGGGAGGGGAGCCACCTTATTTTCAGTTATTATTTGAACATCATCTTTTTTTTTTTTTTAACTCAAGTACTGGTTTTGAGGAGAATACCTTTAACACTCTTATGGTTAAGGTGTATATTATCTCAGTTCTACAAACCGTCATCATAGAAGGTCATGAACGCATAGACTAGTAATACTAGAAGCCCATATAGTCAAAAATTCATGCAGTCCAAACATCTCTTTTCTACTTCTGAAACTCTGAAGAGGTACAGTTGACCACAAAGTATAGAGTGAGAGTGAGAGAAGGTGAATTTAAAATTGAGATCTCTGGACTCCCAAGCATTTATATCACACTGATATTTGTGTGCATGTGTGTGTGTGTGTGTGTGTGTGTGTGCAGATATGTGTAGCAATGAAGTTTGTTAATATGGAACTATTATGTTTGATGATAATTTTATAATACGCATGTCAGTTGATTGGATAGAATAGATATCATCCCATTGCAGTGAATATAGAAGGTTTTTGTTCAAATTCTTGCTCATACTGGAAATTTTCAGTTTGTTGCTTAAAAGAAGGACATTTATTTAGGTTGCTTAAGCAAATTTTCTTAGGTGGGTAATTTTTCAATAGTGGTTTGGTAAAATATATTCATATTTTTATTTGATTTAAATTGAAGAATTCAGGTAAATTTACTATATTTGATCTAAAAACAATCTAAATTTTCACTGAAAGCTTTTCCCAGCCTAAATTCTATCTCAGCAGATGTGATAAAAGAGAGTAAATAATTTGTGGCTCAAATTCTGGGCTTCTTTTTCTCTTTTATCTAACTTAAGTCGTTGTTTTATATTGGAGTTCTTTTGAGAATCAATTGCCTCATTCCTCTAAATAGTTTTTATCTCAGTAGAGGTAGAAATAGGCTCACCAGGCTTATTCCAGGTTAAATGGCTTTGAAATGAGTTAGTGACCTGAAGACTGGTTAAGCAATTTACTGTTTTGGCCCAAACCTACTTTTCCACCTGTAACCACTGTAGGTTTTGAATAATTTCTGAAGTGCTCTTTACTAAAACTCTTTCCTCTTTTGAAAGTGTTGATTAGCTTTTGTTATGTTGTTATTCAAGATCAGACAAACTAGAAATGCAACAGAGCTAGGCATAGTTATTGAAGCCTGTTAGACTGACTAATCTCATTATTAAATGATACCCATTTTTATTTCCTTCTTAATGTAGGATTTTTTATGAAATTCTTTCTCATTCACTCTATTCTGTCAAGCCAGCTCTTTAATTTGTGCTGATTCTGGTGCCACATTTTACCAGTTTTTTTTCACATATAAGTTTCAAGTGCAACATATAATATTAATACATTAGTTAAATCAAAAAATTCTTGAGTGAAAAACATTGTTTTAGGAATTAAGTAGTTGTGACATAGGGATAAGGCATCAGCAAATGGTGAGCACCTTTCAGTTCAGCTCAGTTCAATTGCTCAGTCATGTCTGATTCTTTGCAATCCCATGAACCACAGCACAGCAGGCCTCCCTGTCCATCACCAACTTCCAGAGTTCACCCAAAATTCATGTCCATTGAGTCGGTGATGCCATCCATTCATCTCATCCTCTGTCATCCTCTTCTTCCGCCCTCAATCTTTCCCAACATCAGGGTCTTTTCCAACGAGTCATCTCTTCGCATGAGGTGGCCAAAGTATTGGAGTTTCAGCTTCAACATCAGTCCTTCCAATGAATACTCAGGGCTGATCTCCTTTAGGATGGACTGGTTGGATCTCCTTGCAGTCCAAGGGACTCTCTAGAGTCTTCTCCAGCACCACAGTTCAAAAGCATCAGTTCTTCGGTGCTCAGCTTTCTTTACAATCCAACTCTCACATCCATACATGACCACTGGAAAAACCATAGCCTTGAGTAGACGGAACTTTTTTGCAAAGTAATGTCTCTGTTTTTCAATATGCCATCTAGGTTGGTCATAACTTTCCTTCTAAGGAGTAAGCGTCTTTTAATTTCATGGCTGCAATCACCATCTGCAGTCATTTTGGAGCTCAAAAACATAAAGTCAGCCACTGTTTCCACTGTTTCCCCATCTATTTGCCATGAAGTGATGGGACCGGATGCCATGATCTTAGTTTTCTGAATGTTGAGCTTCAAGCCAACTTTTTCACTCTCCTCTTTCATTTTCATCAAGAGGCTTTCTAGTTCTTCTTCACTTTCTGCCATAAGAGTGGTGTCATATGCATATATGAGGTTATTGATATTTCTCCCAGCAATCTTGATTCCAGCTTGTGCTTCCTCCAGCCCAGCATTTTTCATGATGTACTCTGCATATAAGTTAAATAAGCAGGGTGACAATATACAGCCTTGACATACTCCTTTTCCTATTTGTAACCAGTCTCTTGTTCCATGTCCAGTTCTAACTGTTGCTTCCTGACCTGTATACAGGTATCTCAAGAGGCAGGTCATGTGGTCTGGTATTCCCATCTCTTTCAGAATTTTCCAGAGTTTGTTGTGATCCACACAGTCAAAGACTTTGGCATAGTCAATAAAGCAGAAATCGATGTGTTTCTGGAACTCTCTTGCTTTTTCAATGATCCAGCAAATGTTGGCAATTTGATCTCTGGTTCCTCTGCCTTTTCCACAACTACTTGAACATCAGGAAGTTCACCTTTAGAGTGGTATATTAATATATTAATATGAGAATTCAGTAGAAGGAGAAATTTGCTTCCAGAAAAGATGGACAATGAAGGAGATAATGATGGCAGCCTTTATGGAGGAGATGATTGTTTGGGACTTTGCAGGATTAATAGAATCTCACCAGGCAAAGCAGAATCTCTAGAGTGGATAGGTGAAAAAAGTGAATCCAAGACTTGAGGAAGGAAATCTTGTTAAATTTAATTAATGGATAGTGTTCTGTTGGCTCGTAGTATAGAGTATAGAATAGAGGATGAGGACCAAGGTGAGGTAAGTCTGGAAAGAGTCTGGAAGCTAGCAGTGAAGTACTCGCGTACCACATCCTTGGGCATTGTTTAGTGGCCTGTTGAAAGCCAGTATACACTGGGCTGATCCACCCAGTTATTTATGGTGCTGCTCCATTTACTTGACAGGTCTTTATGATTCCATCTTGCTCAGAGGATTTCCAGAAGTATAAATATCTCTGAATAATGATTGGGAATGAGATTAGAAGGAAAGATAGAAGTTATATCAAGCTTCTACAGGAATTTACATCTAGCCTTGTCACCGATTTGATGATATAGTCCATACAAAATGGACTTTTGGGTTGGACCAGAAAGATAAATTTGACAGGAGTACATGCGGACTCTAGTTCATAAAAGTCAGTTGCATAGTGCAGGATAAGTTTGACAGTAGACTATGGAAAAGGAGAATTTATTTGACCATAAGATAGATAAGGAAAAATGTGACTACTAAGAAAACAGCAGCAGCAAAAGACATATAATTCAATGAGCAGAGAATACGGGATATTAACTGAAATGAGTACTATATTTGTAAGTTATTAGATGGAAAACAACATCAAAATTAAAAACTGTTTACACTTATTCACATAAACTTAGTGATGCATGTAGATAAGAGTGTAGAACTCCTTAGTGCCCAATTTATAGTGAACTGGTCTGTTGATTCAGTCACAGCTGATGAAAAAAAGAAGTGTGTGGCTCATGAAGAAGAATATTTTGCATGTGTGACAAGATCTAGGCTTTGAGTTTTGACAGATTTTGGGGTGTAAGTAAGGCAGCCTGAATCTGTTTCCTCTAGGGAAGCCCTGTAGTTGAAAGAGTTGTTTAGTTTTTGTTGTGTTGTTATTTATGATCACAGAAACTAGAAATATAAATCCTAATGATACAGAAATGGTTATGGAAGCTTATTTGGAAAAAATGCTTGTGCTGTTTCCCCCAGAGGATTTTTGGGAGGATGCAGAGCTCATGAAAACATTTTATATACTGTGATGCCTGAAAAGGTTCATGGGTTTCTGATAAGAGGCCATCAGTGGCTCTGCCTTAGACTCTTAGCTCTGGGCAATCAGAAATGTTGCTGAGGTCAAATTGTTGAATCCATTGTTGGCCTTTTAGGAACGTCTCTCCCCTCCCTATCAATGTTACCCTCAAGTAAATAAACAAATAATGTTTTTAGGTTTCAGGATTGCTAACAGAAAAATATTGGGTGGTCATAAAATCCCTTTGGACTTGCTGGATCAGAATTTCTGGGGGTGGGACACTGCTGTCATAATTTTCAACAAACTAACTAGCCAATGATTCTCAACTGGAGGTAATTTGGACTCCACACCAAGGAGGGCATTTGACAACATTTGCAGATGTTTTTTGGTTGCCACAACTGGGTCAAGGGCTAGGTGCTACTGGACATTTTGTGGGCAGCAGTGGACCGGGCTTCAAAATTATCCAGACCCAAATGTCAAAAATGCTGAGGGTGATAAATCTTGTCATACACAGAACACTTAAAATCATTTTTTAGCTGTTATCACTTATCTTTGGCATTTGCTCATATTTATTTATTCATTACTTGTTATTCATATATTTATTTTCAAAACTCTTAAAATTTGTTTTTATTGGAAAGGCAGAAAGATGTAGAACCTGAAATATAATTTTGGGACTGGAATTAGTTACTTTGGACTGATTTTTGGATTTTTTTTTAACTGCTCAAATTAAAATGAATTCTTCCAGTGAAAGAATAGTCATGAAGATAAGATTTCTGGCTAGTTAGTTCTTATTTCACACAATGAAAAAACTAACTTGTACTCACTGAGAAGGTAATTTGATTTTATAACAAACCAAATTTATAGAATATAAAAAAAAACACTTTGGTTTTGTTATGTTCAAGGGATTCAGGAAGGAAGAGATGGGTTATATATATTATTTATGTTATATATATTATATATATATATCTTGGAGAACTTGTTTTTACACATACAGATAACAGTGATTTGTAATTGGCAATTCATTGTTTGAACGCAAACACTGCCGTGAAAGTGGTGATTGAACAGAAACGTTTTCTTCCTTTGTACTGTTGATTTGCTAGCAAACCTGTTTTATATTATGATGGTATAAAGGTAAAATCTGCCCAGCACTTCTAAAATATCAAACAGGTTTTACAAATGAAACACACCACACTTATTCATTTTGGTTTCATTAAGCAAAAGAATTAGCTTATTGTAACAATTACCCTTACTACATATTTAAACCTGAATTCAAATTTAACTTCACAATATGTCTCCAACAGGTGTTCTCTCTCGTGATAATTTCTGTGGTGACTTTCAGTTCAGAAAAGCCTTGAATCTCTAATGAACATTTTTCAAAGTAATAAGATGGAAGAGAAGCACTAAAATATCCTTGGAGATAGAAATTGAAATCATTTTGCCTAAATGTATCAGGTTAGAAGTTGCCCTAGTTACTGATTGCTGCTATTAGATATTCCCCTTGTGCAAAGAAAGCCGGTTATTGATTTTTGAATTTGAATTTCTTTTGAAATAATTGATTGCCTTTACTGCAGATTCTTAACTCAGCTTATGAAAATCCGGTGTAATAGGACTCACCTGCTCTACTAATGCCTGCCTAATACTTTGCTTAATTTACTTGCCTCCCCTAACCTAGAAACTATTAGAATAGACTGTTCTTGGAACACACAAAATTTATGAATGTCCCATTGTATATTGAGGTATGGACAGTATATTTCAACTATTGTTAACGATGTCTTGATTCACTGTAAACAAACCACTTCAAAGTTATAGTTCCTGGCATCTTAATTCTATTTTTATATTTATAAATCTTTACTTGCAGTACTACACAGAAATAGACATATGCCTATCACTAAGGAAATTCTAAGAGGTCTTGAAATTCTTTGCCAGAAACCTAAGGCAAAAGACAGACAAATTCTTAAAACTATACTGCACATGGTGCAATAAATAAATAAATTTATGTCAGTAAAAAACGTTGAGTGCCTACTATGTATGAAGTACTGCTTTAGTGTTCAACATGAAGCCAAACAAACCTACCTGTGTAAAACTGAAGCTCCTAGATGATAAGATAGGAGAAATCCTAAGTGACCTTAGGTATGGTAGTGTTTTTTTGAATAAAATATCAAAGGAACCCTTTATGATAGGAAAAGAAATAGATGTTAGAATTCATTAAAATGAAAAACTTCTGCTCTGTGGAAGACAATGTCAAGAGAATAAGACAAGCCACAAACAGAGAAACTATTTACAAGAGACATATCTGTTAAAGGAAATGTTCCCAACATATACAAAGAACTCTTAAAACTCAACAGTAAGAAAACAGATAACCTATTTAAAAAGTTTGTCAAAGACCTTAACAGAGAACTCACCAGAGAAGATAAACAGATGGCAAGTACTCATATGAAAAGATGTTTCATATCACATCAGGGAAATGCAAATTAAAATGATAACATACCACGACATACATATCAGAATAGTCAAAATCCAAAGCACTGATATCACCAAATATTAAGGATGTGGAGCAATAGGAGCTTTCATTAATTTTTGGTGGGAGTTCAAAATCACGCATCCACTTTGGAGGACAGTTTGGCAGTTTCTTACAGAACTGATCATAGTCTTGCCATCTAATCCAGCAATTCTGCTTCTTGCTGAAAAATCTGTGTCCACATGAAAATCTACAAACAGATGTCCATAGCAGCTTTATTCTTTGTTACTGAAACCTGGAAGCAACCCAGAAGATGTCCTCTAGTAGTTGAATGAGTAAACTAACGGTGATAATCCAGACAGTAGAATATTCAATACTAAAGAAGAAATCAGCTAGCAAGTCATGAAAAGATGTGGATGAACCTTAAGTACATGTTGATAGTGAAAGAAGTCAATCTGAAAATCTATATGAACTCAACCTTAGGGATTCTGGAATCCATTCTGGAAAAGCCAAAATACAAAGACAGTAAAAATATCAGTCGTCGACTGGGGTTAGGATAAGGAAGATGAACAAGCCGATTACAGAGGACTTTTCAGTTCAGTTCATTTCATTTCAGTCTCTCAGTTGTGTCCGACTCTATAAAACCCCATGAATCACAGCACGCCAGGCCTCCCTGTCCATCACCAACTCCCGGAGTTCACTCAAACTCATGTCCATCGAGTCAGTGATGCCATCCAGCCAACTCATCCTCTGTTGACCCCTTCTCCTCCAGCCCCCAATCCCTCCCAGCATCAGAGTTTTTTCCAGTGAGTCAACTCTTCGTATGAGGTGGCCAAAATATTGGAGTTTCAGCTTTAGCATCAGTCCTTCCAATGAACACCCAGGACTGATCTCCTTTAGAATGGACTGGTTGGATCTCATTGCAGTCCAAGAGACTCTCAAGAGTCTTCTCCAGCACCACAGTTCAAAAGAATCAATTCTTTGGCTCTCAGCTTTCTTCACAGTCCAACTCTCACATCCATACATGACCACTGGAAAAACCATAGCCTTGACTAGACGGACCTTGGTTGGCAAAATAATGTCTCTGCTTTTTAATATGCTATCTAGGTTGGTCATAACTTTCCTTCCAAGGAGTACTTTTAGGGCAGTGATAATACTCCATACAACACTATAATGATACATGTCATACATTTGTCTAAATGCATAAAATGTACACTACCACAGGTGAAGCCTGATTTATGGATTTTGCAAGATAATGTGTGCCTGTAGGCTTATCAGTAGTGACAGGCGTACCCTCTGGAGGGAGATGGTAATAATGGGGGAGGTGATACATAAGTGGGGGCAGGGACTATAAGGGAAATCTTTGTATCTTTCTCTCAATTTTGCTGTGAATATAAAACTCTTAAAAATATTCTTTATTAGGAAAGTCTACCTGTAACAATTTACTACCTAATGGAGGGTAGGGGTTGGGAGGGCACAAAAATGAAATGAAT
Source organism: Moschus berezovskii (assembly GCF_049115385.1). Classification (NCBI taxonomy): domain Eukaryota; kingdom Metazoa; phylum Chordata; class Mammalia; order Artiodactyla; family Moschidae; genus Moschus; species Moschus berezovskii. The sequence goes on along the minus strand of NC_142460.1, from coordinate 128,386,370 downwards.
TGTTAGTCACTTAGTCATGTCTGACTCTGCGATCACATGAACTGTAGCCTGCCAGGCTCCTCTGTCCATGGGATTCTCCAGGCAGGAATACTGGAGTGAGTTGCCATTTCCTTTTCCAGGGGATCTTCTCCTCTCAGGGATTAAACCCATGTTTCCCACACGCAGGCAGATTCTTTACTGTTTGAGTCACCAGGGAAGCCCTAGGGAGGGCACAGGCAATAAGTAAATAATAAAATACTTTCAGTTCAGTTCAGTTCAGTCGCTCAGTCGTGTCCGACTCTCCGCGACCCCATGAACTACAGCACGCCAGGCCTCCCTGTCCATCACCAACTCCCAGAGTTCACTCAAACTCATGTCCACAGAGTCGGTGATGCCATCCAGCCATCTCATTCTCCGTCGTCCCCTTCTCCTCCCGCCCCCAACCTTTCCCAGCATCAGAGTCTTTTCCAGTGAGTCAAGTCGTCGCATGAGGGGGCCAAAGTATTGCAGTTTCAGCTTTAGCATCAGTCCCTCCAATGAACACCCAGGATTGATCTCCTTTAGAATGGACTGGTTGGATCTCCTTGCAGTATAAGGGACTCTCAAGAGTCTTCTCCAACACCACAGTTCAAAAGCATCGATTCTTCGGCGATCAGCTTTCTTCACAGTCCAACTCTCACAACCATAAAATACTTTAGAGCATAGTAAAAGATGTGAAGAATTAACAAGAGGGGAAACTAGGGAGTGGCAGGGTGAGGACGAGCCTCTTGGAGAAGCCTCCTTTTGTGATCTGAAGGCAGCAGGTGAATGAGTGATGGTGGTACCTGAGAGAAGACTGTTCCAAACAGAGGGAATGGACTGTGTGAAGACTCTGAGATAGGAACAAATATAAATGCTGGATAAGAGCAAGTTATTAGATACCCCAGTATCTTTTTAACATGTTGACTGAGCTTGTATAAGGGTTATATACAGTAAAAACTTAGAATAAAATCTATATGATACAAAATACTGTGAAGATGCCAACATTAACAGCGGGAGGAAGAAAGACTTATTTCAGTACGTAAAACCACCTGGACTAAAAATCTGTGACAACAGAGGAATAGCAAACTTCAAAGTTTACCTTGGATACTTTTGGCTTTAGAAGTTGTATAGGCTTTGTGTTTTTCTTGCTTTACCATATTAGTGACTCTTGAATATAGTTTTATATGTTGAATTGTCAAGATTTAAAAGCTTGGAGAAGAAAGTTTATATAATATCATATAATTGCCACAAGTCTGGTCAAATTTGTGAATCACTTTCTAAATATTCTTTCGAATGAGAAAGAAAACCAAGGTTAGACAGAAATGTTTAACATGTTTTCATTGTATTAAAATATGTCATTGTTTTTTCCTAAGGAATAACCACCCTCTAATTTTATTAGCTATATTTTTGACTTTTTTCTATTTGGTGTATTTAAACCAATATTCCTCATATATGTAAGTAAATATTTTCAGGTTTTATCTAGCCCTGTATGTCATATGTGAACTTAAAATATATAGAGTTGAATTGTTCATGGAAATCACTAGATGGGGAATTTTTCCCTCTCATTTTTACTCTTTGTATGAAATTGAAATCCACCCATTTATTCTATCGCCAATTATTTTGCAATTTACTGTTTTTCAATGTTTCAAATAAGCATATCAATACAACATCCTCCTACAACATACAAATGACTTTGCTGTGGCTCATAATCACTTTTATTACTAACATTTCAACATGATGAACAAAGTTTATGCACTAGGTATATGTTTAGAGCAGTAACTTTTGGAGCCTGTTATTGTCAACAAGTAGAATCAGAAAGTTCATGCACCTTGGCTTTCAAATGGACTTTTAAGACTCTCGTAAATGTACATTCTTTAAGGGCATGTCAGAGGGGCATGTCTTCATTCTTAGAGGATACATTTGAGTTTTGAAAATCATCAAGGAAAATAATCAGAGTCAAAAGCACTTTCCAAAGGGGTGGAGTGATCTAATAAATATTATTTTGGTAAAGAAAATAAATGTGATTGATTCTGTTATTTGGCTTCTAGGTTAACACAGAATTGGTTTCCAAAATAATTTGATGTTGGCCTTCTCTTGTGAAGAGTTTAGAATCCCCTAGAGTCAATGTTCCAAAAAAATATTGAGCCTTTAAAAATAAATGTTCTAGTGTTTTAAATTGCTTTATAGTCATAGTTAGGTTTTCAATGTGACATTAGAGGTATGTACAACTATCAAATCTACTTTTTGGTAAATGTATTTGAAAAATAGTTACTTCAATGGACAATAGATTAATCAGAAGAATTCTAGTAATGACTGAATTTTTGGACAATTCAAATTCTTAAATAGCTCATATATAATTATGTACTTAGCTGAAGTGTGTTTTACTGTAGAAGTGTTGAACTTCCTTCAGTTGATGCTGGTGATCATCAGTTTGAAGAGTACTAATTTTTACTTCATTTTTCTTAAAGAGGAGTGTGTATGTGTGCATACGTCTGTGTGTGCACATGTGCATATGTGTGAGTGTATTCAAACACATATTTGATTTATCAAAACCTCAGGAGTAAGAGAGTTTTGTGTGAAGAATTTTTTTGTTTACTTCCATATTCTTTGTGAATAGGTGGAACTGGGTTTTGTGCCTTCTCTGTGGCATAGTGTACTAGGTAATGCATCAGAGAGAAAATGATCATGGTGCATTGGGTACATTGGAGAAGCCTCCATTAAATTTGGAAAATAAAGACATGCTTAACTATACTGTGGTGTCAGTATAATTCCCAAAATATACTCCTCCAGATACTGGAGACAGGAGAGAGAACATCTGATCAGGAATATTGGGAAAGGCTTGAGATCAGTTCAGTTCAGTTCAGTCGTTCAGTCGTGTCCGACCCCACAAATCACAGCACGCCAGGCCTCCCTGTCCATCACCAACTCCCGGAGTTCACTCAAACTCATGTCCATCGAGTCGGTGATGCCATCCAGCCATCTCATTCTCTGTCATCCCCTTCTCCTCCTGCCCCCAATCCTTCCCAGCATCAGAGTCTTTTCCAATGAGTCAGCTCTTCGCATGAGGTGGCCAAAGTATTGGAGTTTCAGCTTTAGCATCAGTCCTTCCAATGAACACCCAGGATTGATCTCCTTTAGAATGCACTGGTTGGATCTCCTTGCAGTCCAAGGGACTCTCAAGAGTCTTCTCCAACACCACAGTTCAAAAGAATCAATTCTTTGGCGATCAGCTTTCTTCACAGTCCAACTCTCACATCCATACATGACCACTGGAAAAACCATAGCCTTGACTAGACGGACCTTGGTTGGCAAAGTAATGTCTCTGCTTTTAAGTATGCTATCTAGGTTGGTCATAACTTTCCTTCCAATGAGTAAGCATCTTTTTAATTTCATGGCTGCAATCAGCATCCGCAGTGATTTTGGAGCCCAAAAAATAAAGTCTGACACTGTTTCCACTGTTTCCCCATCTATTTCCCATGAAGTGATGGGACCAGATGCCATGATCTTAGTTTTCTGAATGTTGAGCTTCAAGCCAACTTTTTCACTCTCCTCTTTCACTTTCATCAAGAGGCTCTTTAGTTCCTGTTCACTTTCTGCCATAAGGGTGGTGTCATCTGCATATCTGAGGTTATTGATATTTCTCCCAGCAATCTTGATTCCAGCTTGTGCTTCTTGCAGTCCAGCGTTCCTCATGATGTACTCTGCATATAAGTTAAATAAGTAGGGTGACAATATACAGCCTTGACGTACTCCTTAGGCCTTGATAAAGGGACTATGTTTGATGAGCTTTATGAGTCAAGGAAGCATTAAAAGTGAATAGGTGGAATTGAGAAACAATAAATATATTTGGAGGAGCTATGATGAGGTTAATAAGGTGACAATTTAAGACACTGGGGATACCATAAATGTTATGACTAATAGGATTGTTTGGGTCAGATGTGTAGGACCCTGAATATCTAGCACAGAATTATTAGACATTTTGGAAAACTGAATTTCTGATAGCATTTGGGTTGTGCTTTGAGGAGATAAGCCTGATAATAGGCCACACTGGAACAAGGAAAGACTGGTGGCAAAGAGAGAGTTAGGAAAGGGATTTAGAATGAATGTACTTCTGGACAAAGATGGTGGTTATCACAATTAAGTTTCAAGGCGGGATTGTTGCTGTTGTTGTTCAGTCATCAAGTTGTGTCTGACTCTTTGTGACTGCATGGACTACAGCACACCAGGCTCATCAGTCCTCCACTGTCTTCCAGAGTTTGCTCAAATTAATGTCCATTGAGTTGGTAATGCAATCTATCCATCTCATCTTCTGCCATCCCCTTCACCTTTTGCCTTCAATCTTTCCCAGCATCGGGATCTTTTCCAGTGAGTCACCTCTTTGCATCAGGTGGCCAAAGTATTGGAGCTTCGACATCAGTTCTTCCAATGAATATTCAGGGTTGATTTCCTTTAGGACTGACTGGTTTGATCTCTTTGAAGTCCAAGAGACTCTCAAGAGTCTTTTCCAGCACCACAATTCAAAAGCATCAATTCTTCAGCACTTAGTTTTCTTTATGATCCAGCTCTCACATCTGTACATGACTAATAAAAAAAATAACTTTGATACATGGACTGGAACTTTGTTGGAAAAGTGATGTCTGTTTTTTAATACACTGTCCTAGGTTTGTCATAGCATTTCTCCCAAGGAGCTGCTACTGCTAAGTCACTTCAGTCATGTCCGACTCTGTGCGACCCCAGAGACAGCAGCCCACCAGACTCTGCCGTCCCTGGGATTCTCAAGGCAAGAACACTGGAGTGGGTTGTCATTTCCTTCTTCAATGCATGAAAGTGAAAAGTGAAAGTGAAGTCTCTCATTCGTGTCCGACTCTTCGCGACCCCATGGACTGCAGCCTACCAGGCTCCTCTGTCCATGGGATTTTCCAGGCAAGAGTATTGAAGTGGGTTGCCATTGCCTTCTCCCTCCCAAAGAGCAAGTGTCTATTAATATTATGGCTACAGTCACTGTCCACTGTGATTTTGGAGCCTAAGAAAAGAAAATGTGTCCTTCTACTTTTCCCCCTTCAGTTTGCCATGAAATGATGGGACCAAATGCCATGATCTTAGTTTGTTAATGTTGTTTTAAGCCAGGTTTTTCACTCTCTTTTTTCACTTTCATCAAGTTGGTCTTTAGTTCCTCTTTACTTTCTGCCATAAGGGTGGTGTCATCTGCGTATCTAAGGTTATTGATGTTTCTCCCTGCCGTCTTGATTCCAGCTTGTGCTACATCAAGTCCAGCATTTCACATGATGTACTGATGGCATCACCGACTCTATGGACATGAGTTTGAGTGAACTCCGGGAGTTGGTGATGGACAGGGAGGCCTGGCGTGCTGTGATTCATGGGGTCGCAGAGAGTCGGACACGACTGAGCGACTGAACTAACTAACTCTGCATATAAGTTAAATAAGCAGAGAGACAATATACAGTCTTGACATACTCCTTTCTCAATTTGGAACCAGTCCCTTGTTCCATATCTGGTTCTAACTGTTGCTTCTTGACCTGCATACAGATTTCTTAGGAGATAGGTAAAGTGGTCTGGAATTCCCAACTCTTTAAGAATTTTCCAGTTTGTTGTGATCCACACAGTCAAAGGCTTTGGTGTAATCAATAAAGCAAAAGTAGGTGTATATATATATATTTTTTAATTCTCTTGCTCTTTTTATGATGCAACATGTTGGCAATTTGATCTCTGGTTCCTCTGGCTTTTCTAAATCCAGCTTGAACATCTGGAATTTCACGGTTCACGTATTGTTGAACCCTGGCTTGGACATTTTTGAACATTACTTTATTAGTATGTAAGATGAGTGAGATTGTGTGGTAGTCAAGATTCTTTGGCATTGCCTTTCTTTGGGATTGGAAAGAAAACTGACCTTTTTGAGTCCTGTGGCCACTGCTGAGTTTTCCAAATTGGCTGACATATTGAAGCAAAAGACAGCATTGTTTTTTAGGATCTGAAATAGCTCAACTGGAATTCCATCATCTTCACTAGCTTTGTTCGTAGTGATGCTTCCTAAGGCCCACTTGACTTCGCATTCCAGGATGTCTGGCTCCAGGTGAGTGATCACACCATCATGATTATATGGGTCATTAAAACCTATTTTGTATAGTTCTTCTGTGTATTTTTGCTACCACTTTTTAATATCCATTGCTTGTTAGGTCATACTATTTCTGTCCTTTATTGTGCCCATCTTTGCATGAAATGTTCCCTTGGTATCTCTAGTTTTCTTGAAGAGATCTCTAGTCCTCCCCATTCTATTGTTTTCCTCTATTTCTTTGCATTGATCACCTAGGAAGTCTTTCTTATTTCTCTTTGCTATTCTTTGGAACTCTGCATTCAGATGGATATATCTTTCCTTTCTTCCTTTGCCTTTTACTTTTCTTCTTTTCTCAGTTATTTGTAAGACCTCCTCAGACGACCATTTTGCCTATTTATATTTCTTTTTCTTGGGGATGGTCTTGATCACTGCCTCTTGTACAATGTCACGGACCTCTGTCCATAGTTCTTCAGGCACTCTGTCTATCAGATCTAATTCCTTGAATCTATTTGTTACTTCCACTGTATAATTGTAAGGGGTTTGATTTAAGTCATACCTGAATGGTATAGTGATTTCCCCTACTTTCTTCAATTTAAGTCTGAATTTTGCAATAAGGAGATCTTGATCTGAGTCACAGTCAGCTCCCGGTCTTGTTTTTGCTGACTGTATAGAACTTCTCCATCTTTGGATGCAAAGAATATAATTAATATGAATTCGGTATTGACCATCTGGTGATGTCCATGTGTAGAGTCTTCTCTTGTGTTGTTGAAAGAGGGTGTTTGCTATGAGTAGTGCGTTCTCTTGGCAAAACCCTGTTAGCCTTTGCCCTGCTTCATTCTGGACTCCAAGGCCAAACTGTCTTATTACTCCAGGTATCTCTTGACTTCCTACTTTTGCATTCCAGTCCCCTATGATGAAAAGGACATCTTTTCTTTTGATCTTTGTTTTAGAAGGTCTTGTATGTCTTCATAGAACTATTCAACTTCAGCTTCTTCTACATTAGTGGTTGGAGCACAGAGTTGGATTGCAGTAATGTTAAATGGTTTTCCTTGGAAATGAACAGAGATCATTCTGTGATTTTTGAGATTACACCCAAGTACTGCATTTCAGATTATTCTCTTCACTATGAGGGCTACTCCATTTCTTCTGAGGGATTCTTGCCCACAGTAGTAGATATAATGATCATCTGAATTAAACCCCATGAACATTATGAAAAGGCAAGAATACTGGAGTGGGTTGCAATTTCCTTCTTTAGGAGATATTCCCTATGCAGGGATCTAATCCATGTCTCTTGCATCTTCTGCCTTGGCATGCAGATTCTTTTCCACTAGTGCCACCTGGCAACAAGAGTGAATGGTAATGTAAACTATGGACTTTGGTTGATAGCAATGTGTCTTCAGTGCCTGCATGCTCAGTTACTTCCATCATGCCAACTCTTTGCAACCCCATGGACTGTAGCCTGCCAGGCTCCTCTGTCCATGGGATTCTCCAGGCAAGAATACTGAAGTGGGTTGCCATGCCCTCCTCCAGGGGATCTTCATGACTCAGGGATCGAACATATGTCTCCTTAATCGCATGTTGATTCTTTGTCGCTGAGCACAGTGATGTGTCAGTGTACCTTAATCAGTTGTAGCAAATGTACCCCTGTAGTAGGAGGTATTGTTGGGGCGGGACATTGTGTGTGCGGGATAGGGGGCATGTGGAAACTTTATGTACTTTCCACTCAACTTTCCCATGAAATTAAAATTTCTGTAAAAAATAAAACTTACTTAAAAAAGCACTGGAAATGTGGGCTTTCTTAAATGGCTATGTAGCTTTGCAGGTTTGATGTTTCCTTCTTTCTGAGATAACTGGGACAGATGCCTTGCATTCCTGAAACTTCTCTAAGAGTGATCACAGACAGAAGGTGGGCTGAGCCCGAGATCAGTAAGGCAGTGTATCCACAGTTACTTGAAGTAAGTTTTGTTTTCTTTTAAGAGGTCTGAGTCCCAGTGATACTGTTGATTGAGTTCTCACTGTGTAGAGAATCAAACTTAGAGCCTGGGTTTCTCGCTTGTCTTTTATTTTTGATAGATTTGGGAGGAGGGAAAAGCTGCTGGAAATTTTTTGACAGCTTATTCTGTGAATGATGAATAAACATTTTATTTGCAGAGAAACAAAACAAAAAAGTAGAACTGGTGCTGGCCTTCAAAGCTAAAGATTTCTCTTCTCAAATATCTTTCCTGGTAGCTCAGCTGGTAAACAATCTGTCACAATGCAAGAGACACTGTTTCAATTCCTGGGTCAGGAAGATACCCTAGAGGAGGCTATGGAAACCCACTCCAGTATTCTTGCCAGGGGAATCCCGTTGACAGAGAAGCCTGGCAGGCTGCAGTCCATGGGATTGCAAAGAGTTGGACACGACTGACCAACTAAGCACATAGCACATGCACTGTTTTAAATTAATTATGCAGTGAGCTGTTTTGTGAGACTTTTCCTACTAACTCAGAAGTTTAGCCAAAGCTCAAATTCAAGAAAAATGCCTCCTGTATTCTGAATCTTAAAGGCAGGTACCAGTGATATACAGTATTTTGGTCCAAGAAAGAATTCAGTTTATTTTCTGGATGGATGAATGTTGAGCTTATACATATATACATGTATATATATATATACACATAAACACATATGTACACACACACTATATATATATGGGTTTCCAAGGGGTACTAGTGATAAATAACCCACCTGACAATGCAGGTGACTTAAGAGATGCAGATTTGATCCCTGGGTTGGGAAGATCCCCTGGAGGAGGGCATGGCAACCCACTCCAGTATTCTTGCCTGGAGAATCCCATGAACTGAGGAGCCTGGTGAGCTACAGACCATAGGGTTGTAAACAGCTGGACGCAACTAAAGTGATTTAGCACACATGTATATGTGAACGTGTGTGTGTATACATGTGTATACGTGTGTGTGTGTGTATAACAGTACTGCTTCCTAATTTTGTGAGAGCCTGATATGAGGCTCCTATATTTGGAGGGCATTTGTGAACTTAGACTTGTTCTGTTGTTCAGTCATGTCTGACTTTTGCCCCCTGTGGACTGCAACATGCCAGGCTTCTCTGTCCTTTACCAACTCCTGGAGCTTGCTCAAACTCATGTCCATTGAGTCAGCGATGCCATCCAGCCATCTCATCCTCTTTCATCCCCTTCTCCTCTTGCCTTCAATCTTTCCAAGAATTAGGGTCTTTTCTAATGATTCGGCTCTTGGCATCATGTGGCCAAAGTGCTGAAACTTCAGCTTCAGCATCAGTCCTTCCAATGAATATTCAAGACTGATTTCCTTTAGGATGAACTGGTTGAATCTCCCTACAGTCCAAGGGACTCTCAAGAGTCTTCTCCAACACCACAATTCAAAAACATCAATTCTTTAGTGCTCAGTCTTATTTATTGTCCAACTCTCACATCCATACATGACTACTGGAAAAACCAAAGCTTTGACTAGATGGACCTTTGTTAGCAAAGTAATGTCTTTGCTTTTTAATATGCCTTCTAGGTTTGTCATAGCTTTTCGTCTACAGAGGAAGCATCTTTTAATTCATGGCTGCAGTTAGCCTCCACAGTTATTTTGGAGTCCAAGGAAATAAAGTCTGTCACTGTTTCCATTGTTTCCCGATCTATTTGCCGTGAAGTGATGGGACCAGATGACATGATCTTAGTTTTAAATGTTGAGTTTTAAGCCAGTTTTTTCACTCTCCTCTTTCATCATCATCAAGAAACACTTTAGTTCCTCTTTGCTTTCTGCCATAAGGTTGGTGGGAACTTAGACTAGTTCCCTCATTTATACATATGAGGGAACTAGTCTGTTCTGTGTGTGTGTATGTATGTATGTGTATGTGTGTGTGTGTGTGTGTGTGTGTGTGTGTGTGTATTTCTTAAGATGGGAGAATTAAAGAGACTTTCCAGCATAGCTTGAAGATATTAGAGCAAAACATGCCTGAAGTTAGGACAGCCCATCCCTTCCCAGTTCTCCACAATCTTCAGAATCCATAGGCAAGAACCTCTAAATACCCAGGGCTCCCACTGGGGGAGATTGAAGATTGCAGGAGGAAGGGAATCTCTTGCATTTTCCAGACAGACAAAGTGACAAAGAGTTGATCTCATCCTGGAGAAGGGATTGTGGGAAGGTCCACTGGCAGAAGACCCAGGGAGGTCCCGCTGCTCCTGTCTGGGGAATTCTCAGCAATGGGGTTGGGGGTGGGGCAGATTCTGAAGTGAAACTGAACATACTTGAGAAAGACCTGCACACCATTTATGGGGACTGAATAAACCAGATCAAACAGATCAACCCCCACCACATACATAAATGTCTGTGAGTCTCCTTTTCCTCCTTACAATACCCAGAGTAGAAATCTAGACCCTGAAAAGAACTGGGAAAGACAGGACTTTACCGATGCTTCTCTCGGCAGGCAAGGGCCACAGCTGTAATTGTATTGGGTGAGAGGAGGGTCTTTAAATGGATATGAGAATAAAACTATAAGCTGCATAGGACTAAGTTTTAGTAACTGAAACTAATGAGAATATTATAGAAACTCAAAGATGTATAAGGATGAAAAGGGGAAATGTGTGAATCAAAGTAGGTCTTGAAGCAATAGAGAATGTGTTGAGTATATTATTCTACTCTTACTGAGTTATAAATCTTCACAAATTTAGTGACTGAAAATGACATGCTTAGTATCTCACAGTTTCCAGGGGATCAGGCTCTAGTAATGACTTAACTGGATTATTTGCTTGGAGTCTCATAAGAGTGCAGTCAAAGTGTCAGACAGGCTGTGGTCTTGTCTGGAGCTCAAGTTCAGTCAGCTTGTTGTCAGAGTGGGGTTCCATACAGTTGTGGAACCTGGGGCCCTTAGCTGCCTGTCTCCATTGTCAGTTCACAGCATCACTGTTTGCTTATTCAAGGCCAGCTGGAAAGCATGTGTGCTGCTTCAGGAACTGCCAAGGTACTCTTTGAAAGAGCACATTTGTTTAGGTTGTCCCACCCAGGGTAATGTCCTTTACAATAACTTAAAATCAACTAAAAAGGAATTTGAATTTAATCTGAAGAGTAACATCTCTTTTACAAAATATTGTAGTTCAGTCATGGGAATGCCATCACTCATAGCATCAGGCACCTGCCACATGTAAGAGAAAATGTTATACAAGGATGTATCCCAATGGGTGAGAATTTGGGGGCATCTTAGAATTCTTACCAAAGGAAGTCTGGAGAGTAAGATGGTGCAACAGTTCAGTTCAGTCACTCAGTCGAGTCTGACTATTTTGGACCCCATGGACTGCAGCACGCCAGGCCTCCCTGTCCATTGCCAACTCCTGGAGTTTACTGAAACTCATGTCCATTGAGTCGGTGATGCCATCCAACCATCTCATCCTCTGTTGTCCCCTTCTCCTCCTGCCTTCAATCTTTCCCAGCATCAGGGTCTTTTTAAATCAGTCAGTTCTTCATATCAGGTGGCCAAACTATTGGAGTTTCAGCCTCAGCATCAGTCCTTCCAAAGAATATTCAGCATTGATTTCCTTTGGGATGTACTTGTTGGATCTCCTTGCAGTCCAAGGGACTCTCAAGAGTCTTCTCCAGCACCACAGTTCAAAAGCATTAATTCTTCTGCACTCAGCTTTCTTTATAGTCCTGCGGTCACATCCACATGACTACTGGAAAAACCACAGCTTTGATTGGATGGACCATTGTTGGCAAAGTAATGTCTCTGCTTTTTTAATATGCTGTCTAGGTTGGTCATAACTTTTCTTCCAAGGAGTAAGCGTCTTTTAATTTCATGGCTGCAGTCATCATCTGCAGTGATTTTGGAGCCCCCCAAAAATAAAGTCTGTCACTGTTTCCACTGTTTCCCCCTCTATTTGCCATGAAGTGATGGGACCAGATGCCATGATCTTAGTTTTCTGAATGTTGAGCTTCAAGCCAACTTTTTCACTCTCTTTCACTTTCATCAAGAGGTTTTTTAGTTCCTCTTCACTTTCTGCCATAAGGGTGGTGTCATCTGCATATCTGAGGTTATTGATATTTCTCCCGGCAGTCTTGATTCCAGCTTGTGCTTCTTCCAGCCCAGTGTTTCTCATGATGTACTCTGCATATAAGTTAAATAAGCAGGGTGACAATATACAGTCTTGACATGCTCCTTATTTGGAACCAGGCTGTTGTTCCATGTCCAGTTCTAACTGTTGCTTCCTGACCTGCATACAGATTTCTCAAGAGGCATTTCAGGTGGTCTGGTATACCTATCTCTTTAAGGATTTTCCAGAGTTTGTTGTGGTCCACACAGTCAAAGGCTTTGGCATCGTCAATAAAGCAGAAGTAGATATTTTCCTGGAATTCTCTTGCTTTTTCAATGATCCAACGGATGTTGGCAATTTGATTGCTAGTTCCTCTGCTTTTTCTAAATCCAGTTTGAACATCTGGAAGTCAACAGTTCATGTATTGTTGAAGCTTGGCTTGGAGAGTTTTGAGCATTACTATACTAGCATGTGAGATGAGTGCAATTTTGTGGTAGTCTGAACGTTCTTTGGTATTGCCTTTCTTTGGGATTGGAATGAAAACTGATCTTTTCGAGTACTGTGGCCACTGCTGAGTTTTCCCAATTTGCTGGCATATTGAAAGCAGCACTTTCACAGCTTCATCTTTTAGGATTTGAAATAGCTCAACTGGAATTTCATCACCTCCACTAGCTTTGTTTGTAGTGATGCTTCCTAAGGACCACTTGACTTTGCACTCCAGGATGTCTGGCTCTAGATTGGTGATCACACCATCATGATTATCTGGATTGTGAAGATCATTTTTGTATAGTTCTTCTGTGTATTCTTGCCTCCTGTTCTTAATATCTTCTGCTTCCTTTAGGTCCATACCATTTCTTTCCTTTCTTGAGCCCATTTTTGCATGCAATGTTCCCTTGGTATCTCTAACTTTCTTGAAGAGATCTCTAGACTTTCCCATTCTATTGTTTTCCTCTCTTTCTTTGCATTGATCGCTGAAGAAGTCTTTCTTATCTCTCCTTGCTATTCTTTGGAACTCTGCATTCAAATGGGTATATCTTTCCTTTTCTCCTTTTCCTTTTGCTTCTTTTATTCATTGCTATTTGTAAAACCTACTCAGACAACCATTTTGCCTTTTTGCTTTTTTTTTCCCTTGGGGATGGTCTTGGTCCATGCTTCACTTAAATTCAAATTCAGTTTTCTTTTAAACAATACATGCAAAACAAAATATTCCTTAAGTTTATATAGACTTCTAGTTGGTAACTCCTAGAGCAGATATGGAAAAAGTCAAATCATTTCACGTATATAATCCGTTGAATTGTGACCCCTGAATAAAATTGTTAAAAATAAGAGATATGATTGATGGGTTGTTGATCAAAATGGGAAAGGCATTTATTCATATTGAAATAACTGACGTGCCAGTAAAAGTGGTCTTAATAAAATTTGTCATGTTGAGACTGTTTCAAAATTCTGAGATTACCAGATTTTTTGTTTGTTTTTACTAGTTATTGAAGGATGAGGTCTTGTTTAATATCCACATATATACTTTGCTGAGATGATGTCTTTCAAATATCTTAGCTGTATGCCTGAATAGTAATGAAGAGGACTTATTAATTACAATACTTAAAATATTAACAGGTTCCTTATTATAATATTTTTCAATGGGTATGATTATTTTGAAAAGACATATTTTTAGCATGTGAAAGAAGAGTTGAAACTTTATTTCAGGAGCAGCAAATAAAACCTGAGTCTTGGAATGATAATTATGTGTTCAGTGAACTTATTTTCTTTTGAAATGCAAATTGAAATGTACCATTGCAATTTTCTTTTTTAAAAAGAAAGTGGTTAGCCAAAGTTACATTTCATTACTAATTTCTGTTAAGTTTTTTCTTAATTATTAATAGTTTTTATGACTATCAACAGTTAATAAAAACATATAATATAAATATATTTATTGTTCCTCTTTGCTATTTAGAAAGAGCAACAAATTATTACCATAAAATTGATAAATCTCTTAATAAGGGAATAAACTTCAGGAAGTGCTTTTAAAAGACATTATGGCTGAAAAGTGTTAGTGAGAAGAAGCTAGAGACCTAAACAGCGTTTCCATTTCTTTGGATTTTATGTTTTTAATAATAGATTGAATAGTTAGTTGCTTGCTTCACAAGTTTATTGTCCTTATCCAGTTGCCAACCAAGAAACATTTCCAAGCTGACAGCAGGTTTTAAAAACACCTACAAGTGATTCACACCATTTAGAAGTCATAAAGTTGAAATGGGTGTTCCTGGGCTTTGCTCTGGTGGCCATTCTTTTCCTTGGAGCTCTGGCCCCCTAGCTGCTGCAAGTTGAGATGGCAGACATTTCAAAGTGAAAGCATCAGTTTTTAACTGAAACTCTCAGGTTTCTTTCTAGACCAAATAGGATATTTGCTTCCTATCTCAATATTTTAAGCCATTTCATCAACTAATCTGGATTAAGAACAAAGAGAATCACAGATTGTTCAGTATTTCTCTGAAAACAATCAAAATACTCATAAAAAGCAGTTCTGTTGTGACTTCCTGAACCCGTTTTCCTTTTATATTTTGTTAGTTTGGACTGCAAGGAGATCCAACCAGTCCATTCTAAAGGAGATTAATCCTGGGTGTTCATTGGAAGGACTGATGCTAAAACTGAAACTCCAATACTTGGGCCACCTCATGCGAAGAGCTGACTCACTGGAAAAGACTCTGATGCTGGGAGGGATTGGGGGCAGGAGGAGAAGGGGACGACAGAGAATGAGATGGCTGGATGGCATCACCGACTCTATGGACATGAGTTTGAGTGAACTCCAGGAGTTGGTGATGGACAGGGAGGCCTGGCGTGCTGTGATTCATGGGGTCGCAAAGAGTCAGACACGACTGAGTGACTGAAGTGAACTGAACTGAGTCTGTGAAAAGAAGGTATCATTTCAGATTTTTTTAATGTAAATGCCTAGCAATTTTTCTGTCATTGTAGAAGGCTCTGGATTCAATTTTTGAGAGTGCCACACAGGGATTTTAAGCCCAGATTACCTTTGAGGTCCAGGAACATGGCATGAATATGTAAATTCAGAAGAAATTTGAGGCAGTGGGGACATTGGGATCTGTTGTGAACAGGACAGCGCCTGCCTCACCTAAATGCGTGTTCAGTTTCATTTTAAGCACACAAGCCCAACAAAATATGCTCAGGTATATAAATTACCACTATCAAATTCATGGTTGAGAAGATACCCTGATAACCCCATGGTACAAAAAGAAATGGGTTTAGATAAGGGAATAACCCCCATTTTTTTCCCCAAGATTTATTTATTTATTTACATAGTTATACTTGTGCTGGGTCTTCTGTAGTTAAGACCAGTGGGGGCTACTTTTTATTGCCCTCTGTGGGATTCTTATTGTGGTGGTTTCTCTTGTTGCGGAGCAGGAGCTCTCGGTGCCCTGGCTCAGTAGTTGTGACCCATGGGCTTAGCTGCTCCGAGGCATGTAGGATCTTCCTGGACCAAGGATCCAACCAGTATGCCTTGCATTGGCATGCAGATTCTTATCCACTGTACTATGGGGGAAGTCCAGCAAAGAAATTCTTATCAGAGATTTCAGTATTTATCTACTGAGGCAAATTACTTCTCTACTTTAAAACAGATATGTGC
This sequence comes from Moschus berezovskii, assembly GCF_049115385.1. Classification (NCBI taxonomy): domain Eukaryota; kingdom Metazoa; phylum Chordata; class Mammalia; order Artiodactyla; family Moschidae; genus Moschus; species Moschus berezovskii. The sequence goes on along the minus strand of NC_142460.1, from coordinate 128,370,614 downwards.
CTGACTTTGTTTTTATTTTATTTATTTATTTATTTATTTTTAATTTATTTTATTGGAGGCAAATTACCTTACATTAATATATTGGTTGGTTTTGCCATACATTGACATGTATCTGCCCCGGGTGTACATGTGCTCTCCCTCCCGAACCCCCCTCCCACCTCCCTCCTCCCCATATCCTCCCTTCATGTCATTCCCGTGCACCAGCCCCAGGCATTCTGTATCATGTGTCGAACCTGGACTGGTCACTTATGATAATATACATGCTACAATGCCGTTCTCCCCAATCATCCCACCTTCACCCTCTCCCACAGAGTCCCAAAGACTGTTCTATATGCCTAAGTCTCTTTTGCAGTCTCGTATACAGGGTTCAGGTTTCCATCTTTCTAAATTCCATAAATATGCGTTAGTATACTGTATTAATGTTTTTCTTTCTGGCTTACTTCACTCTGTATAATTGGCTCCAATTTCATCCACCTCATTAAAACTGATTCAAATGCATTCTTCTTGATGGCTGAAAAATACTCCATTGTGTATATGTACCAAAGCTTTCTTATCCATATAATCCAGCAATCGCACTCCTGGGCATACATACCGAGGAAACCAGAATTGAAAGAGACATGTACTCCAATGTTCATCGCAGCACTGTTTATAATAGCCAGGACATGGAAGCAACCTAGATGTCCATCTGCAGATGAATGGATAAGAAAGCTTTGGTACATATACACAATGTGCCTGACTTTGAAACATTCCTTGGTCCTAGCCAAGGGCTTCAGACTTTTTGGAGTTAGAACATATTATTATTATTAATAGATTTACTTCAGAATACAGCCTTAACTTTGCATCTAATAGTCCTTTTATGGAAAATTTTTACATTAAAAAGGAAAGACATTTGTTTTATGATATTCTTTAACTCATAAAGTAAGTGATTTTTGGTCAGAAATGCTGAAGAGACATATATCTGTTCCCTTGAAAGTACCTCAGAAATAACTAATAACGTTTTTTGAAGTGTATGTTAGAGTAAATGGAATGGGGTAGGGGCAGGTGATGGCACCCCACTCCAGTATTCTTGCCTGGAAAATCCCATGGATGGAAGAGCCTGGTAGGCTGCAATCCATGGAGTCGCTAAGAGTCGGACACGACTGAGAGACTTCACTTTCATTTTTCACTTTCATGCATTGGAGAAGGAAATGGAACTCACTCCAGTGTTCTTGCCTGGAGAATCCCAGGGCCAGGGGAGCCTGGTGGGCTGCTGTCTATGGGGTCTCACAGAATCGGACACGACTGAAGCGACTTAGCAGCAGCAGGGGCAGGTAACAGTGGGTGAGTGTTGGAGGAATCTCAATGTAGTTTTTGAAGATAAGGGGAGAGTTGGGTGGGAAGGGACAGGCATACAGAAGACTGCTGACAAATGACTATTAATGCATGTGTCAGAACTATGGAAAAACTCATGGTCATAGAACCAGATCACTAGGAAAATTGAGGTGAAGGTGGGATCTATTTGGAAGAGTTTAAAGGATCAGTTAGAGTTTCTGGTTACCTTTTCCTATTCCACACCATGAAGTTATTTAGCCTTGCCTTACCCTCAAGAAAACGGGCTACTTATTTCCTGAAGTATTTGCTCTCTGGACTCTGGAGCACCAAAAAGACAGAAGGGAGAGGTTGAGGTGCTGAAAACAGGTGTTTGGCTTCAAAGATACTGGCAGTCAGAGAAAATTCCCAGGCAAGGGCTTGGAGATTTGAAGAAATTAAATTCTCTCAAAGACACAGTGGTATTTGAGAATCCCTGACAAATGTGTAACAGTGAAGCTGGACAATTCCAAAAATTATATACTACTAAAGTAGCACCCTGTTGGCTTCCCAGGTTGCTTGCTAGTAAAGAATCCTTCTGCCAAGGAGGAGATGCTAGAGATGTGAGTTTGATCCCTGAATTGGGAAGATACCCTAGAGGAGGAAATGGCAACCCACTCCAGTATTCTTGCCTGGAAAATTCAATGGACAGAGCAGCCTGGCTGGCTACAGTCCATGGTGTCACAAAAGAGATGAATACGACTTAGTGACTAAACAACAACAAAGTAGCATCCCAATCCCTTCATTCTCAACAACCTAAGGGTATAATTTTCCTGAAATTGTCTTATATCATTTCCATGGAAGTTTGTCTATTTTTACTATGTATCCCCATAAATGTATATAATTATTGTCTTGTATGTTTATAAGTATTTCTAAACTATATTATTATATTACTGGGATTAATCCAAATTAGTCATAATTTAATAGATATTAAATTATGAATGCTTGCATGCTCAGTCTCTTAGGTTGTATCCGACTCTTTTTGACGCCATGGATTGTAGTTCACCAGGCTCCTCTGTCTATGGGATTTTCAGGCAAGAATACTGGAGTGGGTAGCCATGTCCTTCTCCAAGGGATCTTCCTGACCCAGGGATCGAACCCACATCTCTTAAGTCTCCTGCATTGGCAGGCAGCTTCTTTACCACTAGTGCCACCTGGAAAGCCCAAGTTATGAATATGACTATGCTTATATTATGCTGCTGCTGCTAAGTCACTTCAGTCGTGTCCGACTCTGTGCGACCCCATAGATGGAAGCCCACCAGGCTCCCCTGTCCCTGGGATTCTCCAGGCAAGAACACTGGAGTGGGTTGCCATTTCTTTCTCCAGTGCACAAAAGTGAAAAGTGAAAGTGAAGATGCTGTCATGTCCGGCTCTTAGTGACCCCATGGACTGCAGCCTACCAGGCTCTTCCATCCATGGGATTTTCCAGGCAAGAGTACTGGAGTGGGTTGCCATTGCCTTCTCCGGCATATATTATGAGTATATATTAACACATTAAACACTCAAAAATAATATCTAGTGTTTATGGAGACACATATATACATATAAGGACTTCCCTAGTAGATCAACTAGTAAAGAATCCACCTGCCATAAAGGAGACCCTGGTTCAATTCCTGAGTTGGGAAGATTGGCTGAGGAAGGGATAGGCTATCCACTCTAATATTCTTGGGCTTCCCTGATGGCTCGACTGGTAAAGAATCCACCCACAATGTGGGAGACCTGGATTCAATCCCTGGATTGGAAAGATCCCTGAAGAAGGGAACGGCCACCCACTCCAGTATTCTGGCCTGGAGAAATCCATGGACTGTATGTTTTGTCCATGGGTCGCAAAGAGTCAGACAAAACTGAGCACCTTTCGCTTATATATACATATGTATTTTGCTGGATTTGGCTCTGTGCTCATGAGTGAAATTGCCTTATGATTTTTCTTTTCATGCCATCCTTCTCAGTTGTTTTGCACCATGTTTGTATTAGCTTCACACGAGGTGGAAGTCTACCAATCTTTGGAATGATGATCCTTCATCATGAATTTTAAAATATTAATAATTAGACCTCCACATTCTGGACTAAAATGATTCTTAATTTTATTTTATTATTATTATTTTTAAAAATTTATTTATTTTAATTGGAGGCTAATTACTTTACATTATTGTATCAGTTTTGCCATACATTGACATGAATCAGCCCTGGGTGTACATGTATAAGTGGTGAGCCATGGTCAATCAGACCATCTGAATTTGCTCCCATTGGCAATAAAAGATTTTACATTAATAAATTTATATTAAGAGTTAACGTGTATAGACATTCTGTATGGGCTCCTGCTGCTGCTGCTGCTGCTAAGTCACTTCAGTCGTGTCCGACTCTGTGTGACCCCATAGATGGAAGCCCACCAGGCTCCCCCGTCCCTGGGATTCTCCAGGCAAGAACACTGGAGTGGGTTGCCATTTCCTTCTCCAATGTGTGAAAGTGAAAAGTGAAGTGAAGTCGCTCAGTTGTGTCCGACCCCTAGCGACCCCATGGACTGCAGCCCACCAGGCTCCTCCATCCATTGGACTTTCTAGGCAAGAGTACTGGAGTGGCTTGCCATTGCCTTCTCCGGTATGGGCTCCTAGATTCCTGCATTCCACAACTTCCTTCTAGTTTCATGTCTTTTATTATGAAGTCTATTATTTCGTAATTCTTCCAAATAGCATCTAGATTAGTAACATTCTTAGATCTCATATGTTTGAAAAGCATAATTATTTTTTATTTTTTTAATATGATATTTTTTATATTTTGGCTGAGTATAGAGTTCTAATTTCTTATTTCCCCACAAACCTTTTGGTAATATTATGCCATTGTTTTCTGTGCATGTTGCTGATAATTTGAAATATGCCGTCAGATTTTCATTCCTTTGTTGGTAATGTGTCTTTCTAACTCAGGATTTTCTCTTTATCCTCAGTGCTGTTCAGCTTCTCTCTCTTTTTAAAAATGTCTGTGTGTCTTTTATATCATCTTTATTATCTTATTCAGTACTTTGGCGAGGGGGCTTGTTTAATTCAAGGATTCATGCCTTTTGTTCAATTCTGAAAATTTCTTTGCATCATCTCTGTCTACTCACCATTCTCTTTATCTACTCCTCTTGAAACTATATTCTGTATAAGTTGTACTTTTTCAATCTATTCCTATAGTACCTCAATTAAAAAAAAACTTATTGTTTTCATTCTGAATTCTCTTCTTTGAGATCCCATTTGTTTTAGTTCCCTATTCATTAGTTCACTCTTTGGTTTTATCAGTTCTCATATTTAGTTCATCTGTTATTTCTTTTAAAATGTTAATAAGCATTTTTTCTTTCTAAGGTTTCTAATTTGCCCTTTTAAATATTTAGCCCTACTTGTTTAATAGTTGTCTATTAATATCCTACAACTTTCCATTTTATATTGTGGTGTCACTTGTATCTTTGTTTCTGAAGATTTTCAGAGATACATGCTTTTAAAGCTCTTTACAGATTCCTTATATCTCTATTTTCTTAGATAGGAAATCTCTTATTTATAGATCTTGAGTATCAACTTTCATGGTGCAGGTGTTTCTCATAAACTTTATTATTATATTTTATGAGCTCAATTTCCAGAAAAGCTTTCTCTCTTGAGTTCCTTGGGTTGGGACAATTTCTGTGTGAAATAGTCATATGATTTGCTTCTCTTTTTTTTTTCTTTCAGTTTTTTACTCCCTCCATTAGTTCCTTTCTCCCTTTCTCTTCTTTCCTCCCTGTCTCTTTTTTAAAGAGGAGATAAATACTGCCCTTTTAACTACAAATATTTACTTTTTCTTCTTTTTGAGCACAGCTAGGTACTTAAAAATATCTAAAGACATTTTGATTATTTATTGTGTCTGGGTTTATACAGGGGAAAGGAGCTTTCCAAATGGTACCATCTCAACCCAGAAACGAATCCACTTAACTTTTACCTGAAAACTAGCTGCAGTAATACAGATCACAAAGAAATAAGATGCAGTTATTTGGAAAGTCTTATTCTGTGGAAAGTTCCTCACCTACAGATTGCTGTTGAAATCTTACAGAGTTTGGAATACATCGAAAACCTACAACTTTTATATTTTAGCCTGAGAAATACACATGGAAAGTTTTTTATTTAAGTGATGAAGTGTACAGAAATAGTAGTATGAGTAAAACAAGTCAAATCATTTTCTATTGTCTCCTCAGCCAGAGACAAGCTGCTGGATTTCGCTCCTGAAAAATCTCTTTAAAAGGATCAATGAATATTTTGGATAGGACTTTGGGGCAGACCACTAAATGCTTGATTCCAAGCAGGGGAGAAAATGTGTTATGAGCAATAGTATATGAGGAATGAGGGGATTAGTGGAGAGATTTTTCCAAAGAAAAAAAATCCTCTTGAAATGGACATGTGATTATATGATGTGTGGAAATAGAATAAATGTTCTTTGTAAGTGTAATTATGAGAAAAGATTCAGAAAGTTTTATTCTAAACTTTGACATATGATGTGGATTCCTGAAATTCAGTAAGCATTAGCATAAAATATTAGCATTATTGAAATACTAAGGATGAAACAGGACAAAAATAGCAAATTTTTTGAAACTGCACATGAAGTCAGAATTCAATCTCAAAAAATTCATGCAGTCCTTTTTAAATAACTGTAAAGATGTTGAGAAAACATTTTTCTGTCTAACAAAGTTTTCTAGCTGTTGTACAGCACTAAGTTCAATTTAAAAATATTAACCACGAATACTTAGATAAATGCTTGGCTTTACCTGTCACTTTGACTTTGAAACATCATTCACAGGTAGGTGTGAAGTTTAAATCTCCTAAGTACATTGTGAAGTGCCCCCATCCTTAGAAGACTCCAGGGAGTGGGAGTCAGAACAGTCAAGCTTTTCAATAATGTTCTGCTATTTCAGGAGTCCTTCAGCTTTAATATGTATTCATTCTAGAGACTGCAAATTCTTTTTCTTGGTTAGATATCTTGTTTTACTGAGCATATTTCAGGATTGTCTATGGAAGCTCATGTAAGCAGAGATTTAACTTCTGTTGCAGAAGTTAAGAGTTCCTGCAATAAACAATTTCTACCTGAAATTTCAACTTGGTTTCTTTTGCAAAAGAATATAGTCAGTCAAAACATGCTGCTGTGATATTATTTCTGGCTTTAGAATGTTTCATTTCTACTGCCAAATGAATCAATTAAGATGACTAAAGATTTGCATATGACGGAAGTATTTTCTAAGATGCTTGCAATGGTCATTTTTTGGAGAGACTGTAATTATAATACAAATGCAGTGCACTGTCACATGTTGAGTATCAGTCAGTTCAGTCGCTCAGTCATGTCCTACTCTTTGCGACCCCATGGAGTGCAGCATGCCTGACCTCCCTGACCATCACCAACTCCCAGAGTTTACTCAAACTCGTGTCCATTGAGTTGGCGATGCCATCCAACCATCTCATGCTCTGTTGTCCCCTTCTCCTCCCACCTTCAATCTTTCCAGCATCAGGGTCTTTTCAAATGAGTCAGCTCTTCACATCAGATGGCCAAAGTATTGGAGATTCAGCTTCAGTATCAGTCCTTCCAATGTTGTCTTATTTACTAATTTACTGTCAGAAATATAAGTACATTCATGACCTGGTATGTTTTCTTTCTATTAACCAATCTTCCTAGAAAGCAAAATAATTAAAAATAAAAGTTGATTGGCAAGCATAGGAACAAACAAAGGCAATAGATTAAAATCTGTTTAATAACTGGTACAATCCTCTGAGTTGGTCTGACATACACATCTCTGCCTGCTAGATGGCAAACTTGACATAAGGACCAGATACTCATGTTCATGATTCATGACGACTTCTTCCCTAAAGATGCACTCTGTGTGTTTATTTATTTTATATTTAAAAGTCCATATATCCCTCAAAACTCAATATAGACATCACGTTATATCTTGCAACTTTGTTCCTTAGCAAAGTGATTTTCATAACCAAATTCAAATTGTAGTGCATAACTACTAAAATAAGCATCTCCTACTTTGTATGTTACATACTTAGAGAAAAAACTTACACAATGCCCTATCAGGTAGTTTGTGACATTGCACCAGTTTCGTTAAACTTAATATATTCTAAGGTACAACTTCCAAAAGGATGTTAAAACTGTCGATGCCCAATTAATTTGAACAAGGTTAGAACAACCTCAATTAGGTCAGTGTAATAGGGTACTCCACATTTCTAACACAGCCCTTATTTATTTGAATTGAGCCTATGAACTTCAGATGTTATGAAGGTCATTAAATTATTTTTTCTGAATAAATTTTAGACTGATTCTAAGTCCCTACATAAGTGTTGGTAAGACAGCCTGTATTATTTAATATTGGCTCCTTCTGTATCTCCATTATCTTGTAAGAGCATCTCAGTACTTATTTTTTCCCTTATAGCACTAATCACTAACCACGATATTACTTCTTTGTCACCTTTGCCACAATTGAACATCAGCATTTTGAAACTTGTGGGACATTGATATGTTCAGATCTGGCCATAGACATACAGCGGATATGGGTAATGGGGATGAACAACAAGCATGGCTAGTTAGGAACAATTTATATTTGGCCTGATGCATTATGTTCAAGCTCTAAGGCATGCAGCAACTCCTCTCCTCCAACCCCATCTTGGCTGCTGCATGCATTTAAAATATGAATTCATGGCTTTTGTAGAACCTGTCTTTTTTTCCTAGGTCTTGCAGGAATCTTGATCTCTGTCTGGGTCAAATCACTTCCTCCTGGCAATCCAGGTACTAAAAGCAAAGAGACCTGGCAACCCAGGTCTCTCTGTGGAGACATCTGGTTTACTTTTTTCATAAGTCTAACCTTCAGATCAGGTGACTTAGTGGAGTTTTTCTTTCATGGTGCTTGTGACTCTCAAGGCAGCTAAAAACTTTCCTCAAAGGGATAAATACCAGCAAGACCAAGACAGAAATTAATATCTCATATCCTGCCACAGACCTTCTGACTCACTTGTGTAAATTTTAAAAACTCATACTTTTGAGCACTTACATCTATTAATTTTATATGTATTTGTTGCACATGTCAATTCATTTAATCTTTACAAGAATTCAGTGAAGTAGATATTGTTTTAACATTTTATAAATAAAAAAGTGAGGCATAAGAGGTTGACTTATGTAGCCAGGTCCTAGGCTGGTAAATGGCAGAGTTGGGATTTGAACCTTGGCCGTCTGTTGCCAGTGTCATGGTTCTCAGCCATCATATTAGATTATCTCCACAACGATCTCTAGCAAAGACTGATAGAACTATAAAAGGCCAAAGGTATTATTCATTATTTTTCCTGTTTGCCAATGGAGTAATCTTTGCTCATTTGAATTTGACATTTCAAGGCATGAATGTTTATTGAATAGTTTCTGTTAGCCCTGTCCGAACTGTTCAGTTTTACCAATATCATCTGTTTCAACCCTTCTAGCTCTATCTTGTAGGTGGTATTACTTCTGATTTACAGATAAGAAGCTGAGATAGACTCGTCATTATCTGCCATTTGGTCCTAAACCCTCAATATCTCTCTCCTTTAATTATATAAAGGCAGAATTCTGCTCCCTGATTTATAGCACCTAACTCTAGTAGCATTTTTCTGTTTTCCTTGCATTATTATATTTTCATAGATTTCACTATGCTCATCCTCAAAAGGTGATTTTGAAAATGATTAACTACCAATGGAAAATAGTTGAAATGTTTGCATGACACAATTTTAATTTTTTAAACATTATTTTTAGCTTTGATAGATCAGGTACGAAAACTGAAAGGAAAAAGTAAAATAAAAATTTTTTTCAGAAGTATTCTTTTAGTATATTTGGTTAAAAGTCGATATTACATTTGATCTAGTAAAATTTATTTTTTTTAATAATAAAGAAACTGGTTCTGTATTTCTATAATGATGCTAATGACTGGTACTATCTGCCTAGTTCAGCTTCTCTGGGTTATACAATCACATATGCTTTGAGGAAACAAAGTCATATGAAGTACCTTGTAAGAAGGCCCTTAGGCTTAATTTATCTCGGTGAATATTTTCATAAGTATTCATTCATTCATATTTCCACTCAGTCTTAAATAGCTTATGTAAAGATTATAAACATCATTTGAAAAATAGCCAGTGTATGTCACATGGTAGTATCATCGATTCCTGTGTTTCTATTATGGTTCTGAATCTTTTACAATCCTCTTTGCTGAATTCTCCTGTACCCAAAATCTGAGTGTTGGATTTCCCAGGTTTATTTGCAACCTTTTCTTTTCTTCTCTTTTGTTTTTCTGGATTCTCTCACCTGTTTATATGAGTTCAATTTCTGTATATATGAGGATCATCTCCAGGTTCCTGTCTCTAGTTTACTTCCCTCGGAATTAAAGATCTTGTTTATCCACATTACATCTGTACTTGGATGTCTTAAGTACTGCAAATCCAATATCCTCAAAACTCAACTAACGATCTTCTCTCAGTATTTTCTTCCTCAAAGTACTGTAGGACTACCTACCCAGTTACTAATACAAGAAGCCTGAAATCCATTCTTAGGCAACTCTCTTACTCCACATACCATGAAACCACTAAATTTAGTAAATTACAACTTCTAATTTTTTTTTGTTGTTGTTCTTAATTTCTCTCCATCTCCACTGGCACTTTCTAGTCTAGTTCAAAAGCTAATGTCACCTCTCTAGCACTCCTTGATTGTCCCCTAAACGTTCCCCACAAAACCACACTCTTACCTCTTTTCAATATATTATTCCTAAAAAAGCCAGAGTGACCTTTTTAAAAATGCAAACCTAATATTGTTACACTTTGGCTTAAAACTCTGTGGTGTGTTTCTATGTTCTTACAATAAAGCCACAAAATCCTTTCAGTCATCCTCAGGACCCTGCATAACATGAACCTTCAGCAATAATGTCGTTTTCCTTTTATTGCTGTGATTCAGCCATGGTGCCCTTTTTTTTCTTATTATTTAAAAATGCATACTGCTCTTCCTACTTCAGGGAGAAAAGCTGTATAAGTGATTTAAGAAATTACTGATCACTCTAGTGTAGATTTATATATATATATATATAAAGCAAATACCATGGATCTAATTTGTATATTTACCTCTGTTGTTTACAAGGATGACAAATTGGGTTACAAGTAAATTTAATAAAGTGTGACCTTTACTTTTTCTCCTTAATGAGTATATTTTTAAGTCCCACTAATGTATATAATTGTCACATTTACCCCAGGTTGCATTACGTTATGAAAATTGAATGCTCCTTCTACCTTACCCTTGGGCTTCCCTGGTAGCTCAGCTGGTAAAGAATCTGCCTGCAATGCAGGAGACTCCATTTTGATTCCTGGGTCAGAAAGATTCGCTGGAGAAGGGATAGGCCATCTACTCCAGTATTGTTGGGCTTCCCTGGTGGCTCAGCTGGTAAAGAATCTGCCTGTAATACAGGAGACCTGGGTTCAATCCCTGGGTTGGGTGGAGCCTCTGGAGAAGGGAACGGTGACCACTCTAGTATTCTGACCTGGAGAATCTCATTGACTGTATAGTCCATGGGGTTGCAAAGAGTTGAACATGACTGAGCCACTTTCACTTTCTACCTTATCCTTATTCTCCTAACCTTTGACTTGTGATCACCAGAGAGGTTTTCATTTTCTGGAACTCCTCATCAGCACAATCATCCCTCACACAGTGGTTCAGTGTGACTTCTATGTTTCCTTTCTCCTTGAGCTTTTCTTCCTTGTTTCAATGCGTTGTCAACGCTGTGGATGAGCATTACCTGGCAGTGTATTCTGCCATCTCAGGGTGTAGAGGTTTAAGCTGGGGAGAAGCATATAGAGGAACTTTGTGTAACAACTGTAAATAGAAACTAACATTTAACGAATCACTAGTTCAGGGTCGATGCATGTTATAGGATGCTTGGGGCTGGCATGCAGGGATGACCCAGAGGGAGGATAAAGGGAGGAGGGAGGTGGGAGGGGGGTTCAGGAGGGGGAACTTATGTAAACCCGGGGCGAATTCATGTCAATGTATGGCAATACCAACCAATATAATATTGTAAAATAATTTGCCTCCAATAAAAAATAAATTACCAAAAAAAAAAGAAAAAAAATAAAATAAAAACTGTATAAAATTTATAAAAACTTAAAAGACACATTTCTAATGTTATGCAACTTGTCCTCTTTGCTTAAGTGATGGTTTGAAGTTCTAGTTTGAAAATTATCCAAACTTTTACCTCTTTCTGTTGCCTTCTTTGGACTACTTTATTACCCATTCGGAGGATGCCCAATTAGTGGACAATGAAAGAGAGAGAAAGATGGACTAATGTCCCAATAGATACTTTGGTAAATTATTTGAGGTGGGATGGGGAAGGTGGTGGGAGGGAGGTTCAATAGGGAGGGGACATATGTATACCTATGGTTGATTCATGTTGATATTTGGGAGAAACCAACACAAGTCTGTAAAGAAATTATCCTTCAATTAAAAATTAAAAAAAAGAGAATTAGGAAGAGGATGAAATTACTGGTTAAAATTGCTCTTCTAGGTTAACAGTGATTCAAACACCCATGATTGGAAGAATACTTGGAACTAGGATACGGATTCAAAAAATAAAGTTTGGAGACAAAAACTGGAAATGACTTCCCATCTCCAAAGTGAAATATTTCCTTCAATCTATTGATTGCCATCTCTTCATCTGCTACTTGAAGCTTTTAGTGAGAGAAATCGCTTGAGAGTAAGACAGATATATTCAGGCTGTTGACACATTCTTATAAGTGGAGGACAGTGAACTAAAGATTCAGAGGAAGAGTGACTGCTGCTCCCCTGGCTTTGCTTATTTCATGCTTTAGTCTTCATGAGAAGTTAACCAGCCTGAGAAAAGTTGGAATCACAAGATGTAGTGATGGAAGTGTCTGTTTCATCCTCTCTATTATGGGACTCCTGAAACTGACTTCCTGGAACTATGATACCAGTCAAATGGAATAAAAAATGAGTTTGGCAGGAGGTATACACTCAGTAGGTGAGCCCTCTTCCCCTTTCCTCCCAACTTTTAGTTTGAAATGCCCTTTCAGAAGCACTTCTTTGGCCCCAACTTTGGAGAGTGTATTTTGGTTCTTTGGGGGGACCTCATTTTTCTTAACAGCTCAGTAATAGTTGATTGAGATTTTTCCTTGTCCTGTGAAATCTATTCTAGAGAAATTGTCTTTCTTTAAGAGATATCTGTCTTGGCATTGTGAGGCATACATTATATGTGCCTGGGGTTAGTGTGGGGATGAAAAAGTTCCACTCATCATGTAGCAGAGCTATCTAAAATGTTTGTTAGACATCTCTTTCCAGGTCAAGCTTGTCATGGCAGTGACTGACAGATCTTTGGAATCTTTAACCTACTGCCCCTCTCCCTTACTCTCATGCTCTCTCACCTCCTTCAGATTTCTCTGGGCCTCTGCCTTTTTCTTCTTTTTCCTTTCCCTTTCTTTCACTCTTCATTTATTTATTTTTTGTCAGTAATGTTTTTCATGGCTTCAAATCTGCCCCACACCAACTGTGTGTGTATTTTCATCCCCTTTTTTATGTAAATAAATCAAAACTTGGCCATTTTCCCAATCTTCCTCTTCACTCATTCACCCCTTATCTGCACTTAAAAAGAGCTATGTGGTCTTTAGAAAGAATCATCTTCAGCAAATAGGGAGAGAGAGTCTGAGACTTCTTCCTATCACAGTATTCACATTATTTGGCTCCTTTAATGGCCACCAGTCATATGATCATTTAAGTTAAAGTTTCTAAACGTCCACTTCAAAATCTCTCTTGCTTTCTTCTCACATCAAATGTACTTTTTACCTCTACTCTGGCTCCTGCCCTTCCCTTCATATTATGTATGAGATACTCTATACTTTTAAATATATCATTTCCCCCACTCTGCTTTCAAATCTCTCCTTAACATTCATTTCCTTTATAAACCATTGCCGATGAATTTTATCTGAGTCTCCTTTTTTTTTCACATTCTGATTCTGTATAGCAGGGCATTTCAAACATTATTTTATGCACTTTATATAATTTCAGTAATATGTGTGAAACTGATTTAATCAGATTCTATTTTTAAAGCACAATGACATTTACTACTAAATATAATTCCACTCTGAATTTTTTGCAAATGTGCATTTATTATGAAAATTAGAACTTCCTTGCTTAATTTACTGATTGGGCTGGCCACAGTTTTCATATTGCACATCTGTTTGTTGATTATATAAAACTATAATTTTTAACTGTACAATTCATCCTGGAGCAACATGGGGGTTCAGGATGCCACCCCACCCCCCAACAAACACACACATCGAAATTAAGGTATACTTTTGTATCTGAGGACTTCCCTGATGGCTCAGATGGTAAAGGATCTGACTCAGTGCAGGAGACCTGGGTTTGATCTGTGGGTTGGGAAGATTCCCTGGAGATGGAAAGGGCTGCCCACTCCAGTATTGTTACCTGTAGAATTCCATGGACAAGAGGAGCCTGGCAGGTTACAGTCCATAGGGTTACAAAGAGTTGGACATGATCAAAGTGATTAACACTTTCAGTAACTAGTAGGACAATGAAACTCAAGTTGCCTCTCCTCAATGCAGTGTACAGTCTATTTAAATGGATTTTACTATCCATAGCCTTCATTACATAACCTTTCTATTTTAGGAGACTTTTGATAAGGGAAACTTTCAGAAAAACCTGTCAATTCTTCAGTGAGAAGTATTAGTAATTTAAGCCCTTAAAAGTCCCCCAAAACTTTACCTCAAAATCCTCATCCTGCTGTTTGCAACAGTCTTAAACTGTGATATTCCAGTCTTTACACAATCAATCCTAATCAAATCTACTTCATTGAAAGACCCAACTGAACCAAGCTTTAAATTCTCAATAAATTCTGGCCTTGCCTTTTTATTTCTGAGATACTAAGAAATTGAAAACTCAGAACTGTCTTATCAACAGAGCTTGTGTTGGTGATATATTTGTGGAGTCAGTATTCCAATGCATTTTAAATGTAGCTGATGCTCCAAAAGTCTAATTATAAGAACAAGCAAACCAATAACTCAGTATTTTCTAAAGGAGAAAACTTTACAGGTTATAATTACAAAATATTAGTGTATTTGATTTCTGGAAGTTGGAAGTTGGAGCATAGACACTGTGATTGAAGCTTTGGTCATATCTGACTCTTTGTGACCCTGTGGACTGCAGCCCGCCTAGCCCACCAGGCTACTCTGTCAATGGAATTCTTGAGGCAAGAATACTGGAGTGGCTTGCCATGCCCTCCTCCATGAGATCTTCTGACCCAGAGACTGAACCTGCATTTCTTGTGTCTTCTACATAGGCAGGTGGATTCTTTACCACTAGCACCATCTGGGAAGCCCAGCTGAAGCTGATACAAGCCTATTAATGTTAGTGTTTAAATATTAAATAACAGTGAATGTTAAGTGACAGAACAGTTCATATTTCACTTGGTGATTGGAATGCACTTTGATACTTGTTTCCTGAAAGCGTTTATCAGTTACTGGCAGAGGTTAACAGTAATCGCAATTTTCCCCTATGGTTTTAATAAATGCCTTTAGGGCATTTCACTCCGTTAAATCAAGCAGCAGACAAAAATGTAATGCACTGCTAACCTCTAAAGTGTGTGAAAAACTTAGTTCATAAAAAATGTATGAAGAACACAGTGTTGCAATGATAATGATACTTCTCTCTGGGTTATTCCGCCCAAGGAGTTTGTACATTAGTACCTACAGTTCTTGATTTCTTTTGATCGGATTGGTCTTACCTTCAATTGTATTTAGTTATTCAAAAAATGTTCTATTACCATACATAGACATATGATTTTGTTGTTGTTGTTGTTTTTAAATGCAGTTGCTGCAACTTTAGATGGGCTGTTTTAGGAACTCTTGTATATAGCATTCTTCTCTAAAGAAGGAATATTTTGAAAAGGATTTAGTATGTATTGAAACATCAAATTTGTGTGTGTAACTTGTGAACAACATTAAGTCATTTCCACCACCCCCCAATATTTTAGTCTGGTAAAGCAGACAAAACATAAAATTTATTCAGCCCTGAAAAGGAAGGGAATTCTGACATATGTACAACATGACGAATCTTCAGGACATTATGCTAAGTGAAATAAGCTAATCACAAAAAGACACTGTATGGCTCCACTTACATGAGGTGCTTAAAGTAATCAAGATCAGAGAGACAGAAAAATGTCACTCTTTTGAGCTAATGTCATCATGGTGATACGGATTCAAATGAGAGAGTTTCCTACATACATTAAGAGCCACTATTGTCTTTTAAGTGAATTAGTGCTATTAATTCACCACAATGTATCCTTCCTTATTTGGTGAAAAATATAAAACCACAGATTTTTCTTCATTACTTAGTCATTATATTATTGCCATATTAGTAAAATTCACTGTCTGATATCTTTGGAATCGTAAATTTGCTGATCCCATTTTAAAACACAGCAAAACTTTATTGAAGTGTGACTAATTTAGAACATATACAAATAATAAGGAAATATGGATGATATTTTGATAAATTTATTTATAGTAGGTATGTGTAACTGAAGGATGCTTTTAAAATAGTAAACAACAATTTAACAATTCATACAAACTGAAATTTTGAAAGCAGGATTAACACCTGGATCAGAAAAATTACTCCTGGCTGTGTAGTCAAGAATGAACCTTACTTCAGGAGAATGAAACTTACTTAAAGAGAAGGGCTTCCCTGATAACTCAGTTGGTAAAGAATCTGCCTGCAATGCAGGAGATCCTGGTTCAATTCCTGGGTTGGGAAGATCCACTGAAGGGATAGGCTACCCACTCCAGTATTCTTGGGCTTCCCTTGTGGCTCATTGGTAAAGAATACACCCTCAAATTGGGAAACCTGGTTTTGATCCCTGGGTTGGGAAGATCCCCTGGAGAAGGGAAAGGCTGCCCACTCCAGTATTCTGGCCTGGAGAATTCCATGGACTGTATAGTCTATGGAGTCGCAAATAGTTGGACATGACTGAGCGACTTTCACTACTTAAAGAGAGGCCCTGGCCTTTGCCCTCAGCTCCTGGAAAGTGATCTCTAAGTTGTTTGAACTTCCTACCTAATATGAATGACTTTGTTTACTTGGGATCCTGGGTCCTCGTTGAATTATCTACAATGTGATTTGTGGTGAGGGCTTTGGGCCATACCGAATCATTTCCACCAGGAATCAAAGGGTCAGCCACCTGGCAATCCAGCATGTCCACGGGCTGAAGCCCAAATAAAACCCCCGCACACCCAAGCTCAGGTGAGCTTCTCGGGTTGGCAATGCTCCATACATTCTGTCCCACATCATTCCTGGGAGAAACTAGTATTGGCCCCAATTTCACAGAATTGATCCAATCAATTCCACAGATCTAAAAGCTCTGCATATGGCTTTCTGGGACTCTGTCCCATGCGTCTCTTCTGTTGTACTGATTTTAATATGTATTCTTTTACTGTTATAAACAATAACTGTGAGCAGAGCAAATTTTAGTGATTTATTTGAATCCTCCTAGGTGGCCCTAGTGGTCAAGAACCTGCCTGGCAATGCAGGAGACTTAAGAGATAAGGGTTTGATCCTTGGGTTGGGAAGATCACTTGGAGGAGGGTATGGCAACCCCCTCAAGTAGTCTTGCCTGAAGAAGCCCATGGACAGAGGAGCCTGCAGGGCTCCAGTCCATAGGGTCACAAAGTGTTGGATAAGACTGAATGGCTTATCACACATGAAGCAAAATATTAAACCTGAGGGTTGCCTTGAGGAACCCCAAGTTGTAACTGGGGTCAGAAGTGGGAGTGGACTTGGGTCTGCCTCCTTACTTTTTGTTGGCAATTTATTAGAAAAGGCCCTCTAGGGACCTAGGTGAGATGGTGTTTCCTCCTCCCAATAGTTATTATCGCCTTCTAGCTTTAAACTGAGGAGAAGGCAATTGCAAGCCACTCCAGTACTCTTGCCTAGAAAATCCCATGGATGGAGGAGCCTGGTAGGCTGCAGTCCTTGGGGTCCCTAAGGGTTGGACATGACTGAGTGACTTCACTTTCACTTTTCACTTTCACACGTTGGAGAAGGAAATGGCGGCCCACTCCAGTGTTCTTGCCTGGAGAATCCCAGGGACAGGGGAGCCTGGTGGGCTTCCATCTATGGGGTCACACAGAGTCGGACACGACTGAATTGACTTAGCAGCAGCAGCTTTAAAATGATGGTCCATAATCTCAATCCTTTCCTAAAAAGAATGGCCTGTAATTCAGTTCATATTCCTAAAGTTTCTCAGTATCATAAGTTTTCGTATATGTATGAAATGTTTATGTTGTTTCATATATGTATGAAATGTATGTGATGGTTTATATAGTAATAAAGGTAAAATGTTTACCACCACTAAGTGCAAACAAGTATAGTGTTTTAAGATGTATATTCAATGTACTTGAACTGAAAATTTAGAAAACTTTGCGTGAGAGTTCCTTTTTAGCCGTTCAGAGTCAGTCACATATGGCTCTCACCTCATACAGTGTGCCATGGATTATGTTATAGGAGTTGGCTATTATTTCCAGCATATAAAAAAGAGAACTGGAAAAAAAAAACACTATTTCAGATTCTTATAGTGAAAGTCTCTCAGTCTTGTCCGATTCTTTGCGACCTCGTAGACTATACAGTCCATGGAGTTCTCCAGGTCAGAATACTGGAGTGGGTAGCCTTTCTCTTCTCCAGGGGATTTTCCCAACCCAGGGATCAAACCCAGGTCTCCCGCATTGCAGGCAGATGCTTTACCAGCTGAGCCATATTCCTTCCTCTTGATTACTAGCCAAAATTATTTTTAAATTGAGGCTTAAAGGAAAGAATAAACTGGTATTTGGGCTTGATGTCTCTCATCACAGGTTTGCAGCAACTGCTAATTTCTTAAACTTTCTTGTCCTTAGATTCTCCAAGAGCTGGCTTGTGTCTCTGGGGGTACTGTCTGGCTTTATGCATACCTTACAGTCTGCCTCCTGTTTCATGTCCTTGCTTTTTCATAATGGTTTGTGTCCATAAATTTCAAGACAGGCTCAATTGTCTGCTATTGAGATGGAAAAGAGGTTTGCACATAAGAGCCATTGAGTCATAATTTGGTGAAGAATGTTCTACAGCTGAAATGTTTAGAGAAGAACTTTAGAAAGCTGTTAGCTATCCTTGAAAGGTCACTTCCTTGGGAATCAGGGCAACCCAAAGAATGCCAATAATGTGCAAGTCAGTCATCAAGAATCCTTGGTAGGTAACAGTGTTCCTGTCCAGAATTCTGTTTTATTACATTTCAAAACCCAATATTTGGGGTATTAAAGGAGAGGACAGCTATTTTTTAAAGTGTTACCATAGGACCTTAGTATTAAACGTGGGGGGTTTGCTACATTGGTAGCTTATAACATTCATTTTGAGCTCTGCTTCCACTGCCAGCCCCCTCATCCCCTCCCCCACGTTCAAGTGTGGTAGAAAGTATAGGGTTTAGAAAACTGACAAGGGCATGTGGGTGCACAGGAGTGTATGTGAATGAACACACACACAGTCAGTGAGAAAGAGTTTGAAAGATGACAAGTTAAGGATTTTCTGTAGGAAGAAAAACTCAGGAAGAATTGTATTAGGGGAATAAAATCAGGAGAAATTTGTATGATGAATTGGTTAGCCATTATTTGTAAATTATATTAAAAGTTATGTTTACTTATAATGTAGACAATGAAATCATAGTTTGAATTATTGTTAGTTCTGGTCACTGTTGATAGAGAAAAAACATTTTATTCTTTTTATTATTAATTAACTTACTTTAAAGTATTGTATTCTTATATTGAACAGTGAATGAGAATTTTGAAAACTATCTTCATCATCCCATTTTTAGACAGTGTAAATAATACATTGATAATGCCCTAAATAAGATCTAGAAATGCTGACTGTTGCTTTCTTAGGCAGAACTTAACTTCAGTTAGCTTTATAATGAAGACTGAGTTTACTGAGTAAATTAAATCACAGGAACATGGAAGAGGGATTTTCAAGCAAATACAGAATATCTCTTTTTCAGTAGAGGAATGGGAATATCAAGAATTATGAGTTAAAGAAAGTTGTACTTTCCTTTCCATGACTTAGGTCAGGCTGACAGCTTATTTTTATTAAAAATGGACAGTGCTCACAATCACAGTTATCAGCATACCTTATCACAAAATGACTATAATTCAGATTGAGTTATTTATTCCATTTTCATGGGGAAGCAGGAAAGAGAAAAAAAATAAAGTTACATGAATTACACAGCCTGACATGGCACATAGTAATGTAGAAATACTCCAGTAAAAATTTTTTTAGCTGGATGATCTTTAAAAGTTTAAATCTTCGTGAATGGGAATAATAATTAAGCTGCTAATATTTTCCCCCTCAATTTATGATTTACCCAGTAAGGTAGTTTTGGCACTAACTGCTTAGTGCAAAGCGTATGCTGAGGTCACTAATCTCCACTAAGTTCCACTCACATCAGATACCAGCCACACGCTCCAGGGTTCCCAGGCTACAAAGTCAGGGGTTCCTATTATCCCCTCATATCTGATAGTTGCTAGAATGATTCATTGAACTCAAGAAAGTGCTCTAGCTGTAACTACAATTTTTTAATGAAGAATAAAATCAGGACAGCCAAATGAAGAGACACATAGATTTAGGTCTCAAGAGAGTCTCAAATGTGAAGCTTCTATATAAAGTTTAGGAACTCAGGTTGAAGACTGGACAAATTCTTTATTATATAAAACTTTATTTTCTTTTATTATATAAAACTCTGTAACATTTTTTCCCCTGATACATTGTTTTATTTTTTTTAGTAAGAAATGGTGCATTACTAATAAAAGGAATCTCCTTTTCCTAGGCACACATATGCTGTGCATATCTACCTGTTTTCTTTAAAACTTTCTTCTAAGTAATAAATACCATATAAACAATAACAGTCAGAAGTAGAAAATCTTGCCTCAAATAGTTTTGATTTCCTCTCCAGGCTTTGATGGAGAAGGCACTGGCAACCCACTCCAGTACTCTTGCCTGGAAAATCCCATAGACAGGGGAGTCTGGTAGGCTGCAGTCCATGGGGTCGCTAAGAGTCGGAAATGACTGAGCGACTTCACCTTCCCTTTTCCATTTCATGCATTGGAGAAGGAAATGGCAACCCACTCCAGTGTTCTTGCCTGGAGAATCCCAGGGACAGCGGAGCCTGGTGGGCTGCCGTCCATGGGGTCGCACAGAGTCGGACACGACTGCAGCGACTTAGCAGCAGCAGCAGCCAGGCTTTGATTGCTTTTGTTCCTTTGTATTTTTTGGTTACTTTGCATCCCATGTGAATTTGTTTTCTGTGATGGAGCTGAGGCTCATGAGCCTAGGAAGCTGTGGGCTGGGCTTGCATTTGCTCTGGTTGTTCTTCTAGGATGTTGTGGTGAGGGTCAGTTCTTATGGGTGGAGTCAAGATATAGGCAGCTCAAAAATCTATTACTTGGCAATGATATTTTGGTAGTTACTGGCTAGATGTTTATGTTTTCAGGAAATTTGAATGGTTATTGATTCCTAGGGCAAGAAAATAACTAGAGGGAACCTCTTTTATTGTCATGATTTTCTGAAAATATTTTAAAAAAAAATTACATCTATGGGTCTATGGAAGGAAACATCTTTTGTAAAGTGTAATTGATACTGCAAGGAGATCCAACCAGTCCATTCTAAAGGAGATCAATCCTGGGTGTTCTTTGGAAGGACTGATGCTAAAGCTGAAACTGCAATACTTTGGCCACCTCATGCAACGAGTTGACTCACTGGAAAAGACTCTGATGCTGGGAAAGGTTGGGGGCGGGAGGAGAAGGGGACCACAGAGAATGAGATGGCTGGATGGCATCACCGACTCTGTGGACATGAGTTTGAGTGAACTCCGGGAGTTGGTGATGGACAGGGAGGCCTGGCATACTGTGATTCATGGGGTCTCAGAGAGTCGGACACGACTGAGTGACTGAACTGAACTGAACTGAACTGAATTGATACCAAAAATCATTACAGAAGGAGGTCTAGAGGTAACCTTCTACTTACTAAACCGTATCTAAACTTCCAATGCATGCATTCTAAGTTGCTTCAGTTATGTCCAATTCTTTGCAACACTGTGGACCGTAACCCACCAATTTCCTTGTCCATGGGATTCTCTAGGCAAGAATAAGGGATTGGGTTGCCATGTCCTTCTCCAGGGGATCTTCCTGACCCTGGGATCAAGCCTGCATCTCCTGTTTCTCCTGCATTGGGAGGTGGGTTTTTTTTTTTTTTTTTTTTTTACCACTAGCGCCACCAGGGTAGCCCTGTAATCTCATATTGAAAGTCTATGTAGATGTTTTGCTATTACTATTTCTTGATTGTTGCTGTTGTTCAGTCGCTAAGTTATGCCCGACTCTTTGCAGTCCTATGAACTGCAGCATACCAGGCTTCCCAGTCCTTCATTATTTCCTGATGTTTGCTCAGCCCTATGTCCATTGAGGTGGTGATGCTATCTAACCATCTCATCCTCTGCTGCCCTCTTCTCCATTTGCATTCAATCTTTCCCAATATCAGGGCTTTTTCCAATGAGTTGATTCTTTGCATAAAGTGGCCAAAGCATTGGATCTTCAGCATCAGTCCTTCCAATGAATATTCAGGGATAATGTCCTTTAGGATTGAATTGTTTGATCTCCTTGCAGTCCAGAAGACTCTCAATAGTTTTCTCCAGCACAATTCAAAGGCATTAGTTCTTCAGTGCTCACCTTCTTTATGGTCCAACTCTTATATCCATATATGACTACTGCAAAAATCATTTGTTGTTCAGTCCCTAAGTCCTATCTGACTCTTTGTAACCTCATGAACTGCAGCATGCCAGGCTTCTCTGTCCTTTACTACCTCAAAATTTGCTCAAATTTACCTCCATTGACTTGGTGATATCATCCAACCATCTCATCCTCTGTCATCCCCTTCTCCTTTAGCCTTAAATCTTTCAGAATCACTGTCTTTACCAATGAGTCAGTTCTTCTCATCAGATGGCCACAGTATTAGATCTTCAGCTTCAGCATCAGTGCTTCCAATGAATATTCAGGGCTGATTTCCTTTTGGATTAACTGGTTTGATATCCTTAGTGTCCAAGGGACTCTCAAGAGCCTTCTCCAGCACTAGTTTGAAGGCTTCAATTCTTCAGCGCTCAGCATTCTTTATGGTCCAACTCTCACATTCCATACATGACTATTGCGAAAAAAACAAACAAACAAACAAACACAGCTTTGACTATACGGACTTTTGTCAGCAAAGTTATCTCTCTGCTTTTATTTATTTTTTTATTTTGCAATATTTTATTGGTTGGTTTTGCCATACATTGACATGAATCCGCCCCGGGTGTACATGAGTTCCCCCTCCCGAACCCCCCTCCCACATCCCTCCTCCCCTTATCCTCCCTCTGGGTCATCCCTGCATATCAGCCCCGAACATCCTGTAACATGCATCGACCCTGAACTGGCGATTCGTTTCACATATGATAATATACATGTTTCAATGCCATTCTCCCAAACCATCCCACCCTCACCCTCTCCCACAGAGTCCCCAAAACTGTTCTATACATCTGTGTCTCTTTTGCTGTCTCGTATACAGGGTTATCATTTGCATCTTTCTAAATTCCATATATATAAGTTAGTATATTGTATTGGTGTTTTTCTTTCTGGCTTACTTCACTCTGTATAATAGGCTCTAGATTCATCCACCTCATTAGAACTGGTTCAAATGCATTCTTTTTAATGGCTGAGTAATACTCCATTGTGTATATGTACCAAAGCTTTCTTATCCATTCGTCTGCAGATGGACATCTAGGTTGCTTCCATGTCCTGGCTATTATAAACAGTGCTGCGATGAACATTGGAGTACATGTGTCTCTTTTAATTCTGGTTTCCTCAGTGTGTATGCCCAGGAGTGCGATTGTTGGATCCTATGGCAGTTCTATTTCCAGTTTTTTGAGGAATCTCCACACTGTTCTTCATAGTGGCTGTGCTAGTTTGCATTCCCACCAACAGTGTAAGAGAGTTCCTTTCTCTCCACACCCTCTCCAGCATTTACTGCATGTAGACTTTTGGATAGCAGCCATTCTCACTGGTGTGAAATGGTATCTCATTGTGGTTTTGATTTGCATCTCTCTGATTATGAGGGATGTTGAGCATTTTTTCATGTGTTTGTTAGCCATCTTTATGTCTTCTTTGGAGAAATGTCTGTTTAGTTCTTTGGCCCATTTTTTGATTGGGTCATTTATTTTTCTGGAATTGAGCTGCAGGAGCTGCTTGTATATTTTGGAGATTAATCCTTTATCACTTTCTTCTTTTGCTATTATTTTCTCCCATTCTGAAGGCTGTCTTTTCACCTTTCTTATAGTTTCCTTTGCTGTTCAGAAACTTTTGATTTTAATTAGGTCCCATTTGTTCATTTTTGCTTTTATTTCCAATATTCTGGGAGGTGGGTCTTGGAGGATCCTGCTGTGATTTATGTCAGAGAGAGTTTTGCCTACATTCTCCTCTAGGAATTTTATAGTTTCTGGTCTTACATTTAGCTCTCTAATACATTTTGAGTTTATTTTGGTGTATGGTGTTAGGAAGTGTTCTAGTTTCATTCTGTTACAAGTGGCTGACAGTTTTCCCAGCACCACTTGTTAAAGAGACTGTTTTTTCTCCATTTTATATTCTTGCCTCCTTTGTCAAAGATAACGTGTCCATAGGTACGTGGATTTATCTCTGGGCTTTCTATTTTGTTCCATTGATCTATATTTCTGTCTTTATGCCAGTACCATACTGTCTTGATGACTGTGGCTTTGTAGTAGAGCCTGAAGTCCAGCAGGTTGATTCCCCCAGTTCCATTTTTCTTCCTCAAGATTGCTTTGGCTATTTGAGGTTTTTGTATTTCCATACAAATTGTGAGATTATTTGCTCTGCTGCTACTGCTGCTGCTGCTGCTAAGTCACTTCAGTCGTGTCCGACTCTGTGTGACCCCATAGACGGCAGCCCACCAGGCTCCCCCGTCCCTGGAATTCTCCAGGCAAGAACACTGGAGTGGGTTGCCATTTCCTTTGTTCTAGTTCTGTGAAAAGTATCATTGGTAGCTTGATAGGGATTGCATTGAATGTATAAATTACTTTGGGTAGTATACTCATTTTTACAATATTTATTCTTCCAATCCACGAACACGGTATATTTCTCCATCTATTAGTGTCCTCTTTGATTACTTTCAGTAGTGTTTTATAGTTTTCTATGTACAAGTCTTTTGTTTCCTTAGGTAGATATATTCCTAAGTATTTAATTCTTTTCGTTGCAACAGTGAATGGAATAGTTTCCTTAATTTCTCTTTCTATTTTCTCATTATTAGTGTATAGGAATGCAAGGGATTTCTGTGTGTTGATTTTATATCCTGCAACTTTACTGTATTCATTGATTAGCTCTAATAGTTTTCTGGTAGAGTCTTTAGGGCTTTCTGTGTAGAGGATCATGTCACCAGCGAACAGTGAAAGTTTTACTTCTTCTTTTCCAATTTGTATTCCTTTTATGTCTTTTTCTGCTCTGATTGCTGTAGCCAAAACTTCCAGAACTATGTTGAACAGTAGTGGTGAGAGTGGACACCCTTGTCTTGTTCCTGACTTTAGGGGAAATGCTTTCAGTTTTTCACCATTGAGGATAATGTTTGCTATGGGTTTGTCATATATAGCTTTTATTATGTTGAGGTATGTCCCTTCTATTCCCACTTTCTGGAGGGTTTTTATCATAAATGGATGTTGAATTTTGTCGAAGGCTTTCTCTGCATCTATTGAGATAATCATATGATTTTTATTTTTCAGTTTGTTAATGTGGTGTATTACATTGATTGATTTGCGGATATTGAAGAATCCTTGCATTCCTGGGATAAAGCCCACTTGGTCATGATGTATGATCTTCTTAATGTGTTGTTGGATTCTGATTGCTAGAATTTTGTTAAGGATTTTTGCATCTATGTTCATCAGTGATATTGGCCTGTAGTTTTCTTTTTTTGTGGGATCTTTACCAGGTTTTGGGATTAGGGTGATGGTGGCCTCATAGAATGAGTTTGGTGTTTCCCTTCCTCAGCAATTTTCTGGAAGAGTTTGAGTAGAATAGGTGTTAGCTCTTCTCTAAATTTTTGGTAGAATTCGGCTGTGAAACCATCTGGACCTGGGCTTTTGTTTGCTGGAAGATTTCTGATTACAGCCTCTAGTTCCGTGCTCTGCTTTTAATATACTGTCTAGTTTTGTCATAGCTTTCCTTCCAAAGAGCAAGTGTCTTTTAAATTCATGGCTGCAGTCACCATCCCCAGTGATTTTGGAGCCCAAGAAAATAAAATCTGTCACTGTTTCTACTTTTCCCCTTCTATGTACCATGAAGTGCTGGGACCAGATGTCATGATCTTAGTATTTTGAATGTTAAGTTTTAAGCCAGTTTTTTTACTTTCCTCTTCCACTCTCATCAAGAAGCTGTTCTTCCTCATTTTCTGGCATTAGAATGATACCACCTGCATAGCTGAGGTTGCTAATATTTCTCCCAGCAATCTTGATTCCAGCTTCTGATTCATCCAGTCTGGCATGTCACATGATGTACTCTGCATGTAAGTTAAATAAGCATGGTGACAATAAAGAGCCTTGTCATTCTCCTTTCCCCATTTTGAACTAGTCTATTGTTCTAAGTAAGGTTCTAACTTTTGTTTCATGACCCACATACAGGTTTCTCAGGAGACAGGTAAGGTGGTCTGTAATTCCCATCTCTTTAAGAATTTTCCACAGTTTGTTGTGATGCACACAGTCAAAGGCTTTTGGATAATCAATGAAACAGAAAGGTGTTTTTCTGGAATTTCCTTGATTTTTCTATGATCCAATGAATGTTGGCATTTTAATCTCTGTTTCCTCTGCCTTTTCTAAACCCAACTTTTACATCCTAATGCTTCCTAAGGCCTATTTGACTTCACATTCCAGGATGTTGGTCTCTAGGTGAGTGACCATAGCATTGTGGTTATCCGGGTCATTAAGACCTTTTTTGTATAGTTCTTCTGTGTATTTTTGCCACCTCTTCTTAATTTCTTCTTCTTCTGTTAGGTCCTTACCATTTCTTTCCTTTATATTGTCCATTTTTGCAAATGTTCCCTTGATTTCTCCAGTTTTCTTGGGATCACTAGTCTTTTCCATTTTATTGTTTTCCTCTATTTCTTTGCATTGTTTGTTTAAGAAGGGCTTCTTATCTCTCCTTTCTATTCTCTGGAACTCTGCATTCTATTGGGTATATCTTTACTTTTTACCTTACCTTTTGCTTCTCTTCTTTCCTCAGCTATTTGTAAAGCCTCCTCAGACAACCAATTTGCTTTCTCGCATTTCTTTTTCTTTTGGATGGTTTTGGTCATTGACTCCTGTACCAACTCCTGTGTTACAAACCCTCATCCATAGTTCTTCAGGAACTCTGTCCACCAGATCTAACCCCTTGAATATATTTGTTACCTCCACTGTATAATCATAAGAGATTTTATTTAGGTCATGCCTAAATTGTCTGGTAGTTTTCTATACTTTCTTCAGTTTAGGCTTGAATTTTGCAATAAGGAGCTGATGATCTGAACCACAGTCAGCTCCAAGTCTTGTTTTTGCTGACTGTATATATGAAATGACCTTCAATTTCAACTTTGGCACACATACAACAAGATAAACAATGGATGATTTATTGATCCTTTACTATTAAAACACATTGTGCCAAGTACTATGGGGAGAAAAGGTAAAATAATTAACAGATACTCACTGCTACACATAAAATAGATCAACAATGAGGAATTACTCTAAGGCACAGGGAACTGAATTCAGTGTGTTGTAACAACCTATAATGGAACAGAATCTGAAAATATTTATATATATTATATGTGTGTGTATATCTGAATCACTTTGCTGTACATCTGAAACTAACAGAATATTGTAAATCAACTATACATCAATAAAGAAAGATATTAGCAAGAAGGATGTTGGTACATATTGGGAGAAGAGAACTAATGTTATACATGAGAAGAAATAAAGACAAGTGATCTTATGGTTCCAAATAAAAGCACTGAAATTTCAGTGTATACTATTTACCAGTTTCATCCTATTAATATGGTCAATGGCAGCAAATTTGCCTGAAGTCAGGAGTCTGTAGAGTCTTCTGGATGAAGAAAGAATGACATAGTTGATAATAGAATGTTTGACCATATAGAGCTTTACTTGTGTTAGCATACATATGTGGTAGGCTACAACATAAATATTTATTTTTATTTTCAGTAGGCCTTGGATAGCATGCTAAATTTCAGTTAAAGTGTGCAAAATTTATTCAATTCAAAAACTATATCTTTTTATAAAAAGTACTTTTTCTCTTTAAGAGTATAATATTTTAAAATATTTACTTTTAAAATATTTATTTTAAATATTTACTTTTACTTTAAATATTTACTTTTAAAATATTTATTTTAAATATTTACTTTTAAAATATTTATTTTAAAATATTTACTTTTACAAAATATTGCTGTTTTCAATGTTTCTTTGAAGGAAAGTAGAGTCAATCAGATTTCTTGCCTGGTATAGCCTATTGGCTCTAATAGCAGCCTTGAGTAGAAGTACAAAATTTCTAGTGAAATATTTAAATAAAAACCTTAACTAAAGGGAAGTGGAAATTTAATTTTACTTAAAAGTATTGAGTGTTGATATTTTATGGTAAATGAGCAATTGAAAAATGACATGAAATGAGGCAGTTGTGCTTACTTCTGAATCTGAGGAAATATCATTTTATTGGTATATTATACTATAAAATGAATGTTTCCTCAAAATTAATCTTTTACTTTGATTTATTTCCTGACATTCTCACAAATGGTTAAAGGAGCAGCAGTCATCTTCTTAACTAGAAATAAACGTGTTGCACCACTTCCTTCAATCACCCCCAGAGTCCTTTATATAACATAGAGAAGAAACACACTTGAATTAAATGATGAGTTGTTGTCTCCAACCCCATGTAAAAATCCTTTGTCAAATTAGACTCTTTTCGACCTTTCTTCATTGCTATTTTTTCTTTCTTTATTAAACTTATGTTTTGTGGATGACACCATTTTATTGGTCATGAGATGAAGGATACAAAATTCTGAGTCTCTGTCCACACTGATTTTCTTCTCATTCCCTTGAAATATCCCGTAACCAAATGTATCTCTATATTTACCCATTTAAGGTTTTATCCTTTTTTCCCTAAAAGATGTTCTCCTCCACTGATTACTGATAGGTAGCTAGACCCTCATTATTTTGCATAGATCCTTTTTGGGGATTATCTTCTTTCAGCATTCTCAGAAACTTCAACTCTTCTTTATTCTTAACCAGGGCTTCAATTCATCTGTATGCCAACAATTCCTGACTTCTAATCTCTAAATCAATCTTCTCCTTTGAACTGTAAAACTGCATTGTAAATTACCTACTTGTTACATCCTCATAGCTCTCAGTGTTTGTGTGTGTGTTCAGTCACTAAGTCATATGTGACTTTTTGTGGCCCCATAGACTGTAGCCAGCCAACCTTCTCTGTCCATGGAATTTTCCAGGCAAGAATACTGGAGTGGGCTGCCACTTCCTACCTCAGGGGATCTTCCTGACCCAGGGATTGAACTCTCAGAGACAACCCAAAATCAACATGTCTGTTATTGAGTCCCTGGAAAAGACTCTGATGCTGGGAAAGGTTGGGGGCGGGAGGAGAAGGGGACGACTGAGAATGAGACGGCTGGATGACATCACCGACTCTGTGGACATGAGTTTGAGTGAACTCCGGGAGTTGGTGATGGACAGGGAGGCCTGGCGTCCTGTGATTCATGGGGTCGCGGAGAGTCAGACATGACTGAGCGACTGAACTGGACTGAACTGAACTGAACAATCCTGATTGAGCAAATGTGTTTCAGTAAACAGCATCAAATATAGATCTTTTACCTCTGAAATATGTCCCCAATCTTTCCATTTATCTCTTTTTACAAGCACTGCCCTATTCTAAACTATAATTATCAAGTGAATTATTTTGTGAATGTGTTTGTAGTATCTGCTAAGAATTTTGCCGATATTAACTTTCTATACTGTCTGATTTATTCTTCATTGTGTAGTCTGTGTGATCATTTTTGTATTTGAACAGCCTAAAGACTTACATTTCTTCCAATTGCTCTTGATTTTTACCAAAATTCTTAACATAGTTTATCTGGAAGGCCTCTATGGTTGGGTTGTTGCCTACTTCTCCCAGCTTATGCAGTGTCAAACTCTTCTTTGATCTCGTGAATACTGCCATTCTGACCTGTTACCAAAATAGCCCAGACTTTCTTCCTGTTCAGAGTCTTTTCAAGATCTGTCAAGGCAGTGCTTTCTGAACTTTCTTTACCTCTTTAAACTACTCACCCTTCAGATCACAGCTGAAATATTTCTTTTTCATCTTCCTGGGCCCAGTAGACTGGGTCATGATCCCCTTCCATATTCTCTTGAATGAGTGAGTGAGAATCATTCAGTCGTGTCTGACTCTTTGCGACCTCATGGACTATAGCCCACCAGGCTCCTCTGTCCATGGGATTCTCCAGGCAACAATGCTGGAGAAGTTTGCCATTTCCTTCTCCATCCATATTCTCTTGCTACTGCTACTGCTAAGTCACTTCAGTCGTGTCCGCACTGTGTGACCCCATAGGCGGAAGCCCACCAGGCTCCCCCGTCCCTGGGATTCTCCAGGCAAGAACACTGGAGTGGGTTGCCATTTCCTTCTCCAATGTGTAAAAGTGAAAAGTGAAAGTGAAGTCGCTCAGTCGTGTCTGACCCTTAGCGACCCCACGGACTGCAGCCTACCAGGCTCCTCCATCCATGGGATGTTCTAGGCAAGAGTACTGGAGTGGCTTGCCATTGCCTTCTTGGGCCCCTTGTAATCTCCCTTCAGACTACTTACCAGCTTGCCGTTGCATATTGTCTATGTGGTGTGTGTGTGTGCGTGCTTTGTTTCTCTCTCTGGTACTAGGTACAAGACTCTCTGAAAGCAAGGAGTGTTGATTAACTCATTATTTTATTCATAGTTATTCATGAAAATTTGTTTAATGTAGAAAAAAAAATGCCTGTTCTGACTCAGTTTATCTTTTTTGTTCGGTCACCAATTTTTTTCCTCTCAGTTCAGTTCAGTTCAGTTCAGTCGCGCAGTCGTGTCCGACTCTTTGCGACCCCATGAATCACAGCACGCCAGGCCTCCCTGTCCATCACCAACTCCTGGAGTTCACTCAAATTCATGTCCATCGAGTCGGTGATGCCATCCAGCCATCTCATTCTCTGTCGTCCCAGTCTCCTCCTACCCCCAATCCCTCCTAGCATCAGAGTCTTTTCCAGTGAGTCAACTCATCGCATGAGGTGGCCAAAGTATTGCAGTTTCAGCTTTAGCATCAGTCCTTCCAATGAACACCCAGGATTGATCTCCTTTAGAATGGACTGGTTGGATTTCCTTGCAGTCCAAGGGACTCTCAAGAGTCTTCTCCAGCACCACAGTTCAAAAGCATCAATTCTTCGGCGATCAGCTTTCTTCACAGTCCAACTCTCACATCCATACATGACCACGGGAAAAACCATAGCCTTGACTAGATGGACCTTGGTTGGCAAAGTAATGTCTCTGCTTTTTAATATGCTATCTAGGCTGGTCGTAACTTTCCTTCCAAGGAGTAAGCGTCTTTTAATTTCATGGCTGCAATCAGCATCCGCAGTGATTTTGGAGCCCAAAAAAATAAAGTCTGACACTGTTTCCACTGTTTTTCCATCTATTTCTCATGAAGTGATGGGACTAGATGCCATGATCTTCGTTTTCTGAATGTTGAGCTTCAAGCCAACCTTTTCACTCTCCTCTTTCACTTTCATCAAGAGGCCTTTGAGTTCCTCTTCATTTTCTTCCATAAGGGTGATGTCATCTGCATATCTGAGGTTATTGATATTTCTCCCAGCAATCTTGATTCCAGCTTGTGCTTCTTCCAGCCAAGTGTTCCTCATGATGTATTCTGCATATAAGTTAAATAAGCAGGGTGACAATATACAACCTTGACGTACTCTAGTGGTTCAGAATTCACTGGCCTTTTGGGCAGTTGCTTTTCTTCCTTTTTCCTTACATTTTAATGAGATATTCATGCAGCACACTATTTAGATAGGGTTTACAGACCACATAACATGGAAATTTTTGTTTTTTTAAATTGATAAAAATATCACACCATGGATTTGATGTACCATAATGCAACCACTTTAGCATTCATGCCATCTGTGAAGGATCTCAAAGTTACAAGAGAGCAATATTTTACTGATAATAGGATCTTTACCATTTACCATGCAGAATTCTGTGCCTGTTTGAAAGAAAGGAATATCTTTAATACAAAGGGATATTTTATAGACAGGTATCTGTTCATTGGAACTCTGCATTCAGATGCTTATATCTTTCCTTTTCTCCTTTGCTTTTTGCTTCTCTTCTTTTCACAGCTATTTGTAAGGCCTCCTCAGACAGCCATTTTGCTTTTTTGCATTTCTTTTCCATGGGGATGGTCTTGGTCCCTGTCTTCTTTACAATGTCACGAACCTCCATTCAGAGTTCATCAGGCACTCCATCTATCAGATCTAGTCCCTTAAATCTATTCCTCACTTCCACTGTATAATCATAGTCGCAGAGAGTCAGACATGACTGAGCGACTGAACCGAACTAAACTGATCTGTTCATTGGAAGGACTTATGCTAAAGATGAAACTCCAATACTTTGGCCACCTCATTGGAAGAGCTGACTCACTGGAAAAGACTCTGATGCTGGGAGGGATTCGGGGCAGGAGGAGAAGGGGACAAGAGAGAATGAGATGGCTGGATGGCATCACCGACTCGATGGATGTGAGTTTGAGTGAACTCCGGGATTTGGTGATGGACAGGGAGGCTTGGCGTGCTGTGATCCATGGGGTCGCAAAGTGTTGGACACGACTGAGTAACTGAACTGGACTGAACTGATCAGTGTTCCTTGATAACCTTGTTCTATGTTTTGGCAGAGGAACAAAAACTGACATAAGGTGAGGTAAATGATAAGGAACTAGTTAATAAACAGACGATGGAGGTACATGTGTTTATGTCTGTGATCCATGCTGTGAATAATGTGGGTGCTATGTGGAGGTATTGAAGAAATGGGATATAGGCTCTGGTACCATTTACCACTCTAGAATAGTTCTAGGCAAATCAAACCAAATGAGTAGAGGGCTGCTTATGTAACGATATCTAGAGTGAATAGAAAGACATCCTACTTTTAAGAATCATTAAAAATTACAGATAAGGCAGAATCTAAGACATCATTCAAAAAGACCCTGATGCTGGGTCTTTGGGGTCGCAAAGAATCAGGCATGACTTAGCAACTGAGAAACAACAACAAAATTCACCATTAATGATTTACATAGTTTAAGCACTGATAATACCTTTGGAAGAGACAAGTACATTATACACTTAACCTCTTTATGAGTATTTGTTCATAATTTTCCCTACAACAAGGGGGGATTGATGAAATTTTGGAGAGATGGGGAACTGTGGTGGAGTGGGGAAGAGAGCTCACAGGGAGAGAGGGGAGGAAAGGATGTTGGAAAAGCCTAGATAGACAAGTAGAAAGTTCTGAGAAAGGCTTTCTGAATTCAGATTTTGCCTCAAGGCAGTTTTCTTCCTTTCTCCTCTCCACACCCAGGTTTGTGTTGCCTAAGAAATGGTAACAGACTACATACAAAAAATACAGCAAGACCCTTCTAGTGTAGGGGGGTGTTATGGACCTGTTACTTAAGCACAGTTTGAAGCACAAATGTACAGAGTTACACACCCAAAGAAAAAGTGAAAACAAAGAAATGCAATTGGATGTCTGTGAGAAAGAATATAACCAAGGAAACTCATTTGAAAAAAAGAGAGGGGGAAAAGAGGGAAGGAGCTGGAGGAGAAGGAAACACCTACCTTGGCATAAGAATCCATCCATTTGTAAGCACTTTAAATAATTCTACCACTAAGCTTAAAGTATTCCACCCCCTCATTATTGCTTTTGGGGACCAGAAGAAAGATCTAGGAGCAATTCAATCCAATTAGAAGGGAAAAGAGAAAATTTCTCTGGCAATTGCAATGCAAATGTGTGTGTCAGGAAACAGAAAAGGTGACACAAGCAGCACAATTGGTTGTTGACAACAAAATTCCTTTTCCTTTTCCAGGTTCCAAAGCACTTAAAAAGAAACTTTAGCCTAATAAAAAGGCGTCCTGGGTAGTCCTGCCAAGGTCAGTGCCAGCTTTCATCCTGCCCTGCAGAAGTGCAAGCTGGGCCATATGTATTATAAAACCGCCTGGGACAGCTTTCCCCCTCTGATTATATTCAGTTGTCATATTCCTGCTTTCACTAATAGGAATTGCTGGTGTGTGACACTTTTTGAAATTCTAGGTATTGTGGGCTTTTAAAACATTTCAATAGGTAATAGTGTCAGACAGCCATAATTAATCTTGGAGGAGAAACGTGATTTTGAATTGCTGCATCGCTTAAAGGTATGACAATTTGGTGTGAATTTATTAAAATTTGTATGTAGGCTTCTACCTCTTACCTATAGTTAAAATGGTAATCATGTTGGAAAGGCCTTTGCAACTGGATTTTGAATCTTGTGAAGCATGTTCTCTGAGAGGGCCCATGGGAACTTTTTCTCAGCTGTGTGCATGACAACAGAGGGGTGGGAGGGCTGGGGAGGAATCCCCCTAAGCGTGTGCTCAGAAAGTTAAAGAGCTTGGGGGTCAGGGTGGAGCTTGGGGACCACAGTTGTTCCTTCAGTCAATTGAATCTAGAGCAAACCCCTTTCTTGACTGAGAACATGAAGCTCAGAGAGGTTAGGAGCCTGATTCACAATCTTTCAGCTAATTATCAGCAGACAGGAATCCAAGGCATTCTATTTTAATTACACTCAGCCCTAGGGCAACTTTGTCATTTCACTCCTAATCACCACCTTTAAAACTAGTCTCTCAGGAGCAAGCAAGAGAATTCTTAGCCATCCATTGATAAAATGGAACAGTAAGCAAGGCAGAGCAACTGTATTTCTGTGAGCACAAGAAATGGAGAGCGGTTCACCTAGAAATTCCCAGGGATGGGGTGGGGCTCATAGTCAAATAGGAGACATGGCTATAGACCTGAGAAAGAGAAAGAGAAAATTAGAGTGCTGTGAGATGTACAAGGCCTTTCAGACTTTGATTATTGAAAAATAGCTGCTAGAGGTGGGTTTTGAAGGTAGTCATGAACTAAAATAAAAAAACACTTTCAATGCACAATTGGTTTGATGGGAGTTTTACAAAGTCATAATCATTCAGATATTTTCAATATTGGTGTGAAACCAAAGGTGTAGTTACTTTAATATCCTTTTCCTCTGCTCTTTATATAAAATGTGATGATGAAATCAGAATGGCAGTGATGTTGTTACATATTTGATGGAGATTATATGCATAAGTTACTTCCTCAGCCTTGTTCTACTTGAGCTTGCATGCATGTTTGTAAAATGTATTTATAGAGTACACTGATATATAGCTTTTTGGTTTATCAGATAAATTCATTTTCTATTCTATAGATACATTCAGCATCTGGGTATGAAAATGATTGATTCAGTCACTGCTTTCTGATTCTCTTAGTTCTCCTGTGAAATTTTTGTTAGTGTAAAACTTTTGGCAACTAAGACTTCAAATCTTTGAGTTAAATAAATGTAGAAGGAAAGAACATTTTAAAGAATTCTGTAGCTGATAATCCTGTGGCAGTGGAATCAATCCTGGGATTTGAGCCCAAAATTTCTTTACAGCAGAGCCAGGATACATAAGCAGTTCAATTGAGCAGTGAGCAGAAATGGAAAATGCTAGTGGTGGGAACTTGTTTTTACTGAATGCAGGTGATTTGAGTCTGTGCCTTTTAGTCAGAATCTAGGATTTAAACACCAGCCAAAAAAAAAAAAAAGGCAGCCCACTTCAGTATTCTTGCTTGGAAAATTTCACGGACAGAGTAGCCCGGCAGGCTGTATGTAGTCCATGAGATTGTAAAGAGTTGGACATGACTGAGCCACTGAGCATGCATGCATGTATATACAAAGAATTTATTTTGATAGAATTATTGCACTGCTTACATTTGAACATTGGATAAAACTCAAATCTAGAGCCAACAAAAACAGCTTTATAAAATTTTTTAAAATTGATTATATCTATAAATTTGTATCAATTCATTATTGTAGCTTTTTAAATATTAAGCTACAGCTTTTATTACAGCTGTTTTGGCATTGTTTTTGCTTTGGCTCAGTCTCTTTATTCTTTCTGGAGTTATTTCTCTACACTTCTCCAGTAGCATATTGGGCATCTACTGACCTGGGGAGTTAATCTTTTAGTGTCATATCCTTTTGCCTTTTCCTACTGTTCATGGGGTTCCCAAGGCAAGAATACACCTTACTGTTTGGAAGAAAAGCTATGACAAACCTAGAAAGCATATTAAAAAGCAGAGATATTATTTTACCGACAAAAGTCCATCTAGTCAAAACTATGGTTTTTCCAGTAGTCAGGACGGATGTGAGAGTTTAACTATAAAGAAAGCTGAGCACTGAAGAATTGATGCTTTTGAACTGTGGTGTTGGAGAAGACTCTCAAGAGTCTCTTGGACTGTAAGGAGATCCAACCAGTCAATCCTAAATGAAATCAGTCCTGAATATTCATTGGAAAGTCTGATGCTGAAACTGAAACTCCAATACTTCGGCCACCTGATGGGAAGAACTGGAAAAGACCCTGATGCCGGGAAAGATTGAAGGCAGGAGGAGAAGAGGACGACAGAGGATGAAATGGTTGGATGGAATCACCAACTAGATGGATGTGAGTTTGAGCAAGCTCCAGGAGTTGGTGATAGACAGGGAGGCCTGGCATACTGCAGTCCATGTGGTCACAAAGAATTGGACACAACTGGGCAACTGAATTGAACTGACAACTTTTATACAGGATGGCCAACAGGTTAAAACTTACACATTTGTAATTATTTTGAAGTTATTTTTGATCCTGAAAGGAAGAGCAAGCTCACTTACCATTACTAGTTTTTTACTCTTTGTACCTATGCTAAAAGGAAATTAAAAAAAAAAAAAGGCCCTTAACATTTTTTAAAGTTTAGGTAAATATTTTTTTAATATCATGTTTATTTAGAGTAATTTTTTAAACATTGAGAATGCAATACATATATATGATTAAAATAATTTTAGCTTCAGTTAACGTTATATCTGAGAACAACTTAAATGGGGTTATTTTTTCTGTAGAGTAGTGATTCTCGTACTCTGATGTGTCCATGAATCACCTGGAATCTTCTCAATAACATGTTGTTTCATATTCAGTAGGTCTGTGGTGAGGCCTGAGGTGCATTTCTAACAATTTTTCAAAAGTGAGCTGCTGAAGCTGGTGGGCACATGCTTGTGATCTTAGGTAACAAGATGTCAGGAGGTTCTGGCTTTGATTTTCCGTTTCCATTATGTAGAAAGTGAAAGTTGCTCAGTTGTGTCCAATTCTTGGCAACCCCACAGACTATCCAGTCCATGAAATTCTCCAGGCCAGAATACTGGAGTGTGTAGCCTTTCCCTTCTCCAGGGGATCTTCCCAACCCAGGGATTGAACCCAGGTCTCCTGCATTGCTGGTGGATTCTTTTTTTTTTCCATTTGTTTGTTTCCTAATGCTCTTTTTTTTTTTTTAATATTTTTTAATTGAAGGATAATTGCTTTACAGAATTTTCTTTTCTGTCAAACCTGAACATGAATCAGTCATAGGTATACATATATCCCTTCCCTTTTGAATGTCCCTTCCATCTCCCTTCCATCACACCCCTCTAGGTTGATACAGAGCACCTGTTTGAGTTTCCTGAGATACACAGCAAATTACTGTTTCCTATTTTACATATGGTAATGTAAATTTCCATGTTACTCTCTCCATAATCTTACCCTCTCCTCCCCTCACCTCATGTCCATAAGTCCATTCTCTATGTCTGTTTCTCCATTGCTGCCCTGCAAATAAATTCTTCAGTACCATCTTTCTGGATTCCGTATGTATGTGTTAGTATACAACATTTATCTCTCTCTTTCTGACTTACTTCACTCTGTAATAGGCTCTAGCTTCATCCACCTCATTAGAACTGATTGAAATGCATTCCTTTTTATTGCTGAGTAATATTCCATTACGTGTATGTACCAGAGCTTCTTTATCCGTTCGTCTGTCAATGGACATCTAGGTTGCTTCCAATGTTCTAGCTATTGTAAATAGTGCTGCAATGAGCAATGGGATATATGTGTCCTTTTCAATTTTGGTTTCCTCAGGGTATATGCCTAGGAGGGGGGTTGCTGGGGAATATGGTGGTTTTATTCCTAGTTTTGAACTGTGGTGTTGGAGAAGACTCTTGAGAGTCCCTTGTACCACAAGGAGATCCAACCAGTCCATTCTAAGGGAGATCGATCCTGGGTGTTCATTGGAAGGACTGATGCTAAAGCTGAAACTGCAATATTTTGGCCACCTCATGTGACGAGTTGACTCACTGGAAAAGACTCTGATGCTGGGAAAGGTTGGGGGCGGGAGGAGAAGGGGATGACGGAGAACGAGATGGCTGGATGGTATCACCGATTCTGTGGACATGAGTTTGAGTCAACTCAGGGAGTTGGTGATGGATAGGGAGGCCTGGAGTACTGTGATTCATGGGGCCGCGGACAGTCGGACACGACTGAGCGACTGAACTGAACTGATTCCTAGTTTTTAAAGGAATCTCCATACCATTTTCCATAGTGGCTGTATGTAGAGATTGCATTGAATCTGTAGATTGCGTTTGGTAGTGTAGTCATTTTCACAATATTGATTCTTCCTACCCAGGAACATGGAATATCTCTCCATCTGTTTATATCATTGATTTCTTTCATTAGTGTCTTATAATTATCTGTGTATAGTTCTTTTGTCTCCTTAGGTAACTTTATTCCTAGATATTTAATTCTTTTTGTTGCAATGGTGAATGGAATTGATTCCTTAATTTTCCTTTGTGATTTTTCATTGTTAGTAATAGAAATGTAAGTGATTTCTGTGTATTGATTTTGTATCCTGAAACTTTGCTAAATTCACTAGTTAGGTGTAGTAATTTTCTGATACTATCATTAGGGTTTTCTATGTATAGTATCATGTCATCTGCAAACAGTGAGAGCTTTACTTCCTGTCCAATCTGAATTCCTTTTATTTCTTTTTCTTCTCTGATTGCTGTAGGTAAGACTTCCTAAGCTATGTTGAATAATAGTGGTGGAAGTGGACAACCTTGTCTTGTTCCTGATCTTAGGGAGAATGCTTTCAGTTTTTCACCATTGAGAATAATGTTTGCTGTAGGCTTATCATATATAGCCTTTACTATGTTGAGTAGGTTCCTTCTATGCTCATTTTTTGAAGAGTTTTAATCATAAATGGGTGTAGAATTTTGTCAAAGGCTTTTTCTGCATCTATTGAGATTATATGGTTTTTATCTTTCAATTTGTAAATATTATGTATCACATTGATTGATTTGCTTATATTGAAGAATCCTTGTATCCCTGGAATAAACCCAACTTGATCATGGGGTATGAGCTATTTAATGTGTTGTTGAATTCTGTTTGTTAAACTTCTGTTGAGGATTTTTGCATCTATGTTCATATGGCCTGTAGTTTTCTTTTTTGTGTGTTATCTTTGTCTGGTTTTGGTATCAGGGTGATGGTGGCTTCATAGAGTTTGGTGTGTTTCTTCTGCTGCAATTTTTTGAAGGAGTTTTAGAAGGATAGGTGTTGCTCTTCTCTATATGTTTGATAGAAATCTTCTGTGAAGCCATTTGGCCCTGGGCTTTTGTTTTTTGGGAGCATTTTGATCACAGCTTCCATTTCAGTGCTTGTAATTGGATTGTTCATAATTTCTATTTCTTCCTGGTTCAGTCTTGGAAGATTGAACTTTTCGAAGAATCTGTCCATTTCTTCCAGATTATCCGTTTTATTGCCATATAGTTGTTCATAATGGTCTCTGTTGTAACCTCTCCTTATTCATTTCTGATTTTTTTGTTTTGACTCTTCTTTTTTTCTTGATGAGTCTAGATAAAGGTTTGTCAGTTTTGTTTATCTTCTCAAAGAGTCAGCTTTTAGTTTTATTAATCTTTACTATTGTTTCTTTCATTTCTTTTTCATTTATTTCTGCTCTGATCTTTATGATTTCTTTTCTTCTGCTATTTTTTTTGTTGTTGTTGTTTGCTTGTTTGTTCTTCTTTATCCAGTTGCTTTAGGTATAAAGTTAGGTTGTCTATTCAATGTTTTTCTTGTTTCTTGAGGTAGGATTGTATTGCTATAAACTTCCCTCTTAGAACTGCTTTTTGCTGCATCCTATAGGTTTTGAGTTGTCATGCTTTCATTGTCATTTATTTCTAGAAATTTTTGATTTCCTTTTAGATTTCTTCAGTAACCTGTTGGTTATTTAGAAACATATTGTTTAATCTCCATATGTTTGGGTTTTCAACAGATTTTTCTTGTAATTGATATCTGGTCTCATAGCATTGTGGTTAGAGAAGATGCTCGATACGATTTCAATTATCTTAAATTTACTGAGGTTTGATTTGTAACCCAAGATGTGGTCTCTCCTGGAGAATGTTCCATGTGCACTTGAGAAGAAGGTGTATTCTTCTGCATTTGGATGAAATGTCCTAAATATATCAATGAGATCCATCTCATCCAATGTATCATTTAAGACTTGTGTTTCCTTATTAATTTTCTGTTTTGATGATCTGTCCATTAGTGTGAGTGGGGTGTTAAAGTCTCCTACTATTATTGTGTTACTGTCAATTTCTCCTTTTATGTCTGTTACTATTTGTCTTATGTATTGAGGTGCTTTTATGTTGGGTGCACAGATATTTACTATTGTTTTATCTTCCTCTTGAATTGATCCCTTGATCATGATGCAGTGTCTTTCCTTATCTCCTGTGATCTTTATTTTAAGGTCTATTTTGACTCATATGAGGATTGCTACTCCAGCTCTCTTTTGCTGTCCATTTGCGTGGAATGTGCTTTTCCATCCTCTCACTTTCAGTCTATATGTGTCTTTAGGTCTGAAGTGGGTTTCTTATAGACAGCATATATAAAGATCTTGTTTTTGTATCCATTCAGCCAGTCTGTGTCTTTTGGTTGGAGCATTTAATCTGTTTACATTTAAAGTAATTACTGATATATTTGCTTCTATTGCCATTATCTTAATTGTTTGGGGTTTGATTTTGTAGATCTTTTTCTTCTCTTGTATTTCTTGAGTATATAAGTCCCTTTAACATTTGTTGTAAAGCTGGTTTGGTGGTACTGAATTCTCTTAAATTTTGCTTGCCTGAAAAGCTTTTGATTTCTCCATCAATTTTGAATAAGATCCTTGCTGGGTACAGTAATCTTGGCTGTAGATTTTTCCCTTTCAGTACTTTAAATATATCCTGCCATTCCTTTCTGTTTGAGTTCTGTCCCTTCTGCAGCAGAAACTGCAGAGTTTCTGCTGAAAGATCAGCTATTAAATGTATGGGGTTTCCCTTGTATATTACTTGTTGTTTTTCCCTTGCTGCTTTTAATATCCTTTCTTTTGTTTAGTCGTTGTTAGTTTGATTAGTGTCTTGGTGTATTTCTCCTTGGGTTTTTCCTATATGGGACTCTGTGCCTCTTGAACTTGATTGACTATTTCCTTTTCCATGTTGGGGACATTTTCAACTATAATCTTTTAAAAAATTTTCTCCTACCCTTTCTTTTTCTCTTCTTCTACTAGGACCCCTATATTTTGAATGTTGGTGTGTTTGATACTGTCCCAGAGATCTCTGAGACTATCCTCAGTTCTTTTCATTCTTTTTACTTTATTCTTCTCTTCAGAAGTTATTTCCACCATTTTATCTTCCAGCTCACTGATTCTTTCTTCTGCTTCAGATATTCTTCTATTTCTAGAGTATTTTTAATTTCATTAATTGTGTTGTTTGTTACTGTATGTTTATTCTTTAATTCTTCTAGGTCTTTGTTAATTGATTCTTGCATTTCTGTTTTCAAGATTTTTGATCATCTTTACAATCATGATTCTGAATTCTTTTTCAGGTGGTTTGCCTATTTCATCTTCATTTATTTGGACTTCTGTGTGTTTTTCTTTGTTCCTTCATTTGTGCAGCATTTCTCTGCCTTTTCTTTCTTTCTTTTTTTGCACTTATTGTGTTTGAGGTATCCTTTTCTTAGGCTTCAAGGTTGAATTCTTTCTTCCTTTTGGTTTCTGCCCTCCTAACGTTTGTCCAGTGGTTTGTGTAAGCTTTGTATAAGGTGAGATTTATGCTGAGATTTGTTTGTTTGTTTTTCCTCAGAGGGGCAAGGTTGAGTGAGCTGGTAATCCTGTCTGTTGATGATTAGGTTTGTATTTTTGTTTTGTTTGTTTTTTGGATGAGGTGTCCTGCACAGGGTGCTACTGGTGATTGGGTGATGCTGGGCCTGGTATTGAAATGGTTTCCTTTGTGTGAGTTCTCACTATTTGATACTCCATAGGGTTCGTTCTCTGGTGGTTTAGGGTCTTGGAGTGAGCACTGTCACTCCAAAGGCTCAGGGTTTGATTGCTCTGGTCAGGAATGAAGATTTCACAAGTGGTTTGTTATGACATTAAGTGAGATTAAAACACATACCACAAAACAAGAAACCAAAGATGAACCCTAGACAAACGGTGGTTACAAAATCAGGCAAATAATAATTAAAATAATGAAATATATATGTATGCATCCATAAACAAAATCAAAACAGTTCAACAAAAATAAAGTACAATAGATTGATCCAGCGAACAAAAGAAACCAAAAATTATATCTACCAGTTAGGAACAAAGCTAACTAAAGCATAAAATGGAAAACAATACTGAAGCAAGGTGCCAAGTGAGGAATAAAGCAAAAACAAACAAACAGACAAACAAACAAAAAACTAAACTAACAAATATGTTGAGAGGAAAGGAAAGAAAGAAAATAGAGAAATAATATATATGCAAAGTTAAATAGAGATAGATAAAGATTTATGTACATTAAAGATTAACTGCATGGGGGAAAAGAACAGTAGGGAAAGGAAACAAAGGAATAAATGTAGAAAAAATAATAGGTTTAAAAAATCAAAATTAAGAATTATAAAAAGAGAAAAGAAAAAAAATGAGGGGGGAAAGAAAAGAAAAAATAAAAAAAGAAACTCCACAGAACTGCAGAAGGACAATGTATAGGCAAAAGTTTATAACAACAATAAAATGTGTGATTAAACAACAACAACAACTTAAAAGCATAACTAGATTTCATAGTGTCAATAAAATAGACAAGTATAACAGTGGGGAACAAAAAAAGGAAAAAAGAAAAAGATCCCAAAGACACTACAGAAGAAGTCAAAACATATGAATAATGTTTTCCTTGAGCGACAGATGTCAGGGTCCTTTCCCTTGCTGGGAGTCACAGCCCACCTCACCTCCCTAGGATGCCCTCCAACACTGTGTTCATCTTTGGACCTGCTGTGGGTGCAGCTCAGATTCTAATCTAGTACTACTCCTGTGTGTTCTTGCCTCCAATGTCCACAGCTATCAGAACTAGTGTGTTTTCTTTTCTAGGAGTTCTTAATGTCCTTTTATGTATTCTGTAGACACAGAGTCTGCCTAGTTGATTGTGTGGATTTAATCTGCATCTTGTACAGCTGGTGGGAAGGTTTTGAGTCTTCTTCCTAAGCTTCATTGCCCCTGGGTTTTAATTGTGGTTTTATATCCACCTCTGCATGTGGATCATCCACTGGGGTTTGTTCCTGAGGCTGTCCTGGAGGACTTGGGTCTGCTCCAGTGAGGGCCAGGTGCAGAGGTGTTGCAGCTGCTTGGGTCACAGGGGTTCTGACAGCACCAGGTACTCAGGGGAGTTGGTAGCTGGGGCAGTAAGAAATACAGTGCTCTAGAAGGGTATGGCAACCAGTATTGGCCAATACACTCCAGTATTCTTGCCTGGAGAACTCCCCCCCAGCAGAGAAGCCTGGCAGTTGACAGTCCACAGGTTTGAAAA
Organism: Moschus berezovskii; assembly: GCF_049115385.1. Lineage (NCBI taxonomy): Eukaryota > Metazoa > Chordata > Mammalia > Artiodactyla > Moschidae > Moschus > Moschus berezovskii. The sequence continues at coordinate 128,327,108 of NC_142460.1, read as the reverse complement.
GAGTTGGAAACAACTGAAGTGACTGCACATGTGGATGCAAGACTTCTATTTTATTTTTTTTTGCCTTTGGCAGCTCTTCTCCATTGAGAGCTGAGTGTGAAGGTAGCACAATTGCTTAGGTCACGGGGACCCTGGAGGCACCAAGTGTGCAGTGACACAGACTGCCTCAGCCGTAGGAGTTATGGACCGATCAGAGTCTTTATTCAAGCCTCTGGCAGCTGGTGATCAGAAGGCCTCTTTGGCTAATCTTTCTCCTTGCTGCTGCTGCTGCTGCTAAGTCGCTTCAGTCGTGTCCAACTCTGTGCAACCCCATAGACGGCAGTCTACCAGGCTCCTCCATCCTTGGGATTCTCCAGGCAAGAATGCTGGAGTGGGTTGCCATTTCCTTCTCCAATGCATGAAAGTGAAAAGTGAAAGTGAAGTCGCTCAGTAGTGTCTGACTCTTCATGACCCCATGGATCACAGCCTACCAGGCTCCTCCGTCCATGGGGGTTTCCAGGCAAGAGTACTGGAGTGGGTTGCCATTGCCTTCTTCAAATCTTTCTCCTTAGTTCCCCCCATTCATGCACTTAGAGGGCTCCCTTACCTGGGGTCCTTCTCTGTTGTCTCGTGCGTCAGGCACTTAGAGGGTTCCCCCAGGTTGGGGTGCTATTCTGTTGATCAGCACATCAGGCACTTAAAGGGGCACCCTGCTGGGGTCCCACAGATCAGCTGTTTCACTCTCAGCCTTAAATGTTTCTCCTATGACTCAGACAATTGCCCTGATGTGGGAATCGGACCCCTGCTTCATTTCCCCCTCTGGCTGAGGGCAGGTCCAGTCCTAGTAACACTCCTGCTTTTCCGCCTAGTTCCTTAGTCCTACTGAGTTTTGTGTGGTTCTATATAGTCTCTTCTGCTGGTCAGGTACTCCTGTATACTCTCAGCTGGTGTTCTGTATGCACTTCTGTGTCTTAAGGTATATTCCTGATGTATCTGTGGAGATAGATGTATTCCATATCCACCTACTCCTCCGCCATCTTGTTCTCCCTCCACAGGTGGATTCTTTACTAGGTGAGCCACAAGGGAAGCCCAAAAACACTGCAGTGGGTAGTGGATCTTCCCGACCCAAGAGTCTGAGCCATTGGGGAAGCCCTTATGCTGGCAGTGCAGGAGACCGGGGTTTGATCTCTGAGTCAGGACGATACCCTGGAGAAGGAAATGGCAACCCACTCCAGTGTTCTTGCCAGGAGAATACCATGGACAGAGGAGCTGGAAGGCTACAGTCCGTGGTGTCACAAAGAATTGGACATGACTAAGCAACTAACTTTCTTTCACAATGAAAGGATCAGAGTGTCTGTGATTCTTTTGTCCTTTCCCAGTACTGTAGCATGCGTGCTCCTGCTCCAGCCAGCGGTTTGGCATTTATAGCAAAAAGGGAGGCAAAAGGGAAAAGATGGTACAAACCGTCTACATATAGGTTGCATGCTCTCCTTCTTTTTAGGGGTTTCGGAAATCAGGGAACATAATTGTCATGACTCATTGTTATTTATATAGTCATGACATAATTGTTATGACTAATGTACATTTGAAATTTATCACGCAGAACTGGGCACACTGTTTCCTGAACAAACTAAAGATTCTTTTGGCAGAAGGCCACAATGCCACTAAAGTAAGGAAAGAAAAAGGCTCAAACAGTATGTAATATATATTGGAGAAGGAAATGGCAACCCACTCCAGTGTTCTTGCCTGGAGAATCCCAGGGACAGGGAAGCCTGGTGGACTTCCATCTATGGGGTCACACAGAGTCGGACACGACTGAAGTGACTTAGCAGCAGTATGTAATATATATAGAGAAAAGTCTTCTGTGTCCTCACTGCTGGTCTTTTTCTCTAAACATGGCCACTTACCAACCAGACCACCTGACTTGCCTCTTGAGAAACCTGTATGCAGGTCAGGAAGCAACAGTTAAAACTGGACATGGAACAACAGACTGGTTCCAAATAGGAAAAGGAGTACATCAAGGTTGTATATTGTCACTCTGCTTATTTAACTTATATGCAGAGTATATCATGAGGAACGCTGGGCTGGAAGAAGCACAAGCTGGAATCAAGATTGCCGGGAGAAACATCAATAACCTCAGATATGCAGATAACACCACCCTTATGGCAGAAAGTGAAGAGGAACTCAAAGGCCTCTTGATGAAAGTGAAAGAGGAGAGTGAAAAGGTTGGCTTGAAGCTCAACATTCAGAAAACAAAGATCATGACATCTGGTCCCATCACTTCTTGGGAAATAGATGGGGAAACAGTGGAAACAGTGTCAGACTTCATTTTTTTGGGCTCCAAAATCACTGCGGATGCTGATTGCAGCCATGAAATTTAAAGACGCTTACTCCTTGGAAGGAAAGTTATGACCAGCCTAGATAGCATATTAAAAAGCAGAGACATTACTTTGCCAACGAAGGTCCGTCTAGTCAAGGCTATGGTTTTTCCCGTGGTCATGTATGGATGTGAGAGTTGGACTGTGAAGAAAGCTGATCACCAAAGAATTGATTCTTTTGAACTATGGTGCTGGAGAAGACTCTTGAGAGTCTCTTGGACTGCAAGGAGATCCAACCAGTCCATTCTAGAGGAGATCAATCCTGGGTGTTCATTGGAAGGACTGATGCTAAAGCTGAAACTGCAATACTTTGGCCACCTCATGCGATGAGTTGACTCACTGGAAAAGAGTCTGATGCTGGGAGGGATTGGGGGTAGGAGGAGACGGGGACAACAGAGAATGGGATGGCTGGATGGCGTCACCGACTCGATGGACATGAGTTTGAGTGAACTCCGGGAGTTGGTGATGGACAGGGAGGCCTGGCGTGCTGTGTTTCATGGGGTCGCTAAGAGTCGGACATGACTGAGCAACTGAACTGAACTGAACTGAACTGAGTGTGTACCTCTAAAATTTGTCTGGGCAGATGTCTGTCTCTTTAAGACAGTTGCTTGCAACAGCTTTTTTTTGGAATCTGGTGTTCATTTCCTCTTTCAAGTACTTACTACTGTGATCCCACCATCTCTCCAGGTTGCTCTGTAGAACAACACGCAGGATTGGATGATATTGGCCCTCTTCCTTATAGTTCCTGCTTACTTTAGGAAACATCCACATCACTTGCTTGAGAAATTTGAGAGTTAGGATAAGCTATGCTGACTCTATTTTGCAGCATTCAGTTAAGTTCAGTTGCTCAGTCATGTCCGACTCTTTGTGACCCCATGAACCACAGCACACCAGGCCTCCCTGTCCATCACCAACTCCCGGAGTTCACCCAAACTCTTGTCCATTGAGTCTGTGATGCCATCCAACCATCTCATCCTCTGTTTTCCCCTTCTTCTCCTGCCTTCAGTCTTTCCTAACATCAGGGTCTTTTCAAATCAGTCAGAACTTCTCATCAGGTAGTTAAAATTTTGGCATTTCGGCCTCAACATCAGTCTTTCTAATGAACACCCAGGACTGATTTCCTTTACGATGGAAAAGAAAGGTTGGATCTCCTTGCAGTCCAAGGGACTCTCAAGAGTTTTTTTTTTTTTAATTTTTTTTTATTGGGGGCTAATTATTTTACAATATTATATTGGTTGGTTTTGCCATACATTGACATGAGTCCGCCCTGGGTGTATTCTCCAACACCACAGTTCAAAAGCATCAATTCTTTGGCACTCAGCTTTCTTTACAGTCCAACTCTCACATCCATACATGACTACTGGAAAAACCATAGCCTTGACTAGATGGACCTTTGTTGACAAAGTAATGTCTCTGCTTTTTAATATGTTATCAAGGTTGGTCATAACTTTCCTTCCAAGGAGTAAGCATCTTTTAATTTCCTGGCTGCAATCAGCATCTGCAGTGATTTTGGAGCCCCCCAAAATAAAGTCAGCCACTGTTTCCCCATCTATTTGCCATGAAGTGATGGGACCAGATGCCATGATCTTAGTTTTGTGAATGTTGAGCTTTAAGTCAACCTTTCACTCTCCTCTTTTGCTTTCACCAAGAGGCTCTTTAGTTCTTCTTCACTTTCTGACATAAGGTTGGTGTCATCTGCATATCTGAGGTTATTGATATTTTTCCCGGCAGTCTTGATTCCAGCTTGTGCTTCATCCAGCCCAATGTTTCTCATGATGTACTCTGCATATAAGTTAAATAAGCAGGGTGACAATATATAGCCTTCACATACTCCTTTTCCTATTTGGAACCAGTCTGTTGTTCCATGTCCAGTTCTAACTGTTGCTTCCTGACCTGCATACAGGCATTGGGTGACATTTATCAAATGTGAGTTAGGGAGAAGTCCTTCATGACTCCAAATATGAACTCTTCAAGGGTTTCCAGACACCTCCATTCCACAGGCTTGAGCAGCAATGGAAAGTACCCCATGTTCCCTACCAAAAGAGGTTGTGGGGACCTCTGTGGCAAAAGTCCCTCCTGAAAGAGTGTGCAGCAAATTCAATCTTCTAATTCTCTGGCCACTTTTCCTGTCCACCTGGCCGAAGCTGCAAGAGGATCAGAAGTGGTTCTTGACCATTTCCATTGTAAATGTTTCCTTGGAGAAGGAAATGGCAACCCATTTCAATATTCTTGTCTGAAAATCCCATGGACGGAGAAGCCTGGCAGGCTGCTGTCCATGGGGTCTCAAAGAATCAGACATGACTGAGCGAATTCACTTTCTTTCTTTCGTGGTAACCTAATGCTTTAGTATGTGTTGTGCATGCTAAGTCACTTCAGTTGTGTCCAACTCTTTGAGACTCTATGGACAGTAGCCTGACAGGCTCCTCTGTCCATGGGATTCTCTAGGCAATAATACTGGAATGGGTTGCCATGCCCTCCTCCAGGGGATCTTCCCAACTCAGGGATCGAACCTGGCTGGGTTCTGGTCTCCTGCTGCTCCTGCATTGCGGGTGGATTCTTTACTGCCGAGCCACAGAGAAAGCCCAATATCTGTTGCATTAGTGTCTCAATTTTTAGTGTCCTTTTACACCATTCAAAAGGTTCATCTCTTTAAAGTATTTTTCATTTCTTTGCACGGATCTGTATTTTGGTATAGTTTCTTTCAGTCTGAAGGACTTCCGTTATATCATTTCTTGCACTACAGATCTGCTGGTGATGATTTCTTTCAACAGTTTGATGTCTGAAACATGTGTTATTTCTCATTCATGTTTGAAAAACAATTTGACTGTATATAGAATTCTAGGATGATAGATATTTTTCTTCCCACTTTATAGATACTGTTCCACTATATTTTAAATTGCCTTGCTTCAAATGAAAAACATATCATTCTTTGTTTTTCTAAATTGTGTGCTTTTAAGATTTTCTCACTGTCACTTCTTAAGGAATTTATTCTCTTGGATAGTTTTCTTCACGTTTCTATTACTAGAAGTTTGTTGAAATTTTTGGAGCAGTGAGTTTATAGTTATATAAAATTAGGACTATTTTGGCTATTATTTCTTCAAGTATTTTTTGTTTTCTACTTTTCTCTGTTCTCCTTTAGAGACTCCAGTTGCATGGATACTGATAGCCTGAGCTGTCACATAACTTACTGTTGCTCTATTCCTTTTTTAAATACTCCTTTACCCCCTTAATTTGTATTTCAATTTGAATAGTATCTATTGCTGTGTCTCTAGGTGATATAATCTTTTCTTATGCTTTGTTTAATCTGCTGCTAATAACACTCAATGTGTTTTTCCTTTCAGATTCTACAGTTTTCCTTAATAGAAGTTAGATTTGGGTGGTGGTGTTCAGTCGTTGAGTTGTCTGATTCTTTGTGACCCCATGGACTGCAGAGCGCTAGGCTCCTCTGTCCTTCACTATTTTCCAGAGATTGCTCAAACTCATGTTCATTGAATCGGTGATACCATCTAACCACTTCATCTTCTGTCACCCCCTTCTCCTCCTGCCTTCAATCTTTCCCAGTGTCATGGTCTTTTCCAAAGAGTCAGCTCTTCACATTAGGTAGCCAAAGTATTGAAGCTTCAGCATCAGTCCTTCCAATGAATATTCAGGTCTGATTTCCTTTAGGATTGACTGATTTGATCTCCATGCAGTCCAAGGACACTCAAGAGTCTTCTCCAACACCACAGTTTGAAAGCATCACTTCTTTGGTGCTCAGCTTTCTTTGTGGTCCAACTCTCATCCAAACATGACTATTGGAAAAATCATAGTTTTGACTATATGGACATTTTTTGGCAAAGTAATGTCTCTGCTTTTTAGTACTCTGTCTAGGTTTGTCATGGCTTTTCTTCTGAGGAGCAAGGGTCTCTTAATTTCATGACTGCAGTCACCATTCGCAGTGATTTTGGAGCTCAAGAAAATAAAGTCTGTCACGATTTCCATTTTTTCCCAATCTATTTGCCATGAAGTGATGGGACTAGATGCCGTGATCTTAGTTTTTTTTTTTGAATGTTGAGTTTTAAGCCAGCTTTTTCACTCTCCTCTTTCATATCAAGAAGCTCTTTAGTTCCTCTTCACTTTCTGCCATTAGAGTGGTTTCATCTGCTTATCTGAGTTTGTTGATATTTCTCCCAGTGGCCTTGATTCCAACTTGTTATTTATCTATCCTGGCATTTCACATGATGTACTCTGAGTGCATCTTATTAGGAGTGTATGTCTCTAATTAACATGCTCAGTCTTCTTTCTGCCCTCTAGAATGTATGTAACATAGCTTAAGTAGCTGTTTAATAACTGGTTGAATGTCCTTGTCTGAAGATTCTATCATGTGTAATTTCTGGTTCTGTTTCTATCAATTTATTTTTCTCCTTATTCTGGGCTATATTTTCTAACTTCTTTGCATGTCTAGTAATTTTTTGATTGGATACCTTTTTTTTTTTCATTTTATTGATGACTTCATTTTTTTTAAAATATAAGATACAATGAATTTTTATTTCTTTTTTAAAATTTCTTTTTATTTATTTTCTTTACAATATTGTTTTGGGCATCAACCAAAATTGAAATTTTCCTTTTTAGGTGCTGGTTATTTTTGTATTTTTCTGAATATTCTTGGGTGTTGACCCAGAACTTCATTAAATTTGCTGATCCTTTTGTGTCTTTTTTTTTAAGTAATTAATTTATTTTTATTGGAGACAAATTATTTTACAATATTATATTGGTTGATTTTGCCATACATTGACATGAATTCGCCCCGGGTTTACATAAGTTCCCCTTCCTGAACCCCCCTCTCACCTCCCTCCTCCCTTTATCCTCCCTCTGGGTCATCCCCGCACGCCAGCCCCGAGCATCCTATAAATAATGCATTGACCCTGAACTGGTGATTCGTTTCACATATGACAACATACATGTTTCAATGCCATTCTCCCAAATTTTGTGTCTTTACAGACTTGTTAGGTGAGACCAGGACCAGATATTTTCAGATTAGTTAGGTGTTTAGTGTAGATTTAGCCCCAGCAGTGTATGAAATGTGCTGGCTCGGGCAGCACAAGCCCATCTGCAAAGTGCTGCGCGATGGGATCATGCGCGTGGGGAGGACCGTGGCGCAGAAGCTGACGGAAGAGCTCGTTAGCGAGTGGTTCAGCCGGCCATGGGGCAGCGAGGAGAGTGACAATCATTCCAGACTCAAACTTTATGTGCAAGTTTGCCGCCATCACCTAGGTAAATGGGGATTTACGTGACAAAGTCAAATTTGAAATGTAGAATAGCAGATTGTTTTCCCCCTCCCCCATTCTTACCTGAAAAAATCCTATGGACAGAAGAGCCTGATGGGCTACTGTCCATGGGGTCACAAAGAATCGTAGGCAACTGAGCACACAGTCTTTTTGTTCTAAGTAGTTAAATTCTAGTTTTTATGTGCATGTATATTCTTGAAAAGCTAAAGTCCTAAAGAAGTCATATCTAATTTACTCCACATTTCGAAAATGTAGCAGCATGATTTGGTATTAACTGGTTACTTTTAACCCAGATTCTCAAGAAAATCTTAGACCTAGCTTATAAGGCATTAAACACATAGGAGTATAATATACCATAATGTCTGTAGAATACATGGCCTCTCAGTTTTTAGTGAAGGTGTGTGGAATTGTTCTGAAAGGAAAATGATTGGTTTTCCTGAAAACGAAATGATTGGTTTTATCCTTTTTCTTCTGTTCTCCATATAAGGCTCTTCCAGAATTTATAAGTAGCAGTCCATGTGGTCGCCGAGGGTCAGACACGACTGAGCGACTTCACTTTCAATTTTCACTTTCATGCATTGGAGAAGGAAATGGCAACCCAGTCCAGTGTTCTTGCCTGGAGAATCCCAGGGACAGTGGAGCCTGGTGGGCTGCTGTCTATGGGGTCGCACAGAGTCGGACATGACTGAAGTGACTTAGCAGCAGCAGCAGCAGCTGCAAGACTGCTTTGACATTCTGCCTTCTTTACGGTCCAGATCTCACAACCGTATTTTGGTCATCTGATGCGAACTGCCAACTCAGTGGAAAAGTCCCTGATGCTGGGAAAGACTGAGGGCAGAAGGAGAAGAGGGCATTAGAGGATGAGATGGCTGAATGTTATCACTGATGTAATGGACATGAGCTTGGGCAAACTTCAGGAGAGAGTGAAGGACAGGGAAGCCTGGCATGCTGTAGTTCGTGGGGTTGCAAAGAGTTGGACACGGCTGGGTGACTGAACAACAACCACAAGACTGCTTTGGGGCAGAGTAGATCTTTGGAATTTACTGTTTGTTTAGCTCCATTCCTTGAGTCCTCAGTTCTCCAAAACCTTGTTCCTCCTGGACTCCAGTTCTGTCTCCTCGTTTAAGTGACACAATTTCACTTTATCAGTTTCCCTTCCAGGTGCTTTAGCAAACTTTTTCAAGGAGGTAAGCTAGGGTAAAGAGATGGGAATACCAGACCACCTGACCTGCCTCTTGAGAAACCTGTATGCAGGTCAGGAAGCAACAGTTAGAACTGGACATGGAACAACAGACTGGTTCCAAATAGGAAAAGGAGTATGTCAAGGTTGTATATTGTCACCCTGCTTATTTAACTTATATGCAGAGTACATCATGAGAAACGCTGGGCTGGAAGAAGCACAAGCTGGAATCAAGATTGCTGGGAGAAATATCAATAACCTCAGATATGCAGATGATACCACCCTTATGGCAGAAAGTGAAGAGGAACTCAAAAGCCTCTTGATGAAAGTGAAAGAGGAGAGTGAAAAGGTTGGCTTGAAGCTCAACATTCAGAAAACAAAGATCATGGCATCTGGTCCCATCGCTTCATGGGAAATAGATGGGGAATCAGTGGAAACAGTGTCAGGCTTTACATTTTAGGGCTCCAAAATCACTGCGGATGCTGATTGCAGCCATGAAATTTAAAGACGCTTACTCCTTGGAAGGAAAGTTATGACCAACCTAGACAGCATATTAAAAAGCAGAGACATTATTTTGCCAACCAATGTCCATCTAGTCAAGGCTATGGTTTTTCCTGTGGTCATGTATGAATGTGAGAATTGGACTGTGAAGAAAGCTGATTGCCAAAGAATTGATGCTTTTGAAGTGTGGTGCTGGAGAAGACTCTTGAGAGTCCCTTGGACTGCAAGGAGATCCAACCAGTCAATTCTAGAGGAGATCAATCCTGGGTGTTCATTGGAAAGACTGATGCTAAAGCTGAAACTCCAATACTTTGGCCACCTCAGCGAAGAGTTGACTCACTGGAATAGACTGATGCTGGGAAGGATTGGGGACAGGAGGAGACAGGGATGACAGAGAATGAGATTGCTGGTGGCATCACCGACTCGATGGAGATGAGTTTGAGTGAACTCTGGGAGTTGGTGATGGACAGGGAGGCCTGGCGTGCTGTGATTCATGGGGTTGCAAAGAGTCGGACATGACTGAGCGACTGATCTGAACTGAACTGAAGCTACGGTAATCTTAGAGATCACCTTCTTTGTTTTGTTCCCTCAGGAATAACATTTCTGCACTGTTTAACGTCCAGTGGCTAAGAACTATTCTTCTCTCTAGCACAGATTTTTAGTTGTTTTAGTCATTAAGGTACATGTGGTTCCTCTTAATCCCTATTGGCCAGAGAAGAAGTCTATGTCATGGATTTTCAAATTATAGCACCATTTAGCTATTCAGCTAGGATCATCTGACAGATGAAATCTTATTTTATGTTGGCTCTGTTGGCAAAGGTATTGTCTCTTCTCCAGGTTGTGACCTTACATACTTTTATCTTTACTTTTTAGAAAAAGATATGACACACAAAATGTGTGACATCCCTAAAATGTGCAGTAGATGACAAAAATAGGTTTTCGACCTCAAAGTGTATGAGATTCAGAATTTCTTATTTTACCCTTTGATTATAATCCCATTCTACATAATTGGTGGCACATGTGGTAAAGGTAAGTGCTCACTTTAAATTGAAAAACTAACAATAGCTACTTTAAAAGTGAAATGGAATTGACCCTTTGATAGATTCAGCTCAACAAGTTCAAAGGCCACCTGACAAAGAAAAGTTTCCTCCTGACTTAAGAAATCTCTTTCTCAGCCTGGGATTTTCTGTGTAAGAACTGAGTCTATTTCAAGAGCTTTAGCTCCAGAAAGAAAAAAACAAACAAAAATCAATCTTGTCTTTGGTTAAAATATATACATAAATTTCCCTATACATTTCCCTCTGCTTGCTGCTTTCTTTTGTCATAATATAATAATCCTTTGTAATTATCTCTTCTGAATAGTCAGGTGATTTTGATCGTTACTGTTATAATTCGTCACCGTGTGAAAGGCTTTTTTAAACTTTTCATTTTATGTTGGAGTATAGCTGATTAACAATGTTGGGGTAGTTTCAGGTGAATAGCTAAGGGACCCAACCACACATATCAGTCCAGTTCATTCGCTCAGTCGTGTCTGACTCTTTGTGACCCCATGGACTGCAGCACGCCTGACTTCCCTGTCCATCACCAACTCCTGGAGCTTGTTCAAACTCATGTCCATTGAGTCAGTGATGTCATGCAACCGTCTCATCCTCTGTCATCTCCTTCTATACCTGCTTTCAATGTTTCCCAGCATCAGGGTCTTTTCCAGTGAGTCAGTTCTTCACAACAGGTGGCCAAAGTATTGGAGCTTCAGCATCAGTCCTTCCAATGAATATTCAGGATTGATTTCCTTTAGGACGGACTGGTTGTGTCTCCTTGCAGTCCAAGGGACTCTCAAGAGTCTTCTCCAACACCACAGTTCAAAAGCATCGATTCTTTGGCACTCAGCTTTCTTCACAATCCAACTCATATCCATACTACTTGGAAAAACCATAGCATTAACTAGGTGGACCTTTCCATTCTCCCCCAACTCCCCTCCTATCCAGGCTGCCAAATACCACTGAACAGAGGCCCCTGTGTTATATAATAGGTCCTTTTTGGTTATCCATTTAAAATATAACAGTATATACATGTCGATCCCAAATTCCCTAACTATCCCTCCCCTGCCCCCATCTTTCAGGCCTTTTAATTTGAAGCTCTTTGAAGTGTGTGGGAAGAGTTGAGGTTGGACACAAAAGAAACTGCCATGAAGCTTCAGAAAGTGAAACAAGGAAAAATGATTCTGAGCATAAATTTCAGTAGCATTTATTTACCCCTGTACCTCAGAAGCCATTAAAAACCAACAACTAATCAAAACCTGAACTTTCTGGTCTGGGCACCTGCTATGGTTGTGATCGCTCTTAACTGTTTGCATGTTGGTGAAATATTTTGGTTAGTGGAAACAAATCAATGTAATAGAATATTTAAGACTGTGCTGTGAATTTGTGTTTTCTGCTGAGGTCCTACAGAAATGTGTCCTTCTACACTCTTTCCAGGGTTTACATAAGGTGGAGTGATGGATTATGGTACTTGTTAGTTACCTTTTCCTTTTTGTTTGTTTATTCTTACTCCCTACTGAGCACTTCTGTGTAGCAGTTTCTTCTGTTCATTGCCCCTGTTTTTGCTGTGCACAGCAGGGTGGTAGGTACTTGATAAATATTGGTAAATAGTTGTTAAATGAAATAACTGAATATTCTTCACTCAATAGACTGTTTAATCTGATTGATTTTAATGTGAAATATGTAGTTCTAAAATTCACTCCTTTATACTTTTGTGTATCTATGAATATATTTCAGGACAAGATTGTTTTTAATGTATGTAAATTTTTTTTTTTACTTTTTTTTCTGGGCACTAAGTTTGTTTATGACTGTACTAAATTTAGTGGCTCTTTTACCCTAAATATTAAGGAATTAGTTTAAATAACCTGAAGTGTGACACTTTTGTTAGTAGTCCAAATTTTTTATTGTACAAATTTCAGTATTGCCCTGTATCTTTGCTTCGTAATATCTGATACTAATTACATGAAAAGATTATCTCAAGATATATTTTCATAGAATAAAACTCCTTAGGTTGTCTTTCTTCAACATCAATAATTGCTGTCCTCCTATGGTGACCCCTTTTCCTGAAAATAAAAGTGAAAAGTTGTGTCTGTGCTATTGTCGATCCACAGGGAATGCATTAGAAATGCCCCTTAAAAATCAGTAATAGATTTTTGCCAAGTTAGAAAAGTTTTATCCACTTCAAAGAATTCAGGCTCAGGCAACAGTGGGAGTAATATTTGGATCTATAATAGCATCTCATGGGGCTGTTTTTCTGAATCATCCTAGCGTCTGCACAGATATTCAATCCATATCGATAAGAATCAGATTAGGGACTGGCAGCACCTGGACTTGTACTGGTGACTAATAAGGTGAAAAATATAGCTTTCCCCATCACTTTAATAGAAACCATTTCTGCTAGTTTTGAGCAGAAAGTCTAGAGTTTTGGGGAATTTATCCAATTTGGGGAATAACACATTTCCAGGTTGTTGTGATTGCTTATCTGGCTGAGAAAGGTAGTGCCATTGAAATAATCTTTAAATACCTTGCAGAATTAATACATCCATAACCTATGCAGCAGGTATTACTATAGCGTGGGGTGAGTTGTCAGAAAAATAAAGTGGATAGAGGGATACGATAGGCCTGTGTTCTAAAGAACAGATGCTGTAGATAGCTACATATGAGAACAACAACAGTGGAATCCCATATATATACATGTATACACACACATACACACACACATATATAGATAAGATATATCCTATAGATAGATATTTAGATAGATAGATACACACACACATCCTTTTCTGATGAGGAAGAGCACAGAACCCATTTCTTTTCTTCTTTTTCAGTCAAAAGTTTGCTAAAGAAAGAGGTTTACAAGCAGAGACCTAAGGGATGAGTCAGAATTATCCAGGAAGCCTTGGAAAGGACTGGATATAGGAAAGCAAGTAAAGAAAAGCTAACCCCAGTAAAAGTTAGAGTGTAGCAAGAAGTGACATGGTGAGATGGGTAAGCTGAATGCTGGTGACGTGGTGATATGGGTAAACTGAATTCTGGAACGTTAGACTACCATTTTTATAGCCTAAAAGTTTTATTATTGGCAGTTTTGTGCAGCTCCACACAACATGTTAGTGATTGTGTAGCAGAAATAATGAGGCCAAGTGGCAAGAGTTGAGACTGAAGAGATTAGAAGGCACTGAAAACACAGCCCGGAAGCCACGTGGGATGAATGAATTTCACAGCTGTTCTGAATGACTCAAAGTGTCAAGTATGAGTACTTCCCATTAATATAGAAAAGTAACAGGTATTGTTAGAAGGAATGCTGTATTTTTCCACCTTATTAACAATTTACTCATCTTTTCCTTATTTCACCATGCTGACTCTGCATGAAGAAATTTGCCAAATGAGAAGACTGTGACAGCATTTTGTCTCTGCTTCTGTATGGGATGTGAGTCCAGGTAATAGTATATATGTGCATCTGTGTGTGTTAGGATAAAGCAGGCAGATGATTCTTTATTTTTATACTTTATACACCTTCACAAGTGGAAATGGTATTTAGTTCTCTTGATCGTAACCTATCTAGAGTTTTTGCCCAGGTCATAGGTCACCAGGCTACGGCAAGCCTTGCCACTTACTTTGTGACACATTATTCTATTGCTTTAATTCAGTAATACTGTTTTACCCATACATACAGAATATGTGTGTGTGTGTGTATATATATATGTATGTATATATTTTACAGAAATATGTGAATAAATGCTGTGCTATTGGATAAAAATGACTTTCTTCTTCCTGTTCTCATTTCCTTTGGCTCATAATAATTTCCAGAGTACAGGCAAGATTTAAAAGATGAGAAAAACTGATCCTTAGTAAACGAAGGGATCTCCAGAGAGCTCAGAGAAAATCAGCACCACAATTAAATGAGAATCTGAGGGGACTGAATCCAAGACTATAGGATATCAAGGAGAGAGTTGAAAGGATATTGGCAGCCAACCTTTCAATGATATTTTAATAAATGTTGTTAACTCTGTGCATTTAAAGTCAGCTGGAGACTCTCTCTTTGAGGTTTGTTTATGAGCTTTTCTGGGCCTGAATGAGAAATATCTTTGTTCTCTTTATATTACTATCATAAATGTTGATTTTGGGGGCAATTTTCTGAGTACATCAAACTAAACAGGCATTTAAAATGTATTATTCTTTGAAAATTTTGTCTGGTTATGCATCACTTCAGCATGTAGCAGCATCCTGTGACACATGTCAACCCTATATGACAAGCAGCATGAAAAATAGATTTGAAATCTGGAAAAAATAAATGCAGGAATCAGTGACTTCTGGTGGCTGCAATGAACTGTGTACTCCACGCTTGACAATTTCATGTTTTATGCAGAAGAAAAACACTTGGAGAAGGCATTGGGAAGTCTAGACTAAAGCCACTTGGAAACAACGAAACAAAAGAAGTATAAGCATGTGAGAAATGTGATCACATATTATTTCCCAGGGATTTTGGCAGCTGTATATGTCAGTATCCCCAAAGGGAGGGACTCCATATTTTCCTTAGGAATTTTATAGGTGTATATAGCTCAGACTTTATTTTTTTGGGCTCCAAAATCACTGCAGATGCTTATTGTAGCCAGGAAATTAAAAGACGCTTACTCCTTGGAAGGAAAGTTATGACCAACCTAGATAGCATATTAAAAACCAGAGACATTACTTTGCCAACAAAGGTCCATCTAGTCAAGGCTATGGCTTTTCCCATGGTCATGTATGGATGTGAGAGTTGGACTGTGAAGAAAGCTGATAGCCGAAGAATTGATGCTTTTGAACTGTGGTGCTGGAGAAGACTCTTGAGAGTCCCTTGGACAGCAAGGAGATCCAACCAGTGCATTCTAAAGGAGATCAATCCTGGGTGTTCATTGGAAGGACTGATGCTAAAGCTGAAACTCCAATACTTGGGCCACCTCATGCGACGTGTTGACTCACTGGAAAAGAGTCTGATGCTGGGAGGATTGGGGGTGGGAGGAGATGGGGACGACAGAGAATGGGATGGCTGGATGGCGTCATCAACTCGATGGACATGAGTTTGTGTGAACTCCGGGAGTTGGTGATGGACAGGGAGGCCTGGCGTGCTGTGATTCATGGGGTCACCGAGAGTCGGACATGACTGAGCGACTGAACTGAACTGAACTGATAGCTCTTGAATGTATCTGTTTCTGGTAAACTCACTGTAAGAAAATATCAAGAAAGAAAAATTATAGGCCAAGCTGTTCCTTGATAAGAGTGGAAATAGGAGAATTTTAAATTTTATTTACCCTAAACCCTTGATCTGTCCTTCAGCTATGATGCCATTCCTGGCACTTATTCTCACCTACAGATGACACTGGATTCTTCCTGAAGCACTTACTGAAAATAAAGACATCCACTTCTTTACAGGAACATGGGGTATTGTCCACTTAAGCGTGCCTACTTTAGTGGATTCCTGAAAATAGGGTTTGTTTTCATAACTCCAAAGAGCAAAGAAGAGTGGAATGGAATAAAGTTCAGATTAAACTGGATTTAATTTCCAGTTCTACCACTCTAAAATTGCACGTCAATGGTAAAATGTGTTTATTCTCTTTGAGACACAGCTTTTTCATTTGTGAATATTGGATAACTTTCCTTTCTTGTTTAATATAAGGCTTAACTGAGATCACTTGTAAAAATAACTTCTAGTATGGTGCCCAACATATAGTCAGCATTCAAAGTGTGACTTCCTTTCGGCAGTATTAATCACTAGACAAGACAAAACTCTGCCTAATATCTATTAAAATTAGACAGTGTGGTTCAGTGGTTGCTAATAGCGGCATTATTTCAGCAGTACCTGGAAAGTAGCAGACCCTCAATAAGTGCTTGTATACTGAATGGTGTGTAGGTGAGCATGTGCTAATGGTAATGCCATGGTAAAGCTATCGTCTCATGATTACTGATGTGAGCTTATCCCCTCAGAATCATGTTTACCAAAGTGAGAAATGCTATTCCTTTGTGCAAAGAACATACAAATTCACTAGCACTCTATTAACTTGAGAAGAAATGGGACACTTAATTTGTCTGTGACCAATTCACTTTTTTATTTTATCAAGAAAAATAGATGAAATTAATGATACATTATAATGAACATTTGTTGCTGTTGTTCAGTTTCTAAGTTGTGTCTGACTCTTTGTGACTCCACAAACTCAAGCACTCCAAGCTACTCTGTCCTCCACTGTTTACTGGAGTTTGATCAAATCCACATCACTGACTCGATGCACATGAGTTTGGGTGAACTCTGGGAGTTGGTGATGGACAGGGAGGCCTGGCGTGCTGCGATTCACGGGATCACAAAGAGTCGGACATAACTGAACGACTGAACTGAGCTGAACTGAACTGATGTCCATTGAGTAGGTGTTGCTGTCTAACCATCTCATCCTCTGCTGCCCCGTTTTCCTTTTGCCTTCAATCTTTCCTAGCATCAGGGTCTTTTCCAATGAGGCAGTTCTTAGCATCAGGTAACCAAAGTATTGAAGCTGTAGCTTCAATATCAGTCCTTCCAATAAATATTCAGAGTTGATTTCCTTTAGGATTGACTGCTTTGATCTCCTGAACATCCTAGAACCTGTTAAAATAGAATACTGTTAAAATGAGAATAAAAATATATGCAGTATACAGCTCCTGAGAATAGGATAGTTAGGGTTAAGAAAAGGATGATGAAAAACTGACTTTAAGATATGATTTAAGACTCTTTTCTGTCACATACTGACTGGAATGATTGATGATGCTAACACCATTGTCAATGCAAGTTTGAGAAGATGTGAATCACTTTCAATGCAGTATGTTCAGGTTCAGATCATCTGCAAATGAACTTGTGTTACTGTTTCTTAATTTTATATATTAAAAATTCAGTTCTAGAAATATAAATTATTTGTACAAGCATTGAATTTCAACTTACATTCTGTTAGCAGAGGCATGATAAATCTTTGTTACATGGTTATATTGATGGTCTGAAGTCCTTAAATTACAAGGGAAAGTACATACCAGCCATTTTCAGCATGTCTTAAAAAATATTAGCTTTCTAAAAATCAATATATAGTACTTTTTCAAAATAGTTGTTCTTTCATAGGAAAAAACCAAGCTAGTGACTTATAATGATATAACTTTGTTCCCATTATTGTCAGTGATAACGGTTAACATGAATAAGTTCTCTGACAATTTCCATCTTGCTCTCACATGCATTTCAGCCTATATGAACCCTCAGGGAGGGAGATATGGTCATTATTTTAATCTCCACCCCACTTTCCCAGTGTGATCTGTCCAGGAGACCAGGAAAAGTGTGGGAAGATAAATGTGGAAGCAAATACAAGCCAGCATTTCCATTTCCTGTGTAAGCAAAAAGAGCTACAAACACTTGGCTTATAGACAATCCCCACGAAGCTGAGAATAGTCTTGGAAGGGAGTGACTATAATGCATTCACTTTTTGTACATACAGCCTGACAAAGTTAGTATGACGTTAAATTGTCTGCTGAATAAGTGAATGGAAGTCACTTAGAACTAACATGACATAAACAATTTGGAATCAGCTTTTTTGTTCAGGCTTTGGCTTCTTGGACCCTTGCAAATCAACACTGTCATCAGTCTTTGCTGGAGCCTGCCTTCTCTTCATTTTCTGTTTTTAAAATTGGAGTATAGTTGATTTACAATATTATGTTAGTTTCAGGCATACAGTATAGTGATTCAGTATTTTTTTAATTGAGGTATAGTTGATTTACGGTATTGTGTTAGTTTCAGGTGTACAACAAATTGGTCTAGTTATATACATATTTATATCTATTCTTTTTTAGATTCTTTACCCTTATAGATTTTTACAAAATACCGAGTATAGTTCTCTGTGCTACACTGTAGGTCTTTGTTGGTTATCTATTTTATATATAGTAGTGTGCATATGTTAATTTTAAACTCCTAGTTTATCCTCTCCCCTCTTTCCCTTTTGGTAAGCACAAGTTTGTTCTTTATGTCCATGGGTCTGTTGTTGTTGTGTAAATAAGTTCATTTTTATCTTTTCTTTTATTCCACATATAAGTGATAGCATAAGTTTTTCTTTCCATGAATTACCTAACTGAGTATGAGAATCTCTGGGTCCATTCATGGAGCTGCAAATGACATTATTTTGTTTATTTTTATGGCTGAATAACATTCAGCCATAAACATTCATTGTTTATATGTATCACATCTTTATCCATTCCTCTGTTGATGGACATTTAGGTTGCTTCCATTTTTGGTTATTGTAAGTAGTGCTACAGTGAACACTGGAGTGCATGGAACTTTTCAAATTATGGTTTTCTTCAGATCTATGCCAGGAGTGGGATCACAGGATAATAAGGTAACTCTGTTTTTAGTTTCTCAAGGAACCTCCATACTGTTCTCCATAGTGGCAGGACTAATTTGCATTCCTACCAGCAGTCCTACACCCTCTCAAGCATTTATTATTTATAAACTTTTTGGCTTTGGCCATTCTGACCATTGTGAGGTGATATGTCTTTGTAGTTTTCATTTACATTTCTCTAATAATTAGTGATGTTGAGGATTTTTATATGCCATTAAAAGTTATTACAAGGTAATGGCTATAATTCCCTGTGCTATACAATATATCCTTGTTGCTTATCTATTTTGTACATAGTAGTTTGTACCCCTTAATCTCATATCCTCTATGCCTTGACAATTATAAATAGTACTGCTATGTGTACTGGGGCAAGTGTGTCTTCTTAAATTAACATTTTCTTTCTTTACTGACTGTATATCTAGGATCAGAATTGCTGGATCTTATGGTGATTCTACTTTTAGTTTTATGAGGAAGCTCCATGCTGTTTTCCCTAGTGACTGCACTAATTTATATTCCTACAAACAGTGTGCAAGGATTCCCTTTTTCTTTACTTCCTTTCCAACATTTATTTATAGAATTTTTGATGATAGTCATTCTCATAGGTGTGAGATGATGTCTTATTGTTGTTTTGATTTACATTTCTATAATAATTAGTGATGCTAAGCATCTTTTCACATGCCTGTTCTATTCATTTTCTGAGATCTAGGATCATATAAAAATTAGAGCAGGACATCTACACACCTTTGAATATTAAGGACAAATATGTTCCAGGATTTCTATCTAATCTAAAGAATTATATTTAAGAAAATAAGAGCTTGATTTTTAATTTTTCCCAAGTACAGTTAGTCCTCATTATTAGCCAATTCTGTTCATTCATCTGCTTGCTAAAATTTATTTGGAACCCCAAGTTAATACTCTTAGCACTTTGAAGGCCATTCGCAGACATGCACAAAGTTGGAAAAATTTTAGTTGCCCCCAGGTAACATTCCCAGATGAGATGGATCAAAACTTTTCCCTCCCTTCTTGTTTCAGCTTCCAGACTGAAACACGTCCCTTTTGATGTTTGTTTAGTTTTGCATTGCCTTTTTCACATCTTTATGCTTTTTGTTGGTGATTTTGCTGTTTAATATATTGGCCAACAAGGACAATGCTGTCTACTATTCCTAACCACAAGAAGCTTGTGAAGTCCCTTGTGAAGAAAAACACATGTTAGAAAAGCTTGGCTTAGGCATTAGAATGCTATTGTCCATGAGTTCAAAGTTGATGAATATCAGTATATATTAAATCAGGTATCTTTTAACAGAATCAGATGTAAAAAAGATTAATATTCATTGCTTGATAGCAATGTGACCAGGGACTCCCAGGAACCTAACCTTGTATTTTCTTGAGGAGCATTGGTACAACACTTGCTCATTTAGTGTTTATGGCAACTTTGTAGAAGATATTTACCTCAAATGACAGTCAAGCCAGTTTTAAATAAGAGGGAAAATAGTCAAATCAGATTAAATATGGCTGGTAGGACATCATATCACAGATACTTCTCAACTTCATATCATAACTAGGACTTCCAAAATATTTCTCTTCTAATTAAATCAGCACCTACATGTGTGAGTATATGTGTGTGGCTATGCACAGCCATAACTTTTTTTTTTTTTATTTCTTAAAAGTGAAGAATATAAGATACCAAATCTTATAAAAATATTGGATAGATACCTTAAGAAGTTAATATTATTTTGATAAATTATAGTCAATGTTTGTTGAAGCTTTTATACTGTTTTGTTGTTGTTGTTATTTAGTCACTAAGTCATGTCCAGCTCTTTTGTGACCCATGGACTATAGCCCGCTGCGCTCTTCTGTCCATGGGATTTTTCAGGCAAGAATACTGCCATTTTCTTCTCCAGGGTATTTTCCTGTCCCTGGGATTGAATCTGTGTCCCCTGCATTGAGAGGTAGATTCTTTTTACTGCTGAACCACCTGGGAAGTCTGAATATTAATTCCTGTTTGGCACTCAGATATTCCTTAGAAGCCAGATCTCCCTTGGATGTATAGATAGCTAGGGAATTAAGCCCTACAAATATATCCCTGTGGCATTTTCCATGGCTTTTCACATGAGATTCCTTTGGAAATAAGAAGTGGGCTACAAATGCACCCAAGTGCTTTTTCTTTTTTAAAATTTATTTATTTTAGCAAACTTGTTGCCATAGGTTCATTTTCTTTCACATATAGGATGATAGATAAATATGTCTGCCTATGGGTGAAAGAAGTTTTCAGAGATGAGTGCTTCCAGGTCATAAGGTTTTAAGAAGACATATTTTCCTACCAGCTTGCTCAGTAGGGTCATGCCTTTTCTTGGTGCTATAAAAACTTAGAAAACAATTAGGCTATGAACTGTTTGACTTCCCTTGCTTTCCTGTAACCATGGGTCTGCATTATTAGAGAATATACCTCATGGAAGATGGTATGTAAAGGCTTCCTTGGTGATAGGAAGTTGAACAGTCCCTGTCCCTCCTTTCCATTGCATTCTTTATTATTTCAAAAATGCAATGCTCCTTGAAAGATTAAAACAAGTTATACGAGCTGTTGAAGAGTGCATTTTAATTTAATAATGTTTTATTTAGAATCTGTTCTATGGTAAGCTCTATACTGTCCTAGACATGCCTATGTTTTCTGGATTGAGAGGGTTTTCTAGTGTACCTAGAAGCCTAGAATACAAACAGAAATCTTTCTTATAGAATGTTGGTAGGAATGACTTAAGATGTTTTCTCATAGATAAGTTATTTGATATCCTTAACCCTCAGTTTTCTTGTCTGTAAAATGGGATAATGTTTTCTACCTTGTAGAGTTACTGTGAGGAATACATTGAGACACATAAAGTAATTAGCACAGGACCTGCCACAGTGGAACTGATCCATAAATACTTGTTACTATGTTGCTGATGATGGTGTTATTATCAGAGAAGTAGATGCAAACAGTTTAGAAGATCAGCAGTTCAATTTCCCCTTACCTCAGAGAATGCTTAGCACTTACTGGACCTTAGGAAAATGAGGAAAAAGAGCCTTTCTTGTGCTTGGCATTAAGACATCACAAGGGACAACCATACTTACTTATTAAATTCATAACCTGGTGCCACTCCAAATTTACTTGCTACAGGACATGACTGAATAATAACATACTTTTATTTAAAATACAGCAGAGTGGCAGTGACACTGGAAATTATCACAGTATCAACTCCAAGGTGGCATTTAAAATGCTTTCTTGCTATGCCTTACTCTTGCCAGTTGGAGTTTTGTTGAATCCCAATGGATTGGTCAGTCTTTGAACTAGGTCCACCCAGGGGAAAATTCCTGACTCCTAGGATCTATAGGTGGAAAACTCAATTATCTGATGAAGTCCCAATCATGACTGGATATCAAGCATCTCTTAGATATACTGGAAGTAGACATTGGAAATAAGAAAATTAAGTGTGCTTTTCTATATTCATTTCCAATATTTTATTGAATGATTGGCAAGTTAAGGATTATTTTGCTGAAAGGGTATAAGTAATACCACATGAAGCTATCTTTATAAAGTAATCCTGACCATTACATTATTATTGAAGGAGGAGTAAAAATATAACTAAGAACTCAAATTGTGAGCTCAGATAAGCTGAATTACATACCCTGGTTCTCTATGTGGATTTTTACAGAATATTTCAAAAGGGTATCAGCATTTTCCTTGTAAAAGGTGCCTTTTAGCTTATCCAGTTACATCTAATCTCTCTTGTTAAATCGTTTCACTTCAGCATTTCTCCATTACCCTTATTTCCTTCATTTCTCTGATTTCTTTTCAAATTATTATTTTGCCTTACCCAAAAAATAGTTTTACAAAACCAAAGTCACAGACACGTATACTATATTTTACAAATCTCCACAGATTGACATGAGAATTGTGATTGATACCTGGTTTCCATTTCCATTTATCTTTCTTCCTCTTGTGTGTAAAGCCAAGATAGTTTTTCTAACTTTTCTTTAAGTTAGCGGTGGCCTCATGATCTAGGTCTAGTCAATGAAATAAGAACAAAATTCTCCTAGAAAGATTCTGGTATAGACTCATTTCTTGATAAGAGATAGGAACCTGATAGTTGCTAGTACTACCACTTCCCATTTCTATTTTTAAACAAGGATTTGATGCCCAATCAAAGCAGCCCTTTTACCACAATGAGGTGATAAGAAGTGTCATTATGAAAAAGGGTGCAGTCCAAGAGCCTAGGGATACAGTGATATTATTACGTTACTGAATCAATCCAGAGATTGCCTATCTCCATCACATCCCTGGTAGTTGGATGTCCTATTACTTATGACCTGTTGTTGTTGTTTAGTCACCAAGTCAGTTCAGTTCAGTTCAGTCGCTCAGTGGTGTCTGACTCTGCGACCCCATGAATCACAGCACGCCAGGCCTCCCTGTCCATCACCAACTCCCGGAGTTCACTCAAACTCATGTCCATCAAGTCGGTGATGCCATCTAGCCATCTCATTCTCTGTCATCCCCGTCTCCTTCTGCCCCCAATCCCTCCCAGCATCAGAGTCTTTTCCAGTGAGTCAACTCTTCGCATGAGGTGGCCAAAGTATTGGAGTTTCAGCTTTAGCATCAGTCCTTCTAATGAACACCCAGGATTGATCTCCTTTAGAATGGACTGGTTGGATCTCCTTGCAGTCCAAGGGACTCTCGAGTCTTCTCCAGCACCACAGTTCAAAAACATCAATTCTTCGGCGATCAGCTTTCTTCACAGTCCAACTCTCACATCCATAGATGACCACGGGAAAAGCCATAGCCTTGACTAGACGGACCTTTGTTGGCAAAGTAATGTCTCTGGTTTTTAATATGCGGTCTATGTTGGTCATAACTTTCCTTCCAAGGAGTAAGTGTCTTTTGATTTCATGGCTGCAATCACCATCTGCAGTGATTTTGGAGCCCAAAAAAATAAAGTCTGACACTGTTTCCACTGTTTCCCCATCTATTTCCCATGAAGTGATGGGACCAGATGCCATGATCTTTGTTTTCTGAATGTTGAGCTTCAAGCCAACCTATTCACTCTCCTCTTTCACTTTCATCAAGAGGCTTTTGAGTTCCTCTTCACTTTCTGCCATAAGGGTGGTGTTATCTGCATATCTGAGGTTATTGATATTTCTCCCAGCAATCTTGATTCCAGCTTGTGCTTCTTGCAGTCCAGCGTTCCTCATGATGTACTCTGCATATAAGTTAAAGAAGCGAGGTGACAGTATACAACCTTGACATACTCCTTTTCCTATTTGGAACCAGTCTGTTGTTCCATGTCCAGTTCTAACTGTTGCTTCCTGATCTGCATACAGGTTTCTCAAGAGGCAGGTCAGGTGGTTTGGTATTCCCATCTCGAACTCAGGTCTCCTGCATTGCAGGCAGATTTGTTACTAGCTGAGCCACAAGGGAAGCCCCCAGTCACCAAGTCATGTCTGACTCTTTGTGATCCCATGGACTACTAGGCTGTCCATGGGATTTCCCAGTCAAGAATACTAGACTGGGTTGCAATTCCTACTCCGAGGGAGCTTCCCGACTGAGGGTTTGAACCCCTGTCTCCTGCATTGGCAGGCAGATTCTTTATCACTGAGCCACCAGAGAAAAATACAAATACCAAGTTCATTAACTAATACATCTGGAGCTTACAACATTTTTGTGTCTTTTTTTTTTTTAATTGTGAGAGCACAAGGTAAGACAAAGTATATTATATGATTCTGAGAAGCAAGTTTTCCCATTGGGTAGAACCTTAAACTGCCCAAACCTCAGCTTTGGTGAGGAACTGGGTAAAATAAATAAAAATTGAAAAGACTAATTTGGTGGCTCCGACAGTAAAGAATCTGCCTGCAGTGCAGGAGACCTGAGTTTGATCCCTGAGTTGAGAATATCCGCTGGGGAAGGGAATGACTACTCACTCCAATATTCTTGCCTGGAGAATTCTATGGACAGAGGAACATGGCAGGCTACAGTCCATGGAGTAGCAAAGAGTTGGACATGACGGAGTGGCTAACACTGTCACTTTTTTTTACATAGGTTATAGGAGAAGTTTATAAATAAGTTAAATATTTGAAGAAAAGAGAGGTGAGAGTACAACCTAATGATCTTCCTTCTAAAGAGCTTGATTCTCATCTGTGATAGTCATCAAACTGGTTATATTTATCAGCATCTAGAATGTGGGTATCATAGTTATACTTGCTGCCTTTGATACAGTTCACAAGGAATGTACTCAAAGTGACGCAGCCTGCGCTAAGGTGTCAGAGAAACAGTAAAGATGACTATTCTTGGCTCTAAAATTAACTTGCTATATGGCCTCTGGCAAGACACTCAATCTCCCTGCTCAGTTTTCCCAATCTGTAAGGACAGAATGATAATTCTTGTATAAAATTTTCCTTCAGAGGGCTATTGAAAGGATTATTAAAAGCACATTTTGAATCCATTGAAGAAAAAAGAAATGCTTTATAAAAGTAGAAAATTTATTTTCCCAGGAATGGAGAAGAGGAGACGTATTTCATGGCTGCCTATGGCCTTACATGGCTGGTAATAATAGCTCAGGAAAGAGCCTGTGGGGATGGAGTCAGTTACAGGCCTGCTCTCCGATCTCCATTTCCTCTGCACTGCAGAAAGGAGAGAGTAACATGCCCTGCTCCCAGTGCTGCATTTAAGGGACAACTTAAGATAGAGTGACCTTCTTAGGCTTTTCCATCAGTATGTGTGGAATAGAATGTGATAAGGAGTTGATATCCATGAAAGGAAGAGATGACCCAGTTATTTATTATGAACTTCTGTTCAGTTCAGTCCCTCATCGTGTCCGACTCTTTGTGACCCCATGAATCACAGCACACCAGGCTTTCCTGTCCATCACCAACTCCCGGAGTTCACTCAAACTCACGTCCATCGAGTCGGTGATGCCATCCAGTCATCTCATTCTCTGTCATCCCCTTCTCCTTCCAATCCCAATCCTTCCCAGTGTCAGTCCTTTCCAGTGAGTCAACTCTTCGCATAAGGTGGCCAAAGTATTGGAGTTTCAGCTTTAGCATCAGTCCTTCCAATGAACACCCAGGACTGATCTCCTTTAGAATGGACTGGTTGGATCTCCTTATAGTCCAAAGGACTCTCAAGAGTCTTCTCCAACACCACAGTTCAAAAGCATCAATTCTTCGGTGATCAGCTTTCTTCACATTCCAACTCTCATATCCATATGTTCAGTTCAGTTCAGTTCAGTTCAGTCGCTCAGTCGTGTCTGACTCTCCGTGACCCCATGAATCACAGCACGCCAGGCCTCCTTGTCCATCACCAACTCCCGGAGTTCACTCAAACTCATGTCCACAGAGTCGGTGATGCCATCCAGCCATCTCATTCTCGGTCATCCCCTTCTCCTCCCGCCCCCAACCTTTCCCAGCATCAGAATATGTGACCACGGGAAAAACCATAGCCTTGAGTAGATGGACCTTTGTTGGCAAAGTAATGTCTCTGCTTTTTAATATGCTATCTAGGTTGGTCATAACTTTCCTTCCAAGGAGTAAGCGTCTTTTAATTTCATGGCTGCAATCAGCATCTCCAGTGATTTTGGAGCCCCCCAAAATAAAGCTGACACTGTTTCCCCATCTATTTCCTATGAAGTGATGAGACCAGATGCCATGATCTTCGTTTTCTGAATGCTGAGCTTTAAGCCAACTTTTTCACTCTTTTCTTTCACTTTCATCAAGAGGCTTTTTAGTTCCTCTTCACTTTCTGCCATAAGGGTGGTGTCATCTGCATATCTGAGGTTATTGAGATTTCTCCCGGCAATATTGATTCCAGCTTGTGCTTCTTCCAGCCCAGCATTCCTCATGATGTACTCTGCATATAAGTTAAATAAGCAGGGTGACAGCCTTGACTTACTCCTTTTCCTATTTGGAACCAGTCTGTTGTTCCATGTCCAGTTCTAACTGTTGCTTCCTGACCTGCATACAGGTTTCTCAAGAGGCAGGTCAGGTTGTCTGGCCCCTAAATGAACAAAGTTCAGTAGTAGGTATTTTACCAGGAGTGTAGTACCACATTGGGCTTCCCAGGTGGCGCTAGTTGTAAAGAATCGTCTTACCAATGCCGGAGACCCAAGTTTGATCACTTGGGAGCTTAAGGTTCAGGCTCTTGTTAGTTATTTCTTGAAGTAGGATTCTATTGATGTCCTAATATCTCATCAATCTCCATTATGATATTACTTTCACATTGCTACCAGATTTCTTTTGAAAGCGAAAATAGTTTCTATTTCTGTTCAAACACATCTAGTGTTAAACGTTGCCTACAATTTCAGAACCAAATTTTACTTAAGCAGTTAAGATCCTCTTCAGTATGACACAAAGGGTGTGAATTTGAGCAAGCTCCAGGAGATAGCAGAAGACCGGGGAGCCTGGTGTGCTGCAGTCCATGGGGCCGCAATGAGTCAGACATGATTTAGTGACTCAACAACAACAGCAATATGATTTACATCTACTATTGCCTATACAAAAGTTTCATCTTCTTGAATTGTCTTTTCTTTTTGTGCCTATTTTACCCCCCAAACCCATCCCATTTTTTCTAATTTAAAAAGAGCTTAAGCATATATCAAGGCTTGTGCCAAATGCCACCTCATAGAAGCTCTTTCTAGTTCCCTTAGTATAGAATAATTCTGTAGGATTTTTATTTTTCTTAAATGCTATCTCATTTAATAGTTGAAATCTTCTATTTCAGTTATTTGGGCATCATTTTACTTCACCCTTCTGTACTGAACTCTCTTAGAAGGAAGAGACTATGTTCTAATGATCTATTCCAGGACCTAACATATAATCACTGGTCATCACAGGTGATCAATTAAGGAAAAAAAAAAAGATAAATTACACTCAAAGCCACTAATGTGTATTGTGTTAGGATAACAGAAATGAAATACTGAACTAGAAAATGAGTGGACAGTATTGTGTTTGAATTCTGATCGACTCACAACTTGGGGGAAGTGAAGGGTAGTGAAGGAAGGGTGAGACTTATGTCCACACGGCCATGTGAGCCAATGTCGTGTGCTCACCCAAAGACTCACAGTTATGACTTGGAAGATGTTCACAGCTGAGTAGGTACTTAATGTAACTGATCAACATTAAAAGAGAAGGGTGGAGATAGTAATCCTAGAAAAGATTGCTGTAAGTAGGTGGAATAGCTGAGATACTTACTCTATGACTATAAAACTCATAACGTTTTAGCAAATGAAAATATTCAATAGATACATTAAAAAAATGTTTGCAGTCAAATAATAATAACCTCTAACACCCACTGAATATTACTAATGTACTGTGCTGTGTTCTAATTCCCTGCTTTGAATTTCATACTTTATAGTTCTTACTCCTCCCAACAACCCTATAAAATAGGCATTGTTTTTCCTCATTTTACATAAGGGGAAACTGAGATTAGGAAACTTGCCCAAGGTCACCCAACAGCTTAAATAGTAGAGCCCTTATTCATACCAGGTCAGTCTCACATCAAAGCTTACGTTCTTCCTCTTTTGTTTTATTCTTTCAAATGATCTAAGCTTTCTTGCAAGTTTTCTACAGTTTGACAATTTAAAAAATTTCCAGGTTGGAAATCTGAGTGGTTTGCTCAGGCATCTGCCTGGTTAAGGCAGGAGAATGACTCCTTCCTGCTCAGGACAAAGCTCTTATTCTCTCTGCACCATACACAGACAGACCAATGTATTTATCTGTTTTCCATTTAAGCTCCGTCATTTCTTTTTGGTCAGCTTAGATCTCACAGGTGTCCACCATAAACATTAATGATTTAGGGCAGTGAGGCTAGAGTTTATAGCTTAAATTCGGGCAGGAAGAAATAACTGAGCTCTTTTTTGGCCCAGTGTATATGATAGATGCATAAGCAGGAGGAGGGACACTTCACCGTCACTCTCAGCATGTTGGATTTTAAAATGTCACCTCATCGGTCTGTTTTGGAGATGCCTGATGTGTTCCAGGGCTTACCTGTAAAGTCTGTGATATAAACCTCACAGAGAAAAGTGCATGTTTAAAAAGTGACTGGAAAATTAAAAATAGTTGCAAAACAATCAACCCACATCCGCCAGGATGACATCATTCTATAATCACTGAAAGCAGTTTATTTTATAGAATCAGAACAAACCCCTCAAACTGACTTCTCCCCTTTGTAGAAGAGATAAATGGGGGCCAGGAGCTGCTATGCTAATATTCAGGCAGATAAGAAGTGTGTTTTTTTCTTCATGACAGACTCCTTGAAATGGGGTTTGTGAAAATGAATGCACTGCATTCACAGGAACAGCGGCGCTGCTGGGTCCTGCCGGCAGTAAATCCAGCAATTCGATTTTGACTTGGGTGTTTATCATCTCCCCACTTCTGTGCAGGGCGATGCAAAGGGGGAGGGGAACCGGCTGCAGTTCAGCTTGCGGGCAGCGGGTGTCATCCCATTACCGCAGAACGGAGAGGCTGCCCGGCGTGTTTCTAGTCATGCGTTTAATGCATTAGTCTGTAATTTTTGTCTTGGAGGTAATGAGGCCTGACAGCTTTGGCTGGTGCAGGATAACAGCCCCACACTGATATCTTTGAAATTCTTCAGTGCCAAATTCCTAAAGGAAGAAATGACTTTTGTGAAATGACAGTAAACATGCTTCATTTTATAAGACATTGTGGTTAACAACCTGAAACAATGAAGTGTTTGAGCTAGAGCTAAACTAATTTGAGCTATATTAAAATTGCTGATGTGGGTGCTCAGCCACTGCTTTGGGTTGGTTTGTTTTTGTTGGGGTAGTTGGTAAGGGGTGTAATCTCAGGAAAACACATAGGGATTAATGTTCAGAGATTGATCATAGCAATCATGGAAATGATAATGCTAATAATTATCTCATCCAATATTTTTCCTTCACCGTACCTCCTCTTGAAAAATAAAAAGACATCAAGCAGGACTGTTCTTAGAAAGGATGGGATTCCTATGTCACGTTGTTACTTCAGTACATGGATCATCTGCCATGGAAGACAGGAGACACACATCGAGGCTGAGCGCCTCCCTGGAGTGAGTACCATGGGGTTTCAGTGACAGAGGAGTGCAAAGGGGCTTAAATGCAACAAGAAACCTTTGGAAAAAAGTTCTTTTAAAACCCATGCTGACAATGAACTTGTTCTTAAGCATAATTAATGGAAGACACCCACTGTAGGAATCATTTGTAGCTGAAATTAGCTGAAATCCAAAGCTCCCTGGGAGTTGCTGGCATTTGAAAGTGTGGACTGTTGCCAAGTTCAAGGAGCAGTTCATTTGCTAGGTAAACTCCTGAAGTACTCTTGTACCCTGTCAACCAGGGCATTAAAGAGGGGAGCCCATTTTTTTAGATACCAGCTTTCTCTTTTTGAAAGCTGTTCAATTCCAAATGCAAAATTCTAGAAGAGAATACCAGAATAGAAATGAATAGAGGCAGGTCTGAGAGGAATGACATTACCAGTTAAAATAATGAAATTGCTTCCTCTGTTTAGAAGAAAAACCAGTCTGGAGAGGTTGGGAAATTTGGGGATGAGGAGCAAAGATGTATTGCTTTGAGTATCTTTGTTTATAGGTAAAGCATGTGATCCATTTATAGTAATTATATAAGTTAATTCTTGTTGATAATTATTGTTAAGGAAATGGGGTTAGCTTTAGCATTTTAAATTGACGTGGACAGTGGTTAAAACAGAAGTCCTAAGGTTATAACTGGTTTTTAAAAGGTCATATCATATCCTTGAAAGTTTGTAGGTTAGGTTGTTTATAGCATATTGTGGGCATCTTTTAAAGGAAAATAGGGAAATCAAATTGGTGAGGTAAATAAAAGATCATGTAAGAAGTGGGCACAATTTTTTTCTAACAGAAAATTATTTTAGAAAGATGGCTTTCTGCTTACTCAAATGTTTCTTTACTGTGGACAATACATGACTGTTTAGTAAACTGTCTCCTTCAGAGCTGTAAATGTTTAAGAGATTACACCTGATGCGTCAGATCAGGAAATATCCCAGAATATTTCTAGGAGATATAAAAATGTTCCCAGCAAATGAGTTTATGCTCAGAAATGATTATTACGTGTATTAGTTGGCCTAACGTTTTGATAGTGTGCTCTGTCTAAACTCCTAGCTTTTGAGAATCTAGATCCAAACTTACATCACATACTCTAAGATTTTGGGCAAACTTGGACTTTATTCTCCTTACGTACCCCGCCCCCCCAATAACATTCATTGTACCCTACAGAATTCACTTTGCGCAAATGGATAACTTGACTTAAAAGTTTAATTCATAACTCAGTTTATTTTGTGTGATCGTATCTGAAGACAACTTGAAAGCAGATGTTGAAACCCACTTTCACTGTCCTGTGACACTACTGTTACTCAAAATGCTGTGTACCTCTTCCAGTAGTTTATGGGCAGGATTCCAAGACTGCCAAAGAATATCTAATAGTAGACATCAAAGTCAGGCTTGGGGAAGTCTGGGGACAGGTTTTCAAGTGAATTTAGGTAGTCTAAGGAAGACTATTGTCATGCCTCATCAACACAAAGACACAGAGAAAGATCTTTTTTGCCTTGTATCCTTTTCCATATACTAACACAAACATGTAAAGCTGGATTAAGAAGATTGAAATATAATTTCCTGTGTCTTAGTTATTACTTTATTCCAGGGGCCTATTATATGGAGACAGTAGCAAATTTACATGCTAATAGTGAAATATTATTAATGTGCTGAGGGGATTGATAATTAGCTTGAGGAATCTCAATATATGAGGTCTGAAGAAGAGAAGTCTTAATAATTGCTATCTTTTGATAAACTGTTATAGATGCATTTATTTTATTCTGGCATGAAAAGTAAGAGGTTTCTGCCTCAGATAATATTTTAATTACTCATGCAACACTTTAATCAGTTTACTTCTCATCCATCTGTACGGTAACATAATGAAGGAATATGTCACCTGCACATAAAGTAAGGATAGGAACTACTAAATTATGTATCTCTTGGCTTATTTAGAGGCTGGTGGCACAGTTATTCCTCCTCATCTCTAGGAGGATGGAGAGAAGGGAGGGAAGAATGGGGGACAGAGATGAATACAGAACTTTGCTCTGTAATATAAACTATGTAAATCATCTCTGGAGAAATGGTGATGACCCCTGTATCTATTGCCTTTTGAAAAATAAATGAATATCTTCAGAGGAGATGCCTCTGTCTTTAACTTTCAAGATTTGTTTGCCATTCATACAACTTTTAACCCAAGATGCCAGTAGTATTTGCTCAGTCATCCCTGGCTATGCCAAAACATGAACATAGTCATGTGATATTGCTCCCTGACATGTATAAGAGTCTGAAGAATATTAATAGAAGAAAAGTAGGTTTATGTTAGATGACTTCAAATAATTTAATGGGAAAATGGACAGAAGTCATAGGGAAATATATTTCCATTCAGTTTGGAAGCTAAGATCCATTTAATAGTGGAACTGATTCTCTTGTAAGTTTGTAAATTTCATATATCTGGAAATATGCATGCATACTATGTATGTCAGCAAAACAATGATCACAGTAGATAAATGGTCTAGGTAATCCAAGTTTCCACCTGAAAATGGAAAAAGATGGGCACACTAAAGGACAGAAATGGTATGGACCTAACAGAAGCAGAAGATATTAAGAAGAGGTGGCAAGAGTACACAGAAGAACTATACAAAAAAGATCTTCGTGATCCAGATAACCTGGATGACGTGATCACCCAACCAGAACCAGACATCCTGGAATGTGAAGTCAAGTGGGCCTTAGGAAGTACCACTATGAACAAAGCCAGTGGAGGTGATGGAATTCCAGCTAAGCTATTTCAAATCCTAAAAGATGATGCTGTGAAAGTGCTGCACTCAATTTGCCAGCAAGATTGGAAAACTCAGCAGTGGCTACAGGACTGGAAAAAGTCAGTTTTCATTCCAATCCCAAGTAAAGGCATTTCCAAAGAATGTTCAAACTACTGCCCAATTGCAATCATCTCACATGCTAGCAAAGTAATGCTAAAAGTTCTCCAAGGGAGGCTTAAACAGTATGTGAACTATGAAATTTCAGATGTTCAATCTAGATTTAGAAAAGGCAGAGGAACCAGAGATCAAATTGTGAACATCCATTGTATCATCAAAAAAGCAAGAGAGTTCCAGAAAAACACCTGCTTTTGCTTTATTGACCACATGAAAGCCTTTGACTGTGTGGATCGCAACAAACTGTGGAAAATTCTTCAAGACATGGGAATTCCAGACCACCTGACCTGCCTTCTGAGAAATCTGTATGCAGATCAAGAAGCAACAGTGAGAACTGGACATGGAACAACAGACTGGCTCCAAATAGGGAAAGGAGTACGTCAAGGCTGTGTATTGTCACCCTGCTTATTTAACTTGTATGTAAAGTACATCATGTGAAATGCCAGGCTGGGTGAAGCACAAGCTGAAATCAAGATTGCTGGGAGAAATATCAATAACCTCAGATATGCAGATGATACCAACCTTATGGCAGAAAGTGAAGAAGAACTAAAGAGCCTCTTGATGAACGTGAAAGAGGTGAGTGAAAAAGTTGGCTTAAAACTCAGCATTCAAAAAATGAAGATCATGGCATCTGGTCCCATCAATTCATGGCAAATAGATGGGGAAACAATGGAAACAGTAAGAGATTTTATTTTGGGGGGCTCCAAAGTCACTGCAGATGGTGAATGCAGCCATGAACTTAAAAGATGCTTGCTCCTTGGAAGAAAAGTTATGAACAGCCAAGACAGCATATTAAAAAGCAGAGACATACTTTGCCAACAAAGGTCCATCTAGTCAAAGCTATGGTTTTTCCAGTTGACATGTACGAATATGAGAGTTGGACTATAAAGAAATCTGAGTGCCAAAGAATTGATGCTTTTGAACTGTGATATTGGAGAAGACTCTTGAGAGTTCTTTGGACTGCAAGGAGATAAAACCAGTCAATCCTAAAGGATATCAGTACTAAATATCCGTTGGAGGAATTGATGCTGAAGCTGAACCTCCAATACTTTGGCCACCTGATGCACCGAACTGATTAATTGGAAAAGACCCTGATGCTGGGAAAGATTGAAGGCGGGAGGAGAAGGGGACGACAGAAGATGAGATGGTTAGATGGCATCACTGACTCAATGGACATGAGTTTGAATAAACACCTGGAGTTGGTGATGGACAGTGAGGCCTGGCGTGCTGTGATTCATGGGGTCGCAAAGAGTCAGACACAACTGGGTGGCTGAACTGACTGAATCCAAATTTCACTTGATTAATATGACTATATAATTGATGTATTTCAATATGCAGGCATTTTAACTTCAGGAAGACCCCAATAAAACTAAAATTCTGTACAATATGAACTAAGATATATGGTTATGTTTGTTTGACTCTGGCTCTGAAGAATCAGGTTACCTGGGCTAGTTTACTTTCAGCATTCATGTTTGGACATTTCTGGTAGGATAAATTAGGAACAAAATAAATAATGGTGAAAAATCTTATTAGTCTTATATGTCTATGATCTGGCAAATTTGAATTTGAGGTACTTTTATGAGGCAGATAAATTTCTCATTCTATATCTACTCCTTCCTTTAAGTAGTAAGTGCCTAAGGTCGGATACCATGTCTTTTTTATTCACTGTGGTATCTTCAGTGTACTACAAGGACCCCAAACAAAAGAGCCACTAAATATATTTTTTAAAAATAATATATTAATGACTGGATAGATGAGAGGTGTTAAGGTTTCTATAGCTTCTTTTTAAAGCCTTAAAAATGGGTTTAAAAGTTCTTAGAAGTCTCTAAGGAAAGAAGTCATACTTTTCATTAGTAGGAAAGGCATTAGGATTACTTGTATCTTTAGTTAGATGCAGAAATTTTAAAAGGAAGACTTTGTAAGTTGTGGTCAAAGGGGTCTTTGCTTTCACCTGCATTCTTTCAATACTTTTAACAAATAGTAAAGAGGTTTTCATTAATTACTTTTATACTATTAAAGATATTTATGGGTTCAGAGGAGATCAGCAGGAGAAATTATCAGGGAAATAGAAAATTAATGACTGGTATACCACTAAAACAAGTGGCTTGAGACAGAAGGGTTCCCTTTCCAGGTTAATTAACCTCCTACGGGTACAGGGATTTGAGCAAAAACTGTAGTTCTTATGCATATTAGAAAGATCTCTTGCTTTAGGTGAGAAAATGGTCTAAGTTACTTCACAAATGTTGTAAATGGCAGGATTTCTTTCTTTTTTGTGGTCAAATACTATTCCAATTTATATTTATATATGTGTGCATATATATATACATTATACATATATCTGTGTGTATTTATAGACAGACATATTATATGTATATGCCACACCCTTTATCCAGTCAACAATGCTGCAGCACACATAAGGATGTGGATACATCTTTGAGGTAGTGATTATGTTTCCTTATGATATGTAACCAAGAAGTGGAATTGCTATATCATATGCTAGTTATGATGCTGTGAAAATGCTGCACTCAATATGTCAGCAAATTTGGAAAACTCAACAGTGGCCACAGGACTGGAAAAGGTAAGTTTTCATTCCAATCCCAAAGAAAGGCAATGCCAAAGAATGCTCAAACTACCGCAAAATTGCACTCATCTCACACGTTAGTACAATAATGCTCAAAATTCTCCAAGCCAGGCTTCAGCAATATGTGAACCATGAACTTCCAGATGTTCAAGCTGATTTTAGAAAAAGGAGAGGAACCAGAGACCAAATTACCAACATCCGCTGGATCATCGAACAAGCAAGAGAGTTCCAGAAAAACATCTATTTCTGCTTTCTTGACTATGCCAAAGCCTTTGACTGTGTGGATCACAAGAAACTGGAAAATTCTGAAAGAGATGGGAATACCAGACCACCTGACCTGCCTCCTGAGAAACCTGTATACAGGTCAGGAAGCAACAGGTAGATTTGTCCATGGAACAACAGACTGGTTCCAAATAGGAAAAGGTGTACATCAAGGCTGTGTATTGTCACCCTGCTTATTTAAATTATACTCAGAGTACATCATGAGAAACACTGGGCTGGAGGAAGCGCAAGCTGGAATCAAGATTGCCGGGAGAAATATCAATAACCTCAGATATGCAGATGACACCACCCTTATGGGAGAAAGTGAAGAGGAACTAAAAAGCCTCTTGATGAAAGTGAAAGAGGAGAGTGCAAAAGTTGATTTAAAGCTCAACATTCAGAAAACTAAGATCATGGCATTTGGTCCCATCACTTCATGGCAAATAGATGGGGAAACAGTGTCAGACTTTATTTTGGGGGACTCCAAAATCACTGCAGATGGTGATTAAAAGAAATTAAAAGACGCCTACTCCTTGGAAGGAAAGTTATGACTAACCTAGATAGCATACTCAAAAGCAGAGACATTACTTTGCCAATAAAGGTCCGTCTAGTCAAGGCTATGGTTTTTCCAGTGGTCATGTATGGATGTGAGAGTTGGACTGTGAAGAAAGCTGATCGCCGAAGAATTGATGCTTTTGAACTGTGGTGCTGGATAAGACTCTTGAGAGTCCCTTGAACTGCAAGGAGGTCCAGCCAGTCCATCCTAAAGGACCAGTCCTGGGTGTTCATTGGAAGGACTGATGTTGAAGCTGAAACTCCAATACTTTGGCCACGTCATGCAAAGAGTTGACTCATTGGAAAAGACCCTGATGCTGGGAGGGATTGGGGGCAGGAGGAGAAGGGGACGACAGAGGATGAGATGGCTAGATGGCATCACCGACTCGATGGACATGAGTTTGAATGAACTCCGGGAGTTGGTGATGGACAGGGAGGCCAGGTGTGCTGCGATACATGGGGTCGCAAAGAGTTGGACATGACTGAGCTACTGAACTGAACTGCTGCTGCTGCTGCTAAGTCACGTCAGTCATGTCCAACTTAAGCGACCCCATAGACGGCATTCCACCAGGCTCCCCAGTCCCTGGGATTCTCCAGGCAAAAACACTGGAGTGGGTTGCCATTTCCTTCTCCAATGCTTGAAATTGAAAATTGAAAGTGAAGTTGCTCAGTTGTGTCCAACTCTTAGCGATCCCATGGACTGCAGCCCACCAGGCTCCTCCATCC
This sequence comes from Moschus berezovskii, assembly GCF_049115385.1. Lineage (NCBI taxonomy): Eukaryota > Metazoa > Chordata > Mammalia > Artiodactyla > Moschidae > Moschus > Moschus berezovskii. Next base: position 128,290,264 of record NC_142460.1, on the reverse strand, counting down.
ATGGGAGTTTCCAGGCACGAGTAGTAGAGTGGTTGCCAGTGCCTTCTCTGAACTGAACTGATGCTAGTTATATTTTTAAGTTTTTGAGAAAGCTTTATATGTTTCATAAAGGCTAAACCAGTTTACATTCCCACAAACAGTGCATGAGGGTTCCCTTTTCTCTATATCAAAACATGTTATTTTTTTTATCTGTTTGATAATAGCCATTTTTTACAAGTATAAAGTAATATCTCAGTATAGTTTTGATTTATATTTCCCTGATGATTAACAATGTTGAGCACCTCTTTATGTACCTGTTGACCATCGATTTTCTTCTTTTGAAAAATAGCTGTTCAGATCCTCTGCCATTTTTTTCATTAGATTTTTTTTCTTTGCTATTTGCTTGCATAACTTCTTTACACATTTTGGATATTAGCTACTTATCAGATATATGGTTTGCAGATACTTTATCTCATTCTGTAGGTTGACGTCATGTTGTTGATAGATATTTTCATTTGATGTAGTCATAGTAAACTACATCATCATATTTTTGCATCTGTTGAGTTTATTTTTGGCATCAAATCCAAAAAATTAATTGTCAAGACCACTATCAGGGAGTTTACCCTCTATGTTTACTTCTAGTTTTATGGTTTCAGGTATTCAAGTCTGTAATTTATGTTGAGTTCATCTTTGTGTTTAGTGTGGATACAGCTTCACCTTTTTGCATATGGCTGCCCAGGATTTCCAACACCATTTATTGGAAACATTATCCTGTCTCCTTTTTATATTTTTGGCTACTTTGTCATAATTTTTGTTGTGACCATATATTCATGAGTTTATTTCTCTACTCTCTATTTCGTTCCATTGTACATATGCCTTTTTAATGCAGTATTATGCTGCTTTGATGACTATAACTTTTTAGTTTAGCTTGAAATCAGGAAGTTTGATATCTCCTGATTCTTGTTTTTTCTCACAATTTCTTTGGATATTTAAAGTCTTTTGCATTTCCTACAAATTTTAGATTAAAAAAAATTCTGTGACAAATGACGGAATTTTGTTAGAGATTGCTTATTTGGTAGAGTATGATATTGTGGATCATTTTGAGAAGTATGGACATTTTAACACTATTGATGCTAATCTGTGAGCACAGAATATGTTTCCATTCATTTGTATCTTCTTCAGGTTCTTTCATCAGTGACAGTTTTCAGTATACAGATCTCACCTTGATAAAATTTATTTCTAGGTATTTGGTTTGATGCAATTGTAAAAGTATTCCTTAATTTCTTTTTCTGATAGCTTGTTGTTTGTGTATAGAATTGTACTTGATTTCTGTACAATGATTTTATACTCTTCAACTTACTAAATTTTTTGTAATGATTTTTTGGAGTGCTTAGGGTTTTCACACAGAGTCGGACATGACTGAAGTGACTTAGCAGCAGCAGCAGCAGGGTTTCAAAGTGTAATATGTCATCTGAAAATAGAGTTTTACCTCTTTCTTTCTGACTTAGATATCTTATTTCATTTTCTTGATCATTTGCTCTAGTACTAGTACTAAGTTGCTTCTGTTGTGTTAGAGTCTTTGCAACCCTATGGACTATAACCCACCAGGCTCCTCTGTCCATGGGATTCTCTAGGCAAGAATACTGGAGTGGGTTGCCGTGCCTTCCCCCAGGGGACCTTCCTGACCCAGGTATCAAAACCATATCTCTTATGACTCCTGCACTGACACACAGGTTCCTTACCACTAGCACCACCTGGGAAGATAGTTACTCTAGTAAAGGCTTCTAGCACTGTGCTAAATAAAAGTGGCAAAAGTAAGCATTCCTGTCTTGTTCCTGAATCATCATTGACCATGATGTCAGCTATGGGCTTTACATATTTGGCCTTATTATTTTGAAATATGTTTCCTCTATATTCACTTTGTTGAAAGGTTTAATCTTAAGTGGATATTGAATTTTGTTAAATAATCTTTATATAGCTACTGACATGATCATAGGGTTTTTATCCATTATCTTATTACTAAGATTTCAGTTCAGTTCAGTCGCTCAGTCATATCCGACTCTTTGCGACCCCATGAATCACAGCATGCCAGGCCTCTGTGTCCATCACCAACTCCTGGAGTTCACTCAACTCATGTCCATCGAGTGGGTGATGCCATCCAGCCATCTCATCCTCTGTGATCCCCTTCTCCTTCTTCCCCCAATCCTTCCCAGCATCAGAGTCTTTGCCAGTGAGTCAGCTCTTCGCATGAGGTGGCCAAAGTATTGCAGTTTCAGCTTTAGCATCAGTCCTTCCAATGAACAGCCAGGACTGATCTCCTTTAGAATGGACTGGTTGGACCTCCTTTCAGTCCAAGGGACTCTCAAGAGTCTTCTCCAACACCACAGTTCAAAAGCATCAGTTCTTTGGTGCTCAGCTTTCTTCACAGTCCAACTCTCACATCCATACATGACCACTGGAAAAACCGTAGCCTTGACTAGATGGACCTTTGTTGGCAAAGTAATGTCTCTGCTTTTTAATATGCTATCTAGGTTGGTCATAACTTTCCCTCCAAGGAGTAAGCGTCTTTTAATTTCATGGCTGCAATCAGCATCTGCAGTGATTTTGGAGCCCCCAAAATGTAAAGCCTGACACTGTTTCCACTGTTTCTCCATCTATTTCCCATGAAGTGATGGGACCAGATGCCATGATCTTCGTTTTCTGAATGTTGAACTTCAAGCCAATTTTTTCACTCTCCTCTTTCACTTTCATCAAGAGGCTTTTTAGTTCCTCTTCACTTTCTCCCATAAGGGTGGTGTCATCTGCATATCTGAGGTTATTGATATTTCTCCTGACAATCTTGATTCCAGCTTGCGCTTCCTCCAGCCCACTGTTTCTCCTGATGTACTCTGCATATAAATTAAATAAGCAGGGTGACAATATACAGCCTTGAAGTACTCATTTTCCTATTTGGAACCAGTTTGTTGTTCCATGTACAGTTCTAACTGTTGCTTCCTGACCTGCATATAGGTTTCTCAAGAGGCAGGTCAGGTAGTCTGGGATTCCCATCTCTTTCAGAATTTTCCACAGTTTCTTGTGATCCATACAGTCAAAGACTTTGGCATAGTCAAGAAAGCAGAAATAGATGTTTTTCTGGAACTCTCTTGCTTTTTCCATAATGCAGTGGATGTTGGCAATTTGGTCTCTGGTTCCTCTGCCTTTTCTAAAACCAGCTTGAACATCTGGAAGTTCATGGTTCACATATTGCTGAAGCCTGGCTTGGAGAATTTTGAGTATGACTTTACTAGCGTGTGAGATGAGTGCAACTGTGCAGTATTTGAGCATTCTTTGGCATTGCCTTTCTTTGGGATTGGAATGAAAACTGACCTTTTCTAGTCCTGTGGCCACTGCTGAGTTTTCCAAGTTTGCTGGCATATTGAGTGCAGCACTTTCACAGCATCATCTTTCAGAATTTGAAATAGCTCAACTGGAATTCTATCACCTCCACTAGCTTTGTTCATAGTGATGCTTTCTAAGGCCCACTTAACTTCACATCCAAGATGTCTGGTTCTAGATGAGTGATCACACCATCATGATGATCTTGGTCATGAAGATCTTTTTTGTACAGTTCTTCTGTGTATCTTGCCACCTCTTCTTAATATCTTCTGCTTCTGTTAGGTCCATACCATTTCTGTCCTTTATCGAGCCCATCTTTGCATGAAATGTTTCCTTGGTATCTCTAATTTTCTTGAAGTGATCTCTAGTCTTTCCTATTCTGTTGTTTTCATCTATTTCTTTGCATTGATCACTGGGGAAGGCTTTCTTTTCTCTCCTTGCTATTCTTTGGAGCTCTGCATTCAGATGCTTGTATCTTTCCTTTTCTCCTTTACTTTTCGCTTCTCCTCTTTTCACAGCTATTTGTAAGGCGTTCTCAGACAGCCATTTTGCTTTTTTGCATTTCTTTTCCATGGGTATGGTCTTGATCTCTGTCTCTTGTACAATGTCATGAACCTCTCTGTCCTTAGTTCATCAGGCATTCTATCAGATCTAGTCCCTTAAATCTATTTCTCACTTCCACTGTATAATCATAAGGGATTTGATTTAGGTCATATATGAATAGTTTAGTGGTTTTCCCTACTTTCTTCAATTTAAGTCTGAATTTGGCAATAAGGAGTTCATGATCTGAGCCACAGTCTCCTGGTCTTGGTTTTTGCTAACTGTATAGAGCCTCTCCATCTTTGGCTGCAAAGAATCTAATCAGTCTGATTTCGGTGTTGACCATCTGGTGATGTCCATGTGTAGAGTCTTCTCTTGTGTTGTTGGAAGAGGGTGTTTGCCATGACCAGTGTGTTCTCTTGGCAAAACTCTATTAGCCTTTGCTCTGCTTCATCTGTGCTCCAAGGCCAAATTTGCTTGTTATTCCAGGTGTTTCTTGACTTCCTACTTTTGCATTCCAGTCCCCTATAATGAAAAGGACATATTTTTTGGGTGTTAGTTCTAAAAGGTCTTGTAGGTCTTTAGAACCTTTCAACTTTGGCTTCTTACTGGTTGGGGCATCGCCATGGATTACTGTAATATTGAATGGTTTGCCTTGGAAATGAACAGGGATCATCCTTTCATTTTTGAGATTGCATCCAAGTACTGCGTTTTGGACTTTTTTGTTGACCATGATGGCTACTCAATTTCTTCTAAGGGATTCCTGCCCACAGTAGTAGATATAATGATATATCACATTAATCAGTTTTCAGATATTAAACCATCCTTGTGAACTTGAAGTAAATCCCATATACGATATGATCCTTTTAATACTGTATTGAATTCAATTTACTGGTATTTTGATGAGGAATTTTGCATCTATGTTCTTTGGAGAGATTTGCCATGGAATCAATTTAAGCATGGCTTTATTTTCAATCTTAATTTTCGCCATTATCCAACCTGTTTTCTCTGTTACTCCCTCCATCTCATTTTCCTCCCTCTCTCATCTTCTCTCTTCTTTATTTTCTTCTTTCTCATTCACATTTTATTTATGTTTACCATGTGCCAAGCACCATAGTAAGTTTTGAGACAAATGGCAAATTGTTGAACATGATTCCTTCATCAGGGAATACACAGTCTGTTTTGGGAATTCAAAGTTTTAAAGAAGTATTGAATATTTTATTTTATTTCTTTAAAATTTATTTATTTTAATTGGAGGCTAGTTACTTTGCAGTATTGTATTGGTTTTGCCATACATTGACATTAATCCACCCCGGGTGTACATGTGTTCCCCGCTTGAACCCCCCTGCCACCTCCCTCCCCATATCATCCCTCTGGGTCATCCTAGTGCACCAGCCTGGAGCATCCTGTATCATGCATTGAACCTGGACTGGCGATTCCTTTCACATATGATAATATACATGTTTCATTGCCATTCTTCCAAATTATCCCACCCTTGCCTTCTTCCACAGAGTCCAAAAGACTGTATTGAATATTTTAAAAGGATGTTATGGGTATATGCAGCAAGAAATGTTTTCCCAGAGTGATGTCTTTGTGCTTGCATAGTCATTTTTTCTTTGATTCCATTAATCTTACCAACAAATACTTTTTGTACACCAGTTACAAACTTTGAATATTTTAGGCACTGATGATCAGTCTCCTTTTCGACTTCTCTGTTGTTCAATTGCTAAGTCATGTCCGATTCCTTGCAACCGTATGGACTGCAGCATGCCAGGCTTCCCTGTCCTTCACTATCTCCCGAAGTTTGCTCAAATTCATGTCCATTGAATTGGTGCTGCCATTCAACCATCTCATCATCTATTGACCCCTTCTCCTCCTGCCCTGTAACCACTCTCAAATCATTTGTGTTTTAAAGACATGTGCTTGTTTCCCTGACTTAATCGATATTAAATTCTTCTTTGCGAATCTTACTTCTTTTTTCTTTCTTCCATACTTCATTATATTCCCATACTTTGTTAATCTCCCATACTTGGTTAAACTAGAAAGCATAAGTGATGTTATCACATTTATCCATTCATTTTTAATTCACTTGTTCAAAACACATATTCAGCAAATATTTATTTAGCAAATATCTAGTGATTATGTTATCTTTTTCAGGTCTTCGATTTTCTTCTTGCTCCTGTTGTCACTTTTATATTCTGCTTTTAGGTATCTGCCACCTACATATGTGACCCAGTGCCTCTCTGGTTGCTTTTTTCTTCTGACCTCCCAGTTAATCTGTTTTCTTTGAGGGCTTTGGCACCTGACATGAGTCTTATTTTCTACCACATCCTCTAACATCAGAAAAAATAATATCAGCACTCATGTGTATAAATCCATGTTCTCCAAAAACAACTGAAGAATTTATTCTTCAAGTATTTTTTCCTCCAAATAAATATTACTTGATTTTTTTCTTCTACATAGAGCAAAATTAGCTGGGTACAAAGTTAACTGGTAACTGGTATTAAGTAGATGACTTTTCCAAATTTTGTATTATGTGATAATGCAGTGTCTTAATTGAACATTGTATTTGTCTACTGAAACATTACCCTAACTTTTAAGCTTTTAAATTCCTTAGGTAACTGGAAAGTAATTAAATCTATTTGTAGTATCTGTGATGTTCCCAAGATTATTGAAGAAATATGTATTAGGTAAAAATTATGTATTAGTCTTATGAACATTTTAAGGGATAGTACTTTATTATGACCAATAATGAAAACAAAACTTGATTAACAACAGTATATGTAGCCATAAAGCCTTCAATTGGTTAATTACAAAATTACAATTAATAGTTCATTCAAAATCTTAATGGGATATAGTATTAAATTGATCTTCACTATAATTTATTACTTTGAATAAGAGTTTGAAGACTCATATTTGAAATAACCTACTGGAAAATGTTAGCAACTATGTTAAAATTTGATTACATGGTATTTCATTCAATTAATTAACTTGAGAGAGATGAAGTTTTTTATTATATAAGTAGTCCCTTTTGAAAGCAATGAAATTCAGCTTATAGTTTAATTAATTTCATAACATATTTGCTTAAATATAAACACAGCATATTTCTAGTGACAAAAATGTTTGTTACCTAATGTTAACAGGTTTAAGTATGGAATTGTTATTACTTAAGGAGGTAATAAATTCTATCTGTACAGTAAGAAGTTGATGATATCTTGGTCATTCACTTATACTGGACAAAAATTTGATGTATTGTTCTTAGTAATGTGAGTGCAAATGTCCTTCCTATGTGCATAGCATAAAATAGTTTTGTAATTTACTGGATATTAAAAAATTTGTAAATGCTGTTTATAAGGATACCATGTAAATCACTGGATGGATTTGTTAAAAAAAAAATAAAAGAGCACTGAAGAGAAATCATACATAACTTCATCTGGGGAATAACATCAGTTACTGCTTTATTTATTTATTTCAGATTCTTTTCCTATGTAGACCATCACAGAGTATTGAGTAGAGTTCAATGTACTATACAGTAAGTTCTTATAAGCTATCTATTTTATATATAGTAGTATGTGTATCTTGCCTGGAGAATCCCAGGGACGGGGGAGCCTGGTGGGCTGCCATCTATGGGGCCGCAGAGTCGGACACAACTGAAGTGACTTAGCAGCAGCAGCAGTGTGTGTATATCAATCCCAATCTTCTAATATATTTTCCCCCCACCCCTTCCCCCTGGTAACCATAAATTTGTTTCTTATGTCCATGATTCTACTTCTGTTTTGTAAATAAGTTTTTTTATTTTCCACATATAAGTGATATTATATGATGCTTGTTTTCCTGTGTCTGACTTACTTCACTCAGGACAATCTCTAGGGTCCATTTTAGCATGCGTGCATGCTAAGTCATTTCAGTCATGTCCAACTCTGTGCAACCCTATGGGCGGTAGCATTCCAGGTTCCTCTTTACATGTGATTATCCAGACAAGAATACTGGAGTGGGTTGCCATGCCCTCCTCCAGGGGATCTTCCCAACCCAGGGATCGAACCCAAGTCTCTTATGTCTCCTGCATTGGTAGGCGGGTTCTTTACCACTAGTACCACTTGGGCATCTTCCTAGGTTTATCCACGTTGCTTCAAATGGCATTATTTTGTTCTTTTTTATTTCTGAGTAATATTCTATTGTGTTTATGTACCATATCTTCTTTATCCATTCCTCTGTTGATGGACATTTAGGTTGCTTCCATGTCCTGGCTATTGTAAATAGTGCTGAAACAAACATTGGGGTGCATGTGTCCTTTTGAATGATGGTTTTCTCCAGGAATATGCCCAGCAGTAGGATTGTGGTATCTTATGGTTGCTCTTTTTTTAGTTTTTTAAGGAAACTCCATACTGTTATTCATAATGGATGTACCAATTTACATTCCTACTGACAGTATAGGAGGGTTTCCTTTTCTCCACACCCTGTCCAGTATTTATTATTTGTAGATTTTTTTTAAAATGAACATCTTTGACTTCAGCTTGTTGAAATAAAACACCACTACAAACTTAAGTTAGACCTGAATTTGAGATTACTTGTTAGAATAAGTTTTGGTTTAAGAAACTAATTTTACACCCTGGTTTTTTAACTTGTTTTCATATAGTTTAAGTTGATTCGGAAAGAGACTTAAAGATTTTTCAAAAATTACATTATATACATCTCAGTCTCAAAAATCAATACTATAATACCTTATTATTTGTTTTTCTTAAAATTGATTTATTATCCTTTCATTCTTGGGATAAATCTCACTTGGTTGTGTTATATAATCCTTTTTAGGTATCAGTTCAGTTCAGTTCAGTCGCTCAGTCGTGTCCGACTCTCCGCGACCCCATGAATCACAGCACGCCAGGCCTCCCTGTCCATCACCAACTCCCGGAGTACACTCAAACTCATGTTCACAGAGTCGGTGATGCCATCCAGCCATCTCATCCTCCGTCGTCCCCTTCTCCTCCCGCCCCAACCTTTCCCAGCATCAGAGTCTTTTCCAGCTGAGTTATATTTACTGATATCTTGTTAAGGATTTATGTTTGAGAGAGATCAGCTTGTGATTATGGTTTCTTTGGTCCTCCTCAGCTTTTTGAATCAAGATGTGCTAGTCTTCCAAAATCTTAGAGACATTTTCATTCTTTTTCTTTTTTTTCTAAAAAGGTTTAAGCTAAAAACCTTTTGGATAGGGAATATTTATGGTTACAGGTATGGGAGCTTGACATATTTTGGGGAAAATTTCAAGAATAGATTCTACTGGATAGGTATATATTTTGATTTTCTATTTTATTTGTGGTCTTTTTCAGTAAGCTGTATTTTTAAAGTGGTTTGTCTGTTTCATCCAAATTTTCAAATTTATTGGTGTAAAATTACTTATAGTATCTGTTTACTTTTCTTTTAATGTCATTTCTTTATATGATGATTAGTGTTTTCATTCTGTTTTTTTTGATCAATCTTATTAGTAGTTTGTGAAGCTTACTACTCTTTTTAAAGAACTAATTATGGTTTTAAAATGTTTTATTTCATGTTTATTGTTTATATCTGCTTCACTGATTTCTACTTTTTCCTTTGTCATTCCCTTCTGTTTTTTTTAAAGTTCTGATTTTCTGTTCTACTTCTGTTTTTGGAAACTCAGATGTTTGAATTTTCAGCCTTTCCTTATTTTTTTTTGTATATAAACAAATCCATAAATTTTGACAGTACTGCTTTTGCTGTATCACACAATACTTAATGTATTGTATATTTATTATCCTTTGTGTTAAAAATATTTTAAAAATGTTTTCACTTTCCATCTAAAAATAGTCTTTACTTTTGTGTTCTATTTTACTTTCTTCATCTGTTTAAGAGAGTGTTAAGCAAGTACCAACTGTAAGATATCTTTTCTTGTATGAACAGATTTAGTTTATTATTATGAAAACTTTGTATTTTTCTAGATGAGATACAAATGAAAAACCTCATTGGTGCAGGTATCAAAAAGTGTTATCAGTGTATATTAGATAGCATGAACTATTGATATTTTAAACCTATCAGTGAAGTTCAACTGACCTGGGGAAGTTTTGTTTTGTTCTACTCTATATTATTTTAAAAAACATTCCATTGTATAAGTCAGTCATGATATTAATACAAATATATCTTTCTATTATGAATGTGTATTTTTTCAGCTTCAGTTATTTTAATATATCCATATTTTTATATTAGTCTTCTAGGAGTGCCATCACAAAATAATGCAGATTAGGTGGCTTAAACAGTGGAAATTTATTTTCTCACAGTTCTGGAGGCTGGAAGTTCAAGATCAATGTGCAGTCAGGGTGGTTTCTGGTGAGGCTTCTTTTCCTGGCTTGTAGATGGCTGCTGTTCAGTCACTCAGTCGTGTCTGACTCTTTATGACCTCATGGGCTGTACCTTTTTGCTATGTCTTCAGCATGGCCTTTCTTCTGTGTCTGGGAACTCCTGGTACTTATTTGTCTTTTTATAAGAACATCAGCCCCATTGATTAAGACTTTACCCTCATGACCTCATTTAATCTTAACTACCTTCTCCAGTGGTCATGTATGGATGTGAGAGTTGGACTGTGAAGAAAGCTGATCGCCGAAGAATTGATGCTTTTGAACTGTGGTGCTGGAGAAGACTCTTGAGAGTCCCTTGGACTGCAAGGAGCTCCAACCAGTCCATTCTAAAGATCAGTCCTGGGTGTTCATTGGAAGGACTGATGCTAAAGCTGAAACTCCAATACTTTGGCCACCTCATGCAACAAGTTGACTCACTGGAAAAGACTCTGATGCTGGGAGGGATTGGGGGCAGGAGGAGAAAGGGATGACAGAGAATGAGATGGCTGGATGGCATCACCAACTCTATGGACATGAGTCTGAGTGAACTCCGGGAGTTGGTGATGGACAGGGAGGCCTGGCGTGCTGTGATTCATGGGGTCACAAAGAGTCGGACATGACTGAGCAACTGAACTGAACTGAACTGAACATTCCTAAAGACCCTATCTCCAAATAAGTCACATTGGGGATTAGGCTTTGATATATGATTTCTGGGAAGATGCAGTCTTCTATATATAAGAATGTATATAGGAGTGAGGGTAGGGGTATGTCCAGGGGTTGGGCCATAGGGGTGGCTTGGGTGGCCTTGGTGGTGTTGAGTGCAGGAACATGTGCATTACCCTGCTTTTGTTCCCTGTTTTTGCTTCCAGCTCTTTAGAAGTGACAACTGGAATTTGTGAGTCTTTTTTTGTATCTTGTTGTCTAGAATTTGCCCCAGCTATGTATGTACACAGTTATTTTTAGTCCCTTGTAGCTTCTTTGTGTTTTGCTGCTCACTTTGTATTAGTCAGGATCTTCTGAGAGTGAGTAACCAAGTGGTGAACTACAGAAATACCTGCCTCTCAGGGATTATGGACAAAAATGTGCCTATGTCTTTCTTGGCTTGGGTAGAATGAGAAAGGAAATATCATCCCAGAGCATTTTTCTAGCCAAGGGGAAGGAGTTAAACCTTGTGAATTTAGCTGGAAATTTAGTTTCAGTTGGTCTCTGGTCAGATGTGTCCTCCTATACCTGGAAGAACCAAATGTAGGTCCTCTCTGCTGCTGCTGCTAAGTCGCTTCAGTCATGTCCGACTCTGTGCGACCCCATAGACAGCAGCCCACCAGGCTCCCCCGTCCCTGGGATTCTCCAGGCAAGAATACTGGAGTGGGTTGCCATTTCCTTCTCCAAGATCCTCTCTAGAGAGACACAATTTAAGCCCAGACTTCAAAAGCTTACCATAGAAAGAGGTGCAAAGATTATGAAAACAAATAAAACATCATAAGGTAGAAAATCACTGTGTAGAAGCATAAGCTGGAATAGTAAACAGAATAATCTGAACTTTGTGGATGGCATATATCAGAAATGTGTGTATGCATGTGTGCTCAGTCATGTTCGACTCTTTGTGACACCTGTGGACTGTAACCCACCAGGCTTCTCTGTCAATAGGATTTCCCAGGCAAGAATAGTACAACAAGTTGCCATTTTCTTCTCTAGGTTATCTTCCCAAACCAGGGATCAAACTTGCATCTCCTGCATTGTAGGTAGATTCTTGACCACTGAGCCAACTAAGCAGATACAAAATTTAAAAGTTTATGTTTGGGATAAAATAGGCATTGCAAACAATGAAGGAACAAGAGAATATAAAATGTAGAAAGTTTTAAGAAAAGGAATAAAACAAAACTTCAATATTGGAAATGATTATACATAATAATTAGACTTAGCCAATAGATAGTAAAAGTTCAGAAAAATATAATGGAGAGTATATAGTGGTTTGAAGCTAATCTAAAGAAAATATTCACAGGTAAAAGCAAGCAGAGAAATTAAAAATGTTAAGGAGTTTTAGAGAAATGGAGAATAGATTGAGAAGATTTAAAATGTATCTCTTCAGTGTACCAGAAAGAGAGAATGGAGGATATAAAATATTCAGAGGGAAAAACAACTAAAGGTTCATTTTCCAGAACTGAAGAAAAACATCAGTAAAGAAGCTTAGCAAGTTTTAGAACAGCAAAGCAAAGAAGATGTTTAAAAGTGATCAAAGAAAAAAAGAGAAATTACTTTAAAAGGCACAATTAGCCTGATAGCTGATTTCTCAGTGTAATAAAGGAAAACAGAAAGCAATGAAGAAACAGTTTCAGTGTGGTAAAAGCAGTTATCAATTTGATATTCTCTACTTAGTGAAACTGTCTTTCAAGAAAAAAAGATGAAGTTATAGAACTTCCTTGGTGGCTCAGAAGTAAAGAATCTGCCTGCAATGCAGGAAACCTGGGTTTGATCCCTGGGTCAAGAAGAAACTCTGGAGCAGGAAATGGCAACCCATTCTGGTATTCTTGCCTGGGAAAACCATGGACAGAGGAGCCTGCTGGGCTCCAGTCCACGGGGCCACAAGAGTCAGACACAACTTAGTGACTAAATCACCATCACACTTAAAGAAATGGGAACTTGAGTTTTTACAGCAAATAGACTCTCATTAAGATATTTCAAAATAAGGTATTCCAGGAGGAAGGAAATCATAATATAGTTGATTCTTGTTATGTGCTGCAGTCATGCTTTGTGAATTCATTATGAACACTGCATTAGAAATTACGGAACCATTTCTCCTAGGGGAAATACAGAGTTAGGTTTCTGTGAGTCTTTTGTCATAATATATTTGCCAGCCAATCCATATATGACCTTGACTTTTGGATGTTTCTGTTTAAGGAAACCATATTTTTATTGTTCAATCATTAACATTAAACTCATGGCCAACCCCACTGAAACTCATGTCTGAACAAACTTATCTAACAGACATAAATTCTCTGAAAGGCCCATCACAGTCTCCTGTGCTTAAGAACACTAGACAGAACCTCAGAACTATGGTTGGAGGTTATTTAAATAATGAAATCACCAATAAAAATGCAAAAAACATGGCACTAAATAGATCATGAAAAGGATCCTTGTTTACAGACTGCATGCAAGCTGAAAGAAAGCTGAATATCATCTTGTTTTACCTCATCTTGGAACATGTATATTGAGGGACTCATACTTTTTGTGGCTCTGAGCACGTGTATATCTGGGAATGGCTGTGAAAGTGCCACAGCGATTGTTTCGGGGGTTGTACATTTTAGCAAATACACTAATTCACAAATACAGAATTTAGAAATGGTGAGGACTGACTGCATAAAGAATACTTAAGCAAGAAGACACGACAAGCATTTAGATAAATTGTTAAACCAAAAGTGAATAAGTATGATATTTATAGTCTAATAGAAGGAATTTAAGATAAGCAAGAGAAACTAAGAGTATGAAGTGAAGTGATGTGAAGTCGCTCAGTCGTGTCCGACTCTTTGCGACCCCATGGACTGTAGCCTGCCAGGCTTCTCTGTCCATGGGATTCTCCAGGCAAGAATCCTCGAGTGGGTTGCCATTTCCTTTATGAAGAGATAATTACAGTTTAAGCACTGTGGTGTCCTTATTAAGAAGACTGATAAATAAGTTGATTAATCATAAACTTTGTCAAGCTAAATATGCATTTCAGTATTTTTACAGTTGTGGAGTACATTTTTTTCTGCTAGAAAAAATAGAATGAGTTTAAAACTAAGTTGGAAATAAAACCAGAAATAGTAGAAAAACAAGGTGCAAAATAAGGTAGAAAGGAATTAAAATATATCAGCAAAATATTTAAATAAAGTACAGTTTCCAATAAAGACTGTGAGGTATACATATATTTATAATATCCAATTAACTTCTATTTATAGTGATATAGTAAAGATAGAAATAAAGTGATATGAAAAGATGAACCATAGTAATTGGATGAATATTGCTGTAAATATATTAATGTCAGATAAGATTATTTTGAGGGCAGAAAGCATTGCTAATGTTGATAAGTCCACTATTTATAGAGATTAAAGATTCAAGTCACCAAGAGATTTTAAGCTGGTATGCAACTAATAATAGAGCTTCAAGATATATACGGCAAAAATAATTGGAAGTACAGGACACATTGAAAATGTACCACTTGTGAGAGAGATTAACCTTTCTTACCGAGTAGTTAATAGACTGAACAAATGTCAATAAATATATAAATGATTTGAACAGATTAAACAACTATATTTAATGAATATGAATAAAATCATACAACCAACATTTCAAAGATACAGATTGTTTTCAAGCACACATATATCATGCAAAAACATAGATCATATGGTAAGTCATGAATTAAGTCTGCACTTCTATCAAATATTTACAATTAAACATGCCAAGTCATCTTAACAAAAAGAAGTTAGTATCAACAATAACACAAAATACATAAATGACACTCACTAGGATATTAAAAGGACACATTTAAATAATTTACAGGCCAAAGATGAAAATATAATGACACATAGAAATACAGTTAAGTGATAAATAAAGAACTATCTAACAAAAGTATCAGTTCAGTTCAGTTCAGTCGCTCAGTCGTGTCCGACTCTTTGTGAACCCATGAATCACAGCACGCCAGGCCTCCCTGTCCATCACCAACTCCCGGAGTTCACTAAAACTCATATCCATCAAGTCGGTGATGCCATCCAGCCATCTCACTCTCTGTTGTCCCCGTCTCCTCCGGCCCCCAATCCCTCCTAGCATCAGAGTTTTTTCCAGTGAGTCAACTCTTTGCATGAGGTGGCCAAAGTATTAGAGTTTCAACTTTAGCATCAGTCCTTCCAATGAACACCCAGGATCGATCTCCTTTAGGATGGACTGGTTGGAGCTCCTTGCAGTCCAAGGGACTCTCAAGAGTCTTCTCCAGCACCACAGTTCAAAAGCATCAATTCTTCGGCGATCAGCTTTCTTCACAGTCCAACTCTCACATCCATACATGACCACTGGAAAAACCATAGCCTTGACTAGACGGACCTTGGTTGGCAAAGTAATGTCTCTGCTTTTTAATATGCTATCTAGGTTGGTCATAACTTTCCTTCCAAGGAGTAAGCATCTTTTAATTTCATGGCTCCAATCAGCATCCACAGTGATTTTGGAGCCCCCAAAATAAAGTCTGACACTGTTTCCACTGTTTCCCCATCTATTTCCCATGAAGTGATGGGACCAGATGCCATGATCTTCGTTTTCTGAATGTTGAGCTTCAAGCCAACCTTTTCACTCTCCTCTTTCACTTTCATCAACAGGCCTTGGAGTTCCTCTTCACTTTCTGCCACAAGGGTGGTGTCATCTGCATATCTGAGGTTATTGATATTTCTCCCAGCAATCTTGATTCCAGCTTGTGCTTCTTCCAGGCCAGCATTCCTCATGATATACTCTGCATAGACGTTAAAGAAGCAGGGTGACAATATACAACCTTGATGTACTCCTTTTCCTATTTGGAACCAGTCTGTTGTTCCATTTCCAGTTCTAATTGTTGCTTCCTGATCTGCATACAGGTTTCTCAAGAGGCAGGTCAGGTGGTCTGGTATTCCCATCTCTTTCAGAATTTTCCACAGTTGATTGTGATCCATACAGTCAAAGGCTTTGGCATAGTCAATGAAGCAGAAATAGATGTTCTTCTGGAACTCTCTTGCTTTCTCCATGATCCAGCGGATGTTGGCAATTTGATCTCTGGTGCCTCTGCCTTTTCTAATACCCGCTTGAACATCTGGAAGTTCATGGTTCACATATTGCTGAAGCCTGGCTTGGAGAATTTTGAGCATGACTTTACTAGCGTGTAAGAGTTCCAAAGAATAGCAAGGAGAGATAAGAAAGCCGTCCTCAGCAATCAATGCAAAGAAATAGAGTAAAACAACAGAATAGCAAAAACAAGAGATCTTTTCAAGAAAATTAGAGATATCAAGGGAACATTTCATGCAAAGATGGCCGATAAAGGACAGAAATGGTATGGACCTAACAGAAGCAGAAGATATTAAGAAGAGATGGCAAGAATACACAGAAGACCTCTATAAAAAAGATCTTTACGACGAAGATAATCACGATGGCGTGATCACTCACCTGGAGTCAGACATCTTGGAATGTGAAGTTAAGTGGGCCTTAGAGAGCTTTTCTATGAACAAAGCTAGTGGAGGTGATGGAATTCCAATTGAGCTATTTCAAATCCTGAAAGATGAAGCTGTGAAAGTGCTGCACTCAATATGCCAGCAAATTTGGAAAACTCAGCAGTGGCCAAAGGGCTGGAAAAGGTCAGTCTTCATTCCAACAAAAGTATAGGATGCAACTAAATCATTGTTCACATCAAGAAGAGAGAACTTTTTCTGTAAAGAGCCAGTAAGTGAATATTTTTAGGCTTTCTGAGCTACACACAGACAGAGTGCCTGATGAACTATGGACAGAGGTTTTTGACATTGTACAGGAGACAGGAATCAAGACCATCCCCAAGAAAAAGAAATGCAAAAAAGCAAAATGGCTGTCTGAGAGGGATTTACAAATAGCTGTGAAAAGAAGAGAAGCAAAAAGCAAAGGAGAAAAGGAAAGATATGCTCATTTGAATGTAGAGTTCCAAAGAATAGCAAGGAGAGAAAAGAAAGCCTTCCTCAGTGATCAAGGCAAAGAAATAGAGGAAAACAATAGAATGGGAAAAACTAGAGATCTCTTCAAGAAAATTAGAGATTCCAAGGCAACATTTCATGCAAAGATGGGCTCAATAAAGGACACAAATGTTATGGACCTAACAGAAGCAGAAGATATGAGAAGAGGTGGCAAGAATACACAGAAGAACTGTACAAAAAAGATCTTCACGACCCAGATAATCATGATGGTATGCTTACTCACACTCACCTAAAGCCAGACATCCTGGAATGTGAAGTCAAGTGGTCTTTAGGAAGTGTCACTACGAAAAAAGCTAGTGGAGGTGATGGAATTCCAGTTGAGCTATTTCAAATCCTGAAAGATGATGCTATGAAAGTGCAGCACTCAATATGCTAGCAAATTTGGAAAACTCAGCAGTGGCCACAGGACTGGAAAAGGTCAGTTTTCATTCCAAACTCTAAGAAAGACAATGCCAAAGAATGCTCAAACTACCACACAATTGCACTCATCTCACACGCTAGTAAAGTCATGCTCAAAATTCTCCAAGCCAGGCTTCAACAATACATGAACCATGAAATTCCAGATTTTCAAGCGGGTATTAGAAAAGGCAGAAGAACTAGAGATCAAATTGCCAACAATACGTGAACTGCTGGATCATGGAAAAAGCAAAAGAGTTCCAGAAAAACATCTATTTCTGCTTTCTTGACTATGTCAAAGCCTTTGACTGTGTGGATCACAATAAGCTGTGGAAAATTCTGAAAGAGATGGGAATACCAGACCACCTGACCTGCCTCTTGAGAAACCTGAATTCAGTTCAGGAAGTAACAGTTCAAACTGGACATAGAACAACAGATTGTTTTGAAATAGGAAAAGGAGTGTGCCAAGGCTGTATGTTTTCACCCTGGTTCCGTTCTGTTCCGTCGCTCAGTCGTGTCCGACTCTTTGCGACCCCGTGGACTGTAGCCTACCAGGCTTCTCCGTCCATGGGATTCTCCAGGCAAGAATACTGGAGTGGGTTACCATCTCCTTCTCCAGGGGATCTTCCCGACCCAGGGATCGAACCTGGGTCTCCCGCATTGGAGGCAGACGCTTTAACCTCTGAGCCACCAGGGAAGCCCTATTTAACTTATATGAAGAGTACATCATGAGAAATGCTGGGCTGGATAAAGCATAAACTGGAATCAAGATTGCCAGGAGAAATATCAATAACCTCAGATATGCAGATGACTCCACCCTTATGGCAGAAAGTGAAGAAGAACTAAAGAGCCTCTTGATGAAAGTGAAAGAGGAGAGTGAAAAAGTTGGCTTAAAGCTTAACATTCAGAAAACTAAGATCATGTCATCCGGTCCCACCACTTCATGGCAAATAGATGGGGAAACAGTGAAAACAGTGGCTGACTTTATTTTTTGGGGGCTCCAAAATCACTGCAGATGGTGATTTCAGTCATGAACTTAAAAGATGCTTACTCCTTGGAAGGAAAGTTATCACTAACCTAGATAGCATATTAAAAAGCAGAGATATTACTTTGCCAACAAAGGTCCATCTAGTCAAGGCTATGGTTTTTCCAATGATCATGTATGGATGGTGAGAGTTGGACTATACGAAAAGCTGATTGCAGAAGAATTGATGTTTTTGAACTGTGGTGCTGGAGAAGACTCTTGAGAGTCCCTTGGACTGCAAGGAGATCCAACCAGTCCATCCTAAAGGAGATCAGTCCTGGGTGTTCATTGAGGACTGATGTTGAAGCTCAAACTCCAATATTTTGGCCACCTGATGTGAAGAGCTCTCTCATTTGAAAAGACCCTGATGCTGGGTAAATTGAGGGAAGGCGGATAAGGGGATGACAGAGTATGAGATGGTTAGATGGCATCACCGACTCAATGAACATGGGTTTGTGTGGATTCCAGAAGTTGGTGATGGACAGGGAGGCCTGGTGTGCTGCGGTTAATGAGGTCACAAAGAGCTGGACATGACTGAGTGACCTAACTGAACTAAACTGTGCTACACAGGCTTTCTGTTACATATTCCTTTTTCGTTTTGTGTTTACAACTCTTTGAACATATAAATAATATTCTTATCTCTGGGGAAATAGACCAGGGGGCCTGATTTGGTCTGCAGGCTACAATTTGCCAATCTGTGATAGAAGGTTATTTATGTGGCCTTCGTTTTTCTAGTTGAAAAGGAGAATGAATAGAAATGAACGAGTTTAGCATCCAACTCAAAAATTGATGAAAGAACAAATCAAAGAATATAGAACAAAAGTATTCAGATAAAGAGTAAATTAAATTGAAAATACATTCATGAAAATGATCAGTACAGCCAAAATACAGGGCTTTGAGTGACAATAAAATTGAGTTAGTGTATAACAATTTAATTTGGTCAAAATGACAAAGTAAGAAATGAAAGATAAAGATAGTCATTTATCAGATGGAGACATATTTGATGTGCAGTTAATCCTAGATGTGTTGTACTGGAGAAAGACTATAATCTGGATATCGGAGGCCATAATTATTCATGAATTGTTATGAGAAAGAATGCTTTACACATGGCCAGAATGATGGTATAATCAAATCTGAAGTGTGTCTAATATAGTCTGACAACATTACAATCATAATAAATTTTTATTTGGGTTTAATTTGAAAAGAAATTGTTAGGAATCAATCACCAAGATTCCTTGGAAAACAAGCTCATAGTGATCTAAAATTTTTTAACAGAGCAAATGATCAGGAGATAGGTAATTGCTTTTCTACCATGTGACAGAAAACAAACTAGGGACTTTGCATGTAGTGGAAAAGAATTCAGCATGGCTCCTGATCTCATGGAATTTATCTCCATTAAATGTCTAAACACAAACTTGAAATAATTATTACAAAAAATGAGAAGTATTAAGAAGGAGAACTCAGGATGTTATAAGAAAGAAAAATAGGAGGGAAGAGAATTTTACTGGGAAACAGAACTTCTCTCTGTGGAAGTGATACTTGGATAGAAAGCCTGATTATGAGTATGAGTTAGCCAGTCTAAACGTGGAAGTGGGGATGACGGTAGGCCAGAAGTCATGCCAGAAGCAGCAGCATAGGAGGCTCTTGATTTGTGGAATGATTGAGGCTAGTGTTTGAATTATTTGGTTAGAGAAATGGGGTATACAATGGGTGTACTTTAGTAATTAAAGAGGGGATGGAGGACAAAGATATTGAAGGCCTTAGCAAAGATTATCTCGTAATCTCTGTGAGATAAGAAGTCATAGAATGTTTTTAATGTTTACAACATAGTCTAGAAGGTGGGTGAAGAATGGTTTGTAGCAAACAAAACATGTAGAATTAGAGATGCTGATGGGAAGCTTCAGAGATCAGGTAAGAGATAATGGTGATTTGGCCAGGGCTGTGAGTAGAGATGGTGAAATGTGGGCCAATTTGTGACAAAATCAGGAGGTAGAATAGACAGTGTTCTGTGGACTTGCTGGAGGAAGATGAAGGATTTCTCATCTAATGGCTTCTGAGTCTCATGGAAATGTAGAATGAGATAAGCAGCTGAAAGTGGTAACAGCAGTGCATTTTTTTTTTTTAACAAACAAACATTGGCTTCATGTTAGAATCATCCAAGCAGTTTAAAAACATGCTAAAAAAGCCGTTTGCTTAGTCACTCAGTAATGTCCAACTCTGCAACCCCACGGAATGTAGCCCATCAGGCTCTGCTGTTTATGGGATTCTCCAGGCAAGAATCTGGAGTGGGTTGCCATGCCCTCCTCCAGGGGATCTTACCAACCCAGGGATAGAACCCAGGTCTCCTTCATTGCAGGCAGATTCTTTACAGTCTGAACCCCTGGGAAACCTGTAAATACTGGAGTGGGTAGCTTATCCTGTCTCAAGGGGAACTTCCCAACCCAGCAATTAAACTGGGGTCTCCTGAATTGCAGGCAGGTTCTTTACCAGCTGAGCTACAAAAGAAGCCCTAAAAATATGATAAAGTTTACCTAATCCCTAGAAATTAATTTAATTGGCATGATGTCATGCTCAGACATTTGCAATGTTTCCCAAATAATCTGCTTGTGGCCCAGGTCAGATACTCCCTTGAGGCAGAAGTGGAGTATAAAGTGCATTTGCAGTTGGCACTCACAGATTTATAGTGCCAAAGTTCTTTTCTGGTTTCCAGAGACAGGGACTGAAAAAAAAACAGTTGAGTTTATTCAGAAGGTTGCCAGGCAAGTGTGATGGGAGAGAGAAGGCCACATGAGGCATCTGTAAGAGTATGATTATGATGATAAGTCATGGAGATAAAATGGTAAGTCTAAACTGGCTAAGGAAGGAAGTTAAGGAAGGGCTGGCCCAGATAAAAGGGGTGAAGTCACTAGATGAGACATACCATGAAGGTCACTGCTGTTGCTGCTGCTGCTGCTGCTAAGTCACCTCAGTCGTGTCCAACTCTGTGTGACCCCATAGACGGCAGCCCACCAGGCTCCCCCGTCCCTGGGGTTCTCCAGGCAAGAACACTGGAGTGGGTTGCCATTTCCTTCTCCAATGCATGAAAGTGAAAAGTGAAAGTGAAGTCGCTCAGTCGTGTCCGACCCTCAGCGACCGCATGGACTGCAGCCTACCAGGCTCCTCCGTCCATGGGATTTTCCAGGCAAGAGTACTGGAGTAGGGTGCCATGGTCACTATGTGACTGAATAAAGATGAGAAGTGAGTGGGGTTTGAAGGAGAAGGGAAGAGGTTTGGTCTAAGGGTTATTTAGAGGAGCAAAGTAGAGGCAACCTCTTTATCTTTGGGAGAGAATATAACAGCTACAATGGCTGAACAGAAAGAAGTACCCTCAAGGAATATGTGTCAATTAAAGTAGAAAAGTGAAAAGGGATATTTACAAAGATCATGGCATCTAGTCCCATCACTTCATGGGAAATAGATGGAAAAACAGTGGAAACAGTGTCAGACTTTTATTTTTTTGGGCTCCAAAATCACTGCAGATGCTGATTGCAGCCATGAAATTAAAAGATGCTTACTCCTTGGAAGGAAAGTTATGACTAACCTAGATAGCATATTAAAAAGCAGAGACATTACTTTGCCAACCAAGGTCCGTCTAGTCAAGGCTATGGTTTTTCCAGTGGTCATGTATGGATGTGAGAGTTGGGCTTTGAAGAAAGCTGATCACCGAAGAATCGATGCTTTTGAACTGTGGTGTTGGAGAAGACTCTTGAGAGTCCCTTGGACTGCAAGGAGATCCAACCAGTCCATTCTAAAGGAGATCAATCCTGGGTGTTCATTGGAGGGACTGATGCTAAAGCTGAAACTGCAATACTTTGGCCACCTCATGCGACGACTTGACTCACTGGAAAAGACTCTGATGCTGGGAAAGGTTGGGGGCGGGAAGAGAAGGGGACGACGGAGAATGAGATGGCTGGATGGCATCACCGACTCTGTGGACATGAGTTTGAGTGTACTCCGGGAGTTGGTGAAGGACAGGGAGGCCTGGCGTGCTGTGATTCATGGGGTCACGGAGAGTCGGACACGACTGAGCGACTGAACTGACTGACTGACTAACTAACTAACTGACTAAAGTAGAAAAGTGAAAAGGGATATTTGAAGGTTAAGGGTTTTTGTCTTATGGATTATGTTACATGTTATCATCATTCTGATTTACTTCTTAAGGAAAATTCACATGAAGCACTTGACCACGAATACCTAAAATCCCTCATTCAGTGGGAAAATGGAAAATAGTGGAAAGTACAGAACTCATTATATTTAATAATACTGTCAAATAAGAAGACTAAAAAGTAGAATGAATTTTATGTAAATTATTTGACACACAGTTTGTGTTGTAGATATTGGGTAGTGTCAGTAACCTTTGACTGGGCATTGAAGTAATGCTATGATGGGCTAAAACTCAAAAACACTTTAGTCGTATTGCTTGAGCTCAAATCACAGCTCTGCCACTTAAAAGATGTGTTACCCTGGGCAAGTGACTTGACCTGTTGTGCATCAGCTTCCTTATCTGTAAAGAGGGATAGTAATCATAGCTATATCATAGGACACTATGTAAAATCCTTAGAATATTAACTAGCATATAAGTAAGCATTCAGTGTGCAGATAGATACATTGATAGGTAATTAAAAATTTTAAAACATATTTTTTAATAGCCTATCTGCTCACATCAGATCCTTCCTTAAAACCTTGACTGTCTTCCTATTATTCTTAGAATTAAATTAGCCTCCTTTCTGTGATCTGGCTCCTTCCTACATCCCCGGTCCCATTGCTCTATCATTTTCCCCCTTGCTGCACCTGAAGGTCAGTGCTCCAGTCTCTCCCAGTCACTGACATTTGGAAAGCTTTATGCTCCACAGAACTTACACTCCGCCTTGGGATTCATTTGTGTTCCTGATGTCCCTGGCGCATTCAGTTGAGTTTCACTTGCCCTTTTTCTTAATACTCCACATTTGATAATAAGAAGCAGCACCCCTCGGCCCCACATAAAGAATTCCAGCTTGAAGTGTGAGGTTCTTAGAAGCAAAATAAAACCCGTCAGTATTTAAAAGTTAATCAGCATTTTAATTACTGAACTTTAAGCTTTTCCCTTAAAAGGAGGAGCAGAGCACATCCATGCTGACAAACTGAGTTTGAGTCTGACGTTACTTGAAATGTCAGTTAAAAACCCTTGAAAGGAAAATCTGAAACGATAACATGGTGAGAGCAAAAGAATCCCCTGGGAGTCAAGAGCATTTATCTGATGGCCTGAGCTTGCATGTGGGATTTGAGGTTCTGGCATCCCCAGGCACAGGAGGTGGGTTTTACACGTACATGTCCAGGAAGCGTAGCAGAGAGGCCGTAGCAGGGTTGTTCCAGCTGAGGCTTTTGTTCCTGGCATGCTAGGAAGCTAAGCTGGTTGCAGAGGAAAAGTGACATGAGTTCACAGAAATATAAGCTTTGATTAAACCATTATTCTAAATAAAGCTTCCTTTTCTCCTTCAAAATCCAAAGTTGAAGTTCAGGATGGGGAAAAAACCCAAGCATTCCCTGCTTCCTTTGCCACCTTCAAATAATGCCTCGTTTAAAATATCCTGTTTTTTTTTGGTGAAGTTTTGACAGTTCTCAGCTGAGTAGGCAGTTTGTTTCTTGTCAGCTCCCCAGCCCTACTCTCGCAGCCTGAGCTATTTCATCCTGAGCCTGTTTTGCGAGTGGGTCCTGACTTGATAATTCTTCAGGGTCACAGAGGCTTAGGTATTTCCAAGAGTTAACAACAGAGAATTTGAACTGAAAAATCATCTGTTTTCTTTATTCGAGCGGTGGAAATGTCCTACGGCTGTTCATTATTTGGTACTTTGTTGATCAATTTTTCATACGTAGCCGATGTAGCCAATTCGTTCATCCATTTCCCTTCGGGAAGCTTTGTCAGGGCCCTTCATTTACATACTGTAATGGTGCTGATGCTGTCAGTCCACTTAAACTAATCTGTTTTGTAACCCCATAAAAACATTGGCTAGGGCCCAGGCATCTTTCAGAGAGCAGAAAATCATGCATACAGGCCGGTTTTTGGTAGGTTTATAAAAGGTCAGTTTGAAATCTCATTTTCTGAACAGTGGTCTGTGAACCTCTCATCTGTCCTAATAATAGTGTTGGTTTTCCATGATAAAAGAAAATAAATATTCAATTTCTCTTCAAATGATTTAAAGACACAGTGCTGAGGAGATGGAAGAAAAGGTGAAAGGTGAATAGCAAGAAAAATAATACTAGAAAGGTTTTGTAAATGTGGGAGCAGGAGGGAATTTTAGCAATCACCTAGCAAACCTTTTTGCAGATGGTGACGTAAGGCTTACCTAACTAATTAATGTCAGCAGTGGGCCCAGAGCTTAGATCTTCTTGTCCTCAGACTAGTAGTCTTGGTTTTTTCCTTTGGCCAGCTGCTGGGTCTCACATGGTCCAAAGAGGCTCCAGCAGCTATAATAGTGGGTGTTATTGATTACAATGAATCAAACCAAACAAATTAGCCACTTCCATGGCCATGTTCCACCTTAAAAATAGTGGTAACAGCATCACATCTTGACTCTTTGTTTCTGCATCTGTCTTCCTTTAGATTGTCTCCAAGATGGGACCTAACCTTGTCTTGAGTATTCTCGGGGCTTCCTTTATTCCCCAGTTTTAATGAGAAATAATATACTTCACTGCATAAGATTAAGGCATACAGCATGGTGGTTTGATTTATATATATTGTAAATATATATATATTTGATTTATATATGTTATAAAATAACTACCATAATAGGTTCAGCTAACATCCATCTTCTCATGTGAAAGAAAGGAAAAATGAAAAAGAATTTCTTCTTGCACCAAAACTCTCAGGATTTATTCTTTTCACTTTCCTGTATACAACAGTGTTAGCTATAGTCATCATGTTGTACATTACATCTCTCTACTTAATTATCTTATAACCTTTTGACTGCCGTAGTCCAATTCCCCTCTACCCACCTACTCTCTGTGTCTGTCACAAATCTGATCTCATGATTTTGAAGTATGATTGACAAGCAATGCTTTATCAGTTCCTGTCATACAGCACAGTAATTAGATATTTCTATACATTTCAAAATGATCACAGTGATAAGTCTAATTACCAGCAGTTACCATACAGAAAAAAGTATTGCATAATTACTGACTATATTCCTCACTTTGTACATTTGAGACCCATGACTCATCTATCTTGCAACAGAAATTTGTACTTCTGTACCCCTTAATCTCCCTCACTTATTTCACTCCTGCTCTAATCTTGTCCTCTATTGGCAACTAAATATTTGTCCTCATTATCTAAGAATGTTTCTGGTTTGTTTTTGTGTTCATTTTTTTAAAGATTTCCCATATAATTGAAATTATATAGTATTAATAATTTACTGTCTGATTTATCTCACTTAGCATAATACCCTCTAGGTCCATCCATGTTGCTACAAATGGCAATATTTCATTCTTATGACTGATATTCTACTGTGTATATATGTATATACCAGATATTCTTTATCAGTCATCTCTTGTTGGGTACTTAGGTTGCTTCTGTATCTTGGTTACTGTAAATAATTCTGTAATGGACATAGGGGTGCATGTCACTTCTGTTGTGTCTGACTCTTTACACCTATAGCCCACCAGACTCTGTCCATGGGATTTCCTGCCTGTACATTGGCAGGAGTGGAGTGGGTTGCTATGGCCTTCTCCAGGAGATCTTCCTGACCCAGGAATCAAACCCACATCTCCTGTTTTGATGGTGAATTCTTTACCGCTCAGCCACCAGGGAAGCCCCATAGAGGTGCATATATCTTTTCTAATTAGTATTTTCCTTTTCCTTGGAAAATACCCAGAAAAGGAATTGTTTGATCATATGGTATTTTTGTTTTGAATCTTTTGAGGAAACTTCATATTGGTTTACGTAGTGAATGCACAGATTTATGTTCCCATTGATAATGTATTAGGGTTTGCTTTTCTCCATATTCTCTCCAGCACTTGTTGTTTGTTGTCTTTTTGATAAAAACTGTTCTGAGTGTGGTGAGGTGATTTCTCTCTCAACTGTGGTTTTGATTTGCATTTCCTGGGTGTTCATTGGAAGGACTGATGCTAAAGCTGAAACTCCAATACTTTGGCCACCTCATGCGACGAGTTGACTCACTGGAAAAGACTCTGATGCTGGGAAAGGTTGGGGGCAGGAGGAGAAGGGGACGACAGAGAACGAGATGGCTGGATGGCATCACCGATTCTGTGGACATGAGTTTGAGGGAACTCCGGGAGTTGGTGATGGACAGGGAGGCCTGGTGTGCTGTGATTCATGGGGTCACAGAGAGTCAGACATGACTGAGCAACTGAACTGAACTGAACTGAACTGAACTGATGGTTAGTGATGTTGAACATTTTATTGGTATGCCTGTTGGCCATCTGTATGTCTTCTTTGGAGAAATGTCTGTTCAGAAATGTCCATATTTTAATAGGGTTGTTTGTTTTTTTGATATTGAGTTGTATATGTTCTTTGTATATTTTGGACATTAAGTCATTTGCTAATATCTTCTAGAATTCAGTTGGTGACCTTTTTGTTTTGTTGATAGTTTCTTTTCCTGTGTGAAAGCATTTAGTTTGATGAAGTCTCATTTATTTTTGCTTTTCTTTCCCTTGCCTGTGGGGATATATCCAAAAACATGCTGCTAAGAATGATGTGAGAGAGTATGGTGCCTATGTTTTCTACTAGGAATTTTATGGTTTCTGGTTTTACATTTAAGTCTAATACATTTTGATTTCTTGTTTATGATGTGAAAATATTTTTTGCATGTAAATGTTCTGTTTTCCTGACACATTTTATTGAAAAGGCTGTCTTTTCCCCATTCTATATTCAAGTATCCTTTGTCATAGATTAATTGCTCATATGAATGTGGGTTCATTTCTGGACTTTCTGTTCTGTTTCATTGATTTATGTATCTGTTTTTGTGCCAGTACAGTACAGTTTTGAAGCTTTTTAGTATGGTTTGAAATCATCGCATATGGTACTTCAAGCTTTATTTCTTTTTTTTCTGAAGACTGTTTTGACTATTTGGCAATTTTTGATTTATGTATACATTTTAGGATTATTTGTTCTAGTTCTGTGGAAAACACCATTGATTATTTGATAGAAATTGCATTGACTTTGTATATTACCTTAAGTAATATGGTCATTTTAGTAATGTTAATTCTTCCAATCAAGAATATGGTATTTCTTTCTATCTGTTTGTCTCATCTTCAATTTCTCTCATCAGTCTCTTATAATTATCAGAGTACATGATTTTTACCTATGATTAGATTTATTCCTATGTAATTTATACTTTTTGATGTAATTGGAAAACGTTATTGTCTTCTTCATTTTTCTTTCTGTTTTTTTTTTAATTTTTAAAATTTATCTATTTTTAAATTTTTAATTGGAGGCTAGTTGCTTTACAATATTGTGGTGGTTTTTACCATACATTCACATGAATCAGCCATGGTTTGTTTTTAATGTATAAAATAGCAACAGATTTTTGTATAGTAAATTTGAATCAAGCAACCTGACAGAATTAATTTATTAGTTCTAATGTTTGGGTGACATCTTTAGGACTTGCTATGGTTTCTATCATGTCATCTGCAGACAGTGCCAGTTTTACTTCTTCCTTTTCAATTTGGATGCTTTTAATTTCTTATTCTATCCTGAATGCTATGGCTGGGACTTCCAATACTATGTTGAATAAAAGAGATGTGAGTAGACATCCTCATCTTGTACCTGATCTTAGAGGAAATGCTTTAGCTTTTCACCATTTAGTATGGTGTTAATTCTGTGCTTATTGGGCTTCCCAGGTGGTGCAATGTAAAGAAAGCACTTACCAATGCAGAAAACTTAAGAGATGCAGGTTGAATCCCTGGGTTGGGAAGATTTGTTGGAGACAGAAATGTAACCAACTCCACTATTCTTGCCTGGGAAATTCCATGGACAGAGGAGCCTGGCAGGCTACAGTCCATGGGGTCACAAAGAGTGAGACATGATTGAGCATGAATGTGAGTGCTCTCGTTATGACTGGATGTTGAATTTTGACAAAAACTTTTTCTGCATTAATTGACATAAACGTGTGACTTTTATTTTTCATTTTGTTAATGTGATGTATCATTGATTTTATGGATATTGGATCATACTTGCATGCCTGCGATAGATCCTATTTGATCATGGTGTATTGTTCTTTTAATATGTCATTGAATTCAGTTTGCTTATATTTTGTTGAAGATTTTTTATATATTTATCAGTGATATTGGCCTCGGGTTTTCTTTTTTATGTGGCATCTTTAATTTTGGTATCAGTGATTCTAACCTTGTCTGCTGGGTTGAGAAGCTTTCCTTCCTCTGCACCCACTGGTGGGTGAGGCCAGCTTCTTGAGACTCTGACTTCAGGGCCCTGGGACTGGTGTAGGTTCACTGATCCACAGGGCCAGAGGGTCCTTGGGCTAGTGCTTGCTCACTGGTATGCAAAACCAGGTTACAAAGTCCCTGAATACAGGGTAGGGCCCTGGGGTTCCTAGAGAGGATGTTGGCCTGCTGACTGATGGACTCAGATTCTTATGTTGCGGTTGTGGTTTCCCAGAGCTGGTGTTAGCTCACTGGTGGGTGGGCCCTAGGGGGTTCCAACGGTTGTGCCAGCCTGCTGGTGGATGTGCTGGCTTTGACACAGCTGGCTGTGGGGCTATGATGGTTTGGAGGCTTGTGTCCACTCTCTGGACTAGAGCACCACTGGAACACAAATATCCAAGCAGTTATGGCTAGTCTTTCTGGCCATAAGGGGCTAGAAGGTCCTCACCACAGTAGGTAAGGCTGTGACTACTTGCCTAGGCATGAGTAAACCAGGCTTTAGGACTGGAAAACTCCTTGTTTGAGTATTCAAATTAGGCATATCTGCACCTTGCTGAGATTCCTGGTCAAAGTGAGCCCCAAGCATGGTTCTGCAAATCAGCAAAGCTATGGTAGTTATTATTATTTGGGTGCGGCAAGTATGAATTCAATCTGCCAACGTTTGTATGCCAGTAGTTCCAAGCCTTTCTTCCTTTATCTGTCACATTCAGAGTGCCTGTAGAGCACGATCAGAATAGGAACTCCCACTAAGTGATTTCAATGCTGGGAGAGAGCTGTTTGTTTTCTGTGGGTTCTCTTTTCCCACTGGAGGAACTGGAGATTCAGGGGAGCTGTTGCTGTGGTGCTTCACTGGCCTGGAGGAGAGGTAAAGTGATCAAAGTGCTGCCACTTCTCTTACCTTCTCATGAAATCTGTCTTGGTCACTGAGGTGCAGGAAGCTGCTTCTGCTTCACCCTCATATTCTAGGATTCTCTCAGTGGTATCTTGTTCTTGATGTGGGAGCAAAGTCAGATATTTCATCATCATGGTGGCCTGGTTTTTCACTTATACAAGTTTTGGTGGGAAGTCTGCTGCTGCTGCTGCTGCTAAGTCACTTCAGTCGTGTCCGACTCTGTGTGACCCCATAGACGGCAGCCCACCAGGCTCCGCCATCCCTGGGATTCTCCAGGCAAGAACACTGGAGTGGGTTGCCATTTCCTTCTCCAATGTGTGAAAGTGAAAAGTGAAAGTGAAAGTGAAATCGCTCAGTCATGTCCGACCCCCAGCGACCCCACGGACTGCAGCCTACCAGGCTCCTCCATCCATGGAATTTTCTAGGCAATAGTACTGGAGTGGCTTGCCATTGCCTTCTCCAGTGGGAAGTCTAGCCTCAATAAATGTTTCTTGAGTGGATAGGAGTCTTACATACCTATTATGTTAGGAAAAAGATAAATGATAGTCTTTAACTATGGCAGATATTTCAGAAACTTCTCCTGTAGTTACTGTCTTGTGTGCTGTTGATTCTGAAGTTGTAGCAAGACCTTTCACTTACACAGTTTTTTCTTATATAAGTGAAAAAATAGAACAGAAAAACAGTTCTCTAAAATAACCATTCCAGATCTCAGTATCAAAAACTAAACAAAACAGAAACACAAGAACTTATAAATTATTAAGGGGGTGTACTTTGTGTTCATAGACCATGTTTCATCTCTCGGCCTCCTTGTGCTTTTAGAGAATCAACTCCTTTATCATGACGACATTTTGGATGTGGATAGGGGGTAGTATTATTTTGCTGATAGAAAAAACGAGACTCAGTGGTGTCAAATGATTTCCTTGGGGTCACACAGGGCTCATTCTGTGTTTGTCATTTGTTTAGAAGTTGCTTCTGAAAAGCATTGCTGCTTTACTGTAGAGAAGCTATTAGGTAGCCATGGGTCAGAACCTTGTCCCTGGGATTTCCTATTTATTGGAAAAGTTAGGAAGCTATTTACAGGTTAGCTGGGCATTTTTCCTTCTAACATCTTAATGAAGATTTCCTTTAGCAAAGGGACAGAAACCAGAACAATTTTAGTTCTCTAACCCCAATCCCCTTTATCTTTATCCTCTGGAATAAAGATACAGCTGGAACTTTTTCCTCTGCCCTAAACTCCTTTGTTTTTAAAGATGTTGTATAGATTCTTCTAGATACAATTTAAGTTTTAAAGTTGTTGCCAAAAAGCACTCTCTAAATGCTTTTTGTTAGGTGGTATTTCAATGAGAGATTATTTCTGAACTTTAAACATTTCACTACTAAAGCAGATATTATTTGGGGAGATGTGTTTTAAACATTTTAAAAAATTTTATTAAATTTTTTAATTGAATTATAATTGGCATACGATATTATGTTAGTTTCAGGTATACTATATAATGATTTCATATTTGTATATATTGTGAAACAATCGCTATCATAAAATCTAGTAACCATATGTCACTATACAAAATTATTATAATATTACTGATCTTATTCCTTGGGCTGTATATTATATCCCCATGGCTTATTTCTTTTATAACTGGAGGTTTTACTTCTTAATCCCCTTCCACTATTTTACCAAAGCCCCATTTCCTCTCTTCTGATAACCACTTAGTTCTCTATATATGTATGAATTTTCAATTTTTTATTCTACATTTAAGGGAGATCATGTGATATTTGTCACTCTCTGTCTGACTTATGTTATTCAGCATAATACCCTCCAGATTCACCCATGTTGTTGCAAGTGGCAAGATCTCATTTATTATGACTAATATTCCATTGTGCATTTATTGTGTGTGTTTGTACACACACAAACACATACATTTGTATGTACACCACATCTTTATACGTTCATCTGTTGGTAGACACTTAATTTTGCCTTCATAGCTTGGATACTATAAATAATACTGCAACGGACATTGAAATGCATATATCTTTTCAATTTTTTGTGTTTTGGGGGCAAAAACCTAGAAGTGGAATCGCCAACTCAAATCATATTCGATCAATTGCTGAATCATTGTAGTTCTATTATTTGTTTTTTAAGGAACTTCCATATTGTTTTCCATAGTGGCTGCATCAATTTACTATCCTTATAATAGTTACTACAGTTTCCTTTTTTCCACATTCTCACTAATATATAATATTGTTTTTTTTTTTTTTCTTTTCTGATGATAACAATTCTGCCAGTGTCTGTGACCTCAAAGGAAGTCCCAGTTGATTCCTGCTTCTTTGGGAGATTCTTCCAGGATCAGCAAGTAGATCTGACCAGGCTCCTTACTGATTACTTTCTTCTGTGCTAGGACTTGCAGTGATTTTGTACACACCATTTACAAGAGAACTCTTTCCTAAAGGCCTCTAGCTTTCCTGTATACAAACCCTTCTGACTTTCAAAGTCAGGTATTTTAGGGGCTTGTCTTCCTGGTGCCAGACCCCCAGGCTGCAGAGCCTGATGTGAGGCTCAGACCTCTTTCTCCTAGGGGAGAAACTCTCCAATTGTGATTACCATCCTGTTTGTGGGTTGTGTAGTCAGAGGTTTGGGTCTTGAGTATCCTCTGTCTCTTCCATTTCTACCCATCTTGTTATGCTTCTTTCTTTATATCTTTAGTTGTGAAAAATATTTTCTGCTGGTCTTCAGGTCATTTTTGTAGATGGTAGCTCTAAAATAGATAAATAGTTTTGTTTGTGTGTGTGTGTGTGTGTGTGTGTGTGTGTGTGCCCCTAGGAGAAGGTGAGTTCAGGATCTTCCTACTCTGCTACTTTGGCCATACATCTCAAGCAACTATTATTGATATATGAAAATAATCAAATATGACAACCCAATTATTCCACACATATCCAATGATGTATTAAAATTGAATCAATTTCAATTCAAAGCTTACTGAATTGTTGTTCTTCTTAGGCAAAATTGCATCAGTTATGGCAATAAGAAATATTGGTACTTTTCTTTACACTATAAATGATACTGTCTTAAACATCATTTCATTTGCTTCTCCCAACAGTTTTGGGAAATGGGCATTGTTTCCATTTATATATGATGAAAATAAAGCTCAAGGATTTGGTCAGCCTCAGGTAGAGAACAAATAGTAGGGCCAAGATTTGAACTGTGTTTCTGGATTTAGTGTCTTCAGTATCCTCATTATCATCAGTGCAACAGCCATACCAAAATATTTTGAGGAGTTTTCCAGCCTTTTGTAGATCCTAAGTACTTTACTAAACAGTTTCCATTAATTCTCATCTATCTGTAAAAACAAAAGGATGCCATTTATTACGTGCTAATTGTATCTGGCATAGTGCCTGACACTTGAAATATACACTTTTATTTAACCTTAACAGTAACCCCAGGAAACTGAAGTCAGACTATAAATAAAGTACCTAAAGTGTGTTTCTAGATATGCATTTTTATATCTGAGTCCTTGGCTCAAGAGTATTGTATGAAGAGATATGGTATATATCCCCTATGCATGGCTCTTAAAGAGAAGTCATTAATACCTGTGGAACAGTGTTAGGTTGTAGAAACTATAAGGTCTCTGAACTGGATGGAGAATGGTGCAACCCCGTTAGCTCTATTTTCTGTCATTCATGCTGAGAATCACTGTAATTATGGAACTCAGTTCTGAAAGTGGCACTTGCTATTGAAATATTAATGCCAGAGAACAGGAACTTCCTTGTTGAGGACTTTGTTATTAACTCTGAGAGCTTCCCTGGTAGCTCAGACCTGGGTTCGATCCCTGGGTTGGAAAGATCCTCTGGAGAAGGGAATGGCTACCTACTTCAGTATTCTTGCCTGGAGAATTCCATGGACAGAGAAGCCTGGCGGGCTAGTGCGTGAGGTCGCAAAGATCGGGCACGACTGAGAGACTAACACTTTATTTTCACTAAAGAATGCAGTTGTAATGGAATTTTAAGCAACAGTTCTAAAATAAATAAAAGGAAATTTATGATATTACTCTGATGCAATTTAATCATTCTTGGAAGTGAGAAGGAGGTAAGTGCCTTCTACATTTATGGTTCATGAGGAATGCTGAGACACCTCATGGTAATTCATATGAGTAATTGTAGATAGGTGATTCTTTAAAAGAACTTTATGAACATAAGGTGTGAGATAAAAGATTAACCCCTGCAGAAGGATTACATATAAACATTACCTATATAGATGCATAAATCTTTAACAGAATACTACAAAGCTAAATCCAGCCACATAAAAGGCATTATAGCATATGACCAAGTGGGAATTTATTGCAGGAATGCAAGGCTGGATTAACATCAAAAAATTATTTAATGTAGTACACTGTATCAATAAAGGACAAAATCAATAAATGCAAAAAAATATTGAAAGAATCCAATATTTTTTCATGACTAAAAGAAATTCAAAGAACTAAGAATAGAAGGGAGCTTCTCAACTTAAGAGGGTGCATCTATGAAAAAAAAGATTGTCAATATCACACTTAATGATGACAAAGCCTCAGTATGTTTCCTTAAAAACAGAAACTAGATAAGGATATTTACTTTTGACACTTTCATATAACATTGTACTGAAGGTCCTAGCTAGAGCAATTATGTAAAACATAAAAAAAAAAAGAAAAAAAATAAAAATAACCAAATCAGGATTGGAGAAACAGAGCTATTTCTAGTTTTGAAGATAGACAATTTGCAGATATAATCTTGTATATAGAAAATTCTAAGGAGTTCGCTAAAAAGATATTAGAACTAAGAAATGAATCAGTAGAATTTCAAAGCATAACATCTATACAAAATTGCTTGTATTTACAAATATAAAAATGAACAATCTGAAAATAAAGTGTTTCCTTTTTTCATAGCATCAAAAATAAAAAAAACTAAATTTAACAAAAGTAGTGCTATTCTTGTCCACTAAGACAACAAAATTAATTAAATAAGACCTAAACAAATGAAAAGACATTTGTGTTCATAGATTACAAAATAATATTGTTATAATGGAAATACTTCCTGTAGTGGGCTAACTTGTGATCCCCTCAAGAGATATGTCCTCTTTCTAATTCCTGGAACCTCTGAATGTTACCTTATTCAGAAAAAGAGTCTTTGCACGTATAGTTAATGATCTTGATATATGTTCTTAGAAAAGTGAGGCAGAGGAGACTTGATACAGACTGAAGAAGAGACAATGTGACCACAGAAGCAGAGACGGTAGTATGTGGCCACAAGTCAAGGAATGCCAGTAGCTGCCAGTAGCGGTGATACAAGGAAGAGCTTATTCCTAGAACCTTCAAAGAAAATGTGACCCTGCTGATACCTTGTTTTAGAATTCTGGCCTTCAGAACTGAGAAAGAAGCAATACTTGTACTTTCAAGCCACCAAGTTTTTAGTGACTTGTTACAGCAGATACAGGAAATGAATACATGCTAAAAATTTGCTTACAGATTCAGCACCATCCCTGCTAAAATCACAGTGGGCCTTGTGGCAGAAATTGAGAAAATGATTATAAAGCTCATTTGAAAATACAAGAGGCCCAGAATAGTCAAAGCAATCTTGAACTAAAGAACAAAGTTTGAAGACTGACACTTCATGATCTCAGTATTTATTACAAATCTATAGTAGTTGAGACAGTATTGTACTAACATAAGGATAGAGATATAGATCAATGGAATAGAATTGGGGTTCCAGACATAAACCCTTATGTTTACAATTAATTGACTTTAGACAAAGTTTTCAAAATGATTCAGTAGAGAAAGAATAGTCTTTTCAAAAAGTGGTGCTGGGAAAGCTGAGTAATCACATGTACAAAAATGCATTTGGACTACTACCTCATACCATGTAAAAATTAATTCAAAATAAATCATAGACTAAATGGAAGAGTTAAAACTGCAGTGTCCTTTGAAGGACAAAAGAGAGTAAATGTTTGTGACCCTGCATTAGGTCATGGCTCCTTAGATATAACATGAAGACATAAGTGATATAGAAAAAGTGAACTGAGCTTCATCAAAATTAAAGACTTGTGTGCTTCAAAGGATGCCATCAAGAAAGTGAGAAGGACAAACTCCCTTGTGGGAGACAATTTGTCTAATTCATGCATCTAATAGAGTATTGGTATTCAGAATACATAAAGTATATATGTTATAAGATAATAATACAAAGACAAATAGCTGAATTAAAACACGGACAGAGAATCTGACTTGAATTTCTCCAGAGAACATGTACGAATGGGAAATAAGCATGTGAAATAATGCTTGACATCACTAGTCACTGCTGCTGCTGTTGCTAAGTCACTTCAGTCGTGTCGGACTCTGTGTGACCTCATAGATGGCAGCCCAACAGGCTCTGCCATCCCTGGGATTCTCCAGGCAAGAACACTGGAGTGGGTTGCCATTTTCTTCTCTAATGCATGAAAGTGAAAAGTGAAAGTGAAGTCGCTCAGTCATGTCCGACTCTTGGATTGCAGTCCCCATAGCGACCCCATGGATTGCAGCCTACCAGGCTGCTCCGCCCATGGGATTTTCCAGGCAAGAGTACTGAAATGGGTTGCCATTGCTTTCTCCGCACTAGTCACTAGAGAAATACAAATTGAAACCACAATAAGATACCACTTTATTCTGATTATCATGTTTAGAATCAAAAGACAGAGAGCAGCAAATGTTGGTGAGGATGTAGAGAAAAAGGAATCCATATACATTGCTGATGGAAATGTAAAATGATGTAACTCCTGTGGAAAACAACTTATTAGTTTGCAAAAGTTAAATAGAGT
This sequence comes from Moschus berezovskii, assembly GCF_049115385.1. Lineage (NCBI taxonomy): Eukaryota > Metazoa > Chordata > Mammalia > Artiodactyla > Moschidae > Moschus > Moschus berezovskii. Next base: position 128,253,777 of record NC_142460.1, on the reverse strand, counting down.
TATCATGTGATCTAGAAATTCTACTCCTCGGTATATACCCAAGAAAACTGAAACATTTGTTTATTTAAAAACTTGTACATGATTGTTCATACCAAGATTATTCATGATAGCCCTCAAATGGAAACAATGCAGATGACCACTAAATGATGAATAAACAAAATGTGATATATCTTTACAGTGCAATATAATTTGGACACAAAAATAGATGAACCTCCACAACATTGTATTGGAGGAAAGTAATCGGTTCCAAAAGACCATATATTACATGATATTATTTACATGAAACATTCAGCGTAGGCAGAATTATAAAGACAAAGTAAATTAGTGTTTGCGTAGGGCTAAAGAATGGCATTGATGTTTGGGAGAAATAGGAAGTGAATGTTAATCCCTATAGAGTTTCTTTTTAGAATTATGAAGATCTTCTAAAATAGTGGCAATGGTTGCACAATTCTGTGAATGTGCTGCGAAACATTGCATTGTGCCAATTAGAGAGGCAAATTATATGTTATGTGAACTATTTTGCATTAAAGTTGTTTCAAAGTCAAACTACAATTATAACCAAAACCTAATAATAGCTCCGTTTAAGAAAAACATCCTTGGTAGATCCTTTAAACATTTTTCTTTTTGTTTATAATCAGAAAGGAAGTTCAGTTCAGTCGCTCAGTCGTGTCCGACTCTCCGCGACCCCATGAATCACAGCACGCCAGGCCTCCCTGTCCATCACCAACTCCCGGAGTTCACTCAAACTCATGTCCACAGAGTCGGTGATGCCATCCAGCCATCTCATTCTCCGTCGTCCCCTTCTCCTCCCGCCCCCAACCCTTCCCAGCATCAGAGTCTTTTCCAGTGAGTCAACTCGTCCCATGAGGGGGCCAAAGTATTGCAGTTTCAGCTTTAGCATCAGTCCTTCCAATGAACACCCAGGATTGATCTCCTTTAGAATGGACTGGTTGGATTTCCTTGCAGTCCAAGGGACTCTCAAGAGTCTTCTCCAACACCACAGTTCAAAAGCATCAATTCTTCGGTGCTCAGCCTTCTTCACAGTCCAACTCTCACATCCATACATGACCACAGGAAAAACCATAGCCTGGACTAGACGGACCCTGGTTGGCAAAGTAATGTCTCTGCTTTTTAATATATTATCAAGGTTGATCATAACTTTCCTTCCAAGGAGTAAGCGTCTTTTAATTTCCTGGCTGCAATCAGCATCTGCAGTGATTTTGCAGCCCCAAAAAATAAAGTCTGACACTGTTTCCACTGTTTTTCCATCTATTTCCCATGAAGTGATGGGACCAGATGCCATGATCTTTGTTTTCTGAATGTTGAGCTTCAAGCCAACCTTTTCACTCTCCTCTTTTACTTTCCTCAAGAGGCTTTTGAGTTCCTCTTCACTTTCTGCCATAAGGGTGGTGTCATCTGCATATCTGAGGTTATTGATATTTCTCCCAGCAATCTTGATTCCAGCTTGTGCTTCTTCCAGCCCAGCGTTCCTCATGATGTACTCTGCATATAAGTTAAATAAGCAAGGTGACAATATACAGCCTTGACGCACTCCCTTTCCTATTTGAAACCCGTCTGTTGTTCCATGTAAAGTTCTGACTGTTGCTTCCTGACCTGCATAGAGATTTCTCAAGAGGCAGGTCAGGTGGTCTGGTATTCCCATCTCTTTCAGAATTTTCCACAGTTTATTGCGATCCATACAAAGGCTTTGGCATAGTCAATGAAGCAGAAATAGATGTTTTTCTGGAACTCTCTTGCTTTCTCTTGTTACATTTTGCAAGATAAAAATTAGATCACAGAAAATATGTCTGGTTCCCCCTTTTTAAAAAAGAAAAAATATATATATATAACCTGTAGAGGTTGCCTTGTTACAACAGAACAGTCTAACTTTCTCTGCAGCCTACTTTCCTAGGGTCAGTATAGTAATTCCTCAAGATACATGGATGTAGGAAATATTATTTGTAGGATTGCCCACTGGGCCTTAAAGGAGCTACCTTTTCTGATCCTAGGAAACTGACACCTAACAAGCACAATTTGTGTTTTGTTGTATTGCTAAGAGATAGCATATTTTCAATATCAAGAACCTGGGGATCAATCTCCTGAATAAATCCTTTGTTAATCAATTCTCTAAATCACACGTACCCAGAAAAACTTAAGTTTTCCTTAAATTCTGTGTGGTAAAATTGCTGGCTTTCCATATAAGCATAGCAGTAGCTGTTCAGTTGCCAAGTTGTGTCCAACTCTCACGACCCCACAGACTGTAGCCTGCCAGGCTCTTCTGTCCATGGATTTCTCCAGGCAAGAATGCTGGAGCCATATAAGCATAGTTTCAACTTATAATAGATTTGCTTCTGCTTTTTACTCATTTTTTTCAGGTATTTTTTGATATATCTTTTTTTTTCTACTTCAAGGAATTAATTTAATGTTTTTAATGTTATAGGAGTAAACATTCATATCTGTGACTATAATAATGTTTAATCCTATCCAGATTAATAATGGAATTGCTACTGCATTTTCAATAGCAACTAATTTACTATTTTACAGAATGAATAAAGCCAATCTGAAAAGGATGCTTACTGTAGAATTTGAGCTATAACATTCTGGAAAAAGCAAAACTATGGAGACAGTAAAAAGATCATTGGTTGTCAGGTGTTATGGGGAGGGTGGGGCCAATAGGTGGAATACAGAGGATTTTTAGAACCATGAAACTGTGGCAGGAAGGGGGACCCTTTTTGACTGCCTCTGTTCAATACACATACCAATCCATGAAGGGCTAATTCCTCATTTTCAGTTTTTTTTTTTTTTTTTGGTTTATAGGATATTGCTGTATGTGCCACACGACACTAGCATCTTAAACCTAGATAGAATATTGGCCTCTGCACTAAAGCTACCAAACTGTTAAGCTTGAGTGTCACTGTCTTCCAAGAACCTATCAGAGCTATCCATCTGGTCCCTTATCTCTGTTTTCCTTAGCTAACTCCTCAAGTGTAAAGCAACTTTCTCCATGTTCCAATGATTTAATAGCTCCTACAAGTGCAGCCCTCATGGCTTAGCTGGTAAAGAATCTGCCTGCAATGCTGGAGACCTGGGTTCGATCCCTGGGTTGGGAAAATCCCTAGGAGAAGGAAATGGCTACCCATTCCAGTATTCTGGCCTGGAGAATTCCATAGACTGTATAGTCCATGGGATCGCAAAGAGTTGGACACAACTGAGCAACTCACACACACACAACTGCAGCCAGAACACCTGCACAAGTCCTCCCACACCCTCCTAAACTTTAACTGCACCAGCTTTATAGCACATTGATCCTAATATTTTCTGTCTCACCATTTGCTCTTTCCTTCCTACCCTCCTGCATCTACTTAGCTCATGTTTATAATGTTGATCTGTTCACTCCTGGTAACACCCTGAATTCTCAAGCTTTCTGTCCTTTTGTTCTACACTCAGAAGAAATCAGTGCTTGAGGAACCCAGTGATGTATCATTTCTGTATCTGCACTCTTGTTAAAATGCAGATTCTGACTCAGGAAATCCCAGGTGGGACTGAGGTTCTGTATTTTAACAAGTTCCTAGAGGCAGTTACAAAACACACTTTGAATTGGGAGGATGTAGGTGAGCATTTTTGAAAAGACTCAAATAGGATAGGTAGGTACAACGATTCTAATGTCAGTCTGCTTCTCAGTTGAACCCACGTCACTGCCTACTTCTGTTATCTCTGTGTAGAAACTTACCTTTATAGCATTCTGCATACATTCTCTAAAAGCTGTGTCACAGTTCCTTTCCTGCCCCCCTTTTTTTCAAGTCAGTCATTCTTCCTGTACCTCTGAAAATAGTGGTCCTTAACCTTCTTGCGTCAAGGCTGTATATTGTCACCCTGCTTATTTAACTTCTATGCAGAGTACATCATGAGGAACGCTGGGCTGGAAGAAGCACAAGCTGGAATCAAGATTTCTGGGAGAAATATCAATAACCTCAGATATGTAGATGACACTACCCTTATGACAGAAAGTGAAGAACTCAAAAGCCTCTTGATGAAAGTGAAAGAGGAGAGTGAAAAGGTTGGCTTGAAGCTCAACATTCAGGAAACAAAGATCATGGCATCTGGTCCCATCACTTCATGGGAAATAGATGGAAAAACAGTGGAAACAGTGTCAGACTTTATTTTTTGGGCTCCAAAATCACTGCAGATGCTGATTGCAGCCATGAAATTAAAAGACACTTGCTCCTTGGAAGGAAAGTTATGACCAACCTTGATAGTATATTAAAAAGCAGAGACATTACTTTGCCAACCAGGGTCCGTCTAGTCAAGGCAATGGTTTTTCCCGTGGTCATGTATGGTTGTGAGAGTTGGACTGTGAAGAAAGCTGATAGCCGAAGAATCGATGCTTTTGAACTGTGGTGTTGGAGAAGACTCTTGAGAGTCCCTTGGACTGCAAGGAGATCCAACCAGTCCATTCTAAAGGAGATCAATCCTGGATGTTCATTGGAGGGACTGATGCTGAAGCTGAAACTGCAATACTTTGGCCACCTCATGCAGCGAGTTGACTCACTGGAAAAGACTCTGATGCTGGGAAAGGTTGGGGGCGGGAGGAGAAGGGGACGACGGAGAATGAGATGGCTGGATGGCATCACCGACTCTGTGGACATGAGTTTGAGTGTACTCCGGGAGTTGGTGAAGGACAGGGAGGCCTGGCGTGCTGTGATTCATGGGGTCGCGGAGAGTCGGACACGACTGAGCGACTGAACTGAACTGAACCTTCTTGCACATTAGAACCACCTGGAAAATTTTAAAATTCCAATGTCTACCACACACTGGAACAAAATATTTTAAAATATGGCTGTGATTTCAAAAACTCACTTAGTGATGCCAAACTTGCAACTAGGTTTGAGATTCTCTATCAAAGTATATATAAAAAAAAACCCACAAATGATTGGATTTAAAAATGGGCGAGGGTGAGATGATTTGGGAGAATGGCATTGAAACATGTATATTATCATATGTGAAACGAATCGCCAGTCCAGGTTCGACGCATGATACAGGATGCTCGGTGCTGGTGCCCTGGGATGACCCAGAGGGATGGGATGGGGAGGGAGGTGGGAGAGGGGCTCAGGATGGGGAACACATGTACACCCATGGAGGATTCATGTCAATGTGTGGCAAAACCAATACAATATTGTAAAGTAATTAGCCTCCAATTAAAATAAATTAATTAATAATAAAAAAACACAACATTCAAAAAATGAAAAACAATTAAATAAAATAGGGCAAAGACCCAAGCAAACATTTTCCCAAAGAGCACATACATATGACCAACAGATACTTCAAAAGATGCTCAGTGTCACCAATCATTAGGGTATTACCAATCAAATCACAATGAGTTATCACCTCACATTTATTAGGGTGGCAACTTTCAAAAAAATGAGATAACAAATGTTGGCAAGGATATGAAAAAAAAAATCCGTTTTACACCGTTGTTAAAAATATGACTTGGTGTAGCCACTGTGAAAAACAGTATGGAGATTCCTAAAAAATTGAAAATAGAACTACCATATGATCCAACAATTCTACTTTTGGATATATATCCAAAGGAAATGAAATCAGTAGATATTTGTACTCTCAAGTTCACTAAGCATTATTCACAGTAGGAAAGATATGGAAACAACCAAGTTTATGTCAACGGATGAATGGATATAGAAAATGTACTACATAAACATTCACAAACACAGTAGAATATCATTTACCCTCAAAAAACCAAAAATCTTGACATTTGAAACAACATGGATGAATTTAGAGAACATGATACTAAGCAAAATAATCCAGACAAAGATAAACAAATACTGTATAGGATCACTTATGTGGAATCTTAAAAAAATGTGAGCTGATGGCAAAAATAAGTAGAGTGATGGTTGCCAGGGTTTGGGAGTTGAGAGGAAATAAAGAGATGTAGGTTGACCGATATAAGCTTTCTGTAAATGTATTGTATGACATGGTGACTGTAGTTAATAATACTGTATTATATACTTGAAATTTGCTAACAGAGTCAGTCTTAAGTATTCTCATCACAAAAATAAAGAAGGGTGACTGTGAGGTGATGGGTGTGTTAATTAACTTGATTGTGGGAATCATTTCATAATACATATATGTATCAGCTCATCACATTTTACATGTATTTAAATGCATGTAATTTTATTTGTCAAATATAACTCAGTAAACCTGGGGAAAAAGACAAAACTATCCTTTAAAAATCTCAAAAGAAATAAAACAATTTGTGTCAAGTGATGAATGAAGAGAAAAGAGCTGAACAAACCACAGAGAACCCATGGCTTAGATGGTGGGTAAAGGAGGAGGAACTGTTAAAAGAGAATAAAGGAGAAAGTCAGAGCTGTACTGGGAAATGTAAGGAGGAGATGCTATTGAAGAAGTCACTGGAATAAAATATTTCAAGAATAACAGCAGGTTTAGCAGTGTCACATCCTGTGGAGAGGTCAAGAAAGATGAGAATTTTAAAGAGGTCTTTGGATTGGCAAGAAAGAAGCCATTGGCGTATTCTACATGCTTGAAAATTTTCAGAAACAGAGTTGGAAGCTCTGCATAGTAGTGAGTTGCTGCTTTCTATAGAAGTCATTTCCCCACCTTTCCTTGATGATATATTTAAATGTAAAATTTGAGAGGTGGGGACAGAAAGAGAAGGATAGAAATTACTGCTTAAACATGAACTCTGGAGAAAACAAAAAGCGATCGTGATAGTCACTCAGTTGTGTCCGAGTCTCTGTGACCCATGGACGATAGCCCACCAGACTCCTCTGTCTATGGAATTCTCCAGGCAAGAATAATGGAGTGAGTAGCCATTCCCTTCTCCAGGCAATCTTCGTGACCCAGGGATCAAACCCGGGTCTCTTGCATTGCAGATTCTTTCCTGTCTGAGTCACCAAACTCTAGTGTCTGATAAACACGGAAAAATAAACATTTATTTATAATAAACATTTATAAAATGTTCTCATTTTATATGTAGTTTATGTGGATTCTGTTCTTTTACCATCATTAAAGTCTTCTGTGGTAAGCATTTGGGTTGAGAAAACAGCCTCAGTTGACCATCACATGGTCAGGAAGAGGCAGAATGGTGACCAGATGTTGGGACTTCAGTCGGGTTTCCATTAGGTGTGACTTTCTCCTGCCAACTTTCCAGAAAATAACAGGAGAAGCCATTGTGCTGCTATTATTGTGGCATGCACAGAAAATATTAGAAAAATGGTATGTTGACTTATTGTTTGAAGAAGAAATGAAATCAGAAATGGTGTCTGAAAGAAATGGTTGCATTTTTTCCTAGTATAGAAGGAAAAGGATGCTCACTCTCTTGCTGTCTTCTTTTCTTTCTAGGTCTCTTTCTGTTTCCCCTGCCCCCCCACCCCCGTTGTAGAGATATTCCATTCATAATATTAGATTTTTAATTTGTAAGTTAGATAAAAATGCGATATAATTTAAAAGATTGGTATAAAAGAAGCAAATATGTAAATTACTTCTCTAGGTTTCAGTTCAGATAAGGTGCTGACAAACGAGATGATGAAGAAAAATGTCTACCACAGGGTTACTTGACTAAAATTTGCATTATTGAAAGATGGTCATGTTATATTGTATTAACAAAATATAGCTCTTAACAAAACCGATCAATAAACCAACAAATAATATACAAACTTGGAAGGACATTTGAATGTTTTATGCTTAAAAAACATAAATAATAAGATGTTTTAGGGTATTTCAATCTTAAGACTTCACAAGATAATTCTTTTTTTTCTTAAAAGTAGACCAAGATGAAGTTACTATGAGATGTGGTTTTTGTTTGCTTATTTGACTAACTTCTTTTTGAAAAACTTGTCAAGGATGTGGTTAAATGTATGCTTCAGGGAAATTAAAAATTACTATAACTTTTAGATCTTAAATGGAACTTGGAAATGGTTGAACCTAAGAATGTAAAGTCCTGTAATGTTGAATATATGCTCTAATTCACTTGGTTCACTATTTTTGAAATGGTCATGTTTGTGAACTAATTTAATGTCATGTTTTTTGCAGTAATTTTCCCCCATTAAATAACTAAAACAATAATGTAGATGTTAGTAAAGTGAATATGGTGATTTATCAAATCTTTGTAACCATAATGTATAATAGAACAACAGTAGTATAATTTTTGTTATACAGTAAAAGTGATCAGAGCAATAAATAAAAATGCCAACTTGATAAAAATATTTCTGGGACCAACATATAAAAATAACCAGCTTACTCAGCATCATCATGATAGAATATACTTTCTAATTTTAAAAATATCTGATTATTACTCTTAATAAACTCATGTGATTTTTTTGAACAGACTTAGAAACATAAAAAAGATAGGTTGGGAACTCAAAGTTAGGAAGAAATTGGAAATCACATCTGTTGGACATCATTATAAATTCAGGGCCTTTTTACAATATGAAAGGCATTACATAATTCTTCAAAATTACTCAGCACCACAGTTATGAGTTAAGGCTTAAATCTAAAACTCTACCAAATCTTAATTTTACAGTCTTTTTATAGTAAGCACAAAGGAGTAGACCAATCTCTGGATATAGAATCTCAGGTTTCTTTAGAAGACATTCACATTCCCACATTGGATAGGATCATGAAGTATGTATGGCTCTAGTGCTGTTTTGGTTTTGCATATAATATCCTATAATGCACTAGTGCTAGTAGATTATCTATCGAAATTCAACCCAGAGAACCGTTAGGATTTTTAACAAGGACCTGGTTAAAGCAATTGGGCGTGCCTGCATGCTAAGTTGCTTCAGTCGTGTCTGACTCTTTGCAACCCTGTAGCCCATAGTCCACTAGGCACCTCTGTCCATGGCATTCTCCAGGTGAGAACACTGGGGTAGGTTGCTGTGCCCTTCTCCAGGGTATTAATCTCCTGCATTGACAGGCGGGTTATTTACCAATAGCGCTACCTGGGAAGCCCCAAAGCAATTGTAGGTGCTGGCTAAGCAAAGCCAAATTCTGTCGGGCAGGTAGTCCTGAAAGAAACATGATGAGCAAGCAGGTTAGAACCTCAAAAGCATAAGCTTAAGCTTGGAGTCTACATGAATTTCAAAGTCTATGAACAAATTTATATGAAAGACAAGTTAAGCAACTGCTTTTCAAATACTTGGTCTTTTCTACTTAAAGATTTTATGTTTTCCTTAATAAATTCTGAGTGAATCTTGCTGCAATACATGGACTTTAAAATACAGTTTTGGCATATTATGATTGCATTGGACATGCAGCAAACAAATTAGAGAAATTGGACATTTGGCATAAAGAAAGTGTATGCTGACTTCCACAAGAATATGACTCACTGAATCTACTGTATTGGGGGCCTTCTAGGTCAAAACCTAATGGTCCTAAAGAAAGGTCATTGAAATCTGTTCCCTTATCCCAGTGGTAAAGAAAACATTCATTCTGAACTAGCGTTATGAGTTAAAATATTAGAATCCTTTCAAAACTACAAAGTGTTAAAAATCACTTAATACTTAAAATTAGGGAAAGAGGGAAAGAGAGTCTGTGCTTTTCAAAAGAAAGAAAAAAAAAAACAAGACTTGAGGTTGAAAGGAAAATCCCACTTAAATACTTAGGCTTTAACTTTACAATAGTTTAAAGAGATATACATTTTTTTTTTTGGTGTAGTTTTTAAATTAATTTATTTTTTAATTGAAGGATAATTGCTTTACAGAATTTTGTTATTTTCTATCAAACCTTAACATGAATCAGTCATGCTGCTGCTGCTGCTGCTGTCACTTCAGTCGTGTCTGACTCTGTGTGACCCCATAGATGGAAGCCCACCAGGCTCCCCCATCCCTGGAAATCAGCCATAAGTATGCATATATACCCTCCCTTTTTGAACCTTCCGCCCATCTCCCTCCCCATCCCATGCCTCTAAGTTGATACAGAGCCCCAGTTTGAATTTCCTAAAACATATGGAAAATTCCTGTTGGCTATCTATTTTACATATGGTAATGTAAATTTCCATGATACTCTCTCCGTAATCTCACCCTCTCCTCCCCTCTCCCCATGTCCATAAGCCCGTTCTCTATGTCTGTTTCTCCATTGCTGCCCTGCAAATAAATTCTTCAGTACCATCTTTCTGGATTCTGTATATACGTGTTAGTATACAACTTTTATCTTTCTCTTTCTTACTTCACTCTGTATAATAGACTCTAGTTTCACCCACCTCATTAGAACTGATTCAAATGCATTCCTTTTTATGGCTGAGTAATATTCTATTATGCATATGTACCACCGTTTCTTTATCCATTCTTCTGTCAGTGGACATCTAGGTTGCTTTCATATTCTAGCTATTGTAAATAGTGCTGCAATAAGCAATGGGATACATGTGTCTTTTTCAATTTTGGTTTCCTCAAGGAATATGCCTAGGAGTGGAATTTCTGGGTCAGAGTCAGACACGACTGAAGTGACTTAGCAGAAGCAGCATGGTGGTTTTATTTCCAGTTTTTTAAGGAATCTCCATATTATTTTCCATAGTGACTATATCAATTTACATTTCCACCAACAGTGCAAAAGGGTTCCCTTTTCTCCACACTCTCTCCAGCATTTATTGTTAATAGTCTTTTTGATGATGGGCATTCTGGCCGGTGTGAGGTGATATTTCATTGTAGTTTTGATTTGCATTTCTCTAATAGTGAGCGATTTTGAGCATCTTTTCATATGTTTGTTAGTCAGCTGTATGTCTTCTTTGGAGAAATGTCTGTTTAGGTCTTTTTCCCACTTTTTGATTGGGTTGTTTGTTTTTCTGATAGAGATATTCATTTTTATTAGCATTTGGAAAATGTGTTGAAAATAGTTAAAGTGGAAGATTCCAAGACAGTATCATACATGAATAGGCTGAAAGTATTTCTGCCAGAGTTTTAGGAGTTGAATAAAGAGAGATTACGTATTTCTGTAGCCTGGTCAAATCTGTAAATAAATGGTTTTCTACAAATATTTCTACTTCAAAGCTAAGAAATGCATAATTTGAAATAAAAAATGTGAATCCACATTAAGAAATATATTTTAGTATTTTATATACCATATTAAGATTAAAGAGAGATATAGATTGATGTATCCATAGACAGATTACAAAAATGTCAGATGGAGTCTAAATGATGGTTTATGAATGGTCTTTTCTTATGGTCTATTCATATGCAGAATCATGACTCATTTACTAATACAAGTGATTCATATGCTATTTCAAATCCTATAGAGTTTCAGTAAAGCATTAAGATTAGTTTTTCTGTATTCTTGAATGAGATGACCTGAAACCTTTTGAACATAATAATAGGAATGCTTTAAAATCAGTATTTTTCACATATGTTTACATGCTTCTATAGTAGAGGGATTATAGCTGTTCTTAAACCCTTAAAGAGGGAAGAATATCTGATTACAATAATGGCTAAGACATAATGTTCCCCAAAAAAATCTCTCATATGTAAGTTAAAGGAGATTTGGAAAGTCTCTGTACAAATTAAATTGCTTGATACATTTTTATTGCGTGCTTATTATTTACCCAGCAGCGTGCTAAACTCTGGAAATAAAAGATAATTACCATTTAGACATTTTAAAGAGTTCCTAGTCAAATTGGGAAGGTAAGCATGAAACCAAAAAATTTTCAATACAATGTGGTAAATCCTCTTACAAATACATTCTCTGAACTTGAGCATTCAAGGGGAGTAAATTGAGATAGGCAGAAAAGAAGATTTGAATAGTGAGGCATGTTCACAATAGAAATGTTCCAGTATTACATACTCATCCTTCATGGGGCCTGTGTGTACTAGAAGGAATAAAACAGCAATGGTTTTTCTTGTATTTCAGTGTGGTTAACAAATGTGATCTTGTTTTCCTAGATAGAAATAGAAATGTTTATTTTATCTATGAGCAACTTGTACGTTGGGGTTAAAGATAAGATTCATTTTATCCTTATTCCAGTTTGTGAAAATCTGTACCTACTTAGGAACAGCATCAACTATTAAACAATGACCTCTTACATGTGATAGACTTCTTGACCTTCTTAGCTAGGCAGTGAAATGATGCTTATTATATGAAATAGAAATAATAGCCATAATATATAATATTTATCATGTGCTTATTTTGTGTGAGGCTCTTTGCAGTTAACTTTATATGTATTACCTTATCCTTCCCCCATAAGAATTCTCTGAAGTAGATAAAAATGTTATTTTCATTTTCCAGATGAGAAAACAGAAGTGGAATGGTTATTTAATCTATTTAAAGTATCACACTTAGGAAGTGATGTTGTTGGGACTGAAATTCAGGTTTACCTGATAAGGCCTGTGTCCTTAGCCACTGTACTAGATTTAATATAAGTGAACTCTGAAGCAGAAGGCAAAGTATAGACAAAAATGACAACTTTAATACAAAGTCTCTAATTGAACAAGACTTGTGGAATTAAAAAATAAGAATTAAAAAAGCCAAATAGCTTGGATTTCAAGGAAAACATTTTTCTTCCCTCGAAACATTCTCTTGTGTTTATATTGTGTTCTCTTTTTGTTTAGCTTTAGAGAATTTTTCTAATTAGCACTGATTCTCCTATTGTCTGTCATATGAGAACATAGAGAGTACTGTTGGTAGTGGCTCATGGAGTGATAAGCACCTATCAAATTTCTCTAAATGTTGGAGAGAAAACCAAGACTGAGGTCTAATTTTCTTGGCATTTTGTTCTATTATTCTATTTTCAGAAGAAAATTCTAAACAATATTTGCCATCTCTCTAACTCATTATAATGACAAATTGGTTTAGAGGGAAATATTTATTCTTTATTCTAAGACATCTGGATAAGAATGATAAGTAAACATTTCTCTATAATGGTATTAATATTTAAACAGGATTTCATCTCATTAGATAAAAATTTTGATAGAAGTATACAGGTGTTTTTATGCCCTTAACATTATTTTTCCTTTTGTACCTTTTATTTTTACTTGAAACTGTGAATTTTCTTTGTATTGAAAATACTCAAAGGCTCCTCTGGTTAAGTCTTCTGCATTTAGTCAGTTCAATAGTGTTCTGTTTTGCAGATAAACCCACTGAGGCCTTAGTGGTTGAGAAATTTTTTCACGGTCCTGCAACTTGCAAACAGTATCATGGGGCTTTACCATCAGTCTGTAGTTTCCAAAGTTTCAGAAAGTCATTTCCCCACAAAAAATTAAGTTAAAATGTAAAAAATACTCTGGCTTTATATAATATGGGTTTTTCAAAGAGGACAATATTTCTTTTCAGTACTGTACAGAGAAATGGTTCTGTAACAATTAGTTTTAACTGGCACTAAATTTGAAAATAATTCTTAGCTCTATTTCTAGGAGGAATATCTCACTGATTTTTGTAAAACCTGGCAGTTAGCACCACACACCCTCAACCACAATCACAAAAAACTAACCAATCTAATCACATGGACCACAGCCTTGTTTAACTCAATGAAACTATGAGCCATGCCACGTAGGGCTACCCAAGACAGATGGGTCATAGTGGAGAGTTTTGACAAAGCATGGTCCACTGGAGAAGGGAAGGGAAAACCACTTCAGTATTCTTGCCTTGACAACCCCATGAACAGTATGAAAAGGCAAAAAGGTAGGACACTGAAAGATGAACTCCCCAGGTTGGTCAGTTCCCAATATGCTACTGGAGATCAGTGACATCATCTCTTACTCCAGAGAGAATGAAGAGATGGTGGCAAAGCAAAAACAACATACAGTTGTATATGTGACTGGTGATGGAAGTAAAGTCCGATGCTTAAAGAGCAATATTGCATAGTAATTTGGAATGTTAGGTCCATGAATCAAGGCAAATTGGAAATGGTCAAACAGGAGATGGCAAGAGTGAACATCAACATTTTAGGAATCAGTGAACTAAAATGGACTGGAATGGGTGAATTTAACTCAGATGACCATTATATCTACTACTGTGGGCAAGAATCCCTTAGAAGAAATGGAGTAGCCATCAGAGTCAACAAAAGAGTCCAAAATACAGTACTTGGATGCAGTCTCAAAAATGACAGAATGATCTCTGTTTGTTTCCAAGGCAAACCATGTAATATCACAGTAATCCAAGTTTATGCCCCAACCAGTAATGCTGAAGAAGCTCAAGTTAAATGGTTCTATGAAGACCTACAAGACCTTCTTGAACTAACACCCAAAAAAGATGTCCTTTTCTTTATAGAGGACTGGAATGCAAAAGTAGGAAGTCAAGAAACACCTGGAGTAATGGGCACCTTTGGGCTTGGAGAACAGAATAAAACAGGACAAAGGCTAACAGAGTTTTGCCAAGAGAATGCACTGGTCATAGCAAACACCCTCTTCCAACAACACAAGAAAAGACTCTACGCATGGACATCACAAGATGGTCAATACCGAAATCAGATTGATTATATTATTTATAGCCAAAGATGGAGAAACTCTATACAGTCAGCCAAAACAAAACTGGGAGCTGACTGTGGCTCATATCATGAACTCCTTACTTCCAAATTTAGAGTTAAGTTGAAGAAAGTAGGGAAAACCACCAGACCATTCAGGAATGACCTAAATCAAATTCCTTATGATATACAGTTGAAGTGACAAATGGATTCAAGGGATTAGATCTGATAGATAGAGTGCCTGAAGAACCTTGGACAGAGGTTTGTGACATTGTACAGGAGGCAATGATCAACACCGTCCCCATGGAAAAGAAATGTAAGAAGACAAAGTGGCTGTCTGAGGAGGCCTTACAAATAGCTGTGAAAAGAGGAGAAGTGAAAGGAAAAGGAAAAATGAAAGATATACCCATTTGAATGCAGAGTTCCAGAGAATAGCAAGGAGAGATAAAGCTTTCCTCAGCGATCAATACAAAGAAATAGAAGAAAACAATAGAATGGGAAAGACTAGAGATGTCTTCAAGAAAATTAGAGATACCAAGGGAACATTTCATGCAAAGATGGGCTCAATAAAGGACAGAAATGGTATGGACCTAACAAGAGGTGGCAAGAATACACAGAAGAACTCTACAAAAAGATCTTCACGACCCAGATAATCATGATGGTGTGATTACTCACCTAGAGCCAGACATCCTGGAATGCGAAGTCAAGTGGGCCTTAGGAAGCATTACTACGAACAAAGCTAGTGGAGGTGATGGAAATCCAGTTGAGCTATTTCAAATCGTATAAGATGATGCCATGAAAGTGTTGCATTCAATATGTTATTAATTTGGAAAACTCAGCAGTGGCCACAGGACAGGAAAAGGTCAGTTTTCCTTCCAACCCTAAGAAAGGCAAAGCCAAAGAATGCTCAAACTACCACACAATTGCACACATCTCACACGTTAGTAATGTTCAAAATTCTCCAAGCCAGGCTTCAGCAGTACATGAACCTTGAACTTCAGATGTTCAAGCTGGATTAGAAAAGGCAGAGGGACAAGAAATCAAATTGCCAATATCCCTTAGATCATCGAAAAAGCAAGAGAGTTCCAAGAAAATATCTCCTTCTGCTTTATTGACTATGCCAAAGCCTTTATGTGGATCACAACAAACTGTGGGAAATTCTGAAAGATATGGGAATACCAGACCACCTGACCTGCCTATTGAGAAATCTCTATGCAGGTCAAGAAGTGACAGTTAGAGCTGGACATAGAACAACAAACTGGTTCCAAATCAGGAAAGGAGTACGTCAAGGCTGTATATTGTCACCCTGATTATTTAACTTATATGCAGAGTACATCATGAGAAATTCTGGACTGGATGAAGCATAGCTGGAATCAAGATTGCTGGGAGAAATATCAATGACCTCAGATATGCAGATGACACCACACATATGGCAGAAAGTGAAGAAGAACTAAAGAGCCATTTGATGAAATTGAAAGAGGAGAGTGAAAAAGTTGGCTTAAATCTCAACATTCAGAAAATAAAGATCATGGCATCTGGTCCCATCACTTCATGACAAATAAATGGGAATTAGTGGAAAAAGTGACAGACTTTATTTTGGGGGACTCCAAAATCACTTCAGATGGTGACTGCAGCCATGAAATTAAAAGACTTACTCCTTGGGCGAAAAGTAATGACCAACCTATACAGCTTATTAAAAAGCAGAGACATTGCTTTATAAACAAATGTCTGTCTAGTCAAAGCCATGGTTTTCCAGTAGAGAAATCCAACTTAATCTGGCTTAAACACAAAGGAATTTATCAGCCAGGACATGAACTGGCTTCAAGCATGGATGAACAATGCATACAACAGTGCATACAATGATGTCTGAAACCTTTCTCTTTCCATCTCTTGGTTCAGCTTGCATCTGGGTTGGCTTCTTTCTCAGAATGGTCTCTACATGAGGCATGATGATGGCCAGGTTCTCATCTGTCTAGATTAGACACCCCCAGAGCTTTCATTTTCCATGGTTTTCCATGGTTGTCACATTCATATATGAATGTGAGAGTTAGACTATAAATAAATCTGATTCCTGAAAAGCTGATGCTTTTGCATTGTGGTGTTGGAGAAGACTCTTGAGAGACCCTTGAACAGTAAGGAGATCTAACCAGTCCATCCTAAAGGAAATCAGTCTTGAATATTCATTAAGAACTGAAGCTGAAGCTGAAACTCCAATACTTTGGCCACCTGATGGAAAGAACCAGCTCATTTGAAAAGACCCTGATTCTGGAAAAGATTTAAGGTGGGAGGAGAAGCAGATGACAGAGGATGAGATCATTGGATGGCATCACCGATTCAATGGACATGAGTTTGAGTAAACACCAGGAGTTGGTGATGGATAGGGAGGCCTTGTGTGCTGCAGTCCATGGGGTCACAAAGAGTCGGACACAACTGAGCAACTGAACTGACCCCTCCGTTTTATGACTTTTTATCAAGCACCTCAACCTCAATTGTCCATAAAGTGGATTTCTTTTCCTATGGGATCTGGTGAGTTCAAGTTCTGGTGGCCTGTACCCATAGTGTTTTGAATGATGGAGACTGGGTTATGTAGCAGACTTCTGTTTTTGCCTGACTAGCATCTTCTGGTGAGTCTTCATGACAACTTTATTTTCTTTGGGCAACTGTCTACTCTTCATTCTAAATTGCTCAGTTCTGCCTCAGATCCAAGCCAAACCTTCCACAACTTTCATTGTGCATCTTCCCTATGATTTTTTGGGGGAAACTGTTGGAAAATGAAAGCTCTGGGGGTGTCTAATCTAGACAGATGAGAACCTGGCCATCATCATGCCTCATGTAGAGACCATTCTGAGAAAGAAGCCAACCCAGATGCAAGCTGAACCAAGAGATGGAAAGAGAAAGGTTTCAGACATCATTGTATGCACTGTTGTATGCATTGTTCATCCATGCTTGAAGCCAGTTCATGTCCTGGCTGATAAATTCCTTTGTGTTTAAGCCAGATTAAGTTGGATCTCTCTACTTCTTGATGATGGTTTTATTTCATGTAATATTTCATGAGGGTGACTATGGTAATTCTTAGATAACTTAGCAACTAAGAGAAAGTAGCTTTAGGTCCTCGGTAACAATAGAAACATCAAGCTTAATCAGTGCAGTGCTGAAAAATATCTTGAATTATTAACTGTGGAATTATTTGTACTGAAGTTGGCTTAGAGACAGTGTCAGATATCCACACACAGAAGGCAGGTATCAATTTCTGTGGCAAAGGAAAAGACTGTCTGGTCCCCAAACTACCTTATCTATTCATTAGTCTTTGACACCTTAAAATTATTTGGATCTTCATGATTTAAGGAAATGTTCAGTGTGCAGAGATGGTACACTGACTTGAATTTTTACTGGTATAGACATGACTAATATGGTGTCAACTACTACTTATAATATTCTTCCATGTGTATCACCTGCAAAAACCCTCACAATAACCTGGAGAGCATAAATCTTACCTGTGTTTTGTGAGTTAGGAAACTAAGAAGCAAAGTAAATTCTTCAAAGTTACATTGCTAATAAAAATTTGTTTTCTGAATATTTAAGAGTCCTCCTGCACATTCCCCTCCCCACTCCCATTATTAAGAAACCTGACACAAGCAGGGCTGCTAAATCTGAAGGAGAAGTTTTGGGCAGTGAATTCTTGGTTTTGTAAGAAATTGTTGCTTTGAAATGAGAAAATCTCTTAGAAAGGAAGATTGAGTATTTCTGAGACAGCATTATCAATTTCCTAAACTTACCCAGGACCAGCCATGGCTCAGATGGAATTCTGAGGGTGAGGATTTAGGACATGCAGGGTTGGAATTTAAATGTCTATATAAATTCTCTTTTAGATAGCCATCCTTCAGGTTTCAAGATAATTAGTTCTTACAGTCTTGTGAAATCTGTTTATGTTTTCTAAAATTGAGAAATATTGTCCTTTAAAATGCCTGGTAATATGTGTAGAAATAGGAAAAATCAATTCATTTTTGTTTGTTGAAATTTTATGAGCCTCCAGGAGACAATTTTCTGCTTTGCACTAGACTCCGAAAACAGGATCTGCTTGTGACAGGGAAAGAACATAATGGCAGCAGTGTCGCACCTTCTTTGTAGGATGATTATAATAATTAGTGCCAGTCAACAGAGACAGCTCTCCTGGGAGAGAAGCTATTGGAGGTGCTGTTGCCTGAAAACTTGCGCTAGCAAGTTTAGATCTGTATAAGATGGAATGCACCTGTGTTGCTGCTGCTGCTGCTGCTAAGTCACTTTAGTCGTGTCCGACTCTGTGTGACCCCATAGACGGAAGCCCACCAGGCTCCCCTGTCCCTGGGATTCTCCAGGCAAGAACACTGGAGTGGGTTGCCATTTACTTCTCCAGCACCTGTGTTAGGTATACACAAATATTATCACAGTGATTGACTCATGCTAACCCATGCACAGCTTATGCCCCATGTGGTTTTCCTCAGGCAAAGTTGAAACACAAGGGAGAGATAATAGTGAATGAAAATATCTCAGGTAACATTTAGGTATTTTGCAGTATAACTTTGCTCACTGTATACAGTATAATTTCTGAGAGACTTAGATCTATTTGTGGTTCACAATAAATTTGGGTGAAATTCTACTGTCCTTCCTTCTTTTTAATAGAATGAAGTTAAGAATATGCTTGAAAACAGGAAAACCAGGGAACAAGCTTTCTGTTTACATAGAAAGATTTATGATGAGGTTGGGAATTTGAACAGGGCAGTAGGAAAAGTGTAGTATCATTTTATATCTATTTAGTCTGATATTAATCTCCATTTAAAAATCTTTGTTGTACATGGCTCATCAATCTATAAATGGGGTTTAATGGGAGTTATAATTTTTTACATAAAAAAGATCTAAAATAAAATTAGGAGTTTTAGAAGCAGTAAAACAGAATTTGAGACCCATTGCGTCAATCATTAGCTGGGTAAATGGGGTCAAAATAGTTTATTCTTTGAGGAGCAACCTTTATATCTATAAACTGAGGGAGTACAAATAAATGATCTTTAAAATTCTTTCCAGTGTGAGTATCTGTGTTTCAATGAGTAAAAGGTGAAAGGCAACATGTCAATCATAGTTCATAAAGGACTTATAGGAATAAAATGCAAGACCAGAGGAATGATTTTTTTTTTCTTTCATTGTAACTAAGGAATCTTTTGGGAGATTTTAGCTCCCACAATATATTTTTAATATATGAGCTGGATGTATGTTACCTATTTGTAAAAACTCGTGATAATGTTTTGAACCACCAATAAACAAATCAGGTTTAAAGATTAATAGTGATGAGCTAACTTGACTGAGTGCTTAATGTATTCCAGACCTGAGCTAGGTGCTTTGCTGCATGATTACTTTTACTTTCACAGAAATCTATGAGATACAAATATTAGTACCCTCATGGACTTGGACAAAAATATTAAAGAAAAGGTTTTGCTTTGTTAGGAGGAAGATCTTTTGGTTTCTTTCTTTTCCTAATGCATCATTTAGCTTAAAGTGCAAGGAAAACCAAAAACAAGAAAGGCATAGACTGAGTCATATTCGAAAGGACATTTCTTCTGGACAAGATGGCTTAGTTCATATTCCAGTGCAATACAAACTTCAAATCCATAGCAATGATAGATAAAATATAAAAATAGAAAGATAAAACATAACAGACAAATCAAGTAAATATCTCCATGGACTAGAAACAAAAGAATTACAGAGAGATTAAGCCACCTGCAACTTGTTGGGATCTGAGTCCAAAAAATTTACGTGAGAAGCCAGATTTTTCAGGGAAATTAACATTAGAAAGAGATTTTTGTGAGACTACAGACTAAAACCAACTTCACTGAAAAAGCCAAGGGTTGGGTGACTCCCAACATTTTCCCCACTGACCTGGCCCAAATTTCCTACCTCATCATAAATGAGGAATAATAAATGGTGGCTCAGAAAGTTGACCTGTTGTTTGGGACCGCAGCTCTGTAGGTAGTTGTGGACCTGCCTGTCACCCTGCAACCAGGCACTAACAGCAGACCTTCTTCCTCTACCCCAACAACCATATCTAAGATGTTTCATACAGTTTTTTGGAAAAGGAAATCTATAGTGCCATTGTAAGAGAAAACTGCAAAACTGACCTAGAGGAGTATGTGGATAGGGAGAAAGAAGTAAAACTAAGCCCAAAATCAAAAGACACATGACCATAGCTTAAATTAAAAAATGGGTCTTCACTTAAAATTTCAAAATGCTAGTTAATGATAAGAATTACTAACAAAATGAACAACAAGTAATTGAATTTATTCCAGATGAAAGTAATTTTATAGAAAATATGGCCAAATAATTCAAATAAGTATGTTTAGAATACTCATAAAGGTGCATATCAATTTTACTTAGGTAAAAATGACACAGAACATGCACGTAAAAAATGTATACACATATAGACATATGAGAAAGGACAATAGCTTTGACTTCTCCATTCTGAAAGGAGAAATAGATGCTATAAACAAATTATAAAAAGCAACAACAACAACAAAACATGGATGGGAGAAGATCTTTGTAGTAGATTGAGAGGAATAATTAGGTTTCCCAATATATAATCAACTTCTAAATTAAGGAAAAAAAAATGACAAAGCACCAGAGTAGAAAATAAACATTTATACAATAGACATTTTACAAAAGAGGGAAGTGATTATCAGTAAACATTTCCAAAGTTCGGCATTATGGTGACCAGGGAAATGTGAATTAAAATAATAATAAAATATCATTTTGACTAAGTACGGTCAGAAACTTGAAAGCATGACTGTGTCAATTGTGGAAGATGAGGAAAACTGAGGACTGTCTAACATTGCTGCTTGCTGTGTAAATAGGTCCACTCCTTTTAAAGAGCAACTTTTAGAAGAGCTGATAATTTGAATGTGCTAAATCCTCATGAGTTCACTTTGTATAGAAATTCTTGCATTTTTATAAGGACACATAACAGCTATGGCAGCTGTATCATCAACAGTAATAGTAGCACCTACAGTTAGAAGTAAAATAACTCTGTACTTTTCAAATTTGAATTCACATGCAAACTAAGGGGTCTCCTGTTAAAGTCCATTTTCTGATACAGTGGTCTAGGGTGAAGCTTGAGAGTCTACATTTCTCACAAGCTCCAAGCTGAGGCTATTTATTCCTGGACCATAAGTTGATAGCTTACCTGGTGGCTCAGATGGTAAAGAATCTGCCTGCAATGCAGGCATTTGATCAAAACTGGGGTTTGATCCCTGAATTGGGAAGATGCCATGGAGACAGGAATAGCAACCCATTATAGTATTCTTTTCTAGCCTGGAGAATTCCATGGACAGAGGGGCCTGGTGGACTACAGTCCACAGGGTCACAAAGAGTCAGGCATGACTGAGCAACTAACACACAATTGAGGGCTTAGACATGTGGGGGAATGTTACAGAAAAAATGGAAATGACTTACATGCTTATCAACAGAAATTAGAATAATTTTTGGTTTATGAAGTGGAATGTGACCCAGTACTCAAGAGGAATAACTTGTTGAAGGAAAGAGCAAGTTGCAGAATGGGATGAACATCATAACCATTTATCGTTGAAGTACACAAAACAATGTTATGTATTATTTATTAATACACATAGACAATAGTGGCTTATACAGTTTCATAGGGATAATAATCCCTATTTTCTAGCCAAAGATTAGTGCTGAGGGAGATGGGGGGCAGTGTATAAGGAAAAGATGGGAACAGAGAGAGTTAGGCAGGGAGCTTTGTATCTTTAGTGCCTTATTTTTTACAAAAGAAAAAAAATGATGCAATTATTATAAAATATTATTTGAGTTTAAGGTACCATTAATCTTTACATTTTTCAGTATATTTATTTATAAAGAAAGTAGAAGAAAGGATCAAAGGGGAAAAGGGAAGGATTTCTGAGGAAAGAGGGTCAGTCAGGGCTGAAGATTCCAATAAAGAAAGCGGAGATTTGCTGAAAGTAACTTCTGGGGCGAGAAGGATTTGAGGAATAATATGAAGAAAAATAACTTTAAAGTTTCCCCTCTGTGTTACACAATACCACACATTAGCTCAGTAAATACTTAGAGCAGACACCCACAAATGAAAAATGTGTTAAAATTTATGTCTATCAAAAGTTTATCAGATCTAAAATACCTAAAGATTCAGACTATAAAATTAATTTCTATAGAATGAACAAAAATATTTTCTGTGGCAGGAAGAAAAACTTTCACAGTTTTCAAGTATAGTAGCTCTAGTAAATTTAAACCAAAACATTTTAAAAAGTGCTACTTTTGTATATTTAATGGAGAGGTTGAGAATAATTATCTCCAGAGGTTATATAAGCTAAAGATCTATAAAGATTAAATATAGTCATGTTTAATCCATTCATATTTAGTTCACAGTAGACACAAAAAGCAATAGCCATGACTTTTCACAAACCTCTTAGTTCTGCAATCAAAGATTAGAAACAAAGAGGCAATTCTTACTGTCTTATGGATATTCAGGGGGTCCTAGGCCATCTATTTAATATTAATATATATAATCTCTTCAGATATGTGAGAGGTTTTTTTTCTTTTGTATACTGTTCTTGCTATTGATCTTAGTTCATTTAAACGCTAATATTATCTAGAACAGATGCATGTGTGTATACTTTGTTTCGCAAGCCCTGTTAATGGGTCTTCATTTTTGTTGCTGTTCTTCATCTCTTTGCTTTCCAAGGGACTCTCAAGAGTCTTCTCCAACACCACAATTCAAAAGCATCAATTGTTCGGCTCTCAGCCTTCTTTATGGTCCAACTCTTTGACTGTACAGACCTTTGTTAGCAAAATGATGTCTCTGCTTTTTAATACTGTCTAGATTGGTCATAGCTTTTCTTCCACAGAATAAGCATCTTTTAATTCTATTGCTTCAGTCAGTGTCTTGGAGCCCAAGAAAATATAGTCCGTCACTGTTCTCATTGTTTCGCTATTTGCCATGAAATGATGGGACCTGATGCCATGATCTTCATTTTTAAATGTTGAGTTTTAAGCCAACTTTTTCACTCTCCTCTTTCACTTTCATCAAGAGGCTCTTTAGTTCCTCTTCACTTTCTGCCATAAGGGTGGTGTCATCTGCATATCTGAGGTTATTGATATTTCTCTCGGCATTCTTGATTCCAACTTGTGCTTCATCCAACCCAGCATTTTGCATGATGTACTGTCCATTTAAGTTAAGTAAGCAAGGTGACCATGTACCGCCTTGGCATCCTCCTTTCCCAATTTGGAAAACTGGTTTCCAACAGTCCATTGTTTCATGTCCAGTTCTAACTGTTGCTTCTTGACCTGCATACAGGTTTCTCAGGAGGCAGATGGGGTGGTCTGGTACTCCCATATCTTTAAGAATTTTCCACTGTTGTGATCCACACAGTCAAAAACTTTAGCATAGTCAATGAAGCAGATGTAGATGTTTTTCTCTAATTCCCTTGCTTCATTTTTAATTGATCCCTAAAAACTATTGTATGGTGGTATTGGACCAGATATTGAATGAGACCAAATCTTACTCAATATTAGAGAATAATCATTGAATGTAATTGTAAATCCAGAGTTGGTCTGAACATGGGCATATCTGACATATGAATATATTACAGTTTTCCATATAAAAACAACCAATAGAAGATTTCTGTATTCAGATACTTATGTATATATACACATATGTATATACATCATTATTATGAGGAATTGGCTCACATGATTTTAGAGGATGAAAAAAGTAGGAAAAAATGAGACGTTCCAGCTCTAGCAGTGAGTCAGAACAAAAGGGGGAATTCCTACTTTTTCTGCCTTTGGTTCTATTTAGTTCCTCAAAATACCCACCTATATTGGGGAAGGAAATCTGTTTTCCTGAGTCCATTGATTCAATTGCTAATCTCACCCAGAAAATGGTCACACACATCCAGAAATACTGTCTAATCAGGATACCCCATGGCATGTAGGGTATAATCACAGTGAATATTCCAGGTCCTACCATGTGACCCTGAAGTAACTGGGAATCAGCAGACCTGAGAAATGAGGACGTAGAGTAGTGAGAAGAAAGGTGCTTGGAAAGAGAGAGCCACAAATAAGAATGTTATTTGTGAAGAATAACATTCCTAATTAAAAAAAAAAAAATAACTAGGATGAGCCTAGGGAAAAATTTGAAGAATGAAAAAAATTTCACTCTCAAGCTTTGTTAGCTGTTTTATTTTTCTTAATTCCTTCCAACACCTATTCCAGACTACCAAGGCTCTCAGTGTTTCTGACCACCTAGTAGCTCCCTTCAGCTTTCCACAGCCTTATGCAGGGGATATCTCACTCAGGCTTACCCTCTTAACTTATGAGCCATTTTCTTGAATATTCTTGTGTTCAATAGCCAAAAAGATAAATACCGTTGTTTATGGTTTCAGAGTTCTCCTAAAAAACTGATTCTGACACTCAATTCAATGTAGGGGAGGGGTTTTCTCAACACAATCCCCCCGCCTCCCCCTCCTTCTCCTGCCAGCAATGCTCTGACAGCACCTGGATGTTATACAATTCAACTCAGTTCTAACAGCATCTACCCAAAGAGAGCATCCAATGGCTTGGGTGAAAGCCTCACTCCCACCAGACTGCCTCACTTCAGTTGCTGATCATAAGTCCAGGTTGTTAACTGTGCTTCTGAACAAATGGCTGTAAATCAAAGGTTCACATGACCCCTCCCTTGGGTTTGATTAATTTGTTCAAGTGGCTCACAGAACTCAGAAAACCAGTTTACTCACAGGATTACTTGTTTATAACAGGATATTGAAAGGTATGACTCAACAGTCATATAAAGAGATGTATGGGGTGAGATTGTGATGAACACAAGAGCATCTGTAGGGTCCAGTGTGATGGCATGTTGGGAGCATTCTGGTTCCCCAAATTGAAAACTCCCCAAACCATTTCCTTTGGGCCATTTATGGAGGCTTCATTTCTTAGGCGTGATTGACTCAACACAACCCCTCTTGCCTCCTAGGAAATCAGAGGGTGGGATTGAGAGTTAAAGCTTCTGTTTATGGTTGGTTTCTCTAACCAGCTATCATTCCTCCTTACCCCCACCTTCCAGGGATCTCCAAAAGTTACCTCATTAACATAAGACCAGTTTTAATGGAAAAGGGCTTCCTATGCATTACCGAGAACTGGGCTTCCCTGGTGGCTCAGAGGTTAAAGTGTCTGCCTCCAATGCGGAAGACCCAGGTTCGATCCCTGGGTCGGGAAGATCCCCTGGAGAAGGAAACGGTAACCCACTCCAGTATTCTTGCCTGGAGAATCCCATGGATGGAGAAGCCTGGTAGGCTACAGTCCACGGGGTGGCAAAGAGTCGGACATGACTAAGTGACGGAACGGATGCATAACTGAACTGAACTGAACTGATGCATAACAAGGCACCTATTCCACCTTCATGCCTTTGAAGTGATTTCAGGAACTGAGGACAAGAAACCAAAGATACTCTTGTTGCTCTTACTACTCAGGAGATACCAAGGGTTTTGGGAATTGAGACCTAGGATTTTTGGATGAAGATCAAATGCATATATTTGGTTATCTGAATGACTGAATATATATTTTTCATAATCCACAATATTGCACTGGTTATTAACACAAGCAAAGCAGTGGAGCAGCAAGGCCAAATGAAATGTCATATTGGCTTCCACTCACTAGCAACTTCGGCCAAGTGCTTCACCTTTTTGAACTCGGTTCAGTTTAGTTCTGTTGCTCAGTTGTGGCCGACTCTTTGTGACCCCATGGACTGCAGCATGCCATGCTTCCCTATCCATCACCAATTCTCAGAGTTTACTCAAACTCATGTCCATTGAATCAGTGATGCCATGCAACGATCTCATCGCCTGTCGTCCCCTTCTGCTCCCGCCTTCATTCTTTCCCAGCATCAGGGTCTTTCAAATGAGTCAGTCCTTCGCATCAGGTGGCCAAAGTATTGGAGTTTCAGCTTCAACATCAGTCCTTCCAATAAATACCCAGGACTGATTTCCTTTAGGATGGACTGGTTGGATCTGCTTGCAGTCCAAGGGACTCTCAATAGTCTTCTCCAACACCACAGTTCAAAAGCATCAATTCTTTGGTGCTCAGCTTTTTTTATAGCCCAACTCTCACATCCATACATGACTACTGGAAAAACCATAGCTTTGACTTCAGATCTTTATTGACAAAGTAAAGCCTCTGCTTTTTAATAGTCTGTCTAGTTTGGTCATAACTTTTCTTCCAAGGAGCAAGCGTCTTTTAATTTCATGGCTGCAGTCACCACTTGCAGTGATTTTGGAGCCCTCCAAAATAAAGTCTGTCACTGTTTCCACTGTTTTCCCATCTATTTGTCATGAAGTGATGGGACCAGATTCCGTGATCTTTGTTTTCTGAATGTTGAGCTTCAAGTCAACTTTTTCACTCTCTTCTTTCATCAAGAGGCTCTTTAGTTCTTCTTTGCTTTCTGCCATAAGGGTGGTGTCATCTGCATATCTGAGGTTATTGATATTTCTCCTGGCAATCTTGATTCTAGCTTGTGCTTCATCCAGCCCAGATTTCAAACTCAACTGTCTCATTATTAAAACAATCTTATGATGCTATTGCCTATTCATCCTGTTCATGAGGTTTTTGTGGCAAGAATAGTAGAGTGGCTTTCCATTCCCTCCTCCAGTGGTCCATGTTTTGTCAAAACTTTTCACTGCGACCCATCTGTCTTGGGTAGCCCTGCATGTGATGGCTCATAGCTTCATTCAGTGACACAAGCCCTTTTGCCTGCACAAAGCAGTGATCCATGAAGGGGGAAAGACCCTGATGTTGGGAAAGATGGAAGGCAAAAGGGGAAGGGGGCAGCAGAGGATGAGATGGTTAGATAGCTTCACTGACTCAATGGATGTGAATTTGAGCAAACTCAGAGATAGTGAGGGACAGGGGAGCCTGGTGTGCTGCAGTCCATGAGGTTGCAAAGAATCAGACACGACTGAGCAGTTGGACAACAACAGCAAATGATGCCATTGAATGCTGATCTGTACCTGCAGTTGACAAGTGCTTTAATTATTATAACAGCCTATGAGATAACCATTATCTATACTGTAAGGTGAGGAAACTGGTGCTTAGAAAAGTCAAAGTAACTTGTCCAGGGTCACAGAACTTGTAAATGGCTGAGCAGCCTGAATCCAAACTCTGTGCTCATAATCTTCCCATTCTTTACTGTCTACATTTCTTTATTCCACAAGGAAAATGTTCCTTAACAAATTTTCATGAATCAATATGACTAAGGGACATTGAAAGAAATTATCTTAAAATATTTAAGGGAATGTGGATTTAAAAAAAAATTAAGCTAAGAGTTCTCAAATCCTTTACTATGGTAGTATATAGTGTTTTCCATTAGGAAGAAAATACTGTGCATGGTATTCTCCAAACTCATTTTGATTATAGAAGCTTTTTTTTTTTTCCTGAAAATCACTTGAGGCTTATGTTCTATAAATATGCTTTGTAAATCACTACACTGGAAAATTCCTACAGTTTAGTCTAAGTTTCCATTCTACACTCTGATCTTTAAAGTGTTATTGGACCAAAGAAGCTGACTCTGTTCCACTTCTCAGATAACAGTTGCATTTTAGTAGCAAGAAAAAACTAAATAAGTATATCAGTTGAAAGAACAAGGCCCCAAAGTTCTAGGATGGGTAGAGTCCCAATGTTCTTAAAATCATAGTAAATCAATTCATGAAGTATTTATGGATAATATGCTTTCTGAAGGGAAAAAAAATGTGATCTCTATCCACAAAGAGAAGCACTTGGGATTTCAAAGCTTATATATCTGAAATACGAATCCACATAGTTATAAAGACACATGTGATGTAACTTGTAATCAGAAATATGAGTAGACACTCTACCTAAAAATAGTTACTTTTAATTTCACTTTGTCTGCTTTTTAGAAGTTGCTAGTGTTGTATCTAGGCTTCCCAGGTGGCTCAGAAGTGAAGAATCCGACTGCCAATGGAGAAGATGCAGGTTCGACCCCTGGGTCAGAAAGATCCCCTGGAGAAGGAACTGGAAACCTATTCCAGTATTCTTGCCTGAAAAATTACATGGACAGAGAAACCCAGGAGGCCACAGTCCATGGGGTTGCAAAGAGTTCGACATGACTGAGTGACTGAGCATGCGCAGCATTGTATCTCGGTTTTAGAATCATCGTCTACGATCATAGTTTACTTAGAGTTGCTGTTTTTCTCCTGTTTAGCTATTTTTCTTTCAAATACAGATGATGGCATGCTGGTTTTGCAAAAACTTCTGTACTTGCATTTTTTTGTCAGTTCATTCACATAGGTGTTAATCATGGAATTCACACATGTTGCGTTTACCTAGTAATAAGTTTATCGTCTCAGCTTTTTTATTTTTACCCTCATAAATTTAGGTTTCGTTCACTATGTAGTTGATTGCAATCTTTTGGGAAATTTTCATTTTCTACCAAAGAAAGTCCTGATTAATTACATCATTAGACTTTTTAGGTTTTTTTTCTCAATGGAGTAAAGTTCCAAAGTCTTCAACGATATTCACAATTTTCTCTGATTTTTCGATTCCAGTCCCCCTCTGTCATCCCTAAATTACTTTCCCCAATTCAATTTCCCATACTGTATATTCGTTAAACCTAGTTATTTGTTCTTTGTCACACAAAGACAATAACATCTAATCACTCTTAAAAAATATATTTATACCTTAAATTGTAGTTATGTCATATAATGGTCATCTATTCAAATAAGCTGTAAGTTCACTGGTGGTATAATCCATATTTATTTATCTCTGCAACTCCTATAGCTCCCGCTAAGACTATAATAAATACATTGGATGCCGTATAACTATATATATTTGAATGTATTTTGCATAATATGAAAAGTCAGTAAATTTTGCATAACTTTCTTAGATGTGACTACTTAATGGTACCATAAAGACTCAAAGGATTAGAAACTATTTATTTTTTATTTGTTAGAATTGGTAAATAACTCTAACAAACTAGAAATCTTTCAAAATTATTTCAACAATTCATTCCTATATTGACTATTTGATGAAAGAAGTCACATTATGAAAAAATATTCATAATGGTACAGGGAGGTATTCCTAACCCAAAGATTTTAATGGGTCCCATCTGCTGCTGCTGCTGCTAAGTCACTTCAGTAGTGTCTGACTCTGTGCAACCCCATAGACTATTAGTGATTCTTTGATATCTTATTTTATTTTGGTACTTTTTAGTTTGTCTCTTAGCAATTTCACACCTACCGGAAGTTATATGTTCTTAAGCTATCCAAAGCTAGACTTTAATTAAACAGAATGACAATAAAGAGATTTCATTCTTGCAATTTGTTCATGTTTTATGAAAATAAATAGTTTTTCTCTAATACGTGAAATTCATTTCTTAAAGAATATTCCCTGGGTAGAGAAAAATAAAATGTAAACCTGTGTCTTGAATGCTTGCCAGGTAACTTTCAGCCTGCAATATATGCCTTCCAGAGCTAATTAAGGAGCTACATTATTATCTGTACGAACACGATAAAAGCTTTGTGCAAGCATACACACAATGTGTGGAAATTATGTCTGGATCAGCTGTCAATTTCTGGACTCCCTTTTTTCCCTTGAAGACTGTTCATAAAATGTAGATAAACACATTCCCTGCCTGCAGTAGGTGTACCTATAAGTGTTTAATGCATCAGGACATTCGGGAGATTATTTTAATGGATTTTTACCAAATCATATCTTAACCGTCAATTGAAATGCATTTAAGTTACCACTTTCACCTATGCCAAAACCCAGCGGGAGACAGGAGAGTTCTCCGATGAAGCGATGGAGGAAGTTGATGATAAAAGGCCCCATTCAAAATAGAAAACTCAGTAAAAGAAACATGAGTTAATCAAATTGCCATGGTTGAGAAAATATCCTTTCCCATACAAGTATCTTAGTCTGTCATGTAGATAGAAGGAAGCTGCTCCTGTAAAACTCATATTTAGTTTTCTTGAAAACTGGTGAACTTTTGAACCACTGAACTATAATTGTGCATAAGAATAATAAATAGAATGCATTTTTTCTTTTTAAGAAGTAACACAAAACTACTGATTTTTAAGCAAAGTAATTATTAACTTCATGAATCATATTTTTAAAAATTTTCCTATTTATCTACCTTGGAGAAAGAAATGGCAACCCACTCCAGTACTCTTGCCTAGAAAATTCCATGGACAGAGGAGCCTGGTGGGCTGCTGTCCTTGGGGTCGCACAGGGTCGGACACGACTGAAGCGACTTAGCATGCATGCATGCATTTATCCACCTAAAGTAAAAACCACCTTTTCAGGACACTTCCATTCATTATATCATCATATCCTTCATATTAAAGTTCAAGTATATATCCATTTGTCTCAGTATTGTGAAAAGTGACTAATTGTTAGGAAGGTGCTGACATTTCAAAGAATGAAAGCATTTATTATAGAATGCTAATTCCTTGGCAGGCTGACTGTAGGAAAAAAAGTTGAGAATAAAGTGAAATGCTATGAAAAACTGTAAGAAATAAAAAGCATTAAGTTATCTACTCTTTAGGATTCTAAGGCTTTTAAAATAATTCAGAAGATCTTGCAAATATTAACTGATTCTTTACCCTTTGCACAAAATAACATCATTAGCAATATTATTAATTAGATTAAGAAACTACAGAGATGCTGAAATAGTTGTATGTGGGATAATATCCAGGCTGCTGGCCCAGTTATAAAGCAGGGCATGAAATAATCCTGCTCTTTATTGCCAGCTTTCAAATTATGTATTTATGTATGAATGTGTGTGTATTAATTTTTCTTGACCAATATAGGTAGGTGAAGGTGTAATCAAAATGCATAACACCAAAATGCTTCTCAGCCAAAATGACTTAGTAGTCCTCTATTACACTGATAAATATCTATACATAGAACTTGTTCATATTTAGTTAAGAAGGAAGATATGAAGATAATAATGGAATTGTGTATACTCATTGAGTCCTTGATATGCACAAGGCTCTATGCTAAATGAATTATATATGTTGCTTCACTTGATTCCTTCAATAGTCTAAGATGTTTTCATCATTATTTTCATTTTACAGAACATAAAATACAGACTTAGGTCTATAATTTGTCTGAGCATCAGTGAGTAACACACCTGAGATTCAGACCTGGGATTGCTAGCTTCAGAGCCTCTGTATCATAATACTAGCCTGTGCTTTGCTAAAATAGGCTCCAATAGGTTTATTGGTTTTTTTTTTTTTTTTTTAGAAATTATTCTTTGTTGTTGTTTAGTTGGGAAGTCAAGTCCAATTCTTTTGTGACCCCATGGACTGTAGTCTGCCAGGCTCCTCTGTCCATGGGATTGCCCAGGCAAGAATACTAGAATGAGTTGCCATTTCCTTTTCCAGGGGATCTTCCCAACCCAGGGATCAAACCCATGTCTCCTGAATTGGCAGGTGGATTCTTTACCACTGAACCACCAAGGAACCTCAGAAATTATGCTACTTCTTAGTAAAAAATTCACCACTTCTCTATTATCTTTATGGTACTAATCTATAATGTTTCCTTAATCATATAACCAAAAGAAATAGACATTGGGCTTTTTTTTTTCTTGTTTTCCTTATTGGGTGTATTTTTAGTTCATTTCTCCCATGCTTATTCACTTTTAGAGTAGAATTTATAGCTATTAAGTTTAAAAAGCACTGTACATATATTTTCCCATATGATTCCAAATGTGGCTAAAAATGGATTTGCAGGAGCTAAATTTGTTTTCTGAGTCTAGGCCCTTCTTCCATGTCAGCATCCCTTCAGAATCTTCCAATGGCTGATCACTAGCAGTTATTCACAGTTCACACAATTCATCTTTTCCTGCCAACAGGACCCAGATTTTGTTCAGGTTATGTTGCTCTGAATATTTCCTTGAATGTTACTGATCACATTCTGACAGCTACCTTGTGGGCTTCGGCAGTTTTCCCTTTTCCTGTTTTGCCCTTCATTTATGGTTTCCATTCTTGAGGCCTATGCTGCCAGTGGAGCCACATGGGCTGGATCTGTCCTCATGGTTTTTATGCAGGGTTCTTCCTCCTGCAGCTCTTGTGTTTCACCCACAAGGGTACAAGTGAGGGCTGTTTACTGCCATGTTTTTATTGTGCAGCCTGCAGTGTGACAAAACTGTGCTGTCAGCTATGTTGAAAGAGTGTTTTTCTGCTAAACAGAGATTCACTCTATTCTGTGAATTGTCTTGTTTCTAAAAGTCTTAGAATAAATTTCAAAGAAGAAGCCATACAACCTATTCATCCTTAGCACACCTTTCCTCTAAGAGTTTGAATGTGACTACATGGGAAACTGGAATAAATGTGAGTGAAAAAAAGCTATTTGATATCAGAATATGACTTCTTGTTAAAGGAAATAGAGACATTGGTATTGGGAGCGTTTGAGAAGTTAGCTGTATTCCAGTGCTTCATTCCAGAAAGTTGTTTGTCTTTGTACAAAAAATCACTGTGTAGGCCCACTTACTATTTCTACTTTCCATACTCAGATGTGTTTGAATTTTAGTGCTGAATACCCAATAAAGATCAAGCTGACATCCCTGTAACATTTACTGTGATAATTCATTTTGTGTCAATTTGAGTCCACCAAAGGATGGCCAGAAACTGGTTAAATAGGTTATTTGGGTGTGTCTGTAAGGGTGATTTTAGAAGATACTGGTGTTTGAATCGATAGACTGAGTAAAACAGATTGCCTTCCCCAGTGTAGATGGGTATCATCTAATCCACTGAGGGACCAAATAGAACAAAAATTGGAGGAAGAGAGGATTAGCTCTCCTTGTCTGACTGTTGGAGCTGGGACGTGGATCTTACCTATCCTCAGAGCTCCTGATTATCAGGTCTTCACAGTCCTGAAGAATGGAATCTACACCATCTGCTGTCTGCTATCAGATCTCCAAATTATACTGCCAAATTTCCAAGGTCTCCAGTTTGTACACAGTACACTGATTTCTAGGCTTCTGCAATCTGGTGTTCATGTCTCTGTGTGTGTGCATATGTGTATATGTGTGTATGTGCCTATTACATGTGTGTGCAAAACATATACATGCACACATGCATTTAATATATAGGCCTTTCATTTGGCAAAAATATTACACATGTATAAACAATAGTAAAATCTTTAATTTTCTAACTTCCTCTGATCTAGAAGTCCCTACTATATGCAATTTATTTTTTGTACAGCAAATGACATTGAGAAAAAGATTTTGGTACCAGTTTGCCCTTACCATTTTATCTTCCATGGATGCTTATAATTCTTACTTTCAAATTCTTAACAGAAAACTTTATTGTTAACCTCCTCACTGCAAACAGGGAGGCCTATTAAAGGAGAAATAAAGTATTGTTATGTCTCATTGAATGTTTAGGGAAAGAGAAATAGTTTGGTGTCAATGAACTGGGGGTGATAGTTTGATTTCATTCTTTAGTCAACATGCAAGGTACATGCACTGTATTCCTTGTTAGTATTCATTTATATAATTACTTTTGCCTGGAGTCCTTAATCTTTTATAAATATCCACATTTGAAGCTGTGTTTTTCTATTAGTTGTTTCTTTGAGACAACCATGCCTATAATTTCTATTTTGAAATCAAATGACATAAACAATAATATGAAAATACATGATATGTGAAAGTATTGTCAAGAAAGAGTGCTGGGTATAATAGTAGCAGTGAGGTATTTGTCACTTGCTAGGTCTGCCTTAGGTGGTGTTCATGTGATAGCAGACATTTAATGGAAGATCAAGAATTAAATGAAGGTATTTAAGAGAAATAATAAGAACAAATGAGCAGTGAGAGGTCCTAGTCTCTCTATCTCCTCGTTCCCTTCAAAGAATACTGTCTATTTCTTCTAAGTACAAATCCTCACTTTAAAAGGGTTTCTGATTAACCTACTTCACTCTTGGAAGTCAACAGGTTAGAATTGTGATAGTGAGAAGAAAACTGGCAAACTCTGAAGCCAGTTAGCTTTCCTTTGGAAAAGGCAGAAAAATATACTGGACAGGAAGAAAAATTAGGTATTCATCTTGAGATTCCATGTAAAAGGTACTTTGGTATGGGGGGTACACTTTTATAAACTTGTGTGGGTTGTGAATGTAATGCCAAAATGCCGTTTTGCCAATTGCCACAGAAAAGATTAATTTTCTACATAGTGACCGAAAAGCATGCTGCTGCTGCTAAGTCGCTTCAGTCGTGTCCGACTCTGTGCGACCCCATAGACGGCAGCCCACCAGGTTCCGCCATCCCTGGGATTCTCCAGGCAAGAACACTGGACTGG
The DNA here is from genome assembly GCF_049115385.1 of Moschus berezovskii. Taxonomy (NCBI): domain Eukaryota; kingdom Metazoa; phylum Chordata; class Mammalia; order Artiodactyla; family Moschidae; genus Moschus; species Moschus berezovskii. The sequence goes on along the minus strand of NC_142460.1, from coordinate 128,219,001 downwards.
GTTGCCATTTCCTTCTCCAATGTGTGAAAGTGAAAAGTGAAAGTGAAGTCACTCAGTCTTGTCCGACTAGTAGCGACCCCATGGACTGTAGCCCACCAGGCTCCTCTGTCCATGGGATTTTCCAGGCAAGAGTACTGGAGTGGCTTGCCATTGCCTTCTCCGGACCAAAAAGCATAAATGCCCTCACATACCCATGAATCGGGTAAAGCAAATATCAGTGTACCTTCTGCCTTCCCTCTCCTTAGTTATCGTTACAAAAATCTCAGGTTTTTTTATCTGTGTGTATTTTATACTGTGAATCTAAAGAGTCTTTAAAAATAATATTCAAAATTCTCATTCTCTCTCCATATATATATATGTATAATGCATATATATTTCTATATAAGCATACAGATTTCAAAATGAGATTTACTATATATAATTTCCCATATATGTAAATTAATACTTACTGACTTCCCAATGCACACAAAAACTTTTCCAGTAGTTCCTCCATTTATACCATTCTGTCCTTTCTTTGTCTTATATTTTATATTTTAGTTTTACGCGTGTTAAATCAATGTTATTTTTATTGTTCTTTTAATCAGTCAATATTCCTTTTCATTTACTCACTTCTTTACCTTAACACTCTTCATCCCTTCTTGTTTCCTCTGAAATAATTGTTCAGTTCAGTTCAGTAGCTCAGTTGTGTCTGACTCTTTGTGAACCCATGAACTGCAGCACGCCTCCCTATCCATCACCAACTCCCGGAGTCCACCCAAACTCATGTCCATTGAGTCAGTGATGTCATCCAACCATCTTATCCTCAATCATCCCCTTCTCCTCCCACCCTCAATTTTTCCCAGCATTAGGGTCTTTTCAAATCAGTCAGTTCTTTGCATCAGGTGGCCAAAGTATTGGAGTTTCAGCTTCAACATCAGTCTTTCCAATAAACACCCAGGACTGATCTCCTTTAGGATGGCCTGGTTGAATCTCCTTGAAGTCCAAGGGACTCTCAAGAGTCTTCTCCAACACTGCAGATCAAAAGCATCAATTCTTCCATGCTCAGCTTTCTTTACAGTCCAACTCTCATATCTATACATGACTACTGGAAAAACCATAGCCTTGACTAGATGGACCTTTGTTGGTAAAGTAATGTCTCTGCTTTTTAATATACTGTCTAGGTTGGTGATAACTTTCCTTCCAAGGAGTAAACATCTTTTAATTTCATGGCTGCAGTCACCATCTGCAGTGATTTTAGAGCCCCCCCAAAAAATTAGCCAAAGTTTCCATTGTTTCCCCATCTATTTGCCATGAAGTGATGGGACCAGATGCCATGATCTTAGTTTTCTGAATGTTGAGCTTCAAGCCAACTTTTTCTCTCGTCTCTTTTACTTTCATCAAGAGGCTCTTTAGTTCTTCTTCATTTGCTGCCATAAGGGTGGTGTCATTTGCGAATCTGAGGTTATTGATGTTTCTCCCGGCAATCTTGATTCCAGCTTGTGCTTCCTCCAGCCCAGTGTTCCTCATGATGTACTCTGCATATAAGTTAAATAGGCACAGTGACAATATACAGCCTTGATGTACTCCTTTTCCTGTTTGGAACCAGTTTGTTGTTCCATGTCCAGTTCTAACTGTTGCTTCCTGACCTGCATACAGGTTTCTCAAGAGGCAGGTCAGGTGGTCTGGTATCCCCATATCTTTCAGAATTTTCCGCAGTTGATAGTGATCCACACAGTCAAAGGCTTTGGCATAGTCAAGAAAGCAGAAATAGATGTTTTTCTGGCACTCTCTTGCTTTTTTGATTATCCAATGGATGTTGGCAATTTGATCTCTGGTCCACCTGCCTTTTCTAAAACAAGCTTGAACTTCTGGAAGTTAATGGTTCGCGTATTGCTGAAGCCTGGCTGGAGAATTTTGAGCATTACTTTGCTAGCATGTGAGATGAGTGCAATTGTGTGCTAGTTTGAGCATTCTTTGGCATTGCCTTTCTTTGGGATTGGAATGAAAACTGACCTTTTCCAGTGGCCACTGCTGAGTTTTGCAAATTTGCTGACATATTGAGTGTAGCACTTTCACAGCATCATAAATAATTGTAACTCACATCAAAAAACTCTTAACATTTCTTTCAGGTCTTTTGACAATAAAATCTTTCAAGATTTCTTTAAAATATTTTAATTTTTGACTATTTTTTGGTAGGATAATTATGCTAGGGATAGAACCTCATGCTTTTTGTTTTTTTTCCCTTCACTGTCTTTTGTTTTCCATACTTACTTTGAAAACTCAACCAGGATTCTCAATTTTGCTCCTTTCGAATGAATATATTTCTTTTCCTTTGTGATATGCTGGTGTATAATTCTCTTCGTATTTATTTTTCTTGATTTTGCTTAGTGTATTAGACCTGAGGTTTGAAACTTTTATAAGGTTTATAAATTCTGTATTTCATAAAATAAAGTTTTTCTTTTTTTTTGCTTTCTCTCTCTCTCTTCACTTTCTTGAATTCCAGGTGGACACACATTAGACCTTTGAACATATCCTGTATATTTCTTATGCTCTTCTTTATTGTTTTCCTTTGAATTTCAATTTGACTGTTTTTTTTTTTTTTTTACTGAAATTTAGTACTACCATCTTCTGCCATATACAGTCTGATTGATGTTAAATTTTTCAAATGAGTTTTTGATTTTATATTCTTTATGCTATTGATTTGAACATTCATTTCCTGTACAGTAAAAAGAAGATACATTTTCTTTAATATAATTTTCTTAATCTTTTTGGGCTCTTATGATACCATGGATTCAGTGACTTATAAGAACAGAAATTTCTCACATTTCTGAAAACAGGGAGTCCAGCATCAGGGTACCAGAATGGTCCAGTTCTGGTGAAAGCCCGTTTCTTAGTGGCAGACTACAGACTTCTCAGTGTGTCATCAGAAGTGAAAGAGGCTCGGGAGCTCTGTGGATTCTCTTTTATAAGAGTACTAATCCATGAGTGCTCCACAAGACCTGCTCACTCCCCAAAGTTCCCACCTCTAATACCATCACATTGGATGTTAGGATTGTAACATTTGTCTTTTGAGGGCACACAAACCTGGCTATAGCAATAGTCAAATATGTTATTTTGATGTTACTGTTTCCTATTAACTTCAAAGACTGGATCACTTATGTTCTATTTCTATTATCTATTTTATGTCTTCATTATCAATCACTTTCCTTCATCTAGTAATTTTGATTGCATATTGAACATTTGATTAACACATAGTAAAGAATCTTGCTTATATTATTATCCTTTAAAGAGGATATACTATTTCTGGTAAGATTCTGTGGATCTCCTTAATACTAATGAGGTATACTTTTAGGTTTTATCAAATAAGCTAGTCTAGTTTTGCCTCTATTTTTAGGGACTAGCCCTCACACCTAGTATTTAGTTTTTACTCCTATTATGTATTTACTCTTAAGGTTTCTGAGGGTATCAGTAGAAAAGCCATGGTGTTAATTACAGCCTTTTGGCTCAGACCTAAATTATAATGTATTTCCAGTATGGGATAGTCTTTCAAGTCTCTGCTTAGCTCTCAAACTTCACAGTAGCTCATGTTCATTAGTACTCTCCAAGTCTCACTTAGTATTGGTACTTAGGAGTTTGCCAAGCATCGAAGGAAAATTTTTTCACATATTTTTGGGGCCATTTATTCTGTGCCTCTTTCCCCCCAGATCGTAGTCAGCTGTAAAAGCCTTAAACTCTTTTTGTTAGAGGAGGACAACACATTTTGTTTTATTTCAATCAAATCACAACAGTTTCTTTTCCAACTATTGCAAAGTGTATCTACAATTTTCTATTACAGACCAACTTTTAAAAGGTTTTCTGTGACATTACAGAAAGCCTTCTCCCCTACCCCCCACCCAACTGCCCTGAGCAGAGGAATATTCCCAAATTCTTCCTCAAGGAAATATAAAAACTCCATTCCAGTAAATGGTAATACATAAAATTACAGTAAACCAGACACATGAAAGGATAGCCAAGAAGTCTTCCAACAGTTTATTAGAAAGAATGTCGGCATTAAAATATGTCCCTACTGTCATGAACATAAATTAAGTTTTTCAGCCCAGGTAAAAGCTGAATCAAAAAAAAGGAATAAAAAAATCCAATAGTGTATTAACATTTTTTTCCACTCATTTGCCGTTCCGACAGTGCAAATACAAATTTGGTCTAAATGTACAGACTCTCAAGCAACAATGTACAGCCTTTCTTCGTCCTCCGTGCTAAGAGATGTAAAAGTTTAACGGTCAAACAATACCAAATGTACAGGCTTGAAAACCACCTAAGTTACGGAGTTCACTAGTTTTAGCTAAGATATATCTGGAACACTGACAAGTGATCACTTACATACAATAATGTGAAGTAAATTTTTTGAAAAAAAAATTTTATTGAAACAATTCTGAAGGATATACCAGAGGAACATGTTACCAGTTTAAAGTATCAACCAATTTTTTCAGCCACTTTAGAATCCATGGTCTAAAATCTAAAATTTAGTTACTCTCCCTAAGCTGAGATCTTCTTATCATGTCAGTATCTGTTATGAAGTAAAGGAGATTTAGGTGAAATGTTGTGTGTTTTTTTTTTATTTATCACAAGTGCTTTATCCATTGCCTAGGACCTCAACAGCATCATGGAAATCTGGGAAATGTTCATGTACAAGGTTATTGCCTTTTTAGCTGACTTAAAATTGCCCCATACGATGGTACATATCAACCTTTAGTGAGGACTTTGAAAAAACAAACAGGTTGAAAAATGGGTTAAAGGAGGGAAATACAGCATCTGCCTTTAGAGCTATCAACTCAGGAATGCTTTCAATTATTAAATCTTGCAGAGAAGTTATTTTTCTTTCTCAAAATCCAGCGATGACAACATTCCTTACTCCAGATCTGGCATTTTTTCTTCATCACTATCTTGTTAATCATCATCTGCTCCATCTACTTCTGGTAAATCCTCAATACCACTCATGTTGTTCATCAGCTCAGAGAAACAATCAAAATTAGACATCTCTTCATCTGAATCATCTTTCCAGTCTTTCTGTTTATTGAACTCCACACTAAGCCAATTAAGCTTTGCCCTTTCTTTTGTTAACCTTGGCCATGAGTGGCCAGATTCTCCTTTTCATAAACAACATGTATCTCTTCTTTTATGCTTGGAATCGTTAGGATCAATACAGTGAAAAAGATCAATTTCCTTTCAATGTTTAAAATTATCTCTTCCTCCAAGACAACTGAATATAAGTTTTGATTTTTCAAAATTTACATTAACATCTTTACTGTCTTCAACACAAAATTCAATGAAGACATAGTCCCTTCAATCCTGATCCTACCACTTTGCAGAAGCAGGCTGCATTGTGAAGGGGGCAGGGGGATGGGAGAACAGGTGGGTGGGCCTCTCCGGTGGCAGCTCCAGGGCAGGCGACTTCTTTCAGTTGGTGACTCTAGCATCTTCTCCAGCCCTTTACTATTGATTTCTGTCCCCAGAGAGACTACTTGTTTTATACTTTACTTGCCATGATTTAGAAATGCTGTCATGGAGACAGCCAGCATGAAATTAGAGCTCAATTTGTATATTTCTCTTTTCACAAAGATTGTGTAATATGTGTGAAAGTTATTTTATGCATTTTTCTAGTTTTCTAGATATTTTTACCAGGATTGCAACTCTGATACCTCTTACTTTCACCGTCAGAATAAAAAGACTCCAACTTCTTAGTTTTAACATAGATTATGTTTTTCTTTAAAAATTTTTTAAAATATTTATTTTAATTGGAGGGTAATTACTTTACATTATTGTATTGGTTTTGACATACATTGACATGAATCTGCCCTGGGTGTACATGTGTTCCCCATCTTGAACCCCCCTCCCACATCCCTCCCCATCCCATCCCTCTGGTTCATCCCAGTACACCAGCCCTGAGCATCCTGTATCATGCATTGAACCTGGACTGGCGATTCGTTTCACATATGATAATATACATGTTTCAATGCCATTCTCCCAAATCATCCCACCCTCGCCCTCTCCCACAGAGTCCAAAAGGCTGTTCTATACATCTGTGTCTATTTTGCTGTTTCATATACAGGGTTAAGGTTATCATCTTTCTAAATTCCATAAATATGTGTTAGTATACTGTATTGGTATTTTTCTTTCTGGCTTACTTCACTCTGTATAATAGGCTCCAGTTTCATCCACCTCATTAGAACTGATTCAAATGTACTCTCTTTAATTGCTGAGTAATACTCCATTGCGTATATGTACCACAGCTTTCTTATCCATTCGTCTGCAGATGGACATCTAGGTTGCTTCCATGTCCTAGCTATTATAAACAGTGCTGCAATGAACATTGGAGTACATGAGTCTCTTTCAATTCTGGTTTCCTTGGTGTGTATGCCCAGGAGTGCGATTGCTGGGTCGGTTGTATGGCAGTTCTGCTTTTGCCATACATTGATGTTAATCCGCCATGGTGTACATGTGTTTCCCATCTTGAACCCCCCTCCCACATCCCTCCCCACATCATCCCTCTGGGTCATCCCAGTGCCCCGGCCCCAAGCATCATATATCATGCCTCGAACCTGGACTGGCGAATCGTTTCACATATGATAATATACATGTTTCAATGCCATTCTCCCAAAGCATCCCACCCTTGCCCTCTCCCATAGAGTCCAAAAGACTTTTCTATACATCTGTGTCTCTTTTGCTGTCTCGCATACAGCGTTATCATTACCATCTTTCTAAATTCCATATATATGCGTTAGTATACTGTATTGTTTTAAATCCATTAAGTTATTCTTTTTGTTGCTCCTATTATTTCATCTGACTAGGAGGATTTTAAGATACTTTAAAATTATTTTTCTAGGTGGATTAATATTGTTTTGGTTGTGACAGTCTTGTGAGGTTTGTTTTTAAGAAGTGAGGCTTCTATACAGGTATAATCTCATAGTAAGATGGGGAGCTAAGGTTCATAGCATATCGTTGTCTACCACAACAGAGTACATAATGGTAAGAATCAATTATCTGTACTCATTTTATTACAGCATCCTGTTATTGTTTTAGGTCTAACCTTCAGTTAGATATTTCCAAGTATATTTTGAGTAGAGTTTCTGCAAGTTAATTTGGAAGTGAGTAAGGAAAGTGAAATCATGATTTAACATTTAAAATGAATTGTTTTAACTAGATTGGCCATTCTATAATTCTGTAGTCATGTTAAGGTTATCAAACTGATAGTTATTTTCATTATATTTTGTATGAGTTAATGCATTTGACCTAGTATCTGATGAGCTTGTAGGTGGAACTTATTAATGGATATGTTAGTGTGAAGGTCATGATAATGATATGAGTCATCTTTTGGTAAACACAGCATAAACCAGTGTATTTTTTTTCCAAGAAAGGGAAATAATATTTCTTTTGCCAACTTTGTATCAGAGTGTGATCTTCCCGTAAACTGCTTTATATTCTAATGGTTATTTGAGTGATAATAACAACCCAACTACTGCAGTTTAAGAAATTGAGGCTCAGTTCACTGAGACTGGTCAAGATACCCTGGATCTGAGATACAACAGGGTTTGCATTTTCCAGTGTACAAGAAGGTCTGTAGCCCAGGGATTATTATGACAATAAATTGACAAAACAGAACAAGCACTTCACAATTCTGGTGGTAGATACATGAAATTCCTTGGGATATACTTTTCTAAAATTTTATACTCTTGGACTAATGCCCAAAATTATGGAAATCTATTATAAAGAAATAATAGAATTCTAGAAATAGAATAATTAGCTTGATAGGATTATTCACAAAGTAAAAAATACCTAAATTCCCACAAATAAATGATTGACTAATTAAAATACTGATATACCATAGAGTAAAATATTATATACTCATATTGATATATTTTCTTTAAGAAAGGATAAATACAGAGTTTACAAGATAATATTAGTATATGCAGTGGAAAATACGCAAGAAAACATAAAATATATTAATGGCAATTTTCCCCAAATGGGGAAACGATGGTGTTCTTGGTGATTTTTGAATGTTGTTCTTTGTATTCTTCTGTATGTTCTAAACTTTCAAAACACATATTGCTTTATTAATCAGAAAGAATCATTATATATACTTACTATACATGCATTCATCCTGAGATTGACATTGACTACTGACGCCAAAACCACCTCTTCTTTGTATGAACACAAAAGACCACACTGCCCAGGCTCTTTTGCAGGATGGAAGTGTGATGAAATTCCAGTCAGTGTAATGTGAGCACAATGCTGTTCCTCTTCTAGGCAGTGCCAATAAAAACCTCTTTCTTTGATCTATTCTCTTTTCTCTCTGTGTAATTGTAGATGAGTCATCAAATTTGATTATATAGAACCCATGTTCTCTGAATCTTGACTTGGGGAGAGCCATAGTGGAAATAGATTTGTTGTGAATGATAAACTGTCTTATTGGAGCCATTATGCATTTTGTTGTTTATTTATTACAGCAGCTAGTATTACATTAAAAAACTCTCTTTACCTCAGTTTTCTCCCCATAATATGGAGATAGTTATGATGATCATGATAACAGCAACTCCTTAGAATTATTGTGAAGTAGATCAATCCTGGGTGTTCATTGGAGGGACTGATGCTAAAGCTGAAACTGCAATACTTTGGCCAACTCATGCGACGAGTTGATTCACTGGAAAAGACTCTGATGCTGGGAAAGGTTGGGGGCGGGAGGAGAAGGGGACGACAGTGAATGAGATGGCTGGATGGCATCACCGACTCTATGGACATGAGTTGGGTGAACTCCGGGAGTTGGTGATGGACAGGGAGGCCTGGTGTACTGTGATTCATGGGGTCACAGAGAGTCGGACACGACTGAGCGACTGAACTGAACTGAACTGAACTGAATGTACGTTATCAGTCTTCCATAGATTTTAACTATTATTACAAGCTGTATTTATTAGTTTATATTGGCACCTGCCATCAGTAGATGTTGGGGTAGTGTCTGATCTATTATTTGAAAAAAGTAGCTTCCTCAAATGAAGCTTTGATATTAATGATTACTTGTTTATTGAGGAGCTTGCAAACCTGCAATAAAGTAGTTGATTTCCTAAAATAAGAAACATCATAATGTTCACACAACTTGATTCTTCTGTACTTTTATTAAAATCTCTCTTTCCAAAAAAATACTTATTGATTTTTAACTTCAATTTATAGAATTAACATGTTTCTCTTTGAACATTTGCAAAATTATATTTTAATATCTCTCTTCTAGGAACTTTGCAGTGGTTTTATTTTAGAGAGAGTGCTTTATATAAGAGAGCAGGTAAACTTAATGAACATTGTATTTATTGTTTTCTTACTGGATTCAAATGCACAAGAGGAAGCCTTGTGATTTACCAGGTACAAATCATGAAAAGAAAGGTGTCAAAACAAAAGTGAGGTCCTGGAAGCAAATCTATTAATTTTCTAAAAGGTTAACTGGTCTAGGTTACACAGTTGTGTGTCTGTCATCTCTGTCAAATATACTGGAACCATTGGCATCATTGAGACTAGTCATATGGAGCCAAATTTGGAGCATTTTTCTCTAAGGAAATGTTTATGATGCTAAGAAGTCATAAACATTGAACCAATATTTTAAAATGCTTCTTCACTTGAATACTTTTAAGAAACATTTTTAAAGAAAATATAGCTCAATATACATAAGAATGGCTTCCCTGGTGACTCAGAGGGTAAAGAACCTGCCTGCCATGCAGGAGACCCAGGTTTGATCCCTGGATCCAGAAGATCCCTTGGAGAAGGAAATGGCAATCCACTCCAGTGTTCTTGCCTGGAGAGTTCCATGGACAGAGGGGCCTGGTGGGCTACAGTCCATAATGTTGCAAAGAGTCAGACATGACTGAGCCACTAACGCTTTCATACTTTATGCAAGACTGCTATGTGTTTACTACCCCTTTTGACTAGGCAAAAATTTATGAAAAGTAAGGAGCAAAATGGGAATGCCTTGTATAGTATAACTAAAAAGAAGTACTGGAAGAAACATATTTTTAAATGTAATTGCACAGGAAATTTGCAGAAAACTTACAGTGGACTCAACTATAGAGATCTAAGGGTGGATTAAATGAAATAAACCCATGCTGTGCTAACCATGGAGCAAGAGATACTTTGAGTGTGATTTATTCTTCACTAAAATCTTTAACAGTCCCATGATTATAATTCACTAAAGACAGCAACGTAGAGGTGAGATTTGAGGATTGTTAGGATCACTGCCCCACCCCCACCCCACCCCCACCACACACAAACACATACACATGATCTTGTTCATCCATGTAAGGGCTATTGGGTATGTCGTATTTTAGTGGAGAGAATAGTGTCGTTAAATGTCAAGACAGACTTGGGTTTGAATTCTAGCTGTGCCTCTTACAAGACCTTAGATATATTACCTAATCCTTTTGAGACAATTTCTTTATCTGTAGAATTTGATTTATAACACCTAACTTCTAGCCTGTTTTTATGGAAATTAGTGCTTTATGTTCACTCTGGTCTTTAAAGTCAATCCTGGAAAGTAATTGTTTCTTAGAAAATTGGAGAAATTCCTTAAGTGTTCATTATTTGAATGACTTTTTCCCTTGTTAACTGGTGATGGAAACTGTGTCCATCTTTGTCTTAATGGAAAATAGTCACCATGAAAGTTAGTGTGGGTGATGTGTCTAGAGGAAAAAGAAGAAATATATAAGGAATGTATGTGCTATATAACTTTTGATAATTTCATAATATGTTTTCTTAACTTTGATGCTATACTCCTGCTCTGAAATTCTATCTTGAGAAATAATTGTTGTTCAATTGCTCAGTCATGTCCATCTCTTTGCAACTCCTTGGACTATAGCACACCAGGTTCTCCTGTCCTTCCCCATCTCCCTTAGTTTGCTCAAATTCATGTTTATTGAGTTAGTGGTGCTATCTCATCCTCTGCTGTACCCTTTTGCCTTCATTTTTTCTCTGCATCACGGTCTTTTCCAATGAGTCAGCTCTTCATATCAGGTGGCCAAAGTGTTGAAGCTTCAGCATCAGTCCTTCCAATGAATCTTCAGAGTTGATTTCCTTTAGGATTCACTAGAATTTTATTTTACTACTTTAATTTAATAATTCTGATCATGCAAAAGCTATATACAATGAATGTCCTTTGCATAATTTTATAGTAACATTAATAAATAACAACAGCAGATATATATAGGTTAAAATGGGGAATTAACTATATCACAATAGAGCCATTGGATAGACTATTATGCAATCATTGGAAATGGCTAGATATTATACAAGAGAAACAATACTTACATGTCTAGAAAATATTATTGGGAGAAAATATAGAAAATAGTTTTATAGAAATATTAGAAAAATATAGAAAATATAGAAAAGAGATGGAGACATCTCTTTCCTTTCTGTCTTCTGAAAAGAGTATTATTATTGCTTTTAAAGAATCAGATCAAAAGTTAAAGGATGATGTTTTCATAGAAAATGTCCAGAGGTGTCTGTAGCCATTTGTGATGTCAGAACAGCATTGGGGTTGCCTGTATTGGTAATAGCATATATTAATTTTCAAGCTTCAAAAACTAAATTTCGTAAACAGACACTGGTAAAAGCAATAAGACAATGGCACTTGCTTTTTATGTTTTTTTTGTGTGTGCATTTAGGTATGCACATGCTTCATGCAGAGTTCAAGATACTCAGAATTAAACAACGAAACACATGACCCACCAGATTTGAAAAAAATAAATAGAAAAATGTTGAATTAAGGCTCAGACTATTACTCTGTTTTCTGAACATCATCCTTTTAATATTTGTTGACTCTATTGAACTTTATCTTGAATTTCTCTTGCAATTTTTTTCACATGATACTTTGGGATCTATAGGAGCCACCTGGGTCAGAACTTGCCTCAATGTAGTGGCATTGCTGATGCTACAGTTACATTCCGCCAGCATCAGCTTGAAGAAACCTGATGAACTAACTATTCTAATGTTAATTTTCTGTATTATTGGCAAAATCTGTAAGTCACGAAGTCTTGAGTTTAAATCATGAATTCCTATATCTTTCTAATACAGTACATCAAAATAGTAAGTTACTAGGGCAATGTGATAATGGATGAGTCACACACAGTGTGGTACCCTTCTGTTAAAAGTGTACCATATATGCCTGAATTAATATAGAACTGATGTGGAGAAGGAAATGGCAACCCACTCCAATGTTCTTGCCTGGAGAATCCCAAGGACAGGGGAGCCTGGTGGGCTGCCGTCTATGGGGTCACACAGAGTCGGACACAACTGAAATGACTTAGCAGTAGATGTGGAGATTTTCTATCTTAAACTGTTGTTTTAATTGTTACATTTATTTTAACAAATTCTTTTTAATTTTTATTTAAATATAATAGATTTATTATAATATTAATATCAGTTCAGTCGTTCAATCATGTCTGATTCTTTGCAACCCCATGGACTGCAGCAGGCCAGGGTTCCCTGTCCATCACCAACTCCAGAGCTTACTCAAACTCATGTCCATTGAGTCGGTGATGCCATCCAACCATCTCATTCTCTGTTGTCCCCTTCTCCTCCCGCTTTCAATCTTTCTCATCATCAGTGTCTTTTCATTGAGTAGGTTCTTTGCATCGGGTGGCCAAAATATTGGAGGTTCAGCTGCAGCATCAGTCCTTTAGATGAATATTCAGGACTGATTTCCTTTTGGGTTGACCGGTTGGATCTCCTTGCAGTCTAAGGGACTCTCAAGAGTCTTTTTCAACACCACAGTTCAAAAGCATCAATTCTTTGGTGCTCAACATTCATTATGGTCCAACTCTCACATCCATACATGACTACTGGAAAAAACCACAGCTTTGACTAGATGGACCTTTGTTGGCAAGTTAATGTCTCTGCTTTTTAATATGCTGTCTAGGTTAGTCATAGATTTTCTTCCGAGGAGCAAGCACCTTTTAATTTCATGGCTGGAGTCACCATCTGCAGTGATTTTGGAGCCCCCCAGAATAAAATCTCTCACTATTTCCCCAACTATTTGCTATGAAGTGATGGGGATCAGATGCCATGATTCTAGTTTTCTGAATGTTGAGTCTTAAGTTAATTTTTCACTCTCCTCTTTCAGTTTCATCAAGAGGCTTTTTAGTTCTTCATTTTCTGCCATAAGGGTGGTATCATTTGCATTTCTGAGGCTATTGATATTTCTCCTGGCAGTACTGATTCTAGCTTGTGCTTCATCCAGCTTGGCATTTCTTGTGATGTACTCTGCATATAAATTTAATAAGCAGGTTAGCAATGTACAGCCTTGATGTACTCCTTTTCCTATTTGGAACCAATCTTTTGTTTCATGTGCAGTTCTAAATGTTGCTTCCTGACCAGCATACAGATTTCTCAGGAGGCAGGTTCGGTGGTCTGGTATTCCCTGGAGAGGCCAAGGGTGGGGTGATTTGGGAGACTGGCACTGAAGCATGTATATTATCATATGTGAAATGAATTGCCAGTCCAGGTTTGATGCATGATACAGGACGCTCGGGGCTGGTGCACTGGGATGAACCAGAGAGATGGGATGGGGAGGAAGATGGGAGGGGGTTTCAAGATGGGGAACACATGTACATCCAGGGCAGATTCATGTCAATATATGGCAAAACCAATACAATATTGTAAAGTAAAAAAAAAATAAAATAAAATTGTAATAAAACAAGATGTAGTATTAATGACAGAATTGGAAAAAAAATAAAAGGAACATGAGTAACTTGAAAAACAAAAGTCAAAAAATATTTTCCACAGTTTGTTGTTATCCACATAGTCAAAAGCTTTGGCATAGTCAATAAAGCACAAGTAGATGTTTTTTTGAAGCTCTCATGCTTTTTCGATGATCCATCGGATGTTGGTAATTTGATCTCTGGTTCCTCTGCCTTTTCTAAAACCAGCTTTAACATCTGGAAATTCATGGTTCACGTACTGTTGAAGCCTGGTTTGGAGAATTTAAGCATGACTTTACTAGCGTGTGAGATGAGTGCAATTGTGCAGTAGTTTGAACATTCTTTGGCATTTCCCTTCTTTGGGATTGGAATGAAAACTGACCTTTTCCATTCCTGTAGCCACTGCTGAGTTTACACCATCATATTTTAGGATCTGAAATAGCTCAACTGGAATTCCATCTCCTCCACTAGCTTTGGTTGTAATGATGCCTCCTAAGGCCCACATGACTTTACATTCCAGGATGTCTGGCTCTAGGTGAGTGATCACACCATCATGGTTATCTAGGTCATGAAGATCTTTTTTGTATAGTTCTGCCTATTCTTGTTACATCTTTTTAATATTTTATGCTTCTGTTAGGTCCATTCCATTTCTGTCCTTAATTGTGCCCATCTTTGCATGATATATCGCCTTGGTATCTCTAATTTTCATGAAGAGATCTCTAGTTTTTCCCATTATATTGTTTTTCTCTATTTGTTTGCATTGATCACTAACAAAAGCTTTCTTATCTCTCCTTGCTAGTCTCTGGGCTAGTCTCTGGAACTCTGCTTTCTTATCTCTCCTTGCTAGTCTCTGGAACTCTGTATATCTTTCCTTTTCTCCTTTGCCTTAGCTTCTTGTCTTCTTTTTACAGCTATCTCTAAGGCCTCCTCAGACAACCATTTTGCTTTTTTGCCTTTCTTTTTCTTGGGGATGATCTTGATTGCTGCCTCCTGTGTAATGTCATGAACCTCTGTCCATAGTTCCTCAGGCACTCTGTCTATTAGGTCTAACCCCTGTTTAGTGAATCTGTTTGTCACTTTCACTATAATCATAAGGGATTTGATTTAGGTCATACCTGAATGGTCTAGTGGTTTTCCCTACTCTCTTCAGTTTCAGTCTGAATTTGGCAATAAGGAGTTCATGATATGAGCCACAGTCAGCTCCCAGTCTTGTTTTTGCTGACTGTATAGAGTTTCTCCATCTTTAGTTGCAAAGAATATAATCAATCTGCTTTTGGTATTGACCTTCTGGTGATGTCCGTGTGTAGAGTCTTCTCTTGTGTTGTTGGAAGAGCATGTTTTCTATGACCAGTGTGTTTTCTTGGCAAAACTCTGTTAGCCTTTGACCTGCTTCTTTTTGTACTCCAAGGCCAAAATGCCCGTTACTCCAGGTATCTCTTGACTTGCTACTTTTGCATTCCAGTCCCCTATAATGAAAGGGCATCTTTTTTGGGTGTTAGTTCTAGAAGGTCTTATAGATAGGACACTGAAAGATGAACTCCCCAGGTCAGTGGGTGCCCAATATGCTACTGCAAATCAGAGGAGAAATAACTTCAGAAAGAATGAAGAGACGGAGCCAAAGCAAAAACTACACCCAGTTGTGGATTTGACTGTTGATGGAAGTAAAGTCTGATGCTGTAAAGAGCAATATTGCATAAGAGCCTGTAATGTTAGGTCCATGAATCAAGGCAAATTGGAAATGGTCAAACAGGAGATGGTAAGTGTGAATATTGGCATTTTATGAATCAGTGCACCAAAATGACTGGAATGAGTGAGTTTAACTCAGATAACTGTTATATCTACTGCTGTGGGCAAGAATCCCTTAGAAGAAATGGAGTGGCCATCGTAGTCAACAAAAGAGTCTGAAATGCAGTACTTGGATGCAGTCTCAAAAACAACAGAATGATCTCTGATTGTTTCCAAGGCAAAACATTCAATATTCCAGTAATCCAAGTCTATGCCTCGACTGGTAATGCCAAAGAAGCTGAAGTTGAATGGTTCTATGAAGACCTACAAGAGATTCTAGAACTAACACCCAATAGTAATATAATAATATATTTACTATAGTTAATGGTTCAAATGTACACCAAAATGATTCAGTTACACATATACATATATGTGTGTGTGTGTATTCTTTCTTATATTCTTTTTAGTTATGGGTATTCAGTTCAGTTCAGTTCAGTTACACATATACATATATGTGTGTGTATGTTCTTTCTTATATTCTTTTTAGTTATGGTTATTGAGAATGAGATGGCTGGATGGCATCACCGACTCTGTGGACATGAGTTTGAGTGAGCTCTGGGAGTTGGTGATGGACAGGGAGGCCTGGCGTGCTGTGGTTCATGGGGTCGCTAAGAGTCGGACACGACTGAGCAACTGAACTGAACTGAACTGAACTGAAAGAATCTTGCTTATATTATTATCCTTTAAAGAGGATAAACTATTTCTGGTAAGATTCCGTCTTGTCTGACTCTCCGCGCCTCCATGAATCACAGCACGCCAGGCCTCTCTGTCCATCACCAACTCCCGGAGTTCATTCAAACTCATGTCCACCGAGTCGGTGATGCCATCCAGCCATCTCATTCTCTGTCGTCCCCTTCTCCTCCTGTCCCTGATCCCTCCCAGCATTACAGGATATTAAATGTAGTTCTCTGTGCTTTACAATAGGTCCTTGTTGTTTACTTTATAGATAGTAGTGTGTATATGTTATTCCCAACCTCCTAATTTGTCTCCTTCCCACCTTTTCTACTTTGATCACCATTAGCTTTGCCCTTCGCTGGTGGCTCAGTGGTAAAGAATCCACCTGTAAAGTAGGAGACATGGGTTCAATTCCTGGGTTGGCAAGATTCCCTGGAGAAGGAAATGGCAGCCCACTCCATTATTCTTGCCTGGGAAATCCTGTGGAAAGAGGAACCTGGAGGTCTATAGTCTATGGGACTGCAAAAGAGTCAGACATGACTTGGTCCATCAATTTATTTTCTATATCTGTGAATATATTTATGTTTTTTTAAAAAAGTTCATTTATATCTTCTTTTAGATTCCACATATTAGTGATATATGATATTTGTCTTTCTTTATCTCACTACAATTAGTGTGATAATTTGTAGGTCCATTCATGTAGCTGCAAGTGGCATTATTTTATTCCGTTTTATGCCTGAGCAATATTCCATTGTGCATGCATACCAAATCTTCTTTATTCATTCATCTGTCAGTGGACATTTAGTTTGCTTCCATGTCTTGGCTATTGTAAATAGTGCTTCTATGAACATTGAGGTGCATGTGTCTTTTCAGATTAGAGATTTCATCTTTTCTGGATATATCTCCAAGAGTATGATTACTAGATCATATGGCAATACTATTTTTAGTTTTTTAAGAAATCTCCATGTTATTCTCCATAGTGGGTATAATTTGGTATATTTATTTTTTAATTTCATCAGCAGATAATAGAAGATAAACTCAAGCATCTCAGAAGCTCTGCAAATAAAAATCAGTTGGAAAAGCCAAGCATATCTGCTTGATATTTCTTTTTATCAGTTCACAATTGAGCTATGAATCTCACATTCTAATGTGTTTCTCTCATTATCATGTCAAAGAAGCAGATGAGTAGCAATTTTCCATTGGTCTCTCACATTTCCGCATATCTTTGAGCAGAGGTGCTGACCATCCTTGTTCTAGACTATGTTTTCTAGGGTGTTTTTACAGCAAACAGACTTGTAGAAAGAGTGCCCCTTTGTAGCAGAGGACCAGTTTATTTGCCAATCAATGTAGAAAACATGCTGTCTCCCTTGAGAGCAAAAGTCAGGCAGAACTGCTTGCTACCTAGTATAACATCATGGGGGTTTCTGGACTTGGTATTCCTCAGTCATGAACAAACCCTCTGCATGCAACTCACTCCGGATGTTCACTCTGTTGCCCAAGGGACACAGAGGGCAAGGGGACCTGCTATAACATGAAGCTCATGCTGCTTACTGTGCCATGTCTTCTGCCAGTGTCCATACAATGTGGCAGACTAACTCGTGGCTTTGCAAGCAGGGTAAAATCCCAGGCCATTCATACTTCTCATCAGACTAGACCTAACTTTGATTATTATCTTTAACAACAGCTCAGAACGTATTATTATTATATATCTATGCTAATTCTTACATGATGTAAAAAAATCTCATTTTCTAATAATATATATGCATTATATATGTGTAGATGCCTAACTAAATGTAGATTGAGATTTAGGTCTCTCAGGGTATAAGCATTGATTCTTTAGGGTTTTTTTTTTTTTTTAATGGAAGAGGAATGGATTTGATACTGAAGAGAAGAAGAGCAATAGGAGAATATAAATACTGGACCCTAATTTCTTTACTTTTTATTCTCTCTTTACCTCTGATAACTTTTTATTTTTAAGTGGCCTAGTTTCACTCTTTGTTCCTTCTAAGGAGTCATTGTGATAAGGACTGTGCAGACTTAAGGGAATACAAAGTAAAAGAATGACAGATAGAAAGGGAAAACTGAGAGGCAGATCAGAGGTTGAATTCTCTCCCTCCTATCTACTCATGGCTCTTTATTCTGCTTTCTGTGATCTGCCAATGAAATTTCACCTTAAAGGTTAAGTTTTTAGTAAGTTGCCATTTAGAGGAAAGGTTTAAATGGATTCTTTCAACCCAAATAGCTTTCTGCATTTGATGGTGCTGACTTGAGTATGCTGCATTTGATGACGGGTGCCATGTTCCCTGACTTGCGGCCTCATCACTTCAGTCTCTTACACTTACAGTTTCTTTCTGCTTTTACTTGAGAACCTCAGTTTACCTAGATCTGAAGTTTTCTTTACTAGTTAAGGTGGAGCAATTCTGGGACTATAGCCTTAGGATCTACATTTGGAGTGTTTTGTTGGACACGAGCAATGATGCAGTCTTTTTTAAGCATAAAGAATATGGGAAATAAAGCTTAGAATTGGTAAGAAAATACTTGCTCAGTGGGTGGACCAGAGAAAAGTAGATAACATGACAAGGACAGAAATAAAAGATTGGGAAATGTAGATGAAATGAATAAATATAATGTTTGGAAAATTGCATTTAGATGATTGAATTGATTTGGACAAAGTGGGTAAGCAAATAATAGGTGGTAGTCCAGGGATGGGGGAGCCTGGTGGGCTGCTGTCTATGGGGTTGCACAGAGTCAGACATGACTGAAGCGACTTAGCAGCTGCAGCAGCATAGAAGAAAGAATGTTGTTTAATTCATAATATTAAATAAACTCTAGGAGGAGAGGTGGCAAGAATGAAATGATATATCTGAAAAGAAAGGATGTTTCTTTCTCTTTCACTGTTCTTCACAGAGTAGAGATTGTTCCAGAATTGTATTTATTAATATACCACCTGAATTAGTTTCCTGTGGCAGCTGTAACAAATTGCCATGAACTTGGTGGCTAAAATATTGGAAATTGTGTCAGCAAGGCTGCAGTTGCCAGGAGGGCTCTAGGAGAGGATATGTTCTTTGTCTCTTGTAGCTTCTGAGGGCGGCCAGGTTCCCTGCCTTGTGGCCACATTACATCAGCTCTGTGTATGTCTTGTCTCCACACTTTTCTCTGCATCTGTCTGTCTAATCCCCCTTTGCCTGTCTCTACAAGGACAAAGATTATGGCAATTAGAACCCATCTAGGTAATCCAGCATAATTTCTTCATCTCACCATCCTTAATGTAACTACACCTGTAAAACTTTCCAACTGAAGGTAACATTCACAAGTTCCAGAGATTAAGAGTTGGTATTTTGAAGCCAATCACTGAGGCCATTATATTACCCAATGGCGACCAGCCAAGAGGACGGCTGTGGACTGAGAAGTCAGTTATTTCGCTGCCTAAGATGCTGGACCACTGGGAGCACAATGAACCCTTTTACAATTTGCACAATGGTTATCATCAGCACTCAGGACATTGAGAAGAATATTGCCAAAGGGGATATGTGCTTGCTTAGTTGCTTCAGTCGTGTCCGAATCTTTGCAACCCATGGACTGTAGCCTACCCGGCTTCTCTGTCCATGGGATTCTCCAGGCAAGAATACTGGAGTGGGTCTCTGTGGCCTCCTCCAGGGGATCTTCCTGACCCAGGGATGGAACCCACGTCTCTTACATCTAACCTACATTGGAAGATGGGTTCTTTACCACTAGTGCTACCTGGGAAGCCCAAAGTGGGTATGTGTGTAGTTCTGTGTAGTTGCTAAGTCATGTCCAACTCTTTGCAACCCCATGGACTGTAACCTGTCAGGCTCCCCTGTCCATGGGATTCTCCGGGCAAGAATATGGAGTGGCTTGCCATTTCCTCCTCCAGGAGATTATTCTGACCCAGGATCGAACCCACATCTCCTGCACTGGCAGGCAGGTTCTTTATCAGTGAGCCACCAGTGAAGCCCCTAAACCTGAGTTTGTTTCTGTTTTGCATGTGTATTCATTTGTATTGTTTTCAAATTGCATATAAGAGATATCATGCATTTCATAAGGTAAGGCTTCACCCTAGAAGGGAATCCCAAAGACATAATTGACTGTGAAGGAGCAATGGATTTCCGAAGTGTCTCTACCCATAGAAGATTCAAATGAATAGCATTTATTAAAGAAAAACATAAGAAGTGAGGGATTTTAGAATCCCTTTTATTTTTTTTATTTTTTATTGGAGGCTAATTATTTTACCATATTATATCGGTTGGTTTTGCCATACATTGACATGAATCCGCCCCGGGTGTACATGAGTTCCCCTTCCTGAACCCCCCTCCCCCCTCTCTCCTCCCCTTATCCTCCCTCTGGGTCATCCCCATGCACCAGCCCTGAGCATCCTGTATCATGTGTCGAACCTGGACTGGTGATTTGTTTCACATATGATAATATACATGTTTCAATGCCATTCTCCCAAATCATGCCACCCTTGCCCTCTCCCACAGAGTCCAAAAGACTGTTCTATACACCCGTGTCTCTTTTGCTGTCTCGTATACAGGGTTATCATTTCCATCTTTCTAAATTCCATATATATGAGTTAGTATACTGTATTGGTGTTTTTCTTTCTGGCTTACTTCACTCTGTATAATGGGCTCCAGTTTCATCCACCTCATTAGAACTGATTCAAATGCATTCGTTTTAATGGCTGAGTAATACTCCATTGTGTATATGTACCAAAGCTTTCTTATCCATTCGTCTGCAGATGGACATCTAGGTTGCTTCCATGTCCTGGCTATTATAAACAGTGCTGCAATGAACATTGGAGTACATGTGTCTCTTTCAATTCTGGTTTCCTCGGTGTGTATGCCAAGGAGTGTGATTGCTGGATCATATGGCAGTTCAAGAATCCCTTTTAGAAGTGAGGGATTTCTTTATACATTATGTGTCGGTCACTCGGTCATGTCTGACTCTTTGTGACCCTCTGGACTGTAGTGCACCAGGCTCCTCTGTTGATGGAATTTTTCAGGCAAGAATACTAGAGCAGGTTGTCACTTCCTCCTTCAGGGGATTTCCCAACATAGGAATTGAATCCACATCTCTTGCGTCTCCTGCATTGGCAGGAGGTTTCTTTACCACTGTGCCACCTAGGAAGCCCTTTCTTTATACAAACTAAACTGAACCACTTCTTTTAGAAATATTAACCTCACTGTCTTCATCTTCTCCAAATAAGTATACTTCCTTTACTGATTATTAAAGAAACAATGTTGAGGGAAAGGTGATCATTTCCTCTATTAAAAAAGAAGTCCCAGTTGCTAAAACGACAAAGAACAGGTTTCCCTTTCATAGGAACTGTTCATGGCTTCATGCAAAGAGGATGAATTTGAAGTTAGAGAAAATCTACTTACCTGACTGTTTTACTAGCTGTGATTTTGTGTATCACAGAATTTCTTTGAGCTTCAGTATTCCCTATATGACAGAAATTGTCATATTGACATCACAAGGATGCTGTCATTGAAATAGGATCATAAATGAAAACATTGAATATGGTTTCTAAAAACAACTTTACATCTTATTTTTGTTATGGAAATAAGACTTATGTAGCAAAAAGCAAAAACACACTCAGAAAGACCAGTCAGGCAGGAATTCTACAAGTAGCAATCTATTGTAACTCTCTTTTGTCATTTATTAAGCTGTTAAAAATGCCAATTATTCCAAATATACTATTGGACATTAATATTTTCCTTTTATATCTGCCTAGAAGAACCATGTTAGCTCTTTGCTAATGATTTCCTTATTGTTTCTGGAGCACAAAATGTGTGATGTTGTCCTGCTTTGCCTGTAGTTAGGTGACAATCATACTAAATTATGACCAATAGAATGTAGGCAGAAGTAATACATGCCACCTGTAGGCCTGGTCCCTCATGAAATATTCCATTCAGTGTTTATTCCCTTTTCTGGTAGACAGAAAACTCAATGAGTATTTGAAGTCCTGGAGCAGTGGTTGGCAAACTACAACCAGTGGGCCAAGTCCAGCTGGATACCTTCTTGTGTCAATAATATTTTATTGGAATAGACATATGCCCATTGATTAATGCTGATTTCTGGCTACAGTGGCTGTGTTGAGTGGCTTAACTGTGACCATATGACCCGCAAAGCCCAAAGTATTAATCACTGGCCCTTTACATAAAAAGCTTCTTGACCCCTTCCCTAAAGGTTAATAGACCTATAAGATGGAAGGAGGCTGAGTCCCTAAATTATTGCACAGAGCAGAACTGCTTCTCTTCCTCCCTTCCAGCAGCCCCTTAGTGACTCATGTTGGATTACAGTGTGACAAATAAACCACTGTCCTGTTAAAATGAGGGATTTTGTTGTTCTGCAGCTTGCAGAAGTTGTGTACCAAAAGTGAGAGGATGCTTTAACCAAATCTTAAATATGTGGCATATTTAAGTATAGTCTGGTGAGTTGCATAAGAACTGTTATCAGAGGTTTGTAAAATGTCTATGTTGTATAATGGCAAGGTATTTGGTAAAAGCAGTTCCTACAATAACATGGAAAGTGGACCACATACCTCTTTAAGTCAGTAGGTAAAAAAAAAAAGAAAAAGAAAAAAGAAAAATGTGTGTTGATTGCTATTTCTTGCCATTGACACAATATTACAAGAATTAAGAGAGCTCTGAATTTTTAAGATTTACCAATTAGCAACCAGAGGTGAAAGGAAATAGAACTGAGAAATTAAGGGTCTTTCAGTGTTATAAAAGTTTCAAGACCAAAGACAATGAGGGGTTAGATTTCTAAAAAGCTTTGAGCTATGAATAAAATGCATAGAGATTATGCAGCTGAACATTGACTAAGGCTGCAGCAAATATGAGATTAATGGTGCTATATTCACCCCCTAGATTATTATTTCAGATACTTGCAAGATCAGTTCAGTTCAGTTCAGTCGCTCAGTTGTGTCCGACTCTTTGCAACCCCATGGACTGCAGCATGCCAGGCCTCCCTGTCCATCACCAACTCCCGGAGTTTACTCAAACTCATGTCCATTGAATTGGTGATGCCATCCAGTCATCTCATCCTCTGTTGTCCCCTTCTCCTCCTGCCTTCAATCTTTCCCAGCATCAGGGTCTTTTCAAATGAGTCAGTTCGTCGCATCGAGTGGCCAAAGTATTGGAGTTTCAGCTTCCAATGAACATTCAGGACTGATTTCCTTTAGGATGGACTGGTTGGATCTCTTTGCTGTCCAAGGGACTCTCAAGAGTCTTCTCCAACACCACAGTTCAAAAGCATCAATTTTTTGGTGCTCAGCTTTCTTTATAGTCCAACTCTCACATTCATACATGACTACTGCAAAAACCATAGCCTTGACTAGATGGACCTTTGTTAGCAAGGTAATGTCTCTGCTTTTTAATATGCTGTCTAGTTTGGTCATAACTTTCCTTCCAAGGAGTAAACATCTTTTAATTTCATGACTGCAGTCACCATCTGCAGCGATTTGGGAGCCCAAAATAACCACTGTTAAATTGAGGGGGATGGGTATGTGGGTGTGGCAAGTAATCAAAGGAATACAAGCAGATTTGAGGAGGATATAAGGAAATTTGAGTATGACTGCCAGTTCAGAGGGTTTTATTGGTGGCTCAGATGGTAAAGAATCTGTCTGTAATGAGGGAGACTCAACTTCAATCCCCAGGAAGATCCCCTAGAGGAGGGCATGGCAACCCACTCTGGTATTCCTGCCTAGACAATCCCATAGACAGAGGAGCCTGGTGGGCTATGATCCATAGGTCACTAAGAGTCAGACATGACTGAGCATGAGTGTGTACCAATTCAGACAGCTGATTGGAGCCAAATAAATCAAGAGACTACTTAGTTTTTCAGGTAACTGTATTTGCCAGGGAATGTCTAAATATTTAATGAAAAACAAAACCCACAAGAATCACACTTTAAAACAAGCCCCATGGGACAGAGAACTGCAAAAGTCAGATGTTGATGAAATATGTAGACCTGCAGTGTGATACCAGGACAGAAAGGAAAGAGCCTGAATTTCTGAAAACCTGCATAGAGCAAGGTCCCTCAAAATTGCTTTTGAAAAGTGATATGATTACTTAAGTCACTGAGCTTTCCAGATCTATGTGGATCCAGTTAGGGTTTACTCCTACAAATACAACCTCATGAGTTCTCACTCCTGATTTTATTTTGCATTTCTTACCATGTTGTGTTATTATATGTAGCTTTTCTCATTTGACTGCACAATTTGAAAATTTCACAGACTTCTTTCTTAAACATTGTACCTTTGTTTCCTATATTTTACATTCAGTCGCATTTCTAAATACTGCATCCAAAGATCAAAATAGAACAAAACATCATATTGAGAGTTATATATCTTTGCATATAGTCTCTTTCAGCTCCCACTTAAAACTATTTGTTTTGGAAGCATGTTTTAGACCCATTTTATGGCCTAAGAGATATTGGGGCAGTATTATCTCTTTTTAATATTGGTGACTATGAATTTATTTTAGCTTTATTTCAATTGATTCTGCCTTTTCCACATCCTTTCCCCTTTTTCTTTATCATTTTACTTTGTAAAGAGTTTTTCTGTTTCTCTGAACTCCTGCCTTCTTGAGGAGAAAGAAAATAAAATTCCAGTAGTGCCATTTCTTTTGAACACTCCAAGAATAAATCTTTTTAATAACATGGTACTCAGCCTCTCTCCAACAAACTTGTATATTTTCTCATTGTTTCTATAACTTCTTAAGAGCTAAAGTTTGAAAATGTACCATTTTGGTATAGAGCTTAATAATTACAAAACGTTGGTATTGAAAAACCATCTTGTTATCAGCTGGTTCAAAGTGAAATTAAACACTTTGTTGGGATATAATTTTCAATCATATTTTTCAGTCTTCAGTTACAAAATGTAATCTTTTGGCTGAGAGGTCTTATGATTTTTTGATCATGAGTTTAGATGTAAACTAAAATGACTCTTCTAATAGTTTTCTGACTTCTTTATTACACTTATGTGCTAGAAATATTGTGAGACTAAGTTACGTGAAGGACAAAGGGAAAAATACTTGAATTGTTTTTGAATTGTGCACAGTGTAAAATGAACAAGGCTGATAAGGGTGATTTCTAAGCATTAAGGTCCTTTTTAACCCCTATGCTGATTGGATTATGCATCAAAAATGTTCATATAATTTAAGCAAAGTTATTTTGATTTCCTAAAAATAAGATCTGTAAACATTATCAGATACATAGCATATGATTGTAGTAATATTATATTACTATATCTGAATAACTTAGTATATATTTGAATGTGTGATTTTTAAAAACTGTAATCCTATAAAAAATCTGGAGAAAGACGTTTGAGGTATTCTCTCACTAGACATTTGATGATAGAATTTCTTTTGCTCTTGGTTTTATTTGCATAATCCATGTATTGTTTATTACTTCCCTCTGATCTAAAAAAAAATCATGATTTTATTGTGTGCAATTTTAAATTCTATACCATAAAATTCTGTATGTCATTTTATTTATGGTTTGCTTTATAATATTATATATTTTTGATGGGCTGTAAAATATGAACAGTTCCTTTTTTGGCATACAAGTTTCTTTGCATTGTGAGAGTTTAGTATTTTCTTATGTAGTTGAATATGCATCTGACCCAGCAATTCTGTTCCTAAATATTTATGCAAGTGTATTTAACACATTTGTGCCCATAAATATTGCAAAAACATGTTTATAACATCTTAGCTAAACACTGAAAAAAAATCCAAACATCTTTAAGAGGAGACATGATTGAACAAATTGTGGTATATTCATACAGTGGGGTACCACTCGCTATAAAAAGTGATAGTGCATTTTCGATGCTTGTAACAACTTGGATGCATCTCAAAAAATAATGAAATGATGTGTGAGAGTGAATTGTGTGAATATTTTCCCAACTCTGTGTATGGAATCTCTTTTTGTAGGCTTGAAATTAAATGTTTACACCATAGAATGCAAATTCTTCAAATTAGGGCTTCCAATCTCCTGTCATCGCCTCCCACCCCACCCCGCCCCAACCATGCAGGTACTACATATTAAATGTTTTCCAGTTAGCAGCAATTTTAGGATCACTGAAACAAGATCTGGAATTTAAACCGTTTTTTTTTTTTTCTGTAAAGCACCCATAGTGAATATTTTAGGCTTTGGCGATCATATAGTCTCTGTTACAACTAGTCAGCTCTGCCTTCACAGGGAGAAAGCAGGCACAGAAAGTACTAAAAGGATGTGTATGACTGTGTTTAATAAACTGTACTAACAGAAATGAGCAACTGGCTAGCTTTGGCCTTTGAGCTTTGGTTGGCAGAGTCCTGATCTTAGCTAGACCGATCTAACTCTCCAACCTGATTCCTGAACCACTAAACTTGTTGGTAGCATCCTATCTGCAATGCTAGAATCACCTAAGGAAGCTTTATGACTATGAATGGCCAGTTTTCACCCCAGAAAATGAATTCAGAACTCTTTGGGTCAGGCCAGGACCTTGACATTTTTTTCTTTTTAAACTTCTGAATGAGACAAATGTACAGTCAGTGTTAAGAACCACTGTCCTTCATAGTATTATCTCCAAAAATGCAGGAAACCACCTTCATTATTGCTTTGATGAAAAAAATTAGGTGTAAAGCTGACTGGAGCAAAGGTGCAAGCACAGCGAGAAGCTCTGTATTAAGAGTTATTCACTGAAACAAATTATGGTGCTCATTTGAAAATTCTCATATAATGTAGCAGGAACATTTTATTTTGAAAATAATTTAAAACTTACATATATTGAAATTAAAATACCACTGTCTACTAGGTAATTTTAAAAGTTATAACTACGTTCCTTAAAACTTCAATTTTATAACTTGTGCTGTAACCTTAGGTTTTCTAATAGGGGAGGTGGAACGCCTCCTAAACATGTCTCACTTCTAGAGAACTCACAGACCTACCAACAGATAGATATTCTAATTCCCTGTGTCCATACAAAAAGAGCTGTTTTCTGTTTAGGTCTTTTGGGACAGTTAAATCATCTTCATCTTCCTTTTTAATGCATCTAGGCACCCCACACCATGTCTAACCTACAAGGGTAATTTGTCTACTGTGTTTCTGGTTTTTTACTTTTAGCTCATTTGGGAAGCAGGATTGTTTTAAATTTTATTTGAGTTTCCAGACCATTAGCCTTTGTGTAGTCTCATCTTTGGACTGACCGTGGCCAGGACAGTTATTGAGTTCCTTGTCAAGGTGGATAACCTGCAGACTTTGGCTGTTTAGATAACAGATTGTGTTTCTTTTCCTAGGAAGATCTGAAAGATTTTTCTTTTTTTTTAAATTTTTTAAAATTTTATATTCTTTTTTTTTATTGGAGGCTAATTATTTTACAATATTATATTGGTTAGTTTTGCCATACATTGACATGGTTTTTCAAATACTAAACTAGTATTATGAGGACTTACTGTTGGTCATCTTGCTCTGCTCATTATAAATCTGGGCAAATCAGTGCCCATTACTGTTATATGAGTGGACTTACCTCAGATTTGTATTCAGAAGGATGAAAATGTCATTTAAGATTGCTTTGAGATGGTCATTTACAGTTAAGTACATTTCAGCCACTTTTCTGTTATTCCCTACAAATGGCCTTGGTGAATTAATTTGCGGAGTCAGCGAGGGTCAGAAGCTGGCAGGCTAAACATGATTTATCTAAAAGAGTGTGCACAACAGGGATTGTCACTAGAGATACAGATAGTTTCTCATAACTAGCACATTGTCAAATATGTATATATGTGATGCCAGGGCTTCACTGGTAAAGAACTGAAAGTGGCACAGTGGTAAAGAACCCACCTGCCAATGCAGGAGACACAAGAGACATGGGTTTGATTCTTGGATAGGGAAGATTCCCCTGGAGTAGGAAATGGGAACCTACTTCAGTATTCTTGCTTGGAAAATCCCATGGACAGAGGGGCCTGGCAGACTACAGTCCAAGGGGTCACACAGTGTTGGACATGACTGAGTACACACACATGTCAAACTTCCTGATAAACACTGAAAATTTTGTTAAATATTTGGCATTTCCATGATAAAAATTTACTTTCACTGAGAAGACATTGTATCAAAATATCCATACCATAAAATAAGAAACTTATGTGGTAAGCCTCAGTTCAGTTCAGTTCAGTCGCTCAGTCGTGTCTGACTCTCTCAGACCCCACGAATCACAGCACACCAGGCCTCCCTGTCCATCACCAACTCCCGGAGTTCACTCAAACTCATGTCCACAGAGTTGGTGATGCCATCCAGCCATCTCATTCTCTGTCATCCCCTTCTCCTCCCACCCCCAACCTTTCCTAGCATCAGACTCTTTTCCAGTGAGTCAACTCGTCGCATGAGGTGGCCAAAGTACTGCAGTTTCAGCTTTAGCATCAGTCCTTCCAGTGAACACCCAGGATTGATCTCCTTTAGAATGGACTGGTTGGATCTCCTTGCAGTCCAAGGGACTCTCAAGAGTCTTCTCCAACACCACAGTTCAAAAGCATTTCCATGATAAAAATTTACTTTCACTGAGAAGACATTGTATCAAAATAGCCATACCATAAAATAAGAAAGTTATGTGGTAAGCCTAGAAAGTAGTTAATATCTCTGCATGAAGCTCCTTACTAAAAGTCTGTAAATGAAACAGCTTACAGATCTGTTGACTCACTTCCATTCAGTTTAGGCATATTATATTCTTAAAATTACTTTATTAAATTTACATAAGTATACCACATGTAATGAGAAGTGAAAAAATGTTAAGTGTGCAACTTGGTTACGCATGTGATCCATTCAGATCAAGATAAAGAACATTACTAGTATATGCATCCTTCTTTGTCACTATTTCCCAAAGATAACTGTTATTTTGACTTTATTACATAAATTATTTTTACTCATTTTTGACTTTTAAATAATTGGAATCACATGTACATTTTTTATTTATCTTCTCATATACCTAGGATATTTGTGTTATTATGTGTAAATAACTACATAGCATTCTTTTTATTTTTTGTTGTAAACATCATATAAAACCTATTCTCATAAATTTTAAGTGTATAGTACAGTATTGTTAACTATATGCACATCATTGTACTGTTATGTCTAGAAATTTTCCAACTTGAATAGCATTTCCTCATTTCTCCTTGTTCCTGAGTCCCTGACAATCACTAATCCACTTTCTGTGTCTATGAATTAGATTATTTATTGATTATCCATTTTAAATATATCAGGGTGTACATGTTACACTGCTCCCTAACTATTCCTTCCCCAAACCTTTCTCCCTCTAGGTAATCATAAATTCATTCTCGGAGACTATGAGTCTATTTCTACTGTGTTAACCACCTGGCAGTCAAGTGACTCTATTTTATTTAGAGAACACATTTTCTTTATCCATCAAGTGCTATTTCTTCCACTCTTTGTCTATTGTCACGAACTGTTATTTTTGTTCAGTCAGTAAGTCATGTCTGACTCTTAGCAACTCTGTGGACTGCAACACACCAACTTCTCTCTCCTACACTCTCTCCCAGAGTTTGCTCAAATTTATGCCCATTGAGTTGATGATATGATCTAACCATCTCATTCTCTGCTGTGCTCTTCTCCTTTTGCCTTCAATCTTTCTCAGCATCAGAATCTTTTCCAATGAGTAGACTGTTTACATTAGGTGGCCAATGTAGTGGAGCTTCAGGTTCAGCATCAGTCCTTCCAATGAATATTCAGGTTGACTTTCTTTAGGATTGACTGGTTTGATCTCCTTGTAGTCCAGGGGACTCTCAAGTGTCTTCTGCAACACCACATTTCAAAGCATCAGTTTTTCAGTGTTCAGCCTTCTTTATGGTCCAACTCACATCCATATATGACTACTGGAAAAACCAAAGCTTTGACTATCTGGACCTTTTTGGCAAAGTGAGGTCTCTGCTTTTTAATACACTGTCTATATTTGTCATAGCTTTCCTTCCAAGGACCAAGCATCTTCTAATTTTCTGACTGAGGTCAATATCTGCAATGATTTTGGAGCCAAAGAAAATAAAATCTATCACTGCTTCTACTTTTTCCTCTTCTGTTTGCAATGAAGTGATGGGACTGGATGTCATGATCTTAGTTTTTTGAATATTGAGTTTTAAGCCAGCTTTTTACTCTCTTCTTTCACTCTCATCAAGAGGTTCTTTATTTCCTCTTCATTTTCTGCCATTGGAGTGGTATATTTGCATATCTGAGGTTGTTGGTATTTCTGACAGGAATCTTTGTTCCAACTTGTGATTCCTCCAGCCCAGCATTTCACATGATGTACTCTGCGTATAAGTTATATAAGCAGGGTGACAATATATAGCTTTGTCATCCTCCTTTCCCAATTTTGAACCAGTCACTTGTTCCATGTCTCATTCTAACTTGCTTCTTGGCCCACATACAGTTTTCTCAGGAGGCAGGTAAAGTGGTCTGGTGTCCCCATCTCTTTAAGAATTTTCCACAGTTTGTTGTGATCCACACAGTCAAAGACTTTCATACCACAGTCAGTGAAACAGAAGGAGATGTTTTTTGAAGTTCCCTTGCTTTTTCTATGATCCAGTAGATGTTGGAAATTTGACCTCTGGTTCCTCTGCATTTTCTAAATCAGCTGTATATCTGAAAGTTCTTGGTTCATGTACTGCTGAAGCCTAGCTTGAAGGATTTTGAGCATAACTTTGCTACCATGTGAAATGAGTGCAGTTGTGTGGTAGTTTGAATTGTCATGAACATTGGATAGCAAATATCCCTTTGAGATCCTGATTTCAGTTCTTTTGATTAAAGACCCAGAGTGGGATTTCTGAATTATATGGTAGTTCTATTTTTCTTTGTTTTAGTAAATTTCATGTGGTTTTCCATGCAGGCAACATCATTTTATATTTCCACCAACAATGAGCAGAGTTTCCAATTTTTATCCATCTTCACCAGCACTTACTATTTTCTCTTATTTTCATAATGGTCATCCTTATAGCTGTGAGGTCATATCTTATTGTGGGTTTGATTTATATTTTTCTGATATTAGTGATGTTGAGCATCTTTTTATATACTTGTTGGCCATTTTTATAATGGTTTATTTGATTTCTTCTATTTAATTGTAGGGATTTCTTACATATTTTTTGTGTTACTACCTATCAGATGGGCTTCCCCAGTAGCTCAGTGGTAAAGAATCTGCCTGCCAATGCAGGATATGGGAGTTTGATCCCTGGATTAGGAAGATCCCCTGGAGAAGGAAATGACAGCCCATTTCAGTATTCTTGCCTGGGAATACCCACGAACAGAGGAGCCTGGAGGGCTGCAGTCCTTGAGAGTCATAAGAGTCAGACACCACTTGACTAGCAACAACCTATCAGATATATGATTTGTAAATAATTTCTCCCATTCTGTAGACTGCCATTTCACTTTGTTGATTGTTTTCTTTGCTGTACAGATGCTCTCAAATTTGTTATAGTACCATTTATTTATCTTTGCTTTTGTTGCTTATACTTTTGATATTGTATCAAGACATCACTATCAGTGCCAATTTTATCAGACACTTTGTTTTTCTCAATTAGTTTTATATTTTTTGGATATTATGCTCAGGTCTTTAATCAGTTTTCAGTGATTTTTGTGAATGATGTAAGATAAGAGTTCAATTTCACTCTTTCACATGTGTTGATCCAGATTTCCCAGCACCTCTTGTTTGAAGAGACTGTCCTTTGAAGAGACTGGTGTAGTCTTGGCACACTTTTTGTACATCTTTGACCTTAAGTGTTTGATTTATTTCTGTGCTCTATATTCTGTTCCTTTGATCTATATGTCTATCTTTATGCCAGTGACATACTATTTTGATTACTTTAGCTTTGAGTTATGTTTTGAAGTCAGGAAGTATAAAGCCTTTAGCTTTTCTTTTTGGAGTCTCTTGTAGTTTCTCATGCATTTTAGGACTTTTTCATTTCTGAAAATTTGTTATTGAGATTTTCACAGGAGTTTCAATTCTATTTAGAGTTGACCCTTGAACAGCATGGGCTTTCCAGGTAGCTAAGTGGTAAAGCATCCACCTGCCAATGCAGGAGACACAGAAATGGTGGGTTTAGTCTCTGGGTTGGGAAGATCCCTGGAGAAAGGAAATGACAACCTACTCCAGTATTCTTGCCTAGGAAATCCTATGGATAGAGACTGGCAGGCCAGAGTCCATGGGGTCGCAAAGAGTCAGACATGACTGAATGACTGAGCACACATGTTGGAACAACATGGGGGTTAGGAGCACTTGACATCCAGCACAGGTGAATATCTGTGTATAACTTTATAGTCAGCCCTTTATATTTGTGGTTCTGCATCTGCAGATTCAACCATCCATGTAGTACTGTACTGCATACTTATTGAAAAAAATTTACATGTAAGTGGATCTGTGCAGTTGAAACCCATATTATGCAAGTGTAAACTATTTTTGCATCATCTTTAATTTCTTTTAGCAATATTTTAGTGATGTCAGTGTTCAAATCTTTTTCTTCATTGGATAAATTTATTCCTAAGTATTTTATTCTTTTTGATGCTATTGTAAATAGGATTGTTTTCTTAATTTTCTTTTTGTAGCTTTGCTGAATTTACTACTTCTAACATTCCTTCTATGGGATTTTTTGGGTTGTCCACATATAATATCATGTCATCTGCAAATAGGAAAAGTATTACTTCTTCACTTCTAATTTGATTACTTTTTATTTCATTTTTCTTGCTTAAATTCATAGGACTTATAGTACTGTGTTGTATAGAAATGGCAAAAGTCAGCTTCGTTGTCTTTTTTCTTGATCTTAAAGGAATAGTTTTCAGTTTTTTTTTTTTTTAACAGTAAGTATAATGTTAGTGTGCACTTATGATATATGGCTTTTATTGTTGTCATTGTTTAGTTATTTAACTGTGTCTGGCTCTTTTGTGGCCCCGTATACTGCAGTCTGCCAGGCTCCTCTGTCGATGGAATTTCCCAGGAAAGAATACTGGAATGGGTTGCCTTGTCCTCCTCCCATGGATCTTCCCAACCCAGGGATTGCACTCTCACCCACTCATTGGCAGGTGGATTCCTTACCACTAAGCCACGGGGGAAGCCTCATCAACCAGTTAGAAAACATCCACAAAATGCTTAAAAAGATTTCTTAAAAATTAAAAATAAACAGTATAAAATAAGCAATATCTAGGAAAATTTTTTAAACATTAATATAAGACTTAAAGAAATGAAAAGGCATGTGACATTTAAAAAAGAAACATTATTATCCTGATAATAAATTTTTCTGTCAACTAGTGAATCTAACATTTTAATGGAATCACATTTAAAATGCTACTTGAATTTAATATTTTCACTGAATAGACTAACTCCAAATTTTGTTTTAAAACATCAATACTCAAGCTTAGTCAGAAAACGTCTGGAGGGGTAATGAAGGAGAAAAGGCTTCAGTTCAGTTCAGTTGCTCAGTCGTGTCTGACTCTTTGCGACCCAATGGACTGCAGTACGCCAGACCTCCCTGTCCATCACCAACTCCCAGAGTTTACTCAAACTCATGTCCATTGAGTCGGTTGATGTCTTCCAACCATCACATCCTCTGTTGTCCCCTTCTCCTCTCTCTTTCAATCTTTCCCAGCATCAGTATCCTTTCAAATGAGTCAGCTCGTCGCATCACATGGCCAAAGTATTAGAGTTTCAGCTTCAACATCAGTCCTTCCAATGAACATTCGAGACTGATTTCCTTTAGGATGAACTGGTTGGCTCTACTTGCAGTCCAAGGGACTCTCAAGTCTTCTCCAATATCACAGTTCAAAAGCATCAATTCTTTAGTGCTCAGCTTTTTTTATAGTCCAACTCTCACATCCATACATGATTACTGGAAAAATCATACCCTTGACTAGACGGACATTTGTTGGCAAAGTAATGTCTTTGATTTTTAATATGCTGTCTAGGTTGGTCATAACTTTTCTTCCAAGGAGCAAGCATCTTTTAAGTTCATGGCTGCAGTCACTATCTGCAGTGATTTTGGAGCCCCCAAAATGAAGTGTGCCACTGTTTCCTCTGTTTCCCCATCTGTTTGCCATGATCTTTGTTTTCTAAATGTTGAGCTTTAAGCCAACTTCTTCCCTCTCCTCTTTAACTTTCAACAAGAGGCTCTTTAGTTCTTCTATACTTTCTGCCATAATGGTGGTGTCATCTGTATATCTGAGCTTATTGATATTTCTCCCGGCAGTCTTCATTCCAGCTTGTGTTTCATCCAGCCAAGTGTTTCTCATGATGTACTCGGCATATAAATTAAATAAGCACAGTGACTATATACAGCCTTGACATACTCCTTTTCCTATTTGGAACCAGTCTGTTGTTTCATGTCCAATTCTAACTGTTGCTTCCTGACCTGCATACAGATTTCTCAAGATGCAGGTCAGGTGGTCTGGTATTTCCATCTCTTTCAGAATTTTCTACAGTTTATTGTGATCCACACAGTCAAAGGCTTTGGCATAGTCAATAAAGCAGAAATAGATGTTTTGCTGGAACTCTCTTGTTTTTCCGATGATCCAACAGATGTTAGCAATTTGATCTCTGGTTCCTCTGCCTTTTCTAAATCCAGCTTGAACAT
The DNA here is from genome assembly GCF_049115385.1 of Moschus berezovskii. NCBI lineage: Eukaryota > Metazoa > Chordata > Mammalia > Artiodactyla > Moschidae > Moschus > Moschus berezovskii. Next base: position 128,184,221 of record NC_142460.1, on the reverse strand, counting down.
CTGGAAGTTCATGATTCGTGTATTGCTGAGTCCTGGCTTGGAGAATTTTGAGCATTACTTTGCTAGCGTGTGAGATGAGTGCAATTGTGTGGTAGTTTGAGCATTCTTAGGCATGGCATTTCTTTGGGATTGGAATGAAAACTGACTTTTTCCAATCCTGTGGCCACTGCTGTTTTCCAAATTTGCTGTCATATTGAGTTCAGCACTTTCACACCACCATCTTTTAAGATTTGAAATAGCTCAACTGGAATTCCATCATGTCCACTAGCTTTGTTCGTAGTGATGCTTCTTAAGGTCCACTTGACTTCACATTCTGGGATGTCTGGCTCGAGGTGAGTGATCACACCACTGTGATTATCTGTGTCATGAAGATCTTTTTTGTATACTTCTGTATATTCTTGCCATCTCTTCTTAATATCTTCTGCTTCTGTTAGGTCCATACCATTTCTGTCCTTTATTGAGCTCATCTTTGCATGAAATGTTCCCTTGATATCTCTAATTTTCTTGATGAGATCTCTAGTCTTTCCCATTCTATTGTTTTCCTCTATTTCTTTGCACTGATCACTGAGGAAGGCTTTGTTATCTCTCCTTGCTATTCTTTGGAACTCTGCATTCAGATGCTTATATCCTTCCTTTTCTCCTTTGCTTTTGGCTTCTCTTCTTTTCACAGCTATCTGTAAGGCCTCCTCACACAGCCATTTTGCTTTTTTGCATTTCTTTTTCTTGGGGATGTGTTGATTCCTGTCTCTTATACAATATCACGAACCTCTGTCCGTAGTTCTTCAGGCACTCTGTCTATCAGATCTAGTCCCTTAAATCTATTTTTCACTTCCACTGTATTTTCGTTAGGTATTTGATTTAGGTCATACCTAAATCCTCGGGAACCCCAGGCTTCTTATCAATCTATCTAGGAATTGAGTCTCTCACATTTGTATCAAATTGAACATGATGTTCAGAATTAAACTCACATATATTTAAATAAGACAAATTGAGGCTTTCCTGGTGGTTCACGTGGTAGAGAATCTTCAAGCAATGTAGGAGACCCAGCTTTGATACTTGGGTAGGAAACATCCCCTATAGAAGGAAGTGGCTATCCACTCCAATATTCTTGCCTGACAAATCCCATGGACAGAGGAACCTTGAGTGCTACAGTCCATGGGGTTGCAGAGTCAGACATGACTGAATAACTAACACTTTCAGGATATCAAACTAGCTAGAGAAGATTCGCAGGAGGGATGACTTAATAAAGAAAATATGAACCACTTCCCACAGATGCCTCCTAAGAAGTGGTGTTAATGTGAAGTTCCCAGTGAAGGAGTGGCAATCCAGACCCTGTGGTGAAAGCCTTTTCCTGTGGAGTTCTATGGCTGATTGCTACTGCTGTTGTGCCTTTAAATACGTATTTCATGGTGACCTTTCAAGACAAAAATAGTTCTTTGTCATCCTCTCCCCCTTTCTTCTTTATTCTTTTGTCACTTTCATGTTCAACTGCTTCTGTGCATCCTTTAAATCTCTGAAGAAATCGCCTTGGCACTATAGCCTACAGCAAGTACTGCTAGAAGGGGCTGAGGTAGATATAACAGAAAAGTGTGTTTTCCCCAAAGACTGTGAATGTGTGCAGCTTAAGTGGCTACACACTTGGCTACATTCAGCATCAGGAGAATTGAAAAGAATGTGAGAAGACTTTGGACTAAAAATAAGTTATTTTTAAAATCCTTGAGTATTTTGATAACAGAATGAGCAAAACTGATATCATAAATTCCTACTTTAAGTGTATATGCTCTTCATTATTGTGTCATATTCATTTTAAGATTTTTTATGCCTTATGAAAAAACTATTACATTTTATCATCCTCTCTTCTCTCTGTCTTCTGTTTTTATGTTTCATTTTTATTCATTATGCCTTTATATTTCATTTTGTTGAATCCTGAGAACATAGAAACTGTCACAGTGGATTGGGGTAGTACAAAATTTTTTTTTACCTTTTGACAGGCAAATTTTTTTCAAAGAGAAATTGCAATTTCATAACACAACACCTTTCAGTTAAAACAGTAAGTCAAATTAACATATAGTCCTAATTGGGTTTTTTGTTTGTTTTTATTGCACTTTTAGAGATTTAGGAAGAGAAAATCTTTAAAGCATTTTTATTTTAGCAAATATTTCTGAACAATGTAGCCCAAGTTTAAACAAAAGAGAGGGAAATTTTTCTTGGGGAATTAGTGTACGTATAAAATTTTGACAAAAGTTTTGGGGGCCACTGAAGCACATTAAAACTACTTTGAAATACTTTCTTGGATCTGGACTTGTTGTTCAGTCACTCAGTTGTGGCCTACTATTTGCGAATTCCTGGCCTGCAGCACACCAGGTTTCCCTGTCCTTCACTGTTTTATTGAGTTTGCTCAGTCATGTCCATTGAGTTGGTGATGCCATCTAACCATCTCATCACCTTTGCCATCTTCTCTTCCTGCCTTCAGTCTTTTCTAGCATCAGGGACTTTTCAAATGAGCTGGCTCTTCACATCATATGGCCAGAGTAATAGAGCTTCAGTTTCAGCATCAGTCCTTCCAGTGAGTATTCAGGGTTGATTTCCTTTAGGATTGACTGGTTTGATCTCCTTGCTGTCCAAGGGACTCTCAAGAGTCTTCACCAGCACCACAATTCAAAGGCATCAGTTCTTCATTTTTTATTATCCAATTCTCACATCCATACATGACAATGGAAAACCATATCTTTGACTAGACGGACCTTTGTCGGCAAAGTGATGTCTTTGCTTTTTAATACACTGTCTAGGTTTGCCATTGCTTTCCTTCCAAGCAGCAAGCATCTTTTAAGTTCATGGCTGCAGTCACCATCTGCAGTGATTTTGGAGCCCCCCAAAATAAAGTCTGTCACTGTTTCTATTGTTTCCCCATCTATTTGCCATGAAGTGATGGGACCAGATGCCATGATCTTAGTGTTTTGAAAGTTGAGTTTTAAGCCAGCTTTTCCACTCTCCTATTTTGCCTTCATCAGTGGCTCTTTAGTGCCTCTTTCACTTTCTGCCATAAGGGTGGTGTCATCTGCATATCTGAGATTATTGATATTTCTTCAGGCTGTAGGGACTTGCAAAACATTTTCCTCAGTATGCATATTTAAAAAATGAATTTGAGTCACTGCAAATGCAATCAACATGAGGACTTAACTATAAAATACACTTAAAATTAGTGGTAGAATTTTCATAGGAACACAAAAAGATTAGAAAGATATTCACTAGATTTTTAGTAATGTTTATTTCTGAGTAATAGAATTAATAACTCATGGTGGTTGTAGTTACCATTTTTCTCCTTTTTGTTGTTCTTTTACAGAGAAATTCTATTGCTTTCACACTAAATAGACACACACACAAAACATGCACAAAGTACCGTCCCCTGACACAATACAATCAGAGAAGTAGAGAAACCTGCAACATAGACTATGGTTGCTGAATTTGAATCCCCAAAGGAGCAACTTTTTAATAAATATTTACTGAGTACTTATAATGTACTAGACCCTGTTTATTTTTTAACTTTATTTTATTTTGGAATATAGCCAATTAACAATGTTGTAATAGTTTCAGGTGCTCAGCAGAGCGCTTCAGCCATACATATATGTGGATGCATTCTCTCCCAAATTCCCCTCCTAACCAAGCTGCCACATAACTTAGAAAAGAGTCCCCTGAGCTATACAATAGGTTCTTATTTGTTATCTATTTTAAATTACAGCAGTGTATATATGTTGATCTCAAACTCCATGACTGTCCCTTCTCCCCTGCCTTTCCTCCTGGTAAGGATAAGTTTGTTCTCTAAGTCTCAGTCTGTTTCTGCTTTGTGAAGAAGTTCATTTGTATCATTTCTTTTTAGATTCTGAATATGAGGAATATCACAGGATATTTCTCAGTCAGAATCACTTCACTCAGTATGACAGTATCTGTGTCCATCCATGTGGCTGGCTGCAAGTGGCATTATTTCATTATTTTTAATGGATGAGTAATATTCCATTGTGTATATGTAGCACATCATCCTTATCCATTCCTCTGTTGATGGACATTTAGGTTGCTTCCATGTCTTGGCTATTGTAAACAGTTCTGCAATGAACATTGGAGTACGCATATCATTTCAGACCACGTTTTTCTCCAGATATATGCCCAGAAATGGGATTGCAGTGTCATATGGTAGCTCTATTTTTAGTTCTTTAAGGGACCTCCATACTGTTCTCCATACTGATTATACCAACTTACATTCCCACCAACACTGTAGAAGGGTTCCCTTCTCTCCACACCCTGTCCAGCATTTATTGTTTGTGAACTTTTGATGATAGTTATTTTGACTGGTATGAGGTGGTATCTCATTGTAGTTTTTATTTGCATTTCTCTAACAATTAGCTATGTGGAACATCTCTTCATATGCCTCTTGGCCATCTGTATGTCTTCTTTGAAGAAATGTCTCTTTAGATCTTCTGTTCATTTTTTGATTGGATTGTTTGTTTTGATGATATTAATCCTCATGCACTGTTTATGAATTTTTGGAAATTAATTCCTTGTCATTCATATCATTTTCAAATACTTTCTCCCAATCTTTTGGTTGCCTTTTCACTTCGTTTATGGTTTCCATTACTCTGAAAAAGGTTTTGAGTTTTATTAGGTTCCATTTGTTTGTTTTTGTTTTTATTGTTTTTATTTGTTTTATTTATTCTGGGAGACAAAAAAGAAATTGCTGAAATTTATGTCAGAGTGTTCTACCTATGTTTTCCTCTAGGAGTTTTAGAGAATCTGGTCTCACATTTTAATCTTCAATCCATAGGCACTGTTCTAAGTGCTGGATATTTAGCAGTGAACAAAAGAGACACAGTCCCTCACCTCATCAGGAGAGCAATAATACATTGGATGACAGTAAGTGTGTAGTCAAATTAGAGAAGAAAAGTGAGAAAAAAGAGTTGGACAGTGGGTAGAGCAGGATACTGTTGAGATACAGTAGTCAAAAAGGTCTTTGGCAGAGATTTGAATGAATTAAGAAAGACTGGATAGCACTTCATCACTGAGTGTGTGTCTGCGTGTGTATGTTGGTGAAGTGTGACTAGATTTGATAGGGCAAAAAGGGAGTGGGAAAAAGATGACTGAGTAGTCAGGGTCCAGATTCGATGGCAATATGTTTAGACATTTTTAGGTTTTGGAAGTTAAGTGAAAAGAATGCTTGTGAGAAATAGAAAGTCTCAGTGAAGGAGTTCAGTTCAGTTCAGTTCAGTCGCTCAGTCGTGTCCGACTCTTTGCGACCCCATGAACCACAGCACGCCAGGCCTCCCTGTCCATCACCAACTCCCGGAGTTCTCTCAAATTCATGTCCATTGAGTTGGTGATGCCATCCAGCCATCTCATTCTCTGTCATCCCCTTCTCCTAATAGGGTTTGGAGGCTGCTGCAAAAGCAAGGGATGTGGGTAGATTGTATAGGTGACATTGATGGAGGTAATGAGAAGTGGTGAGATTTTGGATGGATGATTATAGTGAAGAATATTCGTGGCTTGAAGACATAAAATTACTTCATTTTTAGAAACATTTAAAGTTTTAGATTGTTGTTCCAATTTTTTAAGGCTCTTTGGTCTCTCTGGGATCTTTTTAAAGTACAAAGTGTTCTGACAGGTCAAGTGAAAGAATTTAGTCGAGATGATGTGCACATGTATTAATAGATACAGCTCGAATCTCTCTTTTTTGGAGGTATGTTTTGAAGATATAGAAAGATAAATATATTTACATTATTAATATTATAGTGATAACATTGCTCCATGGAAATATTAAAAATTATATATATGTATATACATGTTTAAAAACCTCCATATGTCATGAAAACCATAAATACCTATATTTCATTTTTGTTGTTTTTTTAAGAAGAATATGAAAAACAACTCAGAATATGTAATTGTGTGTATATATATATATAAGGATAGTCTAAGAAAAATGCCAAGGGAGAGCTGAATTACTTATTTCCTAGTTTAGAACTTAGCTTTTGTGGTAGATACTATGATATAGGTTTGTACTTCATTGAAAGCAAATGATTAATTGGTGGAAATGTGACTGTCTCTTATTATGGACAAACAGTTGCTCATATTATTACTGAAGCTTTAAATGTGGTGGATTCCTACAATAGGGTCAACCTGTTTGAAAGGTAGGCTTTTAGTTAAAATTTTAAAAGAGGGCATCTAATTACTCTCTCCTTTGCCTTAAGTGAATAATGCTTTCAGTAAATACAGGTTATTCATGAAGTAGACTAAATGCATTTTGAAGGTCAGAGGCAATAACATTTTTCCCAAGTGAGGTATAAAACATTCATCATTTTCCTCCCCATCAAAAATTTCAAGATTATTGCTATTTTGAGTGCAATTATGGTGAATGACATCACTCTATTTCTATTTCTGAAGAAAGCACTTGAGTTACTATTTACAAGCAGAAATTAAGGTGATTCATATGCTTGTTTGCATTTTCCTCAAGAGAAAAAAATGCCAAGAATTTGGGTAGCTTTTTTATTACCGACATTTTGCTTCCCATGATGATTATCATAGGAAATGGTATATGTAATCTATATTCACATTGTTTGTATGTACGGTTCAGAATTTGAGACTGACAATCTGGAATGCAAATCAAAATGATCTGGCATCCGGAAGTTTCTTAGCACAAAAGTAAAAAAGAGTAATGATTCTGTAAATCAGTTCTGTTTTTTCATATAAAAATGACATGGCTACATACCTCAGAATTTATTGTTATCTTGTATATATGCTAATTAATCTGTGCATATTAGAGGGAGTTTAAAAGATTATTAAATGACACCCACAGTTAGTTTTGTTATAGTAGAGCGGACCTTTAGATAAAAAGAAGTGAGAGGGAAAGGCAAGCTATTTATCAGAAAATAATCTTCATGGTGAATAAGAAGACATTCTTTCTCAGAATGTTTTCACTCTGTCACTGCTTTCTATTCCCTTTTCCTTTGACTTTTTCTTTGTAGTCATCTGTGATTAATGTCTAGAGTTTACGCTATTGTTTTAGTCCTAAGAAAGCTCTTTGTGCTTCTATCTAATTGACTCATTTAGCATGTTTTCCAACCAAACTGCACTGAAAACATATTAAGTAAATCATCAGTTTAAAAAATTCTGTTAAAGGCTGTTTGACGGGTGGCACCAGTAATTATCTGGTTGGCTTCTTCTTTGTGACATTTTCTTCTTTGATTTCCAATATTTGAGGGTTCTATTAGTCTTTGATCATTATTTACTGCCAAGGGGAACATGACTTCAGTTTGCCATCATAACCTGCAGAGTTCTCTTGGGTTGCCTAAACTTGAGTGTGCAAATTGGCAGCATCTATAAAGCTTCAATACCTTTGTTTTCTTGTTTGTATCTAGTGCCTGCAATGTGCTAGGTGCCAGGCTGGTGAGAACAAGAAAAATAAGTTTCTGCCTGCTCGCTTTGCTGTGGTTTTTTGCTCATTCATGTCTGACTACTTGCAACCCCCATGGACTGCATCAAGCTAAGCTTCCCTGTCCTTCACCATCTCCCAGAGTTTCCTCAAACTCATGTCCACTGAGTCAGTAATGCCAAGCAACCATCTCATCTGTTGGCCCCTTCTGCTGCCTTCAGTCATTCCCAGCATCAGGCTCTTTTCGAATGAGTCATCTATTCACCTCAGATGGCCAAAGTATTGGAACTTCATCATCAGTACTTCCAAAAAATATTTAGGATTCATTTCCTTTAGGATTAACTGGTTTCATCTGCTTGCAGTCCAAGAGACTCTCAAGAATCTTCACCAACACCACAGTTCAAAAATATCAATCTTTCCATACTCAGCCTTCTTTATGGTCCAACTCTCATATCCATACACGACTACTGGAAAAACCATAGCTATGACTATGTGGACATTTGTTGGCAAAGTACTTTTTAATACACTGTCTAGGTTGGTCATAGCTTTTCTTCCAAGGAGCAAGCGTCTTTTAATTTCATGGTTACAGTCACCATCTGCAGTGATTTTGGAGTCCAAGAAAATAAAGTCTGTCACTATTTCTATTGTTTCCCCATCTATTTGCCATGAAGTGATGGGACCAAATGCCATGGTCTTCATTTTTTGAATGCTGAGTTTTAAGCAATATGTTTCACTCTCCTCTTTCAATTTCATCAAGAGGCTCTTGTAGTTCCTCTTCACTTTCAGCCATAAGGGTGGTGTCATGTGCATATTTGAAGTTATTGATATTTCTCCAGACAAACTTGATTCTAGCTTGTGCTTCATCCAGCCCGGCATTTCACATGATGTACACCGCAAACAAGTTAACTAAACAGGGTGACAATATATAGCCTTGATGTACTCCTTTCCCAATATGGAACCAGTATGTAGTTCCATGTCCATTTCTAACTGTTGCTTCTTGATGTACATACAAGTTTCTCAGGAGGCATGTAAGGTGGTCTAGTATTCCCATCTCTTGAAGAATTTTCCAGTTTGTTGTGATCCACATGGTCAAAGGCTTAGCACAGTCAGTAAGGGAGATGTTTTTCTGGAATTTTCTTGCTTTTCTATGATCCATTGGATGTTGGCAATTTGATCTCTGGTTCCTTTGCCTTATCTAAATCCAGCTTGAACATCTGGAAGTTCATGGTTCATGTACTGTTGAAGCCTTGCTTGGAGAATTTTGAGCATTGTGTAGCTAGTGTGTGAGATGAGTGCAATTGTACAGTAGTTTGAACATTCTTTGGCACTGCCTTTCTTTGGGATTGGAATGAAAACTGATCTTTTCCAGTCCTGTGGCCAATGCTGAGTTTTCCAAATTTGCTGGCATATTGAGTGCATCACTTTCACAGCATCATCTTTTAGGATTTGAAATAGCTCAACTGGAATTCCATCACGTCCACTAGCTTTGTTCGTAGTGATGCTTCCTAAGGCCCACTTGACTTCACACTCAGGATATCTGGCTGTAGGTGAGTGATCACACTATCATGATATCTGGGTCATTTAGATCTTTTTTGTTGAGTTCTTCTGTATATTCTTACTCTTCTTAATATCTTCTGCTTCTGTTAGGTTCATACCATTTCTGTCCTTTATTGTGCCCATCTTTGCATGAAATGTTCCCTTGGTATCTCAATTTTCTTGAAGAGATCTCTAGTCTTTCCCATTCTATTGCTTTCCCCTATTTCTTTGCCCTGATCACTGAGGAAGACTTTCTTATCTCTCCCTGATATTCTTTGGAACTCTGCATTCAGATGGATATATCTTTCCTTTTCTCCTTTGCCTTTTGCTTCTCTTCATTCCTCAGCTATTTGTAAGGCCTCCTCAGACAACCATTTTGCATTTTTGCACTTCTTTTTCTTGGGAATGATTTTGATCATCACCTTCTGTACAATATGACCAACCTCTGTCCATAGTTCTTCCGGCACTCTGTCTATCAGTTCTAATCCCTTGAATCTATTTCTCACTTCCACTTTACATCAGGATGTGGTCAGTACTCTTTTACGACATTCTTGAATTAATATTTTATCTGTCATTATCTTAGGAGCATCAGTTCACTCAGTTCAGTTCAGTCGCTCAGTCGTGTCCGACTCTTTGTGACCCCATTAATCACAGCACGCCTGGCCTCCCTGTCCATCACCAACTCCCAGAGTTCACTCAAACTCAGTCCATCGAGTCGGTGATGCCTTCCAGCCATCTCATTCTCTGTCGTCCCCGTCTCGTCCCACCCCCAATCCATCCCAGCATCAGACTCTTTTCCAGTGAGTCAACCCTTCGCATGAGGTGGCCAAAGTATTGGAGTTTCAGTTTTAGCATCAGTCCTTCCAATGAACACCCAGGATTGATTTCCTTTAGAATGGACTGGTTGGATCTCATTGCAGTCCAAGGGACTCTCAAGAGTCTTCTCCAACACCACAGTTCAAAAGCATCAATTCTTCGGTGATCAGCTTTTTTCACAGTCCAACTCTCACATCCATACATGACCACGGGAAAAACCATAGCCTTGACTAGACCGACCTTCATTGGCAAAGTAATGTCTCTGCTTTTTAATATGCTATCTAGGTTGGTCATAACTTTCCCTCCAAGGAGTAAGTGTCTTTTAATTTCATGGCTGCAATCAGCATCTGAAGTCATTTTGGAGCTCGAAAAAATAAAGTCTGACTCTGTTTCCACTGTTTCTCCATCTATTTCCCATGAGTGATGGGACCAGATGCCATGATCTTTGTTTTCTGAATGTCGAGCTTCAAGCCAACCTTTTCACTCCTCTTTCACTTTCATCAAGAGGCTTTTGAGTTCCTCTTTACTTTCTGCCATAAGGGTGGTGTCATCTGTATATCTGAGGTTATTGATATTATTCCCGGCAGTCTTGATTCCAGCTTGTGCTTCTTCCAGCCCAGTGTTCCTCGTGATGTACTCTGCATATAAGTTATATAAGCAGGGTGACAATATACAACCTTGACACACTCCTTTTCCTATTTGGAACCAGTCTGTTGTTCCATGTACAGTTCTGACTGTTGCTTCCTGATCTGCATACAGGTTTCTCAAGAGGCAGGTCAGGTGGTCTGGGATTCCCATCTCTTTCAGAATTTTCCACAGTTTATTGTGATCCACACAGTCAAAGGCTTTGGCATGGTCAATGAAGCAGAAATAGATGTTTTCCTGGAACTCTCTTGCTTTCTCCATGATCCAGTGGATTTTGGCAATTTGATCTCTGGTTCCTCTGCCTTTTTTAAACCTTCTTGAACATCTGGAAGTTCACGGTTCACATATTGCTGAAGCCTGGCTTGGAGAATTTTGAGCATGACTTACTAGCGTGTGAGATGAGTGCAACTGTGCAGTAATTTGAACATTCTTTAGCATTGCCTTTCTTTGGGACTGGAATGAAGACTGACCTTTTCCAGTCCTGTGGCCACTGCTGAGTTTCCCAAATTTGCTGGCATATTGAGTGCAGCACTTTCCAAATTTGCTGTCATATTGAGTGCACTTTCACAGCATCATCTTTCAGGATTTGAAATAGCTCAACTGGAATTCCATCACCTCTACTAGCTTTGTTCGTAGTGATGCTCTCTAAGGCCCATTTGACTTCACATTCCAAGATGTCTGGCTCCAGGTGAGTGATCATACCATCATGATTATCTTCGTTGTGAAGATCTTTTTTGTACAGTTCTTCTGTGTATTCTTGCCACCTCTTCTTAATATCTTCTGCTTCTGTTAGTTCCATACCATTTCTGTCCTTTATCGAGCCCATCTTTGCATGAAATATTCCCTTGATATCTTTAATTTTCTTGAAAAGATCTCTTGTTTTTCCTACATGTGTGCATGCTGTTACTTTAGTTGCTGTATGTGTGTGCTAAGTTGCTTCAGTCATGTCCAACTCTTTGTGATCCTATGGACTGTACCCTGCCAGACTCGTTTCTCCATGGGATTCTCCAGGCACGAATACTAGAGTGGGCTGCCATGCCCTCCTCCAAGGGATCTTCCTGACCCAGGGATTGAACCTGTATCTCTTATGTCTCCTGTATTGGCAGGTGACTTTCTTTACCACTAGCACTGCCTGAGAAGCCCATAAGAAACCTGAGAAAGAAGAATATCTGCACATCCATGTAAGAGTTTATGAAAAGGTAACTAAAAAAGTAAATAAACATTTTGGTGATATAAAATATTTTATTATCTCCAGAAACAGTGATTGTTTTGTGGTCTTTTATGCCATTAGACTACTAAAAGGCTCCCATATCATGTGGTTTATCTCCATGCACCAAAGAAGTCAGATTGTATGTTTTGGTTTCCGTTTAGTTAAGCTAAGTGAATAACACTGATCAAAGGTTACCCATTATTAGAAGCTTCCAAGTTGCTCCAGAGAATCAAGAGAAAAGTAACTCTTTGGTAAGAGTGGATAAACATATTTATAAGTTTAGGATCGGAAAGCATTCACAGTCTGACACAGGTAACAGGGAATTGGAAAGCGAGCAGGCACAAACTTATTTCTCTTGTTCTCACCAGCCTGACACCTAGCACATTGTAGGCACTAGATACAAACAAGAAAACAAAGGTATAGAAGCTTTATAGATGCTGCCAATGCAACAGTAATTTGCACACTCAAGTTTAGGCAACCCAGGAGAACTCTGCAGGTTATGATGACAAACTGAAGTCATGTTCCCCTTGGCAGTAAATAATGATCAATGATTAATAAAACCCTCAGATATTGGAAATCAAAGGAGAAAACATCACAAAGCAAGAAGCCAACCAGATAATTACTGGTGCCACCTGTCAAACAGCCTTTAACAGAATTTTTTACACTGATGATTTACTTAATATATTTTCAGTGCAGTTTGGTTGGAAAACATGCTAAATGAGTCAATTAGGTTGAGAGCATTATTTGAGATATTAATATCAAAGGTTCTTTAAAAACCCTATGAATTTGCAAATTAAATGCCCACTTTTATTTAAATGATGGATGTATCTAAGAAGTCTTAACAAGGAAAATTAGAAAATATTTGTAACAGAATAACAGATTTTTTTTTAATTACTCAACTCATAGATTCCAGCTTCATATATAATTCACCAGTTATAACACATCACATACAATCATTGCTTCTTTTCCAGGGAGATTTTCTTTTGGTCAGTCCGTTTCTACTTAGCACAGAATTGACATCAATTGTCTAGTGATGTGTTTACTGCTTCCCACAGGCATATGTTATATTGATGAATTAAGCATGGATCAACATGAAAAACCTCAGTCGAGTTTCTCAGTAGAAAACATTACTTGAGTCAATTCCAAGAACATTTACTCTGGCCATATATAAATGTGATTAAAATAATACAAACATTGAATTTAAATTACTTTGAATTACCTATGATTTTGATCTCCATTTGTATAGATAATTTAGAATTGGTATTTTATATTTGTGCTTATGGTTTGAGTATGTAAATGAAATTTTTAAAAATGATACTATTGGTACTGGAAACTGAACTGGATACTAGATATTTTTTGTACACCATGATGAAAAAATTATAATTTTCCCAGTGATTCACAAGTCATTATATAGCTGCAGCATTTTTATACTGTTAGAAAGCAAACTCAAGAATCATCTATGAAGAACAATGCACAAAAATAAATTATGAGTTTTGGGCTTTTAATTCAGACTTTCATTGTTATACTATATATTTCTTCAACTGGGGTTGTTTATATTTTAAATAGCTTCCCATTATCTTACTTTTGGAAATGCCAATAAGTGTTTAAGCCTATGAATTTACCCTGTAGATAAATCAGCTTATTGATAAACTAAAAGCTTTGGCTACATTTGTCAGGTAATTGATGGCTCAGACATAGATGATAAATCACTCTTTCCAAAAGCAGTGTCCCTGTCTATTATAATTCAAATAATTTTTGCAGCTTTTTCACCTTTTTCTGTCCATTATGAAATGCAGGATAATAAAATAATAAATAAAATAATAATACAATAATAGGTTGTTTATTTATGTTGATGAAAATAGGTAGGTTGTGATTTTATCTTTTGGATGCTCTGTCCTTCTTGCTTTCAAAAAGAGAGTGAGAGAATATGGAGGGGTGAGGTGTGCCTAGGGATGGGAGTCCTAACTCAGGTTCTCTCAATAACTCCTTGTGCAGCCATGAAGAAGCCATGGCCTCTCCCTGGGGCTTATTTTTAAAATGAGGATGTTCAACTAGCTTTTTGTATAATTAAATTTATTTATTTTTAAGTGAAGGATGATTGCTTTATAATATTGTGTTGGTTTCTGCCAAACATCATCATGAGTCAGCGACAGACATACATATGTCTCCTCCCTCTCGAACCTCCCTTCCACCTCCCTCCCCTTCCCACCTCTCTAGGTTGTTACAGAGCCCTGTTTTGAGTTCCCTGAGTCATACAGCAAATTCCCATTGGCACTCTATTTTACATGTAGTAATGTATATGTTTCCATGTTTCTCTCTCCACATCAGCTTGATTTTTAACGTGTTTTGTTTCAGTATAAGACAAAGGTTTTCTTTCACAAAAGGGTTAAATCTTTCTAATCTTTTGTAATGCTTGGAGCCCATATTGTCTCTTACTTCCTCCTCCTCCTCTAATTCCTTGGCCTCACCTCATGTTGTGTGATGCTCTTTACACAGACAGGTAGTCAGGAGCCCATGCAATTTACCTTGTCTTCTATCTAGCCTAAATCTTCCCAGAGAGGATACACACAGCAAGGTCTTTTTTTTTTTTTTTAAGTGTCCTTACTTGTCTGTTTGCCCAGATCACTGAAAGCTCACTGAGGAAAAAAATCATCTTGTTCTCTAGCACATCCAAAGAACTCGGCATTTGCCTGGAAATAGGTGATTTAAAATAGTTGATGATGACAATTTGTCCATGTTTCCTGCATCTTTAATCTTCCTTGTGGGATGCTTTGCCTTGCCACGAGTGAAAATCTCCACTCAGCTATGTTATTTTAGCTTGTTAAAAGGGAAGAGCATCCTTATTGTAAATGCATTGATTAGAACTGAGAGCAGCAGTAGGTGCATTAGTATCTAGTATCTAGTATTTGCATGATACTTCCAAACATGAGAAAAAATTCTAGGGAGAAAGGGCGGCATCTAAGGTAGATTTTTTTAGAGATGTTGTTTTCTTTTTCAGTATACGAGATAAAAACACTGACCGTTCACTGACCGTTCCTCTGTAAGGGCAGATATTTTTTCTCCAGTGTATCTATGGTAGCTACAAAGTATTCTGAAATTATAGGATAGAATTTTGCAGATTCTCTGGTTCAGTTGACTTATTGTTATTACCAACATGTGATTATTGAGTTATTTTTAAAATACATAATTTTGATAAAAGGTTTGCAAGTAAATAAAGATTAGGAGATAAAAAATTTCAGGAATCATTCACCTTTAACCTTGTTTATTTTTTTAATTGGAGCCTGATTATTTTACAATATTATATTGGTTGGTTTTGCCATACATTGACATGAATCCGCCCCGGGTGTACTTGAGTTCCCCCTCCTGAACCCCCCTCCCACCTCCCTCCTCCCTTTATCCTCCCTCTGGGTCATCCCCGCAAACCAGCCCCGAGCATCCTGTAACATGCATCGACCCTGAACTGGTGATTTGTTTCACATATGACAACATACATGTTTCAATGCCATTCTCCCAAATCATCCCACCCTCACCTTTTACTTTCGTATTGAAAATAGAAACTCAGATAATTTAAGTCTTACCAACAGTCACATAGCTTACCACATAGACTTGGCCTCTTGACTCCATTTCCATCCTGTTAATTCCCATCCTGTAATGTAATACACTATTGTATGGTTCTATGATGTTATGAAGACTTTCTCTTTGGTGGGGATATTTCTTTTGTTGTCACAATGGAAGTCATAGGGGAATGATTTTATTTACAAAATTCATTGTGCACACTGCTGACACAGACTAACTGTGTAAAATAAAATACACTTGTGTGTGTTCATATTTACTGAAGTATAGTTCATTTACAATGTTGTGTTAGTTTCTGATGTATAGCAAAGTGATTCAGTTATATATTTATATATATGTATATTGCATAATCTAGAATACTCAGACTGTTTTCATTTGTATACTTATATTGTTCTTTTATATGCCAAGCATGGTTCTAAATTCTTACAAATATTAATGTATTTTTCATAACAATTCTGTAAGTTAAATATTATTATTGTCACCATCCTATAAATGAGGGAGTTGAGGCTTAGAGAAGTGAAGTAACTTGCACAAAATTGCCCAGTTAGGAACTGCATTGAAACCTAAGTGCTGAACTCAAGGCCATCGTCTGAGACACTCACTACTGATACTGTATCAGTAGTGTGCATATTGAATCAGTGTTATTGATTCAATAAGAATCAGAATCTTCATTGTTTAGAAAGAATTAAAGCAATGAGCTTTAAGGCCTTTCCCCCATCTCTTCCCTCCCACTCCTTTTCCTTAGGGGAAAGATATTAGTGAAAAACACATCACATCCTACTGTGCTGGACAGAAAGTACAGCAAACACATTGAGGTCAGGATTTCTGTGTTCAGCATTATAATCACCTAGTTAATGTGTCTCCTTGAGATCCAACTTGATTTCTCTAGCTCTTTCTAAATGGAACAGTACAGCTGAAACACCACCCAAGAAAATGCATTCTGCTTCATCTCCTATTTTGAGTGCTTTGTATCAAGAGATTATGTGCTAACTTCTGGTGACATAGAATTGGAACAGGCTGCTTATAAATTACTAAATCCAATCCATTCACCATTTGGCATTTGTATTTGTCTTATATGACATATTACATTGATGTGAATTTACACTCTTTAAATTCAGATGAACAGTTTATAATAATTGTTGTCTGATTGGAATTGAGGAAGATAGTTTCAATCAAGGTTTATCAACTTAGGGAAAGTTAGGAGTCACCTGGAGAGCTTGTTCATACAAATTTCTATGGCCCAATATTTCTAGATTTAGTAGATCTGGGCTGCAGCTCCAGAATTTGCATTTCTGGTAACACAGTCACTGGTGATATTGATGATGCCTGTCTATGGACCATGGCCATTATTTTTAATATTTTTTGAGTATCGTTGGTCTATATCACTTCCTCAGATTGCAAGAACGATGGAAATTTTTGTTCAGGGACATTAGAGAATACACTATCTGGTCTGTCCTAGACACCCTCTTGACATTTTTTTCACAGGTATCTGTTCTCTGTGCTACTTAGTATTCTTCTTTGGAAAGAAATTTTTCTGAGACTTCATTATTGCATATTCTTAATCAGGTCCCAAATAGGCTCTGGATTACCAAGAGGAGGATTTGACTCCTCACAAGTGCACAGGGCACTGCAGAATAAATACGAAAGCATAGGCTGCTAATAGTTACTTGCCCTAAGAAATTCAGGGGTTTTGTGCTAACAGGGCTTCCATTTCTTGTCTGATATGTGAGCACAGTATGTGGTCTTATACCTGGTACACAGTAGATCCTTACATGAATGTATAGCTGAATCACTTTGCTGTATGTGTGTGCTCAGTCGCTTCAGTCATGTCAGACTCTGCGATGCTATGGACTGTAGCCCGCCAAGCTTCTCTGTCCATGGGATTCTCCAGGCAAGAATGCTGGAGTATTCTTGGAAATCCCCTCCTCCAGGGGATCCTCTTGACCCAGGGATTGAACCTGTGTCTCTTTTGTCTCCTGCATTGGCAGGTGGGTTCTTTACTACTTAGTACCACCTGGAAAGCCCATATTTCAATGACAATTTAAAAAAATAAAGAGAGGTGGAATGACTAAAACAGTTTTAAGCATCATGATTCAATTGCTTTATTTTTAGTTCTCTTCTACACTGATGGGGCTGATAAGAAAGCCCTTTTGCATCTACTAATGCAAATCATGTGTGCTTCTGGGGCTAAGTGGTACTATATTGTTGATTTGGCAAAGCTGAATATGGCATGAGAAGCTCCATCTGCTCAGGGAGTACATTTACAACAGATGCTCAGAAGCAAATTATGTTTAGCAAAGTGTTAAAAATGCCTTTGTCTATTAGCTTAGCCATGTCAAAGAATTTGGATTAGAACATTTTTCAAATTTAAGAATGCATTGTACTCTAATTCTACGTTTCTTTTGAACTCTCTGCAAATGCATTAGGAGCATTATCTTGTTTCTCCTTATAACACCATTCAGAGGTGTGTGACCAAGTAGTGTTATCCTCATTGTACAGGCACAGAGAAGTTAATTGACTTTCTTCAGGTCATGGAGAAGTAGGCAGAGCCAGCAATAAAAGAAGCATTAGCCTGCTTTTTTAGTGTGTGAGCACAATGGCCACCACAGAGCTTCTAACCCTGTTTGTCTATGGCCTAACACAAAATATCCTCTGCCATGAGATGACCTGCAGGAAATGAGGCTTCTTCAAAGATGTTTGCATGGATTACATTAGCTCCAATTTAGGGTCAAATAAGAGCATCCCCTATTTGTGATTTCATAAAATAGTAAAAAAAAAAATTATGAGAGATATCAGTAATTTTCAAATCACAAGAAGTTATTTAAAAGTTTCTGAGATTTAAAAAAAATTATTGGAGTATAGTTACTTTACAATGTTGTGTAGTTTCTGCTGTACAGCAAAGTGAATCATCTATACATCCATACATTTGTATAGATGATATATCCTGTTTTTAGTTTAATATCTCATATTTAATATATCCTGTCTGTTTTTTGTTGTTTAAAATTTTGCATGTATCGTTTAGATACCTAGGGTCACACACAAAACTGGTTTCTTTTATAGTGCTCCCTGAATATTATTAGGCAGTCTGTTCTGGGCTTCTTATGCTTCGACAAGTCTTGTTAGGTATGCCAAAATCCTCAGACCGTTCTTTCACTCATCACTAAGCTGGATTATTTCTGTAGCAGACAGTTTTGTAGAGTGATATGTTACCTCTTAGGAGCATATTACATAGTCCTACCCAGCCCTCAGTTTCTCTCTAGAGAAAGATCAGGCTTGTTACTAATTGCTATAAAATTGACAGATATTTTTTCCCATTATGTTTTGTTGCAGAATATTGAATATAGTTCCCTATGCTATACAGAGGAACCTTGTTATTTATCCAACCTTGTTATATATATATATATATATATACATCCATTATTTTATATATATAAAATAGTTTGTATCTTCTAGTTCCCAACTCAGCCCTCAACCCTTCCCATCCCCCTTGACAACCGGAAGTCTGTTTTCTGTCTGAGAGTCTGTTTCTGTTTTGTAGATAAATTCATTTGTGTCATATTTTTGATTCCGCATAAATGTGATATCATATGATATTCGTCTTCCTTCTTCTGACTTACTTCACTTAGTATGATAAGCTCTTGGTGCATCCACATAGCTGCAAATGACATTATTTCATTTCTAACTACTGAGTAGTATTCCAGAGTACCTATGTACCTTTTCTTTCTTCATTCATCTATCGATGGACATTTAGGCTGCTTCTGTGTCCTGTCTATTGTAAATAGTGCTGCTTTGAAGATAGGGGTGCATATATCTTTTCAAATCAGTTTTTTTTTTTTCCTGGAGATATGTCCCAGAATGAGATTGTTAGATCATATGGCAACTCTCTTTTTAGTTTTTTTTTTTTTTTTTCTTGAGGAACCTCCATACTGATCTCCTCAGTGGCTGCACCAATTTACATCCCCACCAGCTGTGTAGGAGGGTTCTCTTTTCTTCACACCCTCTCCAGATTTATTATTTGCAGACTTTTTAGTGATGTTCATGCTGACTAGGGTGAGGTGGTACCTCATTATAGTTTTGATATGCATTTCTCTGGTCATTAGTGATGTTGAACATGTTTTCATGTGCCTCTTGGACATCTGTAGGTCTTCTTTGGAGAAATGTCTCTTTAGATCTTTTAAAGTGGCAGATTTTTGACACTCAGATTTCCCTAGCTGCAGTGCTACTCTCTGGTTGCATGGACATCCATCTGAGTCCTTCAGGTTCCCCAATGAACTTCAGGACAAGGGGAACTGGAAGAAATACGCTAATAAGTCTGATGCTACTTTGTGAGTGATCAAGTCCTTGGTGTCCAGTCCAGCAGACTCAAATCTGGATCTGTGACAGACTAATTTATGAGCTCATGTTTAATCTGGTGGAAATCCTGCAAAATCTCCACAACTCTACTTAGTTTCTTCCGTGTAGATTCTTCCCAAACTTAGGTTATTTCTTGGAAAAGTTTTATCCACGTCATGGTGCTCAGTAAACTGAATGAATCTTTAGAAGGATTAAATCAACATGAATGAGAATATCATAAGTGCAGGAGACGTGGCTTAGTATCAGAAAGACATATTTTCTTTAATATTATTATTTGATTCCTGTAGCAGGAATATCTGGGCTTACGTGTCTTAGCCAAATGTCACAAATGTAAATATGTTTCTGTCCATGGCAGCTGAATATGAACTCACAGTTGAGCTGAGTTGATGGGGAGTAGGCCAACAACAAAGTTTGTGACAGTAAGACACAATTGTGATATATCGACCTTCTGATATTGTGTTCTGATGTTGTTGAGAGCAGTCTTAAAGTATTAATGAAAGCTGTGTAATGTTTATCTCTATTTCTCTGTGACACTAGTTGTAATAACTGCAACCTAAAGGTGTTTATTGAATGCTTGTCAAGTGAAATCAAAAGCCTTATTAAAAGGGGCTGTGTGTGTGTGTGAGTGTAGTCTGGAGTCAACCTGCCTGGGTTCAAGTCTCAACTCTGCCACCAAAATACACTCTTTGTCAGTTTCTTTGATCTCTGCCTCAGTGTCCTTATCTGTAAAGATGAAATATAATACCGATCTCACAGAGTTGTGAAACTTAATAGTCAGTAAATAACAGCTGTCAGTACTGGCACATAAAGAACCCTATCGAACTCCATTTCTAAAATATTCAAGGAAAAAAAGAGATCTATCCTTGTTGAAATGTGGTAAATTGCTTATAGTAATCATTGGTCCAAATTTTGATATACACTGTAATAACCGTGTTTTAAGTCCTAAATTTAAATTTATCATAGACTGCAAACCCAACCTTATGTTGAATTATTTTAAATGTGAATTCATGTTCTCTTATAGGTGGATGAAGGATAAATATTAAGCGAGGTTTTCATCTCTCATAGTACCCATTCTTTGGCAACTTGAAAATCCTCCCACTCCTTCATGAAAACATTTCCCCCGCCTTCACCACCTTGCTCAACAGCAGAACTAATTCTGAGTCAAAATCAACACAGGCTGTCAATTTGGTATGCACAACAGCTGGTTGCTTCCATATTTACCGCTTGTGGAGGTGAAGGTGGTGCATTTCATTTGAAAAAATGTGAGGTTGGGTCCTGTCTTTCCTGAACACTGTTCTCGAAGAAGACTCTTCCAAACGCCTCTTATTCTACTCAAATTTTGATGTCTTTTAAAGAAAACTTTACTCCTAGATTGGGACTGTCCCCTTACCATCACATAGTTGCTTCACTTTAAGGCAGTCTTAAAAAACATAGTATCTTGCTGGAATATCTACAATCAACACAGATAATGTTGCATTTCCCAAATTGCTGGGTGTATGTTATGCCCTGCATCTGGAATAAATGAGCAGCAAATCTACACAGCTGCTGCTAACCACTCCTTTAGACTTTCCTGTAGTTAAGTAATGAATCATTATCGACTTCCTGAATAATTTACTCCTAGATGCATGAAATTGAGTGTAAAAGGAAGTTTTTTCAAAATGAAGACAAACCAGTGCTGGGAGTTAGTGGCAATCTTAAAACTTCCATAATGTTCTTTTTAAAATAAGCATGATTCAGTTTTTCTCCTCTGTTCTTAACTTGAAATGATATAATCGCTTAACCTTAGGAACATTTAACATAGAAAACAACAACACATCTGTAGTTACTGGTTTGAGTGTAAAATCCAATTGAATGTAAATAAGAGAAGTTTCTGTTTTTAGAATAGAAATGAGTTGACCAGTATGATTTTGCTTAATTAAATATTTGTTTTAACCTGATATTTTAAAAAAGAGCATCATTGTGGAAAAAAAAAAACAATAAAGAAGAAAGAACCCAACAGGATTTGGTAGAATTGTTTTAAAAAAAAATGCAGTAATTTCCTTGAATAAGGGGCAGGTCATCGGCCAAATTTGTATTAATCCAAGCTCCTCTCTGCATCTATTCCCAATGTCAAGCCTTCATTTTCAATGGCTCTTTCCTCATCATAATGTTCATATTATTTAAAACTCAGAGGTGGAAGGGCCTAGAAAGTTCTCTGGTGGTATTCTCTCATTTACTGATTGATAGAATGAAGCCACATCAACGCAAATGACATACATACTCTAGACCTAGTTGGCTAGTTAATGGCGGAGAACAAGACTGAAATTAGGTTTTTAAAATTATAATCCAGCTTCCTAAAAAAAAAAATGCTGTTTCATCTAACATATAGGAGCATCAAATGAAACCCTTTTTGGATAAACCTGGCAGAGTTCTTCTCCTTGGTCCTCAGATCAGTTGTTCTCTGATGGATCTAATATCCCTTCCCTTGAGAGCTCTGCTTTCCTCCCATGTCACCATAAGTTTCCTGTCCTTTCATCCTTAAAGAGATGAATAATAACATTTATAGTGCGCAATAAGTAAGCATGTTGTTGGTCACACAGTCTCTATTTATTTATTAATAAAGCCTTTTGGAGAGGCAGATATTTAATGAAAAAGGATATATCTCCATTGTTAATTCAGGTACTTTCATATTTCCACCAAGAATATTTTTAAGAAGGTTAGTTATTCAATAACTTCCAATTCAAAAGTGTTAGGAAGAAGACTAAGGCTGCTAAGGCTGAAATCAAGCTAACTTTACAAAAGGGTTGCAGCTATTTTTCAGTAAACAAGGACAATTATTCACACAGCTCAACTAAAACTGTGTGGTTCACCATCCTTAATCACTGTACTCTTTATTCTTTGGTAAAGATTGATTTACTCTCTTGACAAAAGCTGAGGATTCCTGAGTCAAATATTGAGTTCTAAAAGACCCGAGTTAGAAAACAACATGGCAGTATAATTAAATCCTGCTTCTGGTTTTAGGGGAGAATAGAAATTGTCAACCATTGTTGCCTAGAACCTTTGTCTATTTCAATTTTATTTCTATATCATCATTTGAATCATCAAAAAGTGATATTGTACATTACTTCTATTGTGTCTTTTATCAAACTGTACTGAAATTGTCTGATTCCTTGACTATATTTTCCAAACAACTGTGATCTTTGTGAAGACTGGTGCCAGGATGATTAACTATTTAGTGTCTGGCTTCCCTGGTGGCTCAGAGGTTCAAGCGTCTGCCTCCAATGCGGGAGACCTGGGTTCGATCCCTGGGTCGGGAAGATTCCCTGGAGAAGGAAATGGTAACCCACTCCAGTATTCTTGCCTGGAGAATCCCATGGACGGAGAAGCCTGGTAGGCTACAGTCCATGGGGTCGCAAAGAGTCGGACACGACTGCACGGAACGGAACGACAGTGCTCTGCAGAGAGTGGAAGCTGATGAAAATGTTTCATTTAATTAACCTATAGTAATTATTTTAGTAGGAAAAATACATTATATAAAATATTTGAAGAGTACAGCTTTCCTTTCTTTTTAGTGTTCTGATTTTATATTGACTTCAGATTCCTTTTTGACATACATTTTGAAAAGTGTTTCTACCTAAATTGGAAAATACCCCCATTCCTCATTCAACAGAATAATTTAGTGATTCACAGGTTTTCCATTACCAAGAATCGACATGTTAATTTATCACACAAAGTGAAAACAATTATTCTGATTTAGCAAATAGAACAGAATATAATTTTGTGTTCTCAAGAACAAGACAGACAAAATGAATAAAGACTGGACTTCAATAATTCCAGTTCTTTGACCTTTCAAATCATAGCAATAAGATGCCCTTTTCCTAGTCAAAATCTTTCTGATATCAAAGAGGGCACATGATAACAGAACTCAATGGTATCTGTAGATAACTACAGAGGAACCAGAGATCAAATTGCCAACATCTGCTGGATCATCAAAAAAGCAAGAGAGTTCCAGAAAAGCATCTATTTCTGCTTTCTTAACTAGGCTAAAGCCTTTGACTGTGTGGATCACAATAAACTGTGGAACATTCTGAAAGAGATGGGAATACCAGACGACCTGACCTGCCTCTTGAGAAACCTGTATGCAGGTCAGGAAGCAACAGTTAGAACTGGACATGGAACAACAGACTGGTTCCAAATAGGAAAAGGAGTACGTTAAGGCTGTATATTGTCACCCTACTTATTTAACTTATATACAGAGTACATCATGAGAAACTCTTAGCTTGAGGAAGCACAAGCTGAAATCAAAACTGCTGCGAGAAATATCAATAACCTCAGATATGCAGATGACACTACCCTTATGGTCGAAAGTGAAGAACTAAAGAGCCTCTTGATGAAAGTGAAAGAGGAGAGTGAAAAAGTTGGCTTGAAGCTCAACATTCAGAAAATTAAAATCATGGCATCCCGTCCCATCACTTCATGGCAGATAGATGGGGAAGCAGTGGAAACAGTGGCTGACTTTATTTTTCTGGGCTCCGAAATCACTGCAGATGTTGATTGCAGCCATGAAATTAAAAGACGCTTACTCCTTGGAAGGAAAGTTATGACCAACCTAGACAGCATATTAAGCAATATTTGTCAACAAAGGTCCGTCTAGTCAAGGCTATGTTTTTTCCCGTGGTCAGGTATGGATGTGAGAGTTGGACTATGAAAAAAGCTGAGCGCCAAAGAGTTGATGCTTTTGAACTGTGGTGTTGGGGAAGACTCTTGAGAGTCCCTTGGACTGCAAGGAGATCCAACCAGTCCATCGTAAAGGAGATCAGGCCTGGGTGTTCACTGGAAGGACTGATGTTGAAGCTGAAACTCCAATACTTTGGCCACCTGATGCAAAGAGTTGACTCATTGGAAAAGACCGTGAAGCTGGGAAAGATTGAGGACAGGAGGAGAAGGGGATTACAGAGGATGAGATGGTTAGATGGCATCATTGACTCAATGGACACGGGTTTGGGTGGACTCCGGGAGTTTGTGATGGACAGGGAGGCCTGGCATGCTGCGGTTCATGGGGTCGCAGAGTTGGACACGACTGAGCGACTGAACTGAACTGATTTATCATAGGTATTCTGTTTTCCTATGATGAAATGTGTGAACAATACATGTCTTTTTAAAAAAGGGCATAGACGACAGAGATTATATTCACAGGGAAGTTTATTTCCTGAAAATACTTTAGTTGACAAAATTGTAGCACACTTACGCATTCTGGTCATGCTGGTAACCAAAGGCACAATTTAATCTTGATGTTAGCAGACTTCATTTATTTGTAAGAGGGGGTGGATAATGATTGAGTTTAATTACAATAAAGTTTTTGTTAAAAGGAAAGCAATAGCAATGTGTTTAGTCCAAATTTGCTTGTTTAAAAGATAAGTGGAAGGTTTTGAGGGAAAGTCATCAACATTAATAGGTAATTTTCAATCCCTAATTTGAAATCTTTATTTGAATTCATCAAACAGTAAGAAATGGTAAAGAGTATTAGAGAAATAGGCTGGAAGTCAGGAAACTTAATTCTAGATACATCTTTGCTACTAATTAAGTATGTGGCCTTGAGCAGGTATTTAATTTTGATGGTCTTTACCAAGACCTGCTGATTCTTTTTTTCTAACCATTTCCCAAGCCTATAAGAATTTTTATTGTCTGTATTATTACAGATTGATAACTGCTGTCAATGGATTGGTCTACTCTCTCTCCACAAACTCTACCCCTCATTTCTAGTGCTGTTTTTTACACCTCTGCCAAGATGTTTTTTCTGTAGAGCAAGTCTCACTCAGCAATTTAAATCCTTTAAAGGCCTTGCCATTAGCCATGGAGACCATGGAAACTCTTCACCAAGATCCATTAGTTCTCCATGACCTAGCCCCTGCCCCTCCTCACTCCAGTCTATTCTACCTCATTTGCAGCAAGTTATCATTTCACATGAGTCACTGAAATTACTTGCCATTCTTTTTACACCTTGTCACTTGTGGGTTCTCCTCCTGTTAATGCCCCTTTGTCATTTCTGTGGCTAAATTTTTTTTTTTTTTATCCCTCAAGATTCAATCTAAAATCTACTTTGTCTGTAAGGTCTCCTCTGACCCCTTCAGGAAAATCATAATACAGGTAGATTGAAGCAAAGCTGATCTTACATCTCTGTTCCCACAGTTTTCTATATGAGCTGTTCCTGCAGGCAAGCATTTTATTTTTTTTTTCTGTTATTTTACCCTTAATATTGTATAATCATGTCTCCCTTAATAAATTGTGAAAATTTTGAATGTGAGATATTTATATGCTTTTTTTCCTCTGTCCTCATCCTCTTAGAATAATACTGTATGGGAGAATATGTAGGCGTAAAATATATGTTACTATAATGAATGAATGGAATCTGTTGTCCGGATGGTAACACGGGGGTGTTGTGAGAACATGACTTATGATCTGTGATTGCATATCTTAAATCTTTAAATAACCTAAAGTTTTGTGAGTGGATTTGTGTATATATTTACATCCTCAGGAAAATGCCCAGAGTTTCATGAACTTTCCATGTGGATCCATTTCCCCAAAACTACATCACATTCTTACAGTGTGTTAGACTAAATTCACTAGACTATCAACAAAATGCATTTAAAAAAATGCTCTCCAATCCAGACCTTGCCTAGTCAAGAGGCCATAGATGTCATTCCCGGCTCCCTATTCTCCTGTGGAATCTTTTCCTTGCTGCTTCAGGAGCCCAGGGAAGTAACAAGGGCAGGGCTTTACTTTGTATTTCTTTTGAGCCTGTGAAGACTTATATAGTTAAATTTGTGCTATAGGGAAATCAGCCAAGAAATGAACTGATACATTTTTTTTAGCATGAGAATCTGAGCAGTTAGAATCTGTCTTATGTTGGTCAGTTTGCTTAAAGGCGTTTAAATCTGTGTCCATAATTTTCTAGTTGTCCTCAGAGAATTCATAGAATTCAACTAATATCCTCAACTGACTTGGAGCATTTAAGAAACTAGTTTTCAGTTTATGGTTACATTGGTCCACATACTAGTTCTATCCTACTTGGAAAAATGACTGGTTTCTGTTTGCTAAAAGAAAGTTTTCCTTCTCTAATTCTGAACTGAACATTTTCTTTGTCTTGTCTTAACTATATTAACAAATAACAAATGCATCATTTATGTATTTAATAAATTATGCTTAAAAAGTCTACTTCTAGATTCAATTAAAAATCTATTTTAGATCTCAAATTTTTCCTAATTCAGTCAAATATACTTTACATGGTTTATGTATTTGTGTCATGTTCCTGTTTTATTTGGATTTTGTTAGGTTTATGACAGCTTATTCATACATAAGTGTCTCAATTATAGAACATAAATTAAAATACACTAATCACAATCTGTGTAAAAACACTATTTATCACTCAGTGTCAACCAGAGCATTTTCTTTTGGAAAATTACTTGTGATGTGATTTGTTGTTTTTGTTTAGTTGCTAAGTCATGTCCAATTCTTTTGTGGTCCCATGGACTATAGCCTAACAAGCACCTCTGTCCATGGGTTTTCCAGGCAAGAATACTGGATTGAGTTGCCACTCCCTTCTCCATGAGATTTTTCCGACCCAGGGATTGAACCTGGGTCTTGATTGAACTTGCATGTGTCTTCTACATTGCAGACTGATTCTTTACCACTGAGCCACCAGGGAATCCCTGAAATATGATAGTTTATTGAAAACTGTAAAATAATAGAAAAAAAGTAATGGTTTCTATCCCAAGTCCTTGGCACAGAGCTCCTAAAGCCCTTTTAATTTCCTAAGCACTGGGGGCATCTTTTGTTCTGGTATTTGGTCTTTGACCCTGGTTCCTGATGGGGTTCCGAAGTCCTTGTGATTTTCTGAGTGATAGGAGTGTCTTTGTTTTTCTGAGACAATTCTGGGCTGGTTCCTGGGTAGGAGCTGGTCACGAGAAAGACTAAGCCATGATTAGAAGCTTGGAATTTTCAGGTCCTCTTGTACCGCCACCCCCGCCCATTCTCCAGAGAGAAGAGAGGAGGTAGGAATGGTGTTACTTGATTTTCCTATGTGGTCTTCCATAAAATCTCAGACTATGTGGTTTAGGGAGCTTTTAGGTCAGGAACCTCATCCACATACAAGGAATGTGATACACCCCAATTCCATGTGGCACGTGTTCAGGATCCTCCAAGACCTCAACATTTGTATCTCTTCATCTGTCTATCCATCTGTATCCTTTATTATATCCTTTAATAAACTGGTGAATGTAGGGACATTCAGTAGGCTAATCTAGCAAGTAATTAAATCCAAGGTGCAGGAGGTCATTGGAACCTCCAATTTATAGCCAAGTTGTACAGAGTTGTGGATAAGTTGGGGACCTGTTACTTGCAATTGGTGTCTGAATGGGGGAAGTGTTGTGGGGCTGAGCCCTTAACCTGTGGAATTTGACACTGTCTCCAGGTAGTGTCAGAATGGAGCTCAACAGTAAGACACCCAGCTGGTGTCATGGAGAATTTCTCATTTTTGGGGGGAAAAAACCCCACACATCTGGTGTCGGAAGTGTTGTGAGAATACAGGAGAGACACAGGAGGTTGAATGAACTGTTTTTCTAAAATGGAACAGAAACATATGAGAAACATAGTAAAAAGTCATTACTAGTTGATATCCTTATATTGGATATATATATCATTTACAAATGTAGCCTGCATAAGGCTGCTAGGACATTTTAAAGGAAAAAAGTTACATTTCCTGTTAATGATTTTAGAAATGCAAAGTCAAATGTGGCTCCTGAGACATGACTTACTCCTAATTAGTTCATGGGCTAAGTTCATAGACTATTCTTGGTCTTAGTAGGAGAAAAAGTAGAAAACAATTTGAAACACCATTCCACTAAATTTGTAATTCTTCTTAAAATCAAAATATCAATACTGTTTACATATTTTTGAGTTTTATTTTTTTAATTTGGAATATTCTCACACAGAATCCACCTTGTAGAACAGGTGACAGAATAGATGGAGAATAGACGGCTGAATTCTGGCAAAATTATTATATCTGAGAACTATGCCCAGCAAGTTGACAATATGCAGTTAAAACTGCCACACCTGTAGCCAGCATTGGTCAACATAAAAAGCAGATGCTGCCCTTGTTGAAGCATCTGATTGAAACATCTAGGTTGATGCCCAGAACCATTTGTTCCCACTGTGAATCCTTTCAGGGAGAGGGTGATGTTGTGTGATTATATAGTGAAGTGACTCAGTTGTGTCTGACTCTTTGGGACTCCATGGACTGTAGCCTGCTAGGCTCCTTCATCCATAGGATTTTCCAGACAAGAAAAATGGAGTGGGTTGCCATTTCCTTCTCCAGGGTTTGAACCCAGGAGATTGATTCCTGGGTCAATTCCTGACCCAGGGATTGAACCCAGGTCTCCCATATTGCAGGCAGACTCTTTATCACAGGGAATCTGCCATGATTATACAAGGAATCTAGAAAGATGGTACTGATGAACCTATTTGCAGAGCAGCAATGGAGACAGACATTGAGAACAGACTTATGGACATGGCTAGCAGGGAGAAGGAGAGGGTGGGAGGTATGGAAAGCGTAATAGGGGAATATACATTACCATATGTGAAATAGATAGCCAACAAGAATTTGGCTGTGTGACTCAGGGAATTCAAACCAGGGCTTGATAACAACCTAGCAGGGTGGGATGGGGAAGGAGGTGGAGAGGGATGTTTAAGTGAGAGGGGACATGGGTAAACCTTTGGCTGATTCATGCTGATGTTTGGTAGAAACCAATGCAATACTGTAAAACAATTATCCTTCCATTAAAAATAAAAGAATAGTTTGAAAAATATTGATATAAGTCATTGATAATTTCTGACTTGTATGAAGTTTTACAAGTGAAAATACATAACAGTTTTAAGTAAATTCAAAGTTTCAGATATGAGTTAAAATTATACCTCTAAAAATTCAACTGTTTATTTCATTAACTTAATTTTCATTTTTCTATTAGGTTGGTGCAAATGTAATTCCAGTTTCAGATCATGAATTTTAAATCATTATAACTAGGCTCAAACATATCTTCATTAGTCAAAATAGGAACCATTACAATTAATAAATTTTTGCTAATAAGAAATAAGTTTGTTTATTCCTATAGTGTAAAAATCCATGCTTCAGGATTCAACAAAATGTTGGAAAACATTGTTTGTATCCTAGTGGTTGTGGAAGCATTTTCCTTGCAAAAAGTTGTCAGAATGCTTGAAGAAGTGGTAGTCAGTTGGTGAGAAGTCAGGTGAATATGGCTGATGAGGCAAAACTTGGTAGCCTTATTTGGTCAAATTTTGAAGCATTGGTTGTGCAAACTGACATCAGGCATTCTCTTGGAGAAGAACTGGGCCCTTTCTATTGACCAATGTCTGATGCAGGCACTGCAGTTTTTGGTGCATCTCATCTATTTGCTGAACATACTTCTCAGATGTAATAGTTTCACTGGGATTTAGAAAGCTGTAGTGAATCAGATTGGTAGCAGACCACCAAAATGACCATGACCTTTTTTTGGTGCTAGTCTGGCTTTGGGAAGTGCTTTGGAGCTTCTTCTCGGTCCAACTACTGAGCTAGTTATTGCTGGTTGTTGTATAAAATCCACTTTTCATCTCATGGCACAATTTGATCAAGAAATGGCTTGTTGTTGCTATGTACAATAAGAGAAGATGGCACTTCAAAACAACACTTTTTTTTTTCCAGTCAGCTCATGAGGCACCCACTTACTGAGCTTTTACACTTTTCCAATTTTTTCAAATGGCCATAGAATGATAAACACTGAGTTCTTTAGCAAATTCTCATGTAATTTTAAGATGATCAGCTTTGATGATTGCTTTCAGTGGGTTGTTGTCAACTTCTGATAGCCAACCCCTGTGCTCCTCATCTTCAAGTCTCTGCTCTCCTTTGCAAAACTTTTGACCAACCACTACATAGTATGTTTGTTAGCAGTTCCTGGGTCAAACACAGTGTTGATGTTGTGAGCTGTCTTTGCTGCTTTATAACCCATTTTGAACTTGAATAAGAAATTGCTCAAATTTGCCTTTTGTCTAATATCATTTCCATAGTCTAAAATACATATAGAATAAACACCAACCTGAACTGAACTGAATAAATCATTAGCAAAAAAATGAAGTTAGAAATGTGCATTAAAATGATGCATAATATAACCATTTATTTAAGAATGTATTCCAATGTCAAAGGCAAATTCCAATAATGCAAAAACCGCGAGTACTTTTGCATCAACCTAATACTTAACATAAGACTAATCTTGACTCTCCTGTAATGAGTTCAGATTTGATCAAATTGTTACTAGCAATCTCTGAGTGGCATCCTAGAAAGCTATTTGTAGAATTTGTGTTAAAAATTCTATGTATATACTGTGTGGTGGCATAATAGTCTCTCTATATTATCTACTGGAGAGTTTTTCCACATAAAGGAAGGAAAAAGAAAATTTAGGTCTATTTTCCCCAAGTCCCCTTAGGCTCTTTGCTAACCCTGTGATATTGTGATATACTTTGGATTGTTTTACTCATTTATTTATTCAACAACTATCCATGGACTTCTATATGCCAGATTCTACTCTAGGTACCAGAATATGACAACGAACAAAATAGTAAAACATTCCTGACTTTATAGAACTTACATTCTAGTAAAAAATGCTGTTAATTTGTTGTTTTTCAGTCACTGAGTCATGTCAATAAATGCACAAATTTAAATTATACTGTGTATATAACTATACATACTATCGTTTGTTTTTGTTCAACTGCTAAGTCATGTCTGACACTTTGTGACCCCATGGACTGCAGCATTCCAGATTCCTCTGTCTTCCACTGTCTCCTAGAGTTTTTTCAAATTCATGTTACTGAGTTGATAATCCTATCTAAACATGTCATTCTCTGCAGCCCCCTTTTCCTTTTGCCTTCAATCTTTTCCGATGAGTCAACTCTTCACGTAAGGTGGCCAAAATATTGGAGCTTCAACTTTAGCATCTGTCCTTCTGATGACTATTCAGGGTTGATTTCCCTTAGCATTGACTGGTTTGATCTCCTTGCTGTCCAAGGTACTCTTGAGAAACCATGTCATGTATACTACTAGGTAAATCTACATGTATGTAGATACACACACACATATATGATAAGGGTTAGGGAGAAAAAAAATAAAATAGAAAAGGAATATTTTAGGAAAGAGAGATTGCATAATCTTAGAGTGGCCTGGTAATGTCTCAATGTAGAGATGTTTGATGGAGAAGGCAATGGCAACCCACTCCAGTACTCTCATCTGGAAAATCCCATGGACGGAGGAGCCTGGTGGGCTGCGGTCCGTGGGGTCGCGAAGAGTCAGACACGACTAAGCGACTTCACTTTCATGCATTGGAGAAGGAAAAGATAACTCACTCCAGTGTTCTTGCCTGGAGAATCCCAGGGACGGGGGAGCCTGGTGGGCTGCCATCTATGGGGTCGCACAGAGTTGGCCACGACTGAAGTGACTTAGTAGCAGCAGCAGCAGAGATATTTGAACAAAGACTGTAAAGATATGAGTGAGCTTTGCTAATAATTGTGGAAAGAGCATTCTGGGTAGCAAAAACAGTAAGTGTAAAGACCTCGGGAAGGAAGATACCTCAACATTCATGTTTCAGATAAATCTGAGAGGTGGTTGTGCTTGAGCACGTGAGCAAGAACCAGAGATTTCGACTGGAGGCTGGGGAAGAAGGAGTGACAGGATGATCACAGATGCATTAAGTTGAGCCTTCTAGGCCACCACAAGGACTCTCAAGAACCATGTCATGTATAGTACTAGGTATATCTACATGTATGTAGATACACACACACACACATGATAAGGGCTAGGGAGAAAAATACAAATAAAATACAAAAGGAAAATTTTAGGAAGGAGAGGTTAACTTTTATTCTGAGATGTAAGAAGGTGTTAAAGGATTTTTCAACAGAGGAATGACATGTTCTAACTCCTGTTTTGAAAGGCTCACTCTGACTTCTGTATTGGAAATTAAGAATAAAAGGGAATCAGGTGAGGAAAAGAGGGACCAGTTAGCAGACTATTGGGTAGTTGTGGGTGATGTGGGGCAGGGTGCGTAGGTGGGGCAGAGAGGTAGGTGGTGAGCCACGGTCAGATTCTGAATCCATTTTCGAGAAAGCCTGTTGGACTTTCTGATGACTTTGATGTGAGGTACATGACATCGACAAACTCCAGCGCTCTCCATTCTGTTGAACTTTACAAAACATCTATGTGTAAAATTGTTTGTAAATAAAGTTATAACCATGTGGAGCAATTTCCTTATAAAACCTTCATTATGGAAAGTCCTGGCATACTTATAAGACTGTATAAATGAGATGTGAACCTGATAAAATTAGGAAGAAAAATATTTAAAAAAATATTACTTATAAATGCCCTCACTCATATATATATATACACACACACACAGAGTTCTGTGAGGCACAGAAATATCTGCTAGCAAAGAGTGAGAATTTTTTTTTAATTTTATGTTCTGATTATAGCACAGAGGTATATACATATTTAATGTATTATGCTATATTCTAGTAAATTCAGGATTTAATATTGTTTTTTATATCCTACTATTTCATATTCAAATACATTTTGAATTATTAAGTCAGGAAAACTTTAAGCACTCTAACGTAGGGTTTAAAACCAAGAGTCATATGCCATTAAGATAAGTTAAAGACCGTTATGTCTGCTATGGTTGTAAAGCATGTATAGTATCTGTTATAATTCAGTTGCTGCACTCTTGCTACATTATTCTCATACAAATAAAATTTGAAAACTACTTGTAGTTGTAGATAACTTTAATCTAAGTGCAGAAATATTATTTTGCTTTATAAAAGATGAATCAGTTTGAGAGCTATGTTTGTGTGTATATTTGTATATCTAACTTTATATATTGCTTAGGTAATGATGCTTTCTCATCAGTTTGAGGCCCCTTACATTGCACAACATTAATATAATAAAATTCAAACATGGGTAAGTTTTAGTGATTTCAGCACAAAATTTAATTACTGATTTTCTGACAGTCAAAATGAAAAGATAATTGCTCTTAGCTGTGCCTGTTTCATTAGTTAATAAGAAAAGGTAAATATTAAAACTTTTTAGGATCCATAAGCATTTTGGTTGCTCTGAACTTGGAGAGGAATATATCACATTAGGTTTTTAAGTAATTTCATTTGCTTGTGATGAACCGTGTTTTTAATAGAAAGAAGATATGTAGAAAAATTGGATTCAGTTGAATTTAATCAACTTTTCTTCATATCCATTTTCACACTAGGGGTTACCAGTTGAGATAAAGAAAAATTATATAGAAGACCTTGCCCTCAAAAACCAGTACTTTAGTATTATTAGTTGTTTAAAGGAAAGGGAGGGGGGAGATGATGAGAGGATTCTATAGGCCACAACTCAAACAAACACCTTAGTCTTTACTTTTTTATGCAGGTAATGATTACTTGTGAAAAGCTTTATGTTAAATAAGAGGCATGCTTGGAATTGAATTTTTAAAATAATTGCACTCTGGCAATATGTAAGGGATTGTTTAGATAAAAGTGGAAATTGGAATCAGGAAAATCAGTTTAAAATCTATTCCACAGTCTAGACCAGTATTACTCAAAATACGGACCACAGTTGCCTGCATCAAAATTATCTGCTGCTAAGCCACCTCATGTGACGAGTTGACTCACTGGAAAAGACTCTGATGCTGGGAAAGGTTGGGGGCGGGAGGAGAAGGGGACGACCGAGAATAAGATGGCTGGATGGTATCACCGACTCTGTGGACATGAGTTGAGTGAACTCAGGGAGTTGGTGATGGATAGGGAGGCCTGGAGTGCTGTGATTCATGGGGTGGCGGAGAGTCGGACACGACTGAGCGACTGAACTAACTAACTAACTAACTAAGAGGCAGTGAGATGCCTAACTCGTGGCCAGAAAGCTAGTGTGATTCTCCAGGTCTAAGTATGGGCAATTACAAAGGAGTTTACCTGAAAAGTCTCTTGGAGGAAGTTGCTGTCCCCAGTCAAGACCGTGCGCAGCCAGTGCATTATATCAAGGACTAAGCTCTCCTGGAGAAGGAAATGGCAACCCACTCCAGTGCTCTTGCCTGGAAAATTCCATGGACAGAGGAGCCTGGTAGGTACAGTCCATGGGGTTGCAAAGAGTCAGACACAACTGAGCAACTTCACTTTCTTTCTTTCTTTCAGCTCTCCTGGACATTCGTACTCTTTCACGAAGCTGTATTCTCAGCCCGGATGCCTCTATTTGGAGGTCTCTTTAGTGAGGGTCTTCAGCAGAGGAATTCCTCAGGTGCTTCTGCCAGGACCTCCTTATCAGGGAAAGAGGAACTCCTTCAAGACTCTTTCCTCCACCCTGATTCAATACTCGGGACTCTTTCACTCCTAAGCTTTTCCTTCTGCCCCCAGATCTCTGGGTCCATAAAACTGCAATAGCCCCATGTCTATACTGATCCACTTGTCTCTGTCAGTGCCCTTCCATAGAGAAGTATGGACCAGGTAAAGTGTCTGTGGGCACTTGGTCCTGTTTAGCTTTTGCTTATACTACCCGGTGAACAATTCTAGGCTTGACTGTTACTTTCACTTTGCCTTGTCTTAAGCAACTACCTGGCGGCTCAACTCTCTCTGTAGCTCAGCTCAACCCTTGGTAGGCAACTCAACCCCAATATACTGTTTTCAGATTTGGCGAGCAGACCCAGGGATCTGCATAGTTAAAAGCTCCCCTAGACCACTCTTTGGTATATTTTGGTAATACAGTGGTCAAATTAGTAGATGAAATAGGCCTACAATCAGCCAGTGGTGGTAGATATGGAGGAAAGTTTCCAGACAGTCAGAAGTCAGAGTGAGAAAAAGAGACTTACTAAGATTATAGAAGAAAAATGGGTGAAAATGAACTAGCATCAAACAAAAATGGCAACAGAGGAGAAAGAGAAGTTTGGACACATTGAGTTTTGAGATCTGTGTAGGATGTTCATAAATTTTCATCTTTCAGTTGAATAAATCGGTATATGAACTTAGATCTTAGGACAAGTATAGATGTGAAATAATGATTTGAAAGTTATCAGTATGTGTGGAGGAGATGGTTGTTAAAACCATGACAGTAAATGAGAAAACCAGGGAAATAGTATGGGCTGAAATGAAGGTGGATGTGGAATCCAAGGAACCATTTAATAAGCAGATGGAAGAAGTCCAGTGGAGGCTGAGAAGAATGGCAGCTCTTTTTTGTTTTTATTGCAAGTATTTATTTTATAAACTCTTTATAAATTCAAAAGCATATTGTAATGCTACAGCTCTATGAAGGCATTTACTTAGGTAACTCAAGTGATATTTCTCAGCTGAATAGTTTTCTAGAGGTCTGTTTTCCTGTGAGTTCTCCCATGCCAATAATTTCATTGATTTTTCTCACCAGAGATAATTGCATAGTGGATACCTCAAAATTAAGATGCTAGTTAAGAATGTGGATGTGGGTTTCTAAGATTATACTAACCCAAGTGGTAATGTGAGGTGAGCATCTTCACGCCAATGTCCATATTTGTTATTATCTTTTGTGGTTTCAACTGAGGTAAATAATTGATAGGAGAATACAAAACTTTGCTTAGGGACCATTTAAATTTAATGAATTTCTTAGTAACATTTCCTGAAGTCTGTTTAATATATTCTCTTAGAGACTATTCTGCATATTCCTTGCTTCTTTTCAGTCTTTTAATAAACTGCATCAGTGATTTTTATTTCTAAGTTTAAGAATTGTTAGAATCTAAGCACATTAAAATAAATACTAAAGAGTTATGAAATTTATAGAGTGAACTGCCCTAGGAGTAGTTTATAATAGTATATATTTCTTTTTAAGAACCCATGAGTAATATTGATAGGATGTCCAAATGTCCCAGATTGCTTGAAACTGAGGGGATTCCTAGGATGGTGACATTCCCTGGATGGGTTTTGTGGGGGAAAAGTTTCTCACAAACTGGGACAAGTTGGTCACCCTATTAAAATATTCACAAATACTAAAATTTTGATTTGCTCTATGTGTTTATGAGAGAGGGAGAGAGAGCATTAGGCATTTTGCTCTCTGTACTCCAAAATCCATACGTTTTTCTAAAATAATAGAGTTTTGACTGGGCATACAGTAACAAAGACATTTTCAGCCTTCCTTGCAGCTTTGTATAGTTGTGTAACTACATTCTGGGTTATGAAATGTGAGTGATAGTGACTTGTGAAACTTCTGACTCAGGTACTTTTAAAAGGAAGCTATTTGGTCTCCATTATTGTTTTCTTCTCACCCATGTGCTGATCTGTAATGACACACGAGAAAGTCATCTTGAGTCCAGAAATGAAAGTCACGAGGTCAGAACAGCAGGTCTACCTTGGCAGATTTGAATGATTCACATTTAAATTGTTATTATATGAATGAGAAACCTACTCCTATTTTATTCTGAGGATTCTGTTACAGCAGCTTATCTTATACCTTAAAACAAAGGAGTTGTCAAGATTCTTGGCTTTTGATTTCTGCGATTCATTTATATTTCTCATCTTCTCATGTAACTCCTTAAGCTCATAAGTGTGAGCTTTCTTCTCTTACTCTTAATACATAATACAAATTAATCTCTGTGATATGTTGTCACCAGACAGTTTTTTGCATATGTTAGTTGAGGGAGATGAAAAAATTTAGAAAACCTATTTCTCTTCTTTCTCTTAACAAAACCTATCTTGAAAGGTTGCTGACTTTCTGGTTACTGGAATATTCTATCTCTGGTATGAACTTTTTTCTTGTGTTTCTTCCTTATTACAGTGCTTTAAAATATCCTTGCTTCATGCCAGATAAATACAATGAGGATTGCGGGTTGGGTCAATATTGATATGATAGCAATTAGTATAATTCAGAGATCCTTACGATTAAATATGAAAAATAAAGGAGTAGGAGGATGTTTGTTAATAAAAAGTGAAGAACAATAAAATACATTTTGAACGCAGAGAGTAGGAAGAGAAAACTCACATAGGCCTCTTCCCCTGATTTCCCTTGTGACCAGGGCAGTAGCTTCTTGGTCTGGCAATATTCTCATTTCTGGGATCAAGAAGCAAGGCCTTGATGACCTATATCCCTGTGCCCATGCAAGTGAGTGGAACTTGGAAAAAAAAAAAAAAAAATATATATATATATATATATATCTTTCTGATTCATAAGACACAGACTGAGACCCAGTTCAAATCTCAGGTGCCTCATTGGACAAAAAACAATGTACGTGGGCATCAACAAATGGGTGAACAAAATAGATTTACCCAGATCTCATCATGTTACTGTCACTATTTTCTGCATCAAAGAGGTCCCAGATCTGGAGCTCTAGACTTTCTATCTAGCTGAGGAATGAAGAAGACTAATCATGTTACTGATAAACCAAAGAGTTTTACTACCTTAAACTCAGCTATAGAAAAATAAAACCTTTCTGGTTTTTCTTATATCTAGGATTAATTTCTATGTAGAGCCTCCATTTTCTTTTATGTGGAAAACTTGATCTTTTCACTTATTTATGCAAGTGATTTTCCAAGGTGGTGGTGTCTTTGATTTAAGTCCATGTCAGGAATCTCTCCCTCCCTTTTCCTGGTGGCAGCTGGGTTCAATAGAGTCATTCCTAATATCTTTGGGAGGACAATATCTGGTCCTCTGTCAGCATCTGTACTTACTGTTTCCTGCTGTGTTCTAACTAACTGATCCTGTCTGGTTAGTCTTCAGCTTCTCATATCTCTGCTTTGACATAGACTACAATGGCCCCCTGGCAGTCCAGTCACAGACCGGATGAGGCTATCTAAGGAGCATTGTCTGCTGTGAAGTTATCTTGTTTGTGCCATCATAATGACTTTCTTTCTTTGGCTGATCTCCAAAGAGCAGCTCAGAAGTGTGTCTACTCTTGCCCTTACTCACCAAGATAACCCTGGATTGTAAGGCCAACACTTGAACACCTCACATAGACCTCTTCTGTTTGTCTTGACTGACCCCCAAAATGCACACATCTAAGGAATAAAAGAACAACCCCTTGTGTTCTAGGTCTACCCAAACTCTCCCATAATCACAAATAACTCTTTCTTTATGTATAAATACTATTCTGAAAGTGAAAGTGTTCATTGCTCAGTCATGTCTGACTCTTTGCCACCCCATGGACTGTAGCCCACCAGGTTCCTACATCCATGGGATTTTCCAGGCAAGAGTAACAGAGTGGGTTTTCATTTCCTTCTCCAGGGGATCTTCCTTACCCTGGGATCGAATCCAGGTCTTCTGCATTGCATACAGACTTTTAACGTCTGAGCCACCATGGAAGCCATAAATAGTATTCTCTCCTGCTACAAATAAGATACTTTTGTGACTTTATTTTATGGGAGGAAATCTCGTTAGCAAATTATTCTTTCTGTTCTCTTTATGTCAGGACTTGGCTCTTGGATGTTGAAATCCCAGGAT
Source organism: Moschus berezovskii (assembly GCF_049115385.1). Classification (NCBI taxonomy): domain Eukaryota; kingdom Metazoa; phylum Chordata; class Mammalia; order Artiodactyla; family Moschidae; genus Moschus; species Moschus berezovskii. Next base: position 128,145,170 of record NC_142460.1, on the reverse strand, counting down.
AACACTCTTCATGTCTATTTATATTTCTGAAGGGGCTGTTACTTTCACTGGGCAAGGTGAATGAAGTCAAGTTTGAGTGAGAGAGGTGGCCAATTACACTAAGAACTTAACAATTCCATTATAATCTTACATACCAACCCACCACCTGTATTTCCTATCTTGATCAATGCATCCTAATAAATAGGCCTCTGTTCAAGAGCCCAACTCTGCTCATCCTTATCAGGACAGTCAGACCTAGATCTAGCAAGAACACCTGTCATATATAATTAGGGTAGGTTTTATTTTTATCCTATTCTTACCTATAATTCTCGTCTACCTTTTAGTTATTCTCCATCAACATGGAAGTAGGTTAAATTTACACTTACTCATGTCATATCTATTCCCTAAATGGGAAGGTGAAATTCGTATTACTTCTTTTCATTCAATAATGAAATCTAAATATAGACATGCTTTCCATTCCAGAAGGAAGATATATTTTCTCTTTTATGTAGCCAAGGAATTGTATGCTACTGGGAATAGGGAGATTTATTGAATCCAGTAGATGATGATCTTAGTTACCATCAGCTCCAGTGTGCTCATTTTATTCTTGGAGGTTCTTTAAGAACAGCATAGGGCACTGGGAGGGGACACTGCAGTGTTATAGGTAGACCTCCTCCATGTCTCCCCACCACAGCTCCACACAGACACTTGAGAAAGAGCAGCACTGCCTTATTTAGTTCTTTATTATTGGGATTATGCATAAGCTGTTTGTTGGAAAAATTTTTCCTCTACTATGTATCTATAGTTTCCATGACTGTAGAAGTTTGACATTGAAAACTTTCTGGTCAAAGTTATAATCTAGTTTGCTTGAGTTAATTCTAAGTTCTTAAATAAAGTTTGTTAGGAAAAATGAAATAACCAGTTAACTATATTATATTAATGAATGACTTTAATTAGAAATATTAATTAAGTGTCTTTAATTAGAGGCCAAAAGAGTATTAAAACTATGTGACTTCAAATCATTTCCATTTTCAGTACTTCTGGCAAGAAAGTAATCCACATTGCCAGAAATGGAAGTATAAATTGGTCCTAGCTTTAATTTACTATCTAGTTTAAATATAATTAAATTGAAAATCAATAGCTAAAATAATCTGGAAAAAATGTAATTTAGGACCAAAACTGAGATTATTCTCTAACTTTTTGTATAATTAATTTGTGTGACTAATTTCATATCAAGTTTAGCCTACCATGCTGTGTTTTTATCCTAAACATAATTTGCACAGACAGTAATAGAGATGCTATAATTGGTTTCATTGTATGAATATATGTAACTATGAAATGTTAACTACTTAATAGTTTGGCGTGGGGAGCTAATAAAGGTGTGAAAAGCAAGGTAAATGGATAATTCCAGAAAAAGATTTGAAGACGTCTGAGTCAGATTATTCCTGATCAAGATAGGGTCTTTAAAAGAAAATCTCATAACAAAACTGTACTACTGCTTGTCCTGATTTCAGGTAAAATAAATACATTGAAGTTGTATATAAAACTGTGTTGCAATTCTGCAAATTTTACTGGAAGGTAGAGAGCAGAAAGTTTCAGAATTTCTTGAGAAATGAAAGCATTTCGATAATAGTTTCTTTAGAAATACAAGAAACTAGATGCAATTCTAAAGAATAGTAGTTGTCAAGTTAAGCTGGGTCTGAGGTAAAGTGTTTTCCCCTTTTGTTGTGGTATATTAGTTTTAAGCCACTTTTTGTACCTTAAAATCCATTACCTTTTGTGCATATATAATTGATGCTCTTTTCTGCACAGGATTTTCCCCAACATAAGTTTCCGAATTCTCTTTCAAGAACCTGAGGGGTAGCAATCATAACTTTGAGCATAGGTCTATTGCAAACTCCAGAAATGGTGTTTTTTTTCATATGCTACACATTTCTCTGTAAAAGAGTCATCTTAGTTAAGAGAAAGAATAAGTCAAAATTTGTCAGACAGAATTCCCCAGCTGTGTGAGCTCCAATTTTATAAATGCTGTGGAAAATCTTTTCAATGAGGTTTCTCATGCCCTTTTATTTTTGCCTAACAGCTCCAGGTAGACCTTTAGTCTAACTATATTTTAAATCAAAGCCTTTCACAATTTAATAGCATCCTCAGGGTCTTTTAAAAATGCAAGTTCTGTCTTGGTAGACTTGGTGTGGAACTTGAGATGCTACATGTGTCAGTTCAGTTCAGTTCAGTGGCTCAGTTGTGTACGACTCTGTGACCCCGTGAATCACAGCACGCCAGGCCTCCCTGTCCATCACCAACTCCCGGAGTTCACTCAAACTCATCTCCATCGAGTCGGTGATGCCATTCAGCCATCTCATTCTCTGTCGTTCCCTTCTCCTCCTGCCCCCAATCCCTCCCAGCATCAGAGTCTTTTCCAGTGAGTCAACTCGTCACATGAGGTGGCCAAAGCATTGGAGTTTCAGCTTTAGTATCAGTCCTTCCAATGAACACCCAGGACTGATCTGCTATAGAATGGACTGGTTGGATCTCCTTGCAGTCCAAGGGACTCTCAAGAGTCTTCTCCAGCACCACAGTTCAAAAGCATCAATTCTTTGATGATCAGCTTTCTTCACAGTCCAACTTTCACATACACAACCACTGGAAAAACGATAGCCTTGATTAGACGGACCTTGGTTGGCAAAGTAATGTCTCTGCTTTTTAATATGCTATCAAATTGCCAACATCCACTGGATCATGGAGAAAGCAAGAGAGTTCCAGAAAAACATCTATTTCTGCTTCATTGACTATGCCAAGCCTTTGACTGTGTGGATCACAATAAACTGTGGAACATTCTGAAAGAGATGGGAATACCAGACCACCTGACCTGCCTCTTGAGAAACCTATATGCAGGTCAGGAAGCAACAGTCAGAACTGTACATGGAACAACCGACTGGTTCCAAATAGGAAAAGGAGTGCGTCAAGGCTGTATATTGTCACCTTGTTTATTTAACTTATATGCAGAGTACATCATGAGGAACGCTGGGCTGGAAGAAGCACAAGCTGGAATCAAGATTGCTGGGAGAAATATCAATAACCTCAGATATGCAGATGACACCACCCTTATGGCAGAAAGTGAAGAGGAACTCAAAAGCCTCTTGATGAAAGTGAAAGAGGAGAGTGAAAAGGTTGGCTTGAAGCTCAACATTCAGAAAACAAAGATCATGGCATCTGGTCCCATCACTTCATGGGAAATAGATGGAAAAACAGTGGAAACAGTGTCAGACTTTATTTTTTTGGGCTCCAAAATCACTGCGGATGCTGATTGAAGCCATGAAATTAAAAGACGCTTACTCCTTGGAAGGAAAGTTATGACCAACCTTGATAGTGTATTGAAAAGCAGAGACATTACTTTGCCAACAAAGGTCCGTCTAGTCAAGGCTATGGTTTTTCCCGTGGTCATGTATGGATGTGAGAGTTGGACTGTGAAGAAAGCTGATCACCGAAGAATTGATGCTTTTGAACTGTGGTGTTGGAGAAGACTCTTGAGAGTCCCTTATACCGCAAGGAGATCCAACCAGTCCATTCTAAGGGAGATCAATCCTGGGTGTTCATTGGAAGGACTGATGCTAAAGCTGAAACTGCAATACTTTGGCCACCTCATGTGATGAGTTGACTCACTGGAAAAGACTCTGATGCTGGGAAAGGTTGGGGGCGGGAGGAGAAGGGGACGACCGAGAATGAGATGGCTGGATGGCATCACCGACTTGATGGACTTGAGTCTGAGTGAACTCCGGGAGTTGGTGATGGACAGGGAGGCCTGGCATGCTGTGATTAATGGGGTCGCGGAGAGTTGGACATGACTGAGCGACTGAACTGAACTGAACTAGGTTGGTCATAACTTTCCTTCCAAGGAGAAAGTGTCTTTTAATTTCATGGCTGCAATCAGCATCCACAGTAATTTTGGAGCCCCAAAAAATAAAGTCTGACACTGTTTCCACTGTTTTCCCATCTGTTTCCCATGAAGTGATGGGACCAGATGCCATGATCTTTCTTTTCTGAATGTTGAGCTTCAAGCCAACCTTTTCACTTTCCTCTTTCAGTTTCATCAAGAGGCTTTTTAGTTCCTCTTCTCTTTCTGCCATAAGGGTGGTGTCATCTGCATATCTGAGGTTATTGATATTTCTCCCAGCAATCTTGATTCCAGCTTGTGCTTCTTCCAGCCCAGCGTTCCTCATGATGTACTCTGCATATAAGTTAAATAAGCAGGGTGACAATATACAACCTTGATGTAATCTTTTTCCTATTTGGAACCAGTCTGTTGTTCCATGCCCAGTTCTAACTGTTGCTTTCTAACCTGCATACAGGTTTCTCAAGAGGCAGGTCAGGTGGTCTGGTATTCTCATCTCTTTCAGAATGTTCCACAGTTTATTGTGATCCACCTACATGTGTAACACGTATACCGCTTGGTTCATACTTTGAGTATCTGGGTTCTAGGTATTGTAGACTCCCTTTGACTTCTGCTTAAAAAATGTTCTCAAGCACAGCATCCAAATAATGTTTTTACAAATATTCCAGTTAATTTTGGTACTGGTGGGATGGACAGATTTTGAGAAATCCTGTGCTATATTATCTGCCAGTTGCTTAAAGATTATAGTCTCTTGGGTTTTCTCCATGGTTCCATTTGACCAAGTTTTTGTGGTATTAATGTGAAAGTGGTAGTGGAAGATATAACTTCAACTTACTTTTTCAGAAAAAAGAAATTGATTTGGGAAGTTAATATTGTTCTTAAAATTTTAGACTTTGTGGGCTATATCATATGTTGCAACTACTCAACTCTGCCATTGTAACAGGAAAGTGGCTGTAGACAGCATGCATAACATGGGTATACCTGTGTTCCAATAAAACTTTATTTCTGAAAGCAAGATTTGGCCCAAAGTCTTTGGTTTGCCCACCCTTGTTCTAGTCAGTTACCCAAAAAATAGACATTGTTGTTATTCAGACACTAAGTTGTGTCTGACTGTTTGCAACCCCATGAACTGCAGCATAGAAGGCTTCCTTATCCTTCACTATCTCCTGGAGTTTGCTCAAACTCATGACCATTGAGTCATGATGCTATCCAACCATCTCATTCTCTGTTGCCCCCTTTTCCTCTTGCCATCAATATTTCCTAGCATCTGGGTCTTTTCCAATGAGTTGGCTCTCCACATCAGGTGGCCAAAGTATTACAGCATCAGTTCAGTCCTTCCAATGAAGATTCAGGATTGACTCCCTTTAGGATTGACTGGTTGGGTTTCCATGCAGTCCAAGGGACTCTCAAGAGTCTTCTCCAACACCATGGTTCAAAATACTTTGGGACTCTGCCTTCTTTATCTTCTTTATGGTCCAAATCTTACTGACTAAGGGGAAAGCCATAGCTTTGACTTTAAGAACTTTGTTGGCAAAGTGACAGCTCTGCTTTTAAATATGCTATCTAGACTTGTCATAGCTTTTCTTCCAAGGAGCAAGCATCTTTTAATTTCATAGCTTCAGTCACCATCTGAAATGATTTTGGAGCCCCCCAAAATAAAAGCCTGTCACCGTTTCCATTTTGTCCCATCTATTTGCCATTAAGTGATGGAACCAGATGCTGTGATCTTAGTTTTTTGAAAGTTGAATTTTAAGCTAGCTTTTTCACTCTCCTCTTTCATTTTCATCGAGAGACTCATTGGTTCCTTTTCACTTTCTGCTATTAGAGTGGTACCATCTGCATCTTTGGTTGTTGATATTTCTCCCGGAAATCTTGATTCCAGCTTGTGATTCATTCAGCCCTGCATTTCACATAGACATACTTTGTCAAATATATTGATTTCAAAGTAGAAGCTAGTTTATGGCTCAGTAGTATGTTATAATTAAAATAATACTATGATTGTGACTTTTAATTCAGTTCAGTTCAGTTCAGTTCAGTCACTTAGTTGTGTCCGACTCTTTGCGACCCCATGAACCACAGCATGCCAGGCCTCCCTGTCCATCACCAACTCCCAGAGTTCACTAAAACTCATGTCCATTGAGTCGATGATGCCATCCAGCCATCTCATTCTCTGTCATCCCCATCTTATAGGCATAAATTTATATTTGCTTTAATTTTTTAACATATCTTCACATGAAACTAACTTCAATCTATGAAATTGCCAACATACTATAAATAAGAAAATTTAAATTAGATTAAGTGAATTTTCAGTATTATATCTTCAGAAAGTAGAAGGTATTTATGACTTTATGGTATTTATGGTATTTAGAAAGAGCCAGGTATTTTTGGCTCTAAGCCCAGTGTTCCTAAGTATTCAGATTTATTATGGAGATAACATAATTAATTAATTAAACTATTAGAGAAGCCATATTGATTCCACAAACTAATGAAGCCATATTAACTCATGTGATATTAAAAATGAGGAGAGTATCAGTTCGGTCAGTTCAGTTGCTCAGTCGTGTCCGACTCTTTGTGACCTCATGAATTGCAGCACGCCAGGCCTCCCTGTCCATCACCAACTCCTGGAGTTCACTCAAACTCGTGACCATCGAGTCAGTGATGCCATCCAGCCATCTCATTCTCTGTCATCCCTTTCTCCTCCTGCCCCCAATCCCTCCCAGCATCAGAGTCTTTTCCAGTGAGTCAACTCGATGCATGAGGTGGCCAAAGTATTGGAGTTTCAGCTTCAGCATCAGTCCTTCCAATGAACACCCAGGACTGATCTCCTTTAGGATGGACTGGTTGGATCTCCTTGCAGTCCAAGGGACTCTCAAGAGTATTCTCCAATACCACAGTTCAAAAGCATCAATTCTTCGGTGATCAGCTTTCTTCACAGTCCAACTCTCACATCCATACATGACCACTGGAAAAACCATGGCTAGATGGACCTTTGTTGGCAAAGTAATGTCTCTGCTTTTCAATATGCTGTCTAGGTTGGTCATAACTTTCCTTCCAAGGACTAAGCGTCTTTTAATTTCCTTCCAAGGAGTAAGCATCATTTATTGAGGAGAGTATACTATTTTGATTTTTGCTTTTCATGCAGATTCAATTTTCTAGAGTCAGGTAAAATTTTCTTATCAGCATTTTATGCTTTTAGTTGAAGAGATAATTTTATTCAACTTATTGTATTCTGGTACATTTATTATTCATTCATTCAAGGAAATTTAGATGGAGTCAAGAAGGAGAAAATTTTGTTTTGTGCATTCTGAAGGAATAATTTCACTATTGATAAAGTAGCATTGGTTTATTAGTAATTGTGGGCCTTTTGAAGATACCTCACCTATATCGAAAATTGTTTCAATGTATGCTGAGAATGATCTTGAATAACTAAATTTCACTCTAGGCTATTATCTGTAAGAAACATATAAATTGATGTGAATATATTATAATGCATATAAATGTAATACACATAAAATTAAGTAAAGGGCACCTACCAAGTAAGTAACAACAGATACATAGTGTTGCATCATTAAAACAATGGTTTTTAGTTACAAAAGTGAAATGATGTTGCTCTTTATTTGCTAAGTTATTTCCAACTCCTGTAGCCCCCCAGGCTCCTCTGTCCATGGGCTTTCCCAGGAAGAATACTGGAGCAGGTTGCCATTTCCTTCTCCAGGGGATCTTCCCAACACAGGGATCAAACCCACATCTCCTGCATTGGCACACAGATTCTTTCCTGTTGAGCCACCAGGAAAGCCTGCAAGGATGAATAGAACTTCCCAAATAGCTATGTACGATACAGGCTTTTGTTGAATCAGTGAGGACCAGATTCTGAAAGGTGACAACATGCTTTGCTTTCTTTTAAATGTAATAAATTATTTGTGATGAAAGTTTTTATAAGTAGTTTTTCTTACCTATGGTACTTAAATGATTAAACTGATTATTTTTATTATTAGACCATTTATAGAACTATGTACAACTTTATAAGATGAAAAATTTAGACAAAGAAATGACATTTTTTTTTTAGGCAAATTCAGTGACTTTAGAACTGGTATTTTCTTATAGGAAAATAGTTTTATATTATCTTGACTATGTAGGTTATGGATCATTACCTGCAAAACCATCAAGCTTATGTCTCACATGTTTATATGTAGTCTTGCAGGATAAGGGAAAGTCTAAGTTAGCATTTATTGAGATGTGGTCCATGAACTTTGAGGAGTCCCTTAGACTCTTATAGGGGACATGCATGATCAAACTATTCTCATAATAATAGCAATAATAATAATAGTCCACTATGCTGGCATTTCCAATGAAAACATAAAAGCGATGGTAAGTAAACAGTTGGCACTCCTTAGAATCAAGGTGATGGCACCATCACCTAAGAGAGGAGTTAAGAAATATGAATGAAGCCTAGAGTTACTGCTCTTAGATATTTGAAACAGTTTTATAAAGGCTTACTTCTTTCCATTTGGTATTCTGATATCTCCCGTTTCTTTCATTTTCTGGTTATTATATAACTTTGGTAAAAGTAGCATCTTTTTCTTATTTTCAGAGCAGTAAAGGTTGAATGTTTGTGACTCAGCTGGTAAAGAATCTGCCTGTAATGTGGAAGACCTGGGTTGGGAAGATCCCCTGGAGAAGGGAAAAGCTGCCCACTCTAGTATTCTGGCCTGGAGAATTCCATGGGGTCGCAAAGAGTTGGACACAACTGAGCGACTTTCACTTTTCAAAGGCTAAACGTTGAGAAAACAGAGAAACTTTTATGTGAAATAGGGGCAAAGGAAGCTTTACACAGGGCAAGTTCAGATTCATTTGTCTATGGAAAGAGCACAGAGATCAGACTGACACTTCATTTTATGGACCAGCTATTGGGTGAGATTCCTTTTCCAGCATCTCTTAATTAAAGCAGCTTGGTGTCATGACAAAAGGGAAAGGCTGAGTCTCTTTTCTTGTCTCTGCCCGAGTTCCCTAGCCTGCCTCTCCTTACCCCCAATGTACCCATAGTGTGTTGTTTGGACAAAGACAAGAAAAGTCTTGGACCCTTCATCATTTAGTACCATCAAGGCATGCCTTTTAGCCCTGCAACCTTTCATTTATACCCAGTGATGGAAATACATGGGTATTTTATCCTCTGAAATTTACCTTATGAAATTCATTGCATATATTGATCAGGCAGGGGAAGGAAGACACTGAAAAGTTATGTGCTTGTAATTAACAGGGACACTGTGATCTTCTTAAAAGAGTATGTCCAGGCCATTGTTTATACAGTTGTTTTAATGTACCTGTACATGAATTTGGATCTGTTATCTGGAAGTAAAACTAGAGCAAAGCTGGATTGTTTTACATATTAAAAAGAGACAGGTATTCAGCAGATGAGTCAGGAGAGAGGGACCAGAGGAAAACAAAACCATACCATGATGGGAAGGGCTTTGGTGATCAGAATTACTGCTGGAGTAGTTTTTATTTGCTGTGTGTAGTGTGAAATAGCGTTCTTTACCATCTTCTGTATAACAGTTATTCAGTAAAATGCACACTTCTCTCAATGTATTTTTGTGATTGGATTCTTTTAGAGGATACAAGAAAATAAGAGTTGTATGTGTGAACTGATAAGCAATAAGAGGCTTCTTCTATAAATAGCAGGTAAAGGAATGGTAGACAGTTAATATCACAGTCCTAATTTCAGTTTCTAGGAAAGGACTCTGATTGGCTCAGTTTGCCTTTTCCACCTTTCCTGCACCTGTACACTGTGGCCCCAGGGTACAATTGAGTCATCTTGTAGGAACATGACTTCTCATGCATCCACATGAATGAGGTATTGTTCTTTGACAAACAGGAGATGGGGAACTGAACTTTTAAATCAACTGGTTCTTCTATTTTTTTTTTTTTACAATAATATTTCAGCTAATAAGCTATTGAGGCCAGTATTCAAATTTTAGCACATGGAACTTGAGTTCAAAATCACTTCCATCTTGCCTCCTTTTAAGAACACTTGTGTAGAAGCAGAAAATCCAATAAAACATGCAAAAATTGATATGTAGTAGATAGGTAGGAATATGAGAAATGGCTGCATGGTTGGGCTATCCAAATTTGGGAAATTATTTTAGGGTCATTAGTTTTGACTGCCTGTATCCTTTGTAAGAAAATTGGATATTTTGTGACCAATTATTATAGGGAAAAGAATTATTGGAAGCAGTTGAAAAGTAATTAGAAAAAAAAAGAAATTAATTTATTTGCTTAGCAAGTAATTACATGAATAAAATTTCATTTTAATTTTTAATGATGATATAATGTTAAGACTTACTGTAAAATTAAAAATAAGAGATTCAGGTGATTTGTTTGAAAATTTGACTTTTTATTTCTTATGTTGGATAAATGATTTTAATTTTTCTCTAAAATCCTAGTTTTCTATTAACAAGGTCTTGTTTCATGTTCCTTAAAAAATAGTAATAAAAGAACAGTGGGATTCTTTACCAGTGAGCCACTAGGGAAACCCTACAGTTAAATAATTATGAGTAATAGTGAGTTTTAAAAGTAGTGAAAGAGCTGTTGCTATTTTCAATTTTTTAATATTTGGATTAATTTTATTTTCACTTGTCTTCTCCTATTTAATTTTATCTTTTTGAATCACAAATGAGAAACTTTCCTCATTCTTTCTTAAAAGTGGAGCTAAAAGTCAACTGAGAGGCAGTACTGTTTCTAATGTTTGATTGTGTCTTAGGGTACTGTAACTCCATTGTTTAGAAAGATGCAGTGGCATTTCACTTTAGAGTATGATACAAACTTACATTCTCATCAAATTAAAAGGGAATGAATTTATTAGACTATATTTTGTCTGGGTACATTAGCACCATCAACATCTATGATGCCTGATGGAGAAGGGTATGATATTACTGGAAAGACAAGATGGTCCTTTTGGGTTGTCCTTGTTGTTTAGTCCTTCAGTCGTGTCCGACTCTTTGCGACCCCATAGACTGTAGCCCTGGAGAAGGCAATGGCAACCCAGTCCAGTACTCTTGCCTGGAAAATCCCATGGATGGAGGAGCCTGGTAGGCCGCAGTCCATGGTGTCGTGAAGAGTCGGAAACGACTCAGCGACTTCACTTTCACTTTTCACTTTCATGCACTGGAGAAAGAAATGGCAACCCACTCTGGTGTTCTTTCCTGGAGAATCCCAGGGACGGGGGAGCCTGGTGGGCTGCCGTCTATGGGGTTGCACAGAGTCGGACATGACTGAAGAGACTTAGCAGCAGCAGCAGCAGACTGTACCCCACCAGGCTCCTCTGTCCATGGGATTTCCCAGACAAGAATATTGAAATTCCTACTGAGTAGAAATTGAGAAATCCTAGAATTAAAGCACAGAAGGGTCCTCAGGAATCTAATTTAACCTCCTTTCATCTTACAAGTGAACTAACTTCAGAGAATTCTAACTTGCTCAAGGTCATATAGCTAGTTCTCTCTCACATTTTTTAGCAAGTCATTGAAAATGACTTAATTGTCTGAAGATGAAGTTTTTATTTAAATTTAATCCCCAAAATTTAAATATGAAGGTATGGCAACTGTTGAAAAGTAATGTGGCTAAGAAGTGACCCTTTCTCTCTAGTGTTTAGGAGAAGGGACTGTTTTCCATATGCTGTAACTTACAAGAAATAGACAACATTTCCAATCTTGTCACCAGTTTTCACTGTGGCAGAACCTCTCAGAAGCAGCGGTAGCAAGGCCACATGCCAGCGGAAAATGACCACGATGTGACTTTGGTACCCAAGCCAAAATGCTTACTTAACATCTACTTTGTTTTCTAGTTAGCTGCTTTTAAAAACAATTTAGGGCATGATATCTTATGATACTTTGAATCAGATGTCTCTGTTTTTAGACTAAAAATTTATACAAATTATACACTATAATATAGCAAACCAAATTTTAGTGTGATTCCACATGTTTAAACACTTGTTTTTCTCAAGTACCATTAAAACTTGTGTATATGTGTATACACACACACACACACATATATATAAAGTTTATCAAAGGGATACATTAAAATATCAAGTAATGCTTTAACATTAAGTTTCACTCTCCAGACTTTCAGTTATTTTAGCTGTTTCTTTTAGTATTACCTCCACATGTTTGATATTTAGTTAGTAACTATTTTCTGTTACAATGAAGGTTTAACTCACCTATATAACTACCTATTCCTCTTCCATTTTCCTGTTTTAATTATACTTTATTTAGTTTAATGTTTACTCAATATTATGATATGTAAATAACAGCTGGAAGACTCAAGACTGTAATCATCTCTTCTCCCCTTTCTTCTTTCCTTCTTTTGAGGTTATAATTGTTTTTCTTTTTTTTATCAGAGAGTAAATTTTTTTAAACTTGTTTATTTTAATTGGAGGCTAATTACTTTACAATATTGTAGTGGTTTTTGGCATACATTGACATGAATCAGCCATGGGTGTACATGTGTTCCCCATCCTGAATCCCCCTCCCACCTCCCTCCCCATCCCATCCCTCAGGGTCATCCAAGTGCACCAGCCCTGAGCACCCTGTCTCATGCATCGAACCAGGACTAGTGATCTGTTTCACATACGATAATATGCATATTTCAGTGCTATTCTCTCAAATCATCCCAACCTCGACTTCTCCCACAGAGTCCAAAAGACTGTTTTGTACATCGGTGTCTCTTTTGCTGTCTTGCATATAGGGTTATCGTTACCATCTTTCTAAATTCCATTTATATGCGTTAGTATACTGTATTGGTGTTTCTCTTTTTGACTTACTTCACTCTGTATAATCAGCTCCAGTTTCATCCACCTCATTAGAACTGATTCAAATGCATTCTTTTTAATGGCTGAGTAATATTCCATTGTGATTGTTTTTCTTTTCAAAACTTCTTGTAATACCAAACACTTGCCTATTCATTTTTTTATCAACCTGGTACTGCTTTAAGTGTTTCCCATATATTTGCTCAATTTATCCTCATAAGAATCTTATAGACACTATTATTATTTTATAAACAAGGAAACTGAAGACCAGAGAAGATGAGCCAATTGTAAAAGGCCACACAGTTTCTAATGAAGGATGGAGCTAGGATTTGGACCCAGACAGTGTGATTTCAGAGTCATACTACTAAACACAATATTAGCTTCTTGTTACATTTAGTTTTACAAAATCTCAATCATATCTCTCATTTATTTCCCATCAGGAAAAATTGCCTCCCAGAGTTTATTTCACTTCATTTTATTTTATTTAGCATTAGAAAATGAAAGAAGAAAAAGACTATTAAACTATGTTTTCAGGTGACTGGTAAATGAGCATTATCATTTGGACCTGTTACTGTTCCAGAAATGTCATCTGATCAGGACTCTAATGACATGAGGGATAATAGAAAGCTTGTTTTAGGTTAAGGGAGAAACTTAGGAAAGTGCCTCAAGGTAACTTTCCTCATAGATACAATCCCCTCAGTTTTCTCTGTCAGCCCTAGGACCTTCCCTTATTTCCTGTGCTTTGTTGATAGCTGAGGTCCCAATTTAATCTTGATGAATTTTTTTAAAGTAATGATTTTGTATTGTTTCATAGTTTCAGTTTCCTGTGCACTTTCTAGTTTCTGGCTGTGACACAGCTGCCCATCCGGTTAATTGTTTCTGTGTGGTCTTTGTTTCAGGCCTGTCTGCTTTTCTGTCTTCCCCTCCCTGTTGAGTCTCAGCATCCTTCCTCCACACAAAAGTGGAAGGAAGGCCACCTGCTGTCAGACAGTCGACCGTCCTTAACCTGCAGACTCTCTGTTCTGCCACCTCCAGGTGGCCATCCTCAGCAATGCATAAGGATGGACTTAGCATCAGGGCTCATTTATGAGCCTTTATGTTCTCAATTTCTGGCACTTTCATTTGAATAAACTTAAAAAAAAATGCTTAGATTAATCTTAGCATCAAGAATAAATGACAGGCTTGGCTTTATGGTGTAGGAAGTTGGGAGAGCTATTTGCCCTAATTTAATCAATTCTTTTCCATAGTAGAAACTTATAAATTGAATCTCTGGGTAAAAATTGTAGTGGTTGCTATAATACAAAAAGGAATCTCATCAGATCTCACAAAGACAATGTTATTTCACATTAAAATTTGATATAAACTCTTTTTCCATTTTTGTTTTGCCATATAGTAAATTTTCCGTTCTTTGGTTCCCACCTTCTCAAATACTAGATGCTCTTGATTTCAGGTTCTTGAAAGGCTGTTAAAATGCAGGTCTTCCTTGGATAGACCTGTGTGGTCAGGTCACTCAGAATGACTGTTCTCTTGTTCTCTGTACCTCCCCTACTCAACTGGGTCCTTTTCACTCACATAAATATTCAGCATTCTTAATTATAGGACTTAGTCAGTCTCTGGTCACTGACAAGCCTTCCTGACCTCAGTTTCTCCTGTAAATGGTACCCTCCTCCCCTGAGTAGCAAAGACTGGTGCCATGTCCTGCCTGCAGCACATAGTGGGGTATCCTCCAGTGCCCTTTATGTAAGACCCCTGTCCCATAACCATTGATGTCTCTGTCACTGTCTCTGGGTTATTTCTTCCATCTCGAGGCTGGGCAGCTACAAGGCTTACTGGCCTCCAGGGTATATTCCAACACAGACCATAAAGTAAATTAGAAGCAAAAGGAGCTGGAGTCACAGTGAAGTCATCAAGGACCATGAGTTCCTGCAAAGCGAAAAGTTAGAGGTGAGGGCAGGGGCAAGATAGGGGCAGGGAATTAACAGGTACAAACTATTGTATATAAAATAAACATGCTACCAGGATATATTGTATGGCACAGGGAATATAGCCAATATTTTATAATAACCATAAATGGAGCTTAATCTATAAAAAATTGAATCACTGCACTGTACAACTGAACCTGTTGTAATATTGTAAATCAACTGTACCTCAATTTTTAAAAAGTCACAGGTATTAAATAGGTGCATGAAAAGTCCAGTCAAGCTTCGGACAAATGTTGAGATCATAGGAATCTAATCCAGAGAGTAAAAATGTGTTGCAACTTCAGATATGACACAAAATAAGGATACCAGTAATTTCTAGGGCCATCCATTCACCAAGGATTGGATTACTAAGAATCATGAAGCCTTTGGGAAATGGGTAAAAGGAGTAAGATGAGAGAACACAGCCATCCCCCTCAGAGGGCTGGAGACAACAAGACTCTCTTATCCCAAATTCAGAGTGACCTAATGAGGAGTGCTGGAGCTAGGGAATAGTGATTTATGATGCGGATTTAAGGGAGACAGAAAAACAACAGGACCTACCCAAAGGACTATAGCATGGGGGTCAGCTGTGGCCTTATTTCTCCATAGACTATTTAGAAAAGTTATCACTTGATATAGTTAGTAAAGCTTTTAGCCTGTTGACAGTATTTTTATTATAATAAAGTATGCATACATAAGGGCTTCCCTCATAGTTCAGTTGGTAAAGAATCCGCCTGCAATGCAGGAGACTCTGGTTAGATTGCTGGGAAGATTGTTACACCCGGGAAGATCTGCTGGAGAAGGGATGGGCTACCCACTCCAGTATTGCTGGGCTTCCCTTGTGGCTCAGCTGGTAAATAATCCGCCTGCAATGCGGGAGACCTGGGTTTGATCCGTGGGTTGGGAAGATCCCCTGGAGAAGGAAAAGGCAACCCACTCCAATATTCTGGCCTATACAGCCCATGGGGTCACAAAAGTCAGACACGACTGATTGCCTTTCACTTTCACTTTTCATGAATACATAAAATTTATCATTTTAAGCATTTAAGTTCTGTGATATTAAGCACATTCACATTGTTTATACAAGCAATCTCCAGAGCTCTTTTCATCTTGCAAAACTGAAACTCTATACTCATTAAACCACTCCCTGTTCCTCCTTTGCCCCAGCCCTGGAAACTAACATCTACTTTCTGTGTTTACCAAATTCTAGGCATTTCATATAAGTGAAATAGTATTTCACTTAGCTTAATGTCTTCAAGGTCATCCATGTTGCAGCATGGGTCAGAATTTTCTTACTTTTTAAAGCTGAATAGTATCCCATTGTATGTATATATCACATCTTGTTTATCCATTCATCTATCTATGGACACTTTAGTTGCTTCCACATTTTTACTTTTATGAATGAATAATCCTGCGGTGAACACTGTTATACAGGTATTTGTTCAAGTCCATGCTTTAATTTCTTTTTGGCATATATCCAGAAGTAGAATTGCTGGATCATAAGGTGATTCTGTTGATTTTTTTGTAGAATCACCACAGTATCTTTCACAATGACAGCAGAATTTTATAATCCCGCCATTGATGCACAAAGTTTCTAGTGTCTCCACATTCTTGCTAACATTTGTTTATTTATGTATTTCCTGCTTACTAACTTAATAACATCCATCCTAATGGCTAGGTATCATATTGTCTCATTGTGGTTTTGCTGACCTGATGACTCTTAGAGCTAATATTCTAAGACGTTTCCAAAGACCTCTTCTGCTATGGCAACCTTCTTAAATACTGTCAGGAATTATGTATATTGTATAAAATATCAGTAAAATAAATGGGCAGTAAAAATATGCTAGAACCACAGATCTATTATCTCCAAGAGAGGAGATACAGCTAGCCCAGGGTTTGAGTTGCTGATTATTGTTGTAACTGATAATGTGAATGACATTGGTCACTTAAAAAAAAAAGTCTTTTGTCTTCTGGTTGTTCACAGTGGGGTTGCATTATGAGCTTAAACTGCACAACTCTGCTCTTAGATACTATCTCATACTGTCTTCTAAATGTTTAATGTCAAATTTTATTGCTTCTATTAGAATTTAGGCTCTTTGAGATCAGAGGCCTGTGTCATGATTCTTCATGCTTCATAGAATAGATATTGCTGAAGAGAAAAGGTTAAATATTGTCTTTATTTGCATTGTGGTAGCTATATTATTACAAAATGAGGTGTTTTTTAAACATTAAAAATTATAAGTGATAACAAAATTGAAAGAGAACTCATATTCTTGGTGATCCTGTCAGATTACTTTTTACAGGCAGCTTGCGGAAGAGGGTATATAGAACTAAAAGGAATTCCTTATTATTTAGTGAGTTGTGGTATTGTAGTTCTTTGGGCTAACGGTAGTATCTATCTGTACTTCATGGGTTTTTACTTTATCCTTTATCCTTGATGAGTTTTACTTTATTAGTGACTTGATCAATTCTTGCCCATTTCTAGTCTTTATTTTATTGTTTTAGTAACTTGGATCCTATATTCATCTCTCATAGATACATTTTTTTCAGGTTGATTTAGGGTGAGGAGATCCCAAAACCCATGCTGTTTCACAATGGTGTCAGGAACCCAAGGCCATCCCTATATATTATATATATATATTTTTTTTTGCTGGAAGGTCTGATTCCCTTCATTAGTCTTTTCCTTCTCTCTTTCCTCTCCCTCTTTCTCCTCTTTCTGGGTGTTCAAATAATTGTTCTGTCAAATTTTCTATAAGAAATTATAGCTTTTCTATTAAAAAACATTCTCTTGGTATAATCATAGGATAGAATTTCATGTATAGGTCAATTTAGGAAGAATTGAAAAAGATTTGTTCAGTTGTAGGTGTTCATAGTATTTCTAAAATGTCTAATAAGGTTCTATGTATTTCTTGGTGACTTTATCTAAGGTATTTTGTTATTATTTGTAGTTATTGCTATTGAAAGTACTACAAGTTCTCTCTTCCTTCTAAATATAAAAGTTGTTGATTTCTTCATATTAAATTTGTATTCCATAATCTCAATGAATTATCTTGTTCTCAGTAATTTTTACACCTGATTTTCAAGGGTTTTGAGGTATTTCCTCAATAAATAGTGACATCTTTAACACCTTTGCAATTTTAGACATCATATTTCATTCTCTGTGTACAATGGCTAATATCTCTAGGACAGTGTTAAATAATGATAGTGTGTGTGGCCTCTCTTGTCTTTTTTCTAATTTTAGTAAGAATGATGTTATTAACTTTTCTATGAAACATACTGAATTTGGATGTTTATGGAAGTTTTTTCTGTTCCTATTTTATAACTTGATTCAAAATAAAAATGGTTGTTGAGTTTATCAAATGTCTTTTCAACATCTATGTAAACAGTCTTATGTGTATATGTATGTGTGTGTATACACATATATGTTCAGTTCAGTTCAGTCCCTCAGTCGTGTCCGACTCTCCGCGACCCCATGAATCACAGCACGCCAGGCCTCCCTGTCCATCACCAACTCCCGGAGTTCACTCAAACTCATGTCCATCGAGTCGGTGATGCCATCCAGCCATCTCATTCTCCGTCGTCCCCTTCTCCTCCCGCCCCCAATCTTTCCCAGCATCAGAGTCTTTTATATTCATATATGTTAATGTAATTTTTCCTAAGGGAGTTACACTTGCAAGTGCATGAACACTTTATCCTTGTGTAAATACATTCATATTTACATTTTATTAAAAAATATTTCTCTTAGAATGTTTCTATTACTTCTATATCTACCTGCCTTATCTCTTTGACCTTAATGTGCTATATTTTCATCTTATGTTTAAATTTTTGTTTCATGGTATCTAAGTATTTTGCTAAGAGCAAAAAGCTGAGGCTTCCAAGATTTATTTCCTAAAATCACATTTGGTTATTTACTTTATGTGTATTAAATACAGTAGATTCTTTATTTAATGCTACACTTTCCTATATGTTTTATAGTTTCTAAAAATATTTCATGTTACTTTCTTTTCTTTTGCTTTTTTTTTTTAAATTAAACCTTGCAAAAGAATCTCTTATTCAGAGCTTTTATTTTCATCCAAATTGGGGCGGATGATTGCCCTTGTATCTTAGGATCTTATTCTCAGATCTTTAGCTGTTCAGTTTTTGATTGTTGACACAGTCGATCTGAGAAGAAATGTATTTGATTCTGTGCAAAATACTGTTAGTTGAATTAATTGCCTAATTTGGCAGAAGATTTCCTATTGAGGATGAAGTAGAGCTCAAGATTTTACCCTTTGTCCTCAAAGGTATTACAGAACAGAGTTTCTTGCTACGTTTGTTTAGTTATTTGCAATGATTCAGATTGTTCCCCCTTTTAATAATCCTTTAGTCACTTTAATCAGCCTAACTATGCCTGGGAAAATTCCCATGCTCAAGTTACAAGGTTCAGAAAATATGAATCTTAGTGCTAGAATACACTAAGTTCTTAATAAATGATAGCTATTATTATTTGTAATAATGTATTTTACCAAAGTACTTATTTAATTCTTGATTACATTCCAATCCCAGACTGAGTTATTGTTTTATATTTTATTGATTATTACAGAAGTCATAAGATCTTTTTGTTGTTATTCTAGCTCTAAGGTTTTGTTTGTTTGCTTTTACTCAAAATTACCTTTCCTTAGCATCCTGGTTTTTGTCATCTTTGGATTCTGATTCAACTCACTATATTCATTCATCCATTATTTATATTCTTCTTTTTTTCCATTGATCACAGTGCTCTCCAGCTGGCTACTATAAAGTGGCCTCACTTTCCTCAGTGAACTATATTAACTAAATATAGTTAATAATAACTAAATACAGCTATCCCCCTCTCTCCTCCTTCTCCATATTCTCAGACTTCAGAAGTCCTCTTCAACTTTGCATAATAAATACTAACAACTTGCATCATATCTTTACCCTGATGCAAATAATTTCATCCTTTTGGATGATTTCCTCCAAGTTCTATATAAACAGTACCATGTGTATTGATGAGAACCCACTTTTGTTTCAGTGGGGTCTTTGGTGCCTTCAGAGGGTTCAGAGCTAGAAAATGTCATAGAGCCGAGCACCGCACTATCATTTTGCAAATACTAGCCCTGAAACCGGAGAAGGCAATGGCAAGCCACTCCAGTACTCTTGCCTAGAAAATCCCATGGATGGAGCAGCCTGGTAGGCTGCAGTCCATGGGGTCGCTAAGGGTTGGACACGACTGAGCGACTTCACTTTCACTTTTCACTTTCACACATTGGAGAAGGAAATGGCAACCCACTCCAGTGTTCTTGCCTGGAGAATCCCAGGGACGGGGGAGCCTGGTGGGCTTCCATCTATGGGGTCACACAGAGTCGGACACGACTGAAGTGACTTAGCAGCAGCAGCAGCAGCCCTGAAACAGTGAATCATTCAGTTATACTAAGTGACTTACATGAAGACTTCCAGGTTTATATAAATTTGAGGAATTTCTGAAGTTTAAATACAAATTTCTTAAAGTTTAAATACCCAAAGCCCAGTTTTGCTATTATCATCTTGATTATAACATGCAAAGTTGTTAAACATGCAAAGTTGTTAAAGTTACCACAAGAATTGTGTTCTTGCAAGGATTATATACATGCAGAGACACATATATATTTTCCATAGGAATTTCACACACTCACAGATGTAGGACAAAAGAGGGAAATCTAGTCAACAATGAAAATGACTCATTATTGCTTAAGTTTCTCTTTGTACTTGTGTGATTTTAAATAAATCACACTTTATTTTCCTGTATTTTTTCACCCCTTTCTCAATGATAATTATATACTAGCTT
The DNA here is from genome assembly GCF_049115385.1 of Moschus berezovskii. Taxonomy (NCBI): domain Eukaryota; kingdom Metazoa; phylum Chordata; class Mammalia; order Artiodactyla; family Moschidae; genus Moschus; species Moschus berezovskii. The sequence continues at coordinate 128,124,720 of NC_142460.1, read as the reverse complement.
AATTTTTATTTCATTTATATTACAATTTTTACAGAATAGGTATTTTCCAAATAAATATTTTGGCATAAAATGATTGATATGCAGCAATCACTTTAAAATTATTTTCAGTTATCACATGATTTTTAACACTTCACCTACAGTTAATTGAGGCCTTAAAATGATTCTCAAAAAGATAGTTTTAAAGAACTCTTTTTAAAAAAAATTCCCACTCAGCACATTTGCATAGTGCACCTCTAAAGAAATTTACAAATGTTTCAATCTTTTCTAACATCATTACAAGTGACTTGATGACAAGTGCAAATTTTCCTCTTTGTTCTATGGGAAGTACCAATCAGATATGTGTGGATTTGAGTGACATCTCTTTTAAGGAAGAACAAAAGGAACTGGCAGCTCAAACAATCCTAAAATCCTGACTTGTTATTGTCACAATGATTGCCTAAGCTTTAAAAAAGAAAGTCCCCATTACTGGTACAATGTAAATAATTGTGTAGGCTCTGAGATGATTAGTTAGCAAGGTGGAAGAATTATCTTGTCAAAAATAAAGTATTTTAAAATATCTGAAAAGGGACTCCTATTAATGAAAACCATCTAGATCGACTATGCCCAGAATAATAACTAAATATAAGATTCTGTATTTTTCAACAAAATTCTCATAAAGAAAATATTGAAGTTGTTCTCCATGTGTCTTATTCTTCAGTTCACTATAAAATGTCATTCTAGCACTTGAGCTGCATGAAACCTGAATTACCACATCGTGTGCGTGCTTAGTTGCACAGTCATGTCCAACTCTTTATGACCCTTTGGACTGTAGTTTACCAGGACATTTTGATGTCTTACTAATTCCTGCAAAAACAAGTCCTGTTTTATTTTTTATGAGTCACTTACACATATCATCATTGTCATTGGTATGGTAGACTAATTTTTGATCACTTATCCTCTGCTAGTCATTGTTCTGAGTCTTTTACATTTTTAAGTCTCATTCGTTTCTCACATGAAATGACTACTGTTCTTATGCTCAGTTTATAGATGTGAAAATTATGTTTGAGAATGTAAATAACTTGGTCAAAGTCACTTAACTAATATGGGAAAAAATAGGATTTGAATATAAGTCAACGTTCATTAACTTCCAAAATGTTTCAAAAAGATAACTTTTGAATTACTATTTTTTACATCATATCTGAAAACACAAAATAAATGGTTACATAACATTTTATCATTTAGACATAAATTTTCTTAATCATTTTGAAGTTTTTCATAAGAAATGTTTCTAGAAATAGTATTACTAGTTAAAAGAAATCAACTTTTTAAAAGGTTTTTGATAAATATTACCAGGCTGTTTATATAAGTTTATACTCCTACCAGCACTATGTGAAAATATTATTTTTATTTCTGTCAAGCCCATAATAAGTATTTTTTATAGCTTGGCTCACTTGAAAGGCAATACATTTCTCTTTTCTTGATGGATATTCTTTTGAAGCAGAATACTGTGTATGAAAACAAAAATAAAAACATTAATTTTTTATTGTTGGGAATTAACAAAACTCTCAATATATAATTCTCTTATCAATACTTATTAGTTAGTTCATTCTTTAGTGAGTTTTTTCCATTTACTAGAAACTCTGCAAAGTTATCAAGTTCAAGATGAAGACCCACTTTGGTGCTTCAGGAAGTTTGAAGAAAGCTCTATGATAGCAGTAATGATACTGCATCATGAGTTGTAGGATAGGAATGAAAAGTTACTTTTGAGCCCTGAAGAGCTCTTCATTCTGTCCTGTGTGGTCTTAAAGAACTTTCTGGAGGTGACATTTGCACTTCATCTTGATGGATGAATAAAGATTTGCAAAGTAGGATATTTTAGGAAATACAGAGAGAAAAACCAGAGTAAAAAGGTGTGAAACAAAAGGAATGGTAAAAAGAAATTAAGTTTCCATTAGAGCCACTGAGTGAGTGTAGTTGTTAGAACAAACTACAAGGGATGAAACTTTTTGTGTGTTAGGATGAAATGTTAATAAGTGAAATCACTATTTAATTGTAATAAACTATTTCAGCCTTGACAAGCTGCTTTAAAATGTATGTTTATAATTAAGAATTCAAGATCTGGTTATTTCTTTTAATTACTCCAATTTTGTAGCAAATTATTTTTAAATATCCTGATGATTATAATTGGTACCTTCTGAAGAATGATTTAAAATCTTCTAATAGCCACACTTGTCTCCTATAATTTCATGTCTCACAACTCTCAAATATATTCAACCATTGGTCCAGACAAAACACCTCTGTAATGTCTCTAACAAACATTATGCTCTGTTTGACTCTAACCATTTCACTTTTTGTTCTCACAGGAAATGAGCTCACTCTGTTCTCCTCTTACCTCTTCACATTTAAGATATCCACTAAGAATAAACTTAATACTTAAGAATAAACTTAACTAAGAATGAACTTAATTAAGAATAAACTTAATACTTATTCTTTCATAAGTCTTCCAACCTCTACTGGAAAAATTTTGTAGCACCATATTCTTGATGGCCCATCTTTTTGTTTTGTGCATTGTCTTTTCTCTTCTCTGATTTTATAGTTTATAGAATCAACCTTTCAGGGGTTTATATATCATCTTCCATTCTTACAGACAAAATTAGACTTAGAAACGTCTTAAAGATCTCCTAATGACTACTTTGTGCATTTTTTGTTGTTGTTGATGTTCATTCAGCTTTAAAGTAATTATTGTGTCAAAAGGCACTTGCCAGGTACTGAAGATCAGAAGTGAACATGGTTCATGCTGTTTAGAAGGTGTTTAGAGTCTAATGGGGAAGCTAGATATTGAAACAAATTTGGGGGTTATGTATATGATAAAGTCACAATGGAGGAAAATAGCAACTCATCCATTGTGGGTTGATATGGGAATTGAGGTAGTGAAATTCAGCAAACACTTTATAGAAACGAGTAATGTGTGTAGGTTCGTGAGGAATGTGGTATTTTACATTTGTATTTCTGGAGAGAAGTAGTGTATGTTAAAGAGCAGAGAAGACATATTAGGGAGATTCAGCTGCTGTGGTATAGTTGAATCTTAATTTTAGGAATAAGGGAAGCATGAGACGGGCCTAATAAGGTTGACTAGGGCATGACTGAGCGACTGAACTGAACTGAACTGAGGGCCTTGAAGTCCTGCAATGGAGTTTGGCATTTATCTTGAACTTGAAGGGGCATTCGTGAAGGATTTAATCAGTAATGTACCAGGGTCACATTTGTGTATTCAAAATGCTACCATTGTGGAATGGTGGAAAATGAAGAGAGAAAAGAAGAAATAAAAGGCACAGTACAAAGTTAGAGATCTGTTTTAGTAGTCCAAGTAAGAAGGACCTTAAGATTAGTAGTAGGAAGAGAGAAAAGGATGAAAGTATCTTTTAGGTGTAATAGACAATATTTTGGACTGACTGGATACAGCAAGTAAAGGAAGAGAGGAGTCCAGAGATGATTCAGTGTTCCCCCTTATCTACTAGGGATGTGTTCTAAGACGCTCGGTGGACACCTGAAACCACAGAGAGTGTGAAGCCCTATATAGTAAGTATGAATGGATTCCATTCAGTTAAGAATCTGCCTGCAATGCAGGAGACCTGGGTTCTATTCCTGGGTTCGGAAGATACCATGGAGAAGAAAATGGCAATCCAGTCCAATATTTTTGCCTGGAAAATCCCATGGACAGAGGAACCTGGTGGGCTAGAGTCCATGTGGTCACAAAGAGTCAGACATGACTTAGTGACTAAACCACCACCACAGAGTGAATTTTTCGAAGTCCAGTTTGTTAATAAGTCCAATGAAGTAAGCCTAGGTATCCAACTAATATAATCAATTTTATAGTACTGTTAGGTAGTTAGAATAGGAAAAAGGAGTCCAAAATGGCAGTGGCTAAAAGACAAAGAAAGGAAAAAGTCTGCAAAAATGGAACAAAAGAAAATCTGAGGACTGGAGTGAGAACCTCAGGTGAAACAAACAGCCCTCCTGGCTAGCCTAATTTACACAGGGCAGGCTCAGGTGGAGGAGAAAAAACATAAGAAGAGGATCCAAGATTGAGCCTCTCTCTTCTTTTGGGTTGGTCCACCCTCACACCTTGAGGATGTATTTTCCTTTGCTTGCCAAATAAAACTGAGCTGTAACCAAGCTGTAACGCCAGTCTGCCATTTCAAATCTTTGCTGCAGCGAGATAGAACCAAGGAAATTACAGACTCCCCAGACATATCTGGTGGCAAGTCTTGAATTTAACTTGGCTGAAACAACCTCAGTTTGGCCCTAGCAAGGTGGAGACCAAGAACAGCAGAAGCCCAACTTAGTGAAAGCTCACATGTTGGAAGCTGAATGCGAAGGAAACCCAGCTCCGTGGAAGTGACCAGAAGCCTAGCATGCTGGAAACTGGGACAGCAAAAACAAACTCGGCAGAAATCTCATACAACTCAGTCTCAGATTCCAGAAGACCTCCAGTTAAGGTAGGAGGTCCTCACCCTTATGACTGAAAGACACATGGCTAACATAATTTTAATTTCTTTACAATCTCTCATTTCTTGTTTCCTTGAACCCCCTGTGAACAGGCAAGCAGCAGTGGGTGCAATTGAGGGGCTCTGGCAGGGACTACTCCCCAGGGTGTCCCAAAGGCTCCACTATCTGCTTTGCCTTAGTAGCTGCTGCCCAAGCAGGTGAGGGTTCATCTGACATTAATCTCCTTTGTACCAAGGATCAGGCCAATGAAAATTGTGGGAATAGGTTATGCATTTAACATATTTTTCTGGCAAATTATGAAAGAAGCTCCTCTGTACATTTTTCTCACTGCTTTTTCCTCCCGTCCTTCAGTTCTTCTCTCCATCTATGCCAATGATTACAAAGTATTGAGCAGGCATCATCTTTCCATCTCTGAAAGTTATGTTTGAAACTGTTTACCTGATTGGGACTCAAACCCACGTGGCAGGGGCTCTGTGCTATGCTTAGTCACTCAGTCATGTCCGACTGGGACTTGAGCTCAGCCAAAACCCATGGTGTTTGGTTTCAGCACCTAATGAAGGTCAGGTCTTGATGTCTCATTGCTAAATATTCAGTGAGAGACATAGTGATGAGTAAGAGGTAGATGTGTTCAGATTTAGAGAGAAGCACAGTCCACAGAGTGTGTACCATCACAGAGGGTGTATGTGGTGGCCACGAAATGTGATGTGGTTAGTTTTTATGAGCTGGATGGTTTTGTATGCTAATGAGTGGGAGGATCATTCCAACAACTGGGGAACCACCCACTCCTTGATCTTTTGATAGTGCCTTGGAATTGTCATGGCACCTCTGGGTGTGTCATTTAACTTGCAGATTGAGGATCAAGGTTTAGTTGAATTTGACCCATCTTGGACCCATTTGATTTTAATTGGTTTATGTTATGCCCTCAGGTGATATCATTCTTTCAAAAGTTGTGCTCTGCCCCCTTCCATCTTGTTTCATGTTCTTATTGTGAGACCCATCCGGGCCCACAATGTTGCCTCTACAATCTTCTGGAGGGACAACCAGAAAATAGCTGGCCCTTGGAAGGAAAATACTGTATAATATCCAATCCCTCTGGATACTCAGATCTTCATCTTCCATGTTTCCTAAAACATGTGCAATAACAGCATCTCTTAGGCAACCCACTAGGATGGGTGACAGGCACACAATACCTGCTAGAAGTCCATCTGTTGGTGGCATCCTTTCAAGGGCAATTGGTCTTCCAGGGACAATGTTTGCCACTTTGGGAGTTAGCCCTGTAGGCCATTTAGGCCCAAACCCTTACCACCCTTCTCCTAAAGCTACAAACGTATCCCCTGGATCAAATCTCCACTCCACTTTTATGGAACATCTGGTCTGTTGCCTCTTATCAATTTGTTTCTAAGACACTAACTCCTACAACCAGGACACTGCCCCCTTGTAGACAACATCGCTCCACCCCACTTATTATTAAAATACTCTTAATACTCTTAACAGAACAAGATAACCCACTCTTTTATCATTACTTCTGTTATTACCTAAAATAAGTCTATGACAATGAAATATTTACCATTGGAAACACTCTAAACTGCTCTTATGGAGGACTAGTTGGAGAAATCAGTAACTTACATTCCCTCAGAGCAATAAGAAGATAAGGCATATGGCTGTTTCACCAGATTCCCAGTCTCAGGGCACAGGCTTGGACTGCTTTACATCATGGTATCTATTCCCATCTGCAGTGGACAAACCAGCAATGAGTTAAGATTAAAACCCCTTAATCCTACCCAGCACTGGTATACTGGAGACCTTGGGGATGCCTAGCTCCAGCTTGGGGGTCCTAGGAGGTCGACCTGCCTTGACCTGCCTAGTGATCCAGTCCTTGGGAGATTGTCATGCCTCATCCTGCTCAGGGGTCCACCAGTCCAGTATCCTAGGAGGTCAACCTGCTTCGACCTGCCTAGGGATCTGAACTCTGGGAGGTTGTCATGTCTCAACTTGCTTGGGGATCCACAAGTCCAGGGGTTCCAGGAGGTCAACATGCCTTGACCTTTCCAGGGACCAAGTTCTCAGGAGGCTAACATGCCTCAACCTGCCCAGGGGTTCAGCCTCCAGGAGGTTGTCACACCTCAACCTGCATGGGGATCTTCACCCTGACCTGGGGATGCCCAGCTCTCAGGTTGCAACAGTACTGAGCAGGATAAGCTTCAGAAAGATTTACCCCTAAGAAAGTCCACCCATGGAAATAGAAGGAAGCCTGTTACTTGTGGGACGTACTTGGTCTCAGCAATAACTCGGAAGTCCAATGAGAATCACATTGCCTCTCTTGAAAGTCTATAAGAGGCCCTCCAAGAGTTTACCAATCTGGACTTAGACTTTTGTGAGGGAAAGGTGATTTGAAAGGACAAATTCCTATCCCAGTGTTCATCAGACATCAGGATAATGTTACAAGAGCTACAGCTGCAGGACCCTTCTGCCTCTTTAGATGAGATGGTCCAGACAGCCACCAATACCTTTTATAAACAGAGAACAAGAGAGGAAGGGCAAGGCCCAAGAAAGGGAGAAAAGGAGAGACAAGGCCTGCCCAGATGCTGGCCACCCTCCAGGGAAGTCCTATGGCAAACCCCCAGTCCTTGAAGGACAAGACCTGAGACATTGGGCTAAAGAGTGTCCAAACCATGATAAGTCTCCTAAAATGGCTTGCTACAAATGCCATAAATTGGGACTTTGGGTGGCACTTTTCCCTCAAGGTCAAGTGCCAAACCTTCCCTCACAATGGTTCAACAGGACAGAAGCGGCCCACTCCATCTTTCTCTCCTGTCGTAGATAACCATCACAGGGCTGAAGCCAAGGGTGCAACTGGATGTGGCGGGTAGGTCTGAGAATTTCTTGGTTGACACAGGGGCTACCTACTCTGTCCTGACCTCCTACTCCAGATACTTCTCCTCCAAAACCTGTACCATTTTGGGTGCTACAGGAAAAACAATTATAAAAAGATTCATCAGAGCACTTCTTTGTTTCTGGGACAGATAAATAGTTCCCCACCAGTTTCTGGTGGTCCCTGAGTGTCCTACTTTCTTATTGGGAAGAGATATATTCACTCAACTGGGGACCACACTTGTGATGGGAAGCTTTTCAGTCCCTAGAGCTCTACAGCTTCTGGTTACCACTGAGGAATACATTACACTTTCTTCTATAGGGAGGGACCAAAAACTATGGGAGGACAAAGTTAGCCCCCAGGTGAAGGACCAGGGGACTCCTAGACGAACCCATCGAGCTGAACCAGTTGTCATTGTCCTCAGAGATCCAATTCGGTTTCCAAACTGGAAACAGTATCCCCTCAGAAGAGAAACTTGGGAAGGACCACAGCCTCTAATAAATAAGTTCCTTGCTGTGGGCAGTTGGTCCCCACCAATTTGCCATGGGACAACCTGATCCTCTCTGTAAAGAAAAAGGACAGAACCTGGTGAATGTTTCAAGATCTCTGGATCAAAAATGAAGCTATAGTCCTCCTCCATCCCACAGTACCCAATCCCTATGTAATCTTGGGAGAAATCCTGCCCAGTGCCAAGTAGCTTACAGTCCTGGATCTTAAGGATGCATTCTTTTGCATACCACTGACTAAAAAATCCTAATGTCTTTTTACCGTAGAGTGGGAGGCTCCAGGAGAAAAACAACAACAGATAACTTGGACAGTGTTGCCTCAGGAGTTCAGAAATAGCCCCCAACTGTTTGGGCAGGCTCTTAGCCAGGATCTCCTAGATCTGGACCTGGGACCTAATGGGAAAATATTACAATATATAGATGACCTACTAATCTGCTTTCCAGATGAGAAAAATGCCCAACAACTTACAAATCTAAACTTTTTGGCAGAGAGGGGATATAAAGTCTCCTGTGCTAATGCACAGATGATCAAGACAAATGTCACTTCCGTGGGAGTTCAGATTACACATGGATCCAGTAGGCTATACTCTGATAAAGGAATTTTCTAGTTGCCCTCCCCCTTGACTCGAAAATAATTGCAAACTTTCCTGGGGCTAATTGGGTATTGTAGAATCTGGATATCTAACTTTGGTTCAATTGCTCAACACTTATAGGAAAGCATTCGGGATGATTCAATCCCACTGATGTGGGGACTCCTCAAAAGAAGGCAGAAGCTCCACTAAAACAAGCCTTAATAAGCACCTGCCTTGAGGTTGCCAGACCCAGAAAAAGCAACTAACTGTCTGATGTATTACAAATAGCTGTGAAAAGAAGAGAAGTGAAAAGCAAAGGAGAAAAGGAAAGATATAAACATCTGAATGCAGAGTTAAAAGGATAGCAAGGAGAGATAAGAAAGCCTTCCTCAGCGATCAATACAAAGAAATAGAGGAAAACAACAGAATGGGAAAGACTAGAGTTCTCTTCAAGAAAATTAGAGAGACCAAGGGAAAATTTCATACAAAGATGGGCTCGATAAAGGACAGAAATGGTATGGACCTAAAAGAAGCAGAAGATATTAAGAGGAGGTGGCAAGAATACACAGAAGAACTGTACAAAAAAGATCTTCACGACCAAGATAATCACGATGGCATGATCACTCACCTAGAGCCAGGCATCTTGGAATGTGAAGTCAAGTGGGCCTTAGAAAGCATCACTACAAACAAAGCTAGTGGAGGTGATGGAATTCCAGTTGAGCTATTTCAAATCCTGAAAGATGATGCTGTCAAAATGCTGCACTCAATATGCCAGCAATATTGGAAAACTCAGCAGTGGCCACAGGCCTGGAAAAGGTCAGTCTTCATCCCAATCCCAAAGAAAGGCAATGCCAAAGAATGCTTAAATGCTGCACAATTGCAGTCATCTCCCACGCTAGTAAAGTCATTCTCAAAATTCTCCAAGCCAGGCTTCAGCAATATGTGAACCATGAACTTCCAGCTGTTCAAGCAGGTTTTAGAAAAGGCAGAGGCACCAGAGATCAAATTGCCAACATCCTCTGGATCATGGAGAAAGCAAGAGAGTTCCAGAAAAACATCTATTTCTGCTTTATTGACTATGCCAAAGCCTTTGACTGTGTGAATCACAATAAACTGTGGAAAATTCTGAAAGAGATGGGAATCCCAGACCACCTGACCTGCCTCTTGAGAAACCTGAATTCAGGTCAGGAAGCAACAGTTAGAACTGGTCATGGAACAACAGACTGGTTCCAAATAGGAAAAGGAGTGTGTCAAGGTTGTATATTGTCACCCTGCTTATTTAACTTGTATGCAGAGTACATCATGAGGAATGTTGGACTGGAAGATGCACAAGCTGGAATCAAGTTTGCCGGGAGAAATATCAGTAACCTCAGATATGCAGATGACACCACCCTATGGCAGAAAGTGAAGAGGAACTAAAATCCTCTTGATGAAAGTGAAAGAGGAGAGTGAAAAAGTTAGCTTGAAGCTCAACATTCAGAAAACGAAGATCATGGCATTTGGTCCCATCATTTTATGGGAAATAGATGGGGAAACAGTGGAAACAGTGTCAGACTTTATTTTTTTGGGCTCCAAAATCACTGCAGATGTTGATTGCAGCCATGAAATTAAAAGACACTTACTCCTTGGAAGGAAAGTTATGACCAACCTAGATAGTATATTAAAAAGCAGAGACATTACTTTGCCAACAAAGGTCCACCTAATCAAGGCTATGGTTTTTCCCGTGGTCATGTATGGATGTGAGAGTTGGACTGTGAAGAAAGGTGATCGCCGAAGAATTGATGCTTTTGAACTGTGGTGTTGGAGAAGACTCTTGAGAGTCCCTTGGACTGCAAGGAGATCCAGCCAGTCCATTCTAAAGGAGATCAATCCTGGGGTGTTCATTGGAAGGACTGATGCTAAAGCTGAAACTCCAATACTTTGGCTACCTCATGCGACGAGTTGATTCACTGGAAAAGACTCTGATTCTGGGAGGGATTGGGGGTGGGAGTAGAAGGGGATGACAGAGAATGAGATGGCTGGATGGCATCACCGACTCAATGGACATGAGTTTGAGTGAACTTCGGGAGTTGGTGATGGACAGGGAGGCCTGGTGTACTGTGATTCATGAGGTCACAAAGAGTAGGACACGACTGAGGGACTGAACTGAAGTGAGTCTTTAGAAAGACTATTGCAACTCGCTCAGATGGTATAGTATGGTAGAGAATATGAGGAGGAAAATTAGAGGCAAAAAAACCAGGCAAAAGACTGAAGTCCCTGCATGGCTCTTAGATCCATTCTGAAATAGCCTGAGAAAAAAGTGCCCAGAATGACCCAGGTGAAGGGATGGACTTGTTATTACTGTGGGAGGAGGGGCATCTCAAAGGGGAATTGCCCTCAGGTATCCAAGCTGCCCCCGGCTACATGACTGGTCTGCAGAGGAACACACTGGAATAGAGACTGCCCTCTAAGGTGTAGGCCCCAGGGGTCAGATTCTCAGGACAATCAGCACTGATGGTGCCTAGAGGTCTCCACGCAAGCCCCCGTCTTAACAACACCTGAGGAAACCCGGGTATTAACAACAGTGGGGGCCAATCAGCTAATTTTCTTTTGGACACTGGGACAGCTTTCTCTGTGGTTACTGAAACCCCTGACCCCTTTTCCTCCTGATTCACTACCGTAATGAGGCTGTCTGGATGAGCCAAATGCTATTATTTCAGTCATTCTTTAAGCTGCAAGTGGGACTCTGAACCGTTTTCTCAGGAGTTTCTAACCATGCTAGAGTCTCCCTCACACCTTCTGGGGAGGGATATACTGACAAGGTTCAGGCCTCTGTTTTCACGAATATGGAACCCACTCTTTATTGAACAAAATATAAATCCTAGTGTGTGGGCTGATGGAAAACTGTGTGTCATGCAGAATATGTTGTTCCTGTTGCTATCAAGCTCAAAGACCCTCACCTATTTTCACATCAAAAGCAGTATCCACTAAAGCCCAAGGTTAAGGAATGGGCCAAATCTTACTGCACTGACATCTCCTGATGTAAGTGGGATCTTAAACTCCAAAGTTCAGAGCAACAATGCTCCATCTTTAAAGCTACTGAAACTCAAGGGGCTAGAAAGTTCTAGGAATATAATATCACTTACATTGTTCCTAGAGATCCCAATTCTCAGGAAAGTGGAAAAGGCTAATGACATTTTTAAGAGGCATTTGTGTAAACTAACTCAGGACACACAAGACAGTTGGCTTAAAGTTTTACCCATACCTTTAATGAGGGCTCTAACTGTTCCCCAAAATGGGATTATTTCAATGACAGACCGTTTTTGTGCACAGATGTTGTCATAGATCAGGAAGCCTTAGCATTAACTATGTGACTCAGCTTTCACCTTTTCAACCTCCTTATCAACTGAAGACTGCCCACGGTGGTTTCTCCGCCTAAGGAAAATACTTTCTTCAACTCTGCGAATACCTTTACCAACAACAATCATGTGTGACACCTCTTCTTGAACTGATGACATCTAACAATCCTAAGATGAACTGGTATAACATACTGTACCTTCACTATGGACATAATGTGACTTTTAATTTTGATTATGTTTTAACTTGGTTTAATGACTATTTTACCTTACATCTATAGCTGTGTAACTAAATTTGTTTCTAACTATCTGAAAGCTTGTAAGTTACAAACGGTTGTCCAGGCTCCTACAAGTGCCACAGCCTCCTCCAGCTATTACTTGGGGACCCTGGATTGGAAACCCTTAATATGGAGGTTAGGAAAATATGTTCCCTCAACAATTTAGGGATGATGCCTCTCAACAGCAGGAAGTAGTTATGGAATGGAAACAATGCCCCTTTTCCTTGTCAACATAATTCTCCTAAAAACAGGGGAATGAGAGAGTCAGTTCCTAGGTAGGTTGACAAGAAGTCCTTGGCTCCCAAGGAGGAGAGAAGGGTCTGGACTTCTCAAGGAGGAGAAAAGGACAAATATTTTTTTCTTTAAGCCCAAAGCTGATGATTGCACAACAGAACAGCTCATCTTGCTCAAGGCTATATTTGTCCTTAATCTCTGTACCAATGATTATATAGCAGCAGTGTATTCTGCTTGAGGACATGTCTCTCTTTCTTGAGAACCTTCTGACTAATTCAGTCATCTTAAAATGTATATTATGGGAGTGGGTCTGGTAAGATCTTTATATTGTTAGTTCTAATCCTGTTATCCTAAACAGTATATTGTGGAAGTGGGTCTGGAAGGCCTTTACAACCTTGAGACATTCTTTTGATTTATTGTTAATAAGCCATTGAAAAGTATATAACTCCCTTGCTAAGAAAAGCAAGTGGAGCGCTCTCCATCCCCTTACTGATGTTTATGTCAGAAACTTTCTCTGTCCCTTTTTATACTTTAATAAAACTCTGCTACACAAAAGCTCTTGAGTGATCAAGCCTGGTCCCTGGTCCCAAAGCTAAATCATCTTCGGAGATCATGAATCCAACATTGTTCACCATAAACTATCAGGAGGATGTGGATTTGTTTTTTAGAATGGAAATGGATAAAATCACTCAGAAAGATGATCAAGAATGGAAAGCAAAGCAGATCAGGCACATACTCTTGAGGGAAACTTTTGTCTCAGGACTCCCATTTCTTGTCATAAGTCCATCAGTAAATATCTCTGTCTTGACCTTTGAAATAAAAAACTGTTAACCAAGACACATGTATCTGACAAATCAGAGACAACTTAAGACCTGTAAAGGGGGTAGATAGAGCAGAGACCTCAGGAGACCATGAACATTCTCAGTGAATCCAAATTTGCCTTTCTGTAGTTCCCTCACTGGGACCTACCTAGAACAGTTGAAGTTCAAAACAAGATTAAGATGGATTGATGTAAAGCCCCCTAATAACAGCTTTTCCTTTTAAGAACTTCTCATATTTATGAAACAAACTCATGGAGCTTGGCTACTTTTTGCTATTCTGTCTCTAGCTTCACAGCTCTTGCTAGATAACAAGTTTCAGGTCTAAAAATCCTCTACCCATAAAAGGTAAGGTGAACCCTAATTCAGACTAAAAAGAGTAATGAAGAGGAAATTGAGACAGTGTGCCAAAACAGCTTCACACATGTCAAAGAGCTCATGTAATGTAAGAACTGAGAGAATTCATTTGCATTCACTAGTGGGCATTACAGGAGGAGTCTTAACTTGAATGTGTGGGGTAGAATTAGAGAGCCTATGAGAAGTGGAGAGCGAGGAGTTTAAAAAAAAGCTGTTTTTACAGATTGTGCATATATAACTGTAGTTATGGGAATTGGTATTCTCACATTGGTTCCTAATTATGTTATCTTTCTACTTCTTTTATAATATCTTCAGTGTAATCATATAGCACATACTCTTTTCTCCTTCTCTTTACTCCCTCCCTCTTTCTCTCTGTTCTCCCTCCCTCCCCTTCCTCTCTTCCTTCCTTTACCTTATAGTTTTTAACCAAACTGAACATAACATTCTATTAATAAATACTCATAAATTTATTTTGTATTCTATTGTATCTGAAAATATGGGGTCATATTTACAACTGAATATATAAATTATTTTGTCTTTAATTTCATTCCTTAATAATTTACATTCAGATTTTATAATCTGCTATTCAAATTTTATAACTTCAAAACACTAATAATATATTCACTTATAAGCCGTTTGAAGAGACTGAATTTCAAAAACTTTCAAAAACAAAAGATTGCATTTCTGCTACAGAAAATATGTTGAGCTGCAGAAAATTTGTTCTGCATACTTATTTGAATTTCCACTTATTTTAAATTTATGGGAATTGGCAGCCCTCTTTCTTTATCCAGAGGCAATGCTTCAGGCACTTTTCCTATTTTCATCATATTATAGGAAAATATAAATGTATTTATCTTAAAAAAAAATACCTTGAAATTCCTTGTTGCCCACATTTTGATTCTAGTTTAAGGATTGTCTTTATTATGTGTTCAGGTGCTAATTATTCATGTATTACATGTTGTTAAATGTTCTGAGAGTATCATTTTTGTTTCTTCTTAATAAGTCACATAAAATTGAGACTGTCTCTAGAAATTGCATTTATTATGTCCTATTATTTCAAAATTAAGAAGAGAGATTTAAATTTTATCAGATCAGATCAGATCAGTCGCTCAGTCGTGTCCGACTCTCCACGACCCCATGAATCACAGCACAACAGGCCTCCCTGTCCATCACCAACTCCCGGAGTACACTCAAACTCATGTCCACAGAGTCGGTGATGCCATCCAGCCATCTCATTCTCCGTCGTCCCCTTCTCCTCCCGCCCCCAACCTTTCCCAGCATGAGTCTTCTCCAGTGAGTCAACTCGTCGCATGAGGTGGCCAAAGTATTGCAGTTTCAGCTTTAGCATCAGTCCCTCCAATGAACATCCAGGATTGATCTCCTTTAGAATGGACTGGTTGGATCTCCTTGCAGTATAAGGGACTCTCAAGAGTCTTCTCCAAAGCATCGATTCTTCGGCAATCAGCCTTCTTCACAGTCCAACTCTCACATCCATACATGACCACGGGAAAAACCATTGCCTTGACTAGACGGACCTTGGTTGGCAAAATAATGTCTCTGCTTTTTAATATACTATCAAGGTTGGTCATAACTTTCCTTCCAAGGAGCAAGCGTCTTTTAATTTCATGGCTGCAATCAGCATCTGCAGTGATTTTGGAGCCCCCCAAAATTAAGTCTGACACTGTTTCCACTGTTTTTCCATCTATTTCCCATGAAGTGATGGGACCAGATGCCATGATCTTTGTTTTCTGAATGTTGAGCTTCAAGCCAACCTTTTCACTCTTCTCTTTCACTTTCATCAAGAGGCTTTTGAGTTCCTCTTCACTTTCTGCCATCAGGGTAGTGTCATCTACATATCTGAGGTTATTCATATTTCTCCCAGCAATCTTGATTCCAGCTTGTGCTTCTTCCAGCCCAGCGTTCCTCATGATGTACTCTGCATATAAGTTAAATAAGCAAGGTGACAATATACAACCTTGACGTACACCTTTTCCTATTTGGAACCAGTCTGTTGTTCCATGTCCAGTTCTAACTGTTGCTTCCTGACCTGCATACAGGTTTCTCAAGAGGCAGGTCAGGTGGTCTGGTATTCCCATCTCTTTCAGAATGTTCCACAGTTTATTGTGATCGACACAGTCAAAGGCTTTGGCATAGTCAATGAAGCAGAAATAGAGTAAATGTGAGAATAGTAGACTTTGGATTTGATGAGGGGGGAAACAACTTGGTTTCTATGAGAGTTCCACCAAAACTAGATATGTGACCTACATTTTAGCTTTTTATTACTACCTAAGAAATTGTTTCAAAATTTAAGGCTTAAAGCATCAACCATAGTCTTTGCTAGCATCAGGTAAAATTTGGATTAATTCTATCCTGCCCCATGTGCCATCAATTCCCAGGTATTAATAGTTATAGTAAGATGGAGCCTGGCCCTAAGTATCTGGTATGGCTTCACTCATCTCACACCTTAATAAGGATGGTCTGGAGGCTGAGCCTGTCTCTTACATTCCATATGGCTCTCTCCACATAGCCTGCCTGTGGATCTTTACCTAGGAAGGCCCTGTGAACAAGTCTTCTAAGTAGCAGAGGCAAAATTGCAGATCTTTTCAGTCTCGGCTCAGAAGTTGAACAGCATCATTTTGGCTGCATTCTATTGGTCAAAACAAATCATAAGGTCAGTCCAGGTCCAAAGTAGATCCTTAGCCCTTGAGGGGGGACTAGCAAGATCGCTTTGTAAATGAGCATATGGGGTAGGGGAAGTGTTGTGATCAGTCTTAGAAACCCAATCTACTACAACCTAGTTCCATTCTCTCCCTTTATTGGGATTAGGCTTTCCTGATTTTGTAAAATGAAGTGGCTAATTTCATTTGTGCACTGTTGAACAAAACAGATAAAACTGTAGTCCTGTGGAGAGCTTACCTTTGAGTTGGACTAGGCAAAATTTAAGACTCCCTCTCTTAGAATATTCAGTAGTATTGAAAATGAAGCAAAGGGACAGCCAGTTTTTTACTGGGGAATGTGATTTGTCTCAAAGAAAATTTTATTTTTCTGTTGTAGAATATATATATATATATATAAATTTTTAAAAAGCAACCTGTCACTGGTACTATTATACTTCATTATTTAAAAATTTTTCCTGTCTCCATATACAACAAATATAAAAGAAAAACTCAATCTCTGAACTGTTAAATAAAACTTCAGTGAAGAAAAATAAAACTTCAAAGAAGAAAATGTGATACATTGACTGGAGTTCTATAAAATAGCTACTGACTAAATCGAGGACATTATTTTGCAATCGAACTATCCTTTCATTTGTTAGGAGATAAAGAATAAAGAACATAGAGAATAAATACTATTTTTTAAAAAATACTAATAGGTAGTAACTAAAACACAAAACAAAGTAGCTTAGCTTTTTGTTGAGACCAAAGTCTTAGGGACAAAATTATGTTGTCCAATCTGTCAACATCACCATTTTTAGTAAAATAAAATAAGCCAGTCTTGTATCATGCCTTTCCTGAACCAATGTATTTAGTCTTTTCAAAATCTTATGATTGCAGTTTCAAAAGCCGAGTCAATTACACAGACAAATGAAACTGATGAATTAACTAATTTGTATTCTTCCTAACTGTTTTGATGAAACTCCATAAACATGCTGTTAGTTCCATTCCTCTGAGCTTTGAATAATTTACTGTTTCTGATGATAAAAGTACGACAGGGAATACTTTAACATATGCCAGATTCAAACCAAGTGAAATATGACAGTTTATAATCTGTGAGACAGAAGATTGATCTTTGAAAACATTTGCATATAAAGTACCTGCTTCAACACGATAATTCCAAAAGCTCCTGTGAACTAAAATCCAGTGCTATCACTTATTATGTCATACAGATAGTAAGCAGGGTGTATCTTTTCCTGTTTGTATATAAAAATACCTTTCCTTCTGGGACTATTTTTCTATGTTATTATTTTAACTCATGGTGTAAAGATGAGAATTGTGGAAGAGGAACCAAAATAAAATTGCAAGTGCTCAGTTTGAAGGAATCAAGTATTGATTATTTTATGAAAAACAATATATACCCAAAATATATAAGCATAAAAAGGTACTTAGCATTCTTCTACTGTTCCCCTTCAGACCTTTCCCACTTGAAGAATAGGGCAGCACAGAGAGCTTTTAATTTTTGTTTACATAAATTACTGGGACCATGTTTCCTTTAACATTTTGTTCAGTTTTTAATTTTTATATTAGCATTCAGTAAAAGTGACTCTTTAAATATGAATTTAACATATGAATAGATTCCTATAACTACCACCGTAATTAGGGACAGAATTGTTACATCATCCCAAGAAGTCTTCTTGTGCTACCCCTTTGTTATCACTCCCTCCTCCTACTTTTAATCTCTGACAATCACTAACCTGCATTTCATCATTATAGTTTTATCTTTCAAAGAGTGTTATAGAAATGTAATCATAACAGATGTAAATGTTCAAGTCTCACTTATTTTACTCAGCGTAATGTGTATGGGGTTAATCCAAATTGTTGCATTTATCAATAGATCATGTTTATTATTGCATTTGTATCACACTGTGTGGAGTTTTTATCCATTCACTCATTGAAGGACATCTGGGTTGTTCCAGTGTCTCAGTTCAGTTCAGTTCAGTCGCTCAGTCGTGTCCGACTCTTTGCGACCCCATGAATCACAGCACACCAGGCCTCCCTGTCCATCACCGACTCCTGGAGTTCACTCAAACTCATGTCCATAGAGTCAGTGATGCCATCCAGCCATCTCATTCTCAGTCGTCCCCTTCTCCTCCAGCCCCCAATCCTTCCCAGCATCAGAGTCTTTTCCAGTGTCTGGTACTTACTAACAGAGCTTCTGTAAGCATTCATGTATAGGTCTTGATTTCATACACTTTCATTTCTCTAAAGTAAATACCCAAAAGTAGGATTGCTGTGTTCCTGGTATGTGTATGTTTCACTTTTTCAGAAACTGTGAAACATTTTCCAAGGTGGCCAAATAATTTAACATTTCTAAAAGCAAGACATTAGAGTCTAGTAGCTCCATGTTCTTGCTAACACTTAGCATTGTCAGTATTTTTTTATCTTCAGTTCAGTTCAGTCACTCAGTTATGTCCGACTCTCTGCAACCCCATGAATCACAGCACACCAGGCCTCCCTGTCCATCAACAACTCCCGGAGTTCACTCAAACTCATGTACACAGAGTCGGTGATGACATCCAGCCATCTCATTCTCTGTCGTCCCCTTCGACTCCCGCCCCCAACTTTTCCCAGCATCAGAGTCTTTTCCAGTGAGTCAACTCATCGCATGAGGTGGCCAAAGTATTGCAGTTTCAGGTTTAGCATCAGTCCTTCCAATGAACACCCAGGATTGATCTCCTTTAGAATGGACTGGTTGAATCTCCTTGCAGTCCAAGGGACTCTCAAGAGTCTTCTCCAACACCACAGTTCAAAAGCATCAATTCTTCGGCGATCAGCCTTCTTAACAGTCCAAATCTCACATCCATACATGACCATGGGAAAAACCATAGCCTTGACTAGACGGACCTTGGTTGGCAAAGTAATGTCTCTGCTTTTTAATATTCTGTCTAGGTTGGTCATAACTTTCCTTTCAAGGAGTAAGTGTCTTTTAATTTCATGGCTGCAATCATCATCTGCAGTAAATTTGGAGTCCAAAAAAATAAAGTCTAACACTGTTTCCACTGTTTTTCCATTTCCCATGAAGAGATGGGACCAGATGCCGTGATCTTTGTTTTCTGAATGTTGAGCTTCAAGCCAACCTTTTCACTCTCCTCTTTCACTTTCATCAAGAGGCTCTTGAGTTCCTCTTCACTTTCTGCCATAAGGGTGGTGTCTTCTGCATATCTGAGGTTATTGATATTTCTCCCAGCAATCTTGATTCCAGCTTATGCTTCTTCCAGCCCAGCGTTCCTCATGATGTACTCTGCACAGAAGTTAAATAAGCAAGGTGACAATATACAGCCTTGACACACTCCTTTTCCTATTTGGAACCAGTCTGTTGTTCCATGTATGGTTCTGACTGTTGCTTCCTGACCTGCATACAGGTTTCTCAAGAGGCAGGTCAGGTGGTCTGGGATTCCCATCTCTTTCATAATTTTCCACCGTTTATTGTGATTGACACAGTCAAAGGCTTTGGCATAGTCAATGAAGCAGAAATAGATGTTTTTCTGAAACTCTCTTGCTTTCTCCATGATCCAGCGGATGTTGGCAATTTGAGCTCTGGTGCCTCTGCCTTTTCTAAAACCTGCTTGAACATCTGGGAGTTCATGTTTCACATATTGCTGAAGTCTGGCTTGGAGAATTTTGAGCATGACTTTACTAGCATGTGAGATGACTGCAATTGTGCAGTAGTTTGAGCATTCTTTGGCATTGCCTTTCTTTGGGACTGGAATGAAGACTGACCTTTTCCAGTCCTGTGGCCACTGCTGAGTTTTCCAAATTTGCTGGCATATTGAGTGCAACACTTTCACAGCATCATCTTTCAAGATTTGAAATAGCTCAACTGGAATTTCATCACCTCCCCTAGCTTTGTTAGTAGTGATGCTTTCTAAGGCCCACTTGACTTCATATTCCAAGATGTCTGGCTCTAGGTCAGTGATCACATTATCGTGACTATCTTGGTCGTGAAGATCTTTTTTGTACAGTTCTTCTGTGTATTCTTGCCACCTCTTCTTAATATTTTCTGTTTCTGTTAGGTCCATACCATTTCTGTCCTTTATTGAGCCCATCTTTGCATGAAATGTTCCCTTGGAATCTCTAATTTTCTTGAAGAGGTCTCTTGTTTTATTCTGTTGTTTTCCTCTATTTCTTTGCATTGATCACTGAGGAGGGCTTTCGTATCTCTCCTTGCTATTCTTTGGAACTCTGCATTCAGATGCTTATATCTTTCCTTTTCTCCTTTGCTTTTCACTTCTCTTCTTTCACAGCTATTTGTAAGGCCTCCTCAGACAGCCATTTTGCTTTTTTGCATTTCTTTTCCATGGGGATGGTCTTGGTCCCTGTCTCCTGTACAATGTCACGAACCTCCGTCCAGAGTTCATCAGGCATTCAATCTATCAGATCTAGTCCCTTAAATCTATTTCTCACTTCCACTGTATATTCATAAGGGATTTGATTTAGGCCATACCTGAATGGTCTAGTGGTTTTCCCTACTTTCTTCAATTTAAGTGTGAATTTGGCAATAAAGAGTTCATGATCTGAGCCACAGTCAGCTCCTGGTATTGTTTTTGCTAACTGTATACAGCTTCTCCATCTTTGGCTACAAATAATATAATCAATCTGATTTCGGTATTGACCATCTGGTGATGTCCATGTGTAGAGTCTTCTCTTGTGTTTTTCTTAGAGGATGTTTGCTATGACTATGCATTCTCTTGACAAAACTCTATTAGCCTTTGCCCTGCTTCATTCCGTGCTCCAAGTTCAAATTTGCCTGTTACTCCAGGTGTTTCTTGACTTCCAGAGGAATACATGCTATTCCTCTAATACAAATATTCCTCCAACACAAATATATGCTATTTACCTAGTATTGAATGGTGTTCAACATCTCTTCATGTACTTATTATGGATACCAGTATATCTTTGGTGAAATATCTACTTAAGTCTTTTTGCTCATTTTAAATGGCTTGTTTATTTCTTTTCTTGCTGTTGATTTTTGAGAGTTCTTTGTATACAATGGGGGCAGATACTTTGTTGGATATGTAATATGCAACTTTTTTCCTAGATTTTACCTTGTCTTTTCATTCTCTTAGAAGTTATTTGCATGGCAAAGTATTTTTTAAAATTTTGATAAAGTCTCATTTATCATTTTATATTTTAAACATGATTTTAGTGTCATTTCTCAGAATATTATGCCTAATGCCAAGATATAAGTATTTTCTTTTACATTTTCTTCTAAAACTTTAAAATTTTTCATTTGCACTAGTTTTTGCATATGATTTATGTATGATTTTTGTATGTGAAGTGTAAGGTTCATTTTTACACATAAATGCCCAATTTTTCCTCCAACTTTTGTTGCTTTGAATGGCTTTTATAACTTCTCCAAAAATTAAATGTTCATCTATTTTGTGGGTCAATTTCTGGACCCTCTATACTCTTCAATTAATTTATTTTTATAGTCTTATCAATACCACACTGTCTTCATTGATGTGACTTTGTAAGTTTTACAACTGGGTAGTACAGTCTCTCCAACTTTATTATTAATTTTTAAATTGTATTTTTTTCAAGTTTAAAAAATCATTTTCATTTAAAATAGCATTAAATATGCATTAAAAATAACTCATTAGAAAAAAATCCTACTTGGAATACACTTTTTGAAGCTTTTCTAAATTGAAATGTAAAGAAGTTTGGATTTGAGGCAGCTTAATTTTTGATTCCATATTTCTGTTTATTAATAGGAGATTAAGTGAAGTATACCACATCCAACTAATGGAGCACTATGCAGCTATTAAAAAGGATGAGTAGGAACTCTAGTTCTCACTGGTGCATTGTACATGAAAAAAATATATGTACAAAGATTATATAGAGTATACTAACATTTGTGTAAAAAGGGAGAATAAAATATATTTGTCTGTTTATATTTGCAAAAATTAATAATGAAATATGGAAAGAACAAACCAGAAACTAATGAATTAGTTGTAGGAGAAAATGGGATTGGGAAAAGAAATAGAGGAAGAACAATGTTTCTGTGAGTATAAGTTCTTGCATAGTTTTGACCTTACAATAGTGTTGATGATTTATAATACAGAAAAATAACTAGAAATAGTAAAAACAGAGATATTAAATCTATGATTGAATACAAGCAAAAATAAACATATCAAATTTTTAGCATAATTTCACAGAGGAAAAATTAATCAGACTAATTTTACGTGCTTTGATGGATATTTTCAAAAAGCAAACATGCAAACAAGTAAGAACTGTAGGAAATCTTAAACTTCACCAAATTATTCTTGACTTTTGATTATCATAGAATTGACAGGAGTCACAATGTTTAAAATCCCATAAAAATGTACATGTCAGGCATTATTTTAAGAACTTTTTTAGTTTTTAAGTTACTATACCTTATATTTGGATACCTATACACTAATCCATATATATTTAATATAGAAATCATCTTATGCATAATATTTTGCAATCATTTATTTTTTACTTTGCAAATATGTGAATGTGGGCAAGTCTTACATGGAAATGTTGTATTAGAAGTTTCCTGAAAAGTTTTTCTTTCATAAATTTTTTATTAACGTTTTATCAGTCCTATGTAATAAGAAACATTTCTTTAACATAGGATTCTATTTTATTGATAATCATTTTTTATAATCCCTATCATCATAAACTGAAATCATAAGCCATTGCATAACTAAACAAATGATCAAGAAAATCAACATGTATTCAACAATAGATACATCTATATGTATGGCTGAGTTCTTTTGCTGTCCACCTGAACCTATCACAACGTTGTTAATTGGCTATACTCTAATACCAAATTAAAAGTTATAAAACTCAACAGAGAAACAAAAATTACCCACATTCCAGACATTATTTAAACTGGGACTGATATTTGATAGCAGTATACTCACATTTTGATAAACTTGTGTGTCCATTTTTCTTTCCAAAAGATGTTAATGGGTAGATTTATCCAAAATTTATACCTCATATTAGATACAATATATCTATGTTTTTCTTGATATTAAATCTTAATAAAAAGATAAAAATAAATAAATCTTAATAATATTGAGTTATATTTGACATTTTTTCTAGGCACGCAGAACTTGGAGGTGTGCTGTGTGTAATTGTTCTCTGACATTGACCCAGTGGCTTTTGCCAAACAGGCACTTACATTCACATTTTAGGTCATTTTCCTCATTGGGATTTTGTTTCCTGAATAATTTATTTTTCTCATAAGATCATTCTCTGTAAAAATATTCTCTGACTATAGTACAAGCAATTGGGACTGTTTATCTATAAAATCTTTAAAATAATATTAAAACAAATTGTCTGTTTCTAATATTTAATGATGTACTATAATAATTATGATATTATCTGTGATATTGAGGTTACAGCTTTGATTTTTTTAGAGTTTCTTGGGGTAAATCATTACTCATAACAAATTTTAAGCACTGGATTTTGTTTATTTTATTTTGCAGATATTTGTGAAATCTTTTCATTTATATGTTTCCATTTACTTAAAATTTTGTCACAATAAAGGCATTCAGATATATTAAAGTCAGTGGGTTAGAAATCTTTATGATAGTACCTTTTAGTGACTCAAAATTATTTTAACTGTTGATATGAGACAATCAAACCTGCCTCTGAATCTTAGTTTCTAAAAGTGTAGTTGAACAGTGGGAGGTATTAGTGAAATAATGTGGACTAAGTGTGAGTCAATAATTTTTATTGAAACTTTAATAAGTAAAAATGTAACATGGGCTAATCTAAAAGTTTGACTTTAAAAATAGGTCTAATCTAAAAGTATTTCAAAGTACTTAATGAATATGTTTTATCTTTTGTTACAAATGATTTTTGAGGTGCAATTATAATGATTTTTATGTAAAATTGAAGATGCAATACATAATTTGTTTTCTAAAATTAATTCTTTTTTATAATTCCTTCTAACAGTTTTCTCGTCTGTATCACAAATTTCAACATACTTGAAATTTCTTTTGTCTTTTAGTTAGTACAATGTGTTCAGCATGAAAATAATGGAATTGCAGGGCTGTGTATTAACATTTTCTTTGTTCTCGGTCACTAATGATATTGCTAGTTATCCATGTAAAAGTGATTGGAAACCTTCTAGACTTCCCTTTTCTTCCCATATTAAATTATCCTGCTTCTTTTTTAGATTCAATCTTCTAATTATCATTTGAAATTATACTTTTTCTGTCCCTGTCTGATATAAACACTCATTGTTTCTCATTTGGACACTAGTGATAGCCTGCTAACCTATATCACTACTTTTGCCCTATTTCTCCTAATAGTCCTTCAAATTGCTAACACTCTTCTGGGTTTTTTTTAGCCCCAGGATAAAGTCTGAATTCCTTAGTTTGTCATTTAAGATTCTTTATTATTTGATCACACCTTACCTGTATAGCGGAGAAGGCAATGGCAAGCCACTCCAGTACTCTTGCTTAGAAAATCCCATGGATGGAGCAGCCTGGTAGGCTGCAGTCCGTGGGGTCGCTAAGGGTCTGACACGACTGAGCGACTTCACTTTCACTTTTCACTTTCACATATTGGAGAAGGAAATAGCAACCCACTCCAGTGTTCTTGCCTGGAGAATCCCAGGGAAGGGGGAGCCTGGTGGGCTTCCATCTATGGGGTCACACAGAGTCGGACACGACTGAAGTGACTTAGCAGCAGCAGCAGCAGCTACCTGTATAGCATCCAGGGACAGCTATTGCAGACACTCTCGAATCTTCACTATTTTAAGTAAATCCCATGATGGTTCAAGCTTTGATATCTTTATAGCCCTTTTGAATATCAGTCTGCTCTTCTCCAATATTTAAGGGATAGCTTTATTCAAATTCCCTTCTCTATAAAACTTGAGTGGTTACTCAGAAGTAAGTTTCCTCCCTCTTCAGCTCTTTGAGATCTCCGGAGAATATACATAAATTTATCTTTGTAACTGTAATACATTACTGACATATTTCGGACACGACTGAGTGACTGAACTGAACTGAACTGATGCTCAATAATATGCATTTCACTTTATATGTGCTGAATGATAGAATGAGTGGTTAGATTTTATAGATTAGGAAACTGAAGCATCAGTGGTGAAGTAATAAAAGTTAACAAAAGAGCAGGCTGCATTTAAAACAGGGATACAATTATGAATATGGTGGCTTTTTCACAAAAGCCAAAGAATCATACTAAAGTACGGGTGTTGCGAAGTTAAATTGTGCATGCATGCTAAGTCACTTCAGTTGTGTCTGACTCTGTGCAACCCTATGGACTGTAGGCCCCCTGTCTCCTCTGTCCATTGGATTCTCCAGGCAAGAATACTGGAGTGGGTTGCCATGCCCTCCTGCAGGGGATCTTCCCAACTTAGGGATCTAACCCATGTATCTTAAGTCTCATGCATTGGCAGGCAGTTTCTTTACCACTAGTGCCACCTTAAATTAGTTCATCTAAATGGTTGACTTAATGATAATTATGCTTAGGATAAGTTTTGACTGACCATCATCTTTTGAAGTGAGGGTGGGACCAACTGAGAAAGTAGCATTGACATATATACAATATCATGTGTAAAATAGATAGTAGGAAGTTGCTAAATAACACAGGAACCCCAACCTGGTTCTCTCTGATGACCTAGAGGAGTGGAATGGGGGATGGGAGGGAGGCTGAAGAGGGAGGAGATATTTATATGTACATACATACATATTTATGGATGATTTGCATTGTTGTGTGGAAGAAACCAACTCAAAATTGTAGAACTATTTTTCAGCAATTAGATTTGCATAGAAAAAATTTTTAAAGGAAAAAAAATGTAAGATTTAAATCAGTCTTTTAAGGTTTCTTGCTTTTTTTGGTATGGTAAGATACTCAGACGTGGAAATGACTATTATAAAAGAAGAAGGTTATTATACTTGGATAATTCCCTAGAAACTGGAACCACAGTGTAAGGGAACCATACATGCAGACTTCAAAATGAGTCAGGAGGCAGAGGGAGTGAGAGGAACTGTGGACAGGAGCCTTATTGTAGTTTCCTTAGAAGGAAACAGCAAGGCAGGATGAGCAGTTTTAGGAATGACTAGTTGGAATAATTTCAGCAGACCCTTGGACTTAGGAGCTGCTTGTCTGTTTACTGACTCTGGGATGATTAGAGCAGGTAGATAATGGCTTGGAGTAAGAGACCCTAATAAAGGAAGGCATTTAGGTTATGGGACCCTAGGTTGACTAGTTTAAATAAAAAAAGGTACGCTCACAAGTCAGTAGTTCACTGTCTAAAAATTAGTAAATTTTAAACCCTGGAGGGACAGTTTCTTCTGGGTCAGCAAGCCCCAAAGATGTTAAAACCTCAGAATACAGAAAATAAAAAGCATGGTGAATATGACTTAAGAGGATAGAGCTGTGTGAAATGAACCTTAAACAATAATGAAGTGACTAATAAGAGATGTTCATCACCTCATCCTTGCTTTTTGGCAAGAAAAAATAAAACAAAAGTATTTGCAACAAATAGGCCCTTGTGAACTTTAGGAGTTAGTCGTTTAGTACCAGCAGTGGTGAGAAACACCCCTGAAAGCAGAGGCTTTGTTTGCAAACTCAGATAGCAAGAACTTGTGATGGAAAACTGGAAGTTCTCTCTAAAGTATAGCAGAGCCAGAAGCTCCAGCAGTGAGTGGCAGAGCAAGAACACCACATCCACGGTGAATGACTGTCATGCGTTAATCAACTGTTTTCATGGCAAAGATCCTTAAGACCCAGAGAGACTAGAGGAATGGCAGGGTCTGTATGACGTCTGTTTCCACACCTTTTATGATCTGGATAATACTTTGTATTACCAAATTACTGCCTATTCTGTGGTGAACTCACTTTTATTTTGCTAATAATAAAGAGTGATGATTTAAAACTCTGAAGAAAGGTAAGGCGAAGGACAGAAGAGTATTTTTCATCCACTCCAGTTCAGAGCCATTCAAAAGTACTGCCTGTTGGCCTGTTAGCCCATCTATCATCCTCTTGCGTGACTCATCAATCCACTTTTATTCATGAATAAGTTATTACCTTCCATTTACACTCCGCTGAGGTGTTAATGCCAGAGATACATGGGGTTGGCCAGTGGATTTCTTCATGATAATGCCCAAAGGAGGGACACAAATGAATGGAACCGCAGGAAGCCAAGCTTTCCTAGCCTGAATGACACCATCTTAAATACTTAGGGGGTCAAGATGATAGGTGGGGGGAAGTATTCCCTTATTTAAATGATGATTCACTAGCTCAGGAGTCCTGTTTCAGTTAAAAATCTCATTTGTGTGTACTTTTAGTCCCCATAGAAAATTAAATAGAAATTTGTGGTCAAATTACTTTCTCAACTGAAACAAAGAGAGCTACATAAAAGCCACTACCATGAACCTTAATATAAAACAGGACTTGGTTAGTAACTGAATTGTGAAGGATTTTGGACCATGTTAGTTTTTCTTCACCTTTCTGGCCTGTTCTGAAAGTGCCTCCAGCACAGATGACAGTCCTACTCCTCTGCCCAAGAGAGCAATAATTGTAGGTTCCAGCTGCCTCCTGATTCACTGTCTTTTCTGCAGACTTGATAAAGCAAGTGAGAAGACCATAGCTAATGCTACATGACCGAGGAAGGCACTTTTAAAATGGTGTCCCCTTGGGAACAAAGGTATTATAGGAGAAAACGATTTTGTTTGTCAATCCAATCAGATCATTTAGGATTCAACTACAAAGAGATTTGAGAGTACATGACTGCACTATAAGCTGTCAGTAGAAAACCTTCTTTGTGTGAATTAAAGAATGACACAAAATTTTCTACCAGGGATATTGAGGAGGAAGAAGAAGATGAGGAACAAGAAAGACTAGGCAAGCAAACCATGATCTCTGTCACAGAATAGAAGGCTCAAACCCAACAGAGCTTTATGCCCACCCTGGGCATCTTAGGGAATGATCCCTGCACTTTTAAAAAGTGAACCAGTGCAATGACCGGTTGCAAAGAAGAGTTTACACTCAGCCTTGAGAACTAATAGGATACTTGAACTCAGAATCTCACTAGAATTTTTGTATTTCTGCTTCTTTGTCTTTCTTCTGCTCCTTTCAAGTCCTACATGGAGACACCAGCTGAAAGTGTGCTGCCTTCCCAGGCAAACAAATAAATTCAGCTATGTTTCAGATTAAGAAATATTTTTGATGTGTTCTTTAAATTTTCAAGAGTAAATAAATGGGTGTGTAGATGATCTTATTCAAATTTGAGACCTACTTGAGTATCTCTAAAAAGAGAAAAAGAATTTTAACTTCTAAGTGTTAGAGTGGTGATAAAATTAAGAAAACACACAAACACAAGACTTAGAGGTCCTCTCTGAAATTCTTTTAACAGGAAACACATCCTACTCTGTACTTGTCCAGATATAATTACATGAAAATTTCTAAAATAATTTTGGGAAGTTATAAAATTCATCGAAGTGATTTTTCAATGGTTGTCAACAGATCAATCTTGTTTTTTGTTTTTTTTTTTTACAATTTATGGCTTTTATAATGTGACTTCTAGAATGTAGGAAAGGTGAGTTAAAGGAATAAGAAGAAGAATGCGTGCTTTCAGTGGAAGAAAGAAATCCTAAAATAAAGCTGTCTTCCCAGCCCTCTTTAAATGCTGTAGTTATTTCTCTTTTTTGATTACTTTTATTTATTTTTGGTTGCACTGGGTCTTCATTGCTGTGTGTGGGCTTTCTCTAGTTGTGCCGAGTAGGGGCTACTCTCTAGTTGTGGTGCATGGGCTTCTCATTAGCTTCTCCTGTTGCAAAGCATGGGCTCCAGAGCATGTGGGTTCAGTAGTTATGGCACACAGGGTCACTTGCTCCATAGCAAATGGGATATTCCCAGACCAGAGATCAAGCTGTGTCCCCTGCATTGTCAGGCAGATTCTTAACCACTGGACCATCAAGGGAAGTCCTGTGTAGTTACTTCTATGTGAATACCTTCTATGTGAAATGCACAGAGCAGGGCCAAGCATGAAGATTTACATTGAGTACAGTCTTTGGCTTTGAAGCTGTTTAGAGTTTTATGGTGCAGAGGCAAATAGATAAATACCATGCCAGAGAAGGGTGAAAATATCAGATGAATTCTATATGCCTCATAATAGGATATTCAGCCAAATAGTGCAAAATGTTATTCTAGGTATAGAATCTACTGAACTACATGTTGTCCCAGTAACCCAACTGAGGTGACTTATTTAGTGAAATCTCCACTAAACTAGGTGTGTTGAAGTGAATAACCTCACTTTTTTTGATTGGTGTCTGTGGTGCCATTCAGGACTTAAGAGTGCAAGAGAAGCTGAATACATTATTTTTGGAACTAAAACAGAAGGTGTTTGCTCTTAAGAGAGCCTTAGCAATTACATCTATTTCCTATTCTGTTCTTAATATTAGGTTGACTCACAGCTGATAACTGATATTGAGATGTGCAGTTTGTAATTATTTCACAGTGGAAACTGTGTCAGACTTTATATTTTTGGGCTCCAAAATCACTGCGGATGCTGATTGCAGCCATGAAATTAAAAGACGCTTACTCCTTGGAAGGAAAGTTATGACCAACCTAGATAGCATATTAAAAAGCAGAGACATTACTTTGCCAACCAAGGTCCGTCTGGTCAAGGCTATGGTTTCTCCAGTGGTCATGTATGGATGTGAGAGTTGGACTGTGAAGAAAGCTGATCGTCGAAGAATTGATGCTTTTGAACTGTGGTGTTGGAGGGCTCTTGAGAGTCCCTTGGACTTTAAGGAGATCCAACCAGTCCATTCTAAAGGAGATCAATCCTGGGTGTTCATTGGAAGGACTGATGCTAAAGTTGAAACTCTAATACTTTGCTCACCTCGTGTGAAGATTTGACTCGCTGGAAAAGACTGTGATGCTGGGAAGGATTGGGGGCAGGAGGAGAAGGGGACAACAGAGAATGAGATGGCTGGATGGCATCACCGACTCGATGGAGATGAGTTTGAGTGAACTCCGGGAGTTGGTGATGGACAGGGAGGCCTGGCGTGCTGTGATTCATGGGGTCGCAAAGAGTTGGACACGACTGAGTGACTGAACTGAACTGAATTCTCTTATAGTTTTTTTTTTTTAATTCTTATCTAAAACTAAATAATTTTATTGATACCACAGCCTATATTCTGAGGTCGTTGATTGGTATTTTTGCTTATTTATCATTTTTAAAGGTATCATTTAGTAAAATTTACAGTATTTCTTTTGGTGTGTGATATTTGAGTAACACAACCATAATCAGGATGTAGAAAAACTTGGTCATTGCAAGAAATTCTCTTATACTTGCTTCCTCCTCCTCATAACCCTTGACAACCACTGCTGCTGCTGCTGCTGCTGCTGAGTCACTTCAGTCGTGTCCGACTCTGTGTGACCCCACAGACGGAAGCCCACCAGGTTCCCCCGTCCCTGGGATTCTCCAGGCAAGAACACTGGAGTGGGTTGCCATTTCCTTCTCCAATGTGTGAAAGTGAAAAGTGAAAAGTGAAAGTGAAGTCGCCCAGTCGTGTCCGACCCTTAGCGACCCCGTGGACTGCAGCCCACCAGGCTCCTCCATCCATGGGATTTTCTAGGCAATAGTACTGGAGTGGCTTGCCATTGCCTTCTCCGTGACAACCACTGACTTCTCCATAATAGTGGTATTTGAGGATGTCAGTTAAATAGCATATATAATATGTAACCTTTGAGACTGCTTTCTTTTACTCAGCATAATGCCTTTGAGAGTCATTGAAATTGTGTGTTTACCAGTAATTCATTCTTTTGTTTTTATTTCTGAGTAATATTTCATTGACTGCCTACAACAATTTGTACACTCTCATTTGCCCATGAAGGACATGTGGGTTGTTCCAGTTTGTGGTGTTTAGTAGTGGAGCTACTGTAAGCATTCATACACATATTTTTGTGTGAACATACTTTTTCACTTATCTGGGGTAAACACTCAGGAATAGGTTGCTCAGTGGTTTTGTAAGTGTATAAGGAACAGTCTCATAGTTTTTTGTATATTTTATTTTTACATAATTTGCTCCCATGTTTCTTTTGGATGATAGTAATGAAAAGGGGATTGAATGGGTAAGTTTAGCAGTGATGTATTCAACACTTTTTAGGATACAATAGGCATAAGAAATGCACATGTAATTTAGACTTTGGGAAATTCAGAGACCTAAGGCATGCTGTGATTCATGGGGTCACAAAGAGTCGGACACGACTGAGTGACTGAACTGAACTGAACTGAAGGTTCTTGGAGAAGCACTGTTACCAAAGTTAAGTGAGTGAATTTCCTGCCTTAGATGATTTCTGTAGTACATCTTTTAGTTACACTCTTCTCTACTGCAGTGTCCCAGGGCCTTGTGGAGTTTCTAGTGAGACAACTCTCAGTTTTTACTGTAACTATATCCTCCATCCACAGGTTTCAATGTTCATTCAGGCTGGATCAGGAAGTAAATTTGAATGACAGATTTCTCGAGGTGATCAGAATTGTTTCTTCCTTACCCCCTAGAACCAAGGCTGTGCTCCCAACTCAGGCTGGTCCACCTGGGTCCCCACTATTTTAGGTCAAATCCTTTCCCAAGATGACACTCACTCCTCATGAAAATTGAAATTGTGGCCCAAGGTATCAGCCTACCAGACAAACTCAGACACGCAACTTCTATTAACTGACTTGCATAGACAAAAACAGGGACCCTCTTACTCCATCCTGACTCTTTCACTTTACTAAACAGTTCACAAGTTCTGAGGTAAATGATCTATTCTGTTTTCTCATTTCTAAAATAAATATATTAACACTGAGCGTAGGGTTGCTGTGAGGAATCATTGAGTCAATAAACATTTCAAATAGCATCTATCAAATAGTTGGTGCTCAGTGATGTCAAATTGCATTATTATTACCCTCAAGGTAAGCTTGGAGTTAGAAATGTTTCTCTTTGCTCAACACCTCCCCATAAAGGAGGAGGAACTACCTTCAGAAAGAACTACCTTCACCTTTGTGAACTGTGGCTTGAGATACTTGAGGGAAAATCTGTGACCACCTACATACACTTGGCCTCTGCCCTTCAGTCCTTGACTTATTTCTAGTGGTGACTTACACTTGAAATTCCATTGAAAAGAAATAAGTAGCCACAGCAAATATCAGTTGTAGAAAAATGTGAATAATATTAATAATCATTTAAATATTACATTTGAATTTTTGGAGGAGTTACATTAAGCTGGGAAGAATTTAATAATTTTTTTCTCCTCACATTTTCATTTAAAACCCCCAAACCAATTTTCCCCTAAATGAATATTCAAAATTTTATCGTAAGTGTTAAATGTACTTAGGAATGCCCCCTACCATTTTCTTACGTTCATATTCTTTAGTCACACTCCAGTGATAGGTTTTTAAGATAAGATAAAGCTATCTGAGAAAGTTTAATTAAAAGATGACGACCCCCAAATTTGTGATAAATAATTATGTGTTTACAAATTTGTTTTTGTGATCCACACAGGAATTTAATTATGTGTGGAAGGAGATGAATTAGGAAAAATAAAGCTCTAAATATAACTTACTATGATGCATTAAAGTGCTTTTTTAGTATTTATTATCAGTTTATTTTCAAGTTCATTTATTTTTATGTGAACTTGTAGAGAAAAATAAGACACATCCTAGCACTAATCCAAAATTAGTATTTTCTCCTGTCCCATCTATGGGTCATCATATTCATAGAAAACAAAATAGGAATAAGAGAACTTTTGTAAGTGAATTGATTTTTGTGTACATTTTCCTTTGGCATTTGATCAGAGTAGGAGCATGAATAAACATGACCTTTTTTGTTAGTTAATTTGAAGAATTTTAGAAGATTCACAATGCCATTTCATCAACTGCTTGTCAAAATATCTGTAGTTATTTTAGTTTTCTAATTGGAATTGCAGTGTCTTTACAGAGACCATGGCTTTTCAAGCATGATTAGCAATGCTTTTATTCAACAGTAGAAAAAGGGATGGATTTTATTGCTCTATGCTTTATGGATCATGAATTTAACTGAACTAAGTAGTCAAAAGATGTGTGAATAATACTGCCATAGTGGGCTATTGACCACATTTGTTTCTCTATTTCACTAATGCTATTTTTCATTTTAGCCACATCAGCTTTTCCTAGAATTGACATCTATCCCTAAACACCTATGTATCCCCACAAAACAGTGAAAAGATCAACTACTCCATTTATCTCAGCTCATTGAACAACACTGTACTTACCTTTATGTTTCAAATTTGTATATGCATTATAATATAAGGCTAATTCAGCAAAAACAGAAACAGATTATTGATTTACTTTAAAAAACGTAAACTATCCACTTTAAAATGTTGAGGACCATGAAAAGACAGTATGGCTGGTCATATTAGTAGCTGAAGGGAGGGACACATCTTTTTTTTTTTTCCAAGTATACATCCTGACAGCATTCCAAAATGTGCTTCTTAATGAGATGAATTGGGTGGTCTGGCTAGTTCAGCTACAGTCCATTGGTTTTGCAGTATAAACATCTTTTTATTTCACAAAGGCCATGTGTTGACTGCTTATAACCTCATTAATTCCAATAGCCTTCAATTCAATAGCTGTTTCAAAACATGGAGCTACAAATCCAAGGTTGAAAAAGCTAAAGGAAATTTTTTTAGCTGTGAGTTTCCAGGGACGGGGGAGCCTGGTGGGCTGCCGTCTATGGGGTCGCATAGAGTCGGACATGACTGAAGCGACTTAGCAGCAGCAGCAGCAAACTAACTCAAGGAGACTTTATTCATGGGACCTTCCCACCTAAAACTTCTTAGGCTTGAGCCCCACCCATAGTGTATGTGTATTTTAATCCTAGCAACATGTCCTTTTTTATGCATTTATGAAGTGGAATATTTTACACACAGAGCATCCAATGATAAATGATAAATGGTTACATCCAATGATAAATGGTGTCCCACTGGGTTGATGGCTGTAGGTCAAATCATTGGGTAGGTAGAAGTTCCTAGTAGATGATATTCTGGCACTCAATGAGTTCATACTTCCTTTGTCTACTTGTTTCTCATCTAATGTCTAGAGACTAAAATTTCTCAATTCTAATTTGTTAACTGAGAATGCTTTAAGCAACGAATCATAAGTAGGTGCAACAATGCTCATTTAGTTGTCGTTCCTTGGGAAGCTGAGTTTAACAAAGCTTTGGAGGGCACATTTAATGTTGAGGGACAAAGTGTTGAAGCAATGGTCATTCCACAGGGAGTTAACATTGTCATGGGAAACTTTTGGAAAGAAAAAAAATGCTTTTGGAATTTACAGACATGTAATTACAAAGTTAAGTTTTTTAATTTTTTGCTTGTTTTTAATGGAGTGATGACATTACACTTACATGGATGCCTGGAGACTCTGCAGAAAGAAACCCTACCTTTCCTCTCAAAACTGCTCAGTGATAAATTCTCCCTGTCCTCACTTATTTTAGTTATATATATATTTCTAGATGATTTTTCACTGTTCAGGAATCTTCTATGATGACTCTAACACAGGAGGCTTTGAATTCACTTATTTTCACTTATCTTCAGCCCTGTCAATTTAGAAATTGGAATGTTGTGGTTCTACAGTGTTAGGTCTGGGAAAGAAGAAACTTAAGGTCTAAGAAGTAGAAAAGAATTTGGTAAATTAAGTGACTTTCACTTTACAGTTCTTTAAGAACTCCAGTACATTGATACTTGGGCTTCCCAGGTGGCACTGTGGTCAACAATCTTCCTGCTAATGCTAGAGATACGAATTTGATCCCTGGGTCAGGAATCTTCTTCCTGTATGAAATGGCAACTCACTCCAGTATTATTGACTGGAAAATTCCATGGATAGCGGAGCCTGGAGGGTTACGGTCCATGGGGTCACAAAAAGTCGGACGTGACTGATCAGGGACATTCATGCACGGTAATACTTACACCTTGATTTCTAGAAGTCTGCTTCATGACATAATCACTTTCCCTTGGGTATCTATTATTGTGCTTAGCAATTTTCACTGAAAAACTTTACTTTAAAAAAGCCATGTGCTTGCTTTTGTTTTTCAAGTAATGAGCAGTTTACATAAACATGAAAATGTCTCATGATTAAATGCCCAGAGGCCCCATTCAAAATCTGATACCAAAATAATACAATTGTAACTTGACATAATTGGTTTTTATTCATCTATTTAAAAATCTCTTTACTGGATCTCTGTACATCTATTTAAAAACCTCTTTAAAGGAGAAGATGGTGGCAGTGGATGAGATGGTTAGATAGCATCACTGACTAAATGGACATGAGCTTGGGCTCATGAAAAGAAAAGAAAATCTTACTGGTTTCTGAACTGCTGTCTAAGCCAGAACCCCTTTGAGACCAAGGGAGATAGCTCCAATAAACACACTAATTGTTCTAAAACTTGAAAGAACCATAAAAGCCCACCCCCCTTTTTTTTCTCCTCATAACAAAGCTATTGGTTTATACATGCAGAAATGAGAGTTTAGGAAAAGAAAAATGGAGAGAAGCACTTATTTTTTTTTGTTTTTTGGGGGGTCTTTTAAAGTCATTTCAGTCATTTTCCGACTCTGTGACCTTAGACTACCAGGCTCCTTGTTCGTAAGATTCTCCTGTAAGAAGACTAGAGT
This sequence comes from Moschus berezovskii, assembly GCF_049115385.1. Taxonomy (NCBI): domain Eukaryota; kingdom Metazoa; phylum Chordata; class Mammalia; order Artiodactyla; family Moschidae; genus Moschus; species Moschus berezovskii. The sequence goes on along the minus strand of NC_142460.1, from coordinate 128,088,902 downwards.
AGGTTGCCATGCCCTCCTTTTAAAGTACTGGTGACATAAATTCCTGCATTCCAAATGCCTCTCTCTCTATTCTTTTAGCATTTACTCAATTAAGTAAAGCTTAATGGAGGGGTGAGGAGAGGAAAGAGGGAGCAAACCTTGCCTGGAAGTTCTGAGTTTTTAAATGCTATGGAAGACTTCAGCTAAAAGAGTGACTTATTTATTCTTCTACTGCACATCACTGACAAATTCAGACTTTTTCTGAATGCTTTAATCAGTGTCCAGGGCTCAAGTAACAATAACATAAGGTAATTGATGGGGTATTCATTCTTCTATTCATTCACTTACACATTTATAAGGCAAGTATTTAATGACAATTTTCAATGAATCATGATGTAAATACTCCCACCATGGCCAAATTCAGGTGCTGTGATTAGACACTGTGTATTTGGCAGGGAACAAGACAGACACAGACCAACTCCAGATGGCTTCTGTGTGTGTGTGAAAAGACAAACATTAAACTGAAAATTATACAGACCAATAACAATTATTATAATTGGGACAGAAAAAGAAGTACAAAGGTAACAAATAAAAGAGGGGCAGGCTAGAGATTGAAACTGGAAACTTGGGTAAGGTTTATAGAACTAATTTAGTTATCATCAATTCCATTCACTTCAACTAACTCTGGACAAAACCTGTGTATATGCATTTTCAGGCTTAAATTCTTTGAATAATTTTCAATATTCTTTCAATAATTTTGATAAAATTGAGAATATAGACAGAATTTATGTATATATGTTTGTATATTTATAAATTTTAGACATATAAGGATATGTAACTCATAGTTTGCAAATAATAAATTTAACAAATTTTCTTTGTTGTAAATTCTATATAAACAATTGATGCTTTCATAATGCTTTACATGATTTTTGCTGTTCTCTTGTCTATATAGCTAAAGTATGGTTGTAAATGAGAAATGAGTATAATTTTAACATAAATATTGGTTGATATTTTTATTTAAATTGACAATTAAGTCAAAAGTGAAATAATAAAACTTGTGTAGGAACTCCATTAGTTCTTCAATGACTTAAGCAATGTCTCTGCTGAATCAGTTGATAGTTTTAGAGTACTGCAAGTCTATTTTATTCCTTAACTGTTTGTGCTCTTCACAATGTGACTATAAGCATGCATACTTTTAATTTTAATCTGCATTTTCTTCATCACTTTCTGAAGTCTAGACCATAAGGAAAATAGTAAATTGAGTCCTGACCTGACTTGCAGTATTTGATAGTTTCCATAGTGTTTAGTGATGGACAGGGAGGCCTGGAGTGCTGTGATTCATGGGGTCGCGGAGAATCAGACACGACTGAGCAACTGAACTGAACTGAACTGAATAGTGTTTAGACTTCCACAGTGGCCAGTGTTACATAGTATTTCCACCCTATACTTACAATAGCAGAAATAAGCTGAAGAGCATAGATGATAGCAAAATGTAGTGAAATTATTAGAAAATTTTATATATGTATACCTTTGCTTATTCATTTAACTTAGCAAAAGCTCACAAAATTCCTGACATTTTAACAATAATGTGACCCCAGCATACCACTGATTGATGTTTGACAATAAACTATTCTAGAAAATTCATCACTACATACCTCGGTTTCTACTATTATATAAATTTCTATGATTTTACGATTTTATATATAGTGATATTCTTAGAGTTATTTAGGAAATAGGAGGTGTGCTCATAGGTACTTGGAGAGCAAAATGAAGCAGAGTTTGGTGTATAGGCCCAGGATTTTGGTAGCAGGTTTTTGTTTTGCCTTCAGATTCTCATGATGCTTAGACTTCTTGGCCGGCAAAACTGACTTTCACTGTGGTCATTTGTATTTGAAACTTACTCATTCTGATGATGTATATGCTGTGTACATTCGACATAGTCTGGAGTATGTACTTCAAAAGTTGCCACAATTATTTAACTGCTACTTTTTCTAATACATTTTTTTCACATCCAGGTAAAACTGATGATTCTTTCTATTGTGTCCTCATTACATCCTGTGTGAATATGTAACTTCTTCTTTGAAGGTGTTCATTTCCTGTTTCATGTTGTTGACTATCAAGTCCATTTGGGAAGAGTTTTGGACTTCTCTGATAGCTCAGTTGGTAAAGAATCCACCTGTAATGCAGGAGATCCCAGTTCAATTCCTGGGTCAGGAAAATCCACTGGAGAAGGGATAGGGTATCCACTCCAGTATGCTTGGTCTTCACTTGTTGCTCAGCTGGTAAAGAATCTGCCTGCAATGCAGGAGACCTGGGTTTGATCCCTGGGTTGGGAAGATCCCCTGGAGAAGGGAAAGGCTACCTACTCCAGTATTCTGGCCTGGAGAATTCTGTGGACTGTATAATCCATGGGGTCATAAAGAGTCAGACACGACTGAGTGACTTTCATACTTGGACTGTATATGTATTTCACAAACTAGTTAGCACTCAAGAAACAAGTTATCAAATAAATATATGAAATGGATGCAAAATAATTGTTTCTCCTGATATGGTGGATGTCCCAGCAAAGAACATATTCTGTGTGACTGAAATATTCATATGCATTGAAACTATAAACCCAAGTTGAATGTTCTGTATAATCTTCATTATTTGAAAGTAAGTTGATCACATAGTATGGCCATGTTGTATAAAGTAGTTCCAATGTGAAATATTTTCAGTCAAACCATTTCTTTTGACTATTTCTCTAGAAGATCCTATAATTGTTTGTGATTTTTGGTATTTGGATAATCAAATACTGGTGAAGTCTACTCATATGCCCTAATAATCATCCAGTGTGTTGAACACATATGTAGGAAATGGAAGACTAAGCATGGGAGTCACAAACATGAATAAGATACAGTCAATATATTTTAAGGACTGGACAGCCTGATTATGGGGGAGTTCAAAGGGCACACTGATAAGTTATAAAACATATTAAAATAGTAACTGCTATTATAGAACTGCAAATAGAGTGTTCTAAGAACAAACTTTGAAGCAACAGATTTTATTATTAGGTTATCCCCAATTTACAAAGAAATTATAACTGGAGAAAAGAGTTAGGAAGGTAAATACTTGCTCAAATGTTTTATGACACCATCTTTCAGATTCTGAAGAAGTTAATTTTTTGTTTTTGTTTTGTACACAAATTTGCTATTAAGTTATTCAAGGCTAATTTTTATATTCATTTTTAGTACTTTGATTCCTATGGGATATTTATCTTCAATTCTATTTTTTTCTGTTTTAAATTTATTGGAGTATAGTTGATTTACAATGTTGTTGAAAGTGAAAGAGTTAGTCACTCAGTTGTATCCAACTCTTTGCAGCCCATGGACTGTAGCCCACCAGGCTCCTCTGTCCATGGAAATTTCCAGGGAAGAATATTGGAGTGGGTAGCCATTACCTTCTCCAGGAGATCTTTCCAACCCAGAGATCAAACCCGGATCTCCTGCATTGCAGGTGGATTCTCTATCACCTGAGCCAGTAGGGAAGTCTAACTAACAATGTTGTTAGTGAATCAGTTATACATATAGCCACTCTTTTTTCAGATTCTATTCCCATATAGGTCATTGCAGAGTATTGAGTAAAGTTCCTTGTGCTCAAGTCTATTTTTAAAGTTAAGAATAGTACTATTTGTAATCTTCTCAAAGAGTCAAGTCTTATGAATAAAGAAGTGTCACTTTTTGAGTGACTATGACTTCAAATTGTTTTGCAGGTGCTCATGGACTACTACTAAAGGGAGGTTGCACAAAGAAGAAATTAATGTATAAAGGAAGGAAATGAGGAAAGGAGAGAGGGACATGGAGAGAGATTTCCCACATTGAATTTCATTTTCTATAGTTGAAAGAATAATATATTAAATCTTATCTATTTAAATTTCAAAGTACAGAGCCAATATAATTAGGCAATTAATACCATATGTTAATACTGTCCAAACTGGAAACAGAAATAGGTTTGTAAACTGTATGTTCTGTTCTCTTGGGTATACATGACAGGTTTCCACATTAAGCATTTTAGTTTGGGGACAAATTTTAAATATATCATTATTATTTTTATTAAATTGGCCTTTTTTAAAAAAATTCTCAGAGCCATTTCCTCATAAAATTTGCAGTCACCTTTTAACTGAAATGTCAACATAAACTGTATCATCAGTGAATTGCCTCTCTCTCTCCCCTCATCCATCCATCCATCCATTTTATCTACCTACCTACTTACATTGGGGGTAGGAGGAGACGGGGACGGCAGAGAATGAGATGGCTGGATGGCATCACCTACTCTGTGGACAGGAGTTTGAGTGAACTCCGGGAGTTGGTGATGGACAGGGAGGCCTGGCGTGCTGTGGTTCATGGGGTCGCGGAGAGTCGGACACGACTGAGCGACTGAACTGAACTGAACTGACTGAACTGACCTACTTACAGCACGCCAGGCCTCCCTGTCCATCACCAACTCCCGGAGTTCACTCAAACTCCTGTCCACAGAGTAGGTGATGCCATCCAGTCATCTCATTCTCGGTCGTCCCCTTCTCCTCCCGCCCCCAACCTTTCCCAGCATCAGAGTCTTTTCCAGTGAGTCAACTCGTCCCATGAGGTGGCCAAAGTATTGGAGTTTCAGCTTTAGCATCAGTCCTTCCAATGAACACCCAGGATTGATCTCCTTTAGAATGGACTGGTTGGATCTCCTTGCAGTCCAAAGGACTCTCAAGAGTCTTCTCCAACACCACAGTTCAAAAGCATCAATTCTTCAGCGATCAGCTTTCTTCACAGTCCAACTCTCACATCCATACATGACCACGGGAAAAACCATAGCCTTGACTAGACGGACCTTTGTTGGCAAAGTAGTGTCTCTGCTTTTTAATATACTATCAAGATTGGTCATATGCGACTGAGCGACTGGACTGAACTGAACTGAACTGAACTGAATGTCCTATTATCTATCACTGTTTCTATTTTACTCTCTTCTGTCTATCTCTGTTTCTTTCCTATTTTTCTGGCTATAAGTGTTCAAAAACATATTTTTCTTATTGACCTCATTTATAGGGCTTCCCTCATAGCTCAGTTGGTAAAGAATCTGCCTGCAATGCAAGACACCCCTGTTTGATTCCTGGGTCAGGAAGATCCACTGGAGAAGAGAAAGGCTACCCACTCCAGTATACTTGGGCTTTACTTGTGGCTCAGCTGGTGAAGAATCTGCCTGCAATAAGGAAGACCTGGGTTTGATCCCTGGGTTGGGAAGATCCCTGGAGAAGGGAAAGGCTACCAACTCCAGTATTCTGGCCTGGAGAATTCCTTGGATTATATAGTCCATGGGGTCACAAATAGTTGGACATGACTGAGTGACTTTCATTTTCACTTTCATAAGAAGGGGAAAATAAATGCCTATCAGTTGAATGAATGAGGTTTTATTGTAACCGAGAAAATAAAAAACCTCATACTGTGCTGAGATATAGTCTGGGAAATTAAATAACTCTCTTAAGAACCTAATTAACCCACTCTCTCAAATTAGACCTCCAGCCTAAGAGTCAGCATCAGCAAAGTTAAAATTTACTGAGCCCTTAGAATGTGTAAGTACTCTGCTAGGTGTTATCTGACTTAATTCTCACATTACAAACTTAGGAGGTCCTTACTGTTACAGTCTAGAAGCTGCAAACACAGAAAGGGTAAATACCTTACCTGAAGTCACAAGGGTAAGTGGAGGAGCCAGAATTCAAACCCATACAATCTGATTCCAGGGTCATTGCATCTTATTAAATTGGGAGGCTGCTTAGTCTCTGGAGTACGTGAAATATCATGTTTGGCCTCAGCAGCTGTTTTTCTAGTTTAATGGAATGTTTTATTTTTTTACATGTGTAATTTAAGTAAAATATGCAAGTAAAATTTTTTTTGCCCTAACTTTTAAAGGATACATAATCTTTATATATCTATGGAATTTGTTGAACCAGACATTACTTAAAACTGCAATATTAGCAATGTTCAATATGCAATTTGCTTGTCACATGTGTGAAATGGTTTCAGTTCAGTCGCTCAGTCGTGTCCGACTCTTTGCGACCCCATGAATCACAGCACACCAGGCCTCCCTGTCCATCACCAACTCCCGGAATTCCTCGTTCAGTATCCTATCATTTTGCCTTTTGATACTGTTCATAGGGATCTCAAGGCAAGTATACTGAAGTGGTTTGCCATTCCCTTCTCCAGTGGACCACATTCTGTCAGACCTCTCTCCCATGACCCTTCTGTCTTGGGTGGGCCCACACGGCATGGCTTAGTTTCATTGAATTAGACAGGGCTGTTGTCCAGAAGTTTTCTGTGATTATGATTTCAGTGTGTCTGCCCTCTGATGCCCCCTCGCAATACCTACCGTGTGAAATGGTTTACTTCATTTAACCAATAGATCTATGTAGCTGTTATCATCTGCACTAACGTTTATTTATCCTTTTAAGTCATGAATCAAAAAAGGATAAATAAACGTTAGTGCAGATGATAACAACTACATAGATCTATTGGTTAAATGAAGTAACATCACAAACATCATTGCCAGATTGGCCCTTTAAGGTTAAAACAATTAAGGTTAAACAAAAAGATAAAATTGAGTTGATTCTGGAAAAATTATTTTGATCCTCTATTATGATTTTAACTCAGGACATTTCTAGTTTTAGAGCAATGTTTGCTCACAATTAACACACACACACAAATGGATACTTCAGCAAGAATTTAAATTGCTACAGGCTATGATTCATGGGGTCGCAAAGAGTTGGACATGACTGAGCGACTGAACTGAACTGAACTGATGAATCACTGCATCCCTTGGGAATTGCTGAAATTATAAATGTAAATGTTAAATCCGTGAATGTAAAGGTTCTTGAGTAATCTCCATTATACCACAAACATCATCAAATTCAGGGAGTAATTTTGTGACATGAGAACATATTAGTAAATTATCTTTTCTAGTAACTAATTACAATGTGAATACAAGCCCATTATGTCTTATTTGTTTAAAGTATTGAGCCATGATTCTTTATTAACCCCAAAATGTAAGATTTTATTATCCATCACTTATAGACATGTTTTGTTTAGAATAATTTAATTTTATTACCATTAATCAAAGCTTAGGACTTACTCAAAAAAAAAAAGGGAACTTTTTAAAGATCCAGAAAATGGAGATAGTAATGCCTGAGGCCCTCCCAAGTAAATACTTATATATATATCTATTGAAAAAAAAAAAGAAAACTGACACTTAAGCTTAAAGCTATTGAAATGATTTATTTCTTATGGCCTATTTCAATATAAAATAAACTTTCTTCATCTTTTAAAAATTATTTTTAATTAGAGTATAATATGTTAGTTTCTGCTGTACAATGAAGTGAATCAGCTGTATGTATACATATATTGCCTCTCTCCCACACCCACATCTCCCCCTTCTAGGTTATCCCAGAGAACTCAGTTAAGGTCCCTATCTATACAGCAACTTCCCACTAGCTTTCTGTTTTACACATAGTAGTGTATATAAGTCAGTGGTACTCTCAATTCATCTTGCCCCCTTCCCTCTCTTTGTCCACAAATTAATTCTCTAAATCTGCATCTCTATTCCTGCCCTGCAAATAAGTTCATTAATACCATTTTTTTAATTCCATTTATATGCACAATATACAATATTTATTTCTCCTTCTGACTTCCTTCACTCTATATGATAGATTCTAGGCTCATCCATAACACTACAAATGACCTAGTTTTGTTCTTTAGCTTCATCTTAATCTCAGCTTTTAAAATGTATAGTTTGCATTATATTCTGTTTCTTTGTCCTTTTTCATCATTAGCATGTACATCTTTTTCTGACTTTCTATTTTTTTATAGCTATGAAATGTGTTATTTATAAAATACTACTTTAGGAACTGTTTAGCTCTTAGTGTTGGAACTATTGGCATCTGCATTTCTGTAAACGTTTTTCACAGTGTCAATGTACAAAATGCAAGACTTCACAAAAGTCAAAACAATTCTCATGAGTAACAAATATATCAGCCAAGTGTGGAGATATTGAGTTTAGGTACTCTGTGCTATACAAAATAGAAAACAGGGTCTATTGATCCTAATAATTCTTTTCCTGTCCTTCCCCTTGTCTCCTTCTTATTTCATTTTGAATTCTCTCTCTGTGTGTGTATGTATGTATATACATATATATATACACATATATATATATATACACATAGAAATAAATAGGGGCTTCCTTGGTGGCTCAGCAGTGAAGAATTCACCTGCAATGCAGGAGCCTTAGGAAATGTGGGTTTGATCCCTGGGTTGGGAAGATCTCCTGGAGGAAGGCATGGCAACCCACTCCAGTATTCTTGCCTAGAGAATTCCGTGGACAGAGGAGCCTGGCAGGCTACAGTCCATATGTTCACAAAGAGTTGGACGTGACTGAAGTGACAGCATGCACACATGAATGCATATATACACACACACACACACACACACACACACACTCTCCAGCACACACACACACACACACACACACACACACATCTCCAGCCAAGAAACTTCACTGTTGAAAGCGGTTTCTGCAGCTGTTTTTAAAAATGAGTGTCTGAATTACATGTTTTCTTCCTGGAAATTTTATTGCAGAAAATCTCTGATTTTAATTAAATGTTGTTTCTAGTCTTACTTATAATTTTCTTTTCAAAGGAAGGAATTGCAATTATTTTGTCTGTGCAAGGAACTTCTTCCTGAATTGTAAATTTTATATGTTGGAAAAAAATTCAGATATGGTATGTTTTTCTGGACATAACTATTTCATGTGTTATATTTCACTCATTCTTACATGAGGAAAATCTAATTAAACTTATATCACTATTGCCTTGAAATAAACATAGGTGATAATTCATCATTCCTTCACTCAGTTCTATAAGAAGCCAGGATGCATTGGGTAATGTTTGTTTTAAATTTCATGCACTTAGGGGAAAAATGTATTTAAAAGCAAAACAGTTTAAGAGAACCAAGAATAGCAGAGCTACTCTTAGTATCTTTCCTTCTTATTTCATCTCCAGTTGAAGGAAGGTATCATTTGAAAGTATTCAAATTTTTGTAAGTGATCTATCTGCTTGAATTGTTTTGACTAAATTGTCTAGGGCAATAAAACAAATCAGTTAATCTAAGTGATTGACAGAATATTTAACCACCATATTTTTAGATATAGCCTTATTTCTAGCAATATTTCTAGACTTATGTTTTATAGTATATACTACTATTAGTACTGTTATGATTAGAAAAGCCTTGATACCATTAAAACTCTAATTATATCACTTGGATTTATGGGCTCATTCTTATGTTTTTTGACTTCTCCAATATGTTATTTCTTGTTTTTTTCTTCCTTTCAGAGAAGATTCTTTTTTTTTTTCTTTTCTCCTTACTTGATTTATTCTTTTCTCTTTATTGACTTTATGCTCTTGTTCTTCAAAGTCCTCTTTTATTTCATTGGCACATCTTTGATTACAGATTTTCTGCTTATGCTCTAAGAACTCGTGTGAATGTCATTCAATTTCTTTGTTCAGATTTGCAATATAGCACAACAGGCAATAAAAGACTTTGATGAATCTATTATTAATAGATAAAAACTAAAAGATGCCAAGGAAACCCAAAAGCATGGGCTTCTGAGCCATGAAGGTTAAAAACCAACAATAGATGTTACAGGAATAAGGTGGGTCTGTCAACTCAAGAAATCTAGATCTAAACACTTCCATGCAAAGAGAGCATTAAAGAGAAGTTTCTATTGTGCTAAAAAAGCATAGCATTATTTATGCACATATTAGAATGCAAAACTTTTTTATTTCAATTAACTGATTGTACCCCAAAATCCAATATTCATTTCTTCTACCATACAGAACCCTCCAGTTTTAAATAGGCACATGACTGCCCCAAATATAAACAATATTATCCCTTTTAGGGAAGCAGAATCAAGTGTCCATCCATGACATATAACGAGGTTTAAGGGAAACTGGTTTAGGTAACTTCTGAAAGGTATACTTATAGAGATGTGTCTTCCTGTTGTCTAGCTATGGAATAGTTAGTTTGGACCATGAAGTGAAAGTCATCAATAATGGTACAAGACAGAAGAATCTGTGTTCCTGGGTGATTGTGGAATTGCTAAACCAGAAGACTGTTCTGGTTATACAGGAAGTAAATACATTTCCAAAGCCTTTGACTGTGTGGATCACAATAAACTGTGGAACATTCTGAAAGAGATGGGAATACCAGAGCACCTGACCTGCCTCTTAAGGAACCTGTATGCAGGTCAGGAAGCAACAGTTAGAACTGGACATGGAACAACAGACTGGTTCCAAATAGAAAAGGAGTACGTGAAGGTTGTATATTGTCACTCTGCTTATTTAACTTCTATGCAGAGTACACCATGAGGAACACTGGGCTGGAAGAAGCACAAGCTGGAATCAAGATTGCCAGGAGAAATATCAATAACCTCAGATATGCAGATGACACCACCCTTATGGCAGAAAGTGAAAAGGAACTCAAAAGCCTCTTGATGAAAGTGAAAGACGAGAGTGAAAATGTTGGCTTGAAGCTGGACATTCAGAAAACGAAGATCATGGCATCTGGTCCCATCACTTCATGGGAAATAGATGGGGAAACAGTGGAAACAGTGTCAGACTTTATTTTTTTGGGCTCCAAAATCACTGCAGATGCTGACTGTAGCCAGGAAATTAAAAGATGCTTACTCCTTGGAAGGAAAGTTATGACCAACCTAGAGAGCATATTAAAAAGCAGAGACATTACTTTGCCAACAAAGGTCCATCTAGTCAAGGCTATGGTTTTTCCCGTGGTCATGTATGGATGTGAGAGTTGGACTGTGAAGAAAGCTGATCACTGAAGAATTGATGCTTTTGAACTGTGGTGCTGGAGAAGACTCTTGAGAGTCCCTTGGACTGCAAGGAGATCCAACCAGTCCATTCTATAGCAGATCAATCCTGGGTGTTCATTGGAAGGACTGATGCTAAAGCTGAAACTCCAATACTTTGGCCACCTCATGCGAAGAGTTGACTCACTGGAAAAGACCCTGATGCTGGGAGGGATTGGGGGTGGGAAGAGAAGGGGACGACCGAGAATGAGATGGCTGGATGGCATCACCGACTCCATGGACATGATTTTGAGTGAACTCCGGGAGTTGGTGATGGATAGGGAGGCCTGGCGTGCTGTGATTCATGGGGTCGCAAAGAGTCGGACACGACTGAGTGACTGAACTGAACTGAACTGAACTGAAATACATTTCTACATTGTTTAAGTTATTCCTCATTTTTAGTTTTCTGTAGCTTTCAGATAAACTTAATTCTAATAAATATAAGCTGTTACTTTTTCCATCAAAAGCTGGCATTTTAAAACTATCTTGCTTTGGAATATTTTGTGTAGGTAAGTTTCACTTTTCATGCTGTTCATGGGGTTCTCAAGGCAAGAATACTGAAGTGGTTTGTCATTCCCTTCTCCAGTCAAAGCTATGGTTTTTCCTGTAGTCATGTATGGAGGTGAGAGTTGGACTATAAAGAAAGCTGAGTGCCAAAGAATTGATGCTTTTGAACTGTGGTATTCATGAAGACTCTTGAGAGTCCCTTGGACTGCAAAGAGATCCAACCAGTCAATCCTAAAGGAAATCAGTCCTGAATATTCATTGGAAGGTCTGATGCTGAAGCTGAAATTCCAATGCTTTGGCCACCTGATGGGAAGAACTGACTCATTTGAAAAGACCCTGATGCTGGGAAAGATTGAAGGTGGGAGAAGAAGGGGTCAACAGAGGATGAGATGGCTGGATGGCATCACCAACTCAATGGACATGAATTTGAATAAGCTCCAGGAGTTGGTGATGGACAGGAAAGCCTGATGTGCTGCAGTCCATGGAGTCACAAAGAGTCAGACACCGCTGAGCAACTGAACTGAAGTTCCACATCTTCAGTTTGTCTTTGTATTCCTGTACTGCGAGACACGTCACTGTGAAAATACTACAGTTGGTAACAGCTCAGAAAGGCCTCCTTTAATTTCCAGCAACAGAGCACAAGACAAGTGGGCTTTGTCCCTTTGTTCATTTCGTAGGCCCTTCCCTCAATCTGCTGTAACTCTATTCTTTTCTTTCTATTCTCCTTATTTTGCTGCCCCCCAGCAGCACATGACCTAAACCTGGAGCCAATTCTAGAAATCTTCACATCCCTTAATAACACCTTCCCATATGTAATCCACTGCTATGAATTCTACCTGCAAAGCATGAGTCCTTTGTGTCCCTGACTCCCCATCATTATTTTCACATTTGCCCTCCCCAGCAACAGTGTTCCCCTTTGTAGTTGGAGCCTTTTCCTCTCCACCCTGCATTGCTGTTGTCATCACCTTGAAAAGATTAAGCACGCCTGTTGTCTTGATGCTTTCCTACTCAGAATTCCTCTGATTTCTCATCATCCCCAGCAGTGATTACATACTATGTTCTTATGAGCCATGGGGTCCACAGAAGTGTCTCCATTGTCCTCGGGATTGATTCCATTATAGATGAGGCAGGGCTTAGGCCACTCTATGCTTCTTCCACCACCACATGCTTGCACAAGGTCTACTCCCCAGGAATGTATTCTGCAGCAGCATGTATGTTCATGTATCTGTTTGGGTTTTTGCTTTCACACCTTGAAAAACCATCATTTCCATACAAAATATTTTGTTAGAAAATGAGCCATTTCTTTTAGTATTTCAACATTATTTTCTCTGAGTTTTACATCGAATTTTCTCATAATATTATTTTAATGTACAACTTTTATTCTTTTACCATTAATCACTCTTTTCAGAAAGTATCCATTTTATTAATTAAAAAAAAAAAAAAAACCTCAGCGGTGGCTCAGATGGCAAAGAATCTACCTGCAATGCACAAGACCTGGGTTCAATTACTGGGTTGAGAAGATTCCCTGGAAAAGGGAATGGCAACCCACTCCAGTAATCTTGCCTGGAGGATTCCTTGGATGGGGGAGCCTACCAGGCTACAGTCCATGGGGTCGCAGAGAGTTGGACATGACCGAGCAACCAACACTAACACACTTTCAACCTTAGGTTTTAGTAACATTTTCCCCTTTTTGTTATTTTTTCTTTTTCTTTTAAAAAAATTCTCACTTGATTTAAAATTTTTATTTTTGGGGTGTAATTTTTTCTTACCCTATTTCATTACAGTAAATGAATCTAATTATTCCTCCCTTCCTCCTTCCCTTTCTCTCTTCTTTTCATCTTTTTTCACTTTCAATAATTGCATCATTTATGCCTATAGATGTTCCTTGTAGCTTATGTTACATAACATAGATTTTGGTATGAATCTGCTTTTAATTATTTGCGTATGGTTGTAAATTTCATTTTTATTTTAATTTTGATCCAGGAGTTATTTAGGGAACATATGATTTCTAAGTATTACAGTTTTATTGGTTATAAACCCAAGAATGTGGTCAGTAAAAGTATATGTTTATTTTAGATATTTCGTTTCTCTGATGTCCTTGTAATCTTTAATGGTGTCTCTCCTTTTTGACAGCTGTGAAAAGAAGAGAAGTGAAAAGCAAAGGAGAAAAGGAAAGATATAAGCATCTGAATGCAGAGTTCCAAAGAATAGCAAGGAGAGATAAGAAAGACTTCCTCAGTGATCAATGCAAAGAAATAGAGGAAAACAATAGAATAGGAAAAACAAGAGATCTCTTCAAGAAAATTAGAGATTCCAAGGGAACATTTCATGCAAAGATGGGCTCGATAAAGGACAGGAATGGTATGGACCTAACAGAAGCAGAAGATATTAAGAAGAGGTGGCAAGAATACACAGAAGAACTGTACAAAAAAGATCTTCATGACCAAGGTAGTCACGATAACGTGATCACTGACCTAGAGCCAGACATCTTAGAATGTGAAGTCAAGTGGGCCTTAGTAAGCATCACTACGAACAAAGCTAGTGGTGGTGATGGAATTCCAGTTGAGCTATTTCAAATCTTGAAAGATGATGCTGTGAAAGTGCTGCACTCAATATGCCAGCAAATGTGGAAAACTCAGCAGTGGCCACAGGACTGGAAAAGGTCAGTCTTCATTCCAATCCCAAAGAAAGGGAATGCCAAAGAATGCTCAAACTACCGCACAATTGCACTCATCTCACACACTAGTAAAGTCATGCTCAAAATTCTCCAAGCCAGGCTTCAGCAATATGTGAACCGTGAACTCCCAGATGTTCAAGCAGGTTTTAGAAAAGGCAGAGGCACCAGAGATCAAATTGCCAACATCCGCTGGATCATGGAGAAAGCAAGAGAGTTCCAGAAAAACATCTATTTCTGCTTCATTGACTATGCCAAAGCCTTTGACTGTGTGGATCACAATAAACTGTGGAACATTCTGAAAGAGATGGGAATCCCAGACCACCTGACCTGCCTCTTGAGAAACCTGTATGCAGGTCAGGAAGCAACAGTCAGAACTGTACATGGAACAACAGACTGCTTCCAAATAGGAAAGGGAGTGCGTCAAGGCTGTATATTGTCACCTTGCTTGTTTAACTTATATGCAGAGTACATCATGAGGAACGCTGGGCTGGAAGAAGCACAAGCTGGAATCAAGATTGCTGGGAGAAATCTCAATAACCTCAGATATGCAGATGACACTACCCTTATGGCAGAAAGTGAAGAGGAACTCAAAAGCCTCTTGATGAAAGTGAAAGAGGATAGTGAAAAGGTTGGCTTGAAGCTCAACATTCAGAAAACAAAGATCATGGCATCTGGTCCCATCACTTCATGGGAAATAGATGGAAAAACAGTGGAAACAGTGTCAGACTTTATTTTTTGGGCTCCAAAATCACTGCAGATGCTGATTGCAGCCATGAAATTAAAAGACGCTTACTCCTTGGAAGGAAAGTTATGATCAACCTTGATAATATATTAAAAAGCAGAGACATTACTTTGCCAACCAAGGTCCGTCTAGTCAAGGCTATTGTTTTTCCCGTGGTCATGTATGGATGTGAGAGTTGGACTGTGAAGAAAGATGATTGCCGAAGAATTGATGCTTTTGAACTGTGGTTTTGGAGAAGACTCTTGAGAGTCCATTGTACCGCAAGGAGATCCAACCAGTCCATTCTAAGGGAGATCGATCCTGTGTGTTCATTGGAAGGACTGATGCTAAAGCTGAAACTCCAATACTTTGGCCACCTCATGCGACAAGTTGACTCACTGGAAAAGACTCTGATGCTGGGGAGGGTTGGGGGTGGGAGGAGAAGGGGACGACAGAGAATGAGATGGCTGGATGGCATCACCGACTCTGTGGACATGAATTTGAGTGAACTCCGGGAGTTGGTGATGGACAGGGAGGCCTGGCGTGCTGTGGTTCATGGGGTCGCGGAGAGTCAGACATGACTGAGCGACTGAACTGAACTGAACTGAAGGAAATAATTGTGTTTAACAGAATGGTTTAACACCTTTAGTTTTTTTGATAACTGATTATTTTTCAATTGTGTTTTAGAAATGCATAAATGTTGTTGTCTTTCCTGTATTGGTCTTCCTTGATCTTAAAACTGTACAAAGGAAATGCTACTATTAATACTTCTCAACCAATGGGTTTTTAGCATTGTAGGATTTTTTTTTCTTTGGGTTTAGAGGTAGAAGCATGTATTGAATAGTTTTTGTTCACCCCTTCTTTTTCCTTTATCTCTCGTGTTCTCCCTCCCTTTCTATCTGTATCTGTACCTCTATTTTTATCTCTTAACTCTCTCTGTGTGTCTCTCAGCTGTGGGCCATAATGAATGTAACACCCACAAATCTTTAATACTATTTTTAACTCAACATCTTGGTCACAAGTAATGAAATTGGTTGGAAAGAAGTAGGTAACTTAACCAATCTGTGGTAGTGCAGGGGTACCCAGTGCAGATAATGAACGTGAGCCAGAACAGTCTTTGTAGCCAAGAAGCAACTACGATGTTATTGTTATGATGTTATGATGCTATTGTTGCTGCGTCTACTACAGGACACTTGTTACCCCTTACTTTCATTACAGGAATAAAGCTTTCTCGTTGCTATACTGTGGACTTTTTAGTTGTCATCATGATTAATATCAGGCTGTGCATTGTATCCTCAAGGTAAGATTCTAGATCGTGTTTCTATATCTTGGAAACCTGGAGGGCATAGAGAAACCATTTGCTTTCTTGAATTCCTGCCTGTCATCAATCATACAAAGGGATGGATGCTCAACTATTTGGACGGTTGTCTGGATACTGAGTGAACACATAACAATGTTTCTATTGCATTTACACCTTTTGCCTTGCCCCATATGTTCTAAAAACATGCACATATGTGTGTGTGTGTGTGTGTATACTTGCCCTACATTTTTACTTTAAAAAAAACAGAAAAACTTCTATATAACATACTGCAACTTTTCTTTATATAATCCAAATTTGCTGAAATCATTTCTAATGGGAACCAATTCAAATTATGAATGTTTTCTGTGAATATCTCTAAGTTTAGAAACTCTGAGTAATGTCCATTTATATTCTAGTTAAAGTTTGTCCCACTAAAAGTACTTTTCAGCAATATATTAATTACATTGCAGAGTTAACTACTACTAGCACTATTAGAAAAAAAAGGAGAGAAAATATTAATCAGTTGTGTATCATATGCACGTAGTTTTGCACTTTCTTGGAGAATTTTTCACTCTCATATACTGCAATCACTAGGTCTGCATAGGGAAAACCTTTTTTTAATTGAATGAATCATCAGATTTGCATAATGAGATGGAGAAAACTCTTGATTCATGAGTTTAGGGCTTCCATTTTTGTGAAAAAGTAGTACCATGTATAAGTTGTATTCTCGGATTATATGTCGTATGGTATCAGTAGTTGTCTTTGTAACTGATTTTCATCAGCTTATAAACTGTTGTATCTCTGTGTAAATGGACTGTCAAAGAAAGAAGCAGTACTCTGCATGATAACATAGCACTAGTGAGTTGAGAGGATATTGTGTATAGGTGCATAATGAGTAAGAGCACCAAATCCAAATCCTGGCTAAGTCTATATTCCAATGAAGAAATAAAATATATATATATATGCATTGGGAGGGATGACATATAACCCATCAGTTCAGTACGGTCCCCTTTGAGATCCAATGGACTGCAGCAAACCAGGCCTCCCTATCAATCTCCAACTCCCAGAGTTTACACAAATCCATGTCCATCGTGTCAGTGATGCCATCCAGTCATCTCATCCTCTCTCATCCCCTTTACCTCCTGATTTCAATCTTTCCCAGCATCAGTGTCTTTTTAATTGAGTCAGTTCTTCACATCAGGTGGCCAAAGTATTGGAGTTTCAGCTTCAACATTAATCCTTCCAATGAATATTCAGGACTGATCTCCTTTAGGATGGACTGGTTGGATCTCCTTGCAGTCCAAGGGACTCTCAAGAGTCTTCTCCAACACCACAGTTCAAAAGCATCAAATCTTTGGTGCTCCGCTTTCTTTATAGTCCAGCTCTCACATTCATACATGACTACTGGAAAACCATAGCTTTGACTAAATGGACCATTGTTGGTGAAGTAATGTCTCTGCTTTTTAATATGCTGTAGAGGTTGGTTATATCTTTTCTTCCAAGGAGCAAGCGTCTTTTAATTTCATGGCTGCAGCCACCATCTGCAGTGATTTTGGAGCCCCCCAAAAATAAAGCCTGTCACTGTTTCCACTGTTTCCCCATCTATTTGCCATGATGTGATGGGATTGGATGCCATGACTTTAGTTTTCTGAATGTTGAGTTTTAAGCCAACTTTTCACGCTCCTCTTTCACCTTCATCAAGAGGCTCTTTAGTTCTTCTTTACTTTCTGCCATAAAGGTGGTGTCATCTGCATATCTGAGATTATTGATATTTCTCCTGGCAATCTTGATTCCAGCTTGTGCTTCATCCAGCCAGCACTTCTTATGATGTATTCTGCATATAAGTTAAATAAGCAGGGTGACAATATAGCCTTGATGTATTCCTTTCCCTATTTGGAACCAGTCTGTTGTTCCATGTCCAGTTCTAACTGTTGCTTCTTCACCTGCATATAGATTTCTCAAGAGGCAGGTCAGGTGGTCTGGTATTCCCATCTCTTTCAGAATTTTCTACAGTTTGTTGTGATCCACAGAGTCAAAGGCTTTGGCATAGTCAATAAAGCAGAAACAGATGGTTTTCTGGTATCCTTTTGCTTTTTCGATGATCCAATGGATGTTGGCAATTTGATCTCTGGTTCCTCTGCCTTTTCTAAAACCAGCTTGAACAACTGAGAGTTCCCGTTCATGTATTGTTGAAGCCTGGATTGGAGAATTTTGAGCATGACTTTACTAGTGTGTGAGATGAGTGCAATTGTGCGGTAGTTTGAGCATTCTTTGGCATTGCTTTTCTCTGGGATTGGAATGAAGACTGATCTTTTCCAGTCCCGTGGCCACTGCTGAGTTTTCCACATTTGCTGGCATATTGAGTGCAGCACTTTCACAGCATCATCTTTCAGGATTTGAAATAGCTCCACTGGAATTTCATCACCTCCACTAGCTTTGTTCGTTGTGATGCTTTCTAAGGCCCACTTGATTTCACATTCCAAGATGTCTGGCTCTAGATCAGTGATCACACCATAGTGATTATCTTGGTCGTGAAGATCTTTTCTGTACAGTTCTGTGTATTCTTGCCACCTCTTCTTAATATCTTCTGCTTCTGTTAGGTCCATACCGTTTCTGTTTTTTATTGAGCCCATCTTTGCATGAAATGTTCCCTTGGTATCTCTAATTTTCTTGAAGAGATCTCTTGTCTTTCTTATTCTGTTGTTCTCTACTATTTCTTTGCATTGATCGCTGAGGAAGGCTTTCTTATCTCTCCTTGCTATTCTTTGGAATTCTGCATTCAGATGCTTATATTATATCTACTTGCCCACAGTAGTAGATATAATCGTCATCTGAGTTAAATTCATCCTTTCCAGCCATTTTAGTTCACTGATTCCTAAACTGTTGACGACCCACATCTCCGCCTGAGACTCTTGGACACTCCCTTGTCAGTCTCTTATGGGGTCACTGCTCCTTTCTTCTGGGTCCTGGTGCATAGAAGGTTCTGTTTGTGCCCAACAAGAGTCTTGTGTAAGTTCTGGCAGCTCTATGGTGGGGTTAATGGTTACTTCCTCCAAGAGGGTTTATGCCATACCCAAGTGTGTTGCACCCAGAGCTCCTGCCCCTGCAGCAGTCCACTGTTGACCCGTACTCCACAGGAGACACTGAAACACAATTCTGTCTCAGTCTCTGTGAGGTTTCTGGGTCCTGGTGCACACAATGTAAGATTGAACTCTCTGAACGTCTCTGGTGGGAATGGGGTTTGATTCTAAATGCAAATTCGCCCCCCATACCGTCTTGCTGGGTCTTCTCCTTTGCTTTTGGGTGTGGGGTATCTCCTCACAGCCACTCCAGCACCGTGCAGCCCCCACTCAAGTGCTTAACGTCTTTTGGGGCTTCTCTGTCCTTGGACTTGGGGTATCTCTCACGGTCGCTCCAGTGCTGCGCAGCTGCATATGTAACCCATATGTCGCCAAAATGTCTAGCTACTGCCTAAAATATGGTTACCCAAAGTATGTTAAATTATCTGGCAAAGTAGTCTGACAGCAATGGTTGCAGACCAAGTCATAATTGGTCTGGTTAATTCATGCTTTTGAGCCCAAGCATGGCCTCCATGTCTTGGAGAATGTAGACCTTCTGCTCTTGAGTCCACTGAATAAGCCCTGAGTTAGGTGGGGGAGGCTGCCTAAAACCAGGAAATGCACCTTATTAAGAGTCATCTTCATCAGGGGCTTTCAATAAATATTTACATGGGGAATAGTTCACATGGAAGTTAACATTACAGTATTTGTTGAGCTTAGCAAATGCTATATAAGTTGTTGGAAATTATAGAATTAATCATTATATGTACTAAGAACAGATTAGAAATATTCTTCCATGCAAGAGAAAAGGACAAAAAACAAAAATATAGATGATTAAATAAAATATTTAATAAAAATATATAAAACAATTAAAATTAGAAAAATTAACAAGTAAATATAACTGAGTCCAAAATTATCTGTTAAGTTTACACTTAGATATAAAATTCAGCCAAGCAATACATAGTTCCATTAAACTAAGTTGGTTAAATGTATAGATGGATTCATATTAGGAGCTTTATATAATTCAACATATGAAAAGCTCATGTAGAAAAAAATGTGTGTTCCTTCCATAGATGTTGAAAAGTCATTATATACAATTTTATATTCATGTCTAATAGTAATAATAGGTCTCTTAATCAAACAGGAATGATATATTAAACTTAACATAATGAAGCTATGTACTCAACCACAGTCACTATCAAGCTAGTTTTGAAACACAGGAGGAATTCGCGCTATAATCAGTAATTAGATGGAAGAATCCTACTGCTTTTTTTTATTTAACATTCTTCCTGAAGTACTAGTCAATAAAGTTAGGAAATAAGAAACAAAATTTAAAATTTTATATGAAATAGCATGCTGCAAATACTGTAACAGATTACATAATTCTTTACCTTAAACTCAAAAATTTGTGACTACAATAAGAAAAATCTATAAGGTAATGGCTATAGAACTAAAACAAAGCAAACAAAAATCTTCCTAGCTATTATTAGCCAGACCATACAATAGTATACAATAAAAATTATACAGTAAGAAAAATAAGCCAGTTTACGACAGAACTACAAAAGTGAAATACCTCGAAATAAACTGAACAAGGCATCAACCAAATCTATGAGATTATAAAGATAAAATTTTACTGGGAAGGATAATAAAATAACGAACATATAGGAGTAAAGCTTTATTATTTTACTGGAGGGCACTGTATTTTTAACATCAATTAATCTTGAGACTCATTGTGATACCTGTGAAAGTAGCAATAGTATTCTAAAGCTCATATGCATAAATAAACATATGCAATTATATAAGAAGAGAAGGATAGGGAGACTGGTTTTACCAAGTGTTAAAAATATGTTACTGTGAAATACATACATTTACAAACACATTGGTCTCTCTCCTCAGTTCTTGGTGCAGAGCTCCTAAAACTCTCATATTTCATATTTTCCTAAGAGATAAGAGCACTAGGAACTAGGAGCCACTTTTGTTTTCATATTTAGTCTTTGACTCCAGTTCCTGACACATACTTACTAAATTCTATGAGATTTCTGGGGTCACAGGAGCATCTTTTTTTCTAATGGAACAGTTTCTAAATAGCTCCTGTGAAAGTCTCTCAGTCTTTTCCCACTTTTTGCGACCCCTTGGAATTCTTCAGGCCAGAATACTGGAGTGGGTAGCCTATCCCTTCTCGAAGAGGGTCTTCCTGACCCAGGAATTGAACCAGGGTCTCCTGCATTGCAATCAGATTCTTTACCAGCTGAGCTACCAGGGAAACCCTAAATAGCTCCTAAAAGACCAGAAAGACCAAGTCATGACTAGAAGCTTGGAACTTTCAGCCCTACTCTCCATCCTCCAGGAAGGGAGAGAGGCTAGAAGTGGAGTTCATAATCAAGTATGCCTGTGTGATGAAGCCTCCATAGAAATCCCCAAAGTGTAGGATTTGGAGAGCTTCTGCATTGCTGAACACATGGAAGTACTGAGTGTGGGCTATCTGGTGAGAACACGAAACCTCTGTGTCCCTTCTCCCATGCTTCGTGCTCTGCATCTTTTCTCTTTGAATGGTCATCTGTATCCTTAACCACATACTTTTGTAACAAACAGATATCTGTTTTTCCCTGAATTCCATGAGCCATTCTGCCAAATTATCAAACTAAAGGGAATCTTGATTTATAGCTAATTGGGCACAAGTATAGGTGACAACCTGGGACTTGCAATTGGTATCTGAAGTAAGGGAGGGGCAGTCTTGTGCAACTGTACCAGAATTGCGTTAAATCATACTACAGCCAGCTCATGTCACAGAGAACTTCTAGATGTGGGGAAACTTCAACTCATTTGATGAAATATTGTGAGCATATAAGTGAAGGAGAACATGCAGGGGTATATTTTTCCTGTACAGTTGTCATCTTTAATACAATTGTGTTACACAGTGTCATTTAAACAAAATCTATAGTAGATGAAGTTTGAAACGTTGTACATATCTTGGAGGAGGGGAGTCCCAAGTGTAAAAAAAGGACAAATGCAAAGCCCCAAGTCCAAGGCAGAATTGTGCTTGGCATATTTTAGAAGCACTTAACGCGATATTGGAGTTACAGCAGAATAAGGAAGATGAGGAAATAAGCTGAGAATGGGAATAGAGGTGTAAAGGGAGGTGATAGAGCATATGAGCCTAATAATTTATTTAAAAAGCTTGAACAAAGAAGTGAAATGATTTGACTGACATTTTAGTGTCCTCACTCCGGTACTGTATTAAGAGTAGATGGACGTAGACCAGGACAGAGGAATAGATAACATGATGAAGGTCTGCAAAAGTCTGGACAAGAGATAATGTCTTGAATAAGATTTGCAGGAGCAAAGGGAAGGACACAGAGTCAATTCTGGATGTATTTTACGGATAGACTCAGAGGACATGTTGTTAAATTTAATGTAGAGTTTGAAAAAAAGGAACGACTCTGAGGATTTTGGTTTGAAAAACTAGATAAATGGAATTGCTGTTTACCTAGATGATGAAGTTGAGCAATACTAGGAAATAAATTATTGACTGATTGGAGAGAATAGGTATGAAGTTTAACATTATTAGAAATGAGGATGTTTCGCCCTATGGTGGTATCTTCTGAATTTAGAACAACAACCTAGGATAGTTTAGCTGCACTGAGTATTTATACTTACTAGGAATGTTTTGTGAGACTACCAAATTTTGGGAGAGGGGATGCATTTGATAAAATCCACAGGTGAAATTTCTTATGATATTTTCAGTACTTCTGTGCTTTATTCAATGAGATATGTAGCATGTATTATAAAAAAACACAAGATATTTATTTCAACTAATGACATTCTTCATTTACTTTACAGATTATTTAATATTTTACTTCCCTATGAATAAGATATAAACATGTTTAAAATTGTGATGAAAAGTTTTAGATACAATCTTAAAAATATTTGAGTAGGACACTGTATTTTTTGAAAGCATCTTTAGAATTTAAAAAATTAGAAAAAGAAGGCTATTGGTCTAGAATAGAAGAGTTTGAGAGTGAAAGTGGCTGGAGTAAGAAATCCAATGGAATTATTGGTAGCGTTGAGGGACCATTTGAGGCAAGCAATCAGGATCTAAAAACATCATTGCTGTGGTATTTATCTCCAGCAGTGATCAGATGCTTGGGTGCAAACCACCACATTTAGCCCATGGTTCTTATTTAAGTGAGTATAGAGAAGCAAAAGAGGAGAAAATGAGTTGAAGATATATTTTAAAGAGTGATTGTAATACTTCTTCCTCAAGGAATTTAAGGGGAGCACAGTTGACCATGGAACAGCACAGATTTGAACTGTACAGGTCCACTTATATGCAGATTTAAAACAAAACAAAACAAAAATGTATTCATAATGACAATGCATAGGGTATGGCCATGAACGTGAGTGGCAAAGTTGAAGTGGAGATCAAGATAAATTGAAAGAAAAGACATCAAGGAGCTGTTAAATCATTACATTGGAAGGATCATTTACGTGTACATTGTATGTGTATATATTGTATAAGTGATTTTTATACTAGTGTGCAAGAAATGCATGTTAGTTTTATATTACTAAATAACAAATTACCACAAATGTGGTGATGATATAAATACCTACTTATTTTCTCAGTTTTTTAAGTCACAAATTTGGAATGATGTGACTGAATTTTCTGTTTGGGGTCTCATGAAGCTTCATTGTTAGCTAGGCTGGGATTTTTTCTGGTGACTGTAAAAAAGGATCCACTGCTAAACCCATTTAGTTCATTAGAAAGTTAAGTTGTTTGTAGTCATAGGACAGAAGTCTCTATTTCTTTGCTGGCTTTCACCAGGGGTCTCTGTTTTTCTTGGCTTTTAACCCTTACACTTGGACCCCTCAGCTTCAAAGTCAGCAGGAATAGATTGCAAGTTTCTCATGCCCCAATCTCTCTGAGTTCCCCTTTTGCCTTCCTCTTCCGGTTATCTTTTTTCTTTTTTGTAAGGCTTAGTTTTCTTAGAGCAGTTTTACGTTCAAAACAGAATTGAAGGGAAAGCACAGATATTTTCAATATACTTTGCCCTAGTATTACCTCTAATAATATCAACATTTCTCACCAGCATGGTACATTTTTATTTTTTACTAAGAATAAATCTGCACTGACACATCATAATCACTCAAAGTCCATAGTTTACTTTAGGATTCATTATGGATGCTATATATTTTATGGGTTTTGACAAATGTATAATGACACATATTTATCTTTGTAATATTATACAAAATATTTTTATTACCTTAAAATCCTTCTGCTATTTATCCATACTCCGTCACTCCAACCCCTGGCAACCACTGGTCTTTTGTCTCCATATTTTTGCCTTTTCCAGAATGCCGTATAGCTGGAATAATACAGTAAGTAGCATTTTCAAATTGGGTTATTTCACTTAGCAATATGCATTTAAGGTTCCTCTACATTTTTGCATGGCTTGATAGTGCATTACTTTTTAGCACTGAAATCATTGCATTGTCTGAATGTACTACAGTTTAGCCATCACCTACTGAGAGACCTCTTTGTTGCTGTTCAATAGCTAAGTCGTGTCCAACACTTTGTGACCCCATGGACTGCAGCATGCCAGGATTCCCGTCCTTCATTGTCTCCCAGAATATGCCCAAACTCATGTCCATTGAATTGGCGATGCCATCTGACCATCTCATTCTCTGTTGTCCCCTTTCTCTTACTACCTTAAATCTTTCCCAGCATCAGGGTCTTCTCCAATGAGTCAGCTGTTCGCATCAGGTGGCCAAAGTATTGGAGCTTCAGCTTCAGCATCAGTCCTTCCAAGGAATATACAGGGTTGATTTCCTTCAGGATTGACTGGTTTGATCTCCTTTTTGTTCAAGGGACCCTCAGGAGTCTTCTACAACACCACAGTTCAAAAGCATCGATTCTTCAGTGTTCAGTCTTTATGGTGCAACTGTCATTGCCGTACATGACTACTGGAAAAACCATAGCTTTGACTCTATGGATCTTTGTTGGCAAAATGATTGATATCTCTGCTTTTGAATACACTGTCTAGGTTTGTCATAGTTTTTCTTTCAAGGAGCAAGCGACTTTTAACTTCATGGCCGCATTCACCATTCACAGTGATTTTGGAGCCCAAGAAAATAAAATCTGCCACTGTTTCCATTCATTCACCATTTATTTTCCATGAAGTGATGGGACTGGATGCCATGATCTTTGTTTTTTAAATGTTGAGTTTTAAGCTAGCTTTTTCACTCTCCTCTTTCACTTTCATCAAGAGGCTCCTCAGTTCCTCTTTGCTTTATGCTGTAAGGATGGTGTCAGCTGCGTATCTGAGGTTATTGATATTTCTCCTGGCAATCTTGATTCCAGCTTGAGCTTCATCTAGCCTAGCATTTCACCTGATTTACTTTTCATAGAAGTTAAGGAAGCAGGGTGAGAATATACAGCCTTGACATACTCCTTTCCCAACATTGAACCAGTCCATTGTTCCAGTCCATTGACCTCTTGTTTGCTTCCAAATTTTAACATAAAGTGGCTACAAACTTCCATGCGCAGCTTTTTATGTGGACATAAGTTTTCAGTTCCTTTGGGTAAATAGCGAGGAACATGATTGCTAGATCATATAACAAGATTTTATTTAGTTTTTATAGGAAACTGCCAAACTATCTTCCAAGTGGCTGTACCATTTTACATTCCCAACAGCCATGAATGAGAATTCTTATTGCTCCACACCTCTGTCAACATTTTGTGTTGTCAGTACTCTGAATTTTGGCCATATGTATTATACTTACTGGTATATTTCTACACTGCATACCTATTACATTGTTTTTGTTTTAATATACATTTCCCTGATGAATTGTGGTGTGCAACATCTGCTTGCATGCTTATTTGCTATCTGTGTATCTTCTTAGTCAAGGTATCTGTTAAAGTCTTAGGCCTATTATTTAATTGGGTTGTTTGATTTCTTATTGTTGAGTTTTAGGAGTTTTATAATATGCTTTAGATAACAGTCTTTTATCAGGTATATTTTTTGTAAATATTTTCTTCCAGTCTGTGATTTTTTCTTCTAATTCTCTCAATATTGTCTTTTGTAGAAGTTCTTAGTTTTAATTAAGTTAAGCTTGTCAGTTTTTTTCTGTCACAGGGCATATGTTTGATGTTGTATCTAAAACGGCATCCCCATACTTAGTCACTTAGATTGTCTCCTGTGTTGTCTTCTAGGAATTTTATAGTTTTGCATTTTACGTTTATGTCTGTGATCTATTTTAAGTTAAATTTTGTGAAGTCTGTAACATCTGTGTCTCCTTAAGACCACTTTGGGGAAGGCAGTATCTCTATCTCCTTTCACTTTCTCTCCAATTTATTGTAGTTGCATAGCTCTATCTCTAGTTTCTAGACACCTGATGCGAAGAACTGACTCATTGGAAAAGACCCTGATGCTGGGAGAGATTTAAGGTAGGGGGGGAGAAGGGGATCATAGAGATTGAGATGGTTGGATGGCATCACTGAAGCGATGGACACGAGTTTGTGTAGGCTCCGGGAGTTGGTGATTGACAGGGAAGCCTGGTGTGTTGCAATCCATGGGGTTGCAAAGAGGGGGATGTAACTGAGTGACTGAACTGACTGACTGATCTCTAGTTTCACTTTGGTTATTCCATTTTAATGCTGAAGAGCTCAGTTTTTCTTGTGGAGGGTTGTTGGAAAGCTTAAACATTAATCTTTATTCTGCCATTTCTGTTCAAAGGAGTAAGGTCTTAAGCATGGAGTGAGAAAAGAGAACTGAAAACTATAAACTTGTCAAGTTCACCGCATTATTTAACATAGAATGCCTTGAAGTCAAGAGGTATAAGGTAATACATTTTATTACATAAAATGCAAATCCTTCTGTATAGCAAAAACATTCGATAAATAAAAAGGAATAATTAAATATAATTTGTATTGATTGTGATAAAAGACTAATTTGCAAAATAATTCTTTCAAATCAGTAATGTAAATACTAAATCGGATGACTGTTGCCTCTCTCTAGTAGGAAAATATTCTGAAGTGAGAGAAAGATATTTTTCATTGTGTATCCTCTTTTGTTTGAATATATATCACACATTTGTAATTTTGTACATGGTAAAATTATTAGAAAATGAAACTTAAAAACTCTTTAATTTTAAAACCTATTATATGAGGTCTCTTTTCCATTCATTGTCTTAGAATGTTGTTTCATCTCTAGTTGAAAACTGGCAATTGATGGCACAAGCCTGAAGATAGTCGAGAGTTGCGAGAAGTTAAAGATACTCTGTATTATTTTCATTACTGTAGTATTTTTAGTAATTCAAAATAAGACTTTATTCTATGAACAGTGAGCAACAATTTCATTAGTTTTTATTCTTATATATTGGATTTGCCAAAGAGGTTGTTAAAGTTTTTTCCTTAGATCTTATGGAAAAACCCAAATGAAATTTTTTGCCAACCCAATATTTGCATAATATGAATAATAAAAATATATTGTGATTGTCCTAATAAATTAGCTGTACATTTATAATACAAACTCTAATTATTCTGTAGAAAACCTGCACTGAACTGCAAATGAGTCTTCAGTATTCTGACAGCAAGAACATATGAGTGTTTGCTTAAAATTATTTCATATTCATTTATCCTTGTTCTATACTAGACGCTTGGATAGTGTGAGGACTATGCTTATTTATCATTATCATTTATTTCATCATTTCTTAATTCATCATTATTTATTGCTTCCAATATTTTGGGAACCTTTCTAAGTCTTTCAGTTTTCATAAGGATCTCAACTATACCTTGATGTAGATTTTATTTCATTAGTGAGGAGGAGAGATAAACCAG
Organism: Moschus berezovskii; assembly: GCF_049115385.1. Classification (NCBI taxonomy): domain Eukaryota; kingdom Metazoa; phylum Chordata; class Mammalia; order Artiodactyla; family Moschidae; genus Moschus; species Moschus berezovskii. The sequence goes on along the minus strand of NC_142460.1, from coordinate 128,060,891 downwards.
TAAACCAAAAAAAGAGAGAGCGACTAAGAGAAAAAGCAATAGTAATGTAACTTTGATAGGTAATAACTTATAAAAGAGAATTGATTTGAATAACAGACACTGATGGAGAGGGAATGAGGTTGGGATTGGAGGTGAGTTGTGGGGTCTTATAGTTCATAACAGTTAAAGCGAAGAATACCACATGATGAGATAAAGGTTAACAGCATTGAGTGGGTTTATCTTTTATATTTACTTCTCAGTTCTTTTCAGCATCTTTTTTTTTGGGGGGGGTGGAGGAGTGAGTGGGTGGATTTATTTATAGATGCAGGATTGTCATTATCACAGAAAATTTAATGATATAAGGGACTCTGCACTTTGTTTGAAGACTATCTGTTCCAAGTTAAAGCATATCATAGATTTAATCTTGCCAAAGACAACAATAATTTCATGAAGAACAAGATTTTGGACCATTTATTTTCTTATTCATTCATATAAAAACACTCTCGAAGTGTCTGCTTTCTGTCCAGCTAATTGATATTAGATTCTCACTGATTTTATCTTCTGTGGTTATAGTCTTATTTGTTTTTGCATAATATCACTGGGGATTCCCTGGTGGTTCAGACAAAAAGAATTCCCCCCAGCACAGGAGACCTGGGTTCCATCCCTAGGTCTGGAAAATCCCAACCCTCTCCAGTATTCTTGCCTGGAAAATTCCATGCACAGAGGAGCCTAGTGATCTACAGTCCTTGGTGTCACAAAGAGTTGGACACGACTGAGCAACTAACACACACTACATTTCCATATATTCTAAAAATTATATTTATTTGAATCTACTTACAAGTATCAGGAACCACTATTTAAGATATGTCTCACAAATTTGCCGTTTATCTACTTCTTATTTATGTATACGTGCTCAGTTGTGTTCCACTCTTTGTGACTCTATGGACTGTAGTCCACCAGGCTCCCCTGTCTATGCGATTTTCCAGCAAGAATACTGGAGTGGGTTGCCATTTCTTCCCAGGGATTCAAACCCGCATCTCCAGCATTGTAAGCGGAATCTTTAGCGCTAAGCCAGCGTGGATAGCCCATTTATTGTTTATCGTAGGAAAACTTCAAGGAGGTTGGTTGGTTGCTGGCATTGAAATAGCTTATGAATTCATTTCTCTGGCTTCTTATTATATCATTATCATAAGCTGGCATTTTGTTTCTTACCTCAAGATGCCTGTTCCATCTCTAGGCATAAGGAGAAAAGTCACTATCAGAGCTGTTGCTACCATTTAGCAGGAAAGAGAAACATCTCTAGAAATCTCTCGTCAGACTTCTGCTTTAGTCTTATTGCCTAAAACTGAGTATTACTGGGTACCCAAGCAGCAGGTAATTCTAAAATAGCAGGAAAAAGAAGTATGAATGTCTCAAAGTAATCTTTACATTTTTTGGAGCTTGATTTTGTTCTCTGTAAAATCAAGGAATATGGATAACAGTGGTTAATGGATAGTCACCTCTGAGTAATTTGCCACATATGCTACTTATAAATTATTGAAAAAAACAAAGACTATTTTATCCAATTTATTTGAAAAAAATTGTTTGGAGTATGAGTATATATTCGTACTGGTTGCAAGCAAGTTTTAATGATACCATCCGCTTTAGTCTTGGAACTACATCATGTTTGGATTTGAAATCATTGTCCTATCATAATTGTAATATTATAATATTATTGTAATAAAGATCAATTGTACTATTTATCTTTGCTATCTCTTAAATTATTATTATTGTTATTGTAATAAAGATAAATCTCTCACCACAACACTTCATTTAAATCAATGTGGCAAATTATCTAAATTCAGAATTTGAAGTTTATTTAAATTTATTTTCAAAAGTAGAGTTTGCTATAACTTTTAACCTACCTTATATTAAAATTATTTAAAATTTGAGAAATTCACTTCAGTGTTTTTATATCATTTCATTTTCTTTATATGTCTATTTTCAGTTATATATAAAGGATCTAAGAAGTCTAGGTACTTTTAGATACTGCATTTTCTGAACACTGAAGAATTATAGTCATATAAAGAGAAAAATGACTGGCTCCTGTTTTTTAGAGTACAATTAAAATTATCTCTGAATTAGGACTTTTTAAAGAAATAAAATATGGAATTTTCAATCTAAAGAAAAGCTTTAAAAAATAATTTAGAAATGCTGTTCAATATACCAGATAATAGTTATATTTATTTCCTTATTTATGTGTTTTATGTAATACTATATTATATAATTCCTCATATAGAGTAGATACTTAATAAATTAAATAAAAATTGAAAAAACTTTAAAAAATTACAAATGTACTCTCCTTGGCAAAGAATTTAAAGTACTAATTTCAATAGTGCTATTGAAAGACTACTCAGAAAATAAGACTATTTATTATGTTTATATTGAGTTGGTGATGGACAGGGAGGCCTGGCGTGCTGTGATTCATGGGGTCGCAAAGAGTCGGACACAACTGAGCGACTAAACTGAACTGAACTGACTGAGCAATATTAAAATGTTTAACATTTACAATACAAATACTTTATTTCTTTGCTTTACCCCATTTTGCAGTTTTTCACAAAATTTGCACACTTTGTATGTTATTTCTTTTTCAAAAATGATATAATAATAATTTCACTCTGAAAAATTGACATTTGGAGGAGTCTTTAATGTGCCAGAATTCTGTTATCTGTTTTCCTGAGGTCATTCATAACCCTTGTAAAAGTACCATGTAATTTATATTGTAAAGAAGGTTAGCAAATGTATTAAAGTGAAAACAGTGTAAAATATACCAAGGAGGTTTTATAATCCTATACTGCCTTTAAAGACGCATGTATTCTCTGGTCCATGGAATGGAGAAAGTTAACAATCCGTTTCTCATAAATGAGTCACAGATAATACAGACAAGTTGAGAAATCTACATTGAACTGGCCAATCTCTGAATAGATTTACCAGGTTGAATCTTACTATATTTGATGGGGAAAGTCAGTACAACCAAAGGAACCAATCCCGCTTGAACATAATGAAGGGGTGATGACAGGGGAAAATAGTCTTGAGAAGGTTATAATAGTACTTCTCAAGTTGTGCCATGAAAACTTTTAAAGAGATTTTTAATAAAATGATGAAACAGATGGAATAAATTATGTGAATCACATTTGTCTAAGAAAGATAGGTCTCTGGATTCAGGAATAGATATTTGCTCTGGAGGACTCTCATATTACTTTTAAATACACAGTTATTTTAAAGTACCAGGAATTTAGGTATGAGAAGTACTAAAGAGGTAGAAAAGGGTAGAAAAGGTAGAAAAGGATAATCATGGATTCTATTTAAAGAAGAATTTCATAAACTCCTAAATATTTCATTATTATTTATACCTGCTAGTAAAGAAAAGAATCTCTCTCTTAAATACTTCATTTTGCTTTTAAGTGCATTGGCTCCTAAAGCATATAAGTATCATTATGGGAAGTGTAATGTACTTCAGTATCACAAATCACAATCATGAAGATTTTCATGGGCAACTATTGGAGGTGCTTTTGGAGCTTTTCTTTTACCCTATTTAACCTTAACATTTTGTCTACATTGACATTTTCTTTTTAGTTGATCACTTTTTCAACAATCAACACATTTTTTCTTAAAGATTTTATTGCTTCTAATTTAAAGTGATCCAGCATAAGACATAATTTTTCTTTATAAAAATATACCTGACCTTGAAGTTTGGAAAGAAATGCTCTACATTAATAAACAGACCGATTCATTCTGTTATTGAAGATATAAAGAAGTGATGTGCATAGAATATCAGGCTGTCATTTCTACTACATTTTTGGTTGTTCTTTTGTTTTAACTAAGAACATTTTGTAAAACATCTTTGAAAAACAACAATGTTGAAACATTTTCCTTGTAACTGTCAAAGACGAGCCCATATTCAAGTCCACAGAACAGTAAAGGATACCACAAAGCCAAATTAAAAAGCAAATCATTGTCATAAGAATACTATATTGTTGTTATTATGTAAAAATTGAATACATTTTTATAAAACTGATCTAATTTTGTCATTGTTTTATTTTAGATTAGTATTTTATTTAATTCAACCAATGCTAATAATATAATTTAATTACTCTTTATCTTTTTTATTTTTAAAAAGAAAATGCCATCAAGACATTAAACTACATGTATTATCAAATACCTTAAGATAAATTGAGGAATAGATTATTTCAGAATGCTAAGTTTCTCAAGTTACATAAGTTGCAGAAATGTAAGTAAATTTTTTATGACTAGTATGTGGTTCTTGTAGAAAACAAACAAACAAACCCAAGTGGTTAGTTTAAAAAAAAAAACCCCAAAACTATAAGGTCTTATGTCTTGAAAATTGTCCTCTAGCTATAATTAATTTGAGGGATAGGAAACTAAACATTCTTTTGAAGAAAATAATATTGTCCAACACTTAAAGTGTAAGTTGAATCTCCATAAACAGCAGTGCAAGAATTCTTTCAAGCTCAAGGCTGTAATATAAATGTGAAATGAAATAGTAATAAACTAAAAAGCATGTGTGCTCCCATTGTAAAACAGAATTCAAGGACTAGTGAGAAAGCTATAGAGACATGTTTAAAAGACCAATTTTATATCAACCAGCTACACTTTTACTATTAACAATCTTGGCTGTAGCAATGTTTATGTCAACTTAGTTACAAATGAAATACTGAAAAATTCAAGCAATCAATGATATTAAAAGTAACTTGTAATTAGCAAGTGTAGATTTCAGTGAATTGGAAGATCGATCTACTATTGTAAGACAAGCTTTTGCTTTAGCTATTGATAGACTTTAATTTTTGTTATTAGTAGAATTTCTCCCAAAAAACTAAGAAAGCGAGAAGTGAAAAGCTTTCTGAGTAATAATAAAGATTATTTTAACTTAAAACTGAGCTCTAAACGATTATTTTGTTACTGCATTTCACAGAGCCTCTAAATATAGTAGCTAGTATAAGGACATAACCTGAGAATGATCAAAGGGTTACTGCAAAAGGCAGTTGAAGTGAAAGTTAAAGTGTTACTTGCTCAGTCATGTCCAACTCTGTGACCCAATGGACTATAGCCCCACAGGCTGCTCTGTCCATGGGATTCTCTGGCAAGAATACTGGAGTGGGTAGCCATTTCCTTCTCTAGAGAATCTTTTCGACCTAGGGATTGAACCTGGGTCTCCCACATTACAGGCAGATTCTTTACTATCTGAGCCACGAGGGAAGCAAAAGATACTTAGAATTGTAGATATATTCTGTTTTTGTCAAGTTGTACAGTAGCAACAGAAAGAGAAATATAGTAGAGATTAACAGTGATCTTTAAACTAGAAACGGAGGAAAATGTTTGTGTTTTATTGATTTAACTTTCAGTAGTAGAAAAGGACACAATTTTTTCACTAAATTATTTTCTTATAGAAATAAGTAATTTGATATTTGAATACAGGAAGTTTATATATAACATATATAACTTTTCTCTTAAAATGGGTTACATTTCACAATAAAAGTATAAAAATACATACACCTGTTCTTTCCAGACCCCAATTCCAAGATTCCATTATGTCTTCAAAAAGCAGTGAGTATGGACTATATTTGGGCTTTTTGAGGAATCCCTCACGGAAAGAATCTATTTCATTTTATGGATATAGTACACTAACTATGATAAAACTGTTGGTAAATGAAACTTGGCTGTTTCAGTTCCTCATGTTGATAGTTAATTTCTCTTCCAAATGTAATACCTTGCATTTCTTCTGAAATTTTTCTTTTTTTTGGTCACAGATATCATCAAAACTGAACACTTGACTGTTAGCTAGTATCCTCCAATGTAAGCTATTAATACCATTGTGAATAAAATGTCTTAATAGGAAGCAAGGATACTGATGTTGATAATGAGGCCTTATATTTGCATGATATTTAGGTGGGCAATTAAATTCTGCAGAGGAGTTATTACGGTGCTATTTATTTTAAAAAATAACACATTTCTGTTACAGAGTGCTCTTATTTGGCAGAATATTTATTAATCCGCAAAAACCCAGAAGTAATGAAGAAAAGAAAATAATCAGGGCTAGATATATGAGTCAGCAAGAACACAAAGTATGTCAGATTGAAGTATCTGCAAGCAATTTTTCCACAAAAATTGTATTGACTTTTTAGTCAATCAATAGTCTGTATTGAACAGTTTTTCTGTGTTAGGTGCTATGAATAAAAATTTGCATAAGGTGGAGTTGCTCCCTGTTCTCAAGAAGCTTAGACTCTGGAAGAAAAAATCAGTAAATCTAAACATGCAAAGTGTAGAAAGGAGTATGAGAGATGAAGTGTCCAAGGCATGGATTTACATTTTCTTATAGGAATAATGGAATCAGGTAATGAAAACTTACTGAAGAAAAGTATGTCAAAATTAAGTGAATATTTAATGAATCAGCAAGCAAATTATCCAGGAGAAAGAGTAGGTAGAAATTTATGAGGTAGAGGGAATGGCATCTTCAGAAGCCTTACAATAAGATATAACATAGGCCATGCAAATAATTGAAAGAAGTCTAACATGATTGGAAAAATTAGTGTAGTCAGGGAAGGAAAAGAGCAGTAGATCTGGTGTACCTCCCTTAGAGGTTTATCTCTTGCCACCAGTCATGCCCTTGATGTGGGCTAATTATTTCCTACATGCGTGCATCAATAATGTGGGATCTCTGGTCTTTTTTCTGCTGCCCCTAATCTTCTACCTGAGCACCCAATGGAAATCCAAGGAAAAAATCTTACAAGTGTGTAAAATTCCCCTTGTGTCTTGGTCTCCAGGCTATTTTAGACTGACAAGCTAATGCACGTTTGATCATTAGCAAATTGTTCAGTTTCTTCTCTCGTATGTTAACTCTCCTTGTTGTCCCATTTCTCCTTAGACGGTTCTTTCCCCTTAAAATTCAGATTACCTAGTTGTTTTATGATCTCAGTTGCCTGATGGACACAACAAAGTTATAACCTTGCGGTTTATCCAACTTTTCTCACTGTTACTGTGGAAATAACATTCTTTGAGGCTTTATACATCATAAGGGGATGGAGAAGTTTGGTAATGTTTTTGATAATGTTAGTCCAGTGGTGAGGGAAGTGAAACGTCATGACAAATACATAATCAGGGCAAGAAATTATTTGTGTGAGCTCTAAAAGAGGTACGAGATTATGATAGTCTAGAGCAAAGTAATACTATTAAGGGTGGGGAAAAGTTGCATAAATTCAGGATAGATATAGAAGATAGATTATTTAGGGAGAGGAAAGAAAGGGAAAAGTCAAGGAAGATTTCCAGGTTTCTGGTTATAAATGAAGGGTAATTTTGAGTTGCTAGATCTCATCTAGCTTTATATTCTGGATTTTTATATTTTCTAATGATAACTGCTATTATTATTATTTAAATTAATATGTCAAGACCAAAGAATATCTTGTCAGTTCAGTCAAAAACACCTATACCTATGCTGTCAATGCAAGTGGATAGCCACAGTTTTTTGTTTTTTTTTTTTCTGATTATGTGAATACTTATACAAGACTCTTCTAGTCACTTGTTTAGGAATATTTTTTCATGTGTGTGTGTATATATCAGTTCAGTTCAGTTCAGTTGCTCAGTTGTGTCCGACTCTCCGCAACCCCATGAATCACAGCACGCCAGGCCTCCCTGTCCATCACCAACTCCCAGAGTACACTCAAACCCATGTCCACAGAGTTGGTGATGCCATCCAGCCATCTCATTCTCCGTCGTCCCCTTCTCCTCCCGCCCCCAACCCTTAAAGGAAAATTAGAGATACGAAGAGACTACTTGATGCAAAGATGTGCACAATAAAGGACAGATATGGTATGGAACTAACAGAAACAGAAAATATTAATAAGAGGTGGCAAGAATATATAGAACTATACAAAAAGGATCTTCATGACCCATATATCCACAATGGTGTGCTCACTCACCTAGAGCCCGACATTCTGGAAGGCAAAGTCAATTGGGCCTTAGGAAGAATCACTACAAAGCTAGTGGAGGGGATGGAATTCCAGTTGAGCTATTTCAAATCCTAAAAGATGATGTTATTAAAGTGCTGCACTCAATATGCCAGCAAATTTGGAAAACTGAGCAGTGGCCACAGGACTGGAAAAGTCAGTTTTCATTCCAATCCCAAAGAAAGGCAATGCAAGGAAATTCAAACTACCACACAATTGCACTCACTTCACACGCTAGCAAAGTAATGCTCAAAATTCTCCAAGCCAAGGCTTCAACAGTATGTGAACCATGAACTTCCAGTTATTTAAACTGGATTTAGAAAAGGCAGAGGAACCAGAGGCCAAATTGACATCTGTTGGATCAACAAAAAAGCAAGAGGATACCAGAAAAACGTCTACTACGGCTTTATTGATTACACCAAAGCCTTTGACTGTGTAGATCACAACAAACTGTGGAAAATTCTTCAAGAGATGGGTATACCAGACCACCTGACCTGCCTCCTGAGAAATCTGTATGCAGGTTAAGAAGCAACAGTCAGAACCAGACATAGAACAGCAGACTAGTTCCAAATTGGAAAAGGAGTATGTCAAGGCTCTATATTGTCACCCTGCTTATTTAACTTATATGCAGAGTACATCATATGAAATGCTGGGCTGGATGAAACACAAGCTGGAATCAAGATTGCTGGAAGAAATGTCAATAACCTCAGATATACAGATGACACCACCCTTATGGCAGAAGGTGAAGAAGAACTAAAGAGCCTCTTGATGCAAGTGAAAGAGGAGAGTGAAAAAGCTGGTTTAAACCTGAACATTCAAAAAACTAAGATCATGGCATCTGGTTCCATCATTTCATGGCAAATAGATGGGGAAACAATGGAAACAGAGAGACTTATTTTTGGGGACTCCAAAATCTCTGCAGATGGTGACTGCAGTCATGAAATTAAAAGACACTTGCTTCTTGGAAGAAAAGCTATGACCAAACTAGACAGCATATTAAAAAGCAGAGACATTACTTTGACAGAAAAGGTCTGCCTAGTTCAATCTATCTTTTACCAGTAGTCATATATGGATGTGAGAGTTGGACTATAAAGGAAGCTGAGAACCAAATAATTGATGCTTTTGAACAGTGGTGTTGGAGAAGACTCTTGAGAGTCCCTTAGACTGCAAAGAGTCCAACCAGTCCATCCTAAAGGAAATCAGTCCTGAATATTCATTTGAAAGACTGGTGCTGAAACTGAAACTCCAATACTTTGGCCACCTAATGCAAAGAACTGACTCCTTGGAAAAGATCCTCATGCCGGGAAAGATTGAAAACAGGAGGAGAACTGGATGATAGAGGATGAGATGGTTGTATAGCATCATCGACTTGATGGACATGAGTTTGAGCAAGCTCCAGGCATTGGTAATGGACAGAGAAGCCTGGCGTGCCACAATCCATGGGGTCACAGAGTCGGACATGACTCAGTGACTGAACTGAATTGAACTGATACATATACATGTATATATGTATGTATATATATATATTTCATTTTTGGAAGACAACAAACTTTGATGCCATAATCTACCTTGAAAAGTCAAATAGAGTTCTTGGCATGTATCTCGGAAGCACAGTCTCTCCGAAATTCAGCTTAGAAACAAGTTGCAGTTTCATGTAGACAATTTAGTTTTATTCAAGGACTGACAACCCTGATTTGTAATCTAGATTTTCCTTATAAATCTCCATAAAAGTTTTTCTGTCCTTAAGATTTTATATTTGTTTCAAAAGCAACATGTGTTAATCAGCAGGTCTAACAATTTTCTTTTAAATTGACTTAGAATAATTTTGCAAATTTGTGGACTGGGGAGAATCGATCACTTAGTGTTTCTCAAGATCAAAAAAATGCAGTACCTAAAAAATTATCTTGAGTTTTTTGACATGGCTATGCCTATATCAGTCCCTCCCAAAGCTTGGCATAGATTCTGAAGACAATCTTGACAGTGCTGGGGAATCTGCTCTTCATAGACACACAGTTATCCAAAGAAAATTTTAGCCAGTTCAGAACATGTATCCCTTTGGCAGACCAGATATTACTGATGGAGAAGTGATGAAAAGAGAGATGAAAAGCGGATTCATTATATTGGTCCAGGAAACTTGATACATAAATATTATTCTCAAGTAGCTGTTTATTTATTCCTCTGGTATCTTTAAACATGTTTTCAGAATACAAGACTTGATAAAAGAATATTAGTTTGGCTAGAAGTTAGTCCAGTTATCCTTCCATCCAATTCTCTAGTTATCCTTCATTATCCCATGTTATCGTGGCTTTAATATGAAGTCTGGAAATTTGTTCTTTGCCCTACATTGATTCATTCCTTGATTTTTGAGGGAGTGAATTTCTGTAGAAGTGAGTGGGATCCTCTAAATCCTTCTTTACCATCAGACTAAATCATGTATAACAACTCTGAAAGGCCTAATTGTGAAATCCTCAGTTACCAAGGGGAAAATAAAGGATGTTAGACATGCGTAAGGGGCTTCCAGGGTGGCGCTACTGATAAAGAACCCACCTGCCAATGCAGAAGACTTAAAAGATGTGGATTCAAGCCCTGGGTCAGGAAGATCCCCTGGAGGAGGGCATGGCAACCCATTCTAGTATTCTTGTCTGGAGAATCCCATGGATGGAGGAGCCTGGTGGGCTACAAGTCCATGGGGTTGCAAGGAGTCAGAGATGACTGAAGTGACTTTGTATGCAAAAATGAGTAAATCACCTAAAAGTCATGAAATTCTTTTTTTGAAATTTATATATGATGAGCATTTTTTTAAAGAAAAAAAAACTATTTGGTACGTTAGTATTAGAATAAGCTCAATACTTCACCATTAAAACAAGGATATGAAGGCATAAATATTTCTTAGAAATTTGACTTTTGTTCTTTATTCTGTGGTTTACTCATATAAAATGAGAATCCAACTAATTAAAGACTAGATGATAATTCAATATATAACAGTTCAAAATGTAAAAAAAAAAAAAAAGGAAGAAAAAGCCTAAAGGTATAAAAAATGTATTTCAATTTTACTTTTATGGGATTTTTAATCTCACTCAGCTATCAATCAGTCTCATTATTTGGGCACATTCTTCAAGCAATCTAAATTGTCCCCACAGTGGCAGCCAAACTTAATAAACAAACACTTAAAAGCATTTGATTTCATCAGAGGCCTTAAACAATACAGTGGCCTAGAATATTTCCATTAAGTAAGAAGGGGTAGGAATCTTCAATGACACCTTAAAACATAGAACAAAAGCATTCTCCACAGTTTTTCCACAATGTGCCCCATCAAAACCAAAAATTGCTAATAAATAACAATAACAATGAAAATCTTGCTATACACCAGATCAGAACTGTCCTTTAACAGGGAGGAACTTACACTTTGAAATGCAATATTATTTATTGCCAGTGAAAGTGAAAGCAAAAGTGTTAGTCACTCAGTCTTGTCCAGCTCTTTGCTACCCTATGACCTGGGGCTGTTGCCTAGCTCACCAGGCACCTCTGTCCATGAGATTTCCCAGGTTAGAAAACTGGAGTGGGTAGCCACTCCTTTCTACAGGAGATCTTCCCAACCCAGCGATTGAACTTGGGTCCCCAGCATGGCAGGCCGATTCTTTACAATCTGAGCCACTGGTGGTTTATATAGTCCATGGGATCACATAAGAGTCAAACATGACTGAGTAACTAACATGGTTTATTCAAGGTTGATACAAATATATTTGAAAGAGAATGTGAACCTTTAGATTGGAAGAAAATATATGAGCAGATTTTATTTAACATTTTTTAGAAATGGCAAAATATGTTTAACTAGAGTTTTCTATTTTCTCTTTCTGCTTTATGACATATGAAGTATCACGTACCATTTTACAATAAAAGAGATCTAAACTAATGGGAACGTTTCATACTTGAGTTCTTAAAGTTTTGAGATTCATGCTGTTTTCATGTCTCTGAACATGAACATTATTCTCTTTTCTTGTACCAAATGCAAAATTATAATAAATTTAAACCTATTTTCAAAGTTCTCTATTTCTTTTTTAAAAATCATTTTATTTATTTATTTTTGGCTGTACTGGGTCTTTGATGATGAATGAGCTTTTCTCTAGTTGCAGTGAGTGGGGGCTACTCTCTGCCTGTGGTGTGCAGGCTTCTCTCATTGCAGTGGATTCTCTGATCGCAAAGTTTAGTGTCATGGGCATGTGGGCTTCAGTAGTGGCTCATGGGCTTAGTTTCTTTAGGGCATGTGGGATCTTCTTGGATTAGGAATTGAACCTGTATTTCCTGCATTGACAGGCAGATTTTTTACCACTGAGCTCTACAGGGAAGTCCCAGATTCTGTATTTCTGATCCATAAACATAAAATACTTACATAAAATAAAAGGTGAAATATTTAAATGCCTTAAAAGTTTATGAATTCTTGGCCAGAGAACAAAACTTTAGATTCTACGACAGAAGTGTATGCACTTCAAGTGGAAAAAATTCTATTTCATTGTTAGGTGACATTAATTAGCAATTAATATTCATAAGACTAAGAGTTGGTTGTAAATAGATTTAAAGCACTATTTAAGATTTTGTGTTCATGCAGTTTCTTTTAGAAACAAATTAACCAGCCTTTATACATTTGTTCACTTTTGTACCCATTTGTTAATTTTTCCCTAAAGATTTTCAAAAATTATCTCTTATAAGTACATTAAGATGAGTAAATAACAAGTAAGTAAATCAATAAACTTCAGACCTCAATTGAAATTACTCTTGTTGAGAAAATTAGTTCAGGAGGAAACTAAACTTATAATGTTCAAATCCAATCACATACTAATTTTTTTTAAATGTCAAACAGAAAAATAGATTGGCTTTTGCAAAATTTAATATGTTTGGTTTCTGAAGGTGCTGAGAAACAAACTAACAGTAGGACACTTTTACATATCCTAGCAAGTAAAAATATTTTGAAAGCAGTGAGGAAATCAATATTGTATACATTCTTTCTGTCATTTAGTGGTAATAATCTGTCTCACCACTTCTGATTATAACTTTTATAAATATTGCATTTGTTTAGGTTTCTTAATTTTAGGAACAGAAGGAATATAATCATTTATGTAACTGTGGTATTTATATTTCATTAATTACAGAACTTATTGTAGACAAGATAGCACTACTGATAACTAATATTAAGAAAGAAATATATATATAAACACATATAGTTTACTGCTTATATTCTTAACATGCTGGTTTATTTTTTCTTATTCATTTATGACAGTGAAAATGAAAGGCACTCAGTCGTATCCAACTCCTTGCGACCTCATGGACTATAGTCTGCCAGGCTCCTCTGTCCATGGAATTCTCCAGGCCAGAATACTGAAGTGGGTAGCCTTTCCCTTCTCCAGGGGATCTTCCCAATCCAGGAATTGAACCCAGGTCTCCTGCACTGCAGGCAGATTCTTTACCATCTGAGTTACCGGGGATGCCCATATAAATTCATTTATAAGTACCTATTATTACCAAGTAAGTCAGCTGTAGCTCAGACAGGAAAGCATCTGCCTGCAATGTGGGAGACCTGGGTTTGATCCCTGGATCGGGACGATCCCCTGGAGAAGGAAATGGCAACTGACTCCAGTACTTTTGCCTGAAAAATCCTATGGATTTAGGAACCTGGTAGGCTACAGTCCATGTGGTCGCAGAGTCGGACAGGACTGAACGACTTCACTTTCTTTTCTTATTGGTATAGTCGCTAAGTCATGTCTGACTCTTTTGACCCAGGCTTCTCTGTCCATGGGATTCTCCAGGCAAGACAGTGATGAGGGTCACCAACCACCCCCAGGTTTGATTTCTCACTTGGAGGAGTTTGCAGTCTCAGCATATAGTCATAATGATTTATTTTGATGAAAGAATAAAAAACAAAATCAGCAAAGGGAAGAGGCACATAGGCAAATGTAGGGAAACTAGCTGCAAACTTCAGGGGTCACACAGGACATGCTTAATTCCATCAAAAATGAGTGTGATAGTACATGTGAAATGTCACCAACCAGGTAAGTTCATAACAGACTCAGTGCCCAGGGTTTTATTGGGTGATGATATAGTAGGCACTCTCTGCCTGGAATATAATAAAATTCCAGATTTCCAGAAGAAAAGCAGCTTAGCTGATCTATGCAGAAACACTCTTCTCAGTTAATGGTGTTGGGAACCTTCTTAATATCCAAGTTTCCAGATGCTAGCCAAGAGACAACTTTGTAAGTAATTATTTCAAAGAATAACAGTTAAGCTTGGTCAGTTAACTCTTTCTTCTCAGTTTTATTCTATTATCTATTGTTTCTATGTAATTTTTAATATATGAACATCTTTCAATAATAATAAATATCATTCTCTTATAATATTTAATACACATACTGTTTCCAGATTTAGGCATTATTTATTTAATAAATCTGTTGGTGGATTTTTAATGCAGTTTCATATTTTTACTGTAGTAAACAAAAATGTAAAAAAAAATTATATTTATTTTCTTGGAATAAATCCCCAGGAATGAGATTGCTGCATAAGTACTTTGTAAAGGGTTTTCTTAGCTCATTTGGTAAAGAATCCGCCTGCAGTGCAGGAGACCCTGGTTCAATTCCTGGACTGGGGAGATCCACTGGAGAAGGGATAGGCCACCCACTCCAGTATTCTTGGGTTTTCCTTGTGGCTCAGCTGGTAAAGAGTCTGCCTGCAATGCAGGAGACCTGGGTTCAATCCCTGGGTTGGGAAGATCCCCCAAAGAAGGGAAAGGCTACCCACTCCAGTATTCTGGCCTGGAGAATTCCATGGACTATACGGTCCATAAGGTCACAAAGAGTCAGGCACGACTGAGAGACTTTCACTTTATATATATATATATTTAAATTTATTATTATTTTTTCTTTTTTATTGGAGGATAATTCCTTTACAGTATTGTGCTAGCCTTTGCCCCATATCAATCACAGGTATACATAAGTCCTCTCCCTCCTGAACCCCCACCCATCTCCCTTTCCATCCCACCCCACTAAGTTGTCATAGAGCACTGTGTTAAGCTCCCTGTGTCACACAACAAATTCCCACTTGCCATCTGTTTTACATATGATGTTTTATTTTTCTTTATTGTTTTTTTAATAAACTTTTTATTTTGTGTTGGGGTATAGACAATTATCAATGCTATGATAGTTTCAGGTGAACAGCAAAGTAACCCAGCCATATATATACATGTATCCATTCTCCCCCAAACCTCCCTCCCGTCCAGGGGTTTTGATGCATTTTATATGGCAGCCCATACTGTCTTCCAGATCTTTAACAATGTACATACTCACTAACTGTAATGTTTGACTTCAGGAAATGGATATTTACAATAATTTATTATTTTGTTGAGACAAAATGAATTAAGATTCTGTCTTTATTTAACATCTTTGATACTATTGGTGTAGAACATTTGAAAGTATATTTCTTAGTGATTTGTATGTTGTATTTTGTGAATATTTATTTAAATCACATTGTTTGCCAACAACTATTACAAATAAAGCCATAATTGAATATACAGTGAAACACCAGTTGCAGTTAATAATGATGAAGTAAATGCTGTAGGACTTTTATTCAAATTAGTTTGCATGTGTCTAGCTTAATTCATTACTCAGAATTTCTCACTACTGAAGTATAATTGGCATGGTACCACTTTATTCTATATTAAAGCAAATGATAACTTTTTCTACAAAACTTATAGTGAGAAGTTTCTATGAGCTTATTTATATAAACAGATAATCTTATATACTAAGGGACATTAATAGGACCTTTTAAAACTGTGTACTTAATTTTCTAAGATTTGATTTTTTTAAGATTTAGAAGTTGAATTTTTAAATGGAAATTTTATTAATTTAACTATATTTGATAGAAAATTGAAACCTTCAGTTATAATATAATAATAATCATAAAAATTCTGTGTCAAAGTGTTTTCATCTGGAATGTAACAGTTAAATTTGTTTATATTAACTTTTAAAGGTTGATTTAAGAGTTTGAGAATAAGCCCAATAAAGTGCAGGTTGCCCTTTCTTCAGAACTTATTAAAAAACAATTGGAAATATTGTCATTATTTACCTGATAGAGAAAATAAAGCAAATGACAGACAATGAACACTACACAATAGCTATGATTATAATGGAAATCAGTGAGGTCTAATTTATTCTGTATCCTATCATGACGACATTCTAAAGTGGAAGGCAATAAGTTAGAGGTAGATAGATACAGATATTAACTTTTCTTTTAATACACAGAATGTGAGATAGCCAAATAGTGATTGAAGTGAATGAAACTTGAACATTGTTAATTGTTAATACTAAAAATCCTTACAATTGTGGAAGGAATTTCTTTTCAGTTAATTGTGTGCTATAATCAGATGGGCAGTATATTAAAGATTTCTTGGCATTTAGAAGGCTACTATAAATTGATAGTCTGGATGAAGACTTCTATATTTGGAGGAAATTATTCTAAATTAATTTGAGGATGAGTTCACAGGGTATGGTTTTTGACAGTCATGAAAGAATTCTAGTGCAGCTGCTTTGGAACATTTTCCCCTTGTACAAAGGTGTCTGCTATTTTGTTTAGTTTGTCGTAAGTAATTTGCATAAATCCATAATGTAGCTGTCAGTTTCCTTTTTCTCTTTGTAGCATTTTAATGCTAATAGAGAAGTTAAAAACACAATTTTCAAAATCTTTTTAGACCCAACACCACTACACTTGACATCTGTATACTCTCTGTCATAAACATAACATCAGCTTTTCTATAGCAATGCTTTAATAATCTTAACCTCTGGGCAGTAATGGTACACAGTATTTGCACAGGATAATAATATTTTACTAATGGAAGTTAGAGAGATATTTTGTAGTGTGTGAGGCTTTCTCCTTTTATTCTAGTGGGTGGGAGCCGATTGTGTATAAATATTTGAGTTAATATTTGAAAACTTATAGGCATCGTTTGCCAATCACTTCCTCAGCTCTTTTCATCTAAAAGTTTCCAATTAAAATTTGTAGTTAAAGTGAGATTGTGATATGGAAATATTGACATAAAAATAGGATTACTTTATTAACTCTTTAAAGAATAATTTCCAATCTAGAAAAAAACCTCAAGTAATTCTTCCAGAAAATATGAATCTCTGAAAGTCTTTTGGCTGTTTACCATTTTGAGAAAGGGTTGTGTACATGTGTGCTAAGCTGCTTCAGGTGTGTCTGACTCTCTGCAATCCCATGGACTGTAACCCCCCAGGCTCCTCTATCCAGGGGATTATCCAGGCAAGAATACTGGAGTGTGTTGCCATTTCCTTCTCCAGGGAATCTTCCTAACCCTGGGATCAAACCCACATCTCTTGCAGCTCCTGCCTTGCAGGTGGATTCTTTACCACTGAGCCACTGGGGAAGCCCCTTGAGAGGATTGCTGCTGCTGCTAAGTCACTTCAGTCATGTCCGACTCTGTGTGACCCCATAGACGGAATCCCACCAGGCTCCTCCATCCCTGGGATTCTCCAGGCAAGAACACTGGAGTGGGTTGCCATTTCCTTCTCCAATGTGTGAAAGTGAAAAGTGAAAGTGAAGTCGCTCAGTCGTGTCCGACCCTTAGCGACCCCACAGACTTCAGCCTACCAGGCTCCTCCATCCATGGGATTTTCTAGGCAATAGTACTGGAGTGACTTGCCATTGCCTTCTCCACTTGAGAGGATTAGTGACTATAAATAGAAGCTTGTCTTTCACAAATGCACTGTTTATTCACATTTATCACAATAATACATAATTCTTTACAAATTCAAGATAAATGCAAACCCAAAACAAAATAAGCTAATAAATTATAAGTATTCTTGTTCTTGTTTTGTCTAACATCCTAACAGGACATGGTTAGGTCAATAGGTTTAGAATAAGTAGTCATCTTGGCTCAATGGTTTTTAGAGCATTTAATCAGAAATTGTTTCCTTTGTACATTTTTCTTGTTTAAAATACAATTTAATATACCAAAGGACTACAAGCTGTGTCTATAAATATGAATTGGATTGACATAAGAAGACAGCCAAGTTGTTAATGAATTCTGTAAAATGCCAGGAAAAATGTGAGGCAGCACGATTCAAAAGCAGTTCTTAAGAGAGTATCTGAAAAGCCACCTTCTTTCTGATTGACAGAGAAGATGTTAGCATACCAGAAAAAAGAAGAAAATTTCAGAGGATAAAAATAATAGAAAGCTGTGAAAGCCAGGGGAAGGGTGTCCCTGAAATATATGACTCATTGACTAGAGACCAGCAACCATGCAGCAAAGTTGTCAGTTCACCCCACACTGGAAAAGAAGTAGATTTTAACATTATCAGTCCATACTTTTAGCTCTATCTTTCTCAGTAGTCTCTCTCAATCAAAAACAAACACATACAATTACCAAAAATAAATTTTTAAAAGTGAAAGTGCCCATAAAAATCTAAAACATTCAAGACATCTCTATGCATACACACAGATGCATAAGATAGCTAGGTATATATCTTACTAAACATATAATAGTGTATTTGCTATTTTCTTCTAGTACTTTTGAAGAACTATTTACTTTCTTTTGATGTATAATTTACATATGATGGTACCCACAGATAATAGCTGTTAAATTCTGTGAGTTGAAAAAATGCATATATACCCTGTAATCAAGATATAGAATGTTTCCCTCAAGCCAGAAATTTACCTCATGTCTCCTTCAGATCAGTCCGCCCCTCATATAAGCCACTATTCTGGTGGCTATCAGCAGATTTTATCAGGGATTCATGAAGAGAACTTGTCCTATGAAAAAGAGGATAATGAGATAAAGCAACCCTGAATCATGAACAGTTCTGATAAGGATCTCTCGATATTGATATCACGTGCCAAGGTACAACCTGATCTTTTCTTGGTTGTAAGTTGATTGAAGCCTAAAAAGATGCCTGACAGGCTGCTACACACCTAACAGGAGAGCCTGCCATGAAGAATAGTCCACCAGGCTCCTCTATCCATAGAATTCCCCAGGGAAGCATACTGGAGTTCAGTTCAGTCCCTCAGTTGTGTCCAGTTCTTTGTGACCCCATGGAGTGCAGCATGCCAGGCTTCCCTGTTCGTTACCAATGTCTGGAACTTGCTCAAACTCAAGTCTGTCGAGTCCATGATGCCATCCAGTCATCTCATCCTCTGTCATAGCCTTCTTCTCCTGCCTTCAGTCTTTCCTAGCTTCAGAGTCCAGTGAGTTGGAGCTTCACATTGGTGGCTAAAGTATCGGAGCTTCAGCTTCAGAATCAGTCCTTCCAATGAATAATCAGGACTGATTTACCTTACAATTGATTGGTTTGATCTTGCAGTCCAAGGGACTCTCAAGAGTTTTCTCCAACACCACTGTGGGAAAGCATCAGTTCTTCAGTGTTCAGCCTTCTTTATGGTCCAATTCTCATACCTGTCTGCACGTGACTACTGAAAAAACAATAGCTTTGGTTATATGAAACTTTGTTGGCAATGTAAAGTCTCTGCTTTTTAATATGTTGTCTAGGTTTGTCATAGCTTTTCTTGAGGAGCAAGAGTCTTTTAATATCACCGTCTGCAGTGATTTTGGAGACCAAGAAAATAAAGTCTCTCACTGTTTTCATTGTTTCCCTATCTGTTTGATGTGATGGGACCAGATGCCTTGATCTTAGTTTTTTGAATATTGAGTTTTAAGCCAGCTTTTTCACTCTCCTCTTTCACCTTCATCAAGAGGCTCTACAGTTCCTCTTTGCTTTCTGCCATAAGCGTGGTGTCATCTGAATATTTGAGGTTATTAATATTTCTCCCAGCAATCTTGATTCCAGCTTGTGTTTCATCCAGCCTGGCATTTCACATGATGTACTCTGCATATAAGTTAAATAAGCAGGGTGACTGGAGAAGGCAATGGCAAGCCACTCCAGTACTCTTGCCTAGAAAATCCCATGGACAGAGGAGCCTGGTAGGCTGCAGTCCATGGGGTCGCTACTAGTCAGACACGACTGAGCGACTTCACTTTCACTTTTCACTTTCACACGTTGGAGAAGGAAATGGCAACCCACTCCAGTGTTCTTGCCTGGAGAATCCCAGGGTGGGCTGCCATCTATGTGGTCGCACAGAGTCAGACACGACTGAAGCGACTTAGCAGCAGCAGCAGCAGCAAGCAGGGTGACAATATACAGCCTTGGCATACTCAGTGCCCAGTTAGGAACCAGTCCGTTGTTACATGACTGGGTCTAACTATTGCTTCTTGACCTGCATAGAGATTTCTCAGGAGGCATGTCAGGTGGTCTGGTATTCCCAACTCTTGAAGAATTTTCCACAATTTGTTTTGATCTTCATAGTCAATAAAGAAGTAATAGATATTTTTATGGAACTCTCTTACTTTTTCTGTGATCCAGCGGATGTTAGTAATTTGATCTCTGGTTCCTCTGCCTTTTCTAAATCCAGTTTTAACATCTGGAAGTTCATGGTTCACAAACTGTTGAAGCCTGGTTTGCAGAATTCTGAGCATTTCTTTGCTAGTGTGTGTGATGAGTGCAAGTGTGTGGTAGTTTGAATTTCCTTTGCATTGCCTTTCTTTGGGATTGGAATGAAAACTAACCTTTTCTAGTCCTGCAGCCATTGCTGAAGTTTCCAAATTTTCTGGCATATTGAGTGCAGCACTTCAACAATATCATCTTTTAGGACTTGAAAAAGCTCAGCTGGAATTCCATCACTTCCACTAGCTTTGTTCTTAGTGATCCTTCCTAAGGCCCACTTGACTTCACATTTCAGGATGTCTGGCTCAAGGTGAGTGATCACACCATTGTGATTATCTGGGTCATGAAGATATTTTTTGTATAGTTTTTCTGTGTATTCTTGTCACCTCTTAATATCTTCTGCTTCTATTAGTTCCGTACCATTTCTGTCCTTTACTGTGCCTATCTTTGCATGAAATGTTCCCTTGGTATCTCTAATTTTCTTGAAGAGTTCTCTAGTCTTTCCCATTCTATTGTTTGCCTCTATGTCTTTGCACTGATCACTGAGGAAGGCTTTCTTATTCTACTTGCTATTCTTTGGAACTCTACATTCAAATGGGTATATCTTTCCTTTTCTCCTTTGCCTTTAGCTTCTCTTCTATTCTTGGCTATTTGTAAGGCCTCCTCAGACAACAATTTTGCCTTTTTGCCATTCTTTTTCTTGGGGATGGTATTGATCACTGCCTTCTGTACAATGCCATGAATGTCCAGAGTGGGTAACCGTTCTCTTCTCCAGGACATCTTCCTGACCCATGGATTTAACTTGGGTCTCCTGTATTGCAGGTGGATTCTTTACTGTTTGAACCACCAGGGAAGCCAAATACTCATGATACTAAGAAATATCATAACCTGAGATATGCAGATGACACCACCCTTATGGCAGAAAGTGAAGAACTAAAGAGCCTCTTGATGAAAGTGAAAGAGGAGCGTGAGAAAGTTGGCTTGAAACTCAACATTCAGAAAACTAAGATCACATCATTTGGTCCCATCACTTCATGGCAAATGGATGGGGAAACAATGGAAACAGTGAGAGAATTTTTTTTCTTGGGCTCCAAAATCACTGTAGGTGCTGACTCCAGCCATGAAATTAAAAGAAGCTTGCTCCTTGGAAAAAAAGTTATGACCAACCTAGACAGCATGTTGAAAAGCATAGACATTTCTTTGACCACAAATGTCCATCTAGTCAAATCTATGGTTTTTCCAGTAGTCATGTAGGGATGTGAGAGTTGGACTATAAAGAAAGTTAAGCACTGAAGAATTGATGCTTTTGAACTGTAGTGTTGGAGAAAACTCTTCAGAGTCCCTTGGACTTTAAGGAGATACAATTGTCCATCTTAATGGATATTAATCCTGACTATTCATTGGAAGGACTGATGCTGAAACTGAAACTCCAATACTTTGGCCACCTGATGCGAAGAAATCTTTTTTTTTTTTTATTGGAGTCTAATTATTTTACAATATTATATTGGTTGGTTTTGTCATACAATGACATGAATCCACCCCAGGTGTACATGAGTTCCCCCTCCTGAACCCCCCTCCCACCTCCCTCCTCCCTTTATCCTCCCTCTGCGTCAATCCCGCACACCAGCCCCGAGCATCCTGTAACATGCATCGACGCTGAACTGGTGATTCATTTCACATATGACAATATACAGGTTTCAATGCCATTCTCACAAATCATCCCACCCTCACCTTCTCCCACAGAGTCCCAAAGACTGTTCTACACATCTGTGTCTCTTTTGCTGTCTCGTATAAAGGGCTATTATTTGCATCTTTCTAAATTCCATATATATGTGTTAGTATACTGTATTGGTGTTTTTCTTTATGGCTTACTTCACTCTGTATAATAGGCTCCAGTTTCATCCATCTCATTAGAACTGATTCAAATGCATTCTTTTAAATGGCTGAGTAACACTCCATTGTATATATGTACCAAAGCTTTCTTATCCATTCGTCTGCAGATGGACATCTAGGTTGCTTCCATGTCCTCGCTATTATAAACAGTGCTGCAATGAACATTGGAGTACATGTGTCTCTTTCAATTCTGATTTCCTCAGTGTGTATACCCAGGAGTGCGATTGCTGGATCATATGGCAGTTCTATTTCCAGTTTTTTGAGGAATCTCCACACTGTTCTCCATAGTGGATGTACTAGTTTGCATTCCCACCAACAGTGTAAGAGGGTTCCTTTCTCTCCACACCCTCTCCAGCATTTATTGCATGTAGACTTTTGGATAGCAGCCATTCTGACTGGTGTGAAATGGTATCTCATTGTGGATTTGATTTGCATTTCTCTGATTATGAGGGATGTTGAGCATTTTTTCATGTGTTTGTTGGCCATCTGTATGTCTTCTTTGGAGAAATGTCTGTTTAGTTCTTTGGCCCATGTTTTGATTGGGTCATTTATTTTTCTGGTATGGAGATGCAGGAGCTGCTTGTATATTTTGGAGATTAATCCTTTATCAGTTGCTTCATTTGCTATTATTTTCTCCCATTCTGAAGGCTGTCTTGTCACCTTGCTTATAGTTTCCTTTGCTGTGCAGAAGCTTTTGATTTTAATTAGGTCCCATTTGTTTATTTTTGCTTTTATTTCCAGTATTCTGGGATGTGGGTCTTGGAGGATCCTGCTGTGATTTATGTCGGAGAGTGTTTTGCCTATGTTCTCCTCTAGGAGTTTTATAGAATCTGGTCTTACATTTAGCTCTCTAATCCATTTTGAGTTTATTTTGGTGTATGGTGTTAGGAAGGGTTCTAGTTTCATTCTTTTACAAGTGGCTGACCAGTTTTCCCAGCACCACCTGTTAAAGAGACTGTCTTTTCTCCATTTTATATTCTTGCCTCCTTTGTCAAAGATAAGGTGTCCGTAGGTGTGTGGATTTATCTCTGGGCTTTCTATTTTGTTTCATTGATCTATATTTCTGTCTTTATGCCAGTACCATACTGTCTTCATGACTGTGGCTTTGTAGTAGAGCCTGAAGTCCGGCAGGTTAATTCCCCCAGTTCCATTCTTCTTCCTCAAGATTGTTTTGGCTATTCGAGGTTTTTTTGTATTTCCATAAAAATTGTGAGATTATTTGTTCTAGTTCTGTGAAAAATATCGTTGGTAGCTTCATAGGGATTGCATTGAATGTATAAATTACGTTGGGTAGTATACTCATTTTTACACTATTTATTCTTCCAATCCATGAACGTGGTATATTTCTCCATCTATGAGTGTCCTCTTTGATTACTTTCACTAGTGTTTTATAGTTTTCTATGTACAAGTCTTTTGTTTCCTTAGGTAGACATATTCCTAAGTATTTAATTCTTTACGTTGCAACAGTGAATGGAATAGTTTCCTTAATTTCTCTTTCTATTTTCTCATTGTTAGTGTATAGGAATGCAAGGGATTTCTGTGTGTTGATCTTATATCCTGCAACTTTACTGTAATCATTGATTAGCTCTAGTAGTTTTCTGGTAGAGTCTTTAGGGTTTTCTGTGTAGAGGATCATGTCATCAGTGAACAGTGAAAGCTTTACTTCTTCTTTTCCAATTTGTATTCCTTTTATGTCTTTTTCTGCTCTGATTGCTGTGGCCAAAACTTCCAGAACTATGTTGAATAGTAGTGGTGAGAGTGGGCACCCTTGTCTTGTTCCTGACTTTAGGGGAAATGCTTTCAGTTTTTCACCATTGAGGATAATGTTTGCTGTGGGTTTGTCATATATAGCTTTTATCATGTTGAGATATGTAGCTTCTATTCCCACTTTCTGGAGGGTTTTTATCATAAATGGATATTGAATTTTGTCGAAGGCTTTCTGTGCATCTATTGAGATAATCATATGATTTTTATTTTTCAGTTTGTTAATGTGGTGTATTCAGTGAATTAAAATGGACTGGAATGGGTGAATTTAATTCAGATGACCATTATATATACTACTGTGGGCAGGAATCCCTTAGAAGAAATGGAGTAGCCATCATGGTCAACAAAAGAGTCCGAAATGCAGTACTTGGATGCAATCTTAAAAACGACAGAATGATTTCTGTTCATTTCCAAGGCAAACCATTCAATATTACAGTAATCCAGGCCTATGCCCCAACCAGTAACGCTGAAGAAGCCAAAGTTGAATGGTTGTATGAAGACCTACAAGACCTTTTAGAAGGAGCACCCAAAAAAGATGTCCTTTTCATTATAGGGGACTGGAATGCAAAAAGTAGGAAGTCAAGAAACACCTGGAGTAACAGGCAAATTTGGCCTTGGAGCACGGAATGAAGCAGGGCAAAGGCTAATAGAGTTTTGTCAAGAGAACGCACTGGTCATAGCAAACACCCTCTTCCAACAACACAAGAGAAGACTCTACACAGGGACATCACCAGATGGTCAACACCAAAATCAAATTGATTAGATTCTTTGCAGCCAAAGATGGAGAAGCTCTATAGAGTTAGCAAAAACAAGACCAGGAGCTGACTGTGGCTCAGATCATGAACTCCTTATTGCCAAATTCAGACTTAAATTGAAGAAAGTAGGGAAAACCACTAGACCATTCAGATATGACCTAAATCAAATCCCTTATGATTATACAGTGGAAGTGAGGAATAGATTTAAGGGACTAGATCTGATAGATAGAGTGCCTGATGAACTCTGGACGGAGGTTCGTGACATTGTACAGGAGACAGGGACCAAGACCATCCCCATGGAAAAGAAATGCAAAAAAGCAAAATGGGTGTCTGAGGAGGCCTTACAAATAGCTGTGAAAAGAAGAGAGGAGAAAAGCAAAGGAGAAAAGGAAAGATATAAGCATCTGAATGCAGAGTTCCAAAGAATAGCAAGGAGAGACAAGAAAGCCTTCCTCAACGATCAATGCAAAGAAATGGAGGAAAAAAACAGAATAGGAAAAACAAGAGATCTCTTCAAGAAAATTAGAGATTCCGAGGGAACATTTCATGCAAAGATGGGCTCGATAAAGGACAGAAATGGTATGGACCTAACAGAAGCAGAAGATATTAAGAAGAGGTGGCAGGAATGCACAGAAGAACTGTACGAAAAAGATCTTCACGACCAAGATAGTCACAATAACATGATCACTGACCTAGAGCCAGACATCTTAGAATGTGAAGTCAAGTGGGCCTTAGAAAGCATCACTACGAACAAAGCTAGTGGTGGTGATGGAATTCCAGTTGAGCTATTTCAAATCTTGAAAGATGATGCTGTGAAAGTGCTGCACTCAATATGCCAGCAAATGTGGAAAATTCAGCAGAGGCCACAGGACTGGAAAATGTCAGTCTTCATTCCAATCCCAAAGAAAGGCAATGCCAAAGAATGCTCAAACTACCGCACAATTGCACTCATCTCACACACTAGTAAAGTCACGCTCAAAATTCTCCAAGCCAGGCTTCAGCAATATGTGAACTGTGAACTCCTAGATGTTCAAGCAGGTTTTAGAAAAGGCAGAGGCACCAGAGATCAAATTGCCAACATCCGCTGGATCATGGAGAAAGCAAGAGAGTTCCAGAATAGCATCTATTTCTGCTTCATTGACTATGCCAAAGCCTTTGACTGTGTGGATCACAGTAAACTGTGGAAAATTCTGAAACAGATGGGAATACCAGACCACCTGACCTGCCTCTTGAGAAACCTGTATGCAAGTCAGGAAGCAACAGTGAGAACTATACATGGAACAACAGACTGTTTCCAAATAGGAAAAGGAGTGCGTCAAGGCTGTATATTGTCACCTTGCTTATTTAACTTATATGCAGAGTACATCATGAGGAATGCTGGGCTGGAAGAAGCAGAAGCTGGAATCAAGATTTCTGGGAGAAATATCAATAATCTCAGATATGCAGATGACACCACCCTGATGGCAGAAAGTGAAGAGGAACTCAAAAGCCTCTTGATGAAAGTGAAAGAGGAGAGTGAAAAGGTTGGCTTGAAGCTCAACATTCAGAAAACAAAGATCATGGCATCTGGTCCCACCACTTCATGGGAAACATATGGGGAAACAGTGGAAACCGTGTCACACTTTATTTTTCTGGGCTCCAAAATCACTGCAGATGCTGATTGCAGCCATGAAATTAAAATACGCTTACTCCTTGGAAGGAAAGTTATGACCAACCTTGATAATATATTAAAAAGCAGAGACATTACTTTGCCAACCAAGTTCCGTCTAGTCAAGGTGATGGTTTTTACCGTGGTCATGTATGGATGTGAGAGTTGGACTGTGAAGAAAGCTGATCACCAAAGAATTGATGCTTTTGAACTGTGGTGTTGGGAAAGACTCTTGAGAGTCCCTTGTACTGCAAGGGTATCCAACCAGTCCATTCTAAGGGAGATTGATCCTGGGTGTTCATTGGAGGGAATGATGCTGAAGCTGAAACTCCAATACTCTGGCTACCTCATGCAACGAGTTGGCTCACTGGAAAAGACTCTGACGCTGGGAAAGGTTGGGGGTGGGAGGAGAAGGGGACGACCTAGAATGAGATGGCTGGATGGCATCACCAACTCTGTGGACATGAGTTTGAGTGAACTACAGGTGTTGGTGATGGACAGGGAGGCCTGGCGTGCTGTGATTCATGGGGTCGTGGAGAGTCGGACACAACTGAGCTACTGAACTGAACTGAACTGAATGTGGTGTATTACCTTGATTGAATTGCGGATATTGAAAAATCCTCGCATTCCTGGGATAAAGCCCACTTGGTCATGATGTATGATCTTCTTAATGTGTTGTTGGATTCTGATTGCTAGAATTTTGTTAAGGATTTTTGCATCTATGTTCATGAGTGATATTGTACTGTAGTTTTCTTTGTTTGTGGGATCTTTACCAGGTTTTGGGATTAGGGTGATGCTGGCCTCATAGAATGAGTTTGGAAGTTTCCCTTCCTCAGCAATTTTCTGGAACAGTTTGAGTAGAATAGGTGTTAGCTCTTCTCTAAATTTTTGGTAGAATTCAGCTGTGAAGCCGTCTGGACCTGGGCTTTCGTTTGCTGGAAGATTTCTGATTACAGCCTCTAATTCCGTGCTTGTGATTGGTCTGTTCAGATATTCTATTTCTTCCTGGTTCAGTTTTGGAAAGTTGTAATTTTTTCAGAATTTGTCCATTTCTTCCAGGTTATTCATTTTATTGCTATATAATTGCTGATAGTATTCTCTAATAATCCTTTGTATTTCTGTGTTGTCGGTTGTGATCTCTTCCATTTTCATTTCTAATTTTACTGATTTGGTTCTTCTCCCTTTGTTTCTTCATGAGTCTGGCTAGTGGTTTGTCAATTTTATTTACCTTCTCAAAGAACCAGCTTTTGGCTTTGTTGATATTTGCTATGGTCTCTTTTGTTTCTTTTGCATTTATCTCTGCCCTAATTTTTACGATTTCTTTCCTTCTACTGACCCTGGGGTTGTTCATTTCTTCCTTTTCTAGTTTCTTTAGATGTAGAGTTAGGTTATTTAGTTGAATTTTTTCTTGTTTCTTGAGGTGTGCCTGTATTGCTATGAACTTCCCCCTTAGCACTGCTTTTACAGTGTCCCAGAGGTTTTGGGTTGTTGTGTTTTTATTTTCTTTCATTTCTATGCATATTTTGATTTCTCTTTTGATTTCTTCTATGATTTGTTCATTATTCAGCAGCGTGTTGTTCAGCCTCCATATGTTGGCATTTTTAATAGTTTTTCTCCCGTAATTGAGATCTAATCTTACTGCATTGTGGTCAGAAATGAGGCTTGGAATGATTTCAATTTTTTTGAATTTACCAAGGCTAGATTTATGGCCCAGGATGTGATCTATCCTGGAAAATGTTCCGTGTGCGCTTGAGAAAAAGGTGAAATTCGTTGTTTTGGGGTGGAATGTCCTATAGAGATCTATTAGGTCTAACTGGTCTATTGTATCATTTAAAGTTTGTGTTTCCTTGTTAATTTTCTGTTTAGTTGATCTATCCATAGATGTAAGTGGGGTATTAAAGTCTCCCACTATTATTGTGTTATTGTTAATTTCCCCTTTCATACTTGTTAGTAATTGTCTTACA
Organism: Moschus berezovskii; assembly: GCF_049115385.1. Taxonomy (NCBI): domain Eukaryota; kingdom Metazoa; phylum Chordata; class Mammalia; order Artiodactyla; family Moschidae; genus Moschus; species Moschus berezovskii. Next base: position 128,032,394 of record NC_142460.1, on the reverse strand, counting down.
TATTGCGGTGCTCCTATGTTGGGTGCATAAATATTTATAATTGTTATATCTTCTTCTTGGATTGATCCTTTGATCATTATGTAGTTTCCTTCTTTGTCTCTTTTCACAGCCTTTGTTTTAAAATCTATTTTATCTGATATGAGTATTGCTACGTGTCTCTTGTTTTGAGATGGGTCTCTTGTAGACAACATTTATGGGGGTCTTGTTTTTGTATCCATTCAGCCAGCCTTTGTCTTTTGGTTGGGGCATTCAACCCATTTACGTTTAAGGTGATTATTGATAAGTATGATCCCGTTGACATTTTCTTTATTGTTTTGGGTTCAAGTTTATATACCCTTTCTGTGTTTCCTGTCTAGAGAAAATCCTTTAGTATTTGTTGGAGAGCTGGTTTGGTGATGCTGAATTCTCTCAGCTTTTGCTTGTCTGTAAAGCTTTTGATTTCTCTTTCATATTTGAATGAGATCCTTGCTGGGTACAGTAATCTGGGCTGTAGGTTGTTTTCTTTCATCACTTTAAGTATGTCTTGCCATTCCCTCCTGGCCTGAAGAGTTTCTGTTGAAAGATCAGCTATTATCCTTATGGGAATCCCCTTGTGTGTTATTTGCTGCTTTTCCTTTGCTGCTTTTAATATTTGTTCTTTGTGTTTGATCTTTGTTAATTTGATTAATATGTGTCTTGAAGTATTTCGCCTTGGGTTTATCCTGTTGGGAACTCTCTGTGTTTCTTGGACTTGGGTGATTATTTCTTTCCCCATTTTATGGAAGTTTTCAACTATTATCTCATCAAGTATTCTCTCATGGTCTTTCTTTTTGTCTTCTTCTTCTGGGACTCCTATGATTCAAATGTTGGAGTGTTTAACATTGTCCCAGAGGTTTCTAATATTATCCTCATTTCTTTTAATTCATTTTTCTTTTTTCCTCTCTGTTTCATTTATTTCTACAATTCTATCTTCTAGCTCACTTATCCTGTCTTCTGCCTCTGTTATTCTACTGTTTGTTCCCTCCAGAGTGTTTCTGATCTCACCTATTGCATTATTCATTGTATATTGACTCTTTTTTATTTCCTCTAAGTCCTTATTAAACCTTTCTTCCATCTTCTCAATCCTTTTCTCCAGATTATTTATCTGCAACTCCATTTTGCTTTCAAGATTTTGAATCATTTTCACTACCAAAACTCGAAATTCTTTATCAGGTAGATTCCCTATATCTTCCTCTTTTGTTTGTGTTGGTGGGCATTTATCCTGTTCCTTTACTTGCTGGGTATTTCTCTGCCTCTTCATCTTACTTATATTGCTTTGCTTGGGGTGGCCTTTCCCTCTTCAGGCAGTTTGTGGAATTCTCTTTATTATGTAGTTTCCTCGCTGTGTGTGGGGTTGGACGGGTGACTTGTTAAAGTTCCCTGGTTATGGAAGCTTGTGTCAGTGTTCTGGTGGGTGGAGCTGGATTTCTTCTCTCTGGAGTACAATGAAGTGTCCAGTAATGAGTTATGAGATGTCAGTGGGTTTGGAGTGACTTTGGGCAGTCTGTATATTGAAGCTCAAGGCTATTTTCCTGTATTGCTGGAGAATTTGCATGGTATGTCTTGCTCTGGAACTTGTTGACCCTTGGGTGGTGCTTGGTTTTAGTGTAGGTGTGGAGACATTTGATGAGCTCCTATCGATTAATGTTCCCTAGAGTCAGGAGTTCTCTGGTGTTCTCAGGATTTGGGCTTAAGCCTTTTGCCTCTGGTTTTTTGTCTTATTCTTGGAGTAGCCTCTAGACGTCTCTATCTGTCATTTCCAAGGTGGTTCCCTCTGTTTTAGCTTCTGTTTGCTGGGCTCTTCAGTGTCTAATTCCCACCCTGACACTAGGGTGCAGTTGGACACCTCTTAAAGGCTCAGTTGTTCAGTCCTGTTCTAGGAAGGGAGGAACGCTGCAGACAAATATCTCTGGTGTCTGTGGGGAGTGCTCGCAGCGTCTCGGCCACACTGGGTTTGCCCCCGCTCACAGCGCGTGTGCTGTCCCAGTCTACACTGCACAGGCTCTAGGTTACTCTGCCAGGAACTGTCCGAGGCCGGCACTGGGTTGTATGCACTTCCCAGGTCTGAGCGGCTCAAGTTCAGGTTCTCGGATACTCCACAAAGGCGCAGACTTGGTTGAGCCTGCGTTTTGTGCCTTCCCAGGTCCGAGCAGCTCAGGTGACCAGGTGTTTGGTGAGCGTGGTCGCTCTGACTTATTGCCTCCCCAGTCCCTGCCACTCGGTTTTCTGGGTGTACAACCGGCACACCTTCTCAGGCGGATATCGACTGGCCCGAGCCCAAGAAGTCTTGATTAGCAATGAAGCCTGCCTGCAGTTTGGTATTGGATGCCTTTCTGGGGCCACGGTTGCCCCCTCTGGCTCTGGCTGCCCTTCCTGCCTGTCTCAGTGGGGGATGGGGGATGGGCCGACCGCAGCCTGCTCGCTCTGCTCAGCCCTTTGTTCTGTGAGCGGGGCTGGCGGAGTCTTTGGTTAGAGCTTTCCACCTTTTTGTGGGGAAGCTATCCCAGTCTGCTTTGCTATCTCCAGTTCTCTCAGATTGTTCTCACGGCATTCAAGCCCAGTCCTCTCTCTAAGCAGTTCAGCCGGCTCCTCCCTGCCCAGCCTCCGCTTGTTAATGGTGTATGCAAGCGTCTGCGCTGCTTCTCCACTGGGAGTTATCATTTGGCATGTAATCTGTGGGTTTTAAAAAGATCTTAAAAAAAAAAGAGGGTTATGTGGCCCTCTGAGGTTCCAAGGCTCGCCACAGATTCGCCAGTAAGAGTGTTTCCTGGTGTTTGGAAACTTCTCTCTTTTTAAAGCCTCCCTTCCCAGAACAGCTACCGCACAATTGCACTCATCTCACACGCTAGTAAAGTCATGCTCAAAATTCTCCAAGCCAGGCTTCAGCAGTATGTAAACCGTGAACTCCCAGATGTTCAAGCAGGTTTTAGAAAAGGCAGAGGCACCAGAGATCAAATTGCCAACATCCGCTGGATCATGGAGAAAGCAAGAGAGTTCCAGAAAAACATCTATTTCTGCTTCACTGACTATGCCAAAGCCTTTGACTGTGTGGATCACAATAAACTGTGGAATATTCTGAAAGAGATGGGAATCCCAGACCACCTGACCTGCCTCTTGAGAAACCTGTATGCAGGTCAGGAAGCAACAGTTAGAACTGGACATGGAACAACAGACTGTATGCAGGTCAGGAAGCAACAGTTAGAACTGGACATGGAACAACAGATCCAAATAGGAAAAGGGGTACGTCAAGGTTGTATATTGTCACCTTGCTTATTTAACTTATATGCAGAGTACATCATGAGGAACGCTGTCCTGGAAGAAGCACAAGCTGGAATCAAGATTGCTGGGAGAAATATCAATAATCTCAGATATGCAGATGACACCACCCTTATGGCAGAAAGTGAAGAGGAACTCAAAAGCCTCTTGATGAAAGTGAAAGAGGAGAGTGAAAAGTTGGCTTGAAGCTCAACATTCAGAAAACAAAGATCATGGCATCTGGTCGCATCACTTCATGGGAAATAGATGGAAAAACAGTTGAAACAGTGTCAGACTTTATTTTTTTGGGCTCCAAAATCACTGCAGATGCTGATTGCAGCCATGAAATTAAAAGACGCTTACTCCTTGGAAGGAAAGTTATAACCAACCTTGATAGTATATTAAAAAGCAGAGACATTACTTTGCCAACCAAGGTCTGTCTAGTCAAGGCAATGGTTTTTCCCGTGGTCATGTATGGATGTGAGAGTTGTACTGTGAAGAAAGCTGATCGCCGAAGAATTGATGCTTTTGAACTGTGGTGTTGGAGAAGACTCTTGAGAGTCCCTTATACTGCAAAGAGATCCAACCAGTCCATTCTAAAGGAGATCAGTCCTGGGTGTTCATTGGAGGGACTGATGCTAAAGCTGAAACTGCAATACTTTGGCCACCTCATGCGACGAGTTGACTCACTGGAAAAGACTCTGATGCTTCGAAAGGTTGGGGGCGGGAGGAGAAGGGGACGACGGAGAATGAGATGGCTGGATGGCATCACCGACTCTGTGGACATGAGTTTGAGTGTACTCAGGGAGTTGGTGATGGACAGGGAGGCCTGGCGTGCTGTGATTCATGGGGTCACGGAGAGTCGGACACGACTGAGCGACTGAACTGAACTGAATTCCCAGGGAAGAGCTCCGTCCTTACTTCTTTTGTCTCTCTTTTTATCTTTTATGTTTTTTCCTACCTCCTTTTGAAGACAATGGGCTGCTTTTCTGGGTGCCTGATGTCCTCTGCCAGCATTCAGAAGTTGTTTTGTGGACTTACTCCACGTTCAAATGTTCTTTTGATGAATTTGTGGGGGAGAGAGTGGTCTCGCCGTCCTATTCCTCCACCTTCTTGTTCCTTCCAGAACTGACTCTTTTGAAAAGACCCTGATGCTAGGAAAGTTTGAAGGCAGGAGGAGAAGGGGATGACAGAAAATGAGATGGTTGGATGGCATCACCGACTCAATGGACATGAATTTGAGTAGGCTCCCGGAGTTGGTGGTGGACAATGAAGCCTTGAGTGTTGCAGTCTGTGGGGTCTCAACGAGTCAGACATGACTGAGCAACTCAACTGAACTGAACAGTGTTATCCCCATGTAGACCAGCACAATTGTTGGTCTTATACCCCTAAAATAAACAAAATGGCAGATTATCATTAGAGGAAGTACAGCACTCATGTGTGGGTCCTAGAAAATGTGGGGTTGAGGGAAAGAGAGTGAAAGAGAATGAGAATTTCACATATTATCAGAATAATCTTAGCAGATATAATTTAATGAAATGATGTTGCTAAAAGCAACTAATAACATAAGAAAACTTAATAAAGCCACAGAAAGAGATGTGAACATAATATACAAATTGCTTTCTGGAATGTAAAATTTGATTTTCAAATTAGGAAACCCAGGAGATAAAATGAAGAGTATATTTTCTCTTGAAATTTTGAATATGTGGCCTTGAGAAGAACTAGGGTAATTATCTCAAAGCACAGAGGTAAAATACAGTGACAGAAATGTGAGGAAAAAGATGAGAGAATTTGAAGATCCAGAATGGTTAATTTGGAAATAACTTGCTATAGAAGGAGAAATTGGAAGAATTGAGTTTGAGACAATAGTTAAAATATAATAAAATAAAAATTTAGCAGACTGGGGAAAGCAGGTGAAAATGTACACTGAAGCTTAGGCAAGCTTGATTAGAAAAGCAATAAAAAGTCATATCCTGAAGTAACATTAAATTATATAAATAACAAAAATCATACTAGTTCCACACTAAAATAATACAATTTAAAAGGGAGAAGACGAGATCGGGCGCGTTCAGGATGGTATGGCCGTCGATGCAAATGATAACCCTGTATACGAGACAGCAAAAGAGACACAGATGTATAGAACAGTCTTTGGGACTCTGTGGGAGAGGGTGAGGGTGGGATGATTTGGGAGAATGGCATTGAAACATGTATGTTGTCATATGTGAAACAAATCACCAGTTCAGGGTCGATGCATGTTACAGGATGCTCGGGGCTGGTGTGCGAGGATGACCCAGAGGGAGGATAAAGGGAGGAGGGAGGTGCGAGGGGGGTTCAGGAGGGGGCACTCATGTACACCCGGGGCGGATTCATGTCAATGATGGCAAAACCAACCAATATAATATTGTAAACTAATTAGCCTCCAATAAAAAAATAAATCAAAAAAATTAAAAAAATAAAAAATCATACCAACCTTGGCAGTGTAAAACCACACACACACAAAAAAATTTTCCCATGTTTTCTTTTGAAAAAAAAAAGAAAAGGGGAAGAAATGATTAAAGCTAGTCTTGGAGCTTACATCTCTATCACATTTGGATTATTGAAAATATAACAAATAACAGCCAAGAAAACATTTCACTGTTCAGTTCAGTTCAGTTCAGTCGCTCAGTCGTCTCTGACTCTTTGTGACCCCATGAATCGCAGCATGCCATGTCCATCACCAGTTCCCGGAGTCCACCCAAACCCATGTCCATTGAGTCGAGATGCCATCCATCCATCTCATCCTCTGTCGTCCCTTTCTTCTCCTGCCCTCAATCTTTCCCAGCATCAGGGTGTTTTCCAATGAGTCAGCTCTTCGTATCAGGTGGCCAAAGTAATGGAGTTTCAGCTTCAACATCAGTCCTTCCAATGAACACTTAGGACTGATCTCCTTTAGGATGGACTGGTTGGATCTTCTTGCAGTCCAAGGAATTCCCAATATTCTTCTCCAACAACACAGTTCAAAAGCATCAATTCTTCTGCACTTAGCTTTCTTTATAGTCCAACTCTCACATCCATACATGACCACTGGAAAAACCACAGCCTTGACTGGATGGACCTTTGTTGGCAAAGTAATGTCTCTGCTTTTTAATATGCTGCCTAGGTTGGTCATAATTTTCCTTCCAAAGAATAAGTGTCTTTTAATTTCATGGCTTCAGTCACCATTTGCAGTGATTTTGGAGCCCAGAAAAATAAAGTTAGACACTGTTTCCACTGTTTCCCCATCTATTTCCCATGAAATGATGGGACCGGATGCCATGATCTTAGTTTTCTGAATGTTGAGCTCCAAGCCAACCTTTTAACTCTCCTCTTTCACTTTTATCAAGCGGCTCTTTAGTTTTTCTTCACTTTCTGCCATAAGGGTGGTGTCATCTGCATATCTGAGGTTATTGATATTTCTCCCGGCAATCTTCATTCCAGCTTGTGCTTCCTCCAGCCTAGCGTTTCCCATGATGTACTCTGCGTCTAAGTTAAATTAGGATGACTGTATACAGCCTTGATGTACTCATTTTCCTATTTGGAACCAGTCTGTTGTTCCATGTCCAATTCTAACTGTTGCTTCCTGATCTGCATACAGGTTTCTCAAGAGGCAGGTCAGGTGGTCTGGTATTCCCATCTCTTTCAGAATCTTCCATAGTTTATTTTGATCCACATAGTCAAGGTTTTGGCATAGTTGTTAAGGCAGAAATAGATGTTTTTCTGGAGCTCTCTTGCTTTTTCCATGATCCAGCAGATGTTGGTAATTTGATCTCCGGTCCTTTGCCTTTTCTAAAACCAGCTCAAACATCTGGAAGTTCATGGTCCACATATTGCTGAAGCCTGGCTTGGAGAATTTTAAGCATTACTTTACTAACATGTGAGATGAGTGCAATTGTGCAGTAGTCTCACATTCTTTGGCTTTCGTTCTGTACATATATATGAATCAGTTCAGTTCAGTTCATTTTAGACGCTCAGTCGTGTCTGACTCTTTGCGACCCAATGAATCACAGCATCCCAGGCCTCCCTGTCCATCACCAAGTCCCAGAGTTCACTCAAACTCATGTCCGTTGAGTCAGTGATGCCATCCAGGCATCTCATTCTCTGTCATCCCTTTCTCCTGCCCCCAATCCCTCCCAGCATCACATATATATTTGCAGATATACAAGAATTCAGAGAATATATAAATATTCAGTTTTCTAAACTGAGATCTAACGAAGGGAAAAAATAGAATGCAGGTCTCAATATAGGAAAATAATTGATTGGAAGAAAAAATCATGAACACTTGTGAATTCATATATTCAAAATTAGAATCTTAGACAAAATCATTCTAAATTCTTGTATTACTAGTTAGGATGAAGCAGCGAGGAAATGGCTTCCCTTTTGGCTCAGACAGTAAAGAATCTGTCTTCAGTGCGGGAGACCTGGCTTCAATCCCTCAAGAAGATGCCTTGGAAATGGGAATTTCTACCCACTCCAGTATTCTTTCCTAGAGAACTTCATGGATAAAGGAGCCTGGCAGGGTACAGTCCATGGGGTTGCAAAGAGTCAAACATGACTGAGTTATTAACACATACACGGTGAGGAAATAGATTATCTTGGTGTTTGACATGATTAATATCATGTAACAGATTTTAGTTAATAGTAGAGAAGTAAAATTTTATTTTGAGCCTCATCAAGAGGAACATAGTTAATCTGGTTAGAGGCCTGTAGGTTGTGTACTTGCACTGTGACATTTCATTTCATCTAAGGGGTCAAACTTCATATTGTAGATAGAAATGCATTTTATTCCAATTTAATTAACAGATGTAATTACGTAGATTTAACAGATGCAATTAAAGCTATTATTCTAACAGAATCTTTATACTGTGGTAATTATAGTGATTGGAGGTATAGTCTTGAAGCAGAATCATTTTTCTATTAACAGAATGGGGTCAAATATGTTAACAGTGTGTTTTGGTGCATTAACTGAGTTATCAGAGGTGCTTTATTGAAATTCTTGAAACTTTCTTTTCTCCTGAAAACTTTCACTAATCTTTGATTCTCTTCCCCTTTCCATAGTTTTTTGAGTAACCAATTCCTTGCCTTAAATGAATCCTTCTTGAGAATGTCTATAGTGTAATGTTTGTCCAACTGGTAATTGACTGATGCAGTTGTTTTGAGAATCTTTATATATTTTGCTCACGTGTTTGTTAGTTTTTGTTGCTATATCTAGCATGATACTGTATGATTTGATGTAATATGTGGTCCATATTACAGATTTGAAAAGTGGACATTATATTCTCTAGTTTTAGGAATGAAAAATATACATGTTAGAGAAGTTAAGTACATTTCCAAAACCAACTGGAACCTTATAAGCCAGGAATTGAACCTATATTTTTGTGACTTAAAATCTTTTGCACTTTAAATATGTCTTGCTTCTTTTTATAATAGGGCATACACAAAAGCTAGATTTTAAAAGAAATCTCTTTAAGATCATTCTAAGATCACTTTCCCAAGTACAAACTTATATTACTAGCACTGATTATTTCAAGTTCTTTTAGATAACCTTTATGTAGCCTTATCAAATCACTCATTTTCTTGGCATATCTGTTGTGGTAAAACTGCTAGTGGCATTAGATAGTTAGTACTTCTTTAATGTAACATATTGTAAATGGAGTTATGGTGACAAAAAGACGTGGTAGCAAACTAATTAGTGCAAAGAAATTAATTCCTGCTCAATAAATATTTAAGAAGAAATAAAATTTAGCTCTCAAAAATTGAAGTGGCATAATATTCAGCCAAATGAAATACTGAATATATATTAGTAGGTAGGGGGTGGACTTATTTGAACAGCTAGAAGCCAGATGTTTCTATTTTGACAGTTACAAGTTGAGACAATTCTTTAAGTGTAAACTTGCTGAAGTTCCCTTAAAAATTTATTAAAATCTTACATGAGGTAAGATGTGTCAGGAGTCTTTTCAGTTCAGTTCAGTTCAATTGCTCAGTCGTGTCTGACTCTTTGTGACCCCCATGAATCACAGCACGCCAGACCTCCCTGTCCATCATCAAATCCCGGAGTTCACTCAAACTCATGTCCATCAAATCGGTGATGCCATCCAGCCATCTCATTCTCTGTCGTCCTCTTCTCGTCCTGCCCCCAATCCTTCCCAGCATCAGAGTCTTTTCCAGTGAGTCAGCTCATCGCATGAGGTGGCCAAAGTATTGGAGTTTCAGCTACTCATGATTTTAAACAAGCACATTTATTTAACAAATATTTAGATATCATATACTGTATTCCAAGCACTCTTCTAAATGTTTAAAATATTAACTCAATTAATTTTGTAAAAACTCTGAGAGGGATGTACTATTATTATCTTTTTTTGCACATGAGGGAGTTGAGACACAGAAAGTTTAAAGTCACATATTTAATAAGTGCCAGAGCCAGGATTAGAGCACAACAATATCATTCCAACAAAAATGCTATACTGATTCTCCATGTGGAGCAAAAAATTCACTGAGGTGAAAAATGTGCTAAGTAGGTCACTGTTGGATAGAACTTGCATCCAAGGTAATGGGAAGGGTCACTTCTGGGATTAGAGAAAAGTAGGGGGGAAAGGTTCTCAAAGAATAGAGATGCTGGGCTGAAAAAAAAAATGAAAAAACAAAAGACAACATATGTCCACTAAAACAAAGGAGGGATATGGAAAGATAGTTATTATAATTTAAGTATCATATTGAATTAATTGTATATGACATAGAAGCTAAATATTGAATGTTAATATTAAAAATACAGTGAAAATGTATATATTGCTATGATTCCTAGATTATAATGGAAGATAATCAAGCCAAATGAATCTATGCTTATATTATGACAATCTAAATTTAATTGTGATGTCAGATAAATAGAAAAATGATTCCCAATATAAACTATTTCTGCTTTTTAATGATGCTCTTTCCTTCATTTAATTACATATCTCATAGTCTTTGACTTTTCTTCCTGAGCTAGTAGTAGAAGAGAACTTTTACTGAGAAGACTTTGGACAACTTATTCCATTCTGATGGATACTTCCAATCTCATGCTGCATGAGATGGTTTCATAATCTAATTTGATTATTTTTCTTGAATTATAAAAAGTGGGGTGCCATAGTAGAAGCCATGTGCATTTAAAAAATTTCTGTAACACAGTGTCTTTTCCTGAACTCAGAATATTTTCATTCATTGCGCTATTTCATCAGCTCCCATCTCTCTTTGCTGTGGTGAAAGTGAATGGCTTATCCTCCTGTCACTTCCTTGGGTGAAGGCAATGGTGGTGTGTGTGCTCCAGGTGTCAGTGTACCCATTGCAGAAATCCATGTTCACAGGCTTTGTGGGCATGTCCTCTTTCCTTCACCTACCTTTCCTGTCCATGTCACACTCAGGTGTCTCAGTGTTGGGTGCAGTAAATGAAGGCTATGTTTCATTCCTTTGCAAACTACTGCTGGAGTTTATACACTAAAAATCATAATGATCACTTTTCCTATCCCCAAAGTTCTAAAATTTTAGTCGAGTTTTTTTGTAATGTGGCTTCATGTTGAAGACATTTTGTTGTTCATTGTTTCAAGGGTTCACAAAAATTAAATCATGAATTGTTTTCTTCTCAGGCTATTTGAGAAGCTCTCTTGGGGTAAGTGGGTAGTAAAATATAAAATAAAATGCAAATGAAGTAAGAATGTTATTTTTCAACTAGACTGATTCAAATTACTCATATATAATTATAGAAATTTGCTATGTTTTAAAACTAGATTGGCCTGAGTTAATATCCCAGATTTACCATTTACTTATGAGATCCTCAGTCTCTTCATCGGCAAAGCAGGGATAATAGTACTTGTACTCTCATATTAGAGGGTTAAATGAAGCTTTAGATACCAGTCACCATAGCAAATAATACTAAAAACTAGTTAGCTAGTGAATGGCAATTATTTTTACACTCTTTGCAATTGCAGTTTTAAAAACTTTATTGACTGATACTTTATCTTCTTCTTCAGTGTATACTCCCATCATACACCCCTCTAGCCTTTTCATATATTATTTAATTTTGACCCACTGGACTATTTGGGGTCCTCTAGACATGCAACTTATATTCAGTTATATTATCACCTATGTCTGAAAGGCCTATTCTTTAGCCCATTCTCTACCTTTTCTCACACTTGAAGCCTTCCACATCCCCAGGGTGAAAGACCAGACTGTCTTTCTCATAGAGTCTTGGCAATAAACTCTGGCTTTAATTTCTCCATACTACTGCTGTATTTTGTGTTTAATGATACTGTATTAAGAGTTTTCCAGAGAAATAGAATCCAATAGGAGATTGTGTATGTGTGTGTGTACTTTAAAGTAAGCTCAAGTAATTATAGAGGATAAGAAGTCTCATGATATGCCATCTGCAAGTTGGAGACCTGGGAAAACAGTATTGTAATTTAATCTGAGCCTAAAGGCCTCATGACGAGTGTTACTAATGATGTAAATCCTAGTCTGAGGACAAGAGACAGGCAGCGAATGTCCCAGCTCAGTCATTCAGGCAGAACCTGATGGGTCCAGAACTCCGTCTTCTCATGCTTTTTTAAATTCAAGCCCCAGTGTATTGAATGGTATCCACCCACTTGGGGAAGGCCATCTGCTTTACTGAGTTAATCAATCCAAATGCTAATATTATTCAGAAATACCATCACAGACACACCATCCAGAATTATGTTTACAAATATCTAGGCACCCTATGATGCAATTAGCTTGACACATAAAATTAACCATCACATATATCAGTAGAATTTAATGTATGAATCTTCCAATTCAACTTAGCTAAATGCATTTTACCAAGAACTTAGAGTAGAAGGAAATTTTCTTTTTCTTTTTTAAACAGCTAGCCAGTAGATGGAGAGGCCCACTTTATAAATTAATAAAGTGTCCCAGTATAAGGGCCAGACCTCTATCATCTGCAACAAAGTTGGAAACCAAATAAATATAATGCCCTTGGTGTATCTAGCTTGGATTATAATACTATACAGGAAGTTAACTGAGAAGGGATGTAATCAAGTATTTACTTAGATGATATGTTGTAAACATATAAAATATATGTATGAAGAAATTAGATTTGTGAATGATAGCCTGTCAGAGGAAACATAAATAACCATGTCCTGCCACAAAGTATCTCAAAATTCCATTATTTAAAGACACTTTTGAGTGGATCAGGGTGAGACTAGATTGAGTGTTTCTAATGCCTTTTTCTAGCTGTGGAATTTTTCATTCAAATGAAATATTTTATAGATGAGTGAACAAAATGATTAAATCAAAGCCTATTCTGACATGTGGGTTCTCTCATCTTCTGGTCTTTGGTGGTGACTTTCAGGAACTCTCTGGATAAATATCTTCTATATCACCATTCTTTAAGTTTCTAAGCCCTTTTAAAAACCAAAATGATTAAAGATTTATCATACCAGATTGATCAAAGTGGAGAACTGACATAAGATGAGCCCATTTGGGGACTGTTCTGAGTAAACTTGTTTTCTAGCAGTTTTGTCCCACAGTCACATCGTGTCTTTAGTTCTTAAGGCTAAGGACACAGATATTAGAGTCAGCAGAAAGGATTTCATTAAAAGACCATGGGACAGTGATATCCACCATTTGCAAGGTGAAAAAGCTAAGTAAACTGGTTCAAGAGTGAGGAGAGAATGGAGCAAATGCACATAAACTCAGGCTGAGGAGACAGGCACTATGTGGACTCTCCCTTTTGGAGGGTGCGAGTTCCTCACTTCCCAATCAAGTTCCTTTTCTTTAAGTTCAATTTGCAGTGTCCTGGCAATTCCATACTTTGGACTATTTTCAGTACCTACTTTCACACAAAAATCTTACTTTTCATTTCATCAAAGTTTAGTGGAATTTTTGTTTCTGTAGTCCAAAAATTCTGTATTATTGAAAGGAAAATTTTTGAGCTAAGTGTGATTATTAAACAATGGGGTATAGAAAATTTGCAAGACAGGTTAAAATGTGGTGGCTGGGAAGAAGGCATTTAGAATCCTTCACCTAGGAAGAGAGCTATCAGTTCATGAATTCATGACAGAAAAAGAGTTCACACAAACTTTCAGAATCTAGAACATACAACTACTTAGGGAGGAGAATTGAGAATTTAGAGAAAGGTCAGGTTGATTATATTTATTTTTATTTATTGGTTATCCCTTATAACTCTAAGAAAGTTGGAAACACAAATATACTCCTGTTTGCAGTGTCTGGCTGGAGCCAGATGATGAAAAGTGAAACTAATGATATTGTTGATATAAATATATTATTATGTTTTGGAAATTGCTATATGAAGCCCTTTCTCCTTGTTCCTGGCACTGTGGAACCACTGGGATTTAATACAAAATGTCATCTGAAGCTGGTATCCCAAGTGTATTGTGTTTTAGATTAAATTAGTGCTTTTGCTGGGCTTTCCTGGTGGTTCAGATGGTAAAGAAACTGCCTGCAATGAGGGAGAGCTGGCATCAATCCCTGGGTTGGGAAGCTCCCCTGGAGGAGAGCATGACAACCCACTCCAGTATTCTTGCCTGGAGAATCCTATGGGTAGAGGAGCCTGGCAGGCTGCAGTCCATGGGATCGCAAAAAGTCGGACACTACTGAGCGACTAAGCACAGTATTTCCATTGTAAAAAAAGAAATAAAAGAAATTGTTAATTGCAGTTGAGTATCTTGCATGAGCAGGATTTCTTGTGTTGTTGGGAATCTCTTCTTAGGGAAGTCTGGGGAGGACCTATGTGTGTGGGAAGACAGGCTTCAAATTCAAAGACCCGGTCATCTCTAGTCAGCTGAGGCTGTTATTAAATTTTGATTAACCGGATGCTCTGATACAGGTCATGCCAGGAAATACATATCTGGGTTTGGCTTTCAATGCATTTAATTCCCAAGAATGAAAATAGAAGCAAATTGTATAAGAATCTTATCTGTGGAAAATTGTCTTGAACGGGGACATGTGCCTGACACAAGATGCTATAGGAGTGAGTGTCTGACAGTCAGGTGATGCCTGGCACTGAGATGGAACACCTGGGATGATGTACAGATGCTGTAGCTGTAGGACCCTGCAAAGCAGATGCTTTCTGTTTCCTTTCTCAAAGCTGATTCTTGGGGACAATGGAAGGAGTCCACCCTCCTGCCTCAGCTGACTAAAGAGAGACTCATTTGGAGACTACACTAAACTCATCAGATTATCTACCATTAAAATAATTATACTCAAATACTGTGACCATTTAATAGTTAGTGTGTTCCTGAGAAGACCTGTAGATTTTGTGCTGGAATGACAGTGCTGAGATGCATGCCAGCTGACCAGGCAGAGAGACTCTTGAATGGTTAGGAGAGTGGAGCAGATTTACTGAGAAAATCAAAGGGGGAACCAGGACCTCCTTCTTGTCAAACGTAATCCTTGGTTGGTCTTGCAACATTCCTTTTCCAGGCCCCAGGAAACCTGACTATCCTTTGAATTCTGTGATATCTTCAATCAGGCCCTAGAATCTCCTTTTCAGTTAGGCTCAGTTGAAAGGAATTCTATACCTTGCATTTCAAAGAGACTTGGATAGAAGAGTTGAATTCATGGCTACATTTTTTCTTTTTTTAAAAAATGGCACATTATATTAGTTATATAACATATATGTTATAACATAATGTAACATAATGATTCGATGCTTTTATGTATTGCAAAATGATCACCAACAATAAGTCTAGTTATGATTTACCACTACAAAGTTATGGAACTTTTGTTTTGGTAATTAGATCTTTTAAAATTTGGACTTATTCTCTTAGCAGTTTTCAAATATGCAACTCAGTATGCTTAACTCTAGTTGCTATGCTGTATATTTTATCCCCAAGGCTTATTTATTTTATAACTGAAAGTTTGTATCTTTGGCCTCCTTTCACCTATTTTTCCTCTCCCTAACCCCCATCTCTGGCAATCATCAATTTCTCTATCAATGAGCTTGCTTTTTTTTATGTTTTAGATTCCACATATAGGTTGTGTCATACAGTATTTGACTTTCTCTGTGTGACTTATTTCATTTTGCACAGTGCTTTCAAGTTCCAGCTGTGTTGCTGCTAATGGCAAATTTTCATTAGTTTTTATGGCTGAATAATGTTCCATTGTGTGAGTATACACACACACCACTTTACCCATTCATTTGTTGATGGGAACTTTGGTTGTTTCCATATCATGGTTATTATAAATAATGCTACAGTGAACATGGGTGTACATACATCTTTGGGAGTTAGTGTTTTCCTTTTCTTCAAATAAATACCCAGAAGTGAAACTGCTGGATCATACAGTAGGTCTATTTTTAATTTTTTAAGGAACCTCCATGCTGTTTTCCATAGTATCTGCATAAATTTACATTCCCATCAAGGGTGTACCAGGGTTCCTTTTCCTTCACATTCTTGCCAGCACTTGTTATTTTTTTGTCTTTTGGATAATAGGTGTGAGATGATGTTTCATTTTTTTAAATTTTTTTATTGGAGGCTAATTACTTTACATTAATATATTGGTTGGTTTTGCCATACATTGACATGAATCCGCCCCAGGTGTAAACGTGTTCCCCTTCTTAAACCCCCCTCCCACCTCCCTCCTCCCCATATCTTCCCTCCGGGTCATCCCCGTGCATCAGCCCCGAGCATCCTGTATCATGCGTCGAACCTGGACTGGTGATTCGTTTCACATATGATAATATACATGCTTCAGTGCCATTCTCCCAAATCATCCCACCCTCACCCTCTCCCACAGAGTCCCAAAGACTGTTCTATACACCTGTGTCTCTTTTGTTGTCTCATATACAGGAGCCTGGTAGGCTGCAGTCCATGGGGTCGCTAAAGGTCGGACACTACTGAGCGACTTCACTTTCACTTTTCACTTTCACACATTGGAGAAGGAAATGGCAACCCACTCCAGTGTTCTTGCCTGGAGAATCCCGGGGAAGGGGGAGCCTGGTGGGCTTCCATCTATGGGGTCACACAGAGTCGGACACGGCTGAAGTGATTTAGCAGCAGCAGCAGCAGCATACAGAGTTAAGGTTA
Source organism: Moschus berezovskii (assembly GCF_049115385.1). Lineage (NCBI taxonomy): Eukaryota > Metazoa > Chordata > Mammalia > Artiodactyla > Moschidae > Moschus > Moschus berezovskii. The sequence continues at coordinate 128,016,051 of NC_142460.1, read as the reverse complement.
CCATCTTTATAAATTCTGTATATATGCATTAGTATATTGTATTGGTGTTTTTCTTTCTGGCTTACTTCAATCTGTATAATAGGCTCCAGTTTCATCCACCTCATTAGAACTGATTCAAATGTATTCTTTTTAATTGCTGAGTAATACTCCATTGTGTATATGTACCAAAGCTTTCTTATCCATTCATCTGCAGATGGACATCTAGGTTGCTTCCATGTCCTGGCTATTATAAACAGTGCTGCAATGAACATTGCAGTGCATGTGTTTCTTTCAATTCTGGTTTCCTCGGTGTGTATGCCCAGGAGTGCGATTGCTTGATCATATGGCAGTTCTATTTCCAGTTTTTTGAAGAATCTCCTCACTGTTCTCCATAGTGGATGTACTAGTTTGCATTCCCACCAACAGTGTAAGAGGGTTCCCTTCTCTCCACACCCTCTCCAGCATTTATTGCATGTAGACTTTTGGATAGCAGCCATTCTGACTGGTGTGAAATGGTATCTCATTGTGGTTTTGATTTGCATTTCTCTGATTATGAGGGATGTTGAGCATTTTTTCATGTGTTTGTTAGCCATCTGTATGTCTTCTTTGGAGAAATGTCTGTTTAGTTCTTTGGCCCATTTTTTGATTGGGTCGTTTATTTTTCTGGAATTGAGCTGAAGGAACTGCTTGTATATTTTTGGGATTAATTATTTGTCAGTTGTTTCATTTGCTATTATTTTCTCCCATTCTGAAGGCTCTCTTTTCACCTTGCTTATATAGATCAACGGAACAAAATAGAAAGCCCAGATATAAATCCACGCACCTATGGACACCTTTGATAAAGGAGGCAAGAATATAAAATGGAGAAAAGACAGTCTCTTTAACAAGTGGTGCTGGGAAAACTGGTCAGCCACTTGTAAAAGAATGGAACTAGAACACTCCCTAACACCATACACAAAAATAAACTCAAAATGGATAAGAGAGCTAAATGTAAGACCAGAAACTATAAAACTCCTAGAGGAGAACATAGGCAAAACACTCTCTGAAATAAAACATAGCAGGATCCTCCAAGACCCACCTCCCAAAATATTGGAAATAAAAGCAAAAATAAACAAATGGGACCTAATTAAAATCATTATTATTTTGATTTACATTTCTCTGGTGATTAATGTTGATCATCAGATCATCTTTCCATGAACCTTTTGGTCATCTGTACATCTTCTTCAGAAAAACTTCTATTCAGAACCTCTGCCAAGTTTTTAATGAAATTGTTTGGTGGGGAGGTTGGCTATTAAGTTGTATGATTTCCTTACATAGGCAATGGCACCCCACTCCAGTCCTCTTGCCTGGAATGTCCCATGGATGGAGGAGCCTGGTAGGCTGCAGTCCATGGGGTCTCTAAGAGTTGCATATAACTAAGCGACTTCACTTTCACTACTCACTTTCATGCATTGGAGAAGGCAATGACAACCCTCTCCAGTGTTCTTGCCTGGAGAATCCCAGGGACGGGGGAGCCTGGTAGGCTGCCATCTATGGGGTCACACAGAGTCGGACACGACTGAAGCAACTTAGCAGCAGTAGCAGCAGCAGCAACCCATTATCAGACCTTATATTTACAAGTATTTTATCTTATTCAGCAAGTTTCCTGTTCATTTTGTGGATTATTTTGTGTGTTGTGTGGAGCTTTTTAATTTGGGGTAGCCCTATTGCTTATTTTTGCTTTTGTTGTCTTTGCTTTCGGTGTCAAATCCAAAAAAACAAATAAACAACCAAAAAAAAAAAAAAAAAAAGCTAATTGCCAAGATCAGTGTCAAGGGTCTTATTGACTATGTTTTCTTCTAGAAGTTTTATGATTTCAGGTTTAATCACTTTTTTTAATTGTCTTATTCCATACTACTGATTATTCCACTGTAAATTACTGCTGCTCCTCCTCTTCAATGCCTTTCCGTGTCCTTAAACACTTTTTTAGAACCAAATCAATTGCAGTAGTTTATAGAATACAGACCAACAAATTATTGAAGGACTTCCACCGCCCTGCTCCAGGGCTTTTGTGTATGAACCCCTAAATTACTTCAGTGCCTTTGGTTCATTATATCCTATTTCAAGTGCATTTTGACATTTCAGATATTTCTTTAGTTCTCCCTGACATTTCAAAAACAACTGGCCATTGATTTTTTTTGTTAGTTATGTCCTCCAGGCCCTAGTGACACTCAGAGCCTGATCCAAAGCACCCTATATTCAAATAGAACAGCTGACAAGCTGCAAGGGCAGGTCTTGACCAAACACCCTTCTTTCATTACCTGCCGTGAAGCAGTAAACATTATCCTGCCACAGTGATGAGAAGCTTCTTGTATTGTGACACCTACTGAGAATGTGCAGTTTGAAGCTGCCACCGTGGTGAAGAGTAGAAACTTATTCTGGTGACTAGGGACTATTCTCTAATAATAGTCTAAGAGAGGATAATGGCAGGTATTCATGCAGTATAATGAGTACTTTTGTGTACTGCTTTTAACTAAAGGCACATGTTATTATCATTTATGTGACAATCATCTTTGGGAAAGCAATCAAAGCAATAAATCGCAGCTTACACACAGAGCAGCAGCTCAGATCTGATAGGCCTATTACTAAGAGGTAACAATATTTATTTAACATATTAAAAAGGTATTTCTTATGTGGAGAAGGAAACGGTAACCCACTCCAGTATTCTTGCCTGGAGAATCCTATGGACAGAGAAGCCTGGTAGGCTACAGTCCACGGGGTCGCAGAGTCGGACACGACTGAGCGACGGAACGGAACGAACCGAACGGAATTTCTTATGTATGTCTCTAGTAAAGTAATAACACTGTGTGTGATGTATAGAGTTCATAGCTTCTGTGAATTTAAATGCATTTTAAAATTATAAAGCATTTCTTATAAGAGATTTTAGAATCTATTGCACACAGGACAATGACTGGAGGGCACAGAGCTGGGCATGTTTCTTTTTAAATTCATCCTGGCAGTGTTTCAAGGAAAGATTTCCAGTTGATCTATTTCCTGATCAGAACATTTGTTCTCATAATAGAAATACTCTACATGCAAGCCAACTCTCCTTGTGGTGAGTTGGCTACTTATGTGGGCCAATTCTGTTTATTTCTATACCGTGGAAGATGCAGAAGAAGGGAATGAAGAGCAAACACAGAGATTCTTAAATTACTCAGTCAGGAAATAATTCAGGATAAGGCAACACCTGACAGTTCAAGTGTCATCTCTTACATGAATTTGGCAGATCCTGAACATTTTAGACAATTTCATGTGTATGCTTGAAATTCCAGAGAATATCTTTTGTTAAATGTCTCTTGTTCCTTCAGTTGATTTTCAGTTCATTTACATCACATAAATGTTTCCAATTTGATTTACATGTCACCAACCAGAAATTTTTTTGTAGGCTTGTGTGTTTTCCCAGTAATGGTTAACACAGAAAATGTGTTATGGAAAGGAAACAAGAAATTGTGGTGGCAAAGTGGGACCAATAGAGGAATAGCTTAATTGCATGGATTTATTAAAAGGTCTTGCTCCATTTTATAGTGGCTAATCAAACTTTAAAAACCTAAAAACTAATATATTTAAGCCAATATATTATGTAATATGTGGTGATTCCGTATTTATCTTGTGTAGAAAATGTAAAACAATGTTATCAAAAGTATAGTGAATGTGAAGAAAGTATTTCTGGATGCCTCATAAATATTTACATATAGAATAAAAGATTTCTTTTATCTTTGAGTGTGGGATAAACTGATAAAAGTCATTTGATTTATCTTTGTATTGCTAACATTATATATGATATGAGTCATAAGTTTTAAAATGAGATTTTATTTAAGAAAGGGAGTGTAATGTACAAAATATCATAGAATTCACTCTTATACACTAATATATTTCAGAATATATTAATGTATTTGAGGACATTAAAATAAAAGTTGGCAACACAGTATTTTTAATTGAATATTTACAGCTCTGGTTAACAAAGGAGTAATTTGTAATATGTAATACGACGAGTTGACTCACTTGAAAAGAGTCTGATACTAGGAGGGATTGGTGGTGGGAGGAGATGGGGACGACAGAGAATGAGATGGCTGGATTGCATCACCGACTCGATGGACATGAGTTTGAGTGAACTCTGGGAGTTGGTGATGGACAGGGAGGCCTGGCGTGCTGTGATTCATGCAGTTGCAAAGAGTCGGACACGACTGAGTGACTGAACTGAACTGAACTGAACTGAAGCATTATGTGAGATATTTAAATTTACTAGTGTACAAATTTTAATTAATAGCTCTGCTAGAAAAATATCCCTACAAAAATAGCCATGATTATCCACATATCAATAAATATTATTGGCATATGAATAGTTAATAATATAATTCACTGTATGAGACACATTTCAAGGAGATTTAAAAATGTATATAGAAATACACACAATTTCTTGTGCTAACCTTGTGTGTGTGTATATATGTGTGTTTTGGAATGTGAAGATTCAAAAAAGAAGCAATAGCTTCATATAAACAGCACTGGTTTTCTGAATAATTGTTCAGTGGAAAATTCTGTCTCTAGCAAGTTATTTAAGCTATTGTATTTTTCTCAGGCTTAAGTTTAGTAGTTGAAAAATACAAAAAATGGTACTTACCTCATAGACTTACTAGGATTAGATAGGGTAACAACCTTTCTAATAAGGACGTTTATAATATGCTGGAAACTTAGAATCTAAATACTGCATGCTTATAATAGTTTATTAAAAGTTTTATTATTTTCAAGTCTAAATATTTTCTGCACTAATGTATTTTAGTTTAGATTTTTATCGAGAAAAATCAGCCAAAATGAAGTAGTTATATGCACACACTTTATATTATATATTTTAAACTTTCTGAAATGTTTTATCATCATTAGTTAAGGAGTTCATGGTTTTCCTAGTTGGTTGAATTTATAATTTTCTTTATGAATTTTCATTTCAACATTTTATTCTTTGAAAATTCTGCATAAATCCAACAGAAACTTATTTCAATTTTTAATATTATGCAGTCAATGTTTTACTATAAAAACCTTATGATATATAAGATGTATTTAGTATTAAAACAATAAATAAATTAAAAAAAATCTGGTGTAATTCAGACAGCATATTATAACTAAGTGCCATACTCTAGATGTAATAATTTGTCATTTATAGTATTTATTGGTATCATTGGAGAGGAAGAAATTTTTCTCTACTAGCTTCTTCTAGCTGGTCTAAGAATTAAACTGACATGAACAGATTAGCAGGAGAAAATCAAACACAAGTTTAATGTGTTACATGTATACATGGGAAAGATTCAGTTAAACTAAGTAGGTCACCAAGATGGGTGAAGCACTCACGTTAAAGACCTTATTCAGCTAAAGACAAAAGAGGATGTTGAGGATAGGGGTTTGGGACTTCAAAGGGGAGGAAGGCAAGTAATGTGGAGATAGAAAAGCAAATGTTTGGTAAATAAATGTTTGTGGGGCCTTCAGAGACAATGTGGAGAAGGAAATGGCAACCCACTCCAGTGTTCTTGCCTGGAGAATCCCAGGGACAGAGGAGCCTGGTGGGCTGTCATCTATGGGGTCGCACAGAGTCGGACACTTCCGAAGAAACTTAGCAGCAGCAGAGGCAATGAGACACAGAGTTCCCCACCCCCTACATCTCACAGGTATTTGTGCAATTATCTCTGGTGATAGCTCTATTCCCAAAGCAGATTCTTTATCTAAATCTTTAGGCAGCTAAGGGGGAGGTTTAAAAAAAAAAAAAAGACTTCCGGAGTCTTCTGTTTCTTAAAGATCATCAGAGTAAAGTAATCCTCATGCCAAAGAGACTTGTTTTGGGGCAGCAAATTTTGCTCACCTATAATATCACTGGAGATAATACCATAATATCACTGGAAAAGTTGGAATGCTGTATTTTATTTGATAGTTTACTGATACTTATTACATTAGCCCTACAAAATGCAAAAACCATGTGCCACAACTTTATACAACTGAATTCCTGAGTAATTAAAACCAACAGGGATGGTTGACATTTTTAAATTGTTTTATTTCCTCTGACTGGTTTTCATTTAACACAATAATACTCTAGGCTCCATCTTCAGCCCTGAAGTCTTTTGAGGAAACACGGCTAACAAGACATATGTCCTTTTATACTGTTTTCATTTGTTAATAGTGCAGGATTGTCTTCACAGTGACCACAATGAGTTTATTCAAGGAAATTAAATGTACCTTGAGGAAAAACAGAGGAAAAAACAAGCTGGTAATGGAAATAAAATATTGCCCAAGAGGGGCTTTTGGCAAAATAGATTTATCACTTTTGTCAAACATTTTTAAGGTAGTTATTTGGAGCTTTGTCTATGGAGTGTATGTTATATTTTGATGTTGAAAGCCAATAATGAAGTAGGCTGCCTGTGGGAACACCTCTCATGCTCTCCTTACAGCTACACTCTGAGGTACACTTCTTGATTTTTAACCAGCAAAATGAGTTTACATCTTCTCTCACAGGTCCCAGTAATTTAGCCTGTGTTAGTTTCTCCATATGACTGACAATCTGTTCTATTCTGTAGAGTCTACATTCCCTCTCTAATCTAGAATGGATAAGTTCCACTACGTGCTTATTTTAACTTTGCTTTCAGGAACTGGGGACATTACCCAAAGCTGGGTTGGCAAATCCATTGAGAAATAGACACAGGCAATAACACAATTTATCATGTAATTCCCACAAGTCTCAATTTAGCCAATTATCCCAATAGTATTTTGGGAGCCTAATTAAATCAACTCAGTGTCAGTTTGACAATCTCTGAATGGTGTGTGCTTTTTCTTTTTTTCATTTTGTCATCTAGCTTCATTTATTTCCCTGGTGGCTCAGCTGGTAAAGAATCTGCCTGCAATGCAGGAGACCTGTGTTCGATCCCTGGCTTGGGAAGATCCCCTGGAGAAGGGAAAGGCTACCCACTCCAGTATTCTGGCCTGGAGAATTCCACAGACTGTATAGTCCATGGGGTCACAAAGAGTCTGACAGGACTGAATGACTTTCACTTTGACTTTTCACTTATGAATGGCCAAAGGGGTTCCATCAGAGAAACTTCAAGGAATGTTTATATATCATTCTTGGCATGGTATTGTGGGGGTCCTTCTTTAAGTGGACCTGGTTTCTCTTTCATTCAAAGGGTTCTGGGTCTGTGATCTAGCTCTGGAATGGAAACTTGGTGAGAGGACGAGGCTCCATTGTGGCAATGAAATCAGACCTCTGCTCACAAGCCCTCATGTTTCGCTGTGATTACATATTGAAAAACTGTTTCGAAGGATGTCAAAGATGTCTGTAGTTCAAAATATTCTGACCACTGCTCTGGATCTGCTGCTTATTATAGTAACTCTGCCCACCCTGCCTCAGTGGCTGAGGTGCTGCCATATGGCCTCTGCCAGACCAGAAAATCCTGTTGCAATGTCAGCATCTCCCACTTTCATCTCTGATCTGCAGGGTACAACTATGAAATTTTCTAAGAATGTAGAAACTTTTCCTCATTAATGCAATTATCAAAATTGGGAGATAATTGAGATTTGGTGGATAGATTGCACATACTTCAAATATGTACTCTAATATTTGTATCTCTTTATGCCTTTTGCTCTTTTGTCTGTATTATGATCAGGAAGTTCTGGCATCTAGATCTCATTTAATGTAAATCACTGTTTAGTCTTAGTCAACTGACCAATAATTGTTAAAGCCATTCTTACCAGCTGAAGCAGACACATTGAATTGAGGGACTTTGGAAAGTTAATCAGATTGATAAATGCAGACATTTAATAAAAAGAAAGGATTAGTAAAGCGGAGTGTAATAGGGGGAGGATAGTGAAGTTGCTCAGTTGTGTCTGACTCTTGGCAACCCCATGGACTGCAACCTACCAGGCTCCTCTGTCTATGGGATTTTCTGGCAAGAGTACCCACTCCAGTACCTACTCCAGTACTCTTGCCTGGAAAATCCCATGGACGGAGGAGCCTGGTGGGCTGCAGTCCATGGGGTCGCCAAGAGTCAGACACGACTGAAGCAACTTAGCAGCAGCAGTGTTATTCAGAGTCATAATATACTTGCCACTGAGGCTCCCAGAGCTTTCTGCCCCTGCTGGTTTGGGGACACAGGGCTGCTGCCGCCGCCGCTAAGTCACTGCAGTCGTGTCCGACTCTGTGAGACCCCTTAGATGGCAGCCCACCAGGCTCCTCTGTCCATGGGATTTTCCAGGCAAGAGTACTGGAATGGGGTGCCATTGCCTTCTCCGGGGACACAGGGCAGGAGCCCACAATTGAACTGACAGAGCTGTATTTGCTTCTTTTGATTCTGGGACCTTATGACCTCTGTGAACAAATCCTGGGGCCTACTGCTGTCATTGTCTTGGACATTTCTGCTATGTTAGGGGCTCACAGGCATCTCCATTGGCCCACCGTTTCTCCCTGCTGCCATTTTAGGAATCGGAAGCAAGGAAAATGGCATCTTCTTTTCTTACACTCTCCATTCTTCAGCTACTGCTATTATCAGCAGAGTATCATTGAAACCTTGGAGGCAGAAGTGCATTTGAGAAATTCAGTTGGAAGGCCGTATAGAGAAGCATATGTAGGATGAGTGTGGGGGTCTGACTCCATCCCCTACCCCACTTGCAATCCTTTTCCTTTTTAGAATTTACAGTAACATTTTTCAGACAAGCTGCCAGAGATAACAAACAGCATTTGATGCTTTTTTTTTTTTTAATTTCCACAAATTTAGACACTTCAGTTACCGTTAACTTTTTTGTCTTTTTTTTTTTTAACTTTGGTCTGGAAATTTCACTTCTTTCTTCCTTTGGCCTTCTTTACTAGAGAGTAGAATCTCAGTTTTCTTTCTCATTACCTAATAATTACAGTCTTTCTGCTTTACTTACAAAAGGGAAAAAAGATATTTTACCCAACTGTTGATAAGTGAAATACTTATTATTAATCAATTTTAAAAAAAGCTTATATAACAAATGCATGAATCTAAATTTATTAGAAAAAATAAATACTAGATTTGAACAGTTGCTCTAAATTTTATCCTGATTTCAGTGTCTCAAAGCTCTTCAAGTTTCATACCATATAGCATTCTTTATTTTTTATTGATTTAGAATTGGCATGTAAATTAACTTTAGATTCAAACATACAACATAATGTTTAGATAATTTGTATATATTGTGAAATACTCACTGCAGTAAGAATAATTAACACTCATCACCCTACATAGTTACAAAAATTATTTTTCTTGTGATGAGGACTTTATTTTATGATCTATTTTTTAGCAACTTTCAGATATGTAGTACAGTATTATTAACTATAATTACCATGCTGCACATTGCATCCCCATAAATTGTTTACCTTATAAGTGGAAATCTTTAACTCAAGTTTGTTTGTTAACTATTAATTAATTAATTTGACCATGCCATGTGGCACGTACTTTTCATTCTGGGCAACAAAATTAAAAGATCTCTATTTTTTAGGATGGGACCACATTTTAACTAGTTCACATCAATGATGAAATATAATTGCATGCCCTCCTTTCTGTGCACATATTCAGGTAATTGCAAAATCTTTTGACAGTTAAGGCATGGTATTTGAACTGCTGCTACTGTAACTACAATTTGACTGTTTAAATTTCTCAGTTTTATCGGACAAATGTATATATATATATATATATATATATATATATCAGTTCAGTTCAGTGGCTCAGTCATGTCTGACTCTTTGTAACCCCATGAATCACAACACACCAGGCCTCCCTGTCTATCACCAGCTCCCGGAGTTCACTCAGACTCATGTCCATCGAGTCGGTGATGCCATCCAGCCATCTCATCCTCTGTCATCCCCTTCTCCTCCTGCCCCCAATCCCTCCCAGCATCAGAGTCTTTTCCAGGGAGTCAACTCTTCTCATGAGGTGACCAAACTATTGGAGTTTCAGCTTCAGCATCAGTCCTTCCAATGAACACCCAGGACTGATCTCCTTTAGAATGGACTGGTTGGATCTCCTTGCAGTCCAAGGGACTCTCAAGAGTCTTCTCCAACACCACAGTTCAAAAGCATCAATTCTTCGGCAGTCAGGTTTCTTCACAGTCCAACTCTCACATCCATACATGACCGCTGGAAAACCATAGCCTTGACTAGACGGACCTTGGTTGGCAAAATAATCTCTCTGCTTTTTAATATGCTATTTAGGTTGATCATAACTTTCCTTCCAAGGAAATATATATATATATATGCTAGGTCATGAATAAACTAGGCATTTCTTCCAGTTATTTTGTTTCTTAAGGTCTCTTTGGTTACCATCTTAGTCTATTAAGGCTGCTATAACAAGATAACATAGATTGAATGGCTTAAAACAATAAATATTTATCCCTCACAGTTATGGAGGCTGTGAAGTCCTACATCAAAGTGCTCGGCACATTCAGTGTCTGGTAAGAATCTTCCTGGTTTGAAAATGGCTTCTTTTTATATACTATAAAGAGAACTCCCAAATCTCATTCATTCTTTTTATAAGGACATGAATTCTATCATTAGGGCCCAACCTTCAATGACCTAATCTAACTATTCCCCAAAGCCTCCACCTCCAAATACCTCCATATTGGGAATTAGAGTCTCAACATGAACTTTTGGAGGAATCAACCATTCAGTGCATAGAAGTCACCTTCCCAGTGATAAGATCAGAAAAGCTTCCAATAAAATTGTTTTGCCTCGTGACCTGTTGATATTCTTTTTTTTTTCTCTCTGGTTCACTGTGGTGAGAGATGAGTATGTGGGCCTCTTCAATCTATACATATGCAAACCAATTTCTACCCTCTTGATAAGATGAAGAATCACAGGTTTATCCTCACGATTGATTTTGCCTTAAAACTTAGCTTCTGACACTGTTGTTTTGTTGGGAAAGAAATAGCATTCAAGAGCTTTACTGTTGTTTGACTTAGATTAGCCTGTCTTACATGTCTATAAGCTACATAAGAACAGAATTGGTTGGTGTCAGCTCTGACTTACAATTGAATCTCCTGGAACCTATGCTGCTGCTGCTAAGTCACTTCAGTCATGTCCGACTCTGTGTGACCCCATAGACGGAAGCCCACCAGGCTCCCCCATCCCTGGGATTCTCCAGGCAAGAACACTGGAGTGGGTTGGCATTTCCTTCTCCAATGTGTGAAAGTGAAAAGTGAAAGTGAAGTCGCTCAGTAGTGTCCGACCCTTAGCGACCCCACGGACTGCAGCCTACCAGGCTCCTCCATCCATGGGATTTTCTAGGCAAGAGTACTGGAGTGGCTTGCCATTGCCTTCTCCGCCTGGAACCTATAGCATTTAATAAATAATTTTTGCATGAAAATGTGAAAAGACTATAGGATTTGGAGTGTTGGAGCTATGTTCAGAGAATGTGTAAGATGTTCATAGGTAAATGAAGAAAGTGATAAACTTTGAAATGGGATAGGAGAGTACAGTGTGTTTTCTTGTAGTGGCAAATAAGATCATGTCAATGTATGGCAAAACCAACCAATATAATATTGTAAAATAATTAGTCTCCAAAAAAAATAAATAAAAAGAAAAAAAAACAAAGAAAAAAAAACAAAGAAAAAAAAAAAGATAAACCAAGAGGGCCGGATTTGAGTTGGCCTCACAGTATCAGAAGGTAAGGAACAAATGAGGCCATATGATTTTAAGCAGGGTCAGGTTTTAAGAAGTGGCAAAATCAGGAGTGTTGGGGAGAATTCAAGAAATAGGACCTATCTGTGATTGGCTGAGGGAAGGTATGCCTGGTTAGAGAGAGGATGGTGCCTTAGTCAGAGGGGAGAACTCCAAATGAAGAGCTAATTTGGAGACTTGATTATTTGTTCACCCTTTAATCTTTTCAGTTTCTGATATGGCTGGGATATGCAGTTGGTTGATCATTTAAATATGTTGACGATAAAGTGGGTTGGAGTATAATTGAATTCAGATGGAATTTTGTTCCTGTTTGCATTTCTGAAGATCAACTTAGGACTGTGAATCTGTTACATAAGGAGCCTGTTAAATAAGAAACTAGAAGATACCTGAAGTCTCTTTTGCTTTCAAGTATGCCTTTCTACCCTTCTAGAATTTGCTCAGCATAAAATATACTTTTTTCTTTTATTGAAAAAAGGTTATTGTGGAAAAATATGCATAATATAAGACTTACCATTTCACCATTAAAATGTGCAATTCAGCACTATTAAATATATTCACAATGTTGTGTAACTATCACCCTATTCATTTCCAAAAGTTTTAATAGTCCCAAGTAGAAACTCAGCACCACTAAGCAGTAAACTCTTTCCTTCTCCTCCCAGCCATGGTGGACTCTGTCATACTTTTTGTTTTGATGAATGAGGTACCTAAAATAGGCAAATTCATAGAAAATATACTTTTTAAAATTGAGTTTTTATTTACCATTTTGAAACTTCTAATTTTTGTATCCATGTATAATACATAGGTACATATATGTGCAATATCTGGAAAATTAGAACATATGATTAACAGTCAAAGAGGTTGTTTAGGATATTTTTTAGTGCATTTAAATCTAAATAGTATAATTAGATTAATGATTTTGTTCTAAAAGCACTTGGTCATCTCAGATAACTATATATATATACAAAGTATACATATGGTCCTAATAAACATTTGCACAAAGTTCTATATATATCCAGAGGTGCATTATTTTTTATATCTACACATAATAATAATTTGTCAAAACAATGTCTTTGAGAAAGTCCCTTTAGAATTGAAAGGATTCTAATCAAAATCTAAAACACTAAGATACTACAATAGGAAGAAACTGAAGGCTTGATAGAAATCTTCTATAAAAGTATAATTCTTCAGTGTTCTGACTTCTGCTTTTGCCACACAGTGAATAAATACAGCATAGCAAAAGCATGACATTGGTGGTTTATAGCTTGAGTATCAAAAAATATCTAACATGAGCCCAAAGCTCATGCTTTACACTCAAAATGAAAGCACTTTGACATTGTCTGACATTGATCATCCAAAGTAGGTTCTTGAGTTTTTCTTTAAGATTCTGTCATGTGAGATTTTAAATCCACTCATTATTGGTACAATTATCTTCTGAATATGTATGAAAATTAATCTTTCAATTTTTCTTGTAAATGTTTTATGTGAGCTGATCCTAAAATATACTTTTTTTTTCAGGTTTCATTTTATGTGTTAGTCATATATGACTGGGACTTCCCTGATTGCTTAGTGGTAAGGAACCTACTTGTCAATGCAGGAGACATGGGTTTGATCTCTGGACTGAGAAGATCCCCTGGAGAGGGAAATGGCAACCTATTCCTGTCTTTTTGCCTCGGAAATCCTATGGACAGAGGAGCCTGCTGGGCTTCATTCAGTTCATGGGGTTGCAAAAGACTCAGATGTGGTTTAGCAACTAAGCAAAAATAAGATATATAACTAACCTTCACCAGTTTAGTATCATTTTGTCCCTGAATATTTAAGAGCAATTGCTCCTTGCTTCTGTTTGTGGTTGTGTGTGTGTGTGTATGAGGTTTCAGGAAATAAGCAGCATTTGATTGTTTATTTTCAATGTAAGTAAAGAAAGATATAATTAAGTGTCAAACTAGTAACAGTCATATTACTATGTAATATTACTAGTCATATTGCAATATATTTCAGAGAGTCTAGGAAATGATATACACTGTAAGTGAGAATAATATTAATTATCTTCCTGTGATAGATAAGCTAAACTTATAAGAACAGTTTAGATGCTGTTGCCTTTATGAGTTCTTCTCTTAGGGAAAAAAAAAAACTTTTTGACCTCCATATCGTGCTATCTCTCAGTTCTGTCAATATCAGATCAGTATTTGTTTATTCATTTCTTTATACACAATATTTCACAGACATTTCTCTAGGTGCTGGGGATTTAGTGGTGAATAAGATGATGAATTGTGTGCCTACAAGAGACTATATTCAAAAGAGAGAGGTAATAATTAAAAATTGTGCGCATTCTAAGTCGCTTCAGTTATGTCTGACTCTTTGCGACCCTATGTTCCAGGCTTCTCTGTCCATGGGATTCTCTGGGCAAGAATACTGAAGTGGGTTGCCATACCTTTCTTCAAATAATTAAAAATAGTTAATAGTAAATGCTTCTTAGTGGATTAAAATACAACAATATGTAGTGTATGACTAGTCATGGTGGATAGTCAGGTCAGGCTTATTCCTGAAGGTGAACTGCAAGCTGTGATGATCTCAGTGACTAAATGAGCCAGTTGTGTGACGATCAAGGAGAAGGGGATTCCAGACAGGCATTAGCAGGTGCATAAAGCCTTGAGGCAGGATGGGGATTAGACAGAGAACAGAAGTGGGTAAATGCAGCTGCGAGCAAGGAGTCAAAGAGGAAAAGGATACCAATTTAGGTGGCTGAGGTAGACAGGTACTGTTTCCTATCTGATGAAACCTAACATCTCTGGTCAGGCATTTAAGTCCCTTCATAAATGGCTTCAATATACCTGTCTGATTGAATGTTCGTCATGCTCCACTATACGGCTCAGTATCTCTTAAACAAATCTGTGTCCTCCTCAACTCTGTCATTTGATAGAAGAATCTCATCCACTTAGAATGCATTTTCCGTTTTTTTACATAACCAAGCATGAATCACTCCTCAAAGTCCATGTCTTTATGAACAACTAAAGTGATATTATTATTTTTGATTAGAATAATGTAGAAAATATTAATATTTTGGTAAAATTAATAGAAAAATTTAGCCTGTTTTAGTTTTTTGATATTTTATGTAAGCTGACTCAATCCTTTTTTGAGAACTCTTTCCTTATTGAAAGATAAATGCATGCTCTTGGTGGGAAAAAAAAAGAATTTGATGACACAGATATGAAAGAAAGCAAGCAAGAAGAAAAAAAATTATATTATTATCACTACCCAGAGATATTCATTATCAGTATTTTGTTTTCAATTTTATTTTGGCTGCATTGGGTCTTCACTGCTACACACAGTCTTTCTCTAGTTGCCGCTAGTGGGAACTACTCTCTAGTTGTGGTTTGTGGGCTTCTCCTTGCCATGACTTCTTTTGTTATGGAGCACAAGCTCTAGAGGGTGGGCTCAGTAATTGTGATACACAGCTTTAGTCACCCTGTGGCATGTGGAATCTTCCTGGACTAGGGATCAATCCACATCCCCTGACTTGGAAGACAGATTCCTAGCCACTGGGCAACCAGGGAAGTCCTTCACTGTCTGTCAGGTGTGTGTGTGTGTGCTCATGTTCACTGGTGTCTGACTCTTTGCAACCCCATGGACTGTAGCCTGCTAGTCTCCTCTGTCCTTGGGATTTCCCAGGCAAGAACACTGAAGTAGGTTGCCATTTCCTTCTCCAGGGAGATCTTCCCAACCCAGTGATTGAACTTTGGTTTTCTGCATTGAAGGTGGGTTCTTTACCACTATGCCACTGTCTGTATATTTCTATCAATCTATCTGTATCTAAATGTAAACAACCTGCTATTTCCAACTTAATAGTTTTGAATAGTCCCATGTGATATATTTCTAAATTTTATATGTGTTTCATTTTTGAATATAATATGCATATCTAATATACACTCCAGTTATATGTTTAATTTTTAAAAATTATTCACTAAAGAAACATTTCAATGAAAATCTTCTTTGCTAAAATTTTACTCTAGTGTACATTTAAGTTTCTAATATCAGTTTTTGTTAGTAGAATGACTAGGTTTAATGTTATACAAATTTTTTTAAAAAATTTAATTGGAGGCTAATTACTTTACAATATTGTATTGGTTTTGCCATACATTGACATGAATCTGCCCACATGGTGTACATGTGTTCCCCATCTTGAAGCCCCCTCCTACCTCCCTCCCCATATCATCCCTCTGGGTCATCCCAGTGCACCAGCCCTGAGCACCCTGTATCATGTACCAAACCTAGACTGGTGATTCGTGTCACATATGATAATATACATGTTTCAATGCCATTCTCCCAAATCATCCCACCTTGCCCTCTCCCACAGAGTCCAAAATACAGATTTTTAAAGCTTTTGATGCTTTTGCTGAATTGAGTTACTAAATTACATCAACTGCTTGCCTCTTTCACTGTTACCTAATATTGCTCACATTGTGAGCTCATGTCCTGTACCACACCTTTTATTTGAATCCTTCATATAACTTAGCAAAGTGCCCTTTCCATCAGTAAACAAAAGGCCTAATTATAATGGACTGAAAAACAATGAAAATGATCTTAGAATATCATTGAGCTTCATGTCATACTGATTTCTCTTATATACTTTCTGCAAAATGATGATCTTGATATTACATATTAGCTTAATATAGGCACAAGATTAGAAGGCAATGAATAAACTATGTTCTCAAGCTGAAAGTTCACAAATATTATCTTAATAGGAAATTAATCAAACTGTATTATTTATATTTCAATTATACTGAATTATTTTATGAATCATAAAGACTTTTGTTTGCAGTAAGTTATAACTGAAAATATGTCTATAGAATAAGACAATTTTAATTTTTACACAGTGTTTCCCTAGCTGTGTTTTGTATATTCTCAACCTTGATATAGATCTGAGATATACTGAAGAATGAATTAATAAGTTCTTACAAAGGCAACCTGCTTTATTCTCAGTTAGCACCAAGCTATAAATGTAGGCAATATCTTCACATAGTTGCATTTTCAAATTTTAAAGGTTTTACATCCATTTAATTATTTAAATACCATTAGATAGAACTTGAGTCAGAGTCATTACCTAGAGATATGAGGGATATTTTATAATCTATTGTGACTCTAACTCTTAACGAATAGTGAGTATTAGAATTTCAATGTTGAGGTTTTGCTTTGCAGATATTCACATAAACAAATAGCATCAGAAGAATTAAACTAGAATTTAATGATTAATAAAAGGAAAGGCATTGATTTCTTTCCCCTGTTGAGGAGGGTACTTTAGCTGAGTATGATGTTATCTCTGTTGCACTCAAGTAAATGTCCATCCCAGGGGTCAAACAAATATAAAATAATATATTAAAACAATCATAAGTGTTCTAATTTAGGGATAATTTAGAATGGCTGAGAGATTACCTGCTGTTTATGCTTCTTTTTGTCATGAGACAGTGCTTTCAAAACTGAAAACAGATTAGCTAAAGAAAATATTGCCTTTCTATTTCTTTCATATTAGTAGTTTAAATTCCATTTTTGACTCTAGCATTAGAAAGAAATGACAATAGTAGGGAAAAAATAAATTTAACTTGAAATATTTTCAGTTTTATGATATTCCATATTTCAAATATCTTATAAAAAGTTATAAAAATAATTCTAAAAAGCTAGAGAATATTTTCATGTGACCAGATAAAGCAATGCCCAGTCTTATTAGTATATGCAAGTTGACAGTAATAATACCACAAAATGGTACAGCTCTATGTTTGGACTATCAATGAACAAATTCACCAACCTGGCCAATGTGCATGCGTGGTATGTCTAGGGCAGACTTGAATTGACGCATGGTCAACCAGACAGTTGTGCATTTAGATGCACTGAGGTAACTGAATGTTTTGCTGCATACCAATATTTGTAGGTTTATTCTTTGTAGCTCTCAGATTGCTAAAAATATCTCAGTTCAGTTCAGTTCAGTTGCTCAGTCGTGTCCGACTCTCCGTGACCCCATGAATCACAGCACGCCAGGCCTCCCTATCCATCACCAACTCCCAGAGTTCACTCAAACTCATGTCCACAGAGTCGGTGATGCCATCCAGCCATCTCATTCTCTGTCGTCCCCTTCTCCTTCCGCCCCCAACCTTTCCCAGCATCAGAGTCTTTTCCAGTGAGTCAACTCATCGCATGAGGTGGCCAAAGTATTGCAGTTTCAGCTTTAGCATCAGTCCCTCCAATGAACACCCAGGATTGATCTCCTTTAGAATGGACTGGTTAGATCTCCTTGCAGTATAAGGGACTCTCAAGAGTCTTCTCCAACACCACAGTTCAAAAGCATCGATTCTTCTGCGATCAGCTTTCTTCACAGTCCAACTCTCACATCCATACATGACCACGGGAAAAACCATTGCCTTGACTAGACGGACCTTGGTTGGCAAAGTAATGACAGTGTAAACATATTCACTGTTAAAAAAAGTTAAGTATTAATGTTTGTTAAAGTATCTGCAGATTCAACTGGCAATCTCCTTTAGTATCTCAGTCATGCTTAAGAAATTACTAGGCTAGTTATTTACAAGGTGAATTCAAGCTAACGAAGGCCATGTTGTCAAATACCTATACTATAACATAAATGTTATAAAAATGTCATATATAAAAACCAGATCATGGCATCTGGTCCCATCACTTCATGGGAAATAGATGGGGAAACAGTGGAAGCAGTGTCAAAATTTATTTTTTTGGGCTCCAAAATCACTGCAGATGCTGATTGCAGCCATGAAATTAAAAGACGCTTACTCCTTGGAAGGAAAGTTATGACCAACCTAGATAGCATATTAAAAAGCAGGGACATTACTTTGCCTACCAGGGTCTGTCTAGTCAAGGCTATGGTTTTTCCAGTGGTCATGTGTGGATGTGAGAGCTGGACTATGAAGAAAGCTGAGCGCTGAAGAATTGATGCTTTTGAACTGTGGTGTTGGAAAAGACTCTTGAGAGTCCCTTGGACTGCAAGGAGATCCAACCAGTCCATTCTAGAGGAGAGCAATCCTGGGTGTTCATTGGAAGGACTGATGCTAAAACTGAAACTCCAATACTTTGGCCACCTCATGCGACGAGCTGACTCATTGGAAAAGACTCTGATGCTGGGAGGGATTGGGGGCGGGAGGAGAAGGGGACGATAGAGAATGAGATGGCTGGATGGCATCACCGACTCGATGGACATGAGTTTGAGTGAACTCCGGGAGTTGGTGATGGACAGGGAGGCCTGGCGTGCTGTGATTCATGGGGTCGCAAAGAGTCGGACACGACTGAGAGACTGAACTGAACTGAAAAACCTTCTAAGTGCACATTTTAGAAAAAAAGAAAACATACAAATGTTTGAGTAAATTTTTTTTCATTCTCATTGAGGTATTTGATGATGGGCCCAGAGCACAAGTTACCATTTTTTTAAAAACAGCTTCTACTTGTGAGTTCCAATATTCTGTTGGAAGTGTCACTAATATGTAAGTAATTCATATCCATAAACAGAAAATTATGTTGTAGTTATCTATTCCCTTCACTCTCATCAGATTTGTTACCAAGTACTAATTTTGTCTAACTTCTGTGCTATTTTGTCATTGGATCCATTTTCCACTCCTATTGCTAGAATGCCCTAAACTATTTCAATAAACTCCTGGGATTTATGCTTATAATTTCTTTTTATTTGGGCAGTATATCTTTTTTATTAACTTCCTGATTAATCTTCCAAGTAAGATTTGAGCATAATAGAACTGTTTTTCAAAAACCAACAGCATCTGTATTTCTTACCTAGATAAATATACACTTATCTTGGTCATTAACAATCAAATTTTATCTCTTACATCTTCCCCGTAACCTCTACTTGAAACAAACTGCACGACTGATTATTCCCTAGGAAAACCACAAATATTCCATTTTAGTAGCTGAAATTTGCATTGAACAGTAAACTGCCTTAGGGCAGAGATTTAGCTTCTCCTCTGGAACATAATACATTACATTATAGATACTGACTGTGAGTTGAATTAAGTACTAAAATAAGAGAGTTTTTTAATAACAGTTTTGTTTTTCTTTCTCAAATAATTATTTACTAGGTAGAAAATAAACTCCTTAAAATTATTTCATGTGATGTAATATTGTTTCCCAGTGTACAGTGCCTAGGTCAGGAGTCTGGAATGGGTCTTAGCAGACTACAATTTTAGTGTCTGTAGAATTGCTTTCTTTTCTGGAGACTATATGAATCTGTTTCCCACCCATTCAAGTTGTCAGCAAAATATAATTGCTGTGTTTGCAGGCCTAAGGTCCTCATCTTGGCAGCCATCAGCTGAGAGCTGTTCCCAGCTTCTAGAGGCAAATTTCCATTGATAATCTCATAAAATAAGGTCACATTATATCACTTTGTATAGATGCAGAACTACTTGTAACATTTCCCAGTGCTTTCTTTACTTAGGCCCCTGCAGATTGATATATCCTGTTTACACATTGCAATTTCCAGAAATCATACCACCTTCAGTCATTTTGTCAATGGAGACAGATGTCTTTATTGATTCAATACATTTTCCTTGTTGTGTGTGTGTGTGTGTGTGTATTCCAGCGTTATTCAATTACATAAAAGGAAAGATAATTTAAAAGAAAATTAATGTTTGTTGCTTTATGTATGCATATATGCACATAACTATTTTGTAATTGACATATACTTAATTTAAAATATTCTGCTAGTATCAAGTATATAGCATATTGATTCAGTATTTTTGCAGATTATATCCATTAAAAGTTATCACAAGATAATATCTATAATTCTCTATGCTACATAATACATCCTTATTGCTTATCTATTTTATACATAGTACATTGTATCTCTTAATCTCATACCCCTAACTTGCCCCTCTTCCATTTGGTAACCACTAATTTGTTTTCTGCATCTTTGACTCTGTTTCTCTATTGCATATACATTTGTTTGTATTATTTTTTTAGATCCTACATATAAATGATATCATACAATATTTGTTTTCATGTGTCCGACATTTCACTCAGTGTAATATTCACTGTGTCCATCCATATTGCTACAAATGGCAGATTTTTGTCTTTATGGCTGAGTAATATTTCACTGTAAATACATACCACATCTTTATCCATTCATCTCTCCCATATTTTAGGAATTGTAACTTGTGCTGCTAGGAACATTGGGTTGCCTGTATCTTTTTGAATTGGTGTCTTAATTTTTTCCAGATATACCTAAAAGTAGAATTTTTGAAAGTTCTATTTATATTTTTTGAGGAACCTCTATACTGTTTTCCATAGTGGAGGTACCAATTTACATTGTCACCAACAGTATACAAGGATTCTCTTTTCTCTACATCCTTGACAACATTTGTGATTTGTAAATTTCTGATGATAACCATTGTGACAGGTATAAGGTGATATTTCATTGTTGTTTGTATTTGTATTTATCTAAGAATTAGTGATGTTAATCATCTTTTCATGTGTCTGTTAGTCACCCATGTACCTTCTTTGGAAAAATGTCTTTTCAGATATTCTGTCCAATTGATTGGGTTGTTTGTTTATGATATTGAATTGTATAAGCTGTTTATATATTTTGTATATTAACACATTGTCAGTCATATCATTTGCAAATATTTTCTCCCATTCTGTAGGTTTTTTTCATTTTGTTAATAGTTTTTTTTTTTTTTTTTTTTGCTGTGCAAAAGCTTCAAAGTTTAATTTGTTCCATTTGTTTATTACAAAGCATTTTTTTAGACTTCAAAGTATATCTTACTCATCATGAATTTACAACTTAGATTTTAGTTGTCAAATTTTGATTTTTAAATCAACTTTAAATGATTTAAAAATCAATTCTTATTTGAAACTGGTGACTAATCTCAAAAATTATAGAACCTTTAAATTTGGCTTTATTCCTTGGAGATAAAAATCTCATTAAAGCCTTAAATAAAACGACCTCCTGTAAACTTTGTCTCTAACATGAAGGTTAGTACACCCGGGGCAGATTCATGTCAATGTATGGAAAAACCAATACAATAATGTAAAGTAATTAGCCTCCAATTAAAATAAATAAATTAATAATAAAAAAAGAATAATATGAAGTTTAGGACACCTGGCACCTGGTTGATCCCCACCAATTGCTGTAAGTTCAGGATAATGATGAAAAACTCTGGTAAGACATGTTCATCCTTGACAAGGACTAATGATAGTTTTTAGGAACTAAATGTAGATTATATGGAGAAAAGTTAACGATCAACTTGTACACAGTTAGATTTGGGGATTTGGGAAATCATTCATCCCTAGCAGGAAGAATTAGAACATAACACAAAATGAATACTGAAGCAGTATTTCAGAGTGGTATCAAATGAACATCAGAGTGTAGCTATTTCAACCTTATTTATAATCAAGCATAATATACTAAAATAGCAGTGTGAGCACAGAGCTTTGCAAGGATAAGGAAGATGATTAGAGACTTACAGACAAGGTAAGCTAATCATAGAGTCCAACAAAGATGAGATTGGGCAAAATGAGAACTAGATTCAACTTGAGAGATGAGTTGGCAGCGGGAAAGTAGAAAAGTACTCCTCAAATTTGCCCTCCTCACTGAGGGATTGTTATAAAACTAAAGTCAATAGCAGCTACTGCTTGAAACTCTCCAAAGATTCTGCATTGCTGCTAATATAATGCAAGCATCTTAACATGCTGAGCATGCCACTTTGTCCTACACCTCTGCCTTCTTTTACCACAAACCCATGGGTGTTTTGCATTTTGTTTCATTTCTTCTTCACCCTGAACTTGTTTCAGTTTAGGGGCTTTGAATCGGCTATTTCCTTAGAATGGCGTATCAACCTCAAGATTGCTCCTTTTGTTTTCAGAATGCTTTAATGATTCATGAAGTTAGTTCAGCCTATGGTAAATAATAGAAATATGTGAGGTAAAGCAGAGAAATACAAATAACTGAAAGGTTTCATGGGACCCATATGGCAGACACAGGAGAAATTAGCATGGTTGTCAATGATGTGTGAATAGAATATAGGCAAAATATAATGGAGGGAATAATAATATTTTTTAGCAAGTAATTTCTGTTAAAAGAATTCAAAATAGTACCTTGCTTTTGTATTTTGTGGCTTTTGGGCATGGAATGATTATTTACAGGATACTGGAATAACTGTTTTTCTATGCCTTAAGCATGGTGAGTTAATACTTAGAGTTTACAATCATTTTTCAAAGGATTTTTCCAGTTATCTACTGCCAAATTTTATTGCCTAAAACAACTATTTTATTTTAGCATAATTTTGGGACTCAGGAATTCAGTAGACATTAGGCGATTCTTTTCCTCTTCATGGAGTTTAATGAGGTCACTTGGTGTAGTTAGCCAGTGAATGGCCGGTCTGAAGGGTCCCAGATGGCTTCACTGACAAGTCTAGTTTCTTGGCAGAAACAATTGGAAGGCTTAGCCCAACTGGAACTGTCCAGCAGAGTGCCTATATGTGTTCTCTCTGGCATAGCAGCTTAGGCATAGTCGGATGTCTTATAAGACTGCTCAGGGCTCCTAGGGACAGGAAGCTGAAGCTGCCAGTTTCTTAACAACGAAGCTCTAAAAGTAGAATAGCAATACTTCCAACATAACCTTTTGGACAATGCAGACACACAACTCAGATTAAAAAGCAAAGAGAGAAAAATACTACTTCTATACAACAGGAAGATCAATGAATTTGTTACCTTGTTCAATTTACCTAGGGACTTGAAGTAATCCTATATACTAGCAAAGCCATGCAGAACATGATGGTGGGTGCAGGGGGATTTTTAAGTATATATTAGTTAATTTATTTGTGATGGCTTCTCTTGTCATGGGGCATGGACTCTAGAGTGTGTGGGCTCAGTAGTTGTGGCACGTGGGCTCAGTAGTTGTGGCACATGGGCTTAGTTGCTCCATGGTATGTGGGATCCTCCTGGACTAGGGATCAAACCCACCCCTTGCATTAGCAGATGGATTGTTTACCACTGAGCCACCAAGAAAGCCCATAAATATATTTTTAATAACAGTTTGTACACATCCTTGGAGGTAGGCAAAATGAAGACAATTAAAAAATTTTCTTTCTTCACTAAAAAGTGTTTATAAATATATCCTCAGTTCTTCTCTTTCCAAATGAATTTAGTGTTCATGTTTATTATGATGACTTTCCTACTTTAACTTTTATATGTGTGTGTCACTAATAACATGGCTTTGCAATATTTAGAATTTGATAAGTATATTTATACATGCTTTATTTTATATGTTTAAAATATCAATGAGATTTTTGTATTGAGATATATATAACTTTAGTTAATTTTAACTATTGTATATATAGTATTCAGTCATTTGACTATAAATATAATTCTGATGGACCTTTAAATTATTTCCGATTTTCTAAAAAATGTCCCTGCTACTATGAGGTATACCCCCACTTCACTACAAAAATTTTGCTATGAAGTTCAACTAGAAGTGAAATTTGTAAATCATAGATGATGAGTAGCTTCTGCTTTACTAGATAATGTCTCCATCATCTCTTAAGTGATTTTAACAATGTGTATAGTACTATGAGCAGTGTATGAGGGTTGACATTATTATTCTCAAAAATTTTAGGAATTGTACAGTTTAAATGGTTTCCAGGTGTAGAGTATTAAAAGTGATCTCATTGGGGTTTTAATTTATATTCTTCTCACTAGTAGTATGTGACTTGTCATGACATCTTTAATTTGTCTAACATTTATATACACAGAAATATTTAATGGCAAGGTAGCTAAGTTTATTGATTTTCCTTTATGACTCACGTTTTCTGTGACTTGTTTAACAAATACATTTTTACTTCAAGCTCATTAAGATATTCTATGGTGTTTTATGCATGACTTTGAAGAAATACTATTTATATACTAATTTCCTTTATTTTTTATGTTTACTCTTATCAACCTAAACTTAGTTTTTGAGTCTGTGGTGATAATAATCCTATTTTATTTACTTATTTATTTTTCTTTTGGTGACCAGTTACCCTAGCATCATTTATTGAACATCAGACTTTTTAAAAAAAAATCCACTCTCATTTGTCAAGTTTCTAGTATATTGTTGACAGAAAGAAATGATAAGGAATATCTTTGTATATTTCTGATTTTAAAATAAATTTTAAAATTTCACCGATAAGTATGGCATGTATCAAATTTTAGGAGATGTTCATTTTATTTAAAGAAATTCTCCTCAATTTTTATTTTGCTCAAAATATTGGAAAAAATATAAATGGACACTGATTTTTCAACACTTAGTATCTTGAACTAATTATGAGGTTTCTGCTGCTAGTCACTAATTCCTGTCTGACTCTTTGCTAGTCTATGTACTGCAGCAAGCCAGACTCCTCCATTCATGGGATTTCCCAGGCAAGAATACTGGAGTGGGTTCCCATTTCCCTCTTAAGGGAATCTTCCCAACCTAAGGGTTGAACCCGCGTGTCCTGCAATGCAGGGTCCCTTACAATGAGCCAGCTGAGAAGCCTGATTATGAGGTTATTCTCTCATAATTACTTAACATGATTAATCATATTAATTGATTTTCTAATGTTAAATCACTGTTACAATTCCAAGATAAAGCCAACTGAGCTACAACATAAACATTGTTAGTGTACATGCTTAAATTTAGTTTATTATTAGTATTTTAGAATTTTGCATTTATTCTTATAAGTGAGATTTGCTTATAATTTTACACTTTTATAAAAATTATTGTCAATTTTTGGCATAAAATTAAAACAAATGCTTTTATCTTTTCTATCTCTGAAAACATTTATTTAAGATTAGATTTAGATTTTTTTTCTCTTAAAAATATAGCATAGCAATTGAGCTTTGTGTATTTACTTCTACAACTTTATTATAATGACGTACTAGTTCTAGAAGGGCTTTTTAGGTATTTTATTGATTTTGTATATTAATAATTATGTTACCTGTGAACAAAGACAGTTTTATTTCTTCCTTCCCAACCTGTATACCTTTTATTTCTATTTCTTATTGTTCTAGTTAGAACTACCCAAATAATGCTGAAAAGTTGTGATGAGAGGTGATATCTTGCCTTCTATTAATCTAAGTGGTAAGGCTATGAGTTTCTCACCATAAGTATAACGTTAGCTATAGGTTTTTTGTAGACTTTCTTTATCAAGTTGAGGAAATTTCCATTTATCCCTTGTTTACAGAGAATTTTTAACATAAATAAGTGAATTTTGGTTGTATTTTTCCTGCATCTATTGATTTGATCATGTGTCTTTTCTTCTTTAGCCTGTTGGTGTTAAACCAGCTGTTCATACTCAGGATAAACATGGTAATGTTGTTAATTATTTTTACACATTGTTAGATTCAAACTGCTAATATTGGGTTGAGGAATTTAGTATCTATATTTATGACAAATATTGGTCTGTTCAGTTCAGTTCAGTTCAGTCGCTCAGTCGTGTCCAACTCTTTGCGACCCCATGAATCACAGCCTGCCAGGCCTCCCTGTCCATTACCAACTCCAAGAGTTTACCCAAACTCATGTCCATTGAGTTGGTGATGCCATCCAGCCATCTCATTCTTTGTTGTCCCCTTCTCCTCCTGCCCCCAATCCCTCCCAGCATCAGGGTTTTTTCCAGTGAGTCAACTCTTCGCATGAGGTGGCCAAAGTATTGGAGTTTCAGCTTCAGCATCAGTCCTTCCAATGAACACCCAGGACTGAGCATAGATTAGTCCAAAGAAATGGAATCATTGTAGTTGTGAAAAATCTGCATTGTGTTGGGTTAAATATCCTAGCCAGAGATAAATAAACACTGCACAACACAAAATCTCAGGACAAAATCAATGAAAAACTGAGCTAAAAAGCAAAGACAAAGTCTGTGCCAGCATTTTAGCTCACTGTTACACGATTGAGACCTTAGATTTGAGGTAAACTGGGAAGAATTTTAATTCTTTTGTTTAACCTCTTCAGTGATAATTTACTAGCACAGGCATTCACAGTCAAGCTTTGAGAGAAAGACCCATTTCTGGAGTTGTTAAGAAATATATCCATTTCCACACTTGAAAAAAAAAAAATGAAGCCATTCAAATAATGATCTCTGTGACTTAGTAAATGACAGTTAATTTGAGGAGCACTAAAAGAACAGAACAGAATGTAAAAGTACCAATTTAATTAGATAGCTTTTCACATCCTTCCTTCACACTAATCTCTTGTTC
This sequence comes from Moschus berezovskii, assembly GCF_049115385.1. Taxonomy (NCBI): domain Eukaryota; kingdom Metazoa; phylum Chordata; class Mammalia; order Artiodactyla; family Moschidae; genus Moschus; species Moschus berezovskii. The sequence goes on along the minus strand of NC_142460.1, from coordinate 127,989,146 downwards.
CACTGGCCTTCTTAAATTTTATATTCACATTTAATAGATTGGCCTTTGTGGTTTTTTTCTGAAACTCACTACCAGACTTATTAACTTCAAATTTTCCGGTTTTTTTTTTTTTAGAAATGCATTTCTACTCCTGCTTATTCACTGAGGATGGACTAGGCATCTAATTTCCCTATAGCCATGTAGGCACGTGATTCTAAGTTGTCTCTCTCCAAACACACAAGCAGTTATGTAGTAGATCTATCAGTGGCACCACCATCAACTCTGCCACAACCCCCTTGCAGAACTAGAATGTTCTCCTCTTCTCTTCCCAGGTGAGAGTCGAGTTTGGTGAGGTAATCCTGTTTTTATTTTGCCAATAGAGCTCATTGATTTTCAACCCAGGCTGTCATTAGAATCACCTTGAGAAGTGATTTCAAATAACAAAATGAATATCTGGGCCTCATTTGTGTCAAGTAATTCATAATATCTGAAAGGGAGAACAAGTCGTCTGCACTTGCTAAATCCTCTCCCATGATGATTATGTGCAGCCAGGTTGGAGAATCAATTTTTTCCTCAGCTTGTAATGCATGACATACCTGAACAGGTAAAAAGTTGTGGTCAGCTGGATATCCCAGTTTAGACACCAGCATTGCCATCACTCGAGCAAATAGGAATCTCCTACTTAGTGAATGACTCCCCAAAACTGAAAGAGTTTCTTTTACTTGAGGTATTGCAATGCCAACTAAAACATTAGTTTATGTGTGAGTCCACATCATGAAATCAGTTCACTGCTTTATGTCCAATTCACTGAAAAACTGACTTAATCTGTCTAGATTCTTAGGAAACTATGGAGAAGTCAAACAAAACCCCCCAGAGTAATTTTCTATCTTTCTTGTTAGCTACATATAATCTGCTAACTCTGGTAACAAAACTGGCATTCTGGTGGGGATGGTGGGGTGGGGGTTAGAAATAAGTTTCTTCCCATTTGTTTCTCAATGGGTATTAGTCTCTTTGGAACATACTACCATATCTGAAGCTTGATCCTATACCTGGTCCTTAGAAAAGCTTAAAAATAGCTTATTTTCCCCCATCTCTAACACAGTGTTTGTGTACAAAAAACTCTGCTTTAGACCTAAGACCTAAACATTTCAAATAGTGTCAGCACTGCAATAAACAACAAAGGATGCCGCTTATGTCACAGTCATTTTTCTCAGACTAGGTCCCAGGGCAGTAGATGGACAGCATCAACTCATGTTCTATGATGACTCAATTAGGCTTAACTCTTCTGAGGCCTGTTGTCCTTGTGTTGCTATAGCAATGATAGCATCTAACTTGTTGAGAGTGTCATATGGATTAAATGAGATGAAAAGTCCTCAGTAGGTAACTACTTTTGGTTTGAGAGAGTATGATAATAAGGAAGAAGTACCCAGAATAGAGATGATTCAAGATGAATTAGTGGGGAGTCTAACACTCAGAACCCACTCTAATATACTTTGACAGCCTCCTGTCCTGCTTCACAGTGGGTGTTGCAGTTGTAAATTAAATAGTTAATTGCTCACTTGTATTTGTGTAATTTGATCTTTTTTCCTAGATTTTAAGAGGACTGATGACAGAGAGTTTTAATTATCTCTTATTCATTTCTATATCTGCTGTACCTGTCATGTTCAGTTGAGTTCAGTCGTTCAGTCGTGTCCATCTCTTTGCGACCCCATGAATCACAGCATGCCAGGCCTCCCTGTCCATCACCAACTCCTGGAGTTCACTCACCTCATGTCTATCGAGTCGGTGATGCCATCCAGCCATCTCATTCTCTGTCGTCCCTGTCTCCTCCTGCCCCCAATCCCTCCCAACATCAGTCTTTTCCAGTGAGTCAACTCTTCGCATGAGGTGGCCAAAGTGTTGCAGTTTCAGCTTCAGCCTCAGTCCTTCCAATGAACACCCAGGACTGATCTCCTTTAGAATGGACTGGTTGGATCTCTTTTCAGTCCACGGGACTCTCAAGAGTCTTCTCCATCACCACAGTTCAAAAGCATCAATTCTTTGGCGATCAGCTTTCTTCACAGTCCAACTCTCACATCCATACATGACCACTGGAAAAACCATAGCCTTTGTTGGCAAAGTAATGTTTCTGCTTTTCAATATGCTGTCTAGGTTGGTCACAACTTTCCTTCCAAGGAGTGTCTTTTAATTTCCTGGCTGCAATCACCATCTGCAGTGATTTTGGAGCCCAGAAAAAAAAAGTCAGCCACTGTTTCCACTCTTTCTCCATCTATTCCCCATTAAGTGATGGGACCAGATGCCATGATCTTAGTTTTCTGAATGTTGAGCCTTAAGCCAACTTTTTCACTCTCCTCTTTCACCTTCATCAAGAGGCTTTTTAGTTTCTCTTCACTTTCTTCCATAAGGGTGGTGTCATCTGCATATCTGAGGTTATTGATATTTCTCCCGGCAATCTTGATTCCAGCTTGTGCTTCCTCCAGCCCAGCGTTTCTCATGATGTACTCTGCATAGAAGTTAAGTAAGCACGGTGACAATATACAGCCTTGATGTACTCCTTTTCCTATTTGGAACCAGTCTGTTGTTCCATGTCCAGTTCTAACTGTTACTTCCTGACCTGCTTATAGGTTTCTCAAGAGGCAGGTCAGGTGGTCTGGAATTCCCATCTCTTTCAGAATTTTCCACAGTTTATTGTGATCCACACAGTCAAAGGCTTTGGCATAGTCAATAAAGCAGTTTTTCTGGAACTCTCTTGCTTTTTCCATCATCCAGCGGATGTAGTAGGAGGTTAATAAATGTATTGAATAAGTAAGCATTCTAAAGTATCTCACAATTCCTTTTTGGAGTGAAAGTGAGTGTTAATGAGATTATCATAGTAATACTGTTATTTAATTTTTTTATGCTTCCTTATAATGTCTTGGAACCCAGAGAGGCTAAGAAAGTGTTATTTTTGTTGTGACAGATTGTTACACTTGTTTCTTTTCCTTGTTATTTCAGAAGTCTGTACATTTTCTGGAGCTATAACTCTCCTAACTCCCTCTTCTAATGCCATCTATAAAATTTCTGCCACAAAATGCTCTTATAAAAGTTTGTGTTCCTAGAATAAATGCTCTGTATGAATACAGAGCAGGGAATTATGATCTTCTAGATTCATTGCAGTGGAGAAGGCTATCTCCAAATTCTGTGAAGACCTTTGCTCTGTGGTTGTCTACTCTGTTCCACAGTACAATTTCTTTTCATGTTTCTTCCACATGCCTACTTCCTCCCGAGACAGACATAAGAAGCTATTTACTTCCTCACTGGATGATTGTTATTTTATTCTTAATATGTAGGTGGTTGTTTGCCAAAAATAAAGGTTTGGATCAAAACAACTTAGTCAGTCTTATATGCAGGCAGCCTGCATTTTCTTTCTGACCAGCTGTCTTGAATGCATTTAACTATCTCTTATGAATTTAGCTTATAAACATTTGGACAAAAACTTAATTTCAAGGCTTTCAGGGAGGCTTTATTTCCTCAGAAACACATTAATTCTCTTGGCAGACCAGTGTAACTAGGATTAAAATATAACAAAGTGACTTTATAAGTTTTCTCAGAGCCAAGTTTTGGCCGCTCGAGTGTGAGAAATAAAGCATTTGCTGAGGGTGATATTGCTTTGGCAGACTTTTTCACCATGAATAGTGTACACAAATTGTTACTTTAGTTAAACTATAAAGTAATGGAATAGTATTCAAAAAATAGGATTTACCTTTTAGATATCTGAAGAGGATATTTCTAAATCTTTTTAACCACCATTCTAGTATAGTTTATTTCATGTAATCAAACAGAATATAGTGCTTGTACAAGGCGGGTTCTGAAAGATGTTACTGTGTAGTTTTTTTCAAGCCCTTAATATTTGAAAGTAAGTATTGACTATATTGAAGCAATATCTCTATTTTACTCTTTACGTGGTTTCATTATTACTGTACATATATTCCCTCATCATGAGACAATAGGTGCCAAAAGTATAATAATTGTCCTCTCTCATAAAGAAATGGTCCAAGAAAGCCTCTGAGGATTTATCTAAGCAAGTGCTATTTTCTCATCTATAACTAGAAAAAAAAGTGCAATCTTGTATTTTCATATAATTTATACCATACTTAGAGGCAGAAATAGAACAAGTTGAAAGCTGTCACTTGTATCTTGGGAAATTAGGGCATTTAAAGAGAGCTTAGTGAACCACTGGCTTAATTTTTTTTGCATTATTTTTTAGTTATCTGTAAAAGAATAAATTTCATGAGTCCTTTGCGTTTCCCACTACTACCATTTTTTTAAATTTTTAATTTTCTTAAAACCTTTGATTTTCCTTGTATGTCATTGTATTATATATATATATATATATACATATATATATATATATATATATATAGTTGGGTGTATGATTGCTTTACAATGTTGTGTTAGTTTCTGCCATACAACAGAGTGAATCAGCTATATGTATACATATATTCTCTTCCTCTTGAACCTGCCTCCCACCCTTACCCCCCAATCTATCCCTCTAGGTCATCACAGAACACCGAGCTGAGCTCCCTGTTCTTGCATTTCTGATAGCAAGTTCAGTTTCTAAGGAAACCAGGAATAAGTCATTCAGGATCTTGAAGATAAAAACTATGGGAAGAAAATTGATTCTTGAAAAACTTCTTATGATATTCATACACAATAGGTGATATATGGGATGATAATCATTAGAAAAAAAATTATAAATCTAAATTCCAAACTAATTTTTAACTATTCATATTTATTAAGCTACTGCCAGAAGTGGAAGGGAAATCTGTCCTCTGGTGTAGGCGTAGGAAGCAGTTTTGAACCTTAGCCGACCTCCATCTATTTGTTGAATATTCCATTGTTACTCTGCTTGAAGTTGCTAATATAACTCATTAGACTGAAGGGGCCAAATTGGATCATGATTATTGACTTGATCCTTAGGTATTAATATGTTATCATTTTGCTTTTGAGTGAAGCCCTGGCTCTATGATTGTTTGTGAGGAGAGGGATTGTTGGCATTGATGCAGCTTTAGTCTTCACATTTTTGTGTTCTGACTGAATCTATTAGCAGAATGATCTTTAGAGTCAGGTTTTGGAGGAAGGAAGTCAAATGTATTGGTACATATGTCAACCCAGCATGAGCAAAGGATTCCATATGGAGTCCAAGCAATGAGAGGACTTGGTTTTGCTATTGCACATTTTATGTATGGATTCCTTATAAGAGAGGGTCAAAGCAGGTGCAGATAACCTGTGGGCTTCCAGGAGAGTACTCCAGCTTGATACTACAAGAACCCTTGCTTTTACCTATACTCTCTGTGTATCTGGATGGTCTTGAAGGAGGAGATATAAATGACTAAGACACGATCTTCAAGGAGTTTCTTTAAGGAGCTTAACTGCTCCCTCCCTCCTTTCTTCCTTCTCTCACTCCTTTCTTCCTTCATCTCTTTCATTCCTTTTCTCTCTTTTCTCTCTCTTCCTTGATGGACAAGACAGGAAAGCATGATGAAAATCATTAAAAACATACCTCTGTCAGAATGCAATATTTAATGGAGGAGAAGTACAAAAAATTTGCAGTGATTACTTATATTAAGAAGAGACTCTTTCCATATTCCATGGTGATTAGGATACAAGGAAAGAAATCTTAAGAGTTTTTGTTTTGTTTTGTTTTGTTTTTTTAGCTCTCTAAGTTGATGCATAAAATTCTGGCCAGTCTAGACAGTGAAATGTCTTGGTGAAACAATGAGATGAGCAAAACTATGGTGGAAATAAAAAGAGAGGTTCAGTTTACATAGAAGAAGTCCTGTATGCATTAACAAATCATCAGAACAGAGAATGCTTTAAATGCTCACATTTTTCCCACATAGAGGCTCAGACAAAGAAATCAAGTAGGGACACATTCCAGGTATTATTTTAAATATTGACTTTGGAATTTGGAACTGAGCAGTTTGCAAGCATTGAAGCTAGATAATGATCTTTAGGGAATAACTTTTTCTGGCATTAATTTGTAGGATGAATTTAAAGAACAGATTCTAGGGACAAAGAAGTGTTTTGTGTGTGTGTGTTTTTTTGCATATATTATATTATACTGCTTAGGTATAAGTAGTTTCCTGGTAGTTCAGATGGCAAAGAATCCGCATGCAATGTGGGAGACCCTGATTCGAAGAGTCTGAAACAGAGTGATGGAATTCAGTAAATAAAGGCGCAAAGGCAATTGAAAGGCACTATAGATGTAAAAATGACTTCCCTGTTTACTGATTGAAAATGGTAATTTGGATGGTAGAGACCAATCAGAATAGACTGTAATATTTTAAGTTGTGAATAGCTAAAAGAAAAATGATGTAAATTTCCAATGGAAACATGAAAGACCATAGGTCTAACTGAAGGTGTGATGAGTTCAGTTTCTGGACAGACCGAATTTAAAGTGCTCCCGGAATATACAAGAGCTGTCTGTAAAAGCTACACTGGAATTCACTGGAGAGGTTAAGGCTTATCAACTGTAACTTCTATGTGCCTGTCCAGCTCATTGTTTTTCTTTAAGGAAAATTAACCTCCTACATTTCTCAATATGCCCACCCCTTTTTAAACCATTTCAGCGGCCATGTTTTGTTTTGTTTTTTTTAAAGTAGGTATCTGACATTTTAACTTGCCTCCCAACCATGGCTGAGCAGACATGACCCTAGGGAGAGTAAAGTCAGAGTCTCTCACACCTATCCCAGATATTTGGATTTGGGTTTCACAGACATTTCTTAGTGCCTAGTTTGTTGCTTGAACTTGAGTTGGGATAGCTGTAGGTATGCTGAAATATAAAGATGAGAGAGATGTAGAATTAAGGGAGAAAGAAACGGATAAACACATTAGTGCAAACAAATTTTCTAAGATATCACATCAAGATAGAACAAAGATGAATACTCATAGGAAAAATGCCATTTATGTAACTGAATGATAAAAATCCTTGCTTCTCAACTATAGCAGATCTCTCTTGAGATGATGTCGTGTGTCATGTTGACTTTGTCATCTTGAACCTACCACTAATAATAAGTAGGTCCTCAGGAACTATATTTTCACTATAAGATGCTGACATACTCAGAGTTAGACATTTTAGCCAACCTGAGTATCCCCATTTTCTCTTGAAGTAGTTTGGAACTATTTGTACTGAGGGACCTTCAGAAGAGATGTGATTGTGTTTATGCCACATACTCTCTAGTGGACATTTCTTGGGTATGCCAAGGTCCCTGTGCTACCCTAGATCCTGCTCACTCTGATACTTGGTTTGGACTTGGATTCTATAATTTAATCCAGCTTATTTCCATGCTTATTTAAGCCACAGTCAGTTTTTGTTACCTGCAGCTAAAAGAAACTGAACTAGTTCAGTATATAACAGTAGTAGAAATAAAATTATGATACAAATGGACATTAGTCAATGGACCACTGACATGCAGGCACTTATAATATTCCAGTGTAGAGCTACACATAAGCTGTTATAAGGCTGACAACAAAGTAATATAACATTATTGTTGTTGTGTAGTCATTAAGTCATGTCTGACTCTTTTGCAATCCCATGGACTATAGGCCACCAGGCTCCTCTGTCCATGGGATTTTCCAGACAAGAATGCTAGAGTAGGTTGCCAGTCCCTTCTCCAGGACATCTTCCTGACCCAGGGACCGAACCCATGTCTCCTGCTTGAGATGGATTCTTTACCACTGAGCCACCTGGGAGGCCCAATTTAACATTACATTCAGGGTTTATAGTGCTTTAACTCTTGAGACCCTTTGTTATTCATGAACTTTTCTTTTGTCTTCACTTTAACCACTTAAAGTATATATTCTTATTTTTGCTTGCATTTTAAATATAACAAATGTTAGGTTGAGAATGGTTGCAAACCTTGCCATAATCTTGTGACTGAGTGCCTGTGGTCTTGGTCTCCAGGTTTTCTAATTTCAAATCTCATTTATTTTTCTTCATATGTTGGGCAACTATAGTTATCAGTTCCAACAGTTATGGAGCATTTCCTAAATTTTCATACTTAAATTTAAAACTAAATTTTAGAAATAAAGTAGCATATCTTAATAAGCCTTTAAAAAGCAATAAACAATATGAAATCTGTAAAGCTTTAGGAATTTATATTAGAAATACTATCTCATTCTTGTTTTTATAACTCTTTCTTAAAGACCTTGCTTTTCCCATAACCCTGGAGTTTTTAGCCCTGTGTTTCACATAAATTCAATACTTTGGCCATAGTTTGTAGGATCAGAGATCAGTGTCTAAGTCAAATCAGACCTACCAGTTTCTCTCTACTAAAATTTTTGATTTAGAGTGTAGACAGTGAGTTCCAAGTTCTGGGAACAGGACCTGGAAGGGCAAGTAGACTCAGGAGCTGAGATGGCAATTTTGGGGTGACCATTAAAAGATAACATGTGAATGGCTGAATCAGCAGAGAATTCTAATCTGTAAAAATAAGGAGGGTAAACAGAAATGACAGACCATTCAACCTCAGGGAAAAAGAGAGGGAACAAAGGGAAAATAATATGCTGCATATTTGTGGTTACTGTTTCTCTGCTCCACTAGCCTCTTCATATGGAAGTCCCAGTTTGATTTCTTGTTCTTGGATTCTATGTGAAACCCTGTAAGATTCCTTAAAATTCCCCCTTTAGTTAGAACAGGATTCTATAATAATGTGTTGTCTGTTTAAGAAAACATTTAATATTCTTTATAATAAAGGAATTATGCAGCTAAATTTGCTTTAAATATTTTAGGCAGAGTACAGTGAAATAGATAATGAGTGAAAGACAAGTGTCTATCTCTATAGACATGTTGGTTACTATCTTCAGTCTAATATACATAAATAATATAGATTTCTTTTTAACCATTTTTATAACATGATTTAGATATTTTTATTCTATATTAATTTTTTATTCTTGAGAAATTTCCATAAAATTTCCATAAAATTGATTACATGTGACACCAAGATGGTAGTTCTCTAAACAAAGTCATCATGTTGCCCTCTGTATTAATTTCCTAGGACTGTCATTAGAATTACCAAAATGGATAAGTTAAAACCATAGTAATTAATAATATCACAGTGATTGCAGCTAGACATGCAAAATCTGTCTGAAGACTATAGAGGACGATTTGTCCCAAGGTGTTCTCTTAGCTTCTGCTGTTGTTGGCAATCCCTGGTGTTCCTTTACTTGTGTATACATCACTCCAGTTTCTGCCTCTGTCATGATATGGTGTTCTCTCTGTATGTCTCACTCTGGGATTTTTTCTGCTCATCTTACAAGGATGTTAGCCATTTTGTATTAGACTTACCCTAAATCCATATAATCTCACTTAGCTAGATTGTATCAGCAAGGACCTTATTTTCGATTAATAAGAACTAAAACAAGAGGTGATAAGGCCTAGAAAGACATGAAAAGTGCTCAGGAATAAGTCAGAAAAAATGGAAAAACAGAATAACAGAGTCACTTTTGAATCTGAGTGAAGAAGAATGGGCAATGTTGAGAACAGGGACACATATAGAATAAGCATGAGAAAAATCAAACAAAATGAAATGGGGGAAATAATAAATATGAAAGAAAAAGGAGATTGGAATACATATAACTGAGTCCCTGAAGAAAAGATTTGGAAGTGTATTAAAGGTTATAAAATAAAATTTGCTTCATAGTCTTGAAAAATGGTTGATCACAGTGTATTCAGCACAGATTCATATCTTGTTACTCTTTCTGGATATTAAAGGTTTCTGTGAGACTACTAAGCCAAAAAAAAAAAAAAAAATCACATCACATATAAGAAGGGGAAATCTAAGCATCAGCATTCAGTGTGAGACTGCAGTGACACAAATTCTATGAAAGTTCTTGATGTGGACATATTTTGTAATGCACATGAACACACAGAATATAGTGCTCATGAGATCTTCCTTAAAACAACAAGTGTAAACCATGATAATGTAAATCCAGCTGGTTAGAAAGGAATAGGGAAATCATCTAACCAAACTCACCCACAGAGCTCTCCAGGGGAGTGCTTCACTGAGACCATGTTCAAATCATTCTGTCTCACTGTCATCAGTAACAGTACTGGCAACTTGGTACAAATTGCTCCAGATGTCCTCGTGGTTACAAAGCAACACTGTTAAGCCACATGTTTTGTGCCCTGACCATGTCAGTGCCATGGACATGCAGGAACCTTAGTTAAAAACATCTCAGGCAACACATCCTGGATGGCCTGCAAGAATAAATCCTCACAGTGCAGTTTCCATACTAATCCTAGTAAGAACTTTTTGGGTTGCACACCCAGAAAACACACCTCTAAGTCCTAGGATGCACATATATGTGTGTCATTTCAGTATAATTTTCCAGATTTCCTTGCAGAATAGCTGTACCAGTTCAGACCCCAGTTATTGTACAGAAATTCTTATGTACCCAACAGTATTCCATATTGTTGCCAATACTAACTGATACTACTTTTCTACTTTATGGACTTTCCTGGTCGCTCAATGGTAAAGAATCTGCCTGCCAATGCAGGAGACCTGGGTTTGATCCCTGGGTCAGGAAGATCCCCTGGAGAAGGAAATGGCAACCCACTCCAGTAATCTTGCCTGGGAAATCCCACGGACAGAGGAATCAGACAGGCTAAAGTTCATGGGGTCACAAAAGAATCAGACATGACTCAGTGACTAAACAATAATTTTATGGACACAAAGTATTTTATCATTTAATTTGTTTTGTTCTGATGACACATAAAATTGAACATCTCTTTATTTCTAGTTAGGTCTTCTTTGAAATTCCTGTATCTCTCTTACACCTATTATCCACTGAATTTCATGTAATTATCTTATCTATTTGTGGAATTGATTTATGTGTGTTGTATGTGTGTGTACTAGTACCTTTTCAATATCAGTATAATCAGTTTTAGATGTTACAAATATTTTCTCTTGTTTTTAATCTATTTTTTAACATTGTGGTTGGACAGAAATCCTTCATTTTGATTTATTTGAATCCTTATTTTTGCTCTAGATCTTGTGCTTTGGGGACCTTTTGAAATAAAACTTCCGACTGCTTAATGAGATTCTTATACTATTATTCCTCTTTTTATCCTGGGAAAGTTTTGCATGTTTCAGTCCATGTGCATGTATTAGTGTGATATTCTATAGAGAAAAAATATGGGAATGAAATTACATCACAGATAGCCAATCATTCAATAATTAGCTGGTACCCACTCTTTTAGAAGCAAATATATTCAGTATAAATGGTTAGCTTATAAGAAAAAAGTAGGGTGGCATACATTCCTGAAATGATAGATTAAGAATCAAGTCAAAACAAGTCAAAATGAAAAGGTTAGCCTGCACCATGTTGTCTCTCCAGCTGATAAATATGAGGGGAAAAAGCTGAGTGTTGGTGATAGCTACATTTTTAATTTTTTACGTGTATAATTGCTGTTATATTTTCAACTTCTTTTGTTGAAATGATTAAATGTCATGAGTATCAACAAACTCATGATATTTACAGTTCATATCACACTAGAACTCTTACACTTATTTTGATATTGGAGTGTGGTTTCTAAGTTGTTAGCTTCATTTTTGTTCATTTTTTAAAGGATTGCCATGTGCATAGAATAATCAGAAAGCTCAACATTGTAACTAATTATCTAACTTTCCAATTACTTTTCTTTTGTATAATCATGATTTTAAATGGCTTTCCTTGGAAATGAATCAAGATCATTCTGTCACTTTTGAGGTTGCACCCAAGAACTATAGTTCAGGTTCCTTTGTTGATTATAAGGGCTACTCCATTTCTTGCCCACAGTAGTAGATATAATGGTCATCTGAATTAAATGGGCCCATTCCTGTCCATGTTAGTTCACTGATTCCTAAGGTGTTGATGTTTATTCTTGCTATCTCTTGCTTGACCATGTCCAATTTACCTTGATTCATGGACCTAACATTCCACATTCTTATGCAATACTGTTCTTTGCAGCATCAAATTTTACTTTCATCACCAGACACATTCACAACTGAGCATCGTTTCTACTTTGGCCCAGCCACTACTTTCTTTCTGGGGCTATTAGTAGTTCTCCTTAGATGGGCAGGTCATGGTGGAGAGGTCTGACAGAATGTGGTCCCCTGAAGAAGGGAATGGCAAACCACTTCAGTATACTTGCCTTGAGAACCCCATGAACTCTTCCCTAGTAGTATATTAAACTTACCTTCCAACCTGGGGCACTCATCTTTCGGTGTCATATCTCTTTGTCCTTTTACACAGTTCATGGGCTTCTCATGGCAAGTACACTGAGATTTGGCATTCCCTCCTCTAGTGGATCACATTTTTTCAGAACTCTCCTCTAAGACCCATCTGTCTTGGGTGGCCCTACATGGCATGGTTCATAGCTTCATTGAGTTATGTGCCCCTTTGCCACAACAAGGCAGTGATCCGTGAAGGGGCCAAGAAACATATACTCAGATTCATCACTAATATCAATAATCAGGTTGCTGTTTCAATTCTATCATGTTAGAAAAAAAGACCTACCAATGTTGGGCAGTATTTGGAAAACAAAATTCTTAATTACCAGTGTAGAGGTTTGGGTTCTGGCATGAGTCACTTCTGTTTCAAACTTGTTACAATGCTTACAATTATGTGCCCTGAGCAAACTACTTTATCTTGCCATGAAACAACTCTCCAGGGTCTCTTGGAAGTGAAGCACTTCACTTAAAACTATCGTTTCAAGGCTGTTTGTATAGTGAACAGCCTTGAAGATGAAGATAGTGTCTTCCTCTGGAGCGAAGGGCAGGTATGCTAATAGGACATGATGCCAGTTTCCCTCGGCTCATTGTGCCTTTTATACAATGCAGTCTGCAGCCTGTGCAGACATTGTCTGACCCTCCTTGTGAAGCCCTGTGGGAAGTGCATTTGGGAGTCAATATAATCCATGCCGATACTCTGGACACTGCATTTACTATGAGCAATACGTGGTCTTTCATCTAAGCCAAGAGTCTCCTGTCTTCTACAAGTACCCATGAATCTTTTGCAGGCTTACTTGTTTGTTTGTAAGTAGGGTGGAAATTCAGACCTTCACAGTTCTTTGCAAATGTCTCTTTGCCTCATTTACTTTTCTCATCTGAAATGGAGTGTGGAGTGAGTGTGTGATATTTTCTATTCATAGGACCATTGTTATTTTATCTAAATTAAAATGTGGAATGTCTTGAACAGTATCTGAACAGTGCAAGTGCTCAATCTGTCTCTGTGTATGTGAAGTTCAAAACATAACAAAACCTTAAAATATGTTTTTATGGCTGTATATATGTGTAATAATAGAATTAATAATATGTAGCAATAGACTCCAAATCAACTGTAGGTGTTAATTCTGGGGAGGTAAGAAGGCAAATGGGATTAAGAACTTTTCTTAGGGAGCCTCAACTCTATCAGTTCTGTTTCAGTTGAAAAAGTAGAGATATTTTTTCAATATCTCTAAAGCAAAAATTCTAAAGCTGAAACTCCAATACTTTGGCCACCTCAATGTGAAGAGTTGACTTACTGGAAAAGACTGTGATGCTGGGAGGGATTAGGGGCAGGAGGAGAAGGGGACGACAGAGAATGAGATGGCTGGATGGCATCACCGACTCGATGGACATGAGTTTGAGTGAACGCCGGGAGTTGGTGATGGACAGAGAGGCCTGGCGTGCTGTGATTCATGGGGTCGCAAAGAGTCGGACACAATTGAGCGACTGAACTGAACTGAAAGCAAAAATAAGAATACATTAGAAATTTTAAAGACTGGATGCTTGTTAGGGTTTCCCAGGTGGCTCAGTTGTAAAGAACCTGCCTGCCAATGCAGGATGTGCATGTTTGATACCTGCATGGGAAAGATTCCTTGGAGAAGGAAATGTATTCTTCCCTGGGAAATCCCACATACAGAGGAGCCTGGCAGGCTACAATACATGGGGTCACAAAAGAGTCAGACACAACTTAGCAATTAAACAACAACAAAGATGTTGTGCACAATGTTTTATTTTTATTATATATATTTGCCTGTATAATTAAAAGATACTTGCCTATAAATCAAAATACTTTAGAAACTAAAATTTTAAAAACATATATTCAGGAAACATTTTGAATGATAATTTCAAGGTTTGAGTTAGCAGTTCTGTATGTGAAATGGCCTATTTAGAAGGTACATTTTACTTACTTGAAATTTAATGGAAACGACTGTGACTATTGTACCAAATTTTCCATCTTCCTATGTCATGATTTTTTTCCTGGCACTAAACTGTTTTATTATGTTTTGTGGTAGTTTATAAGAAGTGACATCGAGTGAAATCCCAAGGTTAGGTCTCAGGGATGGCCTGGCTGCCTTGCCTTTGCTGGAACACTCACTCTTGGAACCCTGAACCACTGGGAAGAAAGTCATACCATCAGAAGAAACGTTGCTGGGATTCAGCCAAGTGTAGGTGATGGGCTGGGTCACCATAGCCCAATGCCAGACAGTGAGAGAGGAAGCCTTCAACTTAGTCTTGCCCTCGGCTTTTAGTCATCCTTCCCCTCACCCACTCCTTTTTCACCTGAGGTCCCAGGTGTAGCAGTGACAATCCAACCCCACTATGCATTCTTTGAATTCCTAGGAGCATAATATATGCTTATGGTTGCTCACTAAGCTTGGGGATATCTGGATGTGGCGATGGATATCAGATATGAATTCCTCTTTAAAATACCTGTTTTGATGGTTATAGTGGTGGTGGAGTCAACTGGGTGCATGTGCTATTTAAACCTATTCAGCATTTGTTCAGATGACCATTAAGATAAGATGAATCCTGCAATAAGTACAAAAGATGGCTTAGAAGAAAAAGAAAAGAAAGTAACAAAAACACAGTTAAAGCATTGTTGAAATGTTAATGTAGTTTGGTATGTAATAACTGACATCTTTAAATCCAAGATGATTATAACTGAAATGCTTCAGCATTTGTTATAGACAACAGTACAAGTAGGCCTTTGGCATTTCAAAGATGAGGAATGAATGAGGTATTATTTCCTTTTTGCAATTTTTATTAGAATGCTATAGTGCTTGAGAATTGTATATAATGTATGACTGTATATGTGTGTATATATATATGTATATATAAACATATATCTAGTCAAAGCAATGGATCACAACGGGCAAAGCTTGTGGAGGTGATGGAATTCCAGCTGAGTTATTTCAAATCCTAAAAGAATATGTTGCAAAACTGCTGCACTCGATATTCCATCAAAGTTGCAAAACTCAGCAGTGATCAGAGGACTGGAAAATGTCAGTTTTCATTTCAATCCCAAAGTAAGTCAATGCCAAAGAAGATTTGAACTACTGCGCAATTGTGCTCATCTCACATGCTGGCAAAGTAATGTGCAAATTCTCCAAGCCAGGCTTCAGCAGTGTGTAAACTGTGAAATTCCAGATGTTCAAACCGCATTTACAAAAGTCAGAGGAGCTGTAGTTCAAATTGCCAACATCCATTGAATAATAGAAAAAGTGAGTTCCAGAAAAACATCTATTTCTGCTTTATTGACTATGCCAAAGCCTTTGACTGTGTGGATCACAACAGACTGTGGAAAATTCTTAAAGAAATGGGAATTCCAGACCACCTGACGTGCCTCCTAAAAAAACCTGTATGCAAGTCAAGAAGCAAGAGTTAGAACTGGACATGGAACAGACCGGTTCCAAGTAGCAAAAGGAGTACATCAGGCTGTATATTGTCACCATGCTTATTTAACTTATATACAGAGTACATCATGAGAACTGCTGGACTGGAAGAAGCACAAGCTGGAATCAAGATTGATGGGAGAAATTTCAATAACTCAGATATGCAGATGACACCACCCTTATGACAGAAAGTGAGGAAGAAATAAAGAGCCTCTTGATGAAAGTGAAAGAGAACAAAAAGTTGGCTTAAAACTCAACATTAGGAAAACTAAGATCATGGCATTCAGTCCCATCACTTCATGCAAATAGATGGGGAAACAATGGAAACAGTGACAGATCTTATTTTGGGGGGCTCCAAAATTATTGCAGATGGTGACTACAGCCATGGAATTAAAAGATGCTTGTTCCTTGGAAGAAAAGCTAAGACCAACCTAGATAGCATATTAAAAAGCAAAGACATTACTTTGCCGACAAAGGTTCATCTAGTCAAAGCTTTGGTCAGTAGTCATGTATGGATATGAGAGTTGGATCATAAAGAAAGCTGAGCACTGAAGAACTGATGCTTTTGAACTGTGGTGTTGGAGAAGACTCTTGAGAGTCCCTTGGACTACAAGGAGATTCAACCAGTCAGTCCTAAAGGAAATCAGTCCTGAATATTCATTGGAAGGATTGATGCTGAAGCTGAAACTCCAATACTTTGGCCACCTGATGGGAAGAACTGACTCATTAGAAAAGTCCCTGATGCTGGGAAAGATTGAAGGCAGGAATAGGAGACGACAGAGGGTGAGATGTTTTGATGGCATCACTGACTCGATGGACATGAGTTTGAGCAAGCTATGGGAGTTGGTGATGGTCAGGGAAGCCTGGTGTGCTGAAGTCCATGGGGTCGCGAAGAGTCAGGCATGACTGAGCTACCGAACTGAACTGATATATATATATATATATATCAGACATTTATCTATCTATATTTCTTTCTATCTATCTTTTGGTAGGTGATTTTGTATGTGTAGACAATGTTCAGTATGTCCATCTCTTTGTGACTCTATGGACCTGCCAGGCTCCTCTGTCCATGGGATTTCCCAGGCAAGAATACTGGAGTGGGTTACTGTTTCCTCCCCCAGGGTATCTTCTCTACCAAGGGATTGAATTCGCATCTCTTGAGTCTCCTGCACTGGCAGAAGAATTCTTTACCACTGTGCTACCTGGACTTCCCTTTTTGTAGGTGGTTAGTAACAGTTTTTCTATAAAATTTCCAGGCTAAACATTTTATAAAAGCAGCTGTTGAATGTAGGCACTTCTATTGCACCCTTCATCTATTTTTTAATTAATAAATTTTTTTAGAATCACCCATCTACTTTTGTTTAGGGATAGATTCAAAATATTTTCTGAGGTAAAAATTTTCCTGCCTATAGAACCTTATTCTCAGGCATTTATTTTGATTACATATTTCATTGTATTAAAAAAATTAAGAGAACAATTTTATTCTTTTCCTTTAATATTATTATTAGTCAGTAAATCAGAATGTAGGTTATCTGGATTCTTATAGAAATTGCAACTTTATACTCTCTACAGGCAAACTTTTATTTAAAAACTGCATGTGAGAAATAACTTTGTAGAAGTTATCCTAAAGAATAAGCAGCTTATTTGTTACTTCAGATAAGTATTATTCATATTGGTATTCAAGGATAATTGCTTTGAGTGTTGTTGGTGATGTCGGGTAGCCTTGGCCTGCAGAGGCTTGAAGCAGGATTTTGGTTCCTGGCCAGAAGCTAAGGTTGGGCAGTGGCAGAGAGAGCACTGAATCCTAACCACTGGGGACTAATGTCCAGTGGCAAGTCCCTGGTGGGTCAGCCATTTAGAAATGAGTTTCCAGGTGTAGGTGGCAAGTACTGAAACAACTAAGATATTTATTAAGAGGAAAAAGTACAGTACATGTGGATAGACTTGTGAGCAGGCTCAGAGAGAGAGTAGCACCTTCATGGTAGTTTGAATCACTTTTATAGGCACTCTTTCTGGATTTCCTTTGGCCAGTCACCTTGCTTTGCCTGGATCTGAGTTCACATTTGGTTTTATCTCAGGGTCCTCCCGTGTGTGTGTGTGCATCCCTTATCCAAGGTGGATTCTAGTGAAGAAGACTAAGGGTAGTTGAAGTTACTTACTATGAGGTGACACCCTCTCCGTTTTTGACTTCCAGTGACTCTTTCTCCATATCCGTATATGAGGAGGTCTCCTTAACTTTGCAAAGAGGAATATGTGGTCCTTTATCTCTTATCTGGTCAGGGCTCAGCCTCCTCCATCATCCTGCTTTTATGAAGTTTCTGTCCACAGGGTAAAAACTGTTTATCCTGGGCCTCATCTATCTGATCTCTCAGTGGGAAACAAACAAAACGTATTTCTCATAAGTTGCCTGAGTTTTATACATATACTGAAAGTAAAACTGATGCTCTAACCAGTTTGACATTTATCCTGAAACAAACTTGACTGAAATAGATTTTTGTATTTTATGATTTTATATTGGATACTGGCTGAATTGCTTTCAACTGTTTTTGTTTTTTTTTTACCCTGAGCTTTCACCAACAATGTTCTAAGATTGAGCCATGTTCAATTTCAAATCCTAGTTTTATTTCAGGATGTTGTTGAGAACACTGGACTAAACATAATGAGGACCCACAAGAAAAATATTCCCAGACTTTAGTACCAGCAAAAGAGGAATTTCTTCTGAGTAAATCTGAGTAAATTAATTACCTCATGGTGTCACTGAGATTGTCCTACTTCATTTGCTTTCACCGCTGAAGGTTCAGAACCAAACTCTGACCCCAATTTATATATGTGGAGGAGCTTTTGTTTTATTGCAGTTTTTATTCACTCTTCAATTTCCATTTTCATTTACAGATGCTTTATTTCTTTTATCCTATGTCAGTAAACAATATTATTAACTGCCTAAAATTCTCGTTTGCTGTAATTTAGAGAAAACAGATGGAAAGAAGGACAGGAGGGAAGGGTGGAATGGAGGGAGTAAGGGAGGAAAGGAAAAAAACAATTTGGAACATTAGGTCTAGTTTGGTTTATTATTCCTTCTAAGTGTTAATCACTCAATCATGTCTGACTCTTCGGGACACCATAAACTGTGGCCCACTAGGTTCCTCTTTTCATGGATTTCCCAGGCATGGGGATTCCATGGACAGAGGAGCCTGGTGGGCTACAGTTCATGGGGTCGCAAGAGTTGGACATGACTTAGTGACTAAATCACCACCAAGAATACTGGAGTGGGTTGCCATTTCCTCCCTCAGGGGATCTTCCAAATCCAGGGATTGAACCTGGGTCTCTTGCATTGCAAGCAAATTCTTTACCATCTAAGCCATCAGGGAATCCCATTCCTGATACAAACAGGGATAAAATACATATTAAGAGAAAAATCAAATAAATAATTAAAAGAATTAAATTACTAGAAAGAGTAAGAAAAAACAGAGAAAACTAGTAGGCAAGTTATTCTTTTCCTTTCAATGTATGGGACTTTTGAGGTGTCTCCTTTTTTATATATATATATTTTTAATAAAAGAAAGTGAAAGTCACTGAGTTGTGCCCAAATCCTTACAACTCCATAGACTATACAGTCCATGGAATTCTCCAGGCCAGAATAGTGGAGTGGGTAGCCTTTCCCTTCTCCAGGGAATCTTTCCAACCCAGGAATTGAACCCAGGTCTCCTGCATTATAGGCAGATTCTTTACCAGCTGAGCAACAAGGGAAGGGCTAATATTTCTTCATTTCTTTATTTGGCTATGCTGGGTCTTAGTTTCAGCATGTGGGATTATTTTTCTAGTTGAGGTCTGTGAAATCTTTAGTTGTGGCATCCAAAGTCTTAGTTGAGGTGTGTGGGATCTAGTTCACTGACTAGGGATAAACCCAGGTCCCCTGCATTGGAAGTGCAGGAATCGTCACCATTGAATGACAAAGGAAGTCTCCTAATCTTTTATATGGTGTGTCTTTAAACTTGGAAGTTCAAATAGGGGACATTATCAGTGATGAATCACTGATAATAATGGACATAATTTGGATTGAACTGAAGACCTTGGAGTCAAGAGTAAAGGTTCCAAGAAATATAGCAAAATTTGTTACCTGGCTGTTAACACTGAGTAGAGGCTAATATAGCTGGATAGTAGGAGTAGAAACTGAGGGAGTTTTTTACAAGATTATAAAGGAAGAATGATACTGTGAGAAGAATTCTGATAGGTCTGGTTTGTTTCTCCTCCTCTTCGTGTGCTGAGACACTGGGAACTTGAGACTGGAGTAGTGAGTGCCAATAATAATAATAATAAAATAGTAATGATAATAATAATATGGGGTGTGAGGTCCTGGAGAATATTCAAGTCTGCTTCCACAAAGAAAAAAAAATGTGGGGGAGTTTTTCTGGCCTCATTAACCCAAATAAAATATTCTGAAGGAAGTTAGTGGTAGAGTAGGGAGAGAAAATATTAGAAGAGAAAGGAAAGTACATGTGGCATAGGAGAAGAAGAGAGTTCAGAGATAAGTAGTTGAAATTCTGACAAGTGATCAAAGAGGTGAAATGTCCAAGATGTGGAAAGAAATAAGTGCCCTCTGAGGTTTGGAATAAACTTTTATAGTGACCGTATTTTGGGGGCTAGGACTGTTGTGGGTTTGCAAATATCAGAGAGGAGATGATTAGTATCTGTAGCTGATCTCTGTCTCTTTCCTGGTGGCTCACATAAAACTAACACCATCTTTGAGATTCCTGATTTTGTTAGTTTCCCCCAACACATCAGTTATCAGTGGCCTTGAGTGGGTTTAATTGCTGAAGAAAGGTTCAAACCTTGAGTGAGAAGTTGTACTATTCATTTCTTATAGCATACAAAGAATGAGATAAGTTATTGTAATAATAATTTAGCAAATGATGTTTCAGTTCAGTACAGTTCAGTCATTCAGTCATGTCTTACTCTGCGACCCCATGGACTGAGCACACCAGGCCTTCTTGTACATCACTAACTTCTGGAGTTTACTCAAATTCGTGTCCATTGAGTCGATAAAGCCATCCAACCATCTCATCCTCTATCATCCCCTTCTCCTCATGCTTTCAATCTTTTCCAACATCAGGGTCATTCCCAGGGTCTTCCCATCAGGTGTCCAAAGTATTGGAGTTTCAGCTTCAACATCAGTCTTTCCAATAAACATTCAGGACTGATCTCCTTTAGGACTGACTGGTTGTATCTCCCTGCAGTCCAAGGGACTCTCAAGAGTCTTCTCCAACACCACAGCTCAAAAGCATCAATTCTTCAGTGCTCAGCTTTCCTTATAGTCCAACTCTCCCATCCATACATGACTACAGGAAAAACCATAGTCTTGACTAGCTGGACCTTTGTTGGCAAAGTAATGTCTCTCCTTTTTATTATGCTGTCTAGGTTGGTCATAACTTACCTTCCAAGGAGTAAGCATCTTTTTATTTCATGGCTGCAGTCATCATTTGCAGTGATTTTGGAAACCCTAAAAATAGAGTCTGTCACTGTTTCCACTGTTTTCCATTGCCATGAAGTGATGGGACTGGATGCCATGATCTTAAGTTTTTTGAATTTTGAGCTTTAAGCCAGTTTTTTCACTCTCCTCTTTCACTTTCATCAAGAGGCTCTTTAGTTCTTCTTTGCTTTCTGCCAAAGGGGTGGTGTCATCTGCATATCTGAGGTTATTGATATTTCTCTCAGCAATCTTGATTCCAGCTTGTGCTTCTTCCAGCCCAGATTTTCTCATGATGTACTCTGCATAAAAGTTAAATAAGTAGGGTGACAATATACAGCCTTGACATACTCCTTTTCCTATTTGGAACCAGTCTGTTATTCCATGCCCAGTTCTAACTATTGCTTCCTGACCTGCATACAGGTTTCTCAAGAGGCAGGTGAAGTGTTCTGGTATTCCCATCTCTCAGAATTTTCCACAGTTTATTGTGATTCACACAGCCAAAGGCTTTGGCATAATCAATAAAGCAGAAATAGATGTTTTTCTGGAACTCTTTTGCATTTTTGATGATCCAGTGGATGTTGGTAATTTGATCTCTGGTTCCTCTGTCATTTCTAGAACCAACTTGAACATCTAAAAGTTCATCGTTCACATATTTCTGAAGCCCGGCTTGGAGAATTTTGAGCATGACTTTACTAGCATGTGAGATGAGTGCAATTGTGCGGTAGTTTGAGCATTCTTTAGCATTGCCTTTCTTTGGGATTGGACTGAAAACTGATCGTTTCCAGTCCTGTGGCCACTGCTGAGTTTTACGATTTTGCTGGCGTACTGAATGCAGCACTTTCACAGCATCATCTTTTAGGTTTTGAAATAGCTCACCTGGAATTTCATCACCTCCACTAGCTTTGTTCATAGTGATGTTTCCTTAGAACCATTTGACTTCTCACTCCAGGATGTCTGGCTCCAGGTGAGTGATCACACCATCATAATTATCTGGGTTGTGAAGATCTTTTTTGTATAGTTCTTCTGTGTATTCTTGCCACCTCTTCTTAATATCTTCTGCTTCTGTTAGGTCCATGCCATTTCTGTCCTTTATTGAGCCCATCTTTGCATGAAATGTTCCCTTGGTATCTCTAATTTTCTTGAAGAGATCTAGTCTTTCCCATTGTAGTCTAAATGATTTTAATCATACTAATTATTCTAATTTACCATCATTCTAAATGATGTTTGGTGATTACTAAATACAATATTTAGGCTGGGCTCTAAAATTGACACTAAATAAGACAACGGTTTTAAAAAATTGTAAAAAAATCCAAAACTTAGAATTGTTTAAAGTAAGAGTTAACAGTATCTGAAGGAAGATCTTAAAAACCTTAGAATTGTTTAAAGTAAGAGTTAACAGTATCTGAAGGAAGATCTTAAAAACCTTCTTAAATAATAAATTGTAGGACTAATAATGAAATCTATTAGGGGGTCACACAGAGTCAGACACGACTGAAGTGACTTAGCAGCAGCAATAATGAAATACTAGAACTACATTGATCTATGGGGAGGCTATTTCAGTGACTCTCCAGTATGTTTTTACTCCTTGACCTCTCAGTGTCTTCATTTGAGCGACTATAACAGAATAACATAGACTGGGTGTCTTATAGACAACAGTGATCTCTTTTGGTGGCTGGAAGTCTTTAGACCTCTGAACCTGTAGGGTACCAACATGGACAGGTTATGGCAAAGCTCTCTTCCTTGTTTGCAGGTGAAGGCCTTAATATATCTTCATATGACACATAGACAAATTGTCTTTCCTGAACCTTCTTTTAAGGGTACTAATCCCATGTGGATTAGTGGGAAATGTCAACCCACTCCAGTACTCTTGCTTGGAGAATTCCATGGACAGGGGAGTGGAACAGGCTGCAGTCCATGGAATTACAAAGAGCTGGACACACTGTGTGACTAACTTTCACTTTCAATCCCATATGAGGGATCCACCCTTATGACCCAACTTCCTCTCAGAGACTTCACATCCAAATACCATTCCTTTGGTCATTTGGGCTTCAATATACAAATTTGAGGAGAAAACATTCACTCAGTCCATTGTACTGAGTGTCTAACGGTTTTGAGTGAAAAAAATTTTAAAGGTCCCTATAATTGAGGTTCACTTTAATATAACCTTCAGCCAGTCATTGTTATTTGTACTTATAACAATAGTATATACGTTATTGTATAATTTTATAGAATATACTAAAGATAATGAAACATAGGCATAAGATAATTTAAATAAAAATGAAATAATGAAATGATGATATAATTATTGTGTGTATATTTGCAAAACTTAGAGGATATCTGTATTTAGAAATGCTCAACACCAAAATAGGGATGTGCTTAGACTACTTATCAAGTGACAGCTTTGGCAAGTGAGACAGTACTGACATATCATACCCTAGAAGAAGCACTCGGGGTGAGGATTTTGAAGGGAGGTATACAAGGATGATGGAGGGAGTGGCAAGTGAGAAAGATTCCCCACCCCCATACATATATCCATATATATGTACATTACCCTTTCTCTCCTCCTAGCCAAATTTACAAATGTCTGGACACCAGGACATTGACAACAGGAGGAAAGCAAATAATCAAATAGAATTAAAAATGTTATTTAATAACTAAGCACATCTGTTCCAAATCAGTTTCTCAAAGATACATTTCATTAAAATCAGTCTTTCTAGCCATTGTCATTTAGTCTCTGCCTCTCTGTCACTCTTCCACTGTCACTTCCATGACAGGATTCTGACAGGATCTGGAAGGTCAGTTGACTTCTTTGTTACTTTTTTTCCATTAATGGTTCATTAACTCTGGGAGGCTAAATATATTCTTTGCAATTATGTGTCTGGAGCCAAAACCGGCTCTGCAAATCTTTCCAAATCCTTTTACAAAGGATCGAGTATCTTCTCCCCCAAGTCTCAGAAAGAATATGCATACTAGTATTTTGACATACTTTTAAAAATGGTTTTGGTTTCATTAACTTCACTTGACTGGATAAATTCTTTTTCTGATCAAATCAGCCTTCTTTCCAGAGTTCTCTTTATTTAAAAATGTTATCTTTTCATTTTTCCTTCCAGGTGTTTTTGTTTATTTTTTCTTTCTCTCAGAGCCTGATTTAGAATCTCTCTCTTACTGTTAATTATACTCAGTAGAAGTCACTAAAATATCTCTCTGAGTTAACACACAATTAACTGAATGACTTGAGAGGTGAACTCCCTTAGAAGCATAATCAGCATATTCAAGGCATGGTTTCTTCATTCTGCCTGTCCTGCTGTTTCTTTCTCCTTAGAGCCAAAATAGATTTCCCTGTAGTATAGTTCTAGGAGGACCTAGTGTTCTCATTGCCTCAGTGAGAGCCTTCCCTATTACCAAAAGGGGTGGGCACCTTCCATCAACATAGTCTTTTAGAAAAAGAATTTTAAAATATGGGATCCATGGAACCTCACATGTATGCAATGTCCCTTATTGTAATTATGAACCCATGCACATGCTAGAGGTAGGTTTAAGTGTCAGTTTCCAGAAAGAGCAGCACTAGTTTTTTTTTTAATCAAACTCTCAGAGAATCTCCAGTCTTACCAATATTAAATACTCTAAACATATAACAATTACTGTATTTACCTGCTTAATGGATGACATATGCTAACATGTGTAAGTACCAACTTTTCAGCAAAATAGTCAAAGAAATTCATAGATGGTTTAGACTTCTGTGTACCACAATTATGCTTTCTTTCCTTATTTTAGTTAAAAATGACTAATACCTTATTTGCTTTCCAGAATCTTGGTTGGGAGTTCATGTCAATATGTACAAGCAGTTACACTCACATGCTTACACATGTTACATGAAATTTGGACCAACACCACCACTGATAGCCTGCCCAACTACAGACATATGCTTCATCCATGCTTCTACATCTGACATTTTATAATTTCAAAAAATTCTGTGATAAAAAGTATCTTAGTAGTAGTGTTAGTCACTCAGACGTGACCGACTCTGCAACCTTATGGACTATAGCCCACCAGACTCCTCTGTCCATGGGATTCTCCAGGCAAGAATACTAGAGTGGATTGCCTTTCTCTTCTCCAGAGGATCTTCCTGACCCAGCAATCAAACCTGGGTCTTCTGCATTGCAGGCAGATTCTTTAACACCTGAGCTACAGGGACGTCCTTAAGAAGTATCTTATTCATGCTAAAATGAGGATTTTTTCTGTATTTCTGGTGACACATTCTTTTTTCTTAGCTATGCTTTTTTTTTTTTCATTTTTCTTTGGTTTTCTTTTGTTTAAAGGGACTTTGTTTTCCTCAATGAACCCTTCCAGTCAAGAAGAAATATTTAGCAAACTTTGGTGTACTAAAAGACATAAACAGACTTTGAGCTAGCTGCTGCTGCTGCTAAGTTGCTTCAGTTGTGTCCGACTCTGTGTGACCCCATAGACGGCAGCCTACCAGGATCCTCTGTCCCTGGGATTCTCCAGGCAAGAGTACTGGAGTAGGTTGCCATTGTCTTCTCCAGACTTTGAGCTAGAAGAAAATGAAAAAAAAAAAAAGCAAATTAATACACACTTTGATAATGTTAAAACTTTGGACAAATTGTATTTATCCAAAATTAATCTGCTGGGAAAGCAGCTTTGGTTTATTTAGGGAAAGCCATGAGTATGGTGCTTTTATTATAATTAAGGAATCAGTACTGATGATAAATATCACAGTCTACTATAACTGTTTCCTTATGATTCTTTTTCTCTTTATAATCAACTGTAAGCCTCTTGGAGACTTAGGCTATAACTAATATAATTTTACTTCCTAGCTCCTAAACTGGCTCTTAGTGAATATTTTTAATTGATTGAATTTGTCAGATAGTGTATACAAAATTTTATAGTTTACATATATTACCTAAATATTTAACATTACATATACATTCATAAATAGGTTGAATATATCACTACAAATAAATTAATTTTCTGAATGATTTATTTTAATGATTTCCATATTTAGAATTTCAAATATGAGCCTTTTTTGTAACTTTATTCTACTATTTAAAAGAAAATAAGTAAGGATTTAAAACTATTGGAAAAAATTTATTTTAGCCTCTCTTCATCTGGATCATTTGAAATAATATAAAATAAACAAATCCATATCAAAGGAATTGGTTTACCTCTATTTGAAAAATAGGTATAATCTGACTTCTTTATCCTAAAAAATAACTTATTTGAGCTTTTTGTGTTACTTTCAGAAAATATTAACCCCTTATGTAATAGACAGTGGTGAAATATCATTGAAGATTATTGTCAGAACAAGCATAATCCTTTTTAACTTAGTTCAGTTCAAATTATAAGTCATCTGTCAGATGTAATAAGCCATGTGATGCTTTTAAAGTCCTAGATTTAGAGAGTAAGGGCAAGAACTTATCTATTATTGAAGAAAGTGAAGCATTTAGCATTTCAATTTTTTTTTTCTAAATTATCAATGCACACTTAAAGTAATTTACATATTCATTTGTATATCAAGTTCTTCTATTTTACTGAGAACATTTAAAATTCTTGTGATATATCCATTAATAATGTAATATTACACTACAGCCAGTTCTCATTATTTACAGTAGTAATGTCTTGTACTATCTCTGCAAATGCTGAATGCAGTGAATACTGAACCATCAATCTGGGAGAAAGGCAGGGTTGCATGCATGCATACTAAGTCACTTCAGTCATGTGTGACTCTGCGACCCCGTGGACTGTAGCCCATCAGGCTCCTCTGTACATGATTTCCCAGGTAAGAATACTGGAGTGGGTTGCCATTCTATCCTCCAGGGGATCTTCCAATCCAGGTCTCTTATGCCTTCTTTATTGCAGGCAGATTCTTTACCACTAGCGCCACCTGGGAAACCCAAAAACAGGGTCAGAGCCCAGCAATCCTCTGATCACTATCTTTTCATCAACTCATCAGTATATTACCTTCTTTGATATGTATTTCTGTTTACAGATATCTTATTTAATATGCATTATTGATTCATTAATACTGAGCTCAGGGCTGACAGCTTTTAACTCATGTCTGAATGAACATGAATATCTCACACATGTATTTGCTTTATAGGGTACAGCATAGCCTTCTTGTGTTCAGGAATACTAGGCAAGGCTTAAACACTATACTCCTGGGTCAGTTTAAACAGGGAAATCACCAACAGAGAGTATAAAAATACAAAAACATGGCTGTAAATAGACTGGCAAAGGACAGTTGTTTTCAGTACTAAGAGCTGAACCAAGAAAAAAGGGTGTCTCCTTGTTTGGCCTCAGTTGGAAATGTGTGTTGGTGAAGCATATTTTTACCAGTTTTATGTATGTCCAAAAATGATTGGGAAAGTGTCATGAGTATTGGTTTTGGGGATACAGGTAAATATTTGTGAGTAGGCTAATTTATAAATACAAAATCTGTGAATAATGAAAAATGACTGTGTTAAGTGCAAAAGTCCCATAGAATTGCACATGTGCAGTTTAAATCGATGTAAAATGCTTTTATGCCTATTGGCAATAAAATACATGATATGAAATGTATGGTTGGCAAATAAAAAGAGCTATTACTTAAATGTAGCATTTCCTATGCTTATTTAGAGAAATGGAGGAAGCTCAAAATAATAATAAACATTCTCTCTAAAGAATCTTAGTGAATAAATTAGTATTATTCATCAGTTAACTGTGAGAGGCAGAGAAGTTATGAGAAAAATAGTGCAAATGAACTTTTCTATTATGCAAAACAGAAACAGAATCACAGATGTAGAAAGCAAACTTACATTTACCAAGGGTGAAGAGAGAGAGGGATAAATTGGAAGATTGGGGTGAACGTACACACACTGCTATGTATAAAATATATTACTACTAGGAAGCAATTTTGTAGCACAAGGAACTCTACTCAATACTCTGTAATGACCTATACTGAAATAGGATCTAAAAAAGAGTGAATATACGTGTATGTATAACTGATCCACTTTGCTTACAGCAGAAACAAACAGAACATTTTAAATCAACTATACTACAATAAATATTTGCAAAACAAAACAAAAAAATTAAAAACCCATTAAGGAATAAATCTATTTGAAGACAAGTATCTCATGGAGAAAAATCAACAGGGAAAAATTATGCCAAATTAATTGCTAAATCATGTCATATGGACTCTATGTATTGTAAGAATTTAAATCAGTCAAGTTAGGAAAATCAGAAGGGGTTTGGAGAGAATGGCTTGAGCTAGATTATAGGAGATAGAAGGATCTGAATGGACAGAAGTTGTTGAAAGAGAATGTTCAAGGTCCAGGAATAATGGGAGAAATAAAGCAGAGGCTCAGAGGTCACAGGACTATGCAAAGATAGTGAAGAGAATGAGACTAGGGTATTTTTTTTTTTTAATGAGGTCAAAACTAATAGGGTAGATGTGGAATAGGGTATAAAATCAGATTCTGTTGTTGTTGTTTAGGTGCTAAGTCATGTCTGACTCTGTGACTCAGTGGACTAAAGCCTGCCAGTCTTCTCTGTCCATGGGATTTTGCAGGCAAGAATACTGGATTGGGTTATCATTTCCTACTCCAAGGGATCTTCCCAGCCCAGGAATAAAATCTGTGTCTCCTGCTTTGGCAGGCAGATTCTTTACCACTGACCCACTAGAGAAATCCAAAAAACCTTACTGTCAGACAGAGGAATTTCAACTGTAGTCAGTAACAGTAGTAAAAATCTCTTGAGTGCTGCATGAAAGAAATAAAAAAGAAAAGAAAAGAAACTTCATAGGCATCATTTCATTGTTTTTCTTCACAGTAATCCACAGTAATCCAGGGTTATTATTTTTCTTATATTACAGGTGAGGGAACTGAAGTTTAAGGAGGAAAAGGAAGCAAAAGTGCCTAGCAGAAAGTTAAGCTAATTTAAAATATAGGTTTAATCACTGAATAAATATTAAATGGGAAAAGTTGAATTCCTGTTCAGCTAAGGAAAGAATGGTTTGACACTCTGTTGTTCACCTAGTCTACAGCTAATTATTCTTGGATATTCAGAAACTACCTTTCAAAAAGTCCAACTAATACCTCAGCAATGATGCAATTTTCCAGTCTAGCTAGTGCCCAAAGACAAACAAAGAACCATTTGAAGTAATTGGAGAGAAAAGTTACTTGGAACTGGGATTAATTAACTCTAGACTAGTTACTCGGAGAAGGCAATGGCAAGCCATTCCAGTACTCTTGCCAAGAAAATCCCATGGATGGAGGAGCCTGGTAGGCTGCAGTCCGTGGGGTCGCTATGGGTCGGACACGACTAAGCGACTTCACTTTCACTTTTCACTTTCATGCATTGGAGAAGGAAATGGCAACCCACTCCAGTGTTCTTGCCTGGAGAATCCCAGGGACGGGGGAGCCTGGTGGGCTTCCGTCTATGGGGTCACACAGAGTCGGACACGACTGAAGTGACTTAGCAGCAGCAGCAGACTAGTTACTTCCTGAAGTCCACCCAACATATAAAAACAATACTAGAGAGGATAAAATTGTCTCAAAGAAACTTAACTACATCCCAGAACATAGCTTCAGAATATTTATAAGATGGTGATGGCTCCACCCCCTATAAATGACTCAGTCATATTGCCTTGCTTCCATGGCTGCCTGGCTTTCCTAACTGTAAGAAACATAAACATATGGAGATTAAACAATAAATTTTTAATAACCAACCGGTTACTAAATCAAGTAAATCAACCGGTTAAGAAATCAAAAGGGAGATCAAAAAATTTCTAGAAACAAATGACAGTGAAAACACAAGAACTCAAAACCTATGGGATGAAGCAAGAGCACTTCTAAGAGGGAAGTTTATAGCAATACAATCCTACTTCAAGAAAAAAGAAAAACATCGAATAGACAACCTAACTTTACACCTAAAACAACTTGGAAAAAGAAAAACAAAACAAAACACCAAAATTAGTAGAAGGAGATCCAAGCAGAAATAAAATGGAAAAGGAATGAAAGAAGCAATAGTAAAGATTAATAAAACTAAAATCTAGTTATTTGAGAAGATAAACAAAACTGACAAATCTTTAGCCAGACTCATCAAGTGAAAAAGAGAGAAGAATCAAATCAACAAAATTAGATATTAAAAAGGAGAGGTAACAACAGAAAGTGAAGAAATACAAAGGGTTATGAGACTATTATGAACAACTATATGGCAAAAAATGGATAACCTGAAAGAAATGGATAGATTCTTAGAAAAGTTCAATCTGCCAAGACTTAACCAGGAAGAAATATACATTATGAACAACCTAGTTACAAGCACTGAAATTGAAGCTGTGATCAAAATCTCCTAAGAAACAAAAGCCCAGGACCAGATGGCTTCACAAGAGGATTCTATCAAACATTTAGAGAAGAGTTAATGTCTATCCTTCTAAATCTCTTTCAAGAAATTTCAGAGGAAGGAGCACTACCAAACCCATTCTACAAGGCCACCATCACCCTGGTACCAAAACCAGAGAAAGACAACACCAAAAAAGAAAACTACAGGCCAATATCACTGATGAACATAGATGCAAAAATCCTAAAAAAAAAAAAAAGTTAGCAAACAATTCAACAACATATCAAAAAACTCATACACCATGATCAAGTTGGGTTTATTCCAGGTATGTAAGGATTCTTCAATATACAAAAATCAATCAATGTGATACGCCATATTATCAAATTAAAAGATAAAACCATATGATAATCTGAATAGATGCAAAAAAAAGCCTTTGACAAAACTCAGCACCCATTTATTACTAAAGCTCTTAAAAAAATGGGCATAGAAGGAACCCACTAAAAGCCGTATATGAAAAACTTACACCAAACACTATTCTCAGTGGTGAAAAACTGAAAGCATTCCCCCTAAGATCAGGAACAAGACAATGCTGTCCATTTTCACCACTATTATTAATCATAGTTCTGGAAATCCTAGCTATAGCAATCAGAGAAGAGAAAGAAATAAAAGGAATCCAGATCAGAAAAGAAGAAGTAAAACTCTCACTGTTTGCATATCATTGATGACATGATACTAATAGTAACATATAATTACTAAAGATACTACCAGAAAATTACTAGAGCTAACAGTGAATTTAGCAAAGTTGCAGGGTACGAAATCAATACACAGAAGTCACTTGCATATCTATATACTAAAAATGAAAAATCAGAGAGAGAAATTAAGAAAATGATCCCATTCACCTTTGCAACAAAAAGAATTTCCTACCTAAGGAGACAAAAGAACTGTACACAGAAACTTATAAAATACTAATGAACTAAATCAAAGATGACATAAACAGATATTCCATGTTTCTGGGTAGGAATAATCAATATTGTGAAAATGACTATACTAAGAAGCAAAATATACAGATTCAATGTGATCCCTATCAAATTACCAATGGCATTTTTCACAGAACTAGAACAAAAAGTTTCACAATTCATATGGAAACACAAAACCCTGAAAAGCCAAAGAAGTCTTGAGAAAGAAGAATGGAGCTGGAGAAATCAACCTTCCTGACTTCAGATTATACTACTAAGCTAGAGTCATCAAGACAGTACAGTACTGGCACAAAAACTGAAATATAGACCAGTGGAACAAGATAGAAAGTCCAGAAATAAACCCATGCACCTATGGGTACCTATTTTTTGACAAAGGAGGCAAGAATATACAATGGGGCAAGGACAGTCTCTGCAATAAATGGTGCTGGGAAAATTGAGGAAGTCAAGAAACAACTGGAGTAACAGGAAAATTTGGCTTTGGAGTACAGAATGAAGGAGGGCAAAGGCTAATAGAGTTTTGCCAAGAGAATGCAATGGTCATAGAAAACACCCTCTTCCAACAACACAAGAGAAGACTCTGCATATGGACATCACCAGATGGTCAACACCGAATTCAGATTGATTATATTATTTGCAGCCAAAGATGGAGAAACTTATATAGTTAGCAAAAACAAGACCAGGATCTGACTGTGACTCAGATCATGAACTCCTTATTGCCAAATTCAGACTTAAAGAAAGTGGAGAAATCCACTAGACCATTCAGGTATGACCTAGATCAAATCCCTTATGTATACAGTGGAAATGAGAAATAGATTTAAGGGACTAGATCTGATAGGGTGCCTGATGAACTATGGATGGAGGTTCGTGACATGGTACAGGAGACAGGGATCAAGACCATCCCCAAGAAAAAAAAAATGCAAAAAAGCAAAATAGTTGTCTGAGGAGGCCTTACAAATAGCTGTGAAAAAAAGAGAAGCCAAAAGCAAAGGAGAAAAGGAAAGATACACCCATTTGAATGCAGAGTTCTGAAGAATGGCAAGGACAGATAAGAAAGCCTTCCTCAGTGATCAGTGCAAAGAAATAAAGGAAAATAATAGAATGGGAAAGACTAGAGATCTGTTTAAGAAAATTAGAGATACCAAGGAAACATTTCATGCAAAGATGAGCTCAATAAAGGACAGAATTGATATGGACCTAACAGAAGCAGGAGGTATTTAGAAGAGTTGTCAAGAATACACAGAAGAGCTATACATAAAAGATATTCACGATCCAGATTATCACGATGGTGTGATCACTCACCTAGAGCCAGACATCCTGAAATGCAAGGTCAAGTGGGCCTTAGAAAGCATCTCTACGAACATAAGTAGTGGAGGTGATTGAATTCCAGTTGAGCTATTTCAAATCCTTAAAGATGATGCTGTGAAAGTGCTGCATTCAATATGCAAGCAAATTTGTAAAACTCAGCAGTAGCCATGGGACTGGGAAAGATCTGTTTTCATTCCAATCCCTAAGAAATGCAATGCCAAAGAATGATCAAACTACCGCACAATTGCACTCATCTCACATGCTAGTAAAGCAACGCTCAAAATCCTCCAAGCCAGGCTTCAGCAATACGTGAACCATGAACTTCCCGATTTTTAAGCTGGTTTTAGAAAAGGCAGAGGAACCAGAGATCAAATTGCCAACATCCACTGGATCATGGAAAAAGCAAGAGAGTTCCAGAAAAACATCTATTTCAGCTTCATTGACTAT
This sequence comes from Moschus berezovskii, assembly GCF_049115385.1. NCBI lineage: Eukaryota > Metazoa > Chordata > Mammalia > Artiodactyla > Moschidae > Moschus > Moschus berezovskii. The sequence continues at coordinate 127,955,956 of NC_142460.1, read as the reverse complement.
GCCAAAGCCTTTGACTGTGTGGATCACAATAAACTGTGGAATTTTCTGAAAGACATGGGAATACCAGAACACCTCACCTGCCTCTTGAGAAACCTGTATGCAGGTCAGGAAGCAACAGTTAGAACTGGACATGGAAGAACAAACTGGTTCCAAATAGGAAAAGGAGTACGTCAAGGCTGTACATTGTCACCCTGCTTATTTAACTTATATGTAGAGTACATCATGAGGAATGCTGGGCTGGAAGAAGCACAAGCTGGAATCAAGATTTCTGGGAGAAATATCAATAACCTCAGATATGCAGATGACACCACCCTTATGGCAGAAAGCAAAGAAGAATTAAAGAGCCTCTTGATGAAAGTGAAAGATGAGAGTGACCAAGTTGGCTTAAAGCTCAATATTCAGAAAATACAGATTATGGTATCCAGTCCCATCACTTCATGGCAAATAGATGGGGAAACAGTGGAAACAGTGTCAGACTTTATTTTTTTGGGTTCCAAAATTACTGCAGATGGTGATTGCAGCTATGAAATTAAAAGACACTTACTCCTTGAAAGGACAACCTAGATAGCATATTAAAAAGCAGAGACATTACCTTGCCAACAAAGGTCTGGATAGTGAAGGCTATGGTTTTTCCAGTAGTCATGTATGGATATGAGAGTTGGACTATAAAGAAAGCTGAGCATTGAAGAACTGATGTTTCTGAACTGTGGTGTTGGAGAAGACTCTTGAGAGACCCTTGTACTGCAAGGAGATCCAACCATTCCATCCTAGAGGAGATCAGTCCTTGGTGTTCATTGAAAAGTTGATGTTGAAGCTGAAACTCCAATACTTTAGCCACCTGATAGGAAGAGCTGACTCATTTGAAAAGACCCTGATACTGGGAAAGATTGAAGGCAGGAGGAGAAGGGGACTACAGAGGATGAGATGGTTTTATCGCATCACTGAATCAATGGACATGATTTTGGGTATACTCTAAGAGTGGGTGGTGGACAGGGAGGCCTGACATGCTGTGGTTCATGGAGTCGCAAAGAGTCTGACAGAACTGAGCTACTAAACTGAAACTGAAACATGTAAAAGAATGAAATTAGGAGACTTCCTAACATCATACACAAAGATAAACCCAAAGTGGATTAAATACCTAAATGTAAGATCAGAAACTTTAAAACTCTTAGGGGAAAACATAGGCAGAACACTCAACGTCATAAATCAAAGCAAGATCCTCTATGACCCACCTCCTAAAGTAATGGAAATAAAAACAAAAGTAAACAAGTGGGACCTAATTAAACTTAAAAGCTTTTGCACAGCAAAGGAAATTATAAGCAAGGCTAAAGCCAACCCTCAGAATGGGAGAAAATAATAGCAAATGAAACAATTGACAAAGGATTAATTTCTAAAATATTCAAGCAGCTCATAAAACTCAATACCAGAAAAACAAACAACCCAATCAAAATGTGGGAAAAAGACCTTAACAGACATTTCTCCAAAGAGGACATGCAAATAGCTAACAAACACATGAAAAGATGCTCAACATCACTCATTATTAGAGAAATGCATATCAAAACCACAATGAGATATCACTTTATACCAGTCAGAATCAGTTCAGTTCAGTCGCTCAGTCATGTCTGATTCTTTGCAACCCCATGAATCACAGCACGCCAGGCCTCCCTGTCCATCACCAACTCCCAGAGTTCACTCAAACTCATGTCCATCGAGTCTCCATCATCAAAAAGTCTACAAACAATAAATGCTGGAGAGAGTGTAGAGAAAATGGTACATTCTTGCACTGTTGGTGGGAATGTAAATTGACACAGCCACTGTGGAAGATGATATGGAGATTCCTTAAAAAACTAGGAATAAAACCACTGTATGACCCAGCAATCCCATTCCTAGGCATATACCTTGAGGAAACCAAAATTGAAAAATACACATGTATCCCAATGTTCATTGTAGCACTGTTTACAATAGCTAGAACATGGAAGCAACCTAGTTGTCCATTGATAGATTAATGGATAAAGAAATTTTGGTACATATACACAATAGAATATAACTCAGTCATATAAAGGAACATATTTGAGTCAGTTCTAATGAGGTGGATGAACCTAGAACCTATTAGAGTGAAGTAAGTCAGAAAGAGAAATATAAATATTGTATTCTAACACATATACACAGAATCTAGAAAAATGGTACTGAGGAATTTGGTAATTTATTTATTTGCAGGGCAGCAATGGAGAAACAGACATAGAGAATAGACTTATGGACATGGGGAGAGGGGAGGAGAGGGTGAGATTGTATGGAAAGAGTAACATGGAAACTTACTTTACCATATGTAAAATAGATAGCCAACGATATTTTGCTGTATGGCTCAGGAAACTCAAACAGGGGCTCTGTATCAACCTAGAGGGGTAGGATGGGGAGGGAGATGGGAGGGAGGTTCAAAATGGACGGGATATATGTGTACCTACCACTGATTCATGTTGATATTTGACAGAAAACAAAATTCTATAAAGCAATTTTCCTTCAATAAAAAATAAATAAATTAGAAAAAAATAATATTTATAAGAACAGGAGAATATCTAACACCTAAGAATGTGGAATTCACAGTTCCTGGTTTCCAGTCAAAGATTACTAGGCCTACAGAGAAACAGGAAAGTATGATCTATAATGAGAAGAGTAATCAATCAACTGGAACCCAGTCAACATAGTCACACCTGTTAAAACTGGCAGACAGTTACATTAAGTCCATTTTAACCAGCAGCTATATAAAACATTGAAGTGAAGTGGAGTAAATTGACCTTATAAGGCAATCTTTGAAAAAATGAGGTAATAGTTCTTGGAATGGAGCCCTAGTATTAGAAAATGATATGATCAAATGTGTTAAAAATCAACATTGAGTTGGGAGTATTCAAGTAAATTCTTATGGGATTTTGTAGGAAATATAAAAATATTACTTTAGAAAAAGTATCACATTTGGAGTCAATCCAAGTCAGTTTCAATCTCTTGCCATTTACTACTTTTGTGACCTTGAACAAAATATTAACAACTATGAAGTTGTTTCCTTACCTGAAACATAGGGATAATAATAAACGTATGTCAAATTGATATAAAAATGATCTAAATCATTGACATACTACACATTATATACATGAATATGTATACATATACCTTTATACACTTTGCACATGAACACATGTACATATACATGTATATCCCATAACAGTCTGACATGTCATGTACCAAGAAACAAAACAACTAAGTTTACATAACTAAAGGTCATGAAATATTGAGAGAATAGCATCACTTTTTCACCAGCTCCGTAAAGCCTATTATATAGATATGTTTTGTAAACTTTATATTAAGCTACAAAAGTCTCTCAGACTTTTTCTCAGGACATGTGATGACTCTAAGGGCTTTAAAAATCATAGGAGAGTTCACAGAATTTTCAGTCTACAGCTTAAAGATAAAAGTGGGTTCAGGGAAGTCAACATTGTTCTCCAAGTCAGAAAAAGAACTATTGTGAACCCCTGCAGGCTGTCAGGATTATGACAATAGAAAACTTCAAAAAAGTGTTAATAAATGGGGAAAGGCAGGAATAAGGCTTGTTCATTTTAGTGGTAAGGTTACAATGGGTCACTTAGAGTCTGAAGAAATATGATTGAAAAGAGTGAAAAGGTATCTTATGGAAGCTTGGATTATAAATTTCTGCTATCTTTTCAGTTTTTGAGTTTTAAAGCAACCTAGGAAAGAGCTTAACTCTTGGAGATGGATGGGTAGGGGCAGAGCTTATTGAGTACAGTTACCACTGTATTGAAAATTATGTATAAAAAAGAGGCATTTTTTACTGAGTGTGTTTATAGCTTTCCAGTCCCTAAGGGATTTGTAAAAACACACCACTTAGCATTTTTGGTAGGATAGATTGGCTATTTAACTACATTACTGGAATAAATTAGTATTCTCTACTGACTAGGGATTTTATTCTCTCCATAATATGAACATAAATTTAATGATATACTCAAAAATTAGCTGAGTCATAATAACGTTATAGACATCTCAAAATTTCCCAATGATTTGAGTTTTTACTACACATAGATGTGACTAAACAATAAAATTCAAAATTTAATCAAGTGTCTTACAGTCACAAAAAATAAGTATACATACTGCTGCACTGTATAGTGTGCTTGCTACTTTTAAGAACCTAGTTTTTTACTGATAGAAGAGTCTCTCTGTCTCCATAAGCCTGTGTTGACTGGAAATATCTCTGTCATATTTTGGATCTGGGTATTATTAATATTACTGGGGAAGGAGGGTCTGGATCCTGTAGATTGACTTTTCATGCTGATCCCCACTTATTAAACTAAAAGCACAGGCTGTTATGAAACAAGAAAATGAAAGCCTAGCTGCATCTTGTAATCTCTCTTCATCTTTGGATCTGTTCTGAGGTGCTTCAGAATTTTCTGTGAAGATTTACTTATGTATTTTTGGTTTTAACCTGTATAGTAATATAAAAGCCTATTGTAAGCATTCTGAATCCCCAGGATGAACACTTTGTAACTGAGTACTGCCATGTGATTTTAGGACTGTACTTGTGGTTTCCTTTCTTATTGCATATTGGGAATAGGAACTACTAAAGACACAATGGGCTTCCCCAGTGGCTCAGCCGATAAAGAATCTGCCTACAATGCAGGAGACCAGGGTTGGGAAGATCCTCTGGAGAAGCAAATGACAACCCACTCCAGTATTCTTGCCTGGAAAATTCCATCTACAAAGGACCATGATGGGCTACAGTTCATGGGGTTGCAAAAGAGTCGACCATGACTGAATGACTAAACCAAAGACACAGTATCTAAGATTCAATGTGTTGCTTCTCCAACTTGAATCTTTACATATTTGTGGGTCTATTTAAGTATTTTGGCAAGCAGTATTCTCAATTTATTTGCTACACACATACTTACACACACACACACACACACACACACCTTCTTTGTCAGGAGCTTGTTACCTACTTTATAAAAGTAAATGTCAAAACACAGCTAACTCTGGAACCCAGCTAAACATGCCTCTCATTCTTCCTTTCCAAACTTCTGTACATCTGCTCAAGGGGGAAAGGGAAAATGTACCACATGATGGCTAAGAATGTTGACAGGAAAAATATCCTACTCCCACACAAGTTTTCAAAATGTGAAGCATCATAACATCTATTTTTCTTTTAAATTAAAGTGGACAGTGAGATAAGTAAGACAATGATGACATTGTGCATTGATAAAAAAGTAAAAGTAACTTCCCAAAATAAAAGTAAAGCAATGACTTCAGTGACATATTAGTTTCCAACCCATGCTTATTTCCCTTGGCATTTGAAAGATGTGTAACAATTCTTGCAGCACTGTCCATATCCTGAAATGTCTGATTTATAGTGCATTTTAGTCACTGTATGATACTTAATGAATATGAGTTCAACATTTCAAATCAGAAGAGTATATTACATTTTAAAATGTATAATACTAATTGTACAATGCAAATTTCTAAATTAGGAGAAATATCTTGTCTCCAAATATATCAAGTTGCATGGTGATTCTAAGCATGAAATGAAGATTATATATGTGTGTGTGTGTGTGTAGAGTAAAATCATGATCAAAATATCCTAGTTTTGTGAAAATCCTCAATATTGACTGCTTCCTGTTCCTCCCACACCCAGTTCTCTCTGGTGCACACAACTCTCCTGGGTGATAATTAGAAGCAGGAGAGTAATTTTAGTTAAGTGTCTGATACTGATTACATCCCAATTGGCACAGATCATAAGGATGTTATATTTCTATGACTTACTAATCTACATTTCATTCTAAGCACTGGTGTCAGTTGGTAAAATTTGCTATATACAATGGGCATAAGGTGTACATGATTAATTATCTACACTGACCTTGACCACTGTGAGTAAGAGAAACAACAGTTTCATACCAAGAGACTCTGGCAGATAGCTAAGCCTAACCCTCTTATCTATCGTAAATAATGCAAACTAATACTCTCATATCCGCACTCATTTCCTGCAGCATAGCCCATTTCAGACTTATCTCTAGATCTTCCCATGGTAGGGCTAGACAGCATATGGTTTCATCTCTAAATACTATTTATTTCATTTGTAAGTGGTTTTCCTTGTAAAAGTATTAGTTAACCCTTGGACAACATGGGTTTGAACTGTACAGGTCCACTTATACATGAATATTTTTTTCAATAAATAATACTGCAGTACTATACTATCTGAGGTTGCTTGAACCTGTGAATGCTGAACCTTGGGACAGGGAGGACCACTGTAAAGAGACACTTGGATTTTCGACTGTGTGGGCATTGGCACCCCTAACCTTTGAGTTATTCAAGGTTCATCTACATTGGGGCTTGAATATGGGGGCTTTAATCGGTCACCTGTATATGAGTTTTCCCAGGTGGCTCAGTGGTAAGGAACATGTCAGGTAATGCAAGAGAGGCATGAGACTTGGGTTCCATCCTGGAGTCAGGAACATTCCCTAAAGGAGGAAATGGCACCCTACTCCAGTATTCTTGCCTGGGAAATCCCGTGGACGGGGGAGCCTAGTGGGCTACAGGTCATGGGGTTGCAAAGAGTCGGACACAACTAAGCGACTAAACGACAACAATAACAATAACATCTGTACTATGTGGGGTAAGGATCCTATTGCCAGGGCAATATGTGACAGCATCACATTATCTGAAATCTGAAGTGTGCTTACCAAAACCCCTACTGCATTCTTATCTCACCAAGTTGCAGTAATGGACAATCTCTGCAGTTCCTGCATAGTTATTTAGTTTCTGTACAAGGTCTTATAACCTCTATATATTTTCCTGATTTCATATAGTATTTCATATATGGCTTTTCTGCTAATTAACATTGATTTCTTTTTCCCTGTACTAATAATATAAATTCCCTTTGTGATCAATGTTGTATATACATTCCATCTGTAATGGTGCCAACTCTATTAAGTCAGGTTATAGTGAAACTGTTCAAATCACTTTTATCTAATTCACATTATATGCATTTCTATAGAAACAACTGACGTCTCAGAAATGCAAAAGTTGTTCAGGTAACACACTGGAATTAAGGCTGATGAATTTGCATTTACAGTATGTATTATGTAAATAGTATATGAAGATAAATGGGATGCCAGAGTGATTTAGCCCATTTCACCACGGTTACAAGGGATGCAGAAATATTAGATATAAATCATACCATGCATTATTTGAACCATAAACGTAGTATTGTTTCATTGTCAGTCCTGAGTCAGTAAGATTCCCTGGAGAAGGGATAGGCTACCCACTCCAATTTTCTTGGGCTTCCCTGGTGGCTCAGACAGTAAAAGAAACTGCCTGCTATGCAGGAGACCCTGTGTTTGATTCCTGGATTAGGAAGATCCACTGGAGGAGGGCATTGCAACGCACTCCAGTATTCTTGCCTGGAGAATCCCCATGGACAGAGGAACCTGGCAGGCTACAGTCCATGGGTTTGCAAAGAGTCAGACATGACTGAATGACTAAGTACAGCACACACACATAGTATTGTTTCAGTGTCAGTGCTAGGAAATATACAACTATTTCCTGTCACTTATGTGTTTATTTCTTAAGTCTCTATAGTAAAAGGGTCAAAGAAAAATGATAAGAATTAGGTGATAAATAAGACCAAGTCCTGCTCCTCAAGAAGCAAGGTTTAATGGGCAACTAAAACTACTTACTTTCTCAATGATCAAATAAGTTTTTTTTTTAATTCTCATAATTAAAGCATCAGTATTTATCTTTAAAAAGCAGGTATACATTTATGGTTATAGTTATCTTTTTCCTTCTTTAAAAAACTGTTAACTAAATTGTATTTTTATACCTGATTATATTTTAGATCAAAGATATACTTTATTTTCAATGAACAAAGCATTTGACTTATGGTATTTCTTGAGAAATTATGGTGAAAAGAGTACAGGATTTGCAGTCGTTGGTTATCACTTTGAGTCCCAGCTCTCTTGCTCACATCCAGAGTCTGAAGTATCCCATTATACTTTCTAATCCCTTTTTTCCCCTTGCTGTACAAATGAGCATAACAACTTACTAGCAGGTAAAAAAAATAAATCTCATGAGTGTTTCTCACATTGTATTTACTTAATATATAGCAGGTGGCCTCATAATTACTATTTCATCCTAACAAGATATTTTTAATGCATTATTGTATCATTTATGAATAGGAAGAATAAGTAGAGGCCCAAAGTAGTTATGACTCCTAATTATGTTTCAAAATCACACTAATTTACACTTCTAAAATCATTTATCCTGAGGTTATATTTGATGAGACCTTGTACTCCGCATATAAGTACATCATAAGGAACGCTGGGCTGGAAGAAGCACAAGCTAGAATCAAGATTGCCAGGAGAAATATCAATAACCTCAGATATGCAGATGACACCACCCTTATGGCAGAAAGTGAAGAGGAACTAAAAAGCCTCTTGATAAAAGTGAAAGAGGAGAGTGACAAAGTTGGCTTGAAGCTCAACATTCAGAAAACTAAGATCATGGCATCTGGTTCCATCACTTTATGGGAAATATAGATGGGGAAACAGTGTAAACAGTGTCAGACTTTATTTTTTGGGCTCCAAAATCACTGTGGATGCTGATTGCAGCCATGAAATTAAAAGACGCTTACTCCTTGGAAGAAAAGTTATGACCAACCTAGATAGCATATTAAAAAGCATGCCGTAATTTGATATCCATACATGGTGTTATGTGCATATGTTTTTATGGAGGGATATTGAGCTAGGTATGATATTGAGTTAATGTTCCTTTAGGTTGTTTTCTCAAACTCATCAGTTTAAGACACATAATTCAGAATCGTAACTGCCTGAAGTTTTTTTGTGTTTTGTGTGTCTCTTTAACTCAATCAGACATTTAAAAGACTTTTTTTTTTCACGTGTGTTCAGTTTTTTTTGCCCTTCGGATTGTAGTCCACCAGGCTCTTCTCTCTGTGGGATTTTCCAGGCAAAAATACTGGAGTGGGTTCCCATTTCCTCCTACAGGGGATCTTCCTGACCCAGGGATTGAACCTGCATCTTCTGTGGCTCTTTCATTGACAGGAGGTTCTTTACTTATATCATCTCATTCGCTATGCCATGGTTTTATTAAACATCACTGTTTACCATACTTGACACCACTTTGTAAAAAGTGTTTTCTCTTCATTTATGTTTAAGTTCAGGAATCACAGAGAAAAGAAAGTATTTTCTCATGTCTCTTCTCTCAGTGTCTACAGAGATACACATTCTCTATTTAATATTTTAGCACCTGTTTTTGTCAAGAATAATTTTATCCTCTTCCACAGCTTTGCTTGTTTGAATAAAAAGTCCTGCAATGAAAAACAGAAATGAAAACAAATGAAAAGCAAAAGACTCTTAAAATGATGTAGAGTCTGTAACTAGCTTTAGGAAGCAGATTACAATTGGTGATAATATTCTTTATTTTTATTTTTTTTTATACTCCAGGCCTGAACAAAGTAGCAGTATAATAATTTCCTTGCAGAAGTGTTGTTTGTCTCAAGGATTTGAAAAACAAATACCAATATTTATCTCTTTGTTTTTCCCCCCTACAATTATGAATGCCCAGCTAAAGCATCTGATCTTGAGTTGGCAGAATTTCCTTAAACAAAATTGGTCTGTATATGGGCTTTCACAGCTTTACCATCCATGTGCTCCATCAGTGAAACTGTATTAAAATTTAGAAGTTTTATTAGAGATCAGCTACCCACCACTGCTGAGAATGAGATGGCTTGATGGCATCACCGACTCTGTGGACATGAGTTTGGGTGAACTCCGGGAATTGGTGATGGGCAGGGAGGCCTGGCATGCTGTGATTCACGGGGTCGTGGAGAGTCGGACACGACTGAGCGACTGAACTGAACTGAACTGAACTGAACCACCACTGCTGATCCAGCTGTGATGAATCATAAAATATCAGAACTAAAGGGATAGCAAGATTAGGGAACAGGGCCAAATATATCCAACACTTCATTACTGAATATGAGTGCATCATTTCTTTATCTACAATCTTAAATATAAGCTGTCAGTACAGGATCAACTTAGATCAATATGAAATATGAATAACTACTAAAAAAGAAGTTGGAGATTGAGAAAAAATAGGGAATATAAAGTAAAAATACAGCATCCAAAAATATAATGGTGACAGTTATCATAACTGTCCTATTTGGGGGATTGAATTCTTTCCTACCAGTGACAAGAAATAAGGAGGATGTAAGATGACCTTGAAAGGAGGAGATTGCAGAGCCTATTCGTGCTGGAATCTGGCAAGGAATTTTCAAGCGGAGCGGAGGGACAGAAAACTGTATCATTATTTTAAAAGGGCAGAGAAAGTACCTTACGTATAGTGCCATATACACATATTGGCAGGAATCCATGTTGATATTAAATATGTTAGTAAAGTCTTCGAAATGTTACTCATACAAAGAACCCAGCTACTCCTTATGTAATAAGGCATGCTAGGAGAGGTTAAAAAAAAAACAAACCTCTAAGTCAGAGTCAGAATATTCTTCATTCTTGAGATATAGAAATTATAAATGAAAAATAACTATTAGCTGTTCTAATACAGGAACATTGTTTCTGACAGGAAAATAATGTCCTTGGTTATCCTTATTTCAAACTGAACCACTTGCAAAATATTTTATTATTGATAAAAATAAATTATCCCTATGACTGTTAAGATTTTCTTAAAATGAGATTTGGTCTTTAACAGAAAATTGTATTACATTTCATCCTCACTAAGCACTTTATTTCTATGCTTGAAATGTATTTTAATTTCCACTTGGGGGAAGCCATATCTTAAGATAGAAAAAACACTTACCATTCTGTCAAGAAGCTAATGCAACTCATTGTGAAAGCTTCAACAGAAGTTTTGGGAGAAAGGACTATTTGAACACATTTGGGGTGAATCTTTCTTAGGAAAAAAAAAACAACGATTGAAGCAATTTTTAGCTTCCTTAATTTGCTTGTGTGTTGTTTATTCTTTTATCCCCTTGCTCATACTGGATATTATATGCAGTAATATCCATGCATCCTCTGTTCTTGGGTACTATTCAGTGGCACTAATTCTCAGTCATCTTAGGAAGTCTTGGTCTTTTGTGGCTTCCCTGGTGGCTCAGACGGTAAAGTGTCTGCCCGCAATGCTGGAGACCCGAGTTCGATCCTTGGGTCAGGAAGATGCCCTGGAGAGGGGCAGCCCTCTCCAGTACTCTTGCCTGGAAAATTCCATGGGCAAGAGGAGCCTTGTAAGCTACAGTCCACGAGTCGCAAAGAGACACGACTGAGCCACTTCACTTCACTATGAAGAGTTAGATTTGCAGATGACATTTTGATAGGGCTTTTTCTGACCTAAGCGCCTATTCTGATGCTAGAAACTTTTAGATATGCCACTTTGATGTGTGATTTTGATTCAGGGTTGGTTTAGACTTGGCTTACAGTCATTCACCCTCAGTTCAGTTCAGTTGCTCAGTCGTGTCCAACTCTTTGCGACCCCATGAATCACAGCACACCAGGCCTCCCTGTCCATCACCAACTCCCGGAGTTCACTCAAACTCATGTCCATCGAGTTGGCGATGCCATCCAGCCATCTCATTCTCTGCCGTCCCCTTCTCCTCCCGCCCCCAATCCTTCCCAACATCAGAGTCTTTTCCAGTGAGTCAACTCTTCACATGAAGTGGCCAAAGTATTGGAGTTTCAGCTTTAGCATCAGTCCTTCCAGTGAACACCCAGGATTGATCTCCTTTAGCCTCATCCTATAGCTAAACTGACCTCACCCTGAAATGAGAATGAGGGATGAGGTATGTTTTGAGCCTAGAGCAGGTGTTAGGATCTGGACCAAAGATGAGGCAGAGAGTTAGAGACCCTGGGAATGAGGCCCAGTCCTTTGTAAACTTCGTGTAGCTAAGAGTCAGTACTTCACTTCCTTACACATACCACAGTATCCATCACCTGTTATAAGAAGGACAGGCACATTATCTCAGGACTCACCTGGATCCACGGTTGCTTTATCTCAAGTTTGCTCATTTTTTCCCCATAAACTTTAAGGTCCATGGAAAAGTAGTATTTGAAACACAGTCACATTTAAGATCACTATTATATCCAAAAGGCCTCGGATACCCAGTTTTTTATTACATTGCTATCAGCTAGCTCTCATTGTACTAATTACATATAATATTGTGAAACATTTTTAAACTGACAATTTGGTACACAAAAGTAATACTCAGAGACTAACATAGACCACAATCCAAACATGTATCTTTATTTTGTCTTATTATAAAGGTAACATCCAATCATGGAAACTTATGAATAAATTATAAACCAAAGCCCTTGGTGATTAAGGAACAGGAAGAACAATCTAAAAATAATGTGTTAACAAGGTTATTTCTTTCCTACTATATTAAATTGTTCATATCAAAATGGTCATCAAATGTATTCTGTTTCCAAACATTCAAGCAAAAAAAGGAATTGCTTTTAAAATATGAGCATTTGAAGAATTACATATTACTGAATTTCTTCATCTGTCCCATTTTTTTTTTCTACATCAGCATTATTAAATCTGTGTCCAAGTTGTCATTAAGGTATGAGGGCTGGTTGGCTAGTCTTTCCACTGAGATGCTATCAAGAGCATCATGGTTCAAAAGAGACTGAAAATTCTATGTGGCCAGTGTAGCAGCTCTCCTCATAGAAAGGGCCTGCTGTATGACCTGATGAGATCCTTCAGGACCAGTAGTTGCTGAATTGATAGGAGGTAGCTATCTCGTTTAATAATTTCCAGCCTCTGTTTTTTACCCCTTGGACTTCAAGGAGATCAAAGCTGTCAGTCCTATGGGAAATCAACCCTGAATATTCATTGGGAAGACTGATGCTGAAGCTATAGCTCCAAATTATTTCAGCCACCTGATGCAAAGAGCCAACTTACTGGAAAAGACACTGATGCTGAGAAAGATAGAAGGCAAAAGAAGAAGAGAGTGGCAGAGGATGAGATGGCTAGATAGCATCACTGACTCAGTGATGTGAATCTGAACAAACTCTAGGAATTAGTGAAGGACAGGGAAGCCTGGTGTGTTGCAGTCCATGGGGTCGCAGAGAGTCCAACATGGCTTAGCGACGGAATGGCAAACAACAATTGTTTATATCAGGCTGTGGAAGAAGAGAGGTGGAATAGGAAGTAGCTGAAAATGTTGGTGGAATGGGAAGTAGGTTACATAAAGCTTAATGAATTCTTATTTCCTTCAGATGGGCTCGAGGCTTTGCCTCCTACCAGGTAGCTGGGGCGCCCCGTGCTGTCAGTAACATCTACCAAGGAAATGGAAGTCAGAATATTCTCTTCCTCTCTGGCTATTACTTACACCAGGGAAACTATAAGTACTGAAGGAACAGTGCAAGTCTTTGGGAGAGATTTGCGAGGGGAAATCTTTGACAAAAAGGTTTACCTTTTGTTTTTAAAAACCAAGTTGCTAAGTTGATTAGTAACTGTACATGATTCCTTGGCTACTTCTTGATTATGGGTAGTAGAACCTAAAGTCATAATTTCTTCCTTGAGGATAATTAACACCTTCATGACTTTCCTCTTCCTTGTTATTTTATTTGTTTTTAATTTTCCCTTATTAGCCAGAGGTAAAAATTAGAGATAGAAAGAGAAAGCCATTTTTATTTCAATGTGGCAAGACTGACACAGAACATATACAAACACATTCACACATGCAAGTCACAGTCCGACTCTCTCCACCCTCGTTATGTGAGGTGGTTCAGTGAATGTTAAAATGCAGAATATGAAGATAAGGTGGCTAATTTGCTGACAGGCTTATTTTCTTTGGAAGTAATTACATGTAGGATGGATCAGTTCAGTTCAGTTCAGTTGCTCAGTCGTGTCCGACTCTTTGCGACCCCATGAATCATAGCACGCCAGGCCTCCCTGTCCATCACCAACTCCCGGAGTTCACTCAAACTCATGTCCATCGAGTCGATGATGCCATCCAGCCATCTCATTCTCTGTCGTCCCCGTCTCCTCCCGCCCCCAATCCCTCCTAGCATCAGACTCTTTTCCAGTGAGTCAACTCGTCACATGAGGTGGCCAAAGTATTGCAGTTTCAGCTTTAGCATCAGTCCTTCCAATGAACACCCAGGATTGATCTCCTTTAGAATGGACTGGTTGGATCTCCTTGCAGTCCAAGGGACTCTCAAGAGTCTTCTCCAGCACCACAGTTCAAAAGCATCAATTCTTCGGTGATCAGCTTTCTTCAGAGTCCAACTCTTACATCCATACATGACCACGGGAAAAACCATAGCCTTGACTAGACGGACCTTGATATATCTTATTATTTTATAAATAAAGAAAAAATCCTAAAGCAAGGGGAACGAGTGTTTTTAATATATGATTATGATTAGATGATCTTTTTATCACCTGAAACACTGATTTAGCCCTTAGAACTATTCAACTCAGAGATAAAAATGATAACAAAAATGATCAAAAAATAATCTAGGCTAGTGATTATCTTAATAAGACTAGTCTTGACATAAGAAATATGGTCATATATCATTAATTTGCTTTTTTATTGTGGACATTGGATTCTCTGAAGACCTTGTCCTATGTTTGTATACAAGACTAGAGTACCTATGCACAAATGTCTATTTTTCCTTTCACTGGCATAAGGAAGTCAAAGTGGGAGATAAATGGAAAATCCAGTGCAGGGGAGACCCTTAGCTGATGTCAGATATGAGGTTGGCACATACTAACTGAGAGTAAGGATAGAAGATGCACCTTTGGGTAAAATGAATCCTGTAGAACACAGAGCATCTTCCTCTGGTCAGAAGAGAAATGATACTTACTTCTGTGGAAGAAGCATCAGAACAAACAAAAAGCAATCATGCTAAAAACTATTCCAAAGATAAAGCATAGTATTTTGTTTTATTTATGAATAGCTGTGATTCTTAAATACAATAAGATGTACCTAGATATTTTCCATTCTTCATCATCCTAACTAATCAATGCTACATATTCAAGATTTGGTCCAACTCTTACATTGTTACTACCCAACTGTTTTGAATTTTAGGACCACAAATCCCACAAATGTATTTAAATTTTGGTGACTATCTAAGAAGAATGCTTTTTCATTTTCACATCCATCCCTTGAGGAAGGCAAACTGTCAGTTCTGGAAACAACTTGGTCAGACAGTGGTTTTCACATATATTGCTTGAAATAAAGGTGATTCAGTGCTTGTCTCCACCCTCTCACCACTGAATACAGATCCATGCAACTTACAAAGAAGGGCTGCCCTGTTGGCTCAGACAGTTAAGAATCTGCCTGCAGTGAAGGAGACCAGGGTTTTATCCTTGGTTTGGGAAGATCCCCTGGAGAAGGGCATGGCAACTCACTCCAATATTCTTGCCTGGAGAATTCCATGGACAGAGGAGCTTGAAAGACTACAGTCCTGGTGTCGCAAAGAATCAGACATGACTAAGCAACAAACAGCTTACTAAGAATCATGCCTGATTTTTTGTAGCTGTAACTAAGGCTTATCTTGAGAAAAGCAGGGGAACTGGAAATGGGAAGGAACGTTCCTTATCACTCTCATCTTAACAGTGTTCCAAGAGACAGAGCTGGGAGAGATTTAGAAATGTTTGAGAATCAGAGCAATACCCGGAAAGAAGTCTTGGGGCAATGACCTTGGGCTCAAAGATCAGTGAAGCTTTGTTGTTGTTCTCAACGTTTTTGTTGTTTCTCTTTTTCCTTTCTCATCATACTGCCCCCAGCTTAAGTACAAACCAAGAAACTGTTGTTTCTCTCTCTTTATGAGGATAAGAGACTTGAGCAGTCCTTGAATTTGTGCCTCAACCTTTTTATGTGCTATAATTTGGAAATACACCATAAAGCCACTCAAAGTAACTGCAGATACCACAGGTTACTCATCTCTGCAATGCAATGTGAAAATTCTTACAGTTCAGTTTCTAAAATATTTATCTCACATAAATATGGTTTACAATGCATGTCCTTTTTTGTGCTTTAAGCCTTTTTTTATTAGGAATTGTTTAAATGCCTTAAAAGAAAATTATGAATTTACAAGGAAACTTGAATAAGACATCAGAGAATATAGACTAGATGCTAATATATTCTGTAAATATATTTCATATTTTATTCAGATTTACCTTATTTTTAAATATAGTAACATTGTGTGGAACTCTATTTCATATTTCACAAAATTCTAGCTTGTCTTTTAATTCAATAGTATAGTAATCCAAGCCTATGCTCCAGGCAGTAATGCTGAAGAAGCCGAAGTTGAATGCTTTTATGAAAACCTACAAGACATTTTAGAACTAACACCCAAAAAAGATGTCCTTTTCATTATAGGGGACTCAAATGCAAAAGTAGGAAGTCAAGAAACACCTGAAATAACAGGCAAATTTGGCCTTGGAGCACGGAATGAAGCAGGGCAAAGACTAAAAGAGTTTTGCCAAGAGAACGCACTGGTCATAGCAAACACCCTCTTCCAACAACACAAGAGAAGACTCTACACATGGACATCACCAGATGGTCAACACCGAAATCAGATTGATTATATTCTTTGCAGCCAAAGATGGAGAAGCTGTATACAGTCAGCAAAAACAAGACCGGGAGCAGACTGGGGCTCAGATCATGAACTTCTTATTGCCAAATTCAGACTGAAATTGAAGAAAGTAGGGAAAACCACTAGACCATTCAGATATGACCTAAATCAAATCCCTTATGATTATACATTGGAAGTGAGAAATAGATTTAAGGGACTAGATTTGATAGACAGAGTGCCTGATGAACTCTGGAAGGAGGTTTGTGACATTGTACAGGAGACAGGGACCAAGACCATCCCCATGGTAAAGAAATTCAAAAAAGCAAAATGGCTGTCTGAGGAGGCCTTACAAATAGCGTGAAAAAAGAGAGGCAAAAAGCAAAGGAGAAAAGGAAAGATATAGGCATCTGAATGTAGAGTTCCAAAGAATAGAAAGGAGAGATAAGAAAGCCTTCCTCAGCGATCAATGCAAAGAAATAGAGGAAAACAACAGAATAGGAAAAACAAGAGATCTCTTCAAGAAAATTAGAGATATCAAGGGAACATTTCATGAAACGATGGGCTTGATAAAGGACAGAAATGGTATGGACCTAACAGAAGTAGAAGATATTAAGAAGAGGTGGCAAGAATACATAGAAGAACTGTACAAAAAAGATCTTCACGACCAAGATAATCATGATGGTGTGATCACTAACCTGGAGCCAGACATCTTGGAATGTGAAGTCAAGTGGGCCTTAAAAGCATCACTACGAACAAAGCTAGTGGAGGCAATAGAATTCCAATTGAGCTATTTCAAATTCTGAAAGATGATGCTGTAAAAGTGCTGCACTCAATATGCCAGCAAATTTGGAAAACTCAATAGTGGCCACAGGTTGGAAAAGGTCAGTCTTCATTCCAATCCCAAAGAAAGGCAATGCGAAAGAATGCTCAAACTACCGCACAATTGCACTCATCTCACACGCTATTAAAGTCATACTCAAAATTCTCCAAACCAGCCTTCAGCAATGTGTGAACCATGAACTTCCAGATGTTCAAGCAGGTTTTAGAAAAGGCAGAGGCACCAGAGATCAAATTGCCAACATCTTCTGGATCATGGAGGAAGCAAGAGAGTTCCATAAAAACATCAATTTCAGCTTCATTGACTATGCCAAAGTCTTGACTGTGTGGATCACAATAAACTGTGGAACATTCTGAAAGAGATGGGAATACCAGACCACCTGACCTGCCTCTTGAGAAACCTGTATGCAAGTCAGGAAGCAACAGTTAGAACTGGACATGGAACAACAGACTGGTTCCAAATAGGAAAAGGAGTAGGTCAAGATTGTATATTGTCACCCTGCTTATTTAACTTATATGCAGAGTACATCATGAGGAACGCTGGGCTGGAAGAAGCACAAGCTGGAATCAAGATTGCCGGGAAAAATATCAATAACCTCAGATATGCAGATGACACCACCCTTATGGCAGAAAGTGAAGAGGAACTCAAAAGCCTCTTGATGAAAGTGAAAGAGAAGAGTGAAAAGGTTGGCTTGAAGCTCAACATTCAGAAAACGAAGATCATGGCATCTGGTCCCATCACTTCATGGGAAATAGATGAGGAAACAGTGGAAACAGTGTCAGACTTTAATTTGGGGGGGCTCCAAAATCACTGTGGATGCTGATTGCAGCCATGAAATTAAAAGACACTTACTCCTAGGAAGGAAAGTTATGACCAACCTAGATAGCATATTAAAAAGCAGAGACATTACTTTGCCAACCAAGGTCCGTCTAGTCAAGGCTATGGTTTTTCTCATGGTCATGTATGGATGTGAGAGTTGGACTGTGAAGAAAGCTGATCACCGAAGAATTGATGCTTTTGAACTGTGGTGTTGGAGAAGACTCTTGAGAGTCCCTTGGACTGCAAGGAGATCCAACCAGTCCATTCTAAAGGAGATCAATCCTGGGTGTTCATTGGAAGGACTGATGCTAAAGCTGAAACTGCAATACTTGGCCACCTCATGTGACGAGTTGACTCACTGGAAAAGATTCTGATGCTGGGAATAATTGGGGGCGGGAGGAGACGGGGACGACAGAGAATTAGATGGCTTGATGGCATCACTGACTCAATGGACATGAGTTTGAGTGAAATCCGGGAGTTGGTGATGGACAGGGAGGCCTGGCGTGCTGTGATTCATGGGGTCACAAAGAGTCAGACACGACTGAGCAACTGAACTTAACTGAACTGAGAGCTCTATGACCATGCTAATATATCTGACTGGACCATAATAAAGTGGTTTTTTTCTAAACCAAATTGAAAGCTTTAAGTTGCTTAAAACCAGAAACTGAATTAAAAAACCCATGGTTGTCATGGCAGCTATGAAATCCTTTTGGTGTTTCACAATAAGTATCAATTAAAAAGATGAATACAAACTGTTCTCAAAATTTGATGATCTTATTTTCCCAGGACATTTGAAAGTTCCTATTAGTTGGACATGACTGAGAACACACATACCCACAATAGAAGAAATATCTTCCTGAAGAAATTACACAAGCTAAAATATAGACATGCATTACTAAAAAGAAGAGATTTATTTCCTCCATATTAAATCTCTTTAAAATACCTGTTAATAATATATTATCTGTTAGTGATTGAGAAAGAGAAAAACATTGTATCAGATTATGTACATACACTAAATTCAGTATATTCCTACAATTTCCAGATTTCCAATATCGGAACATTTTACCTAGATCCAGTTCACTGCTTTTCAGTTATCACTTTTATACATTTTTTGTTTGTATAACAAAAACAAAAAAACTTGTGTAAAATCAAATAATAGCATTGCTCTTTGATGAAGTAGCATTCTTATCCTATTTTGTACACTCTCGTACCAAGGTCAACAGGGGTTAAGACAGATCTCCAAGTTTCTTTTTAAGGTATATTTCTACCAATAAATATATCATATTATATAGAATCACTGAAATTAGGGTAAATAACTTAGCTAGAAAAATACTTTCCTGTATATACATCCATCTTTATTTTAAGCAAACCTGTCAGTGGAGTATACCTTAAATGACTTTAGTATGAGTTTATGGGAAATTAAAAATGGGACGTCATTCACACTTAACATACACATTTGTAATATTTCCCTGATATATTTTATTTCCATGTATACCTCAAACTGCAATACTTTGGCCACCTCATGCGACGAGTTGACTCACTGGAAAAGACTCTGATGCTGGGAAAGGTTGGGGACGGGAGGAGAAGGGGACGACGGAGAATGAGATGGCTGGATGGCATCAGCGACTCGACGGACATGAGTTTGAGTGAACTCCGGGAGTTGGTGATGGACAGGGAGGCCTGGCGTGCTGTGATTCATGGGGTCGCGGAGAGTCGGACACGACTGAGCGACTGAACTGAACTGAACTGAACACCTCAAAGCATAGTATTTTCCCTGTGTGAATAAGCAATTTAAAAGAAATATTGATCAACCTAATTAAGATGATATGAAAGGAGAAGACTTTTTTTCCAACATACAAACCAAAAACTATACAGAGCCTTTGCTTGCTTCAAACTTTAAGAAAGTTGATAGCCATTTTAAATGCCTCTCAAAGGGTTTATAATGGAAATGCTAACATAAACCAAACTCTAGTCCATAAACCAAACATTTTCCCAGTAAATTCCTAAGCTGTGAAAAAAGTAACATGTTCAGACAAGGTACTGAACTTCTCATCACCTCAGTCTATCACTTGGAGGTCAGATGGTTTCATACGTCAGAGTCATCCATAAAGACAAAAAGACAATAAAGAAAATCGTAGAGTCTCAAGGAATAGCTGTAGAGATTGGCATTCTTTAAGTAGATGGAAGACTGGGGAAATGATAACTTACATCTGAATCTAAGGCCTTTCCTACAATCAACTGGTGAAGCCCTCTCCATCCTTCCCCTTAGACTCCCTTTTCATGTCATTGCTGAGTTTTAGCACTGTGAAGTAAGTGTTGAGAAGGATAGGGTCACAGATAAATTTTCATGCACTTAAGATGGTACATTACCAAATAAACCTAAAAGGTCCGCCTAGCCAAGGCTATGGTTTTTCCCGTGGTCATGTATTGATGTGAGAGTTGGACTGTGAAGAAAGCTGATCGTTGAAGAATTGATGGCTTTGAACTGTGGTGCTGGAGAAGACTCTTGAGAGTCCCTTGGACTGCAAGGAGATCCAACCAGTCCGTTCTAAAGGAGATCAGTCCTGGGTGTTCATTGGAAGGACTGATGCTAAAGCTGAAACTCCAATACTTTGGCCACCTCATGTGAAGATTTGACTCACTGGAAAAGACTCTGATGCTGGGAGGGATTGTGGGTGGGAAGAGAAGGTGACGACAGAGAATGAGATGGCTGGATGGCATCACTGACTCTGTGGACATGAGTTTGAGTGAACTCCGGGAGTTGGTGATGGACAGGGAGGCCTGGCATGCTGTCACAAATGCATGGGGTCACAAAAAGTCAGACACGACTGAATGACTGAACTGAACTGAACTAAGGTTCCTCAAAATATTAAAAGTAGACTTACTGTATGATCTAGTAATCCCATTGTTTTGGATATTTATCCAAAAGAATTGAAATCATAATCTCAATATGATATTAGCACTTCCAGGTTAAATACAGCACTGTTTACAATAGCAAAGATGTAGAGATGACCTAACTGTCCATCAAGAGATGAATGGATAAAGAAAATGTGTCATATACATATGTTGGAATACTATTCAGCCCTTAAAAACGGGGAACATGATTTTTTTTTTTTAATTGAGAAATACTGATCTTAGTATTGAAAAATGCTTTGTATCCAAGGCCATCAGTTCGGTCCTTAGTTCCCACACCACCTACATGCACTCTCCCTTCTTCCACTCATAACCTGAAACACTATGAAGAATCAAACTCCCTAGAACATGTGATGCCTCTCACACTTTTGTCATGAAGTTTCTCCTGTCTCTCTCAAGCGATTTTAAGAACATCACCTCTTAGTCTTTCTACATTTACTGGCCCAAAATAATTATTGAAGATATTTCCTGACTATGTTGGCTTCAATATTAATTAAATTAGGACCAAAGGTTATAATGTTAATTGTTACAGTAATTCAGACATTTTAACACCTGTTGCTGCTGCTGCTAAGTCACTTCAGTCATGTCCGACTGTATGACCCCATAGACGGAAGCCCACCAGGTTCCCCCATCCCTGGGACTCTCCAGGCAAGAACACTGGAGTGGGTTGCCATTTCCTTCTCCAATGCATGAAAGTGAAAAGTGTTAACTACACACTAAAGGAATTGTTGGCATTTTTAAAAAAGTAATGAAAGTGAATTTACAGAGTTTGATTAGCTAGACTTTTCATGCCAAATGTATCAAGTTGTGTTCATTTGAAATACTATTTTTAGGAAATACATAATGAAAATAGATATGTGATTAATAGAAAATACTGAAATATTCATAAGTTTTTCTCAGCCAGGTGTTTCAGACACTGACTTTTTTTTTAAAATTAATTTAGTACTGCTAGGTACACTTTTTTGAAAATGACAAATGAAATTTTAATGTAATATTCTAATTTGCTTATGAAAATATAATTGAGATAAAAAGTCCCACATTGTAAACTTACTGTTGGGAAATTTAAAACAGATTGCATATATTTGCTCATCCATTGTTGCAGTAGCTCAGTCGTGTCCAGCTATTTGCAACTCTATGGACTGCAACACACTAAATTTCCCTGTCCTTGACTATCTCCCAGAGTTTGCTCAAACTCATGTACATTGAGTCAGTGATGCCATCCAACCATCTCATCCTCTGTTGCTCCCTGCTTCTCCTGCCTTTAGTCTTTCCCAACATCAGGGACATTTCCAATGAGTCGACTCTTCCCATCAGGTAGCCAAAGTATTGGAGCTTCAGCTTCAGCAGCAGTCTTTCCAATGAATAATCAGGGTTGATTTCCTTTGTTACCCCTTGCTGTCCAAGGGATTCTCAAGAGTCTTCTCTACTGCAGTTCTTCTCTTTCGCACTTCAAAAGCATCAATTCTTCTGCACTCAGCCTTCTCTGTGGTACAACTCTCAGATCCACACATGACTACTGGCAAAACTATAACTTTGACTATATGGACCTTTTCCAGCAAAGTGATGTCTCTGTTTTTTAATACACTGTCTAGGTTTGTCATAGCTTTTCTTCCAAGGAGCAAGCATCTTTTAATTTTGTGACTGTAGTCACCATCCACAGAGATTTTGGAGCCCAAGAAAATGATATCTGACACTGTTTCCACTTTTTCCCATTCTATTTGACATGAAGTGATGGGACCAGATGCCATGATGTTAGTGTTTTGAATGTTGAATTTTGAGCCACCTTTTTCATGCTCCTCTTTCAACTTCATCATGAGGCTCTTTAGTTCCTCTTCACTTGCTGCTGTTAGAATGGTATCATCTTTATATCTGAGGTTGTTGATATTTTTTCCAGCAATCTTGATTCCAGCTTTTAAGTCATCCAGTTCAGCATTTCATATGATGTACTCTGCATATAAGTTAGATAAGGAGAGTGACAATGTACAGCCTTGAAGTACTTCTTTCCCAATTTTGAACCAGTCCTTTGTTCCATGTCCATTTTTAACTGTTGTTTCTTGACCTGCACACAGGTATCTCAGGAGGCAGGTAAGGTGGTTTGGTATTCCCGCCTCTTCAAGAATATTTCACAGCTTGTTGTGATCTATACACTCAGAGGCTTTGTCGTAGTCAATGAAGCAGAAGTAGATTTTTTGCAATTCCCTTGCTTTTTCTGTGGCCCAGCAGATGTTGGCAATTTGATCTCTGCTGCCTCTGCTCATCCATTACCTCCACTTTAAATATGAGCTGACCCTTCTCACTTCTTAATTTGCCAAATATCATCACCTTTGTTAGAGTGTTCTAATAAAGCAGTAAAAAAGCTTTGTAAGAATTATTCTGGTTAAAATTATAATTTGTTTCTGAGTGTATAATTTATTCTTAGAGTGATATCTTCATTTTGCAAGCATTAATTTAATCACAAAAATTATTGCATCATTGTTAAGACAGCATTTAAATATATAAACAGAATAAAGAGAATATAAAATTTATGGAAAATTGTGTGCTTGTGGGTATAAATTTTTGTATAATTGGGTCTAGTCAAATTTATAAACAATGAAGTTTTGACCACTGAAAACAATAAGAATTTTTATAAAGAGAAATGTTCAGTATTTATGTAAACATACTTTATGTATGATTTGTATTTTGAATTATCTTAGGTAAGCTTTCTTCTTTATGATTACAAGCACATTCACCAATGTTTTTCTGGTATACTTGTAATTTCTCTTTTTGCATTTCTTAGTGCATGTTGACTTTATTGCTCTATTGATAAAGAACTTGCCTGCCAATACAGGAGACATAAGAGACATGGGTTCAATCCCTCAGTCAAGAAGATCCTCTGGATGAGGGCATGACAACCAACTATGGTGTTCTTGTCTGGAGGATCTCTTGGACAGAGAAGCCTGGCGGGCTGCTGTCCGCAGGGTCGCAAAGAGTCAGACAAGACTGAGGCAAATTAGCACACACACACATGAATTTATGGAATGAATTTTTTGTGTTCATTTGTTTACAGAATGCCAATCAATACTGTCAGACTACTCATAAAACAATTTGATCTTTTGTTTGCACTAAATTGATATGATACCTTTGTGCTCTGCTCAGTCTCGCAGTTGCATCTGCCTCTTTGTGACCCCATGGACTATAATCCACCAGGCTCCTCTGTCCATGGAATTTTTCAGGCAAGAATATTGGAGTGGGTCACCATTTCTTTCTCCAGGGGAACTTCCCACACCAGGGATTGGACCCCACGACTCCTGTGTCACCTGCTTGCAGGCAATTTCTTTACCTGCTGAGCCATCCCATCAGGGAAGCCCATGATGGCTTTATTATATATTAATATTTTTATTCTGTTATAAAAAATGGTTTTTAAAATGCAATTAAATTATAAGAGAAAAAGCTTAATTTTTGAAAATAAAAATTTCTCTTATTAATCAAAAAATGTGTAACCCAATACAAAGCTAAGCAATTGATATAAACAGGAGATTTCCGTTACCAATAAATATGAAACAAAATTTATCTTCACTCTTAATTCAATGAAAATAAGTGAAAAAAATAGCAAGATCAACAGAAAAGATCAACAAGTTCAATAAAATCCAGTTTTGGAAAGGATGTACAAAAACAAACTTTCTTGTACCTGCTGCTGAAGATGAGTTCTATAGTAATTTGATGATGTCTGTCATAATTTGCAAATTTGAGAATATACGTCACAGTAAATTATATATATTTTAAATTTATCTTGAAATATACCTGTACTCCAGAAAGTGAAAACTAATCTTCAGTGTACAAAAGCACATGACTAAATACCTAGGGCAGAGTCTGAGGGACAGGGGGTTAGTTTTACAAAGGGGCAAATTTAGGGGCTGATGTATATGTTCACTATCCTAATTGTGGTAATGGTTTGTAGGGTGTATGCATAGGTCAAAACTTAGCAAGTTTTAGACTTTTTGTGCAACTCATTGCATATCAATTACACTTTGATATATCTGTGGAGAGAAACGAGGAAACAGAGAAAGATGAACAAATGTGAAAAATATTTCCAAAACTCTTTTCCTGAATCACTAAAATGACAACAATATATAAGCAATCCTCTGCATGTATTATGTCTGAATTAAAAATAACATCAGCCAGAAAATACCTATAAATTACCTTTGATGTAAAAGCAATTTTTAAAATTACAAACAAACTAAGCAAAATTTTGTACAGAAAAAGACTGGAATCAAATGGATGAGAAATCTTGACCATTTTTTATTTTTATTTGCCATATATCCATTTTCTAGCATTTCTTTAATAAATATGAACCTTTATTTAAAAAATAAGCAAAAGTGAACATTTTCACAATTAAGAGAACAACGTTAATTACTGTATTCACAGAGTAAAGCATATCGAACAATATCAGATTTATATTATTAAAGATAAATGTTATAGAATATGTTGTCATAGAATAACTACACTGTTAGATTATGGTATTCATCAGTAAGAAAGCATTTTCATTTTAGCAGAGTATGCAGCAGTGTTGACTGTATAGTTGTGGGGTAAAAAATAATAGCTCAGTCAGCTTCAGTTTGGCTGTGGTTTCAACGTCAGTTCAGTTACAGCCCATGTAGTGTTATTCACTCAGTGAGTAGTGGCCCAGAGGCTTTCTGAGTTCAGTTCTCAAAGTCTTAGTTTGCTGACTAGGATCAGATTTATGCATGCACAGCTCTGGGAAAGGAGCCCAGGAGTTTTATAAATAGCTTTATGGGCCTGCTTTTCTGAGCCCTCTGTGATTCCCTGGGTACTTTCTGATTCCTGTGGCTTCCCTTTTAGCTAATTTTGCTAAGATTTTAGTTAACCCTAGTCTGGTATATACTTCCATGGTTGTGCCAATACCTGGGGCCGAGACAGAATTGTAAGAGGAGATTTGCAAAGGTAATTCAGTCCATGCTTGGGACCACTGCTGCACTGATTGGAGAGGAAGATTCTATTCTCTAATAATTTTTGGTTTCTATGGGGTCCTAATATGTGGTGTTGGAGAAGACTCTTGAGAGTCCCTTGGACTGCAAGGAGATCCAACCAGTCCATTCTAAAGGAGGTCAGTCCTGGGTGTTCATTGGAAGGACTGATGCTAAAGCTGAAACTCCAATACTTTGGTCGCCTCATGCTAAGAGTTGACTCACTGGAAAAGACTATGATGCTGGGAGGGATTGGTGCAGGAGGAGAAGGGGATGACAGAGAATGAGATGGCTGGATGGCATCGCCAACTCGATGGACATGAGTTTGAGTGAACTCCGGGAGTTGGTGATAGACAGGGAGGCCTGGCGTGCTGTGATTCATGGGGTCGCAAAGAGTCAGACACGACTGAGCGACTGAACTGAACTGATGGGGTCCTCTTGGAGGTGTTACTGCCCCAGCTATGGAATTCCTTCCTACCAGGACTAGGGAAACTCTGCTAGAGTTCTCTGTCTGTACCCTCATGCCCACACCCAGGTTTGGAACTATCTGACTTTAGGCTGGAACACTGGAGAAAAAGGAAAATGGTAAGCTCACCACAGGCTCCTTGATATTTCAAATTGCTGTCTTCTTCACCAGCCTGCCTGCTACTATATAATATTCAGAGTCCTCAAATAATAACTCCATGCAGCCTCCCCATATTTTATAATAGCATTGAGAAGAAAAGGCATGGTGGAGTTGCTTATTCCAACTGGAACTGCAACCGAACAACTGCTTTTTAATTTATTGAAAAACAGTGATTAATAATAATAATAACACATTTATAGCAATTTAATATAGTGTATAAACTTCTATTAATATCAATTTAATAATATTACAAATAGTGACTTTATTGGAAATCCTTGCTGCTATCACTAGTGTGTGTGTCTTGTTCATTTGAGTAAAGTATACAATTGAAGTCAATAAATCATTGACTGTTTTTTATTGTACATATTGTTAGATTCTTACTTTACATAAGAATATATACATATTGATATTATACTTTAATTTTAGCCCATGCATATCAATTTTCTCAAACTTTTCCTTAGTTAACCTAGGAAGTGTTCCAGAGCTAGTCTGTTTAGTTATGCTTTCTCACAATTCATTAATCATGATGTGCAGTTCATATCAATGACATCGTCAAGCTTCATTTTAAATTTAAAATTTGGTTTTGCATTTTAAAATACTTTAGAGCAGACACTATTCCTCTAGATGTCAGATAGGTTGTCATCTTCTTTACATGATTAAATTAAATGAACCTGTACTAAATATGAAAAACGAGTTAAAGAGAATTCTAAGGGTCCAGGATGAACTAGCTGGAAAGTCTTTGAATATGCACATGAATGCTGGCATATTCCTGGGTAAAGGTGATGTTTAACTGATTGGTATGTACATATCAGTCTGTCCAGGTTAGTCAGTCTTAGTGTTTGCTTTAGGAGCAGCTCAAAAAATTTGGAAACTATGGACTATTGACCAGGACCTGGGAAAGATGGAGTGTCTGAACAATTTGGCTTAAATGACTTTTAAAATTTAAATTATCTTTAAGGCCCAAATATTCATCTTTATACTTGAATTACTGTAAGAGTTTTGTTCGTGAATAACTGGAGCAAAGTTATTTGTCTTTTTTCTATTATTCAACATAGTTACAGAACTTGACCAGACTGAGCCTGTCCTCTACTACTACCTTGGTCTAAACTGTGGCCTTCTATTTTTTATCCTGTCTGTGTGGTAGCCTCCCAACTGATCATCCTGCTCTGTACCCCACTCCCAACAGTCCAATATCTGTAGCAGATGGACTCACTCTTTTAAAACTTGTCAGATCCTGTTACTCTTCTGCTCAAAACCCTGCATGAGATTCTTTATCAGAGTTAAAGCTGAACCCGAATCCTTAACAATGACCTACAGTGTCCTATATATAGTTTGGACCCAAGACGTCTGTAACCATGACTCCAACTAATATTTTTCCTGCCTTCCTTCCTTCGGCTTTATTCTCCCCTCTGCACTTTCTTGAACATGCTAGACCCACTTCTGTCTCAGGCTCTTTGTACTGGCTGTTCCCTCTGTTGTAACTCTTTTGAGCCCTGTATCCACATGGTTCATTTATCCCTCTCCTTTAAGACCTCACTCAAAGGTCATGTTTCAGAAGCCTTCCCTGGTCAGTCTGTTTAAATTACAGCTTTCCTCCAACCCTTACTATTCTCTTTCCCTGATTTATTTTTTATATTGTTCTTATCATCATTTGATATTTTATTTATATATTAAGGACATTTTGTCTTTTTTGAATAAATATTTATTATTTACATTGTATGTATTATAATGTATAATAAACATTTACCAGATATTCAATGTGATATATATGTTCCTAATATATTTTACATATGTATGTGTGTATATATAGTTTTTCCTCTTATAGATGATAAGCTGCATGAGGGCACAAATTTTGTTTTGTTCACTGCTGCTATGTCAGCAGAGCATAGGGGAATGTGTAGCACTTGTTAACTGTTTTCTAAATATTTATTGTTAATGAAAATATTCTTAAATAAGTGGTTATAGCTATAAACACATGACTTTTACTAAGCTTAAAAATTTAGAGAGCATATCACTAATAGGGACAGCTTTCCTATAGTGATAGATTTCTCAATAAGGATATTCAGTTACAAGCATCTTTGTATCCAAAGGTAGACTCCTCAGTCTTCTGGAATTTCTCCTGCAATACCAGAAGTTTGATTGTAATTGAACGGAGTTGCCGCAGAACCACAGGGATCCACATCTGGAAATTTCTTACATTCTCTTTGTCTTTGCAGTCTTCTGGTGCTGTGCTTAGTGACTCAGTCATGTCTGATTCTTTGCAACCCCATGGACTATAGTCCGTCAGGCTCCTCTGTCCATGGGGATTCTCCAGGCAAGAATACTGAAGTGGGTTGCCATTCCCTTCTCCAGGGGATCTTCCCAACCCAGAAATCCAACTCAGGTCTCCTGTATTGCAGGCATATTCTTTACCATCCTAGTCACCAGGGAAGCCCCCAGTCTTCTGGTTCAGTTCAGTTCAGTTCAGTCGCTCAGTCATGTCCGACTCTCCGCGACCCCATGAATCACAACAGCCAGGTCTCCCTGTCCATCACCAACTCCCGGAGTTCACTCAAATTCATGTCCACAGAGTCGGTGATGCCATTCAGCCATCTCATTCTCGGTCATCCCTTTCTCCTCCTGCCCCCAACCTTTCCCAGAATCAGAGTCTTTTCCAGTGAGTCAACTCATCGCATGAGGTGGCCAAAGTATTGGAGTTTCAGCTTCAGCATCAGTCCTTCCAATGAACACCCAGGATCGATCTCCCTTAGAATGGACTGGTTGGATCTCCTTGCGGTACAAGGGACTCTCAAGAGTCTTCTCCAACACCACAGTTCAAAAGCATCAATTCTTCGGCAATCAGCTTTCTTCACAGTCCAACTCTCACATCCATACATGACCACGGGAAAAACCATTGCCTTGACTAGACGGACCTTTGTTGGCAAAGTAATGTCTATGCTTTTTAATATGCTATCAAGGTTGGTCATAACTTTCTTAGCTGCTTTTGGCAGCTTTGTTACAATAACTTCATAATTATCCTTCTTATCCATCTTATCCCCCCCAATCTATGATATACACTGATTTTCATGTAATCTTCATAAAGGATGACTCCAATTTTGTCAGCTTTCCCACTGATGTGTTATTTCATAGAATTCAGGGTCCTTCATGATCCATCATTTTGCCTATCAAGTAGAAATTATTTCTCATTAAATATCTTTTTTTTCTATGCAGTTAGAATATTTTTATATTCCCTTAAATTACCTGTTATTTTATATCTTCTAAGCTTTTTTCCTGCACTCTTCACATATTCTTCAGTTTACAGTCCCACCTAAGCAGTGCTTAATCAGAAACTTGTATGTGAAACTGAAGTCTGTGTTTATGTACTTCTGTGGGTGCAACACATCTTCAGCTGCCGTTGGTTATCCACGGATTATCCCACAGAAGTGATCTCAGAGGTATGCTCATTCTATTCAAGCTGTTTACTGTGGATTGTCTTTCATTTTCAGACTTCAGGGCATTTTTAAACACCTCCATGTCATTCCGTGAGGACATGATAGAGGGGGATGTCCCCATACCCAGAGGGGGATCTTTCCTTTCACCAGTGTTTGGTGTGAGTTGATATGAATCTGAATTAGCTCACGATTTCCTCCCTGCCAGGATTCTAGAAAAACCCACCTTCATTACATATGGATAATGGTTCAAAAGCTTGTAAACTTTGTGACTTTCCTGGGTTGGGGTTGTGACTATGTTTTTAATAAAATATTTAGAGAACTCTGAAGATGAAAATTATGAAGTATGTGTCCTATTGCAAAGATATTTTAAAAAATGTTTTAAAATCATAGGATAGAGCAATTATTTCTACCTGCAAGACTGAGAAAAAGCTTTAATCTAGGGTATCATTTCCTTCTTTCTTTTGTTCTTTCTTCTCTCTCTGTCTCTATTTTATCCTCTCTTATATGTTTTCATTGTAATGAAGAACTGAGAACAGTGTGGATAAACAGAGATTATGGCCTAAAAAAGTGATAAATTGGCTTGCAAGAAATAATTCAAGTGATAAATCAGTAACAAGAGATACTAGGTATCTGTATACAGTGAAGAATGTGAAACAAAGATGAAGTTAAAATAGAGGTTGTGGTTTCATTAGAAGGATGGAAGAAACATTAAATTTATCACTGTTATGAAAATGTGATTTTGGAAGCAACTTGCATTTACAGAACAAAATAACCTATACAGAACACAAATGGTCAGATACATACAGCATAATTATCGGTCATGGTATAAGTGGCCTGGATGGTTGCCAATAGGAGTCATATATTTCAGGGTGAAAATGTTAGTCGCTCAGTTGTATCCAACTCTTTGTGACCCCATGGACTCCTATGTCCATGGGATTCTCCAGGCAAGAATGCTGGAGTTGGTAGCCATTCCCTTCTCCAGGGGTTGAACACAGGTATCTCGCATTGCAGGCAGATTTTTACCATCTAATTCACCAGGGAAACCTGAAATGGTGTAGAGTTATTTATAATGATGATTGATGTAAGGGAGAAAAAGAAAGTGAGGTAAAGTGTGGGATGTGGAAAAAGTCTCCAGATTTAAGTTTCTAGTGGGTCTCTGTTTTCTTCTTGTACAAAATAGGAATCAGGGTTCTAAGTCTGTTGCCTGGCACAGAGGTCTGTTTCAAGATGAAGGGAGATAGTACTTGTGAAAACATTTCAGAAAACTCATACATTTTGACATATTAAGGTATTAGTAGCAACTTTTTTAAAGGCAGTGTACTTGTCATATCACAAGGTATTAGAAAGGTAAAGTGCTCATTCTCAAAATTAAATTTAAGACCTTATACAGTTATCCAGTTTTCAGTTGGTTAAATGATTTCTAAGCTTGTGGAATTCAGTGAAAACCCCTAAAAGTCTAAAATGCAGGGCTCCTTCCTTGACTCTGGGTCTCCTCTGTGCCCCATTAATCCCCTATAGTGAAGTCAACAGAGAAAGGTTAGCATGATTATAAGCCCTAAAATTCAGTCCTGAGAAAACTGTCATTATACCTATGGTTGATTCATGTTGATATGTGGCAGAAACCATCACAATACTGTAAAACAATTATCCTTCCATTAAAAATAAATAAATGTAATTAAACAAAAACAAATAATGTGATGTTAGTCTCTTGGAATGTATTATGTATTGTTGCCGAGTCTTCTTTCCCATTTCTAATTTTGAACACTGCTTTCTTGGATTCTTTGTTTTCATATCTATCTATTTTGAGATGATAACATAAAATCAAATATATGAAATAATCTAGATAAAATAAAAGCAATCAATGGAATATAAGCAGCTTTATCTTTTAATATTTTATTTTATATTTCATTACTTTTAGTTCCTTTTTTATTTTAATTTTCTACTTTCTTTGGTTTCTTTTTGCATATATATTTTTTTCCTTTCATTGAAAGACCACTGTGTTTTTTTTTTAATTATAGTCGATTTACATTATGTTAGTTTCAGTTATACAGCATAATGATTGTTATGCATATATATTTATTCTTTTTCAGATTGCTTTCTAGTCTAGGTTATTATAATATTTGGAATATAAGTTCCTGAGTTACACAGTAGGTTCTTGTTGTTTATCCATCTTATATATAGGGGTATGTATCTATTAATTCCAAATTCCTAATTTAGCCTTCCCCCTGACCTCTCCCCTTTGTAACTAGAAGTTTATTCTCTATGCTTGTAAGACTATTTATTTTTTGGTAAATAATTTCATTTGTATAAGTGATACCATATGATATTTACCTTTATCTGACTGCTTACCTTTACCTATTTACCTTTGCTGTTTACCTATTAACCTTTGCTTACTATGATAATCCCTAAGTCTATCCATGTTTCTGTAAATGTCATTATTTCATTCTTTTTGTGGCTGATAAATATTCCATAGTATATATGTACCATGTAATCTTCATTCTTTATCTATTGATGATCATTTAGATTGCTTCCACGTCTTGGCTATTGCATATAGTGCTACTGTTAACATTGAAGTGCCTGGATGTTTTCAAATTAGAGTCTTCTTTCAGTTCAGTTCAGTCACTCAGTCGTGTCCGACTCTCCGCGACCCCATGAATCACAGCACGCCAGGCTTCCAGATATATGCCTAAGAGTGGGACTGCTGGATAACATGGTAGCTCTATTTTTAGTTTTCTAAGGAACCTCCATACTGTTCTCCATAGTGTCTGAACCAATTCACATTCCCATAAACAGTATAGGAGGGTTCTCTTTTCTCTATACCCTTTTCAGCATTTGTTGTTTGCAGACATTTTTTTTTCTTTTTAATTAGAGGATAATTACTTAACAATATTGTGATGTTTTCTGCCATACATCAACATGAATCAGCCATAGGTATACATATGTCTCCTCCCTCTTTCCCCTTCCTCATCCCTTCCCATCCTATTCTGTAGGTTGTAACAGGGCACCAGCTTTGGGTTCCCTGCATTATAAATCAAACTCCCACTGGCTATCACTTGTACATATGGTAATGTATATGTTTCAATGCTATTCTCCCAAATCATCCCACCCTCTTCTTCCCTCACTGTGTCCAAAATTCTGTTCTTTATGTTTGTGTCTCCTTTGGTACCCTGCAAGTAGTATTGTCAGTACTGTCTTTCTAGATTCCATATATATTCATTAATATATGATATTTGTCTTTCTCTTTCTGACATACTTCAGTCTGTATAATAGGCTCTAGGTTCATCCAGCTTATTAGAGCTGACTCAGATGTGTTGCTTTTTATAGCTGAGTAATATTCCATTGTATACAGGTACCACAACTTCCTTATACATTCATCTGTCAATGAATACCTAGGTTGCTTCCATGTCCTAGCTATTGTAAACAGACATTTATCTAAAGATATGCATATGGCTAATAAACACACAATGTCACTCATTTTTAGAGAAATGCAAATCAAAAATATAATAAGGTATCATATCACACTGGTAAGAATGGGCATCATCAAAAAATCTACAAGCAAGAAATGATGAAGAGCCTGTGGAGAAAAGGGAACTCCCTTTTACTGTTGGTAGGAATGCAAATTGATACAGCCACTATGGACAACAGTACAGAGAGTCCTTCAAAAACCTAGGACTAAAACCACCATATGACCCAATAATCCCACTATTGGGCATATATCCTGAGGAAACCATAATTGAAAAAGATGCAAGTACCCCTGTTTTCATTGCAACACTATTTGCAGACTTTTTGATGATGGCCATTCTGACGGATGTGAGGCGATATCTCTTTGTAGTTTTGGCTTGTATTTCTCTAATAATTAGTGATATTGAGCATCTTTTCATGTGATTCTTGGCCATCTGTATGTCTTCTTTGGAGAAATGCCTATTTAGGTCTTCTGTCCATTTTATTATTATTATTTTATATTGAGTTTTATGAACTTTCTGTATATTTTGGAAATTAATCTTTTGTTGGTCTTATCATTTCCAAGTATATTCTCCCATTCTGTGAGTTGTCATTTTGTTTTGATTATGGTTTCCTTTGTTGTGCAAAAGTTTTTAAGTTTGATTGGATCCTATTTGTTTATTTTTGGTTTCATTTTTACAGATCCAATATTGCTGTGATTTCTGTCCAAGTGTATTCTGCCTTTAGTTTCCTCTAGGAGTTTTATAGTATCTGGACTTACATTAAAGTCTGTAATATATTTTAGTTTTGTTTTTTTTTAATATGGTAAAAGAAAAGCTTTTTATTTTATTCTTTTACATATAGCTGTAGTGTTTTCCCAGCACCACTTAATTAAGAGACTTCTTTTTCTCCTTTGTATATTCTCGCCTCATTTATTATAGATTAGTTGGCCATAGTGTATGGGTGCATTTCTGGGCTTTCTGTTCAGTTCCTTTGATCTATGTGTCTGTTTTTGTGTCTGTACCATATTGTTTTTATTATGGTAGCTTTGTAGTAGAGTCTAAAGTCAGGGAATGTGATTCCTCCAGCTCTGTTTCTTCTCAAGATTATTTTGGCTATTCAGGATCTTTTGTGATTCTAAGAAAATTCTTAAGTTTAAGTATTTCTTTACTTTTTGCTGTTGATGACTCTTTGCAATCACATGGACTGCAGCATATCAGGCTTCCCTGTCCTTCACTATCTCCTGGAGTCTGCTCAAACTCATGTCCATTGAGTCAGTGATGCCTTTAATATTCTTTACTGTTATAGACATTTTTTAGGTATATTTTGCTGTACTCTATTAGTTTTGATGAAATACTTTCTCTTTATTGTTTTCTATATAAAGTGTAGCTTTCATTTTTAAAATATTCTTTGGTTCAAGGTATACTTAAGATTAAGTTACTTAATTTTCAGGCAGTTGAATGTTTGAGGTTAAAAGTTATTCTTTTTTTCTATATTTTTGGAATATTAAAATATATTTTAATATTTTTAAAGTATTTAATACTTCAAAAATGTTAGTATTCATGCTAATGTGTATTCCTTATTTAGTAGATTCATTAAATAGATTTTTAAAATTTTATTCACTTCCTCTATATCCTTGGTTAGTTTTAGCAGCTAATACTAACAGATTTTGGAATAGTTATTAAAATGTTGCAACTATTTTATAGTCATCGTATTCCAATTGCACTTGTAATAGTGTTTGAATTAATATATTGGGCAGTTATTTTAGTGCTATTTTTTTCTTACATTGTTTATTTTATTTGTGAATTGAGCATTTTACCACTATAGAATATCCCTGTTTATCATATTCAGTGTTTTTATATATTCTTGGTTTATTTGGTAGTTTTTCTCCTCCATCACTTCCTTTTTTGTTGCTGTTCTGTCACTCAGTCATATCCAACTCTTTGAAACTCCATGGACTACAGCATGCCAGGCTTGCCTGTCCTTCACCATCTCCCTGAGCTTGCTCAAACTCACATCCACTGAGTCAGTGATGCCATCCAACCATCTTGTCCTCTGTCGTCTCCTTCTCCTCCTGCCTTCAATCTTTCCCAGCATCAGGATGTTTTCCAATGAGTCGGCTTTTCATGTCAGGTGGTCAAAGTATTGGAACTTCAGCTTTAACGTCGGTCTTCCCAATGAATATTCACGATTGATTTCTTTTATTATTGATTGGTTTGTTTTCTTGCAGTCCCAGGGATTCTTAAGAGTCTTCTCCAACACCACTGTTGGAAAGCACCAGTTCTTCAGCTCTCAGCATTATATATGGCCCAACTCTCACATCCATACATGACTACTGAAATAAACCAGAGCTTTGACTATATGGAACTTTGTCAGCAAATAATGCTTCTGCCTTTAATATACTGTCTAGGTTTGTCACAGCTTTTCTTCAAGGAGCAAGCATCTTCTAGTAACATGGCTTTAATCACTATCTGCAGTGATTTTGGAGACCAAGAAAATAAAGTCTGTTACAGTTTCCATTGTTTCCCCATCTATTTGCCATGAAGTGATGGGACTGTATGCCATGATCTTAGTTTTCTGAATGTTGAGTTTTAAGCCAACTTTTTCACTCTCCTCTTTCACCT
Source organism: Moschus berezovskii (assembly GCF_049115385.1). NCBI lineage: Eukaryota > Metazoa > Chordata > Mammalia > Artiodactyla > Moschidae > Moschus > Moschus berezovskii. The sequence continues at coordinate 127,919,694 of NC_142460.1, read as the reverse complement.
TCATCAAGAGGCTTTTTAGTTCTTTTTTTCTACCATTAGGGAGGATTTATCTGCATATCTGAGGTTGTTGATATTTCTCCTGGGAATCTTGATTCCAGTTTGTACTTCCTCCAGTCCAGCATTTCTCATGATGTACTCTGGTGGCTCAGAGGTTAAAGCATCTGCCTCCAATGCGGGATACCCGGGTTCGATCCCTGGGTCGGGAAGATCCCCTGGAGAAGGAAACGGTAACCCACTCTAGTATTCTTGCCTGGAGAATCCCATGGATGGAGAAGCCTGGTAGGCTACAGTCCACGGGGTCGCATAGAGTTGGACACGACTGAGCAACGGAACGGAACTCTACATATAAGTTACATAAGCATGGTGACAATATACAGCCTTTGCCCACTCCTTTCCTGATTTTGAACCAGTCTGTTGTTCCATGACCAGTTCTAACTGTTGCTTCTTGACCTGCATACAGATTTCTCAGGAGGCAGGTCAGGTGGTCTGGTATTCCCATTTCTTTGAGAATTTTCCAGAGTTTGTTGTGATCCACACAGTCAAAGACTTAATGTAGTCAGTTAAGGAGGTGCATGTTTTTCTGGAACTCATCCTTTTTCTATGGTCCAACAGATATTGGCACTTTGATCTCTGGTTCCTGTTCTAAATCCAATTTGTACATCTGGAAGTTCACAATTCATATCCTGTTGAAGCCTAGCTTGGAGGATTTTGAGCATTATTTTGCTAGCATGTGAAACAAGTGCAGTTGTGTGATTGTTTGAGCATTCCTTGGCATTGCCCTTCTTTAAGATTGGAAAGACCCCTTTTTTTAGTTTTGTTAATTTATTCCTCATTTCTCTCTGCAAAATCTTATCCTTCATAAATTTCAGCCCAGACTTTCAATCTCCCTGGGCCTATTAATTAGGTCTCAAACATGAGCATCCTCTTGTTCAATTCATCTCTGGAATATTTCAATTCAGAAACAATATTTTTAATTTTCATAAAGCATCATTTAATGCTGTAATTATTTTTTTGTTCAAGATGTTAACTGTCTATTCATGTAATTACATTCTATTTGGAGAGGCCTTTATGATTTGTCTGTCTGCTTGCTTCTCTAACATGAAATTCCTCAGTAGCTGATTTATCAGAGCACCTCCTGCAGAAGCTGTCACCCTGTAGCACTCTAGATTCAGGTGGAATCTGCTGAACTTTTCAGCTCTCTGAAGTTCTCCTGTAGCCAGATCACCCCAAAGATGCTAATAGTTATTTAGCTCCTTTTCCATTCAGAGTTAGATTACAATTTATAATCAGGTTTAATAAAGGAAAAGAAAAATCCAGGTCAAAATTCAGCACTTGTCCTTCTCCCCCAGGCTGCACAGCACTGGCCTGTGTGCACCTGAAAGAAGGGGTGCTTAGTGTTCCACACGAAGGACACCATCTGCTTACCAAGCTGTCTGCCCAGAGGAGTTGCCTTATTTCTAATCATTCATTTAAAATAGGCATACCTTTTCCTAGTTTCTCAAAGGCAGACTGTAGCAGAGGCCTTTCTTCTGGAATCCACAAATTGCCATATACAATATTCAATCAACTTCTTTCTCTCTTTCTCTTGTTCTTGCTCAAGTTCACACTAATCTTTGATTCGACTTCTCAACCGCAAGTCTCTTGACTCACTTTAGAATCTGGGACTAGAAGGAATGGAAATCCTTTACCGGTTCTTGCCTTCTTGGTTTTGTCAGGGTAGAAAATCTTGCTTGAGCTCTCCAAACCTCTTCCTTTAGACCCCAGGGACGGCTTAGTTCAGTAAAAGTAAACATTAAATTAGAGTTGGGCAGGTATATGTGCTTTTTGGAATGATATTGCCCCATAATGCCATGGAGATTCTTTGGATTTCAAATTCTCAAAAACTATCAGATATGACATAGTGTATTTGAGTAAGTGCTCCCCACTCCCCACTCCAGCCTCATCTAGCACATCTCTTGCTCTCTGCCAGTCCAGACCCTTTGACCTACTTCTAGTACCTCATGTGCTCTGGACTTTCTTAGATCCCAAAGCTCTTCACACATTAGCTCTTTGTTCATGTTAATCCCTCCTCGTCCTGCAAGGCTTAGACCCGAAAACTTCTTACAGACAGGCTTTCCTGAAGATTTTAGCCATTCGATTCTGGTCTATTTCCCCTGGTATCTACAGAACCTGAAGCAGTGCTTAATCATTAGGAACCAATAACATTCCTTGTATGAACGAAACCACTAAGGCATTAAATATGAGTGGCTGGAAAATAAGAAGACTCAGAGATGATTCCTCAGTCAGACTGCTGATGTTCATGTCTTGGCTCTATCATGTTACAAAATGATAGTGGTGGGCAAGTTACCACCTTCATGTGCTTCAGATTCTTCACCTGTGAAATGCAGGCAATAAATATTTCCTCCATCATTGTGTTGTTGGTAGATTTAGCATGTGGAAGTACGTAAATTTCTTAGAATAACACCTGGCATATAATAGGTTCTCAATAAAATGAGCTATCAGACTTAGGAACACATAGATTCAAATATCACTCTATCCTGCATGACTTTAGACAGTTATTCATCTTCTCTGAGTTTGTTTTCACATCAATAAAATGTGATTAATAAATATGTGCTTGCTCAGTCTCTAAGTTTTATCTGACTCTTTGCAATCCCATGAACTGTAGCCCACCAGGCTTCTCTGTCCATAGGATTCTCCAGCCAAGAATATTGGGGTGAGTTGCCATTTCCTCCTCCAGGAGATCTTTTCCACCCAGGAATTGAACCTCATCTCCTGGGTCTCCTGCATTGGCAGGTAGATTCTTTATCACTGAGCCACCTGGGAAGCCGATTAATAAATATACTAAAACATTAAATGATAATATTCAGGGTGCAGTACCTATCATAGAGTAAGTGCCCAATTGTTGTTCAAGTTGCATTTTTCATTCCAGTTTCCAATTGTAGAAAGGTATGGCAGATTGCATGCATTTTTTTAATATAGGAAGAAAATGCAAGAGATACTTCTATTTCAAATTAAAATTTTATTTATAAAAAAATAAATGATTCTTGAGCACATTGATGCCCTCAGTGATTGTCTTACTGGTTGCCAAAACCCAGACTTTTAGGAAACTCCGTCCCAGAGAAGCCTTAAATACTGGCCAGAAAGAATGGAATTAAGGGACGGTGGGTAACATTCCATTCTGTTTATGGCCACACCGTTCTCAATGCATGTGATCTCAGAAGCTAAGCAGGGTTGGCTCTGGTTAGTATTTGAATGGGAGACTATTCTGGTGTATTATTATCAATTTCACTCTATCTTTGCAGAAAAATATTGGGAATTAGATGTATTATTAAGATAGTATTATTCCAATTATTATTATTATTGTTTATGGAAGTCATGGGAGTGCTTTTTATTTCCATTCTTACTTTCCAAATAATGAATTACTTTAAAGTCATCTTACATAGCTGCTGTGTTTTTAAAAATTTGTATCTTTGCATAATTCTGCTGAAATTACTGTCTTTTATAGATCATATGAATTCTCCTCAATGTTATCCTGTATGTATTTAATCTCACTTGCAATTTTGGTAGAACTTCATAAAATTGTTGTGTTATATTTTGCCATTGGTGTCTATTAACAATAGGTTTATTTTTTCTTTAAACATAGGTTTTAAAACTGAGATATTAAAAAAGAAGGAAGAAAAGGGATGAAAAGCATTTTCAATGTTTTCTGTGCACATTTGCACTGTGAAATAACTTGTAACAGACCCACACAACTAATTAGCAGATCTTTATTTTACTGCATTTCTGGCCAAGTCAGTATGACAGTAAATGGGAAACCATACCAATTAACAGGCCTGAGCAAGCACCTCATTTGACAAACATTTAATAAGCAATAAAAAAGGAACTTGGAAATTCTGAAACTCACTGATGGGAAAAAAGAGAGAGAGCTCTGTTGCTTATCTGGAATGAAGAAGGAACTCAATTAAACTAACAAGATGCAAGCTGTAAAAAAAACATGTTTTTCAGGGTTGAGCTGAATTTTAGTTTACCCAGCAACTTCCAGAGGTCACCTCATCCTTCCTTTCCTTCCCACTCTATATGAAAGCACATTGTGCATCCCACTGCCTGCTTTCTTTCTGAGAACTCTTTCCTGGGGGTGGCTATGGTGGATTCCTATTTAAAATGCTAATGAAGATAATGGTATTTCAAAACTCAGTTTTTTAAATTTCTAGTGATCATCTTTTTAATAGCTGCAAGGGCTGAAACTGTCTGTGCCCTTCCCTGTTTTCTTCCTCGTCCAAGCTAAGTCACTTCAGTCGTACCCAACACTTTGCACTCCTATGGGTAGGCTCCCAGGCTCCCCTGTCCAAGGGATTCTCCAGGCAAGAATACTGTAGTGGGTTGCTATGCCCAGGAGATACTACTGACCCAGGGAATGAACCTGATCTGCCAATCCTGTTCCAGGCAGCTCGCCAAACCTGAAATGAATTCACACCATTTGTATATTCTCCAGGCACTTCCTTATGAACCAGGCTTTCGATCCATGCTTTATCATTCATATTTCCAAAAGTCAACAATTTAAAAATTTTCATCAAGACTTCTGTCTTAAATATTAATATGTTTGTAAGAAATCTTAATTTTTTAGATAAATTATTGATAATAAATTTATTGTTAAATAAATAAATTTATGACAATTTATTTTTGTCTATAATTGATGTACTTAAAAATTTTATTATAGGAAATCTGAACCTAGATGACAAAGTACAAGCTCATTTTTCATATTAAAGTTTATTTTCTATCTACTGGAGACACAAAGCATTTTTACTACAAAATTTTAGTGCATCTTAAATATCATTCAATTTATTTTAAAATATTTTTATTAAGGCCAATATAACTAAATGCAATTATAATCTTTATAGTTTAACTGAGGTGACACTAAATAAAGTGAAGATGAATCAATATGTGACATTTAACTGATTGAAAATTCATTTACTCATTCAAATGAATTCATTTATTCATTGTCTTCAAGAAAATTAGAGATACCAAGGGAACATTTCATGCAAAGATGGGTACAATAAAAGACAGAAACAGTATGGACCTAGTAGAAGCCGAAGATATTAAGAAGAGGTGGCAAGAATACACAGAAGAACTACAGAAAAAAATCTTAGTGACCCAGATAACCACAATGGTGTGATCACTCACCTAGAGCCAGACATCCTGGAATGTGAAGTCAAGTGGGCCTAGGGAGAAACATTATGAGCAAAGGTGATGGAGGGGAAGGAATTTCAGTAGAGCTATTTCAAATGCTAAAAGATGATGCTGTGAAAGTGCTACATTCAATATGCCAGCAAATTTGGAAAACTCAGCAGTCTCCACAGGACTGGAAAAGGTCAGTTTTCATTCCAGTCCCAAAGAAGGTCAATAGCAATGAATGTTCAAATTACCATACAATTGCACTCATCTCACACGTCACCGAAGTAACACTCAAAATTCGTCAAGCCAGGCTTCAACAGTAAGTGAACTGTGAACCTCCAGATGTTCAAGCTGGCTTTAGAAAAGGCAGAGAAACCAGAGATCAAATTGCCAACACAATTGGATCATTAAAAAAACAAGAGAGTGCCAGAAAAATATCTATTTCAGCTTTATTGATTATGCCAAAGCATTTGACTGTGTGGATCACAATAAACTGTGGAAGATTCTCAAAGAAATGGGAATACCAGACCACCTGACCTGCCTCTTGAGAAACCTATATACAGGTCAGGAAGCAACAGTTAGAACTGGACATGGAACAACAGACTAATTCCAAAACGGGAAAGGAATATGTCAAGGCTGTATAATTTCACCCTGCTTGTTTAACTTATATGCAGAGTACATCATGAGAAATGCTAGGCTGGATGAAGCACAAGCTGGAATCAAGATTGCTGGGAGAAATATCAATAACCTCAGATACACAGATGACAACACCCTTAAGAAAGCAAAGGACTAAGGAGCCTCTTGATGAAAGTGAAAGAGGAGGGTGAAAAAGTTGGCCTAAAACTCAATATTCAAAAAACTGAGATCATGGCATCCAGCCCCATCACTTCATGGCAAATAGATAGGATAACAGTGGAAACAGTGACATATTTTATTTTCTTGGGCTCCAAAATCACTGCAGATGGTGACTGCAGCCATTAAATTAAAAGATGCTTGCTCCTTGGAACAAAAGCTATGATCAGCCTAGACAGTATATTAAAAAGCAGAGACATTGCTTTGCCCACAAAGGTCAGTCTAGTCAAAGCTATGGTTTTTCCAGTAGTCATGCGTGGATGTGAGTGTTGGACCATCAAGAAAGCTAAGCACCAAAGAATTGATGCTTTTGAGCTGTGGTATTGGAGAAGACTCTTGAGACTCCCTTGGACTGCAAGAAGATCAAACCAGTCAATCCTAGAGGAAATCTGTCCTGAATATTCATTGGAAAGACTGATGCTGAAGCTGAAACTCCAATACTTTGGCCAGCTGATGTGAAGAACTGGTCCATTGGAAAAGACCCTGATGATGGGAAAGATTGAAGGCAGGAGGAGAAGGCGATGACAGAGGATGAGATAGTTGGATCACATCACTGACTCTATGGACATGAGTTTGAGCAAGTTTCTGGGAGTTGGTGATGGGCAGGGAAACCTGGTGTGCTGCAGTCCATGGGGTCACAAGGGGTCAGCCATGACTGAGCAACTGAACCAAGCTGATCCAATTTCATGCAATTTAATTGAAAAGATAAATTTAATGTGCAGAGATCTAAGTTAGACTTTTTATTAAGGATGCATAGATTAGCTAACATATGACTACTGCCCTCTTCATGCTTAGAAAGACATGTAAGAAAGTAATTTAAAAGTGGTAACTTTGAGCTGTAAGTTTTAGTACAAATTAATGCTCTTTGCTCTTAGGCTTTTTATTGATTTTCCAGGTGTGAAACTGATCTCAAATTCATTAACATTAATATGAGAGAAACTACCTTCCTAAAAATCAAAACAGTATTACATTTTGAAGGCAAGAAATTCTCTTTACAGTGGATTGGAAATATTCCCAGAGCAAAGGACTCCAAATTAAACATTTTTTTTTTTTAGTGGAGAATGTATTCCTTTACTTTTATAAATTTATACTATTCACTAAAACTGCAAGAAATTATCTGTTCAGGGCAGTGCTAGGAGTTTGCAATTGGAAAGTTTAGAAATGTGTATACATCTACCAGTATCGATAAAAACAATAATTCTATCTTGTGGTACATAAACTGAGGTTTTTTCTTCTCTTTTGTTTGTGATATTGTTTTTCCCTTGTAATTCTGTTATACGCTAAGCTCTAGTTTATTTGTTCATGTTCACTAATGTTAAATATAAAATAAGTTCCTTGTAAATAAATGACATTAATGATGTCAGAAAGGAACAAAGGAGGTGATTAAAAAGAAGGAAGTTCTGTGATTGTCGTGATTTTCTACAATGCATTGTCAGGTAAAATGAAAACAATGGCATGATCACGTCACAACAATCTAAAGGGTCATGTATACATGGTGATGAGGTAACCAGTCCACCACGGCCAGAATCACTAATGCTATGTGAGGCAGCATTAGGCTCAGGAGAGCCCCTGAACCACAGAGAACTTTTCTGTATCAGAATGCTCACCGTAAAATAAACATGGGTATTTAGTAGCCATTTGAAGTATAAAGTTGTTACAAGGTCGCAACAGAAACTGCTTTATCATTAGAATAACAATTTGTATAGCCAGTCATAGTTTCACTGGCATCAGGGCCTAAGCAAGAACTTCTGCATTTGTTATTTATACCATTTTGGTTGAGGACGAAGCTATTTTTTTTTTTTTTTCTACCAATATAGAGGAATATATCTGAGCATTCTAGAGTTTTCAATTTTCATCAGAATAGTCAGTTATAGTAGCAAGTCATCCAAAAACATGCTCCAACTCAGATCTACCTTAGAGAATTACATTCTCATTGAATTTCCCTGGTTGGCTCAGACAGTAAAGAATCTGCCTGCAATGCTGGAGACCTGGATTCTATCCCTGGGTTGGGAAGATCCCCTGGAGAAGGGAATGGCTACCCACTCCAGTATTCTTGCCTGGAGCATTCCGTGGACAGATAGCCTGGTGAGCTATAGTCCATGGGGTCACAAAGAGTCGGACAGTACTGAGAAATTAACACCTTCACTTCACTTTCAGTTGAAGTAAGAGAAGATACAGATGCTCATTACTAGAGACAGTTTATGTTAAACAAAGAACTACCAAAATTATTATATTCTCATTGTTTACAGCAGCTTTGCAGTTGTGTTAATAACGCTTATAAGGCAAGTATGAGCATAGTTTCCAACCTTTGGATAACAAGAGGAAATAAAATGTTCAGGGACATAGTTTTTAATAATGCATACTTACCATTAACTGTGATAGGTCATCTGAATTAGATTCCAAAATATTTTACAAAGTTATTCATAACAAATCAATAGTAATTTCAAAGGTAACAGACAATTTAAAAATAAAATTTCAGAAAGTATATGATTGAATTCTTTACTTCAACTTTATAAGTTGATGATCACTTATTTTAAACATATTCTAACTCAAGTGACATGCTCTGAGTTTTAATTTACATCCTGAGTAATCATAGCTACAGATTTGTGAGCAAGAATGACTCAGCATGGGTGAGATATCTAACACACACAGAAAGATGAGTAATTAAAAAAGAGACATCTTAAAAGGTTGAATATCATTACTGAAGCATTGCATACAGAGAGAAAAGAAGGCAGAAAGCTGAGAGTTTGTTTTCTGTGAGATCATGCTGAGCTTGCGAGAACTTTGAGCAAAGTAAGCAAACATTTTCCAGTTGTAGTTAATTTGAAGAGTTTAAAATTTAAGCAAAGCTGAAATTGAAGACACATATCTCTGCCAAGTCTCATTAAAAGACTTTGGGGTGGGGTTTGATTTAAAATACTAGGGTGATTATCTTCATATCATACATATACAGTATATTATATAGAGTACAAGTATGATATATGTATCATATATATACAGTATGTGGTATAAAATTGCAGTATATAATCATCACAAAAGTACAGCATTGTATTAAAATTTTTGAAGACTTTATTTTTAATTTTTAATAGTACAAATTTACAGTGTTACAGATGTATAGCAAAGTGATTCAGGTGTGTATATGTGTGTATGTGTGTATGTATGCTTTACTAGATTTTCTTCTATTATGGGATATTACAAGATTTTGAGTATAGTTGTGCATGCAGTAGGTCCTTGTTGTTTATCTATTTTATATATGTGTATTGCATTTTATTTTCTTTCAGACTCTTTTCCATAAAACAGTCATATATCCCGTTCCTCCAGGTCTTAGTTAATTTGCAAAAAATAATTCTTGGGATACCTTCCAATAGAGCTGTTGGGAGGATTAAGGGATTTATAAAACATTTTTTAATATCATAGAATCTTCATATATGTGAGTTACAACAACAGACTGGTTCCAAATATGGAAAGGAGTATGTCCAGGCTGTATATTGTCACCTTGCCTATTTGACTTCTATGCAGAGTACACCATGAGAAACGCTGGGCTGGAGGAAGCACAAACTGGGATCAAGACTGCCGGGAGAAATATCAATAACCTCAGATATGCAGATGACACCACCCTTATGGCAGAAAGTGAAGAAGAACTAAAGAGTCTTTTGATGAAAGTGAAAGAGGAGAGTGAAAAAGACTGCCTAAAGCTCAATATTCAGAAAATTAAGATCATAGCATCCAGTCCCATCACTTCATGGCAAATAGATGGGGAAACAGTGACAGAGTTTATTTTGGGGGGCTCCAAAATCACTGCAGATGGTGACTTCAGCCATGAAATAAAAAGATGCTTACTCCTTGGAAGAAAAGTTATGACCAACCTAGACAGCATATTAAAAAGCAGAGACATTACTTTGACAACAATGGTCTGTCTAGTCAAGGCTATGGTTTTTCCAGTAGTCACCTATGGATGTGAGAGTTGGACTATAAAGAAAGCTGAGTGCTGAAGAATGGATGCTTTTGAACTGTGGTGCTGGAGAAGACTCTTGAGAGTCCCTTGGACTGCAAGGAGATCCAACCAGTCCATCCTAAAGGAGATCAGTCCTGGGTGTTCATTGGAAGGACTGATGCTGAAGCTGAAACTCCAATACTTTGGCTACCTGATGCAAAAAACTGACTTATTTGAAAAGACCATGATGCTGGGAAAGATTGAAGGTGGGAGGAGAAGGGGATGACAGAGGATGTGATGGTTGGGTGGCATCACCAACTCAATGGACGTGAATTTGAGTAAACTCCCGGAGTTGGTGATAGACAGGGAGGCCTGGCATGTTGCAGTCCATGGGGTTGCAAAGAGTGGGACATGATTGAGTGACTGAACTGAACTGAAAATATAGTTATTATATTAATGTTTGCAAGTTTGAAAAGATTCTTTTGTGTATTTGGCTAAAATAGCCCATGGGGATTGTAAAAAATTAAACTCATGAGAAACCTACATGTCTAAAGCTAATTAGAGAATTTGAAAAGTATTTAAAACCTGTCTTCTCTTACACATGTGAATTTATTGTATAATTTCATATTTATAGAAAGCTTCAAAATATTATTCATTAAATGTATCAAAAAAGTAACTGGAAAAACTTCTAGGGTTGAAAAAAATCTCTATTGAATATGGAAAAAAAATGTAATATACAGACCTCATTTGATAAGGATAACAGTGTTTTTAGTTAAAATTTTTCACATTAAATAAAATAGTGTAATATTTGTGACATGGTGTGAATAATTATTATATTTCCTGATATGAAAGAAACACCATACAAGTCTTACACAGATGTGTTATTTTGCTAGAGATTCTATAATAAAGTACCAGAAACTGTGTCCCTTAAACAAAAAGAATTTATTGTCTCAGTGCCTGAGGCTAAAAATCCAAGATCAAGGAGTTGGTTCCTTCTGAGGACTGTGAGGGAAAATTTGTTTTGCTCCTACTCTTAGCTTACGGTGGTTAACTGGCAATCCTTCATTGTTCTTTGAGTTGTAGAAACATCACCCTGATCTCTGCCTTCATTTTCACATGGCATTCCCCCTGCATGTCATATTTGATATGGACATTGACCCTATTTAGATTAAAACCCACCATAATAACATTTAAACTCAATTGTTCCTGTAAAGACCCTGATGTCTGAATGGAGTCACATTCTGAGGTGCTAGGGTTAAGACTTCAGTGTAAGAATTTGGAAAGGGATTTAACCCATAACAGCAGATTGACAATTTAAGGAGATTTATAATACTATAAAGTATTTCTTGTTGTTGGTTTGTCACTAAGTCATGTCTGACTTTTTTGCGATCCTGTGGATTGTAGCCCGCCAGCCTCCTCTGTCAATGGGATTTCCCAGGCAATAATACTAGGGTGGGTTGCCATTTCCTTCTCCAGGGGATCTTTCTGACCCAAAGTTCAAATTCACATCTCCTGCATGGCAGGCAGATTCTTTACCACTGAGCCACCAGGGAAGACCACTATAAAATATAACCAACAGTAAAATCATTTAAAAGGAATTGCCAGGATTTATTCACACAGTGGGTTGGCAAGCACAGAAATTCTAAATATGCTATTTTTGTCATTTTTACTTCTGAAAATATTTATGATTCTCTTTTAGTTAAAAATATTTTTGAGCATTTGCTTTGTATCATGAACAGTTTTTCGTACTTTGTTGATGTTCATTGTTCAGTCACTAAGTCATAACTGACTCTCTGAATTCTTGGACTGCAGCATACCGGGATTCTTTTTCCTTCACTATCTTTCAGAAGTCTCTTAAATTCATGTGCATTGAGTCTCTGATGCCATCCAACCATCTTATTCTCCATTGCCCTCTTCTCTTCCTGCTTTCAATCTTTCCCAGCATCAGGGTCTTTTCCAATATGCTGACTCTTCACAACAGATCACTTAAGCAATGGAATTTCATCTTTAGCATCAGTTTATCCAATGAATATTTAGGATCGATTTCCTTTAGGATTGACTGGTTTGATGTCTTTGCTGTCCAAGGGACTCTCAGGAGTCTTCTCCAGCACCACAATTTGAAAGGATCAATTCTTCAGCACTCACCTTTCTTTATGGTCCAACTCTCATATCTGTATAAGACCTACTGGAAAAACCATAGCTTTGACTATGTACAACTTTGTCAGCAGAGTGATGTCTTGCTTTTACTATACTGTCTAGGTTTATCATAGATTTTCTTCCAAGAAGCAAACATCTTTTAATTTTGTGGTTACAGTCACCATCTGCAGTGATTTTGGAGCCCAAGAAAATAAAATCCACCACTGCTTCCACTTTTCCCCATCTATTTGCCATGAAGTGATGAGACCCTATGCCACCATCTTAGTTTAATGAGTGCTGAGTCAGCTTTTTCACTGTCCTCTTTCACCCTCATCAAGAGGCTCTTTAGTTCCTCTTCACCTTCTGCATTAGTGTGGTATCATCTTCACATCTGAGGTCATTGATATTTATCCCAGGAATCTTGATTCCAGTTGTGATTCATCCAATCTGGCACTTCACATGATATACTTTACATGTAAGTTAAATAAGCAGGATGACCATATACAGCCTTGATATACTGCTTTCCATATTTTTAACAAATCCCTTGTCCCATGTCCAGTTCTGCTGATTCATGTTCTGCATACAGGTATTTCAGGAGGCAGGTAAGGTGGTCTGGTATTCCCATCTATTTAAGACTTTTCCACGTTTTTTTTGTGATCCACAAGAAATTGTGGCTTTAACACAGTCAATGAAGAAGTAGTTTTTTTTTTTTTTAATTCCATTGCTTTTTTTATGATCCAGCACATATTGGCCATTTAATCTCTGATTCTTCTGCATTTTCTAAATCTAGATTGTACACCAGGAGGTTCTTGATTCACATACTGCTGAAACCCAGCTTGAAGAATTTTTAACATTATGTTGCTGGCATGTGAAATGAGTACAATTGTATGATAGTTTGAATATTCTATGGCATTGCCCTTCTTTGGGATTGGAATGAAAACCGACTTTTTCCAGTCCTGTGGCCACTGCTGAGTTTTCCAAATTTGCTGGCATATTGACTGCAGCACTTTAACAGCATTATCTTTTAGGATTTTAAGTAGCTCAACTGGAATTCCATCACCTCCACTCGCTTTGTTCATCGTAATGATTCCTAAACTTCCTAAACTTCACACTCCAGGATATCTGGCTCTAGGTGAGTGGCTACACCATTCTGGTTATCCAAGTCATTAAGAACTTTTTTGTACAGTTTTTATGTGTATTCTTGCCACCACTTTTTAATTTCTTCTGCTTCTGTTAGGTCCTTGCAGTTTCTGTCCTTTATTGTACCCATCTTTGCATGAAATGTACCCTTTGTATCTTCAGTTTTCTTAAAGAGATCTCTAATCTTTCCAATTCTATTGTTTTCCTCTATTTATCTGCATTATTCACTTAAGAAGGCTCTCTTATCTCTCCTTGCTGTTCTCTGGAACTCTGCATTTGGTTGAGTATATCTTTCCCTTTCTTCCTTGCTTTTCACTTCTCTTCCTTTCTCAACTTTTTGTAAGGCCTCCTCAGACAACCATTTTGCTTTCGTGCATTTCTTTTTGTTAGGTATGGTTTTGGTCTCTTCCCTCTGTACAATGTTATGAACCCCTGTCCATAGTTCTTTAGGCATTCTGTCTACCAGATCTAATCCCTTGAATTTATTTGTCAATTTCACTGTATAATTATAAGAGATTTTATTTAGGTTATATGTGAATGGTGTAGTGATTTTCTCTACTGTCTTCATTGTAAGCCTGAATTTTTCAGTAAGGAGCTGATGATCTGAGCCACAGATCTCAGCTCCATGTCTTGTTTTTACTGACTGTATAGAGCTTCTCCATCTTCAACTGCAAAGAATATAATCAATCTTATTTCGGTATTGACCATCTGGGAATGTTCATGTGTAGAGTGGTCTCTTGTGTTGTTAGAAGAGGATCACACACACGCTATGACCAGTGTGTTCTCTTGGCAAAACTCTGTTAACTTTTGCCCTGCTTCCTTTGGTACTCCAAGGCCACACTTGCCTGTTACTCTAGGTATCTTTTGACTTCCTACTTTTGCATTCCAATTCCCTATGAATAAAAGGACATCTTTTTTTGGCTGTTAGTTCTAGAAGGTCTTGTAGGTCTTCATAGAACTATTCGACTTCAGCTTCTTTGGCATTACTGTCTGGGGCGTAGACTTAGATTACTGTGATGGTAAATTGTTTGTCTTGGAAATGAACTGAGATCATTCTGTCATTTTTGAGATTTCACCCAAGTACCATATTTTGGACTCTTGTTGACTGCAATGGCTACTCCACCTCTTCTAAAGGATTCTTGCCCACAGTAATAGATATAATGATCATCTGAATTAAATTTGCCCATTCCCATCCATTTTAGTTCACTGATTCCTAAAATGTATGTTCAGTCTTGTCATCTCCTGCCTGATCATGTCCAATTATCTTGATTCATGGATATAATATTCAAGGTTGCTGTGCAATATTGTTCTTTATAAAGCATCAGAATTTACTTTCACCAAAAGGCACATCCACAACAGGGTGCCGTTTCCACTTTGGCCCAGCTACTGCATTCTTTCTGGAGCTATTTATGCACCCTTCCCCAGTAGCTTGATAGACACCTACCGACCTGGGGGTTCATCTTCTGGTATCATATCTTTTTGACTTTTCATAGTGTTCATGGAATTCTTGAGGGAAGAATATTGAAGTGGTTTGCCATTCTATTCTCCAATGGACCACATTTTGTCAGAGCTCTCCATCATGATCCATCCATCTTGGGTGGCCCTACATGGCATGGTTCACAGCTTCATTGAGTGACACAAGACTATGACCCATGTGATCATTCTGCTTAGCTTTCTGCGATTGTGGTTTTCATTTTGGAGGCTGTGAGATTGTAGTTCTTGCTTCTTCTGCCTGCACTCTGATGAATGAGGATAAGAGGTTTGTGCAAGCTTCTTGGTGGGAGGTACTTTGGGAAATACTGGGTCTTGCTCTGGTGGGCAGGGCCATACTCATACAGCTTTAATCCAGTTTTCTGCTAATGGGTCAGGCTGTGCTTAGTTGTTTGACCTGAGGTGGCCCAGTCCTGGAGTTGACAGGCTCTATGGTAGGGCTAAAGTGGCAAATAAAAAATGTTTTTACCCTTATGGATGTTACAGTATGGTAGCAAATATTTGTTCTAGTTTTGAAGCTTTGAAGTTTTGCTAAAATTGAAAAATATGTATGAATTTTAATGGGTTTAAGATACTGATGCTACAGATCAATTGCCCATGCTATTTTGCAACTGACACAAAGGATTTTTAGTACATATGCTGTTTAAGAAAATTATATTCAGTAGGATGTAAAATAATGAAAGATGTGCTCTAATAATTTAGTTCTGGATTTGGCGATTCTTCTCTTGCTTTTATATGTGTTTATTGTGGGTTTTTTTGCCTTGCAAATTGAAATTAGGAAAAAATAGTATGCCTTGTCAGATTATATATAAAGCCACTGCATGTAGTGTTTTGTTGAAACTTACTATCTGAACAGAGTCTTAGGCATTTACTCTTAAACCTAAGAAATAAATGTGGAATGCATTTTTAATTCCCTGGTGAAGTTTTTATAATATTTCCATTCCTGCCTTTATGGAGCCTTCAAAGATGTATTTCACCTCACAGGCAATGATGGAACTCTTAATATTTCCTTCTAGTGCTAAAGCTGAGGCAAGACGAGGTATAGTAAGCTGGGCTGCTTGGGGAAATAGCATCATAAAACATGGAGGCTCAACTCCTGTTCTAGTCTGTGGTATTTTGAAAGACTCTATTATTATAGCACAACATGGTTGTACTTAACAATACTGAAATTCAGAGACACAAAGGAAAGAATGTAGAAAACAGTCAACTGGGGGATAAGGTTACTTTTCACTTTGTCTCAGCCTTACACATACTTAAGTATCATCTCTTTTTTACTTAATCTTCACACAAATATGTTTTGAATGACAGAACAATTAGAAAGAAACCAGATTGCAGTATCTGTATCTGTCACTATAACTACCCCCTGGCAGACATAGATTCCCTGCTGATTTTGCTGCAGTGTATTATCTGAGAAATAAGCTAAATCTTAACCTAGTTTTTTTTTTTTTCTTTTCTTTCTTTTTTAAGTGCAGCAGTACATTGGAAGAAATGCCTTCTTCATTCCATTTTGAAGGTTGCATTTTTCCCTACTCTATGATAGATAATTGATGGATAAAATCTACTTTGTTTGTTACAGAAAGTTGCTGTAAAAATCATGTAGGATGGCTGACATAGGCAACTATGTGCTGCCCAGTGGACTGTGTGAAATTAACTAGGAGTATCCAGATAATTTCAGAAAAAAAAAAAAAAAATGAAGACCAGTTCTACAGGACCATGAAAATACCAGTGCTCTTCCTGGATCACTAGCCTCGGTCCAATTTCCAAAAGCAAGTGCTCCATTGGCTGTTGTTGCTACAATGATGCCAAAGTATATTTTTATCTGCTTACATAATAGTCTATCAGCCCTGTATAGAGTTAAATAAAATTTATCTTTGTACAAATATGCATAACTCCCAATCCACTGCCATTAAAATTAAGTCCGCACTTTTGCTTGAATTGTATTAGATACAAATTCAGAAACTTCTAGCTTCAGGAAATAAGATGACCTTTTTTGTGCCTTAATTAGGTGTTTTGAATTTGTCATAGGTTTTAAGGAAAAAGTCATCTTCCTTATTTAGTACTAGCATGTTCCTTTTCCACTTCTCATCATGCTACAAATTAAGGCTAGTTTGCTTTTATTACTGAAAGGTTAAAGATCGAGTACTTTTACAGATAGCAAGAGCTATGGGTATGAAGACTGTTCATTAGACACTAGTATACACAATGAACATTTTTGACCCTGGCAGTAGTATGCCTACAGCTAAAGAGCTTTTCCCAGCCATCCAATTAAGAAGGCAGTGATTGCTTATAATTATGTATATCTGATGCATCACCAACCCTTTTATTCTTTAGTTGAAAATATTTGTTGTCTTAATGTCTTTCTATTGCTGTGAATTGAATGAGCTCTTATAACCTTGATCAATATTGCCTACCCCTTTCCAGAAAATGGCAAATAGAATTCCCAGGCACTTTATCATGCTGCAGAGGTCTCAGCTATCAGCTACAGCAAGAACATTAGTGTTCAGTTAATTGGTACAGATGGTCACAGCACTGATTCTACTGTTTCATTCAGCACAAATCAGGAGACTGGGGCTAGAAAGCAGATGTCAGACCAGGGGCTTTGTTGGTATTTGGTGGTATCGGTTTCAAATGCCATTCTCTCTCTCTCTCTCTTGCTCTCCCTTCCTTCTTACCAATTTCCATTTCCCGGTTCTCATGGACCTTTCATAAATTAAAAATAAAGAACTAACATGCTTTGAGACATAGAAAAGATTCAGCATTTTTTAAAAAAATGTGCATTGATTTCTAAATCACTGTTTTTGTTTCCAAATATTCTAGGTACAATAAAAAGAAATCAAGCACTTACAACTTGAAAAACACTGTGAGGATTAGTAAAAAAGCCCAAGTTATAAAATAAATGACCCCTAATTTTGGATGATAGATGTTGTAACATGGAGATTAGGAATATATATCTTAAAAGTAATGAAATATTCCAAAATATTCATTAAAGTTTAGAGTCTGTAATGTAAAAAAAAAAGAGAGAGAGATAATCATGATACATGGCAAAATGTCATCTATGGAAAAAGCTTAAAAAAAAAAAATGGATGAGAGATGCACTCTGCCTGAAAGTGCAACACAGTGATTCAATAAAAGAATTTTGAATCAGAGATGGAGGAAAATGGTTTGAGTTTTCAGGGGCAGAAATAGAAGGGCGAACCCATTAGATTTGTGAGGACAATGACAGGCAGAACAACTTGTCGGGAGCTGCTAGTTAATGTCATAGGAGCAACAACTGGAAAGTTTGGTTAGTGTTAGATTTAGGAGTTTAAACTTTTCCCTAAAATCATTAATGTTCCGGTTATTGGAAAATACTAGAGAAATAGAGACAGATAGAAACAGAGATGGTGAAGGATGGGGCTTATAGAAAGACTAAAAATTATGATAGGAAGCTGTAATTTTTTTTGTTTGTTTGGCGAAATTGTTTGGTTCAATTAGAGTTTAGAGACAATTTTCTGTAAAAGGCCAAGTAATAAGTATTTTAGGCGCTGTAGGCCATATCATCTGTCACAGCTGCTCATCTCTGCTATTATGACATGAAAGCAGCTATAGGCGATGAAAAATAAATGTCTGTATCCAATAAAATTCTTATTTATGGACACTAACATTTGAATCTCATAAAATGTCCATGTGTCATGGAATATTTTCTTTTGGGGATTATTTCATTCACTTTAAAATTTCAAAACCACTCTTCATTCATGGGCTATGTTAAAACAGGCAATGGGCCATACATTGCTGACCTAGATCTAAACAATGAAATGTTTCTTTTCTACTACCATTGAAACCTAAACTTCTAAGAAAATATAAGCTTTCTTCTTTTATAATAAAGCATTATTCATATAAAGCATGTTTTGTAATAAATATTAAGCAAACTTCCCTGGTGGCTGAGTCAGTAAAGAATCCAGCTGCAATCCTGGAGACCTGGGTTCAATCCCTGGGTTGGGCAGATTCTCTGGAGAAGGGAACGGCTACCCACTCCAGTATTCTGGCCTGGAGAATTCCATAGACAGAGGAGCCTGGCAGGCTATAATCCCTGGTGTCACAAAGAGTTAGACATGACTGAGTGACTTTCACTTTCACTTTTTTCCAACTTCTGAGTAAACTAACTTCCTTCATGTCTTCAATTTTATTCAAGTACTTTTTGCATAACCTTCATAAAATTACCAACTTATTTTATTGAATTTGTTTTCTATGTTGCATGTAGCCTGCATATAAACATGCTTACAATGGATGTACATTTTATTAAGGAAAAATCATGCAGAATAAGCCAAGTATGATCTCAATTAACTTCTACCTAGAACATAGTACTTGTTTTATATAGAAAGGATCATAATCCTGTAAAATAGCAACACATAGTAAAGAAAGACTCATCCTCACACCACTAGTATTTGTGATGTAGTTGTAATTAGTGTCACTTTTGTTTCTTTACATGGTTCAATTCAGAAAATCTGAAATGAGTCAATGAAAACAAACAAATGGTCTTTAAATTAGTTGACCCAGCCACTCATCCAAACAGCTCAACTCCTGCTAATCTCATGGGATAATGCTGCCAGTGTCTTGAAAGCTATTCTTACACAGAATCACTTCCTTTGTCACTCTGTTGTCAACCCAGGTAGCTGATAGCATCTTAACCCAGGGACTTCTATCAGATCTCATGTCTGCTAGCTGTCTGAAGCTGGATGAATTACTTAAAGTTTCTTTTTCTTCATTTGTTAAAAGGGGTTCAAGGGGTTCCAAAATTACTGCAGCCATGAAATTAAAAGACACTTACTCCTTGGAAGGAAAGTTATGACCAACCTAGACAGCACATTAAAAAGCAGAGACATTACTTTGTCAACAAAGGTCCATCTAGTCATACTTTGTCAACAAAGGTCCATCTAGTCATACTTTGTCAACAAAGGTCCATCTAGTCAAGGCTATGGTTTTCCAGTCATCATGTATGGATGTGAGAGTTGGACTATAAAGAAAGCTGAGCTCAGAAGAATTGATGCTTTTGAACTGTGGTGTTGGAGAAGACTCTTGAGAGTCCCTTGGACTTCAAGGAGATCCAAAGTCCATCCTAAAGGAGATCAGTCCTGGGTGTTCATTAGAAGGACTGATGTTGAAGCGGAAACTCCAGTACTTTGGCCACCTGATGCGAAGAGCTGACTCATTTGAAAAGATCCTGATGCTGGGAAAGATTGAAGGTGGGAGGAGAAGGGGACAACAGGATGAGATGGTTGGATGGCATCACCAACTCAATGGACATGAGTTTGAGTAAACTCTGGGAGTTGGTGATGGACAAGGAGGCCTGGTGTGCTGCGGTTCATGGGGTTGCAAAGAGTTGGACACAACTTAGCAACTGAACTGAACTGAACTGAAAATGGGGTTATTAATGACTACTGCATTGTCATTTTAAGAATTAAATGAGATAATACGTGCAAGGTGCTGCTGCTACTAAGTCACTTCAGTCGTGTCCGACTCTGTGTGACCCCATAGACAGAAGCCCACCAGGGTCCCCTGTCCCTGGGATTCTCCAGGCAAGAACACTGGAGTGGGTTGCCATTTCCTTCTCCAATGTGTGAAAGTGAAAAGTGAAAGTGAAGTCGCTCAGTAGTGTCCGACCCTTAGTGACCCCATGGACTGCAGCCTACCAGGCTCCTCCATCCATGGGATTTTCTAGGCAAGAGTACTGGAGTGGCTTGCCATTGCCTTCTCCGGCAAGGTGCTAGGCCTGGTATTTAATATGTGGTAAACATATAATAATTCTTCTCTGTTATTCCCCTTTATTCTGTTGTTGCCACTTAAGTCCATACTGATCTTTCTTAATGGGCAGGGAAGCCTGGCGTGCTGCGGTCCATGGGGTCACAAAGAATCAGACATGACTGAGTGACTGAACTGAACTGAACTATGTGTTCAAATCAAGCACTTCAATTTTTGCCATTGCTTTATTCTGCATCTGAAAATCTTAGATGCCCAGGTGCTTTGGGAAAAAGGCTATTTTTATTATGAGATAATAAAAGTGTAGTCATTGTTCATGATCTTACAGCATATTAAAATTTAAATGAAAATCATATATTCAAACAAGTCAATGACACCTTGAGTGTAGGATCCTTGTGTACAGACTCTGGGCTCAAGTCATGGCTCTGACACTCACTGAGGGATAATTACTCTCTCAGTTTTCTTACTTTTTAAATGAAAATGCTGGCAATAATTTCCCTGTCACAGGCCTTTTTGCCATTAGTCCCCAAGAAAATGTGAAAATTTGCTAGGGCTGCATGTCTATTCATTGCTTTGTGGGTAAAGGATAGTTTTAAACCTCTTCATTTGGACTATCTCCTTCTTTTCAGACTGAATGCGTTTCTCTCTCCCTTCATGGATATTAATTTTATTTAAATGTAACTATATAAAATATATCCCCTCAAAACAAGGAGATATATGTGACTACTGGATTGTTCCAGAAGTGTATGTGTATATCTCTGTATATACACACAGAGATACATAAGTAATATCAGATATGTTCTCCAGATTGTAAAGGCCTCAAAAATTTTTCAGTGCCTCATTCTTATGAATATTAGCATAAAAATGAAATCACGACATGGATTATAGAGTGGGTGTTCAGATGTTGTATTGTGGTACTGATTGCCATCTACTATGATTCTAGATGTTTTCAGGGGTTAGTTTATAGTGTGTGCACAGCTAGAAAATTATCATTCAGAATGACTCATGTTTTTATTCGTAGGTTAGTGTGAATATGTGATTTACTTGTGATTCTTTATTTTCAAGTAAGGTGAAATAGTGAAGTCAGCTCTTGGCTGGGTTTTGCACAGCAGAAAAAGCCTGGGATTGGTGATTCCAACCTACCAGTAATAATAATTTCCTCATGAGCAGGCAAGGGAAGAAGGCACTTAAGTTCATTAAAGGAATTAAAGTTTTGTAAAAATGCATTGAGTTTCCCTTGTGGCTAAGTCAGTAAAAATCCACTTGCCATGCAGGAGACCCAGGTTCTATCCCTGGGTCAAGAAAATCCCCTGCAGAAGGGAATGGCAACACCCTCCACTATTCTTGCCTGGGAAATCCCATGGGCAGAGGAGCCTGGCGGGTTACAGTCCATGGGGTTGCAAATAATCAGACACGACTTAGCCACTAAACCACCACCACCAAAAATGCATTGTGTATCCTTTCATGCTGTCATTTTCTTAGGTGTGTGGGCAACGCCATCATGTTCTTTGAGACATATAAGCATGCACTGCATTATATGTGTGTTCCTCATTTAAGAAATCTGAGACAATTTGGTGCGCTGAAATTTGGTGCACTAGTCATCCCTTTGGGGTCTCTGACGTTAACTCCTAATGAATACATGGTCCTGATTTTTAAAATTACCTTTGTTCTGAAAAGGACCTGGCAATTCACATAAACTAAAAATCAACAAGGGAAGAGAAGGTAGGATTCCTTTTATTCCTCTCATTTTCCTGCAGAGAAATGTTGACACTGAGCCAGCAGTGGAATCTACATTCCACTGCAAGACCTGATCCCTGGCTCTGGTAGACTTAGAAAAAGACCTCCCAGGAGGTACCCGAATTAATTCCTTGAAACTCATGAATGTTAGTGTACTTGAAAAAAGGATCTCTGCTGATGTGTTTCAGTTCAGGATCCTGAGATGTGATAATCCTGGAATATAAGGGTGGGACTTAGATTCAATGGCAAGTACCCTTATTAGAGAAAGGTCGAGTGAAGTTTGATACAGTTAGGAATAGACACAGAAAAAGAAAAATACTCTGTGAAGAGAGAGGAAGAGATAGGAGAAAAGAGAGAGGAAGAGAAAGAGTGGCCACAAGCCAAAAAAAAAAAAACCAAGGAATGCTGACAGTTACCAGGAACTGAAAGAGGAAAGGAAACATGCTCCCCTGAAGCCTTCTGAGGGAGGACAGAGCTGCATGATTTCCTTGATTTCAGACTTCTGGTTCCATAAAATGATGGGAGAATACATTTCTTTCATTTAAAGCTGCCCCATTTGTAGTATTGTATTACGGCAGCAATAGGGATCTGATACACTTCCACTGCTTTCTAATCTAACCAAACAAACTTGAAAGTCAAGTTTCATGTGCTTAAACAGTAAGGGGATGGATTGAAAACTTTCTTGGTGCCAGGCTGCCTGATTAAGATGGATTATTTATAGCCTTTGTCTGGATATGTCTAATGCCACCTTCTCAGCCATGGTATTAATCCCTCCCTGACAAAGGAAGTTAAGCTTTGACACACCCTCTCCTGCAAGGGAAAGCTAAAGGAATAACAAGATAGAAGGAAGGAATCACTGATATCAATGCTTCTTGTTTTATTCTTATTTCTGAAATGTTCTATGTATTCCATTCAAGCAAATACTTGGGAGGAGCAGTGCTCATGGAATAATAGATCAAATACTAGGTAAATTTGTGACTGAGAGGAGATATTTTATCAGTGTTACTTCAGTAGCTTATACCCTTTCCACCTGGAAATGCCTACTATCATCTGAGAAAAGGCCAGAGATACAGTTAGAACCTGTGTTGAACATTTGCCTGTTTGCTCTCAAATCCACTCTTATCTTCCTCGGTGTCTGATCTCTGTATCCCCAAATACTGGGCAATGCACACTATCTTTCCCAGGCTTCTTTCTGGCTGATACCATTGAAGTCAGTAGCAAAGCATTGGAGGATGGGAGGAAAGAAAAAGCCAGGACAATTTTCCCTCTCTTGACTTGGATAGAATTTCTCAAATAGTTACATTTGCTCCTTGTCCCATCTTCTGTCAAAGAGTTTTGCTCTCTTATATCACAGGTTCTAATCAGGGAGGTGTCAGTTTTCTTTTCTTCCAGCTTTGTGACTGGATGCTCATACTAACTGCCTCTATTAACTTACTGGATTGTGAATGATAGGAAATCAAAGGGAACAAATCACATTGACTCACCTTTGGTTTGAATTTAAAGAGAAACCAATCAGTCCTGACTGGTCATTTAGTTGTTCCAGGTTAAGATAATGATCATCATGGATGACTTTTTGAAAGAAATTTGATTTGTTTGTTCAGGGTCCCAAAGAGAGAGGTTAGGACTCAGGTGTATTAAATGGTATGCCCAGTTAATACAGGGCATGTCCAGGCTCAAATCTAAGCTTACTGTCCTTCAACACTTTATTCTTTCCCTTAATCCATCAGAAATACATGCTCTTCTCCCTCTTGTCTCAAAGGTATAACAGGATTATGGTATTTTGATATTTTAAATACTGGTGAGTTTTACATCATGTTTCTGATCTCTAATGCAGAAGAAAGTCTTGTTCTCTAATAGTATACACTGAAAAAGAATGCATTGAATTCTTCATTGTTAAGACAGACATAAGCTATATATTTTATATTAAATAAAAGGATTTATGATGTACTGAAATAAAATGATTCAAAACAAGGAGGTATTCTAGAGTTTAGAAATCTGCATAAAAGCAATAGGTCCATGATTTGAGAGGATACAAAAATTATCATAGAATTTCAAGTTAATATTAAGGTTGAAATTAAAATGTGAATATTTATTCATTGTTTTGATTCCATAAATGTTCTCAATGCTTATATCATTTCCCTCAGAAGCTCTTAATTCATGTAAGAAGTTATATTTTGTTATATTCTTACACATATATTTTAATGTTCAGCACAGCTTACATTTTATTTAATATGTTTAGAGTTTATGTAGCATTGCTAATATTGAATATTTATATTATGTTTACTATTTGTCCTCAAGTAGTAAATATACACCTAATAGACTATTATAAAAATATGACTAAACCCTTGATTTTATTTTTTTAAAATTTAAATTTATTTATTTTAATTGGAGGCTAATTACTTTACAATATTGTATTGATTTTACCATACATTGACATGAATCTGCCCCGGGTGTACATGTGTTCCCCATCTTGAACCCCCCCTCCCACCTCCCTCCCCATCCCATCCCTCTGGTTCAATTCAAATACAATGGTGTTATTTACAAAGTTATATAAAATGTGAATAATAAGAAATAATAATAGCCGTAAAATTAATAGGCATGTATTTCAAGTCCTAAAACAATGCCTTTCTAGGCAATTAAAATAGAGCAAAAATTTGAAAACATAAAAAAGAAACATATTAATTGCCAATGGCTTAATATTTTTTAAGGCAGGATTTGGTAATTCAAAATATTTTCAGAAAATAAAGATGTATTCAGGTGTAGATAATGTTTAAATATTTTTAAAATCCTCATATATATTGCCATTAATTTTTAAAATCACCATTAAAATGCCTTTGGTTTGAAGAGTTTCAAGGAATGAAAAGATGACTTTCTTTAGATTCTTATCAGTAATGTGGTATATAAATTGTGCTCTTTCATTAACAAGGAATGCAATTGTACATTGAGGTACCATTTTTAAAAACATTGTCTGACTTTTGCAAAGTACTTTCTGATTACAATTCTGTTTTCTATTTGTATACATTTCTGAGAATATTAAAGATTATTATATGAAAATATTTTATACAGATGAGAATGTTATATGCTATGCAACATTTTCTCTGTGATAGAGATTTATATGTGTGTGTAAATCTGTGAAAGAGCAAGAGGGATAAATCAAAGAAAATTTTCCAGAATAGTCTATACAACTTTAAAGTTGGAAGCAAAAAAAAAAAAAAAAATTAACTCCAGACTTCTCATTCTAAAAGTGAGATAACTGAAGCAGCAGTCTGATGTGCAAATAAGAGAGAAAGTATTCAGATCTATACCCAGCTATTTTTCTTTGTATTTACTGCTAGCTTTCTAATAGGCTATAGCTTTCTCATCTCATTTTCAAATTCTTATTATCCTCTCAAGAAACCTATGAGGCAGTTATTATTACCATTTTACAATTTTGAAAACTGTTCAGCTTAAACTTTATCTTTCTTAAATAACACTCTGAAATAAATGTTGTTTTTTTTTAACACAGGTAATCATAGCTATTATATCTTCAGTGCTTTCTATAAACCACACCTTGTGCTAATTCCTTTATATAATATTTAATCCTACCAAAGGTGTGAGTTGGATTTTAAAGTTACCATTTTTAAAGATGAAAAAGCAACAACAACAGCAAGAACTGGAGTTTAGGGAGATTAAAGTGAATCCTCACCTATTGTAAATTACAGAGATGTTTGAAACTAGGTCAATCTGACCAGAGAGGAAAGCATGAGATTAGATCTATTTCTAAACACTCTTGTAAATCTCTGTAGTTCCCTATTCATTCTGCATAACTGGTAAAAGATAAATACTGTCAGTCCCAACATTAACTTCTTTTTCTGTTTTTCTGAGAACTGAGACCTTTCATTACTACAGATAGCAATTACTCAAGTTGAACAATCTTATTCTGATTTAAGAAACTGGATTTTTAGTAGAGTAGTAGGAAATGTATTTTAAAAATACTGTGTATATCTGATTTACTCTAAGAGGTCTATGGTCATGAGGGCCAGATCATTTGTCATAACCCTATTTTATTTCATGGAAATAGGTTGTACAGCTAAATTCAATTCATCTATTTAGTAAATGCCTGCACTTTATTAAGAATGTAAATGATTAACTTCCATTCATCTTTTTGACATGGGAAAAGCTCTGAAATACCTGTTGATGGCAGATTAATATTATTATGGCTACATATGAAAAACAGCGGTTAGTTTAAATAAGAGGCAAAACACTACCCATAGCCTAACTAAAATTTACGAATGCAATTACATAACAACAAATCTATCAATAGACACTGAAAAAAAAGTGTCATAAATAAAGATTTATGCCATTACCCACCTGAATACATACCGAAAAAAAGCAGCAAAAATATTGGACATAATATCGTGCATTTTGTAACTAAAAAAGGGTCCTGAGTGCATTACAGATAGCAAATTCTCACAGAAACACAAACTGAAAGGATTTGCATCAAACTGAAAGGGAGTTTGGGAGACATATAAAGAAGTTATGAGCACATTGCAGTGAAGGAGGAAGTGAGGTAACTCAGCTAGTCCCAGTAATTTTTATCAGTGTAGAGTGATGAGAATCGGTCATGCTTCCAGAAGGACAATGAACAGCCTATTTCAATCCCAACATTGATGACTGACAGAAAAATGGGCTGGAAAAGATAAATCTGTGTGTCAAGCAGAAGTTGGAGCACAGCTAACTGGGCATGCAGGTCTTTTGCTGTCTTTTCTCATAAAACTGACTTATAACAGTTGGAGAGTAGCCACCAAAAAGACATGGAAGAACATGACAGCCCTGCCTGTATAGTAAGCAGCCATAGTGCTTAAGTGTCAAGCTTTATTTGATATGGATAGCCTACTGAATAAAGGGAGACTTTCTTATAGGAACACTAGCATTTCCTCATTGTTCTGAGGATAGGGGTAAGGTTGTTCTGGGAAAACTGAACCAAAATCTGGAAGGTGACTGGAAAGCCCCATGTGAAAAGTGTTAGTCACCAGTAGTGTCCGACTCCTTGTTACCCAATGGACTGTAGCCTGCCTGTCTCCTCTGTTTTCACTTCTCAGTATTCTCCATGCAAGAATACTAAAGTGGGTAGCCATTCCCTTCTCCAGGAGATCATGCTGACCCAGGGATGGAACCTGTTTTTCTCGCATTGCAGACAGATCCTTTACCTTCTGAGTCACCAGGGAGGCCTGAAAAGCCCCATACTTGTGAGCAAATGCAATCACTCCATGCCTTTATATATATATATAAGCAAATAATAAACCCTTTTTGATCCTGCTTTTCAGTCGTGTCCAACTCTGTGTGACCCCACAGACGGAAGCCCACCAGGCTCCCCCGTCCCTGGGATTCCCCAGGCAAGAACATTGGAGTGGGTTGCCATTTCCTTCTCTTTGGACACGTGGTGATGGACAGGGAGGCCTGGCGTGCTGTGATTCATGGGGTCGCGGAGAGTCGGACACGACTGAGCGACTGAACTGAACTGAACTGAAGTGACTTAGCAGCAGCATATCCTGCTTTTTATTATTTTTATTACTGTTATATATAATGAAAATCAGCTGATATATTCTTTAGGCTATTTACCTCTGCAATTCTAAGTGAAGTTGACCTGTGAATTTTCTTCTTTATATTGATATTTTCCAAATCCACTTTGCTAATCAAAGTAACAGTAGGTTTATAAAATAAGTAGGGTAATTTTTGCTCTTTACTCTTTGTTTTACCAACTTATATAAGATAGAAATTCTCTATGCCTTATGCTTTCAGGAAAATTCACTAATAAAACTATATCTGGATATCTTTTTGGTGTGTGAAGTGATCTTTGTTTACCATTTCAATGTATGATTTATTAATCTAGTTCTTATTCTTTTATATTTGAAATTTTACACCTATTTTTTTCCATTTACTATTGATGTATCTAACATTTTAATGTTGATTTTATTCCTTAATTGAGGTATAATTTATATAGAATAGGTATATCCATTTCAAGTATATAGCTTAGTGAGATGTGATAAGCACATGTTAAACACACACATAACCCCCATATAAACCACTTTCACCTTCAAGAAACCCTCAAACCAAAAAAATTATCTTGCTCCCATCCTTAGTCAGACCTGAAAAGAAAGTGAAAGTGAGGTCGCTCAGTTGTGTCCGACTCTTTGTGACCCCATGGACTGTAGCCTACCGGGTTCCTAAGTCCGTGGGGTTTTCCAGGCAAGAGTACTGGAGTGGGTTGCCATTTCCTTCTCCAAAATTCTCCCACCTCACACCCCTACCTAGGCCCCAGGCAACCACTGAACTGTTTTCTATCCCTAGCAAATTCATTTGTTTTTACTAGAGTTTCATATCAATTGTATCATATAGTAGGTATTCTTCTGTGTTTGGCTTCTCTCTCAGCATAATGATTTTGAGACTTATCTAGGCTGTGTATGTATCTGTATTTTCTTTCATTTTATGACTAAGTATTCCATTGAATGGATATAGCACAATTTATTCACCCTTTCACTTGATGGGCATTTAGGGTGTTGTAGATTTTTGGTCTATTAGGAATAAAACTGCTGTGAACATTACTATATAAGGATTTGTGTGTATCTTAGTCAACTCAGACTGCTAAAATAAAACACTGCAGACTGGGTGGCTTTTAAACCACAGGCATTACTTTTCACAGTTCTAGGAGCTGAGAAGTCTAAGTTCAAGGTGCTGGCTGTTTTGGTAGGTTCTTCATTAGGACCCTCTTCCTGGCTTGTAGACAGCCACATTTTCACTATGTGCTCTCATGTCCTCTCCTTGGTGCTAATGTTTGGGAAGAGAGGAAGCTCTGGTGTGTTTCCACTTCTTTTAAAGGGTATTTACTCCATCATGAGAGCTCCACTCTCATCACCTCATCTAAACTTGTTAGAAACTTAATTACCTCCCAAAGGCCCCACCTCCTAGAAACTTCATGTTGGAAGTTAGGGCTTCAACAAGGGGACACATTTAGCTCATAACATCATAGATATGCATTTTAATTTGGGAGGATAAATATCTCAAAGTGGAATTGCTAGAGTGTATATATGTATTTATGCATATTGTGCATCATAAGCCTATGTTTAGCTTTTTAGAAACTGCCAAATTGTTTTTCAAGTAGATGACCATTTTATATGTCCCACCCTCATCAATGAATCAACATTTTAGTTTCCTTGCATTTTGAACAATAATTTTATATATTATATATACATATATATAATATATACTTATATATTATATATTTCATATTATATATACTTATATATAATATATATACTTATATATATTATATTTTATAACTCATATATAATGTATTATATATATTATATGCTGCTGCTGCTGCTGCTGAGTCACTTCAGTCGTGTCCGACTCTGTGTGACCCCTTAGACAGAAGCCCACCAGGCTCCCCCATCCCTGGGATTCTCCAGGCAAGAACACTGGAGTGGGTTGCCATTTCCTTCTTCAATGTGTGAAAGTGAAAAGTGAAAGTGAAGTCGCTCAGTCGTGTCCGACCCTTAGCGATCCCACGGACTGCAGCCTACCAGGCTCCTCCATCCATGGGATTTTCTAGGCAAGAGTACTGGAGTGGCTTGCCATTGCCTTCTCCGATATATATTATATATTATTTACTAATTCTATATTTAAAATATTGAAAGATAATGTGATATTTGTGGTTTAGTTTATCTGTCAAAAATATAAACATTTGCTTGTTAAAAAAGAAAGAAAGCATTCTTTGAGAATTTCTAGTAGGTTAAATAGTTTTCTTTTTTTTAACTTAATTAGTTACCAGTATTATTTTTGTTTTATCAATTCTAATGGTGCATATTTCATCTCTGCCTACTATCCAATTACAAAGCCATCCATGAAGTTTGGTATTTGTTATAGCAATACCCTACTTCCTACTAACAAAATCTGTGTTAATTTCCTGTGGCTTCCATTATAAATTGCCATACACTGATTGATTTAAAATAATCGAAATTAATTTCCTCACAGTTCTGGAAGCTAGAAATATACCAACAGGTTGAATGTGCTGAAACAAGATGTCAACAAGTCTACATTTTGATCGGAGACTTTAGGGAAGACTATATGTCTTACTTCTTCTAACTTCTGGTGACTTTACTTATGGCCAAGTCACTCCAATCTTTGACTATATCTTCATATTGCATTCTGCTTATGTATGCATAATGTCCCTCCACCTCTCTCTTATGAAGATACTTAGGATGGACTTAGGACCCACCTGGATAATCCAATATAATCTCTATATATCAGTATCTTTAAATACAGCTCTTAGTACAAAGTTTCTGTTTCATTATAAGGGAACAGGGCTCGTTGGGACTGGATATCTTTTGGTGGCCATTTTTCCTTTTACTAGATATGCCAAGTTCAGTTTGGCAAACTGGCTGTCTGGGGTTCTCATTTAATTAAACATCAGTCAGTTCAGTTCAGTTCAGTCACTTGGTTGTGTCCGACTCTTTGCGACCCCATGAACCACAGCACGCCAGGTCTCCCTGTCCATCACCAACTCCCGGAGTTCACTCAAAATCATGTCCATCGAGTCGGTGATGCCATCCAGCCATCTCATTCTCTGTCGTCCCCATCTCCTCCTACCCCCAATCCCTCCTAGCATCAGACTCTTTTCCAGTGAGTCAACTCGTCGGTGGCCAAAGTATTGGAGTTTCAGCTTTAGCATCAGTCCTCCCAATGAACACCCAGGATTGATCTCCTTTAGAATGGACTGGTTGGATTTCCTTGCAGTCCAAGGGACTCTCAAGAGTCTTCTCCAGCACCACAGTTCAAAAGCATCAATTCTTCGGCGACCAGCTTTCTTCACAGTCCAACTCTCACATCCATACATGACCATGGGAAAAACCATAGCCTTGACTAGATGGACCTTTGTTGGCAAAGTAATGTCTCTGCTTTTTAATATGCTATCTAGGCTGGTCATAACTTTCCTTCCAAGGAGTAAGCGTCTTTTAATTTCCTGGCTGCAATCAGCATCTGCAATGATTTTGGAGCCCCCAAAAATAAAGTCTGACACTGTTTCCATTGTTTCCCCATCTATTTCCCATGAAGTGATGGGACCAGATGCCGTAATCTTCGTTTTCTGAATGTTGAGCTTCAAGCCAACTTTTTCACTCTCCTCTTTCACTTTTATCAAGAGGCTTTTGAGTTCCTCTTCACTTTCTGCCATAAGAGTGGTGTCATCTGTATATCTGAGGTTATTGATATTTCTCCCGGCAATCTTGATTCCAGCTTGCATCCAGCCCAGCGTTCCTCATGATGTACTCTGCATAGAAGTTAAATAAGCAGGGTGACAATATACAACCTTGACATACTCCTTTTCCTATTTGGAAAAAGTCTGTTGTTCCATGTCCAGTTCTGACTGTTGCTTCCTGACCTGCATACAGGTTTCTCAATGGGCAGGTCAGGTGGTCTGGTATTCCCATCTCTTTCAGAATGTTCCACAGTTTATTGTGATCGACACAGTCAAGGCTTTGGCATAGTCAATGAATAGAAATAGATGTTTTTCTGGAACTCTCTTGCTTTCTCCATGATCCAGCGGATGCTGGCAATTTGATCTCTGGTGCCTCTGCCTTTTCTAAAACCAGCTTGAACATCTGGAAGTTCACGATTCACATATTGCTGAGGCCTAGCTTTGAGAATTTTGAGCATGACTTTACTAGCCTGTGAGATGAGTGCAATTGTGCGGTAGTTTGAGCATTCTTTGGCATTCCCTTTCTTTGGGATTGGGATGAAGACTGACCTCTTCCAGTCCTGTGGCCATTGCTGAGGTTTCCAAAACATAGACTATTATAAAAGGAGAAAGTATGCTCTCAGAATTTTTGGAATGTGCATCCTTATCATTGTGATTCAGTTCAGTTCAGTTCAGTCGCTCAGTCGTGTCCGACTCTCTGTGACCCCATGAATCACAGCACGCCAGGCCTCCCTGTCCATCACCAGTTCCCGGAGTTCACTCAAACTCATGTCCACAGAGTCGGTGATGCCATCCAGCCATCTCATTCTCCGTCGTCCCCTTCTCCTCCCACCCCCAACCTTTCCCAGCATCAGAGTCTTTTCCAGTGAGTCAACTCGTCGCATGAGGTGGCCAAAGTATTGCAGTTTCAGCTTTAGCATCAGTCCCTCCAATAAACATCCAGGATTGATCTCCCTTAGGATGGACTGGTTGGATCTCCTTGGAGTATAAGGGACTCTCAAGAGTCTTCTCCAACACCACAGTTCAAAAGCATCAATTCTTCGGCGATCAACCTTCTTCACAGTTCAACTCTCACATCCATACATGACCACGGGAAAAACCATTGCCTTGACTAGACGGACCTTGGTTGGCAAAGTAATGTCTCTGCTTTTTAATATACTATTAAGGTTGGTCATAACTTTCCTTCCAAGGAGCAAGCGTCTTTTAATTTCATGGCTGCAATCAGCATCTGCAGTGATTTTGGAGCCCAAAAAATAAAGTCTGACACTGTTTCCACTGTTTTTCCATCTATTTCCCATGAAGTGATGGGACCAGATGCCATGATCTTTGTTTTCTGAATGTTGAGCTTCAAGCCAACTTTTCACTCTCCTCTTTCACTTTCATCAAGAGGCTTTTGAGTTCCTCTTCACTTTCTGCCATAAGGGTAGTGTCATCTGCATATCTGAGGTTATTGATATTTCTCCCAGCAATCTTGATTCCAGCTTGTGCTTCTTCCAGCCCAGCGTTCCTCATGATGTACTCTGCATATAAGTTAAATAAGCAAGGTGACAATATACAACCTTGACGTACACCTTTTCCTGTTTGGAACCAGTCTGTTGTTCCATGTCCAGTTCTAACTGTTGCTTCCTGACCTGCATACAGGTTTCTCAAGAGGCAGGTCAGGTGGTCTGGGATTCCCATCTCTTTCAGAATGTTCCACAGTTTATTGTGATCCACACAGTCAAAGGCTTTGGCATAGTCAATGAAGCAGAAATAGATGTTTTTCTGAAACTCTCTTGCTTTCTCCATGATCCAGCGGATGTTGGCAATTTGATCTCTGGTGCCTCTGCCTTTTCTAAAACCTGCTTGAACATCTGGGAGTTCACGATTCACATATTGCTGAAGCCTGGCTTGGAGAATTTTGAGCATGACTTTACTAGCGTGTGAGATGAGTGCAATTGTGCGGTAGTTTGAGCATTCTTTGGCATTGCCTTTCTTTGGGATTGGAATGAAGACTGACCTCTTCCAGTCCTGTGGCCAGCGCTGAGTTTTCCAAATTTGCTGGCATATTGTGATTAGCATATAGTAAATTCTCAAAACTTATAGCTCATTTTAATTGTTGTTTTAGCCATCAATTGGCATCTCCAAATAAAAACTACTATAAGTTGTATCTAAAATAAATTTAACTCATCAGATTATTAAGAATACATTTAATTCAGTCCTTTTGTAAACACAGCTTTAAATTTTATATAGTACTGTCTTATATTTAAAAAAATTTTTTTCAGTACTCAAAGTTATATGTTCTATTACATTATCTATTGAAACAACTACAGGGTAATGAGTCTTAACACTTAGGCTGTAGAAATTCAGATTTCTCTAAAACTTCAGAGGTTCTTTCAAAGACCGTTTGACAATTATGCTTTTGATTAACTGTCAAAAATATAAGCATCTGCTTGTTAAAAAAGAAAGGAAAAAATCTTTGAGAATTTCTAGAAGTTAAATAGTTTTCTTTTTATTTTAAGATGACATTAGCTTTATAGTAGTATGGAAGAAAATATGAAATTTAAATTCAGAAATATTTAAGGTCAGTTTGAATTTATTTTTATTGTGTTTGATATTTTAAAACTTTCCATTAAAGCTGTGGACATGCACAATATGCTCATTATATTTTTTTCAGATTCTACACTGTCACTCACCAATAAAGTGCTAAAAGGATTAAGAAACTGCATTTCTCAAGCACAATTATATTTAATTGATTAAGTTTTCTGGAAATTGTGTCTCTAAAAAATATATAAAATTTATTGTTTCTATCATTTATACCCATCAAAATAATTAGATTATAGTGGGCGAATTTAAAAAATATGTTTGTACATTTTCTATCATATTATTTTAAAGATTTATTGTAATTCACAAATGTAAATGTATCAATTCAACAAATACTAACTTCATGTACTATGTTGTAGGTATTCGGGATATAGTAGAAAATCACATAGGATATGACCTGTATCCTTGTTGAACTGACATTCTAGAAAAGAAGAAACATCAACAAATTTAATAATATTAAAAATAGTCTATTTTAGATAATGATAACTGAAGGAGGAAACAGACAGAACAGGCTCCATCTTGAAAGCAGGACTCCATCTTGGGCTGGGCTGTGAACTTTGAGCTATATGCCGAGTATCTACGGAAATGACATACCAACCAGAAAAGCAGACCCCCCGGATGGGAGAGCCCCAGGGCTCATACCTAGACTCTGTCGCCTAGAAGAATACCCTAATTATCTGTGTAACCAAATAGAATCATAAATTCAATTATGCTTATTGGAGTATGACCACTGGCCTATTGATAATCATCCGCTGTTAACTACCTGGGCTTAAGGCATACGAATCAGGGGTTAACTTTGATTCTATCTTTCTTTTCCTTTGTTCAGACTAGTTTCAGAGAATTTGGGGAGGTGGGTTTGAGCACATACACTTAGGTTATATAAGGTTTTCACAAAAGCTGGTCAGGGTCCTTGACTAAGAGGAGACTTTGCCTTGGGCCCACCGGTGTAATAATCTGCACTCCGCTATCTGCATTGTCCTTCTGAGTGAGTTTGTTTCCTGGAATGTGTGGCTACAACATAAGTATATGAGGAAAAATAAAATAGAGAATAAGGATGTGTGGTGATGGGAGATGACACTGCAATTTTCCATAATATGGTCAGAATGAAAAGACCTGAAGGAGCTGAGGGACAGTCTTGTGCTTATCTATGGTAGCACATTTACCTAAAAGGAGACATGAAGAGTTGTGTTTGAGAAACAGTGATAATGCCAGTGTGTCCCAACAGAGTTACAAGAGGTCAAGGCAGTGGTTGAAGATAAGTTCCAAGAATGGGGTCATCTTTGTTGCCTCATGTAGACCACAGTAAGGGTTATGTATTTTTGATCATGAATGAGCAAGATTTCGTTGGAGGGTTTTAAGCAGAAGAGCAACTTGGTCAGACTACATTTTAGAAGGATTACTCCCTGTGGAGATTGAACTGATTTGGGCAAGGATTGGGGGTGGGAGGATTTTGGGAATGATTGACATGGCAGACAAGTAGAAATCATTTAGGAAAAAAATTAATCAAATCAATCTTCTAAAGATGCCTATGATGATGAGTAAAATCTATAATGAGTAAAATGCATTTCAAGACTGACACTCTAGTGAATATAGAATTGAAATTTACCTTTTTATTAAACAGTATTTACAAAACTTTCTAGGTAATTACAAATTGAGATGACTGTGAAATTTGTTACATGCTTTTGGGCTTGATTTGAGAAGAATTACCTGCGGATGCTGATTGCAACCATGAAATAAAAAGACATTTACTCCTTGGAAGGAAAGTTATGACCAACCTAGATAGTATATTAAAAAGCAGAGACATTACTTTGCCAACAAAGGTCCGTCTAGTCAAGGCTATGGTTTTTCCCATGGTCATGTATGGATGTGAGAGTTGGACTGTGAAGAAAGCTGATCGCCGAAGAATTGATGCTTTTGAACTGTGGTGTTGGAGAAGACTCTTGAGAGTCCCTTGGACTGCAAGGAGATCCAACCAGTCCATTCTAAAGGAGATCAATCCTGGGTGTTCATTGGAAGGACTGATGCTAAAACTGAAACTCCAATACTTTGGCCGCCTCACGTGAAGAGTTGACTCACTGGAAAAGACTCTGATGCTGGGAAGGACTGGGGGCGGGAAGAGATGGGGACAACAGAGAATGAGATGGCTTGATGGCATCACCGACTTGATGGACATGAGTCTGAGTGAACTCTGGGAGTTGGTGATGGACAGGGAGGCCTGGTGTGCTGTGACTCATGGGGTCGCAAAGAGTCGGACACGACTGAGCAACTGAACTGAACTGAAGCTTAAAAAAATAAAACTAGCTATATTAGGAGATGGTTGAGTTGTTAGCTAGTAGGGTTCTATATTTGACTCTATTCAAAGTTATTTCCCCAAATAAGTCTTGAATGCCGTTCTGATACCAAAAGTCTCATAAATGCTTCTATTGCATGGCTCTTTATAATATCATTCAGAAAGATAATCTTATTTCAAGACTGTTACTGGTTCTTCTTTTGGATTTACTTGTCTATATTTGGACTGTCCAGAAAAGTTGCCACTAGTCACATATGGCTCTCGAACACTTGAATGGGGTCTAGTCCGAATTAAGATCTGTTTTAAGTGTAAAATACTAGATCTTGAATATTTAGTATGAAAAAGAATTTAAAATATTTCACTAAAAATTATTTTTATATTTGATTACATTTTTAAATGTAATTAATTACAGGTGAAAACATTTTGAATATACTGAATTAAATGAAATATATTACCAAAATTAATATCACTAGCTCCTTTTAACCCTTTTTTATGAGGTTATTAGAAAATTTAAAGGTACATATGTAGGTCAGATATTATTTCTGTTGGACAGCTTTGGTCTAGATGCTGGATGAGCTCTATGGTAGTTTTCAAATTATAGTACTGCTGTGGCTGCTGCTGTTAAGTGTCTTCAGTCGTGCCTGACTCTGTGCGACCCAAAGGTGGCAGTCCACTAGTCTCCTACGTCCCTGGGATTCTCAAGGCTAGAATGCAGGAGCAGGTTGCCATTTCCTTCTCCAATGCATGTGAAACCCCATGAACAGCAGCCCACCAGGCTCCTCTGTCCATGGAATTCTTTAGGCAAGAGTAGTGGAGTGGGTTGCCTTTTCCTTCTCTAATGTAAGAATAATAAGTAGGAAGGATGAAGTAAAAATAGATTTACTATATTTAGGGACTATCTATCTTGTAATGAATGTGGAATAAACAATTCATCTTGGGAATAAGATAAATTGCTCAATTTGTGATGTAGTGGCAAATGGATAACTGTGTGTAAAAAATCCAAATCTTAATCTATGAGAATCAGAGTTCTTCATGGTATATCAACATTTATGAAAAAAGAAATTTAAGAATGTAATGTCCCCAAGAAAGAAACTTGAAAGCCTAGAAGAATTTGGACTGAGAATAATTCCAGTATAACCTATGGCTGCAACAAATTGTCTTTTTTTTTTCCTTGCAATTTCTTTAGTATAAATATGTATTTATTTTTAATGCTTCATAATTTTTAGAAGTTACATCAATTATTTCAAAAAGAAACCATTCTATTTAAAACTATATTTTTAAGTAAATTCAACATTATGGCCTGAATGGGTCAAAATGTTCTATTGTTTTCCTTCTGTTTCATTTAACAAAATATTTATTTAAATAAACTTTAATAATATTTAAGGCCTCTTACATATACATATATATGTTTAAGACTATATTTTTTTATCTGTGCACACAGCTCACTTTAAGGTACAGTTAAAGGGAAGATGGAATTGAAAAATAATAACAAGAAACACAGTGTTTTATTTCAATACCATTACATTACAAATTAATAGAAAGACTTTAAAATATTAACTCTGCTTCTTATGCTTTCCTCTCATTTATTATTGGTTAGAATTGACAGAATCATAAATCCAAATGGCAGTTTATTAGATGAAAATTGATACTGGTTAACAAAAGTTATACTTGTTTCTAAATGGACCAATCAGTGGTAGACCTAAATTCATTACATTGGAATGTTGTCGAAGTTGAGTTGGGACATGAAAGCCAAATTCTGT
The DNA here is from genome assembly GCF_049115385.1 of Moschus berezovskii. NCBI lineage: Eukaryota > Metazoa > Chordata > Mammalia > Artiodactyla > Moschidae > Moschus > Moschus berezovskii. Next base: position 127,881,628 of record NC_142460.1, on the reverse strand, counting down.
CCAGAATCTTATTCTTATCTTACACTGGAGTGTGTCCAGTTGTTCTCAGCTCCTCAATGTCCCCAGTGAAAGTTTCCCACAAATATTTCCTCCTGCTGAACTCTTAGGTTTTAGAAAATCCTGAGATTCTGACTTCTGAAGATGTTGTACTCATCCTTTGTGCTTCTTATAGAAGTTCTGATTTCTAGTCCTGCTTAATATGAATCAGCTACTTCTTCAATATCTGTCTTTGCCCAAAATACAGATTTCAAAGTATCTTCAAATTCTGCTTTATAGTTTAATGATGGCTTTGCTGGCTCCTAAGTTAAGGTTCAGTTCTTGAGAATTCAGCCTGTGAAGTGAGACCTCTAGAAACATAATTGTATCCAGAAGAGCCATGATTAGGAGAGCTTGGATGAGGAGAAATAAGACTACTGTTCAATAGTAGTGATTCACTGTGTTTGGATAGAATTTTATTATTATAAAATTTTTTCACCTCTTTTGTCTTACTTGCACATATGTTTTCCACAAGCCTGTGGTCTAAACAGTACAGATTTAATTTTATAACATAGAGAATTTAACAGTGAAGTCTCAGAGTAGTTAAGCCCAAAGTCAGAACAGTCTTTAGTGATATTCTCTGAACTTGAATCATCCTCTTAGACTCTTAATTTAGTACTGTGTTCATCCTCTATGCTGCTGCTGCTGCTGCTAAGTCACTTCAGTCGTGTCTGACTCTGTGTGACCCCGTAGACGGAAGCCCACCAGGCTCCCCCATCCCTGGGATTCTCCAGGCAAGAACACTGGAGTGGGTTGCCATTTCCTTCTCCAATGTGTGAAAGTGAAAAGTGAAAGTGAAGTCGCTCAGTCGTGTCCGACCCTTAGCGACCCCATGGACTACAGCCTACCAGGCTCCTCCATCCATGGGATTTTCTAGGCAATAGTACTGGAGTGGCTTGCCATTGCCTTGCTCTACCAAAAATAGAGATAATATATCAATTTTTATTGTTATCATAAAATATTTGAAAGTTTCTCTATATAATATGAGAGTTCCCCTGGCTCAGGCAGTAAAGAATCTGTCTACAATGCAGGAGACTCAAGTTCGATCTCTGAATTGGGAAGATCCCCTGGAGAAGGGAATGGCAACTCACTCCAGTATTCTTACCTGGAGAATCCCAAAGACAGAGGAGCCCAATGGGCTACAGTCCATAGGGTCACAAAGAGTTGGAAATGACTGGGTGTCCAGTTGGTTTTTGGCTGTATAATGTAGTCCAGTTTTTTCAGCCTGTTGAGTCTCATGTCTGTTATCAATATTCACATGTTAATTGAGAAGATTTTAGCTAAGTGGACTAGCATTTTGGGGGAATTCTTACCTGATCCAGACAGAACAGTTGGCCAAATTAGTCATAGCCAAAACAAAGTGGAGAAATACATTTTCTAAGTGAGTAATGGGAAGTGTAACACTACTTTCCATTACAAAATGAGAAAAATAACTTTCAAATGAAAGCAACAAAAACATCGTATCATTTTTTCCCCTCAGTGTTTTGTTCAGAAAGACTCTCCCTTGGGATGTGTGACCTGTTTTAATACAATAGAGCTAACTGGGGGGCAAGTTATTACATAGACATAACTGACGAAGAGGTGTCAGTCACAACTAAAGCATTGAATAAGCACAATATAAGCAGAAATGTGGATTAGTATTCCTATCACCTGTAGAATTTTATAGTACTACTAGTAGGCATTTTGAACACTTTCTAGGTAGATCATTCTATCCAATGGTACCATCAAGGATGACAACATTGAGAGTACACTTCATGTTTTATTTCCAACCAAAGAACAAATCCAGTGACAGCACTGATGAAATCATATCAAATTGTCCAACAGTCCATCTCACTGTACATGTGGATCCAGCACAAGTAAAGGAACACATCCTGTCTTAGAGTGTTTCCTTCAATATGTATGAGTCAGACACAGGGGAAAATTTTAAACATGCTAAGCACTTTCTTTTGGTTCACAAGTCTAGATTGTAAGATTGATACTAAGTGATAAAGTAGTGAAATGTTACTAGTACAAGAAGTCTTCTTTAATACCATTCATTTCATACTCTTCCAATATAATATGTGAGATTATCTAAATTTTGAACTGGAAAATTTTATCTTGTATCAAAAAAGAGAAGTCGATCAAAAATACAGGTCCAAATGAAATTTTTAGCTTTAAATTTGGTGCAATACATAACAGGACATAAAGGACTTGTTTTATAACAAAGACACATGTATATGATCTGAGTCTTCTCCAAAGTCACATTTAAAATTCATATGCAAAAAAAGTCACAGTTCCTGCATTTTGAAATTTCTGAGACTAAGCATTTGTTATTTTATAATATGATAAAACTGTTTACATTTACATAAATATTTGAATTCTAATGATTATTTGAAAAAGGTGATTAGAACATATGGATCCCTGGAATCATATTCTAATAGGGCCACATTCATCTGGAAATGAGTTGTGAAGCCCCTTTCAACTGGATGTGTACCTCTCTATCATAAGGATCTGTCTTCATTTTTCTTATTTGTGCTTGCTATGTTCACTTTATTTTTCCACTTGTATCATAACTAATCCAGAAATTATATAAGGAGATTCTCATCTTTCAATATGTTTGATTCATGAGGCTTTGGTTAAAACACATTGAAATCTATAATTTTATGCTTTTTTTCCTCAATAGCTAAAATGCTTTGAAACTGAAGACAAGTAAACCCCATGAAATACTTAAATTATAGTATTAAATGCATGACTTTAAAAGTCAATATTTGACTTTTAAAATGAATTGGGTGAAAGAGAATGAAGAAATAATTGATATTAATTTACATGCTGTGAATGCAATGTGTTACTACAAAGCTTTAAAAGGCTTAACTTTGTCTAGAAAATACAGCTAAAGTTTATCAAACTATTATAGATGTTTCATTTATTTATAAAAATGGTCTCCCATTTATGGAAAAGAAGGGAAAGTGTAACTAATTTGCATTGAACTCATTCAATTTATATGCTGACGCTATTAAACGTAGATTCTGTGTTATTATGGCCTTGTCCCCTGGTCCTCAGATGCATAATCTCTGTTCTCCTTTTCTTTCGCTATGCTCAACAGGCTAACACTTCAGATTATACCACCTGAGTACGTAGTTCAATCAGTTCAGTTCAGTCGTTCAGTTGTGTTGGACTCTTTGCGACCTCATTCACTGCAGCACGCCAGGCCTTCCTGTAAATCATCAACTCCTAGTGCTTGCTCAAACTCATGTCCATGGAGTCAGTGATGCCATCCAACCATCTCATCCATCCTCTGTTGTCCCCTTGTCCTCCTTCCTTCAATACCACCTGAGATATGTTGCAAACTCGCTTTCCAACTGCAGTCTATTATTTTTTATAAAGTTATTAAAGATAAGGAGAGCATCATATTATATTATGACATTTGTCAAAAGTCCAAAATTTAGGAAGCAACATATTCCATTGGAAAAATCATGAATGCAAATGTATTGAGTTGGCCCTCTGTATCTATAGTATCCACATCTGCAAGACTCAACCAACCTTCAATCAAAAATATTCAGAAAAAAAAAATCCAGGAATTTCCCAAAAGCTAACCTTGAATTTGCCTTGCTGCACAAAGGCAACTATTTACATAGCTTTTACATTATATTAGGTATTTTAAGTAATCAAAATACATTATTTAATAGAAAGGACTTGAGCATCCACTAATTTTGGTGTGTAAAGGGACCCTGGAACCCATCTCCTTGTATTTACCAAAAGACATGACTGTGTATTTGGTTTCTGGGTGGCGCTAGTGGCAAAGAGTCCACCTGCCAGTGCAGGAGACACAGTTTTGATCCCTGGGCCAGGAGGAAACCCTGAAGTAGGGAATGGCAAACCATTTCAGTATTCTTGCCTAGGAAATTCCATGGGCAGAGGAACTGGCAGGCTACAGTCCATGGAACCACAAAGAGTCAGACACAACTGAGAAACTGAGAATACACATACCTGGTTATTGTGTTTGTTTCCTAAGGTTGCTGTAACAAAGAACTACAAACTGGATAGCTTAAAAATAGAGAAATTTCTTGGCCGCCATTTCTGGAGACTGGTCATTTGAAATGAAAGTATAGGCAGGGACACACTGTCTCTGAAGGTTCTAGGGAAGGATACTTCCTAGATTGTGATGGTTGCGAGCAGCTGTCCAAGTTTCTTCATTGGTAGATGTATCTGCAGTCTCTGCCTTCATCTTCACTTCATGGTCTCCCTGTACATCTTCACATCACTTTCCCTCTGTGTATGTCTGTGTCCAAATTTCCTTTTTCTTATAGTGACAGAAATCATTGAATTAGGCAACAACAGTGTAAAGGATCTGCCTGCTAACGCGGGAGATGGGGATTTGATCCCTGGGTCAGGAAGATTCTCCTGGAAGAGGAGGTGAAAACCCTCTCCGATATTCTCACCAGGGAAATCCCGTGGACAAAGAAGCCTGGCAGGCTACAGTCCATGGGATCCCAAAAGAATTGGACATGACTGAGCAACTGAACACATACACACACAATGCTCTTATTCAATATAACCTCATCTTAATTTGATTATAACTGCAAAGACTTTTTAAAAATAAGATCATATTCATTGGTTCCATGTGTACATGAATTATTGTTTTTAGAGGGAGCACTATTTAAATTCAGTACAATTACTAAATATTTAACACTGGATTTAGATTTTATACCTTAAATGTCTTATCTATCAAATGGGAACTAAAAATAAATGTCCCCATTTTTTCCGAACCAAATCACAACATGCATTCAACTTACTCCCTGGAAAAAGTTTCATTGAAAGAATCTCTGGAGTTGACAGTCCAAAAAATCAAAATCTGGTTTTCACCCTGTTTAATTCGGCACCATGGCCAGGCCTATGCCCCATTTTAAAATATATTCAAATCCTTTTCCTTGTTTTTCCTTAATATAGTCCAAAACATAAAACCTTTCTAAAATAATTTACAAATTATTGTAACAAAAATGGTTAGAGAAAATTGAATAGCTTACAAATCAACACATTATATAAATAAACTTGCACCTGTTTCCTGAATTACCATAGTTCCTATCTGATTTATTTTAACTTCATCAGAATTTAACTCTTTTTTCCAGTTCTATTTTTCGTCTCCTCTAGGAAACTTGTTGGAGGAATCTTATTCTCTAACACATTTTAGAGATTCAGTGACATCACGTTAATTCTCAACACATGATTCAGTACAAAGTGGAAAGCCTAAGTTCAGTTAATTGATCAGATAAGTAGTTTGGCTAACTTAATAAAAATAGGTTTACACTCCTCTAGGTACTTTGCATAGAAACAATCTCAGAGATTTTTCCTCTGATGCCTGTGTATTATGGAGTAGTAGTTGACAAATTTTGCTTATGTTCTGACTTACAAATCCTTTCTCAATTTCTGGCAATTGTACTTTCAAATGAAGTAGATATATTAATAAACATTCTTAGGATTAGTATAAAAAACAATGATGAATACATTATAGATTATCTTGTAAAGTATAAAACTAAAACAAATCAATTCAAATGTTTAAGTAAATTAGTTAAACTGAGATTTTATAACAAGTTGGGTAGCAGTGATAAATGTTATTTCTCATTCTTTTGCTTCAATAAAATAACAATGTACATAATATAGTAAAAATTACAAATATACAAATAAAGATTAACAAAAAGGTCATAGGATTCTTTTGGCAAAGGTGTATTTGTGGTGTTGTGTGTGTGTGTTTCTGCACACACACCTATCAAAATTTGATTTTTAGTTCTTGAGAATAATTAATCGAGACTAAATTATAAATTTAAAAAGTAAAAATAACTCAATTTCATGGGACTTCATTTTCAAGCCTTTTTAATATGTGGGCAGTGTATATAACTCTAAAAACAAATTAGTTCAGCAGTTAGTGTACACACACACACACACATATACACTTGTTGCTGAAGGTGAAAAGCCATTTCACTAGTTGAAGTAGGATGAGGATTGGCTATAATTGGAATATTTATTCCATATGATATGATTTGATAAAATAAGTCTCAGCTACATTTAATACGCAAAAAATTATATAGCAATTTTTCCTTAATGTTTAATGTGTTTTGAAAAATTTAGTACTTTTGGAAACAAATACTTTTGGTAACAGTTACATGTTAAAGAATCTACATCACCAATCCATACTTAGGCTATTTAGATATGGCTTCCTTCTAGATATTTAGTTGTTTTAGAAGTGAGAATTAAGAATATCTGAAAATAATTTATTGTATTTAAATATAGGGATTGGGGAGAAACATTTTTAGCATTCAGAGTTTCTCATCGATACTCTCATTACATTCATAGGAATTCTCCCTCAAGAATACTTATTAAAAATTGTCTGAAGGAAGACAGGGCCAATAAATACTTCCTTAGAGTATTTATTGAAAAGTGTCTGAAGAAGGAAAAGGAAATATTTTAAAGTAAATATTGTATTACACCACCCACTATCATATATATGTACTCCAAACTTACCAAAGCAGACAATAATGCCCCTTTTGCCATGTTAAACCATAAGAAAAGTTACTGAAGACAAGAAAGAAAATTGTAAATGTTTATAGCATTGTGGTCAGTCATTAAAGATAGTTCCCCTTTTTTTAGAGCCTGGAAAATATTCTTCTGAAAAAAGAATGGTATGATCTGAATTCATTGAGTGATAGACATTTCTTTTGTTAAGTGAGATGAAAGGCTATTAAGAAAACAGGTTTCTCAAAAAGATCAAAGTTAAACTGTATGAAGTTTGAAGACTTACCTTAAAACCAGTTCTTTGTTTAAATTTTTTTTGTTTTCATTACTATCCCTTGGAAAGTCTTACTTCTTACACTCAGAAATGCAGTTGTACATCCTGTGTTTCTTTATCCTGGTTTAAAGAATTTGGCTAAACTTGTCAATTACCTTATAGGATGTTGATCTGTAGCATTGCAATTATTTTTTTCCCTCATATGAATTGCTGTACAACCCAAGCATAGGTCAAAAGAATGATCATTTTTCAGTTTTAAATGAGTAATTAAAAACTGGACTTTACTGGATAGCTGTGCCAGAGAAAGGAACAGCTGGATTGAAATAACATACCATGAAATTGATTAGACTAGATGGAGTTTGGAAGGTTCTGAGAGACTGAGAGAACTTGGAGGGACTGAAAACCTGGGAACCCTGTGAGGTTGAAGAGCAGGTCTTTAGGGGTGACTATAAGAATGACCAAAAAAGAAACAGCAGACAGTTTTTGAAAAGTGGTATTTTTAAATATAACTTTTCAGAAATGGAATAATTTAGAATTAGCTGAAGTGCTTTAGTGTGATCATGAGATTGGTGGATAAAAGGGAACAGAGGAAATCACAGGGTCATAAATTGAGAAATTTAAGAAGCTAAGGAAGTAGGCCATTGTTTGAGTCATATCTGAATGAGTAATAGAGCTGTAGTAGGAATGTTATGAGCTAGAGCTGGAAGTTCTCTGAAAGAGAAGGAATGATTAGGAGGTCATTAGTGACAGTGACGAAGTGGAGTTCAGGCTGTCCTCATTGTCAGTGGAGGAAGATTTTAATATGTCATGCCAGAAGAGTCTGGAAAAAGCACTCAGGAAAAGTAGAACACTGATCCTTTCTTTGAAACCTGAGTCAAATGGCATGAATGTCTCCACTCTGGGAAGCCCTGGGAAAATCAGTGGCCCTAGGAAGGGACCAGGATCCATTTACAGCAAGAAGGTGAAGAGGTGTTCTCAGTTAAATAGTCAAGGTGGGATTTTGTATTTTTAATTATAAAAAACATTTTTCTTACAAGGAAACAAACATTTTAGGGAGCACATTAAAGGTTTAGAAGAAATGAGATTAGGTTGGGGAGAAGGAACTATAGATTAGTTTGAGGATAAACTTTTAGGAGAAGACAAATGACTGGGGAAGTTTGTATTTTGGACCATGGCTAAGATCTGTTGCATTTAGTGTCTGGTAACTGACTGATAAAGAGTAATCTCAGAAATACTCTGATAGGTAGAATGTGGCATAGGTAGGGAGTGGTTTATCATAGGGTAGAGACGTGTATGAATGCTCAGTTGCTAAGTCATATCCAAATCTTTTTGACCCCATGGACTGTAGCCTGCCAGGCTCCTCTGTCCATGGAATTTTCCAGACAAGAATACTAGAGTGAATTGGCATTTCCTATGCCGGGGATCTTCCTGATCCAGGGACTGAACCTATGTCTCTTGCATCTCTGTCACTGGTAATCAAGAGCATAGGTGCTCCAGGCACAGAGGGTAGGTAAAGCCACTCAAGTTACTACATATTCTCTGTGATTTGGGGATACATTCTGGGACCTTGGCTGTCTTGGAACCAATAAAGGAATTAGCAGAAAACCTGATAATCAGCTTCCTACTATTGGCACTGAGGTGAATGAAGCACCTGAGTTCAGAGGGCAGAGATTCTCCTTTGTCAGTTAAGAAATCTGTTTGCAAATGAATGTCACGAGTTTCCAGATTGGCTCTAAGTGCTGCTGGAGATACTTCTAGAAAGATGAACACCAAAAACTCCTTATTTTTCACCTAAAGTGCTCATCGTCTTCATGAGGAGATTTAGAAAAGCCAAGCCACAGTATCCTTAAAGGACAAATTATACTCACATGGTTGGCCCAGAGCTAAAAGAACTAACCTTCAGCTGAACTTACATAGAAAAATAATTGAGAGGAATTATAAACTAAGAAGAGATTCTTTATGAACAACAAAAGCTAAGTGTTCTTTTGTCAAATTTTCAAGTTTATACATATACTTTATACTAAGTATCTAGGGATTCATAGCCATAGAGTGAGAAAAATAAAAGAAATACTTGCTTCCTCAAAGAGATATCTCAATGTACTTACTTATAAATTGAGTGTACATAGTCACGTATATCTGAGGCTTACTCTAGCTCTGAAATGAATGATTCTTTTTGTGGAAGAAAATCAGACACAGTACCATTAACATACATCTTTATTTGAAAATGCCAGGCGTGAAGCTGACAAAAGGGCTGAGGGTCTAATTTGGGGAACTATGGCTGACTAATTTACAGGGCTTCAATAGTAGGAAGCCAGGTAAGATTAGGCTAGTTTTGAGTCTCGTTGGTCAGAGATAGTACTCAGAAGAGGAAGAAATTTGTTTTGCACGTCAACAGCCATTGTTTAGCTCTTTATCAAGGGCAAGAGGAAGGGGGATTTTGAGGCTAAGGTTATGGGCTGTTGGGAGGTAAGGAACAGCCGGAGGGGACAAAGACAACCAAGCACCACAGTGGGTGTTTCTCAGTACTCAGAGTCTCTCATTATTTTCTATTGACATTTTATGTCATTAAATTTAAAAAATAAATCAGCAGCTTCCCAGATGGTGCTAGTAGTATAGAACCTGCCAGCCAGTGCAGGAGACCCAGTCCCTGGGTTAGGAAAATCCCCTGGAGGAAGATATGGCAACAATCCCGTGAACAGAGGAGCCTGGTGGGCTATAGTCCATAGGATCGCAAAGAGTCAGACATGACTGAAGTGACTTAGCATGCACTCATAGCCTCAGGAATACTATACACCAAATGTGAAATTTTGGATTTGAGGCCCATTTGGAATTCAGTTTTCTTTATATTCTGGAAATAAGCCTTTGCTCTTTTGTGTAGTGTAGGTTCAGTGTCTGAGTCAATTATTCATTCACTGATGCATTTTTCATCCATTTACAAATATTTTTTGGAGATGTTCTTTGTGCCAGTCGGTTCTAGGCACTCAGTACACAGTAGAGAGAGAAAGATGTCACATACTTATCTCAGGACTTAAAGAAGTTCAAGTTATTGATGGCTCATTGCAGAAAGAATTTGGTGAGAGACAAATGTTATAAATAAGAAGTAGATTTGTTTAGATAGTCCCAAGAGTGTGGGCCATCAAAGACTGCAAGAGCCGCACAAGAGTATGAAGTTGTGAATTTTAATAGGAGTGGGTAATTTCATAGGCTAATGAGTGGGAGGAGTGTTCCAGATATTTGGGGGCAGGAGTGGGGATTTCCAGGAATTGGGCCACCACCCATTTTTGACCTTAATGGTTGACCTTGGAACTGTCATGGTGCTGTTGATGTATCATTCAGCTTGCTGATATGTTATGATGAGCATAAACTGAGGCTCAGCGTCTAGGAGAAATTTATTTCTTTGCCCTCTTGGACCTATTTGATTCTAATCAGTTTATGTCCTGTGTTACAGGGCTATGTCATTCTTTACAAGGTTGTGCACTGCCCACCTTCCTTCCTGTTTCATAAAAAGCTGTGTTTTTAAACTATTAGTTAATATCCTGTCAAACACAACAACCTAATAATTATCAAGCTATAATAAATAGCCAAGCCTAACAACAATTTATTGATAAATTTCAAGCAAGAAAGGATCTACAAATATGTAATCTGTTTCATGTATCTCTTCTTACCTCAAGGAGAGACTTAAACATTATGGAGTCAATGAAGTTGTTCCCTATGAGCTCAGTGGTGGCCAATTCTTTGTGACCCCATGAGTTGCACTGAAAAAATTGCTTAGTTGCAATATGAGTAGTTGAAACATAAAATTTGTAGTAAACAGACTTTTTTTATACCATAAGATTCCCTTAGTTTTCAAAAAAAATCTAGCATGTTAAATTTTGTTCTTCAATAACAGCTTTGAAAGAAAGTATACACAAAATCTGGGAATTTGAATGAGAGAGTCAATGGACCCTACAACCCTTTCTAAAGGTCTTATTCATCTTAGGAAGAAGGGGAAAAATCTTGTAAAAGACTGAATAGGACTGAAGGAGCTTTAACTTCCATGATGGATGCTCACTGACCTTGGCTGTTTTATAGGGGGTCACATTTTATTTTTGTACAGATAAACTGCTAACCAATATCTGCAAAGAATTGGAAGAAAAAATATTTCTCTGCATTTATCATGCTACTATAACCTTCCTACCAATCCTTGTCCACTGATGTGTTCTTTTTTCAGCTTAGAGCAGGACAGAAGTTCAGTGAAAAATTAATCCTATTTACCATAAGCTAGAGATTTAACATGAGAAGGAAATGGCAACCCACTCCAGTGTTCTTGCCTGGAGAATCCCAGGGAAGGGGGAGCCTGGTGGGCTTCCATCTATGGGGTCACACAGAGTCGGACACGACTGAGGTGACTTAGCAGCAGCAGCAGCAGAGATTTAACACAATGCAGACGCGAGAGACGCCGGCCCCGGCGGCGCAGACGCCAGAGAGAGACGCCGGCCCCGGCGGCGCAGACGCCAGAGAGAGACGCCGGCCCCGGCGGCGCAGACGCCAGAGAGAGACGCCGGCCCCGGCGGCGCAGACGCCAGAGAGAGACGCCGGCCCCGGCGGCGCAGACGCCAGAGAGAGACGCCGGCCCCGGCGGCGCAGGCGCAACCACCCAGGCAAAGAGGCGCAGCCGAGAGGAGCTACCCCACGCCTGAGGCCAGGGCCAGCGGCCGAGAAGAGCTGTCCCACATCCAACAGGTGGTGGCTGCGCGGGCACAGGAGGGCCGAGAGGAGCTACTCCACATTCAAGATCAGGAGGGACAGCCTTGAGGAGATACCCCTAGTCCAAGGTAAGGTACAGCAGCTGCACTTTGCTGGAGCGGCTGTGAAGAGATTTTCCAAGACCAAGGTGAGAGAAACCCAAATAAGACAGTAGGTATTGCGAGGGGGCATCAGAGAGCAGACACACTGAAATCATAATCACAGGAAACTAGTTGATCTGATCACATGGTCCACAGCCGAATGTGGTCCACTGGAGAAGGGAATGGCAAACCACTTCAGTATACTTGCCTTGAGAACCCCATGAACAGTATCAAAGGGCAAAATGATAGGCTACTGAATGAGGAATTCCCCAGGTCGGTAGGTGCCCAGTATGCTACTGGAGATCAGTGGAGAAGTAACTCTAGAAAGAATAAAGGGACAGAGCAAAAGGAAAACCAATACCCAGTTGTGGATGTGACCGATGATAGAAGCAAGGTCCGGTGCTGTAAAGAGCAATATTGCATAGGAACCTGGAATGTGAGGTCCATGAATCAAGGCAAATTGGAAGTGGTCCAACAGGAAATGGCGAGTGAACATAGACATTCTAGGAATCAGTGAATTAAAATGGACTGGAATGGGTGAATTTAACTCAGATGACCATTATATCTACTACTGTGGGCAGGAATCCCTTAGAAAAAATGGAGTAGCCATCATGGTCAACAAAAGAGTCCAAAATGCAGTACTTAGATGCAATCTTAAAAACGACAGAATGATTTCTGTTCGTTTCCAAGGCAAACCATTCAATATTACAGTAATCCAGGCCTATGCCCGAACCAGTAATGCTGAAGAAGCCGAAGTTCTATGAAGACCTACAAGACCTCTTAGAACTAACACCCAAAAAAGATGTCCTTCTCATTATAGGGGACTGGAATGCAAAAGTAGGAAGTCAAGAAACACCTGGAATAACAGGCAAATTTGGCCTTGAGCACGGAATGAAGCAGGGCAAAGGCTGAAAGAGTTTTGCCAAGAGAACGCTCTGGTCATAGCAAACACCCTCTTCCAACAACACAAGCAAAGACTCTACACATGGACATCACCAGGTGGTCAACACCGAAATCAGATTGATTATATTCTTTGCAGCCAAAGATGGAGAAGCTGTATACAGTTAGCAAAAACAAGACCAGGAGCTGACTGTGGCTCAGATCATGAACTTCTTATTGCGAAATTCAGACTTAAATTGAAGAAAGTAGGGAAAACCCCTAGACCATTCAGATATGACCTAAATCAAATCCCTTATGATTATACAGTGGAAGTGAGGAATAGATTTAAGGGACTAGATCTGATAGATAGAGTGCCTGATGAACTCTGGATGGAGGTTCATGACACTGTAAAGGAGACAGGGACCAAGACCATCCCCATGGTAAAGAAATGCAAAAAAGCAAAATAGCTGTCTGAGGAGGCCTTACAAATAGCTGTGAAAAGAAAAGAAGCGAAAAGCAAAGGAGAAAAGGAAAGATATAAACATCTGAATGCAGAGTTCTAAAGAATAGCAAGGAGAGATAAGAAAGCCTTCTTCAGTGATCAATGCAAAGAAATAGAGGAAAACAACAGAATAGGAAAAACAAGAGATCTTTTCAAGAAAATTAGAGATTCTAAGGGAACATTTCATGCAAAGATGGGCTAGATAAAGGACAGATGGTAAGGGCCTAACAGAAGCAGAAGATATTAAGAAGAGGTGGCAAGAATACACAGAAGAACTGTACAAAAAAGATCTTCACAACCAAGATAGTCATGATAATGTGATCACTGACCTAGACCCAGACATCTTGGAATGTGAAGTCAAGTGGGCATTAGAAAGCATCACTACGAACAAAGCTAGTGGTGGTGATGGAACTCCAGTTGAGCTAATTCAAATCTTGAAAAATGATGCTGCGAAAGTGCTGCACTCAATATGCCAGCAAATTTGGAAAACTCAGCAGTGGCCACAGGACTGGAAAAGGTCAGTCTTCATTCCAATCCCAAAGAAAGTGAATGCCAAAGAATGCTCAAACTACCACACAATTGCACTCATCTCACACGCTAGCAAAGTGATTCTCAAAATTCTCCAAGCCAGGCTTCACCAATATGTGAACCGTGAACTCCCAGATGTTCAAGCAGTTTTTAGAAAAGGCAGAGGCACCAGAGATCAAATTGCCAACATCCGCTGGATCATGAAGAAAGCAAGAGAGTTCCAGAAGAGCATCTATTTCTGCTTCATTGACTATGCCAAAGCCTTTGACTATGTGGATCACAATAAACTGTGGAAAATTCTGAAAGAGATGGGAATCCCAGACCACCTGACCTGCCTCTTGAGAAACCTGTATGCAGGTCAGGAAGCAACAGTCAGAACTGGACATGGTACAACAGACTGGTTCCAAATAGGAAAAGGAGTACGTCAAGGCTGTCTATTGTCACCTTGCTTATTTAACTTATATGCAGAGTACATCATGAGGAATGCTGGGCTGGAAGAAGCACAAGCTGGAATCAAGATTGCTGGAAGAAATATCAATAATCTCAGATATGCAGATGACACTACCCTTATGGCAGAAAGTGAAGAGGAACTCAAAAGCCTCTTGATGAAAGTGAAAGAGGAGAGTGAAAAGGTTGCCTGAAGCTCAACATTCAGAAAACAAAGATCATGGCATCTGGTCCCATCCCTTCATGGGAAATAGATGGAAAAACAGTGGAAACAGACTTTATTTTTTGGGGCTCCAAAATCACTGCAGATGCTGATTGCAGCCATGAAATTAAAAGACGCTTACTCCTTGGAAGGAAAGTTATGACCAACCTTGATAATATATTAAAAGCAGAGACATTACTTTGCCAACAAAGGTCCATCTAGTCAAGGCTATGGTTTTTCCCGTGGTCATGTATGGATGTGAGAGTTGGACTGTGAAGAAAGCTGATGGCCGAGGAATTGATGCTTTTGAACTGTGGTGCTGGAGAAGACTCTTGAGAGTCCCTTGGACTGCAAGGAGATCCAACCAGTCCATTCTAAGGGAGATCAATCCTGGGCGTTCATTGGAAGGACTGATGCTAAAGCTGAAACTGCAATACTTTGGCCACCTCATGCGACGAGTTGACTCACTGGAAAAGACTCTGATGCTGGGAAAGGTTGGGGGCTGGAGGAGAAGGGGACGACAGAGAATTAGATGGCTGGATGGCATCACTGACTCTGTGGACATGAGTTTGAGTGAACTCTGGAAGTTGGTGATGGACAGGGAGGCCTGGCGTGCTGTGATTCATGGGGTCGCGGAGAGTCGGACACGATTGAGTGACTGAACTGAACTGAACTGAACTGGAAATCTTAACTCATTCTTGAACCTAAGAGAAAAGGGATTTACAACATGTTTAACACATCGTTTATATGTTTTATATCAAACTGCTTATAGTGAAAATAAAAATTATACTGAATATTGAATCATTTGTATCCTATTAGCACTAAAACATTCCATAGTGGCGTTTCCTATGTTCAGTGTCTTCCTTTTTTTCTCCTTACTCCCTTCCCCTTTTAACTAATTGAATATAATGATTCTACCCCCTCCACTACCCCATGGATGACTTTGGTTCCAAAATTTATTTTCCTAATAGAGAGATGTACAAACAAAGGGTACTTTCAGGTAACCAATAAGATTTTCACTTGGGAAGATACAAACTCGGTCACCCTCTGAAAGCATTTCTTAGGGCCTGCAGAAAAAAGGTAAAGAGATTTGCATTAAACTGTGCACAGCAGTCTCTAAAATCTACCGATCTTAATGGAGTGGGTAAATAATTTGGTCCCCAACATAATTTTGATGGGAAAAGTTTGGCTCCATTTTGTTTTCAGGGACCAGCATTAGCAATGCCAGGAGCTATAAGAATAATTATATAATGTTAAAGACACAATTTGTCTTCTGATTAACTGCCAGTTGAATTCTATTACTCTTTATTAACTCTCAGAGCCAGATTAGACCCGACCTCAATGTATTTCCCTTGTGCATCTGTACAATGATTTTTCAGTGCTTGGCATTTCTTGGGTTTTCAGTTATATGGTGGTAGTAGTCCTTTCATGCAAATTTTTTTTTTTTTTCCTAAGAAGATATAAGCATATATATACATGTAAGCTTATATATAATGCCATAACATTATATAAACTTTCTCCTCTTTATGTCTCCTGCATTAGCTGGAAGGTTCTGTACCACTAGTGCCACTTAGAAAGCACATAAACCTTACTTGTATTTAAAATGATATAAAGGTTGAAAGACATTGAATTTCTGTTTGTTTCTGCTTGTTATACACTTCTATTTTCTTGATCTTATATTCAAGTTAATCTCTTTATGATAGTTTGCTAGTTCTATTATTATGTTGACTGTATAAAATTGATTTTTTACTCAAAACTAGGATAAGGCTTAAAATTAATTTGACAAATAATTCTTTAAGAATATATGATTTATGATACCAATAATTATAATTCCTGGTGCCTTCATTAGTACTTTTTGTATAATTTTACATAATACACATCCATTGCTTCTGTTTTTCTGTGTAGCGTAAGAATGACAGAGGCAAGAAGCAATGAGAAATGAGATGGGTAGTAACTTATTTCTTATCATCTTAGAATAAAAGAGCTGTTGATTTCTCTTGTTTATGATGTATTTTTCACATTATTTTGAAGTAATATTACTTACTAATTTATCAGTTCAATACAATTAACATTTATTGACCATACACTGAGTGCCATGTTACTTGTATTATAAGGAATGGCAAGTTCAGAAGTTCATGATCCATTCAGCAATTCTACTTCTGAGTATACAGTATATTTAGTATACTTATATAGTATATTTCTTTTCAAAGTAGATGAAAACAGGGTCTCCAAGTGATATCTGCACTCCCATGTTCATTGTAACATTATTCATGATAGCCAAGATATGGAAACAACCTATGCGTCCATCCATGGGTGAATGAATAAATAAATAAAATATGACATTGGCACACACATCCCTCCCCTCCCCCCAACACAAAGGAATATTATTCAGCAGGAGAAAGAAGAAAATTCTGTTATTTGTGACAACTTGGATGGACTTTGAGGGCATTATGCTAAGTGAAATGGCAGATGATAGACAAATATTCTGTGATATCACTTATAAAAAGAATCTATAAAAAGCCAAATTCTAAACGCAGAAAAGAATGGTAGTTACCAGCATCTGGGGGGAGGGGGTAGAAATTGTGAAATATTAATCAAAAAGCATAAGCTTCCAGTTATGAGATGAATAAGTTCTATGGATCTAATCTATATCATGGTAATTATTGTTAATAATGCTATATTCTATACTTGAAACTTTCTAAGAGAATAGATCTTAAATTTTCTCACTGCAAAAAAGAATGGTAATTATGTGATGTGATGAAGATGTTAGACAATGTATAATATATGTATATTTATAATATATGTATATCAAATCACATTGTATACCATAAACTTATACAGTGTGTTATGTCAATTATATCTCAGCAAAGCTGGGGAAAAAATTTCATGAACCAGTGGGGGATAGAAACTGAAACATAAGTGTTCTGATTTAACATAGATATATCTCAGTGATGAGGAGAAACATAAAACTATATGAAAGTACTCTGTAGGAAAAACTGAATTTTGCCTGTCAAGATTCTTGGAAGGATTCACAAAGAAAGGGAGGTTCAAATTGCTCCATATTTTTCACCCAGCTTGCCATGTTCTTCTTCAGATTAAAGGGTTTCCCGGGTAGCTCAACCTGTAAAAAAAAATTCTCCTGCAATGCAAGAGAACCCGGTTCGATTCCTGGGTCAGGAAGATCCCCTGGCGAAGGGATAGGCTACCCACTCCACTATTCTTGGGCTTGCCTGGTGGCTAAGATGGTAAAGAATCCACCTAAGAGATCCCACTGTTAGTCATGGGTGATTTGTCCTTTCAGTAAACACATGTGTTTTCTAGAGTCCAGTGACACACTTCTAAGAATGGCGTAGTATGAAATCTCAGATTCCTAGGAAAGATGATAATTAACTAAATTCAGTACTTCTCTAGGACCTAGACCAATAAAATAACCCTGACATAGTTGAACTGTCAGTAAGAAAGGAGTTGGAGACAAAATTCTATTTAGGAAAAAAATGCAGAGGATGAAGAAACCATTCCTCAGAGCTGACTTGCTTATGGAAGGTTTATTCCATTCCATAACATAAAGGGACCTAAAATCTCTCTGCCATTTGCCCTCAAAAGACATAATTAATTCATCCTTGTGTTACAAGAGTGATTTACCTTTGATAGATTAAGTTGCAGGATATTATCCCCAAGCAGAACCTATAGCCCAAGGTAAAGAAGTTCAGAAGAGCCTGGCCAGCTAACACATGTAGATCAATATTGTCCGACAGGGGATTCATGTTAGAATAATGTATTGGAAGAATGGTGGATGGGGCAATATTATGGAAGCATTTAAAGAAACATATGCTTTATGCAATAGATAAAGACTTGAGTGTTTATTTAAGGCCTTTGGAGCAATGGAAGTTGAGGCACAGAGAGCATACATATTGTTTTGCCTGGGAACATCCAACATTATGCATGTGGTACTGATGTAATTACTAATAATGGCCTCTTCCATTCTCAGAAGTATTTTGGTTTGGAGGATTAATTTTATGGTCAGTCTAGTTAGAATACTTCTCCTTGGGAGGCTGTTCATTTCTTTACATTTGCCTGTGGGTCATTTATTTTAAAGTGTTTGTAGCTAGTTTTCTATATAAAATTACGCAAGCTAGGATTAATATGAATAGAGATATTTCTGAAGTTTGTGCTGTTAGTTTGGTTCCAACTGCTTTGATGTATTTACTGAAAATGCTTAATTTCAAAGCACACACTGGCTTGTAGACTGTTTCTCAGAATAATAATTAGTCAAATTTGGAGAATAAATGGCCTCATTAGTTACTCCTTTAAGTATTTGCAATACAAATATCTATTTGTATTATAGATTTTTTCTGCTGCTAATAAATTTGTAGTTGATAAAAGAGAGATGTATGCTTGTTAACAGCATTTTCTGCCCTTAAATAAATACACTGAAGTGTTGGTGGCCCGAGGCTGAATGGAAATAGCCTTCAATGTCACATGGATTACAAAGAATGTAGTACAGTTTCTTTTCTCACCATGTAACTTCCTAGTGTAGTCAGAGGCATTCTTTTGTTATGCAAATGCCCTATTTAAAGACAACATGTATACAAAGGAAAGTGGTAGAAGGTCATTTCTAAGACTGGACAGATGGATGAAAAATTCCACAGAGTGCTTTGCCATGCACCTGGCATTATATGAATGACAGCCGATGATTAGAATCACAAAGAACTTACATTATCACAGGTGACAGTATGACTAATTGAAGAGGTTGCTTATTATAGAATTGGTCAGTTTCCGTTTAGCTATGCTTAGGATCCAAGGGCTGCAAAAAATGAATACACAGCACACAGTGTTTTCTTAGGGGAACTAAATGAAGGTGGGAGGAAGTCTTGCTGAGGGTGTAACAACTCACAGCAGGCTGAAGATGATTGCTGCTGAGAAGATGCTCAGAGCGTTGTTTCTAAGTTGCAGAGGAAATAAGAGATAACGGACCCTTAAGATATATTTTTATGTCATTTTTCTAACAACACTCGACCGCAGCATTTTTTGAAAGTACAAAAAAATATCCCATGAATTTGGACTTCATTATGATATGTATCATGGTTTTCTAGATAATAACATGCCATCAGGCATCTTGGCTGAATATTTTAGAAAGTCAACAGTGCAGCATGTAAGTATCTGTCCCTCAATCAGAGTAGTCTGAGATGTCACATCTTTCAGAAGGGGTTTGCCAAAGGCTTCCCCAGGATGCAGTCACTGCTGCCTTCCCTCCCCTTTATACTTTATTGAATCTATTAGGAGACAAACACGTCTCTCAGTCATCAGACTTCTTGCTGACAACAGCTGTCAGTCTGTCACTCTACTTCAGAGGGAGATACTGTAGGGTGTCATTTGGCAGGATTAGAAAGAAAGCTGGAAGAAACATATCTAAGGTAATTATTCTCACAAAAGAAATGGTGGTACAGCTATTATTATTTGAAAATAAATTCAAGAACTACCCAGGAAGTAAAGACTAGGATGATTCTGTCATAAATACTAATCACTGGTATTAGAAACCATGATGGATTCTCAAATATAGTCAAGAAAGTTAAAAAAAAAAAAAGTGGTTTGGGTCAATAATTGAACAGATATCCTGTTTCAAAATCCATTTATATTTAAAGACCAACATTCTCTTATCAAGTTGGTAAGGCTAGAATATTAAATATTCGTGTGTGAAATGCTTTAGAAAAGTAATTGACTTCAGGAAAACTTTGAAAATTAATCTTATATAGTAATTTAAAGCTTGCTAAGTAATAGATATGTCCAAGAGTGATGATTTTTAAAACAGCATTTTCAGAGATTCCTGTTGCTGGTACTTTTTATTGGCTCATCTTCTATTTATTCAGTAAATAATAAAATCAATCTCGATATAGGGTGTCTTATCATATTACCTATAAATAAGAAAGAAATTACTTTTAAAATGTATGTAATTGAATTTCTAACTTTTGCAACTGACATTCCATAAAACCAAACCATCCTATAACCAGATAGCTTTAATGCCAAGACACACACAGATATTTTAAACTATTGTGTTTAATTCTTGCTGTTTACCTGTGTTTTGTTTTACTTTTTATGAATCTGGTTTAGACAGATGAAATAAATAGATTAAGAAATATTAATTTTTCACATATGACAAAACAGTTCCTCCTGTATGAATCATGAAGGGGAGAGTGGATTGTAGGTATTTCTCCCTTTATTCTCATGGTTAAGATTTTTTAATTTTCTAGTTTTTTTTTTCTTATTTTTCATGATAATATAAAAATCACCCATGACCCTCAACAAGTAAATAATGTAAATTAATGAAAATGAAACCAAAACATACTGTGAAATGTGACTTTTTTGAAATAACCTTAAGACGGTATTTCTCATGGAACTATTCCTAGTATTTATGGCTTGATTATGATTTGAATATTTGTTATTAATACTATATTTACCTCAAAATAGATAAAGTATCGCTATTAGATATATTTACTATATTTACCTCAAAATAGATAAAATATCGCTAATATCGCTATAAATCTCATCTTATAATTCTAATTATTTCCAAAATCAGAAAGTAATGCCTAAACTGCATCAAATTACACATTTATGCTTTTTTTTTTAACCACAAGTGACTATTAATTTGATCTAATTTATGAAAGAATATGTCTCTGAAGTTTTATATACTTTTCTTTATGGGTGTATCTCCATATGTATGGATATCTATATGAGTATTTTTTGTGTGTCTATATCTCCTTTTAATCTGTTGATTTTTGTTGTTGTTAAGAAGCTTCCTACAAGATGATAGTTATAATGATGATAGTAAATAGTTTTTAACTTCACATGAGACTTGAGATTCCCTTATTTGCTGTATGTTATAGCTCCTTATTAAAACAGTACCTGTCAAAAGAAATGCATTCATTTATTTCTGGGGAAATCCAAAGTTGCCCACTTGTCCTCAAAGTTCTGCCTTAAAGACATTCTTCAAAATCAATTTCATTCATATTATCTTTAAAATACATTTCAACAAGGAATGATTTTAATTGAAGAATAAAAATAAATAAAATTACCCCCTCAAAAAGCTCTAAATGAGTAAATCAGAAGTCAAAATCACAGGGAAAGTGACACAAAGTTGCTTTTTAAAAGACCCCAGCTAATTCTAATATAAACTAGTATTTTGGAACTACTGTTCTAAAGAATGTTGCTTTTTTGTTTAATGTAAACTTCACATCAAATATGTAGCTAATACATTCAGAAATGTAATTTTATACTCATATCTCCATTTCATCTTTTTATTTTCCCTTCTGGTTTCTAGTTTTTCCTTGTATTCTATCTTAATAATAGCTGGATTTTTGGTTTTGCATTTTTATAACTATTTTTCTAAAGTTACTTTTCTGAAAGAAATTTTCTAAGTAAATTTGTCTAAGTTCCTATATATACTCATTTTTTTTTTTTTTTTAAAATGTGTTTTACTGAAGGAGAGTTGATTTACAATGTTGTGTTAGTTTCTACTATACAGTAAAGTGATTGAGTTATACACACGCATACACACACACATACATACATACATATATATATGTGGGGGCTTCCCAGGTGGCACTAGTGGTAAAGACCCTACCTGTCAATACAGTAGATATAAGAGACACAGGTTCTATCCCTGAGTCAAGAAGATACCCTGGAGGAGGGTATGGCAACACACTCCAGTATTGTTACCTGGAAAATTCCGTGGAGCCTGGTGGGCTACAGTTCATAGGTTACAGATTCAGATAAAACTAAAGCAACTTAACATGCACACAGCCAAAAAAAAAAGAAAAGGCCTTTGGTGAAAAGGCATTTCTTTAAGGGCTTCCCAAGTGGCACTCATGGTAAATAACCTTCCTGTCAATGAATGAGACATGAGACATGGTTTCTAACCCTGGGTCAGGAAGATCCCTGGAGGAGGACATGGCAACCCACTCCAGTATTCTTGCCTGGAAAATCCCACTGCCAGAGGACCCTGCCAGGCTATAGTCCATAATGTTGTATAGAGTCAGACAAGACTGAAATGACTTAGCATGCATTCATATATATGTAGAATTGTTTCATTTCTTATGGTTGAGTAGTATTACCTTCAGAGAAGGCAATGGCACCCCACTCCAGTACTCTTACCTGGAGAATCCCATGGACGGAGGAGCCTGGTAGGCTACAGTCCATGGGGTCGCTAAGAGTCGGACACAACTGAGCGACTTCTCTTTCACTTTTCACTTTCATGCACTGGAGAAGGAAATGGCAACCCTCTCCAGTATTCTTGCCTGGAGAACCCCAGGGACAGAGGAGCCTGTTGGGCTGCTCTCTATGGGGTCACACAGAGTCGGACATGACTGAAGTGAGTTAGCAGCAGCAGCAGCAGCAGCAGTATTACCTTATATAAATATACCACATCTTCTTTATCTGTTTATCAGCTGATGGACACTTAGGTTACTTCCATGTCTTGGCTATTGTAAACAGTCCCTCTATGAGCATTTCAGTGCATGTATCTTTTCAAATTATAGTTTGTCCAGATATACCTTCAGGAATGAGATTGCTGGATCATATGGCAACTATATTTTTTTGTTTTCTGAGAGACATCTGTACCGTTTCCATAATGGCTGGACTAATTTGCATTCCCACCAACAGAGGAAGAGGTTTTCCTTTTTCTCCATATCGTCTACGACATTTGCTATTTGTAGATTTTTTGATGATGGCTATTTGGACCACTGTGAAATGGTACCTTATTGTGGTTTTGATTTGAATTTCTCTAATAATTAGCAATGATGAGCCTCTTTCCATATATATACAGGCATTCATTTTTAGAGAGACATCTTTCATTCATTATTTTTCTTTCCCTAGCCTCTAGCTAGAAACTACCTCTAGTTATTTCATGGCTCTGTCTTTGGGTATATACTTGCCAATTGGGCTGGAGACGTGACACAGGTGCTCACAGTATCCTTAAATTGAAGCTACAGGTGAATTTCCTCTAATCCTTTAGTCCAGGTACCCACCGCTGGTCTAGATCATCTGGGTGTTGATATGAACAACCTCAGCTAATTCCTGACATTGGACAATAGAAATGTTAGTTACTCAGTCATGTCCGACTCTTGCAACCCCATTGACCTAACCCTAACCCTAACCCTCCAGGCTCCTCTGTCCATGGAATTCTCCAGGCAGGATTACTGGAGTGGGAGCCTTCTCGAGGAGATCTTCCTGACTCAGGAATTGAACCCAGGTCTCCTATATTGCAGGTGTATTCTTTACTGTCTGTGCCACCAGAGGTGGCATATAATAGAAGGTCTCACATGTATTTGTAATGATCTAGATCATTTATTTGAAGTTGAATTTTATGGGATGCTTTGGAATTGAGAAGGTATACTTCTATTAACATCTTACAAAATACCTATCTAGCAAGACCAATAATACGCTTGTGAAATTTGAAGTGTATTTTATGGCACAAAATATTAGCGGTATCAAGATGTGAGTCAATCATAAGCTTTCACGCTAACATTTTGCCCAAGAAGTTGACTTAACAAGTTGGAAAACAAACCATGAAATAGTGTAGTATATAAGTAATTCTTATTATAACAAATTATTATTTTTTATTTTAGAGGTCTATTTTAGAAGTAATTTTTACAATGAGATGATGGCTGTTACCTGTTTACCTTAGCAAAGGGTTAGGATAATTATATTTAATACTTTATATATGAATGCAACTGATCATTTTTCAAATCTTTAATTACTTGACAGTACTAATATCTAAAAAAGATTTGAATTTTATTTTTCACATTCTTTAGTACCTTTGATCATGTTATTCACTCGATGAGTAGTTGATAACATATCATGGGGTAATGTTGAAGTTAGGATTGCAAAACAATCTAGAATAAGAAATCTGCTGCATGTTTGATGGCAAGCATGAAGAAAGTGTTTGAAAATGTGGTGGGAAAGATTATATTCACTTTTCATCTGGTGGAAGATTTTCTTATTTCTTCCTTGACAAATAATCTGTTCTTTAATGATTATGACACTAGGATGTTTTTAAGTTCCCCTTTAAGAGTGAGCTTCATAAAAAGTGATTCTGTCTTAGGGGAAAAATATGAAAATATGTATTTTCGTATACATATATATTTCAGAATGAGAAGCAGAAAGAGAGGTTGTCAGAGAAACAATATATGAGCTGAACATGACTTTCAAATAGAACTTTGCAGGAATACTAAGTGTACAGTAAGAAGGGAGATGCTACTAGCCATATTTCAGTTCAAATGACAGTATTAAAATAGAACTCTGATAATGCAATCTATTTTTTGGGAAAATATTCTTTTGTGTTTTTTTTTCCTAAAAAAAAATATATATGTATATATATAGACTGAAGAGTTGGATTTCACAGGGAGGCCATTTAACAAATGGGCAAAGGAAAACACATATATCTGTCGATTGGTTTTGTCAGTTCTAAACCTTAAAAAGGATTCAGACATCTTAAGTTACAAAATTCACTTTTTATAATTTCAAAAGGAAAAATTACTAGGAATACACACTCTGTTAACAGATCTAGCATTAAAACTTTCCTTCAAAGTTGCTATAACCTAAAAGTAGATCTTTGAACTGAGGTTAACTGCTCTTCTTGCCTGCAGAAATGCATCAGATCATTTTCATGAGAAATGATTCTAAGTGTTTATCTAGAAATCTGCTAAGCCCAGATGTTTACAAGTATTAGATAGAAGTTCTTCTAAGTTACTTCCAGTCATTTGAGGGAAGAAACTGTTGTGAAGAAATTTATTCTCAGTACTCGACTTGATATAAATTAGGTTATGACAGTTTTATGGGCCTCTATGTACCCTGTATTCTTTGTAGACATTTTATCACTATAGCTTCATGGAGCAGGTAGTGATGTGGGAACTTGTAATCTTCTGGCTGAAAAAAGAGTAAAAATAGTGAATGAAATCAAATGCCTTTAGAATTATGGACAGAGGTTCATGACATTGTACAGAAGGCAGTGATCAAGATCATCCCCAAGAAAAAGAAATGCAGAAAGGCACAGTGGTTGTCTGAGGAGGCCTTACAAATAGCTGAGAAAAGAAGAAAAGCAAAAGGCAAAGGAGAAAAGGAAAGTTATACCCATTTGAATTCAGAGTTCCGAAGAATGGCAAGGAGAGATAAGAAAGCCTTCCTCAGTGATCAGTGCAAAGAAATAGAGGAAAACAATAGAATGGGAAAGACTGCTGCTGCTGCTAAGTCACTTCAGTCGTGTCCGACTCTGTGTGACCCCATAGATGGAAGCCCACCAGGCTCCCCCATCCCTGGGATTCTCCAGGCAAGAACACTGGAGTGGGTTGCCATTTCCTTCTCCAATGTGTGAAAGTGAAAAGGGAAAGTGAAGTCGCTCAGTCGTGCTTAGCGACCCCACGGACTGCAGCCTACCGGGCTCCTCCATCCATGGGATTTTCTAGGCAATAGTACTGGAGTGGCTTGCCATTGCCTTCTCTGTGGGAAAGACTAGAGATCTCTTTAAGAAAATTAGAGATACCAAGGGAACATTTCATGCAAAGATGGGCACAATAAAGGACAGAAATGGTTTGGACCTAACAGGGGCAGAAAATATTAGGAAGAGGTGGCAAGAATACACAGAAGAACTATACAAAAAATATCTTCATGTCCCAGATAACCATGATGGTGTGATCATTCACCTAGAGCCAGACATTCTTGAATGCGAAGTCAAGTTGGCCTTAGGAAGCATCACTACTAACAAACCTAAGGGAGGTGGTGGAATTCCAGTTGAGCTATTTCACATCCTAAAAGATGATGCTGTGAAAGTGCTGCACTCAATATGCCAGCAAATTTGGAAATCTCAGCAGTGGCCACAGGACCAGAAAAGGTCAGTTTTCACTCCAGTCCCAAAGAAAGGCAATGGAAAGATGTTCAATCTACCACACAATGGCACTCATCTCACATGCTAGCAAAGTAACACTCAAAATTCTGCAAGCCAGGGTTCAACAGTATGTGAACTGTGAACTTCCAGATGTTGCAGCTGGATTTAGAAAAGGCAGAGGAACCAGAGATCAAATTGTCAAAATCCAATGGATCATAGAAAAAAACAAAAGAGCTCCAGATAAACATCTATTTCTGCTTTATAGACTAGTCCAAACATTTGACTGTGTGGATCACAATAGACTGTGGAAAATTCTTAAAAGAGATGGGACTACCAGATCACCTTACCTGTCTCCTACGAAATGTGTATGCAGGTCAAGAAGCAGCAGTTAGAACTGGACATGAAACAAGAGACTGGTTCCAAACCGGGAAAGGAGTGGGTCTGGTCACCTTGCTTATTTAACTTATATGTAGAGTACATCATGCCAAATGCTGGGCTGGATGAAGCACAAGCTGGAATCAAGATTGCCAGGAGAAATATCAATAACTTCAGATATGCAGATTGCACCACCCTTATATCAGAAAATGAAGAAGAACTAAAGAGCCTCTTGATGAAAGTGAATGAAGGGAGTGAAAAAGTTGGCTTAAAATTCAACATTCAGAAAACTAAGATTGTGACATCCAGTCCCATCAGTTCACTTCAGTTCATTTCAATCTCTCAGTTGTGTTGACTCTTTGCAACCCCATGGACTCTAGCACGCCAGGCCTCCTTGTCCATCACCAACTCCTGGAGCTTACTCAAACTCATGCCCATTGAGTCAGGGATGTCATCCCATCTCATCCTCTCTCATCCTCTTCTCCTCCCACCTTCAATCTTTCCCATCATCAGGGTCTTTTCAAATGATTCAACTCTTCATATCAGGTGGCAAATGTGTTGGAGTTTCAGCTTAAACATCAGTCCTTCCAATGAATATTCAGGAATGATTTCCTAAGGCAAATAGATGGGGAAACAATGGAAACAGTGACAGACCTTATTTTGGGGGGCTCCAAAAACACTGCAGATGGTGACTGCAGTGATGAAATTAAAAGACTCTTGCTCCTTTGAAGAAAAGCTATGGCCAATCTACATAGCATTTTGAAAAGTAGTGACATTATTTTATTGACAAAGGTCTGTCTAGTCAAAGCTATAGTTTTTCCAGTAGTCATGTATGTATGTGAGAGTTGGAGCATTAAGAAAGTTGAATGCCAAAGAATTCATGCTTTTGAACTGTGATGTTGAAGACTCTTGATCCCCTTGGACAGCAAAGAGATCAAACCAGTCAATCTTTAAGGAAATCAGTCCTGAATATTCATTTGAAGGACTGATGCTGAAGCTGAAACTCCAATACTTTGGCCACCTGGTGCCAAGAACTGACTCATTGGAAAAGACCCTGATGCTGGGAAAGATTGAATGCAGCGGGAGAAGGGGAACTAAGATTCACTATAAGGCCTTACTTTATACACTATAAGGCCCTACTTTATACCAGTGAGAAAACATAGTAAGAAAAAACAAATTAAACCAAAATTTATGATCTTGTGAAGATTAATGTTGGAATGACTGCACCAACCCCAATTACTTTTTACCTATATACCCAGTATTTCTGTTCTCCGAGACTATGCACATGAAGTTTCACTGGGTTTATTGGCCTAGCACTGCCCGCCTTTCCAATTGAATGACTCTTTCTTATTCTCATGGCTCAGCTCATATGACCTTTAGGGGACTCCTCTTTTTATGACTCACTGCACCTTCTCCTGACTGGAGAAACCATAATCTTTTTCTGCTCCCGGGGTCCCCTACCCAGTACTGTGAGCAGTGTGAAGGCAGAGATCTTGCTTACTCACCTTTCTATCTTGAATATCAAACTCAGTACCAGGCACATAATTGATGCCCATATAGTGGCCCCAGAAGGAGAGAGTGAATACATGCACAGAGGATGCTTCTCTGGCATGTACTCTCAGGGTGAGACACCATCCCAGTCTTCACAGGTCAGAAAGGAGCTTGCAACTATTGAGGGAAACTCAAAGCACACATCACACTTCTACAGTGACATCAGTCTTTCTGTGCCAGGCTTTCTTTTTTTAAGTTCACTTTGAAGCTTTGGGTTTATGTTTTCCCAATTTTAATGGGAAGAGAAGGAGAGCATATGTTGGTTCCAGTTGCCTTGGTAGAATTGTATCCAGAGGCAAGACGGGCAATGTTAGACAAGCACATCTTTTCTCTCATCTTTCAAGTGTATAGTTAAGTGATTTCACCTTTTTGTGTTAGAAATTTTAGAAGGGCAGACACTTTTTGCCTTGCAGTGGTTGGGATCAATTCAAAACCAATCATTTATAACATAGAAGCATGGGCATGTTAGAAATGGCATTCGTTTTCTATTTCTTTACTTTATGACCCTAGACATAGTCAGACATTCAATACATTGTATCATTGGTCCTTTTGAATAGAAGTGAATTAAATTAATCACATGTCCTTCCCCCCACCTTGTAGAAACTGCATCAGAAATATATATTTGAGTATGTATGTGTGAGTGTGAATCAAGGAAAAGTGAGTGAAAGCAAGGGAGGGGGAAAGAGAGCTTTCTTACTTTTTTCTAATAGAGAAACCTGGCTACCAAAAAAGATCAAATGGGTGGTCAGAACCTTTAAAAGCTCTGTAGACTTGAATGCCCTCCATAATGACCTGTCCTCAGGGATGACTGGAAGATGGAAAACTAAAAGTAGAATTTTTGAAATCTAAAAAAAGACATGACTTTTGTTCATTGAAATAGTGAGTTGCAACCAGATTTGCCATGGCTATCAAGGGCCCCCTGTCAAATAGAGACTTGAAGTCCATATGCCACTGAGATTCTCTCCTCACCTGCTGTACTGTTTGGAGTCTGTACTGTGTTGAATGTCTATTGGAAAGCCATATAGCAGTGTATATGGCTTGGCATGTAAATCTTTTTTTTTTTTTTCCTAAGACTTATAGGCTATGGATCCTGCAGTTGTGAGACAATACTCTCCATCTTTAATTTCACAAACACATCCCCCAAGAAAGATTGTACAAATGTGGAGGGGGAAAGAGGCAAAGGATATGGGCATGTCACAGATGAGATGAGAATGTTACCAGTGCTGTTTCTGGGGTCTTAAATATCACTAACATCACCACTCTAGCCACGGTCTTAGGTGTAGACATTGGACAGTGTGAGAGAAAGCAACCAAACCCAGTGAAAAGCCATTTTAATAATGGAGCAAAATAATGTTGAGAGACTCAGGGATGGCTGATGCCACTTAAATGTTCAGAGTAGGAGATATTGAACAGAAGGACCTAGTATAGCATTTCATTTAACTGTTAGGAAGAAATCGAAGAAAACCACTATGAGTATTTATATTCTGTAAGTTAAGCTACACAAGAGTCATATAAGTGTACCCTATTTATTTAAATGCTTCAGCACTTTTTAAATTTTTTATTTATTAAATATAGAACATATATTTTTATTTGTTTGCCATTGTTGTTGATAGCTCAGTTGAAAATATGGTTGTAACAGATGTAGCCAACTCTAATTAGCTATTTAATTTTGGTAAACTCTGAGGTTCTACCTTTCTGAACCTCAGTTGTACTAAAGATTGAATGAGATTTTTTTAAACACTCAATTGTATGATAGACATAGAATAAGTGCTTAATAAAGAGTTAATTATAAAAAATAAAATTATCTGATAAATCTTTAAGCAAAAGATATTGAGCACTATAGTGCACTATCATCACTATTATAATAATCTACATAGACCTTGTCACAACTCCTACAAATTCCAGTACTCAAAGGCTGGAGTGGGTTGCCATTTCCTTCTCCAGGGGATCTTCCAGACCTAGGGATCAAACCTGTATTTCCTTCTTGTCAGCCAGATCCTTTACCACCTTGCCGTCTAGGAAGCCAATTAAGAGCACACTGGTATCCAAAATTAAGGCTTAAATCCACACAAAGGATCAGTTAAATAATTAGTTTTCCTCTTGAAAAAGATAACAAAGATTAGGCTGTTTAGAAATTCATCAAATACTATTTATTTTTTGATGCACAAAAATGTCAAAAATAATATCAAGAATAGATCAGTATCTGTTCCTCTATATGATGCTTCCTTTCTATGGCTACTCCAAGGACTATTTTGTAAACAAAAGGAAAGCTGTTTCAAAGAGTTTAAATGTTATAAAATTTGGATAGAAAAAATATCACCAAGATAGTATACTTTTTAGTGGATCTGATTAGAAGTCATCCTTTTTGTTATCTTTTTCAAGAGGAAAACTAATTATTTAACTGATCCTTTGTGTGGATTTAAGCCTTAATTTTGGATACCAGTGTGCTCTTAATTGGCTTCCTAGACGGCAAGGTGGTAAAGGATCTGGCTGACAAGAAGGAAATACAGGTTTGATCCCTAGGTCTGGAAGATCCCCTGGAGAAGGAAATGGCAACCCACTCCAGTATTCTTACTTGGAAAATTCCATGGACAGAGGAACCTGGTGGGCTACAGTCCATTGTTATTGTGCTCAATTCTGTCTGGCTTTTTGCAACCCCATGCACTGCCCCATGCCAGGCTTCCCTGTCCTTCACTAATCTCCTGGAGTCCATGGGGTCACAAAGAGTCGGACATGACTTAGTGACTAAACAACAACTAAAAAAGTATTCTTAATTATGTGAGACTCTTTGAGATCACTGACCCCCAAATCAGTCTCTTCTGGACTTCCTTTTGATTTCACATTCCCTATAAACTAGTTTGTCTATTTAAATAACTGTTCTTTTGTCATAATTGAGATTATGTGGGGAGATGTTTTCCCATTCCAGATGTTGGACTGTGTTTTACAGTATAGTTTCATGGTTTCCACTACTTACTAAAGTTTGAAAATATGGTCTAGATTCTTTACTTTAAAAAATTTTCACCTATACATTATTAATTTAAGGAATTATAATATCAATACTTCGTGGATGATAACCCTACATGCTTTTAGCCTCGTGGCATTGTCAGCATGATAATACGATAAAACTTCTTGCCAGTCCCATGAGACAGCTTTTGAAAGCTGTCAGGCTAAATGCAGGAAACTATTTTGTTTGCTGCATGAAACTCCAGCAAATGCTGACTGTGCATTGGCAGCATAGTGTGTGCTGGCATTGGCCTTCCCTCCTGGGTACAATGTTTTGAGCATTGCTGCCATTTAAATTCTTGAAATAGAATGGATCAGTTCCAAGTAGCATGATTGCTACAGGCATTACAAGTTTATTAGAGAGACTGGGGTTTGCCCTCAGTCCTCAAAGAACTTACCTAAGTCTTAAGCAATCTTTACTTGCACATAAGAGAATGATGTCTGTAGTATCCATTTATGCTGATAGTACTGTAGTAGCAAGAGGCAGAAGGCAACAGCATGTGTGCAAAAGGCAGGATTTAAACTTCCCAAATGAAGCTTAACATGATATTGCTAACAAAACGAGACAAAACCAGATAATTTTTTTCTTAACATGTTCATGTTTAAGCAATATGATATTAAGGGTTTTGCATGCATTTGATATATCTCTATTGTATGAAAGTGATCATGTGTCTTGCTCAGATTTTAAAAAGGCCATATTGAGATGCTTCATTCTGGCACAAGATGGCACTTTAACTTCAGAGATCCAGCATGATCTCTATGAGCTCTCTCATCGCAAATGGAAAACATGCTGTAGCTCATCCTCTGAAGCAGAAATCAGAGCTATAAACAGGCAAAGAAAAGCAGAGAGTAGTTTTCCAATGGAGAAACTGTTTGTAATATGATACAACTGAGTGTGTGTTGCAGGGAATGCATTCAGGCAGGGAAACTGGTGCAAGGATCTTTTGTTTAATGAGTCTGAAAAATGAAAGGTAAGTTAATGTTGTCTTCTGTATGAAAGAAAAGTACTCACAGAATTTTTCTTTTTTCTCATCAATACAATCTTCTTGAAAATGTCTAATATGTTTTATTGAGAATCCAAAAATCCAATTATTATGTTTGTATCATAGTATCTAATCAGTTATTTGTAGTCTTACTGTGGCCACTACTGCTATTCCTACTCTAGGGAGTGTGTGTGTATGCGTGTGTGTGTGTTTTCTTTTTACAAGGAGAGACAATTCTGATTCCTAGCTGACTCCTCTGGGAGTTGACTGTTTTCATTTACATGCATGTAAAGTTTCTGTATCAATGCACCCTATTACTAGATATCTTCATTGTCTAATACTATTTAGGCATCCTCTTGGGAAGCAGAATAGATTGGTGCTGAATTGAAGATGCACAAGCCTGTCAGAGTCACTCTTGCCCTTCTCCCTTTCATAGTTGGCAGAAAGCATTGCTGGCTCAAGGCATTCCTTGTTCTTCATTTCACAGAACGATTTTAGACGTGACATGTAAAATTTGGGGGGGAGGAAATTTATCCTATTCCTATGTCCAATAGTCTCCATTACAAATTATCTAATATTAAAAAAGGAAATGGTAAGGTAAAAAAGTTTAAAACCCTAGAATAATTGGGATTTTAATAAAATCTGTTCAGATTTTTGTTTCATTGTTTTTAAGAAATACAAAAAGCAGAAGTACATTAGTATCACAGATTAGAATTATTGAAAGACATATAACAGCCCCACAAATGAGCACCATCTTCTATTTGCATGATATATGTAAGTTTACTGATCATTTTCCTATGTATCTTTTTTTAGCTTCACATTTTTAGATTAATAATCACAAATTTCAACAACTGAATTCACTCTTGCAAATTCAAGCACAAGCAGTTTTTTTGAACGGTTTTATGTCATGTTGTTTGATAACACACAGACCCTGCAATAGCTGGGGGAACTAGGCTGGAATGTTACCCTCAGGACAAAGTCCTCAGCAGTAGTGCCCACCACACCACAGGGCTGTCAACACCTGCTGAGATACAGGGGGGCTACTCTGGAAGAAGCCGATACTTTTGGACACTGCTTGCATAGAGGATGTTTTATTCACACAGCTGTTACCTCTTCTTGCTTCATCCTGCATCCACATTTCAAAAAGTCAACTGGTGCTGGTAAAACTCAGATTATGTGACTGCAACCTAGTCACAAGGGAATCTGGGAAATAGAGTAGTTTCTTTCTCCTCTGGAAAAGTGAGTACACAGTATGAGAGCTTCACACATTGTAGCAAGATGGTTCAGTGGATTTGGGACAGGTGTAAACTCTAGGTGGCTAGACAAGGCTTTTATTATTCTGTTGCTTCAGAAGAAAGTAATTGGAACTCAAATTTTGAGGGTCAGTTCTCATAAAGAACACCAGATTAGTCCTGTAATAGTTTATATATTTAAATATTTAAATTATCTGTATTGTTAAGATCTCTGGGGGAACCTCACTATTACTGAGTTTATTTTTACATATTAGAAATACTCATTTTAAAATGAGAAAACTCAGTTTCATTTTAGTAGAGATGTGCTCATTATGTATCCCTTAGGCTAGAAAAATTTCTGGCATGGAGGCAAAATCAGTTGGCTCTAGCACCAGCAAAAATAATAAAAAATCAAACTTCTTGCCAAGATATTGGCCCTGGCATTTCAGGAGGAAGTTTTATTTTAGGAAAATAATTATTTTATATTAGATCTTGTATAGAGAAAAATACAATAGCCTAAAGTATGGCACAATTAAAATTCAAATGTTCTCCAGTGCTACTTATGAATTTCGGTTATTGTATACAAATCTTAAATTGTTGCAAACGTCTTTCATGATCTCTTCTGTACTCCTGCACAGGAATGCTTACTCTTGTCTTTCCCTCGCTTCCTGTCTGTGTCTGTGATATCAGTGTATTTTCTATTGCATTGTTTTATAGTCTCCCTGTGGTGGTTTCTATTGGCTAATATGAAGAGAAGCTTAGGAGTTACTCCTTGAATATGGTCAGTCATCGTACCTTCAGTAAGTTATATACTTCTATGGAGTATATGTCAGTATTTTTTGCAGACACCTCCACCTCTGTTTGTTCCTTGCATGAAAGCTAAGTCACTTCAGGCTTGTCTGACTCTGAAATCTTATCGACCTTGGCCCACCAGGCTCCTTTGTCCATGGGATTCTCCAGGCAAGAATACTGGAGTGGGTTGCTGTTCCCTCTTCCAGGGGTTCTTCCCAACCCAGGGATGGAACTCGCTTCTCTTATGTCTCCTGCTTTAGCAGGCTAGTTCTTTACAACTAGCACCACCAGGGGAGCCCAGTATTTGTTCCTTAAATACTGAATTTTTATGATTGGCAGGAACCCAGTGCAACAAATTTATGCCAACAGGAAGTGTTCCAATTCATGAATCTGGGGAGAATGTGAGAGTAGCTCTCAGTAGAGAAAAGAGCCTTGAGGATTTGAACACGGGTTCAGTGCTGCCCTAAATCTTTCTTGTCTCCTCTTGAGTTAATTTTGTGTACAGTCACATGGCAGAAAAAGTGACAATTGGCAGTCTCAGCCTCATCTCAAGTAAGTGGTCCTAGAAGAAAAAGAGTGTCTAATTCCTGAAAGGCAGATTACCACCCTCAGAGCACAATGTCATTGAACACACCTGGGTTGCTTGGCAGTGGACCAAAAATTAACAACAGTCTGGGGTTTTAGGATTTTCTGAGTCTGTATCAAACGACCACTCCTTTAAAACATCCCTGGGAAAACAAATATTGTGACTGACAATCCTACTAGGACCACAAAAATTGGAGGGAGTCTTTCCGAAATATAGGACTACTGTTCAGAACACAAATAGGATGAGTATACTACCGAGTTACCCAGTAGTCTGCTCTGTACCGTCTTATTCTGTAGAGTCTGGTGAGACTCCTCATACAATAAGTACATGCTTCACAGTCTCTAGTGAATTCCAGCTTTCACCAGTCTGGGACAACAAAAAATATAATAAATAATGCACATTTCAATAACTTCAAGATTTTGCCTGTCAGCTCAGAAAGTGTCTTTTTTTCCTCCATAGTTTGTTCAGAAAGAGTTTATAAAGGTCAGAGAGAAGCCATGTGGGTTACAGTAATTGAATACCTGGTAGATCGAAAGAAACATCAGAAGTGATAAGAATTGATTCTATTTCTGCTGCATTTCTCTGACTGTCTCCATGATTTTAAAGGCAGTTTATACATAAACATTTTTAATGTATTTTTTATTTTTAATTGGAGGAAAATTGCTTTACAATGTTGTGTTGGTAGGCTCAAGAGAGAGGGTGACATATGCATAATTATGGCTGAATTGTGTTGTTGTAGAGATAAACATTTTATAGTTCCCTTTCTCACAAACACAAGATTATATCACGTCTCCTCTATGCTCTTGGGACTTCCCTGCTGGATCAGATGGTAAAGAATCTGCCTTCAATGCAAGAGACCCAAGTTCAATCCCTGGGTTGAGAAGATCTCCTGGAGAAGGGAATGGCAACCCACTCCAGTACTCTTGCCTGAAGAATTCCATGGACATAAGAGCCTGGCAGGCTATAAGTTCATGGGGTTGCAAAGAGTCAGAAACCAGTGAGCAACTAATACTTCCACTTTATTTTTTTCTTTCACTTTGTCTATACTCCCTGTGTATGTGTGTGTGTGCACTTAGTCAGTCAGTAATGTCTGACTCTTGCAAAGCCTTGTGCTCCCAGATCATCACTTTAATTATTACTTTGAGGAAGATGGAGAGAACTTAAAGTCCTTAATATTCATTGTGATGTTTAGCACCTCCCCCTTCTCACCTATATAACTGATGAAAATAAGCATTAAGTAAACCAAAGACCCTAAAATGAAGTTGAAAAATAAATCATCATATATTCTCCCTTATATGTAATAATGTGAAAAGAGGCTTCTCATGAATGTATTTTATTAGATATGGTGTTCTATAATGCAGAAACAGTGGAAGAAACTCTTCATGAACACTGTCTAAAACCTAGAAGTTATAGAGTTACCATAAAACTTCATTTAAGAATATCCTAAAGAGCGGAGTCTGAATGACTCTTTAAGTTGAATGGAAAGACCCCATCAATTCAACATGACTAAGGGTCTGTATTGTTTCAGTGCTACTATTTGACCTGAAGATTATAGGCAGTCTCAGATTATTTAAGGGGTAAAGTATTTGAATTTCATCTTTGGAATATTTTTAGAGGAGTGGGCAGGAGAGTCTAAAAACGCCGTTCTTCTACACATTTGGGCTTCCCTTGTGGCTCGGCTGGTAAAGAATCTGCCTGCTGTGCAGGAGACCTTGGTTCGATCCCTGGGTTGGGAATATCCCCTGAAGAAGGGAACAGCTACCCACTCCAGTATTCTGGCCTGGAGAAATCCATGGACTGTATAGTCTGTGGGGATCACAAAGAGTCAGACACATCTGAGCAACTTTCATTTCAAACACATTTACTAGACAAAATCTTAACAGCTCATCTTCACTCGGCACAGCCATTTAGACACCTGTCCCAGTCTCAAGATATTCCAAGACATCAGTGTTCAGTGGTTGGTTAACATTTGACAAATATCTGCTCGGATCATTTAAAAAAAAAATTAAGATAGTATGTGTATTTTTTAGAAGATCAATATTTAAAGTTTGTATGAAAAATTCAAAGATTATATGAAAAAATTTTTGTTTTTCTGTCACTCAGTCATGTCTGACTCTTTGTGACCCTATGGACTGCAGCATGCCAGGCCTCCCTGTCCTTCACCGAACCTAAGAGCAAGCTATTGCAACTTGTTCACCATTAAATTCTTATCACTGAGCATAATATCTAGACCATAGATGAGTAGGGTTTTAGTAAATGTTTACTGAATGAACACATTACTTATTTTTAGTACTCAGACTCAGGGGTAGTGACTTGTGTCTCTGTAGTCTTTGTACTACCACTGATGTAGTCTTTTAAGTAGGTTGAAGTGAAAACATTTTTATATGACTCTCAAAAGAGTTGTAATAATCTTTGAGTGTGTGCTAAGTCACTTCAGTCATATCTAGCTCTTTGTGACCCCATCAACTGTAGCCCACCAGGTCCCTCTGTCCATGGGATTCTCCAGGCAAGAGTATCAGAGTGGGTTGCCATTTCCTTCTCCAGGAGATCTTCCCAACTCAGGGATCAAACCCATGTCTTTTCTGTCTCTTTAATTGACAGTCAGGTTCTTTACCACTAGCACCACGTGGAAAGCCCTTGTAATAATTGTTAAGGAGGGAGTCTCAAAAACATTCTAGTTTTCCTTCTTCCAGATGCATTCAGTTCAGTTCAGTTCAGTTCAGTTGCTCAGTCGTGTCCGACTCTCCGCGACCCCATGAATCACAGCACACCAGGCCTCCCTGTCCATCACCAACTCCCGGAGTTAGATGCATAGTAGAACTTAATTTTTCTGACCCCTTAGAATATTCGTAAGAAGGTGAGACTTGTTTTGTAATAAAACATAAATATAAGTGATATGTGTTATTTCCAAATGGTGGCATTAAGAGTTGCTAGCTTAATTTACCACACTGTTTTCCAAGTTAAAATGAACTTTATTATAGAAGCAGTAAAAATGTGATAAATCACTAAAGAATATTGATAGAAGAGATTCAATTATGAGTCAGACTTAGAGAAATAGACTTTTCAGACACAGTATTTATTAAACTCAAAATCACAGTTTGAAGTTGCTAATGGACTTTGTTATTTTTGTGTTCAGACATGAAAGTGAAAGGCGCTCAGTGTGTCTGACTCTTCGCGACCCCATGGGTATAGTCCATGGAATTCTCTAGGCCAGAATACTGGAGTGGGTAGCCTTTTCCTTCTCCAGGGCCCTCTCGCAACCCAGAGATCAAACCCAGGTCTTCCGCATTGCAGGCAGATTCTTTAGCATCTGAGCCACAGGGGAAGTCCAAGAATACTGGAGTGTGTAGCCTATCCCTTCTCCAGCAATCTTCCCAACCCAGGAATCAAACTGGGGTCTCCTGCATTGCAGGCAGATTCTTTACCAACTGAGCTATCAATTCAGACACGAGGAGTTACTTATTCTAAGGTCACAACAGCTTTTTTTTCAAATTGTTAAGTATTATGTTTACCATTTTAGAGTAACTTAAATTGTTGCCAGATTATAGATGACTATTTCATTATTTATAACATTTACATTAGCCATCATTTATAAAAACCTGGTCTCTTGCTATAATTCCTTAAATTTACAGCTTTGCAGAATTTTTTGTCTTTTGCTGTGTTTCTGCTTCTTTTCACCAAAAGGGAATAGGAAAATCTTCTGTTAATCAGGGTACTTCTTCAATTCTATGATCTTCAACCTTCAATAAGAAAAGAATTATCTGTATAAGTTTAAGCATGGGTACTTTCTGTTAATATATCTTTTCATTAAGCTCTCTCCTAGTGGCACTTTGCTCTTTACAAATAAGTAATCTGTTGTCATATAATGAAAAGAAGTGAAAGTCACTCAGTCGTGTCTGACTCTTTGTGACCCATGGACTGTAGCCTACCAGGCCCCTCTGTCCATGGAATTCTCCAGACAAGAATCCACTGGAGTGGGTTGCCATTTCCTTCTCCAGGAGATCTTCCCAACCCAGAGATTGAACCCAGGTCTCCCACATTGCAGGCAGGCTCTTTACCAACTGAGCCACCAGGGAAGCCCACTGTCATATAATGCATTCTTTAAAAAAGAAGCCTGATGATGTTCAATATACTTATTTTTAAATACTACGATAGGATACTTAAGAAAAGATTGTCATAAAACCTGTAAACTCACTCACCTTCATGTGGATCTGTAGAAAATCTGTGATATCAGGATTTTTTAAAACAATTTCTTGCTCATATGTAGTTATAACATTTGTTCTTCCCATGTTAATTTTATGTCCCTGATTAGACAAATCTAGAAGAGACTACTTTCTATATAATTTATATAAACTATATAATCTATTTTTATCAACTATATATGTGTATATTTATCTGTGTGTGTGAGTGAGGAAAAAAAACATATAAAAAATTGTTTCTCTCTGGCATATAAGAATTTAGTTTATTTACTTTGCCAAGTCTCCTTGATAATAAACCTCAGATCCAATTTGTGCCATACACTTTAGTTTTTGTCTCCCTAAGAAGTCATACAGCCTAGAAATTGGGAAATAGTTTTAGCTGTTAATTTTTAAAATGTTCATATGAGTCTTCAGATGTTAATAGAGCTCTCAGAGCAGAATTGTAAAATGCTTTGGAGAATGATTAAGGCCTGATCACCTTTAACATATTTTGTTGGTTGGTCGCCAAGTTTATTTCCAGGTTTCAAGATACATTCAGAGGTCTCATAAGACACAGTGGGCAATCATACTCATGGCTACACCTTATTACAGTGAAAAGACACAATGGAGAAAGACAGCAAGGGAAAAAGGTACATAGGGAAAAGTCCTTGAGAAACCAGGAACAAACTGTCAAAAGTCCTTTCCCAGTGGAGTCATACAGGATGTGCTTACCTCCATGAACAGGTTGTGACAACACATATGAAGTGCTTTTGTTTGTTTTATTTGCCTGTGTTGGGTTTGTTGCAGCATGCAAGATCATTGATGTACACCGTCTTCTCTAGTGTTGGCATGCAGGCTTAGTTACCTCCTGTCATGTGGGATCTTAATTCCTGTACCAGGGATCAAACTGCATTCCCTGCATTGGAAGACAGATTCTTATCCACTGGACCACCTTGGAAGTCTCATATGAAGTGTTTTCTATCAGATAAGCTCATTAGAGAATCAGTTCTGAAAGTTTTATAGGGTATAGTAGATAATTTTGGCCTATCACCTACCAAAATTTCAGACTCTCTGAAGGAAATTAAGTGCCAGTATGAATCACAGTTTATAGAGTTTACCCACAGTGAGACCTCCATCATTTACAGAAAGTTTCAGTTCAGTGTGGGTGACTGTTTACCAGTTAAGTTCTCAGACACAAACCAAGGGCCAACCCTTGAAGCAGGCCTATTGACAATAGTAGTCTCAGGCCTGTGGTGTCAACTGTTTTCCATACACACATTGTGTCCCTTTCCCTGATGTCAATCTCTTGTTTTATTTCCTGCTATGTTTGAATCTATGAGTTTGTCCTAAATTATTATTTTTCTAATTTGCCACACTCAATTATTTTTTGTCCTTAAAAGATACCTTCTGGGTACAGAGTTTCTTTTCTTTTCTTTTTTTTTTTTTTGCTTTTTCTTTGGGAAGAGGCATAGGGCTTTTTTAGTTTTTTGTTTGTTGTAAAATATTTATTTATTTGACTGCACTGGGTCTTAGTTGAAATACAGAGGATCTTTATGTGGCATCTTTAGTTGTGGCATGTGGTATCTAGTTCCCTGACTGGAGATTGCACCTGGGCTGCCTGCATTGAGAGTACAGACCACCAGAGGAGTCACCAGAGTTTCTTTTATTGTGTAATAAAAATGTTCTGAAATTATTGGTGCTAACTGCACAACTATACTAAAATTCATTGAGTGGTACATCTTATAAAGGTGAATTTTATGTTGGTTGACTTGCGTCTTAAACAATTTTTTGAAGACAACTTTACCTTCACATCTATTTTAAAAGTTTCCTTGTTTGTTTGGTTGTTTGTTACAGCAGTGCTTTTTTTAAACACCATTAGACTTCAGTTTGCCTTCAGTTCAATTCACTTCAGTCACCCAGTCATGTCCAACTCTTTGCGACCCCATGAATCACAGCACGCCAGGCCTCCCTGTCCATCACCAGCTCCCGGAGTTCACTCAAACTCATGTCCACAGAGTCAGTGATGCCATCCAGCCATCTCATTCTCTGTCGTCCCCTTCTCCTCCCACCCCCAACCTTTCCCAGCATCAGAGTCTTTTCCAGTGAGTCAACTCGTCTCATGAGGTGGCCAAAGTATTGGAGTTTCTGCTTTAGCATCAGTCCTTCCAATGAACATCCAGGACTGATCTCCTTTAGAACGGACTGGTTGGATCTCCTTGCAGTCCAAGGGACTCTCAAAAGTCTTCTCCAACACCACAGTTCAAAAACATCCATTCTTTGGCAATCAGCTTCCTTCACAGTCCAACTCTCACATCCATACATGACCACGGGAAAAACCATAGCCTTGACTAGATGGACCTTGGTTGGCAAAGTAATGTCTCTGCTTTTTAATATGCTATCTAGGTTGGTCATAACTTTCCTTCCAAGGAGTAAAGTTCCAGACTAAATGATTTTCAGTCCAAGACATTTCAGAGTGAAACATCGCCATAAAAACTTGACAGTAGGGGTATCTTCTGTTTGGCATGTACTTTATGCTTCACAAAGGAAGTGTATATACATTATTTAACTTCATTCCCCTCAACCACTCTGTGTTCATTATGCAATTGGAGGATCACAGTATGATAACCCTTTAGTACCACAACAGTTTATTGACTAGAATTTGTCAGTTAGAGAGGTCTTCTTAGTCTGATGTCAGGACATGTCTGCAACTTTGTACAGATTTGTGTGAATTACTTTGAAAAAGCAGTTCAACATTCTTCCAGGTGGTACAAGGACCAGGTTGTCCAGGCTGGTGAAAATAACACCGTATCCTCTGTCATTGTTTTGGTTATTAGTTACTGTAATGATAAATTAATGACTTAAAATAACCATCTGTTATGTTAGCTTGTATTTTTTGTGGTCAGGCATTTGGAAAGGGCTTGACTGGGTGACACTTCTGTTCCACATGGCATGACAGAATAAACTCAATGCTATTCAGCTGACAGCTGGGCTATTCTGGAAGGTTCCTGTCAGTTTCACTCAAATGCCTGGCATCTTGGTGTGGACAGAACAAAGACTGGATTCATTTGAGCCCTTCTTCTTCATGTGGTCTCAGGACCTCTCCATCAGGGCGGACAGACTTTATGTGTTAGTTTAAAGCTCCTAAAGAACAAAACAGAAACTGTCAGTCCCCTTGAAAGGTTGGACCAAGATATTCATAAGTGTTGTTTGGATTGTGCTGTACCAGCTAAAGCAGTTCCAGCCAGCCTAGATTTGAGGGGAGAGGACAGCCATCACCTTGTAATGCAAAGAGTGTCAAAGAATGTGTGGTCATGTTAAACCCACCACAGTTACTCACAGCTGATTTTGTGTCTTTGATTATGCTTACATTTTGGGTTGAAACTTAATATCTTCTAGTTCCTCAAGCATTCAAAAGCAGAATGAAATTTGATAGCCTAGCACTTTTCTAGCATATCATTAGTAAATAACAGCACAAACTGGCCAAGAAATGCCCCTGCACAATAGCTTTAAAAAAACCTTTCAGATTACCCACTGCTATCCTTTGTTGTTTTACCTAAACAATTTCTACTAGGCATTCATGAAAATACTTAGTTAAAATTTACAATAAAAAATTTAATGAATTTTTGTTTATGCTTGGGTTAAATATTAGACAGTTATCAAAGATCAGGTAAAATATACCTATTGTATCCAGGAGTTGCTCTCTCATAGTGAGGGCACTGTAGTGAGTAAGGTTAACACGTGACCGCTTTGGAGCCACATAGAATTTATATGATAAAGGATGAATATATTTTAAAGATGTGAGAAAAGTAAAATGTAGAGATTTAAAATCCATTAAAATGAGGTTCAAAAGAGAGAAAGTAAGACTTAAGTTATGTGGTGAACGTGGCAGCTATTTGTATAGAAAATTGTTCCGAAAAGTAGGTGTTAGAAGAAAGACAAATTTCATTTACTTTATACCTTTAACTACCAAATTTTCTCTGTGTGGTCTGAGGTCAAATACTGTGAGTTATTAATACTTTAAATATTTACATTCTCTAACTATCATGCTTAGTAAGTAGTGATGTGATCTTCACTTCTGTCTGATTTTAGGAGTTTTGAAAGCCTCAAAATCAGTGAATATTGTAGCTTTTGATATAGTAGCTCTTGACTATAAAATATTCTACATGTTATTTAAATATTGCTCAGTATTGATTAGTTATATAACTTCTTTAATATATATTAAACACATTGTGTGCAAAGGCTTATAAAATTAAGTTGAAATTGGAAATTTACAATGACTGTGTTTGTCACATAAATTGTTATCTTCTTCTCCT
Organism: Moschus berezovskii; assembly: GCF_049115385.1. Lineage (NCBI taxonomy): Eukaryota > Metazoa > Chordata > Mammalia > Artiodactyla > Moschidae > Moschus > Moschus berezovskii. The sequence continues at coordinate 127,838,560 of NC_142460.1, read as the reverse complement.
TCATTATTTTCTTTCCTGCTCTTTATTTTTGAAATAGAATTAGTCTTTTACAAAATCTTTGACCTTCTTCAAATAGTTTCCCGTCCTTTGGAGAGACCTAGACTTCATAGCTGAAACCTGGGACTATGAAATATGCACTTGCCTAAGGTGCCAGAGCTACTGTCACGTAGTGTCTGTTAACATTTAAAAATAAACATTGTCATGTCCGAACTAGTGGAAAAAATAGCAACCCCTGCTGTACTTCCAGCTCTCTTCTCTGTTTGCTGTCCAGAAGCTCTGCCTGGGGTTGAAACGCTGAGTGGTTCTCAGATATGTCTAAATGCATTCCTTGCTGTGAAGCAGGATGGAAACTAGACGCCTCTTATGGTCTGAATTTCCTTGCAACGTTATTCATTTTTTCAACTTTTTCTCCCAAAGGCTATAATAGAAAGTAAGCAAAGAAATAAAGCACATCTTGGGACAGGCAGCATGCTATAGACTTTAGTTGTCATCTCATTCACTATAACTCCTAATGAATCTATGACAATACAGTCTTTCTTGAAAAGTGACTATGTTCCATCCAAGTCTGACTTCCTCAGATTCTATTGTGGAATTCTACTTCATGCTCTATGTACCACTATTAAAAGCATTTTTATCTCATCTTTGTTCCAAATTCTTAGAATCCACTGAATTACAGTTTTTGGTAGTTGGTTATCTAGAAAGCAGAGATGCAGAGATGACATTTTCCAAAGAACTATATTGTGCATTTCAATAAAACAGTTTCTGATGTAAAAATATGGGTATTTTCTAAAGACTAAAAAGAAAAACAACTCACCAAGAGAATTATATATACCTTAAAGTATGATAAAAATAATGAGGCAAGTGTTAAAGTAATTAAAATCTCCATGTGTAAATTCAAACATCAGTTTAGTACAATGATAATTAATGCTGTGAAAGACAAATGAGATTATTAAATGTCTGATGATTATTGTTTTCGTGATTCCTAGTCCAAAGAAACAGCAACATATTTGGAATTATTTGTAAATCTTGAGAGTGTAAATATAAATTGCAATGTGCTTATATACTACTTTAGATAAGATGTTGGAAATATAGAGAAAGATAAATTAAGGAAAAAAGTAAATTTTAAGAGGAAAAGTACTGGAGGTTAGAAGAGCAGGACTTCCTTTCTGAATCTACCCTCCCTCCTCTCCTGCAATACCCACAACCAAGTTCAAAAGGGTGTGTCAAAGCTCCAGTTAAATTTCAGGCATGCATCTATATATAAAGAAGTATCTAATTAAGGGGTTAGTCAGCAGTGTGACTTTATGATGCCTGGAAAATAGCAAGGCTCTTTATCAATGCAGAAAATGTTGCTTACTGAGGAAATCAATATGGTATGAAACAAAAGGGAATGAAAGCCAGGTAGAGTTGCCAAGGATATGAAATTGGGCTAAGGTTAAGAGTATTCATTTGAATTTCAGAAATACAGAGAATTGAAAACTCACAGATATACTAGAAGTACAATAATAACAATGGGTTATTTTCATTCATTTAAAACTTGGAATGTAATTATTGGGTCAGGCATTGTGGAAACAAAGCCCTCAGTTCAGTCAGACAGTTCAGTTGCTCAGTCATGTCCAACTCTTTGCGACCCCATGAATCACAGCACAACAGGCCTCCCTGTCCATCACCAACTGCTGGAGTTCACTCAAACTCATGTACATCGAGTCGGTGATGCCATCCAGCCATCTCATTTTCTGTCATCCCCTTCTCCTCTGTCCCCAGTCCTTCCCAGCATCAGAGTCTTTTCCAGTGAGTCAACTCGTCGCATGAGGTGACCAAAGTATTGGAGTTTCAGCTTTAGCATCAGTCCTTCCAATGAACACCCAGGATTGATTTCCTTTAGAATGGACTGGTTGGATCTCCTTGCAGTCCAAGGGACTCTCAAGAGTCTTCTCCAGCACCACAGTTCAAAAGCATCAATTCTTCGGCAATCAGCTTTCTTCACAGTCCAACTCTCACATCCATACATGACCACTGGAAAAACCATAGCCTTGACTAGATGGAACTTTGTTGGCAAAGTAATGTCTCTGCTTTTTAAAATGCTATCTAGGTTGGTCATAACTTTCCTTCCAAGGAGTAAGCGTCTTTTAATTTCAGGGCTGCAATCAGCATCTGCAGTGATTTTGGAGCCCCCAAAAATAAAGTCTGACACTGTTTCCACTCTTTTCCCATCTGTTTCCCATGAAATGATGGGACCAATGCCACGATCTTTGTTTTCTGAATGTTGAGCTTCAAGCCAACTTTTTCATTCTCCTCTTTCACTTTCGTCAAGATGCTTTTGAGTTCCTCTTCACTTTCTGCCATAAGGATGGTGTCATCTCATATCTGAGGTTATTGATATTTCTCCCAGCAATCTTGATTCCAGCTTGTGCTTCTTCCAGCCCAGTGTTCCTCATGATGTACTCTGCATATAAGTTAAATAAGTAGGGTGACAATATACAGCCTTGACGTACTCCTTTTCCTATTTGGAACCAGTTCCATGTACAGTTCTGACTGTTGCTTTCTGACCTGCATACAGGTTTCTCAAGAGGCAGGTCAGGTGGTCTGGTATTCCCCTCTCTTTCAGAATGTTCCACAGTTTATTTTGATCCACACAGTCAAAGGCTTTGGCATAGTCAATGAAGCAGAAATAGATGTTTTTCTGGAACTCTCTTGCTTTCTCCATGATCCCGCGGATGTTGGCAATTTGATCTCTGGTTCCTCTGCCTTTTCTAAAACTTGCTTGAAAATCTGGGAGTTCACGGTTCACATATTGCTGAAGCCTGGCTTGGAGAATTTTGAGCATGACTTTACCAGCATGTGAGATGAGTGCAATTGTGCGGTAGTTTGAGCATTCTTTGGCATTCCCTTTCTTTGGGATTGGAATGAAGACTGACCTTTCCAGTCCTGTGGCCACTGCTGAGTTTTCCAAATTTGCTGGCATATTGAGTGCAGCACTTTCACAGCATCATCTTTCAAGATTTGAAATAGCTCAACTGGAATTCCATCACCTCCACTAGCTTTGTTCGTAGTGATGCTTTCTAAGGCCCACTTGACTTCACTTTCCAAGATATCTGGCTCTAGGTCAGTGATCACATTATCGTGACTATCTTGGTCATGAAGATCTTTTTTGTACAGTTCTTCTGTGTATTCTTGCCACCTCTTCTTAATATCTTCTGCTTCTGTTAGGTCCTTACCATCTGTCCTTTATCTAGCCCATCTTTGCATGAAATGTTCCCTTGGAATCTCTAATTTTCTTGAAGAGATCTCTTGTTTTTCCTATTCTGTTGTTTTCCTCTATATCTTTGCATTGATCGCTGAAGAAGGCTTTCTTATCTCTCCTTGCTATTCTTTGGAACTCTGCATTCAGATGCCTAGATCTTTCCTTTTCTCCTTTGCTTTTCGCTTCTCTTCTTTTCACAGCTATTTGTAAGACCTCCTCCGACAGCCATTTTGCTTTTTTGCATTTCTTTTCCATGGGGATGGTCTTGATCCCTGTCTCCTGTACAATGTCACGAACCTGCGTCCAGAGTTCATCAGGCACTCTATTTATCAGATCTAGTCGCTTAAATCTATTTCTCACTTCCACTGTATAATCATAAGGGATTTGATTTAGGTCATATCTGAATGGTCTAGTGGTTTTCCCTACTTTCTTCAATTTAAGTGTGAATTTGGCAATAAGGAGTTCATGATCTGAGCCACAGTCAGCTCCTGGTCTTGTTTTTGCTAACTGTATAGAGCCTCTCCATTTTTGCTGCAAAGAGTATAGTCAATCTGATTTCGGTGTTGACCATCTGGTGATGTCCATGTGTAGAGTATTCTCTTGTGCTGTTGGAAGAGGGTGTTTGATGTGATCAGTGCATCCTCTTGGCAAAACTCTTTTAGCCTTTGCCCTGCTTCATTCCGTGTTCCAAATCCAAATTTGCCCCTTACACTGGTGCTTCTTGACTTCCTACTTTTGCATTCCAGTCCTCTATAATGAGAAGGACATATTTTTTGGGTGTTAGTTCTAAAAGGTCTTTTAGGTCTTCATAGAACCGTTCAACTTCGGCTTCTTCAGCGTTACTGGTTGGGGCATAGGTCTGGATTACTATAATATTGAATGGTTTGCCTTGGAAACGAACAGAAATCATTCTGTCATTTTTAAGATTGTATCCAAATACTGCATTCCAAATACTTTTGTTGACCATGATGGCTACTCCATTTCTTCTAAGGGATTCCTGCCCACAGTAGTAGATATAATGGTCATCTGAGTTAAATTCACCCATTCCAGTCCATTTTAGTTCACTGATCTCTAGAATGTCTATGTTCACTCTTGACATCTCCTGTTTGACCACTTCCAATTTGCCTTGATTCATGGACCTAACATTCCAGGTTCCTGTGCAATATTGCTCTTTACAGCATCTGACCTTGCCTCTATCACCAGTCACATCCACAGCTGGGTATTGGTTTTGCTTTGGCTCCATCCCTTCATTCCTTCTAGAGTTATTTCTCCACTGATCTCCAGTAGCATAATGGGCACCTACTGACCTGTGGAATTCCTCATTCAGTAGCCTATCATTTTGCCTTTTTTCATGGGGTTCTCAAGGCAAGTATACTGAAGTGGTTTGCCATTCCCTTCTCCAGTGGACCACAATCGGCTGTGGTCCATGTGATCAGATCGACTAGTTTTCTGTGATTATGATTTCAGTGTATCTGCCCTCTGATGCCCCCTCAGAATACCTACTGTCTTATTTGGGTTTCTCTTACCTTGGTCGTGTGATATCTCTTCACAGCTGCTCCAGCAAAGTGCTGCCACTGCACCTTACCTTGGACTAGGGGTATCTCCTCAAGGCCGCCCCTCCTGACCTTGAACATGGAGTAGCTCCTCTTGGCCCTTCTGTGCCCGTGCAGCCACCGCCTATTGGGCTTGGGGTAGCTCCTCTCATCCGCTGGCCCTGGCCTCGGGCGTGGGGTAGCTCCTCTCGGCAGCGCTTCTTTGCGATCGGTTGCGCCGGAGCCCGCGTCTCTCGCGTCTGCACCACCCTGCTGCTGCTGCTAAGTCGCTTCAGTCATGTCCGCCTCTGTGCGACCCTATAGACTGCAGGCGACCAACCCTAGGGATACAGTAATAAAACAAAAAATGGTCCCTCCTCACTGAATTTTCTTTCCTTATGGGGGAGATATGCTCTGAAAAAAATATGTCGGGAAAAGTTGTAATTTTAATATATAAGACAAAATATAACAAGTTGTCTGAGACCATAAGGGAAGATTAATTTTTCATTTAACTATGGAGTTGAATCCCAAATTGACCAACAAGGACCTACTGTATAGCACAGGGAGTTCTGCTCAATATTATTGTTGTTATTCAATTGCAAACTCAAGTCTGACTCTCTGAGACCCCATGGATGCCAGGCTTCTATGTCCTTCACTATCTCCCAGAGTTTTATCAAATTCATGTCCATTGGTTTGGTGATGCCATCTAACCATATCATCCTTTCTCCTGTCATCAACCTTTGCCAGCATCAGGGTCTTTTCCCATGAGTCAGCTGTTCGCATCAAGTGGGCAAAATATTGAAGCTTCAGCATTAGTCCTTCCAATGGATATTAAGGGTTGATTTCATTTAAAATTGAGTGTTTTGATCTCCTTGCTTCCCAAAGAACTCTCAAGAGTCTTCTCCAGCACCATAATTCAAAAACATCAATTCTCTGGCTCTCAGCTTTCTTTACAGTCTCTTACATCCATTCATGACTACTGAAAAACCATAGCATAGCTTTAACTATATAGACCTTTGCTGGCAAGGTGATGTCTCTGCTTTTTAACAAGCTGGCTAGGTTCAGTATTATCTGACAATCTAAATGGGAAAAGAATTTGAAAAGGAATAAAGACATGTGTATGTATAGTTGAATCACTTTTCTGTTTACCTGAAACTATCACAACATTGTTAACTATGCTGCTGCTGCTGCTGCTGCTGCTAAGTAGCTTCAGTCGTGTCCGACTCTGTGCAACCCTATAGACGGCAGCCCACCAGACTCCTCCATCCCTGGGATTCTCCAGGCAAGAACACTGGAGTGGGTTGCCATTTCCTTCTCCTTGTTAACTATACTCCAAAGTAAATAAAAAGTTAAGGAAAAAAACACGAAGTTGGGTAAGAGAAGGGAGAGAAGTCCCTAGTGCTAGGAAAGATTGAGGACAAAAGGAAAAGAGGATGTCAGAGGATGAGATGGCTGGATGGCATCACTGATGCAATGCACGTGAACTTGGGCAAACTCTGGGAGATGCTGAGGGACAGAGAGGCCTGGAGCACTGCAGTCCATGGGATCATGAAGAATTGGACATGAATAGCAGACTGAACAACAAGGGAAGGTGAACTAGATAGTACTTGCTAATGGTACAAATTATGGGTTCCTTGCCTTTCAGGTGACAATGTCAAGGCCTAAGTCACATCCAATTGTTTCCCAGCTCCTCTGTAGAGCTCTTGTGTCTCCAACCCAGGCTTCCTGAATTCTGGTGAGTTGATTGTCTGGTCACTTTTATATTTGCAACAGACTTAAGAATAAAAAGAACATTACATCGTTGCTTGAAACCACAAATAAAATGTTATTTTTAATGGAGAAAGCTTTTCCAAGATACAACATCTGACTGCAGTAGAGAGGTTTTAGAAGGCTGCTGTATTTTTCTTTGCCTACTTCCTCATTCCTGTGATAAATGGCTTACTAATAATCCATGTGCATTTAGAAAATATTCAAATGTTGCTATTAAAATGTCACAGACATTGTGGCCTTCTGTCAAAAGTTAATTTCTAAGACATTTTTAAGGTCAACACAGCTGTTAAATTGTTTAAATAACCATCATTGCCCTGTTATATTAATCTAAGGTGCTAGTTGGTATAACATACCACCTTTCCAGTGATGCCTACCTCTATTTAAATTGGTAAGGTAATAGGTTTGAGGGATTCTGTAATGTATCCTAGCCTATAGGTTAAATTTTTGAATTAAATTGTGTCAATATTTATATATTTCTCCCTTAATATTTGAATCTCAAGGTTTCCATCATTACAAACCATATTTTTATACTTCTCTTCAGTATGTGTGATTAACATTTCCAGCTCAAGTGGAAATAGGAAATGGTCATGGCTAAATTGCTTCTTGTTAAGTCAGTTTCCATTACAGACTCTGTGTAGTAAAATTGGTGTGCTCAGTCATCTGAAGAAACAAGAACCACTGTATGGTTTTCATTCATTCTCATTCAGAGTTTTGATTTGATTAATCTTAAAGTGCCTGCGCACTGGTTTCAAAGTTTTTCCAAAGCTGGTTATAGTATCTTATAAGTCAGTGTGGCATAGAAATAAAATACACACTTTCAGATTATTTTAAAATATAGCATACAGATTAAAAAAAAAAAAAAACAACTTCTGTGACATAATTACTATTTATGTCAAATTCAGACATCTCTAAAACCCACAAATAAATGTAGCTAGATTTCCAAGTCAAGGAAATCCTTTGAAATGCACTTCAGGTACTCATGCCTGAAATATATTTGTTATGTTCTAAAGCTTTATTACTTAAATATACAACCTGAAAAAGCTGTTCTACTAATATTTAATCAGATTTTTTTTTTTTTTTATTGTCCTGGGTCTTTGTTGCTGTGCAAGGACTTTCTCTAGTTGCACTGAGCAGGGGCTGCTCTCTAGTTGAAGTTCATGGGCTTCACTTGTTTCAGAGCACAGGCACCAGAGCACATGGCTTCAGTAGTTGTGGCATATAGGCTTAGCTGGCTTGCGGCATGTTCAATCTTCCTGAACCAGGGATACAACCCATGTCCCCAGGATTTGCAGGATTTCTTAACCACTGGAACTCCAGTGAAGTCCAGAATGGTTCTGATTTAGTTATACAACTACCCTTCTTATTTCATCCCTTACTCACATATTTCTGTAACTGTGGCCCAAGCGTCAGTTTGCTAAACTAGATTAGCCCCAGTTCTGCTTTCTCACTTTCACCTCAATAGCTAAATGACTTTAGGCATTAACCTCCCTGAACCTTGATTACTTCATCTGGATCAGGAAGGAGTTAGATTGGAAGTAATAGGGAAAACCAGTAGACCATTAAGATATGACCTACATCAAATCCCTTACGATTATACAGTGGAAGTGAGAAATAGATTCAAGGGATTAGATCTGATGGACAGAATGCATGAAGAACTATGGACAGAGGTTAGTGACATTGTACAGGAGGCAGGGATCAAGACCATCCCCAAGAAAAAGAAATGCACAAAGGCAAAATAGTCCTCAAAGGAGGTCTTACAATTAGCTGTGAATAGAAGAGAAACCAAGGGAAAGGACAAAAGGAAAGACACCCATTTGAATGCAGAGTTCCAAAGAATAACAAGGATAGATAAGAAAGCCTTCCTCAATGATCAGTACAAAGAAATAGAGGAAAACAATAGAATGGGAAAGACTAGAGATCTCTTCAAGAAAATTAGAGATACCAAGGGAACATTTCATGCAAAGACAGGCTTAATAAAGCTCAGAAATGATATGGACATAACAGAAGCAGAAGATATTAAAAAGAGGTGGCAAGAATACACAGAATAACTTCACGACCCAGATAATCATGGTGGTGTGGTCACTTACTTGGAACCAAACATTCTGGAATGTGAAGTCAAGTGAGCCTTAGGAAGCATAACTATGAGCAAAGCTAGTGGAGGTGATGGAATTCCAGTTGAGCTATTTCAAATCCTAAATGATGATGCTGTGAAAGTGCTGCACTCACTACGCCAGCAAATTTGGAAAACTCAGCAGTGGCCACAGTGGAAAAGGTCAGTTTTCATTCTAATCCCAAATAAAGGCAATGCCAAAGAAAGTTCAAACTAATGCACAATTACACTCATCTCACACGCTAGTAATGCTCAAAATTCTCCAAGCCACGCTTCAACAATATATGAACTGTGAACTTCCAGATGTTCCAGCTGGATTTAGAAAAGCCAGAGAAACTGGAGATCAAATTGCCAACATCCACTGGATCATGGAAAAAGCAAGAGAGTTCCAGAAAAACATCTATTTCTACTTTATCACAACAAACTGTTGAAAATTCTTAAAGACATGGGAATACCAGACTACCTGACCTTCCTCTTGAGAAACATGTATGCAGGTCGTGAAGCAACAGTTAGAACTGGACATGGAACAACGGACTGGTTTCAAATAGGAAAAAGAGTTTGTCAAGGCTGTATATTGTCACCCTGCTTATTTAACTTCTATGCAAAGTACATCATGAGAAACGCTTGGCTGGAGGAGGCACAAGATGCAATCAAGATTGCCAGGAGAAATATCAATAACCTCACATATGCAGGTGACACCACTCTTATGGCAGAAAGTGAAGAAGAACTAAAGAGGCTCTTGATGAAAGTGAAAGAGGAGAGTGAAAAAAGTGGCTTAAAACTCAACATTCAGAAAAATACGATCATGGCATCTGGTCCCATCATGTCATGGGAAATAGATGGGGAAACAGTGAAAACAATGGCAGACTTTATTTTTGGGAGCTCCAAAATCACTGCAGATGGTGATTGCAGCCATGAAATTAAAAGACACTTACTCCTTTGAAGGAAAGTTATGACCAATATAGACAGCATATTAAAAATAAAGACATTACTTTACAAACAATGGTCTGTCTAGTCAAGGCTGTGGTTTTTCCAGTAATCATGTATGGATGTGAGAGTTGGACTATAAGAAAAGCTGAGGCGTGAAGAATTGATGCTTTTGAACTGTGGTGATGGAGAACACTCTTGAGAGTCCTTTGGACTGCAAGGCGATCCAACCAGTCCATCCTCAAGGAAATCAGTCCTGACTATTCATTGGAAGGACTGATGCTGAAGCTGAAACTCCAATACTTTGACTACCTAATGTGAAAAACTGACTCATTGAAGAAGACCCTGATGCTGGGAAAGATTGAAGGCAGGAGAAGAAGGGGATGACAGAGAATCGTTGGGTGGCATCACAGACTCAATGGACATGAGTTTGAGTAACCTCTGGGAGTTGGAGATAGACAGGGAGGCCTGGCGTGCTGTATAGTCCATGGGGTCACAAAGAGTTGGACACGACTGAGCAACTGAACTGAACTGAATCTATATTCTAACCTAATACTTACACTCTACAATGAGTTGTGTCCTTTTGGCTAATAGTGAAACTGTCTCAGATTCTCATTCTAAACAGTTTTTCTACTCATTAATGTGCATAAAATGAACAGGATATGACTGCATTTTGTCCTCTACCTTATTAAGTAATGTGACATTTCTACATTCTGAATATAGAAAATTTATATTTTGTCCAATCAAAACAATCAACATGCTCATATAAAACTAATTTGTTCCCATGAGTGATGGGATACGTGGGGGAGCCTGGGATTTTTAGTGGCTTCCCTGGTGGTTCAGTCAGTAATGAATCTACCTGCAATGCAAGAGATCTGAGTTCGATCCTGGGGTAGGGAAGATGTTTTGGGGAAGAGAATAGCAACCCACTCCAGTATTCTTGCCGGGAAATCCCATGGACAAGGGATCCTGGTGGGCTACATTCCTTGGGGTCCCAAAGAGTTTGACATGACTGAATGACTAGCCATTCATTTGCCTTCTCTACTCCAGAGACCAGACAGTTGAGCAATATATTAAGGAGCTAAGTGTAAATTGAAATACTCTGAGCTCTTCATTGCTCGTAAAGCTCTATCTAAGGATTTGGTATGGACCTGAAGTGTTATGCTTTCTCCCCTGAAATGTAACCATTGCCAAGAAGGGTTCTTGGAGCTTACTTAGGCAGACATGCGGAGAATAATAACTTGCAATGTTCTGTCTTATATTGTAGAATAGCCTGTTCCCAATGACATTATAGAGTGAGGCAAGAGTAAAGAAAAAGTGTGTGTGTGTGAGAGAAAGGATGGAAGGAGAGGGGAAACTGATTGTGTTAAAAGAAAACTCTGAAAGAACAAGTGACATTTCTTTTCATAAAAGCAAGAAGATGTAAGAATGGGCTGACTGGTGCTAAATAAGATCTTGCACCTCACTCCCACAATCTCCTGCCCTTGTATTATCACTAATAGGTTTATCTCATAGGCCACAAGCATAGATACATATGGCCTTCTACTTTCTAGCCACTAAACCTACTTTCCCTTCACATGGAGATTCTTCCTAACCCTTTACAAAGAAAACAAAAATCTCAATGTGAAACACTACCAAGGAGTCAGTGTGATTCTGGGACTTGTGGATTTTGGCAGATATAGTCAAATAGAGAGTATTTCACTTTATTGAGGTTGTGGTTTATATAAAAAATAGAGAAGATGCATTTTGCAGTAAATTTTCATTGGGGATTTAGGATTTCAAGACTAATACTCTAGTCTGTCTTCTGATAAGTATCTTTGGGGAATGGGTTTGATCATTCTAAGCACTGTAGTAACTGGATTAAGGACATCATCTGATGTACCCTTGCCTTTGACATCTGACAGCCTCACCCTGTTCCTCAACAAAGGGGTTAGCAAGAAGGCATATGATCTATGACAGGGGTTGTGTATACTTCCATAGGAAGTAGGCATAGGCTGACCCAGTGTCTCCACAATTTAACTGATTTGTTGTACCATCTGTTGAACAAGTCTAGTGATAAGTGCTATCAGGTTACGTTGGAGAGAATTGTAGACTCAAGCCATAGGGCTCACTACTCTAGGAGGCCAACCTCATGATTCACCAGGCTAATAAACTCTCATTAACAAATCTGAGGCTGGGGAAACATTCTGTTGGACCCATTAGAAGTTGGAGCCCTAGTTTCATGAGGTTCTTTAGCTATGCAAATCATGACTTGATAGAATGGCCAAGGTAAAGTGAAGTTATATTCAATTATATTTCAATGAACAGTGTTGTAGCACACTTGCTTGCAACAATGCCTGGCAAGTAATTAATTATAAGTGGAATGGTTTGTTTAATAGTAATTTTATATTTATATTTAATATATATTTATATTAATATATGTTTAATTCCATACATGTTAAATACATTGTTACATATTTAACATTAAAATTGTGCATTAAATTAAGCACACACACTGAAATTAGGACCAGAATCTTCATTATAGTGTATTATTAAAGTTAATATGTACATTGGTACCCAGAAAATGGAGGCCACCCCAGTGGTCTCGTCATGTCACAAATCTAAACTTTAGTCTAAGTCTACACTGACAGGAAGCACCTGTCAAGGAAACCTAACATACACCAATTGTAGTCTCTATTTCAACTTTAGCTAACTTGCCTTACCTTTGAAAATAGGACCTGCTGGCCTTATAAGGAAATTCCCCATCTCCTAGTTAATCTTGTCCTGTTTCCACAGTGCCTTTTCTAAAGCTCTGTAAAAATCTCTCTTGCCCCAAATCTCTTATGAACAATGGTCAACTGTTTGTAAGGTACTGCATGCCCCATTCTATGGATTGTGTTTCTTTGAATAAAGGACATCAAATTCATTGCTAGATCACTTTAGTTTTGTGACTTGACAATGCAGTTGACTGTTGATTAATGTGAGGGTTGATCCTTGTATAACTTACAGTTGGCTGGCCCTCCATATCCCCTGTTCTTCCACATCTGAGAATTGATCCAACCACAGATCCTATAGTAATGTAGTATTTACTTTTGAAAAATATCTAAAAGTGAACCCAAGCTGTTCAAATCCATATTGTTCAGGAGTCAACCATATATATAATGTATTACAATATAAGTATACAGTACAGATAATATTATTACTGTTGCCTAGATTTTTGTGGTTATTTCATTTTGTTGGTTTTTTTGGAGGGGGAATGACTTAGTAGATTAACTTTTCAGCAGCCACACACTATACTGATATATATTCAATACATTTTAGGTTTCCCTGGTGGCTCAGATGGTAAAGAATCTGCCTGCAATGCAGGAGACCTTGATTTGATCCCTGGGTTGGAGAGATACCTGGAGAAGGAAATGACTACCTATTCCAATATTCTTGCATGGAGAATCCCATGGAGAAAGGAGCCTGGTGGGCTACAGTCCACAGGGTAGCAAAAAGTTAACACAACTGAACAACTTTCACTTTCACTTTTCACCTTCAACGTATTTAGTCCCTTTTTTCTTCCTGATTTTTTTTTTCCTCCCATTATCTCAAAAGGTGCCTGTTTTCCTTAATGATACACAAGTATCATTTTGTCACTTGAACTAAATCATTAATCCTTTGGACTAAGACTCTATTATATCCCTTACTTTCTTGATCTATATTGTTTGAGTCTAAGTTTCAATTCACCTGTAGATTTCTGTCACTCTGAGTTCTATTTTCTTTATCACATTAAGAAAACAGTAAATAGACAAGGTCTTGTGCTCAACTGAATTATATTCTGAGTTGATATGACCAACAACTATAAATACAGGAAATACTGGTTAATTTATCACTCTCTTCTGAGATTAAAGGCATTCTTTTCCATTCATATTTTAGGGGGAAAAATGTTTCCTTTGATCCAATCTTTAGGCTGTTGTTCAGTTCCTAAGTCATTTCCGACTCTTTGACATCCCGTGGACTGTAGCCCACCAGGTTCCTCAGTCCTTCACTATCTCCTTGAGTTTGCTCAAATTCACGTCCATTGAGTCAGTGATGCTGAAAGTGAAAGTTGTGTCTGGTTGTTTGCCACATCATGGACTGTAACCCCACCAGGCTCCTCTGTTCTTGGAATTCTGGTGGCAAGAATACCGAGCATGTATCCATTCCCTTCTCCAAGGGATCTTCCTGACACAGAATCGAACCCAAGTGTCCTGCATTTAGCTTGGTAAATTATTATTTTTTTAATTAAGTATGAAAATTTATGACTCTCGGGACATCTGTCAAATCAAGTAGTTGAAACATTTATCTGATACTCTTCTAAGGCCTTAAACTTTGTTATTGACTAGGGTAGTTATATCATCTATATTAAGGATGAATTAGTCGATGAATTATTTAATACCAGAAACAATCTATTTGAATAGTTTTTGAAAGGTAAACATTTTCTTAAAGTCCAAAGGAAAATATTAAAAAAGCAAATAGAATGCTGTCAGTAAGAAAAAAAAAATCCTTAAAAATGTTCTCTTAAAATCTTTATTGAATCAGCAGTAAAACAAAAGCAAATATACAATATATATATATATGTACAAAATAAAGATGATGCAATTATCAATTTAATTATTGAATTTACTACTACCAGAGCTTCCCTAGTGGCTCAGACAGTAAAGAATCTGCCTGCAATGCAGGAGATCCAGGTTCAATCCCTGGGTCAGGAAGATGCCCTGGAGAAGGGAATGGCTACCCACTCCAGTATTCTTGTCTGGAGAATACCATGGACAGAGGAGTGTCATTCTCTTAAAATCTTTATTGAATTAGCAGTAAAACAAAGACATATATATGTACCATATAATGATGACACAATTGCCAATTTAATTTTTGAATTTACTACTGCCAAGAAGTAATTAATGAGCTTAGCCCAGAAGCAATACTAGAAGACTACAAACTTGTAGAGATGACAAAACACAAGTGATATATATTATTTTGAAAGACCATATGTTTGCATTTTAGTGCCTCTTGAAGATTATACTAGAATGATAGTCACATATGTACACAAAATGTGGATCTAAAGAACAGTGTGAATTAACTATATTGTTACACAATTAAATTTAAAGGATCATTTTCAAAGTCAGTTTATGTGTAATCCTTAGAGTCTTTAATTAGAGTATTAATTAGAGTATTTAATTATAAATGCATTATAATGATCAGTTCTTGAGACTAGTTGACAATGGCACTTCCATTTAAAGAGAGAAACATTTCAGATTGTTGCTTCCAAAAATTCTTTAGTTCACCTAATCACTGTTTAAAAATTAGACATGTAGCAATATGTGAGAACCTAAATTATATCATACTGATTAAATGAACAACCTTCTCAGTTGTAAAGAACACTGATTTTATTTTAAAGTGAGAGTGATAGAAGAACAATCTCCTATGTGGTTACAAATATAACAAAATACTGTAAGGTTGCTCATAATATGCTTGAGTTCCTTCATGTTCTTTTTTCAAGTAGGATTTATAGTATCAAACTGCAAAGACTTTAAGAAAATGTAAATTATATATTTAAATTATTGGTTTAAATTAATAGACTTTATGTTGTATTGAAACTGTCTTGATAGCATTAAAAATAATTCTGATCACTTTCTGTTTTAATAGTAAAATAAATATAAGCTACTTGGAAAATGCCAAATGTTATTTGCAATTAAATTATATTTTGACAAAAATACACTTATACTGTGATAAATAATTCACAGAAAATTTAATATCCTCATAAACATTGACATAAATGGCATATCCTGGTTTGCTGACAGCTTAGCCTTCAGTTAGAAAAAAAATATTGTTCTATTCTAAGAAATCAGGAAAATTTCATCCTTGCCCTGTCATCTTTTTTTTTCTTTATCTAATAATAATAGCAGTACCATTGAAGGACACAGTGTGGACACACACCATTATTCCCATCAATTAGAACAATTTCCATTTTCCTAACTTGAACTTTCAGAATGTTAAATTTATTTCAAATTCAATTATAAATGGCATAAAGTTACTGACTACAGTGGTGGTTGTTTTTGCAAAGACTTTTTGGGTTAAGGGTGACAGAAGTGTAACAGTAATGTTATTTTGCTTTTAAAAATATATATGGATCATGTCTAATTTTTTTATTATTCCACATATATGCATTAATATAGGATATTAATTTTTCCTTTCTGACTTACTTCACTCTGTATGGTAGTCTCTAGGTTCATCTGCATCTTTACAAATGATTCAGTTTTAGTCCTTTTATGACTAATATTTCATTGTATATATGTATATCTTCTTTGTCCATCCATCTATTGAATATTTAGTTTGCTACCATGTCCAGTAAATAGTGCTGTAGTGAATACTGGGGAGCATGTTTCATTTTGAATTATGATTTTCTTTGGGTATATGCCCAGATGTGGGATTGCCAGGTTATAGGTTAGTTCTGCTTTTAGTTTTATAAGGAAACTTCATACCATTCTCCCTGTTTGCTGTATCAATTTATATTTCCACCAATAGTGTAAGAGGGTACCCTTTTCTCCACACCCTCTCTAGCATTTATTGTTTGTATATTTTTTGATGATGATCATTCTGATGCATGTGAAGTGATATATCATTGTAGTTTTGATTTGCATTTCTCTAACAATTAATGATTTTGAGCATTTTTTCATGTGTTTGTTGGCCATTTGTGTATCTTCTTTAGAGAAATGTCTATTTAAGTCTTCAGCCTATATTTTGATTGGGTCATTTGTGTTTTTGATATGATCTTATTTGCAAAACAGAAATAGAGAAATAGATGTAGAGAACAAACACATGGACACTAAAATGGGATGAATTGGGGGGTTGGAATTGACATATATACACTCTTGATACTATGTATAAAATAGATAACTGATGAGAACCTATTGTACAGCTCAGGGAATTCTACTCAGTGCTCTGTAGTGAACTAAATGGAAAGGGGATTCAAATTAATGGGATTTTGTTTTTATATATATGGTTGATTCACTTTGCTGTACAGGAGAAATTAACACAACACTGGGATCATTTCTAAAAGTAGGTGGAGAGACCTAATCCTTATGTCCTTGGTGGAGAAACAGGGCAAAAAGGTAGAAGCTCGGTGTACTGGGAAAGTTTCTTTGGGTTGAAAATTAGATCAAAAATCTCAGCTTAGTAAAGCTATAGAAAGTAATGTAAAGTGTTTTGAAGGCTTCAGAGCAATAGCTAAGGAGCTCAAGGGAAGCCATGTAGAAGGTCCCAATTATCTTTTGAGTTGTCCTGAAGTTTTACCCACATAAACCAGATGTAACACAACACACAGATGATTAAAAAATGTATTAAAGCAGGTGACATATGAAAAACCATTGTAGAGCATGTTGCATATGTGGAAAACTGTCTGATCTAACCTCTAGCTAATATAGAAAAAGGAAAATCAGTGCTGCAGTGATAAAACTGGCAGCAACTGGATGTGTACATGGAGTATTCAGATGAAGTGACCTGTGCTGGGACAGAAATCTTGCAACCCCATCAACTTTCAAAAATGTTAAATTCAGGACAGAGAGTCATAGTATTATCTTTTTAAGACCAAAAAGAGATTTAAGGAACATATATTAATAGTATTTTTATAGTATTAAAATTTAATTATAAATTAATATAATTTTAAAATAAGTCAGGTAAATATTCCCTTTCTTAAAAATTCTAGGTATATTTTGTTTTATTTAAAAAATATTAGTACTCTTCATTTGGTCATACTTTGTATCATCAAATTCATTATATTGTTGTTTACTCTTAGAGTGAGTCTGGGAGTATTATTTTTTTGCTTTTTGACTGAGGAACTTGAAATCCAATCACGTTGTTATTTTTCCATAGCTTATTTAGCAAGATTTGTGAATAAATGCTTAGACAGGACTTTTAACTTTGATAATCAATGGATATGGAGAGCATTTTTTTTTTCATAAGGATTATTTTATTAAGGTATAATCACTAAAACTGAGGTCTGAGATGTAATATGTAAAGTGAGGAGGTCACACTTTCTGTCTTCCACTTCTTCCTTCTCTGGTGGAATCTATAGTTGAGCATAGGAAGGGGGCCTGTGGCATAGCTGAGCCATACAGACAGGCCTGGGATAGTCCCAGACTACAGGGTAGGGAGGAATGATATAATGACTCCCTGGAACAGCCCAGAGAAGGCCACAGGCTTGTATGATGCTGGTCTAGGCTTGTCATTAAAATCAGCTAGATAATCTTTGAAAATACCAATGCTGGGTTTCCCATACACTGAAATTCTCATTTAGTTTTTCTAATGGTAAAGAATTGGCTTTGGTGGCTCAGAGGTTAAAGCGTCTGCCTCCAATGAGGGAGACCCGGGTTCGATCCCTGGGCCGGGAAGATCCCCTGGAGAAGGAAACGGTAACCCACTCCAGTATTCTTGCCTGGAGAATCCCATGGATGGAGAAGCCTGGTATGCTACAGTCCACGGGGTCGCAAAGAGTCGGACACGACTGAGCAACGGAATGGAACGGAAACGGAATGGTAAAGAATATAGTTAGATCAGTCTTAGACCATCTGGCAGTGGTTGGTGTCTTTTATCACCTCAGTGACTCTAATGACCAACCGGTTTTGAGAACCAGGACTCTGAGAGGAGCCTTGCAGTTGACCAGGTCCAATAAGAAAGGAATGAGAGAGTAGCAGTAGTGTGAAGTGATTGGCTGTAAGTTCCTAGTTGCCAGGATCCAGTGTGCAAAAATCCAAATGTTCCTGTGTGCCCTGGTCCCAGAGGGTGGAATTATTGGTCAGACTTCTGTTTCACAGAAGTCATTCAGAGGATCTGCTCAGGCAGGGTCCTGATGACTGTGAGAATTGGCATGGTAGGAAATGAGAAATAGATGACTTTAAGCATCAAAAAGCAGGAGGAGTGGATCATGGCTTGAAGAACCCAGTTCCAGGCACCCACTTCTACTCAGACATAAAGAATGACACATGTGGACCCTGACACCCAGTGAACATAATGCCCAATGTACATAGATTTAGATACTTTCATTGATCCCTAGATAGAAACTTGTCTAGGAAGTTCAACCATGGAATTTAATGTGTGTGTCTCCATTTGTATTGGAAAAAAACAATCCTTTAATAGAGAACCTTAGAACCTAGAAATGCTGAGATTCACAAATGTAAAGCTTGTCCAATTATAGCCCCCTTTTTCCCTCTAAGCAGAGGCTAAGAAGAGAGGTTAGAAAGAAAAAGCTATATTTTCTATTGTGTTATATATATAGCATAATTTTACACAGCCATATTCCAAAATATAATTACTATAAATATATTTTTAATCTTGGAGTTGAGATTTTCTTATTGATAAAATTGAATATAAAACATGCTGAATTTTAAGTGCTGACAACTGGAAATAAAATAATTTTGGAGCCAGAAAGTACATCCTAGCTCTGCCATCTGCCAGCTACAGGACTTCAGTTATGTCAAACCTAGTTTCTGCATTTGTAAAGTATGAATGAATATGTTTAGTTAACAATTTTTTTTTAAATTAAATGTGCTAATACATATTGTAAAGATACTTTTATCAAAAGGAGACAGTATGTAAATGTTTAAATGTTTAAATTCAGTTCAGTTCAGTTGCTCAGTCATGTCCAACTCTTTGCGACCCTATAGACTAAAGCATCCTTTAGTCTAGGCCTCCCTCTCCATCACCAACTCCTGGAGTTTACCCAAACTCATGTCCATTGAGTCAGTGATGCCATCCAACCATCTCATCCTCTGTCATGCGCTTCTCCTCCAGCCTTCAAAAGCTCCCAGCATTAGGGTCTTTTTAAATGAGTCAGTTCTTCGCATCAGGTGGCCAAAGTATTCGAGTTTCAGCTTCAGCATCAGTGTATACTCAGGACTCATCTCCTTTAGGATGGACTGGCTGGGTCTCCTTGCAGTCCAAGGGACTCTCAAAAGTCTTCTCCAATACCACAGTTCAAAGCCATCAGTTTTTTGGTGCTCGGTTTTCTTTATAGTCTAACTATCACATCCGTAATGACTACTGGAAAAACCATAGCCTTGACTAGATGGACCTTTGTTGGCAAAGTAATGTGTCTGCTTTTTAATATGCAGTCTAGGTTGGTCAAAACTTTCCTTCCAACGTGTAAATGTCTTTTAATTTCATGGCTGCAATCACCATCTGATTTTGGAAAATCAAAAGTCTTTCACTGTTTCCATTGTTTCCCCATCTATTTGCCATGAAGTGATGGGACTGGATGCTATGATCTTATAGTTTTCTGAATGTTGAGCTTCAAGCCTACCTTTTCACTCTCCTCTTTCACTTTCATCAAGAGGCTTTTGAGTTACTCTTCACTTTCTGCCATAAGGGTAGTGTCATCTGCATATCTGAGGTTATTGATATTTGTCCTGTCAATCTTGATTCCAGCTTGTGCTTCATCCAGTATGGCATTTCACATGATGTACTCTGCATATAAGTTAAATAAGTATGGTGACAATATACAGCCTTGACATACTCCTTTTCCTATTTGGAACCGGTCTGTTGTTCATGTCCAGTTCTAAATGTTGATTCCTGACCTGCACACAAGTTTCTCAAGAGGCAGGTCAGGTGGTCTGGTATTCCCCCCTTCTTTCAGAAATTCCAGTTTGTTGTGATCCACACTGTCAAAGGCTTTGGCATAATCAATAAAGTAGAAATAAATGTTTTTCTGTAACTCTCTTGTTTTTTCAGTGATTCAGTGGATATTGGCAATTTGATCTCTGTTTCCTCTGCCTTTTCTAAAACCAGCTTGAACATCTGGAAGGTCACAGTTCACATATTGTTGAAGCCTGGCTTGGAAATTTTTGAGCATTACTTTATTGGCGTGTGAGATGAGTGCAATTGTGTGGTAGTTTGAGCTTTCTTTGACATTGCCTTTCTTTGGGATTGGAATGAAAACTGATCTTTTCCAGTCCTGTGGCCACTGCTGAATTATCCAAATTTGCTAGCATATTGAGTGCAGCACTTTCACAGCATCATCTTTTAGGATTTGAAATAGCTCAACTGGAATTCCGTCACTTCCACTAGTTTTGTTCATAGTGATGCTTCCTAAGGCCCACTTGACTTCACATTCCAGAATGTCTGGCTCTAGGTGAGTCATCACACCATCATGATCATCTGGGTAGTGAAGATCTTTTTTGTACAGTTCTTCTGTGTAGTTTTGCCACCTCTTCCTAATATCTTCTGCTTCTGTTAGGTCCATACGATTTCTGTCCTTTATTGTGCTCATCTTTGCATGAAATGTTCCCTTGGTATCTCTAATTTTAGATCTCTAGTCTTTCCCATTCTATTGTTTTCCTCTATTTCTTTGCACTGATCATTGAGGAAGGCTTTCTTATCTCTCCTTGTTATTCTTTGGATCTCTGCATTCAAATGGGTATGTCTTTCCTTTTCTCCTTTGCTTTGGGTTGTCTTCTATTCACAGCTAGACCTCCTCAGGCCTCCTCAGGAGCCTCCTCAGACGGCCATTTTGCTTTTTTTGCATTTCTTTTTCTTGGGGATTGTCTTGATCCCTGTCTCCTGTACAGTGTTTAAATTTTGTCATATGAAATGTTGCTTTTTCTTGCCAAAGAATAGGAAATGGTATATACCATACAGTTGTTGGTAAATTTTTACATCTTGCTTTGTTTCAGTGTAGTAAAATTCAAACTTCAGTTATGACTCATTCTACTGACCATGTAAAAATCAATAAGGCAGTTTTCTCTGGCTAACTTCTTTTGTCAGTTCCTGTCCAATATCCATACATTCCCTCACTCTTATAATCTATTTTCAAAAAATATGAAAAACTTCAAGAGGAGAATAAATTTATAGTATTCTGTGCTTCAATTCTTGTATGAAGGTACAATTTTAAAAAGAGATCAAACTAAAGATGAAGCAGGTTTTGGTGATCAAAATGATTTAATGAGTTTTTTATGTGATGTATGAGTTAATCATTTCTGTTAGATATTAAATAATATTTCTTTAGATCTTAATCAATATGTTCTATAAGGGCATTGATTTTTAAAGTAGAGTATTTTCTTTCCATTTAAGGGAGGGAAAAAATAAAGCTCTCCATAGAGATTTTGCTTAGGCCAGTGCTCTTATGAATGTATCAAATATACAATTCTAGAAAACAGTTTCAATTGACTATACTTGCCCACTCTTCCTTGATTGCATTAATAATGGTGGGCTCAGTAGTGCTGTCCATTAAAATCCATGGATGTACAGGGAGATGAAGGCTGAAGCTAACAGATTTGACAGAATTACTGGCCTCATTCCATTCTGCAATTAGCATAGAGATAGTTTACATTCAGGGATTCCACCTTTCCTTTCTCTTCCTGTGTCATTTACCAAATGAGACTGTATTTCCTTTAAAAGGCAAAAGGAAAGTCCAAATATTACTCACATGTCTACTTTGCTGATTAGTGACAGATTGTTCCACTACGCACAAAATATCAGAACTGGATATTTTCACCTTTAGTGCCAGAAAATTTTAGGAGAAGGGGGAAGTTAGAAGATAAGTATATTCAGCTTCTATTTGAAATATTAACTGACCCTCCCAGGTAATAAAAACTAATCCCCTTCAATAAATTGGATTCTAAGCAAACCTATATTATGATAGTCATATTGAAATGAACCTAAGGCAGCTACAAAATTCTGATCATGCATCTTTAATTTTAGGCATAAAATAGGCTGCAAAGTTTTCAGGAAGATACAGGATAACTTCTAGAGAACCAGGTAAACTTTAGAGTAGAAAAAAGCAAGGCTTATTATTTCCTCATGATAGAATGTTGATTGTGAATATGAAAATTTCATACTCTTAAAATTTGATCTTGCAATGGTACTTGCAAGTTGCTCATTTCTTACACCAAGAAGTATAATATTTGCTATTTGTAGATATGGTATTATATTAGCTCACACAAAAATCAATAATTTTAACATTCCTGAATCTTTGTTTGTAGAAGTGAGATGAATTCAGTGTGTCTCATTAAGGATTTACTTTTTCAGAGGGAAGATTAGGTAAATGCTTAACAGATTTAGAAAAAAATGAAAGTTAAGTTTCAAGATTACAGTGACTCTATTCTAAGACATTTGTAGATGCATTCTCCATATTTACCAAAATAGAGTATGTCGTGTAAATTATTATGGAATCAAAGATATTAGAACTAATCAAAGATAATAGAGAAGATGTTTATATATGATTCTGCATAATCTCCTCATTTAACTGACAAGTAATTATAAGTAAAAGGGTGAAATGACTTCACCTTTTACAGAATTTATCAGTGACAGCATTACATTTACATATTTTTTCCCTCTATTAATCATGATCTGCCATTTGGTTCCCTAAAAGCTAAAATATAAGAAATAATTGCTGGTGGTTAAAGAGTTCTGTTTGGGTGAAGGGAGAGAGCTAGATTGAGGTCATTATCGAAAAATTTACAGTTCTTTATACTGTTGCTCTATCTGCATGTCTTTGAAAATAAGCATTTAAAACATTTTGATTGCAGAGAAACTCCTGATGTAAAAATCAGCTACTAGTATGTAGGCAAATTAGTTAGCTTTTGCATATATGCTATAAATATCCTTCCCTTCAGTCTACTCCCCATTCCCTTCAACCCAGTTCCCAACAGCCATTATTGATACTGTGAATTCTCTTCCTGCTGCAGATAGCTATGGCCATAATACTTGACTCACAGCACTATTATTAATTTTAGTTTTTTCCCAATTATGCATTTCTTTTAGTTTTCATGTGACAAAGTACTGGGTTCCCCTTGCCTTTAGAAGGGAAACCAAAGAAACTCCCAGTTTATGGCCCCTGTGAAACATTATTATGTCTTGTGATTTTATTCATTTGTTTGTACATATATTCATTCATTCAGTTATGTAAGTCAGTCAGTTCAGTCACTCAGTCATATCCAACTCTTTGCAATCCCATGGAATGCAGAACTCCATGGCTCCCTGTCCATTAGCAACTCTGGGTATTTACTCAAACCCATGTCCATTAAGTCGGTGATGCCATCCAACAGTCTTATCCTCTGGTGTCCCCTTCTCCTGCCCTCAATCTTTCCCAGCACCAGGATCTTTACAAATGAGTGAGTTCTTCTCATCAGGGGGCCAAGGTTTGGAGTTTCAGCTTCAGCATAAGTCCTTCCAATGAATATTCAGGACTGATTTCCTTAGAGATGGAATGGTTGGATCTCCTTGCAGTCCAAATGACTCTCAAGAGTCTTTTCCAACACCACAGTTCAAAAGCACCAATTTTTTTAGCACTCAGCTTTCTTTATAGTCCAAATCTCACATCCATACATGACTAGTGGAAAAACCATAGCCTTGACTAGACGGACCATTGTTGGCAAAGTAATGTCGCTGCTTTTTAATATACTGTCTAGGTTGGTCATAACTTTTCTTCCAAGGAGCAAATGTCTTTTAATTTCATGGTGGCAGTCAACATCTGCAGTGATTTTGGAGCCTCAAGAAAATAAGGTCTGTCACTGTTTTCACTGTTTCCCCATCTATCTGCCATGAAGTGATGGGACCAGATGCCATGATTTTTCTTCTGAATGTTGAGTTTCAAGCCAACTTTTTCACTCTCCTCTTTCATTTGAATCAAGAGGCTCTTTGGTTGTTCTTCACTTTCTGCCATAAGGGTGGTGTCATCTGTGTATTGGTGGTTATTGATATTTCTCCCAGACATCTTGATTCCAGCTGTACTTCATCCAGACAAGCATTTCTCTTGATGTACCCTGCATATAAGTTCTATAAGCAGGGTGACAATATACAGCCTTGATGTACTCCTCTCTCTATTTAGAACAAGTCTGTTCCATGTCCAGTTCTAAATGTTGCTTCCTGACCTGCACACAGATTGCTCAAGAGGCAGGTCAGGTGTTCTGGTATTCCCATCTCTTTCAGAATTTTCAAAAGTTTGTTGTGATCCACATAGTCAAAGGCTTTGGTGTAGTCCATAAAGCAGAAATAGATATTCTTCTGGAATTCTCTTGCTTTTTTGATGATCCATTGAATGTTGGCAATTTGATCTCTGGTTCCTCTGCCTTTTCTAAATCCGCCTGGCTTGGAGAATTTTGAGCATTACTTTGTTAACCTGTGAGATGAGTGCAATTGTATGGCAGTTAGAGCATTCTTTGGCATTGCCATTCTTTGAGATTGGAATGAAAACTGACCTTTTCCAGTCCTGTGGCCACTGCTGAGTTTTCCAAATTTGCTGGCATATTGAGTGCAGCACTTTCACACCATCATCTTTCAGGATTTGAAATAGCTCAACTGGAATTCCATCACCTCCACTAGCTTTGTTCGTAGTGATGCTTTCTAAGGTCCACTTGACTTCACATTCCAGGATATCTGGCTCCAGGTGAGTGATCACGCCATCGTGATTATCTTCGTCGTGAAGATCTTTTTTTGTACAGTTCTTCTGTGTATTCTTGCCACCTCTTCTTAATATCTTCTGCTTCTGTTAGGTCCATACCATTTCTGTCCTTTATTGTACCCATCTTTCGATTAAATTTTTCCTTGGTATCTCTAATTTTCTTGAAGAGATCTCTAGGCTTTCCCATTCTAATGTTTTCCTCTATTTCTTTGCATTGATCACTGAGGAAGGCTTTCTTATCTCTCCTTGATATTCTTTGGAACTCTGCATTAAAATGGGTATATCTTTCCTTTTCTCCTTTGCCTTTCCCTTCTCTTTTTTTCACAGTTATTTGTAAGGCCTCCTCAGATAAGCATTTTACCTTTTTGCATTTCTTTTTCATGGAGATGGTCTTGATTATTGCCTCCTGTACAATGTCAGGAACCTCTGTCCATAGTTCTTCAGGTACTCTATCATATCTATTGCCTTGAATCTATTTCTCACTTCCACTGTATAATCACAAAGGATTTGATTTAGGTCATACTTAAATGGTCTAGTGGTTTTCTCTAGTTTCTTCAATTTAAGTCTGAATTTGGCAATAAGGATTTTATTACTGAGCCTCAGTCACCTCCAAGCCTTGTTTTTGCTGACTGTATAGAGCTTCTTCATCTTTGGCTGCAAATAATATAATCAGTCTCATTTCAGTATTGACTTTCTGGTGATGTCCATATGTAGTCTTCTCTTGTGTTGTTGGAAGAGGGTGTTTGCTATGACCAGTGCATTTTCCTGGCAAAACTCTATCAGCGTTTGCCCTGCTTCACTCTATACTCCAAGGCCAAATTTGTCTGTTATTACAGGTATCTCTTGACTTCCTACTTTTGCATTCCAGTCCCCTATAATGAAAAGGACATCTTTTGGGGGTGTTAGTTCTAGAACGTCTTGTAGGTCTTCATATATCTGTTCAACTTCTCCTTCTTCAGCATTACTGGTCAGGGCATCAACTTGGATTACAGTGATATTGAATGGTTTGTCTTGGAAATGAACAGAGATCATTCTGTCATTTTTGAGACTGCATCCAAGTACTGCACTTCAGACTCTTTTGTTGACCATGACGGCTACTCCATTTCTTCTAAGGGATTCTTGCCCACAGTAGTAGATATAATGGTCATCTGAGTTAAATTCACCCATTCCAGTCCATTTTAGTTCACTGATTCCTAGAATATTGATGTTCATTCTTGCCATCACCTGTTTGACCACTTCCAATTTGCTTTGATTCTTGGACCTAACATTCCAGGTTCCTATGCAATATTGCTCTTTAGAGCATAGGACTTTACTTCCATCACCAGTCATATCATCACCTGGGTTTTGTTTTTGCTTTGGCTCCATCTCTTCTTCTTTCTTGAGTTATTTCTCCACTGATCTCCAGTAGCATATTGGGCACCTACCAACCTGGGGAGTTAATCTTTCAGGGTCCTATTTTTTCTCTTTTCCTATTCAGTTATATATTTATATTTAAAAGTGATTAAGGAATAGAACTTGGGTTCGATTCCTGGGTCGGGAAGATCCCCTGGAGAAGGAAACGGTAACCCACTCCAGTATTCTTGCCTGGAGAATCCCATGGACGGAGAAGCCTGGTAGGCTACAGTCCACGGGATCGCATAGAGTCGGACACAACTGAGCGACAGAACGGAATGGACGGAAGGAATAGAACTTATGGCAATTAGATGGGGAAATACTGGGAGCTATGACAGATTTTATTTTCTTGGGCTCCAAAATCACTGTGGGTGGGGCCTGAAGCAGGGAAATTAAAAGACATTTGTTCCTTGGAAGAAAAGCTATAACATACCTAGAGAACATATAAAAAGCAGAGACATCACTTTGCCGACAAAGGTCCATACAGTCACATACAGTAGTGAGAATTGGACTATAAAGAAGTTTTTTCAGTAGTCATGTACATATGTGACTGTTGGAGTATAAAGAAGATTGAGCTCTGAAGAATTGATGTTTTTGAACTGTGGTGCTGGAGAAGACTCTTGAGAGTTCCGTAGACTGCAAGGAGATCCAACTAGTCCATCCTAAAGGAAATCAGTCCTGAAAATTCATTAGAAGGACTGATGATGAAGCTGATACTCCAATACTTTGGCCATCTGATGTGAAGAACTAACACGTTGGAAAAGACCCTGATGTTGGGAAAGATTGAAGGCAGGAGAAGAAGGAGACAACAGAGAGTACAATGGTTGGATGGCATCAAGGCATCATTAACTCGCTGGACATAAGTTTGAGCAAACTCTGGGAAATAGTGAAGGACAGGGAAGTCTGGCATGCTGCAGTCGATGGTGTCATAAAGGGTCAGACACCACTGAGTGCCTGGAAGTCAATAACAAAGAAATAGGACACTGATATCACAAGGTCTTTGAAAATTTCCATGTAAAATTTGTACATAATCAGATCCCACAGATTTTAATTCAAGGACAATCTCTAATTTAAATGTTATTATCATTCCCTAGTGGCTCAGTGGTAAAGAATCCACCTGCCAAGTCAGGAGATGCGAGAGGCATATGTCAATACCTGGGTCAGGAAGATCCCTTGCAGTAGGAAATGGCAACCCGTTCTGGTATTCTTGCCTGGAAAATTCCGTGGACAGAGGAGCCTGGTGGGTTATGGTCCATGGGCTCACAAAAGAGTCAGACATGACTGAGTGCCTGAGCAGGCACACACCATTCTGTTGCTTTCCTTTATAGTTTACTACATGTTTGGACTTCCCTGGTGGCTCATATGGTAAAGAGTCTGTCTGCAGTGCAGCAGACCTGGGTTCAATCAATCCCTTAGGAAGATCCCCTGGAGAAAGGAAATGGCTACCCACTCCAGTATTCTTGCCTAGAGAATTCCAAGGACAGAGAAGCCTGGCAGGGCAACCATCTGTGGGGTTGCAGAGTTGGTCTTGACTGTGTGACTAACACTTTCAGGTACTACTTGTTTTTGATTAGAAAAACACATACTGTTTATTTTGCAAGTTTGAAACTTTATATGAGTAGTGGCATACATTTAGTATTCCTGTGAGACTTATTTTATCACTCAACATTGTATTTTTGAGATGCAATTGTAATGAAGTATAGGACATAATATGTTCATTTATAATACCACATAGTCTTCTGTTTGTGGATATACCACTATTTGTTCTTCCATTCATGTTTCAAAATACATTTCAGTTCCCAGGTTCTTGTCATTACAAGTACTGCTGCTGTGGTCATTCTTGTACAGGTCTTAACAAGAACAAGGGTTTCTCTAGGTTATAGACTTGGTGTGGATTTGCTGGCTCAAAGTCTAATCTTATTATGTTTTGCTAGGTAATATGAAATTGTTTCCAAAGTGACTGTATCAAAGTTCTCTTTCATCCACAATGAACGAAAGTTTCTGGTGTTAATCCTGGCCTCATCTTATCATTGTCTAACCTTTTAAATTTTCCAACCTGATGGGTTTGTGATGATTCATTACTGTTGTTTTAAATGACATTACACTAAATTCTAACAATATTAATCATTGTTTTTATTGGCAATTCATATTTTCTATTCTGTGAAATATCTGTGCTATTTCACTTTCCCTTTTCTATTATTTTATTTCCTATAGATATACATGAGTTATCTATTTGCTGAACAAATGTTTGTGTATATGTAGCAAATAGATTCTCCTTATTTTTTCCCTAATTTGCAGCATTTAAATGGACAAATGGATTTTTAAAAATCACTGTTTAAGAAATTCGATATGCATGAACCGTTCTTCAGTTCAGTTCAGTTCAGTCGCTCAGTCATGTCTGACTCTGCGACCCCGTGAATCACAGCACGACGGGCCTCCCTGTCCATCACCAATTCCCGGAGTTCACTCAAACTCACGTCCATCGAGTTGGTGATGCCATCCAGCCATCTCATTCTCTGTCGTCTCCTTCTCCTGCCCCCAATCCTTCCCAGCATCAGAGTCTTTTCCAGTGAGTCAACTCGTCGCATGAGGTGGCCAAAGTATTGGAGTTTCAGCTTTAGCATTCTTAAGTATGTATTATTTTAAAAAGTTTCATATACATTTGAAAATAAGGGTGATTTAAAAAGGAAATAAACATTATCTATAAGAAAGTCTGTATTGATATCTTAGGGACAGCTTGAAACAGTTAACATTAAAATGTTTCATTTTGATAATATTTAAAAATTTTTACATTAACTATGCTCAATGTTTTGCATATCTTCCATGTTTGAAAAATGAACAGTTCCTACAATATGTATGCAAGAAAATTGTAGCCACATTTTTCTCTATGAAAACAGTAGTTGATATTCACCTGCTCCTTAAAGCCCCCTTTAAATTTGACTGCATTCTGTTAACTTCTCTAATGAGAGCAAACATGTTGGAAGAATGAGGGAATCTCTGGTTTTAGAAAATATACAAATGAAAGATTTCCAAGTCTGCAGCAGTCTCTTTTTGGGTAAATTTAGCTTTTACTTATTTCCATTGTTGTATAGGATTTCTCTCCACTCCCATCCATTCCCCACCCCCAACACACACACACACACACGCGTGTGTGTGTGTATATATATATATATATATATTTAAATAGTGAAGAATTTTTTCTGTTATTCAAATATGGAACTCTTATTAATTATAAACATTTTTCTCTAGCTTTTAAGGAAACTTCTGTGGTTTTCAGAGGAAAATATCTGATCATCACTTTATCTTTTATTTTGTAACTAATGTTTTATACCCAGAGATAAAAATGCTAACTCTTACTGATTTGGGATAAAAAGTAAATAACAATAAGGACACATAGCTGTCAAAGGGTGGTGATTTTCAGTCAGTGTTAAGCTTAGAAAGAATCAAACTTGTGACCTGAAGATGATAAACTTGAGTTGCCTTCACCCAGAAGCAATCCCATGT
Source organism: Moschus berezovskii (assembly GCF_049115385.1). Lineage (NCBI taxonomy): Eukaryota > Metazoa > Chordata > Mammalia > Artiodactyla > Moschidae > Moschus > Moschus berezovskii. The sequence goes on along the minus strand of NC_142460.1, from coordinate 127,808,687 downwards.
GTTCATTTCTTTATCATTTGAGTGTCTTGAACTGAGTTAGAAACAATCTATCATCTTTAAGTCAAAATGTGTCTTTCTTTTTAACTTATAAACTAAGAAAAATATTTTCAAAAAATATTTCTTTTTGTAAACAAAACCTTTTATCAGTTGAATTTTAGCTTATTTAGTTACTGGTATTCATCATTGTCATAAATTAGATGTTCAGGAAAAATATTTTCTTTATGAAAACATAGGAAAATAAAAGGCATAATGATTCAATTCTGTGAATCAGATATATAGTATACAATCCTTTGGTTAGAACACTATTTCTTGAATGACCTAGACCTATATACAAATTTTGGCTCCCCACATATCACCTTGATGATCTTTGGAAATTATTTAATTTATCTGAGTCTTGTTTCCTAATCAATAAAATAGAGTTAATATGGAATATCTTGCAGAGTGCTTTGGTCCATTAAACAGATGTGAAAGAACTGGAAGCTCTGGGGCAAGGAAGTATCCACATTCTGAATCAGTGGAAGGCTATGATTTATAGTTGGCCAGGAAACAATTGGGAACAAACTAAATGTCCCTCAGTAAGGGAGTGCATATCTAAAATATCAAACATATGTGCTACCTGCCAGATAAAATGGGAGACATTATTTCATATTAACACTGCTGCTGCTGCTAAGTTGCTTCAGTCATGTCCGACTCTGTGCGACCCCATAGACAGCAGCCCATCAGGCTCCGCCATCCCTGGGATTCTCCAGGCAAGAAGACTGGAGTGGGTTGCCATTTCCTTCTCCATCATATTAACTCTAGAGGCAAAATATAATATTAGATAGAAAAGCAAGTTAATAAGAGGAGTCACACAGAAACATACTCACAAGTATTCTTATTGTTTCTGAATATATTCATATCTGGCAAAAATATAAAATGAGAAACTGAAAAGATGCATGTTATACTGGTTATGTTAGTTTTCTCAGGGATAATAATGAAGAAATGAAACTGGGATGAGTACAAATGAGATCTCAGGTTTTTATGTAACTTCTTTTTTGGCTTGAAAGGTTTGAATCAAAAAATAGATGTTTGTGTATACAAATATAGATAAACATATATACACTGTGTATATATATGCATATATTTTACATATATGCACATATGTGTGTACATATATGTATTTATATGAAATGAGGAATTCTCAGGTGGCACTAGTGTAAAGAATTGGCCTGCCAATGCAGGAGACATAGAGATGTGGGTTTGATCCTTGGGTCAGGAAGATCCGCTGGAGGAAGGCATGTAAACCCACTTCAGTATACTTACCTGAAGAATCCCATGGACAGAGGAGCCTGGTGGGCTAGTCCATGGGGTCCCAAAGAGCTGGACACAATTGAAGTGACATGGCACACGTATGAAATAAAAGCCATAGGATGAAATAAGTGATTTCTTGGTTAAAATCTAAAAGCAATATTCCTAAAAAAAAAAAAAAAGTTATAATCCTGTTTCCTCTTTTTCCTCCCTTCCTCTCACTCCTCCTCTCCCCATTTTATATTTTTATTTTATAACTTTCTTTTTCAAAAAGATGGCATATGTTACTCTGTTTCCTTACATATATTCTTTCTAATCCTTTCTCTTATTTTGGCTGTGCTAGCTCTTCATTGCTGTGTGGACTTTTCTCTGGTTGCGGCCAGTGGGGGCTGCTCTTTGTTGTGGTCCATGGGCTTCTCATTTTCATGGCTTCTCTTATTGAAGAGCGAAGGCTCTAGGGCACGCAGACTTCAGTAGCTGCAATTTCCGGGCTCTAGAGCACAAACTTGGTCGTTATGGCACATGGGTTTAGTTGCTTCTCTGGCATGTGGGTTCTTCCAAGATCAGGGATCAAACATGTGTCTCCTGCACTGGCAGGAGGATTCTTTAACATTGAGCCACCAGGGAAGCTCCTTGAATCCATTCCTCTTAAGTTTTGTATAACATACTCTCATGTGAATTTCCCTCAATTTATGTATACCTTCCCTTAATAATAGAATTTCACTCTTGTGTACTGTGGTGCAACTGCTATGCTTGCCCGTATCTCCTAGAGGTCAGGTGGAGAAAACATTATTCTCTTTATCTTATAGCCTCCTCAACCATGCTGATTTCTCTGATGTCTTTATATCAGAATTCCACAAGGAAGTTTCAGTTCTTCTCCCAGTCTATCTTGAACCAATTCTCAATAGGCATTTGTCTCCTCAGGTCTGTCAAAGACACTATTAATACTATCCAGGGCACCAAGGCCCTTAATTTGCTAAATGTAAGAATCTATTCCATTTCATCTTCCTTACCGGAAACATTTGACACAGGTGATCACAAATATTCCTTTCTACATTTGGTTTCCAGAATACCATATTTTCCTCATTTTCCTTCTACTGAGCTGGCTCTTCCTTTTTATTCATTGAATCCCCCACATTTCCCAAAACTCTTAACTTTTAAGGATCAAGGTGCAGTAATTTATCACTTACTATTATTCACTTATTTGTTGAGTTTGTCTATTTTTCTTCATTTTGTATATCATCTGTATGCTGATGACTAGAGAATTTACATATCCAGTCTTGTTCTCTACAGAATCCTAGATATATTTATCTAATAGTATGTTCACTATTTCCATGTGGATGTCTAAAATATATCTTAAACTTATTATGCCTGATATCAAGCCCCTTGTCTCCCCTTTAAACTTCTTCCTCTGGTCATTCTCTTCATCTCAGTGAATGTCTAATCTTCCCTTTCAGATATTCAGGTCAGAAAACTTACATTCATCTTTGACTCTTCTTTTTCTCTTAAAAATCACATCAGCTAACCTGTTGACTTTCCTTTAAAATATACTCAAAACCCAGCCACTTCTCACCTATTGACTCTGTGAAGTTCTGAAACGGTTATCCCTCCTTTTTTTTATAACTTGTTTTCTTAGTTTGTGCCCAATACCTTAGGCAGAATGTTCTCTTTTTAAACATAGGTCAAATCATAGTGGGCTTCCCTGGTGGCTCAGCTGGTAAAGAGTCCGCCTGCAATGTGGGAGACCTGGGTTCAATCCCTGGGTTGGGAAGATCCCTGGAGAAGGGAACAGCTACCCACTCCAGTATTCTGGCATCGAGAAGTCCATGAGGTCACAAAGATTCAGACAGGACTGAGTGACTTTCAATTTTACTTTTCATTTTCAAATCATAGTATGCCTCTCCACGAAACTCTCCAGTTGTTTCCCATGTGAAGCAGTCAGTCAAACTCATGACCTTCAGGCTCCCCATGATCATCCCTCTTTATTTCTGTAACCTCATGTTTGCAATTTTTTTTTTTTCTCTCAGTATAACATCCTCACAATTCCTTCCACTAAACATGGTCCTTATATGACACCTTTGCATCAATTTTTTCTATCTAAAATATCCTCCTTACAAAAGTCATAGTATCCATCATACCTCCTTTGATTATCCTATTTAAAACTGCATATTCCAATCATCTGCCTTAATTTTTCATTAATACTTATTATTGATTCTCTTTATATCTGTATTTCTATGTGTATATTTATTTATTTATATTTTATCTCAACTCAATAACATGTCAGTTTTGGTTGGGATAACATCACATATTAGAAATTCAAACTTTTTTAATGCATAAAGAAGTGTCTAAGAGGTACAAATCTATCGACTTGGTCTAATTCTCTATAGAAGTAGAAGCTTGTTTAAATTCAAGGGATAAGAATATGCAAATTATACTAAAAAGAAGTAATCACAGAAATTAAACTGAAAAAATTATGAAGTAGCAGTTTTTATTAATAAGCATGTAGGGAAAAGGGCACTCATATATTGCTTGTCTGAATGTAGAATATTATAGTCTTTTTGGAAATCAATCTTATAACATTAGCTAACTTTAAAACTACTCACTGAATGTACATTTGCAGGACAATTGAATAAAAATACATACTATAATGATTTTAAAAATATGATTTAATATTATATGAGAGCCTATATAGATATTTAATAGGATTACTGAGAAAAATATCAAGAAAAACTACAGATAATTACCTCAAAGTAAGTTTAGGTTAAATAGATAGGAAAATTTTATAAGCATGACCACTTCTAATAAAAAATATGTACATTGAAACATGTATATTATCACATGTGAAACAAATAGCCAGTCCAGGTTCGATGCATGATACAGGATGCTTGGGGCTGGTGCACTGGGATGACCCAGAGGGATGATATGGGGAGGGAGGTGGGAGAGGGGTTCAAGATGGGGAACACATGTGCACCCGGGGGTGGATTCATGTCAATGTATGGCAAAACCAATACAATATTGTAAAGTAATTAGCCTCCAATTAAAATAAACAAAAAACTAAAAAAACTATGTAATCAGCAATTTAATATGAATGACTTTCAGTAAAAATGCCAAATTTCTAAAATAAACTCACATTAGCACTTTATTTCTATTTTCTATATCAATTAAAATTAATCTTTATAATTAGATCTTCAGCTTTATTTCAAATTTGTTTTCAGGAATTGATACCATTTTTGGTTTCTGAATCATGCACCTTTTCTCTGAGGCTTAATATTTAATCAGTCAGTGCTTAATTATCTGGAATTCCTAGATATCTAGATTTTCATAAAAGTAGTATTGAAGTTCTGGTATATTTCTAAATATCAAATGGAAACAATAGGTTTAATAGTAAAAGATCTATACCAGGTAACTGACTTGACAAATGTTGCTTAGAGTTCTTTTCCCGATACAGTGTTATATCATTGGTATAATTTTATTTACCTCAAAGCTATTGTTGACAAGCATATTTATTGCTGATTAAAATAATGTGAAGCTATTTCCACCTTTCATATGCTGCTGCTGCTAAGTCACTTCAGTCGTGTCCGACTCTGTGTGACCCCATAGATGGAAGCCCACCAGGCTCCCCCGTCCCTGGGATTCTCCAGGCAAGAACACTGGAGTGGGTTGCCATTTCCTTCTCCAATGTGCGAAAGTGAAAAGTGAAAGTGAAGTCACTCAGTCGTGTCTGACCCTTAGCGACCCCACGGACTGCAGCCTACCAGGCTCCTCCATCCATGGGATTTTCTAGGCAAGAGTACTGGAGTGGCTTGCCATTGCCTTCTCCGTTTCATATGCTAGTTGTGTCATAAGCTTCAGTTTAGAAAAAAATCCATATAAAACTTTTCTGCTTATTACATGTATAACATATAGTAGATACATAAATATATTTATTTATTTTTGATTGCACTGGGTCTTCGTTGCTGTGTCCAGGCTTTTCTCTTGTGGCAAGCTGGGCTACTTTTCTTTGCCGTGCACAGACTTCTCATTGTGGTGGCTTCTCTTGTTGCAAAGCACAGGCTCTAGGTGCGCCGGATTCAGAAGTTGTAGTGCGTGGGCTTAGTACTCATGGTGCACAGGCTTATTTGCTCCACAGCATGTGGAATCTTCCCAGACCAGGGAGCAAACCTGTGTCCCCTGCATTGTCAGGAGGATTCTTATGCCCTGCACCACCAGGGAAGATGTGTGTGTGTGTGTGTGTGTGTGTATGATGCTTATTCTTAACCTGTGACTTCTGGAGTTTTAAGGATTATGTTTCATGATCTGCTTTACTGAGACTGTTTCTCCAATAACTCAAATATAAGCAGAGGATTGTTAACTTTAAATGCAGTTCAATATATTCAGAGGCTGCTAACACATCGTATTATCTCAAAAGCATGAGAAAATATTTCAGAAATGACGGACTGCATGATTCAGATGTGGCATGATTTCACTCATGATTCTGAGTTTACTCCTTAAGAAAATAAAATTTTTTGTCACTTTAAGGATGACAACCATAGGTTTGATTTTAGTGTAAATGGCATTACTTTATAGAATGATGTTAAAGGAAATTCAGCAAATTCATCATTTATGCCCTTTGTTTTTCTTATTTCTCATCAGTAACTAGGCATAAAGACTGAAATGAAATATATCCTCATCAATCTCTCCCTGACAGGCCACTTTTATCTGTTGCATGCTGTGCTTGTATGCAATAGATCAGAGTATGTGAACTTGACACTTTCATCACAGGGTATGACTCCTCTTGAAATGGTGTCTACTCCAGTCACGAAACCATATACTAAGATTACAGCAACAGCTCCAATTCTGTGAGTTCACTACAGAGATAATTAACAAAGCTTTGTTCACCTTCAAAAAGGAAATTCTATCAACATTTGGGATAGAGGGTGAAAAACAATAGCATGAAACTCAGTTTACTTGGCACTCTGATAAGGATGATAATCGTGCTCTTTTTTCTTTGGAGAAATTAAAAGTGAAGTGATGGGATAAGTAAACACCTATAAACACCAACTTTCTTCTAAGCAGCTTAAGGCTTTTTGGTACTCAGTTATATCAAGCTTTATTTTATTGATCATCTACTCACCAGAGACTGAAAGATTCTGGCATACAAATACAAATAAGACTTGCCCTCACCTTGAGAGACCTAATAGTCAGACATGATTGATATTTACACAGATATTAACAGTTAGTTATAATACATTTTTGACTGACTTCCCTGGTGGCTCAGATGGTAAAGCGTCTGTCTACAATGCGGGAGACCTGGGTTCAATCCCTGGGTCAGGAAGATTCCCTGGAGAAGGAAATGGCAACCCTCTCCAGTACCCTTGCCTAGAAAACTCCATGGATGGAGGAGCCTGGTGCAGGCTACTGTCCATGGGGTCACAAAGAGTCGGACACAACTGAGCGACTTCACTCACTGAGAGTTGAAGTATACCATGTATTCTAGTAGGTACAGATATTAAGGAGTGATCATGGAAGGTCTTCTGTGAGATAGGAAGATTAAAGAGACACCTGAAGAAATCTCTCTGAACACTTACAAGTATGGTGCTTATACATTTCTGAAGTACTTAAATTATACTAATTTGTGACATCTCTTCCTCTCCTCCTCCCTACTTGATTTTAAGTGGTTGGTTACTGACTCTATGCCTTCTATCACACTTATCTAAAACCCCTGGACATCACTTGCTTCTGAAAAGGGCTTTTGAGCACGTTTCTGTCGTTTTAATCCTGAGATAGAATGTGACCAATGTATATCTTGTGCAGAAACTGCTCTTTTACTCTTGCAAGAGCTAATTATCAAACATTTAGGAATTTAGCAATCCAGTTTTGGGGACCTTAAAGGTACCATGGCAGTCATTTACACTGTGGAAGTTTGTATATGCTGGTAATCAACCCTGTTGTCCTTTCCCACAACTTATTTACTCATGCACCATTATACCAAATGGGCCCCAAGTTAGTAGCCTAGGTAGATAACATTTTGACATTCATCCAAACCAGTATTCTTAATTTTTTCGACATTAATCCAGTGGAGTCACTGAGTGTTAGAGTGAAAGAGAGAAAAGAGGGAAAATAATGTGTTCTTGACAAACTTGAGCTCTTCTGTATACAAAGGAATTTGATACTTTTCCAGACTTCCTTATACTACTGAGGGAGAGGGAGAGATGGAAGGGAGCACAGCGCTGCTTGCCATTTTGAAGCTTTTTGAAAGACAGCAGCAGCAGCAGCAAAAGATAATTTAACAAAATCCATGGGATCTAAAGTAGATCTCAAATTTTTCCTCCTAATCATATGGTTTCCTCTCTGAACAGGGCTCTGACATAGAGATTTGTCTCTATATTATTCCATTTCTTCTCCTCTACTTACCATCCAGTGGTACTTTATTCCCTTTATAATGCTGACCACCAGAAGCTTCCAACCTGGCTTTCTATTTAATTTATCTTTGTTAGGAGGTGCCCAAAAGTAGGTAGTGAGTCATACGGCCTGTCTGTTGAAGTGTGTTAACTGCTGGTGGCCTATTTAACTGATAAATATTCCAAGATAATCCATAATCTTGACGTACCATTTACAGTCATTTACACCATAAAAGTTGGTAGATGCTAGAAATCAACCCTATTATCCTTTCCCACAATTAATTTACTAGTGCACCATTATACCGCATGTGCCCAGAATTGGTAGCCTAGGTAGATAATATTTTGACATTTATTCAAACCATTGAAATGCCTCTGTTATTTCACCTTTTCCACGCTTCTTCTTAAGTGTTGCCAGGTAAAATATAGCACAATATTATTTCTTGTTTATCTGAAATTAAATTTTTATTGGATGTACTATACTTTAATTTTTTAAAACTGACAACCCTACTTCTCTCTAAGTTTTAGCCTGATGTTCAGACAGACAACAGAATTTTGGAAAGATTATAAGCTTTTTAGATTTATAATCAAAGAAAGTGACAGTGAGAAGGGAATGATCTTTCTAATCTACTACTTCTCTGTGGAAAGTTACCGAGGCTTATAGGCTCACCTCTAAAAATCCTATTTCAGAATGTGTTTTTAGTACACTTTAAGTTTGGAAAAGGAGAAAAGTTTGAGTTGGAAAACATAAACGTCTTTCTCAGGAAGAAAAGATATATCATAAACTTTCTAAAAATAAACAAGCTTGAAAACTGAAATAACTTAAACCTATATAAGTGTTTTATTTAGAAAGAAATTTTCTAAGTCTAATGTGTAATTTTAAAAGAAAGCCCATATATACTACACCTTCAAGTAACTATTTGATGTTTCAGTGTGTGAGGTTTTAGAACTGAAAAACATCTATTTCAGTGTCTGTAAACCTTGTTCTATGGAGCTGGTACTTTGCAGTGATTAGATTGCAGGCTTTAGGTCTGGTCTACCTCAGTGTGAATTCTATCTTCATTTCCTCTCCACTATGTGCTTTTGTACAATTCCTTAATTTTCTGGGTCACAGTTTTGTCATTTCCAAAGTGGCAATAACCAAAGTACCTTACTCAAAGAATTGTAATAAGAGGATAGTGTATATAAAGCACTTAGAATACTGCCTGTCATGATATAGGTACTCAATACCCAATCAAATGTTATTATTATCACCAGTATAATCATATGATAAAGGAGAGAATGAACATCAAACAACCAGCTGTGAAAATGGTTAACAAAGAGTGATTTTAAATGTTTACTATGTTCAAACACAGTGTAGTTTTCATGGTTTATGACAGTATTTATGCAGTGTATTCATGAAATAAATTGGAAAAGTCAGTATAAAGTGTTCCAGCTGTCTGCCTCTGACAGCCTTTGTGAAGTTTATCTTTTGTACTGGTTGCTAATAAATTGATGGAAAGCTGAAAGAGTGTCCTTTTCATGTTAAAATTTATATTCTTGATCAAATCAGTTTTATATTATCCTTGTCCTGTGCTCATGCTCTGTTGTGTCCAACTCTTTGTGACTCTTTGGACTGTAGCCTTCCAGGCTCGTCTGTCCATGGAATTTCTCAGGCAAGAATACTAGAGTGGGTTCTTCCTCCAGGGGATATTCCTGACCCAGGGATTGAATCCACATCTCCTGTGTTTCTTTCACTTCAGGAGGATTCTTTACCTGCTGAGCCGTCATGGAGGGTTCTTTAAATTATTTCTAAGGATTTATTGAAATATCCTCGTAGCTCAGCATATTGTTCTATCTTTAATAATATATTTAGAGAAAAAAAATGGATAGCAGTCCATAATATCAATTGTTTGTTGATTAAGACTATTGAAATTTGCTGTCAAATATGAATCATAAATTGACATAAGGATCAAATGGAGACTTTTTAACTGACACTTAAATTCACTATTACTTTGAAAGAATGGCTTTATAGAAAGCTAGCAAAACTGCTTTTGTTTATTATAATTTTCTGCTTTTAGCTCATACACCTTTTTCAGTGAATCCATTTCTTGCAGAATATGGTGTTTCTTATTTTCTGTTAGTTCATATACACGGTATACAAGCAAATGGAATTTTTTGTTTTTCTAATGGTCAAGACACAATCTCAGTAGCTTCTTAAACAATGCTAACAACCACAGTGATGTCTTGCATGGACATAATTAAATAACAAGCAGAGTGATATTTAACATAGGCCCTTTTATAAAAATGTGCTTCCCTGGTGGCTCAGTTGATAAAAAAAAAATCTGCCTGCAATGCAGGAGACCTGGATTTGTTTCCTGGGTTGGGAAGATCCCCTGGAGAAGGGAATGGCTACCCACTCCAGTATTCTGGCCCAGAAAATTCCATGGAGTGTATAGTACCTGAGGTCACAAAGAGTTGGACACAACAGAGTGGCTTTCACATTGATAAAAAAGGATACCCTTCTTTGGTAATCACTGGAAATATTTCTCCATGAATTGTGGAGAATGGCAAATGTGGTCTAACGCTTGTTATTTAGAAAAAATTTAAGTGACCCAACCTAATTTATTAACTAATTGTTGTTTTTTGGGGGGGGCAAAAGGAAATAAACCAAAAAGAAAGAAAAAGTATTGTTTATTCTAGCCAAAAATTGAGTGACTGCATCATTCAAATAAAGTCTATTAATCTTTTAATTAGAGAAGGAAATGGCAACCCACTCCAGTATTCTTGTCTGGAGAATTGCATAGACAGAGGAGCCTGGTAGGCTATAGTCCATGGGGTTGCAAGAGTCAGACACAACTTAGCAACTAAAACCACCATACTTTTTAATGAAACATCTTGAGTCAGTATTTAACAAACAATGTTTATTTCAATGCTGGTTTTCATTAACTATTTCTGTGTCTTCTTCCCATATGGCACTTTCCCACTTTTCATCCTAATTCCATTTGCTTCAGGTCAAAAGTCTCTGGTGAAATTTTATTTTTACTAATATTTCCCTCATATTCCATGCCATAGAAAACATATTTGGCCAACTTTGGTTTCTTATGGAGAAAATGTTTTACTACTTGATTGCCTTTTGGATTATTTTAATTATCCTTGTTTTTAAGATGCTAGTAGAATATTAACTTTTTTTCTAGAATATTTTAATCTATTCAGTTTTTAAAAATATATTTATTGCTGTATCTAGAAGATTATCTATTAGATATATGTTTTATTCATTGCATTTGCTGAAACTATTGAGTAAAACTGTATTTTTTAATTTGAATTTTTATTAGAATTTAGTCAGTCAATGTTGTGTTAGAGTCAGGTGTACAGCAAAGTGAGTCTGTGATGCATATACATATATCTATTCTTTTTCAAATTCTTTTCCTATTTAGGTTATATCAGAATATTGAACAGAGTTCTGTGTGCTATAGAGTGGGTTCTTATTGGTTATCTGTTTCACATATATCACTGTGTACATGTCAGTCCCAAACTCCCAATCTGACACCAACCATTCTTCTCCCCTTTAACCATAGGCTCATTCTTTAAGTCCATGAGGTTGTTTCTGTTTTGTAAATGAGTTCATTTATCATTTTTTTAGATTCTGTGTGTGAGTAGTGTCAGACTTACTTTACTCAATATGGCAATCTCTAGATTTATCCATGACGCTGCAAATGGCTATATTTCATTCCTTTTAATGCCCAAGCAACATTCCATTGTATATATGTACCACTTCTTCTTCATCCATCTATCAGTGAACATCTGGGTTTCTTCCATGTCTTTCTTAGCTATTGTAAATAGTGCTTCATTGAACACTGAGGGTGGGGATAGGCATTATCTTTCAAACCATGATTTTCTCTGTCCAGCAATGGGATTGATGGATCATATGTTAGCTCTATTTTTAGTTTTTTTGAGGAACCTCCCATACTTTTCTCCAGGGTGGCTGTACCAATTTACATTCCCATCTAACTACTTTTATCTGTGTTTTCTTGGTTTCGATTCCCTATTGTATTGTTGCTGCTTAATTTTGATTCAGTTCCCAGCAGGTGATTTTACCTGTGGGGCTTTGTTACAACATTTGCTGGTGACATTGTGGAATTAGGGTATCTGACTGCTCTGGGTCCTTCAGAATTTACTGTGAAATTCTTGGAGTGTGTGAATCTCCTCCCCATCAGTTGCTATTCTCAGATTGATGATTCAGGCTTTGCAATGAGTACCTCTTGACTCATTTAGAACATAGTCAGTCAGATGCTCCACTGCTTCCACTCACATAGTTGTGAGCACAGAACAGTTCCTGCTGTTACCAGTGTTTGTTATTTTGAAGCTAACCCAGTCATCTGGCTTTCTTTTTTGATGCTGTTTATGAATTTTTGTTTTGCTATCCTTGTTTTTCTATTTTTAAATGAAGAGCTATAGATGAATGAAAAAAAATGCTGGTATCTTTTCATCCCCTCCTCACCAAATTTAGTATTAGGATATCTAAAATGCATTCTTGTGATTTAAGAGAAGAAAGGAATGAGTGTGATTTTACTATCATATGTATTTTTAAAATATTGTGAAAAGTCATACATAGAAAGGTATAAAGAGTAATAAGTTAATATTATAATAATTCTCATCTGAAGAAATATATATTATAACACAATAATATCATTCTTATTAATCTTATTTCTGGAAATACTGCTAGCTTGACTTTTTTGTCATTCCCAAGCATTTTTTAATCCTTTTAATTTTGTATAAATGTGATGGTGTTGTTTAAATTTTTCTGCAAATTGATTTTTTAGCTTACTCATGTTTTTATTTGCTTTTATTGCCATTCAGTCCAGTTCAGTTCAGTTCAGTTGCTCAGTCATGTCCGACTCTTTGTGACCCCATGAATCACAGCACGCCAGGCTTCCCTGTCCATCACCAACTCCTGGAGTTCATTCAAACTCACATCCATCGAGTCGGTGATGCCATCCAGCCATCTCATTCTCTGTCTTCCCATTCTCCTCCCTCCCCCAATCCTTCCCAGCATCAGAGTCTTTTCCAGCAAGTCAACTTGTCGCATGAAGTGGCCAAAGTATTCTAGTTTCAGCTTTAGCATTAGAGTTTCATTTTTTCTATATACTTCAAGATATTCATTTTCTTGTTAGGTTTATAGAACTTTCTAACATTTGTTTTCCACAAGCTTTTACTTATCTTTTCATCTTTTCAGTGTTTTTACTTGTCATTCAAAATACTTGAATTTTAATGTGATCAACTTTATCAGTCTTTTCCTTTAAGATATCATTTTAGAATTTATAATTTCTTCTGAGGGTCTACCTACCCAGATATCATACAAATAATTTCCTACATGTCTTTTAGAAGTTTTAAAATTCACTTTTCATATTTACTTTTAATGTATTTGGAGTCATTTGTTGCATAACAGAAGATTTTAATTTTTTTTCTCCTCTATGAGTAAACAATTGTTGAAGCAACATTTAAATGTTCACCACTGATCAGTAGTACCATATCTTTCACAATACAAGATTTCATGTATATGTAGATCTGTTTCTGTGGTATTTAATTAGGTCCATTCATCTATTTGTTTGCGTGACAGTGTTACAATGTCATAATTATGATAGCTTAATAATTTTTCATTGCATTGTAGCACAAGACATATAACCATATTCCTTTCCTTCTAATTTGACTTGCCTGTTATTGACACTTTGTTCAATCCCATAAATCTTAGATGTGCTTTGAAGTCCACATCAATATTCAAAATTTTTTTTTTATTTTGACTGTAATTACACTGAATAATTAATGCATGGAGGACTTTTTAGGATATTATAAAAAGTTGAGTGATCTAGACATCTATATTAAAAAACCAAAGGTTATGCCATCTGGTCCCATCACTTAATGGCAAATAGATGAAGAAAAAAATGAAAACAGTGACAGATTTTATTTTCTTGGGCTCAAAAATCAGTGCAGATGGTGACTGTAGCCATGAAATTAAAAGATGCTTGCTCCTTGAAGAAAAGCTATAACAAATGTAGGCAGCATATTAAAAGTAGAAGCATCACTTTACTAACAAAGGTCTGTCTGGTCCAAGCTATGATTTTTCTAGTGGTCATGTATGGATGTGAGAGTTGGATCATAAAGAACTGAACACTGGAGAACTGATGCTTTTGAATTGTGGTGTTGGAGAAGACTCTTTTTTTTATTATTTTTTTATTTTTTGGTAGTGATTTTTTTAAAATTTATTTTAATTGGAGGCTAATTACTTTACATTATTGTATTGGTTTTGCCATACATTGACATGAATCTGCCCCGGGTGTACATGTGTTCCACATCTTGAACTCCCCTCCCACCTCCCTCCCCATCCCATCCCTCTGGTTCTTGAGAGTCCCTTGGACGGCAAGGAGATCAAACCAGTCAATCCTAAAGGAAATCAACCCTGAATATTCACTGGAAGGACTGATGCTGAAGCTGAAGCTCCAGTACTTTGGCCACCTGATGGGAAGAGCCAACTCATTGGAAAACACCCTGGTGCTGGAAAAGATTGAGGGCAGCAGGAAAAGAGGGCAACATAGGACGAGATGGTTGGATGGCATCATCAACCCAATGGACAGGAGTTTGAGTAAACTCAGGGAAATGGTGAAGGATAGGGAAGTCTGAGGTGCTGCAGTCCATGGGGTCGCAAAGAGTCAGACATGACTGAGTGACTGAACAGCAACAAACACATTAACAAGGCATATTTTCAATATAGTTAAATTTGTTCACATTGTGCCAAGACTTATTCAACTCCTTCTTCTTAATGCCTAATTATTCTTAGGGTTTGCACACTTTCAATTATTTAACATGTTAAACTCAATATCTGTCTGCATTTTTGTGGAGCCTATTGTGGGTTGCATCGTGTCTCTCAAATAAGCATGTTGAAATCATAACCTTCTATACCTGTGGATGCAACTTTATTTGGAAACCGTGTCTTTGCAGATGTAAGCATATTATGGTGAGGTCGTGCTGGATATGGATGAACCCTAAATCTCAAGAGCCAGTGACAGATGTCTTTATAATAAGAGGAAAGCGCGGGAGATAAAGACACAGAAGGAAGATGGACCTTGAAGGAGGAGGGAGAAGACAACAAGCCAGCATTGCCAAGGATTACCGGCATCCACCAGAGGCTAGGAATAAGCCAGATAGGATTCTTTGCTAGAGCCTTCAAAAGGAGCACATCCTGCTAACACTTTGATTGTCAGAGTTCTAGCTTCCTGAGCTGTGAGAGAACAGATGCCTGTCGTTTAGACCTGCCTGGTTTGTGGTATTAAATAGTTACGGCAGACCTAGGAAGCTAACACAGAGTCCTTTTTTCTTTTGCTTTTATGACGGTAGCCTTTGACTTATTGTATTATAAAAATGCTATGATTAATAACAAAATAAATTTCCATTTCATATTATTATTATTATATTTAATTAAGAATACATATTATGTATGACAAAAAGTGAAAGAGCACTGATGATATTTTCTGTGTGCCTACTGTTTTTTAACATCTGTAATAAGTACTCTTCTTGGATTACTTAATTTGCTAGTCAAGCTACCTTCAGTTCAGTTCAGTCACTCAGTTGTGTCCGACTCTTTGTGACCCCATGAATCACAGCATGCCAGGCCTCTCTGTTCATCACCAACTCCCAGAGTTCACTCAAACTCATGTCCATCAAGTCGGTGATGCCATCCAGCCATCTCATTCTCTATCGTCCCCTTTTCCTCCTGCCCCCAATCCCTCCCAGCATCAGAGTCTCTTCTAGTGAGTCAACTCTTCGCATGAGGTGGCCAAAGTATTAGAGTTTCAGCTTTAGCATCAGTCCTTCCAGTGAACATCCAGGACTGATCTCCTTTAGAATGGACAGGTTGGATCTCCTTGCAGTCCAAGGGACTCTCAAGAGTCGTCTCCAGCACCACAGTTCAAAAGCATCAATTCTGAGGCATTAATTCTAACTTACATTAGACTGAGTTTTTAAACACTTTACAGTAACTGCATTATTGTTACTCATGCTTAAAAGTTTAAATATTTAAAGATTTTCCTATACCTACAATATGTGAAAGTGGGCAGAAGCTTCTGGAGCTCTGTTTGCATGTTGCCATGCCCTTGAAAACTCAGGTCTTTGCAAACATAGAGTTAAAACAGACTTAAGGAGTATAATCTGTAAAAATAGTGAATTACTATACTGTACACCTGAAATGAACATAATACTCTAAGCCAACTGTTCTTCAGCTAATAACACAGACATCTTCATTTTACTAATAAGGAGAATGACACTTGTGGAAACAAAGTGCTTGTCCATAAGCCTTGGATCAGATCCTGACAGAACTCAGATCAATAGGAGTCCTGCTGGGAAGGAGAAGACCAGCCAACACTTTTTACAGCATAATTGATGCAGGCCATCTGGGCTTCATGTTTTTCTTCTCATAGGTAAACTAGGAAGCCCAGGCATTACTAAACAAACTATCCTGCAGCTACTAAGCAGTGTCATGAAGCTGTAAGTAATGTGCATTTTATGAAATAATACAGATGTTCTGCATTATAAATATTACTGAGACATTAAATGCCATGTTAAATAAAGTTGTATTAAAAAGATGATAACTGACAGTGAGAACACATATCTTAGTTATGAATAAAACACATTGTCTTTTACATATTATTTATCAGACCTTGAAAAATGCAGATTTATTGAGTCTGATGAGGAAATAATGAATTTGAACCAATGACTGAAAATTTTCTTTTACTCTTTTTCCTTGTAGCTAATATATGGAGATATACATTGATCTTAGGTCAGCACAGGTAAATATTTCCAATTATTAAAAAAAATTAAAACTCCTATACACATAGAGGCTTCACTGGTATATCAGACGGTAAAGAATCCACCTGCAATGTGGGAGACCTGGGTTCTATCCCTGGGTTGGGAAGATCCTCTGGAGAAGGGAAAAGCTACCCCTCCAGAATTCTGGCCTGTAGAATTCCATGGACAGAGTGCCTTGCAAGTTACAGTCGATGAAGTGGCAAAGAGTCAGACATGACTGAGCAAGCTTCACTTTCATGCACACAGAGCATCACAGTCTTGATTGTGTAACCTGGCTTCCCTAAGATGCATCTTAGACCTTCCAGCGTCTATTGGTTATAAATTTAATAAACTTCCACCTGTCGGAAATACATTAGCTAGAATGAGCTCATAAATGTCAGAATATCCCCTGTGGTCATATTTCCTGGAAATATGTTTTGTATGATAAATGGCAAGAGAAGAGTTAAAAATAAACCTTGAATATTTTGTAAGAAAACAAAATAAAATCAGGATTTATTGAGATATATGTCCAAACATTGGTTGCATTTAATGCTATGAATATATCAATCAACTTACAATAAGAACCATTGATTGTTATAGTGTCAAACTAACTGATACAGAAACTTTGCCTCAATAATCTAGAGTCATTTATATGGTATTCAAACATGGCTTGGCACAGCAATAAAGTGTTAGGGGAAAACTTAAAAGGAGAACATCTTTGTGACATCAAAGTAGGCAAGAGTTATTTAACTGGACACAAAAAAATTAGCTATGAATGAAAAATATGAAGTTGGACTGTTTCAAAATTAATAATTCCTGTCGTCAGTAACCATTCAGTTCAGTCTCTCAGTCGTGTCCGACTCTCTGCGCCCCCATGAATCACAGCATGCCAGGCCTCCCTGTCCATCACCAACTCCCGGAGTTCACTCAAACTCATGTACATAGAGTCAGTGATGCCATCCAGCCATCTCATTCTCGGTCGTCCCCTTCTCCTCCGGCCCCCAACCTTTCCCAGCATCAGAGTCTTTTCCAGTGAGTCAAGGAAACCTTGTTGAGGTCGCATGAGGTGGCCAAAGTATTGCAGTTTCAGCTTTAGCATCAGTCCTTCCAGTGAACACCCAGGATCGATCTCCCTTTAGATGGTAAATATTAAGATGTACTAATAAGATGTAGAGGAGAAAATATTTATATGTATATGAAAAATAGGCTCATCTAGAATACTTGAGGAAGTTTTAATACATAAGAAGAAAGATTAATAACACAACAGCAAAATGAGACAAGTTGAAAACACAATAATAAAAAAAATCCAAGTATTTAATAAAGATATGATTAACATCATTAGTCATTCAGTTCAGTTCAGTTCAGTCACTCAGTCATATCCAACTCTTTGTGACCCCATGAATCACGGTACGCCAGGCCTTCCTGTCCATCACCAACTCCTGGAGTTCACTCAAACTCATGTCCATTGAGCCGGTGATGCCATCCAGCCATCTCACCCTCTGTTGTCCCCTTCTCCTCCTGCCCCTAATCCCTCCCAGCATCAGAGTCTTTTCCAGTGAGTCAACTCGTTGCATGAGGTGGCCAAAATATTGGAGTTTCAGCTTTAGCATCAGTCCTTCCAATGAAAGGACTGATATCCTTTAGGATGGACTGGATGGATCTCCTTACAGTCCAAGGGACTCTCAAGAGTCTTCTCCAACACCACAGTTCAAAAACATCAGTTCTTCAGCAATCAGCTTTCTTCACAGTCCAACTCTCACATCCACACATGACCACTGGAAAAACCATAGCCTTGACTAGATGGACCTTGGTTGGCAAAGTATGTCTCTGCTTTTTAATATGCTGTCTAAGTTGGTCATAACTTTCCTTCCAAGGAATAAGCGTCTTTTAATTTCATGGCTGCAATCAGCATCTGCAGTGATTTTGGAGCTCAAAAAAATAAATTCTGACACCGTTTCCACTGTTTCCCATCTATTTGCCATGAAGTGATGGGACCAGATTCCAAACTTCCAATGTGATACCATAAGAATGACTAAAATGAAACAGAGAGGAAAGTCAAGGGCAGTCAAGATGTATAGCCAGCACAATTTTTCTACAATCCTGTGGGTGTAAAAATTACTACAGTAACAAAGGAAAGCTGTTAATTAGCACTTATTAAATCTGAATTGAATACTTCATGATGTAGCAGTTCTATACCTAAGTGTATACTCAGAAGAAATATATCTGAAGGCTTATTTAAAGATATGAGGTAGGATATTTATAGCAGCACTATTAATAATTGCGTCAAACTAGAACATGACTGAAGCAACTTAGCAGCAGCAGCAGCAGCGGCAATTACCAAGGTGCAGAGTAAGAGAGTAGTAGGTAAATTGTAATATAGTGACACAGTGAACTATTATTCAGGAATGAGAATTAATGACCTACAACTATAGAGAAAAACCTGGATGAATATTACAAAATACTCTTGAGTCAGATAAGTCAGATGTAAAACTTATATCCTATATAATTTAACTTATAAAGGTGAAGAAACTTAGGCAAGACTAATTTATGCTTTTATGTTCAGGATAATGGGAACTTTGCAGAGATGGTAATGACAGGAAAGGATCATTAAAGAGGCATCTAAAGCCCTGCTGCTGCTGCTAAGTCACTTCAGTCTTGTCTGACTCTGTGTGACCCCATAGGGAAGCCCACCAGGCTCCCCCGTCCCTGGGATTCTCCAGGCAAGAACACTAGAGTGGGTTGCCATTATTACTCTATTTCTTATTTTGGGTCCTGATTACATCAGTTCAGTTCAGTTCAGTTCAGTTCAGTTCAGTTCAGTCTCTCAGTCGTGTCCGACTCTTTGCGACCCCATGAATCACAGCACGCCAGGCCTCCCTGTCCATCACCAACTCCTGGAGTTCACTCAAACTCACGTCCATCGAGTTGGTGATGCCATCCAGCCATCTCATTCTCTGTTGTCCCCGTCTCCTCCTGCCCCCAATCCCTCCTAGCATCAGAGTCTTTTCCAGTGAGTCAACTCGGATTACATAGGTATGTTTAATTTGTGAAAAGTTACCATGCTGACTCTTAACGATGTTTGTACTTTCATTTTACATTACAATATAAGAAAATGTTAAAAATAAATGCTTTTCAATTGTCAGGAACTTATAAGCAACTCATTTTTCTGCTCCTAAATCACTTCTTATTTTCCTGCCTAACTGGTGGTCTATCATGGGATCTGCTTCCATTTTAGCGCTTGAACAGTGTTTTGTTCTCAGAGGTCACACATGTTGCCTGGAGCTCCTGCCATCTCCATGCAGTTTCTTTTTTCACCTGGAGCTGAATCCTGCTTCTAATAAACCTTGAACATCAGAATGATGTGCTCCCTACCAACACTGACATAAAGCCTCTCCAGTTTTGGCAATCTCTACTGCTCCTTTTTGGATACATGGGCACTGAGGTCTGGACCAGGCATGGGTTTTCTATGCCCCATCAAGATTTAATGACTTGAGCTTCAAATGTCCCCAAGAAGGAGACTGAGGAGAAAAACATAATTCCTTGATGAGTTTATTCTAGTCCTATGGAAGTTGCCTCCACACAGACTCAATGTATATCAACTCTGTAAGATATACCTTACAGAGGTGTGAAACCTCTTTAAGAAGAGACCCACTAGGTTAGTTATGTATTTTTCTGAAAAGTTGTCTGGTTAAGTTATGTTTGAAATTTAAATTATTAAGGAGATATTACTGCTTCTTGTATTGTTATTTAAGAGAAATAAAGATTTATAATTTTTGTGAAGTGGTAATATTTAAAGTTTAATTAGTTTTATAGAAAATATTTCAAGGCAGTATCAGATCTGATAAGTTTTCTTTCACAGTTCACCATATTTCTCATTTAAGAGGTACTTAATAGGCAGTAATGAATAGTTATATGAGAAAATTATTTTTTCTTGCTACTTATTTCAAACATGCTTTATCACATGCTAATTTTCTATCCCATGGGACCTTGGGTAGATCCCATAACATTTTGTTTACTTCTAGACATTAAAAACAATAAAAAATACAATAATATAAAATAAAATATTTGTTTCTATTAATTCAAATTTGGGACAAGTATAAATCAAAGCTTTGCTCTCACATTTATTTTCACTCTTCTCCTTGAACTTCAGCTCAAGCCTGATCTTTTTTTCCAGGGCTGTAGGGGAGAATTCTGTGATCTGTTTCAGACCCTCCATGTTCCATTTTATTCCTTGCCTCAGCTCCTCATTCCCAGCTTCTGGCTCATTTAGACGTGGCCTGGTAAAGCAGGATGAGAAGAAGAATTGCATATACTTCTCTACTTAGCTGACCCCTGTGATTCAATATTAGCTGGTGAGAAATAGATGTTCTAGTACTGGCTTTTTTGTGTAGACTTATTGGTACATCTTTTCAAAACTGTGAAAAGCTTTCTGAATTTCACTGTTCCCTGACATGGTGATACAATCTCTGGCTGACTTTATATTAATCAACCTACAGCCATTAACCTGTAGTGGAACTCAAGACAGATTCTTCTGGAACCCCTTTGGCCCCAGTAGGTACTTCTCTTGGGTAGTAGCCTTTTAAGATATGTCAATTCCAGCTACCTTTGTGGTATCTATCTGGCCTTAGGGAACTGAAGAAATATCTCTCCCTCACCCACCACTGCAGTGCAACTTATTTCCATTATTGTTCTCTCTCTCTTCCCCCACTCCCACACACTGTTAAAGGAAGCCTCCTGTTGATACTATTTTGGAGGAAAGTCATTACAGGTAACTTTGCCCTACTCCTACCTCTATATAAAGATTCTCTCAATAGTGCTCTTGAATTTTGTCCACCCTGGACAAGCTGAAGAGTTTAAGCAGATCAGTCAGCATGTTTTCAGTAGTAAGCTATGTGGGTCCCTCCTGGCAAGCATCCACAAACTCTGAAAGAGCTCTCTTGGTGCCTTCTTCACTTGCCTTGAGGTGGGATAGAGAAGAGGGGCATCCCCATACTCTCCACTATAGGGATGAAGAGTATTTTATATTCAGTGTTCCATACTCCTGGCAATTCCTTCATAACCATTCCCCATATTCCAGTGACTACATCCTTATCATGCTTGATGTACATTGGAGACAGGTACTAGTTATTAAACCTGATTTCCTTATTCTTAGTCCTGCATTTGTTTCTACCTTTGCTATTTAGAATTGTGTGCATTTGTATCTTATTCACTTCCGCTTTGAATCTTTCACAAAACTCTAAAAAAGTCCCAATTGACATATTTTTATGTATCTAATACTCTAGATAATATATTAAAAAGCAGAGACATTACTTTGCCAACCAAGGTCCGTCTAGTTAAGGCTATGGTTTTTCCCGTGGTCATGTATGGATGTGAGAGTTGGACTGTGAAGAAAGCTGATCGCCGAAGAATCGATGCTTTTGAACTGTGGTGTTGGAGAAGACTCTTGAGAGTCCCTTATACTGCAAGGAGATCCAACCAGTCCATTCTAAAGGAGATCAATCCTGGATGTTCATTGGAGGGACTGATGCTAAAGCTGAAACTGCAATACTTTGGCCACCTCATGCGACGAGTTGACTCACTGGAAAAGACTCTGATGCTGGGAAAGGTTGGGGGTGGGAGGAGAAGGGGACGACGGAGAATGAGATGGCTGGATGGCATCACTGACTCTGTGGACATGAGTTTGAGTGTACTCCGGGAGTTGGTGATGGACAGGGAGGCCTGGCGTGCTGTGATTCATGGGGTCGCGGAGAGTCGGACACGACTGAGCGACTGAACTGAACTGAACTGAATTGAATACTCTAGTACATATTTAGAACATATATTCCCTTAAGTCTAAAAACTGCATCTATGATTTTATAGGCTATTGTAGTCTAATGTGAATATGGTGTAAGCCACAAATGATATTTAAATCTTTCTAGAAAATGATCAAAACATTAGAAATGGATGAAATTAACCTAATAATATGATATTTAACCCTGCATATTCCATATATAATCATCTCAACACATGGTCATTATAAAAATGTTAGTGAGATATTTTATGTACTTTTTAAAAGTGTTCGAGTATTTAAAATCTGGTGACTATCTTATACTTACATCACCTCTCATTCCTGAGTACCTGTATTTCAAGTGCACACTAGCCACGTGCCCTAGCAGCTATCATATCGGACAGTGCAAACATCGTCAACTAACTTCTTAGGGGACGATCTAGGTCTTATTAATCTCATTATGCACATGAAGTAAATTGTTAAATATAAGATGAATGAAGACATGGATTAATTTATGAGTACCTATGAGAAAAGTTGGCTTCCCTGGTGGCTCAGAGGTTAAAGCATCTGCCTCCAATGCGGGAGACCCGGGTTCGATCCCTGGGTTGGGAAGATCCCCTGGAGAAGGAAATGGAAACCCACTCCAGTATTCTTGCCTGGAGAGTCTCATGGACGGAGGAGCCTAGTAGGCTACAGTCCACGGGGTCACAAAGAGTCAGGCATGACTGAGCAACTCCACTTTAACTTTCATGAGAAAAGTTAAAATATGTTATTGTGAAGAAAATTATGAGAAATGTTCATCCAAGATTTGGGGGGTTTCATTAACATGATGCAAGATAAATGTTTAGCTATTCCTGCATTAAATAATTAAAAATTAAAAACAGGAGAAAATAACATTGAATTAGGAATTATTGGATAAAGTACAGAGGAGTTGGCAGTTCCTTAAAATATGATTAAGAGTTTGAATTGAGCCACTTAAAGATAAGTTATTTTTAAATAAAAAGCAAACCAAGTAGAATATCACAGTAGTTCCTGTTATGGGCTTTCCTGATGATTCAGACCATAAAGAATCTGCCTGCAGTACAGGAGACATGAGTTCGATCCCTGGGTTGGGAAGATCCCCAGAAGAAAGGAATGGCAACCCACTCCAGTATTCTTGCCTGGAGAATCCCTATGAACAGAGGATCCTGGCAGATTACAGTCCATGGGGTCTCAAAGAGTCAGACATGACTGAGCAACTAGTATGTTAAACATGTTAGTGGTGATCCTGGACCTTCCCAGGGTCAGGATCCTGAGGACATCAATGCACCATCCTTCCCCTGTTGTCAGGTCATGCTAATTCTAGGTCAGGTTACTAGGAGGGAAAATCCAATATTTTAATTTAGTCCACAAACAGAAATGAGAAGCACACGGTAATGTATACTAAAAGTGTTTTTGGTAAGAAGAGCAGGGCACGATTTGCTTTTTCTTTCTCAGATTTGCTTTTTATTGACACAACTCTTCAGGATAAGACTTCCACTGTTTATATATTCTATTTCTGTTTCACTTAGTGGAATTTCTGAGTTAAACATAAATGTAGTTAAGTTTTAGTGCCAGACAAGCCTACCCACAGACAGTATTGACATTTATATTCTATTGAATCTGCAGGGGGCTATAAATGTTTTTACTGCCTTCCAGTGAAACTTGAAGGTATCCTATTGATATCAAATCAGATAATTTATAAGAATAGTAGTAACTTATAACCAGAATGAGTATACTGACTATTTTGAAAGTCTCCTTTGTTTTATCCAGAATAAAAGAAAATATATTTGTACAGAAAACATGAGATTTGGAGACTGGTATTCCTAAATTCAAATCCTAGTTGAACTTGTATCACCTTTGGCAAACTACTTAAGTGTTCTAAAGTCCATTATGAAAAGCTGTTGCTAGAATTTAAAATAAAACAGCAAGTGTTAATTAACAGACAGGAGCTAACTCAGTTATTGGCCATTTTGCTTCTTAAATATATATTAGTTTTCATTTGAGGTGAGGTAGTGATTGGGAGAAGGCAATGGCAACCCATTCCAGTACTCTTGCCTGGAAAATCCCTTGGATGGAGGAACCTGGTAGACTGTAGTCCATGGGGTCGCTAAGAGTCGGACAGGACTGAAGGACTTCACTTTCACTTTTCACTTTCATGCATTGGAGAAGGAAATGGCAACTCACTCCAGTGTTCTTGCCTTGAGAATCCCAGTTCCAATGGCGGAACCTGGTGGGCTGCCATCTCCAGGGTCGCACAGAGTCGGACACGACTGAAGCGACTTAGCAGCAGCAGCAGCAGCAGCAGTGATTGGGAAGTTTCCATGTTGGTATTGGCATTTAAACTGGTCTTTAGAGAGGGCGAGGGTGGGATGATTTGGGAGAATGGCATTGAAACGTGTATATTATCATATGTGAAATGAATCGCCAGTCCAGGTTCAATGCATGATACAGGATGCTTGGGGCTGGTACACTGAGATGAACCAGAGGGATGATACGGGGAGGGAGGTGGGAGGGGGGTTCAAGATGGGGAACACATGTACACCTGGGGCAGATTCATGTCAATGTATGGCAAAACCAATACAATAATGTAAAATAAAAAAATAAATAAATAAAAAAGGCACTTAGTTTATGGGAAGAAAAGAGTATGTGTAACTGTGATAGGCTGAACATGGCAGAGGGAAAAAAACAAACAAATAGATCTATTAAAAATGTTCTTGCTGAAATTATAGACTGCCAAATTAAAAAACTTAAAAATTCAACTGAACCTATTTATTTCCTCTCTTGCTCCTTATCTTTCTTAACCCCTTCATTAGTGATTTCTCAGTATAAATCTTGAACCACTTGTGAACAAAGCAAACAACTTTTAGTCTGTTATTTTTGGATGGAAGATTGCCATTGAGATTACAAATGAAAATGTTAAAGTGTTTGTTTATATTTCCTTGTTAAGGCTTTAATGATGTTGCCCTAATATATTTTCTATCCTTTACTATATATTGTAATTTCTAGACATTCTAGCGGTGCATCCTTGGATGAATAAATTGTTGACATTAAAATTATATATATATATAAATTATATATATATTAACTTATAAATATATTATATATAATTATATATATATTAAATTGTATATATATAAAATTTTAACATCAACATATATAACATCAACACATATCTATATGACAGTTATCAAGTAAGCATTAATATTGAAATAAAGATTTGGAGAAAAAAGCAAGCATATTTCTCCTAAATTAGTGGTATAAACTACTGTGATCCTAGGTTTGAGCACAAACTGATTCTAAATATATGGATTGTAAGGTGAAGGACTAAGTTTTAAGATGTGATTTCATTATCAGAGGTTGTATTGCATTATTTTTTTCCTGTATATGTATGTAGCATTCTGATATACTTTTAAAGAATCATATGCCATGCTTGTAGAACTACATTTTAGTTGATCACTTTGGGTTTAAAAATTTAGATTTGACGTCCTAGTAGAAAAAAAATAATGAGACTAAAGGTATAATATAAACTTATAGCCTACTTCATCGTTCTATCTTGTAATGTATTTTTTGCAAGGTAATGAAAATAGAATATTTGGAATTAGAATATTAAACTCAGTAGAAAGTACAATAGATGAAAGAGTGTTCGTATTTCCGTGGAAAATTGCATATATGATCCATTATCTCCTACAACTCCTCCCTCATAGAGCACTCATTCAATGGATGTATTTTATAGTTTTGTAAAACTTTTTTAGACTATAAGGTGTTCTGATACAGGAAGCAACTCTAAAGCCTTAGGCTAGAGCAGGATTAAGGTTATTGAAAATGAAAGAGCTGTGTAATATTTTTGGCCTTTGGGAAATTTCCAGACATTATATTGGTGATTTTCTTTTTAAAAATTTAATACTTCACAAATATACTGGGAACAAAAACAAAACAAAAACTTCATGCATCAAATGGAACATGTATAGTAAAGAATGGTGCTTATTTCATTTTCCAGCCAGAGGTTAAATCATCAGTGTCATAATGTACCAACACAGGTTATTTTCTAGCCAAAATATCTAAAACGACAACTTCTGAAGTACTATATTCTTTCATTTTCCTAGGTTTCATGGTTTATTAAAATAGTTGCAGCACATGTTTAGGCTATTTGATTTGGAGTTATGGACGGGGTAAATCAGAGCTCTCAAATATTTTAAGTCAGTACTGAGTATGACCTTAACACTTTCATATGCATCAGTATTCTCCATCCAGGATTCATGTTAGGAAGTTGCTAGAAGGAAAAAGAAAAATAAAACCCTGAACCAAAACCCTTATTATTCCTTTGCTGCAGGCCTCATTGTCCATTTCATATCAATCAAAGAAAGAAACTGCAGTTTTTCTTGTTTCAAATGTCTCTTTACCTGAAGAGTTTCCTCTGGCTATGCCTGGTCTATTAATTCTCTTGAAGAACACACTTTACTCTTTGCAAAACCTTCCAATAAGTCCTCTGTCTCACTGATCATGTTTAAAGACTTTCAGCTTGGCAAGGAAACATTTCTTCAGTTTATGCAGCAGCCACACCTTCATCATTTCATGCATTTTCCTGGAATACATTTTGTGTTTTCCACTGAATTTTCTTTCCATGCTCCATTCTACTTCTATTCTTCCCCCTTTAAAAAAAACACTTCACTTTAAGATGCATACATTAATAAACATTTAGTTTATAAAGTGTAAGAATAAATGGCTAATACATCCAAAATCATACTATCAATAATAATATTGTTAACATTAGTTCAAACATTTCCCTAAGCATATTTAGAGAATGTTAGCTGGTCAGATGGGCAAGCAGAAAAAGAAAGTCATGTATACAGTGGGAAAAGTATTATAGCTCTCCGGAATTTTTCCATTCTATTTAACACTATTGTTAATGAAACAATGTTTAAATGAGTTTTAAAAATAACTTTTGGTTTATGAAAAATATATAGTTACATAGTTATTCAGGCTTAATGAAGATATTCAGGTAGTCTTACACATGAAAGGTCTCAAGAAATAGAGACTTCCTGAACCTGAATTAAAATAACACCTACAATGAAATTATTTGTAAAATGTAATTGTTTTCATTGCCTTAACTGGAAATGTTAAGAACCATTACATCTTCTACTAAAGAAACATTAATCTGAAGTTCATAAATTCCTGAAAAAAAGTCCTGTTAAATTCTAATACTTGTTCATACACTTATGTATAATACAGTCATAATTCTCAAAATAAGAGAAGATAAACAATGACTTGGAGAAATCTGTGAAATGATAGCTTCTCAATGGTTGGACAGCTAGAAAGATTATTTCACAAGAATAATGCATTTAGTTTTAATTTTAATTAAATTTAATAGCATATTTAGCCACTTATGACTTGGCTAGATTTCATCAAGTTGTTTTTTGGTCCATGTTGTTTCTTTTGATTTATTTTGTTTTGTGTTATTCCAGAAGAGCTCACCAGAGTTATATTACTGAATTCTTTTAATGGTGAGAATATTTATTATTTTTCTTTCTAGTTAATAGTAGTTTGGATGGGTATCATATTCTGAGGTCAACTTTTCACAATTTCAAAATTTTTAGGAAATTCTACAAATATCCACAGATTTTTATTAATAGTTTTCTGATGATGGATAAGACAACAGTCTCCATTCCTCTCCCATTCTCCCCAACTACTACTTGTAGTCAATTATTTAGTTCTTTTAATAACTTAGTTTTCTCTGACAATCTGAATATTTAGATTTTCTTTCATTTCAGGAACTTTTTTTCTGATATTTGTCTTCGAATAATTTTGATTGTATTTTCTATTCTCTACCTCATGGAGGCCAATTATTTTTACTAATTATTATATTTTATCTCTAATTGTTTCATTCTGTATTTCACTGTTATTTCAAAACTTGTTTCTAAGTTACTACTTGAATTTCAAGCTATTGTTATTCTCCTACTCATGGTTTCCAACTCATTTTACTGTGAAAAATAGACTTCTAGTTTCCATTCTGCAGTATCAGGATAGAGCTTGGAAGTTGCCACTCCATCCAAACAAAAAATAAAAGGCTGAGCAAACTAAAAAATCAATGCTTCTTACTAGATTTGTCAGAGAAGAAATGTTATGGGGCTACCTGCTGTTCCCAAAATCTGAGACACAAAATTAGAGAATGGATAGAGAGCATCACAACTTACTGAAACAAACCAATGAACAGACACTTCCGTGGGAATCAGTGCCAGGGAGAGGAGATCTAAACAGTAGTTGACAGATTGCTAGAGGCTCAATGTGGACTACTCTGAGAGTTAAAACCTCAAAGGCAATGCAGTCATCAAGGAACCCTTACTTCTGTTTTACCTTCAGGATTTATATTTATTTTGTGGATATCAACAAACTAAGTCTGAATTTTAAATGGAAAGGCAAAAAACCCACATGAGCCAACGGGATATTTGAGAAGAACAAAATCAGAGGATTGACAACATCTGACATCAAGATTTTCTGTAAAGAGACATCTTGGGAAATAACTATTTCCCAGATATCCTGAAAAAATGATATTATGGGTGTGATTTCAGATTAGACGCTGTGACCTAATATAGAACTTAATGCTCCTGTAATGCATTTTTGCTTCTGTACTTGGCTTGCTGCTTGTAAAACCAAAGTTACTCCATTTTAAGATAAGGTTGTTTTTAAGTAAAGATTCCTAAAATTGTTTTTGAAAAAATAAAAATTAAAACATAAAATAATCAAGATAGCATGGTATCACAATAGAACAGACATATAGATCAATGGACTAGAATAAAGAGCCCAGGAATAGACCCACTGATCAAGATAAACTTTTTAACAAATGGTGCTGGTACAACCGGGCAAAATAAAGAAAGACTACATGCAGAATTTAGATTCTTCACAAAGATTAACTCACAACTGATCACAGACCCAAATGTATTTTAATACAAAACTATAAAATTCTTAAAAGATAAAATAGGAGAAAATCTTAATGATCTTCAGCAAAGTATGACTTTTTCAATGTAACATAAAAGGCATGATACATGAGAAAACAAAAAATGTAGAGCTCATTAAAATTTAAAACTTTTTCCCTATGAGAGTCAATGTCAAGAGAATGAGAAGATAAACTGCAGACTGAGAGAATATTTGCAAGAGATATGTCTGATAAGGGACTGTTTGCCAAAATATACAAATAGTTCTTAAGCTCAACAATAACAAAGAACCCAACTAAAATGTGGGCAAAAGAACTGAAAAGACACCTCATCACAAAGTTATACAACTAAAAAAACAAACATACGAAAAGGTATTTAATGTCATATGCACCCCACTTCAGTACTCTTGCCTGGAAAATCCCATGGACGGAGGAGCCTGGTAGGCAGGAGTCCATGGGGTCGCAAAGAGTTGGACACGACTGAGCGACTTCACTTTCACTTTTCACTTTCATGCATTGGAGAAGGAAATGGCAACTCACTCCAGTGTTCTTGCCTGGAGAATCCCAGGGACGGGGGACTCTGGTGAGCTGCCGTCTATGGGGTCGCACAGAGTTGGACACGACTGAAGCGACTTAGCAGCAGCAACAGCCATTAAATTGAAAACCAAAACAACCTAAAAATAATACTATAGACCTATTAAAATGATTAAAATCCAGAACACTGATAGCACCAAATGCTGAGGAGGATGGACAGGAACTCTCATTCATTTCCAATGAGAATGAAAATGCCACTTCAGAGAACAGTTTGGCAGTCTCTCATAAAGCTAAATATACTGTAACCATATGACCCAGCAATCATGCTCCTTGGTATTTACCCAAATGAATCAATAGCTTATGTCCACATCAAAAACTACACATGGGTTTTTATGGCAGCTTTATTCACAGTTGCCAAACTGGAGGCAATCAAGATGTCCTTCAGTGGATGTATATAAACAAACTGTGGTACACTCAGACAATGGAGTATTATTCAGCACTAAAGAGACATGTGCTAAGAAGCCCTGAAAAGACATGGAGGAAACTTACATAATATTACTGCCTGAAATAAGCCAATCTGAAAAGCTATTCACTGTATGATTTCAAAGTACCTATGTTATCCCAGATGTGGCAAAACTATGGAGACAATAAATAAAAAATAAAAAAATAAAAGATTTGTCCAGGATTTTGGGAAGAAAGGTATGAATAGTAGAAAACAGAGAATTTTTATGTTAGTGAAAACTATTCTGTTTTATACTCTAATGGATGATATATGTTACTATATAGTTGTCAAAACCCGTATAAGAAACATCAAAAGTAAACTTTAATGTAGACCATGGACTTCAAGTGATAGAGACACATCAATGAGGATTCATCAGTTTTAACAGATTTGTCAGTGTTCCCTGGGACATCAGTAGTGGGTGAGTTTGTGTGTGTGTGTGTGTGTGCTTGGGAACACTGTAATTCCCAATCAGTTTTGCTATGAACCTAAAACGTCTCTAAAAAGGTTTATTAACTAAAAATACAGATGCAAATAAAAGCTGTTTTTGATACCCAGGAATTGGCCTGGCATTGCTGCTTATTCTTTGATATTTCTAGGCGCTAGACCTGTATTGTCTGGCCTTGGTTTCTGCTACTGAAATTGAGCAATTTCACAGAACACCTACACTAGACAAGGTCACTATGTGACCATAATGGATCAACACAAAATCAAGATTACTCTGTAATCACATCTGAATGAAGGTAAAACATGCACTTTATTCATACTATAAAAGTGGCTAAATGTTTTACTATTTTGCTTAATATAAATGACTGATGTTTCCTTTCAGTTACATCTTTAGTCTCACTTCACTCTTTCTGTCTTGCTGATAAAAATTATGAAGGTAGTCACTGAATTATCCTGCTTTCTGACAGCATCCAATCCAGAGTAAAGTCTTGCTTTATTGAAGCCATTCTCCCAAAATACAGAACACAGATCAAATCCTATAATAAGTTTCAACATTCTCTTCATGGGACAGCCCATGGTTGCTCAAGGTGTGAGATCTCCATCATTGAATTCAACTTTGTTCAGCTACAATTGTATCTATGGTCATCTTTGAATGAACATCAATAATTATTCTTTTAATAGTATAAATATGATTTTCTTAGACTTTCCATCCCTCCTTTCCACCCTCTCTATATTTTCCAATTGTGTCTGGGTTTTCCTTAAATTCAGTTCATTTTCATATTATCCTAGAGCATAAAACATTTTGGGAAAAGATATTCCTATTCCTAAATCTGTATCTTATTCCAGACTAGAGTGTTTTTTATTTTTATTTTTTTACTATCTACTATGTGTCTCTTTTACTTATTTTCCTATACTCTGCTAAATTTCCCTTGGCATCTGTTTTTCAAGTTGATTATACTTTAATTGTCAGGACTATGCAACATTTAATTTGTGTAGTTAACATGAGTAAGTTATTGTTACCACTCAACCCATCTCATCTGAGGAATGTTTTTCTTCTTCTCACAACTAGTTTGACCATGCATGTGCGTGCTAACTTGCTTCAATCGTGTCCAAATCCTTGTGATCCTGTGAACTGTAGGCCTCCAGGCTCCTCTGTCCATGGGATTCTCCAGCCAAGAACATGAGTTGGTTGCCATGCCCTCCTCTAGGGGATCTCCCTGACCCAGGATTTGAACCCTTATCTGTTATTTCTCCTGCATTGGCAAGCAGGTTCTTTACCACTGGAGCCACCTTGGAAGCTCCAATTTGATCAATGAGTACTGTTGTATTTACTTTGTTGGAGACAAAGCCTCTTGATGAAAGTGAAAGAGGAGAGTGAAAAGGTTGGCTTGAAGCTCAACATTCAGAATACTAAGATCATGGCATCTGGTCCCAGCACTTCATGGGAAATAGATGGGGAAACAGTGGAAACAGTGTCAGACTTTATTTTTTGGAGCTCCAAAATCACTTCGGATGCTGATTGCAGTCATGAAATTAAAAGACGCTTACTCCTTGGAAGGAAATTTATGACCAACATAGATAGCATATGAAAAAGCAGAGACATTACTTTGCCAACCAAGGTCCATCTAGTCAAGGCTATGGTTTTTCCAGTGGTCATGTATGGATATGAGAGTTGGACTGTGAAGAAAGCTGATCGCTGAAGAATTGATGATTTTGAACTGTGGTGTTGGAGAAGACTCTTGAGAGTCCTTTGGACTGCAAGGAGATCCATCCAGTCCATCCTAAAGGTGATCAATCCTGGATGTTCATTGGAAGGACTGATGTTGAAGGTAAAGCTCCAATCCTTTGGCCACCTGATGTGAAGATTGGGGGGTGGGAGGAGAAGGGGACGACAGAAAATGAGATGGCTGGATGGCATCACTGACTCGATGGACATGAGTTTGAGTGAACTCCGGGAGTTGATAATGGACAGGGAGGCCTGGCGTGCTGTAATTCATGGGGTCGCAAAGAGTCGGACATGACTGAGCCACTGAACTGAACTGGACTGAAGTGTAGTACAACTTTGACAGATCCTGTTGCCATGTAAGAGGTGTCATTACATATGTAAGTCAGAATCCATTTCACCTAGCTAGAGTTTATTGTGCCATTATGTAGAATATATCTGGGTTTTAGATAGAGGTCTCATTTTAATAGTGATTCTTTAAAAATAGAAATTCCTTGCATTTTCCCTTTTTTGCTAAAATTATAGCCATCTGCAATGGTTGTCAGTTTTTTTTTTTTTGAAATTAGATGATACTAAGTGAGAGATATTAGGAACTTTTTCATACAATCTCTTTTTCCATCTGGAATAGAAATAGAATAGAGCCAGCAGACACTGAATCGTGTCTGAATCTTTTATTTCTTTTTATTTTTCTTTTTGTTGTTTTCTTCTTAACTAATTCTTCCCATTTTTGTGGTGTGAGAATTTCTTCTGCAATTTCTTCTGAATATTCTTCTGTTCTGTGATTTGTTTCTAAATATTACCTCAATACTGAAGGAGGGGTTATCTGCGATTCAGCTGTATGTGTTTCTGCCGATATGTCTTTTTACCTTCTGTCTTACAAGTTCAAATGAAACTTCTGTTAATTCCAACTCACTAAAATATATTTTTATTCTCATATCCTTTAAAAGTTTGTCATCCATGAAAATTTCCTGATTTTAGCTGAAATAATTTTTTTGCTCTGAAATCTCTGGCATGATATTTAAACAATTGCCCAAATATGAATTCTTTAGGAAGAAATGACAGTATCTTATAGGTCTGTATATTAGGGAAAACTTGCAAAAGATATGTAGTATATAGGTTATTCCAGAAAAAGCATTTGAAAAAGAAATTAACAGTGTGAACAAAATTATCAGGGACACAATGCAACCACTGAAATTGTTTAAATAGATATGCATTTCCTGAAAACTTAATAGTCTTCTTTCCTATCCATTTTATACTTTCTATTTTCATGATATAGCAGTGTTGATGTCCCAGTTGATAGCTTCTACTATATTTCTCCACAGCCATATATAAAATACAAAGTATAAAAACATACAAACATATTCATCCCACTTTCTCATGAATTGTTTTCATTAAAAAGGATTATTCATCACAGTTTTGTGGGGTTTTTTTTTTGCAAACTGTCTTTCTTATTAATCAATGCATCATGACTTCCTTCCACCCACTCATCAGGTTTAATTGATTTTACTAAATAGTTTTAAAGTATTTTATTTAGTCAATGAATATCTATAAACATTTTATTTCTCCAACATATTTTCTAAAAGCAAAATTGTTAGATCAAAGGGCACACACATTCATAATTCTAAAAGATATTGCAAGGTTAAATTCTAAACAGCAGTAGAATTTCCATGATTAATATATCATCAACGTACAGTATTTCTAAATCTTTTAAATCTCATGGGTGAAAAGTTGACATGTTACTGTACTAATAGTTTCTATTTCACATGTTTATTGATTCTTTGAAGATTTTTATATTGGATTATTTTTATTTCTGCTTTTAAAATCAGTATAAACCTTCTGCCTTTGACCTGTTACTCCTGGTATCTCTTGAATTCCTACTTTTGCATTCCAATCCATAGGAATTCCACTCCATAGGAATGTGAGAGTTGGACTCTAAAGAAAGCTGAGCACTGAATAATTGATACCCTTGAACTTGGTGTTGGAGAAGACTCTTGAGAGTCCCTTGAACTGCAAGGACATCCAATCAGTCCATCCTAAAGGAAATCAGTTCTGAATATTCATTGGAAGGACTGATGCTGAAGCTGAAACACCAATACTTTGGCCACCTGGTGCCAAGAACTGACTCATTTGAAAAGACCATGATGCTAGGAAAGATTGCAAGCAGGAGGGAGGAGAAGGGGATAATAGAGGATGAGGTGGTTGGATGGCATCACCAACTCGATAGACATGAGTTTGAGCAAGCTCCAGAAGTTGATGGACAGGGAAGCCTGGCATGCTGCAGTCCACGGGGTCACAAAGAGTCGGACATGACTGAGTGACTGAACTGAACTGAAACCTTCTGCATATTAATGTTAACCTTTATTTCTTATGTATGTTGTCCATGTTTCCCCAAGGCCACTGTTAATCTTTTTGCTTTTGAAAATTCATATTTAAATTTACTTTGCTTTTTAATAGTTTGTGGGTTTCTGGATCGGATGTAGTTCTAAATTCTGCCCTAAAATTTATTATTTGTATTATGCTTAAAATTTAATTTATGTAGTCTTATAATAATTATATGTGATACCAGGAACAGTTGCATTCACTGTTTCTATCTGATGCATAATCTCCGGGACTAGCACTATTTGCTCAATATACTATTCTTTTCCTAATGCATTGAAATGCTGAGTTAATTACTAATTGCCTCTCTTATACTAACAATTCTTTGTGGAATATTCTTCCATTATACTGATCTATTATTATTTTTATTATTACAGTGACCCCATCTCAACTTTTGTTTCAGGAGTTCTGTGGTTATATGCTTTTAGGTCTAAGGCTTTTTCTTCCCCACAAAATTTTGATCATTTTTAGATGTTTAAGCATATTAGAGAATATTTGACCTACTTGGTTAGGCGTCAGTAAGGTGAGCTTCAGTCCCATGAGTTCCATCATTCATGACTTTTCCATGGAAAGAACCTCTAATTATAGCAGCAGTAGGACACACTTTCAACATACGACATACACACTGAAAAGAATGAAAATATTTGAATAAGAAGAAAAAGAGAAAAGAAAGATTGTCAAGTACAGTACTAATGTCCTCCATGTATTTTTTTTTTTTTTTGTAACTTCACTTTAGAAGATACTCTTTTCACTTTGTAGGTGAAAAGTGGGGTTCATGATAGTTTAGTATGAGCCAAGACAACAGGGTTGCTTTTATACTGTTACACTTGGTCTCTGTCAATATGCTCAAACATACAAGTCAAACAGGCCTGAATGGTGTTGCTCGGGAGAATTGTTTACCTTTGTTAAATAATTAAATCTTTGTTGTTATATGCCCTGGAATATGCTACCTTGAGTTGTATGTGTGAGAAGCAGCTGGATTGCATAACAGCCCTAGCAATTCTGAACATCTCCCTTTTGGGATTTTTAGTGTGAATTGATTTGAAAATTACATCTCTCCCCATTAGTGAATTTCATATACACCACATGCTTGCCTCCATCTTAAGTCATGCATTCCTGACAAATGGCTGGGGGAAAAAAAAATGCAATCTAATTTTTATGATAGAGTAACAGAAACAGAAAAAAATATATTTTTAGATAGTCTAGGATGTCATTGTGATGACACTATATTGAAAGTTTGAACATAGTGTGACAATTTGATACATATACTTTCACAAAAATGATAAAAATGTTAGTATTTACTATTGATGGCATTCTAGAATAGCTCAATATTCTCATTCAATTTGTTTTTAAAATTTTTTTGAGAAAGGATTTCCTTATCTATATAACACATTTAATTATTACTGTAATAAAGGATAGTTGCATCTGAGATTGGCAGATAAATACCTTCAGTTTGAATCTTGGGTTTACTTGTTTTTGAGAATTTAGGTTTATAGTGATTAAGTACACTTACCAGCAAAATGTAGAAATACTTCTTACTTATATAATTAGAATCCCAGCATGAAATTATGTTTCCTGAGACTAGTATGCACTTATTTTTTAATAACATTTATAATTTTGCATTGATTCATAATAAGTATTAATACATTTCTCTATAAATTGGGAAAGCCATAAAAGTAGAGATCTTATGTCTATTCTCATCCTTGTCTTATTGCTTTACATAGGTATGCCACATAATAAGACCTCAAAATTTTTATGTTAAATCAATGAAAAATATATGAAAAGGGATTAGTGCAAGGCCTGATACATGATCAGTTCAGTTCAGTTCAGTCGCTCAGTCGTGTCTGACTCTTTGCAACCCCATGAACTGCAGCATGCCAGGCCTCCCTGTCCAACACCAACTCCCGGAGTCCACCCAAACCCATGTCCATTGAGTCGGTGATGCCATCCAACAATCTCATCTTCTGTCATCCCCTTCTCCACCTGCCCTCAATCTTGACCCAGCATCAGGGTCTTTTCAAATGAGTCATTTCTTCGCATCAGGTGGCCAAAGTATTGGAGTTTCCACTTCAACATCAGTCCTTCCAATGAACACTCGGGACTAATCTCCTTTAGGATGGACTGGTTGGATCTCCTTGAAGTCCAAGAGACTCTCAAGAGTCTTCTCCAACACCACAGTTCAAAAGCATCAATCCTTGGTGTTCAGCTTTCTCTATAGTCCAACTCTCACATCCATACATGACCACTGGAAAAACCATAGCCTTGACTAGACGGACCTTGGTTGGCAAAGTAACGTCTCTGCTTTTTAATATGCTATCTAGGTTGGTCATAACTTTCCTTCTAAGGAGTAAGTGTCTTTTAATTGCATGGCTGGAATCACCATCTGCAGTGATTTTGGATCCCAGAAAAATAAAGTCAACCACTGTTTCCACTGTTTCCCCATCAATTTCCCATGAAGTGATGGGACCAGATGCCATGATCTTTGTTTTCTGAATGTTGAGCTTTAAGCCAATTTTTTCACTCTCCTCTTTCATTTTCATCAAGAGGCTCTTTAGTTCTTCTTCACTTTCTGCCATAAGGTTGGTGTCATCTGCATATCTGAGGTTATTGATATTTTTCCCGGCAATCTTGATTCCAGCTTGTGCTTCTTCCAGCCCAGCATTTCTCATGATGTATTCTGCATATAAGTTAAATAAGCAGGGTGACAATATACAGCCTTGACGTACTCCTTTTCCTATTTGGAACCAGTCTGTTGTTCCTTGTCCAGTTCTAATTGTTGCTTCTTGACCTCCATACAGGTTTCTCAAGAGGCAGGTCAGGTGGTCTGTTATTCCCATCTCTTTCAGAATTTTCTACAGTTTATTGTGATCCACACAGTCAAAGACTTTGGTTGATAAAGCAGAAATAGATGTTTTTCTGTAACTCTCTTGATTTTTTGATGATCCCATGGATGTTGGCAATTTGATCTCTGGTTCCTCTGCCTTTTGTATTACTTATTAAAGAGAGTTATTCATATTAAAATTGTTTATAGCTCATAATATATTAAAATTTTGTCATTGAGATTATACATGACAGTACTTACACTGTGGGGGCAAATTTCTTTTAAGTCTTAAAATTTCAACTGAACTTAAATGAATGATGTAAAATAGAAAATGTGGTTAACCTAAAAACTGGTTTACTAGATTTTAGCCTGAATCCCCAAGGAGATTTATTTTCAATCTAATTGAGTTAAGGTTATTAAAAATGGCATTGCTTACATGATACTCTTAGGCCATTAACTATAGAGGTGCTAGAAGTCTGCCCAATAATATAATAAATGAGATCAGTTGAATGTCATAAGTGGTCTTTCTTGATATGGATATTTTAAATCATTGCAAACATAGTGATAATTACATTTCCTGAGACTACAAACTAACTTTCTATACTGACATCTGAAAACAAATCTTATATTTTATAGCAAAGTGCCAAGTGGCACTTGTTCTGTAAGTGTTCCCTGGAATAAGTAGTTAAACAGTATAAAGGTAAAATTGCAATGTCAAAAGATGTTTATTTTCCAAATGTTCATTCCTTTCCAATGAACAAGTCACAGTGCTATACACTAAGGGAACTCACCATTTTTTGACACAGGAAAAATACCTGTACTTCATCATGATTTCTTTTATTTTTTTTTGATACCAAGTTTCTTTTCATTAAGAATTCAATCAAGTTTTGACATTTTGAATGTCTGGGTCATTCTGAATCTCTCCAGAGCTTCTGCCATGGAATGGCTAAGTAATTCCACTTTTCAAATAATTGTTGTCAAAAAATAAGCAGTTTAATAGATCATTATTACGCAAATCTTCCTCAACAAACTCCTACTGTGTAATAAGCATTGCATGGCATCCAATGTTTCTGTTTGATCAAAATTAGTACTGAGTGGTGTTTCCATGGCAAATGTGAAACTAAGATCAACTGAAATCAATCTCTGATTTGAACATGACTCAACTCTTACTTGGTGAGAGAAAGAAATTCTAGATTCTGGTTTCTCTGAATCAGGTCAGCCTAGATAATTTTCACTGTTTCATAAAAAAATTAAAATCTCTAACAGCACATTGCTCAGATAACTCAGTTGATGGCAGAGCCCAGGATGATATCCAGTTTTCTCTAGTTGTAGTCTATTGCTCTAATAAGTACACAGCAGAGATGCTATTAATTAGCAACCTGACTCAAGCTCTTTTGTCAAGACAAATTATTTAAGTCAGATGTTCTGCTTTAAATAAGTTTACATTTACCAATGAGATATCAACAAATGCATGTGCATTTTTAGTTTCCAAAATTTGATATTAATATATTCTCCTTCTGACCAAAAAACGTTTTCCTATTTTTGTGAACTT
The DNA here is from genome assembly GCF_049115385.1 of Moschus berezovskii. Taxonomy (NCBI): domain Eukaryota; kingdom Metazoa; phylum Chordata; class Mammalia; order Artiodactyla; family Moschidae; genus Moschus; species Moschus berezovskii. Next base: position 127,769,538 of record NC_142460.1, on the reverse strand, counting down.
ACTGAAATCATTAAATGATTAGATGGCATAATACAAGCACAAATTAAACCTAGACTTAATTATCTAGTTTCCTTTTCTATTTAAAATAACAAATGTGTAATTCCTAGACTAATACTAATAGTAAATAAATATATGAAGACAAATATTTAAATCCTTATTTTTATTTCCATATTGGCCACTTATTACAACTGTAGTTAATTAATCCATACTTTAACTGGATTACTGATTGTTGAACTTTGTTTTTTTTTTAAATGCATGTTCTAAATGATAAATAAAGTCAAAGCAAACATAGTACAAGTTATAAGAAAATGTCAATTCATTTTCAAATCATTTCTAATCATTTGTAATTTCAAAGTTTGCCCATTTAAGTTTCCTTCAAAACATTTTGATCATATGGAATTAATACTCTTCATCTGTTTCTTGTGCTAATTTTCTCTTCCCACTGGAACTTAGAATGTCAAAATTGCTAATTTATTAATTTTCCTTAAAATTAAAGCTTAGATGAATGTTCTGGGCGTATTGTGGTTCCCTCATCATATATTCATTTTGTTCAAAACGTACACTCTTTGAACTTAAAAGCAAGGCCAAGTTATAATGAAATGTTTGGGGAATAATAAACAAAAAAATACAACCAGAGGCACTTTTCCTGTGCCCATTGTCTCCCCAGTGCCATTATTTAGTTCAATAATACTGAGTTTGGAGAAACCATGAGATATAACTGATACATATTTACTTTTAAGCCTAAGGCACCCAATGATTTACAGTGATGGGTCTCTGCCCATAATATTGCCATTGCTATTTTTAAGATCTGGTGCCAAACCAGGCAGAGGTCTGACCCTGCAGCCCTCATGACCCTGCTTTTATATCCATTTCTCAGCATAGTTCCGCAATATCATGGTCATCCCTTCCTATTCTTTACCCCAGACACGAGCTAGAGATAGGAACAGCTACCAGAGATGATCAATATTCTTGTAAATCCATGGAAAATAAGACTAATTTATTTTCTTACAAAATATATTTAACTGTTTAGGCTTATTCTCAAGAATTTGAGAACCATTTGTGCTTTTCAAGTTTTAAAAGAATAGTGTGTTAAATTTCTTGGATGTGCTATTTATTTTGTAGCCCATGGAAATAACATCAATGAATAATACTAAAAAACAGTCTGGCTGGTGAAGCTTAAAATTAATCTAGTAAATGTGATGATAAAGCTCATGAAAAATATAAATCGATGCAGTACACAGCCAAGAAGTATAATCTTGAAGGTAGAACTCCTTGTTTTCTTTCTGCTCTTTCTTTCATTAGTGAGGATACCTTTGCGTAAACACTGATATTTTGTTCCAAGGGAATTCAGGTTATAATTAGCCATTCCAGTGTAACTAGGCAGATGAAGTCAGTCCTCATAGTGTAAGTATGTCATACGTAATCTCAAAGGGGAAATTTTAATATAGTGTGGACTATAATGTGTTAGTCTTTAGTACAGACCAGAACCTGGTGGACCAGAGTCGATGAAAAGAAAGAGATAAAAAGAGAGAGCAGTATCCCTCAGCTTACGTGGAAAACCAATAAAGCCCATGCACAGGACTTGTACTGCTCACGAAGGCACAGGGCGTCCTCTCAAGGAGGTGTTGAAAGCCTGGGTAAGAGAGAGAGCTCAGCAGGTTTCCACGCTCTGAAGAGAATGAAGACAGAAAGAAGGATGCGAGGGACCCAAGTCTCTAGTCTAGTAAGGGTATTTCATTAGCAGAAATGCATGCTTATATATCTTTAGTAAAATGATTACTCAGCCATTACAAAGGATGAAACTCCATCAGTTGCAACACAATGGATACAAGGTTGCTGACGCTGAAAAGAATCACTGAAGGGAGCTACTGAAAGGGAGATCCAAACAGGTACCCTTTCCCATGATCTCAGTCCTAAGAACTGCGTGCAGCTCTACTCGTTCCCAGAATAGGAACTGATAAGGAACAGAGAATTCTTGAGAAATGGCACACAAAGGAAGAAAAATGCAACATATTGGATTCTTTAAAGTTGAACGTCCCCTGACAATAATGCACATTATAATTTACTTTTTTCATTGTGTCTTTCCTATTCAAAATCTGTGTTATCCATATCTTCAAATATCATGCTAATGTACATCATTATCTCTGAGGTATATAGGCATTTTCCTTAGGGTGGATTATTAAAACAATTGACTGGCTCTTCATAAGTACACAAAATTGCTTTAGCTGTTTTACTGCTCAACTTATTTGGATTAAATATTAAGTACTGTATGATGTCTTTGATTTTCTCTCTGGTGTCACATTTTTATTCTTTGGATAATTTCCTCATTATTTTTGGACATTTCAGGAAAGGCCAGAATTTTTCCAGGAATATTGAAGTGGCTTAGAATACTTAGCTACACTGGCACAAAGTCAAAACTGATTCAGGACTTAAAAGATGTGTGTGTTGAGGGTACAGGTGCGGAAGTTATTCCCAGAGTTGTTGGCTCATAGCCACCCATGAAGACTGCCTATATGGTTTATACTTTCTATGAACTTCCCAGGTGGTACTCGTGATAAAGAATCTGTCTGGGTACCTAAGAGATGGGGGTTTGATCTCTGTGTCAGGAAGATCCTCTGGTGGAGGGCATGACCACCCACCCAGTATCAGAGGAAAATGACAGGCCCTAGTCCATGGGGCTGCATGGGCTACAGCAAAAGACTTGTGCAGGTTTTGTTATAACCACGTGCAGGTTTTCTCGACTCTCATGTCTGGGGGAGACATCAAGTTTATTGTCAGTAAAAAGGAGAAATTCTCATTCTTTTTCTTAAAGAAACCCCCTATACTTTTTAATTAGAAAATTGTTTCTTCTTGTGCAGATTATTAAAATACCACTCCATGTAACCATAACTACATTTTCTCTCTTTTATTCTGTTTTTAATCATATTGTTTTAATCCAATTCACAGCTTTGCAAATGTGTGCTACCTGCTGAGACAAACTCAAAAATGTTCCTTCTTCTGATCACTTAGTAACAATTTAGATTCCTGTCATCTCTGACATCAAACTTGCATACAGACACACTTGCATACACATTTAACTTCTCTTGTAGAGCTGTTTTTTGTTTGTTTTTTGTTTTTGGCTGGGGTTATGTGTCTAGTTAAAAAATTTAAACTCTAAATCAATATTCCTCTTTTCCTCTCTCTTTCCCTCTCCCACTCTCATTTAAAAATATGTATAATTGTGATTTAGAGATACCTAGAGTGTTGGACTGTGAAGAAAACTGATCACCGAAGAATTGATGCTTTTGAACTGTGGTGTTGGAGAAGACTCTTGAGAGTCCCTTGGACTGCAAGGAGATCCAACCAGTCCATTCTAAAGGAGATCAATCCTGGGTGTTCATTGGAAGGACTGATGCTAAAGCTGAAACTGCAATACTTTGGCCACCTCATGCAACGAGTTGACTCACTGGAAAAGACTCTGATGCTAGGAAAGGTTGGGGACGGGAGGAGAAGGGGATGACAGAGAATGAGATGGCTGGATGGCATCACCGACTCTGTGGACATGAGTTTGAGTGAACTCCGGTAATTGGTGATGGACAGGGAGGCCTGGCGTGCTGTGATTCATGGGGTCGCGGAGAGTCGGACACGACTGAGCGACTGAACTGAACTGAACTGAAGTTTGTCCAATGTCACATAATCATTAAGTGCTAGAGCTTAGATAACAAATCTACATCTTGATGGCTGTTTTATTACCTAGAACTGAAACTTCAGCAATGCTATAAATTTCACACAGCATTTTCATTGATCTCCCCCCATCTGAGTTTCTACAAACTGTGAGTTACCTTTTCAGATGAAATAGGGGAGAAACTGGGGGTCACAGGTCCTTGAGCTGAGAGGAAGAGAAATCCCAGGATCAGGGAGAGGATTTAGAAGCAATATCAAGATGCCCTTTTATGTAGAGGCTATAACAACTGAGGAATTCACTTCTGAGAGATTCTTGCTGTTACTAATCTATTAATGAACAAATAACAGGGCGGGAGACCCTAGATTATATTAACAATGTGGTTGTCTTCTTCATGTTGGTTTTATTTTGTGTATTCAACCCATGGTTGGTGGGCTCAACAATGAGAAAACCTAGCTGATGAGATTGTCCTGTCCTCCTCATCCATCACTTTCACTTTTTGATGCTTTCTACATAAGTCATGTTATACCATGCACATGCCCTGGACTCTTGCTTCCGCTGAGATGGTGATATTCTCTATTCAGACTGCCTTATAATTCAGTTCAGTTCAGTTCAGTTTAGTCACTCAGTCGTGACCGACTCTTTGCGATCCCATGAATCCCAGCACGCCAGGCCTCCCTGTTCATCACCAACTCCCGGAATTCACTCAAACTTATGTCCATAGAGTCGGTGATGCCATCCAGCCATCTCATTCTCTGTCGTCCCCGTCTCCTCCCGCCCCCAATCCTTCCCAGCGTCAGAATCTTTTCCAGTGAGTCAACTCGTCGCATGAGGTGGCCTTATAATTAGATCTGTTATTTTGTCCCAAACTCATTCTACATTCTTACTGTAATAAATTAGTGTAAAAATCTATTGTAACAAATATTGATTGGGTGATTGTCCTATAACAGCTTCAAATTAGAAAGAAATTCTAGGAAAAAATGTTGTTCAAAATAGCAAGATGATAATTGCAATCATTATAACTAATATTTCTCAGGCTGTGTGGTATCAGGCACTCTGCTAAGTACTTTAACATTATCTTCTTTCGTCCTCATAAAAGTTCCATGAGTTACGTGTCTCATTATCATTTTTCCCTTTTTTTAGATACATAAATTCTTTGATATTTAAAGAGTTAGCATTGCCTTAAGCAGCATAAGAAGTAGTGGAGAAACTAAGAGTGATTTGTTGGATATCAAAGTCTGTGTCTGAACCATTGTACTATATAGGGTGGCAGGCACTATATGGTGAGACTTTACCTTCACTCCTGCTATCCAGGCCCATTCCAACTTTGTGGGGGTCAACTCTAATTCATGGTAATTCTATGGACCTCTTGTTATTTAAACTGGAACCATTATTGGTAATGTCAGATGATTATTCCTGTATTTCATCTGGTGTTAGGCACATGTGTTTAAGGTGTGCAGACAGTTTAGATGAAAAAGCATCATCAGTACCAGCAGCCTGGGTGCAGGGTTGTAATAAAGCATGTAATCAAAGGCAGAGGCTGTGTCACTGATGGAAATTCTAAATAACCTTGCCTCTCAAAGGCAGAAAATAATCATCCCATTAAGGCAGTTTGGGCTGCTGCATAATCTTCAACCAGCATAAATATATTCTGTGCCCATAAGTGTTTAATCTTTAAACACATCCCAGCTGACATAGTCATCTCACCCACCAAAAATACAGAAACTACCTTAAGATGCCACAAAGACAGCATGGAAGAATCAACTCCTGGCCCTGGATGTATTGAGTTCTGCTTGGCTAGCCTACTGCTTGCTGAGTAAAACAGTAAATGGACAAATCTGGCTGCCTGTCCTGCCCTGCCTGAGACCTTGTGGAAGCACAGCCACCTGAGAGCTATCTTCTCTGTGCAGGATTAGATTCTTCCTCCATTTTCCTGTACCATCTCCTAAGAAGATATTCAGAATCAATCACCTCTACTGCAAAGCCCTTTAATCCCTGAGATCTTTGGTAACTGACAGTTGTATGACAAGAAATAGGAGATGTCTTTCCCTCGACTCTTACTGGCAGTGTCTTTCTGAAGCTCTCTCTGGCCCCTCCTTGCCCTAAGCTGTTCCAGATATCAACCAAGTGGCAGTAACAGCCAATGTTGGATTAACTGCTCTGAGACTTGGAAAAGCACCCTGGTTTCAGGCCATCGTTGCAATGGCATTATCTGAACCACAGGCCACTACGTTAGTCGCTTCTTTATCACACTTTGCTGTTGCTTTTTCAGTGCACTCATCAGCCTGTCAAATCTTATTTTCCTGGTTCTGATGATTGCTGAGCCAGATCCAGAAGACAAATATTCCTGGGATTCTGTATTTTAGGAGGAAGAAAGATCAGCCCTGATAGACTGGTTGTTTCTCACCCATGAGATCTAGCCATGACACATACCAAATGGTATGTGTCCAGGCAGCTGTTCTCCCACTTGAGGCCACTGTTTTCTGTTGTACCACTGCTCACAAAGGTTTCTGGGTGCAGTAACTCTTTTTAAATTGATTGATATGTCCTGGCATCAAATGAAAAGCTAAGCTCTGCTTCTGTGACCCTTGGAACAGGCCTGTGTTGCAAACAACCACAGAACTTCAAAGCAGGATTTGGTTTGATGACCTGCTGACACTTTGCAGATGCAGAATGTCTGTCAGACCTCTCTTTGCAGGGCTTGAGTAAATACTGTCACTTGATTCTCTGGGCATTTATACTTCCGTATATTTGTAGGATCATTACTCTGTTTGGGTTCACCGTTTCCTTGCCCAATATTTCAGTCTGAAAGAATTTGAAGAATATTTCAAGTTAAGCAAAAATATTTACTATTCTACTTTAATAGCAGAAAGAGAAAAATTGACTCTAAAATTGTAAATTTTAACTATAGTATGAATTAAATGGCAACCCACTCCAGTGTACTTGCCTGGAGAATCCTAGGGATGGGGAGCCTGGTGGGCTGCTGTCTATGGGGTCTCACAGCGTCAGAAAGGACTGAAGTGACTTGGCATAGCATAGCATAGCATGAATTAAAAATAAATCATTTCAAAGTTTGGAAACAAGGTTAGAAATCAAGAGGTATGTTTTTAACTGTCTATTTTATATACCAGAGATATGCTCCTCCAAAATGCATTGTGAAATTTAGATACTTTTTGAGTTTGTTTATCCAGAGAAGAGGGATATGATACATATGGTCAATAGCAACTTTGTAAATTCCTCTGATGTCTTAAGTAATGAAATACACTCTCATCTATGTCAGACAGGACCATGCCTGTGATAGAGGAATTACTCCTTAAAGTTTCAAATTCACAATATAGTGCTTTGTCGTAAGTCCAAAACCAAAATAGGAGCCAAGGTTTTTACCCTCTCTGAATTTACAGTTTATTAAAAATAAAACTAGATGTGCAATATTGATAGTGAGCATTGGCTTTTCTTAAAGTGAATGTGTGTGTTTTCACACTCCTACCTGTGGTTGGGCGTGCATAATTTCATTCATCCTGCCGTTTACAGCTCAAAGGTTTCCAGGGACTACCATCTGCTTCTTAGGTATTATGGAATAGTATTATCTGGACATCATTTCAGCACCTGCCAAGGGTCAGAAGACCTGAATTCCCTTTCTGATCCTGCTACTTAATAATTTTGTGACCTTGGCCATATTGCTAAATTTATTTTAGGCAGGTTAATTTCATTCATTTTCACTGAGAGGAATAATTATTCTCTTTCTTCCATCTCTCTGCTGCTGCTAAGTCGCTTCAGTCGTGTCCAACTCTGTGCGACCCCATAGATGGCAGCCGACCAGGCTCCGCCATCCCTGGGATTCTCCAGGCAAGAACACTGGAGTGGGTTGCCATTTCCTTCTCCAATGTGTGAAAGTGAAAGTGAAACTGAAAAGTGAAAGTGAAGTCGCTCAGTCGTGTCCGACTAGTAGCGACCCCATGGACTGCAGCCTACCAGGCTCCTCTGTCCATGAGATTTTCTAGGCAAGAGTACTGGAGTGGCTATAATCATTCTTAGTGTTTTAGTTTATAGCATTAAATATGCTTCTGTTCTTATAACTGGGCAGACAGCTAGAAGAGACATTCTTTGTCTTTCACCATCAGTGAAGCTATCAGCAAACTTATCCCACTAACTGCATTCTTTCTCCCTTGCACCCAAGTTTATTTCTAGATGTGTTACGACTCCACTTTTACTGCTTACCACCTCTGCATTCTGATTAGTCACACCACACTGGACTCAGTTTATGCATCTGGATAAATCAGTTTATGCACTGGATCTGTGAAAAGTAAAAGTGAAAGATCTGTGAACTTGGTTGCTTTTTGGCCACCGTACTTCTAGCAAGAATCTGCTCTTCTATTAGGTGAAAGCTAGGTTGTTGTTGCTGATGCACACTCTAAAGACCATGGGTTTTGCTTTGATGATTGCTCCCTGGTCCTCCCTGTCACATAAAGAAAAAAAAAAAACAAAACAGTAGTATGTAGTCCGATGCTTGCTTCATGTGCCTCCCACTTTTAGTTCTGGGGCTTTCCTGACAGAGTTTAGGCAATATAAACAGCAAGGGTGCTTGCCACCCACAAATCCCAGTTTATTTGTTATTTCATGTGTTCTATCCTGCCCAACTCTTTGCAACCCCATGGACTGTAGCCCCCCAGGCTCCTCTGTCCTTGATATTTTCCAGGCAAGAATACTTTGCCATTTTCTCCTTCAGGGGATCTTCCCAATCCATAGATTGAACCCACATCTCTTGCATCTCCTTCATTGGCAGGCAGATTCTTTACCACTGAGCCACAGGGGAAGCCCGTGATCCCACTGCAAGTCCATAAACCTTCAGGCAACAGGGGGCAGATAGGAACTTCACTGACTTGTGCAGGACCCTAGATGCTAATTTTACTGTGTTGGGCCCAGGCTTCTGCAACAGTGGTTTGGGGAAACTGGTACAATTCAGAATCTTGGGAGAGTTGAAGTCTTGAATAATAGGATACAGAAACCTACAGATACATTCTTCTCCTTCCCCTTCTTCAGACTAGATGGTGTATAGTTCCTCTATGACCTTTAGGAAGGTATACTTCAAAAAAAACAGAAAGGGGTGCTTGCCCTTGTGACTTAGCTAGTAATTTTGCTTCTCAGGTCTTCTCTTCCCCATTCCCTTTTCCTTTAGCTTCTTGCTGTCCTGAAATTTACTCTCAAATAACATACTCATATTTTTTTTCTGGTATCAGTTTTTTTGTGCACTTGGACTATGACATATATTAATTCTGATATTTTAAGCCTTAATTCCATTTTTTATGTCTTCTAGCTCATTTTTCAAATCCTTTGGTTTTACTATACACATTTCAGTAATCATGTTGTTTATAAGAAAAATACATATATTCAAATGACTAAATCTAGATTAACTACAATTAAATATAGTTGAAAAAGTATGTTTTCATATAAGGGTCATAGCTATTCATTTCTATTCATACAATGTTTATAAGAAGCTAAATAAAACAACAATCATAAATTCACAGGGAGTTAAATATTACATAGTTTATTTGAACCACTCTGTTACTTCCTATTATGGCTAGTGGTAAAGCATCTGACTGCCAATGCAGGAGACATGGATCCAGTCCCTGATCCAGGAAGATCCCCTAGAGGAGAACATGGCAACTCACTCTTGTATTCTTGCCTAGGAAATCCCATGGACGTAGGAGTCTGGCAGGTTACAGTGTGTGGGGTCACAAAGAGTCAGTCACAACTTAGCGACTGAACAACGACAGCAACAACAAAAAGCCATTTGACATTCTCAAATTGCTGTTTGAGCAACTTCTTTGAAGTGGAATTTACTATCATAAAAGGCATGTACATTCCATACTTGTGTATCTGTCATTTAAAAAATTAATTTGTTAATTCAAGCTTTTGTACCTCTGCTAAACACTCTGTTAAGCACATTAAATGAATAAAAAAGCTTGATATTTTCCCTCAAAGGAGAAAAGTAATTAAAATTCACTATACTACTGCTTAAATCCAATAGCACATCATTTTCTCTAATATTTAATTATATAAACAAATGCAGGGCTTCCATGGTGGCTCAGACGTTAAAGAGTCTGTCTATAATGCATGAGACCCGGGTTCGATCCCATGGTCAGGAAGATCCCCTGGAGAAGGGAATGGCTACCCACTCCATTATTCTTTCCTGGAGGACTCCATGGACAGAGGAGCCTGGCAGGCTGTAGTCCTTTTGATCACAGAGAGTCAGACACAGTTAAGTGACCAAGTTGGACACAACTGAGCAACAGCTAAGCACGCAACTAAATGTATGTATGTATTCTTATAAAATATACATATATAAAATCTCTATGTATATCATGTATGAATAAAAGATGATCTCTCTTATTTCAGATAAAATGTAAATTGAAATTCTACACGTGTGTGTGTATGTGGAACATATGGACACACACATACATAGTATAGTGGTTTGTGCCTATGTGGTGTGCCTTCAGTGACAGTAATTGTGAAAGGAATTAAAGTGTTTCTTGAAAAGGCCACAATCCTAATTTGTTTCTTCATGACTGTCAGAGTTTAACATAGTGCTCACATAAAGTAGATACTGAACAAATATTTGTTGTCTGACTGGGTTTCTCGCGAGAAAAGCTATTCAGGCAGAGGAGTTATATCAGAGATTCCCTGCTACACTGACACACATCGACACCTCAAGAAACTGAAGGTGAAAAATGTGAAGGTGATTTAAAGTTGCTATTTCTAGATTGATAATAGAGAATTCACTTGAATTTTTTCACAAAAGTCAAGATAATTGATGAAAGACTTTGTTCCTATCTGCTGTATATAATCTATTAGAGGAAAAATTACAATGTAATTTTTCTGTGCATTTTTTCCATTACTCTAAGGCTTTTTCTTAAATAAAATATTCATTTGTTTTTAGCTGTGCTGGATTTTTATTGTTGTGTTCAGGTTTTCTTTAGTTTCAGCAATTTGGGGCTCCTCTCTGCTTGTAGTGCAAGAGCTTCTCATCCCTGTGGCTTTTCCTGTTGTAGAGCACAAGCTCTAGGTGCATGGGCTTCAGTAATTGTGGCTGTCAGGCCCAGAGTATGAGCTCATTGGTTGTGGTGCACTGGCTTAGGCGCTTTGCAGCATGTGTGATCTTCCCAGACCAGGAATCAAACCACGATCCCCTGCACTGCAATGTGGATTCTTAACCACTGGACCAAGGCTTTGGATGAGAGTATTATAATTACTGATATGAGCAGCTCTAACTGGAATTTTTGTATCCAGGGAACAAAATATATATCTTTACTTAAAAAAAAATATAGTGGCTCTGTGAGCGTTTCTTTATTTATTATTAATTATTTTAGGGTTCTTTCTACAGAAATCATCAGATTTGAGCCTTTATGCACTCAGCCTATATGTCTTCTTAAATGGGCTTTATGCTTCTAATTATGTAGAATCCTTTCTTTTGTTTGGAATTCTCTTTAGGTAGATTATTTTAATCAGGGATATTCTTTAATATAAAAAATATTGATATCTCTTAAATGACTGGGGTGAATGGGAGGAGTGTATACACCAGACTAACATCAGAATCTCAAACATATACTTACATCAAATGACCACAGCAAGTGCTTTTTTAAGTGGTGATGGACACTACACTACATGTTTTCTGGTCTCTCTTTTCCTTGACACTCATTAAGATAATTTTGTTCTTTTTTTGAGAGAGAATATGTCTTAAGCTCTTTTTCTCTAAGACTGAAGAATTTCATTAAAAGGTAAATAGGGTCCCCTGTTATATTCTGTATTATAATATGTTTTCTTCAGATGCTGTGAATAATTTGCAACAGAGTAACCAAGTACTTATTAGAATTGCTCATTTTGAGACCTCTCACAAATGAACTAATGCCAACTCAGGATGAACCAACTATTAGGATTATCAAACATAAAGTTTAAAGCAGCTTTAACCATGCCCTGTAATGTAAAAGTATAATTTTTTTAAATAAGTGGCAAGACGTATTTTAGGAGGGAAATAGGAATTATAAAAGAGAAACAAATGACAGTTTTAGAACTGGAAAGCACAATCTCTGAAGTAAAGTTCATGCTGAAAGGGCTCAATAGCAGAGTAGCAGTAACAGAGAAAAGAGTAAACTTCACGATAAATCACCAGAAATCATCCAAGCTGGAGGATGGAGGGAAAAACAGACAACGAGTAAATAGAGCCTCAGTTACCACTGAGATAGTATACACATTTATAGTACTTTTATTCTTGGAGTTACAGAAGGAGAAAAGAAGAATATCAATACAGAAAAAAAAAAATTTAAGATAACAACTAACTCCTCCAAAGTTTTCCCAGGTGGCTCAGTGGTAAAGAATCAACCTGCAATGCAGGAGATGTGGGTTCAATTCTAGGGTCAGGAACATCCCCTGGAGAAGGAAATGGCAACCCATTCCAATATTCTTGCCTGGGGGATCCCACAGAGAGAGGATCCTGGTGGTCTACAGTCCATGGGGTTGCAAAGAGTCAGACACGACTTAGAGACTGAGCATATATGCACCCAACTCCTCCAAAATGACAAATTTCCACATTCAAGAAAATTAGTGAATATCTAACAAGATAAAATCAAAGAAAACCACTCAGATAAATCATATGCATACTATAAATCAAAGTTTAAGGGAAAAATCTTGAAAATAGTAAAAATATTTATACATTGGTACAACAATTCAAATGACTGAGGATTCTCATTAAAAATATCTATAGTAAAGCAACCTCTTCACAGTTTTGAAAGAAAAGAAGTGTGAATCCAGGATTCCATATACACCAAAAATATCCTTGAGTAATGATAGCCAGATAAAGATCTTGTACATGAAAGAAAATAAGAGAATTCAATGCTAGCATGTTCATTCTATTAGAAATGCTAAAGGAATTTATTCAAGTTGAAGGGACATTTCTTTTATACCAGAAGGATTCCACGGTGTCTCACAGGCTGTTCTTCTGGTTACTTTGCATATTTTGAGAGTGGATGACCACACTCCTCCATATTATATATTTCCTGACATATTCCATCTTGTCCCTTTTTTGAGTTCTCTATGTAAAGTACTTCTTTGCTAGGTCTGCATATTTACATAGGCTTTCCTTTAGGATTCACTGGTTTAATATCTTTGCAGTCCAAGGGGTATTACTAGGACTGAAATCCTTAGCACATATATAATACATGAATAAATGAATGAAATATTTCACCTAGACCTAGAACAAATGAGGACCAGGAGTAAACCAAATTTACAGTTGGGTTGTAGAGCAGCCATCAGAAAAGAAAGCTTAAAAAGGAGTGGTCTTGATTAATGAGTGTCAAGGAAAAGAGAGACCAGAAAACATCTATGTATCAGACATTGACTGGCTGCCTAGCTGTAATGAGCTAGGTTAGCAGTTAGCCCTCAATGTGTTTTGTTACAGTGTGCTCCAGTTTTTTATCTGAGGTCCCCTACTCATGGGTTGACCCCATTGAGTAAGATCCAGGAGATGGTTCAAGGGCCTTGGCTTTCATGCCCAAAAGGGATTTCCTCTAATGTGCAGTTTTTATTGTATCTTCCTAGGCAGGCAGCAGTGTCTTCAGGGCAGCATCTCAGTGGAACAGCACCTCTTTCCCAATACTGCTTCCTCTGTTTTCTTCTAAAATGCTTCTTCCCAATAAGCCCTCTGAGCTTCTAACTCTGTCTTAACATCTGCTTCTTACAGCACATGTTTAATTTGAATATACTTAGCAGATGCCAAGGATTAAATTCAACCCTGTTTTCTGAGTTTTACTTTTCCTAATTTCTCACCTCAGTTGCACCTTTGAATAATAATTTATTTGATCTAGTGCTCATTGATACTGCAATAGTTTGTTATGTGAAATTGTCACTCAAGTATGAAAGAAGGTGTTAAAGATATTTGGAAACAAATGACAGTGTAACATTTTAATAGCTTTTTGTGTTCTATATTTTCCTTCAATCTGCAGATAAGATATTACTTAGCATAACTTGAACTGTATTTTATTAAACAAGAAAAATTTTATTAAAATAGTATTTCCTCTTGAATATGGTAAGAAATTACCAGTTAAAATTTTTTTTAATGATATATGTGTGTGTGTATATATATATATAAATATACACATTAGCAATCAGAAAAAGTAGAAAAACAACTTTTTAGTTCAGTTTGGTTTAGTCGCTCAGTCGTTTCCAACTCTTTGTGACCCCATGAATCACAGCACGCCAGGCCTCCCTGTCCATCACCAACTCCCGGAGTTCACCCAAACTCATGTGCATCGAGTCGGTGATGCCATCAAGGCACCTCATCCTCTGTCATCCCCTTCTGCTCCTGTCCCCAGTCCCTCCCAGCATAAGGGTCTTTTCCAATGAGTCAACTCTTCGTATGAGGTGGCCAAAGTATTGGAGTTTCAGCTTCAGCATCAGTCCTTCCAATGAACACCCAGGACTGATCTCCTTTAGGGTGGACTGGTTGGACCTCCTTGCAGTCCAAGGGACTCTCAAAAGAGTTTTCTCCAACACCACAGTTCAAAAACATCAATTCTTTGGCTCTCAGCTTTCTTCACAGTCCAACTCTCACATCCATATATGACCCTTGTAAAAACCATAGCCTTGACTAAGTCAATGAAACTAAGCCATGCCGTGTGGGGCCACCCAAGACGGCAGGTCATGGTGGAGAGGTCTGACAGAATGTGGTCCACTGGAGAAGGGAATGGAAAACCACTTCAGTATTCTTGCCTTGAGAACCTCATGACCAGTATGAAAAGGGAAAAAGATAGGATACCGAAAGAGGAACTACCCAGGTCAGTAGGTGTGCAATATGCTACTAGAGATCAGTGGAGAAATAACTCCAGAAAGAATGAAGGGATGGAGCCAAAGCTAAAACAATACCCAGTTGTGGATGGGACTGGTGATAAAAGCAAGGTCCGGTGCTGTAAAGAGCAATATTGCATAGGAACCTGGAATGTTAGGTCCATGAATCAAGGCAAATTGGAAGTGGTGAAACAGGAGATGGCAAGAGTGAACGTCAACATTCTAGGAATCAGTGAACTAAAATGGATTGGAATGGGTGAATTTAACTCAGATGACCATTATATCTACTACTGTGGGCAAGTATACCTTAGAAGAAATAGAGTAGCCATAATGGTCAACAAAAGAGTCCAAAGCGCAGTACTTGGATGCAGTCTCAACAACGACAGAATGATCTCTGTTCGTTTCCAAGGCAAACCATTCATTATCATGGTAATCAAAGCCTATGCCCCAACCAGAAATGCTGAAGAAGCTGAAGTTGAACAGTTCTATGAAGACCTACAAGACCTTTTAGAACTAACACCCCCCCCAAAAAAAAAAACAAAAAACAACTTTTAGTGGATTTTATTTTCACATGAAATAGTAAACTAAATGTCAGGCTAGAAAATATTAAAAGCTCAAATACCACTAAATCAAAATTAAAACTGAGTCTAAAAATATTTGGAAAAAATAATAATCAACTAAAAAGTGCCTTTTTTAATCATTAAATAGATCTATTCATTTAGACATTTAATTTTTGTTAGTTTATCTATTAATATTATATAATTTATAATGTTTCCAAATTATGTTATGCATGTCAGATTTAGCAAATAATATGAATTGTCTCTCAATAAATATTACTGAACTAAAGCTTGATGAATACATGTATACTTGATTCAGGCTAGGAGATAAATAGCAAAATGTTTACAATTACATGAATATATAATAATTTCTCTGGATGTATTGGCTTATGCTACTTGCATTTAAAATGAAATATTTGCACTTTTAGGTCCCTGGTATTCAGATATTGATTATACTTTGAAGAGAGACTCTAGATAAAGAAATCATAAAGTTATTTTATTATAATTAAATAGAATTTTCTTTCAATTTTGAAATACCAAATTATTTAATATGCTAAAATTATGATATATGATAAACAAGTATTATTTAAATAATAGTTTTCAAAATGAATTAATCCATTTATAGTTTTTTTTTTTTAAATAACAAGGTACATTTGATGAATTTTGATTATCATTAAACACTTGATGAAATGTTATTGCTTTATAATACAATATATTGTCTCATAAAGGGGGATTATTTTAATGCATAAAAGTCTCTAAAAATAAAGTTTTATTCACTGTGCTAAATTTAATAAAATTAAATGCTTGCATACATCAAGACATTTAAAGCACTTTTCCCTTTATTTCAACCTCTTATATCTTACTTCATTGTATTTAGCACATTTACTTATGGTGAATTTGCTGTAACTACCACTGTATCCAGGAAAAAAATCTTAATTATCTGTGTATAATTATGCATTCTAAGTATGATTCTAAGCATTTTATTGGAGTTTTTAGACACAGTAGGATTTTAGAAAATTATGAGTTCAGGGTCATTTAACTTTTTGTTTTTGAACTCATTAACACCTTCCTAGAATTTGCCTTGAAAAATAGCCTTTCTTGGTCTAAAGCAAGGACACCCTGCCAGGTAAAGGTGTATGCATGTGTGTGCATGTACCCTTCTAATCACACACAAGCTAAAACTCACATTTTCCAAAATTTACACTGAATTATATGCATCATTATTTGGCTTTCTTAATGCTAAAGCCAAAGCCAAAAATTAGCTTTTGGTTAAATGTTAAGATTGAAGACAATATTCAACTCAGTTGCATTGTAAAATTTATATCTAAATGTAAGTTGCAGTCAAACTATTTGAATGACATTAATGTGAGAGTTATTCAATGAAACATGAATTTCTAAATTGCTTGGACACATGAAAATAAAACGAAATAGAAAGTATCAGAGAACAAGTTCCAGACTGGATAATGTCAGAAACAGTTACTTTATATTGTGGATTTTCTATTTTCCAGATATGATGTCAGGTACTTTTATACACTGTTCCTAATTATCCAAAATATTCCAAAATGCATATATGAGAATATATGAGAAAACTGAAGGTTACAAACTTTTATACTTGTTCAGGTCAGTTCAGTTCAGTCGCTCAGTCGTGTCCGACTCTTTGCCACCCCATGAATCACAGCATGCCAGTCCTCCCTGTCCATCACCAATTCCTAGAGTTCACTCAAACTCATGTCATTGAGTCGGTGATGCCATCCAGCCATCTCATCCTCCGTTGTCCCCTTCTCCTCCTGTCCCCAATCCCTCCCAGCATCAGAGTCTTTTCCAGTGAGTCAACTCTTCGCAGGAGGTGGCCAAGGTATTGGATTTTCAGCTTTAGTATCAGTCCTTCCAATGAACACCCAGGACTGATCTCCTTTAGGATGGACTGGCTGGATCTTCTTGTGGTCCAAGGGACTCTCAAGAGTCTTCTCCAACACCACAGTTCAAAAGCATCAATTCTTCGGTGATCAGCTTTCTTCTCAGTCCAACTCTCACATCCATACATGACCACTGGAAAAACCATAGCCTTGACTAGACGGACCTTTGTTGGCAAAGTAATGTCTCTGCTTTTTAATATGCTATCTAGGTTACATGGTCTAAATTTCACAAAATGGAAAAATCTCAAGTTCACATAAAATTGATTGTAAACTCCTTGTAATTCAGATGTGATAAAGCATTTAAAATTTAAGGATAAGAAGAAAGAATTTGGGGAAAAAAAACACAACAGAAGTAACCCCCATATCATCTTTTCCACTGAGCTCAGTTGAAAATGAAGAAGATCTGTTTAGTATCTCTGGGTCCATGATTTCTTCAAAAAGCCTTCAGGGGAGTTTGCTTCCTAGTCTCTTCTAGCATTTGAAGGCCCCAGACATTGCTTGGTTTATGGGAGAATTAACTCTAATCATCGCCTCTGTCTTCATATGGTTTTCTTCTCTCCATGTGTCTATTTTTCTCTCTGTCCACTCTGTTGACCTCATTGTAACCTTATTATACCTGCAAAGAGTCTGTTTCTAAATAAGATCATATTCATAAATACCTAGGTAGGGGAAGGGACAGGTCAGGATTTCAAAATATGTCTTTTGGGTGTACATTTTAACCCATAAAACTACTAAAATACAGGTCTCAATATGCACTTTCAAAAGCACAGACATTCACCATCCTCTCAACCAGTTATATATTTAAACAACTATAAAGAAAAATAGCACACAATGAATCTGCCCTTATTTTCAGTATTTCTAGAAAACATGAGAATGACTTTAAAATCTGACACATCAATCAAAATTACCTAGGGACCTTTTAAATGTGTGTGTCTCTGTGTGTGTGTGTGTGTGTGTGTGTGTATGTGTATCTGTCTTCCAGAAGACACTCTCTCTTTCTCTCTCTCTGACTGATTGATTGCTGAAATCACCACAGGATTTCTGATCAGGATTTCCAGATAGCAATATTATAAAGAAATTTCCCAGATGATTCGATTTGTCAAAACAGGTTTGAAATCCATAGCCTTAAAAGGACTTCAACTTATTTAAGGAGATGTGTGTCTTAAATGTAAGGCAAAGTGTAGCTTCTTTGATGTGTTCTTGAAATAACCCTGCTGAGCTGAAAGTGGTGAAACTGGATCACTGACTTCAGGCACAGTTGAGAGAGAACTAAAGATTGTTAAATGCAAATATCCTGCATCCTATGATTTCCAAGCTCCAGTTTTTCACAAATACATTTTACACAAATATCCTAGGAAAGTAGTAACACTGTTTGAAGAAATTAGAAATGCCAACTAAATAGATTTCTTCTTTCTTAAAATAGTTTAGAATCAATTTCATTATGAAGATTATTTTATTTGTTGTTGTTCAGTTGCAAAGTTGTGGCCCACTCTTTGCAATCCCTTGGATTGTTGCAAACAACACTTCCCTGTTCTTCACTCTCTTACAGAAGTTGCTCAAACTCATGTCCATTGAGTCAGTGATAGTATTCAACCATCTCATCCTCAGTCACCACCTTCTCCTCCTGTACTCAATCTTTCCCAGCATCAGGGACTTTTCCAATGAGTCAGCTCTTCGCATCAGGTGGCTGCAGTCTCAGAGCTTCAGCATCAGTCCTTCCAATGTATATTCAAGGATGCTTTCTTTTAGGATTGACTGGCTTGATTGCCTTGCAGTCCAAGGGACTCTCAAGAGTCTTCTTCAGCACTGAAATTCAAAACCATCAATTCTTTGGCACTCAGCCTTCCTTATGGTCCAGCTTTCACATGCATACACACTACTGGAAAAACTGTAGCTTTGACCATACGGTTCTTTGTTGGCAAAGTGATGTCTTTGCTTTTAAATACTCTCTCTAGGTTTGTCATAGCTTTCTTTCCAATGAGCAAGCATCTTTTAATTTCATAGCTGCAGTCACTGTCGGAGAAGGCAATGGCAACCCACTCTAGTACTCTTGCCTGGAAAATCCCATGGATGGAGGAGCCTGGTAGGCTGCAGTCCATGGGGTTGTGAAGAGTCAGACACGACTGAGCGACTTCAGTTTCATTTTTCACTTTCATGCATTGGAGAAGGAAATGGCAACCCACTCCAGTGTTCTTGCCTGGAGAATCCCTGGGACGGCGGAGCCTGGTGGGCTGCCGTCTATGGGGTCTCACAGAGTCGGACACGACTGAAGCGACTTAGCAGCAGCAGCAGTCACCCTCCATAGTGACTCATTTTAAATATTAATTATATAGAAATACATGAATGAAAATTTTTAAATCTCAAGAAAGAAGAGCTCACCTATAGATATATACTGTAATTGATACGATGTATCTATGTATCAATATATAGATATATATCAGTTCAGTTCAGTCGCTCATTTGTGTCCGACTCTTTGCCACCCCATGGACTGCAGCACACCAGGCTTCCCTGTCCATCACCAATGCCCAGAGCTTGCTCAAACTCATGTCCACTGAGTCAGTGATGCAAGCCAGCCATCTCATCCTTTGTCATCCCCTTCTCCTCCTGCCTTCAATCTTACCAGCATTAGGGTTTTTTCTAATGATTTGGCTCTTCACATCAGGTGGCCAAAGTACTGAAGCCTCAGCTTCAGCATCAGTCCTTCCAATGAATATTCAGGACTGATTTCCTGTAGGATGGACTGATTGGATCTCCTTGCAGTCCAAGGGACACTCAAGAGTCTTCTGCAACACCACAGTTCAAAAGTACCAATTCTTTAGTGCTCAGCTTTCTTTATAGTCCAACTCTCACATCCGTACATGACTACTGGAAAAACCATAGCTTTAACTAGAAGGACCTTTGTTGGCAAAGTGTTGTCTGTGCTTTTCAATATGCTGTCCAGGTTGGTCACAACTTTTCATCCAAGGAGTAAGCATCTTTTGATTTCACAGCTGCAGTCACTATCTGCAGTGATTTTGGAGCCCAAGAAAATAAAGTCTGTTACTGTTTCCATCGTTTCTCCATTTATTTGCCATAGAATGATGGGACTGGATGCCATGTTTTTAGTTTTTTGAATGTTGAGTACAAACTATATATTGTATATTTTTAAAGATTTTGAATACAATTTATATATTGTATATTTATATCTATAACTATAAATCTTTGAATAGTATAGATCTATATATGTCAATGAAAAGCTAATCTGTTGATCTAAGAAAGAAATAGAAAATTTTATTCAAGTCAAAATTGAGGATTATAATCCAGGAAGAGCATCTCAGAAAACTCTGAGAACTGTTCTGTGCATTAGAAGTCAAGTAAGTTTTTTGAGATAGAGGCCTGCATATCAAATGACATGTTATTGACAGTTTACATAATCCAAATCTGTGTCATCATGGTGGGTCATGTGACTCCTTACAAGATGAAGAAAGAATTCTATCTTTTTAAAAGTTGTCTTATTGATGCTAGGAGAATGTTGTTCTTTGTGGATGTGTTGGTATTCCTGCCCATGTGCAGATGGGGAGTTCTGTTTGATGTATAATGAAGATATACAGTGTACAGTGGGGAGCAGAGAGAGGAAGCCAAAGGAAAGTGGAGACTTTTTGTTTAAAAAATCTCTTTTTGTGTCATGAAATATGAATTTTATTGCCCATATCTATATCTGTAAATGTAAATATAAATATAAACATAGATATATACTATATATAGATACATTTATATGTGTGTGCGGTAGTTGTTCACACTAAGTAGGTAGTTGTGTGGTAGTCTGACTCTTTGCGACACCATGGACTATAGCTCACAAAGCTATTCTGTCCATGGTATTAGGCAAGAATACTAGAGTGGGTAGCCATTTCCTTCTTCAGGGGATCTTTCCAACCCAGGGATTGAACCTGAGTCTAATGCATGGCAGGTAGATTTTTTACCATCTAAGCAACAAGAGAAGCCCAGAGACATCTATTTCTATAAATAGATATAGTATTATATTTTACATATAGCTTTGATTATTTGCTTTAACTCTTAAAATGTGTCTTGGAGATCTTTCTAAATCTATTTAGATTTATTTCATTTGCTATAACCCCTTCCTAGTATTTCTTTAACCAGCTGATTACTTATACAATTTGCTCATAAAATAATGATGCTGTAATAAATTTTCTTGTGTTTCATGATACATAAATGTTAATATTTCTCTGTGCTATGTAAATTAGATATCAAAATTTTTGACCATTTTTAAATTTTAAGAAAAACTAATGTTTTACATTTAGTTTTATACTAGTTTTACATTTGGTTTCCCTGGTGGCTCAGATGGTAAAGTGTCTGCCTGAAATGAGGGAGACCCAGGTTCAATCCCTGGGTTGGGAAGATCCCCTGGAAAAGGAAATGGCAACCCTCTCAAGTACCCTTGCCTGGAAAATCCCATAGACAGAGGAGTCTGTTAGGTTACAGTCCATGGGGTCGCAAAGAATCGACACAACTGAAAGACTTCACTTTTTTAACGAAATGACTCCCTTCCAAGAATGTGATATCTCCAGTCACAGTTTCACAGGGTATGAGACTAGTGATTTCTTAAGAATTCACCAGTATTGGACATTATCAATTTATTTATTTTGACAATTTGAAAGTTAAAAAGCATATTTCCCCTAAACCTCACCTGTACTAGGTATTACCAACCTATTCAGTTTTGAAGCATGGGTGTGAAAAATATTTCATTGTCATTTTAGTATTCCTCATTTTTCTATGAAATAATGTTTTTGGTCATGTATGTTTCTCTACCATGAATTGATTGGCTTTTATCTTTTTCATATTTTTCTTAAACTCGTTAGTATTTCTTTATTAATTTTTAGATGTTCTTCATAAATTTTATTTTTTACCATATTTTGAGTAAGTATTGTAAATGCCCTCATAGTTTACTGCATCATTGTTAAAAATAAGTTAAATTTATTAATATTCATAATTTTTATTTCTGCATGAACTATAACTATAGAAAACTTAATCAGAATTAACTTTATTGAAGTTAAAAATATAAATGATTCTAGAAAAAAAGCAAATAAGATGACTATCCTAGAATAAATGAAAATAATATAAATAATTTTTGGCCTCAGACTAATTCAGGCCCTGGAAAGAATTTTCAGAGAATGGGACTGAGGCCCAAATGAATTTCAAGATAATTTGAACAGGTGTTTTTATACACCTGCTCTCATTTGTAATGGCCAAGAGACAAGACCTGTGATTCTAACTTTGCCTTGTAATTTATGCCCATTGGTCTTAGAGATGCAAATACATTGAACTCCCTCAAGTTGAAATTTAACAGTTCAAACATTCAAAGCAATTAAAACTTATAGTTTAAAAATAGCAGTAGTAAATAAGACCTGTAGTGATATTTAAATGGTTCTCTTAGGATTTAAATCACTGTGCACTTGGATTTTGAATAACCGATTTATATATGCTAAAAAATACATTTTTATCTTAAAACTCTTGTCCTCATTTGGAGAAGGCAATGGCAACCCACTCCAGTACTCTTGCCTGGAAAATCCCATGGAGGGAGGAGCCTGGTAGGCTGCAGTCCATGGGGTCATTAAAGAGTCAGACACGACTGAGCGACTTCACATTCACTTTTCACTTTCATGCATTGGAGAAGGAGATGGCAACCCACTCCTGTGTTCTTGCCTGGAGAATCCTAGTGACGGGGGAGCCTGGTGGGCTGCCATCTATGGGGTCGCACAGAGTTGGACACGACTGGAGCGACTTAGCAACAGCAGCAGCATGTGCATTGGTTGGTCAACCTGTGCTAATGTAATATAGAAGAGGAAATGTTCACTAAGATAACTGTATATTTTTATCTGAGATAACTGAGATAACTATTTAAAAAATATCCAGTGATTTTTTTAGGACTTTAAAAGAACTACAAATTATGGAACAAAAATTAATTTTCTTCATATTTAAAATTCAGCACTTTAGATAGAAATATGGTCTTGAGCAGAAATGGATATATTTTATGAATGCCAAATCTGCCATGTAAGCATTATTTAACTTTCTAAGTATTTTTCCCTTTATTTTAAAATGAAAATGATAATGACTTACAGTCTTGGGTAATTTTGATAATTTATTAAAAACAATGTTAAGCAATTAGAACAATGGCTGTTGATAAATACGTATTTATTGATCTCTTTCATAATTGATCATCATATTTTTCTGCTATAATAGTTAAAAGACAATTTACTTTGGAAACCATTTCCATTAATTAGAAAATTCTGTTTGGTCATTGACTGTCTTCTGATGAACCAAAGCTAAGGGTTAGGAACAACAACAAAAGCAAAAAAACTTGAACGTGATTGATTAAATTGATCTGAATTCTAAAATCAAGTATAATTTTTATAAGAGATAAATTCATGTTGCTTCATTTAGTTTTTATTCTGTTTCATTGGCTTTGGCAGAATTAAGATGCTTTACTTTGTTGTGTGTGTGTGTGTGTGCTCAGTTATGTCTGATTTTTTGCAACCCCATGGACTGTGACCTGCCAGGCTCCTCTGTCCATGGGATTTCTCAGGCAAGAATAGTGAAGTGGGTTGCCATTTCCTTCTCTACGTGATCTTCCCACCCAGGGATTGAACCTGCATCTCTTGAGTCTCCTCCATTGGCAGGCAGATTCTTTACCACTGTGCCACCTGGGAAGCCTTTTACTCTGTTGTAAATAACTAGTTATAGTAATTAACCTAACTATAGAAACATATTAATTGAAAAATCAATATATAAGTAGCTTTCAACTTTCCTCTAAATCCTTAAATTTCAAAGTGACAAAAACATCCCTCTTAGGTGGATAGAACAATTTGGATCATTTCTGAATAAAAACTGCTGAGGAATTATAAAACTGAAACAGATAGTTGAGAACTAGGATAAAGCATATTGCAAGTCTGCATTTGATCTTAATTAGTAACTGAAGTATCAAAACTGAGTTGTATATGGTTTCTCTTTTATTCTTCTATTTATTTTTTCTTTTGTTCTCTTTTATTTATATTTTCAAAATAAGCTTGTTTGTTTGTTTGTTTCCAAGAGGTTATACTCTTTCCATAGAGTATACAGTAGAAATAATTTTGGAGATATGACTGTGTTAGAATAGAGAAAATGACTTCCTTCAGAAGGAAGTCAGAGTCTATTAATAGATGCCTCTGACTTCCTTATGAAGTAATCCCTCAGCAGTAACTTAATTTGTGAGATCTCGGCTATCCAAGAAGGCAATAACCTTCTTTCAGTCACTTACTCCAAAGCTGTGCTCCATCCCCTCTGAGGCCTGGGGAAGATAATTTTACTATGTATACAATGTCTTGCATCTCACTTTCAATTACTTCACTCCTCCAGGGAGGTTTGCAAACTTGAACAACATGACTATTAGGTGCCTCGTTGAAATCTGTGGAGGGCTGCAGGGACTTTTACTAGTTAAAAGAAGTAGAGAAAGAAGATTGTGGAATAATGTGCTATTATAAGAAGCCTGAATTGAAAACATACCAATGTAAAGAATCATAGGACAACATAACACCAATTTGAATTAAAAAAAAAAATTGTTGAGACTGAAGGTGATTTCTGAAAACTCTGGAGAAATTCTGTATCAGGAAAATAGATGTCTGTATTTTAGGATTAGGAGAAAAAGAGTTTTAAAATGAGACTTCTGATTATTTCACTGATTTCTATCTTTTATTGCTAGTAGGAAAAGTAAGTGGTAAGGGAACTGCAAATTTTGGGAAGTAAAAAAATGAATTTGCATTTACATGGCTCCCCAGTAAGGCAGTTTCAGGGAAAGTTTGTGTTGCTTGCTGTTCACCTACTTTGGTTCTGTAAAGTGATATGATTCTTCTTTGAAAAAGTATTTGCGAGTGTCATGTTTTATAGTCTCTTCCTTCATGTACAGTCTTCTGTGGTTTTGCTCTTCATCTGACATCATCTTTGCTTTGAAAGGGAAAATGCAGCAGGGGCTCCTTAGAACTGGAAGGGTAAAAATATTGACATGGAGAATCTCAGCAAGAATTCTTGCTTTTGGGCAAACTAGGATTTTTATAATATTGTCATGATTTATTCGAGTGAGAGTGGAGACTAAAATAGAAGTCTGACTTCAGGAGATATAGAAAAATAAGAGGTAACGTATCATTTAGAGTCCAGATGGGAGACATGTGTCATAATCATTTTTTTTAAATGAGTGGAGTTTATTAAAGGAATTATTTAGGAAGATATGGCTAAGATTTAATGGGAAATATCAAAGGTTGACCTCAACCTTACCCAGAGCTTTGACTACCCTTATGCTTCAGATGCAACTGGATGAACAGTCACCGAAGCTGATAAAGAAGTGCTGTGACTTGAACAGATACTTTGCCTTTCCTGACAGAAGCCATGGCCTTTGGTAGAAAGACATGGCTAAACTCTGATGAGCCTTCAGGGAGGGAGGATGTGGGAATAAATTTTTTCCTGTTCTTCCATCTCTAGCAAATGACACCCCACAGTTGAACCAAATTGGAAACCAGAAGGCAAAAGAGCTTTTTGGTGAAGTCCCTGGAATTAGTTCCACATGGCACAGAGTCTACTGGTCAGCAGTGGCAAGTGCATCTCAAGGGCCCACAGAAAATATCCAGGATATACAAACTAAATATCTAGAATATACAGCCAGGATATGCAATTGTCTCAGAAATATTTTTTCCATGCTAGATATCTTTGCAGACATTGAGAACACAAAGGTGAGAAAGTAGCCACAGTCTTTGCTCTCTTCAGATCTCATATTCTAGTGCATATTTTTAATATAATGTATGGGCTTCCTTGATGGCTCAAACAGTAAAAAATCTGGCTGCCATGCAGGAGACACAGGTTTGATCTTTGGGTTGGGAAGATTTCATGGAGAAGGGAATGGCTGCCCATTCCATCCAGTATTCTTGCCTGGAGAATTTCATAGCCAGAGGAGCCTGGCAGGCTATAGTCCATGTGGTCGTGAAGAGTTAGACATGACTGAGTAACTAACAAACCACAACAATACAGCATGGCTACTTATGTGTCTGTGCACATGTGTATCATTGATAGATATATGTGCATGAAGCTACATAAAATCTTAGAATATGTACACTCCTGTTTTACTTTTTACCCCAAATATTCTGGAGACAGAAAAATTCATGTTTTCTAGATGCAAATTGGGAGTATTCCAGCTAGAATATAATCAGGAAATTCATGTTCAATTTGATTTTAATTGTTTTATTCTAAACTTGCAAGCAAAACTTCTGTAATCTAAAAGGGAAGATACTGAGGAGAGAGAAATTTTCAGATTATGCCATCACAAGATTGAAAAGCAAAACAGGTTATGGAGGCAACTTTGCTCTGGCCTCTACTGTCAAGATGAAGATCCCCAGGGCTCCGAGGGGAGCCACATGGTGATAAGAGCTGATTACTAAGGAGAGGTAGAAGGAGCAGATAAAAGGATTGCTGAGCACATTTTGACCAGAACCAGGATTCTACCTGTGGCCCATCCTTTGTTGTTCAAGTGAACATGTGGCATTCTCCTTGTGTAATACAGAAGTCATTTTTATAGTTGCTGGATGAGGATTTTTATCACTTCACTGGGAGCATGCCGCCTATGGGTCCTGATCAGTAACTAGCAGAAAAATAATCTCATGCCCTCTGAACTTTTGCTTGATACCAATCAACTCTAACCCATGTTAACAGTCCAGAATATTTCTCAGCCTCTTCTCAATTTTCTAAAACTTCAGTTGAGGTTCTTGAAGTACTCATAGAGAAGACAGTACAAGAAAAGTTTTAGCTGGACAATGCACGCAGATATTTGAGACAGGTATGTTGGGGGCGGGGGGAAGACGGGGACGACAGAGAATGAGAGGGCTGGATGGCATCACCAGCTCGATGGACATGAGTTTGAGTGAACTCTGGGAGTTGGTGATGGACAGGGAGGCCTGGCGTGCTGTGATTCACGGGGTCGCAAAGAGTCAGACATGACTGAGCAACTGAACTGAACTGAATGTAAGAAGTTAGACAGGTATGTTAGGGGGTATATGTGTTGGTCAAATATCTACTGATGTTGATTACCTAGGACACCTGAAGTTCTGAAATTGCAACCATACATATAATTCAGTTACTTGAACTTGTTTGAAATTTTCCTTTTTTAATAGTTGTCATATTCCTTTAAACAGACTCATTATTTTCTTCATATGAATATTTTGATATTAACTAAAAATAATAATTATCTCTTATGTACATATTTTTCAGGATTTATTGAAAACAAATCCTTAAGATTCCAGTAGCTATATGGAAAGAGATTTTTGGAGAAGTCAAGACTAAATTCATATTCTGACTTTGATCACTGCTACCTTTGCAAATTGAGGTAAGTTACTTCACTTTCAGAACTTTCTTTTTTTTTTTTATGTTTGAGCTCTTTACCCATTTTATTTATTTATTTTTAATTGATGGATAATTACTTTACAGAATTTTGTTGTTTTCTGTTAAACCTGAATGTGAATCAGTCATATACATACATATATCCCTCCTTTTTGAAACTCCTTCCCATCTCCCTTCCCATCCCACCCCTCTACGTTGATACAGAGCCCCTGTTTGAGTTTTCTGAGCAATACAGCAAATTCCCATTGGCCATCTATTTTACATATGGTAACGTGTTTCCATGTTACCCTTTCCATACAGCTCAACTACTCCTCCCCTTTCCCCATGTCCATAAGTCTATTCTCTGTTTCTTCATTGCTGCCCTGCAAATAAATTCTTCAGTAACATTTTTTCTAGATTCTGTATATATGCATTCAGTTCAGTTCAGTTCAGTCGCTCAGTTGTGTCCGACTCTTTGCAATCCCATGAATCGCAGCACGCTAGGCCTCCCTGTCCATCACCAACACCCGAAGTTCACTCAAACTCATGTCCATCTAGTCGGTGTTGCCATCCAGCCATCTCATTCTCTGTCATCCCCTTCTCCTCCTGCACCAATCCCTCCCAGCATCATAGTCTTTTCCAGTGAGTCAACTCTTAGCATGAGGTGGCCAAAGTATTGGAGTTTCAGCTTTAGCATCAGTCCTTCCAATGAACACCCAGTATTGATCTCCTTTAGAATGGACTGGGTGGATCTCCTTGCAGTCCAAGAGACTCTCAAGAGTATTCTCCAGCACCATAGTTCAAAAGCATCCATTCTTCGGTGATCAGCCTTCTTCACAGTCCAACTCTCACATCCATACACGACCACTGGAAAAACCATAGCCTTGACTAGACGGACCTTTGTTGGCAAAGTAATGTCTCTGCTTTTTAATATACTCTCTAGGTTGGTCATAACTTTCCTTCCAAGGAGTAAGCGTCTTTTAATTTCCTAGCTGCAATCAGCATCCACAGTGATTTTGGAGCCCCAAAAATATATGCATTAGTATACAATATTTATCTTTCTCTTTCTAACTTACCTCACTCTGCATAATAGGCTCTAGGTTCATCCACAGCATTAGAACTGACTCAAATGTGTTCCTTTTTATGGCTGAGTAATATTCTACTGTGTATATGTAACATAACTTCTTTATCCATTCATCTGTCAATAGACATCTAGGTGGGGTCCATGTTCTAAGTATTGTAAATAGTGCTGAAATGAACAATGGGATACTTATGTCGTTTTCAATTTTGGTTTCCTCAGGGTATATGCCTAGGAGTGGGATTGCTGAGTCATATGGTGGTTTTATTCCCAGTTTTTTTAAGGAGTCTCCATACCATTTTCCATAGTGGCTGTATCAATTTACATTCCCACCAAAAGTGCAAGAGCGTTCCCTTTTTTCCACACCCTCTCCAGCATTTATTGTTTGTAGACTTTTTGATGATGGCCATTCTGACTGGTGTTAGGTGATATCTCATTGTAGTTTTGATTTGCACTTCTCTAATAATGAGCAATGTCGAGCATCTTTTCATGTGTTTATTAGCCATCTGTCTGTCTTCTTTGGAGAAATGTCTGTTTAGGTCTTTTTCCCATTCTTTGATTGGGTTGTTTGTTTTCCTGGTATTGAGTTGTTTGAGCTGCTTGTATATTTTGGAAATTAATCCTTTGCCAGTTGTTTCATTTACTATTATTTTCTCCCATTCTGAGGGTTTTCTTTTCACCTTGCTTGTAGTTTTCTTTGCTGTGCAAAAGATTTTAAGTTTAATCAGGTTCCACTTGTTTACTTTTGTTTTTATTTCCGTTACTTTAGGAGGTGGGTCATAAAGGATCTTGCTTTGATTTATGTCATCAAGTGTTCTGCCTATGTTTTTTTAAAGAGTTTTATAGGTTCTGGTCTTATATTTACGTCTTTAATCCATTTTGAGCTTATCTTTGTGTGGTGTTAGGAAGTGTTCTAATTTCATTCTTTCACATGTAGCTGTCCAGTTTTCCAAGCACTGTTTATTGAAGAGACTGTCTTTGCCTCATTGTATATTCTTGCCTCCTTTGTCAAAAATAAGGTACCCATGGGTGCATGGGTTTATTTCTGGGCTTTCTATCTTGTTCCATTGGTCTATATTTTTGTTTTTGTGCCAGTAATATACTGTCTTGATGACTGTAGCTTTGTAACATAATCTGAAGTCAGGAAGGTTGATTTCTCCAGCTCCACTCTTCTTTCTCAAGACTGCTTTGGCTACTTGGGGTCTTTTGTGTTTCCATATGAATTGTGAAACATTCGTTCCAGTTCTGTGAAAAATGCCATTGGTAATTTGATAGGGATTGCACTGAATCTGAGATTGCATTTGGTAGTATAGTCATTTTCACAATATTGAGTCTTACTACTCAGGAATATGAAATATCTCCAACTGTTTATGCAGTCTTTGATTTCTTTCATTATTGTCTTATAATTTTGTGTGTATAATTCTTTTGTCTCCTGAGGTAAGTTTATTCCTAGATATTTTATTCTTTTTTTGCAATGGTTAATGGGATTGATTCCTTAATTTATCTTTCTGAGTTTTCATTGTTAGTACATAGAAATTCAAGTTATTTCTGTGTATTGATTTTGTATTTTTAAATTAATGGTAATAATGACAAAAGGGTGATAATATTTCCAAAGGATATTAGAAGCATTAACATGTACATGAATATCTCCTAATCCTGCTCAAATACTGCTCTTTTTCCTTTTTATTTACCATCACCAATTTGGTAATATTGTCTTGAGTTCCATCAGAAAGACTGATCAATGGTAAAATTTCCAGTATTTACCAAGTTTCAGACTACCAGTAAATGTATTCTGTCATCCGTAAAGCACTCAGCAAGTTAGACATACTATAGCTTGAATGGAAACAATGTGTCCTACATATTGTGCTGCTCTTGCCTTTGTTCACCCCTTGAAAATAGAAAATATTGCCCACATCCCACTGTGAACATTTTTCTCTAAGATTCCTTTGAGATGCAAACTAAAGATGCCCAGACACTTTCCACTTATTGTTAGATTAATGATGCTTTTTAACAGGCAGTTTTGAAAAAAGTCAAAGCCTAAAATGAAATTTGTGCCTCCCCACCCGTGTCTGAAGAGGGGGATGCAAATGTAAAATACAGCAAAGTGAAAATGAAGTCACTCACTCGTGTCTGACTCTGCGACCTTGTGGACTGTAGCCTACCAGTCTTCTCCATCCATGGGATTCTCCAGGCAAGAATACTGGAGTGGGTTGCCATTTCCTTCTCCAGGGGATCTTGCCAACCCAGGGATCGAACCCAGGTCTCCCTCATTGGAGGCAGATGCTTTAACCTCTGAGCCACCAGGAAAGCACAAAATACAGCAAAGAGGACTTCAAATCTAAAATGACTTAAACAGATAAACAGAAGGAAAAGACAGAATCTTTGCTTTGTCATGGGCTTCCCTGGTGGCTCAGAGGTTAAAGAGTCTGCCTCCAATGCGGTAGACCGGGGTTCGATCCCTGGGTTGGGAAGATCCCCTGGAGAAGGAAATGGCAACCCACTCCAGTATTCTTGCCTGGAGAATCCCATGGACGGAGAAGCCTGGTAGGCTACAGTCCACGGGGTTGCAAAGAGTCAGATACGACTGAGCGACTTCACTTTCACTTTGACTTGCTTTGTCATTAATTTTCCATCAATATGATAGATAATTTATTCCACAAAAACTCTATTGTGAAACCTAGTTGTACCATTGTCATGAGAATTGTGACATTAATGATGCAAAAAATTACCTTATAAGTACTGTTATGTACGGATATTGGTAAATAGTGCTAGGAATCACAATGAAGCATTAAACTCTAAGTTAAATAATAAGAGAAATATATGTAATACATTATTAAAAATATTGATTTCCCAAAAACTTATGAGGCACTTACTTCAGATTCTTCAAGAGCAAACAAATCACTAAGTTGTCCTCCCAGTACAATATTTCTGAGGTTATTTTTAGATAGCTGAGACTATCAAATTCATTATATTATATTAGATCTGAAGAATGCTTATTTTTCAGTTAATTATTATTGACAAGCCCACTTTTAGAAGAACTAAGATAGGGAAACAAATGATGATTATAATGTAATATGATTAAAATATTTAGATAAGAATGTTATTTTAAACAGAAGAGCTAATAAAGTTGATATTTAAATTATTTGAAAGAAAAAGGGATGAGAGAGCTAATTTTCAGATACTTAACATACAGTAATTTATACACATATTCTTTTATGCATACATACTGACTCAGGCACACACACTTGTACCTATATATGTAAAGGTGTAGCTAAGTAAAATTTAAATGGTTTAAAGAAAGTCATTAATTCATTTGCTGCTGCTGCTGCTGCTAAGTAGCGTCAGTCGTGTCTGACTCTGTGCGACCCCATAGACGGCAGCCCAACAGGCTCCTCCATCCCTGGGATTCTCCGGGTAAGAATACTGGAGTGGGTTGCCATTTCCTTCTCCAAATTAATTCATTTAGCTCAGCAAAAAGAACAGATAACTAATATGCATCTGGTTTGAATGTACTTTAATCTTGGAAGATGTTATCATTGTGACAGGCTGCATGAAGCCTGGACAGGATCTTCCTGCATATTTCTTTGCAACTTACAGTTAATCTATGATTGTGTCAAAAAATGTTTTCTCAAATAGGACAATGTTATGCTAATCTTTTTTTTTTTTTCAGTAAAAAGGGCATTTTGAGGGAAATTGTGCTGTCGTTTTTAAGATATGTGTATGCTGGCCCAGCGGTGCAGACGCAAGGGACGCCGACCCCGCAACCGGAGGCGCAGCCGTGAGGTGCTACCCCACGCCTGAGGCCAGGACCAGTGGCGGAGAGGAGCTATTCCACGTTCAAGGTCAGGAGGGGCGGCCTTGAGGAGATACCCCTCATCCAAGGTAAGGTGCCGCAGCTGCGCTTTCTTGGAGCAGCTGTGAAGAGATATCCCAAGCCCAAGGTAAGAGAAACCCAAATAAGACAGTAGGTATTGCGAGGGGGCATCAGAGGGCAGACACACTGAAATCATAATCACAGGAAACTAGTCGATCTGATCACATGGACCACAGCCAAATGTGGTCCACTGGAGAAGGGAATGGCAAACCACTTCAGTTTACTTGCCTTGAGAACCCCATGAACAGTATCAAAGGGCAAAAATGATAGGATACTGAATGAGGAATTCCCCAGGTCGGTAGGTGCCCAGTATGCTACTGGAGATCAGTGGAGAAATAACTCTAGAAGGAATGAAGGAATGGAGCAAAAGCAAAACCAATACCCAGTTGTGGATGTGACCGGTGATAGAAGCAAGGTCCGGTGCTGTAAAGAGCAATATTGCATAGGAACCTGGAATGTTAGGTCCATGAATCAAGGCACATTGGAAGTCAAACAGGAGATGGCAAGAGTGAACATAGATATTCTAGGAATCAGTGAATTAAAATGGACTGGAATGGGTGAATTTAACTCAGATGACCATTATATCTAGTACTGTGGGCAGGAATCCCTTAGAAGAAATGGAGTAGCCATCATGGTCAACAAAAGAGTCCGAAATGCAGTACTTGGATGCAATCTTAAAAACGACAGAATGATTTCTGTTCGTTTCCAAGGCAAGCCATTCAATACTAGAGTAATCCAGGCCTATGCCCCAACCAGTAACGCTGAAGAAGCTGAAGTTGAATGGTTCTATGAAGACCTACAAGACCTCTTAAAACTAACACCCAAAAAAGATGTCCTTTTCATTATAGGGGACTGGAATGCAAAAGTAGGAAGTCAAGAAACACCTGGAGTAACAGGCAAATTTGGTCTTAGCAGGGAATGAAGCAGGGCAAAGGCTAATAGAGTTTTGCCAAGAGAACGCACTGGTCATAGCAAACACCCTCTTCCAACAACACAAGAGAAGACTCTACACATGGACATCACCAGATGGTCAACACCGAAATCAGATTGATTATATTCTTTGCAGCCAAAGATGGAGAAGCTGTATACAGTCAGCAAAAACAAGACCAGGAGCTGACTGTGGCTCAGATCATGAATTCCTATTGCCAAATTCAGAAATAAATTGAAGAAAGTAGGGAAAACCATTAGACCATTCAGATATGACCTAAATCAAATCACTTATGATTATACAGTGGAAGTGAGAAATAGATCTAAGGGACTAGATATGATAGATAGAGTGCCAGATGAACTCTGGACGCAGGTTCGTGACATTGGAAAGGAGACAGGGACCAAGACCATCCCCATGGAAAAGAAATGCAAAAAAGCAAAATGGCTGTCTGAGGAGGCCTTACAAATAGCTGTGAAAAGAAGAGAAGTGAAAAGCAAAGGAGAAAAGGAAAGATATAAACATGTGAATGCAGAGTTGCAAAGAATAGCAAGGAGAAATAAGAAAGCCTTCCTCAGTGATCAATGCAAAGAAATAGAGGAAAACAACAGAATGGGAAAGACAAGAGATCTATTCAAGAAAATTAGAGATTCCAAGGGAACATTTCATGGAAAGATGAAGTCGATAAAGGACAGAGATGGTATGGACCTAACAGAAGCAGAAGATATTAAGAAGAGGTGGCAAGAATACACAGAAGAACTGTACAAAAAAGATCTTCACAACCAAGATAGTCACGATAATGGGAACACTGACCTAGAGCCAGACATCTTGGAATGTGAAGTCAAGTGGGCTTTAGAAAGCATCACTACGAACAAAGCCAGAGGAGGTGATGGAATTCCAGTTGAGCTATTTCAAATCTTGAAAGATGATGCTGTGAAAGTGCTGCACTCAATATGCAAGCAACTTTGGAAAACCCAGCAGTGGCCACAGATTTGGAAAAGGTCAATCTTCATTCCAATCCCAAAGGCAATGCCAAAGAATGCTCAAACTACCACACAATTGCACTCATCTCA
The DNA here is from genome assembly GCF_049115385.1 of Moschus berezovskii. NCBI lineage: Eukaryota > Metazoa > Chordata > Mammalia > Artiodactyla > Moschidae > Moschus > Moschus berezovskii. The sequence continues at coordinate 127,735,229 of NC_142460.1, read as the reverse complement.
CATGCTAGTAAAGTCATGCTCAAAATTCTCCAAGCCAGGCTTCAGCAATATGTGAACCGTGAACTCCCAGATGTTCAAGCAAGTTTTAGAAAAGGCAGAGGCACCAGAGATCAAATTGCCAACATCCGCTGGATCATGGAGAAAGCAAGAAAGTTCCAGAAAAACATCTATTTCTGCTTCCTTGACTATGCCAAAGCCTTTGACTGTGTGGATCACAATCAACTGTGGAAAATTCTGAAAGAAAGGGGAATCCCAGTCCACCTGACCTGCTCTTGAGAAACCTGAATGCAGGTCAGGAAGCAACAGTCAGAACTGTACATGGAACAACAGACTGGTTCCAAATAGGAAAATGAGTACGTCAAGGCTGTATATTGTCACCTTGCTTATTTAACTTCTATGCAGAGTACATCATGAGGAACGCTGGGCTGGAAGAAGCACAAGCTGGAATCAAGATTGCTGGGAGAAATATCAATAACCTCAGATATGCAGATGACACTACCCTTATGGCAGAAAGTGAAGAGGAACTCAAAAGCCTCTTGTTGAAAGTGAAAGAGGAGAGTAAAAGGTTGGCTTGAAGCTCAACATTCAGAAAACAAAGATCATGGCATCTGGTCCCATCACTTCATGAGAAATAGATGGAAAAACATTGGAATAGTGTCAGACTTTATTTTTTTGGGCTCCAAAATCACTGCAGATGCTGATTGCAGCCATGAAATAAAAGATGCTTACTCCTTGAAAGGAAAGTTATGACCAACCTTGATAATATATTGAAAAGCAGAGACATTTCTTTGCCAACCAAGGTCCGTCTAGTCAAGGCTATGGTTTTTCCCATGGTCAAGTATGGATGTGAGAGTTGGACTGTGAAGAAAGCTGATCGCCGAAGAATTGATGCTTTTGAACTGTGGTGTTGGAGAAGACTCTTGAGAGTCCCTTGTACTGCAAGGAGATCCAATCAGTCCATTTTAAAGGAGATCAGTCCTGGGTGTTCATTGGAAGGACTGATGCTAAAGCTAAAACTCCAATACTTTGGCCACCTCATGTGACGAGTTGACTCACTAGAAAAGACTCTGATGCTGGGAAAGGTTGGGGGCGGGAGGAGAAGGGGACGACCGAGAATGAGATGGCTGGATGGCATCACCGACTCTGTGGACATGAGTTTGAGTGAACTCCGGGAGTTGGTGATCGACAGGGAAGCCTGGCGTGCTGTGATTCATGGGGTCGCGGAGAGTCGGACACGACTGAGCGACTGAACTGAACTGATGTATGTGAAAGTTGCTCAGTTGTGTCCGACTTTTTGCGACCCCATGGACCATAGAGTCCATGGAATTCTCCAGGCCAAATACTGAAGTAGGTAGCCTTTCCCTTCTCCAGGCGATCTTCCCAACCCAGGGATCGAACCGAGGTCTCTGACATTGCGGGTGGAATCTTTACCAGCTTAGTCACAAGGGAAGCCCAAGGATACTGGAGTGGGTAGCCTATCCCTTCTCCAGGGTATCTTCTCGACCCAGGAACTTAACCGGGGTTTCCTACGTTGCAGGTGGATTCTTTACTGACTGAGATAACAGGGAAGCCCGGTTTTTTGGTGAGCTGTGCTAAATGTGAGCTTAAAATGTGTAAGTGATTACAGAAACTAAATTTTACCCTAGGATTTAAAATGGGAAATAAAATATTGATGGGAATTTTAAAATCCCTTCCTCTTCTATAGAAATTGAAAATAATTTTTATTCATTTACCTGAGTTTGATTGTTATAATCATCTAGAATCTTATGTGGGAAGCAGTGTAGAAAGAAATGAGACTTCTTTGTTTCTGAAGCCACAGGTGAAACATTTCTTTAGAGAAAATTTAAAATGGGATTATGAATCACTTGTTCAAAGTTTCCTCTTTGAAAATAAAGTCCATTTTGATTATGTGACAATTAAATGAAAGTTTTCTTTTGACTTCACTAAGCATTTTAATTATAGATGTGAACTTAAAATGTCTCAATACCCTCATCAGAAATTCAGGGCCATAATGAACTATTCCAAATGTTATTTTCATATGCTTTAGCAATACGCAATATTTGTTATAATTAGTTTGCAAATTAATAGAAACAGTGAAATATTCCTTCAAATGATCTGATAAAAGATATGACACATAACAGAGATATCCGTTCCGTTCCGTCGCTCAGTCGTGTCCGACTCTATTACAATTATTAAAGAATGTAATATGAAATTTAAAAAAGAATGAATTGAAGTTGCAAAGATTCAACATACTAATTTTCTAAGTAAAAATTGACAAACTAAAATTTTGTCAATGTACAAACACAGGTATAATTATTTGAATTCAATATGGTCTGTCCATATAAAGTAGAGATTGTAAACCTGGTGAATTAATGGTTTTTCAACCTGTACCTGAAAGTAGCAGGGCTTCCATGATATGCTATAAGAATAATTTAAGTATAATTTAATAATTAGGCTTCCCTGGTAGCTCAATTGGTAAAGTATCTGCCTGCAATGCAGGAGACCCTGGTTCAATTTCTGGGTCGGGATGATCCGCTGGAGAAGGGATAAGCTACACACTCCAGTATTCTTTGGCTTCCCTGGTGGCTCAGCTGGTAAAGAATCCACTTACAAATTGAAACCTGGTAGAGACTGTTCAGTTCAGTTCAGTTCATTTCAGTTCATTTCCATTTAGTCGTTCAGTTGTGTCTAACTGTTTATGACCCCATGGGCTGCATCATGCAGGGTTTTCCTGTCCATCACCACCTGTCAGAATTTGCTCAAACTCATGTCCATCGAGTTGTTGATGCCATCCAACCATCTCATCCTGTGTCATCCCCTTCTCATCCTGCCTTCAATCTTTCGCAGCAACAGGGTCTTTTCCAATGAGTAAGTTCTTCCCATCAGGTGGCCAAAGTATTGGAGCTTCAGCATCAGTCCTTCCAATGAATATTCAGGACTGATTTCCTTTAGGATGCACTGGTTGATCTCCTTGCAATCCAAGGGACTCTCAAGGGTCTTCTCCAACACCACAGTTCAAAAGCATCAATTCGTTAGCACTCAGCATTCTTTATGGTCCAACTAATTATTCTGGTTTAAACAGAAATTTCAGCTTATAAATTTGATTATTGTTGTTATTCAGTTGTTAAGTTGTGTCTGACTCTCTGTGATATCATGGGCTGCAGCACACCTGGCTCCTCTGCCCTCCACTGTTGCTTAGAGTGTGTTTAAATTAATGACCATTGAATCTGTGATGCCATCCAACCGTCTTATCCTATGTCGACCACGTCTCCTCCTGCCTTCAGTATTTCCCAGCATCAGAGTCTTTTCCAATGACTTGGATCTTTGCATCATGTGGCCAAAGTATTGAAACTTCAGCTTCATCCGTCCTTTCAATGTGTGTTCAGGGTTCCTTTCCCTTAAGATTGACTTGTTTGATCTCCTTTCTGTCTAAGGAACTCTTAAGAGTCTTCTCCAGCACCACAGTTTGAAAGCATTAGTTCTTTGGTGCTCAGTCTTCTTTATGGTCCAGCTATTACATCCGTGTAATCCAAGGCAAATTTGGCCTTGGAGCACAGAATGAAGCAGATCAAAGGCTAATAGAGTTTTGTCAAGAGAATGCACTGGTCATAGCAAACACCCTCTTCCAACAACACAAGAGAAGACTCTACACATGGACATCACCAGATGGTCAACACCGAAATCAGATTGATTACATTCTTTACAGCCAAAGATGGAGAAGCTGTATACAGTTAGCAAAAACAAGACCAGGAGCTGACTGTGGCTCAGATCATGAACTTCTTATTGCCAAATTCAGAATTAAATTGAAGAAAGTAGGGAAAACCACTAGACCATTCAGATATGACCTAAATCAAATCCCTTATGATTATACAATGGAAGTGAGAAATAGATTTAAGGGACTAGATCTGATAGATAGAGTTCCTGATGAACTCTGGACAGAGGTTCGTGACATTGTAAAGGAGACAGGGACCAAGACCATCCCCATGGAAAAGAAATGCAAAAAAGCAAAATGGCTGTCTGAGGAGGCCTTACAAATAGCTGTGAAAAGAAGAGAAGAAAAAAGCAAAGGAGAAAAGGTAAGATATAAGCATGTGAATGCAGAGTTGCAAAGAATAGCAAGGAGAGATAAGAAAGCCTTCCTCAGTGATCAATGCAAAGAAATAGAGGAAAATAACAGTAGGAAAAACAAGAGATCTCGTCAAGAAAATTAGAGATTCCAAGGAAACATTTCATGCAAAGATGGGCTCGATAAAGGACAGAGATGGTATGGACCTAACAGAAGCAGAAGATATTAAGAACAGGTGGCAAGAATACACAGAAGAACTGTACAAAAAAGATCTTCACGACCAAGATGGTAACGATAACGTGATCACTGACCTAGAGCCAGGCATCTTGGAATGTGAAGTCAAGTGGGCCTTAGAAAGCATCACTACGAACAAAGCTAATGGTGGTGATGGAATTCCAGTTGAGCTATTTCAATTCTTGAAAGATGATGCTGTGAAAGTGCTGCACTCAATATGCCAGCAAATGTGGAAAACTCAGCAGTGGCCACAGGACTGGAAAAGGTCAGTCTTCATTCCAATCCCAAAGAAAGGCAATGCCAAAGAATGCTCAAACTACCGTACAATTGCACTCATCTCACACGCTAGTAAAGTCATGCTCAAAATTCTCCAAACCAGGCTTCAGCAATATGTGAACCGTGAACTCCCAGATGTTCAAGCAGGTTTTAGAAAAGGCAGAGGCACCAGAGATCAAATTACCAACATCTTCTGGATCATGGAGAAAGCAAGAGAGTTCCAGAAAACATCTATTTCTGCTTCCTTGACTATGCCAAAGCCTTTGACTGTGTGGATCACAATAAACTGTGGAACATTCTGAAATAGATGGGAATCCCAGACCACCTGACCTGCATCTTGAGAAACCTGTATGCAGGTCAGGAAGCAGCAGTCAGAACTGTACAAGGAACAACAGACTGGTTCCAAATAGGAAAATGAGTACGTCAAGGCTGTATATTGTCACCTTGCTTATTTAACTTCTATGCAGAGTACATCATGAGGAACGCTGGGCTGGAAGAAGCACAAGCTGGAATCAAGATTGCTGGGAGAAATATCAATAACCTCAGATATGCAGATGACACTACCCTTATGGCAGAAAGTGAAGAGGAACTCAAAAGCCTCTTGTTGAAAGTGAAAGAGGAGAGTGAAAAGGTTGGCTTGAAGCTCAACATTCAGAAAACAAAGATCATGGCATCTGGTCCCATCACTTCATGGGAAATAGATGGAAAAACAGTGGAAACAGTGTCAGACTTTGTTTTTTTGGGCTCCAAAATCACTGCAGATGCTGATTGCAGCCATGAAATAAAAGACGCTTACTCCTTGGACGGAAAATTATGACCAACCTTGATAATATATTGAGAAGCAGAGACATTACTTTGCCAACCAAGGTCCGTCTAGTCAAGGCTATGGTTTTTCCCGTGGTCATGTATGGATGTGAGAGTTGGACTGTGAAGAAAGCTGATCGCCGAAGAATTGATGCTTTTGAACTGTGGTGTTGGAGAAGACTCTTGAGAGTCCCTTGTACTGCAAGAAGATCCAACCAGTCCATTCTAAGGGAGATCAATCCTGGGTGTTCATTGGAAGGACTGATGCTAAAGCTGAAGCTGCAATACTTTGGCCACCTCATGCGATGAGTTGACTCACTAGAAAAGACTCTGATGCTGGGAAAGGTTGGGGGCGGGAGGAGAAGGGGACGACCGATAAGGAGATGGCTGGATGGCATCACCGACTCTGTGGACATGAGTTTGAGTGAACTCCGGGAGTTGGTGATGGACAGGGAGGCCTGGCGTGCTGTGATTCATGGGGTCACAGAGAGTCAGACACGACTGAGCGACTGAACTGAACTGAACTGATTACATCCGTGTGTTACTACTGGAAAAACCATAGCTTTCACTACATGAACCTTTGTTGGCAAAGTCATGTCTCTGCTTTTTTAAATATGCTATCTACGTTTGTCAAAGCTTTTCTTCAATGAGCAAGTGTCTTTTAATATCATGGCTGGAGTCACCATACACAGTAATTTTGTAGCCCAAGAAAATAAAATCTGTCACTTCTGCTTTTTCCACCTTCTGTTGTCCATGAAATGATAGGATCGGATGCCAAAATCTTAGTTTTTTAATGTAGAGTTCCCAGCCAGCTTTTTCACTCTCCTTTTCACCCTCATCAAGAAGCTTTTTTGTTTGTTTTAGCTTTCTGCCATTAGAATGGTGTCATCTGCATATATGCGGCTGTTAATATCTCTCCCAGCAATCTTGATTCCAGCTTGTAATTCATCCAGCCTGGTATTTCATATGATGTACTGTGTATATAAATTATATAAGCATGGGATAATAGGCATCCTTGACATACTCCTTTTCTTATTTTGAATCAGTCACTTGTTCCATGCCCAGTTCTAATTGTTGCTTTTGACCCACATACAAATTTCTCAGGAGGTAAGTAAGGATGTAGTCTGATAGTCCCATCTCTTTAAGAATTTTCCACAGTTTGTTGTGATCCACACAGTAAACGGCCTTAGTTTAGTCAGTGAAGCAGAAGTAGATGTTTTTCTGGAACTCCATTGCTTTTTCTATAATCCACCAAATATTGGCAATTTGATCTCTGGTTCCTCTGCCCTTTCTAAACCCAGCTGGAAATTCTCAGTTCATGTACTACTTAAGTCTAGCTTGAATGATTTTGAGCATAACCTTGATAGCATGTGAAATGAGCATAATTTTACAACAGCTTGAACATTCTTTGTCATTGCCCTTCTTTGAAATTGGAATAAAAACTGAACTTTTTCAGTCCTGTGGCCACTGCTATTTTCCCAATTTGCTGACATATTGAATGCAACACTTGAACAGCATCATCTTTTAGAATTTTAATAGCTCAGCTGGAATTCTGCCTCTTCCACTAGCTTTGTTCGTAAAATTTGATTGTGTCGCTTGCACTTTCTCTTAGTTTCTCTGTGGGATTTTCAGTTTACCCTGACTTAAAATAGAATAGGATTTCTGCACATAAATGGTATTTGGACAACTTTGGGAACTTATGTAGACATTTATATGGAAGAAGAGTTTGAAAGAACAGCAATTGAACTGCTGAGATAATTCCTGTCAGCTGCAGGGCTCAGAACTGGCTTGTGTCCATCAGAAGCATTCTGGTCCTGTGGTCTCACTGAAGGCAGACTTCTGCATATTATCTTTGATCAAGTTATGCTTCAATGATTTTGGCCAAAGACAGAACATTTTAGTAATGCTCAGAACTTTACTGTTGCACTTGCAACATGAGTTCCCCATCTTGAACTCCCTCCCACCTCCCTCCCCATATCATCCCTCTTGGTCATCCCAGTGCACCAGCCCCGAGCATATATTGAAATAAATAGCCACTATAACATATTCCACTGGCTTAGTCTTCTAGGGCTGCCTTCTTAAAAAAATGTGTGTGTATATATATGTATATATATATATATACATTTTTTTTTTTCTCACAGTTCTGAAGTCTGACTATATGATATAAGGGTGCCAACATAGTCAGTTTCTCATGATGGTTATCTTCCTGGCTCACAGATGGCCACCTTCTATCTGTGTTCTATATGGTAGAGAAAAAAAGCAAACTATCTGGTATGTTTTCTTATAAGGACACTATGGCCAGAAGCATTTTTAAGAATCTATTTGAGTTCCTGGGCTTCCCTGGTGGTTCAGATGGTAAAGAATCTGCCTGCAAGGCAGGAGACCTGGGTTTTATGCTTGGGTCAGGAAGATCCCCTGGAAAAGGGAATGGTTACATACTTCAGTATTTTTGCCTGGAGAATCCCATGGACAGAGGAGCCTCGTGGGCTACTGTCCATGGAGTCACAAAGAGTCGGATAAAACTGAGTGACCAATAAGAAAGGCCCCATGACACTCCAGATTTTCAGTTCAGTTTAGTTCAGTTCAGTCGCTCAGTCGTGTCTGACTCTCCGCGACCCCATGAATCACAGCACGCCAGGCCTCCCTGTCCATCACCAACTCCCGGAGTACACTCAAACTCATGTCCACAGAGTCGGTGATGCCATCCAGCCATCTCATTCTCGGTCGTCCCCTTCTCCTCCCGCCCTCAACCTTTCCCAGCATCAGAGTCTTTTCCAGTGGGTCAACTCGTCGCATGAGGTGGCCAAAGTATTGCAGTTTCAGCTTCAGCATCAGTCCCTCCAATGAACATCCAGGATTGGTCTCCTTTAGAATGGACTGGTTGGATCTCCTTGCAGTATAAGGGACTCTCAAGAGTCTTCTCCAACACCACAGTTCAAAAGCATCGATTCTTCGATGATCAGATTTTATGTGACCTTAATTGTCTCCCAAATATCCTATCTCCAAATACTATTTCAATGGGGGTTAGAGCTTCATTATATGAATTTAGAGCGAACACAAAAATTCAGCCCATAACATCTATCACAATAGGAGTTTTTTTTAAGACATATTTTTAACAAAAGTTTGACAGTTTAAAGAGACCTGAGAGGTAAAATGCACAGTGTTTGTTGCATTGGACATCTTTCCTAAGTGCACCTAGAGAACGCACTGGTCATAGCAAAATCCTTTTTCAACAACAGAAGAGAAGACTCTACACATGGACATCAAGAGATGGCGAACACCGAAATAAGATTGATTATATGCTTTGCAGCCAAAGATGGAGAAGCTCTATACAGTCAGCAAAAACAAGATCGGGAGCTGACTGTGGCTCAGATCATGAACTCCTTATTGCCAAATTCAGACTTAAATAAAGTGGGAAAAACCACTAGACCATTCATGTATGACCTAGATCAAATCCCTTATGATTATACAGTGGAAGTGAGAAATAGATTTAAGTGACTAGATCTGATAGGCAGAGTGCCTGATGAACGATGGATGGAGGTTCCTGACATTTTGCAGGAGACAGGAATCAAGACAATCCCCAAGAAAAAGAAATGCAAAAAAGCAAAATGGCTGTCTGAGGAGACCTTACAAATATCTGTGAAAAGAAGAGAAGCAAAAAGCAAAGGAGAAAAGGAAAGATATTCCCATTTGAATGCAGAGTTCCAAAGAATAGCAAGGAGAGATAAGAAAACCTTTCTCAGCAATCAATGCAAAGAAATAGAGGAAAACAATAGAATGGGAAAGACTAGAGATCTCTTCAAGAAAATGAGAGATACCAAGGGAATATTTCATGCAAAGATAGGCTGAATAAAGGACAAAAATGGTATGGAAGCAGAAGATATTTAGAAGATGTTGCAAGAATACACAGAAGAACTATACAAAAAAGATCTTCATGACTAAGATAACTGTGATGGTGTGATCACTCACCTAGAGCCAGACATCTTGGAATGCGAAGTCAAGTGGGCCTTAGGAGGCATCACTACAAACAAAGCTAGATATATTGATGGAATTCCAGTTGATCTATTTCAAATGCTAAAAGATGATGCTGTGAAAGTGCTGCATTCAATATGCCAGCAAATTTGCAAAACTCAGCAGTGGCCACAGGACTGGAAAAGGTCCGTTTTCATTCCAATCCCAAAGAAAGGCAATGCCAAAGAATGCTCAAAGTATCCCACAATTGCATTCATCTCACATGCTAGTAAAGTAATGCTCAAAATCCTCCAAGGTGGGCTTCAGCAATACATGAACCGTGACCTTCCATTGTTCAAGCTGGTTTTAGAAAAGGCAGAGGAACCTGTGATCAAATTGCCAACATCCGCTGGATCATCGAAGAGCAAGAGAGTTCCAGAAAAACATCTATTTCTGCTTTATTATCTATACCAAAGCCTTTGACCATGTGGATAACAATAAACTGTGGAAAATTCTGAGAGACATGGGAATACCAGACCACCTGACCTGCCTCTTGAGAAACCTGTATGCAGGTCAGGAAGCAACAGTTAGAACTAGACATGGAACAACAGACTGGTTCCAAATAGGAAAAGGAGTTCATCAAGGCTGTATATTGTCACCCTGATTATTTAACCTGTATGCAAAGTACATCATGAGAAACGCTAGTCTAGAGGAAGCACAAGCTGGACTCAAGATTGCTGGGAGAGATAGCAATATCTCGGATATGCAGAAGACACCATCCTTATGGCAGAAAATGCAGAAGAACAAACACCCTCATGATGAAAGTGAAAGAGGACAGTAAAAATGTTGACTTTCAGAAAACTCGACATTCAGAAAACGAAGATCATGGCATCTGATCCCATCACTTCATGGCAAATAGATGGTGAAACAGTTGAAACAGTGTCTGACTTTATTTTGGGGGGCTCCAAAATCACTGAAGATGGTGATTGCAGCCAAGAAATTAGAAGAAGCTTACTCCTTGGAAGGAAAGTTATGACCAACCTAGACAGCATATTAAAAAGCAGAGACATTCCTTTGTCAACAAAGGTCCATCTAGTCAAGGCTATTGTTTTTCCAGTAGTCATGTATGGGTTTGAGAGTTGGACTATAAAGAAAGCTGAGCACAGAAGAATTGATGTTTTTGAACTGTGGTGTTGGAGAAGACTCTTGAGAGTCCCTTGGACTGCAAAGAGAGCCAACCAGTCCATCCTAAAAGAAATCAGTCCTGGGTGTTCATTGGAAGGACTGATGTTGAAGTGGAAACTCCAATCCTTTGGCAACCTGAGGCAAACAGCTGACTCATTTGGAAAGACCCTGGTGCTGGGAAAGATTGAAGGTGAGAGCAGAAGGGGACAACAGAGGATGAGATGGTTGGATGGCATCACCAACTCAATGGTCATGAGTTTGAGTGAACTCCAGGAGTTGGTGATGGACAGGGAGGCCAGGCATGCTTCAGTCCATGGGATTGTGTCTGCAAAGAGTCGAACACAATCGAGTACCTGAACTGAGTGCAAATATGCTGGAGGTAATGAGGATAATGGTGACCTCCATGAAAATGTCCCATGCATATAATGCTACATTCAGTGCCCCCAACCCTGCAGCAGGCCACCACCAACCCATGCCTCTGCTGGGGACTCCTGGACACCCACAGGCATGTCTGGGACAGTCTCCTGTGCTGTCACTGCTCCTTTCTCCTGGGTCTTGGTGCGCAAGGTTCTGTTATGCCTTCCAAGAATCTATTTCCCAGTCCTGTGTAAGTTCTGGCAGCTCTATGATGGGAATAATGGCATCCTCCTCAAAGATGGCTTATGCCATACCCAAGTCTGCTGCACCCAGAGCCCCTGTCCCCGTGGCAGACCATTGCCAACCCATACCTCCATATGAGACACTCAGCCACAGTTCTGCCTCAGTCTCTTTGGGGTCCCTGGGTCCTGGTGCACCCAAGGTTTATTTGAGCCCTCTGAGCATCTCTGGCGGGAATGGAGTTTGATTCTAAATCCTAATTTGCCCCTCCTGCAATCTTGCTGGGGCTTCTCTTTGCCCTTGGATGCCCACCTGATGCCCTTCGCATCAGGTGGCCAAAGTATTGGAGTTTCAGCTTCAACATCAGTCCTTCCAGTGAACACCCAGGACTGATTTCCTTTAGGATGGACTGGTTGGATCTCTTTGTAGTTCAAGTGACTCTCAAGAGTCTTCTCCAACACCACAGTGCAAAAGCAACAATTCATTGGAGCTCAGCTTTCTTTATAGTCCAACTCTCACATTGATACTGACTGCTAGAAAAACTGTAACTTTGACTAGATGGACCTTTGTTGGCAAAGTAATGTCTCTGCTTTTTAATATGCTGTCTATGTCTATCGGTCATAACATTTCTTCTAAGAAAAAAATCTCATGGCTGCAGTCACCATCTTCAGGGATTTTGGAGCCCAGAAAAATAGTCTGCACTGTTTCCATTACTTCCCCATCTATTTGCCATGAAGTGATGGGACCAGATACCATTATCTTAGTTTTCTGAATGTTGAGTTTTCTAGTGAAAGACGACATTTTTGCTCTCCTCTTTCACTTTCATCAAGAGGCTTTTTAGTTCCTCTTCACTTTCTGCCATAAGGGAGGTGTAATCTGCATATCCGAGGTTATTGATATTTCTTCCGACAAGCTTGATTCCAGCTTGTGCTACATCCACCCCAGCATTTCTCATGATGTACTCTGCATATAAGTTAAATAAGCAAGGTGACAATATACATCCTGGACATACTCCTTTTCCTATTTGGAGCCAGTCTGTTGTTCCATGTCCAGTTCTAACTGTTGCTTCCTGACCTGCATACAGATTTCTCAAGAGGCAGGTCAGGTGGTCTTGGATGCCCACCTGATTCCCTTCACATCAGATGGCCAAAGGTGGCCAAACTCTTTCAGAATTTTCCACAGCTTATTGTGATCCACACAGTCAAAGTCTTTGGCATAGTCAATAAAGCAGAAGTAGATATTTTCTGGAACTGTCTTGCTTTGTCAATGATCCAGCAGATGTTGGCAATTTGATATCTGGTTCCTCTGCCTTTTCTAAAGCCAGCTTGGACATCTGGAAGTTCACAGTTCATGCACTGTTGAAGCCTGGATTGGAGAATTTTGAGCATTATTTCGCTGATGTGTGAGATGAGTGCAATTGTGCGATAGTTTGAACATTCTTTGGCATTGCCTTTCTTAGGGATTGGAATGTAAACTAACCTTTTCCAGTCCTGTGTCCACTGCTGAGTTTTCCTAATTTGGTGGCATATTGAGTGTAGCATTTTCATAGCATCATCTTTTAGGCTTGAAATAGCTCAACTGGAATTCCATCACCTCCACTAGCTTTGTTCATAGTGATGCTTCCTAAGGCCCACTTCCTAAGACCTTGCCTTCCAGGATGTCTGGCTCTAGGTGATTGCTCACACCATCATAGTTATCTGGGTCCTGAAGATCTTTTTTTTATAGTTCTTCTGTGTATTCTTGCCACCTTTTCTTAGTACCTTCTGCTTCTGTTAGGTCCATACCATTTCTGTCCTTTATTGTGCCCATCTTTGCATGTAATAAAAAAAAATTACTGTTAATTAAGGAAAACCAGACATCTCAAGTTAAGGAATTTGTCACTTTTCTATATATGGGACTCTGCATACTCTGGGCTCATTGAAATCATTCCTTTGATATGCATCTCAGCTATCTGGAGCCACTATCCTGTAATTCTCATCCTGAGTTTCCTCAGGGTATATCGTCAGAGTGTAACAAGGGAATAATTTGAGTAACAGACCATAGAGAATTTCATTAGCAGGGACTACCCTTCTTTCATTCCCCATTGCTCCATGCTAACTAAAGTCTCTATGGTCAGGTATTCAGACTCCTCTCATATTACTTTGTAAATCCAAAACCAGCTCCAACAGTTGCTTTTTTCTTTTTTCGCCTGATTATACAAGGTTAGTCATAATACTCTTATAGCTCTTGTTAATGACTGAATTGTGAATGGGCATATGGCCAGTTCTGGCCAGTGATAGCAGAGGCAATACCTTCTGTTGTACTTCAAAGGATCATATCATCAGTCATAAAACCATGAAATCAAAACACAACTTTCTGCTTCTTTATATGGTATTCTTCTTGGAAACATCTGCTATTATCTTAGCCCAAAGATGACAGAGTTAATCTGGAGAGGATAGATATAGAGAATCATAGAAAAGTAGAGCCGCAACATGGAGTTGCACTAAATCTGAAGCCTATTCTCCCTATTAATTTTTTTTCATATGAAATAATAGGTTATATTGACCTTGCGTGCCTTACAAGAAATATTCAAGAAAACTCCTTCAGGGAGAAGGAGATGATATAGGTCAGAAACTTGTATCTAGATTTAAACAGATAAACAGACAAACAAAACCTGGAGTATTGGAGAAGGAACAAATGAGGTTAATTTTTGTTAATTTAAAAGATTACTGAGATAATAGTGACATGGATGCATTGGGTGATAATCACACATGGATAAGAGAAATCAATGATAGCAAAGTCATGATAGATGGGAGATAAGACATGAGGATACACTGTTAAAAGCCTACCAATACTATGCACAAAATAATATAGTGTTTTATGAGATGGGCTTAGATTAGTTTAAGCAAGATTATTGCAAATTCTGGTTTGCTCATTAACAGTTTTTCAAAGAGATATAATAAATATGCAAATAGAAGAATAAAAAGACTCATATATTGATATTAATTAAAACCAGGGAAGTCAGGAAAATAAGAGGGAAAGTAGCAAAGAACAACTACAACAAATTGGAAACAGATACAAACTTGATAGATATTATTAATCCAACTATATCACTAATTACTCTAAATGTGAAAAGTTGAATTGAACCAATTAAAAGACAGAGATATCATCAGAGTGCATAAAAGACTTAATTATATGCTGTCTGCAAGAAACACACTTTACTCAGATAGTTTAAAAGTAGGGGATGGTACGCCATGCTAACACAAATCAAAAACTAGACAAGCTACAAAATTGAGACAAAGCCAACTTCAGAACAAGGAAATTTCTCAGGAATAAAGAGAAACATCAGATAGTGTGATAAAGGGGTTAATGTTCCAAGAAGACGTAACAGTTCCTAATGTCTGAGCACTGAACAGCATACTTTTAACATTTGCTGTTACTGTTTAGCCATAAATTGTGTCCTATTCTTTTGTGACCCCATGGACTGTAACGCACCAGGCTCCTTTGTCCATGGGATTTCCCAGGCAATAATACTGGAGTGGGTTGCCATTTCTGTCTCCAGGGGATCTTCCAGACCCAGGTATTGAACCATGTGTCCTGTGTTGGCAGGTGAGTTCTTTATCACTGAGACACTGAGGCAAAATCTGACAGAACTGTTAAAAAGAAAAAGTCCATTATTATAGTTGAAGACTTCAATAGGCTTCTCTCAGTAACTGATGATCAAAGCATACAGAAAATCTTTACAGATATAGTTGACCTGAGTGGTGATATTAATAAACTTCTAATTGAAAATAATCATGACTTTTCCCTGCTTTCCAGTAATTATATAATTTCTTTAAAAATGTACTATAATGGAAAAATTATCTAGCATGATGGTAGGAATCATTGTATACCAGCTAGGATATTCTTATATTTTACTTGATACAAATTCTACTTCACAGAGTTTTTTGATTGTTTTTGTTGAAGTTTGATAGTTGAATACATATCAACTCAAAGTTGAGCTCCCTCAAATATGCTAAAAATTGTATATATTCCACATTGATAATTGAACCATGTATTTGCTTTGATATCTTTCCCTTTGTCCTAGTAGTTACCTAGTAAGATTAATGATTGTTGATAAAAATTATAGAGTGATTTTATTCTTATCCCAGGGGATGGTCATGAGATACATGTAACTTAGGTAACATTTTCTGCCTTAACAAAAATTGCTGAGGTTTTAGGTTTTTGTATCATTCAGCCTGAAAAATACAAAATATTAACCAAATTTGTTTCAGAAAAATAAAAATTATTTAATAAAAAATCCCTTAAAGATTCAAAATAAGAATTTTGATATAATTAATATTATCAGTTATGCTAATATAGCAGAATAAAACTAGATATGACTATGGTTAATAATTAATACTTTATAGTATCAATCAGTATTGGTATAGAGCCAAATATCTTGATAGTTATATTTTTTCCTGGCCAGGGAAATTTCTGATTAATTGAGAGATTCCATGATGTAAAATACTCGAGGGATCCAATGCTACTTTTTCAATCCATCTAACAGTTATCTATGTGGCACCATGGAGGACTTGTCAAACAAATATTATTTGTCATAATGGAGCAGATGTTAAGTTAACACATCTTAATGATTAATTGGCAAAAATTTAAGGGAATTAAAGTCCTTAAGGATGATTGTTGTCCACTACTGATGCCAATAGAATTGTGAGCAACTTACTGCTTATTGGATGACTAGTTAATTACATCATAATCTGAAGTATATATATTTTCTCTCTTTCCATTGTAGTGTCTAAATGATAGATACCTATAATTACGAGGTTAACACATACTATTCTAAATTACATCTTTTAGTCATAAGGTTTGACTAAAATCTTCTTTCTTAAATCTAAATGTACCAAGATATCTAACTGGAATATCAATGTTATGCTACTTGTCTTAGTTTCTGTTCTAAGAAAAAGCATATACAGACATTTTGTTTGAGGAGAAATTGGCTTTTGTCTAACAGTTTATATTTAGTTGATCAATCTTCCTGTTCCCCAAACCTCTTGCCTGGAATTACTGACCTTTTTCATCTTCTTTACTCCTTTGTGTCTATTCCATGCTGCCTGAATGACACAAACAAGCTCCTATTAGGCGTCTACTTAACTATCTTTCTGGTTCTTAGCTGCTTTTCTTATTGGTTGCCTAGTTATATTTGTAATGATTTTGATTTACTTCTCTGATGTGCATATTCAGTATTGAGGTCTTTCTTTTCAAATGCCCAGGTTTTATCTCCTCTTAAACTCAGCTGTTCATCTGTGCTCCACTTACCATTACTCATATAAGTTCTTTCTCCAGCTTCACCTTAACAGTTTTCAAACCTTTATAGATTTCTATTCTTCATCTGTATTATTCTTCTATTTTAATTCTGGGATCATTAGATTCTGTAGCCTAGAGTTTTAAGTCTGAAAGTACTCAGGATAAGATGGCAACTTTATCTTTTCAGGAATTACTTGTGAGTTTATTAAATATTTCCCCTTATCATTATTCTTTCCTTGAGAACCCAAGGGCAACTTCTATTCTCTGCCTGCCCACACTGAAATAGAAATATATACCCTAGCATTTTCTGGCCTAAGCATACAATAGACAAATTTCAAAGTGTGCTCGCCTGAAATAGATGAAATTAGAGCTGGAAGAAAGTAGAGGAAGAGGAGAGGGTTGACCTGGATTGGTGAAGAAGCAGTGGAGACAGAAATGGAAAGGAACCTTGCATCTTGAAGACAGGGAGCTGAGAAGGATACAGCATCAGTCTCTCCTGAGTACTGTCTGCCTGAACATACTTAGTCCTCTTAGGACAACATTTGAATGATTTTTCAATTTGAGAGAAAATGACAGCATAAAGGAAAGTCTTATTTTCTGACTGAAATAGAACTTCTCAGTTAGGAATTATCTTTTGGGTCAAGCAGTGGTCGACATACCCCTTATGTTATAATAAAATTCATTTCTACATTTTATTATAAATAAACTGGAAGTAGAGAAAGAAATCACATGTTTTCAAAACAAAACCAGCTTCCCTTATTGGCTTCCACTTCCAAGTTTTCTCATGAGTTGAATGAATATGTTTTCCATTAGGTATTTCTGTTTGAGGACTACTGTTATCTATCTTTGAATTTTAATATTCACTATGGAAACTTATATTGCTTACTTTCCTAACAGATTCAAGGAAAACAAAAACTTTTAAGATGTTTTATGTTCTTGGGGCCCTGAAAAGAATAAATATAATTTAAATGACTGCAGTATGAACTTTCTTATAGAATTTTAAATTTATACTTATACAAAATAAGATTGGGAACAGTTAAAAATTATTAAACAGTTACTATTTCTTAATAATATAAAATATTTTCAGAAAACAAAAGCATGACTTTGTGTTTTATTTTAGCTTAATAAAATAAAATAAATAATCTTACATGCATATATTGATACAAACATAGTTTCATTTAAAAATGAAATTGGAATTTTAGTAAATGAAAAATGAATGCAAGTATTAATTAAGCCTACAACCCACTATATTTTTGGGGCTTTCCTGCTGGCACTATTGGTAAAGAACCCACCTGCCAAGGAAGAAGACACAGGTTCAATCCCTGGGTCGGGAAGATCCCCTGGAGGAGGACATGGCAACCCACTCCAGTATTCTTGCCTGGAGAATCCCATGGACAGAGGAGCCTGGTGGGCTACAGTGCATAGGGCCATAAAGAGTCAGACATGGCTGAAGCGAATTCTCAATGATGTATCCACTATATTTTATTTAATGCCCTATAAAGATATATTTGTTTAAATATTGTTTCTTAGTAGATTAGAAAAATAAAGCTGTTGAATATTAAGTCATTTAAATTTAATATCTTAGAACACATTTTCTGAGTAGAACAATTCATAGATGTTTATAATCATATATGATTGGCAAAAATAATACATATAAAATTTTATTTTGCCCCTGAAACAGAAACATATTTCTTAAGAGTATTATTATTCTGTACAGAATTCTTAGTATATTTTTAAATTGCGACTTTAATTTGAGATTTGTTTTTTATAATTGCATTATTACTACAATAAACATTAAATTTATTTTTGAGAGATGAACGTTCACTGAAATTATGAGATGTTTTATGTATAAATTGCACACAGTTAATCATCTGCAATCTAGTTTATAATTAAAGAACAATTAGGAAACATTTCTTAGTGCTAATTTTATCTTTTAAATACAATTACTAACCTTTATAAATGAACTAATTTAGGAAATCAACCAGCAAATGTTTTTTCATTTTTCTAGGCATCAATACTTTCTGTATCATTACTGTGAAAATAATAGTGATTTCGAAGGACAACATTACTCTTATTGTATTAGAAATTCAGATGACATTCACAGGTATTAAAGTACTTCAATCAAAATGATATAATTCAGGTTGAAACTAAATTTAAATGGTAAAGATAATTATTTAAGTGTCTCTAAAATATGTCTTTTAGGTTAGTTAGTGTGATAAGGAAAATGAGAGAGAAAATGAAATAACGGGAAAGAGTGGGGAGGGAGAAGGACAAATGGAAGACACTCTGTAAGCAGGGAGTGAAATATTTTATAATTTTTTCAAGTTTTATTGACTTTTTCAGTTTAGAGTATACAGTGGAATACTTGAAATGGTAGATTAGAGCTTGGGAAAATAAATTGACTTTAGTGATACACGTGAGCTCTACTAATGTTATGTTGCTGCTGCTAAGTCGCTTTAGTCATGTCCGACTCTGTGTGACCCCATAGATGGCAGCCCACCAGGCTCCCCCGTCCCTGGGAGTCTCCAGGCAGGAACACTGGAGTGGGTTGCCATTTCCTTCTCCAAATGTTATATGAGTAGATAAAAGGAAGAATATATGGAAAGAAAATATAAAAACACCAAAAATAATCTTTAAGGAAGAACATATGTGCAACAGTAAATTAAAGAAGTAAAGCTGTTGAGTAGTACAGTGTTGCTGAGACTAAAAGAAGAAAGTGTTTCAAGAATAAAGAGTGTGTGGCCAAACTATGAAAGAGTTTAAAAACCCAGAAAAAAATAGCTTGGTTTCATATTTTTGAGGAAATGGAACCTAAGAGAGGCACACAAATCACTTCTGAGAGTAAAATATATATTTGTAAATCCTTACATTAGGAAATGCTAAATCGCTTCAGTCATATCTGACATTTTGTGACCCTGTGGATTGCAGCCCACCAAGGTTCCTCTTCCTTGGAGTTTTCCAGGCAAGAATACTGGAGCAGATTGCCATTTCCTCCTCTAGGGGATCTTCCTGACCCAGAGATCTAAACCTCCTCTCATGTCTCCTGCACTGGCAGGCAAGTTCTTTACCACTAGCACCATCTGTGAAGCCCACATTAGAAAATAATAATTTCCTCAAATCATTATCCTAAGTTTTCACTTCCAAAACCTATTTAGAAAAAACAACAAAACACCTGTACTTTTGCCAAACATCCTTCCTGTTTCTTTTTGGGGCAATATCTTCCAACTGGGGAAACTACCACTATTTCTGTATTTTTAGGAAAACCAATCAAGTATTTCCTACGCCGACTTGCCAGGAGTGGAAATGAATATGTAACCATGAATATGTAACCATGTATGTAACCATGTATCAAATGAATATGTGATATCAGTCAGATGCTTTAACTAGGAATAATAAATAGTACAATATCTATTGTAATATAAACTGACAAAAACCAGTGGAGATACCTGAGTGAACTATTCTTTGTTTCCTTGTTATGTACTGCCCTAGACCTCTTCTGCATGTCATCAATCTTGAATCATACAATTCAGAGTTTTCAGAATTGACTTGCCCCATACCTTTTCAATGCAGGGAGACCCCGGTTCAATCCCTGGGTTGGGAAGATCGCCTGGAGAAGGAAATGGCAACCCACCCCAGTACTCTTGCCTGGAAAATCCCATGGATGGAGGAGCCTGGCAGGCTACAGTCCATGGAGTCGCAAAGAGTCTCACACAACTAAGCCAATTCACTTCATATTTTTCAATAAAAACTAACTGAAATAAAAATCAAATCTATATAACTTCACACAATAGAATTGATGAGAATGTTTCCTATCTTTTATGAGACTATGAAAGTAGTATATGAAATATTTAGGAATAAAAAAGGTCTGTCTAGTCAAGGCTATGGTTTTTCTAGCAGTCATGTATGGATGTGAGAGTTGGACTATAAAGAAAGCTAAGTTCCGAAGAATTGATGCTTTTGAACTGTGATGCTGGAGAAGACTCTTGAGAGTCCCTTAGACTGCAAAGAGATCCAAGCAGTCCATCCTAAAGGAGATAAATCCTGGGTGTTCATGGAAGGACTGATGTTGAAGCTGAAACTCCAATACTTTAGGCACCTGACGTGAAGAGCTGACTCATTGGAAAAGACTCTGATGCTGGGAAAGATTGAAGGCTGGATGAGAAGGGGATGACAGAGGATGAGATGGTTGGGTAGCATCACCAACTTAATGGAGATGAGTTTGGGTAAACTCCATGAATTGGAGATGGAAAGAGGGGCTTGGCATGCTGCAGTTCATGGGGTCACAAAGAGTCAGACATGACTGAGTGGCTGAACTGAACTGAACTTTGCAAGAAAGGGTAGGATCTGAATGAGAACACTGAAAACATTTATCATTGTTTAATGAAAAGCTTCAAATCTATATATTGCACTGTGAAACATACACATTTACTGAACAGAACTACTACTCAAAATGACAGATTCCTCAAATTAATTTAATTTTTAAATTTATTTGAAAATTTCAAACATGAACATAATCAAAAAGAAAATATCAAACATCTATGCTGTCACTATTTTAAATTAATCATTTTCAGTGATTTTGCATATTAGTTTATAGGTATATTTTTTCCTTGTCTTATTTTATGAATGGCAATCTTTCTGTTATTTTTTAATGCTATATGCATTGAAAAAAACTTAGATGAAGAAAATTATATGAATATGAAATTGATTTAAAATAAAAAAACCTAATATTGAACTATCCACTGATTTTCTTCAATTAGGTAAGCCCATTCCAGGAATATTTCCATGAATATAACCAAAGATAAAAAGGAATGAATAAGTTGATTATAATGTAAAACATTAACATTTTAATAAAAATGGTAATATACTACTGATGGTATCATGATTGAAATATTATATTTACCGTTTCATGTACTTTTGTGTTTTTTTCTTGTTTTTGTCTTATACTTGGAGAAAAGATACAAAAGTGAAACTTACTGTTCCATTTCAAAAATTATTTCTTAACAGAAAAGATATTACTTTTTGAAAAATCACTCTAAGACTGAAAAATGCTTATAAAAAGCATTGGGAGATTTGAATGGCAATGCTATTTGCAGTCCCTTGCTTTATTTTAAAGAAAATATTTGACTTCCTTCTTTGAAAGATGAGAACACAACAGCAAAGTAAAAGGCAACAGGATCATACTTATCAGTAACTACCTTAAATGTAAATAGGTTGAATGCCCTAAGCAAAAGACAAAGACTGGCTGAATGGATACAAAACCAAGATGCCTATATATGCTGTCTACAAGAGACCCACCTCAAACCAAGGGACACGTAAAGACTGAAAGTGAAGGGCTGGAAAAATATATTTCATGCAAACAGAGACCAAAAGAAAGCAGGAGTAGCAATACTCATATCCAATAAAATAGAGTTTGAAATAAAGGCTGTGAAAAGAGACAAAGAAGGACACCACATAATGATCAAAGGATCAATCCAAGAAGATATAACAATTATGAATATATATGCACCCAACATAGGAGCACTGCAATATGTAAGGCAAATGCTTACAAATATGAAAGGGAAAATTAACAGTAACACAATAATAGTGGGAGACTTTAATACCCTACTTCACCTATGGATAGATCAACTAAACAGAAAATTAGCAAGGAAACACAAACTTTAAATGATGCAATGGACCAGTTAGACCTAATTGATATCCATAGGACATTTCACCCCAAAACAGTGAATTTCACCTTTTTCTCAAGTGCACACAGAACCTTCTCCAGGGTAAATCACATCCTGGGCAATAAATCTAGCCTTGGTAAATTCAAAAGAATTGAAATCATCTCAAACATTTTTTCTGATCATGTGCGGTAAAATTAGATGTCAACTATAGGAAAAAATGTCTATGCTTTTTAATATGCTATCTAGGTTCGTCATAATTTTCCTTCCAAGGAGTAAGCGTCTTTTAATTTCCTGGCTGCAATCAGCATCCACAGTGATTCTGAAGCCCAAAAAAATAAAGTCTGACACTGTTTCCCCATCTATTTCCCATGAAGTGATGGGACCAGATGCCATGATCTTTGTTTTCTGAATGTTGAGCTTCAAGCCAACATTTTCATTCTCCTCTTTCACTTTCATCAAGAGGCTTTTGAGTTCCTCTTCACTTTCTGCCATACATGAGTTTGAGTGAACTCCAGGAGTTGGTGATGGACAGGGAGGCCTGGCGTGCTGTGATTCATGGGGTCGCAAAGAGTCGGACACGACTGAGCGACTGAACTGAACTGAACTGACAGGAAAAAAAAAAAAACAACTATTAAAAATATAAACATATGGAGGCTAAACAACATGTGTCCGAATAACCAAAAAATCATAGAAAAAAATCAAAAAAGAAATCAAAATATGCATAGAAACGAATGAAAATTAAAACGCAACAACCCAAAACCTATGGGATTCAATAAAAGCTGTGCTAAGAGGAATATTCATAGCAATAAAAGCTTACCTCAAGAAACAAGATAATAAATATAATAAATAAGTATATACATTTAATAATATATAAATATAATAAATAAAAATATAAATTTATTTATGTATAATAAATAATCTAAATCTACACTTAAAGCAACTAGTAAAAGAAGAAATGAATAACCCCATGGTTAGTAGAAGGAAAGAAATCATAAAAATTAGGGCAGAAATAAATGCAAAAGAAACAAAAGAGACCATAGCAAAAATCAACAAAACCAAAAGCTGGTTCTTTGATAAGATAAATAAAATTGACAAGCCATTAGCCAGACTCATCAAGAAACAAAGGAAGAAGAATCAAATTAACAAAATTAGAAATGAAAATGGAGAAATCACAACAGACAACACAGAAATCAGAGGATCATAAGAGACTACTATCAGAAACTATATGCCAATAAAATGGACAACTTGGAAGAAATGGACAGATTCTCAGAAAAATAGAACTTTCCAAAACTGAATCAGTAAGAAATAGAAAATCTTAGCAGACCCATTACCAGCATGGAAATTGAAACTGTAATCAGAAATCTTCCAACAAACAAAAGCCCAGGACCAGATGGTTTCACAGATGAATTCTACCAAAAATTTAGAGAAGAGCTAACACCTATCTACTCAAACTCTTCCAGAAATTTTCAGAGGAAGGTAAACTTCCAAACTCATTTTATGAGGCCACCATTACCCTAAACCAAAACCTGAAAAAGATGCCACAAAAAAGAAAACTACGGGCCAATATCACTCAGGAACATAGATGCACAAATCCTTAACAAAATTCTAGCAAACAGAATCCAACAGCATATTAAAAAGTTTATACAGCATGACCAAGGGGGCTTTATCCCAGGAATGCAAGGATTCTTCAACATTCGCAAATCAATCAATGTGCTACACCACATTAACAAATTGAAAGATAAAAACCATATGATTATCTCAATAGATACAGAGAAAGCCTTTGACAAAATTCAACACCCATTTATGATAAAATTCTCCAGGAAGCAGACATAGAAAGAACATACCTCAACATAATGAAAACCATAGATGATAAATCCATAGCAAACATTATCCTCAAAGGTGAAAAATTGAAAGCATTTCCCCTAAAGTCAGGAACAAGACAAAGGTGCCCATTCTCACCACTACTATTCAACATAGTTTTGGAAGTTTTAGCCAAAAAAATCAGAGCAGAAAAAGACATAAAAGGAATCCAGATTTGAAAAGAAGAAGTAAAACTCTCACTGTTTGCAGATGACATGATCCTCTACAAAGCAAAACCTAAAGACTCCACCAGAAAATTACTAGAGCTAATCAATGAATATAGTAAAGTTGCAGGTTATAAAATTAACACACAGAAATCCCTTGCATTCCTATACACTAACCATGAGAGAACAGAAAGAGAAGTCAAGGAAACAATTCCATTCACCATAGCAACGAAAATAATAAAATACTAAGAATAAATCTACCTAAAGAAACAAAAGACTTATGTTTAGATAACTATAAAACATTGATGAAAGAAATCAAAGATGATAACATATAGATGGAGAAATATACCATGTTCATTGGTTAAGAAGAATCAATATAGTGAAAATGAGTATACTTCCTAAAGCAATCTATAGATTCAATATAATACCTATAAGCTACCAACGGTAATTTTCAGAGAAGTAGAACAAATAATTTCACAATTTGTATGGAAATACATAAAACCTAAAATAGCTAAAGCAATCTTGAGAAAGAAAACTGGAACTAGAGGAATCAACCTGCCTGATTTCAGACTCTACTACAAAGCTACAGTCTTCAAGACAGTATGGTACTGGCACGAAGACAGAAATATAGATCAATGGAACAAACTAGAAGGCCCAGAGATAAATCCACACACTCTGTGGACACCTTATCTTTGACAAAGGTGGCAAGAATATTCAATAGAGAAAAGACAAACTCTTTAACAAGTGGTGCTGGGAAAACTGGTCTACCACTTTTAAAACAATGAAACTAGAACACTTTCTAACACCATACACAAAAATAAACTCAAAATGGATTGAAGATCTAAACGTAAGACCAGAAACTATGAAACTCCTAGAGGAAAACATAGGCAAAACACTCTCTGACATAAATCACAGCAGGATCCTCTATGACCCACCTCCCAGAGTAATGGAAATAAAAGCAAAAATAAACAAATGGGACCTAATTTAACTTAAAAGCTTTTGCACAACGAAGGAAACTATAAACAAGGTGAAAAGGCAGCCTTCAGAATGGGAGAAAATAATAGCAAACGAAGCAACTGACAAAGAATTAATCTCAAAAATATACAAGCAGCTCCTGCAGCTCAACTCCATAAAAATAAACGACACAATAAAAAAATGGGCCAAAGACCTAAACGGTCATTTCTCCAAAGAAGACATACAGGTGGCTAACAAACACATTAAAAGATGCTCAACTTCACTCATTATCAGAGAAATGCAAATCAAAACCACAACGAGGTACCATCTCACACCAGTCAGAATGACTGCTATCCAAAAGTCTACAAACAAATGCTGAAGAGGGTGCTGAGAAAAGGGAACCCTCTTACACTGTTGGTGGGAATGCAAACTAGTACAGCCACTATGGAGAACAGTGTGGAGATTCCTTAAAAAACTGGAAATGGAACTGCAATACGGCCCAGCAATCCCACTGCTGGGCATACACATCAAGGAAACCAGAATTTAAAGAGACACGTGTGCCCCAGTGTTCATTGTAGCACTGTTTACAATAGCCAGGACATGGAAGCAACCTAGATGAAGCAACCAGGATGTCCATTGGCAGACTAGTGGATAAGAAAGTTGTGATACGTATACACAATGAAATATTACTCAGCTATTAAAAAGAATGCATTTGAATCAGTTCTAATGAGGTGGATGAAACTGGAGCTTATTATACAGAGTGAAGTAAGTCAGAAAGAAAATCACCAATACAGTATATTAACACATATATATGGAATTTAGAAAGATGGTAACAATGACCCTATATGCGAGATAGAAAAAGTGACACAGATGTAAAGAACAGACTTTTGGACTCTGTGGCAGAGGGTGAGGGTGGGATGATTTGAGAGGATAGTATTGAAACATGTATATTATCATATGTGAAATAGATCGCCAGTCCAGGTTCAGGGTGCTCAGGGTTGGTGCACTGGGATGACTTTGAGGGAAGGGATGGGGAGGAAGGGGTCTCAGGATGAGGAACTAATGTACAACCATGGCTGATTCATTTCAATGTATGGCAAAAAGCACTCAAATATTATAAAGTAATTGGCCTCCAATTAAAATAAATAAATAAATTTTAAAAAAAGATGAGAACATTAACACTTTTACTCTTCTTTCCAAGTTTGCTCATCACTGATCTTTGTTAACCTTGTTATAATATTTATACTATGCACATTTATTATATTAAATTAAGCTTGCTAACTTTAATCCCTAGTACTATATTTAAGTTGGAGAAGGAAAACGCAACCCACTCCAGTACTCTTGCCTGGTAAATTCCATGGACTGAGGAGCCTGGTAAGCTACAGTCCATTGGGTCACAAAGAGTCAGACACGACTGAGTGACTTCACTTCACTTCACTATATTTAAGTAAACTCAGGGCTTACATGATTTCTAAAAACTTTGTTCATTCTCCTCTAAACTGCCTGGATACTCAGTATTAACTGTTGTTTTTCTTTTTTCTTTTTTTCCCAAGAAAGGCCAGTAGGTATTATCTTTTATACATATTTGAAGATATTTGGCTATTGATTCACATTTAAGTGACAGATTTTCTGCTTATGTAATAAAGTTTCTTGAAATATAAAGAAGCAAGAAAAAAATTCAAATATTATTACTTATATAGCTTGATGATGTTTTACCAAAAAAAAAAAAAAAGGGTAATAAATATCTAAATGACATCTTTTACAGCAATCCAGAAGTTCCCCATTCACCTTTCAGTCCACACCTGCACCTATTGAAGATAAACACAGTCTTCACATAACAGTGCATGTTTAACTGTTTTGCTTATTTTTGAAATTTTAAAAGTTAATCATATAGCATATACCCTTTTGTATGGCTGGATGGCATCACTGACTCTGTGGACATGAGTTTGAGTGTACTCCGGGAGTTGGTGATGGACAGGGAGGCCTGGCGTGCTGTGATTCATGGGGTCGTGGAGAGTCGGACACGACTGAGCGACTGAACTGAACTGAACTGAACTGATCTGCCTTTTTGTTCTCAATATTCTGTTTGTGAGATTATTCCATACTGCTGCATGGAGTATATATATTCTCATTACTTCACAGTGTTCCATTCCATGAATATTATATAATTTTATTAATAATTCAGCTGTTTTTGATTATGTGCATTATTAATAGTTTGGGGCTTTTATGAATCATGTAGCCAGAAATGTTTCTGCACATATCTTTTAGTGATCATATGTTAACCATAAGAGTAAGATAACTCTTTGGTCATAGAGTATCTATCTAACTTGGTACTGTAAAACATTTTCTAAATTAGATGAACTAGTTTATTCTTATTTGTGAATTCAAAGTTGTAGGTTTTTTTTTTTTTTAAGTTTAACTATTCTCTTGTTAAGGGTACCATCCATAATAATTTGCATTTACAAATCCCAAACTCCTCTCCCTTGACAACCATGTCTGTTCTTTATGTCTGTTAGTCTGTTTATGTTGTTTAGATAATTTCACTTATGTCATATTTAGATTCCACATGTAAGTGATATCATGTGGTATTTCTCCTCCTCTTTTTTAAAAAAATTTAAATTAACATTAACTTTATTTTTTTTTATATTCACATGGTAAGTTATTTATTTAAATCAGGGTAATTTAGTGGGTTACACTGTATGTCAAGAGCCACACTACAATGCCATAAAACATCTCATAAATCACAAAAGAATAAAGGGATGGCAAAGGAAATCTTAAGAGACATTGTAACAGCACATTTGGCAGGACAGATTGTTGAATTCTGAACAGACCAGAATGATGCAGTTTTTGCCAACAATAATAGGGAGGAAAAATACTTTCCACGGTAAATCCAAGTACTAAAAGAGTGGAGCTGTATGGCTATTAAAGAGCCCATGGAGACAACTTGAAAGCATGCTTTATATCTTGTATATTACATTATTAGAGATACTTACAAAGATTCACAGATATCTACAAACTATCAGGTTTATGATAATGGGTAAGGTAAATTATTTTTAACTTATATATGTCTCAAGGAACTTCACACAGCAATATTTCCAGAGTCTAAAATTTTAACAATCTATCAGTTAGCTTTGGTTGTGGTACCAAACAACCCCAATAGTTCAATGACTTATAAGAACAAATGTTTATTTATTTATTTATTTTACAATATTTTATGACATTTCATTTATTTATTTATTTTTTCTGTTACTGTTGTGGTACCTGGCACCATTTTTTTAATCACGTTTCTCAATCATCATCTGGAAAGAAAACATTCTAGAATAACGTCATTGAAAATAGATCTGGAGAACAGTGTGGAGATTCCTTAAAAAACTGGAAATAGAACTGCCGTATGATCCAGCAATCACACTCCTGGGCATACACACCAAGGAAACCAGAATTGAAAGAGACACATGCACTCCAATGTTCATCGCAGCACTGTTTATAATAGCCAGGACATGGAAGCAACCTAGATGTCCATCTGCAGACGAATGGAAAAGAAAGCTTTGGTACATATACACAATGGAGTATTACTCAGCCATTAAAAAGAATGCATTTGAATCAGTTCTAATGAGGTGGATGAAACTGGAGCCTATTATACAGAGTGAAGTAAGTCAGAAAGAAAAACACCAATACAATATACTAACTCATATATATGGAATTTAGAAAGATGGTAATGATAACCCTGTATATGAGACAGCAAAAGAAACACAGGTGTATAGAACAGTCTTTTGGACTCTGTGGGAGAGGGCGAGAGTGGCATGATTTGGGAGAACGGCATTGAAAGATGTATATTATCATATGTGAAATAAAAGGTGCATTTCTGTACCAGAGCTGTGTCATAACCATCCTTTGGGCCCTCTGCTGGAAAAGTAGAATCAAGTCTCAAATAATGCCTTTTTAATTATATCCTCTAGTATTATAGATGTAGGACAGTACTGTATCATACCTCTGTGAATGTAAAATATCTTGTACCTGCTTTATGATATGTAGCAGTGTCCTTCTCTTTTTAACTTACTTTACTTAGTATGATAATGTCTAGGTCTATCCATGTTACTTCAAATAGCGACTGAGTGACTGAACATTACTTTATTCTTCACTAAGTAATATTCCAATGTATATATGTATCACTTCCTTATCTGTTCATCAATTGATAATCATTTAGATTGATTCCATGTCTTGGCTATAGTAAATAGTGCTGCTATGAACATAGGGATGTATGTATCTTTTCAAATTATAGTTTTCTCCAGATATATGCCAATGAGTAGGATTGCTAGATTATATGACAACTCTTTTTTTTAGCTTTAGAGGAACCTCCATTCTGTTTTCCATAGTAGCTACACCAACTTACATCCCGACAAACAGTGGAGAGGAGCTTCCATTCCTTCACACCCTCTCCAGCACTTGTTATTTGTTTACTTTTTACTGGTAGGTATTCTGACTGCTCTGAAATGAAATCTTATTGTAGCTTTGATTTCCATTTATCTAATAATTGGTAATAATTAGTGTCTTTTCAAATGCTTATTGGCCATTTCTATGTCTGGAAAATGTCTATATAGGTATTCTGCCATTTTTTTAATTGCTTTTGTTGTTGTTGCTATTGAGTTCTATAAACTGTTTAAATAATTTTTAAAGTAAGCCCTTGTCAGTCAAATAATTTGCTTTCTTATCATTATTTTAATAAACAGTATAAAAATAAAAACATGCATATATACATTCTTATTATAACTTATTAGAGCCTAATATCAATGCCTCTCACCATTTCACAAACAAAGTAAAAATCTAGAATATTGTATCTTTGTTGTTGTTCAGTTGCTCAGTCGTGTCCAACTTTTTGCGACCCCATGGACTGCAGCACACCAGGCTTCCCTGTCCTTCACAATCTCCCAGAGCTTGGTGCAAACTCATCTCCATTGAGTCAGGGATGCCATCCAACCATCTCATCCTCTGTTGTAAAGTTCTCCTCCTGCCTTCAATCTTCCCTAGCATCAGAGTCTTTCCTAATGAGTTGGCTCTTCACAACAGGAGGCCAAAGTATTGCAGCTTCAGTGTCAGTCCTTCCAATGAATATTCAAGCTTGATTTCATTTAAGATTGACTGCTTTGATCTCCTTGCAGTCCAAGGGACTCTCAAGAGATTTCTCCAACACCACAGTTCAAAAGCATCAATTCTTTAGCAGCACTCAGCTTTCTTTATGGTCCAACTCTCACATCCAGTGATTTTGGAGCCCAAGAAAATAAAATGTATCACTGTTTCCATTGTTTGCCATGAAGTGATGGGACCAGATGTCATGATCTTATGTTTGACATGTTAGTTTCAAGCCAGCTTTTGCACTCTCCTCTTTTACCTTCATCAAGAGGCTCTTTAGTTCCTCTTTGCTTTCTACTGTAAGGGTGGTGTCATGTGCCTATCTGAGGTTATTGATATTTCTCCTGGCAATCTTGATTCCAGCTTGTGCTTCATCCAGACTGGCATTTCGAGTGATGTACACTGCAAATAAGTTAAATAAGTAAGGTGTCAATATATATCTTTGAAATACTCCTTCCCCATATTTTTATCAGTCCATTATTCCATATCTGGTTCAAACTCTTGATTCTAGACCTGCATAAGGTTTCACAGGAGGCAGGTAAGGCAGTCTGGTATTCCCACCTCTTTAAGAATTTTCCACAGTTTGTTGTGATCCACACAGTCAAAAGCTTTCACATAGTCAATGGAGCAGAATATTTTGTATTCTGGTATTTTTATTCCGATATTTTTCTGGAAGTCTCTTGCTTTTTCTATGATCCAATGGATGTTGGCAAGTTGGTCTCTGGTTCCTCTGCTTTTTCTAAATCCAACTTGAACATCTGGAATTTCTCAGTTCACTTGAACTTGCTGAAGCCTCTCTTGAAGAATTTTCAGTATTGTGCATTTATTATGTTTTTTAATACAACATATACTTTAAATCTCATAAGAATATTACATGTGTATATATGTGTGTGTGCCTCTATATGTGTGTGCTCTACTTAATTTATTTCTGAATGTATGCTTTTCCATCTGCTATCATTTTCCTTATGACTAAAGAACTTCCTACAAAATTTTTATTATTTTGTTTATTGGAGTTCTCCAAGTTCTATATACCAATTTTATTTTTCTAAATTTTTATATTTTGTTTCTTATATTTTCCTTTATTTAATAACGGGATTTTAGGCTTGTGATGATTTATTTTCCGCAGTATATTAGAAAAAACTCTTTTGTTTAAGCTTTCTTTTGTAATATTGTGTTTTATTTTTGCTCATTTGAAACTACTGTGTCTTGCCTTACACTTTGCCCCTTTTAGTATTTCTTTTAGAGCTTGTTACAAATGTAATCCTTGTTCTTTGGTGGTGTGCTCAGTCAGTCAGTCAGTCAGTTCAGTCACTCAGTCGTGTCTGACTCTTTGCGACCCCATGAATCACAGCACGCCAGGCCTCCCTGTCCATCACCAACTCCCGGAGTTCACTCAAACTCATGTCCATCAAGTCGGTGATACCATCCAGCCATCTCATTCTCTGTCTCCTCCCACCCCCAATCCCTCCCAGCATCAGAGTCTTTTCCAGTGAGTCAACTCGTTGCATGAGGTGGCCAAAGAATTGGAGTTTCAGCTTTAGCATCAGTCCTTCCAATGAACACCCAGGATTGATCTCCTTTAGAATGGACTGGTTGGATCTCCTTGCAGTCCAACAGACTCTCAAGAGTCTTCTCCAGCACCACAGTTCAAAAACATCAATTCTTCGGTGATCAGCTTTCTTCACAGTCCAACTCTCACATCCATACATGACCACGGGAAAAACCATAGCCTTGACTAGACGGACCTTTGTTGGCAAAGTAATGTCTCTGCTTTTTAATATGCTATCTAGGTTGGTCATAACTTCCCTTCCAAGGAGTAAGCGTCTTTTAATTTCCTGGCTGCAATAAGTCATATCTAATTAAATGAGCCTTATGCTTAGGTGACACTCTAATTATGGCTTTGGCTACAAAATTGATTTATTTAATGATAAAAGATAAAGACAGGGCAGACTCTTAATGAAAATATACACACACTTGTATATTTAGGTAAAAAAGTTCAGTAAAATATTTGTTTAGATAATTTGAATATTCTTTGATTCAATAAGAGTCAGGAACCATTCAAAAAATATTTCCATTAATTTATATAATATAGTATACTAGAGTAGTTTTCCAGCTTTTTGATGTTAGTACAATTATTACAATCCTAAATATTTTTAAACTATTTAAAATTCAAAATTTATTTTGCAGATTAGCATACATATGGCATAACATTTTATAGCCACATATGTCACTTTTGTACCTTATGAAAGTGGAAAAAATGAAAATAGTCCCAAATGTAACCCAAGAATTTGGCTATTCTACAACATATAAAATAAGAACTGATATCTTAAAACACTATATAATTTATTATATATGTTTATGGATTTTATAAAGATATATATTTTATATATAAATAAATGAACATCATATATATTACATAAAATATAAATACATATTCAGTTCAGTTCAGTTCAGTCGCTCAGTCATGTCCGACTCTCCGCGACCCCATGAATCACAGCACGCCAGGCCTGCCTGTCCATCACCAACTCCCGGAGTACACTCAAACTCATGTCCAATATTACACAAATATAAATACATGTAACTGTATATGTTAAATATACAGCTATATTCTATAAATATATATATATAAATTATGCTTAGTAACTGAAGCATCAATGTTTTAGCTTACTTGGAAGTGGAAGTGAAGTCGCTTAGTCATGTTCAACTCTTTGTGACCCTGTGGACTGTAACCTATCAGGCCACTCTGACCATGGGATTTTCCAGCCAAGAATGCTGGATGAGGGTTGCCGTTTTCTTCTTCAGGATATCTTCCCAACCCAGGGATCAATCCTGGGTCTACTACATTGCAGGCAGACACTTTACCATCTGAGCCACCAGTGAAGCCCCTTAGCTTACTTAAATATTATCAAAAGATTATTATATTCAATAAGTGGTGCTATATTAAAAAATGGACAATTCCATGTAAAAGAATGAAATTAGAAAATTGCCTAACACCACATACAAAAACATTCAGAAAACTCAGATCATGGTATCCGGTCCCATCACTTCATAGTAAATAGTTAGGGAAACAGTGGAAATAGTGGCTGACTTTATTATTTTGGACTCCAAAATCACTTCGATGGTAATTGCAGCCATGAAAGTAAAAGATGCTTGCTCCTTGGAAGGAAGTTATGACCAACCTAGAGAGCATATTAAAAAGCAGAGACATTCCTTTATCAACAAATGTCTGTCTAATCAAGGCTATGGATTTTCCAGTGGTCATGTATGGATGTGAGAGTTGGACTGTGAAGAAAACTGATCGCCGAAGAATTGATGCTTTTGAACTGTGGTGTTGGAGAAGACTCATGAGAGTCCCTTGGACTGCAAGGAGATCCAACCAGTCCATCCTAAAGGAGACTACTCCTGGATGTTCATTGGAAGGACCAATGTTGAAGCTGAAACTCCAATACTTTGGCCACCTATGCGAAGACCCGACTCATTTGAAAAGACCCTGATGCTGGGAAAGATTGAGGGCAGGAGGAAGAGGGGATGACAGAGGATGAGATTGTTGGATGGCATCACTGACTCAATGGATATGAATTTGGGTGACCCCGGGAGTTGGTGATAGACAAGGAGGCCTGGCATGCTTCGGTTCATGGGGTTGCAAAGAGTCGGACAGAACTGAGCGACTAAACTGAACTGAACATACAAAAATAAACTAAAAATGAATTAAAGACCTAGATGTAAAACTAGAAACCAAAGAAACTCCATGAGAGAACATAGGGACAACAAACGTTGACATAAATTGTGAAAATATATATTTGAATTTGTCTCCTAAAGGAAATAAAAGTAAAAATAAACAATGGTACCTAATTAAAATTAAAAGTTTTTATATAGCAGAAGAAACAGTTTTAAAAACAAAGACAGCCAACTGAATAGGATAAAATATTTACAAATTATATGACTGATTATGGTTTAATATTCAAAATATAGAAATAGCTCATATAACTCAACAGCAAAAAAAAAAAATTAATTCAAAATTGGGCAGTAGTTCTGACAATTTTTCCAAGGAAGAAATGCAGATTCCCAACAAGCATATGAAATGCTCAACATTGCTAATCATCAGGGAAATTCAAATCAAAACCACAGTGAGATGTCACCTTACTGTCAGAATGGCTATAATCAAAACGAACACAAATAGCAAATATTGATGTTAAAGTAGAGAAAAGGAATTCCTCAGACACTGTTGATGGAAATGTAAATTTGTTCAACCACTGTGGAAAACAGCATTCAGGTTTCTCTAAAAAACAAAAATAGAATTACCCAAAAATTTCACTTCTGGTATATATCTAGAAAAAAACTCACTAATTTAAAATGATACATGTACCCCAGTAGTAACTGTTGCTTAGTAGCTTTAGTAGTGTCTGATTCTGAGACCTTATGGACTCTAAGCGCACGAGGCTCCTCTGTTCATGGAATTTTCCAGGAAACAGTAATGGAGTGGGTTGCCATGCCCTCCTCCAGGGGATCTTCCCAATCTAGTAGTCACAGCAACATGATTTACAGTTGCCAAGGTAACTAAGCATTACCTTGGAGCATTCTAAGTGTCCATCAACAGAGGAATTGATAAAGATGATGTGGTATATACATACAATAGAATACTACTAAGCCATAAAAAGAATGAAATCTTGCCATTTGCAGCAACATGAATGGATTTTGAGGGCATTGTGCAAAGTTAAATAAGTCATACAGAGAAAGACAAATATTATATAATATCACTTATATGTGAAATCTAACAAGAAATACAGCAAAATAATGATTATAACAAAAAGAAGCAGACTCACAGACATAGAGAACAAATTAGAGGTTACTACTGCTAGAGGGGGAGAAGGCGATGGCACCCCACTCCAGTACTCTTGCCTGGAAAATCCCATGGACAGAGGAGCCTGGTAGGCTGCAGTCCATGGGGTCATGAAGAGTCGGACACCACTGAGCGACTTCACTTTCACTTTTCACTTTCATGCATTGGAGAAGGAAATGGCAACCCGCTCCAGTATTCTTGCCTGGAGAATCCCAGGGATGGGGGAGCCTGGTGGGCTGCTGTCTATGGTGTCACACAGAGTCGGACGTAGCAGCAGCAGCAGCAGTGCTAGAGGGAAGGTGGGAGAGACAGAACAGGGGTAAGGAATTAAAGGTACAAACGATTATATCTAAAATAAGCTCAAGAATATACTGTAAAACAAAGGGAATATAGTTAATATTTCATAATATCTATCAGTTTAGTTCAGTCACTCAGTTGTGTCTGACTCTTTGCAACCCCATGGACTGCACCATGCCAGGTCTCTCTGTCCAACACCAAATCGTGGATTTTACTAAAGCACATGTCCATTAAGTCAGTGATGGCATCCAACAATCTCATCCTCTGTTGTCCCCCTCTCCTCCCGCTTTCAGTCTTTCCCAGCTTCAGGGTCTTTTCTAATGAGTTAGTTTTTTTGCACCAGGTGGCCAAAGTATTGGAGTTTCAGCTTCAGCATCAGTCCTTCCAATGAATATTCAGGACTGATTTCCTTTAGGGTGGACTGGTTAGATCTCCTTGGCATCCAAGGGACTCTCAAGAGTCTTCTCCAACACCAAAGTTCAAAATCATCAATTCTTTGGCACTCAGCTTTCTCTATAGTCCCACTCTCATGTCCATACATGACTACCGGAAAAACCATAGCTTTGACTAAACGTACCTTTGTTGGTAAAGTAATGTTTCTGCTTTTTAATATGGTGTCTAGGTTGGTCATCACTTTCCTTCCGAGGAGCAAGCGTCTTTTAATTTCATGACTGCAGTCACCAACTGCAGTGATTTTGGAGCCCCTCAAAGTCAGCCACTGTTTCCACTGTTTCCCATCTATTCACCATGATGGGACCAGATACCATGATTCTAGTTTTCTGAATGTTAAGTTTTAAGCCAACTTTTTCACTTTCTTTTTTCACTTTCATCAAGAGGCTCTTTAGTTCTTCACTTTCTGCCGTAAGGGTGGTGTCATCTGCATATCTGAGGTTATTGATATTTCTCCTGGCTGTCTTGATTCCACCTTGTGCTTCATCCAGTCCAGCATTTCTCATGATGAACTCTGCATATAAGTTATATAAGCACAGTGACAATATACAGCCTTGATGTAGTCCTTTCCTGATTTGGAACCAGTCTGTTGTTCCATGTCCAGTTCTAACTGTTGCTTCCTGACCTGGATACAGATTTCTCAAGAGGCAGGTCAGGTGGCCTAGTATTCCCATCTCTTTCAGAATTTTCCACAGTTTATTGTGATCCACACAGTCAAAGGCTTTGGCATAGTCAATAAAGCAGAAAGAGATGTTTTTCTGGAACTCTTGCTTTTTCGATGATCCAGCAGATGTTGGCAATTTGATCTCTGGTTCCTCTGCCTTTCCTAAAACCATTTTGAACATCTGAAAGTTCTTGGTTCATGTACTGTTGATGCCTGACTTGGAGAATTTTGAGCATTACTTGTGTGATGAGTGCAATTTTGTAGTAGCTTGAACATTCTTTGGCTTTGCCTTTCTTTGGGATTGGAATGAAAGCTGACCTTTTCCAGTCCTCTGGCCACTGCTGAGTTTTCTAAATTTGCTGGCATATTGAGTTCAGCATTTTCATAGCATCAACTATAAATGCAGTATAACTTTTAAAAATTATGGATCACTATATTGTACCCCTGTTACTTATATAATATTGTGCATTTCTAACTGAATAAAAAGGAAAAGAAAAAGTTTACTTCTTAATTTTAGTCCAAATTTTTATATTAACTAAGGAGTGATCTTAGAAATTTTCTAGTGAACATACTACAAACCATAATTACTATTATAAAGACATTTTGCAGAATAATGACTCAATCTTATTGAACATATAGTTCTACATTTTCACCATCCTACATGTTATAAACTTTATATACATACTACACACTGATAAACATAAGGAAAAAATATTTTCTAAATCAAAATTATTAATATGTCCTGGGTTATCAGGAAACTTATTTGAACTTGCATTTTCATATAAAGAAGTTATTGAAGTTAAAATCTTCTAAGAAAGTAGTTTTTATACATCTTATACTGTAAAAGCCTTAAATATTAAAGTTTAATATTTTTAAATTAAAATATCTCCAAATCAGTTTATTTTCTTTTTTTTTTTTTGAAATATTAGACCTCTACCACCTCTATTGTTTACAAAGCATTTAATACAAAACTACTTGAATTTGAGCCTTTATAATCTAATTTAGTAATAATTTCTCAAGTTAGGATAATGTTTCAACTCACAAGATAAAATGATAAAGGCTCACATCAATTCAGACATAGGGACACAGGACTTATGACACTACCTTTTTTAAACCTCCATAGCAGATCAAAATAATTACAGTAACATAACTTTTTTATCCAGATTTCGAAGATGATTTTCCCTTCCAGGAGGCAAGGGAATTTTTTTCCCAATTGACTTGTTCTCCCATATAGAAAAGCAATTTTAAAAGAACATCAAGTAGGATTCTCTAGTAGCTTTCACCCAAGAGATAACATACATCCATCATTCATTCAACACAGACCAGACCACTAAGTAATCAGCTGATAAAAGCCGAATCCTAATTTGTGCTGCCACCAGATAGAAATAATTTCTCAATCCTAAACAAACCAGAACTACAACGAAACTTGGACTAGAACTGGAAACAAAATGTAAAACAACCCAAAATAAGGAAAAATAACAGAAACAGAGAGTCAAGGACTTAATAGTCCTAATGCCCCTTGGGAATTACTCTGGGAGCCCGGATGAGATGAGCTATCAAGTACTGTTCTCAGGTGATTCAGTGTAATCTTTTCTGGCAGGCAAGTCTACTCTGCAGAATTTACTAAAGTGTTGAAGTGTAATATTCTAGAGTTAAAAGCAAGACTCCTTATATAAGTATAGAATAAGCATATTTCAACTATTTTATTAACCTCATTCATAAATAAGGGAACAAATAAAATAATACTGATTCAAATGTTAATTCGAGGAAGAGAGATTTATATCATCAAAGGATTCTTGAAAAGTATTTGATAATAGAAATAAAACTGTCAAATGTCCTATAAGCCTTAGAAGTGAAACCTTGAGTCCTTTAGGCTTATCTTTTCCACCTGACAGAAACCTGTAAGTTAACATTTAATTTCAAAGTTACAGGGATCTAATAGAATAGTAAATAGCAAAATAAAACACAGGTGCATTCTCCTAGATAATTAAATAATCTAGAGTGAACCTGTTAAACAATGACATTGAGAGGACATGCTGTCATCTGCTTGCTTTATTTCCAAGTTGTGGATATTTATTCACTTAACAAAAGTAATGGTAAAAAGAATCTTGCCACACATAAAAGGCTTAAGCAAGGTCACTTAAACACAGAAAGCAATTCATTTTAACTTTCACAATTGGCATATTATATTACATAAGTGAAAATAGTGTACCTAGTGCCAACTTTTTTCATTAAAAATGTAAATCACTAGTTATGTCAAAATGTACACTACAACTAATTTTGCACAATTACATGTACTCTTTGTCCATTTCCTTGACTCAGTAAAATGGCACAAAAAAACCAGGTTGGGTTTTATGCCTACCTTACTGATTATAGTCTATTTTGAGCCAAAGTATAAGAAAGATAACAGCTTACTGTGTTGTATTTTAAGGACCTAGATTAATTACACAACTGTAAAAATAAGCAGCTTAGATATAATCAAAATATGTGACCATGTCCATCTGTGAATCTCTGTGCTAAAGAATTATGTAATCAGTTGAATTTCAGAAGAGATACCACCTTTAGATCATATTTAAACAGAACCAAATTTCCCAAATTGAGAAAAAAACCCTGAGCAGATTAAAAATAACTTTCTATACCCAACACATCTCTTTCCATACACATAAATGGCATTTTAAACACCTGCTGTTGTGAATGATCTTATTATCATTAACAGACTAATCTAGGAATGGCAGAGCTTCCTGTTCAAATAGTCCACCTGTTTTTAATTAGTTGAACCATCAGTGTCTACCTATAGCAAGCCGTTTGGAGTTATAATGGCAGCTGCTGTAAGGGCAGAACTTTCATTTAACCCAATCACATGTTTCATTTTCCAGTCCTATCTATTACATATATAGTCTGTTTCCCACTATGCAATAGCAAAAAAGGTGTTTCCAGTGAGATTCCATATGGTTTTAGGATAATTTATATTTTATGCAATATTTTAAAAGATTCTTTAAAATATAGAAAGAATAGGAACTATTCACTTGTGAGATAACTTTTATATTTATTCCATTGATTTCTATTGTATGGCATTTCCAGATCTAAACAGATGATAAGGCAAAAGAATTTTGGAAAGAAAATTATCTCAAAAATTTTTAAGTGGATACATGTTTTGAATATACAATCTTAATGAATAAAAAAATGATTAAAAGGAAGCAAAATTTTAAAAGCAAATAAAAATCTCCATGAGAGTATCCATCCATTGGATATATGGGCTATTTTGGATCTGCTGCATTGGCAGGCAGATTCTTTATCACTGAGCAGGAGATACCAGAGACATGGGTTTGATCCCTGGGTCTGGAAGATACCGCGGTGTAGGAAATGGCAACCCACTCCAGTATTCTTGCCTGGAAAATTCCATGGACAGAGGAGCCTGTGGGCTAAAGTCCATGGAGTTCAGGGTCTGACATGATTGATCATGCGTGCACCTCACCACTTGGTTATCCTGCTGTGCAAGACCATGAAAGAAAGAGAATTAGCTCTAGGAAGACATGTGAAGCCAATCAAAGTTTTATGTAGTTTGCTGCAGAAAGGGAGGGCATACTTCTGAGGACTCTTGAGAGGCTCTGGAAAGGGAGTTAGCTGTGTGGTGGATGGTTCTAAATGGGGATTAGGAAAGTGAGGAGCAGTTCTAGACTGGATAAGTTTGAGTAATGACTGTGTGTCTGCTGTTAGCAATACTGTTCAGAGGTGCTGACACAGAAATAATATTTAAAGTTGTAGAAGTGGATGAGATAATTTCCATGGAGAATGACTGATGATAACAAGGAGATTTCTGAAGACTAACCTCTGGAGCATTTCATAGTGAGAAAAAGACATCTAGTAAAGTAACAGAAAAACCAATACACTGATGTCCTGAAGACAGAAGTAAGAAGTTTTTGTTAAAAAATAATAATTTCATTGTTGTCTGTGAATATTGATGGAGTCTGACTCTGGAGCTTTATCAAAGTAGGTAAGAGTAAGAACATAGTAGATAGGAATTTGGCTACAGGAAACAAAAAATGGCTTTTTTTTTGTTTTAATTAGTTGAACTATCAATGTCTACCTATAGCAAACCGTTTGGAGTTATAATGGCAGCTGCTGTAAGGGCAGAACTTTCATTTAACCCAATCACATGTTTCATTTTCTCCTATATTTTCTGTTGTTTCATTTTCTAAAGAATGATAAACACTTTCATTCATGCTTAAGACTTTTAAATTTTTCCTCATTCAGTTATAACAGTTATAACCATGAGGTTTCTGTTGTTATTCAATCCATATGCTATTTTTCAGTATATTGTTCCAAGTTATATGATTACTAATTGAATTGCAGAGCTCAGACTACTGTTTCTGTTTTTAGTTGTGGCTTTTATAACTATATTTAACTGAAATTGCAAACCAATAGTATATCATCTCTGGCAGCATATTAAAACTATGTGTGGAAATTTTTTTTAAGTAATTAATTTATTTTTTATTGGAGGCAAATTATTTTACAATATTATATTGGTTGGTTTTGCCATATATTGACATGAATTCGCCCCGGGTTTACATAAGTTCCCCCTCCTGAACCCCCCTCCCACCTCCCTCCTCCCTTTATCCTCCCTCTGGGTCATCCCTGCAAGCCAGCCCAGAGCATCCTATAATATGCATCGACCCTGAACTAGTGATTCGTTTCACATATGACAACATACTTGTTTCAATGCCATTCTCCCAAATCATCCCACCCTCACCCTCTCCCACAGAGTCCCAAAGACTGTTCTATACATCTGTGTCTCTTTTGCTGTCTCGTATACAGGGTTATCATTTACATCTTTCTAAATTCCATGTTGGTGGGAATGCAAACTAGTACAGCCACTATGGAGAACAGTGTGGAGATTCCTCAAAAAACTGGAAATAGAACTGCCATATGATCCAGCAATCGCACTCCTGGGCATACACACCGAGGAAACCAGAATTGAAAGAGACACATGTACTCCAATGTTCATCGCAGCACTGTTTATAATAGCCAGGACATGGAAGCAACCTAGATGTCCATCTGCAGACGAATCGATAAGAAAGCTTTGGTACATACACACAGTGGAGTATTATTCAGCCATTAAAAAGAATACATTTGAATCAGTTCTAATGAGGTGGATGAAACTGGAGCCTATTATACAGAGTGAAGTAAGCCAGAAAGAAAAACACCAATACAGTATACTAACGTATATATATGGAATTTAGAAAGATGCAAATGATAACCCTGTATATGAGACAGCAAAAGAGACACAGATGTATAGAACAGTCTTTGGGACTCTGTGGGAGAGGGTGAGGGTGGTCAGCCACTTGTAAAAAAATGAAACTAGAACACTTCCTAACACCATACACAAAAATAAAATCAAAATGGATTAAAGAGCTAAATGTAAGACCAGAAACTATAAAACTCCTAGAGGAGAACGTAGGCAAAACACTCTCCGACATAAATCACAGCAGCATCCTCCATGACCCACCTCCCAGAATATTGGAAATAAAAGAAAAAATAAACAAATGGGACCTAATTAAAATCAAAAGCTTCTGCACATCAAAGGAAACTATAAGCAAGGTGAAAAGACAGCCTTCAGAATGGGAGAAAATAATAGCAAATGAAGCAACTGATAAAGGATTAATCTCCAAAATATACAAGCAGCTCCTGCAGCTCAATTCCAGAAAAATAAATGATCCAATCAAAAAATGGGCCAAAGAACTAAACAGACAATTCTCCAAAGAAGACATAAAGATGGCTAACAAACACATGAAAAAATGCTCAACATCCCTCATAATCAGAGAGATGCAAATCAAAACCACAATGAGATACCATTTCACACCAGTCAGAATGGCTGCTATCCAAAAGTCCACATGCAATAAAAGTGTGGAAATTTTAAATTGGGGAACTGGCCTCACAATCAGGAGTTCTGTATTAATTCTATCAATTCATTGATTTAATTGGATGAACTTGAGTACATCCACGGTCCAAAACACAGATCTAGATGTTTCTGCAAAACATCTACAAAAATGGTAAGTTGGACTATCTGATTTTCTAGGGTTCAGTTCAAGAAGACAACCTTAGAGTTTCTGAACCAGAATTTCATAGAATGGAGTTCATTAATCTTGAATTTTAAATAGCTTCTTGCATTAATTTTAATCTAATAAAGATTGAAAACCAACAGTGTAGCGGACTGATTCCCAAACACTGCCACTGTTGAACATTAGAAGAGAAGATTTTTAAAATTTTGATGCCCAGGTCACACTGCATATCAATTAAATTGAATGGTTAGGGATGGAAATCAGGCATTAGTAGGTTATAAAGCTTCACAGCAAAATTTGGAGACCACTGACTTAATGATGCAAGCTCAGAAGAAAAGTGATACAGATTTTATAAATTAATAAAGATGAAATTATCACATTTGAAACATGAAACTACTGTTTGACATTTTTGACCTATATAATGACAGTTTCATACAGTTCAAATTAAAATACAATAGCTTCCATGAATATTCTGCAGAACCAATGTTTTTACTTTTCACTGAATAGACTATACCTTTTGGAGAATATAGACAGTAAGATTTGCAGAAAGAAGAATAACTTACATAGAATCCGTTGTTTTTAACCTGATTTTTTGGGAAGTCTTGAAGTTTGGTAGAGCAATTTGATGTTATTATACCACCTTTTCCATATGCAGGTGAAAACAATGTCTGTTATCTTTATCTTTTATCTTTCTCTTTTCCAGAGTTTGAATTTGCTTGTTGAAGTTTAAGTAACTGCTCTGGTTAGTTGGGACATTCTGAACAGTTTGTCCTGTGATTTAAAAATATATATTCCAAAGTTGAATTCATGACACATAAACTAATTGAGCCCAGGAAAATTGAAAATGAGAATTGGTTTAGCCAAATGTTATATAAATTTGTCCCTCCGTGTCCTTTTGGTAACAAATCCAAACTTGATACTCCTGCTGCAAACCA
Source organism: Moschus berezovskii (assembly GCF_049115385.1). Classification (NCBI taxonomy): domain Eukaryota; kingdom Metazoa; phylum Chordata; class Mammalia; order Artiodactyla; family Moschidae; genus Moschus; species Moschus berezovskii. The sequence goes on along the minus strand of NC_142460.1, from coordinate 127,691,823 downwards.
GCACTAAACTGGTTAACATAATAAAGATGATTTTATCTTAAAAAAAAAAAAAGTCTCTCCGCCAGAAGCCTTTAGCTCTCCGATAGGCTGGCCCAGGTTCATTTTTTCCTGGCTATGAAGCAAAGGAAGTTGCATTTGTTGTATGGAAGGTACTGGTAGGGCAGGGATGAAATAAATCTAAATTGGAAATATCATAGGCCCATTAAGCATAAATTAGGTTTATGTATTTTTTTTTATTTTTAAGTGATTTCAACTATTAACTATAATACTGAATTAATAAATGAAAATATGTTAACAGAAGAAATGTAAGACTTAATTTGACTGTAACCCTCAAAAAGTGTCTATGAAAAACTGTAATACCTGCATATTTTATGTAAAGGCTTATTTTCTTTATTGGCATTTAATGGTTCACTATAAATTCTCATCAACACATGTATACTTTTAGATACGCTACCTGAGCCTGAATTATGTCTTTAATTTTTTTCCGTATGAATAATGAGATGCAGAAATACAAGCAAATGGGAAAAAAAGGATGGGGAATCCAACTGTTTAATGATTTAAAGTACACTTTATATAACCCTTGTCCCCTCCTTCAACGATTCTGAGCTTTTTTATTTGACTCAGGCTATTTTTGTTCATTACTTTGTTTCAATAACTTTGGAATCCTATTCAGTCAAATTCAATTTTTATTACATCCTTTTTACACATGAATATGGTATTTTCTGTTCATACAGGTAAAACATTTAAACAGTCATTCCAAATGTGAGGTGTGCATAGAAGCACTGCTTCATTTAGTTCAATGTATTTTTCTTTAAAAAGATTTGAGACTTGTTTAATGTCATAATATATATAATGTATTGTTTTTAGATAATACTAGGAGGCACTTTAGGAGAAGGCAATGGCACCCCACTCCAGTACTCTTGCCTGGAAAATCCCATGGACGGAGGAGCCTGGTGGGCTGCAGTCTATGGGGGTCGCTAAGAGTCGGGCACGACTGAGCGACTTCACTTTCTCTTTTCACTCTCATGCATTGGAGAAGGCAATGGCAACCCACTCCAGTATTCTTGCCTGGAGAATCCCAGGGATGGAGGAGCCTAGTTGGCTGCCGTCTATGGGGTCGCACAGAGTCGGACACGACTGACGCGACTTAGCAGCAGCAGCAGCAGCAGCAGGAGGCACTTTATAAAGCATTTTTTTACATATTATATCATTTAATCATTTAACAGTTGTGTAATAAGATGGTTATTAGCTCTGTAAGACTCCAGTTAAGACTGGAAGTCAAATCTTCATTCTTAGTCCAGGTGTATCCTGTAAGTTCCAAACCCAGCTTTGCACATATGTTTACATGACTTGAATGGCTATGCTTTCCCACCATGAGAGAAAATAGAACATTTATGAGATGAGTATAGGGAGATTCCAGACATAAATTGATGATTGGAGATGTATAACTTGAGGTAAAAAAAGATAATTTAGTAAATTTTTATTTTTAAAAAGTCTGAAAAAGACCCAAATGTTAAATCTAAATCTTTTAGTGACAGTAACTCCTGTGTACATGTGTAGCAATTCAGCATAAACTGTTTTATTTAGTATGTCTGTTTGATCTGTACAGTGGCTGATGTGCTATAGTCAATCAGAAAAGAACCTTAAGTCATATACTATTACGTGAATTGGGTCAACGAAATAGTTCTGAATTAGGAGCTCATTTTTGATATCCTGATATGGACATTAAAGGCAGAGAGAGAGAATGCTAACTTTATCTGGATCATAGACCTAGTTTACTCTTGTTTTGCCAAAACTTTAAACATGTAGCATCTGGACAAAATAAAACTTGCTGTGAGGCTTCATCTGGCTATAAGGAGAAGCATCTTGAGGAGTTGGCAAATGCTGTCCTATTCCTTCATTAGCAACACCTGCCTTTTCTGTATCATTGAACTTGTGGATGTCAAATAATCTTGAAATCTTCTTCATTTCTGGGATCAGATGTTATAGTAACACACACTTGGAGAGGCCAAGCAAAAAACCTTGCTTAGAAGGCATCTTTCTCAGGTGATACAAGTTACCTAAAAAAAAAAAATTAAAAACACTCTATCAGTGCTTGTAAGATGGTTTGTATCTGTGTTATGAAGGTATAGCTCTGACTTTCTACTAAAGTCATTTTTGCTCTAAACAACTTAATATTATGAATTTTTGGAGAAAAAGGTCTTTCACAGACTGTGAGTAGATTTGAAAGAAGGTAATTTATGAGATTTAAAAGAAGATCAGTCCATGCAAATAGAATAGCTCTATTTATGTTCTTTTTTTCCCCCGTTGCACTAATACATAACTTCTCTATATGATAAAGACTTAAATAGAGGTCACTTCCTCCAGTGATGTGTGGAAACATGACTTCTATGTTCTTTTATTCATTCATATATTTATTTGTTCGTTCATCCAGTATTTACATAGTGCCTGCAATAGACTAGTACTATGCTAGTGGCTAGAAATATATATATATATATTTGAAAAAGACCTTTATTAACCATGACCAATTCAGTTTGCATTCAAGAAAGGAAAAACTGACTGTGGGTACATAATAAAACAATTCCTGATTAATAACTACTATTAAGAAGTTAATAAAGATTAGTTTGTGAAAAGATGATTATTAAAGGCCCTTCTGAAATATGACATTTGTGTTGAAGTCTACGTGAGATTCAAGTCACCTTATGCAAGAATTGAGGCATAAGGTTAGAGTTCCTGAGGAGAATAAGGATTTCTTCTTTATGAAGAATTGAGAGGAAGTTAGCGAAGGTATAATATGATGGAAAGGGAGATAAGGGCTATACTGGCAAATGAAATTGGACAGATGTTTAGAGACCATCATGATGGGTGGTATAAACCTGGTCAAAGCATTTGTGTTTCATTGTGAAAGCAATAAGGAGTCATTGAAGTTTGTTTGTTTGTTTTAAAGAAGTGAAATTAGTTGATTTATATTATGAAAATGCTACCATGGTTGCTGTGTGGGCAATTAACTCTTTGGCTCATGAATGGGCCAGGGAAACATATTAGGAAGCTATTCAATAGTTTAGATGAGACATGTTGGTGATGGTAGTGGAAATAGAAGAGAATGGATGTGACATGTACATTTGGGGGAAAATTGAAGGAATAGGAAAAGCATTTACTAAGGGGGGTAATAAGCCTTTAGCAAAAGAGAATTCTTAAAATTGAATGTCAAAATTTGAGTATTAAAAATGAGTATCTTAAAATTTGACTTCCAGAACTAGAAAATGATTTATGTAGTATTCAGCACTTTCCACAGTAGGGAAAGGCTAGATAAATAAGGATGGGAAGCAGAGAAAAAGTTCCAGTGATGCTGCAGTTTTGAGATTATCCCAAGGTGTTCAGAGTTGAGTCAGTTTGAGGGCTCAGAACTGAGCTTAAGGGCAGCACAAAATAGAGAGGATGATGTGATTAGTACTTGAAAGTAGTCACCAGGATAGAGAAGCAGCAAAGTATTGTGCCAGAAAATTCAAGAGAGCAAAATGTTTCCTTGTAGATGGAGTGGTCAGTTGCCTCAAAAGCTCAGACAGTAAAGAATCCACCTGCAGTGCATGAGATCCAGGTTCGATCTCTGAGTCTGGAAGATCCCCTGGAGAAGAGAATGGCAACCCACTACAGTATTCTTGCCTGGAGAATTCCAAGGCGGGAGCCTGGCAGACTACAGTCCACAGGGTTTCAGAGACAGACACGAATGAGCAACAAACACTAAAGATGAAAGCCTGTGTTTAATAAATACAATTCGTTAGTGTAATTTAAAAAAAAAAACTTATTTCACTGTTTGACTTAATTATAAAATACCTCATTAGATACTATAGTAAAGTGTCTTGCTTAGAAATTCTGCAGAAAAAGAAACATAAAGGCTTGATCAGATATTAATCTAAGAAGCTTCCCTTATGTATAATAGTGCAGTTACATGATAACCACGTTGAGGCAAATTAATTTTCTAACCAAATTTCAGAGATTAAAAGAGAAAACAAATTGTTATATAATAGTATAATATCTTTGTCAAATAATTTCATTAAGAAAAATCATATCATAGGGAAGGAAAATCATAGCTTATTCCCTTGTTCCCTTGCTATGCAGGACAAAAGAGAAATGGAAATGATATGAGATTTTCAAGCTCTGTTATTATGTGAGATATAAGATAGAAATGAGGATTGCATATGGGTATTAAAAGACACACTCACAACTGCTGAAGATTTAGCTTCAAAGAAAGGGAACTTATCTATAATTTCAGATCAAGAATAGGTTTTTAATTATATTTTATGCATTTGTTCTATGAATTTTAAATGCACTAATAGAGTTCTTGATAGTCTACTGAAAAATCTGGCATTTTTTGAAGATGTCCATTGAAACTCTCCCTTGATTAGTATCATGTAACCACAAGACTGTGAATCAAACCATAAATCTTCAGCATGTTTAATTTAAAACAAAATTTGTTCTTGGTAAAGAATAGAAAGTGCAACTTTCATTTCTATATAGTGTTGTGCATAATTTATAACAACCTTAAGGCAGTTACAGCACCTGAAATTAAATAGGAAATAAAATTACTCCCTGAGGTTGAAGCTAGACATGCATTTAAAAATGAGTACACAAATAGTTTATACTATTATTGTGTATATTACTCAGGAGCTGTGACCTCATTGCAAATCATCTACTATATTTCTCAGACAATATATTACTTTAATCTCTTTGAGTGTAATGCTTCTACTATATCTTTTTGTTACTCTTAGATATTTTGCATGGAAAATATGACAAGTTGCTATTATAGCACATATCTTGGTTCCGTGTAATGTGGCTGAAGTAGTAGATCTATTGGGAATGTTATAAAATATCATTACTACAAATTTTTAGTCAATAAAGAACATGTGGTGAAGACGTTTTTGTTGTTTTGTGGTAATGTTGGTGGGTTCCATAATTTAACAAATATCAAAAATGTCTAATATATGCCAGGTACCCATCTAGGTTAAAGGCATCTATTAATATTTAGTAAGCAAAATAGACAGATAGACTCACCTTTATTGAAATTATTGACCTATATATGTTAACTTAAGAAAAATATTTGAATAAAAAATAAAATCAAGAAAATAGGTGGAATAAACCTTTCAGTGTCTGATTCATCTTTTCCTGTCTGTGTACACAATCCAATATAGACATCCCATGGATGAATACTATACATATTAAGGTCTACTTTAAGTGCCGACAGGAAAACAAATCTAGATCTTACAGCTTATTGTATAGGTTTATTATGTGCCAAAACCTGTGCTGAGAGAAATGTTGATGAACATGACCACTTGTGCATGTATTTTACAGGCTGAAAAGGGTAAACCTGACAATCCTTTCACACACACACGTTAGTTTGATGGAGCAAAGATACGTGGTAACTGAAAGATATAAGGAGTTGGGGAACTCTGTGTGTGTGTGTGTTTAGTCACTCAGTTGTGTCCAACTTTCTGTGACCCTTTGGACTATAGGCTAAGTTCCTCTGTCCATGGAATTCTCCAGACCAGAACCTCCAGTGAATCTTCCCGACCCAGGGATCCAACCTGCATGTCCTGTGTCTCCTGAATTGCAGGCAGATTTTTACCTGCTGAGCTACAGGGGAAGCACTAGTAACTTAAAAGTCTTGAGTACAACTCTTCCATGTGTCCCAACTTTACCTCTGTTCTGATTCAAATATAACCTTTTTTGAACCCTCCTCTCCATATTCTGCTCTCTCTATATTGCTTTGTGCTTTATTTTGTCTCAGGCAAGTCCCCATTGCTTTTATCCTTCTAAAAAAATTTCTATTGTTCCCTCTGGAACTGGGCTGAACAGTGAAACAAAAACTGCTGCATCCCCAAGCCCTTCAAATATATTTCCTCTGATTCCTAACATTCTTAAGGAAATATGCTTATTGTCCTAAACTCCACCAATGTCAGGTATGGCAGATGGGATCTCGAATCATGCTATTAGATCATTCAGAGTCTAAAACCTATTTATCTAGGTTGCCTGGCTATACTACCAGCTTCTCAATTCCTTTTCTAATTCACTGGAGACAAGAAGACATTAGTTGCATTACTCTGCAGCTTTTGAAGTGTCTGAGAAACGTCTGTGACACGCTGAAAGCTTAAAAATCTTAATTCTTTGACTTAATCATTCTTAATAACATTCAGACATTTATAATGAATGGAAACTGTGGTCCTCAGTCTGCAGCTTCCACTTGCTTCTCTTTGTGAGTTTGCTATACCATCATTCACCCTGCTGTCTAAGCAGATACCTGGTGCCTCTTTGATACTTCTCTTTCATCTTCTCACATTCAATAATACAGTTCCTAAATATATTTTAAATCTAAGCATTTATTTCCATTTATTCATTGTTCCTACACTAGACCATGCCACTGTCATCACTAGTTTTGGTAAGGCTACTATTAAAAATACTAAAGAAAGGAAATTGATTAGTTAGTAATATTAGTTACCAGTCCTTCTATTGTGTTGAAAATGTTGGGCTTTATGTGATTTTTTTTTTTTCCAAAAGTTAGTCTTTGGGGGTATTATCATGGTTTTCTGTCTTCCAGGAAAGCACCATATATAACTTGATAGTAATTACTTTCACCTGCAGAGGTTACCAAAATATTTTCAAAGTGTTTTTCCAAGTTGCTTAAACAGAGATGAGCAATTATGAAACCTTTAGCATTTGTATTCTCCAACATAATAAAATATAATTTTTTCTTTTTGCTCAAGAAGCATATTGTTTATTGTCTTTCACAAAGCTATTCCTATTTAACTGAACAATAACTTGAAGTATATGCCAGACAATCCCAAGATTCAATTTTATGCTATCAGGAATGTAAAAATGTTGGTATCTGTATCAAATCATTCTAGATGTTCAGATCAAAGTCAACCTAAAAATTATGAGCTACAAATTATGTTAAGACTTTTACCTAGATAAGTCTGTGACTATATAGCATTCACGAATTTGCAAAGTGTGGGTTACAATTGAGGAGGTGGCCACTCAAATTTTAAAATATGATAGAGATCTCAGCCTTAATTGCTCCACATGTGGCTGTTTTGCTTTTGGCACCGAGTACAATGCACCTTTTTGCAGGCTCTGTTACTGCTTCAAGAAGAGTGATAGTAACTGCTTTTCTATCTCTGTTATATTACAAAGCCCCAAAAATGTCATCATATATAGGTATTTTGCCAATAACTCTTTCTTCTTTCTCTCCAAGCACAGAATTTGTCATTAAATTGCTATCGGTTTTGCAAACTTCTTGGCATAATAAGACCATTTTTTCCCTAAGAGTAGTGATTTCCTGTGGTTTTGAGCTCTTCCTCTTAAAAAAAATCCATCAATTTGTGTTGTTAAGCATCATTGTGTCCTTGTGCTTCTAGGGGAAAAAAGCTCAACATATATAAGAGATTACTATATTTTGTTAAAAATGATGAAAAACCTTAATTTGTTGGTTTCACATTACAGTTTGACTAAGTTTTATTAAAAAAAAAAATTAACTGTATCCTGGAGCCAAACAGATAGTCCCAATTTTTATTTTTTTTTAATTTTATTTTTTATTTTTTGTAATTAATTTATTTTTTATTGAAGGCAAATTATTTTACAATATTATATTGGTTGGTTTTGCCATACAAAAAAGCCAATTTGCAGATATTTCTCATCATATTTAGTCAAATTTCATTTTTCACTACATGTGCAAAACCACTTACTTGACCTGAAATACTGTACTATGTTATTAACGCCAAAATATGTCTCAGGAGTAAAAATTATTGCCCAAGATCACAGAGCCAGAATATGACAGAGGATGGAATGAAACCCAGGTCCCTGAATAGTGTCATTGTTTTTCCCTCAGTTCTGCTGTCCAGCATCCTAAAGGATTAAAGAGTTCTCTTAAATCTCATCATAAATATTGCATGGATAATAAATTCAAAAACTTGACAGAAGATTTTATTTTATTTTTTAATTTTTATTGGAGGCTAATTATTTTACAATATTATATTGGTTGGTTTTGCCATACATTGACATGAATCTAAGATTTTAGATATAATCTATAGTACTTATACTCAAAAGGATCAAAGCTATTGAAAATTTAGCTTGTTTGCAGTGATAGATATATTAAAATATCATTTTTAGCACTAAGAAAATCTTTTAAGGTGATATGTTACAGAAGTGCTGCAATTTTAGATTTTACATTTTTACTCAGGACATAATCTTTACTGTCAACTGTTATGTAACAGTCTCTAAAATTATTTTTTTTTAATTTTAAGACAGTATTCTTTGACTCAAACAATATTATGAAATTATTGTTAACATGTTATTTAATATTTTTTTCTCCCCATATAAATATAAATTGTAAAATCTTTGATAGGAAAACGGGACTACTTTTACACACTTCCATGTTATCTTCCTCTCCTGAGTGAGAAGTTTACAGATACAGTTCATTTTCAACCTTTTAGGAAGTTGGTGATCTCTTGAAAAAGGTAGTTCTTTAGAACAAGCAAATCATTGTTACTCTATTTTACAGATTGAATAATATTTTGTATAATTTCCACTTTGATTATTCAATGATCTTTTCAATAAATAGTCAAGTATATAAACATTAGTTTATCTTAGACAATACATATCAAAGAAATTAGGTTTCTAGAGTACACTTAAATGTGGTAAAATATTTTAAGATTTATTTGATTTTTTAATTTTTATTAAGAATTGAATATTCTTAGGTATTTCCCCTTGTGAAATAAAGTTTTTGAAAAATACAGATAGATACCAACTCTCATATCACTCTCTATACCTCTTTTGTGAAACAAAATTTTCAATAAATGTTCAATATATATGTTCTACAGAATGAATACATATACCGCACCATATATATTTATGTATATCTCTCTTCTACCTGGCCTGTTAATGAAATCCTTAACTTTTCTCTTGCATCCAAATGATCATAGAGTTCTTCACACATATTAGATATTTGGAAACTTAAGAATGAGTATATGTGAATAGAAATGTTGTAAGATATGTTCTCATTACCCATCACTTCACATTCATATTTTATTATTTAATAACCAATTTCATATTCAAGGAGACTGAAAGATATGTTTCATACTAGACTTCTTATTTAAATTAGATTGCAATTTAGACAATTTAAACATTTTACAGGAAAAAAGATATGTATAAGTCACATTAGTAAGAGAAAAATCATTCATTACTGGATGAATATGATTTTTCTTCCCTCAATTTTTTTTTCTTTGTTTGTACTAATTAGTCACTGTTTCTAAAACTGGTACTGAATTAGATGTAGAATGAAGCTAATAAAATTTGTTAACAAAAATATTCTAAATATTCTCTAACCCAACTATCAAGTTTAAAAGAGAAAATTAACCCAGTTTATGAACACAGTAAAATAGTCATGACACCAACCACATACTTGTACACATTTCTGAGACATTGTTCTAGTATGGTATTGGCCTGACAAGTTCATAACATTACATTTTATCTATTGACTACAATTTTTCATGTAAAATTATATTTTGGGGTTGCACTTTCTTTCATTTCTACATAAAATTCTACTTTTCTATTGCTTCTTTAGCTTTTCTTTTATTAATATATAGTTTAACTTATATGTGAATTTTTTCTCTAGTAAGTATTGCAATGCCTATTTTATTTATACAACTTTGTATGATACTTTCAGACTAATAAAAATTTAATAGGAAAATGCACTTGAAATTTCCAGAACAGATAACATTTTTAACACCACTATTGAAATCTTTGACATATAAAAATAGTGCATATTTAAGGTGTACAACTTGATATCTTGATTTATGCATACATTGTGAAAAGATCACCATAGTTGAGCTAAATAACTTATCCATTAATTCCACATAGTTATCATTGCATGTGTGTGTGTTAAGCAGATTTATTTTAAAATGTATCCTTTTAGCAAATTTCATATATGAAATGTGGCTTTAAGTAACACATACAAAATATCCAATTTTTTATAACTTAATTGTGTCTTACTTACTCTGTCTAAATTTTATACATTTTGTTTTTTTTGTGATTTCTGGATTTTTAATTTAGATTTTGCTGTATGAATTATGCTTTCTGTAATTTAGCCTTAGATATTTTGATCATTAGGTAAATTGTTTTTAATGTTTCTAGTTTTACTTAAGATCTAAAAAATTCCTATAGCTATTGCTGTGAAATGACCTAAACCAGTTTGATCATGCACAATTCTTAGGTTCTTTTCAATAGATAAAATTATCTACCAAAAAGTTTAAGCATGGGTAATCTTACCAGCAGAAATTTTTCCTCACACACAGGCATTTATTAAGTATTTCTTTGCATGTGACAGAAAGTAAAGAAGAATGAAAGGACCTCTTGATCAAAGTGAAAGAGGAGAGTGAAAAAGTTGGCTTAAAGCTCAACATTCAGAAAACTAAGATCAAGACATCCGGTCGCATCACCTCATGGCAAATAGATGGGGAAACAGTGGCTGACTTTCTTTTTCTGGGTCCAAGATCACTGCAGATGGTGATTGCAGCCATGAAATTAAAAGACGCTTACTCCTTCGAAAGAAAGTTATGACCAACCTAGTTCAGTTCAGTTCATTTCAGTCCCTCAGCCATGTCTGACTCTTTGCGACCCCATGAACCACACCATGGCAGGCCTCCCTGTCCATCACCAACTCCTGGAGTCCACCCAAACCCATGTCATCCAACCGTCTCATCCTCTGATGTCACCTTCTCCTCCTGCCCTCAGTCTTTCCCAGCATCCAGGTCTTTTCAAATGAGTCAGCTCTTCACATCAGGTGGCTCCCCAGTTAGGACTTGCTTTAACTTGGATTATAAAAAGCTTAGACATTACTTTGCCAACAAAGGTCCGTCTAGTCAAGGCTATGGTTTTTCCAGTGGTCATGTATGGCTGTGAGAGTTGGACTGTGAAGAAAGCTGAGCGCCAAAGAATTGATGCTTTTGAACTGTGGTGTTGGAGAAGACTCTTGAGAGTCCCTTGGACTGCAAGGAGATCCAATCAGTCCATCCTAACGGAGATCAATCCTGGGTGTTCATTGGAAGGATTGATGCTAAAGCTGAAACTCCAATACTTTGGCCACCTTGCGTGAAGAGTTGACTCATTGGAAAAGACTCTGATGCTGGGAAGGATTTGGGGCAGGAGGAGAAGGGGGCGACAGAGGATGAGGTGGCTGGATGGCATCACTGACTCGTTGCATATGAGTTTGGGTGAACTCTGGGAGTTGTTGACGGACAGGGAGGCCTGGTGTGCTGTGATTCATGGGGTCGCAAAGAGTCGGACACGACTGAGTGACTGAATTGAACTGAACTGAACTAAACTTGGAGTAGGCATCATGCAGCTGGAGACCTGTGCAAGGAGTTGGGTGATTCCTAAAGCAGAGGTTGCATCGTTGGCTGGGTTCTCATACCCTATTTGGCGTGGAGTGTTGTTCTACAGTATTTTATCTAACTAACAAATCTTGAATGCTTCTGATTTCAACAGTGAACATAGAATTCCAAATTTGATTACTGCTAATTGCACTAATGATAGATCATTTCTGATATTAATCATTCTATTGGGCTATTTAATAGCAAAGCCTCTGGTTGATAGCTCAGACCCTTGTGGTGTGCTTAATATTTAACTGTAACATTATATTATCTATTCTGAAATAGTTTAAATCAGATAAATATAGCCTAACAGCTGTAATTGTCTTTTAAAAATTGGAAGTAAATTTGTAGAATAAATAATCAGAAAAGTAAGTCTTCTAAGACTTCTTTTGTGCTTATCCTCCTTGTGTTTTTTGTTTATGTCTGTTTCCCTAGCCTTGATGGGAAGCAGTATATCTAGCCTCTGTATTTAGACACCAATCACTTATGTGCAGTGTTCCTAGCCCTTTCATTGTCACTCCTGTGATACCATCTTCCCACCTTTAAGTCACAGCTAGAAGTTCGTTTGTGCAGAGTCCCTAGCTGACATTTTAGTGCCTAGCAAATATTTTCCTAGTGATTCTACAGAACTGAGCTAGATGTTTTAAATTAATTTTCTTTTATGATATTAATTTTCCTGCTGCCAGTTCCTGTCATACTTATTTTTCTTATTTGTGAAGTAACTGGAATGTGAATAAAGTTTGTCTTTTATTTGTGCTAGTTTATATGTGATATTTAAACAACCGAAACTACGTTTATAATAGGGAAATGGTTAAATAATCACTCCATAGACTTTTTTTCTCTTAATTCATTGATGCCATAACTTCTATTTCCTGTCTGATCCTCATTACCTCTAATATTTTCTTCCTTTTGCATTTTTCCATTGAATTCTTATTTTCTTTCAGCTTACTTTGTTCAGGTTCTTTTTATTGCCTTACTCAAATGTCTAATCCTTGTTTATTTGCTCATATTTAAGACAAAGAACAAAAAGCCTGTTGGAAGTTCTGTTAGAAATCTTACCATCTGCTGTCTCCACTTAACTAGTGTGTTTCATAGAATTGTTGATCTAAGTATGCTTGGGTATTTTCCATAGGAGTTATAATATTCCCCTGAAAATAATTTTGCAATTTTTCTCTAAATAGTATATAATTTGATTAACTGATTATTATTTGATTAATGGTAGAGGAGAAAGTCTAGTTGTCTCACCATGCTTTACTTGATAGTAAGCTTTGAAAAGCATTATAAATTATATCTGTTTAAATTTATGCAGTATCTCTCAGTGCAATAGTTCAGATTATCTACCTTACTATAGCAGCAGTATAGTATATTATCTGTTAAAATATTGAAATTGATACAATTTGATTATTTAATAATATACCAATTTCAGCAAGATTTAATAAGTCAATATAAATCATTTATTGCACAGTAATGAATGAGAATTTTGATGTCCAGATAACACAATTTTGGCACCAGGAATGTAGATCTATCTTCATATTAAACTGTTACTCTTAGTGGGGAGGTCCTTAAAATATTGTGCATGTTGTAGGTCTCAAGAAAAAAGTCTGATTTTGAAATAATTCATGTTTATTATTCACAACAATTTCTTTTTTTCCATTTAGATAGAAAATCATTTTTCTATATATTTCAAGACTATCTAGGTAATTATACCAATTATTTATCTAGAAAGGAATACAAATTCCTTTGTAATTGATTTCTTTCCACTTTATTCATTAACTGAGTCCATAATTATACATTAATTTTATGCTTAATATATGCAGGACATTTTGCTTCTTGCTAGGCTTTCAAAAAATGCAATATGATCTAAATACTTGAGGTACAATAATTAAATACCAATTGCATGATCACAAATAAAACCTCATAGAAGAATATCTGTAGAAAAAAAAAGCACATTATTAAAAATTCTTTTCTATTCTTTAAAACCATAGTTGACATCTCAAAGCCCCACTGCCACTAAAGTATCATATCTTTCTCTATCATAGGTGTTTTTTGATTAAGTACATAACACAGTAAGCTGAATTGAAATTTTAAAGCCACAATATTAACCTTCATCAAGGGAATTATTTATGATGAGATTACTTGCTATATTTCTCTGTTTTTAAAATAGAAAATACCTGGTAATTTCAGGAACAGAAGAATAAAAATCACAGAGGAGCTAAATCAACAAATAAGTTTGATCCACATTATTATATGTTCAAATATCTCATATTAGTGAGGTTTTCATGAGACAAAAGTAAGGGTGACTGTATTTCAAGTTCATTTTTTCCATAAAATAAAAGTAAATGCTATGAGAGGAAATATATTAATAAATTTAACAATTCAGTTAGAAATGTTAACAAAGCACAAGGGGATTATGTAACCTTGAAGCTCCAGGCATTTGCCAAATTTTGATGTAGATACTGAATTTCCCACCTAACGCTTGCTGAAAAAATCAACTCAATGACATATTAATGTCAACAAGCTTTCAATATGACTCCAGTAGACAGCTGAATTATAGTGATCTGAGATATAAGGAAAAATGTCAATTTTCTAGGAAATTTTGAGAAACAATTAATTAATTGAAAATAGTCTTCTGTGGTCTTGAACTATCAGTTGAAGCATGACAATCAGGAAAGTGAGAGTATTTATTAAAAGAACAAAGAAGAGTGTGTGTAAAGACAATGATGTTTCAATGCTTCAAACGAGTGTTGAATATTCCCTTTGAGCAAATACTCAAAGTTTTCTGGCTGAAACTTCAGGTCTGCAAAGAGGAGCAGTTGTAAGCACAATTAGAGAGGTGGGTGTATTCTGAAGACTTTTAAATATAAAGCTCAAGAGATCTGTATTCAATAGGCACTCTGCAGCTGTGTGGACTACAACATGATCTGCGTGTATTTTGCAGAAAATAACTCATTTTGCATAAAATTGTGTTAGAGATGATGAACAAGAATAGAGATATGAGCTTCAAGGAATCCAGGCTCTAAATTAGGATTGGGAAAAAGATAATGAAACACTGATAGAGGAGGTAACATTGGGAATTGGAAAGGAAATGGCAATTTTGGAAGTATTTCTAAGCTATAAGGTAGTGATTGAATGCTAAGATGCTGTAGCTATCAATTAGGCATGAGTCCTACTTTATTTTATTGAAATTTGCTGGGGCTATCTCCTGGGAAATATCATAGATAAGTAAAGAATGCATTACAATTATTTCTTTATTCTCTTCTGATATTTGTTCATCATTGGCTCATTTTTTCTCTATCACACTGGTAGAGGTCTTTTTCAGACTTCTTGGATTAGGGAAAGCCATTAGAAAGTCGTTAAATTCTCTAGACTAGAGATGCTACTTTATAAAATATGAGCATTCAGCAAACAGGGAAATTATTAAAAATATCTTTGCAAAGATTTTATTGAAGTAACTTCCATATTTTATCATCCTTCAGAATCAATTTCCTTCCCAATTGAATTTCTTATAAGGGAATTTAGAGGGTTACTTCTAAAGAGACCTTGGGGAAAATAGAAAGTGAAAAAGTATCAAAGTGATTATTTTTAGCAAAATAATAAAAAGGAATTACACTGAACATAACTTTGTAAAGAATGTCTCAACTATCTCTCTAAATTATGTTGATGCTTTGTAGCTGGTCTGTTTCTATTTGTCTCTTTTGTACCAGCAGGGAGCAAAAATAATGACTCATTCTATTGAAATCATATGCAAGTGAAAAGTTTACAAGAATCTAAACTTTTGAGCTAAAGTCACATTCTTCTGATATTTAAAGCTTGGTGGTTTGGTGGTTTAGTCATGCTCGACTCTTGTGACCCCATGGACTGTAACCTACCAGGCTCCTCTGTCCATGGGGTTTTCCAGGCAAGAATACTGGAGTGGTTTCCATTAAGCTAAATATACAAATTAAAGGGCACTTTTGTTACTTTAAAATTGAAGTGAAAGTGAAAGTCACTCAGTTGTGTTCGACTCTCTGTGATCCCATGGACTATACAGTCCATGGAATTCTCAAGGCCAGAATACAAGAGTGGGTAGCCTTTCCCTTCTCCAGGGTAACTTCTTTCTAAAATTGAAAGAGAAAACCATTAATGACAGTCTGTTTAACTTCTGGTTGATGCTGTATTTGAAATATAATAAAATATATTTGTCTCAGTCTTGAATCTCTACTGTAAAATACAATAAATATTTTACATACTCAGTACTGTATTTTACTGTTTTTCTTATCAGCCCTTTTGAGACACTATGTTTTTGAATCAGAGTTACCACAATGTCTTAATTGATAATGCATACAAAGTCCCAAATTACTCAACTTTTCTGGCTAACTACTTGCAATATAACTGTTAGGTACTATGTAAATATTTCCTTATAAGATCTGGAGTTACCTTATAGGGTGATCTGTGATTGAAAGACTCATTTTAGTATATTTTGACTCTTGGAAAATGGATGTTGTTAGCAAGGTATTATCATTCTACTTAATTCTTATAAGGATAACTATTGATTGTCTTATCTAGAGGATGAAATGTATGGTTTCATCTGTCTGGGGAGAGAGTAGACATGAAAATGGATAGGGTGAAGCCTGCAAGCTGTATGAGACTAACTCATTGTCTTTTTACCTAGATGGCATTAATGTGTATATACAGAATGAGATTCTCAGTAGCTAGGAGAAGTTGATTCATAGCTTATGAAAGCAGTTCCACTAACAGGAACTAAAGAACCAAGATGTTTTACAGGTGAAAGTATTAGACTTTTGTGACAATATTGGAGACTTCTTGGGTTAGTCTGAATAGGACAGGTTACAAGGAGCCTAAGAGCAGAAATTTCAAGGTTTCAAACAGGACAGATATTATTCATCACATTGATACTAACACTTCTACACTACTTTGATTTTAGTATTTTGTTATTTTATACATTCAAGCCAGCTTAGCTTCACACATAAAATATACTAGTTAGGGTAATTGATGCTGTCTTCTGTAACAACTCTAAAATCTCATTATATTAATACAGTAAAAAGCTCATTTGCAAATTTCAATGCAGTTATTCCTGGTTAAGATGACCCTCTTCCAGGGAGTGACCATGCAATCTAAAATCTTGCCATTTGGAGATACTGCCCCTCTATATGTGACCTTCAGGGTCCCCAAGAAAGGGAAGTGAAAGATCACGCTTAAGAGACTTCTTTTTATCATACAGTATCAGATACAGAGAAGGCATACATAATTATATGTTGTATTCCTCCTATAATATACTAGTTGCAATTATTTTTGTGCCCTATCTAAATGCAAGGAGGCAGGGTAATATTGTCTTCTATGTTTAGCAGGAAAATGAGATGGTCTTTCAAACAAATATTGTCCCGCTGGCAACAAGGGACTTGTGTCCAGGTTGCAGATGGTAAGAGGTAAAACTAACACCTGAGAGTTAGCACCCCTGTGGCAAATATGTAGTAAAGTGGACACAAGTCTAAAGAGAATGTAAAGAAACAAAACTAGAGATTTTTTAGTTTTTCTGCTCTAAACTTTGAGCATTCATTTAAGGACAGTTTTACATAAAAGTCTAACCTTTTGTTTGTTTATTTCTTGCTTTTTTTGGGAGGCTTTGTAGTTCTTGAATCACTTTATCTTCCAAGGGAATAATAATTTCTTAATAAAATTAAAGGGCATGCTTACAAAGTAAGTTTTTCCATGAAGTGTTATTATACATGAAAATGTTTTACAATGGAAACATTTATATTTGATTCACAATATTTATATCAAATTTTGGGGGTTAGGTTTATTTTTCAAATAATATTTTCAATGGCTTGCATAATCTTTTTTATTTGTCGGCTGTGCTATTCACTTTTTAAGATTAATGTATTTAAAGATGTCCAAGTTATATCACTTAATATCATTTTGATTATCTTTTAGATTTAAAATATGACATTGTGTTAATTAAAGTACCAGAAAAGTTAAAGGAACTTTAATGATTCCATAGGGATATCTATGTTCAATAATTTTTAATAGAAGATCACATGTGTTCTCAGAGCAAACCACAGATAACATATTTTTAAATTTAAACACAGAAGAAACAATGTAATCAACATAATCGTGAACTTTAAATTAGACTAATTTTTCATTTTAGAAATAGTTCATAATTTTTATCATGAAAGATTTAATTGCTTGTAGTCTGTAATATTAAAGTAAACTTTAAGTGCTTATGAGTCATTGCTGATCTCTTTGGGATATTTGGTACAATGATTTTTGTAGATTTGGGTCATTTTTCTGATGACTTTTACTACTCATATTGGTAATTGTGATGGCAATTTTATGTGTTAACCAGACAGACACAGGGTGTCCATCATTCTGGGTGTAACAACGAGTTTCTGGATGAACTCTGGATGAAAGTTATTGAAGTTTTAATAAGTATACTGAGTAAAGCAGATTGTTCTCCCTAAAATGGATAAGTTTCATCCATTCACTTGAAGACCTGAATGAAACAAAAGGGCTAAGAAAAAGGGTATTTCACATGGCTGACAAAATTCTTTACCTCTGAGCCCACCTTACTGGTTGCTTTTAAGGTACCTGGTGAAACAAAAGAATGAACTCAGGGTTGGAATTGCCAGCTCAGGTGCCAGTAAATGACCTGAAGACTCCTATATGTGTCCTGAAGGAAACCCTTATCTCCTGTAACCACAGGGTGAGATGACTGAAGACCAAATGAAGAATCTCATCCTGTGACTGGGGTTAAACTTTCAGCATAAATTGGACTCCTAGTCTCACAGGATATTACTGTTAAAGTGAGTAACACCTCATTCCTGAAGGGATTGCAGACATTAGTGCTACCTTCAAGGATTCAGAGGTAGCAATTCCCATTATATCTACATTCTGCAAACTTATTTGACCTGTGCAGAAGATAACTGGATATTGGAGAATGACACTGGATAACTGAAGTTTAACCAGGTGGTGATTTCAATTGCAGATGTTATTTCATTGGCTTAGCAAATTTACACATTTCCTGGCACCTGGTATTCAACTCTTGATTTGACCAGTAACTTTTTATCCATCCTACTACATAAGACCAACCCAAAATCAATTTGCTTTCGTCTGGCAAGACCAACACTACACCTTCACTGACCTACCTCAGGAGTATATCAATTCTCCAGGTTGATGTTGTAATTTAGTTCGCAGGGAACTTGATCTCCCTTCACTCCCATAGACTGTCACACTGGTCCATTACACTGATGACGTTATGCTTACTGGACCTAGTGAGTGAGAAAAGCAAGTACTTTGATTTATTGTTCAGATATTTGCATGCCAGAAGATGGAAAATAAATCTGACAAATTCAGGAACTTTTTACCTTAGAGAAATTTCTAAGGGCTCAGTGGATGAAAGGGGAGCATATGGGGATAGCTCTTCTAAGGTAAAGGCTAAGCTGTTGCATCTGGCCCCTTCTATAATCAAAAAAGAGGTACAATGCCTAGTGGGCATCTTCAGATTTGGGAGGCAATATATTCCTTACCTGGTTGTGCACTCCATTTCACTGCTGAGTGACCTCAGAAGCTGCTAGATTTGATTGGATCCCAGAAAAGAGAAAGCTCTGCTACAGGGCCAGGCTGGTGTACAAGCTGCTCTGTCCTTGGGTCACATGATGCTCCAGATCCAACGTTATTCAAAGTGTCAGTGGCAGATAGAGATACTGCTTGAAGCCTTTGGCAGGTTTTAGATGTGAACCACAGAGCAGGCATTTAGATTTTGTAGCAAAGCCCTGCCATCCTCTGTAGATAAATACTCTTTTGAAAAACAGCTGTTGGCCTAATATTGGAACTTAGTAGTAAGAAACTGAATTCTTGACCACTGATGATCAAATTATTATGTGAACTGAGCATCTCATCATGAATTGAGTGTTAACTGACCCACCAAACCAGTTTGGCATGCATAGCAACACTCCATCATCAAATGTAAGCAGTTTATACTTGACCAGGCCTGACCAGGCCCTGAAGGCACAAGTAAGTTACATGAAGAAGTGGTTCAAATGCATTTCTGATTCACATTTCTGATTCGCCTCCTTCCCTCACCCAGCCTGCATCTATGGCCTCACCATGGAAATTCCCCACAATCAATTAATAAAGGAAGAGAAGACTCAAATCTGACTTCCAGATGGTTCTGCAGGATATACTGGCACTACAGGATAGTGGACAGTGATAGCTCCACAGCCCCTTTCTGGGACACTCCTGTAAAACTCTGGTGAACAGAAATCCTCCAAGTAGGCAGGATTATAAGCAGCACACCTTGATGTCCACTTTGCTTACAAGGAGAAATTGCCAGACATGTATTTATATGCCCATTTAGAGCTGGGGCAAATGGTTTGGTTGGATAGGTAATGACCTGAAAGGAACATAATTGAAAAATATGATGACAAGGTAATTTGGAGAAGAGATGTATGGATGGTCTAAATGGACCAAAAAATACTGATATTTCTGTTCTACTCACCAAAGTGTCAACTTTAATGACCAAATGAATAGGGTGACATCTTCTGTAATTACCAGACACCCTCTTTCTCCAGTCACTCCTGTCATCAGCCAATGGGCCTATGAACAAAGTGGCCCTGGTAGCATAGATGGAAATTATGCATGGTCTCAACAACATGGACTTCCATGCACTACAACCTGCCTGTGAATATTGTTTAGTGCTCAATCTACCAGCTGCAGATAGAAACACTGAGTTCCAAGTAGCATCTCTCACCAGGGTTATGAACTGACTGTTTATTAAAGATTAATTATGTTGGACCAAGTCCATCATGGAAAGAAAGGGTAGCAGTTTGTCCTTACAAGAACAGATGCTTGTTCTGAATAAGAAGTTGTCCTGTATAGTGCTTCTGCCAAAACCACCATCCATTGATTAACTGGAAGTTGTATCAACTTTTATGAATTTACACATAGCACTGCTTCTGATGAGAGAATTCATTTTGTAGCAAAAGAAGTTCAGCAAGAGGCTCATGTTCATGTAATTCACTTCTGATAACATTTTCCACCAACTTGAAGCAACTGTTTGATAGAAGAGTGGACTGGCTTTTTGAATATTCAATTACACTGTGACTTGGTAGCAATACCTTATAGAGCTGGGACAGGGTTCTTCAGAAATCCATGTATGATCTGAGTCAGTGCCCTATAGATAGGATTCATGGATCCAGGAAGAAGGGATGGGAATGGAAGTGGCACCACTCACTATCACCCCTAATAATCCAGTGGCAAAAATTTTGTTTCCTGTTCCCACAAGCTTATGCTCTGCTAGCCTAGAGGTCTTAGTTCTAAATGCAGAAGTGTCTCTAAAGGGAGACACAACAATGATCACATTGAACCAAAAGCTAATGTTTCTGTCCAATAACTCTAAGTTCCTTATGCCTCTGAATCAATGAGCAAAGAAGGTCTAAGTTACTGTACTGGCTGGGGTGATTGATCCTTGTTACTAAGGGGAAATCTGACCGCTACTTCACGAGGAAGGTAATAAAGAGTACATCTGGAAAACAGATTTCTTACAGTGTCTCTTAGCATTGCCATGATTAAAGTCACTAGAAATTACAACCCCAAACATGCAAGACTGCAAATCATCTAAGCCCTTCAGCAATGAACATTTTGGTTTCTCAGGTAAAAGAACCACAACCAGCAGAGGTGCTTGCTGGGTCAAAGGAATAAAGAATGGGTATAGAAGAAGGCAGTTATAAATACAAATTGGGATCATATGATCAGTTATAGTGGAGAAAGAAATGGCAACCTACTCCAATATTCTTGCCTAGAGAATCATGTGGACAGAGGAGCCTGGTGGGCTGCTGTCCATAGGGTCGCACAGAGTGAGACACGACTGAAGTGACTTAGCAGCAGCAGATCAGTTATAGAAACTTGGACTGTAAATGTCACAAGTATTTTTTCTGTGTGGTTTTCTTTTAGTGAATATGTTCAGTTCAGTTCAGTCACTCAGTCATGTCTGACTCTGTGTGACCCCATGAATTGCAGCACGCCAGGCCTCCCTGTCCATCACCAACTCCTGGAGTTTACCCAAACTCATGTCCATTGAGTCGTTGATGCTATCCAGCCATCTCATCCTTTGTCCTCCCCTTCTCCTCCTATCCCCAATCCTTCCCAGCATCAGGGTCTTTTCCAATGAGTCGACTCTTTGCATGAGGTGGACAAAGTATTGGAGTTTCATCTGTATCATCAGTCCTCCCAAAGAACACCCAGGACTGTCTCCTTTCGAATGGACTGGTTGGATCGCCTTGCAGTCCAAGAGACTCTCAAGAGTCTTCTCCAGCACCACAGTTCAAAAGCATCAATTCTTCAGCGATCAGCTTTCTTCACAGTCCAACTCTCACATCCATACATGACCACTGGAAAAACCATAGCCTTGACTAGATGGACCTTTGTTGGCAAAGTAATTTCTCTGCTTTTTAATATGCTATCTATGTTGGTCATAACTTTCCTTCCAAGGAATAATGATTATTTGTTTTATTTACTGTAGAATATATGCTGAGTTGTCAGAAATGGCTCACATGAGCACCACAAAATAATTAAGATGCATAAAACCATGTAGAAGAGTAACAATCTCTACCAACCTAAGATGTTACCAATGCCAATCTACCTTTGGCACTTTGAAATACATGTTCTTACAAATTTTGTGAACTAAGAACACTGGACTGGAAGAAGCACAAGCTGGAATCAAGATTGCTGGGAGAAATATCAATAACCTCAGATATGCAGATAACACCACCCTTATGGCAGAAAGAGAAGAGGAACTCAAAGGCCTCTTGATAAAAGTGAAAAAGAGCAGAGTGAAAAGGTTGGCTTGAAGCTCAACATCCAGAAAACGAAGATCATGGCATCTGGTCCCATCACTTCTTGGGAAATAGATGGGGAAACAGTGGAAACAGTGTCAGACTTTATTTTTTTGGGCTCCAAAATCACTGTGAATGCTGATTGCAGCCA
The DNA here is from genome assembly GCF_049115385.1 of Moschus berezovskii. Taxonomy (NCBI): domain Eukaryota; kingdom Metazoa; phylum Chordata; class Mammalia; order Artiodactyla; family Moschidae; genus Moschus; species Moschus berezovskii. Next base: position 127,669,423 of record NC_142460.1, on the reverse strand, counting down.
TGAAATTAAAAAACGCTTACTCCTTGGAAGGAAAGTTATGACCAGCCTAAATAGCATTTTAAAAAGCAGAGACATTACTTTGCCAACCAAGGTCCCTCTAGTCAAGGCTATGGTTTTTCCCGTGGTCATGTATGGATATGAGAGTTGGACTGTGAAGAAAGCTGATGGCCGAAGAATTGATGCTTTTGAACTGTGGTGTTGGAGAAGACTCTTGAGAGTCCCTTGGACTGCAAGGAGATCCAACCAGTCCATTCTAGAGGAGATCAATCCTGAGTGTTCATTGGAAGGACTTATTCTAAAGCTGAAACTCCAATACTTTGGCCACCTCATGCGACGAGTTGACTCACTGGAAAAGACTCTGATGTTGGGAGCGATTGGGGGTAGGAGGAGACGGGGACGACGGAGAATGAGGTGGCTGGATGGCATCACCGACTCGATGGACATGAGTTTGAGTGAACTCCGGGAGATTGTGATGGACAGGGAGGCCTGGCATGCTGTGGTTCATGGGGTTGCTAAGAGTCGGACACGACTGAGCGACTGAACTGAACTGAAGACCAAGATAATGTTATAATAATTAGACTCATGCCCAATGCAGTTTGATAAGAATTTATTATATACAAATCTCTTACAGCATAAGAATCTGTATTAGTTTCTTTTAAAAGAACTCAGCTACTTAGAACCTTTAAAATGATTTTTTGTTTTCATTCTTTCATGTTTTAGGAGGAATTAAAAAAAAAAAGAAAGATGAAATGAGGAGAACACACTACTCCTGTAATACTAAATGATCATTTTGAAAAGAGGTTTACTGATAGATATCTAGAACTCTAGTAAAACTGTATGCTTTATCTCACCAATCTACTGTGATGAAGGAAAAGTATAGTGTTACCATCCATAACTTTGATATTTAAATATTATCAAAAGTAACATAAATATATATTAAAATGTCAAAATAACTTATGTGTACAACAGAAGATTTTATAAATTAAATAGGCACAATTTGTTGAGAATGGAAATTAATCCTGGACCCCTCCAACATATGTTCCAGCAATTTCTCTCCATGTTATCGTCCAAAGGAAAAAAAAAAATTCTTACATGTAATTGAGTGGACATGTCTAAAAATGTTTATTGAAATATTATCTGTGAAACAAGAGAAAGTATACTCAATGAAAGCATAAATTTTTGTCTGTCACACAGCTGTATATCCTATGACAAGGGACACAAGAAAGTCATGAATATTTGTAATATAAACTATATTTAACTATTTGAAAATATTACTATGTTAGGGTTAGTGTTACTGATATTTTTTAACTATGGTAAAAAAATACATATACATGAAATCCAAATAATACATTTTCAAATGTATTAGTACAGTATAAGTTAACTGTGTGTTCATTGTTGTGAAGCAGAGCTCTAGAACTTCTTCATCTTACATGACTGAAACTCATTTTCTCCTTTAAGCCCGTGGCAGCAGGCATTCTATTCTCTGCTTCTATAAGTTTGACTACAGGAGATAGCCTTTGTAAGTGGAGTCATTCAGTATTTATCTTTCTTGCTTATTTCACATAGCATAATAGTTCATTCATGTTGTAGCATATAACAGGATTTCCTCCTTTAAAGCAGAATAATACTCTGTTTTGTATATCTACCACATTTTCCTTATCTTCTCATCTGTAGGTGGATATTTAGGTTATTTTCACTTCTCGGGAATTGTACATAATGCTGGAATGAAAATGAAAGTGCAAATATCTCTTCAAAATCCTTCATTTAAAAAAATAAATACCCAGAAGTTGGATTTCTGAGTCACATAGTACTTCTACTTTTGTTTTTTTTAATTTTTTTAAAGAGCCTCTGATGTTTTCCATAGCAGTTGCACCATTTGACTTTGCCACCAACAGTACACAAGTGTTCCAATTGCTCAATATCCTTGCCAACACATGTTAGTTTCTGTTTTGGGGGAATTTTTTTTTTTATACTGTAGTCCTAAAGGGTGTGAGATATTTTGATTTTGCCTTTGCCTGATGATTAGCGATGTTGAGCAGCTTTTCATGTACCTGTTGATGATTTGTATATCTTCTAGGGAAATATCTATTCAAGCACTCTCATTTTTTAATGAGTTATTTTGTCTTTTGCCATTGAGTTATAGGAGTACATTACATATTTTGGAAATTAAGCTTTAATTAGTGTTATGATTTGCAAATATTTTCTCTCATTCCTAAGATTGCCTTTTCATTCAGTTGATTGTTTGCTATGCAAAAGCTTTTTAGTTTCATGTAGTCCCATATGACTATTTTTTTTTTTTTGGTTTTGTATTTTATTTTATTTTTTTAATTTATTTTTTTTTAATTTTACAATATTATATTGGTTGGTTTTGCCATACATTGACATGAATTCGCCCCAGGTGTACATGAGTTCCCCCTCCTGAACCCCCCTCTCACCTCCCTCCTCCCTTAATCCTCCCTCTGGGTCATCCCTGCACACCAGCCCGGAGTATCCTCTAACATGCATTGACCCTAAACTGCTGATTCGCTTCACACATGACAACATACATGTTTCAATGTCATTCTCTCAAATCATCCCACCCTCACCCTCTCCCACAAAGTCCCAAAGACTGTTCGATACAACTGTGTCTCTTTTGCTGTTTTGCTGCCATATGACTATTGTTACTTTAATTGCTTAAGTTTGGTGACATATCCAGGAAATCATTAATAAGACCAATACGTATTAGGTGGGATTCTCTAGAGAAACAGAACCAATACATTGAATGGGTGTATGGATGAACGGGTAAATGGATGAATAGGTTGATATAGATTTATGAGATATTGACTCATGCAATTATGAAGGCTGAGAAGTTCCACAATTTGCATTCTGTAAGCTGGAGAGTTACAGAAACTCATCATACAGTCTGAGTCCAAGGGTGTGTGACATGGGGAACCAGTGATGTAAGGCTCTGTTCAAGGACAGTTAAAAATGATATAAAATTCTCTAGCATGAAAAAATTCCTCCTCTCTTCTCTCTGCCTTTTGCTCTATACAGTGCTCAACCCACATTGGGTAGTGCAAGCTGCTTTACTGATTTCTCTAATCCAGCTGTTAATCTCATCAGGAAACACCTTCATAGGCCCAAGAAAAAAACATAAGGATAGCCATGGCTACTCCAATTTGATATATAATTAATATTCATACCATGTTATGAAGCTTTTCCTTTTTTTTTTTATGTCTCAGGTCCTAATTTAAGAACGTGATTCATGGGGTCGCGGAGAGTCGCACATGACTGAGACTGAACTGAACTGAACTGAATCCATTTTGAGTTTTTTTGTGTGTGTAAAGTATGAGTTCAATCTCATTCTTTTGTATTTGATGATCTAGTTTTCTAAGCACCATTCTGTGAAGAAATGAACCTTTCTCCCGTGCGCAGTCTTGGTACGTTTCTGGAGGATCATTTAATCATATTCACATGTCTGCTTCTGGCTATTCTTTTCCGTTTATTTTTATATTTATTTTTATTTTGGCTTTGTAATAAGTTTTGGACTCAGGAAGTGTAAAGTCTTGTTTTTTTTGTTTGTTTGTTTCATCTTCTTTTGACTATTCAGGATGTTTTATGGTTCATGTGAATTTTAGGGAAGTTTTATCTATTTTTGCAAAAAAATGACATTGACATCTTCATATAGATTGTTTTTAATTAACCACTTTTTAAAACATAGGTATTTTAAAAATACTTGGTCTTTCAATCCATGAATACAGGTGTCTTTCCATTTATTTGTGTGTTTTTACATTTCTTTCAATGTTTTATAGTTTTCAATGTACAAGTCTCTCACCTCGATTAAGTTAGTTGCTGTTTTTTTTTAATTCCTATTGTAAATAGAATTGTTTTCATAATGTCCTTTGTTGCTAGTGTACAGAAATGTAACTGATTTTTGTATGTTGATTTTGTTAGCACTAGAAGTTTTCTTGTGGAATCTTTCAGTTCAGTTCAGTTCATTTCAGTCGCTCAGTCGCGTCCTACTCTCCGCGACCCCATGAATCACAGCACGCCAGGTTGTAAAATATAAGATAATGTTATTTGAGAACAGAGATAGTTCTACTGCCTTCTTTAAAGATATGAATGTCTTTTCTTCTTTTTCTTGCCTAATTGCTCTAGTACAACTACCACTACTATGTTAAATATGCTAAATAGGCATCCTTGTTTTGTTCCTGATTTACCAGAAAAACTTTTAGTTTTTCACCATGAAGTATAATGTTAGCTATAGGCTTTTCATATATGACCTTTATGATGTAATGTCCTTAATTCCTAGTTTAAGTATTTTGATCATAAATGGATGTTGAATGTTGTCAAATGCTGTTCTGCATTAAGGTGGTTGTATGGATTTTGTTGTTCATTCTTCTGTTTTGCTGTATCACATTCATTGATTTTTTTTTGTATGTTGAACTCTATATCTTAACTTAGATAGTTGTATTGTCCTTTGAATGTGCACTTGAATTCAGTTTGTTAGTATTTGTTGAGAATTGTTGTATCAATATTTATCATAGATATTAGCCTATTTTTGTTGTGGTTGTTTTACTGTAGTTTCTTATTTGGCTTTGGTATCAGGGTAATGCTGGCCACATAACATGAGTTCGGAAGTGTTCCCTTTACCTCAGTTTTTGAGAGTTTGGCATTAATTCTTTAAATGTTTGATAGAATTCTCTAATGAACATATCTGGTCATAGGCATTTCTTTGTTGAAAGGTTGTAAATACTGATTCAATTTTCTCACTAGTTATAAGTCTGTTCAGGTATTCTGTTTCTTCATGAGTCATTCTTTAAAAAATGTATAATTCTATGAAGCTCTTTCTTCTGGATCTTTCAGTTTGTTGGCATAAAATTTTTCATAGTTGTCACTTATGATCCTTTTTATCTCTGTGGCATTAGTTGCATTTTCTCATTTTTTATTTCTGACTTTATTTAAATATTTTACTCTTCATTTAAATATTTTACATCTTCAAATTAGAAGATGCTTCCTCCTTGGAAGGAAAGTTATGATCAACCTAGATAGCATATTAAAAAGCAGAGACATTACTTTGCCAACAAAGGTCCGTCTAGTCAAGGCTATTGTTTTTCCAGTAGTCATGTATGGATGTGAGAGCTGGACTATAATGAAAGCTGAGTGCCGAAGAATTGATGCTTTTGAACTCTGGAGGTGGAGAAGACTCTTGAGAATCCTTTGGACTGCAAGGAAATCCAACCAGTCCATCCTAAAGAAAATCAGTCCTGAATATTCATTGGAAGGACTGATGTTGAAGCTGAAATTCCAATATTTTGGCCACCTCACGCAAAGAGCTGACTCATTTGAAAAGACCCTGATGCTGGGAAAGATTGAGGGCAGTAGGAAAAGGGGACGATAGAGGATGAGATAGTTGGATGGCATCATCGACTCAATGGACATGAGTTTGGGTAAACCCCGGGAGTTGGTGATGGACAGGGAGGCCTGGGATACTGCAGTTCATGGGGTCTCAGAGTTGGACATGGCTGAGCGACTGAACTGATACTGATACTCCTCATTAGTCTGGGTAAAGCCTAGTAAAGTTTGTTGATACTTTGAGAAATCCTAATTTTTTAAGAAATCTCCAGACCGTTTTCCATAGTGGCTGGATCTATTTACATTCCCACCAACAGTGGAAGAGTGTTCCCTTTTCTCCACACCCTCTCCAGCATTTATTGTTTGTAGACTTTTTGATGATGGCCATTCTGACCTGTGTGAGGTGATATCTCATTGTGGTTTTGATTTACATTTTTCTAATAACAAGCAATGTTGAGCATCTTTTCTTGTGTTTGTTAGCCATCTGTATGTCTTCTTTGGAGAAATGTCTGTTTAGGTCTTTTTCCTACTCTTTGATTGGGTTTTAGTTTTCCAGGTATTGAGTTGTATGAGCTGCTTATATATTTTCAAAATCAATCCTCTGTCAGTTGTGTCATTTGCTATTATTTTCTCCCATTCTGAGGGTTGTCTTTTCACCTTACTTGTAGTTTCCTTTGTTGTGCAAAAGCTCTCAAGTTTAATCACGTCCCACTTGTTTGCTTTTGTTTTTGGTTCTGTTACTGTAGGAGGTGGTCACAGAGGTTTTGCTTTGATTTGTGTCACCGAGTGTTCTGCCTGTGTTTTCCTCTAAGAGTTTTATAGTTTCTGGTCCTATATTTATGTCTTTAATCCATGTTGAGTTTATCTTTGTGTATGGTGTTAGGAAGTGTTCTAATTACATTATTTTACATGTAGCTGTCCAGTTTTCCCAGCACCATTTATTGAAGAGGCTGTCTTTGCCCCATTGTAAATTCTTGCCTCCTTTGTCAAAAATAAGGTACCCGTACGTGCATGGGTTTATTTCTGGGCTTTCTATCTTGTTCCATTGGTCTATATTTCTGTTTTTGTGCCAGCACCATGCTGTCTTAATGACTGTAGCTTTGTAATATAATCTGAAGTCAGGAAGGTTGATACCTGAAAAATAAACTCAGTTTCATGTATTTTTAAATAAAAACATTTTTTTTTCTATTTCATTTAATTCTTCTCTAATCTTTATTATTTCATTCCTTCTGCTAAGTTTTGGCTTCAGTCAGTTCAGTTCAGTTCAGTTGCTCAGTCGTGTCCAACTCTCCACGACCCCATGAATCACAGCACGCCAGGCCTCCCTGTCCATCACCAACTCCCGGAGTTCACTCAAACTCATGTCCACAGAGTCGGTGATGCCATCCAGCCATCTCATTCTCTGTCGTCCCCTTCTCCTAGGTCTTCTTTATTCCTTGAAGTGTAAAATGAAATTATTTGAGACCTTTCCTATTTTTAAAATGTTGGCATTTATTCAAAATTTTCTTCTTAGTACTTTTTGTTGTTGTTGTTTATCCTATAATATTGGATGGATTATGTTTTTGTGTCTCAAAACATTTTATAATTTATTTTTCTGTTTCTTCTTTGACTCATTGATTGTTCAAAGTGTAGTGTTTAATTTCGGATCTTTATGAATTTTTGAGCTTCTCCTCTGCTATTGATTTTAGTTTCATTTCACTGCAGTTGTAAGAGAAACTTGATATGATTTCAATCCTCTTGGATTTGTAGGGGCTTCTTTTGTGACTTAACATATGACTCATTCTGGAGAATGTTCTGTGTGCATTTGAGAATATGAATTCTGCTCCTATAGGATGAAATGTTTCAGTGTACCTGTTAGATCCATTTGGTCTATGCTGCTGCTGCTGCTGCTGCTGAGTCACTTCAGTCGTGTCCGACTCTGTGCAACCCCAAAGACAGAAGCCCACCAGGCTCCCCCTTCCCTGGGATTCTCCAGGCAAGAACACTGGAGTGGGTTGCCATTTCCTTCTCCAATGTGTGAAAGTGAAAAGTGAAAGTGATGTCGCTCAGTCGTGTCCGACCCTTAGCGACCCTATGGACTGCAGCCCACCAGGCTGCTGCTGAGTACTATAGTGTTGCTCAATTCCTCCGTTTCTTTGTTGATCTTTAGTCTCACTGATGTATCCATTATTGACAGGGGGGTTTTGAAATCTCTCACTGTTACTGCATTGCTCTGTTTTTTGGTTCAATTTTGTCAATGTTTGCTTCATATGTTTGTGATGTCTGATATTGGATGTGTGTGCATGTGTATCATTCTTGTGAATGGACCCTTTTATCATTAAATTCCATTGTTTGTTTGTTTCTTACAGCCATTCCCTGTTCTCTTTTAGTCACCATCTTTATGAAATATCTTTTCCCATTCTTTCACTTTATTTCTTGTATGTCCATAAATCTAAACAGTGTTTCTTTTAGGTTAGACAATATATAGTAAGATCCTGTTTATTTACCCATTCAGCATATCTGTGTATTTTTAAGCAAGACTTTTAATTCATGTAGGTTTAGAGTAATTATTGACTGGAAAAGACTTACTATTGTTATTTTGTTATTTTCTGTATGTGTTCTTTCATTTTCCCCCTTCTTTCCTTTCTTGTTGCCTCTTTTGTGTTTTGTTGATTATTTGTAGTGACATGTTTTGATTCCCTTCTCATTTTACTTTTTGTATATATAAAGTTTTATTTGTAGTTATCATTGCAATTGCATCAAACATCCTAAAGTTATAGCAATCTATTTTAAATTGAGCAACTTCAATGTCATATATAAACCATAATCTTATATTTCTGACCTCTTGCTATTTTGTCATTGTTGATACAGAGGGATTCTTGTGAATGCCATCAATTTCCTACCAGTTTCAGTGTGGCTGATTTTGTGCTTGCCTGAGTGGAGGAGTCTCTTAACTGGCTCCTGGATTTCTTACAAGGGGAATCATATTGATGGATATTGATGGATCAATGTCTAAGTGGGAGAAGGATAGTTTGGAGTTTCCCATGCTGAATTTGGAGTTTCCCATCTTGCAAAATTATGCTCTGGTTCACTTTTAAATGAAACGATAACCTCATAAATTTCAGATTAACATGCATACTGTATGTATGATTATATTGTGCTTTTAAGAGAATATATTTGTATGTTTTTGTATACATATTAAGTATATATAAACATATGTATGTATATGTAATCAGGTTAAATAAAATACACTGTTTAAACTATTTTTGCCTTTTCTCTTAACTTTTTAAAATGTGGCTAATAGAAAATTTGAAATTACATGTCACTTACATTTGTTACTCTTATGTTTCTATTAGACAGTGTTATTACTGCTGCTGCTGCTGCTGCTAAGTCATTTCAGTCGTGTCCGACTCTGTGTGACTCCATAGACGGAAGCCCACCAGGCTCCCCCGTCCCTGGAATTCTCCAGGCAAGAACATTGGAGTGGGTTGCCATTTCCTTCTCCAAAGTGTGAAAGTGAAAAGTGAAAGTGAAGTCACTCAGTCGAGTCTGACCCTTAGCGACCCCAAGGACTGCAGCCCACCAGGCTCCTCCATCCATGGGATTTTCTAGGCAAGAGTACTGATGTGGCTTGCCATTGCCTTCTCAGAGTACTATTACAGATCCTTCAAATTCAGTGTACCCGTATTATACTCATATTTTCTGTCTTTACTGTAGGAATGCAAATTCCTCCTGAAGGAATCTTTATTTTATTTATAAATTATCACTAAAAACAAAACAAAAAAAGCTGTACACTCAGATAGCTTAATGAAACTCTCTTGTGTGTTTATACCACTAAGACCTCTCTAATACTCACATTCTCTAGAGAAAAATAATTAAAAATTTAAACTTTTTAAAAGGAGGAGTTGTCCTCTTATTGCCTTGTACTAATTCCTTTACTTTTTCTCCTCCTTACCCATGGTCATAAGTACTCAAATGTCTCTTATATCCCTTCCTTTTCTTTGGCTAATGGTGATTCTCATTCATTAAAGGACAAGATGTGGTATGCAAGACTTGAGCTAACTTGCATTAGAAAGTTCCTAGTGAGCAGCGGAATATAATAAACTTTAAGCAAATGAAAGTTCTATTCTTTTGCAGTGCACAACATCTGCATTTCTTTTCCTGAAATATATATGAAATACCTGCCTCTATGATGGTTTTGAAGTACAATTGACCCTTGAATAACACAGGGATTAATCTTAGGATAATATAAAGTCCACTCTCTGTATCCACAGTTCCTCTGAACCCATAGGTTCAACCACAGATCATAAGTACTACAGTATTTACAACCAAAAAATATCCACATATAAGTGTGATTGAAACCCACATTGTTCAAGGGTCAACTGTATTAAGGCAAAGTGGCAAGAGAAGGCAGGAGGACAAGGTCTTGAAAAGCATAGCTATGTTACATATTTTAATCACTAATCTCAAATATACTAACACTTAAACCAATTCCTTCTTTTTTAAATTTTTACCATGGTTCTATTTCTCATTATCTCTCCTTAATTAACTTTCCTCCTTCAGTTTTCACTCCTTCCTTAATCCATTAACATTTCCTATCAGATTCTAAGACATTATTCAAAATATAAATGTAAATGATTTAAAATATAAATATAAAATATAAATGATTTAGACTTTAGCTCATGCCACTGTTTAAATCTTTCATGGATCCCTATAGTCTTACATACAGAATCCCACAAGAACAAAAAAGTAGCAAATATGATATGACCACAGCCTAGTTATACAACCTTACTTCTTACCACATCTCTACCATTCCTTCCTACATAAACTCTCTGCTTTAGTCAGAGTAGAATCTAAACACTTTCACAGGTGTGTCATGCCCTCTTTCATCTTTGTCCATGTTACTTCAAAACATTGTTTCCTTATTCTGGTTTTCTAACTTTTCTTCCTCTTCTGAAGTCATCTTAAATCTGATTCCCTCAAAGCAAATTAGAAGTTATTATTTTGTGACTTCAAATCTGTATTTGTTTTACAATAATCCATCTGTCTCTTTTCCAGAGATTTGCATCCAAATTTACATGTGTGATTTAGTGTTTAATGGAGAGGAACAGTCTAAGTCATTTAAGAACTCATGGTTTCAGGGATAAGAAGGAATTGACTTGAGTGGTTTACTTTTCGATTAGATGATTGAGTTTTGGCATGTTTTGCCTCTAGGCAGAACTGGCTTTTCTTTTGTCATTCAAACCTTTGTGATATATAGAATTATCCTGCTTCACTTTTTAACATTATGCAAGATTCTGCCCAGAGAAATCACTGACTTTGTTTAGAAAGATCTTGAGATTTTACAAGGGTTATAAGTGCTATATGAAGTTGCCTTTGACACTTACTCTGCCCCTCCTTCGGAGTCACTTAAAGTTACAGTCTGAGGGGAAGATTTGTGACTTCTGTTCTAAATCAAAATGTGTGTTATTTTTGACCTTGACTAGGAAATATTCTTTAACCTTTCCTTAGGAGGAAAAGACAGGGATACTTGATGTGGTCTATGATGTGTATATATATCCAAGAAAGGAATTCAGTTGTAAGTGTTTTTCTAGTAAAACCAACTAAATTTTGAACACATTTTCCATTTGATTTTTTTTCCGTTTATATAGCAGTTAGTTTTGATAATAAATCTGAAGAGCTATGAAACTGAAAGTCAATGCTGGACCTGGAGTGCACATACAGTTAGAACTCAATTTTTTTATGGAGGGAAAACAGGTAGCTAAGAAGTTATTATAGATTATAATTGATTATTTTAAATTTATGATAGATCTCTACATTGTAAAACTAAGTCAAAAACTGAAAAATTATTCCATGTTACAAATTTAAAGACTAAGGCAATGAAATAAGTGCAACCGTTAAGGCTGAGGTGGATCTCAGTCCTGAAAAATAAACATGTATTTTTCCCTTTGCAACAAAAGGGATTAATAGGACAATTAGTAAAATTTACAGGCAGCCTCTAAATTAGATATATCACATAACTGATAAATTTTTGATTTTGATAATTGTATTATGGTTGTGTAAAAATTATGCACATATATGATTTGATATATTTAGAGGTAAAAGTGCTACATGATTGTAACTAACAAATGTTTCAGAAAACTATATGTTTAGGTGTGTATACTGAAGGAGTCTTTAGGCCTAGAAAAATAAAACAACTGTCTCAAAGGCCCTTGCTAAATCATCTAGCTTTGGAAAAAACAAAGCAGAACTTTAGGTCCCTTCCTGATGCTCCAGGCCTGTTGTATCCATCTGGGACTTATCACCCCCTGTCCAGAAATCTTCCACCCCCTACACCTGCCCAGAAGTCGTATCACTTCCTGCCCAACTACAAATGCGATATCAGCTAAAGAATATCCAAAACATCTCACCTGATTAACGTTTCTCTTATTGCTTCCAAAAACCTCCCTATAAATATGGGGCCTCCCTGATCCCTCTCAGTGCTCAGCCTGGTCCCTAGGCTGACTGTCGCCCCTCCTTGCCTGAATAAAGGTAACTTACTTCTATTGAGGTCATCTGTACTTTTCTGCCTCGGACCCACCTATACCTTATATGCAGAGAAATAATTATAAAATAATGAAAATGTAAAACCAGTAGCACTGAAAAAGCTGAAGTGGAACGGTTCTATGAAGACCTACAAGACCTTTTAGAACTAACACCCAAAAGAGATGTCCTTTTCATTATAGGGGACTGGAATGCAAAAGTAGGAAGTCAAGAAACACCTGGAATAACAGGCAAATTTGGCCTTGGAGCACGGAATGAAGAAGGGCAAAGAGTTTTCTCAAGAGAACACACTGGTCATAGCAAACACCCTCTTCCAACAACACAAGAGAAGACACTACACATGGACATCACCAGATGGTCAACACCAAAATCAGATTGATTATATTCTTTGCAGCCAAAGATGGAGAAGCTGTATACAGTTAGCAAAATAAGACCAGGAGCTGACTGTGGCTCAGATCATGAACTCCTTTTTGCCAAATTCAGACTGAAATTGAAGAAAGTAGGGAAAACCACTAGACCATTCAGATATGACCTAAATCAAATCCCTTATGATTATACAGTGGAAGTGAGGAATAGATTTAAGGGACTAGATCTGATAGATAGAGTGCCTGATGAACTCTGGACGCAGGTTCGTGACATTGTACAGGAGACAGGGACCAAGACCATCCCCATGGAAAAGAAATGCAAAAAAGCAAAATGGCTGTCTGAGGAGACCTTACAAGTAGCTGTGAAAAGAAGAGAAGGGAAAAGCAAAGGAGAAAAGGAAAGATATAAGCATCTGAATGCAGAGTTCCAAAGAATAGCAAGGAGAGATAAGAAAGCCTTCCTCAGTAATCAATGCAAAGAAATAGAGGAAAACAACAGAGTAGGAAAAACAAGAGATCTCTTCAAGAAACTTAGAGATTCCAAGGGAACATTATGTGCAAAGATGGGCTCGATAAAGGACAGAAATGGTATGTACCTAACAGAAGCAGAAGATATTAAGAAGAGGTGGCAAGAATACACAGAAGAACTGTACAAAAAAGATCTTCACTACCAAGATAGTCACAATAACGTGATCACTGACCTAGAGCCAGACATCTTGGAATGTGAAGTCAAGTGGGCCTTAGAAAGCATCACTACGAACAAAGCTAGTGGAGGTGATGGAATTCCAGTTGAGCTATTTCAAATCTTGAAAGATGATGCTGTGAAAGTGCTGCACTCAATATGCCAGCAGATTTGGAAAACTCAGCAGTGGCCACAGGACTGGAAAAGGTCAGTCTTCATTCCAATCCCAAAGAAAGGGAATTCCAAAGAATGCTCAAACTACCACACAATTGCACTCATCTCACACGCTAGTAAAGACATGCGCAAAATTCTCCAAGCCAGGCTTCAGCAATATGTGAATCGTGAAATCCCAGATGTTCAAGCAGGTTTTAGAAAAGGCAGAGGCACCAGAGATCAAATTGCCCACATCCGCTGGATCATGGAGAAAGCAAGAGAGTTCCAGAAAAACATCTATTTCTGCTTCATTGACTATGCCAAAGCCTTTGACTGTGTAGATCACAATAAACTGTGGAAAATTCTGAAAGAGATGGGAATCCCAGACCACCTGACCTGCCTCTTGAGAAACCTGTATGCAGGTCAGGAAGTAACCGTCAGAACTGGACATGGAACAACAGACTGATTCCAAATAGGAAAAGGAGTGCGTCAAGGCTGTATACTGTCACCTTGCTTATTTAACTTCTATGCAGAGTACATCATGAGGAACGCTGGGCTGGAAGAAGCACAAGCTGGAATCAAGTTTGCTGGGAGAAATATCAATAATCTCAGATATGCTGATGACACTACCCTTATGGCAGAAAGTGAAGAGGAACTCAAAAGCCTCCTGATGAAAGTGAAAGAAGAGAGTGAAAAAGTTGGCTTGAAGCTCAACATTCAGAAAACAAAGATCATGGCATCTGGTCCCATCACTTCATGAGAAATAGATGGAAAAACAGTGGAAACAGTGTCAGACTTTATTTTTTGGGGCTCCAAAATCACTGCAGATGCTGATTGCAGCCATGAAATTAAAAGACACTTACTCCTTGGAAGGAAAGTTATGACCAACCTTGATAATATATTAAAAAACGGAGACATTACTTTGCCAACCAAGGTCCGTCTAGTCAAGGCTATTGCTTTTCCCGTGGTCATGTATGGAAGTGAGAGTTGGACTTTGAAGAAAGCTGATCGCCGAAGAATTGATGCTTTTGAAGTGTGGTGTTGGAGAAGACTCTTGAGAGTCCCTCAGACTGCAAGGAGACCCAACCAGTCCATTCTAAAGGAGATCAGTCCTGGGTGTTCATTGGAAGGACTGATGCTAAACCTGAAACTGCAATACTTTGGCCACCTCATGTGATGAGTTGACTCACTGGAAAAGACTGATGCTGGGAAATGTTTGGGGCGGGAGGAGACGGGAACTACCGAGAATTAGATGGCTGGATGGCATCACCGACTCTGTGGACATGAGTTTGAGTGAACTCCGGGAGTTGGTGATGGACAGGGAGGCCTGGCGTGCTGTGATTCATGGGGTCGCGGAGAGTTGGACACGACTGAGCGACTGAACTGAACTGAAAAGAACTGAAAACATTAACATTGGGGAGTTTGAGGGAAAGGTGAATAGATGTCCTTTTTTTGCAATTTTATATAACAAAATTTGGATAAAATGTTGCAAATAAGTTGAATGTATGAAAGGTATGTAAAATTTAATAACAAGGCACAGCATTGTTTGAAGTAAATTTAATATTATTTGTTTCTTGTTAAATGCTGTTTTATATACTTTTCGATGACATTGAGGTTCATGACATTGTACAGACCAGTGATCAAGACCATCCCCAAGAATTCAGTTCAGTTCAGTTCAGTCGCTCAGTCGTGTCCGACTCTCCGCGACCCCATGAATCACAGCACGCCAGGCCTCCCTGTCCATCACCAACTCCCGGAGTTCACTCAAACTCATGTCCACAGAGTCGGTGATGCCATCCAGCCATCTCATTCTCCGTCGTCCCCTTCTCCTCCCGCCCCCAACCTTTCCCAGCATCAGAGTCTTTTCCAGTGAGTCAACTCGTCGCATGAGGTGGCCAAAGTATTGCAGTTTCAGCTTTAGCATCAGTCCCTCCAATGAACATCCAGGATTGATCTCCTCTAGAATGGACTGGTTGGATCTCCTTGCAGGATAAGGGACTCTCAAGAGTCTTCTCCCCAAGAATAAGAAATGCAAAAAAGGCAAACTGGTTGTCTGAGGAGACCTTACAAATAGCTGAGAAAAGAAGAGAAGCCAAGGCAAAGGAGAAAAGGAAAGATACACGCATTTGAATGCAGAGTTCCAAAGAGTACCAAGGAGAGATAAGAAAGCCTTCTTCAGTGATCAGGGCAAAGAAATAGAGGAAAACAATAGAATGGGAAAGACTAGAGATCTCTTCAAGAAAATTAGAGATACAAAGGGAAAATTTCATGAAAAGATGGACAAAATAAAGGACAGAAATGATATGGATCTAACAGAAGCAGAAGATATTAAGAAGAAGTGGCAAGAATACACAGAAGAACTGTACAAAAAAGATATTTATACCCAGATGGTCATGATCGTGTGATCCCTCACCTAGAGCCAGACATGCTGGAATGTGAAGTCAAGTGGGCCTTAGGAAGCATCACTATGAACAAAGCTAGTGAAGGTGATGGAATTCCAGTTGAGCTATTTCAAATCCTAAAGGATGATGCTGTGAAAGGGCTACACTCAATAGGCCAGCAAGTTTGGAAAGCTCAGCAGTGGCCACAGGAATGGAAAAGGTCAGTTTTCATTCTAATACCAAAGAAAGGCAATGCCAAAGAATGTACACTACACAATTGCACACCGCTCAAATGCTAGTAAAGTAATGCTAAACATTCTGCAAGCCAGGCTTCAACAGTACATGAACCATGAACTTCCAGATATTCAAGCTGGATTTAGAAAAGGCAGAGGAACTAGAGATCAAATTGCCAACATCTGTTGGATCATTGAGAAAGTAAGAGAGTTCCAGAAAAACATTTACTTCTGCTTTATTGACTGTGCCAAATCCTTTGACTATGTAGATCACAACAAACTTTGGAAAATTCTGAAAGAGATGGGAATACCAGACCACCTGACCTGCCTCCTGAAAAATGTGTATTCAGGTCAAGAAGCAACAGTTAGAACTGGACATGGAAAAACAGACTATTTCCAGATATGGAAAGGAGTACATTAAGGCTTTATATTGTCACCCTGCTTATTTAACTTATATGCAGAATACATTGTGTGAAATTCTGGGCTGGATGAAGCACAAGCTGGAATCCAAATAGCTGGAAGAAATATCAATAACCTCCAGTATTCTTGCCTGGAGAATCCCAGGGATGGGAGAGCTGGGTGGGCTGCTATCTATGGGGTTGCACAGAGTCAGACACGACTGAAGTGACTTAGCAGCAGCAGCAGCAGATATGCAGATGACACCACCCTTATGGCAGAAAGTGAAGAACTGAAGAGTCTTTTGATGAAAGTGAAAGAGTAGAGTGAAAAAGTTGGCTTAAAACTCAAGATTCAGAAAACTATGATTGTGGCATCCAGTCCCATCACTTCATGGCAAATTGATGGGGAAACAATGAAAGCAGTGACAGACTTTATTTTCTTGGGTACAAAATTACTACAATGGTGAGTGCAGCCATGAAATTAAAATATGCTTGCCCCTTGGAAGAAAAGCTATGACCAACCTAGAGAGCATATTAAAAAGCAGAGATATTACTTTGCAACAAAATCCACTTAGTCAAAGCTATGATTTTTCCAGTAGTCATGTATGGTTGTGAGAGTTGGACTATAAAGAAAGCTGAGCACCAAAGAATTGATGCTTTTGAACTCAGGTGGTGGAGAAGATTCTTGAGAGTCTCTTGGACCGCAAGGAGACCCAACCAGTCCATCCTAAAGGAAATCAGTCATGAATATTCATTGGAAAGACTGATGTTGAAGCTGAAACTCCAGTACTTTGTCCACCTTATGTGAAGAAGTGACTCATTGGAAAAAACCCTGATGCTGGGAAAGACTGAAGGTGGGAGGAGAAGGGGACGATGGAGGATGATCTGTTTGGATGGCAACACTGATGCAACGGATATGAGTTTGAGTAAGCTCTGGGAGTTGGTGATGGACAGAGAAGCCTGGCATGCTGCTGTCCATGGGGTTGCAAAGAATCGGACATGAATGAGCAACTGAACTGATACACTTTTTTATTTTTTAGATTAATTTTTTTAGGAAACTTGTATTCTACTCTTCTATCAAAACAATGATCTATCATATCATATTGTATCATATCATATCATTTAGGTATCATCTCTGACAGCTCATCTCATGTTTTAGTTAACTATAATAATGTCTCAGGTCAGCTGTAGTATATTGTTAGCTGCTCAGTCATGTACTCTTTGTGACTCCCATGGACAGATTCTCTTCCCAGAGGATCTTCCCAATCCAGGAAGTGAACTCAGGTCTCCTGCAATGCAGGCAGATTCTTGGTGAAAGATCACATCAAATATCTCCTTCCTTGTTTGTTAAATGAGTTTCTGTGTTTATCTGAGTGTGTAGTGTAGGAGGATTGATACTGAATACCCCACAAAGTTAGCATAGAACACTGCAAATAAGGCTAAAGAACAGAGGACCTGAACATTCAATTTTGTTCAGTTATAGCAGTGTGAAAAGTTTTGAACTGTTCATTGAAGCAATATGAAATATTTTTCTGTTAAACTCAACTTTAATCTTACAGAGGACCTTGATTTTGTAAATTAATAAAATTGTATATATTGATTTATAAATTAATTTATTAAATACAAATTAGTAAAAATAAAAATATTAATTACAAATTACAATTTTCTTAGGCATCACTATTATTAATACCACCTGTATAAACAGTCAGATAAACATATTGTAATATTATATTTGTATATAGGAAAAGTTACTCCAAATGAATCCATCCATTGATAATAGATATGTCAGTTATGGGTTTGTTTTTATTGGAAATGATGTCTACTCTCAATACTTAACACTATAATACAGCAATATAACTCATGCAAATGAAAAGTTAAAATGCATTCATACATGCTCAATCACATCAGTCATGTCCCACTCTTTGTGATACCAAGAACCATAGCTTTCCAGGCTCCTCTGTCCTTGGGATTTTCCTAGCTCTTATTGCAGTGGATTGCCATGTCCTCTCCAGAAGATCTTCCCAACCCAAAGATCAAACTCTTGTGTCTCTTGCATCATCTGTTTGGCAGGTGGATTCTTTACAGTTGAGAAACCAGGGAAGTAGAATATGAATAGATATATTTAGGTTAAGAAATAAATGTTTTTAGATTTAAAATGAAGGCAAATAATGGATGCAGAATTGAGTGATTATGCAGAAAATAATACTACATTGAGAACAGCAAAAAAAAGATGTTGTAAGAATGTTGCAAATTTACTGTAGAAGAGAAAAATACAGCTATTTGTTATATAAAAATTCTATAGTAATAAAGTGAATGATATTCATTATAATTTCATCTTATATATATTGAATTTGATGCTTTTCTTTCATCAATTAAAATTCTGTTGGCTTGAAATAAAAATTTAAACAATTTTTTAAAAAGAACCTGAGCTTGTAACTTTGACCAGCTTTTATTTTTGCACAAAAAGAAAGTCAGTTTTAAATGAAGAAATGGCAAAATAATTTTGCTGAAATTTTGTTAGGGATGATGAGGGACAGACTAAATGTTGCACAAAACATTAAATTTCTTCAATTAGCTAACAAACAATTGATTGCAGGATATAATAATTTTCTAATATCTAAGATGAGCTGGTCAAAATTCAGGAACTTGCACATACTTTTTTCTAGCTTTAAATCAGTCAGATAATGTGGTTAAATGAGACACTGCCCAGCTAGTACCTTGAGTTGTCTCAAGGATTTCCAAATTTATGAAGAAATACTATAAATTTGCTTTTGTATTTTGAAATACAAAATTTGTGCCATAGTAGTTTTTACATATGTCATCTATCAAGGAATTTTAGATAGATGTGAACAAAATTTTCTATCTTGACAAGTGGTACTCCGTTAGGCCAAAAATGAGAATTTATTGGGATTTCCAAACAAGAGTTTAACATTCCTCTTCCAGTTTTATTCTACTCTGTGATATATTTTGAATATATTCGTGCTCAGTTATCTGCAGCAGACTCTTATAAAAGTGTAATGGACATGGTTGTTTAAATCTTTCAGTGTGTATATGCAAATGTCATGAATCATCACCAGTTTATGGATGTTTAGAGATAAATAGAAGACAATGAATTTAATGATCTTGTGTTCTTTGTCAATGCACATTTGTTGTCATTGAAGAGTTTTACAAACAGTTGCTTGCTCTGTGAATTCCAATTCAAAATTTCCTTGAAACAAAAGGAATTCTTGCCAAATATTCAACAATCAAGACAAAAAAATTAATGTGATTTGTTTTCTCACCAATATCACTTTGCATACAAATGAGCTCTAAAAAGAAGAAAGGTCTATTGAGACCTAGATAAATAATTTGACAATTTGTGTTCAAAAGGAAATATTCAGAATATAAATCAATAATAATGATTTATTTTATTAATTTAGATTTGTATGCAGATTTTAATTTTGAATGAAATAATTCTTTAATTGTAATTAGCAACATTATATTAATTTTTAATCATGATATACTTAGGACTTTTATTCAATTCATACATTTTATATCAACATTTTTTAAATTCAGTGTTTATGATACTAAACTGACATCAGTTTCTGTCTGAGAGGTGTAGTTTAGAAACTGATATACTTTTGTCTCACAGTCAAATCTATTCTTCTAAAAATTTTTTTTTTTAAAAAAGCATTCTTATAAAAGTGAGTGGGAAAACTAAAGGAAAATAATTGTTGGTATTTTTATCAGGCATTAAAAGTATGTTTGGGAGAGGACAGGAAGATGGCAGAGGAATAGGACAGGGTGACCACTTTCTCCCCCAAAAATTCAGCAAAAGAACATTTGAACGCTGAATAAATCCCACAAAACAACTTCTGAATGCTGGCAGAGGACATCAGGCACCCAGAAAAGCAGCCTTCGAAAGGAGGTAGGAAAGAGTATAAAAGATAAAAAGAGAGACAAAAGAGGGAGGGAAGGAGCTCCATCCCGGGAAGGGAGGCTTAATTAAAAAAAATATATATATATAGAGAGAGAAGTTTCCAAACACCTGGAAATACTCACTGGCGAGTCTGTGGCGAGCCTTGGAACTTCAGAGGGCAACATAATCAGGGGAATAAAAGAAATAAATAATTAAAACCCACAGACTAAGTGCCCAGAGGAAACTCCCAGCAGAGAAGCGGCACAGACGCCTGCACCCCCCACTAGGAAGAGGGGGCTGGGCAGGGAGGTGCAGGCGGCATCGCTTAGAGAGAGGACCGGGCCTGAACACCCCGAGGGCAATCTGAGGGCGCTAACCCAAGACAGCTAAGCAGACTGTGGGATAGCAACCCCGTGAAAAGCCTGTGAGAAGGCGAAAAGCCCCAACCTAAGACTCCACCAGCCCCGCTCACAGAACAAAGAACTGAGCAGAGTGAGCCAGCTGCAGACAGCCCATTCCCCATCCCCCACCGGGACAGGCAGGGGAGGGCAACCACGGCCCCAGAGAGGCTTCCCATACCAAGCTGCAGGCAAGCTTCATTGCTAACCAAGACTTCTTGGATTCCAGCTGGTCGATATCCACCTGAGAAGGTGTGCCAGTTGTACACCCAGAAAACCGAGCGACAGGGACTGGGGAGGCGATAAGTCGCAGCAACCACACTCGCCAAACACCTGGTCACCTGAGCTGCTCAGGCTGGGGAAGGCACAAAACGCAGGCCCCACCAAGTCTGCGCCTTTGTGGAGTACCCGAGTACCTGAACCTGAGTCGCTCAGACCTGGGAAGTGCATACAACACAGCACCGGGCGTGGACAGTTCCTGGCAGAGCAACCTAGAGCCTGAGCAGCATAAACAGGGAAAGCACACATGCCGCGAGCGGGAACAATCCCAGTGTAGCCGAGACACTGCAAGCACTCCCCACAGAGGCCAGTGATATTTGTTAGCAGCGTTCCTCCCTCCCCACAGCACATCTGAACAGGTGAGCCTATAAAAATGTCCACCACTGCCCCCTTGTGTCAGGACAGGAATTAGACACTGAAGAGACCAGCAAACAGAAGAGCTTAAACAGAGGAACCGCCTTGGAAGTGACAGACGGAGAAGTCTTGAGCCTAATGCAAGAATAAGTCTGAAAACCAGAGGCAGAGGCTTAAGTCCAAATCTTAAGAACACCAGAGATCTCCTGTTCCAGGGAACATTAATTGATAGGAGCTCATCAAATGCTTCCATACGTACACTGAAACCAGGCACCACCCAGGGGTCAACAAGTTTCAGAGAAAGACATACTATGCAAATTCACCAGCAACACAGGAGAATAGACCTGAATTTCAATATACAGGCTGCACAAAGTCACTCCATACCCATTGACATCTCAAACTCATTACTGGACACTTCATTGCACTCCAGAGAAAAGAAATCCAGCTCCACCCACCAGAACACCGACACAAGCTTCCCTAACCAGGGAACTTTGACAAGCCACCCGTCCAACCCCACACACAGCGAGGAAACTACATAATAAAGACAACTCCACAAACTATCAGAAGATGGAAAGGCCACCCTAAGCACAGCAATATAAGCAGGATGAAGAGGCAGAGAAATACCCAGCAAGTAAAGGAACAGAATAAATGCCCACCAACACAAACAAAAGAGGAAGATATAGGGAACCTACCTGATAAAAAATTTAGAATTTTAATTATGAAAATGATTCAAAATCTGGAAAGCAAAATGGAGTTACAGATAAATAACCTGGAGAAAAGGATTGAGAAGATGCAAGAAAGGTTTAATAAGGATTTAGGGGAAATAAAAAATAGTCAATGTGCAATGAATAATGCAATAGATGAGTTTAGAAACACTCTGGAGGGAACAAACAGTAGAATAACAGAGGCAGAAGACAGGATAAGCGAGTTAGAAGATAGAATTGTAGAAATAAATGAAACAGAGAAGGAAAAGGAAAATGAATTAAAAGAAATGAGGACAATATTAGAGACATCTGGGACAATGTTAAACACCCCAACATTCGAATCATAGGAGTCCCAGAAGAAGAAGACAAAAAGAAAGACCATGAGAGAATACTTGAGGAGATAATAGTTGAAAACTTCCCTAAAATGGGGAAGGAAATAATCACCAAAGTCGAAGAAACCCAGAGAGTCCCCAACAGGATAAACCCAAGATGAAATACTCCAAGACACATGTTAATCAAATTAACAAAGATCAAACACAAAGAACAAATATTAAAAGCAGCAAGGGAAAAGCAACAAATAACACACCAGGTGATTCCCATAAGGAAAACAGCTGATCTTTCAACAGAAACTCTCAGGCCAGGAGGGAATGGCAAGACATACTTAAAGTGAGAAAGAAAGTAGCCTGCAGACCAGATTACTATACCCAGTAAGGATCTCATTCAAATATGAAGGAGAAATCAAAAGCTTTACAGACAAGCAAAAGCTGAGAGAATTCAGCATCACCAAACCAGCTCTCCAACAAATGCTAAAGGGTCTTCTTTAGACAAAAAACACAGAAAGGGGGTATAAACTCGAACCCAAAGCAATAAAGAAAATGGTAATGGGATCATACTTATCAATAATCACCTTAATTGTAAATGGGTCGAATGTCCCCCAAAAGACAAAAGCTGGCTGAATGGATACAAAAACAAGACCCCCATATATGTTGTCTACAAGAGACCCACCTCAAAACGAGGGTCACATACAGACTGAAATTGAAGGGCTGGAAAAAGATATTCCACACAAATAGAGACCAAAAGAAAACAGGAGTAGCAATACTCATACCAGATAAAATAGATTAAAAAAAATGATGTGAAAAGAGACAAAAAAGGACACTACATAATGATCAAAGGATCAACACAAGAAGAAAATATAACAATTATAAATATTTATGCACCCAACATAGGAGCACCACAATATGTAAGACAATTACTAACACGTATGAAAAGGGAAATTAACAACAATGCAATAATAGTGGGAGACATTAATATCCCACTCACACATATGGATAGATCAACTAAACAGAAAATTAACAAGGAAACACAAACTTTAAATGATCCAATAGAACAATTAGATATAATAGATCTCTATAGGATATTTCACCCCAAAAGAATGAATTTCATTTTTTCTCAAGCACACATGGAACCTATTCCAGGATAGAGCACATCCTGAGCCATAAATCTAGACTTGGAAAATTCAAAAAAAATTGAAATCATTTCAAGTATATTTTCTGACCACAATGCAGTACGATTAGATCTCAATTACAGGAGAAAAAAAAAAAAAAACTATTAAAAATGCAACATATGGAGGCTGAAAAACACGCTGTTGAATAACGAACAAATCATAGAAGAAATCAAAAGAGAAATCAAAATATGCATCGAAATGAATGAAAAAGAAAACAAAACAACCCAAAACCTCTGGGACCCTGTAAAAGCAGTGCTAAAGGGAAGGTTCATAGCAATACAGGAATACCTCAAGAAACAAGAATAAAGTCAACAAAATAGCATAATTCTACATGTAAGAAACTAGAAAAGGAAGAAATGAAGAACCCCAGGGTTAATAGAAGGAAAGAAATCTTAAAAATTAGGGCAGAAATAAATGCAAAAGAAAAAAAAGAGACCATAGCAAAAATCAACATAGCCAAAAGCTGGGTCTTTGAGAAGGTAAATAAAATTGACAAACCACTAGCCAGACTCATCAAGAAACAAAGGGAGAAAAAAACAAATCAATAAAATTAGAAATGAAAATGGAGAGATCACAACGGACAACACAGAAATACAAAGGATTATTAGAAAATACTATCAGCAATTATATGGCAATAAAATGGAAAACTTGGAAGAAATGGACAAATTCTTAGAAAAGTACAACTTTCCAAAACTGAACCAGGAAGAAATAGAAAATTTTAACAGACACATCATAAGCATGGAAATAGAAGCTGTAATCAGAAATTTTCCAGCGAACAAAAGCCGAGGTACAGACGGCTTCACAGCTGAATTCAACTAAAAATTTAGAGAAAAGCTAACACTTATTCTACTCAGACTCTTCCAGAAAATTGGTGAGGAAGGGAAAATTCGAAGCTGATTCTATAAGGCCAGTTCAGTTCAGTCGCTCAGTCGTGTCCGATTCTCTGCGACCCCATGAATCACAGCACGCCAGGCCTCCCTGTCCATTACCAACTCCCAGAGTTCACTCAAACTCATGTCCATCGAGTCGGTGATGCCATCCAGCCATCTCATTCTCAGTCGTCCCCTTCTCCTCCCGCCCCCAACCTTTCCCAGCATCAGAGATTTTTCCAGTGTCAACTCATCACATGAGGTGGCCAAAGTATTGCAGTTTCAGCTTTAGCATCCACCATCACCCTAATCCCAAAACCTAGTAAAGATCCCACAAAAAAAGAAAACTACAGGCCAATATCACTGATGAACTTAGATGCAAAATTCCTTAACAAATTTCTAGCAATCAGAATCCAACAACACATTAAAAAGATCATACATCATGACGAAGTGGGCTTTATCCCAGGAATGGAAGTATTCTTCAATATCTGCAAATCAATCAATGTAATACACTACATTAACAAAGTGAAAAATAAAAATCATATGATTATCTCAATAGATGCAGAGAAAGCCTTCGACAAATTTCAACATCCATTGCTGATAAAAACCCTCCAGAAGATGGGAATAGAAGGGACATACCTCAACACAATAAAACTATATATGGCAAACCCACAGCAAACATTATCCTCAATGGTGAAAAACTAAAAGCATTTCCCCTAAAGTCAGGAACAAGAAAAGGGTGCCCACTCTCACTGCTACTATTCAACATAGTTCTGGAAGTTTTGGACACAGCAATCAGAACAGAAAAAGATATAAAAGGAATACAAATTGGAAAAGAAGAAGTAAAACTTTCACTGTTCGCTGATGACATGATCCTATACACAGAAAACCCTAAAGATTTTACCAGAAAACTACTAGAGCTAATCAATGAATAAAGTAAAGGTGCAGGATATAAAATCAACACACAGAAATCTCTTGCATTCCTATACACTGATAATGAGAAAATAGAGAAATTAAGGAAACTATTCCATTCACTGTTTCAATGAAAATAATTAAATACTTAGGAAGATATCTACTTAAGGAAACAAAAACCTGTACATAGAAAACTATAAATCACCGGTGAAAGTAATCAAAGACGACACTGATAGATGGAGAAATATACCGTGTTCACGGATGGGAAGAATAAATATTGTGAAAATGAGTAAACTACCCAAAGTAATTTATACATTCAATGCAATCCCTATTAAGCTGCCAATGATATTTTTCACAGCACAGGACTGGAAAAGGTCAGTCTTCACTCCGATCCCAAAGAAAGGCAATGCCAAAGAATGCTCAAACTACCGCACAATTGCACTCATCTCACACGCTAGTAAAGTCATGCTCAAAATTCTCCAAGCTAGGCCTCAGCAATATGTGAACCGTGAACTTCCAGATGTTCAAGCAGGTTATAGAAAAGGCAGAGGCACCAGAGATCAAATTGCCAACATCCGCTGGATCATGGAGAAAGCACGAGAGTTCCAGAAGAGCATCTATTTCTCCTTCATTGACTATGCCAAAACCTTTGACTGTGTGGATCACAATAAACTGTGGAACATTCTGAAAGAGATGGGAATCCCAGACCACCTGACCTGCCTCTTGAGAAACCTGTATGCAGTTCAGGAAGCAACAGTTAGAACTGGACATGGAACAACAGACTGGTTCCAAATAGGAAAAGGAGTACGTCAAGGTTGTATATTGTCACCCTACTTATTTAACTTCTATGCAGAGTACATCATGAGGAACGCTGGGCTGGAAGAAGCACAAGCTGGAATCAAGATTGCCGGGAGAAATCTCAATAACCTCAGATGTGCAGATGACACCACCCTTATGGCAGAAAGTGAAGAGGAACTCAAAAGCCTCTTGATGAAAGTGAAAGAGGAGAGTGAAAAGTTTGGCTTGAAGCTCAACATTCGGAAAACGAAGATCATGGCATCTGGTCCCATCACTTCATGGGAAATAGATGGGGAAACAGTGGAAACAGTGTCAGACTTTATTTTTTTGGGCTCCAAAATCACTGCAGATGCTGATTGCAGCCATGAAATTAAAAGACGCTTACTCCTTTGAAGGAAAGTTATGACCAACCTAGATTGCATATTAAAAAGCAGAGACATTACTTTGCCAACAAAGGTCCGTCTAGTCAAGGCTATGGTTTTTCCCGTGGTCATGTATGGATGTGAGAGTTGGACTGTGAAGAAAGCTGATCGCTGAAGAATTGATGCTTTTGAAGTGTGGTGCTGGAGAAGACTCTTGAGAGTCCCTTGGACTGCAAGGAGATCCAACCAGTCCATCCTAAAGGAGATCAATCCTGGGTATTCATTAGAAGGACTGATGCTATAGCTGAAACTCCAATAATTTGGCCACCTCATGCGACGAGTTGACTCACTGGAAAAGAGTCTGATGCTAAGAGGGATTGGGGGTGGGAGGAGACGGGGACGACAGAGAATGAGATGGCTGGATGGCATCACCGACTCGATGGACATGAGTTTGAGGGAACTCTGGGAGTTGGTGATGGACAGGGAGGCCTGGCGTGCTGTGATTCATGGGGTCGCAGAGAATCGGACAGGACTGAGCGACTGAACTGAACTGAACTGAAGATTTTTAGCACTCAAAGGTAATTAGTAACTCAATGAGTCATTTTTCAAGTAGAAAATAGCCACGTATATTTCAAGTCCAAAGAATCTAGGCAAAACAAAACAAACAAACAAAAAAACTCTATACTTAATTTTTTACTTCCTATGGAAAGAATCTCAATTTAATAGATTTGTCTGACAAATACTATCTGATTACTGTTTTACAAAGGGACTATGTCTGACAAGATACAATCCTTTAACTATCAGAAAGTCTTTAAGTGTTGGCAAGCATATTAATAGGAAATATTTTGAAAATAAAATATACAACCTAAATATGAAACAGAATATATTACTTCATTTTTTATTTTTTGTTTAAGTTACTGAGAATAAGCTGATGATGTGGATGCAGACAATTTTGTTTGAAGAATATGGGAAAAAGGGTACAGCATAATTGACTAACATATCGACTGCTATATATAACAGAGTTGAAACCTGAGGGAGCACCTATTTTTCATTCTCTTTGGAAAACACTTTTTTTTTAAAGCTAAATTTTTAAAAATTTATTTATTTTAATTGGAGATTAATTACTTTACAATATTGTATTGGTCTTGCCATACATTGATATGAATCTGCCCCGGGTGTACATGCGTTCCCCATTTTGAACACCCCTCCCACCTCCCTCCCCATACCATCCCTCTGGCTCATTCCAGTGCACCAGCCACAAGCATCCTGTATCATGCATCAAACCTGGGCTGGCGATTTGTTTCACATATGATAATATACATGTTTCATTGCCATTCTGCCAAATCATCCCACCTTCACCCTCTCCCACAGAGTCCGAAAGACTGTTCTATACATCTGTGTCTCTTTTGCTGTCTAGTGTAGAGGGTTATCGTTATCATCTATCTAAATTCCATATATATGCGTTAGTATCAGTTCAGTTCAGTCGCTCAGTCGTGTCCGACTCTCCGCGACCCCATGAATCACAGCACGCCAGGCCTCCCTGTCCATCACCAACTCCCAGAGTTCACTCAAACTCATGTAAACAGAGTCGGTGATTTCATCCAGCCATCTCATTCTCAGTCGTCCCCTTCTCCTCCCGCCCCCAACCCTTCCCAGCATCAGAGTCTTTTCCAGTGAGTCAACTCGTCGCATGAGGTGGCCAAAGTATTGCAGTTTCAGCTTTAGCATCAGTCCCTCCAATGAACATCCAGGATCGATCTCCCTTAGAATGGACTGGTTGGATCTCCTTGCGGTACAAGGGACTCTCAAGAGTCTTCTCCAACACCACAGTTCAAAAGCATCAATTCTTCGGCGATCAGCTTTCTTCACAGTCCAGCTCTCACATCCATACATGACCATGGGAAAAACCATAGCCTTGACTAGATGGACCTTTGTTAGCAAAGTAATGTCTCTGCTTTTTAGTATATTATCAAGGTTGGTCATAACTTTCCTTCCAAGGAGTAAGCGTCTTTTAATTTCATGGCTGCAATCAGCATCTGCAGTGATTTTGTAGCCCCCCAAAATAAAGTCTGACACTGTTTCCACTGTTTTTCCATCTATTTCCCATGAAGTGATGGGACCAGATGCCATGATCTTTGTTTTCTGAATGTTGACTGTATTGGTATTTTTCTTTCTGGCTTACTTCACTCTGTATAATAATCTCCAGTTTCATCCACCTCATTAGAACTGATTCAAATGTATTCTTTTTAATTGCTGAGTAATACTTCATTGTGTGTATGTACCACAGCTTTCTTATCCATTCGTCTGCAAATGGACACCTAGATTGCTTCCATGTCCTGACTATTATAAACAGTGCTGCGATGAACATTGGAGTACATGTGTCTCTCTCAATTCTGGTTTCTTCGGTGTGTGTGCCCAGGAGTGGAATTGCTGAGTCGTATGGCAGTTTTATTTCAAGTTTTTAAAGGAATCTCCACACCGTTCTCCAAAGTAGCTGTACTAGTTTGCATTCCCACCAACAGTGTAAGAGGGTTCCCTTTTCTCCACACCTTTTCCAGCATTTATTGCTTATAGACTTTTGGATAACAGCCATTCTGACTGGCGTGAAATGATACCTCACTGTGGTTTTGATTTGCATTTCTCTGATTATGAGTGATGTTGAGCATATTTTCATGTGTTAGCCATCTGTATATCTTCTTTGGAGAAATGTCTGTTTAGTTCTTTGGCCCACTTTTTGATTGGGTCGTTTATTTTTCTGGAATTGAGCTGCACGAGTTGCTTGTATATTTTTGAGATTAATTCTTTGTAAGTTGCTTCATTTGCTATTATTTTCTCCCATTCTGAAGGCATCTTTTCACCTTGCTTATAGTTTCCTTTGCTGTGCAGAAGCTTTTAATTTTAATTAGGTCTCTTTTTTTTTTTTTTGTTTTTATTTCCAATATTCTGGGAGGTGGGTCATGGAGGATCCTGCTGAGATTTATGTCAGAGAGTGTTTCGCCTATGTTCTCCTCTAGGAGTTTTATAGTTTCTAGGCTTACGTTTAGATCTTTAATCCATTTTGAGTTTATTTTTGTGTATGGTGTTAGGGAGTGTTCTAGTTTCAGTCTTTTACAAGTGGTTGACCAGTTTTCCCAACACCACTTGTGAAAGAGATCGTCTTTTCTCCATTTTATATTCTTGCCACCTTTGTCAAAGATAAGGTGTCCATAGGTGCATGGATTTATCTCTGGACTTTCTATTTTGTTCCATTGATCTGTATTTCTGTCTTTATGCCAGTAACATACTGTCTTGATGACTGTTGCTTTGTAGTAGAGCCTGAAGTCTCTCAGGTTGATTCCCCCAGTTCCATTCTTCTTCTTCAAGATTGCTTTGGCTATTCGAGTTTTTTATTTTTTTATTTTTTTGTATTTCCATACATATTGTGAAATTATTTGTTCTAGCTCTGTGAAAAATATCTTTGGTAGCTTGATAGGGATTGCATTGAACCTATAAATTACTTTGGGTAATATACTCATTTTCACAATATTTATTCTCCCAATCCACGAACACAGTATATTTCTCCATCTATTAATGTCCTCTCTGATTTCTTTCACCAGTGATTTATATTTTTCTATATATAGGTCTTTTGTTTCTTTAGGTAGATATATTCCTAAGTATCTTATTCTTTTCACTGTGATGGTGAATGGAATTGTTTCCTTAATTTCTCTTTCTAGTTTCTCATTATCAGTGTATAGGAGTGCAAGGGATTTCTGTGTGTTGATTTTATATCCTGCAACATTAGTATATTCATTGATTAGATCTAGTAATTTTCTGGTAGAATCTTTAGGGTTTTCTGTGTAGCGGATCATTTCGTCTGCAAACAGTGAGAGTTTTACTTCTTTTCCAATTTGGATTCCTTTTATGTCTTTCTGCTCTGATTGCTGTGGCCAAAACTTCCAAAACTATGTTGAATGGCAGTGGTGGGAGTGGGCACCCTTTTCTTGTTCCTGACTTTAGGGGAAACACTTTCAGTTTTTCACCATTGAGGATGTTTTCTGTGGGTTTGTCATATATAGCTTTTATTACATTGAGGAATGTTTCTTCTATTCCCACCTTCTGGAGGGTTTTGATCATAAATGGATGTTGAATTTTGTCATAGGCTTTCTCTGCATCTATTGAGATAATCATACGGTTTTTATTTTTCATTTTGTTAATGTGGTGTATTACATTGATTGATTTGTGTATATTGAAGAATCCTTGCATCCTTGGGATAAAGCCCACTTGGTCATGATCTGTGATCTTTTCCATGTGTTGTTGGATTCTGATAGCTAGAATTTTGTTAAGGATTTTTACATCTATGTTCATGAATGATATTGGCCTATAGTTCTCTTTTTTTCTGGCATCTTTGTCAGATTTTGGTATTAGGGTGATGGTGGCCTCATAGAATGAGTTTGGAAGTTTACCTTCCTCAACAATATTCTGGAAGAGTGTGAGGAGGATAGGTGTTAGCTCTTCTCTAAATTTTTGGTAGAATTCAGCTGTGAAGCCATCTGGACCTGGCTTTTGTTTGCTGGAAGATTCCTGATTACAATTTCAATTTCCGTGCTTGTGATGGGTCTGTTAAGATTTTCTATTTCTTCCTGGTTCAGTTTTGGAAAGTTGTACCTTTCTAAGAATTTGTTCATTTATTCCAAGTTGTCCATTTTATTGGCATATAGTTGCTGATAGTAGTCTCTTATGATCCTTCGTATTTCTGTGTTGTCTGTCGTGATCTCTCCATTTTCATTTCTAATTTTATTGATTTGGTTTTTCTCCCTTTGTTTCTTGATGAGTCTGGCTAGTGATTTGTCAATTATATTTACCCTCTCAATGAACCAGCTTTTGGTTTTATTGATTTTTGCTATGGTCTCTTTTGTTTCTTTTGCATTTATTTCTGCTGTAATTTTAAAGATTTCTTTCCTTCTACTCACCCTGGGTTCTTCATTTCTTCCTTTTCTAGTTGCTTTAGGTGTAGAGTTAGGTTATTTAGTTGACTTCTTTCTTGTTTCTTGAGGTATGCCTGTATTGCTATGAACCTTCCCCTTAGCACTGCTTTTACAGTGTCCCACAGGTTTTGGGTTGTTTTGTTTTCATTTTCATCCATTTCTATGCATATTTTAAATTTCTTTTTCGATTTCTTCTATGATCTTTTGGTTATTCACCAGCATGTTGTTCAGCTTCCATATGCTGGAATTTTAAATAGTTTTTCTCCCATAATTGAGATCTAGTCTTACTGCATTGTGGTCAGAAAAGATGCTTGGAAAGATTTCAATTTTTTTTTAATTTACAAAGGGCAGATTTATGTCCCAGGATGTGATCTATCCTGAAGAAGGTTCCATGTGCACTTGAGAAGAAGGTGAAATTCATTGTTTTGGGGTGAAATGTCCTATAGATATCAATCACGTCTATCTGGTCTATTGGATCATTTAGCGTTTGTATTTCCTTGTTAATTTTCTGTTTAGTTAATCTATCCGTAGGTGAGAGTGGGGTATTAAAGTCTCCCACTATTATTGTGTTATTGTTAATTTCCCCTTTCATACTTGTTAGCATTTGTCTTACTTATTGCGGTGCTCCTATGTTTGGTGCATATATATTTATAATTGTTATATCTTCCTCTCAGATTGATCCTTTGATCATTAAGTAGTGTCCTTCTTTGTCTCATTTCACAGCCTTTGTTTTAAAGTCTATTTTATCTGATATGAATATTGCTACTCCTGCTTTCTTTTGGTCTCTATTTGCATGGAATATCTTTTTCCAGCCCTTCACTTTCAATCTGTATGTGTCCCTCGTTTTGAGGTGGGTCTCTTGTAGACAACATATATAAAGGTCTTGTTTTTGTATCCATTCAGTCAGTCTTAGTCTTTTGGTTGGGACATTTAACCCATTTACATTTAAGGTAATTATTGATAAGTATGATCCCATTGCCATTTACTTTATTGTTTTAGGTTTGAGTTTATACACTCTTTATGTATTTCCTGTATAGAGAAGGTCCTTTAGCATTTGTTGGAGAGCTGGTTTGGAGATGCTGAATTCTCTCAGCTTTTGCTTGTCTGTAAAGCTTTTGATTTCTCCTTCATATTTGCGTGAGCTCCTTGCTGGGTACAGTAATCTGGTCTGTAGGTTATTTTCTTTCAACACTTTAATTATGCCCTGTCTTTCCCTCCTGGCCTGAAGAGTTTCTATTGAAAGATCAGCTGTTATTCTTATGGGGATTCCCTTGTTTGTTGTTTTTCCCTTGCTGCTTTTAATATTTGTTCTTTGTGTTTAATCTTTGTTAATTTGATTAATATGTGTCTTGGGGTATTTTGCCTTTGGTTTATCCTGTTTGGGACTCTCTGGGTTTCTTGGACTTGGGTGATTATTTCCTTTCCTATTTTAGGGAAATTTTCAACTATTATCTCCTCGAGTATTGTCTCATGGTCTTTCTTTTTGTCTTCTTCTGGGACTCCTATGATTCTTATGTTGGGGCACTTAACATTGTCCCAGAGGTCTCTGAGATTGTCCTCATTTCTTTTAATTCGTTTTGCTTTTTTCCTCTCCGTTTCATTTATTTCTACCATTCTATGTGCTAGCTCACTTATCCTATCTTCTGCCCCCATTATTCTACTGTTGATTCCCTCCAGAGTGTTTTTGATCTTATCTATTGCATTTTTCCTTGTATATTGACTTTTTGTTTCTTCTAGATCCTTGTTAAACCTTTCTTGCATCTTCTCAATCCTTGTCTCCAGGTTATTTATCTGTAACTCCAATTTGTTTTCAAGATTTTAGATCATTTTCACCATCATTATTCAGAATTCTTTATCGGGTAGGTTCCCTATCTCTTCCTCTTTTGTTTGTGTTGTTGGGCATTTATCCTGTTCCTTTACTTGCTGGGCATTTCTCTGCCTCTTCATCTTGCTTATATTGCTGTGTTTGGGGTGGCCTTTCCGTCTTCTGGCAGCTTTTGGAGTCCTCTTTATTGTGAAGTGTCCTCGCTGTGGGTGAGGTTGGACGGGTGGCTTGTCAAGGTTCCCTGGTTAGGGAAGGTTGTGTCAGTGTTCTGGTGGGTGGAGCTGGATTTCTTTTCTTTGGAGTGCAATGAAGTGTCCAGTAATGAGTTATGAGATGTCAATTGGTTTGGATGACTTTGGGCAGCCTGTATATTGAAGCTCAGGACTATTTTCCTGTGTTGCTGGAGATTTTGTGTGGTATATCTTGCTCTGGAACTTGTTGACCCTTGGATGGTGCTTGGTTTCAGTGTAGGTATGGAGGCGTTTGATAAGCTCCTATTGATTAATGTTTACTGGAGTCAGGAGTTCTCTGGTGTTCTCAGGATTTTGACTTAAGCCTCCTGCCTCTGGTTTTCAGTCTTATTCTTGCAGTAGCTGCAAGACTTCTCCATCTGTCACTTCCAAGGTGGTTCCCTCTGTTTTTGCTTCTTCTGTTTGCTGGTCTCTTCAGTGTCTAATTTCCACCAAGACACTAGGGTGCAGTAGTGGACACTTTTTAAGGCTCACTTGTTCAATTGTGCTGTGGGGAGGGAGGAATGCTGCAAATAACACTGGCGTCTGTGAGGAGTGCTTGCAGTGTCTCAGTCACACTGGGTTTGCCCCTGATCACAGCGTGTGTGCTGTCCCAGTCTACACCGCACAGGTTCTAGGATGCTCTGCCCGGAACTGTCTGTGGCCAGCGCTGGGTTGCTTTCACTTCCCAGGTCTAAGCCGCTCAGTTTCAGGTACTTGGGTACTCCACAAAGGCACAGACTCAGTTGGGCCTGCGTTTTTGTGTCCTTCTCCAGTCCGAGCAACTCAGGTGACCAGGTGTTTGGAAGCGTGGTCGCTGGGACTTATCAACTCCCTGGTCCCTGTCGCTTGGTTTTCTGGGCGTACAAGTGGTGTGCCTTCTCTGGCAATTGTCGACTGGCCAGAAACCCAAGAAGTCTTGGTTAGCAACGAAACCTGTTTGTAGTCTGGTATCGGATGCCTCTCTGGGGCCGTGATTGTCCCCTTCTGGCTCTGGCTGCCCTCACCTGCCTGTCTCTGGCGGGGAATGTGGGATGAGCCATCCGCAGCCGGCTAACTCTAGTCTGCCCTTTGTTCTGTGAGTGAGTCTGGTGGAGTCTTAGGTTAGGTCTTTTAGCCTTTTTGTGGGGTAGCTATCCCACAGTCTGCTTTGTTATCTCAAGTTAGCTCCCTCAGATTGCCCTCGGGACACTCAGGCCCGGTCTTTACTCTAAGCGATGCAGTCCGTGCCTCCCTGCCCATCCCCTGCTTGCTAGTGGAGGATGTGGGCATCTGTTCAGTTTCTCCGTTGGGAGTTACCCTTGGGCATGTAATCTGTGGGTTTTGATTATTTATTTATTTTTCCTCCCGGTTATGTTTCCCTCTGAGTTTCCAAGGCTCGCCACAGACCCACCAGTGAGAGTGTTTCCTGGTGTTTGGAAATTTCTCTCTTTTTTAAGCCTCCCTTCCTAGGATGGATCTCCGTCCCTACCTCTTTTGCCTCTCTTTTTATCTTTTATATTATTTCCTACCTTATTTCGAAGACAATGGACTGCTTTTCTGGGTGCCTGATGTCTTCTGCCAGCATTCAGAAGTCATTTTGTGGAATTTACTCAGCGTTCAAATATTCTTTTGATGAATTTGTGGGGGAGAAAGTGGTCTCCCCATCTTATTCCTCTGCCATCTTCCTCCCTACCCTTGGAAAACACTTACATTTAATTACTAATTCTTATCATTCCAATAAGATCTTTCCTATTTGGTGTTCAAGGGCTAATGCCTCTGACACCTCTTCCAAAAGAACAAACAGAGGATTCTCTGCTTTTTGAAAATTTGCTTTGTGACACCGCTTTTATGAGAAACCTACATTAGTACCCATTTTAACTAACTGAAAGAAATGTGAAGAGAATATTCACAGAGAGCAAAAATCCCATTGTTTTGTTTTGCAGTGAACCTTTTAAATGTGAAGTTCCAGGGTTCAAGTGTCTGTCTGGGCGCAGTCCTAGGCTTTTGGTATCCAGGTCTGACTCCACCTCCGCATGTATTTCCGCGGGGGAAATGTGTAAGTGACTCTCATGCAAAGGCTGAGCTGAATACACGCAACCTCTACATTAGAAAGGAGGGAGCTAACGTTTAAGAAAAATCTTAAGGTACCTGGCTTGGTACCAGAACAAACAAGTCTTTTTTTTTTTTTCAGTGAGCCTTTACAAAGGCTTCAGCCACTCAGAGGATCATCCAGAGGTCAGTTCACTTCAGTTCAGTGGCTCAGTCGTGTTTGACTCTTTGCAACCCCATGGACTGCAGCACATCAGGCTTCCCTGTCCATCACCAACTCCCGAAGCTTACTCAAACTCATGTCCATTGAGTCGGTGATGCCATCCAACCATCTCATCCTCTGATGTCCCCTTCTCCTCTTGCCTTCAATCTTTCCCAGCATCAGGGTCTTTTCCAATGAGTCAGTTCTTCGCCTCACGTGGCCATAGTACTGGAATTTCAGCTTCAGCATCAGTGCTTCCAATGAAGAGTAGTACCAGCCAGAGAAGCCCCACCAAGCTCCTTCCCTGGGAACTACACTTAGTATCCTAGCATAAAGCTATAATAGCTTTGAACTCCGGTGTTCTTGCCTGGAGAATCCAAGGGATGGGGGAGCCTGGTGGGCTTCCGTCTATGGGGTCGCACAGAGTCACACATGACTGAAGCGACTTTTAGCAGCAGCAGCAGCAGCATGTCTGAGCATCTGTGCTTTATCTTGATTAATTTTGTGCATCCTTAGTAAGTTGTGTCCTAAAGTAATTGCTTCTTTGATGTACGTCATTTTTCCTTTGAAAGTTTTCATTAAAAGACTTTACTTTCAGACAGTGGCGAAACCTGTATTTAGGCTTTAGTTTCTACAAGGGTTGGTAGAAGGATCTTGAGAAAAGCTGCCCTTTCATGCTGATAATAAAGTGAGATTGTTATATGAGTCTCTTGTAGTATTAGACCTTCTCTAATCAAAATAGGGTAGAATCTAGAAAGTTAATATTTGCAAATCCACAATATGGCATCAGAAAGTTGATGTCCTCCTAAACGACTTGAAGTCATTATTATTAAAGTCAGTGAAAATGACTTAAGCCATATGAGTTTGAGAATCTCTGAGGGCTTTGTTATTCTTTGGAACTCTGCATTCAGATTATATCTTTCCTTTTCTCCTTTGCTTTTCACTTCTCTTCTTTTCACAGCTATTTGTAAGGCCTCCTCAGACAGCCATTTTGCTTTTTTGCATTTCTTTTCCATGGGGATGGTCTTGGTCCCTGTCTCCTGTACAACATCACGAACCTCCATCCATAGTTCATCAGGCACTATATCAGATCTAATCCCTTAAATCTATTTCTCACTTCCACTGTATAATCATAAGGGATATGATTTAGTCATATCTGAGTGGTCTAGTGGTTTTCCCTAGTTTCTTCAATTTAATTCTGAATTTGGCAATAAGGAGTTTATGATCTGAGCCACAGTCAGCTCCTGGTCTTGTTTTTGCTAACTGTATAGAGCGTCTCCATCTTTGGCTGCAAAGAATATAATCAATCAGATTTTGGTGTTGACCATCTGGTGATGTCCATGTGTAGAGTCTTCTCTTGTGTTGTTGGAAGAGGGTGTTTGCTATGACCAGTGTGTTCTCTTGCCAAAATCCTATTGGCCTTTGCCCTGCTTCATTTCGTGCTCCAAGGCCAAATCTCCCTTTTACTCCAGGCGTTTCTGGACTTCCTACTTTTGCATTCCAGACCCCTATAATGAAAAGGACATCTTTTTTGGGTGTTAGTTCTAAAAGGTCTTG
Source organism: Moschus berezovskii (assembly GCF_049115385.1). NCBI lineage: Eukaryota > Metazoa > Chordata > Mammalia > Artiodactyla > Moschidae > Moschus > Moschus berezovskii. The sequence goes on along the minus strand of NC_142460.1, from coordinate 127,632,468 downwards.
AAGGTTTTCATAGAACTGTTCAACTTCGACTTCTACAGCATTACTGGTTGGGACATAGACTTGGATTACTGTAATATTGAATTTCCAAAGAGTAGCAAGGAGAGATAACAAAGACTTCCTCAGTGATCAATGCAAAGAAAAGAGGAAAACAACAGAATAGGAAAAACAAGAGATCTCTTCAAGAAAGTTAGAGATTCCAAGGGCACATTTCATGCAAAGATGGGCTCGATAAAGGACAGAAATGGCATGGACCTAACAAAGGAAGAAGATATTAAGAAGAGGTGGCAAGAATACACAGAAGAACTGTACAAAAAAGATCTTCATGACCAAGATAATCACGATGGCATGATCACTCACCTGGAGCCAGATATCTTGGAATGTGAAGTCAAGTGGGCCTTAGAGAGCATCACTATGAACAAAGCTAGTGGAGGTGATGGAATTCCAATTGAGCTATTTCAAATCCTGAAAGATGATGCTGTGAAAGTGCTGCACTCAATATGCCAGCAGATTTGGAAAACTCAGCAGTGGCCACAGGACTGGAAAAGGTCAGTCTTCATTCCAATCCCCAAGAAAGGGAATTCCAAAGAATGCTCAAACTACCACACAATTGCACTCATCTCACACGCTAGTAAAGTGATGCTCAAAATTCTCCAAGCCAGGCTTCAGCAATATGTGAACCGTGAACTTCCAAATGTTCAAGCAGGTTTTAGAAATGCAGAGGCACCAGAGATCAAATTGCCAACATCCGCTGGATCATGGAGAAAGCAAGAGAGTTCCAGAAAAACATCTATTTCTGCTTCATTGACTATGCCAAAGCCTTTGACTGTGTGGATCACAATAAACTGTGGAACATTCTGAAAGAGATGGGAATCCCAGACCACCACACCTGCCTCTTGAGAAACTTGTATGCATGTCAAGAAGCAACAGTTAGAACTGGACATGAAACAACAGACTGATTCCAAATAGGAAAAGGAGTATATCAAGGCTGTATATTGTCACCCTGCTTATTTAACTTATATGCAGTGTACATCATGAGGAACGCTGGGCTGGAAGAAGCACAAGCTGGAATCAAGATTGCCGGGAGAAATATCAATAACCTCAGATATGCAGATGACACCACCCTTATGGCAGAGAGTGAAGAGGAACTAAAAAGCCTCTAGAAAGTGAAAGAGCAGAGTGAAAAGGTTGGCTTGAAGCTCAACATTCAGAAAACAAAGAACATGGCATCTGGTCCCATCACTTCATGGGAAATAGATGGGGAAACAGTGGAAACAGTGTCAGACTTTATTTTTTTGGGCTCCAAAATCACTGCAGATGCTGATTGCAGCCATGAAATTAAAAGACGCTTACTTCTTGGAAGGAAAGTTATGACCAACCTAGATAGCATATTTAAAAGCAGAGGCATTACTTTGCCAACCAAGGTCTGTCTAGTCCAGGCTATGGTTTTTCCTGTGGTCATGTATGGATGTGAGAGTTGGACTGTGAAGAAAGCTGATCACCAAAGAATTGATGCTTTTGAACTGTGGTGCTGGAGAAGACTCTTGAGAGTCCCTTGTACTGCAAGGAGATCCACCCAGTCCATTCTAGAGGAGATCAATCCTGGGTGTTCATTCGAAGAACCGATGCTAAAGCTGAAACTCCAATACTTTGGCCACCTCATGCGAAGAGTTGACTCACTAGAAAAGACTCTGATGCTGGGAGGGATTGGGGGCAGGAGGAGAAGGGGCCAACAGAGAATGAGATGGCATCACCAACTCGATGGACATGAGTTTGAATGAACTCCGGGAGTTGGTGATGAACAGGGAGGCCTGGCGTATTGTGATTCATGGGGTCACACAGAGTCGGACACAACTGAGTGACTGAACTGAACTTAACTGAACTGAGAGTTTGCTAATTTTAGTTTTAGAATTACATCATTTATTCTACCTATCCTGAATATTAGGTGTAAATCAGATACTGAATCTTTTCAAAAAATGAGTATTTATAAAGCTATTTAATCACAGCTGCCTGAAAATGAATGTCTCTGTCACTGCAGAGATAAAGTTAGAATTCCCAGTATTGTCAGAGTGAAAACTCTTCAGCAAGGAAAAGACTCAATTCATACTGTTCTTATGAAACATTGGCCAAGAAAAAGAGGTATTGTTACATGTAACCATGAGGGGATATTCAAAGGAAACAGGCAGTTCAGGTTCTTGTCCATGTCTTAAATTTATAATTTTACCAACATTTCCAGGATTCATGGGCCAAAAACATCATCAGCAATTTTAGTGAATTTTTATGCACAGTGGTGATTGAGTAAAATAGCCAATTTGTTCTCCTAGTGTCAAATAATCATATAAAATTTTGGCAAGTTTTCTTTCAAACTTCTTTTGCACTATTAAGTGGCCATCTTGAAAATGCTAACAACAATTATACTTGTGTCATTTGATAACAGGTATTCCCCAGTGTCTCTTTCTGATGGTAGAGCTAATCACTGGAATTCTCTAACTGCAGTTTTGAAACTTATCAAAATCTTGGTCTCTTGAGTTATGGGGGCATGTTTATGAGTATCAGTGAGGGCTATTTTCCTGGTCGTGAATTTTATCCTTCCTTTAGTCTTCATATATTTATTTCTATATATTTGTTTCACATGTGATGGCCTAGTAAATATCTTCGAATAAAGTACAATTTTTATTTTCTTAATTTATGATCTCTCTAGTACTCCTCATGTTTTGCAGAGTTCTGTTACTGTTGAGTATCATACTACCTTTGCCTGAAGAACTTCCTTTAATGTGTATTTTGGTGCAGTCAATAAACAATGGATTCTCCTTTTTTTTTTTTTTTTTTCTGGGAAAATTACAAATTATCCCCTCATTTTTGGATGACATTTTCACTGGATGGAATTCTGGAGTTGATAAGTATTTTTTTCCTAACACTTTAAAAGTTCCTTTCACTATCTTGTAGCTTTCATAGATTTCGGAAACAAGTCAGCTGCAATTATTTATTCTTGTTTTTGTCTATGAAATTGCCTTTAAAAAATTATGTCTGCCTTTTGTATTTTCTATTTTTTGCTTGGCAGTAGTTTGAATATGATATGTTTAGGCATGAGGTTATTTGTTGGTTTGTTTTTTCTTTGTTTGGTTGGTTTGAACTCATCCCACTTGATGTTCTTTGAATTCCTGGAAAATATGGTTTAATATCTACATTAATTTGGAAAATTATCAAGTTGTTACTTCTAAAATTTCTTCTATCCTATTTGATCTCTGTTCTCTGTCTGGGATTGTAATTACACACATGCTAGAATATTTCATGTGTTTTCACAGCTGTTTCATCTTTGTTTCTCTTTATTTCTTTGCTAATCTTCATTTCTCCTTGTGTTTCAAAATGTAATTTTCTTTGACTTTTGTTCATGTTGATGATTATTAAGTTTGTTATGTTAAATCTACTCATGTGTCCATTGAAAGCAGTCTCCATTTCTAATTACTCTTCCTGTTTTCTGACAACTGTTTCCCTGTATTTTCCATCTCTCTGCTCAGATTATTCATCTTATTATACATAGCATTTATCTTTCTACTATAATATTTAATATAGTTTTCATCACAATTTTGTTATTGTCATCAAAAATAGTTCAACATTGTGTTGAGTTCATCTTAGTTCAATTATGCTGTAGGTTTTCTCTGTTGATGATGTTTGCATATGTGTGTTTTCTTGGGTTTGATGTCCCTTAGGTTTTTATTGGGTAGGAAATTAAACTTTGAAGATTATACAGTTTTTGTCTGTTTTTAAGTGTGGGAGCAGCCTTATTTTCAGGTTTTCACAACTTAAGAAAAGCTGGAAGCACCTACAGTCTCCTTAAGAAGAAGTTCAATCCAATTTTCTCTAATAGTTGATTTCTAATAAATTTCTTACCAAGTTGAAGAACCCATTTATTCTAAAAACTATTATAAAAAATTATGGACTACTTTTCTTGGCCCCAGGTAATCAACATGTGCAGTTAAGTTAGATGAAGTCCACCATAGCAAAGATTCTGCCTCTGATAAAGAATCATGCTTTTAGGTCAAAATGAGATATGTCATGGTATATTGTGGCTGATAGTTTCACATTATAATTATTTTGTGACTTATCAACAACCAAGATAAAATCTTGATTTTCTGTATATCTTTCTAATAGATACATTTAAAATATAAGGATTTCTCAGGTCAAGACTAATTAGATGTAAGTTTCTTCTTAAGTTTCTTCACTTCTTTTAATGAAAAATTTGTAACTGAATTTAAAGTATTGCAATGATAAATTAAAATTGTAAGGGAGAAAATTAATAGGAAGAAAGCCTGTTTGCTGAGAAGTCTTCTTAGTTGCATGTGCTCTTGCAAGATGGGTAAGCTTTTTGTCCTTAGATCAAGAGAAAGGCTCTGGTAAGCTACTGATCTCTAATTATGTCCATAAGGATGAGTTAGACTTGACTAAATTGATGTTTATATACATATATGTTTGTTTATGTACTTTTATATATGTGTGTGTGCATGCATACATATATATATGTGTTTTAAAGATCACCTCAGTTTTAAGATTTCTCAATGTTCATCCTGTTTTGGATTTTAAAAAATCACACAGAACTTTGAAGTCCTCAGTGTCCTCAGGACTTGGGAAATTTAGGAGGACTCCACAGTAAACATCTGAGGCACAGTTATGTATTCTTAGCTATCTTTATATAATAGTTCTGTTGTCAGTGCTGTAAATGAAGAAAATTTTGGTTTAGGTTTTAAATATGTATAACACTTGTTTATAGACTGGTAAGGTAGTGTGTTTGAATGCAGAATGTAGAGTTATTCATTTTTTCTAAAATTATATTTGTCTATACAAAACTCCTTGCTTATTTCATTTATAGAAAGTTACTCAGACGTATATATTTGCTTGCATTTGTTCCTTTTAAATGTGTATTGTTTTGCCATCATGCATTTTTAATTTATATAAATATGTATACAATGTTTTATATATATATATGTCTGTATAATACTATTGCTCCATTTTTTTATTCACTATAATTTAAAGTTCCATTTGAGTTGCTGCATGTATCTAATTATTCTTCTGATTATTGCACAGTAATCGGTGATGTGCAAGTATCACATTTTGCATATTCAGAAATCCAGTTATAGAAACCCAGTCTGTCACTTCTTTTTCACCATCACACAGTAGTGTTGTGAGAAACATCCGTTCTATATATATCCCTTTATTTATCTATGTGAGAATTATTTGTGGATGTAAACTGCTGTTAGCATTATTAGTTCATACTATATAGAAATACTTAATTTAGCCAAACACCAACATGTGCTCTTCAAAATGGCTGAATCCGTTACCTTCTCATCACCAATAAACAACCTTTTCCACTTACATCTGTACTAGCACCTAGAATATCGAACTTTCAATATTTAGCCAACTTAATAGACATAAAATATCTCTTTTTAAATTTGCTTTACTCTGATTACCAGTGATCTGGAGAATCTCTTCATATTCTAATTAGCTTTTTGGATTCTGTCTTCCATAACTTGAATTTTGTGCATAATATTCAATATTTGTCCATAAAGTTCTCAAGGAAAGTATTATTTTATGCTTCTTGGATTGCAAAAGTCTCTTTCATTTGCTACAAATAATTGATATTTAGATTTAGATACTGCAAATATTTTTCCACAATGTGTGCTAAGTCTGTAAACTTTATACATATGGTAACTTATTGAAGGTGATATCAGTTTTATATAATTATTATTAATTATTTTTCTGAGTTTATATTTAAAACTTAAACTCCTTTCTTGCCTTTATTTAACAAAATATCCTACTTAAAAAATATTATAGTAACATTTATATTTAGAAGGCATTTAGGTTGTTACTTCTTATGATTTGATTCACCCACTTTGCATGTGCTGTTAGATTGGAGGTTTAAATTATTTCCAGCTTTTTAAATACAACTTATTAAATTATCTATAATTTTGCAATGATTTAATCACCTTTATCACACTGTTTCTTAGCTAAATATTTATTTGTTCTATTGGTCTTTGTGTGGTTTTATTGTTTTGCAGTAGAGAAATTCCTCTCCCTCCCTCTTATTCTTCTACTGATCTTTTTGTTCGATTAGCAAATTTGCATATGGACATTTATATTTCCATTACATTTTAGAATGTATTGTGTACATACCATTAAAAAATAAAAATAGAATTTTGATTGTCTTAAGTAGGATTACGGAGAAGGCAATGGCAAGCCACTCCAGTACTCTTGCCTAGAAAATCCCATGATGGAGGAGCCTGGTAGGCTGCAGTCCGTGGGGTCGCTGAGGGTCGGACATGACTGAGCGACTTCACTTTCACTTTTCACTTTCACACATTGGAGAAGGAAATGGCAACCCACTCCAGTGTTCTTGCCTGGAGAATCCCAGGGATGGGGGAGCCTGGTGGGCTTCCATCTATGGGGTCACACAGAGTCAGACATGACTGAAGTGACTCAGCAGCAGCAACAGCAAGTAGGATTAACCTTGCAAAATCCTTCAAGCAAGGATTCAACAGTATGTGAATTGAGAACTTCCAGATGTACAAGCTGGATTTAGAAAAGCCAGAGAAACCAGAGATAAAATTGCCAACATCTGCTGGATCATAAAGAAAGCAAGAGAATTTCAGAAAAAACATCTACTTCTGCTTCATTGACTATGCTAAAGCCTTGCCTGGAGAATCCCAGGGACGGGGGAGCCTGGTGGACTTCCGTCTATGGGGTTGCACAGAGTTGGATATGACTGAAGTGACTTAGCTTAGCAGCAAAGCCTTTGACTGTGTAGATGCCAACAAACTGTGGAGAATTTTGAAAGAGATGGGAGCATCAGACCACCTTACTTGCCTACTGACAAAACCGGTATGCAGGTTAAGAGACAACAGCTAGAATCAGACATGAAACAATGGACTGGTTCAAAATTGGGAAAGTATATTGTCACGCTGCTTATTTAACTTATACACAGAGAACATCATGCAAAATGCTGGGCTGGATGAAGCACAAGTTGAAATCATGATTGCCAGGAAAAATATCAATAACCTCAGATATGCAAATGATACCAACCTAATGGCAGAAATCAAGGAAGAACTAAAGAGCCTCTTGATAAAGGTGAATGAGGAGAGTGACAATTCTGGCTTAAAACTCAACATTCAGAAAACTAAAATTCTGGCATCTAGTCCCATCACGTTATGGCAAATAGGTGGGGAAATAAAGGAAACAGGGACTGACTTTATTTTCTTGGGCTCTAAAATTACTGTGGACGATAACTGTAGCCATGCAATTAAAAGGAGCCATGCTCCTTGGAAGAAAAGTTATGACAAACCTAGACAGCATGTTAAAATGCAGAGCTGTCAGTTTACCAGCAAAGTTTGTATAATGAAAGCTATGGTTAATCCACATCCACACAGACAGATGTGAGAGTTGGACCATAGATAAGGCTGAGCACTGGAGAACTGATGCTTTTGAACTGCGGTTCTGGAGACGTCCTTACTGTCCAAGGAACTCTCAAGAGTCATCAAACGAGTCAATCCTAAAGTGAATCAATTATGAATATTCATTGGAAGGACTGATGCTGAAGCTTAAGCTCCAATACTTTGGCCACCTGATGCAGAAAGCCAACTCATTGGAAAAGTCCCTGAGGACAGGAGGAGAAGCGGGCAACAGAGGATGAGATGATTGGATGGCATCATCGACTCAATGAACCTGAGTTTGAGCAAACTCCGGGAAATAGTGAAGGACAGGGAAGCCTGGTATGCTGCAGTTTATGGGGTAACAGAGTCAGACACGACTGAGCAACCAAAAAACACCAACAACCTTTATATATTAAACACTCGTTATGTCGTGATTATTTTAATTGTCCCATTATTCAGAGCATATGCCATGAGTTTTATTAGTTTTAAGTCTTTCTCCTTAAATAGTTTATACACTTAATGTGTTAACTTTTAGGTAGTCTATAGTTTTTGCTACCATAAATTCATAATTATACAGAGAAATCCTGTTGAATTTATAAGCTGATTCTTTATCTGATGAACTCATTGGACTCTCATTAGTTTTAATAGTTTTTCCATTGCTTTCTCTAGATTGTCTGCATATAATGACAGTTAAAGTCATTCCTCATTATCAGTATTGTTAGACAGTAATGAAAGAGTGGGCCTTCTTTTGTTATTTTTATTGTTGCTTTTTGTCTTGTTTTACTTTTCTTTTGTTTCATTTTCTTAACTCAAATTGAAAACACATGGAATTTCTTTATTGCCACTTAAACTTTTTGTTACATTAATAAAGCTTATTTGGGTAGTATATTAGATTTGGCTCAGAGGTTAAAGCGTCTGCCTCCACTGTGGGAGACCCGGGTTCGATCCCTGGGTGGGGAAGATCCCCTGGAGAAGGAAACGGTAACCCACTCCAGTATTCTTGCCTGGAGAATCCCATGGACGGAGAAGCCTGGTAGGCTACAGTCCATGGGGTCACAAAGAGTCGGACACGACTGAGTGACGGAACTGAACTGAACTGATTAGATTGAAGATCACAACAAAATTGAGTAGAAATTACAGAAATTTCCCTGTCTCTACATGCACACATCTCGAACCTGGAACATTCCACATTGGAGTGTACAGTGTTATAAACAATAAACTTACCCAAATCCGTAGTTTTAATCAGGCTTTACTCTTGGTATTGTACAGCCATGTGTTTTGAGATATGTATAATGATAAGTGTCTGCCATTATAGTATCATAAAAAATATTTTCACTGGGCAGAATTCCCCTATTCTTTGTCAGTTTATCCCTCCATTCCACTTAGCCTCTGACAGTCACTAGGTTTTATTTTTTTACTGTTCACATAAAATCATATTTCCAAAATGTCATATTGTTGAAGTCAAAAACTATATAGCCTTTTCAGATGGACTTCTTTCACTTAGTAATATGCTTTTAAGTGATATGTGTTTTCATGTATTTATAGCACATTTATTTTTAACATTGATAATATTCCATTGCCTGGATGTACCATAGTTTAATCACTCACCTACTGAACAATATGTTCAGTTCAGTTCAGTTCAGTCGCTCAGTCGTGTCTGACTCTTTGCGACCCCATGAATATGTTAGTTACTTAAAAGTTTTGGCAGTTGGGAATAAAGCTCCTAGAGATATCTATGTGCCTTGTTTGCATGGACATAAATTTGCAGATCCCTTGACTACGTGCAGATCTTCTTTGACTTATAATGGGGTTACAGTTTAATAAATCTTTCATAAGTTGAAAATATAAGTTGAAATGCATTTAATATAACTAATCTATGGAACATCACAGCCTAGCTAGCTTATCTTAAAGTGCTTAGAATACTTATACTAGCATGTAGTTGGGCAAAGTAATCTAACAGAAAGCTTTTTTAAAAAGCAAAGTATTGAATATATCATGTAATTTATTGAATACTGCACTGAAGTGAAAAATAGAATGATTGTCAGTGTCTTGGCTGTTTGCCTTCCTGATTGTGTGTCTGACTGGGGTCTACAGCTTATTACTGTCACCTGGCATCATGAGAGAGTTTTATAGCAAATAAAATAAAAATAAATAAAATAGCCCAGGAAAAGATCAAAAAGCAAAACTCAAAGTATGGTTTCTACTGAATGTCTTTCAGTTTTGCATCATTGTAAAGTGCAAAAATCTTAAATTGAACCATGTTAAGGAACACAAGTGCTAAATAGTGTAGTAGAATGTTTAATTTTGAAGAAAACTGGCAAACTGTCTAGTAAAGTGACTATACTCTTTTCTGTTCCCATTAGCAGTGAATGAGAGTTCCTGTTGCTCCACATCCTTGCGAGTGTGTAGTGATGTGTTGTTGACAGTGTTCTTGATTTTGGCCAAGTAGTGCATAGTGATATCTAGTATTTTTAATTTGAAGTTTTCTATAATATTCAATATTGGACATCTTTTCATACACTTATTTATCAGTCTATCTTCTTTGGTGAAATATCTTTTGCCCACAATTTAATTGGGCAGTGTTTCTTATTGATTAGTTTTAAGGATTCTTTGCATATTGTGGACAATAGTCCTTTATCTGATAGATTTCTTGCAAATATTTTCTCCAAGTCTGACTTATCATCTTATTCTCTTGACATTGTCTTGGTAGGGCATTATTTTAAATTTTAATAAAGTACAGCTTGTCTATTATTTCTTCAAAGGATCATGCATATCTAAAAAGTTGTCACCATACTCAAAGCTATCTAGGTATCTCCTGTTATCTTTTTGAAATCTTATAATTTTATATTTTACATTTGGTCTGTGATCATTTTGAGTTAAATTTGGTGAATAGTGTAAGCTTTGTCTAAATTAATATTTTTAATGTGGATGTCTGTTGTTCCAGCACCATATGTTGAAAGAGCTGTTCTTGTTCCTTTGTCAGTGATCACTTGATTATATTTATGTAGGTGTACTGATATTTCTGAGCTCTGTTCCATTGACCTGTTTGTCTGATCTTTTGCCAGTACCATACTACCTTGATTACTGTAACTTAATAGTAAATCTTAAAAACAGGTAATGTCAGTCCTGTGACTTTGTTCTTCTCCTTTAATACTAAATGCGATACTCTGGGTCCTTTGCCTTTCCGTATAAACTATAAATCCACCACCATTTATATGTATTTTATTTACCATGGTTATTTATTTATTCATCTACTTTTGGCTGTACTGTGTCTTTGTTGCTGTACATGGGCTTTCTCTAGAGAGTGCAGGGGCTGCTCTTCATTGCTGTTTGAGTGTTTCCCTTTGTGGTGGTTTCTTTTGTTGTGGAGCACAAGCCCTAGAGAACCCTGACTTCTGTTGTTGTGACACACAGGCTTAGTTGCTCCATGGCATGTGGGATCTTCCCGGACCAGAGATTGAAGCTACGTCCCCTGCATTGGAAGGTTAATTCTTAACCTTTGGACTACCGGGGAATTCCATTTTATTTACCATGTTAAGTATTTTATTCTGCATTTTTTGAGTTTTTCTTTTTCTTTAACAAAAAAGTCTTGTAAATATTGAACTTCAGTAAATGCTATTGCTGATGGTTGAGGTATATTATTTAATGATAAGTTACATTAACATATTTTCCTAACTTATTTATTGAACTGTGTAAGCATTATGAAAGAAAGCTAGTTCTCACTTTGTGTGGTTCAGAATTATAAAACTTTTACTTTTCACAATTTAGTTAAATAATAGCAGTCCTCCAAAAGTATGGTTTAAATTTCATTTACCATAGTATATTTTAGTACATTTTAACTGAGTTGTTGCATAAAGTTCAAATTTGTTAGCACTTTGGCCCACAAATCTCTCTATATATACCAAATGTACATCCTGATTGGTGATCATTTTGTTTCTTTCAAAGTCTGATAAGTGGTGTTCATTCACTGTGCATCTATTACTCAGTTTTCACATATAGAGAACAAAACATGCATTTGTATTTCTTCCTTGCTCCCAGTGGTAAACTTACCTGACATTTTACAAAACTGGATAAAGAAGAAAGAACTGGCCAACAAAGATAAAAATGTAAGAAGAAAAAGGATGAGGAGAGGAGGAAGAGGGGAGGTACAAGAAGGGGAAAAGAAAAGTAATGATGCTGAAAGTGAGATATAAATAGAGTGTAGATAAAGTTGTACAAGAAATAGCTGACCTTGGACATGTTGGCACTACTTCCAATAGAAAGACTGGATTTGTAGCCAGAGGGACTTAATGAAGGTGAACTTATTGACATAAATAAGAAAAGTAATTGTGATAAAAAGGATAAAGATATCCTAGGGAAGTGACCATCTGCAAAATTAACTTCACATTAAAGAAACTCATGGGGGTATGTCATGACAGTTGAAAGCTCAAAGCATAAAATGGTGTAAACTGATCCAAACTTTTGGAAAGCAGTACAAAAATTCTTCAAGGCTTAGAGGAAAATACTTTCCTGATATTGTGAACTGTATGATAAGAAGAAGGCAAAAACTGTTCAAAATATCCTTGATAACTATTTTATAAAAAATAAAACTAATTTTAAATGTTTCTAATGTTTTCAATTGCAGTGTGCTAAATAGGTATTCAGTTCAGTTCAGTTCAGTTGCTCAGTCGTGTCCGACTCTTCACGACCCCATGAATCACAGCACGCCAGGCCTCCCTGTCCATCACCAACTCCCGGAGTTCACTCAAACTCACGTCCATCGAGTTGGTGATGCCATCCAGCCATCTCATTCTCTGTCGTCCCCTTCTCCTCCTGCCCCCCATCCCTCCCAGCATCAGAGTCTTTTCCAGTGAGTCAACTCTTCGCATGAGGTGGCCAAAGTATTGGAATTTCAGCTTTAGCATCAGTATTAGGGTTACTATATTGCTTTCATCTCCCTATGCATTTATAGCCAAATAAAAAAAAAAAAACTTTTAGTGTTTAAATATATTAATGATCACAGAGCAAAGTGAAGACTGTCTGTACTTCTGTTCCCTAATTTAGACTTCTCATTAGAAAATTTGAATGAAGAAGGGTGATACAAATATTTAATTTTCCCTAAGTAGGAATCATAAATCACATTTCACTTTCTTTCAAAGTAATTAAGTTTATTACAGAAACTAGATTAAAAATATTTCTTTTATATTTCTGTAGACTGAATTATTTCTTATGATCATTCAACGCATAATTACTGTGTGGCAATGGCAACCCACTCCAGTATTCTTGCATGGAAAATTCCAAGTACAGAGGAGCCTGGCGGGCTACAGTCCAAGAGGTCACAAAGAGTCAAACATGACTGAGTATACACACATATGAATGGACATTTATAAATCATTTTAATAAGAATTATAATTTTATTTGGGAATGAACTATTGTTATTGAGAAAGTTTATGGTAATTATAACATAAATAATCTTTTTTATGTAGAGACATTTTTTACATCTTATAATTGTTGAACTTTATTTTGTATTAAGTGGTTGAAAGAAATCTGATAAGAAACTCAGAATCTAATTGGTAGCTAGGTCTCAGTGCTCTTGTACATAGGCTATTTATTCAGGTAGGACTGATCCTATATAGCAAAATTCACAAGTCATGGACTGATTTAGAAAAAACAATCACATAAATATAGAATAGGGCAATTTTAAATTTTACTATTATTAGTTATGCTAACTAGAGTTTGTAATTATTCACATATGTGAAAGTTTATTTTTTAGTTGATTAGATTTCATTATTACAGTTAGTTTTCCTTTGTGGTTTCTATTGATACTTGAATATATAAAGGAGAAGTGAGATTTGTGTACTATAGGCAATTCTTCTTAAAATACAATTATATCATAAAGAAAAAGAGATGTGTCCCTGATCTATCAACTTGATTCAATTTAATTGATTATATAGTAGAAAGCTTCATATTATAATAGTATTATAATTTTATAATAATATTAGATATTACGCGGGAGACGCCGGCCCCGGCGCAACCGACCAGGCAAAGAGGCACAGACGAGAGGAGCTACCCCACGCCTGAGGCCAGGCCCAGCGGCCGAGAGGAGCTGCCCACGTCCAACATGGGGTGGGTGGGCGGGCGCAGGAGGGCCGAGAGGATCTACTCCACGTTCAAGGTCAGGAGGGGCAGCCTTGAGGAGATACCCCACATCCAAGGTAAGGTACAGCGGCTGCACTTTGCTGGAGCGGCTGTGAAGAGCTTTTCCAAGACCAAGGTAAGAGAAATCCAAATAAGACGGTAGGTATTGCGAGGGGGCATCAGAGGGCAGACACACTGAAGTCATAATCACAGGAAACTAGTTGATCTGATCACATGGATCACAGCCAAACGTGGTCCACTGAAGAAGGGAATGGCAAACCACTTCAGTATACTTGCTTTGAGAACCCCATGAACAATATCAAAGGGCAAAATGATAGGATACTGAATGAGGAATTCCCCAGGTCGGTAGGTGCCCAGTATGCTACTGGAGATCAGTGGAGAAGTAACTCTAGAAGGAATAAAGGGATGGAGCAAAGGGAAAACCAATACCCAGTTGTGGATGTGACCAATGAAAGAAGCAAGGTCTTATGCTGTAAAGAGCAGTATTGCATAGGAACCTGGAATGTTAGGTCCATGAATCAAGGTAAGTTGGAAGTGGTCAAACAGGAGATGGCAAGAGTGAACATAGACATTCTAGGAATCAGTGAATTAAAATGGACTGGAATGGGTGAATTTAACTCAGATGACCATTATATCTACTACTGTGGGCAGGAATCCTTTAGAAGAAATGGAGTCGCCATCATGGTCAACAAAAGAGTCTGAAAGCAGTACTTGGATGCAATCTTAAAAACGACAGAATGATTTCTGTTCGTTTCCAAGGCAAACCATTCAATATTACAGTAATCCAGACCTATGCCCCAACCAGTAACTCTGAAGAGGCTGAAGTTGAACGGTTCTATGAAGATCTACAAGACCTTTTAGAACTAACACCCTCAAAAGATGTCCTTTTCATTATAGGGGAATGGAATGCAAAAGTAGGAAGTCAAGAAACACCTGGAGTAACAGGCAAATTTGGCCTTGGAGCACGGAATGAAGCAGGGCAAAGGCTAATAGAGTTTTGTCAAGAGAACGCACTGGTCATAGCAAACACCCTCTTCCAACAACACAAGAGAAGACTCTACACATGGACATCACCAGATGGTCAACACCGAAATCAGATTGATTATATTCTTTGCAGCCAAAGATGGAGAAGCTGTATACAGTTAGCAAAAACAAGACCAGGAGCTGACTGTGGCTCAGATCATGAACTCCTTATTGCCAAATTCAGACTTAAATTGAAGAAAGTAGGGAAAACCACTAGACCATTCAGGTGTGACCTAAATCAAATCCCTTATGATTATACAATGGAAGTGAGGAATAGATTTAAGGGACTAGATCTGATAGATAGAGTGCCTGATGAACTCTGGACGGAGGTTCGTGACATTGTACAGGAGACAGGGATCAAGACCATCCTCATGGAAAAGAAATGCAAAAAAGCAAAATGGCTGTCTGAGGAGGCCTTACAAATAGCTGTGAAAAGAAGAGAAGCGAAAAGCAAAGGAGAAAAGGAACGATATAAGCATCTGAATGCAGAGTTCCAAAGAATAGCAAGGAGAGATAAGAAAGCTTTCCTCAGTGATCAATGCAAAGAAATAGAGGAAAACAACAGAGTAGGAAAAACAAGAGATCTCTTCAAGAAAATTAGAGATTCCAAGGGAACATTATGTGCAAAGATGGGCTCGATAAAGGACAGAAATGGTATGTACCTAACAGAAGCAGAAGATATTAAGAAGAGGTGGCAAGAATACACAGAAGAACTGTACAAAAAAGATCTTCACGAGCAAGATAGTCACGATAACGTGATCACTGACCTAGAGCCAGGCATCTTGGAATGTGAAGTCAAGTGGGTCTTAGAAAGCATCACTACGAAGAAAGCTAGTGGAGGTGATGGAATTCCAGTTGAACTATTTCAAATCTTGAAAGATGATGCTGTGAAAGTGCTGCACTCAATATGCCACCAAATTTGGAAAACTCAGCAGTGGCCACAGGACTGGAAAAGGTCAGTCTTCATTCCAATCACAAAGAAAGGCAATGCCAAAGAATGCTCCAACTACCATACAATTGCACTCATCTCACAGGCTAGTAAAGTCATGCTCAAAATTCTCCAAGCCAGGCTTCAGCAATATGTGAATCGTGAACTCCCAGATGTTCAAGCAGGTTTTAGAAAAGGCAGAGGCACCAGAGATCAAATTGCCAACATCCACTGGATCACGGAGAAAGCAAGAGAGTTCCAGAAAAACATGTATTTCTGCTTCATTGACTATGCCAAAGCCTTTGACTGTGTGGATCACAATAAACTGTGGAACATTCTGAAAGAGATGGGAATCCCAGACCACCACACCTGCCTCTTGAGAAACTTGTATGCAGGTCAGGAAGCAACAGTCAGAACTGGACATGGAACAACAGACTGGTTCCAAATAGGAAAAGGAGTATGTCAAGGCTGTATATTGTCACCTTCTTATTTAACTTCTATGCAGAGTACATCATGAGGAACGCTGGGCTGGAAGAAGCACAAGCTGGAATCAAGATTGCTGGGAGAAATATCAATAACCTCAGATATGCAGATGACACTACCCTTATGGCAGAAAGTGAAGAGGAACTCAAAAGCCTCTTGATGAAAGTGAAAGAGGAGAGTGAAAAGGTTGGCTTGAAGGTCGACATTCAGAAAACAAAGATCATGGCATCTGGTCCCATCACTTCATGGGAAATAGATTGAAAAACAGTGGAAACAGTGTCAGACTTTATTTTTTTGGGCTCCAAAGTCACTGCGGATGCTGATTGCAGCCAGGAAATTAAAAGACGTTTACTCCTTGGAAGGAAAGTTATGACCAACCTTGATAATATATTAAAAAGCAGAGACATTATTTTGCCAACCAAGGTCCGTCTAGTCAAGGCTATGGTTTTTCCCGTTGTCATGTATGGACGTGAGAGTTGGACTGTGAAGAAAGCTGATCGCTGAAGAATTGATGCTTTTAAACTGTGGTGTTGAAGAAGACTCTTGAGAGTCCCTTGCACCGTAAGGAGATCCAACCAGTCCATTCTAAGGGAGATCAGTCCTGGGTGTTCATTGGAAGGACTGATGCTGAGGCTGAAACTGCAATACTGTGGCCACCTCATGCAACGAGTTGACTCACTGGAAAAGACTCTGATTCTGGGAAAGTTTGGGGGCGGGAGGAGAAGGGGATGACGGAGAATGAGATGGCTGGATGGCATCACCGACTCTGTGGACATGAGCTTGGTTGAACTCCGGGTGTTGGTGATAGATTGGGAGGCCTGGCGTGCTGTGATTCATGGGTTCGCGGAGAGTCGGACACGACTGAGTGACTGAACTGAACTGACTGAACTGAACTGACAGAGAACAAAAATAATTTATATATTCAACTGTGAAGTTATATTGCAAACCATAAGACAGAGAAAAGAGACATAGTATAGAAGCATCTTTTCCCCGTATAAGATATAACATATAAAATAAACAAAGCTATAGTAATAAAACTATCCAGAAATAAATATGAATATTTGTATTAATCTATTTATGTCTAAGAAAAATAGATACCACTTCGCTGACATTGAGAAACATCTTAATGAAATTATTGATTGTAAATAAAGAGAATTCAATATGAATCCAATAAATAATCACCACAAATAAAATCAGGTGACCTATGATTAGATACTGTTTGGGTTCATAATATGCTATCACAACATCTAATGCTATACAATAATATAGCTTCGTCTATAACAACCTCAGGAAAGTTATGTTCTAGGATTTTTACAGTTTTTCAAACTTGCTTTTAAAAATTAAGTCCACAGAAAATATTTTCAAATGTCAGAATTTGGAATAAGATTCCTATGAAGCTTTTCTTAAGAATATTACCAATGATAAATTTGGCACCAACTTACAAAGCAGTAGTAGTTATAGAATAACTGGCAATGTATACTGAATCAATTTAGTTGAATTAAGCTTGTGAAAAATATGCTTCCCAAACAGAACTTTATGATGTAATCTATGAAGATTGTGTTAAGCTAATAACTATTCAGTCCAATTCAGTTCAGTCACTCAGTCGTGTCCTACTCTTAGCGACCCTATGGACTGTAGCACATCAGGCTTCCCTGTCCATCACCTGGAGCCTACTCAAACTCCTGTCTATCACATTGGTGATGCCACCCAACCATCTCATCCTCTGTCCTCCCCTTCTCCTCCTATCGTCCATCTTTCCCAGCATCAGTGTCTTCCAATGTCAGTTCTTCACATCAGGTGGCCAAAGTATTGTAGTTTCAGCTTCAACAGCAGTCCTTCCAATGAATATTAAGGACTAATCTCCTTTAGAATGGCCTAGTTGGATCTCCTTGCAGTCCAAGGGACTCTCAAGAGTCTTCTTCAATATATCAGTTCAAAAGCATCAATTCTTTGGTGCTCAGCTTTCTTTATAGTCCAACTCTCACATCCATACATGACTACTGGAGAAATCATAGCTTTGACTAGACAGACCTTTGTTGGCAAAGTAATGTCTCTGCTTTTTAATATGCTGTCTAGGTTGGTCATAACTTTCCTTCCAAGTAGCAAGTGTCTTTTAATTTCATGGCTGCAGTCACCCTCTGCAGTGATTTTGAAGCCCCCCAAAATAAAGTCTCTCACTGTTTCCATTGTTTCCCCATCTATTTGCAATGAAGGGATGGGACCAGATGCCATGATCTTCATTTTCTGAATGTTGAGTTTTAAGCCAACTTTTTCACTCTCCTCTTTCACTTGCATCAAAAGGCCCTTTAGTTCTTCGCTTTCTGCCAGAAAGGTGGTGTCATCTGTGTATCTGAGGTTATTAATATTTCTACTGGCAATCTTGATTCCAGCTTGTGTTTCATCCAGCCTGGCATTTCACATGATATACTCTACATATGAGTTAAATAAGCAGGGTAGCAATATACAGCCTTTACGTACTCCTTTCCCAATTTGGAACCAGTCTGATGAGTCAGTCCTAAGGCTAGTGAATATATGAGAGACTGTATAATATTGATTTCCCTGTATTTCAAAACAGAAGGCCAAAATATAGTTGTAAAGTTTGATCAATCATATAATATATTCAAGAGTACCTAAGATTTTAAAGTCTTCCCCTGATGGCTCAGCAGTAAAGAATCTGCTGCTAATGCGAGAGATCTAGATTTGATCCCTGAGTCAGGATGATCCCCTGGAGAAGGAAAAGGCAACCCACTCCAGTATTCTTGCCTGTGAAAATCCCATGGACAGAGAAGCCCAGCAAGGTTGCAGTCCATGGGGCCCAAGAGTTGGACACAACTTAGCAACTAAACAGCAACAGTATTTTAAAGGCAACTAAGAGAACTAGTGCTGAAACTAACCAAAATCAAGTTGGTTTATTGGCAGTGATAGCAGTGGGAGTGATCATAAGAAAAGAAAAGAGACTGACTTTTATATTGTTCCTGATATGCAAAATTATTAAATAGAGAATAAATGGGCACGTGGTTACAAAGATAACCAATACTGTTGTCCATAGTGACTGAACTAGGTTCCAATACAAACAGTTCAAAAGTATATGTCCGGTTTTTATTTATTTATTTTAATTGGAGGCTAATTACTTTACAATATTGTATTGGTTTTGCCATACATTAACATGAATCCGCCCTGGGTGTACATGTGTTCCCCATCTTAAACCCCCCTCCCATCTCCCTTCCCATACCATCCCTCTGGTTCATCCCAGTGCACCAGCCCCGAGCATCCTGTATCACGCATAGAACCTGATTTTCATTTCCGTTTTCTCCACATCTTTTACACCACTGGTTCACTCTTGTCCCCTTGATGGTAGCCATTCTTACAGGTATGAGATACCGCACTGTGATTTTGATTTTCATTTCCCTAATGATTAGTGGTCCGTCTAGTCAAGGCTATGGTTTTTCCCGTGGTCATATATGGATGTGAGAGTTGGAATGTGAAGAAAGCTGAGCGCCGAAGAATTGATGCTTTTGATCTGGGGTGCTGGAGAAGATTCTCGAGAGTCCCTTGAACTGCAAGGAGATCCAACCAGTCCATTCTAAAGGAGATCAATCCTGGGTGTTCATTGGAAGGACTTATGCTAAAGCTGAAACTGCAATACTTTGGCCACGTCATGCGATGAGTTGACTCACTGGAAAAGAGTCTGATGCTGGGAGGGATTGGGGGTAGGAGGAGACGGGGACGACAGAGAATGAGATGGCTGGATGGCATCACCGACTCGATCAACATGAGTTTGAGTGAACTCTGGGAGTTGGTGATGGACAGGGAGGCCTGGTGTGCTGTGATTCGTGGGGTCGCAGAGAATCGGACAGGACTGAGCGACTGAACTGAACTGAACTGAATGATTAGTGATATTGAACACCTTCTCATGCACCTGAAGGTCATTTGAGTATCTTTGGGGAAAAGTGTATTTGGTTCTTCAGCCCATTTTTAAATTGGATTGTTTGGTTTATGTTATTGAATTATATGTGCTTTTTAAAATTTTGGATACTTGCTCCTTAGTGTCTGTGTTCAGTTCAGTTCAGTCGCTCAGTCGTGTTCGACTCTCTGCGACCCCATGAATCACAGCACGCCAGGCCTCCCTGTCCATCACCAACTCCCGGAGTTCACTCAAACTCATGTCCATCGAGCTGGTGATGCCATCCAGCCATCTCATTCTCTGTCGTCCCCTTCTTCTCCTGCCCCCCATCCCTCCCAGCATCAGAGTCCTTTCCAGTGAGTCAGCTCATCACATGAGGTGGCCAAAGTATTGCAGTTTCAGCTTTAGCATCAGTCCTTCCAATGAACACCCAGGATTGATCTCTTTTAGAATGGACTGGTTGAATCTCCTTGCAGTCCAAGGGACTTTCAAGAGTCTTCTCCAGCACCAGAGTTCAAAAGCATCAATTCTTCGGTGCTCAGCTTTCTTCACAGTCCAACTCTCACATCCATACATGACCACGGGAAAAACCATAGCCTTGACTAGATGGACCTTTGTTGGCAAAGTAATGTCTCTGCTTTTTAATATACTATCTTGCTTGTAGTGTCGGTGTATAGAAATGCAACTTGGACGAAACAGTTCATGCCGGAGCCGGGGCAGCAGCGTCGCGGGCAGACTGGGCCGCTGCGCTGAACTCTAAGGAAATCTTTCCCCAGGTGGACATGCCGCCTCCGCTGCAGCAGCAGCATAATGGGAAAGGACGACCCCAACAAGGCGCGGGGCAAGATGTCTTTGTACACCTTCTTCGTGCAGACCTGCTGCGAGGAGCACAAGAAGAAGCACCCCGACTCCTCAGTCAATTTCACAGGGTTTTCCAAGAAATGTTCCAAGAGATGGAAGACCATGTCGGCCAAGGAAAAGTCCAAGTTCGAAGACATGGCAAAAAGTGACAAAGCTCACTACCGCAGGGAGATGAAAAATTATGTCCCTCCTAAAGGTGACAAGAAGGGAAAGAAAAAAAGATCCCAATGCTCCAAAAAGGCCTCCTTCTGCCTTCTTCCTGTTTTGCTCCGAACATTGCCCGAAGATCAAAAGTGAACACCCTGGCTTATCCATTTAGGATACTGCAAAAAAATTGGGTGAAATGTAATCTAAGCAGTCAGTTAAAGATAAACAGCCATATGAACAGAAAGCAGCTAAGCTAAAGGAGAAATACGAAAAGGATATTGCTGCATACTGTGCCAAGGGCAACAGTGAAACGGAAAAAAGGGCCCTGGTAGGCCGACAGGCTCCAGGAAGAATGACCCAGAAGATGAGGAGGAAGAAGAGGAGGAGGAGAAGGTGAGGAATAAATGGCTATCTTGTAATGATGTGTGTGGAGTGTGCCTGTGTGCTCAGGCAATTGTTTTGCTAAGAATGTGAATTTAAGTGCAGCTCAATATTAGCTTCAGTATAAAAACTGTACAGATTTTTGTATAGCTGATAAGATTCTTTGTAGAGAAAATACATGTTTAAAAATTCAAGTTGTGGCTTTTTGAGGGGCTACTACATACAGTTAGATTTGCAAACTACATACAGTTAGATTTGCAAGCTTCTGATGTTAAATGTTTCTAAATAAGTAATGGTTTCTTTAATTTCTTGTGTATGGTAGCACAGCAAACTCATAGAAATTAGCATCAATAGCAAATTTGGGGTTTTCTAGAACAAGAATGTTGCATTTTTTATAAATTTTGTAATAAAAATTTATATATTAAAAAAAGAAATGTAACTAAATTAATATATTGATTTTATATCCTTCAAGTTTACCAAATGCATTGATTAGATCCAGTAGCTTTTTAGTTGTATCTCTAGGTTTTTAATATATATTATCAGCAATAGAAAAATTTTTACTTCTTCCTTCTCAACTTGAATGCATTTTATTTTTGTCTTGCCTGATTGTTCTAGCTAAGACTTTCAGTACTGTGTTGAATAAGCATAGTGAGAATGGGTGCTTTTATATCTCTCCTGATATTAAAGGAAAAGCTTTCAATTTTTCTCTGTTGAGTTTAATGTTAGCTGTGGGTGTGTTGTATATATCTCCCAATATGTTGAGGCTTTTTTTTTTTTTAATACATTCAATATGTTTGTGTGTTTTTTTTTTAATCATTAAGGAATATCTTATTTCTTTTCAAACTCCTTTTCTGGATATATTGAGAGGATTAAGATTTTCATCTTTCATTCTGTTAGTGTGGTGTATCACATTGGTTGATTTGCATATGCTTGGGCTCCCTTTATAGCTCAGTTGGGAAATAATCTGCCTGCCTTGTAGGAGACCCAGGTTTGATTCCTGGGTTGGGAAGATCCCCTGGAGGAGGGCGTGACAACCCACTCTAGTATTCTTGCCTGGAGGATCTCATGGACAAAGGAGCCTGGTGGGCTATAGTCCATGGTTTTGTGAGTTGGACATGACTTTGCAAATAAATATATATTTAAACATCCTTATATCCCAGGAGATAATCCCATTTGATCATGGTGTAATATATCAAGTTATTGAATTCAGTTTGCTAATATTTTGTTGAGAATTTTTTCATCTATGTTCATCAAAATATTGGTATATAGACTTCTTGTGTTGTCCTTATCTGTATTTGGTATCAGGGAAATTCTGACCTTTAGAATGAGTTTGGAATTCTTGCCTCTTCAGTTTTTTGGAAGTTTGGAAGGAATCGGCATTAATTCTTCTTTAAATATTTGATAGTATTTGCACATGGAATCATCTTGTTCTAAGGTTGTTTTTGTTGTTGTTGTTGGGAGGTTTTTGATTATTAATTCAATTTCCTTACTTATTATTAATCTTTTATTCAACTTGCTATTTCTTCCTGATTTAGTATCGTTAGATTATAGGATTCTAGGAAGTTACTAATTTCTTCTAGGTTATCTAATTTGTTGGCATATAATTACTCATATTAGTCTCATGATACTGTATATTTCTAGATTATCAATTTTTTCCTCTTCTTTAATTTCTGATTTTAAATCTTTTATTTATTAGCCTTGCTAAAATTTATCAACTTTATCTTTAAAAAAAAAAAAAAACTTTAAAAAAAAAAACTGTTCTGTTGATTTTCTGTTATTTTCTGGTCTCAATTGCATTTGTTCCACTTTTGTCCTTCTTATTCTTATATCTGCTAACTTTGGGCTTAATTTGTTGTTTTTTATTGTATGCTTTCATATGCTGAATAGTGTCTTTCATTTACGCTAGAAGAACTTATTTCAACATTTCTTGTAAGGCAAGTCTGCTGCTGCTGCTAATTTGCTTCAGTTATGTCCAACTCTGTGCAACCCCATAAATGGCAGCCCACCAGGTTCCGCCGTCCTTGGGATTCTCCAGGCAAGAACACTGGAGTGGGTTGCCATTTCGTTCTCCAATTCAGGAAAGTGAAAAGTGAAAGTGAAGTCACTCAGTTGTGTCCGACTCTCAGTGACCCCATGGACTACAGCCTACCAGTCTCCTCCATCCATGGGATTTTCCAGGCAAGAGTACTGGAGTGGGTCGCCATTGCCTGTGGTAGTAAATTCCCTACATTTGTATTTTTCTGGGAAAGCCTTTATTTATCTTCATATCCAAAGAATAACACTGCCAGATAAAGTAATTTTGGATAGCAGTTTTTACATTTCAACACTCTGAAAGTGTCATTCTACTCTCTTCTGGCCCTTAGAGTTTCCACTGAGAAATCAGTTGATAGCCTAATTAATGGTGCTTCCTTTATAGGTAAGATTATATTTTCCTGTGGCTGCCTTTCAGATTCTTTCTTTATCATTGATTTTTTTTTTTTTTTTTTTTTTTTTACAATTTCATTATAATGTGACTGGGAGAAGGTATTATCCCATTGAGACAGTAGGGGATTGTATGAACTAGTGGATTTGTTTTTGTTTTGTTTTATTAGAGTATAGCTGATTTACAATGTTGTGTTAGTTTCTCCTGTACAGCAAAGTGTATCAGTTATATATATTCATATATCCACCTGATTTAGATTCTTTTCCATATAAGTCATTACAGAGCATTGAGTAGAGTTCCCTGTGCAATACAGTAGTTTCTTATTAGTTAACCATTTTATGGGGAGTAGTGTGTATATGTCAGTCCCAATCTCCCAATTTATCCTTCTCCATCTACCTTCCTACTCTCCCCCTGGAAACCAAGTTTGTTTCCTACATCTTTGACTCTGTTTCTATTTGTAAATAAGTTTATTTGTATTCTGTTTTTAGAGTCCACAAATAAATGATAGTGTATGACATTTGTCTTTCCCTGTCTGACTTACTTCACTCAGTATAATCTCTAGGTCCATCCATGTTGCTCCAAATGACATTATTTCTTTATTTTTAATGAATGAGTAATATTATATTGTACTTATGTACCACATATTCTTTATCCATTCTTCTGTCATGGACATTTAGATTCCTTCCATGCCTGGCTATTATAGTGTTGCAGTAAACATTGGGATGCCTGTATCATTTCTAAATATGGTTTTCTCTGGATATATGTCCACCAGTGGGATGGTAGGGTAATATGTTAGCTCAATTTTAATTTACAAAGAAACTTCCATAGTGTTCGCTATAGTGCTGCATCAATTTACATTTCACCAGCTAGTGGACTTGTATATCCAAATTTTTACCCAGGTTTGGGAAGTTCTCAGCTCTTATTTCTTTAAATAATCTGTCATCTTCTTCCTCCTTTTGAAATCCCATTTATCCTGCTATTTGCCTTTTTGATAGTTTCCACTAATTCTTTCTTTTTATTTATTTTTTATTGAAGGATAATTGCTCCACAGAATTTTGTTGTTTTCTGTCAAACCTCAACATGAATCAGCCATAGGTTTACATATGTCCCCTCCCTTTTGAGCCTCCCTCCCATCTCCCTCCCCATCCCACCTCTCTAGATTGATACAGAACCCCTGTTTGAATTTCCTGAGCCATATAGCAAATTCCCGTTGGCGTTGTATTTTATATATGGTATTGCAAGTTTCTTTTTTAATCTTTCCATACATCCCACCCTCTCCTCCTCTCTCCCCATGTCCATAAGTCTATTTTCTATGTCTGTTTCTCTATTGCTGCCCTGTAAATAAATTCTTCAGTACCACTTTTGTAGATTCTCTATATGTCGTTAGAATACAATATTTACCTTTCTCTTTCTGATTCACTTCACTCTGTGTAATAGGGTCTAGTTTCATCCACTTCATCAGAACTGACTCAAATGTGTTCCTTTTTATGGCTGAGCAATATTCTATTGTGTATATGTACCATAACTTATTTATCCATTCATCTGTCGATAGACATCTAGGTTACTTCCATATTCTAGCTATTGTAAATAGTGCTGAAATGAACAGTGGGATACATGTGTCTTTTTCAACTCTGGTTTCCTCAGGGTATATGCATAGAAGTGGAATTGCTGGGTCATATAGTGGTTTTATTCGTAGTTTTTTAAGGAATCTCCATGCCATCTTCCATAGTGGCTGTATCAGTTTACATTCCCACCAACAGTGCAATAGTGTTCCCTTTTCTCCACACCCTCAGAATGGTAGAAAATAATAGCAAATGAAACAACTGACAAAGGATTAATTTCCAAAATATATAAGCAGCTCATACAACTCAATACCAGGAAAACAAGCAACCCAATCAAAAAGTGGGAAAAAGACCTAAACAGACATTTCTCCAAAGAGGACATGCAGATGGCTAACAAACACGTGAAAAGATGATCAACATTGCTCGTTATTAGAGAAATACAAATCAAAACCACAATGAGATATCACCTCACACCAGTCAGAATGGCCATCATCAAAAAGTCTACAAACAACAAATGCTGGAGAGAGTGGGTCTTTGAGAAGATAAACAAAATTGACAAACCTTTAGCCAGATTCATGAAGAAAAAAAGAGAAGAATCAAATCAACAAAATTAGAACTGAAAAAGGAGAGGTTACAACAGACAA
This sequence comes from Moschus berezovskii, assembly GCF_049115385.1. Taxonomy (NCBI): domain Eukaryota; kingdom Metazoa; phylum Chordata; class Mammalia; order Artiodactyla; family Moschidae; genus Moschus; species Moschus berezovskii. The sequence continues at coordinate 127,606,557 of NC_142460.1, read as the reverse complement.
TGCAGAAATACAAAGGATTATAAGATACTATTATGAACAACTGTATGGCAATAAAATGGATAACCTGTTAGAAATGGACAGGTTCTTAGAAAAGTTCAATCTTCCAAGACTGAACCAGGAAGAAATAGAAATTATGAGCAACCCAATTACAAGCACTGAAATCGAAGCTGTGATAAAAAATCTCCCAAAAAACAAAAGCCCAGGACCAGATGGCTTCACAGGAGATTTCTAGCAAACATTTAGAGAAGAGTTAATGCCTATTCTTCTAAAACTCGTTCAAAATATTGCAGAGGAAGAAATACTTCCCAACTAATTCTATAAGGCCACCATCACCTTGATACCAAAACCAGACAAAGACAACATAAAAAAATAGAAAACTACAGGCCAATATCACTGATGAACATAGATGCAAAAATTCACTAATTCTTTTTGATAGTATCCAATAGTTCTCATAGGCTTTCTTCACTTTTTGTAAATCTTAATTCCCTCTCTTCTGTTATTTCTATATTCCTATCTTCCAGTCATTTGTGCTCTACTCCATCAGGTCTTCCTTGCTTCATATGCTTTCTTTTGAATTCTTCCTCTCATTTCTTGAATTCTTCACTTTTGGAATTACTGGTTTAAATTTAACTTAAAACTCTTTGGTAAATATATTAAATTTATTTGGTAAATATATCCTTCTCTTCATAAATTTTATTTCTGATTTCATTGAATTATTTTTCTGAGGTTTTCTTTCTTTCTTTTATTGGGCAGTTCATTGCATTTCTTCATAACAGCAATTTTGAATCCTTTATCATTCAGCTTACTATATTCCATGCCTTTGAGCTTGACTGCTACAGAATTATCATTTTCTTTGTGTGATATCCTTGATTTTTCATATTGTTTTTAGTTATACACTTCTGCTTTTGCATTAAGTACCAGGCACTTCCATAATTTAGATTTTATGCCTTCTCTAGTTTGTAAAGTTCACCAGGCTGGCTATTAGAAACCTCACTTTTTTTTTTTAGAAGGTGATGCTACAGGACAAGTTTGTGGTTTCTCCCTGCCTACAGATAAGTTCTCTTCTGTCCCTTACCTTAGGTCTTTCTTCCCCAAGTTTTAGAGTTCCCACCTTAGTACTTCAGGTACTGATGGATAGAAATAATAGGTTTCCCATGCCACCTCCTACCCAGCTGGAGTAGTCAGGTCCTCCCTCAATGCCATCTTTTTGCCTGGTAGGAGAAAAGAGATAAATCAGTCCCTCCTTGAGTGTGGAATAGTATGGGAGAGGTTTTCTTAACTTCTGCTTCAACCATCTTTCTTTTTACTTCTGTATCTTTCTTTTTGTCTTTTTTCCTCAATAGTATATGAAAGCCTTCCTTCAGAAGGGCTGGACTTCTGCAGATTCTTTCTTATGGATGAGATGAATGCCTACCTGATGCTGTACTCATCTGATGCTTGCCTGACAACAGTTGGTTCTAGACTGTCTTGCTGGCTTCATTAGTTTTGTAGCCTATGTGGAAATCTGTCAAACTCTTGACTGCTGCATTGGTAGGTGAGATTCACTCTGAGTCCCTAGGAGCAAGATGCAAATTCCAAAAACCCTCACAAAAGGACCCATGTTTGTGTATGGATGTCTATTTGTCGATTAAAAGAGGGGTGGATAAGAAGGGATGTCATGCCTCCACGTTGTTGATGTGACTCCAAACCATTCTTTTAAATACTGAGGGTTGAATGGTTATCGGGGACTAGAAAATAAAATTGGTAATTTCAGCACAAAATTGGAAACATAAAAAGAAAAAGGAAATTCTTTAGAATTGAAAATGCAATCCTAGATATTAAAAATTAAATGTATGGATTTAATAACAGATTGGCTTCCCCGGTGGTACAGTGGTAAAGAAACTGCCTGCCAATGCAGGGGATACAAGAGAAGAGGGCTTGATCCCTGGGTCAGGAAGATCCCCTGGAACAGGAAATGGCAACACAGCCTGGTACTCTTGCCTGGGAAATCCCATGGACAGAGGAGTTTGGCAGGCAACAGTCCATGGGGTCCACAAAAGACACAACTAAATGACTAAGCACAATAACAGATTAGACAAAATTTAAAACGGAATTATTAAGCTGGAAAACAGGACAGGAAAAAAATACCAGCATGGATCATGAGAAATAAAGATATGAATATAAGAAAGAAATAAAGAAAAGGGCTTTAAAAGTCACAAAGGAGGAGGTAAAAACTTCTAATATGAATATAATTTGAATCTCAAGAGAGCCAAGACACTTGAAGTGTGAGTCAGGAGGATTTAATTTGTCAGGAAACAAGCTTTGTTATAAAGCTATAGTAATTAAATGAATAGGTGGTACTGGCACAAAGATTAACTGATGGATCAGTGGAATGGAAAAGAGTTCATAAACATTCATGTATAGACATTTGAATGGTGACTAAAATGGCACAATAGATTAGTGGGGAAATAACACACCTTTAAAAAATAAGATTGAGTCACCTGGATATACATATTTTTAAATATATTATGAATTTAAGGTATATCAACCCTATACAAAAATCAGTTCTGGGTGAACTACGAATTTAAATGTAAAAGACACACAACTTTTGAAACATAAAATGACAATATCTTCCTGATACCTAATTGGGAAATTCCTAAATAGGATATCCACCCCCAGAAAACCTTATCAATAAGGAAGGAACCAATAAAATATTAATAAGAACTTTTGTTTATCAATAGACACTCTTTAGATAATGAAAAGTCAAGATGTATTTAGTCATATGGTATTTGTAATATACATATATAACCAATAGAGGGTCACTTATTCATTCATTAAGGAACCCTTATGCAATACCAAGTTTTGGAGAAGCTGTAAAGCAAGTGAAACTCTCCAATACTGCTGGTGTAATGTAAAACTACTTTGGAATACAAACAGACATATGGACTCCTTGTGAAACAAATTAAATTGTACTCTTAAGTGATACCCAAAAGAAATGTCCATAGGGCATGCACAGTGTCCATTAAAAGACAAAAACAAAAGAAACAAACAAAAAATAACTGAAACACATTTGTACCAAAATACTGAACATATACATGAGTATACATACCAGCATTGTGATAGTTCTAAATTGAAATAACCAAAACAAAACAGTTTTTCTGTAAAATGAAAGACCTTAGAATAAGATAGATGCATGAACTGTTGCTTCAGGCAGCAAGATGAATCTCTCAACTTGTTGCATTAAAAAAAAAAAACGTGATATAATAGAATACACAATGTTTGGTTTTATTTGGATAAGGTTTGAAAACAGGCAAAACTAATCTGTGGTTTAGAGGTCAGTACAGTGGTCACCATTGCAGTGGAAGGATAGGATAGTGATTGGAAAGGAACATCATTAGGGGATGGTGTAATCGGATGCTGAAAGGATCAATTTCTTGTTCTAAATCATGGTTGCACATTTGTTCAGTTTGGAATAATTCATAGGATTGGAAACCTATGCTTTGTGCATTGTTCTGTATTTTATTTTAAAAATAGTCAAAATAAATCAAAATATGAACTTTGTATGAAAATAGAGAATGTGTTTATAATATTTGAGTAAGAAAGGCTTTTCTAAATAACCATCATAAAGCAAAAAAAACAATATATTGGGCTATATAAATATTAAAATTTCATGAAGTTAAAAGTGCAAATATCTATGTCAGAATAAGTGAAAGCTTTTGAAACATATGCAACACATATGACCAATGGTTGATATCCTTAGCAATGTATGATATAAATTAATGCACTACCCTGACAAAGACTGTAAAATCTTTCACAAATATTCAGATTTTCATAAAATGTTATATGTTCACAATAATTGAGAAATTTGTCAAAGCAGTTGATTTAATCTCATTTTTCAGATAAGTAAGATTCAAAGATGTTTAAGAACTTTTCAGGGCTATAGAGACCACACATGACAAAGCTGAGCTTCAAATCCCTATCTTCAAATTTTTCGGTGTCTTTCACATCAGTGTTGCTTGAAGTTAAATATGAATTGAATAATTGGGGATCTTGTTAAAACTCAGATTCCAATTTACCTGGGCTGGACTGAGGTCTGAGAGTCTACATTTTCTATGAACTCCTAGATGCTACTGCTGTTGTCCCAGAAATCACATTTAGAGTGGCAGGATTATTCAACATACCACCTGTGTGTTACCCACAGTATGCCATGAACTTGACTAGGACATTTAGAAGTACTAAGATAAATAATGTACTGGTCTTGTCCTTAGAGAGTTTAAAGCCTAGTAGGAAAAAATTTAAATAACTATCAAAAGCTGTGATAGGATTCAGTATTCTGCTGATAACAGTAAATATGAGTCCTCCAAAATAACACATTTTTTGGTAATGTCAAAAGTTCAGAAATAATAGAAGTGAAACCCATGGATCATTGAATTAGTATCTGATAAAAGTTAATTGTGCAAACACCACAAAGATGATTTGCAAACTGGGAGCACTCAACCAAAACACTGAGTGAGGTTCTGAGGTATACTGTTATGAAGCCACTTGTATGATGAGAAAGCAGTGACTGTTTATTCATCACAGTGATTGGTTTGGTTTTATTATGTGAAAATTTTATTAAATGATAGGGAATTGGTCAGTGGTTCCATCATATCAACCTTGGCAAACAGTTTAAGTTTTGCTTATGATTTTCAGATGCATACACAAGAAATGACCCAGGTTAAGTTAGCCTTACAAAATAAGATAAGTTTAAGCTTTGTTTGCATGACTAAACTGTTTTTGTCTGCTCAAGGACTCAAGGCTGGTTTCTCTTTGCTTTTGATTTTAACTATAACAAGGCTAAGACCTTACAAGCTTTGCCTTGTGTACTTCCCCAGGACAGCATCATAATAAGCTCATCATATAGAAATAAATATATACATATAAATATGAGCATCTTTGTGTTCATGTTGATGTATTTAAAACTCTTGTTTGTAACTATCTTCACTCTGAACATTGCTATCTTAAGACTTTTCATTCTTAATAAATAGTGCAATCGGCTACATTACAAGATGTGACTGATTTGCATGTTTATCATCTGTTGAAGACTCAACCTCATTTTCAAATGTTTGAACAAGCTCATATTCAATAAGTAAACATTTAAAAAATTTAAACTGCTGGTAATAGATTTTCCCAAATAAACACATTTCAGCTATAATCATAGAATATTACGGATATCCTGCCATTTCTATCGTCTGAATTTTAGTCTAATTTTGTGAAGCTCATTACTGATAAGTGGATGGTTCGCTGATTTGCACTATCGAGAGTTTTCTTAATTTAGGAGATATCTTGCATCCTGTGTGTAATGACATCTGGTTATAAACTGATATAAGCAGCCAAATATTTTAATTAGTAAAGAAGACATTCATTCTCATAAAACCATACAAACCATTTTATTATTATAACTTTATTAATAACAGAAGATATAGTTAATTTTTTGCATTCCACATATAAATTGGGAAATATCTATAGAAAGAAATGAAGACTGAAAATATGAACTCAGTGATGAAACTAAATATTTTCAGCATAGGAGAAAAGATGAGAAGGATTCATCAAAAGGTATTTTGTGGTGAACATGATTCATTTTATCAGTGTCACAGCTATTAATACCAGCACCTTTTTAAAAGTTTTAACTAAGAGTTAAAAATAAATTTCTTGCATTAAATACATTGGACGTTCACAGTTTTTGGAAAGTATTTAAAACATGGCAGATGGATGAGGAAATGGAGAAAGGTCAAAGTTCAATTCAAACTGCTAAAACATGTCAATTAGTAAATAACATCATTAAATCTTGAAACTTAGTAAACCAGATGAATGTAAACCCAAAAGTAACTTGCTAAGAGAGTATTTTAACTATAGTCACCACAGAAATGATACAGAATTTCCATAGGTTATGATACATTTTATCAACTAAAAGTATCACAAAATATGGGAAATTCAAAATAGGGCTGTAAATAAACACATGACAATGATTCTGAATAAAATAATCATGCTGCTGCTGCTGCTAAGTTGCTTCAGTCGTGTCCGACTCTGTGCGACCCCATAGACAGCAGCCCACCAGGCTCTGCCGTCCCTGGGATTCTCCAGGCAAGAACACTGGGGTGGGTTGCCATTTCCTTCTCCAATGCATGAAAGTGAAAAGTGAAAGTGAAGTTGCTCAGTCGTGTCTGACTCTTCGCGACCCCATGGACTTCAGCCTGCCAGGCTCCTCCGTCCATGGGATTTTGCATAGTAAGTAGCTAAAATGTGTTCCTACCTGTCATAGTTTACTTACTCCAACCAATACTTTATATTTGATAAAATGTGTTCATAAATGTAATAGCACATCACTTTGTTTATAGTGGTTTTAAAATGAATACGTGTAGAATGAGCAAATGAATGTCATAGTTAATCAACCATATTGAGTGTCTCTGTTCCTTCAGACACAAGGTCACATGGTTAGGATGTTGTCATTAATGTGCCAGACAAGGTTCCTGTCCTCATGAGCTTTCCAGTCTGTCCAGGTAGACATAGTAATCAAATAATTTCAAATGTTAAAGGTAAAAACAAATGATATCAAGGTTCTAGAGGACTTTATATTACTGTGGAGTAAGGAGTTAGGAGAACAACTACTTAATTTCAGGATAAGAAGAATACCTTTTCAGCTGAGAACTGAAGAAAACTCAGCACTAATTAGGTGCAGGGATAGGCTGTTCTGAGCAGAGAAAACTGTAATGGTAGGTCCTCTAGTGAGACAGTGCTGTATTCAGAGAAATGCAGGAAATCCAGTAAAAAGGTAAAGGGCAAGAGAGAGAGATATGCCCAATGCAGAAGTAATGGGCAGAAGGCAATCATGCATGCCCCAATCAGTAGGAAACCTTGGAAGGATTGTGAGCAGGGAAATGACGTGACCAGTCCTCTGTGTTTAAGATTGTCTGACAGCAGTTGATAGGGGAAACTGGAGATGGACAGAAGCACCATGGGAGTCAGACAACTTAAACCATAGTTATGGTGAGAAACGAGGACAACAGTGAAGATGGTAGTAGTAGAGATGAAGATAAACATACAGTTTGGGGAGAGAGAAGATAAAGAAGCAAATATATACAATAGAATACTACTCAGTCATAAAAAGAAATGAAATTGTACCATTTCCAGAGATGTAGATGGACTTAGAAAGTGCCATACAGAGTGAAACAAGTCAGAAAAACAAACATGGAATATTAACACAAATATGTGGGATCTACCCTGGAGACAGAAATGGCAACCCACTCCAGTATTCTTGCCTGGAGAATTCCATGGATGGAGGAGCCTGGCGGGTTATGGTCCACAGGGTCGCAAAGAGCCAGATACGACTGAGTGACTGACACTATGTAGAATCTAGAAATATGGTACAGATGACCCTATTTACAAAGCAGAAATAGAGACACAGACATAGAGTACAAATAGTATGGACACCAAGAGGGAGTGGGGTGGATTGGGAGATTGAGATTGACATATATACACTACTATATATAAAATAGGTTATTAATGAGAACATACTGTATAGCATAGGAAACTTTAATCAGTGCTTTTTGGTGACCTAGATGGGAAGAAAATCTAAAACAGAGGGGAAATATGTATAGATATAGTTGATTCATTTTGCTCTGTAGCAGAAACCAATTACTACATTTCAAAGCAACTATACCTTGCTATCTCAGCTGGTAAAGAATCTACCTGCAATGCAGGAGACCCTGGTTTAATTCCTGGGTCTGGAAGATCTGCTGGAGAAGGGATAGGCTACCCACTTCAGTATTTTGGGGCTTCCCTGGTGGCTCGGAGGATAAAGAATCCATCTGCAATGCAGGAGACCTGGGTTTGATCCCTGGGTTGGGAAGATGCTCTGGAGAAGGGAAAGTCTACCCACTCCAGTATTCTGGCCTGGAGAATTCTTTGGATAAGGAACTTGGCAGGCTACAGTCTGTGGGGTGGCAAAGAGTCAAAAATGACTGAACAACCTTAAAAAAAAAAAAAAGCTTCTGCGGTGGCTCAGACACTAAAGAATCTGCATGCCATGTGGGAGACCTGGGTTAGATCCCTGGGTAGGAAAACATTCCTGGAGGGGAGGGCATGGCAACCCTCTCCAGTATTCTTGCCTGGAGAATTCTGGTGAACAGAGCCTGGAGGACTACAGTACATGGGGTCGCAAAGAGTCAGTCAGACATGACTGAATGACTAAGCACAGCATGCATACTCCAATAAAAATTTTAAAAAATATATTACTTTGAATTTTCTAGGTGGGTAATGGGACAATTTATTGAAATTTTAACTATTGTAGAAGAAACAGACTAGGAAAGAAGATCACAAGGCGAGTTTTGAGTACTTATGGTTTGAAATGAATGTGAAACCTTCAAGGGCAGTTTTCACAAAGGTAATGAATATACTTTGGTCACCTCATGTGACGAGTTGACTCACTGGAAAAGACTCTGATGCTGGGAAAGGTTGGGGGCGGGAGGAGAAGGGGACGACGGAGAATGAGATGGCTGGATGGCATCACCGACTCTGTGGACATGAGTTTGAGTGTACTCCGGTTGTTGGTGATGGACAGGGAGGCCTGGCGTGCTGTAATTCATGGGGTCGCGGAGAGTCGGACACGACTGAGCGACTGAACTGAACTGAATGAATATATTTCAGTCTGGAGTACTGTGCAAACCAGGAAGGAATTATATCAGTGGGAGTATCTGGGGTATTAAACACATTGGTGTAAAAGAGATCATGAGATTGCCAAGAGAAAGATTGTAGAGTGAGCACAAAAGGAGTCTAGGACAATTTAATTGACAGTTTCTCACATATACTCACTTGATGATGGACAGGGAAGTAGTAGGTAAAGATACCATAACGATCTAACTTCAGTTCAGTTCAGTCGCTCAGTCGTGTCCGACTCTCCGCGACCCCATGAATCACAGCATGCCAGGCCTCCCTGTCTAACTTAGGCAGCAATTAAATTGAAAAACTCAAGACAGCTCTGAGTATCTGCATTAATCAGAGTCACTGCACATGACTGGATAGTTTTAACATTGTACAGTGACCGCCAGCTCAACTCCCTGAGCCCAGATCCCTATTAAGAGGTACTTCAGCCAAAGAAGTGAGCTTTCTGCTGGAAGCCTATAGGGCACACTTATTGTCATTTATACAAAGACAGTATCTGCTTGTCATTGGTCTCATTTTGCTTTCTCAAGTCTCAGAAAATTTGTGCTGTATATGCATAAGTGGGACAGACAGTTAATTCCTACACTTAGGGGCACTTCGAAGTAGCTCAGTGGTAAAGAATCTGTCTGCCAATGCAGGAGATGCAGGTTGGATCCCTGATTTGGAAGATTCCCTGGTGAAGAGAATGGCAACCCATTCCAGTATGCTTGTCTGGGAAATCTAAGGGAGAGAAGAGCCTGGTAGTGTACAGTCCAAAGAATCGCACGGAGTTAAAGTGACTAAGCACACATGCCTGCATTTAAAATATCATAATTATTAAAATGAAAATATACCTGGGAAAAATATGTGAGCTTTGTCCAGTTTCAGAGTAAGTTAACATATTAAGTGCTTTCATAAAGTAATATTACATTGATATGGGAGACTTAGGGAGATTATAGAATACAATTAGGGGAAAAGGCTAACAGTAAAGCTGCAAAAGAAGAAAATGTTCCCAAAATTAGGAATTTTCTACATTTCTTATAAGCTTTCCATCAAGCCCTATTCCATAATTTTGGCATTATCCAGCCACAAAATCAGTCAGAGGTCTTGTGTGTCAAAGCTTAAAAGTTTATGATCAATTTATCCAATGCTTTCCAACCCACATTATACTATAGAAAAATGAACTTTCTCATACCGCAACCTATAACCACAAGACTAAGGGGAAATGTTGGGAAAAAAGAGGGATATCCAGCATTTTGTCACCTCAGAAGTTCATGCAAGAGTGTACAGGCTTGATGTTCTGGAACTGGTCATTAGGAAACACTTAATTGATTTTAACTAAGGGCTCAAGTGTGACTAGTGAAAATTATACTGCAAACTCAGGGTAGAACCAAGCACTGCCAAGCACTGTATTCCAGTTTTATCCTCTATCAAATGGTATGATCATACCTCATTAATTTTCCTTCAGAATTTACATATTTTTAAAAAAGCAAAAAGATAAGTTTGGGTACTTTGGTTCAGAAAGAGTATGGTAAACGTGAAGGTCTTTATATTCATGTTAAATGTATTTAATAATCATCCAGATAAAACCCTACTGATAACTTTTGCAACTAAATAAATTATTATGTCATAATTCCGGGAGCTGGTGATGGACAGGGAGGCCTGGCGTGCTGTGATTCATGGGGTCGCAAAGAGTCGGACATGACTGAGTGACTGAACTGAACTGAACTGAATATTTAAATTTACCAATTTAAAAGGGAGCATCATTAAATATTCCCAGTTACTTACATTCCAACCCATCACAGGGAATATTGAATCTCTAGTTTAAAAATGGCCAAAGAGGAAATTGCAGTAACATCTTTGAAAAAAATGGAGCAGTAAAAAAATTATATGTGTTACATAAATCATTTCCATATGTTCCTTTAACATTCCATCCCCAAACACAAGTAAATTTGAGAACATTCCTTTGAATAGTTTCTAAACATTTTTCTTATTTTGTAAAGTGCTTTCATCAGAAGATGGCAGTAAAATCTTATAACCAATAAAATTTGCAGGTCTTTTCCAACAGTGTAATCGTATGTTGGAATATTTATAAAAATATGTTTTATTCTTACTTAAATTGCTAATCTGCTGAAATGTTGTTTGGTATGAATAATGCAACACACACTGACTTTTGAAGGATAAGAGACACTTCATAATTTGAACAACTCCTCAGCAAAAATAAACAATTTATTTGATCCATTAAATTAGTGGAAATGGGTGTATAACATTTTTAAGTTGTTTTTTATTTTATTTTCTTAGAGGAGTGCTTTAAAAATTACTACAATGTAGATTCTTTTAAACACAATTTCATTTGAAAGGATGTAAATATATTTGTGCCTGAAATTAGGCCTAATAACTGCTCAATTTATTTTCCTTGAAGAACATGGTAAAAATATTTACTTTCTGAATTAAAATAGAAAAAATGAAATTGTGAGATAATTTCAAATATTCTTTTTTCATTTCTAAACTTGTTACTTTCAACTGAAAGAGTCTTTTGTAGTAATATTTAATATGTTATCTGTGAGCTACACTTAGTCATAAAGAAAATATGGTCTTGACAAGTTTATTATAATAAAGTATATTATGAAGAAATAGATAAGAGCCACATGATGAAAATTCCTATCCCCCAAGATACAGGATTTGAACTTTCATGTCTCACAATCTGGAGCCTATTATACAGAGTGAAGTAAGTCAGAAAGAAAAAAACCAATACAGTATACTAACACATATATATGGAATTTAAAAAGATGCAAATGATAACCTTGTATACGAGACAGCAAAAGAGACACAGATGTATAGAACAGTCTTTGGGACTCTGTGGGAGAGGGTGAGGGTGGGATGATTTGGGAGAATGGCACTGAAACACATATGTTGTCATATGTGAAACGAATCACTAGTTCAGGGTCGATGCATGTTATAGGATGCTCGGGGCTGACATGCGGGGATGACCCAGAAGGAGGATAAAGGCAGGAGGGAGGTGGGAGGGGGGTTCAGGAGGGGGAACTTATGTAAACCTGGGGCGAATTCATGTCAATGTATGGCAAAACCAACCAATATAATATTGTAAAATAATTTGCCTCCAATAAAAAATAAATTAATTACCAAAAAAAAAAAAAAAAAAAAAGAGACCCAGATCATGTTTTTAAAGGTGTATATATCCATTATTTGAGATTCTCAGGTAGCACTAGTGGTAAAGAACCCGCCTGCCAATGCAGGTAGATGTAAGTGATATAGGTTCAACCCCTGGGTTGGGAAGACTCCTTAGAAGAGGGTAAGGCAACCCATTCCAGTATTCTTGCCTGGAGAATCCCATGGACAGAGGAGCCTGGTGGGCTATGGTCCATAGGGTCACAAAGAGTCAAACAGGACTGAAGTGACTTAACATTCATGCTTGCATCCATTATTTACACATTTTCTATACATATTGGCTGTGTATCAGTTTTTACATATAGTTGCTCAGCCTTTCCGTCACCTGTTTGGATCTGCTGATACGGCACCTGGGAATTTGAAAAACCACTTCTTTAGGCTCCCGTTCATCGCAGCACTATTTATAATAGCCAGGACATGGAAGCAACCTAGATGTCCATCTGCAGACGAATGGATGAGAAAGCTTTGGTACATATACACAATGGAGTATTACTCAGCCATTAAAAAGAATGCATTTGAATCAGTTCTAATGAGGTGGATGAAACTGGAGCCTATTATACAGAGTGAAGTAAGTCAGAAAGAAAAACACCAATACAGTACTCATATATATGGAATTTAGAAAGATGGTAATGATAACCTTGTATATGAGACAGCAAAAGAGACACAGGTGTATAGAACAGTCTTTTGGACTCTGTGGGAGAGGGTGAGGGTGGCATGATTTGGGAGAATGGCATTGAAAGATGTATATTATCATATGTGAACTAAAAAGGTGCATTTCTGTACCAGAGCTGTGTCATAACCATCCTTTGGGCCCTCTGCTGGAAAAGTAGAATCAAGTCTCAAATAATGCCTTTTTAATTATATCCTCTAGTATTATAGATGTAGGACAGTACTGTATCATACCTCTGTGAATGTAAAATATCTTGTACCTGCTTTATGATATGTAGTAGTGTCCTTCTCTTTTTAACTTACTTTACTTAGTATGATAATGTCTATGTCTATCCATGTTACTTCAAATAGCGACTGAGTGACTGAACATTACTTTATTCTTCACTAAGTAATATTCCAATGTATATATGTATCACTTCCTTATCTGTTCATCAATTGATAATCATTTAGATTGATTCCATGTCTTGGCTGTAGTAAATAGTGCTGCTATGAACATAGGGATGTATGTATCTTTTCAAATTATAGTTTTCTCCAGATATATGCCAATGAGTAGGATTGCTAGATTATATGACAACTCTTTTTTTTTAGCTTTAGAGGAACCTCCATTCTGTTTTCCATAGTAGCTACACCAACTTACATCCCGACAAACAGTGGAGAGGAGCTTCCATTCCTTCACATCCTCTCCAGCACTTGTTATTTGTATACTTTTTACTGGTAGGTATTCTGACTGCTCTGAAATGAAATCTTACTGTAGCTTTGATTTTCATTTATCTAATAATTGGTAATAATCAGTGTCTCTTCAAATGCCTATTGGCCATTTCTATGTCTTTGGAAAAATGTCTGTATAGGTATTCTGCCATTTTTTTAATTGATTTTGTTGTTGTTGCTATTGAGTTCTATAAACTGTTTAAATAATTTTGAAAGTAAGCCCTTGTCAGTCAAATAATTTGCTTTTTTATCATTACTTTAATAAACAGTATAAAAATAAAAACATGCATATATACATTCTTATTATAACCTATTAGAGCCTAATATCAATGCCTCTCACCATTTCACAAACAAAGTAAGAATCTAGAATATTGTATCTTTGTTGTTGTTCAGTTGCTCAGTCGTGTCCAGCTTTTTGCGACCCCATGGACTGCAGCACACCAGGCTTCCCTGTCCTTCACAATCTCCCAGAGCTTGGTGCAAACTCATCTCCATTGAGTCAGGGATGCCATCCAACCATCTCATCCTCTGTTGTAAAGTTCTCCTCCTGCCTTCAATCTTCCCTAGCATCAGAGTCTTTCCTAATGAGTTGGCTCTTCACAACAGGTGGCCAAAGTATTGCAGCTTCAGTGTCAGTCCTTCCAATGAATATTCAAGCTTGATTTCATTTAAGATTGACTGCTTTGATCTCCTTGCAGTCCAAGGGACTCTCAAGAGATTTCTCCAACACCACAGTTCAAAAGCATCAATTCTTTAGCAGCACTCAGCTTTCTTTATGGTCCAACTCTCACATCCAGTGATTTTGGAGCCCAAGAAAATAAAATGTATCACTGTTTCCATTGTTTGCCATGAAGTGATGGGACCAGATGTCATGATCTTATGTTTGACATGTTAGTTTCAAGCCAGCTTTTGCACTCTCCTCTTTTACCTTCATCAAGAGGCTCTTTAGTTCCTCTTTGCTTTCTACTGTAAGGGTGGTGTCATGTGCCTATCTGAGGTTATTGATATTTCTCCTGGCAATCTTGATTCCAGCTTGTGCTTCATCCAGACTGGCATTTCGAGTGATGTACACTGCAAATAAGTTAAATAAGTAAGGTGTCAATATATATCTTTGAAATACTCCTTCCCCATATTTTTATCAGTCCATTATTCCATATCTGGTTCAAACTCTTGATTCTAGACCTGCATAAGGTTTCACAGGAGGCAGGTAAGGCAGTCTGGTATTCCCACCTCTTTAAGAATTTTCCACAGTTTGTTGTGATCCACACAGTCAAAAGCTTTCACATAGTCAATGGAGCAGAATATTTTGTATTCTGGTATTTTTATTCCGATATTTTTCTGGAAGTCTCTTGCTTTTTCTATGATCCAATGGATGCTGGCAAGTTGGTCTCTGGTTCCTCTGCTTTTTCTAAATCCAACTTGAACATCTGGAATTTCTCAGTTCACTTGAACTTGCTGAAGCCTCTCTTGAAGAATTTTCAGTATTGTGCATTTATTATGTTTTTTAATACAACATATACTTTAAATCTCATAAGAATATTACATGTGTATATATGTGTGTGTGCCTCTATATGTGTGTGCTCTACTTAATTTATTTCTGAATGTATGCTTTTCCATCTGCTATCATTTTCCTTATGACTAAAGAACTTCCTACAAAATTTTTATTATTTTGTTTATTGGAGTTCTCCAAGTTCTATATACCAATTTTATTTTTCTAAATTTTTATATTTTGTTTCTTATATTTTCCTTTATTTAATAATGGGATTTTAGGCTTGTGATGATTTATTTTCCGCAGTATATTAGAAAAAACTCTTTTGTTTAAGCTTTCTTTTGTAATATTGTGTTTTATTTTTGCTCATTTGAAACTACTGTGTCTTGCCTTACACTTTGCCCCTTTTAGTATTTCTTTTAGAGCTTGTTACAAATGTAATCCTTGTTCTTTGGTGGTGTGCTCAGTCAGTCAGTCAGTCAGTTCAGTCACTCAGTCGTGTCTGACTCTTTGCGACCCCATGAATCAGCACGCCAGGCCTCCCTGTCCATCACCAACTCCCGGAGTTCACTCAAACTCATGTCCATCAAGTCGGTGATACCATCCAGCCATCTCATTCTCTGTCTCCTCCCACCCCCAATCCCTCCCAGCATCAGAGTCTTTTCCAGTGAGTCAACTCGTTGCATGAGGTGGCCAAAGAATTGGAGTTTCAGCTTTAGCATCAGTCCTTCCAATGAACACCCAGGATTGATCTCCTTTAGAATGGACTGGTTGGATCTCCTTGCAGTCCAAGGGACTCTCAAGAGTCTTCTCCAGCACCACAGTTCAAAAGCATCAGTTCTTCGGTGATCAGCTTTCTTCACAGTCCAGCTCTCACATCCATACATGACCACGGGAAAAACCATAGCCTTGACTAGACGGACCTTTGTTGGCAAAGTAATGTCTCTGCTTTTTAATATGCTATCTAGGTTGGTCATAACTTTCCTTCCAAGGAGTAAGCGTCTTTTAATTTCCTGGCTGCAATCAGTCATATCTAATTAAATGAGGCTTATGCTTATGTGACACTCTAATTATGGCTTTGGCTACAAAATTGATTTATTTAATGATAAAAGATAAAGACAGGGCAGACTCTTAATGAAAATATACACACACTTGTATATTTAGGTAAAAAAGTTCAGTAAAATATTTGTTTAGATGATTTGAATATTCTTTGATTCAATAAGAGTCAGGAACCATTCAAAAAATATTTCCATTAGTTTATATAATATAGTATACTAGAGTAGTTTTCCAGCTTTTTGATGTTAGTACAGTTATTACAATCCTAAATATTTTTAAACTATTTAAAATTCAAAATTCATTTTGCAGATTAGCATACATATGGCATAACATTTTATAGCCACATATGTCACTTTTGTACCTTATGAAAGTGGAAAAAATGAAAATAGTCCCAAATGTAACCCAAGAATTTGGCTATTCTACAACATATAAAATAAGAACTGATATCTTAAAACACTATATAATTTGTTATATATGTTTATGGATTTTATAAAGATATATATTGTATATATAAATAAATGAACATCATATATATTATATAAAATATAAATACATATTATACAAATATAAATACATGTAAATGTATATGTTAAATATACAGCTATATTCTATAAATATATATATATATATAAATTATGCTTAGTAACTAAAGCATCAATGTTTTAGCTTACTTGGAAGTGGAAGTGGAAGTGAAGTCGCTTAGTCATGTTCAACTCTTTGTGACCCTGTGGGAGAGGGCGAGGATGGCATGATTTAGGAGAATGGCATTGAAACATGTATATTATCATATGTGAAACGAATCACCAGTCCAGGTTCAACGCATGATACAGATGCTCGGGGCTGGTGCAGGGGGATGACCCAGAGGGAGGATAAGGGGAGAAGGGAGGAGGGAGGGGGGTTCAGGAAGGGGAACGGATGTACACCCGGGGCAGATTCATGTCAATGTATGGCAAAACCAACCAATATAATATTGTAAAATTAAAAAATAAAAATAAATAAAATAAAAAAAATAAATTCATAATAAAAAAATAAAATAAATAAATGAACTTCCCTTAGTATCTGACCATGGAGGCAATGACAAGATAGGGGTGGTGGGAGGGGGAATAGGAGATTGTTTTATTGTTCCCAGAATCCAGTTTCTTTCTGCTGCTGTAGCACCAATCCATCTAGTCAGGACTACAGTGATCATCTCAGTGGATTGAGAAGCATCCATGCAGTGCCTGGCTCCCTAGGGGACTGTGTACCAGCCTCACACCAGTTCTACATGGTGTCCAAACGTTAGTCCACATGCCTCATGCAAAAGGGTAAGAACCTTTCACCTTCTCTTACTTCTCCAGCTCTGGTGATTTTAGCTGTTTCCTGCTGTTGTTAAATCTGAGATTCTTCCACTTACTCTCTTGCTTGTCTCTGCTTCTAGCATCGGTGTAATCAATTCTCTGTATTAAATTCCCTTTGAAATACCTATCATGGGTTCTCTTTCCTGAATGTTTCCCTATTACCTGATAGGAGAATACAATTAAAAGCCAGCAGAATAGTGTTGTAAGAAGAAAAGATTGTCCTTAGTTTGTGCTTTTTTATTTCACAGCTATTTGGCCCAGGTTCATTATCTTTAAAACCATCCAATTTATTTTTTTACTGCAAGCAAAATTTCATTAGAAAGAGTAATACTACAAAGAATATGCCCATATGAGTGTTTTTTACTTGTGTGACAAGCTCACAGTATAAATTCTAAAACTCATAATCCTCTATAAGAAATGCTCTCTGTGATATTTGAAAAAGCCATTTTAAGAGAAGCAGTTGTTTTTGTGTTCCGTGAATGTCTGAATGCATGCATATGCATAGTCAGGGATTGGCATATCTTGAGACTTAAATAGACTTTGTTCGATTACTTTCTGCAGAATAAAACCCAAGTTGATGTGGTTTAGAGTTCAGGCATTATAAATTATCTTTGCTTTCAGAAAAAGAAAAAAGCAGCTTCTTGCTTTAGAATCCAGTTAGTCAAACAAGACTTATGTCTATGGGAAATGACAAAAACAGATTGTAGCACAAGTAAGTAGGTGGCACATGTGGTATAAGATGATTTCATAGTGTGTTCCAGTAGCCAAAATATCAACAGACTAGAACGCTACAAGGTGCAATATTTGGAAATCAGGTGACAAACAATCTGTGTAATAGAGGCTTGTCAGTGTAAAGAAGCATTAAACCCAAGAGAAATACTTCAGAAGAGGGTTCTAATCCATTTAAGAGGAACTGATGAGAACAAGGCCAAGTCCTAGGGATGAGGACCACAGACAGTTTAACAGGCCATTTACAAAGTCATTGGCTAAATAATTGGCATCAAGGGTATATAAAGCATTTGGTTCACAGAACATGCAGAGCCCGTGTCTCAAAACAGTGCATAGGTTTATGTATGATAGAGTACTGAGTCACAGAATGTGAGCTTCACAGTGATTACATACTTAGAATCATCCTAAGTTCGGGAGGTGGGACCTGAAAGAAGGGAACGATTTGCTTCAACATTCACGAAGGGAGGTTAGGAATTAGGTTGAGGAAAAGGGATTTCCATTTTAATAAGTCAAACCAAACTGACCAAAAAACACAAAAAATCCTGGAATATTATGGTATGTAAAGTTCAAGCTAGATAGTATATTGAAAAGCAGAGACATTACTTTGCCAACAAAGGTCCGTCTAGTCAAGGCTATGGTTTTCCCAGTGGTCATGTATGGATGTGAGAGTTGGACTGTGAAGAAAGCTGATTACCAAAGAATTGATGCTTTTGAATTGTGGTGTTGGAGAAGACTCTTGAGAGTCCCTTGGACTGCAAGGAGATCCAACCAGTTCACTCTAAAGGAGATCAATCCTGGGTGTTCATTGGAGGGACTGATGCTAAAGCTGAAACTCCAATAATTTGGCCACCTCATGCAATGAGTTGAATCACTGGAAAAGACTCTGATGCTGGGAAAGATTGGGGGCGGGAGGAGAAGGGGACGACAGAGAGTGAGATGGCTGGATGGCATCACTGACTCGATGGACATGAGTTTGAGTGAACTCCGGGAGTTGGTGATGGACAGGGAGGCCTGGCGTGCTGTCATTCATGGGGTCACAAAGAGTCGGACATGACTGAGTGACTGAACTGAACTGAAAGTTCAAGCATGGACATCACCTTTCTTTTATCCAACTCAGATCTTTGAATATTCTTTTGTGATTTATCCCCACCAAATTTTGTTTACATAAGTCATAACCGAAGCACATTTTTATAATTAGATATATTAATGTGTTTCAACTTGTGTTTAAATGCCAAGGCTTCTATTAGTTTCTCTTTTATTTAAATAATACAAATACTTAATATTCTCAGAGAACTTCAAAATGTTCTCCATAATGATCCATCTATGAAATGAATGTATTTTTAGTAAATGATTTTTGGATTTTTGGTTACATTTCAAGTACTATTCTATTTTTTGTTTCCAATTTTTTCTGTTTTATAAATGGCATCTAAAAGAACAATTTGGGAAACAGAGATATTGGAGGAATTAAGACAATTGTAGAAAATGAATGATCAAAATGCTAGAGTTTTATAGTCATAGTTTTATGTTTGATTTTTTTTTATTTCATACATGGGAAATTAATTTTGCCATAACAAAATGAAAGTGTTCTATTCATTTTAATCATATTGAACATAATTCTGTATTTAGATTGTTCTTATTGTATAAAAAAGAAAAGTTCATTTAAATTTCAAAAAAATTTAAAGAGATAAGGTTGCATCACATGTAATTAAAAATTACATTCCTTTTTAAATGATTTAGTGTTGTTTGAAGTGTGCTGATATTAAGAAATTTCATTTCCCACATGTTGGAAATATACAGAAATTATTATTTGGTCTTCATCCGACCTAGTAATCTAACCTCAGGATAGCCTCAAATACAACAAGTTAATAAGATGACAACGGAAATTATTGAAAATCTGTGTTTTTATATAGGTTTTAAATTTTTCTAATATTCTTTTAGCCAATATACCTTGTTTATAAAGTGACACCTTCTCCAGGAAAAAATTAAGCTTGTGAGTCAATATAAGACATGTTTAACTAAACAGTTCTACCCTCCTTGCTGGTTTGATTTTGTGTTCTCACAGGAGAAGATGAATGCACATCCTTCGACTCCACCATCTTGTGAGGGAGGGCCATGACTCCATAAATATGTCTAAAAATACCTTCAGTTCTAGCAATTAGGCTGCTTAACATCAATTTCCTGCTCATGAGCCATATCCCCTTGGTTTGTACCTCTGTGCACACCTAGGGAACAGATAAGTAGGAATATCCCCTCACTTCTCCAAGTGACTGTAGGCAAAGGGGGCTGAATGATCAGTTGGGAAAGTCAGAAGGTGTTGAGGTTGCCCAGGTGTAGATTCAGACAGTGCTTCAGTCTGGGTCTGGGCATAGTAAACGGAGCCTCTCTACACTGACCTCTTGCATTACTGTCAACCTTAAAATTCAAGATTTTTTTTTCCATTTTTTTCTTACTATCATTTTTTGTTTTGTTGAAATAAACCTTCTTTTAAAAAATATTTTCTCTATCAGAAACTGCATATGTTAAGGAAACTTGAATGCTAATCTGAAAATTTTTTCAATTGATTAAGTTTGACTACGTATGAAATTTCATGTTCAAAATTATTTTTCCATAGAACTTAAAGGCATTGTTCAATTTTCTTCTAGCATTCTGTATCATCAGAGATAGATTTGGTATGTATCCTTTTGAGGGTGAAGTACATTGGTCTCTCATATCACATACGGGGATCATAATCATGGACCTCTTAAATTCTTTCAGTAAGTGTGTTCAAGATTTGCAGATATCTGTATACTCTGTGTTGTTTTAAGATTATTAATAAGAATTTAAAACATTCTACCCTCTTTTCTCAATTATCACCATTTGTTTTGGTTTCAGTAATACTAATTGTTTATTTTGGTACTCTGTTGTCTATTTGTTTTAAAAATCTACTGATCTTTGCTTCTTTTATTTTTAACAAGATAGGTAGCTGGTATGTTTATTTTCTACTATCTTACAAATAGTTCTACTTATTTAAAATAGGCCTTACCCCTGAATGGAAAATCTGATGTGCTTCTCCTGCTTTTCCCCTCTCTATCCCTGCCACACACACATACACTCACTCACGCTCACACTTTCCATTCCACTCATACACTTTCCATTCCTCCTTCCATGCTTTGTGTTCTCCATACCACTTACTCCTATACACAATATACACTGATTCTGTCTCTGTGTGTGCCTATTATCTTTCCCATCCTCCTCCAGCATGCGCACTCCATGATTCCTGAAATTTTTGTCTGATTCACTTCACTTACAGAAAGAATAAGGTAGTAAGAAAGGAAGGAAAGAAAGGTAAGAAAGTCCTTACTACTTATAAAACTATCTAAACAGATATTTGTAGAAAAACTGAATAAATGAACAGCCAGTAGTCATACGCTGTGCAAGAACATGGAAAGGAACTCTATGGAGTATCAATACCCAAAACATGTCCCTGATCTCTCCCGGAATCTTCTGCAATTGTCGAGGCCAAACAGAGCAACTGATTTTGTCTGGATGCAAGTTCCATAATGTCAAGCAACAGAGCTAACAGACATCCTCTAGAGAAAAACTGCTACAGATTCCTGTCCCACATCCTTAACCTGCCTTCTGTCCTCAGTGATTCCGGATTTATAGCTATTTAATTTCTCTGCAGAAAGAACAGATCCCATCTCTGCTTCAACATTCCTTCTGATACCGTGCCTTCTGTTTGTTGTTGCTGGAAACTCACGACCATGTCTATTCTGCTGTTCGCTTTTCTCCTGTTCTTGCTGTGTTTGTTTTTGTTTTGCTTTTGTCAACCTTCTCTTTATGGATCTTTAAGGGGTAAAGGAGACCTAACCATAGGCTCTGCCTGAGTTTGACCTAGTAGCTCAGTGCTTATTTGTTGGTTATTGGTTACATTTTAACCCTTCAAGTTAGGCTAAGGAAGAAAATTCTGTACACAGTACAAAGTATAAGTTATTTATTAAACTAGTACAGCCTGAGGGGGATCAGGGACCCTAATTAAATCACTGAATTAAGAATGTATCTGGCAATGTGTTCTTTTTCATGTATTAGCTGGCTGAAGGATTTTACTAGTGGCATACCGAGCTGTGTATCAGCCCTCTTAGGTCTACAGGTCCATTGCTTTAGGAGTTTTGTGTTAAGGCAAAATAATGTATCCAGTCTGGAAATAATTCAGGAGAGACACTTTTCCACAAATGCTATCCCATTTTTCAAGATATGTGAGATATTTTTAAAATCACAGTCAATTGTAAAGTATTTTTTGTCATCAAGCTATCTTGGTGAAAGAGAATTTTAGAGAAAGAAAAGGTGATAAAATTATTCTGAGTCCCACATTTTGTTTTCTTTGTCTCAGTTTCTTCATTTAGCATGATGACATGATGTAGTCAAGTGCTAATTTCCTTCAGACACAATACAGAGCGCAGCATAAGAAAAATCATTATTTAAGTAATAAAAACTTTACTTAGGCTGCATTGCTTTGTAAAATATAGGCTTCTGAAAGAATTCTATTTCTTTTAAGCACTTCCTGATTCCTTTTTTTACCATGCCAAAAAATAGCTGAAAGGCAATATCTTCTTCTGTTGATAGGTGTCTTGCTGTTTCATATTTAATATTTTCTTTATTTGGGGAAGGTTGCTTTTTTGAATCTATCACTCAGGAGGAGGCAAGGATGGTTTAGAGAGTGATTTCAAGTGAGTCTCTGAGATTCCTGATATATATATTTTAAGAGAAAATACTTGATTCACACTAATGAGAAAAGATAAAGTTCATTTATTGCACTTTAGACATGCTAGTGGTAGTTTTATTATAATAATGAAATATGTTAGTGTTTATTATACACATTGCACAGATGAGAAAACGAAATTTTAAAGAGGTGTTAAATAATTTTTCAAATGTCACATACCTTTTAAGTTGAAGATCTGGAATTTGAACACTGCTGAGTTTAAATCCAAAGAAATTGCTCTCATCACTGAATCTTCAGTTTCGTGATATGACATATTTTTGTCCAATATTTGGGAAGTTATGTTATCTCTCAATATATGAGAGACTGACTGAAAGAGAGAACAATAATGAGGAAGAAGTTAGTCCTTTCAAGTATATATCTCCTGATGGAGACCCTAGAAGTGATATTAACAAGTTTTTCAATAATTCCATTTTTAATTGCTGCCATTATAAGTCTCCATCGGGAGGAGCCCATGAAGAAGGAAATGGTAACCCACTCAAATATTCTTGCCTGGAGAATCCCATGGACAGAGGAGTCTGACAGGCTACAGTCCATGGGATTGCAAGAGTCGGACACAACTTAGCGACTGAACCGCCACCACCACTACGCTATACTGTTTTCCTATCTAAAAAAAAAAAAAAAAAGCCTTTCTTCCTTTAAAGTATTGGTCAATCAGCTTTAGTAATTACTCTTTCAAAGCTCTAGCAAAGATTTCTTTAATTAAAATTGAGGCCCAGGTGTTTCAAAGTCAAGACTGTTCATAAGGGATCAATAAGTATCACATATAATCTTTAGATGCTAGTTAACAATGTTTTCATTTTTAAAAATCAAGGTGATGAGTTTCCAGTAATGGCATTTGTGATGCATTTTGGCTAAAATTTGAATCTCAAATTTTAGTTGTGGAAAGTTTCTCACTAGTACTGAAGCTATATATATATATTTTTTTTTTGAAAAATAAAAATAACCTGAAGATTATTGAAGGCCTATGAAGTCGTTTTCTTTTTCTCAGTGATCACTGTGACAGGCATCTGACAATGCCCTGATAGGGATCTTTGAGCTTCCTTTACCTCCACCTTTCCTTCCTTGAATTCTCAATTGGTGGGTTTTCTTAATGTACAGAGAATAAATCATGACATATTCCTGTAAAACAGTATATTGTAATGGAAGAATGTCAGGCTAAGAATGAGAATGATGGGCCTCATACCCAATGATGGGTAAAAAAAAGATCCTTTAAAAATCCATGTCACAGGATTGCTATGAGGATTATGAGATAAAAATGTTGAGCCTAACATACACAAGACATTAAATAAGTGATAGTTTTCTTGCTTTCTTAATTAAGTAGGCTTAGTTAGCAAATAGGCATTACAAAATGATTCTGTATTTAACACAACAAACAAAAGAGCAACACAGGGCAAAAGATTATCCTTGAATCTTGAGCTTGATAGTACATGTGGAATGCTTTATTTAACAGGCGTAATAGTCACATAAAGACCTTCAGAACTACAACAATTACTCAAAGATTCACAGTAACTTTGAAATAATCATAGAAAAACAAAATAATTTGCATAATTACACTATAAGCTCATTGGGCTTGGAGTAGTTTTCTAAACTCACTTTTTGTCTCTACTTTCTCAACTTTCTATTCACTTCTAACTCTCTTCTAATCTGACTTCTACCCACAAGCACCACTGAAACATTAACTACAAATTTACTACTAACTCAGCCATGTCACTCAGTTGTGTCCAACTCTTTGCGACCCTATGGACTGTAGCCCAATAGGTTCCTCTGTCCATGGGATTTTCCAGGCAAGAATACTGGAGTGGGTTGCCACTTCCTTCTCCAGGGATCTTCCCAACCCAGGGGTCAAACCCCGGTCTTCTTCATTATAGGCAGACTCTTCACCATTTGAGCTACCAGGGAATCCCAACTACTAACCTCATAGTTCCTAAATTCAGGGTATACTTTTTATTACTGCAGTATGATCTATGAGTGTTGACAGTGGTGATCTGTTGTAGGCCTGACTGTGGACTCTATCACATCCGGTCAAGATTAATGTGGTTATGCTTCAGCCCCAATATTAGTTAACCCCAATTTGAGTATGAAGACTTCCCCTATGATGGGATTAATGTCCTTAAAAGAAGAGTCACTGGAGAACTTGTTCCCTCTCGCTCACTCCCTTTCCATTTGTCTTCTCTCTCGACAACACTGTGCACCCTTCCTGACTGATTACCCATTCCCATATGATAACACAGCAGGAAGGCAAGAGTCTGCAATTCAGGAAGAGAGGCCTCACCAAACCCTACCACCCTGGCACCTTGATCTCAGACTTTCAACCTCTAGAATTGTGAAAGGATAAATTTCTATTGTTTAAGCTATTCAGTCTATGGAATGTGTGTTATCTTGAGGTAAATGTATATTGAATATTTTATCCCTTGAATGTTGGTTATATTTTCTTGACTCTTAATATAGCAAATACTTTCGGATTGTAAACTGGACATTGTGAATGTTAAATTGTAGAAGTTCTGCATTTTGTTATATTATTCCAGGGTTTTTGCAGGCAATTTACTTGATTAAGTTCAGATGTTCTCTGTAATAGGTGAATCTGCTTCATTGACTATGCCAAAGCCTTTGACTGTGTGGATCACAATAAACTGTGGAAAATTCTGAAAGAGATGGGAATACCAGACCACTTGACCTGCCTCTTGAGAAACCTGTATGCAGGTCAGGAAGCAACAGTCAGAACTGGACATGGAACAACAGACTGGTTCCAAATAGGAAAAGGAGTACTTCAAGGCTGTATATTGTCACCCTGCTTATTTAACTTATATGCAGAGTACATCATGAGGAACGCTGGGCTGGAAGAAGCACAAGCTGGAATCAAGATTGCTGGCAGAAATATCAATAACTTCAGATATGCAGATGACATCACCCTTATGGCAGAAAGTGAAGAGGAACTCAAAAGCCTCTTGATGAAAGTGAAAGAGGAGAGTGAAAAAGTTGGCTGGAAGCTCAACATTCAGAAAGATCATGGCATCTGGTCCCATCACTTCATGGGAAATAGATGGGGAAACAGTGGAAACAGTGTCAGACTTTATTTTTTTGGGCTCCAAAATCACTGCAGATGCTGATTGCAGCCATGAAATTAAAAGACAATTAATCCTTGGAAGGAAAGTTATGACCAACCTAGATAGTATATTAAAAAGCAGAGTCATTACTTTGCCAACAAAGGTCTGTCTAGCCAAGGCTATGGTTTTTCCAGTGGTCATGTATAGATGTGAGAGTTGGACTGTGAAGAAAGCTGATTGTCAAAGAATTGATGCTTTTGAATTGTGGTGCTGGAGAAGACTCTTGAGAGTCCCTTGGACTGCAAGGAGATCCAACCAGTCCACTCTAAAGGAGATCAATCCTGGGTGTTCATTGGAGGGACTGATGCTAAAGCTGAAACTCCAATACTTTGGCCAACTCATACGAAGAGTTGACTCATTGGAAAAGACTGTGATGCTGGGAGGGATTGGGGGCAGGAGGAGAAGGGGACGACAGAGAATGAGATGGCTGGATGGCATCACCGACTCGATGGACATGAGTTTGAGTGAACTCCGGGAGTTGGTGATGGACGGGGAGGCCTGGCGTGCTGTGATTCATGGGGTCGCACAGAGTCAGACATGACTGAGCAACTGAACTGAACTGAACTGAGATCTCAACCCATATCTTTGTCTTTATACAAATATAATCAACTGGCCCCATACATCATTGGTTCAATTCTTTGCCAGACACTTGTGTTTTAAGAGATTTCCTTCTCTGGCTTTCTCCTTTCCTTATTTTTCAGTCACCCAATTTTTTCTGGGCTCCACTCTGTCTCCTCTGTCCACAAAAAGGAAACATTTTGCAGCAGTGTTTAAGCTGCCTCTGCTACTGCTCATTTAAAAAATTATCTCATTCCAAATTTCATTTTCACTCCACAATCTGGCCCCTTGTCTTCAAATGTAGAGACCTTGAATAGTTTTTTATTTCTAAAAATATTTCCATAATTCATAACTTGTTTTTGGAAGAAATAGTGTTCAGAATCTTATTCATCCTCACCAGAAATTCACAGGTTTAAATTTAATAGCATAGGATCTAGATTTTTCATTTTTATATCAAGAAGTTTTCTCTTACCTGGTATGGAAAAATCAGATTGACTCCTTAAAACTTGAAATTTATAGACCTTCAATACATTGCACTAGTTTATCCTTACTGCAGTTACACTTCTAGAAGATGAAATAAATATTTTAACTCAAAATTTCATTTTTAAATAATTGAGATTAACATATAAATGTAAGAAATAAAGCAAAGATTTACATGTTCTCTTTATCCAGTTTCCACAAATGACATCTTTTAAAACTATAGTATAATATTGTAACCAGAAAGGGTCTTCCCAAGTGGTGCTAGTGGTAAAGAACACATCTGACAACGCAAGAGCCATAAGAAATATGAGTTCAATCCCTAGGCTGGGAAAATCGCCTGGAGGAGGGATGGCAACCCCCTCCAGTGTTCTTCCCTGGAGAATCCTATGAACAGAGGAGTCTGGCTGGCTACGGTCCATAGAGTTATAGGAGACGGAGACGAGCGAAATGACTTAGCATGCATGCATTCATTGTAACCAGGAAATTGACAGTAACATAATCCTCCAATCTTCTTCATTTTCCCAGTTATCTATGTATTTTTGAGTGCGTTTAGTCTTAAGCAATTTTATCATATGTGTAAGTTCATATAGCCACCCCTACAGTCAAGATAGAGAACAGTGCTTTTACCACAAAGATACATTTTGTTGTAATTTTATGATCCTACCCTCTTCTCCCCTCAAACCTGGTAAGCACTAGTCTGTTCTCCATTTGTCTGGTTTTTCTCATTTCAAAAATATTGTTATACAGTATGTAATCGTATGACATCTGAGAGTATAACTTTAGGAATTGGAATTTTTCACTCATCATAATTCTTTTCAGATTCATCTAAACTACTGTATACACCAATAGTTTATTCTTTTTTGCTGTTTTACTACATAGTATTTCATGCTGTGGATATACTATTGGTTGTTTAAACATTTATCTCTGGAAGTTGTTTAACCATACATTTCTGGAATGACTTCTGGGCTATTTCCATTTTTGGCTATTATAAATAAAGCCATTATGAGAATTCATGTTCAGGTTTTGGGTGAACATAAATTTTTATTTCCCTGGGATAAATATTCAGGATTTCAATTTCAGGGTTATACAGTAATTACATGTTTTAGAAGAAACTGCCAATCTACTTTTTCTAAGTACTTAAACCATTTTATATTCTCACTAACAATATGCTTTGCTTTTCTTTATCCTCACCATCATTAGATGGTGTCTCTATTTTTACATTAGCAGTTTTGTAGTGATTGGTCATGGTAGTTTTAATTTTCATTTCCCTGATGTCTAATGATGTTGAATATTTTTCATGTGTTTATTTGCCATCTTTATATCCCTTAGATAACATGCTTGTTTGTTTCTTTTGCCCATTTTCTCATTGAATTGCTTAAAGTTGAGTTTTGAGAGTTCTTTATATATTCTAGATACCAGTTCTTCATCAGCTGTATGGTTTGCAAATATTCTTTCCCATACTGTACTTCTTTATATCTCCTTAGGAGAGTTTTCTGCAAAGCAAACTTTCCTATTCTAAAAAATCTTTGCTTCACCTTAGATCCTAAGATTTTCTTATTAAGTGTTTTTTTTTTCAGTTTTACATTTAGTATTTAAATTAATGATTCACTTTGGAAGAATTGTTTTACAAGATGTTAGAGTTAGGTCACGCTTCTTGCCACTGCTGCCTCATACTGTCCAATTTCTCTAGAATCATTTATTGAAAAGAATATCTTCCTCTAGTACATTGCTTTTGCACCTTTGTAAAAAATATGTTGGATGCATTTTGTGGGTCTGTTTCTTCATATTGTGTTCCATTGATTTATGTATTTATCTTTTTGCCCATACCACTTTTCCCCACACCACACTTTCTTGATAACTAGAGGTATATAGTAAGACTTAATCTTGGGCAGAGTGATTCTTCCCATGTCATTCTTCTATTTAAAGAGTATTTAAACTATTTGGATCCTATGCATTTTCATCACAATTTTAAAACAAAAATGTTATGTCTATAAAAACGTTAAGATTTCAGTAGTATTTGCATTAAAATTGTAGGTCAAAATGAGGAAAATTAACTATGTTGAGTCTTCTATTACATGAACATAGTATGTTCTCTTGATATATATTTTTTCATTTATGTAACAAGCATTTTAACTATAGCATATAGTTTTTAAAGTTTTTCTACAACTGTTTTTCCTTTGTGGTGTTTGTAAGTGGAATTCATCTTTAATTCAGTATTGATATGTTCATTGTTGGATACTTTTTAAAATTAAAGCATTAGTTAAATATGTTGTTGCTGTTCAGTCACTAAGTCATTTCCAACTCTTGCGAATCCATGGACTATAACCCACAAACTTCTCCTGTCCATGGAGTTTCCCAGGCAAGAATACTGGAGTGGGTTGCTGTTTCCTTCTCCAGGAGATCTTCCTTACCTAGGTATTGAACCCATGTCTCCTGCATTGGGAGGTGGATTCTTTACCACTGACCCAGCAGGGAAGCACAGTTAAATATGTAGTAGAAGATAATTATTAATAGGAATAGGAAGAACTCCATGGTGCTGGGACTACATATTTCTTCATATTTAATCAGTTTTATTTGACCAAAACATTAAAATATTTTAAAATGTTTTAAATTATTAAATGATCGAATATATGTCTCAATGCATAAGTGTTTAAATAATATTTTGAATCCTCAGGGGTTTGATTTGTTTGGTTTTAGGTGAATGTTAAATACTTTGAAGTTTTGAAACTGGGGATAATTTATAGAAATAAGTATCACAGGAAAAAGGTCTGGTAAATCAAGTAATGGAAAATAAGTTACATTTTAAGCACTTCTGAGAATTTCTAAGAGTTCTGTGCTTGTGAAGGTTAAATAAGTTGCCTTGATTTAGTGGTTAATTCAGTCATTTAGGGGATGGATAAGGTATTATTCAGTTATTATTGGAAATCAGAGTTGGAGTCAGAAATTTGTTTTCTTGCATCTTTAAGAGGCAGAAATGTAAGTATTGAGCATTAATATCATACTGAAGTGGTCCCCTGGGTTGTGCAGTTCTAGTGTGACAAAAGATGCTCATTTGTTCTAGGAAGTATCCCTTGTTAGCTGCAGTTAGAAGAAGAGACTGGATTTAAAAGAGTAGATGTGTTATCTCTTTCCCCATTTTCCTCCTCAACTATTGTATGAATGCACAGCTGCAGGATCCATTGAAAACATATATAAGCATAACATAGATGCTAAGCAAAAGTTTCATCAGTGAAATTATAAGCATGCCATGTGTCTTTGTCAATTTTGCCTAAGAATGTCACTTACTAGAAATAAGATATTGCTTTAGCAATAGCTGTATTGTTTTCTATTATGTCATTTGTCCAATAATGTAACTCCTTAAATGCATTCACAGAGTCAACACTGGACTCCATCTGAACAATATTTATTTTTGAAAAGTTATTGGAATGAAAAGTAAATTATCTTATGCCTTAGTTTATCTTGTTTTCAATTTGAACTCTGATACAATATGTAACATGTCCAGTTAGTAATAAATTAATGACTAGGACTTTATGTAATCTTTAAAGATAGAGATATAAAATATTCTTTGCTAATTTAATTTTTTCCTAATGACACATACACCTACACACATACATGCATACATATGATTTTAAAATGTGTTTTTGATTGCTCTTTCAGTTCTTATTTTATCACTTGAAATGGCTTTGGTTTTCTCTTGGATGTACTATTGAGTCCTAAACTGCTTTCTTCAGCAATGGATACCTATGAGAAACCAGTGTGCCCCAGAATTATTTTCCTTAACTGGGTCTCCAAATGAACTGCTGTATATCAATGCCTTTAGGCTTGAGATACACTGCAGGATTCTTTCTCCTGGTAAATGAAGCATGTTTTTTGGAGCACTGTGCATATCAGTGAAGAGGAGTCTAGGGAATAATAAAGTGTTGATCCTATTAATATCTAGCCTATAAAGAAGTGAACCAGATGTAACTTTCAGCAGATAGAAATATACTCAAGACTTTTTTTTAAAAAAAGGATGGTGAGACCTTTATGAGTTAGAATGTCAAACAAAATAATTAACTGAACTGGATGGGGTCAGATGACCTCATTTCTGTGAACATCTCATTGCCCAAAGGGCATTTACTTTCTTTACAAATTCTTGGTAGAATTAACACCTGCTTTTTTTAAGTCATTGGAGAGACAACCAAAGAAGAGAATGACTAAATATTAAGAGTTGATATTGGTCTTAATCTTTCCAAAAACTCCTTTTGGTATTAATGTACGCAGATGTACTTAAAGGTTTCATTTTTTTCTTTAGAACATGGGTTAGAAAAATAAACAATGCTTTGTACTTAAAACACTCCAGTGCTTCCATGCTGAGTGTTACTAATAGCTTTTTTGTTCTAATATAACTCTAGGTGCTCCTCTCTTCCTTTGTAATCTGCCTTTCATTAATTGAAGCAGATAGTCTTATGATTTGGATTCAGAGGTATATGAGTTATGAAAATATATTCATATATATCTGTTACTGAGACTGATTTTGTAGCAAACACAGAAGATCTTATATATCTCAGTGTGTTTATCTCCTGCAGTCACTTCAGTTGAATCATACAATTTTTAACCTATATTATTTCTCTTATTTGAACTACCTTTTTGAGATATTCCTTTGGAATTGGCTGTTGAGTATTCTTTAAAATAGTTGTATTTGGCTTGTTTTATAAAAAAAGAAAATTAGACTGGTTTTATCTTGTACAAGTAGCCAAAGGTATTCAAAATGGGAGCTCATCAATAGGGTATATGAACAATTGTAGTTTTGTTGCTATTTAATCATTAAGTCATGTCCAAATCTTTGTGACTCCATGACTGTAGTTTGCCAGGATCCTCTGTCCATGGAATTTTTCAGGCAAGAATACTGGTAGGGGTTGCCATTTCCTTCACAAGGGAATCTTCCTGACCTAGGCATTGAACATGCATCTTTTGCATCTGCTCCATTGACAGGCAGATTCTTTTCCACTGTGTCACCTGGGAAGACAAATGAGCAATTAGGTATTTAGATTGAGGGGGCAGGAGAAGAAGAGGGTGACAGAGGATAAGATGGTTGGATAGCATCATTGACTCAGTAGACATGAGTTTGAGCAAGCTCTGGGAGATAGTGAAGGACAGGAAAGCCTGGCATGCTGCAGTCCATGGTGTTGGAAGAGTTGGATACCACTTAGCAACTAAATAAATACAATAACATTATATTATACATGTACTGGTCATTAAATCCTATTTGTCAGGACTGGAGTGAGAGAGTGAGGAGCCACTAACGCAGCAACTACCTGCACTCAACTGATGCCATCCTAGGAATGCCACCAGTAAATGAAGTTCAACAGCTCCTGAGGTTGTGTTGTCCTGTCGTTTGATTCTTTGCAATGATTTGCATAGATAGGAGAGATGTAGTTTACTGCTGCTTTTCATCACTATAATAACAGGAAAGAATAACAGATAGAGTGCTTAAGAGGGCCTTGGGATCATCAACTTATTAAATAAAATATATTTATGATTTGAACACTTCCTTATATGTTCTCAGCCATTTTTAAACCTCTGCACAATCATGCTAGACTCCATTTTATTTTTTCCCACTTTTCTGTGTTGAAAATACATAAGAACTATGTTTTCCTATTTTCATGGCTTAATTTCTATGCATTTTACTGGTCAATTAATAAGATGAATTTTAAATTCTTTTTACACAAATTTCAAAACTTATATAACAACACAGGAGAATTATCTTTAAAGATGAATTTTATTTTATTTTTATTTTTTTTTAATTTTAATTTTTATTTTTTTGTAATTAATTTATTTTTTATTGGAGGCAAATTATTTTACAATATTATATTGGTTGGTTTTTTAAATATTTATTAGTTAATTAAATACTCTGACTCTCTTACAATATATGCTCTTCCTGGAACAATGCATCCCATTATCTTGTAGGCTGTAAAATTAATTTTAATAATAAAATAATAGTACTTGATTATCATAAATATTCATGTTTTCATCACTTGGGAACTAAAGTGAAAGACAATATCTGGTTGGTTGCACACAATTTGGCAATTAAAAATGTTTTCTTCATTTATAACCAAAGCTTAAATTTAAAAATAAGGGTATAAATCAGAATAATGTTTTATCACCATTTTTAGTAAGACTTAATTGAAGCTATTCTTATACATATGTCAGACATATGCCAGTAAATGCCTCCAACATCTTTCCAGGGCATCAATAATTTTAAACTTGACTTTGTCCAAGAAAACACTAAGGAATCAACCAAGATCTCAAACCTTACCCACTTAATCTCTTTATCTACACTGAGATGAAACAAGTTCAAGATCCCAGTGTTTTTGCAACTTCCATTCCAAATTTGTTTTAATAAACTTTTCTTTTTTTAATCTCTATTATTTTTATCCTCTTATTTACTCTTATATACTATACTGAATTACTAATTTGTAAACTTGAGGGTAAAGAGATGATATAAAAATATAGTAGGTATTCAAATCCTTCCTACTAAATATGCTTGAATCAAATTTAATGGTCTAGATTAGCTATAGCAAACGTTTTTTTTTTTTCTATAAAAAGGCCAGATAGTAAAATAGTTGGGTTTGTAGGCCATAAGATGTCAGTCATGACTACTTTACTCTGCCTTGTAATACAAAGGAAGTCAAAGACAATGGCTGGGCATGGCTGTACTTCAGTATATCTTTAATTATAAAAATAAGTGATAGGCCAGATTTGGCTGAAAAATTATAGTTTACTCATTCCTGGTTTAGACGGATATAATCAATTAAAAATATTCTACTTACCTAAAATTACAGAAAAATAACCAATCTAATCACATGGAGCACAGCCTTGTCTAACTCAATGAACTATGAGCCATGCCTTGCAGGGCCACCCAAGACAATGGGTCATGGTGGACAATTCTGACAAAATGTGGTCCACTGGAGAAGGAAATAGCAAACCATTTCAATATAATTGCCTTGAGAAACCCATGAACAGTATGAAAAGGCAAAAAAGAAAAAAAAGGACACTGAAAGATGAAATCCCCAGGTCGGTAGGTGCCCACTATGCTACTGGAGAGCAGTGGAGAAATAAATCCAGAAAGAATGAAGAGACGGAGTCAAAGAAAAAACAGCACCCAGTTGTGGATGAGACTGGTGATGGAAACAAGGTCTGATGCTGTAAAGAGCAACATTGCATAGGAACTTGGAATGTTAGGTCCATGAATCAAGGAAAATTGGAAATAGTGAAACAGGAGATGGCAAGAGTGAACATCAACATTTTAGGAGTCAGCAAACTAAAATGGACTGGAATTGATGAATTTAACTCAGATGACATTATATCTACTACTGTTGGCAAGAATCCCTTAGAAGAAATAGAGTAGCTCTCATAGTCAACAAAAGAGTCCAAAATGCAGTATTGGATGCAATCCAAAAAACGACAGAATGATCTCTGTTCATTTCCAAGGCAAGCCATTCAACATCATGGGAATCCTAGTCTATGTCTCAACCAGTAATGATGAAAGCTGAAGCTGAATGGTTCTATGAAGACCTACAAGACCTTCTAGAACTAACACCCAAAAAGGATGTCCTTTTCATGTTAGGGGAATGGAATGAAAAAGTAGGAAGTCAAGAAACACCTGGAGTAACAGGCAAATTTGGCCTTGGAGTACAGAATGAAGCAGGGTAAAGTCTAATAGGGTTTTGCCAAGAGAACGCACTAGTCATAGCAAACACCATCTTCCACCAACAAAAGAGAAGACTTTACACATGGCCATCACCAGATGGTCAACACCGAAATCAGATTGATTATATTCTTTGCAGCCAAAGATGGAGAAGCTATATAGAGTCAGCAAAAACAAGACCAGGAGCTGACTGTGGCTCAGATCATGAACTCCTTATTGAAAAATTCCGACTTAAATGGAAGAAAGTAGGGAAAATCATTAGATCATTCAGATATGACCTAAATCAAATCCCATATAATTATACAGTGGAAGTGAGAAATAGATTTAAGGGACTAGATCTGATAGACAGAGTGCCTGATGAAATATGGATGGAGGTTTATGACACTGTACAGGACAGAGGGAGTAAGACCATCCTCAAGAAAAAGAAATTCAAAAAACGCAAAATGGCTCTCTGAGGAGTCCTTACAAATAGCTGTGAAAAGAAGACAAGTGAAAAGCAAAGGAGAAAAGGAAATATATAGGCATCTGAATGCAGAGTTCCAAAGAATAGCAAGGAGAGATAAGAAAGCCTTCCTCAGTGATCAATGCAAAGAAATAGAGAAAAACAACAGAATGGGAAAGACAAGAGGTCTCTTCAAGAAATTGGAGATACCAATGTTACGTTTCA
The DNA here is from genome assembly GCF_049115385.1 of Moschus berezovskii. Lineage (NCBI taxonomy): Eukaryota > Metazoa > Chordata > Mammalia > Artiodactyla > Moschidae > Moschus > Moschus berezovskii. The sequence goes on along the minus strand of NC_142460.1, from coordinate 127,571,464 downwards.
TGCAAAATGGGCACAAAAAAGGAAAGAAATAGCATGGACCTAACAGAAGCAGAAGATATTAAGAAGAAGTGGCAATAATACACAGAAGAACTATACAAAAAAAGATATTCATGATCCAGATGGTCGCGACGGTGTGACTACTCACCTAGAGCCAGATATCCTAGAATGTTAAGTCAAGTGGCCCTTAGGAAGTATCATTACAAACAAAACTAGTGGAGGTGATGGAATTCCAGTTGAGCTACTTCAAATCTTAAAGGATGATGCATTCAATATGTCAGCAAATTTGGAAAACACAGCAGTGGCCCCAGGACTGGCAAAGGTCACTTTTCATTCCAGTCCCAAAGAAAGGCAATGCCAAAGAATGCTCAAACTACTGCACAATTGCACTCATCTCACACGATAGTAAATTAATTCTCAAAATTCTCCAAGCCAAGCTTCAACAGTATGTGAACTTTGAACTTCCAGGTGTTTAAGAAATGGTTTCTTTTCTGGTTTCAGAAAAGGCAGAGGAGCCAGAGAACAAATTGCCAATATCTGTTGGATCTTCAAAAAAGCAAGAGAGTTCCAGAAAAATATCTATTTCTGCTTTATTGTCTATGCCAAAGCCTTTGACTGTGTGGATCACAGCAAACTGTGGAAAATTCTTCAAGAGATGAGAATACCAGACCTCCTTACATGTCTTTGAGAAATCTCTTTGCAGGTCAGGAAGCAACAGATAGAATTGGACATGGAATAACAGAATGGTTCCCAGTAGGAAAATGAGTACGTCAAGGATGTATATCGTCACCCTGCTTATTTAACTTTTTTTCAGAGTACATCATGAGAAACTGTGGGCTAGATGAAGCACAAACTGAAATAAAGATTCCCAGGAGAAATATCAATAACCTCAGATATGCAGATGAAACCACACTTATGGAAGAAAATGAAGAAGAACTAAGAGCCTATTGATGAAAGTGAAAGAGAAGAGTGAAAAAGTTGACTTAAAGCTCAACATTTAGAAAATTAAGATCATGGCATCTGGTCCCATCACTTCACAGCAAATAGATACGGAAATAGTGGAAACAGTGTCAGGTTTTATTTTGGGAGGCTCCAAAATCACTGCAGATTGTGCCCGCAGTGAAATTAAAAGATGCTTACGCCTTGGAAAGAAACTTATGGTCAACCTAGACATCATATCATATTAAAAGCAGAGACATTACTTTGCCACAAAGGTCTGTCTAGTTAAGGCTGTGGTTTTTCCAGTAGACATGTATGGATGTGAGAGTTGGACTGTGAAGAAAGCTGAGTGTGGAAGAATTGATGCTTTTGAACTGTGGTGTTGGAGAAGACTCTTGAGAGTCCCTTGGACTGCAAGGAGTTCCATTCAGTACATTCTAAAGGAAATCAGTCCTGAATATTCATTGGAAAGACTGATGTTGAAGCTGAAACTCGAGTACTTTAGCCACTTGATGTGAAGAGCTGATTCCTTTGAAAAGGCCCTGATGTTGGGAAAGATTTAAGGCAGGAGGAGAAGGGGATGACAGAGGATGAGATGGTTGGATGGCATCACTGATCAATGGACACGACTTTGAGTAAACTCTGGCAGTTGATGATGAACAGGGAAGCCTGGTGTGCTGCAGTCCATGGGGTCACAAAAAGTCGGACGCGACTGAGCGACAGAACTGAACTGAACCTAAAATTAAAGTAATAATTTCATTTCATGAATTTTAGATATGTTCATTGGCCTAATCATTATACGACCTATTATTGAATAAAACAACTTTTACAATATAATAGTGCTCTTGTACTATAAAACCATTTAAGTTTAATTTGATTGTGTCCCCTTAAAATTGTTTATTCTTACTGATCAACAATAATGCAATCTATTTTAAAGGCATGGTCTACTTGTAGGATATGTCATATTATATAGAATTGCTATGTACTCAAGGCTTTTCTTCTGTAATTTTACTGAAATATTATTACCATTTGATGCTTGGAGCTTCTAATTACTATTATAAGATTTCCACTCAAACCTCAAAGACAACATTTTTGATATGAGAACAAAAATAAGCAGGGATATTTGCCTCACTGCTGTCTTTATAATAACAAAATTCCAATACCTAAAGTTCAGAGATTGTCAGTCAGTTCAGTCCCTCAGTCGTGTCCAAATCTTGGCAACCCCAAGGACTTACCACACCAGGCTTCACTGTCCATCACCAACTCCCAGAGGTTACTCAAACTCATGTCCATCGAGTCGGTGATACCATCCAACCATCTCATCCTCTGTCCTCCCCTTCTCCTGCCTTCCATCTTTCCCAGCATCAGGGTCTTTTCCAGTGAGTCAGTTCTTCACATCAGGTGGCCAAAGTATTGGAGTTTCAGCTTCAGCATCAGTACTTCCAATGATTATTCAGAACTGATTTCCTTTGATGAACTGTTTGGATCTCCTTGCAGTCCAAGGGACTGACTCTCAAGAGTATTTTCACATCACAGTTCAAAAGTATCAATTGTTCAGTACTCAGCTTTCTTTACAGTCCAACTCTCACATCCATACATGACTACTGGAAAAACCATAGCTTTGACTAGATGAACCTTTGTTGGTAAAGTAATGTCTCTGCTTTTTAATATGCTGTCTAGGTTGGTCATAATTTTTCTTCCAAGGAGCAAGCGTCTTTTAATTTCATTACCGCAGTTACTAGTTTCAGTGATTTTGGAGCCCAAGAAAATAAAGTCTGTCACTGTTTCATTGTTTCCCCATCTATTTGCTATGAAGTGATGGCACCAGATGCCATTATCTTAGTTTTCTGAATGTTGAGCCTTAAGCCAACTTTTTCACTCTCCTCTTTCACTTTCATCAAGAGGCTCTTTAGTTCTACTTCACTTTCTTCCATAAGGGTGGTGTCACTGCATATCTCAGTTTATTGATATTTCTGCCAGAAAACTTGATTCCAGCTTGTGTTTCATCCAACCTGACATTTCATATGATGTACTCTGTATATGAGTAAATAAGCAGGGTGAGAATATACAGCCTTTATGTAGTCCTTTGTCAATTTGGAACCAGTCTGTTATTCCATGTCCTGTTCTAACTGTTGCTTCTTGACCTACATACATGTTTCTCAGGAGGTACGTAAGGTGGTCTGATAGTCCCATTCCGTTAAGAATTTTCCACAGTTCGTTGTGATCCATGCAGTCAAAGGTTTTGGCGTAGTCAATGAAGCAAAATTTGGTGTCTTTCTGGAACACTCTTGCACTTCAAGTGATCCAACTGATGTTGACAATTTGATCTCCGGTTCCTCTGGCTTTTCTTTATCCAGCTTGAACATCTGAAAGTTCATGGTTCCTGTGTTGTTGAAGCCTGGAGAATTTTGAGCATTACTTTGCTAGTGTGTGGGATGAGTGCAATTGGAAAGATTGTAATGACTGCAATGATCAGAGATTGTTATGATTTTTAAAAAGCAAATAAGTAGAAATGTTGGATTCTGTCTTCAGTAATTACTTTGTTCATTCATTTCTTTATTTAGTATGTCTCTCTGCCATTTATATTTTTTATTTTTTTATTTTTTTAATTTATTGATTTTAATTGGAGGCTAATTTCTTTATTTTATTGGTTTTGCCATACATTGACATGAATCTGCCCTGGGTGTACATGTGTTCCCCATCTTGAACCCCCCTCCCACCTTCCTCCCCATCCCATCCCTCTGGTTCATCCCAGTGCACCAGTCCCGAGCATCCTGTATCATGCCTTGAATTTGGACTGTGGATTCGTTTCACATATGATAACATACATGTTTCAATGCCATTCTTCCAAATCATCCCACCCTCGCCCTCTCCCACAGAGTCCAAAACACTGTTCTATACATCTGTGTCTCTAAAATATCAAAAAACCTCAAATAGCCAAAGCAATCTTGAGGAAGAAGAATGGAACTGGGGGAATCAACCTGCCAGACTTCAGGCTCTACCACAAAGCCACAGTCATCAAGACAGCATGGTACTGGCATAAGACAGAAATATAGATCAATGGAAAAAAATAGAAAGCCCAGAGATAAATCCACGCACTTGTGGACACCTTATCTTTGACAAAGGAGGCAAGAATATAAAATGGAGAGAAGACAGTCTCTTTAACAAGTGGTGCTGGGAAAACTGGTCAGCCACTTGTAAAAGAATGAAACTAGAACACTTCCTAACACCATACACAAAAATAAACTCAAAATGGATTAAAGATATAAATGTAAGACCAGAAACTATAAAACTCCTAGAGGAGAACATAGCCAAAACACTCTCTGACATAAATCACAGCAGGATCCTCCATGACCCACCTCCCAAAATATTAGAAATAAAAGCAAAAATAAACAAATGGGACCTAATTAAAATGCAAAGCTTATGCACAGCAAAGGCAACTATAAGCAAGGTGAAAATACAGCCTTCAGAATGGGAGAAAATAATAGCAAATGAAACAACTGACAAAGAATTAATCACAAAAATATACAAGCAGCTCCTGCAGCTCAATTCCAGAAACATCAACGATCCAATCAAAAAATGGGCCAAAGAACTCAACAGACATTTCTCCAAAGAGGACATACAGATGGCTAACAAACACATGAAAAAATGCTCAACATAACTCATAATCAGAGAAATACAAATCAAAACCACAATGAGATACCATTTCACACCAGTCAGAATGGCTGCTATCCAAAAGTCTACATGCAATAAATGCTGGAGAGGGTGTGGAGAAAAGGGAACCCTCTTACACTGTTGGTGGGAATGCAAACTAGTACAGCCACTATGGAGAACAGTGTGGAGATTCCTTAAAAAACTGGAAATAGAACTGCCATATGATCCAGCAATCACACTCCTGGGCATACACACCGAGGAAACCAGAATTGAAAGAGACACATGTACTCCAATGTTCACTGGAGCACTGTTTATAATAGCCAGGACATGGAAGCAATCTAGATGTCCATCTGCAGATGAATGGACAAGAAAGCTTTGGTACATATACACAATGGAGTATTACTCAGCCATTAAAAAGAATGCATTTGAATCAGTTCTAATGAGGTGGATGAAACTGGAGCCTATTATACAGAGTGAAGTAAGCCAGAAAGAAAAACACCAATATAATATACTAACTCATATATATGGAATTTAGAAAGATGGTAATGATAACCCTCTATAGGAGACAGCAAAAGAGACACAGGTGTATGGAACAATCTTTTTGACTCTGTGGGAGAGGGCGAGGATGGCATGTTTTGGGAGAATGGCATTGAAACATGTATATTATCATATGTGAAAGGAATCACCAGTCCAGGTTCGACGCATGATACAGATGCTCGGGGCTGGTGCAGGGGAATAACCCAGAGGGAGGATAAGGGGAGAAGGGGGTGGGAAGGGGGTTCAGGAAGGGGAATTCATGTACACCCGGGGCAGATTCATGTCAATGTATGGCAAAACCAACCAATACAATATTGTAAAATAATTAGCCTCCAATAAAAAAAGAAAGAAAGAAAGAAAATTATAACTACCATTTTACTTCTGAAGGCGTTTGACTTGAAGACATTTAGAGTGTTTAAAAGAGCAAAAGTAAAAAAGGTCTAACTGCTTTCTTTATTTTTTGACAAGGTAGGCAATGATATATTAAAGAATCTTTCTCAGTAGGGTTTTGCCTCAGTTATAATTCATTTAGTTCTAGCTCCCTTTGGAAAAGGTTTATCTATGCCCTGTTAAAACTTATCTTTATTTCTATTTTTACTTATACCTATTTTTATTTTTACCTATTTTTACTTATATATAAATAATAAATATAATTTCTTAGATTAGAAAGTAGACTTTTAATATCCAAGTATTTTCAAGCAGTCTACAATGGAGTCAAAGATTTCTAATCTAGAATTATTCTAACATTAATAATAAGACTGAGTTGACATTCTGAGTAAAATGCTGATGACAGATACCATAAGAATGCTATTAATGTTCATGAAATAGCTTTAACTTTTATTTTACAGCTAGTGATACTGAGTAGATTTTCTTACTGGAATGTATGTTTTACATTCTAAGCATCATTTTAAAATACATCATTATACAGTTTCCCCACCTATTCAAAAGAATAGAAATATATTGCAGAAAAGATACAGTCATAGATCTTCTTTTCCCCATTGGTGTGGGAAGGAGTCACATCCTAAAGTTAAAGGGATAGACAAACCAGGACACCTGACACTGGACAGATGGGATAGAGTTTATTAGTCACATGGTCATAGCCAGGGGGAGTAGGACATAGCTCCATGCAGGGTCACAGATGGTTGTGCTTGAGGAATAGAGTAAAAGCTCTGGGGCAATGAGTGGCATGATTTTGTAGTTAAAAGAGGATGAGGTATACCCTGGTTCTCACAACAGGGTATGAATGGCTGATCTGAGTAATTCTCTGGTTTAATTCTGAAACCCATTATTCTGGGAATAAGCAGGAACTTGTGTCTGAAAGTGAAGTGAAAGTGTTGCTCAGTCGTGTCCGACTCTTTGTGACCTCATGGACTATAGCCCACCAGGTTCCTTTGTCCATGGAATTCTCCAGGGAAGAATACTGGAGTGGGTAGCCATTCCCTTCTCCAGGGGATCTTCCTGACCCAGGGATCAAACCCAGGTCTCCTCCATTGCAGACAGATTCTTTACCATCTGAGCCACCAACAAGCATTGCAACTCATCTCTAGTCCTCTGTATAAGGCAGATTGTTGGGTTTAGGGATCTCATCCATGGGAGCAGACTAGGGAGGAGAAATTTGGGTTAGACCATTTGAGGTCCTTTAATACTGTGAGACATCAAAGTACCACATATTCCTGACTTTTAGGCCTTATACTGCAGTTGACTCTCTGATACCTTGACATAAATTCAAACCTTGGTGATGACTGAGACTTTAAAAGAGCCGAAGTACCTCCTTAGAAAGTAAACTGGGCACTAGACCAGAGGTGAGTGGCACACAGTGATATTGTCATCAAAGTGAATTTTAGAGCCCCTCTGTGCCCATAATGGCAGTGAGAGAACTATAAGGCATTGATACAGCCAGTGCATGTCTCTATGAAGTAACCCAGTTCACCTCTAATGCTTATTGTAATTTATGTTGCTTAAGCTATGCTAATTTTTCTTGATTATTTGTTTGCACAGTAAATCTTTTTCTCCCTGTCCTTTTAAGTTTTTGTGTGTACTCAGTGGCTCAATCATATCTGACTCTTTTGTGATCCCATGGACTGTGGCCTGCCAGGCTTCTCTGTCCATGGAATTTTCTAGGCAAGAGTACTGGAGCAAGTTGACCTTTTCTTCTCCAGGGGATCTTCCCCACCCATAAATCAAACACGTGTCTCTTGTGCCTCCTGAATTGACAGGCAGATTCTTTACCACTGTACCACATAAGAAGCCCCCTTTTTCAGTTATTGCATCTTTATTTTTAAGATCTGCTTTTCATCAGCTGCATATTGTTGAAATTTAGTCCTGTCTGACAGTCTTTGCTCTTGTAAATTGAGCATTTGGAAAATCAGTATTTACAATAGCTAGTGATTTTTGGAGTTCGTAGCTTTCTCATATCCTGTGTCTTGATTATTTGTATTTTGTTCTAGAGATTCTTCATAAATCATTTTACACATTTATGTCTAAAGTATGTCTACTTTCTCCAGGGACAATATAGTTTTGCTTTTTGCAAGGAAAGAGTAAGATTGGAAGTGTTAGTATTTGCAGATCCTCTGCATTCAGTGTTTGCAGTAACTTCAGGGTAGACTTGAGTTCCTGAAGTGACAAGAATCTATTTCCAATTCACATTTTCTTTCATCTTGAACTGCCAACCTAAAACAATCTTTTTGTTTTGTTTTTATCAGAACCAGTCTCCCTCTTTCTCTGCTTCTTGGCACACTTTAATTCCGTTTGTTAATCCACTAAAGCAAAGGGCTGTTAAAACTTGACTAATTTTTTGTACTCTCAGCTCTCTCATACAGAGTCATCAGACAGCCCGAGGGAAACAGCATCCCCAAAACTCAGGGTGAAGCTTTTTCCATTCAGTCATCACCCCCCAACTTTGCCTGTGCAATACATAAATTTTAAAATATATATATGTAGTTTTTTTATAGTTATTCTCAGTCATTACCTGAAGATGAGACTCCAATTTTCTCGTGTGTTTAGCTTGCTCTTTATCTCACCAATTAGTGCTTAATGTCCATAAGTTTGTTTTTGTTTCTTTTTTTTTTTTTTTCCTTCTTCACTCTTGCTGAATGCCATATTCATCATGGTTTCCATTACTTCAGTAATTGTTTTAAAAATAGGAAGTATGCATATTTCATCATTTTAGGAAACTTCTTTACTATCTTCTTTAGTTCTTTACTATCTTCTTTACTTCTTTACTTTACTTCTTTAACTTGTTCTTTACTATCTTTACTTCTATGGGGATACTGATTCTCTGACATTTGATATTATTTAACTCTCATAATGTGTGACTTTCTTCAGTTAGTTTTTAACATCTTCACCTTCTATTTTCTTTATCCTTCTCAGAGTGCCTTCAAAAGTTCACTTTTTAAGTCAGATAATGTTCATTGACTATCTATTAATATTAGGCAGTGATCAAGATGCAAGAGTAACAGGGCTGAATAAAATATTATCCACATTTTGTTGAAGGAAACAGAAATCTCTTAAACTCAGTATAAAACAAATGAGAGAGAGAAAGAGAGATGAGATATCTCATCTATTGAGTGCTATTGAAACAGAGCAGAGGAAGCAGTTCATTCTAACCCAGGGAGCTGGTACATGGTTCATGAAACAGGTGGCAACAAAGTTCAGTAATTACCGAAAATATTATCTTTTCAGTCCATGTATCTGCTGCTATGGATTTTTGGACCCCTTTTTTTCTGTCATTGTGAGAATTGTAAGGCTCCTATCAGCCCAACTACATCTTTAAACATCTCCAAGTTTTAAATACTCCTTTTCTAACCCATCACTAGTAAGTTTACAACCTACAGGTCAGAACCAAAAGCTTTTCAAAACATAATTGACAAATACCAGGAAGCATCTCACTGTATCACAGAAAATTTTAAAACTTCAAAAGGATCCTGGAAAACGTGGGACCTGTGGCCTTCAATCTGGATTGCTACAGCTATTTCTCTCAGACTCTGTAGGAAGGTAAGAACAAATTTCAGAAAGCCTAAATAGTCCTAAAAGCTTCTTACAATAGATGCAGCCAGCTATACTGTGCCGCCACAGTCTCTGTATGAGACAAATTCATATCATATGTCAAAACCCTAGAGCTAATTTTGCAGAATGCTACATCAAGTGCAATTTAAAGTTGCTGTCTAACCTCTTTATATAACTGTATTCTCCAGTAGCTTTCATTTTCTTTCCTTATTAGGATAATTTTTGCAATTAGTGAGGAAAACATACATTGATTGGTTATGCTTGTTGATCAAATTCATAGATAATATTACTGTTATTTTTATGTCACTTGTGTACAGACAAATTTATAATTTTTATTAATGTTAATCCTTAGGTACAGATGCTGATAAAATTATAACTTGCTTTGGTGTTAGGCCTATAGAGTCATGCCTTAAAAAAGACAGTTGTACTCAGGAAAAGTAGTAATTCATAGAAGAAAAATGATAAGTAAGCAATATATTCAGGAATTTAATACTGCTGCAGCTCTAGCATCAGAATTTAATTTTTCAAATACAAGCTTTGGGATCTAACAGTTGACCTTGCTAATGATGTTGTCATGGTACTAAATAGCTAGTCTATCAGTTCCTATTTTAGAGTTTTTATACTCTTTGGAACTTGAGTAGATTCTTTCAGGGTCACCACCTTATAAAAATGAATACTCTAAAAGTATATATTTAATTTGCAAAAATACAGGTCAAACATTAACTATATTTTGTCTTGACTTTCTTTCTATTGTCCTTAAGGTCAATAGAATTTGTACTGTTCTACTAGATGTTTCAAAGAATAACTTCTTATGCATTCATGAGGAAACAAAATAAATTTGGCTGAAGATGAACCTTTCCTTAACAGGGATGGTATATCCTGGTTTGAAATAATTCTTCTCAAGTACCTTCTTTTCAGAATATGTATATATAGTTCTTCAAATTTTGGGGAAATATTCTAATCTATTTTTGAAAATGTTTATTAAATATCACTTCTGGGGGCAAACTATATATACAAACATATATATGCCTACTTTTTTCTAATAGTGTATTTAATATTTTACTTGATGAAGAAGAATTGTTTTTACAATTTTTTCTTATCCTGTGAAAGTGAAAATGTTAGTCTCTCAGTCATGTCTGACACTTTGCAACCCCATGGCTATAGACCTCCAGGATCCTCTGTCCATGAAATTCTCCAGGCAAGAATACCGCAGTGGGTAGCCATTCCTTTCTCCAGGGTATCTTCCCAACCCAGGGATCAAACCTGGGTCTTCTGCACTGAAAGCAGATTCTTTACCATCTGAGCCACCAGGGAAGCCCATCTTAGTCTGTAGGAAGATAAATTATAATTCTAAAATGAAAATAACAACATATTCCTATGTATATAATCATGGATATACTCTGCCTGATATTTACTTATTTAAATTTTTAAACTTTTTTAAAAATTTATTTATTTTAATTGGAGGTTAATTACTTTATTGTACTGGTTTTGCCATACATTGACATGAATCTGCCCCGGGTGTACATGTGTTCCCCATCCTGAACCTCCTCCCACCTCCCTCCCCATCCCATAAGTATTAAATTTTACTCAATATTAGTAAGATAATTAGTGACAGAATTTAATTTTTAAAACTCAGACCATAGTTTCCTTTCTGGTAGTATAAAGATGAAAATCATACTTTAAATGATATCTGAGTGAAAAGGTTGGCTTGAAGCTCAACATTCAGAAAACAAAGATCATGGCATCTGGTCCCATCACTTCTTGGGAAATAGATGGAAAAACAGTGGAAACAGTGTCAGACTTTATTTTTTTGGGCTCCAAAATCACTGCAGATGCTGATTGCAGCCATGAAATTAAAAGACGCTTGCTCCTTGGAAGGAAAGTTATGACCAACCTTGATAGTAAAAAGCAGAGACATTACTTTGCAAACCAAGGTCCATCTAGTCAAGGCTATGGTTTTTCCCGTGGTCATGTATGGATGTGAGAGTTGGACTGTGAAGAAAGCTGATGGCCGAAGAATTGATGCTTTTGAACTGTGGTGTTGGAGAAGACTCTTGAGAGTCCCTTATACTGCAAGGAGATCCAACCAGTCCATTCTAAAGGAGATCAATCCTGGGTGCTCATTGGAGGGACTGATGCTAAAGCTGAAACTGCAATACTTTGGCCACCTCATGCGACGAGTTGACTCACTGGAAAAGACTCTGATGCTGGGAAAGGTTGGGGGCGGGAGGAGAAGGGGACGACGGAGAATGAGATGGCTGGATGGCATCACCGACTCTGTGGACATGGGGTTGGGTGAACTCTGGGAGTTGGTGATGGACAGGGAGGCCTGGCGTGCTGTGATTCATGGGGAGAGTCGGACACGACTGAGCGACTGAACTGACTGAACTGACTGATGCAATAAATAATATTCTTCCCTTTTATCTTTTTACTTCAGTTAGGATTGAAATATTATTTTCTGTGTATGGATTTAGTAAAGATGTAGCCAAAATGCCAAATCCTACATTGATAATATAAGTAATCGTCTATCTGGTATTTGGAGTGACTACAAAACCTGGCCTGGCAATAGCGGTGCCCCATTTCTCACCCCCAGCTCTACTCTCAAAGAAGAACCCTTAATAATAGAGGCATTTTAGGTCACTAGATGGATCTGCTCTCATTTTTGAGGAAGCAGGTCCATGAGCAATTGTGGGTGGGGTATTATCCTGGAGATGTGGAGATAGAAGGGATATTTGGAAGACATTTAATAGAAGGGGTCTGTTCTGTGGAAAGCTAGGATACAAAAGGGAGAGAAAGAAAGTAGAAAGAAGCAGGAAGTGAGACTCTGAATACTTGTGCTTGGGGCGGGAGGGGGGAAGAAGCATCCTGTTTTCACTCTTGCCTGAAGCTGATCTTCCCCTAAGGCATGAGCATAATTGGAAGCCAAACAAGACATTTAGGATCTACAGATATATATACTCTCTGTAGGTCTCAGTTTAGCTGCTTTCTTTTATTTTCTCCTGAAATTCTAAATATGCCTGTCTTAAGCCATGTCCTAACCGGGTTTTTTTTTTTTTTTTTTTTGAGATGATATCGACACATTAATTCTTAATCATTTATCTTTGGTGTAAGATAAAAAAAAATAAATTAGTAGCAATTGAATTTTACTAAGAAGAATTGCACCAAACATCATTGCAAAGCAACGAGAAATGATTTTATTTGATGAAAAATAGTCCCTCTTGCTGTTTATTAAAAATTGATGCTTAAAGAGGTTGAAGATTCATTACACCAGAAAACACAAATGTTCACTCTTAAAGGGGAAGTGTGATTAAGATTTTAACAGGATTTGAATGTGAAACGTGTGTCTGATAGTCACAAATCCATAAAATTTCTTTGGAGGACTATGAATTGAATCTCTAACAGCTCTCTTTTCTAGTGGGAGTAAAGATAGGTTATCCTTTGATGTTTGAACTGTGAGTGTTAATGGATTTTTGGTATTATGGGTAAGAAAATGCTCTGGGTGATAGCATTTTATAAATGATTTTGAACTTTAATAATTTAACTTGGGCTCACCCCTCTCATCTTAGTGTTAAGAACCAATCTAGTATTTAAGCATTTCACCAGCTTGTACATGATTTAGAGAAGGCATGAGTCTATTTTGGCATATCGTGCTGCTGCTAAATCACTTCAGTCGTGTCCGACTCTGTGTGACCCCATAGATGGAAGTGCATCAGGCTCCCCTGTCCCTGGGATTCTCCAGGCAAGAGCACTGGAGTGGGTTGAAATTTCCTTCTCCAATGTGTGAAAGTGAAGTCGCTCAGTCGTGTCCGACCTTTAGCGTCCCCACAGACTGCAGCCTACCAGGCTCCTCCATCCATGGGATTTTCTAGGCAAGAGTACTGGAGTGGCTTGCCATTGCCTTCTCCCGGGATCTAAAAGATGATTCTCTGTGGTGTACAGATAGAATATGACTCAATATAGAGAAAAGATCTAAATGTTCTATTAGAGATTGCTTGCCTTTTAATTCAAATAAAACCATTTTGTGGGTTTTGTTCTCTATTAGAAGATTGTATGTTTTAAAAATCATATAAACATCTATTGAATTTTAAAAGTTAAAAACTGAAATCTCTAGTTGGGGAATATGATGTTAAAAGTGAAATTTTGAGTTGCTCACCATCTATAAGTGGATATCTGCTTACAGCTATTCTTCCTCACTGCATGTCAAAAGACCAGTTCTTAGGTCACATGTTTGATTGCTGAGGACCTAATGAGACAACAAATACAAGTATTTGTGCATGTTGTACAGGTATTCTTGCATTTCTTGTCAAAACTCTAGTTTTATTAAAACTGACTTTTAAACCCCTTTATAGGTTTATTGGAATGAGATAAATATAATTGGCTTTCTTTTAAATTTTGCATTACTGAAAATAGGACCCACAGTGTCTGAATTTTATTGACATTAATGTTTCACATGACTGGAAGAGCAGAGAAAATCAAAGTTTTTGGTTCAACATGATTGAAACTATAAGTAAGTTATTTATATATATATATGAAGGCAAAAAAAGATTGACACTTGATAATGAAGATCAATAGTCATTCGAAATCATCTATGAATAAAATATTAAGACTGTGCTTGCACGGTGAAAAGTTGTTTAATTTCAAATGTGGCAAAAATAAATATGGTTAGAAAGTTGGAAAATATTTTCAGTTTAAGTAATTATTAAATATTCTTTTAATAACGTGTTTTAATGCATCAGGTACCTATACAGTAGCATCTAAAATAAATGTTTTGATAAAGGATGCAAAATTATGGGTAATCAAATATGTGTTATACTTTCTTAATATTATTATTATGAAGTTCATGTAGCACACTCATTGAATACTTTCAGTGTATCAGAATTGTGACTGTACTATCATTACAGCAATATAAATTATATTCTTATAGATAATATTTGAGAAATCATAAAGGATCAACATTTTTTATGATAGTCAATAGAAATCAAGAAAATGAAAATAATTTTGCATAAGATCAGTAGATATTATGAGGTTTTTTTCCTATTTAATTTGCCAAGTTTATACAATATTTCCTTGGAGAAGGAAATGGCAACCCACTCCAGTACTCTTGCTTGGAAAATCCCATGGATTGGAGGAGCCTGGTGGGCCATGGTCCATGGGGTCGCAGAGAGTTGGACACCACTGAGAAACTTCACTCACTTCTCTTGCTTCATACTTTATCACTGGAGAAGGAAATGGCAACCCACTCCAGTACTCTTGCTTGGAAAATCCCATGGATGGAGGAGCCTGGAGGGCCATGGTCCATGGGGTCACAGAGAGTCAGACACTCCTGAAGTGACTAAGCATACAGTATTTTCTAATATTACTAAAAATCCTCTCAAGTATCAAACAGTTTCAGTAATAAGCAAAATTGTGAACCTTGAAATCTACCTCAGACCACTATTTTTTTTTTTTTTCACTGTATGTCCACCTCCATTATTATGTCAGTCATTCATGGAAAGCTCTGTGAAAGACTGGGTGATATAAATGTTGTAATCTAATAATTTGGACAATCCTATTTACCAACTGAGCCACAAGGGAAGCCCAAGAATACTGGAGTGGGTAGCCTATCCCTTCTCCAGTGGATCTTCCCGACCAAGGAATCCAACTGGGGTCTCCTGCATTGCAGGTGGATTCTTTACCAACTGAGCTATCCATTACCAATATTGAGAAATCATGTGCCTCCTGAAATGATAAACTAAGGAGAACATAAAATTATTCAACTTCAAATGTATTACCTAAATACAATCAGAAAAGATTTCTAAAACACACACAAGTGAAGGGGCATTTTACTAAGTAAAGGAGCCTACACTCTTAAGAAAGTATCAAATTAAGAATGACAATTAGGTCTGAGGAACAGACCAAATCAGAGGAAAGTGAAGGGACATGATGGTTAAACACAATGTGTAATTCTATATTAGGTCCTGTCCAGAGAAAAACTACCACACAATTGCATTCATCTCACACGCTAGTAAAGTAATAATCAAAATTCTCCAAGCCCGGCTTCAGCAATATGTGAACAGTGAACTTCCAGATGTTCAAGCAGGTTTTAGAAAAGGCAGAGGAACCAGAGACAAATTGTCAACATCCGCTAGATCATCAAAAAAGCAAGAGAGTTCCAGGAAAACATCTATTTCGGCTTTGTTGTCATGTCAAAGCCTTTGACAGTGTGGATCACAACAAACTGTGGAAAATTCTGAAGGAGATGGGAATATCAGACCACCTGACTTGCCTCTTGAGAAATCTGTATGTAGGTCAGGAAGCAACAGTTAGAACTGGACATGGAAAAGCAGACTGGCTCCAAATAGGAAAAGGAATACATCAAGGCTGTACACTGTCACCCTGTTTATTTAACTTATATGCAGAGTACATCATGAGAAATGCTTGGCTGGAGGAAGCACAAGCTAGAATCAAGTTTGCCATGAGAAATATCAATAACCTCAGAGATACAGATGACACCACCCTTATGGCAGAAAATGAAGAACTAAAGATCCTCTTGATGAAAGTGAAAGAGGAGAGTGAAAAAGTTGGTTTAAAGTTCAACATTCAAAAAACTAAGATCATGGCATCCGGTCCCATCACTTCATGGCAGATAAATGGGAAAACAGTGAAAACAGTGGCTGACTTTATTTTTCTTGGATTCAAAATCACTGCAGATGGTGGTTGCGGTAATGAAATTAAAAGACGTTTACTCTTTGGAAGGAAAGTTATGACCAACCTAGACAGAATATTAAAAAGCAGAGACATTACTTTGCCAACAAAGGTCCCTCTAGTCAAGGCTATGGTTTTTCCAGTCGTCATGTATGAATGTGAGAGTTGGACTATAAAGAAAGCTGAGCACCAAAGAATTGATGCTTTTGAATTGTGGTGTTGAAGAAGACTCTTGAGAATTCCTTGGACTGCAAGGAGATCCAACCAGTCCATCCTAAAGGAGATCAGTCCTGGGTGTTCATTGGAGGGACTGATGTTGAAGCTGAAACTCCAATACTTTGGCCCCCTGATGCGAAGAACTGACTCATTTGGAAAGACCCTGATGCTGGGAAAGATTGAGGGCAGGAGGAGAACGGGACGACAGAGGATCAGATGGGTGGGGGGCATCACCGACTCAATGGACATGGGTTTGGGTGGACTCTGGGAGTTGGTGATGGACAGGGAGGCCTGGCATGCTGCAGTTCATGGGGTCGCAAAGAGTTAAACATGACTGAGTGACTGAACTGAACTGAACTGAATGAATATCATGGTGACCTCTCTCAAAAAGTCCCATGCACACACTGCTACACTCAAGACCCCCTACCCTGCAACCAGCCACCAACATCCCACACCTCCACTGGAGACACCTGGACACTCACAGGCAAGTCTGAATCAGTTTCTTGTGGGGTCATGTCTCCTTTCTGCTGGGTCCTGGTGCATAGAAAGTTTTATTTGTGCCCCCCAAGTGTCTGTTTCCCCAGTGCTGTGTCAATTCTGTAATCAAATCCCACTGGCTTCAAAAGTAAAATTATCTGGGGTTCTTATTCCTTTGCAAGACCCCAGATTGGGAAATCTGTTTTGGGTCCTGGAACTTTCTGAACAGTGTTAGACTTTGAAGCATGGCAAAGGTTAACAGAGGTTTGCCAAGGGAATACTCTGGTCATAGCACATTCTCTTTCAACAACACAAGAGAAGACTGTACACATGGACATCACCAGATGGTCAATACTGAAATCAGATTGATTATATTCTTTGTAGCCAAAAATGGAGAAGCTCTATACAGTCAGCCAAAACAAGACTGGGAGCTGACTGTAGCTCAGATCATGAACTCCTTATTACCAAATTCAGACTTAAATTGAAGAAACTAGGGAAAACCACTAGACCATTTGGGAATGACATAAATCAAATCAAATACAGTGGAAGTGAATCTGTTTGATTCAAGGTATTCAATCCCATAGACAGAATGCCTGAAGAACTATGGACGGAGGTTTGTGACATTGTACAGGAGGCAGGGATCAAGACCATCCCCAAGAAAAAGAAATGCAAAAAGGCAAAATGGCTATCTGAAGAGGCCTTATAAATACCTAAGAAAAGAATACAAGCTAAAGGCAAAGGAGAAAAGGAAAGATATATCCCAATGTAGACATTCAAAGAATAGCAAGGAGAGATAAGAAAGACTTCCTCAGTGACCTTGGAAAGAATTAGAGGACAAGAGAATGGCAAAGACTAAAGATCTCTTCAAGCAAATTAGAGATACCAAGGGAACATTTCATGCAAAGATGGGTACAATAAAAGACAGAAATGGAATGGACTTAACAGAAGCTGCTGCTGCTGCTGCTGCTAAGTCACTTCAGTCATGTCCAACTCTGTGTGACCCCATAAACGGAAGCCCAACAGGCTCCCCTGTCCCTGGGATTCTCCAGGCAAGAACACTGGAGTGGGTTGCCATTTCCTTCTCCAATGTGTGAAAGTGAAAAGTGAAAGTGAAGTTGCTCAGTCCTGTCTGACTCTTAGCGACCCCACGGACTGCAGCCTTTCAGGTTCCTCCATCCATGGGATTTTCTAGGCAAGAGTACTGGAGTGGCTTGGTAACAGAAGCAGAAGATGTTAAAAGGTGTAAAGAATACACCAAAGAACTGTACTAAAAAGATCTTCCTGACCCAGATAACCATGATGGTGTGATCACTCACCTAGAGCCAGACATTCTAGAATGTGAAGTCAAGTGGACCTCAGGAATGATCACTATGAACAAAGCTAGTGGAGGTGATGAAATTCCAGTTGAGCTATTTCAAATCCTAAAAGATGTCGCTGTGAAAATACTACATTCAATATGCCAGCAAATTTGGAGAACTCAGCAGAGACCACAGGACTGGAAAAGGTGAGTTTTCATTCCAATCCCAAAGAAAGGCAATGCCAAAGATTGTTCAAACTACTGCTCAGTTGTACTCATCTCAAATGCTAGTAAAGTAATGCTCAAAATTTTCCAAGCCAGGCTTCAACAATATGTGAACTCTGAAATTTCAGATTTTTAAGCTGAATTTAGTAAAGGCAGAGAGGCTAGAGATCAAACTGCCAACATCCGTTGGATCATAGAAAAGGCAAGAAAATTCCAGAAAAAAAACATCTGCTTTATTGATTATGTCAAAGCCTTTGACTGTGTAGATCACATCAAACTGTGAAAAATTCTTCAAGAGATGGGAATAGCAGACCACCTTACCTGCCTCCTGAGAAAAATGTATGCAGGTCAAGGAGCAACAGTTAGAACTGGTCATGGAACAACAGACTGGTTCCAAATTGGAAAGGAGTACATCAAGGCTGTATATTGTCACCCTGTTTATTTAACTTATATGCAGTGTACATTATGCGAAATGTCATGCTGCATGAAGCACAAGCTGGAATGAAGATTGCCAGGAGAAATATCAGTAACCACAGATACGCAGATGTCACCACCCTTATGGCAGAAATTGAAGAAAAACTAAAGATCCTCTTAATGAAAGTGAAAGAGGAGAGTGAAAAAGTTGGTTTAAAGCTCAACATTTAGAAAACTAAGATCATGGCATCCGATCCCATCACTTCATGGCAAATAGATGGAGAAACAGTGGAAACAGTGGCAGAGTTTATTCTTGGGGGCTCTAAAATCACTGCAGATGGTGACTTCAGCCTTGAAATTAAAATACACTTGCTCCTTGGAAGAAAGACTATGACCAACCTAGACAGCATATTGAAAAGCTGAGACATTATTTGGCCAACAAATGTCTGTCTAGTCAAAGCTATGGTTTCACCAGTTCATGTATGGATGTAAGAGTTGGACTATAAAGAAAGCTGAGTGTCAAAGAATTGATGCTTTTGAGCTGTGGTGTTGGAGAAGACTCTTCAGAGTCCCTAGAAATCCAAGGAGATCAAACTAGTCAATCCTAAAGGAAATCAGTCTTGAATAGTCATTGGAAAGACTGATGCTGAAGCTGAAACTCCAATACTTTGGCCACCTTATGCAAAGAACTCTTTGGAAAAGACCCTGATGCTGGGAAAGATTGAAGGCAGGAGAAGAAGAGGATAACAGCGGGTGAGATGATTGAATGCCATCACCAACTCGGTGGACATGAGTTTGAGCAAGCTCCGGGAGCTGGTGATAAGCAAGGAATCTTGGTGTGCTGCAGTCCATGCGATTGCAAAGAATTGAACAGGACTGAGCAACTGAGCCAACAAAGATCCGTCTAGTCAAGGCTATGGTTTTTCCCGTGATCATGTATGGATGTGAGAGTTGGACTGTGAAGAAAGCTGATCGCCGAAGAATTGATGCTTTTGAACTGTGGTGTTGGAGAAGACTCTTGAGAGTCCCTTGTACTGTAAGGAGATCCAATCAGTCCATTCTAAAGGAGATCGATCCTGGGTGTTCATTGGAAGGACTGATGCTAAAGCTGAAACTGCAATACTTTGGCCACCTCATGCAATGAGTTGACTCACTGAAAAAGACTCTGATGCTAGGAAAGGTTGGGGTCGGGAGGAGAAGGGGATGACAGAGAATGAGATGGCTGGATGGCATCACCAACTCTGTGGACATGAGTTTGAGTTAACTCCGGGAGTTGGTGATGGACAGGGAGGCCTGGCGTGCTGTGATTCATGAGGTCGCGGAGAGTCGGACACGACTGAGCGACTGAATTGAACTGAACTGAGCGACTGAATTGAACTGAACTGAGCAACTGAACTGAACTAAGTGGATGGCATGTGTATTTTAAAAAGGTGTTACAAATACCACAATGAAGAAATCTCAATGTTTTAAGTAAAAACACGTCAAAGAATTAACACATACTGGTCAGTATAACTTAATATTTTAAATACACAAAAACAAGTGTTCAAATATATATGTGATCAAAGGAACTATTTTGAAACTTTAATGTAAAAACTAATTCAACAAACCAGAATGAGCATCTATCTAGAAAGTGGTACAGAAGTGGAGAAAGGGGAAGGGGAGTAGCATTAAAAATAATTAAAACATAAAACAGGAATGTGGCATTGCACACTTATCACTATCATTTTTCCTGAATCTATGGATGTAGTTACATTCTTTTCACATACCAAAAAACAACTTCCAATGAAACATGGAAATGCATTTAACGAAACTGAAATTAATTTAAAATTCGGACCTGGAACATTTACTACAGTTCTCCAATATAGTTTTGTGCCCCTCAGCCATCAATAATAACCCTTCTCTGGACTATAAAAGGAGAGTTCAGTAACTT
Source organism: Moschus berezovskii (assembly GCF_049115385.1). Lineage (NCBI taxonomy): Eukaryota > Metazoa > Chordata > Mammalia > Artiodactyla > Moschidae > Moschus > Moschus berezovskii. Next base: position 127,551,089 of record NC_142460.1, on the reverse strand, counting down.
TGATTTGATAACAATATAGCACTCCCAGTGTACCACAAATATCTATATTTGATGGACATGAGTTTGAGTGAACTCCGGGAGTTGGTGATGGACAGGGAGGCCTGGCGTGCTGTGATTCCTGGGGTCGCAGAGTCACGACTGAGCAACTGAACTGAACTGAACTGAACTGAAGTACCATCTAATGAAACATATCACCCAATTTAACTTACCAAAGAAATTGGCATAGAACAAGTTCTTGAAAATCTTCTGGATGAATAATATGACATCTTTGCAGGGTAGTACTTAAGCAAGGTAGCACCTTAGTACCTAAGTATGCAAAAGAGCACTTAATCTTTATTCATTTCACTTCTTTCTTCAGTTTTTGTTTGATAATTAAGTAAGCAGATGTGCTACCTTAATCTTAGAAATTTTGCAGGCATATTCAGGAGCAATTTTTTGTGTGTGAGTTTTAAAGGATATTTATTTCACTGTGAATATATTTTGATAGTTATTTGCAAGGCAACAGAGTAGTCTTGAACGTAGTAAAAAAAAAAAAAAAAAAACAGAGGAAACATGCTATTCTTCAGGGAAAGGGATGTGGTTTTACTTTACCTTGGTGACAAGTGACAAAGAAGAAATAAATCAGAAACAAATATGTCACCAGTAACATTTTTTCTCCCTTGACTGAGCTTTTGTCAGTGACACAAAAACTGCAGGACATTAGAGACTTGGATTACACAAAGCTCTAAGTATTCCGTTCCTCTTTTGTGATTTTTTTTCCCCCCAACTTATTTTGTTGTATTTAAATGGACTTTGTTTCAGCTTCCAACTGCTGGGTGTCCTACAGTATTGAAATTCTGATACTGTGCTTTCAAAAGACTTAAGCAACTTGAGTGATTATTTGGGTTTAGCAGTTTGTGGGATAATAAGTTGGAGTTTATCACTACCAGTGTTTCAAATGAGTGAACTTCATTTCGGAGTGAGGAGGTCAGCAACTCAAAATGTTCTATTTCAGTTGGAGAAGGGAAGTAGATGGGAGAAGGGAAGTAGATGGCAGAAGAGAGTCCCTGTAGACCCTATCATCAAGCACAAAGCAGAGGATGGAAATTAGGAAGGCTGCAAATCTAAGAAGTGGTAGAATTTCCAAGAAGAGAGAAATAAAATGGAAATAAATGATTGGTAGAATGCATACCATTTAAAGGTACCCAGGAGAAATCATGCTGAAGTTTTGGTGACTATCCTTTCATGAACAGTAGGATACTGAGTAATATACTTTCATTTGCAATTGTAACCATAGTTACTAGCCTACCTCCATTTTACATTTCAGTGAGGGAAAAGAAGTTTAATTTTTTGGGGTAGTTTCATTCCAAATGTTCCATGGAAAACAGAGGACTGTATATCACTTGTCCTTTCTATAATAGATCATAATAAATGTATTAAATTTTGAGTGCAGAAATTAAAGTTTCCTAATTGGATCAGTTTTTATCAAGAAATTGAGAGTTATTCTTTGTGAAATGGCAATTCACCAATACCAGCTGTTAGTATTTCTTACTAATCTTCTTTCCCACTATGGACTTCAATTGTAGATAAATCAAAGGTTTATCACTTACTTGGGAATAAAAGCACTGTGTTGAAAATGTTGTCAATCATTGTAGCATGCCCATCCAAATGGAGAAAGGTATACACACAGAAAAATACATAATTAAGAAATTAGAGAAACATCAGCCAGTGAACTATATTTTATGTTTTAAGTTATCTTTGTTTTTCTCTTCAAAACTTACATATAGTGCTACCAGATCTTTTATATCTATAATGCCTATCACAAAAGAATAGATACTTTTTAGAATTAACTTAATGTTTTACCACATATACACACTCAAGAGGAGCATTAATGGAATGCATTGTTAATGTATTAATGATGTATTATTAATTTAATAATACATTAATATATGTATTATTTCTGTTGTATTTATTTCTAAAGACTGCTCAGATTTATAATCATAATTTATATGAGTAATTACCACACAACTCCTGTTTATCCATCTGAAAGAACTGGTAATTCCATAATAAAATTTCTCTAAAACAAAGCCATAGTTCAGATAATCCAAATCATTCTGGATTTTAGAGAATAGATTTGGGAAAATTCCTTCATGATCACCTTTCTATCTGATTTCCATGGACAAAAGATTAATAGTGTATACTTTTGATTGAAGGATCATTGGGGAGGTGTACAGCGATAGTCGTTAGAAGTACCCTAGTAATGGAAAATAGACTAAGATAACAGTATGATTTAAACTGTAATATACATTTGATGCTAACTTGCTAGGATCTGGGGGGTTTGAGAATCAATTATTTTGTTTATTAAAAGTACTAGGAAATTAATAAATTAATGATGATTCTGAAAATAGGTATAAATATGGGTATAGTAACTGATATGCATGTTCATGAATTAATTCACTCATTCTTAAAAAACACAGTGTTTTTCTTCTCTGTCTGACTTATCTCAGCATAGTGCCCTTAAGTTCCAGCCATGTTGTCACAAATGGTAGGATTTCCTTCATTTTTATTGCTAAATAATATTCCACTGTGTGGTATACATATGTGTATATATAGTACACACACCCACACATATATCACAATTTCTTTATCTAGTAATCAACTGACAGATACTTAAGTTGTTTCCATATCTTGATTTCTGTAAATAAAGCTGCAGTCAACATGGGAGTACATATATTTTAACTGCTGTTCAAAAAAAACTACTGTTCAAGTAAAATTACTGTTTTACTTCCTCACAGAAGTGGAATTACTGGATCATATGATTCAATTAAAAATAAGTGAATAAATAAATGCAATTTTAAAAGTCTTACATCCCAAAGAATGATTATTTAATTTATAAAGTACAAATGTGCTAAAATGTCATGTAAAAATCTAAACACTTTTTATTATGCTGTAAGGAAAGCTACTTGTATTAAGAAAAATGTTTTTCCTTTAAGTCCAAGAACACACATACATATGGATATCACATATAATGTGTATATTTTGTGTTTATGTTTTGAATTACCTCTTACTCTGAGAACACACATAGTCAACCTGTATGTGTGTATGTATACATATATGTATATATTATACAGTTATATTCATATGTTATTTTCAATTTAATTATCTGATTTATTATACTTTTTTCACAATATTATTAAATCAAAAATAGTAGTGTGTTCTTGGTATATATGGTTTTTAAATATAATAGATCACAGCTAAACTAACAGACAAATCACTTAATGAAGTCTTCAATTAATCAGTCATCAGTTGAGTTCAGTCACTCAGTCATGTCCAACTCTTTGTAACCCCATGGACTGCAGCATGTCAGACTTCCAAGTCCATTACCAACTCCCGGAGGGTACTCAAACTCATGTCCATCCTGTTAATGATGTCATCCAACCATCTCATCTTTTGTTGTCCCCTCTCATCCTGCCTTCAATCTTTCCCAGAATCAGGGTCTTTTCCAGTATCGGTTCTTCACATCAGGTGGCCAAAGTATTGGAGTTTCAGCTTCAGCATCAGTCCTGCCAATGAACACCCAGGATTGATTTCCTTTAGGATGGACTGATTGGATCTCCTTGCAGTCCAAATGACTCTCAAGAGTCTTCTCCAATACCACAGTTCAAAAGTATCAATTCTTTGACAGTCAGCTTTCTTTATAGTCCAACTCTCACATCCATACATGACTACTGGAAAAACCATAGTTTTGACTAGATAGACCTTGTTTGGTAAAGTAATGTCTGCTTTTTAATATGCTGTGTAGGTAGGTCATAGGTTTTCTTCAAAGGAGTAAGCGTCTTTTAATTTCATGGCTGCAGTCACCATCTGCAGACATGATTTTGGAGGCCCCCAAATAAAGTCTCTCACTGTTTCTGTTGTTTCCCCATCTATTTGCATGAAGTGATGGGACTGGATGCCATGATCTTAGTTTTCTGAATCAGTCATAATTACCAGCAATTAGCATTAGGGTTGTTTAAAGAAATTTTATCCAGCAATAGCTCTTATTTAATTAATGTGAATGGGTAAGTACTTAATGTTTCACATTTTATATACATATTTTGCTAAGCTGGATCTAGTAAAACATTACAAACCAAATCATGTTTTTCTTCAGCACTATCTTTGAGGGGAAAAAAAAAAGTACAAATGGATTTTTAAAATTGTATCATATTTCAAGTGACATATTTGGTTAATGTGCCTGTATACATGGATTACAAGGTATTACATGAAATTACATGGATACAAGGTTTACCTCTTATACCCATCATATTTGCATCATCCTGAGCCACCTTTTTAGACAGGCCATTGCCCAGGAACTAAAGTCCAGTGTGCATTTTATTCATTCCATGTTATATCTTGCTTGCATTACCCTAGTGTTTATCTGCATCATTACATGGTTCACCTGTAAGGTTTGCTCAACTTTTCTAGTTCATGCATAAGCTGGAAATGGATGGTACTTAATACCTCCAGGAGGAAACCTTGAAACGAATGAAAATGGAAGTCTGTGGATGAATACATTTCTGTGTTTCTGTTAAAAATCCTAAGGTACATTTGGTACAGCTGCTTGAAATATTTCCAGGAGGTTCATGCCAGTGGAGGTTTCACCCAAGAAGTACAACCAGCTGGATATAGGTTAAACAGATAAAGATATTTCTCATAAAAATTGACTTAGGAAATCAAGGGGAATGGCTAGGCAATCACAAAACCCATAACGTAGGCCATTAGGAAGGGCAGGTTGGAATTCTCAGTCGGTAGCTTAACTGCTGACTATAAATGGAGCTTCTTCTTAAAGAAAGGCCATTCAGCTGATTGCATCAAGCCCAGCCAGATTATCTAGAATAATGTCTTACTTAAAGTCAATTGATTGTGGACTTTTATCACATCTACAAAATACATTTACAGCTAAATCTAGATGAGCTTGCATGTATGCAACTTGGAATTATAACCTGGCCAAGTTTGCACACCATGAGCCCATGATGGTATTTATTGCTTGTTTTTTTTTTTTTTTAATTTTTAAAATTTATTTATTTTAATTGGAGGCTAATTACTTTACAAGATTGTATTGGTTTTGCCATACATTCATGTATGGATGTATGAATCCATACATCCGCCCCGGGTGTACATGTGTTCCCCATCTTGAACCCCCCTCCCACCTCCCCCATACCATCCCTCTGGTTCATCCCAGTGCACCAGCCATGAGCATCCTGCATCATGCATCGAACCTGGACTGAGGGCGAGGGCGGGATGATTTGGGAGAATGGCACTGAAAAATGTATATTATTGCTTGTTTTTTAACTTAATTTTTATTTCATATTGGGTGTATATTTGATTTACAGTGTTGTGTTTGTTTCATGTGTACAGAAAAGTGAATCTGTTACACATATACATATATCCATTCTTTTTCAGAATCTTTTCTCATATAGGTTATTACAGAATATTGAGTAAAATTCCCATAGTGTTTGAATCTTATTTGTTCAGAACAGAAACCATCTTGATATATCCTTGGTTTGACAGTCCTGTTTTGCTCTTCTCTGATACTATGTCTCTTGTTCCTAGAACATCCTCACATAAACTGCTTGTATGCCAGCTTTGGTTGTAGTTCTGCTTTGGGAGACAGGAGACAATTGGTCTCATGAAATAATTGATGTCATAGTGACCTTCAATATGGATTCTGGTAATAGATAACACATGGTCAGATAACAGTAAGGACTCCATTAATGTTGATGATAGTGGTCATGATAACTCTTGACATGCAGAACATTATCCTTATTAAGAATCTCATTGGCAGAATATTTTGATCAAGTGTGCATTAGTTTCCTGTGACTGTCATAACAAATAACCACAAGCTGGGTAGCTTTCAGCAATAGAAATTTATTCCTTCACAGTTCAGAGGCTCTGAGGCTGAAATTAAGGAGTTGTCAGGGCTGTGCTTCCTCCATGTGCTCTAAGGGAGAATTTGTTTCATGCCTCTCTGCTAGCTTCTGGGGCTACCAGCATTCCCTGGTGTTCCTTGATTTCTTGTCACATTACTCCAATTTCCACATTCTCCTCTGTGTATCTGTCCTTAAAAAAACTCTTCTTCTGTATTCGTATGAGGCTATCCATGATCATAGTAAGGGCTTATTCAGACAATTCATGATCAACTCCTCCTCTCAAGATTTTCAGTTACATCTAATGCCACATAAGAAAATATTCACACAAACAGCAGATTCGGACTTAGACATATTTTTAGGGCCAACTTTCAGCAGCTATAAGGTGGAGTATGGAATTTTGGCTTCTAATGTGGGTATTACACTTAAACATTTTGGAGACAGAGGACATTATGAGAACTGAAGTCAATGATTGGAGATAGATTTTTTTAGAAGCCCTGAAAAGAGGAAAATGATAGTTTCAGGTTAGCAAGCCATCAATGCAAGGCAACTATGACTGTCATAGCATCTCCAGGGGAACATTTTAAGGGAACTTTGTCACCTACAGGTGTGAAGTAGAGTGTGCTGAAAAATGCAGATTGAAATTTAATTATAGTCATGACAGTACTTCAAGGACACCAAATGTACATCTTTGTATATCTATGCCAAAGTCAGGAACCTGATAGGGAAAGAGTAGGGTGTCGGTATACAGAATGGGGAAATTTGTGTCAACATAGGTGAGACACTTGAAACCACCAACTACTCCTGATATTCACAACCAAAGAAAACATCTCTCTCTTTCTTGCTATAAGACAATAAGAGCATTTTTTTTTTTACCTGCAAAGGCCAATTTGGGAATAACCACTTTATGTTCCTAGGATGGGCTCAAAAGAAGCTTTTTTCACAAAGATAATAAGAAATACACTGATGAGAACACATGAAGGTATTTGAGAATGTCAGCAGGCCAGAGTTGACAGTAGAAGCTGATTTATCTTGGTATTCCAATTACCATGAAACTTATTCTCTTTGTTTTAGTAAAATTGTTATTATTCTCAAAAATCAGATAAAGAGGTGGCCCTCAATGCTAAGTGGCAATATGGAAATAATTACTAAAATAGATTTTAGGTTGGAATGGAAACCAGGGTGTCTTGACCTACATTGTTTCTAAAGGTGAGATGAGCAGTCAACTAGGGTCTGACTTAGTCTGTTACAGGAGACATCAGCCTACTATACTATCATAGAAAATGCTAGCAAATATATTCTTTCAACCAGTGATAACTGAGTTAATAAATTAAATGAGAGTCTGCAAAAATTGACCATAAGTTAATATTGAATCTGAAATCAGTTTCTTAACCTCTAATTTTTATTTTTTATGCTGAAAGTTGTCGGGATGAGACCAGGTATAGAGAAGCTCTCCTGCACATGTGTAATTCAATTCTTAAGAATTTTTGTATGATTCTGAAGACTAGAATGGCTTACTCTATGTCTCCTCTCCCACTACCTCAAGAAGTTAACTGGTATCTATAACTACAAACCTGCTGGCTTTGTAAGTAAAGAAATTACTGACAAAGGAATTTATTTACTCAAAATTTACAAATAAAGAAACATCTCAATGTTTTAACTTGGTAAACTTATTAGAGGAGAATATTTGCTGATAAAAGTCTCTTTTCCTAAGTTTACTATGCTTCTTAATAGAGTTTCAATGCTCATTCAAAAATATGAGACACACTGAAAGAAAGAAAAAAGAAGTCTAACCATAATTTCTTAAAAGGTCTTCCTACAAATGAATGCAATTATGCATATTTAAAATAAAAATTACCTGTTTTCAATAAACACAGATAATATTCACATTGGAAAACAATTTATATTCTGTGACATGTTAATTTTCATCATTAATTTGTGGAGTATTATACTTTAATTAATTTTGTAATTAAAAGAATGGTATTTAAAATGTCAAATTTAAAACCATGAAATGCAGATTTCAAACAGAATGTATTGTCATTACAAAACTCATTTATCATTAGCATAAACTAATATGAATTTGCTTATGTTTATTTAAAGTAGGTACTTTAATTGTTGGAAAGAATATTCTCTATACGGAGGGACAAGATTTTATGAAATGATGTAGGAAAATTGACAGTAACTGAATTGAGGATTTCTCTAGATATGCCACTTAGGATTATACTAGTGGCTTATTCTGAAGAGGTTTAGGTCTTGTTCCTGTGATTCTAGGCTCTCCTCCTAGTCTACAGTTCTCAGAAACCAATGAAGGGCTGATTCCACCAAGGCACACAGTTATGATTTCCCTAAATTTAAATCTTTACTGTCTCAATGTAGTCAGTGCTCCTTACTGGATCATTGGAAGCAGAACAAGATATTTAGTATATGGCCATGACTATGGATGGGGCTTCCCTGGTGGTTCAGATGGTAAAAATTTTGCCTGCAATGCAGGAGACCTGGGTTCAATCCCTGGGTTGGGAAGATCCCCTGGAGGAGGGCATAGCAACCCATTCCAGTATCCTTGCTTGGCGAATCCCCATGGACAGAGGTGTCTGGTGGTCTACAGTTATGGGGTTGCAAAGAAACGGACATGAGTGAGTGATTAAGCACACAAGACTATGGAAAAAAAAGAGGGATGGTTTAGCCAGTGATGATCTGAATGAAATTATTTGGAATGCTTTGTGGTATTCCTATGCTTCGAGGCAAAGATTATTAGAAGGCAACGGCTACCTAACACAAGCAAGGCCTCCAAATTTCTTGTAAGTTGTTCTCATGCGAGAATACTTATTTCCCTTCTCACTGTACTATTGCGTAGGGTTTATTAGTGGAGAGAATTGAAAGGAAAATGAACTGAGTCATCACCTAGTGGTCTGACTTCATGAAGCTTTCTTTTGAGATTCAGCAGCAAGTTATGACATTTTGCTTTCTCTCATTAAAAAGGCAACAAATCTGTTTTTATTTGAATAAAAATTGCATATTAAGTGGGAAGGTTTTCTGTATTTGTATGTACTAAAAGAAAATCTGAATGTAGAGTTGGACACAACCTAGTGACTAACAACAATCTCTCACCTGAGACTATAAAATGGTGACCAAATACATAGAAAATTTCCTAAAGAAGGAGCACCTAATGTTCAGTTCATTTAAGTTGCTCAGTCGTGTCCGACTCTCCGCCATCCCATGAATCACAGCACGCCAGGCCTCCCTGTGCATCACCAACTCCTGGAGTTCACTCAAACTCATGTCCACAGAGTCGGTGATGCCATCCAGCCATCTCATTCTCCGTCGTCCCCTTCTCCTCCCGCCCCCAACCTTTCCCAGCATCAAAGTCTTTTCCAGTGAGTCAACTCGTCGCATGAGGTGGCCAAGTATTGCAGTTTCAGCTTAACATCAGTCCTTCCAATGAACACCCAAGATCGATCTCCCTCAGAATGGACTGGTTGCATCTCCTTGCAGTACAAGGGACTCTCAAGAGTCTTCTCCAACACCACAGTTCAAAAACATCAATTCTTCGGCGATCAGCTTTCTTCACAGTCCAACTCTCACATCCATACATGACCACGGGAAAAACCATAGCCTTGACTAGACGGAACTTGGTTGGCAAAATGATGTCTCTGATTTTTAATATATTATCAAGGTTGGTCATAACTTTCCTTCCAAGAAGTAAGCGTCTTTTAATTTCATGGCTGCAATCAGCATCTGCAGTGATTTTGGAGCCCCCAAAAAATAAAGTCTGACACTGTTTCCACTGTTTTTCCATCTATTTCCCATGAAGTGATGGGACCAGATGCCATGATCTTTGTTTTCTGAATGTTGAGCTTCAAGCCAACCTTTTCACTCTCCTCTTTCACTTTCATCAAGAGGCTTTTGAGTTCCTCTTCACTTTCTGTCATAAGGGTAGTGTCATCAGCATATCTGAGATTATTGATATTTCTCCCGGCAATCTTGATTCCAGCTTGTGCTTCTTCCAGCACAGCGTTCTTCATGATGTACTCTGCATATAAGTTAAATAAGCAAGGTGACAATATACAACCTTGACTCACTCCTTTTCCTATTTGAAACCAGTCTGTTGTTCCATGTACAGTTCTGACTGTTGCTTCCTGACTTGCATACAGGTTTCTCAAGAGGCAGGTCAGGTGGTCTGGGATTCCCATCTCTTTCTTCTGGAATTCTCTTGCTTTCTCCATGATCCAGCGGATGTTGGCAATTTGATCTCTGGTGCCGCTGCTTTTTCTAAAACCTGCTTGAACATCTGGGAGTTCACTTTTCGCATATTGCTGAAGCCTGGCTTGGAAAATTTGAGCATGACTTTACTAGCATGTGAGATGAGTGCAATTGTGCAGTAGTTTGAGCATTCTTTGGCATTGCCTTTCTTTGTGATTGGAATGAAGACTGACCTTTTCCAGTCCTGTGGTCACTGCTGAGTTTTCCAAGTTTGCTGGCATATTGAGTGCAGCACTTTCACAGCATCATCTTTCAAGATTTGAAATAGCTCAACTGGAATTCCATCACCACCACTAGCTTTGTTCGTAGTGATGCTTTCTAAGGCCCAGTTGACTTCACATTCCAAGATGTCTGGCTCTGGGTCAGTGATCACGTTATTGTGACTATCTTGGTCGTGAAGATTTTTTTTACAGTTCTTCTGTGTATTCTTGCCACCTCTTCTTAATATCTTCTGCTTCTGTTAGGTCCATACCATTTCTGTCCTTTATCGAGTTCATCTTTGCATGAAATGTTCCCTTGGAATCTCTAATTTTCTTGAAGAGACCTCTTGTCTTTCCCATTCTGTTGTTTTTCTCTATTTCTTTGCATTGATCACTGAGGAAGGCTTTCTTATCTCTCCTTGCTATTCTTTGGAACTCTGCATTCAGATTATTATATCTTTCCTTTTCTCCTTTGCTTTTCACTTCTCTTCTTTTCACAGCTATTTGTAAGGCCTCCTCAGACAGCCATTTTGCTTTTTTGCATTTCTTTTCCATGGGGATGGTCTTGGTCCCTGTCTCCTTTACAATGTCACGAACCTCCGTCCAGAGTTCAACAGGCACTCTATCTATCAGATCTAGTCCCTTCAATCTATTCCTCACTTCCACTGTATCATCATAAGGAATTTGATTTAGGTCATATCTGAATGGTCTAGTGGTTTTCCCTACTTTCTTCAATTTAAGTCTGAATTTGGCAATAGGAATTTCATGATCTGAGCCACAGTCAGCTCCTGGTCTTGTTTTTGCTAACTGTATAGAGCTTCTCCATCTTTGGCTGCAAAGAATATAATCAATCTGATTTTGGTGTTGACCATCTGGTGATGTCCATGTGTAGAGTCTTCTCTTGTGTTGTTGGAAGAGGGTGTTTGCTATGACCAGTGCATTCTCTTGACAAAACTCTATTAGCCTTTGCCCTGCTTCATTCCGTGCTCCAAGGCCAAATTTGCCTGTTACTCCGGGTGTTTCTTGACTTCCTACTTTTGCATTCCAGTCCCCTATAATGAAAAGGACATCTTTTTTGGGTGTTAGTTCTAAAAGGTCTTGTAGGTCTTCATAGAACCGTTCAACTTTGGCTTCTTCAGCGTTACTGGTTGGGGCATAGGCCTGGATTACTATAATATTGAATGGTTTGCCTTGGAAACGAACAGAAATTATTCTGTCGTTTTTAAGATTGCATCCAAGTACTGCATTTTGGACTCTTTTGTTGGCCATGATGGCTACTCCATTTCTTCTAAGGGATTCCTGTCCACAGAAGTAGATATAATGGTCATCTGAGTTAAATTCACCCATTCCATTCCATTTTAATTCACTGATTCCTAGAATGTCTATGTTCACTCTTGCCATCTCCTGTTTGACCACTTTCAATTTGCCTTGATTCATAGACCTAACATTCCAGGTTCCTATGCAATATTGCTCTTTACAGCACCGGACCTTGCTTCTATCACCAGTCACATCCACAACTGGGTATTGGTTTTGCTTTATGCTCCATCTCTTTATTCCTTCTAGAGTTACTTCTCCACTGATCTCCAGTAGCATACTGGGTACCTACCGACCTGGGGAATTCCTCATTCAGTAGCCTATCATTTTTCCCTTTGATACTGTTCATGGGGTTCTCAAGGCAAGTATACTGAAGTGGTTTGCCATTCTCTTCTCCAGTGGACCACATTCGGCTGTGGTCCATGTGATCAGATCAACTAGTTTCCTGTGATTATGATTTCAGTGTGTCTGCCCTCTGATGCCCCCTCGCAATACCTACCGTATTATTTGGGTTTCTCTCACCTTGGTCGTGGAAAATCTCTTCACAGCCACTCCAGCAAAGTGCATCCGCTGTACCTTACCTTGGACGAGGGGTATCTCCTCAAGGCCGCCCCTCCTGACCTTGAACATGGAGTAGCTCCTCTCGGCCCTCCTGTGCCCGTGCAGCCACCACCGGTTGGACGTGGGGCAGGTCCCCTCAGCTACTCGCCCTGGCCTCAGGCGTGGGGTAGCTCCTCTCGGAAGCACCTCTGCCTGGTCGGTTGAGCCGGGGCCAGCATCTCTCGCGTCTGCACCGCCGGGGCCAGCGTCTGTAATGTTAGAGTGATACAAATATAATCCATGATTTCCTGCTGGTAAAAGTCCTGGGTCTGCCCTGTTTCCAGTTCTTAACGTCCAGTTAATCACATATTCCTTTAGTCCTGTGACTACACCCTATACCCAATGAGGTTTTTTTTGTGGAGCTGAATATTGTCTTAATTTTGGTTCTTGGTTTAAAGCTGTCAGCTCTAATTTTCATGATCAGAAAAAAAAGTAGTTCAAGTCATAAAACTTGGATATGCTTTTAAAAGAGTGAATGTTTAAATTTAGTATAGAGTAAAACAAACATAATAATCAGTTATAAGTTCTAGCTACTACAAGGATATTGTTATTTAGAATAAAGCTAAGGAAAAACAAACAGTCATTTTCAAGAAAGCTTTAACAAAATCGTTAATTGGTATACCAGCATGACAAAAATCATACTTGTTAAAAATGAATAAATGTGTAACACTTATAAGATGCTAAGAAAATAAGAAAAATATGAGAGTAATAGAGAAGGTGATCCTCTTGTATGTTTGTTTAAATGTGTATATATATAGAAACAAACCCATAGAGAAAAGAAATATTGACTGTGAGTACTTTCAGTTTGGATTTATAAATAAATGTTTTCCTGTTTGTATGTATGTACAGAGAGAGATGATAGAGAAAAATATACAAAGATACATACACACATAGACGTAACACATACTTCCATACTAGCAGAAACATCAGGCCTCTGGGTCAGAGATCAGATCATCATTTACTCCAACAGCAGAGGGGAATAATAATATTCTAGCACTGACCCCTCACACCACAGGCAGCAGAATGAGAGCCGAATGGACAGTCTACACATATAGTGGGATTATACTTCAGGAGACTGTTGTATGAATATCAGCCCATTGATAGTCATATTCTCAGCTAGTATTACATGAAGCAATCACTTGGACTCATATTTACTCATAAGGAATCTCATGGACATTCTCTACCACCACCATAAAGGCCAGTCTTGTTTCTGGATCAGCCCTTGGAGTTCTAATGTCACATCTCAGCAAAACTATCCTGCAGCTTAGAAGAACAAGATTTATTAACCATAGATCCTAAAGGGTACACAGTAAGCTCCAGGTCACACACTGAGGTGGTGGGTATAAAGAGAAGGAAATAAGGCCTCTGCCTTTATTAGAGCCCAAAGGTGGGGTACCTAGGACTCCTCCAGATACCTCTTTAGTAATAACATTTAAAGCAGGAGATTTTGGAATTAGTGTACAGGAAGAAGTGAGGTCACATGATCAGAGAAGTGGTCAAATGATCAGTCAGTTACCCAAGCTTTCTAAAAGGGGAATGAATTTTGTGTGTGGGGACAGGCCAGTTGCTAATCAAGTTGTTTCTTTCTTTTTTTTTTTTTTTTACTAGTAGCTGTGTCATACAGCTGGCAATATGCTTATTCTAGATAGATGTCTTTGAAATCAGTGCCTTAGGAATCAAAAGCTTAATGTCAGACACTGTCTTACAATCAAAAAGCTTCATGTCAGGCATTTACCACAGAGAGACTTCCAAAAATATGAATCTGAAAGTTTATGTAGAAGTAGGACAGCTGTTCCCCACTTTCTTCTAAGACAGAGAAACATTTATATCCTACTATAAAGGAATTCTCCTGGGGGAGATAAAGAGAAAGATCCAGGATTCTTTCATTCTGAAATACAAATAAATATTCCTAGGTGAAGGATAAGACAAATACTATAAATCCTTTACTAGTGTGGTATATTTGGCATAATTAATGAGCTAATACCAATACAATTTTAAATAAAGTCCATAGTTAATTCACATTTCTTAATATCTTTTTTTCTCATTTGGTGTCCAACTAAGATACCAGAGTGCATTTAATTGTTGTATCTCTTTAGGCTCCTCTTGGTTTTCTGACTTTCTTTTTGATGATTTTCATATTTTAAAGAGGATTGAACAAATATGTTAAAGAATATCCTCCGACCTGTATTTGTCTGATATTTTTATCATGATTAGATTGGGGTAATGTATCTTGGGAAAGAATGTATATACTCCCTACATGACTTACCACTGTTGACACTGAGTTTGGTCATCTGAATTGAGATAGTGTTTGTCAGTTTTATTCACTGTGAATTTACTTTTTTGTTTCCTTTCCATACTTGGCTCTGAAATAAAATACTATACAGAGCCCACACTTAAGTGAAAAATATATGCTTCACCTGTTTAAGGAAAAGTATTTACATAAGTTACATGAAATTCTTCTCTATGGGAGCTTTATTCCCCAATTTATTGATATGTGTGTTAGTTACTCAGTGGTGTTCAACCCTACGTGATCCATGGACTACATCCCACCGGGCTGCTCTGTCCATGGATTTTCCAGGCAAGACTACTGGAGTGGGTTGCCATTTCCTCCTCCAGGGGATCTTTCCAACCCAGAGATCGAACCTGGGTCTCTTGTGTCTCCTATATTGCAGACAGATTCTTTACCCGCTGAGCCATCAGGGAAGCCACCGTTTATTTATATAGTCAATCATTAATTTATTTATATCATAGATATTCATTTTATTCTTTTAGTTATAATCCAATACTGCTTTATTCTAATACTACGCAGATTCCTTCAGCTTCATTAGGCTCCTGTGTCCCTTTGAGACAAGCTTTTAATTATGTGTGTATTTCTTTTAAAATACTTCCTTACTTTTTAGTACTGAAAGATGCCCCAAGATAATCTCATATATTACCTGTACCAACCCTAGAATCAACCTTTTTGCCATGAGTCCTGGTTTCTTATATTGGAGCATGATAGTAAAAACCAAGATCTTGATAGTACAGTACAGTTCAGTCGCTTAGTCATGTCGAACTATTTGTGACCTTTGGACCAAAGCACGCCAGGCCTCTCTGTCCATCACCAACTCCAAGAGTTTACTCAAATTCATGTCCACTGAGTTGGTGATACCATCCAACCATTTCATCCTCTGTCTTCCCCTTCTCCTCCTGCCTTCAATCTTTCCTAGCATCAGGGTCTTTTCAAATGAGTAAGCTCTTCGCATCAGGGGGCCAAAGTCTTGGAGTTTCAGCTTCAACATAAGTCCCACCATGAACACTCAGGACTGATCTCTTTTAGGATGGACTGGTTGGATCTCCTTGCAGTCCAAGTGACTCTCAAGTGTCGTCTCCAACACCACAGTTCAAAAGAATCAATTCTTCAGTGCTCAGCTTTCTTTATAGTTCAAATTACACATCCATACCTGACCACTGGAAAAACCATAACCTTGACTAAATGGATCTTTGTTGGCAAAGTAATGTCTCTGCTTTTTAATATGCTGTCTAGGGTGGTCATAACTTTCCTTCCAAGGGGTAAGTATCTTTTAATTCCATGGCTGCAGTCACTGTCAGCAGTGATTTTGGAAAAATCAAAAAGTCAGTCACTGTTTCCACTGTTTCCCCGTCTATTTGCCATGAAGTGATGGTACTGGATGCCATGATCAAGGTTTTCTGAATATTGAGCTTTAAGCCAACTTTTTCACTGTCCTCTTTCACTTTCATCAAGAGGTTCTTTAGATCTTCTTCATTTTCTACCATAAGGGTGGTGTCATCATGAGAAACGCTGGGCTGGATGAAGCACAAGCTGGAATCAAGATTGCTGGGAGAAATATCAATAACCTCAGATTTGCAGACGACACCACTCTTATGACAGAAAGTGATCTAGATATTCAGTTCAGTTCAGTTCAGTTCAGTCGCTCAGTCATGTCCGACTCTCCGCGACCCCATGAATTACAGTACGCCAGGCCTCCCTGTCCATCACCAACTCCCGGAGTTCACTCAAACTCATGTCCACAGAGTCGGTGATGCCATCCAGCCATCTCATTCTCTGCCGTCCCCTTCTCCTCCCGCCCCCAACCTTTCCCAGCCTCAGAGTCTTTTCCAGTGAGTCAACTCGTCGCATGAGGTGGCCAAAGTATTGCAGTTTCAGCTTTAGCATCAGTCCTTCCAATGAACACCCAGGATTGATCTCCTTTAGAATGGACTGGTTGGATCTCCTTGCAGTCCAAGGGACTCTCAAGAGTCTTCTCCAACACCACAATTCAAAAGTATCCATTCTTTGGCGATCAGCTTTCTTCACAGTCCAACTCTCACATCCATACATGACCACGGGAAAAAATATAGCCTTGACTAGACGGACCTTGGTTGGCAAAGTAATGTCTCTGCTTTTTAATATGCTATCTAGGTTGGTCATAACTTTCCTTTCAAGGAGTAAGCGTCTTTTAATTTCCTGGCTGCAATCAACATCTGCAGTGATTTTGGAGCCCCAAAAAATTAAGTCTGACACTGCTTCCACTGTTTTTCCATCTATTTCCCATGATCTGCGTTTTCTGAATTTTGAGCTTCAAGCCAACCTTTTCACTCTCCTCTTTCACTTTCATCAAGAGGATTTTGAGTTCCTCTTCACTTTCTGCCATAAAGGTGGTGTCATCTGCATATCTGAGGTTATTGATATTTCTCCCATCAATCTTGATTCTAGCTTGTGCTTCTTCCAGCACAGCGTTCTTCTTGATGTACTCGGCATATAAGTTAAATAAGCAAGGTGACAATATACAGCCTTGACGTACTCCTTTTCCTATTTGGAACCAGTCTGTTGTTCCATGTCCAGTTCTGACTGTTGCTTCCTGACCTGCATACAGGTTTCTCAAGAGGCAGGTCAGGTGGTCTGGGATTCCCATCTCTTTCAGCATCAGTTACTCATCAGTTCAGTTCAGTTCAGTTCAGTCGCTCAGTCGTGTCTGACTCTTGAGACCCCATGAATCACAGCACGCCAGGCCTCCCTGTCCATCACCAACTCCGGGAGTTCACTCAGACTCACGTCTATCGAGTCGTTGATGCCATCCAGCCTTCTCATTCTCTGTCGTCCCCTTCTCCTCCTGCCCCCAATCCCTTCCAGCATCAGAGTCTTTTTCAGTGAGTCAACTCTTCACATGAGGTGGCCAAAGTATTGGAGTTTCAGCTTTCGCATCAGTCCTTCCAATGAACACCCAGGACTGATCTCCTTTAGAATGGACTGGTTGGATCTCCTTGCAGTCCAAGGGACTCTCAAGAGTCTTCTCCAGCTCCACAGTTCAAAAGCATCAATTCTTCGGTGATTAGCTTTCTTCACAGTCCAGATGGACGTTTAAGTCTCAAACTAAAATATTGGATTTTCTATTTCTCCTAGAATTTCTATCAAGATTTGTCTCATGGATTTTCATATGTGTGTGTGTGTGTTTTGTCTTAGAGAATTGACATCTTGCATTATATAAGGTTTCTTCTTTATCCTGATAATCTTCCTTATTTTGTATCTCATTTACTTAAAATTAATATAGCTACTTCAGTTTTCTTTGATTAATATTATTATTACATATATTTTCCATACCTTTATCTTCAATTTATTATGTCTTTAAAATAGATTTTGCGTAAGCAATATATGATTGGTTCTCAGGTTTTGTAGTCCATTTTGATAGTTACTGTCTTGTAACTGGTATTTTTAAACACAGTTAAAGTGACTGTTGATATTTTTGGATTTATATCTACCAAATTCTGGTAGATATACATGTTTCTATTCATTCCTTTTGCTTGTTTTCTACTCTTTTTCTACTTTGTCTGGTTTTACATAAACATTTTATAGTATGTCATTTTATTTCACTTTTAACATAACAATTATATATATATATTTTTTTTTTTGAGAAATACTTGATTTTTTATCTGCACTTTACAACATACATTTTTGTCTTATCTAAATCCACGTTCATATAACACATTCAGTTCAGTTCAGTAGCTCAGTTGTGTCCGACTCTTTGCGACCCCATGAATCACAGCACGCCAGGCCTCCAAGTCCATCACCAACTCCCGGAGTTCACTCAAACTCACATTATGCCACTTCAAATGTAGTTTGGGTAATTTTAAGCAGAGTAGTTCCAATTAATTTCTATAGTCCCTTTTGACACTGTAATTCAGTTTATTTACATGTTATAATCACTCAGAAATTTCCATTCAGTTCAGGCACTCAGTCGTGTCTGACTCTTTGGAACCCCATGGACTAAAACATGCCAGGCTTTGCTGTCCATCACCAACTCCCAGATCCTAACTCAAACTCATGTCCATCATGTCGGTGATGCCATCCTGCCATCTCATCCTCTGCCGTCCCCTTCTTCTCCTGTCTTCAATCTTTCTCAGGATCAGGGTCTTTTCCAGTGAACCAGTTCTTCATATCAGGTGGCCAAAGCATTGGAGTTTCATCTTCAGCATTAGTCCTTTCAATGAATATTCAGGAATGATTTTATTTAGGATTGACTGGTTAGATCTCCTAGCAGTCCAAGGGACTCTCAAGAGTTGTGTCCAAAACCACAGTTCAAAAGCAACCACTCTTTGGCACTCAGCTTTCTTTATAGTCCAAATCTTACATCCATACATGACTAATGGAAAAAAAAAAAAAAAACATAGCTTTGACTACACGGACTTTTTTTGGTAAAGAAATGTCTCTGTTTTTTCATATGCTGTCAAGGTTGGTCATAGCTTTTCTTCCAAGGAGCAAGCATCTTTTAATTTCATGGCTGCAGTCACCATCTGCAGTGATTTTGGAGCCTGATAAAATAAAGTCTCTGGCTACTTCCATTGTTTCCCTATCTATTTGCCATGAAGTGATGGGACCAGATGCCATGATCTTCGTTTTCTGAATGTTGAGTTTTAAGCCACCTTTTTCACTCTCCTCATTCACTTTCATAAAGAGTCTCTTTAGTTCTTTGCTTTCTGCCATAAGGGTGATGTCATCTGCATATCTGAGGTTATTGATATTTCTCCAAGCAATCTTGATTCCAGCTTGTGCTTCATCCAGCCAGGCATTTCTCATGATGTACTCTGCATATAAGTTAAATGAGCAGGGTGACAATATACAGCCTTGATGTACTCCTTTCGTGATCTGGAACCAGTCTGTTGGTTCATGTCTAGTTATAACTGTTGCTTTTTGACATGCATACAGATTTCTCAGGAGACAGATAAGGTGGTCTGGTATTCCCATCACTTTAAGAATTTTCCACAGGTTGTTGTGATCCACACAGTCAAAGCCTTTGGTGTAATAATAATAAAAAAAAGAGGCAGTAGATATTTTTCTGGAACTCTCTTGCTTTTTTGATGGATTAAGTGGATGTTGGCGTTTTGATCTCTGGTTCCTCTGACTTTTCTAAATCCAACTTGAACATCTGTAAGCTCATTGTTAATGTACTGTTGAAGCCCGGCTTGGAAACTTTTGAGGATTACTTTGCTAGCGTGTGAGATGAGTGCAATTGTGCGGTAGTTTGAACATTCGGTGGCATTGACTTTCTTTGGGATTGGAATGAAAACTGACCTTTTCCAGTCCTGTGGCCACTGCTGAGGTTGCCAGATTTGCTGGCCTATTGAGTGCAGCACTTTCACAGCATCATTTTTTAAGATTTGAAATAGTTCAACTGGAATTCCATCACATCCACTAGCTTTGTTCATAGCAATACTTCCTAAGGCCTACTTGACTTTGCCTTCCAGGATGTATGGCTCTAGGTGAGTAATCACACCATCATGATCATCTGAGTCATGAAGATCTTTTTCTGTATAGTTCTTCTGTGTGTTCTTAACACCTCTTCTTAATATCTTCTGCTTTTGTTAGGTCCATACCATTTCTGTCCTTTATTGTGCCCATCTTTGCATGATATGTAACCTTGGTATCTCTAATTTTCTTGAGGAGATATCTAGTCTTTCCAATTTTGTTTTCCTCTATTTCTTTGCATCAATTATTAAGGAAGACATTCTTATCTCTCCCTGCCATTCTTTGGAACTCTGCATTCAAAAGGGTATATCTTTCCTTTTTTCCTTTGCCTTTCACTTCTCTTTTCTCAGCTATTTGTAAGGCCTCCTCAGACAACAATTTTACCTTTTTACATTTCTTTTTCTTTTCTTTGCATTATTTATTTATTTAATTTTTTTCTCTTTTATTTATTTTAATTGGAGGCTAATTACTTTACATTATTGTACTGTATTGGTTTTACCATACATTGACATGAATCTGCCCCAGGTGTACATATGTTCCCCATCTTGAACCCCACCTCCCACCTCCCTTCCCATCCCATCCCTCTGATTCATCCCAGTACACCAGCCCCGAGCATCTTGTATCACGCATCAAACTTGGACTGGTGATTCATTTCACATATGATAATATACATGTTTCAATGCCATTCTCCCAAATCATCCCACCCTCACCCTATCCCACAGAGTCCAAAAGACTGTTCTGTACATCTGTGTCTCTTTTGCTGTCTCGTATACAGGTTATCATTATCATCTTTCTAAATTCAATATATGTGTGTTAATATACTGTATTGGTGTTTTTCTTTCTGGCTTACTTCACTCTGTATAATAGGCTCCAGTTTCATCCACCTCATTAGAACTGATTCAAATGTATTCTTTTTAATTGCTCAGTAATACTCCATTGTGTAAATGTACCACAGCTTTCTGATTCATTCATCTGCAGATGGACATCTAGGTTGCTTCCATGTCCTGGCTATTATAAACAGTGCTGCGATGAACATTGGAGTACATGTGTCTCTTTCAATTCTGGTTTCCTTGGTGTGAATACCCAGGAGTGCTATTGCTGGGTCATATGGCAGTTCTATTTCTATTTTTTATGGAATCTCCACACTGTTCTCCATAGTGGTTGTACTAGTTTGCATTCCCACCAACAGTGTAAGAGGGTTCCCTTTTCTCCACACCCTCTCCAGCATTTATTGCTTGTAGATGTTTGGATAGCAGCCATTCTGACTGGTAAGAAATGGTACCTCATTGTGGTTTGATTTGCATTTCTCTGATTATGAGTGATGTTGAGCATCTTTTCATGTGTTTGTTAGCCATCTGTATGTCTTCAGGCTCTACTACAAAGCCACAGTCATCAAGACAGTATGGTATTGGCATAAAGACAGAAATGTAGATCAATGGAACAAAATAGAAAGCCCAGAGATAAATCCACACACTTATGGACACCTTATCTTTGAAAAAGGAGGCAAGAATATTCAATGGAGAAAAGACAATCTTTTTAACAAGTGGTGCTGGGAAAACTGGTCAGCCACTTGTCAAAGAATGAAACTAGAACACTCCCTAACACCATGCACAAAAATAAGCTCAAAATGGATTAAAGATATAAATGTAAGACCAGAAACTATAAAACTCCTAGAGGAGGACATAGGCAAAACACTCTCCGACATAAATCACAGCAGGATCCTCCAAGACCCCCTTCCAGAATATTAGAAATAAAAGCAAAAATAAACAAATGGAACCGAATTAAAATTAAAAGCTTCTGCACAGCAAAGGAAACTATAAGCAAGGTGAAAAGACAGCCTTCAGAATGGGAGAAAATAATAGCAAATGAAGCAACTGACAAAGGATTAATCTCAAAAATATACAAGCAACTCCTGCAGCTCAATTCCAGAAAAATAAATGACCCAATCAAAAAATGGGCCAAAGAACTAAACAGACATTTCTCCAAAGAATACATTTCTTTTTCTTGAGGATGGTGTTACTCACTACCTCCTATACAATGTCACAAACATCCATCCATAGTTCTTCAGGCACTCAGTCTATCAGATCTAATTCCTTGAATCTATTTCTTACTTCCTCTGTATAATCGTAACTGATTTGATTTAGGTTATACATGAATGGTCTCAGAGAAGGCAATGGCACCCCACTCCAGTACTCTTGCCTGGAAAATCCCATGGATGGAGGAGCCTGGAAGGCTGCAGTCCATGGGGTCGCTGAGGGTCGGACACGACTGAGCGACTTCACTTTCACTTTTCACTTTCATGCATTGGAGAAGGAAATGGCAACCCACTCCAGTGTTCTTTCCTGGAGAATCCTGGGGACGGGGGAGCCTGGTGGGCTTCTGTCTATGGGGTCACACAGAGTCGGACACGACTGAAGTGACTTAGCAAGCAAGCAAGCAATACATGAATGGTCTAGTGGTTTTCCCTACTTTCTTCAATTTAAGTATGAATTTTGCAATAAGGAGTTAATAATCTGAGCCATAGCCAGCTCCCGGTCTTGTTTTTGCTGACTTTATAAAGCTTCTCAATCTTTGACTGAAAAGAATATAATAAATCTGATTTTGGTATTGACCATCTGGTGATGCCCATATGTAGAGTCTTCTCTTGTGTTGTTGGAAGAGGTCGTTTGCTATGACCAGTGCATTCTCTTGGCAAAACTCTGTTAGCCTTTGCCCTGCTTCATTTTGTATTCTATGGCCAAATTTGCCTGTTATTCCAGGTGTTTCTTGACTTCCTACTTTTGCATTCCAGTCCCCTATAATGAAAAGGACATCTTCTTTGGGTGTTAATTTTAGAAGGTCTTATAAGTCTTCATAGAACCATTGAACTTCAGCTTCTTCGGCATTACTGGTCTGGGCATAGACTTGGATTACTGTGATAGTGAATGGTTTGCCTTGGAAATGTACATAGATCATTCTGTAGTTTCTGAGATTGCATCCAAGTACTGCATTTTGGACTCTTTTGTTAACTATGATCGCTACTCCATTTCTTCTAAGGGATTCTTGCCCATAGTAGTAGATATAATGTTCATCTGAGTTAAATTCACCCATTCCGTTCCATTTTAGTTCACTGTTTACAAAAATGTCGATGTTCATGCTTGCCATCTCCTGAAATTGTCACTAGCATTGAATTAAACTGTTTTATAGATAACTTTAAAATGCAAATTACATTATTGATTTTGCCATCATTTATTTGTTTTCAGGTGCACTTCATTTCTTAATGTAAGTCTAAGTTCCTAATCTGTATCATATTCCACCTCCCTGAAAAATGTCTCAATATTTACTGCCAGGCAGTTCTGCTGGCAATGAAATTCCCCAGTTTTTGTCTGTAGAAGTATTTCTCTTTCACTTTTATAGGATAATTTCACTGATTTTAGAAATGTATTTTTTAACACTTTAAATATTTTGCAGTACTTTCTTATTACTTGCATTGTTTATGCAATATATAATAAATAATAATTGTAGTGCTTATTCTTCTAAGTAAAGTATTTTTCCTCTGTCTTCATTCAAGATTCTCTCTGTCTTTGATTTTCTGAAGCTTGAAATGTATTAGGACTTTGTGTGTGTGTGTGTGTATGTGTGTACATGCATATTTATCAGCTTTGTATTATCTATAATTCCTGGCTCTGTGTTTTGGTGTCTGTCATTAATTCTCAGAAGATTTTAGCCATTTTTAATTCAAATATTTCTTGTTATTTTTTTGAAATATTGTTATTTCAATTATTTGCACGTTAGATCTTTTAGGATTGTCCCATAGCCCCCCAATGCTTTGACCTCTCTTTTCATTTTTTTCCCTCCTTGCCAATTGAGAAGCTTCTATTGATCTATCTTCAAGTTCACTAATTATTGCTTAACTGTGGTAAGTCTACTGATGAGGCCAGAAAAGGCATTCTTCATTTGTACTTTATTTTATATTTCTATTTTTTTAATTATTTTTTACTCTCAGTCTGTTTTCTTGTATTATATGTATGTTCTTCCACCATGTCTACTTTTCCATATATTCACTAACACATTAATCACAGTTATTTTAAATTTCCTAATAACTCTCATATCTGTGTTGTATCTTGGGCTTCTTCCAGCGATTGCTTTATTTTCTCAGGTTGTATTTCTTTCTTGCTTTTTTAATACTTGCAATCTTTTGTTTGAAAGCCAGAAAAATATTCTGGGAAATTGGAGAATAGGAAATAATGTAAATAGGCCTTTACTATGAGAATTTAAGTTTATCTGACTAGAAGTTGAACTATGTTTGATGTCTGCTGCTGCTTTATGTACCAGAGGCTTTGGATTCTTTTGGTGTTTTTATATTCTGTCTTGACTCTGTATGTGGATGTGTATAAAATCTTTATACGAGTCTGCATTGTACACCCCTTTCAATTACACCCACTATAATGATAGTATCAATTCAGTTCAGTTCAGTTGCTTATACTGGAGCCCTATTTGTGTGGTGATAATGTGGTGGGGAAGAGGAGCAATCTATGATCTAATGATTAAGGTTAAGTGTTTTAGTGGGTCTAGGTTGTAATATCGTAACTTTCATAAGCATTTTCCTACTGATATAGTGTTTACACTGTCCCCTTCTTTCTTTCCTGGCTGAAAAGTTTCAAATCTATTTTCTCAAAGTCTTGCCTCCAATTAACTATGCATTTTTTGACTCCCTTTCGAAGTACATGCATGAGGGTCTGAACTGGGTATCAAGTCTCTTTTCCTAGCTGGAATAATGTTTCATAATGTGCTCTGTCAAAGTGCCTGACTGTGTTTCATAATAGTTGCTTCTCCTTTTCTTCTCCAAAACTAAGAGGGGTTGGTTCTTGGGATTTCATAGTAAGAACTCAAAGTTTTGGGGGAGTTCTGGAAGAAAATCCACTAGAGCACTGGTCCCCTTAAGACTGTGGTCACTTGAGGTTTTCACTCTTACACTATTCCTCACTCAACCTCTGACAACTCATGTAAACATAAAAAAAAAAGAAAAACATTATCCACATCGTATCAGAAAGGTCTCTCACTTCCGTTTTGCTTATATGTTAGTTTATAAACATTTAAAATATCTTATTGTGTATGTAAAAATAAACAAATTATAATCCAAACATACTCTTGAGAACAGTCCTCTTTCCTACTCTAATCCTGGACATGGATCGGTGCTTTTTAAAAGATACTCAAGTTAATTTCCATTTCATGTTACATTTTATTGAAGAACTATCTTATTATTGAATTCTGTACTACAAAATGGAGTCCTGGAATGGACTCTACAAACAAGAATTTTTCCATGTACAATACTGATTCTCAATCTTGCAGCACTGCAGAGTAACTAAGTTCACTGATTAAAAAGTAAAACTAGCTGTTTATTTTTTTATTAAACTTTTCACATTGTTAAAATTGTCCAAAAGGATTTAAAAATCAGTTCTGTCTTTG
The DNA here is from genome assembly GCF_049115385.1 of Moschus berezovskii. NCBI lineage: Eukaryota > Metazoa > Chordata > Mammalia > Artiodactyla > Moschidae > Moschus > Moschus berezovskii. The sequence goes on along the minus strand of NC_142460.1, from coordinate 127,525,638 downwards.
AAATTTTGGACTTGATCAAAATCAAAAATTTTGTGCTTTGTGCATGAAAAGACACTGTAAGAATATGAAAAGGCAAAACACAGAGTGGGATAAGTATTTTCAAATCATGTTTCTGATAATGGACCTACATCCATTAGAAATATAGAAAAAATATATAGAAATATAGAAAGAAAAATTACAGTTCTATAATAAAAGACAAACAATCCAATTAAAAGTGAGCAAAAGAATCCAACAGACATTTCACCAAAGTTGTAGGAATGGTCAATAGTACAGGAAAAGATAGTCAACCTCCTTTGTCATTAGGAAAATTTTTTTTAAAACCATAATGAGATAATACTACACTGGCTATAATAAAAAACACAAATGACAATAATATATTGACAAAGATGGGGAGAAATGAATCCTCATATTGCTGATTGGAATATAAAATATTTCAGCTGCTTAACAGAGAACTATATTCTATATCCTGTGATAAACTATAACAGAGAATATGAAAAATAATCTATATACATATGTGTATAACTGAGTAACTTTGCAGTACAGCACTAATTAATACAGCATTGTAATTCAACTTCACTTCAATAAAAATAAATTTGAAATAAGAGTTCAGCTACTTTGAAACACAACCCAGCAATTTCTGAAAATATTAAACCTTTGCATTTACCCTATGACTCATCAGTTCCACTTTTAGGTATCTACTCAAGAGAAATGGAAACATCTGTCTACCCAAATACATACATATAAATGTTCATAGCAACCTCAGTCATAATAATAAAAAAAATAGAATAACCTACATATCAACTGGATAATAGAGAAACAAAATGTGGTATATTCATACAACAAAAGACTATTAAGCAATAAAAAAGCAAAGTATGGATGCATGCTAAAAATGGAGAGAGGACCGCCAAAATATATTTATGTGGCAGAAGTCAAATGAAAAAAATCACCTATTGCTTAATGTCCAGAAAAGGCAAATCTGTTAAAACCAAAAATAGCCTGGAGTTCCCTCGGCTATTAGTGGAAAAAAGTCATGAATATAAATGGCACAAGGAATCATTTCAAGATGATGAGAATGTTCTAAAATGAGATTGTAATGATGGATGCTCAACTCTAAATTTACCAGAAATCATTGTACACTTAAACTGTATGAATTTTATGATATATACTTCGTGTTCCCCAAAAGCTGTCGAAAAACTCTGATACAGAATGTGAGGAAGAGAGATAATATTAAAATTTCACATACAATAATAATCTGCATTCTGGAGAATGATAGCAGTGTTAACACAAAGTCACTGTGTATTCTGGGCATTCATATAGTGAAATATTATTGTATACAAAAATGATACACAACTACTATCTTTTCACGTTTGAAGATTATATACATAAAAAATTAATGTGAGAAGATAGTAGTGGTGTATCTTTTGGATGTATATATTAGGGAACTATTGGTTCCCCAATATTTAGCAAATACCACACTTAAGAGAGATAGATTCTGTATCTATATAAAGCTGCACTGAACGTCATATCTGCTGTATCTGGAATGTGTCTTCTTTCTGATTTGATTTTTTTATCTGCAAATTGGGGATACTAATGTTCTCCCCACTGCATTATCTGCATTATTTATAGTCAGAATGTAAGACAAATAAAAGGGCACTTAACACAGTCCCTAGAATATAAGAGAAAATACTCCTCATAATATGTAGACTCATGAAGAAATTCTGCAGGCTGTATGGTTTCCTGTGGCTGCCATAACAAATTCTCATAAACTGACATAAACAATAGCTTAAAACTACAGAAATTAAAAAAGAAATTATCTCACAGTTATGGAATCTAGAAGCCCAAAGTCAAGAGGTAAGCAGGACCATGGTTTATCTGAAGATTCTAGGGCAGGATCCTTCCTTCTCTCTGACTTCTGGTTGGTGTCAGGCATTCTCAGTGAGTTTTGACTTAGAGGCACACCACCCTAGTCTATGCCTCTGTAGTCACAGCCTTCTTCTATGTCTTCACATTGTCTTCTCTCTGTACATCTTTGTATCAAATTTTTCTGTTAATAAATACTTTTATTAGATTAGGGCCTGCCCTAATCGCTCATGACCTGTTTCAACTTGATTACATCTGAAAAACCCTGATTTTCAAATAAGGCACATTCACAGTTCTGGGGGTTAGGACCAGAACTTATTTTGTGGGAAGGAGATTCAATTCATCTCATAGAACCAGTTAAGAAGATCAATTATGTAAAATCTGTCTTGGAAACAGAACAATAGTACAGGATCAGCTTAAATAAATAGTTTTGTGATAAAAATAATGTCCTATAGGTCTCCTTTGAAGTTAGCCTCTTATTAACTATTAAAATATATTTGAGTCATTAAGATTTTATTTGTATCCATGTGTGTGTATATACTGGAGAAGGAAGTGGCAACTCACTCCAGTATTCCTGCCTGGTGAATCCCATGGACAGAAGAGCCTGGCAGGCCATGGTCCACAGGGTTGCAGAGAATCAGACATGACTGAAGTGACTAAGCATGCACACACATGTGTGTGTATATATATATATATACATATTTGCTTCTAAAGGACTTAAATTTTTTGGTGCTGCATATCAAGAGCTTCAAAAGGTTATATATAGAAAAGTTTTTCCAGTATAACACTTAAATTATTTAGATTTAGGCAATATCAGTTTCCTGTAAACATTTGAGTACAGGGTTTAAAAAAGTTTAAATATGTTTAATTAGCAAAATGAAATATAAGAGGAGACAAATGATGTTAATTGGTATATGCCTTATAAGGCATATTTTACTGTTGGCTGGCTAGCAAATAGATTAATTATAAACACATGTGTAAGAGACAGTGTAATTAATTTCACAGTCAAGAATTAATCTTGTTCCATGTTTGTATTTTTAAATTCAATGTGAATTCTATCAGGTCCCTGACATAATTTAGCTTGCAGTTGACTAATGAAAATTACCCCCCCTGCATTGTTCAAGGGTGAACTATAATTGAGAGAGCTTAGGTTTGATAGACAGAATTCCTGAAGAACTATGGAAAAGGTTCATGACATTCTGTAGGAGGCAATGATCAAAACCATCCCCAAGAAAAGACATGCAAAAAGGCAAAAGATTGTCTAAGGAGGTCTTACAAATAGCCGAGAAAAGAAGAGAAGCTAAAGGCAAGGCAGAAAAGGAAAGATATACACATTTGAATGCAGAGTTCCAAAGAATAGTGAGGAGAGATAAGAAAACCTTCCTCAGCGATAAATACAAAGAAATAGAGGAAAACAATAGAAAGGGAAAGACTAGAGATCTGTTCAAGAAAATTAGAGATACCAAGGGAACATTTCACGCAGATGGGCACAATACAGGACAGAAATGGTATGGACCTAACAGAAGCAGAAGATAATAAGAAGAGGTGGCAAGAATACTCAAAAGAACTATACAAAAAATATCTTCATGACCCAGATAAAACCACGATGTTGTGATAACTCACTTAGAGCCAAATATCCTAGAACTTGAAGTCAAGGGGGCCTTAGGAAACATTACTACAAACAAAGCGATTGGAGGTGATGGAATTCAAGTTGAGCTATTTCAAATCCTAAAAGATGATGCTGAAAAAGTTCTTCACTCATATGCTAGCAAATTTGCAAAACTCAGCAGTGGCCACAGGACTGGAAATGGTCAGTTTTCATTCCAATCCCAAAGAAAGGAAATGCCAATGAATGTTCAAACTACCACACAATTGCACTTATCTCACACGCTAGAAAAGTAATGCTCAAAATCTCCAAGCCAGGCTTCAACAGTATGTGGAACAATAAATGTCCAGATGTTCAAGCTGGATATAGAAAAGGCAGAGGAACCAGAGATCAATATGGCAAGATGCACTGGATCATTAAAAAGGCAAGCTCAGTTCAGTTCAATTCAGTTCAGTCACTCAGTCATATCTGACTCTTTGTGACCACATGAACTGCAGCACACCAGGCCTCCCGTTGCATCACCAATTCCTGGAGTCTACGCAAACCAATATTCACTGAGTCGGTGATGCCATCCAACCATCTCATTCTCTGTCGTTCCCTTCTCCTCCTGCCCTCAATCTTTCCCAGGACCAAGGTCTTTTCAAATGAGTCAGCTCAATGCATCAGTTGACCAAAGTATTGGAGTTTAAACTTCAACATCATTTCTGCCAATGAACACACAGGAGTGACCTCTTTTAGGATGGACTGTTTGGATCTTCTTGCAGTCCAAGGGTCTCAAGAGTCTTCTCCAACACTAGTGTTCAAAAGCATCAAGTCTTCGGTGCTCAGCTTTCATTATAGTCCAATTCTCACATCCATATATGACTACTTGAAAAACCATATCCTTGACAAGACGGACCATTGTGGGCAAAATAATGTCTCAGCTTTTCAATATGCTGTCTATGTTGGTCATAACTTTCCTTCCAAGGAGTAACTGTCTTTTAATTCATGGGTGCAGTCATCATCTGCAGTGATTTGGGAACCAAGAAAATTCAGAAACCATTTCCAGTGTTTCCCCATATATTTGCCATGAAGTGATGGGACCAGAATGTCTATGTTCACTCTTGCCATCTTCTGGAGTGGGTGAATTTAACTCAGATGAACATTATATCTACTACTGTGGGCAGGAATCCCTTAGAATAAATGGAGTAGCCATCATGGCCAACAAAAGAGTCCGAAATGCAATACTTGGATGCAATCTTAAAAACCAAAGAATGATTTCTGTTTGTTTCCAAGGCAAACCATTCAATACTACAGTAATCCAGGCCTATGCCCCAACCAGTAACGCTGAAGAAGCTGAAGTTGAACGGTTCTATGAAGACCTACAAGACCTTTTAGAACTAACAAAAAAAGATGTCCTTTTCTTTATAGGGGACTGGAATGCAAAAGTAGGAAGTCAAGAAACACCTGGAGTAACAGGCAAATTTTCCTTGGAGCACGGAATGAAGCATGGCAAAGGCTAATAGAGTTTTGTCAAGAGAAAGCACTGGTCATAGCAAACACCCTCTTCCAACAACACAAAAGAAGACTCTACACATGGACATCACCAGATGGTCAACACCAAAATCAGATTGATAATATTCTTTTCAGCCAAAGATGGAGAAGCTGTATACAGTGAGAAAAAACAAGACCAGGAGCTGACTGTGGCTCAGATCATGAATTCCTTATTGCCAAATTCAGACTTAAATTGAAGAAAGTAGGGAAAACCACTAGACCATTCAGATATGACCTAAATCAAATGCCTTATGGTTATACAGTGGAAGTGAGAAATAGATTTAAGGGACTAGATCTGATAGATAGAGTGCCTGATGAACTCTGGACGCAGGTTTGTGACATTGTACAGGAGACAGGGACCAAGACCATCCCCATGGAAAAGAAATGCATAAAAGCAAAATGGTTGTCTGAGGCCTTACTAATAGCTGTGAAAAAAAGAGAAGCGAAAAGCAAAGGAGAAAAGGAAAGATATAAGCATCTGAATGCAGAGTTCCAAAGAATAGCAAGGAGAGATAAGAAAGCCTTCCTCAGTGATCAATGGAAATAATAGAGGAAAACAACAGAACGGGAAAGACAAGAGATCTTTTCAAGAAAATTAGAGATTCCAAGGGAACATTTCATGCAAAGATGGGCTCGATAAAGGACAGAAATGGTATGGACCCAACAGAAGCAGAAGATATTAAGAAGAGGTGGCAAGAATACACAGAAGAACTGTACAAAAAAGATCTTCATGACCAAGATAGTCACGATAATGTGATCACTGACCTAGAGCCAGACATCTTGGAGTGTGAAGTCATGTGGGCCTTAGAAAACATCACTACGAACAAAGCTAGTGGAGGTGATGGAATTCCAGTTGAGCTATTTCAAATCTTGAAAGATGATGCTGTGAAAGTGCTGCACTCAATATGCCAGCAAATGTGGAAAACTCAGCAGTGACCACAGGACTGGAAAAGGTCCGTCTTCATTCCAATTCCAAAGAAAGGCAATGCCAAAGAATGCTCAAACTACCGCACAATTGCATTCATCTCACACGCTAGTAAAGTCATGCTCAAAATTCTCCAAGAAAGGCTTCAGCAATATGTGAACTGTGAACTCCCAGATGTTCAAGCAGGTTTTAGAAAAGGCAGAGGCTCCAGAGATCAAATTGCCAACATCCACTGGATCATGGAGAAAGCAAGAGAGTTCCAGAAAAACATCTCTTTCTGCTTCATTGACTATGCCAAAGCCTTGACTGTGTGGATCACAATACACTGTGGAAAATTCTGAAATAGATGGGAATCCCAGACCACCTGACCTGCCTCTTGAGGAACCTGTATGCAGGTCAGGAAGCAACAGTTAGAACTGTACATGGAACAACAGACTGGTTCCAAATAGGAAAAGGAGTACGTCAAGGTTGTATATTGTCACCTTGCTTATTTAACTTATATGCAGAGTACATCATGAAGAATGCTGGGCTGGAAGAAGTACAAGCTAGAATCAAGATAGCTGGAAGAAATCAATAACCTCAGATGTGCAGATGACACCACCCTTATGGCAGAAAGTGAAGAGGAACTCAAAGGCCTCTTGATGAAAGTGAAAGAGGAGAGTGAAAAGGTTGGTTTGAAGCTCAACATTCAGAAAACAAAGATCATGGCATCTGGTCCCATCACTTCATGGGAAATAGTTGGAAAAACAGTGGAAACAGTGTCAGACTTTATTTTTTTGGGCTCCAAAATCACTGCAGATGCTGATTGCAGCCATGAAATTAAAAGACGCTTACTCCTTGGAAAGACAGTTATGACCAAATTTTACAGTATATTAAAAAGCAAAGAAATTACTTTGCCAACCAAGGTCCGCCTAGTCAAGGCTATGGTTTTTCCCGTGGTCATGTATGGATGTGAGAGTTGGACTGTGAAGAAAGCTGATCGCCGAAGAATTGATGCTTTTGAACTGTGGTGTTGGAGAAGACTCTTGAGAGTCCCTTGGACTGCAAGGAGATCCAACCAGTCCATTCTAGAGGAGATCAATCCTGGGTGTTCATTGGAGGGACTGATGCTAAAGCTGAAACTGCAATACTTTGGCCACCTCATGCGACGAGTTGACTCACTGGAAAAGACTCTGATGCTGGGAAAGGTTGGGGGCGGGAGGAGAAGGGGACGATAGAGAATGAGATGGCTGGATTCCATCACCGACTCTGTGGACATGAGTTTGAGTGAACTCTGGGAGTTGGTGATGCACAGAGAGGCCTGGCGTGCTGTGATTCATGGGGTGGTAGAGAGTCGGACACGACTGAGCGACTGAACTGAACTGAAATGAACTGAACTGAACTGATGGGACCAGATTCCATGGTGGTTGTTTTCTGAATGTTGACCTTTAAGACAACATTTTCATTCTTCTCTTTCACTTTCATCAAGAGGCTCTTTAGTTCTTCTTCACTTTCTGCCACAAGAATGGTGACATCTGCATATCTGAGGTTATTGATATTTCTCCTGGTAATCTTGATTCCAGCTTGTGCTTCCTCCAGACTAGCATTTCACATGATTTACTCTGCATATAAATTAGATAAGCAGAGTGACAATATACAGCCTTGATGTACTCCTTTTCCTATTTTGAACCAGTCTGTTGTTCCATGTCCAGTTCTAACTGTTGCTTCCTGACCTGCATACAGGTTTCTCAAGAGGCAGGACAGGTGGTCTGGCATTCCCATCACCTTCAGAATTTTCCATGGTTTTTTGTGATCCATATAGCCAAAGACTTTGTCATAGTCAATAAAGCTGAAATAAAGTTTTTCTGGAACTCTCTTGCTTTTTCAATGATCCAGTGGATCTTGGCATATTGATCTCTGGTTCCTCTGCCATTTCTAAAACAAGCTTGAACATCTGGAAGGTCACCGTTCATGTAATGCTGAAGCCTGGCTTGGAAAATTTTGAGCATTACTTTATTAGCGTGTGAGGTGAGTGCAATTGTGCAGTAGTTTGAGCATTCTTTGGCATTGCCTTTCTTTGGGATTGGAAGGAAAACTGACCTTTTTCCGTATGTGGCCACAGATGAGTTATCCAAATTTGCAGACATATTGAGTGCAGCAATTTCACAGCCTCATTTTTTTTTAGGATTTGAAATAGCTCAACTGGAATTCCATCACCTCCAATAGCTTTGTTCATAGTGATGATTCCTAAGGCCCACTTGTCTTCACATTCCAGGATGTCTGGCTCTAGGTGAGTGGGAGTGATCACACCATTGTGATTATCTGGGTTGTGAAGATCATTTTTGTAGAGTTCTGTATATTCTTGCCATCTCTTCTTAATATCTACTGCTTCTGTTAGATCCATATCATTTCTGTCCCTTATTGAGCCCATCTTTGCATGAAATGTTCCTTAGTATCTCTAAGTTTCTTAAAGAGATCTCTATTCTTTGCCATCCTCTTGTTTTCCTCTATTTCTTTGTATTGATCACTGAGGAAGGCTTTCTTATCTCTCCTCGCTATTCTTTGGAACTCTGCATTCAAATATCTTTCCTTTTCTCCTTTTCTTTTCACTTCTCTTCTTTTCACAGCTATTTGTGAGGTCTCCTCAGATAGCCATTTTGTTTTTTTGCATTTCTTTTTTGTTGGGAGTAGCCTTGATTCCTGTCTCCCGTACAGTGTCACAAACCTCTGTCCATAGTTCATCAGGTCCTCTGTTTATCAGATCTAGTCCCTTAAATCTATTTCTCACTTCTACTGTACAGTCATAAGGGATTTAATTTAGTTCATACCTGAATGGTAGTTTTTTTCCCACTTTCTTCAATTTAAGTCTGAATTGGCAGTAAGGAGTTCATGATCTGAGCCACAGTCAGCTCCTGGTCTTGTTTTGGCTGACTTCTCCATATTTGGCTGCAAAGAATATAATCAATCTTATTTTGATGTTGACCATCTGGTGATGTCCATGTGTAGATTCTTCTTTTGTGTTGTTGGAAGAGGGTGTTTGCTATGACCAGTGTATTCTCTTGGCAGAACTCTATTAGTTTTTGCCCTGCTTCATTCTGTACTCCAAGGCCAAATTTGCCTGTTACTCCAGGTGTTTCTTGACTTCCTACTTTTGCATTCCAGTTCCCTATAATGAAAAGCAAAAAATCAAGAGAGTTCCAGAAAAAAACATCTGCTTTTGACTACGCCAAAGTCTTTGACCTTGTGGACCACAACAAACTGTGGAAAATTTTAAAGAAATGGAATACCAGACCACCTTACCTGTTTCCTGATAAATCTCTATACAGGTTAAAAAGCAACAGATAGAACTGAATATGGAAATATAGACTGGTTCCAAATTGGAAAAAGATTAAATCTGGGCTGTATATTGTCATCATGCTCATTTAATTTGTATGCAGAGTACATCATGTGAAATGCTGGGCTGGATGAAACACTTCCTGGGAGAAATATCAATAATCTCAGGTATGCAGTTGACACCACCCTTAGGGCAGTAATTGAAGAAGAACTAAAGAGCCTTTTGATAAAAGGGAAAGAGAAGAGGTAAAAGTTGTCTTAAAACTCAACATCACTACATGGCAAATAGATGGGGAACCAATGGATACTGTGACAGACTTATTTTTTGTGTTCAGTTCAGTTCAGTCGTTCAGTCGTGTCCGACTTTTTGTAACCCAAAGGATCACAGTTCGCCAGGCCTCCCTGTCCATCACCAACTCCCAGAGTTCACTCAAACTTATGTCCATTGAGTTGGTGATGCCATCCAGCCATCTCATTCTCTGTCACCCCCTTCTCCTCCTGCCCCAAATCCCTCCCAGCATCAGAGTCTTTTCCAGGGAGTCAACTCTTCTCATGAGGTGACCAAAGTATTGGCGTTTCAGCTTTAGCATCAGTCCTTCCAATGAACACCCAGGACTAATCTCCTTTAGAATGGACTGGTTGCATTTCCTTGCAGTCCAAGGGACTCCCAAGAGTCTTCAACACCACAGTTCAAAAGCATCATCCTTTGGTGATCAGCTTTCTTCACAGTCCAACTCTCACATCCATACTTGACTACTGGAAAAACCATAGCCTTGACTAGGCAGTCCTTTGTTGGCAAAGTAATGTCTCTGCTTTTTAATAAGCTATCTAGGTTGGTCATAACTTTCCTTCCAAGGAGTAAGTGTCTTTTAATTTCATGGCTGCAATCAGCATCTGCAGTGATTTTGGAGCCCAAAAAAATAAAGTCTGACACTGTTTCCACTGTTTTCCCATCTATTTCCCATGAAGTGATGGGACCAGATGCCATGATCTTTGTTTTCTGAATGTTGAGATTCAAGCCAACTTTTCATTCTCCTCTTTCACTTTCATCAAGAGGCCTTTGAGTTCCTCTTCACTTTCTGCCATAAGGGTGGTGTCATCTGCATATCTGAGGTTATTGATATTTCTCCTGGCAATCTTGATTCCAGCTTGTTTTTCTTCCAGCACAACGTTCCTCATGATGTACTCTGCATATAAGTTAAAATTTGCAGGGTGACAATATACAACCTTGACGCACTCCTTTTCCTATTTGGAACCATTCTGTGTGCGGGGGGGACTCCAAAATCACTGCAGTTGGTTACTACAGCCATGAAATTAAAAGACATTTGCTCCTTGGAATTAAACCTATGACCAAACTTGACAGCACATTAAAAAGCTGAGACATTACTTAACCTACAACGGTCCAACTAATTAAAACTATGGCTTTTCCAGTAGTCATGAATGGATGTGAGAGTTGGTCTTAAGAAAAACTGAGTGCCAAAGAACGGATGCTTTTGAACTGTGATGTTTGAGATGACTCTTGAGAGTCTCTTGGAGTACAAGGAGATCCACCCAGTCCACCCTAAAGGAAATCAGTTTTGAATATTCATTGGAATGACTGATGCTGAAGCTGAAACTTCAATACTTGGCCACCTGATGCAAAGAACTGAGTCTTTGGAGATCCTGATGCTGGGAAAGATTGAAGGCAGGAAGAGAAGGGGATGACAGAGGATGAGATGGTTGGATGGCATCACCGACGTGATGGACATGAGTTTGAGTAGGCTTCGGGAGTTGGTGATGGACAGAGAAGTCTGGTGTGCTGCAGTCCATGGGGTAGCAGATTTGGACATGACTGAGCTACTGAATGATAGTCCAGAGAAATAATATACTGTTTATTTTATTCCTTTTTGAGAAATAACATATAATTAATTACTCATATGCATATTGCTACACATTTGGAATTTTAAAAATATTTTCAGGATAGGTATAATAAGTTCCACTTATGTAAATGTGTACATTTGCAAATAAGCTGATTTACTGTAAACTGAACAATGATAATTGCTCAAGTATATTAAAAGTTAGAAAGTTAAAATATAATTTATAACCATAATGATATTAAAACAATCACTCATAGAGTTAAAATTTTAGAATATATATATATATTTTAAAATATTTTCATATAAGTTTTGAATCCTCAAGCGAAGAATAACATTTGTGGACTTTTTTATTCCATATTTACACTAGGTCATCAAAATCATAACTGCTGAAACAGCTGATAACTTAGGGTTTAAACTCGTTTCACATTTGTCAGCTTTTCAAGTGACTCTGTTATATCTGATAGACATGTGTTATTTATCTCCAGTAAGATTTATGATCCCCAATAATGCTCCTTTCAATCTCATGTTATTTGTCACATAATAAACTGATGTATTTTTAATGAAATGCAGTAGGCAGAGACACTTAAGACAAATCACCAGCGGTCTTACAACTCCAATTCAACAAATATTCTCACTGAAGAGGTTTACAGACATCTGCACATGCTTGTGTGAGTATGCACATACACACACACAAACACACACACACAAACACACACACACATACACAAGTGCAGTCCAGATTCATAGTTTTTAAAGGTGAAGAGTTAATTCAGAAGGGGAAGCTCCATTTTTCCAGAACTACAGAAAACTTTCAGTGATGGTTTCAACAGATTGCTCATAAATACTGTTGTTTTCATACAAAATTTCATAAAATTTGTATACAAATTTTATATTGTTCTAGTTATATATAGCTAAAATATATTAATTTTATTTTGTTCTAGTTATATATAACTATAAAATATACAATTTTTTTGTTCTAGTTATATGAAATATACCATTGGTAATTTGATAGGCATTGAATTGAATACATAGATTGCCTTGGGCAGTATCATTATTTTGACATTATTGATTTTTCCAGTCCAAAAATATGGCATATCTTCCCAGTGTGTCATTTTTTATTTCTTTTGTCAGCATTTTAAAATTTCCAGAGGACAGGTCTTTTGTCTCATTAGGTAGGTTTATTCCTCAGTATTTTATTATTTTTAATGCATTGGTAAATGGGATTGTATCTTGAATTTCTTTCTGATCTTTCATTGTTAGTGTATTATAATGCAAGAGATTTCTGTGTGTTAATTTTGTATCCTGTAACTTTACTGAATTAATTGATGAGCTCTAGTAGTTTTCTGGTAGTCTTTTGGATTTTTTATGTATAGTATCATATCATCTGAAAATAGTGACAGTTTTATTTCCTTTCCAATTTGGATCCCTTTTCGTTATCCTCACTGATTATCAAGTCTAGAACTTCTAAAATGTCATTGAACAAAAGTGGTAAGAGTGAATATCTTTGTCTTGTTCCTGGTTGTAAAAGAAATGCTTTCAACTTTACAATCTTGAGTATGATGTGAGCTGTGTGTTAGTCGCTCAATCATGTCCTCTCTTTGCTACCCCATGGACTGTAGCCCACCAGACTCTTCTGTCCATGGGATGCTCCAGGCAAGAATACTGGAGTGGATTGCCGTGCCCTCCTCTAATGGATCTTCCCAACCCAGGGATTGAACCTGAGATCTCCCACATTACAGGCAGGTTCTTTACTGTCTGAGCCACCAGGGAGGCCCATGATGATAGCTGTAGGTTTGTCATATATGGATTTTATTATGCTGAGGTAGGTTCTATCTATGCCCACTTTCTGGAGACTTTTTATCATAAATAGGTCTAACACATATTGTATTTAAATCAACTAGACAGAAAACAATGTAACTAATATTATTCTGTTTACATAAATATTGAAATCAAACTTTTTAAAACAAAAAAAAAATCCCTGTGAGTGTACCAAGTAGGAGAAAGTAGTGATTCCTTCAGGGTGTGAGAGGGACTTCAGGAATATTGGAAGTATTCTATAGTGTTGGTCATATTTTATTTGTTGTCTTTGATGGTGGTACAACTTATGAAAATATAATGATCTGTAATTCTTAATGTATTCTTCATTTTTATAGTATAAAAGTTTATTCAGTGTATCACTACATTAATAAAATTTTAGGTTCCCTAGGCTGAATTAAAATCTTAAAAATATTTTTGTTATTAATCTGATTGAGCTTTTCATCAAAAGCACTTCTAAAATTTCTGAATGTGAAACTAACAATAGAGTACCTATAGAGAATGTACAAATTAAAACTCTTGAAGTTAGAGAATAGAGGCCTGGTAGCAAGAGATGGCAAATCATATTCTTCTTTTTTAAATGAGAAAAAGAAGCAATGTATTTAGTGGAGAAGCAAAAGTTACATACTTAGAGAAAAAGAATGTGAGCATCCTCAGGAGTGAGGGGCACACAGTAGTGTTGTTAATCTCCTCTTATTTTATTTTTAGCCCTTTGAATGGGTGGAGGTCTTTTGATTAAAGGTGGGGTATTCATTGAATTGAGGTGGGGCCTGTTCTGCACTAGTTTTCATTAGCCCCGTCTTGCCTAATTGTCTCCTGAAGTCACTGTGCATTGGCTGTAAGAGTTGTTCTTTCTTAAATTTTCCCATACTAGTCCAGTACCACATGTGGAAGGTCATACAGCAGTCATCAGCATCCTATGCATTTTTAAAATTAATTTTTAATTTTAATTGTAGGTTAATTACTTTACAATATTGTGGTTGGTTTTTCCGTACATTGACATGAATCAGCCATGGGTGTACCTGTGTCTGCCATCCCAAAACACCTCTCACATCCCTCCCCATCCCATTCCTCTGGGTTGTCCCAATGCACTGGCTTTGAGCGCCCTGTTTCATGCATCAAACTTGAACTGGTGATCTATTTCACGTATGGTAATATACATGTTTTAATGCTATTCTCTCAAATCCCACCCTCACCTTATCCCACAGAGTCCAAAAGTCTGTTTTGTATATCTGTGTCTCTTTTACTGTCTCACATATAGGGTCGTGGTTACCATCTTTCTAAATCCCATATATATGCGTTGATATACTGTATTGGTGTTTTTCTTTCCAGGTTACTTCACACTGTATAATAGATTCCAGTTCCATCCACCACATTAGAACTGATTCAAATGTGTTCTTTTTAATAGCTGAGTAATTTTGAACTGTGGTGTTGGAGAAGACTCTTGAGAGTCCCTTGGACTGCAAGGAGATCCAACCAGTCCATTCTAAAGGAGATCAATCCTGGGTGTTTATTGGAAGGATTGATTCTAAAGCTGAAACTGCAATACTTTGGCCACCTCATGCGATGAGTTGACTCACTGGAAAAGACTCTGATGATGGGAAAGGTTGGAGGCGGGAGGAGACGGGAACGACAGAGAATGAGATGGCTGGATGGCATCACCGACTCTGTGGACATGAGTTTAAGTGAACTCCAGGAGTTGGTGATGGACAGGGAGGCCTGGCATGCTGTGATTCGTGGGGTCGCAGAGTCGGACACGACTGAGCAACTGAACTGAACTGAACTGAAAATTCCATTATGTATATATACCACAACTTTCTTATCCATTCATCTGCTGATAGACATCTAGGTTGCTTCCATGTCCTAGCTATTGTAAACAGTGCTGCGATGAACATTGTGGGTACCCCTGTCTCTTTCATTTCTGGTTTCCTCAGTGTCTATGTCCAGCAGTGGGATTGCTGGGTCATATGGCAGTTCTATTTTCAGGTTTTTTAAGCAATTTCCACACTATTCTCCATAGTGGTTGTACTAGTTTGCATTCCAACCAACAGTATAAGAGGTTTCCCTTTTCTCCACACCCTCTCCAGCATTTATTGTTTGTAGGCCTTTTGATAGCAGCTATTCTGACGTGTGAGATGGTATCTCCTTCTGGTTTTGATTTTCATTTATCTGATAACGAGTGATGTTGAGCGTATTTTCATACATTTGTTAGCCATCTGTTTGTCTCCTTTGGAGAAATGTCTGTTTAGTTCTTTGGCCCGTGTTTTGATTGGGTTTTTTATTTTGTTGGTATTGAGTTGCAGGAGCTGCTTGTATATTTTTAAGATTAATTCTTTGTCAGTTTCTTCGTTTGCTATTATTTTCTCGCATTCTGAAGGCCATCTTTTCACCTTGCTTATAGTTTCCTTCATTGTGCAAAAGCTTTTAAGTTTACTTAGGTCCCATTTGTTTATTTTTGCTTTTATTTCGATTACTCTGGGAGGTGGGTCATAGAGGATCCTGCTGTGATTTATGTCAGAGAGTGTTTTGCCTATGTTTTCCTCTAGGAGTTTAATAGTTTCTGGTCTTACGTTTAGATCTTTAATCCATTTTGAATTTATTTTTGTGTATGGTGTTAGAAAGTATTGTAGTTTCACTCTTGTACAGATGGTTGACCAGTTTTTCCAGCACCACTTGTTAAAGAAATTTTCTTTACTCCATTGTATATTCTTGCCTCCTTTGTCAAAGATAAGGTGTCCAAAGGTGCATGGATTTATCTCTGGGCTTTCTATTTTGTTCCATTGATCTATATTTCTGTCTTTGTGCCAAAACCATACTCTCTTGATGACTGTAGCTTTGTAGTATAATCTGAAGTCAGGCAGGTTGATTCCTCCAGCTTTATCCTTCTTTCTCAAGATTGCTTTGACTATTAGAGGTTTTTTGTATTTCCATACAAATTGTGAAATTGTTTGTTCTGCTGCTGCTGCTGCTAAGTCACTTCAGTCGTGTCCAACTCTGTGTGACCCCATAGATGGAAGCCCACCAGGCTCCCCCGTCCCTGGGATTCTCCAGGCAAGAACACTGGAGTGGGCTGCCATTTCCTTCTCCAATGTGTGAAAGTGAAGTTGCTCAGTCGTGTCCGACACTTAGCGACCCCACGGACTGCAGCCTACCAGGCTCCTCTATCCATGGGATTTTCTAGGCAAGAGTACTGGAGTGGCTTGCCATTGCCTTCTCCTAGTTCTCTGAAAAATATCGTTGGCAGCTTGATAGGGATTTCATTGAATCTATAGATTGCTTTGGGTAGTATATTCATTTTTACTATATTGATTCTTCTAATCCATGAACATGGTATATTTCTCCGTGTATTTGTGTCATCTTTGATTTCTTTCATCAGTGTTTTATAGTTTTCAATATATAGGTCTTTTGTTTCTTTAGGTAGACTTATTCCTAAGTATTTTATTCATTTCATCGCAATGGTGAATGGGATTCTTTCCTTAATTTCCCTTTTTGTTTTCTCATTGTTGGTGTATAGGAATGAAAGGAATTTCTGTGTGTTAACTTTATATCATGCTACTTTACTATATTCATTGATTATCTCTTGTAATTTTCTTTTGGTGTCTTTAAGGTTTTCTATGTAGAAGATCATGTTGTCTGCAGTGAGTTTTGCTTCTTCTTTTCCAATCTGGATTCCTTTTATTTCTTTCTCATCTCTGATTACTGTGGCTAAAACTTCCAAAACTATGTTGAATAGTAGTGGTGAGAGTGGGCACACTTGTCTTGTTCCTGATTTTAGGGGAAGTGCTTTCAATTTTTCACCATTGAGGATAAAGTTTGCTGTGGGTTTGTCATATATAGTTTTTATTATGTTGAGGTATGTTCCTTCTATTCCTGCTTTCTGGAATGTTTTTATCATAAATGGATGTTGAATTTTGTCAAAGACTTTCTATGCATCTATTGAGATAATCATATGGCTTTTATCTTTCAATTTGTTAATGTGGTGTATCACACTGATTGATTTGTGAATATTGAAGAATCCTTGCATCCCTGCAATAAAGCCCACTTGGTCATGATGTAATTTTTTTAATACGTTGTTGAATTCTGTTTGCTAGAATTTTGTTGAGGATTTTTGCATCTATGTTTATCAGTGATATTGGTCTGTAGTTGTTTTGTGTGTGTGTGTGTGTGTGTGTGTGTATGTGGCATCTTTGTCAGGTTTTGGTATTAGTGTGATGGTGTCCTCATAGAATGAGTTTGGGAGTTTACATTCCTCTGAAATTTTCTGGAAGAGTTTGAGTAAGCTATGTGTTAGTTCTCTAAATTTTTGGTAGAATTCACCTGTGAAGCCATCGTGGACTTTTGTTTGTTGGGCGATATTTTTATTATAGTTTATATTCCTGTGCTTGTGATGGGTCTATTAAGATTTTCTATTTTTCCCTTGTTCAGTTTTGGAAGGTTATACTTTCCTAAGAATTTGTCCGTTTCTTCCAAGTTGTCTATTTTATTGGCATATAATGCTGATAATAGCCTCTTTTGATCCTTTGTATTTAGGTGTTTTGGGTTGTGATTTCAGCTTTACTTGTCTATAAAGCTTTTGATTTCTCCTTCATATTTGAATGAGATCCTTGCTGGGTATAGTCACCTGGGTTGTAGCTTTTTCTCTTTCATCACTTTAAGTATGTCCTGCAATTCCCTTCTGGCATGAAGAGTTTCTATTGAAAGATTAGCTGTTATCCTTATGGGGATTCCCTTGTGTGTTATTTGTTGCTTCTCCTTTGCTGCTTTTAATATTTGCTCTTTTTGTCTCTTCTTCATTAATTTGATTAATATGTGTCTTGGGGTGCTTCACCTTGTGTTTACCCTGTTTGGGACTCTCTGGATTTCTTGGATTTGGGTGGCTATTTCCTTCCCCATTTTAGGGAAATTTTCAACTATTATCACCTCAAGTATTTTCTCGTGCCCTTTCTTTTTGTCTTCTTCTTCTGGGACTCCTATGATTCAAATGTTGGGGTGTTTAACATGGTCAAAGAGGTCTCTGAGGTTGTCCTCATTTCTTTTAATTCTTTTTTTTTTTCTTTTCTCCTCTCTACTTCATTTATTTCCACCATTCTATCTTCCACCTCACTTATCCTATGTTCTGCCTCAGTTATTCTATTGCTAGTTTCCTCCAAAGTGCTTTTGATCTCAGTTATTTCATTACTCATTATTGATTGACTCTTCTTTATTTCTTCTTGGTCCTTGAACATTTCTTGCATCTTTTCAATCCTTGTTTCTAATTATTTATCTGTAACTCCATTTTGTTTTCAAGATTTTGAATCATATTTACTATAATTATTCCGAATTCTTTTTCAGGCATATTCCCTATCTCCTCCTCTTTTGTTTGGTTTGGTGGGCATTTATCATGTTCCTTTACCTACTGAGTATTTCTCCTCCCTTTCCTTTTGTTTAGATTGCTGTGTTTGGGGTGTCTTTTCTGCAGGCTGGATGTTTGTGGTTCCTCTTTATTGTGGAGCCTGCTACCTGTGGTGGGTTTGGACTAGTGGTTTGTCAAGGTTTCCTAGTTACGGAGCTTGTGTCTGTGTTCTGGTGGGTGGATCTGGATCTCTTCTCTCTGGAGTGCAATGAAGTGTCCAGTAGTGAGTTTTGGGGTGTCTATCAATCCTGGGTGTTCATTGGAAGGACTGATGCTAAAGCTGAAACTCCAATACTTTGGCCATATCATGCAACTAGTTGACTCACTGGAAAAGAGTCTGATGCTGGGAGGGATTGGAGGGGGGAGGAGATGGGGACGACAGAGAATGAGATGGCATCACCGACTCGATGGACATGCGTTTGAGTGAGCACCAGGAGTTGGTGATGGACAGGGAGGCCTGGCATGCTGTGATTCATGGGGTCGCAAAGAGTCGGACACGACTGAGCGACTGAACTGAACTGAACTGATGGGTTTGGCATGATTTTGGGCATCCCATATTTTAATGCTCAGGGCTGTGTTCCTGCTCTGCTGGAGAATTAGCATGGTATGTCTTGCTCTGGAACTTGTTTTCTCTTGGGTGGGACTTGGTTTCAGTGTAGGTATGGAGGCTTTTGTATGAGCTCCTATCTATTAATGTTCTCTGGAATCAAGAGTTCTCTGATGTTCTCAAGTTTTGGAGTTAAGCCTCCTGCCTCTGGCTTTAAGTCTTATTCTTACAGTAGCCTCAAGACTTCTGCATCCATACAGCACAAATGATAAAACATCTAGGTTAAAGGTGAAACAATTCTCCACAGTGAGGGACACCCAGATAGAGAAGAGAAGAGGAAGGAGGGAAATAGATGTGACTAGGAGAAGAGGGAGAGTCAAGAATGGAGAGCGCACACTAACTAGAAATCAATTCCCTATGTGCTCTCCACAGTCTGGAACACTCAGAGAGATTGACAGAGTTACATGAAGATGAGAAGTGGAAGAAGAGAACTAGAGGTAATGAGGAGAAGAGGGAGGAGTCAAAAGGGGAAGAGACCAATCTAGGTAGTAATTTGTTCCCTAAGTGTTCTCCACAGCCTGGATCACCCAGAGAGATTCACAGAGTTAAGTAGAGAAGAGAAGGGGGAGGGAGGAGAGAGAGGTGACCTGGGAGAGAAAAGGGAGAGTCAAAAGGGGAGACAGCAATCAAGCAAGTATTTGCACCCCTTAGTGAAAATGAATACTGAAGATTAGATTTTTAAAGATACAAAAGTGATAGCAAATTCCAAAAAGCAAAGATTAAAAATCTAGAGTAGAGGTTAGACTCTCAAAAATACAATATTAAAAATACAAAACAAAATCAATCACAAAATTATAAAATATGTATTTGAAATTTGCTTTAAAAATAGGATTTTTTTTGCAAGGTAATAGAAGTTATAAAAATGAAAATTAAAGGAGTAATAAAGAAATTTTAAAAATATTAAAAAGTGATAGTAGTAAAAATATATCTAGGAATATCTCTGGAGCTATTGTGGGCAGTGTGGGGTCAGTTAAGTTTCAGATAGTTCCTTGTTCCAGCTTGTACTTGTTCTCAAGGTCTATAGGCCCCCTCCAATGCTTAGTCAATGTTAACGATGTGGTTTTAATCTGTTGTACCTATCACTTCCAGAGCGGTTCCCTCTTCTTTGTTTATTTTGGCTTCCTCTGTTTTCAAGTCTCTTCAGTATCTAATTTCTGCCCTGACACAGGGGGCAAAGGTGATCACTTATTTAGACTCACTTGTTCGGTTGTGTTGTGGGGAGGGAGGAATACTGCAAACAAATATCGCTGGTGTGTGGGAAGTGCACACAGTGTATAGACCACCCTGGGTTTGCCCCAGCTCACAGCAGTGTATGCTTTCTGGGTCTACATTGCTCAGGCTCCAGGGTGCTCTGCAGGGCACTGTTCAAAGCGGGCTCTGTGTTTCATTCACTTCCCATGTCTAAGCCATTCAGGTTCAGGTTCTCCAGTACTCGGCAGGGGCACAGACTCGGTTGGGCATGTGTTTTGTGTCCTTCCCAGGTCTGAGCAGCTCAGGCGACCAGGTGCTTGGTGAGCACACTGTCCCAGGTGGGCCGTGTATCTTAATCACCTCCTTGGTCCCAGCCGCTCAGTTTCCCGGGTGTGCTGCGAGAGTACCTTCTCAGGTGTGCCATGTGTCTCCTCTGGGGAGCTGATCTCAGACTGTGACCCTCCTGGCAGATGTCAACCGTCCAGGATCCCAGGAAGACATGGATAGCAACTGGGAGCCTGCTCACAGTTTGGTCGAAGATACAGGTGTCAGAGCTAAGATTGGAGCAGCCCTTGCCTTTCACCTCTGGCTGTCACATACCTGCCTTCCTGCTCGGGCAGGGGGAGGGGCCTAAATGCAGCCAGCTAGCTCTCCTTTGGTATTCACTCAATCCTTTGTTCTGTGAGGGGATCAAGCTGAGAGTTAGAGCATTGTGCAGGCAATTTTCTCTCTTTCTCTCTCTCTTTTTTTAATCTATGGCGATCCCACAGTTTGGTTGCTATCTCATGTTAGCTCCTTCAGATTGTCCTCAGGGTGTTCAGACTCCATCATTACCCTAAGGACTGATGATGCAGGCCGCACCTCCCTGTCCAGTCCCTGCTCACTGGTGGCAGATGCAAGCATCTGGGATACTTCTCCACTTGCAGTTGTGGTTAGGCCCCTATTCTGTTTTTTTATTTTTATTTTTTCTTTCCCCTCCCGGTTATGTTGCCCTCTGAGACTCCAGAATTCCCCACAGACCCACCTTTGAGAGGGTTTCCTACTGTTTTGAAACTTCTCCTCCTTCACGACTCCCTCCCCAGGTCTGGTCCCTATCCCTAATTCTTTAGTCTCTTTTTGTCTTTTATATTTTGTCCTACCTCATTTTGAAGAGAATGGACTGCCCTTCTGGGTACCTGGTGTCCTCTGCCAGCATTCAGAAGTTGTTTTGTGCAAGTTGCTCAGCATTCAAATGATTTCTTGATGAATTCACAGGGGAGAAAGTGGTCTCCCCACCCTATTCCTCTGCCATGTTGGGACCACCCAGCAAATTATATTCTTATGAAGTTAACCAAAATAAAACTATTCTTTTTATATATGCAACCACCTTTCACAAACAATATTACTGCTGCTAAGTCACTTCAGTCGTGTCCGACTCTGTGTGACCCCATAGACGGAAGCCCACCAGGCTCCCCCGTCCCTGGGATTCTCCAGGCAAGAACACTGGAGTGGGTTGCCATTTCCCTCTCCAATGTGTGAAAGTGAAAAGTGAAAGTGAAGTCGCTCAGTCATGTCTCACCCGTAGCGACCCCATGGACTGCAGCCTACCAGGCTCCTCCATCCATGGGATTTTCTAGGCAAGAGTACTGGAGTGGCTTGCCATTGCCTTCTCCGAACAATATTACAGACACACAGATATAAACACACACAAATAAAATTCAGAAACTACTATTAAATAAATTAAAATTTTATTTCAGTGTATTTGATAAATCTGTATTCTGTAGCATCTTCTTGAAGATAAACAATAGAAATTCATAGATTAAAAGGATCACAAAAATTCCTCAGTTAAAAAATGAAAAATGATTAGTCAAGATTTTCCCAAGGTTATTTGACTAGAGAATACATTTCTCCCCATGCCTTATAACCCTTTAAAAAAAAAGGTTGAGAATGAATTTTTGTAGTTTTTTAATTGACTGGGCAGTGGTGGAATGTAGAGAACTTGTAACCAGGCCCCTGTGGTTTCTCTACCCCACTTCAAGGAAAACGGACAGCAAGGTGGTCAAAAAACAGATGGAGGAAATTATTTGCCTCTATATCTACCAAGTAAATTTTTAAATTCTATAAATAATTTTTTTTTATCTGGAAATGAGACCCTAGAAAAGTGCCTCCTTAAGGATTACAGTTTAATTTATTATTACTCCCTTTATAGATGATTTTCTATAGTTTTCCCTGGGTATTCAAGTAAAGCTGAAATTCTGGAGGTTCCTGATATACTTTTATAAACTAAGGGCCTTTCATGGAAGATTTCTTTCATGGGGGTAATATGTGAATATGCTTTGTAAAATAAAAGTACCGGGCAAATGTATTGCATCCATTGATCTACTATCTATTCAACAGTTTATTCAGTTCAGTTCAGTCGCTCAGTGGTGTCCAACTCTTCGCGACCCCATGAATCGCAGCACACAAGGCCTCCCTGTCCATCACCAACACACGGAGTTCACTCAAACTCATGTCCATTGAGTCGGTGATGCCATCCAGCCATCTCATCCTCTGTCCTCCTCTTCTCCTCCTGCCCCAACCCCTCCCAGCATCAAAGTCTTTTCCAGTGAGTCAACTCTTCTAATGAGGTGGCCAAAGTATTGGAGTTTCAGCTTTAGCATCAGTCCTTCCAATGAACACCCAGGACTGACCTCCTTTAGAATGGACTGGTTGAATCTCCCTGCAGTCTCAAGAGTCTTCTCATAAGCCACAGTTCAAAAACATCAATATTTTGGCACTCAGCTTTCTTCACAGTCCAACTCTCACAACCATACATGACCACTGGAACAACCACAGCCTTGACTAGATGGACCTTTGTTGGCAAAGTAATGTCTCTGGTTTTTAATATGTTATCTAGGTTGGTCATAACTTTCCTTCCAAGGAGTAAGCGACTTTTAATTTTATGGCTGCAATCAGCATCTTCAGTGATTTTGGAGCCCCCCCAAAAAAGTCTGACACTGTTTCCACTGTTTCCCCATCTATTTCCCATGAAGTGACGGGACCAGATGCCATGATCTTAGTTTTCTAAATGTTGCGCTTTAAGCCAACTTTTTCACTCTCCTCTTTCACTTTCATCAAGAGGCTTTTTAGTTCCTCTTCACTTTCCGCCATAAGGGTGGTGTCATCTGCATATCTGAGGTTACTGATATTTCTCCCAGAAATCGACTCCAGCTTGTGCTTCTTCCAGCCCAGTGTTCCTCATGGTGTACTCTGCATAAAAGTTAAATAAGCAGGGTGACATTATACAGCTTTGACGTACTCCTCTTCCTATTTGGAACCAGTCTTTTATTCTATGTCCAGTTCTAACTGTTGCTTCCTGACCTGCATATAGGTTTCTCAAGAGGCAGGTCAGGTGGTCTGGTATTCCCATCTCTTTCAGAATTTTCCACAGTTTATTGTGATCCACACAGTCAAAGTTTTGGCATAGTCAATAAATCAGATTGATTATATTCTTTGCAGCCAAAGATGGAGAAGCTCTATACAGTTAGCAACAATTTATAACTGAGTACCTAATTTATACACAGAGGGCTTCCCTGGTGGTTTAGTGTTAAAGAATCCACCGGCCAATGCAGGAGACGTGGGTTCAATCCCTGCATCTGGAAGATCATCTGGAGAAGGAAATGGTAACCCATCTTGATACTCTTGCCTGGGAAATCCCATGAATAGAGGAACTTGCTCCTTGGAAGGAAAGTTATGACCAGCATAGATAGCATTTTAAAGAGCAGAGACATTACTTTGACAACCAAGGTCCGTCTAGTCAAGGCTATGGTTTTTCCCGTGGTCATGTATGGATGTGAGAGTTGGACTGTGAAAAAAGCTGATTGCTGAAGAATTGATGCTTTTGAACTGTGGTGCTGGAGAAGACTCTTGAGAGTCCCTTGGACTGCAAGGAGATCCAACCAGTCCATTCTAGAGGAGATCAATCCTGGGTGTTCATTGGAAGTACTTATGCTAAAGCTGAAACTCCAATACATTGGCCACCTCATGCGACGAGTTGACTCACTGGAAAAGACTCTGATGCTGGCAGCGATTGGGGGTAGGAGGAGACGGGGACGACAGAGAATGAGGTGACTGGATGGCATCACCGACTCGATGGACATGAGTTTGAGTGAACTCCAGGAGTTGGTGATGGACAGGGAGGCCTGGTGTGCTGTGGTTCATGGGGTTGCTAAGAGTCGGCCACGACTGAGCAACTGAACTGAACTGAACATGGACTACAGTTCATATTTGTGAAAGATTGGACAAGACTTAATGATAAAAGCAACAATAGTCTGTATGTTGGCTCTCAGAGATTAAAAAAAGATTCCTTTCCCCAAGAAATTAGAACATGGAAGAGGATGTTTTTTGTAAGTAAAAACAAAACAAAACAAAATATTCATTTTGAAATCTCATATAATACAATTAAAGAAATGCTATAGGAAAATAATTTAAAAAGTGAAAGAATGACTACATATAGGAAGAAGAAAGCAGGTGAAGGAGATTCACACACAAAGATTATTTCCTTTTACTCTCCACTTTCTTCCCCACTTTCTGTGAGTCTTAATATAGGAGGAAGTGTCTGAAAGAGAAAGAGATGATATATTGTATTCAGACACCACAGGTTTTATCAATACATGAAAGTATACAAGAATATACCTTGTTCAGGCAACTATTTTTTGTTAAGTTTATATAAGAAAAACAATCCTACAACTTCCACAATAGCTATTCATTCTTTTGGGCAAAACAAACAAACATTTCATATAACAAACTATGTCAGCATTAGATATAAAAAGAAAAAATAATCAGAGTGGAATGGAATTGCAGGATGGTAAGAAAAAATTTCACCTAATTTCATCTATTAAAAAGGATAATTTTGAATCCTCTCTTGATCTCTATGTTAGAAATAATAAAGATTTATTGGATTAAGAAATTTATACTTATATATGCAAATATAAAAAGCCTCTTGATGAAAGTGAAAGAGGAGAGTGAAAAGGTTGGCTTGAAGCTCAACATTCAGAAAACGAAGATCATGGCTTCTGGTCCCAACACTTCATGGGAAATAGATGGAAAAACAGTGGAAACAGTGTCAGACTTTATTTTTTTGGGCTCTAAAATCACTGCGGATGCTGATTGTAGCCATGAAATTAAAAGACGCTTACTCCTTGGAAGGAAAGTTATGACCAACCTAGATAGCATATTAAAAAGCAGAGACATTACTTTGCCAACCAAGGTCCGTCTAGTCAAGGCTACGGTTTTTCCCGTGGTCATATATGGATGTGAGAGTTGGACTGTGAAGAAAGCTGATCGCTGAAGAATGGATGCTTTTGAACTGTGGTGCTTGAGAAGACCCTTAAGAGTCCCTTGTACTGCAAGGAGATCCAACCAGTCCATTCTAGAGGAGAGCAATCCTGGGTGTTCACTGGAAGGACTGATGATGAAACTGAAACTCCAATACTTTGGCCACCTCATGCGATGAGTTGACTCACTGGAAAAGACTCTGATGTTGGGAGGGATTGGGGGCAGGAGGAGAAGGGGATGACAGAAAATGAGATGGCTGGAGGGCATCACCTATTCGATGGACATGAGTTTGAGTGAACTCCGGGAGTTGGTGATGGACAGGGAGGCCTGGCGTGCTGTGATTTATGGGGTTGCAAAGAGTCAGACAAGACTGAGCGACTGAACTGAACCGAACTGATGCAAATATATTTTGAAAAAAATAACAAATTATCAAAGTTAAGCTAAAATAGTAGCACTAAGTAACAAAATTTGCAGAGCGTATAGTAAAAACATTTCCACTAATCTTTTTTCTCTTTTTTTTTTTTTTATTGGAGGCTAATTATTTTGCAATATTATATTGGTTGGTTTTGCCATACATTGACATGTATCTGGCCTGGGTGTACATGAGTTCCCGTTCCTGAACCCCCCTCCCACCTCCCTCCTTACCTTCCCTTCCCTCTGTGTCATCCCCGAATACCAGCCCCGAGCATCCTGTAACATGCATCGACCCTGAACTTGTGATTCATTTCACATATGATAATACACATGTTTCAACACCATTCTCCCAAATCATCCCACCCTCGCCCTCTTGCACAGAGTCCCAAAGACTCTTCTATACATCTGTGTCTCTTTTGCTATCTCGGATACAGGGTTATCATTTTCATCTTTCTATATTCCATATATATGCGTTAGTATACTGTATTGGTGTTTTCTTTCTGGCTTACTTCACTCTGTATAATAGGCTCCAGTTTCATCCACCTCATTAGAACTGATTCAAATGCATTCTTTTTAATGGCTGAGTAATACTCCATTGTGTATATGTACCAAAGCTTTCTTATCCTTTTGTCTGCAGATGGACATTTAGGTTGCTTCCATGTCCTGGCTATTATAAACAGTGCTCCAATGAACATTGGAGTATATGTGTCTCTTTCAAATCTGGTTTCCTCGGTGTGTATACCCAGGAGTGCGATTGCTGGATCATATGGCAGTTCTATTTCCAGTTTTTTGAGGAATCTCCACACTGTTCTCCATAGTGGCTGTACTAGTTTGCATTCCCACCAACAATGTAAGAGGGTTCCCTTTTCTCCACACCCTCTCCAGCATTTATTGCTTGTAGACTTTTGGATAGCAGCCATTCTGACTGGTGTGAAATGGTATCTCATTGTGGTTTTGATTTGCATTTCTCTGATTATGAGGGATGTTGAGCATTTTTTCATGTGTTTGTTAGCCATCTTTATGTCTTCTTTGGAGAAATGTCTGTATAGTTCTTTGGCCCGTTTTTGATTGGGTCATTTATTTTTCTGGAATTGAACTGCAGGAGCTGCTTGTGTATTTTGGAGATTAATCCTTTATCAGTTGCTTCATTTGCTATTATTTTCTCCCATTCTGAAGGCTGCCTTGTCACCTTGCTTATAGTTTCCTTTGCTGTGCAGAAGCTTTTAATTTTAATTAGGTCCCATTTGTTTCTTTTTGCTTTTATTTCCTATATTCTGAGAGGTGGGTCTTGGATCCTGCTGTGATTTATGTCAGAGAGTGTTTTGCCTACATTCTCCTCTAGGAGTTTTATAGAATCTGGTCTTACATTTAGCTCTCTAATCCATTATGAGTTTATTTTGGTGTATGGTGTTAGGAAGTGTTCTAGTTTCATTTTTTACAAGTGGCTGACCAGTTTTCCCAGCACCACTTGTTAAAGAGACTGTTTTCTCCATTTTATATTCTTGCCTCCTTTGTCAAAGATAAGGTGTACATAGGTGTGTTGATTTATCTCTGGGATTTCTATTTTGTTCCATTGATCTATATTTCTGTCTTTATGCCAGTACCATACTGTCTTGATGACTGTGGCTTTGTTGTAGAGCCTGAAGTCCGGAAGGTTAATTCCCCCAGTCCCATTCTTCTTCCTCAATATTGCTTTGGCTATTCGAGGTTTTTTCTATTTCCATACAAATTGTGAGATTATTTGTTCTAGTTCTGTGAAAAATATCGTTGGTAGCTTTATAGGGATTGCATTGAATGTATAAATTACTTTGGGTAGTATACTCATTTTTACAATATTTATTCTTCCAATCCACGAACATTGTCTATTTCTCCATCATTAGTGTCCTCTTTGATTACTTTCAGTAGTGTTTTATAGTTTTCTATGTACAAGTCTTTTGTTTCCTTAGGTAGATATATTCCTAAGTATTTAATTCTTTTCCTTGCAACAGTGAATGGAATAGTTTCCTTAATTTCTCTTTCTATTTTCTCATTGCTAGTGTATAGGAATGCAAGGGATTTCTGTGTGTTGATTTTATATCCTGCAACTTTACTGTATTCATTGATTAGCTCTAGTAGTTTTCTGGTAGAGTCTTTAGGGTTTTCTGTGTGGACGATCATGTCATCGGCGAACAGTGAAATTTTACTTCTTCTTTTCCAATTTGTATTCTTTTTATATCTTTTTCTGCTCTGATTACTGTAGCCAAAACTTTGCATGTATTGAGATAA
Source organism: Moschus berezovskii (assembly GCF_049115385.1). Taxonomy (NCBI): domain Eukaryota; kingdom Metazoa; phylum Chordata; class Mammalia; order Artiodactyla; family Moschidae; genus Moschus; species Moschus berezovskii. The sequence continues at coordinate 127,497,567 of NC_142460.1, read as the reverse complement.
TCATATGATATTTATGTTTCAGTTTGTTAATGTGGTGTATTACATTGATTGATTTGCGGATATTGAAGAATCTTTGCATTCCTGGGATAAAGCCCACTTGGTCATGATGTATGATCTTCTTAATGTGTTGTTGGATTCTGATAGCTAGAATTTTGTTCAGGATTTTTGCATCTATGTTCATCAGTGATATTGGTCTGTAGTTTTCTTTTTTTTGTGGGATATTTACCAAGTTTTGGGATTAGGGTGATGGTGGCCTCATAGAATGAGTTTGGAAGTTTCCCTTCCTCAGCAACTTTCTGGAAGAGTTTGAGTAGAATAGGTTTTAGGTCTTCTCTAAATTTTTGGTATAATTCAGGTGTGAAGGTGTCTGGACCTGGGTTTTTGTTTGCTGGAAGATTTCTGATTATAGCCTCTAGTTCTGTGCTTGTGATGGGTCTGTTCAGATTTTCTATTTCTTCCTGGTTCAGTTTTGGAAAGTTGTACTTTTCTAGGAATTTGTCCATTTCTTCCAGGTTATTCATTTTATTGCCATATAATTGCTGATAGTATTCTCTAATATTCCTTTGTATTTCTGTGTTGTCGGTTGTGGTCTCTCCATTTTCACTTCTAATTTTATTGATTTGGTTTTTCTCCCTTTGTTTCTTGATAAGTCTGGCTAGTGGTTTGTCAATTTTATTTACCTTCTCAAAGAACCAGCTTTTGGCTTTGCTGATTTTTGCTATGGTCTCTTTTGTTTCTTTTACATTTATCTTTGCCCTAATTTTTATGATTTCTTTCCTTCTACTGACACTGGGGTTCTTCATTTCTTTCTTTCCTAGTTGCTTTAGATGTAGAGTTAAGTTATTTAGTTGACTTTTTTTGTTTCTTGAGGTGTGCCTGTATTGCTATGAACTTCCCCCTTAGCACTGTTTTTACAGTGTCCCAGAGGTTTTGGGTTGTTGTGTTTTCATTTTCATTCATTTCTATGCATATTTTGATTTCTCTTTTGATTTCTGCTATGATTTGTTCATTATTCAGCAGCGTGTTGTTCAGCCTACATATGTTGGCATTTTTAATAGTTTTTCTCCTGTAATTGAGATCTAATCTTACTGCATTGTGGTCAGAAAAGATGCTTGGAATGATTTCAATTTTTTTGAATTTACCAAGGCTAGATTTATGGCCCAGGATGTGATCTATCCTGGAAAAGTTTCCGTGTGCGCTTGAGAAAAAGGTGAAATTCATTGTTTTGGGGTGAAATGTCCTATAGAGATCTATTAGGTCTAACTGGTCTATTGTATCATTTAAAGTTTGTGTTTCCTTGTTAATTTTCTGTTTAGTTGATCTATCCATAGATGTAAGTGGGGTATTAAAAATCTCCCACTATTATTGCATTGTTGTTAATTTCCCCTTTCATACTTGTTAGTAATTGTCTTACATATTGTGGTGCTCCTATGTTGGGTGCATAAATATTTATAATTGTTATATCTTCTTCTTGGATTGATCCTTTGATCATTATGTAGTGTCCTTTTTTGTCTCTTTTCACAGCCTTTGTTTTAAAGTCTATTTTATCTGATATGAGTATTGCTACTCCTGCTTTCTTTTGGTCTCTATTTGGATGGAATATCTTTTTCCAGCCCTTCACTTTCAGTCTGTATGTGTCCCTCGTTTTGAGGTGGGTCTCTTGTAGACAACATATATGGGAGTCTTGTATTTTTATCCATTCAGCCAGCCTTTGTCTTTTGGTTGGGGCATTCAACCCATTTACGTTTAAGGTAATTATTGATAAGTATGATCCTGTAGCCATTTTCTTTATTGCTTTTGGTTCGAGTTTATATACCCTTTCTGTGTTTCCTGTCTAGAGAAAATCCTTTAGCATTTGTTGGAGAGCTGGTTTGGTGATGCTGAATTCTCTCAGCTTTTGCTTGTCTGTAAAGCTTTTGATTTCTCCTTCATATTTGAATGAGATCCTTGCTGGGTACAGTAATCTGGGCTGTAGGTTCTTTTCTTTCATCACTTTAAGTATGTCTTGCCATTCCCTCCTGGCCTGAAGAGTTTCTGTTGAAAGATCAGCTGTTATCCTTATGGGAATCCACTTGTGTGTTATTTGCTTCTTTTCCCTTGCTGCTTTTAATATTTTTTCTTTGTGTTTGATCTTTGTTAATTTGATTAATATGTGTCTTGGAGTATTTCGCCTTGGGTTTATCCTGTTGGGGACTCTCTGGGTTTCTTGGACTTGGGTGATTATTTCTTTCCCCATTTTAGGGAAGTTTTCAACTATTATCTCCTCAAGTATTGTCTCATGGTCTTTCTTTTTGTCTTCTTCTTCTGGGACTCCTATGATTCAAATGTTGGAGCGTTTAACATTGTCCCAGAGGTCTCTAATATTGTCCTCATTTCTTTTACTTCTTTTTTCTTTTTTCCTCTCTGTTTCATTTATTTCTACAATTCTATCTTCTAGCTCGCTTATCCTGTCTTCTGCCTCTGTTATTCTACTGTTTGTTCCCTCCAGAGTGTTTCTGATTTCATCTATTGCATTATTCATTGTATATTGACTCTTTTTAATTTCCTCTAATTCCTTATTAAACCTTTCTTCCATCTTCTCAATCCTTTTATCCAGGTTATTTATTTGTAACTCCATTTTGCTTTCAAGATTGTGAATCATTTTCACCACCAAAATTCGAAATTCTTTATCAGGTAGATTCCCTATATCTTCCTCTTTTGTTTGTGTTGGTGGACATTTATCTCATTCCTTTACTTGCTGGGTGTTTCTCTGCCTCTTCATCTTACTTATATTGCTTTGCTTGGGGTGGCCTTTCCCTCTTCTGGCAGTTTGTGGAGTTCTCTTTATTATGTAGTTTCCTCGCTGTGTGTGGGGTTGGACGGGTGACTTGTCAAGGTTCCCTGGTTAGGGAAACTTGTGTCGGTGTTCTGGTGGGTGGAGCTGGATTTCTTCTCTCTGGAGTGCAATGAAGTGTCTAGTAATGAGTTATGAGATGTCAGTGGGTTTGGAGTGATTTTGGGCAGCCTGTATATTGAAGCTCAGGGCTATTTTCCTGTGTTGCTGGAGAATTTGCGTGGTATGTCTTGCTCTGGAACTTGTTGACCCTTGGGTGGTGCTTGGTTTTAGTGTAGGTATGGAGACGTTTGATGAGCTCCTATCGATTAATGTTCCCTGGAGTCAGGAGTTCTCTGATGTTCTCAGGATTTGGGCTTAAGCCTCTTGCCTCTGGTTTTTGGTCTTATTCTTGGAGTAGTCTCTAGACTTCTCTATCTGTCATTTCCAAGGTGGTTCCCTCTATTTTAGCTTCTGTTTGCTGGTCTCTTCAGTGTCTAATTTCCGACCTGATATTAGGGGGCGGGTGGACACTTTTTAAGGCTCAGTTGTTCAGTCCTTTTCTGGGAAGGGAGGAACACTGCAGACAAATATTTCTGGTGTCTCTGAGGAGTGCTCACAGCGTTTCGGCCACACTGGGTTTGCCCCCGCTCACAGTGTGTGTGCTGTCCCAGTTTACACTGCACAACCTCTCTGAGAGGCTCATGTTCAGGTTCTCGGGTAATCCACAAAGGCGTAGACTTGGTTGGGCGTTCGCAGGATCTGGCTCGATATAAAGACTTGTCTTCGGTTGGAAGGTATCTTGAGAAAAATCTTACACAGACATCTCCTAGCCTCAGATGGAGCAACTCTCTTTTTTCTTTTTTTTTTTCAGTGACAAAAACACATAATATGAGATCCACACTCTTAATGTAATTTTAAGTATACAATACAGAATTCTTGACTACTGTGGACAATATTGTTCAGCAAATTTCTAGAACATATTAATTTGCATAATTGAAACTTTATAGCTCTTGATTAGTAATTCCTCATTTTCACCTCCTCCCATATCTGGCAATCACTATCCCATTTTCTCTATGAGTTTGACTATTTTAGATACATCATGTAAGTGAAATAATCCAGTATTTGTTGTTCTGTGACCAGCATATTTCATTTAGCATAATGACCTCATGGTTTATCAATACTCTAACACAGCACAATAGTACTTTTCTTTAAGACTGAGTATTATTTCACTGTATGCATATGACACAATTTATTTATCCATTTATCCATCAGTGGACATTTAGTTTGTTTCCACATCTTGGCTAATTTTTATAGTGCTGCAGTGAATATGGAAGTGCCAATATCTTCAAGATCCTAATTTCAATTCTTTTGGATACTCAGAAGTTCAGGTGATGGATTTATAATAATTCTGCTTTTAATTTTTGGAGGAACCAGTGCTGTTTTGTATAGTTTCTATACAATTTTACAGTTCCACCAATAGAGTATGAAGGTTCCTTTTCTCTGCATTCTTGCCAACACCTATCATTTTATCTTTTGTTGTTTTCATGACAATTCTAACAAGGGTGAGATGATATCTCATTGGAGTTTTGACTTGTGTTTTCTTGAAGATTTGAAGATTAAGTGCATTGAGTCTCTTATCATATACCTGTTGTCCATTTGTATATCATCTTCATAAAAATGTCTATTCAAGTCCTTAGCTCATTTTGTAATCATCTTATTATTGTTACTATAGTAAAAAATTATTAGGTTGTGGGATTTTCTAGTATATATTTTGAAAATTATGGCAGAGGAGCAGGTGGATGTGGAGTACATCTCTCTCCATGGATACATCAGGAATACACCTTCAGACACAGAAGTGCATGCAGAACAACAGCTGAGAGTGGACAAGAGGACCTGACCAGTGGAAAAGAATATATAGAACCATACAAAACTTATTGTTGATTTCATTGGCACTAAGAAATCCAGTGTCCCCAAGTCCAAGGTCATGAGCAGTGGCTGCACTTCGCTGGAGTGGCCATGAGGAGATATCCCATGTCCAAGGTCAGGAGAGGCAGCTGAGGTTTGCTGGAGTGGCTGTCAGGAGATGCCACATGTCCAACGTCAGGAGCTGCAGCTGTGTTTGTCTGGAGTGATTGTGAGGAGATACTCCATGCCCAAGGGCAAAGAAGAAGCCCCAGCAGGAGGGTAGGAGGGGAAAATTTACATTGAGAATCAAACCCCATTCCTGCCAGTAATGCTCAGAGGGATCAAACAAACCTTGTGTTCACCAGGACCCAGGAACCCCACAGAGAGTGATACAGAACTGTGTTTTAACAACTTTTGTGGAGGTATGGGTCAGCAGTGGCCTTCCACAGGGACAGGGGCTCTGGGTGCAGCAGACTTGGGTATGACATACGCTCTCTTGGAGGAGGTCGCCATTAATCCCACCATAGAGCTGCCAGAACTTACACAGGACTTGGAAATAAACACTTGGAGGGCATGAAGAGAACCTGTGTGCAGCAGGACCCAGGAGAAATGAGCAGTGACCACACAAGAGACTGACCTGGACTTGACTGGGAGAGTCTAGGATCTCCAGTGGAGGTGTGGGTCGGTGGTGGCCTGTTGGGGGCAGTGAGTATAGCAGTACATGCATGGGATCTTTTGAAAGAGATCGCCATTATCTTCATTACCTCCACCATTGTTAGGCCCCAGGTAAATAGCACGGATCGGAGAAGGCAATGGCAAGCCACTCCAGCACTCTTGCTTAGAAAATCCCATGGGTGGAAGAGCCTGGTAGGCTGCAGTCCATGGGGTCACTAAGGGTCAGACACGACTGAGTGACTTCACTTTCACTTTTCACTTTCACACATTGGAGAAGGAAATGGCAACCCACTCCAGTGTTCTTGCCTGGAGAATCCCAGGGATGGGGGAGCCTGGTGGGTTTCCGTCTATGGGGTCACACAGAGTCGGACAAGACTGAAGTGGCATAGCAGCAGCAGCAGCAAATAGCACGGATGGGCTCGATAAAGGACAAAAATGGCATGGGCTTAACAGAAGCAGAGTATACTAAGAATAGGTGGCAAGAATACACAGAACTGTACAAAAAAGATCTTTATGACCAAGATAATCATGATGGTGTGATCACTCGCCTAGAGCCAGACATCTTGGAATGTGAAGTCAAGTGGGCCTTAGAAAGCATCACTACAAACAAAGCTAGTGAAGGTGGTGGAATTCCAGTTGAGATATTTCAAATCCTAAAGATGATGCTGTGAAAGTGCTGCACTCAATATGCCAGCAGATTTGGAAAACTCAGGAGTGGCCACAGGACTGGAAAGGTGAGTTTTCATTTCAATCCCAAAGAAAGGCAATGCCAAAGAATGCTCAAACTACCACACAATTGCACTCATTTCACATGCTAGTAAAGTCATGCTCAAAATTCTCCAAGCCAGGCTTCAGCAATATGTGAACCATGAACTTCCAGATGTTCAAGCTGGTTTTAGAAATGGCAGAGGCACCAGAGATAAAATTGCCAACATCCAGTGACTCATGGAAAAAGCAAGAGAGTTCCAGAAAAATACCTATTTCTGCTTAATTGACTATGCCAAAGCCTTTGACTGTGTGGATCACAATAAACTTGGAAAATTCTGAAAGAGATGGGAATACCAGACCACCTGACCTGCCTCTTGAGAAACCTATATGCGGGTCAGGAAGCAACAGTTAGAATTGGACATGGAACAAAAGACTGGTTTCAAATAGGAAAAGGAGTATGTCAAGGCTGTATAATGTCACCCTTCTTATATAACTTTTATGCAGAGTACATCATGAGGAACGCTGAGCTGGAAGAAGCACAAGCTGGAATCAAGATTGCCGGGAGAAATATCAATAACCTCAGATATGCAGATGACACTACCCTTATGGCAGAAAGTGAAGAGGAACTCAAAAGCCTCTTGATGAAAGTGAAAGAGGAGAGTGAAAAAGTTGGCTTGAATCTCAACATTCAGAAAACAAAGATCATGGCATCAGGTCCCATCACTTCATGGGAAATCGATGTGGAAACAGTGGCAACAGTGTCAGACTCTTTTTGGGGGGGGTCCAAAATCACTGCAGATGCTGATTGCAGCCATGAAATTAAAAGACGCTTACTCCTTGGAAGGAAAGTTATGACCAACCTAGATAACATATTAGAAAACAGAGACATTACTTTGCCAACCAAGGTCTGTTTAGTCAAGGCTATGGTTTTTCCAGTGGTCATGTATGGATGTGAGAGTTGGACTGTGAAGAAAGCTGAGTGCCGAATAATTGATGCTTTTGTGCTGTGGTATTGGAGAAGACTCTTGAGAGTCCCTTAGAGTGCAAGGAGATCCAACCAGTCCATCCTAAAGGAGATCAGTCCTGGGTGTTCGTTTGTAGGACTGATGTTGAAGCTGAAACTTCACCACCTGATGCTAAGAGCTGACTCATTTAAAAAGACCCTCATGCTTGGAAAGATTGAGTGCGGGAGGAGAAGGGGGTGACAGAGGATGAGATGGTTGGATGGCATCATCGACTCATTGGACATGGGTTTGGGTGGACTCCAGGAGTTGGTAATGGACAGGGAGGCCTGGAGTTCTGTGGTTCATGGGGTTGCAAAGAGTCAGACATGACTGAGCTACTGAACTGAACTGAACTGATATCACTATGTCTTCCTTTATTTACGTGCATGAAATAGAGCCATTATTGTTATTCAGATGGGGAAAAATAAAATAGTCAGCATCTTGCCTGGTACATCTTCCCTACTGTTGTTTCTTCATTCACCTTGCACTCAGCATTCCACCTCAGGGAATCTATAGTGTAGTTTTCATTGTGATATCACCTTTATAAAAAAAAATTGATTAGCAAGGAGAATACTTGGTTTTGAAAACTAAAATTTCCTAGAAGTTTGAAATTAGTGAAGAATAAATGAAAAACAAAGCCAAAAGTTCAGAAAGACCACCAGACTAGCAGGTTTTGATTGATGCTTCAGTTTCTCTTTTTCTCATTTACCCATTCAAGATAGACATTCACTGTTGGTTTTTTTCTCTGGGTTTGCCTGTCCTTTTTATGGTGTTTTACCTGTGTGTTACTTCTTGCTTTCAGTGAGAGTTTGTGTAAATTGTCTCTCAGTGTGTCTCTTTTATTTTTAGGTATGGGTTTCTCAATATTCTGCTTATTCTTCAACCTCTTTAACTCCTTTGTGAAACCTCCTATTATTGTGGAATGTTCTTTCTACTCTTGGATAATAGCATCAATGTTCTTTCCCCATTCTTTATTCAGCCATTCCAATTCAGACAGACATTCTAAATTTCATTATTTTTGTAAAGTGTTTAAACTTTAAAGTGGAAGATAAAATGTATCTACCCTGCTCCATGGACTCAATTATATTCTTTTGACATTAATTACATTTTACATGTCCACAATACTGTGTTCAGAGTGTGCTTCTTGTTTTCTTTCATAGAGGATAATTATAAAATAATGAAATTTAAATGATGCATAGTCAAATAAATATACAATGTGTGGAAAAAACAAAACCAGGAGAGTCATTTGTCTTTCTATTGACTACCTCCTGTGGATAGAGATGGATTTTGTTCTGGTTTTTTAAGTATTCTTATTTCCAGTTTATATTCTCAGTGATAATGATGGTACTGGCATATTTGTCACTAATTACAAAATAAATTACATTAAACAAAGATTTACTGTGTGCTTTATAAGGGAGGGAAAATAATAAAGAGAAAATATTTTGCTTAGATAGGAGGTATTTGCTTCATTCTTAATTTGACTAGGTCAAATCTCAGCATGGGGGTATCACAAAAACAAGCAGTTGAGGATTTTATATATTAGAAGATTCAGCATTAGAGAAACATGTATATTCTCCCAAAATAATCTATATATTTGATTTAATCTTTAGTCAAGATTATTCTTCCCTCGTGGCTCAGTATTAAAATATCTACCTGCCAATGCATGAGATGTGGGTTTGATCCCTGCGTTCGGAAGGTCCCCTGGAGAAGGAAATGGCAACCAACTTCAGTATCCTTACCTGGGAAATTCCATAGACAGAGGAGCTGGCAGGCTACTGTCCAAGGGGTTGAAAAAGAGTTCAACACAACCTAGCAACTAAAACAACAAATTTTACGTAGGCACTAGAGGTTTAAAGAATAGCCATGAAAATCTTAGAGAAGAAAAAGATAAAACTATACCGCTTTTAGAAATAAGAGACTAATGAACTTTATTTGGGCTCATGAACTTTTAAATGGAAATACACACAAACACACACACAGCACACCCAAAGGTCTATTTCTCTATGTGCATAAATAGCATGAGAAAATTGTTTCAATCCTTCCCAAAACATTTGTGAGACTTTTTTCTTACTTGACCAACATATTCAATTAAAAAAATAAGTCTTTTAATGATGTGCAAACCAACAAACATTTTTGGTGGATAAATGGATATTATGCCAAATTTTAGCTCTCAGTAAATTCACAGGCTAGTGGAAGATGATATAAAATAGATCAGTAGACCTAATAATTGGTGATGGATAGGGAGGCCTGGCGTGCTGTGATTCATGGGGTCGCGGAGAGTCAGACATGACTGAGCGACTGAACTGAACTGAGACCTAATACAAGGAAGAATAAAATGCCAGTTGTCACAGAGGTTCAGTTAATGTAAACTGGAAAAAAAAAAAAAAAACCTTTACAAGATGTCTACTTGGATACATAGATGTCAGATCAGGATACATAAGATTTGAAAATGCTTATATCAGGTAGTTAGTTGTATTCATAAATCCACAAAATTTGTCACAATGCAAGGTTGTGACAATAACTACCTTTTTACTGAATTAAAGTGTGGCCATAACATTAGGTTTTATATATGTCATAATCAACTTTGATTAAGACTCATTTAGGGTCCTTAATTTTACAAGGTTATTTTTATCTTGGAAACTAAAATTTGTATATTTCTATTTTATTATTGACAAAGTTATATATGCAAATACTAAGGACTTAGGGCTTTCCTGGTGACCCAGTGGTAAAGAATCTGCCTGCAGTGCAGGAGACACAGGAGATGTGGGTTCGATCCCTGAGTCAGGAAGATCCCTGGAGAAGAAAATGGCAAACCACTCTAGTATTCTTGCCAACCAGTCCATTCTAGAGGAGAGCAATCCTGGGTGTTCATTGAAAGGACTGATACTGAAACTGAAACTGCAATACTTTGGCCACCTCATGTGATGAGTTGACTCACTGGAAAAGACTCTGATGCTGGGAGGGATTGGGGGCGGCAGGAGACGGGGACGACAGAGAATGAGATGTCTGGATGGCATCACCCACTCGATGGACATGAGTTTGAGTGAACTCCGGGAGTTGGTGATGGACAGGGAGGCCTGGCGTACTGTGATTCATGGGGTCGCAAAGAGTCGGACACGACTGAGCGACTGAACTGAACTGAACTGAACTGAATAAACATCTTTACATTTCAGTTAACTTATGAACTTTTACTGTTCAGTTCAGTCGCTCAGTCGTGTCCGACTCTTTGCGACCCCTTGAATCACGGCACGCCAGGCCTCCCTGTCCATCGGTGATCAGCTTTCTTCACAGTCCAACTCTCACATCCATACATGACCACAGGAAAAACCATAGCCTTGACTAGACGGACCTTGGTTGGCAAAGTAATGTCTCTGCTTTTTAATATGCTATCTAGGTTGGTCATAACTTTCCTTCCAAGGTGTAAGCGTCTTTTAATTTCATGGCTACAATCAGCATCTGCAGTGATTTTGGAGCCCCCAAAAATAAAGTCTGACACTGCTTCCACTGTTTCCCCATCTACTTCCCATGAAGTGATGGGACCAGATGCCATGATCTTCGTTTTTTGAATGTTGAGCTTCAAGCCAACCTTTTCACACTCCTCTTTCACTTTCATCAGGAGGCTTTTGAGTTCCTCTTCACTTTCTGCCATAAGGGTAGTGTCATCTGCATATCTGAGGTTATTGATATTTCTCCCGGCAATGGAAATAATTTAACTTTTACTGTTAATGCTAATATATATTCTATTATCTGGAAGTATTTTCTCCTATTTTTTAAAGTTTATTTTTAGAAACATTGTCAATTAAAATCTTAAAAGATTTTGTACATGCTGAAAAATGCTGAAAAATTCTGCTTTAGCCTCCAGAAAATTATATTTGAAAAGGTATTTTTCTACAGCATTTAATTTAAAGGCAAACTGTATATATAATTAAATCAAATATTTTTTTTTAACAAATGAAACTGATTTTAAGAAGCCTCATAGAGCACACTGTTTTTAGGAATTAGTTCAGTGACACTTTTCCACTTGAGTTTAGGAGTTTGAAATGAAGTGGCAGTATAAGCTTATGTTCCATCAGTACTTTTAATGATTTTAGAATTCTAATTCTAAAATTGAATTAAGCCTGAATAATAGATGAAAATAATTTCTTAAAAACATAATTTTATGTATTTGAATTAGCTTTATTCTTTGAATTGTTTGCTAGAATAACATTATTATATATCTTTTAAAATAAAATTAATATTTTTAACAAATTCTCAGTGTTAAAAAATTTAGATGTCAGTTGGTTTGTCCTAAAACAGTTTAGGACAATTAATCAAGTTAATTAATTGAAAGTTATTTTTGGATATAGAAATTGATATCAAGGTAATATATTTCAAATATATAAAAATGTAAAAGACATCCCCTTCAATTAGCTATAAGAGCTTATTTAATGGAAGACTTTTGTTTGTGCTTTTCTTTCTTTATTTTTTTTTCCTATGGGTTTGGAAACACTCAGAAGTGGCATACGAGAATACAGAGTAACAAGACACTTGGCATTATTTCTAGAATGTTCAAAATTAAATATATTTCAGTAAAATGGAAATTGTCCTTTTTTGGTAAACTGGTAAGTATCTAAAGTGTTATTTTTAAAATTCTATTTCCTTAAAATATATTAAAGTAAAAAAAAAATTCCTATTTCCTATGTAACTAAATTTATAATCTTTTTCATTCTCTCCAAGACATCTTGTATAGATGGTAGCTAAATGTATTTGAAATAAAATTGTAAGTTCCCTAAATTTAGTGGATTGTTCACATTCTAGCAATTTAAAAGTTATATTTAAAAATGTATGTTCCAAGATTCCTATCAGTTTCCTGGTTAAGAATAAAAATCCAGAAAATGCAGTATTTGAGAAAAAAATTTTGTTTGAGAGGAAAGCTAGATAAACTGCAATGGGCAGCATACAGACAGGGGCAGGAAGTAAAGAAAGATTTCACATTCATTATGTCAAAATTGTTCACCTATTTTTACTTGTCTAATAATTGTTATGCAAATTTTGGAGTTTCTGTCCTCTTATCTGCAAAATAAGAAGTCAGATTTATATGGTCTACAAGGTTCCTATTATGTTTTGATTCTCTCATACACAAAATTATCCATTCAGTATTGTTTTCTTGACTGTAGTAGTCACTGCCCTTTTAGATATAGCAGTATATAATTTACTGTGTAACTTATGTAACTTACTGTTATATATTGTATATAATTTGTTACTGTGTAACAAACTTAATGACTTGAAACAAGATAATTGAGTGCTTCAGCTCTGCAGGTCAGTAGTCTGGGTCCAGCATTACTGGGTTTTATGCTGGGACTCACATGATGCTGTGATCCAGATGATTGTTGACCATACTGTGGTTCTCATCTAGAGTTTGAGATTCTCTTCCAAGTTCATTCAAGTTGTTGGCAAAACTGTTTCTTATAGCCCTAGGAATGAGGTCCCTGTTTTGTGACTGGGAAGTAAAGGTCATTTTCCACTCCCAGAGGCAATCTGCATTCCTAGACATGTGGCCCCCTCCGTCTTAAAAGCTAGTAATAGAAAAACTCTCTCATTGAATTTATCTCATGTTTAGAATCTGACTTTGAAACTTTCACCAGAGTTTGACCCTTATAAGGGCTAAACTGATTAAGAGTAGTTTACAAAGGATTATTTTCATTTTAAGGTCAACTGGTTTAAGATCTTCATTACATCTACAAAATACCATTATAGCAGCACCTAGATTATTATTTAATTGAATAACTGACAAAAGGTTTATATTCCCCAGGGGGATGGGAATCTTGGGACAGATCTTAAAATGTTAGTTGCTCAGTTAAGTTCAACTCTTTGGGATCTCACAGACTATAGCCCTCCAGGCACCTCCATCTATGGGATTTTCCAGCAAGGATACTGGAGTGGCTTGCCAGTCCCTTCTCCAGGGTATCTTTCTGACCCAGGGATTGAACCAGGGTATCCTGCATTGCAGGCAGATTCTTTACCATATGAGCCATCAGGGACACATTTTAGAATTTTGCTTATCACAAAAACTGATGTGTCAGCCACAGTCTCTTCTTTCATAATGTATGCAATCAAGTTTGGGGAAAATACAATGCCTAAATAATGAGTTATATTTAATAAATGTTTAATAGAAGAAGTAGGTTGCTTTGAGTGCAATTACTCATGATCATCTTAACTGAACAGTGCAACCAAGCTAGCCACTTGCGCCAAGAGCATTTGCTGTTTTTCAGTCACTAAGTCATGTCAGACCCTTTGCAGCCCCATTGGATTGCAGCACACCAGACTCCTCTGTCCTCCATTATCTTCCAAGCAAGAGCATAGTCTTTAAATTTCAACTGAGGGCATGGATTTTTCTAAATCTTTATTTGGTCAACATTTCTCCCACAAATTTAACATGATATTTGAATGTTGCACTTGCAATTCTCCATTTATTTCTTCAAATGTACCCCCTTCTTTTTGCCTGGTGCCTTGCTCAGCCTTCTCACCTTACGCAGGGGTGAAAATTTACATACTGTTTTACCCTCTGTCTTCTGGTTGGATCTGTCCAGTGGTTGATACAAGCAAGAGAACAGAGGTGAGAGGACAGTGATATTGGGGTACTTGTTCTTCATCTCTGCTAGTCTGTAATGTGACTCAGTTCTTGTCCAGAAGACTCCTCCTGTAACTATTTGTGTGCCTCTTTTTACTTCAGTCTAGACAAAGTAATGATTTTCTGCTATTTCTGACCTTGAAGTCCTTTATAGTATCTCGTGTATTTTCCTTATTACCCAAATATTGTAAATATGCTCCTCCTCAATTACTCTGTTAAAAGTGTAGAATCTATTAGCTGATACTGTAATTGCTATAAATGCTTTATTACTAGTTTAGTATTTTTTGCCTACATACCCCCTGGTTTGTTTAGAGTATGCTATGTGAATATGAGACTAAAAAATACAATTATAGCCAATGAGACATAATCAGATGGGCTTTTCTGGAAAAGCAGCTTACTTTTTTTTTTTCCTATTACAGATGACAATCATGACTTATTCTCCCTTCCTGTGTCTTCTTACTTGGTTGGGAGGAGGAGACATGTAACCATAAAATCATAAGCATATGATAAAAGATAGCCCCTATGGATGAGTGTGAAAAATGGATATCTGAATTCCTAGTGATAAATTTAAGCCACCATACTTGCTCTGAGTTTCACAATATAAATAAATCCTACTGTCAATTTTTGTTTGTTTCCAGCTGTCTTAAGAATGTATTCCTGACTAATGTTTCTACTCATCTTATTCCTTTCATGCCTCTTTCCATATAACAATGTCATCAGCAGATTAAATGATGAAGTATGTATTTCTGGACTATCTACTTTACTATTTCTCCAGATCATAATCAGAATACAGGCAGATAACTAGGTCTATCATTCTCAAGAGGTTCAAACATGCAGTATCAAGTGGACCCTTTAGCACACACATTCTGTAATTTCTTATTTTTAATAGAACTCATCAAGACTCCTCTCCAGATGTTCTCATAATACTTTGCAAGAGTTTCATGTTCCTCAACCTCTAGCTAAATATTTTTTTTTAATTATTTTCTATTTAGTTTCTCTTATTTTCTATTTATTGTCACATCATAACCAGGTGATAGGGTGGCAAGTTCAGTGTGTTTTTACAAGATGTATGTAGAATTCAGAATTAATAGGAGCTTTAATACTATTTTATTAAACTACCACCTTTGATTTTGGCTCACCTCAAATGTCCTACTTCAGGTGGGAAGAAACCAAACTACTACATGTCCCTGTTTTGATCTCTCCTCCATATCAACTTGATGATCTATACATTTTCTCCTTAATTTGCTTTATAAACTCATTACATTCCTATCAAATACTCCATGGATTTTTCTTGTTACATGATTAATGCACTCTCTGATTCTCCTCTAATAAGTACTGGTCATGTTACATTTTATCTGTTACACATTAATAGTTGATCTCTTTAGTGGCATTCAGAAAACTAGATGAACAGAAACCAGCTCAAAAATATATTTTCCAGTAAACCTTTCATTACTTAACTCACAATTGAGGCTGTAGGAGCAATCAAAGATTTTGATCAGACATCTGCCTTAATATAGGTCATTACTGCCATGCAGGCTTGGAGTAATGAAGCCTGAGATAGTTTTTCAGCTTATATGGGAAAAAATGGATTTGAGAGAGAGCAACAAGGAATTACAAGCAAGATGACAGTGGGGTTTCTTTACTAACATATGGGTGGGGAGGAATCTCATGATACATGACACCTGATAATTGGTGATATTTGGTAGAGAACGACAGGTTTGACAAGGCAAAGATACTCTGAAATTAGAAGGCTAGATCATAGGACAGCACAGGATATTCTTTAACATAATATTCATATGGTTCATATTTCTGAGGCTGAGCTTTGCTCCAGACCATTAGCTTTTGAATGTGAGTTACTGAGATGAGACAGCAGCAAGATAAAATAGCAAACAAAAAAATTAATGTGAAAAATTGAAAGGGTCAGCTTGGTAAACTTGGTTACATTTTACTAATTGAAGAAAAGTAAAATCTGTTTCTGAAATGATAAGGAAATGCTCAGTAATATTTTTATATATTGTTCATTTTCTGTCTCATTTTTATTATGTGAGCAATTAAAACTGAAATTGCATTACCAGTATTATTGCCATTACAGTGATATTTCACAGATACTATTTGTGCTCTAGGATTGAGACATTAGAGTGATAAAAGGAAACAATAGCATTTTATATTTTTGTGTAATGAAGACTTTCCATGCTTCTCTTCAAAGTTTGAGATTATTCTCATTAACAAAATTAAATAAAATTATAACCTAAGGAATTCAGTCACTGCTCTTATGCTTTGTCTGGTTTATTTGTACTTCATGAAGGGTTTATATGAATGCAATTGCACAACTTGAATTGACTTCTTCTTCTCTTCAAATGCAAGATAGCTTCATTTGTCATATTTTTGTCATTTTCAGAAAAGTATGACACTAACATCAAAACTGTCCCCACTTGAGGCTTCTATTTCATGATTGGAAACATGCATTTATATCTTTATTTCATAGAAATATGGACAAAACAGACAGAGAGGTAAATTGAAAGCGACATTCGGGTAGTTCAAGGGGAGTCAGACAAGATTTAGTGATGAAATTAAAATGTGTTTCCTGAGACAGAAAGCATAATCTCAAACCTACATGAGTTTTGGAGCTGAAACTGAGCTGCTTAATCCACTACACTATCCTCCCTAGTGGAACATAAGCAGTGAGGTAAATACAACACAGAGCTGTGGGCAAAAACTAAGGTTCAGTTCAGTTCAGTCGCTCAGTTGTGTCCGACTCTTTGCGACCCTAGTACATTTTGTGTCTTTGTATGTGTGTGTATGTGTGTGTGTGTGTGTGTGAATGTCTATATATATTGTGGTATCCTAAAACATGCCCGAGATGAGCAAGATACATGTTCAGGTAGCTAAGGAATTTGATCCTATTTCAACCCAAAATAAATGTGATCTTAAGGTCTAGGACCTTTATTTGTGTTTATGGCAATCACTTCATTGACTTACACAGAATAATAGTAAATGTTTGCTGAATGGTTAATGGTTTTTCTGCTTTTTTATATGGTCAAATTATTTACAAGAAGATAAATATCTAGCATACTAAAAATGACACAGGAATGATGTCATGTCATGTAAACAGATTACACATTTGTTTGCCAATAAATATCTTACCATATTTGATTATATTTAAGAGTTTTATACATCAAAATGAAGAAACATTATTCATTTCATACACAAAAGTTAGTTTATAGGCAATTTTACTCTAAAAGATAAGGATTAAAGACTTGCATTTCAAAATTGCAGATTTTATTGTAAAGCTACATGGTCAGTTATTTTCAAGAAAAATTATTTCACTCCTGAGAAACTGGATTTTTTTCATTGGTAAGTTTTTCACTACTTATGGATTAAAGATGGTCATTCTAGCAGCTCCATTTTAAAAAGCTTTCTCTCTACTTCCCAGTTCATTCTAGACCCATACCCCTTTGTTAATAATAATACATAGTGTGGTTAAAATATAATTCTGCTTTAAATGTTAACCTCAAATAGATACTTTTAGATATTTTCCCGTTTCTTTCCCTTTGTAATTAATTTGTAAATAATTAATAAGTTTAGCATCCTTTATATATATGTAAAGATTTCAACTATGGTATTATCTTCAATAAATTAATTCAACCTGGAATCAATACATAGAGAAAACAGACTATGAGAAGGAAATTTAGCTGTATTAAATCACTTTATATTCAACGTGCTCACTTAGGCAAGAATATCTTTTAATTTAAGGGCCTTTGTATTACAAAATTCACAAACAGAGCATTTATTTGAATGTGTTATTTTTGTTTCTTCTAAAATTCTAGAAATGGCATGGCTGTAAGAACTACTTTATGACTGGAGTATGACACTGTTAATTCGATCATGGTACCATCATTTAAATTAAATGCGTTTTATCACTTACTTCAGAATAACTACTGTGATGTCTGACTTACACTACTTTTTCTCAGTAAATCACTTCAAAGACATCAGTTCTATCTATTAAATGGTCACATCTAAATAGTTATGTCTAAGAGTATAATATCCTTCATCTGTCCTCAGAGTCTCACAACCATTAATTTTAAGATTGGTTGCTAGCATACCAGTCATGCCCATTATTTTTCACATCTACTTTTCATTCTTGGAACACCCTAGCTCATAGCCATTAAGGTCAAAATTCCTTTTCTACAGTACAGTACAAAGTAGTTATTTAAATCAAATAACACTTCTGTCATTTGAAAAACCAGAATTGAAATTGTTAAAAATAAACATTTGGATTCAAAATCACTTTAAGAAAATTAAATATTTTATATTCTCCCTTCTCCCCCTGGCCTCTCTCTTTCCCTCTCGCCCCTCTTGACATTTTTTCTAATCATTTTATATATGATAATAGTAGCATGTGAAATCATGTTATGGAATAAATTTCATGCACTAAGCAATGAATCTGAATGAAGAAGGTAACTGGAAATTTATGAAGAAGGCATCTTTATATGATAATTCATCAAGTGTTATAAAGACCATAATCAATGTATTATGACAGAAGGGTCAGCCTTTTAATATACTATATTAATCATACAGGAAATATTACTTTGACAAATATGCTAATATGAAGTGATTTTAAGTAAAAATATTTTTCTGAGGGGGATGGAACTTCAATCTTCTCTGTTTCAATCTATCTTAATTATGATGCAAGAGTTTAACAGCTCTTGCTTTTGCCAGTATATGACTCTTGGAAAGTTATGTGTCATAGTTCTTACTTTACATATGTAATACACATATGAAAGACATGGTTTGTTTCACCATTAAATATTTGTTTAGAAGAGCAATCAAACTAATGAAATGACATTGCTTACAGAAAATAGCCTTGTAAAGAAGTAACCAAATACAAAAGTTTATTACTAAGTGAGAAAAGGTTAGTAGATGTAAGCAGTATACTTTGGGACAACTAGACGTACCACTTTTGGACTTCCATATTATTAATATTTCCCATCAGTTAGGTTTTTACCTCTATATACTCTTCTCTTTTGCATTTATCATTTTTAAATTTCTACAGGAAAATATCTTTACATCATTTTGTATACATATTACCTGAATCTATAAGTCTTCAAATGCAGTGGGAGAAATAAAAATGAAACCAGCAGTAATAAGAAATCAACTTAAGCATACTAACAATTATTTCAAATGGTATATGGCATGAGAATCCACAAAATATACAGAAGATACTGACAAAGACCACATTAGTAATACAGAAGGACAGGATTGAGAAAATCACATAGAGTAAAATAGAAAGTTTTATTTTCAGAAGAAAGTTTGTTTTCTAGAACAAAACTTTGAAAATATGTTCTTCATCTATATCCTAAATGTTACATTCACCTCAAACTTCTTATTATTTTGTGTCTTCAAAATTTATATATGTATTTCCCCAATTTTAATTACTTAATTCTAGAAAGAAATAAGTAAGATAGATATTTTCTTTAAAAGTATGCAAGTAATTTACTTCAAAGTCTGTTTCTAGTATCAGTTCAGTTCAGTCGCTCAGTCGTGTCTGACGCTTTGCGACCCCATGAATCACAGCACGCCAGGCCTCCCTGTCCCTCACCAACTCCCGGAGTTCACTCAAACTCATGTCCATCGAGCTGGTGATGCCATCCAGCCATCTCATTCTCTGTCGTCCCCGTCTCCTCCTGCCCCCAATCCCTCCCAGTATCAGAGTCTTTTCCAGTGAGTCAACTCGTCGCATGAGGTGGCCAAAGTATTGGAGTTTCAGCTTTAGCATCAGTCCTTCCAATGAACACCCAGGATTGCTCTCCTCTAGAATGGACTGGTTGGATCTCCTTGCAGTTGGTTGAATATGATTATCAAAATGCAGAGACAATGATTCATATATATTTGTCATGTACCATACTAAGGAGTTAGGAGGCAGATCTGAAACTATGGAGAGGAAAAATTCACCTTTGTCTTGATACTATTTCCTTTTCTCAAAAGTGAGATTTCTTACATTGTCTCTTTTGCTAGGCCTGTTATCTAAGTTCGTGGTAATCTTCTACTCAGCCTCTTTCTTTGAGCTCCTGAACCATTTATTGTCCATGAAATTACAGTTTATTTTCTATTCCTCTTTTATGGAAGTTTTGCTTTTAAACCAATACACATTTTAAAAAAACTGAAAAAAGATACAAAATACAATGTTATTTTTTATTCATTAGGAAGAAATATTTCCCCAGTTTCTGTGTGGAACTTCATGTTGTGATAAACTGTAATGTAGATTCCTATATAATGTAAATCCTGTGATTGTTTTTAACCATAGTACTAATATTATTGATGTTCAAACCCACTACAGTTTCATTAAGAACTGATTCTTTTTTTTTTTCTTGTCAAAATCAATTTGATATCTGAAAACAATATATTTGTAAGTTACTATGCATTTAGTGACTAGTCCCAGGGACGGGGGAGCCTGGTGGGCTTCCGTCTATGGGGTCACACAGACTCGGACACGACTGAAGTGACTTAGCAGCAGCAGCAGCAGTAATTTCTGAAACTGGGTTTATAAAAAGGCATAGGTTTAAAAATCCCCACATTTAAAACTTTGTATTTGAGTTCAATTTTTTAAATCAAGTATACATTTATAATAATTATATTGCTAAACAGGTAAATAGCAAAATACTTTGCCTTCCCTCTTTAACTCTTTAAATTTGTTCATATAAAAATATAATTGCTCTAAACTGGCAATAGTACTTCTGCATATCATATAACAGAGTAAAAAGGACAAGAGTTTTGGAAACAAATTACTTCACAGATAATGAGATACTAAAACTTGTTTATTCTTACCAGGCATGTAGAGTAATTTTACCATGGCTAGAATATGAATGAAACACATATTAAACAAAAAGAAGTAAAAATTTATCATTTTACTCATATAATTTAAATATTTTTCTTTTGCAATTCAGTGATTTATATAACATTTAAAAGCTATTCCATGAAGCTGATTTTAATGCTATGACCACTGATTAAAAATTCCTGAGAAAACACTAGGAACAATCTCATTTAATGACTAGGAACAATCTCATTTAATGGTATTTTAATATATAATATGTTAGACCTGTTTTATAACTACAAAGAATAGAGTATATACAGAGCCTTAACTGTGTCCTTACACATTACTTAACAACTTCAAATATCAATATGTAGTGACTATACAGAGAAATCAGATGACACTTTATGATCAATATAACCAATAATGGACAAACAGGTATACGTGTCTGAAAATGTGGTACTCTGAGAAGGAATAATCAATTTTACTATATTGTAGCCAAAAATGCATAACCTCTACCATATAATAAGGTAGAAAGAAAACAACCAACTTCAAACTGAAACAACTGGTATGGCAAATGCTAAGAAAACTACTGAAACACTGTGTTCTCTTCCAGATGAAGGGAAACTAAACAGCAAGTAGTAACAAGTTTTGTTGCTGTTTTTTTTTTTTTTTTTCACTTGACTGAATCTTTTATATGAAAAGCAAACAAATGAAATCCTTTATAGAATATTATTGTGAAATATGAAGAATTTCAATATATACTGTAGGTTAAAGTGTTACCTAAATGTTAAATTTTCTAAGCATGAGAAATATGAAAACTGAAAGTGTTAGTCACTCAGTCCTGTACAACTCTTTGTGACCACATGGACTGTAGTCCACAAGGCTCCCCTGTCCATGGAATTCTCCGGGCAAGAATACTAGAGTGGGTAGTCATTCCTTTCTCCAGGGGATCTTCCTGACCCAGGGATCAAACCAGGGTCTCCCATATTGCAAGCAGATTCTTTACAGTCTGAGCCACCTAGCACTTAAATGAATGCTTTGTTATAAGGAAATATGCTAAATAAAGGACTTAGTAGTAAGGAAAAAATGTTGTAACTTTTTGAAGCTGGGCAAAGTGTATATGGGATTATATGTTTTAACTTTTCTGAAAGTTGAAAATCATTTCAAAATAAAAGTTTAAAAGATATAAATATATCCAAATGAAATGTATGTGAGGAATCCAAAAATTTGTAGCAACTGAGTTATAGGCATTTCAGTTTAGATTATTTATTTTCTCTTTAAAAGTATGTGCATTTCCTGAATTTTAAAGAGAGATATGGCAGATTGATTTACATGAGATTTAGGCAGAACCTATCTGGTTCGATAAGTTATGCCTTGAATCTTTCATATATCAATAAGGTTATCATAAAATTAAAAGGTGAAACAAAAATGAAGCATACTATAATACAGAATAAATGTCCCTAAAACAGGGGAAAAAGTAAAAACAGATCCCTTAGTGATTCAGATATAGTTGTTATTAACCATAGACTTTAAAAAGAGTTATGATTATTAATTTATTAAGACAATTATTTAGAAAACAGAAAATGAACTAAATACTGAAGAATTATAAAATTTAAGCAAATTATGAGTTTAAAAATATATGAAACTAAGAAATCATTGATTGTGTTTAGATAGAATACTGAAGGACTGCAAAATAGGAAATTATGAGGGAAAACTGAAGGGATAAACATTAAAAAAAGAAAGGAAAAATGCAGATGTAAGCATAAGAGAGCTATGGAATGCAGACAAAAGATCTAACTCTAAATAGACCAGTATGCATCTCTCTCTTTTGCTGTCTTGCATACAGGGTTATGGTTACCATCTTTCTAAATTCCATATATATGCATTAGTATACTGTATTGGTGTTTTTCTTTCTGACTTTCTTCACTCTGTATTATAGGCTCCAGTTTCATCCACCTCATTAGAACTGATTCAGATGTATTCTTTTTAATAGCTGAGTAATATTCCATTGTGTATATGTACCACAGCTTACTTATCCATTTGTCTGCTGATGGACATCTAGGTTGCTTCCATGTCCTGGCTATTATAAACAGTTCTGTGATGAACACTGGGGTACACATGTCTCTTTCAATTCTAGTTCCCTTGATGTATAGAACAGTCTTTTGAACTCTGTGGGAGAGGGTGAGGGTGGGATGATATGGGAGAATGGCACTGAAACATCTAAATTATCACATGTGAAATGAATCACCAGTCCAGGTTCAATGCATGAGACAGGGTGCTCAGGGCTGGTGCACTGGGATGAGCCAGAGGGATGGGATGGGGAGGGAATTGGGAGGGGGTTCAGGATGGGGAACACATGTACACCCATGGCGGATTCATGTCAATGTATGGCAAAACCAATACAATATTGTAAAGTAAAAATAAATAAATAAATAAATATAACTGAGATTAAAAAAAAAAAAAGGCCAGTGTGAAAGGACAGTGAGACTGAGGCAGATGCAGTTATTCAGATAATATCTCATAATTTTCTGAAACTGAGGAAAGACTTTAACTCATAAAATCAACAGCTTCATAAAATCAAGAAGTTGTTTGTACTTTTCCCTGCTCCATAAGGGAAAAGTACAAACAGAACCACATTTGACTTACCACAGTCAAACTTCCTAAAACCAGAAGTAAAAATAAAATCCTTAAAGTAGCAAAAGAAAAAAAGATAATACTTTCATAAAATATTAAGTTCGTTCAGCAGAAGCTATAAATGTTGAGTCAAAGGAAAGATATTTTAAAGGCTGAAAGAAAAGCATAGTAACCTAGAAATATCAGAATTAAATATTTTTGAAGATGAAGGTGGATTGTATAACTTTTCTTATGAACAATGTTGAAACACTAAAAGTTTGAAATTCAAATTTCACTCTAAAGAAGCTAGAGAAATATAGAGCAATGAAACCAAAGAAAGGTAGAGGTAAAGAAAAAAGCAGAAAAATTTTTTAAGTTTAAACAAAAAATTTTAAAAATTGGTTCTTTGAAAAGATTACTAAAATGGTGAACATCTTTAAAGATGAATCAAGAAAAATAATAGATGAAAAATCAATTATTAAACTATAGTAGATTCTTAGCAAATGTGTTATTAGTACAACTTAGTTCAGTAGAAAAATTAAACAGAAATAGACAGTCTAGAAACAGACCTGTACATTAGTTTAAATAGTAAAAGTACGTCTGAGACATAGACACAGGAAACAGATTTATGGTTAACAAAGGGCAAAGGAAGGAATAGATAAATTAGGAGTTTATTAGATTTTTCTAAAACTGGAATATAAATACAACTTTTCCCCTTTGTTAATCATCTAACTTACTGGAAAGCTTGGTGGTAAAAGTCTGATTTGAGTGTACTGGCAGTTTGTTTTTCTATGGTGGGTAATTTGATGTGAAATCTTTACAAGATCTCATTTGATGAACTCTGGTGTCATCAAATCTGTGTTAAAAGTCCCACAGACAAAAATCATGCTATTTACCACTATATTTTCCCAAATATATATATATATATATATATATATTATTCTGGAGGAAATTTGCTGTTGTTCAGAGACTCAGTCATGTTTGACTATTTGCATGTTTGACTCCATGGACTCAGCACACCAGGCTTCCCAGTTCATCACCATCTCCTGGAGGTTGCTCAAACTCATGTCCATTGAGTCGGTGATGCCGTCGAACAATCTCATCCTCTGTCGTCCCCTTCTCCTCCTGCCTTCAGTCTTTCCCAGACCTTTCCCAGCATCAGGTGTTTTCTTTTATTTTTTTAATTGTATAATGTCATTTATTTATTGAATCATATTATGTGCAATAATATTACAATAGCATTAGGAAGGGTCATTTTTTCCAGTTTATTTTTTTTAATTTATTTTTATTTATTCATTTTAATTGGAGGCTAATTACTTTACATTATTGCATTGGTTTTGCCATACATTGACATGAATCTGCCCTGGGTGTACATATGTTCCCCATCTTAAACCCCCTCCCACTTTCCTCTGGTTCATCCCAGTACACCAGTCCCAAGCATCCTGTATTATGCATCGAACCTGGACTGATGATTCATTTCACATATGATAATACACATGTTTCAATGCCATTCTCCCAAATCGTCCCACCCTTGCCCTCTCCCACAGAGTCCAAAAGACTGTTCTATACATCTGTGTATCTTTCTCTGTCTAGTATACAGGGTTATCATTATCATTTTTCTAAATTCCATAAATATGCGTTAGTATGCTGTTTTGGTGTTTTTCTTTCTGGCTGACTTCACTCTGTATAATAGGCTCAAGTTTCATCCACCTCATTAGAACTGATTCAAATGTTTTCTTTTTAACTGTGAGTAATACTCCATTGTGTATATGTACCACAGTTTTGTTATTCATTCATCTGCAGATGGACATCTAGGTTGATTCCATGTCCTGGCTATTATAAACAGTGCTGCGATGAACATTGGAGTACATGTGTCTCTTTCAATTCTGGTTTCCTCGGTGTGTATGCCCAGGAGTGTGATTGCTGGGTCATATGGCAGTTCTCCAAAAAACCTCGAATAGCCAAAGCAATCTTGAAGAAGAATGGAACTGGGGGAATCAACCTGCCAGACTTCAGGCTCTACTACAAAGCCACAGTCATCAAGACAGTATGGTACTGGCATAAAGACAGAAATATAGATCAATGGAAAAAAATAGAAAGCCCAGAGATAAATCCATGCACCTATGGACACCTTATCTTTGACAAAGGAGTCAAGAATATTCAATGGAGAAAAGACAAGCTCTTTAACAAGTGGTACTGGGAAAACTGGTCAATCATTTGTAAAAGAATGAAACTAGAACACTCCCTAACCCCATACACAAAAATAAACACAAAACGGATTAAAGATCTAAATGTAAGACCAGAAACTATAAAACCCCTAGAGGAGAACATAGGCAAAATACTCTCTGACATAAATCACAGCAAGATGCTCCATGACCCACCTCCCAGAATATTGGAAATAAAAGCAAAAATAAACAAATGGGACCTAATTAAAATTCAAAGCTTCTGCACAGCAAAGGAAACTATAAGCAAGGTGAAAAGACAGCCTTCAGAATGGGAGAAAATAATAGCAAATGAGGCAACTAACAAAGAATTAATCTCAAAAATATAAAAGAAACACCTGCAGCTAAATTCCAGAAAAATAAACGACCCAATCAAAAAATGGGCCAAAGAACTAAACAGACATTTCACCAAAGAAGACTTACAGATGACTAACAAACACATGAAAAGATGCTCAACATCACTCATAATCAGAGAAACACAAATCAAAACCACAATGAGGTACCATTTCACACCAGTCAGAATGGCTGCTATCCAAAAGTCTACAAGCAATAAATGCTGAAGAGGGTGTGGAGAGAAGGGAATCCTCTTACACTGTTGGTGGGAATGCAAACTAGTACAACCACTATGGAGAACAGTTTATTTCTTTTTGCTATTACTTTTGCCATTATCAGAATAGTTAACTCTCCTTTTTAAATTGAGGTATAATTGACATACATTATAACATTAGATACAGGTGTACAACATAATAATTTATTTATTTTATTATTATTTTTTAATGAATCAGTTCCTTGCATTAGGTCACCAAATTATTGGAGCTTCAGCATCAGTCCTTTCAAAGAATATTCAGTGTAGACTTCATTTATAATTGACTAGTTTGATCTCCTTGCATTCCAGGTGACTTTCGAAAGTCTCCAATACAACAGTTCAAAAGCACCCATTCTTCAGTACTTGGCTTTCTTTATGGTCCAACTCTCACATCCATTTATGACTACTGGAAAAGCCATAGCTTTGACTATATGAGATCTTTGACAGCAAACTAATGTCTCTGTGTTTTAATACACTGTCTAGGTTTGTCATAGCTTTTCTTCCAAGCCGCAAGTGTCTTTTAATGTCACAGCTGCAGTTACCATCTGCAGTGAATTTGGAATCCAAGAAAATAAAATCTGTCATTGTTTCCATTGTTTCCCCATCTATTTGCATGAAGTGATGCAACTGGATGCCATGATCTCCGTTTTTTGAATGCTGAGTTTTAAGTAAACTTTTTCACTCTCCTCTTTCACCTTAATCAAAAGGCTCTATAGTTCTTCACTTTTGCCATAAGGGTGGTGTCATCTGCATATCTGAGGTTATTGATAATTCTCCCAGCAATTATCTTAATGGCTTCTTAATTCTTCCAGCTTGTGCTTCATCCATCTGTGCATTTCGCATGATGTATTCAGCATAAATGTTAAGTAAGCAGGGTGATGATATATAGCCTTGATGTACTCCTTTCCCAATTTTGAACCAGTCTGTTGTTCCATGTCTGGTTCTAACTGTTGTTTCTTGACCTGCATACAGGTTTCTCAGGAAGCAGGTGAAGTGGTCTGGTATTCTCATCTCTGTAAGAATCTTCCACAGATTGTGACCCACACAATTAAAGGTTTTAACGTATTCAATTAAGCAGAAGTAGATGTTTTTCTGGAACTCTCTTGCTTTTTGTACGATAATAGATGTTGAAAATTTGATTTCTGGTACCTCTGCCTTTACTGAATCCAGCTTGAACATCTGGAAGATCTTGGTTCATATACTGTTAAAGCCTAGCTTTGAGAATTTTAAGCATTACTTTGCTAGCATGTGGAACGAGTTCAATTGTGCAGCAGTTTGAACATATTTTGACACTGCCTTTTTGCGGGGTTGTAATGAAAACTGAGCTTTTCCAGTCCTGTGGCCACTGTTGAGTTTTCCAAATTTGCTGGTATATTGAGTGCAGCACTTTCACATCATCATTTTTTGGATTTGAAATAGTTCAGCTGGAATTCCATCACCTCCACTAGCTTTGTTCATAGTGATGCTTCCTAAGGCGCACTTGACTTTGCCTTCCAGGATGTCTGGCTATAGGTGAGTGATCACACCATCATTGTATTCTGGTCATGAAGTTCTTGGTATAGTTCTTGTGTGTTTTCTTGCCACTTCTGCTTAATATCTTCTGCTTCTGTTAGGTTCATACTATTTCTGTCCTTTACTGTGCCCATAATCTCTAATTTTCTTGAAGAGATCTCTAGTCTTTCCCATTCTATTTCTTTGTGTTGTTCACTTAGGAAGGGTTTCTGATCTCTCCTTGATATTCTTTGGAACTCCGCACTCAGATAGGTGTATCTTTTCTCTTTTCCTTTGCCTTTTCTTTTCTGGAGGAGATTGCTGAGCCACAATGGACTCTTTGAAACTCACAGGCAAAATCTTAGTGATTCCTGCCTATCTGGTATAAAGATCACAGAAGGCATTTTCTGGTTGTTATTCATTTTACAGATATAGGCAACAGAGCACTTTGAATATCTTTATTCTTTAATGAATTTTTCTGAGATGAAGAAGTCTCATCATTTCTATCATATTACAAATCATGTGCTACCCACAAAATCATTTCTACTACCAGTGAATAGATAGTTCCTCTATTTCTTGATACTCACAAATTATTTCAGTCTCACCAGAGGTCAATGTTGGGTAAGGAGACATTTTCTAGGGGTGAGTTCAGATTTGTTGTATGCAGCCTCATATTTTCCTGTTCCTATCACAGAGTATGTTCCCTCAAAACACAAAATTTTCTCAGGAAGGGATTTTTAAGAGATGTACATGGAATGTGAACACTTGTCAGAAAGATACTAGGGTGCAGCTGCCATAGTGATTTGAATGAAAATGTTTGAGGAAGAAAAGGATATAGTAGTTCACCTCTTAGGTATAAATTGTATCCTAGAGGACATATTTCCTTTGATAATATTAAAGCATGAATTTAGAAGTTCAATATTCTTTCTGAGTTAAAACAGCAGGTAAATTGTTGTAATCAATCTTAGAGCTTATTTCACGGTTAGAACATATGGAGAGGTCATTTGCATATTTGGATAATAATAGATTTTCAGAGTAATTTAAGTATCCTCAGGGGCCTTTGTTAAAGGCTTTGAAAAGTAAGACAATATCTTCGTAAACTCCAGGAACATAACTATCTCAACACATTGTTGTATTTCCCAGAAAAATAAAAGTAAATATTCTCCTGTCATAAAGGAAAGCCAGTGTAAAAATTACAGACTAGGGCCTGGCAAGTATCTGTGGGTTATTAGAAACAGACTCTTAGGCAGAGTTCGCATAGCACGGACAAGTGTTTAAAGTTCACATTCCATAACTATGTCTATCAAAAATGTATAGAGTTGTCATTTAATATTTACACAGATTTCTCCAATGATTATTTAAGAATAAACTAGGCAATTGGGCACTTGGTTCCTGCTAACACTTTCATTGATCAGCTGTTAAATTGTTTTTCTTATTCAGTTTCTTAGCAAACAAAGGACAATTGTTTACCTAATGTTGTTTTCTGCCTGCAGTGTCTGCAGGTGTCTTTTTCAAAAGACTCTCTATGCTGGTACATAATAACTGGGTAGGGGTAGCCAGTTGCTTTGTTTATAAGGCTTTCAGCATTAGTTCTTCCTGGGTATTAGTTTACCCTTATTTGGAGACTCTAAAAATGCTCAGAAAGTAGTTAGAGATCTGGCAATAGGACTACATATTTCCCAGTGTAGATTTTGCTGTATTTTAAGTTCTCTATTTCTACCTTAAGGCTAGTCAGAAAACATGAGGAGGAAGATTCAACACAACTGTTTAAGGATTCACATCTGATGAAATCCTTACATGAAAGAGTTAACCTATTGCTGAAATTATTTATCGATTCCTTTGTGTATAGGACTGTATTAAAATATAATCTATTTTCACTAGAAAGATGTCAGAGAGAATCTCCCAAGATATTATGTGACATTTTCAGTTTTTTGAAAGCACTTTAGTTCCCTATGTAAAATGGGACCTCGTAAAAATCAATCAGGATCTTCATCCTCTGCATTTGTTATTCATTATTTTCAAGTGAGATTCCCAAT
Organism: Moschus berezovskii; assembly: GCF_049115385.1. Classification (NCBI taxonomy): domain Eukaryota; kingdom Metazoa; phylum Chordata; class Mammalia; order Artiodactyla; family Moschidae; genus Moschus; species Moschus berezovskii. Next base: position 127,468,091 of record NC_142460.1, on the reverse strand, counting down.
GACATTCTTAGAACTGTTCTAAATTCTTCTATAAATTTGTTTATTTTCCTAGGTTTTTGGACTATTAACAATAGTTCTCACCTATTACCAGTACATGGGCTCAAAATAAGCTTTAAGTGGCTTGCTGTATTCTAATTATAACTCAACTTGAAAGGGAATTAGGTATTGGGAGTTTCTGAATGGTGAGCATCATAGGTGAATTAGTCAGATGAGAAGGCAGAGGGAAGAAGCATGTAAGTATATTGAATAAGGGAACGGATATAGTTTAATTTATTTGGGGGGGATGTGGGAATGTAAAAGAGACACATTTTCCACATACAGTTATTTGCCTTAGTGACACAATTTAAAAAAGTAATTTTGCAATTTGAATTTTACTTGGAAGCAGTCTCATACCAGTTAAAATACAGACCATTGAATGTTTGAGATTTTTGTCCTTTATTTCCATTCTAAGGTCTTTTTCAAATGAATAACTTAGTTTATAGTATAAGCTTAGGATTCGTGAACATAATAAAAAAAAGGTCTTGGTGAGCAATCTGTTTTTTGAAAAGTAAGCAGTTTTCTTAAGTGTATAATGCATTGCCCAATAGAGCAACTGTTGCCCAGATAAGCAAATCATTTGCCTGAATAAATTGTTTTCCATAACTTTGCTGAAGCAAATTGTAAACCATTTATTAGTTTATGGACTTAATTTCTGGGCAAGCATTACTGAAATAAACACCTAAGTTAGGTTGATAAAGATGGTCTAGGATCTTAGTCCTAATAGTTGAGTTACATTGAAACTCATGGTCTCAACTGCACAGAAAATATAATCCATTTTTTTTTCCTAATCATTAAAGGAGGCTATTGGTAACATTGTGGGGCTTCAAGCATTGCTCAATTTGTGAAGAATCCGCCCGCAGGAGACCTGGGTTCAATCCCTGGATCAGGAAGATCCCCTAGAGAAGGGCATGGCAACCCACTCTAAGACACTTGCCTGGAGAATTCCTTGGACAGACAAGTCCGGCTGGCTACAGTCTGTGGAGTTGCAAAGAGACATGACTGAAGCAACTAACACACACACACATTGGTAACACTGGTCTTAGATTTATTGCAAATCAAAGGGGGACTCTGTATGCCACATGACCTGGATCCTCTGGAATCTGATTTTATGGGAATTTTATCTATAAGCTTTGCAGCTTGGAGATACTGCGGGTTTGATTCCAGACCACTGGCAGTAAAGCTAATACCTCAATAAAGACAGTCACAACATTTTTTTGTTTCCAGTGTTTATCAAAGTTTTGCTTACAATATATATAGTTTAGTGTGCTTCCCAGGTGGCACTAGTAGTAACGAACTTGCCTGCTACTGCAGGAGATGTAAGAGACATGGGTTTGAACCCTGGGTTGGGAAGAACCTGTGGGGAAGGAAAGGCAACCTACTCCAGTATTCTTGCCTGGAGAATCCTGTGGACAGAAGAGCCTGGTAAGTTACAGTCCATGGGGTTGCAAAGAGTCTGACATGACTGAAGCTACTTAGCACGCACTCATGGACGCATAGTCTAGTAAGTATGAAATATCATTATTTCTAAAAAAAGAAAAACAATATACATACCTCAATTTGAAAATAATGCTGTTTGAAAGGACACCAATGGACCTATTTGACAGAAACCTTCAATTTGTAAGGAAAAAAAAAAATCAGTTTTCTGCACAAGTACAATGAAGTACAGCACAGTAAAATGAAGTATGCTTGTGTAAAAATACATACATACTATATAGTAAAGAATTTAACCTTTCCCAAGCCATTCTTTTTTTTTTCTTTATTATATCTATAAATTGAATATTCAGCTAAAGGAAAAAGAGGCCCTGGGTTATGACTTCATCAACAAAGTAGGAAGATTTCTTACTCACCTTAAGCTGAGTGTTATTTCACTTATGTTGTCTCTATTAAAACATAAGTTTTTATTAAAATTTGTGATTATGGATTACTGATAGCCCTATTCCCTCATCCCTCATGTAAGGTGTGAATGGCCTAGAAAATCCCATGGATGGAGGAGCCTGGTAGGCTGCAGTCCGTGGGGTCACTAAGGGTCGGACATGACTGAGCGACTTCACTTTCACTTTTCACTTTCACACATTGGAGAAGGAAATGGCAACCCACTCCAGTGTTCTTGCCTGGAGAATCCCAGGGATGGGAGAGCCTGGTGGGCTTCCGTCTATGGGGTCACACAGAGTCGAACACGACTGAAGTGACTTAGCAGCAGCAAAGTTTTTACATTCAGTTCCCTGGAGGTAATCCTTAATGCCTTGGAATGTCCTGCCTGATAAAAAATTTCTTTTATTTGGGGACCTGGGGACACAGCAGAAAGTCTAACAGTAGAATTTCTGATAGCAGTTCTGGGTCATATGGTATCAGCTTGACCACAGGTGGGTCTGGAGAATGAGGTCAGGCGTGTGGGCAGTTGACCATGTCAATGTGATGGAGCCCTAGTAAAATCTCTAGACATCGTGTCTTGAGTGAGCTTCCCTGAGTGCTAAAACTACATGCATCTGTCACATCCAGGTCGGTAGGAGGAAAAGACAACTGGAAACTCCTTGTTTGGAATGTTCTATATTTTGCACATGGTTCTCTTTTCATGGCTGATTTTAATCTGTATTCTTTTACTATAACAAACCGTAATCATAACAGTTTTCAGTGAGTTCTGTGTACCTTCCCAACAAATTACTGAAGCTAAGAATTTAGATACCACTGGAATTGCTATTGGTGTCAAAAGTGATGGTATGCATATGCATATATGCACATGCATATTCACATATATTGATGTATAATCTTGCCTTTCTCAATTCTTACATGTAAATCACATCATATACTATATACCCCATATCTGTCACACATATATATCAGATATTCAATCATGAATAGCTGACAATTCAACTATTATAACAGTCTTACAAAAGCTTTTATTTGAGAATGTTAAATATTCATTATTCATTCTTTTGTTTTTTACTTTATATTCCTACAATTAACTTAATATATAATATGCTGTATTACTGCTCTATTGAAATTATACATAAATTCCCATGTATTATTATCTCCCTATTTTTAAAACTTTATTCTTCTCAATGTTTCTTATGAAAGGACTTGCATGATAAATTATTTCTTTTATTCAAAACAAATACCAACTTGCTTTAATTCAAAGAAAAAATGCAATGTGAATGATTTTATCTCTGTTAACTTTTATTTTTGCTCTTTTGTTGACTAGGAAAACTTTATATAATATCATAATTCCTTTTCTACTTTAGCTACCTGAGAAGTAAGAATTAAATTGAAGCTCAGTGTAAAAATCTAGTTTTAGTTAGATAATTATGGTTGTTTTGTAAACTGTCTATATTTATTAATATTATTCTAAATGGAACAGATTATTATTTACTCATAGCAAATGTACCAGTTTCCCTGTGCCATCATTTCTTCCTTCCAGTATGATGTGATAAGAACCAGATATCATCTTAATAGATCAGAATTATAGGTAAGGAACCCTCCATAAATGGATCTGTGCATTTATTAGGATTGAAAGGCAGATGGTTTCTCCCTTTTCCATTCCAAATCTACTTAGAAATGTAATGAGAACTATCTTTGGTCTTCGTGCTTTGTAATATAAATAAATTTCTTCAGTGGGGAGATAAGACTATAGTCTCCAGTTTTATATTTCAAGCATCTTGTGCCCCTTTGAAAACACAAATATATGCCTCTGGAGGGGTATATTTTTTTGGAGTTCTTACTGGCTAGTCAGTCATAAATTAATTTTTAAGACCTATCATTTAGTCCTGATCCCAAGTTTTAGTAAAATTTGCTCAGAGAGACTTAATTTTATGGAAACATAAAATTATTTTCTCTAAAACACTCAAATTGGTAACATCTCACTCCCCTCTGATATTTGATTAGATTTTCTTTTATTATGGTAATTATATAATTTAAGCTTTTGAATAGCAGTTACCAAAGGCAGTGACTAAACAGACCTTCAACAAAACATCATCTATATGGCAAAATGAATTCTAAATTAATTCCACTCTAAATGTTTGTCACTCATATTAAAGATCTCAAAGAACCCAACAAGTTAGTAGTGAATACTGGTATTTGAAGCTTCCGTTCAGTTCAGTCGCTCAGTCATGTCCGACTCTTTTCAACTCCGTGAACCACAGCATGCCAGGCCTTCCTGTCCATCACCAACTCCTGGAGTTTACCCAAACTCATGTCCATTGAGTCGGTGATGCCATCTAACCATCTCATCCTCTGTCGTCCCCTTCTCCTCCTGCCTTCAATCTTTCCCAACATCAGGGTCTTTACAAATGAGTCAGCTCTCACATCAGGTGGCCAAAATACTGGAGTTTCAGCTTCAGTTCAGTTCAGTCACTCAGTCGTGTCCGACTCTTTGTGACCCCATGAATCACAACACGCCAGGCCTCCCTGTCCATCACCAACTCCCGGAGTTCACTCAAACTCATGTCCATCGAGTCGGTGATGCCATCCAGCCATCTCATTCTCTGTCGTCCCCTTCTCCTCCCACCCCCAATCCTTCCCAGCATCAGAGACTTTTCCAGTGAGTCAACTCATTGCATGAGGTGGCCAAAGTATTGGAGTTTCCGCTTTAGCATCAATTCTTCCAATGAACACCCAGGATTGATCTCCTATAAAATGGACTGGTTGGATCTCCTTGCAGTTCAAGGAACTCTCAAGAGTCTTCTCCAGCACCACAGTGCAAAAGCATCAATTCTTCAGCGATCAGCTTTCTTCACAGTCCAACTCTCACATCCATACATGACCATGGGAAAAACCATAGCCTTGACTAGACGGACCTTTGTTGGCAAAGTAATGTCTCTGCTTTTTAATATACTATCAAGGTTGGTCATAACTTTCCTTCCAAGGAGTAAGCGTCTTTTAATTTCATGGCTGCAATCACCATCTGCAGTGATTTTGGAACCCCCAAAAATAAAGTCTGACACTGCTTCCACTGTATTCCCATCTATTTCCCATGAAGTGATGGGACCAGATGCCATGATCTTTGTTTTCTGAATGTTGAACTTCAAGCCACCTTTTCACTCTCCACTTTCACTTCTTACTTTCCTGCAATTACACATTCTGTTGACTTCTCAGGGTATTTTTAAAATTAAACTTTTAATTCTGAGATAACTGTAGATAGGCAAGAAGGAATATGAAATATTACAGTGAGATATGTTGTACTCTTTACCCAGTTTGCCCCAAAAGTATCATTTTGTAAAACTAGTACAGCATGATAACCAGGATATTAATGTTGATGTAGTCAAGACACAGAATAGTTTCATCATTACAAGAATCCTCTAACCAAATTCAATTCCCTCCTGCCACAAACCCTCCTTATCTCCTCGCATTTGTGTAATATTATCTGTTTCTTCAGCATTGTCACTTCAAGGATGTTGTATAAACAGAATACTATAGTTGGTAAAACCCTTGGAGTTCAGTTTTGTTTTTGTTTTGTTTTTTTGTCTCAGCACAATTCTCTATAGAAAAATCCACATTGTTATATGTATCAATAGTTAATTCCCTTTTACTGTTGACTAGTATTTCATGTTATGGATAAACCATAGTTTGTTTCACTGTGGTATTCACCCATTGAAGGACATTTTGTGCCTGCAATTAGGACTAAGGCAATACACATTCATTTTCATGTTCCTGTGTATGTTTGTGTCCCACATGCATGAATGGTAAAGAACCCACCTGCCAACGCGGGTCAGGAAGATCCCCTGGAGGAGGGACTGGCAACCCACTCCAGTATTCTTGCCTGGAGAATCCCATGGACAGAGGAGCCTGGTGGGCTACAGTTCATGGGATCACAAAAGTGCCCGGCACGATTTAGCGATGAAACAACGGCAAATGATATTGAACATCTTTTTGTGTGGTATTCTTGATTAAGACCTATATATCCTCTGGTGAAATGTCTCTTCATGTCTTTTCCTATATTCTGGTTGGATGAGTGATTTTTTTTTTAACTCTTGTGTCTTAGACATTTTTAATATATTCTGTGGAATATATGACATAGGATATATGGTTTGCAAATGGTTTTTCCCACTCTGTAGCTTGTGTTGTCATATTTTAACAGGTCTTTCACAAAGCAAAAGTTCATAATTTTGATTAAGTCCAACTTATACATGGCATTATTCATGAAAGAAAACATTGATAAGAACACTTGAAATAGCCATAACCGAATTCCCTAATGAAGCTGTCTAGGTCTGGAGTTTTGTGGGGTTTTTGGTAGTTTTATTAATTACAAATTAATTTCTTTTAGTAGGTACAAGGTTATTCAAGTTATCTGTATCATTTTAGGTAATCTGTGTTAGTTTTTACTTTGAAGACTTGGTCTATTTCACCTAAGCTGTGAAATTTACCTATATAGAATTATTTGTGTGTGTATATTCTCACTCCTGTCTGACTCATTGTGACCCCATGGACTGTAGGCCACCGGGCTTCTCTGTCCATGGAATTTTACAGCAAGAATGCTGGAATCGACTGCTATTTCCTACTCCAGGTCATCCTCCTGACCCAGGGATCAAACACAGATACATTGCCTGCATCTCCTGCACTGACACGCAGATTCTTTACCACTAAGCCACATGGGCAGCCCCAGAATCATTTATATTGTTCCTTTAATATCATTTTGATGTCTATAGTGTCTTTGGAGATAGATATCACCCCATTTCATTACTTATAGTGGTAATTTCTCTCTTCTTTGAAGAATCAGTTCATTTTCTACACCCCGCTTTTTTTCCCTATTTTTAATTTCACTGATTACTTTTCTTTATTGTTTCCTTCTTCTCAAGGCCATCATCTTCAAACCTCTCTAAGCTCCATCTTTATACTCCTTTGCCCTGTGTGTATCAAATCTTCCCTCTGACTATCTAAATAATTCATATCAGATTGAATTGTTCACTTGTCTTATTTTCCCCCCTACTTCTCATATTTTACAGCTCTGTTGTTTGGTGCATGGATATTTAAGACAGAAATTTATTTTTGATGGGCTGACCCTTCTATCATTATTTAAAGTCCCTCTCTGTATCTGGTAATTTTCTTTTGTTAGTGTAGGTATTCCTGCTTTCTTTGAATGAACATTTGCATGATATGTCTTTTCCGTCCTTTTACTTTCAACCTATTTTTTTCTTCTTCTTCTTTTTTTTTTTTTTTTACTATTTGAAGTGAATTTCTTGTAAGCAGTACATATAATATTTGGGACATATTTTAAATCCATTTTGCTAATCTCTAAATTGGCAAGTTGGTATGTTTAGACTGTTTACACTTAATAGAAACTATTGTTTGTTGGGAATATAATTGTTTTTTTATTTTTCTGTTTTTAATGAATATTTTGGTCCCTCTGTTCCTCTGTCCTCCCTTTTCCCACCTTCCTGTGGGTTCCTTTAACATTTTGTAGAATGCCATTTACATTTATAATGTTTTTTAAAATCTATCTCTTTTTAGATTTTCTAGTGGTTTATTTATAGTATTACAGTATATCAGATTTGATGGGTAACATTAAATTATACCAGACACAATATGTGGTGTTATGGTATGTTACATTAGAATCTATTGTTGCTATCATTTTGGAGTTAAACCTTATCTCTCATTCTTCCTTTGGTTTTCCTTTTACAATAAAATTACCTCAAATATTTATTCTAACACTTTTAAAACTAAGTCAGACAGTGCTATAATTTTTCTTCAACCAGTAGGGAAAACTTAGGAAGCTCAAAAGAAGGAACACCTATTTACCTATCCTTACTTTTTTCTTATTGTACTTTATTCCTTTTTGATATTCCAAGTTTCCTGAGTTTCCTGGCAACACATTTTCATACATCTTCTTTATCTGAAATATACTGATTTCATTTTCATTCCTGAAAGATATTTTAAATTGATAGAGAACCCTAGGTTGACATTTCTTTTCTTTAAGGGCTTGAAAAATAATGTATTACTTCCTTCTAGTCTCCATGGTTTCTAATGAGAAATTTGTTTTCATTTGAATCTTTTCCCTAATAGATGAGGTTTTCTCTCACTTACTGCTTTCAACTTCATTTTGCTTTCTCTTTCAACTTTAGTTTCAAATTCAGTTTTAGCTTTCAACTTTAGTTTGTTTTCTCTTTAGTTTGCAGCCCTCTCAAACACCACTAGAGATTGGGTAGGGATAAGGTGAGTTGGAGAGCTGCATTGTAACTTTGTGAGGGGTGGAAATCTTGCCTCTGTCTTTAGTGGCATGGGTTGGAGTGGGGCCATTATTTCCTGTGCTGTTTGTCTGCAATTCAGCAGTTGTTTACAAGACTTCTGTCTTTCTAGGCTTTCCCTTTCCTGGCCAAAGCTAAAGAAAACAGGAATTCTGAAAGCTTTTTATTGTCTGCTCCCATTAGCACTTCTCCATTGCTAGCTCCTATAAGTACCAAGTCTGAGAGTCATGTGGCAAAAACAGTACCTAAGATATACACCAGTGTGGCTTCCATTGGTTTGCAAAGTCCTTAGCCAATCTATTCTTTCCTTTTCAAAGTCTTCTTAGGTTGTTTTTATATGTCTAGGGTCTTAGTTGTACTTACTGGGAGAAATATTCAAAAATATATTTCCTCTCTCTATCTGGAAGAGAAATACTTCTATTGGCTTAGTAAATGGTATCCAACCTAATTACCTATCTCCAAGATGTGCGAAGGGTCGGACACGACTGAGCAACTTCACTTTCATTTTTCACTTTCCACTTTCACACATTGGAGAAGGAAATGGAAACCCACTCCAGTGTTCTTGCCTGGAGAATCCCAGGGATGGGGGAGCCTGGTGGGCTTCCGTCTATGGGGTCACACAGAGTCAGACATGACTGAAGTGACTTAGCAGCAGCAGCAGCAAGATGTGCACTAGTGTTCCAAAGGAATGTGTAGTTGATTACAATATGACATCTATGGATTTTCTTCCAGTCAACTTTAAGCAGAATGCTACACAAAAATTTTGAGCAAATATTGACTCTAGATTACTTTTTTTAAAAAATATCTATGCAGAAAAATGTGCTCAGTTTGATAGTTTTCTTTTATAGCGTAATAAGAGCTATATTTATTTATAGTCCATTATTCTGCAAAACAATTTAAACACCAGAGGGTTAAGTGTTCAGTCACTTCCAAGGTGTATCTAGGTAATGTAGTTTACTCAGGCAACTAAGACATACCCTCCAGCAAGCAGACTGTATGAAACTGTTGACCTAAGGTTAGAAATGATTTCAGAGGCAATGACTTCCAATTATATGTAATTCTTATCATGGTGTAGGTGGAAACAGCATTATAGATGCAATTTTCTTCACTGTAGAAATAAAACTTACCTTCAACAAGTAATCAAAAATTCTAAAGCCCCTGATTACCTTTTTTCTTTTTCCTTCTATTCTGGATAACTAGGCTTCAATCTATTACTTAGGATATTTTCAATAATATGGAAACATTGCTAGCATTGATATCTGTAATCTTAAACCTGACTGATTTATAGAATCAGCATGTTGATATTCAGTAGTGGGGATACTTGTAAAAAAATGTCCAACACTGACCCAGAAATACTTTGTGAACAATACTGCTCACACTGTGATTCTGTAATAGTGACCAGCTGTACCTACTGAACAATCTCATTTGGTTTTTATTACTTCTTATTTTTAACTTTAGTACTAAAGTGCTGAGGCAGCTAAGTAAGCACAGAGACATTTTTTGAATACGAATCTCTTAGACAGCAACATCTGTTATATCAGTACATTTTTTTAATGGAAAAAATAAAGTTTTAACACTAATTTAGAATTTATCATTTTTTCTTATACAATATAAATTTTCCAGCATGTGACTATTCTCTTTATTACTCTAGTAGGGTAAGTGTCATTTGCAGAACTCCTGAGTTGCTACAGAATAATATTTATAGCAAAAAAAATGCTATTTAATCATATTGGTACCCTTTATAGCTATGCTGTAAAGTATTCTTTATACCTTACACTTATGACAGAAAACCAAATCAAACTAACCCTTAATGACTGTTGCTCTTCTCTGAAGGTATGAAACAGAAGAATGTAATAATAACTGAAAATACTTTTTCAGGGATTAAAAAAATGAATTTGCTATTCTACAATAAGGAAAAGCACTGTTTAAATTTTATCTGAAACAATATATGATTAGAAAACGAGAAGAATAAAATCTCTATCAAGTATGAAACTTTGTATGTTATATTTCGTAATACTAAATTCCGAAATAGAGTATATTTTCAATATTTATCTCACATAGAGAGCAAGGAAAACTGGAATTGATGATACTTCTAAATATCATCAGACGTTGTTTTCTTGATTCTTCAGTCTTTACTGAAGATGTTCACAAGTTAGTTAGTACCTAAACTATTAAATTAATTCCCAATTTTGTTAATTGTAAATGAACAACACAAAGAAATCAAGTAATCTTGTCTACATTTTTAAGAAGTGTGTGAATTCCCCAAGATATCTTATAGTCAAAATATCCTCAGTGATTTGATCATTTTCTGTTCAAACTGGTTACATACATCTGAGTCTATGGTTCAGTTCAGTTCAGTTGCTCAGTCATATCCGACACTTTGTGACTCTATGAACCACAGCATGCCAGGCCTCCCTGTCCATCACCAACTCCTGGAGTTCACCCAAACTCATGTCTATTACGGAGAAGGCAATGGCAAGCCACTCTAGTACTCTTGCCTAGAAAATCCCATGGACGGAGGAGCCTGGTGGGCTGCAGTCCGTGGGGTCGCTAAGGGTCGGACATGACTGAGCGACTTCACTTTCATTTTCACTTTCACACATTGGAGAAGGAAATGGCAACCCACTCCAGTGTTCTTGCCTGGAGAATCCCAGGGAGGGGGAGCCTGGTGGGCTTCCGTCTATGGGGTCACACAGAGTCGGACACGACTGAAGTAACTTAGCAGCAGCAGCAGCATGTCTATTGAGTCAGTGATGCCATCCAACCAACTCATCCTCTGTCGTCCCCTTCTCCTCCTGCCCTCAATCTTTCCCAGCACTAGGGTCTTTTCAAATGAGTCAGCTCTTTGCATCAGGTGGCCAAAGTATTGGAGTTTCAGCTTCAACATCAGTCCTTCCAATGAACACCAAAGACTGATAGCCTTTAGGATGGACTTGTTGGACCTCCTTGCAGTCCAAGGGACTCTCATGAGTCTTCTCCAACAACACAGTTCAAAAGCATCAATTCTTTGGTGCTCAGCTTTCTTTATAATAAGTCAAAATCTCATCCATACATGACTACTGGAAAAACCATAGCTCTGACTAGATGGACCTATGTTCGCAAAGAAATGTCTCTACTTTCTAATATGCTGTCTAGTTTGGTCATAACTTTCCTTCTAAGGAGTAAGCGTCTTTCAATTTCATGGCTGCAATCGCCATTTGCAGTGATTGTGGAACCCCCCAAAATAAAGACAGCCACTATTTCCAATGTTTCCCCATCTATTTGCCGTGATTTGATGGGACCAGATGCCATGATCTTAGATTTCTGAATGTTGAGCTTTAAGCCAACTTTTTTCCACTCTTCTCTTTCACTTTCATCAAGAGGCTTATTAGTTCTTCTTCACTTTCTGTCATAAGGGTGGTGTCATCTGCATATCTGAGGTTATTGATATTTCTCCCGGCAATCTTGAGGTTATTGATATTTCACCCGGCAATCTTGATTCCAGTTTGTGCTTCTTCCAACCCAGCATTTCTCATGATGTACTCTGCATATAAGTTATATATGCAGGGTGACAGTATACAACCTTGAAGTACTTCTTTTCCTATTTGGAACCAGTCTGTTGTTCCATGTCCAGTTCAACTGTTGCTTCCTGACCTGCATATAAGTTTCTCAGGAGGCAGGTCAGGTGGTCTAGTATGCCCATCTCTTTCAGAATTTTCCACTGTTTGTTGTGATCCACACAGTCAAAGGTTTTGGCAAAGTCAATAAAGCAGAAATATATATTTTTCTGGAACTCCCTTGCTTTTTCAATGAGCCACTGTATGTTAGCAATTTGATCTCTGGTTCCTCTGCCTTTTCTAAAACCAGCTTGAACATCTGGAAGTTCATCGTTCACGTATTGCTGAAGCCTGGCTTAGAGAATTTTGAGCATGACTTTACTAGCGTGTGAGGTACGTGCAATTGTGTGGTAGTTAGAGCTTTTTTTGGCATTGCCTTTCTTTGTGATTGGAATGAAGACACCTTTTCCAGTCCTGTGGCCACTGCTGAATTTTCCAAATTTGCATATTGAGTGCAGCACTTTCACAGCATCATCTTTCAGGATTTGAAATAGCTCAACGGGAATTCCTTCACCTCCACTACCTTTGTTCATAGTGATGCTTCCTAAGCCCCACTTGAATTCACATTCCAGAATGGCTCTAGTTGAGTGATCACACCATTGTGATTATGTGGGTCATGAGGGGTTTTTTTTTGTATAGTTCTTCTGTGTATTCTTGCTGCCTCTTCTTATTATCTTCTGCTTCTGTTAGGTCCATACCATTTCTATCCTTTATTGAGCCCATCTTTGCTATCTTTGGTATCTCTAATTTTCTTAAAGAGATCTCTAGTCTTTCCCATTCTATTGTTTTCCTCTATTTCTCTTCATTGATCGCTGAGGAAGCCTTTCTTATCTCTCCTTGCTATTCGTTGGAACTCTGCATTCCGAGTCTGTGGTGATGTCAAAGTATAAATAAATGGGAACTGAAAAATGTCAAAAGGTCTCTTCAACAACTTATGTCATTTTATGATGAACCAGATGATTAGCTAAAGAAAATGACAAAATTTCTCTCAAGTATTAGAGGTTGCTTTCTAGCTAATTATTTCACATGAGCAATTATATCAGATGGGAGAAATTGAATTCTGTGATATTTTTGTTCTACATTATTATTGAGATAGTTTTTAGACTAGCATGTTTTGATATCTACAGTGAGATTTTAAGGTTTTATTTTGATCTATATTTCTGAATGCTGAAATTAGTGTCACATTTCAAATATTTCACTATTATCAAACAGTAGTGCATTGTATTTGAATTGTATTATCAAGCATATTAATGTTAAATCTTTATTTCCCATGGGAAATTATATGCATTTAATTTAATGAATTCTTTATATATAGATTATAATATCTTTTATGTGATATAGGTGAAAATATTTAACATCTAAGAGATTGTTTTACTTGGTTTTTATGATATATTAAGGTTTTTGTTTTTGGACTCATTTATAATCTAATTTTCATACTTTGGTTTGGCCAAAAAGTTCATTTGGGTTTTGAAAAGCCCGAATGAACTTGTTGGCCAGACCAATAATTAATATTGTTGAATTCAATAAATGTTGTAACAGTAGCTTTACAAAGTATACAGTATTAAAAGATAAAATAAATATGTATATAAGTATTAAATGTTTAATTTATTGTTAATGTCATTGCTGTCATTATTTTTAGCTATCTTGTTCCTGAGTATTTTTTGAAAGATACTAGGAATTTTCAGAAAATGACTGTCTATTTTGGAGTTAAACATAAACAGAAATAATGTTTGAACAAATGTTTACACTTTTTTTTGTTAATGCTTTAAACTTTTTACTTTGAACTAACTGTAAACTTACATAAATGTTTCAAAAATAGCATAGAGAATGCCAACATACCTCTTACACAGCTTCACCACATGATGCAAAAGGAAGTATAAACACTAGGGAAACTCACAGAGCATGACTCCACCTCAGAGGCAGACTTAGCCTGGATTTTGACACTGCACAAGGTCAAAGTTACAGAACTGAACTATGCTACATGATTTATGACTTTGAAATAAAATTTTGGAGTAGAACATGATTTTGTCTTTGCTAGATTTCAGTATATATTTTTCATGAAAACGTTATATTTTTACTCTATTGTTTTAATAATGAATATCAAGATGAATACGTATGACTCCAGTTTAAGAGGTAATGTGGTATTATTATTTAGTTGTAGTACTATTATTTCCAGAAGAACGATGAATTCTCAAACTTCACTCTTCTTCCTTGCTAATGTCTTAGGGCATCCATAGTTCAGAAAATTCCCAAGACCTAAAGAGTCTGAATCATTCATTATATGTGCATGTATACATTCCATGTTGCAGTTTAGTGCCTTTTAAAACAGATTTTAACCTTTAAAACACAAGTTAACAAGTGGTTCTGTCAAAATATCTAGAACGCAGGTATTATATTAATTTGCAGCATTATCAATAACATGATCATCAAGAAACACATAAATTCAAAGAATTTTAACCACATTTTAACCATCAGTTCAGTTCAGTCGCTCAGTCGTGTCAGACTCTTTGCGACCCCATGAATCACAGCACACCAGGCCTCCCTGTCACATTTTAACCATAGATTCTATCAATTTCTTTGGCAATCTTTTGAACTTCTCCTTTACTTAAAAATAACAGTGAAACTCTTTATCATAGATCTCAGACACTTTACTATCAGACTCTCTGCTACTCATATTTCCTACCGTAGCATGTCCTTTATATCTTATTCACAGGTGGTGTCTTGAAAGTCCTTGTGTCTGTAATGTTTCGATCACACTGTACTACTCCCCTCTCTTCTACTGTGGATTTAAATGTTCCTTCTTCTCCACTACCATATTACGTAGGTCATAAGACAAGAAGAACACTTACCACAGTGTATTATATGTTTGTTTAGTTTTATGATCTGTTTTCTCTGGTAGATAATGAGAGCCATCAAGTGAGGGCCATTTAGGTATGTCTGTAACCACAGAGGACAACATAATTTCTGGGATATGGTGGATGTTAAATATCAATATATTGACTCAATCAATCAATAAGTGAATCGTATTTCATAACTAATTTAAAGTATAAGTGATTGTCATAGTACAGTTCTTTCATAAAAACAGCACATTTTAAATATTAACCAGTACAATGTTAGCCAAAGCTAGATACATGGCTACATGTAAGTATTTGACAGGATATTGCATTATATGGAGGTGTTACCTGGAAGGGTAACGATTTTATTTTTTTCTTCATGAAGAGTCATTTGAGTAATTGCACACAACTAGACAAGGCAAATACAGAAATGGCAGTAGTGGATATCTATTTTCATCTCTGATTAATGAATGAAGACAATCGTTAACAACATGTGAGTGCTTACTTACAGTTCTATATTCTTTGCAAGTATCAACTCTTCTAATCCTTGCATGCTTTCTATAATAAAGATATTATTATTTTTCTACTTTAAAAGATCCAAAGCTGCAAGATAAAGAGATGAAATAACATGTCAAAGGATACTCAGATAGGAAGTTGTAAAGCTTGGCAGCCAGGAGTCTTGCTTCAGATTTGGAGTTGTTATTCCTTTATTACAGTACTCCCCAGTACTGATGAAAAGCAAGGTATAGAAGGAACAGTGAGGTAAAGTAAAGATGGCAGGAGAAAAACTTGTGTAATCATATCCTAACCATCTAGGCAAAAAGATATTTTTGGATTGTTAGATCTACTATCTGATTATTCCTAAAGCTTTCTCTATTCGCTTTATTTTGACATTTTCTAAATCTTTTCCTTATTTCCTTATTTTCCTTATTTTTTCTTTTACTGTGATCCTTGTTTTCTTCCTATATTCTCATTTCTTTGAAATGATTGCCTCCTACCCCTGAAAATAAGGTCAATGGATGAACACCAGAACAGAAATCTACTAAAGAGAAGGCTGGCATAAATTCTGTAGACAATGCAAAAAAAAAAAAAAAGTATAAGATGGTCATCCCGTTTCAAAATGTTTGCCTCTTCACAGCTAACTGCCATGCTGAGAATTATATTTTCAATGACTGGAGGATATTTCAACTCTTATGTACCTCCTCGAAAAATGTTAATTTCCTTGGCAAGTCAAAAATGAAACATCTGCTTATATTGACTTTCTAGTTGGAAAACAATAAGAAAAACTTTTTCTTCTCTTTTCCTGTGCTAGTGATATGATTGCAGTACCCTATTGCATATTAATAACTCTTGAGATGCATCCTTGTTTGAATTTGAATGGTCATAAATAAAATAAGACAATATTGAGTTATAAAACAGAATAAACCATATTTGCTAAATACTTTCTTCACCAAATACAAACATACACATATAACAGTAAAATAAATGAAACATTTTAAAAAGAAGTTCTTGTTTATAATTGTCTTTCCCTAGTTACATGACAGCTAATGTGGTATTCATGGTCAAATTTAACTTTTGAGACCATCTGCTCTATGCAAGATGTCATGCAAATAAAGGCTGTTTTGAAATAAGAAGAGAACAAAAATCTTATTCAGAGAACACTTCCCAGCTGTGTTACCAGTTACTGTGTAATCATCTTTCATTATACATGCTGTATGGGGTATGGAGGATGATTAGAAATGCAAACCTGATGTTCTGAATTTGTACATTTCTTTTAGGGCCAGATCTTCTCAACAAGGAATTTAGCCTCAGATTCCAGTAGCAGCTCATGAAATATTTTGCTAAGTCACTAATACTGTGTGATCATTCGAATATTTTATAAAGGACGCTAAAGACAAGTTCTAAAATTCTTATAGGACCCTAGATACCAAGACTAAGCAGTATAAGACTAAGAAGTGTAAGACTAAGCAAAATCAGAACCATACTATTATCATCTTTGTTCTCTTTCTCTTTTCCTTCCAATTGACTTTTACTGAATGTGTAATACAGCACAGCAAACAATCTAATGTTATAAGTTATTTATTTCCTTATTTTCTCCACACAAAGTCAAGCACTGATACCAGTTTGGGGAGCGGGGGCACCATTTCAGATACAGTATCCCTTTAACATTATAGGTGTAGTATATGCTTACAAAGTAAGATGTCTTAAGAAGTTCAGTTCAGTTCAGTTCAGTTCAGTCGCTCAGTCGTGTCCGACTCTCCGCGACCCCATGAATCACAGCACGCCAGGCCTCCCTGTCCATCACCAACTCCCGGAGTACACTCAAACTCATGTCCACAGAGTCGGTGATGCCATCCAGCCATCTCATTCTCCGTCGTCCCCTTCTCCTCCCGCCCCCAACCTTTCCCAGCATCAGAGTCTTTTCCAGTGAGTCAACTCGTCTCATGAGGTGGCCAAAGTATTGGAGTTTCAGCTTTAGCATCAGTCCTTCCAAGTATGTAGTAATATTTTATAGCTCATTGTTTGCATTTATCTCACAGATCATACCATACTGAGCAATAAGAACAGTGTATAATTGCTTATTTCATTGTAGACAGTTTGTTTCCAATTTCTCTAGTTATCTGCTTCTGCTGCTGCTAAGTCGTTTCAGTTGTGTCCGACTCTGTGCGACCCCATAGACGACGGCAGCCCACCAGGTTCCCCCATCCCTGGGATTCTCCAGGCAAGAACACTGGAGTGGGTTGCCATTTCCTTCTCCAATGCATGAAAGTGAAACGTGAAAAGTGAAAGTGAAGTCGCTCAGTTGTGTTCGACTCTTAGCGACCCCATGGACAGCAGCCTACCAGGCTCCTCTGCCCATGGGATTTTCCAGGCAAGAGTACTGGAGTGGGTTGCCATTGCCTTTTCTGCTCCAGTTATCTACTGCTGCATAAAAAATTATCCTAAAAGTAAAAAACAGGTTCAGTTCAGTTCAGTTCAGTTCAGTCGCTCAGTCGTGTCCGACTCTCCGCGACCCCATGAATCACAGCACGCCAGGCCTCCCTGTCCATCACCAACTCCCGAAGTTCACTCAAACTCATGTCCACAGAGTCGGTGATGCCATCCAGCCATCTCATTCTCCGTCGTCCCCTTCTCCTCCCGCCCCCAACCTTTCCCAGCATCAGAGTCTTTTCCAGTGAGTCAACTCGTCGCATGAGGTGGCCAAAGTATTGCAGTTTCAGCTTTAGCATCAGTCCCTCCAATGAACATCCAGGATTGATCTCCTTTAGAATGGACTGGTTGGATCTCCTTGCAGTATAAGGGACTCTCAAGAGTCTTCTCCAACACCACAGTTCAAAAGCATCGATTCTTTGGCGGTCAGCCTTCTTCACAGTCCAACTCTCACATCCATACATGACCACGGGAAAAACCATTGCCTTGACTAGACGGACCTTGGTTGGCAAAGTAATGTCTCTGCTTTTTAATATACTATCAAGGTTGGTCATAACTTTCCTTCCAAGGAGCAAGCGTCTTTTAATTTCATGGCTGCAATCAGCATCTGCAGTGATTTTGGAGCCCAAAAAAACAAAGTCTGACACTGTTTCCACTGTTTTTCCATCTATTTCCCATGAAGTGATGGGACCAGATGCCATGATCTTTGTTTTCTGAATGTTGAGCTTCAAGCCAACCTTTTCACTCTCCTCTTTCACTTTCATCAAGAGGCTTTTGAGTTCCTCTTCACTTTCTGCCATAAGGGTAGTGTCATCTGCATATCTGAGGTTATTGATATTTCTCCCAGCAATCTTGATTCCAGCTTGTGCTTCTTCCAGCCCAGCGTTCCTCATGATGTACTCTGCATATAAGTTAAATAAGCAAGGTGACAATATACAACCTTGACGTACACCTTTTCCTATTTGGAACCAGTCTGTTGTTCCATGTCCAGTTCTAACAGTTGCTTCCTGACCTGCATACAGGTTTCTCAAGAGGCAGGTCAGGTGGTCTGGGATTAAAATGCCAATTATTTTATTGGCATTTTGTGGATATCACCATTTTGTGGATAATGAATATGCACAGGATACAGGTAGGTGATTTTTCTGGTCCATATTGTATAAACTGAGGTCATCTGGTAAAACTTAGCTGATACCAGGCTGGGTTGGATGATACAAAATGAATATTCTGACATGTCTGGTCTCTTGGTGAAGATACTTGGAGAAATGGGCTCAGTGGGTCCCTCTACAGAGTGGTTTCGGGGCTTCTGCATATGGTACCTCAAGTACGGTAATTGGCCCTCTTACAAAACAGCTCAAAACTTCATGATACCAAAATGGATGCTTCCAGTCCTTTTTGATAAGTATACTTCCAAACTAACACAATATCATTACCACTGTTTTCTACTAGACCGGTCACATGTCATGACAGATTCAAGGAGAAATGAATCAATTTCTTACTTCTCTATAAGAGGACTGTTTAAGAATCTGTGGTCTTTTTAGTCTCCCACACTAGTCTTTACTCAAACAACAACAAACTTTAATTTTTATTGTGTAGACATTGCAGTGATTAGATCGGTATAATATATTGGTATTCTTACAAGTGATATACTGATGAGTTAGAAACTGCTGATTTGCATCTATAATCTTGACAAACACTGCCAAATATTTTACAGACATATGTAGAAATATTTACTGTGTCTTATTTATCTTTGTTTATCCTAATAGTACTCAATGAAAAAAAGGTGTTCTCCACTATGTGAAGAAACAAAGAACATAGGACTAAAAGGTAGGAGTGTGGAGGGATGAAAATAAAAGAGAGGTACGGAAATTGAAAAATAATACAGTAAGACAGAAATCTGATATTTGAAAGCCATTTCATTTTTGTTTTTTGATATCTATTTATTCTCTATTAAAGCACAGAAGTGGATTATATAATCTCAGGTCCTTTCTACTGCTAATCTTTTATAACCCCATGATTATACATACATACACACACATATATATTTTAACATAAGTGAGTTCCACTGAATGATAACTTTCAAATACCTTTTTCTAACATTTAAAAGACTTTCATTTTGAGAAAATATTCAAAAACTAAGGACTGTCAATACTGCAGTGTTGGGTGCTTTTTTCCCCCCGTTTTTAATACTTATAATTCAGTTACGTCTGCCAGTATACCATTACTGTTTTTGTCAAAAACTAAGCAATTTGATCTGTTTAGATTTTACATGGTTATCTTTACCAAGGCAAGTACTGAGAAGAACTCTTAATTTTGGAAAAATAGCATGTCAATATATTAACATTTGCTTCTTTTACGTTAGAGCAAATTTTTAAATTGCTAAATTCAACTAACTGCATTTAATGATAAACCAAATAATTTTATCATATCATAAATCTATATGTTCAAAGTAATAGAAAGTTACTTGAGTATACATATTATCTAATAATCTCACAAAAAACTATAAATCATTGTTCATAATTCCTATGATAATTGAAATAACAAAAGTAATTATAGATATCACACAGAAATGAAAATGCTTAGTGGATATATCTCAACTATTCAAACTTAAAATTTGAGAAGTTTAAGTGTTAGTCACTCAGTTGTGTCTGACTCTTTGTGACCCCATGGACCGCAACTGCGCTTGCCAGGCTCCTCTGTCCATGAAATTTTCCAGGCAAGAATACTGGAGTGGGTTGCCATTTCCTTCTCCAGAGGATCTTCCCAACCCAGGGATCAAATCTGAGTCTCTTTTTAGTTCTTTGGCCCATTTTTTTGATTGGGTCATTTATTTTTCTGGAATTGAGCTGCAGGAGCTTCTTGTATAATTTGGAGATTAATCCTTTATCAGTTGCTTCATTTGCTATTATTTTCTCCCATTCTGAAGGCTGTCTTTTCACCTTGCTTATAGTTTCCTTTGCTGTGCAGAAGCTTTTGATTTTAATTAGGTCCCATTTGTTTATTTTTGCTTTTATTTCCAATATTCTGGGAGGTGGGTCATGGAGGATCCTGCTGTGATTTATGTCGGAGAGTGTTTTGCCTACATTCTCCTCTAGGAGTTTTATAGTTTCTGGTCTTACATTTAGCTCTCTAATCCATTTTGAGTTTATTTTTGTGTATGGTGTTAGGAAGTGTTCTAGTTTCATTCTTTTACAAGTGGCTGACCAGTTTTCCCAGCACCACTTGTTAAAGAGACTGTCTTTTCTCCATTTTATATTCTCAAAAAACTGGAAATAGAACTGCCATATGATCCAGCAATCACACTCCTGGGCATACACACCGAGGAAACCAGAATTGAAAGAGACACATGTACTCCAATGTTCATTGCAGCACTGTTTGTAATAGCCAGAACATGGAAGCAACCTAGATGTCCATCTGCAGACGAATGGATAAGAAAGCTTTGGTACATATACACAATGGAGTATTACTCAGCCATTAAAAAGAATACATTTGAAACATTTCTAATGAGGTGGATGAAACTGGAGCCTATTATACAGAGTGAAGTAAGCCAGAAAGACAAACACCAATACAGCATACTATTGCATATATATGGAATTTAGAAAGATGCAAATGATAACCCTGTATACGAGACAGCAAAAGAGACACAGATATATAGATCAGTCTTTGGGACTCTGTGGGAGAGGGTGAGGGTGGGATGATTTGGGAGAATGTCATTGAAACACGTATGTTGTCATATGTGAAATGAGTCACTAGTTCAGGGTCAATGCATGTTACAGGATGCTCGGGGCTGGCATGCGGGGATGACCCAGAGGGAGGATAAAGGGAGGAGGGAGGTGGGAGGGGGGTTCAGGAGGGGGAGCTTATGTAAACCCGGGGCAAATTCATGTCAATGTATGGCAAAACCAACCAATATAATATTGTTAAAAAAAAAAAAAATCTGAGTCTCCGCATTATAGGCACAATCTTTACTGTCTGAACTACCAGGGAAACCCCTAAATTTCAGAAGCTTTTATATTAAAGAAAACTTTGATCAACCTATTACTTTACAAAAGTGATTGTAAAAATTACTCTCTTATTTCCAAGACCTGTTTACAAGTTAAAATGTTATTTGAACAAAAAAATGTGAATTGGCAAAGAATGTCTAAAATATAATAAGAAGTTGTAATGGAAAATTATAAAAATTACCAAATCACCCTGTTTGCTGTTTTTGTTGTTTATTTTAAACAGAACCTGCATCATGGCACAATTTAGCTTACAACTGGCTACTTTCCTTCAGTTAGCTTATTAAAATGAGTGATTGGAGTGGAAAGGGAGGCAGAGTGACAAGAAGTCATTGGTTAACTGAAATTAATTAGACTCATGAAATTTATGTGATAAAAATCACCTTTCAAAGTCTGAATTTGGAAACAACATAAACTCTATTAACTTATGAAATAACATTCCGTAAGATTTTTCATTTTTTGCCTTCTATCCTGCTATTCTTTTTTTTCCACAGATAAAATCTTAATGAAAACCTATGCAATAGTGTGGTTTATAATTATCTATGGATGCAATTAGAAGGCTTCACATTCTCTGATACTGCTTCAGCCTCTTTCTGTTTTTGTATGCCTTCAATCTTTGTCTTTATAGTCCAACTCTCACATCCATACATGACTATTGGAAAAACCATAGCTTTGACCAGATGGAATTTTGTTGGCAAAGTAATGTCTATGCTTTTAAATATGCTGTCTAGGTTGGTCATAACTTTTCTTTGAAGGAGCAAGCATTGAAGAATTGATGCTTTTGAACTGTGGTGTTGGAGAAGACTCTTGAAAGTCCCTTGGACTGCAAGGAGATCCAACCAATTCATCCATAAGGAAATCAGTCCTGAATATTCCACTGGAAGTACTGATGCTGATGCTAAAACTCCAATACCTTGGCCACCTGATGTGAAAAACCAACTCAGGAAAAGACCCTGATGTTGGGAAAGATTGAAGGCAGGAGGAGAAGGGGATGACAGAGGATGAGATCATTGGATGGCATCACCAACTCAATGTTCATGAGTTTGAGTAAGCCCTGGGAGTTGGTGATGGACAGGGATATCTGGCATGCTTTGCTTCATGGCATCACAAAGAGTCAGACAGGACTGAGTGACTGAACTGAATCTTTGTCTGATCCTGTTACTTTTCTCTCCAGCATAAACTGTACTTGAATTCTACCAAAGACACCCCTCCACCTGACCTTCAGCTGCAGTAGTTTCTGGTATACTAACATTCCACCATTTGTCAACCCCCATTAAAAATACACTTATTTCACTTTTAGGTTGTTAAACACTGTTGCAGAAAGTAAAATAATTATGCTGAGACATTAATTCATATTTTTTAAGTAGAAATATAGTTGAAATACAATATTATGTTAGTTTTACATGTACCCTTATGGCAGAAAGTGAAGAGGAACTCAAAAGCCTCTTGATGAAAGTGAAAGAGGAGAGTGAAAAGGTTGGCTTGAAGCTCAACATTCAGAAAACAAAGATCATGGCATCTGGTCCCATCACTTCATGGGAAATAGATGGAAAAACAGTGGAAACAGTGTCAGACTTTGTTTTTTTGGGCTCCAAAATCACTGCAGATGCTGATTGCAGCCATGAAATTAAAAGACGCTTGCTCCTTGGAAGGAAAGTTATGACCAACCTTGATAGTATATTAAAAAGCAGAGACATTACTTTGCCGACCAAGGTCCGTCTAGTCAAGGCAATGGTTTTTCCCATGGTCATGTATGGATGTGAGAGTTGGACTGTGAAGAAAGCTGATCGCCGAAGAATCGATGCTTTTGAACTGTGGTGTTGGAGAAGACTCTTGAGAGTCCCTTGTACTGCAAGGAGATCCAACCAGTCCATTCTAAAGGAGATCAATCCTGGATGTTCATTGGAGGGACTGATGCTAAAGCTGAAACTCCAATACTTTGGCCACCTCATGAGACGAGTTGACTCACTGGAAAAGACTCTGATGCTGGGAAAGGTTGGGGGCGGGAGGAGAAGGGGACGACGGAGAATGAGATGGCTGGATGGCATCACTGACTCTGTGGACATGAGTTTGAGTGTACTCCGGGAGTTGGTGATGGACAGGGAGGCCTGGCGTGCTGTGATTCATGGGGTCGCGGAGAGTCGGACACGACTGAGCGACTGAACTGAACTGAACTGAACTGACATAGTGATTTGACATTTCCATACACTAAGAAATGATTGCCACAATAAGCCTGGTAATCATCTGTTCCCATACAAAGTTATTACAGTATTATTTACCATATTATTTATGTCATGTTACATCACTCTGTTTTATTTATTTTATAACTGGAGATTTGTACTTCTAAATTCCCTTTACTATTTGACTATCCCTACTCTCCTCCCCTTTGCCAATCATCTGTGTGTTCTCTATATCTGTGGGTCTCTTTTCATTTTCTTTTGTTTCCTTTGCTTTTAATTTTCCACATGTAAGTAAGATCATACACTATTTGTTTTTCTTTGACTTATTTCACTAATGTAAGACATATAGATATATCCACATTGTCACAAATGGCACATTTTTTTAATTTAATGGTTGAATATATACAATATTCCATTGTAAATATATGTGTATGCACACACACATCTTCTTTATTAATTCATCTAACGATGGACACAAGTTGCTTTCATATCCTGGCTACTGTCAATAATGCTCCAATTAACACAGGGGTGCATGTATCTTTTCACATTAGTGTTTCTAATTTCTTTCAGATAAATCCTCAGATGTGAAACTGCTGTATCATATGGCAGTTTTCATTTTGTGAGGAACCCCCATACAGTTTTCCATACTGGATTCACCAACCTATAATCCCACATTGCATAAAGTTTCCCTTTTCTCTACATCCTCACCAACACCTGTTACTTGTCTTTTTGATGATAGCCATTCTGAAAGGTATAAAGTGGCATCTCACTCTGGTTTTAATTCCCTGACAATTAGTAATGTTAAGCATCTTTTCTGTCGGACATTCTTATGTCTATTTGGAAAAAAATATCTTTCACATCCTCTGCTCACTTTTAATTGTTTTTTTTTTTTTTTTAATGAAGAGTTGTATGGGTTCTTTGTATATTATGAATATCAGGTATGTTGTGTTCAAATATTTCCTCCCATTCAGTAGGTTACCTTTTGGGTTTTTTTAAGATAGTTTTGTTCCCTGTGAAAAAGCTTCTTAGTTTGATCTACACCCATTAGTTTAACTTTTGTTTCCCTTGTCTGAGGAGACAAATCCAAAAAAGTATTACCAAGACCCATGTCAAGAAGCTTACTGTCTATGTTTACTTTAAGTTTTATTTTATATTGGAGTATAGTTAATTTATAATGTGTTAGTCTCAGGTGTATAGCAAAGTGATGCTGTTATACATTTATCTATTCTTTTTCAAGTTATTTTCCCATTTAGGTCATTACAGAATATTGATCAGAGTTCCCTATGCTATCCAGCAAGTCCTTTTATGGTTTCAGGCCTTATGTTTAAGCTTTAATTCATTTGTTTTTGTTTGTTTCTATTGAAGTATATTTGATTTACAATATTATATAAATTTCTGTTATATGACAGTAATTTGATACTTTTATACATTACAAAATCATAACCACAAAAGGTCAACTACCATCTGTCACCATGAAGGGTTGTTACAATATTATTGAATATTTCCATAGGCTGTGCATTAAAACCCCTGAGTTATTTGATACTAGAAGTTTATACCTGTTAATCTCCCTCACCTATTTCCTTTACTTCACCACCCCTTTCTCCTCTGGCAGCAATCAATCTTGTTTTCTGTACCTGTGAGTCTTATTTGTTTTGTAATATTTGTTTTTATGCTTTGTATTTTAGATTCTACATAATTGAAATTATAAGGTATTCTGTGACTACTTGTTATTCAGTTGCTAAGTCCTTTCCAACTCTTTCCAACCCCTTGGACTGCAGCATGCCAGGCTTCCCTGTCCCTCACTGTCTCCCAGAGTTTGCTCAAACTCATATCCATTGAGTCAGTGATGCCATCCAACCACCTCTTCCTCTGTCACCCCCCTTATCCTTCTGCCCTCAATCTTTCTCAGCATCAGGGTATTTTCCAATGAGTTGGCTCTTCACATCAGGTGGCCAAAGTATTAATCAGAGCTTCAGCATCAGTCCTTCCAGTGAATATTCAGGGGTGATTTCATTTAAGATTGACTGGTTTGATCTCCTTGCTGTCTAAGGGACTCTCAAGAATCTTCTCCAACACCACAATTCAAAAGCGTTAATTTTTCAACACTCAGCCTTCTTTATCAGTTCAGTTCAGTCGCTCAGTTGTGTCTGACTCTTTGTGACACCATGAACCACAGCATGCCAGACCTCCCTGGACATCACCAATTCCTGGAGTCCACCCAAACCCATGTCCACTGAATCAGTGATACCATCTCATCCTCTGTCACCATCTTCTCCTCCTGCCCTCAATCTTTCCCAGCATCAAGGTCTTTTCAAATGAGTCAGCTCTTTGCATCAGGTGGCCAATGAGTTGAAAGCACTCTTTAGTTTGAAAAGTATAGTTGTTAACTCTTCTTTAAAATTTTATGAAATTCACATGTAATTTTGGTGTGCCCATGGAGGAAGGTGATTTCAAGGTTTTCAAACTCTGCCATCTTGGCCACTTCCATTGATTTCTTCAGGATTTAATGTTTGTTTTTTTTTTTTTAAATACTGATATACACCATCCTCCCACCTTAATGGGTGGCCATTCTTTCAGAGATTTTCTATTGTAGTTTCCATTGCAGTGGTTGGTCATTTTTTTTCTTTTTAACAGAATGTATTCCTGAAAACTTTTTAAAGTAGTGATAGCATAGTCATCAGTTGGGTCTTCATTTTATATGCAGAGAATAAATGTCTGACATACATGCCTTTGTATTTACTTTAAATAAATAAAGCAGATTGCTTCTTTCAATATTTTTTTTCAGGTGAGGAAATTCAAGAGAAGCTATGTTACTCAGCCAAGCTTATATCCCTAGTGAGACAGAAAAGGTGAAACTGTGCCCTTTGCTAGCCAGTTTTTCATTCATTTATTCAAAATACCATATATTGCTTGTCTCAGATGTGCCTCTGTATTATGTATCCACGCATCTAGACAAATACACTCCCTTGCCCAGTGGAACTGACAATCAAAAAACGAAGACATTGGCTAACTAATGAGCATTTTACACAGGAGTAATAAGGAAATGTACACACTATGCAAAACTGGAGTGGGGTTAGGGACAGAAAACTTCTATAAAATAACAGTTATAAACATTTAAGCTGAGATCTGAAAAATGAATAGGATTTAGTTACACAAAGTATATTTATGGGAGACAAGATGCACTGAAAATGTAAAAATGAAATTGCCCAAAATGAAACATGTTGAGTTTCATAAACTGAAACAAGCATGATTGTCTGAGGCACAGAGCAGCTGGAGAATGGTTATTTTCTCTCTTTTCAAAGTCTCTTTAAATGGTTGTTAGTATATACCTGTGTTTGTGGTATTTTAAAGGATAAATATATTTTCTAATATTGCATGAAAATGAAAAAAAAATAGCAAAAATAAAATAAAACACAAATCTTATTCTAACATCCAGAGATAATCACTGTTAGTGCTTTGATGTTTGCCTTTTCAGACATCCACTCTGTATAGGAATGTGTATATTTTTACAGGAAAAAATATGAACCTTAAAAAGGCTCAAAGCAGTATGCTGGTTATTAATGTAATATGTGCAATTATTTTATATGTCCATAAATTTTAACATTCAATAGTGCATGAACAATGTAGAACTGCTATGTGGATGCGCAGATTGATTAAACAGAAGAAATATTTTGAAAAGATTGTTACTATGAGTACACATCACAGTCTAAAGATTAGGTAAGTTATTTAAAACTTACTTTAAAACATTTACTTAAGTATGTGGGAAAGGTCAGTTTTAATCTTTGATTCCTCTTTCTCTTATATATCAGATTTCCAAAATTATAAATGACTATTTTGTATATACCTATTTTCACAAACCTGAAGTAAGATAAATGTATGCAATGGA
This sequence comes from Moschus berezovskii, assembly GCF_049115385.1. NCBI lineage: Eukaryota > Metazoa > Chordata > Mammalia > Artiodactyla > Moschidae > Moschus > Moschus berezovskii. The sequence continues at coordinate 127,440,453 of NC_142460.1, read as the reverse complement.
CAAGGGCTTTCAAATGAGAATATTTGTGAAATAAACATGTCTGATGATCATTAAAAATTACAAATAAACCATACTTCATGGAATTTAGCAATATCATAAATCTTCAAGGAAAAGCTAGAAACATATTTGCAACACATGTAAGTGGTTAATATATAAACAGCTTTATAAAATAACAGGGAAATTTATAGCAATCAACTGGAATATCTGATAAAATTCATAAGCAAAATCAAATTAAAACATATACCTAAAACTTTTTCATTTTGCCCTATGGAACAAAGTAAATGATAGTTTTAAAAAAGAGAGACATCTTCCACTCTTCTATGATGTTCTCTACCTATTTCTGCCATCTGACATCTTGCTCACTTCTGATAGTGTCACTTCTCTTACAGCTCCCTTAAGGGATAACTCTTCTTACTACCCTGAAGCAATTAATTCCTAAAAATGGAACAGGTGCCCTCCTTGTTCTTCATGGCTATTTCTAGGCCATTATCTTTTCCCTTTCTCTGTAATTTAATCAAGGTAACTTTAAATTTTTAAAATTTTATATTGGAATCTAGTTTATTAACAATTTTGTATTAGTTTCAGGCATACAGCAGAGTGATTCAGTTATTCACTGAATCACTGAATGTGTATATTCAGTCATACACATTCATATATCTATTCTTGTTCAAATTCTTTTTCCTTTCACATTATTAGAATATTGAGGAGACTTCCATGTGCTACATAGTAGGTACATTTTTTGTTATCTGTTTTAAATATAGCAGTGTGTACATGTCAGTCCCAAACTCCTAATCTGTCTCTCACCTCAGCCTTTACCCTGGTAACCATAAATTCATTATCTAAGTCTGTTTCTATTTTCTAAGTTTCTATCCTTTTTAAAATGTAGATGCCTTGTATAAATGATATCAAGTAATATGTCCTTTTCTATATGACTTACTTCATTTAGTATAATAATTTCCAGGTCCATTCATATCGGTGCAAATGGCATTATTTTCTTCTTTTTAATGGCTGAGTAATATTCCATTGTATATACATCTTCTTTATCCATTTAACTACCAATGGACATTTAGGGTGATTTCTGGCCTGTTGTAAAGAGTGCTGCAGTGAACACTGGAGTATATGTATCCGTTCAAACCATGTTCACCTACAGATATATGTCCAGGAGTGGTATTGCTGGATCATATGATAGCTCTATTTTTAGTTTCTTAAGGAACCTACATGTCTCCATGCTATTCTTCATAGTGGATGTACCAATTTACATTACCACCAACAGGATAGGAGGGTTTCCTTTTCTTTAAACTTCTCCAGCATTTACTGTTTGTACATATTTTGATGATGGCTTCCGATTGATGTGAGGAGAAATATCTATTTAGATTTCTTCTCTGGAGAAATTTCTATTTAGATCTTTTAACCATTTTTAATTTTTTGTTTTTTGATATTGAGTTGCAAGAGCTGTTTGTAAATGTTGGAGACTAATCTTTTATTGGTCACATTATTTACAAATATTTTCTCCCATTCTGTGGGTTGCTTTTTATTTTGTTTATGATTTCCAATTTCCTTTTCTGTACAAAACTTTTGAATTTAATTAAATACCATTTGTTTATGTTTGCTTTTACTTCCATTACTTTAGGAGACAGATCAAAAAAGACATTGCTATAATTTATGTCAAAGAATGTTCTGCCTATATTTTCCTCTAACTTTTATAATGTCCAGTCTTACATTTAGGTCTTTAATCCATTTTGAGTTAATTTTTTTGCATGGTATATTATAATTTCATTTTTAAATTTTTATTGGAGAATAATAAATTTACAATATTTTGTTGATTTCAAGTGTATAGCAAAGTACATCAGTTTATATGCATACACACACACACACAAACACACACACACACAATTATCTAGTCCATTTTAGATTCTTTTCTTATATAGGCCATTACAGAGTATTCAGTAACACTCCCTGTGCTATATGGTAAGTCCTTATTAGTTATCCATAACCTCAGATATGCAGATGACACTACCCTTAGGGCAGAAAGTGAAGAGGAACTCAAAAGCCTCTTGATGAAAGTGAAAGAGGAGAGTGAAAAGGTTGGCTTGAAGCTCAACATTCAGAAAACAAAGATCATGGCATCTGGTCCCATCACTTCTTGGGAAATAGATGGAAAAACAGTGGAAACAGTGTCAGACTTTATTTTTTTGGGCTCCAAAATCACTGCAGATGCTGATTGAAGCCATGAAATTAAAAGACGTTTGCTCCTTGGAAGGAAAGTTATGACCAACCTTGATAGTATATTAAAAAGCAGAGACATTACTTTGCCAACCAAGGTCCGTCTAGTCAAGGCAATGGTTTTTCCCGTGGTCATGTATGGATGTGAGAGTTGGACTGTGAAGAAAGCTGATCACTGAAGAATCGATGCTTTTGAACTGTGGTGTTGGAGAAGACTCTTGAGAGTCCCTTATACTGCAAGGAGATCCAACCAGTCCATTCTAGAGGAGGTCAATCCTGGATGTTCATTGGAGGGACTGATGCTAAAGCTGAAGCTGCAATACTTTGGCCTCCTCATGCGACGAGTTGACTCACTGGAAAAGACTCTGATGCTGGGCAAGGTTGGGGGCGGGAAGAGAAGGGGACGACGGAGAATGAGATGGCTGGATGGCATCACCGACTCTGTGGACATGAGTTTGAGTGTACTCCGGGAGTTGGTGATGGACAGGGAGGCCTGGCGTGCTGTGATTCATGGGGTCGCGGAGAGTCGGACACAACTGAGCGACTGATGTGATCTGATCTGATCTGATCTGAGTGTTGATTGCAGCCATGGAATTGAAAGATGCTTACTCCTTGGAAGGAAAGTTATGACCAACCTAGATAGCATATTAAAAAGCTGTAATATCAGAGATATTACTTTACCAACAAAGGTCCGTCTAGTCAAGGCTATACTTTTTCCAGTGGTCACGTATGGATGTTAGAGTCGGACTGTGAAGAAAGCTGATCGCCGGAGAACTGATGCTTTTGAACTGTGGTGTTGGAGAAGACTCTTGAGAGTCCCTTGAACTGCAAGGAGGTCCAGCCAGTCAATCCTAAAGGAAATCAGTCCTGGGTGTTCATTGGAAGGACTGATGCTAATGCTGAAACTCCAATACTTTGGCCACCTCATGCAAAGAGTTGACTCACTGGAAAAGATTCTGGTGCTGGGAGGGATTGGGGGCAGGAAGAGAAGGGGATGACAGAGGATGAGATGGCTGGATGGCATCACCGACTCGATGGACATAAGTTTGAGTGAACTCCGGGAGCTGGTGATGCACTGGGAGGCCTGGCATGCTGCGATTCATGGGGTCGCAAAGAGTCGGACACGACTGAGCCACTGAACTGAACTGAACTCTGTGTGTATGTGTCAATCTCAATTTTCCAATTTTTCCCTTCCATGCTTCAGTTAGGGCTTCCCTGGTGACACAGACAATAAAGAATCTGTCTGCAATGCAGGAAACCCGGGTTCGATCTCTGGGTGGGAAGATCCCCTGGAGAAAGGAATGGCTACCCACTCCAGTATTCTTGCCTGGAGAATTCCATGGACAGAGATAAGAACCATGGGGTCTCAAAGAATTGAACACAACTGAGCAGCTGACCACACGGGAGTAATAAAAGAATCTATGGCTAAGGTTAGAGAAGGATTGGCCAAGAGAAAGAAGGAAAGAGAGGCACAGGAAAACTGGTTCGAGGCTTGGTTTAATAAGTCCCCCTGGCTGCTCTCCATCCTGGGACAAATAATGATCATTGTTATACTTCTTTTGGTTGGACCCTGTCTTGTCAACCTTTTCCAAAAGTTCCTACAGGAATGGATTCGGACCATTTCCCGGGAACAAGTGAAGACCATCGTCCTCGCTCAAATACGGGGAACAGACCCAAAATCCCAAAAGACCCCTGGCGACCGTCTGCCTCCTTTAGGCTACAAGCCTAAGGTGGGGGACACTCCAGCTGCCCCAACGAGCCAATCTACTTACCCAGGACACAAAGAGCCCAAGAACCTCAATACCCGGTGTGTCTAGGGCCAAGCCCCTAGCCACAGAGCCTAAGTCCAGCCAGCCCTCCAAAAGACCTTCAGCCAGGTCTCAAGCTGCCAGAGCCTATGCTTGACTGGGTAGCCAATGACAGGTAAGATCCCCAGAGGGGGACAACTTAAGACAGGCACAGTCACTGAGTCTGTGGCAAGGTCATGCGGGTGGCCCCCCGATGGCTCCTTCCCCCTAAAAAAAACAAAAAAGGGGGCTATATAGGGCGCCTTACATGTGCTCACAACAAGATGGCGCCTGACAGATGTCAGGAGGGTGTGGCCAGGGTGCCTTACATGTGCTCAAACAAGATGGCGCCTGACAGATGTCAGGAGGGCGGGGCCCCAGATAACCACAAAAAATTCTGACTGGCTCTTGAATACCTCCCCGTGCATGCTTTAATGTGATTGGAAAGCCTCTTTCAAAAACCCCGTGCTTGCCCTGCACTTGCCTATATATATGAGGAGCTTACACCAATAAAATGGAACTGCCTTGACAGAACCCCCGCTGCGTCTGAGTGTCCTTCTCCAGGGGAGGAGGGCTGCGGGGCGGGCGGCCAGCTCACCCGTCCCCTGGGGTTTCTTCCCCACCGCTCCAGCGTAGGGAGGCAAAATGGGCTCTACATCCGAGGCCGAGGACTCGCCAACGCCTTTGTCTCCCCTGCGGCAGCACCGGGGGAGAAACAAGGGGACCCCACAACTGGTGCCATGACTCAGACCGACCACTCAAAGAGGCGTGGCCGTGAGGAGCTACCCCACACCTGAGGCCAGGACCAGCGGCTGAGAGGAGCTACCCCACGTACAATAGGCGGTGGCTGTGGGGGCACAGGAGGGCCGAGAGGAGCTACTCCACGTTCAAGGTCAGGAGGGGCAGCCATGAGGAGATACCCCTCATCCTAGGTAAGGTGCAGCGACTTCGCTTTCTTGGAGCAGCTGTGAAGAGATATCCCACGCCCAAGGTAAGAGAAACCCAAATAAGACGGTAGGTATTGCAAGGGGGCATCAGAGGACAACACACTGAAATCATAATCATAGGAAACTAGTCGAACTGATGACATGGACCACAGCCGAATGTGGTCCACTGGAGAAGGGAATGGCAAACCACTTAGGTATACATGCCTTGAGAACCCCATGAACAGTATCAAAGGCCAAAATTATAGGATACTGAATGAGGAATTCCCCAGGTTGGTAGGTGCCCAGTATGCTACTGGAGATCAGTGGAAAAATAACTCTAGAAGGAATGAAGGGATGGAGCCAAAGCAAAACCAATACCCGGCTGTGGATGTGACCAGTGATAGAAGCAAGGTCCGGTGCTGTAAAGAGCAATATTGTATAGGAACCTGGAATGTTAGGTCCATGAATCAAGGTAAATTGGAAGTGGTCAAACAGGAGATGGCAAGAGTGAACATAGACATTCTAGGAATCGGTGAATTAAAATGGACTGGAATGGGTGAATTTAACTCAGATGACCATTATATCTACTACTGTGGGCAGGAATCCCTTAGAAGAAATGGAGTAGCCATCATGGTCAACAAAAGAGTCCGAAATGCAGTACTTGGATGCAATCTTAAAAACGACAGAATCATCTCTGTTCGTTTCCAAGGCAAGCCATTCAATACTAGAGTAATCCAGGCCTATGCCCCAACCAGTAACGCTGAAGAAGCCGAAGTTGAACGGTTCTATGAAGACCTACAAGACCTTTTAGAACTAACACCCAAAAAAGATGTCCTTTTCATTATAGGGGACTGGAATGCAAAAGTAGGAAGTCAAAAATTACCTGGAGTAAAAGGCAAATTTGGCCTAGGAGCACGGAATGAAGCAGGGCTAAGGCTAATAGAGTTTTGTCAAGAGAACGCACTGATCATAGCAAACACCCTCTTCAAACAACACAAGAGAAGACTCTACACATGGACATCACCAGATGGTCAACACAGAAATCCGATTGATTATATTCTTTGCAGCCAAAGATGGTGAAGCTGTAATACAGTTAGCAAAAACAAGACTAAGAGCAGACTGTGGCTCAGATCACGAACTCCTTATGGCCAAATTCAGATTTAAATTGAAGAAAGTAGGGAAAACCACTAGACCGTTCAGATATGACCTAAATCAAATGCCTTATGATGATACAGTGGAAGTGAGAAATAGATTGAAGGGACTAGATCTGATAGATAGAGTGCCTGATGAACTCTGGATGGAGGTTCGTGACATTGTGCAGGAGACAGGGACCAAGACCATCCCCATGGAAAAGAAATGCAAAAAAGCAAAACGGCTGTCTGAGGAGGCCTTACAAATAGCTGTGAAAAGAAGAGAAGCAAAAAGCAAAGGAGAAAAGGAAAGATATAAGCATCTGAATGAAGAGTTCCAAAGAATAGCGGGGAGAGATAAGAAAGCCTTCCTCAGTGATCAATGCAAAGAAATAGAGGAAAACAACAGAATAGGAAAAACAAGAGATCTCTTCAAGAAAATTAGAGATTCCAAGGGAAAATTTCATGCAAAGATGGGCTTGATAAAGGACAGAAATGGTATGGACCTAACAGAAGCAGACCTAACAGAAGCAGAAGATATTAAGAAGAGGTGGCAAGAATACACAGAAAAACTGTACAAAAAAGATCTTCACGACCAAGATAGTCACGATAACGTGATCACTGACCTAGAGCCAGACATCTTGGAATGTGAAGTCAAGTGGGTCTTAGAAAGCATCACTATGAACAAAGCTAGTGGAGGTGATGGAATTCCAGTTGAGCTATTTTCAAATCTTGAAAGATGATGCTGTGAAAGTGCTGCACTCAATATGCCAGCAAATGTGGAAAACTCAGCAGTGGCCACAGGACTGGAAGAGGTCAGTCTTCATTCCAATCACAAAGAAAGGCAATGCCAAAGAATGCTCAAACTACCGCACAATTGCACTCATCTCACACGCTAGTAAAGTCATGCTCAAAATTCTCCAAGTCAGGCTTCAGCAATATGTGAACCGTGAACTCCCAGATGTTCAAGCAGGTTTTAGAAAAGATAGAGGCACCAGAGATCAAATTGACAACATCCGGTCGATCATGGAGAAAGCAAGGGAGTTCCAGAAAAACGTGTATTTCTGCTTCATTGACTATGCCAAAGCCTTTGACTGTGTGGCTCACAATAAACTGTGGAACATTCTGAAAGAGATGGGAATACTAGACCACCTGACCTGCCTCTTGAGTAACCTGTATGCAGGTCAGGAAGCAACAGTCAGAACTGTGCATGGAACAACAGACTGGTTCCAAATAGGAAAAGGAGTACATAAAGGCTGTATATGTCACCTTGCTTATTTAACTTATATGCAGAGTACATCATGAGGAACGCTGGGCTGGAAGAAGCACAAACTGGAATCAAGATTGCCAGGAGAAATATCAATAACCTCAGATATGCAGATGACACCACCCTTATGGCAGAAAATGAAGAGGAACTCAAAAGCCTCTTGATGAAAATGAAAGAGGTGAGTGAAAAGGTTGGCTTGAAGCTCAACATTCAGAAAACAAAGATCATGGCATCTGGTCCCATCACTTCGTGGGAAATAGATGGAAAAACAGTGGAAACAGTGTCAGACTTTATTTTTTTGGGCTCCATAATCACTGCGGATGCTGATTGCAGCCATGAAATTAAAAGACGCTTACTCCTTGGAAGGAAAGTTATGACCAACCTAGATAGCAAATTAAAAAGCAGAGACATTACTTTGCCAACCAAGGTCCGTCTAGTCAAGGCTATGGTTTTTCCCGTGGTCATGTATGGATGTGAGAGTTGGACTGTGGAGAAAGCTGATCGCTGAAGAATTGATGCTTTTGAACTGTGGTGCTGGAGAAGACTCTTGAGAGTCCCTTGGACTGCAAGGAGATCCAACCAGTCCATTCTAGAGGAGATCAATCCTGGGTGTTCATTGGAAGGACTGATGCTAAAGCTGAAACTCCAATGCTTTGGCCACCTCATGCGAAGAGTTGACTCACTGGAAAAGAGTCTGATTCTGGGAAGGATTGGGGGCAGGAGGAGACGGGGACGACAGAGAATGAGATGGCTGGATGGCATCACTGACTTGATGGACATGAGTTTGAGTGAACTCCAGGAGTTGGTGATGGACAGGGAGGCCTGGCATGCTGTGATTCATCGTGTCGCAAAGAGTCGGACACGACTGAGCGACTGAACTGAACTGAACGGAGCTGATACTCTTCTCTATAGAAGCTATACCAGTTTACATTCCCACCAACAATGTAGGAAGGTTCCCTTTTCTCCACATCCTCTCCAGCATTTATTATTTATAGATTTATTAATGATGGCCCCTCTGACCTTATTGGTCTGAGGTGATACCTCTTAGAGGGCACATGCCAATGAGCCCTGGCCGGATCTGCCACCATCAATGAGCCTTAGCCACCTTTCAAAATTAGCAGGACATCTTCCAACACTAGCTGGTAAATCTGGCCCATTTTATTATGTGGCCACAGCTTTTTTCCCCCTGGGTCCTGGTGTGCAGGATACCCTTTTTGTACCCTCCAAGAGTTGCATTCCATTTCTCCCAGTCTGTATAATTCCTGTGGTCAAACCCCATTGGCCTTCAAAGCCAGACTCTTTGGGAGGCTCCTTTTCCCATTACCTGGCCCCCAGGCTGGGATCCTGACACAGGGTTCAGAAATCTCTTTTCCTGGGAGAGAAATTCTGTGGTACAATTACTCTCCCATTTGGGAGTCACCCACCTGGCAGCTATGGGATTTTTATCACAGTTGTGTCCTACCTATTGTTTGGCCACGGCTTCTTTGTCTTGAATATAGGGTATCTTTTTTTGGTAGGGACTAGAATTTGTTGGTAGGTGACTATTTAGGAGTTAGTTGTGATTTTGAAAATTTCATAAGAAGGAGTGATCATGTCTTTTTCTGTCATCTTGCCTCCTACCTCAAAGCAACTATGTATTGTTTCCCCTTGTCATCACCCATTCTTCCATGGAACTTGTCCTCTCTGGATCTCCTGTACTAACATGGGAGATTATAACAAACAGAAACATGAGCCCTGTTTCACTCATTTTCTTGAGCTTATCTCCTGCAACAATTTTGTTTACCATACTCTGTAGCTATTTTGTTAATGTATTACCATTATATTAAGCACTTTTATAATTGCAATTTTAAATATTTTTTCAATCACCAGTTCTTTTTTCCAACCCATTGGGGAAAAAAAAAAAAAAGAATTTTGTGTGTTTTTTTTTTTTTTATGTCCCACCTTTTTAACTGCATTTGATGCTACAACATCCCTCAACCTTTCTTCTTTACTTTCCTATCATAATTCCCAGGATGAATCATGATGTCTACTTACCTTCCTTTTACTTCATTAAACTCTCATAAACGAACTGCAAACTTCTGTGTTCTGCAGGCCTATAAAGTTACCCCTGGAAAAATATGGGTTTGAACTGCTGGGTTGACTTATATGTAGATTTTTTCAATAGTAAATATTACAAAAATGCATGATCCACAGTTGGGAACCTGCAGAAACTCACATATGAAGGATCTGCATATAGAGAGGGCTGACTATAAATCATACTTAGATTTTTGTTTGTGTGAAGGATCAACACCTATAACCCTCATGTTGTTCAAGGCGAAACTGTATTCTGTTGTTAAATATAACTAGAAAAACTACAGTCAAGCTTACTAGTCTTACTTTATATTCTTTGAAAAAAGAACAAATTAAAATAGTCTTTAATGCTGCTGCCAAACAAAACCATATTCTCTCATTCTCTAAGACAACATTTTCATATATAGTGCTTTCATTCTACTATATCTCCTGTTAATCTTCACTTTCACATGATGATCTCAATTCTTATTAAACAATGAGCTATAGCTATAAGAAAACAAATTCTACAAGCTTCCACTTCTATGTCCTTCATCTGTGACTATATGTCCTACATTCTTCTCCTCTATACACAGATCAGCATTCAGGGTTCATACCTGTAATTGTGAAGTACATTTCATCCACTCTTCCTTTCTCAGGGATATTGTTTCACCACTTCTCTTGCTCTATTTCTCTGTAATCAACATGAGGACAGATTTTTAAGTCTGTTTACTTTTGATGCCCCAGAGCCTATAATGGTCCTGGGAACATAGAAGGTACTCAGTAACAAATAAATTAAAGATAAAATGAACGAAGATGTAATTTTTACTAGTCAAATTTAATATTTTAATATATAATACAATTTAATATTCAAGGGTGGAACGAAATGATTTGTCACTCTCACAGTAGATAAACATATGAGTCAAACATTCTGAAAAAAGAATCATAGATTCATGGAATTGAAACCTTAATATGACAATCTTAAAATAAGGCAAGTATTAATATGCCATAAAATCTGTTTATTCAGTGGCAATTTGAGTGAATAATAAAAAAAAAATCAAAACAGATATTTAGATAAATTATGATGAGTCTACATGTTTAGAAAATTATGTATTATTGTGATCACATCAATAAAGTGCTTCCATTTACTCTGGAAAGTGTTTGTTTGATATATGACTACCAGGTGTGCCAGTGAATGTGTAACTCTGCCCATAGCGTCATTGTAGAGCATCACTCCTGTTGTCCTCGTATGAGAGATTTGGCCAAAAAGAGTTTGAAGATTCCTTATTATTAGTGGAATATCACTAATAATCTCTCTACATCTCTCTCTGCAGTATTATCTCCCCCAGAGTCATGTCTAATTCAATCCAGGAAAGGTATCTGGTTTATAACCTGTGTGACAATCACCTAATGATAGAAGCAGCCTGAGGTTTTTGTGAGTGTGAATAAAACAGTCACTAGTTTTTTTTTAAGAGAACATACACGGAAGGTAATACCTAATGTTAAAACTGTTTACTCCATGAAAAAGAAAATGGCTTGTGTTTTTAATAATCATGCCGCTTATTCACAGTCATATATATTTGACTGAAAAATATAATGGGTGTGTGTGCACATACATATACATATATAAAAAAGTGCAAGCTGCCAAGCCAAAAATAATAAAAGTCATTTTCTTACCTGTGAAATCAAAGCTGCAGCATCTGCTTGTTTCACCTGCAGATGAGAATCCTGCAGTTTATACTTCATGGTTAACAAGACTGAACACTTTGAAACATACTTCTGGAGCCACCCAACCTGTAAATTAAATACATCAGCAATGCTATTATTGCTGTTTGCTCTTTTCCCAAGTATAAATCTCATATAAAACAGTTGCAGTGCTGAACCACAGAAACTATAGTTTATATTTTACTGTTAGTGCCTGAAACTTCACAATGTAAACCAGTGTTCTAAAGCTGCAAATAGGTTCTATGGCTGCTACTCTGAAGATTTACCTCAGTCTAGGAAAGAAAATCTGACTAGCTAGCAATGATATTTTATGGAAATTCTTTCTTGTTTCCTTCTCCTGTGTTCTGCATACCTTTAAGAGAATGGCATATATTTTTCTATAATTTAAAATCTTCCACACATTTTTAATAAAAAATTGTGAACTAAACAAAAAACATATTAGTAGCTGATCCAAAAACAACCATTTAAAGATGCATTGTGCTTAGTGCAGAAAATATTAAAAAGACAAAATATCTAAGACAAAAGGCAAACATATTTTTCATACAACCACCAAAAGTTGAGAACTTTAACTAGTTGACAACTTTTTAAATTCAAGGTTTCTCCCAGGCTAAGCACGCTGAATTTACTAATTAAGAAACGAGAAACTAGAACTATAAAGGTGGCATAGAAATACAAGAAACTATTCTTAAGTAATTTTTTAAAACTTTGAACAGTTACAGATTTTACCATTTGTTATAAACTGGTATATATAATTTAACCAGAACCAAAAGAAAATTAGTATTGTGTGAATTCTGAAGCACTTTCAACATGTTGTAGTGGACTTTCTTGAGTTTTACACATTCATAAGTAGATGGTCTGTATCTCATGCCTTTGTTGGTTTTCTGTGAGCTATAGTGTCTGGGAAGTGAGCAGCTCTCATTCCTGTAACTCTTGTAATCCAGTCATTCGTGTGCCTCCTTCATGAGGATTCAGTACGGCTGTAGTGCTGTTATCCCTCCGATAGGAACTCTAACTCGGTGTAAAGCCCCAAAGGTCTGTTACTTATTTTTATTTTATATTGTACTATATTTTATTTACAGTGTTGTGTTTGTTTCAGGTGTATAGCAAAGTGATACAGTCATATATATATATATATATGAATTAACAAAAGCAGTTCCTGTCTTTTGATGGGGTGCTCATGGTTTATAACATAAATGGCATTATTTTGAAGATTAAAAAAATTAAAAAGAAATAAATTCAAGGTTTCTTTTCCTCAGGATTTTCCTAAATAATTATTCACATTGAAGATTCATATTTTCTTTCACTTTCTCTCCCTCATCCTCTGTTTATCATTAACCTTCAGTTCGGTTCAGTCACTCAGTCGTGTCCGACTCTAAGCGACGCCATGGACTGCACCACACCAGGTTTCCCTGTCCATCAAAAACTCCCAGAGCTTACTCAGACTCATTTTCATTGAGTCAGTGATGCCATCCAACCATCTCATCCTCTGTCGTCCCCTTTTCCTCCTGCCTTCAATCTTTCCTAGCATCAGGGTCTTTTCTAGTGAGTCAGTTCTTCGCATCAGGTGGCCAAATTATTGGAGTTTCAGCTTCAGCATCAGACCTTCCAGTGAATATTCAGGACTGATTTCCTTTAGGATAGACTGGTTGGATCTGTTTTCAGTCCAAGGGACTCTCAAGACTTTTCTCCAAAACTGCAGTTCAAAAGCATTATCTTTGGCATTCAGCTTTCTTTATAGTCCAACTCTCACATTCATACATGACTACTGGAAATACAATAGTAGACTAGATGTTTGACTAAATGAACCTTTGCTAGCAAAGTAATATTTCTGCTTTTTAATATGCTGTCTAGTTTGATCATAGCTTTCCTTCCAAGGAGCAAGCATCTTTTAATTTCATGGCACAGTCACCATCTGAAGTGATTTTGAAGTCCAAAATAATAAAGTCCCTCACTGTTTCCATTCTTTACCCATCTATTTGCCATGAACTGATGGGATGGGATGCCATGATTTTAGTTTTCTGAATGTCGAGTTTTAAGCCAATTTTTTCACTCTCTCACTTTTTTCAAAAGGCTCTTCAGTTATTTTGCTTTCTGCCATAAGGGTGGTGTCATCTGTATATCTGAGGTTATTGATTAACTTTAATAGACCTTTACTCAGTTCAATTCATTCGCTCAGTCGTGTCCAACTCTTTGCGACCCCATGAACCACAGCATGCCAGGCCTCTCTGTCCATCACCAACTCCTGGAGTCTACCCAAACCTATGTCCATTGAGTCGGTGATGCCATCCAACAATCTCATCCTCTGTTGTACCTTTCTCCTCCTGCCCTCAATCTTTCCAATATCAGGGTCTTTTCAAATGAGTCAGCTCTTCACATCAGGTGGCCAAAGTATTGGAGTTTCAGCTTCAACATCAGTCCTTCCAATGAACACCCAGGACTGATCTCCTTTATCTTTTCAAAATAAATAATCCTGCTCTGATTTTTTATATTAGGTAAAAAGAAATTTGATAATTTATCTTTTAATAGCTCCAGAACAGAATGGCAACCCACTCCATTATTTTTGCCTGGAGAATTCCATGGACAGAGGTGCCTAGTGGGCTACAGACCGTGGGGTTGCAGAGTCAGACACGACTGACAAACACTTCAACTTCAGGACTGAATAATTATTGTATCTTTGATACTGATGATTTTATAAAGCATTTACTATTTTAATACTGTTTTCAAGATATTAACCTAATTTTCTAAATCATTGCCTGAGTTAAATTTTACAAAATTAAAATAAATTAGCATTTCTTAAATTTGGGGTTTACATAATGATTCTCAGACCTAGCTGCAGGCAGTTACCTGGTAGGGGAGATAACTCTTAACATGCTAGATACTCAGGGCCCATCCATAGATTCTGATTTAGTTGCTTTGTATAAGCTGAAAAACATATTTTTTTCTTTTATGTCTCTTGTGTGGTTCTAATACACACTCGGAATTGAAGAGTATTCAATTTACATTAACAGATTTAAATTAGAGTATAGACAAAATGATTTGGGCAGTTAAGTCTGAAACTATAAACAGGTCATCACTACAATTTTTCATTTGATTTCCAATCCATGGTTTATTTAATAGGTTGACTTTTCAGTTTTCCAATTTTATTACTTTATAAATTTAAACCCAGTAAAACATGATTGATGTTAATTATAGAGTTCTATTTAAATACACAAAAGTATTCATGGTCTCTGTGTGCAGGAAACAGTTTCTATCAGTTTCTTGTAACTCATTTTGCAAACTGCCTTTTATTTTCAGGATTTCTTGTGATATATGCCAAGTGCCCCCAAACAGTCCTACTTCTCTTTTCCTTACCCCAATTTATTATAAGTCTGTTCTTCTGACTAGACATAAAAAGTAGAAAATCAGTTACCAACTAAAAACTCAGCACTCATTCAATAGACCAGTTATTCTTTTCCATGGCTGGGAATTAAACTCAACTTTAAACAAAATACCAATCTCAGGACTATAGAATTGGAGGATCTGGATAAGTGGATCTAGGTTAAGATCCAGCTTTGTGTATTTTTTTTTAATATTATGAAAGTTGCAATGGTGATGCTGGTGTGTATCCAATGAAAAGAGCCATAAATTTAATAAATATTAGTAATGATTTATTATGACTAATTCAAATCATAAGCCTTTATTACAGTCAGCAGACATCAGAGGCAAGGTCAAAGACCTTCACTTCACTTAACAAAACATGAGAATCCATCATTTACATAATTTGAGTCTGACAATAGCTTTCTATACCAGGTATTTACCAAGATTTGTCAAAAGTCATGATGATTGGCAATTTGTCCTGATTTTCTCATTATTAGTAATTGTTTGATATTTATATAGCTTTGTTTTGAAGGTTTTTTTTTTAAGATATCAAGTATTTTATTTGAAGAGTTTCAATCATTGGACATTATTCATTTATTATTTTTGGTTGTACCCTCATATTCAGACATTTCTTTAGCCTTAAAAGTGGAACCACAGAAGACCCTGGGAGCAAAATAATCTTAAGAAAAACAAAACTACAGGAATTATGCTCCCTGACTTCAAACTCGATTATCTGTTCCGTTCCATCCGTTCAGTTGCTCAGTTGTGTCCGATTCTTTGCGACCCCATGAATCACAGCACGCCAGGCCTCCCTGTCCATCACCAATTCCAGGAGTTCACCCAAACTTATGTCCATCGAGGCGGTGATGCCATCCAGCCACCTCATTCTCTGTCATCCCAGTCTCCTCCCGCCCCCAATCACTCCCAGCATCAGAGTCTTTTCTAATGAGTCAACTCGTCGCATGAGGTGGCCAAAGTATTGGAGTTTCAGCTTTAGCATCAGTCCTTCCAATGAACACCGAGGATTGATCTCCTCTAGAATGGACTGGTTGGATCCCCTTGCAGTCCAAGGGACTCTCAAGAGTCTTCCCCGGCACCACAGTTCAAAAGCATCAATTCTTCGGCGATCAGCTTTCTTCACAGTCCAACTCTCACATCCATACATGACCACAGGAAAAACCATAGCCTTGACTAGACGGACCTTGGTTGGCAAATAATGTCTCTGCTTTTTAATATACTATCTAGGTTGGTCATAACCTTGCTTCCAAGGAGTAAGCGTCTTTTAATTTCATGGCCACAATCAGCATCAGCAGTGATTTTGGAGCCCCAGAAAATAAAGTCTGACACTGCTTCCACAGTTTCCCCATCTATTTCCCATGAAGTGATGGGACCAGATGCCATGGTCTTTGTTTTCTGAATGTTGAGCTTCAAGCCAACCTTTTCACTCACCTCTTTCACTTTCATCAAGAGGCTTTTGAGTTCCTCTTCATTTTCTGCCTTAAGGGTGGTGTCATCTGCATATCTGATGTTATTGATATTTCTCCTGGTAATATTGATTCCAGCTTGTGCTTCTTCTAGCCCAGCGTTCCTCATGATGTACTCTGCATATAAGTTAAATAAGCAGGGTGACAATATACACACTTGACGTACTCCTTTTCCTATTTAGAACCAGTCTGTTGTTCCATGTCCAGTTCTAACTGTTGCTTCCTGACCTGCATAGAGGTTTCTCAAGAGGCAGGTCAGGTGGTCTGGTATTCCCATCTCTTTCAGAATTTTCCACAGTTTGTTGTGATCCACACCGTCAAAATCTTTGACAGTCAATGAAGCAGAAATAGATGTTTTTCTGGAACTCTCTTGCTTTCTCCATGATCCATCGTATGTTGGCAATTTGATCTCTGGTGCCTCTGCCTTTTCTAAATCCAGCTTGAACATCTGGAAGTTCACAGTTCAAATATTGCTGAAGCCTGGTTTGGAGAATTTTGAGCATGACTTTACTAGCGTGTGAGATGAGTGCAATTGTGCAGTAGTTTGAGCATTCTTTGGCATTGCCTTTCTTTGGGATTGGAATGAAGACTGGTCTTTTCCAGTCCTGTGGCCACTGCTGAGTTTTCCACATTTGCTGGCATATTGAGTGCAGCACTTTCACAGCATCATCTTTCAGGATTTGAAATAGCTCAACTGGAATTCCATCACCTCCACTAGCTTCGTTCGTAGTGATGCTCTCTAAGGCCCACTTGACTTCACATTCCAAGATGTCTGGCTCCAGGTGAGTCATCACGCCATCGTGGTTATCTTGGTCGTGAAGATCTTTTTTGCACAGTTCTTCTGTGTATTCTTGCCATCTCCTCTTAATATCTTCTGCTTCTGTTAGGTCCATATGATTTCTGTCCTTTATCGAGCCCATCTTTGCATGAAATGTTCCCTTGATATCTCTAATTTTCTTGAAGAGATCTCTTGTTTTTTCCTATTCTGTTGTTTTCCTCTATTTCTTTCCATTGATTGCTGAGGAAGGCTTTCTTATCACTCCTTGCTATTCTTTGGAACTCTGCATATAAACAGTAGTAATTAATACAGAATGGTATTAACAAGAAAATACATAGGTGGATGAAACAGACTAGAGACCCCAAAAATAAAACAATGTGTATATATGGTCATCCAATTTACCACAAAGAATCCAGGAATATATAATGGGGAAAGCATAGTCTCTTTCATAAATATCGCTGGGAAAACTGAACAGCCACATGCAAAAGAATGAAAGTGGACCACCCTCTAACACCATATACAAAATTAATTCAAAATGTATATAAGACTTCAAACCATAAAACCAACATAAAAAAAAACATAAGCAGTAACACCATAAGTGTGATAATAATTTTTTTTTTTTTTTTGGACATGAGAGCAAAAGCAAAGGAAACAAAGCAAAATATAAAAGTAAGACTACATCAAACTAAAAATGTACAAAGAAAGCCATCAACAAAATAAAAAGACTACCTACCAAATGGGAAAAAGTATCTGCAATATATATATATATAATATCCTAACATAAAAAACATATAATTACTTCATACACCTCAATATCAAAAAATAATACAATTAAAACCTCAGCAGAGGTTCTAAAGAAATATTTTTCCAAAGACACAAAGATGGCAAAAGAACATGAAATGGTGCTCTACATCATTAATCATTGGGGAAATATAAATCAAAAACACACTGAGGTGTGTCACCTAGTATTAAAAAGAAAAAAATAACAAGTTTTGGTGAGAATGTGAAGGGAATTCTTGTGCAGTGATGATGGAAATGTAAATTGGTGCAGTTACTGTTGAAAACAGTACATAGGATCTTAAGAAAAATAAAAAATAGAACGAACTCCATGTGACCCAACAATTCTACTTCTGGTTATTTATCCCAAGAAAACAAAAGCACTAACCTGAAAATATATCTTCATCTCCATGTTAATTGCAGCATTATTTATACAGTAGTGAAAACACAGAAGCAACAGAAATGTCCACTGATGGATGAATAAGGAAAATGTGATACACACACACACTGTGGGATGATATTCAACCATAAAAAAGAATAAACTTTCACCATTTGCAGTGACATGGATGGACCCATGCTAAGTGAAAGTCAAATAAGGCACATATCATATAATCTCGCTTGTATATGAAATTAAAACACACACACACACAGAATGACTGGTTGTTTGCAGAGTTGGGATGTGGTGATGGGTTACATAGGTGAAGGTAGTCCAAAGGTATAAATGTCCACATATAAAAAAGTCTTTGGAATATATTATATAGCATGGTGATGATGATAGTTAAAAATGTACTATATTTTTGAAAACTGCTAAGAGAATAAATGTTAAAATTCTCATCACAAAAAATATTTGTAACTATGTATGGTAATATATGTTAAGTAGATTTATTATGGTGATCACTTTATAATTTATACAAATATCAAATCATTTTGATGAAAGCAACATAAAATTGTATGTCAATTATGTTACAATAAATTTTTTAAATGACTTTACTGTCAACTTGGAAGATATGTTTATAGACATATAAAATTTTTTAAAAGTCATAGTTAAATTATATGACAAGATGGTAACATAGAAAGATCTTGAACTCACCTACTTGGATACACCAAGTCTACAGCTATATATATATAAATTTCTTCTGAAAAAAATTCTAAATGATATCTAAGTAATATCTCAGTGATAACTACACATCAAGCAAAGGAGAAAACCATACTGAATGCAGTAGTAGAGGCTGAGACACAATCTTGCTGTTAACCCCACTCCTGTTGCAGCAACCCACCACTGGGAGGGAACTCAAAACCTGGAATTTCTCCTTGTGAAGTGTTTAAATTCTACATTGGGTTCCCCAATTTTTAAGACTTGTACCAGAGAGATGAGTTCATAAAATTGTGAAACAATGTGGCTCATGTCCAGGAAACCCACAAGACTGTAGCTTTCTGAGAAATAGTTCTTAAAGGGCTCATGAACATGTGTTTCCCTGTCCCAAGGCCCAGGTCAGAGATAGCCAACCTTTAAGTGAAAGGCTCATTTGCTTATATTAAAGCATTAACCTGAAGTGTAGGCATCTAATTTATATTCCCTGATGGCTCAGCAGGAAAAGAATCTGCCTGCCAATGCAGAAGATGCAGGTTCAATCCCTTGATCAGGAAGATCCCCTGGAGGAGGAAATGGCAACCTGCTCCAGTATTCTTGCGTGAAAAGTCCCATGGACAGAAGAGCCTGGTGGACTCAATCTGTGGGGTTGCAAAGAGTCAGACATGACTTAGTGACAGAACAACAACTGGAATCTAATTAAACACATTGCTGGGACACTATATAGTGAAAGACTCTTGGGTGCCGCTTTTACACACTCCTTCTGCTTTGCTCTAGCCAGTGAGTAACAACTTTATGCTCCCCCTTTGTCTCACTCTAGCCTCAGGGCATCATCTTCCATCTCTCCCTTGCATTAATCAAGCTAATCAATACCATCTTTTCTCCCTCCATTCTGTGTTTTCCTTCTTGTTTTCCAAATCTTTTTTTTTTTTTTCCCCCAATGAGCATCATCTTTACACTGCCCCAAACCTGCCTATGCTCAGTAGGGACTATCTTCATGCTCTCCCTTTCCCATGCTATAAAGGACCAGAATCACCTGAAAGAGAGCTTTTATACATATCTGGTATCTGGTCTTCATAGCTACCACCCGGTTGTAGCTTGATTGCCCTTGGCTCTTGAGGGTAGGTGAGCTGCGTCCCTGAATCCCATGGGACTGCAATAATCAGAGAAACAGGTCTTGCTAGGCTACCATCTCCAGGGCACTGCACAAAATGCTGACTGAAACAACCCCAAGTGTTTTGTGAAAGAAGCCCAGTTACTTTTCTGGAGTTTCGGCCTGAAGCGTAGACTTCTGATTTGATCAACATCTACTGAATTGCTCTCAGGGAAAAAAGGCCAGTGGATAGAATCTGCCTTCTCCCTGTGCTTGAGCCATCTTGCTAGTATCTTACAACTGTTAGCTTATACTAGTCTCCAGAACCCCGATTTTTACAGCTGCCTCCAGAGAGCACCTCTAAATATGCCTGGCTCTAGCAGCCAGCAGGGCTTATGCCCATATGTCCCCACAGGACTGAAACACATGGAAGAGAGTTCTTAAACAGTTACCACCCCCAGAGCACAGCAAGAGTCAACAGATTCAGAGCACAGTCCCTCTGTAAAAGAGACCTATTAGTTAATCACTCTGGATGTTACCTGAGGAATAGGCTTCTAATTAAACACACATCTAAGGGTTGACAATAATGCTTTCCAGAAATATCCAAGTGTGGGTACTATCTCATGCTTTGCCTCTGCCACACGCCAGAGTACCACTATCTCCTGGAGGGGAGCATTTCCATGTGTCTGGCACCCTATATTTTGTTTTTAATCACTGACAGCCAGAGAACACCACTTAACTCTAGGCTCTGGTTCTTCCTGGTCCCATGAGACTATATAATAAGATAGTTGTTGGCAGACTACTACTCCCAGGGCACTGCACAGACAACAGCCTGAGATACTGACAGTCTGTCTATGAAAGGGGTCTATTTTCATTTTTCTGTGTAATATAAAATAATCCTTTGCCAGGTAACACCATTACATCACTTTATTTGAGTACACTATTTGAAATAATAATTAAAGAATGGATTTTTAGTAAACAATATGTTGACAATGTTAGTAACTAAGCCATCAGAAAGCTTTCTGAAATTATAGTAAAATTGGACTATCTTTCCTGCTTCATAAGTGACCACAATCAAGTCTACATCTTAATAAATTGTTTTAGGAAAAATTTCTTTGAACTTAATGCAATAGAGAAGAATGACCCAGTACCAGTACTGTTTTTTGACTAATTTACTGATCACACTTTACCACCACCTACATTAATGTGGAAAATATCAAAGATCTACAGTAATCCATTTTCTGTTACCTTCTAACTTAATCTTCTCTTCAACCTCCTACCTCAATTTCCTTTTTTTTTTTCTTTTTAAATTTGTTCAGTAAATGTGCTACCTGTCAAAGGCCATGAATTGACAATTGAGAAGACTGAGAGTTCATTCTTTTCTCAGGATTATGTGACAGTGAAAAAGAATAAACCATTAAGCTCTCTTATGATCCTTTATCCCATTCCATGAGATACAAACTGTGAACAAAAATCAGAATTCTATTCTGCCCTTACTGATTCTTCACTCTTTTAATCAAATATGTCACCTCATTCTTGACTTAAATTTTACAAAATACCCATAGTCCCAAGATATTTATTATTATACCATGAATTTAAATATTTTAATAGCAAAGTTAAATATATTCTGCTACCTATGAAGCATCATGTCACTAATAATAATTTCCCCAATAGCTATGGTAGGAAATTTTAACACATGAGTCCATGAAAACTGATTAATTTAACCAATGCATAAGCAAATGGATGACTCATGAGTCATGCCTCCATATATATATTTTTATACACATACGCTGGAAACAAAAACAAAATTAATACGGCACTAAAGTTAATCAACTGTCAGAACATTTACTGTGTTATAGCAATGCACTATCCTGAGATATAGGAATATGTTTAGGATTTTTACTTTCAGTTTTCTTTGCCATGGTCCATCTGTAGGTGCCAAGTAAGTATTAATGAAGGAAAAGCTATTTTACTTGATATGATGGGATATATTCCAAATTGATAATTTATGATTAATGATTCCAACTCTTTAAATAAAATATTTTATAAAGTACCAGAAGCAATAAGAAATACATCATAATTTTTTTTTCTATTCCATTTTGTCAGGAATTAACTGTGAAGGGTCTGAGAGTTAATACTGTAAGCTAACTAACAAGTTGGCCTTTTTTAGAATCCTGGCAGAAGACAGACTTCTTGATGGTCAGAAACAAAGGATTTCATTACTTATGGCAATAGCAGTAGCTACTGCAGAAGTAAAACACAAGGCAAACAAAACTGGAATGAAATTAAAGTCTAAAAATAGCAATATTAATTTGGCTATACTTGTAGACAGTTGGCGACCAATACTTCTGGGATTTTTACAGAAGAATTCAAAAATGCTTTCCAAAGTTGTCTTTCTGATCAAAGGATGATACCCAGATGGCAATATAGGGCATTACCGACTTCACTCCCTATTACAAGAACAACTAACAAACAAATTATCATGAACAAAATATGTCTGTGAAAATCATAGAAGGTGAGGCCCTCTGCAACACAGAGATGGAGACACTCCCTAGTAGAAGAGTAAGAGGAGCCTCTGCATGCTGACTGCACTGCCCCTCCCCCAGGCTAGGGTAGTGCCACACCCTGCCTAGTCTAAAGTTCCTCCAATGGGAAAAGAGAGCCTAGGATGGCCAATGAGCTCCCCAGCACTGTCAGTTGATTCTTGGGAGTCCTAACTCTGATCTAGTCTCTCAGGGATCATGGGAATTGACCACTGAGAATCACATTATGGAGAAGAATTTGAAGGGACATGTAGCTTTGCTTATCTACAGAGCAAAGATTGTGCTAAGTCTAACCAAGAACCTCAGCAGGGTCTTCCTGCTTTTAAACCTTAAATAACCTAGCTAGCCCTAGAGTCTGTTCTATTGGCAAAGCCTAGGCTGAGTACCTAAGTCATCCACTGCTGAGTATAGCTCCCTGCCCCAACTAACTGAGAAGCATGGCCATAATTCCTGGGAGTGTAGCTCCTTGTCCTGCTTGAGGGAACTGGCTTGATTGGCAGCACTTAAGCAGAGGGTCCAGCCAGTCACGCTGCCCATCTGCAGAAACAAGCTGGTGATCCTATCTAACCATATAGTTTGATATTCAGGTCTGTCTGATTAGCTCCCAAAACAAGAGTCTTATCATCCTGGGGTCTATGCATTCCCACCCCAAGCAGGGCAATTAGTCTGTAGTCCTGCCATCTGCTAAATATAACCTCCATAGCCAGGAAACCTAACCTGAACTCCCAGGAATCTTAGCGGCCCATCCCACAGCCCCAGTACAACAGCATTTGAGTAGGAAACCCAACCAGTGATTCAGTGTTCTCAGAGTCAAAACAGTGGCCTTATTTGTCCAGAGAGCTTTACAAGCAGGTCTAATGTGATACCAAAGCAAAGAGCCTTGCTGATCCTAGGATTTGTTCTGTAGACGCAACCAGGCTTGGAAGATAACTTAAAGCTCTCCTGAAAGGTGAATATAGAATCTGGAATGGTCCAACTAAAATACCTAATCAGAGCCCATGGGAAATCTGGGTAGCCCACCCTGCAACCCTGATTACAACAGTACTTTAATGGAGAACTTGGTCAGTAACCCTAGCCATCTGCAGAGTTAGAATGATGGCCCATCACAAGGTATAGTCTAGTTTGATCCCCAATAAAACCCTTTGCTGGCCCTAGAACCTATATTGTACTCCACAGACCAGAGAAACCAATTTGAGCTCCCATCTACTATTGAATAAAGCCTTCAGCTTTCCTGACAAGGATACTAGAGCACACAAGAAGCTTCAGAGTCCATTCTACAGCTCTGTTTAGTGCCACTTGAATAGAAAGCAGTCTGTTGCTTTCCCTATCTCCAGAAAACAGCTAGTAGCTATGTCTGGACGGGAAATTTAGTACACACAGGAACCTGATTTAGATCTACAAAAAATGAGTTCTGAATGCCTTGAAGCCTGCTCTGTTGCTCTGAAAGGGCAAAAATTCTGATTAATAATGCTGTTGACTGCTAAATATAGTGCCCAGCCTGACCGTCTAGGAATAGGAAGTCTGATTCGAGAACTTAGGCCATCACAGAATCCAGTCTAAAGTGTCACATGGGCAGGAAACCAAACCAGCATCCTATTCAACTGCTGTTCTTAGTCAACAATACACCCTTCTCCCCTACAACCTCACTACTGGAACAGTGGTCTTGCCCCACAATAGGTCCTAATAGTAAGCCCCTTCTGCTCAAGGATACTACCATGTCATACATCCAGGACCAAACTGAGAGTAATGTTAAAGTTCTGTCTCTGCCAAAATAAACTTTTAATTAAAGTCTGAAAAAGGAAACATCTTACTCAGACTTACAGATACCCACACAAGGAATCAAAGATCATGAATATCAGGTTAACATGATACCACCAAAGGAAAATAAGAAATATCCAATAAATGACTTTAAAGAAAGGAGATCTATAAACTATCAATGAACTGAGGATAATTCTCTTAAAGATAAGAACACACAAACAAAATAAAAACAAACAAACAACAACAACAAAAAACAATGCATGCAGAAAATCATTTCAATGAAACAAACAAAAATCCTAAAGTTGAAGAACACAATGACTGAAGACTTAATAGATATGTAATATAAAGCTGGAATTAAGATTGTCAGGAGAAATATCAATAACCTCAGATATGCAGATGACACCACCCTTATGGCAGAAAGGGAAGAAGAACTAAAGAACCACATGATGAAGGTGAAAGAGGAGAGTTAGAAAGTTGGCTTAAAGCTCAACATTCAGAAAACTGAGATCATGGCATCTGGTTCCATCACTTCACGGCAAATAGATGAGGAAACAGTGGAAACAGGGACAGCCTTTATTTTTGAGGGCTCCAAAGTCGCTGCAGATGTTGACTGCAGCCATGAAATTAAAAAACACTTGCCCTTTGGAAGAAAAGTTATGACCAACCTAGACAGCATTTTAAAAAAAATAAAAAGAGATTTTATTTTGCCAAGCAAGGCCCATCAAGTCAAAGTTATGGTTTTTCCAGTAGTCATGTATGGACTGTGAGAGTTGGACTATAAAGAAAGCTGAATGCCAAAAAACTGATGTTTTTTAACTGTGGTGTTGGAGAAGACTCTTGAGAGTCCTTTGGACTGCAGGAAGATCCAAACAGTCCATCCTAAAGGAAATCAGTCCTGGATATTCATTGGAAGGACTGATGCTGAAACTGAAACTCCAATACTTTGGCCACCTGATGTGAAGATCTGACTTGTTTGAAAAGACCCTGATGCTGGGAAAGATTGACAGCAGGAGGAGAAAGGGGTGACAGAGGATACGATGGTTGGATGGCATCATTGACTCAATGAACATGAGTTTGAATAAACTCTGAGAGTTGGCAATGGACAGGGAGGCCTAGTGTGCTACAGTCCATGGGGTCTCAATGAGTTGGACACGACTGAGCTACTAAACTGAACTGAACTGAATGTAAAATATGTAGGGTGGTCAAAATGGCAGAGGAATAGGAGTACATGAAATTCATCTTTCCCCACAAACACATCAAGAATATATCTACAATGGAACATTTCTCACAGAACACCAGCTGAACACTAGCAGAGGGTCTCAGTCTTTTAAAAGTACAAGAATGATGACCACATAACTTGATAGGATTAAAGAAAGAAGGTTAAAGGAAGAGGAGAGGAAGCAGGCAGGGACTTGTGCTCCTCAGGAGAGGTGAAGATGAGGCGATAGTCCCACATATGGGGAAGCCCCCTTATAAGAAGGAAGATCAGCTGAGATAGGCCAGAAGCTCAGAGGAGGATGCAGCATCTAGCCTGGGGCAGGCAGGACAGGTTGAGACCTACACAGATGGTCTGTGCCACAGCCCTGTGAGCCCCAGTCTGATATGGGTGTCTACACTCAGGGGCACTCTCAGGGGCTGGGTGCTGGGATGAATGGATGGAGTGAGCATTTCCACAACCAGGAATGCTCATGGAGAAAGTCTGCCCTACCATGGAAGCAAAGTCCCATTGTTGAGTGATGTGCAAAAAGCAGGGCTGCCATTGAAGCCTCATCCCTCACACACTGGCCCCTCCCTCCAAAGGCAACTAGGAAGGGCTTCTGCCAAGGTGGCTTGTGAGCTCCTGGCCATCACTGCTTCTGACCCCTTCCCATCTGGGCCACCCAATCACCCTGATACCTGGCTCAGCCTCCTCCCTTCTGGGCAGCCCCACTGATTGCTGCCTCACCTCTGCCTCCTCCTGCCTGACAGGTTTATGTGCCCCAGCAGGATTAGGACAGACACCAGTGGGTGGCCCACAGGCACAGGTGAGGCTGAAACCGCATTTGAGTACCAGGAAGAAGAGCTGAAATCTCTCCTCACAGTTGCTCCAACCATGGAGTTACACCTCTGCTTCTGGCTTTCTAAATTCAGTGCTTATGGGACAGACAAGTGTTCCTGCAGCTGTGATGGGACTGGGTTTATCAGTTGTGGACTTTGTGGGCATGTACATGTGGTGGCTGGGCCAGGCCAGAGTCTAAACTGTCTCCACAGCTCTGACAGAAGCCTGGGACCTGACCTCAATGGATCTGTGCCAAAGGCCTGGTGACAACAACAATCTGAGGGTTACCAGGACCAATTGTCAACATATTCGTAGTTAAGGTAGGACTGACAGCAGTACCAACAGTGTGCACTCTGAGCCCACAACAGGCAAGGAGGATACAACAGAGTACACTCGTAGGCGAACTGTGTCAGAGGAGGAATACTCAGTGGTTCTCTCCCAGTGGGAGTGTTCCAATTCGATCTACCTTGCATTATAGATGGGAAACACAGCTAAGTTACTGATCAGGGGGACTCAATTCTAACAACCCACCCTAACAGGGCAATGACAACCACAGAGCAAAGGGGAGTCCCCAGTTTATATACAGGGCAGGCTCTGGTCACCACAATACCAGTCAAACCCCCTATCAAGAAGATATTGGCCAGAAAATGCACCGAGGAAAGAGGTGGCAGTCATACATAATAAATAAAGCCCTCACACATTTACTCTAAAAAGTAAACCCACACATAGTACATGGGAGCCTGCAGGCTATTTGGTAAGGTTCATTCCCAAATAAAAATATCAGTTCATGACAGGAACTGGCATCAGGACAAAGAATCCCCAGAGCATTTACCCTTGAAAGCCAGCAGGGCTTGAGTTCAGGAACTCCACAGGGCTGGGGAAAGAGACACTCACCCTTGGAGGATGCATACAAAGGCTCATATGCACTGGGACTCAGCACAAAGCAGTACCTCCATAGAAACCTGGGTTAGACATATCTAAAGTTCTTGAAGGGTCTCCTAGGGAGACATGGAGTTGGCTGTAGCTCACTGTGGAGGCAAATGGACTGGTATCAGAGACCCAAGGGAATATTAATCGGTGTGAGCTCTCCCAGAGATACTCATTTTGGCACTAAGACCCAACCTTACCAAACAGACTGTAGGATCCTGTGCTGGAGCACCTAAGGCATCAGTTCAGTTCAGTTCAGTTCAGTCACTCTGTCCTGTCCGACTCTCTGCGACGCCATAAATCACAGCACGCCAGACCTCCTGTCCATCACCAACTCCCAGAGTTCACTAAAACTCATGTCCACAGAGTCGGTGATGCCATCCAGCCATCTCATTCTCTGTCGTCCACTTCTCCTCCCGCCCCCAACCTTTCCCAGAATCAGAGTCTTTTCCAGTGAGTCAACACGTCGCATGAGATGGCCAAAGTATTGGAGTTTCAGCTTTACATCAGTCCTTCCAATGAACACCAGGATTGATCTCCTTTAGAATGGGTTGGATCTCCTTGCAGTACAAGGGACTCTCGAGTCTTCTCCAACACCACAGTTCAAAAGATTCAATTCTTCGGCAATCAGCTTTCTTCACAGTCCAACTCTCACATCCATACATGACCACGGGAAAAACCATAGCCTTGACTAGACGGACCTTGGATGGCAAAGTAATGTCTCTGCTTTTTAATATGCTATCTAGGTTGGTCATAACTTTCCTTCCAAAGAGTAAGCGTCTTTTAATTTCATGGCTGCAATCACCATCTGCAGTGATTTTGGAGCCCCAAAAAATAAAGTCTGACACTGCTTCCACTGTTTCCCCATCTATTTCCCATGAAGTGATGGGACCAGATGCCATGATCTTTGTTTTCTGAATGTTGAGCTTCAAGCCAACCTTTCACTCTCCTCTTTCACTTTCATCAAGAGGCTCTTTAGTTCCTCTTCACTTTCTGCATAAGGGTGCTGCCATCTGCATATCTGAGGTTATTGATATTTCTCCCAGCAATCTTGATTCCAGCTTGTGCTTCTTCCAGCCCAGCGTTCCTCATGATGTACTCTGCATATAAGTTAAATAAGCAACGTGACAATATACAGCCTTGACGTGCTCATTTTCCTATTTGGAACCAGTCTGTTTTTCCATGTCCAGTTCTGACTGTTGCTTCCTGACCTGCATACAGGTTTCTCAAGAGGCAGGTCAGGTGGTCTGGTATTCCCATCTCTTTCAGAATGTTCCACACTTTATTTTGATCCACACAGTCAAAGGTTTTGGCATAGTCAATGAAGCAAAAATAGATATTTATCTGGAACTGTCTTGCTTTCTCCATGATCCAGTGGATGTTGGCAATTTGATCTCTGGTGCGTCTGCCTTTCCTAAAACCTGCTTGAACATTTGGGAGTTCACGGTTCACATATTGCTGAAGCCTGGCTTGGAGAATTTTGAGCATGACTTTACTAGCATGTGAGATGAGTGCAATTGTGCGGTAGTTTGAACATTCTTTGGCATTGCCTTTCTTTGGGATTGGAATGAAGACTGACCTTTTCCAGTCCTGTGGCCACTGCTGAGTTTTCCACATTTGCTGGCATATTGAGTGCAGCACTTTCACAGCATCATCTTTCAAGATTTGAAATAGCTCAACTGGAATTCCATCACCTCCACTAGCTTTGTTCGTAGTGATGGTTTCTAAGGCCCACTTGACTTCACATTCCAAGATGTCTGGCTCCAGGTGAGTCATCACGCCATCGTGGTTATCTTGGTCGTGAAGATCTTTTTTGTACAGTTCTTCTGTGTATTCTTGCCACCTCTTCTTAATATCTTCTGCTTCTGTTAGGTCCATACTATTTCTGTCCTTTATCAAGCCCATCTTTGCATGAAATGTTCCCTTGGAATCTCTAATTTTCTTGAAGAGATCTCTTGTTTTTCCTATTCTGTTGTTTTCCTCTATTTCTTTGCATTGATCGCTGAGGAAGGCTTTCTTATCTCTCCTTGCAATTCTTTGGAACTCTGCATTCAGATGCTTATATCTTTCCTTTTCTCCTTTGCTTTTCTCTTCTCTTCTTTTCACAGCTATTTGTAAGGCCTCCTCAGACAGCCATTTGGCTTTTTTGCATTTCTTTTCCATGGGGATAGTCTTGGTCCCTGTCTTCTGTACAATGTCACGAAGCTCCATCCAGAGTTCATCAAGCACTCTATCTATCAGATCTAGTCCCTTCAATCTATTCCTCACTTCCACTGTATAATCATAAGGCATTTGATTGAGGCCATATCTGAGTGTTCTATTGGTTTTCCCTACTTTCTTCAATTTAAGTCTGAATTTGGCAATAAGGAGTTCATGATCTGAGCCACAGTCAGCTTTTGGTCTTGTTTTTGCTAACTGTTTACAGCTTCTCCATCTTTGGCTACAAAGAATATAATCAATCTGATTTCGGTGTTGACCATCTGGTGATGTCCATGTGTAGAGTCTTCTCTTGTGTTGTTGGAAGAGGGTGTTTGCTATGACCAGTGCGTTCTTTTGACAAAACTCTATTAGCCTTTGCCCTGCTTCATTCTGTACTCCAAGGCCAAATTTGCCTGTTACTCCAGATGTTTCTTAACTTCCTACTTTTGCATTCCAGTCCCCTATAATGAAAAGGACATCTTTTTTTGGTGTTCGTTATAAAATGTCTTGTAAGTCTTCATAGAACCATTCAACTTCAGCTTCTTCAGCGTAACTGGTTGGTGCATAGGCCTGGATTACTGTAATATTGAATGGCTTGCCTTGGAAATGAACAGAAATCATTCTGTCGTTTTTAAGATTGCATCCAAGTACTGCATTTCGGACTCTTTTGTTGACCATGATGGCTATGCGAGAGACGCCGGCCCCAGCTCAACCGACCATACAAAGAGGCGTGACCAAGAGGAGCTACCCCACGTCTGAGGCCAGGGCCGGCGGGCAAGAGGAGCTGTCCCACATCCAAGACGCGGTGGCTGCACAGGTGCAGGAGGGCCGAAAGGAGCTACTCCATGTTTAAGGTCAGGGGGTCGGCCTTGAGGAGATACCCCTCATCCAAGTTAAGGTGCAGCGGCTGCGCTTTCTTGGAGCAGCTGTGAAGAGATATCCCACCCCCAAGATAAGAGAAACCCAAATAAGATGGTAGGTATTGCGAGGGGGCATCAGAGGGCAGACACACTGAAATCATAATCACAGGAAACTAGTTGATCTGATCACATGGACCACAGCCGAATGCAGTCCACTGGAGAAGGGAATGGCAAACAACATCAGTATACTTGCCTTGAGAACCCCATGAACAGTATTAAAGGGCATAGTGATAGGATACTGAACGAGGAATTCCCCAGGTTGGTAGGTGTCCAGTATGCTATTGGAGATCAGTGGAGAAGTAACTCTAGAAGGAATGAAGGGATGGAGCAAAAGCAAAACCAATACCCAGTTGTGGATGTGAATGGTGATACAAGCAAGGTCCAATGCTGTAAAGAGCAATATTGCATAGGAACTGGAATGTTAGGTCCATGAATCAAGGCAAATTGGAAGTGGTCAAACAGGAGATGGCAAGAGTGAACATAGACATTCTAGGAATCAGTGAACTAAAATGGACTGGAATGGGTGAATTTAACTCAGATGACCATTATATCTACTACTGTGGGCAGGAATCCCTTAGAAGAAATGGAGTAGCCATCATGGTCAACCTCAGGCATAGCAACCATAAAATAGGAATACAGACTTGCTCATCAGCAGACAAGCTGTCTAAAGTCATACTAAGCTCACAGACACTTCAAAACATACCACTCGACATGGCCCTGCTCACCAGAGGGATAAGACCCAACTCCACTCACAAGAGGCAGACACCTGTCTCTCCCACCAGAAAACTTGTATAAGCCCCTGGGCCAACTTCATCCACCAGGGGACAGACACTAGTAGCAAGAGGAACTAAGATCCTGCAACCTGTGGAAAAGAGACCACAAACATGGTAAGCCAGACAAAATGAGAGGACAGAGAAATGTGTTTCAGAAGAAGGAGCAAGATAAAAACCTATTAGAACAACTAAATGAAGAGGAGACAGGCAACTTACCAAAAAAAGAAATAATAGTAAAGATGTCCTAAAATCTCAAAAAAAGAATAGATGCACAGATGGAGAAAATATAAGAAATATTAAACAAAGATACAGAACAGCTAAAGAACAGAGATGAACAACACAATAAATGAAATAAAGAATACACTAGAAGACTCAATAGCAGAATAAATGAGGCAGAAGAGCTGAGCTAGAAGATGGAATGGAGGAAATCACTGTGATGGAAAATAATTTAAAAAAGAAAATGAGAACAGATTCAGAGACATTTGGCACAACACTAAACACAGCAACATTCAAATTATAGGGTTCCCGGATGAAGAAGAGAAAGATAAAGGGCATAAGCAAATATTTTGAGAGATTATAGAAAAAAACTTCCTTACATGGGAATGGAAATAGTCACCCAGGTTCAGGAAGCACAGAGATAAACCCAAGGAAGAATATGCTGAGAAATATATTAATCAAACTAACAAAATTAAATACAAAGAAAAATATTAAAAGTAACAAGGGAAAAGCAATAAATAACACATAAGGGAAAAACATATAAGGGAAACCCCATAAGGTTATCAGTTGAGTTTTAAGCAGAAACTCTGCCGGCCAGAGAGGAATGGCACCACATATTTAAAGTAAAAACAGGGGGAAAAACCTACAATCAGAAATACTCTACCCAGCAAGGCTTTCATTCAGAAATGACAGAGAATCAAAAGTTTTACAAACAAGCAAAAGTTTAGGGAATTCAGCAGCACAAAAACAGCTTTACAACATATCCTAAAGGAACTTACCTAGGCACAAAAAAAAGGGGGTGGGTGGAGGAGAGGGTGCAACTAGAAACAAAAAAATCACAAATTGAAACCTCACTGGTGAAAGAAAACATACAGTAAAAGAAGGAAATCATCCATAGGGAAATATCATTGCCAAAACAGCAACCATGAAAAAAAGGACAGTACAAATATGGGAATTAAATTTGAAATTATAAGACCAGCAACTTAAAACAGCCTTGCATATACAGACTGCTATATCAAAACCTCAGGGGAAATGCAAACCAACAAACAATAATAGATATACATATAAAAAAGTAAAAGCGATCCAAACACAACGCTAAAGATGGTCATCAAACCACAAAAGAAGAAAAAACAAAAGAGGAAGGAAAGAAAAAAGACGTATAAAAACAATTAAGAAAATGGTAATAGAAACATCAGTTCAGTCGCTCAGTCGTGTCTGACTCTTTCCGACCCCATGAATCACAGCACGCCAGGCCTCCCTGTCCATCAACAACTCCCGGAATTCACTCAGACTCATGTCCATCGAGTCGGTGATGCCATCCAGGCATCTCATTCTCTGTCGTCTCCGTCTCCTCCCACCCCCAATCCCTCTCAGCATCAGACTCTTTTCCAGTGAGTCAACTTGTCACATGAGGTGGCCAAAGTATTGGAGTTTCAGCTTTAGCATCAGTCCTTCCAATGAACACCCAGGGTTGATCTTCTTTAGAGCATACATAGTAATAATTAACTTAGACGTAAATGGACTAAATGCTTCAACCAAAAGACTGACTGAATGGACAGAAAAACAAAACCCATATATATGCTGTCTACAAGATACCCATTTCAGATCTAGGGATACATATGGACTGAAAGTGATGGAATGGAAAAAGATAATCTATGCCAATGGAAATGAAAAGAATGTTTGAGTAGCAATATTTATATCAGACAAAATACACTAAGAATAAGGATTATTACAAGAGACAAGGAAGGACACTACATAATCAAGGGATCAATCCAAGAAGAAGATATAACAATTGTAAACATGTATGCACCCAAATAGTAGCACCTCAATATATAAAGCAAATACTATAAGCCATAAAAAGGAAAATCCAAGATTAACAGTAAGAGTGGGGGGACTTAACAACCCACTTACATCAACTGACAGATTATGCAGACAAAAAATTAAGAAGGAAATAAGTCTTAAATGACATAACAGACCAGATAGACTTAATTGATATTTGTAGGACATTTTATATGAAATCAGTAGAATAAAATTTCTTCTCAAGTGCACACAGAATATTCTATAGGATAGATCACATCTTGGGTTACAAGTCTTTGGAAATGTAAGAAAAGTGAAATCAAATCAAGCATCTTTTCTGACCACAATGCTATGAAATTAAAAATCAACTACAGGGGGAAAAGACTGTAAATAACATAAACGAATGGAGACTAAGAAATATATTATTAAACAACCAGTGGATCTCTAAAGAAATCAAATAGAAAATAAAAAAATACCTCCCAAGACTGAAACAGGAAGAAATAGAAAGTATGAACAAGGCATTCACAAATACTGAAATAAAAACTGTTATTAAGAATCTCCCAACGAACAAAAGTCCAGGACCAGATGGCTTTACAGGCAAATTCAATCAAACATTTAGCCAAGAGTTAACAGCTATCCATCTGAAACTCTTCCAGAAAATTGCAGAGGGAGAAACACTAGCAAGCTCCTTGTATGAGGCCACCATCACCCTGATACCAAAAGCAAAGATATAATACACAAAAAAGGAAATTATATACCAATATTGCTGATGAACACAGACATAAAAATTCTCAACAAAATACTTGCAAACAGAATCCAACAACACATTAAAAAAATATGCCCCATGATCCAGTGGAATTTATCCCAGACTCTTACTCTTTGGAAGGAAAGTTATATGATGCATGGTTGGATCTCCTTGCAGTCCAAGGGACTCTCAAGAGTATTCTTCAGCACCACAGTTCGAAAGCATCAATTCTTCAGTGATCAGCTTTCTTCACAGTCCAACTCTCAGATCCATACAGGACCACTGGAAAAACCATAGCCTTGACTAGACGGACCTTGGTTGGCAAAGTAATGTCTCTGCTTTTTAATATACTATCTAATTTGGTCATGACTTTCCTTCCAAAGAGTAAGTGTCTTTTAATTTCATGGCTGCAATAAGCCTCCGCAGTGATATTGGAGCCCCAAAAAATAAAAATCTGACACTGTTTCCACTGTTTCCCCATCTATTTCCCATGAAGTGATGGGACCAGATGCCATGATCTTTGTTTTCTGAATGTTGAGGTTCAAGCCAACCTTTTCATTCTCCTCTTTCACTTTCATCAAGAGGCTCTTTAGTTCCTCTTCACTTTCTGCATAAGGGTGGTGTCATCTGCATATCTGAGGTTATTGATATTTCTCCCAGCAATCTTGATTCCAGCTTGTGCTTCTTCCAGCCCAGTGTTCCTCATGATGTATTCTGCATATAAGTTAAATAAGCAGGGTGACAATATACAGCCTTGACGTACTCCTTTTCCTATTTGGAACCAGTCGGTATACTTGCCTTGAGAACCCCATGAACAGTATCAAAAGGCAAAATGATAGGATAAAGAATGAGGAACTCCCCAGGTTGGTAGGTGCCCAGTATGCTACTGGAGATCAGTGGAGAAATAACTCCAGAAAGAATGAAGGAATGGAGCCAAAGCAAAACCAATACCCTTAATACAATAGACAGAAATAAATTCAAGGTGGAGTAATGATGAAATGTAAATCTCATTGGAAAACATGAAGAACAGTATCTGATATCAATTGCAGCAAGATCTTTTAGGATCCGACTTCTATAGTAATGAAATTAAAAACAAAAGTAAAAAAAAATATTTACTGATTAAACCTAAAACATTTTGTACAGCAGCAAAGGAAACCATAACAAAAATTCAATCCTCAGAATGGGAGAAAATATTTGCCAACAAAACAACAAACAAGGATTTAATCTGCAAAATATACAAACAGCTCATGCAGCTCAACAGCAAATAAATAAATGACCAAATCAAACAATGGGAGGAAGATCTAAATATGCATTTCTCCTAAAGACATATGGATGGCTAAAAAGCATGTGAAGATACTCAACATCACTAATTATTAGAGAAAAGGAAATAAAAACTACAATGAAGTATCATCTTACACCAGTTAGAATGGCCATTATCAAAAATGTACAAACAATAAACGCTGGAGAGGGTTGGGAGAAAAGGGAGTCCTCATACAGTTACTAGGTATGTAAATTGGTACAATCCTATGGAGAATAGTATGGAGGCTCCTTAAAAAGTTAATAGTAGATCTACCATGATCCAACAATCCCATCAGTTCAGTTCGGTTCAGTTCAGTCCCTCAGTCGTGTACGACTCTCCGCGACCCCATGAATCACAGCATTCCAGGGCTCTCTGTCCATCACCAACTCCCGGAGTTCACTCAAACTCATGTCCACAGAGTCGGTGATGCCATCCAGCCATCTCATTCTCTGTCGTCCCCATCTCCTCCCGCCCCCATCCCTCCCAGCATCAGAGTCTTTTCCAGTGAGTCAACTCGCTGCATGAGGTGGCCAAAGTATTGGAGTTTCAGTTTTAGCATCAGTCCTTCCAATGAACACCCAGGATTGATCTCCTTTAGAATGGACTGGTTGGATCTCCTTGCAGTCCAAGGGACTCTCAAGAGTCTTCTCTAGCTCCACAGTTCAAAAGCATCAATTCTTCAGTGATCAGCTTTCTTCACAGTCCAACTCTCACATCCATACATGACCACGAGAAAAACCACAGCCTTGATTAGACGGACCTTGGTTGGCAAAGTAATGTCTCTGCTTTTTAATATGCTATCTAGGTTGTAGAAGGAAATGGCAACCCACTCCAGTGTTCTTTCCTGGAGAATCCCAGGGACGGGGGAGCCTGGTGGGCTTCCGTCTATGAGGTCACACAGAGTCGGACACGACTGAAGTGACTTAGCAGCAGCAGCAGCAGCAGGTTGGTCATAACTTTCCTTCCAAGGAGGAAGCATCTTTTAATTTCATAGCTGCAATCAGCATCTGCAGTGATTTTGGAGCCCAAAAAAATAAAGTCTGACACTGCTTCCACTGCTTCCCCATCTATTTCCCATGAAGTGATGGGACCAGATGCCATGATCTTTGTTTCCTGAATGTGAAGCTCAACAATCCCATACCTGGGCATAAATCCAGATAAAATGATAATTCAAGCAAATACATGTACCTCAATGTTCACTGCAACATGTTTACAATAGTCAGGCCATGGAATTAATCTAAATGTCCATTAGTAAAGGAATGGATAAACATGTGGAATATATATACAGTGGAATAATACTTAGTGATAAAAAGAACAAAATAATGCCATTTGCAGCCATATGGATGGACCTGGGTATTGTCATACTCAGTAATGTAGGCAAGACAGAGAAAATCAAATATATGATATTATTTATATGTATAGTTTTAAAAAATATTACAAATGAACTTATTTACAAACAGAAATTGAGGCATAGATGTCAAAAACAAACTTATGGTTATCAGAGAGGAAAGGGGAGAAGGGACAGACTAAGAAATTGGGATTTACATATACACAGTACTATATATAAAATAGATAACTGTAAGGACCTATTGTATACCACAAGGAACTCTTCTTTATACTCTCTAAAGGCCTATATGGGAAAAGAATTTTAAACAGAATAGATATATGTATATGTTTAACTGATTCACTTTTCTGTATAGCAGAAAATAACACAACATTTTAAATCAACTATAACCCAATAACATTTGTTTGAATAAGGATGTTGATGATGGTGGAATTAGAGGGAGGGGTGAGGAATCAAGGATATTAAAGATATAAATTCAACTTTAATGATGCTAGTAACTACATCTCTAAACACTTGCATTCTCAGTACTTTGCCTACATAAGAACCCAGGACATCAGTAACATTATAAAAAACAATGGTCATATTTAAATGCATATTTGCAACTTCTTAACAATGGTTTAAATATGGACAAGAGATTATTTCCTAATTGTTCAATCAACAGTTTGCTAAATAACAATAAATATGTAAACTGTAACATCAATATCCTAAAATGTGAGGGGAAGGAGAAACAAAAATGAAAAGTTAGGAATATTATTGAAGTTAAGTTGTTGTCAGTTCAAAGAAGAATGTTATAATTCTAAGGTATTTTATGTAAGACTCATGGGGGAAACTTGCTGGCTTGTAGCTACTACACACAAGAAATCGATGAATTACAAAGAATATTAAGCCAAAATATATCAAAATAGGAAAAAAGACAGCAGGAAACAAGGAATCTGTGAAACATTTAGAAAACAATTGATCAAAGGCAATATGAAATCTTTGCCAATCAATAAAGACTCCCAATGTAAAGAGATTAAATTATCATGTCAAAATACACTGAATGGTTGAATGGATAAAAAAGTAGAATCCAACAATATGCTGCCTTCAGGAGACTCAGTCTATCCCTAAAGACACACAAAGACCATGATTGAAGGGATGGCAAAAAAAATTTCAAGCAAATGATAACCAAAAAGAAAAATATAAGCAGGAGTATTTGTATTAGACAAAATAGAGCTTAACAATGGTAAAAGGAAGCAAAGGGAGTCATTATATAATGATAAATGGGGCTATCAAAAAGGAGCTGTAACAACTGTAAATATTTACATACCCAACATTGAGGCATCTAAATATATAAAGCAAAAAGTAACAAAACTAAAAGAAGAAGCAGTGATATTATAGTTGTTGAAGACTTAAATATCCCACTCTCAATAATAAATCAATCACTTGGACATAAAATTAATTTAAAAATAGCTGATTTGAATAACACAATGAACTTAATAAGACATATATAGAACATCATATCTTACAAAACCAGAATACACTTTCTTCTCAACTACATGAGAAATATTTTCTAGGATAGATCATATGTTAAGCTGCAAAACAAGTCTTAGTAAATTTAAGATTTAAATTACAGCAGGTATCTTTTCTGAACACAATGGTTTGAAATGAGAAATCAATTACAGAAGGAAAACTGAACAACCCATGAATACACAGAAATAAAATAACTCTTCTGGAAATCAATGAATCAAAGAAGAAATTAAAGGACAAATAAAGTATTATCTTAGGACAAATTAAAGTGGAAACATAGCATTCCAGAACTTATAGGATATAGTGAAATCAGTTCTAGAAGGGAAACTGCTAGTAATAAATGCATACATTGATAATAAGGAAAGTCTTAAATAAACAACCTAACTCTATGCCTCTGAAAATTACAAAAACAGTAACAAACTGAGCCCAAATTTATAAGATGAAAAAAATAAAGATTAAAACAGCAATAAAAGAAATAGAGAACAGGAAAACAACAGAAAAGATTAACCAAATGAAGAGTTGGTTCTGTGAAAGATAAATTCATAATTTATTTTTACTAGAATTAACAAGGAAAAAGTGAGAAGATCAGAGTCAACAAAATTATAAATAAAAAAGGAAATGTTATAACTGACAGGACTGAAATACAAAGGTTCATAAGAGACTACTATGACCAATTATTCACCAACAAAATGGACAAATTAGAAGACACAGAAAAATTATCAGAAACATACAACCCTACCAAAATTAATTAGAAAGAAAAGGGAAATCTGAACAGACCAATAACTTTGAGGTGACTGAATCAGTAAAACAAACAAACAAAAATCTCCCATCAAAGACAAGCCAAGGACCAGACATCCTTACTGGTGAAATTCTAAAATATTTAAACAAGAATTAAGACCAAAGCAAACTCTTACTCAAAAAAAAAAAGAAAAAAGATAAAGGAATACACACAAACTTATTTTATGAGGCCAGCATTACCCTGATACTAAAGCCAGAAGAGGGCATCACAAGAAAAGTATAGACCAGTATCCCTAATGAAAATAGGTGTAAAAATTCTCAGTAAAATTCTTGCAAACCAAATTCATTGGCACATTTAAAGGATCTTAATGTGGGATTTATCCTCAGGATAGCATGATGTTTATCATATAAAATTAATAAATGTGATATACATAATGGGATAACATAAAAAATTAATACAGAGCATCTCCATAGACACAGAAAAGTATTTGACATAATTCAGCATCAGTTTATGGAACAACCTAGGTTAAAAAAAAAGGTTTTATCTTAACATAATAAAAGCCATATTTGACAAGCACACAGCTAACATCATAAGCAATGCTGAAAGGTTGAGAACTTTTCATTTAAGATCAGGAAGAAGAAAAAGCTGCCCACTCTCACCACTCTTATTCAACACAGTTCTGAAAGTCCATTCCAGAGCAAAGAGATAAGAAAGAGAAAAAGCATCAGAACTTAAAGAGAATAAGTAAAATTGTCTCTGTTGCAGATGATATAATTTTATATATAAACACTTTTAGAACTAATAAGCAAATTCAGAAAAGTTGCAGGATACAAATTGACATACAAATATCAGTGGTATTTTCACACACTAACAAGTATCTGAAAAGGAAATGTTTAAAATTCCATTCACAATAGCATCAAAATCAAAATCCTTAGGAATAAATTTAATCCAAGGAGATGAAAATGTCTATGCTGTGTAAGAAACATAAATAAACAAGTAAATAGAAAGATGTCCCATATTCATGAATTGAAAGAATTAATATTGTTAAAATATCCATACTACCCAAACTATCTACAGATTGAATACTATATATACTTAGATTTAAAAGGCATTTTTCATAGAAATATAAAAAACATTCCAAATTTTATATGGAACTACAAAAGACCTTAGCCAAAGCAATCCTGAGAAAGAATGCAGTGCAAAGCATCACATTTTTAAATTTTAAGCTATAGTAACAGATGCTGATTGCAGCCATGAAATTAAAAGACACTTACTCCTTGGAAGGAAAGTTATGACCAACCTTGATAATATATTAAAAAGCAGAGACATTACTTTGCCAACAAAGGTCCATCTAGTCAAGGCTATGGTTTTTCCCGTAGTCATGTATGGATGTGAGAGTTGGACTGTGAAGAAAGCTGATCGCCGAAGAATCGATGCTTTTGAACTGTGGTGTTGGAGAAGACTCTTGAGAGTCCCTTGTACCGCAAGGAGATCCAACCAGTCCATTCTAAAGGAGATCAATCCTGGGTGTTCATTGGAAGGACTGATGCTAAAGCTGTAACTGCTTATACTTTGGCCACTTCATGCGACGAGTTGACTCCCTGGAAAAGACTCTGATGCTGGGAAAGGTTGGGGGCGGGAGGAGAAGGGGACGACAGAGAATGAGATGGCTGGATGGCATCACCGACTCTGTGGACATGAGTTTGAGTGAACTCCGGGAGTTGGTGATGGACAGGGAGGCCTGGCGTGCTGTGATTTATGGGGTCGCGGAGAGTCGGACACGACTGAGCGACTGAACTGAACTGAACTGAACAAACTATAGTAATTAAAAACATTATAATGTTGTGCTGTGCTTAGTCGCTCAGTTGTGTCTGACTCTTTGTGACTCTATGGACTGAAGTCTGCCAGGCTCTTTTGTCCATGGGGATTCTCCAGGTAAGAATACTGGAGTGGGTTCTCATGCCCTCCTTCAGTGGACCTTCCCAACCCAGGGATCAAACTCAGGTCTCCCACATTACAGGTGGATTCTTTACCAGCTGAGCCACAAGGGATGCCCAAGGAATAGTCATTTAAACAGCCCATAGTAAAACAGTCATTAAAACAGTATGATACTGGCATAAAAACAGACACATTGGCCAAAAAAGAAGAATTGAGAGCCCAGAAACAAACATATATTTATTTATTTTATTAATTTATTTATTTTAATTGGAGGCTAATTACTTTATTGTATTGGTTTTGCCATACATTGACATGAATCCGCCCTGGGTGTACATGTTTATCTAGTAATATTTCACAAGGAATCAATTACACTCAATGAATAAAATATGACATTTTCAATAAAAGGTACAAGGGAAATTGGATATATACCTGTGAAGGAATAAAACTAGATTCCTCCCTTACACTACTCACAAAAATCAAATTGAAATGGATTATATATTTAAATGTAAGACCAGAAACCATAAAACTCTAGAAGAATGCAAAGGGAAGAAAAAAAAAAACTTCTCGATATGGCTTAGTGATAATTTTTCACTTGAACTTCTAAAGCACAAATAACAAAATCTAAAATAAACAAATGAGACTCCATCAAGCTGAAAAGTTTCGGCACAGCAATAGGAACAAACAACAGAATGAAAAGATAACTTATCAATGGGAAATAATTGCAAATTATATATCTGAAAAGATGTTAATATCCAAAATGTATAAAGAACACATACAACTCAATAGCAAAAAACACACAAAAACCCAAGCTAACAATGGGCAAAAGACCTGAATGGACTTCCCTGGTGGCACAGAGGTAGAGTCCTGCAATGCAGAAGACACAGGTTTGATCCCTGAAACAGGAAGATCCCCTGGAAAAGGAAATGGCAACCCACTCCAGTACTCTATTCTTGTCTGTGAAATCCCATGGACAGGGGAGCCTGGTGGGCTACAGTCCATGGGGTCACAAAAATAGTCAGATATCATTTAGCAACTAAACAACAAAAGACTTCAATAGAGACCTTTCTCAAGAAAATATATAGATGGCTATATAGACAGAAGCTCAGTATCACTGCCCTTAAAGGTAGCTCAGATGGTAAAGAATCTGCATGCAATGCAGGAGACCTAGGTTTGATCCCTGGGTAGGGAAGATTCCCAGGAGAAGGGAATGCAACCCACTCCAGTATTCTTGCCTAGAGAATTCATAGACAGAGGAACCTAGTGAACTGTAGTCCATGGGGTTGTAAGCTGGACACGATTGAATGACTAACACTTTCACTTTTCAATATCACTAATAATCAGGGAAATGAAAATAAAAACCACAATGAGGTATCATTTTATGCTTGTTATAATTGCCATTGTCAAAATGACAAGAGATAACAAATGCTGGAGAGTATGTAGAGAAAATGGTATCCTTGTGCACTTCTGGTGGGATTGTAAACTGGTAGTCAGTCATTATGGAAAGTAGTATGGATGCTCCTCAAAAAGTAAAAAATACAACTATCATATGATTCTGCTATTCCACTTTTGAGTATATATCCAAATATAACATCAACACTATGCGAAAAAGATATCTGAACCCTCATGTCCATTGTAGTATTATTTATATTAACCAAGACACATGAACATCTATGTATCAATACATGAATTGATGAAGATATTGTGGTATATATACAACAGAGTATTATTCAGCCACACAATAAAAGGAAATCCTGCCATTTGTGACACTGATGGACTTTGAAGGCATTATGCTAAGTGAAATAAATCAGAAAGACAAATATTCTATGATCTCATTTATATGTGGAATCTAAGAAAACAACAAAAATAAATCTCATAGGAAAAGATCAGATTTGTTGTTACCAATAGCAGGGGTGTAGGAGTGGGGAAATTGCAGAAGATGGTCAAAAGGCACAGTCTAGCTATAAATAAGTACTAGGGTTGCAGCATATAATGTGATTACCATAATTAAGACTGCTTTGTTAATTTGAAAGTTATTATGAGAAGATACTTTAAGTTCTTATTACAAAGAATGAAATTTTTTGTAATTATCTGAGATGAAGGGTAATATAATTTGATAATTATTTTGCTATACATATATATTTGTATATATACATATACCTAAAAAAGGAAATCATTATGCTGTAATGCCTCAGGCTTTTACAGTGCTATATGCCAATTATATTCCAATAAAAGTGAAAAAAAAACTTAGAAACAAAGAATTGTTAGAATTTAAAGAAGTATTTGTTTACTAGTTTCCATCCTCCATTATTTGTTTCCTAAGTGGACAGAAATGCTCCCGAACTTGTAGGCAAGCCTGCCTTTCAGACAAGCAGGCTCCTGCTGGCATCTCTTACAACCGCATTAGATCATCTCTAGGGACTGAACATGAAGGATGAGCTGACTCCGCTTCAGGGTAGACGCTTTAAGCATGAAATGGGTCAAAGTCCACCAGTAACTATTAGTTCTGGCTGTGGGCGTTGTAGTGATTGCAAGAAATATGAGGTAGTGCCCAAGTGGCAACTAATTCATACAACTAATATCTAAATATATATTTATTAATATCTTTATGATATCCATGGCTTCCCTGGTAGTTCAGCTGGTAAAGAATCCACCTGCAATGCAGGAGACCCTGGTTCAATTCTTGGATCAGGAAGATCTGCTAGAGAAGGGATAGGTTACCTACTCCAGTATTCTTGAGCTTCCCTGGTGGCTCAGCTGGTAAAGAATATGCCTGCAATATGGGAGACCTGGGTTTGATCTGTGAGTTGGAACATCCCCTGGAGAAGGGAATGGCTACCCACTTCAGTATTCTGACTTGGAGAATTCCATGGACTGTATAGTCCATAGGGTCGCAAAGAGTCAGACACGACTGATCGACTTTCATTTTCACTTTATGATATCCAGTTAGGGAAATTTATGGGAAAAACTCACTAATTTTTTAACAGAAATTATTTTGTAGAGTGATATTTGGTAAGAAGACATACTAGCTTCATAGGGCTGCAGTAACAAACTGAGTATCTTTAAACAAGAGAAATTTATTTTCACACATTTCTGCAGACCAGAAGACTGAAATCATGGTATTGCAAGTATCATTCCCTGTCTGAAGCCTCCAGAGGAATACCCTTCCTTGCCTTTTATAGCTTCTGGTAGCCTCAGACATTCTTTAGTTTGTGGTAATGTAACTCTAATCTTTGCCTACATCTTCTTATATATCTTATTTATATCTCTGTGTATTCACATGGCTGTCCTCTCTCCGTACCTCTCTCCTCTCTTTATAAGGACACCTGTCCTATTGGATTAGAGCCCATACCACTCCGGTATGACCTCATCTTAACTAATTACATCTGCAATGACCCTATTTCCAAGTAAGTTCACGTCCTGAGGTACTAGGAGTTAGGAATTTTAATACATATTTTGAGGGGTACCCAATTCAACTCATAAGAACAGACAACATAGTTAATCTATATTTTTCTGAAATGTCTACAAACGTTTGGTATAAATATTCCAGAAGTCGTTGTAGATTACCTCAATCTTACACTCAACATCAATTTCCTTTTTTACATGCTTAGGTATGCTATGAAAGTCAAATATTCACTTAGCTAGTTCTCCATGCTGCTAGATCTGTCACAGCCCTAATAAACAGAGATGCACTGACCCCCATTTTTTATCTACCCCTTCTTTTTTATTCTGAAAGAAAACAGTATGTCTAGGATCACACAACAATTTTAAGGTCATAAGAGAACAGAGAATTTTATTTAAACAGAAAAAAATATAAAATAAAAACCTACATTGGCCTTCAGTTCAGTTCAGTCCAGTCCCTCAGTCGTGTCCGACTCTTTGCGACCTCATGAATCACAGCACGCCAGGCCTCCCTGTCCATCACCAACTCCCGGAGTTCACTCAAATTCATGTCCTTTGAGTCAGTGATGCTTAACATTTCAAGATTATTCTAGCAGTCACTTACTCAGGACTTCTTGTAACATGAGAAACGAAGCACTAACTGTTTGAGTTACTTTTGTTTGTGTTTTCTGTTACTTGTAAACAGAGTCACATCTGAATGATACATGTGTGCATGTATTTCTGTTGAATCTTATAATTTTCACAGACATTTTTACAGAGAAATTTGATGCCTCAAGTAAAGATATCAAGAGGAAAAAATATATTTTACTGAAATTTTTGAAAGACAGTTCAAATAAAGAGTTGTACTTCCTTACGCTAAGTATGTTTCAAGAAAATAAACCAAAGGTCCATACACCCAAAAACCACAATACAATATAAATCTCCACTCCTAGTACTAAGGTTTTAGTTTCAATTGCTTTCTGTTATTCCTGAAGCAGTCATCTGAAGG
Organism: Moschus berezovskii; assembly: GCF_049115385.1. Classification (NCBI taxonomy): domain Eukaryota; kingdom Metazoa; phylum Chordata; class Mammalia; order Artiodactyla; family Moschidae; genus Moschus; species Moschus berezovskii. Next base: position 127,395,639 of record NC_142460.1, on the reverse strand, counting down.
CAGTGATTGTATAAAATTTATTGAGAAGTATGTAATAAATGTTGAATGCTGATGAGTAGGTTTTTTTTTTTTAATGAAAAAGTAAACTTTGTTAAGGTGTAAAGTACAATTGAATAGTCTTTGATGCACATTCTGTTTTTCTGACAGAGTGAAGATTCCAAAGTATCATTTGAAGTTAGTGTTTCTAAAAAGGAGTCTGTACATATATAATTTTAAGTATATTATATTATTTATTAGTGTTTCACTTTAATGTCTTAAGTAGAATTTAATGTAATGATTTATCCATTTTTATTTTCATTTGATACATATAAAAGTTTATCACTGATAACTTGTGATTCGTATTGAGTATTTTTTAAACACTAATTTTAGGTCACAATTATTTGTTACAGTAGATGTCATATTGTATAAATTCTGGCTACAAAATATACTCATGAGTTTGAGCAAGCTCCGGGAAATGGTGAAGGACAGAGAAGCCTGGAGTGCTGCAGTCCATGGGGTCACAAAGAGTCAGACACATCTGACCAACTGAGCAACATCCTTGGACATTCTTTAACTTTGAAGCTATCAATAGTATTATATGATCAGCAGTCTTTACAATCACTTCTGTATCTTAGTAGTGCTTTCCAGTGAACTTAGAAACCTCAACAATATCCCTGAAAGGTATCACAGATCCATCCACATTTTTAAAATGTTGACAGAGACATGCACAACTGAAATGATAATTATTTTTTTATTGTTATTTGACTAATAGAAATAACTTTATTTTCTTCATATAATTGCATACATGATTTCATAAGAAAGGTACTTTTAAAAAAAGTTTTTACTGTCTTAAGTTATTTTAGAATGTGTTTTAAAAATACCTAAATCACCAATTCTCTTTATTTTCTTGAGCTAGTAATAATTCAGTTATATTTGAAAACTTAACTGCTTTTGTGGATGATGGAATCAACTGTTTCCTTTCATATTTTGTTTTTAGCATATATATTTATCTGTCTGGGTATGTCTCACTGGGATGAAGTCTAAAAGGGATGAGTTCTTCTTGTTGAATACTGAAGGACATCACAAAGTATATGTAATGTGGCATATGCCACCTGTCTTGGAGCATCTTGAGAAGACTTATGTAGCCAAATCTTTATTAAAGCACACCTGCCGAGTACAGAATCACATGAGAGAAAATGACATTGAAATCCTGCCCCTAAAACACACACACACACATACACACACACACAATTTCTTCTCTACATTATTATAAATAACCAAAACCAACAAAATTCCTTATATAACATTTTTGAAATAAAAGAACATCAATTACACACATACACCCACCAAATTAAATAAACAGTGTGCTAAACTGCTCTTCGGAGAAGGCAATGGCAAGCCACTCCAGTACTATTGCCTAGAAAATCCCATGGATGGAGGAGCCTGGTAGGCTGCAGTCCATGGGGTCGCTGGGGGTCGAACACGACTGAGCGACTTCGCTTTCACTTTTCACTTTTACACATTGGAGAAGGAAATGGCAACCCACTCCAGTGTTCTTGCCTGGAGAATCCCAGGGACGGGGGAGCCTGGTGGGCTTCCGTCTATGGGGTCACACAGAGTCGGACATGACTGAAGTGACTTAGCAGCAGCAGCAGCAAACTGCTCTTAATAAGAGCTACTTATTTTTACCGAACAGAAACAATACTTGATAACAAATTGAGGCTTGAATAATGCATAGACAAAGTTTATTTTTTCTCCTTCCAAATTTGAAGATATCATCACTTCTAGTCTAAATATTATCCAAATTGTCTTATATCTATTGATGATAAATTGGAAACAAAAATATTCAAGTGACAACAATACGGTGAATTTTTTTCCTGAAATGAACATTCCTTTTTTCTTTTATTGAAATACAAAAATAGGGTTTAAATTATAGGAAACCATAGCTATCAATGGTCATATTTGTGACCTTTTCTTATTTTTGCTATCTCCTTTTCTGAATCAAAAAGAACAATTAGATAAAACACACAGTTGCTTTGAACAAGGTAATGGCAGCAGAACAGGCTTCACTTGAAACTAAATATTTGTTTGTTTTTTACGGGACTCAGGCATATATGATTATCTTGATGAGGACTGGCCCAGAATCAGACATGGCTGAGCTGCCAGAGCACTGTAGGGATGAACAAGTTGAAGAAGTACGGGGACTGACCTCGGCCTTTATATGAACACAAATTGAAAGAAAACAAAGAAATTTTTTGTTTGCAAATAATTGAAGGCAAAGTTTCAAAATTCTAAAGATCGATATCCTTAGAACATAGTAAAATTTCTACATTTTTCTGTCCATGTTCTTTCCTTGGGGCACCAGTGGATGTTCTGTGAATATACACATACAAATGCTGCAAGAAACAAAATGTACAAGCTTTGGTTTATGAAGTGCAAACATTTATGTTCCCATATAAAAATGTATTCCATAGAGTGTATTAATAAGTAAGTTTAATATTTAAATTACATGGTTTATTTAAACACTGTATGCTTTATATGGAAGAAAAACATATATTTACATTAAATGTGTTGAAGTTGTTTTCTGAAGTAAACGTGCTCTGCTAGGCTTATAATAAGGACACTCTTGTTTAATATGCTACATTTACTGCTATAACAAAATATATTGCTGCCTATATTTAAAGGGGATTTTATTAATCAATATTGAATTAATTTTAAATTATGGGTAGGGAGGACTAACAAAGCCATAATCACAGATCTTTTGTTTATCATTTTGAATATCATTAAAATGCACATAAAATTAGCTGTTTCTGGAAAGTTTCATTCCATAATTTATACAAGTGAGAAATTTTTAAAAATGAGGAAATATATTCATGAAAAAATGTCAAATAATTTAGAACCCAGTATTTACTTAATATTTTTCTCAATATCAGCAGCCACAGATTCATATATAGAAATATTTCATAGTTACTAGAAGAGTATTCAATAGTGATATGAAATAACTTTTAATAATTCATATAATTTCAGATATATTTAAATAAAATTCTTCACTGGTATTATCCTTATTTTTTAAATTTTTACCCTTTATTAAGTATATTTAATTTAAAATGTGTTAGTTTCAGGTCTACAGCAAAGTGACTTAGATATATATATATATAATAAACATATATCCATTTATAATATATTTTTTTCATATTCTTTTCTATTTAGGTTATTACAAGATATTGAATATGTTCCCTGTGCTATACAGTAGGACCTTGTTGGTTAATTTATTTTATATTAGTAGTTTTTATCTATTAATCTCAAATTAATAATGTATCTTCCCCCCAACTTGCTATCCTCTTTGGTAGCCACAAATTTGTTTTTTATGTCTGTGAGTCTGTTTCTGTTGTGGAAGTTCATATGTATCTTTTGCCAGATTCCACACATAAGTGATATTATATGACATTTATCTTTCTTTGTCTGACTTATTTCATATACATATTCATGAATAAATTTCAAATTCCATACAGCTATAGCTAAGTGAGACCTTGGATTCAGACAAACATGGGTTTAAAATCAGGCTATATTAGTCATCATTTTGTATAACTTTCTTAAATTCTCTACAATCTGGTGTCCTTATACATAAAATGAAAAATAGTGTAATCACTACTAATTTGAGTTATGTTTACTAAAGGAAACAGTGCATTTAAATTACTGACTTGCCTGGCACAGAGTGTCTAATGAATCTTACTATTAGTTGTATATTATCTTTCACCTTAGAAATAAAGACACTGAATATTTTGTGTCATAACTCACCAAATTATTCCATCAGAATAAACTACTTTGTTGTGTATTCCGCTAAATATTATATTCAAAGAATAAGATAATTTAATCATCTGAACTGCTCCAAATTGATTTGCTTGCACTTCATAAGCCAGAGCTTGGACCTGTACATTTTGTTTCTTGCAACATTTATTATATATGCACACCCACAGAACATCCATCGATGGCCCAAGGAGGGAATTAATTATAAAATGCCAGCAAAAGAATAATCCCGGAAATGTTATGGATTCAGCTATAAAAGCTATAAAGAAGTTTATGTAGATATTACAATCACAGTGTGTTTTTCAGAGTGACATTTAAAGCTTATTAAGGGTGATTTTTGAAGATTTAATATGCATTTAAAGTACCTTTCTAAAAATACTGGAAGCCTGATGTATGCATACATGTATAAAGTCCTATTTTCTAACTAAAACAAATCATATGCACATCAATTTTATTTTTCCCTAGAAATCTACACAATTGAGCTAATCAATTGGTGGGTGGATTATCCACCTAAGTCAACAAGGCCATAAACTAATACACCAGAAAAGAATTAGTGACTTGGAAATATTTTTAAAAATTACCAAAAACAGAGGAAAAATATAAAGTGTATATATATATAACATATAGTATATATGAGACAAGGAAGAAAAAAACAGAAATTCGGGACACTCAATGTGCAAATAATATTTCAAGGGAGAGAAAAAAGAAAAAGATGCAAGATAAGAAATGATTAAACAAATGGATGGGAATTTGTCTGAGCTTTTGGGAGACCTGTGTCTGGATATGAATGCACCTATCAGGTTCTAAGATGGATTAATGAAAAGCAGAGATATACCTTCTTACAACATGACCATATTTTTTTGGTCATGTTTTGTGGCATGTGAAATCTTACTTCCCTGACCAGGGATCAAATCCATGTCCCCCAGCATTGGAAGCACAGAGTCTTAACCACAGTACTGCAGGGAAGTCCTGGCAATTTTTAGAATTTTACGATAAAGCTAAACCTTCAAGTTCCAAGAGCATAAAAATAATTTATGCTATTTGAATAATATTGCAAATAATGTACAAAGGAAAAAGGACTGGCATCAAATTTCTGATTTGTAACACTTGAAACTTGAAGAGAGTAATATAATATTTGCTGACTACTGAGAAAAATTATGTATCCCCCAAATCCTATACCTGCTGACAATATCATCTCATAGGCAGATGACTGTTGATCTAAAATAACCTAAAATAATGTAATAAACTCCATCTATAGTAGATGATTGAGTATATACATAAATCAAATAAATGATTTTAAAAAAGAAATAAATATAAGGACACGTGAAACAAAGGAATATTCGAAATGATAAGAAAACTTTAATCACAGCTAATGATTTTAGTCAAGGCTATGGTTTTTCCAGTCGTCACGTATGGATGTGAGAGTTGGACTGTGAAGAAAGCTGATCGCCAAAGAATTGATGCTTTTGAACTGTGGTGCTGGAGAAGACTCTTGAGAGTTCCTTGGACTGCAAGGAGATCCAACCAGTCCATTCTAAAGGAGATCAATCCTGGGTGTTCATTGGAAGGACTGATGCTAAAGCTGAAACTCCTATACTTTGGCCACCTCATGCGACAAGTTGACTCACTGGAAAAGAGTCTGATGCTAGGAAGGATTGGGGGCAGGAGGAGACGGGGACGACAGAGAATGAGATGGCTGGATGGCATCACCGACTCGATGGACATGAGTTTGAGTGAACTCCGGCAGTTGGTGATGGACAGGGAGGCCTGGCGTGCTGTGATTCATGGGGTCGCAAAGAGTCGGACATGACTGAGAGCCTGAACTGAACTGAACCAGCTTAGCCTGGAATTGAGATATTCTAAAGGTCCCAGAGTCAGAGGAGAGTATGGGGGAAATAGGATAAGTAAAAGTGTTTCTTTATGTCTCATCTTTGTGGGATGGGTGACATAGACCATCCTGGTGGGGAATCAGTATCCGTCATGGGGAAATACTTTCTTTTTAAACAACAGTGGAGATATATGTATCTAACTACAAGTGCAAGGTCAAGTGAGATGATACAATGAAAATTATAGTCACAATATCCAAATATGTGGGGGAAAACATGAAATGAATAGCAAACTGATCAAATCATGCAAAAATACAAGGAAATGCAGGAGACTATAGTTTTACAACAAGAAATAAACATAAAATAAGATGGGAAAAACAGGACAACCATAAACAAGCATTGCCCCATGTGTGGACAAAATTATGACTCCAACTGGACTTCCCTGGTGGCACAGTGAATAAGAATCCACCTGCCAACTCAGGGGACACAGGTTCAGTTCCTGACCCAGGAATATTCCACATGGGCCTGTTTGCCACAACTTCTAAGGCTGTGTTCTAGAGCCTGAAAGCCACAACTACTGAGCCTGCGTGTTACAACTACTAAAGCCTGAATACTCTAGGGCCCATGAGCCCCAAATAACAAGCCCTCTGTTATGCGACTATGGAAGCCTGTGTGCCTATAGGCTGTGTTCTGCAACAAGAGAAGCTACCACCATTAGAAACCTGCACACCACAACAAAGAGTAACCTCCATTCCCTGCAACAAGAGAAAGCCCGAGTGCAGCAACAAACACTCAGTACAAAAACAAGAAAATATCATGAACCCTATTACAACACAGAGTTCAGAAGCATTTTTAAAAATACAGGTCTTAGGACGCAGACTTAAAACCAATGATGTATTGAAGAAATGTTGAAAATGAAGGTGTTGCCAAAAAGGTACCTGAAAAAATAAAAGCAGCATCATACATGTACACGCTATAGTTCAAGTTTAAAGACATGAATCAGAGTGAAGAAGAATATTATACCATGATATAAAGCACACTATACAAAGAAAGTAAAACATCAACGAACCTGTACAAATCTAATAGCTTGTCAGGTAAATTTACAAAGGAGGAATCATTAAAAATTCAAGGAGAACTTCATGAAGAAGAAGAAAAACTTAAAAAGAAACTTCAATGGAACAGAAGGAAGTAGGCAGAGAAGGAGTTTCCCTGAGGAACTGGAAGTCAATGTTTAGCATCCCAGAGGCTCCATTATGAATAGGGAGGAAGCAGTCCAGATTATCTGCCAGTTCCGATAATCAGTATGAAATCCCTGCATAAACAGTGGCCACAGGACTGGAAGAGGTCAGTCTTCATTCCAATCCCAAAGAAAGGCAATGCCAAAGAATGCTCAAACTACCGCACAATTGCACTCATCTCACACGCTAGTAAAGTCATGCTCAAAATTCTCCAAGCCAGGCTTCAGCAGTATGTAAACCGTGAACTCCCAGATGTTCAAGCAGGTTTTAGAAAAGGCAGAGGCACCAGAGATCAAATTGCCAACATCCGCTGGATCATGGAGAAAGCAAGAGAGTTTCAGAAAAACATCTATTTCTGCTTCATTGACTATGCCAAAGCCTTTGACTGTGTGGATCACAATAAACTGTGGAACATTCTGAAAGAGATGGGAATCCCAGACCACCTGACCTGCCTCTTGAGAAACCTGTATGCAGGTCAGGAAGCAACAGTTAGAACCGGTCATGGAACAACAGACTGGTTCCAAATAGGAAAAGGAGTGCGTCAAGGTTGTATATTGTCACCTTGCTTATTTAACTTATATGCAGAGTACATCATGAGGAACGCTGGGCTGGAAGAAGCACAAGCTGGAATCAAGATTGCTGGGAGAAATATCAATAACCTCAGATATGCAGATGACACTACCCTTATGGCAGAAAGTGAAGAGGAACTCAAAAGCCTCTTGATGAAAGTGAAAGAGGAGAGTGAAAAGGTTGGCTTGAAGCTCAACATTCAGAAAACAAAGATCATGGCATCTGGTCCCATCACTTCATGGGAAATAGATGGAAAAACAGTGGAAACAGTGTCAGACTTTGTTTTTTTGGGCTCCAAAATCACTGCAGATGCTGATTGCAGCCATGAAATTAAAAGACGCTTGCTCCTTGGAAGGAAAGTTATGACCAACCTTGATAGTATATTAAAAAGCAGAGACATTACTTTGCCGACCAAGGTCCGTCTAGTCAAGGCAATGGTTTTTCCCGTGGTCATGTATGGATGTGAGAGTTGGACTGTGAAGAAAGCTGATCGCCGAAGAATCGATGCTTTTGAACTGTGGTGTTGGAGAAGACTCTTGAGAGTCCCTTATACTGCAAGGAGATCCAACCAGTCCATTCTAAAGGAGATCAATCCTGGATGTTCATTGGAGGGACTGATGCTAAAGCTGAAACTCCAATACTTTGGCCACCTCATGAGACGAGTTGACTCACTGGAAAAGACTCTGATGCTGGGAAAGGTTGGGGGCGGGAGGAGAAGGGGACGACGGAGAATGAGATGGCTGGATGGCATCACCGACTCTGTGGACATGAGTTTGAGTGTACTCCGGGAGTTGGTGATGGACAGGGAGGCCTGGCGTGCTGTGATTCATGGGGTCGCGGAGAGTCGGACACGACTGAGCGACTGAACTGAACTGATGACAGAACTAGAAAGCCAAGACATTGAATACCTGGTGCCAGTAGCATAAATAGGGCACCCTGGCAAGCACAGTAGGAGCTGTGTTGTCTCCAGAGAGGTGATATCTTTCTGCATATTAAAGAAGTCCATATTCTGAAAAGAAAAAGAATAGAGTGAAGGATTATGACTTACACCTATCACAGTAAAACTTAGAATCACTCTAAAATGTTCATTATTTTCTTAGAACAAAGCAGAATTTTAAATTGTACATTAGAGTTCTTATTTACCTCCATATGTACTCCAGTGTACTGGGCACCTTACTAAACAAACAGAAAGATAAGAATCACACATAAGACATTGTGTTTTGAACGATTTCTAGGTTCTAAAGGAATGAAGAGGGAACAAAAATTTATACCAATAGTCACTAAATCATACTGAGAAATACACACTTAAATTGACTGAGGGGCAGGCATCTCATTTAACACATATCTAAGGACCTAAATGATATATTCTTTAAGGAAGGAGGCCAGCAGGAGCCATTTTGTCACACTCTGTCTGCCTCATTCTCGATCACCAGTATATCCCAGAAAGGAGCTTATACCCTCACCTGGTTCCTCAATTTTTGTGGATGCCACCCAGAGGACACCTATAGATCACCAAGCTCTGGTGGACAGCAGAGCTTGTGCTCAAAGGTCCCACAAAACTACATCCAGTGGAGAAAGTGTTAACTGGGTACCAGTTAACACAGCAGAGAGGCACCCAACTGAGTTCCTCAGTCTTTCTATGAAACAGGTGTATTAGCTAATCCCCATGGTTATGGCCTGAAAGGGGAGGGTTTCCAGTTAAGGATGCATCTGTTATTCTTTGGTTGTTAAGTCTTGTCCGACTGCAATTCCATGGACTGCAGGATGCCAGGCTTTCCTGTGCTTCACTATCTCCTGTAGTTTGCTCAAACTCATGTCCACTGGGTTGGTCCTCTGTCACCCCCTTCTCCTTTTGCAAGTCTTTCCCAGCTTCAGAGTCTGTTCCCGTGAGTTGGCTCTTCACATCAGGTGGCCAAAATATTGGAGCTTCAGTAGCATCCTTCCAGGGAATATTCAGGTTTGATTTCCTTTAGGATTGACTGGTTTGATCTCCTTGCTGTCCAAAGGACTCTCAAGAGTCTTCTCCAGTGCCACAATTCAAAAGCATCAATTCATCAGCACTCAGCCTTATTTATGGTCCAACTCTTGCATGCATACATGACTACTGCAAAAAATCGTAGCTTTGACTATATGGACCTTTGTTGGCAAAGTGATGTCTCTGATTTTTAATACACTGTCTAGGTCTGTCATAGTTTTTCTTCCAAGGAGCAAGCATCTTTTAATTTTGTCGCTGCAATTACCATCCACCTTGAAATTGGAGCCCAAGAAAATAAAATCTGTCACTGCTTCCACTTTTTCCCCATCTATTTGTCATGAAGTGATGGGACCACATGCCATGATTTTTGTTTTTCAGACAGCATTTTCAAGGCAGCATTTTCACTCTCCTCCTTCACTCTCATCAAGAGGCTCTTTAGTTCCTCTTTGCTTTCTGTGATTAGAGTGCTATTTATCTGAATATCTGGGGTTGTTGCTGTTTCTACCAGCAATCTTGGTTCCAGCTTGTGAGTCATCCAGCCCAACATTTTCCATGATATACACTTCATACATGAGTACTCTGTTTCAATGGTAGCTCAGATGGTAAAACATCTGCCTGCAATGTGGGAGATATGAGTTCAATACATGGGTTGGGAAGATCCCCTGGAAAAGGGAATGGCAATCCACTTCAGTATTCTTGCCTGGGGAATCCCATGACAGAGGAACCTGGTGGGCTAGAGTCCATGAGATCACAAAGAGTCAGACACGACTGAAAGACTTTCACTTTCACTCTGCACAGAAGTTGAATAAGGATGTTGACAATATACAGCCTTGATGTACTCCTTTCCCAATTTTGAACCAGTCCGTTATTCCATGTCTGGTTTTAACATTTGCCTCTTGTCCTGCATATATAGGTTTCTTAGGAGACAGGTAAGGTGGTCTGGTATTCCCATCTCTTTAAGAAATTTTCATATTTTGTTGTGTGTCAGACTTTATTTTCTTGGACTCCAAAATTACTGAGGATGCTGATTGCCGCCATGAAATTAAAAGACACTTACTTCTTGGAAGGAAAGTTATGACCAACCTAGATAGCATATTAAAAAGCAGAGACATTAATTTGCCAACCAAGGTCCGTCTAGTCAAGGCTATGGTTTTTCCTGTGGTCATGTATGGATGTGAGAGTTCGACTGTGAAGAAAGCTGAACACCAAAGAATTGATGCTTTTGAACTGTGGTGTTGGAGAAGATGCTTGAGAGTCCCTTGGACCGCAAGTAGATGCAACCAGTCCATTCTATAGGAGATCAGTCCTGGGTGTTCATTAGAAGGACTGATGCTAAAGCTGAAGCTCCAATACTTTGGCCACCTCATGGGAAGAGTTGACTAACTGGAAAAGACTCTGATGCTGGGAGGGATTGGGAGCAGGAGGAGAAGGGGATGACAGAGAATGATAAGGCTGGATGGCATCACCGACTCGATGGACATGAGTTTGAGTGAACTCCGGATATTGGTGATGGACAGGGAGGCCTGGTGTGCTGTGATTCATGGGGTTGCAAAGAGTCAGACACGACTGAGCGACTGAACTGAACTGAACTGAACTGAATCCCCTTCAGAGACATTGGAGGACAGGTACTGTCTTCATGCTCTCCAATTGTTGCACTGCAAAGGCACAGTATCTCTTGAAGGAGAATTTTATACATATACTGTCACCTTGCTTATTTAACTTATATGCAGAGTACATCATGAGGAACGCTGGGCTAGAAGAAGCACAAGCTGGAATCAAGATTGCTGGGAGAAATATCAATAATCTCAGATATGCAGATGACACCACCCTTATGGCAGAAAGTGAAGAGGAACTCAAAAGCCTCTTGATGAAAGTGAAAGAGGAGAGTGAAAAGGTTGGCTTGAAGCTCAACATTCAGAAAACAAAGATCATGGCATCTGGTCCCATCACTTCATGGGAAATAGATGGAAAAAGAGTGGAAACAGTGTCAGATTTTATTTTTTTGGGCTCCAAAATCACTGCAGATGGTGATTGCAGCCATGAAGTTAAAAGACGCTTACTTCTTGGAAGGAAAGTTATGACCAACCTTGATAGTATATTAAAAAGCAGAGACATTACTTTGCCAACAAAGGTCCGTCTAGTCAAGGCTATGGTTTTTCCCGTGGTCATGTATGGATGTGAGAGTTGGACTGTGAAGAAAGCTGATCACTGAAGAATTGATGCTTTTGAATTGTGGTGTTGGAGAAGACTCTTGAGAGTCCCTTGGACTGTAAGGAGATCCAACCAGTCCATTCTAAAGGAGATCAATCCTGGGTGTTCATTGGAGGGACTGATGCTAAAGCTGAAACTCCAATACTTTGGCCACCTCATGCGACAAGACTGGAAAAGACTCTGATGCTGGGAAAGGTTGGGGGCGGGAGGAGAAGGGGACGACCGAGAATGAGATGGCTGGATGGCATCACCGACTCTGTGGACATGAGTTTGAGTGAACTCCGGGAGTTGGTGATGGACAGAGAGCCCTGGCATGCTGTGATTCATGGGGTCGCAGAGAGTCGGACACGACTGAGTGACTGAACTGAACTGAACTGTGCTCTGGTTTTTATATCCAATGTCACAGGTTTTGTGACTGTTTCCCAGTGAAATGCCTCCTGATCACTTGGCACTGGTCCCAGCAGATTTTATGTTATTGATCCCATAGAACTGTATATATTTGCATACTTTAAAAGCTGGTGCCCAAGGGTCTGGTTTCCTAACATCCTGAATCTAGATGCCAACTTAGATCCTTTGGGACACTGACAAGTGTCATTACGCACTTGATGACTGAGAGCCACTGAAAAATAAAGTAGACTGCTTGGATAACCACAAAGGTTTATGAGACAACCAAGAAAAGGGAAAGATTTGAACAATAAAGTCATCTCCTAAATGAGGACACTCTTTCAAATGATGGGTAAAGTAGTTGTTTATCTACTGCATGAAATCCAACATAAGGAATCAAGAAAAATGAAGAAACAGAGAAAGAAGTTTCAAATAAGACAACAAGATACAATCTCACATACAGATCTTAATAAACTGGAGATAAATGATTTTTCTAACAGTTCAAAAAATGATCATAGAGATATTCACTGAGCTTGGGAGAATGAATGAACAAAGTAAGAATTTCAACAGAGAAAATATAATAAAGTAACAGAAGTCACAGCTTAAAATTACAAACAATGAACTAGAAAAAAAGGCAATTCAACAGAAGACTTAATGAAGTAGAAGAAGTCCCAGTGAGCTCTAAGATAGGTGAGTGGAACTCACACAATAAGAGCGATAAAAAGAAAAATAAAATAAAAAGACTGATATAGCTTAAGGGGACTGGGGGACATTATCAAGTGAACCAATATTTGCATTTCAGTGGTCTCAGAAGAGAAGAGTGAGAGAAAGGTACAGAAAGTTTATTTGCAGAAATAATGGTTGAATTTTCCCTAACCTAGGGAAGGGCATCCAGAACTAGGAAGTCCAGAGGGTTCCAAATAAGATGAACCCAAAGAGACTCACATAAAGGCACAAAATTAAAGTGCAAAAAGTTAAAGAAAGAAGGGAGTTTTTACAATATCAAGAGAAAAACAACTTGTGACTATTCATTGAAAGAACTGATGCTGAAGCTGAAAACTTCAATACTTTGGCCATCTGATGTGAAGAACTGACTCATGTGAAAAAATCCTGATGATGGGAAAGACTGAAGGTGGGAGGAGAAAGGGATGAGAGGATGAGATGGTTGGATGGCATCACTGACTCAATGGACATGAGTTTGAGTAAACTCCGGGAGTTAGTGATGGACCGGGAAGCCTGGCATGATGCAGTCCATGAGGTCACAAAGAATCAGACATGAATTAGCGACTGAACTGAGTGTATAAGGGAACCCCCACAGGGCTATCAGAAGGTTTTTCAGCAAAAATTTTGCAGGCCAGAAAAGATATATTCAAAGATCTCAAAGAAAATAAAATGAAGTGAAAGTCGTTCAGTCATGTCTGACTCTTTGCGACCCCACAGACTATACATCCCATGGAATTCTGTATGTCAAGAATACTGGAGTGGGTAGCCTTTCCATTCAGGGGATCTTCCCAACCCAGGGATCAAAACCAGGTCTCCCACATCACAGGCATATTCTTTGCCAGTTGAGTTACAAGGGAAGCCCAAGAATACTGGAGTGGGTAGCCTATCCCTTCTCCAGTGGATCCTCCCAACCCAGGAATTGAATAGGGGTCTCCTGCATTGCAGACAGATTCTTTACCAACTGAGCTATTAGAGAAGCTTGAAAGAAAATAAAAATGTCAACCAAGAACAATCTACTTGGCAAAGTTGTCTTTCACATCTGAAGCAGAGTTAAAGACTTTTGCAGATACGCAAAATCTAAAGGAATTCATATCACTCAGTCAGTCTTACAAGGATTATTAAAGGAACTTCTATAAACCAAAATAAAATGGCACAAATTAGCAACAGGAAATATTGAAAGTAGACATTACAATCTAAAAGTAAATGTATATATTAAAATTCAGAATTATCTAATGCTGAAATCTTAGTGTGTTAATTACCTGCAGTTAGCACAAAGGTTAAGAGACAAAGGAGAGAAAAATTAATTACAATAATTTAAGGGATTAGACAAGATAAAAAGATGTAAATTGTAATACCAAAATGTGGGAGAAGAATAAAAATGTCAAGCTTTAGAATGTACTCAAGCTTAACCTGTTATCAATTTAGACAGACCATTATAAATATGTTGTTTTAAGTCAGCCTCATGTTAACCACCAAACCAGAGCCTATAGTAGATATACAAATGATTAACAACAGAAATCTAAGCAAACCACTACAGAAAATATTCATCATGAAAAAAAGAACAAGAGTTGAAATGAGGAACAGAGAAATTCCAAAACAATTAAAAAATAATTTAAAAAATGTCAATAAATGCATGACTATGAACAGTCAATTTAAGTCCATTATAGATTAAATCTTCTAGAGAGACAGTGGCTGAATGGATAAAAAAAAACCAATCTATATTATACCTACAAGACATACTTCAGATGTAAGGACTCACACAGACTAAAAATAAAGTGGTAGAAAAAGATATTCCATGAAACTGAAAACTACAAGAAAGTTGAGATAACTGTACTTACTTAAAAAAAAAAAGATATTAAAACACACTGTAATAAGAGACAAAAAAGATTACTAATAATGATAAAATAGTCACTCCAAGAGTAGAATATAACAATGCTAAATACATGCACCTAATGTAGGAACACCTAACAAATATAAAGCAAATATTAATGTTCCTAAAGGGAGGAATATGCAGAAATAAAATGATAGCAGGAGATTTTAATACCACACTCTCATCAATGGATGAATTTTCCAGACAGAAAATCAATAAGAAAACACACAAAACACTCCATACAAAAGCAGCATAATACACAGTCTTCTCAAAAGTGCTTGGAATATCCTTCAGTATAGATCATATGTCTTACTAAATTTAATATGATTGAAATTATATCAAACATATTCTCTGACCACAGTGTCGGGACCCTAGAAATCACACAAAGAAAACTGGACAATTGACAAATAGGTGGAGATCAAACAACATGTTACTGAACTACTGAAAAGTTGGTCGAAGAAAAAAAAAATTATAAGAGTAATAAAAATGCACCTAGGATGAATCAAATTAGGAAAACAAAAATACCAAAACTTATAGGATGCAACAAAAGCAGTTCTCCTCAAGGAATTAGAAAAAGAAGAAGAAAGCCAAAAGTTAATAGGAGGAAAATAACAAAGATCAAATAGAAATAAATGAAATAGAAGCAAAAAGGAAACAGATCAATGAAATTAAGAGCTAGCTTTTTGAAAAGATAAACAAAATTAAAAAATCTTTAGACTCACCAAAAAATAATAATATTAATTCACATAAAATCAGAAATGAAAGAGAAGCTGTTATGACTGCTACCACAGACATACAAATATTTATAAGAAGCTATAATGAATAATTATGCACCAATAAAATAACCCAGAAGAAATGGTTAAATTCCTTTAATGTCAGGAACAGGACAATATGCACATTTTGGCCACTTATATTTCAACACAGTCCTTATAGTTCTAGTCAGAGTAATTAGGCAGGAAAAATAAATAAAAAAGACATCCTAATTGGAAAGATAAAAGTTAAATTATCACTATTTGCAGATAATGTAATTTTATACATAGAAAACCTAAAGACTCCACCAAAAATAATGTTAGGACTAATAAATTTAGTTAAGTTACAGGATACAAAATCATTATACAAAAATCTGTTCCATTTCTAGTAATACTGAATTTCCAGAAGTTAAGAAAACAATGTCATTTAGGATTTCATCAAAAAGAATAAAATAACTAGAAATAAGTGTAACCAAGGAAGTGAAAGACTCATATTGTGGAAAACTACGACCTACTGATGAAAGAAACTGAAGATGACACAAATAAATGGAAAGTTATTCCATGTTCTCAGACTGAAGAATTAATATTGTTAAAATGTCCACATTATCCAAAACAATCTAGATTCAGTGAAATCTCCATCAAAATATCAATGGCATTTTTCACAGAAATAGAACAAATAATCAGAGAAGGCAATGGCAACCCACTCCAGTACTCTAGAGCCTGGTGGGCTGCCGTCCATGGGGTCACACAGAGGTGGACATGACTGAAGTGACTTAGCAGCAGCAGCAGAGCAAATAATCCTATAATTTTTATGAAATCATAAAGATTCCAAATAACCAGAGTAATTTTGAGAAAAAATAAAACTGGAGGCATCACACTTCCTGACTTCAAACTATATTACCAAGCTAGAATCATGAAAAACAATCTGATACCAGCATAAAAACAGACAAATAGATCAATGGGACAGAATACAGAACCCAGAAATAAACCCACACATATATGGTCAATTAATTTATTTTAGAACACTATCCAGGAGTACACATTAGGGAACAGTCTCTTCAATAAATTTTGCTGAGAAAATTGGATAACAGCATGAAAATGAATGAAATTGGACCACTATCTTACACCATACATAAAAATTAACTCAAAATGGATAAAAATTTAAATGTAAAGACTTGAAAGCATTAACTCCTAGAAGAAAATATAAGTGGCAAACTCAACAGACTTTTTATATTTGACACCAAAAGAAAAGGGCATAGAAGCAAAAATAAACAAGTAGGACTACATCAAAATGAAAAGCATTTACAAAGCAAAGCAAATCATCAATAA
The DNA here is from genome assembly GCF_049115385.1 of Moschus berezovskii. Classification (NCBI taxonomy): domain Eukaryota; kingdom Metazoa; phylum Chordata; class Mammalia; order Artiodactyla; family Moschidae; genus Moschus; species Moschus berezovskii. The sequence continues at coordinate 127,378,978 of NC_142460.1, read as the reverse complement.
AATGAAAAGCCTATGTGCTGAATGGGAGAAAATAATGCAAATCATACATGTGATAAAGGGTCAATATCAAAATATATATGTATAAAGAATTTGTTCAACTCAACAGCAAAAAAGTAGTCTTTTTTTTTTTTTTTAATGTGAACAATTTTCCAAAGAAATACAGATAGTCAACAGGTACAGGAAAAGGTAAGCAATGTTATGAATCATCAAGATGCAACCACAATGAAATATCACCTCCTATCTGTTAGGGTGTGTGTGTGTGTCTGTGTGTGTCTGTGTCTGTGTGTCTGTGTTAGTCGCTCAGCTGTCAGACTCTGCAAACTCATAGACTATAGCCCACCCAGTCCTTCTGTCCATGGAATTTTCCAGGCAAGAATACTGGAATGAATTGCCATTCTCTCCCCAACCCAGGGATCAAATCCAGGTATCCTGCATTGCAGTCAGATTTTTTACCAACTGAACCACCAGTGAAGCTGCCTGTTAGGAAGCTGTCTGTTAGGAAGGCTTTTGACAACCCACTCCAGTATTCTTGCCTGGAGAATCCCACGGACAGAGGAACCTGGTAGGGCTACAGTCCATAGGGTCACAGAGTCACACAGGATGGAAGCAACTTAGCACACACAATGATATATGCATCTCCATGCAGACTGTAGCATATTTTACAATAGCCAAGATACAGAAGTAATGTAGATATCCAGCAGTGAATGAATGGACATACACACAGTGGAGTATTATTCATCCATATAAAACGAAGGCAATCTTGACATTTGTGATGACACAGTGATTCTTGAGAGTATTATGCTATTTGAAATAGAAAGAGAAAGACAAATACCATATGATCTCACTTATATGTGGAATCTAAAACCAAATGAAACACAGCTCATAGATACAGAGAATGGATTGGTGGCTGGCAGAGGAGTCAGTGAAGGTTGGAGGAGGGGCAAGACAGTTGAAACTGGTGAAAGGTATATTTGTGATGAGAACATTTAAGATCTACTCCCTTAGCAACTTTCAAATATACAGTATAATATTAACTGTAATCACCATGCTGTATATTGCACTCTCAAGGGTTATTTATTTAATAACTGGAAGTTTTTACCTTTCACCAGTTTCAACTGTCTTGCCCCATTATATATATATATATATATATATATATATAAAACCATGTATGGTGATAGTGGGATTTCCCGGGCAAGAATACTGGAATGGGTTGCCATTTCCTACTCCAAGTGATGGATGTTAACCTAACTTATTGTGTTGATCATTTCACAATATATATAAATAAGTACCAAATCATTATGTTGTACACCTGTAAATAATATGATATTACATTTCTGAACAAGAAAGAAGAGGAGGAATATGGGAAAAGAAGAGGAGGACAAAAGACAGAAGAAGGAAGAAGAGGAAGGTGAAAAAAAAGAAGAGGGAAAAAGAAGAAAACAGGCTTTGCTGGCATCTGGAAAGAGGAAGGCAAAGAAAAAGGAGAGGGGAAAAGAGGAAAATAGGCCTTTCTAGCATCTGGAAAGAAAGGAAACAAGTGACAGCTGCAGCATGTTCTGTTTAGTCTCCAGTACTTCATTTCCTGGTTTGAAGACAGAAGCAGTTCATAATTTTAGTTGTTCTTACTCAGAGTCAATACAGTAGGAGGAAATGAGTTCTGAGTATCCCCAAGACTTGATCATTATGGTTTTCCAGTAAGATTCTTATTACAGTAAAATTGAAGGAGTATGACTAAAATCTGGAAAATATTAAAATTGGAAAAGGCATGTCTTCCAATTCCAAGAAATACTTTCTAGCACCCTTTTCTAAAAGGGATTCTTTTTTCACTGCAGTATTAACATCTCCAAGCCCACGTTGCTAAGTTCATACAGACTTATTAACTTAATGCCCTCATAGAGGATCAAATGCTTAATTATTATTTTCTAAACTCTTTATCTTTCTTAGGAAAATGTTTCATAACAGTAGCAACTGATTCTTGTGGTCAATTTTATAGGTCAAGGAATATTTATTAATTAAAAATATGCTTTTATTCTAATATCCTTTGTGTTCATAATACATAGATCAGTATCTGGAAAATAGTGCAGTACTCAATAAAAATCTGTGAGAAACTGAGGAACATTTAACTTTATTTTAAAAATCTGTCATTTTTCTGTTTTCATGCTCCTAAGTGTGATAATTTCAAAAGTAATTTTAATGATTCCTGAGAATGTAAGTTATCAGGATTGGGAATAAGGGCTCAATCTGTCTTTTCAAAGGTACAGCCAAAGTCCTAATAGTAGTACATTAGTATTACTAATGTACAGTATGAATAGTACAGCATACAGTAGGCTTTTAATAAATGTTGAATGAAGTGGAAATGTTACATTCACCTTCAATTATAAAATATAGTAAATGTACCAAAAAGAATACAGCAACCATGTATTTCTCAGATACACTGATATTTGTTTCAATATCAATTTGTTTCAACTTGTTAAAAAAATAGCTGTAGTTCTACCGCCTCTACTCTTCTCACTACTTTCCATGACCTACTCTTAAATTTTTATGCAGCACACATATGTTTTTATTTGTTTAAAATAAATATATGCATTATTGTATTTAGTTTATATTTATATATGAAAAAACTTTTTTTTTTGACTCTAGGAGAATCTGGCTTTCATTTTAAAATTGTTAAGTATTTCATTTAAGATTATAAGACTATATTTTAAAAATCCTTGTTTTCTTCTTCCCAAATCTTAAATTTATATTTTTTCTTCTTTAAAAACTCAGATAAACTCCTCACTAGCCCCAGCCTTCATGGCTTTTATTGCTCTTGTACCTTTCTTTTTTTGTCTGGTATTAGAATCTGAACAAAAGAAAAGGTTCATGAGGGGAACATGGAGAAGAAACAGAATATGATTATATTTATACTTTGATCCTATCTTAGCATCAACTATCAAATGCTGACACTGAAACAGAGACCTCATTTTAAGATGATCCTCACAATCCACTAACCAGTGCATGGATACTGTGTACAGACATACCTTGCTTTATTGCTCCTGGCTTTATTGCACTTTGTAGATATCGAGTTTTGTTTTTTTTTTCCTTTCTTCTTCTTCTTTTTTTTTTTTTTTAACAAATTGAAGGTTTGTGACAGCTCTATCAGTGCCATCTTCCAACAACATTTGCTCACTTCGTGTCTCTGTGTTACATTTTGGTAGTTCTTACAATATGTCAAATTTTTGCATTATTATCATATTTCTTATGGTGATCTGTGATCAGTCATCTTTGATTTCAGAATTGCAATTGGGGGGGGGGAACACCTCAAACCATGCCCATATGAGACAGTGATAGATGTGTGTGTTCTGACTACTCCACCAACCAGCCATTCTCCATCTCTCTTCCTATCCTTGGGCTTCCCTTTTCCCTGAGACACAATATTGAAGTCAGGACAATTAATAACTCTACAGTGGCCTCTAAGTGTTCAAGTGAAAGAAAAATTTACATCTGTCACTTTAATCAAGAGCTAGAAATGATCAAGCTTAGTGAGGAAGCCATTTCTAAAGCTGTGATATGCCTAAAGCTAGGTATTTTACACAAAACAGTGAAGATGTGAATACAATGAAAAAGTTCTTGAAGGAAATTAAAAGTGTTACTCTACTGAGCACATAAATGATAAGAAAGCAAAACACCCTTGCTGCTGATACGGAGAAAGTTTTAGGACTCTGGACAAAAGATCAAATCAGACACATTCTCCTAATCCATAGCAAGGTCTTACCTCTCTTGAATTTCAAGAAGGCTGCAGAAAAAAGCTTTAAAACAGCAGATGTTGGCTCATGAGATTTAAGAAATTATCTACATAATATCAAAGTTCAGGTTGAAACAAAGTGTTGATGTACAAGCTGCATCAAGTTTTTTAGAATTTAGCTAAGATAATTAATAAAGGTGACCACACTAAACAACAGATGTTTAATGTAAAAGAAACAGCTTCATATTGGAAGACGATGACATCTAGACCCTTCACACCTGCAGAGGAGTCAATGTCTGGTTTCAAAGCTTCAAAATACAGGTTGACTGTCTTATTAGGGGCTAAGGCAGCTGATGAATTTAAGTTGAATCCAATGCTTATCTATCATCCCTGCTGCTGCTGCTGCTGCTAAGTCGCTTCAGTCGTGTCCAACTCTGTGCATTCCCATAGATGGCAGCCTACCAGGCTCCGCCGTTCCTGGTATTCTCCAGGCAAGAACACTGGAGTGGGTTGCCATTTTCTTCTCCAATGCATGAAACTGAAAAGTGCAAGTGAAGTTGCTCAGTCGTGTCTGACTCTTTGCCATGCTCAGTCGTGTCTGACTCTTTGCGACTCCATGGACTGCAGACTACCAGGCTCCTCCATCCACGGAATATTCCAGGCAAGAATGGTTCTTAAGGACCCTACCATCTAGCATCTTTTAGAATTACTCTCAATCGAATTGTTCCTGTTGCTCTAGAAATTGAACAAAAAAGCCAAAATGACAACACATCAGCTTATAGCATAGTTCACTTTATATTTTAAGGCTCCTGTTGAGACCTACTGCTCAGAGAAAAAGATTCCTTTCAAAATATTGCTGCTCACTGACAATGAACCTGGGCACCAAAGAGCTCTGATGGAGATGGACAATGAGATCCATGTTATTTTCATGCCTTCTAATACAACATTCATTCTGGAACCCAATGATCAAGAAGTAATTTCAACTTTAAAGATGTACTAGGTATAAATACATTTTCTGAGGCTATAGTTGTCATAGAAAGTGATTCCTCTGACAGATATGAGCAGAGCTAATTTACAACTTTCTGAAAAAGATTCACCACTCTACAGACCATTAAGAACATTCATGATTTGTGGGAAAGAGAACAAAACATCAAGAAAAACAGGAGTTTTAAAGAAGTTGATTCATTAAGCAGTTTCAATGAGGTGAAAATAGCAAGAAAACTAGAATTAGAAGTAGAACTTAAAAATGCGAACTGCTACAATCTCTCGAGAAAAGTTTAATGGAAGAAGAGTTGTTACTTATGCAGAGCAAAGAAAAGATTCCATCTTGGATTCTTCTCATGCAGATGAAGATGCTGTAAAGCTTACTTAAAAGACAAAAAAGAATATTACAGAAACTTATTTAATTATACAATGCTAAAGTTTCAGAGGATTGACTCCAATTTTGAAAGACATTCTACTGTGGGTAAAGTGCTATCAAACAACATTAAAAGCTACAGAGAAATCATTTGTGAAAGGAAGACTACTTGTGGCAAACTTCATTGTTGCCATATTTTAATAAACTGCCACAATCACCCCAACCTTTTGTGCCACCACCTTGATCAGTAAGCAGCCATCAACATAAAGCCAAGAGTCTCCACCAGAAAGAAAGATTGCAACTTGTTGAATTCAATAATGGTGAGCATTTTTTAGCAATAAAGTATTGAAATTTTTAACTAAGCTATGAGTATTATTTTTTATACAGAATGCTATTGCAAGGAGATCAAACCAGTCAATCCTAAAGGAAATCAACCCTGAATACTCACTGGAAGGACTGATGCTGAAACTGAAACTCCAGTACTGCGGCCAACTGATGTAAGGAGTAAACTCATTGGAAAAGCCCCTGATTCTGTGAAAAACTGAGGGCAGGAGGAAAAGGGGGTGACAGAGGATTAGATGCTTGGATAGCATCACTGACTCAAAGGAATGAATTTGAGCCAACTCCAGGAAATATGTCTGTTTTTGTGCCAGTACCATATAGTTTTGAGGACTGTAGCTTTCTAGTATAGTCCAAATTCAGGGCTCATGATTCCTCCAGCTCTTTTCTTCTTTCTCAAGATTCCAGGAGATAGTGACAGACAAGGAAGCCTGATGTGTTGCAGTTCATGGAGTCACAAAGATTCAGACACGACTTTGTAACAGCACAAAAACTGTACATTTAATAGACTACAATTTGGTGTAAATATAACTTTTATATGCACTCAGAAACCAAGAAATTAATATGACTTATTGTGATATGTGCTTTATTGTGGTAATTTGGAACTGAACTTGCAGTATATTCAAGGAACGACTATACAATGTCTGCATTTATTTATTATTATCAAACAGTTTGCTTAGTAGTTGTCCATAGTCTCAAATACTTCACAAATTGAATATCTATTGCTTAACAAGACAGTATCCAAAACAATACCTATCAAATTATCAATGACATTAAAAAAAACTGAAATGAGAATTTTAAAATATTTATGGAAACAAAAAAGACCCCAAATAGCCGAAACTAAATTGAGTATGAAAAAAATGCTGAAGTAATCATGAGCCCTTAAGGACTATATTAAAAAGCTATAGTCATCAAAACTGTATGGTACTGGCACAAAAACAAGCAGAGGAAAAGAAAAGCCCAGAAACAAACCCACATGCTATAGTCAAATAATCTATGACAAAGGAATCAGGAATATACAATGAAGAAGAGACAGGCTCTTCAATAACTAATGCTAGGTAAATTAGACAACTATCTGTAGAAGAATGAAATCAGGACATTCTCTAATATCATATACAAAAAATAAACTCGAAATGGATTAAAGACCTAAATGTAAGACCAGATAATGTTAATATAAAACTCTTAGAGGAAAATAGGCAGAACACTCTTTGACATAAATTCCAGCAATATCTTTTTGGATTCATTTGCTACCATAATGGAAAGAAAAATAAACAAATGGACCAAATTAAAATTAAAGGCTCTTGCAATCAAAGGAAACTATTAAAAAATGAAAATAATATTTACAGAATAGAAGAAAATATGTGCAGAATGATGCAAACAATAAGGAACAAATTTCTAAAATACACAAAAATCGTATATAGCTTAATACCAAAACCACAAACAAACTAATATAAAAATGGTATGGACTTAACAGATATAAAAGATATTAAGAAGAAGTGGCAAGAATTCACAGAAAAACTATACAAAAAGTATTCACAACCCACATAATCCTGATGGTGTGATCTCTCACCTAGAGCCAAACATACTGGAATGTGAAGTCAAGTGGCCCATAGTAAATATCACTATGAAAAAGGTTAGTGGAGGTGATGGAATTCCAGTTGAGCTATTTCAAATCATAAAAGATGAGGCTGTGAAAGTGTTGTACTCAATATGTCAGCAAATTTGGAAAACTCAGCAGTGGCCACAGGACTGGAAAAGATCAGTTTTCATACCAATCCCAAAGAAAGGCAATGCCAAAGAATGTTCAAACTACCACACAATTGCATGTACCTCACACACTAGTAAAGACATGCTCAAAATTCTCCAAGCCAGGCTTCAGCAATACGTGAACCATGAACTTCTGGATATTCAAGCTGGTTTTAGAAAAGGCAGAGGAACCAGAGATCAAATTGCCAACATCCCCTGGATCATCGAAAAACCAAGAGAGTTCCAGAAAAAAATATCTTATTTCTGCTTTCTTGACTATGCCAAAGCATTTGACTCTGTGGATCACAATAAACTGTGGAAAATTCTGAATGAGATGGGCATACTAGACCACCTGACCTGCCTCTTGAGAAACCTATATGCAGGTCAGGAAGCAACAGTTAGAACTGGACATGGAACAACAGACTGGTTCCAAATAGGAAAAGGAGTTCATAAAGGCTGTATATTGTCACCCTGCTTATTTCACTCATATGCCGAGTACATCATGAGAAACACTGGGCTGGAAGAAACACAAGTTGGAATCAAGATTACTAGGAGAAATATTAAAAACCTCAGATATGCAGATGACACCACCCTTATGGCAGAAAGTGAAGGAGAACTAAAGAGCCTCTTGATGAACGTGAAAGAGGAGAGTGAAAAAGCTGGCTTAAGGTTCTTCATTCAGAAAACTAAGATCATGGCATCCGGTCCTGTCACTTCATGGCAAATAGATGGGGGAACAGTGGAAAGAGTAGCAGACTTTATTTTTCTGGGCTCCAAAATCACTGTAGATGGTGATTTTCAGCCAGGATATTAAAAGAGGCTTACTCTTAGCAAGAAAAGTTATGACCAACCTAAACAGCATATTAAAAAGCAGAGATATTACTTTGCCAAGCAAGGCCCATCTAGCCAAAGCTATGGTTTTTCCAGTAGTCATGTATGGATGTGAGAGTTGGACCATAAAGAAAGCTGAGTGCTGAAGAACTGATGCTTTTGAACCTGGTGTTGGAGAAGACTTTTGTGAGTTCCTTGGACTGCAAGGAGATCCAACCAGTCCATCCTAAGGGAAAAAGTCCTGGATATTCATTGGAAAGACTGATGCTGAAGACGATACTCCTATACTTTGGCCACCTAATGAGAACAACTGACTCATTTGAAAAGACCCTGATGATGGAAAGATTGAAGTCTCTTTAGTAAATGGTGCTGGGAAACTGGACAGCTACATGTAAAATAACGAAATTTTTAGAACATTCTCTAACACCATATACAAAAATAAGCTAAAGACCTAAATGTAAGACCAGATGCTATAAAACTCTTGGAGGAAAACATAGGGAGAACACTCTTTGACAAAAATCATAACAATATGTTTTTGGATTCATCTCCTAAAATAATAGAAAGAAAAACAATTTGGACCTAATGAAATTTAAAAGATTTTGCACAAAGTTAAATATAAACAAAACAGAAAGACAATCTACACAATGGGTAAAAATATTTGCAAATGATTCAGCTGACAAGGGATTAATCTTCAAAATATACAAACAGCTCGTGCACCTCAACAGCAATTAAAACAAACAGCCCATTCAAAAAAATAGGCAAAAGATCGAAATAGACATTTCTCAGAAGACATGTAGATGGCCAAAAAGCACATGGCACTGTGCTCAAAATCACTAAATATTAGAGAAATGCAAACCAAAATTCCAATTAGGTATTACCTCACACTAGTCAAAATGGCTATCAACAGAAAGTCTACAGATAATAAATGCTAGGGAGGGTGTACAGAAAAAGAAACCCTCCTGCACAATCAGTGGGAATGTAAATTTTTGCAGCCTTTATGAAGAACAGTATGCAGATTTCACTGCAATATTAAAAATAGAACTAGCATATGATCCAGCCATCCCACTCCTGGACATGTGTCAGGAGAGAACAATAATTCCAGAAGGTTCATGCACCCCAATATTTATCACATCAGCGTTATAGCCAAGACATGGAAGGAACTAAATGTCCACTGAGAGATGAATGGATAAAGAAGATCTGGTGTGTATATATAGAGAGAGGTTTTCATACTAAGGGAGGTGAGCCAGGCAAAGACAAATATGATATGTCACTTACACTAAATCTAAAAAAAAAAAAAAATACTAATGAACTTATCTCCAAAACAAAACTTATTTCCAAAACAGAAACACACCAACAAATATAGAAAAGAAGTTTATGTTTATCAAAGGGAAAAAGGGGGAAGAATATATTAGGAACTTTAGATTAACAGATTAACAGATACACACTCCCTTGTGGCTCAGCTAGTAAAGAATCTGCCTACAATGTGGGAGACCTGGGTTCAATCCCTGGATTAGGAAGATCCCACAGAGAAGTGAATGGCTACCCACTCCCGTATTCTGACCCGGAGAATTCCATGGACTGTATATTCCATGGGGTCACAAAGAGTCAGACATGAATGAGCAATTTTCACTTGCCTTGCACTACTATATGTGTGTGTGTGTGTGTGTGTATACATAGATAACCAATAAAGACCCACTGTATATCACAGGCAACTATACTCAATATTTTGTAATAACTTATGATAAAACATAATCTGAAAAGGAACATATGTAAATATATATAGATACAATCCCTGGGTTGGGAAGATCCCCTGAGGAAGGAAATGGCAACCCACTCCAGTATTCTTGCCAGGAGATCCCATGGAAATAGGATTTTGGTGGGCTATGGTCCATGGGGTCACAAAGAATAAGACACAACTGAAACAACTTAGGACAGATGTGTAACTTACTCACTTTTCATTACACTTGAAGCTACCACAACACTGTAAGCCAACTGCAATTCAATAAAAATTGGACAGTAAGCAAATAGTAAAGTAATAAAATTCTTACATAGCACAGATAATTAATCTTTAGATGCTTGGCAATTAAGCCACATAAAAAGAAGCTATCACTCCCATTGTACATGTTCACCATCCCTATCTGGTCACTGTACACTGATTCCAAAGACAGCAGAGAAAACAGGCAGTTAATATGAAGGACACTGAACTCTATGTTTTGGAGGCATATTATTATGTTACCCCAGTGTCATATAACTCCACCTTTCTCTCTTCATATTATAGGATGCCAGGTACAGTTGATACAAAAATGCAGACAGATAGTGCAACATTTCCTCTGTAGAGATATCCTACTCATGCTATATGCACACTATGACATTGAATATATTAAAAAAAAAAGTGTCACCATCATTTCTGATTTTTCAGTTCAGTGATCCGTCAGTTCTTCTCTCAACTGTTAATTCTTTCCTAGTACTATTAGAATTGATGATGACCAGGACAGTGATGGTTTTACCCCCATGATATGGAAAATATTTTAAAATCCATAATTCCATTGGGAGGATAGTTAATAGAACTGATGTGTTTTCATCCTTTGAAATACATGCTATTCTTTGTTTACTTGAGGCCTTAATTATTTTAGTCAATATCACAAAAAAGGAAGTGTTTACATTGGAACAACCCAAATTAGGGATGATCTCTCTATATTTGAAATAAAAAGAAGAAACTAACATACTGCATAAATTTGACCTTTCTGTTCACAAGTGCTTCATCAGGACAGACTGTATGATTCTTTTCTTTTAAATCACATGCCTTTAGAAACTTCTTCAGATCTTCATTAAAGTGCATTCACTATAGGAATTTGGATCAGACATTCTGACTGCACACTTCTACTCAGTTACTGATTTTGAAACAAACAAACAAACAAACAAACTCTAAGTTCCAGGCTTTAGATCTGGTCACAGTATTTTGGAACCTCATTGTTCAACATCCAAAGCATGCATGCAATGTAAATAAAAATGCATCCAGGAACATATGAAATACTAGGTAGAAGAACATGATCAAACCCCTTCTCTTATGGAACTCTAAGGTGATTGTAGTTGAAGAGCTTCTACTCCACTGGGCTCTAGTTAAAGGACCTCTCTTTCTTTTTCATGGTGTATGTGTGCCTATGGCCAGGAGAGTGGAGGCCATGCATGTGGTAAGGACAGAGGCATGTCCTGGCTCAAGTGGCACAACCCTGAGACAGGAATAGAAGGTTGCATGGCTGGGGACACATCCTCACAAAGGCGTACACTTGAGTGGATTCTACATATACACTTCAATGCTGATTTATATGCCAGAGACTTTGATGACACCATAACTTAGATGGTGTTTACCATTATAGAGTTAATGGAAATAAGTTCCAGGTTAATTATCTTTAAGTAACAAATGTAGTAAATGACCAGGCAGGGATTGAAAGCATTTTCTGTTTGACTACAAAGCAAAATGCTATTTATTACTACTTGATACCAGTACTGTATTTATGACTCTTTAAAAATGCATTAAATAAACATCTATCAAGCACTGCTAAAGCTAGCCATTGGAGAGGATGTTCCTAAGATGGAGGACTAATAGGACAGGGAGACTGCTTTCTACCCCACAAATTCATCAAAAAATCATTTGAATGTTGAGCAAAAATTCCAGAAAACAAATTCTGAATGCTGGCAGAGGGCACCAGGCATCCAGAAAGGCAGCCCAATCTCTTAGAAAGGAGGTAGGGCAAAATGTAAAAGACAAAAATAGAGACAAAAGATTTAGGGATGAAAACCCGACCTGGTGAGGGAGTTGTGAAGAAAGAGAAGTTTCTGCACAATTAAAAACCCTCTCAAAGTCTTGTCTGTGAGGAGCTTTGGAATCCCAGAGGACAGCATAGCTGGAGGTGGCGGGGGGGAAACCCACAGAACACGCACCTAACCACAACTACCAGCTGAGAAGTGACTCAGAGGCTCCCATCTGCCACCAGCAGTAAGTGGGGGCTTGGCAGGGAGGCCAGGCTGCATCATCAGTCCTTAGGGTAAGGACCAGGCTTCAATGCCCTGAGGACAACCTGTGGGAACTAATGTGCTATCACAAGCCAAACCATAGGGTCGCCATAGAGACAAAAAAAAAATAAAAATAAAAAACCCTTTCCCATCAACGACTCTAATGCCACATGGTGACCCCTGGCACACTCACAGAACAAAGGATTGTGCCATAGCAAATAAAAAAGGAGAGCAAATCAGCTGCCATTTTGGGCTCTCCCTACCCAGAGGCAGAGGCAGATGCAGATGTGTGACAGCCAGAGCCAGAAGGCAAGGAGCTGCTGAAATCTCAGCCCCAGAGACCACATTTTCTACCAAATTTTGAACAGGCTGCAATTGCTAACCACATCTTCCTGGCATTCTGGATGGTTCACATCTGCCAGGAGTGTCACAGCCTGCGATTAGCTCCCCAGAGAAGACACACGGCCCACCTGGGACAGTGTGCTTGCCAAGCACCAGGTCACCTGAGTGGCTTGGACCTGGGAAGGGCACAAAAACGCTCATCCCATTTGGGTCTGTACCCTTGTGGGGCACCCAAGAACCTGAACAGCTTACACCTCAGTTCAGTTCAGTTCAGATGCTCAGTCATGTCCGACTTTTTGCGACCCCATGAATCACAGCACGCCAGGCCTCCCTGTCCATCACCAACTCCCGGAGTTCACTCAAACTCATGTCCATCGAGTCAGTGATGCCATCCAGCCATCTCATTCTCTGTCGGCTCCGTCTCCTCCCACCCCCAATCCCTCCCAGCATCAGACTCTTTTCCAGTGAGTCAACTCGTCGCATGAGGTTGCCAAAGTATTGGAGTTTCAGCTTTAGCATCAGTCCTTCCAATGAACACCCAGGATTGATCTCCTCTAGAATGGACTGGTTGGATCTCCTTGCAGTCCAAGGGACTCTCAAGAGTCTTCTCCAGCACCACAGTTCAAAAGCATCCATTCTTCGGCGCTCAGCTTTCTTCACAGTCCAACTCTCACATCCATACATGACCACGGGAAAAACCATAGCCTTGACTAGATGGACCTTGGTTGACAAAGTAATGTCTCTGCTTTTTAATATATTATCTAGGTTGGTCATAACTTTCCTTCCAAGGAGTAAGCGTCTTTTAATTTCATGGCTGCAATCACCATCTGCAGTGATTTTGGAGCCCCCCAAAAATAGTCTGACACTGTTTCCACTGTTACCCCATCTATTTCCCATGAAGTGATGGGACCAGATGCCATGATCTTCGTTTTCTGAATGTTGAGCTTCAAGCCAACCTTTTCACTCTCCTCTTTCATTTTCATCAAGAGGCTTTTGAGTTCCTCTTCATTTTCTGCCATAAGGGTGGTGTCATCTGCATATCTGAAGTTATTGATATTTCTCCAGGCAATCTTGATTCCAGCTTGTGCTTCTTCCAGCCCATCGTTCCTCATGATGTACTCTGCATATAAGTTAAATAAGCAGGGTGACAATATACAACCTTGACTAGGAAGTGTAGAAATCACAGGGCTCACTTGGGACAATGCCCTTGCAGAGCACCCTGGAGCCTGAGCAGTGTGGACCCAGGAAATACACACTGCCTTGGGCTATGGCAAACCCACTGTGCCCCATCCACTGTGAGCACTCCCCACATATGCCAGCAGTATTTGTTTTTAGTGTCCCTACCTCTCCACAGCACAACTGAACAAGGGAGCCTAAATAAATGGCCGCCCTCACCCCTCATGTCAGGGCAGAAATTTAGACACTGAAGAGACCTGCAAACAAAGGAAGCCAAAATAAACAAAGAAGAGGGAACACGTGAAACAGATTAAAACCCTGCAGTTAATGCTGAGACTATGCATTTGAGAGGCAACTATAGAATTTGAGGAGAAGGCAATGGCAACCCACTCCAGTATTCTTGCCTGGAAAATCCCATGGACAGGTGAGTCTAGTGGGCTGCATTTTAGTTCTTTATTACTCCTTTAACTTTCATCTTTATAGCCTACTATTACCTTTCCAAAAAAACCCCTATTTTTCTTAAAACCAAATTCCATATATTTGTTTTTAATTTTTGTGATCAGTTTTATTTTGTATATTTTATATTGTATTTTTGAGAGTCTAACCTCTATTCTAGGTCTTTAATCTTTGTTTTTTTGATATTTGCTATCAATTTTGTACCTTTGTACCTTTAGGAATCTAATCTTCTGTATCCATTTTCACATAGGGATTTGATTACTGGCTTGATTGCTCTCTACCCTTTTGACTCTCCCTTTTCTCTTGCACGTCACCTACATCTCTTTCTTCCTTCTCTTCTCTACATAACTCTGTTAATCTCTCTTGGTGTTCCTGGCTGTGAAGAACACTTGGGGATTTGATCACTGGCTTGATTGCTCTCTTCCTTTTTGTCTCCCCCTCTTCTCCTCCTGGTGACCTGTATCTCCCTCCCTCTTCTCTATATAATTCTGTGAATCTCTCTGGGTGTCCCTGGCTGTGGAGAGTTGTTTCACCATTAACCTAGGGGTATTATCTTTGGTGCTGTGTGAATGGAGAAGACTTGAGGCTACTGTAAGAGAAGGACCAAAATCCAAAGGCAGAAGGTTAGCTCCAGAACTTTAGAATATCAGAGAACTCAAGACTCCAGGGAACATTAATAGACAACAGCTCACTCAAAAGTCTCCAGACATACACTGAATCCAAGCTCCACCCAAGAGCTAACAAGGTCCAGTGCAAGACACTCCACACTAATTCTCCAGCAAACAGGAACACAATCCTGAACATTAAAAGACAGGGTGCCCAAAGGCATGCCACACCCATAGACACCCAAAAATTCACTACTGGACACTTCCTGGTACTCCAGGGAGAACACATGCAGCTCCACCCACCAGAACACAGACATGAGTTCCCCAAATCAGGGAACATTGACAAGCCACTGGCACAACCCCACCCACAGGGAGCAGACTCCTCAATTTAGAGGAACCACAAACTTTCAGCCTGCAGAAAGGGCATCCCAAACATAGCAATCTAAATAAAATGAAAAGGCAGAGAAATATTCAGCTGGTGAAGGAACGTGATAAAAATCTCACCAAACCAAACCAAAGAGGAGGAGATAGGGAGTCTACTTGAAAAAGAATTCAGAATAATGACAGTAAAGATGATTCAAAATCTTGAAAACAAACTGAAGTTAACAAATAAATATACTGGATACAAGTTTAGAGACGATTCAAGAAATGTTTAACAAGGATCTGGAAGAAATAAACAAGAGTCAATCATTAATGAACAATGAAATAACTGAGATTAAAACCACTCTGGAGGGAACAAAGAGTAGAATAACTGAGGCAGAAGAGAGGATAAGTGAGGTGGATAATAGAATGGTGGAAATAAATCAGAGAGAAAAAAGAAAAAAAAAAGAGTTAAAAGAAAAGAGGACAACGTCAGAGACCTCTGAGACAACATTAAACACCCCAACATTCGTGTTCCAGAAGAAGAAGTCAAAAAAAGAAAAAGACATGAGAAAATACTTGAAAACTTACATAAAATGAGGGAGGAAATAGCCACCCAAGTCCAAGAAACCCAGAGTCTCACACAGGATAAACCCAAGGTGAAACACCCCAAGGCATGTATTAATCAACTAACAAAAAATAATCACAAAGAGCAAATATTAAAAACGACAAGGGCAAAACAACAAATAATACACAATTGGATTCCCATATTCATAACAGCTGATCTTTCAATAAAAACTCTTCAGGCCAGAAGAGAATGGAAGGACATAATTAAAGTGATGAAAGAAAAAAAAAAAAAAACCTACAATCAATATTACTCTACCCAGGAAGGATCTCATTCTGATATGAAGGAGAAATCAAAAGCTTTACAGACAAGGAAAAGCTGGGAGAATTCAACACAACCAAACCGACTCTTCAACAAATGCTAAAGAATCATCTCTAGACAAGAAATACAGAAAAGGTTTATAAAAAAAAAACCCAAGACAACAAAGTCAATGGTAACAGGATCATACTTATCAATTATTACCTTAGATGTAAATGAGTTAGATGTTCCAACCAAAAGAAAAAGACTGGCTGAATGGGTACGTAAACAAGACCCCTATATATGGTGTCTATAAGAGACCCATCTCAAACCTAGGGACAAATACAGACTGAAAGTGAGGGGCTAGAAAAAGATATTTCATGAAAATGGGGACTAAAAGAAAGCAGAAGTAGTGATACTCATATCAGATAGAATAGACTTTGAAATAAAGACTGTGATAAGAGACAAAGAAGGGCAACATATAATGATTAAAGGATCAATCCAAGAAGAAGATATAACAATTACAAATATATATGCACCCAACATAGGAGTATCTCAATATGTAAGGCTGCTGCTGCTGCTGATGTTAAGTCTCTTCAGTCGTGTCTGACTCTGTGCGACCCCATAGACGGCAGCCCATCAGGCTCCCCTGTCCCTGGGATTCTCCAGGCAAGAACACTGGAGTGGGTTGCCATTTCCTTCTCCAATGTGTGAAAGTGAAAAGTGAAAGTGAAAAGTGAAAGTGAAGTCGCTCAGTCATGTCAGACTCGTAGCGACCCCACAGACTGCAGCCTACCAGGCTCCTCCGTCCATGGGATTTTCTAGGCAAGAGTACTGGAGTGGCTTGCCATTGCCACAAACCCTAACAAGTATGAAAGGGGAAACTAACAGTATCACAATAATACTGTGGTACTTTAATACCCTTCTCTGGTGACTCTGATGGTAAAAAATCTGCCTGAAGTGCAGGAGCACTGGATTCGATCCCTGGATCAGGAAGATTCCCTGGAGAAGGAAATGGCAACATCCCAGTATTATTGCTTGGAGAATTCCATGGACAAGGGAGCCTGCTGGGATACAGTCCATGGGGTCACAAAGAGTCGGACACAACTGAGCGACAAAGACTTTAATACCCCACTCACACCTATGGATAGATCAACCAAACAGAAAATTAGCAAGGAAACACAAGATCTAAATGACACAATGGACCAGTTAGACCTAATTGATTTCACCACAAAATAATAGATTTCATCTTTGCTCGAGTACCCATGGAACATTCTCCAGGATAAATCACATGCTGGGCAATAAATCTAGCCTTGGTAAATACTTTTTTAATTGAAATCATTTTAAGAATATTTTCTGATCACAATGTGGTAAGATTAGATGTTAAATACAAAAAGAAACTAAAAATCACAAACATATGGAAGCTAAACAACATGCTTCCGAATAACCAACAGATCATAGAATAAATGATAAAGGAAATCAAAATATACATAGAAACAAAAGAAAATGGAAACATGACAATGCAAAACCTATGGGATTCAGTAAAAGCAGTGCTGAGAAACTCCATAGTAATACAAGCTTACCTCAAGAACAAGAAAGCCATCCAATAAAAAAACCTAACTTTACACCTAAAGCAACTTGAAAAATAATAACAGAAGAATTCCAAAGTAGAAGGAAAGAAATCATAAAAATCAGAGCAGACATAAGGGAAAAGAAATGATGGAGACTATAGCAAAGATCAACAAAACTGAAAGCTGGTTTTTGAGAAGATAAATAAAAAAGACAAACCGTTAGCCAGACTTATTAAAAATAAAAGGGAGAAGAATCAAATCAATAAAACTAGGAATGAAAATGAAGATCACAACAGCACAGAAATAAAAAAGATCATGAGATTACTAGGAGCAATTATATGTCAATAAATTGGACAGCTTAGAAGAAATAGACAACTTCTTAGAAAAGTATAACCTTCCAAAACTGAACCAGGAAGAAATAAAAAACCTTACAAACCCATCACAATCAGGGAAATAAAAACTGTAATAAACAATCTTCCAACAAACAAAAGCTCAGAACCAGATGGCTTCACAGGTGAACTCTATCAAAAATGTCGAGAAGAGCTAACACCTATCTTACTCAAACACTTCCAGAAAACTCCATAGGAAGGTAAATTCCCAAACTCATTCTATGAGGCGACCACCACCCTGATATCAAAACCAGACAAAGATGCCACAAAAACAAACAAACAAAAAAAAAACAAACCAGCAACAACTACAGGCCAATATCACTGATGAACACAGATGCAAAAATCCTCAACAAAATTCTAACAAATAGAATCCAACAACATATTAAAAAGATCAAATATCATGACCAAGTGGGCTTTATTCTAGAGATGCAAGGATTCTTCAGTATTTGTAAATAAATGTGATACACCATATTAACAAATTGAAAGATAAGACCCATATAATTATCTCAAGAGATGCAGAGAAAGCCTTTGACAAAATTCAACACCCATTTGTGATAAAAAGTCTCCAAAAAGCTGGCACCAAAGAAAAGTATCACAACATAATAAAAGCCATATTTGACAAAACCCCTTGGACTGCAAGGAGATCCAACCAGTCCATTCTAAAGGAGATCAGTCCTGGGTGTTCATTGGAAGGACTGATGCTAATGCTGAAACTCCAATACTTTGGCCACCTCAAGCGAAGAGTTGACTCACTGGAAAAGACTCTGATGATGGGAGGGATTGGGGGCAGGAGAAGAAAGGGACAACAGAATATGAGATGGCTGGATGCCATCACCAACTCGATGGACATGAGTTTGGGTAAACTCCGGGAGTTGGTGATGGATAGGGAGGCCTGGTGTGCTGTGATTCATGGGGCCACAAAAAGTCAGACACGACTGAGCAGCTGAACTGAACTGAACTGTATGACAAAGCCAAGCAAACATCCTCAAAGGCAAAAAACTGAAAGCATTTCCTCTAAAATCAGGAGCAAGATAAGGGTGCGCACTCTCACCACTATTATTCAACAAAGTTTTGGAAGTGTTAGCCACAGCAATCAGAGAAGAAAAAGCAATAAAAGAATACAGATTGGAAAAGAAGTAAAACACTTACTGTTTGCAGATGACATGATCCTCTACATAGAAAACCCTAAAGATACCACCAGAAAATTACTAAAGCTAATCAATGATTATAGTAAAGCTGCAGGATATAAAATTAATACACAGAAATTCCTTGCATTCCTACACACTAACAATGAAACAAGGGAAAGAGAAATTAAGGAAACAATCCCATTCACTACTATGATGAAAAGAAAAAAACAGTCCGGAATAAATCTACCAAATGAAACAAAAGACTTACATATAAGAAACTATAAAATACTGATGAAAGAAATTTTAAAAATGTGATACAAATAGATGGAGAAATATACCATTTTCCTGGATTGGAATAATCAATGTAGTGAAAATATGTATAATATCCAAAGCAATCTATAGATTCAATGCAATCCGTTTCAAGCTTCCAATGGTATTTTTCATAGAACAAGAACAAATAAATTAACAATTTGTATGAAAACACAATAAAGCTTGAATAGCCAAAGCAATCTTGAAAAAGAAGAATTGAACTGGAGGAATCAACCTTCCTGACTTCAGACTATACTACAAAGCTACGATCATCAAGACAGTATGTCACTGTCACAATGACAGAAACATAAATCAGTGGAACAAAATAGAAAGCCCAGAGATAAAGCCACACACCTATGACAATTTATCTCTGATAAATGAGGCAAAAATATACAATGGAGAAAAGACAACTCTTTAACAAGTGCTGGGAAAACATGTCAACCACCTGTTAAAGAATGAAACTAGAACACTTTCTAACACTATCAGTTCAGTTAAGTCGATCAGAC
The DNA here is from genome assembly GCF_049115385.1 of Moschus berezovskii. Lineage (NCBI taxonomy): Eukaryota > Metazoa > Chordata > Mammalia > Artiodactyla > Moschidae > Moschus > Moschus berezovskii. The sequence continues at coordinate 127,359,264 of NC_142460.1, read as the reverse complement.
GTGTCTGACTCTTTGTGAACATATGAACTGCAACATGCCAAGCCTCCCTGTCCATCATCAACTCCCTGAGTCCAACCAAATCCAAGTCCATTGAGTCAGCGATGCCATCCAACCACCACATCCTCTGTCATCACTTTCTCCTCCTGCCCTCAGTCTTTCCCAGCATCAGAGTCTTTTCAAGTGAATCAGCTCTTTGCATCAAGTGGCCAAAGTATTGTAGTTTCAGCTTCAACATCAGTCCTTCCAAGGAACACCCAGGACTGATCTCCTTTAGGATGGACTGGTTGGATCTCCTTACAGTCCAAGGGACTCGCGGAGTCTTCTCCAACACGACAGTTCAAAAGCATCAATTCTTTGGCAGTCAGCTTTCCTTGTAGTTCAACTCTCACATCCATATGTGAAAACTGGAAAAACAATAGCCTTGACTAGATGGAACTTTGTGAACAAAGTAATGTCTCTGCTTTTTAATACACTGTCTAGCTTAGTCATAACTTTCCTTCCAAGTAGTAAGCATCTTTTAAATTCACGGCTGCAATCAGCCTCTGCTGTGATTTTGGAGCCCAGAAAAATAAAGTCAGCCACTGTTTCCACTGTTTCCCCATCTATTTGCCATGAAGTGTTGGGATCGGATGCCATGATTTTAGATTTCTGAATGTTGAGCTTTAAGCCAACTTTCTCACTCTCTTCTTTCACTTTCATCAAGATGTTCTTCAGTTTTTCTTCACTTTCTGACATAAGGGTGGTGTCATTGGCATATCTGAGGTTATTGATATTTCTCCTGGCAATCTTGATTCCAACTTGTGCTTCCTCCAGCCCAAAGTTTCTCATGATGTACTTTGCATATAAGTTAAACAAGCAGGGTGACAATTTATAGCCTTGACGTACTCCTTTTCCTATTTGGAACCAATCTGCTGCTCCATATCCAGTTCTAACTGTTGCTTCCTGACCTGCATACAGGTTTCTCAAGAGGCAAGTCAGGTGGTCTGGTATTCCCATCTCTTTCAGAATTTTCCACAGTTTGTTGTGTTCCACACAGTCAAAGGCTTTGGTATAGTCAATGAAGCAGAAATAGATATCTTTTCTGGAACACTCTTGCTTTTTGATGATCCAGGGAATGTTGGCAATTTGATCTCTGGTTCCTCTGCCTTTTCTAAAACCAGCTTGAACATCTGGAAGTTCACGGTTCATGTATTACTGAAGCCTGGCTTGGAGAATTTTGAGAATTACTTTACTAGCCTGTGAGATGAGTGAAATTGTTCGGTGGTTTGTGCATTCTTTGGCATTGATTTTCTTTGGGATTGGAATGAAAACTGACTTCCAGTCTTGTGGCCACCGCCGAGTAGTACAAATTTGCTGATATATTGAGTGCAGCACATTCACAGCATCATCTTTTAGGATTTCAAATAGCTCAACTGGAATTCTATCACCTCCACTAGCTTTGTTTGTAGTGATGCTTTCTAAGGCCTACTTGACTTCACATTCCAGGATGTCTGGCTCTAGGTGAGTGTTCACACCATCGTGATTATCTGGGTTGTGAAGATCTTTTTTGTACAGTTCTTCTGTGTATTCTTGCAACCTCTTCTTAATATCTTCTGCTTCTGTTAGGTCAATACCATTTCTGTCCTTTATTGAGACCATCTTTGCATGAAATGTTCCTTTGGTATCTCTAATTAACACTATGCTGCTGGTGCTAAGTCACTTCAGTTTTGTCCGACTCTGTGCAACCCCATAGACAGCAGCCTACCAGTCTCCCCTCTCCCTGGGATTCTCCAGGCAAGAACACTGGAGTGGGTTGCTATCGGGGACCAGCCTCGATATGGCCCAGGGTATCCTTGGGATGAACGGCATCGGCGTAAGCGAGAGAGAGAGAGAGAGAAGGAGAGAGAGAGAGAGAGAGTCAGGGGCTGATGATTCCTTGGTTTACGCAGGAAACCAATAAAACCCCAGCACGGGGTTTGCTCTGTTTACGTAGGCCACAGGCGCCCTCTCAAATCACTGGAGGCACCCCACCAGGGCACCCCCTCGAGTGGGTCTTAGAAGCCCAGGCAGATAAGTAAACTCAGAGGGCCCAGCACTCCAAGGATCTCAACCAGAAAAAGGAGAATAGAGGAAAGGACGGAAAAAGAGAAAGAACGACATGGGGAGACCAAGCTTCAGTGAGCAAGGCCCAAAACTTTATTTTCCAGTGCTGTTTTTATACCCGAAGTTGTGCACATAAAAAATAGAGAAAGAGAGGTATAGAGTCACGCCAAAATCACGCGGGGTCAGCAGTCTTGACCCTTATCAGGATCAGGGCTCATTTTTGTATGTCTCGTGATATACAAAAGTTTTGGGTGGTTTACATCATCTTCTGGCCAGGTGGCCTGCTAACAGTTTATGGCCCTCTCTCCTAACAAAGGTTAGTTAGCTAGAAAAAGTCTTATATTCTTTTAAGATTATTTTCCTAAAGTCAGGTGCTAGACACATGACAAAGTTACATTCCTATAAGGCACAGGTGTAGTGAGCTACAAGAAAGGAATTTATTAACTTTAGATCTGATGTGGTTAAATCAAAGGTTACTACTTATATTCTGTGTATGTGATTAATATATTTCCAAGGATACAATAGATACAGGAAACTTTGCAGCAAGCATTGATTCAACCATGAAATCTTTTTTAGTACTATTCTAATGATTTTAATTTCTTCAACTGATTCCTGTATTTTAGAATATTAGGCTTTCTGTCTTTGCATGGCTGGGAGGCTATAAACAGTCACACTCATAGTTGTAAGAGCCCGGACAAACTTGTCATGCAAGTTAGAAAGCTATCAGAGGGGCTTGGATTGGAACACTCCTATTAAGCCGAGGAGAACTTTTAAACTACAGCTCTGAATTAATGTTTTCAGAGAAAGGTGGTTGGGGGAAGCCCCCGTAAGTATTAGAGGACTTGATAAGAGGCGTAAGATAGTAAGGCAGTCAGACTCCGGTTTTCTTTGGGGTAGATGCTCAGGTAAGTCCAGGGGGTTCCTCGAGTCCTGATTAGCCTTTGCCCATCAGGCCTCTTCCCCAATTGACCTTTGCCACGGGTAGGATTTCCCTCACTGGCTCCCGGCATGTTGCCATTTCCTTCTCCAATGTGTGAAAGTGAAAAGTGAAAATGAAGTCGCTCAGTCATGTCCGACTCATAGTGATCCCATGGACTGCAGCCTACCAGGCTCCTCCATCCTTGGGATTTTCTAGGCAAGAGTACTGGAGTGGCTTGCTATTGCCTTCTCTGAATTAACACTATACACAAAAATAAGCTTGAAATGGATTAAAGATCTAAATGTAAGACCAGAAACTATAAGCTATTGGAGGATAGCATAGGCAGAAAACCCTCTGACATAAATCACAGCAAGATTTCCACGACCCACCCCCTAAAGTAATGGAAATAAAATAAACAAATGGGACCTAATTAAACTTAAAAACTTTGCACATTGAAGGAAATTATAAGCAAGGTTAAAAGGGAGCTTTCAGAATGGGAGAACATACAAGCAAAGGAAGCAACTTAGAAAGAATTAATCTCCAAAATATACAAACAGTTCATGCAGCTCAATACGAGAAAAATAAGTGACCCAATTAAAGAGTGGACCAAATGACTAAACAGACATTTCTCCAAAGAAGACATACAGATGGCTAATAAACACATGAAAATATGTTTATTAGATGGCTAATAAACACATGAATTGCAGATCAAACAACAGTGAGTTATTATCTCATGCCAGACAGAATGGCTGCCATCAAAATGTCTACAAACAATAAATGCTGGAGAGGGTGTGGAGAAAAGGGAACCCTCTTACACTGTTGGTGGGAATGCAAACTGGTAGAGCCACTATGGAAAACAATGTGCAGATTCCTTAAAAAGCTGGAAATAGAACTGCAATATGACCCAGCCATCCCATCTTTGGGCATAAACACCGAGGAAACCAGAATTGAAGGAGACATATGTACCCCAGCATTCATTGCAGTACTGTTTACAATAGCTAGGACATGGAACGGACCTAGATGTCCATCGGCAGACGAATGGATAAAGAAATGTGGCAAATATACATAATGGAATATTACTTGGCTTAAAAAAATGCATTTGATTCAGTTCTCATGAGGTAGATGAAAACGCAGCCTTTTATACAGAGCAAAGTAAGTCAAAAAATAGAAACCCCAATATAGTATATTAACACATATATATGGAATTTAGAAAGACAGCAATGATGATCCCAAATTCAGTCGCTCAGTCATGTCCAACTCTTTGTGACCCCATGAACCGCAGCATGCCAGACCTCCCTGTACATCACCAACTCCCGGAGTCCACCCAAACTCATGTCTATTGTGTCAGTGATGCCATCCAACCGTCTCATCCTCAGTCATCCCCTTCTCCTCCTGCCCTCAATCTTTCCCAGCATCAGGGTCTATTCAAATGAGTCAGTTCTTCAATCAGCTGGCCAAAGTATTGGAGTTTCAGCTTCAACTTCAGTCCTTCCAATGAACACCCACGACTGCTCTCCTTTAGGATGGACTGGTTGGATCTCCTTGCAGTCCAAGGGACTCTCAAGAGTCTTCTCAAATAATGCAGTTGAAAAGCATCAATTCTTCGTCACTCAGGTTTCTCATAGTCCAACTCTCACAACCATAGATGATGACTGGAAAAAACATAGCCTTCACTAGATGGACTGTTGTTGACAAAGTAATGTCTCTGATTTTTAATATGCTGTCTAGTGTGGTCATAACTTTCCTTCCAAGGAGTAAGCGTTTTTTTTTCATCTTTTTTTTTTTTTAATTTTTATTTTTATTGGAGGCTAATCTTTTACAATATTACATTGGTTGGTTTTGCCATACATTGACATGAATCCGCCCGGGTGTACATGAGTTCCCCCTCCCGAACCCCCCTCCCACCTCCCTCCTCCCCTTATCGTCCCTCTGGGTCATCCCCGCACACCAGCCCCGAGCATTCTGTAACATGCATCGACCCTGAACTGGTGATTCGTTTCACATATGATAACATACATGTTTCAGTGCCATTCTCCTAAACCATCCCACCCTCACCCTCTCCCACAGAGTCCCAAAGACTGTTTTATACATCTGTGTTTCTTTTGCTGTCTCGTATACAGGGTTATCACTGGCATCTTTCTAAATTCCATATATATGGGTTAGTATATTGTATTGGTGTTTTTCTTTCTGGCTTACTTCACTCTGTATAATAGGCTCTAGTTTCATCCACCTCATTAGAACTGGTTCAAATGCATTCTTTTTAATGGCTGAGTAATACTCCATTGTATATATGTACCAAAGCTTTCTTATCCATTCATCTGCAGATGGACATCTAGGTTGCTTCCATGTCCTGACTATGGCTGAAATCATCATCTAGAGTGATTTTGGAACCCTAAAATATAAAGTCAGCCACTGTTTCCACACTTTACCCATCTATATACCATGAAGTGACATGAGCAGATGCCATGATCTTAGTTTTCTGAATGAAGAGCTTGAAACCAAATTTATCACTCTCCTCTTCCACTTTCATCAACAAAGTTCTTCACTTTCTGTGATAAGGGTGGTGTCATCTGTATATATGAAGTTATTGATATTTCTCTCAGCAATCTTGATTCCAGTTTATCCTTCTTCCAGCCCAGCATTTCTCATGATGTACTCACTCTGCATATAAATTAACTAAGCAGGGTGACAATCTACAGCCTTGAGGTACTCCTTTTCCTATTTGGAACCAATCTGCTGTTCCATATCCTGTTCTAACTATTGCTTCCTGACCTGCATACAGGTTTCTCAAGAAGCAAGTCAGGTGGTCTGGTATTCCCATCTCTTTCAGAATTTTCCATAGTTTATTGTGATCCACACAGTCAAATGCTTTGGCATTAAAAAAAAAAAAAAAAGAAGAAGAAGAAAAAGATGTTTTTTCTGGAACTCTCGCATTTTTTATGATCCTGTGGATTTTAGCAATTTGATCTCTGCTTCCTTTGCCTTTCCTAAAACCAGGTTGTACATCTGGAAGTTCACGGTTCACATATTACTGAAGCCTAGTTTGGAAAATTTTGAGCATTACTTTACTAGCCTGTGAGATGAGTGAAATTTTTCAGTGGTTTGTGCATTCTTTGGCATTGCCTTTCTTTGGAATTGGAATGATACTGACCTTTTCCAGTCCTGTGGCCACTGCCGAGTTTTCCAAATTTGCTGACATGTTGAGTGCAGCACTTTCACAGCATCATCTTTTAGAATTTCAAATAGATCAACTTTAATTCTATCACCTCCAATAGCTTTGTTTGTAGTGATGCTTCCTAAGGCCTACTTGACTTCACATTCCAGGATGTTTGTCTCTAGGTGAATGATCACATGATTGTGATCATCTGGGTCATGAAGAACTTTTTTGTACAGTTCTATGTATTCTTGCCACCTCTTATCATATCTTCTGTTAGGTCTATATCATTTCTATATATGCAAGGCTGCAAAAAATGACACTGATGTAAAAAGACACAGACTTTTTGTATTATGTGGGAGAAGGTGAGGGTGGGATTACATGATAGAATAGCATTGAAATATGTATATGCCATATGTAAAATAGATGGTAGTGCAAGTTTGATGCATGAAGCAGGGCACTCAAAGCTGGTGCTTTGGGACAACCCAGAGGGATGGAATGAGAAGGGAGGAGGGAGGGGTGTTCAGGATAGGGGGATCACATGTACGTCTGTGGCAGATTCATGTTGATGTATGGCAAAAACTACCACAAGATTGTAATAATTATCCTCCAATTAAATATTTTTTTACAAAGCTAGCCATTTTTGTTACCAATAGAAGCATATCAGTGAGGAAATAGAAAACTCTGACCTCTTAAGTATGACAATCTGAATTATTCAGTTTTTTAACAATATGGCATTATGTAATTCTGAAACATTAAATACTATTTTGTGGGTAAAAATTTTAATAATCTCCTAGCTATAGATTTCATAAATCCATATATAAATCTTTAGTAACTATAATAGATTCGATATTATTATCACAATTAAAACTCAATTTTTCAGTTATTTCCAAAATGCAGCTTTAAAATTTTACATTTTAACATATGGTAGAGAAATAATAAAAAGAAATTATATCAATATGTGTATGTTTAAGAAAATTGGCAATTGCAAACCCCGAATATATGGCTTAAAAAATAGGCCAATATATTCTAATATATATATTCTAACCAATATATTCTAAGGTTTTTAGTATATAAAAATTTTATACACAATATTCATAATTTTCATATGAATTCTGAAGTCTATTAAAATCTTTCAGCGTGTATGTATGTGCGTAGGTGTGCTCTGTCATGTCTGATTCTTTGCAACCCCATGGACAGTGGCCCGCCAGACTCCTCTGTCCATGGAATTTTCCAGGCAAGAATACTGGGATAGATTGCCATTTCCTAATCCAAGGGATCTGCCCAACCAGGAATCGAATCACACCTCTTGCATTATGCATTAGCAAGTGGATTGTTTATCCCTGCACCAGCTGGGAAGTATTAACATCTTTAAGTAAATTTAAAGATGAACTACAGTCAGAGTGATACCCTACTTTTAATAAAAGAAAAATTTTATTCAAAGCACTTTATAGTATTTGTAGAGATGGTATATTTTAAAAATAAAAACATTATGAAAACAGTATTTTCAACAATGTAGGAACTTAGATTGTTGCCAATTTTTCCTACTTGAAAAATGTAAAAATGTATTCAGTTTATTTAAACAGATAAAAAACCAGCTCACCCATTTCTCCCATCCACCACCACCTCTTGAAACCAATATGTTCTCTACATCTATGAATTTGGTAGATATTTTTTTCCTCATATGGTGTTTTTCTTTCTCTGAATTACTTCAACTAACATTATGTTCTTGAGATCCATTCATACGGTTACAAATAGCAAGATTTTTATATATATATATATATATATATATATATCCAAATACTACACCATTAGTATATTTACCACAATTTCCTTATACATTCATTCACCAATGGACACTTCAGTTAAGTTCAGTTCAGTTCAATCGCACAGTCGTGTCCGACTCTTCACAACCCCATGAATCACAGCACTCCAGGCCTCCCTGTCCATCACAAACTCCCGGAGCTCACTCAAACTCATGTCCACAGAGTCGGTGATGCCATCCAGCCACCTTATTCTCTGTCGTCCTCTTCTCCTCCCGCACCCAACCTTTCCCAGCATCAGAGTCTTTTCCAGTGAATCAACTCGTCGCATGAGGTGGCCAAAGTATTGCAGTTTCAGCTTTAGCATCAGTCCCTCCAATGAACACCCAGGATTAATCTCCTCTAGAACGGACTGGTTGGATCTTTTCCAGTACAAGGGACTCTCAAGAGTCTTCTCCAGCACCACAGTTCAAAAGCAACAATTTTTCGGCGATCAGCCTTCTTCATAGTCCAACTCTCACATCCATACATGACCACGAGAAAAACCATAGCCTTGACTAGACAGACCTTGGTTGGCAAAGTAATGTCTCTGCTTTTTAATATACTATCAAGGTTGGTCATAACTTTCCTTCCAAGGAGTAAGCGTCTTTAAATTGCATGGCTGCAATCAGCATCTGCAGTGATTTTGGAGCCCCCAAAAATAAAATCTGACACTGTCTCCACTGTTTTTCCATCTATTTCCTATGAAGTGATGGGACCAGATGAGATGATCTTTGTTTTCTGAATGTTGAGCTTCAAGCCAACCTTTTCACTCTCCTCTTTCACTTTCATCAAGAGGCTTTTGAGTTCCTCTTCACTTTCTTCCATAAGGGTGGTGTCATCTGCATATCTGAGGTTATTGATATTTCTCCCGGCAATCTTGATTCCAGCTTGTGCTTCTTCCAGCCCAGCGTTCCTCATGATGTACTCTGCATATAAGTTAAATAAGCAAGGTGACAATATACAGCCTTGTACTCCATTTCCTATTTGGAACCAGTCTGTTGTTCCATGTACAGTTCTGACTGTTGCTTCCTGACCTGCATACAGGTTTCTCAAGAGGCAGGTCAGGTGGTCTGTTATTCCCATCTCTTTCAGAATTTTCCACAGTTTGTTGTGTTCCACACAGTCAAAGGCTTTGGCATAGTCAATGAAGCAGAAATAGATGGTTTTCTGGAACTCTCTTGCTTTCTCCATGATCCAGCGGATGTTGGCAATTTGATCTCAAGTGCCTCTGCCTTTTCTAAAACCTGCTTGAACATCTGGGAGTTCATGCTTCACATATTGCTGAAGCCTGGCTTGGAGAATTTTTAGCATCACTTTACTAGCATGTGAGATGAGTGCAATTGTGTGGTAGTTTGAGCATTCTTTAGCATTCCCTTTCTTTGGGATTGGAATGAAGACTGACCTTTTCCAGTCCTGTGGCCAGTGCTGAGTTTTCCAAATTTGCTGCCATATTGAATGCAGCACTTTCACAGCATCATCTTTCAAGATTTGAAATAGCTCACCTGGAATTCCATCACCTCCACTAGCTTTGTTCGTAGTGATGCTTTCTAAGGCCCACTTGACTTCACATTCCAAGTTGTCTGGCTCTAGGTCAGTGATCACATTATCATGACTATCTTGGACGTGAAGATCTTTTTTGTACAGTTCTTCTGTGTATTCTTGCCACCTCTTCTTAATATCTTCTGCTTCTGTTAGGTCCATACCATTTCTGTCCTTTATCGAGCACATCTTTGCATGAAATGTTCCTTTGGAAACTCTAATTTTCTTGAAGAGAATTCTTTCAAAGACAACTTATTAAAATAATGCTGCAAAGAACATAGAGTTTCACATATATTTTGGATGATTTTTGTCTTCTTCAAATACTCAGAAGTGGAACTGCTAGATCAGATGATGATTTTTTAGTATTTTTCAAATCTTTTTATTATGTATTGGTGTATAGGAAATTAGCAAACAATATTGTGGTAGTTCCAGATGAATAGCAAGGAGACTTAGCTATATTATATTCATTATCCTTTCTCCCCCCAGTGCCCCTCCGCACTCATCCAGGCTGCCACAAACATTGAGCAGAGTTTCATGCGTTATACAGTAGGTCCTTGGTGGTTATCCACTTTAAATGTCGCAGTGTGTAAATGCCCATCCTAAATTCCCTAACTATCCCTTTCCCCATCCTTCCCCCAGCAACTGTAAGCTCAAAATCTGTTTTTGTTTTATAAGTTCAGTTGTATAATTGCTTTTTAGATTACACATATAAGGGATATCACATGACATTTCTCCTTCACTGACTTACTTCACTCAGTATGACACTCTCTAGGTTCATCTATGTTGCTGTAAACAGCACTATTTCATTCTCTTTTATAGCTGAGTAATATTTCATTGTACGTATGTACCACATCTTCTTTATCCATCCCTCTGTCAATGAACATTTAGGTTGCTTCCATGTCCTGGTTATTGTAAACAGTGCTCCAATGAACACTGGGGTAAATGTTTCTTTTCAGATCATGTTTTTCTCCAGGCATATTCCCAGGAATGGGGATATTTTTAATTTCTTGAGACCCTCCAATGCAGTTTTTTATAGTGCATGACTGTACCAATATGAAAGTGAAGAGAAAGTGAAGTCACTCAGTCATGTCCGACTCTTTGCTACCCCATGGGCTATAGCCTACCAGGCTCCTCCGAATTTTCCAGGCAAGAGTACTGGAGTGGGTTGCTATATACTTCTCCAGGGGATCTTCCTGACCTAGGGATTGAAGTCGGGTCTCCTGCATTGCAGGCAGATGCTTTACCATCTGAGCCACCAACATATAACCCTATAAAAAGTTTCCCAGGGTCTTACCAATACATTATTTCCTATCTTTCTGAAAATGGTCATTCTTACAGGTGTGAAGTGATATCTTATTGTGATTTTGATTTACATTTCCCTGTATGGATGTGAGAGCTGGACTGTGAAGAAAGCTGATTGCTGAAAAATTGATGCTTTTGAACTGTGGTGTTGGAGAAAATTCTTGAGAGTCCCTTGGACTGCACGGAGATCCAACCAGTCCATTCTAAAGGAAATAAATCCTGGGTGTTCACTGGAAGGACTGATGCTAAAGCTGAAACTCCAATACTTTGGCCACCTCATGCGACGAGTTGACTCACTGTAAAAGACTCTGACACTGGAAGGGATTGAGGGCAGGAGGAGAAGGGGACAGCAGAGAATGAGATAGCTGGATGGCATCACTGACTCGATGGACATGAGTCTGAGTGAACTCCGGGAGTTGGTTATGGACAGGGAGGCCTGGCATGCTGTGATTCACGGGGTTGCAAAAAGTCTAACACGACTGACCGACTAAACTGAACTGAACTGAATGATTAATAGTGTTCAGCATCTTTTCATGTACCTGTTGGCCATCTATGTGTCTCCTTTATTCATATCATCTGCCCAGTTTTAATAGGATTGCTTTTTGTTGTTATTGAGTTGCTAGAAATGGCAACCCACTCCAGTGTTCTTGCCTGGAGAATCCCAGGGATGGGGGAGCCTGATGGGCTGCCGTCTATGGGGTCGCACAGAGTCGGACAGGACTGAAGCGACTTAGCAGCAGCAGCAGCAGCAGTCCCTCATCAGATATGTAATTTGTAAACATTTTTCCCATGTAGTAAGCTTTTAAATTTTGTGGACGATTATCTTTTTAGTTGGACAAAGTCCTACTTTTTTATTTGTGCATTTCTTGCTTATGCTTTTCATATCAAATTTAAGAAAAATCAGCAACACATCTGTCAAAGAGCTTACAAGAGTTCTCTAAGAGTTTTAAGCTTTCAGGCTTTAAGTTCAAGTCTTTAATTCATTTTGAGTTAATTTTTGTGTATGGTATAAGTTAGTGGTCCAATTTTCCTAACACTGTTTATTGAAGAGACTGTCCTTTCTCATGGGATATTCTTGGCCCCTTTGTCATATATTAATTAATTATATATGCATAAGTTCATTTCTGGACTCTTGATTCTGTTCCATTCATTTAGATGTCTGTTTTTATACCAACAATCAAACTGTTTTTGATGACTAGAGATGTGTAATATAGTTTGAAGTATGCAAACATGATGCCTCTGGATTTGTTCTTCTTTCTTAAGATCACTTTGCCTATTTAGGGTCATTTGTGGTTCCATACACATTTTAGGATTACATATTCTTCCAACCTATGTTGTTCCAATAGCAACATTAATTCTTCCAATCCATGAACATGGAAATCATTCCATTTATTTGTCTTAATTTCTCTCACTAATGTCTTACAGTTTTCAATATAGAAGTCTTCTCCCTTCTTAGTTAAATTTATTCTTAAATTTTTTTCTTTTTGATGCAATGGTAAATGGAATATTTTCTTAATTTTTTGGATACTTTCTTATTACTGCAAAGAAATGCAACAAATTTTTGAGTATTGATTTTGTTACCTGCAATTTTACTGAATCCATGTATTAGTTCTAATAGTTGTTAATGGAATCTTTTGGGTTTTCTAGATATTTTAGCATGTCATTTGCACAAAGCAAAATTTTTAACTCTTCCTTTCCAATTTGGATAACTGTTATTTCTTTTTCTTTCCCAATAGCTCTGAATAAGACATCTGATCCTATATTGAATAAAAGTGGCAAGAGTGGAGATCCTGGTCCTTTTTTTGATCTCAGTGGAAAAACTTTTAGTTTTTTATCATTGAGTATGTGCTTGTCAACTACAAACTTTATTCTGTTGAGGTATGTTCCCTCTACACTTTCTTTATTAAAGTTTTCTCAAAATGGACTTTACCAAATCCATTTTCTGCATCTATTGAGATGATTATTAAGTTGTTATTTTCATTTTGATAATGTGATATATCACCCTGACTGGTGTGCTAATGTTGAACCATCTTTATCCTTGGAATTAATCCTACATGATAATGTTGTATGGTGTATCCTTTTATTTTTGAACTTAGTTTGCTAACATTTGATGAGGATTTTGCATCCATGCCCTTCAGGGATACTGGACTATACATATCTACATATATCTATATCTATCTATCTATATATATATAGTGTTTACCTTGTTTTGGTATCAGCATAATTCTGATCTTGTAGAATGAGTTTGGAAGCATTTCTTTCTTTCTTTCTTTTTTTACTGGAAGAGTCTTGAGAGGATTGTTATTAATTCTTCTTTGAACATTTGGTACAATAAACCAGTGAATATGTCTGGCCATGTATGGTTGTTAATTTGGAGGTTTTGGATTACTTATTCAATTTCCTTGCTAGTCATTCATTTGTTCTGATTATCTATTTCATCATGATTCTGTCTTGGGAGGTAGTATATTTCTGGAATTTTTTTCATTTCTTCTTAGTTGTCAGACTTGTGAGCATATAAAAGTTTATAGTAGTCTATTATTGTCTTTATTTATCAATTATAATGTTTCCTCTTTCATTTTTTAAATTTTGAATTATTTTGTTCTTGATGAATGCAGCCAAAGATTTTTCAGTTTTTAAGTCTTTTAAAAGAACTAGCTCTTAGTTTCATTGATCTTTCTCTATTGACTTTAGGTCTCTATTTGACTTATTCCTGCTATAATATTTGCTGTTTCCTTCCTTCTACCAAAATCTGTTCTTTGGTTGTTTTTTTTGTTGTTGTTGTTTTGTTTTTAATTTCATGAAGTTTAAAGATAGGTTGCTTATTTGAAACTTTCTTCTTTCTGGAGGTAGGTATTCATCGCTATGAAATTCTCTGTTAGAACTGCTTTTGCTGCATCCCCAATTTGTTCTTTTCATTTAAAGTATACATGATAGATTTATTTAACTTATTATGAGAGAAGCAGGATACTAATTTTATTTTTATTGGAAGCTGATTATTTTACAATATTATATTGGTTGGTTTTACCATACATTGACATGAATCTGCCCCGGGTGTACATGAGTTCCCCTTCCTGAACCCTTCTCCCACCTCCCACCTCCCTTTATCCTCCCTCTGGGTCATCCGCGCACACCAGCACCGAGCATTCTGTAACATGTATCGACCCTGAGCTGGCGATTCATTTCACATATGACAACATACATGTTTCAATGCCATTCTCCCAAATCACCCCACCCACTCCCACAGAGTCCCAAAGACTGTTCTATACATCTGTGTCTCTTTTGCTGTCTCGTATACAGGGTTATCATTTGCATCTTTCTAAATTCCATATATATGCGTTAGCATACTGTATTGGTGTTTTTCTTTCTGGCTTACTTCACTCTGTATAATAGGCTCTAGTTTCATCCACCTCATTAGAACTGATTCAAATGCATTCTTTTTAATGGCTGAGTAATACTCCATTGTGTATATGTACCAAAGCTTTCTTATCCATTTGTCTGCAGTTTGTTAATCACATTTCCATTTCTAATTTGTCTCAAAGAATTTCTCTTTTGATTTCCTTTTTGACCCATCAATTGCTCAGTAGTATGTTATTTAATCTCCATGTACTTGTGAATTTCCAGTTTTTTCCCATGTAAATTACTTCTAATTATACCCTATGGATGGAAAACAGGCTTCATAGGATTTCTCTCCTTTTAAATTTAACCCTTATTTTGTGACATAATATAGGATCCCAAGCAGAATATCTATGTGCTCTTAAGAAAAATGTGTATTCTGTTATTTTTGGGTGGAATGATTTCTAGATATCTATTAAGGTTCTCTGGTCTAAGATGTTATCTAAGGCTATTGTTTTATTTGATTTTGCATCTGGATGACCAATCCACAGATGTATGTGGATCCTACCATTATTGAATTGATGTATATTTCTTCCTTTATGTTCATTAAAGTCTGCTTTATATATTTAGGTATTTCTTTGTTATAGTGAACTCTCTTGCTTTTTCCATGATCCAGCGATCATTGGGAATTTGATCTCTGGTGCCTCTGCCTTTTCTAAAACCTCCTTGAACTTCTGGAAGTTCACAGTTCACATATTACTGAAGCTTGGCTTTGAGAATTTTGAGCATGACTTTACTAGCGTGTGAGATGAGTGAAACTGTGCAGTAGTTTGAGCAATCTTTGGCATTGCCTTTCTTTGGGATTGGATGAAAACTGACCTTTTCCAATCTGTGGCCACTGTTGTTTTCCAAATATGCTGGCATATTGAGTGCAGCACTTTCACAGCATCATTTTTCAGGATCTGAAATAGCTCCACTGGAATTCCATCACCTCCACTACCTTAGAAAGATTTCTAAGGCTCACTTGACTTCACATTCCAAGATGTCTGGCTCTAGGTGAGTGATCACAACATCCTGATTATCCAACATCCACTGGATCATGGAAGAAGCAAGAGAGTTCCAGAAAAACACCTATTTCTGCTTTATTGACTATGCCAAAGCATTTGACTGTGTGGATCACAAAAAACTGTGGAAAATTCTGAAAGAGATGTGAATACCAGACCACCTGACTTGCCTCTTGAGAAACCTGTATGCAGGTCAGGAAGCAACAGTTAGAACTGGATATGGAACAACAGACTGGTTCCAAATAGGAAAAGGAGTATGTCAAGGCTGTATATTGTCACCCTGCTTATTTAACTTATATGCAAAGTACATCATGAAAAATGTTGGGCTGGAAGAAGCACAAGCTGGAATCAAGATTTCTGGGAGAAGTATCAATAACCTCAGATATGCAGATGACACCACCCTTATGGCAGAAAGTGAAGAGGAACTAAAAAGCCTCTTGATGAAAGTGAAAGAGGAAAGTGAAAAAGTTGGCTTAAAGCTCAACATTCAGAAAACTAAGATCATGTCATCTGGTCCCATCACTTCATGGGAAATAGATGGGGAAACAGTGGAAACAGTGTCAGACATTATTTTTGGGAGCTCCAAAATCACTGCGGATGCTGATTGCAGCCATGAAATTAAAAGACGCTTACTCCTTGGAAGGAAAGTTATGACCAATCTAGATAGCATATTAAAAAGCAGAGACATTACTTTGCCAACAAAGGTCTGTCTAGTCAAGGCTATGGTTTTTCGCGTGGTCAAGTATGGATGTGAGATTTGGACTGTGAAGAAAGCTGAGCGCCAAAAATTTGATGCTTTTTAACTGTGATGTTGGAGAAGACTCTTGAGAGTCCCTTGGACTGCAAGGAGATTCAACCAGTCCATTCTAAAGGAGATCAATCCTGGGTGTTCATTGGAAGGACTGATGCTAAAGCTGAACCTCCAATACTTTGGCCACCTGGTGCGAAGAGTTGACTCATTGGAAAAGACTCTCATGCTGGGAGGAATTGGGGGCAGTAGGAGAAGGGGATGACAGAGAATGAGATGGCTAGATGGTATCACCGACTTGGTGAAGATGTGTTTGAGTGAACTCTGGGAGTTGGTGATGGACAGGGAGGCCTTGCGTGCTGTGATTTATGGGGTCGCAAAGAGTCAGACACGACTGAGAGACTGAACTGAACTGAACTTGTTTTAGTGAAAGTCACTCAGTTGTGTCTGACTCTTTGCAACTCAATGGACTGTAGCCTGCTAGGCTCCTCTGTCTATTGAATTCTCCACGCAAGAATACTGGAGTGGGTAGCCATTCCCTTCTGCAAGGCATCTTCCCAAACCAGAAATTGAATCAGGTTCTCTTGCATTTCAGGTGGGTTCTTTACCAGCTGAGCTCCCATGGAAGCCCTTTGTTGGGTACATAAATATTTATGTACAATTTCTTTGTTTACACGTTTAGGAATAGTTTCTTTGTTAATTTGTTTACAATTTTGTTCTTTTGTTAATTTGTTGATTTGTTACAAATTTGTTAATTTGTTTACAAATTTAGATACAATTTCTTTGTTGGGTACAGAAATATTTACAACTAATATATCCTGTGGATTGATCTTTTTATCATTTGTATCACCCTCTGTTTCTCTTATTGCAGTCTTTGCTTTAAAGTTTATTTTGTCTGATATATGTATCGCTGCTCAAGAACTAGTGCTCTCCAATTGCATGAAGGATCTTTTCTTCTCAGTCTGTGTGTGTACTTTCAGCCTTGTTGGCCACATACAAATGGATATATATTTTTCTTTTTTAATCCATTTACCATTCTATATCTTTTGATTGGAGAATTTAGTCCATTTACATTCAAAGCAATTATGGCTAGACATGTGCTTATTGTAATTTTGTTCATTGTTTACCTATTTTTGTAGTTCCATTTTATTTCTTACTCTCCTGTCCTCTTCCTTTGTAGTTTGATGACTTTCTTTGGTCGTATGCTTATATTCCTTGCTCGTCACCTTTTGTGTGCTTACTATAGGCTTTTGTTCTGTAGCTACTATGAGGCTTACATATAACAATATACCTGTGACAGTCTATTCTGATAAATTTCATACCATTATAAAGTTCAACATTTTTACTCTTCCTACTTCTCAGAAAAATAGGAACCTAACTTGATGCTCTTTTTCCTCTCCATATCTTGAACACTAAAGAAAACAAATACTGTTCCCAAATATACTCAAAAAGGGCAGTCAAAAACACTTAAAGAGGGGGTTCAAGATGGGGAGCACATGTACACTGGGGGCGGATTCATGTCAATGTATGGCAAAACCAATACAATATTGTAAAGTAATTAGGCTCCAATTAAAATAAATAAATTTAAAAGAAAAAAAAAAAGAATTCTGGTTATCTTTACTGCTTTGTTTTTAGTGACACTGTCAACAGCTTCTTTGTCCAAATTCCTTGGACTTCAGACAGGAGGCTGGAAGAACATATCCCTAGGGTTGCTTTATTTGTTGGCTGCCTTACTGATTATCTATCTGCTCCACTGAAGACAATTCTTTAATAATTGATATTCCTGTGAGGAGTTTTTTCTTGAACAGCATCACAAATGCAAGCAGAACTGAAACTCAAAGACTTGTATATCCACTTATGAGGATCTTAAAGCCCAATAGAATATTAGATAGTTAATGGAATCTATATTTTTGGATCCTTAAGTAATATCATCTTTAAATTGTGTGATGATATGCCCAGAGACAACAATATCTAACTTTTGGGAATGGTAGTAATAGGCTTAGATTACTACATATATAGTTTTCACAATATGCTTATACACTGAAACCTAAAAAAGTTCACTTTAACTTTTCAAAATGGGAAAAATCTGTGTTAGGTAATATCATTTCCTGAAATTATAAAAATGCTAGCATAAACTATTTAATATCAAATTATTAATGACTATGCAGTGATATAACTATTGTATTAAACATATTAGTCTCCATATGTGACTTTATGTCTTTTGCTGGTCTCTTCAAAATCATTTATTAGTTTGATTCTGTGTGCCTTTGGGGTAAATTCATGGACAGGTCCTTAGGTATTTCCAAGCCTCAAACTAGTTCCATTTCATGAGGTGAAATGATGAATTAATAAAATAATCAGAACTCTAAACCTCAATTATATTAAAACATCTCTCCCTCTCCAACTGAATGCTACTAAAATCTGCACTTAATGAGAAGAGAATCCCAATGTATTTCTTCCTTTGCCAAGTCTTCACTCACTCCTTAACTTCATTTTCTTGCCCCACAACGTCCTTCAACGATTCAACCAGATTAGAGGTGATTTGGGGGTGATGAGTGTAGCCTAATTCTATTTTGATCTGCTACTGGCCCTCTTTGAACCCGGCAGTTATTCCATACTGACTTCTTTCTTGAAATTATTTTCTCTTGTATTTTCAGAGAATCCTCCCTCCTTCACTGGAAAGTTCCAACTCCTGCTTTCTTGTTACTGAGGTCCTCTCCAGCTGCCCTTTTAAGCCACCCATAGGTCTCACTCAGGTTTAGACCTAGCAGGACGCTCACATCATCATCTCAACCTTAATCCAGTTGGGGAAACCCTTTTCAGTACCTGACAAGTCCTCTTATGGCTCAAGTCTGGAGGAAGGAAAATGTGTACTTTGTCTTGTCTTTCCTATCACTTCAGGCAAATAAAAGTCCTTTTATCATCATACTTCTCAGATGTGATTCAGACTCACTTCTCTGTTTGACAAGATGTAGGGATACATGGGAAGGTTGGCAAGTGGTTCTCAGAAAAATCTTCCCGTTTGGTTTAAGGTGAGGATGAGAACACAGCACTTCAAAAACTTTTGCCAATGTAATTCTTCTTATCTCTTTAACTGCACTCTCAATTTTCTACCTCTTACATAGATAATAAGCTGAGTTCAAAACCATTTGGCAACTCCTTTTGTAAATTCCTTAAAAGTCTTCTAGCACATTTTGTTCAAACTTGAGTGTTCTCAGCCACAAAGCTCAGCTAGTAGGAGCCATTTTGTGTTGATTAGCTGTTGACTGACTCACTGGCTGCTCACAAACTGCAGCAACAGTACTAGTGCAGCACCATGTTTACTGTGTTCTGACACTCACAAATTCAAGCAAGGTCTATATTATACCATTTTCAGTAAAGGATACTGTTATAGAGGAGAGGAACAAGATGACAGAGGAATAGGACGGTGAGACCACTCTCTCACCCACAAATTTCATCAAAAGAACATTTGAATGTGGAGTAAGTCCACAAAATAACTTCTGAATGCTGGCAGAGGATATCAGGCACCCGGAAAAGCACCCATTGTCTTCGAAAGGAGGTAGGAAAAAACATAAAAGATAAAAAGAGAGACAAAAGAGGTAAGGACGGCGCTCCATCCCAGGAAGGGAGGCTTTAAAAAGAGAGAAGTTTCCAAACACCAGGAAACACTCTCACTGGCGAGTCTGTGATGAGCCTTGGAACCTCAGAGGGCCACATAACCGGGAGGAAAAAGAAAGAAATAATTAAAACCCACAGATTACCCACCAAACGGTAACTCCCAGTGGAGAAGCAGCGCAGACGACTGCATACACCATTAGCAAGCGGGATCTGGGCAGGGAGGAGCCGGCTGAACTGCTTAGAGAGAGGACTGGGCTGGAATGCCGCGAGAACAATCTGAGAGAACTAACTGGGGATAGCAAAGCAGAGTGGGATAGCTTCCCCATGAAAAGGAAGAAAGCTGTAACCTAAGACTCAGCCAGCCCTGCTCACAGAACAAAAGACTGAGCAGAGCAAGGTGGCTATGTTCGGCCCGTCCCCCATCCCCCCACCGAGACAGGCAAGGGAGGGCAGCCAGAACCGGAAGGGACAACCGCGGCCCCAGAAAGGCATCTGATACCAAACTGCAGGCAGGCTTCGTTGTTAATCAAGACTTCTTGGGATCCGGCCGGTCGATATCCACCTGAGAAGGTGCACTGGTTGTACACAAGAACCGAGAGGCAGGGACTGGGGAGGCGATAAGTCGCAGCAACTACACTTGCCAAACACCTGGTCACCTGAGCTGCTCGGATCGGGGAAGGCACAAAACTCAGGCCCAAACAAGTCTGTGCCTTTGTGGAGTACCCGAGAACCTGAACTTGAGCCTCGCAGAACTGAGAAGTGCATACAACCCAGCGCCGGCCTCAGACAGTTCCTAGAAGAGCAACCTAGAGCCTATACAGTGTAGACTTGGACAGCACACGCGCTGTGAGAGGGGGCAAACCCAGTGTGGCCGAGACGCTGTGAGCACTCCCCACAGATGCCAGAGATATTTTTCTGCAGCATTCCTCCCTTCCCAGAAAAGGACTGAACAACTGAACCTTAAAACGTGTCCACCCACACCCTAGGGTCAGGGCGGAAATTAGACACTGAAGAGACCAGCAAATAGAAGCTAAAACAGAGGGAACCACCTTGGAAATGATGGATAGAGAAGTCTAGAGGCTACTCCAAGATTAAGACCAAAAACCAGAGGCAAGAGAACACCAGAGAACTCCTGATCCCAGGGAACATTAATCGATAGGAGCTCATCAAACACCTCCATACCTACACTAAAACCAAGCGTCACCCAAGGGTCAACAAGTTGCAGAGCAAGACATACCATACAAATTCTCCAGCAATACAGGAAAATAGCCCTGAGCTTCAATATACAGGCTGCCCAAAATCATTCCAAACCCACTGAATCTCATAACTCATTACTGGACACTTCATTGCACTCCAGAGAGAAGAAATCCAGCTCCACCCACCAGAACACTGACAAGGAACAAGAGAAATGCCCACCAACACAAACAAAAGAGGAAGATATAGGAAATCTACCTGATAAAGAATTTCAAACTTTGGTGGTGAAAATGATTCAAAATCTTGAAAGCAAAATGGAGTTACAGATAAATAACCTGGAGAAAAGGATTGAGAAGATGGAAGAAAGGTTTAATAAGGAATTATAGGAAATAAAATGAGTCAGTATACAATGAATAATGTAATAGATGGGATCAGAAACACTCTGGAGGGAACAAACAGTAGAATAACAGAGGCAGAAGACAGGATAAGTGAGCTAGAAGATAGAATTGTAGAAATAAATGAAACAGAGGGGAAAAAAGAAAAACGAATTAAAAGAAATGAGGACAATATTAGAGACCTCTGGGACAATGTTAAACGCTCCAACATTCGAATCATAGGAGTCCCAGAAGAAGAGACAAAAAGAAAGACCATGAGAGAATACTTGAGGAGATAATAGTTGAAAACTTCCCTAAAATGGGGAAAGAAATAATCATCCAAGTCCAAGAAACCCAGAGAGTCCCCAACAGGATAAACCCAAGGCGAAATAAATACTCCAAGACACATATTAATCAAATTAACAAAGATCAAACACAAAGAAAAAATATTAAAAGCAGCAAGGGAAAAGCAGCAAATAACACACAAGGGGATTCCCATAAGGATAACAGCTGATCTTTCAACAGAAACTCTTCAGGCCAGGAGGGAATGGCAAGACATACTTAAAGTGATGAAAGAAAATAACCTATAGCCCAGATTACTGTACCCAGCAAGGATCTCATTCAAATATGAAGAAGAAATCAAAAGCTTTACAGACAAGCAAAAGGTGAGAGAATTCAGCATCACCAAACCAGCTCTCCAACAAATGCTAAAGGATCTTCTCTAGACAGGAAACACAGAAAGGGTGTATAAACTCGAACCCAAAGCAATAAAGAAAATGACAATGGGATCCTACTTATCAATAATTACATTAAATATAAATGGGTTGAATGCGCCAACCAAAAGACAAAGGCTGGCTGAATGGATACAAAAACAAGACCCCCATATATGTTGTATACAAGAGACCCACCTCAAAAGGAGGACACATACAGACTGAAAGTGAAGGGCTGGATAAAGATATTCCATGCAAATAGAGACCAAAAGAAAGCAGGAGTATCAATACTCATATCAGTTAAAATAGACTTTAAAACAAAGGCTGTGAAAAGAGATAAAGAAGGACAATACATAATGATCAAAGGATCAATCCAAGAAGAAGATATAGCAATAATAAATATTTATGCACCCAACATAGGAGCACCACAATATGTAAGACAATTACTAACAAATATGAAAGGGGAAATTAACAACAATGCAATAATAGTGGGAGATTTTAATACCCCACTTACATCTATGGATAGATCAACTAAACAGAAAATTAACAAGGAAACACAAACTTTAAATGATACAATAGACCAGTTAGACCTAATAGATACCTATAGGACATTTCACCCCAAAACAATGAATTTCACCTTTTTCTCAAGCGCACACAGAACGTTTTCCAGAACAGATCACATCCTGGGCCATAAATCTAGCCTTGGTAAATTCAAAAAAATTGAAATTATCCCAAACATCTTTTTTGACCACAATGCAGTAAGATTAGATCTCAATTATGGGAGAAAAAACATTAAAAATGCCAACATATGGATGCTGAACAACACGCTGCTGAATAATGAACACATCATAGAAGAAATCAAAAGAGAAATCAAAAATGCATAGAAATGAATGAAAATGAAAACACGACAACCCAAAACCTATGGGACACTGTAAAAGCAGTGCTAAGGGGAAGGTTCATAGAAATACAGGAACACCTCAAGAAACAAGCAAAAAGTCAACTAAATAACCTAACCCTACATCTAAAGAAGACGCCGGCCCCGGCAGCGCAGATGCGATGCGAGAGACGGCGGCCCCGGCGGTGCAGACGCGACGCGAGAGACGCCGGCCCCGGAGCAAGGAACCACGCAAAGGGGTGCGGCAGTGAGGAGCTACCCCACGCCTGAGGACAGGGCCGGCGGCCGAGAGGAGCTACCCCACGACCAACAGGCGGTGGCTGCGCGGGCGCAGGAGGGCCGAGAGGAGCTACTCCGCGTTCAGGGTCAGGAGGGGCGGCCTTGAGGAGATACCCCTTGTCCAAGGTAAGGTACAGCGGCTGCACTTTGCTGGAGCGGCTGTGAAGAGATTTTCCACGACCAAGGTAAGAGAAACCCAAATAAAACGGTAGGTATTGCTAGGGGGCAAGAGAGGGCAGACACACTGAAATCATAATCACAGGAAACTAGTCGATCTGATCACATGGACCACAGCCGAATGTGGTCCACTGGAGAAGGGAATGGCAAACCACTTCAGTATACTTGCTTTTAGAACCCCATGAACAGTAACAAAGGGCAAAATGATAGGATACTGAATGAGGAATTCCCCAGGTCTGTAGGGGCCCAGTATGCTACTGGAGCTCAGTGGAGAAGTAACTCTAGAAGGAATAAAAGGATGGAACAAAAGCAAAACCAATACCCAGCTGTGGATGTGACCAGTGATAGAAGCAAGGTCCGGTGCTGTAAAGAGCAATATTGCATAGGAACCTGGAATGTTAGGTCCATGAATCAAGGCACATTGGAAGTGGTCAAACGGGAGATGGCAAGAGTGAACGTCGACATTCCAGGAATCAGTGAATTAAAATGGACTGGAATGGGTGAATTTAACTCGGATGACCATTAGATCTACTACTGTGGGCAGGAAACCCTTAGAAGAAATGGAGTAGCCATCATGGTCAACAAAAGAGTCCGAAATGCAGTACTTGGATGCAATCTTAAAAATGACAGAATGATTTCTGTTCGTTTCCAAGGCAAACCATTCAATATTACAGTAATCCAGGCCTATGCCCCAACCAGTAATGCTGAAGAAGCCGAAGTTAATCAGTTCTATGAAGACCTACAAGACCTTTTAGAACTAAAACCCAAAAAAGATGTCCTTTTCATTATAGGGAACTGGAATGCAAAAGTAGGAAGTCAAGAAACACCTAGAGTAACTGGCAAATTTGGCCTTGGAGCACGGAATGAAGAAGGGCAAAGGCTAATAGAGTTTTGTCAAGAGAATGCACTGGTCATAGAAAACACCCTCTTCCAACAACACAAGAGAAGACTCTACACATGGACATCACCAGATGGTCAACACCGAAATCAGATTGATTATATTCTTTGCAACCAAAGATGGAGAAGCTGTATACAGTTAGCGAAAACAAGATCAGGAGCTGACTGTGGCTCAGATCATGAACTCCTTATTGCGAAATTCAGACTTAAATTGAAGAAAGTAAGGAAAACCACTAGACCATTCAGATATGACCTCAATCAAATCCCTTATGATTATACAGTGGAAGTGAGAAATAGATTGAAGGGACTAGATCTGATAGATAGAGTGCATGATGAACTCTGGACGGAGGTTCGTGACATTGTACAGGAGACAGGGACCAAGACCATCCCCATGGAAAAGAAATGCAAAAAAGCAAAATGGCTGTCTGAGGAGGCCCTAAAAATAGCTGTGAAAAGAAGAGAAGAAAAAAGCAAAGGAGAAAAAGAAAGATATAAGCATCTGAATGCAGAGTTCCAAAGAATAGCAAGGAGAGATAAGAAAGACTTCCTCAGTGATCAATGCAAAGAAATAGAGGAAAACAACAGAATAGGAAAAACAGGAGACCTCTTCAAGAAAATTAGAAATTCCAAGGGAACATTTCATGCAAAGATGGGCTAAATAAACGACAGAAATGGTATGGACCTAACAGAAGCAGAAGATATTAAGAAGAGGTGGCAGGAATACAGAGAAGAACTGTACAAAAAAGATCTTCACGACCAAGATAGTCACAATAACATGATCACTGACCTAGAGCCAGACATCTTGGAATGTGAAGTCAAGTGGGCCTTAGAAAGCATCACTACTAACAAAGCTAGTGGAGGTGATGGAATTCCAGTTGAGCTATTTCAAGTCTTGAAAGATGATGCTGTGAAAGTGCTGCACTCAATATGCCAGCAAATTTGGAAAACTCAGCAGTGGCCACAGGATTGGAAGAGGTCAGTCTTCATTCCAATCCCAAAGAAACGCAATGCCAAAGAATGCTCAAACTACCACACAATTGCACTCATCTCACACGCTAGTAAAGTCATGCTCAAAATTCTCCAAGCCAGGCTTCAGCAGTATGTAAACCGTGAACTCCCAGATGTTCAAGCAGGTTTTAGAAAAGGCAGAGGCACCAGAGATCAAATTGCCAACATCCGCTGGATCATGGAGAAAGCAAGAGAGTTTCAGAAAAACATCTATTTCTGCTTCATTAACTATGCCAAAGCCTTTGACTGTGTCGATCACAATAAACTGTGGAACATTCTGAAAGACATGGGAATCCCAGACCACCTGACCTGCCTCTTGAGAAACCTGTATGCAGGTGAGGAAGCAACAGTCAGAACTGGACATGGAACAACAGACTGGTTCCAAATAGGAAAAGGTGTACGTCAAGGTTGTATATTGTCACCTTGCTTATTTAACTTATATGCAGAGTACATCATGAGGAACGCTGGGCTGTAAGAAGCACGAGCTGGAATCAAGACTGCTGGGAGAAATATCAATAACCTCAGAAATCCAGATGACACTACCCTTATTGCAGAAAGTGAAGAGGAACACAAAAGGCTCTTGATGAAAGTGAAAGAGGAGAGTGAAAAGGTTGGCTTGAAGCTCAACATTCAGAAAACAAAGATCATCTCATCTGGTCCCATCACTTCATAGGAAATAGATGGAAAAACAGTGGAAACAGTGTCAGACATTATTTTTTTGGGCTCTAAAATCACTGCAGATACTGATTGCAGCCATGAAATTAAAAGACGCTTGCTCCTTGGAAGGAAAGTTATGACCAACCTTGATAGTATATTAAAAAGCAGAGACATTATTTGCCAACCAAAGTCCGTCTAGTCAAGGCAATGGTTTTTCCCGTGGTCATGTATGGATGTGAGAGTTGTACTGTAAAGAAAGCTTATCGCCGAAGAATCGATGCTTTTGAACTGTGGTGTTGGAGAAGACTCTTGAGAATCCCTTATACTGCAAGGAGATCCAACCAGTCCGTTCTAAAGGAGATCAATCCTGGATGTTCATTGGAAGGACTGATGCTAAAGCTGAAACTGCAATACTTTGGCTACCTCATGCGACGAGTTGACTCACTGGAAAAGACTCTGATGCTGGGAAAGGTTGGGGGCGGGAGGAGAAGGGGACGACGGAGAATGAGATGGCTGGATGGCATCACCGACTCTGTGGACATGAGTTTGAGTGAACTCCGGGAGTTGTTGATGGACAGGGAGGCCTGGCGTGCTGTGATTCATGGGGTCGCGGAGAGTCGGACACGACTGAGCGACTGAACTGAACTGACATCTTAAGAAACTAGAAAAGGAAGAAGTGAAGAGCACCAGGTTTAGCAGAATGAAAGAAATCGTAAAAATTAGGGCAGAGATAAATGCAAAAGAAACAAAAGAGACCATAGCAAAAATCAACAAAGCCAAAAGCTGGTTCTTTGAGAAGGTAAATAAAATTGACAAACCACTAGCCAGACTCATCAAGAAACCAAGGGAGAAGAACCAAATCAATAAAATTAGAAATGAAAATGGAGAGATCACAACCGACAACACAGAAATACAAAGGATTATTAGAGAATACTATAATCAGTTATATGGTAATAAAATGAATAACCTGGAAGAAATGGACAAATTCCTAGAAAAGTACAGCTTTCCAAAACTGAACCAGGAAGAAAAGGAAAATCTGAACAGACCCATCACAAGCACGGAACTAGAGGCTGTAATCAGAAATCTTCCAGCAAACAAAAGCCCAGGTCCAGACGGCTTCACAGATGAATTCTACCAAAAATTTAGAGAAGAGCTAACACCTATTCTACTTAAACTCTTCTAGAAATTTGCTGAAAAAGGGAAACTTCCAAAATCATTCTATGAGGCCACCATCACCCTAATCCCAAAACCTGGTAAAGATCCCACAAAAAAAGAAAACTACAGGCCAATATCACTGATGAACATAGATGCAAAAATCCTGAACAAAATTCTAGCAATCAGAATCCAACAACACATTAAGAAGATCATACATCATGACCAAGTGGGCTTTATCCCAGGAATGTAAGGATTCTTCAATATCCGCAAATCAATCAACGTAATACACCACATTAACAAACTGAAAAATAAAAATCATATGATTATCTCAACATATGCAGAGAAAGCCTTCAACAAAATTCAGCATCCATTTATGATAAAAACCCTCCAGAAAGTGGGAATAGAAGGGACATATCTCAATATAGTTCAGTTCAGTTCAGTTCAGTCGCTCAGTCATGTCCGATTCTCCGCGACTCCATGAATCACAGCACGCCAGGCCTCCCTGTCCATCACCAACTCCCGGAGTTCACTCAAACTCATGTCCACAGAGTCGGTGATGCCATCCACCCATCTCATTCTTGGTCGTCCCCTTCTCCTCCCACCCCCAACCTTTCCCAGCATCAGAGTCTTTTCCAGTGAGTCAACTCGTCGCATGAGGTGGCCAAAGGATTGCAGTTTCAGCTTTAGCACCAGTCCTTCCAAAGAACACCCAGGATTGATCTCCCTTAAAATGGACTGGTTGGATCTCCTTGCGGTACATGGGACTCTCAAGAGTCTTCTCCAACACCACAGTTCAAAAGCATCAATTCTTCGGCGATCAGCCTTCTTCACAGTCCAACTGTCACATCCATACATGACCACGGGAAAAACCATAGCCTTGACTAGACAGACCTTTGTTGGCAAAGTAATGTTTGTGCTTTTTAATATACTATCAAGGTTGGTCATAACTTTCCTTCCAAGGAGTAAGTGTCTTTTAATTTCATGGCTGCAATCAGCATCTGCAGTGATTGTGGAGCCCCCCAAAAAAAGTCTGACACTGTTTCCACTGTTTCCCCATCTATTTCCCATGAAGTGATGGGACCAGATGAGATGATCTTTGCTATCTGAATGTTGAGCTTCCAGCCAACCTTTTCATTCTTCTTTCACTTTCATCAAGAGGCTTTTGAGTTCCTCTTCACTTTCTGCCATAAGGGTAGTGTCATCTGCATATCTGACGTTATTGATATTTCTCCTGGGAATCTTGATTCCAGCTTGTGCTTCTTCCAGCCCAGCGTTCCTCATGATGTACTCTGCATATAAGTTAAATAAGCAAGGTGACAATATACAACCTGACGTACTCCTTTTACTATTTGGAAACAGTCTGTTGTACCGTGTACAGTTCTGACTGTTGCTTTCTGACCTGCATACAGGTTTCTCAAAAGGCAGGTCAGGTGGTCTGGTATTCCCTTGTCTTTCAGAATGTTCCACAGTTTATTGTGATCCACACAGTCAAAGGCTTTGGCATAGTCAACGAAGCAGAAATAGATGGTTTTCTGGAACTCTCTTGCTTTCTCCATGATACAGTGGATGTTGGCAATTTGATCTCTGGTTCCTCTGCCTTTTCTAAAACCTGCTTGAACATCTGGGAGTTCACGCTTCACATATTTCTGAAGCCTGGCTTGGAGAATTTTGAGCATGAATTTACTAGCATGTGAGATGAGTGCAATTGTGCGGTAGTTTGAGCATTCTTTGGCATTCCCTTTCTTTGGGGTTAGAATGAAGACTGACATTTTCCAGTCCTGTGACCACTGCTGAGTTTTCCACATTTGCTGGCATATTAAGTGCAGCACTTTCACAGCATCATCTTTCAAGATTTGAAATAGCTCACCTGTAATTCCATCACCTCCACTAGCTTTGTTCGTAGTGATGCTTTCTAAGGCCTACTTGACTTCACATTCTAAGATGTCTGGCTCTAGGTCAGTGATCACGTTATCGTGACTATCTTGGACTTGAAGATCTTTTTTGTACAGTTCTTCTGTGTATTCTTGCCACCTCTTCTTAATATCTTCTGCTTCTGTTAGGTCCATACAATTTCTGTCCTTTATCGAGCCCATTTTTGCATGAAATGTTCCCTTGGAATCTCTAATTTTCTTGAAGAGATCTCTTGTTTTTCCTATTCTGTTGTTTTCCTCTATTTCTTTGCATTGATCACTGAGGAAGGCTTTCTTATGTCTCCTTGCTATTCTTTGGAACTCTGCATTCAGATGCTTATATCTTTCTTTTTCTCCTTTGCTTTTTTCTTCTCTTCTTTTCACAGCTATTTTTAGGGCCTCCTCAGACAGCCATTTGTCTTTTTTGCATTTCTTTTCCATGGGGATGGTCTTGGTCCCTGTCTCCTGTACAATGTCACGAACCTCCGTCCAGAGTTCATCATGCACTCTATCTATCAGATCTAGTCCCTTCAATCTATTCCTCACTTCCACTGTACAATCATAAGGCATTTGATTTAGGTCATATCTGAATGGTCTAATGGTTTTCCCTACTTTCTTCAATTTAAGTCTGAATTTGGCAATAAGAAATTCATGATCTGAGCCACAGTCAGCTCCTGGTCTTGTTTTTGCTAAATCTATACAGCTTCTCCATCTTTGGTTGCAAAGAATATAATCAATCTGATTTTGGTGTTGACCATCTGGTGATGTCCATGTGTAGAGTCTTCTCTTGTGTTGTTGGAAGAGGGTGTTTTCTATGACCAGTGCGTTCTCTTGAAAAAACTCTATTAGCCTTTACCCTGCTTCATTCCGTGTTCCAAGGCCAAATTTGCCTGTTACTCCAGGTGTTTCTTGACTTCCTACCTTTGCATTCCAGTCCCCTATAATGAAAAGGACATCTTTTTTTGGTGTTCGTTCTAAAATGTCTTGTAGGTCCTCATAGAACCGTTCAACTTTGGCTTCTTCAGTGTTACTGCTTGGGGCATAGGCCTGGATTACTGTAATATTGAATGGTTTTCCTTGGAAACGAACAGAAATCATTCTGTCGTTATAAGATTGCATCCAAGTACTGCATTTCGTACTCTTTTTTTGACCATGATGGCTACCTCATTTCTTCTAAGGGATTCCTGCCCACAGTAGTAGATCTAATGGTATCTGAGTTAAATTCACCCATTCCAGTCCATTTCAATTTACTGATTCCTAGAATGTCTATGTTCACTCTTGTCATCTCCTCTTTGACCACTTCCAATGTGCCTTGATTCATGGACCTAACATTCCAGTCTCCTATGCATTATTGCTCTTTACCGCACCGGACCTTGCTTCTATCATCGGTCACATCCACAACTTGGTATTGGTTTTGCTTTTGCTCCACCCCTTTATTCCTTCTAGAGTTACTTCTCCACTGATCTCCAGTAGCATACTGGACACCTACCGACCTGGGGAATTCCTCATTCAGTATCCTATGATTTTGCCCTATCTCAACATAATAAAAATTGTATATGACAAAACCACAGCAAACATTATCCTCAACAGTGAAAAACTGAAAACGTTTCCCCTAAAGTCAGGAACAAGAGAAGGGTGCCTACTCTCACCACTACTATTCAACATGGTTTTGGAAGTTTTGGCTACAGCAATCAGAGCAGAAAAAGACATAAAAGAATACAAATTGGAAAAGAAGTAAAACTTTCACTGTTCGCTGATGACATGATCCTCTACACAGAAAACCCTAAAGACTCTACCAGAAAACTACTAGAGCTAATCAATGAATACAGTAAAGTTGCAGGATATAAAATCAACACACAGAAATCACTTGCATTCCTATATACTAATAATGAGAAAACGGAAAGGGAAATTAAGGAAACCATTCCATTCACTGTTGGAATGAAAAGAATTAAATACTTAGGAATATATCTACCTAAATGGCAACCCACTCCAGTACTCTTGCCTGGAAAATCCCATGGAGGGAGGAGCCTGGTAGGCCCCAGTCCATGGGGTCGCAAAGAGTCGGACACGACTGAGCAACTTCACTTTCACTAAGGAAAAAAAAGACTTGTACATAGAAAACTATAAAACACTAGTGAAAGTAATCAAAGAGGACACTCATAGATGGAGAAATATACCGTGTTCGTGGATTGGAAGATTAAATATTATAAAAATGAGTATACTACCCAAAGTAATTTATACATTCAATGCAATCCCTATCAAGCTACCAACGATATTTTTCACAGAACTAGAACAAATAATCTCACAATTTGTATGGAAATACAAAAAAACCTCGAATAGCCAAAGCAATCTTGAAGGAGAAGAATGGAACTGGGGGAATCAACCTGCCAGATTTCAGGCTCTACTACAAAGCCACAGTCATCAAGACAGTACAGTACTGGCATAAAGAAAGAAATACAGATCAATGGGAACAAAATAGAAAGCCCAGAGATAAATCCACACACCTATGGACACACCACAAGGCAAGAATATAAAATGGAGAAAAGACAGTCTCTTTAACAAGTGGTGCTGGGAAAACTGGTCAGCCACTTGTAAAAGAATGAAACTAGAACACTTCCTAACACCATACACCAAAATAAACTCAAAATGGATTAGAGAGCTAAATGTAAGACCAGATTCTTTAAAACTCCTAGAGGAGAATGTAGGCAAAACACTCTCTGACATAAATCACAGCAGGATCCTCCAAGACCCACCTCCCAGAATATTGGAAATAAAAGCAAAATTAAACAAATGGGACCTAATTAAAATCAAAGCTTCTGCACAGCAAAGGAAACTATAAGCAAGGTGAAAAGACAGCCTTCAGAATGGGAGAAAATAATAGCAAATGAAGCAACTGATAAAGGATTAATCTCCAAAATATACAAGCAGCTCTTGCAGCTCAATTCCAGAAAAATAAATGACCCAATCAAAAAATGGGCCAAAGAACTAAACAGACATTTCTCCAAAGAAGACATAAATATGGCTAACAAACAAATGAAAAAATGCTCAACATGCCTCATAATCAGAGAAATGAAAATCAAAACCACAATGAGATACCATTTCACACCAGTCAGAATAGCTGCTATCCAAAAGTCTACATGCAATAAATGCTGGAGAGGGTGTTGAGAGAAGGGAACCCTCTTACACTGTCGGTGGGAATGCAAACTAGTACAGCCACTATGGAGAACAGTGTGGAGAGTCCTCAAAAAACTGGAAATAGAACTGCCATATGATCCAGCAGTTGCACTCCTGGGCATACACACCAAGGAAACCAGAATTGAAAGATACACATGTACTCCAATATTCATCACAGCACTGTTTATAATAGCCAGGACATGGAAGCAACCTAGATGTCCATCTGCAGACAAATGGAAAAGAAAGCTTTGGTACATATACATAATGGAGTATTACTCAGCCATTAAAAAGATGCATTTCAACTAGTTCTAATGAGGTGGATGAAACTAGAGCCTATTGTACAGAGTGAAGTAAGCCAGAAAGAAAAACACCAATACAATATACTAAAGCATATATATGGAATTTAGAAAGATGCAAATGATAGCCCTGTATACAAGACAGCAAAAGAGACACAGATGTATAGAACAGTCTTTGGGACTCTGTGGAAGAGGATGAGGGTGGGATGATTTGGGAGAATGGCATTGAAATATGTATATTATCATATGTGAAACGAATTGCCAGCCCAGGGTCGATGCATGTTATAGGATGCTTGGGGCTGGTGTACGGGGATGACCCAGAGGGAGGATAAGGGGAGAAGGGAGGTGGGAGGGGGGTTCGGGAAGGGGGACTCATGTACACCCGGGGCAGATTCATGTCAATGTATGGTAAAACCAACCAATATAATATTGTAAAATAATTTGCCTCCATTAAAAATAAAAAATAAATTAATTTAAAAAAATAAAATAAATGTTATCCAATATCCAGGAAAAAAAAAGGATACTGTTATATACAGAATATGATATGTATGAATATGAGAGCTGGGCAATACAAAAAGCTGAGTGCCTTTGTATTCAATCAGAAGGAATCAAAGGATTGATTCCTTCAAACTATGCTGCTAGAGAAGTTCCTTGGACAGCAAGGAGATCAAACCAGTTAATTCTAAAGGAAATCAACCCTGAATATTCATTGGAAGAACTTATGCTGAAGTTCCAATACTTTGGCCACCTGATGAGAAGAGCCGATTCACTGGAAAAGACCTTGATGCTGGCAAAGACTGAAGGCAGGAGGAGAAGGGGACAACAGAGTATGAGATGGTTGGATGTCATCACCGACTTGATGGACATGAGTTTGAGCAAACTCTGCGAGATGGTGAAGAAGTGAAGGACAGGGAAGCCTGGAGTTCTGTAGTCTATGGGGTTGCCTAGAGTTGGACACAACTGAGGGACTGAACAACAGTATAGAGAATGGCCTTTCCTCCTCCCCAAATTCTCATGCTAAAGACTTAATCGATAAAGTTATACAGTATTTCGAGTAGGGGGCCTTTGAGCGGAAATTAGGGTTAGACTATTTAGGGTAGGCTCCTCATGATGGTATCAGTGACCTTAGAAGAGAAAGAAAGGTCACTCTCTCCTTCTCTTTCCGCTTTCATGCAACACCAAGGGAGGGTCATATGTGAGGACATAGCCAGAAAAGTCACCTTCAAGCCAGAAGGGAGAGACCTTACCAACTCCAAATGGGCCAGTGCATGGATTTTAAACTTCTCAGCCTCCAGAACTATGTTAAATCAATTTTTGATGTTTAAACCATCCTGAACCATGGTATTTTGATATAGCAGCATGAGCTAAGACAGAAACCAAGGTTCAAAACATCTGGAAACTTGTCAAAAATATGACAGCTAAGTGGCTGAGTTGGGAGTCAAAACTAGAACTGTTTGAATGAAATCTTTGTTCTTTTGACTGTTACCTCCTATGGTTTTGGACTTCTTATACTTGATTTTGCAGGAATGTTTCACAACTTTTTCTGTTTCTTCTATAATTGTAATCACTCCTTCACTAAAAATTTTCCAGCATCTCAAAACTGAGTTGAGACCTATTCCCACTGCTAGTCACCAGTGGTACTCCATCCATCCTTGTCGTTGTACTTATGTACTTTTTTAGTCAGCCAATGTACATACATACACTTCACATATTACATGTATATTTGTACATATGTATTTATATATTATAATATGCCCAATTAATGCAATTGATATATTTTTTAACTGCTAGAGACTTAAAATTGGTGTCTATAAATTCCTTAAAATAAAGCATATATTTGGCACTCTTCTGTTAGTAGCACATATAGACCTGAAAATATGATCTAATTGTTACCTACTTTGCCTTTTCAGAGGCCTTTAAAGGCTCAAGATGTTTTAGAGCAATTCATATTGAGAGATGTCTGATAAAGCTACACAAAGATTTACATTTTTGGTAAATAAAGCATACAGACAAAAGCCAGAAATATAATGTACTATAATTCTACATAAATCTAGGCAGACCACTCCACTATTTTTCATTTGGGAAGAGCAAAAGGGCTAGAGTAGTACCAGACCATTGTCAATATCACAGCTTAACAACTCTGGGGAAAAAAATCTATTCAAACTCACTGAATCCAACTAAGTTGCTCAAATATTTTCTTATTTGATTACAGCTTGAACTGCATTAAATGATTTCAATATTCCATGTATGATCTGAAATCTATCAAATATTTAAATACTTCTTTCTGTTAAAGATGCCATTTACCTGGCATTTATCCATGTATTTGAGAAAGAGAAACCAGAAGTGTTGAGATGTAATGATCACAACACTTATCATGATTAAAATATTCCAGTGAAGATCTTAGTGGGGTGTCAAATTTCAAAATATATAATGTATCTCAGTTTTCTTTGCATGTGCTTCACTAAAAAGAAAACATTCTCTAGTCACCTAAAGTTAATGCTTAAGATCAATTCCATTTTGATATCAAATCCAAGATAGGTTCCTACTCTGTAAAAAAGGAGTTGAACTAAATCACCTAAAGTTATTTCCAGCTTAAATAGTCTGTTTCTAGATATGATGTTTTCATTTTTTGTAAAAATAAAAGTTCTTCTATAAATCTTATCAATTTTTTTTGGAAAGGAAGCCAAAAAGGCAACAGATTACACTAATACAAACTATATTTGACACAGTAGGGCAAATAAAGTTTCCTTAATTTCCTAAACAAGTATTATTCATGAGAAACTAGAACCCAAATACATAAGTTGCAGTTGTATTTAACATTGCTAAGAATTTTATTTTTTTGTCCTGTAATCTAGATCATACACATTTCAGAGGCTAAAATTTAGACAGTTTATATTATGGAGTAATGCTGACTGGATAAAATGCAGTTGAACAGCAATCAGTTATTGTCCTTAGCAATAACTGAAATGACACAGCAGAAACCTAAAGGATACATTAAGATATCCTCCTGGGTTAAAACCTTAAAAAAGTTTTTAATGCTCGATCAGGAGAGAGGGATAAAGGAACCTGCTGCTGTTGCTTTTCAGTATTTTTATTCCATTAGCAAGCATCATTATTCAAGCCTCATTATTGCTTCTAATGAAGCAACACACCAAAACTAAATTCAAGTCAGTGTAAAATATTTGAATGAGTTCCTGAAGTGCATTGAACATGGTGAGAAAACTTACAGAAAAAGGACAAAGCCAGAAAACAGTCTTTCAAGTATCTTAATTTCCATGATAGATGGGGACACTCTTATTTCAATTTGCCCAAAGTGATACTCATATAAATGACACAAAAGCTATTTGTAGAGCTATCTACTTCTCTTGGTGTTTCAGCAAACAGCAATTTTATGATATGGTTAGTAGGCAAGGCAACGCACACAGCAAAGATACCTTCTTCAAATCTAAAAATCACAAAGCAGGTATGCTTGTCAAGGAAAACAATGATGAAGACTTCCCTATTAAAATTTACTGAATAAAGTTTCCCTGGTTGGAATTCTCTACTGTATAAACTTTGCATCAGATAACCAAAGATGTAGAGCCTTATTTTTATATGTTCCCATGATCATATGGAAACAAGTAAAAAATATCATAAAAATATCACTTTAAAAAAAGTGTCCTCTGTTATCAACTTTCAAAGCACAACCAAACAACATGAAATGCTACTAAATCTAAAAATAAATAATTCATAAAGTTATTTACATTTTAAATAGTAATAAGATTAAAAGTGAAAAAATTAAACAACTGAACAATTACATAAATGGGTGATAAAGCATGAAGATTAAGAAATTTAATAAAAGAAAACAGGGAGCTGAAAGAAAAAATAGAGCAATTTTGACAAGGTTGAGGTGGGGTGGGGTGCTATTTTGTGTAGGGAAGTCAGTTAGACCTTTCTATGGAGGCTGTGTTATAGATTAGAATTGGGAAAATCTAGGAGAACTTCCGGAGAAGGCAATGACAAGCCACTCCAGTACTCTTGCCTGGAAAATCCCATGGACGGAGGAGCCTGGTAGGCTGAAGTCCATGGGGTCGCTGAGTTGGACACGACTGAACGACTTCACTTTCATTTTTCACTTTCACACATTGGAGAAGGAAATGGCAACCCACTCAAGTGTTCTTGTCTGTAGAATCCCAGGGACGGAGGAGCCTGGTGGGCTGCCCTCTATGGGGGTCACACAGAGTCCGACACGATTGAAGTGACTTAGCAGCAGCAGCAGCAGCAGC
The DNA here is from genome assembly GCF_049115385.1 of Moschus berezovskii. Lineage (NCBI taxonomy): Eukaryota > Metazoa > Chordata > Mammalia > Artiodactyla > Moschidae > Moschus > Moschus berezovskii. The sequence goes on along the minus strand of NC_142460.1, from coordinate 127,322,709 downwards.
AGGAGAACTTCTGGGCTTCCCTGTTGGCTCAGATGGTAAAGAATCCTCCTGCAGTGCAAGAGATCTGGGTTGGGAAGATCTCCTGGTGGAGGCAAGGCAACCTACTCCAGTGTTCTTGCCTGGAGAATCTTCATGGACAGAGGAGTCTGGTGGGTTACAATTCATGGGGTTGCAAAGAGTCGGACATGACAGAGAGACTGAACTGAACTGAGGAGAACCTCTGGGCATACTAGATGGATAGCAGAGTGAAGTCAGCTTGGCTGGAGCTGAGATAATATGTGCACACTGTCCTCTACATGTGACTGGCTCACTAAAATCAGGGAAATTTCTGAAAAATAAACCCAGAATTCAGAAACTCTCTCTGATGATAGACATTTCTGACACCTGCCTGGATGACAGATTAGCTACACTGTGGCAAGACAGGCTCTCGTGTCATCCATCAAATATGTCATCAGACATTCCTTTTGTAAAGTAGCTTTAAGAAATATATATCTAAGTGATAATACCTGCACAAACTTGGCCTGTGTCTTTTCTCTTTTGTAAATGGGTGTATTATCTAACTCCCACAGGTTTAACTTTACTATTCATTTATTTTCTTATTTTGAACTACATATTCATTGAATTGAATTAATAGCAATATTTGCTTTATGACAGTTTGTCCACAAGAAGCCTCCTTTAATTATGTACTTGTGTGCGAGCTTAGTTCTATCCCACTCTTTGCTATCTTGAAGACTATAGCCCACCAGGCTTCTCTGTCCATGGGATTTCCCAGGCAATGAATACTAGAGTGGGCCGCCATTTTCTTCTCCAGGGAATTTTCCTGACCCAGGGAGTGAAGTCACATTTCCTGCACTGGCAAGTAGGTTCTTCACCACGGAGCTACCAGGGAAGTCCATTTATGTACATATCTATAATAATATAACATTCATCAGAAAATTGAAAACAAAACTGGACAGTTGGCAATATCTTAGATCTACCAATATATACCACTGGCCAAACCCCCATTCCAAATTAACCATTATCCTGAATATTGTGTGAAACAGTCCCCCGCTTTTTTATGTACTATATAATCTCTTAATTTTTTGGTTTAACTTTCAATAAAACTTTTAAATTCATTAAAAATATATCACATTCTAAGTACTATTGGGGGGATTTTTCATTCAAATGTATATTGTCATTTCATTAGGTTTTTGTATGTTAACTATATTTTTCTGTTATAAAACATTTCATTTTAAGTATGTATAATTTATTAATCCATTCTTCTGCCAATATGCATTTGGGTCCATTCAGGATCCTGCTATTATAAATTGTTTTATGTCTTCTTCAATACCTAAGCAGTTTTCCTTGAGCATATATGAAGGAGAAAAAACTGCTGGGTTTAATGATCATTGCTCATGCTCAGTTGCTTAGTCATGTCCAACTCTTTGTGACCCCATGGACTGTAGCCCACCAGGCTCTTCTGTCCATGGTATTTTCCACACAAGAATACTAGAGTGGGTTGCCACTTCTTCCTACAGGGAGTCTTCCCAATCCAAGGATTGAAACCATGCTTCCCACATCTCCTGCATTGGCAGGCAAGTTCTTTACCACTTTGGCCACTGACATTATTATATAAAAGGTTGCCTTTATATACTTATGCTAAATATTTTTCTTAAGAGGCTCAACCAATTTACACTCCCACTAGCAATGTATGAGTCCACTTTCTCTCCAAGATGTGGTATGGAAACTATTTGAGGGTCATTTGCGGGCTGATGATTGAGTAGTTTTATCCATGGGAAATATTTAAATACAATGAGAAAAATTTAAGGTGATCTCATTAGCATTCAGAAGTTGATATAGATTGTTACAGATCAGCTACAGTTACTAAGGTAAATCACTTATAGTTACAATCAGTTATAGTTACTAAAGCAAAATAACTGCCAAAGTCCTTGACAGATATTAGCTTGAAGTGTATAAAATCACTGTTATTAGGTTAAAAAATTAAATATTAGTAATTCTATACAATTCACCACAAGAGTTCCTTAAGTCATCCTGTTGTTGTTGCTGTTGTTTTCCAACAATTCAGAATGACAATATCAGTAATGACCATATTTCCAGTTATTTTTTTCATTATGAATGGGAAATTATTCTTGTCTATGTTTAAATGAATCACCAGTATACTTTTTTTCAGACCTTTAACTTTTAGTAAAAGGTGACATTCTATTGAAATTTCGATTGAAAATATCTGTTTATTGACTACAGTTTCTACTCTTGAATTCTTAAGTTTGTGACTGTAAATAGTTCACAAGCTTTTATAAAAGTTTATTACAAAATTTCTTCCCAGTAATAGTATTCCAAAGAGAGAACAGACATGCAATTAAGGGTAAATATTCCAGACATTAAAGCCAGAAGGCAGAATAAATGCAAATTTAGGGACTGACTAAATTTCAAATTGAAATTATATTCAGGTGAGACTAAATCCTGTAACTATAATTCCCATTTATGCTGGATATTTAGATACTGGAGAAATCTGAAATGAGATTATTAATTTGGAAGTTTAACCCCAAAATTATTCTGGATATATGATAAAATATCCGATTAAAAGTAGAAAAGAAAGATTTTTTTAAAAGTATTGATATAGCTTGTTTTAAAGAAACTAAAGCTATTATTGCTTCTATATGGAATTTCACTTCTGCTTATTTTTAAATATACAGAAATCATAGGTGAATGTTGATACCCTGAGGTTCTTCCTCATGCCCTGAACAAAATCAATAGGTTTTCTTTTCCTTTTTTAACTCAGAGGTTTATTTCTAGTAGAAATGTAGTATTTGGACATTTTGGGTATTAATGTTTGTTTATATAGCCATGATATCCTCCACAACAGCGTTGTGTACTAATAATGTGCCATTGCACAGGTGTTGAGGATAGACAAAACTATCATTTAATTATCGACTTGTGAGCCCATCCTTCTAATTTGAGCAACAAGTTGTCACTTGTATTAATCAATTTAACCTTTATATTCACATTGAAATTTTAAAGTGCTTTTCTCTGTGAACTGCTGTTTTATAATATATGTCAGTGCCTTAGGCTCTTGATTGAATGATGGCATTAATAGAAAAGTTATTGTCTCTAAATGTAAGCAGTTTCCCTATCAAACAGAAAATAATATTTCCTGACATACACACTGTAAAGCCTCATTTTTACCATGAAATCAGATCCTGACATAATATAAAAATGCTGACAAGTACTAAATTGTTGGTATATAAGTGTAATAAAATACAGAATTTCTTAAATATTTTACTCAGTGGATCAACAATGTCCAATAGTTTTTAATCCATTCATTCTTTAAACACGTATTTATGAAACAGCCACTATCTCTCTCAAGCATAGTCTGATTTCAAACTTAAGAATTGCAGACAAATAGACATGTATTAAACTGTAATAAAATGTGATTGATGGTAAAGCCTAAGTACTATGTTAAGGGTGAGAGGTTAGTAATGCTTCCTCAAAGGTTTGAAAAGAAACAGAAAATATTTTGATGGTTTCTTGAAAAATAAATATTTATTAAGTAACAAAATCATTTTTCAAGTAAAAGAAATTAGTTATTCAATCACTCACCCATTCATTCACTAAATATTTATTTCAGATACATATAGAAAAAACTTATCCAGACTAAGATCACATACACAGAAGAACTATACACAAAAGATCTTCATGACCCAGATAATCACGATGGTGTGACCACTCACCTAGAGCCAGACATCCTAGAATGTGAAGTCAAGTAGGCCTTAGGAAGCATCACTATAAACAAAGCTAGTGGAGGTGATGGAATTCCAGCTGAGCTATTTCAAATCCTAAAAGATGATGGTGTGAAAGGGCTGCACTCAATATGCCAGAAAATTTGGAAAACTAAGCAGTGGCGATAGGACTGGAAAAGGTGTTTTCATTTCAATCCCAAAGAAGGGTAATGCCAAAGAATGTTCAAACTACTGCACAATTGTGTTCATTACACATGCTAGGAAGGACATGCGCAAAATCCTTCAAGCTAGGCTTCAAGATCTTTAAAATGTACAAGCTATATTTATAAAAGGCAGAGGAATCAGAGATCAAATTGCTAACATCCGTTGGATCACAGAATAAGCAAAGAATTCCAAAAAAAACATCTACTTCTACTTCAGTGACTATGTGAAAGCCTTTGACTGTGTGGATCACAACAAACTGTGGAAAGTACAAGAGACTGGAATATCAGACTATCTTACCTGCTTCCTGAGAAACCTGCATGCAGGTCAAGAATCAACAGTTCGAACCAGACATGGAACAATGGACTAGTCCAAAATTAGGAAAGAAGTACATCAAAACTGCATATTGTCACACTGCTTATTTGACTTATATGCAGGGTACATCATGCAAAATGCTAGGCTGGATGAATCACAAGCTGGAATCAAGATTGCTGGGAGAAATATCAATAACCTCAGATATGCAGATGACACCACCCTTACGGCAGAATGTGAAGAGGAACTAAAGAACCTCTTGATGAAGGTGAAGAGAAGAATGAAAATGTTGGCTTAAAACTCAACATTCAAAAAACTTAGACCATGGCATCACTTCGTGTCAAATAGATGGGGGAAAAAAATGGAAACTATAACAGACTTTATTTTCTTGGGCTCCAAAATCACTGCAGATGGTGACTGCAGTCATGAAATTAAAAGACACTTGCTCCTGGGAGGAAAAACTATGACAAACTTAGACCATGTATTAAAAAGCAGAGTCATTGCAGAAAAATCCATATAGTCTAAGCTATGGTTTTTCTAGTAAGTCATGTATGGATGTGAGAGTTTGACCATAAAGAGGGCTGAATGCTGAAGAATTGATGCTTTTGTTCTGCAGTGTTCAGTTCAGTTGCTCAGTCATGTCCGACTTTTTGCAACCCCATGGAATGCAGCACTCCAGGCCTCTCTGTCCATCACCAACTCCCAATGTTTATTCAAACTCATGTCCATTGAGTCGGTGATGCCATCCAACTGTCTCATCCTCTGCCATCCCCTTCTCCTGACTTCAATCTTTCTCAGCATCAAAGTCTTTTCAAATGAGTCAGTTCTTCGCATCAGGTGGCCAACATTTTGGAGTTTCAGCTTCATCATCAGTCCTTCCAAAGAATATTCAGGACTGTGGTGTTGGAGAAGACTTTTGAGAGTCCCTATGACTGTAAGCAGATCAAACCAGTCAATTTTAAAGTAAATCAATCCTGACTATTCACTGGACAGACGTGCTGAAGCTGAAGCTCCAACACTTTGTTCACCCTATGCAAAGAGCCGATACTGGAAAAGACTGATGCTGGGAAAGGTTGAGGTCAGGAGAAGACACAACTGAAAGAATTAACAAAAAGAAAAGATACTCTTTAGAAATAAAAAGTCAAATCACATACCAGGAGAAAAAAACTGCTTATGTCTGACAAAAGACTTTTATTTAAAATACATAAAGAATGCTTATACTTTAAGAAGACAACCCAATTGACAAAACAGGCAAATTATTTGAATAAGTCATTCACAAAAGAAGATATATGTATGGCCAATAAAGACATGAAAAGTGCCATCATTGGTCAGAGAAGTAATGGGAACATCATGATGATATCACACTTTACACCCATTTGAATGACAAGAAATGACAGACAATACCAAAATGCTGGCAAGGATGTGGAGAAATTAGAATTCTCATATATTGTTGGAAAGAAGGTAAACTGTTATAACCACTTGGTAAAAGTGGTTTCTTATAATACTAATCATGCACTTATACAATAGCTTACCAATTTCACAATGTATACTTGACTCAAGAAATGAAGACCTTTATATATACATTAATACAATAGGACTTAAAAACTTTTTTTAGATATCCTTTCACAATAGCTAAAAACTAGAAGACAACCAAATGACCATAAACCAGGAGAATGGATAAACAGTTTTGGTATGTTCATATAAACGAACATTAGTGACAAAAAAAAAGTAAAAACTAATGATGACGCAATATCAAGGATCAATCACAAAAACTATTTTGAACAAAAAAATTGGCACAAAATCAATCCTGAATGACTATGGGAGTAGGGATTAATTTAAACGGAACATGTGAATCTATTCTAGGATGATGGAAATAATTTGTCAATTTTGTAAAGATGTATAAGTTTGACAAATCTCATCTGTACTTTAAACATGTATGTATAATCCTATATGCAAATCCAGCATTGACATATGCCCACTGGATGTATTTAATAGCAGATGTGACATGCAAAAAAAATTTGTGATATATAGTAGATGAGAAGAAAGTTCACAAAACTATAGGGGCAAATAACTAAAAACTAGAGAAGAGAGGTAAGAAATGTACAGAATACCCTCAGAAAATCTTAAGTGCATTTAATTTCAGGGAAGAAGAATATGAGGATGGGACAGAGGTGACAGTTAAAGAGATAATGGCTGGTAATTCTCCATTTAAAAAAAAAAATCTGCAATTGTATTTCTAACAGAGTTGTTCTCAGACTAAAAATATGGGGTATAGTCATACATATTCTATAGTCATATATATTCTTAAGCATCAGTGTAGGTTTTTGGTTTTTTTGTAAAACTGAACAGAGCTTTCAGTTAACTTCAGATATATAGAAAAAAAGGCAAGTATTCTTCTGATGTGTAAACAAAGACCTAAAACTATTGTTTAGGGAATAAATCTTATTACTTCTAAGCTAATGCAAGGCTCTGATATTGTATGACCTACAACTCAAACTGTGCTAAAAATTTCTCTTCCAAAGAAATGTAACATGATAAAAAGGCAGGGGGTGATTTACATTATTGTCTTATTGTGACTCAATAAAAATTTTATTATCTTTAATTTGAGATGTAATCCATTTCAATTTGAGAGTTTCAGAGAAGTCAAATATAATTGGAATTAATTGATAAAACTCATTGTCTTCTATTAAAATTCTTGGCATAACTGCCCATACTTTGGTCTGGTCTAATTTAAGCCTGTTATTTATTATTAACTTTAAATTGTACGGTAATTAGGTTAATAGTATGAGGGCAGGACAAATTTCAATGCAGATTTTCAGCATATGCTACTGTGTGTGCCTCAATTCATTATTCTTTTTGATTAAAGACAATATATCCTTACTGACCCACTGATCTTAACTAAAGTCTTAGCTGAAACCATGCCTCCTGATGTTTAAAATAAATATTTTATTGGATAAGATACTAACCAGCATAATTTATTAAGCAATGACAAATATTTGGAAAAGCTTAGCATATTTATAAATTTTGAAGAATGCTGTCCTGCTGGGAAGATAGAAACTCTGAGGACTTGTAATGAGCTACATATTCTTATATCTGTACCCAGAGGGAAAAGCTATTATCATGCTGTGGTTAAGTAATTTTTATATATTTGGGGCCTTAAAGAAATTACCCACAGGATTTAAAAAGGCAGCTACGAAATAACCTGTAATGTACACTTGTAATGTGAAATGGAGCTAGATTAAGTTTAAATCTAACTTTATTGAAGAACTATAAAACAAAACTTCTAAATCAGATCAGAATTGCTTTGTTGTAACTCGAGTACATATTTTCACCAAAGGCCTCTTTCCAAGGTTGCTACCAGTTAAACTTTTTAAGAATTAGACTCTCACTTGTCAAAACCTAGTGCAATTAGAAAGGCAAAGGAAGCAGTGCTGGCCAATATTTCTGGTCAAACTAGTATTTATTTGATAGATTTTTTTAAAATTTAAAATTAAAACAGTTTATTATTTTCAGTAATATACAAATGTAAGTCATTTGGCACACCAGAGTAGTGATGGAGCTAGCATCAAGGGACTTGGAATAAAATTCTAGCCCTGCATTTACTCTGATAAGAAATGAATCAACTAAACCACTGTAGAGTATGTCAGTCAGTCAGTTCAGTTGCTCAGTCATGTCCGACTCTTCACGACCCCATGAATCGCATCACGCCAGGCCTTCCTGTCCATCACCAACTCCTGGAGTTCACCTAAACTCATGTGCATTAAGTTGGTGATGCCATCCAGACATCTCATCCCCTGTTGTCCCCTTCTCCTCCTGCCCCCAACCCCTCCCAGCATCAGGGTCTTTCCCAATGAGTCAATTCTTCGCATTAGGTGGGCAAAGTATTGGAGTTTCAGCCTCAGCATCAGTCATTCCAAAGAACACCCAGGACTGACCTCCTTTAGGATGGACTGGTTGGATCTCCTTGCAGTCCAAGGGACTCTCAAGAGTCTTCTCCAACACCACAGTTCAAAAGCATCAGTTCTTTGGCAACCAGCTTTCTTCACAGTCCAACTCTCACATCCATACATGACCACTGGAAAAACCATAGCCTTGTCTAGATGGACTTTTGTTGGCAAAGTAATATCTCTGCTTTTTAATATGCTATCTAGGTTGGTCATAACTTTCCTTCCAAGGAGTAAGCGTCTTTAAATTTCATGGCTGCAATCACCATCTGCAGTGATTTTGGAACCCCCAAAAATAAAGTCTGACACTGTTTCCACTGTTTCCCCATCTATTTCCCATGAAGTGATGGGACCAGATGACATGATCTTTGTTTTCTGAATGTTGAGCTTCAAGCCAACTTTTTCATTCTCCTCCTTCACTTTCATCAAGAGGCTCTTTAGTTCTTCTTCCCTTTCTGCCATAAGGGTGGTGTCATCTGCATATCTGAGGTTATTGATATTTCTCCCGGCAAGCTTGATTCCAGCTTGTGCTGTTGAGTACGTAGAGTTCAATGATACCCTCTCTGAAATGTGGCAAGTGGAGGAAAACAAAACTGCCGCAGGAACAAAGCTAAAGGGATTTCCACTTAAAATGAAAGAAGTTTTGACCCTGTAATATGTTAACAAAATTGACTATTTCAGTTGAAATTATGAGGCACTGAAAGCTGAGTAAAGATCCAAACAGTGTTAAGACTGAAACTTTTACAACCTGTAAGTTAACAATGGGACTATGTAGTATTTATAGGCAACTATTTATTTACTTTAATTAATATGTAATTATTTGTAAAGAAAGGCTTTGGGGGAAATAGGGCTTCTCTGTGGCTCAGACAGTACAGAGTCTACCTGCAATGCAGAAGAACAGAAGATCCCCGGGTTGGGAGGATCCCCTGGAGAAGGGAAGGGCAACCCACTCCAGTAATTTTGCCTGGAGAATCCCATGGACAGAGAAGCCTGGGGGTTACAGTCCATGGAGTCGCAAAAAGTTGGACATGACTGAGTGACTTTCATTGTCACTTGGGGGAAATGTGTAAGTTGTAATTTTACAACTAACCACTGCTGTTTCTTATAATCTAGAGTAAAGGGAATCTACCAATCTATCAATGATGAAATGTTATTCATATGATCCTGCAGACATAAACAGTATTATGTCAGCAAATTCACTGTAACTATATTGTAGCATCCACATACCACAAAATTTAGTTGACTGCATATCATATTCACCTATTTTAACATATTGATCATTTTAGCAAATAGGCTTTTGTAGAAGTAACTATGGAGCCTTTGTTAAGTTAGTCACTGAAATTTTAAATGACTGTTTGACCAGTTAATATTTTACCATTTAAATTATGAAATAAGCACTACTGAGATATAGTGAATTGTAATAAAACAAAGATATTATATCATATTTTAACTGTGCATTTTATAATTTAAATTGTATCCTTAATATTATTATTATCCATTGGGTTTGGGTGGGAATTTCCTAAATCAAACAATTCCACACACACACAAAAAATGTAAAATGTAATCCTGGTAGAATTTACCATGAATAATTTTTGAAAATACAGAATGTGTTTTATTGCTTTATTTCTACTGTTATCAACTTGGAATCTACACAGAAAGATTAACTACTTAGCAGGTTAGAGATCACATAGTCCATAAATGGAAGAATTCAATACACATTTTTAAATTATGTACTTTGTACTAGAACCCATGCTCATAATGGTTATATGCTATATACTCTCCTTTGGCTGATAATGACTTTGAAAAAAATATTCATCTCATTGAATCTGGATCTAACTCCTCAACGAATGAGAAATGGAACTAAAAGAGGCAGAAACTTAACAACTCACATCTCTAATAAAAATTGATCTTCTGTCCAAGATACAGCCTAGGGGAAAGTTTAGTCTTATTTGCACACTAACACTAGGGTATCCAACTGAGTTAAGTTGCATATTTGAGTTTGAAATATATAGCTTAAGAACACCAAGAACAGTGCCAAGAAGTAAAATAAACCAAAAATTTTACCAGTATAGAGAAGATAGTAGATATATAAAGAATCTGCACTGATACAGACAGATGATAAAGACATAAAAACTTTAATCCCAATATTTTGATCACTCAAGGTCTTTTCAATTTGTCCATAGCATTTTCATCTCCTCCTCTACCATATTCAGCCTTCACTAAAATTCTGATACTCATTCTCAATCCCTTCCTTCAATCAGTTGAGCTCATGTTTATCTTTGATACATGGGTATTTTTCATTTTAAATCTCATTCTAAAGATCTTCAGAAATTTATTTTATATTTTGCAAGCCATCTTTAGGCTTTTTAAAATCTTCCTTCAGACATCCTCTGCATTTCTATTGAATGGCATTCCTGCTCCAATGAAATTTAGATACTTGTGATTCTGGAAGCCTTGAGTATATTTTAAGGAGCTGTTTGAGACATCCAGCTAGTGGGCTTTAGAATCACAGAAACTGGAAAACTCTATCATATTTCCTTACTTAATTCTCTGATTAAATTAAGTGTCTTAGTCTCTGACTCATATGGGGGATTTTAAAAATTCACACACACAGGATTCACACCAAAATCTCTAGGGGAATGACACAAACATTGGTAAATTTTCAAAGTGATTAAGTGCACACTCAAGGTTGAGAACTTGAAGACTAGAATATTTTCTTGTTAATTAATTGATCAAATTCTGTTTTATATGTCTTCTCCCACTATAATGCATAAGCCATCAGACAAGGCAATTAACTTTTTTTTTTAATCTCACTCAGTAATGCTTAAAATTCTCCAAGCCAGGCTTCAGCAATATGTGAACCATGAACCTACAGATGTTCAAGCTGGTTTTAGAAAAGGCAGACGAACCAGAAATCAAATTGACAACACCCGATGGATCATCAAAAAAGCAAGAAATTTCCAGGAAAACATTTATTTCTGCTTTATTGACTATGCCAAAGCATTTGACTGTGTGGATCACAAAAAACTGTGGAAAATTCTAAAAGAGATGTGAATACCAGACCACCTGACTTGCCTCTTGAGAAACCTGTATGCAGGTCAGGAAGCAACAGTTAGAACTGGACATGGAACAACAGACTGGTTCCAAATAGGAAAAGGAGTATGTCAAGGCTGTATATTGTCACCTTGCTTTTTTAAATTATATGCAGAGTACATGATGAGAAACACTGGACTGGAGGAAGCACAAGCTGGAATCAAGACTGCGGGAGAAATATCAATAACCTCAGATATGAAAGATGACACCTTATGGGAGAAAGTGAAGAAGAACTAAAGAGCCTCTTGATGAAAGTGAAAGAAGAGAGTGAAAAAGTTGGCCTGAAGCTCAACATTCAGAAAACTAAGATCATGGCATCTGGTCCTATCACTTCATTGCAGATAGATGGGGAAAAAGTGAAAACAGTGACTGACTTTATTTTTCTGGGCTCCAAAATCACTGCAGATGCTGATTGCAGCCATGAAATTAAAAGACGCTTTCTCCTTGGAAAGAAAGTTATGACCAATCTAGACAGCATATTAAAAAGCAGAGACATTACTTTGTCAACAAAGGTCCATCTAGTCAAGGCTATGGTTTTTCCAGTGGTCATGTATGGATGTGAAAGTTGGACTGTGAAGAAAGCCGAGTGCCAAAGAATGGATGCTTTTGAACTGTGCTGCTGGAGAAGACTCTTGAGAGTCCCTTGGACTGCAAGGAGATCCAACCAATCCATTTTAAAGGAGATTAATCCTGGGTGTTCATTGGAAGGACTGATGCTAAAGCTGAAATGCCAATACTTTGGCCACCTGATGCGAAGAGCTGACTCACTGGAAAAGACTCTGATGCTTGGAGGGATTGGGGGCAGGAGGAAAAGGGGACGACAGAGGATGAGATAGTTGGATGGGATCATTGACTTGATGGGCATGGGTTTGGCTGGATTCCAGGAGTTGGTGATGGACAGGGAGGCCTGGCGTGCTGTGGTTCATGGGGTCACAGAGAGTCGGACATGACTGAGCGACTGCCCTGAACTGAATCTCACTCTGTATTCAGTGCCTAATAGAATGCCTAACAGAGACCTGAGCAGAGAAGTGTTTGTTAAGGGAACAAATAAAGAAATGAATACTATTTCAGTTTTTCTATGTGTCTACGTTTTTGTGATGAGTTAAATTAGCTTCCTTAAATCTGCACTTTTAGGAAATTAATTTTATCAAATATCCTATAGATATATGTATGCTCACATGTTTGTTAGGGTTACAGTCAGACAAAGATTAAGAAATATCATATGACACCTCTTATATACTGAATCTAAATAGAAATGATACAATGAACTTATTTATAAAACATAAACATACTGACAGATAAAGAACTTATTGTTGTCATTGGCAAGAATGGAGGGATGGGAAAGATATGGAGTGTTGGATTGCATGTACATGCTGCTACATTTAAATGGGAAAATAAGAAGGGAGAATGGATACATGTATATGTTTGGTAAGTCCCTTTGCTGTTGAAATGAAACTATCACATTGTTAATTGACTATCCTCCAATACAAAATAAAAAGCTTAAAAAAAGAAATAGAAATTCTTAAGGAGTAAGAAAAAAGTCTTACTCTAATGGAAAATGATGTATATATACACACACACACACACACACACACATATATATATAATTGAATTACTTTGCTGTACAGCAGAAATTACATCACATTGTAAATCAAATATATTTCAATAAAAAGTAAAAGTATGTTAAATGAAAAAAGTAAAATACAAAAAAATAAAAAGGCTTACAATAATCATTAAAACAAAATGCCATTTAATTAAATCAGCAGAATGATAGACAATTTCAACACTCTGAACATGAAACAGAGAATCATTTTGTGGGTTCTGAACTACTTGGGAAATCACAATAATTCAGAAAACTATGTAAGAAGTATGGAATCATTTTGACGAATACTTTGATTGTTATCTGATGATGATGCTATTCAATTCAGCCATTCAGTTATGTCTGATTCTTTGCATCCCCGTGGACTGCAGCATGCCAGGCTTCCCTGTCCATCACCAACTCCCAGAGTTTAATCAAACTCATGACCATTGAGTCAGTGATGCCATCCAACCATCTCACCCTCTGTCTTCCCCTTCTCCTCCCGTGTTCAATCTTTCCCAGCATCAGGGTCTTTTCCAATGAGTCAGTTCCTCGCATCAGGTGGCCAAGGTATTGGAGTTTCAGCTTCAGCATCAGTCCTTCAAATGAATATTCAGGGTTAATTTTCTTTAGGATGGACTGATTGGATCTCCTTGAAATCCAAGGGACCCTCAAGAATCTTCTCCAACACCACAGTTCAAAAGCATCAATTCTTTGGTGCTCAGTTTTCTTTATACTCCAACTCTCACATCCGTATGTGACTACTGGAAAAACCATAGCTTTGACTAGACAGACTAGATGATGCTATACATATGCATTTTCTCTTTTTGATTATCTATAAGTTTTTATGGGATTAGGTTGTACTACTGCATTTTTTAAGTGGTAAAAATTTTTAATTTTATTATACCCTTTATTACCAAAGTATAAATAAAAGTTGATCATTTTATAACTAAAAGAAATTAGTTCTTAACAAAAATCTCTTTTCAGAGGCTTCGGCTGCAATGCACTGACTGTGCTCCAGTCTGGTGGAAGGGAAGTTTTCTCATGTGAGGTTTGCCAGACCCTACAGCTTCTCTATTAAGAACTCTGGATTAATTTGATGGTGTTAGCAGAAGTCATATTGTGGTTGACTGGAGAGTTTATTTGTGTGAGGGGAAGGAGAGAATGAAGGCAGAGGACACTAGCATGCTTTCCTGAAGAGTGGAGATTTGCTCCTGTTCATTAGTACGGCAATGACACCCCACTCCAGTACTCTTGCCTGGAAAATCCCAGGGACAGAGGAGCCTGGTAGGCTGCAGTCCATGGGGTCGCTAAGAGTCAGACATGACTGAACGACTTCACTTTCACTTTTCACTTTCATGCTTTGGAGAAGGAAATGGCAACCCACTCCAGTGTTCTTGCCTGGAGAGACCCAGGGACAGAAGAACATGGTGGGCTACCGTCTATGGGGTTTCACAGAGCCAGACATAACTGAAGTGACTTAGCAGTAAGTAAAGAAAATGAAGCAATGGCATAATGCCTAGGGCTGGAGTCAGTTAAACTGCCCAAACATTGCTATCCTCAGAAAATAATTTAAGAAATGAGAGGCAAGGAAGAAAGGACATTTATCTTGGAAGGACCCAAAGTGCTGAAATTTTAAAAAATGATAGCTGCTAAAACAACTTTTGTCACCATAATGGATTGAAGGACTTCAAATTTAAATAGTAGCTAGAATTCTCCTAGCATGTTACATTTCCACCAGGAACTTTAGATGGCTTAAAAGGACTGCTTTTCAAGTTTTAATACTTGTCAGAATTCAAAATTCAACTATTGTTTTACTGAAAACTCTTTTTATGTACTTCTTTATTACCTAGCCTATCATTGTGTGCGTGTGAGTGAAAAGTAATAAATCTTTTAAAAATAGACTAGAGACCCATGAAGTGAAGTGAAAGTAGCTCAGTTGTGTCCGACTCTCTGTATTGTCTGTATAGTCCTTCGGATTCTCCAGACCAGAATTCTGGAGTGGGTAGCCTTTCCCTTCTCCAGGAGTTCTTCCCAACCCAGGGATAGAACCCAGCTCTCCTACATTTCAGAAAGATTCTTTACCAGATGAGACACAAGGGAAGCCCACGAATACTGGAGTGGATAGCCTATCCCTTCTCCAGAGGATCTTCCTATCCCAAGGATTGAACCAGGGGTCTCTTGCATCGCAGGCGGATTCTTTACCAACTGAGCTATCGGGGAAGCCCAAGAGATCCATGCTGCTGCTGCTGCTGCTGCTGCTGCTAAGTCGTGTCAGTCGTGTCCGACTGTGTGCGACCCCATAGACGGCAGTCCACCAGGCTCCTCCGTTCCTGGGATTCTCCAGACAAGAACACTGGAGTGGGTTGCCATTTCCTTCTCCAAAGCATGAAAGTGAAAAGTGAAAGTGAAGTCGCTCAGTCGTGTCGAACTCTTAGCGACCCCATGGACTGTAGCCTACCAGGCTCCTCCATCCATGGGTTTTCCCAGGCAAGAGTACTGGAGTGGGGTGCCATTGCCTTCTCCCAAGAGATCCATAGGCTGCTTAAATCTTTTTTTAATTACTAATGTTAAACAGTTTAATATATTATCAGCTTCAAAATGGAAACTGAGCAAAACTTCTATTCAAGTGTCAATTTTGAATATTTTGAAGAGTTTGTTATCAGGTATCATACTTCATGGAATTCATATGCCAGGAGACTTTTATTCAATTTGAGCCCCCAAAATAGCATGCCCTGAACAGAAAGAAGAAGGGTTCCTATCTGCACCAATAAAATCTTTTCTCATTTCTGCTTCCCTCAGGAGCAAGATATATAATGATGAACTTTTGAGAATATTTATGACACACCTCTTACTGTTACCATAAGTTACTGGTTAAAGCAGGGTTTGCAAAGTCAAATGCCTATAGGGGGTGGGGCAGGTAATGTGAATGTTTGAAATATGCCAAGTTGAAAAATATTCTTCATTTACAGGGAGAGAAAAAGTGCTCCTTATCTTTTCTTGAAAGATGTAGCCCTCTGGGTCAATTTTTTACTTTTCCCACTTGTGAAATAGATAAGGGTACAAGTAGGGGTTTGCTTTCCTCTTAACTCTACCATGAGGTGAATAAAAGTGGAAAGATGATGCTGAAAGCCCTTGCCACTAGATGTAAGTGCTGCAATGACAACAGGGAGTGATGGGGAATAGAGCAAGGTGGCCTGCTGGTTCCTTATCCAAAAACTCAATAGCTATCTGACTCCAGAAACTTTGCTGGCATGCTGAAAGGGTCAGGTCTCTGAAGTTAAAAGCAAGAGAAGCTGGAAATCTGTATCCTTACATAGAAGTGATCAATTCTTCTCTGTTTAACCAGATCTAAATCTCTATCCACCCTCTTATAATGTCCTTTTTTGTGACTTAAGTTTCATATATCCAATCAACTACTTTTAAAGAAATTACTGTGTCCAACTGAAGAAGAATGAAGTTTGACCCTGACCTTAAATCCCAAGCCCTTTCCCCTTAAGGTAATGCTACTTCTCTACCTCTGCCTTCATTCTCTAGTTATCTGAAAATATATCCTTAGAATTAGCAAGCTACCTTTTCATGAAATCTGTATAATCCCAATATGCTGAAAAATATCTGAAGTCAAAAGGGAAATCTGAAAAGCATATTATTGTTCATGGTGTTGAGACATGAAACTCAGGGAAAACTTTTACTCTTCCCCTGATTATAAGAAAAGGGAAATCACATATTGGAATAAGGATTTTTAATGAACTATTTAAAAATTTCCATCTTGGCACTGTTTATGATCCTCCTCAAAATATGGGGAAAAGTTCTATTTGCTGTAAAGGTCAATGAGTTAAACTATTCTACTTGTAAGTATATTTTCAGATATTGATTTAGAAGTAGAAATGTGAAGAATCTTTAAGAAATTAAGGATGAAAGATAGTTTTCATGTTGAGTATAGCCATGCTGACAGCAATTTAGTTAACTTTAATATTTATATATAATATTAGAACCATGTGATCTTATATTTATCATTTTATTTGCAAGTTTTTATTACTTAACAAGCTATGCTTCATTCAGTTCAGTTCAATTGCTCAGTCATGTCCAACTCTTTGAGACCCCATGGACTGCAGAACGCCAGGCCTACCTGTCCATCACCAACTCCTGGAGTTTACTCAAACTCATGTCCATTGAGTCAGTGATGCCATCCAACCATCTCATCCTCTGTCTTCCCATTCTCCTGCCTTCAGTCTTTCCCAGCATCAGTGTCTTTTCCAATTAATCAGTTCTTTGCATCAGGTGGGCAAAGTATTGCAGTTTCAGCTTCAGTGTCAGTCCATCCAATGAATATTCAGTACTGGTTTCCTTTAGGATGGACTGGTTGGATCTCCTTGCAGTCCAAGGGACTCTCAAGAGTCTTCTCCAGCACCACAGTTCAGTGGGCACTGAGTGCACCAGTGACTGCATGGGACCTTTTGAAGGAGATTGCCATTATCTTCATTACCTGCACCATAGTTTGGCCTGAGGTCAAACCATGATGAGGGAACAAGCCCCCCACCCCCATCAACAGAAAATTGGATTAAAGATTTACTAAGCCTGGACCTGCCCATCAGAACAAGACCCAGTTTCTCCCTCAGTCAGTTTCTCCTTTCAGGAAGCTTCCATAAACCTCTCATGCTTCATTACAACTTTTGGATAACTGGGGCTTCCCTGGTGGCTCAGACAGAAGAGAATTCACCTGCAATGCAGGAGACCCAGGTTCAATCCCTGTGCCTAGAAGTTCTTCTGGAGAGGGAAATGGTTACCCACTCCAGTATTCTTGCCTGGGTTTCAAAGACTAGGACATGACTGGGCATCTAACACTTTCACTATATTGACAAATGATCAGCGCAACTATTTGATATTTTCTTTTATTGTAAAATATATGTTCATTTTTAGGTTTTGGCTTAAATTCCTTCTGTATTGATGGTGGTTCTTTAAAAATACTATATTCTTCATAAACTCTGTATATGAATGGAAGGATCAACTTAGCCAGTTTTTCAAGCAGTACAAATATTCAGCAAAGAAAAGTATATTTGATGAAAAACCTAATAGAAAGGGCTATAGTAAAACCCAATCAATTGTAATTGCATAAAAATAATGAAGTTTTTAATTTTTTTTTTCATTTCTCACTTTTTTTTGGGTATGGAAGCTATACATTCTTGACAGAGAGCTCAGGAATACTGATAGGTCATTATCCACAACTGGAAAAATATTTCTGTATCTTAGAATAAATGACTGTGGATAATAAAAACCTGGGAAAGATAATTAATTACAGGGATGTGTATAATATACACACTGTGCCAAAATAAATTTGGGTCAAATTTATATGTTGTCTTAGTTTCCTGACTGATCAATTATTTTTCTCACTTACCAAAAAGCTAATTTATCTTACATTAACAACACACATTTAGGGCATTACCTGGTGATCCAGTGGTTAGGACTCCATAGACTCACTGCCAAAGACAGGGGTTTAATCCCTGTTCAGGGAACTAATATCCCAGAAGCCATGGAACATGGCCAAAAAACAAAACAAACAAACAAAAAACATTTCTATAAAAACAGATTTACAAAACTGTTTAAAAAATAGGAACATTAAAAAGCTAAGGCTCAAAGATTTTAAATTCCCTTTCTAATTTCATCCTAATTATTGACCATGCCAAAGTCAATATGTGTGGATCACAATAAACTGTGGAAAATTCTGAAAGAGTTGGGAATACCAGACAACCTGACCTGCCCCTTGCCAGGAAGCAACAGTTAGAACTGGACATGAAACAACAGACTGGGTCCAAATAGGAAAAGGAGTACTCAAGGCAGAATATTGTCACCCTGCTTATTTAACTTACATGCAGATTACATCATGAGAAATGATGGGCTGGAGGAAGAACAAGCTGGAATCAAGAATGCTGGGAGAAATATCAATAACCTCAGATATGCAGATGAAGCCACAATTATGGCAGAATGTGAAGAACTAAAGAGTCTCTTGATGAAAGTGAGAGAGGAGAGTGAAAAAGTTGGCTTGAAGCTCAACATTCAGAAAACGAAGATCATGGCATCTGGTCCTAACACTTCATGGGAAATAGATGGGGAAACAGTGGAAAGAGTGTTAGACTTTATTTTTCGGGGTTCCAAAATCACTGCAGATGGTGACTTCAGCCATGAAATTAAGACACTTACTCCTTGGAAGGAAAGTTATGACCAACCTCAGTTCAGTTCAGTTCAGTTCAATTCAGTCACTCAGTCGTGTCCGACTCTCCACGACCCCATGAATCACAGCACGCCAGACCTCCCTGTCCATCACCAACTCCCGGAGTTCACTCAAACTCATGTCCACAGAGTCGGTGATGCCATCCAGCCATCTCATTCTCTGTCGTCCACTTCTCCTCCCGCCCCCAACCTTTCCCAGCATCAGAGTCTTTTCCAGTGAGTCAACTCGTCTCATGAGGTGGCCAAAGTATTGCAGTTTCAGCTTTAGCATCAGTCCTTCCAATGAACTCCCAGGATTGATCTCCTCTAGAATGGACTGGTTGGATCTCCTTGCAGTCCAAGGGACTCTCAAGAGTCTTCTCCAACACCACAGTTCAAAAGCATCAATTCTTGGGGATCAGCTTTCTTCACAGTCCAACTCTCACATCCATACATGACCACGGGATAAACCATAGCCTTGACTAGACAGAACTTGGTTGGCAAAGTAATGTCTCTGCTTTTTAATATGCTATCTAGGTTGGACATAACTTTCCTTCCAAGGAGTAAGCGTTTTTTAATTTCATGGCTGCAATCAGCATCTGCAGTGATTGTGGAGCCCAAAAAAAGAAAGTCTGACACTGCTTCCACTGTTTTTCCATCTATTTCCCATGAAGTGATGGGACCAGATGCCATGATCTTCGTTTTCTGAATGTTGAGCTTCAAGCCAACCTTTTCACTCTCCTCTTTCACTTTCATCAAGAGGCTTTTGAGTTTCTCTTCACTTTCTGCCATAAGGGTAGTGTCATCTGCATATCTGAGGTTACTGATATTTCTCCTGGCAATCTTGATTCCAGCTTGTGCTTCTTCCAGCCCAGCGTTCCTCATGATGTACTCTGCATATAAGTTAAATAAGCAAGGTGACAATATACAGCCTTGACGTACTCCTTTTCTTATTTGGAATCAGTCTGTTGTTCCATGTACAGTTCTGACTGTTGCTTCCTGACCTGCATACAAGTTTCTCAAGAGGCAGGTCAGGTGGTCTGGGATTCCCATCTCTTTCAGAATTTTCCACAGTTTACTGTGATCCACACAGTCAAAGGCTTTGGCATAGTCAATGAAGCAGAAATAGATGTTTTTCTGGAACTCTCTTGCTTTCTCCATGATCCAGCGGATGTTGGCAATTTGATCTCTTTTGCCTCTGCCTTTTCTAAAACCTGCTTGAACATCTGGGAGTTCATGGTTCACATATTGCTGAAGCCTGGCTTGGAGGATTTTGAGCATGACTTTACTAGCGTGTGAGATGAGTGCAATTGTGCGGTAATTTGAGCATTCTTTGGCATTGCCTTTCTTTGGGATTGCAGCATATTAAAAAACAGAGACATTACTTTGCCAACAAAGGTCTGTCTGTTCAAGGCTATGGTTTTACCAGTGGTCATGTATGGATGTGAACTTTGGACTATAAAGGAAGTTGAGCAGCAAAGAATTCATGCTTTTAAACTCTGGGGTTGGAGAAGATTCTTGAGAGTCCCTTGTACTGCAAGGAGATCCAACCAGTCCATAGTAAAGGAGATAAGTCCTGGGTGTTCATTGGAAGGACTGATGCTGAAGCTGAAATGCCAATACTTTGGCCACCTGATGCGAAGTGCTGACTTATTGGAAAAGACCCTGATGCTGGGAAAGATTGAGGGCAAGAGGAGAAGGGGACGACAGAGGATGAGATGGTTGGATGGCATCACCAACTCGATGGACATGGGTTTGGGTAGACTCTGGGAGTTGGTCATGGACAGGGAGGCCTGGTGTGCTGCAGGTAATGGGGTTGCAAAGAGTCAGACACAACTGAATGAATGAATTAAACTGAACTGAACTGATTTACTCTGTATATATATACATGTATATATATATATATATATATATATACACACACACACACACGCAAACATACATATGATTTTTAAAAATGTTATTTTTAGCCTAAAGGTGTTCACAAAGGACTATTTAGATATATCCTTTTTTATCCCTGGTTCTAGGACAAGGCTATCATGCTGTCTTTGCAAGACTAGATTTTTCCTCTTTCAATAATAATAACTGAAAATAGATACCATGCTCCTAAAATATGTCATTGTGGTGCTAAATTATATGCATTATTACACTTTATCCTCACTATAAAGATAGTCAACTGAGGAACTTAAAGTTCAGTTAACTTTTCTTCATATAGCTGGGAAGAAGCCAACTGAAAGACACCAAATCAAATACAAGATTACTTTCCTGGACTAAATGCTTGTTCCCTCCACAAATTTATATTAATAAAGCCTTACCCACCCAATGTGATGGTGTTAGATATGGGGCCTTTGGGAGATAATTAGGATTAGATGAGATCATGAGGGTGGAGACTGACTAATGCAGTTAGTGTCCTCACAAAGAATTAGGAGAAAGTTTGATCCTTCCTCTCCTTCTTCTGCCATGTGAGGACACAAGATGATAGCTGTCTGCAAGACAGGAAGTAGGCCCTTGACAGAAACCAGATCTGCTTCATGCCAGAATTCCCAGCTTCTGAAATTTTGTGAAAGAAATAGCCGGTTGTCTAAACTACTCAGTGTATGATATTTTGTTATATCAGTCTGGTATAAGATAATTACTAATGAGTATTTATTTCCTAAAAAATTAAACAAAAAATTCATAATTCAGAGTTCTAATTTTAAATTTCTAAAGAAAAATAAATTTTTCAGAAATTTTATTCCAATTCTTTTTTAAGTGTGGAAATACATAGGTTCTAACTTGGAGTTACTTTTGCATCTACCTTTGGATCTGGAAGAGAAAAAAATGAAATAAAATAAAAAGGGAACTCTGCTTAAGAATTCCTAATGACAATCACTTCATCACATAGATTTGAGATCTAAATCTATACTACCGTGGCAATACTTTAAAACAAAGTAAACGATACAGTGTATTAATGATGTACTCATCAGGTATATTAGTGCCCATGATATGTTTGATGAGAAGGGCAATTCACCAACTGTGATCATCTTTCCCAATGTGTATTACCCAATCCAACTATGAGGAAAACATAATTCAAACCTAAATTGGGAGACATTCTACAGAACATCTGACCAGTAATCTTCAAAACTGTCAAGATCACAAAAATCAAAGAAAGATAGAAAAGCTGCTACAGACCAGAGGAGACTAAGGAGACATAAAAAAAGATCTCACATGACACACTAAAGATCCCACATGTTCCAGTTAAGGCTGAGCACAGCTAAATACATACATACATAAATAAAAATATTATTTTTAGAAGGATAAAAAAAATTAAGTATGAGATTTTGAGTGGGATAATGGAAAGTTAAAAAAAAAAAGTAATGATTCAATACTAGTAAAATACAAATAAGGCCCGGAGCAATGTAGGTTTCTTGGATGGAATAAGTCAAGATGTTAATAAATGGGGATACTAAGTGAAGTATACGGGAACTCTGTTACATTTGCAATTTTTCTATGAATTTAAAACTATCCTAGAATAAGTTTATTTGAAACAAAGCAAAAATCCCAGGCTTACAATAACGTTGAAAACAATCCTGAATTTGTAGTGTTATATGTTGGAAGCAAAGTCAAATCCTATCTTGAGGAACTTAATCCTAAACAAAGCTTCAAAAATGCCACAGAAAAAGTTCAAAGGAAAATACGTTCATTAAAAAAAGTTCCAAATACTGCGAAAATAAAAAAAGTACAAATCCTTAAATCAGAGTCTTCAAAAATCAAGGGCAGTTATTGGATCTATTGGACACACAATCTATTTAGTTGAACCATAAGCTGATGCGAAGAGCTGACTCATTGGAAAAGACCCTGATGCTGGGAAAGATTGAGGGCAGGAGAAGGGGATGACAGAGGATGAGATGGTTGGATGGCATCACCGACTTGATGGACATGGGTTTGGGTAGACTCCGGGAATTGGTGATGGACAGGGAGGCCTGGTGTGGTGCAGTTCATGGGTCGCAAAGATTCAGACATGACTAAGCGACTGAACTGAACTAATTTATGTTTCTTATCTTTCAACATAATTTACTGACTATATTTATATTAAAACACTAAAATGGATATTGAAAGTAGGACAAAGAAAAATTGTCCATAAAAAATGACCAGAGATCTGAATAAAAAGCAAATTGAATTTCTAGACAGGAAAATACAATGATTAATATGGAAACTAAATTAATGATTTAAAACAGCCAACTAGACTCAGTCTAAGATCAAATTATTGAACATGAATTAAGAGTTAGGTTAATATATAAAAGCAGCAAAGTAAAACAAAGAAATAGAACATATGAAATGGAAATTCAGGGCCATGGAAGACGAAAAGGGGAAAAAAAAACTACTATAACTCAAAACAGATATCTATCAGGAAGGAAAACAAGGATACAAAGAGAACATTTGGTGAGATCATACTCAAGAAATCTTCCCAACTGATGAATGACAACAGTTTTACATTCTGAAATCCTGATGGTATCTTGAGGAAAGTAAATATTATGGCATCTACTTTAGGGATTTACCAAAATGTTAAAACACAAAAGGAATGAAGTAAGAGTTTAAAAGTTGTGGAGAGAGGACAAAGACAATTTGACAATCTCATCTTGATAGAGATAATGGAAGCCGTAGACAATGGAAATGCAGCCTTAAAATCTTAAATTCACTCAAGAATTCTCTATTCCATGGGATAATTTCTCAATAGCATGACAGACAAAGAAAAACAGAGCAGAGTCCTCACCACTGAGAGTAATACGTCTTGACTCAATAAAGTTAGAGTTGAAAGAAGTTTTTCAGGAAGACGGTAAATAATCTACAAAAGGTTTGACTTGCAGGAAAGAATGTCCTGCAAAAGAATAGATGATACACATGAGAAGAGCTAAATGTGCTTTGCATTTATAAAACAGCAATACTTTATATATTGTGGGTTTAAAACAAAGAAAAAAAAATCAGATTTAAAGTAATGGGCAAGAAGCGTTTGGTAATTGAGATGAGAGATGCCAGACACAATAGGAATTTACTTTACCTGTATTCTTTGGGATGTGATTTGAGGTATTTGTAAATTTTAGATTTTATAAATATGAATAGCTTAACTATGGGGGAAAAATGGAGCTACAGTGTGTCATTTTCAAGGTGGAAAAGAGGACAATGGAATAAAAATTCAATTTAAAAATTGACTAGAAAGGAAAAAGTACTAGAAAATGGGAAAAGCACAAAAAGAAAAAAAATCTAAAAAATGAATCTAAAAATATTAGTAAATGTAAATGATTAACAGCACCACTAATTTTTAATTAATTAAAAATTATCAATTATATGCACGTTACAAGACACAGACATAAAACATAAGGACCCAGTAAATATTTGTAGTCAAATGGTAAAAAAAACTATTCCAAACTATTATTCAAAAATATTAATCCAGAGAAAGTATTTGAAGAGAAAGCATAGCCACAAAAAAAGAAAATGAAAAGGAAAACCAGTCTATAATGGTAGAAGTTTCATTAATCAAGGTGATATAATAATTCAAAATATACTTCCCCTAATAATCAAGCTCCAACTATAAAACTAAACAGAACTAGAAGCAGGAATTCATAACTCTGCTATCATATTGTGAGGATTTAAAAGCCATTCTCTCAGTAAATGACAGAACAAACAGACAAAAATTCAATAGAGATTTAAATGAATCAATTATCAAGATTGACCTAATACACATGAACAAAAAATTAATCCCAGATCTGGAGGATGCATATTTTATAAAACACATAGGATACATTTTTTAAATTACTAGTTACTAACCAAAGAGAATACCTGCAAAACATATTAAGACTATCCTTAATGAAATTATGAAGATTATTTTCTATATCTGCAAAAGTATATACTGGCAATTATTTGAGTGTTACAACTACAAATATTTTAACACATTGCATTATTTATGATTACATCACTTTAAGATTATAAATACTTTCTATTAAAGTGGATTCATTATATAGAGTATTAATTTCTTGCAGATTTTATCATTTGATAATAATCTGAAACATAACCATCCAATTTAGATTTGTATGGATACATTAAAGCTTGAAAAATATATGCACACAATATTTATACATGCAGAAAGCAAACAAAAATGAGTTTTTTCTCTCTAGTCTGATGTATTTAGAGTGTATATTTTAATTTAAGCACAAATTAAGGGTTTTACAAAGAAAACATTTGAAAGAAAATTTGCTTTAAGCACATTAATATATGTAAATATCTTTTCTCCTTTATGACATACTTTCTGAGATCTAAATCACAGAATCCAGTATTACTTGAGACTTTTTCTAAGTTCTCTTTATTAAAACTTTGAAATCATTTTTATCTATTGAAATAAATATATTAATATTATGGCACTCATTTACAAACTTTCCAGGCTTCAGTAAATCTTAACATTATGCTAAGACTTAACATTATGCTAACACCTCAGACTTTTAAGGAGTGACATTAAATACTAAATATGGCAGATACAAATGAGACCCCATTTCTTCCCCATTTTCCTCTGCTGAGTGAGAGTTAATCCAGCAGTTTCACTGTTTGCTACTATGAAAAATGAATAACATTAACTTCACATACAAATATCCTAAAGCACATTTGTGAGTGTCTCTAGGTTATACACACAGAAGTGGAATTTCTAAGCCCAGAAGTTTTGAACATTTTCAATTTTACTAGGTGGTATAAATACTGTCCTCCAAAGACTTGTACCCATGTCCATATACCCAGGACTACATGAGATTTTTCTGTTTACCTACTCACTATAAACTTTCCATTCTCAGAGTTCAAACCTCAAGTCAGTGAGATGTTGGATAAAGACCATTTCATCATTGTCTTAACTGACTTGAGTGCTTATCAGTTCAGTCTCTCAGTTGTGTCTGACTCTTTGCGTCCCCGTGGACTGCAGCATGTCAGGCCTCCCTACCCATCACCAACACCCCAAACTCATGTCCATTGAGTCAGTGATGCCATCCAACCATCTCCTCCTCTGTCATCCCCTTCTCCTCCTGCCTTCAATCTTTCCCAGCATCAGGGTCTTTCACATCAGGTGGTCAAAATATTGGAGCTTCAGCATCAGTCCTTCCAATGAATAGTCAGGACTGATTTCCCTTAGGATTGACTGATTTGATCACCTTGCATTCCAAGGGACTCTCAAGAGTCTTCTCCAACACTACAGTGCTTATAGTTTGAGTTTATTTTCAGTTTGCAGCAAATCAAAGATGGCCACAAACTTTTTGAAGCTCAACCCACTAAGAATTGAGCTAATTCCTTGAAAAGAGGTGGGTTCAGGATTGCTGCATCCAACACTGCTGCTGCTGCTGCTAAGTCACTTCAGTCGTGCCCGACTCTGTGTGACCCCACAGACGGCAGCCCACCAGGATCCCCCGTCCCTGGGATTCTCCAGGCAAGAACACTGGAGTGGGTTGCCATTTCCTTCTCCAATGTGTGAAAGTGAAAAGTGAAATCGCTCAGTCGTGTCCGACCCTTAGCGACTCCACAGACTGCAGCCTACCAGGCTCCTCCATCCATTGGATTTTCTAGGCAATAGTACTGGAGTGGCTTGCCATTGCCTTCTCCGATACCATTGTTGCATCCAACACAGTAGGTCAGAAATGACACTGCCAATATTGGGGCTCAAGCTGACATTTTAACTTTCATATCTTTTGGAATACTCACTCTGGGGTAAGTTGATCATCATTCAAGAAATCCAGAATGATGTTAGAAGGCCTAAAATGCCTCCTGGCATTTGGGAGAGATGCATTATCTGACCTCAGCTTTTCTAGCCATCCAGCCTGAGTGCTAGACAGCACAAATGATGACTCCAGTGCCAGCCATATTCCGACTGAATATGCTTTATAGATTCTAAGGGAAAATCTTCCAAATGAGCCTATTCGATCTTGATTTGTCACATAGAAACAAGTGACGAGACTAGTTGTTTTATGGTAATTCAAACAATCTCTACATTGAAGCATCTATTCATATTATTCACTCATATTGAAAATAAATTTTCTCACTGCTGATTAGGATTTTGTAAGCAAACATTCTAGGTCAAAGGTTTATATACATATCTTAACCGGCTTTCTGCTTGTCTGACTTTATGCCATTCTTTCTGTTTTGTAAATTCAAATTTTAATGAACAAAATTCCTTCCTTTTACTTTGAAGTTCATTTTAAAATGTTTCCTTAGAAATAGTAGTTCGTAATCCAACATTAATAAAATGTTCATTACTTTTCTAAGAATTGTGCAGTCTGCTTGTATCAAAAATTTCTAATTTATCTGGAATTGATTATTATATAGAGATATAGATTTTATTTTCCGCTGGTCTATATTGTTAGTTCTGCCACACATCAAGTTTGTATACTGGCACTGATATGCTTCTGAGCATTTTACCTTTCTTTGTCTCTTTGTCTATCAGTCTATCAACAGCATACTCTTAATATAGCTTTGTGGTAAAGTATGTTATCTGTAAGAGTAAGCCTGGGTCATGGAAAAAGCAAGAGAGTTCCAGAAAAACATCTATTTCTGCTTCATTGACTATGCCTAAGCCTTTGACTGTGTGGATCACAGTAAACTGTGGAAAATTCTGAAAGAGATGGGAATACCAGACCACCTGACCTGCCTCTTGAGAAACCTGTATGCAGGTCAGGAAGCAACAGTTAGAACTGGACATGGAACAACAAACTGGTTCCAAATAGGAAAAGGAGTATGTCAAGGCTATATATTGTCACCCTGCTTATTTAACTCATATGCAGAGTACATCATAAGGAATGCTGGGCTGGAAGAAGCACAAGCTGGAATCAAGATTGCCAGGAGAAATATCAGTAACCTCAGATATGCAGATGACACCACATGTCAGAAAGTGAAGAGGAACTAAAAAGCCTCTTGAAAGAGGAGAGTGAAAAGGTTGGCTTGAAGCTCAACATTTAGAAAACGAAGATCATGGCATCTGGTCCCATCACTTCATGGGAAGTAGATGGGGAAAAAGTGGAAACAGTGTCAGACATTTTTGGGGGGAGCTCCAAAATCCCTGCAGATGCTGATTGCAGCCATGAAATTAAAAGACACTTACTCCTTGGAAGGAAAGTTATGACCAACCTAGATAGCATATTAAAAAGCAGAAACATTACTTTTCCAACCAAGGTCTGTCTAGTCAAGGCTATGGTTTTCCCAGTGGTCATGTATGGATGTGAGATTTGGACTGTAAAGAAAGCTGAGTGCCGAAGAATTGATGCTTTTGAACTGTTGTGTTGGAGAAGACTCTTGAGAGTCCCTTTTACTGCAAGGAGAGCCAATGAATCCACTTTAAAGGAGATCAGTCCTGGGTGTTCATTGGAAGGAGTGACGTTGAAGCTGAAAATCCAATACTTTGGCCACCTCATGCGACGAGTTGACTCACTGGAAAAGACTCTGATGCTGGGAGGGATTGGGGCAGGAGGAGAAGGGGACGACAGAGAATGAGATGGCTGGATGGCATCACCGACTCGATGGACATGAGTTTGAGTGAACTCCAGGAGTTGGTGATGGACAGGGAGGCCTGGCGTGCTATGATTCATGGGGTCGCAAAGAGTCAGACACGACTGAGCAACTGAACTGAACTGAACTGAACTGAAGTCTCATCCGGTTCTTAAAACATTTCCCATATGTTCTTCAAAAATTAGCCCATATTTGCTGACATAAATTTTATAAATTGATTATTTAGTTTTATTAAAACCTTCTGGATTTTGAATGAAAATGCACTGTATTTACAAATTAACATATTGTTATTATTACAGAGTTCTGATAGCAGCTTATCTATGCTTTTTTGTTGATCATTATCTTTTCTTCAATTTAGGCTTTTACATATTTTATTAGGTTCATTCTCAGGTGCCATATTGTTTGATTACTACTGTCAACTGAGTTATTTTATTATGCTCTATGTCCTAGTTTGATATTAACAGTATTGAAAAGTAGTAACTTATTTATTTACTTTTTTTTTTTTTCATTGAGCTTCTGGTATTGCTTATCATAACTGATAGGTTCTGCCTACCAATGCAATACTGCAAACAGTCATGCTGGTGAACCCCCAATGTTGTTCCTAATATAAGGGATAGATTCTAGACAATTTCCAATAAGTACAATTTTTAACAGATTCTTTAAATCAAATTGTGGAAGGCTGTTTATGTGCCAAGTCTGAATAATGAAAGAAAGCCAAATTTTGCCTATGACTATTCTACATTTATTAATATGCTCTCAGGCTTTTCTCTGTAGCCCATTAAAATAGTGCATTGCATTAATTTTCTACACTGAATCATCCCTCCATTTTAAGATAAGTATCCTTAGTTATGATTTATCATAATTCATCTAATCTAATATGCAACTGATTGTGAGATGAATTATTATTTAATGAATATCTAAGGAGTAACAAAGTTAGAACCCCATAATTCCATATCACTCAGAATTATTATTTCATACTTCTTGAAGGATCTGTTTATAGAAATACAGCTTGAAATACAGTTTTTGTTACTTGACACATAATATAATTTATATTATATATAAAGAAATAAATTCCTTAATTAGTATTTTTATATTTTTTACATTCTAAGTTTGAACATATTGCCATAAGAAACTATAACACAAATTTATCTATGGGGATTTTTCTTTCTTAGGCTCCATAAAGCAGTTAACTGTTGCTTTGAAAGGAATATGAAATTGTGGTCATTCTTGCAATAACAAATGTTTGCTTCACATTTATTCTTCATTAGTTTTTTCCTAGTCTTCTAATACAAAAAATAATTGCATTTCTAATGCTAATTCTTTATTTGTTGTTGCAGCTATTTCAAATGGAAAATAATTTTAATAGGCAAAGCACCTAAAGTGACAGTAATAAGAAGAGCTGTGAACAAGGTCGTGTATGTGCAGTTCATGGAAACTATTGATAAATTTACCAACACTTAACATAGCCCTCCCTCTAATATTTTCAAGGACTGAACAGCAATATAAAAAGAGGGCCGTTTAACATGTCTCTATATTTATTTTTCTATATTTAAAGATTAATCTAATAAGCTTTTAAATATAATGCTTCCTACATACAATTTTACATATATGCTTTCAAAAAGAAAAAAAGGACACATAAAGCTGTTTCTATACAATTAAAATTTGGCAAAATACCAAAGAATTTTGAATTCATTCTTAGACCTGACTTAGCATATATTACTTATTGGGTCAACAATATTTAGATGTCTGACAAGAAAAGAAATATATAATTAATAGTATATTCCATAAAGCTCATTTTTATAATCTTAGTGTCAAGAAAATCTATAATATTGTTACAACCAACTATGAAACATAATTTTGTTTTATTAATAGTAATGATCTAACAAATTAAAAAAACTGAATCATAAAATTTTAATGCATGCTCTTCAAAAGTATAAATTAAATATAAACATAATTTTAATATTTAACTCCTTATATGTAAAATATAAATCATAATATAAAATTTTAATCAAAATTCTTTTAATAAATATGAACTGCAAAATATATTAAATACTAATGATGTATTCTCAAATCTTGTTCAATACGCATCTGTGCTGTGTGTATGCTCAGTTACTTCAGTCGTGTCCTACTCTTTGTGACCCTATGCACCATAACCCATCGGGCTCCTCTGTCAGTGGGATTCTCCACGCAACAATATTGGAGAGTATTGCCAAGCCCTTGTCTAGGGTATGTTCCTGACTCAGGGATCAAACTTGTGTCTCTTACATCTCCTATACTGGCAGGAAGGTTCTTTACCACTAGCACCTCCTCAGAAGCCCTTATACATCTAGTAGTCAATGTGAAACACTGATGTTATTTACTACATCTAGACTTATAAATACGACAGAGAAGCCTGGTATTCTGCAATCCCTGGAGTCGCAAAGAGTTGGACAAGACTGAGAGACTGAACTGAGCTGAGACCTATAAAAGATACTTAACATTAACACAGCTTCTTTAATATTGCAAATATTCCTTAGCTACCATGTGCAATTCTTTTATATACTAAAAAACACAGATGGGAACTATGAAGAAATAATGAAATGTGTGCACACCACAAATAGGAGGTGATACTTGCTGTATAAGAATGAGTTGCATCCATGCTATTCTAAAGGAAGGATGTGATAAGTTAATTCATCTGTCTTTTCTTGTACTCCATTTGTTTTCTATTGCTGCCCTAATAATTTGCATAAGCTTAATGACCTCAATAAAATTATCTTATAGTTTCCATAAGTCAGTATTCCTACATGGGTCTAATTAGACTAATATCAAGGATGTTGTAAGGGCTTTATTCCTATCTAGTGATGATGCCTTGGGAGAGTCTATTTTCTTGCCTTTTCCAGATCCTACAGAACATCCACATTCCTTGTCTTAACCAAATTTTCAGAAACATAGACCTGATTGAAATAAAAGGGTGTTTTGTGGAGGACCAAGTTGTTAGCCTGGGAGACACAGATGCAAGAAGCACTTAAACTGTGTTCCTCAA
The DNA here is from genome assembly GCF_049115385.1 of Moschus berezovskii. Lineage (NCBI taxonomy): Eukaryota > Metazoa > Chordata > Mammalia > Artiodactyla > Moschidae > Moschus > Moschus berezovskii. The sequence continues at coordinate 127,291,107 of NC_142460.1, read as the reverse complement.
GACTACAAAATAGGGCTTCCCTCATAGCTCAGCTGGTAAAGAATCCACCTGCAATGCAGGAGGCCCCAGTTCGATTCCTGGGTTGGGAAGATCCCCTGGAGAAGGAATAGATTACCCACTCCAGTATTCTTGGGCTTCCCTGGTGGCTCAACTGGTAAAGAATCTGAGATCTGGATTTGATCCCTGGGTTGGGAAGATCCCCTGGAGGAAGAAGGGCATGGCAACCAACTCCAGTATTCTTGCCTGGAGAATCCCCAAGGACAGAGAAGCCTGGTGGGCTACAGTCCATGGGCTCGCAAAGAGTCACATATGACTGAGCAACTAAGCACACAGTCTAGACTACAAAATGGGGTAGGCTTACGAAGGTAAAAAACAAAAGATTCAGTAAGCTACATGAGTTGTTTATCAAGAACTGTAATTGAAGCTGCCAAGTATGGGTGATTTCAAGTAAGGACTGGTTGGGGTCTGAAATGGCACACTTACAAGGGGGGAACAACCTTAAAACACAAGGTTGCAGCTTGCAGATGTAGGTTTTAAAAAGGCTGGTGTCCTTGAGTCATGTATAGTTCACAGAAAGTTCACATTCTCTGTAGTGCAGGGACAAATCTGAGACTAGGTCCTCAACAGTTGCTCAATGCTGGTTTTGTACACCTAAACTAAAATGCTCCATCATAATTTCAATCTGTCATCACATGGTTCCTGTCCCCCACTTCTATCTTCAAAGCCAACAAAGAGTTGCATTTCTCTGACAATTTCCCATAGGTATTAATCCCCTTTCATCATAGCTAGAAAAGATACTCTGCTTTAAGGTTAGTCTGGGCCCATGTGGATAATCCAGGGTCCTTTTAATTATTTTTGCAAAATTCCTTTTCCATGTAAAGTAACATATTCACAAAATCTGGGTATTAGGCCCTGGAAATAGTGGATGGCCATTATTCAGCTTACAATTAAATATTTTCACCACACAAATCTTTCCCAAACCCTAAGCAGCATTTGTTTTCAACATATTATATATAACAGCAGAGACCAGGAATAGTTATACCACTCAGATATGAGGAACTTTTGCTTCAAGAGAAAAAGATGTAAAAAAGTGCCTATGTGGGAATTAAATGTTAATCCAAGAACAAATATTGTATTTAATTCTTTGTGATATGCTAATGGTGAACACCAGAATACAAGTGAGAGAAGTCTGTAAATTTTCTTTATTTATATTTTTACATCGGTGATATATAGGATTCACCACGAAATGGAGCTCAGAGTCCCTAAGGACCTTCTTATTTGGGTCTGTTGTCCTTGCTGTTTAGTTGTTATGTTGTATTCAACTCTTTTGCAACTCCAAGGACTGTAGCCCGCCAGATTTCTCTGTCCATGTGACTCATAGGCAAGAATACTGGAGTGGGCAGCCGTTTCCTTCTCCAGGGGATCTTCCCAACCCAGGGATTGAACCATGTCTCCTGCATTGATAGGTATATTCTTTACCATTGAGCTACCAGGGAAGCCACGTGATGTGAAAGTTGCTCAGTCGTGTCTGACTCTTTGCGACCCCATGGATTATACAGTCCATGGAATTCTCCAGGCCAGAATACTGGAGTGGGTAGCCTTTCCCTTCTCCAGGGGATATTCCCAACCCAGGAATTGAACCGGGGTCTCCTGCATTGCAGGCGGATTCTTTACCAACTGAGCTATCAGGGAAGCCCCACCAGGGAAGCCATATTTGGGTCTAATTGCAGTATTAAATGTAAGTTCAAGGTTACTGGGCTTTCCAGTATTTTTGGCTGGGAAATTACATGGACAGAGGAACCAGGTAGGCTATAGTCCATAGGATCACGAAAGAGTCAAACATGACTTAGTGACTAAACAGTAACAACAACAGGGTTACTACAACCAGAATGCTTTCCATAACATTTCCATTCATTGGTGAGAAACCAATGAACCAACAGTATTATTCCCATTTTCCTTTTCACACTTGATTCTAGAGGTTTGCTGCTATCCCCACATCTCTTCTGTCTAAGCACATGTTAAGATTATACTTCCCTGACTCCATGATGCTATTGTGAGTTCAAGAAATAGTGAATTTTTTGAGATTTTACTCTATTTTCAAATTGAGAGGTTAACTGTCAGAGTTTTATATTTATACCCTGACAGAAAATCTGAGGCCTCTGGGTCAGAGACAAAGAATTTATTACTCAAGAAAAAAGAATGAACAGCCAAAGTAACACCATAACATTTGTCCCCGATCCACACACACATGGTGAGAGCTGGATGGTATCTGCACACCCATCAAAATGTTATAAAGGAAAGGAATTCTAAATTTATGAGACTGATCCTATATCAGGATGCTGGTAATAGATACATTTTTATATCAGGAAAGGAAAAAAAAAAGATATGTTCACTCTGCAGAGTAGACTAACATTTCCCTATAGAAAAATTATGTCGTTCTCCTGGAGCATCCTCTAGGGAGGAAGAAATCCGTAAATGGAATATGTTCTTACACTAGTAATCCTCAGTTCAGTTCACCTCAGTCGCTCAGTTATGTCCGACTCTTTGCAACCCCATGGACTGCAGCAAGCCAGGCCTCCCTGTCCATCAAACATTCCTGGAGTTTACCCAAACTCATGTGCATTGAGTTGGAGATGCCATCCAAACATCTCATCCTCTGTCATCCCCTTCACCTGCCTTCAATCTTTCCCAGCATCAGGGTCTTTTCAAATGAGTGAGTTCTTCGTATTGGTGGGAAAAAGTACTGAAGTTTCAGCTTCAACATCAGTGCATCCAATGAATATTCAGGAATGATTTCCTTTAGGATGGACTGGTTGTATCACCTTGTAGTCCAAGGAACTCTCAAGAGTCTTTTCTAACACCACAGTTCAAAAGCATCACTTCTTCGGTGCTCAGTTTTCTTTATAGTCCAACTCTCACACCCATTCATGATACTGGAAAAACCATATCCTTTATTAGATGGACCTTATTGGAAAAGTAATGTCTCCACTTTTTAATATGCTGTCTAGGTTCGTCATAACTTTCCTTCCAAGGAGTAAGCGTCTTTTAATTTCATGGCTGCAGTCACCATCTGCAGTGATTTTTGGAGCCCCCCAAAATAAAGTTTGTTACGGTTTCCATTGTTTCCCCGTATATTTGCCATGAAGTGATGGGACCAGATTCCACGATCTTAGTTTTCTAAATGTTGAGTTTTAAACCAACTTTTTCACTCTTCTCTTTCACTTTCATCAAGAGGCTCTTTAGTTCTTCGCTTCTGCTAGAAGAGTGGTGTCATCTGCATATCTGAGGTTACTGATATTTCTGCTGGCAATCTTGATTCCAGCTTGTGCTTCCTCCAGCCCAGCATTTCTCATGATGTACTCTGCATATAAGTTAAATAAGCAGGGTGACAATATATAGCCTTGCCATACTCCTTTTCCTATTGGGGACCAGTCTGTTGTTCCATGTCCAGTTCTAACTGTTGCTTCCTGACCTGCATACAGATTTCTCAAGAGACAGGTCAGGTGGTCTAGTATTATCATCTCTTTCAGAATTTTTTACAGTTTATTGTGATCCACACAGTCAAAGGCTTTGGCATAGTCAATAAAGCAGAAATGGATGTTTATCTGGAACTTGCTGGCTTTTTCAGTGATCCAGTGGATGTTGGCAATTGGATCTCTGGTTTCTCTGCCATTTCTAAAACCAACTTGAACATCTGGAAGTTCGTGGTTCACATATCGTTGAAGCCTGGCTTGGAGAATTTTGAGCATTACTTTGCTAGCCTGTGAAATGAGAGCAATTATGCAGTAGTTTGAACATTCTTTGGCATTGCCTTTCGTTGGGGTTGGAATAAAAACTTACCTTTTCCAGTCCTTTGGCTACTGCTGAGTTTTCCAAATTTGTTGGCAAGCTGAGTGCAGCACTTTCACAGAATCATCTTTTAGGATTTGGAATAGCTCAATTGAAATTCCATCACCTCCACTAGCTTCGTTCATAGTGATGTTTCCTAAGTCCTACTTGACTTCGCATTCTAGGATGTCTGACTGTAGGTGAGTGTTCACACCATCGTGATTATCTGGGTCATGAAGATCTTCTTTGTATAGTTGTTCTGTGTATTCTTGCCACCTCTTTTTAATATATTCTGCTTCTCTTAGGTCCAAAAATTTCTGCCCTTTATTACACCCATCTTTGCATGAAATGTTCCCTTGGTATCTAATTTTTTTGAAGAAATCTTTAGTCTTTTCCATTCTATTGTTTTCTTCTATTTCTTTACACTGATCACTGAGGAAGGCTTTCTTATCTCCTTGCTATTCTTTGGAACTCTCCATTCTAATAGGTATATCTTTCCTTTTCTCCTTTGCTTTTTGCTTCTCTTCTTTTCACAGCTTTTTGTAATGCCTCCTCAGATAGCAATTTTCCTTTTTTGCATTTCTCTTTCTTGGGGATGTCCTTGGTACCTGTCTCCTGTACAATGTCATGAACCTCCATCCATAGTTCATCAGGCGCTCTGTCTATCAGATCTAGTCCCTTAAATCTATTTCTCACTTCCACTATATAATTGTATGGGATTTTATTTTGGTTATACCTGAATGGTCTAGTGGTTTTCCTTATTTTCTTCAATTTAAGTCTGAATTTGCCAATAAGGAGTTCATGATCTGAGCCACAGTCAGCTCTGGGTCTTGTTTTTCCTGACTGTAGAGCTTCTCCATCTTTGGCTGCAAAGTATATAACCAATATGATTTTGGTGTTGACCGTTTGGTGATGTCCATGTGTTGAGTATTCTCTTGTGTTGTTGGGAGAGATTGTTTGCTATGACCAGTGTGTTCTCTTGGCAAAACTCTATTATCCTTTGCCCTGCTTCATTCTGTACTCCAAGGCCAAATTTGCCTGTTACTCCAGGTGTTTCTTGACTTCCTACTTTTGCATTTCAGTCCTCTATAATGAAGAGGACATCTTTTTTGGATGTTAGTTCTAGAAGGTCTTGTAGGCCTTCATAGAAGCATTCAACTTCAGCTTCTTCAGCATTACTGGTTAGGGCATAGAATTGGATTACCATGATATTGAACGGTTTGCCTTGGAAATGAACAGATATCATTCTGTTTTATTTGAGACTGCATCCAAGTACTGCTTAAGACTCTTTTGTTGACTATGATGGCTACTCCTTTTCCTCTAAGGGATTCTTGCCCACAGTAGTAGATATAAAGTTCATCTGAGTTAAATTCACCCATTCCAGTTCATTTTAGTTTGCTGATTCCTAAAATATCAGCATTCAATCTTTTCATCTCCTGTTTGATCACTTCCAATTTGCCTTGATTCATGGACCTAACATTCTAGGTTCCTATGCAATATTGCTCTTTGCAGCATCAGACCTTGCTCCCATCACCAGTCTCATCCACAATGGGTGTTGTTTCTGCTTTGGCTCCGTCTCTTCATTCTTTCTGGTATTATTTCTCTATTGATCCTCAGGAGCATATTGGGCACATACTGACCTGAGGAGTCATCTTTCAGTGCCCTATCTTTTTGCTTTTTCTTACTGTTCATTGGGTTTTCAAATCAAGAATACTGAAGTGGTTTGCCATTTCCTTCTCCAGTGGACCACATTTTGTCAAAGTCTCCACCAAGACCCGTCTGTCTTGGGTTGACTATAAATGTCTTAGTTAATATCACTCAGAAATGTAAGATATGTATGGGTATTTGTCTCTCAAGAATTAGGCATGGGCAGATAACCTTCAGTGGTTAATAAATTACGAATGGAAATGATATTTATTCCAGATGGGATCTTCCAATAAGTGATTCAATATGATGCTTCCTCCTTCCTCAGTGAGCAGCAAAAATATAAATGACAGATTCTACCTACAGTAGCTCCTTCATAGGTCACAGCCTTGTCACGGTGATGATGGTTGCACAACTCAATGAAGCTATGAGCCAGGCCATGCAGGGCCACCCATGATGGGTGGGTCACAGTGAAGAGTTCTGACAAAAAGTGGTCCATTGGAGGAGGAAATTGCAACTCCCCAAAGTATGAACAGTATGAATAGGCAAAAAGGCACTCGGGTCAGAAGGCATGCTATATGCTACTAGGGCAAAGTGGAGGACAGTTATTAACAGTTCCCAGAAGAATGAAGTGGTTGGACCAAAGCAGAAATGATGCTCAGCTGTGGTTGTATCTGATGGTGATAATAAAGTCTGATACAGTAAAGAATGGTACTGCATAAGAACCATAATGTTAGGCCCATAAATAAACATAAATTGGATGCAGTCAAGTAGGAAATGGCAAGAGTGACCATCAAAATCTTGGGAATCACTGAACTAAAATGGATGGGAATAAGCGAATTTAATTCAGATGACCATTGTATCTACTACTCTGGGCAAGAATCCCTTAGATTAAATGAAGTAGTCATCATAGGCAACAAAAGAGTCTGAAATTCAGTACTTGGGTGCAGTCTCAAAAACAACAGCATGATCTCCATTTGTTTCCAAGGCAAACCATTCAACATCGCAGCAATTTAAGTCTATGTGCAAACCACTGATATAATAAAAGGTGAAGCTGATCAGTTTTGTGAAGACCTACAACACATTTTGGAACACTAAAAAAGATGTCCACTACTTTATAGGAGACTGGAATGCAAAAGTTGGAAGCCAAGAGATACCAGGAGTAACAAAGTGTGTCCTTGGAGTACAAAATGAAGTAGGGCGAAGTACGATAGTTTTGTCAAGAGAACATGCTGGTCATAGCAAACATGCTTTTCCAACAATCCAAGAGATAACTTTACACAAACATCACTAGATGGTCAATACTGAACTCAGAATCACTATGTTCTTTGCAGTCAAAGATGACAAGCTCAATACAGCCAGTAAAAACAAGACCTGGAGCTAACTGTGGCTCAGATTGTGAGCTCCTTATTGAAAAGTTCAAGCTTAAATTGAAGAAAGTAGTGATAACCACTAGGCCATTCAGGTATGACCTAAATCAAATCCCTTATGATTATACAGTGGAGGTGAAAATAGATCAAGGGATTAGGTCTCATAGAGAGAGTGCCTAAAGAACTATGGATGAAGGTTCATAACATTGTAAAAGAGGCAATGGCCAAAATATCCCTAAGAAAAAGAAATGCAAGAAGGCAAAGTGGTTCTCTGAGGAGGCTTTATAAGTATCCAAGGAAAGAAGAGACGTGAAAGGCAAGAGAGAAAGAGAAACATTTACGCAACTGAATGCAGAGTTCTAGTGAACAGCAAGAAGATATGAAAATACATTCTTGAAAGAACAATGCAAAGAAATAGAGGAAAACAATAGACTGGGAAATACTAGAGATCACCTCAAGAAAACTGGAGATATCAAGGGAACATCTCATTCAAGAATGAGCACAATATACGGCAGAAATGGTAAATACCTAACAAAAGCAGAAAAGATTAAGAAAAGGTGACAAGAATACACAGAAGAACTGTACAAAAAGGTCTTAATGACCTGGAGAACCATGATGGTGTTTTCACTCACCTAGAGCCAGACATCCTGGAGTGTGAAGGCAAGAGGGCATTAGGAAACATTACTAAAACAAATCTAATGGAGATGACAGAATTCCAGCTGAATTATTTCAAATTCTAAAAGATGATTCTATTACAGTGCTAGCTGCACTCCATAGGCTAGCAAATTTAGATAACTCAGCAGTGGTCACAGGACCGGAAAAGGTCAGTTTTCATTCCAATCCCAAAGAAAGGCACTGCCAAAGATTGTTCAAACTTCCTACTATACAACTGCGCTCATTTTACATTAGTAAAGTAATGCTCGAATCCTTCAAGCTAGGCCTCAACAATATGTGAACCAAGAATTTCCAGATGTACAAGTTGAGTTTAGAAAAGGTAAGGAACCAGATATCAAATTGCCAACATTCATTAGATCATGGAGAAAGCAAGGGAGTTCCAGAAAAATGACTACTTCTGCTTCACTGCTTACACTAAAACCTTTGAATGTGTGGATCACAACAAACTGAAAATTGTTAAAGAGATGGGAGTACCAGACCGCCTTACATGTCTCCTGAGAAACCTGTATACAGGTCAAGAAGCAACAATTACAACTAAACATGAAACAACTGACGGGTTCAAAATTGGGAAATGAATACATCAAGGCTGTATATTGTCACCCTGCTTACTTAATTTATATGCAGAGGACATCACATGAAATGCCAGGCTGGATGAATCACAAGCTGGAATCAAGATTGCCAGGAGAAATATCAACAACCTCAGATAAGCAGATGACACCAATCCCAGGCACAGAGTAAGGAAGAGCTAAAGAGCCCCAAAATATAGGTGAAAGAAGAGGGTGAAAAAGCTGTCTTAAAATTCAACATTTAAATACTCAGATCACAGCAGCCAGTCCCATCACTTCTTAGCAAATAAATGGGAAAAAAGTGGAAGCAGTGACGGACTTTATTTTCTTGTGCTCCAAAATCACTGCTGATGGCTACTGCTGCCAAGAAATTAAAAGATGCTTGCTCCTTGGAAAGAAAGCCATGAAAAACCTAGACAGTGTATAATAAAACAGACATCACTTTGCCACCAAAGTTCGTATAGTTAAGGCCATGATGGATCAAGTGGTTATAGATGGATGTGAGAACTGGATCATAAGGAAGGCTGAGCGCTGAAGAATTGATGTTTTTGAGTTGTGGTGTGCTGGAGAAGACTCTTGAGAGTCCCCTGGACCACAAGGAAATCAACCCAGTCAATGCTAAAGGAAACCAACCCTGAATATTCACTGGAAGGACTGATATGTTGAAGCTCTAGTACTTTGGCCACCTGATTCAAAGAGTCAACACACTGGAAAAGACCTTGATGCTGGGAAAGATTGAAGACAAAAGAAGAAGAATGTTGCAGAGGAGGAAATGATTAGATAGAATCACCAATTCAATGCACATGGATATGAGCAAACTCCAGGTGACTGTGTACAACAGAGGAGTCTAGTATGCTTTAATCCTTGGGGTCACAAAGAGTTACACACAATTTAGTGACTGAACAGCAGTAACATCCTATAGTAGGCAGCTTTCCAGCAATACTATGATGTGAAACAAAGCCTATAGTAACCCTATATATGCATGTAGGCAAGAAATACAACATTTTTCTTTTACCTACTGAGATTAAGGGAATGGGCTTTTGTTACTGCACCATCACTTAACCTATAAAAGATGCTTGCTTCTCGGAAGGAAAGCTATGATCAACCTAGACAGCACATTAAAAATCAGAGACATTACTTTGCCAACAAAGGTCAATCTAGTCAAAGCTATGATTTTTCAAGTAGTCATGTATGGATGTGAGAGTCGGACTATAAAGAAAGCTGAGTGTGGAAGAATTGATGCTTTTGAACTGTGGTGTTGGAGAAGACTCTTGAGAGTCCCTTGGACTGCAAGGAGATCCAATCAGTCCATCATAAAGGAGATCAGTCCTGGATGTTCATTGGAAGGACTGATGTTGAAGCTGAAACTGCAATACTTTGGCCACCTCATGTGACGAGTTGACTCACTGGAAAAGACTCTGATGCTGGGAAAGGTTGGGGGCAGGAGGAGAAGGGGACGACAGAGAATGAGATGGCTGGATGGCATCACCGATTCTGTGGACATGAGTTTGAGTGAACTCTGGGAGTTGGTGATGGACAGGGAGGCCTGGCGTGCTGTGATTCATGGTGTCACGGAGAGTCGGACATGACTGAGCAACTGAATTGAACTGAAGTGAATATACAATGGAATAAATATTAATATAACTAACACTGTTCTATGCCATATGTGAAAGTTGAGAGTAAATCCTATGAGTTCTCATTGCAAGGGAAAAATTTTTCTATCCTTTTAATTTTGTATCTATATGAGATAACAGATGTTCAATAAATTTACTGGGGCAGTCATGTCATAATATAAGTTATCTTGCTGTATACTTTTAAATTTATACAGTGCTGTATGTCACTTATATTTCAATAAATGGGAAATTGTTTAAATTTGTTATGTGTTTTAATTATTTTATTCCTTCTAGAAATATTTAATTTTGAATCATTTTCCTTGAAGAGACTCCATAGTTTATAAAATTAAGTTTCTACAAAATTTTTCCTCTGTTAATATTATAATGGTTATTGTTAAGCTTTAAATATATAAAGTTTGTGGTCACATATCCCCAGTTGTCTGTATTGAAGGAAAACTGACTCATGGTCATTAATATTAAAAACAGAAAATATAAATAAAGATGAACACTGCTAACATTTCATGGTAGAATCAAGCTGCCATCCTCTAAATAATCTGGACGTGCATTTTATTGGTTATCTTTCTTATGAGTATAGATCCACTGGTTGGAGGTTTCTTATAGGTTTTCTTTTAAAAATCCCATCCATAATGCATCATATAATAGTTCATGTTCTGTTTTCTTAAAAATACAGTAAGAACTTAAAATCAACTGAAAAGCAATCTGAGGGCTGACTTCTAGGTTTCATACTATTTTTCCCTAAGAAAGTACTTTCTTTATACAAGCCAGTTTGTTAAATAAAATATTAACTTATGTATCACAATATCAATGGAAACAATAAGCAGTCTGTACGAATAGAAAAGTTTTATCTGAGCAAAAATGAGCACTACTGCTGCTGCTGCTGCTAAGTCACTTCAGTCGTGTCCGACTCTGTGTGACCCCATAGATGGAAGCCCAACAGGCTCCCCTGTCCCTGGGATTCTCCAGGCAAGAACACTGGAGTGGGTTGCCATTTCCTTCTCCAACGTGTGAAAGTGAAAAGTGAAAGTGAAGTTGCTCAGTCGTGTCCGACCCTTAGCGACCCCATGGACTGCAGCCTACCAGGCTCCTCCATCCATGGGATTTTCTAGGCAAGAGTACTGGAGTGGGTTGCCATTGCCTACAGCCTAGTATAAACAGGTTCAAGAAGCACTAAAATAGTGTTCCATCAGACTACAAAATGAGAGAGGCTTATATACACAAACACTGAAGAATTGCATAAGTTGTAAACTATTACAGCTGGAGCTGGCAAGAAGTAAAGATGCTGGCTAAAGGAGGATTTGTTGGGGTATGAAATGGCTGCATAGTTACAAGGGAACTTGAGACCACAAATCTGCACGTTGTAGCTGCTAGCAGACATTGTTTTGAGAGAGCTGGTGGTGTCCTTGAGTTTAATACAGTTCAGAAAATTCAAGTTCTCAGCGATACAGAATCATGTCTGAAAGTACATCCACAATGGCCACCCAGCTCCATTTTGGGTGCCTGAACCAGTTACTCCAACCTAATTTTTAAATGCGTTATTTTCTTTAATGGTTAAGGCAGATGTAAAACACATGTTTAATAGGTCATGAAATTTTCAAACGAAGCAACTAACAAATCAGGCTGAGTACTAAAGAACTGATGCTTTCAAACTGTTGGGCTGAAGGAGAGAGAGTCCCTTGGACAGCAAGGAGATCAAACCAGTTAATCCAAAAGGAAATCAACCCTGAACAGTCACTGGAAGGACTAATGCTCAAGCAGAAGCTTCAGTATTTTGGTCACCTGATATGAACAACAGACTGATTGGAAAAATCCCTCATGCAGGGAAAGATTAAGGGCAGTAGGAGAATGGGGTGACAGAGAACATGATGGTTGGATGGCTCACCACCTCTAATGGACATGAGTCTGAACAAACTGTGGGACGTAGTGAAGGACAGGGAATCCATGGGGTTGCAAAGAGTCAGTTACCATTTAGTGACTAAACAACAAAGGATTAATCCCTGAAATATGCAAACAGCTCATACAGACCAATATTGAAAAACAAACAACCCAACCAAAAAATGGGCAGAAGATCTAAATATGCATTTCTCCAAAGAAGATATACAGATGACTAAAAAGTACATGAGAAGATATGCTCAATATCATTAATTATTAGAGAAATGCAATTAAAAACTACAATGAGGTATCCCTGCACACCAGGCAGAATGGCTATCATCAACAAATCTACAGAAAACAATGTTGAAATGTGGAGAAAAGAGAACCCTCCTACACTGTTAGTGGGAATGTAAAGGTGCAGCCACTATGGAGAACAGTAAGGAGATTCCTTAAAAAACTAAAAATAGACCTACCATATGATCCAGCAATCCCACTCCTGGGCATATATCCAGAGAAAACTATAATTTGAAAAGATTCATGCACTCTAATGTTCAGTGCAGCACTATTTACAATAGCCAGGACATGGAAGCAACCTAAATGTCCATCAAAAGAGGACATCGTCAGTTATACATATGCATGTTTTCACTCTTTTTTAGATTATTTTCCCATATAGACATTGCAGAGTACTGACTAGAGTACTTGTGTTACACAGTTGGTCCTTATTAATTATCTATTTTATATATAAAAATATATACACTACTATATTTTATATATAGTAGTGTATATATCGGAGAAGTCAATGGCAAGCCACTCCAGTACTATTGCCTAGAAAATCCCATGGATGGAGGAGCCTGGTAGGCTGCAGTCCGTGGGGTCGCTAAGGGTCGGACACGACTGAGCGACTTCACTTTCACTTTTCACTTTCCACTTCCACACATTGGAGAAGGAAATGGCAACCCACTCCAGTGTTCTTGCCTGGAGAATCCCAGGGACGGGGGAGCCTGGTGGGCTTCCGTCTATGGGGTCACACAGAGTCGGACACGACTGAAGTGACTTAGCAGCAGCAGCAGCAGCAGCAGTGTATATATGCTAATTCCTATCTCATAATTATCCTTAGTCCCCTTACCCCCTGGTAAGAATAAGATGTAAGTACCTATTTAGCCATGATTTTGATCTCACTATAGCTCATCTGGGTTTCCCAGTTGGTGCTAGTGATAAAGAACCCACCTCTCAATGCAGAAGATGTAAAAGATGCAAGTTCGATCCCTGGGTTGGAAAGATCTACTAGAGGAGGTCATGGCAACCCACTCCAGTATTCTTGCCTGGAGAACATGGAGAGAGGAGCCTGGAGAGCTACAGTCCATAGGGTTGCAAAGAGTCAGATACAACTAAAGTGACTTAGCACACAAACACATAGCTAATTTAATATGATCTGGGCATTTTTTCCTAACTGTTTATTTGAAGTATATGCCATAAAATTTTCAAACAGTATACAGTAATATCTGTATCATTTCCTTGTATTATTTCTTTTGCAATTTTACATGTGTCTTTTCTACTAAAAGAATGACATCTGACATTTTCAATATTTTATCATGCTAATTACCCATACACTGAATTTTTAGTTATATAATTTCTAATTTCTAGAATATTTATTCACATGCTTACTTTTATATTGTTACTATTTTCCTTAATATCAAATAAAGCCTTTAAGGTTGGAAGATAATGTCAAACAAAAATATAGAGCACTGAGTTCAATTTTAGTTTCAGACAATGACAATAAATATTTAGGACATACTTATAAAAAATCTGATATTCAGATCAAACTGGGCATCCAATATGTTATCTGGCCATTCTATTCTATCATTTTTTTATTGAATTTTTAATTATTATGTTTTCAGTAGAGATCGTCTATCAATAAAATTACATGATTCTGTACTTGCTTCCCACAAAATTTTGGACATAGTTTTGAGTACGTGCTGTGATTCATGGGGTCACAGAGTCGATCACGACTGAGTGCCTGAACTGAACTGAACTGTTTTTTTACTTAAACATTTTTACTCAGTTATTATGTAGAGTTTTAAATGTGGATGTTCTGAAATATTTAGCATTCTATCTAATCTCTTTATTAGTGTTTCTACAGTTTTATCTGACATTATGCACAATTTAGTTGAATTATAGAAATGTAGTGAATATTTCAGAGAAGGCAATGGCAACCCACTCCAGTACTCTTGCCTGGAGAATCCCATGGACGGAGGAGCCTGGTAAGCTGGTAGTCCATGAGGTCGCTAAGAGTCAGACACGACTGAGCGACTTCACTTTCATATTTCACTTTCGTGCCTTGGAAAAAGAAATGGCAACCCACTCCAGTGTTCTTGCCTGGAGAATCACAGGGATGGCGGAGCCTGGTGGGCAGCCATCTATGGGGTCGCACAGAGTCAGACAAGACTCATGCAACTTAGTAGTAGCAGCAGCAGCAGTGAATATTTATTTATACTTAAAAATATGATTGACAATAGAGAGATAATATGTCAGGCACTGTTTTTAGTAAACAAGGAAGAATATCTTACATTAGCCTTATAACAACTTGTGCAAAAACTGTTATTTCCTTTTTATAGGCAAGGAATCTATGATTCACTAAGTTTAAATGCCTTTTCCAGGTGTCACATTTCACACATAAAGTTGTTAAAGTGAAACCTATGACATCCTGAACACAAATGATGATCTCACTTGTGAAAGTCACTCAGTGTGTCCAACTCTTTGTGACCCCACGGACTATACAGTCCACAGAATTCTCCAGGCCAAAATACTGGAGTGGGTAGCCTTCCCCTTCTCCAGGGGATCTTCCCAACCCAGGGATCAAATCCAGGTCTCCCACATTGCAAGCCAGTTCTTTACTAGCTGAGGCACAAGGGAAGCCCTCTATACTCGAGTGGGTAGTTTACCCCTTCTCCAGCAGATCTTCCTTACCCAGAAACTGAACCGGGGTCTCCTGAATTGTGAGCAGATTCTTTACCAACTGAGCTTTCAGGGAAGACAGATCTCACTTGGAGACTAACAGAAACCCAGGAACTGAGCACCATTTATTACCAGCAGCCCAAGATCAGAAACCTGCAGTGGTTCTTCAGAGTGCAAGAGAGGACAATCCTTCCTTTTCTAAAGGTCTTAGACAGGCTGTTGTGCTCCATGCCAAAACCGGTAACATAGAACTAAGTAGTTGTTAGATTCATCCACTGTACTACCCCACTGGTATGTAAGCTGCCAACATGTTTGGGGAACAACAGTTCTCAGTTTCTGGCATCCAACAGATTTCAATCCCAGAAAATCTCTTCTTCAAAGACAAATGTATGATGCAAAAAACTGCCTATTAGTTTTGTCTTTTTTAAAATTAATTAATTTTAATTGAAGGCTAATTAATTTACAATATTGTGGTGGTTTTTACCATATATCAACATGAATCAACCATGGGTGTACATGTGTCCCCCTATCCTGAAGCTGCCCTCACCTCTCTCTCCATCCCATCCCTCTGGGTTGTCCCAGAGCACCATATTTGAGTGCCCTGCTTTATGCATCAAGCTTGCACTGGTCATCTATTTTACACAGTTTGGTCTTTACATTAGTAGTAACATCTTTTGTATGTTGTATTACTTGTACTGGGCTTTTGACAGAATGTTTTTCTTTGAATCAAAAGTTTATCTTTTATTCATGGATGGAAAAGTCTAATAAGCCTAACACTGGCTCCTTATGTAAAAATCTCCCCATTATTTCCTCAGCATTATGAATTGCTAATAAACACCTTTTATTAAAAAATATTTAAAGTTTCACCTCATAAGATAAATATTGACCTCAATTATAAGGTTAATCTTTAATATAGTTTATGCTTATAGGATTTATAAAAAAATCTTTTGTATTAATATATGCTTGTATTTCCAACAATGATTTAATGCTAGGCTATTTTATATAAGAAGCATCAACAGCTATTTTAATTTTCCTTCAAGTATTATGATTATGGAAATAAGATATTTATGCCGCACTGAATTGCATTTGCCTTGAATTTCAATTTTCTTAATATGAAATATTTTTGTTTGTTTGTAGTATTTCTACTTATCAGATATCTTATTTTTTAAATGTCTATGTTACACTTAGGAATATTTCTTCTGAATAACTCTATACAACATCAGATATTTTATTTTTTAAATGTCTACGTTACACTTAGGTATATCTCTTCTGAATATACTCTATGCAACATGTATATTCAATAGAGTATACAATATGTATCCTCTATACAATATACAATAACTCTATACAATATGAGGCTGTTAACTTTGAAAAGGATTGTATTTATTTTCAAAGTGGATTTATTAGATGTAAAGAGTTTTTGTTTTACATATTTACAAAGCAAGTTTTCCAACTCTTTTTTAAAGGCTGCAACAGATGTAGTTAACTGGCAGAATCATGTTTTACTTCTCTCAATTTTATTGAGATATAATTTACATTTAGCTCTGTATAAGTTTAAGTTATACAGCATTATGACTTGACTGAACATACACTGTGACTCACATATATCCTTTATTTTTAATTTGTCATTTTAGCACTGCTCTTTTTATCCCTTTCTGCTATTTGATAGTAGAAAAAATATTGGCAGTACTCAGGAAAGAATTTATTTCATAAATTTATCACTTATGATTCTAAAAGTATATTTATCTGATTAGAATGCAAAGTATTCAGTGTTCAGTTCTATGTCAGTTCTATGTTCGAGCAGTTCAATTCAATGCTTTTAAAATCTTACAAATACCTTCCATTTTTCTGGGATCCAAAATCACTGCAGATGGTGATTGCAGCCATGAAATTAAAAGACGCTTACTCCTTAGAAGGAAAGTTATGACCAACCTAGACAGCATATTAAACAGCAGAGACATTACTTTGCCAACAAAGGTCCATCTAGTCAAGGCTATGGTTTTTCCAGTGGTCAGGTATGGATGTGAGAGTCGGACTATAAAGAAAGCTGAGCAGCAAAGCATGGATGCTTTTGAATTGTGGTGCAGGAGAAGACTCTTGAGAGTCCCGTGGACTGCAAGGAAATCCAACCAGTCCATCCTAAAGGAGATAAGTCCTGGGTGTTCATTAGAAGGAGTGATGTTGAAGCTGAAAAGCCAACACTCTGGCCACCTGATGCAAAGAGCTGACTCATTTGCAAAGACCCTAATGCTGGGGAAGATTGATGGCAGGAGGAGAAGGGGACGACAGAGAATGAGATGGTTGGATGGCATCATCTACTCTATGGACCTGGGTTTGGGTGGACTCCGGGGGTTGGTGATGGACAGGGAGGCCTGGTGTGCTGCGGATCATGGGGTCATGAAGAGTTGGACATGAATGAGCGACTGAACTGAACTGAAATACCTTCCTGTATTTTAATCCGTATATTCACTGCTTTAGCCCAGTTTATCATCGCTAAGCAAATTTGGAAAACTCAGCAATGGCCACAGGACTGGAAAAGGTCAGTCTTCATTCCAATCCCAAAGAAAGGCAATGCCAAAGAATGCTCAAACTACCACACAATTGCACTCATCTCACATGCTAGTAAAGTCATGCTAAAAATTCTTCAAGCCAGGCTTCAGCAATATGTGAACCGTGAACTCCAAGATGTTCAAACAGGTTTTAGAAAAGGCAGAGGCACCAGAGATCAAATTGCCAACATCCGCTGGATCATGGAGAAAGCAAGAGAGTTCCAGAAAAACATCTATTTCTGCTTCATTGACTATGCCAAAGCCTTTGACTGTGGTGATCACAATAAACTGTGGAACATTCTGAAAGACATGGGAATCCCAGACCACCTGACCTGCCTCTTGAGAAACCTGTATGCAGGTCAGGAAGCAACAGTCAGAACTGGACATGGAACAACAGACTGATTCCAAATAAGAAAAGGAGTACGTCAAGGCTGTATATTGTCACCTTGCTTATTTAACTTATATGCAGAGTACATCATGAGGAACGCTGGGCTGGAAGAAGCACAAGCTGGAATCAAGATTGCTGGGAGAAATACCAATAACCTCAGATATGCACATGACACCACCCTTATGGCAGAAAGTGAAGAGGAACTCAAAAGCCTCCTGATGAAAGTGAAAGAGGAGAGTGAAAAGGTTGGTTTGAAGCTCTACATTCAGAAAGCAAAGATCATGGCATCTGGTCCCATCACTTCATGGGAAATAGATGGAAAAACAGTGGAAGCAGTGTCAGACTTTCTTTTTTGGGGCTCCAAAATCACTGCAGATGCTGATTGCAGCCATGAAATTAAAAGATGCTTACTCCTTGGAAGGAAAGTTATGACCAACCTAGATAGTATATTAAAAAGCAGAGACATTACTTTGCCAACCAAGGTCCTTCTAGTCAAGGCTATGGTTTTTCCAGTGGTCATGTATGGATGTGAGAGTTGGGCTTTGAAGAAAGCTGATCGCCGAAGAATTGATGCTTTTGAACTGTGGTGTTGGAGAAGACTCTTGAGAGTCCCTTGGACTGCAAGGAGATCCAACCAGTCCATTCTAGAGGAGAGCAATCCTGGGTGTTCATTGGAATGACTGATGCTAAAGCTGAAACTGCAATACTTTGGCCACCTCATGCGACGAGTTGACTCACTGGAAAAGACTCTGATGCTGGGAAAGGTTGGCGGCGGGAGGAGAAGGGGACGACAGACAATGAGATGGCTGGATGGCATCACCGACTCTGTGGACATGAGTTTGAGTGAACTCCGGGAGTTGGTGATGGACAGGGAGACCTGGCGTGCTGTGATTCATGGGGTCAGGGAGAGTCGGACACGACTGAGTGACTGAACTGAACTGATCATCACTAAGAGAATAAAATAACCTTTTTTATGGTCCCTCCCTTTCCTTTGCTGTTGCCTAGCCCATCTACATTGGAGATCAAAATATAGTTTGTGTTAACACTAACATGAAGACAAAGTGCCTCACTCAATATGTCAGCAAATTAGGTCAGTTTTCATTCCAATCCCAAAGAAGGGCAGTGTCAAAGAATGTTCAAACTATCAGATAATTGTACACATTTCACATGCTGGTAAAGTTATGATCAAAATCCTTCAAGCTAGGCTTCAGCAGTCCTTTAATTGAGAACTTCCAGATGTACAAGCTGGATTTAGAAAAAGTTGTGAAACCGGGTATCAATTTGCCAACATCTGTTGGGTCACAGAAAAAACAAGAGAAGTGAAGTGAAGTCATTCAGTCATGTCTGACTTTTGAGACCCCATGTACAGTAGCCTGCACCAAGCTCCTCCATCCATGGGGTTTTCTAGGCAAGAGTACTGGAGTGGGTTACCATTTCCTTATTCAGGGAATCTTCCTGACCTAGGGTTCGAACCTAGGTCCCCCTCATTGTAGACAGACACTTTACCGTCTGAGCCACCAGGGAGAACAGAACAAGGGAATTTCCCAAAACATCTACTTCTGCTTCACTGACTAGGCTAAAGCCTTTAACTCTGTGGAACACAACAAACTCTTGAAAACTCTTAAAGAGATGTGAGTACCAGACCACCTTATCCACCTCCTGAGAAATCTGTATGAGTGTCAAGAAGCAAGAGTTAGAATCCTACATGAAACAGCTGACTGGTTCAAAATTGAGAAAGGAGTACAACAAGGCTATATATTGTCACCCTGTTTGTTTAACTTATATGCAGAGTACATCATGAGAAATGCTGGACTAGATGAGTTACAAAGTGGAATCAAGATTGCTGGGAGAAATGTCAACAGCCTCAGATATGCTGATGACATTACTCTAATGGCAGAAATCGAACAGGAACTAAAGGGTTTCTTTTTTTTTTTTTTTAAATTTATTTATTTTAATTGGAGGCTACTTACTTTACATTATTGTATTGGTTTTGCCATACACTGACAGGAATCTGCCCCGGGTGTACATATATTTCCCATCTTGAACCCCCCTCCCACTTCCTTCCCCATCCCATTCCTCTGGTTCATCCCAGTACACCAGCCCTGAGCATCCTGTATCATGCATTAAACCTGGACTGGTGATTCGTTTCACATATGATAATATACATGTTTCAATGCCATTCTCCCAAATCACCCCACCCTCACCCTCTCCCACAGAGTCCAAAAAACTGTTCTATACATCTGTGTCTCTTTTGCTGTCTTGTATACAAGGTTATCGTTATCATCTTTCTAAATTCCATATATATGCGTTAGTATACTGTATTGGTGTTTTTCTTTCTGGCTTACTTCACTCTGTATAATAGGCTCCAGTTTCATCCACCTCATTAGAACTGATTCAAATGTATTCTTTTTAACTGCTGAGTAATACTCCATTGTGTATGTGTACCACAGCTTTCTTATCCATTCGTCTCCAGATGGACATCTAGGTTGCTTCCATGTCCTGGCTATTATAAACAGTGTTGCAGTTAATATTGGAGTACATGTGTCTCTTTCAATTCTGGTTTCCTCAGTGTGTATGCCCAGGAATGCAATTGCTGGCTAATCAATGAATATAGTAAAGTTGTAGGATATAAAATCAAAACACAGAAATCTCTTGCATTCCTATACACTAATAATGAGAAAATAGAGAAATTAAGGAAACAATTCCATTCACAGTTGCAATGAAAAGAATAAAATACTTAGGAATATATCTACCTAAAGAAACAAAAGACCTATATAGAAAACTATAAAACACTGGTGAAAGAAATCAGAGAGGACACTAATAGACGGAGAAATATACCATGTTTATGGATTGGAAGAATAAATATTGTGAAAATGAATATACTACCCAAAGTAATTTATAAGTTTAATGCAATCCCTATCAAGTTACCAACGGTATTTTTCACAGAGCTAGAACAAATAATTTCACAATTTGTATGGAAATACACAAAACCTCGAATAGCCAAAGCAATCTTGAGAAAGAAGAATGGAACTGGGGGAATCAACCTGCCAGAGTTCAGGCTCTACTACACAGCCACAGTCATCAAGACAGTATGGTGCTGGCATAAAGACAGAAATATAGATCAATGGAACAAAATAGAAAGCCCAGAGATAAATCCATGCACCTATGGACACCTTATCTTTGACAAAGGAGGCAAGAAGATAAAATGGAGAAAAGACAATCTCTTTAACAAGTGATGCTGGGAAAATTGGTCAACCACTTGTAAAAGAATAAAACTAGAAGAGCTTCTTAATGAAGGTGAAAAAGCTGGCTGAAAACTCAACATTCAAAAAAATAAGATCATGGCATCTAGTCCCATTGTTGCTGCTAAGTCACTTCAGTCATGTCTGACTCTGTGCGATCCCATAGATGGCAGCCCACCAGGCTCCCCTGTCCCTGGGATTCTCCAGGCAAGAACACTGAAGTGGGTTGCCATTTCCTTCTCCAATGCTTGAAAGTGAAAGTGAAGTCGCTCAGTCGTGTCTGACACTCAGCGACCCCATGGAGTATAGCCTACCGGGCTCCTCAGTCCATGGGATTTTCCAGGGAAGAGTACTGGAGTGGGGTGCCATTGCCTTCTCCGTGTGGCCCCACTACTTCATGGCAAATAGAAGGGGAAAATTAGAAGTAGTAAAATATTTTATTTTCTTGGGTTCCAAAATCACAACAGATGGCGACTGCAGCCATGCTATTAAAAGATGCCTGATCCTTGGACAGAAAGCTATGACAAAACTAGACAGTGTATTAAAAAGCAAAGACATCGTTTTACCAACAAAGGGCCATATGGTCAAAGCTATGGTCTTTCCGGTAGTCAGGTACAGATGTGAGAGTTTGATCATAAAGAGTGCTGAAGAACTGATGCATTTGAATTGTGATGCTAGGGAAGACTTGAGAGTTTCTTTGACTGCAAGTTTCTTTGACTGCAAGATCAAACCTAAAGGAAATCAATCCTGAATATGCATTGGAAGGACTGATGCTGAAGTTGAAGCTCCAATACTTTGGTTTGATGCGAACAGACCACTTATTGGAAAAGACTGAGACTGCGAAAGATTGAAGGCAAAAGGAGAAGAGGAGTCAGAGGAGGAGATGGCTGGATAGCATCCTGACTCATTGTACATGAATTTGGGTAAACTCTAGGGGATAGAGAGGGACAAGGAGACCTGGTGTGCTACAGTCCAGGGTGTCGAAGTCACTTGAACCACAACAAAATGAACACTTCAATCTCTTTTTCTCAGTCTAAAATAGAATTTGGTAAGAAACAATGAGATGTCATTATATTTAAAAAAAATTAACACTTTGAACATACAATAGGTTTTTTAAAAAGCTGTTTCCTAACAGATAACTTGCTTATTTACAATTTCAGGAAACTGAGCCTTTTAAAAGATCCAGTCACCTAAATATTTTATTGTTTTTCTGTGATAAATTTGCAAAGACAGAAGGCACTCAAAGTTAACATACTAAAGTTGAAATCCACATTGTATTCTCGTTTACTTAATTTGTCATCAAGTATGGATAAACTTAAGTTAAATGTAGTTGCAATAGTGTTTTGCATTTAATTTCAGTGGCTTATTGGAATACTTTTCTGATGTATCTAATTATTAAAATGCTGCAAGGGCACAAATACCATCAAATAACTATTCTCCAGAAAATAACAGGATACAAAATGTACTCAAATTCCAGATGGCTTTAACAAATAATGGAACACTAAGAGCATTTTATTGGCTTTTTTTTAAAGTCTATCTTCAACTACTAAGATTGTATAATTATAAATGTTCTACAATAAAATTATCACCCCTCTTGGATTTTTAAAACTTTTGCTGTCTCTTGCAACTTATAATTCCATAGTTGTATGTCTCCAATGGCAATAATAACTCTATTCACTGCCCAGGTTACATGCTTATTAATCTCCTGGCATCTGAAGTATATCAGTAAAAAGAAAAATAACACTTTAAAGAATATTTAAAAATGAAACATCTAGCTACCTTAAATTTGCCCAAATGAAAGACATTCTCGGTTTGTAACTTAATAATTTTCCACCATTTTAAAAAATAAAAAGAACTAAAATTCAAAGTAACAATGGTAAGCATAATTCATTCCTATGACCAATTAACTTGATTAACTTGTGTAATAAGTGACCACTACCTCTTGTGACTGAAGAAAATATCTTCTTGGAATACATTTACTGAAGAAATTTACCTTATTAGAGCAATTCAAAGTGATTGCTGAATTTTCAGAGGTATACACATGAGAAAATAATTTTGTAAAGCATGTATTATAATTCTAGAAGCTTCCTTAATGTAATAATCTAAATAGGATATTGAATTCAATGTTCTAATGCAATGAAGAGGGGAAAAATCATTAAAAGAACAACTTTTGCAAACCACTTATCTAATTTTCTCTGTACTTTTTTAGGGTGATGGTGATGACATGAACACTTTAATTAGATGACAGGCTACCATTAGAAACACTGAAAACTAATTGATAATTTAAAATTCTAAAATTTTATATCACTGTGAACCAGCAAGATCTTGTGTATAAGACAAGAAATTACATCCAATGACTGGGAGGATGAACTGAGACCGATCAGGAGAGTGAGAACATTTTTCCCAAAAATCAAGACGGAGATGCTTATAGAAAACCTTGGCTGTAAGTATAAACCCTGAAAATTGTATACTTGGAGTGTAGAGGCAGATGTCTTCTATAAGAAAAATCAAGGGAGAGAGGCTGGGGAAATTTTCAAAAGATAAAGACATTTCACTTTTTCTTCATCAGCATGTACCTAAAAGGTTCTTACTGGGACAAGCATTTTGCGACCAGGTATTCATAATTTTGAGCTAGTTTATTTGTATCTTGACAACTAATATTCTTTAGAACAGAATATGCATTTCCAAAGCCCAGAGAAAATTCCAGAGACCTCTTTAAGTTCCTTAATTAAGGACTTACAGATTTTCAAGCTGGAGTGTTTGTTGGTATTCCATTTATCCGTTCTTATATAACAAATGGCCCAATTTTAGTGGCGTATAACAAAGTATCTCTGTGGTGCAGTGATTTAATTATGCTTATGTGAGTGATTCTTACTTGAGATCCCCTAGTTGGGTCCACTCAGAGGAGGTGACCCATTAACTTGGGTGGCAGAATTGTCTGGTGTTGGCTGGGAACAAAGCTGGAGTTGTAGCGCAGAATTCCTGTATATGAACTTGCCACATGGGCTTGGGTTCCTCATCGCACAGCATGGTAGTTCGTTCCTGAGTAAGAGGATCTCAAGAGTGAGTGTCCCATAAGATAAGAAATGGCAAATGCTTACTACCAGACCAGAAACATTCCTGATATATTCTAATGGTAGAACATTCATCCTACACTTGCCTTGAGAGAAAGAAATAGAAAGAGAAACATACTCCAATTTTTTATGGAGAAAAGACAAGGCCACATTGCAGAAAGAGTATAGGAGCTAATTGTTAAATTTTCTTAGAAAATGCACTCTTATATTTGTCATAGAAATAGTAAATTGAGGGATGTTCTAAATGCCCTATTAAATGTTGAGCCATATAAACTTTTGCCAATTACTCTTAACATTATGCCAAATATATCAGTTCAGTTCAGTTCAGTCGCTCAGTCGTGTCCGACTCTTTGTGACCCCATGAATCACAGCACGCCAGGCCTCCCTGTCCATCACCAACTCCCGGAGTTCACTCAAAATCATGCCCACCAAGTTGGTGATGCCATCCAGCCATCTCATTCTCTGTCGTCCCCTTCTCCTCCTGCCCCCAATCCCTCCCAGCATCAGAGTCTTTTCCAGTGAGTCAACTTGTCGCATGAGGTCAAATATATAGACCTGAAATTCTTCATGTAGCTAGTATGATATAATACTTGTAAAATTTCATGTAGATGGTATGATGGAATACTACATTAATCAGGCTTGGATCAGCAGCTTGGTTACAAGGTAGGAGTTTTCCTCTCACTATGAAACTGCACCCTTATCAATGTACTCCAAGAAACAAGATGGATTCAGACTTTATGAGTGAAAAGGGTAAAGTATATAAATTTCCATTAAGAAAAGACTGATAAACTTGGATTTATCTCTGTTGTTTTGACCAAAATTTGGTCACCGTTTTTTCCTTCTACATAATATAGGCAGACTCATGAAGTTTGTATAATTTGGTAATATTAGAAAATCAGGCAGCAATGTCTACTAATGATAAATAGTCAGAAATTACCTTATTTCCTTATTTCTTCAACATCAAATTGTAATGTTCTTAAATTGAGCTATTTTAATTTCGTATTCCTTCCTTTCTTTTTGTTCTTTCTTATGGATATTATTTTGATTTAATCTCTGTTTCCCCATACAAAACTGGGAAATGAGTACATCAAGGCTGTATATTGTCACCCTGTTTAACTCATATGCAGGGTACATCATGTGAAATGCTGGGCTGAATGAATCATAAATTGGAATCAAGATTGCCAGGAGAAATAGCAACACCTCAGATATTCAGATGATGCCACTCTAATGACAGAAAGCAAAGAGGAAGTAAAGAGCCTCTTGATGAAGGTGAAAGAGGAGAGTGAAAAAAATTAACTTAAAACTCAGTACTCAAAACACTAAGATCTTGGCATCCAGTCCAATCACTTCATGACAAATAGATGGGGAAAAAGTGGAAACAGAGAGATTTTATTTTCTTGGGCTCCAAAACCACTGCTAATGGTGACTGCAACCACGAAATTAAGACACTTGCTCCTTGGAAGGAAAGCTATGAGAAACCTAGGTAGCACATTAAAAAGCAAAGATATCCCTTTGCTGACAAACGCCTTATAGTCTAAGCTATTCTTTTTTTTTTCCAGTAGTCACGTACAGATATGAGAGGAGGACCATATAAAAGCTGACCATTGAATAATTGATGCTTTTGAATCGTGCTGGAGAAGATTTTTGAGAGTCCCTTGGGATAGCACGGAGCTCAAACCAGTCAATCCTAAAGGAAATCAACCCTAATATTCATTGGGAAGACTGACGCTGAAACCAAAGCTCCAATACTTTGGCCACCTGATGGGAAGAGCTGACTCATTGGAAAAGACCCTGATGCTGGGTAAGATTGAGGACGGGAGGAGAAGGGGGAGACAGAGCATGAGATGGTAGAATGGCATCACCAAATCAACGGACATGAGTTTGACCCAACTCTGGGAGACAGTGAAGCACATGTAAGCCTGGACTGTTGCAGTCCATGGGGCTGCACAGTTGGACACAACTTAGTGTTTGAACAACAACTGCAATATACAAAAGAAATAATTCATGCAGAATAGTGAATGTAGGTGCATATGAGTATATACATATGTTCATGTGAGTGTGTATGTGTGAGGTACAGTGTTGGATATGTAGAATAACATGAAAGTACTTTACAGTGAACCTAAGCTACATGAAGTAAAACACATTAATAAGACATCTAATGTTTTCTTTTTAGGGACATTTTTAAAATTTCCAATATTTCCTTTAATTGTTTTGAAAAGCCATATACTCAATAAATGATTGATGGATAAGAGAAATGAAAACATATTACTATTTCAGTCAACCTAGTATATATCTGGGGTTCTTTCAGCCTACTTACAAGCATGTTTACCACCAAAGGGAGTTGCATTTTTTCCTCAATATATGTTAGTGAATCTGTGACTAATCCTTTGATGTGACTGAACTCAATTTGTAGGTTATCTCCAAGATATCTCATAAATCTGTTTGATTAAGTATCAAGAATTCAGTTCATTTAAATAAAACTTCCCTTTATATTTTCATGTGCTTAGTCACTCAGTCATGTATGACTCTTTGTGACCCCATAGACTGTAGCCCACCCAACACCTCTGTCCTTGGGTCTTCCCCAGGCAAGAATACTGGAGTGGATTGCCATGCCCTCCTCAAAGGGATTTTCCCAACCCAGGGATCAAACCCAGGTCTCCCACATTGCAGGCAGATTCTCTATTATCTGAGCCATCAGGGAAGCCCTTTATATTCTCATGGGAGGTATTAATTTCTATCTACTTCAAGTGATTATTATAAAGTTAGTTAAGTAAATGTAGATGAAATAATTAGTCTTCAAATTTCAAGTGACTATATTCCCTTGCGGCTCAGCTGGCAAAGAATGTACCTGCAATGTGGGAGACCTGGCTTTGATCCCTGGGTTGGGAAGATCCTCTGGAGAAGGGAAAGGCTACCCACTCCAGTTTTCTGGCCTGGAGAATTGAACAGACTGTATTATAGTCCATGAGGTCACAAAGAGTCCAGTATTCTGGCCTGGGGAATTCCATGGACTGTCTAGATTCAAACAAGATTCAAACATGACTAAATGACTTTCACTTTTATTTTCATAAAAAGAATCCTGGAGTGGGTTGCCATTCCCTTCTCCAGGGGATCTTCCTGACCCAGGGATTGGACCCAGGTCTCCTGCATTGCAGGCAGATTCTTTATTAGCTGAGCCACCAGGGAGGAACTGGAAAAATACAAATGAGTATTAATACCAAAAATAGCTTATATTTTTATAGTCACCTAAATATTGAAAATTATTTCATATACATTTACTTAACCAAATTATTTTCAGCATTAACACTCATTAGTATAGGGACACATGAAACAGATCACTATAACTTTGAAATAAACATGTTCTTTTATCTTCTTTAGTGTTCTAGTTTCCTGTCAGTTTACCATTCCCTCAAATATTTAAAATAATTCTGATGATGATGTTTTTTCCTTTAAAGCCATCCAATACATCTTTATATTTTAATTTTTTGACAAGCATGGCCTATAAGGACCTGGAGGATCTTGCTCAATCTGCCTTTCTCTCCTATAAGAATTTGAGTTCTCTGACCACCTTCCTTTCACTATATACACTGCAGCCTCACTGCCAGTCTTTTTAGCTTAAAGAAAAAAAAAAGAATCAATGTCTTACCACTTGGATAATTAGAAGTCTATTCTTGCCAGAAATTGCCCTTGTATGTCTTGGTCTTTACCTGTGAATCAACCTTTGGACCCTTTGAAATTATAAACTGGTCTTTGTTATGTAGCTCAACATTTCTTTTTTTTAGACATTTAAAGAAAAAATTTATTGATGATCTGAAAAATGATTTCTAAAACACTAGCTTTTCCAGAAAACTGTAGCTACAGTGCAATGTATTTATCATGTTAAAATGTAATAAAATGCAAAAGCTATGAAACAAGTGACCATCCTTCAACAATCTGAGCAAAGATAAAATGCCTAACGAACAACAAGGATGACATGTAAAGGATGGGCTCTTGAAGTAAGCACCATTAAAAAAAGTAGGGGGCGGGGACAGAAAATGGATATGTGTGTTCAGCTGAATTGAACCTTTGGCACTAAGAATCAGAGCATTTTGTCATACAGCAATAACACATATTGTAAAAGTGTGTAGTATCAAAGGACTAGAACCACAAGCATTCAAAAGTAGCTTTGTCAATTAAGCAATGAAACACTCTACAGTATGTCTCTCTATTGGCCATCATTGAATACCCTGGTAGCAACTTTGAAATGAAAAAAAAAAGAAAAAAGTAGCTGTAACTCCTTTTATTTTCTCTCTTTGAAATCAAACAGATATCCAACAATCGTGTTATACACTAATATTTCCAAAGTACATCATTCATACAAGAGAAAGACCAAAAAAACAAAAACAAGTTTACAGAGATCCAAACATAAGTGAACATAAGTGCCTCAAGCAACTTTCTGATGGTACTCCGGAGAAGCCACTTCATAAGTGCTGGCACTAAACAAAGTTGTAACGTTCTTGCCAGATATTTTAGGAAATCATGAAGATAATTCAGTAATAAAGCAAGACTTTTCTCATCCAGAGGCATATAGGCCAACATTGCTCCAATTCATGCAAATGGTCTCAACAGATGTGGTGCTCCATACACCTGGAACATGGGTGCGTCAGAGAGGTCTGCGAGGATTTCAGAGTACTGTGGTCTCCCAAATCTGTAGAGCGGCTGAGTGCCCAGCTTTACAGTGAAGTATTCCTTTATCTCTTCCAGGACTCCATTAAACAGCACACTCCTTACTATTTGTGTTTCCTTGAGTTTCTTATAATTTGCATAATCCTCTAGAATGGAATCCACATTCTTCTTGGCAGGAAGATAAAAGATCTGTTTTTGCCAGGTAATTAAGTCCCAGTCATCAAGAATCTTTACTTCAACTCTGTTTGTGAATGTTTCCTCATTTTCAGCAGTAGGATCTACTTGGGACCTTTTCTCCTGGGGAGACTGAGGTGTCTCATTGGTACTTTCTCTATCTCCAGGTGTTTTCTGTTTGTTCTTTTTTGTTTTCACTTCAACATTTTTTCTGTTGCAGACCAGAGGTCTTCTTTCCAGGGGCAGCCCCTCTTGGTCTTCCCCTCTGCATACTGCTCCTGATTGGCTTTTTGAAGTTCTCATTGTTTCTGCAGATTGGTGCCCATGTGTTTGAGTACCCTGCTTTGGAACTCATTCATCCCAACTTTTATTCCAACCAATGTAATGTATTTCACTTGTTTATCCTTTATGGTCATCTTCACACAATTTGGTTCATAAATAAAAGCCCCCCTCCTTCCCTCCCAAAAAAAATAGAATAAAATAAAGAAGAGGCCCATGAAAGCACAACAGTCTTTCACACTCCTGGAATTTAGGCCTCTGATCCTGCTTTGTCACCATTTATAAGTTATTTGCCACCACTGCCTCCTCTTTCTCCCAGTCACCCCCACCAGCACCCACTACTCTATACCACCTAATTCCACATGAGATGCACCTTCAGACACCGCCAGCTCTACATCCTGGACCTGGTTTAGCTCAACATTTTTCAGTGGTTTTCAATATATGATCCCAGCACCAGAAGTATTAGCATCAACTGGGAACTTGTTAAAAATGCAAATTCTCAGGCCCAACTCCAAAAATTACTGAATCAGAAAAATCTGAAGATGAAACTTAGCAATATATTCTAACAAGTCCAATAGGGAACACTGATGCTTGTCTGAGTTTGAGAGTTACTCTTCTACAATGTCTTTCCATTACATAAACATTTTAATTTATTATATGTTATATCATAATCCAGGCTTCCCTGGTAGCTCAGAGGGTAAAGAATCTGCCTGCAATGCAGGAGACCCTGGTTCAATTCCTGTGTCAGGAAGAACCCTTTGGAAACATTTTTGAAGTATAGACCTGGGGGCCCTTCTACCACAGAAAAATTCAGTAATGGAGTGTGCATTTTTACCTAGCACTCTAGTTATTCTTCACTGGAAATCTCTATCATCCAGCCTTAAAATATGATGTTTCTCTTCAAACACTCTCTCCTTTGATAACTCCTTTTCCATTGAACTCCACATTCAGAAACTTTGTCTTTGCCCAGAATGGTTTTAATGCAGATATTAATAGGCTTTCCCCTTTACTTCTTTAGTCTCTCAACTCAAAAGCCATCATAACATAGATGTCATCCCTGCTACACTATAAAGAAATATAGCAGTCCTGTCATTCTCTATCTTCATTATTATAGACAATTTCTGTTTATACTTCCCTTGGCATCCCTCATCATGAAGGAAGAGAGAGAGTACTACAAACAAATTTGTACTGTTAAGTTTAAAATATGTTAAATAATGGGAAACAGCCAGGTTCTAGGGCATAGTTAGTAGACTCAAACAGAGAGAGATATACCATGTTCTTGGATTGGAAAACTCAATATTGTGAGAATGGACTATACGACACAAAGCAATCTACAG
This sequence comes from Moschus berezovskii, assembly GCF_049115385.1. NCBI lineage: Eukaryota > Metazoa > Chordata > Mammalia > Artiodactyla > Moschidae > Moschus > Moschus berezovskii. The sequence continues at coordinate 127,260,858 of NC_142460.1, read as the reverse complement.
ATTTAATGCAATCCTTATCAAATTACCAATGGCATTTCACACAGAACTAGAACAAAAATGCTTACAATTTGTATGGAAACACAAAAGACCCCACACAACCAAAGTAATCTAAAAAATAAATAAAAATGGAACTGGAGGAAATCAGGCTACCTGACTTCAAACTTTACTACAAATTTAATCATCAAAAATGTACTAGAACAAAAATAGAAATGTAGATCCATAAAATAGGACAGCAGTTCAAGAGACAGACCTACACACCTGTGGTCAACTAATCTATGACAAAGGAGGAAAGAATATACAAAGTCTTTTCAGTAAGTGGTGCTGGGAAAACTGTACAGCTACATGTAAAAGAGTAAAATTAGAACACTCTTTAAAATCATATACACAAAAATAAACTGAAAAATGGATTAAAGACCTAAATATAGCCAGGTACTAAAAACTCTAGGCAAACACAGGCAGAACACTCTGACATAAATGACAGCAAGATCATTTCTGGTTTTATACCTCCTAGAATAAAAAAAAAAAAAAATGGAACTTTAAACTTAAAGTTTCAGCACACCAAAGGATACCATAAGCAAAATGATAATCTACAGTATGGGAGAAAATATTTGCAAATGAAGTGACTGATGAGATTAGTCTCTAAATTATATCAATAGCTCTTGCAGCTCAATATGGAATAAAACAACTCAATCAAAAAATGGGCAGAAGACCTAAAAAGACACTTCTCCAAAGAAATACAGATGGCAAAAAAAGCACAAGAAAAGATGCTCTATGTCACTAATTATTAGAAAAATGCAAACAAAAACTGCCATGAGGTATCATCTTACATGGGTCAGAATGGATATCATAGAAAAGTCTATGAAGAATAATTGCTAGAGAGGATGTGGAGAAAAGGGAACCCTCCTTCTACACTGATGGTAGGCATGTAAATTGATACAACCATTATGGAGAACAGAATGGAGTTTCCTTAAAAAAGTAAACATAGAGCTACTGTATAATTTGTCAATCCCACTCCTGGTCATATATCTGGAGAAAATCATAATTTGAAAAGGCACGTGCACCCCAAAGTTACTACAGCACAATTTGCAATAGCCAAGACATGGAAGGAACCTACATGTTCCTGAATAAAGAAGATGCAGTACATATATACAATGGAATATTACTCAGCCATTGAAAAGAACAAAATAACACCATTTACAGCAACATGGATGGACTGAGAGATTATTTCATATTAAGTGAAGTAAGTCAAACAAAGATATATATCATATGGTATCACTTATAAGTGAAATTTAATTAAAAAATGATACAAACTAACTAATGATACAAGCTATTTAAAAAACACTAACAGACTCACAGATCTGAAAATCAAACACATGGTTACCAAAGAGGGAACTTGAGGGAAAGGGATAAATTATGATATTGGGATTAGCATACACACAATATTTTTACATAAAAAGGATAACTAATAAGAATCTACTTATAGTACAGTGAATTCTACTCAGTATTTTGTAGTAACCTATATGAGAAAAGAATCTGAACAAGGATGGATATATATATAAATAAATATATGTATTTGTATATTTATATATATATGATTCACTTTGCTATATACTTGAAACTAAAACTACACTGTAAATCATGTATACGCCAATAAAACTTAAAGAAATCTAAAAGAAATAAAATGTAGATTCCTGACCCCATGTAGACATTCTAGATTAGACTTTCTGAGGGTTAAGCTCTGGAATTTAGCTAGGGAAATGAATCTAACATGTTCACCAAGTAATTCATACATACAGTAATATTTTAGAACTATTCATCTAACTGATTGAATGTACATCACATTCAAAGTAAGGAGAAATTATCTAAAGGTATAACATGCTTTTTGTTTTAAGCTAGTCTCCCTAGAAGATACATAAAGGATGTAATTGAATAAAACTATAACAGAGATTAGAAGAGGAATTATGACTGCTATGTAGTACAGATAGTGTCCTATCACTCATTTAATTACTGTGATAACATAAGCTATGGAAGTAATGTAGTTTTGGAAAAATGTTAAAAGTATAAAACCAACAAAACTTGGTAACAGAGATATGGAGTTAGGTGAAAGATAGGATTGAGATAATTCAGATGATTGCTAGATGCCTGGGAGATGATCCATCATGTAGCATACAAAAATTGTTACAAAAAAACTTTCAAAATGCCTTCCTGATATCAAAAAGCAAACAAAAAATCAAACACACTTAAGTTTATTATTTTGCTTTGCTTAAGATCACTTCATGGGAATAGATGGGGAAACAGTGGAAACAGTGTCAGACTTTATTTTGGGGGGCTCCAAAATCACTGCAGATGCTGATTGCAGCCATGAAATTGAAAGACGCTTACTCCTTGGAAGGAAAGTTGTGACCAACCTAGACAACATATTAAAAAGCAGAGACATTACTTTGCCAACAAAGGTCCGTCTAGTCAAGGCTATGGTTTTTCCAGTGGTCATGTATGGATGTGAGAGTTGGACCGTAAAGAAAGCTGATTGCTGAAGAATTGATGCTTTTGAACTGTGGTGCTGAAGAAGACTCTTGAGAGTCCCTTGGACTGCAAGGAGATCCAACCAGTCCATTCTAAAGGAGATCAATCCTGGGTGTTCATTGGAAGGACTGATGTTAAAGCTGAAACTCCAATACTTTGGCCACCTCATGCAACGAGTTGACTCACTGGAAAAGATTCTGATGCTGGGAGGGATTGAGGGCAGGAGGAGAAGGGGATGACAGAGAATGAGATGGCTGGATGGCATCACCGACTTGATGGAGGTGGGTTTGAGTGAACTCCAGGAGTTGATGATGGACAGGGAGGCCTGGCGTGCTGTGATTCACGGGGTCGCAGAGAGTCGTACACGACTGAGTAACTGAACTGAGTAACTGAACTGAACTGAACTGAAGATATTTCAATATTATTCTAAGTGATACTTTCAATCTTTCTTTTCTGTTTTCAGAAAATACAGAGCTCTGTTAGCTATTTGATAATGACTGTTGACAGTGCTCCTAGAGCTTGTGATATTGGCTCATATCAATATTGAAGTGTTACTGTGACCTGTAATGCTTTACTATTGATAATGGCAGTGTAAGTCCTTATACAGAATAGATTATGATTATTACCTAAACTCAATCATTATATTAGAGACTGGCATGAAAAGTGAGGGTGAAAGTGTTAATCACTCAGTTGTGTTCAACTCTTTGCGACCCCATGGACTGTAACTTACCAGGCTCCTTTGCCGTGGAATTCTCAAGGCAAGGATATCGGAGTGGGCAGGCGTTTCCTTCTCCAGGATATCTTCCAGACCCAGGAATTAAATCCAGGTCTCCTGCATTGCAGGCAGATTCTTACCATCTGAGCCAACAGAGACACCCAGAGACTGGCATAGTTATATGCAATTCAGAATTTTTCATTGACAATTTTTAATAGCATATTCCCAAATAACAGTTTTTCCTCCTTTTCCCTTCCATTATATATTTACAGAAAGAGCTCTCTTTTTTTAATTACTAGACTAAAACCATGAAGTGAAGTGAAATCGCTCAGTCATGTCCAACTCTTTGCTACCTCATGTACAGAGGCGCATCAACCAGGCTCCTCCTTCCATGGGATTTTCTAGGCAAGAGTACTGGAGTGGGTTGCCATTTCCTCCTCCAGGGAATCTTCCTGACCCAGGGATCAATCCTAAGTCTCCCGCATTGATAGATGGACGCTTTACCGTCTGAGCCACGTATTGTAATATGCTAGATAATAACATATACAACTCATTTAATTACTTTTTACTTTGAAAACCAAATTTGAACCAAACATATATATTGGTGAAAATATTTCCAAATCATACAATTTTTCATTAGAAATTATATTAACATAAGCAAGTGGTTTCCATGAAAATACATTTGTATATTATTTGCTATTGTGTTAATTGCTGGATAATGGAGAAAGCAAGAGAGTTCCAGAAAACCATCTATTTCTGCTTCATTAACTATGCCAAAGCATTTGACTGTGTGGATCACAATAAACTGTGGAACATTCTGAAAGAGATGGGAATACCAGACCACCTGACCTGCCTCTTGAGAAACCTGTATGCAGGTCAGGAAGCAACAGTCAGAACTGGTCATGGAACAACAGACTGATTCCAAATAGGAAAAGGAGTACGTCAAGGTTGTATATTGTCACCCTGCTTATTTAACTTATATGCAGAGTACATCATGAGGAACGCTGGGCTGGAAGAAGCACAAGCTGGAATCAAGATTGCCAGGAGAAATATCAATAACCTCAGATATGCAGATGACATCACCTTTATGACAGAAAGTGAAGAGGAACTCAAAAGCCTCTTGATGAAAGTGAAAGAGGAGAGTGAAAACGTTGGCTTGAAGCTCAACATTCAGAAAATGAAGATCATGGCATCTAGTCCCATCACTTCATGGGAAATAGATGGGGAAACAGTGGAAACAGTGTCAGACTTTATTTTGGGGGACTCCAAAATCACTGCAGATGCTGAATGCAGCCATGAAATTAAAACACGCTTACTCCTTGGAAGGAAAGTTATGACCAACCTAGATAGCATATTGAAAAGCAGAGACATTACTTTGCCAACCAAGGTCCGTCTAGTCAAGGCTATGGTTTTTCCAGTGGTCATGTATGGATGTGAGAGTTGGACTGTGAAGAAAGCAGATCGCCGAAGAATGGATGCTTTTGAACTGTGGTGCTGGAGAAGACTCTTGAGAGTCCCTTGGACTGCAAGGAGATCCAACCAGTCCATTCTAGAGGAGATCAATCCTGGGTGTTCATTGGAAGGACTGATGCTAAAGCTGAAACCCTGATACTTTGGCCACCTCATGCGAAGAGTTGAGTCACTGGAAAAGAGTCTGATGCTAGAAGGGATTGGGGGTGGGAGGAGACGGGGACGACAGAGAATGAGATGGCTGGATGGCATCACCGACTCGATGGACATGAGTTGAGTGAACTCCGGGAGTTGGTGATGGACAGGGAGGCTTGGCGTTCTGTGATTCATGGGGTCGCAAAGAGTCGGACACGACTGAGCGACTGAACTGAACTGAACTGAAGAATTGTGGCCCATTATATTATCTGACTTTATATTAGTTGATCTTTTAACATTTAACTCCTAATATAAATGAAGAACTGTATTTTATAGCCTTATAGCATCACTTTTTCCTTGCTGTCTAAATAGCATTACCATTTCAGTGATGAGTTATTGCTTAATTATTGCTGTAATAGCCTATTGTTGATCATATCTAAAGTGTAGAAATTGACAAGATGCCATTTTAGTTTGCTGGGTGTTTCAGAACTAATAATTTGTCATAACAAGTGACTCCACTGTCATTAATAGTACCATTACTACTCTCTGTGATGGGAGCATGAGGCTTATCAACTCTGTGGGGAAATGGCACATAGATTTTCACCATTAATTTGAATTTAATATGAAAAATTAATTCAGTGTGCCATGAGGAAATTTTTTATTATGGATAGGATTTTATTAAGAGGCTATAATTATGAAATGTTGATATCACTGATTTCAATATTGAATTATTGAAGAAATGTTAATTTCCACGTTACATAACTTTTTTATACATATCACATATATACCCACATATGTATTTATACACGTATGAATATACACATGCCTGCACATATGTGTACAATTACATTTAATGATTTAAAGTTAACCAAATATGTATATTAAACAAGTATGTTGCAAAAACCAAATATATTGAATTAAAACTGCATTCAGTTTAGTTCAGTTCAGTTGCTCAGTCGTGTCCAACTATATATTTTTTATACTTTTCTCATATTATCGCTTGCCTAATATTTTTTATTTTTCTTCAGGTATAAATACTATGTAAATATAAGCACTTTTAAAACAAAGAAGTAAAAATATTAATACTTCTTTGAGATACTTCTTTGTTTTAAAAGTGCTTATATTTACATAGTATTTATACCTGAAGAAAAATTGACACTAGTAAGAAAGAAAAAATAAACCTCAATAACTAATTTATATAATTTCTTTTGAATAAGAGATCCCGGTATTTTAATTTTAATATTTCATTTGAGAAGCACCTGGATAAAATAATTTTAACTCTAAACAACTTAAGTACATTTAAACTTACATAGATTCTGCATCAATATTAGCAAAGGCAAATATTCTTAGTCTTCACAATTTTCTTTTTATCTGGATTATATAGAATACAGCTCAGTTCAGTTCAGTTCAGTTCAGTCGCTCAGTCGTGTCCGACTCTCCGCGACCCCATGAATCACAGCACGCCAGGCCTCCCTGTCCATCACCAACTCCAGGAGTTCACTCAAACTCATGTCCACAGAGTCGGTGATGCCATCCAGCCATATCATTCTCCGTCGTCCCCTTCTCCTCCCGCCCCCAACCTTTATTTTTCATATTTTATGAATGTTATGAACTCTGCTAGCAGTGTAACAATGTATTATATAAAGATCAAAGGAAAAAAATACACATCTAAGAGCAGCTTAAATTCCATTTCTTTAGGGTTCCATTTTAAAGGTATTGTTTCAGCTATATCAAGAACGTGCCTAGTTCTAAGAATTATTAAAGCATCGAATATCTAAATATTTAATATGTCAAAGCTGGTATTAATGATGCTGTCATGAAAATTCCTCTTGGAACTTTATTATATTCCTAAAATTTTTGTGTTCTATCCATTAATTTAAATTATGTACTCTGACCATTGTGTAACTTGAAAGATCATTTATGATTCGTAACATTCAATCACTTACTCCCCTTAGGAAAATATATTTTTCTGGTACAATAACTATGCTCTAAATAATTAAAGTCTTTGTAACTAAGTACCAAAAACAAACAGGCAAAAATGGGAACAGACTACTGAGAGGCAAAATAAGACTTATCCCCTATGCTTCAAATATCTTATAGTTTTGATGCAATGAACTCCATCCAGCCTTTGTATATGGTACTTCAAGAATAGAAAACAGATAATCTATAGAGTTAAAGGAGATATTTGATAATCTGCCAAATTCTTCTGAAGCCAGAAAATGTGTATTTTACAACCAGATCTTCATTTCAAATTATTTCTCTACTAAAAACTAAGGAATATCTTAGATTCATGGATTATCCACAAACTTGAATATGCTCAGGTTATCATGATATCTGGTCCCATCACTTCATGAAAAATAGATGGGGAAACAGTGACAGATTTTATTGGTGGGGGGGGGTCTCCAAAATCCCTGCAGATGGTGACTACAACCATGAAATTAAAAGATGCTTGCTCCTTAGAAGAAAAGTTATGACCAACCTAGACAGCATATTAAAAAGCAGAAACATTACTTTGCCAGCAAAAGTCCATCTAGTCAAAGCTATGGTCTTTCCAGTAGTCATGTATGGATCTGAGAGCTGGACTATAAAGAAAGCTGAGCACTGAAGAACTGATGCTTTTGAACTGTAGGTTTGGAGAAGACTCTTGAGAGTCTTTTGGACTGCAGGAGATCCAATCAATCAATCCATAAGGAAATCAGTCCTGAATATTCATTGGAAGGACTGATACTTAAGCTGAAACTACAATAGTTTGGCCACCTGATGGGAAGAACTGATTGATATGAAAAGACCCTGTTGCTGGAAAAGATTGAGGGCAGGAGGAGAAGGGGATGACAGAGGATGAGATGGTTGGATGGCATCACCGACTCGGTGGACATGGGTTTGGGTGGACTCCAGTAGTTGGTGATGGACAGGGAAGCCTGGCTTGTTGCAGTCCATGGTTGCAAAGAGTCAGACACAACTGAGTGACTGAACTGAACCAGACTGATTCAAGTATCTAGTTCTCAAGAAACTAGGATCAGGAGTTTTCATTTGCTACAATGTTTTATTATGAAGAAAGTTCAGTTCAGTTCAGTTCAGTCGCTCAGTCGTGTCTGACTCTCCGCGACCCCATGAATCATAGCACGCCAAGGCACCCAAAAATATTGTCAATTAAAATTGAATTTTACTTTGTGTATCTTGATTCTCTGCACGCTCCATTTTAACAAGTGGCATTTTTTTTTACATTTGTTTAAATATTTAACCTTTTAGTGTTTATTTCCAGATTAAGTATAAAACACATATATATGAACCCTGTTATTTATATATTATTTTTAACGTTATGCTGCACCCCTAAAAAGAATGTGGATATCTCATTATCCTTTTAATGACCTTAAATATTTAAAATATAAATTATAGCTTTAAATTATCAATGTTGGACCTTTAAAAAATATATAAGCATTTAAAAGTGAAGTGAAGTAGCTCAGTTGTGTCCAACCTTTTGTGACCCCATGGACTGTAGCCTACCAGGCTCCTCCATCCATGGGATTTTCCAGGCAAGAGTACTGGAGTGAGTTGCCATTTCCTTCAGTACAAATTCTACTGTTCTGTGGTGATGGAGAAGACTCTTGAGAGTCCCTTGTACCGCAAGGAGATCCAACCAGTCCATTCTAAGGGAGATCGATCCTGGGTGTTCATTGGAGGGATTGATGCTGAAGCTGAAACTGCAATACTTTTGCCACCTCATGCCACCAGTTGACTCACCAGAAAAGACTCTGATGCTGGGAAAGGTTGGGGGCGGGAGAAGAAGGGAATGACCGAGAATGAGATGGCTGGATGGCATCACCGACTCTGTGGACATGAGTTTGAGTGAACTCCGGGAGTTGGTGATGGACAGGGAGGCCTGGCGTTCTGTGATTCATGGGGTCGCGGAGAATCGGACATGACTGAGCGACTGAACTGAACTGAACTGATAAGTAGATAGCATTCTTTTCATTATTTTCTAGAATTTTATATTTCCTTTTCTAGCTTCATATGTTCTGTGACAATGTCTCTCAAATTTTAGTTTGTATCATGGTCACCTGGAGAGTGTGTTACAATACAGATTGCTGGGCCCAGCCCTGGAGATTCTCATTCAGTCGTTCTAGAGTGAGGCCCAATAATGTGAATTTCTAACATGTTCTCAGGTGAGTTAGTGCGGGTGATACAGGGACTACCTTTTGAGAACCATCATGCAGGACTGGCTAGCAATGTATTCCTTAATTTCTAACTAAATATTTTTGTTAGTTTTTGGTCAATTTTTTATTATTGATTTATTGCAGAGTGAATGTTTATCAGAAAACTGAGCTCGTTTTAGGCACTGTGGGCTCAAGGGAGCTAAGAAACAGTAGGGGGACTGGTTCCTCCCCACCTCATCTAGCTTTGCTCTGTGAAAGACACACCCTCTCTCTTTCAATAGGCAAAACAGGGTAACATTTATAAAAGCCTTTAGTTAACTGAAGAATCAATGGCCTCCTGTTATGTGATATGGGTTTGGTTTGCATTCATTTAATTTGTAAATAGAGTTGAGGCTCCTATGTGAAGTATTAAGAAATGATTGCATATAATATTTCAGAACTTCCAGATATCCACATAACATTTACATGGTAAAATATTCAGAATACATTTCTTTTACCAACAAAAAGATCTACTATGATGTTGCTTTTTATTATGTTACTTTTTGTTAAAAATCAAGACTCAGAATTTACATCTTAAGCACTGATTTCTTCACAAAAGATATATTAAAGATATATTACTGTTTTCTTGCTTTTACACAGCAGGCAATGCATGCAGCTTGGCAAACATGCAATTTTTTTTTTTTTTAATTTATATTGAACCATCTGTTTTGCTGGGCAGTTTGAGGCCGTTTTTCCCGACTCTAAAACATCTATCTAAACTTTTTTTTTTTTTTAACAAGCTGCTCTTGAAAGCATTGCCAATTAGTTTTAACTTTACAAAAATGAATGATAACCTGATGAATGCCATCTCTGAACACATCATTACTTGAAAATTTGTCAGCTATAAAGATATTCATAAAGGCAGTAATTAAAATTAGCAAAAAAAGGCAAATTGCTTCAACTTGGTGTCTTTAACAAAAATATACCCTTATATGTTAATGATGGCTTTCAGTGATATTTTCAACAACTTTTCTACATATAGTGTAAATCTTGTTCTTTCATTTCTCAACTCTAATTTTTGGCAATGAATGAAAATAGAATGCAGTGTTAGCATTTCAAGAAGAAATAACATAAGGTTATCTTGATGTTATAATTATATCTCTAAAATGCTAGATTCACTATAGCAGTGGCATGACATCATTGTTAACTAGTGCATTTCAGAAAATGTGTAGAATGTAGAAACACAAGTGTTTGATGCCACATGCCAAATAATATATGAATACTAATGCTTTTCTTAGTGTAATAAAGAGGAAAGTGAGGAATACTCTTCAGCAGCAACAGGCAAAGTTATTATAAATTTTAGAACTGTATTGTTTAGAATCTATTCGAAAATAAGTTCTTCAACATTTAAATTGTGCTATAGCATCAAAATAGTAACTTCATAATTATAACTGGATTGAATAAAATATATTCTAGCATAACTAATAAAATATCTTTAAAAAGAGTGTGTTCAATTTCAAGAACTGCTGAATTATATGATATTTCTGTGTGAATATCAGCTAATTTTGACTGGTAGGTAATATGAGGTATTTATTTCTAGCAGGGGAAAATCTGTAAAATAAAATTTTGAAATTGAAAAGTTTTAATATAACAGATTGTTCAGAACAAGAATAAAGTACTTTCCAAATCAACCAAGGGAATACAGGGAGAGCAAAAATTTAAGGGGAAATACATTTATTGTGGAAAAGGAAAGAATAAAGCAGTCAATGTTGTATGAACTTTTAATAAGAAATACAGAAAACTAATGAAAATGAGAAAGAATAATATTGCAAAGGAATCTGTATTGTTAGGTCCATGAATCAAGGTAAATTGGAAGTGGTCAAACAGGAGATGACAAGAGTGAACACTGACATTTTAGGAATCAGTGAACTAAAAGGAACCAGAATGGGCAAATTTAATTCAGATGACCATTATATCTACTACTGTGGGCAAGAATTCCTTAGAAGAAATGGAGTAGCCCTCATAGTAAACAAAAGAGTCTGAAATGCATTACTTGGATGCAATCCCCAAAAGGACAGAATGAACTTAGTTCACTCCCAAGACAGACCATTCAATACCAGAGTAATCCAACTCTTTGTCCCAACCAGAAATGCTGAAGAAGCTGAAGTTGAACAATTCTATGAAGATCTACAAGACTTTCTAGAACTAATACCAAAAAAAAAAAAAAAAAGATGTCGTTTCCATCATAGGCTATTGGAATGCAAAAGTAGGAAGTCAGGAGATACCTGGAGTAACAGGCAAGTTTTGCCTTGGAGTACAAAATGAAGCAGGGCAAAGGCTAACAGTTTTGCCAAAAGAATACACTAGTCATAGCAAACAAACTCTTCTAACAACACAAGAGACAACTCTACACATGGATATCACCAGATGGTCAATACTGAAATCAGATTGATTACATATTTGGCAGTCAAAGATGGAGAAACTCTATACAGTCAGCAAAAACAAGACTGGGAGCTGACTGTGGCTCAGATGCTGAACTCCTTATTGCAAAATTTAGACTTAAATTGAAGAAAGTGTGGAAAGCCACTAGACCATTCAGGTATGATCTGTATCAAATTTTACTGTTCTACAGTGGAAGTAACAAATAGAGTCAAGGGATCTGATAGAGTGCCTGAAGAACTATGGATGGAGGTTTGTAACACTGTACAGGAGGAGGTGATCAAAACCACCCCCAAGCACAGAAATGCAAGAAGGCAAAATGGCTATCTGAGGAGGCCTTACAAATAGCTGAGAAAAGAGAAGTGGAAGGCAAAGGAGAAAAGGAAAGATATACCCACCCTGAATGCAGAGTTCCAAAGAAGAGCAAAGAAAGATGAGAAAGACTTCCTAAGTCAACAATGCAAAGAAATAGAGAAAAACAATAGAATGGGAAAGACTAGAGACCTCTTCAAGAAAATGAGAGATACCAAACAAACATTTCATGCAAAAATTTGAGTCCAATAAAGGACGCAAATGGTATGGACCTATGAACAACACACGCTATTAAGAGGAGGTGGCAAGAACCCAGAGTTCAGTCCAGTCACTGGGTTGTTTCTGACTCTTTGCGACCCCATGGATTGCAAAATGCCAGGCTTTCTGGAGCAGAACTGTACAAATAAGGTCTCAATGACCCAGATAACCACAATGGTGTGATCACTCACCTAGAGCCAGACATCCTATAGTGTGAAGTCAAGCAGAACTTAAAAAGCATCACTATGAACAAAACAGGTGGAGGTGATGGAATTCCAGCTACTTCAAATCATAAAAGATGATGCTGTCAAAGTGCTACACTCAATATGTCAGCAAATTTGGAAAACTCAGCAGTGGTCACAGGACTAGAAAAGGTCCGTTTTCATTCCAATCTCAAAGAAGGGCAATGCCAAAGAATCCTCAAACTACTGTAAACTGCACTCATTTCACATGCTAGCAAAGTAATGCTCAGAATTCTCCAAGTTAAGCTTCAATAGTATGTGAACCAAGAAATTCCAAATGTTCAAGCTCGATTTAATAAAGGCAGAGGAACCCGAGATCAAATTGCCAACATCCACTGAATCATAGAAAAGGCAAGAGAATTCCAGAAAAAATTCTACTTCTGCCTCATTGTCTATGCTAAAGGTTTTGACTGGGTGGATCACAACAAACTGGAAAATTCTTATTGAGATGGAAATACCAGATCACCTTACCACATCCTGAGAAACCTGTATGCACATCAAGAAGCAACAGTTAGAACTGAACGTGGAACAATGGACTGGTTCCAAATTGGGAAAGAAGTACGTCAAGGCTGTATATTGTCACCCTGCTTATTTAACTTATATGCAGAGTACATAATGCGAAATGCTAGGCTGGATGAAGCACAAGCTGATGTTAAGAATGCTGGGAGAAATACCAATAACCTCAGATATGCAGATGACACCACCCACATGGCAGAATGTGAAGAGGAACTAAGCAGCCTCTTGATGGAAGTGAAATAGGAGAGTGAAAATGTTGGCTTAAAACTCAACATTCATAAATCTAAGATCATGGCATGCAGTCACATCACTGCAAACAGATGGGGACACAATGGAAACAGTGATAGACTATTTTCTTGGGCTCAAAAATCATTGCAGATGGTGACTGTAGCCATGAAATTAAAGGATGCTTGCTCTGTGGAAGAAAAGCTATGACAAACCTAGACAGCTTATTACAAAGCAGAGACATTACTTTGTCAACAAAGGTCCCTATAGTCAAAGCTATTGTTTTCCAGTAGTCGGGTATGGATGTTAGGGTTGGACCATAATGGTTGAACACTGAAGAACTGATGCCTTTGACCTGTGGTGTTGGAGAAGACTCTTGAGCCTCCCTTGGACTGCAAGGAGAACAAACCAATCAATCTTAAGGAAATCAATCCTGAATATTCATTAAATGGACTGACGTTGAAACTGAAGCTCCAATACTTTGGCCATCTAATATGAAGAACCTACTCCTTAGAAAAGACCCTGATGGTGGGAAAGATTGAAGACAGGATGAGAAGGAGACAACAGAGGATGAACTGGTTGGATAGAATCTCCAACTCAATGCACATGAGTTTGAGTAAGCTCCGGGAGATGACGAATTTCAAGTAAGACTGGCATGCTGCAGTCTATGGGGTCACAGAGTCAGACACGACTGAGCAATTTATGCATTTTATTCCAAATGCCTATCCAGCTGTCCAAAAAAACTTATCTTTGACATTGATGCTCCATGATGGATTTCTATATGTAGTTTAGTTTATTTCTGGACTTTTCTATTCATGTGCCAGTACCAAACTAATTAAAGAACTTTTTCAGGATGTTGTCTTGTTTGGTAAAACAACTTCCTTCTTAATATAATTTCCCTTTTAGTCTATATACCTACTGTTTTCGTCTGCTTCTCTTTATGAACTTTATTGTCAACTCAATCCCTTTCATTTTAAAAATATCATTTTTGTATTTACTGGGATTCCATTAAGTCTAATAAGTATCTCAGTTCAAGTTATCTGACACCAAGTTTCATTTGCTTTCTTATACATCATGTTCAAATTTAACTCCCAAATTTTATAGAGATTTTAGAAATGACATTGCTTTCCATCAACAGTACTGTATAAAATCAAATGAAGATTATATATTAAAGGAGAATTGTGCACAGAATAACAAACATAATTTTATCCTTTAAAGACGTTCTTCTAAAAATGCTAATATATTTCAACTTATTTTATTGGGATTCTACAAAATCAACAAGCCAACAACAGACTAGAATATGTGTTTTTGCAAAAATTATTACATACTTTTTAAGGTCTGGAATGAATTTCCTAAATAGTATTTTTTTACTGAAGTATAGTTGATTTACAATATTGCGCTAGTCTGCTGTACAGCAGAATGACTCATCTATACACATGTATGCATTATTTTTTCAAGTATTCTTTTGCATTATGTTCTATCAAAGATTAGATATAGTTCCCTATACTTTACTGGGGACCTTGTTGTTTATCCATTCCAAATTAATAGTTTGATTTACCAACCCCAAACTCCCAGGTTCCTAAATAGTATTTAATGTGTAAACAACTATTAAGATATACTTCTATTTGCCATGTTAAAATTTTCCTTCAAATCCTCATTTCCAAATGTTAACTTTTAGCTATAGATATGTTGACTAAAATTATATGATCAGAATAGTACATATTTCCTATCCTTAGGAACTGTTTATATTTGAAAATATTTATACATTTGACAGTGACTATTCTAACTCAGGCAAGAAATGTGAATTGACACCGCAGATTTTATTCTAACATTTCTTGGCAAACATAACTGCTTTAAATATTATGAACAAATCATTTTATTTAAGGAAATAACACTATCCATGATAGTTCAGGAGTCATTTAAAACATAACACCAATTGTATGTAACACAACCAAAGTTAAGTTTGACAAAGTGAGATGACATATGATGAATTAATCTTTCAACCTTAGCTTACAATAATATGTGCATATTTGAACATATAGTATCTTATTCACTTGAAATGAAGTCTGCTGCTGCTGCTGTTTAGTCGCTTCAGTCGTGTCCGACTCTGTTCAACCCCATAGATGGCAGCCCACCAGGCTCCCCCGTCCCAGGGATTCTCCAGACAAGAACACTGGAGTGAGTCGCCATTTCCTTCTCCAATGCAGAAAAGTGAAAAGTGAGAGTGAATTCTCTCAGTTGTGTACGACTCTTGGTGACCCCATGGACTGCAGCCTACCAGGCTCCTCCACCCATGGGATTTTCCAGGCAAGAGTACTGAAATGAAGTCTAAGATACTCCAATTATTATTTTGAGACTTACTACACTGTTATTCAATTTTGTTTTTGAACCCATAAAATTTGAGTTGAGAACTCATTTTTACATGAAAAATATAACTGAAGTAGTTAATTTCCTCATATTCTATAGTGAGTCACTTGAAAAAGGTCATTTATCATCTAATTTGAATTATGGTTGATGGTATCTGTTAATGAAATGAAGCAAAAATAAATCTGGTGAAATTATATATAGTTTCAGATTTTTTTTTTTACTTTATCTCAGTCATATATATACCCACATACACACCATTCACACACATATATAAAATGTAAATATGCTTAAATAGACTTTTTATAAAGTATCACTTACCAAACTAATTTTTTTTTGTCAGTTAACTTAGCTTAAATGTCTGGTTCTCATTTATTGAAAGAATTGAGGAAACTATTGCAACTTGTTTTAGTAAGAAGTATTCATTCTTGTAAAATGAGATCTATGAAATTTAATTTTCTTAGCAAGGGACACAATTAAAATTAAGGAAACAAAATCTATACTTTTCTAACAGGCAGAGGAAATGACTACTGCAAAACCTGAGTTTGTAGCTTACATTTAAAATAACTGTAAATGCTCTTATTTATTTCTGCTTTCCAGACACATTTTCTGCTGCTGAGTATACTGAATTATAATTTCAGTGATAAGTTATATTGCTTCTTCAATATGGCTCAAATATCATCATCTCCAAAAGTATACCCTGACTACCTTTTTTTTTTTGCAATTGAAACAAACACCATATACATGCACAGTCATAAAACTTGTTAGGATATTTTTTTTCATAGCATTTCATTTTTAAAGAGTATATAGCTTATTTATAGTGTTTACAATGTTTAGTCTACTTCATTCCTTGAGAATCTAACCATAATGAGAGCCACTTATTTATTTTGGTTTATTTACAAGTGTACCCCATGAACTCTGTACATGTCCTGGAATTAAATAACTGTATATGAGTGAATAAACCATTACACTGGAGCTTAAAGGGATTATATAGTCTACAGAGTTTACAAAAAGCCTTAAACAGCTTTCTCCAACTTTAAGGACCAATGATTTTTCTATGGGGAAAACAGTCTGAGCGACTGAACTAAACTGATACAAATTTTAAAGTTTAAAAAGGTTTAACGGAGCATTAATTTGGTATTTTCCAAACTAAACAACTATTCATTGGTATAGCAAACTAGTTAGAACTGTTACTAAAACCCAGTCAAAACGGTGGTGACCAAGACAGGAGACAAGGTTAAAAAAACAAGTGAATGAAGATAGGAAAAGAAAAAATTGCTAGAAATATTAGACTAGTTGACTGGCAAAGTAAAAGTCTAGGGTGAGCACTCAGTTTTTGTTTGAGCAAATCTTTCAAATAATAGAAATAAGTAAGTTGAGAAAGAAACAGTATGATTTGGTACAAATTCCTTGAAATTTAAACAGAACTTAGATTTACATGTATAGCTTAACTACCAATCTAAATGGCAATGCTTAATAAATTAAAAGGTGTAACACTATTTTTAATGAAGATGAGTTATTTAAGATAGTAATTAAAAAAAAATAAAATCATTTAAGATAGTCACTAAAAAAAAAAAACAACAAACTATCTCTTTCCTTTGAGCTTCAGCCATATGAGTGAGCTATCACTGTAATATGCCACATTCTTTGAACTATGCTATTGTTGATCCACTGGCTGAAGTATTTTTCATTCACAGTTCTGCCTCCTTTCCACCACTAACCTCTCAGTTCAAATGTCACTTCTCCTGAAAGGTCTTTAGGAGCTCTCTAGCTACCTAATGTAACACTACTCAACACCCCATAAAACACTCCCTAAATCAGTTACATATATTATTGCTTCAATAATTATATATCTATATAGTTATATAAATACCTTTAATACATTTATATTATTATTTTCTATCTCCTCAATAACCCCCCACCCCAATCAGAAATAAAGTTCCATGATAGTTAAAAGAGTATTTTTTCCTTGTCTTTCAGTTCAGTTCAGTTCAGTTCAGTCGCTCAGTCGTGTCCGACTCTCCGCAACCCCATGAATCACAGCACGCCAGGCCTCCCTGTCCATCACCAACTCCCGGAGTACACACCATAATATTCCTGGTACCCAAAACAATGCCTAGAACATAGCTGATATTCAGTACATTATTTCTGAATCAATGAATTATTCTAAGCAGTCCATTAATTCTGGTCTCAGGAATAGCAACTTGCCAAAATATACATGTTTTGTTAACATGATCCATACTAAAATCTTCACCTGAGAACAAACTTTTATTTTGCCTTTATAAAAATTGTTAAATTCAAGAACTTAAATATATAAAATTGGCTCAATTATTTATGTATGGTGAGGTTGCATTTATTTGTGAAAATAAAAATATGAAATTTTAAATTAAATCAAAATACTTTTATTTAAAATTAAATCATTTAATTTATTAAAATATACACAATATAAAATTTGACTGAGTTTATTGTTTTTAATAATGTGATAAACTAGAATCTTGGTATGCTGTTTTCTAGTAAAGCGGATAAGGCAAGGTCATTCAAGTCAATTCAATTTATGTACTACTCAACAAGATATATAGTTAGTCTGAATACCAATAATTATTCCCTGCCATATTATTATCACATATAATAATACGTAACATATTCTAAGGGAATTTATTTGTGTATGATTGAGTGTGTATAAATATACATAAAATAGATATATATATATGCATGTATATATGATGTATGTACATGAAAATTTATATATATACATATATATACACACACATTTTCCTGTTAAGGATTCTTTAATTATTCATACAGAGCAGTTGTTCTCAACCATCGTGGTTTTGATCGCCAGAAGACACTTGGCAACAGCTGGAGACATTTTTGGTTTTCACATCTGAGCACTGCTTCTGACTTTTTGTGAATAGATTGTGCTTCTGACATTTAGCGGCAGGAATGCCACTAAATCTGCTCCAATGCACAGGATGACCTCCATAACAAAAAATTATCTAACCCATATAGTCAATAGAACTTTTACAGACTGGATGTTTGGGTCCCTTCAGAATTCACATTTCATATTTATACTATAAATTATATGCCAAAAAATTGATTATCTAGAAGAAATTAATAAATTTCTGGAAACATAAAACTGTACTGTGAAAAAACAATGTCTTAACAGAATAATTATTAGTTTAGTAATTAATCAAACTGAATCTGTGAGGAAATTAAATCATTAATCAAAACCTCCAACAAAGTCCAAGACAGATGGTTTCACTGTTGAATTCTACCAAATATTTAAATAAAAACTAATATCAATCCTTGTATAACTCTTTCAGAATACAGGAGGGGAGAGGACTATTTCAAATGTGCTTCACAGACCATGATTAATATGATACTAAAATTAGATAGAAGGCCATAAGAAAATTACAGGCTAATATCACTGATGAACGGATAAAAATCCTCAACAAAATATTATCAACCTGAATTCAACAAAATTTTAAAAAAGGATAATAAATCATGATCAACTGTGATTACTCTACAGATTCAAGGATAGTTCAATATCCACAATCAATATGATATACTACATCAGCAAAATGAAGGATATAAATCAATATCTCAAAAGATGAAGAAAAAGCATTTGACAAGTCATCAAAATTTATGATTAAAAACTCTCAAAGTGAATATAGAGGAAATATACCTCACCATAATAAAGACTGTACATGACCAACTCACAGATAACATCATACTCAGTGGTGAAAAGCTGAAAGTTTCCCCCCAAACTCAGGAACAAGACAAGAATGCACATTCTCATCACTTTTATTCAGCGTAATATTAGTAGTACTAACCAAGGCAATTAGGCAAGAAAAGGCTCCAGATCAGAAAAGAAAACCCTAAAACTCCACCAAAAATTACTCAAACTAGGAACAAATTCAGTAAAGGATACAAATATCAATATATAAAAATCTGTTGCTTTTCTGGGCAGTAATAACTAGCAGAAGAAGGAATTAAGAAAACAATTTCATTTATAACTGCATCAAAAGAACACCAAGGTATAAATTTAAGCAAGGAAGTGAAAGACCTATACATTAAAAACTGTAAAACATGGATGAAAAATCTGAAGACACAAATAATTGGAATAATATTCCATGTTCATAGACTGGAGGAATTAATGCTTTTAAAATGTCCATACTATTCAAAGCCATCCACAGATTCAATGTGAACTCTGCCAAATGTCCATTAAAATTTTCACAGATTTTAAAATAAAACAAATAATCCAATAATTTGCATTCTACCATAAAAGACCCAAAATAGCCTAAGCAATCTTAAGAAAGAACAACAAAGCTAGAGGCATCATGCCTCTTTATTTCAAACTGTATTACAAACCTATATTCATCACAGAACTGTTTGATGTCAGCATAGAAACAGACACATATGCTAAATGGAACAGAATTGACATCCCAGATATAAACCTACACATTTATGGCTGATTAATTTGTGACAAAGAAGTCAAGATACACAATGGAAAGCAAGTCTCTTCAGTAAATTGTGTTGGAAGTAATGGACAGCCACATACAAAAAATGAAACTGGATGTATTTTATACCATACATAAAGATTAACTCAAAATATATAAAGATTTGAACATAAGACCAGAAGCCACAAAATTCCTATTAGAAAACATGGGCATTAAACTTACTGATTTAAATGACTTAATTGATTGCTTTGAATCAATTGATGAATTGATGCTTTTGAACTGTAGTGTTGGAAAAAAATTCTGGAGAGTCCCTTGGACTGCAAGAAGATACAATCAGTCAATCCTAAAGGAAATCAGTCCTGAATATTCATTGGAAGGACTGACACTGAAGCTGATACTCCAATGCTTTGGCCACCTGATGTAAAGAATCAACTCATTTGAAAAGACCCTGATGCTTGGAAAGATTGAAGGTGGAGGAGAAGGTGACAACAGAGGATGAGATGTTTGGATGGCATCACTGTCTCAATGCACATGAGTTTGAGTCAACTCCGGGGGTTGGTGATGGACAGGGAGAACTGGCGTGCTGCAGACCATGAGGTTGCAAAGAGTTGGACATGACTGAGTGACTGAAATGAACTGAACTGATGCTTATTAACATCAGTCTTGGTAATGATTTTTTCAACATTTCTCCAAAACAAAGGCAACAAAAGCAAAAATTAACAAGTGTGACTACATATAAACAAAAAAGTTTCTACACATGAAATGCAAATGAAAAGGCAACCTTTCAAATAAGAAAAGATACTTATGATTTACATGTCTGATAAGGGGTTAATATTCCAAGCATAAAATATTCATAGAACTCAGTAACAAAAATAAACAATTCTCATTTGAAAAATAGACAGAGGATCTGAGTAGACTATCCCAAAGATGATATGAAAATGGCCAACAGGTACAAGAAATGGTGCTCACCGTCACAATGAGAAATGCAAATCAAAATTACAATGCCATATAAACTTACTTCCTGTTAGAACAGCTATTGTCAAAAAAAACAAAAGACACACATTGGTGAAAAAGGGAACCTTAGCTCATTGTTGGTAGAAACGTGAGTACAGCCACTATAGAAAATAGGATGGAAGTTCCTCAAATATTAATAGAAATACAACGTTATACAGAAATTCCATTTCTAGATATTTATCCAAAGGATATGAAACACTAACTCAAAAAGATATCTGCACCCACATGTTTACTACAGCACTGTTTGCAACAGGAAAGACATGGAAACAGCATCATCCATCAATGGATGAAAGAAGAAAATGTGATTTTATTGTTATATATAAGATTTGAATTCTGAACAACACTGAGTTAGGAATGCTGACCTTTCGTGTAGTCAAAAATCTGGGTGTACCTTTACAGTTGGCCCTCCATATCTGCAGTTCTCTATCCACAGATTTCACCAGCATTGGATTGTTTTGTACTATAGTACATATTTCTTAAAAAAAAAATCCACATGTAATGTGACCCTTGTAGTTCCAGCCAGTGCTATAAAATCACTTATAAACACACACACACACATACAGGAACATTATCCTGAAATAAAAAAGGAAATCCTGCCAGTTGTGACAACTTGGATGGACCATGAGGGTATTACACTAAGTGAAAGAAATCAGGGCTTCCGTTGTGGCTCACCTGATAAAGAATCTATCTGCAATGCAGGAGACCTGCTTTTGATCTTTTGGGAAGATCCCCTGGGGGAAACACAAATATCATGTGGCCTCACTTTTATATGAAATCTAAAAACAACAACAACAACAACAACAACAAAGACAGCCCCCAAAGCCAAATTCATAGATAGAGTGAAGAGATCAGTGATTGCCAGATGTTGGGGATAGGTGTGTGTGTGAAATAACTGAAGGTGATCAATAGGTATAAACTTAAAAATAAAGACATTGCCCTTTCCTTTCAGTAAGTTAAAATAAGCATAATTCTGAAACACACTAAATAAGTAGGTATATTTGAACAACATGTGAGCTTGATAAAATTATTCATTAAGTATGAAATCCTTAATATTTGTATAGCTAACCAAGTAAAATCCTAGATAAAAATTCTTATAAACACCAAAATAAATATATAGTGACTACAAAGCTGAAAGTGAAGAGGAACTAAAAAGCCTCTTGATGAAAGTGAAAGAGGAGAATGAAAAGGTTAGCTTGAAGCTCAACATTCAGAAAACTAAGATCATGGCATCTGGTCTCATCACTTTATGGGAACTAAATAGGGAAACAGTGGAAACGGTGTCAGACTTTATTTTTGGGGGGCTCCAAAATCACTGTGGATGCTGATTGCAGCCATGAAATTAAAAGAAGTTTACTCCTTGGAAGGAAAGTTATGACCAACCTAGGTAGTATATTAAAAAGCAGAGACATTACTTTGCCAACAAAGGTCCGTCTAGTCAAGGCTATGGTTTTTCCAGTGGTCATGTATGGATGTGAAAGTTGGACTGTGAAGAAAGCTGATTGCCGAAGAATTGATGTTTTTGAACTGTGGTGTTGTAGAAGACTCTTGAGAGTCCCTTGGACTGCAAGGAGATCCAACCAGTCCATTCTAAAGGAGATCGATCCTAGGTGTTCATTGGAAGGACTGATGCTAAAGCAGAAACTCCAATACTTTGGCCACCTCATGCGACGAGTTGATTCACTGGAAAAGACTCTGATGCTGGGAAAGATTGGGGGTGGGAGGAGAAGGGGATGACAAAGAATGAGATGTCTGGATGGCATCACCAACTCGATGGACATGAGTTTGAGTGAACTCCGGGAGTTGGTGATGGACAGGGAGGCCTGGCATGCTGTGATTCATGGGGTCGCAAAGAGTCGGTCACGAATGAGCGACTGAACTGAACTGAACTGACAAAGCTGAAAGCATGTATACCCATATTTTTATGATCCTTTTCCTTTCAGATAAAGTCAAGATATATTTTTATTAGAGCTTATTAACATCTTCCTTTCAAAGAAAGCCATAAAAATAATTCACCTTGATATCAATTGTTTTTAAAGGACATTTTTACTATTACTGAAAGAAGTCTCAATGTGCAAACATAATAATTCACTTTTAAACTTTTAAAATGTTTAATACTTGATTTAATTTCAAGTTAATCTAAAGTACATATATGTACATGTGTGGATGTTCAAATATAGGGTTGTGTGTCTAAGAATTATATTAATACCATAATAAATTTAATATTATAAGATGGGAATTAAACATGAGACATCAATTTACACTTATCCTAACAAATAATTACTCCCAAGCATTGAGGTCAACAGAGGTAATCACATTCTTAGCTAAAGACTTCTTCAATTCAGTTACTCAGTCATGTCCAACTCTTTGAGACCCCATGGACTGCAGCACACCAGGCATTCCTGTCCATCACCAACTCCTGGAGACTATTCAAACTCATGTCCATCGCATCAGTGATGCCATCCAACCATCTCATCCTCTGTTGTCCCCTTTTCCTCCTGCCTTCAATCCTTCCCAGCATCAGGATCTTTTCCAATGAATCAGTTCTTCATAACAGATGGCCAAAGTATTGGAGCTTCAGCTTCAGCATCAGTCCTTCCAAGGAGTATTTTGGACTTATTTCACTTAGGATTGACTTGTTTGATCTCCTTGCAGTCCAGGGAACATCAAGAGTCTTCTCCAACACCACAGTTCAGGAGCATCGATTCTTTGGTGCTCAGATTTCTTTATGGTCCAACTCTCACATCCCTACATGATTACTGGAAAAACCATAGATTTAATTAGACAGACCTTTTTGGTAAAGTAATGTCTCTGCTTTTTAATATGCTGTCTAGGTTGGTCATAGCTTTTCTTCCAAGGAGCAAGGTATCTTATCAGCTACTATCTCTGAAAATAGGTGACACGTTAATTTGGATTATATATAGTATTTATGAACTCTATGTCCATGAACTCCATGTGCAGCTTAAATCAAGTTTTCCATTAACATTTGATGAAAAGACTGTTATTTTTCAAAATGCAAATAGTGACTTAAAATAATCAAAGCATATTTTTAATTTACAAATTGTGGCGTTGTTTCATCATTTGTTCATTACATTTGTTTAATAACCAGCCTCTTATTAAATATACTCCATTATTTCACAAATTTTGTGGGTGGGGGTATAATAAAACAAATAGAATAAACTTTTTCTGTCTTCCTGCAAAGAACCTCATTTTTTAGATGAAATGATTCCCTTATTAATTAAAGACAAAGGCTTCACAAACAGTTCCTTCTCGTTACTTATGTCATGATGTCACTGATGAAGCATTAAACACATCAGCATAATAGGGAAGGGAAGGCAAAAGTACATTTCAAAGATGTTGTTGTAGACAGTCAGCTGTGGATGTGTCTGGTGGTGAAAGTAAAGTCTGGTTCTATAAAGAACAATACTACATAGGAACCTGGAATGTTAGACCCACGAATCAAGGTAAATTGGACATGGTCAAGCAGAAGATTGCAAGAGTGAACATTGGCATCTTAGTAATAAGTGAACTAAAATGAATGGGAATGGGTGAATTTAATTCAGATGACCATTTTATCTACTGTTGTGGGCAAGAATCCCTTAGGAGAAACATAGTAGTCCTCATAGTCAACAAAAGAGTTAACATGCAGTACTTGGAAGAAATCTCAAAAACAAAGGAATGATCTCAGTTTGTTTTCAAGGCAAACCATCCAAGTTTATGCCCCAACCACTGATGCCAAAGAAGCTGAAGTTGAACAATTCTATGAAGACCTACAAGACCTTCTAGAAATAACACCCCCAAAAGATATCCTTTTCATCATAGGGAACTGGAATGAAAAGTAGGAAGTGAAGAGATACCCAGAATAACAGGGAGGTTTGGTCTTAGAGTAGAAAATTAAGGAGGACAAAGGCTAACAGAGTTTTATCAAGAGAACATGCTGGTCATAGCAAACACTGTTTTCCAAAAATTCAAGAGACAATTCTACACAAAAACTATAACTTTGACTAGATAGACCTTTGTTGGCAAAGTAATGTCTCTACTCTTCAATATGCTATCTAGATTGGTCATAACTTTACTTCCAAGGAGCAAGTGTCTTTTAATTTCATGGCTGCAGTCACCATCTGCAGTGATTTTGGAGCCCCAAAATATATAGTCTGTTTCCACTGTTTCTCCATCTATTTGACAGACAGTAAATACTGAAATCAGATTTATGTTCTTTACACCCAAAGATGGAGAAGTTCTATACAATTAGTAAAAATTAGACCTGGAGGTGACTGTGGCTCAGATCATGAGCTCCTTAATGAAAAATTCAGACAAATTGAAGAAAGTAGGGAAAACCGCTGGTCCATCTAGGTATGACCTAAATCAAATTCCTTATGATTACACATTGGAGGTGACAAGGGAATATTAGATATAGTAGATAGAGTGCTTGAAGAAATATGGAGGTTTGTAACACTGTACAGGAGGAGGTGACCAAAACGAACTCCAAGAAAAAGAAATGCAAGAAGCAAATTGATTGTCTGAGGCATTTTACAAAAAGATAAGGAAAGAAGACAAGTGAAAGGCAAGGGAGAAAGGGAAAGATATACTGAACTGAATGTAGAGTTAAAGAATATCAAGGAGAGATAAAAAGGCCTTAAATGAATAATGTAAAGAAATAGAGGAAAACAAAAGAATGAGAAAGACTAGGAATCTCTTTAAGAAAACTGGAGATATTCAAGGACAGAAAGAGAAAGCATATACCAGAAGCAGAACGGATTATGAAAAAGTAGCAAGAATACACAGACGATCTGTACTGTTAAAAGTGCTGCATTCAATATGCCAGGACATTTGGAAAACGCAGCAGTGGCCGTAGGACTGGAAAAGGTCAGTTTTTATTCAAATCCCAAAGAAGGGCAATGCCAAAGAATGTTCAAACTGCAATTCAATTGTACTCATTTCACATGTTAGCAAGGTAATGCTCAAAATCCTTCAAGCTAGGCTTCAGCAATACATTAGCTGAGAACTTCCAGATGTACAAGCTGGATTTCAAAGAGGCAGAGGAACAAGAGATCAAATTTCTAAAATTTGGTGGATAATGGAGAAAACAAGGAAATTAAAACAAAACATCAATTTCTGCTTCATTGACTATGCTAAAGCCTTTGACTGTGTGGATCACAGCGAACTATGAAAAATTCTATATGCAAGTCAAGAAACAGCAGTTAGAACAAACATGGAACAGTGGACTGGTTCAAAATTGGGAAAGAAGTATGATAAGGTTGTATATTGTCACTCTGCTTTTAAACTTATATTGAGACTTCAGTTTACTCAGTCCTGTCTGACTCATTGTGACCGCATGGACTGCAGCACACCAGGCTTCCCTGTCCATCAAAACCTCCGAGTTTACTCAAACTCACCATTATGTCGGTGATGCCATTCAACCATCTCATGCACTGTCATCCCCTTCTCATCCCACCTTCAATCTTTCCCAGCATCAGGATCTTTTCAAATGAGTCAGTTCTTTGCATCAGGTGACCAAAGCATTGGATTTTCAGCTTCAGCATCAGTCCTGCCAATGGATGTTCAGGACTGATTTCCTTAAGGATGGACTGGTTGGATCTCCTTGCAATCCAAGGGACTCTCAAGAGTCTTCTCCAACAAAACAGTTTAAAAGCATCAATTCTCCAGTGCTCAGCTTTCTTTATAGTCCAACTCTCACATCCATACATGACTACTGGGAAAAACTATAGCTTTGACTAGACGGACCTTTGTTGTCAAATTAATGTCTCTACTTTTTAATGTGCTATCTAGGTTGTTCATAACTTTCCTTCCAAGGAGCGAGTGTCTTTTAATTTCATGGCTGCAGTCACCATCTGCAGTGATTTTGGAGCCCCAAAATATAGTCTCAGTGTTTCCACTGTTTCTCCATCTATTTGACATGAAGTGATGCCATGATCTTAGTTTTGTGAATTTTGAGTTTTAAGCCAACATTTTCACTCTCCTCTTTCACTTTCATCAAGAAGTTCTTTAGTTCTTCTTCACTATCTGCCATAAGGGTGGTGTCATCTGTATATATGAGGTTATTGATAGTTCTCCCAGCAATCTTGATTCCAGCTTGTGCTTCATCCAGCCCAGAGTTTCTCAAGATGTACTTTGCATATAAGTTAAATAAGCAGGTGACAATATACAGCCTTGATGTACTCCTTTCCTTATTTGGAACCAGTCTGTACATTATGCAAAATGCCAAGCTGGATAAATCGCCAGCTGGAATCAAGATTGTTAAGAGAAATATCAACAACCTCACAGATGCAGATGATATCACTCTAATAGCAGAAAGTAAAGAGGAACAAAAGAGCTTCTTGATGAAGGTGAAAAAGGAGTGAAAAGCTGTCTTAAAAGTAAACATCCAAAAACCTAAGATCATGGCATGCATTCCCATCACTTCATGGCAAATAGAAGGTGGAAAAGTGGAAGCACTGAAAGATTTTATTTTCTTGGGCCAAGATCACTGAGATCAACATGATCACCAAGATCACTGTGGATGGTGACTATAGCCATGAAATTGCAAGACTCTGGCTCCTTGGAAGGAAATCTATATGAGAAATCTAGACAACATATGGAAAAGCAGAGACAGCATTTTGAAACCAAGGTCCATATAATCAAAGCTATGGTTTTTCCAGTAGTCATGTATGGATATGAGATTTGGACCATAAAGAAGGCTGAATGCCAAAGAACTAATATTCTTGAACTATGGTGTTGGAGAAGACTATTCGGAGTGCCTTGAACAATAAGATTAACTAAGTCAATCCTAAAGGAAATCAACTCTGAATATTCATTGGAAGGACTGATGCTGAAGCTCTAATATTTTGGCCACTAGAGCTGACTCATTGGAAAAGACCATGATGCTTGGAAAGATTGAAGGCAGGAGGTGAAGGGGGTGACAGAGGATTAGATGGTTGGATGGCATCACTGACACAATGGACAATGAGTTTAAGCCAACACTGGGCGGTAGTGAAGGACAGGGAAACCTGGGGTCTCAAAGTGTCAGACACAACTTAGTGATTGAACAACAACAACAACAAAAGACCCAAAATAGCCAAATAAATCTTAAGTAAAACAGAGCTAGAAGCATCATGCCTTTTTATTTCAAACTACATTACAAAGCTATAGTCATTAAAACTGTTTAATGTCAGCATAAAAACAGACACACGCTATATGGACCAGAATTGAAAGCCCAGACATAAACCTACATATATGGTTGGCCATTTTATGGCAAATGAGCCAAGAGGTACAATTAGAAAGCAAGTCTCTTCAGCAAATGTATTTGGAAAAGTTGGACAGCCCCATACAAAAGAATGAAACTGGACCACTATCTTATACCATACATAAAAGTTAATTCAAAATGGATAAATATTTGAACACAAGACTTGAAACAACAGAACTTCTCAGAGAAAACATGGGCATAAAACTTACTGACTCAGTCTTGGCAATGATTTTTGGATATTACTCCAAAAGCAAAAGCAACAATAGCAAAAAAAAAAAAAGAAGAAGAAATTAGAACATTAACTAACTAGCTTCTGCACAGCAAAGGAAACCATTACAAAAATGAAAAGGCAGGACTTCCCTGGTGGTCCAGTTATTAAGAATCTGCCTGCCAATGCATGAGACAGGAGTTCAACCCTTGGTTCAGGAACATCCCACATACTGCAGAGCAACTAAGTCCATGCACCACAACTACTGAAGTTCATGCATACAGAACCTATGCTCTGCAACAAAAGAAGCTACTGTAATGAAAAGCCCACACACCGCAGCAAAGAGTAGCCCCACCTGCTGTAACCATTATTAGAGAAAGCCCAGGAGTAGCAACAAAGACCAAACATAGCTAAAAATCAACCAAACAATACATCTTTTCTTTTTTTTTTTTAAATGAAAAGGCAACCTCCCAAATGGGTAAAAATACTTGCAATTCATGTATCAGATAAGTGGTTAACATCTAAGCTATTAAAACTCACAACTCAATAATAAAAACAATAAAACATTCCTATTTTTAAAAATGGGCAGAGGATCTGAATAGAAGTGTTCCCAAAGATGATGCACAGTTGGTCAATATGTACATGAAATGGTGCACAGCATCACAATGAGAAATGCATATCAAAACTAATAGATACAAACTAGACCCTATTAGAAGAGCTAAAGTCAAAAAGTAAAAAAACAACAGGTGTTGGTGAGAAAAGGGGACCTTAGCTCATTGTTGATGGGAATGTAAATGGGTATAGCCACTACAGAAAACCAGTATGAAGGTTCCTCACAAATTAAAAATAGAGATACCATATTACCAGGCAATTCCATTTCTAGGTATTTATCCAAAGGATATGAAACACTAACTCAAAAATATATCTGCACCCCTATGTTCACTGCAGCATTATTTTAAATAGGCAAAACATGGAAACAATACAGTGTTCATTGATGAGGAAAATGTGATTTTATATTATATAAATAGTTGGCTCTTGAATAATACTGGGGATAGGGGTGCTGACCCTTCATGAAGACAAAAATCTGAATACATCTATACAGCTGGCCCTCCCTACCTGCAGTTCTCTACCCACAGATTTTACCAACAGTGGATTGTTTTTTATTATAGGACATATTTCTTGAAAAAATCCACATGTAAGTTGACCTTCGCAGTTCCAGTCCATCAGTCCGTGTTGTTTAGAGGTCAATTAAACACACACACACACACACACACACACACACACATACACACACACACACACCATGGGATAGTATCCAGCAATGGCACAAGGTGCCATTTGTGACACCTTGGCTGGCCCTTGAGGGTATTACACTAATTGAAATAAATAATACAGAGAAATAAGGATCATGTGGCCTCCCTCATATGTGGAATCTTAAAAAAAAAAAAAAAAAAACTGATCTCATAGATATAGTGAATAGATAAGTGGTTGCCAGAAGTGGGCATTGGGGGTATAAAATGAGTGAAGTGATCAAAAGATACAAATCAACATATAACAAATCAACATAAAAATCAACATATCATCTTTTCGTTTCAGAAAATGTAAATAATTCGGCACAGTTCTGAAATACAAGTCAGTAGATGTATCTAAATAACAGGTATGTTTGATAAGTGTTTTCATTAAGCATGAAACACTTTACATTTGTATAGCTAACCAAGTAAAATCCTAGGTAAAAATTCCTATGCTGCTAAGTCACTTCAGTCGTGTCCGACTCTGTGCGACCCCATAGACAGAAGCCCACCAGGCTCCCCCGTCCCTGGGATTCTCCAGGCAAGAACACTGGAGTGGGTTGCCATTTCCTTCTCCAATGTGTGAAAGTGAAGTCGCTCAGTCGTGTCCGACCCTCAGCGACCCCACGGACTACAGCCAACCAGGCTCCTCCATCCATGGGATTTTCTAGGCAATAGTACTGGAGTGGCTTGCCATAAACACTAGTAAATATGTGGGGAATACAAAAGTGAGAGCATCTATATCCACCTTTTGTACGAACATTTTCCTTTCAGATAAAGATGTATTTTTATTAGAGCCTAATAGCATCGTGCTTTCAAAGAAATTAAAGCCATGTAAATAATTCACCTTTATATCAATATTTTCAAAGTATATTTTTATTGTTGCTGGAAGTAGTCACAGTGTTGAAATATCAAAATTTATTTTTAAACTTTGAAAATGTTTAATACTTGGTATTTATTTCAAATTGACCTAAAGTAGGAGAAAGAAATGGCAACCCACTCCAGTGTTCTTGCCTGGAGAATCCCAGGGATGGCAGAGCCTGGTCGGCTGCCGTCTATGAGGTCGCACAGAGTCGGACACTACTGAAGCGACTTAGCAGCAGCAGCAGCAGGTGTATGTACATGTGTTGATGCCTAAATAGAATGTTGCAAGTTTAAGAATTACATTTATTACATAATAAGTTCAATAGAGTAATATGGGAATTAAGCAAGAAACATCAACTTACACTTATCATAACAAATCATAACTCCCAGTATCAAAAGCAATAGAAGCAATCACATTTTTGCTAAGGAATTCTTGTCAGCTCCTACTAACTTTGAAAATAGGTGACACATTAACTCATGAACCCAATGTACAATTTTTAAATAAACTTTTCCATTAACATTTACTGAAAAGACTGACATTTTTCATAAAACAAATAGTGACTTAAAATAATCACAGTATATTTATAATTTACCAAATACATAAATTTAAATTATTATATTTTGGTGCTACTGTGGCACTGTTTAATTTGTTCATTCAGTCAGTTCAGTCACTCAGTGGTGTCTGACTCTTTGCGACCCCATGAATCACAGCACGCCAGGCCTCCCTGTCCATCACCAACTCCCGGAGTTCACTCAAACTCATGTCCATTGAGTCGGTGATGTCATCCAACCATCTCATTCTCTGTCGTCCCCTTCTCCTCCTGCCCACAATCCCTCCCAGCATCAGAGTCTTATCCAGTAAGTCAACTCTTCGCATGAGGTGGCCAAAGTATTGGAGTTTTAGCTTCAACATCATTCCTTCCAATGAACACCCAGGATTGATCTCCTTTAGAATGGACTGGTTGGATCTCCTTGCAGTCCAAAGGACTCTCAAGAGTCTTCTCCAACACCACAGTTCAAAAGCATCAACTCTTCAACGATCAGCTTTCTTCACAGTCCAACTTTCACATCCATATATGACCACTGGAAAAACCATAGCCTTGACTAGACGGACCTTTGTTGGCAAAGTAATGTCTCTGCTTTTTAATATACTATCTAGTTTGGTCATAACTTTCCTTCCAAGGAGTAAGCATATTTTAATTTCATGGCTGCAATCAGCATATGTAGGGATTTTAGAGCCCCCCAAAAATAAAGTCTGACACTGTTTGTCCATCTATTTGCCATGAAGTGATGGGACCAGATGCCATGATCTTTGTTTTTTGAACGTTGAGCTTCAAGCCAACTTTTTCACTCTCCTCTTTCACTTTCATCAAGAGGCTTTTGAGTTCCTCTTCACTTTCTGCCATAAGGTTGGTGTCATCTACATATCTGAGGTTATTGATATTTGTTTATTACCTTTGTTTATTCTTATCACCAGTCTCCCCATCATTAACTGCACTCTCTCCCTTATTTCACATATCCCATTAGATGCAAAGGCTTGTTATTTTTACTTCCTCAACACCTCTGAAATTTACCTTTGCCTTCCCAGGCCCATTATGCTGAATTTGTTTAACATTTCATCAATGATATCATGATGTAACTAACAAGAAGGAACTGATTATGAAGTCTGTGTCCTTATCTGTGAAGGGAGTGAGTTTATCTAAAAGATGAGGTTCTTCGTAGGAAGGCAGAAAAGGTTTGCTTTCTTATCCCACCACTCATAAAATGTTGTAAATTTCTTCAAAACACAAAACAGACCAACCAGCAAAGAATAGTATGCCTCCATGGATTCCACGATGAAGTACTGTTAATGCTTAATGAAATTTTATTCAATATCTAGGCCAGCTGTAGAAGTGGCTCTGCCTGGGCCAGAAATGCAGTTCCACAGCTGCACTGGGTTGGCGCTTACTCAAGTCTTTAACACTCTCGACAATCTGCCATCACTTAGACACATACAGCACTCTTTCGTACTAAGTATACCATATCCAGTTCAAGTGCTTACTCCCTTTCCCAAAGCACCTCTTGCACTTTCCTCCACCTGTGCTTATAGTTTCCTAATTTTTCCTCCTCTTTGTAATAATCTATTTTCCCAACTTTTACTATAATTTCAACTTCAAGCTTAAATGGCGCCTCTAGCCTGCCTTCTTCTAGCTCTCAAGTGGATACGACCTCTAACTTCATCTCTAAACATGATTGTTTCCTAAGAAATTTCTCATGAGCATTATATGTTATCTCTAAGTATAGCTACTTGAACCTAACACACAGTTCATCCTAATGATAAATTCAGAACTGAGAACATGCATCATGCAGTTTTTACATTCTTAGTGAAAAATTGTCCCATTTCGAATAAACATTTTCATGATATTTTTATCATCTAAATTAATCATGCTATAGGAAGGACATAACATAGTTTATAAACTAGTGCGGACATAAGCATTAAGTTTTTCATATCTTCTTTCACAAGGGAAACTCCCACAAGGAGTTTTCCCACCTGACTGCTTCCTGCTGTAGGTGCCATCAGGAACTGTCATAGCTTTCAGGGTGAAGCCATGAACAACATGGAAAACAACCTGGAGGATATAGTGTTACAATCATGAAAGGGAATGCTCCGTCCAGTGTAAGGAACAAGGAGTTTGAAAAATTCAGAAGCAGGATACATACAAGGATAATGGAATTGGCCATTATCTACACAATTACACAGATATCCTGCAGAAGGACAATGAAAAACTGAATGTAGCTAAGGGTGCGAATCAGAGAGTGTCTGCTGTGGTTTAAGAAGAGGCCCTTAGCTTTTACAGTGTGGGGTAGGACAAACTGAGGAGCAGAATCATGAGATTAAGATCCCTTAGCTACAGAGACTATTGAATCCATGCTCAGTTTAGGCAAAACTGTTATGCTGTATTTGGGATCCTGGTTGAAACAAATCTGGGTTACTGTGTGGACTCCTCTGTGGGCTCACAGTTAAAATCTGCAGTCTCCAGCAGGAGCACACCCCTTCCTTTTTGAGCACACCTGAAATAATAGCAGCTTTTTGATATGGGAACAAGCTGCAAAGTCCTCCTCTCTGCAAGGCAACAAAGTGCCCCCTCAAAAGTTGTCCGCATCTTTTTTCCTGGCTACCAGATTGATAACTAGGGTTAAATTCCAGAACAGCCCCAATGGATATATTCCCATTGTGATAACCCATAAAGTCATCAAATTGGATAGATCCAGCAATAATTCATTGTGGGACAGAAATGGTGCATCAAGGTGTCAGGCCTGAGTAGTACTAGAAGGCTTAAGTAAATTACATAAGTACAAAGCTGAGATTCCCATGTCACCCAAAATATTTTCATTCTTCCTTCATCTTGTTATCTATGGGTATATGGAAGGAATATGAAAAGTTCAACTTGGTTTATAGATAGATTGGTTCAGTATACAAAACAACATCCCAGCCACCCCCCCAAAAAATGGAGTTTATGTTGCATCCACTCAGTGGTAACTCTGAAGGACAATGAGTGAGTGAAAATCTTCCCAGTGAACAGTGGTCCCACTTTTAAAACCCGTGACTTAATAGGGAAGGAGATATAGCCAGATATGAGAATTTGCGGTATTATGGGCAATGGTGAATGGACATAAAATTAAAAGGTTGGAATATCAGATAAAATAAGGTCTTTTGAACTGTGGTGCTGGAGAAGACTCTTGAGAGTCCCTTGGACTGCAAGGAGATCCAACCAGTCCATTCTAATGGAGATCAATCCTGGGTGTTCATTGGGAGGACTGATGCTAAAGCTGAAACTTCAATACTTTGGCCACCTCGTGTGACGAGTTGACTCACTGGAAAAGACTCTGATGCTGGGAGGGATTGGGGGAAGGAGGAGACGGGGACGACGGAGAATGAGATGGCTGGATGGCATCACCGACTCGATGGACATCAGTCTGAGTGAACTCCGGGAGTTGGTGATGGACAGGGAGGCCTGGCGTGCTGTGATTCATGGGGTCACAAAGAGTCGGACACGACTGAGCGACTGAACTGAACTGATGGAAGAAGCATGTGGATGAACATATGAAAGGGGTCATCAAGTGACATTTTTCATGTCTGATATAAATGTCCACCAGCAAGCACTCACCATGGAAGGAGTGCTGAACTACCCAGTAGACAAAATTACTGATATTAAACAGTCTTTGTTACTGGCTATGCCAGACCTGGCATAACAGGGACAGGAATGGAGTAATCACTGGGTAAAGATGGAGACCATACAAGGACCCAAAGGCATGAATTCTAA
Source organism: Moschus berezovskii (assembly GCF_049115385.1). Taxonomy (NCBI): domain Eukaryota; kingdom Metazoa; phylum Chordata; class Mammalia; order Artiodactyla; family Moschidae; genus Moschus; species Moschus berezovskii. The sequence continues at coordinate 127,226,147 of NC_142460.1, read as the reverse complement.
CAATCTAGCTTCTGCCATCTCAGAATGTTTAATCTCTCCAAAAGAAAGACCTATTCTGAAGCACCCATATGGCACATTTCCTGAGAAAACAAATTATGCTGTTACAAGGGTAACAACTCATTCTCACAGAAATTGACATCAATTCTGATCATAGAGATTTTTTTTTTCTTACCAACAGAGCCCCAGTCATCACCACCATCTAGGGACTTGCAAAATGCCTGATATATAGGCATGATTTTATACACAATATAGCATATAGCCAGGGAACACATTAATACTGAAGGGAGGTGCAGAACAATGCAACTCATATGCACACTCCATATAAAATAATGAGTATGGTTATTTCTTGAGGAAGGAAGTCTAATAAAACTCACATTACCATTACACACATCTTAAGCTTTCCCAATGGACTCATGAAAATTCAGAATTACAGTGAAAGTGGCCTCTGTGTAATAATTGCATTAGAAATTTTCATTCTAGATATAAGGCTAAAAATAGAATCTAATTGTATAATTACCTATTTTCTAAACACAGATCACAATTTAAGTACTATTTAAATAATAAATATTATGTAAAACATTTCAGACAGAAGAGCAGAATTAAGCATATTTAAGTCTATATTACAGAAATAAATATGATTCGCCACTTGAGTCTTTGAATATATTTTCAGCTGGGGCTAAAAAAGGAAGGCAGAACTGAATAACCATCAGATTAACAAACTCATTTCCACTCCCAATTCTCAGAGCTAATAATGGTGTGCCACAGGAAATAGTAAAATAGACAAACATGACATACAATGTACTGACTAGAAATTGCATAATTTCAGATATAGTATGGTTTGAGGAACTTTACAGAAATTATGTTTACTCCAACTGTCTCACCCGATATGCTGAAATGCTGCTTTAAATTATGTCATTTTTTGTTGTTGTTGTTGTTTTAGTGCATTGCTCCTGATAAGCATCCTATATTTAAGTACAAAAATTCATAGAGGTGGATTAAAGGTGAAGATTCTGTTTCCAGATCTATTAGTATAAATGATAAAAGCCAATTCCATATATATATACACACACACATATATATATAGTCAGGAAAAATGATTTTGTCAACAAAAGTTCTCTCCCTACCAACAGAAAAATAGCAGAAAACAATTATAATATATAACCGGATAAGTATTAAAATTAATATATTCAGTTCAGTTCAGTCACTCAGTCCTGTCCAACTCTTTGTGACCCCATGGACTGCAGCATGCCAGTCCTCCCTGTCAATCAGCAATTCCCAGAGTTTACTCAAACTCGTGTCCAATGAGTCAGTGATGCCATCCAATCATATCCTCTGTCGTCCCCTTCTCCTCCCACCTTCAGTCTTTCCCAGCATCAGGGTCTTTTCAAATGAGTCAGTTCTTTGCATCAGGTGGCCAAAATACTGGAGTTTCAGCATCAGTCTTCCAATAAATATCCAGGACTGATTTGCTCAAATAAGATGGTAGGTATTGCGAGAGGGCATCAGAGGGCAGACACATTGAAATCATAATCACAGAAAACTAGTTGATCTGATCACATGGACCACAGCCCTGTATAACTCAATGAAACTAAGTCATGCCGTGTGGGGCCACCCAAGACGGGCGGGTCATGGTGGAGCAGTCTGACAGAATGTGGTCCACTGGAGAAGGGAATAGCAAACCATTTAGGTATACTTGCCTTGAGAACCCCATGAACAGTATCAAAAGGAAAAATGATAAGATACTGAATGAGGAATTCCCCAGGTCGGTAGTTGCCCAGTATGCTACTGGAGATCAGTGGAGAAATAACTCCAGAAAGAATGAAGGGATGGAGCCAAAGCAAAACCAATACCCAGTTGTGGATGTGACTGGTAATAGAAGCGAGGTCCGATGCTGTAAAGGGCAATATTGCATAGGAACCTGGAATGTTAGGTCCATGAATCAAGGCAAATTGGAAGTGGTCAAACAGGAGATGGCAAGAGTGAACATAGACATTCTAGGAATCAGTGAACTAAAATGGACTGGAATGGGTGTATTTAAGTCAGATGACCATTATATCTACTACTGTTGCCAGGAATCCCTTAGAAGAAAGGGAGTAGCTATCATGGTCAACAAAAGAGTCTGAAATGCAGTACTTGAATGCAGTCTCTAAAACAACAGAATGATCTCTGTTTGTTTCCAAGGCAAATCATTCAGTATTACAGTAATCCAAGCCTATGCCCCAAACAGTAACACTGAAGAAGCCAAAATTGAACGGTTCTATGAAGACCTACAAGACCTTTTAGAATTAACACCCAAGAAAGATGTCCTCTTCATTATAGGTGACTGGAAAGCAAAAGTTGCAAGTCAAGAAACACCTGGAGTAACAGGCAAATTTGGCCTTGGAGCACGGAATGAAGTAGGGCAAAGGCTAATAGCGTTTTGCCAAAACACACTGGTCATATCTGCTTCATTGACTATACCAAAGTCTTTGACTGTGTGGATCACAATAAACTGTGGAAAATTCTGAAAGACATGGAAATACCAGACCACCTGACCTGCCTCTTGAGAAACCTGTATGCAGGTCAGGAAGCAACTGTTAGAACTGGACATGGAACAACAGACTGCTTCCAAATAGGAAAAGGAGTACGTCAAGTTTGAATATTGTCACCCTGCTTATTTAACTTATATGCAGAGTACATCATGAGGAACGTTGGGCTGGAAGAAGCACAAACTGGAATCAAGATTGCCGGGAGAAATATCAATAACTGCAGATATGCAGATGACACCACCCTTATGGCAGAAAGTGAAGAGGAACTCAAAAGCCTCTTGATGAAAGTGAAAGAGGAGAGTGAAAAGGTTGGCTTGAAGCTCAACATTCAGAAAACAAAGATCATGGCATCTGGTCCCATCACTTTATGGGAAATAGATGGAAAAACAGTGGAAACAGTGTCAGACTTTATTTTTTGGGGCTCCAAAATCACTGCAGATGCTGATTGCAGCCATGAAATTAAAAGACACTTACTCCTTGGAAGAAAAGTTATGACCAACCTAGGTAGCATATTAAAAAGCAGAAACATTACTTTGCCAACCAAGGTCCATCTAGTCAAGGCTATGGTTTTTCCCGTGGTCATGTATGGATGTGAGAGTTGGACTGTGAAGAAAGCTGATCACCGAAGAATTGATGCTTTTGAACTGTGGTGCTGGAGAAGACTCTTGAGAGTCCCTTGGACTGCAAGGAGATCCAACCAGTCCATTCTAAAGGAGATCAATCCTGAGTGTTCATTGGAAGGACTGATGCTAAACCTGAAACTGCAATACTTTGGCCACCTCATGCGAAGAGTTGACTCACTGGAAAAGACTCTGATGCTGGGAGGGATTGGGGGCAGGAGGAGAAGGGGACAACAGAGAATGAGATGGCTGGATGGCATCACTGACTCGATGGACATGAGTCTGAGTTTACTCCAGGAGTTGGTGATGGACAGGGAGGCCTGGCGTGCTATGATTCATGGGTTTGCAAAGAGTTGGACACGACTGAGTGACTGAACTGAACTGAACTGATTTGCTTAAGGATGGACTTGTTGGATCTCCTTGCAGTCTAAGGGACTCTCAAGAGTCTTCTCCAACACCATAGTTCAAAAGCATTAATTCTTCAGTGCTCAGCTTTCTTTATAGTTCAAGTCTCACTTCTAAACATGACTACTGGAAAAACCATAGCCTTGACTAGACGGACCTTTGTTTGCAAAGTAATGTCTCTGCTATCTAGGTTGGTCATAACTTTTTTTCCAAGGAGTAAGCGTCTTTTAATTTCATGGCTTCCGTCACCATCTGCAGTGATTTTGGAGCCCCCCCAAAATAAAATCTCCCACTGTTTCCACTGTTTCCCTGTCTATTTGCCATGAAGTGATGGGACCAGATACCATGATCTTAGTTTTCTGAATGTTAAACTTTATGCTAACTTTTTTCTCTCCTCTTAGATTATTTGTATGTAAAGTAAAACAAGAATGATCACAGCATCCAGATGGCATTTCATAAAATTATACAGAAATATAAAAGAGAAAAAAGCTTCCCTCATTTCATTGAGACAAGAAAATTCACTTTGTGATAGCTTTTCTTATGGAGGCCTCCTAAGGAAATGTTGGGGCTTGGAAATTTGCAGTTACATTTCATAAGCCAGAAGGCCCAGGACCTTGTGTTGTAAAATCAAAAGGTTTTATGTTCTCAAGAAGGCACACTTAAGGAGGAAAGGGGGAGAAGTATCTTTTCCCTCTTCTTTATTAAACTAAGAAGACTTAATCATCACACACTTTAGATAAAACTTTTAAGGCAGTGACGAATACAGATGTAAAAATACTAAAATTTTTAACTTGTTTTACTTCCATAAATGTCTTTTTAAGTCAAGTCAATGGTTCTCAAAATTCCCCCTGGGTATACTTTGAATTTATAATTTTATTAATATGGACTAATGGTGTGAGTTTTTTGACAAGTTATATAATTCTGTTTCTTTAAGAGGTATCTTCTGGAAGAGACGACTGAGAATTTTGTTTAATGACAGTGGCTAACAATAAAGTGGTGAATTTGAAAATGAAACCATTCATTGCCAAGTAAAGGTGACTTTTCTCCAAGAAAACAGTAGCACAGAGCCCAGGCCTTTCCCAGACAGATCATGTCCTTTATGGTTTTAACCTGGGTACCAACACTGGTGCTGCCAGTGAATGGATTTATTTCCCTGAAAATGTGGGAAGGGTGAAAGATCTAGCTCTGCTGTTCACTATACAGTCCCTTGTTTAATCATCTACATTTCTATCACAATATATTCCTGTTTTCTGTACCAAACATACTCACATTCTTTCTCTCCAGTGGTCAGTGAGATTTTGGCTTTCTAAAATTACAAAAGAAAAAGTTTCCCACTCTTTCTCCTTTTTCTATTCAATAAAATTATCCATTTTTTCCTATCATTTCAGCAGGGTTTTGGGTAGAAAGACAAAGAAAAGTTGGCAATTGCCATCTTAAACAAGAATCCTAAACTATGATTCTGACAAGTTTCCTTACTCCCACAGCCTGGAAAACCCTTTATCCTCTGCCTCATCCCTAACATGTAACTGGAACAATTCTCAGGTGAATTTGAAGACACAATGAACACTCCCTCCCTCCATACTGGCATTCAAAAACCTGTCCCATGTTTGAAGAATATGTCAACATGTAGGTCTTATACATAAATACTATGGAGAAGTGGTATTCTTTCTACTCCCAAAGTCACATAGTTCAGGTACTAGACTTCTTTGCTCCTTTAACAACTGACAGAGTATTGTACTCAAGACATACACATTTATATACAATGTGAGTCTTTGAATTCAGATAATAATGGCACTCAGAACAATCATGTTACCTAAATAGTGTATTTCTAGTAAGTTTGAGTTCTCAGTAGTTAACCACAGTTGATCACTGATATATTCAACCACTATCTTGAAACAGAGCAAAACCCTGTGATCCTCCTCCCTCCTACCCACCCACAACCCACCACCCACCCCCAGTTCTTGGCCTGCCTCTTCTCTGTGGTAAAAGGTTAGCTAAAGAATAAATCAGAGAAGTGAGAAAATGCAAAAACAATGGAAAACAGTCAAAGGAGACAAAATAAAAGTTTAGTCATTAAGCAAAGTCAAAGACTTCAAGTTTCTCCTCAAGGACTACAGATAATATTCTGAGCCATATCCTTTGAGCTATCTTATAGATACTAAAACCCCCACCAGATGGAAGAAATTAACTACATAATGACCAGGTATGCTGCTGCTGCTGCTAAGTTGCTTCAGTCGTGTCCAACTCTGTGTGACCCCATAGACGGCCTCCTACTAGGCTTCCCCGTCCCTGGGATTCTTCAGGCAAGAACACTGGAGTGGGTTGCCATTTCCTTCTCCAATGCAGGAAAGTGAAAAGTGAAAGTGAAGTCGCTCAGTTGTGTCCGACTCTTAGCCACCCCATGGACTGCAGCCCACCATGCTCCTCCATCCATGGGATTTTCCAGGCAAGAGTACTGGAGTAGGGTGCCATTGCCTTCTCCGGGAACTAAACACTAACTGTATTTAAAACAATCAAGATAATGCTGATCAGAGTACTGTGTGACCAATTTCAAAACAACAGAGCTGACTATTTCTACCTGGAGCCCCCTCATTTCACCTATAAAAGTCCTTGCCCACTGATTGTTAGGGAAAGTCAGCCTTTGGGTAGAAGACTCCTGCCCTTTTCCCTCTGTCTCTGATCTCCAGACTCTGAAATAAAGCAAACTTTTCCTTTCCACCAACTTTATCTCTTTATTGGCTTCACAGGGCAAGCAGCTGGACACCTCACTTTCGGTCACAATCTCTGATTGAAAGAGATACTGCAAACAGGGACAGGGTGCAGGTTTCTAGAAAGAGATTCCCAGGAAGTAGGGACAACCTGGAGATTGGGTTCAGTTCAGTTCAGACGCTCAGTTGTGTCTTTGTGACCCCATGGACTGCAGCACGCCAGGCCTCCCTGTCCATCACCAACTCCCAGGGTTTACTCAAACTCATGTCCATCGAGTCGGTGATGCCATCCAACCATCTCATTCTCTGTCATCCCCTTCTCCTCCTACTTCAATCTTTCCCAGCATCAGGGTCTTTTCAAATGAGTCAGTTCTTCGCATTAGGTGGCCATCAGGTGGAGATTGGGTATTTTTCTGAATTCAGATAGAATGCAGTAAAAATTGAGTTTTAGTATTAGAATCCAGCATTCCAAGACACGTATTAACAAAAGAGGTAACTAAACTGATACAGAGGACTTACTAAAATGAGGTGCTCATTGGAACCATTAGGGTTTTAGTTGGCTACCCCCTAAAATAGAGAAAGGGACACAAGAAATTTAATAACTGCAGGATGGATGGCTGTCACTAATGACATAGAAAGTGCAGAGGAAGAAAATACCTTACTAAAATTTTACACATGGACATCACCAGATGGTCAATAATGAAATAAAACTGATTATATTCTTTGCAGCCAAAGATGGAGAAACTCTATACAGTCAGCAAAAACAAGACCTGGAGCTGATTAGGGCTCAGATCATGAACTCCTTATTGCCAAATTCAGACTTAAATTGAAGAAATAAGGGAAACCACTAGACCATTCAGGTATGACCTAAATCAGATCCCCCAAGACTATACAATGGAAGTGACAAATAGATTCAAGGGATTACATCTGACAGACAGAGTGCCTGAAGAACTATGGATGGAGGTTTGTGACATTGTATAAGAGTCAGTGACCAAGACCACCACAAGAAAAAGAAATGCAAAAAGGCAAAATGGTTGTCTGAGGTGCCCTTACAAACAGCTTTTCTCTATGAAAAGAAGAGGAGTAAAAGGCAAGGGAGAAAAGGAAAGATGACATACCCATTTAAATAAAGAGTTCCAAAGAATAGCAAGGAGAGATAAAAAAGCCTTCCACAGTGATCAGTGCAAAAAAAAAAAAAAAAAAAGAGGAAAACAATAGAATGGGAAAGACTAGAAATCTCTTCAAGAAAATTAGAGATACCAAGGGAATATTTCATGCAAAGATAGGCACAATAAAGGATAGAAATGGTGTGAACCTAACAGAAGCAGAAGATATTAAGATGTGGCAAGAATACATAGAAGAACTATACAGAAAAGATCTTCACTACCCAGATAATCACGATGGTGTGATCACTCACCTAGAGCCAGACATCATGGAATGTGAAGTCAAGTGGGCCTTAGGAAGCATCACGATGAACAAAACTAGTGGAGGTGATGGAATTCCAGTTGAGCTATTTCAAATCTTAAACGATGATGCTGTGAAAGTGCTGCACTCATTATGCCAGCAAATTTGGAAAACTCAGCAGTGGTCACAGGACTGGAAAATGTCAGTTTTCATTCCAATCCCAAAGAAGGACAATGGAAAGAATGCTCAAACTATCACACAGTTGCACTCATCTCACATGCTAGCAAACTAATGCTTAAGATTTTCTAAGCCAGGCTTTAACAATACATGAACCATAAACTTCCAGAAGTTCAAGCTGAATTTAAAAAAGGCAGAAAAACCAGAGATCAAACTGCCAATATCCTTTGGATCATCAAAAAAGCAAGAGAGTTCCTGAAAAACATCTACTTCTGCTTTATTGATTATACCAAAGACTTTGACCATGTGGAACACAATAAACTGTGGAAAATTTTTCAAGAAATGGGAATACCATACCACCTGACCTGCGTCCTGAGAAATCTGTATGCAGGTCAAGAAGCAACAGTTAGAACTAGACATGGAACAACAGACTGATTCCAAATCGGGATAGGAGTATGTCAAGGTTGTATACTGTCACCCTGCTTATTTAACTTATATGCAGAGTACATCATGAGAAATGCTGGACTGGATGAAGCACAAGCTGGAATCAAGATTGCCAGGAGAAACATCAACAACCTTAGATATGCAGATGACACCACAATTATGGCAGAAAGTGAAGAAGAACTAGAGAACCTCTTGATGAAAGTGAAAGAGGAGAGTGAAAGAGTTGGCTTAGAGCTCAACATTCAGAAAAATAAGATCATTGCATCTGGTCCCATCACTTCATGGCAAATAGGGAAACAGTGGAAACAGTGACAGACTTTATTTTGGGGGGTCTTCAAAGTCACTGCAGATGGTGATTGCAGCCATGAAATTAAAAGACGGTTACTCTTGGAGGAAAAGTTATGACCAATCTAAACAGCTTATTAAAAAATAGAGGCATTACTTTGTCAACAAAGGTCAGTCTAAGTCAAAGCTATGTTTTTACCAGTTGTCATTTATGGATGTGTGAGTTGGACTATAGAGAAAGCTGAGTGTGGAATGCTTTTGAATTGTGTTGTTGGATAAGACTCTTGAGAGTCCCTTGGACTGCAAGGAGATCCAACCAGTCCATCGTAAAGGAAATCACTCCTAAATATTCATTGGAAGGACTGATGCTGAAGCTGAAACTCCAATACTTTGGCCACCTGATGCAAAGAACTGACTCATTTGAAAAGACCTGATCCTGGGAAAGATTGAAGGCGGGAGGAGAAAGGGGTGACAGAGGATGAGATGGTTGGATGGTGTCACTGACTCCATGGACATGAGTTTGAGTAAACTCTGGGAGTTGTTGATAGACAGGGAGGCCTGGTGTGCTGCAGTCCATGGGGTCACAAAGAGTTGGACAGGACTGAGTGACTGAACTGAACTGAAAATTTTATTTAACAACCCAGGAACTTTCTATGACCTTGTTAAAGAATATCTTATCTCAGATAGCCTCAGTGAAAAAAAAGTAGATAAACTTTGATCCTGTTTTTTCCTGATTCACTGCCCTGATTCATCAAACTGAACATGCTAGTAACTTTTAAAGTAATATGGCATTATTTTTGGTATCCCTATGAAAAAAAAGAAACAGATTACTGACCTCAACTCCTTTGGAAGCCCAGGAATGAGACCTCTGGTTACTGTCCAGGAGAAGAAAGACCTCCTGGACAGAATTCTCTCAGAAAGAGCAGTTACTGGAACAATGGAGCCATGAGATGCACCGCTCTACACAGAAGATCCTCAGACCTGAGGACTTGCAGACCTCCATTAAACGCTATGCCTCTTGGCTCTATACAGGTCATGTGATGCACGAGCTCGGTTCCTGCACCAACACAGAGCTTCCAGCTGCTACTCACCAACTGTTGTGGAAACACCTGACGGAGGACCACAAGAAGCTCTGCTTTTCAAGGAGGGGAAAAAACCACAAAAGTAATGAATATTCTGTCAAACAAGAAATTAAGAGAACAGAATTCATATGTGGACAGCTGCATCAACTGGAACCAAGAGGTGCTGAAGCAAGATCTGGTCTTGACCTACAGAGACATCATCAGCATGTTGCCTCTCTTCAGGCTCGTGGGCGACTTCAGACGGACCCTCAAGGGCGAAGTGTTTTTCCCAAACAGGGTGAACAGCTAGTGCTAAGGAAGCACCTGAGCATCCCCAAGCCCTTCCTATATACATCATCACTTCTCTGCTGCAGCCCCTGGGCTTCCACGGCCCCTTCATAGATAACTTTACCTACCAGGTTCGAAGAGCGGAGAGTCACTGTGCAGCAACATGCGCTGAGAGCCCTTCTTCTTAAGGTGGTGAAACGTGGTGCCCTGACTCATCCTTTCTGGCATCCTTTCCTTCAAGAACCTCCTGGCCAGAAATCCTGGTCCTCTGCAGTGTGGCACTTGTTTCTTTCTCGTGTGCCCTGGTTCCTGGAGTTCCACTGTGAGAATCCCAATATGACCCTGGCATTGCAAACTCACTTCTGCTGTAAGAAATTGCAGTAAGATTAAGAATAACAAAACAAAAAATTAACCAAAACAAGGTTTTTAAGTAAATTATTTTATCATGAATTGGTCACTCTTATAGTCGATAAAATGGGCTTCCCTGGTGACTCAGATGGTAAAAAATCTGCATGCCATGCAGGAGACCAGAGTTGAATTCCTGGGTTTGGAAGATCCCTTGAAGGAGGAAATGGCAACCCACTCCATTATTCTTGCCTGGAGAATTCCAGGGACAGAGGAGCCTGGGGGGCTATAGTCCATAGAATTGTAGAGTCCTTTAGGACTGAGTAACTAACACATAGTCCATAAAAGAAACTCTTATGGAATAAATTAGCTAAGGTATAACCAAAGTGGTCTTAAATTCAATGTCTGAATTTTTAAATCTATTTTCATTTTGGAGTCATTGATATATTGGTTTTCCCATGCAGTTTTATCCTTGTGTCCCCAATACTGATGATGGTACAGCATTTATTTTTTACAAAAGTTTTGTTATAGCTTCTGGGATATTCTTCCAAGTTTCTGACACCTGCCAAATTTTTATGCTGGTCCATTCTAAATAAAATAAACTCTTCTTCATTCACTGAGTTGAAGCACATGGAAATTAAACAGCTCTCTCCAAAATGCAAATTTCCTGGCAAGCTGTCAAAAACTGAAAAATGAATTGGCCTGAAACAGAAAACCTTACTAACTTGTTTTTAAAATATTCATTTTCTAAAGAAATTGGCATTCAGAAAGATGGAAATATAACCCTGTATATGAGACAGCAAAAGAGACACAGTTGTATTGAACAGTCTTTGGGACTTTGTGGGAGAGGGTGAGGGTGGGATGATTTGAGAGAATGACATTGAAACATGTATGTTGTCATATGTGAAACGAATCAGCAGTTCAGGGTCAATGCATGTTACAGGATACTCGGGGCTAGTGTGCGGGGATGACCAAGAGGGAGGATAAAGGGAGGAGGGAGGCGAGAGGGGGGTTCAGGAGGGGGAACTCATGTACACCTGGGGCGAATTCATGTCAATGTATGCAAAACCAACCAATATAATATTGTAAAATAAAAAAAAATAAAGATCAAAAAAAAAAAAAAAGAAATTGGCAATTTCTTCTGCCTCCAGTTACATTGTATCTAGTTTGATAGGCTATGCTCTTCCCAACTTGGTGCCGAAATTTTGCACAGCTTTTTGTGCTTGTGGGTTTTTTCCTTTCTGTGGTGCCTTTTGCTCTGTAACAAAATGTGGAATTGTAGTATTACTCCCATTAGTATAAACTGTACATTTCCTATGAACACAGTAAACTTTAGTTTTAAAAACAAAACCTGTAGCCCATGATATTAGCTTGTTTCAGGAAAGATAAATTTGTCAACCCGTAAATGACTTGTGCATGTTGTTTCAGGAAATTCCAAAACAATAAAGGAATGGGACAAAGGCTCACATATTTTGGCTTAGGCCCTTTGGTTCTCCACTTTAAAAGAGCCACCTGAGACCACTTGAGCTCACAGTCCTCCAAATCCTTATAAAGATCCCACTTCTGATTTCATCCTACTAAGTTAATTCTAAGATTATCAAGGTGGTGTTTTCTCTTATTGCTGTGAGGTCAAATAAACTAAAATTTGCTCTTTAACAGAGTGTCTAGTGATGATTCACAGAGTTTTGTAAAAAGTGTGACAACCTTTTTGAAGACATTTTGAGTGATAATTAAACACAACATGTGTTGTTAATGTAGCTAACTTGATTTAATGGTAATGTGGATAGCAATGATTATCTTTGCACAAGTGTAGGTCACAGCTACTCAGAACTGCCACTAGAACAAGGAAAATATAATGCCATTTTTTGAAAGGCACATCCAAAAATCAGCAATATTCAAAAAGGATGTTAAAGTATTCATTTAGAAACTCTGAAATATAGTTTTTAATGCCATGTGCACATAAGCACTCTGTAAAGTAAGGAATGGAAACCGAAGAATAGAATTAAACTATTCAGGAGAATTCCAAAACTTAGAGCAAGACTGGCTATGTAATTTGGAGAACCCATTGCAAAATGTATAGCCCATTGTTTAAGGGCGATATTTGTTTAAAATTAAGATTTCAAGATGAATTAAGCCAATCATGGGACTATTTTAAGTTCAGAGTTCTGTGTAACTGAATGGGTCGCCTGTCCAGGAAGGTGACCCTGACTTACTAAATGTGACACATTGAAACTTCAGAGTTCCACTCACTAAGATGTAGCTATGTGGGCAGAAGCACAGTCAGGAGAGACAGCCCACTGTGCTCAAATCTCAACTTTTCCATTGACATTTTAATTGAGCAAGTACTCTGAGACTAATTTCCTAATGTGCAAATAAGGATGGTGTCTATAAAATATGATTGCTGAAAAAATTAAATCAATTTCAAATATGCAAAGTGCTAGAGAAACTCTGATGGTCTGAAGAGGCTTATTCTTTCCCTTCTTTTGATCATTTAGCAAAAAGCTAGTTCAACAGGGCCTCTGACTGATAGCATCAACATTTGATTTGCAAAAACTCTACTTAAGTTCCTCAAGCTACCAAAGATTATTTCCTGAACCAGGAAGTATGAATTGTTGCATGGTGGGCTGTATGTTCTTAGTTCCTTTGCCATGCTTACAGTTTGTCTTCTGGAGGACCCCCAACAAGTCAAAATATATCTCAATGCTAAAAGGAGATGCTCATTCTGCTGGCTCTGTCTCTACACTTATACATACAGTTGACCCTTGGACAACACAGGTTTGAACTGTATGGGTCCACTTATATTTAGTTTGTTTTTTTCTTCAATAAATACGTACACAGTAGTTCATGATTCACAGATGGTTAGATCCCCAGACGCAGAACCTTGATGGTAGACTGGAAAGTTACACAGATTTTTGACTGCACAGAGAGTCAGTACCCCTAACGTTTAGGTTGTTCAAGGATCAGAGCGTGTACGTATGTTCTGCTGCTGAGTGCCTTTGTTCCTCTTCACAGCAAATGCACAGGACAGTACCAGGTACCAGGTATGTGCTATGTGTATTTCTTTTTAGCAATTATCTAAGGCTATATACGCTCTGCCTTAAACATGTGGACATTTCCTTGAAAAATAAATTTGCTTTTTAGTCCTCCTTGTATCAGTTTTCATATGGCTACTTACCAAATAGCCACAAATTTGGCAGCTTACAAAAATAACAAATTTATTCTCTTATAGTTCTGGAAGCCAAAAGTCTGAAATCAAGGTGTGAGTGAAGCCACACTCCCTTCAAGGGTTGTGAGGAAGAATCCACTGGGTGCTTCTACTTAGCTTTTAGTGGTAGCCAGCCATTCTAGGCTTGTCGCTGCATCACCCCAATCTCTGCCTCCATCTTCACTGCATCTTCTCCTTTGTAAATATCCTCTCTTCTGTGTGTCTGTCCCTCAATTTCCTCCTCCTTGTTTTTACACAGATACAGGTGATTCCTTTTGGGACCTACCCAGATAATTTAGGAAAGCCTCTTAAGATTGTTAATCACTTCTTTTGCCATATAATACAATATTCAGTCTTTTCATCACATAAGGTAATTAATAGATATAGATTCTGGAGATCAGAACCTGGACATATCTTTTGGACAGCCAACATTCAGCCTCTGTATCTGACATTTATCACTGTCTTCTCTAAGTGTAACCAAGCAGGACCCTATGGGTTCTTCCCAGAACAGACTGCTCTCCCTCATGTCCTCTGCTTGCCTCCTATATGTAGAAAAACTTTAGCCTCATAGGCTTTCCCTGAGTTCCAAAGTATAAATTTAAGAAGACAATGAGAAAATACAGAAAGTCAAGTCAAGCAGTCAAAGGCAATACAAACAGTCAAACAAGACAAAATAATAATGGTTTAGCCATTAAATAGAATCATAGATCTCCTCAAGGGCTATAGACAATATTCTGAGCCACATCCTTTGAGCAGTTTTGCAGATACTCCCACCAGGTGGAAGAAGTTAACTGTATGCTGGCACAAGCATGCAGACTCCAGACCAATTAGGTCTAAAAGGCTAATGATGCTGACTCCCAATTACCTCACCACCAATCAATCAGAAGACTGTCCCTGAGCTGATCATGCACCACACAAACCCACCTCCCTTATCTTGTCTTTAAAACTCTTTAAAAGGCTTTCAGGGAGTTCAGACCTTTTAAGCACTAGCTACTCAGACTTCTTGCTTCGCACCATGTAGTAAATTCGGCACTTTCCTTCACCGCACCCAGAGTCAGTAGATTTGCTTTACTCTGTGTGGGCAAGGGGACCCAACTTTTGTTCAGTGACAAAAGCAGTATTTCTCAACCTTGTCTATGTAGTGAAATTGTCCAGGGAGCTTTCAAAAGTCTTGATGCCAGAATTCCTCTCCAGGAATACTAATGCAATTAGTTTGGGAATGACTGGGATATTAAGAATCTTCAATCTCCCCAGCTGATTTTGAAATTTATCCAAAATTGAGAAACATTGAATTAGGTAACAGTTTAAAATCCTCTGGGGATTTTCAATTTAATACAACCTTGAAAATAGGCATTATATCAAAAGATTTTCAGTGTTTCATTTTCACAATTTAGATTAGTATTTATATTACAGAAATACTGGGGACTGTAGATAGGTATTCTAAGTGCATAATTAATTCAGATTGACTTAATTCGGTCAATTGACTTAATATCAATCTATACGCAAGAGTTTCTAGATTCACTCTGGTAGCATTACAGCTGTAAGTGGGCCACATAATTGGTCAGGTGACACTGATAGCTGATGATGAATGAAAATGCCAGCAAATCCAAGTACGACGTTGAGGAATAAATTAAAACAATTTTGACATAAATAAAATTGCTGCAGAGAATTTGGCATGGACCATCCACATCCTAAAGATCCCCTGAAAGGACCCAGATGTTCTTTCCACCAAGGACAAAGGACATACTTTGGAGAGGGGTGTCACCATCTTTGACAAGCAATTTTGTGGCAATTTTGTATAGACTGTAGATGTTAGTGGGGCTTCCCTGGTGGCTCAGATGGTAAAGAACCCTTGTGCAATGCAGGAGACCTGGGTTTGATCCCTGGGTCAGGAAGATCCCCTGGGGAAGGGAATGGCTACCCACTACAGTATTCTTGCCTGGAAAATTCCATGGACAGAGGAGCCTGGTGGGCTATAGTCCATGAGGTCACAAAGAGTCAGACATGACTGAACGACTAACACATACACACACACACACACACACACACACACACATACACACGAGGATGCTAGTAGAATTTCCTGTGGTTGAAATGGATTGAATTCAACTACAACTAAGAGAGTGAAATGTCCCCAAGGAGGTAAAGACCAAAGAGGGGCACAAAGCTCCAGAGTGGATATTGTTGTCAAAACAGATTTCAGAGTTAGTATAGTCATCAAAATGGTCTGCCTTAAAGAATTTTGTAGGTTCATTCTTATTGTTCATGACCCTGAGGACTGAAATACAGGGCAGCCTCCCAAAAGTCATCTTTATTTTAACTACACGTTATTTTTGATTGTATAATTGAAAAATATATTTGTATATATATTTTACATATATATATGTGTGTGTGTGTGTGTGTGTGTGTGTTAATTGCTGAATTTTTTCTGACTCTTTGTGACCCCATGGACTGTAGCCTGCCAGAATCCTCTGTCCATGGAATTCTCCAGACAAGAATATTGGAGTGGGTTGCCATTCCCTTCTCCAGGTGATTTTCCAAAACCAGGGACTGAACCCGGGTCTCTCACATTGCAGGCAGATTCTTTACCATCTGAGCCACCAGGGAAGCCCATGTGTGTATATATTTGTGCATATACACATATGTGTGTGCATATATATATGTGTGTGTGTGTGTGTGCAAATATATATATAATGATGTGTTTTTATATGTAAAACAAGATCCTGTAAACAAATTTTGAGTCACAGTGCCAAACACATTTCCCAGAAATGTATGAATTAGGAACTCATTGAATGAAAAGAATATTAGATATACCTGTGAGACTCTCCTATAATAATCTCTGAAATATGAACTTTGGTTTTTCCTCTTAGCCTTTCTCAGTGAGGCCAGGAAACATTCTTCAAGATAGCTATGCCTAGGGAGAGAAAAAAGCAAGGATACTTCAAGGAATTTTTTTTTTTTAGAAGCAGATACAGAAAAACTTTTATTAAGTGGAAGTTACACTTCATGGTAATTAACCAGTTATAAGTGTATTTAAATGCATGTGTGTGGACACCATAGAAGTCAGAATTGTCTTGAAAGTCCAGTGTTCTGGCTAAACACATGCCAGAAGCCAGTGCAACCCAAAGTGGAACCATACATGCAGGAAATTCAGGGTGACAATGACATCAGGTTGGATTGGCAATGCCGTCTTTATGGTTACAGGTAAGCATTACAGAATGTGAAAGTCTAAAGACCAGATGACTATTACTAAAGTGATTGTTACTACAGACCCTTCAGTTCAGTTCAGTTCGGTCGCTCAGTCATGTCCGACTCTCCGCTACCCCATGAATCACAGCACGCCAGGCCTCCCTATCCATCACCAACTCCCGGAGTTCACTCAAACTCATGTCCACAAAGTCGGTGATGCCATCCAGCCATCTCATTCTCGGTCGTCCCCTTCTCCTCCCGCCCCCAACCTTTCCCAGCATCAGAGTCTTTTCCAGTGAGTCAACTCGTCGCATGAGGTGGCCAAAGTATTGGTTTCAGCTTTAGCATCAGTCCTTCCAATGAACACCCAGGATCGATCTCCCTTAGAATGGACTGGTTGGATCTCCTTGTGGTACAAGGGACTCACAAGAGTCTTCTCCAACACCACAGTTCAAAAGCATTGATTCTTCGGCGATCAGCTTTCTTCACAGTCCAACTCTCACATCCATACATGACCACGGGAAAAACCATAGCCTTGACTAGATGGACCTTTGTTGGCAAAGTAATGTCTCTGCTTTTTAATATATTATCAAGGTTGGTCATAACTTTCCTTCCAAGGAGTAAGCGTCTTTTAATTTCCTGGCTGCAATCAGCATCTGCAGTGATTGTGGAGCCCAAAAAAATAAAGTCTGACACTGTTTCACTGTTTTTCCATCTATTTCCCATGAAGTGATGGGACCAGATGCCATGATCTTCGTTTTCTGAATGTTGAGCTTCAAGCCAACCTTTTCACTCTCCTCTTTCACTTTTATCAAGAGGCTTTTGAGTTCCTCTTCACTTTCTGCCATAATACTTCCATAGGTTGCTGCTGCCGCTAAATCGCTTCAGTCATGTCCGACTCTGTGTGACCCCATAGAGGGCAGCCCACCAGGTCACCCCATCCCTGGGATTCTCCAAGGCATGAAAGTGAAAAGTGAAAGTGAAGTCGCTCAGTCGTGTCTGACTCTTCATGACCCCATGGACTGCTGCCTACCAGGTCCTCTGTCCATGGGACTTTCCAGGCAAGAGTTCCGGAGTGGGTTGCCATTGCCTTCTCCGACTTCCACAGGACCTGGGTAGCAAATACTCAGTTCTGGTGCAACAGCATCATTTCACTATTTTACACTTAAATGGGCCACAGAAACTATAAACAATCAATGGTCGTTCTGATGCCCATGGCAGGAAGATGCCAGCTGTCCTCTCGGGAAAGTGCAGTTTCATTTAACTGGT
The DNA here is from genome assembly GCF_049115385.1 of Moschus berezovskii. NCBI lineage: Eukaryota > Metazoa > Chordata > Mammalia > Artiodactyla > Moschidae > Moschus > Moschus berezovskii. The sequence goes on along the minus strand of NC_142460.1, from coordinate 127,208,219 downwards.
TTCAACATTTGATACTATAAATCTTCCATCTGAAGATTTGCCTTCTATTTCAATTAGCACCAGTTTATTTGAAATAGATTTCTTGGTGTTAAATATTTAGGACACATTACTTCAGGGACTTTAAAGAAAGTTTGAAAGTAACACTTCAGATATTATCACATTGTTATATCAAAAGTTATATCAAATAGATGTGTCATTTTAAACATCACCAGAATTATAAACTAGGTCCTAATGTTCCATATATTTTCAATTAATGACTATAATTAAGAATGCTATTTTCAATATATGTGAATTACACAAAAATTCATTTTAGAGGACGTGATTTTGATTCACATTATCCTCTTGCAATATAGCATATTTTTATATCCATTCATATTTTCTTGCTTGGAAATTTTTTCTATCTTGTCCCAGTTTTTTTATTTACATTTAGAAACTCAATGTAGATAAAAACTCTCCAGAAAGTGGGAATAGAAGGGACATATCTCAACATAATAAAAGCTATATACGACAAACCCACAGCAAACATTATCCTCAATGGTGAAAAACTGAAAGCATTTCCCCTAAAGTCAGAAACAAGACAAGGGTGCCCACTCTCACCACTACTATTCAACATAGTTCTGGAAGTTTTGGCTACAGCAATCAGAGCAGAAAAAGACATAAAAGGAATACAAATTGGAAAAGAAGAAGTAAAACTTTCACTGTTCGCTGATGATATGATCCTCTACACAGAAAACCCTAAAGACTCTACCAGAAAACTACTAGAGCTAATCAATGAATACAGTAAAGTTGCAGGATATAAAATCAACACACAGAAATCCCTTACATTCCTATACACTAATAATGAGAAAATAGAAAGAGAAATTAAGGGAACCATTCCATTCACTGTTGCAACTAAAAGAATTAAATACTTAGGAATATATCTACCTAAGGAAACAAAAGACTGGTACATAAAAAACTATAAAACACTAGTGAAAGTAATCAAAGAGGACACTAATAGATGGAGAAATATACCGTGTTTGTGGATTGGAAGAATAAATATTGTGAAAATGAGTATACTACCCAAAGTAATTTATACATTCAATGCAATCCCTATCAAGCTACCAACGATATTTTTCACAGAACTAGAACAAATAATCTCACAATTTGTATGGAAATACAAAAAACCTCGAATAGCAAAAGCAATCTTGAAGAAGAAAAATGGAACTGGAGGAATTAACCTGCCAGACTTCAGGCTCTACTACAAAGCCACAGTCATCAAGACAGTATGGTACTGGCATAAAAAAAAGAAATATAGATCAATGGAACAAAATAGAAAGCCCAGAGATAAACCCATGCACCTATGGACACCTTATCTTCGACAAAGGAGGCAAGAAGATAAAATGGAGAAAAGACAGTCTCTTTAACAAGTGGTGCTGGGAAAACTGGTCAGCCACTTGTCAAAGAATGAAACTAGAACACTTCCTAACACCATACACCAAAATAAACTCAAAATGGATTAGAGAGCTAAATGTAAGACCAGATTCTTTAAAACTCCTAGAGGAGAACGTAGGCAAAACACTCTCTGACATAAATCACAGCAGGATCCTCCAAGACCCACCTCCCAGAATATTGGAAATAAAAGCAAAAATAAACAAATGGGACCTAATTAAAATCAAAAGCTTCTGCAGAGCAAAGGAAACTCTAAGCAAGGTGAAAAGACAGCCTTCAGAATGGGAGAAAATAATAGCAAATGAAGCAACTGATAAAGGATTAATCTCCAAAATATACAAGCAGCTCCTGCAGCTCAATTCCAGAAAAATAAATGACCCAATCAAAACATGGGCCAAAGAACTAAACAGACATTTCTCCAAAGAAGACATACAGATGGCTAACAAACACATGAAAAAATGCTCAACATCCCTCATAATCAGAGAGATGCAAATCAAAACCACAATGAGATACCATTTCACACCAGTCAGAATGGCTGCTATCCAAAAGTCTACATGCAATAAATGCTGGAGAAGGTGTGGAGAGAAAGGAACCCTCTTACACTGTTGGTGGGAATGCAAACTAGTACAGCCACTATGGAGAAGAGTGTGGAGATTCCTCAAAAAACTGGAAATAGAACTGCCATATGATCCAGCAATCGCACTCCTGGGCATACACACCCTGGAAACCAGAATTGAAAGAGACACATGTACTCCAGTGTTCATTGCAGCACTGTTTATAATAGCCAGGATATGGAAGCAACCTAGATGTCCATCTGCAGATGAATGGATAAGAAAGTTCTGGTACATATACACAATGAAGTATTTTTCAGCCATCAAAAAGAATGCATTTGAATCAGTTTTAATGAGGTGGATGAAACTGGAGCCAATTATACAGAGTGAACTAAGCCAGAAAGAAAAACATCAATACAGTATACTAACGCATATATATGGAATTTAGAAAGATGGTAACCTGAACCCTGTATACGAGACTGCAAAAGAGACATAGGCATATAGAACAGTCTTTGGGACTCTGTGGGAGAGGGTGAAGGTGGGATGATTGGGGAGAACGGCATATTAGCATGTATATTATCATAAGTGACCAGTCCAGGTTCGACGCATGATACAGGATGCTTGGGGCTGGTGCACGGGGATGACCTGGAGGGAGGATATGGGGAAGAGGGAGGTGGGAGGGGGGTTCAAGAAAGAGAACACATGTACACCCGGGGCGGATTCATGTCAGTGTGTGGCAAAACCAACCAATATATTAATGTAAGGTAATTTGCCTCCAATAAAATAAAATAAAAAAAAAAAAAAGAAAATGTATTCTGGATACTAATCTATTTTCAGTTATAATTATTTTTTCTAATTTAAGGGGTTTTTCTAACAGACTATTTGTAGCATAGCTTCCAGTTCACAGGAAAATTAGGCAGGAAATACAGAGAGCTACCATATACCCACTGCCTCCACACCCAGTTTCTGCTACTAGTAATCCCACATCAGGGTGGCACATTCATTACACTTGATGGACCTATATTGACACATCAATGTCACCTAAACTCCATACTTTACATTAGAGTTCATTCTTAGTGCTGCATTTTCCATTGGTTTTGACAAATACGTAATGACACGGATTCACCATTATATTCTACAGAAGAGTTTCACTGCCCTAAAAATCATCTATGATCTGCTTATTCATCCCTCTCTCTTCCTCAGTACCTACCCTAGCATGGGTTATTTTTCTATAGCCATTGGGAATTTGCCTTATGACACAGGAAACAAACCCCTGGTGCTCTGTGACAACCTAGAGAGGTGGGAGGGAGGTTCAAGAGGGTGTGGAATAGATATATGCATATATCCTTGGCTAATTTATGTTGATTTATGGCATAAACTAACATAATATTGTAAAGCAATTATCCTCCAATTAAATAAATAAATTTATGATATATATATATATATATTTATGAAATATATATATATATTTTAAGTGAAAGTGAAAAGAATGAGAGGGGACAAACAATAGAAAAATACACATGAAAGAGTAAATTGATAATTGAAATTTTCCTTGAGATAAAATAGAGTTGGGTTGAGTGGATTGGGAATGCCAGGGAGAGAGGGCAGACTGCTTTTGGAAATGGGAAGTCAGTAGTGACTTGAGAAAGAAGAGGGAGTTAGTCATGTGGGTTAATCTGAAGAAGAGCCTTTCTACAGATGAACTAGCAGGTTCTAAGGTGGAGCACATCTGCCTTTATGCAGGATCAATGAGGGCCAGGAGGACTGAATCAAGGTGAGGAATTAACAGGAAGTCCAATTACTCAAGTGTTTGCATCTAGCCATTCAATGAGCTTTGCTTATTTGGAGTTTCTTCTGAGTGAAATAGCAAGACACTGGAGAATTCTGAGTAGAAGAATGACGTAGTTTGATTTATGATTTAAAAAGATCACACTGGATACACCCTTGAGGACAGAGTAGTGTGAAAACAGGCATTTAAGAAATATACTGTAATCTGGCTTCCTAGGTGGCACTAGTGCCAGATCATTTTAAATCATAAATCAAATCATGTCATTCTTCTACCAATGCAGGAGACATAACAGATGTAGGCTGGATCCCTGATTCCATGGAAAATCCCCTGGAGGAGGGTATGGCAACCCACTCCAATATTTTTATCTAGAGAATACCATGGACAGAGGAGCCTGGCCGACTACCGTCCATAGAGTTGCAGAGTCGGACACAACCGCAAAAAGATCACTGCACACTTAGATTGGGATATGGTGGACATAGTGAAATGTGGCCATATGATGCATTTATCTTAAAAGACAACAGATTTTCCAGAAGACTAGATGTGGAGTGAGAGATGGAGGCACAGTGTTGAGTCATACATAATCCTATCTTTCCGAATTCAGTTTGTAAAGACTGATGCAAAGAATTTGGGACTTAATGCTCATTTAATCATCAGGAGCTCCCAATGCCCAGTAGCAGCTGTGCCAACAGGACCAGAAATAGTGATGATAGCATACAGATTCGGTGGAAGTAATGCCAATAGTGGGCTTTGGTCATCAGCTGCAGTGATGATGACATTCCAACCTGACACTTATTTTAGTATGATTTGGTGTCGATCAGCCTATCTGGCCATATTGGATTCCTGCTCATATCTCAACCATTATTTGAGCTGTAAAAATATTTGAGCTATGTTTTAAATTCATTGCTACTAAGGTAACTAAAGTTGATTTCTATAAATAATAAACTTGAGTTACACAAAGATTCTTCTGAGTCTCTAAGTACAAGCACAGGGATATTTCATTATTTCATTCAGTTTGTGTGCAGTGCCCATTTGCACGATCATGTCCCAAATATACATTTTTGTTAAAAAAGTAATAACATTCTAGTAAAGGAGTAAATTAAGGGATGAATTAACTGATTAAAATATTTAGGGTTGTATCATCTTCTGAAATGCCTAGGAATTTTCTACCATGGAATTTATTATTTACAACTATATATTAGTTAAATAATATGTAACTATAATATATAACTATATATTATAAAATATAATTTTATATATATATAAAATATATAATAATAATAATATATATATATATAAAAGTACTTTTGTAACTGTGAGAGAGTGTATAGTTCATCAAACAAAGCTGTAAATTCTTAAGTGGCTAAAATCACAGACATGAGTATCAGTATGTTACTATGATGGAAGAATCTCCTAATTTTGACTTCAAGGCTTCAGATAATGTCTTCAAGAATATAAATGCATTTTTATACCCCCCAAAAAGTCCCATGTCCTAGGCTAATTGGAGTACATGAACAAGGGTTAAATATCTCTTACTAATTAAACTTGTTAACTTTGTGTTTCTCTGAAAATATTTTCCTAAAGATTGCATATGCTTTGCATCATTTCCAGTGATAATTCCCTCTTATTACTTTGAAGCCTTGCTCAAGCAGTGGTAAGGAATTGAAAAGGTAATTTTTCTATCATCTTTTGATTAAATATTAATCCTTTAGTAGGCCTGTGTAGCTTGACTGTGACCTTCACAAGTGTTTATCTTTTTTTCTCTCCCACTTATGTGAGATTGAAAGGTTAGTCAATGTTTGTGTTAGGTAATTACACCCCTGCCTATGTAGAACAAGGCTCTCTGGTCAAGTATTTTCACTGGAGAGAAGGACTTATACAGAGTGTACACATGGCATGTTTCACAATTGTTACTTTACCCCTTGGTAAATTTATCCCGGAAGGAAATTTTCTTAACTGTTCAATGTGAGGAACTTCTTTCTGGGTTCCTGGAGCAAAATCCTCCCAAAATGTGAGATCCCGCTCCAAGATTGAATCACTTTAGGGGTTTTTCACTCTCAGGAGTCCAAACTTGGCCTGCAGTAATTCATCAAAATTATCATTTAAGTGTTCTACTAGTGTATGGCTCTGGCAGCTTCTCTTTCTGGTTAGCTGTGTTTCTCTATAGTAGCCTGTCTCTCCAGATTTTAAGGTAGTGATATGGCTTACAATCTCAATTTTCTGATAAGTCTAGGAAAAACATTGATTTTTCAGTTTATTTAGCTTTTACCTTGTGTCCTCAGGACTTCTAAGCTGTTTACATGTCCTAGCTGAAACTCAAGTCCCATTTTTATGCTTTGACCTCATGAAAATAAAACAATATTCAGCACATAAAAGATAAGGAAGAATGTGGAATACATAGACAGTTGCCCTTGTCAGAGGAGAAGTTGGGATTAGTAGAAAATGAAATTTGGAAGTGATGTCATCAGTAAGACAATAATAATAGGATAAGTAGAAAATAGAGCATGAGAGAATAAAAGAAACAAGTAGAAGAGGTATCAGCACTGTGTCTTCTAAAAAAAAAGTGAAACAAAGGCAAAAAAGACCAAAAGTGTATAATATTGTAGTGTGTGTATGCATATATAATAAAGCTTTGGAAAACCTATAATAGAGGTGATCTTGAAATTAAGACAATAACAAGCATATTTTAAAGATATCTCATTCACACTGGGGTTATTGCCCCAGTGATTCCACATAATTAGTGTTTAAAATAGCTCACATTTCTTAGAGTAAATTTATTAGATTAATGTATTATTTTCATTTAATTTGTTACCTAGATGACTCACTTTCACTTATTTAAGATAATTATGAAACATACATTGTAGATAACCATGTATTTGAGAAGAGATCAAAAGATTATTAAAATAAATTTAAATAACCTTGAATAATGTATTCTATTTGTATTCTTTTATTGCAAGAAAATATCATGTAACTATAAGTGAAAATTGAGAGCTCACAAGTATTTTTTATTAATACACCTTTATGACTGTCAAGATTGTGATATTAACTATATAAACTTGGGGCAAATATTTCTTTAAGAAACAGAAATACATGTACTAGTAAGAATTATGTTAAGGCCATAAAGAAATATAATAGAATGTGCATTTAAGACCTTCAAACAAAAGTGAAGATGATACTATGTTACTCTGATTTGCAATTGATAATTATTTACTTTGAACATGTTTCATGTACAGTACACATGAATATTTTTATTTTTCCACAAGTATAAATTTACTCCATATTATCCTATAATAAACTTTATATACTTTAAAATGAATTAACACTATGTATTAAAGAATTACAAATCAAAAGCCAAGATGAGTGCTGTTTTCTTAATTATGGTATGAATTAATCATGATTGTATAAACATGAGCCATCACTCCATTGACAGTTCACTTAAAACTGCATAAAACACAACTAACAATATATCCTGTTTAACTTTGGTAATTAACATTTACTTCTTTAGTGTTCTTTAGATTTACATTGAGATGATAGAACATTTTCAATCCTTTCTGAGACTAAAAACAGTTGAGAATCACAATTTAGAGGAAGAAAATTTAATAAATTAAGCAAGAGAGTAACTAAAAACCGTAAAAGAAAGAAGATAGATTTGGCTATATCAAAATGAATATATGTAAAGTTGCGATAAACACAATTATATACAAAAGAAAATGTTTTCAAGTCCTGAAAAAAAAAAGTTAACATAACAAATATACATTGATCACCTACAGAGCAACAAGAAACAAGATGTACACCCCAAAGAGTATATGGGTAAAGGCATATACAAGCATTTTATAAAAGAAGTAATGATAACCTAACGTAAAACATCAGATAGGCTTGTACAAGCTAGGAAATAATTAAACACTGAAATAATAACATAATACTTTTATCCACTTAAATTGGAGTGCTTAACAAACTTTTCAGTCCCAAATCTGATAAGCATATAGAGAAATAAATATTTTTACAAATGCATGAATATGAGTCATTGTAAACTTCTGGAGGGCAATATTACTATCAGTTTTAACATTGAAAATATGTATATTGGTTGACCTACATGTAATACTTTTAGCAATCACTCTAGTTAATTTACTTCCCAGGTGGTGTTAGTGGTAAAGAACCCACCTGCCAATGCAGAGGACATAAGCGAGTGGGTTCTATTTCTGGATTGCGAAGATCTCCTGGAGGAGTATGGCAACCCCTTCCAGTATTCTTGTCTGAAAAATCCCATGGATAGAGGAGCCTGGAGGGCTACACTGGGTCACAAAGAGTCAGACACGATTGAAATGAGCACACATGCACGCCACAGTTAACGTAATAATAATGATTATGCACAAAGAAGCATGCCAAGATTTTGCCACTACAGAATTAATTACAGTAATAAAATAAAATAAAACAAAGTATTTTAGACATTCGTTAATTAGGACATGCTGAAATAAAATAACATACATCTATACTACACATTACTAAAATTCATAAAAGTTGGAACTATGAGTTTTTAAATCAATCTTCTAGCTAATATATCTATTTTGAGCTAGGGGAGAGTAACTTAAAAGGTTTAAATGTTGTGAACATTTATATTGTATGACTTTCTGTTTATTTTGTTTGGCTCTATTTAAAGCTCTTTTAGCCAAAAACAGTAGAAAATCTAACTAAAATTAAATTATACCACAGGTAATATATTTGATAACATACAATGGCATAACAAAGTTTCAACTTTCATTAGATCCAGCAGTTTAAAATATTTTCATGGGCTCAGATTTTTTCACTGATTTTATTTTCCCTTCTTTGTCAACTTCATTTTAGAACTTTTTCTATTTTGGTTGTAGAATGGCTGCCAACTGCAATCAGTCCAACATTCATCTTTCTTGTGTCTATCTATACTGTTTTACAATAGCTCACACTCTTAAAATCAAAGAGAAATTTTCTTAGAATCTTAAGCAGACTCTAAAATAAAATTGTATATGTCCTTCCTGGACTATTCCCTGGAAATGTAGATTGGGTCACTTTATATCATTCATACCCCAAAATAAAGTTGAGTGTTGTGTCAGTCTCTCTTATGACACATAACTGCATCGGGAAGGGGTAATTTCATACCTCAAAAAGGACTCTGTGTTATGAGAAACTGATGCCAGGTTAGTAACAAAGATTACATATTGCAAGAACACATAGAGAAAAATTCAAACCATGTTTATCAAAATGTTAGCAGTAGTTTTCTCTAAATGCAGGTACTTGAATATTTAATAGTGGAAATATATTATTTTATAGCCAGATTAAAAAATACTGTTCTAAGGGTTTTTTCCTCAGCTTTATTGAGATATAATTGACATATATTAATGCTCAAACTACCGCACAATTGCACTCATCTCACACGCTAGTAAAGTCATGCTCAAAATTCTCCAAGCCAGGCTTCAGCAATTTGTGAACTGTGAACTCCCAGATGTTCAAGCAGGTTTTAGAAAAGGCAGAGGCACCAGAGATCAAATTGCCAACATCCACTGGATCATGGAGAAAGCAAGAGAGTTCCAGAAAAACATCTATTTCTGCTTCATTGACTATGCCAAAGTCTTTGACTGTGTGGATCACAACAAACTGTGGAAAATTCTGAAAGAGATGGGAATACCAGATAACCTGACCTGCCTCTTGAGAACCTGTATGCAGGTCAGTAAGCAACAGTCAGAACTGGACATGAAACAACAGACTGGTTCCAAATAGGAAAAGGAGTACGTCAAGGTTGTATATTGTCACCCTGCTTATTTAACTTCTATGCAGAGTAAGTCACGAGGAACGCTGGGCTGGAAGAAGCACAAGCTGGAATCAAGATTGCCGGGTGAAATATCAATAACCTCATATATGCAGATGATACCACCCTTATGGCAGAAAGTGAAGAGGAACTAAAAAGTCTCTTGAGGAAAGTGAAAGAGGAGAGTGAAAAGGTTGGCTTGAAGCTCAACATTCAGAAAACAAAGATCATGGCATCTGGTCCCATCACTTCATGGGAAATAGATGGGGAAACAGTGGAAACAGTGTCAAACTTTATTTTTGGGGGCTCCAAAATCACTGCGGATGCTGATGGCAGCCATGAAATTAAAAGACGCTTAATCCTTGGTCGCAAAGAGTCGGACACCACTGAGCAACCGAAATGAACTGAACTGAATCCTTGAAAGGAAAGTTATGACCAACCTAGATAGTATATTAAAAAGCAGAGACATTACTTTGCCAACCAAGGTCCATCTCTAGTCAAGGCTATGGTTTTTCCCGTGGTCATGTATGGATGTGAGAGTTGAACTGTGAAGAAAGCTGAACGCCAAAGAATTGATGCTTTTGAACTGTGGTGTTGGAGAAGACTCTTGAGAGTCCCTTGGACTGCAAGGAGATCCAACCAGTCCATTCTAAAGGAGATCAATCCTGGGTGTTCATTGGAAGGACTGATGCTAAAGCTGAAACTGCAATACTTTGGCCACCTCATGCGATGAGTTGACTCACTGGAAAAGACTGATGCTGTGAAGGATTGGGGGCGGGAAAAGAAGGGGACGACAGAGAATGACATGGCTGGATGGCATCACCGACTGATGGACATGAGTTTGAGTGAACTCCAGGAGTTTGTGATGGACAGGGAGGCCTGGCGTGCTGTGATTCATGGGGTTGCAAAGAGTCGGACACGACTGAGCAACTGAATTGAACTGAATGTGCCATTTTAAATTATACTGTGTGATGATTTGATATATGAATACATTGTGAAATTATCATAATAAGATTATTATGGTAATCATAATAAAATATTATTTGTAATACAGAAGGGCAAGTCTGACCAATATTAGATCTCTTCCTTTTAACTTTACCCTTTGTGCTCTATTGCCTGTGTGTAGTCATGCTAGATCTGCATCTTTCATAAAAGAATGTTGCTTTGTTGCTTACAGCCTGAGAGATACATGATAGCCTATTCTCAAGTCTTTGATCTTTAAGAATCTATTCATACAGAGACAAACAGTTGCAGAACAGAGAACAGTATTTGTCTCATTGAAACATTCTTACTCAATCTACCTGATAACTGCAAGAACAAAGGATTCTGACACCAAGAAGTTTGTAACAACTAACAGTGCCCCTCTCTCACCTTGCCTTTAAAAGTACCTGGCTGAAATGCTTCAGAAAGTTCAGGTTTTGGGGGGCACAAACCATCTACATCCTTGCATGATACTTCAATAAACCTTTCTCTGCTCCAGACTCCAACATTTCACTTTGTTTGGCCTACCTGTGTGTCAGGAACACAAGCTTATATTTGGTAACATTATTGTTAAGTTAATACAGCTATTATCTCACATAATTACCATTTGTGTGTATATGTGTGGTGAGAACATTTAAGATCCACTCTTACAAATTTCAAAAATACAATTTTGTTAATTATAGCCACCATCAGTTCAGTTCACTTCAGTCCAGTCGCTCAGTCGTGTCCGACTCTTTGCGACCCCATGAATCACAGCTCTCCATGCCTCCCTGTCCATCACCAACTCCCGGAGTTCACTCAAACTCATGTCCACCGAGTCGGTGATGCCATCTAGCTATCTCATTCTCTGTCGTCCCCTTCTCCTCCTGCCCCCAGTCCCTCCCAGCATCAGAGTCTTTTCCAGTGAGTCAGCTATTCACATGAGGTGGCCAAAGTATTGGAGTTTCAGCTTTAGCATCAGTCCTTCCAATGAACACCCTGTACATTAAATCCTTAGAACTTATCTTATAAATGGAAGTTAGTTACCTTTGACTATAATCTGCCCATTTCCCCCAAACCCCCAGACCCTGGTAATCACCTGTTGACTCTTTATTTTTATGAGACTGACACTTGTATTCTGTATGTGAAATCACACAATATTTGTCTTCTCTATCCAAATTATTTCACTTAGTATGATGTCCTCAAATCTCATTCATGTTGTCAAAAATGGCTTTTCTCTTTTTTTATGGCTGAATAATATTCAACTTCCTAGGGTGCCAAGGGATATTCCAGGAGAATGGTCAAGGTGCCCATGTTTAGCATTGAGAGACTTGTGTCTGTTGTAAAATTTAAAATGGGAGAGCTCCACCTAAGAGTAAAATTTCTAGCCTATGGCCACAGTTCCTGAAAAAAAATAATTATTTTGGTAAAATAATGTATGGGCAACAAAGAAAAAATCACTCTTGATAAACACAGAGTGCATAGGTTTGAGACAGAATGAGAACAAGAGTGAGCGTGAGAGATACAGTCGATGACTCATAACGTGACAAAAGCATAAGTGACATTTCTTTAAATGACCAAGCAGAAACTGAATTCTACCATTTAAAATCTGAGTTTTTACAAAACTTTACAAAAAAAAAAAAAGATCCAGGGGATCTTCCCAACCTGCATCTCTTACATCTCCTGCATTGGCAGGCAGGTTGTTTATCACTACCACCACCTGGAAAGCCTACATATATATATATATATATGAAGATCCCTTGGAGGAGGGCATGGCAACCCCACTCCAGTATGCTTGCCTGGAGCATCCCATGGACAGAAGAGTCTGGCACGCTACAGTCCATAGAGTTAGGAAGAGTCAGACACTACTGAAATGACTTAGCATGCATACACACATATATATGTGTGTGTGTGTGTGTGTATCCCAAATTATGAGAAACAACATCAACAGCCCCAAAAGACAAATCACAAATACATCATAGAATGTGTTTGTTTGTATATAATGCAGCTATCTGGTGAAAACAGTCATCTCTGGGTTTTCCTGTTGAGCATGGTTTCACACAGTATAGGAAAAACATCGCCATAAAGTACACTAATAATAATCATGAGGCAGATTATAAATACACACATATACACCAATTCAAGAAATGCTAAATGATGCAATTAGATTCATAGGCATGTAACATAAATGATGTTGTTCGGTGATATTTTATTTTTTTGTCCATTTATTCATTATTTTTGCAGCAACCACTATACCCCAAGCACTTGGGATTTCTTTTGAACTAAAAAACTAAAGCTAAAAGCCCTGCACTTGAAAAAGAAAGTGAAAGTGAAGTCGTTCAGTCATGTCCGACTCTTTGAGACCCCATGGACTGTAGCCCGCCAGGCTCCTCCAACCATGGCGTTTTCCAGGCAAGTATACTAGAGTGCGTATTTTTCTTTGTTGCCCATTTCCTCCTCCAGGGGAAGCTTCCTGACCCAGGGATCAAACCAAGGTCTCTTGCATTGTAGGCAGACTCTACTATCTGAGTCACCAGGGAATTCAGACTTAAAATTTAGTAGTTTAATAAGGGACAATTCATATAGGTATATGCTGCTAAGTCACTTCAGTCGTGTCCAACTCTGCGACCCCACGAACTATACAGTCCATCAAATTCTCCAGGCTAGTATACTGGAGTGGGTAGCCTTTCCCTTCTCCAGGGGATCATCCCAACCCAGGGATCGAACCCAGGTCTCCCACATTGCAGGCAGATTCTTTACTAGCTGAGCCACAAGGGGAAGCCCATAATATGTCACAAGGTTATTTTCAAATGGACGGGAAAATTGTCAGTAATGGTAAGGGGAATTGGGTATGCAAGATTTGAAATGGGATTTGAGATGAGGTTGATTTTTTTAAAAGCAATAGTATAGCAAATCATGAAGAAGATGATAGAGTTGTCCACAGAAATATCTGTCCAAATTTTCTGGCATTTATGGCAGTATGAAGACACTAAGGCAGGAGAAAATCTTGTGTTCAAGGAATGTCAAGAAGGTCAGTGCAGCAAAGTGCTTATGGGAAAAAGGAATAAAAAGGAAATAATGGAAGGCTGGATCAAGTAGGGCCTACTAGGCCATCTTATGGAACTTAAGATTTTAACTTTTAAATGTATGATGCTATTGCAGGGTTTTAACTAGGAATTTACCGATCTGATTAAGATTTTTAAATAATCACTCTGACAGCTGTGTTGACAAAAGAATGGAAATAGGGACTTCCCTGGTGGTCCAGTGGTTAAGAAACCACCTTACAATGGAGAGTGCACAGGTTTGACCCCTGATCAGGGACCTGAGATCCCTCATGCCCCTGAGCAACTGAGGCTGGGTGCCACAGCTACTAAGCTTGTGCTCCAGAGTCTGAGCTCTGCAATAAGATAGGGCACCATAAGTAGCTCAACTAGAGAGTGGCTTCCACTCGCCACAACTAAAGATGGCCTACATGCAGGAATGAAGATCCAGCACAGTTAAATAAATAAATATATATATTAATAAAATATTTTTAAAAAAGAATGGAGATGAGGAGCATGAGAGGCAATAATAGATGCAGATGTTGCAATAAGGGACCCATAGTACTAGTTCAGGAAAGAGGTTATTATGATTATGACCAAGTGATTATGGTGCAAAACCCAGTAAAACGGTATAAGAAAGAATGGCAAGTAAGGTGCAAAGAAAAGTAAGTGTGGTATCTTGGAAACCAAGCAAAGAAATGAATTATAGTATAGGGGATGATCACATACACCAAATGTTGCTGGTAGCTTAAATAAAATGAGGTCTGGAAACTGACCATTGGATTCAACAGTATGGAGACCATTTGCTTTTGTAATAAAAGCAATTTGCCTGGAGTACTGGGAGTGAAATTCAGAGGAGAATGGACCTAAGAGAGTATGGGTAAAAAGGAACCTGAGATAGCAAATATGTGCCACTCTTTTGAGAAATGTTATTGCAAACTAAAATGATAGTTCATTAAGATAAATGTGATCAAGAGGTTTTCCTTCTCTATTTTTAATGGAAGAAATTAAGGAATGTTTGAATGGTAACAAGAATGATCCAATGAAAAATGAAATTTTGATGTAGAAGAGAGAAAGAGGAGAATGTTGTGGGAGGCAATATCTTTAGGTAGGATACTGAAATGAGGTGGATTTAGTGCCACAGAGTGACTGGAACTGACAAAGATTCATGGAGAGTTCATCTTTGATAATAGGCAGGAAGGAATGAGATGTATCTTTGATGTTGAAAGTTAAGGAGATAAGGTATTAGAAATCTGTGAATGGCCTCTTCTGATTGCTTCAAATTTACAAAGAAGTAAAAAGGAATGCCATTAACTGAAAGTATAGGCATGCTTCTGCATTTGCAGGTAGCAGGGTGTCTACTCAAATGTAAATTTGTATTTGGGGTGGAGAGGAAGAAACATTTCATTTTGGTGTTGCCTTTTGTTAATTTCTGTTAATATGTAGTCTAAAAGTGTCAAAATTCCTGAACACTAATTTCTGAATACTAAATTCCTGAGGTAACTTTCCACAATATAACATATGGAAGCCTATTCCATGAAATTTGAATCAGTAAGAAATTTTGGGGGGAATTTGAAAAGGTTACTGTTAAATCCTTGATCTTCAGTAATGTTTGTTCAAACCATACCAAGGAATATGATTGCTATTTTGTTTATAATGACTCAGATGTAGTTATATTTCAAATTGAATCCAAAATGTTTACTGTTAGTATTCACTTATATATCAATCATTTCTATCAGTTTTAACACAGGATTTTATGTTGTAAATATAAGTTTGACATGATATTCATGTTCACATTTGGATTTTTGGTAGTACATACATATGTAAATAAAGAACTTGGAAATCAACAGCTTCTAAAGACTTTTATAATAGAGAGTATTTATTACTTCGGATAAGCAAACATTACAAAATTAAAAATGATGAATCTCCTGAGATTTTCTAAGATAAAACTAGATATTCTTAGAAATGAAAAACTATAAGAAACTGTTTAAAAATTTAAGAAAATATTTGACCTACCATAATTGAGTTTATGTACCTCAATACAAAACTTACAGGTAAAAGATATTCAGAATCTTATTTATTGATATATATTTCATGTTTCACCTATTTGTAACATTCATTTTTAGAAAGTCTCTTTGATTTCAATTTCCCTAATACATAAAACTGAATCTATGTTATCAGAATACACCAATGCCTGATATATTTGATATATCCAATAACATCAGTCCTTAACATTACTCATTTTTGTATTGAACAACGTGTGTGTGTATAATTACTTTAGGTTGGCAATCTAGCACACCTGAATACTGTTGCCTTGTTAGTAATAACTGTAGAAGAACATTTGACTAGGGCAATTTGAGCTGTAGATAATAAATTATAAATTCAAGAAAACTGATCCTTCATCCATTAGGCAATTAATAAAGCAATATTCATTGGGTACCTAATAGCAGACCAGGTAATGATGGGTTTAGGGACACTGAAAAGAATAAGCACAATCAATCTCAAACCTCAAAGAAAATGCATGTTAGCAGCCCCAGGATAAGGCAATTTCCAACTGTTTTCTTTGACTAACAGTCTCAAAATTGGTGAGTGGGAATGTTCTTATGCAGGTCATGTGTTCACCAAATTAAACTTAACCTGACCTGGACAATCATGCAAACACTGCCTAGACCTTTGTACGTATACAATTTCAAACCATGGTATACATGAGTGGATGGTTTTGTCCATAAATTTTATGTCATTTTATAGTTTACAGATGCTATTTTCTTTTAAATATTATGAATTTCGCATACATGAAGTAACACTACGTACCTTCTAAATTCTAACACAAGAGTTATGAGTGAAAAAACAAAGTAAAACCAGATCAGAAAATATAACTCAATTTTCAAAGTGGGCTTAGAATTTTCTTCTCCTGAATTATAATTACCTTTTAGGGCAAATAAAGCACCTAGAGGCACCTTCAGTCCTCTCCCAGAGGAGAAGTCCTGTGCCTTGTTATTGTTAGGTCCTGAGCAAGAGCCATGGGATTAACCGTTTTTAAACCTCTTGTTTAATAAATGACCTCAAATCATTTGACAACAGTGGGGAATAAACTGTGCAGAGGAATGCTGAATCAGTATTATACAGAATAATACAGAGTATTCTCAGTTATACAAAGAACAGTACCTCCTTAGACCTGGGCAAGTATGGCCCTGACTCAGGCCCTGATTTGCAAAGGGCCTAGTACTACAGAGTGCCTTCCTGGGCATGTCTACATCCCTCTGTGATGTATGGGACTGACCAGACCACAGTGACTATGGCCCTGCAAAGTATAGGGATGACTCTTCTGCCTTTTTATAAGTCTTAACACTGTGTCCCAAGCATTAATACTGTTGCATTTCACAACGCATTATACTCTGTGACGAAAAGCCAACCAAAGCAATTTAGGAAATAAAAACACTTTTTGTAAGCATGTCTCTGAAAAATGCTTTTTTATATTCTTAGTGCAGAGAAATCCTTCACATACCACCCCACACCAAAAGTGACTATTTTAGTAGGAACAAACTCAGTCACTGCAGTTGAGAATAATTGGTGTATAACCACAGAAGAACTGATGCTAAAGCTGAAGATCCAATACTTCGGCCACCTGATATGAAGGGCTGACTCATTAGAAAAGACCTTGATGCTGGGAAAGATTGAAGGCAGGAGGAGAAGGGGGAGACAGAGAATGATATAGATGAATGGCATCTCTAACTCAATGAACATGAGTTTGAGCAAACCGTGGGAGAAGGCAAAGGACAAGGAAACTTGGCATGCTGCAGCTCATGGGGCCACAAAGAGTAGGACATAACTGACTGAGTGAGCAACAATGACCACAGAAAGTTGATCATTCACCATTAAAAAACAAGGATATATCAAGCCACATAAGACCAGTATACAGCCCTAGTTCAAGTATATTTCATATCCTGATTGCCTTTGCTGACACTGGTTTGTGCCCATGTCCCCTTCATTTCCTACACTACAGCCATACCAGTGTTCTTTCTGTTGTGTTCCCTGGGCAAGCTCATTTCTGCCTTGGTCTTAGTTGCATTTTTTTTACATTATTGCTATTGATATTAACATTCCAGTTTTCTCCACTGTAAAGTTGCTCTTTTTCTTCTCCCTTTCTATAGTGTATTCTTTGGGAGCAAGTCACTGTTCATACACACTTGAGTGGAAATTCCACTCCATCGCCTTCAGAGTGGAGTACCTACATAAATTATTTAGAATTTTTCTAACCAGAGATTTGTCTATTTTTCCATGTTTATTTATCAGATCATTTATTTATATCAGTACGAACTCATGCATATTTATTTTACCCTTTGGCTTATAAATCAATGCTTTGTGCTTTACTTCTCAGTTTTGGTCACTGAGAACTCTTTCTGGCTCCTATGTCCTTTGGCATATACCCTTGCAATGTGATTTTTTTTTTCTTAGCACTTCCTTACTCTGTAATTATAAGATGCTTTGGGTTCATATTGTACATTTCTTGCCTTAGTCCTAGAATTAGACGTATTCCCAATCAGTGTGGTTCTTCTCATTGGCATATGGTACTAGAAGCAAGTATTTGAATGGTAGGTGTTTGCATTGCTACTGGGATTTGATGATTCTGGGACCTCTCAGCCTATAGATCAAAGAGATACATACATTCCCACTGGTCATTATAGACACATATCTGTAAGTTTCCCTTTAGGTAAGCACTGATACCTATAGGTTTTCTATAGGTAAGCATGAGTTCATAATAATGTCTCCAAATCCAGTCCATTATTACATGGAATGTCTTATCTTCCCAACGTCTGTATATAACCTTCCACTCCAACAGTACCAAACTTGACTTCTATTATCTCTCATTCACATATTAATAGTTTAGTTATGTTATATATGCATAATATATACAAATGTAATATATCAGAATCTGAACCGTGCCACCTCAGGAAACAATCTCATAAATTATTACTTATGTATGATATTTATGTACAGTTTCTTTGCTTTTAGTCTTACAGACTCTACTCATTTACAAAATTATTTGGATTAGCACATTCCTTTTCCTTTACCTTCTGTGTGGTTGTTTTACATATTTGTTATAGCGTTAAAATATTTTGTCACATTCAGCATTTCATCATGGGATTCTCTGAACTCCTAGATGAGATTAGTATTTTTCAAACTGCATTATTTGTGGTTCACTGTTTATGCCTCTTGAGAAACCTGTATGCAAACCTGGAAGGAACAGTTAGAAATGGACATGGAACAACAGACTGGTTCCAAATAGGAAAAGGAGTATGTCAAGGCTGTATATTGTCACCCTGCTTATTTAACTTATATGCAGAGTACATCATGAGAAACGCTGGGCTGGATGAAGCTCAAGCTGGAATCTAGATTGCCAGGAGAAATATCAATAACCTCAGATATGCAGATGACACAACCTTCATGGCAGAAAGTGAAGAAGAACAAAAGAGCCTCTTGATGAAAGTGAAAGAGAAGAGTGAAAAAGTTGGCTTAAAGCTCAACATTCAGATAACTAAGATCATGGCATTTGGTCCCATCTCTTCATGGCAAATAGATGGGGAAACAGTGGAAACAGTGACTGAATTTATTTTGGGGGACTCCAAAATCACTGCAGATGGTGATTGCAGCCTTGTAATTAAAAGACGCTTACTCCTTGAAAGGAAAGTTATGACCAAACTAGACAGCATATTAAAAAGCAGAGACATACTTTGTCAACAAAGGTCCATCTAGTCAAGGTTATGGCTTTTCCAGTAGTCATGTATGGATGTGAGAGTTGGACTATAAAGAAAGCTGAGCACTGAAGAATTGATGCTTTTGAACTGTG
This sequence comes from Moschus berezovskii, assembly GCF_049115385.1. Taxonomy (NCBI): domain Eukaryota; kingdom Metazoa; phylum Chordata; class Mammalia; order Artiodactyla; family Moschidae; genus Moschus; species Moschus berezovskii. The sequence continues at coordinate 127,188,826 of NC_142460.1, read as the reverse complement.
GTGTTGAAGAAGACTCTTGAAAGTCCCTTGGACTGCAAGGAGATCCAACCAGTCCATCCCAAAGGAGATCAGTTCTGGGTGTTCATTGGAAGGACTGACGTTGAAGCTGAAACTCCAATATTTTGGCCACCTGATGCAAAGAGCTGATTCATTTGAAAAGACCCTGATGTTGGGAAGGACTGAAAGCAGGAAGAGAAGGGGATGACGGAGGATGAGATGGTTGAATGGATTCACCGGCTCAATGGACATGAGTTTGGGTAAACTCCGGGAGCTGGTGATGGACAGCGAGGCCTGGGGTGCTGCAGTTCACAGGATCACAAAGAGTCGGACACAACTGAGCGACTGAACTGGACTGTTTATGCTTAAAGTTTTATGTGTTGTGCCAAAGGCATCTGTCATGTATCTACAATTTTAGTACCATATAATGTAGTTTAACTGCCTTAAAAATCCCTTATACTCCACCTGTTAAACCCCAACTTCTAATACCCTGGCGACCAGTGATGTTTCCACTATCGCTGTAGTTTCACCTTTTTCAGAATTCCATTTAATGGAATCATATAGTATGTAACCTTTTAAGGTTGGTTTCAATTACTCAGCAATATGCATTTATTCACTCATTTCTTTTCATATCTTGATAACTCATTTTTTCAAGATGGTGACTAATTCTTCATTGTATAACAGAGTTTTGTTTCCATGTATCTATTAGGGACACTGTGTTTGCTTCCAGTTTTTGCAATTAAGGAAAAGCTGTTATAAATATTTGCATACAGAATTTTGTATGTACATAAGTTTTCAAAGCCATTGGGTAAATACTCAGAAGTAGAAAATGCTAAACACAGAGTACAATAGCTGGTTCTTATGGTAAGACTATGTTTAGCTGTATAAGAAGCTTACAAACTGTCTTCCAAAGTTGTACTCTTTTGCATTCCACAACAAATGACTAAGCATTTCTATTCCCCACAAATTTTTGCCAGAAGTTGGTATTGTTGGAGTTTTTGGATTTTAGTCTTCCTAGTAGATACTAATGATATCTTATTGATGCTTTCATGTAAAATTCTTGAATAATAAATTACATTGGGCATCTTTTCACCTGCTATTTGTCATTCATATATATTAGTCAGCAAAGTATTTATTCAGGTCTTTTTACCCATTTTTAATCAGGTTATGTATTTTATTATTGTAGACTTTTAAAAATCTTTTATAGAGTTTGAATCCAAGCCCTTAATCAGATATATACTTTGCAAGTATCTTCTACCAGTCTGTGACCTGTCTTTTCATTCTATTTACAGTGTCATTTGCAAAGCAGAAGCTTTAAGCTTTATAATTTTTAAATTCATAACATCACTTTTTTCTCTTATATATTATGCTTTTATCCTTATATTTAAAAACTCATCCTAAACTCAAGGTCCTTCTTTTTCTGGAAGATTTATAGATATTCATTTTATATTTAGTTCTATTATTTAGTTGTGCATGTGTGTGCTAATATTATAAGTTCTGTGTCTAGTTCAGTTATTTATATATGGATATTCAATCTTCCCAGCACCATTTGCTGAAAATAATGTATTTTTATCCATTGACTTGTCTTTGCTTATTTGTCTTGCCTTTGAATGTATTTGTGTGAATGTTTTTAGACTCTGTACTCTCTTCCGTTGATTTCTATTTAATTTCATTATCACGGTGTTCTATTTACTGTAACATTATGTTAAGTCCTGAAATCTTTAGCCTTAAGTAAGTCTTTAGCCTTATTCTTATTTAATACTGTTTTGGTTGTTCTATATATTTGCCTCTCCATATAAACTTTAGAATCATTTATTGATATCTACAAAATCCCTTGCTAAAATTTTGATGAAATTTGCATTGTGTTTATAGATCAAGTTTGGAAGAATTGACAGTGTAAAAATAATGAATATTCTGATCAATAAACACAGAATAAGTTCTTTGCTTCTTTTCAGAAGTTTGTGTACCTCTTCATTTACAGGTTTTGTGTATGTTTTCCTGGATTTATGCTTACTTTTTGATGATAAAATAAATGTTACTTCCTTTTAATATTAAGTTGCAATTGTTCACTTCTGGTATACAGAAAAATAATTAACTACTGGTCAGTTCAGTTCAGTCATGTCCGACTCTTTGTGACACCATGGACTGCAGCACGCCAGGCCTCCTTGTCCATCACCAACTCCCGGAGTTCACTCAAAATCATGTCCATCGAGTCGGTGATGCCATCCAGCCATCTCATTTTCTGTCGTCCCCTTCTCCTCCTGCCCCCAATCCCTCCCAGCATCAGACTCTTTTCCAATGAGTCAACTCTTCACATGAGGTGGCCAAAGTATTGGAGTTTCAACTTTAGCATCAGTCCTTCCAATGAAAACCCAGTATTAATCTCCTTTAGAATGGACTGGTTGGATCTCCTTGCAGTCCAAGGGACTCTCAAGGGTCTTCTCCAACACCACAGTTCAAAAGCATCAATTCTTCAGTGCTCAGCTTTCTTTATAGTCAGACTTTCACATCCATACATGACTATTGGAAAAACCATAGCCTTCACTAGACGGACCTTTGTTGGCAAAGTAATGTCTCTGCATTTTAATATGCTATCTAGGTTGGTCATAACTTTCCTTCCAAGGAGTAAGCATCTTTTAATTTCATGGCTGCAATCATCTGCAGTGATTTTGGAGCCCAGAAAAATAAAGTCAGCCATTGTTTCCACTGTTTCCCCATCTGTTTGCCATGAAGTGATGGGACCAGATGTCATGATCTTAGTTTTCTGAATGTTGAGCTTTAAGCTAATTTTTTTACTCTTCTCTTTCACTTTCATCAAGAGGCTCTTTAGTTCTTCACTTTCTGCCCTAAGGGTGGTGTCATCTGAATATCTGAGGTATTTGATAATTACTCCTGGAAGTCTTGATTCCAGCTTGTGCTTCATATGTATATTAACCTTATATCTTGCAACCCTGTGAGCCTTACTTATTAGTTCCAGGGATATCTGTGTGTATTTTTGGTGGTGGGCAAGATGTTTTACATAGATAACCACTTTTTCTGCAAATGAAGTGCTATTTTTTCTTTGCTTATATATATATATATATCTTCCTTTATTATTGCAGTAGCTGAGAATTTCCACACTAAGTTGAATAGTAGTAGTGAAAGAAGAAATCCTTGCTTGTTCCTGTGCTTGCAATATTTTATTATCAAAATTAAACACTCAGGCAAAACCTTTTGCATTTATATATATGAATATATTGCATGGTGAAGAATGTATATAAAATGAATTCATGTATTTTGATACTTTTAAAAGTAAACAATAAGATTCTAAAAGCAGTTTACTATGCCAAAGTATTAATACATGTGTAATATTATTAAATATTTCCAATTGATGAACAGGTTATTTACAAAGAAAAATATATAAACAGCCTATAAACTTAAAAAAAGAGAACAAACTTAGGTTGTAATACAAGTAATGCAAACTAAAAGTAAACTTATATACCTTTCTTATCTATCAGATTGGAAAAAGTAAGCAAAAAAAAGACAAAACCACTACCTTCTGTACAGTGTTACAAACCTCTGTCTATAGTCCTACAGGCACTCTGTCTACCAGGTATAATTTTTTGAATCTTTTTGTCATCTCTACTGTACAATCATAAGGGATTTGATATAGGCCATACCTGTATGGTCCAGTGGTTTTCCATACATTCTTCAATTTAAGCCTGATTTTGAAATATGGAACTCATGATCTGAGCCAGAGTCAGCAAAACCATCCTAAAGAAAAAGAAATGCAAGAAGGCAAAGTTGTTGTCAGAGGAGGCTTTACAAATAGCTGAGAAAGAAGAGAAATGAAAGGCAAAGGAGAAAGGGAAAGATATACCCAACTGAATTCAGAGTTTCAGAGAGGAGCAAGGAGAAATAAGAAAGCATACTTAAATGAACAATACAAAGAAACAGAGGAAAATAATAGAATGGAAAAGACTAGAAATCTCTTCAAAAAAATAGGAGATACCAGGTGCATATTCCATGCAGAAATGAGCAAATTAAAAGATACAAATGGCAAGCACCTAACAGAAACAGAAAAGGTTAAGAAGAAATGGCAAAAATAGATAGAAGATCTATACAAAAATATTTTAATGACTCAGATAACCATGATGGTGTGGTCACTAAACTAGAGCCAGACATCCTGGAGTGTGTAAAGTAGGCCTTAGGAAGCATTACTACGAACAAAGCTAGTGGAGGTGATATAGTTCCAGTTGAGCTATTTGAAATCCTAAAAGATGATGCAGTTAAAATGCTGTACTCTATAAGCCAGCAAATTTGGAAAACTCAGCAGTGACCATAGGACTGGAAAAGGTCAGTTTTCATTTCAATCCCAGTGCACTTCAGTTCAGTCATTCAGTTGTGTCCGACTCTTTGTGACCTCATGGACTGCAGCACGCCAGGTCTCCCTGTCCATCACCAACTCCCAGAGTTTACCCAAACTCATGTCCATTGAGTTGGTGATACCATCCAACCATCTCATCCTCTGGCATATGCTTCTCCTCCCGCTTTCAATTTTTCCCAGCATTATGGTCTTTTCAAATGAGTCAGTTTTTTGGATCAGATGGCCAAAATATTGGAGTTTCAGCTTCAACATCAATCCTTCCAATGAATACTCAGGACTGATTTCCTTAAGGATGGACTGGTTGGATCTCCTTGAAGTCCAAGGGACTCACAAGTGTCTTCTCCAAAACAACAATTTAAAAGCATCAGTTCTTCAGTGCTCAGCTTTTATAGTCCAACTCTCACATCCATATATGTCTACTGGGAAAACCATAGCTTTGAATATATGGAACTTTGTTGGCAAAGTAATGTCTCTGCTTTTTAATATGCTGTCTATGTTGGTCATAACTTTTCTTCCAAAGAGAAAGTGTACTTTTAATTTCATGGCTGAAGTTACCATCTGCAGTGATTTTGGAGTCCAAGAAAATAAAGTCTCTCAATGTTTCCACTGTTTCCCCATCTATTTGCCATGAAGTCATGAGACCAGAGGCCATGATCTTAGTTTTCTGAATGCTGAGTTTTAAGCCAACTTGGAGGCTTCCCTTGTGGCTCAGTTGGTAAATTGTACATAGGCCATGATTACTAATATTCTTGAAGATTACTAATTTTCTTGAAGAGATCTCTAGTCTTTCCCATTCTATTGTTTTCCTCTGTTTCTTTGCATTGTTTACTGAGGAAGGCTTTTTATCTCTCCTTGCTATTCTTTGAAATTCTGCATTCAAATGGGTATATCTTTCCTTTTCTCCTTTGCATTTCACTTCTCTTTTTTTCTCAGCCATTTGTAAGGTCTCCTCAGACAACCATTTTGCCTTTTTGTATTTCTTCTTTGGCGGGATGATCTTGATCCCTGTATCCTGTACAATGTCACCAGTCCCCATACATCAGGCACTCTATCAGATGCTGCTACTGCTAAGTCACTTCAGTCGTGTCCGACTCTGTGCGACCCCATAGACGGAAGCCCACCAGGCTCCCCCGTCCCTGGGATTCTCCAGGCAAGAACAACTGGAGTGGGTTGACATTTCCTTCTCCCATGTGTGAAAGTGAAAAGTGAAAGTGAAGTCGCTGAGTCGTGTCCGACCCTTAGCAACCCCACGGACTGCAGCCTACCAGGCTCCTCCATCCATGGGATTTTCTAGGCAAGAGTACTGGAGTGGCTTGCCATTGCCTTCTCCGACTCTATCAGATATAGTCTCTTAAATCTATTTCTCACTTCCACTGTATAATCGTAAGGAATTTGATTTAGGTCATACCAGGTAATGCCAAAGAATGTTCAAATTATCATTCAATTGCACTCATTTCACATGCTAGCAAATTAATGTTCAGAATCCTTCAAGCCAGGCTTCAGTGTTATGTGAACCAAGAACTTCCAGGATGGACAAGCTGGATTTAGAAAAGGCAGATGAACCAGAGATCAAATTGCCAACATCTGTTGGCTCACAGACAAAGCAAGGAAATTCCAGAAAAAACATCTGCTTCATTGACTATGCTAAAGCCTTTGACCATATGGATCACAACAAACTGTGGAAAATCCTTAATGAGATGGCAGTTCCAGACCACATTACCTCCCTCCTTAGAAATCTGTATGCAGGTCAAGAAGCATCAGAACCGGACATAGAACAACAGACTGGTTCCAAATTGGGAAAGGAGTACATTAAGGCTGTATATTGTCACCCTGTTGATTTAGGTTATATGGAGAATACCTCATGTGAAATACCAGCCTGGAAGACACAAGCTTGAATCATGATTGCTGGAAGGAATATCAACAAATTCAGATCTGTAGATGATACCACTATAATTGTAGAAATTGAAGAGGAACTAAAGAGCCATTTGATGAGGGTAAATGAGGAAATTGGAAAAGCTAGCTTAAAATTCAACATTCAAAAAATGAAGATAATGGCATCTGGTCCTATCATATCATGTCAAATAGATAGGAAAAAAGTGAAAAACAGACATATTTCATTTTCTTGGGCTCCAAAATCACTGTGGATGATGACTGCAACCATGAAATTAAAAGATGGTTGCTCCTAGAAAGAAAATCTAATACAAACCTAGAAAACATTTTAAAAAGTATAGACATTACTTTGCTGACAAATGACAAAAGTCCATAGAGTCAAAGCTATGATTTCTCCAGTAGTCATGTATGGATGTGAGAGTTGGACCATAAGGAAGGCTGAGCACTAAAAAACTGATGATTTTGAACTGTGGTGCTGGAAAAGACTCTGAGAGTCCCTTGGACAGCAAGGAGATCAAACAAGTCAACCCTAAAGAAATATTCAGTGGAAGGACTGATGCTGAAGATGAAACTCCAATACTTTGGCAACATAATATGAAGACCCAACTCTTCGGAAAAGACCCTGATGCTGGGAAATATTGAGGGCAAGAGGAGAAGGGGTGATAGAGGATGACATGTTCGCAAGTCATAACAGACTCAGTGGACCTGAGTTTGAGGAAACCCCCAGAAATAGTGAAGCCTGGCGTGCTGTAGTTCATGGGGTGGTAAATAGGTGGACATGACTTAGCAACTGAACAACAACAGGGCAGGCATTGTCATGTAAAGACTGAAATCCCAGAACTCCCAGTGGTAAATAAACTGACTCTAGGCAGATTTAATTTATTTGATGAATATAATTAGTCATTTATAGCCTCTGAGTTAAGAAATTTTGTCTTGGTAAATCAATACTTATAGTTTTTCAGTGAAGATAGGTGAGCATCATGCTTAATGTTTGGATGAGTTGGTTTGATCATGTGATATATTCAAGGTCTATGACTCAGATAAATAAAGCAGAGATACACAATAGAGAAGTGGGCTAGTGTTGTTCAGCCAGTTGATCCATGGTTATTTGTACAGGACTAGAAAGCTGTTTACTTCCTCTTGAAAATCCCCATCCAGTGTTAACTTTGTTTACTTAGTTATATGGCCATCTAAATAGTCTCTGACTTTCTCATAGGTCATGTCTCTCATTATCAGGATTTATATTGAACTGCCTTTCCATACTAACAGGAATAATGGTATAAATTTGTCTCAGCTTAATGGTAATTTGACTTCTATTATACCAAAATTCAGCACGATATCATGGTAAAAATGTAAGTTTTGCAGTTATGATTGAACAATTTTTGTCACCTTCTAGTTGCATAATTTTAGAAGATGTATTAATCATTTCTGAATCATTCGTACTGAAAAAGAAAGAATAATAATTCTGTCCTTTAACTCATCAAACTGTTATTTATTTACCACTAAGAATAAAAATACCTGCTAAGAAATTTTGGAAAATTAAACAATGTGAAAATAGACAGCACATTTTCTGGGATATAATAGGCTTTCAATGAATGGTCATCACCTCCTAATCATTTTTTTAAACTCTATCTCATTTAAAATTGTTCTTTGGTCATTTGGCTTTGCTTCTTTGCCACTTCATGGCTATAATAATATTTCTGTACAAAATTATTACTTATACCAAAGCTATATGACACATGATATTCTAAAATAATGATAATACTATATATGATAGTCACAAATAAATAATATATTTATGCAAAATCAGACTCATTGTCCTTAGTAAAGATGTTTTAAATAAACTGTGTGCCTGCATGCCACGTTGCTTCATTCATGTCTTTCAATGATGTACAGTACTAAAATTTTAATTTTCTCAAAAATTTATAAAACTTATTTTTAATTGAAGCATACTTGCTTTATAGTATTGCATTGATTTGTACCTAACATCGACATGAAGCATAATTTTCTCACTATAAGTGAGTTTTCCAGTTTTTTATTTTTATATTGTATCTAAAGCAACTTCTAATTTCAGTTTTACGATTACTGCAGTGTGTGATTATATGTTTATCATACAAATAAACCCAAAGGAAATGGATGTTTTCCCCAAAGGCAATGGATTTTTAAAAACAATGATAAATAAAGTCTTAAAGCATAGAAATTTATACGTATGCAATGTATTGCTCTTTGAATCATTAACTTAAAACTTTATAAATACTAAAATTGTAACTGCATTCATAAGAATGTATTTATTAACCTTCAGGATTATATACAGGTGCTTAATTTGTACTTGGAAAGATATAAATATCAAACTAGCTGTGAATTAATTATTAAAATATATTTGAGTAGCTATTTTAAATCTGACATTCAATAACCATCTATCAGAAGCTGATAATGTTTTGATCTGCTTTTCCCACCTATTTTAAGTCATAACTTTTATTTAACATTTATTAAACTCCTAATATGTGTCAAGCGCCGTGTGTTGGTCTCATTTTCTCCTAAGAAATATTTCTCTAATATTAACTCCCACCTGTTATGATCAATTCTGCTGCTATAGATATTTGTTTATTCCTCAAGCTGGCTTGAAATAATTCATCACAGGAATGTTTCATGTAGTTAAGTTGATAAAATTTTCTAGCAACTTTGACCTTTAATTCATCTTAGATTCTGATTTATATCCACTTGATTCTAATTTATCTTAACTTTATTTCATCATCTTTCTATAACTCAATATTATATTAAATCACCCCAGTGGGAAATAATTTATTATTTTCTCAATTTTAATAATTAAAAATTAGTCACTCATAGACATCATCCATGACAATGATTTATCAATGATTCATTTTTGGTTTTGTTAATGACAATTTATCCATGAGTATTCTATGAATAGGCGTATAAACTATATATAATTCAGGAAGCTCCTCAGTTTGATTTAATATTTACATTTCTTTCATTAATACATTTTATATGTTTTAAATAGAATCCATTGATTACATTAAAACTAATATAATTCAAAGTTAAAGTGGTTATATTTTTCAAGTGTTGGATGTCTAAATAAGATTAAGCAAAAATTATTGCTCAGATAAATAAAAAGGAAACTTGGATTACTTATATAAATAACAATATACCTTTATTACATGAATGAAAATAGAATGACCATAACTCAACACTTAAACTTCCTCTTCCAAAGAATCCCACACTCTCGTGTAGTTATACACCGTCTTCTTTATTCATTTAGCTCTTTTATTCACTATCAAAAATTCAATCCATATGAGGCAAAGTTAAACTGTATAAAGTGATTTAAGTTGGATTTCATTTTATAACATGAAATTATAGATTATTCAAAGAATTCATTTCAGTGATGGATTCTTTGAATAAAATATACAGGTGACACCCATTAAAAAGCTTCATTTTGTGATATTGTCATACTTAACATTCAGTTCGCTCAGTTCAGTTCAGTCACTCAGTCATGTCCGACTCTTTGCGACCCCATGAATCACAGCACTCCAGGCCTCTCTGTCCATCACCAACTCCCCGAGTTCACTCAGACTCATGTCCATTGAGTCAGTGATGCCATCGAGTCATCTCATTCTCTGTCATCCCCTTCTGCTCCTGCCCCCAATCCCTTCCAGCAGTAGTCTTTTCCAGTGAGTCAACTTGTCACATGATGTGGCCAAAGTATTGCAGTTTCAGCTTTAGCATCAGTCCTTCCAATGAACACCCAGGACTAATCTCCTTTAGAATGGACTGGTTGGATCTCCTTGCAGTCCAAGGGACTCTCAAGAGTCTTCTCCAACACCACAGTTCAAAAGCATCAATTCTTCGGCGATCAGCTTTTTTCAAAGTCCAACTCTCACATCCATACATGACCACGGGAAAAACCATAGCCTTGACTAGATGGACCTTGGTTGGCAAAGTAATGTCTCTGCTTTTTAATATGCTATCTAGGTTGGTCATAACTTTCCTTCCAAGGAGTAAGCGTCTTTTAATTTCATGGCTGCAATCAGCATCTGCAGTGATTTTGGAGACTCCCAAAATAAAGTCTAACACTGTTTCCACTGTTTCCCCATCTATTTCCCATGAAGTGATGGGACCAGATGCCATGATCTTTGTTTTCTGAATGTTGAGCTTCAAGCCAACCTTTTCACTCTCCTCTTTCATCAAGAGGCTTTTGAGTTCCTCTTCACTTTCTGCCATAAGGGTGGTGTCATCTGCATATCTGAGGTTATTGATATTTCTCCTGGCAATCTTGATTTCAGCTTGCTTTTCTTCCAGAACAGCGTTCCTCATGATGTACTCTGCATAAAAGTTAAATAAGCAAGGTGACAATATACAACCTTGATGTACTCTACACTGTATCAATTAATTTAAATTTTTTTCCCAACTGTCAAAGTTTCCAAGTATAAGTTCACAGTCACAAGAGTGAATCTCTGCAACATAATTGTATTCTTTCATAGAACTATATTTTCATTTGTCTGGCACATGTGAAAGGTGGTTTTATGTGCTAAAAATATTCTCTACCTTCCTACTTGAAAGTAAAGACAATTTAAAATCCTTTCCAAACATTCATGGAGCACGGGTCAATTTAATATGGAATAAAACAACAGAAATATTTATTAGGACTAGAATCAAGATATATGTCTGTTACAAGCATATATCACACATTCAATGATATTTAGTGCAGTGTGACAGGGATTCTTTTAAAGAAATCTTTGTATCTTTCTATACTTAACAGTCTTCCCAACCCTATGGTCAAACTCAGAATCTATCATTTTGCCTAATTTTCCTTAGTTTGCAACAATTTTGTTAAGCCAATTATTTCATCTTCTTTCTCTAGGGAGGAGAATTTAAAGATTGTTCTCACACTGACACAAGAAATAGAACATTTTATAAAGTGAGAGAAAATTGATAAGGAATATATATCGAAGGTAAAAAAGTCTAGTTTAGCATTTTCTTATTTTTACTACTCTCATATTTTGAAAAATGATATAAACATGGAAATATGAGATATTTCTAGTATCTTATCCATTCCTTTAGTAAAAATACTAAATTATGAAAACATAGGAAAATAACTACAATAAGTATGAAAGAGAAAATATTATTGTTCTTACTACAAATCCTTGAAAATATATCACTAATCACTCTCTCCCCAGTAAAAAATTAAGCAAGCATGATAAAAAACTATTGGAGGGAAAATAAATACAAATAGCAAACACAGAAAAATATACTCATATTCATTAGGAGATAAGAATAGACATTTCATGAGATTATCATTAATAAATTTGACAAAATTTTGTTTATTATTCATATTTACATCTAGCAGGACTGTGCAGAGATGGAAATTTTCACAGAATGGTAGAAAGCCTTCTGGTAGTAAATGTAGTTGTGTTACGTGATTCAGAATTTCTCTAGCAAATTAAAGATGCCATGAAATATTAATGAACAAAATATCCTTCACAGGAGTTTTCATAATAGTAAAATGTTGAGAGCATCACACATTACTAATACTCTAAGTTTTGCCTATTAAACTATGTGTAATTGCATGATGCATATCATATTGCCATTAAAAAGTAAACATTCCAACACTGTTTAATGGCATAAATGCTAATATTATAAAAGTTACAAGACAGATTATAGAACTTTAAAGCCAATTCACCCTAAATTCTCTATTGTTTGTTTTATTCAATTAAAGTTTCATAAATAGAATTCACCGAAAGTTTAACCCTGGCTATCTTTTTGATGTATCTGCATGCTTTTAATTTATATATTTATTTGACAAATTTTCAACAGTGAGAAAAATATCATTTAAAATTTTAAATAAACAGTATTGAAATATTAAGAAAAATATGTTTAGTACATGATTAATCAATTGATAGCTCAGTCGGTAAAGAATCTGCCTGCAATGCAGAAGACCCAGGTTCGATTCCTGGTTCAGAAAGATCCCCTGGAGAAGGAAGTGGGACCCACTCCAGTATTGTTGCCTGGAGAATCCCATGGACAGAGGAGCCTGGCAGGCTACAGTCCATGGGGTTGCAAGAGTCAGACATGACTTAGCAACTAGAGAGAGAGAGAGAGGGCGAGAGAGAGACACCACTTTTATAAATATTTAATAATATTTTTATATTTATAATTATGAGTCAACACTAAAATTGCATTTGTTTCAATGCATGCTGCTGCTGTTTCTGCTGCTGCTGCTAAGTCGCTTCAGTCGTGTCCGACTCTGTGTGACCCCATAGACGGCAGCCCACCAGGCTCCCCTGTCCCTGGGATTCTCCAGGGAAGAACACTGCAGTAGGTTGCCATTTCCTTCTCCAATATTTCAATGCATAAACCTACATAATTTATTTTTGAAAATTATAAAACCTTGTGTATATACATAGATTTCAGGACATGAATAGAATCAATTTGCTTTCTCCAGACATTGATAAAAATATTTTCATACAATTTAACCATTTATTTCTCTGAAATACTATGTATGTATATATTTCAGTCATATCCCTAAAATAACTTTATTCATATTGTTAATAATTGCCTAATTTTGGTGATGTTAAATGGGCTTCTCTTGTAGATCAGCTGGTAAGGAATCTGCTGGCAATGCAGAAGACCTGGGTTTGATCCCTGGGTTCAGGAGATTGTTGTTAAGTGGGAGTCTTTATTTGGCTAGGACCTACTTCCTTTGCAGAAGTAGGGAGATAAGTGTGTGTGTGTGTGTGTGTGTATATATATACACACATATGTGTTTAGAATTAATTATCTATATTTTATATATAGGCTGTCTTTTAAAATCTTCATTCCCAATTAGAAAATCAGAAGATAAGGCACAACTCAGCTTCATGATTTTGCAGAATACCATTGAAAGTGAAAGTGAAAGTCACTCGGTGTCTAACTCTTTGCAACCACATGGACTATACAGTCCATGGAATCTTCCAGGCCAGAATACTGAAGTGGGTTGCCTTTCCTTCTCCAGGGATCTTCCCAACCCAGGGATAAAACTCAGGTCTCCAGCATTGCAGGCAGATCCTTTACCAGCTGAGCCACAAGGGAAGAGTGGGTGGTGACAATTTATTTTTTACCACAGATTCCAGCTTTCCAACTTTATCAGTTAGGTTATCTACTTGACCCGTATTGGTATTTGAGTTTAAAATATGTATCGACCAAAATATCATGCAGTTGCTGCTGCTGCTGCTGCTGCTAAATCACTTCAGTCATGTCTGACTCTGTGTGACCCCATAGATGGAAGCCCATCAGGCTCCCCCGTCCCTGGGATTCTCCAGGCAAGAACACTGGAGTGTTCTTGCCATTGCATTTTCCTATCTTCTACTATCATGCAGTACTGTTGTGTTATTAACGAGCCTGAGTTTTACATCATAGAGTTTATGATGTTCTAAGCTTGGACTGCAAGGAGATCCAACCAGTCCATTCTAAGGGAGATCAACTCTGGGTGTTCATTGGAAGGACTGATGCTAAAGCTGAAACTCCAATACTTTGGCCACCTCATGCAACGAGTTGACTCACTGGAAAAGAGTCTGATGCTGGGAGGGATTGGGGGTGGGAGGAGAAGGGGACGACAGAGAATGAGATGTCTGGATGGCATCACCGACTCAATGGACATGAGTTTGAGTGAACTCCGGGAGTTGGTGATGGACAGGGAGGCCTGGCGTGCTGTGATTCATGGGGTCGCAAAGAGTTGGACACGACAGCGACTGAACTGAACTGAAGACATCTAGTTCTTAAAATGCTATAAATTTGTGTATGTGTGTTTCTCGAGGCAGAAGTGACTTAATATTTATTCTTGTTTGTGTTCAAGCTACCCAGTTTGACAGTAAAATAAAGGATAATGCAGTGAAACTTAATTTAAAAATAAAGGATACATAAAGGGAAATCGTTGAACTGTGAAGAAAGCTGAGCACCGAAGAATTGATGCTTTTGAACTGTGGTGCTGGAGAAGATTCTTGAGAGTCCCTTGGACTGCAAGGAGATCCAACCAGTCCATTCTAAAGGAGATCAATCCTGGGTGTTCATTGGAAGGACTGATGCTAAAGCTGAAACTCCAATACTTTGGCCACCTCATGCAATGAGTTGACTCACTGGAAAAGAGTCTGATGCTGGGAGGGATTGGGGGCGGGAGGAGAAGGGGATGACAGAGAATGAGATGGCTGGATGGAATCACCGACTCGATAGACATGAGTTTGAGTGAACTCCAGGGAAGCCTGGCGTGCTGTGATTCACGGGGTCGCAAAGAGTCGGACACGACTAAGCGACTGAACTGAACTGACTGAAAGGGAAATTCTGTGTTTTCTAATGGTATTATGTAAAGTTGGTGGTTACAATTAAATGTTGAATGGTTTCTTTGCAGAACATTATAAATACTTCATAGACATTGTTTGCTCTGCCACATTTACTTGTCACAGTTCACGTACTTATGTTTCGAGAATTGGTAATGTCAACTCAAATCTGTACTTGATGTATATTTTTACATGTGAAATTGAGTAATTTATAACTTACACTACTTCTTTTATTTGATACAAACAGAAAGAGTGCTTTTCCAAGAGTTATATAGGGTAAGCTAGATCATAACACATTCAGGAATTCATAAGTTTTCAACCTGAGGCACGCTGATCTGATTTGTCCTAGTTTTTACTTCTCTCTTTCCATAGCTCACTGCATGGATTCCTCTGTGATGGACAGCATGCATATGCAACCCAGGATGTTGAAACTTAAGACAAGCTAAAGTCATTCAGCTTCTCTGAATGCCTGAATGTCTATGTGCACAGATATTTTGTGCCCAACAGGGGATTATACTAGAAAGGCTGGTTGAGTACACACATTTGTTGGATTGTCAGACTGTATGTGTAGTCTTTCATATAGGATACTTTATATGAAAGTACTGCCACTGGGTTCAATAAAAACAATAGAGAGTTAGTAACTGGATTGCATTTTATTGCTCCACCTACCACTTCTGCAAAATTGCTTTCAGAAGATTAGTTATGGATCTCTACAGGAGAAAATGATAAGACAGGAGCTCAGGAAGCAAGCCTTCCTGAAACTATGAAAAGACAATCCCATCAAAGCCTTATTACAGTAAACACTACCTTTAAAGAGTAATTATCACATCTTCAAAAATATATTTAATCCTGTGATGTGAAATGTGTACATGAGTAAAATATGTTCTTTTTAAACATGAGTTTCTAACAAATTTTGAGCCCTGTAGAGGTGAGAAGGTAAATATTATAGATACGTTCAATTTATTATTGACTAATTTCTGTACTTGCCCTAGCTTTTCTTTCAGTTTTTCCCTATTTTCTCCCATCTTATGAGATATGAATATAGACATAGATATAGATTCCTGTATCCTTATACGCCTCCAAACGTTCTTTCAGGAACTATGTGTGTCATAAGAATATATATATATATATACAGAATATGAAATTTACCAAGATTCCATGAGGTTGTGTGTGTTTAAATTAATAAAATAACTTTTATAGCAGTTTTAGGTTCACAACAAAATAGCAGAAAGTACAGAAAGTTTCCATATATACCCTGTCCACATCCCCACCCTCACACATAATACAACTTCCGCTATCTGGACATCCAGCACCACAGTGGCACATTTGTTACATTCCATGAACCTATCTTGGCACACCATTACCCAAAGTCCATAGTTTACATTGAAGTTCACTCCTGGTGTTTTGCATTCTAAAAGTTTTGACAAATTTGAAATGATGTGTACCCTTTATTGTAGTGATCATAACAGAAGAGTGTTTCAGTGAGCTAAAGTCCACTTTGCTCTACCTATTCATCCCTCCCTTCCAACCCCTGGAAAACAGCGATTTTTTTTACTGTTTATAAAGTTTTTGCTTTTTCCAGAATTTCATGTAGTTAGAATTATATGTACAAATTCTTTTCAGTTTGGCTTCTTTTATTGGTAATATGCATGCATGTTTCTTCATGTCTTTTCATGATTTGATAGCTAATTTCTTCTTAGCACTAAATAATAGTCCAATGTTTGGTTGTACATTTATCCATTTACCTACTGAAGGACACGCTAGGACTCAAATTCAGTTTGAGCAATTATGAGTAAAACTGCTGCAAATATCACTGTGGTGACTTTTCATGGGCACAAATATTCAAGTCCCTTGAGTAAATATGAAAGAGCAAATAGTAAGAGTGTGTTTATAGTTTTGTAAGACTCACTGGAAAAGACTCTGATGCTGGGAAAGGTTGGGGGCAGGAGGAGAGGGGGGGCGACCAAGAATGAGGTGGCTGGATGGCATCACCGACTCTGTGGACATGAGTTTGGGTGAACTCCGGGAGTTGGTGATGGACAGGGAGGCCTGGCGTGCTGTGATTCATGGTGTCGCGGAAAGTCGGACACGACTGAGCAATTGAAATGAACTGAACTGAACTGAATAAACCTCCAAACATTCCAAAGTGGCAGTTAACATTTTGCAGTAACAGCAGCAGTGAATGAGAGCTCCTGCTGCTCCAGCTTGTTCTAAAGGAACCCAACACATATCACCACTACATACTACTATAAAGCTTCTCCTACAAAATACCTATTACATCTCAGAATGACAGTCTGTTACTATTTGCTCAAGATGGAGAGCTGTGACTCTCTTCTAATTCCATCTTTTCCTTCAACAGTTTCATTTCAATTAATCTTTGAATACTGACAAGTCAAACTCTGAAATATTCATTGAATCTATAATCTTCTAAGATGACTGTTTCTCCCCTGAATCAAGCAGCATTCTCCAATTTATCCCTCTGCCTCCAACCTCATCTCCCCTCCATATATTATCCACACTGCAAAGAAGAATTTTTAAAATGCAAATGATATTTTCATTGCTTTCTGGATAAAATTCAAACAAGCTCATGCCCAGCTCTTTGCAACCCCTTGGACTGCAGCCTGACAGGCTCCTCTGTCCATAGAATCTCCCAGGCAAGAATACTGAAGTAGGTTTCCATTTCCTTCTCCTGGGGATCTTTCCAACCCAAGGATCAAAGCTGCATCTCTTGTGTCTCCTGCATTGGCAGGAAGATTCTTTACCATTGTGCCACCTGGGAAACCCAGAAAATCCAATATCCTTGCATAATTAACAGTTCTCTTCTCATATCCTCCCACAATGTCTCACTTTCAAAATATTGAAATTATCTTCAATATCTTCATGGAATCTCTCTTTCCATGAAGTAATCTTGCATTTGCCAGAAGCAAACCTAATGAAACTTCACATCATTGAGCTATATTGCAATCTCCTACACTGAAGTTCGTAATCCTGGTTTTGAAATCTTCCAAAGCATGCCACAAAGGTAAATTGCTAAATTTGTTAATCTTTTCTTGCCTCCTGCAACTACATTATAAGTGATGCTTTGTGTTAGTTCTACTTGTGTATTCTGCCCCTTCCAAATTCTTGCATGTATAGCTCCTTTCTCTGTCTCTAAGACTTGTACTTTGCCTAGAAATTGTTCCATATTGAACTTCTACTGCCATTAATGTATTAATGAAGTTCAAAGATGGAGAAGCTGTATACAGTTAGCGAAAACAAGACCAGGAGCTGACTGTGGCTCAGATCATGAACTCCTTATTGCCAAATTCAGACTTAAATTGAAGAAAGTAGGGAAAACCACTAGACCATTCAGATATGACCTCAATCAAATCCCTTATGATTATACAGTGGAAGTGAGAAATAGTTTTAAGGGACTAGATCTGATTGATAGAGTGCCTGATGAACTCTGGACAGAGGTTCGTGACATTGTACAGGAGACACGGACCAAGACCATCCCCATGGAAAAGAAATGCAGAAGAGCGAAATGGCTGTCTGAGGAGGCCTTACAAATAGCTGTGAAAAGAAGAGAAGTGAAAAGCAAAGGGGAAAAGGGAAGATATAAACATCTGAATGCAGAGTTCCAAAGAAGAGCAAGGAGAGATAAAAAAGCCTTCCTCAGTGATCAATACAAAGTAATAGAGGAAAACAACAGAATAGGAAAAACAAGAGATCTCTTCAAGAAAATTAGAGATTCCAAGGGAACATTTCATGCAAAGATGGGCTCAATAAAGGACAGAAATGGTATGGACCTAACAGAAGCAGAAGATATTAAGAAGAGGTGGCAAGAATACACAGAAGAACTGTACAAAAAAGATCTTCACGAGCAAGATAGTCACGATAACGTGATCACTGACCTAGAGCCAGACATTTTGGAATGTGAAGTCAAGTGGGCCTTAGAAAGCATCACTACTAACAAAGCTAGTGGAGGTGATGGAATTCCAGTTGAGCTATTTCAAATCTTGAAAGATGATGCTGTGAAAGTGCTGCACTCAATATGCCAGCAGATTTGGAAAACTCAGCACTGGCCACAGGACTGAAAGAGGTCAGTCTTCATTCCAATCCCAAAGAAAGGCAATGCCAAAGAATGCTCAAACTACCACACAATTGCACTCATCTCACACGCTAGTAAAGTCATGCTCAAAATTCTCCAAGCCAGACTTCAGCAGTATGTAAACTGTGAACTCCCAGATGTTCAAGCAGGTTTTAGAAAAGGCAGAGGCACCAGAGATCAAATTGCCAACATCCGCTGGATCATGGAGAAAGCAAGAGAGTTTCAGAAAATCATCTATTTCTGCTTCATTGACTATGCCAAAGCCTTTGACTGTGTCGATCACAATAAACTGTGGAACATTCTGAAAGACATGGGAATCCCAGACCACCTGACCTGCCTCTTGAGAAACCTGTATGCAGGTCAGGAAACAACAGTTAGAACTGGACATGGAACAACAGACTGGTTCCAAATAGGAAAAGGTGTACGTCAAGGTTGTATATTGTCACCTTGCTTATTTAACTTATATGCAGAGTACATCATGAGGAACGCTGGGCTGGAAGAAGCACAAGCTGGAATCAAGATTGCCGGGAGAAATATCAATAACCTCAGATATGCAGATGACACCACTCTTATGGCAGAAAGTGAAGAGGAACTCAAAAGCCTCTTGATGAAAGTGAAAGAGGAGAGTGAAAAGGTTGGCTTGAAGCTCAACATTCAGAAAACAAAGATCATGGCATCTGGTCCCATCACTTCATGCGAAATAGATGGAAAAACAGTGGAAACAGTGTCAGACTTTATTTTTTTGGGCTCCGAAATCACTGCGGATGCTGATTGCAGCCATGAAATTAAAAGACGCTTGCTCCTTGGAAGGAAAGTTATGAGCAAACTTGATAGTATATTAAAAAGCAGAGATATTACTTTGCCAACCAAGGTCCATCTAGTCAAGGCTATGGTTTTTCCCGTGGTCATGTATGGATGTGAGAGTTGGACTGTGAAGAAAGCTGATCGGCGAAGAATCGATGCTTTTGAACTATGGTGTTGGAGAAGACTCTTTAGCGTCCCTTATATTGCAAGGAGATCCAACCAGTCCATTCTAAAGGAGATCAGTCCTGGATGTTCATTGGAGGGACTGATGCTAAAGCTGAAACTCCAATACTTTGGCCACCTCATGCGACGAGTTGACTCACTGGAAAAGACTCTGATGCTGGGAAAGGTTGGAGGCGGGAGGAGAAGGGGACGACGGAGAATGAGATGGCTGGATGGCATCACCGACTCTGTGGACATGAGTTTGAGTGTACTCTGGGAGTTGGTGATGGACAGGGAGGCCTGGTGTGCTGTGATTCATGGGGTCGCGGAGAGTCGGACACGACTGAGCGACTGAACTGAACTGAAGTTCAAAGACAAATCCACACACTGCTATCCCCGCAGATTCCTGCCATCAGATCATGTAGGTTTTATTTTTCCTCTAAGGTTTTATGAAAGTAAATGAAAAGCATCTCAGTTCTTGTTTCTTAATTGAATACACAGACATGTGCATTCTGAATGGCAGATGGCAATCTTGGTGACAGTGCATGTTTCTGCAAGCTATGTCTCCAAGATATTGTAACAGACTTTTTTGAACTCTACACATCTATTTTCTTTATAATGTGTCCTAAATCTTCTCCAATCACAGCCTCTCCATATTACTTCTTTAAATAGTGAAATGTATACCTTTACTCTTTGCCGATATACTATCTTTTCATACCAATTATGCTGGGTTTTCAAATAACTTATTTTTTTTAATTCTCTTGCTCTCTCTCAAAATTAACAACTTGAAATAAACATGTCCATAAAGAGCATGGCAGATTTATAAACCAAAAATCATTTTAAAGAATGTTTCGAATCCTAACTTCTAGACCACCAGGGAACTCCCTAAACTCATTTTTTTTTCTAAGCTAGCTTTTAAAAAGCCCCTCGTTGTTGATCAAGATATCTTTGATCATCACATTTGTTAGATCAACACTACTTGGTCAAACAACATTTGATCAGTTATCTGTTCTTGGAGTAATTCACTTAACATGGGCATGATTACAACATTAGTAATACTAGCAAAAAGCATTAACACAACAATAATGTTCTAAAGGAGATCAATCCTGGGTGTTCATTGGAAGGACTGATGCTAAAGCTGAAACTCCAATACTTTGGCCACCTCATGTGACGAGTTGACTCACTGGAAAAGAGTCTGATGCTAGGAAGGATTGGGGGTGGGAGGAGACGGGGACAACAGAGAATGAGATGGCTGGATGGCTACACCGATTCGATGGACATGAGTTTGAGTGAACTCCAGGAGTTGGTGTTGGACAGGGAGGCGTGGCGTGCTGTGATTCATGGGGTCGCAAAGAGTCGGACATGAATGAGCGACTGAACTGAACTGAACTGAATGGTAAAAGAAAAAAAATTTCTCCAGGAAGACCCGATAATTTTCTTTTTTCACAGTTCTTTGGGGATTCTTACATTTCATGTAAGAAATTTAATATCTAGAACTATCTTTTTATTTCTGTATACATTACTTTAATGATGACATCGTTCTACATAAGATGAACTTTCTTAGGCTGTATTTTTCTTCTAAGATTTTTTAATAGCTGGGGAAAATATACCAGTGTTCAGAAAGTTTATCACTTAGTGATAAATCAATCAGTATATCTTCTGGCTTGATATAAGAATTAAGATGCAGCACAATTTAATCCAAAAGAATTTCCAAATCACTAACAGTTTTGTGTGGTACATACAACCCTCACATTTTGACTCAGTTTAACCATTTGAACTTCCTTCTTTTCCATTCCAGCAAGTGGCATTTGTATGAACCATATCTAATCAGATTTCAGGTTAAAACCATTTAGTTCTTGCAGACTTTGCCTTTCCCAGTGAGAATACTTGCCTGTAACCAATCCTGGATGTTCATTGGAGGGACTGATGCTAAAGCTGAAACTGCAATACTTTGGCCACCTCATGCGACGAGTTGACTCACTGGAAAAGACTCTGATGCTGGGAAAGGTTGGGGGCGGGAGGAGAAGGGGACGACAGAGAATGAGATGGCTGGATGGCATCACCGACTCTGTGGACATGAGTTTGAGTGTACTCCGGGAGTTGGTGATGGACAGGGAGGCCTGGCGTGCTGTGATTCATGGGGTCGTGGAGAGTTGGACACGACTGAGCGACTGAACCGAACTGAACTGAACCATTGAAAAACTATTCTAGGTCAGCTTTTGAAGTGAGGGTACTCTTGCCCCTTTCTTTTTGATTTGCTCTAAAGCTGAAAGGAGTATTTGTGACGTATACCCCTTGTTAGATCTTACTTGATTCTGTCTTCATTTTAGGTCTGTGCCGTTTCTTATGAATTTGCCCCTCAACCCCCGACCCCATGCCCAGAGCCTCTTCACATCAACAGCCTAATTATACTAAGCTTAGTACTCCCAAGTCACAGACAGCTTTTCAAGCAAGCAGATGAAAATATTTACAAAAAATAAAACTGTTTTCCTTTAATCAACCACAAAACAGTTAATTATATAGAACATATTTCAAAACACTAAGTTGGATCATAGGTTCTCAGTAGGGGTAATACTTAATTGGTTCGAAGTAAATATTTGCTGAATGAAAGGAGAAACGGATTAAAGTATTTTTTAATTCAGCATGAAATGTTTAATATCTCAAGGTCATCTATGGTTAGTTGATGATGCTTCACCTGTAACATGTTTATAATAAAATGTTGCCTGAATTTGCCTTCATTTGTTAGAAAATATGGAAAGGTAGATTTATAAATTTTCTAGGATTGAAATTCATTTATGCCCAAAGGCTACCAAGAAATAGACATGGATGACATGTTATGAAAGATTTCCAATTCGTTATCCTTATTGATATTTCATTCAATTAGTATAGAGAGATGTGTATGCCAGAGCTCATTGTCTGAGTTTTTCTTAGTCTACTAAAGAACATATTTGTTTATTATTACTAAATTTTAATTACCCTTTATGTTAAAATTGTTTAACCCATTATTTTACTTTTACCAGTATAAACAGTTGGTATATATATATATATATATGTAAAATAGCTCAGTCGAGTCTGATTCTTTGAAACCCCATGGACTGCAGCCTGCCAGGCTCCTCTGTCCATGGAATTCTCCAAGCTAGAATATTGGAGTGGGTGGCCTTCACTTCTCCAAGTTTCTATGAGCAGCAATAATTCAAAAAAATCACTTAAATAAGAATTTTAAAATAACAATACTTTGAATGTATATTCTTATTTAGACAGATGAACCTTACTACCGACCTAAAAAAATCCATTCTCTTCTTTTTTCTTCGAAAGCTTACCACTTGAGATAGGTATTCTAGCCAATAAACTTGAGAGCTCCTTTCACTGATTTGCAGAAAACACTTTTGAAGGGAATTGAAACATGCAGTTAGTCTTTTGCTCTTTCTGTCTAAACTATGACTTTACAAGTACATTTTAAAAATTGTTCAGTTCAGTCATGTCTGACTCTTTGCGACTCCATGAATCACAGCAGGCCAGGCCTCCCTATCCATCACCAACTCCCGGATTTCGCTCAAACTCAGGTCCATCGAGTGGGTGATGCCATCCAGCTATCTCATTCTCTGTTGTCCCATTCTCCTCCTGCCCCCAATCCCTCCCAGCATCAGAGTCTTTTCCAGTGAGTCAATTCTTCGCGTGAGGTGGCCAAAGTATTGGAGCTTCAGCTTTAGCATCAGTCCTTCCAATGAACACCCAGGATTGATCTCCTTTAGAATTCACTGGTTGGATCTCCTTGCAGTCCAAGGAACTCACAAGTCTTCTCCAATACCACAGTTCAAAAGCATCAATTCTTCGGTGCTCAGCTTTCTTCACAGTCCAACTCTCACATCCATACATGACCACTGGAAAAAACATAGCCTTGACTAGATGGACCTTGGTTGGCAAAGTAATGTCTCTGCTTTTTAATATGCTATCTAGGTTGGTCATAACTTTCCTTCCAAGGAGTAAGTGTCTTTTAATTTCATGGCTGCAATCAGTATCCACCGTGATTTTGGAGCCCCCAAAAATAAAGTCTGACACTGTTTCCACAGTTTCTCCATCTATTTCCCATGAAGTGATGGGACCAGATGCCATGATCTTTGTTTTCTGAATGTTGAGCTTCAAGCCAACTTTTTCACTTTCCTCTTTCACTTTCATCAAGAGGCTTTTTAGTTCCTCTTCACTTTCTGCCATAAGGGTGGTGTCATCAGCATATCTGAGATTATTGATATTTCTCCCGGCAATCTTGATTTCAGCTTGTGCTTCTTCCAGTCCAGCGTTCCTCATGATGTACTCTGCATAAAAGTTAAATAAGCAGGGTGACAGTATACAGCCTTGACGTACTCCTTTTCCTATTTGGAACCAGTCTGTTGTTTCATGTCCAGTTCTAACTGTTGCTTCCTGACCTGCATATAGGTTTCTCAAGAGGCATGTCAGATGGCCTGCTATTCCCATCTTTTCCAGAATTTTCCACATTTTATTGTGATCCACACAGTCAAAGGCTTTGGCATAGTCTATAAAAACATTATTTGACCAGAAGGTTTACTGTGTATACAAAATTTTAAAAAGCAACTACATATTTTAAAGGTTAACACTGTCTTTGAAAAAGTAAAATGAAATACTCCAGGCTATTTCAGATACTCAGTCCACATATACTGTGTCCTCAAAAGGGACTGTTGTTACAGTCTTCCTCTGGCAATTGTGTCATGTTTCCTTGAAGAATGATGCTTTCTCAACAGAGCAATAGATTCATTAACAAAATCTTTAGTAAGACAGATGTTTCCTCAGGTATCATAAAGACACAAGATTGGAGTCATAATATCCACCACAAAGTAAGACCCTAAATGTGTTTCTCTAAAAGAACCTTTGATATACATTTTTTCCTTTAATTATAATTCCCATGCCACAAAAAATTCACTGCTGTATTTTCCTTTGTGTTATAAAGAATGAGAGTTTCTCTCCGTACCTATTATTCCTTCCCACCCCTCAGTATCTGGAGAGGCTGATGTAAGGTTAAAAAGAATCCACCTTCTTTATCAAATGAGAAGGAAGTGTTAGGACAGTTACAATTTTTTCTTCCTACTATAACCTTTATATGGTTATGGAACCTTGTTTCTCATCTGGACTACCCAGTAGTCAAACCTTTGCCTCTGTCTACTTCTCAACATACTTATTCTAACATACTATGCGTAGCTTATTAGTCATTCTTGTTTATTATCATGCTTTCCATACTGTGCATATAAACTTGGAAACAGAGATTTCTAGAACAATGTATTTTCATTGGCTTTTAATCTTCTGTTCTCTTCACATGGTGATAATGAGAATGACAATTGATATGGTTTCTGATCCCAGTCAAGTTACTTTATGCAAGTTTTTTCTACATCTCAAATGGCTGTCAAGTCCAGATTCAGAATTCCTTTCAGGATTGAAGCACTTACCATCACCTGACATAAAACTTCACCTCAGTTCAGTTGCTCTGTTGTATCCAACTCTTTGCGACCCCATGGACGGCACACCAGGACTCCCCGTCCATCACCAACTCTCTGAGCTTGCCCAAAGGACATATGACTTATCTGTTTTCCCACCACAAAATATAAGGATTGTGAAAGCAGTTTTCTTCTCTGCCATGCTCCCGGCCACAAAAACACTGACTGGCACATAGTAAAAGATTAAGAGAAATTTTCTAAATGACTGCTGAATTATTTTATTGTTCCACACATATTGTCTGCTGTCTATCTTTGTACATCACACCAGCTTAGGCAGATTACGATCATTTCACTTCTCATATTGAATGTCATAATCTTAATCTGTTTATTAGTATGGCTTCCCTTCTAGACTCTGATCTTCTTGAGGATAAACACTGCATTTTATTTTTTTTTTGGGTGGGGCTTCCCTGGTGGCTCACCTGCAAAGCAGGAGACCTGGGTTCAATCCCTGGGTTAAGAAGATCCCCTGGAAAAGGGAATGAACCTTTCCAGTATTATTATTTGCAGAATCCCATGGACAGAGGAGCCTGGCAGGCTACAGTCCATGAGGTTGCAAAGAATAAGACATGACTGAGTAACTAACACTTAGCTTTCACTTTCTTAATTTTTCTTTTATTCCCAGAATGGGGATATCTGGTCCACAGGGAGAATAAATATTTATTGAACAGAAATATAGATAAATATTTTTCATTTTCAGAGTATTCAACTTTAATGAATTATCACAATGAAAGTTAATGTAGAAGTATAAATTATGCACAATTCAATGTTTAGATTTTGGAAACTCTTAAAATAATTTTTGTGCCTTAATAATTTTATGTCAATATGTACTTTGTAAATGGTAGATAAAGGATCACAGCAGTCATCTACCACAAACAAAACCTCTTTTAACTTTTATACTTATTTTGAGGAAAGAATAGAAAAATATAGAAATAGAATAGAATAGAAAAAATATGATGATCTCATTTAGAATTTAAATAAAAATAACATACATATATTTTTATGGACTGTTTGTTTCTTACAAAAACATATTTCTTGTCTATAGGAGTGTAGCTTAAGCCAGTGAATTTCAAATTTAGATGTAGTTGTCTTTTATAAGAAAAAAGTCCTTATACCTTTACATTAAGTGGAATGTAAAAATAATACAAGAAATCTTTCAATCATGACTAGACAAGATTAATATATATTTTCCCCAAATCTGAGTGGTTAGAGGCAAGTTCTTTATTTAGTTTTCCAAATCACAAATTTATGTATTCTTAGCCTGCCTTATCATCAAAGTGAAGGGATTTTAACATGGTGCTTGAATATTTTTAGCCCCAAGTGGTATGCTTTACAGTGCTTTTTTAACAGAAGTATATTCATTTCAAAGTACTACTTACACTTTGTATTTCATATTTTCCTTAATAAAAGAGAAGACAAAATTTTTGGTTTCACATTTTTCTAAATAAGAGCAGAGATTTCTATTCAGAAAATCTATTAAATACATTTTTTATTTTTTTAGCAATGAGAACTTTTAAAATTTACTCTATTAGTACTTTCAAATGTACAATACAGTATTGTTAATTATAATCACCATGCTCTACATTGCATCTCAGATGTTACTCATCCTATAGCTAAAAGTTTGTTCCTTTTGGCCAAAAAACATCCACAAAACTGTAACTATATGAGGGAACGGATGTGTTGACTAACCTACTTGTGGTAATTATTTTACACGTAAAATAATCATTTTCTATACACACACAAGTGTATAGAATCATACATATTCCTTGGAAGGGCTGATGCTGAATCTGAAGGTCCAATACTTTGGCCACCTGATGTGAAGAGCTGACTCATTAGAAAAGATCCTGATGCTGGAAAAGATTGAAGTCAGGAGAAGGCGACTACAGAGGTTGAGATGGTTGGATGGCATCACTGAATCAGTGGACATGAGTTTGAGAAAGCTCTGGCAGATGGTGAAGGACAGGGAAGCCTGACGTGCTGCATTCCATGGGGTCATAAAGAGTCGAACATGACTGAGATTATGAACAACAACAATAAAATCACTACCTTGTACACCTTAAACTTATCAGTGTTGCATGTCAATTATACTTTAATACATTAGGAAGAAAAAGAAATGTATTCATACACGTGTATTTGGAAATTTAAATAAAAAGCTCTATATTTACTTACTTTAAATGTGATATTTGTCTTCTCGTTATTCCTCAAGCATTAGCAACACATTCCTTCCTTATGTCTTTTAGTCCTTCTCTTTTCTATGCCTGGATAATCTTTCTACAGATGTCTGCATAACTCACTTTCATTCTTTCTTTAGGTCTCTGCTCCGTTAGTGGGACTTCCCTACTGGCCACCTATGAAATCCTCATCTTTTGTCTTGATATTTATACATCAATGGCATAATCTCCATCTCGTTGGTTACTGGTTGTTTTCTCTCTCCATTAGAATGTAAATTCTATAAGTGTGTCTCCTTTACTAGGCCTCCCCACTGCCCAGAGAAATATCATAATTACTACTGATGAGTAAATAAATGAAATCTTCTCTCTTTTCCTTACTATTCAGGTTAACCTGATAAATCTTCAGAGAGAACACTATGAAATAAATAAAGAAAAGAGAAAAAAATGAAACAAGAGAAATAGTAGATAGGTGCCTTTCCCCCCTCTCATTATGGATTCTTACATACAAGGGGGAAGTGGTACTATATATTTAAAAATGACATTTTGATCATTAAAAACATGGATTAAATAAACACAACTGACTGCACATCATTGTACTCCTCATTGGAGGACAGGAGGAAAGATGGGTAAGTTTTTAAAATTTCCATAGTGTTTATTTACTGATCTGTGCAATGAGAATAGCTTATCAGATTTAGCAGAATACTAGTGGATGCTCAGTACCTACTGTTGGAGAATATTATTGAGACGCTGTGAGTGAGCTCTATTCACCCTGAATCCTGCAACCTGGCAATCAGAAGCTCTTCACTCCTGTCCATATCATTGGAATATACATTCTGGATATTCCTTTCCTTTCCTCATTCGAGAAACTGCCTCAAGGACATAGCCTTGACATAGTAATGTGATGTTGAGATCACCTGGACAGTATACATGACTGAAACTGGTTAAGGTCTCTCTCTAAGATTTTAAGATTTGGCAGGCTGGTGTAAAGATCTATTCATCTTGAAGCCTCCCAAGACAAGTCTCATAAATAAGTTCCCTTGTTATTAACTGTCTACCTACCAATCTGGTCTGCCTGTTTCTTCAGTCCCTCCTTGCCCTGTATGTGTGGGGGCTGGTTTATGAGCCAACAGTTGGTGAACCAGTCAGGAAGACAAAGGAATAGGCCAAGGGGAAGAAACATCCTCGGAGAAAATCCCGAGTAGTCCAAAGACCTCTGTATTGGGATTGGTAGCCTATATGTCAGATGGTTGTAGACTGCCTTGTGAGTATGAGGATGTCCCTCAAATGCTGATTGCTTGACGCACTTATTTGATGAACTGTATATAGCTCATTGTGGGAAAGAATAGAGATGAATGGTTGCTATAGTGAGTTGGCCTCTACTGTGGGCAACTCAGCTGAATATCAATACCCAACTAGAGGCTCAAACTCAAGACAGAAAGCTGGAAAAACAGCTGATAGTATCAAAGGACATTCTGTTATATTCTGCTCTGCTAGCTTCAGGGCAAGTAGAAAAAAATGAGAGAGCAGAGTAATAAACTGGAGACCTTAGAGTGCTGTTTTGCAAAGCAAAGAGGGCACAAGCTACCTTGAATAAGCTTTCCAGTGCTTGTGACAAAACCAGTAAAGATTGATTGAGATGATTGGAGATGGCATGCCTGGAAGTGATGAAAATGAAGAGGAGGATATTCTAGTGATTGGCCAGGAAATGGACAGAGTGGCCACACCTCTCAAATCCTAATGCAAAGAAAAAATTTAAATAGAAATCACTTTAGACCTCTAAGCATATAGAAATATATCCCAGAAACTCCTAGAAGACTTACATTATTCCTCTGTCTCTTGAAGTTATAAATATTTTCATATATTTGAAATGGAAACACCCCAGGAAATAACCAGAACACTGTATAGGAGACTGAAAAAGCAAAACAAAACTTCCAGCAAACAAAAGCCCAGGTCCAGACGGCTTCACAGGTGAATTCTACCAAAAATTTAGAGAAGAGCTAACACCTATCCTACTCAAACTCTTCCAGAAAATTGCAGAGGAAGGTAAACTTCCAAATTCATTCTATGAGGCCACCATCACCCTACTATCAAAACCTGACAAAGATGCCACAAAAAAAGAGAACTACAGGCCAATATCACTGATGAACATAGATGCAAAAATCCTTAACAAAATTCTAGCAATCAGAATCCAACAACACATTTAAAAGATCATACATCATGACCAAGTGGGCTTTATCCCAGGGATGCAAGGATTATTCAATATCCACAAATCAATCAATGTAATACACCACATTAACAAAATGAAAGATAAAAACCATATGATTATCTCAATAGATTCAGAGAAAGCCTTTGACAAAATTCAACATCCATTTATGATAAAAATGCTCCAGAAGGCGGGAATAGAAGTATCGGGGACCAGCCTCGATATGGCCCAGGGTATCCTCGGGATGAACGGCGTCGGCGTCAGCGAGAGAGAGAGAGAGAGAGAGAGAGAGAGAGAGACAGGGGCTGATGATTCCTTGGTTTACGCTGGAAACAAATAAAACCCCAGCGCGTGGTTTGCTCTGTTTACGTAGGCCACAGGCGCCCTCTCGTATCACTGGAGGCACCCCACCAGGGCACCCCCTCGAGTGGGTCTTAGAAGCCCAGGCAGATAATTAAACTCAGAGGGCCCAGCGCTCCAAGGATCTCAACCAGAAAAAGGAGAATAGAGAAAAGGACGGAAAAAGAGAAAGAACGACAGGGGGAGACCAAGCTTCAGTGAGCAAGGCCCAAAACTTTATTTTCCAGTGCTGCTTTTATACCCTAAGTTATGCGCATAAGAAACAGAGAAAGGGAGGTATAGAGTCACGCCAAAATCACGTGGGGTCAGCAGTCTTGATCCTTATCAGGATCAGGGCTTATTTTTGTGTGTCTCGTGATAAAAGTTTTAGGTGGTTTACATCATCTTCTGGCCAGGGGGCCTGCTAACAGTTTATGGCCCTCTCTCCTAACAATAGGTTAGTTAGCTAGTAAAAGGCTTATATTCTTTTAAGGTGACTTTCCTAAAGTCAGGTGCTAGACACATAACAAAGTTACATTCCTATAAGGCACAGGTGTAGTGAGCTGCAAGAAAGGAATTTATTAACTTAAGATCTGATGTGGTTAAATCAAAGGCTACTACCTATATTCTCTATATGTGATTAATATATTTCCAAGGATACAATAGATAGGGGAAACTTTGCAGCAAGCATTGATTCAACAATGAAATCTTTTTTAGTACTATTCTAATGATTTTAACTTCTTCAACAGATTCCTGTATTTTAGAATATTAGGCTTTCTGTCCTTGCATGGCTGGGAGGCTATAAACAGTCACACTCATAGTTGTAAGAGCCCGGACAAACTTGTTATGCAAGTTAGAAAGCTATCAGAGGGGCTTGCATTGGAACACTCCTATTAAGCCGAGGAGAACTTTTAAACTACAGCTCTGAATTAATGTTTTCAGAGAAAGGTGGTTGGGGGGAAGCCCCCGTAAGTATTAGAGGACTTGGTAAGAGGCGTAAGATAGTAAAGCAGTCAGACTCCGGTTTTCTTTGGGGTAGATGCTCAGGTAACTCCAGGGGGTTCCTCGAGTCCTGATTAGCCTTTGCCCGACTGGCCTCTTCCCCAGTTGACCTTTGCCACGGGTAGGATTTCCCTCGCTGGGTCCCGGCATAGAAGGAACATTACTCAACATAATAAAAGCTATATACGACAAACCCACAGCAAACATTATCCTCAATGGTGAAAAACTGAAAATATTTCCCCTAAAGTCAGGAACAAGAAAAGGGTGCCCACTCTCACCACTACTATTCAACATAGTTTTGGAAGTTTTGGCCACAGCAATCAGAGCATAAAAAGACCTAAAAGGAATCCAAATTGGAAAAGAAGAAGTAAAACTCTCACTGTTTGCAGATGACATGATCCTCTACACAGAAAACCTTAAAGAATCTACCAGAAAATTACTAGAGATGATCAATGAATATAGTAACGTTGCAGGATATAAAATCAACACAGAAATCCCTTGCATTCCTGTACACTAATAATGAGAAAATAGAGAAATTAAGGAAACAATTTCATTCACTGCTGCAACGAAAAGAATAAAATACTTAGGAATATATCTACCTAAAGAAACAAAAGACCTATATATAGAAAACTATAAAACACTGGTGAAAGAAATCAGAGAGGACACTAATAGATGGAGAAATATACCATGTTCATGGATTGGAAGAATAAATATTGTGACAATGAATATATTACCCAAAGTAATTTATAGGTTCAATGCAATCCCTGTCAAGCTACCAACAGTATTTTTCACAAAGCTATAACAAATAATTTCACAATTTGTATGGAAATACAAAAAACCTCGAATAGCCAAAGCAATCTTGAGAAAGAAGAATGGAACTGGGGGAATCAACCTGCCAGACTTCAGGCTCTACTACAAAGCCACAGTCATCAAGACAGTATGGTACTGGCATAAAGACAGAAATATAGATCAATGGGACAAAATAGAAAGCCCAGAGATAAATCCATGCACCTATGGACACCTTATCTTTGACAAAGGAGGCAAGAATATTCAATGGAGAAAAGTCAAGCTCTTTAACAAGTGGTGCTGGGAAAACTGGTCAGCCACTTGTAAAAGAATGAACCTAGAACACTCCCTAACACAATACACAAAAATAAACTCAAAATGGATCTAAATGTAAGACCAGAAACTATAAAACTCCTAGAGGAGAACATAGTCAAAACACACTCTGACATAAATCACTCCATGACCCACCTCCCAGAATATTGGAAATAAAAGCAAAAATAAACAAATGGAACCTAATTAAAATTAAAAGCTTCTGCACAGCAAAGGAAACTATAAGTAAGGTGAAAAGACAGCCTTCAGAATGGGAGAAAATAATAGCAAATGAAGCAACTGATAAAGGATTAACCTCAAAAATATACAAGCAACTCTTGCAGTTCAACTCCAGAAAAATAAATGACCCAATCAAAATATGGGCCAAAGGACTAAATAGACATTTCTCCAAAGAAGACATTAAGATGGCTAACAAACACATGAAAAGATGCTCAACATCACTCATAATCAGAGAAATGCAAATCAAACCACAATGAGATACCATTTCACACCAGTCAGAATGGCTGCTATCCAAAAGTCTACAAGCAATAAATGCTGGAGAGGGGGTGGAAAAAAGGCAACCCTCTTACACTGTTGGGGGGAATGCAAACTAGTACAGCCACTATGGAGAAGAGTGTGGAGATTCCTCAAAAAACTGGAAATAGAACTACCATACGACCCAGCAATCGCACTCCTGGGCATACACACCGAGGAAACCAGAATTGTAAGAGACACATGTACTTCAATGTTCATCGCAGCACTGTTTATAATAGCCAGGACATGGAAGCAACCTAGATGTCCATCTGCAGACTTATAATAGCCAGGACATGGAAGCAACCTAGATGTACATCTGCAGACGAATGGATAAGAAAGTTGTGCTATGTATATTCAATGGAGTATTCAGTTCAGTTCAGTCGCTCAGTCGTGTCCGACTCTCTGCGACCCCATGAATCACAGCACGCCAGGCCTCCCTGTCCATCACCAACTCCCGGAGTACACTCAAACTCATGTCCACAGAGTTGGTGATGCCATCCAGCCATATCATTCTCCGTCAATGGAGTATTACTCAGCCATTAAAAAGAATACATTTGAATCAGTTTTAATGAGGTGGATGAAACTGGAGCCTATTATACAGAGTGAAGTAAGCCAGAAAGAAAAACACCAATACTGTATACTAACGCATATATATGGAATTTAGAAAGATGGAAATGATAACCCTGTATACGAGACAGCAAAAGAGACACAGATGTATAGAACAGTCTCTTGGACTCTGTGGGAGAGGGCAAGGCGGGGATGATTTGGGAGAATGGCATTGAAACATGTATATTATCATATGTGAAACGAATCGCCAGTCCAGGTTCAATGCATGATACAGGATGCTCGGGGCTTGTGTACAGGGATGAACCAGAGGGATGGGATGGGGAGATAGGTGGGAGGGGGGTTCAAGATGGGGAACACATGTACACCCAGGGCAGATTCATGTCAATGTATGGCAAAACCAATACAATAATATAAAGTAATTAGCCTCCAATTAAAATAATTAAATTAAAAAAAAAACAGGATAAAAGACATCTTTAAAAATACAGATTGACATAAAAACTCTCCTGCCCTAAACCATAAACTCTGTAAGATTACTAATCATGGGCAAATACAAATTTTAAAGTCCTCTCCATAAATATTAGTAAAAAGATTTAGCTAAGTGAATGGGTATCCTTAACTTGTTCCATCTGCCAGAAACAATTTGGTTTAAACTGTTATTTATAAACTAATGGAGTTTTCTGTTGGTATACCTGATTCATGGCTAAATTATTAGAATAAAAGCTATGGGGTCTCTGCTTGTTTCTGTAAATTTATATATATCTATGTACATGTTTTGTATATGTGATGTTCTTCTATCCATGGAGGATATTGTCACAAAAATTATAAAAAAGCTCTATTTAATTGAACTGAAGAAAGATAATATTAAATATCAAAATGGACTTAAACAAAACCAAAATTTAATTTTATTTTATCTGCTAAAAAGGTAAAGTTTTATTGGACTCTTCTTGATGGGATTATGGAAGGATTTTCTTTACCTTTTAAGTAATATGCCTAAAAGGAGTCTGTTTTATCAAAATAATCTCTATGCTAAATGTTATCTTTATCATACTTTGATTACTTAAGAAAACTGAGTCTTTATTAAAAGAGCTAAGTTTTTATGAGTATGTAGCTTTCTGTATTTGCCTTAGACGTCTTTGTCACTTGGTTAAATGCAAGTTTAACCAATTTAACTAAATTTCTTGAACAGTGGCTTTTTTCAACTGTTTTAAACCTTTTTGATATTTTTGACAAAAATTCCAAAAATCAAATCCTAAATATAATCTTTTTGACCTTGAAAGTTATTTGAGCCTTTCTCTTTATGTATGTATTCTCAAAAGATATATTCTTTCTCTTTATGAAAGGAAGGTGTTTGAACTAATTAGGCTTATTTTGACATGTTAAATTTCATGGGCAGCATTGTCATACATATAAAAGTGATCCTAAATTTTCATTAGGATATATTTATATAAAATTCTTATATTTTTAAATGTCCTGATATACTGTATACAATCATAATTTCAGTTTTAAATTATGGAGCATATACTGGCATTTGTTTCTTATCAATATGCATTGAGATCATTTAGTGATTATATCATATCCAAAGCAGTAAGCATTTCAAAACCATATTCTTATAATTACTGAATAGATACTGGATTGTCAATATCGGAGAAGAGAGTTGATCAGAAACTCTTTGTTAAAATTTTTCACTCCCAGAGGATTGTGGGGCAGAAATATGTGAAATCACAGATCTTCTAAGTTGAACACTAAAATAATCAACTGCAGAGCAATCTAAAAGAAGTTGCATTGTCAAAATGTTTTAGTTAGTATGAATATGGTGGCTTACTTACCACAAGCAACTGAACACTTCAGAATCAACTAAAATTTATGGTGGAAAAATCAGTTTTGTTCCATGTAAACTTGCAATATGCTTTACTAATTGGGATTTGCCTAACAGAAACAAAATACTATAACATGAAAATAATAAAGCAAAGAGAAATTTAGAGATAAATTGTGGATCAAATAATTTAAAGAAATGAGATACTTCTTAAAAATAACTTTTAATACTGTTGCCATGTTTCTTTGAAAAAGCATCTACATAAAACATGGCTTAGGAGGCTAGAAGTCTAAGTTGTTGCCAGTTTTGGTGAGGCCTCTTCCCTTGTCTTGAAGATGACTGCATTCTTGCTGTGCCTTCTCATGGTCTTTCCGTTTTGGGCATGCATGTCAGTGCCCTAATCTCAGCTTCTTATATGGAATTAAGACCCACCATGAAAATCTCATTTTCATTTTATCACTTCATTAATGTTCTTATCTCCAAATACAGTTACATGCTGAGGTACCAGGAGTTGGTACTTCAACATACAAATATTGGTTGGCAACACAATTCAGCCCATAACATGAACTTTAAATGTAGCTATTAGAAAAAAAAAAAAATGACTCAATTAATTAATAAGTATTTTTAGCTGAGAACATAGGTAATCCAATATTTTTTCAGCCTTTCTTTCTTGGTAATATAATTTCTGATTTTAACTTGGTATATGACCTTCAGAATAAAGACTAGATTTTCTATCCAAAAATCTTTGTTTGACTGCCTCAGGTATACATTTATGACTTTATTTTTAGCATTGAGGTTCACATTGTGTAAAACTTGGAAGTGTCCTTCATTTTTTCGATTGTCTTCCTTATTATCTGTAGCAGATATTATTATCTATAGCACTGATTACATAGCTAGAGTGTTAGCATTTATTTTGGATGATGGAGTGATTTGGAGAATAGAGTCTATGGATATTGAAGATACAAATAATATTTCAGGTTTGCCTTGCCCTAAAAAAAATCACCTCTAGTAATTTTTTAAAATAACTATTTTTTTAGCTTTATTGAGATACAATTACTATATATCATTGTATAAGTTTAAGATTTAAAAGGTGATGTTTTGATATATATTGTGAAATGACTACCATAATAAGTTTAGTTATCATACCAATCAGCTGATATACACTTTTTTGTGTATGTTAAGAACTTTGAAGATCTACTGTCTTAGCAATTGTAACTATAGTAATTATATGGTAGGTTATAATCCCAGAATTCATTCATTTTATAATTGAAATTTTGTATCCTTTGACCACCTTCATTCGTTTTTTTCCCCACCCTAGCCTCCACTCTTGGCAATTACCAATCTACTCTCTGTTTCTATAATATCAACTTTTTAATATTCCATATATAAATGAAATAATACAGTATTTATCTGTCTCTGACTTACTTCACTTAGCATAATGCCTTCAAGGAAATGCTACATGGACATGTTGTCACAAGATGCAGGATGCTCTTCTTTATGGCTGAATAATATTTCATTTCTCACACTTTTTTGTTTTTTGCAGTTTTATCATTTGAAAGTGCCTTTACCCACTCTTTCTAAGGCTCACAAAAGAAACTTCCCCCTCACTATGTAAGACCAGAGAATCCATGCACTGAGATAATGGAAGTGGTTAGGGAAGAAAGTCCCAGGCCTCTTTCTTCTAAGACTTGTTACAAAAAGAAATTAAAAAATTGAGCCACAAAGAGCCTACGTGACTCTTCTCTTAAGTAGTCTCTTAAGTGGTAAAATGAAAGTGAAAGTGAAGTCACTAAGTCGTCAAATCTTTGCGACCCCATGGACCGTCGCTTACCAGGCTCCTCCATCCATGGGATTCTCCAGGCAAGAATACCGGAGTGGGTTGCCATTTCTCTCTCCAGGGCATCTTCCCAACCTAGGGATCGAACCCGGGTCTCCTGCAATGGAGGCAGACGCTTTAACCTCTGAGTCACCAGGGAAGCCAGTTCTTAAGTGGGAGACCTCCTCTACCAGCAAGATATTAGAAAATAGGTGTTTTCTCTCCACTGGCCAGTTATGGGAAAGGAGAATAAATTTTAATCTGTGAACCTAAAATGATTAATGATAATAGTAAGGAGAATAGGTAAGGTTGTGGAGAAATCAGAATCCTTATACACTATCGGTGGAAATGTAAATAGTGCAGCTGTTGTGGAAAACAGTATGGATATTGCACAAAATACTAAAACTAGAACTATCATATGATCGAGCAGTCCCACATCTGAGAGCCACTCCTTGGCATCTCTGTTTGGGTACTGCTGCAAGCAGGAATGTGGGTTCTCCAAGGTAAGAACACTGGTTACTATAAGCCTCACCCCTTCTCCCTCTCTATTTGATCCCCAGTGGTTTAGCTCACAGTTTCCACCAGTGATTTCTATGAGGAGGTAAGAGCCCAGTGGGCCTCCTAGGAAGCATACCACAATGCTGAAGGGCATGGATATCTACCTTGGGCTTTCTTTTCCCACTAGAGAGACCAGAGACCCATTGCAGTGCTATGATGACCTTGGAGAGGGGTATAATGGTCCAATTGTAGTGACTTAGTTCCTCTTACCTGTCACATCTCTTTCAGATGCCACTTCTCAGTCTTTATGGTTGGAGGTGGAGGTACATCAGCCTCAACCTGGGGTTGTGGGATTTTCAAAATGGTTTCTTCTCTGGGTATTTGCTAGTTGGTCTACTTGTAGGAGGAACTGAAGTGGGAACGATGTTGTCATCTTAACATCAACTCACCCATTTCCAGTTTTTTTGAGAGTAAAAGAAAATAAAGGAAGTCTTATTTAGTAAACCAAATAAACAATTACAAGGAATTTTACTGTTATTTCTAAATATATTTCTAACTAATGCTTAATCAACTGAATAAATCAAAGTAAAATAATTGTGAATTTAAAAGTATTAAGAAATATGAGTGAATATGGAAGGCAGAATAATTAGAATATGTAGAGAAGGTCAGAATACTTAAAGCTGGTTCTAGAAAATGACAATATAAAACAAATTTCTGGCAAAATGTTTTGAGAAAAAATAAAAAAAATAGGTAAATGATATTAGGAATGAAACAGGAAACACTGAGAAAACATTAAGTAAGCATTATAAAATGCAAATGATAGGTCAATTATGAAAAATAAAATCAGTCATCACTGGGCATTAGTAAAAGTTCAGGTTCTCTTAGCCTCCACTGACATCATTCTATTGGGGAAGAGTGAAGGTGAAATTCAGACTCCCCAATTAACCTTTGTTGATTTTTATCCCTCAGTGGGAGAGAACTACTGTGTACAATATGCTCAAGTATCTTTATCAAGATGATCTCTTGTCAGATACTTAATGCCTAGGGTCTGCTTTTGTCCCCTCTTTGCAAGTGTTCAGTGAGGAGTTAGGAATCTGGCAACAAGGTCATTTACCAATCTGGTATTGGCTCTCAAATTAAATACATTTATTTATGTCTTAAGTCCTCTTGCCTGGAAAATCCCATGGATGGAGAAGCCTGGTGGGCTACAGTCCATGGGGTTGCTAAAAGTCGGACACGACTGAGTGGCTTCACTTTCACTTTCCACTTGCATGCATTGGAGAAGGAAATGGCAACCCACTCTAGTGTTCTTGCTTGGAGAATCCCAGGGACGGGGGAGCCTGGTGGGCTGCCATCTATGGGGTCGCACAGAGTCAGACATGACTGAGGTGACTTAGCAGAAACAGCAGCAGCATGTCTTAAGGTTAGTTATAAAAAAGTAAAAAGAAAGCCAGTGTTACATCTGTTTCAGAATCCACTTCTGAATGCTGTTCAGTTATGTTAACTCATTTGGGAGCTTCCATTGGATTCATCATTTCATATCTGCAAGACTGAATTAGAGGCCAATCTATTTCACAGGAGAGATTTTGGGTAAATCCTCCAAAAGATATTGTTCAGTGTCCAGGTTTCTGAATTTTTGTGTTCTATGCAGTTTGTTGTTTTATAAATCACCCACAGAATTTCCCCATTCTGTCTTTATATGCAATTTTTTTTTCCATTTAAGGTTGCTTTCAGGATATAAACCAATTTTTACAAATCTTGAAGTGCAGAATTATATCCTCTCAGAATTTTGAAAATTCTTAGATAACAGTTATCAGCAGAGAATGATACCAGGATCTGAAATTAACCATGAGGATTGTGCCTGTTTCAAAAGGAGATTAATTTTAAGAAGTGATTAAGCTGAGGGTGTTTCTGGTTTGAAAAAATGAAAGAAAGTGGGTGATAAAAAAGGTTAGAGAGCAATGATAATGAAAGTACATAGCACAGGGGAAGATGGCCACTAAAATAAAGACCACTGTATTCACATTGGGATTTGGGTGATGTAGGAGAATAGAAAGCTTTGTAGGTTCACAATTTTTCTTGGTCAAGAAATTTTTTTTATCAAAACACTTGTGCAGTTTGAATTTCATTAGGAACTTTTACTTACTAAAAGTATAGACCATTGGATGTTTGTAATTTTACAGTCTTCCCTTTTTATATTTAGGTACTTATGAAATGACTATTTTGTCCATATTGAAAGATTCCCAAACGGCTGTTGAATTCTCAATTATTCTTGGTGAAACTGTGTTATTTTTAAAGATAAGCATGAGCATTAAAGCTATAGATTGGATACACATAAGAAG
The DNA here is from genome assembly GCF_049115385.1 of Moschus berezovskii. Taxonomy (NCBI): domain Eukaryota; kingdom Metazoa; phylum Chordata; class Mammalia; order Artiodactyla; family Moschidae; genus Moschus; species Moschus berezovskii. The sequence continues at coordinate 127,149,312 of NC_142460.1, read as the reverse complement.
CAGTGATCTGATGTGGAGTGAACATAACTTACAAGACAGACATATGAGTGTCTGAAAATTGTTGAATGACTAATATTTGTGTATCTTATTTCTCAGGTCTCTAACTTAATGGCTGATTCTCTCTGTTTCAGACCTAACAGATTTTCAGTTCCTGGCAGACCATATTCTTAGAGAAGAGATCACTTCCAGACTGGATTCTTAGGGACAAAGATAAGAGAGGGGAGATTTCTCCCAAGGCTTTGAGAGTTGAACACAGGAAATTTCGTCTGTAAAGAACAATACTTTGGAGAAAAATCCATCAGTCTTTGTATTCAGCTCAAGAGATGACCATATTGGTTCAGCATCCATCCTCATCTTTATGGCTTCCCTCTTTATGATTCACAGCAGAATGTGTAAAAATAGACAGCCATGTTGCTATTAAACAGACTGATTTCTGCCCAGGAGAAAAGCTTTTATACCTGATCAGATAGTTAAGGATTCAAAAAAGTGCTGCTCATTCCTCAGGAAATATTTGAGAGCTTTAAAAGCCAAAAAAAAAAAAAAAAATCGGAATCAGACACAATGTAACCCCTATTTCACTATAAGTCCTGGGAGGTGGGGGCGCTTGGGAAGAAGGTTAAAATGTCCTCCCAGGAGTGCAGTGTTTCCCAGCTGGGGATTTTGAAGTATAGCAGTGAGGATGATCTTGAATGGATCTCAGTGTGACTTCCAGGGTTGTCATCTGTTTGTTTCTTCCAGAAAACCGCATAGTAAAGCTGATTACTCAAATCAGCAAATTAAGTTCATTAAAGTTACTTTAGTAAGAGAGAACACCATTTTCACAGTCTTAATAGTTCTTAGAAGAAATTGATTTGTCATAGAAAATATTGACACATCTCTGACTCTGCTCTCAATTGTTTAAGAGGCTTCAAGGTGAGAAACTGATTAGAATTAGGCCAAATCAGCAACATAATAGTGTAGGATTTATAGACATTAAGTAGTGAAGGTCATGAAGTTAATCTTGATAAGTAAATCATTATTTCATAAGTAAGCTGTATGCTTAGCTTAGCTTTCTATTTTTCTGATAGAGGAAAGTTTGTCCAGTTATATAAATTTGTTTGCTGACAATAAAGTTATTTATTGTTTCCTAAACTTAGCTATCTGGGCAAGAATTTCCTGAAAGAAATAGCTGTGTCGCATCATCTTTTAGCATTTGAAATAGCTCAACTGGAATTCCGTCACCTTCACTAACTTTGTGTGTAGTGATGCTTCCTAAGTTCCACTTGACTTTGGACACCAGGATGTCTGGCTCTAGGTGAGTGATCACACCACCATGGTTGTCTGTGTCATTAAGATGTGTTTTGTTATGGAAGCTAGTGATTTTAATTCTCAATATTCAGTATAATTTGTGAAAATAAATACTGACATTTGCTTATACATCATCTTTTATAAAATAAAAACAATAATAAGTTGAAAGATATTCCTGGCCTGCCTAAAGGTATTTGCAACAAATTAAACATAAATAACTACTAGAAGATGTACATAAGTAACTTCTACATATTGGCAAAATAATTATAAACAAAATATATTTTATAGAAGGATCCATCTAGTTGGTCACTAATCTATGAAGTTTCACTAAATTTATCTAGTAATCTGAGAAAGACAACTAAGATAATTAAATGCCGATTAAGAACTATAAAGTTGTCATAAATTAAAATTTTACAAAGCTTTAATATAATAAAGTGTTAAAATTGCTGAAAATGTATGTGCTAGTTGCTTATTCATGTGCAACTCTTTGTGACCCCATGCACTGTAGGAAACCAGGCTATTCCGTCCATGGGATTTCCCACTTAAGAATACTAGAGTGGGTAGCCATTTCTTTTTCCAGAGGATCTTCCCTACCCAGGGATTGAACCCAATTCCCCTTCATTGCAGGCAGATTCTTTACCATCTGAGTGATTAAGTTCAGTTCAGTTCAGTCGCTCAGTCTTGTCCGACTCTTGGCAACCCCATGAATTACAGCACACTAGGCCTCCCTGTCCATCACCAACTCCCGGAGTTCACTCAAACTCATGTCCATCGAGTCAGTGATGCCATCCAGCCATCTCATTCTCTGTCGTCCCCTTCTCCTCCTGCCCCCAGTCCCTCCCAGCATCAGAATCTTTTCCAGTGAGTCAACTCTTCGCATGAGGTGGCCAAATTGGAGTTTCAGCTTTAGCATCAGTCCTTTCAATGAACACCCAGGACTGATCTCCTTTAGAATGGACTGGTTGGCTCTCTTTGCAGTCCAAGAGACTCTCAGGAGTCTTCTCCAACGCCACTGTTCAAAAGCATCAATTCTTCGGGGATCAGCTTTCTTCACAGTCCAACTCTCAGATCCATACATGACCACGGGAAAAACTATAGCCTTGACTAGACGGAACTTTGTTGGCAAAGTAATGTCTCTGCTTTTTAATATGCTATCTAGGTTGGTCATAACTTTCCTTCCAAGGAGCAAGCGTCTTTTAATTTCATGGCTGCAATCAGCATCCACAGTGATTTTGGAGCCCAGAAAAAGAAAGTCTGACACTGTTTCCACTGTTTCCCCATCCACTTCCCATGAAGTGATGGGACCAGATGCCATGATCTTTGCTTTCTGAATGTTGAGCTTCAAGCCAACCTTTTCACTCTCCTCTTTCACTTTCATGAAGAGGCTTAGGGTTCCTCTTCACTTTCTGCCATAAGGGTGGTGTCATCTGCATATCTGAGGTAATTGATATTTCTCCCGGCAATCTTGATTCCAGCTTGTGCTTCTTCTAGCCCAGCGTTCCTCATGATGTACTCTGCATATAAGTTAAATAAGCAGGGTGACAATATACAACCTTGACATACTCCTTTTCCTATTTGGAACCAGTCCATTGTTCCATGTCCAGTTCTAACTGTTGCTTCCTGACCTGCATTCAGGTTTCTCAAGAGGGAAGCCCAAAAGGTGAAGTGCCTAGCAGTTAAAGTTATGCATTGGTGAGGAATCAAACCAGAGTCTCCCACATAGAAGTTGAGAATTTTATCATTGAGCCACCATTACAGAGCATTTTAACTTTTATATCCAATAGTGAAACCCTAAATTAGCTTTATCAATTTGGATAGTATAAGATTACTTTTTAATAAAACTGAATCTGAATACCTCTATTATGAAGCAATACTACTTTCAAGTAGCTATACTTATATCTCCTGAGTATATGCATATACTACAAGATAACAAGATAAATCAGAAAAACGATTCATTCTAGTGGTGAAAATTTAAATAAACTAAATGACCATTATAGGGTAATGAAAAAGCAAAATGTACAATATTCTGAAATTTGTCTATAACACACTTATAAATTATGAATGAACTTGATCCCTACATGCCTACTTGTATGACTGCTTTGTAAAAACATAAATAAATAAAATAAAAGGATATTTAGAAAATTTTTCAGTTCAGGTAAGTGCAAAAAAGCCAAATAATAATATATTTGGATATATACCACATATTGTAGTGAAATACAAACATTGACAATGCATGTAAACCTGAACTTTAGGATCAAGGTTTCCTTGATGGAAAGAAAGGAATGCATTTCAAGTAAAAATCTGACACATTTCATAGATATAAAAATATGGTTAAATGCTAACAGCTGTTACATTGGGATGTTAAGGACATGGCTGCTAATACATTTTTCACTATACCTTTTTCTTTACTTTCAAAATTTTAAGATTTAAAAATAAAGGTCATTGATTTGGAATTTAAGAAATACATAAAATTATCTTACACTCATATATATGCAAAGATGTATGTGTAGAGATGTTATTGCCAGTTTTTCAGAAAGAGCTATATGAAACAAATTGAACACTTATCATTGAGGAAAGCAAGCACATATATTTTATGTGTGCATACATAATTACACGTCATGTATTTATGTACTCAAATAATCCACAAATATTAAAAATGATATGATAACTCTATAGGTAAATTAAGGAAAATTGAACAAACTGCCATTTTGTGAAATGTGTTGTCCTCTTTAAGTAAATTTAATAGATATTTTTGATCAAATACTTATTGAAACATCAGAATAAGAGGCTCTAATATGAGAATGTGTGTATGTTTTTAAGCTTTTAGAAAGAGTACATAAAACTGTTTCCAGTTCTTACTGCTGGATAGCACGTGAAATTGGGAATAGAAAGAAGCAGCTATGTATTATTCTTGCAATGGGAATAAATAAAAAGTTGAAAATAGAAACAAGAACAGTAAAGGTGGAGTATACATTTAGCAGTTATTAGTAGAGGTTTCTCTCTTTTTCTTAATTCTCAGTTAAAAGGACATTTTTAAAGTTGACTCATATACAGTAGTTAGCCTCCAATTAAAATAAATAAATTTTAAAAAAAGTTGAGAAGGATTTCATGTACCCTACCCATAAATGGACAGAGGAGCCTGGTGGGCTGCAGTCCATGGGGTCGCTACTAGTTGGACACGACTGAGAGACTTCACTTTCACTTTTCACTTTCACACATTGGAGAAGGAAATGACAACCCACTCCAGTGTTCTTGCCTGGAGAATCCCAGGGAAAGCGGAGCCTGGTCGACTGCCATCTATGGGGTCGCACAGAGTCGGACACAACTGAAGCGACTTAGCAGCAGCAGCAGCAGCAGCAACCCATAAATTAATAATCCATTAAGAAGGGAATCTATCCTGAATTTGCATAGAAAAAAATGACACAGAAGTGTAAGTGAGGGTTTTTTATAAGTCATGTTGTCATGTCAAAATGCTGTGCATGGGCTTGCAAATGCATTGAGTCCAGAGTAAAGGAACCAAGTAATTGCCAGAAATGCAATGTGGTCATTTTTTACAAAAATTACTTAAATTGCCACATCTTAAAATAAAGAAGCCATTTGGTTGTTACTATTTTTAACTTGGACTTGCAGCTGTAAAGTTTTTATCAAGGAATATATTTTGTTTTTTAAACCAAGACCTTCAGAAAAGAGTGTTCAGTAATTAGCTCATGGTGGTTTCAGATGCTGGATTGATTCCCAGGTCTTAGTCTTCTCTCCTGTGGGAAATTTTGATCATAAAATTCAAAGACTGACCTTGGTTCTGATTTTATAAGGAATATTATATTCAGTTCGACCTTCACAATCTAGATTGAAAAAAGATGAAAGGATTAGCTGAAATTGAGCACTATGCCTACAGTCCAAAGAAGAAAGAAAAAAAGCTAAACTTTCAGAGTCATAAATTAAACATGAGACAATGTATGCTAATAGTATAATCTTAGTCACCAGAATTCCTGCATTATCTGAAGGTGGAGGTGTTTGGTTAGTTGAATGATAATAATGGCTTTAAAAGACAGTGAATATCACAGGTAAAAATAAATTTATTTTCTTAATTTTATAAGTCATCATTGTGTGAAGTGAAGTGTAGTGAAATGAAGTCTCTCAGTCATGTCTGACTCTTTGTGACCCCATGGACTGCAGCCTACCAGGCTCCTCCATCCATGAGTTTCCAGGTAAGAGTACTGGAGTGGGTTGCCATTTGTTTCTCCAGGGGATCTTCCTGATCTAGGGATCAAACCCGGGTCTCCTGCATTGTAGGCAGACGCTTTACCCTCTGAGCCACAAGGGAAGTCCCATTATTGTATAAATACTAGCAAATAAATTGTTTATTTAAATGGTAATTACCATTTTCAAGGTTTTAAATCCTGTTTAATTTATTTTTGTACATATGTGCAAGTACTATAAACACTATATTTTCTTTATAACAATTTTTATAGTTGTTACACAAGTATCTGTATACATATATATATTAAAAAGCTGTTCTAAGAAAAATTTACTTATTCTGTTTTTCAAGAAAGCATTCTTAGTATCATTTGGCTGCCCTTTGACTCATTAAGAAAGTTACTTTATTCTTATTAAAAGACTGCCAAACTCACTCTCATTCACAATTACAGAAAAGTTTAAATGCAGTTTTCTAAAATATATGATGTTAATTGGTGTTTTATAAGAAGTATAGTCAGGGAAAAAAAAAAAAAAAGCATGGTTTTGCAGCATTTGCAAAGCATCTTTTTATTTACCAAGACAAAAGATAGTTTCTCACATTCTAAAGGAACAGCTTTTTGTCATCTTTGGATTTCAAGGACAGGACTGCTGATGTTATTTTCTGACCCTTTTATATTGATCAGTCATTTCAAGTCTTACTGTATTCACTGTAAAAAGTGCTTCCTTTCAGAAGAGGTGGAAGGGTATTATTAGGATGTGATACCACATCCTACATCTCCTGTAGTTCTAGCTCTGTCCAAATTCATGGCTACATGATTTCAACACTAGTTTCTGAAACACAAAATTCTACTTTACCTCATTATCACTAAACCCACTAGTTTTCCATTTAAACTGTATTCCTCACTATCAAAATGTTTTGGGATTTGGAGTAGACACAGCTTGATCATGGAAAGAGCACTGTAATCACAGGATGATAGAGCTGAAAGTATTACACAACTAATTTTCTAGTATTTGGATGTAGATGAAGCTAGAATCATAGAAGTCAAGTGTCTGGAATCCAAAAATGTCATCATTGTGACATGAATTTGGCCACGAATGGCAAATGACTTTGATTTACTAGATGCCATGCTTTTCAGTTTTTAAAAATTCTTCATCGTGATAGGATTGTTTAGCAATCCTGTAATAAACTGTAAATAAGCTGAAAATATATGACCTAAATCAAATCCCTTATGATTATACAGTGGAAGTGAGAAATAGATTTAAGGGACTAGATCTGATAGATAGAGTGCCTGATGAATTCTGGACGGAGGTTCGTGACATTGTACAGGAGACAGGGACCAAGACCATCCCCATGGAAAAGAAATGCAAAAAAGCAAAATGGCTGTCTGAGGAGGCCTTACAAATAGCTGTGAAAAGAAGAGAAGTGAAAAGCAAAGGGGAAAAGGGAAGATATAAGCATCTGAATGCAGAGTTCCAAAGAAGAGCAAGGAGAGATAAAAAAGCCTTCCTCAGCGATCAATGCAAAGAAATAGAGGAAAACAACAGAATAGGAAAAACAAGAGATCTCTTCAAGAAAATTAGAGATTCCAAGGGAACATATCATGCAAAGATGGGCTCAATAAAGGACAGAAATGATATGAACCTAACAGAAGCAGAAGATATTAAGAAGAGGTGGCAAGAATACACAGAAGAACTGTACAAAAAAGATCTTCACGACCAAGATAGTCACGATAACGTGATCACTGACCTAGAGCCAGACATCTTGGAATGTGAAGTCAAGTGGGCCTTAGAAAGCATCACTACGACCAAAGCTAGTGGAGGTGATGGAATTCCAGTGGAGCTATTTCAAATCTTGAAAGATGATGCTGTGAAAGTGCTGCACTCAATATGCCAGCAAATTTGGAAAACTCAGCAGTGGCCACAGGACTGGAAGAGGTCAGTCTTCATTCCAATCCCAAAGAAAGGCAATGCCAAAGAATGCTCAAACTACCACACAATTGCACTCATCTCACACGCTAGTAAAGTCATGCTCAAAATTCTCCAAGCCAGGCTTCAGCAATATGTGAATCGTGAACTCCCAGATGTTCAAGCAGTTTTTAGAAAAGGCAGAGGCACCAGAGATCAAATTGCCAACATCTGCTGGATCATGGAGAAAGCGAGAGAGTTCCAGAAAAACATCTATTTCTGCTTCATTGACTTTGCCAAAGCCTTTTACTGTGTGGATCACAGTAAACTGCCTCTTGAGAAACCTGTATGCAGGTCAGGAAGCAACAGTTAGAACTGGACATGGAACAACAGACTGCTTCCAAATAGGAAAAGGAGTACGTCAAGGCTGTATATTGTTACCCTGCTTATTTAACTTATATGCAGAGTACATCATGAGGAACGCTGGGCTAGAAGAAGCACAAGCTGGAATCAAGATTGCCGGGAGAAATATCAATTACCTCAGATATGTAGATGACACCACCCTTATGGCAGAAAGTGAAGAGGAACTCTAAAGCCTCTTGATGAAAGTGAAAGAGGAGAGTGAAAAGGTTGGCTTGAAGCTCAACATTCAGAAAGCAAAGATCATGGCATCTGGTCCCATCACTTCATGGGAAGTGGATGGGGAAACAGTGGAAACAGTGTCAGACTTTATTTTTGGGGGCTCCAAAATCACTGTGGATGCTGATTGCAGCCATGAAATTAAAAGACGCTTACTCCTTGGAAGGAAAGTTATGGCCAACCTAGATAGTATATTAAAAAGCAGAGACATTACTTGGCCAACCAATGTCCGGCTAGTCAAGGCTATGGTTTTTGCCGTGGTCATGTATGGATGTGAGAGTTGGATTGTGAAGAAAGCTGATCGCCGAAGAATTGATGCTTTTGAACTGTGGTGTTGGAGAAGACTCTTGAGAGTCCCTTGGACTGCAAGGAGATCCAACCAGTGAATTCTAAAGGAGATCAATCCTGGGTGTTCATTGGAAGGACTGATGCTAAAGCTGAAAGTGCAATACTTTGGCCACCTCATGCAATGAGTTGACTCACTGGAAAAAACTCTGATGCTGGAAAGTTTGGGGGTGGGAGGAGAAGGGGACGACAGAGAATGAGATGGCTGGATGGCATCACCAACTCGATGGACATGAGTTTGAGTGAACTCCGAGAGTTGGTGATGGACAGGAGGCCTGGCGTGCTGTGATTCATGGGGTCGCAGAGAGTCGGACAAGACTGAGCGACTGAACTTAACTGAACTGAAGCTGAAAATAAGCTGTATTCTGTTTATCAACCCTAGATAGTTTTCTTTACCTGTTCAAAAACAGTGGAAATGAACACGTGTTTTCTTGCCTCAAGGTCTGTTGTAGTTCACACTTGAAAAAGAAATTGAAGAAAATTTCTCCCAACCCTCAACCCCATCTGGGGTTCTTTTTGTTGTTCGGTTGCAAAGTTGTGTCTGACTCTGTATGACCCCGTGGACTGCAGCATGCCTGGCTTCCCTGTCCTTCACTATTTCCTTGAATTTGGTCATATTCAAGTTCAAGTTCATTGAGTCAGCAAGGCCATCCAACCATCCTACCCTCTGTTGCCACCTTCTCCTCCTGCCCTCAATCTTTCCCAGCATAAGGATCTTTTCAATGAGTCGGTTCTTTGCATCAGGTGGCCCAAGTATTGGAGCTTCAGCTTCAGCATCAGTGCTTCCAATGAATATTCAGGACTGGTTTCCTTTAGGATTGACTGGTTAGATCTCCTTGCTGTCCAAGCGACTCTCAAGAATATTCTCCAACACTGCAGTTGAAAAGCATCAATTCTTTGGTGCTCACCCTTTATGGTCCAACTCTCACATCCATACATGACTACTGGAAAAAACCACAGCTTTGGCTATACAGACCTTTGTTACAAAGTGATGTCTCTGCTTTTTAAGACACTGTCTAGTTTTGTCATACATTTTTGCCAAGGAAGGGTTCTCTTAGTGAAAGTCTGTGACTATTCATTAAACCAACAAATATTAAATTAGTATTTACTAAGTTCTCAATCTGATTTTAAGGACTGAGGACAGAGCAGTGAAAAGAATACCAGACAAATAAGTTACCAGATAAATGAAAAATAAAAATTCAAGTTAAATTATTATGAACAAGTAAGAGAAAGTTTATACATATAATGCACACATCTTTTATTAAGTATCAAAATGTTAATGAAAATGATTACAGTATTTCTTGAGAGGTGTTGTTTTTACTGTGTTTCATGCTCTGGGCTATATAATTTATATACGTTATTTGTGCAATATTCATATTAATGCTATGATAATTCTAATTTTACAGTGGAGATAAAAGTGAAAGCTTGACACCTTTGAAAGTCAATGTTGGGACCAAAATTTCAATTCAAGATCCGCCTGATCTCAGAAAGAGTCAAAGTTAATCACTGAGCTTTTATATGTGTATATAAACAAAATCAAATTGAGCAAAGAAAAAATATCATGTTAGTGCAATAAAACAAAACTTCCTCTAATCTTAAAGAGTTTTTAATATGTATAAATAAAATGTAAGATGTTTTCTAAAGAAGGAAATATTACAAATGAGAACTTCAAGTTAAATGTGCAAAAGTGGCTTTAGGTGAGATCGGTTTTTAGAGATTTTTTTCTCAAGACTGCAAAGTCTATGTGAGAACAGATATATAGAATCCACTTTTTCAGTACCCTGAGGACCCACAGAGAGTCAAGTTTTGTACATGGAAGCTCCAAAAGTTAGCAAAATCCTTGTTTGACCCAGATACCCAAGTGTGATCCAAACACAGAACAGAAGAGTGACCTGACATTAAGGAGGCCTGAACATTTGGAAAATGGGTCTACCAGGAACATTTTGTGTTAACCAAAGATACTGGACTCTCCTTATGTATACTTGACAGAATGAGACTTCTGAAAATATCACCTTCCCCTGATACTGGGGTAGAAGTTTCCTTCAGAAATGATATTGTGTATCTCAGCAACTTGGTAGTTAATCTAAATTTTTTATTCAAAAAATGAAAGAAATTGATATTTTCAGTTCTGAATGTTGGATTAAATTTATCCTTTCTAATTATGGAGGCTCCATCATCAAATGATGAGCTACAATTCTTGTATAGTAAGTATTTTCTTCCCTACTAATTGGAAACAATTAATTTTTAAACAATAGCCATGACCCTGCTGGAGAATTCATATGTAGAAATGAATGTTGTATTTCATAATTTGTAGTGACTGAGGTAATATCAATGAACTATGATAAGAAGAATTTTGAAACATTACAATATAATGGTTTGCAAGCCATGATGGGCATAGTAGGGTGCTCAGCAGAACCTAGGTACAGGAATGAAGAAATAGGAAATGTAGTCTTTTTATAGCTTTCTGGCAAGATTTAGTTTGTGATTCCTGTAGGTTGTCAAGAAAATGAGGACAAGAAAGATGCATTTCTAAGTTTTCCCTAACAGACTAAATTCAACAGATACGCATTGCTGTATATAAATAGATAAACAATAAAGGCCTACTGTATAGCACAGGGAACTATATTCAATATCTTATAATGGAAATGAATCTGAAAAAGAATATATATGTATCGCTCTCTCTCTCTCTCTCTCTATATATATATATATATATAATCCGAATCACTCTGCTGTATACATGAAACTAATACAACATTATAAATCAACTATTCTTCAATAAAAATAAATAAAATATAAAAATAAAAAAGTTAAAAATAAAATAAACCTAATTCTTACAAGAATTGGAAGAACATATAATGTCCAATACTGCCAATGTTCTGAAAAAAAACATCTCTTTTCCCTCCAAAGGAAATACCATCAAGATAGGGGTTTACATGTTGGGTTAGAAAAACCATGGCCTGATAGACAAAATAAAAATCCCAGAACTGGTGATGTTTTAGAGGGATAAAATACCTTTCTTAGATTACAGATATTTAAATGTTAATTAAGGTGTTCAGCTACCACTCTGGAATATTGGAAAATATCCAGAAAGCAATGTGTTTTCTGTTGTGTTAGGGAAAGAGTGTGGGTGGGTGGAGAGAGGTGATCCTCTGATACGTGTACTTAGAAGTATAACTTCAAATTTATAATCTACCTACAAGTAATCAAGACAAACATTCAGGCACACTGACTAGACATTAAATACTTTAAACTTTTTGACACATTGTAAATTTGGAAGAACCACAGGTGAATTTCCTAAAGTTTTACCAGAAGCAAAAGAAAGTGTGATTACATTTATTACTGAGGTTTTCTAGTTATGGAGGACAATGGACCTGGTAGTTTTAGAACCAGCAATATAAATTCCGCATAGGATATGAGTGTCTTCAGATAATATTGAGCACAATAATCATTTTCAAGCTCCACCTTACTGAAATGTTGTCTTCTGGTTTTCCAGTTACAATTGATCCTGGTACCTTGCCCGTGTGCTAAATTGCTTCGGTTGTTTCCTACTCTTTGTGACCCATGGACTGCAACCCACCAGCCTCCTCTGTCAATGTGATTCTCCAGCCAAGAATACTGGATTGGTTAGCAAAAAAATAGTTAAGTCTTTTAAAATTTGAGGCAAAACCCAACTTTGATGCAGAACTTTGCCCCATAGCAAAGTACACATGTCAAAGTTAGCAACTTAAAGTGTAGAGGAGTTTGTGTGTAATATTTTCTCCTTATGTTAGGGAAAATAGTGACCTCATCAAGAGAGCCCACTTTTTAAAATGTATTTGGCTTGTCAGGTCTTAGTTGTGCACACAGGCTCTTTGTTGCATCATGTGGGATCTTCTGTTGTGCTGCATGGACTTTTAGTTGTGTGGGTAGGTTCGGTAGTTGCAGCATTTGGGCTCTCTAGGTATGGCACATGGGCTCTAGAGTGCACAGCTTTCAGTAGTTGTGATGCATGGGCTTAGTTGCTCCATGGCATCTGGGATCTTAGTTCCCTGACCAGAGATTGAACCCAAGTCCCCTGTATTACAAGGTAGGTTCTTAATCACTGGACCACCAGAGAAGTCCCAACAGAAACGACTTTTAAGAAAGGGTTAAATGTGGTAGTTGGCAGCAGGAGATACATTATGTTTAAGAAATGAAGAGAGGCTCACTCAAGCGGTTAAGCTCTGTCAGACATATTATTCCTTATGCCACAGACAGCAAGACTTCAGGAATTGGAGAGAACAATCTAAAACACTTCCTGAAGTTAGAGGTAGTAGACCAAAGTATGTAAATAGTAATCATTGTGTCTCTCTGTTTCTAGGTTCTAAACTAGCCAAGATCCCTCTGCTGCTGCTGCTGCTAAGTCACTTCAGTCGTGTCCGACTCTGTGTGGCCCCATAGACGGAAGCCCACCAGGCTCCCCTGTCTCTGGGATTCTCCAGGCAAGAACACTGGAGTGGGTTGCCATTTCCTTCTCCAATGTGTGAAAGTGAAAAGTGAAAGTGAGGTCAGTCCGTCGCGTCTGACCCTTAGCGACCCCACAGACTGCAGCCTACCAGGCTCCTCCATCCATGGGATTTTCTAGGCAAGAGTACTGGAGTGGCTTGCCATTGCCTTCTCCGCAAGATCCCTCTACTTAACCAGAATTCTGGATTGGAAAAAGAATCCCAACAGTGACTGCCATTGAATGTCCTACCAGCATGTTTAGATGGGATCTCAGAACAGACAATATTTCACTTAGAGAAGTGAAATAAATGTCACATTACACCTACCTGTTGTGGGTGACAAAATTCATATAGCTGAACCAGTTAAATTGATTTGAACAAGGGTTGTGTGGTTGTTTTATTTCATAAGTAATATATATGGCAATACAATGAAATACTTCTGTTGACAATAGGAATGTTATTCTATAAATATTTTTAAAATATGCTATAAAATTACAAACCAAAAGAAATTAAAGACAAATTTAGGAATAACAACAGGATTGAGAAAATATTAATAATGCAAATTATTTTAAAAATAAGTGCTACTTTTGTAATAAGAATGCATGCTGAATGAATTTTGGATAAAATGAATACTTTCACACATAGATGCTGGAAGCTTATTTGGATATTGGCAAATAGGTCATGAACCTTAAAATACTTGACCAGTAAATTTATTTTGAAGAATAATAAAGAAAATAGCTGGAAATGCAGACAGAAGTTGTCTATGCAGATGGCCATTTATAATGGCAAATTTTGATAAAATAGCTAAATGTTCGTAATAGATGAATCATGAATACAATTTGTTATAACATTACAGAGCCAGTAAAGACATTTTTGAAGAATTTTTAACAGCATGAGAAATTTTTCATTATGTATTGAATTAACAAGTATAAAAATAATATATGTATCATATAAGTGTTATTATATGATATTTGTTTTTCTCTTTCTGACTGACTTCACTCTGTATATTAGTCCCTAGGTCCATCCATGTCTCTGCAATGACTCAATTTCATCCCCTTTTATATCTGAGAAATATTCCAGGAAGGTTTTTAAATGTCATATATTTCATATTAAAAAATCCTTCATAAAGGGAACACTTTATCTTTCTTGATCTTCTCACAAAAAGAGAAGAGAAACATAAATTGAGGATAATAGTAACTTGCTTAGGGGCCTCAAAATTGTGAACATTCATGGTGGTACTTTGGGCATACTTGATTTATACACAGTTATTCCAGTCATATTTTTATAGTACATCTGTGTTTAAGAGTATGTTCTTTCATTTATTCATTCATCAGCACTTTATTGAGTGAGTACTGCCTGCCAATATTGTTTTAGGAACTTGGATACAGTGTTCAACTGGACAGTCTTAAAATTAAATATTGTTTGAAGATATATTTACCTAGCCTACCAATAAATATATGCCGTGATATAGCATGATAGTATTAAGGGATGGAGATGGGCAGGAGCAAATTCAGATAGTGTTGTCAGCGATATCCTCTCTGAGAATGTTTTATGAACATTTTGAACAAGTAACACTGAATGGAAAAACAACGAAAGGCTCTATCAAATATAGAGCACTCTGTTAAGTCATTTTCATATGTTATTCTCTTTATCATAAAACCAAGTTAGACTGTTTTAGTCCTACTTATGCCTGTCTTCCAGGAAGTAAAGTAAGCTTACTTGCTCAGATAACAGTCCAAAATACATAGAAAAAAGACACAGGAGAGGAGATTGGGGCAGAAATTTGACCTGATGTTAAAATAAAAGGACAAATTAAAATATTTTGTTGGGAGAAACTGGATTTCATAAAGAAATGTCCTAATTGAAAGAAAAGTAAACAATAAGATTTGAAAAGACCAAAAGTTTCAGCTGAAATGTTATTTTTGTTGTTGATGTTTTACAGAAAACAACAAAATTCTGTAAAGCAATTATCCTTCAATTAAAAGTAAATAAATTAAAAAAATAAATACCTTAAATACTTTCAAAACGATTCAGTTGAAATTTCTAAAGGCAGTAGAATAAAGAATGCTAGAGCTGAGAGGAATGTGACAAAGTAGAAATATAATCCTCTGAAGCATCAGTTTGAGTAATGTTATTTAGGATGAGAAACACACTACTATATCCATTAGGAATGCAAAAATATATTGAGAAGGAATAGCTGGAAAAAATAAGATAAAATGGGAGGTTGTAGAATCTTGTGGAGAAAAGTAAAGAATTTTAAAGAAAGGATTAAAATAAAATATTTCAAAGAAAGCTGATGAAATAGCTAATTGTGTCCTTTGGAATTAAAAACAGAGAATGATTAGAAACTTGGCATTCAAAGATATGGTTGGAGCAGAAGCTGACTATAAGGGGTTCAAAATGATTGGTTAGTAAAAACACTGACATAGAAAATATAATCAATTTATTTTAATGAGATTTGATGTACATAATCCTGTGTCCTGAAACAGATCAACTTTGATCTCTCCTGAATAGAAATGGATATTTAGCCACTTATGGGCCATCTTCCTCTGGGGCTGCAGATGGCAGAATCCTCCATGTCACTTCCCCTGTAGGTTTTTTTTTTTTTTTTTTCCAATGGCAGACCTTTTATTTGTCTGCCAATGCAGGAGACGTGAGTTCAATCCCTGGTCTGGGAAGATTCCACATGCCTTGGAGAAGCTAAGCCCATGTGCCACAACTTCTGAGCCTGTGCTCTAGAGCCCGAGCCTCAACCAGAGAAGCCACCTCAATGAGAAGCCTGTGCACTGCAACTAGAGAGTAGCCCCCACTTGCCACAGCTAGAGAAAGCCCTAGTGCAGAAGTGAAGATCCAGCACAGCTAAAAATAAATATAATAAATAAATACAATTTAAGAAAAAAATCAATTATAAAAAAAAAAATTTGTCTACCAAGGCATTTAGGATCAACTAGACAACCATTCAAGGAAGTGTGTGCCTTAAGTATTTAATCAAATCACTTGGCATTACACCCAGAATGCAATCCTGCATATAAAAACCAGGGACATTTTCTTGTCTCCTTTTATACTTGTGATTCCTAAAAATTCAGTTACAAATTTAGTGTGAGTCCTTGCATTTCCATAATTGTCCTTCCTAGATATGTTACTACATAAGTCTTCATCTGTGTTAGCTAGTGCTTAGATTAAGGGAATTGTAGGATGTAGAAGTTATCCCAAGCCTCTTTTGAAAATTCCTTTGTGGAATTCAGGACTCCACTACAAGTTGCATGCTGGGCAGAACATTATTGGTAGTACTGGTAAACCTGCTGATTAAAATGGACAATGACCTTGCATCCTATGTTCTAGAAGGACTGATTGTAGGTAGGGAAACTGATGTTTAATTTTATATTAATAAATATACAGTAAAATATAGCATAAATTGATTAGTTTTATAATACATTTGAACTCTTAAGATAATTTTTAAAGTCTCTTGCTTTTTAAAAATTCTCCTTACTTGGGGACTTTATCATTCTCCAGACGTGCTCTTGCATGAAGAATATTTTGCAGTTTCTTTAGCTGCTGCAAAAAGGCTATCTTAGAGTACAGGATATCTATTTCAGCAGGAGTCTCAATAAAAGAAGAATGACATGCACATGGATCCAGAGCTCAGCCTGTTCCATCAGACTGATAATACCCTCCCAGTTTCTCAGTCTGAAATATGTCCTCCTGCTGGTCCTCATTATTATCACCTTCAGTGATGCCTTTTCAAGCCTGTTGTCATACAGCGTGCAGTATCTCAGTGCTGTCAGGAGCATCATTATCGTCTCTGTCAATGAGTACACAAGCATCTGACCCCAGAACCTCTCAAAGCTCACTCCCTGCGAGGGATTTTGAGAGAAAAAAAAAAAGTATGTGTGTCTATATCTATAAAAACATTTTTTTCTCTCTTAAACTATATTTCTCTATTTCTTTATTTAGAGATAGATATATAAAAATATATATCTAATATATGGAATGATGTAATTTAAATGAAATAAAATATTTTCTTTTATTATTTTTATTTATTTTTTTAAGTAATTAATTTATTTTTTATTGGAGGCAAATTATTTTACAATATTATATTGGTTGGTTTTACCATATATTGACATGAATTCGCCCTGGGTTTACATAAGTTCCCCCTCCTGAACCCCCCTCCCACCTCCCTCCTCCCTTTATCCTCCCTCTGGGTCATCCCTGCACGCCAGCCCCAAGCATCCTAATTGAGAACAGCATTCTGAAAGTATGCACAATTTCCTTTAAGAATTTTTTATTCTTTATAGACTCTATGTTATTTACTAAAACAAAAAACAAACAAACAAACAAAAAACTATAGAAACATAAGCAACTTTATTTACTTTAAGGATTTAAGTATGATATAAAAGGAAAGGTATATCAGTGGTTTTCTGATATAGCAAAATATTATATCCTTAAAAGATATAAAATTCTAATGCCTTTGTAGCAGCATCTTCATAAAGAGAAGACAAACTATGATTGTGTGTAATTAAATGTATAGATACAGGAGTAATTGAAAGGTGAAAAAATAGACAAGTTGCTGACATTTTTAATTGCCATAAAAATGTATTCTTCATGAGTCTGTTCAGCACTGAACTCAAAGACATAATGTTTTGGGTTGAATAATAGAATGCAAGCAGAATGGTAGTACAAATATTTTGAGAGAAAAATAAAGATTTTAATGTTGAAGGTCTCAGTTCAGTTCAGTAAATAAAGATTTTGATGTTTAAGGTCTAGAGATTATAATTCACTATATCAGTCTAATTTTCATAATATGAAAGTGATGTGTCTGTATGTATACATACAAACATTTATATTTATACATATATATGTAGATATATATATACTTTTAATGAAGTAATATATAAATAATTGTTATGGATTGAAAAAATGCTGAATAGATGTGATCTCTACCTATGGAAATCTCTTTGAAATAAATGAGAAGCACTTAAAAAATGAGGGGAATCAAAATCTCTAAGGAAAAAATGATTTTTTTAAAAAATCTTACTTTTGTACATTGTCTATAGAGCTAGATATAAATATAAGCCTTAAGTATGTTACAAAGTTGTCTCCCAGAGTCATGACTATCTGGTACATTTCTTATCTATAAAATGGCATATTTCTTGCTTTCTATTTAAGGAAATAGTGGTTGTTTCTATTCTTCATAATCAAGGTATAATCAAAGAGTTTTAAAAATAATATATTTAGTTCATTGCTCTATAAAAAATTAAAATATATTAGTTATTATTAATAAAATATGTTCATTGTGTTCATTGTTTTTGTTTTAGATGTTAAGTCGTCCAACTCTTTGGACGTCACGGACTGTAGCCTGTCAGGTTCCTCTGCCCATGGGATTTCCCTGGCAAGAATACTAGAGTGGGTTGTCATTTCCTTCTCCAGGGGATCCTTCTGAGCCAAGGATCCAACTAGCATCTCTTGCATTGGCTGGCAGATGCTTTACTGTTGAGCCACCTGGGAAGACCCTGTGTTCATTACTTGAATGTACTTCATAACATATGATTAAAATATTCATATTTACAGTATCATGTTAACAGCAATACCAATGTCAGGAATGGAAGTAACTCAAAAGTAAGGGGAGATTTTGTGAATTTTCAAGAACCCTCTGCTATTATATTAAGTGCACTGGTTTAATTTTTCTGAGAAAACAGGAAGTATGTGGACATGTTAAATTTTCTATTATATATAAAGATTTTATAGCAGAACTTTAGAGTAAATCATTTATTATTATTATTGTTTAGTCTCTAAGTCGTGTCTGATTCTCTGTGGCCTTATGGACTGTAGCCTGCCAAGCTCCTCTGTCCATGAGATTTTCCAGACAAGAGTACTGGATTGGGTTGTCATTTCCTCATCCAGCGATCTTCCTGAATCAAGGACAGAACCACAGATATCTCTAAAAAATATTTTTAATAAATAAACTTCTGTTCAGTTCATTCACTCAGTCATGTCTGATTCTTTGTGACCCCATGGACTGCAGCATGCTAGGCTTCTCTGTCCATCACCAACTCCTGTAGTTTACTCAAACTCATGTCCATTGAGTCAGTGATGCCATCCATCCAACCATCTCGTCCTATGTCATCCCCTTCTCCTCCTGCCTTCGATCTTTCCCAGCATCAGGGTCTTTTCCAATGAGTCATTTCTTTGCATCAGGTGGCCAAAGTATTGGAGTTTCAGCTTCATCATGAGTCCTTCCAATGAATATTCCCTGGTTACGGTAATGCCAAACCACATAAGTATTCTTGCCTTGAGAACCCCATGAACAGTATGAAACAAACTTGGTCTTGACTAACTGAGCAAATGTCACAGTTGTCCTAACCTGCTAATTCCTAGTAAACAAAAGGGAATCAATCACATGTAACACACAAAGTAAGGCTAAAAATGTATCCCTGGTTTTAGCTGAATTCTCAATCAAACTTAGCTGTTAAGCAAAGACTATTACAAAAGAAAATTAAAGTGATGTTATAAGAAAAAATATAGATAAATCAAATTTACCAATAATTAGAGCATTCTCAAACCCACTCTAGTATTCTTGCCTGAGAAATCCCATGGACAGAGGAGCCTGGTGGGCTACAGTCTGTGGGATCACAAAAGAATCTGCCACAACTTAAGTGACTAAACAGCAACAAATTCTCACACATAAAATAAATATATATGCATGCATACAACCTGTATGTAATTTAACATGATTGCTTTTGTCAAAGCAGATACCAGATTTCCCTGAGTGCTAGTCCTGGGACTCTTTCTTTGTCAGAGCAGTATTACTCTGGGGCTGTCTGTCCCTTCTCCCTAATGCAATGATCCCTGCTGGCTTGTTTTTGTGGTTCATGTTTAGGGGTGATGGGGAATGTAGGGACAATGCCAAGCAACAAAAAATGGCCTTCCATAATATTTTAATAACTTATTTTAAGCTTTTTCTCCCCACAATACATTCCTGAACTTCCTAAGAATGAGAAATAAAAACAAAAAAATAATAATTTTAAAGAGATGCATATTTTGCAAGTTTTTATTGAATTGTATAAAGTAAATTAAATGCTGTAAAACTACGAAAAGAGAGGATAAGTGATCTAACTCTTCACTGGAGATAAATGTGTCTAATGAAATAGATCTGCAGTAACAAGAAATTAAAGATGTATTTAGCTGGGGAATGGAAAATGCTAGCTATAGAAAATTACAATATTAAGGAAAATAAAATTTAGAATAAACCTATATTGGGCTGCAGCCTTCAGGTCTATAAAGCCTGCAATTGCCCAGATTTGACTGAAGAAAAGAGCCCAGAGTCAGTAAGAGAGACTTCAAAGTCTTAATGGATAGAGAGACTTCATAAATCTGAAGCAAAATCCTGGATTTACATTTCACCGACACCCTGCCATGTGCTGCCTGCAGGATGTGGCAGCAGTCTTTGCTCCTGGGGGGAGGAGAAATTGCAGTTATAGGGGTAATTGACATCAGGTTGGCTCATTCATCACCAAGGAAACAAGCAGAAGGGCATGCCCCTTACAGCCCCTTTGATAATAATTACCAGCTGGTGCCTGGGGCAAGTATGTAGAAAGGTCAATCATGTGAGTAGGAGAAGTAGGCACTGGTAGAGTAAGGGATTTATAGAGAGCAATAGAGCAGCCCCTGATAATAGACATGTAAATTTTCTAAACTGTGCTAGCAGAGTATATACTGATAGAGACTCTATAGGAGAACATGAAACAAAATGTGTAATAAATTTTAAGCAGTGAAGAGATTTTCCTATTTTATTTTCCTTAATGGAAACTGTATAGCCAAAGGCATTATTGTCCATGATTAGTATGAGAATAAACTGCCTAGCTCATGTGATAATTCTAGCATATTTATCAGTGTTTCATTTTAAGCAAACTATCCAAAAATGAAAAAGTCAACAATTACAATTCAAAGTTAAATTTATAGTGGACAGTTATCATTTTGTCTACTCATCATTCATTTCTTCTTTTTCTGGAAGGAATACCTTATTTTACTTTAGAAAGTTACCTTCCCCCAGTATGTTATATAACATTAAAAAAAATACATTTGTGTAATTTATGGGCTTTCTTGGAACTAAAGCCTACTTGAGACCCAACTAAAAAGAAAATGCATAGCACAATTCTTGACAGTTGTTGAGTTATCAAATGAATTCCTGACCTCCTTAGGACCACTATGTGAAAGTCAATTTACGACCTGATGCTATGCAGCTGAAAAATAGGAATAACATACTTCTAAAATACCATCTGTCCACTGCCCCTCCATTCTGGAATCCTTTCCAGAAGGAAGCAACTCATTCTTTGCTTGGAGTTCATGTGAATATGTTGATTCAAAGAAAGGAAATCAAAACTTAATTCTGACAACTTGTCTCCGCCCCTAATCCCCTTACTATTTTTTACATCCAGTTTTAAGAGATTTTTTTTTTAATCTAAAAAATATGTGAAACATTTTTTGTTTTTATTTATAGAAATGTATTAATATTTTCTTGTATAGTTTCTAATTATTCTGACTTTGATTAAGAAGGTGTTTTCTATTTCATTATGACCAGGTGTCCCTTTTGGCTAGGAGTTAAGTTACAGGCTTCAAGTAACAGAAACTTTAAAATGCCAATGATACAAAAGAAAGCTACCTCTCTCTCATGTAAATGTATTTTGGAAGTTAGCAATTCAAGGTTGGCAAGGAGGCTCCAAATTCTCTATCTTGCTGTTCTACATCTTCAACAACTGTATTTCTCTTTCTAATCTATGATGTTTGTAATTATATACACATTAAAAATATGAGGAGATAGCATGGAAATAAGGGTCTGCTGCTGCTAAAGCGCTTTAGTCATGTCTGACTCTGACCCCATAGACGGCAGCCCACCAGGCTCACCCGTCCCTGGGATTCTCCAGCCAAGAACACTGGAGTGGGTTGTCATTTCCTTCTCTAATGCATGAAAGTGAAAAGTGAAAGTGAAAAGTGAAAGTGAAGTCACTCAGTCGTGGCTGACTCTTCGCGACCCCATGGACTGCAGCCTACCAGGCTCCTCCATCCATGGGATTTTCCAGGCAAGAGTACTGGAGTGGGGTACCAGTGCTTTAAATAAGGATCTACCTACTCATTAATAGATATTTCCTGGAAGAGACGATGCTATGTTTCCACTCAAATCCTGTTGGAATGAGTTTAATTATTTGACAGATTTAGCTGCAAGAGAGCCAATGAAAAGTTGTCTGTATTTAGTTGACTATAAAAGTGCTTAGCTAAAACTTAGTGGTTTTATCAATAAGTAAGGAGGAGAGAATTGATAATAGTGAATATCCAAAATATTATTCTAAATTACTATTTTATTGTTGTGAACATTCTTCACATTTATGATTTTTAATTTAATACAAATATTTTTTATATATAGTGTGAATTCCTTTGGCATGGCTAACTACTTGTGCCATTACTGTTTACTAAATGTATCATGTATTTCTTCATTAATATGAAATGTCACCTGTACCATATATAGCATTCCTATATATATTTATCTGTTGGAATCCATTTAATGGGCCCAGTTCTTCTATTTTTTGAAACTTTTTTTTTTTTTTGCCAATTCTCTATATCAATACAACAGTTCCATTATTGTTTTTAATTTTATATCTTACAGTGTTATTTTTAAATTAATAGAGAGTAATTTTTTTTGGTATATAGTTTTTTGAGCTTAAAATATGTATAGACTTATATACCTACAATAACCAAGTTACAGAGCAACAGTTCATTGCCCCCAAAACCTACTTTATGTTTTCCATTAGTAGTCATGACTGAATCTTACTCAAATACTTAGCAACTAAAACACTTGCTTTCTAAAATTTCAGTTTTGTTTTTGAGAATACTATGTAAATAGACTCACATTAAAGGTAATCTTTGAAACAAAGTCCTTTCACTCAGCTTAATAGATTTAAATTCATCCTCTGTTAATGCTTTCTTTTCAGTATTTTTATATTATTAGTGAGATAATGACCAACCTAGACAGCATATTAAAAAGCGGAGACATTACTTTGCCAACAAAGATCCATCTAGTCAAAGCTATTGTTTTTCCTGTAGTCACGTATGGATGAGAGATTTGGACTATAAAGAAAGTTGAGTGCCTAAGAATTAATGCTTTTGAACTGTCGTGTTGGAGAAGACACTTGACAGTCCCTTGAACTGTAAGGAAATCCAACCAGTCCAACCAAAGGAAATCAGTCCTGAATATTCACTGGAAGGACTGATGCTGAAGCTGAAACTCCAATACTTTGGCCACCCGATGTGAAGAACTGACTCATTTGAAAAGAAGTTGATGCTGGGAAAGATTGAAAGCAGAAGAAGGGGATGACAGAGGATGAGACAGTTGGATGGCATCACCAACTTAATGGACATGAGTTTGAGTAAACTCCTGGAGTTGGAGATAGACAGGGAGGCCTGGCATGCTGCAGTCCATGGGGTCACAAAGAGTGGGACTTGACTGAGAAACTGAACTGAACTGAGTGAGATAATGAGTAGTTATATTAGTCAGGGTTCTCCAAAGAAATAGAATCAATAGGTCATATACATATATGTACACACACCCAGCCACACACATATAAAATCTTGTTGAATCATCTTATAATGCCTCAAGGGGAAGGTGATATGTTTTACTGAGTCCATCAATTCAAATGTTAATCTCTCATCTGGAAACACTTTCACAGATGCATCCAGAAATAATGTTTAGCTAAATACCTGGGTGCTCACCATGACAAAATATGATTGACACATAAAAATAACCTCCACGGTGGTATTCTTTTGGATACTACACCACAATTTGTTCACCTATTTATTCAATGAACAAGATTCGGGTAGTTTTAAAATTTTGGTGATTATAAATAAAGCCCCTTTATTTTCCTATAAAATTTAATAAATAGCTTTTAATAAATAGTTTTTCCAGGGTGAAAATTTAGGAAATGGACATCTGAGTTATAGAGTAAAGTTTATTTGATACTGTCAAACGTTTTCCAGAATGATTGCAACATTTTACACTCACATGAGAAATATTTCAGGATTACAGATTCTTTGCACTTTTACTAACTTCTGGATATTGTCAGTATATTTATTTTAGCCATTGTACTAGTTATGGTTTTAATGTGAATTATAACCTCTAAAATATATACACTGAAGCCTTAATGCCCAAGGTTACTGTTTTGGAGATAAGACCTATATGGGAGAATTAGGTTAAACAAGGTCATAAATATGGGGTCTTTATCTAGATAGAACTGATATCCTTAAAGTGATAGCAAAACGTTCTTTCTCCATAAGTAACAAGGAAAATCCATGTGAGAAATACAATGAGAATATGGCCATCTGTGAGGCATAAAGGGAGCTCTTCAGGTCAGTTCAGTTCAGTTCTGTCACTCAGCCGAATCTGAATCTTTGTGACCCCATGAACTGCAGCACACCAGGCCTCCCTGTTCATCACCAACTCACGGACTTTACTCAAACTCATGTCCATTGAGTCGGCAATGTCATCTAACGATCTCATCCTCTGTCGTTTACTTCTCCTACTGCTTTCAATCTTTCCCAGCATCAGGGTCTTTTCCAATGAGTCAACTCTTCACATCAGGTGGCCAAAGAATTGGAGTTTCAGCTTCAACATCAGTCCTTCCAATGAACACTCAGGACTGATCTCCTTTAGGATGGACTGGTTGTATCTCCTTGTAGTCCAAGGGACTCTCAAGAATCTTCTCCAACACCACAGCTCAAAACATCAATTCTTCAGTGCTCAGCTTTCTTTATAGTACAACTCTCACATTTATACATGACTACTGGAAAACCATAGCTTTGACTAGTGGACCTTTGTTGGCAAAGTAATGTCTCTGCTTTTTAATATGCTGTCTAGGTTGGTCATAACTTTCCTTCCAAGGAGTATGTGTCTTTTAATTTCATGGCTGCAGTCACATTCTGCAGTGATTTTGCAACCCCAAAAAATAAAGTCTGCCACTGGTTCCCCATCTATTTGCCATGAAGTGATGGGACCAGATGCCATAATCTTAGTTTTCTGATTGTTGAACTTTAAGCCAACTTTTTCACTCTCCTCTTTCAATTTCATCAAGAGGCTTTTGAGTTCCTCTTCACTTTCTGCCATAAGGGTGGTGTCATCTGCATATCTGAGGTTATTGCTATTTCTCCCAGCAATCTTGATTCCAGCTTGTGCTTCATCCTGCCCAGCGTTTGTCATGATGTACTCTGCATAGAAGTTAAATAAGCAGGGTGACAATATACAACCTTCATGTACTCCTTTCCCAATTTGGAACCAGTCTGTTGTTCCATGTCCAGTTCTAACTGTTTCTTCCTGACCTGCATACAGGTTTCTCAAGAGGCAGGTCAGGTGGTCTGGCATTCCCATCCCTTTCAGAATTTTCCACAGTTTTGTTGTGATCCACACAAGCAAAGGCTTTTGTGTAGTCAATAAAGCAAAAATAGATGTTTTTCTGGAATTCTCTTGCTTTTTTGATGATCCAGCCAATGTTGTCAATTTGATCTCTGGTTCCTCTGCCTTTTCTAAAACCAGCTTGAACATCTGGAATTCACATATACGGTTCACATATTGCTGGAGCCTGTCTTGGAGCATTTTGAGCATTACCTTACTAGTAATGTGTGAGATGAATGCAATTGTGCAGTAGTTTGAGCTTTCTTTGGCATTGCCTTTCTTTGAGATTGAATGAAAGCAGTGGCCACTGCTGAGTTTTCCAAATTTGTTGGCACATTGAGTGTAGCACTTTCACACCATCATCTTTTAGGATTTGAAATAGCTCAACTGGAATTCCAACACCTATACTAGTTTTGTTCGTAGTGATGCTTCCTATGGTCTACTTGACTTCCCATTCCAGGATGTCTGGCTGTAGATGAGTGATCACACCATCGTGGTTGTCTGGGCCATGAAGATCTTTTTTGTAACATTCAGTTCAGCTGCTCAGTCATGTCCAACTCTTTGCGACCCCATTAATCACAGCACGCCAGGCCTCCCTGTCCATCACCAACTTCCAGAGTTCACTCAAACTGACGTCCATTGAGTCAGTGATACCATCCATCCATCTCATTCTCTGTCGTCCCCTTCTCCTCCTGCCCTCAATCCCTCCCAGCATCAGAGTCTTTTCCAGTGATTCAACTCGTCGCATGAGGTGGCCAAAGTATTGGAGTTTCCACTTTAGCATCAGTCCTTCCAATGAACACCCAGGATTGATCTCCTCTAGAATGGACTGGTTGGATCTCCTTGCAGTCCAAGGGACTCTCAAGAGTCTTCTCCAACACCACAGTTCAAAAGCATCAATACTTCGGCGATCAGCTTTCTTCACAGTCTACTGCCACATCCATACATGACCACTGAGAAAACCATAGCCTTGACTAGACAGACCTTTGTTGGCAAAGTAACATCTCTGCTTTTTAATACAGTTAGCAGTAATCAAATTGGCCAAATACCTTGAGTTAGTGCTACTTACTTCCAGAATTATGAGACTCTAAAATTATGTTGTTTAAACCATCTAGTCTATGGTACTTTGATATGGTAACCCATCTAAATAATACAGTTGCATACAGAGAGATATCACCACAATTTTAATTGATTTTCCTAATGGCTAATGATATGAACAACTACTCATGTGCTTATTTGCCTTCAAAATAACCTCTTTAATAAAGCAACTTTGAATCATTCCCAGTGATGAGAGACAGTGAATGATTTATTATGCTTCCTTTACCTGTTATAGGGATACTTAAACCATTTTGTTGTTAGGGAGCTATGGCAAAACTGATATTCTGAAAAAATTAAAATAAAAAAAACCAACAAGCAAGCATACTTTGCATAAGCATGAAATAAATGTTAGCTGGGTTAATTATCAGAGCTGGTAACATCATTTTTTAACTGTAGTATATTTGCACAACCCTGGTTGATGTTGTTATTTACCCAGCCAAAAAGAAAAAAAAAAGTAAAACATTATTTTTATTCCATCTCATGTTATATGTTCTAACATTTCTTTGTTCTCTTTTGCAGTAAAATGTCTCCAAATACTCCTCTCTACTAGCTATTTCTAGTTTAATATCTTTTCATTCTTTGTGGGGTGGGGGAAAAGCAAGAAAGATCCAACTATATGTCAAAACCCATTTAAAATATGAAAACCACTTAAATAAAAAGTTAGTTTAAAAGAAAAGTGATGGAGAGAGACATACTTTGCTCACACTAATCAAAAGATAGTTTTAGTACCTATATCAATTTCAATTAGAATAGGGAAACTTATGTACTAAAAGGAGATATTATCTAATGGAAAAGGTCAGTAAGAAGACATAGAAATTTTAAATATGTATGGACTTATATTTCAAAATATTTGAGGAAAAACTGATAAACCTATAAAAAGACAGACAAATCTACTATTATAGTAAAAGAGTTTAACTCTTTTCTTTCAGTAGTTGATGGATCAAGCAGGAAGAAAATCAATAAGAAAGTGGTTGACCTGAATAAAACTTTCAATCAACTTGCCTTAATTGACATTTACAGAAAG
The DNA here is from genome assembly GCF_049115385.1 of Moschus berezovskii. Classification (NCBI taxonomy): domain Eukaryota; kingdom Metazoa; phylum Chordata; class Mammalia; order Artiodactyla; family Moschidae; genus Moschus; species Moschus berezovskii. The sequence goes on along the minus strand of NC_142460.1, from coordinate 127,121,921 downwards.
CTCTATTCTACAATAGTAGAATACATATGTTATTCAAGCTGAAGTAGGAATGGAAAATTTACCTGGCTACTCCATATTCTTGGTCATAAAATATACCTTGACAATCTAAATCTACAAAATTAAAAGAAAATTGAATTAAGGTAGAAATCAATAACCAAAAGGTATTTGGAAAATTCCCACATATTTTGACATTAAACTATATACTTCTAAATAATACATGGGTCAGTGAATAAATCTCAAAATAAATTTTAAAATGTTTTGACATAAATATTAAAATACAAATGATAAAACTTTAGTTGATAGAGCAAAATTAAGGCTTAGATGGAAATTTCAAACACAAAATGCTCATATTAGACAATAAGTAAGATATAAAATGTGAGTTTCACATTGGGCTTCCCTGGTGCCTCAGGCGTAAAGAATATGCTTGCCAGTGAGGAGATGTGGGTTTGATCCCTAGGTCAGGAAGATCCAATGGAGAAAGAAAGGGCAACCTACTCCACTATTCTAGCCTGATAAATCCCATGGACAGAGGAGCATGGAGGACTACAGTACATGAAGTCACAAAAGAGTCAGATACAACTTAGAGACTAAACAACAAGGAGATATAAAATCAGTAATCTAAGCTTGCATCTTTGAAAGGTAAAGAAACAAGATCAATTTAAGTCTAAGGCAGGCAGGAGAAAGTAATAACTAAATTTAGAAATCAAATAAATTGAAAATGGAAAATAATAGGGAAAAATCAATGAAACCAAAAGTTGGTTATTTGAAATAAAATTAATAAGCTTTACCCAAACACACCAAGAAAAATTATTAACTAAGTATTAATAGCAGAAGTGACAGAGTTTATCATTACTGAGCCTATGGACATCAAAAGGATAAGAGAGGAATACCAAAAATGAAATAACTTAGATGAAATGAATCAATTAAAAAAAAAAAAAAAACATGAACTACAGAAACTTACACAAGTACATCATGTGAAATGCCTTGTTGGACGACTCGTAAGTTGGCATCAAGATTGCTGGAAGAAATATCAACAACCTCAGATACGAAGATGATATCACTTTGATGACAGAAAGAGAAGAGGATCTTAAGAGCCTCTTGATGAAGGTGAAAAAGGAGAGTGAGAAAACTGGCTTAAAACAACATTCAAATATGAAAACCATGGCATCCAGTCCCATCATGTCATGGGGAAAAAGAAGAAACAGTGACAAATTTTACTTTCTTCGGCTCCTAAATCACTGCAGACAGTGATCACAGCCAGAAGATTAAAAGACATTTGCTCCTTGGAGGAAAAGCTATAACAAACCTAGACAGTGTATTAAAAAGCAGAGACATTACTTTGCCAACAAAGGTCCGACTAGTCAAGGCATGGTTTTTCCAGTAGTAATGTATGAATATGAGTGTTGGACCATAAAGAAAGCTGCTGCTGCTAAGTCACTTCAGTCATGCCCGACTCTGTGTGACCCCATAGATGGCAGTCCACCAGACTCCTCTGTCCCTGGGATTCTCCAGGAAAGAACACTAGTGGGTTGCCATTTCCTTCTCCAATAAGGAAAGCTGAATGCCGGAAAAATGGTTGCTTTTGAACTGCAGTGCTGAGTACTCTTCAGAGCTCCTTGGAAAGCAAGAAAATCAAACCTGAGTTAACATAGGAAGGACTGATGTTGAAGCCGAAACTCTAATACTTTGGCCACTTGATGCGAAGAACTGACTCATTTGAAAAGACCCTAATTCTGGGAAAGATAGAGGGCAGCAGGAGAATTGGGCAACAGAGGTTGAGATGGTTGGATAATATCACTGATTAAATGGACATGAGTTTGAGCAATCTCTGGGAGATGGTGAATGACAGGGAAGACTGGCGTTCTGCAGTTCACGGGGTCACAAAGAGTAGGACAGAACTTAGCAACTGAAAGACAACAATATAATGAAATATTATTTACTGATTTTTTTCTTTTTAAATGAGCTATGAAGCCATAGAAAGACACAGAGGAAATTTAAATGCATATTGCTAATGAAAAAATTATTCTCTTGTGTTGTTGGAAGAGGGTGTTTGCCATGACCCATGTATATTCTTGGCATAACTCTGTTAGCCTTTGCCTTGCTTCATTTTGTACATCAAGGCCAAAATTGCCCGTTACTCCAGGTATATCTTGACTTCCTAATTTTGCATTCCAGTCCCCTATCATGAAAATGACATCTTTTTTGGGTGTTAGTGCAAGATATTCTTGTAGGACTTCATAGACCTATCAACTACAGCTTCTTCAGCATTACTGGTTGGGGCATAGACTTGGGTTACTGTGATATTGAATGGTTTACCTTGGAAACAGAGATCATTCTGTCATTTTTGAGATTGCACCCAAGTACTGCATTTCAGACTCTTCTGTTGACTATTATAGCTACTCCATTTCTTCTAAGGGATTCTTGCACACAGTAGTAGATATAATGGTCATCTGAATTAAATTCATCCATTCCACTCCATTTTAGTTCACTGTTTCTTGAAATGTTGATGTTCACTCTGGCCAACTCCTGCTTTACCGCTTCTAATTTACCTTGATTCATGGACCTAACATTCCATGTTCCTATGCAATATTGCTCTTTACAGTATTGGACTTTATTTCTATCACCAGTCACATCCACCATTGGGCACTGGTTTTGCTTTGGCTCAGTCTGTTCATTCTTTCTGGAGTTAATTCTCCACTCTTCTCCAGTGACATATTGGGTACCTACTGACCTGGGGAGTTCATCTTTGAGTGTCATGTCTTTTTGCCTTTTATACTGTTCATGGGGTTCTCAAGGAAAAATGCTGAAGTGGTTTGCAATTCCCTTCTCCAGTGGACCACACTTTGTGAAGGCAAAATGACAAAATGAAGCAAGGCAAAGACTAACAGAGTTTTGTGAAGAGAACGCACTGGTCATAGCAAACACACTCTTCCAACAACACAAGAGAAGACTCTACACATGGACATCACCAGATGTTCAACACTGAAATCAGATTGATTATATTCTTTGCAGTAAAAAATGGAGAAGCTCTATACAATCAGTAAAAACAAGACCTGGAGCTGACTGTGGTTCAGATCATGAACTCCTTATTGCCAAATTCTGACTTAAATTGAAGAAAGCAGGGAAAACCACTAGGCCATTCAGATATGATGTACTTCAAATCACTTATGATTATTCCGGGGGAGTGATAAATAGATTCAATGGATTAGATCAGATAGGCAGAGTGCCTGAAGAATGATGGTGGATGTTCATGACATTGTACAGGAGACAGTGATCAAGAACATCCACAAGAAAAAGAAATGCAAAAAAGGCAAAATGTTTGTCTGAAGAAGCCTCACAAATAGCTGAGAAAAGAAGAGAAGCTAAAGGAAAAGGAGAAAAAGAAGAATATACCCATCTGAATGCAGAGTTCGAAAGAATAGCAAAGATATTTCCAAAGAAAGATAAGAAATGCTTCCTCAGTAATCAGTGCAAAGAAATAGAGGAAAACAATAGAGTGGGAAAGACTACAGATCTCTTCACAAAAATTTGAGACACCCAGGAAACATTTCATGCAAACATGGGCACAATAAAGGACAGAAATGGTATGGACCTAAGAAAAAAGGAAGATATTAAGAAGAGGTGGCAAGAATACACAGAAGAATTGTACAAAAAAGATCATCATGACCCAGATAATCATGATGGTGTGATCACCCACTTATAGCCAGACATCCTGGAATTCAAAGTCAAGTGGGACTTAGGAAGGATCACTACGAACAAAGCTAGTGCATGTGATGCAATTCCAGTTTGGCTATTTCAGATCCTAAATGATGATGCTTTGAAAGGACTGCACTCAATATGCCAGCAAATAGACTCAGCAGTGGCTGCAGGACTGAAAAATATCAGTTTTCATTCCAGTCCAAAAGAAGGGAAATGCCAAAGAGTGTTTCAACAACTGTACAATTACATTCATCTCACATGCTAGTAGAGAAATGCTCAAAATTCTCCAAGCCAGGGTTCAACAATACATGAACCAAGAACTTCCAGATGTTCAAGCTGGATTTACAAAAGGCAGAGGAACCAGAGATCAAATTGCCAAAACCCTGTGGATCATCAAAAAAGCAAGAGAATTTCAGAAAAATGTCCACTTCTGCTTAATTTATTATGCCAAATCTTTGACTGCATATATCACAACAAAGTGTAGAAAATTCTTTAAGAGATGGGAATACCAGACTACCTTACCTTCCTTCTGAAAATTCTTCATGCAGGCCATGAAGCAACAGTTAGAACTGGACATGGAACAACAGACTTGTTCCAAATTGGGAAAGGAGTACATGAAGGTTGTATATTGTCACCCTGCTTATTAAACTTTATGCCGAGTACATCATGCAAAATGCCGGACTGGATGAAGCACAAGCTGGAATCAAGATTGCTGGGAGAAATATCAATAACCTCAGATACACAGATAACACCACACCAATGGCAGAAAGTGAAGAGGAACTGAAGAGCCTTTTGATGAAAGTGAAATAGAAGAGTAAAAAAGCTGGCTTAAAACTCAACATTCAAACTGCTAAGATCATGGCATATGGTTCCATCGCTTCATGCCAAATAGATGGGGAACAATGGAAACAGTGACAGATTATATATACTTGGACTCAAAAATCACTGAAAATGTTGTTTGCAGCCATGAAATTAAAAGACACCTGCTTCCTGAAAGTAAAACTATGGCCAATCTAGACAGCCTATTAAAAATCAAAGACTTTACTTTGCCAACAAAGGTCTGTCTAGTCAGAGCTATGGTTTTTCCAGTTGTCATGTATGGATGTGATAGCTGAATCATAAAGAAAGCTGAGCAGTGAAGAAATGATTCTTTTGAACTGCAATGTTGGAGAAGACTGTCAAGAATCCCTTAAACTGCAAGGAGATCCAACCTGTCCATCCTAAAGGAAATCAGTGCTGAATATTCATTGGAAGGGCTGATGCTGAAGCTGAAGCTCTTATAATTTGGCCACCTGCTGCGAAAAAGTGACTCACTGGAAAAGACTCTGATTCTGGGAAAGATTGAAGGCAGGAAGAGAAGTGGACAACAGATGATGAGCTGGTTGGATGGCATCACCAACTCTGTGGATATGAGTTTGAGCAAACTGTGGGAATTCGTGATGGACAGAGAATCCTGGCTAACTGAAGTCCATGGAGTTGCAAAGAGTCAGACAAGACTGAGAGACTGAACTGACTGAACTGAAATTTAAAAAGTCAGTTTGAAAGTCTACAAGCTATTTAATTATAATTATATGACATCTACTAAAGGCAAAATTATAGAAACAGGAAAAATATTAGTGGTTGCTAGGAATTAAGAGAAGACAGCAGGAAAAATATATGAATCGCAGGAGATTTTCAGTTTCAGAAAATTATTAACATTGTGTATGATACTATAATTGTGGATACATGGAATTATGTACTTGTCCAAATCTATACAACTTGAGAATACACAGTGAACTTTAAAGCATTCAAATTAAAAAAAAAAAATTAAGGAGTAGAAGATCCAAGAATAGAATGAAGGATGTAAAAAATTTCTAATTCTCTACAAATAAATGTAACCACTTAGTTTAGGAATGGGAGGCAAGAGGCTGCCTAAGTAACTTTGGAGATGAGTAGAGTCTGTTAGACTAAAAGTAAAAAGCAAATATATGTCACCATCCCCCGCAAGGGAAAAAAAGAATCCATAAACAAACAAATTAAAAAGCAAGAACTGCATAAAAGAATGAGAACAAGTCACAGGTAAACAAAAACTATAGAGACATGGCAACCAAATGCAACATTGTATCTTGAATGAGTGGAGAAGGAAATGGCAACCCGCTCCAGTATTCTTCCCTGGAAAATCCCCTGGACAGAGGAGCCTGGTAGGCTATGGTCCATGGGGTCGCAGAGTCTTACATGACTGAGCGACTTCACTTCCCTTTACTTCTTGAATGAGATCCTGGTATAATAAAAGGACATTAGGTATATTGGGACAGAGTTATGTAATTGTCTTCTGTGGGTGCTGCTGATGCTGCTGAGTCACTTCAGTCGTCTCCGACTCTGTGTGACCCCATAGACGGCAGACCACCAGGCTCCCACGTTCCTGGGATTCTCCAGGCAAAAACACTGGAATGGGTTGCCATTTCCTTCTCCAATGCATGAAAGTGAAAATTGAAACTGAAGTTGCTCAGTCGTGTCCAACTCTTAGCGACCCCATGGACTGAATCCTACCAAGCTCCTCCGCCCATGGGATTTTGCAGGCAAGAGTAGTGGAGTGGGTTGCCATTGCCTTCTCCATGTCTGTGGGTGCAGGAGTGAGCAATAAAACTGGTAGACAGTGTGGTTGCTATTTCTGAGCTAGCATCTTTGTAATCTGGGGAGTTCTTTGTAGGTAAAGAAATAGAAGTGATTCTTCTCTGAAAGAAGACAGGGCATTGAACATCCACTTCAATTATTCAAAATGGACTACCTAGTCTCTACATAGTTATCCAAAAGTTGCACTTTTAGGAAACTCCTCGTAGCTCAAACGGTAAAGCATCTGCCTGCAATGTGGGAGAGCTGGGTTTGATCCCTGGATTGGGAAGATCCCCTGGAGAAAGAAATAACAACCCACTCCAGTACTCTTGCCTGGAAAATTCCATGGATGGAGGAACCTGGTAGGCTACAGTCCATGGGATTGCAAAGAGTCAGACATGACTGAGCAACTTCACTGGTTCACTGGTTCAAGTTGATGAATCCCAGTTTTTAACCAGTAAATTGAATTCAGTTCAGTCATGCCATCCAACCATCTCATCCTCGGTTGTCCCCTTCTCCTACTGCCTTCAATCTTTCCCAGCATCAGGGTCTCTTCCAATGAGTCAGTTCTTCACATCAGGTGGCCAAAATATTGGAGTTTCAGCTTCAGCATCAGTCCTTACAAGGAATATTCAGGACTGATTTCCTTTAGGATGGGCTGTTTGGATCTCCTTGCAGTCCAAGAGATTCTCAAGAGTCTTCTCCAACATCACTGTTCAAAAGCAGCAGTTCTTTGGCACTCAGCTTTCTTTATAATCCAACTCTCATGTCCATACATGACTACTGGAAAACCTATAGCTTTGATTAGATGGACCTTTGTTGGCAAAGTAACGTATCTTAACCAGTAAGGGGAAATATATTAAATTGAATACTGCTGTGGCTCTGATGGTAAAGAATCTGCTTGCAATGCAGGAGCCCCAGATTCAATCCCTGGGTTGGGAAGATCACTTGGAGTAGCGAATGCTACCCTTTCCAGTATTCTTGCCTGTAGAATTCCATGGAAAGAGGAGTTTGGTGGACTACAGTCCTGGGGGTAACAAAGAGTTGGACACAACTGTGTGACTAACTCTTCCTTTTCACCACAGCTTTCATAAAATCTCTGAAGATGACTAAGTTGCAAACACACACATGATTCTGGGAATATCAGGCATGCTATTAACTAGTGTCATTTATCTTTACTAGTGATTCTATTTGACTGCATCAACAAGTAAAATGGCCAAAACATCAGATGGAATATTTTTCATTTTATTTTTTTGTCATAGAGGAATATTCATTTATATTATCAATGAGTCTGCTGGTGCCATTGCACTTTATTTTTCCTTTAGAAGTAGTGTATGCCTAAAGTTGAAATAAAAGAGATTTTAGATTCATTGACTATTTTATTTTTATTAATTTTTTTTCTTTTTTTCTGTTTAAGTTTAAAGACAAACTATTCTATAATATGCTAATTTGCATTTACTAGTTTAATATATCAACTGATAATTTAAACTGCAATAGTGAGAAGCACCCATTTTAAAAATATCATTTTGTCAACAGGCTTATATATGCCATTATCTGTTTTTTCCCAGCTAACTCACTGATTTCATTTTATACAGTGAAATTCAGTAACTTTCAGTGCAGCTTGCTTTATTTTTCATCATTGAAAAATTAAAGTCCAAGGAAGTAGCTTTTGAAAACAAGGTTTTTTTTTTTTTTTTAAGTCCCAAGAGGTTTCAGAAATAATTGGTGAAAAACCTGATATATTAAATTTGTAAACTATTTAAGGTAACTACATGATGCAAAGCTGCAAAAGTAGTTTCATTCTAAGAATGATATAGGATGTGTGGAATTTTAATGTGTTTCATTTTGGAAGATCTATTGATAAAATTTTCTTCCTTGGAAAGTGTATGCTCAGGGCTGGTGTAATGGGATGAACCAGAGGGATGGGATGGGGAGGGAGATGGGAGGGAGGTTCAAGATGGGGAACACATGTACACCCGGGGCAGATTTATGTCAATGTATGGCAAAACCAATACAATAATGTAAAGTAATTAGCCTCCAATTAAAATAAATACACAAAAAAATAAAATAAAAATAAAGTAAAAAGATGAAAACATAAAGAAAATTTTTAAAAAATGAATTCACTTAACACAAAATAAACATTTAGCACATATTTTGGAGATTAGCTGAAGCTGATTTCATGCCACTTTTGAGTATTTCTTACAAAAGGAATTTATTGTGCTATGTTTTTTAAAAAGCACAAAATTTGAGCATGAACTTAGCTATTTCAGCCTCATATTCTTCTCCCAATGGTATGTCTATTTTATATTTAATCAGATGAAATTCATGTGTAATTACTAAAAAAAAAAAATCAGATTACAATTATTTCAAAATGAGTACCATATTCTTCAGGACAGTTATTTTGGAAAGGTATGATAAACATATCTCACCAGTTACAGCATTGTAATTATATGCAAAATAGTTTTTAAAATTTACCTTTTAAATTACAAGATGGATTACAGATTTAGAAATAACAATTTTTAGTTTTAAAAACAAACAATAATTAGATGCTTTTGAAAAAAAAATACTTTTAAAGATTATGCTTTTATTATAAAGATATATAAGTTCTCTTTACAACTGATTTCAGAAGAATGGCTAAAAGTTCTGGACCAATTTCAGAGACATCTTTGAATGAACGGTTACTTTCTTAAAGTAAGTACTTAATCAGCATGTGTTTGAATTAAAAGCCTAGGTGCTTTCACTTTCATTCATTCTTTCAGTTTTCTTTATTGTTTGGAAATGAATTTTCTTTCTTTCAAAAGGATTGTCAATAAAAGGAGTGGATTGTGAAATACGCTCACTGTAATCTATTAGACAGATATGCCATTTCTACAAGAACTGACAATAGATACTCTGGTGAACGTCATTGTATATGGAAAAACTGCTCAAAAGATTCAGACTCACTCTGGGAAGTAAAAGCAATGATTTCTGGTTATGAAGGAATAGCCACTAGAAATAGTGTTTGGTACTAATAAAACTTTTCCTCAGGCTTCCTTGAGATATGCAAGGAAAAATGATTGAATATTCAGCATATTTCCATAAGTTAAAAGACATTTTTATTATCAGCAAATCATTTAACTTTCCTGAGAACAGGTATTACAACTAAATATATTTTGTACCAGCATAGGTGCCCCTTCTTAAGGAGTTTTAAAATTAATAGATGCCCCAAACCTTGTAACCTACTCTTTCTTTTAAAAAGATTGAGTCACTAAAAAACATATCGAACATCACTAGCTGAAGTGAAATATTTAAGTTTCACATCATCAATAAGACATGTGGTGTATTTATGTTGAATAAAAATGTTTGTACAAATATCAATGCCTATCCTTGGTGGTACTTTCCCACCAGGTCTGATATAATATTTATCACATTTATCGTTCACACTATTTCACCAACTCCTTAACTTCTGGCTGCTGACATTTCTGAGTTTGGATCCTGTTTTCATTTTATTTTGTACTTCATCATCTATAGAGACATTTTAAAATGTAACTAATGCACAAGGGAGACTGAAATTTAAACTTTTGTGTCGTTAGTGCAATACTTGGTGCATTGTAGTTTCTCTCTTTTTAAACTCCACCATTGTTTGATTTCTTTATTGTTATTATTTTTATTTATTTATTTCGGCCATGTGGTATACCAGTCTTGCTTCCTGACCAGGGACCAGAGATCAAACCCATGCTCCCTTCATTGGAAGCACAGGAAATAACCACTGGACCACTAGGGAAATCCCTGTAGCTTCTCAATGATTATTTGTTACTGTTTTTTATTTTATTCAGGACTCGAGGGTGCTCAGGAGGTGCTTGTATGTTATTATACTCCTTTTTAAATGGAACTCGAATGGATCAGAGGTAAAGATTCCACCTGCTAATGCAGAAGACAGGTTCAATCCCTGGGTTTGGAAGATCCTGTGGGGAAGGAAATGGCAATCCACTCCAGTATTCTTGACTGGAAAACCCCATGGACAGAGGAACCTGGTGGGCTACAGTCCATAGAGCTGCAAAGAGTCAGACATGACTGAGTACACACACACTGGAGTGGATCAACAGGGATACGAAGAGAGACAAAAGCTTGAAGAGAACCAAAATAAGGACACAAACTGAAAGTACAATTTTTGTTGTTGCTGTTGTTAATCATTCATGATCTGTGGTAAATGTATTAAAACCAGTACAATTATCATTATTGAAACCATGACTTTGATTTTTAAAAGATCATTCAAATAGGTAGGAATAAATCTATGGCCACAATGTACTAAAGGTAAAATGATTTGTGGTTTTAAATTAGAAAAAAATGTTTTTTTTTTTTAATTTTATCAACTTTATTTCTTTAAAGATAATCTATATATTTTGCTTATATAATTAAGCTAAATTAGTATAACAAAATATCAAAAAATAATATTTATAAGAGTTATTGCTATAAATCAGTTCAGTTCAGTTCAGTTCAGTCGCTCAGTCGTGTCCGACTCTTCACGACCACATGAATCACAGCACGTCAGGCCTCCCTGTCCATCACGAACTCCTGGAGTTCACTCAAACTCATGTCCACAGAGACAGTGATGCCATCCAGCCATCTCATTCTCTGTTGTCCCCGTTTCCTCCCACCCCCAATCCCTCCCAGCATCAGAGTCTTTTCCAGTGAGTCAACTCATCGCATGAGGTGGCCAAAGTATTGCAGTTTCAGCTTTAGCATCAGTCCCTCCAATGAACACCCAGGATTGATCTCCTCTAGAATGGACTGGTTGGATCTCCTTGCAGTCCAAGGGACTCTCAAGAGTCTCCTCCAGCACCACAGTTCAAAAGCATCAGGTGGTGATTTATACTAAGAATATTTTTTACTGTATCATTTTTAATGATTCATGACTGATTTTTAGTCCATACTAAGTGCATGATAAGCTATTAGTATAATAAATTACTTTAATTGACTTCTTGAGACTTAATAAATTTTTCATTCCTGAGATAATACTTATATATTCATGAAGTATTTTTAATGGATGGATTTATTTTAATAATATTTTATCTAGGATTATTGCATCTATGTTTATAAGTGAGATTTATTTAAATTCTTTTTTTTAATGTCCTTATTGGCTCAGGCGATAAAGAATCCACTTACAAATTGTCAGGCTAGTGTATGCTCCTCAGTTCTGTCTCATCACAACAAAGATTTGGAATGATGGACATTAAAGCCCTGTGCACGTCACAGCTCTCAGGTCTTGGACAGACTGTGTTATAGATATAAGGTCTCGAACATACCGTGTTATAGCTCTTAGACAAATCAGTGTTACGGTTCCATGTTACAGCTCTATTTTATTTAGAAAATAGTAGGAAAACCCATCCTCGAGGTGTGAGGGCATGTTGACCCAAAGATGCAAAGAGAAGAGGGCCCCAGCATGTGGGAGAGAAAGAGAGAGAGACCCCTGGCCCTTTGGTTCCTCTTTTTATATGTCTTTTCCTCCCCCTGGGCCTGCCCATTATAAATTGGGCCAGCCAGGAGTGTTGTTTGTGCTACCTGAAGTCCTCACTCCAGTCCTTGGAGCTTCATTTCTTCTATTTTTGCGGGCTTTTCCCTTCCTTATCCTTTAGCCACGGTCATTTTGGACTCCAGTTTTCTATTCTAACTACCTAACACAATGAAATAGATGCTGGTTCAATCCCTGGGTTGGGAAGATCCCTTGAGAAGGGTATGGCTAACCAATCTTGTATTCTTGCCTGGAGAATCGCATCAGCTATAATCCAAGGGTCACAAAGAGTCGTGAGTGACTAAGTGAATAGCATCTTGATTTTAGTATAAAAAATATGCCAACCTAATCAAATGATTGAGGGTGAAATATTCCCAACATTTTCTGTTCTTCAGAAGAGTTTGTAAAGGCTATAGATTATATTATCTTATTTGAATGCTTTATAAAAATATTTTAATAATATCTGAATTGGTGCTTGCATATCGTTTATTTTTTAGTAGATTTAAGCTATATTTTAAAAATTTTCAACTGGTTTCAGATCTATCTTTAGAATAGCATATACAAATATTTGAAATACATATATGTTTATATACATGTTACATATGTGTATGAGTATCCTCATGGTAGCCTAAGTAATTTGTATTTTTGAGAAAAAATTCATCTTCATTATTTTAAACTTAGTTAAATACTTTCTTATGAATTTTTTATTAAAAATATTTCAGTCAGTTCAGTTCAGTTCAGTCGCTCAGTTGTGTCCGACTCTTTGCGACCCCATGAATCACAGCACGCCAGGCTTCCCTGTCCATCACCAACTCCCAGAGTTCACTCAGACTCATGTCCATTGAGTCAGTGATGCCATCCATCCATCTCATTCTCTGTCTTCCCCTTCTCATCCAGTCCCCAATCACTCCCAGCATCAGAATCTTTTCCAGTGAGTCAAGTCATCGCATGAGGTGACCAAAGTATTGGAGTTTCAGCTTTAGCATCAGTCCTTCCAATGAACACCCAGGATCGATCTCCTTTAGAATGGACTGGTTGTATCTCATTGCAGTCCAAGGGACTCTCAAGAGTCTTCTCCAACACCACAGTTCAAAAGCATCAATTCTTCAGTGATCAGCTTTCTTCACAGTCCAACTCTCACATCCATACATGACCACAGGAAAAACCATAGCCTTGACTAGACGGACATTGGTTGGCAAAGTAATGTCTCTGCTTTTTAATATGCTATCTAGGTTGTTCATAACTTTCCTTCCAAGGAGTAAGCGTCTTTTAATTTCATGGCTGCAATCAGCATCCGCAGTGATTTTGGAGCCCCAAAAAATAAAGTCTGACACTGTTTCCACTGTTTCCCCATCTATTTCCCATGAAGTGATGGGACCAGATGCCATGATCTTTGTTTTCTGAATGTTGAGCTTCAAGCCAAACTTTTCACTCTTCTCTTTCACTTTCATCAAGAGGCTTTTTAATTCCTCTTCACTTTCTGCTGTAAGGGTGGTGTCATCTGCTTATCTGAGATTATTGATATTTCTCCTGGCAATCTTGATTCCAGCTTGTGCTTCTTCTAACCTGCCGTTCCTCATGATGTACTCTGCATATAAGTTAAAAAAGCAGGGTGACAATATACAACCTTGATGTACTCCTTTTCCTATTTGGAACCAGTCTGTTCCATGTCCAATTCTAACTGTTGCTTCCTGACCTGCATACAGGTTTCTCAAGAGGCAGGTCAGGTGGTCTGGTATTCCCTTCTCTTTCAGAATTTTTCACAGTTTATCCATATATATTCATAACCTATTTTATTAAACAACAGTTTATGCATGCTTTATATATTTCTTTTAACATTTTATAATTTACTTTTTTCAATTTTATCTCTAATCTAGGGAGTCAATACTGAAAAGAAAATGTATGTTAAAATTTAATCTTTGAATTCTTAATACATTTGTTTGGGGTCAAATCTGTCTCTACCACATACTTGAGGTATGACATTGGATAATTTACTGAGCCTGTTTCTGTCTTACTCTCTTGTTTCTCATTTATATATTAAGGATAATTATATGCGATCTTCATAAAACTGATTAGTGGGGATTCAATAAAATAATTTTAATAAAGCACTTCTAAATTTCCTTTTATATAGAAAACATTTAGTAATTATTTATTAGGATTAGTATTTCAACAAATAATATTTATTCTCACAAAACATTAGTGTTACCTGTTATGGGATTTATGTATGATGAGTGATGAGGTCAGTATATCTATCTAGGATTCTGAAGATACTAATTTTATTTATGCTGTGGAGATTACAGATACTTGACATTTATTTCATGTCATCACTTAGACTTCTTTTCCTAATCAAAAAATGACAGGTTTAGACTAGATAAACCAAATGAGGATTGTTACTGGAGCACAGTCACACCCAGTTGTTTACACATTGTGTTTGCTTTTGCACTAGGTGGCAGAGTTAAGTGTTTGCCCTTAAAGCTGAAAATATTTGTTTTCATTCCTTTGTCTAAATTCTTCACTAGATTATTTAAAAAAGCTTTCCTGTTCTGATATTGTATGATCTATTTGTAATATTTATTTCTAAATGAGCCAACCTGTTTGGAAGGAAGAATAATTGAAATACATTGTAAATAGATCTTCCTTTTCTTATATCCATGGAACCAAACTCCACAGACTCTCACTGAGAAATCACTATCCCCAGATGTCTATGTTTAATTATAATCAGTTACTTACAAAATTATGATAGTCAGTAAATGGTGGTAGATATGTATTTGTTCTGATTTTCCTCTATGCTATGCTTGTAGCACTCCTTGGATCAAGCTTATTGACTCCTGTCACTGTGAGCTCTCACAGGTTTACCTCTTACTTGACGTACACTAAAGGTAGATCCTCAGCCAAATGAAATAATTTCTCATAGCTTTAATCTGCTGCCTTGTGAATCTTGGTACTAGGTTAGGCCTATAGTAGCAGCTATCCATTTTGGGGCCAAGATTATATAACACCTTAGATTTATAATTTCATTTTGAAATCACTTTCCCCCAAAACTGTTTTTCCATTGACTAAGAAATTCAAGGCATCCTGTATTCCACAGTTAAACTAAAATAGACCCTCTTGAGTCATCTCTAATTTTCCAACAAAGTTACCCTTTCCTCAGTTACATCTATCCTGTCTCTACTCTCATTTTATACCATATTACATTGATACAAGTTGCCATGTTATTTCAGTTATCTAACATGTAAGTAGTAGTAGCACATGTTAGTTCATTTCAGTTCGGTTCAGCCGCTCAGTTGTGTCCGACTCTCCATGACCCCATGAATCACAGCACACCAGGCCTCCCTGTCCATCACCAACTCCCAGAGTTCACTCAAACTCATGTCCACAGAGACGGTGATGCCATCCAGCCATCTCATTCTCGGTCGTCCCCTTCTCCTCCCACCCCCAACCTTTCCCAGCATCAGAGTCTTTTCCAGGGAGTCAACTCGTCCCATGAGGTGGCCAAAGTATTGCAGTTTCAGCTGGAGCATCAGTCCTTCCAATGAACACCCAGGATCGATCTCCCTTAGAATGGAATGGTTGGATCTCCTTGCGGTACAAGGGACTCTCAAGAGTCTTCTCCAACACCACAGTTCAAAAGCATCAATTCTTTGGCGATCAGTTTTCTTCACAGTCCAACTCTCACATCCATACATGACCACAGGAAAAACCATAGCCTTGACTAGACGGACCTTGGTTGGCAAAGTAATGTCTCTGCTTTTTAATATGCTATCTAGGTTGGTCATAACTTTCCTTCCAAGGAGCAAGCATCTTTTAATTTCCTGGCTGCAATCAGCATCTGCAGTGATTTTGGAACCCCAAAAAATAAAGTCTGACACTGTTTCCACTGTTTTTCCATCTATTTCCCATGAAGTGATGGGACCAGATGCCATGATCTTTGTTTTTCTGAATGTTGAGCTTCAAACCAACCTTTTCACTCTCCTCTTTCACTTTCATCAAGAGGCTTTTGAGTTCCTCTTCACTTTCTGCCATAAGGGTGGTGTCATCTGCATATCTGAGACTATTGATATTTCTCCTGGCAATCTTGATTCCAGCTTGTGCTTCTTCCAGCCCAGCGTTCCTCATGATGTACTCTGCATATAAGTTAAATAAGCAAGGTGACAATATACAGCCTTGACACACTCCTTTTCCTATTTGGAACCAGTCTGTTGTTCCATGTTCAGTTCTGACTGTTGCTTCCTGACCTGCATACAGGTTTCTCAAGAGGCAGGTCAGGTGGTCTGGTATTCCCATCTCTTTCAGAATGTTCCACAGTTTATTGTGATCCACACAGTCAAAGGCTTAGGCATAGTCAATGAAGCAGAAATAGATGCTCTTCTGGAACTCTCTTGCTTTCTCCATGATCCAGCGGATGTTGGCAATTTGATCTCTGGTGCCTCTGCCTTTTCTAAAACCTGCTTGAACATCTGGGAGTTCACGGTTCACATATTGCTGAAGCCTGGCTTAGAGAATTTTGAGCATGACTTTACTAGCGTGTGAGATGAGTGCAATTGTGCGGAGGTTTGAGCCTTCTTTGGCATTGCCTTTTTTTTGGGATTGGAATGAAGACTGACCTTTTCCAGTCCTGTGGCCACTGCTGAATTTTCCAGATTTGCTGGCATATTGAGTGCAGCACTTTCACAGCATCATCTTTCAAGATTTGAAATAGCTCAACTGGAATTCCATCACCACCACTAGCTTTGTTCGTAGTGATGCTTTCTAAGGCCCACTTGACTTCACATTCCAGGATGTCTGGCTCTAGGTCAGTGATCACGTTATCGTGACTATCTTGGTCGTGAAGATCTTTTTTGTACAGTTCTTCTGTGTATTCTTGCCACCTCTTCTTAATATCTTCTGCTTCTGTTAGGTCCATATCATTTCTCTCCTATATTGAGCTCATCTTTGCATGAAATGTTCCCTTGGAATCATTAATTTTCTTGAAGAGATCTCTTGTTTTTCCTATTGTTTTCCTCTATTTCTTTGTATTGATCACTGAGGAAGGCTTTCTTATCTCTCCTTGCTATTCTTTGGAACTCTGCATTCAGATGCTTATATCTTTCCTTTTCTCCTTTGCTTTTCGCTTCTCTTCTTTTCACAGCTATTTGTAAGGCCTCCTCAGACAGCCATTTAGCTTTTTTGCATTTCTTTTCCATGGGGATGGTCTTGGTCCCTGTCTCCTGTACAATGTCACGAACCTCCGTCCAGAGTTCATCAGGCACTCTATCTATCAGATCTAGTCCCTTAAATCTATTCCTCACTTCCACTGTATCATCATAAGGGATTTTATTTAGGTCATATCTGAATGGTCTAGTGGTTTTCCCTACTTCTTCAATTTCAGTCTGAATTTGGCAATAAGGAGTTCATGATCTGAGCCACAGTCAGCTCCTGGTCTTGTTTTTGCTAACTGTATACAGCTTCTCCACCTTTGGCTGCAAAGGATATAATCAATGTGATTTCAGTGTTGACCATCTGGTGATGTCCATGTGTAGAGTCTTCTCTTGTGCTGTTGGAAGAGGGTGTTTGCTATGACCTGTGCGTTCTCTTGACAAAATTCTATTAGCCTTTGCCCTGCTTCATTCCATGCTCCAAGGCCAAATTTGCCCTCAGTAAATA
Organism: Moschus berezovskii; assembly: GCF_049115385.1. Lineage (NCBI taxonomy): Eukaryota > Metazoa > Chordata > Mammalia > Artiodactyla > Moschidae > Moschus > Moschus berezovskii. The sequence continues at coordinate 127,104,496 of NC_142460.1, read as the reverse complement.
ATGGTTGTCCCTATAATGCTATTAATACTCACTTATTCAGGAACTGGCAGGTTGAGATACAGCGTCAGTACCATTCTAGAATTCCTAATACTTTTGCATAAAATAATTGGCTTTCTATGAAAATTCAGCTTACATATCTAAATATGACTGAACAGAAAAAAATATCTCTGGTATCTAATGGAGAAAAATAAAACAATGATTCAGAAATGTAGAGTCACTTTATAAATATATAACAGAATGTACTCTTGTTTCTCTTCAGATTGCATCAACCTTTTTCCTTTGGCTAAACAAACAAAAAACCAAATAATTGGTGTAAGTTCTTTTCCTATAGTCAGAATTCAGCCACTTCATGACTACAGTACTGTTTGAAACTGGGCATAATTTGAAGAGATTATAGCAGATAGTAAGATTTATAAATAGATATCATGGAGTAAAATTCAAATTTTATATATATATATATACATATACAAATGCATATATAAAAAAAGGGCTTCCTTGGTGGCTTAAATGGTAAAGAATTCGCCTACAGTGTGGGAGACCTGGGTTTGATTCCTCGGTTGGGAAGATCCCCTGGAGGATGGCATGGCTACCCACTCCAGGATTCTTGCCTGGAGAATTCCCATGAACAGAAGAGCCTGGTGGGCTATAGTCCATGGGGTTGCAGAGTCAAACACAACTAAGCACAGCAGAAATAATGCTGAGACATATAAGATTTCTAGTCTCTCTCTATATATATATTTCTAGTCTATATAGTAATAGTAGGGATATTATTCAATAAATAATGACAAACTTATCTCTTTATCTAAAGTGGAAGACAAGAAAGGGAATTAAAAGCCAACATGGAGGGTATGAGCTACGTATAATGAAGGGTTTCTTCACAGTTAAGAATGTTAAAGCAAAAGAATGGGCTACCCAAGGGAGGATGTCTTTTACAGGGAAAGAGATTTCAACATCAATGGAAGTTTAATCATGTTCATGCCTGAAGGTCAGAAAATAGACTTGACAGTGTCTCAGTGTTCCAATATAGCTTTGTGACTCTTAAGAATAAGTTTTTGAGCAAATATTATTATATTATTTATAGTGAAAAGATTGTATACTTTCAGAAAGGATTAGCAGCCATATTTTAACTCATCCTCACACATTCACATTTATGGTACTCCCCTGAAGAGATATTTAAATCCTTTTACAAGAGAGTTTCCCATAGAGGCTATAAATGCAAACGTGGTTCCATATTGCCTTTATCTGGATTTGATGCTGAGCTCAGTGAGCATTAGAATTTTTAAATGAATACATTTCTGAAGCACTGAGAAATGAACTTTTAGTGGCTTAAATTGCTCATAAAGCCTGTAGCCTTTAGAGTAAAAATACCATGCATTCCTAGGAAATACTATTTGCTGTTCCTTAAACTCTATAACATAAAGTGTTAGGAAGCAGGTTTTTTATTGATGGGGGAAATACAAAATGAAGGAAGAAATGGAAAACTCTGTAGCAATGGATTGGAATTGTAGATATCAACATGCAATTATTAATATATATGTCAAATCATTTATTTATAAATATTTATACATATATATATTTATATTGCATATATAAGTACTCACTAAAATGGCCTAAAAATGATGAGACACTAGTATCAATAAGAAAACAGAAGTCTTTGTGTATATTAACTCTTGAACTGGGGCAGGGAAAATACAAGATGGACCTGAAACATTTTGTTAAATCAGAAATTAAAGAAGTGTTCAAAAACTGACAGGATACAAGAACTGTTATGGTAACCAGATCAAAGGAATAAAAAGAATCTCAAACAAAGGAAAACCATAGGGAGAAAGGAAATAAAATTTTATATACCCTTTTTCAAATGGGGCCTTTTCTGTTCCACAACACACAGGCCATGGATATTGACCAAGAACTGATGCAGGGACTCTTAATAACTAAAAAGAAGAGAAATCAGCCGAGTTTTGGCAGTCTCATAGATCTGGAGAGACAATTAGAAGCTTGCCAGTTTCCAGTGAACAGGATGGGGGAACAAAGCCTGATTTGCCCAATGCTGAAACTGTACCCTGAAGTAGTGGTGGTTAGTCACTAAACTGTGTCTAACTTCTGTGACCCCAAGACTGTAGCCTACCAAGCTCCTCTGTTTATGGGATTTCCCAGGCAAGAATACTGGAGTGGGTTGCCATTTCCTTCTCCAGGGGATCTTCCTAAGCCAGGGATTGAACCCAGGCCTCCTGCGTTGCAGGTGGTCCCCTGCATTGCTGGTGGATTCTTTACTGACTGAGCCACCAGGGAAGAACAAAGCAAAAGTTCTTTGAAAAGCAGACTGTAACTCCTGGGAGTCTCATGGACTTAGGAGACAAGAATTGATTTTAGGATCTGCCTGAAGAGGATTGCCATGCCATCTTCTAGAGGATCTTCTCAACCCAGGGACTGAACCTGTGTCTGTTGCATCTCTTGCATTGGCAGGCAGATACTTTACCACTGCACTACCTGGGAAGCCCCAAATATGATACAGGGGGAAAAAAAAATTACAATTTGTGTAAATTCCAAACACAGTCACAAAATTATTTACATAAAAATGCATAATGTAATTTAATTATACTATCACAGTGGTCTTTACAGTTCCTTCTATGAACTTCTGGGTGACCTTAAGACCATTTTGGGAGGTCAACAAAATTAAAAATACTTTTTAAAATAATAAAGAGTTTTGCTGAGATGAAATCTGCACTGATGTTACAAAAGCAATTCTGCATAAAAATTATGGCACTTTAACATGAATTAAAGCAGTGACACTAAACTATACTCATGTTCACTATATTCTTGCCATTCTGAACTTACAGTACAGACATACAGGTTTCACTTAACAATGTTCTTGATGAAGCAGTGCAAATTATTGCTTTGATTCAATTTTGACCCCAGAGTCACATATTTTTCAATATTTTGTGTGAGAAAATAGAACTTAGTCATAAAGCACCTCTGCTGCCTGAGTGTGATGGTTGTTGTTAGGAAAAGCACCTGTGTGAAGGGAGGAGGTAACAATCGTTTCAGTTGCAAGGTGAATTAGTTGTTTTTTTCCACCCCACAGGTTTATGAATTTAATAATTTTTTACCATTCAGTCCCTATTTGCAGTACAAAATAATCCTTTGAAATATCAGCCAATGTGGCACTGACCAACAGTATTTCTGACCTCCAGAATTTAACAGTTCAGGTTGTCTAGCATTTTGTTTTGCAGTGGCACTTGCATTGGTATCGCTCCAAAGCTGCTGCTGCTAAGTCACTTCAGTCATGTCCGACTCTGTGTGACCCCATAGACTGAAGCCCACCAGGCTCCCCCATCCCTGGGATTCTCCATGCAAGAACACTGGAGTGGGTTGCCATTTCCTTCTCCAATGTGTGAAAGTGAAAAGTGAAAGTGAAGTTGCTCAGTCGTGTCGAACCCTTAGCGACCTCACGGACTGCAGCCTACCAGGCTCCTCCATCCATGGGATTTTCTAGGCAAGAGTACTGGAGTGACTTGTCATTGCCTTCTCCCTCTCCAAAGCTGCTTCTGCTGCGAAGTCACTTCAGTCGTGTCCAACTCTGCGCGACCCCATAGACGGCAGCCCACCAGGCTCCCCTGTCCCTGGGATTCTCCAGGCAAGAACACTGGAGTGGGTTGCCATTTCCTTCTCCAATGTGTGAAAGTGAAAAGTGAAAGTGAGGTCGCTCAGTCGTGTCCGACTGAGTGACTCCATGGACTGCAGCCTACCAGGCTCCTCCATCCATGGGATTTTCTAGGCAAGAGTACTGGAGTGGCTTGCCATTGCCTTCTCCATCTCCAAAACTAGCAGACTTTAAATGTACCAGTGAAAAGGAGCTTTTTCCCCTTCAAGGGGAAGAAAAAAAAATCACTCCTCGAAACCTGACAGATCTGGCTATAAGGTCCTTCCTACCATCCTATCTCTCCAGGCTTGTTTTTTGCAGTAGAGCGAGAGAGAACAAAATCTAATCTGAGTTACAAGAAATGAGACAATGATGGCTATAAAAGAAGTGACCTAGAGGAACTGAGATTCTCCTTTATCTCCAGCATCCGATATATGTGGTTCACAGAAAAACAGCAAAAATAACAGGTGCACAACAGCTAGGACTACAAAAATCTGTTCATCCAAGGGTGGTGGAAGGCAGGGTAAATGGCACGGGGTGAGGGGGAGTGTATTCCCATCAGTTCAGGAAGGGGGAGCTGAAGAGATGCTGAAAAGGAGCTGCAGAAAAACCTGTGATCCTTTCAGATTCAGCAATGTTAGAAATCAACATGCCAGTATCAGGAAAATTCTGCCTTAGGTGCACCAGAGAAAAGTCCCAATTTCCTCAGAAAGAAGGGAATATGCAGAGGACCCTTGCATGGTGGATCCTGCTTTACATAGTAGGGAAGGTGGACAAGGAAAAGAGCTGCCACAGGGTCCTCCTAATCCCCTCCATCCCTTCTTGATGGCCAACACAGTGAACTGCCACAGCCTTGCTTGGTAGGAGACTGATGTTGTGAAGGGAGCTTCTCTGCAGAGGTTGAGCTACTAAGGGCAGACTGCAGTAAACCAGTTTGTGGATGGTTCTGTTGCTTAAGGAAACCACCATGGAAAAGAGGTTACAGCTGGAAGGTTTTTCCAGGGGTATTTACTTCATTGGGTTTCAGTAGTGGCTCAGATGGTAAAGAATCCACCACAATGCTGGAGATCTGGGTTCAATCCGTGGTTCGGGAAGATACTTCAAAGAAGGGAATGGCTACCCTTTTCAGTAGAATTCCATGGACAGAGGAGCCTAGTGGGGTATAGTCCATGTGGTGGCAAAGAGTCAGACATGACTGAGTGACTTAACACTTTCACTTTATGCTTCATTGGTGCTGATAAAAAATGAAGGGAAGAGAGCAGAGAAAAGTCTGCCAGTGATAATGTAGGAGGTGGGGTGCCTGCTGGGAAGTCCACCATAGTAAGTAGAAAAGAGACATACATTGGAGATTGAACAACAAGATGGATGAGTAAGAGACCCACAAATATTTCCTCAGTACAGAAAAGAGCCTGCAATTGACATGTTGAAGACCATGTCAGTAGGGAATGGGTGAGGCTTCCTCCCTGATACTGTAAGTGCCAAATCACTTATATTCTAAAATCATATCACATTCACAACTTTGCTAAGCACAAAGAGGAGGAGCACTGAAAATTGATGGGAAGAAATGTTTCAGCCAGAATCAAACATCTCTATGGAGAGATGGATCACCAATAATTTGGTCCATTACTGACTGAAGCACAAGAATACACACTTGATAAAACTGGGAAGAGAATGAAGCAGAATAGTCTGCCACTTCATGTACAGCACTGAGAAATTAAACTAGCAATGGGTGGCTCAATCTTGCTTCCTCTTTTATTCCCTGGGCTCTACTTGTCTTTTCAAACACTCTACTAGCCTTCTTAGATGCTGTTCCTCTCTATTTCTCTGAATTTGAGCATCTAGCTATGAGATGGTACAACTTCCAGAAAAAGGGTTCTTGATTCTCCTGGAAAGGTACTGTGGAAAGATTTTGACATTGTCAGCCATCTCTTCACCACTCAGATTACCAATTACACAGAGGAAAGAGAAGCATCCCCAAATCTGTTACCATGAAGGATGGGCAGCTTTGCTGTTGTGGCTCCAGCTCCCTGCCCAGACAGGCTCCTTGGAACACCTTGCCTTGGCCTATGTCTCCCACAACAGGTGTTCTCAAGGCGGGGCCACAACACCCGGCACACCCAGGTGCTATGGAACTGGGGGTAGCGTGTTTGTTGGGAAGTCCAGGTGTTCTTAATGAAATCATTTTCACTAGAGAGAATCAAAACAATGCTTCGGAGAAGGCAATGGCAAGCCACTCCAGTACTATTGCCTAGAAAATCCCATGGATTGAGGAGCCTGGTAGGCTGCAGTCTGTGGGGTCGCTAAGGGTCGGACCCGACTGAGCGACTTCACTTTCACTTTTCACTTTCCACTTTCACACATTGGAGAAGGAAATGGCAACCCACTCCAGTGTTCTTGCCTGGAGAATCCCAGGGACGGGGGAGCCTGGTGGGCTTCCATCTATGTGGTCACACAGAGTCGGACATGACTGAAGTGACTTAGCAGCAGCAAACAATGCTTATTCAGACTTGAGTATTTTACAGATTGTCTTAAAATGTAAATAAATGGATTTACTTTTTCAAGGAAAGCAAATACTTTTGTTGTGAATGGTAACACTCAAGTTTTCAACCAAATATTAGAATTTTGGAAAAAGTACCTCTGAAACCTTTACAGCTTTCCAGTAGTTTTTGCTGATAAGCCTGATAATAACATTGAAAAGTGAAAGTTGCTCAGTCATGTCAGACTCTTTGTGACTTCGTGGACTATACAGTCCATGGAATTCTCCAGGCCAGAATACTAGAGTGGGTAGTTGTTCCCTTCTCCAGGGGATCTTCCCAACCCAGGAATTGAACCCAGGTCTCCTTCATTGTAGGCAGATTTTTTTACCAGCCAAGCCACCAGGGAAACTGATACTAAAAACTTTACTTGATTTCATTTAAAAATGTATGTCAGCATTTGGCATATCTACATAACTCAGTGAACCAATATCTCCTTAATGACCGTAATATAACATCACAAATGGATAGGGATGCAGTCAAAGGGAAAGATAAATCAATGGATTGTAATATAAGGAAGTATAAAAAGTTAATTGATATAGTTTCACATTCCATATGCATCTAGTTTTAGAGAAACTGTTACCTACCTGTTCCTGTCAGGTTCCAACAAGGGTCTTTCTGGCTCAATGTCCTTTGAGCCAATGAAGCATTCCCATTTCAGCTCAAAAGCAATGGAAAGGTTTAGTTTTTGATCAAGGAAAGAAGAGATGTGAGTTAGCTAGCTCTATAGCAAGGGTCCTAAGCCTCCAGGATCTAATGCCTGATGACCTGAGGTGGAGCTGATGTAATATTAATAAAAATAAAGTGCACAATAAATGTAATGCACTTGAATTATCCCCAAACCATCTCTTGATCCCTGGATGTGGATAAAACAGCCTTCCACAAAACCAGTCCCTGGGGCTAAAAAGGTTGGGGATGGACTGCAACTGTCTAACCCACTCCCAAAAGGTCATGGGCAGGGCTGCTGTATGGGGTTCTTTAAAATGGAGAGAGCAGAGCACTGTGGATTGGGCACAGCTGTGCTGCTCCAGCTCCGTGATTTCAGGGTAGGCACAGCCTTTCAGCAAATGGTGCCCACCATCTTGAATTTCAGTTTTTCTAGGGCGTTTCTGTGAGCTGATGCACCCTTTCATTCCAGGATCTTTGGTTTGAAGCTGAGGACAAATCCTCTCTACATGCCATCCTATGAGAAGTGAAACTGGACTATGCACAAAGGAGAAGGAAAAAAAAAAAGGTTAGATTTTATATTATTACACAAATTCATTTTTATTTCTCGGTAGTTTTTAATAGGCTTTTCTCCATGACAAAACTGCTGCTGCTGCTGCTGCTAAATCACTTCAATCGTGTTCGACTCTGTGCGACCCCATAGACAGCAGTCCACCAGGCTCCCCCGTCCCTGGGATTTTCCAGGCAAGAACACTGGAGTGGGTTGCCATTTCCTTCTCCAATGCATGAAAGTGAAAAGTGAAACTGAAGTCGCTCAGTCGTGTCCAACTCTTAGCGAACCCATGGACTGCAGCCTACCAGGCTCCTCCGCCCATGGGATTTTCCAGGCAGGAGTACTGGAGTGGGTTGCCATTGCTCCTCTGATGAGAAAACTACTACCTGTCAAATTCTGTATGGTTTCAATCATGTACATCCACTTATTTCTGTGTGTGGCTGGCTTTTCCTCATGTACTTCAACCAAAGTAATGTATCACAATTGACTGAATGTAGAAATATGAGAATTCAGTTCTCTTGTAGCAGGCAAGTCTATAAGACACTTGCAAAACTGTAAAACAATGTCTCTATTCTCCAGTTTGGTTTTAGAATATTTAATGTTTACTGGAAGGACTGATGCTAAAGCCAAAGCTCCAATACTTGGGCCACCTCATGTGAAGAGTTGACTCACTGGAAAAGACTCTGATGCTGGGAAGGATTGGGGGCAGGAGGAGAAGGGGATGACATAGAATTAGATGGCTGGATGGCATCACCGACTTGATGGAGGTGAGTTTGAGTGAACTCAGGGAGTTGGTGTTGGAGAGGGAGGCCTGGAGTGCTATGATTTATGGGGTGGCAAAGAGTCGGACACGACTGAGCAACTGAACTGAACTGAATGTTTATTTAAATGTTTTTGTGATGACATGAATTTATTTTTATTTGATATAAAATAATATTTTTAAATTCCTCATTTTCATTTTTAACAGGGAAATAGATATAACACCTAAGAAAGAAAAATCTCTCTGGGGTTGTAATTATTTTTAAGACTATTATTAAAAACCCTGGAGAAGGAAATGGCAACCCACTCCATTATTCTTGCCTGGAAAATCCCATGAATAGAGGAGCCTGGTGGGCTAAAATCCATAGGGTTGCACAGAGTCAGACATGACTGAAACGACTCAGCAGCATTATTAAAAAAGCCCTGAGAACTGAGAGCTTGAGTACTGCTATGTATCAAAAGAAAATAACATGATATTAATTTTTTAAATTTAGTTTTAATTGGAGGATAATTGCTTTACAATATTGTGTTGGTTTCCACTGTACAACCATGTAAATCAGCCATAACTGTATATATATATATCTGCCCCAGATGAGCCTCCCTCCCAACCCCCATCCCACCGCTCTAGGTCATCACAGAGCTGAGCCACCCATGTTATATATTAATAGCAGCTCCCCACTGCTGTTTTACACATGATAGTGTATTTATGTCTATGCTACTCTCTGTTTGTCCCACCCTCTCCTTCCCTGCTGTGTTCAGAAGTCCTTTCTCTATATCTCTGTCTCTATTCCTGCCCTGCTGTATTTGCTATACTACAAGTTGAAGAGTCCATTCATGGGACAAAACTTTATTTTTTTTTTTTCCAATTTTATTTTTTTCAAGTTGAACAGACTAATTTCTTTAAACAAACTTACTTATACTCCAGAGTCCTTTAAAAACTTAATAGCATTTATACATTGAAGGTATTTGATTTTCTTGTAACTAGCACTTCAAATGCAACAAGCATTTGAAGCAACAAGCATTTGACCCAACAAGTAAAACTTTCTACAGTTCATAACTTTTATAAATAAAATAAATTAAATGTACAGTGAATAAGTTCTCTGAAATATTTCAATATTTCTGCAGGTTTAGTAACATCGTAAAATACATTTCAACTAAAATTCACAAATCTAAAAACCTGTTAGGCATTTTTAGGCGTTTTAAGATGGAAATGAAGACCAATGTTACATCGTAATATGCCAATTACAAATAGTACTTCAAATAGCAAATACTACAGTTTGTCCCAAACTTTAAAAACTATTCATGAACTCAACACTGAACTATTGATGGCTATGAGAATTGTTTCCTAGCCTTTTTGAAAATTTCAACCCATTTACGTTTAAGGTAATTATTGATAAGTACGATCCCGTAGCCATTTTCTTTATTGCTTTGGGTTCAAGTTTATACACTCTTTCTGTGTATCCTGTCTATAGAAGATCCTTTAGCATTTGTTGGAGAGCTGGTTTGGTGATGCTGAATTCCCTCAGCTTTTGCTTGTCTGTAAAGCTTTTGATTTCTTCTTCATATTTGAATGAGATCCTTGCTGGGTATAGTAATCTGGGCTGTAGGGTATTTTCTTTCATCACTTTAAGTATGTCTTGCCACTCCCTTCTGGCCTGAAGAGTTTCTGTTGAAAGATCAGCTGTTATCCTTATGGGAATCCCCTTATGTGTTATTCGCTGCTTTTCCCTTGCTGCTTTTAATATTTGTTCTTTGTGTTTGATCTTTGTTAATTTGATTAATATGTGTCTTGGAGTATTTCGCCTTGGGTTTATCCTGTTGGGGACTCTCTGGGTCTCTTGGACTTGGGTGATTATTTCTTTCCCCATTTTAGGGAAGTTTTCAACTATTATCTCCTCAAGTATTCTCTCATGGTCTTTCTTTTTGTCTTCTTCTTCTGGGACTCCTATGATTCGAATGTTGGAGCGTTTATCATTGTCCCAGAGGTTTCTAATATTGTCCTCATTTCTTTTACTTCTTTTTTCTTTTTTCCTCTCTGTTTCATTTATTTCTACAATTCTATCTTCTAGTTCGCTTATCCTGTCTTCTGCCTCTGTTATTCTACTGTTTGTTCCCTCCAGAGTGTTTCTGATCTCATCTATTGCATCATTCATTGTATATTGACTCTTTTTTATTTCTTCTAAGTCCTTATTAAATCTTTCTTCCATCTTCTCAATCCTTTTCTCCAGGTTATTTATCTGTAACTCCATTTTGCTTTCAAGATTTTGAATCATTTTCACCATCAAAATTTGAAATTCTTTATCAGGTAAATTCCCTATATCTTCTTCTTTTGTTTGTGTTGGTGGGCAACTATCTTGTTCCTTTACTTGCTGGGTATTTCTCCGCCTCTTCATCTTGCTTATATTGCTTTGCTTGGGGTGGCCTTTCCCTCTTCTTGCAGTTTATGGAGTTCTCTTTATTACGTAGTTTCTTTGCTGTGTGTGGGGTTGGACGGGTGACTTGTCCGGGTTCCCTGGTTAGGGAAGCATGTGTCGGTGTTCTGGTGGGTGGAGCTGGATTTCTTCTCTCTCCTTTAGAAGACAATGGGCTGCTTTTCTGGGAGCCTGATGTCCTCTGCCAGTATTCAGAAGTTGTTTGGTGGACTTTACTCCGCATTCAAATGTTCTTTTGATGAATTTGTGGGGGAGAAAGTGGTCTTGCCATCTTATCCCTCCGCCATCTTGTTCCTTCCTCCCCAGAACACTGGATTCTTATATTCCACTTGGTCGTGGAGTATCTCTTCCCAGCTGCTCCAGCAAGGCGCAGCCACTGTACCTTACCTTGGATGAGGGGTATCTCCTCAAGGCCGCGCCTCCTGCTTTGAATGTAGATCAGCTCCTCTCGGCCCTCCGGTGCCCAAGCAGCCACTGCCTCCTGAACGTGGTACAGCTCCTCTCGGCCACCGCCCTAACCCTGGGCGCAGGGTAGCTCATCTCAGCCACGATTCTGCACGTGGTCGGTTGCGCCGGAGCCGGGCGTCTCCCGCGTCTGGGACAAAACTTTAATAGGGTAGGATCATAATTTTCTTTCAGTCCCTCTCTGACTGAGAAAATCTGATTTAGGAAATAATTATAAAAATCTAAGCTGGAAATAAAACACTTGCTATTGAAAATGTAATTACTAGTATTTCACGTCCTGGAGGTTTTAATCCCCTGCATTCACTGAACCTTAATTACTACCTACATTTCTCAAACTTAAGTGTGACCATCCACCAGAGACTCCATGGCCTCATCCTGGATTTCTATCAGTTGGTTCATGATTATCAATCTGCTTTCACTTTGGCTCACCTAGTTCCCAGGAACCATAGTGAACTTTTTGTAAGACAATTTTTGTTTCACCGCTTACCTAGTTAAAGGTCTAGAAAAAGGAAAAAAAAAAGTTTTTTTTTTATTTGTTTCAAAGGTAGCAAACTCATTCCCCTTTCAACATGGTAACTTAGCTATATATTATCTAGTCCTCCCAAGCCAATCAACCTTCTCTTCCTCTCCCCATCTTTGCTTACTTTGTTCCAGGCACTTTTTTTTTTCTTCTTATAAATGCCAAGGTAATTCCTCACTCAGACATGTTCCCAAAACTCTAGCCTAGCAGATATTCATAGAGCCCTGTTCTAATCTCAGCACATGTGTGCACCACTATTATTGTACTCAGTACATCAGTACCTGTTACCATATGTATGCTGTATATTGTATGTATATTTATATGTGTATGTGCATGGGTATAGACATACATGTGCATGAACACATATACATAAACACAAGCATATATATAAATATACATTGGGGATCCTTCTCTTCTTTAGCTCTTCCATCTCACGAACTGACACTTCTGAAAAGAGAAACAACATCTCTTTCATTCAGATTCTACTGATATCAGGCATACAAAATGATACTTTTGTTTGCGTTAATAATTAGCTACAAAGTAAAGTAACACAGGACTTCCTGGTGGTGCTAGTGGTAAAGAATCTGCCTGCCAATGCAGGAGACTTAAGAGATACGGGTTCCATCCCTGGGTTCGGAAGATTCCCTGGAGAAGAGCATGGCAACCCACTCCAATATTCTTGCCTGGAGAATCCCATGGACAGAGGAGCCTGGTGGGCTTGGTCCATAGGGTTGGAAAGAATTGGACACAACTGAAGCGACTTAGCATGCATGCAAAGTATCGAAAACATATTCCAAAAGGTGAATATAAGCTATTGTCTTGTAAACATCATTTACCTCAAGTTCTTTATTTTGTAGTTAAAGAAACAAATAGAAATTAATGTAACTTAATTTCAAGTCACATAATGGGACAAAACTAAATGTCAACAATTGCCCATTTAAATGACTCTGAGAATAATAGGATATTAAATATAAAAAAAATAGTTTGCCCCAAATTGCCATTTCTCTTTCATGAAGTCTGCTACTTTCTATCCAATATTATGAATGTATAAATGAAAGTAAAAAGAATATTGTAATTTTGAAATGAAGTATTAAGAAGAATAAATTTAATGGTGATCTCAAACCTTTACAACTTCAATTGTTAAAGAGAAAATGAAGAGTGATTACAGTCACACACTTGGTTTGAATAACAATGAAAAAAAAAAGAAAGACAATATGAAACTGTTCTAATCATCAAGAAATTTTGGCAAGGAAGCAAAACATTTAATGGACAAAATCTCAATCTTTTCAAATCAAACTATACTTTTGTATTTCAAAGAATACCCCTAATCTTCTCTATTTTATATATCCTAAGCAAATCTTGGGTTTATTAATCATGATCCAGCAATCTTTTTCTCACCTATGAAGTTACTTAAGTGTCTATTGGTCTTTAGGCAGCTCTTAAATACATAAAATTCTAATTTGCAATTTATAATGATAATAATGAAAAAGAAAAGCTATAATTATAAACACAAAATTACCCACTTATAGCATTGTCTTGATTCAATTACATTTTATAGATCCACTTACTTGTTTAAAATTTGCAAGAGAGTAATATCTGTACTTTTTCTGTTTATGAAGAACATAAAATTGCAGTAGTCATGATTATATTAAAAAAGCCAGCTGCTTCCTTAAAAATACATTGCTATGTTTTAATGATTACTATAGGCATAATATTATTTTATATTTAGTTTGATAATATGAGTCATGTAAGACAATAAATATCTTAATATCAAATGAAAATTTAAATGTTTACTATAGTAAATATATTATTAAACTGAAAATGAAATTAAATCCAATTTTATTTTTAGAAAACAAAATGACTACCATTTTAATTAAAAAATGATGAGCTGGTTATTATTCTTGCCTAGTAAGTCTATAGATACGCTGCTTGGGGTTATCACTATAATAACCTTAATTATTGTGTTTGCAGTCTGAACAAATTATCTGTGCTTTAGCTCAGCAGATGATCAAATGGAAACATTTTCATAGTGTTAAATTGCAAATTCAGTGACAAAAAAAGCTGCAAATAAGACATTTTGTAGTAATTTCATATTTTGAGATTGTTAATCATCACCCATGTAATCTTTCTACTTCTACAGTTTCAAAGGTTTATTAGAGATCTATAAGACGTGCAGATATAAAATATCTGGGTCACAGCAGCTTACAATTGCTATTGATTCTCTGTGCAACTTCGTTAGGATGAAAAGGGAGTATATAAATGTGGTGCTCTGTAGGGGAAAGTTTCAGCATTTGAAAACCAGCTTTATGCTGGGATTATGTGTAGTTTTCATCGATTTAAAGTAAATGAAAATCATCATGTAAAAGATGTGAAAGAGAGTTTTAATTGAGTTTTCTGTGTAATAAAACTTAAAAGACAAAATGTCAGCTTGTCCCTTTTCCTAAGCTCACTATTATTGTTCTACTTTATTTTTTTAATGAACTCTCCAGGATTGTCAAAATTCTTTCCATATTTCCAAAGTGCATATACACAACTTTATTAAAAATATTGTTTTTAATTAAAGTATAGTTGATTAACAATGTTAATTTCTGCAGGACAGCAAAGTGATTCATATATATGTATATATATGTCTTATTTTTTAAAATATTCTTTTTCATTATGGTTTATCATAGGGTACTGAATGTATATCTCTGTGCTAAGTCTAGGACCTTGCTGTTTACTTATATAAATCACTGCAGATGGTATTGCAGCCATGAAATTAAAAGACACTTACTCCTTGGAAGGAAAGTTATGACCAACCTAGATGGCGTATTCAAAAGCAGAGACATTACTTTGTCAACAAAGGTCCGTCTAGTCAAGGCTATGGTTTTTCCAGTGGTCATGTATGAATGTGAGAGTTGGACTGTGAAGAAAGCTGAGTGCTGAAGAATTGATCCTTTTGAACTATGATGTTGGAGAAGACTCTTGACAGTCCCTTGGACTGCAAGAAGATCCAACCAGTCCATTCTAAAGGACATCAGTCCTGGGTGTTCATTGGAAAGACTGATGATGAAGCTGAACCTCCAATACTTTGGCCACTTCATGGAAGAGTTGACTCATTGGAAAAGACTCTGATGCTGGGAGGGATTGGGGGCAGGAGGAGAAGGGGACAACAGAAGATGAGATGGCTGGATGGCATCACTGACTCGATGGACATGAGTTTGGGTAAACTCCGGGAGTTAGTGATGGACAGGGAGGCTTGGCGTGCTGCGATTCATGGGGTCGCAAAGAGTTGTATATGACTGAGTGACTGAACTGAACTGAATTGAATAGCTTAGATCTGCTAACCCCAACCTCCCACTTTATCCCTTCCTCAACACCCTCTCCCTTAGCAATCACAAGTCTGTTCTCTGTGTCTGCGAGGTCTGTTTCTGATTCATAAATACATTCATTTGTGTCATATTTTAGATTTCACATATAAGTGATATTATATGGTATTTGTCTTGCTCTTTTTGACTTTGGTTGCACTGAAATTTTGCCCAGCTGATTCTGTATTATTGGTATATTCTCTGTGAACATTTGATACACTATATTTCAAACAGTTTGCCCTTGAATAAAACACATTAATTTAAAGGAACTATAGGGAATTACCTGGCAGTCCAGGGGTTAAGATTTTGTGTTTTTATTGAGAGGGCCCAGATTCAATCCCTGAACAGGGAACCAAGTTTCTACAAGCTGTACAGTGTGGTCAAAAGTAAAGAAAAAAGAAAGAAACTATAGTTTTTTGGGTTGGTAGGTATAGGAGAGTAGAGACATTGGGCTCAGTAAACTCAGACACAGAAATTAATGATTGCATTAAATAGGATATGTATCAAAGAGTACAGTTACACTACCATCTTAAGAAAGAGAGATACCATTTCAGTGAAGAAATCAGGACATGTTTCATAGTATGTTGAAACCAAGCTGGACCATGTAGGGAATTCCCAGGGACAGATCCTTCCCCATCCCTCTTCCTTGCCTCTTGTTTGTAAAAAAGCTTTAGCCTTCTAGACCTTTCCTAAATTCCGAAGAACAAATTAAGTGAGAAAGAAAAAAAAAAGAAAAACAGAAATGAAAGAAAACAGTCAAACAAGGCAAAATAATAATAATTTAGTCATAAAGTACAGTCAAGGACAGTTAATTCCTCCTCGAGGGCTATAGATAATTTCCTGAGCCATATCCTTGAGTTTTGCAGGCACTAAAGCCCTGGCCAGGTGGAATAAGTTAACTGCATGCTGACCACCAGCAGGTAGGCCTCAGATCAGCAGAAGGTTGATGATTGAGATTCCCAAAACATCATTTTGTTACCTCACCATCAACGAATCAGGTGAGAGTCCTTTGGACAGCAAGGAGATCAAACCAGTCAATCCTAAAGGATATCAATCCTGAGTATTCAGTGGAAGGACTGATGTTGAAGCTCTAATACTTCGGCCACCAGATGTGGCACCACTTCTTGCTTGGGCCTACGATAAACCTGTACTTGCCTTTTCTACAACCTAATGTCAGTAGACTGCCCTTGCTGTGTGTCAGGCAAATTGACCCATGTTTGGTTCCGTAACAATATAACTTCAGCCTTAAATTACAGTGATGCAATACTTAAAATTACAAGATCTCTTATTCTGAATATCTGAAAGGATCTTATTAGCAGATTTCTTATCAGCAAATTTATAATTCCATGGGTTGCGATAAGTTTTAGAATTATAGAAACTAGCTATTGAGGAAATGTCAGAAGAAATAGTCTGAAAGAAAGCATAGTGATAGAGAAGCTTTCCTGGAGAAAACTTTTTAGAAAATGAATGATTTTTATACATCAAGAAAGTCAGTGAGGGCTACAGTCTTATAATCTTGTCAGGATAATAGTTGTAACATTTTTTGTTTTGTTTTAAAGTTTAAATCAGCTTATTAAATTTACTTTTGATGTGTTTTTAATTTCTTTTAATAGAGAGGTAGGATAGCAAAATAAGAGCACATTCTCTGAAGCTAGATTTCCTGAGTTTATAATTCAATATGTGGATAATTCTTAATCTCTGTGCTTTGTGGGAATAAAAAAAAATGTCCAATGGGTAAAATGGTTCAGGAGATTCAGTGAATTGATTCATGAAAAGATCTTAGGGAAAAACTGTTCACATTATAAGTATCACATAAATATTTACTTTAAGTATCATTATCAGTATTTTTTAGTCCGTGTGTGCTGCTGCTGTTGCTAAGTTGCTTCAGTCGTGTCTGACTCTGTGCAACCCCACAGACGGCAGCACACCAGGCTCCCCCATCCCTGGGATTCTCCAGGCAAGAACACTGGAGTGGGTTGCTATTTCCTTCTCCAATGCATGAAGGTGAAAAGTGAAAGTGAAGTCGCTCAGTCGTGTCCGACTCTTAGCAACCCCATGGACTGCAGCCTACCAGGCTCCTGCATCCATGGGATTCTCTAGGCAAGAATACTGGAGTGGGTTGCCATTTCTTTCTCCAAGTCCGAGTGTGCAATATAAGCTAATATATAAGTATCAGTACCAAACTGACAAAATCCGAAATGGAAGAAGCTGATGATCTCCAGATAAATTAATTAAAAAATCATTCCTGCAACTGCTTTAGAAAGAGCACCTCCAAATACAAAAATGATAAACTTATTGTGTGGCAATTATTTCATTCATCTCTTTAGAATATTTTGGTGACAGGAATGAAATATTTCTCATTATCATATGAGGATAGATTTTAGAAAGCTTGCAATCAAGACAATAGCCCCCAAGTCAATAAAAATAGATTTATTTTATTGCTAACCTAAGCCTATTAGTCCTAAGATTTTTGTGAAAGTTATTTCCACTAAACATAACCGTAAAACTTTTGTGTGCTTATAAAGTACAAAACTATTTTCAGTGCTTTACATTAATGTTCACAATTGAATATCACAACAACCTTAGGGAGTATATATCCTTCAGTCCAGTTCAGTTCAGTTCAGTCGCTCAGTTGTGTCCGACTCGTCGCAACCCCATGAATCACATCACTCCAGGCCTCCCTGTCCATCACCAGCTCCCGGAGTTCACTCAAACTCATGTCCATAGAGTCGGTGATGTCATCCAGCCGTCTTGTTCTCTGTCGTCCCCTTCTCCTCCTGCCCCCAATCCCTCCCAGCATCATAGTCTTTTCCAGTGAGTCAACTCTTCCCATGAGGTGGCCAAAGTATTGGAGCTTCAGTGTTAGCATCAGTCCTTCCAATAAACACCCAGGACTGATCTCCTTTAGGATGGACTGGTTGGATCTCCTTGCAGTCCAAGGGACCCTCAAGAGTCTTCTCCAGCACCACAGTTCAAAAGCATCAATTCTTCAGTGATCAGCTTTCTTCCGAGTCCAACTCTCACATCCATACATGACCACTGGAAAAACCATAGCCTTGACTGGACGGACCTTGGTTGGCAAAGCAATGTCTCTGCTTTATAATATGCTATCTAGATTGGTCATAACTTTCCTTCCAAGGAGTAAGCGTCTTTTAATTTCATGGCTGTAATCACCATCTGCAGTGATTTTGGAGCCCAAAAACATAAAGTCTGACACTGTTTCCACTGTTTTTCCATCTATTTCCCATGAAGTGATGGGACCAGATGCCATGATCTTTGTTTTCTGAATGTTGAGCTTCAAGCCAACATTTTCACTCTCCTTTTTCACTTTCATCAATAGGCTTTTGAGTTCCTCTTCACTTTCTGCCATAAGGGTGGTGTCATCTGCTTATCTGAGGTTATTGATATTTCTCCCGGCAATCTTGATTCCAACTTGTGCTTCTTCCAGCCCAGCATTCCTCATGATGTACTCTGCATATAAGTTAAAAAAGCAGGGTGACAATATACAGCCTTGACGTACTCCTTTTCCTATTTGGAACCAGTCTGTTGTTCCATGTCCAGTTCTAACTGTTGCTTCCTGACCTGCATACAGGTTTCTCAATATCCTTAGCATTCCTAATTTAAAGATGAGGGAAAAGCACATTAAAAGTAAAATAAAAGCTTTCCCATAATCACACAACTAGAAACTACACAGCTTGTTCCAGTAATGTCAGAGTTGCTTATATCAAATTAACCCTCCTGCAGGAAACATTACCAACTGGTGGGCAAATGTAAACTATCATAGTTAAAGGTACTGAAGTATGAACAGAGGTTCACAGATATGTGAAAGAATTTAACTCCTGAATGGAAGGGCTTAATTTGGGTGAGATCTTCATTTATACAGCTTCCTCCTAAGATCATTTCTTAGTCCCTATTGAGCAGAACACAATAGAAAGTTACACTCTTACTGGCCTGAGGAATAAGTGACATTAAGAGGGACTGGAAAGTGAAAGGAATGTTGGGGTATGAGAGAGCCATAAATTTATAAGTCAAAAATATGCGTGTAATTTCCCACAGATTTTTTTATTGACCTCAGAACTGAAGTTAAGATTCCAAAGATGAGGGGAAAGAACTTCACTTGGAAAGCTAAAATACCTGAGCAGAGATCTCAGCTGCTTCTCGATGCAGTTTGGAGTTGTCTTGACAACATGGAGAAATGTGCCAAATACCTTGAGCTTTCCTTTACTATTCCAGAAGGGCTGCACTGCATTACAACTGAGGCATTATCCTTAGTAATAAATACTGTTTTTTTACTTTTTATATTGAAGTATAGTTGATATACACTGTTGTGTTTCAGGGGTGCAGCAAAGTGTTTCAGTTATTCTTGCACACATAACTATTTTTTATAGATTATTTTCCAGTTAGGTTATTATAAAATATTGAGTAGAGTTTCCTGTTATATATAGTAGGACCTTGTTCATTATTTTATATATAGAAATGTGTATTTGTTAATCCCATTGTTCAGATTTTTCTGTCCCCCATCACCATTCCTCCTTGGTAACTGTAAGTTTGTTTTTGAAGTCTATGAGTCTGTTGATGTTTTGTAAATAAGTTCATTCATATCATTGTTTTAGAATTCACATATAAGTGATATCATATGATATTTGCCTTGCTCTGAATTGCTTCATTTATGGTGATAATCTCTAGGTCCAACCATGTTGCTGCAAATAGCATTATTTAACTTTTTATGGCTGAGTAATATTCCACTGTATATGTGTATCACATCTTCTTTATCCATTACTCTGTTGATAGACATTTAGGTTGCTTCCCGGTCTTGGCTTTTATAAATAGTGCTATTATGAATATTGGGATGCATATAACTTTTTGAATTATGGTTTCTCCAGATATATGTCCATGAGTGAGATTGTTAGAAAACTAAAATATAAAGTTTCCTATGAACAGAATTTGTATACATTCACCATACAAAGTATAATGTCAAATATCTATGAAGTCAAGGAAATCCCCTGGATATTTCAGAGCCCATTAACAAGAAAACTCAATTTTCAGAGGAGGGTTACAAAATCAAAATATCATATCATGATATATCACTCAGTTTAAAATTAAAATTTAATAGGGTGAAAATAAAGAGAAAATGTAATAATCCAGAATCAAAAGATCATTATATCAAGACAGAAACACAAATAGGATAGGTGTTGAAATAACTGTAAAATAAGCTTTAGATCATGATCTGAGCCACAGTCAGTGCCTGGTTTTGTTTTTGCTGACTGTATAGAGCTTCTCCATCTTTGGCTGCAAAGAATATAATCATCTGATTTTGGTGTTGACCATCTGGTGATGTCCACATGTAGAGTCTTCTCTTGTGTTTTGCATTTCTTCCCCCCCCCAAAAAAAGGAAAAGGCAAATGGTTATTTGAGGAGGCCTTAAAAATAGCTGTGAAAAGAAGAGAAGTGAAAGACAAAGGAGAAAAAGAAAGATATACCCATTTGAATGCAGAGTTCCAAAGAATAGCAAGGAGAGATAAGAAAGCCTTCCTCAGTGATCAATGCAAAGAAATAGAGGAAAACAATAGAATGGGAAAGATTAGAGATCTCTTCAAGAAAATTAGATACCAAGGAAGCTTTTAATTCAAGGATGGGCACAATAAAGGGCAGAAATGATAGGGACCTAACAGAAGCAGAAGATATAATTAAGAAGAGGTAGCAAGAATACATAGAAGAACTGTACAAAAAAGACATTCATGACCCAGATATACACGATGATATGATCACTCAACTAGAACCAGGCATCCTGGGATGTGAAGTCAAGTGGGCCTTAGGAAGTGTCACTATGAACAAAGCTAGTGGAGGTGATGGAATTGCAGTTAAACTATTTCAAATCCTAAAAGGTGATGCTGTGAAAGTGCTGCACTAAACATGCCAGCAAATCTGGAAAACTCAGCAGTGTTCACAGGACTGGAAAAAGTCAGTTTTCTTTCCAATCCCAAGGAAGGCAATGCCAAAAATTTTCAATCTACTGCACAATTGCACTCATCTCACACACTAGCAAGTAATGCTCAAAATGCTCCAAGCCAAAAGTATGTGCACCATGAACACCCAGATGTTCAAGCTGGATTTAGAAAAGGCAGAGGAACCAGAGATCTAGTTGCCAACATCCACTGAATCATAGAAAAACCAAGAAAATTACAGAAAAACATCTGCTTTATTGACTATGCCAAAGCCATTGACTGTGTGGATCACAACAAACTGTGGAATGCCAGACCACCTGACTTGCCTGATTAGAAATTTGTATGCAGGTCAAGAAGCAGCAGTTAGAACTGGACATGGAACAGCAGACTGGTTCCAAATAGGAAAATGAGTACATCAAGGCTGTATAATGTCTCCCTGCTTACTTAAATTATACATCATGTGAAATATAGAATATTTGTATTAATATAAATATTTAATTATTAATATTAAATATAAATATTTAATTAATTAGATATTAATGTTTAATTATTCTAAAATATAGAATAATATTAACTAGGAAAGACTGAACATCATGTGTTCAAGAAGCAATAACTAGATACTGAATACTTTGACCCAGATTAAGATTAATGTTTAATTGCATGTCAGAGTTTTTTTCAGTTTTTGTTGCTTTGATTTGGGGGAAGATATGAAAAATTGGTGAAATCAAAATAATAGTAAGGTTGTTTTATGAAAAGCACTTGAAAGTCTGCCTGTGTGTACTTTGAAGAAAAGAATGAGAAGAAACATAAGGTAGGTCTATAAACGTTTGAAGGATCATTGTAAAAATGTGGTAACAGAGAATGCTCGTTTCCCCTGCTTAAGGCTAGGACAAATAAGTTGAAATTAAAAACATACTTGCATTTACATTAGATCTTTTGATGAATAAGACTGCTCATTGGTGGAAAAAGCTGTCCTGGAAAATAACAATTTCCTTCTTCTAGAAGAAAAGCTGTTTATCAGCTGGAATTCTAGCTTAAACTCTTATATGTTCATGGATGAATGCTTAAATATAAATGCAGCATTACTGCTTAAGTAAAACAAATGATTTTAAGAAAGTGATCAGATTTGAAAGTCACTTAATATCTACCCATTCTATGAATCTCCAGAGACATAGAGAAACAAAGGTGATAATTAAAGATAGACTTAAGATGTCAATTTGCTGGGCCACTATAATTGGAATTCAGATACTTGTATATCAAAAAATAGGAATGGTGTTAGAAAGACATAACTTCTCTCATTTTTAATTTTAAAACATATTTTTAAACATATCCCAGTGTTCAAAAAATATGTAAATTTATCTTTAATCACAAGAGACTGCTATTGTTTATTACTTGGAATGAATTTCACGGTACAGAATTATTTGTTGTAAACTATTTGTTGGATGTTAGCAGGCAGGAAAGAGTTAGGACGTAGCTATAGACAAAGTGGGATGAGAACCATAAACTTAGAATGCTAAGACTGCTTTCTACTGCGAGAAAGATGGCATCTGAACATCAACTGTGACGTGTGGTATTCCAGGGAATGTATTTATTAGTGAAGAGTTGGAAAGAAAATTTACCACACAAATTTATTTCTCTAATCTTATGAAAGAAAAACATAATTGATGTGAAACTGATTCGTTGGTTTGATATTTGTCATAGCTATGCTAATGCAACATTCTACCAGGAAAATTCTTTCACTGCAGCCGAGGAAGTGTCTGTGCATTATTAGATGTAGGAGTAAAACATGATTATACTAACCTTCATTTGTATAATACTCTTAAAATATGAAGAGCTAAAATAAAATTATTTGTATTCCAAGAGACTTGACCATCAAAAAATGCTAATTCAGACGGTACTAGAGAGTTTTCTGATTACTTAGTTTTACAACTTCTAAATTATTGTTATTTTAAATATAACTCATGTTAATTATGTTCAGAGGAAAGCATTGGAGTATTCTCAGCATAAGCTTAAATTTGTATTACCAAAGATAAAAATCACTTTAAATTATAACCATATTTGACAGCTCCTACACATTCAACAAGAACAGAAAAATGTCTCATAAAGACTTGATTGTATTACAAAGTTAAATGTACCCTGAATTTAATTTAACAGCTTTAGACAAACAAATATTTTTTTAAGTCAATAAAGATGTGACCTCTGTAATAGTTAAATTGAACTTTATTGTGTTCCTGTAAACAATTTCCTACCAAATGAAACGCTGCTTTCCTCATGCCATCTCACACATTGGGGCATGGCCATCCCATGGCATAAGGTGAATACTCACACACACACACACACACACACACACATTGATATAAATAATATTTCTTCATTAGATGAATACATTTATAAAATCAATAACATAAAATATAAATTCAATAATTAAACAAGGACAGAAAATATAAAGGAAGTCAAGCACTGGGCAAAAATTTAACTGAAAGTTTAATAAACTTGAAAATGCCAACATATATTGTCAAAGCCAGTTGCTTCATATAGAGGTCAAAAGTGTTCTGTGGGATAACTATATGACAACTCCCAAGTAGAGGATCAGAGCAAATTGTATTAAATCCTAATGAATGGATTGTTCCAACTATGGAAGAATCAGAAAATACAGGTCAATCTAACATATAGTCTTTCAACAAATTGTGGTGGTTGTTCAGTCACTCAGTCGTTGTCTGACTCTTTGCGACCCCATGTACTAAAAGGCTAGTCTTCCCTGTCCTTCACCATTTCACAGTTTGCTCATACTCATCTCCATTGAGTTGAATATATTATCCAACAATCTTGTCCACTGTCATCCACTTCTCCTCCTACCTTTAATCTTCCCCAACTTCAGGGTCTTTTCTAACGATTTGGCTCTTCCCATCAGATGGCCAAAGTATTAGAGTTTCAGCTTCAGCATTAGTCCTTCCAATGAATATTCAAGGTTGGTTTTCTTTAGGTTTGACTGGTTTGATCTCTTTTCAGTCCAAGGGACACTCAAGATCCTGCTCCAACACCACAGTTCAAAAGTATCAGTTCTTCGGCACTCAGTCTTTATGATCCAGCTCTCACATCTATACATGACTACTGGAAAAATCATAGCTTTGATGATATAGACCTTTGTTAGCAAGGTAACACCTCTGTTTTTTAATATGCTGTATAGGTTGGTCACAGCTTTTCTTCCAAGGAGCAAGTGTCTTTTAATTTCATGGTTGTAGTCACCATCTGCAGTGATTTTGGAGTCCAAAAAAATAAAGTCTCTCACTTTGTGCATTGTTTCCCCATCCACTTGCTATGACCTGAAAGGACTGGATTCCAGGATCTTAGTGTTTTGGATGTTGAGTTTTAAGCCAGCTTTTACACTCTCCTCTTTCACCATCATCAAGAGGCTCTTTAGTTCCTCTTCACTTTCTCCCATAAGTCATCTGCATATCTGAGGTTGTTGATATTTCTCCCAGCAATCTTGATTCCAGCTTATGATTCATCCAGCTCAGCATTTTGTAGGGTGACAATATATAGCCTCAACATCCTCCTTTCCCAGTTTGGAACCAGTCTGTTGTTCCATGTCCAGTTCTAACTGTTGCTTCTTGACTTGCATACAGGTTTCACAGAGGCAGCAAAGGTGATCTGGTGTTCCTATCTCTTTTAGATTTTTCCAGTTTGCTGTGATCCACACAGTCAAAGGCTTTGGTGTAGTCAATAAAGCAGAAGTAAATGTTTTTCTGGAATTCTCTTGCTTTGTCTATGATACAACAGATATTTGCATTTTGATTTCTGGTTCCTCTGCATTTTTTAAATCCAGCTTGTACATCTGAAAGTTCTCTGTTCATGTACCATTTAAGCCTTTTTTGAAGGATTTTTGAGCATTACCTTGCTAGCATGTGATATGAGTGCAATTGTGCAGTAGTTTGAACATTCTTTGCCATTGTCCTTCTTGGGACTGGAATGAAAACTGACCTTTTTCCAGTCCTGTGACCACTGCTGAGTTTTCCAAATTTGCTGGCACACTGAGTGCAGCATCATCTTTTAGGATTTAAAATAGTTCAGTTGGAATTTACCAAATTAAATGATTTCTGAATGCCTACCTTATGGAAAGAACTATTCTTAATGCTTGGTATAAAACAAAGAATAAATAGACACATTCTCTGGTTTTTTGCCTCCTACATTCTAGTTGGTAGGACAAATGCAAAAGAAAAACATTAAATGAAAAAGAATTCTTACATATCAAAATTTCATCTAAATAAGTGCTGTAAAGATACAGTAAATAGGATAAGACGATAGAATGCAATTAGGGAATCAAAGATCTCTCTAAGAAAGTGATTTCTGAGCAGAGATGCAAAGGAAGTGAATGAGAACTCATACAGATATATATGTGAGAAGTGTTTTGGGCAATGAAAGTAGTAGAAAACAATGTGGGTTAAATATTTGAGAAATATTAATGGATGGCAGAGGGGCAGATTAACTGGAGTTCCATGATCATAATATTTGTGTAGAAGAAACCCAAGAGAAAAGTGTCTGTGTGTAAGGGGGAGAGCATGAATTAACTTTTACTTATAATGATCACAGGATGCAGCCTAAAAATACACAAGAAAACTTTTATTGGGAGCTTACAGCTTTAGTTCAAATGAAGTATAATGGTGCTTTGGTCTAAGATGGAAGTAATTAAAATAGTCTAATTCTGGAATTAATTTGGAAATAGCTCTGACAATATTTGATCATGTTTTATATATGGTGTGTGGGTGAAAGAAAGGATTTCAGAATGGCTACAAGTTGTTTGACCTGAGGAAACTGATCTTGATCATCACTAATTTAATAAACACAATAATAATCAAGTTTGAAAGAAGAGATTAAGAATTTGGTTTTGGACAATGTTAGGTGTGAAATGCCTTTGGGACATTTAAGAGGGGTTAATGTTGGACTGCAAGGAGATCCAACCAGTCCATTCTAAATAAAATCAGTCCTGGATGTTCATTGGAGGGACTGATGATAAAGCTGAAACTCCAATACTTTGGCTACCTCATTCGAAGAGTTGGCTCACTGGAAAAGACTCTGATGTTGGGAGGGATTGGGGGCAGGAGGAGAAGGGGATGACAGAGGATGAGATGGCTGGATGGCATCATCGACTTGATGGACATGAGTTTGAGTGAACTCCGGGAGTTGATGATGGATAGGGAGGCCTGGCGTGCTGTGATTCATGGAGTCACAAAGAGTCAGACATGGCTGAGCGACTGAACTGAACTGAATGAGACATTGAAATGTGAGTCAGAATATAGGGGAAATGTCATGGCTAAGGATAAATATTTTGGAGTCATCAGAATAGATATTTAAGGTCATGTACCTGCATGTGATCCTTATCAGTTCAGTTCAGTTGCTCAGTCATGTCCAACTCTATGAGACCACATGAGTCACAGCACGCCAGGCCTCCCTGTCCATCACCAACTCCTGGAGTTTACCCAAACTCATGTCCATCGAGTCAGTGATGCCATCCAGCCATCTCATCCTCTGTTGTCCCCTTCTCCTCCTGCCCCCAATCCCTCCCAGCATCAGAGTCTTTTCCAATGAGTCAACTCTTCGCATGAGGTGGCCAAAGTAGTGGAGTTTCACCTTTAGCATCAGTCCTTCCAATGAATACCCAGGACTGATCTCCTTTAGGATGGACTGGCTGGATCTCCTTGCAGTGATCCTGTATACAGTATGTTCAAATAAGGAAGAGAAGAGGTCAGAGAGCATTAGCCCTGGTGCATATCAGGTGCACCCACCATGTTGGTAGTCAGGAATATTCCAGCAAAGGTGAATCAGGAAAACAACCCATGAAATCAGAGAAAAACTAAGAGAATCACAAGGGCATTTGTCTCAGATATTTACTATGAGAACTTCATTGAGATCCTGGAAGTAAAGCAAAAGGATTATTAAACTACTACACAACTGAACTCCTCTAACACCCTAGTAATGTCATGCTCAAAATTCTCCAAACCAGGCTTCAGCAATATGTGAATTGTGAACTTCCAGATGTTCAAGCTGGTTTTAGAAAAGGCAGAGGAACCAGAGATCAAATCGCCAACATCCACTGGATCATGGATAAAGCAAGAGAGTTCCAGAAAAAAACATCTATTTCTGCTTCATTGACTATGCCAAAGACTTTAACTGTGTGGATCACAACAAACTGTGGAAAATTCTGAAAGTGATGGGAATACCAGACCACCTGACCTGCCTCTTGAGAAACCTGTATGCAGGTCAGGAAGCAACATTTAGAACTGGACATGGAACAACAGACTGGTTCCAAATAGGAAAAGGAATACGTCAAGGTTGTATATTGTCACCCTGCTTATTTAACTTCTATGCAGAGTACATCATGAGGAATGCTGGGCTGGAAGAAGCACAGGCTGGAATCAAGATTGCTGGGAGAAATATCAATAATCTCAGATATGCAGAAGATACCGCCCTTATAGCATTAAGTGAAGAGGAACTAAAAAGCCTCGTGATGAAAGTGAAAGAGGAGAGTGAAAAATTTGGCTTGAAGCTCAACATTCAGAAAACGAAGATTATGGCACCTGGTCCCATCACTTCATGGGAAATAGATGGGAAACAGTGGAAACAATATCAGACTTTACATTTTGGGGCTGCAAAATCACTGCAGATGCTGATTGCAGCCATGAAATTAAAAGACGATTACTCCTTGGAAGGAACGTTATGACCAACCTAGATAGCATATTAAAAAGCAGAGACATTGCTTTGCCAACCAAAGTCCATCTAGTCCGTTCAGTTCAGCTCAGTACAGTTCAGTCGCTCAGTCGTGTCTGACTCTCCGCGACCCCATGAATCACAGAACGCCAGGCCTCCCTGCCCATCACCAACTCCCGGAGTTCACTCAAACTCATGTCCACAGAGTCGGTGATGCCATCCAGCCATCTCATTCTCTGTCGTCCCCTTCAGAACATCAGAGCAGAGTCTTTTCCCAGCATCAGAGTCGTTTCCAGTGAGTCAACTCGTCGCATGAGGTGGCCAAAGTATTGGAGTTTCAGCTTTAGCATCAGTCCTTCCAATGAACACTCAGGATCAATCTCCCTTAGAATGGACTGGTTGGATCTCCTTGCGGTACAAGGGACTTTCAAGAGTCTTCTCCAGCACCACAGTTCAAAAGCATCAATTCTTCGGCGATCAGCTTTCTTCACAGTCCAACTCTCACATCCATACATGACCATGGGAAAAACCATAGCCTTGACTAGACGGACCTTTGTTGGCAAAGTAATGTCTCTGCTTTTTAATATATTATCAAGGTTGGTCATAACTTTCCTTCCAAGGAGTAAGTGTCTTTTAATTTCATGGCTGCAATCAGCATCCACAGTGATTTTGGAGCCGAAAAAAATAAAGTCTGACACTGTTTCCACTGTTTTTCCATCTATTTCCCATGAAGGCTATGGTTTTTCCAGTGGTCATGTATGGATGTGAGAGTTGGACTATGAAGAAAGCTGATCACTGAAGAATTGATGCTTTTGAACTGTGGTGTTGGAGAAGACTCTTGAGAGTCCCTTGGACTGCAAGGAGATCCAACCAGTCCATTCTAAAGGAGATCGATCCTGGATGTTCATTGGAAGGACTGATGCTAAAGTTGAAACTCCAATACTTTGGCCACCTCATGCGAAGATTTGACTCACTGGTGAAGAGTCTGATGCTGGGAGGGATTGGGGGAAGGAGAAGGGGATGACCGAGAATGAGATGCCTGGATGGCATCACCGACTCGATGGGCATGAGTTTGAGTGAACTCCGGGAGTTGGTGATGGACAGGGAGGCCTGGTGTGCTGTGATTCATGGGGTCGCAAAGAGTCAAACAGGACTGAGCAACTGAACTGAACTGGCATGCTCTGTGGAGAATGGATTCGTTGGATCCAGTGAAAACAGAGAAATGAGTCAGAGTACCATTTCATTTGTTTTCTGAATGTTGAGCTTCAAGCCAACCTTTTCACTCTCCTCTTTCACTTTCATCAAGAGGCTTTTGAGTTCCTCTTCACTTTCTGCCATAAGGGTGGTGTCATCTGCATATCTGAGACTATTGATATTTCTCCTGGCAATCTTGATTCCAGCTTGTGCTTCTTCCAGCCCAGCGTTCCTCATGATGTACTCTGCATATAAGTAAAATAAGCAAGGTGACAATATACAGCCTTGACGCACTCCTTTTCCTATTTGGAACCAGTCTGTTGTTCCATGTCCAGTTCTGACTGTTGCTTCCTGACCTGCATACGGATTTCTCTGAGCGACTGAACTGAACTGAACATAACTGAACTATTTCATTTGATTAGGTGACCTATCTTAGCAAGATAACTTTAAGGAAAAACCAGGATGAAGGAAATATTGGAAGTAAAATCACACTTCTTAAAGTATTCCCAAAATACTTTAAAAAGGCAAAAAACCAATATTATCATTGACTCATATGAGGTTTTGCCAGAATAAAAAGTAGAAAAATCCTTACAAAAGGAAAGAATGATTGATTGTTTCAAGTGATTCTAAAGTCAAGAAAATAAGAAAAAACTTTTAATTTGACAACAATGAAGTCATCTGTAATATTCACGTACATTGGTTTAG
Source organism: Moschus berezovskii (assembly GCF_049115385.1). Taxonomy (NCBI): domain Eukaryota; kingdom Metazoa; phylum Chordata; class Mammalia; order Artiodactyla; family Moschidae; genus Moschus; species Moschus berezovskii. The sequence goes on along the minus strand of NC_142460.1, from coordinate 127,075,031 downwards.
GAAAATTATAGGTGTGGAAGCCTGAAAGGCAAAGAAATGGATTAGAAGGGGCTTACATTCTCCCCATTAGGTCCTATGTATCCCCAAGAGGACCTGACCTATTCAAAATAGCCATTGAATCATCCAGTATCCTGCTGCTGAAATTATGATAGTCACCCTTTCTGAACTGTGTCATGAGGTAAATATTCTGATATTTTCAGATCCACAGATTTATTCAATCAATATTCAAACTCAGAAGTTCTACCAGATGATAAACACTATTCTGGGTGCTTCAGAAGGCCATTTGAGAAAGTAATGACTGGATAGAAATAAAATTGCATGAGAAGTTTGAAAATCGCAGATTTCTTGACTCCACCAAGAGAAATGTTCAACTAGGCTTCATATAGGGACATACATTGATAAATTTTAAAAATCTCTAGAGAACATATTTAGAGAGTCTTGTGAATCAGTCATAAGAACAGAAAAGGGAGGCATGAAAATAATACTTAAGTGTTGTTTATTTAGCATTGTGTTATATGTTTTATCTGTTTATATTCTACTTTACATATGACAAAACTCAGGACATATTTGAGAACTGAAGCAATATGTCTCAAAACCTGAGGGCCTTTGAAGCCCATAAGACTTAAAAATATCGGAATCTATAATCTCTATCTTTCATTTTAACCTTAGTTCACATCTAACTTTCATTATTATTGTTTGTACTAAACTTCACAGCAGTTTTCTTCTTTTTACTTTTGGCCTGAGGCACAGATAAATCCTCTAGTCCATATGCTAGATACACATGTGGTGAAAGCTTTATGAGGAATATTATACTAAATTAAAATAAACAAACAAAAAATACAACATTGTATTTGTACCAAGCTGTTTTGCTCTGCTACGGGCAGATTTTTTTTTTTTTTAATGTCCAAGTTGCAATATAAAAGCAGCCATTTGAAGCCAATTATTCAATTAAACTTTTTTTCTTGAGAAAAATTCAATATTCATTGTCTTTTAAAGCTTTAGATAATTATGAACAAAAGATTATGAAAATTAGACTAAAATCTGAATTTCTCTTTTCTCTGATTTTCAAACCTTTAATTATAAGGCTCCTCATGTAGTACCGCATGGAATTCACAATATAATGTTTAAGATTATTTTCAAAGAAATGTATTTTTATAGTGAGCAAATATTTTTAAGTAAAGTCAAAAAAGAAAAAAAGAAAAAGAGATCTAGGAGGGAGATTGGGTCATTAAATATATGCTAGTAATTCCAGTACACTTGCTGGAGCAGTGTAACAAATTTTAGCACTAGGCTTTTCAGCAACCAATGTAAACAGGAGAACATTATCACTCTGTTTATTTATAGTACACTTAAGATGAAAGCAAACCAGATGTTCTATAGAAGAATAATATGCCTGGCCTCAGACAAGAGAGAAATTTCTCCTGAGAACTCTTGTAGTGAACACTGTGTAATATAGTAAACTATCTGAACTGAATTGTTACAGTAAGTTCAACAATGCTTTTCATAGGTCACTTTCTGGTAGAATAATGGCATCAAGCCAAAGAAATTCAGTAAAAGTGATTCCTGGGGAGGCTAATGCAATACAGAAAATAGCCTTCTATATCTTTTTTCTAATTGAGTTCTAAATTTACTCCTCCGAGTACAGTAGTGCTGAATGTCAGAATGACCATGATTAAATGCCATCTGTGCCTCAGGTAAGACGTGGAATTATAGAGGCCAGACTTATAAAGATGCACTGTGCTAACCTATGAGAAGAATTGTAGGAGTACCCTCAAAAATAACAGTATTAGTAACTGTACTTGGTTTTCAGAATCATTTTATTATTCCAACGCACAAGAGAAAAATATGCCTTAACTGTTTTGGTAGTTTTGGGCTGGTGTCTGTACCAAAAGTCAGAATCAAAAAGAAAGGCGTACAATTATATTGCATGCACTTTTGGTGATGTGGAGTCTTCAAGAGGAAATTAGACCTGAAAAAGCAGTTGAACTGGAAAGTTTGTATTCTAGATTTAGTGAAGAATGAAAAGTCATGGAAAAGCAAAAAAAATGTTTCTAAGAGTGTGAACTAAGTATGGCAGTCTGGGAGAAATAACATGGCTTATAAATTCAGACCCCTCTCCCTGTCTCTTTTGGAGTTTGCTCCTTTCCCCAGGAATAGGGAGAGGTCTCTCACCTGATGGTTTTATAACCTGCTTCAGGGCAAAGTCATAAAATCCTGCCTCACCTGCTGTTTCCCAAATTCCTGTAGCCTGAATTATTCAATATAACAAGTTGCAATATTTTTGAAGTAGCCTGAACCTCATCACATGCATTACATACATGATCTTTTGTATTATTTTGTCTTTTTTTTTTTTTTTTGGTAACTTTGAGTGTGACAAAATGCCAATTTAAATTACCAGTTATAGAACTCAGTTACTTTGGAAGAATAGAAAACCAAAATCTTTGACTTGCTAATATATTTCTCTAGTCTTATTTTCCTTAATTTTTAAATATATAATTGTGGTAGATTGAATATATTAGTCATAATATATGACTGTGTACCTCTTTTATTTTTCCTGAGATAACTTTTTAAAATTAGTAATGTTTCTTCAAGTACTCACTTTTAATTTAATGTAAGTAGCTTGAAACAGTATATGTTTGTATATATAGACTTGAAATACTCAATGATATTTATTTATTTTATTTATTTATTTTTTAATTAATTAATTTTTATTGGAGGTAAATTATTTTACAATATTATATTGGTTGGTTCTGCCATACATTGACATGAATTCGCCTCAGGTTTACATAAGTTCCCCCTCCTGAACCCCCCTCCCACCTCCCTCCTCCTTTTATCCTCCCTCTGTGTCATCCCTGCACACCAGCCCCGAGCATCCTATAACATGCATCGACCCTGAACTAGTGATTCGTTTCACATATGACAACATACGTGTTTCAATGCCATTCTCCCAAATCATCCCACCCTCACCGTCTCCCACAGAGTCCCAAAGACTGTTCTATACATCTGTGTCTCTTTTGCTGTCTCGTATACAGGTTTATCATTTGCATCTTTCTAAATTCCATATATATGCGTTAGTATACTGTATTGGTGTTTTTCTTTCTGGCTTACTTCACTCTGTATAATAGGCTCCAGTTTCATCCACCTCATTAGAACTGATTCAAATGTATTCTTTTTAATGGCTGAATAATACTTCATTGTGTATATGTACCAAAGCTTTCTTATCCATTTGTCTGCAGATGGACATCTAGGTTGCTTCCATGTCCTGGCTATTATAAACAGTGCTGCGATGAACATTGGAGTACATGTGTCTCTTTCAATTCTGGTTTCCTCGGTGTGTATGCCCAGGAGTGCGATTGCTGGATCATATGGCAGTTCTATTTCCAGTTTTTTGAGGACTCTCCACACTGTTCTCCATAGTGGCTGTACTAGTTTGCATTCCCACCAACAGCGTAAGAGGGTTCCTTTCTCTCCACATCCTCTCCAGCATTTATTGCATGTGGACTTTTGGATAGCAGCCATTCTGACTGGTGTGAAATGGTATCTCATTGTGGTTTGATTTTCATCTCTCTGATTATGAGGGATGTTGAGCATCTTTTCATATGTTTGTTAGCCATGTTTATGTCTTCTTTGGAGAAATGTCTGTTTAGTTTTTGGCCCATTTTTTGATTGGGTCATTTATTTTTCTGGAATTGAGCTGCAGGAGCTGCTTGTATAATTTGGAGATTAATCCTTTATCAGTTGCTTCATTTGCTATTATTTTCTCCCATTCTGAAGGTTGTCATTTCACCTTGCTTAGAGTTTCCTTTGCTGTGCAGAAGCTTTTGATTTTAATAGGTCCCATTTGTTTATTTTTGCTTTTATTTCCAATATTCTGGGAGGTGGGTCATGGAGGATCCTGCTGTGATTTATGTTGGAGAGTGTTTTGCCTACGTTCTCCTCTAGGAGTTTTATAGTTTCTGGTCTTACATTTACCTCTTTAATCCATTTTGAGTTTATTTTGGTGTATGGTGTTAGGAAGTGTTCTAGTTTCATTCTTTGACAAGTGGCTGACCAGTTTTCCCAGCACCACTTTTTAAAGAGACTGTCTTTTCTCCATTTTATATTCTTGCCTCCTTTGTCAAAGATAATGTGTCCATAGGTGCATGGATTTATCTCTGGGCTTTCTATTTTGTTCCATTGATCTATATTTCTGTCTTTATGCCAGTACCATACTCTCTTGATGACTGTGGCTTTGTAGTACAGCCTGAAGTCCGGCAGGTTAATTGCCCCAGTTCCATTTTTCTTCCTCAAGATTGCTTTGGCTATTCGAGGTTTTTTGTATTTCCATACAAATTGTGAGATTATTTGTTCTAGTTCTGTGAAAATATCATTGGTAGCTTGATAGGGATTGCACTGAATGTATAAATTACTTTGGGTAGTATAGATTTAGAATTTATTCATATGCTAGAGTAGTTTTAAATTTTTAATGATACTAGAAAATAAAATTACTCATTTGCTTTTATTTTTGTGGCTCAGTATGTAGTCACAATTAACTTAAAATATTGTTTGGGGTTTTATAAAGAAAAATATATGTGCATAGAAAAACACGAATACATCTGTTGATTCATAACAGTGTATGTCCAACTACACAGCTGTGTTCTTTAATTTAAAAGTACCCTTAATTAAAACCAGGACTCTTGGAGACTTCCTGTGTCAGAGCAACTCTGGGTAGAATTCAAAGTAGTGCCTGAGTTAGGCAACAGATTAAATTACTATCATGTAAAATATAAACTACCGGACTTCCAAAAGTAAAAATTAAATTAGGTAAAAAGAGGACAAAAACTAGTGTTCTTGTCTAAATGAAAAATTATAAGAAAAACAGAGACACATAGTAATCTAAAAATTATGAGAATTGAATTAAAATTATTTATAAATTAGTGATAAAACTAAATTTACTGACTATCTCATGTACTTATCAAAGTAAAAACAATTGAAGTAAAAAAAGAGTACCTAAAATCAATTTTAAAAATGGTTCTTTTACACCTGGAGAAAAGGATTTCAAACATTGAAATATTTACAGATGAAATTAGTTAAAAAAGAATATATATGTTAATTTTATATATATTTTCCTCTTTTAGCCAATGCAAAATGTCAAAAAAAATATTCAAGTTTGTAAAAAATGTGGACATTTTTAATCCCCTTGTTCTGGGTTTATTTTAGTAGCTAAATATCAACTGTGAAACATTCTGAAAGAGATGGGAATACCAGACCACCTGACCTGCCTCTTGAGAAACCTGTATGCAGGTCAGGAAGCAACAGTCAGAACTGGACATGGAACAACAGACTGGTTCCAAATAGGAAAAGGAGTGCATTAAGGCTGTATATTATCACCTTGCTTATTTAACTTATATGCAGAGTACATCATGAGGAACACTGGGCTGGAAGAAGCACAAGCTGGAATCAAGATTGCTGGGAGAAATATCAATAACCTCAGATATGCAGATAACACCACCCTTATGGCAGAAAGTGAAGAGGAACTCAAAAGCCTCTTGATGAAAGTGAAAGAGGAGAGTGAAAAGGTTGGTTTGAAGCTCAACATTCAGAAAAACAAAGATCATGGCATCTGGTCCCATCACTTCATGGGAAATAGATGGAAAAACAGTGGAAACAGTGTCAGACTTTGTTTTTTTGGGCTCCAAAATCACTGCAGATGCTGATTGCAGCCATGAAATTAAAAGACGCTTACTCCTTGGAAGGAAAGTTATGACCAACCTAGAAGGTATATTAAAAAGCAGAGACATTACTTTGCCAACCAAGGTCCGTCTAGTCAAGGCTATGGTTTTTCCCGTGGTCATGTATGGATGTGAGAGTTGGACTGTGAAGAAAGCTGATCGCCGAAGAATTGATGCTTTTGAACTGTGGTGCTGGAGAAGACTCTTGAGAGTCCCTTTGACTGCAAGGAGATCCAACCAGTCCATTCTAAAGGAAATCAATCCTGAGTGTTCATTGGAAGGACAGATGCTAAAGCTGAAACTGCAATACTTTGGCCACCTCATGCGATGAGTTGACTCACTGGAAAAGACTGATGCTAGGAAAAGTTGGGGGCAGGAGGAGATGGGGACGACAGAGAATGAGATGGCTGGATGGCGTCATCGACTCTATGGACATGAGTTTGCGTGAACTCCAGGAGTTGGTGATGGACAGGGAGGCCTGATGTGCTGTGGTTCATGGGGTCTCAAAGAGTCGGACACGACTGAGCGACTGAACTGAACTGAACTGAAATATCAACTGTTATGGCACATAGACTAACATAAACAAAATTATAAATATTATTTGCTGGAAGGTGGAGAAGATTAATGAGACAAAGATAACTAAAGGAGCTAAAGCAAAGAAGAAAGTAACACTTTTGAGAGAGAAACAGCTTCTCTGTAGCTGCTTTTCATATTACAGCAGTTTTAAAACCAATTAAAGGCAGAGTGCAGAGATAAGAGAAATTAAAAGAACATGTGGCAGACCTGAAGCAGTTTTTGCCATCAGTTTTTACCCAAAAAATGTAGTTGAATACTGGGAATGAACTGGGAAGAAAGCAGTAAACATAATCAGAAAACTCTGAAACACAGAGTAGATCTCTCTTTGCTTAAGGAGAACAAGGATTAGAGTTAGAGTCACAACAGAGGAAATAATCAAAGAATATACGGGGTTCTCAAATGAAAACCTTAAAAGAGGAAAAGTGCATTGATTGTTACTAGGATGCTACACTGCCCCTCTTCAGATTGAATTCAGGTAATTAGCCATTTCTTTATCTGTTTGTAGAGGAAAGGGTGAAATATCTTTAGAGGGAGGTTGGGATCGGGAGTTGAAGGGGACGACAGAGAATGAGATGGCTGGATGGCATCACCGACTCGATGGACATGAGTTTGAGTGAACTCCAGGAGTTGGTGATGGACAGGGAGGCCTGGCGTGCTGTGATTCATGGGGTCATGGAGTCAGACACGACTGAGCGACTGAAATGAACTGAACTGAACTGAATTGAATAACGCTACAACTTTTTATATATATTGTCAAAATGAACAAATAATAGTTGGCATTTTTTAGATGTCAACAAAATTAATATTTTAGATAGGATGATTAAGAAAAATGAGATCACAAATTTTTGACATCAGTAGAGAAAGAGAATTTTTCACTACAAATCCTACAGAATTAAAAATAACTATAGAATAATATGAGTAACTTATTTCAGAAGTTAATTGACAATTTATTTAACAAATTATTTTAAAAATACAATTGAACAAAATTGACAAAAGAATAAACAGAATATCTTAATAGTTCTACTAAGGAACTGGAAATGGAATTCATAACAAACAAGCAAAATTCAAATAAAGAAAACTCCAGTCCCAGATACTTTTGCTGGTGAATTTTATCAGATTTTCAAGAAAGAAAAATTAACAAATTTACATGCAGAAAAGACTGCTACGCAACTTATTTATGGAGGCACCAACTAAATCGTAATAGGACTTCCCTGGTGGTTGAGATGTTAAGAATCTGCCTGTAATGTAGGAGACCAGGTTTGATGCCTGGGTTGGGAAGATACCCTGGAGAAGGAAATAGCAACCCACTCCAGCATTCTTGCTTGGGAAATCCTATGGACAGAGGAGTCTGGTGGGCTATAGTCTATGGGGTCACAACAGTTGGATATGACTTAGTAAGTTCAGTACAATTCAGTCGCTCAGTCTTGTCCGATTCTCCACGACCCCACGAATCACAGCATGCCATGCCTCCCTGTCCATCACCAACTCCCGGAGTCCACTCAAACTCATGTCCACAGAGTCGGTGATGCCATCCAGCCATCTCATTCTCAGTGGTCCCCTTCTCCTCCTGCCCCAAAACTTTCCCAGCATCAGAGTCTTTTCCAGTGAGTAAACTCTTCTCATGAGGTGGCCAAAGTATTGCAGTTTCAGCTTTAGCATCAGTCCTTCCAATGAACACCCAGGATCGATCTCCCTTAGAATGGATTGGTTGGATCTCCTTGCGGTACAAGGGACTCTCAAGAGTCTTCTCCAACACCACAGTTCAATAGCATCAATTCTTCAGCGATCAGCTTTCTTCACAGTCCAACTCTCACATCCACACATGACCACGGGAAAAACCATAGCCTTGACTAGACGGACCTTGGTTGGCAAAGTAATGTCTCTGCCTTTGAACATACTATCAAGGTTGGTCGTAACTTTCCTTCCAAGGAGTAAGCGTCTTTTAATTTCATGGCTGCAATCAGCATCTGCAGTGATTTTGAAACCCAAAAAAATAAAGTCTGACACTGTTTCCACTGTTTTTCCATCTATTTCCCATGAAGTGATGGGACCAGATGCCATGATCTTTGTTTCCTGAATGTTGAGCTTCAAGCCAACTTTTTCACTCTCCTCTTTCACTCAAGAAGCTTTTGAGTTCCTCTTCACTTTCTGCCATAAGGGTGGTGTCATCAGCATATCTGAGATTATTGATATTTCTCCCAGCAATTTTGATTCCAGTTTGTGCTTCTTCCAGCCCAGCGTTCCTCATGATGTACTCTGCATAGAATTTAAATAAGCATGGTGACAATATACAACATTGACGCACTCCTTTTCCTATTTGGAACCAGTCTGTTGTTCCATGTACAGTTCTGACTGTTGCTTCCTGACCTGCATACAGGTTTCTCAAGAGGCAGGTCAGGTGGTCTGGGATTCCCATCTCTTTCAGAATGTTCCACAGTTTATTGTGATCCACACAGTCAAAGGCTTTGGCATAGTCAATAAAGCAGAAATAGATGTTTTTCTTGAACCCTCTTGCTTTCTCCATGATCCAGTGGATGTTGGCAATTTGATCTCTGGTGCCTCTGCCTTTTCCAAAACCTGCTTGAACATCTGGGAGTTCACGGTTCACATATTGCTGAAGCCTGACTTGGAGAATTTTGAGCATGACTTTACTAGCATGTGAGATGAGTGCAATTGTGCGGTAGTTTGAGCATTCTTTGGCATTCCCTTTCTTTGGGATTGGAATGAAGACTGACCTTTTCCAGTCCAGTGGCCACTGCTGAGTTTTCCAGATTTGCTGGCATATTGAGTGCAGCACTTTCACAGCATCATCTTTCAAGTTTTGAAATAGCTCAACTGGAATTCCATCACCACCACTAGCTTTGTTGGTAGTGATGCTTTCCAAGGCCCACTTGACTTCACATTCCAAGATGTCCGGCTCTAGGTCAGTGATCACGTTATCGTGACTATCTTGGTCGTGAAGATCTTTTTTGTACAGTTCTTTTGTACAGTCGTGAAGATCTTTTTTGTACAGTTCTTTTGTACAGTCGCGAAGATCTTTTTTGTACATGTGTATTCCTGCCACCTCTTCTTAATATCTTCTGCTTCTGTTAGGTCCATATCATTTCTGTCCTTTATCGAGCTCATCTTTGCATGAAATGTTCCCTTGGAATCTCTAACTTTCTTGAAGATATCTCTTGTTTTTCCTATTTTGTTGTTTTCCTCTATTTCTTTGCATTGATCACTGAGGAAGGCTTTCTTATGTCTCCTTGCTCTTCTTTGGAACTCTGCATTCAGATGCTTATATCTTTCCTTTTCTCCTTTGCTTTTCGCTTCTCTTCTTTTCACAGCTATTTGTAAGGCCTCCTCAGACAGCCATTTTGCTTTTTTGCATTTCTTTTCCATGGGGATGGTCTTGGTCCCTGTCTCCTTTACAATGTCACGAACCTCCGTCCAGAGTTCATCAGGCACTCTATCAATCAGATCTAGTCCCTTAAATCTATTCCTCACTTCCACTGTATAATCATAAGGCATTTGATTTAGGTCATATCTGAATGGTCTAGTGGTTTGCCCTACTTTCTTCAATTTAAGTCTGAATTTGGCAATAAGGAGTTCATGATCTGAGCCACAGTCAGCTCCTGGTCTTGTTTTTGCTAACTGTATACAGCTTCTCCATCTTTGGCTGCAAAGGATATAATCAATCTGATTTCAGTGTTGACCATCTGGTGATGTCCATGTGTAGAGTCTTCTCTTGTGTTGTTGGAAGAGGGTGTTTGCTATGACCAGTGCGTTCTCTTGACAAAACTCTATTAGCCTTTGCCCTGCTTCATTCCATGCTCCAAAGCAAAATTTGCCTGTTACTCCAAGTATTTCTTGACTTCCTACTTTTGCATTCCAGTCCCCTGTAATAAGTAAACCACCATAAATCTTAATGTTTAAATCAATGAGAAGTTTTGTTGTTTGACATCCTCACTGCATCTGGTGGTGTCTGTGTTGTGAATTTTGTCCCATCTACTAGGTGTGAGGTGTTATCTTACTTTGTTGTTTTAATTTGGATTTTCCTAATTACATATGATGTGGAGCATGTTTTCATAAGCTTATTTGCCATCTGTATTTTCTTTGGTGATGTGTCTGTTCAGGTCTTTGGCTCAACTCTTAATTGCTATTTATATTCTTATTACTGAGTTTTAAGTGTTTTATATATTTTGAATAACACTCCTTTTATGAGATATAACATTTAAAAGTATTTCTGCCAGTCCGTAGCTTGTCTTTTCATGTTCTTGACATTGTCTTTTGTAGGGAATAAGTTTTTAACTTTAATGAAGTCCAAAGTATTGATTCTTTATTTATGGATTTGTATTTAAAAAGTCATTGCCTGACTATTTTATTTTAAAGTCTTTCTTTGGAAAAATCGTATTTGTTAAAATATATTCACAACACAAATTATATTTTCTTGTGTTCCATATTTAATATATTTTCTTTCATGAGAGAAAAATATATGCATGAACTCAATTTCTTGAAAATGTGTTATCTACGGTCAGTTGATTTCTAATTTTTAAAAATCATTTCTTTTAAAAAAAGATTACAGATTTTAACCTGTCTTAGCAAGCTTATGAATTCAAAATCAACAAGAAATTGAAAAGTAGTGCACCAATGTAAGTATAGCATAACAGATGTTTCCAGGATAAAGTTAATGAAATTACTTAAAAATCTTTTCCTATTACTCTAAGTTATCATGGCTGTCTCATTGCCTTTAAGATTAAATTACAATGGTAAACAGAGACACAGTTCCATTATAAATGAATCCAGTCTGTAAAAATAAGAAGTGTAAATTGGGCTATTTTCCTAGGATTTTCTAAACTTCTAACCACTCAGTTGCCTCTGTGTCTGACTCTTTGTGACCCCATGTACTGTAGCCCATGAGGCTACACTGTCCATGGAATTCTCCTGGCAAGAATACTGGAGTGGGTTGCCATTCCCTTCTCCAGGGAATCTTCCTGACCCAGGGATTGGACCTGGGTCTCCTGCATTGTAGGCAGACTCTGTATGGTCTGAGCCACCAGAGAAGTCCCCAAACTTTTAACACTTGAATCCTATATAGTCCATTCTAAAGGAGATCAATCCTGTGTGTTCATTGGGTGGACTGATGCTAAAGCTGAAGCTCCAATACTTTGGCCACCTCATGAGAAGAGTTGACTCACTGGAAAAGACTCTGATGCTGGGAAAGGTTGGGGGCGGGAGGAAAAGGGGACGACAGAGAATGAGTTGGCTGGATGGCATCACCAACTCGATGGACATGAGTTTGAGTGAACTCCGGGAGTTGGTGATGGACAGGGAGGCCTGGCGTGCTGTGATTCATGGGGTTGCAGAGAGTCGGACACGACTGAGCAATTTAACTGAACTGATCTGATATTAGACATACAATCTCACTTGAATTCTATCTTAGCTGACTAATGTGTAATGATATTTGCTTTTTAAAAATATATTTTTTAATTTTAGGATACTAGCTTTACAATATTGTGTTGGTTTCTGCCATAATCAGTATAAATCAGCCATAGTCATATATATGTACCCTCCCTCCTGAATCTCGCTCCCATGTCCGACCTCACTCTACCCTTCTATGTTGCCACAGAAGACCAGGTTTGACTCCCTTGCATCATACAGCAAATTACCATTAGCTATCTACTTTTACACATAGGAATATATATATTTCAATACTTCTCTCTCTATTCATCCCACCCTCTCCTTCCTCAATTCTATGAGGTGGATGAACGAAGAGCCTATTATACAAAGTCAAGTAAGTCAGAAAGAGAAAACAAAATCTTATATTAATACATATATATGGCATTTGCTTTTTATTTTTATATTTATATATATATATATACATTTTTTAAAAATTTTAGACTCTGATTATTCTTGCTGCCTTGCTAATACACAACTCCTCTCTTCTTTCTCCATATACATAACTTTTTATGCTTTTTAAAAATATATCAATTCAGTTCAGTTCAGTTGCTCAGTATGTCCGACTCTTTGTGACCCCATCATCACAGCATGCCAGGCTTTCATGTCCATCACCAACTCCCGGAGTTCACACAAACTCATGTCCATCGAGTCGGTGATGCCATCCAGGCATCTCATTCTCTGTCGTCCCCTTCTCCTCCTTCCCCCAATCCCTCCTAGCATCAGAGTCTTTTCCAGTGAGTCAACTCGTCGCATGAGGTGGCCAAAGTATTGCAGTTTCAGCTTTAGCATCAGTCCTTCCAATGAACACCCAGGATTGATCTCCTTTAGAATGGACTGGTTGGATCTCCTTGCAGTCCAAGGAACTCTCAAGAGTCTTCTCCAACACCACAGTTCAAAAGCATCAATTCTTCGGTGATCAGCTTTCTTCACAGTCCAACTCTCACATCCATACATGACCACTGGAAAAACCATAGCCTTGACTAGACGGACCTTGGTTGGCAAAGTAATGTCTCTGCTTTACATTAACAATATAAGACTGTAAAAGAAGAAACAAAGAAGCAAACAAAAACCCAATATAAGTTGGTAGACATTATCATTTGACAGAATAAGTAAACAGAGTAATGACATGAAATATCCATGTTCATTAATATTGAAAGATAAAAATACCCCTCAAAATGTCGTTTGTACCCAAACACATTAAGATTCAGATAGATGTAGAGAAATTTCTTGAACCAACAGCTTTAAGAATCTTCCTAGATGAATGTGTGATCTCCAACAGCAGAGTCCCGAAAGGTCTTAATTCCTCACCATATAAAGCACTGTAGCTTAGAAACTGTCTTGTTAATTATCTATCACGCTGTCAATCACTCTGTACCACTTAACTTGTGGCAGAAATGACTTGACCTTATTTTTCAGAAAAATTGTCACTGAGATTAAATAAGCTTCTCCATAGCATATGAAGTCTTTTATTGACAGATAATCTTCCTTTTCTCCTGTTCTCATTTTCCTCAATAATAAATGTCAATTAAGTAATCATTGGGGAAGAATATAGTTTATAGAATAAAATAACCTGGGTCTAGCATTAAAGACCCTTCACATTCAACTGACTTTATAAAAATAAAAGTTAGTTTTTCCACATTAACACAATTATATACATTGTTCAATGGTATAAAATATTCTAACTCAGAAAGCAACAGAAAATAGAACATTATATTGGTAAATTTCTTTTCCCATATCTTTGCTGGCTTATTTAACCGAAAGATTATTGCTGTGACTTACATATCCTGAGAAATTATGTCTTGGACAAAATACCTCTGCAACGAAAATGTCAGCCCAAAGATTTCATATTTGGGAGTTATATTTAATAAGGCATTATCCCTGAGAGATCAAACTAATATTTTCATAATTTTACTAAGATGCATAAAATCCCTCATCTAAATGACAGGAAGGGATAGATATCAAGGTAAGCAAAAGTGGAGAGTTTAAAGTGTTTTTTCTTAGTACTTATTTTTGAACTAGGTTATTTACATAATTCGGAGAAGGCAATGGCACCCCACTCCAGTACTCTTGCCTGGAGAATCCCATGGGCGGAGGATTGCATCAGAGAGTTATTGGAATAAAAATAAATATATATTAGAACTGTAAATTAATTATCATAAGCATAGAACTTAACAATGAGGAAACTAATGTGCTTTGTAATATATCTTTGTTTTATAATAGAGCTAGAGATTTTTTTCAAAAACTAACACACTATATTCTGAAAGCTAAATTGAAAAAAATTGTTACAAAGTAAAGAAAATTAGGGTGAATATAACCACGGGACTGGAAAAGGTCAGTCTTCACTCCAATCCCAAAGAAAGGCAATGCCAAAGAATACTCAAACTACTGCACAATTGCACTCATCTCACACGCTAGTAAAGTCATGCTCAAAATTCTCCAAGCCAGGCTTCAGCAATGTGTGAATCATGAACTTCCAGATGTTCAAGCAGGTTTTAGAAAAGGCAGAGGCACCAGAGATCAAATTGCCAACATCCGCTGGATCATGGAGAAAGCAAGAGAGTTCAAGAAAAACGTCTATTTCTGCTTCATTGACTATGCCAAAGCCTTTGACTGTGTGGATCACAGCAAACTGTGGAAAATTCTAAAAGAGATGGGAATACCAGACCACCTGACCTGCCTCTTGAGAAACCTGTATGCAGGTCAGGAAGCAACAGTTAGAACTGGACATGGAACAACAGACTGGTTCCAAATAGGAAAAGGAGTACGTCAAGGTTGTATATTGTCACCATGCTTATTTAACTTTTATACAGAGTACATCATGAGGAATGCTGGCTAGAAGAAGTACAAGCTGGAATGAAGATTGCCAGGAGAAATATCAATAACCTCAGATATGCAGATGACACTACCCTTATGGCAGAAAGTGAAGAGGAACTCAAAAGCCTCTTGATGAAAGTGAAAGAGGAGAGTGAAAAGGTTGGCTTGAAGCTCAACATTCAGAAAACAAAGATCATGGCATCTGGACCCATCACTTCATGGGAAATAGATGGAAAAACAGTGGGAAAAAGTGTCAGACTTTATATTTTTGGGCTCCAAAATCACTGCAGATGCTGATTGCAGCCATGAAATTAAAAGAAGCTTACTCCTTGGAAGGAAAGTTATGACCAACCTAGATAGCATATTAAAAAGCAGAGACATTACTTTGCCAACCAAGGTCCGTCTAGTCAAGGCTATGGTTTTTCCCGTGGTCCTGTATGGATGTGAGAGTTGGACTGTGAAGAAAGCTGATCGCCGAAGAATGATGCTTTTGAACTGTGGTGCTGGAGAAGACTCTTGAGAGTCCCTTGGACTGCAAGGAGATCTAACAAGTCCATTCTAAAGGAGATCAATCCTGAGTGTTCATTGGAAGGACAGATGCTAAAGCTGAAACTGCAATACTTTGGCCACCTCATGTGACGAGTTGACTCACTGGAAAAGACTCTGATGCTGGGAGTGATTGGGGGTGGGAGGAGACGTGGACGACGGAGAATGAGATGGCTGGATGGCATCACCGACTCGATGGACAGGAGTTTGAGTGAACTCTGAGAGTTGGTGATGGACAGGGAGGCCTGGCATGCTGTGATTTATGGGGTCACAAAAAATTGGACATGACTGAGCGACTGAACTGGACTGATTCTATTCAGAAAACAGGAGAAAATACTCTTTTTCTTTTTCTCCAAGAAGCTGTTTCCTATTTTTCCTGTCCTACTTCCTAAATTACCCTACCTTTGTGACTCCTGATTTCTTCAGTTGCCACAGACTATTTAAGTTGTGATGAAAATTTAAACAAAGAACAGATTATGAGACCACTGATTACAAAAGTATGTTTGTACTAAGTGTTCTGTTCTGTTCTGTTCTGTTCAGTCACTCAGTCGTGTCCGACTCTTTGTGACCCCGTGGACTGTAGCCTACCAGGCTTCTCCGTCCATGGGATTCTCCAGGCAAGAATACTGGAGTGGGTTACCATTTCCTTCTCCAGGGGATCTTCCCGACCCAGGGATCGAACCCGGGTCTCCCGCATTGGAGGCAGACGCTTTAACCTCTGAGCCACCAGGGAAGCCCCCCGTGTAAATTAGTGTTTAATTGAAAAAATTAATTTTTTTATTTGGAAGAATCATGTCAGTGAAGTTCCCATCAAACATCAGATATAACAAGAGTCATCATTTTTTCAAAGTATGGAGTCTTTTAAAATTTATGCTTGAGCCCGTTTCATAACTGGAGTATGGACTATTCATGTAAATAAGTGCCAGACCCAGGAAGTGGTTCCATTACTCCAAGATGACAGCAGTAGGAAGTTGTTCCTGTTAGAAATTATTTTATTGAGCTCCACCAGAGGGGAATATTTTGTTATTTACAGCCAGTCATCTTTGATTCCAGTTGCCTACTAAATATTAGTATAACGTATGGTCCTAGAGTATCTCTTTGTTGGATAGCATCTTATGTGTCATCTGTTAGCTAACTCTTTTGGACCTCGTTCTATGTATTTTATTTTAAACCTCAGATTACTTTTCCTTAGATTTTCTTTAAACACATCATGACTGTCTCTCTATCATAAACCTACTTGAAACTAGAGAGAGTTTCTTAATTCTATCACTGAGATAATGATGCTACTATCAAAGTCATTTATTTTCAAATTTAAGTTCTATCTATAAATGTTTATAGCAATATTCTATTGCTATTAATATATAATTTCTCAAATAACTCTTGAAACTCTGAATGTATTATGCTTATTACTACATAGTAAGCTTCCCTGGTGGCGCAGAGGTTAAAGCATCTGCCTCCAATGCGGGAGACCTGGGTTCGATCCCTGGGTCGGGAAGATCCCCTGGAGAAGGAAACGGTAACCCACTCCAGTATTCTTGCCTGGAGAATCCCATGGACGGTGAAGACTGGTAGGCTACAGTCCATGGGGTCGCAAAGAGTCGGACACGAGTGAGCGACTGAACGGAACGGAAGGAACCTATAATAGGGAAGACTCTAAACTATTTTTTTTAGAAACAACCTTATGAGAAAAAAAGAATTTGAGGAAAATACAGTCTTAGATTAACAATGAATAATTTCATAGTGCTAGGCTTTCTTATAGGTTTAAGATATTGTGTGAAGATTCTTGAAGCTACTATATTTTAACACATTTCTATTACTGGAAGGAGTGTGACAGAGAAGCATAAAATTAGAAAATAATCAAATGCATACAGGTGTGTTTGTATCAAAATCAGGAATATATACCCATAACTCTTACATTAGTATCAGTGCAATTTGTCACATTGTAGCTAGTATTTATAGCTACCTTCTTTCATTACTTATTTTATATTCTTTTAGTTTTTGGCCAATCCCTTGTCTGGTCTTCGTTTCTTGCTTGGGTCTCGGTTCCAAAGTGTTCTCCTAAAGTGAAAGTGAAAGTTTCTAAGTCCTATTTGACTCTTTGCGACTCCATGGACTATAGCCTGCCAGGCTCCTCTGTCCATGGAATTCTCCAGGCCTGAATACTGGAGTGAGTAGCCATCCCCTCTCCAGGGTATCTTCCCAATCCTGGGATCAAACCCAGGTATCCTGCATTGTACGTGGATTCTTTACTATCTGAGCCACCAGAGAAGTCAAAGAATATTGGGGTGGGTAGCCTATCCATTCTCCAGGGGATCTTCCCATCCCAGAAATTGAACTGGGGTCTCCCTGAATTTGTAGGTGAATTCTTTATTAGCTGAGCTACAGGAAAGCCATTCTCCTAAAGCATCTGTCTACTGCAGTCCTTTTCCTTTTCTGTATTGAGGGGTTCTAGTCACATATCGATTTTTATTACATGACCTGTTTGTATTAAGCAATGCTTCATGGGATTTCATTCATATTTTATATACTTCTCTCATAGTCCTATCAAGTAATAACAATCAGGATCAATCAGCTTAACAAGTGCAGAAATCTTATTTGCCCTAAGATATGTTGACTTGAGAAAATAATGCTTCCAGGATTCTAAAAGGATTAACTTATGATTTACTTCTAGGTACTCACAGAGAAAAAAATTAATGTGATGTGATTTAGTGATCTGTCATCATCTAAAATTGCATATGATTGTAATACTAGATTGTGTACAATGTAGTTAGTGTTCTGTTGTGCAAGCTATAGCATACTTAGAAAGCAAAATAATGCATACAAGTCAGTTTTTATCATTTTATTAAGGAGGTCAAGAAACTGTATTGTTAACAGCACTTGAGTATATTTTAACCTAATCAAGTTATAAAAATTGATGTATTTGTAAAACCCAGAAACTCCTTTGGATTAATGAAAATGTTGATGTCATTTGAACAACCTTTGTTATACTTTCTTTTGTAAGAATATATTATGCAAACCTCAATGGTAATGCATCCAGAAAATTACCACTAAAGCAGAAAACAATATTTGCAGGTTAAAATAGGAGATACTTAAATTTCATTTTGGTACATTAAGTAAGGACAAAGGTGTTGGAAGGTCTGTCATTCTCGTGTTAATATATATTTCCACTTTCCATAATGTGATATATAGGACAAGTTAACCCATGTATTTCTATAATAGCAGGATATTCTTGGTTTCTTGCTGGACTCTAATTCCTTAAAAATTGTATTGTTGCAAATCCATATGATGAAATGTGTTTAGATTCCATTAAGCATTTTTCCCTGAAAGAATTAAGAGATACTGTACAATTTATCTTTTCCAAATTAAAGGACCTAGAACCAAAGATCCATTAAGGCCCAATATAAGGCAACTTAACCTGAAATGTGTGTGATATCGTATATATGCATATATATATATACATATATATATATATATATAGGCTTCCCTGGTGGCTCAGCAGTAAAGAATCCACCTGCCAATGAGGAGGCGTGGGTTAAATCCCTGGCATGGGAAGATCTCCTGGAGAAGGAAATGCAACCCTTTCCAGTATTCTTACCTAGGAAAACCTATGGATAGAGGAGCCTGACAGGTTACAGTCCATGGTGTCGCAAAGAACTGGTATATCTCAGTATACCAGAAAAGACTTAGTCACTAAACAATAACAACAAGAAAGTGATTCTATCTTATCATCTATAATTTTTACTAAATTGTGTGTGTGCATATGTATCAAGTCAGAGTTAATAATATTTACTAAGAATTTTTAAAGTAGAAATATCCAGCTTTTATTGTCAGGTTTATTTCACTGATAGGTGTGTTTTCCCTATATTTGATGTCCTAGTTCCCAGTAAGACTTGAATAATTCTACACTCTCTAATAACCACACCATACTCCCATTTAACTAATATCTGAGGACTAGAACTTACCTCATATCAATCATGTTTCCAGTCAGTATAAGATTTTGGAAGTCAGTATTCCAAAGTCTGTGGTTAAAATGGTATGTGGCTTCTTCTGTTCTTATTTTTGCTTCGGTTTGGTGCTTGAGATCTTATATTGTTCTTGTCAATAAATAAATTTGAGAATTACTTTTTCTTTCAGTTTTAAAAGTGACACAGTTGACTTTTCCCCATGAGACATATTTTAACATTTCATAATCATGACAACGCAAATAACCTTAAACATTCAAAGTATGAACTATATTTCTGATATTAGAAAAAGAATGAAAATTCAAAATAAGGATTGATGCATCTTTCTCTTCTATATCTGGTATCAAAATGAATCTACAGCATACTAACTTGTTAGCTTGCAAGTCATGTAATATTGCTGACCCTCCAAAGTATTGACAAGATATAGTTGTATAATATAAAATACCTAGAAGACAATGTAGGAGTAAATCTTGGTAAACTTTGTTTGAGAAATCAGGTTTTAGACACTAAATGAAATAGCATAGTAAATTTTGTGGTGATCACTTCAAATGTATACATATATCAAATATGTATATAATTTTTATTTGTGATCAGATCTCAGTATGCCAGGTTTTTAAAAGTATAATCAATTCAAAAATTATACATTTGAAAATCTGGGCATACACACCAAGGACACCAGAATTGAAAGAGACACATGTACTCCAATGTTCATCACAGCACTGTTAATAATAGCGAGGACATGGAAGCAACCTAGATGTCCATCTGCAGACCAATGGATAACAAAGCTTTGGTACATATACACAATGGAGTATTACTCAGCCATTAAAAAGAATGCATTTGAATCAGTTCTAATGAGGTGGATGAAACTAGAGCCTATTATACAGAGTGAAGTAAGCCAGAAAGTATGACAACATACGTGTTTCAATGCCATTCTCCCAAATCATCCCACCCTCACCTTCTCCCATAGAGTCCCAAAGACTGTTCTATACATCTGTGTCTCTTTTGCTATCTCGTATACAGGGTTATTATTTGCATCTTTCTAAATTCCATATATATGTGTTAGTATACTGTATTGGTGTTTTTCTTTCTGGCTTACTTCACTCTGTATAATAGGCTCCAGTTTCATCCACCTCATTAGAACTGATTCAAATGTATTCTTTTTAATGGCTGAATAATACTCCATTGTGTATATGTACCAAAGCTTTCTTATCCATTCGTCTGCAGATGGACATCTAGGTTGCTTCCATGTCCTGGCTATTAAAAACAGTGCTGCAATGAACATTGGAGTACACGTGTCTCTTTCAATTCTGGTTTCCTCGGTGTGTATGCCCAGGAGTGCTATTGCTGGATCATATGGCAGTTCTATTTCCAATTTTTTGAGGACTCTCCACACTGTTCTCCATAGTGGCTGTACTAGTTTGTATTCCCACCAACAGTGTAAGAGGGTTCCTTTCTCTCCACATCCTCTCCAGCATTTATTGCATGTAGACTTTTGGATAGCAGCCATTCTGACTGGTGTGAAATGGTATCTCATTGTGGTTTTGATTTGCATCTCTCTGATTATGAGGGATGTTGAGCATTTTTTCATGTGTTTGTTAGCCATTTTTATGTCTTCTTTGGAGAAATGTCTGTTTAGTTCTTTGGCCCATTTTTTGATTGGGTCATTTATTTTTCTGGAATTGAGCTGCAGGAGCTGCTTGTATAATTTGGAGATTAATCCTTTATCAGTTGCTTCATTTGCTATTATTTTCTCCCATTCTGAAGGCTGTCTTTTCACCTTACTTATAGTTTCCTTTGCTGTGCAGAAGCTTTTGATTTTAATTAGGTGCCATTTTTTTATTTTTGCTTTTATTTCCAATATTCTGGGAGGTGGGTGTATACGAGACAGCAAAAGAGACACAGATGTATAGAACAGTCTTTGGGACTCTATGGGAGAGGGTGAGGGTGGGATGATTTGGGAGAATGGCATTGAAACACATATGTTGTCATATGTGAAACGAATCACTAGTTCAGGGTCAATGCATGTTATAGGATGCTCGGGGCTGGCATGCGGGGATGACCCAGAGGGAGGATAAAGGGAGGAGGGAGGTGGGAGGGCGGTTTAGGAGGGGGAACTTATATAAACCTGGGGCAAATTCATATCAATGTATGGCAAAATCAACCAATATAATATTGTAAAATAATTTGCCTCCAATAAAAAATAAATTAATTACCTAAAAAAAAAAAAAAAGAAAAACACCAATACAGTATACTAACACATATATATGGAATTTAGAAAGATGGAAATGATAACCCTGTATACGAGACAGCAGAAGAGACAGGTGTATAGAACAGTCTTTGGGACTCTGTGGGAGAGGGCGAGGATGGGATGATCTGGGAGAATGGCATTGAAACATGTATATTATCTTATGTGAAATGAATCACCAGTCCAGGTTTGACACATGATACAGGATGCTCGGGGCTGGTGCACAGGGATGACCCAGAGGGAGGATAAGGGGAGGAGGGAGGTGGGAGGGGGGTTCAGAAAGGGGAACTCATGTACACCTGGAGCGGATTCATGTCAATGTATGACAAAACCAACAAATATAATATTGTAAAATAATTAGCCTCCAATAAAAAATAAATAAAAGAGAAAAAAAAAAACAAAATCTTTCACTCTTGAGGAGACATCATTGAGAGAATGAAAAAACAGACCACATACTCCAGGAAATTATTTACAAAGCATATATTATGGAAAGACTTATAGCCACAATTCTTAGAAAAAAATACGTCAGTATGGTAAATGTTAAATCTTTAAAAAATGACATCATGATATGCCTTAAGGTGACCAAATTCTGTTATCAGAATATAATAGAGGTAAAAATATGGTAAATTTTTAAGCACATATATTTGGAAATTAAAAACACATTTCTAAATACATAATCTATGAGACAAAGAGAAGTGATAATGGGCATCATATGATGTTGCAAGTATAAATAAAACTATACAAAGGAAAACCTGCAAAGTGCTTCTGAATAAATTAAAATTGTATTATCTTCAGTTTATAGATATTAAAAATATTTATTTAAAAAAACTACCTAAACTTTATTTTTGAAGTGAAGGAAAACTCTCTATTTATTTAGATATGTATAGAGAAGGGAAAATAAAGATTTCAAGTAAACTTTTTATGAGGCTTTTGTTAGTTTACATATATTGAATTAAAACATTTCAAGAAAAGATCTCATATAATGAAGTTTTTAAAATTCACAGAGAATCAATACAGCGAAGAAATAGTGCTCTGAGGAAAAGTAAATTTGCTAAATTTCCAAAATACTGATGAATATATCAAGAACAAAGTTATGTGTGGACACAAACACATACCCCTAGACACACAGTCACACACATATGAATATTAAAGAAAAATGGTACAGAGATACAGGTAATGAAGTGAATGATAAGCTTTGTTCCAAAATATTTGAAAACATATATGAAATGGTAAAGTTTGTGGAAAACACAAAGAGCTAAAATCACTCAATAGGAAGTAGACAGCTAAAAAAGAGGGGAAAGCACCAATAATATTGAATTATTTGAGCAAGTTTTTCTTATGGGAGCATTTTTTTCCAGATCAAAAGATGGCAAAGATAACAAATAATTATATTACTATTAAATTTGAAAAAAAGGAAGACATTTCTCAAAAGTTTTAAAAATTAATAATTCTTTTATGTAAAATCATAAAATATTATGTTAAAATTATAGAATTTCCCAAAGAGAAGTGAATTTTAACATTTAAAGTATTTTAACTAATTTAAAACAGAAAACAGCCTACACGTTTTATTTAATATATGCATAAAAATTCACTGAAATTTAACAGTAATTTACAAAATTTCTCTTAAAGAACTAATGCTAGGAAGAAATGCTGTTAACCTAACAAGGTACACAAGACCAAAGCCAAACTGCATCCTTAAAATGGTTGTGATTTAAAAACATTTCTAAAATAGCAGTTAATTTCTATCAGCATTTCTTTCTGTAGCATTATAAAAGAAGGAAAATGAAGAGCTTCAAAACTCGTTACAAAAGTATTGAGTCATAGGAATGAAATGTGCAAAAAATATGTTGTAATAAAAGAAAATAAAGTTGCTGTTTTTTTGTAGCTCATATAATTTTTGCAAGTGATATCTGAGAAAAATTGCAGGCAAAACTTAGAATTAATGAAAGAGTTTAGTAGGCTTGCTGAAATCAAATCAGCATAAGAAGTTGAAGTTTTCTGGAGCTATGTGTCAGCCAGCAGCAATCCTATGGAAAAAGGATTGTTATGACAAAGATTATCCCTTTCAAAGTGGCAATGAAATACATTAAGTTTCAAAGAATATTTTCAACCAAGCTCAGCAAATCCTTTTCAGGAAAAAAAAAACCAAAAAACCTACTGGAAGATATAAAATGAGTAAATATAAAAATGTACAATGTTCATAAAAATATATACATTCCTTTAATTAAATTCTAAATACTATGCCATTATTGTTTTAATTCCAATATAGTTTTTGTGGTGGTAGTCAAAGTGTCCCTAATATTTATTTGAAATAACTAAGGAAATTATGAATATGAAGAAGAAACTTGCTCCTAACAAGCTTATTATAAAATAATAATTAGAATACTGTAGTATTGGTGTGACTGTGAAAGAATAGATGTCTGAACTGCAAAATGGATCTCAGATGCAGATTTTTTGACTCGGCGGGAAAGCTGTAGATATCACAGAGCATTAAAATTAGATAATAAATGACATTTTTTGAGGTTTTCCATATTGCTGAAAACATATTTACAGTTATATTTAGTAAGTGCATCGGAAGGTCTTTAAACCAGTTGATGAATGAAGAATGCATGCCAAGTAGATCAGCATATTAACTGTATGCCAAATAATAATTGAGTGAATACGTTGAAATCTCTACTGTGTTTGTGGAATTAATTTTCCCCTGTAGTTAAAGTAAAATTTTCAGTATTCCCATTAAGGCTTTGTTGGTTACATTTAAACTTCAGTGTCCTGATAAATTAACCTTTTATTATTGCATAGTGTCTCTTTCTCCATACTCGTTTAAATTAAATAATTTATTTGATAAATATAGATTATGGTTTATTATGCATGCCTGCGTGCTCAGTTGTATCCAACTCTTCATGACCCCCTAGACTCTAGCCCAGAAGGCCCCTCTATTCATGAGATTTTCCAGGCAAGAATACTGGAGTGGGTTGCCATTTTCTTCTTCAGGGGATCTTCCTGACCCACACTGAACCCACATCTCTTGCATCTCCTGCATTGGCAGTTGGGTTTTTTCCACTCTGCTCCCTGGGAAAACAAGGCTTATGTGAAAGTGAAAGACAGTTAGTTGTGCCCGACTGTTTGTGACCCCCCATGGACTATACAGTCCATGGAATTCTCCAGGCCAGAACACTGGAGTCAGTAGCCTTTCCCATCTCCAGGGGATCTTCCCAACCTAGGGATTGAACCCAGGTTTCCCGCATTGCAGGTGGATTATTTACTAGTTGAGCCACAAGGGGAACCCAAGAATACTGGAGTGGGTAGCCTGTACATTCTCCAGCAGATCTTCCTGACCCAGGAATCCACTGGGGTCTCCTGCATTACAGGTGGATTCTTTAGATACCAACTGAGCTATCAAGAAAGGCTCATATAAAAGTCTGTTAATAATAGTACTAAAAAATATCTACTAAGCTCTCACTGATTGCTGAGATATAGAAATAGTCCTACAACATTGTATGATTTAAGGTAATCATAGAATGATTTCCCACATACACTGCAAGTCAGAAGTTCAGTTCAGTAGCTCAGTCATGTCCGACTCTTTGCAACCCCATGAATCACAGCACGCCAGGCCTCCCTGTCCATCACCAACTCCTGGAGTTCACTCAAACTCATGTCCATTGAGTCGGTGATGCCATCCAGCCATCTCATTCTCTGTCATCCCCGTCTCCTCCCACCCCCAATCCCTCCCAGCTGGCATCTGGTCCCATCACTTCATGGGAAATAGATGGGGAAACAGTGAAAAGAGTGTCAGACTTTATTTTGGGGGGCTCTAAATCACTGCAGATGCTGATTGCAGCCAGGAAATTAAAAAACACTTACTCCTTGGAAGGAAAGTTATGACCAACCTGGATAGCATCTTAAAAAGCAGAGACATTACTTGGCCAACAAACGTCCATCTAGTCAAGGCTATGGTTTTTCCCGTGGTCATGTTTGGATGTGAGAGTTGGACTGTGAAGAAAGCTGATCGCCGAAGAATCGATGCTTTTGAACTGCGGTGCTGGAAAAGACTCTTGAGAGTCTCTTGGACTGCAAGGAGAGCCAAAAAGTCCATTCTAAAGGAGATCAATCCTGGGTGTTCATTGGAAGGACTGATGCTAAAGCTGAAACTGCAATACTTTGGCCACCTCATGCGACGAGTTGACTCACTGGAAAAGAGTCAGAAGTTATAATGACGTAAATCAAGTCCCTTACAGTTATACAGTGGAAATGACAGATTCAAAATATTAGATCTGCTAGATAGAGTGCCTGAAGAACTATGGGCAGTGGTGCATAACTTTGTATACGAGGGGGTGATCTAAACCAGGAAAAAGAAATGTAAAAAGTAAAAATGGCTCCCGGAGAAGGCAATGGCAAGCCACTCCAGTATTCTTGCCTAGAAAAATCCCATGGATGGAGGAGCCTGGTAGGCTGCAGTCCGTGGGGTCGCTAAGGGTCGGACACGACTGAGTGACTTCACTTTCACTTTTCACTTTCACACATTGGAGAAGGAAATGGCAACCCACTCCAGTGTTCTTGCCTGGAGAATCCCAGGGATGGGGGAGCCTGGTGGTCTTCTGTCTATGGGGTCACACAGAGTCGAACACGACTGAAGTGACTTAGCAGTAGCAAAAATGGCTCTACTTTCATCCACCTCATTAGAAATGATTCAAATGTATTCATTTTAATTGCTGAGGACTGATGCTAAAGCTGAAACTCCAATATTTTGGCCACCTCATGAGAAGAGTTGACTCACTGGAAAAGACTCTGATGCTGGGAGGGATTGGGGGAGGGAGGAGAGGAGAACGGGACGGCAGAGAATGAGATGGCTGGATGGCATCACCGACTCGATGGACATGAGTTTGAGTGAACTCCAGGAGTTGGTGATGGACAGGGAGGCCTGGCATGCTGTGATTCATGGGGTCGCAAAGAGTCGGACACGACTGAGCAACTGAACTGATCTGAACACTCCATTGTGTATATGTACCACAACTTTCTTATCCATTCGTCTGCAGATGGACATCTAGGTTGCTTCCATGTCCTCTCTATTATAAACAGTTCTGCAATAAGCATTGGAGTACATGTGTCTCTTTCAATTCTAGTTTCCTCGGTGTGTATGCCCAGGAGTGCGATTGCTGGGTCGTATGGCAGTTCTATTGTCCAGTTTTTTAAGGAATCTCCACACTCTTCTCCATAGTGGCTGTACTAGTTTGCATTCCCACCAACAATGTAAAGGGTTCCTTTTTCTCCACACCCTCTCCAGCATTTATTGCTTGTAGACATTTGGATAACTGCCATCCTGCATGGCGTGAGATGGTACCTCACTGTGGTTTTGATTTGCATTTCTCAGATTATGAGTGATGTTGAACATCTTTTCATGTGTTTGTTAGCCATATGTATGTCTTCTTTGGAGAAATGTCTGTTTAGTTCTTTGGCCCATTTTTTGATTGGGTCGTTTATTTTTCTGGAATTGAGCTGCAGGAGTTGCTTGTATATTTTGGAGATTAATCCTTTATCAGTTGCTTCATTTGCTATTATTTTCTCCCATTCTGAAGGCTGTCTTTTCACTTTGCTTATAGTTTCCTTTGCTGTGTAGAAGCTTTTAATTTTAATTAGGTCCCATTTGTTTATTTTTGCTTTTATTTCCAATATTCTTGGAGGTGAGTCTTGGAGGATCCTGCTGTGATTTATGTCAGAGAGTGTTTTACCTATGTACTCCTCTAGGAGTTTTATAGTTTCTGGTCTTACATTTAGATCTTTAATCTATTTAGAGTATATTTTTGTGTATGGTGTTAGGGAGTGTTCTAGTTTCATTCTTTTACAAGTGGCTGGAGTAGAGCGTGAAGTCCAGCAGGTTGATTCCCCCAGTTCCATTCTTCTTTCTCAAGATTGCTTTGGCTATTCAAGGTTTTTTGTATTTCTATACAAATTGTGTAATTATTTGTTCTAGCTCTGTGAAAAATACCGTTGGTAGCTTGATAGGGATTGCATTGAATGTATAAATTACTTTGGGTAATATACTCATTTTCACAATATTTATTCTTCCAGTCCATGAACATGGTATATTTCTCCATCTATTAGTGTCTTCTCTGATTTCTTTCACCGGTGTTTTATAGTTTTCTATACATAAGTCTTTTGTTTCTTTAGGTAGATATATCCCTAAGTATTTTATTCTTTTCATTGTAATGGTGAATGGAATTGTTTTCTTAATTTCTCTATTTTCTCATTATTAGTGTATAGGAATTCAAAGGATTTCTGTGTGTTGATTTTATATCCTGCAACTTTACTATATTCATTGATTAGCTCTACTAATTTTCTGGTAGAGTCTTTAGGGTTTTCTGTGTAGAGGGTCATGTCATCTGCAAACAGTGAGTGTTTTACTTCTTCTTTTCCAATTTGGATTTCTTTTATATCTTTTTCTGCTCTGATTGCTGTGACCAAAAGTTCCAAAACTATGCTAAATAGTAGTGGTGAGAGTGGGCACACTTGTATTCTTGTTCCTGACTTTAGGGGAAATGCTTTGAATTTTCCACCATTGAGGATAATGTTTGCTGTGGATTTGTCATATATAGCTTTTATTATGTTGAGGAATGTTCCTTCTATTCCCGCCTTCTGGAGGGTTTTGATCATACATGGATGTTGAGTTTTGTCAAAGGCTTTCTCTGCATCTATTGAGATAATCATATGCTTCTTATTTTTCATTTTGTTAATATGGTGTATTACATTGATTGATTTACAGATATTGAAGAATCCTTGCATCTCTGATATAAAGCCCACTTGGTCATGATGCATGATCTTTTTAACGTGTTATTGGATTCTGATTGCTAGAATATTGTTAAGGATTTTTGCATCCATGTTCATCAGTTATATTGGCCTGGAGTTTTCTTTTTTGTGTGGCATCTTTGTCAGGTTTTGGTATTAGGGTGATGGTGGCCTCATAGAATGAATTTGGAAGTTTACCTTCCTCTGTAATTTTCTGGAAGAGTTAGAGCAAGATAGGTGTTAGCTCTTCTCTAAATTTTTGATAGAGTTCAGCTGTGAAGCCGTCTGGACCTGGGCTTTTGTTTGCAGGAAGATTTCTGATTAGAGTTTCAATTTCCGTGCTTCTGATGGGTCTGTTAAGATTTTCCATTTCTTCCTGGTTCAGTTTTGGAAAGTTGTACTTTTCTAAGAATTTCTCCATTTCTTCCAAGTTGTCCATTTTATTGGCATATAATTGCTGATAGTAGTCTGTTATAATCTTTTGTATTTCTGTGTTGTCTTTTGTGATCTCTCCATTTTCATTTCTAATTTTATTGATTTGGTTTTTCTCCCTTTTTTTCTTGATGAGTCTGGTTAGTGGTTTGTCAATTTTATTTACCCTCTCAAAGAACCAGCTTTTGGCTTTGTTGATTTTTGCTATGGTCTCATTTGGTTCTTTTGCATTTATTTCTGCCCTAACTGTTAAGCTTTCTTTCCTTTTACTAACCCTGGGGTTCTTCGTTTCTTCCTTTTCTAGTTGCTTTAGGTGTAGAGTTAGGTTATTTAGTTTGCTTTTTTCTTGTTTCTTGATGTATGCCTATATTGCTATGAACCTTCCCCTTAGCATTGCTTTTACAGTGTCCCACAGGTTTTGGGTTGTTGTGTTTACATTTTCATTCGTTTCTATGCATATTTTGATATCTTTTTTGATTTCTTCTATGATTTATTCATTATTCAGCAGCGTGTTCTTCAGCCTCCATATGTTGAAATTTTTAATAGTTTTTCTCCTGTAATTGAGATCTAATCTTACTACATTGTGGTCAGAAAACATACTTGGAATGATTTCAATTTTTTTTGAATTTACCAAGGCTAGATTTATGGAGCCTATTATACAGAGTGAAGTAAGTCAGAAAGAAAAATACCAGTACAGTATACTAACGCATATATATGGAATTTAGAAAAATGGTAACGATAACCCTGTACACGAGACAGCAAAAGAGACACAGATGTATAGAACAGTCTTTTGGACTCTGTGGGAGAGGGTGAGGGTGGGATGACTTGGGAGAATGACATTGAAACATGTATATTATCATATGTGAAGGGAATCGCCAGTCCAGGTTCGATGCATGATACAGGATGCTCGGGGCTGGTGCACGGGGATGACCCAGAGGGATGATATGGGGAGGGAGGAGGGTGGGGGATTCAAGATGGGGAACACATGTACACCCGGGGCGGATTCATATTAATGTATGGCAAAACCAATAAAATATTGTAAAGTAATTAGCGTCCGATTAAAATAAATAAATTTTAAAAATAATAATAATAAAATTTTAAAAAAGTAAGCAAATGGCGGCCACAATTGGGTTTTCAAGACATTTTGGGGAGTCCTTCAAGTTGGCTGACAGAAATTGGAAACAAATATTATCTTCATCAGTAGAGAGGGGGATGATCAAATAAATTATTGTACATCTAAAGAAAAAAAAGGAAAAATGGTTATCTGAGGAGGCATTAAAAATAGCTGAGAAAAGAAGTGAAGGGAAAGGCAAAGGAGATAAGGGAACCTATGTCTATCTGAATGCAAGGCTCCAAAAAATAGCAAGAAGACATAAGAAAGTTTTATGTGACAATGCAACGAAATGGAGGAAAACAACAGAATGGGAAAGACTAGAGATCTCTTCAAGAAAATTAGAGATTCAGTTCAGTTCAGTTGCTCAGTCATGTCCGACTCTTTGCGACCCCATGAATCACAGCACGCCAGGCCTCCCTGTCCATCACCAATTCCCGGAGTTCACTCAACCTCATGTCCATCAGGTCGGTGATGCCATCCAGCCATCTCATTCTCTGTCGTCCCCGTCTCCTCCCACCCCCAATCCCTCCTAGCATCAGACTCTTTTCCAGTGAGTCAGCTCGTCGCATGAGGTGGCCAAAGTATTGGAGTTTATTTCATACAAAGATGGGCACAATAAAAGACAGAAGTCATAGGGAGCTAACAGAAGCAGAAGATATTAAGAAGAGGGGCAAAAGATCTTAATGACTGAGACAACCACGATGGTGTGATCACCCACCTACAGCCAGATATCCTGGAATCCAAAGTTAAGTGAGCCTTGGGAAGCATCACTATGAACAAGGCTAGTGGAAGTGATGAAATTCCAGCTGAGCTATTTCAAATCCTAAAAGATGTTGCTGTTAAAGTGCTGCACTCAATATGCCAGCAAATCTGGAAAATTCATCAGTGGCCATAAGACTGGAAAAAGACAGTTTTCATTCAAATACCAAAAAAAGGAAACGCCAAAGATTATTTAGACTACTGCGCACTTGCACTCACATCACACACTAGCAAACTAATGCTGAAAATTGTACAAGCTAGGCTTCAGCACTGTGTGAACCAAGAACTTCCAGATGTTCAAGTTGGATTTAGAAAAGGTAGAGGAACCAGAGATCAAATTGCCAATATCTGTTGGATCAAAGAGAAAGCAAAAGAATTCCAGAAAAACATCTACTTCTGCTTTATTGACTACACTAAAGCCTTTGACTGTGTAGAACTTCTTAGAGATGTGATTATCAGGCCACCTTAACTACCTCCTGAGAAATCTGTATGCAGGTCAAGAAGCAACAGTTAGAAATGGACATAGAACAACACACAGGTTCCAAACAGGAAAAGGAGTATGTCAAGGTTGTATATTGTCACCCTGCTTATTTAACTTATATGCAGAGTACATCATGAGAAACACTGGGCTGGAGGAAGCACAAGCTGGAATCAAGATTGCCGAGAGAAATATCAATAACCTCAGATATGCAGATGATACCACCCTTATGGCAGAAAGTGAAAAAGAACTAAAGAGCCTCTTGATGAAAGTGAAAGAGGAGAGTGAAAAAGTTGGCTTAAAGCTCAACATTCAGAAAACTAAGATCATGGCATCTGGTCCCATCACTTCATGGTAAGTAGATGGGGAAACAGTGGAAACAGTGGCTGACTTTATTTTCTTGGGCTCCAAAATCACTGCAGATGGTGACTGCAGCCATGAAATTAAAAGACGCTTTCCCCTTGGAAGAAAGGCTGTGTACCAACCTAGACAACATAGTTCAGTTCACTCACTCAGTCATGTCTGAATCTTTTGACCCTATGGATTGCAGCATGCAAGCCTTCCCTGTACATCACCAACTCCCAGAGCTTACTCTAACTCATGTCCATCGAGTTGGTGATAACATCCAACCATCTCATCCTCTGTCATCTCCTTCTCCTCCCACCTTCAATCATTTCCAGACTCAGGGTCTTTTCCAATGAGTCAGTTATTTGCATCAGGTGGCCAAATTATTGCACTTTCAGGAAACTTCAACGTCAGCCCTTCCAATGAATATTTAGGACTGATTTCCTTTGGATGGACTGGTTGGATCTCCTTGCAGTCCAAAGGACTCTCAAGAGTCTTCTCCAACACCATAGTTCAAAAGCATCAATTCTTTGGCTCTCAGCTTTCTTTAGAGTCCAACTCTCACATGCATACATGGCTACTAGAAAAACGACTAGATGGGCCTTTGTTGGCAAAGTAATGTCTCTGCTTTTTAATATGGTGTCTAGATTGGTCATAACTTTTCTTCCGAGGAGCAAGTGTCTTTTAATTTCATGGCTGCAGTTACCATCTGCAGTGATTTTGGAGCCCCCCAAAATAAAGTCTCTCACTGTTTCCAGTGTATCTGAAAGTGATCCTGGAAGAGAGTAGCATTTTAATTGGTAGACCTTGTAAAGCAGATTATCTTCCTCAAGGTAGGTGAGCCTCATGATATTAATTCAGTTAGGATCTGAATAGAACCCCAAAGTGGCGGAAGGTTGAATTTGCCCTCTCTTTGTGCCTGACTGCAAGAAATGGAACATGGATGTCTTCCTCTCCTTGTCCTGCTTTATTCTCAGGTCTATAGACTCAGACTGGAATTTATAGAATTGACGCTCTGCTTTCAGGCATTCCAAGTATACCACTAGCCTTCCTGAGTTTCCAACTTGCAGATGGCAGACTATGGGACTTCTCAGACTCAATAATCATGTGGTCTAATACCTCTAATAAAAATTTTTATCTACAACCACACACAAACTATTGGTACTGTTTTTCTGGAAGACCCTAATACAAGTGATTTGTAATTTAGTCTACTGCAAAGCATGAACACATAAATTGTAACATGGGCAAAATTTACTGATGCAAAATATTCATTATCTTCGATTCTCAGTATCACTTCCTGCCAAAACTAACACACACATTCACATAAGTATGCATTTTCATGAAAAAAAAAATGATCTACTTGCTGAGTTATCTGTTTTATCTTGCAGAAAAAAAAAAAAAAACTGAGATAATGGCTAATTTTTGAGAGAAAAGAAATACAACTGGGAGGCCATTCTGTAGTACCCAAGAAGTAGAATGTGTGTTTTTTTTTTTTTTTTTTTTGGTTTGTTCTGCCTGAAAGAGAAATGAGAGAAAAGAGAACTAGTCAAAGGCATAAAAGAAAGATGAAGGCAAGATATACAGAAGAGACATATATGTTAAATTTAATGAAAACTTGGAGAAGTACAAAAAGATTTTTAGGAGCAGCTGCTGGAAGGAAAGATATTAGGAACTATTCTATATGTGTCGGAGCTCTTTAAATTTATTTAAAAATACTTTTCTGTACAATTATTCTCACTTTCTCATTTCCTAGGTCAAATGATTGTGATTTTGTATTTCAGTTATTATGAGGGTTATACTCTTCTACATAACACTGCTTAAACATTGGGTCTCAAAGGCCCCCATTATATTGCAGCTATATAATTATAATAAGATGCAATTCTGAGAGGTACAGTTAAATTGTAAAGAATCCCAAAGGAAAAAATGGTGGTGGAGGAATACCAATAATTTTGTTACAAAGCCTGTGCAAATTTATTCTGCTGAGTTGAAATTCCAAGAACCCTGCTTCTCCAGAGAAAACCTCTCTTTGGGTTGAAATTGTAAATTTTCCCAATATTTCAACTTTCTCTTTTTGTATGTTAGTATTACTACATAAATTTTTCATTTTACCTGTCACATTTATCCACCTTTTTCTTTTTTTTAATTTTCCATTGGAATTTTTCCTTCAGCTGGCCAACACTCTTCCCCAAGTGTTGTTTATATTTGTCTTGGGGCAACCCCATGGACTACATGTAGCCCACCAGACTCCTCTACCCATGGAATTCTCTAGCAAGAATTTTTAAATGGGTTGCCATTCTCCAGGGGATCTTCCAACCCAGGGATTGAACCCTGGTATTCTGCATTGAAGGCAGATTCTTTACTGTCTGGGACACCAGGGAAGACTTTATTAAATATACAGATGAAGTTAAAGTGAACTGATATTTTATAAAGCTTTAACTCCATGACCATAATATTGTTTTTCATTGTTCAAGCATTTTTATTTCTCTTGAGACTGTAGTAAAGCTCCTTTCATATAAATAGACCATCCATATTACTTGATAAAGTTATTTCTAAAATTTTTACATCTTTGAAGACAGATTTTAAAATATATTTGTCAGAATTATATAGGATTATTTGTAAATGAGAAAGATTGGAAGTCATAAACTAGTAAGGAGATTTCTAAAATGATTCAAGAAAGAAACATAATTAATAAAAAGATTGTTTCAGAAAAAATACCTTGAAATTTAAGTTACAGTTGCTGTTAGATCAAATTGTTGGTAAATAATTTGTCTTGCAAACTGTAGTGAACGCTAAAGGATGGCTCAAGAATTCCTCTATGGCATTGTTTTGGACACTTATCCTTGAAGCTAATTCTTCAGCATCTCTGTTGTTTCCATGACCTATGCAAAATAATTCATTTTCTGATCAAAATAATTAGTCATCCTCTATTATTTAAAAGTAGGAACTCTGACAAATATCCACAAAAATGAAGGAAAATAGGGTTGGGGTGGGATTTAGGACTGACTACATAGGGCTTTATTATTTTGGGCTCCAAAATCGACTGCGGATGCTGATTGCAGCCATGAAATTAAAAGACGCTTACTCCTTGGAAGGAAAGTTATGACCAACCTAGATAGCATATTAAAAAGCAGAGACATTGCTTTGCCAACAAAGGTCCGTCTAGTCAAGGCTATGGCTTTTCCAGTGGTCATGTATGGATGTGAGAGTTGGACTGTGAAGAAAGCTGATCGCCGAAGAATTGATGCTTTTGAACTGTGGTGTTGGAGAAGACTCTTCAGAGTCCTTTGGACTGCAAGGAGATCAAAGCAGTCCATTCTAAAGGAGATTTGTCCTGGGTGTTCGTTGGAAAGACTGATGCTAAATCTGAAAGTCCAATACTTTGGCCACCTCATGTGACTAGTTGACTCACTGGAAAAGATGCTGATGCTGGGAAGGATTGGGGGGTGGGGGAGAAGAAGGGGACAACAGAGAATGAGATAGCTGGATGACATCACCGATAGCTGGACATGAGTTTGAGTGAACTCTGGGAGTTGGTGATGGACAGGGATGCCTGGTGTGTTGTGATTCATGGACACGACTGAGCTACTGAACTGAACTGAATTGAACAGGGGGCTATGCTGTGCTAAGTGGCTTAGTTGTGTCTGACTTTCAAATGCTATGGACTGTAGCCTGCCAGGCTTCTCTGTCCATGGGATTCTCCAAGAAGTAATACTAGAGTGACTTGCCTTGCCTTCCTCCAGGGGATCTTCCTGAACCAAGGATCAAACCCTCATCTCTTAAGTCTCCTGCATTGGCAGGCGGATCATTTACCACTAGCACCACCTGGGAAGCCCAAATACATAGTTAAGAGACAAAATTCTGAAAGGAGTTGTCTCACACATTCTCGACTTTTGAAACTATCTGATTTTACCTTCATGTATGTCAAGATCAAGAAACACAAATATAACTCAAAACCTCTTTCAAACATACTCGTTATTAATGTTATCGTTCTATCAATATATCCTTATGGCACTGCCTAGTTAAACTGTCACTAAGACTATTAAAATAACATTGTGTATCATTTTTATGCCTCAAGTTTTTATATCTCAAATCTTTCTCCTATACCACATATGGGCTAAATTACTTTAAAAGGCAAATTTGATCATGACTTTTCTCTTCTGTGATGTCTTCAATAGCTTGCTATCATCTCTTCAGTATGATGATTCTTCTCCTTGGTAGAGTAAAAAGCCCTACCATGTCTTAATCTTATCTTCAGTGACCTGTAGACTCTGTCTTTTGGTTTTTAGATTCCCCGGCCTGGTTGTGGTTTGCAGTAAATACTTCTTCATGTTATACTTTTGAAATTTTATTCATGGTATCCTGCTATTCTTTTAGAAAAACTTTCCATGTCTGTTCATTTTGCTAGCTTTAATAGATGACACCAGGTCAAGTAAATGACTATCATCTGGGAATAAGTGCCTTTTCACTCCACATTTTATATATATATTTTTTTTCATGTGTAACATATTGATTTCTTTGATTCTCCCAAAATTTAAATGTTTCTGAAGACAAGTACTTATTCATATTTCATCCCTAGTGTCTATTAACATTAACATTATGTGGCATTATAATGCTTAATAAATAATGATTCTGTAATTGTATGTGTTGTAGGTGACTGATTGGAATACAAATCTGAAATTAGATAATGTATCTGAAAGCACATGACAAAGTCGAAAGTGTCATCTATATCTTAGATCTCATTGTGGCCATCTTTAGAGCACATTCGACAAAAGAGGAGGAAATATTAATACACATCTATTTTTAGGGATTAATTAACTGCATTCTATAATGTGGAAATACATTTAGTGATTTTACTTACAAAATAAAGTATAGAATATTTGGATGAAATTTTGGCAAGTTAATCGAGTTACACAATATAATATTGCATTTAAAATACGATTTTTTTCTTATCCTTAATTGTTTTTTTTTTTTTGGTTCAGAAAGAAACACTAATGCAGGATGAACTATTGCTTGCTTTTGTCAGTGTCCTGTGACATTGCCATTCAAGTATAATGTTAGAGAGTTTTATTAGAATCCGACATGAAATAAGCATGATGCTTAAAATATTGAACTTAACAGAATTATAATAGATTTTAGAAATGTATAATTTATTATATGAGTCTGACACCAAAATATAACCATATTGCTAAGTTCATATTATATTACCCCTGTTTTAGGTGTTATAAATGACCTTTTGACCCATTTTATAACTGAAGGAAATTAGTTATAATATTGCTTGTGGTATTTTTATACTCATACTTTTATAAGTTCATATTTGAATCCCCCAGACACAAAGAAACAATAATTATTTTCCAAAACAAAATGTTAAAAGATACAAATTGCTTCTCAAATAGTTTAAAGAAAACAACAAATTAAGCCTATTTCTTCTCTAAAATCAGTTGTTTTCTGATTTTCTCTGACCTTGAATTGTACGAGTCTTCCTATTGCCTTATACTTAGTTTCCACTTCTTTTTATTCTTTCAATTTTCTTTGAAACTAAGGTCAGCATTGTTATATCAGTTCCCTACAGAGTAAGAAATGGCTTATGAGAAAGTACAGAATCTATTTGGGGTTAGAGATATAGCTTAAAGGGAAATATCTAAAGGCAAAAAGTTGGAAAGGCCCAAAGGTTTCATGTACAACCCTTAAAGTAAAAGAAAATAAAGGCCACACAGACACTAAAACTATATATGAGTTGATTTTGATAGAAAGTTCTTTCAGAGTTTGAGTAAAAGAATTATAAGTAACTATAATTTTAAGAGTTTTACTTATTGTTACATCCGACCTCTGTTATATACTTTACAATATGCAACATTTTCACAATAATATTCCTCACTGTTTTAGTTGTTCAAGTGTGCAAAATCCATTTCAACATCTGTTATAGAATCAATGATAACATTACAATTTACAAACATTTATTGTTCTTACATATGAATGAACAGAGGATTAGAAATAAATCAGTGTTCATTAACTCCTAATGACTAAATCTAAAATAAAACATGTTTGAATCACAGACAGACATGCATTTTATCAGTCATAGTTTCATAATTGTACAGTTTTCAGAGGTGAAATTAATGATATAAATGTAGGAATCAAATATGGATGTCACACGCTATAGAAAAGTTTAACCTGATATAGCAATTTCTTAGGACTTTCCTAATAAAGTATCACAAAATGGGTGACTTAAAACAATGGGCATTTATTCTCACACAATTCTGGAGGACAGAAGTCTGAAATCAAGCTGTCAGCAGGACCATTTTCTCTCTGCAGGCACTAAGAAAAAAGACTTCTTTGACTCTTTCTCACTTCTGTCTTGCTGACACTTTTGGCATTTCTTGGCTAGTTATTCTGTCACTCCAATTTGTGTCTCTGTCCTCATATGGTGGTCTTCCTTGTGTTGGTGTATCTGTGTAGAAACGTCTCTCATTGTATAAAGATTGCAGTCACTGGATTTAACTCCTTATAATTCAGTATCAGTCAGTCAGTCAGTTCAGTCGCTCAGTCGTGTCCGAATCTCCGCGACCCCATGAATCACAGCACGCCAGGCCTCCCTGTCCATCACCAACTCCCGGAGTTCACTCAAACTCATGTCCACAGAGTCGGTGATGCCATCCAGCCATCTCATTCTCCGTCGTCCCCTTCTCCTCCCGCCCCCAACCTTTCCCAGCATCAGAGTCTTTTCCAGTGAGTCAACTCGTCGCATGAGGTGGCCAAAGTATTGCAGTTTCAGGTTTAGCATCAGTCCCTCCAATGAACATCCAGGATTGATCTCCTCTAGAATGGACTGGTTGGATCTCCTTGCAGTATAAGGGACTCTCAAGAGTCTTCTCCAACACCACAGTTCAAAAGCATCGATTCTTCGGCGGTCAGCCTTCTTCACAGTCCAACTCTCACATCCATACATGACCACGGGAAAAACCATTGCCTTGACTAGATGGACCTTGGTTGGCAAAGTAATGTCTCTGCTTTTTAATATACTATCAAGGTTGGTCATAACTTTCCTTCCAAGGAGCAAGCGTCTTTTAATTTCATGGCTGCAATCAGCATCTGCAGTGATTTTGGAGCCCAAAAAAACAAAGTCTGACACTGTTTCCACTGTTTTTCCATCTATTTCCCATGAAGTGATGGGACCAGATGCCATGATCTTTGTTTTCTGAATGTTGAGCTTCAAGCCAACCTTTTCACTCTCCTCTTTCACTTTCATCAAGAGGCTTTTGAGTTCCTCTTCACTTTCTGCCATAAGAGTAGTGTCATCTGCATATCTGAGGTTATTGATATTTCTCCCAGCAATCTTGATTCCAGCTTGTGCTTCTTCCAGCCCAGCGTTCCTCATGATGTACTCTGCATAGAAGTTAAATAAGCAAGGTGACAATATACAACCTTGACGTACTCCTTTTCCTATTTGGAACCAGTCTGTTGTTCCATGTCCAGTTCTAACAGTTGCTTCCTGACCTGCATACAGGTTTCTCAAGAGGCAGGTCAGGTGGTCTGGGATTCCCATCTCTTTCAGAATGTGCCACAGTTTATTGTGATCAACACAGTCAAAGGCTTTGGCATAGTCAATAAAGCAGAAATAGATGTTTTTCTGAAACTCTCTTGCTTTCTCCATGATCCAGCGGATGTTGGCAATTTGATCTCTGGTGCCTCTGCCTTTTCTAAAACCTGCTTAAACATCTGGGAGTTCATGGTTTACAACTGGCAAATTTGGCCTTGGAGCACGGAATGAAGCAGGGCAAAGGCTAATAGAGTTTTGTCAAGAGAATGCACTGGTCATAGCAAACACCCTCTTCCAACAGCACAAGAGAAGACTCTACACATGGACATCACCAGATGGTCAACACCGAAATCAGATTGATTATATTCTTTGCAACCAAAGATGGAGAAGCTGTATACAGTTAGCGAAAACAAGACCAGGAGCTGACTGTGGCTCAGATCATGAACTCCTTATTGCGAAGTTCAGACTTAAATTGAAGAAAGTAGGGAAAACCACTAGACCATTCAGATATGACCTCAATCAAATCCCTTATGATTATACAGTGGAAGTGAGAAATAGATTTAAGGGACTAGATCTGATTGATAGAGTGCCTGATGAACTCTGGACGGAGGTTCGTGTCATTGTAAAGGAGACAGGGACCAAGACCATCCCCATGGAAAAGAAAGGCAAAAGAGCTAAATGGCTGTCTGAGGAGGCCTTACAAATAGCTGTGAAAAGAAGAGAGGCGAAAAGCAAAGGAGAAAAGGAAAGATATAAGCATCTGAATGCAGAGTTCCAAAGAATAGCAAGGAGAGATAAGAAAGCCTTCCTCAGTAATCAATGCAAAGAAATAGAGGAAAACAACAGAATAGGAAAAACAAGAGAGCTCTTCAAGAAAATTAGAGATTCCAAAGGAACATTTCATGCAAAGATGGGCTCGATAAAGGACAGAAATGGTATGGACCTAACAGAAGCAGAAGATATTAAGAAGAGGTGGCAGGAATAATTCAGTATAGTATCATCTTAATTTGGTTACATTTGCAAAGATCCTATGTCCATATAAGGTTATATTAACAGATACTGAGGATTAGGACTACAATATCTTGTGGAAAGACACAATTCAACCCAATACAAACAATGAAACTTATAAATAGATTTTTGAAATTTGGTTTGTCTTAGCCTATTTGACAAATGTTTCACCTGTCTCCAGATTTGTAGAATTCTCATTCAAAGTGATCTCAAGAACTTAATAATAAGACTTATTAAGTCTTATGTTAACTTTTCCATAGGAAAGGTATATATTGATAGGGCAAATTTATGGCCTTTAGGAAATGGGCACATGATAAAGACTTAATTTCAATAAAATAGCTTACTCTTCAGACTGGCCTTTTTTTTTTTTTAATTGAACTAGATTTTGCCCAGAGTCACAAGAATACAATTTTTATATCATGACTTTTTTTTATCACATCTACCATCCTCCATCCTCCTCCTTTCTTCTGTAAAAATATTTTTCTATTATTACACAGACTAACAGTTGTGTGAAGGTGATGATATAATAAAATAGTGTTTTTTCTTGTTAAAGAGAGTGCTGGTGAAAATAAAGTCTGATGATGTGAAAAACAATATGGCACAGGAACCTGGAAAGTTAGGTTCATGAATCAAAGTAAACTGGATGTGGTCAGCAAGAGATGGCAAGTTTGAGCATCAACATCTTAGGAATAAGTGAACTAAAATGGACGGGAATGGATGAATTTAATTCAGATGACCATTATATCTACTACTGTGGGCAAGAATCCCTTGGAAGAATGGAGTAGCCCTCAAAGCCAACAAAAGAATCTGAAATGCAATACTTGGATGCAACCTCAAAAATAGCAGAATGTTCTCCATTCATTTCCGAGGCAAACCATTCAAAATCACAGTAATCCGAACCACTGATAATGAAGAAGCTGAAGTTGACAGATTCTATGAAAACCTACAAGGGACTCTAGAACTAACACCAAAAAATGATGCCCGTAGGGGATTGGAATGGAAAAGTAGGAAGTCAAGAAATACCCAGAATAACAGGAATGTTTGGCCTTGGAGTACAAAATGAAGCAGGGCAAGCGCTAACAGAGTTTTATCAAGAGAACACTCTGAGCAGCAAAATCCTTTTTCAACAACCCAATAGACATATCTACACATGGACATCGCCAGAGGGTCAATACTGAAATCAGATTGATTTTGTTCTTTGCAGCCAAAGATGGAAAAGCTCCATACAGTCAGTAAAAACAAGACCTGGAGCTCACTGTGGCTCAGATCATGAGCTCCTTATTGCAATGGATATTTTAACATGTTAAGACTTCCAACTCATGAGGACAGAATACATCTGTTTATTTAAATCCTCATTGATTCTTCTCATTATTAATTCATTATCAGATAAATATTTTCTCCCATCTGTACGTTGTCTTTTCATTCTCTTCATAGTACCTTTCAATACTCAGAAACTTTTGATTTTGGTGCAGACCAATGTATGTATGTATTACAGCCATGGAATTAAAAGACGCTTACTCCTTGGAAGGAAAGTTATGACCAACCTAGATAGTATATTAAAAAGCAGAGATGTTACTTTGCCAACAAAAGTCTGTCTAGTCAAGGCTATGGTTTTCCCAGTGGTCATGTATGGATGTGAGAGTTGGACTGTGAAGAAAGTTGATCGCTGAAGAATTGATGTTTTTGAACTGTGGTGTTGGAGAAGACTCTTCAGAGTCCCTTGGACTGCAAGGAGATCAAAGCAGTCCATTCTAAAGGAGATCAATCCTGGGTGTTCATTGGAAGGTCTGATGCTAAAGCTGAAACTCCAATACTTTGGCCACCTCATGCGACGAGTTGACTCACTGGAAAAGACTCTGATACTGGCAGGGATTGGGGGCAGGAGGAGAAGGGGAAGACAGAGAATGAGATGGCTGGATGGCATCACCGACTCAATGGATATGAGTTTGAGTGAACTCCAGGAGTTGGTGATGGACA
Organism: Moschus berezovskii; assembly: GCF_049115385.1. NCBI lineage: Eukaryota > Metazoa > Chordata > Mammalia > Artiodactyla > Moschidae > Moschus > Moschus berezovskii. The sequence goes on along the minus strand of NC_142460.1, from coordinate 127,033,308 downwards.
GGGAGGCCTGGCGTGCTGTGATTCATGGGGTTGCAAAGAGTCAGTCACGATTGAGCGACTGAACTGAACTGAACTGAATGTATGTATTTAAAATTTGTTCCATATGATTTTAATGTTTATCTAAGAAATCATAAAGTCCAACATTGTGGAGATTTTCCCCTACTTTTCATATTAAGAGTTTAGTGATTTTAACTCTCATGTTTAGTTCTTTGGCTTTGTTTGAGTTAATTTTCACATATAGTATAAAATAAGGCTCCAAATTCATTCTTTGGCATGTAGATATCCAGTTTCTCCAGCACTATTTGTTGAAGACTGTCCTTTTTCCATTGAACTCCACTAAATGATCTTTGCACCCTTCTCTAAAACAATTTGACCATATAGAAAGACAGGGAAGCCTGGTGTGCTGCAGTCCACGGGTTTACAAAGAGTCAGACAAGACTGAGAGACTGAACAACAACAAAAAAGCTTCACTGATGGCTCAGCAGGTAAAGAATCTGCCTGCAATGCAGGAGACACAGGAAAGCGGGTTTGACCCCTGGGTCAGGAAGATCCCCCGAAGAAGGAACTGGCAAGCCACTCCAGTATAGCAGTATAACACTACAATCCAAAGTGTCACAAAGAGTCAGAAAAATTGAGTGAGTAAACACACACACATGATATATTATAACTGGGTATGAATTTTATGGCTTCCCTGGTAGCTCAGCTGGTAAAGAATCTGTCTGCAATGTTGGAGACTGGGTTTGATCCCTAGGTTGGTAAGATCCCCTGGAGAAGGGAAAGGCTACCCACTCCAGTATTCTGGCCTGGAGAATTCCATGGATTATATAGTCCATGGGGTTGCAAAGAGTCAGATATGACTGAGCAACTTTCATTTTTGAATTCTGTTCCACGGCCTATATGTCTGCCTCCATGAAGTACACAGTATTTTGATTATGAGAGTTTTGTGGTAAATTTTCCAATCAAGATTATGATTCCTCAGACTTTGTTCTTCATTTTCAAAATTGTTTTGATTATTTGGGTTTCTATATAAATTCATTTTTTTCTATTTGTTAAAAAAATTGCCATAGGAATATTGATAGGAATTTCATTGAGAACATCACTCTAGGTAGAATGAGCATCTTGTGTGTGTGTGTTCTCAGTCACTTCAGTCATGTCCAACTCTCTATGACACTATGGACTGTAGCCCACCAGGCTTCACTGTCCATGAGATTCTCCAGGCAAGAATACTGGAGTGGGTTGTTATACCCTTTTCCAGGGAATGTTTCTGAATCCTAATTCAAACCAACATTTCCTATGTGTCTTGCATTGCAGGTGGATTTTTTACCCACTGAGTCACATGTTCAGTTCAGTTCAGTTGCTAAGTCATGTCCAACTCTTTGTGAACACATGGACTGCAGCACACCAGGCCTCCCTGTCTATCACCAACTCATGGAGTTGACTCAAACTCATGTCCATAGAGTCGGTGATGCCATCCAACCATCTCATCCTCTGTTGTCCCCTGTTACTCCCAACTTCGAACTTTCCCAGCATCAGGATCTTATGAAATGAGACAGTTCTTCAGATTAAGTGGCCAAAGTATTGCAGTTACAGCTTCAACATCAGTTCTTCTAATGAATATTCAGGACTAATTTCCTTTAGGATGGACTGGTTGGATCTCCTTGCAGTCCAAGGGACTTTCAAGAGTCTTCTCCAACACCACAGTTAAAAAGCATCAATTCTTCAGCACTCAGCTTTCTTTATAGTCCTACTCTCACATCTATACAAGACCACTGAAAAAGCATAGCCTTGACTAGATGGACCTTTGTTGGCAAAGTAATGTCTCTGCTTTTCAATATGCTGTCTAGGTTGGTCTTAGTTTTTCTTCCAAGGAGCAAGCATCCTTTAATTTCATGGCTGCAGTCACCATCAGCAGTGATTTTTGAGCCCAAGAAAATAAAGTCTGTCACTGTTTTCATTGTTTCCCCATCTATTTGCCATGAGGTGATGGGACAGGATGCCATGATCTTAGTTTTCTGAATGTTGAGTTTTAAGCCAACTTTTTCACTCTCCTCTTTCACTTTCTTCAAGATACTCTTTAGTTCTATTTTGCTTTCTGCCATAAGTTTGGTGTCATCAGCATATATGAGATTATTGATATTTCTCCTGGCCATCTTGATTCCAGCTTGTGCTTCATACAGTCAGGCATCTCACATAATATACTCTGCATATAAGTTAAATAAGCAGGATGACAATATATAGCCTTGACATACTCCTTTCCCAGTTTGGAACCAGTGCTCTTCCTGCCTTTGTGCTTGCCTGAGGCACTGAGACTTCTTAACTAGTTTCTGGAATACTCATAAAGGCTTGTTTACACCATTGTTAAGTCAGTTTCTCTGCTGATGAAGGAGTCAGGGCTTTCCTATTCTGCTGTATTGCTGACTTCACTCAGGTTTTGTTTCTCCTGAACACTTTTTCTTTGGCTTTCAGATTCTGGCTTTCTACTTGTGCAGTCATATGGCCCTCTGGGGTCTGTGTTATGTATGTCATGTTCTCTTCTTATAAGCACACTGGTCATATTGAAATGGGGTAAATACATATGACTTACCTTTACTTATTTAAAAGACTTGTTCCAAATAGTCACATTGAGAGATACTAGAATAAATGTTGAGAATGCAATTCAGCCCACAAGAAAGTGGGCTTGGAGTATACATTTGATAAATATATAAATAATGAAACTAACCAATTTAAATCTAGTGATTGTCAGTAATGAAATGAACTTGTGTAACAAATAAAAATAATTAAAGAGTAGATATATAATTTAATATTAAATATATGTAAACAACAATTTTTAATGCATTATATATTTCTGAGCTATATATATAATTGCCCACAGTACTGAAAAATATCAAGAAAACAAGTAAATTAATGATAGAAATGAAAATTCAAGGCCTGAAAATTTTTGTTTTAGACATTTGATTTTAGAGTATGTATTTGTTTTGGATAGCTACTTTGCATTTATAATTGATACAGTTTGAACTTTGAAAAATTAATGCAATATAGAACCTTTCATTATTTTTAAGAGAAGTTCTTCCTAAATATTTAGAAATAATGGTAGTGAGAATAAAGAATATAAACATTTTAGGCAGCTAATAACTTGATTTTTATAATACTCTTTTTTTTCTGAAAACAAAATCTTCATAGACTTTACAATAGATAATACAAGTATATTTCAGGGTTAAAATATAAGCCAAAATCAGAGTCAGTATTTTTTGAGAAACTAAAAGTGACATAGATTAGCTCTAATAGTAATGTTGTAGGACATTTGATAAGGTTTATAGTTCTGTGAATGGCCTATTTCTCTCTGGGCACAGTTTTATTGTTGTGTTAGCTTGTGAAAGTTATTTATGTAGTATGTACATTTAGGATATATGAGCTTTTATGTGTTGCAAATATAAAATGTATATAAAAATTTGGTAGAATCTAAAATATTTTCATAGCACTTACATGTATACCCATTTTTGAAAGATTGAAATAAATAATAGGAAAGGAAATAATGAATTTATCAGGGCTTTCCTTTAAGCATCTGCATTGTAATATGTCTATGGAGCTCCCATTTTTCCCATTTAGCTTTTCACTTAGTCTACCAAAGGGTAATCAGTAATAATATAAAGCTAAAGAAAAGCTATATCTATTTGTAAAATATATTGCTTACAACATTAGCTCCTAATTCTTAACTAAAAACAAATTCATTATTATTTCCTTTGCTTTTTTGCTTTTCCTTTTATGGTCTTGATCTAAACTCTGAAAAGTAGTATATAAAGGAACACAGATATAAGGAGAAAAAATGGAAATACTTTTTTCTTCTATTGTTTTATGATGTAGCATGTGAAATAAGAGTGATGTTTCAGCTTAAGCTTCAACATTTTATTTTATTTTTTCTTGAAAAATGTATTATTTTATAGGACTTTTTCATTATTGTCACTTTCAAGGCCAAATATTTGGTTTCACTGAATATATTGAAATTGATGCATATTAATAAAAAATGTCAGAAACTTTTGAGAACTGAATTCTATCACATTAGTTTTTTTTCCAGTATTAAAAGAAAAAAAAGAAAAAAGAAAACAACAAAGCTAATTTAAGAATTAGTTGTGTGAATTTTAGAGTCAAGGCATTTCACATAAGTGGGTAGATTTGTTTTTTTATAAAATATCTGAACTGACATTGACACAATTTCAAAATTTGTTTAACCAGAATCATGTATATTTCCCCTAAATCGTATTGATAGTTTTGGTCTCTAATCCATATGGCCCCTACTCCATGCATCAGTACTTATTTTGAGTAGCCCTTTGCTCATCTAATTGCCTTCCTGCCTCCAAGTATCCATGTGTAATGTCATAGACTGCACAGCTATATTCTTCTGCTAGGGCTTCCATAACAAAATAACACAGACTAAGTGACTTAACAGAAATTTATTTTCTTAAAGTTCTAGAGGCATGAAGTCCATAATCATGGTACCATCAGACTAAGTTTTCAGTCTTCCTATCTCACTGGAGTTTGCCTTCGTGCAGTCTCCTCATATAGCCTTTCCACTGTGCATGAGGAGAACGATGCCTGGTGACTCTTCCCTTAATAAGGACACCAGTTTTATTGGCCCAGTGCTTCACTCTTATGGCCTCATTTATCCTTAATTACCTTGGTAAAATCTCCATCTATAAATAAAGTCATATTGGGGATTGGGGCTTCAAGATAAGAATTTGGGTAGGGGGAATTCAGTCTATAATGATAATGTCTTTAACATTCTCTTATATAGAATAACAAAACTGATCCTTGATGACACTCCTTTTAGAATAGTTTTCCCACTAATCTCTGTTTAATATATTCAATGTTCACTAGTGTTCCTTTTTTACCCTAACTTTTCTAGGCATGTCAGTCCAACCAATATTATTGCATTATTCTATGTTCAAAAACTAGTCTATGACTTGGAAAATCTCACAAATAGAAAGAAAAGTAAGAGAAAAAAGGCCTCCTTTCAGAGATCTTCCATTCTAGTGAGGAGATGAAACTCAATGAATAAAATAAATAAAATAAAATAAATAAATATGTTAAAAGGTGATAAATACTATGGAAAAATAAAGATGAGAGATATGATAAAGAATAATGATGGTGGGAGCTCCAGTGTGCAGTTAGAAATAGAGTAGCTGATTAGATGTTTCCACCCATCTTTGGAAAGGTGACATTAAAGGAATTGGAAGAAATGAGGGACTGAGTTAAGTGGGTTTTTGAAGGAATAATATTCTAGACAGAGGAGACTGCAACTACAAAGAGTGTGCTGCAGGAAGATTTTTGGCATGTTCAAAATGCTGCATAGAATCTAGTGTGCCTAGAATTGAAGGAGTGGCTGAGAAGTTAGAGAGATTTTAGGAAGTATCACAAGGGCCTTCCAAGTCTTGTAGAGTTTGTTGCTAGACTCTGCTAGACTGCCTCAGAAAGACCTAGGAAAAGTGGTCAATGATTCTTGTATGGTCAAAACTGTGTTTGACCTGATAATTTTATTGAACAAATAATGTGTCTAGGTATAAAATTATTTTTAAGAATATGTGCAGATGTTCTTCTGTCATATACTAGTGAGCATTTTTTCTTCGGAAAAGCTTGATGGCATCATATTTCCGCCCCCCACCCCGCCATTTCAGTGAAAGTTTACTTTTCATCTCCCAGAGTATTATTTTTTTTACTTGTGAAATCCATGAACTTTTGAAGCAATGCACAATATGATGTATTATTTTAAAACATATTAATGCACATTTTACTTAAAATTGGGTAATTAAAATATGTTTGAATTTTATTATTTTAGCTATATTTTGTTTAATTTACTCATCCTGTTTTTCAGTATATTTGCTTTTGTTTAAAGGAGTATTTATTAGCGTGGAACAACTTATAATTTTATTTTCATTTGTATAATGACTATATTGTTTACCTCTTCTTTTTGGAGCACTTCTATTTACATTTCATTTCCTTTGCATTGGCCAAAGCTTTTGTTACTTGAGCTGTTGTAACTTGGCTTTGTATTTTTGCCTCGCAGAAGCAAAAAAAAAAAAAAAAAAAGTGTGCTTGTGTGCAAGTGAGAGGTAAGATGTGTAGATATATTTATCTTTATGGATAATCACTTAGCCTGATTTTCTCAGGCACCATGGAATTATTTTTCTAGTGATTTTCTTTGTTCTCAAATGTTTGCATATGTTTTTGCTTTGGGAGATTAGTATTGATTTATCAATTGCATGCTGCTTTTTTCCCTCCAGAAAAGTTATTTATAAAAAGTTTATATTAGATGCCCTAGCAGTAGTTGGGAGCTATGCAAATACTCAGAAGAATATGTAGAACATTTTCCAAGGAGGAGAAGGTTTGAGTATGAGTCCAATTTTTTAACCTCATCTATGGACATGAGTTTGAGTGTACTCCGGGAGTTGGTGATGGACAGGGAGGCCTGGCGTGCTGTGATTCATGGGGTCACGGAGAGTCGGACACGACTGAGCAACTGAACTGAACTGAACTGAACTGAACTGAATGCAGATGACACCACCCGTATGGCAGAAAGTGAAGAAGAACTAAAGAGTCTCTTGATGAAAGTGAAAGAGGAGAGTGAAAAAGTTGGTTTAAAGCTCAACGTTCAGAAAACTAAGATCATGGCATCCAGTCCCATCACTTCATGGCAAATAGATGGGGAAACAGTGGAAACAGAGGCTGACTTTATTTTTCTGGGCTCCAAAATCACTACAGATGGTAATTGTAGCCATGAAATTAAAAGACACTTACTCCTTGGAAGGAAAGTTATAACCAACCTAGACAGCATATTGAAAAGCAGAGACATTACTTTGTTAACAAATGTCCTTCTAGTCAAGGCTTTGGTTTTACCAGTGATCATGTATGGATTTGAGACATGGACTATAAAGAAAACTGAGCACCAAAGAATTGATGCTTTTGAACTGTGGTGCTGGAGAAGACTCTTGAGAGTCCCTTGGACTGCAAGGAGATCCAACCAGTCCATCCTAAAGGAGATCAGTCCTGGGTGTTCATTGATACGACTGATGTGAACCTGAAACTCCAATATTTGGCCACCTGGTGCGAAGAGCTGACTCCTTAGAAAAGACCCTGATGCTGGGAAAGATTGAGGGCAGGAGAAGGGGATGACAGAGGATGGGATGATTGGATGACATTGCCGACTCAATGGACATGGGTTTGGGTGAACTCTGGGTGTTGGTGATGGACAGAGAGGACTGTCGTGTTGCAGTTCTTGGCATTACAAAGAGTCGGACATGACTGAGTGACTGAACTGAATCAATTTTACCTTTAAAGTTTCTCAGTTAAGCATTCAGAGAGATAAGGGATATTCAATAAAAAGTACTACTTATTGCCCTTAATCAACAGCTAACACTCAGATCACTTTCTGAAAATACTGCTCAACAGCTAAGATATTCTTTATTGGACTCTGAATTCTGTAGTCTTTAGAGCTAGAAGTCATTTTCCTCAGAGGTAAACAAAGGATGTTGCTTGGTACTCCTGCAAATGGCAGTTGCTTTTGAAATATATGCCTTAAATTTTGTTATCTGTAGCCTTGGGTCTTTCTTTATTCTTCTTCCTGAATGCTTTTGTATTTACTGTTATTGAAATTCTTTCTGTTTTATGGTTTTGAGTTTTATTTGACAATTTCTCTATTTCTCATCCATTTTTTGCCAAACATGAAATATTTTTGTTTGTTTCATGTCACCTGCTGCTTATGGGTAATATTTGTTTTGGAAGAGGAGGTGAGTGTGGAATGAAGCTTCTGATTTCAGTTTTGTTTTTTTTTTCAATGTTTCTTAATCATTTTTTTCAACTTTGTTTTCTGCATTTATCTTTCAGTGACAGAATTTTGTTTTTTCTCTAGAGGTTCATTATAATAATACTTTCTAAATGTCATATAGAAACATATTTGTCAATAGTCTTTATATCTGAATAAAAGGTTGACAGAATTTTGAAATCCTGAAACTTACCTTCCCCCCACCCCAAGGATATGGTAGATTTTGTTCCAGTATCTCTATACAGTGCAAGTCAGTGTATTTTCCCTATGTTATTCTTACATGCTATTCAAGAGCATAACTTTTAACAGATTATGTGTCCCAATTTAACCATGATATGTTTGATAGCTCAGGATATTTTATAGGCACAGTCACATGTGGGATAAGTATAGAAAGCAAAACTGTAGAGAATCTATTGCTGATAATAGCAAAATTCCAAAAATTAACTAAAAATCCTATCATATTTTATACTATATTATTAATGCTAAGGGTGTTATACGCATGTTTTAAGGAATTTTGCAAGCCTATTATCAGCAAAACATTTTTAAACATCTAATTTAAAATCATTTAAATAAATTATGTTAATAACAAAAATAAGTACTCAAATCCCATCACCTTTGAGAACTTAACCACATTTGCTATTATCTATGCTCTTGAAGTTCAACATTCAGAAAACTAAGATCATGGCATCTGGTCCCATCACTTCATGGCAAATAGATGGTGAAACAGTGGAAACAGTGTCAGACTTTATCTTTTTAGGCTCCAAAATCACTGCAGATGCTGATTGCAGCCATGAAATTAAAAGATGCTTACTCCTTGGAAGGAAAGTTATGACCAATCTAGATAACATATTAAAAAGCAGAGACATTACTTTGCCAACCAAGGTCCATCTTGTCAAGGCTATGGTTTTTCCCGTGGTCATGTATGGATGTGAGAGTTGGACTGTGAAGAAAGCTGAGTGCCGAAGAATTGATGCTTTTGAACCGTGGTGTTGGAGACTTGAGAATCCCTTGGACTGTAAGGAGATCCAACCAGTCCATTCTAAAGGAGATCAATCCTGGGTGTTCATTGGAAGGACTGATGCTAAAGCTGAAACTCCAATACTTTGGCCACCTCATGTGAAGGGTTGACTCACTGGAAAAGAGTCTGATGCTGTGAAGGATTGGGGGTGGGAGGAGAAGGGGACGACAGAATGAGATGGCTGGATGGCATCACCGACTCGATGGACATGAGTTTGAGTGAACTCCGGGAGTTGGTGATGGACAGGGAGGCCTGGCGTGCTGTGATTCATGGGGTCGCAAAGAGTCGGACACAACTAAGCAACTGAACTGAACTGATGCTCTTGAAGTTGTGTCTATTGTCCCTGTTGTAGAAGTTCTATAACTACTATGCATCACTTCCTACTATGCATGTAGTGGTATCACATTGCTAGCTTGATCAGTCATAGTGGCAGTGTTTGCACCATGAAAATATGTAAAAACTACAAACCAGGGCTTGGTTTATTTTGTTGTTTTTGTGTAGACGTAGGTCAGTGATGGGGAATATATTAATAATGTAGAGGAAAGCTAACTGTGTTGTGTCTGTAGTCTTCACTGTAGAAATCACAGACCATTGAGGAAATAATCTAGTATACTGAATAGATTATCTAGGTTGGGGGTGGGAGGAGAAGGGGACGACCGAGAATGAGATGGCTGGATGGCATCACCGACTCTGTGGACATGAGTTTGAGTGAACTCCGGGAGTTGGTGATGGACAGGGAGGCCTGGTGTGCTGTGATTCATGGGGTTGCAGAGAGTCGGACACGACTGAGCAACTTAAATGAACTGAACTGAACTGAACTGAAAGAAATCATACACATCACTGACAGCTGAGTGAAGTTTCTACATACTTAAGAGCTGAAGTTTAAAGAGATTTGAGTTTAATGAGTATAATTTGTACAATGCTGGGAGATTTAAAGTAATCACATACCAGTTTTAATGGCAACTAGTTTTTTTAGGGAGAGGAATTTGCAGATTTTATAGCTACTCCATTTGTCATGGGTTAATTTCATCTATGGGTTGGCTAAGAATACAGGAGCTTAATAAAAATGCTGAGACTTCCTGTTGAAATCAATTAGCTATTGAAATTTGCAGTAAATAAAATGACATTGTATTATTTCGAATAATTCTTTTATTAGTATGTTATAATAAATTTTCTGTGGTTTATACTTACATATTTTTTTTCCAGAGAGCCAGTTATTAAAAAAAAAAATCTACATCATAATGAGATCCTCAGGTAATTGACACATATATCAAACTTTGCAAAATGCTGTGGCAATTACCATCTCATAGATTTACTTGATATAACCCATCCAGAAATCCCTAAATATTTTTGTTGTATGGTCAGGCTGGGTGAAGTTAGGTGATTCACATGGGAATATGACATGAGAGGATGCTTCTCTTAACTTTGAAGAAAAAGAAATTTTCTTTTTTTTTTTTTTTTGAACAGAGGAAAATTTATGCGTTGAACTTGGACTGGTCACTTATGATAATATACATGCTACAATTCCATTCTCCCCAATCATTCCACCTTCACCCTCTCCCACAGAGTCCCAAAGACTGTTCTAAATGCCTATGTCTCTTTTGCAGTCTCTTATACAGGGTTCAGGTTACCATTTTTCTAAATTCCATATATATGCGTTAATATACAGTATTGATGTTCTTCTTTCTGGCTTACTTCACTCTGTATAATTGGCTCCAATTTCATCAACCTCATTAATACTGATTCAAATGCATTCTTTTTAATGGCTGAGAAATACTCCATTGTGTATATGTACCAAAGCTTTCTTATCCATTCATCTGCAGATGGACATCTAGGTTGCTTCCATGTCCTGGCTATGATAAACAGTGCTGCAATGAAGATTGGAGTACATGTGTCTCTTTCAATTCTGGTTTCCTCGGTGTGTATGCCCAGGAGTGCGATCGCTGGATCATATGGCAGTTCTATTTCCAGTTTTCTGAGGAATCTCCACACTGTTCTCCATAGTGGCTGTACTAGTTTACATTCCCACCAACAGTGTAAGAGGGTTCCCTTCTCTCCACACCCTCTCCAGCATTTATTGCATGTAGACTTTTGGATAGCAGCCATTCTGACTGGTGTGAAATGGTATCTCATTGTGGTTTTGATTTGCATTTCTCTGATGATGAGGGATGTTGAGCATTTTTTCATGTGTTTGTTAGCCTTCTTTATGTCTTCTTTGGAGAAATGTCTGTTTAGTTCTTCGGCCCATTTTTTGATTGGGTCACTTAGTTTTCTGGAATTAAGCTGCAGGTGCTGCTTGTATAATTTGGAGATTAATCCTTTATCAGTTGCTTCATTTACTATTATTTTCTCCCATTCTGAAGGCTGTCTTTTCACCTTGCTTATAGTTTCCTTTGCTGTGCAGAAGCTTTTGATTTTAATTAGGTCCCATTTGTTTATTTTTGCTTTTATTTCCAATATTCTGGGAGGTGGGTCTTGGAGGATCCTGCTGTGATTTATGTCAGAGAGTGTTTTGCCTACGTTCTCCTCTAGGAGTTTTATCGTTTCTGGTCTTACATTTAGATCTTTAATCCATTTTGAGTTTATTTTGGTGTATGGTGTTAGGAAGTGTTCTAGTTTCATTCTTTGACAAGTGGCTGACCAGTTTTCCCAGCACCACTTGTTAAAGAGACTGTCTTTTCTCCATTTTATATTCTTGCCTCCTTTGTCGAAGATAAGGTGTCCATAGGAGCGTGGGTTTATCTCTGGGCTTTCTATTTTGTTCCATTGATCTATATTTCTGTCTTTATGCCAGTACCATACTGTCTTGATGACTGTGGCTTTGTAATAGAGCCTGAAGTCCGGCAGGTTGATTCCCCCAGTTCCATTCTTCTTCCTCAAAATTGCTTTGGCTATTCGAGGTTTTTTGTATTTCCATACAAATTGTGAGATTATTTGTTCTAGTTCTGTGAAAAATATTGCTGGTAGCTTGATAGGGATTGCATTGAATGTATAAATTACTTTGGGTAGTATACTCATTTTTACAATATTTATTCTTCCAATCCATGAACACGGTATATTTCTCCATCTATTCGTGTCCTCTTTGATTACTTTCACTAGTGTTTTGTAGTTTTCTAAAGAAATTTTCTTTATGGTTTCAATATATCACACTAATAAAAACATTCAGTTTCTTTCACCAGCCAAACATCGTTTCTTAGCATCTTTCCAAAAGTAAGGATGATCCATATTTTATTTATGAATTGTTCCCATTGTTAAAAAAGAAGAGTGTTCATAAGAACTCATGAATGTATTTATCAGGAAGATCATGTCTTTACTCAAGGGTTCTTATTTTCTCATTTGAATCAGAGAGAAAGCAGGGTGGCATATTCTGTTAACAAATAACATCAAGGACTTGAATATGTGAAAACTGTTAGCTTTTAGGACTGAAAGTTAACAAAGTTTTAAAAACTAATCTTTTGATTTCTATGATGCTTAAAACATTTCATTTATACCAAGAAAAATAAATTGATGAAATAAGAAAAGAGAAAATGTTTTATTTATATCTCTTTTTGCTATAAATATCTAAATAGAGTCTAAATAGTCAAATAATAATAGAATAGCAAATATGAATACAACATTGTCTTCTTTGAGGGCACCAATTCATACAGATTATCATATTCCTTACACAACCAATCCCCCAACAAAAGTTTCTGAAAAGATAATTTACATAAATTTGAAAATGCATTCATTATAGAACTGTGGCAGTTTTGCATGAAATAAACATAGATTTATAAACTAACAGATAAAGCTGCTGCTTTTCTTTTTTGTTTGTTGTTTACTACTAACTATATCATACTAGAGAGTACTAGGAGTTTTATATGTATTTTACCCTTTAAATTTTTACAGTAAGAGTAAGAATGTGAGTATATTTTATAGCATAATTTTATATTTATAATTTTAAAAATATCTTTTATAATAATGTATAGAGTTGTATCTTGAGGACAACATATATAGATATAGAACATGAACAATGCATTTTTGTATTGATGATAAGAAAACTCAGTATTTTTCCTTTTACTTAAAAGATAGCCTTATTATTTTGCTATCAAATCCAGTTGCTCAACATTATGCATAATTCTAAAAAATGTCAATGTTCTACTTAGTCATTTTTGTTCTTCCCCTTACCATATTATAAGATAAATTATAGTTTTACTTTATGCAAACAAAATATATTAAGCCCTTATTCTATGATAGTGCCTAAACCAATTTTGATGATACTGAGTAAAATTTTCATGGGTGGAAAATTGCTGATAATACACACAGGGACTGATGTTTGAAAATATATATTTCCTCCAAAAAGTATTTGCAATGAAAAGCTGAAATCATTGTAAAACATCTCAAAAACATACTTTCAAAGACTGTAAGCATCAAGTGACAATCATTTGTCTAATTGTAGATCTGATTAAATATCTTCAGCATCTGTATTAAGCATTATGGCGGTGGTTTAGTCACAGTCATGTCTGACTCTTGCGACCCCAAGGACTATAGCCCACCAAGCTCCTCTGTCCATGGGACTTTCTGGGCAAGAATACTGGAGTGGGTTGCCACTTCCTTCTCTAGGGTATCTTCTGGACCCAGGAATGGAAACTTGATATACTGCATAGGAGGCTGACACATGCATTGTGGGTGGATTCTTTACCGATTGACCTTCAAAGGAAGCTGACTATTGATTGATTAGTAAATTCCAAGCAAAACAAACATTTTTCATGGAATTCTGAAATTTGTGATTTTTCCTATCCCCCTCCTCTTTGTCACTATGTAGATACTCAGTATTTAAGGTAATGTCAAAGTCAAGCATGTTATGTCAAGCAGTATGTTTTTCAATTCAGTGGGTGGGCATGCACCATTTAAACAGGAGAAATTCTAATATCCAAACACTAAGATTATGCAGCTAGAAAGCATAATTAATACATTTTTAACTAATCACAGTTTATATCTACCAATTTTTAATATATATTTCAGTCCAAATTTCAGTAAGGAAGTTTCTGTTTTTATCAGAGTGTATGAAATATAGCATTTATCACTTGTGAAACAGTATAGAGCAGAAAAGCTTTAAATCCAACTTTAGGACATCAAGACAGAACAGGAATGAAATACCTACTCAGCACATATCTACAGAGCAAAACCTAATTTCTAAGATGAAGAAATTTTACAAAACATGATGAGAAAAAAGCAAAATCAATTTCATTAAATATAGCTAGTGCTTATATATAATGCTTATATGTAAGCGATCACAGAAATACAAGAGAAATTTCTCTGTAATTTTCATATTTAAAAAAGGCCTATTATTGTGATTAAGTTTTTCATTGCTTCTAGTAATAAGTAATCAAATAAAATGAAATATATCTGTAAAACTTTTGCAATCTATTTCAATCAAATTTACCTCTACATAATTCTAATTCTGTGATATAAGTTCAATCATACACAAATGAATTCTTAATATTTCATAAAAATCCCTTCATGGATTCTTAAAGCATGTATTATTTAAATTAATGGGGATTATGGATTCAAGAATGGAAAAAAAATTTAGATAAGTGGAGCTCTTCACAGAATGTTTCTTTTATAAGACTTATTTTTGGGTGGTATGATATATCACAAATAATTTTGGTGAATCAATATGTTTCAATTTTTACCTTTTATAAATATATACTTAAGAGGAACATATTATATACATTCATTTTATAATAGTGGAAAAATGTAAAGCCATGTAACCAATATGAACTCAAAATATAACCTGTTGAAACACTAGCATACAAATAGAAGTATATGCTAAAACTTTTGTGTTACTAATTGTAAAATGTTTTTTAAAGCATCAAATAAATCTGTTTTATCATGTGGTTAAAAGAATTTGTATTTGAATATTCTTTTTCCAAATTGTTTTCTTTGCTTCATAGACCACTATTTACTTTCACTTAAAAGATCAAATTAAAGGCAAGAGTACAAGCCTCTTATCCATCAGAGAGCAGACAGGATGAAAACCACAATCACAGAAAATTAATCAACTGATAACATGGATCACAGCCTGTCTAACTCAGTGAAACCATAAGCCATGCTGTGTAGGGCCACCCAAGACAGACAGGTCATGATGGAGAGTTCTGACAAAACGTGGTCCACTGGAGAAGGGAATGGCAAACCACTTTAATATTCTTACCTTGAGAACCATATGAGTGAAGTCACTCAGTCGTGTCCGACTCTTTGCGACCCCATGGACTGTAGCCTACCAGGCTTCTCTGTCCATGGGATTCTCCAGGCAAGAATACTGGAGTGGGTTACCATTTCCTTCTCCAGGGGATCTTCCTGACCCAGGGATCGAACCCGGGTCTCCCGCATTGGAGGCAGACGCTTTAACCTCTGAGCCACCAGGGAAGCCCTGAGAACCATATGAATAGTATGAAAAGGCAAAAAGATATGATACTGAAAGATGATGAACACCCCAGGTCAGTAGTTGCCCAATATGCTGCTGAAGAAGAGTGGAGAAAAATCTCCAGAAGAATGAGGAGACAGAGACAAAGCATAAACAATGCCCACTGTGGATGTGACTGTTGATGGAAGTAAAGCCCAATGATGTAAAGAACAATATTGCATGGGAACCTGGAATGTTAGGTCCATGAATCAAGGTAAATTGGAAGTGGTCAAACAGAAGATGGCAAGAGCGAACATCAGGATTTTAGGAAACAGTGAACTAAAATGGACTGGAATGGCTGAATTTAACTCAGATGTTCATTATATTTACTACTGTGGGCAAGAATCCCTTAGAAGAAATGGAATAGACCTCATAGTCAACAAAAGAGTGAAATGCAGTGGTGGTGGTGGTTTAGTCACTAAGTCATATCCGACTCTTGCAACCCCATGGACTGTAGCCTTCCAGGCTCCTCTGCCCAGGGGATTCTCCAGGCAAGAATAATGGAGAGGGTTGCCATTTCCTTCTCCAGGGGATATTCCCAACCCAGGAACTGAACCCCAGTCTCCTGTATTGCAGGTGAATTCTTTACTGAATGAGCTATGAGGGAAGCCCAGTACTTGGGTATAATCTCAAAAACAACAGAATGATCTGTTTTTTTCCAAGGTAAGCCATTCACTATCACAGTAATCCAAGTCTATGCCCCAACCACTAAGAAGCTGAAGTTAGACAGTTCTATAATGACCAACAAGACCTCTTAGAACTAACACCAAAAAAATGATGTCCTTTTCATCACAGGAGACTAGAGTGCAAAAGTTGGAAGTTGAGAGATACCTAGAGTAACAGACAAGTTTGGTTTGGAGTACCGAATGAGACAGAACAAAGGGTAATATAGTTTTGCAGAGAAAACAATGGTCATAGCAAACACCCTCTTCCAACAACACAAGAGAAAACTCTACAAATGGACATCACTAGGTGGTCAATACTAAAATCAGACTGATTGTATTCTTTGAGGCTGAAGATGGAGAAGCTCTGTACAGTCAGCAAAAACAAGACTGGGAGCTGAGTGTGACTGAGATCATGAACTCTTTAAGCCAAATTTGTACTTAAATTGGAGAAAGTAGGAAAAACGATTAGACCATTCAGGTTATGACATAAATCAAACCCCTTGTGTTTATACAGTGGAAGTGAAAAATACACTGAAGGGAGTACATGAAAAACTATGGATGGAGGTTCGTGACATTTTACAGGAGGCAATGATCAAGATCATCCACAAGAAAAAGAGATGCAAAAAGGTAAAATGATTGTCTGAGAATACCTCACAAATACTGAGAAAAGAAGAGAAACTAAAGGCAGAGGAGAAAATGAAAGATATAACCATCTGAATGCAGAGATTCAAAGAATAACAGAATAACAGAAGCAGAAGATACTAAGAAGAGGTGGCAAGAATACACAGAACTGTACAAAAAAGATCTTCACAACCCAGATAATCATGATGGTGTGATCACTCACCTAGAGCCAGACATCCTGGAATGTGAAGTCAAGTGGGCCTTAGGAAGGAAGCATCACTACAAACAAAGCTAGTGGATTGTTTGAATTCCAGTTGAGTTATTTCGCATTCTAAAAGATGATGCTTTTAAAGTGCTGCACTCAATATGACAGCAAATCTGGAAAACTTGGTAGGGGCCACAGGACTGGAAAAGGTTAGTTTTCACTCCATTCCAAAAAAAAAGGCAATGCCAAAGAATGTTCAAACTACTGCACAATTACACTCATCTCACACGCTAGTACAGTAATGTTCAAAATTATCTAAGCCAGGCTTCAACAGTACATGAACCAAGAACTTGCAGATGTTCAAGCTGGATTTAGAAAAGGCAGAGGAACCAGAGATCAAATTGCCAACATCTGTTGGATCATAGGAAAAGCAAGAGAGTTACAGAAAAACATTATTTCTGCTTTATTGACTATGTGAAAGCCTATGACTGCATGAATCACAACAAACTCTGGAAAATTCTGAAAGAGATGGGAATACCAGAGCACCTTACCTGACCCCTGAAATCTGTATGCAGGTCAACAAGTATCAGTTAAAATGGTACATGGAACAATGGAATGGTTCCAAATTGGAAAAGTAGTAGAAGAAGACTGTATATTGTCACCCTGCTTATTTAACTTATATGCAGAGTACATAATGCGAAATGCTGTGCTGGATGAAGCACAGGCTGGAATCAATATTGCCAGGAGAAATATCAATAACCTCAGATATGCAGATGATACCACCCTTATAGCATTAACCCAAGAGGAACTGAGGAGCCTCTTGATGAATGTGAAATAAGAGAGTGAAAAATTTGGCTTAAAAGTCAACATGCATAAAACTAAGATCATGGCATCTGGTCCCATCACTTCATGGCAAATAGATGGGAAAACAATGGAAACAGCAAGAGACTTTGTTTTCTTGAGCTCCAAAATCACTGCAGATGGTGACCACAGCCATGAAATTAAAACACACTTGCTCCTTGGAAGAAAAGTGTGTTCAACCTTGACAGTATATTAAAAAGCAGAGATATTACCTTGCCTTCAAAAGTCCATGTAGTCAAAGCTATGGTTCTTCTAGTAGTCATGTATGGATGTGAGAGTAGGACTATAAAGAAAGCTGAGCACTGAGGAATTGATGCTCTTGAACTGTTGTGTTGGAGAAAACTCTTCAGAATTCACTGGACTGCAAGGTGATCAAACCAGTCAATCGTAAAGGAAATTAGTCCTGAATGTTCATTGGAGGGTGAAGCTGAAACTCCAGTACCTTAGCCACCTGTTGTGAAGAACTGATTCATTTGAAAAGACCCTGTTGCTGGGAAAGATTGAGGGCAGGAGGAGAAGGGGACAAAAAAGGATGAGATGGTTGGACGGCATCACCGACTCGATGGGCATGTGTTTGAGTATGCTCCAGGAACTGGTGATGGACAGGGAAGTCTGATGTGCTGCAGTCCAAGGGATCTCAATGAGTCAGACATGACTGAGTAACTGAACTGAACTGATATTCTCTATTCCATTCTTTGCATCCTTAGGAATTTATATTGATCACATTTTCTAGTTGTGTTTGCCCTCCATTTATCTTTTTTATAAAAATTTTTGAAACTGCTTAATTGAAATGCCTGAATTTATATTTCATCAAGTGGTTCTATGAATATTTCAATATAGGCTCAGTTTACAATGTAAAATGATACAGTTGGAAAGTCAGGATGACTTATTCCAAGACAAGTCTTTGACTAGTACATTTTTGGCCTCTGGGAAGGTTTAGGTAGAATGTCACAGCATAATGTACAGGTTGCTCCATTAAGGAATAACCTGATTATTATAGATTGCTGTACAACATAGTACCTATAGTTAACAAAATGGTATTGTGTAGTTCAAAACTTCAGGGTATATCTCATGTTAAGTGTTCTTGTGCCCACATTCTCACACATGAAATACAAAAGAAATCTGTGGGGGGGTGTTGAATATATCTGTTGCATTGATTATGGTGATAATATCATGAATGCCCATTCTCACAAATTATATTATTTTATAGGAATAAAAGACTGTTCATAAACATGTTTTATTTGCCTAATTTTATTTTAATCACTTATTTTTTCATTGTCTGAAATATCTTTAGTATTTTTCTTTCTAATTTCTGATATTAGTTATTTGTATTTCTCATTATTGTGATCAGTATTTCAAATTTTTTTTACTTTAAAATATCTGATTCTAGTTTTCTTAATCTTACACAATGTATTTTTGCTTATTTTTTTTGTTTTAATTATTACAAGTTTTTTAATTGTTCAATTCCCTTTTATTGATGATTTTTTTTTATCTTTGGTTAAGAAACTGCATCATTTTTATAAGTACTTCATTGAGTTCAACATATTATATTTATGTAATACCATTATTTTATATACTATGCTATTATTAGTAAAAATATCCTAGTTTCTATTACTGTTTATTAATCTATATATTATTAAAATCATTTCTTAATTTCTGAAATTATGAGATATTTCTAGTTATTATTTTGTTGTTGATATTTATTTTATTTACATCTGCATTAGAGACTTTCTTTATGGTCAGTTCTTTCAAAAGTTAAGAGAGTTAAATTAAATATTCTTAAGTAAATATTACATTGTTTGCTTATAAATAATATTTAATTTTCCAGTGAGATTAGTGTTATTTACATGGTCATTAAGCCAGTTTTTTCATTATATTCTTAAAATCTTTTCTTTCCTTACACAGCTAAGATATCTCTGTCTCTTTGTCTCCCTTGTCTCTTTTCCTACCTCTGTCCTTTTTCATGATGAAGGAACAATTTATAGTATTTTATTTGATAGTAGCATAGCTTTCTCAACTTTTTTGTTTTTGTTGAACTTGAGCATTAAACTTTTAAAGTTTATATATCCTTATAATAGTCTATATTGTGTTTTTTACAATGGATTATAATTCCATTCTTCCTCAGTTAAGTTTCACAATTCTGATCTTATAATTAGATCATGTAATACAATGGTACTTCTCTTAGGAATTCAATTTATCACTCAACTTTGTATATTCTATTTTTTCTGCCTGTTCTTTAAAATGTTTTTTTTACTGTTTTTGCCTTATTCTTCATTTATTTTCTTATTCCAATCCTTGTTTTCCTACTACTATTTTGAAAATTACACTCACTTTTTTATGGCATTAAATTAAATCATTTTTAATTATATCCTCCAAATCTAATATTAATAAAACATTAGCACCCCATATGAATATAAGTATGTCAGTGCAGTTTGGCAGTTTGCTTAGTTTCCTTTTCTAACCTATACATGTTAATTTTTGTACATTAGTATTAATTTATGTTTACTGTTTTCTACTTTTTTAAAAGGTCTTGATTCTGAGTCTATATATTTGAGAAAATTTTAATTTTAAATTACTTCAGATAGGAGTAGTTTAATAAATGCGTATTCATAATCAACTCTGAATTTTGTTTTCTTTTTCTCTTCTTCCTTCTCGATATGTTGTCCTCCTCCTTCTTTCTTATGCTTATTCTCGTTTAATTTCTTCTATTTGAACTGAATTTGTCTTTAAAAAAATATTTTGTCTGGATATAGTGGTCAGTTTTCATTTTGAAATTAGTGCCATTCTATACCTCGTTGTCATTGTTATCATTAATAATTTATCTGTTCACATAATTTTCAGTGTTTCTAATGTAATCTCTCTTTTTTCCATATATGAGTACTTAAAAATTTTCCTCCTCTTCCTTGTTTTTCTGCAGTTTCACGGTAATATTTTCAAGTTACTTATTTTTATATTTATTTTTTAAAATTTAAATTTATATCTTTCATCATGTAAAAGTCATCCAGTATATATATTGCTGCTCACTCATTAATATCTTGTTTCATCTTATAATTAAACTAGTCTTATAGAAAATGTAATTTTTTGTCTTTTATATTTCTATCTTCTTCTTACTACATTCCAGAATATATTTAATCATCTGTTTCACTAATACTTTCTATAGCTGTCTCTAATCTGCTGATAAACATGTAAACTAAGCTTAAAATTGTTGTTATTTGCATTTATTGCTAGAGATAGTCCAAATATTTTGTGTCATAATTGATATTTTCTTATTCTTCAAATCATATATTTCAAACTTAGACTTTAGTGTTTTAAGCATTGTCAGTATAATTTTTTATTGTTTTTGATGAATGGTATAAAAATGTTGCAGATATGCTGTTGTTTGTTTTTGTGATGGTTCATTTTTAACTTATACTCTTACATGTAAGGTTACCTTTGAAAATGTATTAGTTATTATGCTTTTGAAGAAATAATATGAAACCTAGCATGCCTGGAGAATCCCAGGGACAGGGGAGCCTGGTGGGCTTCGTCTGTGGGGTCGCACAGAGTCGGACACGACTGAAGTGACTTAGCAGCAGCAGCATGTAAATATTTTCTTTCAGAGGATATTTGCTTTTGCTCCTCTTAGAAACTTTGGACTACCTGAGTCTAAGTTCAAATTTTAATGTAACATGGGTCATCCTGCCGATGGGTAATTTGTGGGAAATTTTCCTTAGAACAACTGTTTTGCATGTGGTCTATCTGTTGCTTAGTTTATAGAACTTAGTGTTCTCATTTCAATTTTGAAGGAGAGTGCTTTATTATAGTTCCATACCTTGAAAGGTTTTATGTTTTGTTTTCTAATCCCCCTTGTATTGATGAGACTTTCAAAATGAATTTAAAGTTGAACAGTAATGGCAAATGCATTGAAAGCAAAAGCTGTAAATACTTTATTCAACTCTGGGTTTATTTTCTTTAATTATTGGTTAAATATTCCCTTATTATCTTTTTTTTTAACATGTCCAAAATTTTTAAAATAAATTTTAAAGCATTTTTAAATTTCATTAGAGTGGTTTTCATTTCTTTTTTTCTGAATAATTCAGCTCATTATTACTGGAAAAGAGAAATTTCATTACTTCTTTATTCTGACCTTTCCTCCTCTTATATTTAATATTTTCTGTAATCTTATTAAGAATAAATATTTCATTTTAAGTATCTCCTTTTTGAGGAGAATTAGTTTAAGTGCTCATATAGAAGGACTTATTTGATTTTTCAGATTGAACATTTAAAATATACATATATACGTTAGGTCTATATTTGGTTTCTTAAGTTTGAAACTCCAAAATTTCAGTGTTGAAAACCACATAAAAATTCATTTTATACTAAAGGATTAAAAATCTCTGTATATTGGCAGAGATGTGATGATGCTGGGATATTAAAACATGAGCTTTTTCCTTTTTGATACTGTAAATAATAATACCACATAATATTTATTCATTTTAGGATATGAAGTTTCTGGAGTTCCTGCCATCATGTGGATTCATTAAAAATAAAACATAAGAAACACGGAAATAGAAAAATGGCAGCAGTAGTCTCTGTTCTCTTAGCCTTCATTCTATAAATACTGACTTGAATGCCTTGTCACATGCCTGAAACAACTGTGAGAGATATTACAAAACATAATTTTTTACAGGGTTTAGTGTAACCCTCAATAAAACAAGACTTCTGTTAGAAAAGAGGAAAGGAAGACCAGAGCTTGGATAGGTGACTGGTCATCTCTGCTACCAACTGTCTAATGAAATTCCCTAAACTGATCTCAGGTAGGGCGAAAAAACTTCACCAGTTTATAATATATTAATTATTAACACTTTTAAACAAAATATAGAAAACTATTGTCTACAGAAAATTTTTGTGATTTGTTAGATATATGTATTAATCAGTGTTGTTTGTTGGTGAGTTATTAAAATTTCCACTACTGAGTGCATTCATGCACTAACAATTACAGATTAAAGAATTGCAGCATTAGAAAATGATATTTAAGACTGGAATCTTATAATTATTCTGATTCCCAACCATACACTCCAATTTGATATGTCTTGCCTAGACAGGTGATTAGTAAAATTTCATTAGAAACAAATCAAATGCTTCATCTCTGCTTTATTCTGATCTGAACTCTCTCTTTTATATTAATGATAATATTTCCAACATGCATTATGGAGTCCTGACAATTTAAAAGGTATTATGTGAAAAAACATTATTCTGCAACTGAAAAAGTATAATTGTTGTCTTGACTGTGGTGACATTCTCAACAATGAGGTAATGTTCTGAGTCACCAAATAAGTTGTTCTTTCCTGTTTGCATCATTTATACTCACTTTAAAAAGAAAATCAATGAGACTCAGAAACATCTTAAAAGTAATATCTGTCTCTTCAACTCCTCTATATTTGTCTTTGATCTAGTAATGCAGTTTGATTGAACATAAAGTGAGGTACAAAAAATAAATCTACTCAGTAGTTGCAACTCAGAGAAAATAATTAAGCATTCTGGCAGAACTGATCTAACATTTTGAAGTCATTTAAAAAAAATCTTTCATGACTTTGTTTTTTCCTCTCAGTTTTACTAAGATATAATTGACATATTCAGTTCAGTTCAGTTCAGTTCAGTCGCTCAGTCGTGTCTGACTCTTTGCAACCCCATGAATCACAGCACGCCAGGCCTCCCTGTCCATCACCAACTCCCGGAGTTCACTCAGACTCATGTCCATCAAGTCGGTTATACCATCCAGCCATCTCATTCTCTGTCGTCCCCTTCTCCTCCCGCCCCCAATCCTTCCCATCATCAGAGTCTTTTCCAGTGAGTCAGCTCGTCGCGTGATGTGGCCAAAGTATTGGAGTTTCAGCTATAGCATCAGTCCTTCTAATGAACACCCAGGATTGATCTCCTTTAGAATGGACTGGTTGGATCTCCTTGCCATCCAAGGTAGTCTCAAGAGTCTTCTCCAGAATCACAGTTCAAAAGCATCAATTCTTCGGTGATCAGCTTTTTTCACAGTCCAACTTTCACATCCATACATTGAAAGCAATTGATATATTACATGTTATGAATTTAAGGTATATGCTGTGCTGTGCTGTGCTCTTCTTAGTCACTCGGTTGTGTTTGCCTCTTTGCAACCCCATGGATTGTAGCTCACCAGGCTCCTCTGTCCATGGGGATTCTCCAGGCAAGTATACTGGAGTGGGTTGCCATGCCCTCCTCCAGGAGGTCTTCCCAATCCAGGGATTGAATCCAGGTCTCCAGCATTGCAGGCAAATTCTTTGCCATCTGTCACCAGAGAAACCCAAGTTTAAGGTATACAACATAATAATTTACTATATGTATTTATTGTAAAACCATAACCATAATTTGCTTAGTTAACATCACCACCTCAAGTAGTTAAAATTATCTTCTCTGGTGATGAGAACTATTATCTTAGCAACTGTCAAATATACAGTACATTATTATTAACTATAATCACTATATATATATATCCACACAACTTATTTATCTTATACCTGGAAATTTCTAACTTTTGAACACCTTTACCCATTTTCCCTACTCTCCATTCCTTGCCTCTAGCAAAAACCTATTTTCTAAGAGTTTGCAGTTTTTAAATTCTACATATAAGTGAGATCATATGGTATTGTCTTTTTCTGACTTATTTCAGTTCACTTAATGCTCTTAGGGCTTATCCAAACTGTGACCAATGACAGGTCTTTCTAGTTTTCTATGGCTGAACAATGTTCAACTGTGTGTGTTCATGTGTCTGTATGTATCACGCTTTGTTTATTCATCCATGATGAGCACTTACATTGTTTCCATGTTTTGACTATTGTAAATAATGCTGCAGTGAAGATGGAAGTACAGTCTGGTCTCCAACATAGAGATTTAATTTCCTTTAGATATATACCTAAGATTAGAATTTTTGGATAATATAGTAGTTCTACTTTTAATTTTTTGAGGAATCTCTTTATGGTTTTCCATAATGGCTACGTTAATTAACTCACATGCCCACCAACATTGTTCAGGGGTTCCCTTTTCTCCACATTCTCACCAACACTTGCTATCGTGTGTCTTTTTGATAGCAACCATTCTAAAATGTGTGAGGTAATAACTCATTGTGGTTTTGATTTGCATTTTTCTAATGATTAGTAACAGAGAAGGCAATGGCAACCCACTCCAGTACTCTTGCATGGAAAATCCCATGGGTGGAGGAGCCTGGTATGCTGTAGTTCATGGAGTCTCTAAGAGTTGGACATGACTGAGCGACTTCACTTTCACTTTTCACTTTCATGCATTGGAGAAGGAAATGGCAACCCACTCCAGTGTTCTTGCCTGGAGAATCCTAGGGATGGTGGAGCCTGGTGGGCTGCCATGTACGGGGTCACACAGAGTCGGACACGACTGAAGCGACTTAGCAGCAGCAGCAGCAACAATGATTAGTGATGTTGACAAACTTTCATGTTCTTGTTGCCCATTTTAGTGTCTTCTTTAAAAAAAATTTTTGTGTTTTTTGCCCATTTAAAAATTGGATTATTTGTTTGCTTGCTTGTTTTTGCTGTGAACTGTTTGATTTTCTTATATGTTTTGAATATTAATACCTTATAAGATATGTGTTATGCAAATATTTTTCCCATGCCATATGTTGCCTTTTCATTTTTTGGACCATTTCTTTTGCTGTGCTGAGAAGTCATATTTTCTGTATGAGATGTGTTAAAATATTGAGATGTTAAAATTCCCTTGCAATAAAACTGTAATCCAAGTTTGGTGATTGCCATTTCTGAGCTTCACAAACTGGAAGATTCTATCAGATATTGACATGTCATTAAAAATAAAAGATGAAGTAATTTAATAACATAAGACATTAGGAAATATCCAAACTTGAGTAAATAAGAGTAGGCTAGTACTACAGGAAGTGGTAATGCTACTTTTGCGGGGAGTCTCAAATCAGAACTATAGGTGTGCGTTAAAGAAGCCATAAGAGATGAGAAAGCAGTGAGATATCTCTAAACCCTTTGACTGTTACATTAACTTTGAATTGACAGTCTGTAAATGTGTACCTGTCTTGGGATTTGTGATCTTCAAGGAAATAGCAGAAGATAGCACATATTTGATTCAATGCACCTGGATTATTTTTTCAAAAAACATGTTCATTCCTTTGAATTTAACAAGCCCACAATGGGGTCTATTTATTCTGATAATTGATATATCAGTTTGGTTTTATTTTCTTTTTCAAATAAACTGTTTCAAAAGAGAACAATCTAAGAGATTTAAAAATTAAAACAAAACAAAACAAAAAACTATGCAACTTTAGTTTTTCTCTTGAGTAAAGGGTTGATTTCCAGTGATAATTCCTATGTAACTGTGAATCCTACCCAGAAAGCACATGTTCTCTGTATACCTCAGTGGGGCTAAATCATTCTAAGACTGTGTAAGTTGGCCAGGCATAGTGAACTCTGCTTATATTCAGTCCTTGCAGTATCTCTATGTGTAATATCCTAGTCTAATGAATCAAGAAAGTGATCATCAAAAATATTAAGTAGCTTAATCATTGTCACAAGTGAAGTGAAAGTCACTCAGTCGTGTCCGACTCTTTGCAAACCCAAGGACTATACAGTCCATGGAATTCTCCAGGCCAGAATACTGGAGTGGGTAGCCTTTCCCTTCTCCAGGGGATCTTCCCAACCCAGGGATCGAACCCAGGTCTCCTGCATTGCAGGCAGATTCTTTACAAGCTGAGCCACAAGGGAAGCCCAGTCATTGTCACATGGCTGGTAATTGTCAGAATCTGGACACAAACATAATCTGAATGTGTATAGAGTTCATATTTTTATACTAGATTAAAAAATAAAAAGTTATGTAGTTGCCAAATATCATTTGCTTTAATTATCATTATCATAATTATGGTCAAAATCCATTTATGTATTAAAACACAGAGAGAGGGAGAAGAGATGGGAGGAAGAGAGAGAGTCCATTATAATTAAACATGATTTTCTTGTTTGACCGAGGCCTCATAACACCTGAATCGATAAATTTCTTACCTTATATATAAGACTTGGCATCGAGTGATAGCTTCAAAGGACAAAAGGGTTAAACATGTAGGAAATTATTCTGTAGGCATGTATAATAATCTCAGAAAGTCTGAAAACCATTGAAATAATGGCTTCTTGATGCTTTGAACTATTCCACACTGAAGCACATCTTACTGAAAGATTAAGCACCGTTTTGAATCTTTTTCAACACATTTTAATTATCATTTATTTTTATGATGTTAATACTTAGATCTACTCTGTATTTTAGTTGAATACACACACACACTATATGAAACTTATTGTATAGGTATACAATTTATGGGCTTCCTTGGTGGCTCAGGGATAAAGAATTTGCCTGCCAATGCAGGAGACACAAGTGACACAAGTTTGATCCCTGGGTCAGGAAGATCTCCTGGAGAAGAAAATGGCAACCCATTCTAGTATTCTATTCCTTCTGGGAAATCCCCAGGACAGAGTAGCCTGGTGGGCTATAATCCATAAGGTTTCAAAAGAGCCAGATACAGCTTAGCTACAAAACAACAACAGCAATGTAATTTATATGTGTATATTTTTCACTCTTCACTTTTAAAATGGATCTCGTAATAGTACTTAACACAGAGCTTACAATGATGAAAAATTGAGTAAATATATATGAAAAAAACATGAATCAAAGCAAAGCACATAGAGTGCTTACATTAGTGGATAGTATCATTGTAATGATGATGATAATGTTATGATTGCATGTGTATTACTAGCAACCCAATGTGGAGAATAGTTTGAAATGTGTAAATAAGGAATCAAGGAGAAAACTTAGGAGGTACTGCAGTAATCAACATAATATATATTATCCAAATAAAATTAGGGACTTCTGGGAAGAAGTGGATGCCAGAGGTGATATCAGGAGAGACCACAGAGACTAAATTGTGGTGGAGAGGACACAGAGAATTATCTATGAGACACTTAGGATAGAGGATTATTGATAGATGAGCTAGGAAAGAGAAACTGTGCTACTATCTGGTATGGTGTAATTCATGGTCTATAGTTTTAGTGGGATCTGGAGAAGAAACTGGGCTTCCTAGGGGGTTCGGTCAGTTCAGTTCAATTCAGTCGCTCAGTCGTGTCCTACTCTTTGCGACCCCATGAATCACAGCATGCCTGGCCTCCCTGTCCATCACCAGTTCCCGGAGTTCACTCAAATTCATGTCCATCAAGTCAGTGATGCCATCCAGCCATCTCATTCTCTGTCGTCCCCTTCTCCTCCTGCCCCCAATCTTTCCCAGCATCAGAGTCTTTTCCAGTGAGTTAACTCGTCACATGAGGTGGCCAAAGTATTGCAGTTTCAACTTTAGCATCAGTCCTTCCAATGAACATCCAGGACTGATCTCCTTTATAATGGACTGGTTGGATCTCCTTGCAGTCCAAGGGACTCTCAAGAGTCATCTCCAACACCACAGTTCAAAAGCATCAATTCTTTGCTGTTCAGCTTTCTTCACAGTCCAACTCTCACATCCATACATGACCACGGGAAAAACCATAGCCTTGACAGACGGACCTATGTTGGCAAAGTAATGTCTCTGCTTTTTAATATACTATCAAGGTTGGTCATAACTTTCCTTCCAAGGAGTAAGCATCTTTTAATTTCCTGACTGCAATCAGCATCCACAGTGATTTTGGAGCCCCCCAAAATAAAGTTTGACACTGTTTCCACCGTTACCCCATCTATTTCCCATGAAGTGATGGGACCAGATGCCATGATCTTTGTTTTCTGAATGTTGAGCTTCAAGCCAACCTTTTCACTCTCCTCTTTCACTTTCATCAAGAGGCCTTTGAGTTCCTCTTCACTTTCTGCCATAAGGGTGGTGTGATATGCATATCTGAGGTTATTGATATTTCTCCCAGCAATCTTGATTCCAGCTTGTGCTTCTTCCAGTCCAGCGTTCCTCATGATGTACTCTGCATATAAGTTAAATAAGCAGGGTGACAATATACAACCTTGGTGTACTCCTTTTCCTGTTTAACCAGTCTGTTCTTCCATGTACAGTTCTGACTGTTGCTTCCTGACCTGCATACAGGTTTCTCAAGAGGCAGGTCAGGTGATCTGGGATTCCCATGTCTTTCTGAATTTTCCACAGTTTGCTGTGATCCACACAGGCAAAGGATTTGGCATAGTCAATGAAGCAGAAATAGATGTTTTTCTGAACTCTCTTTCTTTCTCCATGGTCCAGCGGATGTTGGTAATTTGATCTCTTTTGCCTCTGCCTTTTCTAAAACCTGCTTGAACATCTGGGAGTTCACAGTTCACATATTGCTGAAGCCTGGCTTGGAGAATTTTGAGAATTACTTTACTAGCGTGTGAGATGAGTGCAATTGTGCGGTAGTTTGAGCATTCTTTGGCATTGCCTTTCTTTGGGATTGGAATGAAGACTGACCTTTTCTAGTCCTGTGGCCACTGCTGTGTTTCCCAAATTCACTGGCATTTTGAGTGCAGCACTTTCACAGCATCATCTTTTAGGATTTAAAATAGCTCAACTGGAATTCCATCACCTCTACTAGCTTTGTTAGTAAAGAATGTCTGCCAATGCAGGAGACACAGGAGACACAAGTTTGATCCCTGAGTCAGGAAGACACCCTGAAGAATGAAATGGCAACCCACTCCAGTATTCTTGCCTGGGAAATCCTGTGGACAGAGGAGCCTGGTGGGTGGGGTCACAGAAGTGTCAGATATATCTTAGTCACTAAGCACACACGTATGGAGTTCTGTTCTGTTCCGTCGCTCAGTCGTGTCCGACTCTTTGCGACCCCGTGGACTGTAGCCTACCAGGCTTCTCCGTCCATGGGATTCTCCAGGCAAGAATACTGGAGTGGGTTACCGTTTCCTTCTCCAGGGGATCTTCCCGACCCAGGGATTGAACCTGGATCTCCCGCATTGGAGGCAGACGCTTTAACCTCTGAGCCACCAGGGAAGAGTAGAAACTACTAATCCCAGCCATGTAGATGGGCTGCATGTGATAGAGTTTGAAAAAAAAAAAATTGTATTTCATTTGATCAATTCGGTCTTTATGGCACTCAATTTCATGTTGTATTACAAGTTTTAAGATCTGAAGTCACCCTATACTGGTGAAGAGAAAAGTCTAATATCTGTTTTATCTATTGTCTTTTTGTGGTCTGGAAAGATTGAATTAATTTTATAGTTATAATACCAAAGGAGATCAGTCGTGATGTAAAAACAAAATGAAGTTTCAGTCACAACATTTTGTTCCTCACAACATTTTGCTCTCCAAAATAATTTTTTAATCAACTTGCTCTTCAGTGGTCTAATTTACAACATGACACTCTCTCCTTGTACATTTACTTTTGCACAGTGTATTCAGTTATACTTGACTGCCTGTGCTCATTTATACCTGTTTTTCTCAAGACTTATGACATGCAGCCTTGTCCTATTTGCTACATGGTTTTATTTGCATACGTCTTTTTCTTTGCTGTTGAAATTATGTAAGCTGTTTGATATATAGAAAAGTGTAAAGAGACAGGTATAGATAAAAGAAAAAAACTCAAAACTTCTCAATCATCTGTTTAAATATAAGACAACATTTATTAATAGTATTTAATCTCCATGTATGCAGTTCATGCTTTTCTTATCTTAAAGCATACTTAAGACAATCTGACTAAAGTCTTATTAATACCTATGTTCCTGCATTCCTAGCATAGAAATTTATCCATGGCTGAAATTTACTGTATACTTTTGAGTTAAATGTAAGAATACCCAGGTAAATGAGGATAGTAATGAAAATAATGCACTGTATTTTCAATTCAGTTCAGGTCAGTTGCTCAGTCGTATCTCTTTGCAACCCCATGAACCGCAGCATGCCAGGCCTCCCTGTCCATCACCAACTCCCGAAATTTACCCAAACTCTTGTCCATTGAGTTGGTGATGCCATCCAATATTTTAAGAGCTAGAAAATAAAGGATGAGTAGTTTTGATTTTGAAATTTAAGTACTTTGTACAAAATGTTATATGTGCTGCATGTTCAGTTGCTCGCTTGGGTCTGACTCTTTGCAACCCTATGGACCTTAGCCTGCCAGGCTCCTCTATGCATTGGATTTTACAGGCAAGAATACTGGAGTGGGTTGCCAGCTATTCTAGGGGACCTTCCCAGCCCGGGGATTTAACCAGTGTCTCCTGTGTTTCTGGCACTGCCAAGTGGATTCTTTATGAATGAACACCTGGTAAGCTCCCACATGTTATACAGTGACTTTCTAATGCTGGTAAAGAATTTAGTAATAACACCCCAGTGACAGTGAGATGAAAGTACTTAAGCAACCGATGGAAATAATTCTACTTTTTACTTTTTTTTTTTTTTTTACTTTACATTATTGCATTGGTTTTGCCATACATTGACATGAATCTGTCCTGGGTGTACATGTGTTCCCCATCTTGAACCCCCCTCCCACCTCCCTTCCCATCCCATCCCTCTGGTTCATCCCAGAACACCAGTCCCGAGCAGTTTTAAACCACATTGTGCTTTTAAAAGGGTGAGATAAAAATGTTAAGTGGTATAAATGAACTTATCAGAAAAAGTAAATTAGGGGAAAGGAAAAAAAGAGGTAAGGGATGGTACCTTACTAAAAAATACTTATAATGAAGTATTACATGACTTTAATGGTTTTTCCAGTGGTCATGTATGGATGTGACAGTTGGACTGTGAAGAAAACTGATTGCCGAAGAATTGATGCTTTTGAACTGTGGTGTTGGAGAAGACTCTTGAGAGTCCCTTGGACTGCAAGGAGATCAATCAGTCCATTCTAAAGGAGATCAATCCTGTGTGTTCATTGGAAGGACTGATGCTAAAGCTGAAACTCCAATACTTTAGCCACCTCATGCGACGAATTGACTCACTGGAAAAGACTCTGATGCTGGGAGGGATTGGGGACAGGAGGAGAAGGGGACGACAGAGAATGAGATGGCTGGATGGCATCACTGACTCGATGGACATGAGTTTTAGTGAACTCCGGGAGTTGGTGATGGACAGGGAGGCCTGGTGTCCTGTGATTCATGGGGTCGCAATTAGAATTCACCAACTGAGATGGACTGGGCTCCTTAGTATCAATAACCTCAGGAAACTAGGTATATAGATACAATCTCCTGTGTTGGGATATGTTTGAAATTACTGGCCCTGTTGTATTTTTGTTTGGTTGTCATTTGAGACATGGCACTCTTTCCATTTCTACAAGTTCATGTTATAAACTTTTTTTTCTTCTTCTTCCTTTTATTCCCCTCCTGGGGTTTTTCTTTATTTACAGTGCACAGACACTGTAAAGGGAAAAAGTACAAGCTTGTAGTTATTATAATATTCTCACCTCCTACAATGCATGGATGCATTTTTCTTTTAGCTTTAGTTTATTTATTTATTTATTTTTATTTCTAAAAAAGAATTTTATTAAAAAAGCACAAATGCAAAGAAATGAACAGAGGAAAATTTATGTGTCGAACCTGGAGTGGTCACTTATGATAATATACATACTACAATTCCATTCTCCCCAATCATTCCACCTTCACCCTCTCCCACAGAGTCCCAAAGACTGTTCTAAATGAACCCTGAACCCTGTATAAGAGACTGCAAAAGAGACGTAGGCATTTAGAACAGTCTTTAGCTTTAGTTTAAAATAAGTGGGAATGCAAACTAGTACAGCCACTATGGAGAACAGTGTGGAGGTTACTTAAAAAACTGGAAATAGAACTGCCATATGATCCAGCAATCACACTCCTGGGCATACACACCGAGGAAACCAGAATTGAAAGAGACACGTGTACTCCAATGTTTATCGCAGCACTGTTTATAATAGCCAGAACATGGAAGCAACCTAGATGTCCATCTGCAGACGAATGGATAAGAAAGCTTTGGTATATATACACAATGGAGTATTACTCAGCCATTAAAAACAATGCATTTGAATCAGTTCTAATGAGGTGGATGAAACTAGAGCCTATTATACAAAGTGAAGTAAGCCAGAAAGAAAAACACCAATACAGTATACTAATGCATATATATGGAATTTAGAAAGATGGTAATGATAACCCTGTATACGAGACAGCAAAAGAGACACAGATGTATAGAACAGTTTTTGGGACCCTGTGGGAGAGGGTGAGGGTGGGATGATTTGGGAGAATGGCATTGAAACACGTATATTATCATATGTGAAACGAATCGCCAGTTCAGGGTCGATGCATGCTACAGGATGCTTGGGGCTGGTGTGCGGGTATGACCCAGAGGGAGGATAAGACGAGGAGGGAGGTGGGAGGAGGGTTCGGGAAGGGGAACTCATGTACACCCGGGGCAGATTTATGTCAATGTATGGCAAAATCAACCAATATAATATTGTAAAATAATTAACCTCCAATAAAAATTAAAAAAAAATTATAATGCCAACAGCAATATTAATTAAGAATAATGAAATCAGCTTAAGGGTATGAAAATTAATCACATATTATCATTCATTCTAAAAACAGTCCTAAACTACTCTTACAACAAATTTCTTCAGAAATACCATATCTTATATTAGGACCTAGGTGTTATTTCTTAAAAATTTTAAAAATCTATTTGTAAAATCAATACATTTACAAATATTGAAATATATTAAATATTTATGTAATTTAATAATTATTGTTAATAACTGCAGTCTCTTTCCTGGCTCTTATCGCTACTCCTAAGATAAACTGGTTTTAACAATTTTAAGCTGGGTATTTCTTCTGATATTTATGGCTGCAGAATGTAGTACAGTAGGTTTATAAGGCAGTGTCTATTGATTATTCTATGAAATTTGTGGAGTTTTACTACCCTACTCTCACTTTGCTTTCCTCACTTTCCTTAAAGTGGTATAAAACATTATTTGGCTAAATTGGGGGACATTATTTTGTATTCTAAAAACAAAATGATAAAACAAATTTATATCATTTGTACAATAAATTTTTACTTTTTGTGTTTCATAGACTTAGTGATCACCTTAATTTTTATGCTTTATTATTAATTTTTCAAGAACTCAATAGATCTGTGAAATGCCTGATGACATTGCCATTCTTAAGACACTTAAAAAATCTATTTATTCTATTTTTCCTGGCAACCTCACATGCATCCTGCCCAGCACCATTCTCCTCAGGGTCTATTGATTGCTGTCTAGACATGGCACATAATTCTAATGCTGTAACGTCTCTTCCCCATGTGTACCATTTCCTTTTATTCCTATGTTACTTCGCCAGTGCATACCTTCCATTAGTGGAGATGGAAAAAAAGAAAGAAAGCAAAAAGTGAGATATTTCTACCTTCATAGCTTGGCAATCAACCTGCACAAGTTGAAAAGAAAAATCATCAGAAATGTGAAGGCTTGATATGCTGTTTTCTTAAGATCAATTACTGCTCTTGAGAAGCTTGATATCATAGTGTTCTCATTCAAATTCCACTTAATATGACTTTTATCCACCTCTTTAAGATTTTAATGTGTACCCACTGTGGTATACTGAAATTTGCAGTGATATATTTGATGTTCAAATGGACAAACATATTGTTTATTTTCACATACACATGCCTAATTTCAATTACATGAGAGATGAAAGGACCACATTGTATTTTATATTTTTTACTTCTCTTATTCTCTTTCTCACTCTCACATCTTTCTCCTTTTGTAAAAACATAACTTCTTAATAAAGAGGTTAATTCAGAAAAGGGTAAAGATTACTGTGAGAAATATATTGATTTTTTTTTTTCTTGTATCCTGGAAAAGAAGTGAGTTTCAACATTTAAAAAATGTATATTTGGTACAGAATAGCAGTAAGAATAACTTTGTGTCTTGTAGGTTCTTCCTATTTGAAGAACACATTAAACTGTTTTTATTTTATTCATTAATATAATTTATAATAAAGTTATTTTATTATTTATTATGTATGAAGTGAAATATATATATATATATATATCTTAAATTTTGAATTAGGAGAAAAATGATTTTTTTTCAACATAAAACAGTATAAGTTGAATATAAACATCATTATGGATAAGCAAATTTTCTTTATAGTCACCTTTGTTTCTAATCACAGAGTTGGGTTCATTTGTTTTCTTTATTTCATTTATTTTTAGGCAATAGTGAAAGAGAATTCTATAAGACTTTAGTAAAGAAGTAATGGTAATAATTGTCATCTAATTTTTTAGATTTCTTCATTATTCATTTTTCAATTGCAAGATTTAGTTGCTTTCTGTGTTCTTTTTACTGAAAAAAATCTACAAACCGGAGCTTACATCATCACTTTATATCTTATTTTTCATTAGTTTCTTTAAAATATTTCAGGTCAATACAAAGGAAATTCAAGATCATCCAAAATGCCTAATTATTTTTTTATTTCTTTTCGTAAGAAAGCAGACAGAAATCTGGCTGAACTGTTTGCTGTGATGGTGTATTTTATAGACCATGTCTAATTTTGGGCTAAAAGTCTTTATGCCCTATATGAGTCATTGTCTATAATGATTTAGGCCAAATTCCCAGAGAAGATGGCCCTAACTTGGATGCAATGACTTCAGTCCCATGTCAACTGTCTAAGAGCAGAGTCTAAAATGGATCTTTTACTGGAGAAGGGCAAAAGAGGGAGAAAGGCCAGGCCCAGTGGAGATTTAACACTAGGATAAAATTAATTGTGTTATAGAAGATCTTTAGATTGGCAAATCTCTGGTACTTAAGGGAGGGTTTAAATCTTGATTTCAGAAATTTTAAAATTGACTGTCTAGGTCTTTCATTTTAATGGGATTAAAAAAAAAAAGTTGACCATTTGTGTGTAACTGAGAATTAGGAATAACTGCAGAATACATACTTACATATCATGAGATTATAAAAGATGGATAGTTGCTATGCAGCAAAAAGGACAGAGATTTTGAGATACTAGGATTTGAAACTTAACTTCACAGGTATCAGAAATGTGAACTCAGTTTTCTTACTCTATGCATCTTCTTATTCCTCTGTCAATAAAAAGGATCTCAATATGTATCATGCATTATTGCTTTAAATATTAAAAACTATATAAGAAATGCAAAGAAATATTACATGGCTGGCTTAACAGATTGTTTTCTTATTAACAAAAATATTATTTGGCACAAATGAGACATAGGATTAGATTGTATCCTTTAGAGGAAGAAACTGGCAAATACTAGACAGAATGTAAAAGGTAGCATTGTGGAACATGTACATGTACTTGTGGTAGTTTTCCTTGATTAATTAGAATTTAAGGAGAAGAGTTCTAGGCATATCAAACTACTCAGATGCAATCTGAAAATAAATTCTGCCTCTCAGAAAGTACATTATCTACAAACAGGGAGAGTGAAGTTAGGAAGAATCACTGGACACATCCCTGCAGGGTCAGAATATGCTGACCTTGATTTCTATTAAGAATAATCATGTTTATGTTGAATTTAAAAAGTTGATAGTACACTTAGAAATATGAACATTTAGCTCTTCCTTATCATTTTAAGCTCATTGTTTATTCTGTACTGGCATATTTGAGTAATCACTTTTAAGGATCTTTAATAATTACCCCCAGTTACAAACTTAGGTAAGTAAATACTTTCAAATGTACATTCAAACATTTAGAACTGCATTTTTCATTTTAATAGCATTGATTTAGTTTTTAAGAACTTCAGTGATTAGACTAACAGAAATTTCAAGAATGTAAAATTTTATATTACCAAGTAATTTAATTTTATAAATACAGGAATGTTTTTTTCCAATCCTGTATATCAGCTAAGTAGAGAGGTTACTTAAAAGTACTTATGCTTTTTACAAATTGAATTTTAAATAGTAATTGCCAGACTTAAAATAATAGGTCATAATGGCTGAATCTTTATAATATATATTCCAGTTGGTAAAATTTCTTTACCAAGATATTGGTGCTATATGTTTCCATTCACTTAAACATTTCCCTCTGGTGGTGTGAAAGTCCAATCAGCCTGTTTGGTCCTTGCTGGTACATTTCTGTGTAAAGTGGAGCATTGATGCCCACTGTATCTTAGTTGGTAGGGGCCGTGTCAGCCATACCCAAGCATTGCTGACAGTAGATGTGTGGGGAAGCCAACTGGAATCCTCAGTCATCAGCATTGAGGGGAGGGAAAGCTGACTGCCACCTAGCTCACATTAATCCTCCTTACTAACTCCAGGTAGGTGTGGAGGCTCAGCCCCCTACTGAGCATCACCAACCCTAGAAAAAGGGAGAAATCAATTACCGATTATCCTTATCTCCACTTCCCTTGCTCAATCCTGTTGATACTTAAGGAGAGTGGAGGCTTAAGGTTCCACTGAGCCCTGCTGACACCATGGGGAGGAGAATAGAGTGCCAAGTACCCTGCCTCCCACTGAAAGTGAAGTGTTAGTCACTGGTCGTTCTGACTCTTTGTGACTTCATAGACTGTAGCCCACCAGGTTCCTCTTGTCCTGGAATTCTCCAGGCAAGAATACTGGACTTGGTAGCCATTCCCCTCTCTAGGGATCTTCCTGATGCAGCATTGAGCCCAGGTCTCCTGGAAGATTCTTTACTGTCTTGTTCAGTCTTGTTCAGTCTTTTTCTTGCCAAGTGAGATTGGAGATCCATCTCTCCACTCTGCCAGTAGAAGAGGTAGGGGACAGTGGAATGCTAAACCCAATTGGCACGGCCTTGTTGAATCTTATTGCTACTGTTCCCTGCTGATTCTGGCAGTACCCAGACTGGCTAGTCAGAGCACTGCCCGGTTCAAAGCGATGTGGGAGTCACCTTACCACAAGACCCTTCCAATGCCACCCAGTCAGAGTCAGGATGCACCACCTGCATTTGTGGGATGTGGGCTGGGTGTGAGGTGAAAGATGAGCAATTTATATGCACCCATTTGAAATCATAGGCGAGGTAATTGCTTTCACTGATAATTGGCTGACGTAGAATAAAGCATTGCGGTAAAGATTTTAAGTTCCGTTACACCACTCACTTCCAAATCCTTCAACTAGAGAAGCTGGCTTTTTGGGAACTTTTTGTGTGTGTGCTTGTTGGCAGTTCTGGATTAGAAGCCTCGGTAAATATCTATCTGGTATGTTTGGGAGGCAAGAAAGAAATCTAAAGAAGTATCATCATGTCATTCCTCAAAGCCTAAGGTCCCTAGGTAGCCCATATTTTTTCCACCTTTCTGAGATTTCTAACGCTAGTTTGTTTTGTTCTGTCTGGGGATATTTATCTTCAGGAATAGAGTTGTAGCATCTTGATGGGAACTGGAAGACCATAATCAAAGATTTAATTTAGGTGATAACCTGACTTTTGCTGATGACCATGATGAGATATGTTGATCAACATTTAAAGTGACTTCATTAATAACACCATAATTTTTAAATTTGCATTGCATGTGGAAATGATAATTCATGTATTATTATAAGTTAAACTATATCATAAATTGTTTAGATTCATTATTTGATGTAAATCTCAACATTCTGGAGACTAGGATAGAGAAATTTACTACATTGATTTATATAATTTGACTCAATTTTAGGAATTTATCCTAAGTGAAAAATCAGGGAATAAAAAGGAATACCCCAGTGCCTTGTAACCCACTGAGATGAGGCCAGTCCCTGAATTGGAACCTCAGTTGATATATTCCGACCTCCACAGAAAGACCACCCGTGCTTCAAGTTCCATTTCTGGAGAATGACAGGTACATGTCTTTAGCTTGGCTTAGTTTCTGGTTAAAAATAAATATATAGCATTGTTGTATTTGAACACAGTTATATATTTATAATACTTCTTTATAGATTTAATCTCTTAGATGTGGTGAAGAAGAATAATTTATCAAATCATAAACCCACTGAACCATCTTAATCTTGAAATGCATTTCTTTTTAATAAGAATCCACTGTGTGTACAAAGTTATAAATTTTAAGATATTCAAAAATTTTATTATCATTATACTTTTATGTATTCTTAGTTATACTTTATGGAGCAAGGAATTCATTATTTACTTACTTTACTTTGGTTGTAAAGGAAGTAATTATATAAATGGATGACATATCTGCTAATTGTCATCAACACATACTTGAAAACTATTTTAACAACATTATGTCAAATTATGTGCTAAGTCAAAGGACTACAAAATATTACTATGAAAGAATATATTTTGGCAATGCTGGGTAAAATCTAAAATTTATACTGTCTTGCTTAGATTTGGACTCAATTAAAATGTATACAAAGGTAATTTGAAATTAATTTCATCCCAAGATTTTTTTAGTGACAGTTAAATTCTGTTAAAACATTAGGAATCCCTTCAGCTATAAAGCTCTTCAATTGGGCTTCCCTGATAACTCAGTTGGTATAGAATTCACCTGCAATGCAGGAGACCCCAGTTCTATTCCTGGGTCAGGAAGATCCACTGGAGAACAGATAGGCTACCCACTCCAGTATTCTTGGGCTTCCCTTGTGATTCAGCTGGTAAAGAATCTGCCTGCAAGGCAGGAGACCAGGGTTTGATCCCTGGGTTGGGAAGATCCCCTGGAGAAGGGAAAGACTGCCCCCTCTGGTATTCTGGCCTAGGGAATTCCATGGAGGAGAAGGGAAAGACTACCCACTCTGGTATTCTGGCCTAGAGAATTCCATGGAATGTATAGTCCATGGGGTCACAAAGAGTGGGACAGGACTGAGCAACTTTGACTTTCTTTTAGCTATAAATATCATGGAAACAAACCAACACTGGTATAAGTGCATTTATGATTCTTAAGAAAAGTCAGATTTAAAGAAATCAGAACCGAATGAAATAATAGGTAATTTGGCTAGAAGATGATGATAATGATGATGATGACCTTTTTCTCTGTTCACCTTAGCATATTGATTTTTCATTCTATTTTTACCTACATGTGCATCAGTGGACTGCTCCATTTTCTAATGTCAAAGTCCAGGTCACAGCAGAAATGGGTGAAATAACTCTCCACTTTTTCATTATCTTGTTTGCCTCATTTACTAGGGCCCAAAGTTACATTTTATTTTAGAAGTTCCCTGATTCGTATTCATTAGAATTCAGTGAAATGTCTATAGTGACTACAAAGAAGGCTGAGGGGAAAAACAGCTGACATTTTCAGCTTCTATTACAGTTGGTAAAGGAAAAGTGGATTGTGTTTCTTTTCTTTTTGGTCAACCACTTATGCTTTAATTCCCATATCTGGTTTTTTGAATCTATAATCAAAGTAAATACAAAATGATTATAAGCAAGTTTCAGAAGAAAATTCAACTTCATTTTCTCTCTGCCATAATGCTATCTGGAATTGTGCAGTATTTCATCAAAGATACATGTAATGGAATTCAAATAGTCCAAGACTCTTCCCTTCCAAATTCTTTAGTCAGTCTTTCAGTTCAGTATCTCATAATTTCTATAAACTTACAGGTTTTCAAAAACTGGGAATTAATATATTCTGGATTTTCCTCTTACCTCCCTTTCCTCCCATATACACAAATCTCTTACCATCTACAGGTAAATCCCTCAGTAAATGGCATCACCATCTATCCATTTTCTTATACCAGAAGCTTGAGCACCATTCTTAAAATCATCCTTTTCCTTGAGTTGCATTCATTCAATCAGATATCAGTTTTTATGGATTTATCTTTAAAAATGAATACATAAATGAGAATCTATTAGCAGGATGTTCACTGGGATGTAGAGGCCCCAGGACTAAACCAACAGAGCAAGAACTTGAAGGATAAAGATGGTGTCACTAAAAGTGATCCAGGGCATCGCTTTTAATAACTACTCACATGCCACATAAAAAAAGAAATCACTCTCTATAACCTCTGTGATAGCAGAGGTTATTTAGCACCAAAAGAGAACTGTAGATAGTAACATCAGTAACAAGAATATTGTTGTACTAAAGTGATGTATGTAAACCATGATAAAGGTGGGAAGTAAGAAGGCATCTTTAGGAGTCTATTCTCTTATCAATGTTGTACAGTAATATCTTTCAAAACTAACACCTACTTGTCTAGGGACTGTGTTAAGCATTAGAAAGCTAAACAAACTCTTGATAAATATTTCTTACCCTAAGGTAAAGATATTTGCAATGAGTTTTGACAAGAAAAAAAGTGTACTTTTTAAAGGTCAATATTTATGGAAAAATAGGCTTCAGAAATTGTAGGATGTTAGGAGAAACTCAAGATATTCTAGATGGTTGACTTTTAGTCAGCTTGTTGGTTATGGCACTACAACAGCTTATATGAATTGGATATTTTAGAAGAATTTGATGGATATTGTTTCTTTGTAACACAGTATAGCATAATCTTAGGACTGTCAGTGATATTAACATTGTTAAGGAAAGTATGCTAAGAAGTTATTGTGGAATCTTTGCACATATCTGAATCTGCTAATTCATATAAACATTGCCTTATTTTTGAATTTTTCTACTTGAAGAAACTAGACAGGCCATTGACTGAACTGTTCGATAACAGATCAATAAATTCAACAGGAGTATGTCCTTGGGAAAAGTTCCACAGTGTTCACAAAG
Organism: Moschus berezovskii; assembly: GCF_049115385.1. NCBI lineage: Eukaryota > Metazoa > Chordata > Mammalia > Artiodactyla > Moschidae > Moschus > Moschus berezovskii. The sequence continues at coordinate 126,992,114 of NC_142460.1, read as the reverse complement.
AATGATATAAATCACTTTTAATCAGATTTCTGTAGCTGTAAAATATAAACTTATTGTAAGAATCAAACTTCTGTCCATTAGAAATGGGTCCTCTAATTATTTTCACAGCTTTGTGGATAATCATGTGACAGGCTGATACCTTTCTATTTAGAAATTAAATTAAAGAAAATAACTGTGGTTTTGTGATTTTAACATATTTTGGGGATTGAAAATAATACAAAGTTTACAAGGAGACATATAAAGTTTCCATGGACTGGAGTGAGGGGATTTTTCACGATGATTCAACTGCATTACATTTCTTGTGCACTTCATCTCTAGTATTATTACATCAGCTCCACCTCAGATCATTAGGCCTTCGATCCCAGAGTTTTGAGGACCCGAATAATATATGTCACCTCACATTTTAAACATTTTTTTGTGTGTGAGAATAATTAAATTTTACTCTCTTAACAGATTACAAGTATATATAAAACAGTAATATCAATGAAAGTCACCATGCTATAATTAGACACACAGACCTTATTCATTTTATTAATGAAAGTTTGTAACATTTAAGCAACCTCTCCTTTTTCTTAGACACTATTTCTGGTAATCACCATTCTACTTTCTGTTTCTATGGGTGTGACCTTTGTTTGTTTTAAGATTCCACATATATACAGTACCTTACAATATTTGTTCCTCTCTGTCTAGCTTATGTCATTTAACCTAATGCTCTCTAGGTTCCCCACATTATAAAGTGCACAATGTATTTATTTTTTTTTAAGTAATTAATTTATTTTTTATTGGAGGCAAATTATTTTACAATATTATATTGGTTGGTTTTGCCATATATTGACATGAATTCGCCCCAGGTTTACATAAGTTCCCCCTCCTGAACCCCCCTCCCACCTCCCTCCTCCCTTTATCCTCCCTCTGGGTCATCCCCGCACGCCAGCCCCGAGCATCCTATAACATGCATTGACCCTGAACTCGTGATTCGTTTCACATATGACAACATACGTGTTTCAATGCCATTCTCCCAAATCATCCCACCCTCACCTCTCCCACAGAGTCCCAAAGGCTGTTCTATATATCTGCGGATTGGAAGAATAAATATTGTAAAAATGAGTATACTACCCAAAGTAATTTATACATTCAATGCAATCCCTATCAAGCTACCAACGATATTTTTCACAGAACTAGAACAAATAATCTCACAATTTGTATGGAAATACAAAAAACCTCGAATAGCCAAAGCAATCTTGAGGAAGAAAAATGGAACTGGGGTTATTAACCTGCCGGACTACAGGCTCTACTACAAAGCCACAGTCATCAAGAGAGTATGGTACTGGCATAAAGACAGAAATATAGATCAATGGAACAAAATAGAAAGCCCAGAGATAAATCCATGCACCTATGGACACCTTATCTTTGACAGAGGAGGCAAGAATATAAAATGGAGAAAAGACAGTCTCTTTAAGTGGTGCTGGGAAAACTGGTCAGCCACTTGTCAAAGAATGAAACTAGAACACTTCCTAACACCATACACCAAAATAAACTCAAAATTGATTAAAGAGCTAAATGTAAGACCAGAAACTATAAAACTCCTAGAGGAGAATGTAGGCGGAACACTCTCCGACATAAATCACAGCAGGATCCTCCATGACCCACCTCCCAGAATATTGGAAATAAAAGCAAAAATAAACAAATGGGACCTAATTAAAATCAAAAGCTTCTGCACAGCAAAGGAAACTATAAGTAAGGTGACAAGGCAGCCTTCAGAATGGGAGAAAATAATAGCAAATGAAGCAACTGATAAAGGATTAATCTCCAAATTATACAAGCAGCTCCTGCAGCTCAATTCCAGAAAAATAAACGACCCAATCAAAAAATGGGCCAAAGAACTAAACAGACATTTCTCCAAAGAAGACATAAAGATGGCTAACAAACACATGAAAAAATGCTCAACATCCCTCATTATCAGAGAGATGCAAATCAAAACCACAATGAGATACCATTTCACACCAGTCAGAATGGCTGCTATCCAAAAGTCCACATGCAATAAATGCTGGAGAGGATGTGGAGAGAAAGGAACCCTCTTATACTGTTGGTGGCAATGCAAACTAGTACAGCCACTATGGAGAACAGTGTGGAGATTCCTCAAAAAACTGGAAATAGAACTGCCATATGATCCAGCAATCGCACTCCTGGGCATACACACCGAGGAAACCAGAATTGAAAGAGACACATGTACTCCAATGTTCATTGCAGCACTGTTTATAATAGCCAGGACATGGAAGCAACCTAGATGTCCATCTGCAGACGAATGGATAAGAAAGCTTTGGTACATATACACAATGGAGTATTATTCAGCCATTAAAAAGAATACATTTGAATCAGTTCTAATGAGGTGGATGAGACTGTAGCCTATTATACAGAGTGAAGTAAGCCAGAAAGAAAAACTCCAATACAGTATACTAATGCATTTGTATATATACAATGTATTTATTTTTAAGGCTAGTACTCTGTTATACATGTGTGCCACATATTTCAGATCCATTCATCTATTGAAGAATGCTTGGTTTATTTCCTTATCTTGGTACTGGGGAAAATGTTGCAATGAACAAAGGAGTCAGATATGACTTCAGGGTAGTGATTTGTTTCCTTTGAATATAAACACAGAAGTAGCTCAATATCAAATTCATCATGGGCCTTTCAGGCCACAGAGTCACCTGATTCCTTGCCTCCTCAGGAGTATGTCCAATGGAAGAATACCATTGGATGTTTTTGAAGGATTCTTTAGCCTAAAATATTGGCTATGTTTTGTCAAAGTGATGGAAACATTTTTCTAGTGAATTTTTGTTTATAGGTTACAATATATTACAAGTACACAGTGGCTTTTGAGTAAATATTTTTTATTACATGACTCTAACATATCAGAATGATTTTTACTATTTTGAAAAGATGAAAGTATTACAATATACTTTTGAAAAACTCCTCTATAAGAGCTACATTTTTAATCAAAATTTCACTCCCTCCCAAATATTATGAAACATGCCCCACTTTTATCAAGTCAGTCTGGAGATCTTCAAATTTCTAAAACTGCTGATGTTGTCAAAACAAATTAAAGAATAAAATTTATGAATGTGTAGGAGTTGGTGATGGACAGGGAGGCCTGGCGTGCTGTGATTCATGGGGTCACGGAGAGTCGGACACGACTGAGCGACTGAACTGAACTGAACTGAACTGAAATATATTTTGTTTAAATTAGATGAATCATAGTTGGGTTATTATAAAAATACTGATTTTTCCATAAAGTAAACCTATTTTAGAATGCCATAATCCATAATAATGGTCTTCCCAGGTGGCTCAGTGGTAAAGAATCTCCCTGCCAATGCAGGAACTGCAGGAGGCACAGGTTCAGTCCCTGGTTTGGGAAGATTCCGCTGGAGGTGGATATGGCAACACCACTCCAGTATTCTTGCCAGGAAATCCAATAGACAGAGGAGCCTGGCAGGCTACAGTCCATGGGGTAGCAAAGAGTCATGACTGAACAAGCAGATAGACACAATCCATCATAGTGGTTTATATTCTGAATAATTTTAAAATACACATACTATGGTTTCATCAACTAAATATGATGCAATGAATGACAATCTATTAATCAAAATAGCTCTATTTGTATCATTGTATAAACTGACATATGAAGTATTTGAGGAATGAAATACAGTCAAGCTTAACTATTAAGGTTTTTAACAGATTTTACTGGAGGTCAGTGGAGAAATAACTCCAGAAATAATGAAGGTATGGCACCAAATCAAAAACAACACCCAGATGTGAATGTGACTGGTAATAGAATCAAGGTCCAATGTGGTAAAGAGCAATATGAATAGGAACCTGGCATGTTAGGTCCATGAATCAAGGAAAATTGGAAGTGGTCAAACAGGACATGACAAGAGTGAACATCGACATTCTAAGAATCAGCAAACTCAGATGGACTGGAATGGGTGAATTTAACTGAGATGACCATTATATCTACTACTGTGGGCAGGTTTTGCTTAGAAGAAATGGAGCAGCCATCATGGTCAACAAAAGAGCCCAAAATGCAGTACTTGGATGCAATCGCAAAAGTGACAGAGTGATCTCTGTTCATTTCCAAGGCAAACCATTCAATATCACGGTAATCCAAGTCTATGCCCCAATCAGTAATGCTGAAGAACCTGAAGTTGAACGGTTCTACAAAGACCTACAAGACCTTTTAGAACTAACACCCCAAAAAGATGTCCTTTTCATTATAGGGGATGGGAATGCAAAAGTAGGAAATAAAGAAACATCTGAAGTAACAGGCAAATATATCCTTGGAGTACAGAATGAAGCAGGACAAAAGCTAATAGAGTTTTGCCAAGAGAACGCACTGATCATAGCAAACACCCTCTTTCAACAACACAAGAGAAGAATCTACACATGGATATCACCAGATGGTCAACACTGAAATCAGATTGATTATACTCTTTGCAGCCAAAGACGAAGAAAATCTATACAGTCATCAAAATCAAGACCAGGAGCTGGGTGTGGCTCAGATCATAAACACCTTATTTCCAGATTCAGACTTGAATTGAAGAAAGTAGGGAAAACTATTAGACCATACAGGTATGACCTAAATCAAATCCCTTATGATTATACAGTGGAAGTGAGATATAGATTTAAGGGAATAGATCTAATAGACAAAGTGCCTGGTGAACTATGGACGGAGGTTAGTGACATCGTACAGGAGACAGGGATCAAGACCATCCCCAAGAAAAAGAAATGCAAAAAAGCAAAATGGCTGTCTGAGGAGGCCTTACAAATAGGTGTGAAAAGAAGAGAAGTGAAAAGCAAAGGAGAAAAGGAAAGATATAAGCATCTGAATGCAGAGTTCCAAAGAATAGCAAGGAGAGATAAGAAAGCCTTCCTCAGCAATCAATGCAAAGAAATCGAGGAAAACAATAGAATGGGAAAGACTAGAGATCTCTTAAAGAAAATTGGAGATACCAAGGGACCATTTCATGCAAAGCTGGGCACAATAAGGGCTTCCCTGGTGGCTCAGAGGTTAAAGCATCTGCCTCCAATGTGGGAGACCCGGGTTCGATCCCTGGGTCGGGAAGATCCCCTGGAGAAGGAAACGGTAACCCACTCCAGTATTCTTGCCTGGAGAATCCCATGGACGGAGAAGACTGGTAGGCTACAGTCCACGGGGTCGCAAAGAGTCGGACACGACTGAGCGACGGAATGGAATGGGCACAATAAAGGACAGAAATTGTATGGACCTAAGAGAAGCATAAGATATTAAGAAGAGGTGGCAAGAGTACATAGAACTGTGCAAAAAAGTTCTTTACAACCCAGATAATCAACATGGTGTTATCACTCACCTAGAGTCAGACATCGTGGAATGTGAAGTCAAGAGGACTTTAGGAAGCATGACTACAATCAAAACTAGTGGAGGTGATGGAATTCCAGTTGAGCTATTTCAAGTCTTGAAAGATGACGCTGTGAAAGTGCTGCACACAATATATCAGCAAATTTGGAAAAGTCAGCAGTGACCACAGGACTGGAAAAGGTCAGTGTTCATTCCAATCCCAAAGAAAGGCAATGTCAAAGAAATCTCAAACCACTGCACAATTTTATTCATTTCACATGCTAGTAAAGAAATGCTCAAAATTCTCCAAGCCAGGCTTCAGCAATACGAGAACCGTGAACTTCCAGATGTTCAAGCAGGTTTTAGAAAAGGCAGAGGATCCAGAAATCAAACTGCCAACATCTGCTGGCAAGAGGGTTCCAGAAAACCATCTATTTCTGCTTTATCAACTATACCAAAGCCTTTGACTGTGTGGATCACAATAAACTGTGGAAAATTCTGAAAGAGATGGGAATACCAGATCACATGACTTGCCTCTTGAGAAACCTGTATGCAGGTCAGGAAGCAACAGTTAGAACAGGACACAGAACATCAGACTGGTTCTAAATAAGAAAAGGAGTATTTCAAGGCTGTATATTGTCACACTGCTTATTTAACTTATATGCAGAGTACATAATGAGAAATGCTGAGCTGGAAGAGGCACAAGCTGGAATCAAGATTGCCGGGAGAAATATCAATAACTTCAGATATGTAGATAACACCACTCTTATGGTAGAAAGTGAAGAGGAACTCAAAAGCCTCTTGATGAAAGTGAAAGAGGAGAGTGAAAAAGTTGACTTAAAGCTCAACATTCAGAAAACTAAGAGCATGGCATTCAGTCCATTCACTTCATGGCAAATAGATGGGGAAATAGTGGAATCAGTGGTAGACTTAATTTGGGGTGCTCCAAAATCACTGCAGATGATGATTGCAGCCATGAAATTAAAACAGACTCCTTGGAAGGAAAGTTATGACCAACCGAGACAGCATATTAAAAAGCAGAGGCTACTTTGCCAACAAAGGTCTGTCTAATCAAGACTATGTTTTTTCCAGTAGTCATGTATGGTTGTGAGATTTGGACTATAAAGAAAGCTGAGTGCAGAATTGATGCTTTTGAACTTTGGTGTTGGAGAAGACTCTTGAGAGTCCATGGACTGCAAGGAAATCCAACCAGTCCATCCTAAAGAGATCAATCCCATATGTTCATTGGTAGGACTGATGTTGAAGCTGAAACTCAAATACTTTGGCCACCTGATGCGAAGAGCTGACTCATTTGAAAGACCCTGAAACGAGGAAAGATTGAGGGCAGGAGGAGAAGGGCATGACAAAGGATGAGATGGTTGAATGCCATCAACAACTCAATAGACACGAGTTTGGGTAAACTGTGGGCGTTGGTGATAGACAGGGAGGACTGCCGTGCTGTGGTTCATGGGATCACAAAGAGTTGGACACCACTGAGCTACTGAACTGAACTGAATTAAGAATTTAAATAGAAAATAAAAATTTCAAACAACTATCTGATACAAATTGTTAGCCTATATTGTGCCTATAGCATAATAAATAAATTTGCATAAAAATATCACTCAATGAAATGCCAACATTTCAACTATAAATTGATTAAGAGGGATTCTTCTATGTTTCAACATGAAATGACAGTTCCTTCAGCTTCTAAGCCCTGTGGAGTTTACCACAAAAAGAGCAGAAGGACCAGTGCAAGTGTGCAGTTTTACATTACTGTGGAAAATAGATGCCTATCACAGTAGTCCTTAGTTTTGATTCAAGACTCTATTTTATATTGAAAGTGTATTTTGTTGACTTCAAGAAAAGACATTTATATTGATTCCTTTTCCTTTGTCAGAAATTTTGTACCTAGTAGGGAAATTTTGAAGGTACTAGGTGAAGATACTATGTATTGAACTGGACACTAATTTTAGATGCAAGAAGGATAGTTGCGCCAGCAGTTAGGTCATGTGGGCCAAACATCATCTGTCCTGAAGAGCATCAACAACCCAACCTTAGGATCTCAAGAGGCATAAATATTACAAGTGCAAATACAGAAGGTGTGTGCCAAAGAGAATGTTTATTTCCCTAGTGTTGTAGATTGTACATGTTATTCATAAATATTCTATACAGTTTAATTTATACTCAATTCTCAGAAATGTTATGATCCACCAGTCCAGATCAGAAATAATATGGCTGAGCCATCCTGATTTCTTAGGCATTTATGGTATCATGTTGTTTTCTGGAATGAAATCACAGAGACCTGGTTCTAAAGCTGTATGCTTGCTACTGGTATAAAGAAGAGTTATATATAAGTCCTGCCCCCAAATCCCCACAAAGATACATTTTTTGAAAATCAGCACGTGTCTTCTACTTCTAATCTTCTCACTGAATATTAGTCAAGAGAGCCTCATCTCTATCTGCCACTCTTACCTCTCAAGCCAGTAGTCATATAACTGTCTCACTAGAACGTATAATCCTGAAAACACACAATGATAACAGATTTGAAGCCTCAAACATTACAGATGGATGGCTGGACAATCAACTTTCATCAAAGATTTGAACCATTTATTTAACTGCACCTGGAGAGAGAACAAATCTGCTTCTAATTATCCAACACTTAAAAATACATGATCCATATCAGAGTACATACACGCTGTTTTTTTTTTTTTTGTAATTAATTTATTTTTTATTGGAGGCAAATTATTTTACAATATTATATTGGTTGGTTTTGCCATACATTGACATGAATTCGCCCCGGGTTTTATAAGCATCAAAATTATATTTTTAAATTTAGACACAGTATCCCTACTATGAATAAAATGATTTAATATGAACATGCTGCTACTGCTAAGTCACTTCAGTCGTGTCCGACTCTGTGCGACCCCACAGATGGCAGCTGACCAGGCTCCACCGTCCCTGGGATTCTCCAGGCAAGAACACTGGAGTGGGTTGCCATTTCCTTCTCCAAATATGAACATAAAGAACAAAAAAAGATATTCAACAGGGCAGTATCAATAATAACAGAAAACTACATGAAATCTAAATGTATGAGACAGGTAAATGCAACTATTATTCTGCCATAACAGCTCAGTGAAAGGGCTCAGCAATACAGTATTATGAAGACTAAAATAGTACACATTGCTTTTACAGTTCTAAATAAGCAATAGGTATTAATTTCATCTTTCTTTCAAACTATATCATCTTACATATGCTTATAGACACATTTTTGAATTACATATAAGTGAACATGAGTATAGTAATTTCAGAGGACTCTGTATACATTTCATTATTTCACTTTTTTCCCTAATGGAATATATTATTAATAATATAAAAATGTATTTCAAAGTGTTTGATAAAGGAACCAAGTAGACTCATTGGTATTATAATGTACCATTAATTATGATCAAGTTATGATTGATGGTTAAGTTACATATGTTTAAAGTACTCAGGTTGGTTAAAATGAAGCAGGTGAAATAGCTTCTTAATAATAAGAAGCCCAACATTGACCACAAAGTTTAAGTTAGTTCTGTGGACTTTAGATATATTCATTTATTAACTTTCCCCTCAAATTTCTCTAAAGTTAAAAGGTACTACTCCCTTCAAATGTTATAGAGCATACAGATTTGAATTGCATGGTACATATTTAAATATGCATTTATGTGAGTGTGTATGAATTTGCTTTTTAATCTTTGTTTCACAAACACTTTGCTAGGTATGTAAATATATTTAATATCAAACATAAATAATATTATAAAGTTTCATTTAAAATATTTCTAGGTGGAGTTTCTCTTAATGTGCCACAGGTAGTTTTAGAAAGTAACTATTTCTGTAGTGTGGAATAAACAGACTAAAATTTGTCCAATAAAATCAAGTTGTCCACTAACTGCATACCAGTCACCTAGCTAAACCTGGGACCCAAAGATTAATAAGATATGTTGGTCCTTGTCTTAAGAAGCTTTTGCTGTGGTGAAGGAAGACAAGTAAAAAGAGAAATCCTTGTCTGTGAAGCACAGAGCTCTGGAAGAAGCTTGAACAGAATGTGCTGTGGAAGAGTTTAGGACATGAACTGGGCCTTGAGGGAAATGCAGATTTCAAATGAGAACATAAGAAGAAAATATTCAGGGATTAAAAAGCACTCAAAATAATTTGTTTCATCCTTGATGACTTTTTGGCAAAATATGCATTCCTTTAATCAGTAAGAATGCATTCCACATAAAAACTTTACCGTTGTCAAAATACAATATCAAAGCTGGCTTCAAAGGATATATTTCAGCAAGAAAATTCAATTAAATGGGAAGTTATTACAACTGAAGGGTCGAGAAAAGAAAGTTTTACAGAGATCTGAATATTTTAAACAATTCCAAATAACTAGGAATATTGAGAATTTCTTACTTGTTATTTTTGTGTTTTTTTTTAATTTATTTTATTGGAGGCAAATTAACTTACATTAATATATTGGTTGGTTTTGCCATACATTGACACAAATCCGCCCCGGGTGTACATGTGTTCCCTTTCTTGAACCCCCTTCCCACCTCCCTCTTCCCCATATCCTCCCTCCAGGTCACCCCCGTGCACCAGCCCCAAGCATCCTGTATCATGCGTTGAACCTGGACTGGTCACATGTGATAATATACATGCTACAATGCCGTTCTCTCCAATCATCCCACCTTCACCCTCTCCCACAGAGTCCCAAAGATTGTCCTATATACCTATGTCTCTTTTGCAGTCTCGTATACAGGGTTAAGGTTACCATCTTTCTAAATTCCATATATATGCTTTAGTATATTGTATTGATGTTTTTCTTTCTGGCTTATTTCACTCTGTATAATAGGCTACAGTTTCATCCACCTCATTAAAACTGATTCAAATGTATTCTTTTTGATGGCTGAAAAATACTCCATTGTGTATATGTACCAAAGCTTTCTTGCCCATTCATCTGCAGATGGACATCTTGGTTGCTTCCATGTCCTGGCTATTATAAACAGTGCTGCAATGATCATTGGAGTACATGTGTCTCTTTCAATTCTGGTTTCCTCAGTGTGTATGCCCAGAAGTGCGATTGCTGGATCATTTGCAGTTCTGGAAATTTTACTTGTTTGAATCAATGAACTTTGGGGAGTACATGGCTGTCAACTGTTCCCTTACCTCTCCCTAGTTTCAGTTTTTTTTAGGATTGGGGAATGTACCCCAAATAATGCTCAGCTGATTGTTCCCAGTTAGCTGTGAATCTAGCTCATGCTGCTATAACAGAATACCACAGATGAAGTGACTTAAACACACAAATTTTTCTCATAATTCTGGAAGTCCACGATAAGGTGTCAGCAGGTTTGATTTTTCCTCAGGCCCCTCTCCTTGGCTTGCAGACTGCTGCCTTCTCTCTTGTACCCCTGATGTCTTCATTTTGTGTCCAAATTTCCTCTTCTCATAAGGACACTTAGATTGGATTAGGGCCCACCCTAATGAACTTATTTTAACTTCCTTTGCAATGACTTCTATCCAGATACACTTACATTCTTTGGTACTTGGAATTGGTGGCTTCAACATAAGACAGGCCTTCAGATAGTCAGATCTTTTCAGAAAAAGGTTTTATGAGTTCCAATTCTTGCATCTTCTCATACCTAGAAAAACACTGACGTCATTAACGGTGACATCTGCTTGGGCTCTTAAAAAATATTTTACAATTAAAAGTCAAAATAGAGTAGCTATGGTTCAGACATCCTGGGAAATAACTATTTCCAAGATATCCTGAAAAATGATATTATGGGTGTGATTTCAGATTAGACGTAATGTAGAACTTAATGCTCCTGTAATGCATTTTTGCTTCTGTACTTTGCTTGCTGCTTGCTGCTCATAGAACCAAAGTTACTCCACTTTAGATAAGGTTGTTTTTAAGTAAAGATTCCTAGAATTGTTTTTGAGTAAGGCTGTATAAAGATCGCTGGATCAAACTCTACCCACGGAGGAAGATTCCTCCATTTGAACAACAGAAAAGGAGGGAGATGTTAGGAGCCCTAACATCTGAGTAGCCAGGATAGGCCTGAGACCTTGCTTAGGCCTAAGTTTCGATTTCCTGGAGACAGGGTGGAGGCTAAGTTCACAGAAACTCCTCCCTAAGAAGATCCCGCTGGCACCAAACATAAGAAACTCCTCCCTAGAAAAGTCCCGCCGGCGCCAAAAATCAGGCCAATCAGAGGAAAAAGGGAAATCCCCAAGAAAAACCCCGCGCGTGCATGAACTGGCCAATGAGCTTCTGCCAGTTTGATCTTTTGAACAAAAATAGGTGCTTATGTAATCTAAGACTATAAAAACCGCTGTGACCTGGGCTCAGGGCTCTTGTCCCACTCCACTGCACTGGAGGAGGCATGAGTCCTAGCTCGAGCTAGAAATAAACCCCATTCTTGCTTTTGCAAAAAAATAAAAAAATAAAGATATACTTCAGCCCATAACAACAGTAGAAAATGAAACTTCCTACAAGGAGTTGTTCAAAATTTAAGGCCCAGATATAGTGTTGAAAACCAAATTCATGGTATCATGTCAGAGAAAAAGAGAAGAAAATTAATCCTTACTATGTAAGTTCTTCTCCCCTCACTCCCTTATGATATTCTTCACTATAAATTATTTTTCAATATATTATCTACCTCTTGATTTAATGGTTAATAATTCTTCCCTTCCTCTTATTATTTTTAATTCCAAATCTGTTTTCTTATAACTTGGTTTTGCCTGCTCAAATTCTGATGTCATCACTGAAATACAAAAATAAAAATTCAATTCCTGTATGTACAAAACATGTATCATAGCCTAATGTCAGTTTTCTGGTGTTATTTTTAAAAATAAAGAGAAAAGATGGTAGATAACCATTGTTATTTAATTCGCCAAATCTTTGAAAACCAGATTCATATAAACTGAATCAAGGAAATCTTACCTTGGGAATCCATTCATGTATTTTTATGTAAAGATGCATGAATTTGCATGCATTATAGAATATTACCCACATACAGTTTGTTGTATAATCTGTTCAATATATTGTAATTGTTATGGCCCAGTTTATAGCACTTTTTTCTTTTAATCTCTTCTATGTCAAATTTTAGTCTTTGCTTGAGAGTTTATATTGTAGTATTAGATTAGTCAGTGCCAATTTAAGTATTGGCAAGGTTTAAATTTCTATTTTCCTAGTTCAAACTCCTAAAAGAGGAGCTTATTTTCTCCCTTCCTAATCAGAAAAATCACCAACTCTGTGGACATGAGTTTGAGTGTAGTTCGGGAGTTGGTGATGGACAGGGAGGCCTGGCGTGCTGTGATTCATGGGGTCGCGGAGAGTCGGACACGACTGAGCGACTGAACTGAACTGAACTGAATCAGAAAAATGTTACTGGTCACTTACTTCTATACAATAGTCCAACATTTCTTGCTTGACTTTTCCTCAGTTTAATATATTTAGATTTTATGGTGGCAAAAGTCTAGTTAACTCCTAAATTTTTTCAAGAAAAAGTAACCCCAAAACTGATTCTGATCTCAGAAAACCGTTCTTGCTTCAAAAAAATTGATAAAAATGATTCCTGCTTACGCTTTTAAATAGCTTTCTGATTGAAGCCTCCCAGCATTTCACAATTTAATAAGTATATTCTGTCTGATTCCAAGGGAGCAGTGGACCACACAGGACACATTGTTGATTTTGGAGCTATTGCTAGGAACCAGAAAGAGTATGTTTACAGTTTTTATAATATGTATTCCCTGTCCACTTCATCAGTCCTTTTAAAAATCAGTTTTTCTATAAACTAGTCAGATTAAAACTGCCTATCTCCTTGGAGAGTACGGTGTAATCCCTTAAAATTCCCAGACAAAAGTACAAGATATTTAGAATATTTCTTTCACAGAAGAAAATAATCAATCTATTGTGGAAAAATAAAACAGTATATGACTCATAATTTCTAGCTATTTAATTAATGGATAAAAATTATACAAATAATATAGCCATATTTATTTTCTATTTTCCTATGGGTATGCAGATGGTAAATATAATGACAACTTATTTACAAACCCTGCTAACAGTTGGGGTACATTGAGTATACAATATTTGTTAAGGTTTGTGGCCCATATTTAAATACAAATTTTTTTTATTGTTGAGATTTAAGTTTTTTTTAATATATATTTTGGATGACAGCCTTTAATCAGTGTATGTTGTAATATTTTTCCCCAATTTGTGGGATTTCTGTACATTCTCTTGACATTGTCTTTTGCAGAGCAAATATTTTTAATTTTAGTAAAATCCAGCTTATCTCATAAATAACACTTTCGGGATTTCATCTAAAAAGTTATCACCATACCCAAGGATATGTAGATTTTCTCCTAGGTTGTCTTCCAGGAGTTTTATAGCCTTTCTTTTTTTTCTGCATGTAGATGTCCAGTTCCAGCATTGTTTGTTGAAAGACTAATTTGTTCTATCATACTACCTTGCTGTTTTGTCAAATATCCATTGACTATATTTATGAGGATCTGTTTCTGGGCTCTCTAATCTGTTCCACTGAGCTGTTTGTTCTTGTATAACAGAGTATTTATTACTGTCGTTTTGTAGTTAGTCTTGAAATTGAGTAGCATTCGTCCCCCAACGATGTTTTTCAATGTGTTGGCTATTCTGGGTTATCTGCATATAGTCTTTAGAATCATTTGAAGATATCCATAAAATAACTTGCTGGATTTTTAACTGGGATTGCCTTTGAATGGAGTTGATCTTGGCTACCACAGGAGGTGATTTTTTGTGTATGGGTTCTTTATCACAGGAGAAGCAGGAGACATGGGTTTGATCCCTGGGTTGGGAAGATCCCCTGGAGTAGGAAATGGCAACCTGTAATATTCTTGCCTGGAGAATTCCATGGACAGAGGAGTGTGGTGGGCTACAGTCCACGGGATCACAAAGAGCTGAACAAGACTGAGTGACTGAGCATGAGCACGACATCTATGACACGTACTCACCGATGCATAGGCTATCATATAAGCCTTGATCTGGATGATCATATGGGTATAACTCAGTTTGTTAAAATGCTTCAAGCTGGGTGTTCAGGATTTCTGCATATTTTTAAATATATGTTTCTATAAAAGGTTTGCTTAATCCATTCTTATACTGCTGCTGCTGCTAAGTCACCTCAGTCGTGTCCGACTCTGTGTGACCCCATAGACGGAAGACCACCAGGCTCCCCCGTCCCTGGGATTCTCTAGGCAAGAACACTGGAGTGGGTTGCCATTTTCTTCTCCAATGTGTGAAAGTGAAAAGTGAAATTGAAGTCGCTCAGTCGTGTCCGACCCTTAGCGACCCCACAGACTGCAGCCTACCAGGCTCCTCCATCCATGGGATTTTCTAGGCAAGAGTACTGGAGTGGCTTGCCATTGCCTTCTCCGATTCTTATACTATTGAATTCAATTGATTGATTAGTTTAAGCTAAAGTTAATTTTCTCCACTCAGATTGTTGGGAACTTATGAGGAATAACATATCAGATATAAAAATTAAAGTGCCAACTTTCACTTTTCTTATCTATTTGTAGTGCTCTATTTAGGTTTATAGTTATATATGTGTGTATTCCTGCTTCCTAGGTGGCGCTAGTGGTAAAGAACCCACCTGCCAATGCAGGAGAAGAAAGAGAGGCATGTGCCATCCCTGGGTAGGCAAGATCCCCTGGAGGAGGGCCCAGCAACCCACTCCAGTATTTTTGTCTGACAATCCCATGGACAGAGTAGCCTGACAGTCTACAGTCCATTGAGTAGCAAAGAGTTGGAAAGACTGAAGTGACTTAGCACACATGTTTATAGTCATATGTAATTAGTGTAAACGAAGAGCTTTATATTAAGTCTGAATTTATTGTGAATCCAGTTTTGTCAGATAAAATCATGTGGCCTGGGCTAAACTGTCAGAATACCATTTCTTCATTTTTTAAAAAAGTAATCTTTACCTTCTGTCAATGCATTTGAGATAGTATTGAAATAATGTAACTAAAAGACTAGATACATGATAGTCACTCAATAAGTGCCATTTCCCTTCCCCTTTGTTATTTAAACATCAGTTGATTGATTTACTTACAAAGACTATTGTTTTAGAGAATTTTAAAGTTCATAGCAAAACTGAGAGGAAGGTATAGAGATTTTTTGTTCCTATTGTTCAAAGTATCTGAAATTGTTCATATTTGTATTAGAACAGTATTCCTACATTTTCATCTCTGTAATTTGTATGAAAACATTATCAAACATTTTTCAACCATTAAAATAACCCATTATATAGAAGAAAAAGGATAGTTCTCTCTAATTGTGTTGGCTACCAAGACACTGTTAATCAGCACATTTGTCTAGATATCTCTGCCAGAAGTAGCAGTTATGATGTAACAACTGGGTCACCTTCTTAACAGCTTTATTATACAGTAGTTCCTCTATTTTCTTGTTGACATATGTAGAGCACTTTGTTAAAGCAATAATTGTACTGGGACTTCAGCTGGCAAACTTCTTTAGTTAAGAAAAAAAAAAAAAAGAGGTTGCTGCAGTACTCTGTTAAAAGGCAAATGAAACAGCCTACGTAGTTTCATTAAGGAATTATACTGTGTCTAACACTGGAACTAATTAAAATTGCTTTGAATAGTGAATTGTTGTTCAATATCTTTCCAAGTGTAGGTTAGCAGAGTTATCATGAAAATGTTCTTTTTGTTGTTGTTGTTTTGTGTTACCAATACAAAATAGTTGCTGTGAACACACCAAATTAAGGAGCAATCCAATGAACCATGTGTATTTATTTAATTCATCAAAATTCATCTTTGAAATAGAACAAGGGGAATGTTTCTAATCCCTTAGAAAAGACCTAACAAAGGAAAAGTTACACTTGGTGTTACATCTCCATTTCTTTCTTTATTACTATAGTATCTTGCACATTGGCCATCATTAAATATCAGATGCAGAGAAGTAAAATGATTCTTCCTACACAAATTTAACTGGACATGTTTTATGATGAAATAACTCCTTATTCTTTATAAAATTTTTTTTTCTCATCTGATCTCCAAGTATTCATCATTCTTTCTCAATTGGGGAATATGTGATTCTTTTAAATTCAATATTTAATTGAAATGCCTACTCTCTTAGGGCAGAAAAGCTTTGGTTAGATGTACTAAAGTACACATATTTGAAATTATTTTATGAGAAGTTTTTGATACAGAGAAAGTTTTTGTCTCCTCTAGAACTGGGGAGAGAGTGCATAAATGATAGATTTGGCACAGCAAATTGACTAATTTCATAGACCAGGACATTGTATCAATTTTCTAAAAAAAAAAGATGTCATAAAATATTTAATTTTAAAATCAATTAATGTTGCTTAAAATTTATACTGGAAATACGTTGATATGTTTGGAGTCACTATGTTAAAATAATGTCATTGTATAATCTTCAGAGTGAAAATCTTTAAAGGAATACAATGGTAGCATGATAGTCTACACAATGGGATATGCTATACAATGAGAGCATTATACTCTATGCAACTTATTATAAATGTAATAAGATAAATAAGATAAAAGTTAAACACACAGCTTTATAACTTTATTGAATGTTAAGGATTGTACAATATTGAAGTATTCAGTGAATACAGTTTGGGTATGTAGGGTTTACCTTTTATATTGCTGCATGTTTATTGTGCTTTCAATATCCTTTCAATTTTAAATGAAAGCACCAGGAACTTTACACATTTCTACAATTTTAAATTATGATATATTATTGCTTATATTATGATATGATCTAAATAAAATGCCTCAAGACTTTTAAGGCTCTTTATGTCTCAGAAATCTAGTTCTCATTAAAGTAATGCAATCTTCATTCAGATTTTTTTCCATTTCATATTTCTAACATGAAAATATAGTAGGGTTTTTGGTAAACTTAACTTGCTAAAAAGAGCTTATTAAACTTCAAGGTGATTATGACATAAGATTTGAGAAAATACATTTTAAAATACATATTGACTCAATATAATATAATGTAATAGTATTATGCAGACTATCTTGACATCTAGCTTAAGGAGAATCAGCCAATTTTACTCTAAAAGTATGTTTTTTTTTCCTTACATTCAGTTCAGTTCAGTCGCTCAGTCGTGTCCGACTCTCCGCGACCCCATGAATCACAGCAGCCAGGCCTCCCTATCCATCACCAACTCCCGAAGTTCACTCAAACTCATGTCCACAGAGTCGGTGATGCCATCCAGCCATCTCATTCTTGGCGGTCCCCTTCTCCTCCTGCCCCCAACCTTTCCCAGCATCAGAGTCTTTTCCAGTGAGTAAACTGTTCTCATGAGGTGGCCAAAGTATTGGAGTTTCAGCTTTAGCATCAGTCCTTCCAATGAACACCCAGTATCGAACTCCCTTACAATGGACTGCTTGGATCTCCTTGCTGTCCAAGGGACTCTCAAGAGTATTCTCTAACACCACAGGTCAAAAGCATCAATTCTCCGGCGATCAGCCTTCTTCACAGTCCAGCTCTCATATCCATACGTGACCACGGGAAACACCATAGCCTTGACTGGACGGACCTTTGTTGGCAAAGTAATGTCTCTGCTTTTTAATATATTATCAAGGTTGGTCATAACTTTCCTTCCAAGGAGTAAGCGTCTTTTAATTTCATGGCTGCCATCAGCATCTGCAGTGATTTTGGAGCCCAAAAAAAGAAAGTCTGACACTGTTTCCACTGTTTTTCCATCTATTTTGACGGGACCAGAGGCCTTACTTGAAGCTAATTAAAATAGATAATACTATACAAGGATATTTTAAACACATATCTTTAATATGTACTAATATAGTAGTAATCAACAGAAACTCTCAAACTTAATTGCTGATTATTTAAGTAATTGTCATTAAAACTGAGGATGATAACATATAAGAACATAATATATAGGGTGCTATGTTCAAGCCATTGTGATAAAAACAAATATATGTTACAATTATCTACTAGAACAATGTGATGATATTTTAATTATGTGTAGGTTGTTTTGTTTTATAACAATAAAAATCCAGTTGAGCCAACTAGAAAAAATAATTATTATTATTGAGTTTTCAGTAAGAGAGCATATTCACAAGCCATTAACTTTATTTGGAAGTAAAGTCATAAGAACTTATTCTATAAAGTGTGAGACAACACATAATCTATGAATAGGTGGAACATTAACCTGGTTTCTGACTAGATGAAGCAATTTTTTAATAATTTTAAGCTAGTGAGATGAATACTTTGCTACAAGCTTCGTAAAGACATACATCAGATTAATAGCATTGGTCTGAAAGAATAACATGGAAAAAATATCTTTAGTTGTATTTTAGATCAACTTCATGTGTGTGTAGATAGCCGAATGTGTTTATATACTTATTTTGTGATAACATATTATTTGCTAACCTTTTTGAAAATAAAAGTAGACCCTCTGGCTCATACATTATATCAAAATAGTTCTAAACTAATATAATTTTTTATATAGACACATGTAATAAAGTCAAGGGCTTCCCTTGTGGCTCAGCTGGTAAAGAATCCGCCTGCAATGCAGGAGACCTGGGTTTGATCCCTGGGTTGGGAAGATTCCCTGGAGAAGGGAATGCCAACCCACTCCAGAATTCTGGCCTGGAGAATTCCATGAACTGTATAGTCCATGGGGTCACAAAGAGTCGGACACAAATGAGCCACTTTCACTTCACTTCATACTAAAAGGTCCTTTTAAATGGTTCTTTTTTTATAATAATTTGTTAGTATAAACATGCATACAATTTGTTTCCCCATCTATCAAGGTATTGATCAAAAAACAAACCATGAAACAATCCGAAATAAACTTTAAAATATTCCTGTCTTTTGATCCAGAAATACTTCTAAAATTTTATCCCAGGTAAGCCCTTAAGGATATTATTCATAATTAAGCTACTGGGATTTTATTATAGTATTGTTTTTATTAGCAGAAAGTTGGTATCATACAATGAGCAATAAGATCATAAAACATGGTATATCTCTTTGATTAAAATATATGAATTCATTAAAGTGAATTTGAAGATAGTATGAATGTGGTTGAATTAAAACAAAAGATCTTGGAAGATATTTTGTATCATATAATCCCATTTAATGTAAGACGAAGAAGTGAAGACAAAGTCAGTCATGTCCAGCCTTTTGTGACCTCATGCATTGTAGCCTGTCAGGCTCCTCAGTCCATGGAATTCTCCAGTTAAGAATACTGGCATGGGTAGCCATTCCCTAAGATATTCCATCAGTTGGAAAGGCTATCCAGAAGTAATGATAAAAACATGGCTGAGATGCTTAAATATAGAGGTGTTTTTTACTTAACAAGGACATAGTTGTTGACTTGTTCTAATGTATCAAGGATGACCAGCATCAGAGGCATTGATTGCTTCAGTCCTTCTGCTCTACCTTCTTTAGTGTGTGAAAATTTTCTATCATGTTCATTTTCTTCATCTTGAGGTGGTTTCTAAAGTGCCAGGTAATATGTCAACTTTCAGGGAAAAAAAAGAGGAAACAGAGATAATTATATCTATATATCTCTCCTTGTATAAAAAATGCAAAGCTTTCTCAGAAAATACGAGCAGAATTCTACCCATATGTCATTGACTAAAATTGCGACATTGATACACCTAACTGGAAATACATAACTTTTACAGTTTTCATAAAAGTTGGAGGAACAGGTGACTTGGGAATTGATGTTTGTTAATTAAATTTACAGAATCTGATATACTTAGTGAGGGAGAGAAAGATCTGCAAAATGGACCACAATAATTACCTCTCAAAGAGGTAGCAGCAATAGTTACCTCCTATTCAGTGCCACTGTATAATGACCTCCCATCAAATAAGGACTGAATCTGTACTAATGAATAGCATATGGCAAGAATTGTGGATATCACTTCCAACGTTAAGTTATAATCATAAATTTTAGATTTATAAAAATAAAATAAACAGTTGTCAGAAACTACAAAAAGATGATAGCTTTCATCATGGGCACTCTATCTCATTCTTTGCTTGCCAGCTCTGAGGAAAGTGAGCTTCCATTCTATAAGTTTTTCTAGGGAGTGACCCATATATCAAGGAACTGGTATCTCTGGTCAATAACCACAAGAGAGAAATTAGAAGTCAGTCTTCCCTGAAGTGAGCTTTTTAGATGATCACAGCTTTGTTCAAAAGTCTGATTGTAGTTCTCTGAGGAACCCTGAACTGAAGGACTCAGTTAAACTGTATAAGGAGTCCTGATGTATAGAAATTGTGATGTATTAAATGCTAGCTACTTAAAGTGGTTCACTTTTGGGGATAGTTTTTTTTCTCAGCTATACATAATAAATGTTGATTTATAGCAGTGGTTGGCAATCCTCTCTATGTCTCAGATGAGAAAGGGAGAAAAATGTTGGAGAATTTTTACAGATTAAAAAAAAATTTTGGATGTTTTCTATGTTGCTTTTACCATTTTGCTGATTGTTTTAATGAATATAGATATATCTCTCTGTATCTGTGGGGGATTGGTTTCAGGACCTGCCCCAGATAACAAAACCAAAGTATTCCTAAGTCTCGTAGGCAACTCTCTGTATCCTTAGTTCTGCATATCTGGATACAACTGATCATGGATCATGTAGTATTATATTTTTAAAAATCCACATATAAGTGGGCTTGTGTATTCAAATCCAGCTTATCCAAGAGTCAGCTATATATAATTTATGAAATTAAGGTATACAAAAGACACAGCTATACTTTGACAAAGTTTTTATTAACCCAAACAATTTTACTCTTACTATCAGAAGATGATTAAGAGAATGTGGCCAAGATGGTGGAATAGGAAGACCCTGAACTCACTTCCTCCCAGGTACACACAGAAATCACAACTACTTACACAAGAACTCAGAGAAGGCAATGGCAAGCCACTCCAATACTCTTGCCTAGAAAATCCCATGGATGGAGGAGCCTGGTGGGCTGCAGTCTGTGGGGTCGCTGGGAGTCAGACACGACTGGGCGACTTCACTTTCACTTTTCACTTTCACACATTGGAGAAGGAAATGGCAACCCACTCTAGTGTTCTTGCCTGGAGAATCCCAGGGACGGGGTAGCCTGGTGGGCTTCTGTCTATGGGGTCGCACAGAGTCGGACACGACTGAAGTGACTTAGCAGCAGCAGCAGCACACAAAAACTATCCATGATAACAAACTGAAGACTGGCAAAACATATTTTCCACAACTAAAAACATTAAGAAGGAACCAAAACAAGTCTGGTGCAAGGGACATTTCATAAGGACCCACATCCTCAGATCAGTGTCCCAAAAATGGTAGGAATATCACAATCACAGATGTTCTTCCCAAGAGGAGGAGGCCTCACATTGGGCTCCTAAATCTGAGGGTCCTTCATTGGGAAATGAGTCACCAAAATGTCTAGCTTTGAAAATCAGTGGGGCTTACATTCAAGAGAGCCAGAGGGCTATAGAAAGCAGAGACTCTGCTCATAAAGGATGCATGCAAAATCTCATATGCTCCAAGTCTTTGTGCAGAGTCAGTAATTAGAAAGACCAACTCGCTGAATTTGGGGAGCCTCCCAGAAAGGTAGGAGGCAATTGGGACTCCTACAAGGGACAGAAATACTGGTAGCAGCCATTTTTTGGAGTTCTTTCAATTACTATAACCCTAGCACTCACAAGCACCATTTTATAGTCCTGACTCTTTCCAATTAGCACCAGATATTTGGTTTCACCCACCAATAGGCCTGCCCCAGCCTGGTGTTCCCCACCCACTTGGGTAACGTAATCCACTTTCTAGTGAGTCCACAACCACATGTAACAGGGCCTTGCAGCCAACCTAGTTTGGAGTCAGTCCTGCCTACAAGCACACCTGCAGTAGCTGGCCACACAATGACAAATAGGCTCACTGAGCTTACATAGGGTACACTCCTAGAGCATATAATATTGGTGACCAGATGAAAGCACTCTGTTGTTCTCCATAGGACACCTCTTATATAAGGCCACTTTTCTAAGATCTGTAAACAAAACTGACCTACCTAACACATAGAAATAAACACAGATAATTGAGCAAAATAAAGAGTTGAAGGAATATGTTCCAAAGAAGAGAGCACAATTAAAAAGAGTGGCAATAAACAATCGACCTAATAAGGAATTCAAGGTAATGGTTATAAAGCTGCTCAATGAACTCAGGTGATAAATGGATGAACACAGTGAGAAGTTTAACAAAGAGTTAAAAAACATATAAAGAAGAAACAAAGAGAGCCAAAGAACACTGTAACTGAAATGAAAAATACACAAAAAGGGATTAAATGAGATTAGAGTATACATAAAATGGATCAGCAATCAGGAAGACAGAGTAATGGAAATCACCCAAGATAGAACAGAAAAAACAAACAAGCAAACAAAAAAACAAGACTAAAATGAGGATACTTTCAAAGTCTTTTGAGACAACATCAAACTGTTAACATTTTCATTGAGAGGTCCCAGAAGGATAAAAGAGAAAGTGACAGAGAACTTATTTGAAGAAATAATACCTAAAACTTTCCTAATCTGGAGAAGAAAATGGATGTTCAATTCTATGAAGAACAGAAGGTCCCAAACAGAATGAACCAAAGAATTCAACACTAAGATACATTATTATTAAAATGAAGAAAGTTAAAGATAAAGGGAGATTCTTAAAGGCAGCAAGAGGAAAGCAGTTTGTTATGTACAAGGGCACTCCCAGAGACAATCAGCTGACTTCTTAGGAAAAACATTGCAGGCTATCAGGGAGTTACATAACATATTCAAAGCAATGAATGTAAAATATCTATAACCAAGAATACTCTACCTGGAAGGTTTGAAGGGGAAATGAGTTCTAAGACAAACACAAGCTAATGATACAGGATGCTTGGGGCTGGTGTACTGGGATGAGCCAGAGGGATGGGATTGGAAGGGAGGTGAGAGGGGTGTTCAAGATGGGGAACACATGTACACCCGGGGCAGATTCATGTCAATGTATGGCAAAACCAATACAATAATGTAAAGTAATTAGCCTCCAATTAAAATAAGTAAATAAAAAAAATAAATTAAATAAGTGTTCATCTCTACCAAACCAGCTTTGCAACAAATGTTAAAGAAAATTTTCTAAGTAGAAAATTAAAAATCACAATTAGAAATATAACATATATATATTTTAAATCTCATTGGTAAAGGCAAATGTATAGTAAAATAGTAAAGATAGTGGATCAATCAATTTAAAAGCTAGTACAAAGGTTAAAGGACTTCCTTTGTAGCTCGGTTGGTAAAAGATTCTACCTTCAGTGCAGGAGACATGAGCTTGATTCCTGGGTCAGGAAGATCCCCTAGAGAAGGAAATGGCAACCCACTCCAGTATTCTTTCCTGGAGAATTCCATGGACAGAGGAGCCTGGCAGGCTACATTCCATGGGGTCACAAGAGTCGAACATGAACGACCTAGCGACTAAAACACCACCACCACCACAAAGGTTAAAAGATAAAAAATAATAAAATCATGTATATCCACAATAAGTAAGGGTTATACAAATAAAAAAGATATAAAATGAGACCAAATGCGTGAAATGTGGTAGAGGGAGTTGAAAATGTTGGATGTGAGAATGTGTCCAAACTTCAACTTAAAAAATTTCATGGAAACTGCCAACCAAAAATAGATATACACAAGTAGATATATTTTTGTATATAACATATGCACACATAAAAGAGAAAGGATCCAAACATAACACTAAAGATAGTTACCAAATATAATAAAAGAGAATAAAAGTAAAAAGAACAACAGCAACAACAAAAATAGTAGGAACTTCCTTGGCAGTCCAGTGGTTAAGATTAAAAGCTCCCAATGCAGGGGGCATGGGTTCCATAACTGATGGAGGAACTAAGATCCTGCATGCTGCACATGACCTGGCTTAAGACATAAAAGAAATAAATAAAGATTAAAGTTTACAAAATTAATAGTAAATCAGCCAGAAAACAGTTAACAAAATGGCAATAAAAATAAACCTATCAGTAATTACTTTGTGTAAATGGACTAAATGCTCCAATCGTAAGACATAGTGACTAAATAGATTAAAAAGAACTATGACAATAACAACAACAAATGAGATCTACATAAATGATACCTACGAGAGAATCACAGATCTAAACACAAACTGAAAGTGAGCAGATGCAAAAGGTTTTCCATGCAAATAGAAACAAAAGGAAAGCTGGAGTAACAATACCTATATCAGACAAGCAGATTTTAAAACTAGGATTATAACAAAAGACAAATGAGAACATTATATAATGATAAGGGGTCAAACCAACAAGAAGGTAAATATATATGCATCCAACAATGGGGCACCTAAGTACATAAAACAAATATTAACAATAAAGGTATACATTTTCAGTAGCACAATAAGAGTAGAGGACTTTAATACTCTACTTCCATCAATTATCAGATCATCCCAATAGAATATCAACAAGGAAACACTTAATGTTTATATACATAAAACATTTCATCCAAAACCAGTAGAATGACCTCTTTTGAAGTGCGCATCCAGGTTAGATTACATGTTATGCCAAAAAACAAGGTTCAAAAATTTAACAAGTTTGAAATTATATCAAGAATCTTTCCCAAGGACAAAATTTTGAAGCTACAAATCAAATACAGGTTAAAAGTTTAAAAAAACACAAACCTGTGAAACCTAAATAGCATGCTACTAAAACTAGAGGAACAATAAAGCAATCAAAGAGGAAACTGAAAAATACTGAGAGATAAATTAAAATGGAAGCAAAACAATCCAAACTTTGCAGTATCCCGCAAATGCCATTCTAAGAGGGAATTTTATAGAGATACAAACCTACTTATAAAAAAGAAAAATCTCAAATAACAATCTAACCTAAAGGGACAAGAAAAAGAAAGATCAACAAATCCAAAGTTAGCAGAAGAAAAGAAATAATGAAGATTAGAGTGGAAATAAATAAAGATTAAAATAACAGTAGATAAGATCAATGAAACAGAGAACTGATTATTTGAAAAGATAAACAGAATTGATCAACCTTTAGCCAGCCTCGTCTAGAAGAAAAGAGATAGAACCCAAATAAATGAAACAAAAGTGCATAAGGAAAAGTTACAACTGACACCATAGAAATACAAAAGATTATAAGAAATCACTATAATTATACACCAACAAATTGGACAATGCAGAAAAAACAATGGATAAATTCCTAGAAACATATAATCTTCCAAGACTGAATCTGCAGGAATGAAAATATAAACAAAGTGATCACTATTAATTAAATTGAGTCACTAATCCAAAAAGTGAATTCTACCAAACATGTAAAGGAGAGTTAATACCTATTCTTCTGTATCCCCTATGGCCCAGCTGGTAAATGTGGGAGACCTGGGTTTGATTCCAGGGTTGGGAAGATTCCCTGGAGAAGGGAAAGTCTAACCACTCCAGTATTCTGGCCTGGAGAATTCCAAGGACTATATAGTCCACGGGGTCACAAAGAGTTAGACAACACTGAGCGATTTTCACTTTCTACAACTATTACAGATTATTAAAGAGTAAGGAATACTTCAAAAACCTTCCTTTCAGTCCAGCATTACCCTGACACCAAAATCACAAAAAGACCATATAATAAAAATTATAAGCTGATATCCCTCATCAGCATGGATAGAAAAATCTTTAACAAAATACTAGTAAACTGAGTTCAACAATATGTTAAAAGGATAATACATCATAAATAAGTGAGATTTATTTCAGGGATACAAACATTGCTCAATATCTGCAAATAAATCACCCTAGAAAACAATGGATAATTATATCACCTCAATGGATACAGAGAAATCATTTGACAAAATTTAAATACATTAATGATAAATTCTTAACAAATTTGGTACAGAAAGGTCCTACCTCAACATAATAAAGGGAAAATCAACATAGTAAAAGGAAAATATGACAAATGTACAGCCAGCATCCAGTGGTGAAGACTTGAAAGCATTTTCTCTAATCAGGAACCAGACAAGGATGCCCACTTTAGCCACTTATTCAATGTAAGTGGCTTATTCACTTATTCAATATAGGCACATTTCTGAGACAATTAAACATCATCCAAATTATGTAGAAAGAAGTAGAACTGTCACTGTTTGAAGATGACATTATACTCTATATAGGAAACTCTAAAGATACTCCTCAAAATTATTAGAACTAGTAAATGAAATCAGTAAAGTTTCAGAATGCAAAATTAATATACAGAGATCTATTACATTCCTGTATACTAAAAAAAAAGAAAAACTATAAGAAAGAGAGGAGCCTAGGAAGAACTTCTGCATGGGAAGACCTGGCATGATCTTCAGTTGCGAGGTTCTCAGGAGGATGGTGCCACAAATCGGTGAATGCCTCAGAGAAATGTACATGACTCATGAGTACGTGGATGTAGGAAGATGCATTTGATGTTTCAGTGGGACTCAGTGTGTCTGGTCTTATGAGTGTTATACATAACTTTGATGAAGAGCTAATTTGGATACTTCAAATGGCTTGAAGACAGGGACCAGGTCTTTTACAGAGCTCTAGAGAATAGATGTTTTGAATAAATTTGTGAAAAACTGGGAGGAGAAAGGAGCAGTGCCCCACAAGAGACTGACCCAGACTTACCCATGAGTGTCCAGCAGTCTCCAGTGGAGGCAAGGATCAGTAGTGGCCTGGTGCAAGGTTGGGGGCACTGAATGCAAAAGTGTGGGCACAGGACCTTTTGAAGGAGGAAGACATTATCTTCATTATCACCACCATAGTTTGGCCTCAGGTCAAACAACAGGGAGGGAACACAGCCCTTCCCATCAGCAAAAATTTTGTTTAAAGATTTATTGATCGTCGCCCCGCCCATCAAAACAGGACCCAGTTTCCCCCTCAGTAAGCCTTTCCCATCAGGAAGCTTCCATAAACCTCTTATCCTTCTCCATCAGAGTGCAGGCAGAATGAAAACCGAAGTCACAGAAAACTGATCAAACTGATCACATGGACCACAGCCTTGTTTAATTCAATGAAACCATGAGCCATGTCCTGTAGGGACATCCAAGATGGATGGGTCATGGTGGAGTGTTCCACTGGAGAAGGCAATGGCAAATAGCTTCAGTATTTTTGCCTTGAGAACCCCATGAACAGTATGAAAAGGCAAAAAGATAGGAAACTGAAAGATGAACTTCCCGGGCCAGTAGATGCCCAATATGCTACTAGAGATAGGTAGAGAAATAACTCAAAAAAGAACAAAGAGACAGAGCCAAAACAAAAACAACACCCAAGTGGTGATGTGATTGGTAGTGGAAGTAAAGTCTGATTCTGTAAGATCAATATTGCATAGGAACCTGGATGTTAGGTCCATGAATCAAGGCAAATTAGAAGTGGTCAAACAGGAGATGGCAAGAGTGAACGTCGGCATTTTAGGAATCAATGAACTAAAAATGGACTGGAATGGGTGAATTTAACTCAGTTCAGTTAGGTTGCTCAGTCGTGTCCAACTCTTTGCGATCCCATGAACTTAGGCACGCCAGACTTCCCTGTCCATCACAAACTCCCGGAGTTTACCCAAACTCATGTCCATTGAGTCAGTGATGCCATCCAACAATCTCATCCTCTGTTGTCCCCTTCTCCTCCTGCCCTCAATCTTTCCCAGCATCGGGGTCTTTTCAAAGGAGTCAGCTCTTCGCATCAGTTGGCCAAACTATTGGTGTTTCAGCTTCAATATCATCCTTCAAATGAACACCAAGGACTGATCTCCTTTAGGATGGACTGGTTGGAATTCCTTGCATTACAAAGGACTCTCAAGACTCTTCTCCAATGCCACAGTTAAAAAGCATCAATTCTTCGGCTCTCAACTTTCTTTATAGTCCAACTCTCATCCATACATGACTACTGGAAAAACTATAGCCTTGACTAAATGGATCTTTGTTGACAAAGTAATGTCTCTGTTTTTTAATATGCTTATCTATGTTGGCCATAACTTTCCTTCCAAGGAATAAGCGTCTTTTAATTTCATTGCTGCAATCACAATCGGCAGTGATTTTGGAGCCCAAGAAAATAAAGTCAGCCACTGTTTCCACTGTTTCCCCATCAATTTCCCATGAAGTGATGGGACCAGCCATGATCTTAAGTTTTCTGAGTGTTGAGCTCTAAGCCAACTTTTTCACTCTCCTCGTTCACTTACATGAAGAGTCTCATTAGTTCTTCTTCACTTTCTGCCATAAGGGTGGTGTCATCTGCATATCTGTGATTATTGATATTTCTCCAGGCAATCTTGATTCCAGCTTGTGCTTCTTCCAGCCCAGGGTTTCTCATGATGTTCTCTGCATATAAGTTAAATAAGCAGGGTGACAGTATACAGCCTTGAGGTACTTCTTTTCCTATTTGGAACAAGTCTGCTGTTCCACGTCCAGTTCTAACTGTTGCTTCCTGACCTGCATACAGATTTCTCAAGAGGCAGATCAGATGGTATGGTATTCCCATCTCTTGAAGAATTTTCTGCAGTTTATTCTGATCCACACAGTCAAATCTTTGGCACAGTCAATAAGATAGCATTAGATGTTTTTTCTGGAACTCACTTGCTTTTTTGATGATCCAGAGGAGGTTGACAATTTGATCGCTGGTTCCTTTGCTTTTTCTAAAAGCATTTTGAAAATCTGGAATTTCATGGTTCACGTATTGCTGAAGACTGGCTTATAGAATTTTGCACATTACTAGTGTGTGAGATGAATGCAATTGTACAGTAGTTGGAGCATTCCTTGGCATTGTCTTTCTTTTTGATTGGAATGAAAACTGACCTTTTCCAGTCCTGTGGCCACTGCTGAGTTTTCCGAATTTGCTGACATACAGGAGCAGCGGCTTCACGGCACAAGAGCGGCTGAGAGGAGATACCCCACGTCCAAGGTCAGGAGTGGTGGCTGTGCTTTGCTGGAGCAGCCATGAAGAGATACTCCATGTCCAAGATAAGAGAAGCTCAAGTAAGACAGTAGGCGCTGAGAGAGGGCATCAGAGGGCAGGCAGACTGAAACCACAGACACAGAAAACTAGCCAATCTGATCACGTGGACCACAGCCTTGTCTAACTTAATGAAACTAAGCTATGCCATGTGGGACCACCCAAAATGAATGGGTCACGGTGGAGAGGTCTGACAGAATGTGGTCCACTGGAGAAGGGAATGGCAAACCACTTCGGTATTCTTGCCTTGAGAACTCCATAAACTGTTTGAAAAGGCAAAAATATAGGACTCTGAAAGATCAAATCCCCAGGTCAGTAGGTGCCCAATATTCTACTAGAGATCAGTGGAGGAATATCTCCAGAAAGAAGGAGGGGATGGAGCCAAAGCAAAAACGACACCCAGTTATGGTTGTGACTGGTGATAGAAGCAAGGTCTGATGCTGTAAAGAGCAATATTGCATAGGAACCTGGAATGTTAGGTCCATGAATCAAGGCAAATTGGAAGTGGTCAAGCAGGAGATGACAAGAGTGAATGTCAACATTTTAGGAACCAGCAAACAAAGATGGACTGGAATGGGTGAATTTAACTCAGAAGACCATTATATCCACTACTGTGGTCTGGAATCCCTTAGAAGAAATGGAGTAGCCATCATGGTCAACAAAAGAATCTGAAATGCAGTACTTGGATGCAATCTTAAAAACGACAGAATGATCTCTGTTTGTTTTCAAGGCAAACCATTCAATATCATGGTAATCCAAGTCTATATCCTAACGAGTAATGATGAAGAAGCTGAAGTTGATTGGTTCTATGAAGACCTACAAGACCTTCTAGAACTGACACTCAAAAAAGATGTCCTTTTCATTATAGAGGACTGGAATGCAAAAGTAGGAAGTCAAAAGATACCTGGAGTAACAGGCAAATTTGGCCTTGGAGTCCAGAATGAAGCAGGGCAAAGGCTAACAGACTTAGCCCAAGAGAACGCACTGGGTGTAGCAAACACCCTCTTTCAACAACACAGGAGAAGAATCTATACATGGACAATACCAGACGGTCAATACCGATATCAGATTGATTATATTCTTTGCAACCAAAGATGGAGAAGCTCTATACAATCAGCAAAAACAAGACTGGGAGCTGACTGTGGCTCAGATCATGAACTACTTATTGCCAAATTCAGACATAAATTTCAGAAAGTAGGGAAAACCACTATACAATTTAGGTATGACCTACATCAAATTGCTTACGATTATACACTGAAAGTGACAAATAGATTCAAGAGTTTAGCTCTGACAGAGTGCTGATGAACTATGAACAGAGGTTCATGACATTGTACAGGAGGCAGGGATCAAGACCTTCCCCAAGAAAAAGAAATGCAAAAAGGCAAAATGGTTGTCTGAGGAGGCCTTACAAATAGCTGAGAAAGGAAAAAAAAGCTTAAGCTGAAGGAGGAAAGGAAAGATATATCCATTTGAATGCAGAGTTCCAAAGAAAACAAGGAGAGATAAGAAAGTCTTCCTCAGTGATCAGTGCAAAGAAATAGAGGAAAACAATAGAATGGGAAAGACTAGAGATCTCTTCAAGAAAATTAGAGATACCAAGGGAACATGAAATGCTGGGCTCAATAAAGGACAGAAATGGTATGGACCTAACAGAAGCAGAAGATATTAAGAAGAGGTGCAAAAAAACACAGAATTCAAATGGCCAACATTCATTGGATCATCAAAAAAGAAGAGAGATCCAGAGAAACATTTACTTCTGCTTTATTGACTACGCCAAAGTCTTTGACTCTGTGGGTCACAACAAACAGTGGAAAATTCTGAAAGAGATAGCAATACCAGACCACCTTACCTGCCTCCTGAGAAATCTGTATGCAAGTCAAGAAGCAACAGTTAGAACTGGACATGGAACAACAGACTGGTTCCAAATCAGGAGACTACATCAAGGCTATATATTGTCACCCTGGTTATTTAACTAATATGTGGCATACTTCATGTGAAATGCCGGGCTGGATGAAGCACAAACTGGAATCCAGATTTCCGGGAGAAATGTCAATAACATCATATGTGCAGATGACATCACCTTCATTGCAGAAAGTGAAAAAGAACTAAAGAGCCTCTTGATGACAGTGACGGATGAAAGTGAAAAAGGCTTGCTGCTGCTGCTCCTAAGTCACATCAATTGTTTCCGACTCTGTGTGACCCCACAGACGGCAGCCCACCAGGCTCCCCATCCCTGGGATTCTCCAGGCAAGAACACTGGAGTGGGTTGCCATTTCCTTCTCCAATGCGTGAAAGTGAAATTGCTCAGTCATATTTGACTCTTAGCGACCCCATGGACTGCAGCCTATAAGATTCCTCCTTCCATGGGATTTTCCAGGCAAGAGTAATGGAGTGGGGTGCCATTGCCTTTTCCAAAAAGTCAGCTTAAAACTCAACATTCAGAAAAGGAAGATCATGTTATCAGACCCCATTACTTCATGGTAAGTAGCTGGGGAAAAAAATGAAAACAGTGACAGACTTTACTTTTTTGGGCTCCCAAACCACTGAGTTACCAGGGAAGCCCATATGGTCCAGAAATTTCACATCTTTGTATTTATCTGAAAATAAAACAAAGAAAAAAAAACACTACTACAAAATGTTATGGGCACATCAGTGTTCATTGCGGTATTATTGACAATATCCAAGATATGAAAGCAACCTAAGCATCCATTATAGATGAATGGATAAATAAATTGTGTATTCATGTGCAGTGGACTACTGCTCAGTCATTAAAAATAAAGTCTTGCCATTTGCAAAGACTCAATTGGATCTCGAGGGTATTATTCTAAGTGAAATAAGTCAGAGAAATACAAATACTGTTTGATCTCACTTCCATTCATGCATGCTTAGTCACTGATGTGGCTGACTATTTATGACCCCAAGAACTCGAGCCCACTAGGTGCCTCTGTCTATTGATCTCTCATGAAATCATAAAGACAAAACAAAGAAAGCACAATGAAAACAGGCTCATGGATAGAGGAAAAAAGTGGGTGATTTCCAGAAGGAAAGGTGTTGAGGGTGCAAAATAGGTGAAAAGTGTTACAAGGTACAAACATCAAGTTATAAAATACATAAGCCATTGTGATGTAATATACAGCATAAAGAATAAGGTCAATAATATTTTAATAACTTCAAAATGAGATGGATTGTTACTAGACTTCTCATAATAATCATTATTTATGCCAATGTCAAATCACTGTGTATTTTACCTGATGCTAATATTGTACATCAACTATAGTTTAATTTAGAAAAGATGATTAATAAATTATTAATATGCAGTATTAGTGATAACAGTCAAATAAAAACAAACTCACAGAAAAAAGAGATTAGTCATTTGGTTCCCAAAAGTGGGGAGTAGGAGGAAGGGAATTGGAAGAAGGTGGTCAGAGGGTATAAGGTAAGTTATAAGGTAAATAAGTACTGCTGCTGCTAAGTCACTTCAGTCGTGTCCGACTCTGTGTGACCCCATAGACGGCAGCCCATCAGGCTCCCCCGTCCCTGGGATTCTCCAGGCAAGAACACTGGAGTGGGTTGCCATTTCCTTCTCCAATGTGTGAAAGTGAAAAGGTAAAGTGAAGTCACTCAGTCATGTCTGACTCGTAGCGACCGCATGGACTGCAGCCTACCAGGCTCCTCCGTCCATGGGATTTTCTAGGCAAGAGTACTGGAGTGGCTTGCCGTTGCCTTCTCCGAAATAAGTACTAGGGATGTAATATACATTATGATGACCATAGCTAAAACTGCTGTATGATAGTTAGAAAAGTTAAGAGAGTGAACCCTAGGTTTTATTAGAAGGAGAAAAAAAAATTCCCTTTATTTTTTTAATCTTTTTTCTTTTAATCATATGTATATGAGAGGATGGATGATAGTTGAACCTATTGTGATAAACATTTAACAATGTATATAAATCAAACCATCATACTGTATGCCTTAAACTTACACAGTGATGTATGTCAACTCTTTCCATAATAAAGCAAGAGAAAAACTATAAAAAATAAACAAGTCAATTGAATCCACCATTAAGTCCAGTCATAAATTTTGGAATTCATATGGAGCAAAGGTAGTTATTATGTTAAGAAAAAAATTCAGTTGACACTGAAGTAAAACAAAACAAAATAACAAACAGAATCACCATAGTAGAAATGAAGTAGAAATCTCACTGGGAATTTTCTCAATGTAAATTCTTACAACTATCTTTACCAAGAATTTCAGCCTATCTCTTCAATGTGTTCTTATAAGAAATAACTCTCATATTAACTTCCTCACACCAGTTGGTGTTGAGCTTGGTATTTCTACTCCTGATACTTCAGTTTGATCTCCCTAAAGTTATCCAAAAAATGATATCTCCAAAACATATGTTGTATTTATTAACTCATCCAGAAATGTCTCAATTTTTATTTGGCAACTTAGCATCCATTCAGTAAGATGTCATTTTATTAAATATTTTTGTGAAAATATAGCTGTTAAAATTTACTTATCAGGTAAGGTGAACAGAGTAGGTAATATTTGTATGAAACTAATAAGAATTGATAAATAGAAATGCTAACACATGCAAAATCAGCACGAGTAACAATAATAAAACAGTAATATTTCTTACTATAACTGAAAAATGTTATATACCATAAAGTACAAAACAAAACTATCACGTCTTTAAAATAATGATAATCCTGATCCATTTCATTTCTCACACCTCATTTCCAAATATTCTAACATTCTCTGTTCCATCTCTTTTCTCTTATGTTTTTGTTATCGTTATGGATAACCACCATTACTATATGTATAAAATAGTCTTCCATCATATGTAGTCTGTCCCACTGTTTATATTGTCCAGTGCAATTACAATTATGCTTTCTAAATCATATCTTGCACTTGAACCATTGTCTTTTGATGGAAGTGCTATAGCATAGCCTATTCAATAGGCTATACCATAGCCTATTCATGTTCTATTTATACATGTCTTCCCTCATACAAGTGAACAGCTATGCCTTGTCTATGGGGAATTACTGTGCAATCCTAAAATGACTCAGCTGATTCAGTTCAGTTCAGTTCAGTCGCTCAGTCGTGTCCAACTCTCTGCGACCCCATGAATCACAGCACATCAGGCCTCCCTGTCCATCACCAACTCCCAGAGTTCACCCAAACTCACGTCCATTGAGTCGGTGATGCCATCCAGCCATCTCATTCTCTGTCGTCCCCTTCTCCTCTTGTTCCCAATCCCTCCCAGCATCAGAGTCTTTTCCAGTGAGTCAACTCTTCGCATGAGGTGGCCAAAGTATTGGAGTTTCAGCTTTAGCATCAGTCCTTCCAATGAACACCCAGGACTGATCTCCTTTAGAATGGACTGGTTGGATCTCCTTGTAGTCCAAGGGACTCTCAAGAATCTTCTTCAGCACCACAGTTCAAAAGCATCAATTCTTCAGCGCTCAGCTTTCTTTACAGTCCAACTCTCACATCCATACATGACCACTGGAAAATACAACAGCCTTGACTAGACAGACCTTGGTTGGCAAAGTAATGTCTCTGCTTTTTAATATGCTATCTAGGTTGGTCATAACTTTCCTTTCAAGGAGTAAGCATCTTTATTTTCATGGCTGCAATCAGCATCCACAGTGATTTTGGAGCCCCCAAAAATAAAGTCTGACACTGTTTCCCCATCTATTTCCCATGAAGTAATGGGACCAGATGCCACGATCTTAGTTTTCTGAATGTTGAGCTTCAAGCCAACTTTTTCACTCAACTGATTATGTACTTATTAATAAGTGCCTAAAAGTTTGCCTGATACAATCTTTTGTCAGTACAAATGGAAACAGAAGAAATTTCACATATGCTTTAAGAAACTAATATATAATTCTTGTTCTTGTTATTGTTTAGCTGCTAAGTGTTGCCCAACTCTTTTGTGATCCCATGGACTATAGCCCACCAGGCCACTTTGTTCATGGAATTTCCCAGGCAAGCATACTGGAGTGGGTTGCCATTTCCTTCTCTAGGGTAACTTCCTGACACAGGGATTAAGCCTGAATGGATTAAGCCATGTGGATTCTTTAGCACTGAGCCACCTATGTATATTTATATATATATATAAGTAAAATAAATAAAATATGGGTATAGTTCACTTAATTTTAAAATGAAAAAGAGCAAATATGAACCGAGGAAAAGCTGGCAATTTTAAAAATCAATCTTATTGTATCATAATCAAAATTCATAAAATGCCATATACATCTAGAATTTGTTGTTTAGTTGCTAAGTTGTGTCCAAATCTTTGTGAGCTCATGGACTATAGCCTGCCAGGCTCCTCTGTCCATGGGATTTCCCAGGCAAGAATACTGGAGTGCTTTGCCATTTCCTTCTCAAGGGGATGTTCCTGATCCAGGGATTTAACCCAGATCTCCTGCATTGCAGGCAGATTATTTATTGCTGAGTCACCAGGGAAAAAGGTGGCAAACCTGGAAAAATTCAGTATATCTAAAATTTCTTCCTTTCTTCTTATATAGAAATAATACCTGGAGTTTTCATTAGTACATCTCTATATACGCGTGCGCACGTGCACACACACACACACACACACACACACACATATCCATGCAAAATAATGACAACTTGAAGTAAAACAGAAATACTGTATCTTAACTTTTTTGTTCAATATCATAAATATGTCTTACCAATTCCTCCCAATTTGCAATGTCACTTTGTCCTGAAGAATTAACGGGCATATGCTACAGGGTTCTTTTTTTAACTAATCTTGTATTTTAATAAATAGCATGAATCTTTTGATATAATTTCTTCTCTTTAGAGAAATTATGTTTTACTGTGAATGCAAATATTGAAAAATATTGAAGAAATCACAAGTTATTAATTAAGATCTTCAATTTACTGTATTAGAGAAGTGTTCAGCAATCAAAATATCTGTACTTGATGAATACTTTACTAATATGTAGCAAGGAAATAATTTTGTATAAGATGAGAGTTGATTGTGAATTGAATTGGTTCAGAGAAGCACACCTGTTATGTTTGCATTTTACTGAGGTTTTAGTTCAATAAATCTCTATCAAATACTTAAGGTATCTTCCAATTTAGAATCAGAATAATGTGGAAAGCTTTCTGAATATACTATTCAGCAATAACTAACTGAAACCAAATAGCGTTCAATATAATTTTTTAACCCTAAATCAATCTGATTACTTCTTGAAAGGCCTTTAAATGTTCCCTGATAAATTGAGCAATTAAAAAAAGTTACCATCAGGGACATGAAAACTTGACTGGAAAGCATTCATCACCCTTTTTTAGAATGAATAATAGGAATGTCTGTCATGACCTTAAAATATATTTAAGAGAGAGAAATACATTTTCTAGAGTTGAAGAGTCTTTAATGAATTATAAAAAAGGAAGATTATAATTTTCTAAAAAAATTTCTAAAAAATTTTCTAAATAATTCTTACATGAAGACCCATTCTACTTTAGCAAGGAGAAAGTAGAAAGAGTGTGAAAAAGATTCAATATAAATGAGGACCACCAATAACATCAATTACTTGCTGCCTCTGCAGATGTATATATTAGAAACACCAGGCCAGATAGATTTCACTAAAACAAGACAAACCTCTTTATCATACAGCCATGAAGGGCAAGCTATATGATGGAACCAGTTAAAACTGACTTTATCAACTTAAGATAGACATACAACCAAATCAAAGTGCAAATTATGCAATCAGTGCTGCATTTTTAGACAGCACTGTTCAGAGGAGAGCTTCTCTATGTACAAAGAGGAAGTGGCAGATCTGAAGTCCGTGCAGCATTCCGTGCATTTTGGAAACACATCCAGAGAATAATGCTGTTAGTGATGATTCACATGCTTAAGCAACTAAACATTTTGTACTTTATCCCCTTCAGGATCTTGTATATAACAGGTTTTAAGAATGCCTTTTAATATTCTTCCTAACTTATATGCTACCAAAATCAACCATTTTTGTTGTTGAATTCATTGGGAATATAAAGTGGTAATATTTTACTGTGTTAATTTATACTTAGAGAAATACATTCAGGTTAGTTAGTTATTATATTTATCTAACAATATCAAAATTAAAAAGAGATATATCTGTTCCCTCATGCAAGAACATAAGCATAAGGCAAAGAATATTAAAAAACATGATAACATCACATTTTTTGGAAGCTACAATGAAGATGGATAATCAGTTGCTGCATGAGGAGACCATCAAGAGAGAAACTTATGTTTGTCTCAGTTTCCTCACCAGTAAACAGGAGTATTAATAATACCTAATACACAGGTTGGTCATAACTTTCCTTCCAAGGAGTAAGTGTTTTTAATTTCATGGCTGCAATCAGCATCCACAGTGATTTTGGAGCCCAAAAACATAAAGTCTGACACTGATTCCACTCATGGGGTTGCAGAGATTCGGACACGACTGAGTGACCGAACTGAACTGAACTGAACTGTATACACAGGTTGTTGGGAGACTTAAATAAGTTAATAAACATATATAGCCCTCAAAATAGTGACAAATAGTTGTTGCTACATAAATGCTTGTTGATATTACTTTGACTGGTAAAAGTTATATCAAAAGCATTTAATCAATTGCTAGATTCCATTCTTTATTCCTGTACCAGTAAGATGACTAAACTGCATGGCATGTGTATGTGTATATGTGTGTATTCAGTCTCTCAGTTCTTTCAGATTCTTTGTAGCCCCCTGGACTGTAGCCCACTAGGCTCCTCTGTTCAAGGAATTTTCCAAGCAAGAATACCGGGGTGCCATTGAAATAGAAAATGGGTTGCCATTTCCTACTCTGAGAAACCGTAGGGTATACAAAGGATAAAATCTTTCCAGAGAAAGTAAACTAGACATGCTGAAGAAAATTTTACATATTGCTGAATATGGGAGAGATATCTTAATGAAAAGATAATCTTGAAGTAAAAGTCTGTACATTGATGTGAAGTCCTTAGCTGTTTCAAGTATTGGCTTCCTGGAAGCTGGCAGTATTTTTATATCCCCTAAGCAGAAATCTCAACATTCAGAAAACTAAGATCATGGCATCTGGTCCCATCACTTCATGGCAAATAGATGGGGAAACAATAGAAACAGTGAGAAACTTTATTTCTGGGGACTCCAAAATCACTTGCAGCCATGAAATTAAAAGATGCTTGCTCCTTGGAAGAAAAGCTATGACCAACCTAGACAGCATATTATAGATCAGAGGCATTACTTTTCCAAGAACGGTCTATCTAGTCAAAGCTATGGTCTTTGCAGTAGTCATGTAGGATGTGAGAGTTGGACTATAAAGAATCAGAGAGATGCAAATCAAAACCACAATGAGATACCATTTCACACCAGTCAGAATGGCTGCTATCCAAAAGTCCACATGCAATAATTGCTGGAGAGGATGTGGAGAGAAAGGAACCCTCTTACACTGTTGGTGGGAATGCAAACTAGTACAGCCACTATGGAGAACAGTGTGGAGATTCCTCAAAAAACTGGAAATAGAACTGCCATATGATCCAGCAATCGCACTCCTGGGCATACACACCGAGGAAACCAGAATTGAAAGAGACACATGTACTCCAATGTTCATTGCAGCACTGTTTATAATAGCGAGGACATGGAAGCAACCTAGATGTCCATCTGCAGACGAATGGATAAGAAAGCTTTGGTACATATACACAATGGAGTATTATTCAGCCATTAAAAAGAATACATTTGAATGAGTTCTAATGAGGTGGATGAAACTGGAGCCTATTATACAGAGTGAAGTAAGCCAGAAAGAAAAACACCAATACAGTATACTAACGCATATATATGGAATTTAGAAAGATGCAAATGATAACCCTATATACGAGACAGCAAAAGAGACACAGATGTATAGAACAGTCTTTGGGACTCTGTGGGAGAGGGTGAGGGTGGGATGATTTGGGAGAATGGCATTGAAACACGTATGTTGTCATATGTGAAACGAATCACTAGTTCAGGGTCAATGCATGTTATAGGATGCTCGGGGCTGGCATGCAGGGATGACCCAGAGGGAGGATAAAGGGAGGAGGGAGGTGGGAGGGGGGTTCAGGAGGGGGAACTTATGTAAACCCGGGGCAAATTCATGTCAATGTATGGCAAAACCAACCAATATAATATTGTAAAATAATTTGCCTCCAATAAAAAATAAATTAATTACCAAAAAAAAAAAAAAAAAAGAAAGCTGAGCCTGGAAGAATTGATGCTTTTGAACTGTGGTGTTGGAGAAGTCTCAAGAGTCCCTTGGACTCCTAGGAGATCCAACCAGTCATTCCTGAAGTAAATCAGTCCTGAGTATCATTTGAAGGACTGATGTTGAAGTTGAAACTCCAACATTTTGGCCACCTGATGCGAAGAAATGACTCATTTGAAAAAGACTCTGATCCTGGGGAAGATTAAAGGCAGGAGGAGAAGGGGACAACAGAGGATGTGATGGTTGGATGGCATCACCAACTTGATGGACATGAGTTTGAATAAGCTCCAGGAATTAGTGATGGACAGGGAAGCCTGGCATGCTTCAGTCCATGGGGTCATAAAGAGTCAGACATGACTGAGCAACTGAACTGAGGCAGAAAATTGGTAAATTAACTTCCCTACTTATAATTACTTATCACAAGGATTAATCTCTAAAATATATAGGTAACTCATACAGCTCAATATCAGAAAAACAACCCAACCAAAAAATGGGCAGAAGACCTAAATAGGCATATTTCCAAAGGAGACATACAGATGACCAATAAATATATGAAAAGATGCTCAACATTGCTTATTATTAGAGAAATGCAAATCAAAACTACAATGAAATATCACTTCATGCCAGTCAGAATGGCCATCATCAAAAAATTTACAAACAATATATGTTGGAGATGATGTTGGGAAAAGGGTACCCTCCTGCACTTTTGGTGGAAACGTAAACTTATACAGCCATTATGGAAAACAGTATGGAGATTCCTTTAAAAACTAGGAATAAATCTACCATATGACCCAACAATCCCACCACTGTGCATATATGCTGAGAAAAACCACATCCTAAAACATAAATGTACCCCAGTGTTCACTGCAGCACTATTTACAATAGCCAGGACATGTAAGCAACCTATATGCCTATCAGCAGATGAATGGATAAGATATGATACATATATATATATACAATGCAATATTACTGATATAAAAAGGAATGCATTTGAGTCAGATAAAGTGAGATGGATGAAACTTAAGCCTCTTATACAGAGTGAAGTAAGTCAGAACGAGAAAAATAAGTATTGTATATTAACACATATATATGGAATCTAGAAAAATGGTACTGATGAACCTAGCAGAAAACAGACTTGTGGATACAGCACGGGACGGGGGAGCTGTGATGAATTGAGAAAGAAGCATTCACATATATACACTATCATGTGTAAAATAGTTAGTGGGAAGTTGTTATATAACAGAGGGAGTCCAGAGGGGTGGGTTAGGGGGAGGGAAGCTCAAGAAGGAAAGGATACAAAATTGTGATTGATTCAAGTTGCTGTATGACAGAAACCGACACAACATTGTAAAGCAATTTTCATTCAATTAAAAGGAAAATTACTTCACAAAAAGAAAAGACCTGATAAAGTACTCATGTTGGAGAAACCTAAATGACAAAGAAAAAATCATCTATAGCTTTATGACCTGACAGTGAAATTCACAAGGTTAGGTCCTTCAACCTTTCTACCCAAAACAGAAATAAAGATCCTAAACAACATGTGTTGCCTGGTTCATAAATATGACTGGAGAGACGAGGATCAATAGATATTTTTCAAAATGTCTCAACTAAAAAGGAAGATTGTATTAATTTCAGTGACTACAAAAAGCTTTATAATAAACTATTCAAAACTTAAAGGAAAGCAACATGAAATATGTCTTTCTCACTTATCCAACTACAGATTGGGTGAAGTGTACATGATTGAAGCTGGACTTGGCTGAGCTTTGCTCTGAGTTGAGGATTAAGTATATGTCTGCCTTAATATCTTTCATTCTTTCAGTTCAACAGCTTACCCAAATCCTTTTCTTATATTTAAATAATACAAAATTGATAAACCACATGATGTCTCTTCAGATCTAGGCTTAGAAATAGCACATTGCGACTACCTTCTACATTCCACTGATGAAAGCAAGTCACATACCTAAGATAAAATCAGTAAGGTGGGGAAGCATCTTAACTATTTTCAATGTGTTGTTCAGTCACTCAGTTGGGTACAAATCTTTGCGACTCCAATTTCCTTTAGGATTGACTGCTTTGATCTCTTTGTAGTCCAAGAGACTCTCAAGAGTCTTCTCCAACACCGCAGTTCAAAAGCATCAGTTCGATGCTCAGCATTCTTTATGGTCCAACTCTTATATCTGTACATGACTAATGCAAAAATCATAGCTTTGACTATCTGGACCTGTGTTGGCAAAGTAATGTTTCTGCTTTATAATATGCTATTTTGGTTGGTCATAGATTTTCTTCCAAGGTGCAGGCGTCTTTTAATTTCATGGCTGTAGTCACTATCTGCAGTGGTTTTGCAGCCCAAGAAAATAAAGTCTGTCACTGTTTCCATTGTTTTCCCATCTATTTGCCATGAAGTGATGGGACCAGATGTCATGATCTTAGATTTTTTTTTTTTTAGGTAATTATTTTTTATTGGAGGCAAATTATTTTACAACATTATATTGGTTGGTTTTGCCATACATTGATATGAATTTGCCCCGGGTTTACATAAGTTCCCCCTCCTGAACCCCCCTCCCACCTCCCTCCTCCCTTTATCCTCCCTCTGGGTCATCCCCGCATGCCAGCCCCGAGCATCCTATAACATGCATTGACCCTGAACTAGTGATTCATTTCACATATGACAACATACGTGTTTCAATGCCATTCTCCCAAATCATCCCATCCTCACCCTCTCCCATAGAGTCCCAAAGACTGTTCTATACATCTGTGTCTCTTTTGCTGTCTCGTATACAGGGTTATCATTTGCATCTTTCTAAATTCCATATATATGTGTTAGTATACTGTATTGGTGTTTTTCTTTCTGGGTTACTTCACTCTGTATAATAGGCTCCAGTTTCATCCACCTCATTAGAACTCATTCAAATGTATTCTTTTTAATGGCTGAATAATACTCCATTGTGTATATGTACCAAAGCTTTCTTATCCATTCGTCTGCAGATGGACATCTAGGTTGCTTCCATGTCCTGGCTATTATAAACAGTGCTGCAATGAACATTGGAGTACACGTGTCTCTTTCAATTCTGGTTTCCTCGGTGTGTATGCCCAGGAGTGCGATTGCTGGATCATATGGCAGTTCTATTTCCAATTTTTTGAGAAATCTCCACACTGTTCTCCATAGTGGCTGTACTAGTTTGCATTCCAACCAACAGTGTAAGAGGGTTCCTTTCTCTCCACACCCTCTCCAGCATTTATTGCATGTAGACTTTTGGATAGTAGCCATTCTGACTGGTGTGAAATGGTATCTCATTGTGGTTTTGATTTGCATCTCTCTGATTATGAGGGATGTTGAGCATTTTTTCATGTGTTTGTTAGCCATCTTTATGTCTTCTTTGGAGAAATGTCTGTTTAGTTCTTTGGCCCATTTTTTGATTGGGTCATTTATTTTTCTGGAATTGAGCTGC
The DNA here is from genome assembly GCF_049115385.1 of Moschus berezovskii. Classification (NCBI taxonomy): domain Eukaryota; kingdom Metazoa; phylum Chordata; class Mammalia; order Artiodactyla; family Moschidae; genus Moschus; species Moschus berezovskii. The sequence continues at coordinate 126,949,047 of NC_142460.1, read as the reverse complement.
AGGAGCTGCTTGTATAATTTGGAGATTAATCAGGCTCTACTACAAAGCCACAGTCATCAAGACAGTATGGTACTGGCATAAAGACAGAAATATAGATCAATGGAACAAAATAGAAAGCCCAGAGATAAATCCACGCATCTATGGACACCTCATCTTTGACAAAGGAGGCAAGAATATCAAATGGAGAAAAGACAGTCTCTTTAACAAGTGGTGCTGGGAAAACTGGTCAGCCACTTGTAAAAGAATGAAACTAGAACACTTCCTAACACCATACACCAAAATAAACTCAAAATGGATTAGAGAGCTAAATGTAAGACCAGAAACTATAAAACTCCTAGAGGAGAACGTAGGCAAAACACTCTCCGACATAAATCACAGCAGGATCCTCCATGACCCACCTCCCAGAATATTGGAAATAAAAGCAAAAATAAACAAATGGGACCTAATTAAAATCAAAAGCTTCTACACAGCAAAGGAAACTATAAGTAAGGTGAAAAGACAGCCTTCAGAATGGGAGAAAATAATAGCAAATGAAGCAACTGATAAAGGATTAATCTCCAAATTATACAAGCAGATCTTAGATTTTTGAATGTTGGGTTTCAAGCCAGGTTTTTCACTCTCCTCTTTCACCTTCATCAAGAAGCTCTTTAGTTCCTGTTAGCTTTCTACCATAAAGGTGGTGTGGCTGCATATCTGAGGTTGTTGCTATTTCTACTGGCAATCTTGATTCCAACTTGTGATGCATCCAGCCTGTCATTTTATATAATGTACTCTGCGTAGAAGTTATATAAGCCTTGTCTTATTCTTGTCCCAATATTGAACCAGTTCATTGTTCCATATCTGGTTCTAACCGTTGCTTCTTGACCTGCATATAGTTTTCTCAGGATGCAAGTAAGGTGGCCTGGTATTCCCATCTCTTGAAGAATTTTCCACAGTTTATTGTTACTCACATGGTCAAAAGTTTTAGTGTAGTCAATGAAGCAGAAGTAGATGTTATTTTCTGGAATTCTCTTGCTTTGTCTATCATCCAACAGATGTTGGAAATTTGATCTCTGGTTCCTCTGCCTTTTCTAAATCCAGCTAGTACATCTGGAAGCTCTCAGTTTACATACTATTGAAGCATAGCTTGAAGGAGTTTGAGCATTACTTTGCTAGCATGTGAAATGAGTTGTATGGTAGTTTGAACATTCTTTGGCATTGCCATTCTTTGGGATTGGAAGGAAAACTGACCTTTTCCAGTCTTGTGACCACTGCTTTGTTTTCTAAACTTGCTAGCATATTGAGTGCAGCCCTTTAACAACATCATCTTTTAGGATTTGAGATAGCTTAACTGGAATTCCATCACCTCCACTAGCTTTGTTTGTAGTAATGCTTCCTGAGGCCCACTTGGCTTCATACTCCAGGCTGCCTGGCTCTAGGGTTAGTGACAACAATAGCATGGTTATCCAGGTTGTTTAATACTTATTTGTACAGTTCTTCTGTGTGTGTTACTATTTGGATGTTTAAACTATGTACAAGTATTATCTGTAAAAATTATCTAATTTAGATGTATATTAATTACTGGAAATAAGATTAAATCAGTTAAGTTAACGGAAATATGCCAGTCACAGCAACCAGTATATAGAAAATAATTAAAAAAAAAAAAAAAACAGAAGTGCAATTAACTTTCATTTATAACCCATCAAGAAAGGAGAAAGCTAGATACACATGGGTGTGTGACCAAACTGATAAGTGACCATCTAACATGGAATTGAATGCTTGCTAGTCTCTACGGCCTTGGTATAACTATATTATGATAATGTTATTATTTAGTTTCTCCCACCATTTTTGGAAAGCATAAATTGATACCACAGGTATTATTATAATTACATACATTGAATCTTCCCTGAGGGAGGGTAGAAATCTGAGTTGTTTAATTATGTTTTCTTTCTTTCTTAATAACAGTGTACTTACTTGTTATTTTATTTACCTTTCCCATTTTCTTCTCTTCTTCCTTACCTAATTTCACTTACCCTTTTCTATGTCTATTTGTCAGCACACTCGTAAAAGTTTATGCATCATTTTTTTAGGACAAGGACCTGAGGTAAATTATGTATATTTATTCTCTATTGAATACATTTATCTTTTTGATTCTTAAGGTATTGAACACCCCCCCATAAAAAACTACTCAACCAAATTTAACTTTCTCTTTTTATAATGAAGATAAGAGATTTTTCACTGGTATCTCTGTTGTGAAAGAAAAATGAAATATTTTGGAATTCTCTAAGAGTAGAGTTAGTTATTTTTTAAATTAGTAGAGTTTATTTTTCAAGAATGGTTTTAAATTTGCAGAAAAATTGATTAGATAATACAAAGAGTTCCCATATACCTTTGGTAACCTCATTCCATAGCTTCCTTATTATCAACATTTTACATTAGCATAGAATATCCGTTATAACTATGGAAAGAATATTGCTCTATTGTTAATGACAGTTTATTGTGTATGTGTCACTCTTTATGTTTTAGAGTTCTTTTTTTTTTTTATGTTTTAGAGTTCTATGGGTTTTGAAAATGTATACCATCTCTTATTCACCATTGTAGTATCTTAAGGGTTAAAAGCAGTGTTGGATAGAATACTGGGGCAAAAGAAAAAAAAAAGGATATGTAGGGAAAGATAGTGAAATTCAGATGAAATGTGTTTTGTTACTGGCAACATTATAATTTTGTTTCCTTAGTTGTGAAAATATATTGTACTAACGTAGGATGTTAACAATTAAGGAAACTTTGGTGAGGATTTAATGGAAACTCATTGTACAATCATTTGAACTTTTCTCTAAACCTAAAATTCTTATAAACTTAAAATATTATTAAAAGTAATTATTGCCTTTGTTTTTTATCTCTTTCAAGCAAGTATCCCTTATATGTATAATATGTACTTCTATTAATACTATTTATTATTTATTTATAAATCAAATAAGGCATGTATGTGCAAGTATTAAAGAGTTAATTTAATCTAAACTCTAATCCACTAGTCTTCCATTGTGTATGTTTGTTAGCTGCTCAGTCATGTCTGATTCTTTGCAACCCCATGGACTGTAGCCCACCAGGCTCCTCTGTCCATGGATTTTATTGAGTTGATATTGGACAGAGAACTGAAGGAGGGATGGGTGCTAACTGTGTGATTATCTGGGAGAGGAGGCTTTCCATTTTAAGAAGCATTTAGTGTAAATACAGTAAGATCCTAGAAGGAAAATCACGTTACTTGAAAAGAAAAAAAAAAAAAAAAAAAGAATACTGGAGTCAGTAGCCATTCACTTCTCCATTGTATCTTTCCCACCCAGGGATCAAACCGAAGTCTCCTGTATTATAGATGAATTCTTTACATTCTGAGTCACCAGGGAAGACCAGTCTTCCATTGCTGCCTAGCCACTGACTATAGACACAGTAGGTTAAAACAATGCCCATATTTTAGCAGATAGTTCTCTGAGTCAGAAGTCTGGCATATAATGACAAGATTGTCTGCTCTGTGTCTTACTGGGCTGAAATCAAGATGTTGATAGGGCTTTGGTTCAATCTGGCTTTTTTTTTTTCAAGCTCATTCATTATCAGAAGATTTGGTTTTTTATAATTGGAAGACTGAAGTCTCTTTTTTCTAGCTGTTCATCATCTGGGGTCAACATTACCATATAAGGGATGCCCTTGTCCCATGTCCTCATAATGTGGTAACCTCTATCTTGAAATCAGGAATGGCATGCCCAGTGTTTTGAAATATTTTTTCAAATATTTGACTTTATGCTCTGCTGCTTGCTGGAAAAACTCCTCACTTTTAAAGGGCTCATTTAATTATATTACCTTCACTTCAACTGAAAATCCAGGAAAATCTTTCTGTTTTAAGACCAGCTAATTAGTAGCCTTGGGGTTCCCCAGGTGGTACTGATGGTAAAGAACCTGCCTGCCAATGCAAGAAATGTAAGAGAAGTGAGTTCAATCCATGGGTGGAGAAGACCCCCTGGAGGAGGGCATGGCAACCCACTCCAGCATTCTTGTGTAGAAACTCCCATGGACAGAGGAGCCTGGCAGGCTGCAGTCCATAGGGCCCAAGAATCAGATATAACTGAAATGACTTAGCATGAAATTCGTAGCCCTAATTACATATGCAAGTCCATTTTTCCACGTCAGTAACATTCATGGGCATGAAAACTCAATATTTTCAGTCCTCAATATGAGGGTGGGAAAGAATGAGGAGAGAATTTTTAGAATTTTGCTTAATACAAATACAATAAGTCATACTTATTATAAGGTCATTATTCTTCAGAATAGTTGACCTCAACCAACACTTTTATCTATTTGAAACTGTTCTGCTGGGAGAGAGCACCTGTTTGTCTATAATTCTCTTTACTGGCAAATAGAATTATAATTCTATTCTAATAATTCTTTTCTTCCTGGAAGAATTTAGTGAATCAGTTTAGTTCAGTTCACTCACTCACTTGTGTCTAACTCTTTGTGACCCCATGGACTGCAGCATGCCAGGCTTCCCCATTCATCACCAACTCCTGGAGCTCAAACTCATGTCCATAAAGTCAGTTATGCCATTCAACCATCTCATCCTCTGTCAACCCCTTCTCCTGCCTTCAGTCTTTCCCATCAGGGAAAGGATCTTTTCCAATAAGTCAGTTCTTTGCATCATGTGGCCAAAGTATTGGAGCTTCAGCTTCAGCATCAGTGCTTTCAATGAATATTCAGGACTGATTTCCTTTAGGATTGACTGGTTGGATCTTCTTGCTGTCCAAATGACTCTCAAGAATCTTCTCCAATGCTACAGTTCAAAAGCATCAATCAATACTTCAGTGCTCAGCTTTCTTTTTGGTCCAACTCTCACATCCATACATGACTACTGGAAAAGGCTTAGCTTTGACTAGATGGAACTTTGTCAGTAGAGTAATGTCTCTGCTTTTTAATATGCTGTCTAGGTTTCTCATAGCTTTTATTCCACGGAGCAAGTATCTTTTAATTTCATGGCTACTGTCACCATCTACAGTTGATTTTGAAGCCCAAGAAAATAAAGTCTATCATTGTTTTCATTGTTTCCCCATCCATTTGCCATGAAGTAATTTAGTGAATGCCTATATTTAATGTTTTGTGCTAGTCTATCAGCTCTGGATATTTTCCTTGATGCTTTTTATCAGATTTATTTGTTTCCTAACATTCAGTTTACATTTCTTCATAATTATTTTTCCTGTGTCCTTGACATCATTTTGTTTTGGGCCTCCTCTTCTAGTCTTAGGTTACTCAAATCAGAACTTGGAAAGGCTTTTTGAATTTCCCACTGCTTTGCCTGTTTATAGATTTAAGGTTCAAAACTTTGCTTATTAATATATTTCATTTGTAAAACTTTCCCAAATTATTGAATTTCTGGTTATTATCAACTATCACTCTTTCTTGCCTGCTAGCAAACACTCTTAAATGTAAATTGATATCCAGTATCATCACCTATAAAATTGCAAGACCTAGATCTGACCACTCTGTAGAGTGATTTTCAAATTAATACATATTTTGGTGACCTTTTTCTTCATTCCCTGTCTTATGGTGATAGTCTTTACCCCGTATGACATTATGATTAAACACAATTTTAAACTTGAAACTAAAAGCTGTAATGGTCCATTCAAATTTCAACAAAGATTGTGGGATGTTCATATCTAGTCTTATTTTGGGTACACAGGAACATTTAATAAATATCTTTTTCTTTCATTCTCTTGTTTCTTCAATCAATTTGATCTGGGTTTGGCGAAGGTTGAGGAATGTATATGGTTAAGCCCATTGTCTAATCTCTAAGAAGAAAGGTAAAACTAAGTATGCTCAAGTTATCCAACTGGGTAGTACAATTTTTCTCTATAAACACAAATAGAAACGCAATATACTTTAATATTCTACTTACAGTTGTGAAAGCAAATATCTACTTGACATTTTGAGCCTTTATTAGATATATCCATCACAGAGATGGACAGTTCATATCTCATGACAAATATAAATGATGATCACCACCAGCAGCATCTAGCAGATGAAAGAAGTGGCATCAGGAGAACTTGCTCTGTGTCCTAGGAAACAAAAGATTATAGGATGGTCAACAGTCAAATGAAAATGAAGTTCATTTAATTTTCTTTAGTTCTCAACCTAATTTATTATTACTCTGAATATTATACCTAATTTATTTAATAAATATCATTTGGAACTTTTGTAGGTGATGAGAAAGAAATAACGAGAATATTTGTATTATTTGTGATACATATTTGCATATATTTTCTAATTTAATTACAAAATATTCTGATTTGAGTGTTCTATTTATATTTTATTTATGAAGAATAAGAGTTTGGGAAAGATTCACTTATAGTTCTTAGGGTAACAAATAACCCACCTCTGAATAGAAAGTTTTTACAAACTAATATAAAATGAGAAGCAAATTTTATTTTCTATTGATCAAAACAAAAGCATTATAACTTAAATTCAGTGGGGTATCAAAAAGCTTTTTGGAAAATATCAAAACATGTTTTTATTTCCTACTGCATAGGTGTTCTGAATTTTGTTTAATAATAACATTAAAATGTTGAATCATAAGTTCAGGGAATTTCACAAAACAGTCTTTAAGCATCATTCAAAACAAAAATTAGGACATAACCAGGCAATTCGGAATCTCTCCTGTTTTCTTTCCAGGCAAAACTTATCTCATAATAAGCTAATCACTCACTATAGTTATTGCTATATTATAGATTAGTTGTGTTCATCTTCTGACTTTACAGAAACACATTCTATATTTGCTCCTTCACTGCTAGCATTTATCATTCAAAATAATGTGTACATCATAATATTTATATTTCATTTGTTTCTCATTCTTGCTATTTATTTACTTACTATTTTAACCATTCTATTCTATTGTGTATATCGAAAGTTGAAGGTGAAGTCACTCAGTCATGTCTGACTCTTTGTGACCACGTGGACTGTAGCCTATCAGGGTCCTCTGTCCATAGGATTTTCCAAGCAAGGATACTGGAGTGGATTGCAATTTCCTTCTCCAATTGTGTGTATAGTGTTGTTGAATTAGCTTAAATATGCATTTAGCTGGTGACTAATCAAGTTGAGAGCTTTTTAAAAATGTTGTTGACTATTTAAATATTGGTATTGTAATTTTTTTCCATTTAAGATTTTTGCTCATTTTTGTTGCTTTTTTATTGGCTTGTAAGAATTTTGTAATATATATTTTAGATGTAAGCTTGGATATGTGCATTTAAAATATTTTCAATCAATCTATAGATTGCCTTTCTACTCTTATAAATACTATTGGTTAATTTTGATAATTTTTAATTTATAAATTTTTATTTTCATTCTTAATTTGAACTTATCTAGACCCAATTTTTAATAAATCTTTGCTTACTATAAGGTCAAGAAGATGTTCTATGTATTCTTCAAAACCCATTATTATTTTATTTTTCCTTTCACATTTACATTTGTATTCTACCTGGAGTTGACTTCTAATTACGCTGTGAAATAGGGGTCAAGATGATTACTTCTGTATTTGAATGTTCAACTAATGTATCACTGCTTTTGAAAATGATTTTCTTTCTCCACCAAACTGCAAGATCATCTTTGTCATTGTAAGGGAGGAAAAAGTTTTCTCTGCATTACTAGGTTCTTTTGACTGGCCTAAATATCTGATGAACATAAGATAGATTATAGAAGACTAACATTAATTTCATATATATGGAGGTCCCATAATTATAGGATTGAAGAAGTGACCAAAACAATCTGTTTTTATAACTTTTTAGACAAGAAAATAATGTATTATTTGTTAGAATTTGACAAAGGAAAAGGATTTTTGCCTGGGGTAACAAGTTAAAAAAGAAGTAATAAACTCTGATTACACAGCTTTCTGGCCTGGAATTCCCTGTCTATGGTAGCAAGAATTCCCTCCATCCTTCAGGCAAAGGAAGGATACCGTCTCTTCAGTGTTTTGTTTTCTGCTTTCAGGGGAACAAAGAAACATCAGAGTAGTCTTCTTGTACTGACTATTTCTTAGGTAACTTTAATTCAGATATGCTACCTTGGCATATTTTGGGGCAGTCTTCCCCAAACCCCATCATCAAAAATTATTCTATTATGTATGTATGAGTCAGTTTTTTAAATCTGTATTCAGTTCAAAGAAACATAATGCCAAAGAACATTCAAACTACCACATAATCACACTTATCCCACATGCTAGCAAAGTGATGCTCAAAATTTTCCAAGCCAGACTTCAATAGTACGTGAACTGTGGACTTCCAGACATTCAGGCTGGATTTAGAAAAGGCAGAGGAACCAAAGATCAAATTGCCAACATCTGTTGGATCACAGAAAAACCAAGAGAGTTCCAGAAAAGCATCTACTTCTGCTTTATTCACTACACCAAAGACTTTGACTGTATGGATCACAACAAACTGTGGATAATTCTTAAAGAGATGGGAATACCAGCCCACCTTACCTGCCTCCTGAGAAATCTGTATGCAGGTGAAGAGGGAACAGTTAGAACTGGACATGGAAAAACAAACTGGTTCCAAATAGGAAAAGGAGTACATCAAGGATTTCAATATGAAATCCTGCTTATTTAACTTATATGAAGAGTACATCATGTGAAATGCGGGGCTGGATGAAGCACAAACTGGAATCAAGATTCCCAGGAGAAATATCAATAACCTCAGATATGCAGATGACATCACCCTTATGGCAGAAAATGAAGAACTGAAGAGTCTCGATGAAAGTGAAAGAGGAGAGTGAAAAAGTTGGCTTAAAACTCAACACTTAGAAAACTTAGATCATGGCATCTGATCCCATCACTTCATGGCAAATAGATGGGAAACAATGGAAAAAGTTAGTTTTTTAACTCCAAAATCACTGCAGTTGGTGTGTACAACCATGAAATTAAAAGGATTGCTCCTTGGAAGAAAAGCTATAACCAACCTGCTGCTGCTGCTAAGTTGCTTCTGTGGTGTCTGACTCTGTGCAGCCCCATAGACGGCAGCCCACCAGGCTCCTCAGTCTCTGGGATTCTCCAGGCAAGAACACTGGAGTGGGTTGCCATTTCCTTCTCCAATGCATGAAAGTGAAAAGTGAAAGTGAAGTCTCTCAGTCGTGTCCAACTCTTAGCAACCCCATGGACTGCAGCCTACCAGGCTCCTCCATCCATGGGATTTTCCAGGCAAGAGTACTGGAGTGGGGTGCCATTGCTTTCTCTGATAACCAACCTAGACAGCGTATTAAAAAGCAGAGACATTACTTTAATGACAAAAGTCTGTCTAGTCAAGGCTATGGTTTTTCTAGTAGTCATGTATGGAAGTGAGAGTTGGAGTATAAAGAAAGCTGAGCATTGAAAAATTGATGATTTTGAACTGAGGTGTTGCAGAAGACACTTGAGAGTCCCTTGGACTGCAAGGAGACCAAACCAGTCAATCCTGAAGGAAATCAGTCCTGAATATTCACTGGAAGGACTGATGCTGAAGCTGAAACTCCAATACTTTAGCTAACTGATTTGAAGAACTGACTCACTGGTAAAGATCCTGATGCTGGGGAAGATTGAAGGCAGGAGGAGAAGGGGATGACAGAGGATGAGATAGTTGGATGACATGACCGACTTGATGGACATGAGTTTGAGCAAGCTCTGAAAGTTGGCGATACACAGGGAAACATGGCATGTGGCAGTCCACAGGGTCACAGCCAGTCAGACACAACTGAGCAGCTGAACTGATTCAGTTCAATGTGTGTCTTAAATAACATTAGTGTAGTTTTCCTCATTAGTAAAACTATATATATATGTCCATATATATTTATATATATTCCCAAACACAGAGTATATATACACTATGTATGTATATACACAGCATATATGAACACATGCAATATGTATTATATAGTTGCATATAATATTTAAAATTATTCACACTCCTGATACTCAGTATTAATACTCAGTATTAACTATTATAACATTTTGATGGATATCCATTCAGTCAATACAACACAGTTCACACATATGATTACTGTATCTCTAAATCATCTCCAAGGTCTAAACTGAAATTAATTTGGCACACCTTGATATTTTCCAAGGATGGACCAGTTGGATCTCTTTGCAGTTCAATGGATTCTCAAGAGTCTTCTCCAACACCACAGTTCAAAAGCATCAATTCTTCATCACTCAGCTTTCTTTATAGTCCAATTCTCACATCCATACATGACCAGTGGAAAAACCATAGCCTTGACTAGAGGGACATTTGTGGACAAAATAATGTCTCTGCTTTTGAATATTCTGTCTAGGTTGGTCAGAAATTTCCTTCCAAGGAGTAAGCATGTTTTAATTTCGTGGCTGCAATCAACATTTGCAGTGATTTTGGAGCCCAGAGAAATAAATTTTCCATTAATAAATCTGTAGTTTTTAAGTTCTTATTTTAACCTATGATTTGAAAAGAAGCAATCATTATATTTATGAAATAAATGATCCTCTGAGGTTTTTATTTTATTACTAATGGAACCTTGATTTTTTTTTTTTCGTTCTTCTTTTATTTATTTATTTTTTGGCTTTTTATTTATTTATTTTGATTATTTATTTATTTGCATTACAATAGTTTAATATGAACAATCAGAGCCAATGAACAGTATAACAATATTTTACAACTAAAATAATTAAAATAAACTATAAAATTACTACATAAAACAGGTCTGATCTAGCTAATTTACTTTCTATAATCTCTTCAGTGCTGCAAAACCATTTATTTCTTTTTTTTTTATGTTTTAATAAACACTTCGTCTTTTTGTATTGCTTTCTTTTTCATCACAATAATAGAAATATAACGCCATATATCACTGTAAAACACATTTCCACATAAATGCTGATAAGCAAAAAATATTTTTCATCATTTACATTTTAACTGTAATAATATATGGCAGGATTAAAGCTGCATCCATCATGTGTCTAACTAACCTTGCTGTAATGAATTTTTAAATGTAATGGTTTCTGTCGCAAAGTAAAATCGTACATAAAGTCTAGTGACACAGTACGCTGGTGGATGGGTGGTTTTGGAAAATGGAAATGCAACTTCATTTTTAATTAGATTAATAAACTTCACCACCTCCACCTCCAGCCAGCTTCCCAACCCTCCCTCCCACCACCATTATTTATTTATTTACTTATTTTAAATGAGGCTTTTAATTAATATTTGACAGAGCTGATTCAGGTTGAATAGACTAAATTTCTTTAAACAAACTTACTTATACTCCAGAGTCCTTTAAAAACTTAATAGCATTTATACATTGAAGGTATTTGATTTTCTTGTAACTAGCACTTCAAATGCAACAAGCATTTGACCCAACAAGTAAAACTTTCTACAGTTCATAACTTTTATAAATAAAATAAATTAAATGTACAGTGAATAAGTTCTCTGAAATATTTCAATATTTCTTCAGGTTCAGTAACATCATAAAATACATATCAACTAAAATTCACATATCTAAAAACCTGTTAGGCATTTTTAGGCTTTTTAAGTTGGAAATGAAGACCAATGTTACATCGTAATATGCCAATTACAAATAGTACTTCAAATAGCAAATACTACAGTTTGTCCCAAACTTTAAAAACTATTCATGAACTCAACACTGAACTATTGATGGCTATGAGAATTGTTTCCTAGCCTTTTTGAAAATTTCAACCCATTTACGTTTAAGGTAATTATTGATAAGTATGATCCCGTAGCCATTTTCTTTATTGCTTTGGGTTCAAGTTTATACACTCTTTCTGTGTTTCCTGTCTATAGAAGATCCTTTACCATTTGTTGGAGAGCTGGTTTGGTGATGCTGAATTCCCTCAGCTTTTGCTTGTCTGTAAAGCTTTTGATTTCTCCTTCATATTTGAATGAGATCCTTGCTGGGTATAGTAATCTGGGCTGTAGGGTATTTTCTTTCATCACTTTAAGTATGTCTTGCCACTCCCTTCTGGCCTGAAGAGTTTCTGTTGAAAGATCAGCTGTTATCCTTATGGGAATCCCCTTATGTGTTATTTGCTGCTTTTTCCTTGCTGCTTTTAAGATTTGTTCTTTGTGTTTGATCTTTGTTAATTTGATTAATATGTGTCTTGGAGTATTTCGCCTTGCGTTTATCCTGTTGGGGACTCTCTGGGTTTCTTGGACTTGGGTGATTATTTCTTTCCCTATTTTAGGGAAGTTTTCAACTATTATCTCTTCAAGTATTCTCTCATGGTCTTTCTTTTTGTCTTCTTCTTCTGGGACTCCTATGATTGGAATGTTGGAGCGTTTAACATTGTCCCAGAGGTCTCTAATATTGTCCTCATTTCTTTTAATTCGTTTTTCTTTTTTCCTCTCTGTTTCATTTATTTCTACAATTCTATCTTCTAGTTCGCTAATCCTGTCTTCTGCCTCTGTTATTCTATTGTTTGTTCCCTCCAGAGTGTTTCTGATCTCATCTATTGCATTATTCATTGTATATTAACTCTTTTTTATTTCTTCTAAGTCTTTATTAAATCTTTCTTCCATCTTCTCAATCCTTTTCTCCAGGTTATTTATCTGTAACTCCATTTTGCTTTCAAAATTTTGAATCATTTTCACCATCAAAATTTGAAATTCTTTATCAGGTAAATTCCCTATATCTTCTTCTTTTGTTTGTGTTGGTGGGCAATTATCTTGTTCCTTTACTTGCTGGGTATTTCTACGCCTCTTCATCTTGCTTATATTGCTTTGCTTGGGGTGGCCTTTCCCTCTTCTTGCAGTTTGTGAAGTTCTCTTTATTATGTAGTTTCTTCGCTGTGTGTGGGGTTGGACGGGTGACTTGTCCGGGTTCCCTGGTTAGGGAAGCATGTGTCGGTGTTCTGGTGGGTGGAGCTGGATTTCTTCTCTCTCCTTTAGAAGACAATGGGCTGCTTTTCTGGAAGCCTGATGACCTCTGCCAGTATTCAGAAGTTGTTTTGTGGCCTTTACTCCACGTTCAAATGTTCTTTTGATGAATTTGTGGGGGAGAAAATGGTCTCGCCGTCTTTTCCCTCCGCCATCTTGTTCCTTCCTCCCCAGAACACTGGATTCTTATATTCCACTTGGTCGTGGAGTATCTCTTCCCAGCTGCTCCAGCAAGGCGCAGCCGCTGTACCTTACCTTGGACGAGGGGTATCTCCTCAAGGCTGCCCCTCCTGCTTTGAATGTGGATCAGCTCCTCTCGGCCCTCCGGTGCCCAAGCAGCCACTGCCTCCTGGACGTGGTACAGCTCCTCTTGGCCACCGCCCTAACCCTGGGGGCAGGGCAGCTCCCCTCAGCCACGATTCTGCACGTGGTCGGTTGCGCCGGAGCCGGGCGTCTCCCACGTCTGCGCCGCCGGAGCCGGGCGTCTCCCCTGGAACCTTGATTTTAAACTCTAATTCAAGGAAATTTTATGTGACTTAAATCATACATTTGATATATATTAACAAGGCTGCTTGTTAATATATATCAAATGTATGATTTAAGTCACATAAAATTTCCTTGAATTAGAGTTTAAAATCAAGGTTCCATTAGTAATAAAATAAAGAGTGATGGACAGGGAGGCCTGGCGTGCTGTGATTCATGGGGTCGCGGAGAGTTGGACATGACTGAGCGACTGAACTGAACTGAACAAGGCTGCAAATCTTAGCATTAGAAAATCCAAGATGGCTGGTTTCAGGCATTAAAACAGAAAGCTGGTCTTACATTTAGATCTTTAATCCATTTTGAGTTTGTTTTTGTGTATGGTTTAGGAAGTGTTCTAGTTTCATTCTTTTACAAGTGGCTGACCAGTTTTAATAGCACCACTTGTTAAAGATACTGTCTTATAAAACTCCTAGAGGAGAACATAGGCAAAACACTCTCTGACATAAATCACATCAGGATCCTCCATGATCCACCTCCAAGAACTGGAAATAAAAGCAAAAATAAACAAATGGGATCTAATTAAAATTAAAAGCTTCTGCACAACAAAGGAAACTATAATCAAGGTGAAAAGACAGCCATCAGAATGGGAGAAAATAATAGCAAACGAAATAATTGACAAAGAATTAATCTCCAAAATATACAAACAGCTCCGTCCGCTCAATTCCAGAAAAATAAACGACCCAATCAAAAAATGGGCCAAAGAACTAAACAGACATTTCTCCAAAGAAGACATAAAGATGGCTAACAAACACATGAAAAACTGTTCAACATCCCTCGTAATAAGAGAAATGCAAATCAAAACCACAATGAGATACCATTTCACACCAGTCAGAATGGCTGCTATCCAAAATTCTACATGCAATAAATGCTAGAGAGGGTGTGGAGAAAAGGGAACCCTCTTACACTGTTGGTGGGAATGCAAACTAGTACAGCCACTATGGAGAACAGTGTGGAGATTCCTTAAAAAACTGGAAATAGAACTGCCATATGATCCAGCAATCGCACTCCTGGGCATACACACCGAGGAAACCAGAATTGAAAGAGACACATGTACTCCAATGTTCATTGCAGCACTGTTTATAATAGTGAGGACATGGAAGCAACCTAGATGTCCATCTGCAGACGAATGGATAAGAAAGCTTTGGTACATATATACAATGGAGTATTACTCAGCCATCAAAAAGAATGCATTTGAATCAGTTCAAATGAGGTGGATGAAACTGGAGATTATTATACAGAGTGAAGTAAGCCAGAAAGAAAAACACAAATACAATATCATTTCCATTCAATTCAGTCGCTCAGTCGTGTCCGACTCTTTGAGACCCCATGAATCACAGCACACTAGGCCTCCCTGTCCATCACCAACTCCCGGAGTTCACTCAAACTCATGTCCATTGAGTCCGTGATGCCATCCAGCCATCTCATTCTCTGTCACCCCCTTATCCTCCCACACCCAATCCTTCCCGTCATCAGAGTCTTTTCCAGTGAGTCAACTCGTCGCATGAAGTGGCCAAAGTATTGGAGTTTCAGCTTTAGCATGAGTCCTTCCAATGAACACACAGGATTGATCTCCTTTAGAATGGACTGGTTGGATCCCCTTGCAGTCCAAGGGACTCTCAAGACTTCTCCAGTACCACAGTTCAAAAGCATCAATTCTTCGGCGATCAGTTTTCTTCACAATCCAACTCTCACATCCATACATGACCACGGGAAAAACCATAGCCTTGACTAGACGGACCTTGGTTGGTAAAGTAATGTCTCTGCTTTTTAATATACTATCTAGGTTGGTCATAACTTTCCTTCCAAGGAGTAAGCGTCTTTTAATTTCATGGCTACAATCAGCATCCACAGTGATTTTGGAGCCCAAAAAAATAAAGTCTGACACTGTCTCCACTGTTTTTCCATCTATTTCCCATGAAGTGATGCGACCAGATGCCATGATCTTCGTTTTCTGAATTTTGAGCTTCAAGCCAACATTTTCACTCTCCTCTTTCACTTTCATCAAGAGGCTTTTGAGTTCCTCTTCACTTTCTGCCTTAAGGGTGGTGTTATCTTCATATCTGAAGTTATTGATATTTCTCCCAGCAATCTTGATTCCAGCTTGTGCTTCTTCTAGCCCAGCGTTCCAATACAGGATACTAACTCATATATATGGAATTTAGAAAGATGGTAAGGTGTATAGAACAGTCTTTTGGACTCTGTGGGAGAGGGCGAGTGTGGCATGATTTGGGAGAATGGCATTGAAACATGTATATTATCATATGTGAAACAAATCACCAGTCCAGGTTTGATGTATGATACAGGATGCTCGGGGCTGGTGCATGGGGATGACCAAGAGGGAGGATAAGGGGAGGAGGGAGGTGGGAGGAGGGTTCAGGAAGGGGAACTCATGTACACCTGGGGCAGATTCATGTTAATGTATGGCAAAACCAACCAATCACTTCAGTTCTGTTCAGTCGCTCAGTCGTGTCTGACTCTCCGCGACCCCATGAATCACAGCACGCCAGGCCTCCCTGTCCATCACCAACCCCCAGAATTCACTCAAACTCATGTCCACAGAGTCGGTGATGCCATCCAGACATCTCATTCTCTGTTGTCCCCTTCTCCTCCCGCCCCCAACCTTTCCCAGCATCAGAGTCTTTTCCAGTGAGTCAACTCGTCGCATGAGGTGGCCAAATTATTGCAGTTTCAGTTTTAGCATCAGTCCTTCCATGAACACCCAGGATTGATCTCCTTCAGAACAGACTGGTTGAAACCAACCAATATAATATTGTAAAATAATTAGCCTCCAATAAAAAAAAAAATACAGAAAGCTGCATTTTACAGAAGGTCATACTTAGAAAGCAGAATTTACTTTTTTTTAAAAGATCTGTTTATTTATTATTTTGGCCATGCAGTGCAGCATGTAGAATATTAGTTCCCCCACCAGGGATTGAATTCATGCCTCCTTCAGTGGACGTACAAGAGTCTTAACCACTCGACCACCCGGGAATCTCAGAAAGCAGGATTTCTTAACACAGATACTATTGGCACCTTTTTTTAAAATTGGGGTACATTTGCTTTACAATGTTGTACAACAAAGTGAATTAATTGTATGTTTGCAGTCCCTGGAGTTGCATAACTGAGAGACTAAGCACGCACACACACATACATATGTCCCCTCCCTCTTGGCCCTCACTCTCCCAGCCCTCTCAGCCATCTAGGTCACCACAGAACACTGTGTTAAACTCCCTGTGCTATAGAAGGTTCCTGCTAGCTATGGTTTTATACATGGCAGTGCATATACATCAGTCCAAATGTCTTAATTCATCCTCCTGACCATGCTCACACAACTGTTCTCTACATCTGCCTCTCTATTTCTTCCCTGCAAACAGGTTCCCCTGTACCATTTTTCTAGATTTCATGTACATGTGCTAATATATGGTATCTATTTTTCTCTTTCTGCTATACTTCACTGCTTTGCTAAAGCAGTGGTGGTTTAGTTGCCAAATTTTGTCCAATTATTGTGACCCCATGGGCTACAGCCCTCCAGGATCCTCTGTCCATGGGATTTCTCAGGCAAAAATATTGAAGTGGGTTGCCATCTCCTTCTTCAGGGGATCTTCACAACCCAGGGATTGAGCCCATGTCTCCTATATTACAGGCAGAATCTTTATTCCTGAGCCACCAGGGAAGCTAGTCTTATATATAGTCTTGTATTTAGCAGAATCCATGGCTTTAACCCAGTAGCTGCCAATAGCACTCCTCAGTTGTGATAATCAAAAATGGTTCTATATATTACTGACTATGTCCTAGAGGAAGAGGGGAAATTGTTCTAGGTTGAAAAGAACTCTTGCAGGAAAATGAGCCTTCCCAGGTGGCTCAGTGGTAAAGAATCTGCCTACAATGCAGGAGACCTGGGTTCAATCCCTTGTTTGGGAATATCCCCTGGAATAGGAAATAGCAACCCATTCCAGTATTCTTGCCTGGAGACTTCCATGTGGAGAGGAGCCTGGTAGGCTACAGTCCATGGGATTACAAAGAGTTGAGCACGCATACACTCTTGCAGGAAAATGGTACAAACTGATTTGGCTGTAGACTCATGTAGTCTTCATCCCATATCCATCCCTGTGAGTCTATTGACATTTCTAGTTATCAATTTGAAGAGACATAGATAGTTTTCTAAGAGGGAAAGAAGTGAGGCCCACATTCCATGCTTCTGAGATTTAAAGACTGTTTTGATAAATTTGTCATGCTCTGACTACAGCATGACAAGAATATACAACAGAACCCTAAAGTGTGTTTTGACAGTAGTATGTGTTATAGGATAGAACTTGTGAACTGTATTTCTGGTGCTAGAATGTCCCATATCCTGTCATTTCAGTAAGATATTAACCAAAATTATATTAAAAGCCTGCTTCAAAAATTACTGCTATGTGAAGGTCTAGTTTACATAGGAATAAAAGGGAGATGAGGTATTTCTACAGGCATAATTCTGGAGATATTTGGGAAAGTCTGGATTGTAGATTGTCTCATTTCCCCTCACACCAAACACCATAAAGAATTACTGATAAACCTGAAGGTGTAATGACAATCATTAATTTCCACATTATCTCTTACAATAGTTAGATTCTATTGAAGCCTACCAGTGATGGAGAAGGACAGATTCTGTTGGCTACAGTACTCTGAAGCGACCAAGGCCCACATAATTGGGCTGTAAGATTCAGCTGTTACAACATTTGGTACAAGGGAAAATCTTTGCCTTAGCCAGTTGAATATCATAATTCTGATGGCAACATCACTAAGTGGTGATAGCTTTTAATGAAATGGGAAATAGGATCTTTCAGGTTATTGATGTAGTCAAATGAACTCTATAAAGCAAGTAATAAACATAAATGAGGTGACTTAGCTCAATAGTCAGCCTTTGCAGTTTTTGCTTAATGAAACAAGGCAGTCAAGGCCTGACCTTACTGAGCTGTGTTATTCCTTACTGATCTGTGTTATTCCTTAGAGTAGCTGGGTATTTTGAGGTGTGATGGGCTGAGGAGTCAGGTGTTGCTGGAGATAAAATAGAAGTTTTCTGTAATTTATAGACAAAGATCCTAGAACCATTTAATTAGGATACTAAATGAAATGAAAACACACTTGATTACTGAGTTAATTGGTAAAGTTGGAAAAGAATTACACTAATCCATACCAAATAAGGCTGATAAGCTCTTTAAACATTTGTAGTTTGCTTTCTATTTAGATTTGGAGACTCAAGTGGAGAGATTTATGAATTTATTTATGGTGAGGATAAGAAATGAGGTACAAAGTAAAGCATTTTTACTTTACGTAGTCTTTACCCTTTCTCTTTTCTAAGTTTGCTTCATCTTTCATAAGAGCTTAAGAGATTTAAAATCAAACTCCCAACTGTTTCATAACTTTCACCATGACCTAGCCAATTGCTGTATTTGAAATTATCCGCTAATTAAACTAGAGACCTTTTATCCTGGAATAGCTCATACATTTTTGTTTACAACTTTAATGGTTCCTTTCTTGACAAATTGAGTTATAAATTCTAACTGGATAGGACAGAGTTTGTTTGGGATGTGTGTGTATGTATGTTTGGTTTACAAGTTGTAAATTGCGGCAAGTGGTTGGAGTAAAGATGGGCTGATGAGGCTTCCTGACTGGCTTCCTGGTAACCATGGGTCCACTGGTCTTGGACCAAGGCAGGCAGCAGCCCTTGTCGACAAAGGCACAGAGGCACTTCTGCCAAATTTCTCAGTTGGCACCACTGGAGAAAAAACAGAATTAAGAAGAGAGCTTCCCTGGTGGCTCAGACAATAAAGAATCTGTCTGTAATGCAGAAGACACTAGTTCAATCCCTGGGTCAGGAAGATCCTCTGGAGAAAGGCATGGTAATCCACTCCAGTATTTTTGCCTGGAGAATTCCACAGACAGAGGAGCAAGGAGGGCTACATTCCATGGGGACACAAAGAGCTGGACATGACTGAATGACTTACAGACCCAATAGTTTCTGTGTATTTTGTTGCTTGAGGAGATATATGTCCAGGTCCAAGCATTGCAGCACTGCAGCACAGGGTTCTAGGTAATCTTTCACAGAGATTTCATTAGAGATGGACCCAGTGAAGTTTAAAAGAGATGATATCCAGAATCCTCAGTCAGAGAAGCTTTCAGCCAAGAGCAGGGAAACTGCAACATCCAGAGAGATAACAAGCATCACAGAGGAAAATGGAAAGCACTGTATTTGAGATGGAGAAACGCCCCCTCAGCAAGAGAAAAAGACACCACATTGATGAAGATCACAGAATTCATCTAAGAGCAACACTGCAACAGGAAAGTTACTATGAAAACTTGTACCTCTTAATCTATAGAACAATAAGAGTATGTGACAAGGTATTAAGTTCCCCTAGTCATTCTGAAACAGGCCTGGGACTTAGGACCCTTTGCTGTAATGCTGCAATCCTTGGACCTGGATTAGTATCTCCTCAAGCTACAAATACATAGAAACTATTGTGTATGAAAGTCACTCAGTCATGTCCAACTCTCTGTGGCCCCATGGACTATACAGTCCATGGAATTCTCCAGACCAGAATCCTGGAGTTGGCAGCTGTTCTCTTTTCCAGGGGATCTTCCCAAACTCAGGGATCGAACCCAGGTCTCTTGTATTGCAGGCAGATTCTTTACCAACTGAGGCACCAGGGAAGCCTAAGAATACTGGAATGGGTAACCTATCCCTTCTCCATCAGATCTTCCCAACCCAGGAATCAAACTGGGGTTTCCTGCATTGCAGGTGGATTCTTTACCAGTTGAACTACCAGGGAAGCCCATATAGAAAGTATATGGGAAACCCATTTAGAAACTATATGGAACTAAAAATAACTGTGTGCATGCTCCGTTCAGGCAAATTCTAGACATATATACATATATATGTATATACATATATATTTAACACCCTGCCAATTCCAAAGAGCTGAGAGCAAATAACTGTTAGGAGTAAAAGCAGGTTATTGCACATTCCCCTGCACTAAATACCACAAAACGATGGGCAAACCACCTAAGGTACCCCTCCAGCCTGACCCCTGGATACATCCCTACCCTCACCCCAAACACAAAACAAGCACACCTCTGCCAGGGAACAAGCAAGCAAAGGAACCTGTTACTTGTTTTCACTCCTGAAGCATGCACAGGAGCCCCAATAAAGCCTTAGCTAAATTTCGTCTGGCCTCTGCATGTGTGCATTTTCAGTGGCTTCAAAAGTGTCCCACTCTTTGCAACCCTATGGACTATAACCCACCAGGCTCCTCTGTCCATAGAATTATCTCAGCAAGAATACTGGAGTGGCTCGCGATTTCTTCCTTCAGGGGATCTTGCTGACCCAAGGATCGAAACCTTTCCTCCTATGTCTCTCTCTTGCATTGGGGGGTGGCTTCTTTACCACTGAGCCACCTGTCTGCCCTCTAGTCAATTTCTATTGATTGAGGACAGCTAAGAAACCTGGTAGGCATGGATTCCTGAAAAAAATGCTAGAAACTCTTTATAAAGTAGAATTATTGGCTGTTTTCCTATATCAATTTATTTGTTGCCGTTTTTTGTTTGTTTGTTTTTTGGGATTTTTTGGCAGTGAAGGTAAGGGGTGAGTGGGATCAGTTTATATGAAACAAATTGTACTTATTTTCTCAACTCTGCACAATCTCTGAAATGTATTTTTGGTTATTTTGTTTGCTTTCATTTTTTAATCACATCTTTAAACTTGGATGATGTCATTTCTCATTACCTATATGGCTTCCACATGAGCTTCCCTGGTGGCTCAGTGGTAAAGAGTTTGCCTGCCAATGCAGCAGAACTGGGTTAGATCCCTGAGTTGGGAAGATCCTCTAGAGAAGGAAGTAGCAAGTTACTCCAGTATTTTTACCTGGGAAACCCCAGGACAGAGGAACGTGGCAGGCTACGGTCCATGGGGTTGCAAAAGAGTCGGACACTTCTAAGTGAGTAAACAGCAACAACAGCATATAGCTTCCACTCATTTTCCCAACTGTAGAGTACAAGGAAAGCATTAGAAAGTTGTATAATCTCCATTAACCAATATTTCACTGAACTGAGCTCTGTCTCATATCTCAAGGTATGGGCTCAATAAGCTTTAGATAGGCAGAATTTCAATTCTGCTGAAGTCCTTTGTCTAATTCTAGATTGTCTTCTTAAATAAATAGTAATCCTTGGCACAAATAGTTGCAAACACTCCATTGCCACTCTATAACTTACAGTTCAGCATCACTTTTTAGTAATATCTTTGTTCCTATCCCTAGACCTGAAATATGCATAGCTGGGAGGAAAGAAATCCAAATCCATCCATACCTTCTGTGGGTGTAGTGTGTTTTTCTGTTTGTGTTGTGGGTGAGAGATTTCCCCCTTTCATCTGAGTTTTGAATTACATTTGACAAATGGAAAGAATGTGAAATTTAATGTAAGAAGACTAATTTTTTTTATACTTCTATTAAGAAAATGAACATAGACACTTAAATAATTTTCTCATCAGTATTACTAAGGTATAATGGTTAATACAATTAACTCGTGTACATTTTCAACTAGACATTTGGAAAATACTTTAAAATACTTTTATTGCGATATTGTCTTTCCTGCTAGTCTAGGTCAAATGCACATTAACTGAATGTGTTGTAAGCTTTCATTAAAATTTGCTTTTAATCCTCTTCTAATCAAAAATACATATTTTGCATTATCATTGCCCTCTTTTTTCTTAGTATAGTTAAAAACAAGATATTTTAAATAGACCAGGCTTTATGTTTCATTTGAATGCTCTGATTATAAGTGAGCATTAAAATAAGCTGCAATATTTCTTTTTAGCTGTATGGTGGAATTTATTAAGGTTGCCAAGGATGATGTTTCCATCTAATTTTGACTTGTCTAACATAATAATAAGCTTATACTTCAGAACACTTAAGCTTTCTAAGGAACTGTAGAAATATAACTCAAAGGCAATTATGCAATAGAAATGTCCAACTATAGATCACTTAACCTTGAGGAAATTTGATTATATTCTAATGCTATTTGCTTATTTGCATAATGGAAAAAGATTACAGTTTTGAATTGCACAACGATTAGATATATGTCCATTATGGTATGTTTCTGAAATCAGTGCCATAGATTAGATATAAGGCTATTTACTTTTTAGAAACTATCCATGTAAACTGTTAAACCAGAATTTGGAAAATTAAATTTTTTAGAAATTTTTTAGAAAATTTTTCTAAATCAATACAGTGACTTTATATTGTTGCATATGGCTAGAAATCCTTAGCTAGTTTTCTTATATTGATAAAACTTATTTTAAATAGTTTGTATATGCTAATAATCCTACTGTGCATCTATGTGATATTAAAATACCTGCCTGGATAGTGAATAATATACAGATGTTTGAAATACTATTTAGTAAAAAGCATTATGTTTAGTGAATGAATGTTATACTTTTTTTCTCAGATTTAACTGAAATTCATGAACTGCATTTACTTTCCTCTCTCTCCCCTTCCTTCCTTCCTCCTCCCTTTTTTCCTTTCTTTCTTCCTTTTTCTCTTTATTCATTTTACTTGCAGAAATGCTTTCAAGTGTAGAACTGAGTATAGAACAGTAACATATTTAAGTCCCTTTCTTGAGTGCCAACATGTCATTGCTGCTGCTGCTGCTAAGTCAGGTCAGTCGTGTCCGACTCTGTGCGACTCCATAGACGGCAGCCCACCAGGCTCTGCCGTCCCTGGGATTCTCCAGGCAAGAACACTGGAGTGGGTTGCCATTTCCTTCTCCAATGCATGATTGTGAAAAGTGAAAGTGAAGTCTCTCAGTTGTGTCGGACTCTTCGCGATCCCATGGACTGCAGCCTACCAGGCTCTCTGTCCATGGGATTTTCCAGGCAAGAGTACTGGAGTGGGGTGCCAGCGCCTTCTCCAACATGTCATTAGGTTTAGAAATTTAACAAAGGTTCAATAACCTGAGGGTTAAGAATATAATCATTTCCACATTTATCTTTCTCTAAAATCAAGATTGTTGCTTTGTTCTTAAATTGTTCCAAATACTCAAAATTAACAAAGATAATGTTTATTTTGAATTTAAAGTGATTTATTCAGAGAGCTGATATAGGTCAGTAGCTGCTGCTGCTGCTAAGTCGCTTCAGTCATGTCCAGCTGTGCGACCCCATAGATGGCAGCCCAACCAGGCACCCCGTCCCTGGGATTCTCCAGGCAAGAACACTAGAGTGGGTTGCCATTTCCTTCTCCAATGCATGAAAGTGAAAAGTGAAAGTGAAGTCTCTCAGTCCTGTCTGACTCTTAGTGACCCCATGGATTGCAACCTACCAGGCTTCTCTGTCCATGGGATTTTCTAGGCAACAGTACTGGAGTGTGTCACCATTGCCTTCTCCATAGGTCAGTAGAATCTAGTACAAAATATATAGAGAAAGCACAGTACATAATTTTAGAAAATATTCAGACTATAAGGAAGTGGCTTATTGCATTTAAAAACCTCTAGTGTATGATAGGGCTTTCCTGGTAGCTCTACTGATAAAGAATCCACCTGCAATGAGGGAGATCTGGGTTGGGAAGATCCTCTGGACAAGGGAAGGGCTACCCACTCCAGTATTTTGGCCTGGAGAATTCCATGGACTGTATAGACAATGAGGTTGCAAAGAGTCAGACACCACTGAGCAACTTTCCCCTTCAGTGTATGATATTTAGTTAATAATTATTAATTATTTTTATTTGGAATTTTGATCAATAAACCAAAAGTCAAATTATAAAATGTTGTATATTGATGAAAGCCACAGTTTTCTTTCTAATTGAACTTGTAAATTGAAGCTAAGAAGAAAGCTGATCACCGAAGAACTGATGTTTTTGAACTGTGGTGCTGGAGAAGACTCTTGAGAGTCCCTTGGACTGCAAGGAGATCCAACCAGTCCATTCTAAAGGAGATCAATCCTGGGTGTTCATTGGAAGGTCTGATGCTAAAGCTGAAACTCCAATGCTTTGGCCACCTCATGCGAAGAGTTGACTCATTGGAAAAGAGTCTGATGCTGGGAGGGATTGGGGGCAGGAGGAGAAGGGGATGACAGAGAATGAGATGGCTGGATGGCATCACTGACTCGATGGACATGAGTTTGAGTGAACTCCGGGAGTTGGTGATGGACAGGGAGCCTGGTGTGCTGTGATTCATGGGATTGCAAAGAGTCGGTCATGACTGAGCGACTGAACTGAACTGAATTGAATGTTATATAATGTTTACATTTGTCTAGTTTCTATAATATTTCTAGACACTAAAATAATCATTTTTATACATGAGGAGAGAAAATGAATGCTGCAAATAATAATATAGTAATCTTCTTTGATATGTAAAATAATTCTGTAATTTAGCAATCTCAAACTCATATGGGAAACGATATGCTTTCTTTTATCTATCTTAATCACATGATTAAGCATTCCATAATTGGAAAATAATTTCAAACTACAATTAGAAACCCTCAATGGAATAATGGCACAATTTCACTTTAGGAATATAGCCTTTTATGGGCTATTATTAAAACTCCCATAACCATATATAAAATCATTTCTGTTTTGTAGGGCAAGGAGATATTCCGATCTGGGTTTAGAGCTTGATGTGTAGTAGTAAACTGATAATCATGAATATATCAATGAATAAATATAAAATATCATTTCTCACTTATAAATTACTCTTTGGAACATAACCCAGTAATTGTTTTACCCTGTTATGAAACTCAGTTTGGGTCTGAAAAATTTGTTTGAATAGAGCTAACAATTTTAAAAAGGTCTCATAAAAATCTTACAGAAAAGACTACATTAACTTTTTGTCTTTGAAAAAAACAGTTGAAGAGTAATTTTGAAAATTAGATACCAAGAAAATCTCTGAAACATTATAGATTTATTTTTGCTACCTGATCACTGTAACCTGAAGACAGGTGAATTTTAATACTTTGAACTTGCCTGAGTTTGGCAAATAGGAATGATGAAGTAAGATTCTACACTGATAAAGAAAATTTGAGGAAAAAAAATGTAATTAGCTTCATTTTAATTTGGAATATTCATATTTTGCATTGATTATTTATATATGAATGACATCCAATATACTATTTCTCAAATAAAATTAAATATTGCTTGCCTATTTTCAGTTAATTGATTAAATAGCGTTTTAGAATTATTACTTCATAAGTGGACATCATGTTTTATGTTTTCTTTTTTCCCCATATGCACTTACAATCTGTGACTAGACATGCATTCATTAAGACATAACTTATGCCAAGAGAAAAGGTCAAAATGAAGGTGTCTCAGCATTGCCTTATGGTTGAATTGACCCCATTGTCATTCTATGTCCAGAAGTGTACAATAAATTTCCATATTTAGGAATATGTAGATATGGAGTACTCAATTGTGTTGGCATCTTCACAGCTGTTCTACTTCTTTTTGGCAGATTCACTGCCTCTTGGCCAATTCACAGTGAGACAGATTCAAGAACTTTTAATTGTGCAATATTTTCATTATGCTAGGAGATGCAAATGTGAATGGGATCAGTATCAAAGGACATAATTTCAACTTTACAATTTTATACCTAAAATCATACACATAAAAAGCCAAAACCAAAGAAAACATTTCTTCTCAGAAATATATCCATGTTGCTTTCAAGATGGAAATGAGCTCTCATTGATTATTAATCTGCAATCTGTATATCTTCAATAGACCATATTAGTAGATCCTCAGAGGCAGAAAAGAGAGCTCCTTGAGTTTTTCTGAATTTCTTTTCAATACATTTAAGCCAAGGAGAAAGAGACTTACAGCCTAAAATCCAGTGCTTAGTTCATATCGAGCAACTTAATTTAAAGAACCACCATCCTCAATTGATGACTTGCAGTCAGCCCTGGATAAATCTTCAGACTTATTTGTCCATTAAGCAGCAGGAATTCATGTTTAGATCTAGTCTTATCGGCTTATCAGTTCAGTTCAGTGGCTCAGTCGTGTCCGACTCTCCGCGACCCCATGAATCACAGCACGCCAGGCCTCCATGTCCATCACCAACTCCCGGAGTACACTCAAACTCATGTCCACAGAGTCGGTGATGCCATCCAGCCATCTCATTCTCCGTCGTCCCCTTCTCCGCCCGCCCCCAACCTTTCCCAGCATCAGAGTCTTTTCCAGTGAGTCAACTCGTCGCATGAGGTGGCCAGAGTATTGCAGTTTCAGCTTTAGCATCAGTCCCTCCAATGAACATCCAGGATTGATCTCCTTTAGAATGGACTGGTTGGATCTCCTTGCAGTATAAGGGACTCTCAAGAGTCTTCTCCAACACCACAGTTCAAAAGCATCGATTCTTCGGCGATCAGCTTTCTTCACAGTCCAACTCTCACATCCATACATGACCATGGGAAAAACCATTGCCTTGACTAGACGGACCTTGGTTGGCAAAGTAATGTCTCTGCTTTTTAATATACTATCAAGGTTGGTCATAACTTTCCTTCCAAGGAGCAAGCGTCTTTTAATTTCATGGCTGCAATCAGCATCTGCAGTGATTTTGGAGCCCAAAAAAACAAAGTCTGACACTTTCCACTGTTTTTCCATCTATTTCCCATGAAGTGATGGGACCAGATGCCATGATCTTTGTTTTCTGAATGTTGAGCTTCAAGCCAACCTTTTCTCTCTCCTCTTTCACTTTCATCAAGAGGCTTTTGAGTTCCTCTTCACTTTCTGCCATTATAGGTCCTGAATAAGTAAGTTTTCTCCGTTCCGTTCCGTCGCTCAGTCGTGTCCGACTCTATGCGACCCCGTGGACTGCAGCCTACCAGGCTTCTCTGTCCATGGGATTCTCCAGGCAAGAGTACTGGAGTGGGTTACCGTTTCCTTCTCCAGGGGATCTTCCCGACCCAGGGGTCGAACCCGGGTCTCCCGCATTGGAGGCAGACGCTTTAACCTCTGAGCCACCAGGGAAGCCCCTACTAATAGGAAATTCAATGCAAGTCGGGGGGAAAAAAAAAAAAAAAAGCTTAAATTGCACAAATGTGGATTTTCTCAAGAGCATTCTATCACAGGCAAATCAGTTACATAGGATAATATGTATAATCCACATGTATTTTAGAGTTAATTTAGTAAGAGTTCAGTGGTGGCTCAGACATTAAAGAGTCTTCCTGCAACACAAGAGACCTGGGTGTTTGATCCACTGGGTTTGGAA
Source organism: Moschus berezovskii (assembly GCF_049115385.1). Classification (NCBI taxonomy): domain Eukaryota; kingdom Metazoa; phylum Chordata; class Mammalia; order Artiodactyla; family Moschidae; genus Moschus; species Moschus berezovskii. The sequence goes on along the minus strand of NC_142460.1, from coordinate 126,921,391 downwards.
GATCCCCTGGAGGAGAGTATGGCAACCCACTCCAGTATTCTTGCCTGGAGAATCCCCATGGAGAGAGGAGCCTGGTGGGCTACAGTCCATAGGGTCACAAAGAGTCAGACATGACTGAGCAACTATGCACACAGCACAAGGAAGAGAACTAATTGACGAACTAATTCCTGATGTTAATATTTAAAGTGGAATGCTGATGAATTGCTATTCCTCTTAGTATTACTAACATAAAAGTTTAAAATAGGAAAAAAGAACTGTTTTTTATATGGCTTACTATTATCAAATGTAAAATAAAACCTTAAGTTTAAATTATATAATTCATCAGTAAAATTCATAGTACTAAGTTCAAACTTAAAATGTTCTTCATTTGGTAAATGTTAATTGAGCTCTGTACTTGGTCCAAAGAATGAATCGGTGAATATAAATACACACACACACACACACATATATATAACAGCAGAATTTTAAAAAACTAACCACATGAAGATCTCTTTAATAATTCGAAATAAAAAATTCAGAGTTTGATACAAGAGTTCCACGGTGAAGCAAGAGATTCTGTATTTGATATAAGGTCCCTTGTTTGCTCACCAACCTCTTTTTTGTTGTATCAGAGTTCTTGTTATTGTTGCTCACTCACGGTATCATGTCCCACTATTTGTGACACCAAGGATTACAGCACACCAGGCTCCAATGTCCTCCACTATCTCCCAGATTTTACTCAAATTCTTGACTTTATTGGTGGTGCTATCTAACCATCTCTACAGACCCTTATAATCCATTTAATAACACAAAGGTCTTAACAAATTAATGATCATAAATGTGGTAAGTTTTATTATAGTGTAGAAAATTAAGTGTTAGGAAATTATAAAAGACTGGGAAACCAAATCTTTCTAGAGATATTAGGGAAAGTTTCATTGTGATAATCACAACTGAACCGAGTCTGAGAGGACATATATAAATTTGCTAATCAAATTATTAATGATTATGGTTACTCATGGCAGAAGGAATAATATATGTAGATAGTGACTCATGAAAGAGTTTGGAACAGTGTCTATTCAATGTAGACAATGTAGTGTCTGTTCAAAATACATGTCTGTGGGAACTGATGAGCTAAAAGGATACTGGAGAGAGTGGATTGGGCCAAATTATAAGGGCCAAATTAACAAGTGGCTTTTATACCTTATAATTCACATAAACAAAAGAGGTTTATAGTAGAGTAAAATTATTTGTTTTCTTTTAAAAATAATTTTGAAAGGCATGTTCAGAATGTATTAAGCTAGAAAGTCTGGTGATAGAAAAGCAAGACAGACTCTTAAAATATTTTAAATAAGAAAAGATAAAGTTCTACATGAAGGCAGAAGTGTGAGGAATGAAAAGTAGCCAATTTTAACAAATATTACTGGGTTTTATTAATAGTAACTGGTGACTGACTTGGTATGCAAGTCAGAAAGAGCAATAAATTATGATGCTAAACTTTCTATTAAATGATCACAGCATAAAATGTATGGTAAAATTTTTATTCTCATTAAACTACCACTACCCATAAACTCAAACTTATTCGACTTCTGTTTTGTTAAAGTTAATAGCAGCATATTAAAAAGCAGAGACATTACTTTGCCCACAAAGTTCCGGCTAGTCAAGGTTATGGTTTTCCCAGTAGTCATATATGGATGTGAGAGTTGGATTATAAAGAAAGCTGGGCACAGAAGAATTGACACTTTTGAACTGTGGTGTTGAAGAAGATTCTTGAGAGTCCCTTGGACTGCAAGGAGATCCAACCAGGCCATCCTAAAGGAGATCAGTCCTGGGTGTTCATTGGAAGGACGGATGTTGAAGCTGAAACTCCAATACTTTGGCCACCTCATGCGAAGAGCTGACTCATTGGAAAAGACCCTGATGCTGGGAAAGACTGAAGGCAGGAGAAGGGGATGACAGAGGATAAGATGGTTGGATGGCATCACCAACTCAATGGACATGAGTTTGAGTAAACACTGGGAGTTGGTGATGGACAGGGAGGCCTGCAGTGCTGCAGTCCATGGGGTCGCAAAGAGTTGGACATGACTGAGCAACTAAACTGAACTGAACTGAAAGTTAATAGAAATAATTATTAATTCACATATTACAGATCTTTATTTTAACATGATTATCAAATTTTTTTTAAAAAAATAGAAATGATTTCCATAGCTCTCAGAATTTTAAGCAAACATATTTTCTTCATTGTGATAATTAAAAGGAATATTTTAAATTGTTGTCATTTATTTTACATGTTATTTGGCAATTATTTTTCCCCGAGGCCTTTAGTAATTTTACTTTCAATTGAAAAAAATAGTAGCTTTCTGATATAATTGACCATTTCTACTTTCACTGGACTCTGTAACTGCATGTTCGGCAATGAGTGAAAATATTTTCAAAATGTTAATATACATAATTGTAGGCATATTGAAGATAAGCGAATTTATGGTCTTTCTAGGTAATAACTAAGATTAAGAATATATAATAAAGTTTAAAGCCAGAAGTCAACTATGTACTGCCATTTTATTTTTTTAAAAGGGGGAAAATTTTATAAATCTTTATTACATATCTTCTGAACTCAGCTGTAATTTATAGCAATGTAAAAGGAAAAATATTTTGGCAAAAAAATGAGTGTAAACATAAAGAATTCCTTTCAGTGGTATACTGCAATATTTACAATAGCTAACAGCATGACTTTTGGAAACTTGAGCATATAATAGCATTCTGTCATTTTTCTCCAAGTTCATTGACATTGTCAAGGCATATTTAACTCAGCAGGAGAATTTAAATTTCATACTTGGTGATTTCATGAAGCATTCTTCTTACCCTGAGCTTTCATCTAAAAACTCCCTTTTCATTTCTTTCAATAAATTACCATCTATTCATATCTCATGGCTTCATTAGAATGTTCAGATGCAAATAATCAAAACACCACCTGCTTTCAAACTGTATTTATATAAAAGTTTACTTCTGATTTGTAATTTGGATAATGGCTGAGGAAACGTTTATGAATATAATCTCTGTGGGAAAGCAGAGCTAGAGAGTTTGGTCAGAATCCCTTGTGGTATAACACGATCTATTTTTCAGTTGGCTTGAATTTAAATTGGTTGTGTGGTATTAGACTGTTATTACCACTAGAGAAAAATAAAACTAGGTAAGACAAAAATCTAATAAAGGCATTTGAATTTTAATAACTTAAACAAAATGAAAACTATTTCTTTAATAGAAACTGTATGCTTCTAGTAGTTTAATTCTAATTCCACCTGATAGAGAACATCCCTTTCAAACCAGGTACATAATATATTGCAGTATAATTCTCCTCTACCTGCACCGGCCCCAAACTTCTTGTTCTCTAAATTCTTATGATTTAAAAGTATAATACAGTCTTCCAATTCTTGAAGGAATGAGATCTAGTCCTTTTCTTAATGTTCACAGTGCTAATACCATTTATTTAATTTATATATTACCACAGTTACATGCTAAGTCTTATACATACTATCTTTTATTGGCTATCAAAGACAAAAAAAAAAAAAAAAACAACTATTCAAACAGAAGCTAGATCTAATGATATAATTTTGTAAGATAATACCATGAGATATTATCTTGCCCATAGTATATCATGTATATTTTATCAAAGAGGAAACTATACTGTGGTTATTTATCTTGCTCTATGAAGGTTCAGTTCAGTTCAGTTCAGTTCAGTCACTCAGTCGTGTCTGACTCTCGGCGACCCCATGAATCACAGCATGCCAGGCCTCCCTGTCCATCGCCAACTCCCGGAGTTCACTCAAACTCTTGGCCACAGAGTCGGTGATGCCATCCAGCCATCTCATTCTCTGTCGTCGCCTTCTCCTCCCGCCCCCAACCCTTCCCAGCATCAGAGTCTTTTCCAGTGAGTCAACTCGTCGCATGAGGTGCCCAAAGTATTTCAGTTTCAGCTTTAGCGTCAGTCCTTCCAATGAACACCCAGGATTAATCTCCTTTAGAATGGACTGGTTGGATCTCCTTGCAGTCCAAGGGACTCTCAAGAGTCTTCTCCAGCACCACAGTTCAAAAGCATCAATTCTTCGGCGATCAGCTTTCTTCACAGTTCAACTCTCACATCCATACATGACCACAGGAAAAACCATAGCCTTGACTAGACGGATCTTTGTTGGCAAAGTAATGTCTCTGCTTGTTAATATACTGTCAAGGTTGGTCATAACTTTCCTTCCAAGCAGTAAGCTATCAAGGTACACACAGGTAAAATAAAGAGCTGAAACTTGAACCATTTCTTTTTAATGTATTACATGTTTTCCATCTATTTAAACTTTGAAACTATGTAATAAAATTATATTTTATTTTATTCTGATATGACTTGGATTCATTTTTACTTTCCATTTGTACTTCATGGACCCAGGTCCAAAGTCCTGAAAATTCACACTTGATTTGCTCTCATATCTGCTTCAATATCACCTCCCTACTTCCATCCTCATCCATTCTTCCATTCTGCTTTCCACTGCCAGCTAGAATCCTTTGTCTAAAAACTGCATTTACTTAGTATAATGCCACAAAACATGAAGTTTGATGTTTATTTGCAAAGCCTTTATTTTGTTTTATTGCTTGTTAAATACATTTTTCATTTCCATTACTTTTGAATGTGTAAAAATTAATAAAGGGGGACCCCACTAAAATGGAATTGGAAAGGGATCTCTCATGCAGTACCACTCCATGTGAATTACAGAAAGAATTGTCAATTACAGGCTACAAAACATAAACCATCAACAGAAAAGGATCGTTAATAATAGGCCCCAATAGGGAAACATGTGTTCTATTTCCTGTATGAAATTGACTACTCCAGTAACTGGCCAATGAGATGTCATCACGTGAAATCTCACTTTGCTCCAACGAATTTTTGTTCAAACAACCCCTTTTAACTTCTCCCTTTTTCTCCATAAAATAATGATCCTCTCTTTTGTTTGTTGAACTTGCCTATTGCTCTTGCCATGGCTAGCTCGTCCTGAATTGCAATTCTCTACTCTTTGGAATAAACCCATTTTTGCTGATAAAAATACTGACTTTTATTTCTAAGGTCAAAAAATAATAGTAATAGATGTCTCATACTTCTTTTATTGCTGTCAGTAGGCTAGTAGGTCACTATGAGTAGTGTGAATAGCGTGAACTCTGAATTTTCTACTATCATTTTTATGTCCATCTATACTCAAATCCTATCTATTCCACAAAGCAGAAATTAGAGTCTATCACTTAGACAACATTTTACCTGTTGCTTCATGTGTTTAACTTTCCCATTTATAAAGTTGATCTGACCTTTATAGTGAGTTCTGTGTATTTTTCTATAATTAGCTATTATTTAGTGTTTTAACATGTATCAAAAATCCTGATAACTACTGTTTTTTAATCCTCATGATATCCCATAAGTTAGGCACAGTGATTAATCTTAAGAAAAGAAAAGTAGCTTATGTAATGTTGCATAATTACCAAGTTAATACTAAATTTATTATTAGGTTTAGCTTTTTTCACTTTTGGTTGAAGAATATTTGACTTTATTTCTCTCCACAAAGAGTGGAAATGTCTTTAGAAACCTTAGAATTAATAGTCTTCATACTTCCTTTTAAACAATTTTTTAAAGGCTTTCCATTGTAGTCACTAAGTAAATAGGGTTACTCATAAAGGAAATGGAAACCAGTCATATATTAAAATTTTAGGTACACTTGGTTATATAGATTTATAAAAACAGACTTATAAAAAAGGGAGCATTATTCTGAGAAAAAAATTATATGCCTGGTTTTCAAAAACTAAATTTGTGATACTATTGACAGACTGCATGATTAAATCTTGTCCTACCTGAGAGTTCATCAGAATTTAACAAAAACATTGTTTCACATATTAATCAAGTTCTTTTCTCTTGTAAGGCATAGAAATGAGGATGAATTGGAATTTGGCAAATGGCTCAAGAATAAAACCCAGAAAATTTAACTCATGTGGATAGCAAATTTTCAAAAATTCACCAGCATCATTTCTGTAATAAATATAGCTGCAAGATTTGTCTTTCAATCAGTTGTCACAGCTAAAGAAAAAATGAGAATCTCAATGTCTGTTCTCTAGGACAGAATTTGGCAAACTATGTCGTGACAGCTGAAATGGGATATCTATATAGGGCAGGGGGCAAAGAAAATCATCTCTTTCATATTTCTTGGAGTAATAGAAACAGCATCTTAAAATTTTAAAAATTAAGAAAAAGACATTTGTAAACTTCAAGCTTTCAATGTCTTAAGTAAGTTCAAAATCCAATGTGGCATCTTGTTTACATTTGTATACTCCTTTGAGACAGTATTTCTGTTTCTAAATATAATCAAAGAGAAAGAGGCCAATAAACTTTTATTATAAAATATTGTACATGGCAGAAGTCAAAAAGTCACTTAAATTTCAAAGGTAATTAGTTATTTTAATTTAAAATGCATCCTCTAAGGCTTTTAGTGTTGATGATGTGAGATTCAGTCTGACACTAAGTAAAGACTACAATGAAGCTAGAAAGAAAGAAGACATCTCAGAATAACAATGTTTTAAATTAATTATGAGAAACAGTGAGCTGGCTAGCCAAGTAAGAAAATAAAATAATACATATTTTTACATTTGATGTTCCTTCTTGATTATTTGGTTTTATGCAATTATTAAAATTATGGTGTCAAAGAAAATTGGCTACACAGTAAGGTTTTACATAGTCATATATATTTAGAGCAGGTTTAGCTCTACATATAGAACATTGAATCTGTGTTTCACAAAAAAAAATAAACCTTATTAATATGTCACAATTTATGTATTTTTGCACAAAGTATATTTTTATAAGAAAACTATTTGCTTGAAAACTATAAGTCATTATGTTGTTTAGTTGTTAAGTTATGTCCAACTCCTTTGCAACACAATGGACTGTAACCCAGAGCCTCTTCTGTCCATGAGATTTCCCAGGCCAGTTGAGCCACTAGTGAAGCCTGAGCTACCAGGGAAGCCCCAGTATATTTCCCTATTTCTGGCAAAAGTAACATTTGATGAAGTTTAAATATGTCTGCCATTCTAATTGTACTATTCAAATATAAATCATACTCTATTTGAAATTACTGTGATTTTTAGCCTAGTAAGTGCCACATTCGTGAAATTGCCTGTAGTAAACTATTTTTGGTCTATATTTGAACATTTCTTAAGGTTATACTTAATATTTGTGTATACAATTTGCTTAATTTTGTTCTATATACTTATTCTTAAAAGATGAGGTTTAATTTTTAAGTTAATGGTCTGAAAAGAAGCTACTTGTAATACTAATGATTTATATGATTTACACATAATATGGGCTTCCCTGGTGGCTCACAGGTTAAAGCGTCTGCCTCCAATGCGGGAGACCCGGGTTCGATCCCTGGGTCGGGAAGATCCCCTGGAGAAGGAAACGGTAACCCACTCCAGTATTCTTGCCTGGAGAATCCCATGGACTCGAGAGAAGCCTGGTAAACTACAGTCCACGGGGTCACAAAGAGTCGCACACGACTGAGCGACGGAACGGAACACATAATATATCCTATTAATGAATAAGTGTGATGTAGTAAAACCTAATATTTTATATTTTATTCTGATTTTTATTATTATCAGTATAAAACATCCAATCAACTAATATCTAAAGCAACCATTAAAAATAGGACATACTAAATCACCTTGGGGATATTAAGAATATATTGCTTTGTTGATCCAACTTGAAATATAGATGGGACAAAATAGAAATCTAGAAGAAGTACTTAGAAATTGGGAACAAAATGCATTCACAAGGCAATTTATGTGATATGCACGCACACTCAGTTGTGTCTGACTCTTTGGGACCCCATTGACTATAGCCCTTCAGGTTCCTCTGTCCGTGGGGTTTCTCGGGCAAGAATACTGGGGCAGGTTGCCATTTCCTACTCCAGGGGATCTTTCTGACCCAGCACAGTCTCTAATGCTTCCTGCACTGGTAGGCAGGTTATTTACCTCTTGTGCCACCTGGGAAGCCCCAACTTATGTGATAAAAAACATTAAAATATAAAGAAATATAGAAAATAGAATAATAGGTGAAAGTCAGTGGTAGAAACTTCAATCTATAAAGTAGAATTTGAAATGACTGATTTGTTTTTAAATGTAATTTTTAAATATCAAAGAAAAAGACTTTTGTTCTTAAAATGAGACCCAGATAAATGAATCCACTTATTATTTCAGGAAGTTCACATTTGAGACATGGTCATTTCTATGCATACCATATATTTCATACCAGGCTGTGTACACTATTTCATGATTCAGTTCAGTTCAGTTCAGTCGCTCAGTCATGTCGGACTCTTTGTGACCCCATGAATCACAGCACGCCAGGCATCCCTGTCCATCACCAACTCCCGGAGTTCACTCAAACTCATGTCCACAGAGTCGGTGATGCCATCCAGCCATCTCATTCTCTGTTGTCCCTGTTTCCTCCCACCCCTAATCCCTCCCAGCATCAGACTCTTTTCCAGTGAGTCAACTCTTCGCATGAGTTGGCCAAAGTATTGGAGTTTCGGCTTTAGCATCAATCCTTCCAATGAACACCCAGGATTGATCTCCTCTAGAACGGACTGGTTGGATCTCCTTGCAGTCCAAGGGACTCTCAAGAGTCTTCTCCAGCACCACACTTCAAAAGCATCAATTTTTCGGTGATCAGCTTTCTTCACAGTCCAACTCTCACATCCATACATGACCACGGGAAAAACCAGAGCCTTGACTAGACGGACCTTTGTAGGCAAAGTAATGTCTCTGCTTTTTAATATGGTATCTAGGTTGGTCATAACTTTCCTTCCAAGGAGCAAGCATCTTTTAATTTCATTAGGGGATGTTTAATCTTGCCAGTCAACACCAACACTATTTTAAAAATATTCCTATACTTTAAAAGTACTTCAGTTCAGTTCAGTTCAGTCACTCAGTCGTGTCCGACTCTCTGCGACCCCATGAATCACAGCACGCCAGGCCTCCCTGTAAGGCTCACTAAAAAGCATCCAGAAAATATAGGAGATAAAACAGCCTATTGGAAGCTGGAACATATTAGACTGGTCTGTTTTGCCCACACTTTTATATCAGCAATAATGGTTAGAGATTTTTTTTTTACTTTAAGGCCCACTGAGAAATTATAATTACTATACTATATTATAATTACTATTGACGTGCTGTGATTCATGGGGTCACGGAGAGTTGGACACGACTGAGCGACTGATCTGATCTGATCTGATCTGATCTGATACTATACTATATATATATTATTTATACTATATAGGGAGATAAAACTTGATAACCAGTAAAAGTAAAACTTTGCTTCAGTCAGCTTGTCCTGAATCTTGAAATTCTTTTGATTTTTGTTTATTTAAGCCAGATAATTTTCAGTATCCAAAATAACAATTTAGAATGACCTTTTAGAAATCTTTACCTTTCCTCATTACTACCAAAATTAAAACGTTTAAAAAACATAAAGCTTCATACCTGTTCAAATGAGAAATTTGAGCACATTGCCTTTACTTTTCCATTGCAAACTTTCATTAAAATTATAGAAAAAATCTCTTATTTTAAATATTAAATGTATAGTACTACTGAAGTAAAAAATGCATAATTGAACAAGATGTGACTAGTCTCAGAGTTTCTCCTCCAAGATATTAACTACAAAAGGAAAAATAATAATGCACAGGCAGAAACTCAGAAGACATCTGTTGAGCTGATTGATGAATGATGACATCACCAGTAATGACAACTCAAAATCATGGACCCCTTGATACGACACACAGAGAAAGGGAACCATCTCTGTTGTGCTATTATAGCCAAACATGCCTAACTTGATTCCAAACATGAAATAATCAAGCATATAAATTGAGAGACATTTTACAAATTATAACATATTGGTACTCATGAACAGTGTCAAAGTTGTGAGAGATAGGAAAGAATATGAAATTGTTACAATCTGGAAGAGACTAAATAAAGCCTGATAACAATAACAACTAGTGTGAGATCCGATTTAGGATCCCAAACAGGAAAAGAATGTTAGAGAAAACAACTGGTAAATTTTGTGCAGAGTGTGTAGTTTAGTGAGTATTCAGTTCAGTTCAGTCGCTCAGTCGTGTCCGACTCTCCGCGACCCCATGAAGCACAGCACGCCAGGCCTCCCTGTCCATCACCAACTCCCGGAGTTCACTCAAACTCATGGCCACAGAGTCGGTGATGCCATCCAGCCATATCATTCTCTGTCGTCCCCTTCTCCTGCCCCCAACCTTTCCCAGCATCAGACTCTTTTCCAATGAGTCAACTCGTCTCATGAGGTGGCCAAAGTATTGCAGTTTCAGCTTTAGCATCAGTCTTTCCAATGAACACCCAGGATCAATCTCCCTTAAAATGGACTGGTTGGATCTCCTTGCAGTCCAAGGGACTCTCAAGAGTCTTCTCCAACACCACAGTTCAAAAGCATCAATTCTTCAGCGATCAGCTTTCTTCACAGTCCAACTCTCACATCCATACATGACCACGGGAAAAACAATAGCCTTGACTAGACGGACCTTGGTTGGCAAAGTAATGTCTCTGCTTTTTAATATACTATCCAGATTAGTCATAACTTTCGTTCCAAGGAGTAAGCGTCTTTTAATTTCATGGCTGCAATCTGCATCTGCAGTGATTTTGGAACCCAAAAAAATAAAGTCTGACACTGTTTCCACTGTTTTTCCATCTATTTCCCATGAAGTGATGGGACCAGGTGCCAATATCTTTGTTTTCTGAATGTTGAGCTTCAAGCCAACCTTTTCACTCTCCTCTTTCACTTTCATCAAGAGGCTTTTGAGTTCCTCTTCACTTTCTGCCATAAGGGTAGTGTCATCTGCATATCTGAGATTATTGATATTTCTCCCAGCAATCTTCATTCCAGCTTGTGCTTCTTCCAGCCCAGCGTTCCTCATGATGTACTCTGCATATAAGTTAAATAAGCAAGGTGACAATATACAGCCTTGACGTACTCCTTTTCCTATTTGGAACCAGTCGGTTGTTCCATGTACAGTTCTGACTGTTGCTTCCTGACCTGCATACAGGTTTCTCAAGAGACAGGTCAGGTGGTCTGGTATTCCCATCTCTTTCAGAATGTTCCACAGTTTATTGTGATCCACACAGTCAAAGGCTTTGGCATAGTCTATGAAGCAGAAATAGATGCTCTTCTGGAACTCTCTTGCTTTCTGCATGATCCAGCGGATGTTGGAAATTTGATCTCTGGTTCCTCTGCCTTTTCTAAAACCTGCTTGAACATCTGGGAGTTCATGGTTAACATATTGCTGAAGCCTGGCTTGGAGAATTTTGAGCATGACTTTACTATCATGTGAGATGAGTGCAATTGTGCAGTAGTTTGAGCATTCTTTGGCATTGCCTTTCTTTGGGATTGGAATGAAGACTGACCTTTTCCAGTCCTTTGGCCACTGCTGTGTTTTCCAAATTTGCTGGCATATTGAGTGCAGCACTTTCACAGCATTATCTTTCAAGATTTGAAATAGCTCAACTGGAATTCCATCACCTCCACTAGCTTTGTTAGTAGTGATGCTTTCTAAGGCCCACTTGACTTCACATTCCAAGATGTCTGCTCTAGGTCAGTGATCACGTTATCGTGACTATCTTGCTCGTGAAGATCTTTTTTGTACAGTTCTTCTGTGTATTCTTGCCACCTCTTCTTAATATCTTCTGTTTCTGTTACGTCCATACGATTTCTGTCCTTTATCGAGCCCATCTTTGCATGAAATGTTCCCTTGGAATCTCTAATTTTCTTGAAGAGCTCTCTTGTTTTTCCTATTCTGTTGTTTTCCTCTATTTCTTAGCATTGATCACTGAGGAAGGCTTTCTTATCTCTCCTAGCTATTCTTTGGAACTCTGCATTCAGATGCTTATATCTTTCCTTTTCTCCTTTGCTTTTCGCTTCTCTTCTTTTCACAGCTATTTGTAAGGCCTCCTCAGTTAGTATTATTGTACTAATAATTTTTGTTCTTTATAACTATAATATGGTTCTATATATATGTATATTAGTTCAGTTCATTCACTCCGTTGTGTCCGACTCTTTAAGACCCCATGAATCACAGCATGCCAGGCCTCCCTGTCCATCACCATATCCCAGAGTTCACTCAGACTCATGTCCATTGAGTCAGTGATGCCATCTAGCCATCTCATTCTCTGTCGTCCCCTTCTCTTCCTGCCCCCGATCCCTCCCAGCATCAGAGTATTTTCTAGTGAGTCAACTCTTTGCATGACGTGGCCAAAGTATTGGAATTTTGGTTTTAGCATCAGTCCTTCCAATGAACACCCAGTACTTATCTCCTTTAGAATGGACTGGTTGGATCTCCTTGCAATCCAAGGGACTCTCAAGAGTCTTCTCCAACACCACAATTCAAAAGCATCAATTCTTCATCAATCAGCTTTCTTCTATATGTATATATATATTAGAGAAAGCAGGGTGAAGAGAAGCTCTAATTTTTGCAGCTATTTTATTAGTCTAAAATAAGTTAAAATTAAAATATGAAAAAAACCCAGAAATTTAGCAGCATACAAAATGGTGGCGGAAGAAGTGGAGGGGAAAAGTGGTGAATAAGAAGACCCAGTATAAGCAGGAAGAGATTGTTTTCTTTTCTATTTTTTTGGTAAGACCAGAAAAACTGGGCTTCCCTGGTGGCTCAGATGGTAAACAATCAGTCTGCAATGCAGGAGTCCAGTTCAGTCACTCAGTTGTGTCCAACTCTTTGCAACTCCATGAATCACAGCACACCAGGCATCCCTGTCCATCACCAACTCCCAGAGTTTACCCAAACTCATGTGCATTGAGTTGGTGATGCCATCCAGCCATCTCATCCTCTGTCGTCCCCTTCTGCTCCTACCCCCAATCCCTCCTAGCATCAGGGTTTTTTCCAATGAGTCAACTCTTCACATGAGGTGGCCAAAGCTATGGAGTTTCAGCCTCAGCATCAGTCTTCCCAAAGAACTCCCAGGACTGGTCTCCTTTAGGATGGACTGGTTGGATCTTCTTGCAGTCCAAGCGACTCGCAAGAGTCTTCTTCAGTACCACAGTTCAAAAGCATCAATTCTTCAGCGATCAGCTTTCTTCACAGTCCAACTCTCACATCCATACATGACCACTGGAAAAACCATAGCCTTGACTAGATAGACCTTCATTGGCAAAATAATGCCTCTGCTTTTTAATATGCTATCTAGGATGGTTATAACTTTCCTTCCAAGGAGTAAGTGTCTTTTAATTTCATGGCTGCAATCAGCATCTGCAGTGATTTGGGAGAACCCCAAATAAAGTCTGACACTGCTTCCACTGTTTCCCCATCTATTTTCCATAAAGTGATGTGACTGGATGCCATGATCTTAGTTTTCTGATTGTTGAGTTTTGATCCAACTTTTTCGCTCTCCTCTTTCACTTGCATCAAGAGGTTTCTTAGTTCCTCTTCACTTTCTGCTGTAAGGGTGGTGTCATCTGCATATCTAAGGTTATTGATATTTCTTCTGGAAACCTTGATTCCAGCTTGTGCTTCTTCCAGTTCAGCGTTTCTCATGATGTACTCTGCATATAAGTTAAATAAGCAGGGTGGCGATATACAGCCTTGACATACTCCTTTTCCTATTTAGAACCAGTCTGTTTTTCCATGTTCTAACTGTTGCTTCCTGACCTGCATATAGGTTTCTCAAGAGGCAGATCAGGTGGTCTGGTATTCCAATCTCCTTCAAAAATTTCCAAAGTTTATTGTGATCCATGCAGTCAAAGGCTTTGGCATAGTCAATAAAGCAGAAATAGATGTTTTTGTGGAACTCTCTTGGTTTTTCCATGATCCAGCAGATGTTGGCAATTTGATTTCTGGTTTCTCTGACTTCTCTAAAACCAGCTTGAACATCTGGACTTTCACGGTTCATGTATTGCTGAAGCCTGAAATGTTAGATTCCTATTACATAGGAACCTGAAATGTTAGGTCCATGAATCAAGGCAGATTGGAAGTGGTCAAATAGTAGATGGCATGAGTGAACTTTGACATTCTAGGAATCAGTGAACTAAAATGGACTGGAATGGGTAAATTTAACTCAGATGACCTTTATATCTACTACTGTGGGCAGAAATCCCTTAGAAGAAATGGAGTAGCCATCATGGTCAACAAGAGTCCAAAATGCAGTACTTGGATGCAATCTCAAAAAACAGAATGATCTCTGTTCGTTTCCAAGGCAAATCATTCAATATTACGGTAATCCAAGCCTATGCCTCAGCCAGTAACACCTAAGAAGCTGAAGTTGAACGGTTCTATGAAGACCTACAAGACCTTTCAGAACTAACACCCAAAAATGATGTCCTTTTCATTATAGGGGACTGAAATGCAAAAGTAGGAAGTGAAGAAACACCTGGAGTAACAGGCAAATTTGGCCTTGGAGCACGGAATGAAGCAGGGCAAAGGCTAATAGAGTTTTGTCAAGAGAACGCACTGGTCATAGCAAACACCCACTTCGAACAACACAAGAGAAGACTCTACACATGGCCATCACCAGATAGTCAACACTGAAATCTTATTGATTATATTCTTTGCAGCCAAAGATGGAAAAGCTCTAGCCAGTCAGCAAAAACAAGACCAGGAGCTGACTGTGGCTCAGATCATGAAATCCTTATTGCCAAATTCAGACTTAAATTGAAGAAAGTAGGGAAAACCACTAGACCATTCAGATATGACCTAAATCAAATCACTTATGATTTTACAGTGGAAGTGAGAAATAGATTTAAGGGAGTAGATCTGATAGAGTACCTGATATACTATGGTCGGAGTTTCGTTTATTGTACAGGAGACAGGGATCAAGACCATCCCCATTGAAAAGAAATGCAAAAAAAAAAAAAAAAAATTGCTGAGGAGGCCTTACAAATAGCTGTGAAAAGAAAAATGAAAAGGAAAGACAGAAGCATTGAACTCAGAGTTCCAAAGAAGAGCAAGGAAGTTAAGAAAGCTTTCCTCAGCATTCAATGCAAAGAAATAGAGGAAAACAATAGAATAGGAAAGACTAGAGTTCTCTTCAAGAAAATTAGAGATACCAAGGGAACATTTCATGCAAAGATGGGCTTGATAAAGGACATAAATGGTATGGACCTAACAGAAACAGAAGATATTAAGAAGAGGTGGCAAGAATACACAGAAGAACTGGACAAAATGACCCAGATAATTACGATTGTGTGATCACTCACCTAGAGCCAGACATTCTGGAATGTGAAGTCAAGTGGGCCTTAGAAAGCATCACTACGAACAAAGCTAGTGGAGGTGATGGAATTCCAGTTGAGCTATTTCAAATCCTGAAAGACGATGCTGTGAAGGTGCTGCACTCAATATGCCAGCAAATTTGGAAAACTCAGGAGTGGCCACAGGACTGGAAAAAGTCGGTGTTCATTCCAATCCCAAAGAAAGGCAATGCCAAAGAATGCTCAAACTACTGCACATTTGCACTCATCTCTCACGCTAGTAAAGTAAAGCTCAAAATTCTCCAATCAATGCAGGAGACCTGGGTTCAATCCCAGGTTGGGAATATGCCCTGGAGGAGGGCATGGCAATCCACTCCAGTGTTCTTTCCTGGAGAATCCCATGGACAGAGGAGACTGGCAGGCTACAGTCAATAGCGTCAGAAAATAGGACAAAACAGAGCAACTAAGCACTCAGAGAGGTTAGGATTCAAAGCAGGAGGAAGCCAAAAACTCAGAACCTAAACAGAAGGAAACCAGTGAAGAGGTAAGACTTTTTATTTCAAACAGAACTTAAGCACAGTCATTAAATGTAAATCCAGGGTGATTAAAAGTACAACCTTAGGCTATGCATTTCCTGTCTCTCACAGCAGTTACCTGGGAATAAAGTGTCAGGAACAGTATTATTAGCTGTGTTAAAACATGTTCCTGATGGGCATGAAGCAATGATTTTAGACAATTTAGAATTTTTCTGTTTGAGATTGTGACTAAGTTGACATAGAGTGGATCTAGAGTAGTTCTGCTGCTGCTGCTGCCAGGACGCTTCAGTTGTGTCCAACTCTGTGCGACCCCATAGACGGCAGCCCACCAGGCTTCCCCATCCCTGGGATTCTCCAGACAACAACACTGGTGTGGGTTGCCATTTCCTTCAACAATGCATGAAAGTGAAAAGTGAAAGTGAAGTCGTTCAGTCATGTCTGACTCTTCGCGACCCCATGGACTGCAGCCTACCAGGCTCCTCCGTCCATGGGATTTTCCAGAGAGGGTACTGGAGTGGGTTGCCATTGCCTTCTCCAAAGAGTAGTTCTAGGCATTGCTATTTAATAAATGGAGCAGTGGATGTGGGGTAGGGGGCAGACAACAGATTTTTAATTTACAGTTAAATTTGTCATCTATTCACTTTTCTATGAACAGTTGACTATTCCTTGTGGAGTTGTACTTTCCATAATATAGACATTGCACTAACATTTGTATCCTCTGTCTACTGTGGGTTTCCCTGATAGCTCAGTTGGTAAAGAATCCGCCTGCAATTGCAGGACACCCCAGTTAGATTCCTGGATCGGGAAGGTCCCCTGGAGAAGGGATAGGTTACCCATTCCGGTATTCTTGGACTTCCCTTGTGGCTCAGTTTGTAAAGAATCTTCCTGCTATGGGGGAGACCTGGGTTCAACCCCTGGATTGGAAAGATCCCCTGGAGAAAGGAAAGGCCACCCACTCCAGTATTCTGGCCTAGAGAATTCCATGGACTGTATATCCATGGGATCTCAAAGAGCCTGACAGGACTTTCACTTTATCTTTCTACTGTGCTGTTTTCTGTTATTTGTGTCACTTGTCCATACATTCACATTGACTTCCCTGGTGACTCAGTGGTAAAGAATCTGAAAACAAAACAAAATAACAACATTCTTATTAGTTTGAACAACAAATAAAAGGGAAGGCATTGCCTTTATCATCTTGCCACTGAATTCTCTTTCAATGAGTATTTAATCTAGGCAACAGAGAGTGGGACATGACAAAATGTCTCTATCCCTTCTTTTGGTGGACAAGGATTCTCTCTTTAGCTAAGACATCTGATCTATCATGTGACACCCATTGAGTCTTAAGACACTTTCACCAGCCTTAGAGCTGATAATTTGCTCAGACACCAGCACTAAGTTATCTCTGTCTTCTTCATGAAATACTTAAATGTAACTTTTTTTTTTTTAACTTTTTATTTGTGTAATCATAAATGCTTCTCCTAGGAAGTTTGGAAAACTTAATTCAGAGGAAGCTCACATATTCCAATTAAATTTAAAAGCAATGATAATCTTATTTTATCAAAGAAAATAAGGAATCTCATTATTTATATATTATGAATATAACCAAATTGGTATTAAATGCAATTTGGGTCTGCTTGCCATTAGCGCAGCAAAGCTGATTTAGTCACACCTAGTTGTGGTGAAGGAAAATACAGCTTTCATTGCAGGTTCCAAGCAAATACAACAGACAGCTCATACTCATAACACCCAAACTCCCTGATGGCTTTCACTGAAGCTTTTAGAAAAGCAACATTTGGGATGAGAGCTGCAGGGTATATGACTTTCCTCTGACTGGTCGGTATTGAGGTAACAGGGTAATGGTTCAGGAATCTCAGTCATCGACCTTCTGATTCGAGCTAATCGGGGTCTCTTTGCTTGGGCTCAGCATGTAGTTACCGTACTTTTTCTTCTTGTGGGGACAGTCTTAGTCCTGTAGAACAACTCAAAGGTACATGTCAGATTGTATATATATCCCTTGAGAAGAAACTAGGACTCCGTTTTATTGCTAAATTATTGTCATTACTTTTCTATTTTCTTTTCATTTGTTTCTGCATTCTCTCACTTCTTTAATTATTAACTGCTTGTGGCAGCTCTTGGAAACTCAGGGAAGACCTAGAAGACTTAGAGCTTATTCTACAAACAACAAATGGGGGCAACAGAGGGCCTTTTGCTCCTATTCAGTTTCAAATTTTTTTATTGTTAATGTTATTACTTTAAAAATTATTTGAATTTTTGGTTAAATCTTTGAAAAAAGTTTACAGCAATAAAAAAATTCACCCATGTGGAAACTGAAACAGTTTCATAATTTTCTAAATTGAGCTTTGGAAAAAATTTCTAGATGATGAGAACTATGTAGATATTTTGGAAATGAGCTTCTGAAATTCCTTAAAATGTCCTTTACTTTTGCTCTCAACAAATATTGTATATGATTTCCATCATAGTTTCTTTCCAACCAAAGGCCTAAATTAAACAATCTGCCAAATAATAATTGATTTATACATTTTGTCCTGAGGGAAATTAGCAAAATATTCATCAACATGAATATCCTGTCAAAATCTTTAATGCTTGTGGCAGTTTTATCTTAACTGTAATAAAGTATATATACTGGATTTCATTATTTTTCAGAAATTCTAATTCAACTTTAATTAAAAATGGAATTACTTATATTTTCTCCTGTAAAAGCACATTTAAAAGTATTTTTATTTGCTTAGGGAAATCTTTATATTTGATTAAAATATTTAGAGACTATTATTTTACATCAGTTCAGTTCAGTTCAGTCGCTCAGTCATGTCCGACTCTTTGTGACCCCATGAATCGCAGCACGCTAGGCCTCCCTGTCCATCACCAACTCCCAGAGTTCACTCAAACTCATGTCCATCGAGTCCGTGATGCCATCCAGCCATCTCATTCTCTGTTGTCCCCGTCTCCTCCAGCCTCCAATCCCTCCCAGCATCAGAGTATTTTCCAGTGAGTCAACTCATTGCATGAGGTGGCCAAAGTATTGCAGTTTCAGCTTTAGCATCAGTCCTTCCAATGAACACCCAGGATTGATCTCCTCTAGAATGGACTGGTTGGATCTCCTTGCAGTCCAAGGGACTCTCAAGAGTCTTCTCCAACACCACAGTTCAAAAGCATCAATTCTTCAGCGCTCAGATTTCTTCACAGTCCAACTCTCACATCCATACATGAACATGGGAAAAACCACAGTCTTGACTAGACTGACCTTGGTTGGCAAAGTAATGTCTCTGCTTTTTAATATGCTATCCAGTTTGGTCATAACTTTCCTTCTAAGGAGTAAACATCTTTTAATTTCATGGCTGCAATCAGCATCTGCAATGATTTTGGAGCCCCAAAAAATAAAGTCTGACACTGCTTCCACTGTTTCCCCATCTATTTCCCATGAAGTGATGGGAACAGATACCATGATCTTTGTTTTCTGAATGTTGAGCTTCAAGCCAACCTTTTCACTCTCTTCTTTCACTTTCTTCAAGAGGCTCTTTAGTTCTTCATTTTCTGTTTTAAATATGGTGTCATTTGCATATCTGAGCTTATTGATATCTCTCCTGGCAATATTGATTCCAGTTTGTGCTTCATCCAATCCATCATTTCCAATGATGTACTCTGCATGTAAGTAAAATAAGCAGTATGACAATATACAGCCTTGACATACTCCTTTCCCCATCTGGAACCAGTCTGTTGTTCCATGTCCCGTTTTAACTGGTGCTTCTTGATCTGCGTACAGATTTCTCAAGGGGCAGGTCAGGTGGTCTGGTATTCTCATCTCTTTAAAAATTCTCCAGAGTCTGTTGTGACCAAAAAGTCAAAGGCTCTGGTGTAGTCAATAAAGCACAAATAGGTGTTTTTCTGGAATTCTCTTGCTATTTCTATGATCCAACAAATGTTGGCAATTTGATCTCTGGTTTCTATGCCTTTTCTAAATCCAACTTGAACATCTGGAATTTCAAAGTTCACATACTGTTGAAGCCTGGCTTGGAGAATTTTCAGCACTACCCTTACTAGTGTGTGCAATAAGTGCAATTGTGTGATACTTTTAACATTCTTTGGAGTTGCCTTTATTTGGAATTGGAATGAAAGCTGACCTTTTTCAGCCCTGTGGCCACTGCGGAGTTTTCCAAATTTGCTGGGATGTGGAGTGCAACACTTTCATAGTATTATCTTTTAGGTATTGAAATAGCTCAACTGGAATTCCATCCCCTCCAAAAGTTTTGTTCATAGTGATGCTTCCAAGGCCCACTTGACTCCTCATTAAAGGGTATCTGGTTCTAGGTGAGTGATTACACCATCGTGATTATGATCTAGCTGGAACTATAACTGAGACATCAAAAGGTTATCCCACCATTCTGTCAAGCCAGATATTTCAGAATGGTAGGGAACATGGTTAGACCAGTAATTCCATGGGAATGGCACATTGAATTGAGTTACTGGATCAGAAACAGTACTTTGTGGGATAGCATGATGATGGATAATGCATTCTAAAAATTCACAGAAGATAGTTATGATATGAGCATTGTATGAAGGGAAGGCAAATCTGATATCAAGAGTGAATGTCTATTTCAGTAAGAATAAAACGCAATATCTTCTATGGTGGAAAATATAGTCCTCCTTTTCATTGTTCTTATTGAAAATGTGTGTTTTCTTTATTTCCTTAAATATTATAAAATTTTATCAATTTCATTTTTATCTGTACGAACCAGTTGCTTTTAAATATAGTTCCTTTTTTGAACACATTTTAGTCAGTTCTAATGAGGTAGATGAACCTAGAGCCTATTGTACAGAGAAAAGTACTTCAGAAAGAGAAAAATATCATATACTAATGCATACATATGGAATCTAGAAAGATGGTACTGATAAAATTATTTGCAGGGCAACACTGGAGACACAGACATAGAGAATAGACATATGGACATAGGCTGGGAGGGGAAGGAGAGGCTGGGATGTATGGAGAGAGTAACATGGAAGCATACATAATCATGGGCTTCCCTGGTAGCTCAGATGATAAAGCATCTGCTCGCAATGCGGGAGGCCAGGGTTCGATCCCTGGGTCAGGAAGATCCCCTGGAGAAGGAGATGGCGATGCCAATCCACTACTCTTGCCTGGAAAATTCCATGGACTGAGGAGCTTGGTAGGCTACAGTCCCTGGAGTTGCAAAGAGTTGGACACGACTGAACAACTTTCACTTTTTTTCATACATTCCGTCCCGTCGCTCAGTCTTGTCTGACTCTTTGCGACCCCGTGGACTGTAGCCTACCAGGCTTCTCCGTCCATGGGATTCTCCAGGCAAGAGTACTGGAGTGGGTTACCATTTCCTTCTCCAGGGGATCTTCCCAACCCAGGGATCGAACCCAGGTCTCCCGCATTGGAGGTAGACACTTTAACCTCTGAGCCACCAGGGAAGCCCCATCATATGTAAAATAGATAGCCAATGGGAATTTGCTGTATGACTTGGTGAACTCAAATCAAAACTCTGTATCAACCTAGAGGTGAGGGAGGGAACATAGTTATACTTATGGCTGGTTCATCTTCATGTTTGACAGAAACCAACACAATACTTTAAAGCAATTATTGTGCAATTAAAAATAAAATTTAAAAATATAGGTTTAAAAAGAAAAAAAAAGAAAAAAATTCCTTTTTACATTTTTATTTTTTTTTAATTCTTTATATTGTCCTTAATTCTAAGTAAATGAATTTTAACTCTTAAGCTATAAGGTTAGGTAATGGATCTCCTTTTTTAAATATAAAAATGCAAAAGCAAGAGTTTCATCCATGTACTGCTTTTGTTGATATAATATTTTATTACAATGTAATCAAAGCATTTTCATCCTTACACAGGAACCATGCTAATCTTCTCTGTATCATTCCAATTTTGTGACAAAGAGAGCACAAAATATCTTCTAATTTAACTTGTCAGTTCTTTGACATAGGCATGTTTAGAAGAGTTTGCTTACTTTATACATATTTATGGAGTTTTCCAATATTTTTAGTTACTGTTTTTTGTTATTGAGAAATAATTAATTTTCTTTGGGGAGAAGATTCACATTGTATAGTTTCAATCTATTTTAATTTGTTGAGACTTGTTTTACAGCCAGTATATGTTCTAGCATAGTAAATACTCCTTGTGCTCTTTCAGAGTGTAGTTTACCTTTGCTGGCTATAGTAATCTACATACATCAATTAACGTAACTAATTTATATTCTTTAAATCTTCTATATTTACTAACTAATTATGCTTACTTATTCTGTCAGTTACTTAAAAAGAGGTGTTGAAATCTTCAATTTTCATTTTGGATTTGTCTGTTCCTAATTTCACTTGTGTCACTTTTGCTCATGTGTTTCGAAGCTATATTTAAATGTATACACATTTAGGACTGTTATATTTTCTTGATGAATTGACTCATTTATTAATGAAATATCTTTCTTTATCCCCGGGAATATTCACTGTTGTCAGGTAACTTTTACTCATTTTACCACTTTAGTGTTTGATTATTATTTTCCATGTAATTATTTTTCCCATCCATATTACTTTTAATGTGCTCATCTGTTTTCATAAGAAAGTAAGTCTTATTTAGCATGAAACAGTTTGTTATTAAAAAAAAATAATAATTGAATGGGATCCTTTGAATACTATCACTGTCTAAAATTTATAAATTATAAGCACACTTGGGAATAAATTGGAAGTATTCAGGTATATTCTCCATAATCCAAAGCTAATGGACGAATTGTGTTTTGGAAAAGTAGGAAATTAAAAAGAAAAATCTGGGAAATTCAGTTAGTGATATAGGTAGACCTAAGATGTTCTACCATTGATTTGAAGCAAGTTTTATTTATGCTTTTGCTGGATCTTAGTCAAATTCTCAGGAAAAAAGAAAGTTGATTTGTTTAGCTCTGATATACATTCCAGGGATCCCTTGGTGGCTTAGATGGTAAAGAATGCAGTGCAGAAGACCCGGGTTTGAACCCTGGGTTGGTAAGATCCACTGGAGAAGGGAATGGCTATCCACTCCTGGCAAATCTCATGGACAGAGGAAACTGGTGGGCTAGAGTCCATGGGGTTGCAAAGAATCTGAAACGACTGAACAACTAAACAAGAATGCACACATATATTCCCAGTCCACTTACCTATATTTGGGGAAGGAAAGGAGGAGGTCACATAACAAAAATGGATTACCAGTGTTAGCAGTTTGCTTAGTAGAGAGACTGTAGCAATACTCAAAATATCACCTTCTACACCATCTAAAAGGAAAGATCCTATTCAGATATCCTTCAGGGATTGATAATCATACTTACCAGTTCTTTGCAAGTTACATTTGAATCATTTAGTATTTGTTTGTTCTCATAAGACATATAGATTCACTGAAAATAGTAAATTGCCTTTTGTTCCATTTACTTAGTTTTTGAGAATATTATTTTATTCACCTCCTACTGTTCCACATCTGTGTTGGATATCAGTGTTATCAATATTATTTTTATATCCAAAGGCACATCATTTATGATTTTTCTTCTGAGACAACTCAGCTGGCATGATCTGTTCATCTGCTAGGATCAGCACTGGTGAGTCCCTGGGAATACTGCACAACTACAATTCAGTAATTTCCTAGATCTCCCATCCTCAGAATTCACTTCAATGTCATTGAGAATACACTGTAGAACAAATATCTTTTTTCCTACAGCATGATACAAACTGACGTGAATATTTAAGCAGCCTTCATAACTGGGTAATTTTAGTTTAAGCTTTAAAATCTTTAATTCCTGACTAGGATAAGAATTCTGAGATAAAAATAATTTCCAGCAATGATATTAAAGGTATCACTTTCTTGGACTGTAATTTGTCTTTGATGAGTTTTTTCTGAACTAGTAATCATTTTATCATTATTATATACAGTTTTTAACACTTTGGAGGCACTTTAATAAAAGACAACATATCTAGATAAAATATTAAGTTAAAAAAACTAGCCAAGAAAGATGACATTCAACTTATAAGAATTACAGAAAAAGAAATTAGGAAATGAAGAAAGAATAAAAGGTAAAAAGGATCTTCACACAGTTGTAGATTTCAAAGAAACACAGCTGATGAAGGTGACTTCTTTATCCTCATTCCCAAATATTGTCCCTTTTCCTCCTTTATTGGGTTATCTTAATGAATAACCATATTAATTATTCCTCTCTAAATAAACCAGTTTTCAGTATCTATATAATAACCAATTCAAATCAAAATATCATCATCCTGCACCCAGATAATGACATATCCTCCTAAGTATAATTTTTCCAACACAATTATACCCTCCAGTTAATTCTGCATTAAAGCTCTTCTTATTCTAAATTTCAAGTATTAGTTCATGATACTTCAGTAGACTTCCATGTCTTTAATACATAGCTTTAGTTTCCTGGAACACCTTTGTTGTTTAGTCACTCAGTCCGGTCTGACTCTTTGTGATCCCATGGACTGTAGCACGCCAGGCTTCCCTGTCCTTCACCATCTCTTGGAGCTTGCTCAGACTCACATCCATTGAGTCGGTGATGCCATCTCCATCTCATCCTCTGTCATCCCCTTCTCCTCCTGCCTTCAATCTTTCCCAGCATCAGGGTCTTTTCTAATGAGTCAGCTCTAATTATTTTCTAATTATGTAACAGTTTTGGAGATCATTTCTAACTTTGCTTATTTAATTAGGCAAATAAAATATTCAGAATAAAAAAATTGGATAAAATGAACTCTGAATTTCATACTTGAGATTTTCCATATTTGTAAATATTGTATATATAAAAAAACCCAGAGAACCTCACCAATTTTAAATCCAGAGCAGAACTTAATCAATTTGCAAGAATATTGCCCCTGCTTCTTCCTGGACTTTCCAACAATCCTGTATATGAAATCAAAGAATTTCTGTCCTATTTTGTACCTAGGAGTAAAGAGATGGTATCTTATAATCCCTTCTATATTTTGAGAACTTGATTTTGCAGTAAATTATTTCAGTTCAGTTCAGTTCAGTTCAGTTGCTCAGTCTTGTCCAACTCAGCGACCCCATGAACCACAACACGAAAGGCCTCCCTGTCCATCACCAACTCCCGGAGTTCACTCAAACTCATGTCCATCGAGTCAGTGATGCCATCCAGCCACCTCATTCTCTGTCGTCCCCATCTCCTCCTACCCCCAATCACTCCCAGCATCAGAGTCTTTTCCAGTGAGTCAACTCGTCGCATGAGGTGGCCAAAGTATTGGAGTTTCAGCTTTAGCATCAGTCCTTCCAATGAACACCCAGGACTGATCTCCTTTAGAATGGACAGGTTGGCTCTCCTTGCAGTCCAAGGAACTCTCAAGAGTCTTCTCCAACACCGCAGTTCAAAAGCATTAATTCTTCGGCGATCAGCTTTCTTCACAGTCCAACTCTCACATCCATATATGGCCACTGGAATTTAGTGACCTTCTATTAACAGACTATAAGGTTTTCTATATAAATGAAAAATAAATCCCATCACTAATGAAGAATATAACTAAATTTAAAGGTATCTAGAGTTCTTGGATTTTTTTCTTCATATTCATTTGGATCATTTTTCTATTAAATCAGCACTTATTTAAAGCATAAAGTAACTTAAGCATTCTTGGAAATAATGGTTGTACAAAATAATATGTGCCTGCTCTTAACTCTCAAAATTTCTCTAGGGTCTTGGCAGCATCTTACACCTTTAGGTTTTACATTTTATATCCAGTTTTTATGCAGGCTTTTTGTGCAATTAGCATTTTTTTTTATCGCTCACAAGGCTCCAGACAATATGCATTTGCCATTAAATATGTATATATCAAGTGTTTCTCAGGATCCCAGAAGTAAAAATAAATAAACACTTTCTGTATTTGGCAGATTTTAGAAGGCAACTATTTATTCAAAAGTTTGACATGAATAGAATGTTTAGCGTATTTTCCAAATACATAACTTTGAAAGCAAAGCAAAAGAAGACACATCCTAATAAACTGTGTTAACAAAGATTTATGTGATGAAGATAATTACTGGCTCTCTGTACTTGTCTTTGGTTTAAATATCTGATAGCTAAAAGTTATAATCTTATTTAAAATTATCTTAACTATTTTATGCATTAAAGGCATTTCCAGTATTTAAATTTAAATCATCACATCACATCCCAAGTGATAAATACCACTGTACAATAGTAATAAAATTTATTTGTAAAATCTTATTGCATCATAAACTTTGGAGATCAGCAATGTGTTGATCTGCTTATTTATATATATATATATATATGCATTATTTCTAAGTCTGCCACCTTCCACATGATGCTAATTTAAATTTCAGGGTGGTCTGTCAGTGTTTCATAATATCACAATTTAGTATCCATGTGTATTCTTGGTTTTATAAAATTTTAAATTTCCTCCCCCTTCTACCACCCCATCAGTGACATCATGCTACCTAGTATCTCAGATTCACAGTCTGTAAATGTGAAAACAATTCAATCTGACCACTCATATTAAGCAAATGTTTCTTTTGACTTTTCACCCCAACTCATGACATCTTTTTACTTCTACTTCAATTCTGCCTGAAGTTTTGATGTATCTTGATATCACCCTCAACTATGTAAATGAACTTTGATTGACCAAGAATATCACTGTAATTCTTTCACCCTTATAGGAAATTTAGTTGAATTTGTTCAGAGTAAAGGTGAGGATACATTTTCAGTGTTGAGAAAGAACATCTCTTCCTTTTGAAAGTAGAGATATTTTGATATATCTGCAAGCACCTCTGCCATTTCTGGAAGGTCCTCCTCAGGCCATACAGAAACACGGAGAAGGGCAGATCTGGGAGGAACATGATGAATCAGAACCCTTGATAATACATTAGATCAAGTCATATTTGAATTTGACTTGAATTTGAGAATATTTCATATCCTCCTGAAATTTACTTAGACTGATACATTGTGATTTTAAATATTATTCTAAAATTTATATAGCATGTTAAAGGAAATGGAATAGTCAAAATAGTCAAAATGACTATTAATCAGAGATAAACAATTAAAAACAAATTTGGAAGATTTGTAATATCTGATTCAAGACTTATTATAGACCTACATTAATCAAGACAGTGTGGTATGGATGAAAATACAGATTCATAAACAGATGAAACAAAACAGAGTCCAGAATTAAATCCAAGTAAGTTAATTAATGGATCTTTGAAAAGCTGCTAAGAAAATTAAAAGGAAAGATAGTCCTTTTGCTTGTTGGTATGAGGTATATTTGATGCCCAATATTATATAAATTTTAGGAATGCAACATAGTGATTCTCAATTTTTAAAGGCTATACTTCATTATAGTTATTATAAAATAATTAGCTATATTTTCCCTATATTATGCAATATATCCTTGACTATGTAGTAGTTTGTGTTCTTAATCCCCTTCCATTTCCCTCTCCCCTGGTAATCAAAAGTTTGTTCTCTATACCTTTGATTCTGTTGTTATATTCACTAGTTTACATTTTTAGATTCCACAGATGTGATATTGTACAGTAGTTTTCTTTCTCTATCTCACTTACTTCTCTTAGTATAATACCTTCCAAGTCTATGTTGTGGCAAATGAAATATTTTGCTCTTTTTTATGGCTGAGTAGAATTCTGTTGTGTATGTATGTGTGTATATACATATATACACCACATCTTTATCCATTCATTTGTTGATGGACACAAGTTGTTTCCATATCTTGGCGATTGTAAATAATGCTGCTCTGGACATTGAGGTGCATTAATCATTTTGAATTAGTGTTTTCTTTTTTTCAGATATTTACCCAGGAGTGAAATTACTGGGTCATATGGCAGCTCTGTTTTTAGTTTCTTGAGAAATTTCCATCTTATTCTCCATAGTGGCTGCACCAATTTACATTTCCACCAAGAGTGTATGAGGGTTCCCTTTTCTCCACTCTTCACCACTATTTGTTGTTTCTGTTCTTTGATTTAGTTGTTCTGATGGGTGTGATGTGCCTTTCTCGGTTGACTGATAATGGTAAGCATTTTTTTATTTTTTTATGTGCCTGTTGGCCATCTGTAAGTCGTGTTTAAAAAAATCTTAGAGGCAAGAGCCTATAGGACTGGATCTGCTTAATTATCTGTGGCCTGGACTACTGCGTGGACAGACTAGCTTTATGAAATACCCCTCACATTGTCTTCTTATTAATACGTTGCAACATTTCTCTTTTAATGGAGCTGAAACCAGAAACAATTTCTCCATTTATTCCATCTGTGGTGCTTAGAAGTCTGTAATTTGAGGTCTGGACAAAGGTTGACTGCCTATACCCAGGTGTTTATAATGAAACTGGTGTGTAGCAGATTATAGAAGGTTGACCGATATTATTTGATAAATCATTTTCTGAGGAGTTGTAAGTAAACAAAAGAGGTCAATTCCTGTTAAAGTAACTTTCAATATCAAATTGTAGTCCTTTTTTTTTTTTTATAAC
The DNA here is from genome assembly GCF_049115385.1 of Moschus berezovskii. Taxonomy (NCBI): domain Eukaryota; kingdom Metazoa; phylum Chordata; class Mammalia; order Artiodactyla; family Moschidae; genus Moschus; species Moschus berezovskii. The sequence goes on along the minus strand of NC_142460.1, from coordinate 126,893,094 downwards.
TGAATAAGAGGATTAGATTTTAAAAAGTATTTTCTGATTTTGGAGTTTTTCTTTTTCTGCATAGTAGATTAGAAAATCTTTCTGGTATTTACATTATTTTCTAAACTATGAAGCATGAATGATAAGATTATTTATGAGATATAAAATTGTGAAGCATGGTTAAGTTTGCACTTAGTAATAAAGTATTTCCACAGCCAGCTATACATTCCTTATCCCATTATGTAACATTTACATTAGAAGTTGTTAAATTTTAAATAAAAGCATAAAAGTAATGTACCACTTAGACTTATGGTACTTGTGTATGATATCATGTGGTTTAGCTGTGATTTTTTAAGCAATAGCATACATAGTGTAGATTTTTGTCTATACATACACAGTGTTCAGTTTGGTTTGGGTTGAAATATAGTTTTTATAATTAATAAATTTTATTCTTTAGAATCTTTTCTCATCTGATAATATGGGAAAATGCAATTTTATATTTGACAAATGTGTTTCATCTCATTCTATTGCAGGATAGGTATCATGATTCTAAGTTAACATTTTTTAAAATTTTCATTATGTATTGGGCAATGTCATGCAATAAAATTTACGTTTAGTGTGTCGTGTGAAGTCTGCTGCTGCTGCTGCTAAGTCACTTCAGTCGTGTCCGACTCTGTGTGACCCCATAGACGGAAGCCCACCAGGCTCCCCCTTCCCTGGGATTCTCCAGGCAAGAACACCGGAGTGGGCTGCCATTTCCTTCTCCAATGTGTGAAAGTGAAAAGCGGAAGTGAAGTCGCTCAGTCGTGTCCGACCCTTAGCGACCCCACGGACTGCAGCCTACCAGGCTCCTCCGTCCATGGGATTTTCCAGGCAAGAGTACTGGAGTGGCTTGCCATTGCCTTCTCCGTGTGTGAAGTCTGAGGGTCCTTAAACCTGAAGAATGAAAAGCCAGATTCTTGTAGCATGTAACTAGTTATAGCATGTAGAAATCTATGATCTTCACATGAGGTGCATTCCTCAATATATAATTCAGTGTAAAACAGGATGTTTGAGAATCATTTAAGTCCACTTAAATTATTGTCTTGTTCATTTTGAAAAAGAAAAAACCTCAGACAATTAGAGGTTGGTTTAAACTGTATCTTCTTTTATATCCCATTTACCAAGTAGTTTACAACAGTGAGAGCAAGTTTCAGTACTTATGTGGAAATTATTACACTAGGCAAATATTATTATTTTATTTTGGCGAGCAGGCACATAATCATTTGTACACGTGTTCTTGTAAGTTTAGAGGAATTCCACTTTCCCTTGCACAAATGACATGTTTGAAAACAAATGAAATTGCTTCATGGCAGATAAATTAATTTACCTGTCACATTAGTAAAGAGAATCCACATTATTTTAGGAGGAGAAAAGTGATTTTCTTTACCTGGATTGCTATTATAACTGGTAGACACTCCCATTCCTATCAGGGGTAAAGTGCCTGTGCCATTCTAACAAGCTGCATATCTTAAATATCACTTGTTTTAGAACCAAAAATTATTTTAATTAATGAGCTCTGTCAGTTCAGTTCAGTCACTCATCGATGTCCGACTCTTTATGACCCTGTGGACTGCAGCATGCCAGGCTTCCCTGTCCATCACCAACTCCCAGAGATTGCTCAACTCATGTCCATTGATTTGGTGATGGCATCCAACCTTTTCATGCTCTGTAAGAAGAACTTGTTCTACATCCTTGAAAAATTTCTTCCCTAAAAAATTGGATAATCAAAAGTTAGGTTTATTTTTAACTCTTAAATATGATAAAATGTTTTCCATAATTTTCATTACTAAAGCATTTTATATATGTATATATACATAAATGTTTCTGTTATTCAAGATTTTGCCTCAATTTATTATTTACTTCTTTTCAACTACATGAAAATTGTCAAATGAGCCTCAATATTGCTATTCCTACTGCAATATGTCTTTCCACTTCCAGTTCAAATGAAAAACTAGTGCATAATATTTTAAAGAATATTAATATGAAATGACTGTCATTCTTCAATTTCTTAGTCAAAATAGGTGAAATGTTAGGTATCTTTTCATTATGCCTATGATTAATTAGTTGTAATAACACATATTCTAGATGTAATGCAATATAAAGTCAGACAAAATATGTCTCACATCCATACATGACTACTGGAAAAACCATAACTTTGACTAAACACACCTTGTTGTCAAAGTAATGTCTCTACTTTTTAACATGCTATCTAGGCTGGTCATAAATTTTCTTCCAAGGAGTAAGTGTCTTTTTACTTCATGACTGCAGTCAGCATCTGCAGTGATTTTGGAGCCCCAAAAATAAAGTCTGACACAGTTTCCACTGTTTCCCCATCTATTTCCCATGAAATGATGGGACCAAATGCTATGATCTTCGTTTTCTGAATGTTGGGCTTTAAGCTAGCTTCTTCACTCTCTTTCACTTTCATCAAGAGTCTCTTTAGTTCTTCTTCACTTTTGCCATAAGGGTGGTATCATCTGTATTTCTGAGGTTTCTCCCAGCAATCTTGATTCCATCTTGTGCTTCCTCCAGCCCAGTGTTTCTCATGATGTACTCTGCATAGAAGTTAAATAAGCAGGGTGACAATATACAACCTTGACATACTCCTTTTCCTATTCAGAACCAGTCTGTTGTTCCATGTCCAGTTCTAACTGTTGCCTCCTGATCTGCATACAGATTTCTCAAGAGGCAGGTCAGGTGGTCTGGTATTCCCATCTCTTTCAGAATTTTCCAGAGTTTGTTGTGATCCACAGAGTTAAAGGCTTTGCCATAGTAAATAAAGCAGAAGCTGACATTTTTCTGGAACTCTCATGGTTTTTCTATGATCCAGTGGATGTTGGGAATTTGATCTTTGGTTCCTCTGCCTTTTCTAAATCAAACTTGAACATCTGGAAGTTCACAGTTCACATACTTTTGAAGCCTTGCTTGGAGAATTTTCAACACTACTTTACTAGTGTGTGTGATAAGTGCAATTGTGCGGTACTTTTAACATTCTTTGATATCACCTTTATTTGTAATTGGAATGAAAGCTGACCTTTCCTAGTCCTGTGGCCACTGCTCAGTTTCCAAATTTGCTGGCATATTGAGTGCAGTATTTTCACAGCTCATCTTTTAGGAATGAAATAGCTCAACTGGAATTCCATCACCTCCACTAGCTTTGTTCATAGTGATGCTTCCTAAGGCCCACTTACCTTCACATTCCATGATGTCTGGCTCTAGGTTGGTGATCATATCATCATGATTATCTGGGTCGTGAAGCTCTGTTTTGTATAGTTCTGTGTATTCTTGCCACTTCTTAATATTTTCTGCTTCTGTTAGGTCCATACAATTTCTGTCCTTTTTTTGTGCCTATCTTTGCATGAAATGTTCCTGTGGTATCTCTAATTTTCATAAAGAGGTCTTTAGACTTTTCCATTATGCTGTTTTTCTCTATTTCTTTGCATTGATTTCTAAGGAAGGCTTTCTTATCTCTCCTTTCTATTCACAAATAGTTCTGAATATAAGAGAATTAAAGGCAAAGGAGAAAAGGAAAGGTATTCCCATTTGAAAAGCAGTACAGTACCTAAAATTATAGGCTACAAAAGCAATAACATCAGCACTAGAAGCAACACTGAATTTTCTTAACAGGCGATGGTAGAGGTCTTAGAAAGGGTTATGAATGAACAGCATTATCTAACTTGAAATGTATAAAAAACTGAAAAATGTGATCAAATTTCATGGCCTGTAGAATTATATCAAATATTCTAACACGCATGCAGTTAGAGATTCAGAGGAGGACAATGATGCAGAAAATTTTGGGGAAAATAATTAATATTCACGAGTTCCCAATTTTTGAGAAAATTAGAGATATCAAGGGAACATTTCTTGCAAGGATGGGCTCGATAAAGGACAGAAATGGTATGGACCTAACAGAAGCAGAAGATATTAAGAAGAGGTAGCAAGAATACACAGAAGAACTGTACAAAAAAGATCTTCACGACCAAGATAATCACAATGGCGTGATCACTCACCTGGAGCCAGACATCTTGGAATGTGAATTAAAATGGGTCTTAGAGAGCATCACTACGAACAAAGCTAGTGGAGGTGATGGAATTCCAGTTGAGCTTTTTCAAATCCTGAAAGATGATGCTGTGAAAGTGCTGCACTCAATATGCCAGCAAATTTGGAAAACTCAGCAGTGGCCACAGGACTGGAAAAGGTCAGTCTTCATTCCAGTCCCAAAGAAAGGGAATGCCAAAGAATACTCAACTTACTGCACAATTGCACTCATCTCAGACGCTAGTTAAAGTCATGCTCAAAATTCTCCAAACCAGGCTTCAGCAATATGTGAACTGTGAACTTCCAGATGTTCAAGCAGGTTTTAGAAAAGGCAGAGGCACCAGAGATCAAATTGCCAACATCTGCTGGATCATGGAGAAAGCAAGAGAGTTCCAGAAAAACATCTATTTCTACTTCATTGACTTTGCCAAAGCCTTTGACTGTGTGGATCACAATAAACTGTGGAACATTCTGAAAGAGATGGGAATACCAGACCACCTGACCTGCCTCTTCAGAAACCTGTATGCAGGTGAGGAAGCAACAGTTAGAAGTGGACATGGAACAACAGACTGCTTCCAAATAGGAAAAGGAGTATGTCAAGGTTGTATATTGTCACCCTGCTTATTTAACTTCTATGCAGAGTACATCATGAGGATCGCTGGGCTGGAACAAGCACAAGCTAGAGTCAAGATTGCCGGGAGAAATATCAATAACCTCAGATATGCAGATGACACCACCCTTATGGCAGAAAGTGAAGAGGAACTCAAAAGCCTCTTGATGAAAGTGAAAGAGGAGAGTGAAAAAAGTTGGCTTGAAGCTCAACATTCAGAAAACGAAGATCATGGCATCTGGTTAAATCATTTCATGGGAAATAGATGGGAAAACAGTGGAAACAGTGTCAGACTTTATTTTTTGGGGGCTCCAAAATCACTGCGGATGCTGATTGCAGCCATGAAATTAAAAGACGCTTACCCCTTGGAAGCAAAGTTATGACTAACCTTGATAGCATATTAAAAAGCAGAGACATTACTTTGCCAACCAAGGTCCGTCTAGTCAAGGCTCTGGTTTTTCCCGTAGTCATGTATGGATGTAAGAGTTGGACTGTGAAGAAAGCTGAGCACTGAAGAATTGATGTTTTTGAACTGTGGTGCTGGAGAAGACTCTTGAGAGTTCCTTGGACTGCAAGGAGATCCAACCAGTCCATTCTAAAGGAGATCAATCCTGGGTATTCATTGGAAGGACTGATGCTAAAGCTGAAACTCCAATACTTTGGCCACCTCATGCAACTAGTTGACTCACTGGAAAAGGCTCTGATGCTGGGAAGGATTGGGGGTGGGAGGAGACGGGGACGACAGAAAATGAGATGGCTGGATGGCATCACCGACTCGATGGACATGAGTTTGAGTGAACTCTGGCAGTTGGTGATGGACAGGGTAGCCTGGTGTGCTGTGATTCATGGGGTTGCAAAGAGTCGGACACGACTGAGCGACTGAACTGAACTAACTGAATATCATCTACAAGATATTTTGGGGACCTTATAAAAGATAAATATAAAGAAAATCATACCAGTAAAAACCACAATTAAAGAAAACGAACAGAAAGCAAGTTGCTTTAGAACCTTTGTCTTCCACCAAGTAACTGTGATTTGATCTGATTTTTCTGTTCTTAGCCTTTTCTTCTTTTTATCTGTTCTAAAAACTGCTACTTTAATAAAGATACCCAAGAATAAAAATATTTAAACAATTCTAAAACACCAGTATTTAGTGAAATGTTGGAAGAAATACTTATATAAAATGAAGCAATAGTAAGAAAGTAGAAAAAAATAGAAACAATGGCTGACAGTTCCTTTTTAGCCACTGTTATTATTATTAAAATATATTAAAGTAAGCTGCCGAATATTACAGAAAAAAATCAGGAAGCAATGGTATTTTAGAATGGAAATTGCCTGAGGTATTAAAATTGATAAGAAGGAATCATTGAACAGAGACAATAAGTATTGGAGAACATTTCCTGAAATTGCAAAACAAATAGCACTGTGAATATATCAGGGGTAGCAAGTTAGCGTTGGAAGGGAAAAGTATGGGTTTTCATCTGACAGTGTCAAGGTATAGGCATTAATAGACCCTTTGACAAAGAAAATTTAGATTTAGGTTCAGGAAACTGTGTAGTTGATGCCAGGTAATCTCTATTTGATCTGGACTCTACAAAATAAGTTGATTGCTTGAGACTGGGCTTCCCTGGTGGCTCGGAGGGTAAAACGTCTGCCTGCAATGCAGGAGACCTGGGTTCGATCCCTGGGTCAGGAAGATCCCCTGGAGAAAGAAATGGCAACCCACTTCAGTACTCTTGCCTGGAAAAATCTCATGGACAGAGAAGACTAGTAGACTACTGTCCATGGGATTGCAAAGAGTCGGACACGACTGAGTGACTTAACTTCACTTCTGAGATTACAGGGGACAATGATAGAGATTCAGACTGGAAAAGAATATTAAAATTTAAAGTAACTTTTATAAAGGGAATATTTAGCTGACTCTGGATATGTATGAAGATTCTTAGTTGACTTAAGTGTCTTAGCTTAATATTCAAAATCCTAAATATGTAATAGCATGGATGGAAATAATATGTTGCATATAATTTTTTTGGCACCACTGAACAGGCTGAGAAAAATGTGACCTCAAATTATTTTTCATGTGCAGGAAGTACACATGATCCATGAGAAAATTATGCTAATTTTCTAACTGGGAGAAATCTTCTAACAGGAATTGACACTTTTTACTAATGAGCAGAAATTTTATACGTAGTCATCTGGAGTAAACTGAGCCCATGAAGTCACATGTTAATGGAATTCACATGAGAAATACTATGTCACAGTTTCAGCGCCTGGCAGATAGTTTTGGAAACACACAGCCTGTGAATTTATGTTGGATAGAAGCACTCGTGAATTAGGTGCTGAAATTCTACCATTTCACAATTGGATTTGGCACCTTCTCTTAATCTCCTCCAGATAAAACATAGCACAAAACATAAAACATAGCATGTAAGTGGTATGCTACAGTGTTACTTAGAGTTTGTTAAGTGGCAAATTGCTGCTGACACTACTGGCAATTTTAGTACTTACAGTAAAGCACAATACAATTTAGAATAAAGCAAATGGAGTTTTAAACTGAAGTGTTGCAAAAAGAAGGAATGTCACCTGTAGTAGGAAACAAATTACATCTTCGTATTTTTTAGGAAATAAACTCTTTACATTTGAGTATGTTTAAGAATGGATTTTATGTGGCTGCTTTGGTGGTGGTGTTATTGTTGCTGCTGTTGTTTCAAATTAAAAAGTGAAAAATGATAACCTTGACTTTTTAAAATATTTTTAAAAGGACCAGGAAATATGTTAGTTATGCATTTTATAAATGTCTTGCAGAATGTCAAGATGTTAAATAGAAGATCAGATTGCTTACAGCAGTTTCATTGTAGTAAAGGTCAGACTTAACAGCTACAGAACAGAAAAGAGCAAGTCTTCCCCTGTTTTTTTCATAAAGACTGAAGACTAGTTGTTAAGTACAAGAGAGAGGCTCTGAAACTTTGTTCTGGATGGATGTTAAATTGGCTAACTAAGGACTGTGACCATGAAGTCAAAGTGTTGATATTAGTCTTCTGTGATGGTAAAGAATTTAGTTAACATCAGGGGTTATGATTATTTAACATTAATCATAAAATATTCAAAAATATTAGGAACCTAACTCATGACTTATGTGCTACTAATAGGTGATGAAATATTTAATGTTTTAAATGAAGTTGATTTGTAGAGATTGGATGTTTACAATTATTCTTATGATAGGTGGCTAAACATCAAAGCACAAAATAAAATTTCTTTCATTTTTAATAGGCTGCTTCACCTTCAAATTATTTTAAACCTATAACCAAGAATAAATTTGGATGCTCAGGGGGTCTCTGAGTGGCATTTACAAGCAACATTTATTCCAAATCATTTATTTTTAACTAGTGAAGACAGGAACGCTGTGAAGAGTCATGAAGAGTCACATCAACTTCTCTATTGGTTGTTGACTTATTAAATGCCTTAAAAGAAAAAAAAAAAAAAAGAAAGACACAGATGCTAGGTTATGTTGAAAGTATCTGTTGAGGGATCTGTGACTAATAAAAAGAAAAGCTTTTTGGTGTATGGGAAGTCTGACAATGGAAAATGAACTAGGAATTGTCCATATTTTGGTTGCATAGAGTAAAACTCCTATTCTTCTGATACTCTACTGAAATTCTCTATAAATTCAACAAAAATCTCTATTTATTCATGGTCCATATATTTGCAAACACATAACCCTATAGTTCAGTTCAGTCACTCAGTCATGTCCATTTCTTTGTGACTCCATGAATCACAGCACGCCAGGCCTCCCTGTCCATCACCAACTCCTGGAGTTCACTCAGACTCATGTCCATCGAGTCAGTGATGCCATCCAGCCATCTCATTCTCTCTTATCCCCTTCTCCTCCTTCCCCCAATCCCTCCCAGTATCAGAGTCTTTTCCAGTGAGTCAACTCTTCACATGAGGTGGCCAAAGTATTGGAGTTTCAGCTTCAGCATCAGTCCTTCCAATGAGCACCCAGGACTGATCTCCTTTAGAATGGACTGACTGGTTCTCCTTGCAGTCCAAGGGACTCTCAAGAGTCTTCTCCAACACCACAGTTCAAAAGCATCAATTCTTTGGCACTCAGTTTTCTTCATGGTCCAACTCTAACATCCATACATGATCACTGCAAAAACCATAGCCTTGGCTAGATGGACCTTGGTTGGCAAAGTAATGTCTCTGCTTTTTAATATGCTATCTAGGTTGGTCATAACTTTCCTTCCAAGGAGTAAGTGTCTTTTAATTTCTTGGCTGCAATCAGCATCTGCAGTGATTTTGGAGCTCCCCAAAATAAAGTCTGACACTGTTTCCACTGTTTCCCTATTTCCCAAGAAGTGAAGGGACAAGATGTCATGATCTTAGTTTTCTAAATGCTGAGCTTTAAGCCAACTTTTTCAACTCTCCTCTTTCACTTTCATCAAGAGGTTTTTTAGTTCCTCTTCACTTTCTGCCATAAGGGTGGTGTCTTCTGCATATCTGAGGTTATTGATATTTCTCCCGACAATCTTGATTCTAGCTTGTGCTTCTTCCAGCCCAGCGTTCCTCATGATGTACTCTGCATAGAAGTTAAATAAGCAGGGTGACAATATACAGCTTTGACATACTCCTTTTCCTATTTGGAAGCAGTCTGTTGTTCCATGTCCAGTTCTAACTGTTGCTTCCTGATCTGCATAGAGGTTTCTCAAGAGGTAGGTCAGGTGGTCTGATATTCCCAAGTCTTTCAGAATTTTCCACAATTTATTGTGATCCACACAGTCAAAGGCTTTGGCATAGTCCATAAAGCAGAAATAGATGTTTTTCTGGAACTTTCTTGCTTTTTCCATGATACATCGGATGTTAGCAATTTGATCTCTGGTCCCTCTGCCTTTTCTAAAACAAGATTGAACATCTAGAAGTTCACGATTCATGTATTACTGAAGCTTGGCTTGGAGAATTTTGAGCATGACTTTACTAGAGTGTGAGATGAGTGCAATTGTGCCGTAGTTTGAGCATTCTTTGGCATTGCCTTTCTTTGGGATTGGAATGAAGACTGACCTTTTTCAGTCCTGTTGCCACTGCTAAATTTTCCAAATTTGCTGGCATATTGAGTGCAGCACTTTCACAGCGTCATATTTCAGGATTTGAAAAAGCTCAACTGGAATTCTATCACCTCCACTAGCTTTGCTCGTAGTGATGCTTTCTAAGGTCATTTGACTTCACATTCCAAAATATCTGGCTCTAGGTCAGTGATCACACCATCGTGATTATCTTGGTCATGAAGAACTTTTTTGTACAGTTCTTCTGTGTATTCTTGCCACGTCTTCTTAATATCTTCTGCTTTTGTTAGGTCCATATCATTCCTGTCCTTTATCGAGCCCATCTTTGGATGAAATATTCCCTTGGTATCTCTAATTTTCTTGAAGAGATCTCTAGTCTTTCATATTCTGTTGTTGTCCTCTATTTTTTGCATTGATTGTTGAGGAAGGCTTTCTTATCTCTCCTTGATATTCTTTGGAACTCTGCATTCAGATGCTTATATCTTTCCTTAACCCTATAGTAGTGGAGATCAAATGAAAATCTCTAGGTTCTGTAGGTATAGATTTTGTTGACTGAGGACTTCCACAATTTACTCTTTACTAAATTGTATTTCAAAGGAATTTTGAGATTTCATTTTAGTTGCTTTGCTAAACTTCAGAATTAATTCTCCATAGCTTTCCATTCTGTCACCACTTCACCTATTCACACACAATATACAATAAAAGACAAAATACTGAAACGTAAAAGTGGGAATCCTTCAAAGATTCCTTGTGCATTTGGAGAAAAGTTGAAACGTTTAGAAAAGTCAGAGATAACTATCTTTTAATTGATTTTACATGTGAGGCATCTCCATCAAATTATGTATTTCTTTTTTAAACGTTATATTTTGACAGAAGCTAGTAGAACATTTTAAATAGCTTTATACAATTTTCTACAAGATAGAAATAATATTCACAGTCCAAGAGCATGGATATTGCTGGACTTCTGCTTCTGATTTTGTAAGTCCATCACATTGCAACAAAAATAGTAGCTATTATGTTAATAGGCCTCTTCATAACTACTGTGGTTGATTAATGACATCAGTATCCTGGTGTCCAGACATGAACTAAACTTTCTTTTTGAGGATCCATGATTCAGATCACAATTAAGTCCTGACATTTTCCCCATCATCATATTTTTTTTTAAATCTGACTCTTGATGGGCATCTAGATCCTTGTGTCTGTAAAGAGTTTCCAGAAAACATTTCCAGAGCTGGCTTTTTATAATTGTTTAGTTCCCAGCTGAATTATCTACTCATTGTGGACGTATTCCCACAATCACATTTTCCAGCGTATCCTAATTATTCTCTCTCCATCTATGTAATTTAAGAGAAGTCTAGTTGTTACGTTATTTGTTTTCCTATGAATTGCTTATTTATATTTACATTACTCATTGATTAATCACAATTTTGCAATAGGCATATTTCATATTTGTTTTAAATCTCTTTATATGGACCTTGGGTTTTGCATTTGTCTTCATTCTTTGAGTGTATATTTATATCAATGATTTTGTTTTCAAATGACTTTGCTTCCCAGAATCTATGAATCAACCTTCTAACTTACTCCTTTTTTTAAAATTGCTCCTGTATTTTATGTAAATAGCTAAAATTTTCTTTTAAAAAAATGTGAAAAAATTATAAAACTCAACTGCTTGAAATCATCTAGTTGTCATTCCATTCACTTAGGCCAAAACTCAACTCCTTACAATTAACTTGTAAGTTCTATATGATAAGTGAAAGTGAAGTCAGTCATGTCTGACTCTTTGCGATCCCATGGACTGTAGTCTACCAGGCTTCTCTATCCATGGGGTTTTCCAGACAAGAGTACTGGAGTGGGTTGCCATTTCCTTCTCCAGGGGATCTTCCTGACCCAGGGATCGAACCCAGGTCTCCTGCATTGCAGGCAGACTTTTTACCCTCTGAGCCACCAGGGAAGCAAGACTCCTGTAAACTCCTTGAAGTTATCCTTTATTTCTGTCCAGCTATGTGAAGCTATTTTAAAATTTTAAAACATGTATTCTTTCTTATACTAGGAAATTGCCAATAGTCTTCTCTTTTCCTGGAATTGTTGTCTTCCATATCATTACATGGCAGACTTCTCATCATTTAGCTGAAAATACATCATCTTAAATCTGCTCCATGAGATACTTTCCAGCGTAAAATATGTCCTATTCCTCAGAATCACTCTCTACTCAAATCTTTTTTTTTAATTTTTTTTTTACTGTATTTAACTGAAATTATCATTGTTTATTTGTTTTTGTCCCCTTTAATGTAATATAATCTCAGATAATGAACCTGGACCTCCTTGTTTCCTACTATATCCCCAGTACAGGTAACATTGCCATCAAGGTTCCATTAAACACCTGGTGAACTTTTTCTTGTAGAATTCTCAGTGAATTCTTTCCTAATTGATAATATAAATAAAAGTCTCTAATCTTTGCTCTTTAAGTACTTCCTTTCAATATTACAGTAATCCAGGCCTATGCCCCAACCAGTAATGCTGAAGAAGCCGAAGTTAATCGGTTCTATGAAGACCTACAAGACCTTTTAGAACTAACACCCAAAAAAGGTGTCCTTTTCATTCTAGGGGACTGGAATGCAAAAGTAGGAAGTCAAGAAACACCTGGAGTAACAGGCAAATTTGGCCTTGGAGCACGGAATGAGGCAGGGCAAAGGCTAATAGAGTTTTGTCAAGAGAATGCACTGGTCACAGCAAACACCCTCTTCCAACAACACAAGAGAAGACTCTAGACATGGACATCACCAGATGGTCAACACCGAAATCAGATTGATTATATTCTTTGCAACCAAAGATGGAGAAGCTGTATACAGTTAGCGAAAACAAGACCAGGAGCTGACTGTGGCTCAGATCATGAACTCCTTATTGCCAAATTCAGACTTAAATTGAAGAAAGTAGGGAAAACCACTAGACCATTCAGATATGACCTCAATCAAATCCCTTATAATTATACAGTGGAAGTGAGGAATAGATTTAAGGGACTGGATCTGATTGATAGAGTGCCTGATGAACTCTGGACTGAGGTTTGTGACATTGTACAGGAGACAGGGACCAAGACCATCCCCATGGAAAAGAAATGCAAAAGAGCAAAATGGCTGTCTGAGGAGGCCTTACAAATAGCTGTGAAAAGAAGAGAGGTGAAAAGCAAAGGAAAAAAGGAAAGATATAAATATCTGAATGCAGAGTTCCAAAGAATAGCAAGGAGAGATAAGAAAGACTACCTTAGTGATCACTTCAAAGCAATAGAGTAAAACAACAGAATAGGAAAAATAAGAGACCTCTTCAAGAAAATTAGAGATTCCAAGGGAACATTTCATGCAAAGATGGGCCCGATAAAGGACAGAGATGGTATGGACCTAACAGAAGCAGAAGATATTAAGAAGAGGTGGCAGGAATACACAGAAGAACTGTACAAAAAAGATCTTCACGACCAAGATAGTCACGATAACGTGATCACTGACCTAGAGCCAGACATCTTCGAATGTGAAGTCAAGTGGGCCTTAGAAAGCATCACTACTAACAAAGCTAGTGGAGGTGATGGAATTCCAGTTGAGCTATTTCAAGTCTTGAAAGATGATGCTGTGAAAGTGCTGCACTCAATATGCCAGCAGATTTGGAAAACTCAGCAGTGGCCACAGGACTGGAAGAGATCAGTCTTCATTCCAATCCCAAAGAAAGGCAATGCCAAAGAATGCTCAAACTACCGCACAATTGCACTCATCTCACAGGCTAGTAAAGTCATGCTCAAAATTCTCCAAGCCAGGCTTCAGCAGTATGTAAACCGTGAACTCCCAGATGTTCAAGCAGGTTTTAGAAAAGGCAGAGGCACCAGAGATCAAATTGCCAACATCCGCTGGATGATGGAGAAAGCAAGAGAGGTTCAGAAAAACATCTATTTCTGCTTCATTGACTATGCCAAAGCCTTTGACTGTGTGGATCACAATAAACTGTGGAACATGCTGAAAGAGATGGGAATCCCAGACCACCTGACCTGCCTCTTGAGAATCCTGTATGCAGATCAGGAAGCAACAGTCAGAACTGTACATGGAACAACAGACTGGTTCCAAATAGGAAAAGGTGTACGTCAAGGTTGTATATTGTCACCTTTCTTATTTAACTTATATGCAGAATACATCATGAGGAACGCTGGGCTGGAAGAAGCACAAACTGGAATCAAGATTGCTGGGAGAAATATCAATAACCTCAGATATGCAGATGACACTCCCCTTATGGCAGAAAGTGAAGAGGAACTCAGAAGCCTCTTGATGAAAGTGAAAGAGGAGTGTGAAAAGGCTGGCTTGAAGCTCAACTTTCAGAAAACAAAGATCATGGCACCTGGTCCCATCACTTCATGGGAAATAGATGGAAAAACAGTGGAAACAGTGTCAGACTTTATTTTTTTGGGCTCCAAAATCACTGCAGATGCTGATTGCAGCCATGAAATTAAAAGACGCTTGCTCCTTGGAAGGAAAGTTATGACCAACCTTGATAGTATATTAAAAAGCAGAGACATTACTTTGCCAACCAAGGTCCGTCTAGTCAAGGCAATGGTTTTTCCCGTGGTCATGTATGGATGTGAGAGTTGGACTGTGAAGAAAGCTGATCGCCGAAGAATCGATGCTTTTGAACTGTGGTGTTGGAGAAGACTCTTGAGAGTCCCTTATACTGCAAGGAGATCCAACCAGTCCATTCTAAAGGAGATCAATCCTGGATGTTCATTGGAGGGACTGATGCTAAAGCTGAAACTGCAATACTTTGGCCACCTCATGCGACGAGTTGACTCACTGGAAAAGACTCTGATGCTGGGAAAGGTTGGGGGTGGGAGGAGAAGGGGGCAACAGAGAATGAGATGGCTGGATGTCATCACCGACTCTATGGACATGAGTTTGAGTGTACTCCGGAAGTTGGTGATGGACAGGGAGGCCTGGCGTGCTGTGATTCATGGGGTCGCGGAGAGTCGGACACGACTGAGCGACTGAACTGAACTATGTAAGCTCAGTTTCACTAGAAGTAAATGCTAGGAAGAGAAATGTATTACTCCTGGAAATGTGTTAGTCATGGAGGGCTTACATAGTGATAAGCAATAAAAATGGTTTGTTTTCATTAACTTTCACAACAACACTATGATGAAAGCATTGTTATTTTTATTTTACAAATGAGACACATGAGGCTGTGAGAAATTAGACAAGTCTAAGTTCAAAAATTACCTCAAGCCCTATTTCAAATACTATGATATTTCATAATACTCTTATTCTTTTTGCTAAAATGTATATTATATTGGTTTTCATTGTTTTGTATTATGTATAGAAAACCAAAGATTACATTGCCTATGTTGCTGCTGCTGATAAGTGCTTCAGTCATGTCCCACTCTGTGCGACTCCATAGGTGGCAGCCCACCAGGCTCCCCTGGGCCTGGGATTCTCCAAGCAAGAACACTGGAGTGGGTTGCCATTTCCTTCTCCAATGCATGAAAGTGAAATATGAAAGTGAAGTCGCTCAGTCATGTCCGACTCTTAGCGACCCTATGGACTGCAGCCTACCAGGCTTCTCTGTCCATGGTATTTTCCAGGCAAGAGTACTGAAGTGGCTTGCTATTGCCTTCTCCTACATTGCCTATATACACTGTTAATTGCATGTCATTATAAGGAACTTTGTGACAGCAGAAAGCGGTATGAGTCATCAGATGTAAAATATTAGCTTATAAGGAATATTTTGTGCTGATCTACATTAGGTATTATACAAACTGCTTATTTACAAGACGATTAGTACAAATTCAGTATTCTAAAGTGAAATACCATATTCACTATAGCTTACATACCCTGCTAATCTAAGTTCAGTGACATACTATATAATTCTCAGTTATATTAGTCTAGCATCATCTAGTGATTTAGTTTTACAAATTTGATTTAGATTTACAAGTATACTGGTATGTTTTTGCTATGGTAAAATCCCATGATTAAAACAACCATCAAAATAAGTTTGTCAAAAGATATTTTATATAATGATAATTTTGTTGATTTAACTCACTAAAATGTATGAGTCTTATACGTCTTTCAGACTCAAGGATTGTGAAAATGCACCTGCAATGGGTGACTAGGAAAAGGCAGGTAGAAAAATAAAACCAAACCTTAGAGCATGTAAGAAAAAAGACAATTTGTTGTAGTTTTAAGGTAAATTTTTAGATAAATTCCTAAAGTACTAGAATATTATTCAACAGTAATAAAATCTATTATAATTATTCAAATTCACATTGAACTGCTGATGCTAAAATTGAACAATGCCTTGTGCCTTGCAAGGCTTCTACAAATTCTTTACAGCATGAAGTGTGCTATTTCTTTTCCCAGAGTGTAAAACTGACAACTTCCTGTAGGAAAAAATTTTCAACTTGCCTTAGTTAAGGAATTGGAATGTTTCCTTATTACATTGCTTAATTTGCAGAACTGGAATTTCCTCTGTCTTACTATCTAATACTTCAGTTCAGTTCAGTCCAGTCACTCAGTCGTGTCCGACTCAGCGACCCCATGAACCACAACACGAAAGGCCTCCCTGTCCATCACCAACTCCCGGAGTTCACTCAAACTCATGCCATCGAGTTGGTGATGCCATCCAGCCACCTCATTCTCTGTCGTCCCTGTCTCCTCCTACCCCCAATCACTCCCAGCATCAGAGTCTTTTCCAGTGAGTCAACTCGTCGCATGAGGTGGCCAAAGTATTGCAGTTTCAGCTTTAGCATAAGTCCCTCCAATGAACACCCAGGATTGATCTCCTCCAGAATGGACTGGTTGGATCTCCTTGCAGTCAAAGGGACTCTCAAGAGTCTTCTCCAGCACCACACTTCAAAAGCATCAATTCATCGGCGATCAGCTTTCTTCACAGTCCAACTCTCACATCCATACATGACCGCGGGAAAAACCATAGTCTTGACTAGACGGACCTTGGTTGGCAAAGTAATGTCTCTGCTTTTTAATATGCTATCTAGGCTGGTCATAACTTTCCTTCCAAGGAGTAAGCGTCTTTTAATTTCATGGCTGCAATCAGCATCTGTAGTGATTTTGGAGCCCAAACAAATAAAGTCTGACACGGTTTCCACTGTTTCCCCATCTATTTCCCAAGAAGTGATGGGACCAGATGCCATGATCTTTGTTTTCTGAATGTTGAGCTTCAAGCCAACCTTTTCACTCTCCTCTTTTACTTTCATCAAGAAACCTTTGAGTTCCTCTTCAATTTCTGCCATAAGGGTGGTGTCATCTGCATATCTGAGGTTATTGATATTTCTCCCAGCAATCTTGATTCCAGCTTGTGCTTCTTCCAGTCCAGGGTTCCTTACGATGGACTCTGCATATAAGTTAAATAAGCAGGGTGACAATATACAACCTTGACGTACTCCTTTTCCTATTTGGAACCAGTCTGTTGTTCCCTGTCCAGTTCTGACTGTTGCTTCCTGACCTGCATACAGGTTTCTCAAGAGGCAGGTCAGGTGGTCTGTGATTCCCATCTCTTTCAGAATGTTCCACAGTTTATTGTGATCCACACAATCTAATACTTACCCTAACTAAATCCTTAAAATTTCCAGAATTGTAATGAAAAATTCACCCTGGAAAATGATTGCTGTATCATGTTTTCATGGAAAATGATTGCTCTATATTATGATTGTCTTATTTAAAATTCCCTCCCTGCTTTATCCCCCCAAGAACTCTATATTCTCTGGGCCAATGGGCTTTAGTTTACAAGATTTTCTCAGTAGTATACTCCACATCCAGTGGACATTCCTCTCTACGTGTATGCAAAGTTCAGATTGAGATAGAGACTCAGTTCTATCATATGCGTATGTGATCCAAAAATGAAAGAGACTGGATACTTTAATTACTATAGTTACCCCATTAACAATGATTTACACCTAGTATGTAGTAACTGCCCTTCCTGGGTGGCAGAGTGTATTCCACAGTGTATTCCACCAGTCAATATAGATGACGTAAGAGACATGGGTTCAATCTGCGAGTTGGAAAATCTCTTGGAGAAGGAAGTGGCAACCCACTCCAGTATTCTTAGCTGGAAAATTCCATGATTAGAGGAGCCTGGTGGGCTGCAGTCCATGTGGTCACAAAGTGTCAGACATGACTTGAGTGACTGAGCATGCACGCATGCCTGTAGCAACCACTGTGTTAAGGACTGAAGCTTCTAATATGATTCCTATTTGGTCCTGGCTGTCTTGGAGCTCTCAGCTGGTAGGAAAAATAAACTTAGAAGGTATTATTTTATTTATTATAATAAAGGTGATATGTATATTATGTTTGGGGAACTCAGAGAGGAAAACCAAATCTAAACACTGGGTGAAAGTTTAATTAATTTTATCTTTCTTGGCTGATTTCCCAAGTTATCAAGAAAATAAATCACAAACCAGCTGAATCATTTATTAATACAATTTCTATATTTTGAAATGTCATGTGATGCTTTCTTATTCAGTCAAACTTCATTAAGTCTTTTCTTCAAATAAATATATTTATAAAGCAGATGTTCTTCATTTTGCAAAGCTGTAACTATGAATATTTGGACGTGAATTTGGGCAAGCTCCAGGAGATATTGGAGGACAGAGGATCCTGGTATGTTACAGTCCCTGGCATCACAAAGAGTCAGACATGACTTAACTGAATGACAACAAATGAATGTTAGTTCACATAACACTTTTTGACTGGAGGCCAGTTATTTCTTCACCACATGCTCTTACCTTCAATCCTGCTCCTTATTAGAGACTCAGAACACTGATAACAAAATTTGAGAATCCTGACCCAGAAGATTGTTTCTGGGATTCCGTTCAGACAGGATAATATAAATGAGTTAAAAACAAATAACAGGGACATTCCAGTTTGTTCTTTTAAAATTTATAGTTTTTAGCGGAGAAGTTTAAGATAAAGACTATACGTTATATTTCTATGCCTTTCATTTGGGCAAAAATGATTATCTAAATTACTGATAAATAATCTGTAACCTCTAATTTTCTTGAAACTCAGGGGTTTCACAATGCATTTCAATATCTGAATTTAGCATAATCTTATTTTAAAGAGATAAATTTCATTCTTAGAGACCCAAACTCAACCTGTTTCCCTCAGTGTTCCATGGAATTCATCGTTTCCCTGTCCCTGATTAAGGGCCCAGAATAGCACTGGGTTTACTTGCATGTGGGTATAGTAACTATAGATTGCTTGAAATGGGAAGTGGAAAGGAGTGGTGAAAAAACTCAGAAACTTATCTCTGCACCCATAAAAACAAATACTGGAATGCTAGCTTGCCTGACATTCATTGATTATTGTGTATTGTACATGTTTGAGTGTTGAGTGTTGTGCACGATGCTTGAGTATTGTGCATGATGCTAAGAGCTGTCATATAAGAGAGGGTGATGGGAAAGTTTGCCCTGGGTTTGGGTTGTGGAGCTGAGGCTGATGAAGGCTATTTCAGAAATAAGATTTATATTTCTGCCTCAAATACAACCAAGATAAAAATGATAGATTGGATTTAGGAACATACTTATTTAGGTATTCAAAAAAGAACTTCAAAGCATCTGAACATCAACATTTATACAAAGTTGAATATTGTATCCTATTGGGTAATCTATTTTAATGAAGTATTATTTATTTTTAACAGAACATATTCTTCAGTAATGGGGATAAAATAATTACAGTATTTAGATCTCACATTTGCAGATTTCTAAAATACACGTTTTTCATTAGCTGGGATATTTATTTAATTGCTTTATTAGAGAGCAAATAAAAGTGTCTTAAACAGACTAAAATTCATTTTCTCAAGCACACAAAAGTCTAAGCTGATAGGCGGCGATGCAGCAGGGCAACCCAGCTTCTGAAGGTCATACAGGTACACAGGCTTTCTCTGCCTGCTGCTAAGTGCTAAGTCGCTTCAGTCGTGTCCAACTCTGTGTGACCCCATAGACAGCAGCCGACCAGGCTCCACCGTCCCTGGGATTCTCCAGGCAAGAACACTGGAGTGGGCTGCCATTTCCTTCTCCATTTCTCTGCCTCTTGCTTCCTTATTCGCATCTGCACAGTCAGTGCTGACTCATTAACACGCTTTGTCCGTACCAGCCCTTGGAATGGACAAAAGAGGAAAACAGCTTTCCATGAAGGAATCATTAAGAAATTGTGTATATAATTTTCCCTCACATCTGCTCAACAGGACTGGATTCCACATTAAGTCCTTGCTGCAAGAGGGGCTGTAAAAGGCTCTTGCTAGCTAGGTAGCTCAGCAACATTCAGATTTCCCTTACTAAGAGGAGAATGGTTTTTGAGAGAAAACTACCAGTCCCTGTCAATGCTTCTTCAGAATTAGAAAATAAAGAAGTCTATAAAATTACTTGCTGTATTTAACCTTGTTGAACATAAGAGGGGAAGTACAAAAATCTGTATCACTTTTTTAGGGGGAATAGTTTAAACATTATTTTTAAATCTACTTGCTGAAGTATGTATGTGATATATCTGATGTTCACAAATTACTGCTATTTTTCATTCCTCCAAAATTGCTAAATATTATATGATATATTTATACTGCTGTTTAATTTAAACTTAACTATAGTTTGATTTTGCAAGCGTTTAAATTAAGTGCCCCTAAATTATACAATCCTATCAAAAATAATATAAATTTTAAGGACAGACTGCTAACTAGAATACAAATATATAATGTCTATTTTTAGATCATGCTGGACCACAAAATTCCCAACTGTTTTTGTAGTAAGTTATATCTACTGATCTATTGGAACTCTGACTTTTAGGAGAGAATGTTCTCATAAAGCTTTTTCTACAAATTTAAGGAAAAACTAATAACACATATTTTAAAATTAGAAACATAGATGTCCTTATCTTTACTTTGATCTTTTTCATAGAAACGTGTACAGTGCCACTTCCTTCTCATAATCAACAGGAACATGTAAAAAGTAAGACATTAAAGAGAAAGGAAAATAATAAAATACTGTATTGCAGAAAAAATATAGTAATGTGATTATACATTGAAAAAGTCTGGAGAGTCAGTCTTTGTTGATAAATCTTCATGCTTCTAATCTGTACTTGAGTTTTAGAAAATCTTCAACCTATTTATTAACTAAATATATTTAAATAAAAAAACCTTCAAAGCTATAAGAAATATTTAAATAAACTAGTATAAATTAGCTTCCTTTTAATTATATCATTTGGCAAACGTGTACAAGTCATATGTATGTTGTATATATTACTTATTACATATAGTATACAACAAAATTAAATTTGTATGTAGCTAAAATTTCAAAAGGGTGTTTCTGAAATTTTTACTCTGGCTCTCTAGATAGAATTATATCTAGTTGGAGAGAAGACTGGAAAAAATGGAGGCAAGGAGGAAGAGATGAGTAATAAATAAACTATTGATGATGCACTAAATTCAAGGTCTCCAGTGAAAACATTATTTATCCTCCTCCCAGTATTTCCAGATTTTCCTGGTTAAATTTTTTCCCACATTCTCCAGGATCTAACTTCTCCATGTACCTCATCCTCCTAATCTTAACTCTTTAACTAGGGCTAGCAGTTAACCATACCTCTAAATTTACAGCCATAGTTGCATAAAAATAGAGAAATTCACCTGTATATTCATCCACATATTACTCTTTGAATCCTATTGTAACAGATATTATCCATCCTCTACTCAAAAGTTAATATATTTATTCTATTACTTATCTTATATTTTCAAAACTCTCACTCAATTATCTATAATAGATTAATACTTAAAAAAGATATTCTTCAAATCTTCAAAACAAAATTGAATAATTTAAGGGAATAAAAACAATAAACAATTATATGAGAGTCAATTCTTTTATGCCCCCTCTAAGGAAACCTGTGACCAACCTAGATAGTATATTAAAAAGCAGAGACATTACTTTGCCAACAAAGGTACATCTAGTCAAGGCTATGGTTTTTCCAGTGGTCATGTATGGATGTGAGAGTTGGACTGTGAAGAAAGCTGAGAGCCGAAGAATTGATGCTTTTGAACTGTGGTGCTGGAGAAGACTCTTGAGAGTCCCTTGGACTGCAAGGAGATCCAACCAGTCCATTCTAAAGGAGATCAATCCTGGGTGTTCATTGGAAGGACTGACGCTAAAGCTGAAACTCCAATACTTTGGCCACCTCATGCAACGAGTTGACTCACTGGAAAAGGCTCTGATGCTGGGAAGGATTGGGGGCGGGAGGAGAAGGCGACGACAGAGAATGAGATGGCTGGATGGCATCACCGACTCGATGGACATGAGTTTGAGTGAACTCCAGGAGTTGGTGATGGACAGGGATGCCTGGCGTGCTGTGATTCATGGGGTCGCAAAGAGTTGGACACGACTGAGTGACTGGACTGAGATGAAGGAAACCTCATTAAAAATTTATCTTCACTTTTTAACTCCTCTTTTCAAAGGAAAGATATTTCTTCTAACTCTCTACTCCACTGAATTATTTTTCTTTCTAATACTCACACGTTCCTTGATTTATTTAGTTTCTGCCTTTTCAGTCACAATCAAATGTAATCACCATGAGAAGGAACATCATATCTGTGCTCTCTGTATCCTCACCTCTCAAAGATTTTATTTCACATGTAAATGTTCAATACATTCTTGCTAAGTGAATGACCAGCTGAATGTATAATTTATTCTTTTTACCTTGTGGGATAACTGACAATGAGGAAATATTCATATAGAGAAGGTTTTCATTATTTATTAGTGACACTGTCAGTATCATATGGATAAACTCAGGGAAATCAAGGCAATTGATAATACACAAACTTCAGTGATTTTAATATGAAATAGTTTAGGAATTCTAGTACGTTTTCAGAATGACTTTTAAGTTAAATTTTCAATTATGCTTATTTGTTCATTTATTTCTTTTTTATTTGGTGTATGATTGCTTTGCAATGTTGTTTTAGTTACTCTGGTACAAAAACGTGAATCAGTTATATGTATACATATATCCCTTCTCTTTTGAGCCTCCCTCCTATCCCCCATCCCACCCCTCTAGGACATCACAAAGCACCAAGTTGAGCTCCCTGTGCTATACAGCTGCTTCCCACTAGCTATCTATTTTATAAATGGTACTGTATACGTCAGTCCTACTCTCTAAATTCATCCAACCCTCCTCTTTCCTTTCTGTGTTCACAAATCCATTCTCTATATCTCCAACTCTATTCTTGCCCTGCAAATAGGTTCATCTATACCATTTTTCTAGATTCTATATATATGCATTAAATATAAAATATCTGTTTGTCTCTTTCTGACTTATGTCATTCTATGACAATCTCTACTTTTTTCAATAATGTTGATTCCTCTAACATTGTTTATAAAACATATTTCCAGTCATTATATGAAGAGAAATGTGAACAATAGAATTAATTTTGATAACTTACAAATATTTTTACTATCATCAGGAATTTCAGTGAAGTTGGTCTGTTAATTATTTTAAGTTATATTTGATTATTTTTATTTAAATTTCTAGTTTTGCAAAACATTGAGCAAAATTCTATGACATAAGCAAATCTTTAAAGAAAGAAACTGGAAATAAGATATATACTTTATCCAAGTATAAGGTTGGGATGTGGGAATTACTTTTTTTTTTTTAATTTCATTGAATTCCTGAATTGCAATCAGTGTTGATGTAATAACTATTGGTTAACCAGATTAAAATGAACTTCTCAGACAGTTGATGTAAGTCTACTTTGCTGCTATCAGAGAATCTAAAATATGTTCTACTTTAAACAGCCATCTGAACCCTAACTTCAAAATTTTACTTGACTATACTTCTAGGAAACAGATTTTGTTTCTAATTAAACTGCATTTTACTCTGTTGTATATAAAACTTTTTATAATCTGGCAAATTGCTTTATTGACCTTACATAAATAATTTCCCTTCATCATGAATTTTAGTGAAATAAAGCACGTATGATCCTAAAAGAATCAGAAGATATTAAGAAGAGGTGGCAAGAATACAGTGAAGAACTGTACAAAAAATATCTTCATGACCCAGATAATCACGATGGTGTGAATACTCACCTAGAGCCAGACATCCTGGAATGTGAAGTCAAGTGGGACTTAAGAAGTATCATTATGAACAAAGCTAGTGGAGGGATGGAATTCCAGTTGAACTATTTCAAATCCTAAAAGATGATGCTGTGAAAGTGCTGCACTCAATATGCCAGCAAATTTGGAAAACTCAGCAGTGGCCACAGGACTGGAAAAGGTCAGTTTTCATTCCAATCCCAGAGGAAGGCAAT
The DNA here is from genome assembly GCF_049115385.1 of Moschus berezovskii. Classification (NCBI taxonomy): domain Eukaryota; kingdom Metazoa; phylum Chordata; class Mammalia; order Artiodactyla; family Moschidae; genus Moschus; species Moschus berezovskii. Next base: position 126,869,052 of record NC_142460.1, on the reverse strand, counting down.
GCCAAAGAATGCTCAAACTACCACACAATTGCACTCATCTCACATGCTAGTAAAGAAATGCTCAAAATTCTCCAAGCCAGGCTTCAGTAATACGTGAACTGTGACCTTCCAGATGTTCAAGCTGGTTTTAGAAAAGGCAGAGGAACCAGAGATCAAACTGCCAACATCCTATGGATCATCAAAAAAAACAAGAGAATTCCAGAAAAACATCTATTTCTGCTTTATTGACTGTACCAAATCCTTTGACTCTGTGGATCACAATATACTGTGGAAAATTCTAAAAGAGATGGGAATACCAGACCACCTGACCTGCCTCTTGAGAAACCTGTATGCAGGTCAGGAAGCAACAGTTAGAAGTGGACATGGAAAAACAGACTGGTTCCAAATAGGAAAAGGGTTATATCAAGGTTGTATATTGTCACCCTGCTTATTTAACTTATATGCAGAGTACATTATGAGGACCGCTGGGCTGGAAGAAGCACAAGCTGGAATCAAGACTGCTGGGAGAAATATCAATAACCTCAGATATTCAGATGACACCACCCCATGGCAGAAAGTGAAGAACTAAAAAGCCTCTTGATGAAAGTGAAAAAGGAGAGTGAAAAAGTTGGCCTAAAGCTCAACATTCAGAAAGTTAAGATCCTGGCATCTGGTCCCATCACTTCATGGCAAATAGATGGGGAAACAGTGGAAACAGTGGCTGAATTTATTTTTCTGGGCTCCCAAATCACTGTGATTGCAGCCATGAAATTAAAAGACGCTTACTCCTTGGAAGAAAAGTTATGACCAACTTAGACAGCTTATTAAAAAGCAGAGATGTTACTTTGTTAACAAAGTTCCATCTTTTCAAGACTATGGTTTATCTATTAGTCATGCATGGATGTGAGAGTTGGACTATAAAGAAAGCTGAGCTCCGAAGAACTGATGCTTTTTATTTTATTTTTTTAATTGGAGGCTAATTATTTTACAATATTATATTGGTTTTGCCATACATTGACATGTATCCTCCCCTGGTGTACGTGTATTCTTCTTCTTGAACCACTCTCCTACCTTCCTCCTCCCCTTATCCTCCCTCTGTGTCATCCACATGCACCAGCCCTGAGCATCCTGTATCAGGCTTCGAACCTGTACTGGTGATTCATCTCACATATGATAATGTACATGTTTCAATGCCATTCTCCCAAATCATCCCACCCTCACGCTCTCCCATAGAGTCCCAAAGACTGTTCTATACATCTGTGTCTCTGTTGCTGTCTCGTATAGAGGGTTATCATTACCATCTTTCTAAATTCCATGTATATGCGTTAGTATACTGTATTGGTGTTTTTCTTTCTGGCTTACTTCACTCTGTATAATAGGCTCCAGTTTAACCCACCTCATTAGAATTAATTCAAATGTATTCTTTTTAATGGCTGAGTAATACTCCATTGTGTATATGTACCAAAGCTTTCTTATCCATTCATCTGCAGATGGACATCTAGGTTGTTTCCATGTCCTGGCTATTATAAACAGTGCAGCAATGAACATTGGAGTACATGTGTCTCTTTCAATTCTGGTTTCCTCAGTGTGTATGCCCAGGGGTGCAATTGCTGGATCATATGGCAGTTCTATTTCCAGTTTTTTGAGGAATCTCCACACTGTTCTCCATAGTGGTTGTACTAGTTTGCATTCCCACCAACAGTGTAAGAGGGTTCCCTTCTCTCCACACCCTCTCCAGCATTTATTGCATGTAGACTATTGGATAGCAGCCATTCTGACTGGTGTGAAATGGTATCTCATTGTGGTTTTGATTTGCATTTCTCTGATTATGAGGGATGTTGAGCATTTTTTCATGTGCTTGTTAGCCATTTTTATGTCTTCTTTGGAGAAATGTCTGTTTAGTTCTTTGGCCCATTTTTTGATTGGGTCACTTATTTTTCTGGAATTGAGCTGCAGGAGCTGCTTGTATATTTTGGAGATTAATCCTTTATCAGTTGCTTCATTTGCTATTATTTTCTCCCATTCTGAAGGCTGTCTTTTCACCTTGCTTATAGTTTCCTTTGCTGTGCAGAAGCTTTTGATTTTAATTAGGTCCATGCTTTAATACTGTGATGTTGAAAACTCTTGAGAGTTCCTTGGACTACAAGGAGATCCAACCAGTTCAACCTAAAAGAGATCAGTCCTGGGTGTTCATTGAATGAACTGATGTTGAGGCTGAAAGTCCAATACTTTGGCCACATTATGCAAAAAGCTGACTCATTTGAAAAGACCTTGATGCTGGGAAAGATTGAAGGTGGGATGAGAAGGGGACAACAGAGGATGAGATGGTTGGATGGCACCACCGCCTCAATGGAAATGAGTTTGGGTGGACCCCGGGAATTGGTGATGGACATGGTGGCTTGGCGTGCTGTGGTTCATGGCGTTGCAAAGATTTAGAAACGACTGAGTGACTAAACTTAACTGATTGAAAGCAGGCAGAACTTTTAGTAGAAAGTCATCCATGGTGTAAAGGAGAATTTGCATTTTTCAGAGAACTGTGATGAGAAAGAGAGAAAGAGAAGAAGAAAGAGAGCAAGTGGAAAGAGAGAAAAGAGCAAAGAGAAAAATAAGAAAGAAAGGAAGTAAAGGAAAAATATTTTAGAGGAAAAGAATTTATGTAACCTTTCAGACAGACAGGATCACATTTTATACTGATAATCTGATAGATAATGTATATTTTAAGGTTTCTATAGATTATTGATATTTCCACTACATCTTTTTAAGCAGCCGATTAAACTTCCTTCAACATTTTTTTTGTAGTGATACTGATAATTTTTGTGCTTATCTCGATGACATGGACAGTTCATTTTAGGGTTAAAGAATTATTGTGCTAATCCTATTGTAGAGATTTTATTACTCTACATTATTGTACCATTTTATGCTCTGACTAGTGGTCTCCCTTTGTGTTTTGTGGTGATGATTTCCAGTATAATCCCTGAAAGTTGCTTTTGAAATTTTTAAGTATTCTAAAAGTATTTATCAAGTTCATATTGTGGTAATCCCTATGTCAGGAGCTGATGGTACACAGTTAAATTGTATTGACATGGCATTTGTTCTTAAGTAAGAAAATCCAATACTTTGGCCACCTCATGCGAAGAGCTGACCCACTGGAAAAGAGTCTGATGCTGGGAAGGATTGGGGGCAGGAGGAGAAGGGGACGACAGAGAATGAGATGGCTGGATGGCATCACCGACTTGATGGATATGAGTTTGAGTGAACTCCGGGATTTGGTGATGGACAGGGAGGCCCGGTGTATTGTGATTCGTGAGGTCGCAAAGAGTCGGACATGACTGAGCGACTGAACTGAACTGAAGAATCTATTTAACAAAAGGAAAGTTCCAGTTTCAGGCTTTAATTTCAGCATAAAGAAACAAACTTTCCCTCTCATTGAAATGTTTTTTTCTCCACTTATATGTAGAATACTATTGTTGAAAATCAAACAATATAGAAGTGTGTAAAAGAAAATTTTAAAGCACCTACCCCTCACATTTATCATGCTTTGAGTAACACTTGGGAGTTTGCTGCTTATCCTTCCTGACATCTACACACATATGCATGTTGACATACATGCATATGTACTGGCATATAGTTTCCATTTATAGTGAAATGGATTTCTACTATACAAGTGTTTCTGCAATTTAATAAGTTTCACTTCACAATACAGGCATACCTTATTTTATTGTGTTTCACTTTATTGAACTTCACAGACACTGTTTTCTTTTTCTTCCTTTCTTTAAAAATGGAATGTTTTTGGCAACCCTGAATCAAGCAAGCCTGTCAGCTCCATTTTTTTTTCTACAGCATGTTCCCCCTTTGTGTCTCTGTGTCACATTTTGGTAATTTTCATAACTCTTCAAATATTTTCATTATCAGTATATTTGTTGTGGTGATCTGTGATCAGTGATATCTCTGATGTTACTACTGTGACTTGCTGAAGTCTCAGATGATAACATGTTTTAGCAGTAAAATATTTTAAATTAAGGTCATGCATCTTTTTTATATAATTCTATTACACACTTAATGGATTATGCTGCTGTGTCACTTCAGTCGTGTCCGACTCTTTGTGACCCCATAGACGGAAGCCCACTAGGCTCCCCCATCCCTGGGATTCTCCAGGCAAGAACACTGGAGTGGGTTGCCATTTCCTTCTCCAATGTGTGAAAGTGAAAAGTGAAAGTGAAGTCACTCAGTCGTGTCTGACCCTTAGCGACCCCACAGACTGCAGCCTACCAGGCTCCTTCATCCATGGGATTTTCTAGGCAATAGTACTGGAGTGGCTTGCCATTGCCTTCTCCGATTATAGTACAGTGCAAATAACTTTTATATGTACTAGGAATCCAAAAACATTGTGTGACCCAGTTTATTATTGTATTCACTTTAAGACAGTGGTTTGAAACTGTATTCACAATATTTTGGAGGTATGCCTGAATATTCTTAACTTCCATACCAATTCCTGGAAATCTCCTAAAAGTCTTTTAAAACAAAGCATTCAAAGTTATGATTACATCAAATTTTACATCATATTTAATTTGCCCTGTTATATGTTTATTTCATGTTGTCTACATTTTTTGCTGTCATAAATTATGACTATATATATATATATACATATACATATATATACACACACATACTTTGCTTGTTATGTTTTTTTCTTCCTATATTTCTCTTCTTTTTTTAAATCAATATTATTAATCATTCACTCCGTGGGAAATCACTGGTTGAATTTCCTGAGATCTCTGCCTATAGAGAACTATCATCCTAGCTGTGCTTGTGCTGTGCTTGGCCACTCAGTTGTGTCCTACTTTTTTGTGACACTATGGACTGTGGCCCACCAGGATCCTCTGTCCATGAGGATTCTCCTGGCAAAAATACTGGAGTAGGTTGTCATGCCCTCCTCCAGTGGATCTTCCCAACCCAGGAGTCGAACCCAGGTGTCCTGCAGTGCAGGCAGATTCTTTACTGTCTAAATCACTAGGGAAGCCCAACATCCAAGAGAAGGAGACAGATAATAAATTAATGAATCCATGAAGTTGATCATTACAGATTGTGATAAATATATGCTGAATGACCAAGATTTTACTGAGAATATCATATTTGAATAGCTAAATATTGACTTCTGATTCCAATCTGGCATCAGTTCAGTTCAGTTCAGTTCAGTCACTCAGTCATGTTCCACTCTTTATAATCTGGCATGACATATAAGAAACTTGGAATTCATCTCTTCTGTACATGGAAGACAGAAGCTGAACAAACTAAAAATCAATAGCTCTTCTTAGATCCATCAGAGAACTGTCTTAAGGCAAACCACTTTCCTTCAAATTGAGACAACAGGTAGATACAGAGAGTACAACTTACTGGAGCAGAAGATCAGGAGTAGAAAACTCAAAACCAATACTGGGACAGGAAAACCTAAACTGTAATTAACAAATTGATGGACGTTTAAAGTGAACAACTTTGAGAATTAAAAATTCTGAGGAGGAGGGTAATTCTTTAGTATGGGTCCACATTTTTTTTTTTTTTTTTTGAGTTTTACCTCCAGGAACCCCATCAGTTTCTCACAGTGAATGTAGAGCAAATAAATCTCTCATGCTTTTGGCAATACAAATAAAGTTGAACTGAACAAAACTATCAATCAACTGAATTTGTGGACTAAATGTTTGTGCTCTCCCCCCAAATTGATGTTGAAATTCTAATCCCAATATGACAGTGTTAAGAGGTGGGGCCATTAGGAAGGGGTTGATTAGGTCATGAAGGTAGAACCCTCATGATTAAGATTTGTTGTTGCTGTTAAGTCACTCAGTCATGTCCAACTCTTTGTGATCCCATGTACTGCAGTATGTCAGGCTTCCCTGTCCTTGCCCGAATTCATATCTGTTGAGACGGTGATGCCATGAATAGGATTCAGTTCAGTTCAGTCGCTCAGTCGTGTCCGACTCTCCGCGACCCCATGAATCACAGCACGCCAGGCTTCCCTGTCCATCACCAACTCCTGGAGTTCACTCAAACCCATGTCCACAGAGTCGGTGATGCCATCCAGCCATCTAACTCTCGGTCGTCCCCTTCTCCTCCCGCCCCCAACCCTTCCCAGCATCAGTCTTTTCCAGTGAGTCAACTCATTGCATGAGGTGGCCAAAGTATTGGAATTTCAGTTTTAGCATAAGTCCCTCCAATGAACACCCAGGATTGATCTCCTCCAGAATGGACTGGTTGGATCTCCTTGCAGTCCAAGGGACTCTCAAGAGTCTTCTCCAGCACCACACTTCAAAAGCATCAATTCATCGGCGATCAGCTTTCTTCACAGTCCAACTCTCACATCCATATATGACCACGGGAAAAACCATAGCCTTGACTAGACGGACCTTTGTTGGCAAAGTAATGTCTCTGCTTTTTAATAAATTATCAAGGTTGATCATAAATTTCCTTCCAAGGAGTAAGCGTCTTTCAATTTCATGGCTGCAATCAGCATCTGCAGTGATTTTGGAGCAGTGCCCTTATAAAAGAGTTCCAAGGAACTCTCTTGTTCTCCTTCTGAAATATGAGAACAAAGTGAGAAGATGACCATTAATAAACTGTGGAGAGAGACTTCACCTTTTTATATCAGAGTGCAATCATAATTAGATCAGTCTCTGACTATGCTGACATCCTGATACCAACCTTTTCAGTTTCCATAATTGTAAGAAATAAAATTCTGTTGTTTATAGATCATCTAGTCTAAGGTGTTCTGTTATAGCAGCCTAACACACTGACACAAAGTCTATAGACTCTGCCATCCAACAACAGCAAAATGCACATTCTTCTCAAACTCACAGGGAACATTAAATGATATAGACCACAAAGCACGTCTTAACAAAATTGAAAGAATGAAACTATGTAAAATATCTTGTCTGACCTCAATGGAATTAAAATAGGAATATAAAGATAGCTGGAAAATGTCAGAATACTTGGAAATTAAACAGAATTTTTCTAAATAACATACAGGTCAAAGAAATCCCAAAAGAAATTTAAAATATTTTGAACTAAATAAAAATGACAATATAACAAAATTTGTGGGATTCAACAAAAGCCAAGCTTAAAGGGAAATTTAGAGCATTGAATGTATATAATTAAAAAAGAAAAAGATTTGCAATTATAATCAAAGCTTTAACCTTAGGAAACAAGAAATAGAATAAATAATTTAGACACAGAGTAAGATGTAAACAGAAATAAAAATTAGAGCAGGAATCAAGGAAACTGAAGATAGGAAAACAATGTGAAACAACAACAATGAGCCCAAAAGCTGGTTCTTTTAAAATATGAATATATAGAAAATAAACCAGTTACGCTAAATGCTATAGAAGTATTCTAAGCAGTGTGAACCAGACCTAAGCCAATATATAGAAAAGGATTTAGTGATTTTGAGGAAATAAGCAGAAGTTAGTATGACTGGAGCTCTAGATCATGTGGGAGTAAATCAGGAGTTAATTCATATACTGCTTTGTAGAGAATAGAAAAGGATTTGCATCCCTTCTAAGAAAAACAGAAAAACCTTTGAAAATTTAAGGAGATAGATGACCTCTACATATTTTAACAATCATTTTGATGCCATTGAAAAAGATTGCAGACGATGTTTATAAACAACAAAAACTAGTTTAGCTTTTGCAGACGATTAGTTTAAAATGATAATAATTTGGATATTGTAGTGGTAGCCAAAGTAAAGAGAGACTATTATCTTCAAAATATAATAATATAGAGAATATATTCCTAGAAACACACTGCTCAAATAATTTTTAAATCCTTAATTTGGAGAATAACTATGAATTTTTATTTAACAAACCCAGTATATAGTTACAGTCCAACCACCAACATATGGTCAGCAATATTTATCTTCTTATTTTTTGCTCTGTCATGCTTCTCTCAAAAACTGGATGACTCTACTTCACATTGCCAGCAGTTAAAGCTGAATGTCTCTAATTTGAGTGCAGTACCCCGCCCCCCTTGCCATCATGCTATACTTTTTCTTTGAGGAATTCATTCAGAGGCCTAGAATTATCCTAGTCAAGTTGTGTAATAATGTAGTGTCACATTTCGCATGCTTTCAAACCAGGTTATTTCATTTAGGTTCACTCAAGCCCTGAGTATTTTAGCTCTAGAACAGTTCTTCCTTCATGTATGCAGAGTCAAACTCTGGGATTCTGGAAAATTGAAAGAATCATGTCACTGTGAATAGTTGTCTGAGTATGTGTATTAATATCCATTTTTTATCTGATACAGAAATTTCAGAGGTTTGGACTGTCTTAGGCAGAAGGTTAAAAATACCAGTATACAAGTTTGATCCTTTATTCCTCCTACATGCTATTATCTTCAGAGCTGATAATATTCAAAAATACCAGTTAATTTGAATTTCAAAATTATGTTGAAAAAGAGTAGAGAGATTCTCATTATCTCATAATTTTTAAAATAATTCTTATAAAATTTGCTGTGGATTTATATTGATATAAATCTTATTAAAATATCAGTATTCCTTATTTTGCCATGATAAATCTACCTTTTATTTCCAAAAGGGACTAATGAACCTACAAGTTAGATAATCTATTTTCTTTTCTTGATAAAACAGAAACCTGCTGATTAGGAAAAATAAAACAGAATTTCTTTCTTTTTTTTTTTTAACACAATTTCTTTAAGTTAATGTCCCAGTGCCTAGGACAGGCTTAGGTAGTAAGAGGAATTCAGTAAATATTTTGAACAAATGAATAAAAGTATAAATAAAAAATGTAATTTTTTTTAAAGCAGGATTATGTAGTTGTTTAAACACGTCCTTGAAGCAAATTATGGTAGAGTTAGCTTAGTGTACTAAAACAAGACTTAGCATAGATATCAATTCATACCCAGGTCTTCTGCCACAAGAGTCATGTGACTTTGAGAGATTTGAATTCTTTGGGTTTAATTCTTCCTCTACCAATTTGTCATAAGAATATCTAGTTTGCCTGGTTATTTTGTGATTTAAGATATTGAATGTAAAGTTACTAGTACATTATATGAAAGAGATGGTACAAAATATGATAATTTAGAAAATAATTTTAGCATAATAAAATGGATTTTTAAACATCTTTATTGATATATATAGTTCATCTACCATAAACTCACCCATTTAAAGTATGCACTGTTTTTAGTTTATTCCGGAGTTGCACAATACTAATACCACAATCAACTTTAGAATAATTCATCATCCCCCAACCATAAAAAGAAAACACACACACACACACACATTAAGATTTATCACACTCTCATCACTCCCCGTCAAATGTGCCTTAGGAAGAATCACTACAAACAAAGCTAGTGGAGGTGATGGAATTCCAGTTGAGCTATTTCAAATCCTGAAAGATGATGGTGTGAAAGTGCTGCACTCAGTATGCCAGCAAATTTGGAAAACTCAGCAGTGCCCACAGGACTGGAAAAGGACATTTTTCATTCCAATCCTAAAGAAAGGCGATGCCAAAGAATGCTCGAACTACCGCATAATTGCACTCATCTCAGACGCTAGTTAAAGTCATGCTCAAAATTCTCCAAGCCAGCCTTCAGCAATACGTGAACTGTGAACTTCCAGATGTTGAAGCTTGTTTTAGAAAAGGCAGAGGAACCAGAGATCAAATTGCCAACATGCAATGGATCATAGAAAAGGCAAGAATGTTCCAGAAGAAAACATCTATTTCTGCTTTATTGACTATGCCAAAGCCTTTGACTGTGTGGATCACAATAAACTGTGGAAAATTCTGAAAGAGATGGGAATACCAGACCACCCGAGCTGCCTCTTGAGAAACCTGTATTCAGGTCAGGAAGCAACAGTTAGAAGTGGACATGGAACAACAGACTGGTTCCAAATAGGAAAAGGAGTGTGTCAAGGCTGTATATTGTCACCCTGCTTATTTAACTTATATGCAGAGTACATCATGAGAAATGCTGGGCTGGAAGAAGCACAAGCTGGAATGAAGATTGCTGGGAGAAATATCAATAACCTCAGATATACAGATGATACCACCCTTATAGCAGAAAGTGAAGAAGAACTAAAGAGCCTCTTGATGAAAGTGAAAGAGGAGAGTGAACAAGTTGGCTTATAGCTCAACATTCAGAAAATGAAGATCATGGCATCCGGTCCCATCTCTTCATGGCAAATAGATGGTTTAACAGTGGAAACAGTGTCAGACTTTATTTTTCTGGGCTCCATAATCACTGCAGATGGTGATTGCAGCCATGAAATTAAAAGACACTTACTCCTTGGAAGGAAAGTTATGAACAATCTAGACAGCATATTGAACAGCAAACATTACTTTGACAACAAAGGTCCATCTAGTCAAAGCTATGGTTTTTCCATCCATATATGGATGTGAGAGTTGGACTCTAAAGAAAGCTGAGTCCTGAAAAATTAATGCTTTTGAACTGTGTTGTTGGAGAAGACTCTTGAGAGTCCCTTGGACTGCAAAGAGATCCAACTGCTCCATCCTAAAGGAAATCAGTTCTGAATATTCATTGGAAGGACTGATGCTGAAGCTTAAACTCCAATACTTTGGCCACGTGATGCAAAGAGCTGGCTCACTGGAAAAGACCCTGATGCCGGAAAAGATTGACGGCAGGAGGAGAAGGGGACGACAGAGGATGAGATGGTTGGATGGCAACACCGCCTCAGTGGACATGGGTTTGGGTGGACTCCGGGAGTTGGTGATGTACAGGGAGGCCTGGCGTGCTGTGATTCATGAGGTGGCAAAGAGTCAGACATGACTGAGCAACTGAACTGAACTGAACCTTGCTCCCTAACCCCTCTCTAACATGGCTGCTCTAAGAAATGATTAATCTGCTTTTCTGCCTTTATAGATTTAGCTATTCTGTGTGTGCACAAACACATACTCATATAATATGTCTATTTTTTGAATAACTTCTTTCATTAGACATAAGGTTTTCAAAATTCATCAACATTGTAACTTAAATCAGTATTTCATTATTTTTATAGCCTAAAGTTCACCATTTTATGAATATACAACATTTTATTTTCCATTCATCAATTAATAAATATTGCAGGTTGATTCCACATTTTTGGTTACTATAAATAATGTCACGATGAATATTTGTGAACATTTTGTGTAGATTATTGTTCGTGTTCTCTTTATCAGTGAATTGGATTGTCCAAAAAACTTGTTCAAGTTTTTCTATACCATCTTCCAGAAAAGCCAAATGAACATTTTAACGTACCCAATACCTAACAGTGGAATTTCTGAGTCATGAAATAACTCTGTTTAAACTTAGAGGAATCTCCAGACTGTTTTCCAAAGCAGATGAATGGTTTTGCATTTCTGGCAGCAGTATATGAGAATTTGGGATTCTTCATTTTCTCATTAACACTTGTTATTATATAAATTTTTAATTCTAATAGATGTGAAGAGATATCTGATTATAGTTTTTATTTGCATTTCTCTAGTTGCTTACCATTAAATTTTCATTTTCTTTTTAAAGTTCTCTTAACCCTTTAAGTTAACTAAGAGTCAACGTCCCCAAACTCTGTTCTAACTAATGTCAATTGCCTCAGGAAAAGTTTCATAGTTCTCTGATAACATGAATAACTCAGAATATCTACTTTGTGTATGTAACTGGGTGGAGAAAATGGCCTCACATACCTTAGCTTTAGCTATTTATGCTTGGAATAGAGCTTCTGGAAAACAGAACTTTGCATGGGGGTGGTGAGTTGGAGGTAGATATGGTTCAAGTGCCATGGACTATCATTGTTCTTGCATCTGAGGATATCATGTACAACATGATGACTTTGAGAGAAAAAAATTCTGGTATATGAGTATCTCTATTTTTAAACACTTAAAGGTACTTCTTGTCCTTAACTATTCCAGTAAAATTACATCAAACCCTTATCCTCCATCCTGAAATAATCTCTTCCCAACATATTCCTGAGGCTTAAGTTCTTTTAGGCAACTTCTGCTCTCATTTATACTAATACTCATTCTGCCATTTTCGGCTAGATGAATTTTAATCATTCTTGAAGAAATCCTAGAATAGATAGACTATGTATCACTTTATTGGAACCAGAAGCAGTGTTCCAAACATCTTGCATGCACAACTGAACTTTGACCGTATTTTGACTTTCTTGCATCCTTTAGTTCAAGCTACTCTTCTAATCTATTATCTATACAGGTAAACACATATCCATTAAATTCCTCTGGTGCTTAAGTTAGGAATACATGATTTTTCTTGCATATCACCAATAACCTGGCTTATATAAATATTAGTACCCTGGGAATTCTGTGGTGGTCCAATGGTTAGGACTCAACACTTCTGCTTCATGGGGCACAGGTTTATTCCCTGGCCAGGGAACTAAGAGCCCATCCTGTGAGCAATGCTGCATGTCCAAATAAATAATTAAATTTTTAAAAATTGGTACCAGAAGAAGTTTCTGGTTAAAATATATGAATATATATGAATTATAAACTGATAACCTAGTGTTTTCAGAACTGAATGTGAGGGAAATACTCAGGGAAAATACCCAGGAAAAAATACCTAGAAATGAGATCCTCACAGCCAAAGTCATTCAGTGCCAAGCTACATAATTAAATAATTGGCTGTAGTCATCTTAGAAGAAATATCAATTGAAAACAAGACTTTAGGGGATTAATCTGACATTGCCATAAATATTATAAAGGAAGTGAAGATTTAAGGACTATTAGTTTAGTGCTTGCATTAAATTTTCATCAGCAATGTGAATAAAGAAACACAAGCTTGAATCTATCAATTCTCTAGCTCAAAGGGACTGAGATTATGGACTTTCTTGTGAACATGCTACAGACTTTTCTTCTGAGCTGTAGTGCTGTGGTCGCCAAAAGCAAATGTTGAGTTTGATCCTTTAGAATCCCAACCTATCAAATATTATTAGAATGTGTAGTTTCACTAGGTTCAAGATAAGAGAATTCTTAAGGAATATTGAGGCTTTGAGAATTTGAAAGTTTTATATAAGAGAATTAAAAAATCATACAGTATATGAAAATATTAACCTTTAATTGATAAATATGAGAAATGTACCATTCAAAAATAAGGAATCAACTTATCCTTTTGTCACATGTTCCCTATACTTAGGTTTTGTATTTTTCCCCAGACATATAATTAAATCATTATTCAGCACACACCACATTCATTTGCAAAGTGAAACCTAAAATATGATACACAATTGCAGAATGTTATAATTTATATCAGCAAAATTTTGCAAAATGCAGTAATTTGCAGTAGGAATGGATTCCTAGTGGAATAAACCAAATACACACATGTAGTTTATTTATTTATTATTTTTAAATAGCAAGAGATAATAGATTATCTTTTATTAAAGCGTAAAACCTAATATATTTCTAGGAAGCACATGCTTTATATATGTGTGTATATATATATATATGTGTGTGTATATATATACACATGCTTTGTATAGGTATGAAAATGTAACAAAGCCTAACCGTGAGAAATTAGTTTTAGATTCAGCTATGTCAACAAATATATGATGCACAAATATTTATTGAATTAAAAATGATAGTTGACACAGTTGTAGATATTTGTATAATTTCTCCAAATGGGCACTCAAGTGATACAAACTAAATGATTTTGAGATTATATTAATTTCTGAAATAACACAGAGATACGACGATGAAAATAGGGATCCTGTAATGGATTTATTTTACAAAATCTTATCATTCAGTTCCTTAAACAGAATTACTAATATTATTCCAGGGGACATCCCATTCACCAAAGCTTGAGAAAAATAGTGGTTTTGAAAGCCCTTACATCTTTGAAGAGCTTATTGGATATCCTTTGAAGACTATAATACAGGAGGAAGACATAATATTTGAAATAATAACCTTGGCTTTTTGTAGTAGCAGTAGGATTCCAGTTTATTAAAGGTAAAGAATTAGGATTAGCAACAGAGGAAATGTATGGATGATCTAAGGAAGTGGCAAGAGAGCTCGCTTGGGTATCCACATAGTTTAATAGAGTATTTATATCAATTAAGTAAATAGTCATGGAGTTTTTAGGGTCTAAATAGATGAGTAACTCACCAAGGGCTAACTTAATTTCCATAAGTAAATATGTCTAATTCTGCTAGCATTAAAGACACATACTTGCGAGAGCTCTTGTTTTGAGTTCATCAAAATGGAATAACCTCACTGAAGGAAGATACACATGAAGGACCCAGCAACAACAACACAGTTACATTCTGTGAACTTTTAACCCAACATTCAATGTCAATGGATGTTAGCCAAGATAATTTTACTGGAAAATGAAAGAGCCATTATTTTGGATTATTCAGTTCAATTCAATTCAGTCGCTCAGTCGTGTCCGACTATTTGCGACCCCATGAATCACAGCACGAAAGGCCACCCTGTTCATCAACAACTCCCAGAGTTCACTCAAACTCATGTCATTCGAGTCCGTGATGCCATCCAGCAATCTCATTTTCTGTCGTCCCCGACTCCTCCCACCCCCAATCCTTCCTAGCATCAGACTATTTTCCAGTGAGTCAACTCGAAACATGAGGTGGCCAAAGTATTGGAGTTTCAGCTTTAGCATCAGTCCTCCCAATGAACACCCAGGATTGATCTTCTTTAGAATGGACTGGTTGGATCTCCTTGCAGTCCAAGGGACTCTCAAGAGTCTTCTCCAGCACCACAGTTCAAAAGCATCAATTCTTCGGTGATCAGCTTTCTTCATAGTCCAGTCTCACATCCATTCATGACCACGGGAAAAACCATAGCCTTGACTAGACGGACCTCTGTTGTCAAAGTAATGTCTCTGCTTCTTAATATGCTATCTAGTTTAGTCATAACTTTCCTACCAAGAAATAAGCGTCTTTTAATTTCATGGCTGCAATCAGCATCTGCAGTGATTTTGGAGCCCAAAAAATAAAGTCTGACAATGTTTCCACTGTTTAACCATCTATTTTCCAAGAAGTGATGGGACCAGATGCCATGATCTTTGTTTTCTGAATGTTGAGCTTCAAGCCAACCTTTTCACTCTCCTCTTTCACTTTCATCAAGAGGCCTTTGAGTTCCTCTTCACTTTCTGCCATAAATGTGGTGTCATCTGCATATCTGAGGTTATTGATATTTCTCCCAGCAATCTTGATTCCAGTTTGTGCTTCTTCCAGCCTAGTGTTCCTCATGATGTACTCTGCATAGAAGTTAAATAAGCAGGGTGACAATATACAACCTTGACGTACTCCTTTTCCTATTTAGAACCAGTCTGTTGTTCCCTGTCCAGATCTAACTGTTGCTTCCTGACCTGCATACAGGTTTCTCAAGAGGCAGGTCAGGTGGTCTGGGATTCCCATCTCTCAGAATGTTCCAGAGTCTATTGTGATCCACAAAGTCAAAGGCTTTGGCATAGTCAATGAAGCAGAAATAGATGTTTTTCTGGAACTCTCTTGCTTTCTGCATGATCCAGGGGATGTTGGCAATTTGATCTCTGGTTCCTCTGCCTTTTCTAAAACCTGCTTTAACATCTGGAAGTTCACGGTTCACATTCTGCTGAAGCCTGGCTTGGAGAATTTTGAGCATGTCTTTACTAGCGTGTGAGATGAGTGCAATTTTGCAGTAGTTTGAGCATTCTTTGGCATTGCCTTTCTTTGGGATTGGAATGAAGACTGACCTCTCCCAGTCCTGTGGCCACTGCTGAGTTTTCAACATTTACTGGCATATTGAGTGCAGCACTTTCACAGCATCATCTTTCAGGATTTGAAATAACTCAATTGGAATTTCATCACCTCCACTAGCTTTGTTCATAGTGATGCTCTCTAAGGCCCACTCGACTTCACATTCCAAGATGTCTGGCTCTAGGTGAGTGATCACGCCATCGTGATTATCTTGGTTGTGAAGATCTTTTTTGTACAGTTCCTCTGTGTATTCTTGCCTCCTCTTCTTAATATCTTCTGCTTCTGTTAGGTCCATACCATTTCTGTCCTTTATCGAGCCCATCTTTGCATGAAATGTTCCCTTGATATCTCTAATTTTCTTGAAAAGATCTCTTGTTTTTCCTATTCTGTTGTTTTCCTCTATTTCTTTGCACTGATCACTGAGGAAGGGTTTCTTATCTTTCTTTGCTATTGTTTGGAACTCTGCATTCAGATACTTATATCTTTCATTTTCTCCTTTGCTTTTCCCTTCTCTTCTTTTCACAGCTATTTGTAAGGCCTCCTCAGACAGCCATTTTGCTTTTTCCATTTCTTTTCCTTGGGGATGGTCTTGGTCCCTGTCTCCTGTACAATGTCACGAACCTCTGTCCAGAGTTCATCAGGCACTCTATCTATCAGATCTAGTCCCTTAAATCTATTTCTCACTTCCACTGTACAATCACAAGGGATTTAATTTAGGTCATATCTGAGTGGTCTAGTGGTTTTCCCTACTTTCTTCAATTTAAGTCTGAATTTGGCAGTAAGGAGTTCATGATATGAGCCACAGTCAGCTCCTGGTCTTGTTTTTGCTAACTGTATAGAGCTTCTTCATCTTTGGCTGCAAAGAATATAGTCAATCTGATTTCGATGTTGACCATCTAGTGATGTCCATGTGTAGAGTCTTCTCTTGTGTTGTTGGAAGAGGGTGTTTGCTATGACCAGTGCGTTCTCTTGGCAAAACTCTATTAGCCTTTGCCCTGCTTCATTTTGTGCTCCAAGGCCAAATTTGCCTGTTACTCCAGGTGTTTCTCGACTTCCTACTTTTGCATTCCAGTCCCCTTTAATGAAAAGGACATTTTTTTTCGGTGTTAGTTCTAAAAGGTCTTGTAGGTCTTCATAGAACCGTTCAACTTCGGCTTCTTCATCATTACTGGTTGGGGCATAGGCTTGGATTACTATGATATTGAATGGTTTGCCTTGGAAACGAACAGAAATCATTCTGTCGTTTTTAAGATTGCATCCAAGCACTGCATTTTGGACTCTTTTGTTGAACATGATGGCTACCCCATTTCTTCTAAGGGATTCCTGCCCACAGTAGTAGATATAATGGTCATCTGATTTAAAATCACCCATTCCAGTCCATTTTAGTTCACTGATTCCTAGAATGTCGACGTTCACTCTTGCCATCTCCTATTTGACCACTTCCAATTTGCCTTGATTCATGGACTTAAATTTCCAGTTTCCTATGTAATATTGCTCTTTACAGCATCGGACATTGCTTCTATCACCAGTCACATCCACAACTGGGTATTTGTTTCACTTTGGCTCCATCCCTTCACTCTTTCTGGAGTTATTTCTCCACTGATCTCCAGTAGCATACTGGGTACCTACCTACCTGGGGAATCCCTCATTCAGTATCCTATCATTTTGCCTTTTGATACTGTTCATGGGGTTCTCAAGGCAAGTATACTAAAGTGGTTTGCCATTCCCTTCTCCAGTGGACCACGTTCTGTCAGACCTCTCCACCATGACCCGTCCGTCTTGGGTGGCCCCCCATGGCATGGCTTAGTTTCATTGAGTTAGACAAGGCTGTGGTCCATATGATCAGATCAAGTAGTTTTATGGGATTATGATTTCAGTGTGTCTGCCCTCAAATGCCCCCTCGCAATACCTACCGTCTTATTTGGGTTTCTCTTACCTTGGTAGTGGAATATCTCTTCACGGCTGCTCCAGAAAAGCGCAGCTGCTGTACCTTACCTTGGACGTTGGGTAGCTCATCTCGGCCACGCTTTTGCATGCGGTTGGTTGCGCGGAGCCGGCGTCTTTTGCGGCGTCTCTATTTTTTGGATTATTAGACTTTCAAAAACTGAACAAAAATTAATTTCTGACAACAAACGAGGCAAGTGTGGTCCATTACTCTGAATGAAAGCTTCTCTGTAGATCACAGAATTTTAACCAATATACACCTTGCAATATATTAAATACGATCTAGATCTGAGCAGATTCCTACAATAACTTCCAGATTTACAAAGTTAAAAATAGTATGGAAAATTTAGCAAGCCAAGAACCTTAGAACTGTCTCCCTACCAAAAGAATGAAATGAAAGAAATTGTGTTATTCCAAGGGCTGCAAAGATTACTACTACTATCAAAACTTAGAAAAATATTTTTGTTATTACCTTATAAAGGTTTCTTCCACTTCCTTGAATATATTTTATAATTTGAATGTAGGAGAATTTTGTTTTTTTTATAAACTTTAAATAAAATATAGTACAATATAAAATAAAAATAAGTAACAGATCTTTGGGGCTTTACACTGAGTTAGAATTCCTATCAGAGGGATAACAGCACCACAGCCACACTGGATCCTCATGAAGGAGCCACATGAATGACTGGGTTACAAGAGTTACAGGAATGAGAGCTGCTCATTTCCCAGAAACTACAGCTCACAGAAAACCAACAAAGGCACGAGATACAGACCATTCACTTATGAATGTGTAAAACTCAAGAAAGTCCACATCACTCCTACAACATGTCAATAGTGCCTCAGAATTCACACAATACCAACTTTCTCATGGTTCTGGTTAAATTACATATACCAGTTTATAACAAATGGCAAAATCTGTAACTCTGTTCAAAGTTTTAAAAGATTACTTAAGAATAGTTTCTTATATTTATATGCCACCTTTATAGTTATGGTTGCTCATTTCTTAATTAGTAAATTCAGCATGCAGGTTCTATCCCAGGCTAATTTATACACTTCCAGCAGGAATGGTCTCTTAAATCCACAGATTGTTGAGGTGGGGAGCCCCGAACCACGTCAGATTCCTTTCACATATGATAATATACATGTTTCAATCCATTTTCCCAAATTATACTACCCTCACCCTCTCCCAGAGTCCAAAAGACTGCTCCACATATCCAAGTCTCTGCTGTGGTCTCGTATACAGGGTTATCGTTATCCTCTTGTTATAGTCCGTATATATGTGTTAATATACTGTATTGGTGTTTTTGTTTCTAGCTTACTTCAGTCTGTATAATAGGCTCCAGTTTCGTCTACCTCATTAGAACTAATTCAAATGTATTCTTTTTAATCGCTGTGTAGTACTCCATTGTGTAAATGTACCACAGTTTTCTTATCCATTCGTCTGCAGGTGGACATCTAGGTTGCTTCCATGTCCTCTCTATTATAAACAGTGCTGCGATAAGCATTGGAGTACATGTGTCTCTTTCAATTCTGGTTTCCTCGGTGTATATGCCCAGGAGTGGGATTGCTGGGTCGTATGGCAGTTCTATTTTCAGTTTTTGAGGAATCTCCACACTTCTCCATAGTGGCTGTACTAGTTTGCATTCCCACCAACAGTGTAAGAGGGTTCCCTTTTCTCCACACCCTCTCCAGCATTTATTGCTTGTAGACTTTTGGATAGCAGTCATTCTGACTGGCGTGAAATGGTCTCTCATTGTGGTTTTAATTTGCATTTCTCTAATTATGAGTGATGTTGAGCATCTTTTCATGTGTTTGTTAGCCATCTGTATGTCTTCTTTGGAGAAATGTCTGTTTTGTTCTTTAGCCCATTTTTTGATTGGATCGTTTATTTTTCTGGAATTGAGCTGCAGGAGCTGCTTGTATATTTTGGAGATTAATCCTTTATCAGTTGCTTCATTTGCTATTATTTTCTCCCATTCTGAAGGCTATCTTTTCACCTTGCTTATAGTTTCCTTTGCTGTGCAGAAGTTTTTAATTTTAATTAGGTCCCATTTGTTTATTTTTGCTTTTATTTCCAATATTCTGGGAGGTGGGTCAAGGAGGATCCTGCTGTGATTTATGTCAGAGAGTGTTTTGTCTATGTTCTCCACTAGGAGTTTTATATTTTCTGGTCCTGCATTTAGATCTTTAATCCATTTTGAGTTTATTTTTGTGTATAGTGTTAGGAAGTGTTCTAGTTTCATTCTTTGACAAGTGGCTGACCAGTTTTCCCAGCACCATTTGTTAAAGAGACTGTCTTTTCTTCATTGTATATTCTTGCTTCCCTTGTCAAAGATAAGGTGTCCATAGATGCATGGATTTATCTCTGGGTTTTCTATTTTGTTCCATTGATCTATATTTCTGTCTTTATACCAGTACCATACTGTCTTGATGACTGTGGCTTTGTAGTAGAGCCTGAAGTCTGGCAGGTTGATTCCCCCAGTTCCATTCTTCTTTCTCAAGATTGCTTTGGCTATGTGAGGCTTTTTGTATTTCCATACAAATTGTGAAATTATTTGTTCTAGCTCTGTGAAAAACACCATTGGTAGCTTCATAGGGATTGCATTAAATTTGTAAATTACTTTGGGTAATACATTCATTTTCACAATATTTATTCTTCCAATCCATGAACATGGTATATTTATCCATCTATTAGTGTCCTCTGTGATTTCTTTCACCAATATTTTATAGTTTTCTATATATAAGTCTTTTGTTTTTTAGGTAGATATATTCCTAAGTATTTTATTCTTTTCATTGCAATGGTGAATGGAATTGTTTACTTAATTTCTCTTTCTATTTTCTCATTATTAGTGTATAGGAATGCAAGGGATTTCTGCGTGTTTATTTTATATCCTGCAACTTTACTATATTCATTGATTAGCTCTAGTAATTTTCTGATAGTCTTTAGGGTTTTCTGTGTAGAGGTTCATGTCATCTGCAAACAGTGAGAGTTTTACTTCTTCTTTTCCTATTTGAATTCCTTTTATGTCTTTTTCTGCTCTGATTGCTGTGGCCAAAACTTCCAAAACAATGTTGAATAGTAATGGTGAGAGTGGGCACCCTTGTCTTGTTCCTGACTTTAGGGGAAATGCTTTCAGTTTTTCACCTCAAAAAGAGTCGGACACGACTGAGCAACTGAACTGAACTGAATTGAACTGAGGATAATGTTTGCTGTGGGTTTGTCATATATAGCTTTTATTACGTTGAGGAATGTTCCTTCTATTCCCGCCTTCTGGAGGGTTTTGATCATAAATGGATGTTGAGTTTTGTCAAAAGCTTTCTCTGCATCTATTGAAATAACCATATGGTTTTTATTTTTCAATATGTTAATGTGGTGTATTACATTGTTTGATTTGCGGATATTGAAGAATCCTTGCATTCCTGGGATAAAGCCCACTTGGTCATGATGTATGATCTTTTTAATGTGTTGTTGGATTCTGATTGATACAATTTTGTTAAGGATTTTTGCATCTATGTTCATCAGTGATATTGGCCTGAGTTTTTTTTTTGTGTGTGTGTGGCATCTTTGTTGGGTTTTGGCATTAGGGTGATGGTGATGGTGGCCTCATAGAATGAGTTAGAAGTTTACCTTCCTCTGCAATTTTCTGGAAGAGTTTGAGTAGGATATGTGTTAGCTCTTCTCTAAATTTTTGGTAGAATTCAGCTGTGAATCCATCTGGACCTGGGCTTTTCTTTGCTGGAAGATTTCTGATTACAGTTTCAATTTCCATGCTTGTGATGGGTCTATTAAGATTTTCTATATCTTCCTGGTTCAGTTTTGGAAAGTTATACTTATCTAAGAATTTGTCCATTTCTTGCAAGTTGTCCATTTTATTGGCATATAATTGCTGATAACAGTCTCTTATGATCCTTACTATTTCTGTATTGTCTGTTGTGATCTCTCCCTATTCATTTCTAATTTTATTGATTTGTTTTTCTCCCTTTGTTTCTTGATGAGTCTGGCTAGTGGTTTGTCAATTTTATTTACCCTCTCAAAGAATCAGCTTTTGGCTTTGTTGATTTTTGCTATGGTCTTCTTTGTTTCTTTTGTATTTATTTCTGCCCTAATTTTAAAAATCTCTTTCCTTCTACTGACCCTAGGGTTCTTCATTTCTTCCTTTTCTAGTTGCTTTAGGTGTAGAGTTAGGTTATTTAGGTGACTTTTTTCTTATTTCTTGAGGTATCCCTGTATAGATCATGGTATCTGGTCCCATCACTTCATGGGAAGTAGATGGGGAAACAGTGGAAACAGTGTCAGACTTTATTTTTTTGGGCTCCAAAATCACTGAAGATGCTGATTGCAGCCATGAAATTAAAAGACGCTTACTCCTTGGAAGGAAAGTTATGACCAACCTTGATAGTATATTAAAAAGCAGAGACATCACTTTGCCAACCAAGATCCGGCTAGTCAAGGCTATGGTTTTTCCTGTGGTCATGTATGGATGTGAGAGTTGGACTGTGAAGAAAGCTGATCGCCGAAGAATTGATGCTTTTGAACTATGGTGTTGGAGAAGACTCTTGAGAGTCCCTTGTACTGCAAGGAGATCCAACCAGTCCATTCTAAAGGAGATCAATCCTGGGTGTTCATTGGAAGGACTGATGCTAAAGCTGAAACTGCAATACTTTGGCCACCTCATGCGATGAGTTGACTCACTGAAAAAGACTCTGATGCTGGGAAAGGTTGGGGGCGGGAGGAGAAGAGGACGACAGAGAATGAGATGGCTGGATGGCATCACCGACTCTGTGGACATGAGTTTGTGAACTCCGGGAGTTGGTGATGGACAGGGAGGCCTGGTGTGCTGTGATTCATGGGGTCGCGGAGAGTTGGACACGACTGAGTGACTGAACTGAACTGAATTGCATTATTCATTGTATACTGACTCTTTTTTATTTCTTCTAGATCCTTATTAAACCTTTATTGCATCTTCTCAATCCTCATCTCCAGATTTTTTACTGTACCTCCAATTTGCTTTCAAGATTTTGGATCAATTTCACTATCATTATTTGGAATTCTTTATCAGGTAGATTCCCTATCTCTTCTTCTTTTATTTGGGTTGGTGGGCATTTATCCTGTTCCTTTATTTGCTGGGTATTTCTCTGCCTCTTCATCTTGCTTATATTATGTGTTTGGGCTGGCCTTTCCGTCTTCAGGCATTTTGTGGAGTTCTCTGTGTTATGGAGTTTCTTTGGTATGGGTGAGGTTGGACGGGTGGCTTGTCAATGTTCCCTGGTTATGGTAGCTTGTGTCAGTGTTCTGATGGGTAGAGCTGGATTTCTTCTCTCTGGAGTGCAATGAAGTGACTAGTAATGATTTATGAGATGTCAATAGGTTTGGAGTGACTTTGGACAACCTGAATATTCACTTCCAAGGTGATTTCCTCTGTTTTAGCTTCTGTTTGCTGTTCTCTTCAGTGTCTAATTTCCACCCTGACACTAGTGGGTGGTGGTGGACACTTTTTAAAGCTCACTTGTTCAGTCCTGTTCTGGAAAGGGAGGAACACTACAGAAAAATATCTCTGGCATCTGTGGGGAGTGCTCGCAGTGTCCTGGCCACACTGGGTTTACTCCCGCTCACGGCGTGTGTGCTGTCCCAGTCTACACTGCACAGGCTCTAAGTTGCTCTGCCGATAACTGTCTGAGGCCGGTGCTAGGTTGCAATCACGTCCCAGGTCTAAGCCACTCAGCTTCAGGTACTCGGGTACTCCACAAAGGCACAGACTTGGCTGGGGCTGCGTTTTGTGCCTTCCCCAGACCGAGCAGCTCAAGTGACCAGGTGTTTGGCGAGCTCAATTGCTGCGACTTATCACCTCCCTGGTCCCTCCCGCTCAGTTTTCTGTGTATGCAACTGGCGCACCTTCTCAGGTGGATGTTAACCAGCCAGAAACCCAAAAAGTCTTTGTTAACACTGAAGCCTGCCTGAAGGTTGGTATCGGATGCCTCTCCGGGGCCACGATTGCCCCCTGCTGGCTCTGGCTGCCCTCCCCTGCCTGTCTCAGCGGGGGATGGGCTGTCCATAGCCGGCTAGCTCTGCTCAGTCTTTTGTTCTGTGAGCGGGGCTGGCAGAGTCTTAAGTTAGGGCTTTTCACCTTTTCGTGGGGTAGCTACCCCACAGTCTGCTCTGCTATCTCCAGTCAGCTCCCCCAGACTGCCCTCACGGCGTTCAGGCCCGGTCCTCTCTCTAAGTAGTTCAGCTGGCTCCTCCCTGCCCAGGCCCCGCTTGTTAATGGCAGATGCAGACGTCTATTCCGCTTCTCCGCTGGAAGTTACCTTTGGACTGGTAAGCCGTGAGGTTTAATTATTTATTTCTTTTTCTCCTGGTTGTGTTGTCCTCTGAGGTTCCAAGGCTCACCTCAGACTCACCTGTGAGAGTGTTTCCTGGTTTCAGAAACTTTCTTTTTTTATGTGCCTCCCTTCAGGGATGGAGCTCTGTCCCTACTTCTTTTGTCTCTCTTTTTATCGTTTATGCTTTTTCCTACCTTCTTTTGAAGACAATGGGCTGCTTTTCTGTGTGCCTGATGTCCTCTGCCAGCATTCAGAAGTTGTTTTATGGACTTTACTCAGTGTTCAAATGTTCTTTTGATGAATTTGTGGAGGAGAAAGTGGTCTCGCCATCGTATTCCTCCGTCATCTTGTTTCAGCCTGAACATAGGAGAATTTTGAAGAAGATAAATGATTGCAATAAATTTAATAAAATGAAGACTTCTAATTGTAGCTGCTGTTTCAAATGATATATCCTTCTTGGAGTTTTTCAGTACTATACAGACTCTTGTACTTTGCATGCAGTTATGCTTTGGCAAATGCTTGTTTTCTCCATGACAACAGCTCTCAAAAGTGTAGACTGTAGGGCCTTGATAGGAGGGGTGTGTGTGTGTGTGTGTGTGTGTGTGTGTTACAGCTAAAGTGATTTATTATTTTTATCTAATATATAAGAATAATCAAGAAATCTGTCTTCTGAATTTTTTCCTGGTGATCTGTGAGGACAAAACTATGGTTATACAATATAGAATATTTGCCTTTTTCAGTTTGGTGACATTTGCACAAATGATGCCTAAGAAATAGTGGGTAAAACTCTTGGTACATTAGCACCGATCATCCTACTGACCCTTAAAGGAGGGAAAGTAATATGGTGCTTGAAGACAAAAATGAATGTATCAGTGCTTTGCAAGTTCCAAAGAAAATTATATTTAACCTTATTTTTTGCTATTTTTTTTTCAAATGAAGTTGTCCCTGAAATACACAAGAGATAGAGAATTCCAAAGACAAGAGATAAAGAGGCCTAAACACAGAAGAAAGAATATAATATAGCACATATGATATATTGAGACATTTTCTGAACATATAATTGAAAAATTGCACCAACAGTTCCACTGCTTTCAAGAATCTCTAGGGTAACAGAGGTGAGTGGGAAGAAATGAAGATCTACCAACAGCTGATTTCACTCTTGTAGGTTCTCTGACTTGGTGAGCTAGTTTTAATGACACCCCAGCATTTTTAAATCACTAGGTAACACAAAGAAGTCTAGTTAAATACTGAATTATTCCCTCATTTATAAAGCAGTATATATCTAATGTAACTCTAGAATTGACTATAATATTTCAAATGCATTTACATTGAGATAGACTCTTTCTAACTTCTTTGGTTAAATGTGATACATAAAAGTATTACTAAGTTTGGAATATTCCTTCATCCTAGATTTAGAAAACAAGGAAAGACATTTATATACCTTTCCCACTAACTGATGGTAAAATATAAGTGCTTTGTAAAGTGATATTACTGACAGCAGTGCAACACCTGGATAGCTTCAAAAAGTGAAATATTATTACTATTTAGGGTTTTTTTAAAATTTATTTTATTGAAGGATAATTGCTTTACAGAATTTTGTTGTTTTCTGTCACAGCTCAACATGAATCAGCCATACGTATACATATATCCCCTCCTGTTTGAACCTCCCTCCCATCTCCCACCCCATCCCACCCCTTAGATTGATACAGAGTCCCTGTTTGAGTTTCCGGAGCCATTGGCTATATATTTTACCTATGGTAATATAAATGTCCGTGTTACTCTTTCCAAACATCTCACCCTCTCCTCCCCTCTTCCCACGTCCATAAGTCTATTCTCTATGTCTATTTCTCCACTGCTGTCCTGTAAATAAATTCTTCAATACTATTTTTCTAGATTCTGTATAAATGCATTAGAATACAATATTTATCTTTCTTTTGCTGACTCACTTAACTCTGTATAACAGGTTCTAGGTTCATCCACCTCATCAGAACTGACTCAAATGCATTCCTTTTAGTGACTGAGTAATATTCCTTTGTGTATATGTACTAAACCTTCTTTATCCATTCATCTGTTGATGGACATCTAGGTTGCTTTCATGTTCTAGCTATTGTAAATAGTGCTGCAGTGAACAATGAACATTGGGATATATCTGTATTTTCAATTTTGATTTCCTCAGGGTATATGCTTAGGAGTGGGATTGCTGGGTCATGCGGTGGTTTTATTCCTAGTTTTTTAAGAACTTTCCATACCATCTCCCATAGTGGCTGTATCAATTTACATTTCCCTGAACAGTTCAAGAGTGTTCCCTTTTCTCCACACCCTCTCCAGCATTTATTGTTTGTAGACTTTTTTGATGATGGCCATTCTGACTGGTGTGAGGTGATATATCACTGTAGTTTTGATTTGCATTTCTCTAATAGTGAGCTATGTTGAGCATCTTTCCATATGTTTGTTAGCCATTTACATGTCTTCTTTGGAGAAATGTCTGTTTAGGTCTTTTCCCCACTTGATTGGGTTGTTTGATTTTTTGGTATTGAGTTGTATGAGCTGCTTGTATATTTTGGAAATTAATCCTCTGTTAGTTGTTTCATTTGCTATTATTTTCTCCCATTCTGAGTGTTGTCTTTTCACCTTGCCTATAATTTCCTTTGCTGTACAAAAGCTTTTAAGTTTAATCAGGTCCCACTTGTTTAATTTTGTTTTTATTTCCACTATTCTAGGAGGTGGATCATAGAGGATCTTGTTTTGATTTATGTCATCGAGTGTACTGCCTATGTTTTCCTCTAAGAGTTTTATAGTTTCTGGTCTTACATTTAGATCTTTAATCCATGTTGAGTTTATCTTTGTGTATGGTATTAGGAAGTGTTCTAATTTCATTCTTTTACATGTAGCTGTCCAGTTTTCCCAGCACAATTTATTGAAGAAACTGTCTTTGCCCTATTGTATATTTTTTTCTCCTTTCTCAAATATAAGGTAACTATAGGAGCATGGATTTATTTCTGGACTTTTTATCTTGTTCCATTGGTCTATGTTTCTGTTTTTCTGCCAGTACCTTACTGTTATAATGACTGTCACTTTGTAGAATAATCTGAATTCAGGAAGGTTGATTCCTCCAGCTCCATTTTTATTTCTCAAGACTGCTTTGGCTATTCAGGGTCTTTTATGTTTCCATATGAATTGTGAAATTTTTTGTTCTAGTTCTGTGAAAAAATATCTTTGGTAATTTGATAGGGATTGCATTGAATTTGTAGATTGAATTTGGTAGTATAGTCATTTTCACAGTATTGATTCTTCCTACCCAGGAACATGGAATATCTCTCCATCTGATTGTCATCTTTGAGTTCTTTCATTAGTGTCTTATAAGTTTCTATGTACAATTCTTTTGTCTCCTTAGGTGAGTTTATTCCTAGATATTTAATTATTTATGTTGCAATGGTGAATAGGATTGACTCCTTAATTTCGCTTTCAGATTTTTCACTGTTATTATATACAAATGCAAGTGATTTCTGTGTATTGATTTTGTATCCTGCAACTTTGCTAAATTCACTGATTAGCTCTAGTAATTTTCTGATACTATTTTAGGTTTCTCTGTGTAGAGTATCATGTCATATGCAAACAGTGAGAGCTTGACTTCTTTTCCAATCTTGATTCCTTTTATTTATTTTCTTGCTGTAGCTAAGACTTCCACAAATATGTTGAATAATAGTGGTGAAAGTGGGCACTCTTGTCTTGTTCCTGATCTTAGGGGGAATGCTTTCAGTTTTTCACCATTGAGAATAATGTTTGCTGTAGGCTTATCATATATGGCCTTTCCTGTGTTGAGGTAGGTTGCTTCTATGCCCATTTTCTGAAGAGTTTTAAGCAAAATTGTGTGCTTAAGGGCTTCCCTGGTGGCTCAGAGGTTAACATGTCTGCCTCCAATGCGGGAGACCCGGGTTCGATCCCTGGGTTGGGAAGATCCCCTGGAGAAGGAAATGGTAACCCACTCCAGTATTTTTGCCTGGAGAATCCCACGGATGGAAAAGCCTGGTAGGCTACAGTCCACGGGGTGGCAAAGAGTTGGGCACAACTGAGCGACTGAAGAGAACAGAACAGAACAGAATTTTGTCAAAGGCTCTTTTTGCATCTATTGAGATTACCATATGATTTTCATCTATCAATTTGTTAATATGGTGTATCATATTGATTGATTTGAATATATTGAAGAATCCTTGCATCCCTAGAATAAACCCAACTTGATCATGGTTTATGAGCTTTTTGATGTGTTGCTGAACTCTGTTGAAATTTTGTTGAGGCTATTTGCATCTATGTTCTTCAGTGATATTGGCCTGTAATTTTCTTTTTTGTGTCTGGTTTTGGTATCAGGGTGACGGTGGCCTCACAGAATGAGTTTGGAAATGTTTTTTCCTCCGTAATTTTTTGAAAGAGTTTTAGAAGGGGAAGCATTAGCTCTTCTTTAAATGTTTAATAGAATTCTCCTGTGAAGCCATCTAGTCCTGGGCTTTGTTTTTTGGGAGATGTTTGATCACAGCTTCAATTTCATTGCCTGAATTGGGTTGTTCTTAATTTCTATTTCTTCCTGGTTCAGTATTGGAAGATTGAACTTTCTAAGAATCTGTCCATTTCTTCCAGGTTATCCATTTTATTGCCATATGTTTGTTCATAATAGTCTCTTATAATCCTTTATATTTCTTCATTGTCTGTTGTAACCTCTCCTTTTTCACTTCTAGTTTTGTTGATTTGATTCTTCTCTCTTTTTTCTTGATGAGTCTGACCAAAAGTTTGTCAATTTTGTTTATCTTCTCAAAGAACCAGTTTTTAGTTTTATTAATCTTTGCTATTATTTCTTTCTTTTTCATTTATTTCTGCTGAGATCTTTATGATTTCTTTCCTTCTACTAATTCTGGGACTTTATTGTTCTTATTTTCCCAGTTGTTTTAAGTGTGAATTTAGGTTGTCTATTAGATGTTTTTCTTGTTTTTTTGAGGTAGGATTGTGTTGCCACAAACTTCCCTCTTAGAATTGCTTTTGCTACATCTCATAGGTTTTATGTTGTCATGTTTTCATTGTCGTTTGTTTCTAGAAAATTTTTATTTCCATTTTTATTTCTTCAGTAACTTGTTGATTATTAGAAATGTGTTGTTTAATTTCCTTGTGTTTGTGTTTCTTACAGTCTTTTTTTCCCTAGTAATTGATATCTAGTCTCATAGTGCTATGGTCAGAGAAGATGCTTGAAATGATTTCAATTTTCTTAAATTTACTGAGGTTTGATTTGTGACCCAAGATGTGGTCTATTCTGGAGAATGTACCATGTGCACTTGGGAATAAGATGCATTCTTCTGCGTTTGGGTGGAATGTCCTGAAGATATCAATGAGATCTATCTCATCTAATGTATCATTTAAGACTTGTGTTTCCTTACTAATATTCTGTTTTGATGATCTGTCCATTGGTGAGTGGGGTTTAAAAGAATCCTACTTTTATTGTGTCACTGTCATTTTCTCCTTTTATGTCTGTTAGTGTTTGTCTTATGTATTGAGGTGTTCTTATGTTGAGTGCATAGATATTTACAATCATTATGTCTTCTTCTTAGATTTATCCTTGATCATTAAGTAGTATTCTTTCTTATCTCTTGTAATCTTCCTTATTTTAAGGTCTGTTTTGTCTGATATGAGGATTGCTACTCCATCTTTCTTTTTCTTCCTTTTTGTATGGAATATCTTTTTCCATCCTCTCACTTTCAGTCTATATGTGTCTTTAGGTCTGAAGTGGGTTTCTTGTAGACAGCATATATATGGATCTTCTTTTGTATCCATTCAGTCAGTCTATGTCTTTTGGTTGGAGAATGTAATCCATTTACATTTAAAGTAATTATAGATATATATATTCCTGTTGCCATTTTATTAATTGTCTGGGGTTGATTTTGTAGATCTTTTTCCATCTCTTGTATTTCTTGACTATAAATGTCCCTTTAACTTCTGTTGTAAAGCTGGTTTCATGGTACTGAATTCTCCTAACTTACGCTTGTTGGAAAAGCTTTTTACTTCTTCCTCAATTTTGAATGAGATCCTTGTCAGGTACAGCGATCTTGGTTGTAGATTTTTCCCTCTCAGCACTTTAAATATGTCCTGCCATTCCCCTCTGGCCTTCAGAGTTTCTGCTGAAAGATCAGCTGTTAAATGTATGGGGTTTCCCGTGTATGTTGCTGCTTCTGCTAAATTGCTTCAATCGTATCCGACTCTGTGCAACCCCATAGATTGTAGCCCACCAGGCTCCCCCGTCCCTGGGATTCTCCAGGCAAGAACACTGGAGTGGGTTGCCATTTCCTTCTCCAATGCATGAAAGTGAAAAGGGAAAGTGAAGTTGCTCAGTTGTGTCCAACTCTTAGTGACCCCATGGACTGCAGCCTACCAGGCTCCTCCATCCATGGGATTTTCCAGGCAAGAGTACTGGAGTGGGTCGTCATTGCCTTCTCCACCCTTGTATGTTATTTACGACTTTTCCCTTGCTGCTTTTAATATTCTTTTTTTTGTGTTTAGCTTTTGTTAGCTTGATTAGTATGTCTTTGCATGTTTCTCCTTGGTTTAATCCTGTGTGGGACTCTTTGTTCCTCTTGGACTTGACTGACTATTTGCATTTCCATAGTGGGGAAATTTTCAACTATAATCTCTTCAAAAATTTTCTCATACCCTTTCTTTTCCTCTTCTTCTTCTGGGACCCTTATAATTTGAATGTTGGTGCATTAGATATTGTCCCAGACGTCTCTGGAGCTATACTCAGTTCTTTTACTTCTTTTTACTTTATTCTGCTCTTCAGAAGTTATTTCAATCATTCTATCTTCCAGCTCACTGATTCATTCTTCTGTTTCTGATATTCTGTTACTGATTACTTGCAGAGTATTTTTAATTTCAGTAATTGTGTTGTTTGTCTCCGTATGTTTACTCTTTAATTCTTCTAGGTCTTTGTTAATTGATTCTTGCATTTTCTCCATTTTTTTTCAAGATTTTTAGTCATCTTTACTATCACTATTCTGAATATGTATTCATGTAGTTTGCCTATTTCCTCTTCATTTATTTGGATTTCTGTGTTTCCAATTTGTTCTTTCATTTGTGTAGTATTTCTCTGCATTTTCATTTCAGGCCTCCTTTTCCTAGGCCTCAAGGTTGAATTCTTTCTTCCTTTTGGTTTCTGCCCTCCTAAGTTTGGTCCAGTGGTTTGTGTAAGCTTCATACAGGGTGAGATTTGTGCTGAGTCTTGTTTGTTAGTTTTCCCTCTGATGGGCAAGGCTGAGTGAGGTGGTAATCCTGTCTGCTGATGATTTGGTTTGTATTTTGTTTTGTTTGTTGTAGATGAGGTTTTCTGCACAGGGTGCTACTGGTTTTTTGCTGACGCCAGGTCTTGTGTTCAAGTGATTTCCTTAGTGTGAATTCCTATTATTTGATACTCCCTAGATTTAGTTCTCTGGCAGCCTAGGGCCTTGGAGTCAGTACTCCCACTCCAAAGGCTCAGGGCTTGATCTCTGGTCAGGAAGAATATTCCACAAGTGGTTTGTTATGGCCTTACATGAGATTAAAAGGAATACCCAAAAATGAGAAGCCAAAGATAAACCCCAGCCCAATGGCAGTTACAAAATCAGGCAATGATAATTAAAATAATTTAATATACACATAAACATATACACCCATATGCAAAGTCAAAACAGTCCAAAAAAAGTACAGTAGATTGACCCGGTGAACAAAGGAAATAAGAAATATTTACCAGGTAAGAACAAAACTAACTGAAGCACAAACTTGAAACAAAACTAAAGCAAGGAGCTAAGTGGGGAATAAAGCAATGAAACAAAACTAACAAATACGTTGAGAGGAAAGGAAAGAAAGAAAGAACAGACGTGCAAAGTTAAATAGAGGTAGATAAAGAATATTTATATTCATTAAGATTAACTGCAAGGGGAAAAGAATAGTAGGAAAGACAAAGGAATAAAGGCAGAAAATATAATGGGCTTAAAATATATAAATTAAAATTTTAAAAAAGATAATAGAAAAAAATAGAAAAAGGAAGAAGAAAGATTAAAAAAAGGAAAATTCCATAGAACTATAAAAGCCCAACACAGAGGCAGAGGTTTATAACAGCAATAAAAAAATGTAACTGAATATACACATATACACATACACCCATAATCAAAGTCAAAACTAAAGTACAATAGATTAACCTGGCGAACAAAGGAAACAAAAAATAATATCTACCAGTTAAGAACAAAACAGTGAAAGCAATGGCAAGCCACTCCAGTACTCTTGCCTAGAAAATCCCATGGTTGGAGGAGCCTGGTAGGCTGCAGTCCGTGGGGTTGCTAAGGGTCAGACACGACTGAGCGACTTCACTTTCAGTTTTCACTTTCACACATTGGAGAAGGAAATGGCAACCCACTCCAGTGTTCTTGCCTGGAGAATCCCAGGGACGGGGGAGCCTGGTGGGCTTCCGTCGATGGGGTCACACAGAGTCGGACACGACTGAAGTGACTTAGCAGCAGCAGCAGCAGCAAGAACAAAACTAGCTAAAGCATAAACTGGAAAACAAAACTAAAGCAAGATGCCCATTGGGGAATAAAGCAATGAAAATAAAACTAACAAATATATTGAGAGGAAAGCAAAGCAAGAAAAGAAAGAAAGAATATATATGCAAAGTTAAATAAAGGTAGATAAAGAAGATTTATATACATTAAAGATTAACTGCAAGGGGAAAAGAACAGTAGGGAAAGCAAAGGTGAAGTCGTTCAGTCTTGTCTGACTCTTTTCGACCCCATGGACTGTATCCTACCAGGATTCTCTGTCCAGGGGATTTTCCAGGCAAGAGTTCTGGAGTGGGTTGCCATTTCCTTCTGCAGGGTATCTTCCTGATCTAGGGATTGAACCCGGGTCTCTCGCATTGCAGGCAGATGCTAACCTCTGAGCCACAAGGGAAGAAGTCCAAGGAAAAGCAACCAAGTGAATAAATGTAGAAAACATAACAATAAGTTTAAAAATTAAAATTAAAAAAAAAGAAAAGATAGACCAAAGGAAAACTCCACAAAACTGCCAAAGCCCAACATAGTGACAGAGGTTTATAACAACAATAAAATCATGTGGCAAGAATATACAGAAGAACTGTACAAAAAAGATCTTCACAACAAAGATAGTCACGATAACGTGATCACTGACCTAGAGCCAGACATCTTGGAATGTGAAATCAAGTGGGGCTTAGAAATCATCACTATGAGCAAAGCTAGTGGAGGTGATGGAATTCCAGTTGAGCTATTTCAAATCCTTAAAGATGACGCTGTGAAAGTGCTGCACTCATTATGACAGCAAAATTGGAAAACTCAGCAGTGGCCACAGGACTGGAAAAGGTCAGTATTCATTCCAATCCCAAAGAAAGGGAATGCCAAAGAATGCTCAAACTACCACACAATTGCACTCATCTCACACGCTAGTAAAGACATGCTCAAAATTCTCCAAGCCAGCATTCAGCAATACCTGAACCGTAAAGTTCCAGATGTTCAAGCTGGTTTTAGAAAAGGCAGAGGAACCAGAGATCAAATTGCCAACATCTGCTGGATGATGGAAAAAGCAAGAGAGTTCCAGAAAAACATCTATTTCTGCTTTATTGCCTATGCAAAAGCCTTTGACAGTGTGGATCACAATAAACTCTGGAACGTTCTGAAAGAGATGGGAATATCAGACCACCTGACCTGCCTCTTGAGAAACCTGTATGCAGGTCAGGAAGCAACAGTCAGAACTGTACATGGAACAACAGACTGGTTCCAAATAGGAAAAGGAGTACGTCAAGGTTGTATATTGTAACCTTGCTTATTTAACTTCTATGCAGAGTACATCATGAGGAACGCTGGGCTGTAAGAAGCACAAGCTGGAATCAAGATTGTTGGGAGAAATATCAATAACCTCAGATATGCAAATGACACTACCCTTATGACAGAAAGTAAAGAGGAACTCAAAAGCCTCTTGATGAAAGTGAAAGAGGAGAGTGAAAAGTTTGGCTTGAAGCTCAACATTCAGAAAATGAAGATCATGGCATCTGGTCCCATCACTTCATGGGAAATAGACGGGGAACAGTAGAAACAGTGTCAGACTTTATTTTTGGGGGCTCCAAAATCACTGTGGATGCCGATTATAGCCATGAAATTAAAAGACGCTTACTCCTTGGAAGGAAAGTTATGACCAACCTATACAGTATGTTAAAAAGCAGAGACATAACTTTGCCAACAAAGGTCCGTCTAGTCAAGGCTATGGTTTTTCCCGTGGTCAAGTATGGATGAGAGAGTTGGACTGTGAAGAAAGCTGATCACCGAAGAATTGATGCTTTTGAATTGTGGTGTTGGAGAAGACTCTTGAGAGTCCCTTGGACTGCAAGGAGATCCAACCAGTCCATTCTAAAGGAGATCAGTCCTGGGTGTTCATTGGAAAGACTGATGCTGAAGCTGAAACTCCAATATTTTGGCTACCTCATGCAAAGTGTTGACTCACTGGAAAAAACTCTGATGCTGGGAGGGATTGGGGGCAGGAGGAGACGGGGACAACAGAGAATGAGATGTCTGGATGGCATCACAGACTCGATGTACGTGAGTTTGAGTGACGTGTGGGAGTTGGTGATGGAGAGGGAGGTCTGGCATCCTGTTATTCATGGGGTCGCCAAGAGTCGGACACCACTAAGCATCTGAACTGAACTGAGTAAAATAAAGCTCAAAAACTTCATTAGGTTTCATAATGACAATAAAATTGACAACTACAACGTGGTGGGGGCAAAGAGAAATCCAAAAGAATCTATAGAACAAGTCAAAACATAAGTATAATGAATATTTTTCTTGAATCACTGCTGTCAGCATCCTTTCCCTCACTTGGAGTCACATTCCACCTCACCTCCCTAGGACACCCTCTAACACTGTGCTGGTCTCTGGACTTGCTGTGAGGGCAGCTCATATTCTAATCTAGTCCTACTCTTGTCTGTTCTTGCCTCCAGTGTCCACAGCTATCAGAACTAGTGTGTTTACTTTTGTGGGAACTCTCAATGTTATTCTGTAGACACAATGTCTGCCTAGTTGATCATGTGGATTTAATATGCATGGTAGGTTTAATCTACAGCTGGTGGGAAGCTTTTGCATCTTCTTCCTTAGCCAAATTGTCCCTGGGTATCAATTGTGGTTGTATTTCCACCTCTGCATATGGGTCGTCCACTGGGGTTTTCTCCTGAGGCTGCCCTGGATGACTTGAGTTTTCCCCTGTAAGAGCCAGGCAAAAAAAAAAAAAAAAAAAAAACAGGAGTTTTTTTGGAGGTGGTGCAGCTGCTTGGTTTGTGGGGATTCTGGAAACACCAGGTATGCAGGGGAATTAGTGGCTAGGATAGCAGGAAATACAGTGCTCTAGAAGGTTATGGCAACCAGTACTGGCCAATACACTCCTGTATTACCTGGAGAATCACACTGACAGAGAAGTCTAGTAGGGCACAGTCTACAGGGGCCTCAAAGAGTTGAACACGACTGAAGTGACCCTGCACACATAGATGCAAGATATTTTGTGTGTGCTTGTGGCAGCTCTGCCCCCGTGAGATTTGAGCATGATGGTGGTACAGCTTCTCGGCTTGCCAGGAACCTGGCAGTGCAGGGACATGGGCTGCCTCTGCCCCAGGAGTTACAGCTCTATCAGAGTCTTTTTTTGAGCCTCTTGTAGCTGGCAAATCAGAAGGCCTCTTTTGGTCAATCTTTTTCCCCTTTCAGGCACTGAGAGGGCTCTCTTGCCTGGGATCCTTCTTTATTTTTCGGTGTAGCAGGCACATAGAGGCAGCCCCCCTGGCTGGGGTCCTACTCTGTAGACTGGCATATCAGGCCCTTAAAGGGGTATTCTAGGTGGGGTCCTACTCTAGTTCAGTGTATCAGGCATTTCATGGGCCATCCTCTCTATTGTTCAGCTGCTAATGCTATTCTGTGGGGAGAGACAGGTTATCGTGATGGTTCCACCCCATATACATGACTCGGCAGTATCGCCTTGCTTCCATGGCTGCCCAGTTATCCTTCACAGGCATTTCCTACCACAGTCTCCTCCCTTACTCCCATTGATCCTTCTCTCTGCAGTCAACAGCAGCCCTCGCCCTGGGATTGCTCCACAATCCCTAAACTTCTGTGCCCAGCTTCTGTGCCTTCCAGGGGACCTGCCTCTCTGTCCGGGGTATGTATGGCTGTGACAAGGACTAATTCTGATTCTATTTAGACTGCCACAGATCACCTGTTTCACTTTCAGCCTTAAGTGTTTTTCTTCTGACTCACAGTTGCCCGGATCAACCCCTGCTTCAGTTCCCCCACCCACTGAGGGCAGGTCCAGTCCTACTAACACTTCTGTTTTCCCCCTAGTTCCTCATCCTACCAAGTTTTGCATGGTTCTGTATATTATCTTCCGCTGGGCAGGTATTCCTGACCACTCTCAGCTGGGGTTCGGCATGCGCTTGTGTCTGAAGGTGTATTTCTGATGTATGCATGGAAAGAGATTTGCTCCACGTCCACCAACTCCTCTGCCATCTTGTTCTGTCCCACTATTTAAGTTTTTATTGCTATTATATTAGAGTACTTGTTGAAATGGGATAATAAGACAAATTTACTCATTTTAGCTATTTTGTGTTTGTAGCTTTTCCATACTTCTTTTATAACTTAATAATTACTTTGTACAATTTATTATGTAAGTTTATTTTGGAATAATTATATGTGTTTTTGAATATTATCAAACTCAGGTCATTTATTTCTTCTACTAAAAATAAGAGCTGTGAATTATGGATTATTTAAGAAATATTAAATTAATCCTCATATGTAAAAATGTATATTTTCAGGAGAAACTTTTATTTTTGGTGTTCTATAAGCTGTTTTAAGATAGCTTCAAAAATAATTATGTGTACATACTTTCATTTATCTAAGGTAAATACCAAAGGGTATAACTGCTAGGTTGTATGATAGCTGCATGTTTGATATAAGGAGCTACCAAACTTTTCCAGAGAGCCTATACTTTGAAAAACTCACCAGCAGTGTATGAGTGATTGTTTCTTCATATCCACTCCAACATTTGGTTTTCACTGTTTTCTTTTTTAATTATTATTTTAACCATTCTGATAGATATATAATGATTTTATACTGTGGTTTTAATTTGCATTTCTCTAATATATACTGATGTTCAACATCTTTTATTGCAATTATTTGGCATCTGTGTATCTTATTCAGTAAAATATCTCTTTATATTTTTTGTCCACTTTCTAGCTGGGGTTTTTGTTGTATGTTTTAGTGTTGGGATTTCAGAGTTCTTTGTGTATTATAGATACCAGTCCTTTGTCAGATATATGTGATTTACAAATATATTCTGCCAGTCTATGGTTTATATTCATCCTTTTTTCAGTGTTAAGTAAAGATTTTTTAATCTTTGTTAAGTCCAATTTGTCAATTTTTGCTTTGATGAATCATATTTTGGTGTTAACATTAGGTACTTTTTGTCTCATCCTAGATACCAAGGATTTTCTCCAACTTAATTTTTTGTTTCTAATGAGTCAACTCGTCGCATGAGGTGGCCACGACTGAGTGACTGAACTGAACTGACTGAACTTAATTATTTATTTATTTATTTGTTTTTGTTTATTTGCTCTTATTTTTCCTTATGAAAGTGCAATTGCTCCAGTACCATTAGTTCAGAAGACTATCTTTCCCATTTGAATTATGTTTGAACCTTTGATAAAAACCCGCTGTGCCTATTTGTGTAGATATATTTCTGGCTGCTTAATTCTAGTCCATTGTTCTATGTGCAAATCCCTCCAGCAATACCATAGAGTCTTGATTATTATGGCCATATAATAAGTCATGAAATCTAGTAGATCGACTATATTCAACTTGTTCTTTTCCAAAATTTTTTCTGCTACTTCCTTTGCTTTTCCAACAAATCTAAAAAATATTTATCCATAATTTAAAAGTCTTACTGAAATTTTGATAGAAAATGTCTTAAACTTTTATATGACTTAGAGAAATTTGGCATCTTCATTTTTTACAGTACAATCCATAGGCACATAGTCTTCATCTATTCAGATTTTCTTTAGTCTCTCAACATCAGTGTTTTATAGTTTTCAGTATATGAGTTCTATAAATATTAGAATTTCCCCTACTTTTTTGAGTGCGTATAACTGATAATACACTGTTAGCATCAGTAGCATGTGCTCAGTGCTATTATCTAGAAATACAGTTGTTTTTATGTTTGAAAGTGAAAATGAAGTCGCTCAGTCATGTCTGAATCTTTGTGACTCCATTGACCATAGCTTACCAGGCTCCTCTGTCCATGGGATTTTCCAGGCAAGAGTACTAGAGTGGTTTGCCATTTCCTTCTCCAGGTTTTTATGTTTGCTTTAGTATTTAGAAATATAATGTGTATTTATTTTGTATACTTAAACTTCCTCAGTTATTACTTCTAGTAGATCTTTGAAAATTCTTTAGGATTTTCTACATACAAAATAACTTCGTCTCACAATGGGGAAAATAAGGTTTTTCTTTTCTGATTCTGGTAATATTATTTTTATTTTATTTTTTATCTTATTACACTGCATAGAAATTCCAGTACTGTAGTAAATAAGAGGGGTGAGAGTGGAGTTTCAAATATTAAGGGGAAAGGCATTTTGTTTCACTGTTGAGTACAGTTAATGGTATATTTTATTTAGATATTAGTTACAAAGATGAAGAAGTTCTCTTCTATTCCTGTTTATTGGAGATTTTATTTTTTTAACAAGGATGTTTTCTAAAATTTTTCAATTACTTTCTGCATTGTTCAATAGGATTATGTAATTTTTATTAGCCTCTTAATAAGATATATTACATTGACTGTTACTGAAAAGTGAACCAGGCTGGTCTCAAAAGAACAAACTCCATTTGTTCATGAAGTGTAATTATTTGGTATATTGCTGTACTCTGGTGATATTTTTCTGATAATTTTGCATTTTTGTTCATTAGAGTTATTGGTCTGTAGTTTTCTTACTTTAAACTAACATGGACTGTTTTTGGTATTAGGGTCACACAGAAATTACTTGGAAAGTATTCTCTATACTTCTATTTCTGGGAAGAGTTGTGTAGAATTTATGTTAACTTTTCCTCAAATTTTGATAGAATATTCCAGTGTATCTATTTGGGCCAGGAGATTTTTTTTAAAGAAGTTTTCTAAGTCAGAAGTTTAATTTATTTAGTAGATATAGGTCAATTAAAATTATATCTTTCATATTGTATGTGTTAGTTCTTAACTTGGAGAAATTTGGTCCATTCAATCTAAGTCATCAAATTTATATGTTGAGTGGTTTATATCACTTTAAATATTTTTTTCATGTCTGCAGTGTCTGTAGTAATAGCTTCTATTATATCCCTGTTATTGATAAGTTGTGTTTCATTTTTTTTTCTTTTACATTCTTGATAGAGGTATGCACATTGTATTTTTTTTAAAGAAGCAAACTTTTTATTTTGTTTTTCCTTTTTAAATTTCAGTGATTTCTGCTCTTATAGTTATTGCTTTCTTCCTTCTTTGTAATTATTTTCTTCTCCTTTTACTAGTACTAGAAGTGGGATCTTAGATTATTGACTTGACGCTTTCTATCTTTTCCAAAATATGCATAGAGTGTTGCCATTTTGCTTTTTAGCCTAGCTTTAATTTTCAGTTCAGTTCAGTTCAGTCACTCAGTCGTGTCCGAATCTCTGCGACCACATGAATCACAGCACGCCAGGCATCCCTGACAATCACCAACTCCCGGAGTTCACTCAAACTCATGTCCATAGAGTCAGTGATGCCATCCAGCCATCTCATTCTCTGTCGTCCCCTTCTCCTCCCACCCCCAAACTTTCCCAGCATCAGAGTCTTTTCCAGTGAGTCAACTAGTTGCATGAGGCGGCCAAAGTATTGGAGTTTCAGCTTTAGCATCAGTCCTTCCAATGAACACCCAGGATTGATCTCCTTTAGAATGGACTGGTTGGAACTCCTTGCAGTCCAAGGGACTCTCAAGAGTCTTCTCCAGCACCACAGTTCAAAAGCATCAATTCTTTGGTGATCAGCTTTCTTCACAGTCCAACTCTCACATCCATACATGACCATGGGAAAAACCATTGCCTTGACTAGACGGACCTTGGTTGGCAAAGTAATGTCTCTGCTTTTTAATAAACTATCTAGGTTGGTCATAACTTTCCTTCCAAGGAGTAAGCGTCTTTTAATTTCATGGCAGCAATCAGCATCTGCAGTGATTTTGGAGCCCCCAAAAAATAAAGTCTGACACTGTCTCCACTGTTTTTCCATCTATTTCCCATGAAGTGATGGGACCAGATGCCATGATCTTCATTTTCTGAATGTTGAGCTTCAAGCCAACCTTTTCACTCTCCTCTTTCACTTTCATCAAGAGGCTTTTGAGTTCCTCTTCACTTTCTGCCATAAGGGTGGTGTCATCTGCATATCTGAGGTTATTGATATTTCTCCCAGCAATCTTCATTCCAGCTTGTGCTTCTTTCAGCCCAGCGTTCCTCATGATGTACTCTGCATATAAGTAAAATAAGCAAGGTGACAATATACAGCCTTGACGTACTCCTTTTCCTATTTGGAACCAGTCTGTTTTTCCAAGTACAGTTCTGACTGTTGCTTCCTGATCTGCATACAGGTTTCTCAAGAGCCAGGTCAGGTGGTCTGGGATTCCCATCTCTTTCAGAATGTTCCACAGTTTATTGTGATCGACACAGTCAAAGGCTTTGGCATAGTCAATGAAGCAGAAATAGATGTTTTTCTGGAACTCTCTTGCTTTCTCCATGATCCAGCGGATGTTGGCAATTTGATCTCTGGTGCCTCTGCCTTTTCTAAAACCTGCTTGAACTTCTGGGAGTTCACGGTTCACATACTGCTGAAGCCTGGCTTGGAGAATTTTGAGCATGACTTTACTAGCGTGTGAGATGAGTGCAATTGTGCGGTAGTTTGAGCATTCTTTGGCATTCCCTTTCTTTGGGATTGGAATGAAGACTGACCTTTTCCAGTTCTGTGGCTTCAATTTTATCTCCCAGTTTTATAGATCGTTTCTCCCAGCTTTTATAGATTTTTTTATTCTTATTTAATTCAAAATAATTTCTTCCCTTGTGATATCTCTTTTTAATTTTGATGTCAAACTAAGGTTGTCTTTATAGAGTGAGTTGGGAAGTGTTTTATTCTCCATATTTTAAGAGTTTGAGAAGGATTGATAGTTCAGTTCAGTCGCTCAGTCATGTCTGGCTCTTTGTGGAATGGTATTAAATGCTTAAATGATTGTAGATACACTGGGTAATATTTCTGGGCCTGGGCTTTTGTTTGTGATAATTTTTTACATTACCATTTCAACTCAGCTTTTCTATTTCTTCCTGAGTTAGTTTTGGTAGCTTGTGTCTTACTGAGAATATGTCCATTTTAGTAGGTTATCTAATTTTTCAGCATGCATTATTATTATTGTTTTATCACCATATAATCTTCTTTATAGTCATAAGTTGGGTAGCAATCCTCACTCTTTTATTTCTTATTTTAATAAATTAAGTCTTCTCTGTCTTTCTCCTCTATCTGCATCATTCCAGTTAAGTTTTTTGTTTGTTTTTTTTCCAGGGAAACAAATTATTTTTGTTTCAATTATTTTTCTCTATTGTTTTCATGCTGTAATTTGATTAAATATTCTTTAATATTTATTGTTTCCATCTTTATTTCTTACTTCTGCTTGC
This sequence comes from Moschus berezovskii, assembly GCF_049115385.1. Classification (NCBI taxonomy): domain Eukaryota; kingdom Metazoa; phylum Chordata; class Mammalia; order Artiodactyla; family Moschidae; genus Moschus; species Moschus berezovskii. The sequence continues at coordinate 126,827,352 of NC_142460.1, read as the reverse complement.
TTTGGATTTATATCTTTCTTTCCTCATCCCCTTGTTTATTAACATAGAAGGACAGAAGACAGATTTAAACTATTTCTTTTTTATAATGGAGCTATTTAGCTCTATAAACTTCCCTCTATGCAATATTTAGTTGTATACTCCAATGTTTGAATGTTGCATTTTTAGTTATTTTCTATATCAAACTGTTTTGTTTGTTATTAAACTAAGTTGTTTCTGTGATTTATTCATTGAGTCATTGGTTATATAGTAGTGTATTTTTTAAATAATATATATTTGTGAATCTCAGAAGTGTTCTCCTGTCATTGCTTTTAATTTATTCTAGTGTGGTCAGATAATATGTTTTGTAGGGTGTCAATTATTTTAAATTTATTGATTCTTATTTTATGGCCTAACACCTAGTCTATCCTCGAAAATGTTCCATATACACTTGAAAAGCATGTATGTTTTGCTTTTGATAGGTAGATTGTCTCTATCTGTTCTTCCAAGTAGGTACTCTCCATTTTGTTCTTGTTCAGTTGCTAATTTTTGTTCAACCCTTTGCAACAACATGGACTGCAACACGCTAGGCTTCCCTGTCTTTCACCATCTCCTGGAGTTTACTCAAACTCATGTTCATTGAATCTGAGATGACACCCAGCCATCTCATCTTCTGTTGTTCCCCTCTCATCCTTTCTTTAATCTTTCCCAGCCTCAGGGTCTTTTCCAATGAGTCAGTTCTTCGCATCAGTTGGCCAAATTACTGGAACTTCAACTCAGCATCAGTCCTTCCAATGAGTATTCATGGTTGATTTCCTTTAGGACTGACTGATCTCATCTACTTGCAGTCCAAAGTACTCTCAATAGTCTTCTCCAGCAACACATTTTGCAAGCATCAGTTAGTCAGCACTCAGACTTCTTTATGGTCCAACTCTCACATCTGTACATGACATCCGCAGTGATTTTAGAGTCCAAGAAAATAAAGTCTGTCATGGTTTCCATTTATTCTCCATATATTTGCCATGAAGTGATGGGACCAGATGCCATTATCTTCATTTTTGAAAGTTGGGTTTTAACCCATTTTCTCCTCTTTCAGCTTCATCAAGAGGCTCTTTAATTCCTCTTTGCCTTCTGCCATAAGGGTGATTCCGTCTATATATCTGAGGTTATTGATATTTCTCTGGGCAATCTTGGTTCCAGCTAGAGCTTCATCCAGCCCAGCATTTCACATGATGTACTCTGTATATAAGTTAAATAAACTTGGTGACAATATACAGCCTTGATGTATTCCTCTCCAAATTTTGAATCAGTCCATTCTTTCATGTCTGGTTCTAACTATTGCCTTTTTACCTGCATACAGGTTTTATAAGAAGCAGGTCAGGTGGTCTGGTATTCCCATTTCTTTAAGAATTTTCACAATTTGTTGTGATCCACACAGTCAATGGCTTTAGCATAGTCAATGAAGCAAAAGTAGATGTTTTTCTGGAATCCCCTTGCTTTTTCTATGATCCAATGGATGTTGACAATTTGATCTCTCATTCCTCTGCCCTTTCTAAATTAAGTTTGTACATTTGGAAGATCTTGGTTGTTACCTGATTTTTCTTCCATCAGTTCAAATCTGCTATTCATTCCATTTCCGAGGCTTCTACAAGTTACCGTTAGATCAATATCAAGGGAAACATATGGAACTTTGACCCTATGTGGGTTTCCCTTGTGGTTCAACTGGTAAAGAATCTACCTGCAAAGTGGGAGACCTGGGTTCGATCCCAGGGTTGGGAAGATCAGACATGACTGAGAGACTTTCACTTTCCCTTTCACTTGACCCTGTGTCTTGTCTGACCCCCATGCCTCTTCACAATGGAGTTTGGCAACATGGAAGAATGGCAGGATAGTTTTGTTGTTACTGGACTTTTAAGCTTTCTTTCATTTAGTCTTAGTCTCAGTTCACTCAGTCAGTCATGTCTGACTCTTTGCAACCCCATGAACTGCAGCACACCAGGCCTCCCAGTCCATCACTAACTCCCGAAGTCTACCCAAACCCATGTCCATTGAGTCAGTGATGCTATCCAACCATCTCATCCTCTGTCATCCCCTTCTCCTCCTGGCCTCAATCTTTCCTAGCATTGGAGTCTTTTCAAATGAGTCAACTCTTCACATCAGGTGGTCAAAGTATAGGAGTTTCAGCTTCAACATCAGTCCTTCCAATGAATATTCAAGACTGATTTCCTTTAGGATGGACTGGTTGTATCTCCTTGCAGTCCAAGGGACCATCAAGAGTCTTCTCCAACAACACAGTTCAAAAGTATCAATTCTTCGGTGCTCAGCTTTCTTTATAGTCCAACTCTCACATCCATACATGACCACTGGAAAAACTGTAGCCTTGACTAATGGACCTTTGTTGACAAAATAATGTCTCTGCTTTTCAATATGTTGTCTGGGTTGGTTATAACTTTCATTCCAAGGAGTAAGTGTCTTTCAATTTCATGGCTGCAATCACCATCTTCAGTGATTTTGGAGCCCAGAAAAGTAAAGTCAGCCACTGTTTCCCCATCTATTTCCCATGAAGTGATGGGACCAGATGCCATGATCTTAATTTTCTGAATGTTGAGCTTTAAGCCAGCTTTTTCACTCTCCTCTTTCACTTTCATCAAGAGCCTCTTTATTTCTTCTTCACTTTCTGCCATAAGGGTGGTGTCATTTGTATATCTGAGGTTATTGATTTCGTCCAAACATGTATTTATTGAACCATGTATATGCATCAGTTGCTCTTCTAGGATATATCAGCAAATAATACAGAACATATCTGTTTTGACATTCTTTAGGAGGTAGATAGGAAATAAACAAATACACACACATATTGTTATTAAGTTCAAGCTCATATTGCTTGTAGTACAAGAGTAATAAATCAAGATACGAGTTATTTGGGCAATGAATAGTGACTTTATTTGGAAAGTCAGCATACTGAGAAGATGGTGGGCTAGTGAGTGTCCCAAAAAACCGCCTTCCCTGGGTTAGAATTCAGGCTCCAATAGGAGAGAGAGAATAGTTGGTTCCTACAAACTTCTTGTATCAGAATCCTTTGTTATTGCAACTAGTTCAGGTCTTAATGTTCATGTAAACATCCAATAAAGCAGATGTTAGTCTCTGTTATGTGATTTTTTTAATCTCACTATGAATGGGACAGTGTTATACATTTAAAGGTCAGAGCCTTGAGAATGGGCTATCCTGTATATTTCAAGGTATAGGCACAATTCTTAACTTGTAGCAAAAGCAATAGAATATGGAGGTTAAAGTAAAAGAAATAGATGCAATATTGATCCATGTTTATTCTTCCTTATTACAATGTCAGGGATCTCTATGCTCTTTTACAAAGAATAAATAAGTAATGGAGAGCTACGAGTACTATTGCTTTGTATAGAATAGTTAACACAGTATCTTTTGATAAGTTTATCCATAAACAGTGACTTGAATTAAATGAGGGAGGCTGCTAAGCACTGATACATAGGGCTGAGGGAGCATTAAAGGAGAGGAAAGGGCAAGTATTAACTCTTAGATAGGAACAAAATTGTAAGGTTAAAAAAATAACAAAATAACAGTGTTGATGGAGATTATTTCTGAATCCCAGTGGGGGGAAAAAAAAGAGTGGTGAAGAAGCAGAGAGTTTGAAAGAAGTCGGATGCCATAAGGCCTTATAAGCCATGCTAGAAACTTAAAATAGTTTATATTTATTCTAATTTAGCTTTAGCTGAAGAAAATTATACATCTTAAAAGAAAAAGTAAGAAAGTAGAAGAATGTGGAGAAAACTCGCCTTTTGAAAAAAACATACAATCCCAAATCAAATTAAATTATCAAGTTAAAGTGACTCCTGAATGATGACTGGCCAATTTCTATCATCAGTAGCAGGGGAAGAACGAGGGTAGTACAGATTAAGAAAGTATCATTGTTATATATACACTATCATGTATAAAATAAAAAAAACAAGCTGGAAGCTGCTGTCTAACACAGGGAGCCCAGGCTGGTGCTCTGTGATGACCGAATGTGGTAGAAGAGAGGGGAGACTCTAGAGGGAGCAGGTGTTTGTGTGTGTGTGTGTGCATAATGGCGTTTCCCTGATAGCTCAATTGGTAAAGAATCCGCCTGCAATGCAGGTGACCCCTGTTCAATTTCTGGGTTAGGAAGATCCACTGGAGAAGGGATAGGTTACCCACTCCAGTATTCTTGGGCTTCACTTGTGATTTCGCTGATAAATAATCTGCCTGCAATGTGGGAGACCTGGGTTCGATCCCTGAGTTGGGAAAATCCCCTGGAGAATGGAAAGGCTACCCATTCCAGTCTTCTGGCCTGGAGAATTCCATGGAGTGTATAGTCCATGGGGTTGGAAAGAGCAGACACGACTGAGTGACTTTTACTTCACTAAATATATATATATACATTTTTATATAAATATATTTATATAAGTATATAAATATATATATTTTTAATTATGACTGGCTTGCACTGATGTATGACAGAGAACACCACAACACTGTAAAGCAATTATCCATTATCCTGCAATTAAAAAAAAAAGATTAAATGACTAGCAGAATTCAATTTTTCACAATTACCCTTCAACCTTCAATTTTCATTTTAATTTCATGGCAGCTATTATTAAGTACTGCCCTCTTATTGTCTTCAGAATATCTACTAAAATTCATTTTGCAGGATAAATTTATCTCATCATCATTGTTATAGTAATAAATACATGCAAGAGAAACCAATAAATTTGCTGTTGTAAATTTTAAACTGTTCTTTCTCTTTAATGTTCTCCTCAAATCCTGATATCATATATATATATATATATGAATTTTATTCATTGTATTCATAAAATAATATAATTTATCATTTTTGCACTTAACATTGTATCATTTTATTATCATGATGCTGTATCTGTTTTATGCTAAAATCCATAATGACATTCAATGACAATTATATATTGTCAACTCAGTAATCTAAGTTATTTCATAATTAATACAGGATACTTAGTATAATATTAATTTACACTTTGTTTTTATTACACAGGAAAAAATTAATTCATAAATCAATTTGTCCTCATAGAATATGGTTAAAATTATCTGGTAGCCTTGCTTTAGTAACCTCTTTATAGACTTTATCTTAGCACTAGAAGAGTTTTTCTAAGATTTTGCTCTGATTGAAATTTGACATGAAGCAAGATATATATTTTCTTCCACACTAGTTTTAAATTTCAAAATTCAAATATGCTATCATTAGTAACTCAATGGTTGAAAAAAATGTAATCTTTACTAAAAGGCAGTGTCAATGCATATTCAAAATGTTTCAAATGCTGTACCATAATTGTATATTTCCTAGTCCTGTTATGATTGCAGAATAAATATACTTTCATTTCAGTTTGTTATTTTAGAGATGTCTTGTGAGTAAGAAAGAAAGTAATAATTTCTTGTCACAAGAAAACTATAATTATGTGTATTTATATTTAACCTTTGTAGACACTACTCATTAGCATCTAGTTGTGCCCTTATGGCTTACATTTTGAGATACAACTTTTATATAATGTGTGTAATGATTATGGTAATCTTTGACACACAACTGTTTTTTTCTTTAAAAGTACCATGTTAATGTCAGAGGGCAGATTTCTAAGAATAAGGTTCATGTGGCAGCCACACCTTTTTCTACTATTATAGTAAATTAAATCATGCGAATACCACTTTTAGAAAACATCTGCTCCTTTATTATAAAATTGAAAGATAACTATGAAAAAGCTGATCTTCAAATGCAGATGCTGAAGAGGAAGAGCATAGACCAGCACTGACTCAAGGGAAATCAAAGTGATAAAAGGAGGGGAGACATCTAGCTATCCTGACTTTTTAGACTTTATAGTGACAAAATTTAAATTCTTCTCATTAATTAGTTTTACTGTCTTGAAATCAGAGGCAAGTAGAGCACATCGTCAAGAAGAAATCTGCATTTTTATTTTAGCTGTTGGATTCCTTTCATCATTTGTCATTGCCTTCATATAGGTTTATGTATTTATTAACAATATCAGTGTACACGATTATGAAAATTGAAATAAATTTTGCCACCCTGACATATTTCCCAGTATCTCACACACACTATGAGTTTGGATTTAGAGAATCACAACTGCTTTTTAATCCCTTTAAAATATATAGATTTTGTTTTCATTTTAAATGTGTTCATTGGTATTAAAAGTGTTTCATGTCAATGCATGGCAAAACCAACCAATATAATATTGTAAAATAAAAAAAAAAAGAGAAAAAAAAATAAAATAAAAGTGAATTGAAAATGCTGATATTATAGCAAAATAATCAAAATTTATTTTTAGACTATGAATGGATTATTGTATGTTGTGCTAATTGCTTGGGCAGGTCATTTTTGTGTTTTAAAGGGGGTAAAATAAATGTTTTATTTCAAAACTGAAAATGTCATCTCTTTGGTTACTAGATACTCTAATACCACACACATTAAAAAAATGGAATATAAAAGAGAACATAAAATTTTCACATTTTATTTCACACTACTACTAGATGTCATGACATTAATATTTATATTAAAAGTAACAATATATTCCGTGTGTGCATATGTGTATGTGTACACTTAATATTTATGTCATAATCAGTGACATAATAAATGATTGTCTTCATTATTTACAGTGATGCTTCTCTTTTCTGATATGATTTTATTTTGCAAACCCTAGTTGAGCATTGTTACCTCTTGTGATTCAAAGTGAATTTACATTACTCTGACTGATCAATAATTCCATTAGGGTTGTGGTTTTATAATCTGGATGAAAAGGCCAACTTCAATTTACAGTCCTTATTCCTAAAGAAGATTCTTAGAGAAGAATAGATTTTCCATCCAGTTTGGGATGAATCTGTCTCCTGTGAAGAGCAGATCTTTCTTTCATTATCTTGTGGTGGATAAGAAACCGCTCGCCTAATATAGCACCCTATTTCTAAGTTTCTCAACTTCTTACTTACCTAAAACGATTACACAAATGTGGTATTTGTATTAATCTTTTCTTCTCATTTGCTTGTTCTTACTTCTAAGTAGTTTTCTTCAGCAGTTTCATAACATAATTAATTGTTAATACAGCACAAACTTGTTAAGATTAACTACTATCTAATAAAATTCTCAAGTTGTTTGCGAAGATATATTTAAGTTATGAACATTAAGAGGGCATCAGAGGATGAGATGGCTGGATGGAATCACCGATGCAATGGACATGAATTTGGACAAACTTTGGGAGATGGAGAAGGACAGGAAGGCCTGGTGTGCTGCAGTTAATAGGATCGCAGAATCAGATATGACTGGGCAACTGAACAACAACATTCATTTTTAGTAAAACTCTAGCAAACTGGGAGTGTAAAGAAATTTTCTCAACCTGATATCAGGCACCTATGTTACGCTGGGTACAAAAAGATTTCATAAGGAGAATAAAAAATCATAAACTGAAAGATGAAAAATATATATGTAAATTTGCAAATTTTTTCATGTGAAAAAGGCTTTAATTTTAAAGAAGTCTAACATCATTTTATGATTTTTATTTCCCTAATGCACATATTACTTTAGAAAATTTGTTTATAATTATCCATGAATATGTCATGTTTTGATACCATTATAAATGGAATTTTAAATTCTATTTATAATGATTCATTGCTAGAATTTTAAGTATTATCAACTTTTGTATGTTAACCTTGAATTCTGTGACCTTACTAAATTGGCTTATTTTATGAGCTACTTTGACATTCCTTATGATTTACTATATTAATCATTATGCCATCTACAGTTAAGGACACTACTTTCCTTTTTTTTATGTTATTCTTTTTGCTTATTTCCCCCCCTCTGTTACAGTGGTTAATGTCTCAGGTTAAACATTAATTATAAATAATATGTGTGAGGCTATTCACCTTGTTTGCAATCCTGTGGTGAAAAAGTTCAATATTTCAACATTAAAAGGAATGGGAGTTTTGGGGTTTATTTGTTTCAAAGTCAGAGATGGATGGGTCATGGTGAAGAGTTCTCACAAAATGTGGTCCACTGGAGAAGGGATTGGAAAACCACTTCAATATTCTTGCCTTGAGAACTCCATGAACAGTATGAAAAGGCAAAAAGATAGGACACTGAAAGAGGAACTCCCCAGGTCGGTAGGTGCCCAATATGCTACTGGAGATCAGTGGAGAAATAACTCCAGAAAGAATGAGGACACAGAAACAAAGAAAAAACAACACCCAGTTGTGGATGTGACTGGTGATGGAAGCAAGGTTTGATGCTGTAAAGAGCAATATTGCATAGGAACCTGCAATGTTAGGTCCATGGATCAAGGCAAATTGGAAATAATCAAACAGGAGATGGCAAGAGTGAACGTCAACATTTTAGGAATCAGCGAAATAAAATGGACTGGAATGGGTGAATTTAACTCAGATGACCATTATATCTAATACTGTGGGCAGGAATCCCTTAGAAGAAATGGAGTAGCCATTAGAGTCAGCAAAAGAGTTTGAAGTGCAGTACTTGGATGCAATCTTAAAAACGACAGAATGATCTCTGTTCATTTCCAAAGCAAACCACTGAATATCACGGTAATCCAAGTCTATGCCTTGACCAGTAATGCTCAAGAAGTTGAAGTTGACTGGTTCTATGATGACCCACAAGACCTTCTAGAAATAACACCCCAAAAGATATTCTTTTCATTATAGGGGCCTGAAATGCAAAAGTAGAAAGTCAAAAATTACATAGAGTAACAGGCAAATTTGGCCTTTGAGTACAGAATTAAGCAGGGCAAAGGCTAATAGTGTTCTGCCAAGAGAATGTGCTGGTCATAGCAAACACCCTGTTCCAACAACACAAGAGAAGACTCTACACATAGACATCACTACATGATCAACACCAAAATCAGATTGATTATATTCTTTGCCACCAAAGATAAAGAAGTTCTATAAAGTCAGAAAAACAAGATCAGGAGCTGAGTGTGGTTCAGATTATGAACTCCTTATTGCCAAATTCAGACTTAAATTGAAGAAAGTGGGGAAAACCACTAGACCATTCAGGTATGACCTAAATCAAATCCTTTATGATTATACACTGGAAGTAGAAATAGATTTAAGGGACTAGACCTGACAGACAGAGTGCCTGATGAACTATGGATGGAGGTTCGTGACATTGTACAAGAGACAGGGATCAAGGACAACCCCAAGAAAGAGAAATGCAAAAAATCAAAATAACTATCTGAGGAGGCCTTACAAATAGCTGTGAAAAAAAGAGAAATGAAAACCAAAGGAGAAAAGGAAAGATACACCCATTTGAATGCAGAGTTCCAAAGAATAGCAAGGAGAGATAAGAAAGCCTTCCTCACCAATCAATGTAAAGAAAAAGAGGAAAACAATATAATAGGAAAGAATAGAGATCTCTTAAAGAAAATTAGAGATACCAAAGGAATATTTCATATAAAGATTGGCTCAATAAAGGACAGAAATGTTAGGGACCTAACAGAAGCAGAAGATATTAAGAAGAGGTGGCAAGAATACACAGAAGAACTGTACAAAAAAGATCTTCATGACCATATAATCACGATTGTGTGATCACTCACCTAGAGCCAGATATTCTGGAATTTGAAGTCAAGTCAGCCTTAGAAAGCATGACTAACAAGTGGAGGTGATGGAATTCCAGTCGAGATATTTCAAATCCTAAAAGATGATCCTGTGAAAGTGCTTCACTCAATATGTCAGCAAATTTGGAAAACTCAGCAGTGGCACAGGTTTGGAAAAGGTCAGTGTTCATTCCAATCCCAAAGAAAGGACATGCCAAAGAATTTTCAAACTACTGCACAATTGCACACATCTCACATTCTAGGAATGTAATGCTCAAAATTCTCCAAGCCAGGCTTCAACAATAGGTGAACTGTGAACTTCCAGATGTTCAAGCTGGTTTTAGAAAAGGCATAATAACCAGCCAACATCCACTGGATATAGAGAAACCAAGAGAGTTCCAGAAAAACATTTATTTCTGCTTTTTGACTATGCCAAAGCCTTTCATTTTGTGAATCACAATAAACTGTGGAAAATTCTAAAAGAGATGGAAATACCAGATTACCTGACCTGCCACTTGAGAAACCTGTATGTAGATCAGGAAGCAACAGTTAGAACTGGACATGGAACAACAGACTGGTTCCAAATAGGAAAAGGAGTACGTCAAGGCTGCATATTGTCACCTTGCTTATTTAACTTACATGCAGAGAACATCATGAGAAACACTGAGTTGGGTAAAGTACAAGGTGTAATCAAGATTTCTGGGAGAAATATCAATAACCTCAGATATGCAGATGGTACCACCCTTATGGCAGAATGTGAAGAAGAATTAAAGAGCCTCTTGATGAAAGTGAACGAGGAGAGTGAACAAGTTGGCCTAAAGCTCAACACTCAGAAAACTAAGATCATGGCATACAGTTTGATCATTTCATGGAAAATAGATGGGGAAACTGTGACAAACTTTTTTTTTTTTTTTTTGGCTCCAAAATCACTGCAGATGGTGATTGCAGCCATGAAATAAAAAGTGCTTACTCCTTGGAAGAAAAGTTATGACCAACACAGACAGCATGTTAAAAAGCAGATACATTTCTTTGCCAACATAGGTCCATCTAGTCAAGGCTATGTTTTTTCCAGTAGTCAGGTATGAATGTGAGAGTTGGAATATAAAGATAACAGAGCATCAAAGAATTGATGCTTTTTAACTGTGGTGTTGGAGAAGACTCTTGAAAGTCCCTTGGACAGCAAGGAGATCCAGCCAGTCCATCTTAAAGGACATCAGTCCTGGGTGTTCATTGGAAGGACTGATGTTGAAGCTGAAACTCCAATACTTTTCAACCTTCTGTGAAGAACTGACTCATTGGAAAAGATCCTGATGCTAGGAAAGATTGAAGGAGGGAGGAGAAGGGGACAACAGTGGATGAGATTGTTGGATGGCATCACTGATTCAATGGACCTGAGTTTGAGTCAACTCCAGGAGTTGGTGATGGACAGGGAGCCCTGTCGTGCTGCATTCCATGGGGTCACAAAGAGTCGGACATGACTGAGCGACTGAACTGAACTGAACTGTAAGTCAGAGGAATTAGGGGAAAGAAAGAGAAATTTACTGGCTGGAGTAGTTTAAATAAATTGAAAATTATTTTGTAACAAAATAATCAGAATTTGAGTGAAATAATTATCCTTTTCAAAGAGTTCTGTCTAAATGAAATATAATGCATACCACAATAATTTGAAATGTCCACAGTTTCACAAAATATCACCTTTACAATATGGAATATTAGCACTGTGTTGTAAACTAGAAATTTGTCTTGATGGGTGATGCTATTATAACAATCACTAAGAGATTACGCAGACATGAGTACATTTTACATAATTAATTAAATTTTCCAGGTAAAATTTGTAAATTTAAAATGCAAGAATTTCATATATAAATTTAGAAATCATAGAAAATAAATTAGGATTAATGGTTTCAGTTCAGTTCAGTTCAGTCGCTCAGTTGTGTCCGACTCTCTGTGACCCCATGAATCACAGCATGCCAGGCCTCTCTGTCCATCACCAACACCCTGAGTTCACTCAAACTCACCTCCATCGAGTCAGTGATGCCATCCAGCCATCTCATTCTCTGTCTTCCCCTTCTCCTCCTGCCCCTAATCCCTCCCAGCATCAGAGTCTTTTCCAGTGAGTCAACTCTTCTCATGAGGTTAACTATGTCTTTAAAAGTTCAGTTCAGTTCAGTCTCTCAGTCTTGTCCAACTCTGCGACCCCATGAATCACAGCACAGCAGGCCTCCCTGTCCATCACCAACTCCTGGAGTTCGCACAAACTCATATGCATCGAGTTGGTGATGCCATCCAGCCATTTCATTCTCTGTCGTCCCCTTTTCCTCCTGCCCCCAATCCCTCCCAGCATCAGAGTCTTTTTCAATGAGTCAACACTTTGCATGAGGTGGCCAAAGTATTGGAGTTTCAGCTTTAGCATCAGTCCTTCCAAAGAACACACAACACTGATCTCCTTTAGGATGGACTGGTTGGATCTCCTTGCAGTCCGAAGGACTCTCAAGAGTCTTCTCCAACACCACAGTTCAAAAGCATCGGTTCTTCGATGCTTAACTTTCTTCACAGTCCAACTCTCACATCCATACATGACCATTGGTAAACCATAGCCTTGACTAGACTGACCTTTGTTGGCAAAGTAATGTCTCTGCTTTTTAATATGCTGTCTAGGTTGGTAACTAAGGAGTAAGTGTCTTTTAATTTCATGGCTGCAGTCAGCATCTGCAGTGATTTTGGAGCCCAAAAATATAAAGTCTGACACTGTTTCCACTGTTACCCCATCTATTTGCTATGGAATGATGGGACCAGATGCTATGATCTTAGTTTTCTGAATGTTGAGCTTTAAGCCAACTTTTTCACTCTCCTGTTTCACTTTCATCAAGAGCCTTTTGGCTTCCTCTTCACTTTCTTCCATAAGGGTGGTGTCATCTGCATATCTGAGGTTATTGATATTTCTCCCGGCTACCTTGATTCCAGCTTGTGCTTCTTCCACCTCAGCATTTAAAATTTAGGGTTTGATGAATTTGTAAAAAGTAAATAAATAAATAAATAATTCATTCTCCACTATTAAAACTTAATTCTGATACAAGTAGTTAGGCTAAGGCAACAGTGTAATTATATTTTGTGAAGTACTAAAAATTATAAGATGAAGGATCATTCATTTAATATTTCTGATTTATTAAAAATTATATTTTAGAACATCTGTGTCTTAAACATGTTATTCTTTTTCAATAACTGTTTTGCTAATGTTTTTGAATTAAGGAGCAAAAAATGAGACACATGAGCATGATAAAATGATGATATTGCTGATCTGATTTAGTTCTGGTCACATTTATTTAAAACTTTTATTAAAATGGTGGTTACAGCTTTTTTATAGACCTCTCCTCTTCAATCAGAAGTGACTATAGCTCAATACCTTGATATTGTATGTGTCTTTGATGAGATGATCAATCATTTTTCTTTCAGTTATCTTTAAGAATATTATTAACTATACAATGGCCATATAGCATGGACATCTTTGCATTTTTCCTTATCATAATGTTGTTGTTCAGTCACTAAGTCATGTCTGACTCTGTGCCCCCATGGACTGCAGCAAACCATGTTTCCATATCCTTCCTTATCTCTAAGAGTTCGCTCATATTCATGCCCATTGAATGTCGAATGAATAACATTGCTTAAATATAATTGCCTTTATACCAATACTGAAAATATTACACATTTTCATCTGTTATACTATAAATTGTTGTTGTTTGGTCACTAAGTCATTTCCGACTTTTTTGTGATGCCTTCTAGAGGAGATCAATCCTGGGTGTTCATTGGAAGGACTGATGCTAAAGCTGAAACTCCAATACTTTGGTCACCTCATGCGATGAGTTGATTCACTGGAAAAGAGTCTGATGCTGGGAGGGATTGGGGGCGGGAGGAGACGGGGACGACAGAGAATGAGATGGCTGGATGGCATCACCGACTCGATGGACATGAGTTTGAGTGAACTCTGGGAGTTGGTGATGGACAGGGAGGCCTGGCGTGCTGTGATTCATGGGGTCGCAAAGAGTCGGACACGACTGAGCTGAAACTGTAGCCTGCCAAGCTTTTCTGTCCTTGAGATTTCCCTGGCAAGAATACTGGAGTGGGTTTCAGATTTTCTTCTCCGTTGGATCTTTCTGACCCAGGGATTGAGTCCGCATCTGCATTGGCAGACAAATGTTTTACTACTGAGCCACTAGGGAATACCATAGTAGCAATAAGTAAATGTAAATGAAACAAAAATGCAGGTAGTCTCCAGATTAACAGATTTTAGGATTCAATGGTTGATTTAGTTCATTAAAGGCAAATAATCACAATCCAGATTGTGATTACTTGCCTCTAATGGGACATAATCTCCTACGCATTTAGCACAAGTATAATACAAAAAAGAAAGTGAAGCTGCTCAGTTATGTCCGACTTGCAAGAAGCTTAACTCAAAACACCTAAACCTTCTTATTCAACTCTTAAACACAACAATACTAAAGTTCAATCTTAGGATATTATTTAATTCTCTAAATTTTCTATAATATGATATATCATTATTTTTACATATATGCTTCTTTTTGTCTTGAGCCTTAAATTTTTTAAACTTTTAATTCTTTCATTATTTGTTATTAACCAAGGTTTGGTATTAATTTGTCATTGATTTGTTGGGGGGTTATAAATATAAAATCATGTAAAACATTATAAACTTTATAGAAATATAAACATTTTTACACTTAAAGAGCTAGCAAAATACATTAAGAATAAACATTTTTATTTCTGTAAGTGATTATAGACAGGGAGTACAGTGTTAATGTTTGGCTCTGCAAGTCAAGTAGTTATTTAATGTATGACTGATCAGAAATATTTTACAATTTTTATTTCATTTCATTATTTAGCTAAGAATTTTTTCATCAGTTTCTTCTTCAGAATAGTGAAATAAATGCCACCTGAGAATTAAGAAGAATTTTGAGTGTCTCACATGAATAATAACATAATTCTAAGTTGTCAAAGGTGCTTTGATTAATGTACTGAAGAAAATCAGCTACACTTCACACTCTGGAGTTTTCGACTTCTTTAAGCTGCTGTACAGAATATCATAACTCTTATTATTATGATTCTAAATGCCAAGTGGAAGCTTTATATATCTCTTAGTGATTCTGTACAGAGCCAAATGATAAAGCAGTTGTAACACATCTTGTTGTTTCACTGACATCTTACATTTAAAAATTAACAAACAATGAGAAGTCAGAATTACCTATGCTCACAGGATAGCGACTCACAAAAGATAGTTAAGTGTGGATAGGGATTGTCTATGACTAATAATGGCAATGGATGCCAACATCTGCTGGATAACAGAAAAAGCAACAGAGTTCCAGAAAAGCATCTACTTTTTCTTTAATGACTACACCAAAGCCTTTGACTATGTGGATCACAACAAACTGTGGAAAATTCTTAAAGAGATGGGAATACCAGATCATCTGACCTGCCTCCTGAGAAATCAGTATGCAGGTAAAGAAGCTACAGTTAGTACTGGACATGGAACAACAGACTGGTTCCAAATGGGAAAAGGAGTACTTCAAGGCTATATATCATCACTCTGTTTATTTAACTTATAAGCAGAGTACATCATGTGAAATGCTGGGCTGGATGAAGCACAAGATGGAATCAAGATTGCTAGGAGAAATATCAGTAACCTCAGACATGTAGTGGAGGAGGCAATGGCACCCCACTCCAGTACTCTTTCCTGGAAAATCCCATGGATAGAGGAGCCTGGTAGGCTGAAGTCTATGGTGTTGCTAAGAGTAGGACATGACTGAGCGACTTCACTTTCACTTTCCACTTTCATGCATTGGAGAAGGAAATGGCAACCCACTCTAGTGTTCTTGCCTGGAGAATCCCGGGGACGGGGGAGCCTGGTGGGCTGCCATCTATGGGGTCGCACAGAGTCGGACACGACTGTGGTGACTTAGCTTCGGCAGCAGTAGATATGTAGATAACACCACCCTTATGGCAGAAAGCGAAGAACTAAAAGCCTCTTGATGAAAATGAGTGAGGAGAGTGAAAACTTTGGCCTAAAACTCAACATTCAGAAAACTAAGATCACGGCATTGGGTCCCAACACTTCATGGCAAATAGATGGGGAAACAGTGGAAACAGTGACAGACTTTATTTTGGGGGGCTGCAAAATTACCGCACATAGTGACTGCAGCCATGAAATTAAAAGACGGTTGCTCCTTGGAAGATAAACTGTGGCCAGCCTAGACAGCATATTAAAAAGCAGAGACATTACTTTGCCAGCAAAGGTCCATCTAGTCAAAGCTGTGTTTTTCTCAGCAGTCATGTATAGATGTGAGAGTTGGACTATACAGAAAACTGAGCTCCAAAGAATTAATGCTTCTAACTGTGGTGTTGGAGATGACTCTTGAGAGTCCGTTGGACAGCAAGGACATCCCACCTGTCCATCCTAAAGGAAATCAGTCCTGAATACTCATTGGAAGGACTAATGCTGAAGCTGAAACTCCAACACTTTGGCCACCTGATGGGAAGAACTGACTCATTGGAAAAGACCTTGATGCTGGGAAAGATTGAAGGTGGGAGGAGAAGAGGATAACAGAGGATAAGATAGTTGGATGGCATTACCGATGCAATAGACAGGAGTTTGAGTAGGCTCCAGGAGTTGCTGATGGACAGGGAGGCCTGGCATGCTGCAGTCCATGGGGTGACAGAGTCAGACACAACTGAGTGACTGAACTGAATTGAACTGAATGATTATCAAAGGAAAAAATCATCTATAAATATTATTGTTATCCAAAAACTCAAAATTATTTCACGTTTAAGAACCATGCTTTTGAAAAGAATATTAATTGAGCCCATTATTCAGTGCTGGGCTTTCCAGATGGCTCAGTGGTAAAGAATCCTCCTGTCAGCAGGAGAAGGAAATGGCAACCCGCTCCAGTATCCTTGCCTGGGAAACTCCATGGACAGAGGAGTCTGGCAGGCAATAGTCCATGGGCTTACAGAAGAGCCAGACATGACTTAGTGACTAAACAACACAAACAATTCAATGCTATATATCACAATCAACCCTTTCTTTTTTTTATGGTATCAATGCTTTTTATATATTTATTTTTATTGAAATATATTTAATTTTAGGTATATAGTGATTAACTTTTACAATCCATATCCATATACATGGATTGTACAATTTGTATATTTCTGTCTTTTCAAGTTATCTTCAGTACCTTTCATTAGCATCTTATATTTTTCCAAAGTACAAGTCTTTTGCATCCTTACGTATTTTTATTATAGGTATTTTATTCTCAAAAAGAATAAAATCATAAATAGAT
This sequence comes from Moschus berezovskii, assembly GCF_049115385.1. Taxonomy (NCBI): domain Eukaryota; kingdom Metazoa; phylum Chordata; class Mammalia; order Artiodactyla; family Moschidae; genus Moschus; species Moschus berezovskii. Next base: position 126,810,407 of record NC_142460.1, on the reverse strand, counting down.
TTATTTCATTAATTTCCATTTCTGATCTTTGTTATTGTATATTGCAACAGATTTCTGTGTAAGAATTTTGTATCCTTCAATCTACCAAATTCATTATAAACTCTAGTCATTTTCTGGTAGCATCTTTAGGATTTTCTATGTATGGTATCATGTCATCTGCAAACAGTTACAGTTTTACTTCTTTTCCGATATGGATCACTTTATTTCTTTTCCTTTTCTGATTGCTGTGGCTTGAACTTTCCAAACTTTGTTGAGTAAAAGTGCCAAGGATGGATATTCTTTTATCATTCCTGATCTAAGAGGGAATGCTTTTAGTTTTTCACCATTGAATATGATGATAGCTGTGAGTTTGCTGTATATGGCTTTTGCTGGTTGAGGTGTGTTACCTTTATGCATATTTTCTGGAGAGATTTTTTCATAAATGAGTGCTAAATTTTATCTAAAGCTTTTTCTTCATCTATTTGTATAATCACATTGTTCTTCAGTTTGTTGATGTGGTATATCACAGATTGATTTGCGGATATAATATATACATATATATATAGCTGAAATAAATCCCACTTGAGCATGGTGTATTATCATTTTAATGTTCTGTTGGAGTTGGCTTGCTCATATTTTGTTGAGGATTTGTGCATTTGTCTTTATCATCAATCTTGGCCTGTAGTTTTCTTATTCTGTGATACCTTTGTCTGGCATTGGTATCAGGATGGTGCTGACATCATTGAATGAGCTCAGCCTTCCTTCCTTTGCAGTTTTTTTTGAATAATGTCAGACTTACGTGTTAACTTTTCTCCAAGTGTTTAGTGGACTTCACCTGTGATGGCATCTGAACTTTTGTTTGCTGGGAGTGTGTAAATTACTGATTCAACTTCAGTCTGTTCACATTTTATATTTCTTCCTGGTTCAGTCTTGGGAGTTTGTATTTTTCTAAGACTTTTCTTTTTCTTCTAGGCTGTCCATTTTACTGATGTATGGCTGTTTGTGGTGGGCTTCCCGCCCGCTAGTGGTAAAGAATCTGCCTGCCCATGCAAAAAATGAACAAGACATAGGTTTGATCCCTGGGTTGGGAAGATCCCCTGGGGTAAGAAGTGGCTCCCCACTCCACTATTTTTGCCTGGATAATTCCATGGGCAGAGGAGACTGGCAGTTTACAGTCCATGGGGCCACAGAGAGTCAGACATGACTGAGTGAATGAGCAGAATCTCTGCTTGTAGTGATCTCTTATGATCCTTTGTATTTCTGTGGTGTTGGTTGTAGCTTCTTTTTTTATTTCTAATTGTATTCATTTTGGCCTTCTTCCTTTTTTGTGTTGAGTCTGGCTAAATGTCAATTTTATCTTTTAAAAAAATCAGCTTTTACTTTATTGATCTTTACACTTGTTTTCTTCATCTCTATCATTTATTTCTGCTCTGGTCTCTATGATTTTTTTTTCCTTCTACTAATTATTTGGTTTGTTTTTCTTCTTTCTCTAGAAAGACGTTGCTTTAGATATAAGGTTAAGTTGCTTATTTGAGATTTTTCTTACAGCCTGAGGTAAGCTTGTATCATTATTGACTGTCTTAGAACTGCTTTTGCTGTGTCCCATAGGTTTTTCGAATCGTTTTTTTTTTTTTTTCCAGAGCTGAATTATGTTTACTGAACAAAGAAATGAAAACTGTCCCAAAACAAGCCCAGGAATGGTTTGGGTGTGGACAGCAGTGAAGGGTAGTGTTGACAGGGTGAACGCACAACATCCAGGAAGTGTGGACAGCAGCAAGGGTAATGTTGACACGGTGAACGCAGGGCCGTCCATTCCCTCCAAACAGTCCAAAGGGGCGCCCTCTGGGAGATGGGATGGGTAGGCCTCCTTCGCAGTCTGTACTGTCCACAGATCCTGCGGCCCCCTCCACCTCACCTCCCAAGACAGCAGTCCCCGGGGCACCCACCACAGAAGTCCTGATCAAGGGGTCACGGGCCAGGGAGGGGCCCACAGGCAGGAGGTAGAGTTGAGCACCAGTGTGACCTGTGGCCGCGTCACCAACCAGGCAGACAGAAGGAAGCCAGGCCTCCAGCTCAGGCTTGCTGGTGGGTCCTCGAGGAGAGGCTGTGTCCACCACGAAGAAACGGGTGAGGAAGGTTCTTGTGACGTGTGACCTCACATTGTGACGTATGACCTCACAGAGGGGTGAGTCTGGGTAAGGAGCAGCTATGGATCCCACCCAAGGTCAGGAAACTGAAGCTGGCCAGAGTAGGGTCTAGAAACTCCAGGGCAAGTGGGACTGGCTTGGTCCAGACCTACCCTTGTCTCATGGCTGCCTACTGCCTGCCTACAAACAGCTTTGTGTCCTCAACTCGGAGAGAGGCCGAGCCAGCTTCACGTGGCAACAAGGACAAACGGAACTGAAGGTACAGAATCACACAAGGCTGTCAGCCCCCGTGTGGAGAGAGGGCACAGGGGAGGGATATGGCGGTGTGCCCACTTCCTTTTCTAAGAAACCTGAGACCTGCGCGTCACCCCTGGCCCCTGATCCCGCGGCTCGGGACTCACGGGACGTCCTCCAGGAGGGCTGATGGGAGCCCTGAAAGCTACAGCCCAGCTTCCCAGGGCAGGCACACCGACCACCATGCTCAGAGGCTGACAGTGCAGCTGGGGGTCCCCGTGTTCCCCGTAGCCACACCCCATGTGCAGTGCCCTGTGAGTTCAGACTCAAGCCTGGATGGTGGCTCCCTTCCGGTCCCAGCATTACCGCCCTCCCCGTGTCCCCAGGCTCACCTCCTCAGCAGCTGTGCGTTCACTGCATGGCTGCACAGAGGCTTCCCTGCTGGTCCTTTAAAAATGTACAAAACGGGTGTTACATAAATAAGAAAGGGGGCCTTGCCCCAGTCCTGAGGCCATCGCCTGGCACAGCCTCCTCGGGGCCCTTCTCAGCCTTTCATTTTTATTTCTCTCTATATATTTTTTTTTCTCTTTGATTTACTCAGTGATCCATTGGTTGTTTAGTACTATATATTTAGCTTCCCCGTGTTTGTATTTTTTGCAGGGTTTTTTTTTTTTTGTATTTGATTTTTGGTATCACTGATTTTTCACACAGTAGTGATATAACAGTTTTGTCAATAATACGGTTTTGAAATCACTTTGGGAGGCCATCTGACAGTATTCACTTTCTGGTAAGTGTTTTTAACAAGGAAGAAAACAGAAAAATCTTCACACAGTAATTATTTTTGAAATACTGTATTGAGAGAAGGCTAAAAGTTGCTGAGATTTACTATAAGGAGAAATAGGCAACTGTAAAAGGATTTTTAGATACTTGTATACTGACTCAGTATATCATTGTTCTCCACAGAAGCTGTTGGGAATTTCACAGCCTTGAGCTGTTCATTAATATTTGTCTTGAAAAATTAGAATTATAAAAGTTTTCACTTCTTTATGGATCAGTAAAGGTAGACATCTTAGGAGAATTTGTAAACAAGGAAAACATGATAATTTTTTTCACTAAGGATTTCTTTGTATAATAATAATAATAAATCCATAAAGAATACTATGTCACTACATCTTTCTTTGGTGTTGACGTCATATCAAGTATATGCTTATAATAAGCTTTTTAAATATAGCATATTTGATTTATTGAATCAAATTTATATTTTATTGAAAATATAAATTTTAAAATTTATAGGTAATGAACTGAAATATTTCAGTAGGTAATGAACTGAAATATTCAGAGGAAGGTTGCAAAGAAAATGAAGCCAAGATAGGTTTCATTAGGGGAATAAAATTGCTCCTTTAGGAAAGGTAAATTGAGGATATTCACCTATTTGGAGAAGAATTTCCTCTGGTGGGTACTATATGATAGGAAGGAATGGATTGGCAAAGGGCAAATTGTGGTTCATGAGAACCAAACTAAAGGGAATGGATTTTTTTGTTTAAAAACCTGGGTAGAGGCTGAAGTGATAAAGTTTTCACTCCTATAAAAATATTGGGTAACATGATCAAGTTAATCTCTAAATACAAAGCTGGACTTGAAGTTGTGAGAAGGACATAGATAGATGGCAGATACAGAGAGAACACGAGACTGTGAGGTGACCATAACTGAATTCAGAACTGAGGGAGCTTAAAAGAAGGGGCTATATATATAAGAAGGGATTAGTTTTCATCTCTCTGATGATGTAAATTGAGACTTCATGCTTATTCATCATGGTGAATGAGAAAAGAGCTCCCTGATTAAACTCAGATGCACAGTTAGTCACTGTTGTAAAATGGACTCTAGGTCAACTCAACTATAAATCTGAGGAACAGTGCATAAACTGGCAAAAGTCAAAAAAGCAGGAGAAGGAGTCTCATCTAAAAAGAATCTTACGAAAGGGGAGTTGTGGACTAAGACTTCTGATTTTCACTACTCATATTTGTCCAATAACTCATACTGAAAAATTAAACAATACCTTCATAGTAACTGAAATTAGCAAAAGAGAAATGCTGAAATTCCCACTTATGAATGCTAACCATTGAGATTATGCATATGCTATACACACAACACACACATACACATTCTTGAGGCATAAACAATCATTAAAGAGAATCTGCAAATTAAATACATATTACATTTTAAAAGTAGAAATTAATAGAGTAACCAAAATTTATTTCTACTTGAATTCATTTAAAACATTCATGAATGTATTATGAATGGGAAAAGATTCATACTGTAGTAAAAGAGTACTAAATGTGTTATAAACAAGGAAATAGAAAATTTATAATGAAAAACATAAGTATGAAATTTTTTGAATTTGCAGAGTAGAACAGTTAATATATTAAAAGATTATTGCAACTTGCCTAGAATACAGGACATAAACAAAAAATGTGAAAGATAATTTAAAATAAAAGAGTATACACTGGAAAACTTAAGGTCTAGCGGGAGTTCCTGAGTGAGAATTAGTGGAAGAGCTGATTTAGAAGAGGTAATAATCAAGGAAACAGGGAGATAAATTCTTTCAAATGCTTTGTCATCCAGACAAGCAGTATTTTTACCAGACACTCAAGGGAGAGAAAGAGTGATCTAATATTTAATGAGTGACCATTATATAATGATATTAAAAATATATAAAAATCTGAACTATACATTTTGTAGATTTTAATTATCTATTTTATCTATATTTTTTCAATTACGCACGTTATCTTCTCTGCTTAGTATTCTATCTGGCAGAATCATTAAAACAGGGTGTCTTATAAATCCTATAATGTCAGCCAGTGGTTCAATATGAAAAACTTGTTCAGTTTTATATGTTTATATATATACACAATCAACCCAATGTTGTTCTATCCTTTGGGAAAATAGAGATAGAGATCCGGTCGACCATTATAAGTTAGTTAAGAAATAACAAAATTACAAAGCGCAGAAGTTAAATTTGCCTAAATTCTGGAATTAGGATATCAAAATTATTTAGCTCCACTAATATTGGGTTGTCTTTATATTCAGCATGAGTGCATGCTCAGTCACTAAGTCCTGTCTGATCCTTTGTGACCCCATGAACTGCCAGGGTCCTCTTGTCCATGAGATTTTCCAGGCAAGAATACTGGAGTGAGGTGCCATTTCCTCCTCCAGGGACCTTCCTGATCCAGGGACAGAACCCATATCTCTTGCATGTCCTGCATTGGTAGGCAGATTCTTTACCACTGTGCTACTTGTGAGGCCTTATATTCAGTATATTTCATTTTAACTGAATTCATGAAGTATAGATGTATAAATAAGTAAAAATATAATTATTTCAAAAATAATTTCCTTAAAGTGTAACTTTCAATATTATTCCATTAAAAAGGCTTCATGTTCACTTTATCCAGAATAGATGTGGATTTAATAATTGCAGTGAGTTTCAGGCAGAACATCTTGGGAATGGAGGAGTTGGAACTATTAAAAATCTTATTTGGGATACTGGGTTTAGTCTTGGCTCAGAAGATATAGCTGGCTGGATGACTGTGTGACCTTTGATCCCATTTTTCTTTAATTCAACAAAGGGTTATATATTTATTGCTTTGTTCCAGTTCTTGCATACACACAGACACAAATATATGCACATGTACACATATATATGTAGCAAGACATAATTGAAATAAAATAGATAAAATTAATTTTGTTTAGTGGTAAGTTTATAAATAAAATAGAGTGAGAAAGTAAATGGTAAATTGTGGCTATATTAAGTGCACTGTTTTTGAAGGGCATTTCTAAGGCAGTGATAACTGAAGATAGAATGAAAAATAATAAAAGTGAATGGCATAGAGCTAGACTTTATGCACCCCTGTAGGCAGAGAGGTCACATGACTAAATTTTTGCATATAGAATTTGGATAGTCATGATGTAGCATCTCCAGGTTTAACCCTTGAAAATTCTGGAAAAAATATAATCTTTCATGTGTTACTTTTCCATCTTCTAGTTGAACAGACAAATTCTGATTACCTATAGGGAACTGGAATTATAAGATGGAGGAATCAGGGGCTTCTGAATGTGCAGACTTCTTTCATCTAAGTAGAACTGCATTTAAGAAAAAATAAACATTTTGTTACTTTTAGCCACTGATTTTGATATCATTTTGCCTACTCAGATAAGTATAGATACTTGTGTGTGATCTTGAACAAGTTAACTAATCTATGTCTTATTTTTCCCATTTTGAAAGTGGGTTTAACATAGTATGTTCCCATAAGAACATACTATGAGATTCCCATAGTATGTTCCCATGTTGTGAGGATTAAATGAGTTAGTGCATTTAAACCATATAGAATAGTGTCAGATACTAAATAAAGTGTTAAGTAAGGGTGACCATTTTTATTGTTTTCTTGGAGAAGAGAGTTCATGGATAAGAATTCACCAAAGAAGGAGAGTCTAAGGCTGTAACAAGCTTGTTGTGAAAAGGAAGGGTATAATGGTAATAAAGGGAGTGCTAAGAAATTAGCTCAATGATTAAGATTGAGGCCAGGTCTAGTAGCGTGTTAAAGACTCAAGTCAAAGATAGTGGGAGATTTTGGATATGGGGATTTTTAACTCAAAATGTCAGTTTCACTTTGGAGTGAAGAATAGACTCTTTGGAGGTAATGTTGGGAGCAATAGTCAGTTGCTAGATTATTACAGAAAGACAGGAGAGAGGATATAATGATGCTTGAACTAAGATGGAAGCGGTAGAGATGATGCAGTGATCAATAAAATGCAATGATTAATAGCACTACATATTCTTCTACATGCCCTACAATATTTATCAGTCAATAGGATTTAACTAAATGACTGCCACATACCAGGCACTACCCTGTAGGTAAAGATATACCAATGCATTTATAGTGAAAAGGAGCAATACATAAGATCTATATGCATCAGGTGCTTTACATGAGTCTAAAAATAAAGAAATGATAAAATTATTCTTCTCAAGATATATTCAGCCTAGATTATGGCAAAAAAAATGACAGTTTGGTAGTTACAAAGCCAAACAGTAAATAATATGGCATCAGGTGGACTGAGATTCAGAAGAAAATTACAGGATGGAGCCAACATAACCTGGAAAGTCTCCAGAAGATTTCCCAGATTTAACAATGGAGTAAATTGTGAGTTTTTTCCTTATATAACAGGGAAAGATGGTTATTTATGTATAAGATTAAATAGAAGGACAGACTCTGCACTGTAATTATTCCTATTTAAAATGAATAGACAAGATTTAATTGAATGATGTTTAGAAGCTTAATCATATTAAGAAATTTTCATTATTTTTAAGTTATTTGAGAAAAAGGCAATTTTCATACTTCCTTTTATCCTAGTACAGTGGTGGTAACTAGCAGAGTGATCGCTTTATTATATGATGAATTAAGGTACTTGACTCTGAATGCCATCCATATTCTTGGGCATAATATGTCCTTTTTTTTCTCTCTGAAAGAGCCTTATCAAATTTGTTCTGGCATGTATTTTACTGTATCATAGATAATGAATACCAACAGTTAGAACAGATTTTGTCCCAAGCTCAATATAAGCCTCATTGGGAATGATATTTAACAATGGAGTAAATTGTGAGTTTTTTCCTTATATAACAGGGAAAGATGGTTATTTATTTTCTTTAAGCTCTACAAAGGATTCTGTATATTTCGGTATTTTTGACTGAGATTTTTGCTGCAAACATTTTTGAGCTATATTTACTAGACCTTACAGCAGTTTTGCCAAAAAAAGCTAAAATAACAGGATGACAGTTTCATTTGACAGTTTGGTTTTAAATGGTTGAGAACTTGGTTTCCTTTCTTTGTTGACACAGAACTCCCATTTTTGCATTACATAAATGGCCCTCATAATGGTCTATACGGTGACAGTCTTTAAAAATAATGGATGACAACTGTGTATTGATTTAATAGAAAATATAACAATACAAATTATCAGAAGTATGAAATAAAAGAGCTTAAGGAAATAACAGAAAATAGCATAGAAGCTTGCAAATTCTTTGGTGATTTTAAGGCTCAGAGTTTAATGTACATTCTGTGGAACGTCTGTAATCTTTGGAACTTGTAATAAAATGCCAAGAACAAAGAACAATGTAGAAGATTTCACAATGCAATACAAACCTCAGTTACAAATGTAACTCTTATTATTTATGTATTATTATTATTATTATCTTATTATTTATGTACTTCTTAGGTATCATTTGATATATCTCTTAGTGAAGAAAAATATTAGCTAAAAAGGAAATGTGTTGCTGAACAAAGACACAAATAAAAAAAAAAAGTCCTATGAACAAAAGACTTAGAAGGCAAGTGCTTAGATATGACTCACAAAATAAAATCAGTGATTTGCATAATATTCCCATGAATCTACACACATTTTACATGCTTTCAAATATTCTGCATTTCACAGCAAAGTCTTTTTTAATTTTGTTATTCTTTTGTCAGGTTCCTTTATGTCCTGGTCCTCTTTTATTTTTTGTTATTTTGTTTTATATGTCAAATTACTTAAGGGCTAATTAGTTACATGGTGGAAATATTTACAGCAAAGAGGTCTATGGCAAAAGATGCTTATGGTGAAAATACCTGACATGCTACAAACAGAATCAGGTTGCATAATGAAAGGGATTCTTATAGTGGTGTGATAGATTTTTTTCCTAGATAAATAAAATGCATAATGTTAAACAAAAAGAAAATACAATGTAGAGGAGAAATTGAGAAACATTCAGGGATTTTCAGAATCCTTATTATTTTGAACTGCTGTAACTCATAAGAGAATGACTTCCTAGAGAATTTGGAGGAGTTCCACAGAGCTTAGCATACAAGTAATTGGTAAGACTGGTGTAGTAAAGCAATTTAGGTACATAATTTTTGAATATTGTTTTGAAAATGCAGTTTTTCATTCCTTCTAGATAATAAACTCAACTGAAACTATTTGAAAGAAAATGAAACTAGAAATGTTCAAAAGTTTAATTTTTGATTAATTCTGTACTCTATTTAATACAGTATGTCTCTGAAATAATCAGGAAACTTCTTTGCTGGTAAAAAGCCAAATACATTTCCATAAAATACTGACCTCATAAGCCAATTTATTTCCTATTTTTAGGTATCTACTCTAAACTTTCACTTCTAGTTTTTAAGAACATTGCAGGGATTCCTATGCTCTTTGTGATCTTAAGGAAATTACAGAAACTCCTTGATAAATTGGAAATAATAGTACCAATCTCATCAGGTTCTTAGTGAGAATTTTAAAAGACATACAGATAAAAGCATTTACAACTTTGTCTGGCTTATATTAGATCTATTGATTTGTAATAAAACTATTTACTTTTCTTAAGCAAAACAGTAAGTTGAATATTTAGGATAAATTAGACTGATATTTTTAAATTAAGAATGTGCATTTGATACACATGGAGCCATTTATTCTAATGCAGACAATCTAGACCTACCTCTAACTCACTGTTTCTTAGTTACTGGAAGTAGCAAGCATGCAAAATTAGCAAATGTTATTCTAGATGACATTTAACTCTGATACTTATTGTTAAGCCCTATGATGATGAGAACAGAAACAGAGACAATATTTGGGTTCAAAATATGTATTTGTTTAATCTTCTTTATAATTCTTTCTTAGCAATTGCTTTTCTGAAATAGTATTTTTATATGGAACTTGATAAATTACATGTACACCTATGTTTTCATTGTCATGACATTTAGAACTTAGAGTAGTGTGGTGGAAAAAAGATGGATTTTAAAGAAACCTGGACCTAATAATCCTAGCTTGACTACAAAGTAGCAATAACTGTTTTCGTTTCCTGAGCTTTAATATTCTCAAAAACAAAGTTTTAAAACAGTAGATTACATGCATAAATTAGAGTAGTTTAGACCACAAAGAATAGTTTTGTTACAGCAATAGATTAAGACAGTTTCTGGTCTTTCCCTTTCTCTCTTCTCTTTGAATCCAAGCCTTACGATTTTTCAAATATATAAAATTGGCAAATCTTTTTAGTTTGTATGTATAATTAGAAAGACAAAATTTCCAGTAACAAAATAAAGATTAAATGTGAATTTTAAAAGCAGTAAACCACCACAGACTGAAAAATCACTATTTTAATCTTTCTGTTATTTAGTGTCTGTATATATATTTGCATTTGGTAAAAATTTCCATAAAACATATGAAGCATTGGTCATAATTAAGATTATACTAATACTAGTAATAATTATTGCTAAATTATATTTACAATAAAACATGAACTTTATAAGCTCTTACCTTCCCTCACCTTCTTGATTCATAATTTTAGAAACACAATGCTAGATATTTTTCTGAGTCTTTTAATAAACAAGGGATCCAAGGCTTAATATTTTGTCCCACAAAAATGTGCTGCATACATAAGCATGCTATTTTCTTTAATATATATTTTATAACTCTTATTTTTAGAATTGATGTCCTGGATAAAAATCACTTAGATGGTACAACATATTAAGCATACAACTCCAAGGGTATACAAAGTTTAAGTAACACATCTTACTAGCTCCTCATGGAAAATTGCTGAGTAGTGTCTGATAGGCAATGTACTATGGTTAATGAAAGGTCTCTGATAAATAACATTTCAAATTTGGCTTAGTCTATACAGAAAGTACTATTGCCTAGAAAATCCCATGGATGGAGGAGCCTGGTAGGCTGCAGTCCATGGGGTTGCTAAGGGTCGGACACGACTGAGCGACTTCACTTTCACTTTTCACTTTCACACATTGGAGAAGGAAATGGCAACCCACTCCAGTGTTCTTGCCTGGAGAATCCAGGGACGGGGGAGCCTGGTGGGCTTATGTCTATGGGGTCACACAGAGTCAGACACGACCGAAGTGACTTAGCAGCAGCAGCAGCAGCATACAGAAAGTACAGTATGAAAAAGGGAAAAGATATGACACTGAAAGATGAACTCCCCAGGTTGGTAGGTGCCCAATATGCTACTGGAGAAGAGTGGAGAAATAACTCCAGAAAAAATGGACAGATGGAGCCAAAGTAAAAAAAAAAAAAAAAAAAATGCCCATTTATGGATGTGACTGGTGATGGAAGTAAAGTCCACTGCTGTCGAGGGCAATATTGCATAGGAACCCGGAATGTTAGGTCCATGAATCAAGGAGAATTATCGGTGGTCAAACGAGATGGCAAGAGTGAAATTCAACATTTTTGGAATCAGTGAACTAAAATGGATAGGAATGGGCAAATTTAACTCAGATGACCATTTTATCTAATACTGTGGGCAAGAATCCCTTAGAAGATATGGAGTAGTCCTCATAGTCAACAAAAGAGTCCAAAATGCAGTACATGGGTGCAATCTCCAAAGTGACAGAATGCTCCTTGTTTGTTTTCAAGACAAATCATTCAATATCACAGTACTCCAAGTCTACGTCCCAACCACTAATACTGAAAAACCTGAAGTTGAATGGTTCCATGATAAACCTACAAGACCTTTTAGAACTAACACCAAATTAAAAAAAAAAAAAAAGCTGCCCTTTCATCCTTGGGGCCTAGAATGAAAAAATAGTAAGTCAAGAGATACCTGGAGTAACAGGCAAGTTTGACCTTGTAGTACAAAATGAAGCAAGGAAAAGGCAAGAGAGCACACTGGTCATAGCAAACACCCTCTTCCAACAATACAAGAAATGACTCTACATATGGACATCATCAAAATCATTATGGCAACACCAAAATCAGATTGATTATATTCTTTTCAGCCAAAGATGGAGAAGCTCTATACAGTCAACAGAAACAAGACAGGAGTTGACTGTGGCTCAGATCATGAACTCCTTATTGCAAAATTCAGACTTAATAGAAGAAAGTAGGGAAAAACCACTAGACCAATCAGTTATGACCTACATCAAATCCCGTATGATTATACAGTGGAAGTGACAAAAGTATTTGAGGGATTAGCTCTGATAGACAGAGTGCCTGAAGAGCAATGGACAGAGATTCATGATGTTGTATAGGAGGCAGTGATCAGTATCATCCCCAAGAAAAAAGAAATGAAAAAAAAAAAAAGTAAAATAGCTGTCTGAGGAGCCCTTACAAATAATTAAGAAGAGAAGCTAAAGGAAAAGGAGAAAAGGGAAGATATACTCATCTGAATGGAGAGTTCCAAAGAAAGCAAGGAGAGATAAGAAAGACTTCCTCAGTGATCAAGGCAAAGAAACAGAGGGAAACAGCAGAATGGGAAAGACTAGAGATCTCTTCAAGAAAATTAGAGATACCAAGGGAGCATTTAATGCACAGATGAGCACAATGAAGGATAGAAACTGTATGGACCTAACAGAAGCAGAAGATATTAAGAAACTGTGTTAAAAATACACAGAAGAATGATACAAAAAAGATCTTAATGAACCAGATAACCACGATGTTGTGATTACTGACCTAGAGCCAGACATCCTGGAGTCTGAAGTCAAATGGGCCATAGGAAGCATCACTATGAAAAAAAAAAAAAAAAATAGTGGAGGTGATGGAATTCCCGTTGAGCTATTTCAAATCCTAAAAGATGACGCTGTGAAAATGCTGCATTCAATATGACAGCAAATCTGGAAAACACAGCAGTAGTCACAGAACTGGAAAAGTTTCATTTTCATTCCAATCCCAAAGAAAGGCAATGTGAAAGAATGATCAAACTATTGCACAATTACACTCATTTCACCAACTAGCAAAATAATGCTCAAAATCCTTCAAGGGAGACTTCAATAGTACATGAACCGAAAACTTCCAGATATTCAAGCTGGATTTAGAAAAGGCAGAGTAAACAGAGATCAAATTGACAATGTCTGGTGTATCATAGAAAAAGCAAAAGAGTTCCAGAAAAACATCTACTTCTGCTTGTGTACTACATCAATGCTTTTGACTGTGTGAATCACAACAACCTGTGATTTTTCAAGAGACAGGAATACCAGACCACCTTAGTTGTTTCCTGAGAAATCTGTATGTAGTTGAAGAAGCAGTAGTTACAACCAGACATGGAGCAATATTTCCAAATTGGGAAAGGAGTATAATAAGGATGTATATTGTCACTCTGCTTATTTAACTTTATGCGGAGTACATCATGCAAAATGAATGGTTTTGCATTCATTTTGGATGAAGGTTGGATGAAGTACAAGCTGAAATCAAGATTCCCGGGAGAAATATCAATAGCCTCAGATATACAGGTGACACTACCCTTAGGGCAGAAAGTGAAGAGGAACTGAAGAGTCTCTTGATGAAAGTGAGAGGAGAGGATATGCTGCCTTAAAATTCGACATTCAAAAAACTAAGATCATGGCATCCAGTCTCATCACTTCATGGCAAATAGATGGGGAAACCATGGAAACAGTGAGAGACTGTTTTCTTGGGCTCCAAAATCACTGCAGATGGTGATTACAGCCATGAAATTAAAAGATGCTTGCTCCGTGGAAGAAAAGCTATGACCAACCTAGACAGCATATTAAAAAGCATATACATTACTTTGCTGGCAAAGGTCCATCTAGTCAAAGCTATCATTTTTCCAGTAGTCATGTATGGATGTGAGAGTTGGTCCATAAAGAATTCTGAGCACAAAAGAATTGACGCTCTTGAACTGTAGTGTTGGAGAAGACTTGATGTTCCCTGGACTGCAAGGAGATCGAACCAGTCGATCCTAAGGGAAATCAGTCCAAAATACTCATTGGAAGGATTGATGCTGAAGTTGCAATACTTTGGCCACCTGTTATGAAGAACTGACTCATTGGAAAAGATCCTGATGCTGGGAAGGATTGAAGACAGGAGGAGAAGGGGACAGCAGAGGATGAGATGGCATCACTGCCTTAATGGACATAAGTTTGAACAAGCTCTGGAGTTTGGTGAAAGACAGGGGAGTCTGGTGTGCTGCAGTCCTTGGGGGTCACAAATAATCAAACACTACTGAGTGAATGAACAACAACAACCCCTTCTCCAAAGTCACATGAACACTGACTTTTCCACTTACCTCAGAACAGTTTCTCTGATCTGTCTGAGAGGCTGTCTCTCCAGTGATCGTCCTCAGTTAATTCCCAAATAAAAGGGAATCTCAGAGCTCTCACTTGAGTCTTTACTCAGTAGTTGGTGACTATAGTAAATAGATCTGCACCTTCAAATTCAACTCGCTTATTGCCTTATTGCCAGTGCTAGCAACTTGCCTGGCACATCTTACCTGGTAAATGCAAAATTATTCAATTGGACGAATTTAGTGTTATTAATAATATTATTATTTAGTATAAATTCACTTTCTGTACATTTTCAACTAAAACGTGCTAAATGTGTAACTAATCTTTGCCAACTGTATGAAATCAATACTCTTTCCCCATTATGCTTCCATTATACATAAAGAAAACTTTCTCATCCTTACAGAAGCCCTATATCAGTAGTGTTTTCCTTTTTGCTTGATTTTCTATTGGTACTTAGTTAATCTTTCCAATCTAATTAAGTTTGTTAATTATGTTAAAATGGCACTAGATAAATATATGATAAAACTTCCACAGAATTTGTCTAGGAGTGCATTAAAGGAAGTATTTAATTTGAATTCCAGGATATTTATGATGGTGAAAAAGGAGGTACTTATACTATAAAGAGAATTTATGTGAATGTTGCCCATGAGCAAAGATAGGGTGAGCTTCATATTGGTGAGCTTCATGAGTAAAGAGCTAAATTGTGAGAGCTCAGTATTTATACTCAGGGCCCAGAGTTTCTAATTGATATAGCTCCATCTTTTCTTTTTCCATACCATTTCACAGATGATTTGAATTTTGAGATTAAAAACATTGACTGAATTCATTCACAGTGGTTTGCAGTTCCTCAGTTCAGTTCAATTGCTCAGTTGTGTCCGACTCTTTGCGACCCCATGAATCACAGCACACCAGGCCTCCCTGTCCATTCCAACTCCCGGAGTTCACTCAAACTCATGTCCATAGAGTCGGGGATGCCATCCAACCATCTCATTCTCTGTTATCCCCTTCTCTTCCCGCCCCCAATCCTTCCCAGCATCAGAGTCTTTTCCAGTGAGTCAACTCGTCGCATGAGGTGGCCAAAGTATTGCAGTTTCAACTTTAGCATCAGTCCTTCCAATGAACACCCAGGATTGATCTCCTTTAGAATGGACTGGTTGGATCTCCTTGCAGTCCAAGGGACTCTCAAGAGTCTTCTCCAACACCACAGTTCAAAAGCATCAATACTTCGGCGATCAGCTTTCTTCACAGTCCAACTCTCACATCCATACATGACCACAGGAAAAACCATAGCCTTGACTAGACGGACCTTGGTTGGCAAAGTAATGTCTCTGCTTTTTAATATACTATCTAGTTTGGTCATAACTTTCCTTCCAAGGAGTAAGCGTCTTTTAATTTCCTGGATGCAATCAGCATCTGCAGTGATTTTGGAGCCCAAAAAATAAAGTCTGACACTGTTTTCACTGTTACCCCATCTATTTCCCATGAAGGAATGGGACCAGATGCCATGATCTTTTTTTTCTGAATGTTGAGCTTCAAGCCAACCTTTTCACTCTCCACTTTCACTTTCATCAAGAGGCTTTTGAGTTCCTCTTCATTTTCTGCCATAAGGGTGGTGTCATCTGCATATCTGAGGTTATTGATATTTCTCCCGGCAATCTTGATTCCAGCTTGTGCTTCTTCCAGCCCAGCATTCCTCATGATGTACTCTGCATATAAGTTAAATAAGCAGGGTGACAATATACAACCTTGACATACTCCTTTTCCTATTTGGAACCAGTCTGTTCCATGTATAGTTCTGACTGTTGCTTCCTGACCATAATTTTAGTTATATTTTTAATAAAAGGATTTGCTTGTAAGAGCAAAATAATTAAATTATTTTCTTTATTGAAGTGTCGTTGATTTACAGTGTTGTCCCAGTTTCTGCTGTACAGTAAAGTGACTCATTAATACACTTGTGTACATTCTTTTTAAAATATCCTTTTCCATTATGGTTTATTATGTGATATTCAATATAATTCCCTGTGCTATACATTAGGACCTTGTTGTTTATCCATTCTAAATGCAATAGTGTATATCTACCAAAGTCAAAGTCCCAGTCCATCTCTTTCCCTTCCCACCTAACCCTTGGCAACCACAAATCTGTTCTCTATGTGTACGAGTCTGTTTCTGTTTTGTTCAGTTCAGTTCAGTTGCTCAGTCATGTCTGAATCTTTGCAACCCCATGGACTGCAGCACGCCAGGCTTCCCTGTCCATCACCAACTCCGGAACTTGCTCAAACTCATGTTTATCGAGTCAGTGATGCCATCCAACCATCTCATCCTCTGCTGTCTCCTTCTCCTCGTGCCTTCAATCTTTCCCAGTATCAGTCTCTTCCAGTGAGTCAGTTCTTCGCATCAGGTGGGCAAAGTTTTGGCCCTTCAGTTTCAGCATCAGTCCTTCCAATGAATATTCAGAACTAATTTCCTTTAGGATCAATCGGTTTAACCCTTGCAGTCCAAGGGACACTAAAAAGTCTTCTCCAACACCACAGTTCAAAAGCATCAATTCTTAGTCAGCTTTCTCACCTCCATATATAACTACTGTTTTGTAGATAGGTTCAGTTGTGTCATATTTTCAATTCTACATATAAGTGATATTTGTCTGAAAGAACAAAATAATTTGTATTTACACACTTTGGTATTTTGCAAACAAAATTAGAGTTAGAATTTTAAAATTTGGAATTCAGAGATTCACTATACAATATTCTTCATTTTACATTTATTGGAACTGAGTTTCAGAATAACTGTATCAGTTGCCAGAGTCACACACCTATGTAATGAAAAGGCAGAAATAGGTTTTAGAGTTTAAAATTACTGTAGGATGACTCTTCTTCCTCCTTATCCTTCTCATTTCTATTAGTTCTCTAAGGTCTTCTCATGGAATGCAGAACTGATAAGAAGGAATATCTTATTTGAGGAAGATATGTTCTTTCAAAACAGTACTTGAAATTGTTTATGGCAAAAACCAATGTAATACTGTAAAGCAATTATCCTCCAATTAAAAATGAATAAAAAGAAAGGATTATATATTTGCAATTGCTGATACAAAAACTGAAAATTAAGAACACATTTTAGTTGTAAGTTGTAGCATTTTTAGGTATACAAAAAATTATTTGTAAATGAAAGCCATAAATAAAAACTACCAAAAATTTCAGATATAGTTTTAGATATGCTGCTGCTATGTCACTTCAGTCATGTTCGACTCTGTGCGACCCCATAGACGGTAGCCCACCAGGCTCCCCCATCCCTGGGATTCTCCAGGCAAGAACACTGGAGTGGGTTGCCATTTCCTTCTCCAATGCATGGAAGTGAAAAGTGAAAGTGAAGTCGCTCAGTCGTGTCCGACTCTTCGTGACACCATGGACTGCAGCCTACCAGGCTCCTCCATCCATGGGATTTTCCAGGCCAGAGTAGTGGAGTGGGGTGCAATTGCCTTCAGTAATTAAGTCATGATAATATATATTTAAGTTTACAGTAATATCAATACTACAAAATATAAATATGAAAAATGTAATTAATGGTAACTACCAAAATTGATTCAGTAAGTCCAGAGTAAATGCTTAATAAGTTGTTTATCCATTGAATTATTACTCATTCATACCTTTTATCATAAATCCCCAGATAATATTCTAACACAATATATCATAAATGTTGGCAAATAAGTGGACAAAATATGCATTATCCATTGCATATATTATTACACATTTATTTAGCATAACACAAGATTAATCATTGAGCATATAAATTAGTTTTTGAAAATTGACTAATAATTTTAAAAATAATCAGAATGGACCTAGAAATAATAAAATGCAATGTTATAAAACATTTAAAATGACTCTTAAATATAGTTCCATGTGTATGGAAGGTGTGTCAAAATAACATTTTTACTCTTCTGATGCTTGAATTTTAAATAATGTAGAAAATCAGTGGATAATTCACTACACAGTCAAAACAATTACCCTAGCTCAGGTATAATGATATTTAATTTTATCTATGATATAAAATTTAAATAATTTTACTGTGATCAAAATTTTATACAATTAAGCATCATTTTGTAAAATCAGTTAGCAGTTTTTCTTTATTGACAACTCTACATTTTGGGAAAAATTAGTCTTCATAATTTTTATTCACCTAATTCTCTTTGTTTAATAAAATCCTAATTTCTAAAGTTTTTAGTATTAAAAGGTTATTATACATATTAAAAAGCAGAGACATTACTTTGCCAACAAAGGTCCGTCTAGCCAGGGATGGGGGAGCCTGGTGGGCTTCCATCTATGGGGTCACACAGAGTCGGACACGACTGAAGTGACTTAGCAGCAGCAGCAGCAGCAGTCAAGGCTATGGTTTTTCCTGTGGTCATGTATGGATGTGAGTGTTGGACTGTGAAGAAAGCTGATCGCCGAAGAATTGATGCTTTTGAACTGTGGTGTTGGAGAAGATTCTTGAGAGTCCCTTGGACTGCAAGGAGATCCAACCAGTCCATTCTAAAGGAGATCAATCCTGGGTGTTCATTGGAAGGACTGATGCTAAAGCTGAAACTCCAATACTTTGGCCACCTTGTGCGACGAGTTGACTCACTGGAAAAGACTGATGCTGGGAGGGATTGGGGGCAGGAGGAGACGGGGACAACAGAGAATGAGATGTCTGGATGGCATCACCGACTCGATGGACATGAGTTTGAGTGAACTCCAGGAGTTGGTGATGGACAGGGAGGCCTGGCGTGCTGTGATTCATGGGGACGCAGAGTTGGACAAGACTGAGCGACTGAACTGAACTGATACATAGTGTAATTATTAATAAAATTATTCGTTTGAAAATGAGTGGAAGTGATCAATAATGTAGCAGCTTTATATGTGGAAAAATATAAATTACTTGGAACTTAAAAATCATGGGTTTTATTTCCTCAACAGGGTTTCCCTGGAGGCTCAGTTGGTGAAGAATCTGCCTGCAGTGCAGGAGGTTGCCTGCAATGCAGGAGACCTGAGTTCCATCCCTCGCTCAGGAAGATCCCCTGTAGAATGCAATGGAAACCCACTCTAGTATTCTTGCCTGGAGAATCCCATGGGCAGAGGATCCTGGCAGGCTACGGTCCATAGGGTCAAAAAGTCAGACATACTTAGCAACTAAACCACCACCACAGGTACTATGGATTTTGCGATCTCAAACAAGTCACTTTTAATAAGAACCATAATTTATAATAGAGGGATATTAATTATTGACTGTTTCATTTGTTCAGTTGTTCTATATCAATAATTTATGAAACACTGAGTACTCTCGCCTGGAAACTCCCGTGTACTGTGAAGCCTGGTAGGCTGCAGTACGTGGGATCGTGAAGAGTCGGACACGACTGAGTGACTTTCACTTTTCACGTTCATGCATTGGAGAAGGAAATGGCAACCCACTCCAGTGTTCTTGCCTGGAGAATCCCAGGGACAGGGAAGCCTGGTGGGTTGCCGTCTATGGGATCGTACAGAGTCGGACATGACTGAAGTGACTTAGCAGCAGCAGCAGCTAAAATAGTGGTGATGCATACTACAGTTATGAAGGTACTTTATGTTATTAATAGGCTCTTGTCAAATATCAGTGAAGAGGAAACACTTGATTCTGCCCATTATTTTTTCCATCAAAATTGATATATCAATTGCATGAACAAAAAGTGTTTAGATTAAAGGAATCATTGTTTCTCTATAGCAAAATATTGCTTCTCTACCAGAACTACATGCTAAATAAGAAATATAATGTTAATCTTTTAAATTTAAGAGCCTGAGATAGGGACCAAACTTTGGGCCTTATCACCCATCAGGCAGCAAAGCCAACTTTCCTTTATCACAGGAAAGTATGGCATTTATTACAGGTGTTAAGCACAGAGTAAGGGCAGATCATGCTCAAAAGTCCTGAACTCCTGGATGGTTTTCAGGGAAGTGTTTGTGGGAGAAGGCGAGGGTGGGATGATTTGAGAGGGTAGCATTGAAACATGTATATTATCATATGTGAAGCGGATCGCCAGTTCAGGTTCAATACATGAGACAGGGTGCTCAGGGTTGGTGCACTGGGATGACACTGGGGGATGGGATGGGGAGGGAGGTGGGAGGGAGTTTCTGGATGGGGAATACATGTGTGCCCCTGGCTGATTCATGTCAACGTTTGGCAAAAACCACTACAATATTGTAAAGTAATTAGC
This sequence comes from Moschus berezovskii, assembly GCF_049115385.1. Taxonomy (NCBI): domain Eukaryota; kingdom Metazoa; phylum Chordata; class Mammalia; order Artiodactyla; family Moschidae; genus Moschus; species Moschus berezovskii. The sequence continues at coordinate 126,789,780 of NC_142460.1, read as the reverse complement.
CTCCAATTAAAATAAATAAATAAAAGCAACATTTGTGTGTATGGGCAGCAGAATGTATGACTTTCTTCTGATTAACTGGAGTTGAGGTAACAGGGTGGTACTTCAGGTATCTCAATTATCAACTTTCTGATTGAAACCAGTCTGGAATCTTTGTGCTTATGCTCACATGTGATTACTAATCACTGTCCCTCACCTGGTGGCTGGGGAAGGATGGGTGAAGATATGTGTCAGTGAAAGTGAAAGTCAATCAGTTGTGTCTGACTCTTTGCGACTATATAGTCCATGGAATTCTCCAGGCCAGAATACTGGAGTGGGTAAACTTTCCCTTCTCTGGGGAATTTTCTCAACCCAGGGATTGAACCCGCCCAGGTCTCCCACATTGCAGGATGATTCTTTACCAGTTGAGCCACAAGGGAGCCCAAGAATAGTGGAGTGGGTAGTCTATCCCTTCTCCAGCAGATCTTCCTGACTCAGAAATGGAACCAGGGTCTCCTTCATTGCAGGTGGATTCTTTATCTACTGAGCTATAAGGAAAGCCCCATATATGTCAGATAGTTATGCACATCTCTTGAAGGGGAATTAGATAGTTTTATTATTAAACTATTGTCATTGCTTTTCTTCAACTGCTTTTTCTTAGTTTCTGCATTCCCTCACGTTCCTAATTAATAACTTCAGGAGTCTGCTCTTTTGAATTTCAGGAAGAACTTGGAGACTAAAACTGTTTTCTCTGACAAGAAACAGGACCTATCATTCAGTACAGTTCAGTTTATTTGCTCAGTCATGTCCAACTCTTTGTGACCCCATGAACAGTAGCATGCCAGGCCTCCCTGTCCATCACCAACTCCTGGAATTTACCCAAAATCATGTCCATTGAGTCAGTGATGTCATCTAAATATCTCATCCTCTGTCGTCACCTTCTTCTCTTACCCTCAATCTTTCCCAATATCAGGGTCTCTTCAAATGAGTCAGCTCTTTGCATCAGGTGGCGAAAATACTGGAGTTTCAGCTTTAATATCAGTCGTTCCAATGCATACTCAGGACTGATTGCCCTTAGGATGGATGGGTTGGATCTCCTTGCAGTCCAAGGGACTCTCAAGAGTCTTCTCCAACACCACAGTTCAAAAGCATCAATTCTTTGGCACTCAGCCCTCTTTATAGTCCAACTCTCACATCCATACATGGCCACTGGAAAAACCATAGCCTTGACTAGGTGGACCTTTGTTGGCAAAGTAATGTCTCTGCTTTTTAATATGCTGTCTAGGTTGGTCATAACTTTCCTTCTGAGGAATAAGCGTCTTTTAATTTCATGGCTGCAATCACCATCTGCAGTGATTTTGGAGCTCGACCGGATGCCATGATATTTGTTTCTGACTATTGAGCTTTAAACCAACTTTTTCACTCTCCTCTTTCACTTGCATCAACAGGCTCTTTAGTTCTTCACTTTCTGCCCTAAAGGTGGTGTTATCTGCATATCTGAGGTTATTGATATACCTCCCAGCAATTTTGATTCCAGCTTCTGCTTCCTCCAGCCCAGCATTTCTCATGATGTATTCTGCATATAAGTTAAATAAGCAGAGTGACAATATACAGCCTTGACATACTCCTTTTCCTATTTGGAACGTCTGTTGTTCCATGTCCAGTTCTAACTGTTGCTTCCTGACCTCCATACAGGTTTCTCAAGAGGCAGGTCAGGTGGTCTGGTATTCCCATCTCTTTAAGAATTTCCCACAGTTTATTGTGATCCACCAGAGATGGCAATGGCAAGCGACTCCAGTACTCTTGCCTAGAAAATCCCATGGATGGAGGAGCCTGGTAGGCTGCAGTCCATGGGGTCGCTAAGGGTCGGACACGACTGAGTGACTTCACTTTCACTTTTCACTTTCACACATTGGAGAAGGAAATGGCAACCCACTCCAGTGATCTTGCCTGGAGAATCCCAGGAACGGGGGAGCCTGGTGGGCTTCCGTCTATGGGGTCACACAGAGTCGAACACTACTGAAGTGACTTAGCAACAGCATTGTGATCCACACAGTCAAAGGCTTTGGCATAGTCAGTAAAGCAGAAATAGATGTTTTTCTGGAACTCTCTTGCTTTTTCGATGATCCAGCGAATGTTGGCAATTTGAGCTTTGGTTCTTCTGCCTTTTCTAAAATCAGCTTGAACATCTGGAAGTTCACAGTTCACGTATTGCTGAAGCCTGCCTTGGAGAATTTTGAGCATGAGTTTACTAGTGGGATACCTTTGTACATGGCAGGGCCCTACTGGATCCTGCTTGTTTTAGATACCCCATTATTTTTAAATATTTCTCAATCTTGAGGGACACAGGTGAAGGATAAGAAAGAAAATAAAGTTTTGGATAGAGAGGTCAATCATTAACTTGGCAGTGGAGCTCAGTTTTAGGGGGACTCAACTTCACCTCCCTTTTTTGAGAAGCAAACATGTATCTGATATTTATATCTTCCTATTAATGCATGGTCCATGTTAATTACCCTTGCTTTAAAATGCTGTTTTTTCATTAGAAATTGCATTTGATTAGTTAAAAAGTAACTAGAGAGAGAAAAAAAATAAAGAGGTGAACTGAAGTCAAACACAGAGCTTTTTTTTAAAGTCAAACACTTTACGAAATCACTTCCACTAAAATGCATTATTTATGCCAATAGGTTTAACTCGGAATTTCATTTATTCTGACTCTTCTGTAAAGTGCAGCTTGTCTCTAGCTGTCTTTTAATATGAGGAAAAAAACAGATTAATCTGGTATTACAGGTATTAAAAAATGTTTTAAAATTGTTATTCTCCTCTTTTGACTACATTTTACTTGCATTTTCACAAAGTATTAGAAATAACTTTCAATTTCACTTTGGTAATGAGTATCTTGGAAATAGCTTTAAAAGTTCCATATCATATACTAATGGATCATCAAAATTTGGGTCTCTGCCTTCATAGTTTTCTTTGTAATTGCAGCACTAATTGTTGTTCAGTCACTCAGTCATGTCCAACTCTTTGACACCCAATGGATTGTAGCACACCAGGCTTCCCCATCCTTCACCATCTCCTGGAGCTTGCTCAAACTCATGTCTGTTGAGTCAGTGATGCCATGCAACTGTCTCATCCTCTGTTTTCCCCTTCTCCTCCTGTCTTCAATCATTCCCAGCATCAGAGTCTTTTCTAATGAATTTGGCACTAATTAGAGTTTGTAGTTTGTAAAGACAATAAAAGAAAAAGAACTAAACTTGTCCATAAAGCAGGAATATTTTATGATACATAGAAAAATAGGGTTGAATGTGTCTCTGTGAATATGCAGGAATGCACCATAAATTGGAAGCTATTTTTAAAAATATATTTATCTAATAAATTAAAGGTTTATTTTGGAAAAATATATATATATGAAAAAGAAAAATTCTTACACATATAGAACATGTTAAATTCTTAGCTTATTATTAATTCTATAAAAATAGATTATTGCAGGTTATTTTATATCGTTTTTCTCCTTTATTAGCAATCTCTAAATTATATTGTTCAGAGATAATTTGTTATTTTTACTATTTCGGATACAACCTTTCTTCCTATTTATTGATTAGTAGTCACTTTGCTTCTACTTTGTGGCAACTATGAAAAATATTTCAAAAATATGCTTATAATTTATCCTTGTATATATTTATTTGATTTACAGAACAGTTCATAAGAAAAGAATTGCTGAAATGAAAATTGTATGAAAATATAATTTTCATAGAAGTTACTCCTTCATTTTTTGGGAAGACATTGTGTATTTTTAACTTTTTAGTTGAAGTTTGTTAGATTGTTTTTATCTGGTTACATTTTTTGGTTTAATTATCACAGTTCTCTCCTTAAAAGATACCAGTAATGTGCACACTGATGGCCAAATTATCATTTTTTTCTAATCATGTTTAATACTTTGTTCATTTCAAATTAATGTTTTTTTTAAGCTCTGCTCTTCACACACTTCATATATTTTCTGCAATAGTATTCTTTCATTTTTGCTTCTGATTTGGCCTTATTTTATGTGATTATTTTGTTCTTCAATATTTTTCTTGAATTATTTCTTTCATTAGTTATTTGCTAATGCTTCCTTAGGTTTTTCCTAGGTGTCTTATTCATTCACTTTTTTTTTTAATTTTTATTTTTATTGGAGGCTAATTATTTTACAATATTATATTGGTTAGATTTGCCATACATTGACATGAATTCACCCCGGGTGTACATGAGTTCCCCCTCCTGAACCCCCCTCCCACCTCCCTCCTCCCCATATCCTCCCTCTGGGTCATCCCGACATACCAGCCCCAAGCATCCTGTAACATGCATCGACCCTGAACTGGTGATTCGTTTCACATATGATAATATACATGTTTCAATGCCATTCTCCCAAACCATCCCACCCTCACCTTCTCCCACAGAGTCCCAAAGACTGTTCTATACATCTGTGTCTCTTTTGCTGTCTTGTATACAGAGTTATCATTTGCATCTTTCTAAATTCCATATATATGTGTTAGTATACTGTATTGGTGTTTTTCTTTCTGGCTTACTTCACTCTGTATAATAGGCTCTAGTTTAATCCACCTCATTAGAACTGGTTCAAATGCATTCTTTTAATGGCTGAGTAATACTCCATTGTGCATATGTACCAAAGCTTTCTTATCCATTCATCTGCAAATGGACATCTAGGTTGCTTCCATGTCCTGGCTATTATAAACAGTGCTGCAATGAACAGTGGAGTACATGTGTGTCTTTCAATTCTGGTTTCCTTGGTGTGTATGCCCAGGGGTGCAATTGCTGGATCATATGGCAGTTCTGTTTCCAGTTTTTTGAGGAATCTCCACACTGTTCTCCATAGTGGCTGTATTAGTTTGCATTGCCACCAACAGTGTAAGAGGGTTCCCTTTTCTCCACACCCTCTCCAGCATTTATTGCATGTAGACTTTTGGATAGCAGCCATTCTGACTGGTGTGAAATGGTATCTCATTGTGGTTTTGATTTGCATTTCCCTGATTATGAGGGATGTTGAACATTTTTTCATGTGCTCTTTAGCCATCTTTATGTCTTCTTTGGAGAAATGTCTGTTTAGTTCTTTGGCCCATTTTTTGTTTGGGTCATTTATTTTTCTAGAATTAAGCTGCAGGAGCTGCTTGTATATTTTGGAGATTAATCCTTCATCAGTTGCTTCATTTGCTATTACTTTCTCCCATTCTGAATGCTGTCTTTTCACCTTGCTTATAGTTTCCTTTGCTGTGCAGAAGCTTTTGATTTTAATTAGGTCCCATTTGTTTATTTTTGCTTTTATTTCCAATATTCTGGGAGGTGGGTCTTGGAGGATCCTGCTGTGATTTATGTCAGAGAGTGTTTTGCCTATGTTCTCCTCTAGGAGTTTTATAGTTTCTGGTCTTACATTTAGCTCTCTAATCCATTTTGAGTTTATTTTGGTGTATGGTGTTAGGAAGTGTTCTAGTTTCATTCTTTTACAAGTGGCTGACCAGTTTTCCCAGCACCACTTGTTAAAGAGACTGTCTTTTCTCCATTGTATATTCTTGCCTCCTTTGTCAAAGATAAGGTGTCCATAAGTGCGTGGATTTATCTCTGGGCTTTCTATTTTGTTCCATTGATCTATATTTCTGTCTTTATGCCAGTACCATACTGTCTTGATGACTGTGGTTTTGTAGTAGAGCCTGAAGTCCGGCAGGTTGATTCCCCCAGTTCCATTTTTCTTCAAGATTGCTTTGGCTATTGGAGGTTTTTTGTATTTCCATACAATTTGTGAGGATATTTGTTCTAGTTCTGTGAAAAATATCGTTGGTAGCTTGATAGGGATTGCATTGAATGTATAAATTACTTTGAGTAGTATACTCATTTTTACAATATTTATTCTTCCAATCCAAAAACACGGTATATTTCTCCAATTATTAGTGTCCTCTTTGATTACTTTCACTAGTGTTTTATAGTTTTCTATGTACAAGTCTTTTGTTTCCTTAGGTAGATATATTCCTAAGTATTTAATTTTTTTTGTTGCAACAGTGAATGGAATAGTTTCCTTAATTTCTCTTTCTATTTTCTCATTATTAGTGTATAGGAATTCAAGGGATTTCTGTGTGTTTATTTTATATCCTGCAACTTTACTGTAATCATTGATTAGCTCTAGTAGTTTTCTGGTAAAGTCTTTAGGGTTTTCCGTGTAGAGGATCATGTCATCAGCGAACAGTGAAAGTTTTACTTCTTCCTCTCCAATTTGTTTTCCTTTTATGTCTTTTTCTGCTCTGATTGCTGTGGCCAAAACTTCCAGAACTATGTTGAATAGTAGTGGTGATAGTTTGCACCCTTGTCTTGTTCCTGACTTTAGGGGAAATGCTTTCAGTTTTTCACCTTTGAGGATAATGTTTGCTGTGGGTTTGTCATATATAGCTTTTATTATGTTGAGGTATGTCCCTTCTATTCCCACTTTCTGGATGGTATTTATCATAATTGGATATTGAATTTTGTCAAAGGCTTTCTCTGCATCTATTGAGATAATAATATGATTTTTATTTTTCAATTTGTTAATGTGGTGTATTATGTTGATTGATTCACGGATATTGAAGATTCCTTGCATTCCTGGGATAAAGCCCACTTGGTCATGATGTATGATCTTCTTAATGTGTTGTTGGATTCTGATAGCTAGAATTTTGTTAAGGATTTTTGCATCTATGTTCATCAGTGATATTGGCCTGTAGTTTTCTTTTTTTGTGGGGTCTTTACCAGGTTTTGGGATTAGGGTGATGGTGGCCTCATAGAATGAGTTTGGAAGTTTCCCTTCCTCAGCAATTTTCTGGAAGAGTTTGAGTAGAATAGGTGTTAGCTCTTCTCTAAATTTTTGGTAGAATTCAGCTGTGAAGCTGTCTGGACCTGGGCTTTTGTTTGCTGGAAGATTTCTGATTACAGCATCTAGTTCCGTGCTCGTGATGGGTCTGTTCAGATTTTCTATTTCTTCCTGGTTCAGTTTTGGAAAGTTGTACTTTTCTAGGAATTTGTCCATTTCTTTCAGGTTATTCATTTTATTGCCATATAATTGCTGATAGTATTCTCTAATAATCCTTTGTATTTCTGTGTTGTCGGTTGTGATCTCTCCATTTTCATTTCTAATTTTATTGATTTGGTTCTTCTCCCTTTGTTTCTTGATGAGTCTGGCTAGCGGTTTGTCAATTTTATTTACCTTCTCAAAGAACCAGCTTTTGACTTTGTTGATTTTTGCTATGGTCTCTTTTGTTTCTTTTGCATTTATCTCTGCCCTAATTTTTACAATTTCTTTCCTTCTACTAACCCTGGGGTTCTTCATTTCTTCCTCTTCTAGTTTCTTTAGATGTAGAGTTAGGTTATTTAGTTGACTTTTTTCTTATTTCTTGAGGTGTGCCTGTATTGCTATGAACTTCCCCCTTAGCACTGCTTTTACAGTGTCCCAGAGGTTTTGGGTTGTTGTGTTTTCATTTTCATTCATTTCTATACATATTTTGACTTCTCTTTTGATTTCTTCTATGATGTGTTCATTATTCAGCAGCGTGTTGTTCAGCCTCCATATGTTGGCATTTTTAATAGTTTTTTTCCTGTAATTGAGATCTAATCTTACTGCATTGTGGTCAGAAAAGATGCTTGGAATGATTTCAATTTTTTTGAATTTACCACTGCTAGATTTATGACCCAGGATGTGATCTATCCTGGAAAAGGTTCCGTGTGCACTTGAGAAAAAGGTGAAATTCATTGTTTTGGGGTGCAACGTCCTATAGATATCCATTAGGTCTAACATGTCTAGTGTATCATTTAAAGTTTGTGTTTCCTTGTTAATTTTCTGTTTAGTTGATCTATCCATAGATTTAATTGGGGTATTAAAATCTCCTCCTATTATTACATTGTTGTTAATTTCCCCTTTCATACTTGTTAGTAATTGTCTTACATATTGCGGTGCTCCTATTTTGGGTGCATAAATATTTATAATTGTTATATCTTCTTGGATTGATCCTGTGGTCATTATGTAGTTTCCTTCTTTGTCTCTTTTCACAGCCTTTGTTTTAAAGTCTATTTTAACTGATATGAGTATTTCTCCTCCTGCTTTCTTTTGGTAAATATTTTCATGGAATATCTTTTTCCAGCCTTTCACTTTCAGTCTGTGTGTGTCCCTCGTTTTGAGGTGGGTCTCTTGTAGACAACATATATGGGGTTCTTGTTTTTGTATCCATTCAGCGAGCCTTTGTCTTTTCATTGGGGCATTCAACCCATTTACGTTTAAGGTAATTATTGATAAGTATGACCCCATAGCCATTTTCTTTATTGCTTTGGGTTCGAGTTCATGCACCTTTCTGTGTTTCCTGTCTAGAGAAGATCCTTTACCACTTGTTGGAGAGCTGGTTTGATGATGCTGAATTCTCTCTGCTTTTGCTTGTAAGTAAAGCTTTTGATTTCCCCTTCATATTTGAATGAGATCCTTGCTGGGTACAGTAATCTGGGCTGTAGGTTCTTTTCTTTCATCACTTTAAGTATGTCTTGCCATTCCCTCCTGGCCTGAAGAGTTTCTGTTGAAAGATCAGCTGTTATCCTTATGGGAATCCCCTTGTGTGTTATTTGCTGCTTTTCCCTTGCTGCTTTTAATATTTGTTCTTTGTGTTTGATCTTTGTTGATTAGATTAACATATGTCCTGGAGTATTTCGCCTTGGGTTTATCCTGTTGGGGACTCTCTGGGTTTCTTGGACTTGGGTGACTATTTCTTTCCCCGTTTTAAGGAAGTTTTCAACTATTATCTCCTCAAGTATTCTCTCATGGTCTTTCTTTTTGTCTTCTTCTTCTTCTGGGACTCCTATGATTCGAATGTTGGAGCGTTTAATATTGTCCCAGAGGTCTCTAATAATTGTCCTCATTTCTTTTAATTCTTTTTTCTTTTTTCCTCTCTGTTTCATTTATTTCTACAATTCTATCTTCTAGCTCGCTTATCCTGTCTTCTGCCTCTGTTATTCTACTGTTTGTTCCCTCCAGAGTGTTTCTGATCTCATCTATTGCATTATTCATTGTATATTGACTCTTTTTTATTTCCTCTAAGTCTTTATTAAACCTTTCTTCCATCTTCTCAATCCTCTTCTCCAGGTTATTTATCTGTAACTCCATTTTGCTTTCAAGATTTTGAATCATTTTCACCATCAAAATTTGAATTCTTTATCAGGTAGATTCCCTATATCTTCCTCTTTTGTTTGTGTTGGTGGGCATTTCTCTTGTTCCTTTCCTTGCTGGGTATTTCTCTGCCTCTTCATCTTGCTTATATTGCTTTGCTTGGGGTGGCCTTTCCCTCTTCTGGCAGTTTGTGGAGTTCTCTTTATTATGTAGTTTCCTCGCTGTGTGTGGGGTTGGACGGGTGACTTGTCAAGGTTCCCTGGTTAGGGAAGCTTGTGTCGGTTTTCTGGTGGGTGGAGCTGGATTTCTTCTCTCTGGAGTGCAATGACGTGTCCAGTAATGAGTTATGAGATGTCCGTGGTTTTGTAGTGACTTTGGGCAGCCTGTATATTGAAGCTCAGGGCTATTTTCCTGTGTTGCTGGAGAATTTGCGTGGTATGTCTTGCTCTAGAACTTGTTGACCCTTGGGTGGTGCTTGGTTTTAGTGTAGGTATGGAGGCGTTTGATGAGCTCCTGTTGATTAATGTTCCCTGGAGTCAGGAGTTCTCTGGTGTTCTCAGGATTTGGGCTTAAGCCTGTTTCCTCTGGTTTTTGGTCTTATTCTTGGAGTAGTCTCTAGACTTCTCTATCTGTCATTTCCAAGGTGGTTCCCTCTGTTTTAGCTTCTGTTTGCTGGTCTCTTCAGTGTCTAATTTCTGCCCTGATATTAGGGCGCGGGTGTACACTTTTTAAGGCTCAGGTGTTCAGTCCTGTTCTGGGAAGGGAGGAACGCTGCAGACAAATATCTATGGCATCTGTGGGGAGTGCTCGTAGCGTCTTGGCCACAATGGGTTTGCCCCTGCTCACAGCGCATGTGTTGTCCCAGTCTACACTGCACAGGCTCTAGGTTGCTCTGCCAGGAACTGTCCGAGGCCAGCGCTGGGTTGTATGCACTTCCCAGGTCTGAGCGGCTCAAGTTCAGTTTCTCGGGTACTCCACAAAGGCGCAGACTTGGTTGGGCCTGCGTTTTGTGCCTTCCCCGGTCCGAGCAGCTCGGGTGACCCGGTGTTTGGTGAGCATGGTGGCTGAGACTTATCGCCTACCCAGTCCCTGCCACTCAGTTTTCTGGGTGTACAACCGGCGCACCTGGATATCGACCAACCCGAGCCCAAGAAGTATTGATTAGCAACAAGCCCGCCTGCAGTTTTTATTGGATGCCTTTCTGGTGCTGCGGTTGCCCCCTCCGGCTCTGGCTGACCTCCCTGCCTGTCTCGGCAGGGGATGGTGGATGGGCCGACCGCAGCCAGCTTGCTCTGCTCAGCCCTTTGTTCTGTGAGCGGAGCTGGCGGAGTCTTAGGTTAGAGCTTTCTGCCTTTTCTAGGGGAAGCTATCCCACAGTCTCGGAGAAGGCAATGGCAAGCCACTCCAGTACTCTTGCCTAGAAAATCCCATGGATGGAGGAGCCTGGTAGGCTGCAGTCCGTGGGGTCGCTAAAGGTCGGACACAACTGAGCGACTTCACTTTCACTTTTCACTTTCACACATTGGAGAAGGAAATGGCAACCCACTCCAGTGTTCTTGCCTGGAGAATCCCAGGGACGGGGGAGCCTGGTGGGCTTCCGTCTATGGGGTCACACAGAGTCGGACACGACTGAAGTGACTTAGCAGCAGCAGTAGCAGCATCCCACAGTCTGCTTTGCTATCCCCAGTTCTCTCAGATTGCCCTCGCGACATTCAAGCCCAGTCCTCTTTCTAAGCAGTTCAGCCGGCTCCTCCCTGCCCAGCCCCCACTTGCTAATGGCGTATGCAGGCGTCTGCACTGCTTCTCTGATAGGGGTTACTGTTTGGCGGGTAATCTGCTGGTTTTAATTGTTTCTTTTTTTTTCCTCCCGGTTATGTGGCCCTCTGAGGTTCCAAGGCTCACCACAGATTCATCAGTGAGAGTGTTTCCTGGTGTTTGGAAACTTCTCTCTTTTTAAAGTCTCCCTTCCCTGGACGGAGCTCCGTCCTTACCTCTTTGTCTCTCTTTTTATCTTTTAAGATTTTTCCTCCCTCCTTTCGAAGACAATGGGCTGCTTTTCTGGGTACCTGATGTCCTCTGCCAGCATTCAGAAGTTGTTTTGTGGACTTTACTCTGCGTTCAAATGTTCTTTTGATGAATTTGTGGGGGAGAAAGTGGTCTCGATGTCCTACTCCTCCGCCATCTTGTTCCTCCCTCTATTCATTCACTTTTATAGAGACAATTGTTTCAGTATTATTTTTCAAAATTCACAGGCATATGCAGTCTTTCCTCTTTTGTGGCAATGTCTTTGACATTTATTTTTTATTCATCCTTTTCTTACCTATTATATATATATGATTGTATATAGTTTAATATCTTTTGGTTATCATTCTTCTTTGGACAAATTTCTATTTTCCTTGAATATTAAGAAAGTTCAAATGAAGAGCAGTAAGGTATATATTCTTCAGTTCAGTTCAGTTCAGTTCAGTCACTCAGTCATGTCCGACTCTTTGCGACCCCATGAATCACAGCACGCCAGGCCTCCCTGTCCATCACCAACTCCCGGAGTTCACTCAAACTCATGTCCATCGAGTCGGTGATGCCACCCAGCCATCTCATTTTCTGTCATCCCTGTCTCCTCCCACCCCCAATCCCTCCCAGCATCAGACTCTTTTCCAGTGAGTCAACTCATCACATGAGGTGGCCAAAGTATTGCAGTTTCAGCTTTAGCATCTGTCCTTCCAATGAACACCCAGGATTGATCTCCTTTAGAATGGACTGGTTGGATCTCCTTGCAGTATAAGGGACTCTCAAGAGTCTTCTCCAGCACCACAGTTCAAAAGCATCAATTCTTCGGCGTTCAGCTTTCTTCACAGTCCAACTCTCACATCCATACATGACCACGGGAAAAACCATTGCCTTGACTAGACGGACCCTGGTTGGCCAAGTAATGTATCTGCTTTTTAATATGCTATCTAGGTTGGTCATAACTTTCCTTCCAAGGAGTAAGTGTCTTTTAATTTCATTGCTGCAATCAGCATCTGCAGTGATTTTGGAGCCCCAAAAAAGAAAGTCTGACACTGTTTCCACTGTTTTCCCATCTATTTCCCATGAAGTGATGGGACCAGATGCCATGATCTTCGTTTTCTGAATATTGAGCTTCGCGAATATCAATTCTTTTCGTGACATGGGATCAGCTTTGTGTATCTAGTGCTTTTCTTCTGAAAAAAAGTTGTCGCTTCAGAATATCTCACAAAAAATGTGACCTTTCCTATATTTTTTTCATTTTTTAAGCCTAAAACAAGTCTGTTTCTTAAACACACCTTAAAGGTCATCATTTCTGTCATTGAAGTGGCTATCCTTCTTAGATTTTTAATAAATTTTCAACCACTCTATGATAAAATTGTTTCCAGTATTTTTCTCATGATAACATATGTGATAAATGATGAGAGGTTAGTACTTTTTAGCATAATACTATGTAATAAGTTAAATATTTATTTTCATTCACATATGCTTTTGCTGCTGCTAATTTGCTTCAGTTGTGTCCAAGTCTGTTCAACCCCATAGATGGCAGCCCACCAGGCTCCTCGTCTCCAGGATTCTTCAGGAAAGAATACTGGAGTGGGTTGCCATTTCCTTCTCCAAAACATGCATGCATGCTAAACTGCTTCAGTCATGTCCGACTCTGTGCAACCTTATGGACAGCAGCCCACCAGACTCTTCTGTCCACAGGATTCTCCAGGCAAGAATACGGGAGTGGGTTGCCATTTCCTTCTCCATCATTCATATATGCACATATGTAATTGTGTGTATGGTGTATCCTGTGTGTATGTATGTGTATATATGTGTATGGTGCATAATGTGTATGAAGATTCACACATGCATACTCATACAATATTCTCAGGTACATAATTAATATTAGTGAATATCTTTTCTAGAGGGATTTTATTTTTTAAATCTAGTTTGTGGATCTGTTCTATTATTTATTTACCCATATAAATGCTCATTTGTATTGCTCTTAAAAGCCAAGCTATATTTTACTATTTTTTCTATTCATTGGTGATAGCTCTGTGCTTGTCTAGCTCAAATATGTTTATCTAACCATTTAATCTCAGGTTTTGTGTATTCAATATACCTTTATAATGACCACATGTACTTCTATGAGGGAAAATAATAATATTTGCCACAAATGTATAAATATGCTTTTCAGTTTCTGTGTAAGAAAGTCTATGGAAATATGTTATTTTTCTAAATTGAAAGAACAACTAGATATGTAAGCATATGGTGAATATATGTTCACTATCATATAGAAGAATCTGATGAGGAAAACATAGCTACTATTGAAATGACCTAGAAACAAGTCAACATTGAATGGCAATGATTTCAAAGTAAAATTTGATTTTTAGGTCAAGAAAAATAAGCAATCAAAAAGATTTTTGGATATATAGTAGAGGAGAAAGTCATCATTTAAACTGAGTTTTAAGAGCAAAATTCATGATAACAGCCAACTAACACAAATTCCTACACATCTCACATATATAGAAGAGTGGTTACCGCCATTTCTAGGAGATGTTGCTGCCTAGACTTTTTTATTCTAACCAAAGCCCTAATATAGGTCAGTGTTTTTAGACAGGACCATTCACCATGGAAACATCACTCCATCAGTGAGATAATGAGCTGATAATGAAGATAGCAGCTGAATAATGGACCTAACAAAGAAAAAGAGAGATACACGCAAGGGGTGATTTAAGGAAGAGAACAATAACAACAACCAAAATACCACATCATTTATGTTCAGTGATGGAACAAATTATACACAGTTCTAACATTAAGTTATTATTTGTGAGTGTTGCTGATCTTGATGCTGATTTGTGATGTTCCTTGTGTGATATAAAATAGAATTTTATTGCTCCTCTGGTTTTCTGTCTTAAACTTCTCAGTCTTAGGAGTCAAATAAAACAATGGAATTGCCTATTATGACATAACACATCTGGTGTATCCCAAGTCACTTCTCTTTCCATCTGTGGAATTTATAAAATTTGAATGGCTGAACCATATTCAGAACAGCAAAAACTTGATAAGATAAATAATAGTGTCAAGGTAATTCTTTAATATATTTCAGAATAGACTGTATTCAGTTATAGTAACAATGTTTAAGTTAACCTAGCTAAATCACTAGTGGAATATACTGGCTGATTAGGTGAAAAATATGAAGTAATGTAAGCATGGAGATTGTTTTGTTTCAGTAGTTGAAGTATATCATCATTATTTGTTCTAATCTCTCTCTTTTATTATATGCTATTTTATCTAAAGGCTAATTTACAATTATGCTTACAAGATTTGTCCTGAGAATTCCTAGATCCTCATTACCGTTTAATTAACTGAAAGGTATGATTGCCAGATGAAATACAAAACACCCAGTTAAGTTTGTGCTTTTGACAAAAAGCAACATCTTAGTATCAGTATTCTGTATACATAATTATTTATTGCTTGTCTAAAATTCAAATTTAACTTGTGATCCTGTATTTTATAGTTTTATATGCTGTATCTGGCAATCTTACTAAAGTGAAAACGAAAGAAAGTGAAGTCACTCAGTTGTGTCTGACTCTTTGGGACTCCATGGACTGTAGCCTATCAGGCTCCTCCGTCCTTGGAATTTTCCAGGCAAGAGTACTGGAGTGGGTTGCCATTTCCTTCTCCAGGGGATCGTCCCAACCCAGGTATTGAACCTGGGTCTCCCTCATTCCATACACTTAACCATCTGAGCCACCAGGAAAGCCCTTACTAAATGAAACAATATAAATTTTTTTTTGGGGGGGAACTCTCAAAAGATGAGTAAGCCTATTTTCAGAAGTTCACACAGAATATCTTCTCATTGTTCATTTTCTCAATTTTAACATGTATCCATATAACAGCACCATATTATCAGGTGTCTAGTGGAGTCTAGAAATTTATTCTGAGATATTGCATTACTCAATTCAGACTGTTATAGCAAAATACCATATACATATGTTAGTTAATAAGAAAAATAAATTTATTCTTCACATTTCTGGAGGTTGTGAAGTCCAAGCTGAGTGAATTGGTGATTCAATGGTGGGAGTCTGCTTGCTATATTCTCACTGGCCAGAAGGGGATGCTAGAGCCCCCTGGTTCCTCTTTTATAAGAGCATGAAAGTGAAAAAGCTAAAGTGTTAGTAGCTCAGAACTCTCTGACTCTTTGAGACCCCCTTGGACTGAAGTCTGCCAAGCTTCTCTTTCCATGGGATTCTCTAGGCCCAAATGCTGGAGTGAGTAGCCATTACCTTCTCCAGGAGATCTTCCTGGGTCTCCTGCATTGAAGGCAGATTCTTTACTGTCTGAACAACCTGGGAAGCCCAAGAGCAGAAAACCATTCTTAATTACTTCCCAAGGGCCCCACTTCAATACACCCTCACATCGGGGTTTAAATTTCATCATTTGAATTTGGGAGAAGCATAAATTTTAAATGGGATTTCTCTGCTGTCTCAGATGATAAAGAATCTGCCTGTAGTGCAGGAGACATGGGTTTGATCCCTGAGTCAGGAAGATCCCCTGGAGAAGGGAATGGCTATCCATTCCAGTATTCATGCCTGAAAAATCCATGGACAGAGGAGCCTGGCAGGCTACAATCCATGGGGTCACAAAGTTAGACATGACCAAAGTGACTTAGCAGATATTAACAGAAAATTTAGTGTCTTCATTTCTTTCTAGCTGATCTGTTATTCTGTATGGGTTTTCTACTCTTAACTGTTTTTCAGTAGTAAGGCATAGGATGGCATTTTGGGGAGAACATTGGAAGAGTAAAACAAAAATCCACTAGATTTATTTTAATGTTTTATATTACAATATCTTCTCAGAAGGGTTTCCCTAGTAGCTCTCCTGGTAACGAATCCTCCTGCAATGCAGAAGATCGAGGTTCAATTACAGGGTTGGGAAGATCTCCTGGAGAAGGGATAGGCTACCCACTCCAGTATTCTTGGGCTTCACTGGTGGCTTAGCTGGCAAATAATCTAATTTGCATGAATTTCAAAATCCCTTTTCCCAACCTGGCCCTGTGCTCATGAAGTGGAATAGTTGAAAAAGACAGGAAATATTTCAATGAAATGAATGCAAGAAAATGCAGAATCTTCAAATCCATGGAATGTCCTCTAAGAACTAATGTGCTCTGAATTGTGTTTGGTTCAATCCTGTCCCTGACCTTCCAGCTAGTAAATGTGTCTGTGGCTTGATTGTCTTGAACCTCATTTCTCTTCCACATTAGTCAAGACTGGTTGTTCTTATTAGTAATTCTTCATTATCCTTCAGCCCTTATCCCTGAATGACTTTTACCTTTTTAGCTATAAGACATTTGTAGAGTGCTTCTGGACTCTCAGTTTGGTTACTTGTGTGCTGTGCTTAGTCATGTCCAACTCTTTGAGACCCCATGGACTGTAACCCCCCAGGATGCTCTGTCTACGGAGTTTTCCAGGCAAGAATTGGTTACTTCTGTTAACTCTAAAAAGAGTGTGGAAATTTCTGGGTTTCAATATGCTAAATGGAGATTGAAAATATCCTAAATCTCACATATAAAGTGCCTAAAGATCTATGAAATGTCTTTACTCCCAGGTCTGAAATCTGTGCAAGTCACATTAAGACAACTGCATAGATATTTGCTTTTATATCTGTGGGTTTCTCCCATACACACCCCTGGGACTAGAACAGGCATTTTTTCATTCTTTCATTTTACTGTCTGGGTGGGAATTCCCTTGGGTTAAACTTCACGATCAGGTCTTCAAGACCTGGCTCTTGATATGATAAATGCAAAAAATCAGAAATATAGAAAATATTATATTTTTCATAAAGTTTTATATATAAAAGGTAAGTAACTTTCTTTTTTGCCATCCTGAAAAAACTGCTAATCATGCATAATCACAGTTAGTGAATTCTTTAAGATATTTAAAAATACAAAAGATGAGTTCAGTATTAATGTGTGTGTGTGTGTGTGCATTTCAAGATATTTCCTCTGGTACATAAATATATAGACAGAACAGATTTCTTAGCTTCTACACATATTTTTAAAGAATGTCTATTGTTAAAGATGTTAAAAAGGGGAAAAGTTTAGAAGCCTCTGTTGGCAAATAACTAGAGGTAGTCCTTAAGATCACATTCCCCTTATGAAATATCATTAATGTTTACTTTGATGGGCTTTAGAAGAGTGATTTTTTAAAAGAGAAAGTTTACAAAGAGATTATTAGAATCTCAAAGTGGCAGGGAGAAAAAAAAAGAAGCTTTTATAAAGTCTTTAAACAACTGATTGTCATAAGTTCTATTCCAAGGGTTAAATCAGGAGACATAGCTATAGAATATCTACATTTTGTATTCCTCACCTGTAAGGATGTATTCAATCATTTGACTATCTGATAAAAATGAATAAGAAACTTAAAAATATAAAGAAAAAACAACCTTAGTCACAAGCTCTTTGTTAAATATTTACTATATTTTATAATTTATTAGCAGAGTTTTAATTTTATTTTTGCATGAGAAAACCTCTCTTCAAGAACTATGTCTGAGACAAGTCCACTTATTATCAGGGAAAAGTCATGTACTCTCTAAGTTTCAATAATTTGGTATGTAAAATGGACCAGAGAGATAGTGTGTAAGATACATAGGAAATATATTTATTTTTGAAATAAAAGTGTTAGATATTTTTGTTAATTGCTAAATAAACAAGCTGGCAATTTCTGTTTTGTAAAAAAAAAAAAAAACAGAATATCAAATATAAATAATAAAAATTCATCTAGAATAGTTTAAAAATATGATTTATTTGACAGAGTATGCTAAGTATCAGGTCATTTTCCTTACAATAGTTTTGGATTTTAACAAACATAGGTATACTAGAGATATATGATGCAGAGTATCTTAAAGGTGATGGCATTTTAAATGGTTTTCCAAATTTTAGAATAATTTTTAAAAGAAAAAATAGATACAACTGATTCTATGTACAATATCACCAAATGCATATTATTATACAGTTTTTCTTCTTGATGACTTGAGTATGCTTGTTATATTTAATTTTTTGTCACTAGATGGCATACTGTGTGTAAAAACAAAGAATTTATCAAGATGAGATTAAATTAATGCAAATAAA
Organism: Moschus berezovskii; assembly: GCF_049115385.1. Classification (NCBI taxonomy): domain Eukaryota; kingdom Metazoa; phylum Chordata; class Mammalia; order Artiodactyla; family Moschidae; genus Moschus; species Moschus berezovskii. The sequence goes on along the minus strand of NC_142460.1, from coordinate 126,771,520 downwards.
CACATGTGTCAATTGTCAGAGAATGCTATCAAGTTCAAGCAACAGTAACCATGAAAAAAAATTAAAGTTCATTATGTAAAGATTTATTTCAAGATTATTTTTGTCATAATTGTTTAATGATAACAAAATGAAAAACAAACCAAATTTCATTTTTATGTTGCTATAATATACACATATCATTATATTTTATTATAGAGTAGATTTGGAAGACTGGCACATTGAAAAACGTATTAAGTGAGTTAAAATAATTTGGTTTAAAAAAATTTAAGAGAGAAAAATACTTTTGAAGCATTTAACAAATACCCACATTTTTTTTCAGTCCCTCGTGTGTTATTTATTTTAAAAAATACTACGAGAGAAAAAATTTTTAATTCTAGTTTAATATACGTGGCTCACTGTCAACTGCCATAAAAGGGAAAGAAGTGAGAGCCAGTTTTTAGTTATTTACTGCTATATACAAACTACCAAATTGTAAGTTTTAAAACAATTATTTGTCTTTTTTTTTTTTTAATTTGAGCACTACTCAGTAAGAACTGCTTTTCTCTATTGTTTGTTGAACAACTTGACTGGGGATAGAAAAAAATAAATGCAGTGTGGCTGGTTATTGGCTGAAAGATCAGCTGGAACTATCATCTGGGCCCTAAATTCTTTTTTACATTGTTACCTGGGCTTTTGCCCCAGTATGGAAGTCTAGATTCAAGAAAAGAACTTGACTGTCACCCAAACTGTCAGAGTCACATCTACTGTATTCTATTGAACAGTTATAGATTCAGTTATGGGAGAAGGCAATGGCAACCCACTACAGTACTCTTGTCTGGGAAATCCCATGGACGGAGGAGCCTGGTAGGCTCCAGTCTATGGGGTCGCTAAAAGTTGGACATGACTGAGTGACTTCACTTTCACTTTTCACTTTCATGCACTGGAGAAAGAAATGGCAACCCACTCCAGTATTCTTGCCTGGAGAATCCAAGGGACAGAAGCCCGGTGGGCTGCCATCTATGGGGTTGCACAGAGTAGGACATGACTGGCATGATTTAACAGCAGCAGCAGATTCAGTAATACTGTTTGAATTCCAGACGGTAGAGAAACAGACTGCACATTTCCATGAGGGGGGTGACAAGGAATTTTCAGTTATCTTTAATCTGCAACATTCTGTCCTCCGGCCACAATTTTCTTCCTTTGAGCACACCATGTGGCAGGCAGAGTCTTAGTTCCCTGACCAGGGGTGGAACCAGTATCCCCTGCATTGGGATTGCAGAATTTTAACCACTGGCCTGCCAGGGAAGTGCTACCCTCTTCTTATGTCACAGTTACTTATATAAATCTCACATGGAAAATGTCTTTCCTCCCTATCAGTTCTGTTCAATTGCTCAGTCATATCTGACTCTTTGCAACCCCATGGACTGCAGCATGCCAGGCTTCCCTGTCCATCACCAACTCTGGGAGCTTACTCAAACTCATGTCCTTTGAGCTGGTGATGGCATCCAACCATCTCATCCTCTGTAGTCCCCTTCTCCTTCTGTCTTCAATCTTTCCCAGCAACAGGGTCTTTTCAAATGAGTCAGTTCTTTGTATCAGGTGGCCAAAGTGTTGGAGTTTCAGCTTCCACCATCAGTCCTTCCAATGAATATTCAGGACTGATTTCCTTTAGTATTGACTGGTTGGACATAAAGATTTATCTCAATAGTCATCATGCTCAAATCCAGAAACTTTTCATGTGCATCAGGAAATGCAGGTGTGGAGGTTGATTTTCAGTTAAGGTTTTTTATTGATTTAAAAGTATATGTAAAAAAAAATAAAAGCATATGTGCCAAAATTCAAAGTGTTTGCCCTCCACACACCAAAATAAAATGACTGGGGTAGGGAAAGTTCAATGGGCAGGAGACAGGCTTCCCAGGTGACTCCAGTGGTAAAGAACTCCCCTGCCAATGCAGGAGACATAAGAGGAGTGGGTTCAATCCCTGGGTTGGGAAGAACCCCTGAAGGAAGGCAAGACAATCCACTCGGGTATTCTTGCCTGGAGAATCCCAAGAAAAGAGGAGCCTGGTGGGCTACAGTCCATAGGGTCACAAAGAGTCAGACATGACTGAAGTGGCTTAGCATGCAAACATGCACAGTGGAGGTTCATAGAAGTCATTAGTTCATAGAAATTCTGAAATCTCGGTTCATATTGCTAATTGCTTGATTAGTGCTCAGAACTACTCCCTGGGGAGGATATTCTGTGGGTTTTGGTTTCATTCTCTGAACCCTTGGCTTTGCCCTTTCCTATTAGAAATATTCCAAATTTGCAGCTGCTAGTTTTCTCAGTCTGGATCATGTTCATGGATGGTTAAGAGTACAGAGGCCACTCTCTCTTTTAAACTTTCCCTATCCCTGTCCGTCCAAATGAATTAATTTTTTGAAAACTTGGTGAGTTCCTTTTATGTGATTTACATTCAACTGAATAAGACAAAATATAGGACAAACCCATATTACTGGCCAAGGCAGGTCCTTTTCCACCTTAGGTCGCATTTGAGGCTACTGTTGGTCTATACTCTTATGATGCTGTTTTTTTAAGTCACTAAGTTTTGGGGTGGTTTGTTATTCAACAGCTACAGTGAAATTCAATTCGAGAAATGGTATACTGCTGAAACAGAAACCTAAAACTTATGGAATTAGCTTTGAAATCAAATGTCAGGAATATTGGTGAAGTCTGGAAAGAACAGTATTGTTATTGAATATAAGAGGGAAGTGAAATAATACTTGCCAGTTCTATTACTTGAGATGTTCTGGAAAATAGAAATGGTATCTAATTGACTCACAGATGTCGCCTAGGAGGTTTCCAGGAAGAATGCTTCAGGTAGAAAATGACTTCTTTGAGCTGGTTATGGTAAAGTACAAAGTTGTGAGATGAGCTATTATATAATTAACTCTTCAGTCTTCAGGGAGAATTTAAAGAAAAATTAAAGGAGCAGACCTGTGTTTGAAAATAAAACTTTCTCACTCCAAGTCTTTAAGTTATCAAAATAATAAATTGCTGCACATAAAAGATTAAATCCAGTGTGCTTTAAATCCAGTGAAGTGACTTCTGAGTCAAAAATATCAGTGGTGGATCTTGTAAAACCATTTCTAATACCTCAGAAAAATTTAGACATGCCTCTCAGACTCAAGCAGCTAGAAAATTTTACACTTTGTAAGTCACAGCTTTGCACTTTATCATAAGCTCGAAGAAGCCATTTAGTGCCTGAAGCATTCTTCCTGAAAAACCTCCTAGCCCACATCCATAAGTTAATTAGATACCATTTCTATTTTCTAGATATCTCAAGTAATATAACTGGAAAGTGTTATTTCACTTCCTTCTTATATTCAATAACAATATCATTGTCTTTCCAGCCTTCACCAATATTCCTAACATTTGGTTTCAAAGCTAATTCCTTTTGGTTTCCATATGTTGTGGTTTCTGTTTCAGCAAAACAGCTCTTCTAGAGCCAAATTTTTGTAGCTACATATTTTTAAATAACAAACCACCCCAAAACTTAAAATAAGAGCAATAGCTTACTTGCTCATGATTTTGAGATTTAATCAAAGTTCACTGGGAATAGTTTGCCTATTCTTCATGTGGTATTTATTAGCTGAGGTGAGTTGACTGAGGATAAAAATTCCACATCTACCTGGTTGTAAGTTTCTGTTTGTTATCAGAGTGAAGTTCATCCTGTAGGCTGAGAATCTCAGTTCTCTTTCTGCTTGGTCTTCCTCACAACAGGGCATCTGGGTTCTAAGATGAAGGATGCAGAAACTTCCAGTTTTTTTTAAAAAAGGAGGCTTTAACTAGCATAATATCATTTATATCATGTTTATTTTTTATTAAACAGTCACATATTTACTCTGACGGGGAGGAATTTGACAAGCAGACTTCATTTCTTGGAGAATGAAAAAGATGTTAAGCCATAATTATCCCACCAAAGCTAGTAATACTATTTATAAAACAGTGTCGCATATTTTTCTTTATAAATAAAATATTTTTTTTAATTTTGGAATAATTTTAGAATTATACAACAGTTGCAAAAATAGTGAAGAGAGCTCCCAGATAACCCATACCCATATCAGTTCTGCCTTTGCTTAATTGCTTATAGTACCATGAGAGAACTATAAAAACTAAGGAACCAGCATTGGTACATTAATATTAACTCTACAGTTTATTTGGATATCACCAGTTTTTCAATTTCTGTTCCAGATTCAAACCATATTATAGTTAGTTGTCATAATTTTCCAGTCTTGTCTGATTTGTGACAGTTTCTTAAGTCTTTTGTAGTCTTCTATGACTTTGACAGTCTTTACCATCATTTGCCAGCTATGTAGAATATACTCAACAGAATTTTCCAATTTTTTTTAAATGATTAGACTGGAGTTTAATGAAGTTAAACTCTAATGGAGTTTTTGGAAAGAATAACACCCGGTACCCTACATGTCACATCATATTTGATGGCATATAACTGGGAATGTTAATCTTCATTACTTGGTTAAGGTTGTTTCAGATTCATCCACTGCAAAAATTATTAATTTCCCTTTCTATATTCTATTCTTTAGAAGCAAGTCACTGTGCGTAGCCCACCCTCAAGCAAGGCCTAGAAAGTGATTAATTTCTATCTCCTAAAAGAGGGAATATATGCATATATTAACATTAATATAATTTATTTATGGGATGGGCTTCCTTGATGGCTCAGATGGTAAAGAGTCTGCCTGCAATGTGGGAGACCCGGGTTTGATCCCTGGGTAGGGGAGATCCCCAGGGGAAGGAAATGGAAATTCACTCCAGTAGTCTTGCCTGGAAAATCCCATAGAGGGAGGAGCCTGGAGGGCTACAGCTCATGGTGTCACAAAGAGTTGGACACGACTGAGCAAGTAACAGACTTTTTATGGGGAAGATTACCTCTCCTGTACTATTAGTATAGGCTCATGAACATATATTTTCTATTTTTTTATATAGTAATATTTTATTTGTTGCTCAAATCAATATAGTCTTGTTCACCTGGGGCTCTTTCTGGTTGGCTAATGTGTCATTTAACATACCCTATTATTTTGATATTTTTAATAACCTTTTAAAACTTTAGAATAAATTTAAATTTACAGAAAAGTTGTCAACATAATACAGAGAGTTCTTGTACACCTACCACCTGATTTCCCCTGTTATTAATATCTTACATTAGTATGGTACATTTATCACAGTTAATGAACAGATAGTAGTACATAATTAATAAAAATTCATACTTTATATTTCCTTAGTTTTTCCCTATGTCCTTTTTTCTTTTGTTCCAGAAATCTGTCCACTAGTTGTCATATCATGGTAGGTATATTACATTTAGCTGTAGACTGTGATGACATTTTAAAGGATATCCATGTTTCAATGACCTTGACAATTTTGAGGGATGCTGGTACATATTTTGAAAACTATCTCTTAGGATTTTTCTGATGTAATTCTTATTATTTGGCTGGGGTTATGGGTTTGGAGGAGGTTGACCACAGAGGTAAATTGCCATTCTTTTCACATCATATCAAATGATATCATATCATGTATGACTATTGATCTTAACGTTAATCACTTGACTAAGGCAGTATTGATTAGTTTCTACATAGTAAAGTTATTGTTCTCTCCCTTTTTCATGCTGCATTTTTTTAAAGAATGTACTTATAATCAACCCATATTTGAAGGAATGAGTAGTTAAATCCTATTTCATGAAGAAGGTGTATACAGAAAGTATGTGGATCTTTCTCCACTGGTCATCTGTCTATTATCTCCAACTGGGGTGTGTGGAAATGGTGAGCTATAGTTGATGGTATTGTATTGGATATTTGGACTTTGAGGTGATGGATATGTTAATTGGCTTGATGTGGCAATCATTTCATAATGTATGTATGCTCAGTTGCTCAGTTGTATCCGACTCTTTGTAATTCCATGGACTGTATCCTGCTAGGCTCCTCTGTCTATGGAATTTTCCATACAAGAATACTGGAGTGGGTTGCCATTTCCTACTCTGTTCACAATGTATACATATAATAAATCATTGTGTTACATATTTTAAATACATACAGTTTTTATTTGTTAATTATGACTGGAATAAAGTTGTAAGAAATACCAATTTTCTCTTCCTCTTATCCTGTTTAAATAATGTATAATATTCTTCTGTTAATATTTAGGTATTAAAATGAAAGCATCAGTCACTTAGTCATGTCCAGCTCTTTGCAACTCTATGAACTATAGCTCACCAGGCTCCTCTGTTCATGGAATTCTCCAGGCAAGAATGCTGGAGTGGGTTGCCATTCCCTTCTCCAGGGGAACTTCCCAATACAGGGTTGAACCTGGGTCTCCAGCACTGAAGGCAGACTCTTTACTACCTGAGCCACTAGTGAAGCCCCTAGTTTAAAAAGGAATCTCAAAAGTAGTATAAATTTAAAATGTTATTTGTATTTCCTATATAGCTGTTCTGTATCATATCCTCATTCTTTATTACCTAAATAATATCTTTGACACATTTTATGACTTTCTGGTCATTTTTGTTTATGAAAAGTCAAGGGCTTCCCTGATAACTCAATTGATAAAGAATCCTCCTGCAATGCAGGAGACCCTGGTCAAGCTTGATTTAATATTTCAATTTCAAGCCAATTTAAAATTTATGTTTTTCCCACCTTGAAATGGAAACCCACTCCAGTACTCTTGCCTGGAGAATCCCATGGAGGGAGGAGCCTGGTAGGCTACTGTTCATGGGGTCGCGAAGAGTTGGACACGACTGAGTGACTTCACCACGACCACGACAACAAATGTACACTTAAGCCATACCCCTAGTTTAATAGTGATAGAAGTTACGGAGATGGAAGGTAAAACCTGACCTTGTGACACTAATTTGTTCTCTTTGTTGTCTTCCCTGGTGTCTCTGTTGGTAAAGAGTCTGCCTGCAATGCAAGAGACCCAGGGAACCTGGGTCAGGAAGATCTCTGGAGAAGAAAAAGGCAACCCACTCCAGTATTGATGCTGGAGAACTCCATGGACCGAAGAGCCTGGTGGTCTACAACTCATGGGGTCACAAAGAGTCAGACACGACTGAGTGACTAACACTTTATTCTCCTTAAGGCCAGTCCCTTTTAGTGCTAGAGATTAAGAGTGTGAGTGAACCAGGAGATTTATGAAAACTACAACTGATTATCTTAATGAGATGTCCCAGTTGCAGCTCAAGTCAAATGCCCATATTTGTGGCTGGTACTCTATACTGAGTTAGGGAATGTGATCATTGCACAAGTGTCACAGTGTCCAATTAAATTCCAATGGAATGAGTTCTATGCTTTTCATATTTGTGTGACTCTAGTTACATTTTTCATCTTTATAAATTAGGCATCAGTCTATGTTCAGAGTTATTTCCAAACATTAGGAGATATGTGTATAGTCTCCCAAGAGTAATTCTGCTATATTGCATTTTCTTGGATGCTCTAGAGTAGAACTCAGATATAGGATCTTATAAAGTGACAAACTAACTTTGCTGCAAGGTGATTCATTTGTTGTTGGATTGAGTACTCCCCTTCCTTGCTCAACAAAAAGAAGAAAAATAATTTCTCATTCTTGGCACTTTACACCACCGTACACTTCCTCTTTTTTCCTTTTACAGGTATTTATTTGGAGTAAAGGGTAATCCCTGTTCATTGCTGTAGTTCTGTGGCCTTAAATAATTCCCAGTGTCACATGCTATCCTCATTTTTCATTGTTCTTTTTATGACGTTGATATTTTTAACAGTATATTATTACTCAAAATATCAAGATTAGGACCAAAAAAGAACATATTTTGCAATCTAGGAATTCAATTCTGTAATAGTACCAAAGATTATGATAACTAACAGCAATTTTGTTTAATGATTTACACAAATGAAATGAAAGACTGAGGTTTGTAGTCTTTAAAAATGAGTCATGTTTATCATCATTCTCATTCATTCCAAAAATGATAATGTCAGAATACTTTGTCCTGGGATTGAAAGAGAGGCAATGGGAGACGGGCACTTGTTACAATTTTATTTTTTTATTGTTTGTCTAACCCACACTCACAAAAACTACCACAGTAAAAAATATAAGTGGTATAAATATGCAGTGTACCTGAAATGTTTATGTGGGCTACAGCCAATTTCTATTCGAATGCCTTTGGAAGCCATGTGGAACCGTGGAGTAAAACAAGTAAGAATTAGCAAAGAGAGGAAAGATGTGGACATATTAAGCAGAGTGTGCAGCATATGAAAATATCTTGAGCCAGGAAAGTGTGGAATGTTAGAAATATAGCTAATAAATCTACTTCCTCCAAATTTATCTTTCTACTTGATGTCATTCCTGAGAGGGAGTTATAAGTTATGAGAAATGTTATCAGTAAAGATAATTCTTTATCTTATGAATGTAATTTGAAGAATGTAAGAATAACTAGTTGTTTACAAAGACTAAACAAAATAAAATTTGTTTGTTTTATATGCTTATTTATTAGTTGGAATTCAGCCTCAGAGAAAGAGATGTTGGCAGGATGATGATGGGGAAAAATGGAAGAAATATGAAAATGTAAGGAGAAAGAAGATTCAAGGAACTACCCAGCAACTCTGGATTAAGTAAAAACTGAATAGCAATTGAAGAGAATATTAGTAGCAATAGCAGTGCTACAGTAGCTATATAACAAGAACAGAAATGACTTTTTAGAACTTCAGTTCAGTTCAGTTCAGTTCAGCCGCTCAGTCGTGTCTGACTCTTTGCGACCCCATGAATCACAGCACTGCCAGGCCTCCCTGTCCATCACCAGCTCCCGGAGTTCTATGTTAGAAATTTTCAATAGAGGATTTCAATCTAATAAATTCTATTGAATATTACTTCACTCTATTAAACACTACCATCTCTATCAATATACTAAGATGGGTAATAATAGTAAAAACATTTTACTATAAATTTAGGGTTAAAGAAGTTTCTATCTTCCTTAATGTTTCTTACTCAGTGAGTGGTGGAAATGGGAAAGGGACCAAGGAAGTGAATGGTTTAAATCCACCTTGCTGCATACTGGTCATTGATTGATTGCTATTAAGATTTTTCTTTTTGTTTTCTATTGGTCAGCTATATTTTTCTGAAGATGGACTTGAGGTCTCCAATTTCACTCCCCTCATGCTCTCTTACTTCCATTTTTATCAGGCTCTTGACCTCTAATCATAACACTGAATCTGATTTTATCAGTGTCACCAATGATAATACAGTTTCCCAAAGCTAATGGTCTGTTTGTATCTTGGTTTGAGTCACCAGAATCATTTGACACAATTCTTTTCTCCTTGATATCTTCTTTCCATTGACTTTCAAGACTGAATAATTTCTTGGATTTTTTTCCCCATATGCTGGAGTTGCACTTTGATCTCTATTTCTGCATTTTTCTCTTTTCTTTGACTTTTAAAATTGAAGAGACCTTGAGCCTAGTACATGATGAATTGAACTAGGACACATAGCTTAAATACTACCTATATATTGATAATCCTCAAATTTGTATCTCAAATCCTTGATTCTTTTGTAATTTAAATTATCATGCCTAAAATATACCTTCATCACTATCTGATTATCTTTGAAACAACAAATTTAATATGGGAATGTGTAAACTTGGTATCATCTTACATAAGTCTTATCTATATGTAAGCTTCATTATTTTCAGTTGATGGATAATTCTTCTTTTTAGTATCTCAGGCCAAAAAGAAAATCTTTATTTCACCTAGAATCCATTATTTTTAAAGTATTACATTCAAATATTCATAAAATCATGCCAGCTCTCTTTAAAATATATTAAATCCCAAGCACTTCTTGGATTTAGTGCTGAGCCACTAAATCCATCTAGCTGAGCCACCATTACCTCTCACCTGGATTTCCATAATAGCTTTCTAATGAGTTCTCCCCACTAATACCCAAGAACTTAGACTCCAAATACACAGCTACCAAAATGTATCTTTAAGAACATAAATCAGACCACTTCACTCTTCTGCATAAAACTTTGCTTGACTACTCTTTACATTCATTGTAAAAGCCAAGGTAAGAAAGCTATAAAACCTATAAGTAGGAAGACCCTAAAATTTATGATTTAAACCAAATTAGAACATTTTTTCATCTGTTTGTAAGCCATCTGTATGTCTTCTTTGGAGAAATTTCTGTTTAGTTCTTTGGCTCATTTTTAGATTGGGTCGTTTAATTTTCTGGAATTGAGCTGCAGGAGCTTCTTGTATATTTTGGAGATTAATTCTTTGTCAGTTGTTTCATTTGCTATTATTTTCTCCCATTCTGAAGGCTGTCTTTTCACCTTGCTTATAGTTTCCTTTGCTGTGCAGAAGCTTTTAATTTTAATTAGGTCCCATTTGTTTATTTTTGCTTTTATTTCCAATATTCTGGGAGGATCCTGCTGTGATTTATGTCGGAGAGTATTTTGCCTATGTTACTCTAGGAGTTTTATAGTTTCTGGTCTTACATTTAGATCTTTAATCCATTTTGAGTTTATTTTGGTGTATGGTGTTAGGAAGTGTTCTAGTTTCATTCTTTTACAAGTGGCTGACCAGTTTTCCCAGCACCGCTTGTTAAAGAGACTGTCTTTTCTCCATTTTATATTCTTGCCTCCTTTGTCAAAGATAAGGTGTTCATAAGTGAGTGGATTTATCTCTGGGCTTTTTATTTTGTTCCATTGATCTATATTTCTGTCTTTATGCCAGTACCATACTGTCTTGATGACTGTGGCTTTGTAGTAGAGCCTGAAGTCCGGCAGGTTGATTCCCCCAGTTCCATTCTTCTTCCTCAAGATTGCTTTGGCTATTCGAATTTATTTTGTATTTCCATACAAATTGTGAGATTATTTGTTTAGCTCTGTGAAAAATATTGTTTGTAGCTTGATAGGGATTATATTGAATGTATAAATTACTTTGGGTAGTATACTCATTTTCACAATATTTATTCTTCTAATCCACGAACACGGTATATTTCTCCATCTATCAGTGTCCTCTTTGATTACTTTCACCAGTGTTTTATAATTTTCTATGTACAGGTCTCTTGTTTCCTTAGGTAAATCTATTCCTAAGTATTTATTTCTTTTCATTGCAACAGTGAATGGAATAGTTTCCTAAATTTCTCTTTCTATTTTCTCATTATTAGTGTATAGGAATACAAGGGATTTCTGTGTGTTGATTTTATATCCTGCACCTTTACTGTATTCATTGATTAGCTCTAGTAGTTTTCTGGTAGAGTCTTTAGGGTTTTCTGTGTATGGGATCATGTCTTCAGTGAGCAGTGAAAGTTTTACTCCTTCTTTTCCAATTTGTATTCCTTTTATGTCTTTTTCTGCTCTGATTGCTGTGGCCAAAACTTCCAGAACTATGTTGAATCCCTCATAATCAGAGAAATGCAAATCAAAACCACAATGAGATACCATTTCACACCAGTCAAAATGGCTGCTATCCAAAAGTCTACAGGCAATAAATGCTAGAGAGGGTGTGGAGAAAAGGGGACCCTCTTACACTGTTGGTGGGAATGCAAACTAGTACAGCCACTATGGAGAACAGTGTGGAGATTCCTCAAAAAACTGGAAATAGAACTGCCATATGATCCAGCAATCGCACTGCTGGGCATACACACCAAAGAAACCAGAATTGAAAGAAACACATGTACTCCAATGTTCATCGCAGCACTGTTTATAATAGCCAGGACATGGAAGCAACCTAGATGTCCATCTGCAGACGAATGGATAAGAAAGCTTTGGTACATATACACAATGGAGTATTATTCAGCCATTAAAAATAATACATTTGAATCAGTTTTAATGAAGTGGATGAAACTGGAGGTTATTATACAGAGTGAAGTAAGCCAGAAAGAAAAACACCAATACAGTATACTATCACATATATATGGAATTTAGAAAGATGGTAACCTTAACCCTGTATGCTGCTGCTGCTAAGTCACTTCAGTCGTGTCCGACTCTGTGGGACCCCATAGACGGCAGCCCACCAGGCTCCCCCGTCCCTGGGATTCTCCAGGCAAGAACACTGGAGTGGGTTGCCATTTCCTTCTCCAATGTGTGAAAGTGAAAAGTGAAAGTGAAGTCGCTCAGTCGTGTCGGACCCTTCGTGACCCCATGGACTGCAGCCCACCAGGCTCCTCCATCCACGGGATTTTCCAGGCAAGAGTACTGGAGTGGCTTGCCATAACCCTGTATACGAGACAGCAAAAGAGACACAGATGTATAGAAGTCTTTGGGACTCTGTGGGAGAGGGTGAGGGTGGGATGATTTGGGAGAATGGCATTGAAACATGTATATTATCATATTTGAAACGAATCACCAGTCCATGTTTGACACATGACACAGGATGCTCAAGGCTGGTGCACAGGGATGACCCAGAGGGAGGATATGGGGAGGAGGGAGGTGGGAGGGGGGTTCAAGAAGGGGAACACATGTACACCCGGGGCGGATTCATGTCAATGTATGGCCTAAACCAACCAATATAATATTGTAAAGTAATTAGCCTCCAGACTGAGCAACTGAACTGAACTGAAAAAAATAAATTAAAAAAAAGGATCCAATAAAAAAAAAAACAAAAAACAAATTAGAGAGTGAAAGAAAGAGAGTAATTATGCCAGAATTGTAGCTCTAAAAATAAGTTGTCCTGTCGACTTCTCTGGTGGTCAAGTGGTTGGGACTTTGCGCTTCCACTGCAGGGGACAGCAGTTTGACCCCCAGTAGTCAGAGAACTAAGATCCCACTTTGCATGCAATGCAGCCAAAAAAAATTGTCCTGAGAAACTGGATTGTTTCATTACCCTTATGCTAAAGTCCCTCTCTATTTGCTCCATTAACTTTCTGATCTCATCTGCCATCACTATCCTCTTCTGTATTAATTATTTTTCATTACGTAGGCTTCCTTTTCTTCCTTAAACCCTCCATGCAAGCAAGCACACAATCATAACTCAAAGCCTATGCCCTCACCCCGTTCTCTCTTTCTTGTATATTTTGAATATTTGATTTCTCGAGGATTATTCCATCTCTTTATATTTTTTGCCGCCCAGATCTTGCCTTTTCTATGGGTCTACCTGACCACCCTTTTAGTATTCAAATCTATCCCTCATTAACATTTTTGTAATGCTGTGAATCATAAACTGGATAAATAATGTACTTTAAATAGTCCTGAGGATATAGTAAACAATGAATTACAGTTGTCATCATTAGTAACATCATTATTACTAAATCCTTTATTTAAACACACACACACACATATATAAGAATAGAAATAGATTTATCATTAAAGATTGGTTTATACAATTATGAAGATGGAGAAGATTCATGGTCTGTCATCTGCAAACTGGAGATGCAGGAAAGCCATTGATATAGGTCTAGTCCAAACCTGAAGACATGAGGACCCAGGGAAGCCAAAGATTTAGGTCTCAATCTGAGTCAGAGGCCCTAGAACCAGAAGCGCTAAAGTTTGAGAGGAGGAGAAGTCTAATGTTCCAATTCAACAAAGAGAAAATTCACTCTGCCTCTACCTTTTTGTTCTATTCAGGCTCTCAAAGTATTGGACAATGCTCACTGCACTAGTAAGAATAATACCTTCCAGAAACACCTTCACAGATACATCCAGAAATAATGGTATACCAGCTATCAGGGTATCATTTAGTCTAGCCACATTGTCACATAAATTTAACTGTCACACTGAACAGTAATCTCTTCCCAATGAGATATTAGTTTACTTAGCAAATATGTGCACAAAACCTATAATATCAAAGGAATGTACATATATGTTACAAATTTTGAAATATTAATTTACTACCTTGCTACATTTACAGTATAACTTAAACTAGCTCGTTACCTTGTATAGTCTATTTACCAAAATCTATTGAGACAATACAATATTTTCTGTGCATAAGGGGATTTTCATATTCAAATATTTCACTGCATGATTCTAAGCCACTTTAAATCTGTTTGTTGTTAAGTTTCTGTATAGTTAAGCTGTACTACTGTTGGAAACCATCCTCTAAATTCATAATTGTTCCAAGAAATTAAACCATGTTTCCTGACCAGGAATAATTTTTTTGAGGACAGATGTAACAAGGGCTTCTCTGTTTTCTTATCTGAATACTATGTGTTATCACAAATGCATGAAAAATGTTCAATAAATAAATATCTAAAATATGAATATAATAAAGAAATGCACATTTCAATTTCATTGCTATTCCTTTTAATATTAAATCTCTGTTTCATTTCTTTAGTAAAAGTTCCTGAAAATTGTCAGAGGACTAGGGTAATTTTTTTCCTCTTTGGAGTACGGTTACATGGTATAAAAGAAATAATGTATAATTCAGAATTAGGATATACGGTTTTGAAGTTTTCCTTTAATATTCTTTTACTTTGTACAATCTTAGCTGAGTTAACTCAGTTTCAAAATGGAAATTCAAGAAAAATGTTTTTTGGTTTTTTGTTGGATTTTTTGTGAAAAATTAAGATATTTAACCCTCAGGTTACAGGGAAAAGAGCCATCAATGTTTATTTTCTGGTCAGCATGAAATCTTTAATTTTATTTAATTTTGTGTCCATATTTTAAGTTATTTCACAAGTAATTTACAGGTATAAGACTAAAGACATACTGAAAACAATGTTACCAAATAATAATATTTTTAAACATAGTAGAACTATTTTAATAAGTAAAACATCACTGGAGATGAAATGATACTGGTGCAAATACTTTTTAACAACATGGGATCATACAGATTTTTATTCAAAACTGTTACATGAAACTCAGTCCTTTAAGTGACTAACAGAAGAGATTAACACTATATTTTTATTTTTTCTTGGAAGTATATTGTTTAGTGATCAATTCTTTAGTTTCAGCAAATTTATTTAAGATATCATTATCTAAAGATACATAGTCTGAGACTTCATTAATACAAACAATTTCACTATACCGTAGACTTCAAGAGTGCTGCTCTCTTTTTCTTTAAGTTCGGCCATCTTCTCGTTGGATTTATCTTAGAACTGTGGAAGGTCACATTTTTTCTCTTTGCTCTCATGGTTGGAGAATAAAAACTTTTAATTCTCAACTGTGTTCAAGGAATGGGAAAGCAGACTACATAAATACTGTCCTACTTTCTTAAAAAAATTCATTCTCAAAAGATGTAATAATTTACACAACATAAATGAAAATGGAAAAATGACAATTTATTCCATCCTTCTAAGTTATTTCATCATCCATCTGTTTTCTTATTACTTATTCTTTTCTCAGCATGGTTGGGGATAATTGATGCAATCTTGAGTAATAAACAATTCTTAGAATGATGAAATTGAGAATTATTTTATAATATGGAGAAAATAAAGTCAGTATGATCCTATAATTCATTTTAGACTTAGAATTCAATGGATCCAAATACTAATCACAAATAGAATGAATTATATTCCATTAAAAATAGGTATATTTCCTTCTTCTTCTTTGGAAAGAGTCTAAGAAAGAATAAGTTCATAAAATATAAATCCTTAAAAAGACAACTGCTGAAAAAAGAAACTCAATACCAGTAATTTGTCCAGTGATCCCTCGTGTTATACCAAGGGTGGATCAACTTGGCACATTATAAGTTCAGTTCAGTTCAGTTCAGTTCAGTCGCTCAGTCCTGTCAGACACCTTGCGACCCCATGACCATCAAAACTCCCGGAGTTCACTCAAATTCATGTCCATCGAATCGGTGATGCCATCCAGCCATCTCATTTTCTGTTGTCCCCTTCTCCTCCTGCCCCCAATCCCTCCCAGCATCATACATACTTGATAAAATATAGCTTTATTTTCTCTTTCAACTAAGCACCTCATTGATTTATTGAACCCTGAAGAAGGTAGCATTGCGGTGTAGGAAAATAGTATTAAGAAGAAAGCAAAAGAGGCAATGTAACTTGTATCTATATATTTGAAGTGTGTAACAGTATTTATTTATGCATACATGAATATACAGATTTATATATATATTATATGTGCATGTATGTATGGGTTTCTGAGGTGGTGCATTGGTAAAGAATCTGCCTGTCAATGAAGGAGATGCAAGAGTTGTGGGTTTGATCCCTGAGTCTGGAAGATACCCTGGAAGAGGATATGATATCTTCCTCCTGTATTCTTGCCTGAAAAATTCCATGAACAGAGCAGCCTAGCAGGCTACAGTTCATGGTGACACAAAGAGTCAGCCATGAGTAACACCATGCATGCACACACACATGTGTTTGTGTATATTTACATATATACACATACATACATGGGGCTTCCTCGGTAGCTCAGTGGTGAAGAATCCACCTACGATGTAGTAGATGGTGGGCTCTGTCCCTAGGTCTGGAAGATCCCCTGGAGGACAAAATGTCAATCGACTCCAGTATTCTTGGAAAATTCCATAAACAGAGGAGCCTGGTGGACTAAAAGTCATGGGGATACTACTTAGTAACCAAACAACAACATGCACACACACACACACACACACACACACTCACAAGGATGTATACATGCATGCACTGTTTTTGTTCTTTTAATTAATGTCACAAAATGAACATTTTCACAAATGCCCTTTTAAGATATTAGGAGATGGTTTGGCTGTATCTGCTACTTTACCAGAATTATGTGAGACTGTCAGAAATTAAAACAAGCAAAGAAGTTGAAGAGCAGGACATGTGGTTTGGGAGAAAGATAATGCAATATGATGGGACATACCAGTTTTGAAATGCATTAATTTTGAAAATGGAAGAAATTTACCAAACTGACTTCATTGATATGAAGTAGATTAGTGAGAGAGGGAATCAGTGCCTCTATTCTATCTAAAAATTTGAAATATCATTTAGGTAGCTATATTTTTTCATAGACATTTTATGTAGACGTTACTGGTCCTAGCTGTCTATGACTTTTAATATGGCTATAATCTCTCCTCTAAAACTCAGTTTCTAATAAATTGATGTTCAGCCACAGTAGCAATGGAAGAAGAAATAGAAACACTTGTTTTGCTTCTAGAAGTGCATAAGGTGCTCATTTCACATTTATTTTTAACTACAGGCTATATTTATGTATACGATTTTCATTAAAACATTTCACTTCTGTTTTGTTACTACAAGAAGTGTTCATAGAACAAGAATTTTTTCAAGGTAATTTAAAGAATCAAATGCTTACTTCATTTCCCTGAATAATGCATGTAGGTGATCATATGACATGTCATTGGAAAATGTATTTTCTGTGATTCTCAATAGTGCTTTTTAAAGTAACATTTAAATTCAGTTCAGTTCAGTTCAGTCGCACAGTCGTGTCCGACTCTCCGCGACCCCATGAATCACAGCACGCCAGGCCTCCCTGTCCATCACCAACTCCCGGAGTACACTCAAACTCATGTCCACAGAATCGGTGATGCCATCCAGCCATCTCATTCTCCATCGTCCCCTTCTTCTCCCGCCCCCAACCTTTCCCAGCATCAGAGTCTTTTCCAGTGAGTCAACTCGTCGCATGAGGTGGCCAAAGTATTGGAGTTTCAGCTTTAGCATCAGTCCCTCCAATGAACATCCAAGATTGATCTCCTTTAGAATGGACTGGTTGGATCTCCTTGCAGTATAAGGGACTCTCAAGAGTCTTCTCCAACACCACAGTTCAAAAGCATCGATTCTTCGGCGATCAGCTTTCTTCACAGTCCAACTCTCACATCCATACATGACCACGGGAAAAACCATTGCCTTGACTAGACGGACCTTGGTCGGCAAAGTAATGTCTCTGCTTTTTAATATACTATCAAGGTTGGTCATAACTTTCCTTCCAAGGAGCAAGCGTCTTTTAATTTCATTTAAATTAGCCAGTGGTAAAAATTGGCATAAGGATGAAATAAAATCAACAAATATAATAAGTGTAAAAAATGTAATATTTTAAAAAATTTATTGAGGCTGTCATGTCACTTTTGATCTATTCTTCTCACAAGAAATCTAGAATCCCAAAGATTTTTAGCACAAACAACATCTTTATTAATTTACACATATCTTATAATAAATAAGGCATTTTATTTTTTAAAATAAGGCATTTTAATTAATTTACTTTAATAAATAAATTATACACGCTTACTTATTTCTAACATATATATATATCTAGTGTGTTAAAATGAGATTGAATATGTTTTTATTTGTGAGAGCAACTATGTGAGTGTTTTGGTGTGGATATGTAGATGAATTGATAAAGTTAGAAGAGTCTCACATCTTTGTATGGATTAGGTACTAAAACATTTTAATCTGGTTATTTGAAACTGCACATCCATTCCCTTAGACTCTGCCTTATACCTGGTATTTGTGACCTAGTTGGCCCACTAATGATTTAGAAACCTTAATTGAATTTGAAGAGTATAACTGCCTAAATGCATGTTCATGGTTATATATATATATATATATAGAAAGAGAGAGATTTTGAGTTGAAAAATATATGAAAATTCTGATTTTCCTCCTTGCATTTCTGAACTTGCATTTGATTATCCCTCCATAAGTACACTACATACTTTCTGAAAGCAGACACTGACTAAGAGTTTCAGCTATAAGACACTTATTAATGATTAACACTTGTGAAAGGAAATGAGAGAAGGATTAAACAGAAAAAAGAATAAAAACAAACATTGACTGAGATGTAGTTCTGAAAATTTATTTGCGTGCAATACCCTCATTATTTTCGCACATTGGTACAAATAACTGAGCTTTATTTACTCTCTTGCTTCAGCTGTTTCTTCAGTAGGTTAATCTAATATTCTATCATTCTATATGACATGACCACAGAAATCTATGGTTACTCATCAATGACTGCAACTCCTTTACTGTTTAATATTTGCCCTTGTCTTTTGCCATTTGACATCTAGTGCTGGGAGATGTTTGCTGAATCTCTGTGGGAAGAAAAGGCAAATCCATAGCCATAAGTTTGCATTCTAACCAACTGAAATAATCCCACTGTGTATGTTGGTGATCAAGTGGACATTTCATGTCCTAGAGAAGTGATGCCATATTGTGGAACTCAGATTGGTCTCTGTTATTGACAAGTTGTATATTTAGCAATGGCAGAAGTTAGATCACTCTGAAAAGTGGAGGTCATATACAGCCAATATCTCTGAGCACATTGCTGTCGTTCTTACTTTAATACCCAATATGATCATCATGACCCCTAGCTTCTAGGCTAAATCTCACTGCCTTTCAATAGTTGCAGGATTGTATCATCCTCAGTGAGTCAAGTTTTATGTCAGCTTTTCCTATTGTTAGACCTGGCCTACAAAGACAAACCACAAGTGATCCAGTGATGCTAGTGTGTCACTCTTAGCAGAATTTTCCTTAAAGCCTTGATACGGTGTGTCTTTCAACTTTCTTGTTGAACATAATTGACTGATGAGCCTTCTGGTTGTAAAGATTATATCCATTCCAATATGCCCAACTTTCTGAACCTTTCATTTTTTTCCATCCCACCTTCCACAATAATTTTGATATTTCAATTGCAGAACATGTGCCTGAGAATTTTTCCTACTCTTAATTTTTTGAGTTTTGCCCCTCTGATCTAGTACCTTCATAATTTGTCACATGAATTAGCTTCCATTAGTACATGCTTGTTAGATCTTGGCAGCTCTTTTGAGTTATACAGTCCCCATATTCTATAATTAGCTCCAGCTTGCTTTCAGATCTTTATAGTTCTAGTGACCATGAAGTGAGGTGGTAGAAAAATCTGAGAGGGGCATCTGTTGCATTGCTGCCTGAGGGTGTAGAGGGCTTTGTGTTATCTTTTAGAATAGGTGAAGTGCTATCTCCGTGGAGAGAGGAGCCTCTTTGGCTTAGAATTTTAAAATGTGTCAGAGATTTAAAACATTTGGGAGTGCCCACCCAGGTGCCTACATTTTATGTCATAGTGTCAGGTTTTCAAAATTAGGACCAGATCCTGGTATAACAACCTGCTTTTTTTGGACAATTAGCAGTTTGAATTTTTAACACATTTGACTCTTGTGTACTTAGTTTGCCTTCATTATCTCCACTCTCCCTTCACAGAAGATTAAAGACTCTTTATATACAACCAATAGTGTATCTGACTTTCACATCTGTGTTTAAATTCACAGTTATCAGCCCTTCAGTTCAGTTCAGTCGCTCAGTCATGTCCGACTCTTTGCGACCCCATGAATCACAGCACACCAGGCCTCCCTGTCCATCACCAACTCCCGGAGTTCACTCAAACTCATGTCCATCGAGTCGGTGATACCACCCAGCCATCTCATTCTCTGTCATCCCCTTCTCCTCCCGCCCTTATCAGCCCTTAGTTCTTCATTATTTTCTGTTTACAAAACAGTTAGCAATATATCCCTAAGGCCATTAGTCTTACAGCTAGTTTTGGTTTCATACATACCAAATGATTTGTACACCAACTTTTCAGGCACTTTTATGCATACACAAACCTGATTAATTCAATGGTGAAAGTTTTAAGAACTGAATTCAGAGCCTGTGTCAGAAGTTTGCTGTATGTATTAATCAGTTCAGTTCAGTTCAGTCGCTCAGTAGTGTCCAACTCTCCGCGACCCCATAAATCACAGCACGCCAGGCCTCGCTGTCCATCACCAACACCTGGAGTTCACTCAAACTCATGTCCACAGAGTCGGTGATGCCATCCAGCCATCTCATTCTCCGTCGTCCCCTTCTCCTCCCGCCCCCAACCTTTCCCAGCATCAGAGTCTTTTCCAGTGAGTCAACTCGTCGCATGAGTTGAGGTGGCCAAAGTATTGCAGCTTCAGCTTTAGCATCAGTCCCTCCAATGAACATCCAGGATTGATCTCCTCTAGAATGGACTGGTTGGATCTCCTTGCAGTATAAGGGACTTGCAAGAGTCTTCTCCGACACCACAGTTCAAAAGCATTGATTCTTCGGCGATCAGCTTACTTCACAGTCCAACTCTCACATCCATACATGACCACGGGAAAAACCATTGCCTTGACTAGACGGACCTTGTTTGGCAAAGTAATGTCTCTGCTTTTTAATATACTATCAAGGTTGGTCATAACTTTCCTTCCAAGGAGCAAGCGTCTTTTAATTTCATGGCTGCAATCAGCATCTGCAGTGATTTTGGAGCCCAAAAAAATAAAGTCTGACACTGTTTCCACTGTTTTTCCATCTATTTCCCGTGAAGTGATGGGACCAGATGCCATGATCTTCGTTTTCTGAATGTTGAGCTTCAAGCCAACCTTTTCACTCTCCTCTTTCACTTTCATCAAGAGGCTTTTGAGTTCCTCTTCACTTTCTGCCATAAGGGTAGTGTCATCTGCATATCTGAGGTTATTGATATTTCTCCCAGCAATCTTGATTCCAGCTTGTGCTTCTTCCAGCCCAGCGTTCCTCATGATCTACTCTGCATATAAGTTAAATAAGCAAGGTGACAATATACAACCTTGACGTACACCTTTTCCTATTTGGAACCAGTCTGTTGATCCATGTCCAGTTCTAACTGTTGCTTCCTGACCTGCATGCAGGTTTCTCAAGAGGCAGGTCAGGTGGTCTGGGATTCCCATCTCTTTCAGAATGTTCCACAGTTTATTGTGATCGACACAGTCAAAGGCTTTGGCATAGTCAATGAAGCAGAAATTGATGTTTTTCTGAAACACTCTTGCTTTCTCCATGATCCAGTGGATGTTGGAAATTTGATCTCTGGTGCCTCTGCCTTTTCTAAAACCTGCTTGAACATCTGGGAGTTCACGGTTTACATACTGCTGAAGCCTGGCTTGGAGAATTTTGAGCATGACCTTACTAGCGTGGGAGATGAGTGCAATTGTGCGGTAGTTTGAGCATTCTTTGGTATTGCCTTTCTTTGCGATTGGAATGAAGACTGACCTTTTCCAATCCTGTGGCCACTGCTGAGTTTTCCAAATCTGCTGGCATATTGAGTGCAGCACTTTCACAGCATCATCTTTCAAGATTTGAAATAGCTCAACTGGAATTCCATCACCTCCACTAGCTTTGTTCGTAGTGATGCTTTCTAAGGCCCACTTGACTTCACATTCCAAGATGTCTGGCTCTAGGTCAGTGATCACGTTATGGTGACTATCTTGGTCGTGAAGATCTTTTTTGTACAGTTCTTCTGTGTATTCCTGCCACCTCTTCTTAATATCTTCTGCTTCTGTTAGGTCCCTACCATTTCTGTCCTTTATCGAGCCCATCTTTGCATGAAATATTCCCTTGGAATCTCTAATTTTCTTGAAGAGATCTCTTGTTTTTCCTTTTCTGTTGTTTTCCTCTATTTCTTTGCATTGATCACTAAGGAAGGCTTTCTTATCTCTCCTTGCTATTCTTTGGAACTCTGCATTCAGATGCTTATATCTTTCTTTTTCTCCTTTGCTTTTCACCTCTCTTCTTTTCACAGCTATTTGTAAGGCCTCCTCAGACAGCCATTTCGCTCTTTTGCATTTCTTTTCCATGGGGATGGTCTTGGTCCCTATCTTCTGTGCAATGTCACGAACCTCCGTCCAGAGTTCATCAGGCACTCTATCAATCAGATCTAGTCCCTTAAATCTATTTCTCACTTCCACTGTATAATCATAAGGGATTTGATTGAGGTCATATCTGAATGGTCTAGTGGTTTTCCCTACTTTCTTCAATTTAAGTCTGAATTTGGCAATAAGGAGTTCATGATCTGAGCCACAGTCAGCTCCTGGTCTTGTTTTCGCTAACTGTATACAGCTTCTCCATCTTTGGTTGCAAATAATATAATCAATCTGATTTCGGTGTTGACCATCTGGTGATGTCCATGTCTAGAGTCTTCTCTTGTGTTGTTGGAAGAGGGTGTTTGCTATGACCAGTGTGTTCTCTTGACAAAACTCTATTAGCCTTTGCCCTGCTTCATTCCGTGCTCCAAGGCCAAATTTGCCTGTTACTCCAGGTGTTTCTTGACTTCCTACTTTTGCATTCCAGTCCCCTATAATGAAAAGGACATCTTTTTTGGGTGTTAGTTCTAAAAGGTCTTGTAGGTCTTCATAGAACTGATAAACTTCGGCTTCTTCAGCATTCCTGGTTGGGGCATAGGCCTGGATTACTGTAATATTGAATGGTTTGCCTTGGAAACGAACAGAAATCATTCGGTCATTTTTAAGATTGCATCCAAGTACTGCATTTCGGACCCTTTTGTTGACCATGATGGCTACTCCATTTCTTCTAAGGGATTCCTGCCCACAGTAGTAGATATAATGGTCATCCGAGTTAAATTCACCCATTCCAGTCCATTTTAATTCACTGATTCCTAGAATGTCGACGTTCACTCTTGCCATCTCCTGTTTGACCACTTCCAATTTGCCTTGATTCATGGACCTAACATTCCAGGTTCCTATGCAATATTGCTCTTTACAGCACCGGACCTTGCTTCTATCACTGGTCACATCCACAACTGGGTATTGGTTTTGCTTTTGCTCCATCCCTTTATTCCTTCTATAGTTATTTCTCCACTGAGCTCCAGTAGCATACTGGGCACCTAACGACCTGGGGAACTCCTCATTCAGTATCCTATCATTTTGCCCTTTGTACTGTTCATGGGGTTCTCAAGGCAAGTATACTGAAGTGGTTTGCCATTCCCTACTCCAGTGGACCACATTCGGCTGTGGTCCATGTGATCAGATCGGCTAGTTTCCTGTGATTATGATTTCAGTGTGTCTGCCCTCATGGAATATTTATCAACAGCCAACCAATCACAGAGACTATTCTAGTTCTGAAATTCCATTCCATCTTATTGACTATATTCTTAGACCATTTTTGGTTCTAAATGCCACAAGTTGAATTTTTTTAAAAAAGATTCTGAGACAGAGTTAGGGGTGTGTATTATTTTGCTAGGGATGTCATAGGGATAGAGTCCCTATCTCCAAAATAGGTACCTGTCCACTACTGAGGCTGACTGTAATGGAGCTAATCACACTTCCTCTGTGTGAGAATCATTTTCTCTTGGAGCTGGATCTCAGGGGGGCAGATATTTGTGTCTACCCTACTCCACTTTGAAAGTATCAATTATATTTAAGTAACTAATTATGTCCTGAATTCTTACATGTGTAACGTACTGCTATTAGTCTCTTAGGAGAATACAAAGATGGTTTTCTCATTGTCCTTGACTTGGATTTTTTCCTCACATCTCTATGAAATTGAGATATGTACAAATAATACTAAGACAAGATGAAATGTATTAAGTAGCAGAAGATAAATTTAAGAAAATGTTAAAAGACTGGAGCAAAGGTAGAGAATAATTTTATTCCAATGTATTATAAAAACTTGTTAGAAACAGTGACATATGAATTAGGTCTTTTTTAACTATTTTATTTTCTGTAATTGTTTGGTAAATGTTGAAAATCTTCAAACATAGAAAAGTACATAATAGAAAGATAGATGCTCACGTCCCTTTGACCCAGATTCAACCCTGGGGCCATTAACATTCTAGCTTATTTGTTTCTTATCTCTCTTGATCTCATTCTCCTCCCCTCTCTCTTTTTCTCTGTGTATGTGTGTTTGTGTGTAGGGGGGGGATGATGGTGTTTAGAACTCCAATTCTTGCTGATACATCAGGCTTAATTTGGCCCTCTGCCTTCTTCCATTTCAGGAAACTTTCACTACATTTCTCTTATGTAGCATTATATGTTATTCCTAATAGGGACATTGCCATATATTGAGTGTTCCATGATGACAAGCTTATAATATGATCTACAGAATATTAGATTTGAAAGATATGTGCTAAGAGAATAAATTGAAAACTGCCAAGGGATTGCAGAATTTCTGAGCCAAAATCTGAGAAAGGAGAAGAGCCAAGAGAAATAAAACCAAATTAGCAGCATTCCCCGCCCCCCCACACTCATACAACATTCAAGTATGTTCTCACTCCAGATACTGAGTAAATTACAGTGCATTAATTGAGCCAGTGGAACAAAGTCAAAATTGATGTAATGCAAAATAGAGGTCAACATGAAAGGCTTCAAATAAGACTCTTACATTTAAGGTCAGTGTTATGGATGAAGTGAAAATAGAGAAAGCATCAGAAGAATGAAAGAGAGAAATAATAGAACCCAGGAAGTATTTCACTATATACTGCAAAATATAGTGCATACACATACAATTCTAGGAATCATAAGAAGGTTGATAGAGGCAGGGAGAGGGAGACAATGAAAAATATTGGGGAAGGGAGGAAAAAGATATATTTCCTTTAAAGGAAACACAATAAGATATATCAAATGAAATAAAGGAAACCAAAAGGTAATGGAATTATATCTTCAAACATTTCAAAGGTGATTATTGTCAAACTCAAATGTTTATTACAATCAATCCTTTACAAATGAAAGTGAAGCAAATTAAGAAAAGCAAAAATAAAAATAATTTATCATCAAAAGACTTATATTAGAAAAAGTATAATGGGTTTCTTTTTGCTGAAGGAATAGGTCAATAAGTTAGAAAATTTCTTTTATGTAGAAATTTTTGTGTTGTGAAAGTGAAAGTCACTCAGTCATATCTGATTCTTTGCCACCCTATGAACTGTAGCTTGCCAGGCTCCTCTGTCCACGGAATTCACCAGGCAAGAATACTGGAGTGGGTAGCCATTCCCTTCTTCAAAGTATCTTCCCAACCCAGGGATCAATCCCAGGTCTCCCACATTATAGGTAGATTATTTACTATCTAAACCACCAGGGAAGCCCTTCAGGAAGCTAGAAATGCCCAGTATCCAATACTGAAGTTATAGGATCCTGAACAAAACAATAAATAAATACATAAATAGAATAACCACTAAAGTAGTATCTGATAATATAGATCAAGATGATAAAAATACAAGACATAAAATAAAATAATAAATATGAAAATTGTAAATATGTAACAGTTTGAGGAGAAAAGTAGACTCTGTTAATGAGTAAATATTTTGCACAATTTTTGAATGACAGAAAGGCAAAAGTTTTGTATGTGTACAGAGAAACAAAACTCAAAGAAACAGTAACTCAAAAATCATGTGAGATAACACTTTTAAAGGAAAGATTCCCTATATGGATACAACAAACAAATTCAAAGTTCGTAAGAGGTAGGAGGGGGCTCAAAAGAGTTTTTTTCAGTGATAAATAGTAAAGACAATTCTGATGAGTAAAAGTATGAATTTCTGGTATGAGAATTCTATAAATTGATATTTGAATGTGAAGTGTACAGTGGAAAACAAAACAGATTAAATATCAATTACTTTTGTACTAATGACCATAAATACAGAGCCAAGTAATTCTTCCAGATTTAATTGCAAAAGAAACTGATATATAAAATTTAAGAAACAAGTTTGGACTAAGTTTGGAAAAATTAAAGAGACTTTTTAGGTATATTTGAAAACTATCCATCCATAAGAAGTTTGGTGATAAAAACTTAAAAATAACTAATAAGAAAAATTTTCTCCTGGATAAAATAAGCACACTGAAATTCTTCAGATTGAAAGAGACTTCCACAGAAAGCATATTATTTAGAATGAAAAATATTTTACACATATAATAAATATTAGTAATTAAAGCCACCAGATACATAGATACATCCTCCAAAATTCGAAAAGAGTGGATAAAATGATACCTGCTGCTGCTGCTGCTAAGTAACTTCAGTCGTGTCTGACTCTGTGTGACCCCATAGACGGAAGCCCACCAGGCTCCCCCGTCCCTGGGATTCTCCAGGCAAGAACACTGGAGTGGGTTGCCATTTCCTTCTCCAATGCATGAAAGTGAAAAGGGAAAGTGAAGTAGCTCAGTCGTGTCCAACTCTTCATGACCTCATGGACTGAAGCCTACCATACTCCTCCATCCATGGGATTTTCTAGGCAAGAGTACTGGAGTGGGGTGCCATTGCCTTCTCTATAGTAAAGTAAAACCTGAATTATGTAAGAGGAATATGGCAGTATGGAGAAATAGAGGAAAGAAAACAAACTAGTTAAAATTATAGTTATATCGCAAAATTCCAGTTCTGAGGATAGCAAAGTAATTGAAACTTGACAAGCTCATCAGTTAAAAGCAACTATAAAACTAGAAAAAATTATATATAAAGTAAATGCTTTAGGTGTTGAAAGTATCTACTCTTAGTCAATGCTCATCTTCCTAGTTGCTCCCAGTTCTTTCAGCTCCTCAGTGTCCTAGACCTACCTAACATTTTTCAAGGGGGTGGAGTCTTTGCAAAATATGACTAAATTCACTTAGAAGCCTTGAATGTGTGATGAGCATCATGGTGGTCAAAGTACTTGCTCATATACATTTGTATTACCTAAAGTTTTGTTGTAAATAATGTTAATTTGTTGAGCCATGAGACTATCTTCTGATGGAAGATAATGTATGGTCTCCTTTGCTGGTATGTTTCTACTCTTGCAATATATTTGCTTGATTTCAGGTTTTTCTGAGATAGGTAAAAGTACTGTTTTAATACGTAGAGAGAGACTACACCTTTTCAGCCATGTAGTTGGTCAAGATTTTTTCAAAATAATTAACTCCAAATTGTATGTGATAAGTCCACACACACTTTCTAGTTAAATCTGAGTGTTTAAGAAATTTAAAGAAGAAATGGATTGCATCTTTATATAACTAAATGATTATTCCTAGAGCATAGTTTAAGAAACAAAAAGAAGTCGTATATGATCTAGCTTAAGTGTGGTATTTTGTGTTTATATGAAGTCAATTATGTCAGTTGGAATTGAATTTAAGGGACGAACACTACTCAACTAACAAAACATCAGACATTCCCATTAAGAATATATTTAAAACATTTTAAGTGAAAACATTTGCACTGAGAAAAGTAGCTATTTATATCTATTGTCTTACATTTCTATTTATTTTTAGTTGGAGGATAATCACTTTATAATGTTGTGTTGGTTTCTGCTATACAACAACATGAATCAGTCATAGGTATACATATGTCCCTCCCCCTGAACCTCTCTACCACCTCCCATTCCATTCTACCCCTCTAAGTTGTTATAGAACACTGTCTATTTATATTTGTTAGAATTCCAAATCAATGAATAATGGGAGTCAATTTATAATTTTGCATTCAGGCTATAAGAAACTAGCAATCAAATGCTCTTTCTCTTAAGCTATGAGGGTTCATTTCCCTTATATTTTCCTTCTGAGACAGAAATAATATTTTGAAGAGCAGTATCGGGGACTCAGATATAACTTCACCTATTTTTAAGTGATTAACAACTCTAATAACACTTGGAAGCTAACTAAAAGAAGTTGTTTTCTTCTATTTTATTTCTATTTTATGAAAAGTTTTCAATAAACTTACACACTTATCAGAAGGAATTGCCAGACTCTACACCCTCAATTAAAATAGTTTCCTTCTTGAAAAAAAAAAAAAAGTTAGGGAACATTTTTATCTTGCATCTACTTCCACAAACAACCTATACAATGCACCATCTTGATATAGAAATGCACTTTCCACTATGGACAACAATCCTATCACAGTCAAAGAGATTTCTTACAATAGTTATTACTGTTAATTTTATGACAGAGATTAAAGAGCATTGGCAAATAATAACTACTCTTCTGAATATATCAGCTGGTTCCATCTGAGATTTATAAACTGGTCAATAGTAATCCTCCCTCCCACAAAATATGTTCTATATTAAAGATTAAATATTATATCCCTTGGGTTTGTTAACATGCATGTCTCAGTGTGATGCAAAACTCTAAAGAAGTTTTGGGTACAAAATGAGCAGATGGCTTTACATAGAATCTTTCAGTTCAGTTCAGTTCAGTCACTCAGTCGTGTCCGACTCTCCGCGACCCCATGAATGACAGCACGCCAGGCCTCCCTGTCCATCACCAACTCCCGGAGTACACTCAAACTCATGTCCACAGAGTCGGTGATGCCATCCAGCCATCTCATTCTCTGTCGTCCCCTTCTCCTCCCGCCCCCAACCTTTCCCAGCATCAGAGTCTTTTCCAGTGAGTCAACTCGTCGCATGAGGTGGCCAAAGTATTGCAGTTTCAGTTTTAGCATCAGTCCCTCCAATGAACACCCAGGATTGATCTCCTTTAGAATGGACTGGTTGGATCTCCTTGCAGTATAAGGGACTCTTTCCGTCCGTCTGTCCGTTCAGTCGCTCAGTCGTGTCCGACTCTTTGCGACCCCGTGGACTGTAGCCTACCAGGCTATTCCATCCATGGGATTCTCCAGGCAAGAATACTGGAGTGGGTTACCATTTCCTTCTCCAGAGGATCTTCCCGACCCAGGGATCGAACCAGGGTCTCCCGCATTGGAGGCAGACGCTTTAACCTCTGAGCCACCAGGGACTCTTTAGATTGCATGAAAACAGGACCAAACACAATGGTGCTGACAGAAGGACCCACCAGAATGATAGCTCCTGTTCAAGTTTGGATAGAGATAGGTGATCTTTAACTATATGGGTGAAAAACTCCATTATTCTCACATGTGGTCCTGAATGCAATTTTAATAAAGTAAAACTATATTTTATCAAAGTTACAAACACTAACTAAGGATTGGTTAGTACTAAATACAAAGTAAGCTTCAGTGTGTTTTAATTTTTAATTTTTTAATTGCCCCAATGATATGAACTGATGTTTCTATATGCTTGGGAAAATACAACTTTAAACAGAAACTGGGTTATTCAGAAACTCATTGGATCACCAAAAGATAAAGACAAATAGGTTGCTTTCATAAACAGTATTCATATGTAAAATTAACAGTCTTTGTTTAAGGAATTACTCTGAATTGTTTTCTTAATTCTTCCCAGTCTGGCTGAATGCATAATTTTAACTTATTTACTCACCATGAGAAGTAAAGATATGTGAGGTTGTCTGACACATTTCAAATTTAACTAGGTTCTAGATACATATCATACAGTTTATCTTCATTACATTAATACTAATATCATGCATTACTCTTCTCCCTCTGGCAAACAACCAACAAAGCATTTCACTGGATGATATTTTGCTAACTATAAAATACTTTGCAGTAAAATGGTCAATTGAAAAATTATTAAAAGGTTTTGTTTAATATATTGCCACCTCTTTTTTAAAAAAACAATAGCTTCTATTAATAACAATTGGAGAATATATAAACTTTGGAAAATCAAGTATAGATAGAATAAATATTGTAGTTCTAACAATCACCAGTATTACTTTTTTAAAATACTTTTTTCATGATTTCAGTGATTGGATGCACTTCCACTGAGTAGCTGTTATGTGTAAGGTAGTCTGTTGAAAGCTGAAGATATCCTGCCATTTTGGTATTGCCTTTTAACGATCTTTGGATTTGTCATTTTAGGATCTATAGACCAAAGTCAATTTTGAATTAAATGCAGTTTATGTATTTATAGATTTTAATCTCTGATGTAAATTTTAAGCCTAACATATTTGCATACACTTTTGCATATATATTTTGAACCAATAAATAATGTAAGAACAAAACTCTAGTGGGATCTTGTACAAGTGTGCTCAGTCACTTCTGTCATATCTGATTTTTTGTGACCCTATGGACGGTAGCCTGCCAGGCTCCTCTGTACATGGGATTCTCCAAGCAACAAAACTGGAGAGGGTTGCTATGTCTCTTCCTCCAGGGAATCTTCCCAACACAGGGATTGATTCCACATCTCCTGCATTGCAGGTGGCTTCTTTAACCCCTGAGCCATCTGGAAGCCCAAGTGAACTCTTGCTTAATGTAATAACTTGATGTACAGTAATGTAGACATGTACACATATATTCATAGATATCCCCATTGCATTTATTCAGATATGGGTTTAGTTATTACTTTAATGGATTTACTAGAAACTTAGTGTTAAAATACAATGAAGACAGAATCCTAAGTAAGAATGTCTAATTTTATTATGCTTAAAGCCAACAATCACCAAACTCAACTTGTGTAATTTTTATGTAAGGCTTATATGTGTTAATAAGTTTGAATGATTTATTTTGCAAAGGATGCAGACATTTCTTGAAACTATTCTGCTTCAAGGAACAATCAATGATACTGGACATGGCAGAATTAAATGATAAATGACACTCTAAACATCTATGATCATAGTGTACAAACATATAAATATTTGTGAATTTACTTGAAAATATTAGCTAAATCACAAAGGAACAGCAATGCATGACATCTTTGGAAGAAAAACATTTCATGTATTAGTAAAAGTCAGTAGAGCTATGCTTAACTTGAAATTATTGAATAATTGAGAGTTACTTTGTGTTAGAATAAAAACTTACGGAGGAAAAAAGTGATAAAACTCCTATTCCAGTAAGGATATTTTCAATAGTTAGACCACATCTTTTGTATAAATTTGTTCTGGGTCTTAGTTAGCATGTAAGTAAATAAGACGCATGGATTTATATAATAAAGTTAATTTGCATTATTTTTGTCCAGAACAATATATCAAAAATGTTAATATTTGACTAAGACAATGGCTTGCACTATTAACACAATACCTGTTATAAAGAATAAGCATATGGAAGGACAATCAAGGGGAATTCCTGGTCTTAAAGAAATGCTCCAAAATATTTTTTAGCTCCTGACACACATATCCAAATAGCTATTCAACTTTTCCATGTTAATACCAATTTAAAATGTTCAAATTTGAATCCCAGACTTTCCCCTAACATAGTTGACAGTATATTAATCCATCTCATTGCTTAGAAAAGAAACTAGGGTTCATTCTTGACTTTTCTCTCACACTTCATATCTAATAAAAATTTTATTGTGCTGAACTTAGTCGCTCAGTCATGTCCAACTCTTTGTGACCCCATGGACTGTAGCCCACCAGGCTTCTCTGTCTATGGGATTCTCCAGGTAAGAATACTAAAGTGGGTAGCCATTGCCTTCTCCAGTGGATCTTCCCAACCCAGGAACGGAACCCAGGTCTCCTACAATGGAGGTGGATTCTTCATCATCTTAGCTAACAGGGAAGCCTGGATATCTGTATACTTATGACTGACTCATGTTGTTTTATGGCAGATACCAACATGATATTATAAAATAATTATCCTCCCATTAAAAATAAATAAATGTTGTACAGCAATAAAAATAGCTCTTGGGGAAAAGATAAGTCAAAGATAAACTCAACAATTATTAGGAGACTATGTGATGGAAGAGGGAAGGAGACTAGAATTTCAAAGTAATTTTAATTAAAAATATTTAATCATTATGTTTTAATACATGTAATAGAATATTTACAAGGATAGTCTAGGTTGTGATGTCTTAAAGCAGAATTAACATTGATTTGTAAATACAAAGTTCTCTTCATGACACTATGAGGTAGGTTAATATTGCCCTAGCTTCCAAACTTAGCATCCACATTTGTCACGACAGAGAAATCATGCATAGACAATTATACAAGAGAAATAACAGCTTTAATCCTGAAAGTAATGCTTATCATTTCCTTTTGTCTTTCATTGTTCAAAGAATGTAATGGTCACACTTAATATCACACTTAATTACCTGGAAAGAAATAAAGAAGTTGAAATATTGGAAATTGAAATTAGAAGTCTAATGAAATAGCATTTACTGCCTTTGTACTAGAGACCAAAATATGAAGTTAAAACACTTTAAAGAGGGTGTATATAGATGAATAATTCACTTAAATGGAGAATATGAGGGGAAACTGAGGTCAAAGATAAAGTATTCATTTCAAGTCATGTTGAGATGGAGATATCTGTGTGATATAAGGATAGAATTACACCAATAGGCTATTGAAAATATCTTGAAATCGATCATAAACTCAAGGCTATGATCTTGCATTTCAATTCACTTAATGTGTTAGAAAAAGCTAAGGTCATGATTTTGAATCATTTTACCCAATTATAAGATGTAAACTGAGACAAATTAGGTGAAAAGTAATGGAACTATATCATCTATATTATCAGTACTTATATTAGCAGCATTATTCTGGAATGATAAAATTTGAGATGTAATTATAATTTTCTATTTATTCTTTTGATCCTCTGATTTTACCTATTTATTACCATCTGAAGTTTATTAGATAAATCATTTCTCCACAAAAAGTTATTGGAATTTAGAAGTAATGATTGAGTCTCTTCTTAATGAAAATATCACCCATGGTGAATAATAGATACCTAAATTTATTTGTTTGTTGACAATTGCTCTCTAATTTTTAAAGCATATCCATTATATGAAAGTTTGAGAAACAAAATTTATATTGTAAAGTATTTTTAATTTCCAGACATGAAATATAATGATGCAAATTGCTCTTTTATGAAGAAATGTTTTCCATTAATCCCTTATCATTTGATTTTAGACATCAAATTATTGATTAGCATCTGCTCCTTAGAACCAGATTGTATCTTCAGTAAGGTTTTTGTTTATATGTTGCTTTCTCTGTGAGAAATAAACTGTTTCTCTGTAGAAAGTGTTAGATATTTACTAATAAGCTGTTTGAGTAGGCTTGGATTATTGAATATTAAAATTTAAATTCTTCTTTCTGGTATTATAGTAAACTCATTTAAAATATTGTATAGTTTCTTATATTTTTAAAGCCCTTTTAGCAATATTTATTATGCACAATATCAGGCAGCAGTGAAATATCCTTTCAATTTATTTTTGAAGAAGCTATGATAAAATATAATTTTTTATTCTGGTACAATATTTTTGGCTAT
This sequence comes from Moschus berezovskii, assembly GCF_049115385.1. NCBI lineage: Eukaryota > Metazoa > Chordata > Mammalia > Artiodactyla > Moschidae > Moschus > Moschus berezovskii. Next base: position 126,737,892 of record NC_142460.1, on the reverse strand, counting down.
ATGTTTTGTCCCATATGTGCCTAAGTAGCAATAAATTTAGTTCAATTTTTTTTTCTCACTTCTAGCAGCTAGTGATATTCCTCTTAATTTTGATATATACATGTTGCACAATTAAGAGGGTTATTAGATATAAGGAATTAAGTTAACATTGTAAGTTTGTTGTTTGGAAGTTTAAACAAGCATTATTTTTATGCTGAATCATTTTTTAATACACTGATACAAAAATTGAATTGGTAAATTCAATACCTCGTATTGACATATGTAACAAAATTGATACCTGGTAAAAAATATATGTAACAGTATTAAGCATAATTTTATCTGTGATCCTAAAACTCTGAAGTTGAAAACAAGTAATAAATTCTATGAGAGTAACACCGAAATTCCTGGTAACTTTTCCAGTTTTTGTAAAAATATAATGCATACCTTTTAAACTCTATGCAAAACAGTTACACCCATTCTCCAGGACAGATCACATCTGGGGCCATAAATCTAGTCTTGGTAAATTCAAAAAAATTGGAATCACTTCAGGCGTCTTTTCTGATCACAGTGTGGTAAGATTAGATGTCAACTACAGGGGAAATATTCTATTAAAAATATGAGCTTATGGAGGCTAAATAACACACTTCTTTTCAACCAACAAATCTTGGAAGAAATCAAAAAGGAAATCAAAATATGCATAGAAACATGCAAATGAAACATGACAACCCAAAACCTATGGGATTCTGTAAAAGCAGTGCTAAGGGGAAGGTTCATAGCAATACAAGCTTACGTCAAGAAACAAGAGAAAAAGTCAAATAAATAATCTGACTTTACACCTAAAGCAGCTAGAAAAGGAAGAAATGAGGAACTCCAGGGTTAGTGGAAGGAAAGAAATCATAAAAATTAAGGCAGAAATAAAAAGAAATAAAGGAGACTATAGCGAAAATCAACAAAACTAAAAGCTGGTTATTTGAGAAGATAAATAAAATAGACAAACCAAGAGCCAGACTCATCTAGAAAAACAAGGGAGAATAATAAAGTCAACAAATTAGAAATGAAAATGAAGAAATCACAATAGACAACACAGAAATGCAAAGGATCATAAGAGACTACTATCAGCAACTATGCTTCCCTGGTGGCTCAGAGGTTAAAGCTTCTGCCTGCAATACAGGAGACCTGAGTTCGAACCCTGGGTCAGGAAAATCCCCTGGAGAAGGAAATAGCAACCCACTCCAGTATTCTTGCCTGGAGAATCCCATGGATGGAGGAGCCTGGTGGGTTACAGTATGCCAATAAAATGGAGAACTTGGAAGAAATGGATGAATTCTTAGAAAAGTATAATCTTTCAAAACTGAAACAGGGAGAAATAGAAAATCTTAGCAGACCCATCACAAGCACAGAAATAGAAATTGTAATCAAAAAACTTCCACCAAACAAAAGCCCAGGACCAGATGGCTTCACAGATGAATTCTACCAAAAATTTAGACAAGAGCTAGCACCTATTCTACTCAAACTCTTCTGGAAAATTGTAGAGGAAGATAAACTCCCAAACTCATTCTTTGAGGCATTATCACCCTAATACCAAAACCAGACAAAGATGCTACAAAAAAAGAAAATACAGACCAATATCACTGATGAACATAGATGCAAATATCCTTAACAAATTCTAGCAAACAGAATCCAACAACATATTAAAAAGACCATATATCATGACCAAGTGAGCTTTATCCCAGATATTCAAGGATACTTCAATATTTAGAAATCAATCCACGTGATATACCACATTAACAAATTGAAAGATAAAAAGCATATGATTATCTCAATAGATGCAGAGAAAGCCTTTGACAAAATTCAACACCCATTTATGACAAAAGCTCTCCAGAAAGTAGGCATAGAAGGAACATACCTCAACATAATAAAAGCCATAGATCTAATCCCAAATCAAAGCTCAGAGATAGAACCTGGGTCTTCCGCATTGTGGGCAGACGCGTTACCGTCTTAGCCACCAGGGGAGTTTAATGAGGTGGATGAAACTGGATCCTATTTACAGAGTGAAGTAAGTCAGAAAGAAAAACACCAATACAGTATATTAACATATATATATGGAACTTAGAAAGATGGTAATGACGACCTTATGTGTGAGACAGCAAAAGAGACACAGATATAAAGAACAGACTTTTGGAATCTGTGGGATGATTTGAGAGAATAGCATTGAAACATGTATATTACCATATGTGAAACAGATCACCAGTCCAAGTTCAATGCATGAAACAGGGCACTCAAAGCCGGCACACTAGGACAACCCAGAGGGATGGGATGGGGGACACATGTACACCTGTGACTGATTCATGTCAGTGTATGACTAAAACCCACCACAATATTGTAAAGTAATTAGCCTCCAATTAAAATTAATTAATTAAAAAAAAAACAGTTACACCAACCACTGTATAAAAAAAAAAGACTAGATATTTTAGGAAAGTTTATTGAGGTAAGGACAATTTGTGAAGTCAGACTGAATAGTAAAGATAGATGGATAATGCCAAGATTAGATGATTTTTTCCATAAGAACCACTTGGAGTGACTGAACATTCCTTCAGGAAAGGATGGCTCTTACCTTACTCCTTGAGTAGATATTTGCTCAGTGCAGAAATAAATAATGATACATGATAAAGAAAACAAATTTCCCCTGAAGTTTGAGAAATAAGTGATGTGCTCTTTTCCTTGAAAATTTTACAGGGCAGGATGTTGGCTTGAATAACCTATAATGCCACAAAAGGTAGAGAGTATTGAAGTAGAAACAAGATGCACTTCTGTCACTGGTATGTCTAACGGTGTGTGCATCTTCTTAGTCAACCCAAGATGTGTCAGACTTGAAATGTCCTGAATATATACCATTTAAAAGGATGTGGAATCACCAACAATAAGAGAGCAAGGAGTTTGCCACCAGGGAAGAGGTCCATCCTGAGAGAGCAATGCCACACCATGGAAATTTGAAGTGCCTAATTTGCCACTCAGTCTTCCAAATAATCTTTGCCTACACCTTTACTTATTATATTGTGTGAAGGTGAAGTCGCTCAGTCATCTCTGACTCTTTGCAACCCCATAGACTGTAGCCTACCAGGCTCCTCTGTCCATGGGATTGTCCAGGCAATAGTACTGGAGTGGCTTGCCATTTCCTTCTCCAGGGGATCTTCCCAACCCAGGACTCGAACCCAGGTTTCCCGCATTGTAGACAGATGCTTATACTGTGTAGTTCACAACAAACCATGAAAAATTCTTAAAGAAATAGGACTTGTCAAAAATGGGGAAAGGAGTATTGTAAAACTGTATATTTTCACCCTGCTTATTCAACTTATATGCAGAGTACATCATGTGAGATGCCTGCCCGGAGGAATCACAAACTGGAATCAAGATTTCCAGGAGAAATGTCAGCAACCTCAAATATGCAGATGATACCACTCTAATGACAGAAAGTGAAGAGGAACAAAAGAGCCTCTTGATGAGGCTGAAAGAGAAGAGTGAAAAAGCTGACTTGGAACTCAGTATTAAAAAAAATAATAAAAATTTAGATTGCTTCTATGTCCTAGCTATTGTAAATAGTGCTGTAATGAACACTAGGGTGCATGTGCCTTTTTCAATTATAGTTTTCTCATGGTATGTGCTTACTGGTATACTGGTAGGGAGGGTATTTCTGGATGCCCATCAACAGTTCATGGAGAAAGCAAGAGAGTTCCAGAAATTTATCTATTTCTGCTTCATTGAATATGCCAAAGCCTTTGAATGTGTGGATCACAGTAAACTGTGGAAAATTCTGAAACAGATGGGAATAACAGACCACCTGACCTCCCTCTTGAGAAACCTGTATGCAGGTCAGGAAGCAACAGTCAGAACTGGACATGGAACAACAGACTGGTTCCAAATAGGAAAAGGAGTACATCAAGGTTGTATATTGTCACCTTGCTTATTTAACTTATATGCAGAGTACATCATGAGGAACGCTGGGCTGGAAGAAGCACAAGCTGGAATCAAGATTGCTGGGAGAAATATCAATAACCTCAGATATGCAGATGACACTACCCTTATGGCAGAAAGTGAAGAGGAACTCAAAAGCCTCTTGATGAAAGTGAAAGAGGAGAGTGAAAAGGTTGGCTTAAAGCTCAACATTCAGAAAACGAAGATCATGGCATCTGGTCCCATCACTTCATGGGAAATAGATGGGGAAACAGTGGAAACAGTGTCAGACTTTATTTTTGGGCGCTCCAAAAATCACTGCGGATGCTGATTGCAACCATGAAATTAAAAGACGCCTTCTCCTTGGAAGGAAAGTTATGACCAACCTTGATAGTATATTAAAAGGCAAAGACGTTACTTTGCCAACCAAGGTCTGTCTAGTCAAGGCTATGGTTTTTCCCGTGGTCATGTATGGATGTGAGAGTTGGACTGTGAAGAAAGCTGATCGCCGAAGAATTGATGCTTTTGAACTGTGGTGCTGGAGAAGACTCTTGAGAGTCCCTTGTACTGCAAGGAGATCCAACCAGTCCATTCTAAAGGAGATCAATCCTGGGTGTTCATTGGAAGGACTGATGCTAAAGCTGAAACTGCAATACTTTGGCCACCTCATGCGACGAGTTGACTCACTGGAAAAGACTCTGATGCTGGGAAAAGTTGGGGGCGGGAGGAGAAGGGGACGACGGAGAATGAGATGGCTGGATGGCATCACTGACTCTGTGGACATGAGTTTGAGTGTATTCCGGGAGTTGGTGATGGACAGGGAGGCCTGGCGTGCTGTGATTCATGGGGTCGTGGAGAGTCGGACACAACTGAGTGACTGAACTGAACTGAACTGATCAACAATGAATGGATAAAGAAGCTGTGGTACATAATATATATACAATGGAATATCACTCACCTCTAAAATGGAATGTATTTGAGTCAGTTCAAGATGAATGAACCTCAAGCCTATTATACAGAATGAAGTAAGTCAGAAAGAGAAACAAATATTGTATATTAACATATATATGGAGTGAGACAACAATGAAGAGGCAGACATAGAGAACAGAATTATGGACAGGAGGGTAGGAGAGGAAGGAGAGGGTGGGACGAATGGAGAGAGTAGCATAGAAACATGTACATTACCATATGTAAAATATTCAATGGGGATTTGCTGTATGACTGAGGGAAACCAAACCAAAGCTCTGTAACAACTTAGAGGGGTATAATATGCTGGGAGGTGGGAGGGATGTTCAAGAGGAAGGGGATGTATGTTTACCTATGACTGATTCATGTTGATGTATGACAGAACCCAATACAATATTATAAAGCAGTTATGTTTCAATTAAAAATAAATTAATTAAAAAGAATTAAGATCATGACAAATGGTCCCATCACTTCATGACAAATAGAAGGCGAAAAAGTGGAAGCAGTGACAGATTTTATTTTCTTGGGCTTCAAAATCACTGCAGACAATGACCGCAGCCATGAAAATAAAAGATACATGTTATTGGAAGGAAAGTGATGACAAACATAGATAGTGTACTAAAAAGTAGAGATATCACTTTGACAACAAACATTTGTGTAGGCAAAGCTGTGTTTGTTTGTTTTCCCAGCAGTCATGTTTGGTTGTGAGAGTTGAACCACAAAAAAGGCTGAGTGCTTTTTTGATCCTTTTGGAGTTTTGTGCTAGAGAAGACTCTTGAGAATACCATGGACTGCAAGGAGATCAAGCCAGTCAATCCTAAGGGAAATCAACCCTGAATTCATTGGAAGGACTGTTGCTAAAGCTGCAATACTTTGGTTACCTGGTGTGAAAAACCTATGTATTGGAAAGACCCCGATTCTGGGAAAGATTGAAGGCAATAGAAGGAAGGGGTGATAGAGGAGATGGTTAGCTACTAATAGCATCACCGACTCAACAGACATGAATTTGAGCAAACACCTGGAGATAGTGGAAAACAGAGGAGCCTGGTGTGCTACAATCCATGGTGTCGCCAATAGCTGGATACACATACACATACATAGGTTTTATCGTAAATATATGAAACTCTAAACTGTTTACTCTTGGGGAGACTTCTTTATGAGATGTAGTGGTTGGTTGTTAACTTAGCTCTCTGACCATGACTCTCATTTAAAACTGTCCTAAGCATCAGCACAATGCTGGAGTGATTGCAGTTACAACATCTATGTCAAGAAAATGAAAAAGAAAATAGCATTTTTGAGAACTTATCCAGTATCAGCTAATTTGCATGTGTGTTAGTTTCATTATATTTGATACTTTGCTACATATAAAAGGTTTTCTTTTAAAGTAATCAGCAAGTAGCAACTACCTTTCCTAAAATAATGACTAATGAATGATAAGGTAATGATCCCAAAATTCACATTGTGGTCATGTAGTTTTCAGGATGACCTATATGAATTTATACTTTCACAGAATATATATCTTTCAATATTAATAAGGAAAATTAACTTGAAGCTGGCATACGTATTGAGTGAAGTAAGTGAAACAAATGTAATTGAAGTCAAATGGAAAAAAATGTCCCCCTCTTATATTTGGAACAGATGGCTTATTGTGAATAAGTAATCACATAAGGTGAATAATGTGAATTACCTCACAGAGGTTAAGGTTAGGTGAGTACATTGAATAAATAAAAAACAGCTATAATATCCAGTAATGGAATAATAGAGATCATTACACACACAAACACACACAACTTATTTAGCACAAGATAAAGGAAAGGAGTGGTGTGAACAAAAAGAAAAAAATGAAATGGCATAAAATTAAGCTAAAAATAACATAAAACAGAGGCATGATTAAATATTAGTTCAGGAAACAGGATGAGAGAGAAATTCAGGCTGAAAGAAAAAGAGATTAAGGACAGATCAATAAAGAAAAGTAGAAAAGCATTATTGAGTGTCCCTGACAGTAGTACTGCTAAGTACTTGTGGGTTGTATGAATGTTGACTGCTTCAGAAACTTGGTCAAAGCGGTAATAAGAACCCACGGCAAAATAATAATGTATTTGGCATCCAAGGAGCTCAGATACTCACAGATTTGACTGTAGCCATAAATCACAGTCAGTATAAAAATATAGAGATGAGAAAGTACATAAGACTGAAGTGAAGATATGATGTGCTAGGCATAGAAATAATACCACTGAGATGATGCTGAAAATAGCATCTCCAGCTTTCAGAAAAATATAAAGTAGATATGTTGAAACAGAAACAATCTACTGAAACTAGACCATATCTTATAAAATTATAATTTGTTAATAAATATATAATATGTTAAAAACAAATAACTGTAGGTTTTTTGAAATATTGGAAGTGTTATATAAAATAATTATAAAGCTATCCAGAGAAATTAATAATTTGGAATCATTTTAAAAAGCAATCAGTTGAATTAAGACCCACAACTAAGAATGTTTTTACATTGCAAAAACAAGATGAGTTCTAACATTTTCAATAAATGGTATAATGGTGAAATATGGTAATGAGTTGACTTTTGGGATATAATGAACTTAGTAAATAAATATTAAGCCAACAATACATAGCTTATAAAATATGAATCTGGAAAATCAGTATTTAATTTTTGAAAGCCTAGATCTGCCTGAGAAAAGTGTTGGTTAATATGTGGAAATGCTCAGTTGGAAATATGTTAACAGCTATGTTTAAACATTGTAATGAAGATCCACATTTAAAGGAGATTCTTTCTCACAGGCCTGTCTGAAGCTACCATGCCCAGAGAATATAGAAATAGCTATGGGGATAGTCAATCTGTATGCTAAGCCTAGCTCAGATGACACCAATTTACACTGACCTTGTACAAGTTACTTAACTCTCCTTAAGTTTTCTCATCTCAAGCAATAAAGACCTTATCTAGAGGTGAGTTGTGGGTATTGATTAGCTAATGTTCTGAAAGTTCAGTGCAGATGGAAGAAACAGGACATAGAGGATAAATGTAAGTCCTACAGACAAGGGGACTTCAGTTAAAGTTTCCAGTGATCGTACATATATTCTCTTCACTTTTCAAAATAAATTGGAAAAGATGACATTTATAAATGCATGGAGATGTATTTTTAAGGAGCATAGTTATTAAAAGATAATAAATGTTTATCTATTGATTAACATTAGTTTTAATTAAAACTGCTCAAAATAAATAGCACATATCTGTTCAAAATAAATGACACATATACTCAAAATAAATGACACATAATTAAAAGTATCATGGAGTGAGATTAAATACAATTTTCTACATTGGAATATACAGTTGAAAAGTCAAAATTTCTTCAAATGTATTTTAAAATTATGACAGTATTGTTTAAGATAAATTTCCAAATCATAGCAAAATTGAATATTATTTGTGTGATGGTAACAGGGAAAATTTTAAGGCAGTACTGGAAAAGACTCTGATGCTGGGAAGGGTTGGGGGCGGGAGGAGAAGGGGACGACCGAGAATGAGATGGCTGGATGGCATCACCGACTCTGTGGACATGAGTTTGAGTGAACTCCGGGAGTTGGTGATGGACAGGGAGGCCTGGCGTGCTGTGATTCATGGGGTCGCGGAGAGTTGGACACGACTGAGCGACTGAACTGAACTGAACTGAACTGATGATATATGCTAATTACTTTATCAATATCTAATTTGAGATATATGAAATTAAAACTGTTAGATCTACAAAATAAGTTTTTATTATGAAGCCACATGGAATAATTTCAGGTATATTATTTCAACTGTCCAGTTTGTTTATGTGCAATAACCACTTTTACCAGCTTTATAAAATCAATTGCAAATATATAAAGCAAAATGTAAATTGCTAATTAACATAAATATCGCTATGAAAAAAGGTGAGAGTGTTAAGTCACTCTGTTGTATCTGACTCTTTGCAACCCTGTAAGACTGTAGCCTGCCAGATTCCTCTGTCCATGGAATTCTCCAGGCAAGAATACTGGAGTTGGTGCCATACCCTTCTCTGGAGGATCTTCTCATCCCAAGGATCCGAATCCTGGCTTCTTGCATTGCAGGTAGATTCTTTACCATCATCTCTATACAGCAAGCTAAAAATACAGTGATGCACATAGCATGAATAGGGGAGGGAGGTGAAGCAAAACCATTTTCTTAGAATTAAAAAAAAGCCTCAGATCCACGAATCAGTCATTCTTTTTTTTCTCCAGATTTTCTGGAATTTCTCTTTGAGCCTGAGAACTTCAGAACATGAGGTTGAGATTTTCCAAAGTATATTTTATTTTCACTTTTGTTTCATATTTTTCTAGGTCTCAAACAGGTATAAAATTATCATGTTGTTTCTGACCTTATTAATTTTCAAAAGTAACAGAAAAAATGAAAATAGAGGAAAGAACAGTCCCCCAAATATCCAAGGACATAAACTGTATAGTTAAAGTACACATTTTACCGTGGTGGTTTTAGTCGCTAAGTCGTGTCTGACTCTTGGGGCCCTATGGACTGTACCCTGCCAGGCTCCTCTGTCCCTAGGATTTTCCAGGCAAGAATGCTGGAGTGGGTTGTCATTTCCTTCTCTAGGGTATCTTCCTGACCCAGGGATTGATTGAACATGCTTATGATAAAATACACTCCGATTACCTAAAATAACTGGGCATCCATATATGATGAAAATATATGCTTAATTAATATATTTTGAGAACTGAAGCTCTTTGCAGGGTCTTGCTGAAACAAAAAATATTGAAGACACTGTGTTGTATATGTTTATACTCTTTGGTATTAAATAATTTAAATTCAGCAATCAGTTATCAGTGGAATGCCATGTCATTATTTACAGATTAACTAGTTTAACATTTTTAATGTTAAAACAGATCAGTGATGACTAAATTATCATCACAGTTTATTTGATCTAAACCAAATGATTTAATCTCTTCAGCTTTTTGGCTTACATGGGAAAATAAATCGAGATAAGTCATAGGTATGCCATAAAATGGTTGTGAGAATAATGAAAGGAAATCACATGTGAAGTAAAAAATCACTGTCCAATATATAGTAAGTGCCCTTTAAATGTTATCTATTGTTATAGCCATTATCTTCCTTGTATTATTACTGATTTATAAATATTTTAGTTATCTTTCTATTTGTTTAGATGATTTTTAAAACTTTGCTGAATTCTTGTATGACGTAAAAGCAAAATATGTCCTTATTGTTTGCCAGTAGAATTTATCTCAAATTTTATAAGATAATTAATGCAAAAGTTTTATTGACTCAACAGACATCCATTTTACTTAGAAACTTTGCTGTGTCCCCATAAGCCCATTGTTGTCTTATGTAACATTTCTTTTCTTTTTGAGACAACCTGAAAGCTCTCTTGGTTAAATTATATTAGAGACATCACTGTGTTAATGTGATTTTATAAACATTCTTCATGTATGGCACTTATCTGAACCTCCACATTTGTGCTAAATGTTACATTTAATTTACTTTCTTTTTTTTTGGGGGGGGTGGTGCTTTATTTTTTTTCTTTAGGTTCCCTTACCTGAGGAGGCATATACAAAAAAATGTTAAGACCAGTGTCAAAGAGAGTATACTGCATATGTTTTCTTTTTTTTTTTTAAGTTTCTTTCATACAGTGGTGTTTAGATATAACTGATATATAGTACTGTATAAATTTAAAATGTACAGTGTAATGATTTGACTTACATACATCATGAAATGATTACCACAGTAAGTTTAATGAACATCTCTCATCTCCTCCAGTTACAAAAGGAAAAAAATACTAAAAAAATAAGAACTCTTTAGGATTTACTCTTAACAGCTTTCCTATATAGCAGTGTTAATTACATTAATCATGTTGTATGTTTCACCCTAGTATTGCCTGTGTTTTCTTGTAGGAGTCTTGTTTCAGGTCTTACAAACTTTTAAGTTTAATTCACTTTGAGTTTATTTTTGTATATAGTGTGAGAAAGTAGTTCAGTTTGATTCTTTTACATGAGGCTGTCCAGTCTTTCCAAATCCACTTACTGAAAAGGCTGTCTTTTACCCTTTCTGTATTCTTGCCTCCTTTATCAGAGATCAATTGACCATGTGAGTGTGGGTTTATTTCTGGGCCGTCTGTTGTGTCCCATTAATCTATGTGTCTGTTTTTATCCCAGCACCACAGTGTTTGGATTACTGAAAAGCTTTGGAGTATAGTTTGAAATCATGGAGCACAATACCTCTGGTTTTGTTCTTTAGTAGTACAGATTTTTTAAATTGTGCTCTTTCACAATTTAATCTTAAGGAATGACTGATTCTGACCCATTTTTTTTAAGGATGGAATCTGTCCCTCAAATTAATTGGCCTTTGTGCTTAAACCTTGCTAGTAGCATCTTTCATTATTATGATAGTAGCACCATTTTTTTTAATAGTTACTACTTTGGTATCCTATTTTTTTTAATTTATTTTATTGGAGGCAAATTACCTGACATTAATATATTGGTTGGTTTTGCCATACATTGACATGAATCTGCCCCGGGTGTACATGTGTTCTCTTTCTTGAACCCCCCTCCCACCTCCCTCTTCCCCATATCCTCCCTCCATATCATCCCCGTGCACCAGCCCCAAGCATCCTGTATCATGCGTCGAACCTGGACTGGTCACTTATGATAATATACATGCTACAATGCCGTTCTCCCCAATCATCCCACCTTCACCCTCTCCCACAGAGTCCCAAAGACTGTTCTATATGCCTATGTCTCTTTTGCAGTCTCGTATACAGGGTTCGGGTTACCATCTTTCTAAATTCCATATATATGCGTTAGTATACTGTATTGATGTTTTTCTTTCTGGCTTACTTCACTCTGTATAATTGGCTCCAATTTCATCCACCTCATTAAAACTGTTTCATGGCAGTATCAAAGACCTTAAAGAATTAATAAGGAACATTCAATCAAGTTTCATCTGTGATAAACCCTACCTAGACTATGGACTCAGGTTTTCTATACCTATACATCTGTAACTCCTATTGGGAACACTTTTGAGTATTTATTATTCAAAAACTTTCTTTGTGAATGAGTCAAATCTACCTAACACTATGTAGTAACCTTTTCTACATGGAAATGTATGATATATTCTTTTATCTTAGATATGTGTTTAATTTTATGTACTATTCTAAACAGCATATAAGCCTTTCTCTCTGTTTGAATTATGATTCCTGGGATCACTACTTAATCTTTAAAAATATAATTTAAAACACATTTATTGTAAAGATAATAAAATAATATATAAAGACCAGAATGGAAACACTCATTTTTCATATAGTATATTAATACAATTATACCATATTGTTTTTTAATAAATTGAGAACTACTGTGGGAGATAGAATTCACTGAATTCTAATTTTGTCAGACATAATTATTCATATGAACACAATGTTAACAGTTCATTGCTGTTTTTCTCTTCATTTATTAGCTTCTCTAACAATGTTGTGAATTCTGGAACCAGGGATTGGGTCTAATTTAGCCCTTCATTTCAGGTACCTAAAACAAAGGAGTGGTTTATTTATTTATTTATTTTTTAAAATTTGTTTAAGTTTTTCTTTTTTTTTTCAAAAACAATTTTAGGAATCTTTACTTAAAAACAACCTTATCTTAAAATGGAATAACTTTGGTTTTACGAGCAGCAAGCAAAGTACAGAAGCAAAAATGCATTACAGGAGCGTTAAGTTCTACATTAGGTCACAGCGTCTAAACTGAAATCACACCCATAATATCATTTATCAGGATATCTGGGAAATAGTTATTTCCCAGGATGTCTGAACCATAGCTACTCGATTTTGACTTTTAATTGTAAAAAGGAAAAAAAAAATTTTTTTAATAGCCAAAGCAGATTTCACCATTAATGACATCAGTGTTTTTCTAGGTATGAGAAGATGCAAGAATTGGAACTTATAAAACCTTTTTCTGAAAAGATCTAACTATCTGAAGGCCTGTTCTGCCAGTTTTGTTTTGGTTTTTTTTCAGAGGTCAGCAACTTGCAATAGTCATGATATAATCTTTGTAGAGGCAGCTGGTAAGGACCAACTTCCAGTCAGCAGGGTCCCTTCATAGCCACATATCTGACCATGTGACACCATTTGATGGCCATTGTGTCCCGCGGTGCTGGGAAGGCTCATTCCCAGGTCTAGGGAAGTGATGGGCCACTCAGTGTGCTAAAATTGGACCAGGCTTTGCAAGTAGCAAAAGTCTCTGGACCAGTCTTACTAGCCTCCTGGTCCAGGAAAATATTTCCTCTTGTTGCTTTTTCCCAAACCCAGATTCACATTATTACAATTATTGATCTCATATGGAACTGTCAGTTCAGCATTATATCACAGGCTCAGTGAAACAAGTGACATAGAAAATAATATAGCCATAGCTAGCAGTTATTAGTAAAATAAGAATTATAAGTCAAGAACTTTCATTAGATAAAGCCTGGTATACCCCAAGTCACCTGACTTCATTCGTTAAATGATTATAGTCTGGTGTTAATCTCCTGGTTGTACATTAGGGAGCATCCAACCTTTATCTGAAGATTGGTTACTGAGATAAGCCTTAGAAACTAACCTAGAGTGTCCTTTTTTAATAACTTAATTAAATCTTTTAGCAGTATCACATAACAAGGAACTGTCTCAGCAGTGAGTCTTAGTAAACATTAGACATTAACAAAACTAGAAACTTAATTTAACAATTTACAAAACTTAATATTCAGTGATTTTTCATTATGGAGGCCCTGTAGCCAGAGAGGTTTTAACCCATCAAATAAAAAATGAGGTTTGTCAGGGAGCTGGGAAAAGCCAAGCAGCCATCTTGGATTTCCCATAGCCCTGACTCTGATTTCCAGCTATTATTTTTAATTTTCCAATTTAGAAGTAGACTGTTGCCATGGTTTAAGGACATTAGGATGGCACAAGTCTAACAGAGCTTTTGTATAAGCCGAATGAGCTTTTACATGACTACAAACCCGACAATTGGATTAATTTCTAAAACTAGCATAGGATCAGGCCTATGGTAGAAAAGCATTTGATTTATATGCAGAGGGCTAAGAAGTCAAGAAAACATTATAAATGATCATACGAATCAGGTCCAGCATCTTGGGCAAGCTGTCTACCTCTGATGTCGTCGTCTTCTCATCCTGGTGTAGTGTAGTTTCTTCTGAAAAAAGTCCTTCCATCCAGGTTGGAGACAGTCCTTTAAATTATGTCTTTTTTTTTTTTTTTTTTAGTCCTGGTTGCAGGTCATGAGGCATCTGATCTTCATCCAAAGAGAGATCACTGAGATAAGCTTCAGAAACAAACTTAGGGTGTTCTTTAAGAATTCAATTAAATTTTACATTAATATCACATAACAGCAAGGAACTATCCAAGAAATGAGTCTTACTACCTCCATTGGTAGACCGCCATTAACAAACTGGGATTTAACAATTATTGAAACATCCTTTTCTCCCTAAAATCACCCTCATTTTTACCAAATATAACCAAATTAAGACTTGTTTAAAAAATAGATCTGTTCTCAATAAACTTGACCTAATTATTTATATAACCACAGACACCCCATTTTTTTTTTGCTGAGACTTTTATGGAGTCTCAAACTTTAATTTTTTTAATTTTTTTTATTGGAGGCTAATTATTTTACAGTATTATATTGGTTGGTTTTGCCATACATTGACATGAATCCGCCCTGGGTGTACATGAGTTCCCCCACCTGAACACCCCTCCCCCCTCCCTCCTTCCTTTATCCTCCCTCTGGGTCATCCCCGCACACCAGCCCCAAGCATCCTGTAACATGCATCGACCCTGAACTGGTAATTCGTTTCACATATGACAACATACATGTTTCAATGCCATTCTCCCAAATCGTCCAACCCTCACCCTCTCCCACAGAGTCCCAAAGACTATTCTATACATCTGTGTCTCTATTGCTGTCTCGTATACAGGGTTATCATTTGCATCTTTCTAAATTCCATATATATGCATTAGTATACTGTATTGGTGCTTTTCTTTCTGGCTTACTTCACTCTGTATAATAGGCTCCAGTTTCATCCACCTCATTAGAACCTATTCAAATGCATTGTTTTCAATGGCTGAGTAATACTCCATTGTGTATATGTACCAAAGCTTTCTTATCCATTCGTCTGCAGATGGATATCTAGGTTGTTTCCATGTCCTCGCTATTATAAACAGTGCAGCAATGAACATTGGAGTACATGTGTCTCTTTCAATTCTGGTTTCCTCAGTGTGTATGCCCAGGGGTGCAATTCCTGGATCATATGGCAGTTCTATTTCCAGTTTTTTGAGGAATCTCCACACTGTTCTCCATAGTGGTTGTACTAGTTTGCATTCCCACCAACAGGGTAAGAGGGTTCCCTTTTCTGCACACCCTCTCCAGCATTTATTGCATGTAGACTTTTGGATAGCAGCCATTCTGACATGTGAAATGGTATCTCATTGTGGTTTTGATTTGCATTTCTCTGATTATGAGGGATGTTGAGCATTTTTTCATGTGTTTGTTAGCCATCTTTATTTCTTTGGAGAAATGTCTGTTTAGTTCTTTGGCCCATTTTTTGATTGGGTCATTTATTTTTCTGGAATTGAGCTTTAGGAGCTGCTCGTATATTTTGGAGAATAATCCTTTAGCAGTTGCTTCATTTGCTATTATTTTTTCCCATTCTGAAGGCTGTCTTTTCACGTTGCTTATAGTTTCCTTTGCTGTGCAGAAGCTTTTGATTTTAATTAGGTCCCATTTGTTTACTTTTGCTTTTATTTCCAATATTCTGGGAGGGGGTCTTGGAGGATCCTGCTGTGATTTATGTCAGAGAGTGTTTTGCCTAGGTTCTCCTCTAGGAGTTTTATAGAATCTGGTCTTACATTTAGCTCTCTAATCCATTTTGAGTTTATTTTGGTGAATGGTGTTAGGAAATGTTCTGGTTTCATTCTTTTACAAGTAGCTGACCAGTTTTCCCAGCACCACTTGTTAAAGAGACTGTCTTTTCTCCATTTTATCTTCTTGCCTCCTTTGTCAAAGATAAGGTGCCATAGGTGCATGGATTTATCACTGAGCTTTCTATTTTTTTCCATTGATCAATATTTCTGTCTTTATGCCAGTACCATACTGTCTTGATGACTGTGGCTTTGTAGTAGAGCCTGAAGTCCGGCAGGTTAATTCCCCCAGTTCCATTCTTCTTCCTCAAGATTGATTTGGCTATTCGAGGTTTTTGTATTTCCATACAAATTGTGAGATTATATGTTCTAGTTCTGTGAAAAATGTCGTTGGTAGCTTGATAGGGATTTCATTGAATGTATAAATTACTTTGGTTAGTATACTCATTTTTACAATATTTATTCTTCTAATCCACAAACACGGTATATTTCTCCATCTATTAGTGTCCTCTTTGATTACTTTCACTAGTGTTTTATAGTTTTCTATGTGCAAGTCTTTTGTTTCCTTAGGTAGATATATTCCTAAGTATTTAATTCTATTCATTGCAACAGTGAATGGAATAGTTTCCTTAATTTCTCTTTCTATTTTCTCATTATTATTGTATAGGAATGCAAGGGATTTCTGTGTTTATTTTATATCCCGCATATTTACTGTAATCATTGATTAGCTCTAGTAGTTTTCTGGTAGAGTCTTTAGGGTTTTCTGTGTAGAGGATCATGTCATCAGCGAACAGTGAAAGTTTTACTTCTTCCTTTCCAATTTGTATTCCTTTTATGTCTTTTTCTGCTCTGATTGCTGTGGCCAAAACTTCCAGAACTATGTTGAATAGTAGTGGTGAGAGTGGGCACCCTTGTCTTGTTCCTGACTTTAGGGGAAATGCTTTCAGTTTTTCACCTTTGAGGATAATGTTTGCTGTGGGTTTGTCATATATAGCTTTTATTATGTTGAGGTATGTCCATTCTATTCCCACTTTCTGGAGGGTTTTTATCATAAATGGATGTTGTATTTTGTCAAAGGCTTTTTCTGCATCTATTGAGATAATCATATGACTTTTATTTTTCAGTTTGTTAATGTGGTGTATTACGTTGATTGATTTGCGGATATTGAAGAATCCTTGAATTCCTGGGATAAAGCCCACTTGGTCATGATGTATGATCTTCTTAATGTGTTGTTGGATTCTGATTGCTAGAATTTTGTTAAGGATTTTTGCATCTATGTTCATCAGTGATATTGGCCTGTAGTTTTCTTTTTTTGTGGGGTCTTTACCAGGTTTTGGGATTAGGGTGATGGTGGCCTCATAGAATGAGTTTGGAAGTTTCCCTTCCTCAGCAATTTTCTGGAAGAGTTTGAGTAGAATAGGTGTTAGCTCTTCTCTAAATTTTTGGTAGAATTCAGCTGTGAAGCCGTCTGGACCTGGGCTTTTGTTTGCTGGAAGATTTCTGATTACAGCCTCTAGTTCCATGCTTGTGATGGGTCTGTTCAGATTCTCTATTTCTTCCTGGTTCAGTTTTGGAAAGTTGTACTTTTCTAGGAATTTTTCCATTTCTTCCAGGTTATTCATTTTTATTGCCATATAATTGCTGATAGTATTCTCTAATAATCCATTGTATTTCTGTGTTGTCGGTCGTGATCTCTCCATTTTCATTTCTAATTTTATTGATTTGGTTCTTCTCCCTTTGTTTCTTGATGAGTCTGGCTAGTGGTTTGTCAATTTTATTTACCTTCTCAAAGAACCAACTTTTGGCTTTGTTGATTTTTGCTATGGTCTCTTTTGTTTCTTTTGCATTTATCTCTGCCCTAATTTTTACAATTTCTTTCCTTCTACTAACCCTGGGGTTCTTCATTTCTTCCTCTTCTAGTTTCTTTAGATGTAGAGTTAGGTTATTTAGTTGACTTTTTTCTTATTTCTTGAGGTGTGCCTGTATTGCTATGAACTTCCCCCTTAGCACTGCTTTTACAGTGTCCCAGAGGTTTTGGGTTGTTGTGTTTTCATTTTCATTCATTTCTATGCATATTTTGATTTCACTTTTGATTTCTTCTATATTTTGTTCATTATTCAGCAGCGTGTTGTTCAGCTTCCATGTGTTGGCATTTTTAATGGTTTTTCTCCCATAATTGAGATCTAATCTTACTGCATTGTGGTCAGAAAAGATGCTTGGAATGATTTCAATTTTTTTGAATTTACCAAGGCTAGATTTATGGCCCAGGATGTGATCTATCCTGGAAAAGGTTCCGTGTGCACTTGAGAAAAAGGTGAAATTCATTGTTTTGGGGTGAAATGTCCTATAGAAATCTATTAGGTCTAACATGTCTAGTGTATCATTTAAAGTTTGTGTTTCCTTGTTAATTTTCTGTTTAGTTGATCTATCCATAGATATAAGTGGGGTATTAAAATCTCCTCCTATTATTGCATTGTTGTTAATTTCCCCTTTCATACTTGTTAGTAATTGTCTTACATATTGCGGTGCTCCTATGTTGGGTGCATAAATATTTATAATTGTTATATCTTCTTCTTGGATTGATCCTTTGATCATTATGTAGTTTCCTTCTTTGTCTCTTTTCACAGCCTTTGTTTGAAAGTCTATTTTATCTGATATGAGTATTGCTACTCCTGCTTTCTTTTGGTCTCTATTTGCATGGAATATCTTTTTCCAGCCCTTCATTTTCAGTCTGTATGTGTCCCTCGTTTTGAGGTGGGTCTCTTGTAGACAACATATATGGGGTTCTTGTTTTTGTATCCATTCAGCCAGCCTTTGTCTTTTCATTGGGGCATTCAACCCATTTACGTTTAAGGTGATTATTGATAAGTATGATCCCATAGCCATTTTCTTTATTTCTTTGGGTTCGAGTTCATACACCCTTTCTGTGTTTCCTGTCTAGAGAAGATCCTTTACCACTTGTTGGAGAGCTGGTTTGGTGATGCTGAATTCTCTCAGCTTTTGCTTGTCTGTAAAGCTTTTGATTTCGCCTTCATATTTGAATGAGATCCTTGCTGGGTACAGTAATCTGGGCTGTAGGTTCTTTTCTTTCATCACTTTAAGTATGTCTTGCCATTCCCTCCTGGCCTGAAGAGTTTCTGTTGAAAGATCAGCTGTTATCCTTATGGGAATCCCCTTGTGTGTTATTTGCTGCTTTTCCCTTGCTGCTTTTAATATTTGTTCTTTGTGTTTGATCTTTGTTAATTTGATTAATATGTGTCTTGGAGTATTTCGCCTTGGGTTTATCCTGTTGGGGACTCTCTGGGTTTCTTGGACTTGGGTGATTATTTCTTTCCCCATTTTAGGGAAGTTTTCAACTATTATCTCCTCAAGTAGTCTCTCATGGTCTTTCTTTTTGTCTTCATCTTCTGGGACTCCTATGATTCGAATGTTGGAGCGTTTAACATTGTCCCAGAGGTCTCTAATATTGTCCTCATTTCTTTTAATTCTTTTTTCTTTTTTCCTCTCTGTTTCATTTATTTCTACAATTCTATCTTCTAGCTCGCTTATCCTGTCTTCTGCCTCCGTTATTCTACTGTTTGTTCCCTCCAGAGTGTTTCTGATCTCATCTATTGCATTATTCATTGTATATTGACTCCTTTTTATTTCCTCTAAGTCTTTATTAAACCTTTCTTCCATCTTCTCAATCCTTTTCTCCAGGTTATTTATCTGTAACTCCATTTTGCTTTCAAGATTTTGAGTCATTTTCACCACCAAAATTCGAATTCTTTATCAGGTAGATTTCCTATATCTTCCTCTTTTGTTTGTGTTGGTGGGCATTTCTCTTGTTCCTTTACTTGCTGGATGTTTCTCTGCCTCTTCATCTTACTTATATTGCTTTGCTTGGGGTGGCCTTTCCCTCTTCTGGCAGTTTGTGGAGTTCTCTTTATTATGTAGTTTCCTCGCTGTGTTCGGGGTTGGACGGGTGACTTGTCAAGGTTCCCTGGTTAGGGAAGTTTGTGTTGGTGTTCTGGTGGGTGGAGCTGGATTTCTTCTCTCTGGAGTGCAATGAAGTGTCCATTAATGAGTTATGAGATGTCAGTGGGAATGGTTTAATTAATGCTTACTGATTGAACTATGTGAATGAGTGGATGGATGTCATGTTCAGGCAATGTTTTGCTTTACAAATGCCCTACATTTACCACAAGAAGAATTAAAACTTTAAAGAAAAAAAAATACACCATAATACCTGGAACTTTTATAGTCTGTATAGTTGCATCATGCCTATTCCTCTTTTAAATAATGAAAACAAAAATTTCACAATGGGACACAAAGGTAAAAGTTACTTTTAGAACCTAAATTTAGAGTATACGGAATATGGGATATTCAGAGAAAGCTTGTCCAGTATTCACATTTACTTATCAAACATATGTATTTTTACCCCTTAATCACTCAGTCTGAATGGCCATGCTACACTGATTCAGACTCTGAAGCCAGGTCACTTTCCTCAGTGCTGAACTGCCCTCACACATAGTCTTCATGCCAACATGACATAATCTTTTGTTTCTTTGTGCACTCATTGATGTAATTGAACCATCTTGTTTAAGCCAAATTCTACTTTATAATTCATATTACAGTCTATTAACAAGCTTGTAAGTACTTTCTGCTCTTTCAGTCTTCCCTCTCATTACTAATTCTTTTATTTTTTACTGTTATTCTACCATCAACCTTGGCAAATATATATATATATATATATGTATATATATTTAATTTCATTATGGTAAAATAGAAGTCCAATATTTTACAAGTTCTCCTTCTCTGGTAATTTACTAGTATACTTGAAGGAAAACATTCTTTAACTTTCACCCTAATTTTCACTTGTCACCAACAAGTCATGTAGAAGTGTACAAGTGTTAGTTGCTTAGTGTAGTGTCTTACCCTATGTGACTCCATGGACTTTAGCCTGCAGGCTCCTTTTTCCATGGAATTCTCTAGGTAAGAATACTGGGTGGGTAGCCATTCCCTTCTCCAAGGGATCATCACAACCCAGGGATCAAACCCAGGTCTCCCACATTGCAGGCAGAATCTGTACCATCTGAGCTACATGGAAAGGCGTCATCAGTCACATCAATCATGTAACATTTATGAGTTTCTTTTTTCCCCCGTCACCATACATGTCAATTTCTCTACTGCAAAGACAAATATTAGTTAGTTTATCCTGGGAAGGGTGTGAGAGAAGAAAGAGAAGGAAGGTCATTGAGGTACTCTTAAAAGACACAACATGTTTGCATTCAATATACAAGGCATTAAATGCACTATTCACAGTAAGGCACCAAACAATTTGATGAAAAAAGCAGTAATGAAATAATAAAACAAAATAATAGTTTTGTTATTTTTATGAAGTCTCTTTTAAAAAAGAATACTGAGATTTTAGGTTAATCAGTGCTTTTATTCTTGAAATACATCACCTGTATGAAAACACCATCATAACAGCTCCTCTCAATAGTTTTCAACCTCTAAAGAAGGTATTATCAGTTCTGGTATATTAGTCATAATCTTTCCTTGTCTTTTATAAGCAATTAATCTATTGAGTTGAGTAACATCTTTTATTTTTACATCATTGACCAGGAAGCATTTAAAAGCACATATATTTTCAAAATAATGTATGCTAAAATGAATTAACAGTTTCAGTTTTGAATGTGTCCATTATGTTTGAGAAAATGCTAATATTAGTGTAATGGTGGGGATAAAAGAAAAACCACTACATAAATAGCGGACTGTCTCTTGATTCAAAGGCTGTATTTTGAATTAAGGCAATTTAGAGAGTCCTATAGATCAATCCTGGGTGTTCATTGGAAGGACTGATGCTAAAGCTGAAACTCCAATACTTTGGCCACCTCATGCGACGAGTTGACTCACTGGAAAAGAGTCTGATGCTAGGAGGGATTGGGGGTGGGAGGAGACAGGGACAACAGAGAATGAGATGGCTGGATGGCATCACCGACTTGATGGACATGAGTGAGTGAACTCCGGGAATTGGTGATGGACAGGGAGGCCTGGCGTGCTGTGATTCATGGGGTCACAAAGAGTCGGACACGACTGAGCGACTAACTGAGCTGAACTGAACTGAATAATGTAGCTATAAATTGCATGTTTTTTATTCAAAGAAAAGTCTATCCAGTTTTCTATGTTACCTGCCTCTTCCAAAGTCCATAAATCCACACCCTAACCTTCCTCTGAACATCTAATCCTTTTACCCTTTGAAAATCACTGGAGTTAATGAAATTCTATCCTCTATAAACAATATATCATATGGAAAGTAGTTAATATTTTTATGTATCTGTGTACTTGTTTCTACGTATATATATGTAATATATATTGTGCTTTCTTGTGATTAGTGTTAGATATACATCACTTTTCTATTTAGTTTACTAACAAAAGGAGAGTTTTATATTTCTAGAAGCTATGCTAATGAATCAAAATGAATTTTTCTTTACCAACTAACAAAAAGTACAAAGGATATAAGACATCAATACAGATGGTCAACAACTTGAAATATAAATGTGATACAAAGATTGATGAACATGCAGACCAAGAAATCACATGTTGAGAAACTAAATGCTTAATGTGGTGCTAGATGAAGCACAAACCAGGATCAAAATTTCCCGGAGAAATATCAATAACCTCAGATATGCAGATGACACAACCATTGTGCCAGAAAGCAAAACAAAACTAAAGAGCCTCTTGATTAAAGTGAAAGAGGAGAGTGAAAAAGCTGACTTAAAACTCAACATTCAAAAAGCTAAGATCATGACATCCAGTCCCATCACTTCACAGCAAATAGATGGGGAAACTGGAAACAGTGGCAGATTTTATCTTCTTGGGTTCCAAAATCACTGCAGATAGTGACTGTAGCCATGAAATTAAAAGATGCTTGCTTTTTGGAAGAAAAGCTGTGACCAACCTAGACAGCATGTTAAAAAGCAGAGACATTACTTTGCCAACAAAAGTCCATCTAATCAAGGTTATGGTTTTCCCAGTAGTCATGTATGGATGTGAGAGCTGGACTATAAAGAAAGCTGAGCGCCGAAGAATTGATGCTTTTGAACTGTGGTGTTAGAGAAGACTCTTGAGAGTCCCTTGGACTGCAAGGACATATCCTAAAGGAAATCAGTCCTGAATATTCATTGGAAGGACTGATATTGAAGCTGAAACTCCAATACTTTGGCCACCTAATGCAAATAACTGCCTCATTGGAAAAGACCCTGATGCTGCAAAAGACTGAAGGCGGGAGGAGAAGGGGATGACAGAGGATGAGATGGTTGGATGGTATTACTGACTCAATGGACATGAGTTTGAGTAAAGTCCAGGAGTTGGTGATGGACAGGGAGGCCTGGCATGCTGCAGTCCTGGGATTGCAAAGACATGACTGAGTGACTGAACTGAATTGAACTGAACAAACATCTGAGACACACATAGAGTTAGATGCCAAAAAAAAGGAAACTGATACTGACAGAGCAACCCAGAAACTGACAAAAGATAGAGATTTAAAGAATTAGAGAAATAGATTAAGTCAGAGGCATAGAGAATCAATAGAACTAAATCATTTCATCAATCAAAAGCAAAATCTGTATATATTAAGCATAGCAAAGAAAAATTAGACTGCAGCCATTTTAGGTGAATTTTTTTATACTTGCTAATTTTATAGTACTTTAAAAGCTACCTGATCTTTACATGGAAGCAACCTAGATGTCCATCTGCAGATGAATGGATAAGAAAGCTTTGGTACATATACACAATGGAGTATTTCTCAGCCATCAAAAAGAATGCATTTGAATCAGTTTTAATGAGGTGGATGAAATTGGAGCCAATTATACAGAGTGAAGTAAGCCAGAAAGAAGAACATCAATACTGTATATTAACGCATATATATGGAATTTAGAAAAATGGTAACCTGAACCCTGTATAAGAGACTGCAAAAGAGACACAGGCATTTAGAACAGTCTTTGGGACTCTGTGGGAGAGGGTGAAGGTGGAATGATTGGGGACAATGGAATTGTAGCATGTATATTATCATAAGTGACCAGTCCAGGTTCGACGCATAAATTTTCCTCTGTTCATTTCTTTGCATTTGTGCTTTTTTAATAAAATTCTTTTTTAGAAATAAAAAAAATAAAATAAAAGCTACCTGATCTTGTACTAATCACTAATAAATCAATTTTTAACATAAGTTATGATTGCAAATTTGGGGCTCACAATATTTTAATCTCTTAAGGAAATAATCTTTTTTTTTTTTCCTGCTTGTGCATATTTTTGTAAATTGGCAATAATAGAAAATAGATTTGTTTCAGAGAAAATAGCTTTGGCAATGTTTTTGATACCTGTATGTATCTGTCTACTGCTTTAATAGACACAAGTATGATATTTAATATTACTTTAGAACATTATATAAAAAAATATATACTTTATATAAAAGACAATATACTATATGTTTTTACCTTGATTTGCATTTTATCAATATTATGTTTCTGTATTTTAACAGCTTTAATGATGTATAACTGATGTACGAAGAACTGTACATATTTGGTGTGTATAATTTGTTCAGATTAGACATAAGCAAAAACTACAGTCAACGTAATAGATATATGCATAATGTGTCTGTTTCCTTGTGCCCCTTTGAGGGTTTTACTTTTTGCTCTTTTGTGTGATTTTTTTTTGGATGTTAAAAACCCTTAACATGAGATCTACTCTCTTAACAAAATTTGAAATACACTAAATAGCATCTTGCTAACTATGTTGTACACTAAGTTGTACAGCAGAACTCTAGAATGCATTTATCTAGTGTAACAGAAATTTTAGAGCCTTTGAATCACAACTCCCTATTTCCCCCAAGAGCTTCTGGTAATCTCTATTCTCTGTTTCTATGAATTGAATTATTTCAGATATTTCACATAAGTAGAATCATGCAAAATGTGTCCTTCTATAACTGACCCCAGATTCATCCATGTTACAAATTGCAGAATTTTCTTCTTTTTCAGAGATGAACGGTATTCTTTTATTTGTATATATCATATTTCCTTTTTCTCTTCACATGGCAATGGAGACATATTATTTCTATATCCTGGCTATTGTCTATAGAGCAGCAATGAACATGAAAGCACAGGTAGCCCTCTGATATACTGATTTTATTTCCTTTGGATATATACCAGAGATGACATTTTTGGATCATATGATAGTTCTATTTTTAAGTATTTGAGCAATCTCCGTACTGTTTTTGACAGCTGCTGTACCACTTTACTTTCCCACCAACAGAGTATTAAGGTTTTAATTGCTCCAAAGTCTTGTTGGTTAATATTAGGCAATATCATATTTTACATTTGATTTGCATTATGCTTATAATTAGGGCTTCCCTGGTGGCTCAGAGGTTAAAGCATCTGCCTCCAATGCGGGAGACCCGGGTTCGATCCCTGGGTCGGGAAGATCCCCTGGAGAAGGAAACGGTAACCCACTCCAGTATTCTTGCCTGGAAAATCTCATGGACGGAGGAGCCTGGTGGGCTACAGTCCACGGGGTCACAAAGAGTCGGACACAACTGAGTGACTTCACTTTCACGCTTATAATTAGTTATACTGAGCATGTTTTCTTAAGCCTGTCAGTCTTTTGTAGTTATCACTGGAGAAATGTATATTAAATTTTTGTGTCTATTTTTTAATTGATGTTTGGTCTTGTATTTGCTAATGAGTTGTAGAAGTTCCATGTATCTATTGGAAATCAAACTCTTATCAGATGGTTTGCAAATACTCTCTCTTGCTCAATACATTGCTGTTTCATTTTGTTGATTGTTTCATTTGCTACGCAGAAGCTTTTTAGATTGATGTGGTCCCATTTGTTTTTTCTCTTGTTGTCTGCATTTTGGTATCACCTCCAAGAAATCATTGCCAAGAGTAATGCAAAGAATTAAACTATTACCCTGGTTCTCCTGGTTTTACAGTTTAAGAGTTTCAGTCAGCTCAGTCACTCAGTCCTGTCTGATTCTTTGTGACCCCATGGACTGCAACACTCTAGGCTTCCCTGCCCATTACCAACTCTCGGAGCTTGCTAAAACTCATGTCCATTGAGTCGGCAATGCCATCCAACCATCTCATCCTTTGTCGTCCCCTTCTCTTCCTGCCTTCAAACTTTCCCAGCATCAGGGTCTTTTCAATGAGGCACTTTTTTGCATCAGGTGGCCAAAGTACTAAAGTTTCAGCTTCAACATCAGTCCATCCAATGAATATTCAGGACTGATTCCCTTTAGGATGAACTAGGTGGGTCACCTTGCTGTCCAAGGGACTCTCAAGAGTCTTCTCCAACACCATATTTCAAAAGCATCAATCCTTAGATGCTCAGCTTTCTTAATAGTCCAACTCTTGCATCCATACTTGACTACTGAAAAAACCATACGTTTGATTAGATGGACCTTTGTTGGAAAAGTAATGTCTCTGCTTTTCAACATGCTGTCTAGGTTGGTCACAGTTTGTCGTCCCAGGAGCATGCATCTTTTAATTTCATGGCTGCAATCACCATCTGCAGTGATTTTGGACCCAAACAAAAATAAAGCCTCTCACTGTTTCCAATGTTTCCTCATCTATTTGCCATGAACTGATGGGACTGGATGCCATGATCTTAATTTTATAAATGTTGAATTTTAAGCCACCATTTTCACTCTCTTTCATTTTCATCAAGAGGCTCTTTAGTTCTTCACTTTCTGACATAAGGGTGGTGTCATCTCTGTATCTAAAGTTATTGATATTTCTCCTGGCAGTCTTGATTCCAACTTGTGCTTCATCCAGCCCTGCATTTCATATGATGTACTCTGCATATAAGCTAAATAAGCAGCGTGACAATACACAGTATTGATGTACCGTTTTCCCGATTTTGATCCAGTCTGTTGTTCCATGTCCAGTTCTAACTGTTGCTTCTTGACCTGTATACAGATTTATCAGGAGGCAGGAGTGGTCTGGGATTTCCATCTGTTTAAGAGATTTCCATAGATTGTTGTGATCCACACAAAGACTTCAGAGTAGTCAATAAAGCAGAAATAGATGTTTTTCTGGAATTCTCTTGCTTTTTTGATGATCCATTGGATGTTGGCAATTTGATATCTGGTTCGTCTGCCTTTTCTGAATACAGCTTGAACATCTGGAAGTACACAGTTCATGTGCTGTTGAAGCCTGGCTTGGATAATTTTGAGCATTACTTTGCTAGCATATGAGATGAGTACAACTGTGCGGTAATTTGAACATTCCTTGGCATTGACTTTCTTTGGGATTGATATGAAAAATGACCTTTTC
The DNA here is from genome assembly GCF_049115385.1 of Moschus berezovskii. Taxonomy (NCBI): domain Eukaryota; kingdom Metazoa; phylum Chordata; class Mammalia; order Artiodactyla; family Moschidae; genus Moschus; species Moschus berezovskii. Next base: position 126,710,750 of record NC_142460.1, on the reverse strand, counting down.
GAGACCTTTGTCCACTGTTGAGTTTTCAAGATTTCCTGGGATATTGAGTGCAGCACTAACAGCATCATCTTTTAGGGTTTGAAACACCTCAACTGGAATTCCATCACCTCCATTAGCTTTGTTCGTAGTGATGCTTCCTAAGGTTCACTTAACTTTGCATTTCAGGATATCTGGCTCTAGGTGAGGGATCACATCATCGTGGTTATCTGGGTCATGAAGATCGTTGTGTATAGTTCGTCTATGTGTTCTTGCCACCTTTTTTTTTTTTTTTTTTTTATAATTTCTGCCTCTGTTAGGTCCAGACCATTAGTGTCCTTTATTGTGTCTATCTTTGCATGAAATATTCCCTTGGTATCTCTTATTTTCTTGAAGAGATCTCTAGTGTTTCCCATTCTATTGTTTTCCTCTCTTTCTTTGCACTGATCACTGAGGAAGGCTTTCTTATTTTCCCTTGCTATTCTTTGGAATGCTGCATTAAAATGGGTTTATCTTTCCTTTTCTCTATAGCCTTTAGATTCTCTTCTTTTCTCAGCTATTTGTAAGGACTCCTCAGATGACCATTTTGTCTTTTTGAATTTTTTTTTTCTTGGATATATTCTTGATCACTGCCTCCTGTAAAATGTCACGAACCTCTGTCCATAGTTCTTCAGGCACTCTATCAGATCTAATCCCTTGATTCTATTTGTCATTCCCACTGTATAATCATCAGGGTTTTGATTTAGGTCATACCTGAATGCTCCAGTGGTTTTCCATATTGTCTTTATTTTTGCAATATTTGTCTGAATTTTACAATAAAGAGTTCACGATCTGAGCCACAGTCAGCTCCTCATCTTATTTTTGCTGACTGTATAGAGTTTCTCTATCTTTGGCTGCAAAGAATATAATCAATCAATTTCAGTGTTGACCATCTAGTGACGTCCATGTGTAGAGTCTTCTCTTGTGTTTTTGGAAGAGGGTATTTGCTATGACCTGTGCGTTCTCTTAGCAAAACTCTGTTAGCTTTTGCCCTGCTTCATTTTGTACACCAAGGCCAAGTTCGCCTATTACTCCAAGTATCTCTTGACTTCTTATTTTTGCTTTACAATCCCCTATAATGAAAAGGGCAACTTTTTTTTTTTGTTAGTTCTAGAAGATCTGGTAGGTCTTCATGGAACTTCAACTTCAGCTTCTTCAGCATTTCTGGTCGGGACTTAGACTTGGATTACTGTGATATTTAATATTTAGCCTTGGAAATGAACAGTGTTCATTCTGTTCTTTATGAGATTGCACCCAAGAACTGTATTTCCATCTTCTGTTGACTATGAGGGCTACTCCATTTCTCCTAAGGGATTCTTGTCCACAGTAGTAGATATAATGGTCATCTGAATTAAATTCACCCATTCCAGTCCATTTTAGTTTACTGATTCCTAAAATGCTGATGTTCACTCTTGCCATCTCTTGCTTGACCGCTTCCAATTTACATTGATTCATGGACCTAACATTCAAGGTTCCTATGCTTATTGTTCTTTACAGCATCAGACTTTACTTACATCACCAGTCACACCCATAACTGGGCATTGTTTTTGCTTTGGCTCTGTCTCTTCATTCTTTCTGGAGTTATTTCTCCACTCTTCTCCAGTAGCATAGTGGACAGTTATTTACCTGATGTGTTCATCTTTCAGTGTTATATATTTTTGCCTCTTCATAAGGGTTTATATTTAAGCTTTTAATCCATTTTGAGTTGATGTTTGTGTATGATTAAAGGTAGAAAAATCCAAGATATGGTATTTAGTCAATAAAAGGTAATAAAAGGAGTACAAATTGGATGGGAGGAAAAATCACTCTTGTTTCCAGATGATATGATCTTGTATGTCAAGAACTCTAAGGACTACACAAAAATATTATTAGAATAAATGCATTCACAAAAATTTCAAGATACAAAATCAACATACAAACATCTTTTGTTTTTCCTACATTTTAAAACAATGAACCACCTGAAAAAGGCAGTTTAAAAATCTCATTTAGAATGATATTTAAAAAAGTACTTATGAATACATTTAACCAAGGATATGAAAGATCTGTAATAAGGTCAATGATGAGAGAAATTGAAGAAAACAGAAATCAATGGAAAGACATCCTCTGTTATTGGATTGGAAGGATTGATATTGCTAAAATGTTCATACTACCAAAGTGAAAGTGATAATTGCTCAGTCCCATCCGACTTTTGAGGCCCTATTCATGGTAACCAACCAGGCTTCTCTGTCCGCGGGATTCTCCAGGCAAGAATACTAGAGTGTGTTGCCATGCCCTTCTCCAGGAACTCTTCCTAATCCAGGGATTGAACCCAAGTCTCCCACATTGCAGGAAGATTCTTTACCATCTGAGCCAGTACTACCAAAAGCACAGATTCAGTGCTTGTTGTTGTTCAGTCACCAAGTCGTATCCAGCTCTTCGTGACCCCCTGTACTGTAGCACACCAGACCCAGAATAGCCAAAGCAATTGAAAAAGAAATATAAAACTGAAGGCATTACACGTTTTGATTTCAAAAAATTACAAAGTTAAGATGATTAAGGGCTTCCCTGTGGCTCAGATGGTACAGAATCTGCCTGCATTACAGGAAACCTGGGTTCGATCCCTGGTTTGGGAAGATCCGCTGGAGAAGGGGAAGGAAGGGAAAGACTACCCATTCCCGTATTCTGGCCTGGAGAATTCCATGGACTGTATAGTCAATGGGGTTGTGAAGAGTTGGACACGACTGAGTGACTTTCACTTCACAAGATAATTAAAACCATATGGAACTTGCATAAAGCGACTTATAGGCCCATGTAATTATTTATATTGAGGGTCTAGAAGTGGCTTATACAGTAAAGAGTCTGCCTGCTGTGCAGGAGACCTGGGTTCCATCTCTGGGTTGGGAAGATCCTCTGGAGAAAGAAATGGCAACCCACTCCAGTATCCTTGCCTGGAAAATTCCATGGATAGAGTAGCCTGGCAGGATACAGTGCACGGGGTTGCAAAGAGTCAGACAGGGCTGAGCAACTTCACTTCACTTCTAGAAGTGAACCCTTGTATATGAGATCAACTGATTTTTGACAAGGGTGCCAGGAACACACAATGGGGCAAGGATAGTCTCTTCAACAAATGGTGTTGGAAAACTAGATATCCACATGCAAAAGTTTTATATTTCTTATCTTTATTCGTATATATGAGGATATCAAAGTCAGTCTTGTATGATCCTATTAGAACAGATCTTGGCAGACGGCCAGCTACTCTGGAATACTTTGTGAAGTCCTGACTGCCTATCGTGGGATGTTATAGGATGGAAAGATAAATTTCTAACTTATTTAAAGCAATGTTTGTGTTTTCTTTCTTATGGCAGCTTAACTTTTACAGTAAGCAATACACCAGTTCATTTTACTTATATTGATATTTGGTGGACTAATTTTTGCATCTCTTTAACTTCAGCCTTTTGTTTCCTAGTTTTTAAACATGCCTATGTAAGTAGGGTCCTGTGTTCTACTCATTTTTCAGGATTCATGAGGGAGTTCCAAATTCTTTTCCATTTTCCCTTAAACATAAACCTTTGTAACTGATTCAAGACCCACCTTTTAACCCCAGTGAAAATGTTTGCACCTGCTCCTGGTGGACATTCATCTTCAAGAGAGTTCCAGAAAACCATCTATTTCTGCTTCACTGACTATGCCAAAGCCTTTGACTGAGTGGATCACAATAAACTGTGGAACATTCTGAAAGAGATGGGAATACCAGACCACCTGACCTGTCTCTTGAGAAACCTGTATGCAGGTCAGGAAGCAACAGTTAGAACTGGACATGGAAGAACAGACTGGCTCCAAATAGGAAAAGGAGTACGTCAAGTCTGTATATTGTCACCTTGCTTATTTAACTTATATGCAGAGTACATCATGAGGAACGCTGGGCTGGAAGAAGCACAAGCTGGAATCAAGATTGCCGGGAGAAATATCAATAACCTCAGATATGCACATGACACCACCCTTATGGCAGAAAGTGAAGAGGAATTAAAAAGCTTCCTGATGAAAGTGAAAGAGGAGAGTGAAAAGGTTGGCTTGAAGCTCAACATTCAGAAAACAAAGATCATGGAATCTGGTCCCATCTCTTCATGGGAAATAGATGGAAAAACAGTGGAAACAGTGTCAGACTTTATTATTTTGGGCTACAAAATCACAGCAGATGCTGATTGCAGCCATGAAATTAAAAGACACTTACTCCTTGGAAGGAAAGTTATGACCAACCTTGATAGCATATTAAAAAGCACAGACATTGCTTTGCCAACAAAGGTCCGTCTAGTCAAGGCAATGGTTTTTCCCGTGGTCATGTATGGATGTGAGAGTTGGACTGTGAAGAAAGCTGATCGCCGAAGAATCGATGCTTTTGAACTGTGGTGTTGGAGAAGACTCTTGAGAGTCCCTTGTACTGCAAGGAGATCCAACCAGTCCATTCTAAAGGAGATCAATCCTGGATGTTCATTGGAGGGACTGATGCTAAAGCTGAAGCTCCAATACTTTGGCCACCTCATACGACGAGTTGACTCACTGGAAAAGACTCTGATGCTGGGAAAGGTTGGGGGCGGGAGGAGAAGGGGACGACGGAGAATGAGATGGCTGGATGGCATCACCGACTCTGTGGACATGAGTTTGAGTGTACTCCGGGAGTTGGTGATGGACAGGGAGGCCTGGCGTGCTGTGATTCATGGGGTCGCAGAGAGTCGGACACGACTGAGCGACTGAACTAAACTGAACTGAATATCGCCAAATTCAGACTTAAATTGAAGAAAGTAGGGAAAACCACTAGACCATTCAGATATGACCTCAATCCAATCCCTTATGATTATACAGTGGAAGTGAGAAATAGATTTAAGAGACTAGATCTGGTAGATAGAGTGCCTAATGAACTCTGGATGGAAGTTCATGACATTGTACAGGAGACAGGGACCAAGACCATCCCCATGGAAAAGAAATGCAAAAAAGCAAAATGGCTGTCTGAGGAGGCCATACAAATAGCTGTGAAAAGAAGAGAAGCAAAAAGCAAAGGAGAAAGGGAAAAATCTAAGCATCTGAATGCAGAGTTCAAAAGAATATCAAGGAGAGGTAAGAAAGCCTTCCTCAGCGATTAACGCAAAGAAATAGAGGAAAACAACAGAATAGGAAAAACAAGATCTCTTCAAGAAGATTAGAGACTCCAAGGGAACATTTCATGCAAAGATGGGCTCGATAAAGGACAGAAATGGTATGGACCTAACAGAAGCAGAAGATATTAAGAAGAGGTGGCAAGAATACACAGAAGAACTGTACAAAAAAGATCTTCATGACCAAGATAGTCACGATAACGTGATCACTGACCTAGAGCCAGACATCTTGGAATGTGAAATCAAGTGGGCCTTAGAAAGCATCATTATGAACAAAGCTAGTGGAGGTGATGGAATTCCAGTTGAGCTATTTCAAATCTTGAAAGATGATGCTGTGAAAGTGCTGCACTCAATATGCCAGCAAATTTGGAAAACTCAGCAGTGGCCACAGGACTGGAAAAGGTCAGTCTTCATTCCAATCCCAAAGAAAGGGAATGCCAAGGAATGCGCGAACTACCGCACAATTGCACTCATCTCACACGCTAGTAAAGTCATGCTCAAAATTCTCCAAGCCAGGCTTCAGCAATATGTGAAGCGTGAACTCCCAGATGTTCAAGCAGGTTTTAGAAAAGGCAGAGGCACCAGAGATCAAATTGCCAACATCCGCTGGATCATGGAGAAAGCAAGAGAGTTCCAGAAAAACATTTATTTCTGCTTCATTGACTATGCCAAAGCCTTTGACTGTGTGGATCACAATAAACTGTGGAACATTCTGAAAGAGATGGGAATCCCAGACCACCTGACCTGCCTCTTGAGAAACCTGTATGCAGGTCAGGAAGCAACAGTTAGAACTATACATGGAACAACAGACTGGTTCCAAATAGGAAAAGGAGTACATCAAGGCTGTATATTGTCACCTTGCTTATTTAACTTATATTCAGAGTACATCATGAGGAACACTGGGCTGGAAGAAGCACGAGCTGGAATCAAGATTGCCGGGAGGAATATCAATAACCGCAGATATGCAGATGACAGTACCCTTATGGCAGAAAGTGAAGAGGAACTCAAAAGCCTCTTGATGAAAGTGAAAGAGGAGAGTGAAAAGGTTGGCTTGAAGCTCAACATTCAGAAAACAAAGATCATGGCATCTGGTCCCATCACTTCATGGGAAATAGATAAAAACAGTGGAAACGGTGTCAGACTTTATTTTTTTTGGGCTCCAAAATCACTGCGGATGCTGACTGCACCCATGAAATTAAAAGACGCTTACTCCTTGGAAGGAAAGTTATGACCAACCTAGATAGTAAATTAAAAAGCAGAGACATTACTTTGCAAACCAAGGTCCGTCTAGTCAAGGCTATGGTTTTTCCCGTGGTCAAGTATGGATGTGAGTGTTGGACTGTAAAGAAAGCTGATCGCCGAAGAATTGATGCTTTTGAACTGTGGTGTTGGAGAAGACTCTTGAGAGTCCCTTGTACTGCAAGGAGATCCAACCAGTCCATTCTAAAGGAGATCGATCCTGGGTGTTCATTGGAGGGACTGATGCTAAGGCTGAAACTCCAGTACTTTGGCCACCTCATGCGACGAGTTGACTCACTGGAAAAGATTCTGATTCTGGGAAAGGTTGGGGGCGGGAGGAGAAGGGGACGACCGAGAATGAGATTTTTGGATGGTATCACCGACTCTGTGGACATGAGTTTGAGTGAACTCCGGTAGTTGTTGATGGACAGGGAGACCTGGCCTCCTGTGATTCATGGGGTCGCAGAAAGTCGGACACGACTGAGCGACTGAACTGAACTGAACTGAATATTTAAAAAAAAATAACAGGTTGGTTTTTATGTTTTATGGTTTCTTGTTTTATTTCTTTTTCATGATTTTCAAATAGGAAGGGGATAGTGCCAACTTTACATTGCTGTTTTAAAAGTTAAAACAGTGACTGTTTTATTTTTTTCCCAGCAGTTGTGCTAATATCCACAGACTGAGCTAATGCATCTAAAAAATGACAAATCTGATGGGGGAAAAAATAAGCTTTTAAGAGTTATATATACATAATCATTTTTCAAAAACTGACATCTGTCTAATGTAGTCTGAGAGTCATGAATTAATCTGAGACCATGAATGAATGATATTTATATTTCACATAGCTTACATAAAATTTAGGTATAAAATATACTATCTTAATATAAATTAGATTGAAAGAATATTAGGGTTAAATATGAATACTCTTGGAAGACAGATTACCTGAGGAAACTTCAGGGAAATTCTGTTATTTTAATGATTAATAGGTATTTTCTATTTTAACAAGATTTTTCTTTGCTGAAAGAATGTCAGATCCACATTGACCCTCAAAAATTTTTGACCTCTAGGTTTAGCCATATATTAGATTAAGTGGAAAAATAAAAAAATATTGAAAAGAATCTGAGGTAAAATCATTTTTACTAAGATGAAAATTCATGAAAAAAATGGTAGAAAAAGAAATGTAATGATAAATATATTTAATGTTATAATATAAAATTTGATGTATACTATATATTTAATTTTTTATTGGAGGCAAATTACTTTACATTAATATATTGGTTGGTTTTGCCATACATTGACACGAATTCGCCCCGGGTGTACATGTGTTACCCTTCTTGAACCCCCCTCCTACCTCCCTCTTCCCCATATCCTCCCTCCAGGTCATCCCCGTGCACCAGCCCCAAGCATCCTGTATCATGAGTCGAACCTGGACTGGTGATTCATTTCACATATGATAATATACATGCTACAATGCCATTCTCCCAAATCATCCCTCCTTCACCCTCTCCCACAGAGTTCCAAAGACTGTTCTATACACCTATGTCTCTTTTGCAGTCTCGTATACAGGGTTAAGGTTACCATCTTTCTAAATTCCATATATATGCGTTAGTATACTGTATTGATGTTTTTCTTTCTGGCTTACTTCACTCTGTATAATAGGCTCCAATTTCATCCACCTCATTAGAACTGATTCATTTTATAATCATAATATGCTTCTCTATCAACTTTTTAATTTTAACTATTTACATAATTACATAATTTCTCCTTCATCTCCAATCATCTTGCAACTCATCATTATAATATATTACATCATTTTGATAGATCAATATTTGTACCTAACCTAGACATACTTTAACAAATAGGTTTAACATCTGAAAGTGAAGCATTCTATATTTTCCTATGAAAATCTACAAAACCATACTCTGTCAGAATATATTTTTAAACTTAAATTGTATTAAGCATTTTGGAAAAAAGTACAGTAGAATTTGTTCCTATGTTATTTTCTGTAATCATCATTTGAAGCAGATAAAGGTTATTAGAAATAAAGGATCTCATGAATATTAATTTATGATTTTATAAAGCAAATCATGGATAAAAATATAATGTACATAACCATACACAATACATGAAATAGGTAACATAAAAATATACCTCTCATATCATATGTCATCTTCTTGAATATAACAAATATATTATTTAATATACTGAATGTATATTAATAAATTTAAGGAGATCACAAAAGGTATAAATATATATCCTTATTTTATATACCAATATTTTGCATATTGTCAAACAGATACATGGAATATGACAAAAAGTGTTTTCAATATGGATTGACATTAAGTATAGAATAGTTAAAAAAATGTATAGAATAGTTTCCTATTATTTTTTCTTTGAATGTGATCTTGTATGAAATCTTCCCTGTAATTTCACAAACAGTGCTTTAAAATATTTATGCTTGGTTGCATCTTTCTTACTTCTGAACAGTTACTAGATCTTGAACTTTACACAATAATATTCACTACATATAAAATATGAATATTTTTAGTAATTCAGTAGGCAGTTTATAGGAGACAGAAATAAGAGTTATCATCAACTGTATTGTTTTGGCAATGTTCTTATATTTTCAGTGGTATACAATATTTGCTCTTATGAATCATGACGAATTCCACTCCTTAGATGTTTGCAATTGTAATTGTACTTTTCATTTGAGTTACTGAGAAACTGTTAGAGCTTGCACAGAATTAAATGTCAGATGAAATCAGCACAAATGTTTAATAGCGTGAAATAAACCTAACCGGGGCTGAGATAATTCTTTATATAGTAAACCAGTTTCAATGACTGAATCTAGGGTAAAATATAAATGCATTCTTCTACTCTCTAAGAATACTCTGGGTTTAATAAGGAAATATTATTTCCTTGAAAGAAAGTGAAAGTCTCAGTCGTGTCCAACTCTTTGCAACACCATGGACTATATGGTCCATGGAATTCTCTAGGCCATAATACAGGATTCCGTAACCTTTCTCTTCCTTTCCCTTCTCCAGGGGATCTTCCCAAACTGGCGATCGAACCCAGGTTTCCTGCAGTGCAGGCGGATTCTTTACCAGTTGAGCAACAGGCAAACCCCAATAATACTGGGGTGAGTATCCTATCCCTTCTCCAGTGGATCTTCCCAACCCAGGAATCAAACCGGGATCTGCTGCATTGCAGGCGGATTCTTTACCAACTGAGTTCTCAGGGAATTATTTATTTAATATTCATATTTCAAAGTAGTTATCTGTCTGCAGGGCTCATTAGAAGAATTTACCTTATTTTTAGAGATTCTTCATTTAGTTTTAAGAATTAAATTGTGTAATTCAGATTAATCTTGGTGGGGTTTTTTTTGTATTTTAAGAATTTCATGTTTCTAAATCAATTTTCATTTTATTAGAATTTGAATCAGAACTAAAAAGTGTTTCATGGATAACATAAAAATGAAAAATTCTTCATTAAAATACTACAATTAAAATAATTCCCAATCTATGTATAATTATTTAAATGTAATGATTTCACTTATGTGTGTTCTCTTTTGAAATACATGCATGTTCAGTAAACATATATTAGTTTATTCACCTATTTAATGTTGAAGATTGCTCTGTAGACACACTGACATATATGTACTGTTAGAAACAAAACAGAAAAACATATTTTTGACACATTTGCAGGAAAATAAGCATGTAATATGTTATATATCAACTGTGTAACAAATTACTCCAAAATTTAAAGAATTAGTAAATGTTTAATTAGTTAAACAAATTAAACATTTGTTTGCTTGATAACTGAAAAGATAAAGCGTGTTAGTTCTTACTGTTGGTTATGGATTATTTCTGACTTGCTGCCTTCAGAACAAATTAAATACTTGTGCCTTCTTTGGAATTAGCTGTGGCATGGAAATTACTTTTAAACAATAAAATATGAATGAAAGTGAAGTTCATTACTTCAGGGTAGATTCTTTGAGGGACAGTGCATTACTATCAATGTCTCCTTTCCGCATCAACAACATTGTGTTAACAGTTTTAAAGCTTGAGTAACTAAACAGACAAGCTAAGTAATGGAACCATGTAGTTAATACAGCACAAGCAAAACTTAAATCATCTTTTCATTTAAACATTTAAATTTGAGTCTGTTTATTAGGTATTTTTGCTTATTTGTTCATTATTCTATTTACTACTTTTTATCAACTCCCATGAAATTCATCTCTTGATTTGATAATGAGTGAAAGAATTTTTAATTCTTTGTCAAAGTCCCTAAATTGATACAGTAAAATTTATTTTGATGCAGTACTATATAGATCAGTTATTGTTTTATCTTTTTTTTTTCCCAAACCATGAAGCATTTAGGATCTTAGTTCCCTGACCAGGAACTGAACCTGTACCCCTGTATGGGTAGCACAGTGTTGCAGCCACTACACTACCAGGAAAGTCCCTGTTTTATCTTTTTGTTATAGTGTACTTTTCTTAAGACATTTTTTAAATCTTCCAAAGATAGCCAATTTTTTCTTGAAATAATTTTTGAAAATTATTATTTATTTTTCTGCTTTTTGTTGCCATACATTTGTTTTGTGTATTCTGGTCCACTCCATCATTTTCAATTGTTTATGAAAATTAATATTAATTTATTACTCGTGTTTAGTTTGTCTGTATTTTATTTGCTTATGCAATTCATGCATTTTGTCATTTAACTTGTGGATTTAATTCATTCATGATAAAATATATTTATAAATATTTGGCTTTATTCTTGCAATCCCTAATTTTTATATTTTGTAACTTTTAATTTATTTGACATTTTTTACTGATTAAATGTTTCTATTTCTATTGACTTGAATATTTCATCTAATTATATTTTCCAATGTCAGTTACTCAAAAGTATTTATCAGTCATATTTGATCATAATCTTAAAATAATCATTAAATGCATTGCAAACATTATATAGGATATTAATATTTATTATTAGTATAAAACTGCTTTAAGATATATCAGTTATATCTCATTTAAAATTTTACTTGAATTTTTTACATTAAATTAAAAGATTATATTATCATCTAGAGCAATATTTTTGGGTTTTTTTTCTCAAGTCTTCCTGCATATTATGTATTCCACTTCTTGACTTGCATCTTATTATTTACTTTTTGTTTTAGAAATTTATTTTTAAATTATTTTTGGACATGTCGATAGTATTTCAGTTGCAAGGGGTGAAAAATTGACCATGAAGTAAGAAATAGCAGAAAAAATAAGGTTGTAGTTTTGTTATTATTCTAAATATCAAAGATGAAGCATTTCACAGAAAGTATTTAATCTATCATCTGCCTATTGATATTGTGCTTCTTTCTTTTCTTCTTCTCTTTATATGTTGTATTTATTCTTTCAACTGAAGATTGACCACAAGTTAGAACCATGACTTCTGTGTTGGCAATATTATATTGTGGACACAAATTAAAAGACAACCTTCCTGTCAACTCCAGTGAGAAAGATACAGGAGAAGGGATCTAATTAGCTCAGCTTGATTCCATGTTCATTCCTGTAACATCTACTTGGCCTTCCTGAGAAACTTTTATAGTAAAGCCTGAAGTAGAACAGAGCAACTTTCCTCTTTTCAAAATTCTACCAGAATAACTAGTTATAAGGTAGAACAGGGTAAAAACTGTACTTATAGATCTTGTGTATTTTAGTTTTTGCATATCAGATATTTTTAAAACCCTGTTCCACTTACTCAAATGTGGAATCCAAAAAATCACAATGCTTTTCTATTAAAGACATAAAGAGTTTTCTTCTACATGGTCTTCCATAACTTAATGTTCTGGAGGATCTTTCTAGCACTAAGCTGATTCTCTTCCCTGTGTGATCGTCTACACAAAATGAGAAGTTTACAAGTTTTTATTTTATCCTTAGAATATATAACTTTCACTGAGTAATATTTAATTTTCTTTTCAAAATTTTTGTCCTTGTTCAGTGACCTTTTTGGCATAAAAAGTTGACTATTTTTCACTTTTCACCATTATTTTTATTCTTTTCTTTTTTCCTCCTGTCCACTCAATTCTGTACTCCTGAAACTACATTCCTGTGGACTTAAATGCTGAGTCCCATGTGTAACATCTTTGTACTCAATACTTTAATCTCCTCCATGTGCTAGTTTTGCATTCCAGTGGAATATCTAAAGTTGGTCTTCTGAATCACAGTCAATATTTGATATTATCTGTTCAGTTTCACTGTTTTTTCCATTATTTTGACCACTGTGCATTTTATTCCTCAAATATCATGTTTCTCCAAGCTTCTTTATTAATTGCTTCCTTAGAAAAGTACTGGGAGGTTTTTTTTTTTTTTTATCACTGTTATATATTATTTTCTGTATTCAGGTTTTTTACCTATGGTTAATTGCCCTAATTTAGTACACTTCATATGACAACTCTTTTGAAAAGTTTCTGTTTTTCCTTATATATCTGATTATTATTTTAAAAAATCGATTCCCTTTAGGAAAATAAAAGCCTAGAATGATATGTACTGATGACTTGTTTAGCATCCTTCAAGAATCATATCTTGGTTCAGTTTTCTGAGAGATGGGAATACATTTTCTATTTCAGTTGGTTCATGTCTAAGCTTAATCACTTGGTTCAGGTGTAAGCTGAAAAAAATAACAAAGAAATCTTATTTCTATCTCCCTGAATCCTTTAGAGGAAATTAAATAGAACATGCTTAACATAAGGTAATTAATAACGGTTGATTAAACCTATTAACTACTAGTGGCAAAGTGAGCAAAGCTATTGTAAACATTTAGCGGATTGATGTCCCATCCTTCTCCCTAAGGCAGGACACTCTCATGGTCCTGGTATTTTTATTTGGATGATTGAGGATATCAACAGTTAGAAAGTTAATTGCAACTCCTGGACGATATATGCTGACATCATTTTGTGTGTCTGTTAGGTGTGTTTGTTCTCAGAAAGCAAAGATGACATACTAATTCTAAAGGACATAATCAAAATAAGCAGAATGTTTAATAAGCCTATTCCACTATTACTGGTCTTTGTGCCAAATTTTTTTCTTCTGAAACAAGCGCTTTCTTCTCAGATGTTTAGTCAATCTTAGTATATATTGAGTTTTTTTTGTTGTTTTTTAGTTGCTAAGCTGTGTCCAACTCTTTGCAACCCCATGGATTGTAGCCCTCTAGGCTCCTCTGTCCATGGGATTTCCCAGGCAAGAAGACTGGAGTGGGTTGCCGTTTCCTTCTCCAGGGATCTTCTGACCTAGGGATTGAACCCACATCTCCTGCATTGGCAGGTGGATTCTTTACAACTGAGCCACCAGGAAAGCCTCATCCATTTAGTTGTGCAGACCTAAATTATTTCCTGGCTGCTTTATATAATTTACAGAAAAATATGTGAATAAACATTTCTGGAGTTATATGCAAAACTTTTAAATAATCCTTTTTTAATTGCATGTTAAAAGTTTTCAAAACTAAAATATAAACTAGATATTTTATCTGTTTCATCATATTCCCAAATGAGTCTATGAAAAAGATCACTTTTCTATCCATTCTCTTTATCCAATCCCAATAAGTGAATTGTCAGGGACTTTGTCCAGTGGGATGTTAACGTGTATGTTTGTTTATTTTATGGATGTTTGATATGAGAGTTGATCTATTTGGAAGCCTTCTAGCAGATGGTGAACTTCTCTCTTTGAGTTCTATGGAGCTCTTTAAATGGCATGATTCTTTTTTATATTGCTTTTTACACCAAATGAAGCCTCTGTGTATATATATATATAGCTTATGGTTAGCTTATGTACTACATTTGATCTCCCTATTTTCCAAGGGCTTCCTAGATGATGCAGTGGTAAAGAATTCATCTGCCAATTCAGGAGGCTCAGAAGAAGTGGGTTCAATCCCTGGGTCAAGAAGATCTCCTGGAGAAGGAAATGGCAGCTTACTCCAGTATTCTTGCCTGGGGAATCCCATGGACAAAGCAACCTGGCAGGCTGCAGCCCATAGGGTCACAGAACCCTGGACATAGCTGAGTGGCTGAGCACGAGCATACACACACACACACACACACACACACACAGACATGCAAAACTATTTTCTAAGCTGCCCGATGTTTCATACTTTGTGAAGTATTTATGTCCAATTAAAGTCTTAGTTCCAGAGTCCAATAGGAAAGAAAATACCAGAATATTAAGTGTATCTTCCAAATATGCTAGTTATGTTTTCTTCCATATTTTATTATTGGAACTGAATTGTTTGCAGTGTTAAATCTCTTCGCCTCTTTGTCTCTGCTGCCCATATTAACAGATATCAATGCTATAACTCTCAGTTCATTTTTAAACAGTCCCTGACACCTGGGATTGTACTAGGCAACTTGTGTGGGAAAAGCTAGCTCAGATTCTAAATCCCTCCAGTTTCTGTCTTATTACCCAGCTTGCCTTATTGCCAGTCCCTTCTGTTCTGAGCTTTGATTGTTCTCAGGGCTCAGTTTAGAAAATCTGCTCATTTATTCCTCCAGGTTTTCCCCTTTTGCCTGCTTTGAATCAAAGGCTATTCTACAGTGATCAGCTTTGTTCTCCATCTGTCCCGTCTGCTTCATGTCTTCCAAAAATTCCTCACAACTCTGGTTTACTAAAGATGCCCTCTCTTATGTTCCAGTGATGTTAATATTTTTATTATTTCAAAATTTATTTTGAGAAGAGCAAATATGTGTATTAAATAAACTGTTTTTCAAAAAGATAATTGAATTTACCAATCACATCCATGCTTCTGCCTGTTTTATTTTCTCTTCTATTTTGCATCCATATGCTCCACTGTGTTTTACATAAGAAGATAGTGATAAATCTCAAATACTCATGTTCATAACTGTTTCTAATGAAAACTTCATAATCATTCTTAAATTCAGATATTACATTCAAAAACAAGGAACTTTTAATTAAGCATTGGTGTTTTTGTACTTGTAATATTATCAGTTCAGTTCAGTTGCTCAGTCATATTCGACTCTTTGCAACCCTATGGACTGCAACATGCCAGGCCTCCCTGTCCATCACCAACTCCCGGAGTTTACTCAAGCTCATGTTCATTGAGTTGGTGATGCCATCCAACTATCACATTCTCTGCCGTCCCCTTCTC
The DNA here is from genome assembly GCF_049115385.1 of Moschus berezovskii. Classification (NCBI taxonomy): domain Eukaryota; kingdom Metazoa; phylum Chordata; class Mammalia; order Artiodactyla; family Moschidae; genus Moschus; species Moschus berezovskii. The sequence goes on along the minus strand of NC_142460.1, from coordinate 126,695,223 downwards.
CTCCCACATTCAGTCTTTCCCATCATCAGGGTCTTTTGCAATGAGTCAGTTTTCTCATCAGGTGGCCAAAATATTGGAGTTTCAGCTTCAGCATCAGTCCTTCCAATGAATATTGATGACTGATTTCCTTTAGGATGGACTGGTCAGATCTCCTTGCAGTCCAAGGGACTCTCAAGAGTCTTCTCCAATACCACAGTTCTAAAGCATCAATTCTTCTGCACTCAGCTTTCTTCATAGTCCAACTCTCACATCCATACTTGACTACTGGAAAAACCATACCTTTGACTACATGGATCTTTATTGGTAGTTTTATTATACAAAGTAATATAGCCTTTCTTTATCAATATTCTAAATTGTCAATTATGTTTTACAAGGCAGATTTTTCATCAGGTTAAAATCTCACAATAATATATCGTTTTTAAAATATAAGGAAGTGATTTCAGAAGCTAATACACAGTGCTTTTCATGATGACTATCTGCATATATTTAGATTGTTTAAAATATTATGGGCTTTCTATCAAAACAGTGTAGAAGACTATTATTGTAAATGTATATGTGTATGTGCATGTGGATGTATATGTGTGAGTATGTTATTCACCATAGGGCTTCTATTTAACAGGGAAGCAGAGGTTGCAAGAGTATATTTAGTGATGAGGCGCCCTTTCTAGTCTATCCAATTCTAATTGTATAAGTGATCTAAACTTTAACTATGAAGAGACTATGAGCTGTGAATTTGGTATTTCAAACCCTCTGTCCTCAATATTGTTTTACCACTATTAGAAATATCTTTTATAATTATTGGTTGTGCTTCCCTGGTGGCTCAGGGGTAAAAAATCCACCTGTCAACACAGGAGATGTGGGTTCAATCCTTGTGTCAGGAAGAATCCTCAGAGAAGGAAATGGCAACCTACTCTAGTATTCATCTCTGGGAAATTCCATGGACAGAGGAACCTGGTCGGCTACAGTCCATGGAGTCATAAAAGAATCTGATAAGACTTAGCAAATAACAATAATAATTATTGGTTACTTCCGTGTCATTCTATTCCTGTTATTGCTACCCCTTGGATCCCAGATAAACTCTATTTTTTGCATTTAATTTTATGAAGATGACAAAAACTGCATACTGTCAAATTCATTTTATATTTCTTATACATACTATTTCAAAGTAACTCTAAGTACTTGCATTGAAATTTGCCACACTTTTATTTATTTTTTCCTTTCCTCTTTTTGTAAACTTCCTGCCAGGTTTAATACACCTCCTGGGTTGAAACATAAGAAAATAACTTGTCTAAAATCATTGTGTTTTGTTTGTCTAATCAATTAATTGTTATTCTACAATGAGTTCTGGCGTTGTTACAATTGACTTCATGTAACACCCTTTCTGTTACAGACAGTATATTGCACGCCACTCTAAATATTAGAAAGGCTTAGATTTTCTAGACCCAAAACTAATTCTGTTCTAATTTTAAATATAGAAAATTATAAACATCATATTTTTCAACCAGAGTTAACTTTCAGTCAGATTGTTCTAAATTGTTAGGTTGGTAGTTTTCATTGGATTCATCAAGGCTTTATCAACTTTGAGTATTTTAATGAATATTTAGATAGAATTGTTGGAGGGAAAATTGAAACATCATATTGAAAATTTAAAAATATTTTAATAATTGACTATTATACTTTTAGCTAAACCTATGGCATGTTACAGGTGAGAAACTTTCCCTCTTCCAAAATAAATTCCTTTGCTATACCACTGAAATATATTATTGAAGTATTCTTTAGTGAAATCCTCATATCTTTAGATAGCTATTCATCAGTGAGGGGCTAAGAGAAAGCAAGATATTTTCAGAATATGAGTCCTGTAATTTCATTTTGTAATATCTAGACTAGAGGAATTGCTTATTTATTCTGATCTTTTTAGTAGTTTCTTATAAAGTAGGGATCATGAATTTGACATTTGTAAGATTTGAGATAAATACTGATGAGAAAATTCATGCTGAATAAGTGTTATCTTCTTTTGTTCCTCTGCAACTATCCTTCTAGCTTTTTATCTTGCTAACTACATTTTCTTTTTTTTTTTTAAATTTTTTATGCCATGTGGTACTATCAAACAAGTCAGTTGATTAAAATAAACAAAAATTTATTTTTTACTTACAAAATGTTCACTGTTGTTAGGGCAAATCTCTATAGCAGTTGTCCCCTATGTTGGTTTATTATTTCAGGTTGCTTTTATCTGGGGCAACACCATATGAATGCTTACTTGTAAAATCACAGTGACATAACAGAAATCATCTTAACTCCTTTCACCTAGGAATGGCATTCATATTTAAGATCACAATTGATTAGTCAGTGAAGTCATCTGGCTTTGTGTAACTTCAGGGTGACTAAAAACTTCAGTCTTCTGCTGTGCCCAGATTGGAAAAAGAACTAGAAATATTAAAGAAAAGCAACAGTATGGAAAGGTTTATCTGCTGATTTTCTAACCTCCTGCTTTAAGATTAGAAATGCCAAGATATTTGTCATATTTTGAGAGAAAAAAACTTAAAACTCTAGAAATAGAAAGTTATTTATTTAAAGTGATGCAGTATACAAGTGACAGAGCCAAGACTCATAAACAGAATTATTTCCTCTTAGTTTTCAACATTCTTTCCACTACTAAGAAATAAAAAATATTTTCAATTGAATCTTATAAAAAAAAAAAAACAACTATGAATACAGTGAGTAGTACTATTTGCTAGGAGTCCACAAAATTAGTAGAGCTTTCAAGATCTAGCTAAGGAAAGTGAATTTGTAGTATTCCGTATGAAAAGTAGAATTTCCCCAATCTGTGACAGGTAAGGGTTTTTTTGTCCAGGGTTTATTCCTTGCAATTCAGCTTCATAAAATATCCATGGTGATAATTACAGGTAATGCTTAGGATTAGTGGTTCAGCAGATTACTCAGGCATCCTTTCAGGCCACAGGTAAATTTGGCAGCTGGATTCCAACCTCTCAGGTATGCCAGAGAGGGAGCGAGACTTTCTTGAACCCAAAAGCTAAAGTGGCTGAATGTGTCAGGAGCCACCTCTCAGCCACATCATGCGGATAATGGATACCAGCATATGATATCACATGGAAGGTGAAGTGGGTACTTCCTTCAATATGCAAATTAAACTCCCATAACCCAAGGGTTGTTTCCCTACTAGATTTCTTTGAATTGACCTAAAAATAAAAAATAACTTGGAAAACCTACACATCCATTGGTGATCCTCAGTATATTAATTATCCTCAATACTTATGGATCTTGGGGCCTGGTGTGGATTTAATCAGTTTATTCACCAATACTTGTTCAACATCACAGAATAATGGGCTTCCCTTGTGGCTCAGCTGGTATAGAATCCCCCTGCAATGCAGGAGACCCTGGTTCAATTCCTGGGTTGGGAAGATCCACTGGAGAAGGGATAAGCTAACTACTCCAGTATTCTTGGGCTTTCCTTGTGGCTCAGTTGGTAAAGAATTTCCCTGCAATGAGGGAGACATGGGTTCAATCCCAGGGTTGGGAAGATTCCCCTGGAGAAAGAAAGGCTACCTACTACAGTATTCTGGCCTGGAGAATTCCATGGACTGTATAGTCCATGGGGTTGCAAAGAGTCAGACACGACTGACTTTCAGTTTCATCACAGAACAGAATTGAGTTATGGTGGGAGAAGATTTCCATATATGTAGATCTAAAAATGGAGATTAAAAATTAAAATTAATATATAACCTGAAAATAAAGATCTGGGATTTATATAATAATGTCAATTATTGATTTGTTTCTTCCCACCTCAAAATTTACTCCATTTGGCCTGCATTGTTAAAATGCACCTTGATCTTTTACTTATTTTTACTTTCCTAGATGGCAATAAAGCTTTATCAATAGAGTGCTGGAGAGACATTGCAGGAGGAAAGGGTTTTGCTTCCTGATTTGGGCATGCTTACTGGCGGCCTCCCTCAGCATATCACTTTCTGCAGCACCGGAGTCCTGGAATAGTCTTAGCTTCTCTATTATTTGGCTTTGATAGGTGACATGGGCAGCAGCACTCGGGTCGGCAGCATCCCTGTAACATCTACCATGGGTAGTTTCTTAGAGGAGTATCTGCAGCTAGTACAGAGCTTGCAGCTTCTCTAGGTGCAGGCGTCTGCAGCACTGATAGCTACTCTAATGTCTGGCTCCTTCCTTTCATGAATCACAGTGCTCAAAAGGCAGTAGCTTTTGTCTACATTCCCCATGGACAGTTTTGTAGGAGAGTGTCTCCGGTGATAGATTATTCTTAAACATCTTTCTCAAGCACTGTGGAGAACAGATTCCCAACAAAATCCAGCTGTGCTTTTTCAACAAAAGCAGCTACTGACATGGCACCATAGTGACTTCTCTGCCATTCAGTGAACCACGAATTTCCTCTCCAATAAGGTGTGGGTCTTAGTACAGAGTGTCTCTTCCCTGAGTGCTCTATTATAAATGTATGGGTAATGATTGCTCTTTATATTTGCTATTTCTATGACTTTACAGGTCTTTACTTCTTACTGGCCAATTCCTTAACACTTTAATATCTTTTGATTCTTTATACTAAACTTTGGGCTTCTCAGGTGGCCCTAGCGGTAAAGAACCTGCCTGCCAACCTGCCTGCCATTGTAGGAGACATAAGAGATGAGGGTTTTATCCTTGGGTTGGGACAATCTCCTGGAGGAGAACATGGCAACTCACTCCAGTATTCTTGTCTGGAGAATCCCAAGGACAGAGGAGCCTGGTGGGCTGTAGTCCATAGGGTCATACAGAGTCTGAAGCAACTCTGTATACAGTCAAACATGACCGAAGTGACTTAGTATGCACACACGCACTTTTTTAACTTTCCCTATTCAAATTGTTGTCTGTTTTTTGTTTCATGGTTAGACTCTGACTGATATAGCAAAACTTAAATATACAACTTTGCTGAGGCCAAATGCTTTCAAATTTCTGAAAATATTTACTCTTCTCTACAATTTATACTAGAATAATAAAACCTCATATAAGAAGTAAGGTAACATTATATGTGTTGTTTTAAAATAAGCACTCAATAAATGTTATATGAATCTGAATGATGAATTAAATCTAAATCTCAGTTAACTAGTAAGTATCTTGAAAGGTTCTGATCTGAATTTAAGAAATTAAGGAAACCAGTTTTGAGAGATTTGTCAACTAAAAAATAGGAATATTTGAGATATACAATTGTCAGCTAGATTAAACGATTTTATCTTATGGTATTATAGTTGAGAATAGTAAATAATTGGATGCAGAAAGGAAGAATAGTAAATAATAGAATGCAGAATGGAAGAATCCAATTAAAAAAGAGACTATAAAAATTCCACAAAGAAAAGTATATATGTGAAGATGAATGTTTAAACAAAATTTGAAGTTTATTTTCTGATAAAATTAGATGCATTATAAATTAAAATTTTTCTATGAATGGCCTAATGGAATTTCAAGCACTAATAATGAAAAGAATGTTACATGCCCACATTTTATCATAATTTTTTCAGTAATAATTTTTAAAGTAATAACTTTGAAGTTTATAACAAAGATAGAAAGGTTATAGTTAAACATCTTCTTAACTTTCAGATTATCATTCTACAAGTATTAAATACTATTTGTAAACTAAATTTCTGGTATGAACACTTATGTGAGTCAGTGGTTGACTAAACATTGATGTATTTTTCCCTCTAAATTTGTGCAATTGCCTAGAAAGAAGTAAGTGCATGAAATGTCTGCAATTTTAGACCTTTTGCACTTTAAATTATATCACAGCAAAACCTCCTAGAGGAACTTGGAGAAACTTATAATTATTTTACAGTTGATTTAACTCAAAAATAGTTGAAGAAATTTAGCTCACATTTGTCAACAATCTGAAAAATTAACCTTTTTACAGTACCAATTCTAAATTTCTTGTTTCCAGAATGGAATTTTTATATCATTTGTAAACACTAACCTGAGTTACATGTTTCGGAATTTCTTCATAAAAAGTTAAACAATGGCAATTAATAACCAATATTACCTCTAAAACTAGTACTAAAAAAAACAGGATAATTGTAAGCTAATGAATAAATTATTTTTCTGCTTATTTTTATGGCAAAATTATTTTGCTTATAGTTTACACTTAGCAATACTAATAACATACTCCTCAGTTATAGTTCCTTCTTAGTAAGACTGTCATACTATGTACCCCATCACTCCATTGCTTTTGCAACCATAGATTGCTTTCTCAGCCACCCTGAACTAGTTAGATTTAACTCCCCAAAATGTGAATTTTGTCTGCAGAGATCCATTCTTATGTTTGTATGGGCATAGGCCAACATCCCCATCTTGGACTGTCACACAACTACTTTCATACAGTGAAAGATGCCTAGAATTCAGTTGTTTGGAATGGTAAGCAATATAATTGTATGAGAAAATCCAGAGAAAAGGAATGGGAAAATGTCTGCTGCAAGCATCTTGTGTTTTAGTTTTCTGTAAGTTTGTTTCCCAAGGCTTTTTAAAAATGAGTTATACTTCTTTGGAACTAACTAATCACAAAATAAGATAATAATATGTTTTTGAAAAAATTTAGGGAGCTAAATAAACTTTTTTTTCTTTAAAAAATCTATTGGAAAAATAAAGATCTTAGTACATATAATTTATGGTTTGCATATTTGTAATATATGCATACTAACAATGAATGCTGTAGTATTCAAGCACTCTTCATTTTTATTCATAATCTGTGATTAGTTGTCATATTTGTTCTACTCTACAAACTTCTCTTAAAACATAGGACAGAACACAGAAGAATAGGTCCTCATGCAGAAATACTTTATAGAAACTGAAGATCCCAATAGACAAAGAAAAATTTCTTAATGTATCTTACTGCTTTCTTAAAACTTTCTTCACAAGATTGTCTTTACACAATTTCCTCTATCACAGTTAATCACAAAATCATCCTTCTGAATTCAGAGGAAAAAAATGGAACAAAAGAAAAAATGAAATAAAGCATAAAACAAGAGGAAAACCTGTATTTGTCTCATTTCCTTAACTTTAACATCACAGATCCTATCAATCAGATTAGTCAATAAAATAATCTCCATATTCAATTTGATTATTTCTCACCATTTCTGCAATTAACATTCTATTTTAACCTTACTATCTCTCCCTAAAATGCTGCAATAAACTTTTAATTGGTCATTCTTCTTCCTTCTCTTTTTACCTTCAGAGTGTTAATTGTCCAATCACGTCTGATTCTTTGCGACACCAAAGAGTGTAGCCCATCAGATTCTTCTGTCCATGGGATTTCCTAAGCAAGAATACTGGAGTGGGTCACCATTCTTTTCTCCAGGGAATCTTCCTGATCCAGGGATTGAACCCAGATCCCTCGCATTGCAGATGGATTCTTTACCATCTGCACCACCAGGGAAGCCCTTTTTCACCTTTGTATTTTCTAAAGCAAATTGGTTCCATTGAAACATATCAGATGATACCACTGCTCAGAAAAAGCTGTCTAATGGATTATGATCTTATTTTGATTTAAAACTAAATATATTTTAATAGTTTACAAGATCCAACATAACCTAGGCTTTGTCACTTACTATCATAGATATGAGGCCTGAGAAGGAATAGATTTCATGTGGTTTTAGGTATAACTAAATTTTCATATCTAGATACACATATATGTATGTATGGCTGAGTCCCTTCCCTGTTCACCTGAAACTATCACAACATTGTTAATTGGATATATCCAAAATACAAAATAAAAAGTGAAAAAATGAATATTTCAATATTTTAAATTTCTTAAATCTGGCTAGGGTTCATGAGAACAAGATATATTAATTGCTATCAAATTCTGCACTTTGCTATATACTAAAAATAACTCAAAATTATACATATATTGAAAGACAAACACCGCCTCTATATTTGGTGGAATAATCAATGAAATGTGTATTTTAAAACAAAGTTTTAAAGTATATGTACTAACATATATAGAAAATAATTATTGTAAAATAGCAATAAATGTGCTGTTGACTTTTAAAACATACTATTTCAGTTACTAGTTGAGAATTATTGATAGATAGTAAAGAAAGCTGTCCCACTGTTTACTTGGATTATACATTTCTATCCAAATATTTCCATGTGTTTTAACTGGAGGGACTGATGCTGAAGCTGAAACTGCAATACTTTGGCCACCTCATGTGACGAGTTGACTCACTGGAAAAGACTCTGATGCTGGGAAAGGTTGGGGGCGGGAGAAGAAGGGGACAACAGAGAATGAGATGGCTGGATGGCATCACTGACTCGGTGGACATGAGTTTGAGTGTACTCCGGGAGTTGGTGATGGACAGGGAGTCCTGGCGTTCTGTGATTCATGGGGTCGCGGAGAGTCGGACACGACTGAGCGACTGAACTGAACTGAACTGATTTGTGTCACATAGCAAGCGTACAGAGTTCACTAGCAATTGTATGTTGACATGAGCTTTCTGTGTGACTAATGGTAAACTATTTGAACTTTTATATGTCAAGTCTCATAACACATGAATGAGCATTATAGTATTTATCTCATGGATTGCTCTGTGAGTTTAAAAAGATAATGCAGTTACTCCATTTCCCAGAAATAAAGTAGCGTTTTTTTTTTTTTTCTTTTTAAACTTATTTCAGTTAGAAGTAATCACATTAAATTAGCCACAGTCTTCCATGGAAAATTATTTTCTCAGTGACCTTTTTAAATTTAGAATCTTCATATATATTGCCACTTGATCTATCTTACTTTTCAAAATTGACATTCAGGTTATGTCTGCATCATTAGGACACAGAAATTTGAAACTCCAATACTTTGGCCACCTCATGCGACAAGTTGACTCACTGGAAAAGAGTCTGATGCTAGGAGGGATTGGGGAGGAGACAGGGATGACAGAGAATGAGATGGCTGGATGGCATCACCGACTCCGGGACATGAGTTTGAGTGAACTCCGGGAGTTGGTGATGGACAGGGAGGTCTGGTGTGCTCTGATTCATGGGGTCGCAAAGAGTCGGACACAACTGAGCGACTGAACTGAACTGAACTGAACTGAAGAGATGTGACTATATATAGTGACTATAGATGTCACTATAATAAGCATATTCCTATAAAAGACTATTTTATCATCTTACAACTACTAGGTTCATTGCATTGTATTGAAGAAGTAGTAAACAACTTTGATAAATTAATCTCTTATCTTTATTTCCAGAAATGTAATCTTTCACATTCCCATGTTAGATTATATACTCTCAACACATAGCTTCACATTTTATGACATTATTATATACCTCATATTTGAAATCACTTTTTTTTTTAACAAATTGACTTTGTAACTATGAATTCTTCTTCTCAAGCACTCTACAGAAGAATTGTTGTGAATTTCAGTTAATGATTTCTGTTGGTTTTAATTGTTCTCATTAAATTGATGTCAAAGACTTATGAGGGTATGCTTTCGAAATGCCAAATACTTAAAGTTTTAGTGAATTCATTTTTAAACATCCCTCTAAACATTGATTATTAGATCTTCTTATATCCTTTGAAAATAATATAAAATTTTTATTTATATTTTATTGAAGTTTTAAAACATAACATTTGTTAAAATTATAAATAACACATTGTGCTTTGTCAGACCTTGTTTTACATATGTTTTCATTAATAATCCACATAACACTATAAAGTAGACACTGACCTCATCTTAATTTCACAGATGAAGAATCTGAGACCTAGAAATGTTAAAAAATATGTGCAATGTTAAAAAGTGTTGACCTGAAACAGACTGTCAGATATTTTTCCAGCAAAGATGGGTTTATTTGAAATCAGCAGAGAATTGCAATTCAGTGTCTGCAAACATAGCGAGCCACATGCAAGTCCCCACATGGCAAGGGAAGAAGAACACTTTTGTAGAGAAGAAAAGAAATTTGGGAGGGCTGAAATAGAGTCCGTGGCTTTTCATTGGCTGAGTCCTTGCCAGGAGGGAAGAGGAATCTTTTTTCTTCCTATTGGGCTGTGCTATCATCATAGTGCGAGAGCTCCCATTTCTGTTCCCCCAACTATATTTAACTAAGGCTTCATTTTATTAATTTTTGCAGATGTTAAGCAACAAATCAGAAAACTGAAATAACATCTTATGGTTCTAGATTCAGTATTCTAAATAATCATACATTTTTGTTCCAATTGAGGCTAAGGAAGTTTTAATATTTAAAAATTTACTGTTATTTTATGCTATGGTAACATTTAATATAAATAAAATGATCAGAGTCAATATTCAAATAGTTTAAATTCAATTCAGCAGCCAGATAAAACTAATTGTGAAAATTTCTTTTATTATTATTATTTTTTAATTTACTTATTTATTTTGTCCTTGTGGCACTGCCTGTGGGGTCTTTGTTCTCTAACCGGGTGTGGAACCCATGTTCCCTACATTAGAAGCACAGAGTCTAAACCACTGGACCACCAGGGAAGTCTCTGTAACACTTCTTTTAATCAGCTAGTCTTCCTTTTAATAATCATAGCTAACACTTGTTGAACATGTATACTATGAAAAAGAACTTTACATATATCATTCATTTTATATACTTACCCCATGTGTTATGAACAATGTTTTTTCTTCTTATAAGATAGATACTGAAGATTATCAAGTTTGAAAATATGGTATCTGATGAGTCTTATTGAATATTTAACCTCAGACTCTTGCATTTGTATACTCTACCCTTTGTATACATTTTGGTAACGGAATTTTCCAAATGGTTCTAACATTTGAAACACTGAAAACATTTTTTCTACCATATAAATATATGCACAAGTATTGTCTTTTGCTCCTCTTGTTAGCAAGAGGATAAAAAGCATGGGAATATGCTTAACTATATCTAAGATTATTAATCATAAAATGATACATATTAATATATAGTAAAATGTATGGTTCAGTCATCATGCTTAAAAGAGTAAACCTCTCCTAAGAAACAGTATTTGATTTCCATAAATATTGGATTCAAATTCCTGGTTCCCCATGACCCTTTTTGTCTAGAGATAATCAATTGCTAATTTATCCAGAATCCCTCTTGATGGCTTCTAGTTTTCCAAGATAGTTTGTGAATACAGGATGTCCACCCACTCACCATCTGCCACATTGAGTTTTCGCTATTCATTACTTAAGAAAAACAACTTTACAATTAAAAACAAAGTGTTCTGTTCAAATTAGGATATTTTGACACATGGTGTTTGCTTGAATTTATGAGTATGAGATCATACATTACCCATATTTTAGAATAAGTAAATTATTTTAAAATCATGTAAATCAAATATACAAAGCAATTAAGAGAAACAGGAGAAAACATAGCAGATCCATATAAATAAAGCATGAGTAAGTGAAAATTAGAAATATTCTTGAAAAATAGTGATGATGCACAAGTTTTTTTAATCCATAAACACACTTGTTCATGATTTTACAAAGGTGACCCAGATATTTACACAGAAATTCATATAAAGTTTTATTTTAGATTCTCACACAAATTATCAGAGATATTTAATAAAATAAAACAACTTAGAAACAAAAGAATAAAAATGAGTTGTCATAACTGAGGTTCACATGAGGTATTTTATTTGAGAACATGTGTCAATGTAGCAATGGCTCTATAGATAGAAAATCATAAGTATTGTAAATTATGCTCTACTAACTGTACAATTTAAAGTATTTGAACAAGCAAAATACTTGACATTGAAAGGTGACAGATTCATGGTTTCTTAGAATGAAAGCAAAACTCTGTATAGTTTAAATATCAATATCTAAGCATATTTGTCTCGAGACAGAACCAAGCATAGTTGGCTAACAAACATAAAGGCATATAAACAATCATTCCTGAGTGTTAACTCTCAAAGCTGGCCTGAGACTGGTATGATTCTATATGTCGAGGTCCTTCTGGGTACAATTTTGAGCAAGGTTCTTGGCTGGGCTGTGAGTCTCATAAATATAAAGACAGATCCCTGACTTCTTGTATATCAAACATAAATGATTCTACCTCTAAACAAACTGTCAGAGCCACACTGCTTGGTGAAGAAACAAAATATGTTAAAACAGGGTTTTCAAGATACTGATTCTAGATAAGAATATGATGATCCTTAAGTTATGATGTATTCATTAGGATCTTATGTATAAATGAATTTGTGATGAGACAAACTGTGAAGATCCCTTTCTGTGAGCTTCCCTGGTGACTCAGATGGTAAAGAATCTGCCTGTCATGTGGGAGAACTTCCCCTGGGTTGGAAAGACCCCTGGAGAAGAGAATGGCAAATCACTCCAGTATTATTGCCTAGAGAATTCCATGGACAGAAGAGCCTAACAGGCTACAGTCCATGGGGTTGCAAAGAGGCAGACACAACTGAGTGACTAACACTACTACTTCTAATGTGGGGAGAAGGGGAGAGGGAGCATGTGCCCCTCTTAAAAAGAACAGAATTATAGGGATATATTAATAGTAAGATTTCAGGATACAAAAATTAGCCATGACATTTCTTACAGAACTAGAACAAAAAAAGCCTTAAAATTTATATGCAAACACAAAAGACTCAGAGTTGCAAAGGTAACCTTGAGGAAAAGGAACAAAGCGAGAAGATTCACACTATATAATTTCAAACTATACTGCAAAGTTCTGGTAATCAAAACAGCATGATATTGGCCCCAAAACAGACACATATACCAGTGGAACAGAACTGAGAAGCATATTATTGCATTCTTTATGCATGCACCTATGGTCAATTAATCTATGATAAAGGATGCAATAATATGCAATGGAGAAAAGACCATCTCTTCAATAAAAGGTGCTGGGAAAACTGGAAAGCTACACATAAAGCAATTAAATTAGAACAATCTCTAGCAACATACACAAAAATAAACTCAAAGTGGACTATGTACAACCTGAAAACATAAAAATCCTAGAACATAACATAAGCAATTTTTTTTACATAAATTATAGCAATATTTTTATGGATCTGTCTCCTCAGTCAGAGGAAATGAAAGCAAAAATAAAGAATTGGGACCTAATTAAACTTAAAAGCTCTTACACAGCAAAGGAAACCATTCACAAAATGAAAAGACAACCTAATGAATAGGAGAAAATATTTGCAAATGATATTGATGGCAAAGGATTTGATTTGAAATATATAAATTGTTAAATAGTAAGATCAAAATGAAAAAAAATTAACAATTGGACAGAAAACCTGAATAGACATATTTCCAAATAAGACATCCAAATGGCTTACAGGCAAATGAATAGACACTCAACATCATCAATGATTAGATAAAATGCAAATCAAAGCAAAAATGAGATATCACCTCATTCATTTTGATAGCTATCATCAGAATGACCACAAATAACAAATGTTGATGAGGATGTGGAATAACAGGAACCTTTGTACACTGTTGGTGGGAATGTAAATTGCTGAAGCAACTGTGGAAAATATTATGGAAATTCTTCAAAATGCTAAAGAGAGAATTACCATATGATCCAGCAATTTCACTTCTAGTCATACATCCAAAAATAATCCCATTAATTAAAAAAAAAAGAAAATCTGGCACCACATGTCTGCAACAGCATTATTTACAATAGCTAACATAGGTGGGCTGCTGTCTATGGGGTCACGCAGAGTTGAACACGACTGAAGTGACTTAGCAGCAGCAGCAAGATATAGAAATAACCCAAGTATCCATCAACAGAATAACTGATAAAAGAGATACGGTATAAAAATAGAATATTACTCAGTCATAAGAAAGAGTGAAATTCTATCCTTTGCAACAAAGTAGATGAACCAAAAGATTATTATGCCTGGTGAAATAAGTCAGACAATGGCAAACATTTTATGTTATAATTTATATGTAGAATCCAAAATATAAAACGAATGTATAACAAAATAGAAACATACACACAAATATAGAAAACAAACTCATCGTTATCAGTGGGGAGACAAGAAAGAGAGGGACAAAATAAGTGTATCAGATTAAGAAAGACAAACGACTATGTATAAAATCCAGTAGTCATGTATGGATGTGAGAGTTGGAATGTAAAGAAACCTGAGCCCTGAAAACTGATGCTTTTTTCTTTTTAATTTTTATTTTTATTGGAGGCTAGTTATTTTACAATATTATATTGGTTGGTTTTGTCATACATTGACATGAATCCGCCCCGGGTGTACATGAGTTCCCCCTCCCGAACCCCCCTCCCACCTCCCTCCTCCCCTTATCCTCCCTCTGGGTCATCCCCGCATACCAGCCCCGAGCATCCTGTAACATGAATCGACCCTGAAATGGCGATTCATTTCACGTATGATAATATACATGTTTCAATGCCATTCTCCCAAACCATCCCACCCTCACCCTCTCCCACAGAGTCCCAAAGACTGTTCAATACATCTGTGTCTCTTTTGCTGTCTCATATACAGGTTTATCATTTGCATCTTTCTAAATTCCATATATATGTGTTAGTATACTGTATTGGTGAATTGGTGTGCTGAAGAAGACTCTCGAGAGTCCCTTGGACTGCAAGGAAATCAAACCAGTCAATCCCAAAGGAAATCAGTCCTTAGTATTCATTGTAAGGACTGATGCTGAAGCTACAACACGCTGCCCACCTGATACGGAGAACTGACTCATTAGAAAAGACTCTGATGCCTGGAAAGATTGAAGGCATGAGAAAAGGGGAGGACAGAGGATGAGATTGTTGGATGGCATCACTAACTCCATGGACATGAGTTTGAGCAAGCTCCGGGAGTTGGTGATGGACAGCGAAGCCTGGCATGCTGCAGTCCAGGGGGTCGCACAAGAGTCCTACATGACTGAATGACTGAACTGAACTGAACCTACGTATAAAGTAGATAAGCAACAATGATACATTTTACAGCACAGGGAAATATAGCTATTATTTTGTATTATCTTTAAATAGAGTATAATTCATTAAAAAAATACTAAATCACCATGCTATGACCTAAAATTAATATTGTTTAGTTGCTAAGTCGTGTCCAGTTCTCTGCAACCCCATGGACTGTAGCCCACCAGTCTCCTCTGTCCATGGGATTTCCCACGTAAGAACACTGGAGTGGGTTGCCATTTCCTTCTCCACGGGATCTTCCCGACCCAGGGATTGAACCCAGGCTTCAAACCCATGTCTCCTGCATTATAGGCGAATTCCCACTGAGTCACAAGATTGTAAATTAACTACAATTCAAAAAGCAAAAAATTAACTACTTTTTAAAAAATGCTGATTTGAAAAAAGAAACAGATCTCAGAATACCTTTAAAGATTGGCCAGTTGGAATGTGACATAAATGAGAGATGTGAAAAGAAACGTAACAAGTGGGATTTTAAAAGATAACTAAATGAGAAGACAGGGGAGTGTTTTATCATAGGTTGATTTTGCCTTTGCTTGTATCCTGAGGGAAAGAAGTCAGAGAAAGGAAAACATTTGCATTGATAGAGTAGAAATGATTGATGGTGCATCACTGAAAAAGTGGTGATACCACTGAAAAAGAAATCATTCTGGCTGCTTGTGAAAAAGCAGATATAGAGTTGAGATTTTATAACACCACCAAAATGTGAAAATAAGTTGCATTTATTGACCTAAATTAATTAATTAGGCATACAACACAATTAATAAATGATTTCAAATGTGGAAATATTTGGAGAACATTTTAAAAACTTAATAAATTAAAATTAGAGGAGGTGTCAAACTTACCTTTAAGCTTAGTAAGACATGGATTACTGGATTTGCAATTGTCTGGATTACAACTTGTTTGGATTACATTACTTGAATTTCCAGACATCAAGGAGATTCTTATATTTAACAAGTTATCTAGAGAAAAAATGTGTTTTCCTTCTAGAAAAAGCAATCCAATATTCTTCCTGGGTTATTTCTTAGAGAACACAATACTCTTACTTAAACGAGTTATCTCAATAAAGAAATGAATTTAATATCAGGAATTGTATTATAAAAGTACACATTTGAAAGTAAGTTAACTTATATAGGCCATATAAAATCATTCTTTACATTCTTTTTTGAAATAATATATGAGTTTTAGAAATGATCCATAAATTGCATCAGAGAATTTTTAGTGATATTACTGCTTTTCATCCACCATAATATCTCATACAAGAGTATTTCCATTTTTTAAGGTTGGTTGGATCCCAAATAAGATGGTAGGTATTAAGAGGGGGCATCAGAGGGCAGACACATTGAAACCATAATCCCATAAAACTAGCCAATCTGATCACATGGACCACAGCCCTATCTAACTCAATGAAACTAAGCCATGCCGTGTGGGGCCACCCAAGACAGGCGGGTCATGGTGGAGAGGTCTGACAGCATGTGGTCCACTGGAGAAGGGAATGGAAAACCACTTCGGTATACTTGCCTTGAAAACCCCATGAACAGTATCAAAAGGCAAAATGATAGGATACTGAATGAGGAATTCCCCAGGTCAGTAGGTGCCCAATATGCTACTGGAGATCAGTGGAGAAATAACTCCAGAAATAATGAAGGGATGGAGCCAAAGCGAAACAAATACACAATTGTGGATGTGACTGGTGATAGAAGCAAGGTCCGATGCTGTAAAGAGCAATATTGCATAGGAAACTGGAATGTTAGGTCCATGAATCAAAGCAAATTGGAAGTGGTCAAACAGGAGATGGCAAGAGTGGACGTCGATATTCTAGGAATCAGTGAACTAAAATGGACTGGAATGGGTGAATTTAACTCAGATGACCATTATATCTACTACTGTGGGCAGGAATCCCTTAGAAGAAATGGAGTAGCCATCATGGTCAACAAAAGAGTCTAAAATGCAGTACTTGGATGCAATCTTAAAAACGACAGAATGATTTCTGTTCATTTCCAAGGCATACCATTCAATATTAGAGTAATCCAAGTCTATGCCCCAACCAGTAATGCTGAAGAAGCCGAAGTTGAACGGTTCTATGAAGACCTATAAGACCTTTTAGAACTAACACCCAAAAAAGATGTCCTTTTCATTATAGGGGACTGGAATGCAAAAGTAAGAAGTCAATAAACACCTGGAATAACAGGCAAATTTGGCCTTGGAGTACGGAATGAAGCAGGGCAAAGGCTAATAGAGTTTTGCCAAGAGAATGCACTTGTCATAGCAAATACCCTCTTCCAACAACACAAGAGAAGACTCTACACATGGACATCACCAGATGGTCAACACCAAAATCAGATTGATTATATCCTTTGTAGCCAAAGATGGAGAAGCTCTCTACAGTTAACAAAAACAAGACAAAGACTTGACTGTGGCTCAGATCATGAACTCCTTATTGCCAAATTCAGACTGAAATTGAAGACAGTAGGGAAAACCACTAGACCATTCAGATATGACCTAAATCAAATCCCTTATGATTATACAGTCAAAGTGAGAAATAGATTGAAGGGACTAGATCTGATAGATAGAGTGCCTGATGACTATGGACGGAGGTTTTTGACATTGTACAGGAGACAGGGACCAAGATCATCCCCATGGAAAAGAAATGCAAAAAAGCAAAATGGCTGTCTGAATAGGCCTTACAAACAGCTGTGAAAAGAAGAGAAGCAAAAAGCAAAGGAGAAAAGGAAAGATATAAGCATCGGAATGCAGAGTTCCAAAGAATAGTAAGGAGAGATAAGAAAGCCTTCCTCAGCGGTCAATGCAAAGAAATAGAGGAAAATAACAGGATAGGAAAGACAAGAGATCTCTTAAAGAAAATTAGAGATACCAAGGGAACATTTCATGCAAAGATGGGCTCAATAACGGACAGAAATCGTATGGACCCAACAGAAGCAGAAGATATTAAGAAGAGGTGGCAAGAATACACAGAGGAACTGTACAAAAAGATCTTCATGACCAAGATAATCACAATGGGCATGATCACTCACCTAGAACCAGACATCTTGGAATGTGAAGTCAAGTGGGCCTTAGAAAGCATCACTACCAACAAAGCTAGTGGAGATGATGGAATTCCAGGTGAGCTATTTCAAATCTTGAAAGATGATGCTGTGAAAGTGCTGCACTCAATATGCCAGCAAATTTGGAAAACGCAGCAGTGGCCACAGGTCAGTCTTCGTTCCAATCACAAAAAAAGGCAACGGCAAAGAATGCTGAAACTACTGCACAGTTGAGCTCATCTCACACGCTAGTAAAGTCATGCTCAAAATTCTCCAAGCCAGGCTTCAACAATATGTGAACCGTGAACTTCCAGATGTTCAAGTTGGTTTCAGAAAAGGCAGAGGCACCAGTGATCAAATTGCCAACATTCGCGGAATCATGGAGAAAGCACGAGAGTTCCAGAAAAACATCTATTTCTGCTTCCTTGACTATGCCAAAGCTTTTGACTGTGTGGATCACAACAAACTGGAAAATTCTGAAAGAGATGGGAATAACAGACCACCTGACCTGTCTCTTGACAAATCTGTATGCAGGTCAGGAAGCAAGAGTTAGAACTGGACATAGAACAACAGACTGGTTCCAAATAGGAAAAGGAGTGCATCAAGGTTGTGTATTGTCACCCTGATTATTTAACTTATATGCAGAGTACATCATGAGGAACGCTGGGCTGGAAGAAGCACAAGCTGGAATCAAGATTGCTGGGAGAAATATCAATAACCTCAGATATGCAGATGACACCACCCTTCTGGCAGAAAGTGAAGATGAACTCAAAAGCCTCTTGATGAAAGTGAAAGAGGAGAGTGAAAATGTTGGCTTGAAGCTCAACATTCTGAAAACAAAGATCATGGCATCTGGTCCCATCACTTCATGGGAAATAGATGGGGAAACAGTAGAAACAGTGTCGACTTTATTTTTGGGGGCCCCAAAATCATTGTGGATGCTGATTTCCGCCATGAAATTAAAAGACGAAAATGCTTGTTCCTTGGAAAGAATGTTATGACCAGCCTAGACAGTATATTAAAAAGCAGAGACATTTCTTTGCAACAAAGGTCCATCTAGTCAAGGCTATGGTTTTTCCAGTGGTCATGTATGGATGTGAGAGTTGGACTGTGAAGAAAGCTGATCGCCAAAGAATTGATGCTTTTGAACTGTGGTGCTGGAGAAGACTCTTGAGAGTCCCTTGGACTGCAAGGAAATCCAACCATTCCATTCTAAAGGAAATCAATCCTGGGTTTTCATTGGAAGGACTGATACTAAAGCTGAAACTCCAATACTTTGTCCACCTCATGGGAAGAGTTGACTCACTGGAAAAGACTGTGATGCTGGGAGGGATTGGGAGCGGGAGGTGAAGGGGACGACAGAGAATGAGATGGCTGGATGGCATCACCGACTCGATGGACATGAGTTTGAGTGAACTCCGGGAGTTGGTGATGGACAGGGAAGCCTTGCGTGCTGTGATTCATGGGGTTGCAAAAATTCGGTCACGACTGAGCGACTGAACTGAACTGAACTGGATACATTTAGCCTGTACAAAGACTACTCATGTTTTCCCTTTCGTTTCTTTCTTCACTGTCGAAAAGTAGTCTTTTCCTCTTCCTGATGATTGTGGCCATGCTGACTGAAAATCTGTACACAGAAAATACTTTCTTACTCTTAAATTCAACCATGGCTACAACAGACATCACATTTTTCTTCACCCTGTTCCCACACACAGTCTGATTTTAAAATAGATTTTTCATTCTTTAATCCTGCCATCATTTTTTTCTTGAAAATTTAGATATTTGAGTTTCTCAAAGCCAACCTCTCTTTTATTGAAGCCAGTATTACATCTCTTGTCTGTGAAATAATAAAGCACATATTTTAACTCTTCACCAATTCCCTAAAATAGAAGTGTAATCTCTCCATTTTATCTTCTTTCAACACAAAAATGATATTAATCAAAGTAATTATTTGATCATTTCAGCATCTCCTAATTATGTTCACGGTGATAAAATTTCTAAGAAAGCTGCTATGTTTCATAGATGGCTGAGACTGATATAATATGGATTATCTTTTAAATTCATGTTTTCTTATATGTAATTCAGAACTTATAAATTCATAAACTATATGTCCTCCTGTAGTAATTAGGCAAGAACTATTGACTATCTTCTCCCATATGGAAAAAAAATGAGAAAAAAACATTGTTTATTTTAAATACTTGTTCATATAACTGAAACAATTGAGTATGGCTTTCAAAAAAGTTAATGTCCTAACCTCTCCCTGACCTTCTGATCTCATCTTTTACCATGTTTTGTCCCCTCATTGTATGAATTCAAAACATATTGACTCCCTTTCAGTACTGGTATGTTCTCTGTTTGCCGTAGAGGTTTCCAAATGTTGCAGCCTTTGTCTAAATATCTTTTCTTTTCCTTTAATACACATCTTACTTTTCTGAGGTACATTTCTATTTCCTTACAGAGTCTTTCAGAAATTCCCTGCTGTATTTCTTAAAACATGGCTTCATTACACTGTATACTTACATTTCAAGAAATTTACCCCAGTTGAGATTTTATATTTAATTATGAGATTTCTTAATTAATAGCTATGTTCTCAAGTTTTGTTGGTGTCTGAAACTTCCTGAATCAAAGCAGTTGAGTTGATGAATTGGAAGCATCATGTGTTTGTTCCTTTCAATTTCAAGATGTATCAGTCTAATTTAGACTGTATTCACATATGTCGATGTTGGATGCATGTTTGAACAAATAAATTTAAACTACTCTTTAAGTCACAATAAAAATTTTGATCTTTAAATGGCTGGCTTTTTAAATAGTAAAACACTAAGTCAGTTATATTTATAATTTTATTTTAGGTTACACAATTCAGCTAAGGTGTAATTAGAAATGTATATTGACATTGGGAAATGAAATATGAACAATTATAAGTTTTGGTAAACTAGGCTGGTATACTGGGATGAACCAGAGGGATGGGATGGGGAGGGAAGTGGGAAGTGAGAGTTCAAGATGGGGAACATATGTATACCTGGGGCAGATTCATGTCAATGTATGGCAAAACCAATACAACAATGTAACGTAATTAGCCTCCAATTAAAATAAATAAATTAAAAAATAATTAGTAAATTTCCTTTAACATGTTATAATATCATAGCAAAATGCTTGCCAATAGTTCTGAGCACACTTAAAGTGCAAAATATTGAAGTATTTTCAAAAAGCAAGGCAAGTTAATAAACTATTTTTTAATGATTTTTTCCAAGTACTAATCATTACAACATAGATGTGATTTACAAAATGAAAAACACAAATTATACACACTTTTTTAAGCAAAACAATCTAATGCTACAAAAAAATACCAACAACTAAATTTCTGTGATGAGAATCAGAGATTACACAAGAGAACATGTCTATAATTACCAGTTTTTATTTATTTTTATTCAGTGATTCTCAGCCAAATTTTAAATACCTTAGCTGAATTGTGTAATCCAAGATAAAATTCTAAATATATCTGATTTAGTGCTTTACTATTTAAAAAGTCAGCCATTTTAAGATCAAATTTTCATTGTAACTTAAAGAGTAGTTTAAATTTATTTGTTGAAACATGCATGTAAATATTTACTATATGTAAATGTAGTCTAAAGATTCAGTTCATTTTCCTTTAAACACGCTGTAGCTATAATCAGTGTTGACTGAAATGAACATGGGCTTTACATCACATACAATCTAGTTGTCCCTTTTTAAACTTTCTAACATCAACAAATAGACTCTTGAGAGTCCCTTGGACTGCAAGGAGACCCAACCAGTCCATTCTAAAGGAGATCAATCCTGGTTGTTCATTGGAAAGACTGATGCTAAAGCTGAAACTCCAATACTTTGGCCACCTCATGCGACAAGGTGACTCACTGGAAAAGACTCTGATGCTGGGAAAGGTTGGGGGCGGGAGGAGAAGGGGACGACAGAGAATGAGATGGCTGGATGGCATCACCAACTCGATGGACATGAGTTTGAGTGAACTCCGGGAGTTGGTGATGGACAGGGAGGCCTGGTGTGCTGTGATTCATGGGGTCGCAAAGAGTCGGACACAACTGAGCAACTGAACTGAACTGAACATCAACAAATGGTTGACACTTTAAAAATATGTATTTATCATCTTCATGCTGAAAGGATCAGCATTAGAGCCCAGGCTCTGGGTTGCCTTATGTACAGATGTGCTTGGAACCTGATAAAAGAGGCCTACAAAAGTTCTTTCATATGAATGAGTAAACATTCAAATTCAAGTTCTTTCTTGAGTTTTTTTCTTCTTCCAGGAATAACAGGTACTATAACTTCTTCTTCATAGAAATTTTAAAAATGTTCTTCATGTTTCATAAAACTTGTTACTGTCAGATGGTTTTCAGTGCATACAGATGATGGGAGATAGGAAAAAGTTGTTTCTACCCTCCAATACCTAAAAAATCTGTGTCTCTCTCTTTATACCTTATCTAGAGAATGGCAGTTATGTCAAAATAGAGAAAATATTCACAATGCTACATTTCCAACTTTTTGCTAAAGAAAGTGCTTTATTAATTAAATAGGTGTAGTGGTCATCTGTTTGTGTGTGGTATTCTCTCCTTCAAAGCTACTCATTACTAAGGGACAGGACAGACCTTCAAAATACATCTACTATGCTACAACCATTTTAAAGCAGATATTCTTTTTTGTGTCTTGCTACAATCCCTGCCACTTTTTTAAAAATACTGTTTAATGATATGTTTTCCAAACATAATTTTACTCATTTCAGATTTCTGTTGACACCTCTTCAGTCCTTCCTCCATGTTTTCATTGTAAGGTAAATTTCTGGAGCATGATATTTCTCCAGGTCCTCAAGGTCTATCATAACTATTACTCTTTCCCTCTCATTTCATCATAAATATCCAATTAATCCTAAAGTTTGATCAATTGTGCCATCCAAATATCTCATTTTCATACTTGCATTCACATTGAATTTAGCATAATTAATGTAGCAATTCAATAATTAAGCAAACATTAGAAAAAAATCACTGTATAAGTATCTACTTGAAATTATCTACCTAACATCTCTGCTGTTTCCACTGTTTCCCCATCTATTTCCCAGAAGGACTGTGAAGAAAGCTGATCCCCAAAGAATTGATGCTTTTGAACTGTGGTGCTGGAGAAAACTCTTGAGAGTCCCTTGGACTGCAAGGAGATCCAACCAGTCCATTCTAAAGGAGATCAATACTGGGTGTTCATTGGAAGGACTGATGCTAAAACTGAAACTCCAATACTTTGGCCACCTCATGCGACAAGGTAACTCACTGGAAAAGACTCTGATGCTGGGAAAGTTTGGGGGCGGGAGGAGCAGGGGACGACCGAGAATGAGATGGCTGGATGGCATCACCGACTCGATGGACATGAGTTTGAGTGAACTCTGGGAGCTGGTGATGGACAGGGAGGCCTGGCGTGCTGTGATTCATGGGGTCGCAAAAGTCGGACATGACTGAGTGACTGAACTGAACTGAACTGAACTGACCATCTTTGTTAGAATTTAGGTATGCATTTTTTACTGTCAGATCATAAAGTACTAGCTTATAGTTATTCCTGTTTAGTTGCTAAGTCACTCTCCTCTTTCACCCTGATCAAGAGGCTCTTTAGTTTCTCTTCTATTTCTGCCATTAGAATGCTATCATCTGTGTATCTGAGGTTGTTGATATTTTTCCCAGTGTCTTGATTCCCGTTTATGATTTATCCAGCTGGCATTTCCCATGATACACTCTGTGTGTAATGCTTTTTGACCTACATACAAGTTTCTCTGCAACTACATGAAATGCAGCACACCAGGCTCCCCTGTACTTCACTATCTCTTAGAGCTATCTCAGATTCATTCCCATTTATTCAGTGATGCTATCTTACCATCTCATTCTCTGACACCCTCTTCTCCTTTTGCCTTCATTCTCTCTGAGCAACAGGGTCTTTTCCAATTAGTTGGTGCTTCTGATCATGTGGCAAAATTATTGGCATTTCCACTACAGCAGCAGTCCTTTAAATAAATATTCAGGAATGATTTTCTTTAGGATTGACTGGTTTGATCTCCCTGCAGTTCAAATAACTCTCAAGAGTCTTCTATAACACCACAGTTTGAAAGCATCAATTCTTCTGTGCTCAGCTTTCTTTGTGGTCCAACTCTCACATTTGTGCATGACTATATCTGCAGTTAGCAAAAACAAGACCAGGAGCTGACTGTGGCTCAGATCATGAACTCCTTATTGCAAAATTCAGACTGAAATTGAAGAAAGTAGGGAAAACTACTAGACCATTCAGATATGACCTCAATCAAATCCCTTATGATTATACAGAGGAAGTAAGAAATAGATTTAAGGGACTAGATCTGATAGATAGAGTACCTGATGAACTCTGGACGGAGGTTTGTGACATTGTACAGGAGACAGGAAGCAAGACCATCCCCATGGAAAAGAAATGCAAAAAAGCAAAATGTCTGTCTGAGGAGGCCTTTCAAATAGCTGTGAAAAGAAGAGAAGGGAAAAGCAAAGGAGAAAAGGAAAGATATAAGCATCTGAATGCAGAGTTCCAAAGAATAGCTAGGAGAGAAAAGAAAGCCTTCCTCAGCGGTCAATGCAAAGAAGTAGAGGAAAACAACAGAATAGGAAAAACAAGAGATCTCTTCAAGAAAATTAAAGATATCAAGGGAACATTTCATGCAAAGATGGGCTCGATAAAGGACAGAAATGGTATTCACCTAACAGAAGCAGAAGATATTAAGAAGAGGTGGCAAGAATACACAGAACTGTACAAAAAAAGATCTTCACGATGAAGATAATCACTATAGTGTGATCACTCACCTGGAACCAGACATCTTGGAATGTGAAATCAAGTGGGCCTTAGAGAGAATCACTATGAACAAAGCTAGCGGAGGTGATGGAATTCCAATTGAGCTATTTCAAATCCTGAAAGATGATGCTGTGATAGTGCTGCACTCAATATGCCAGCAAATTTGGAAAACTCAGCAGTGGCCACAGGACTGCAAAAGGTCAGTCTTCATTCCAATCCCAAAGAAAGGCAATGCCAAAGAATGCTCCAACTACCGAACAATTGCACTCATTTCACACGCTAGTAAAGTCATGTTCAAAATTCTCCAAGCCAGGCTTCAGCAACATGTGAACCATGAACTTCCAGATGTTCAAGCAGGTTTTAGAAAAGGCAGAGGCACCAGAGATCAAATTGCCAACATGCGCTGGATCATGGAGAAAACACGAGAGTTCAGAAAAACATCTATTTCTGCTTCATTGACTATGCCAAAGCCTTTGACTGTGTGGATCACAATAAACTGTGGAACATTCTGAAAGAGAAGGGAATACCAGACTACCTGACCTGTTTCTTGAGAAAGCTGTGTACAGGTCAGGAAGCAACAGTTAGAGCTGGACATGGAACAACAGACTGCTTCCAAATAGGAAAAGGAGTACGTCAATGTTGTATATTGTCACCCTGCTTATTTAATTTATATGCAGAGTACATCATAAGGAACGCTGGGCTGGAAGAAGCACAAGCTGGAATCAAGATTGCTGGGAGAAATATCAATAACCTCAGATATGCAAATGACACTACCCTTATGGCAGAAAGTGAAGAGGAACTCAAAAGCCTCTTGATGAAAGTGAAAGAGGAGAGTGAAAATGTTGGCTTGAAGCTCAACATTCAGAAAACAAAGATCATGGCATCTGGTCCCATCACTTTATGTGTAATACATGGGGAAACAGTGGAAACAGCGTCAGGTTTTATTTTTTGGGGCTCCAAAATCACTGCAGATGCTGATTGCAGCCAGGAAATTAAAAGACGCTTGCTCCTTGGAAGGAAAGTTGTGACCAACCTAGATAGCATATTAAGGAGCAGAGACATTACTTTGCCAACCAAGGTCCATCTAGTCAAAGCTATGGTTTTTCCCGTGGTCATGTATGAATGTCAGAGTTGTACTGTGAAGAAAGCTGATCGCCAAAGAATTGATACTTTTGAACTGTGGTGCTGGAGAACCACTCTTGAGAGTCCCTAGGACTGCAAGGAGATCCAACCAGTCCATTCTAAAGGAGATCAGTCCTGGGTGTTCATTGGAAGGACTGATGCTAAAGCTGAAACTCCAATAATTTGGCCACCTCATGCAATGAGGTGTCTCACTGGAAAAGAGTCTGATCCTGGGCGGGATTGGGGGTGGGAGGAGACGGGGACGACAGAGAATGAGATGGCTGGATGACATCACTGACTCGATGGACATGAGTTTGAGTGAACTCCAGCAGTTGGTGGTGGACAGGGAGGCCTGTCGTGCTGTGATTCATGGGGTCGCAAAGAGTCTGACATGACTGAGCGACTGAACTGAACTGAACTGATGTCTGCAGTTTTTTTGGAGCTCTCAAAAATAAAATCTGTCACCGTTTCTGCATTTTCCCCTTCTATTTGTTGTGAAGTGATGGGACCAGATCATTAAGTGACCAGATCACTTCATGGCAATTAGATGGGGAAACAATGGAGACAGTGACAGATTTTATTTTGGGGGGATCCAAAACCACTGCAGATGGTGACTTCAGCCATGAAATTTAGAGACACTTGCTCCTTGGAAGAAAAGCTATGACAAACCTAGACAGTATATTAAGTTTGATGCATGATACAGGATGCTCGGGGCTGGTGTACTGGGATGAACCAGAGGGGTGGGATGGGGAGGGAGGTGGGAGGGGTGTTCAAGATGGGGAACATATGTACACCTGGGGCAGATTCAGTCAATGTATGGCAAAACCAATACAATAATGTAAAGTAATTAGCCTCCAATTAAAATAAATAAATTTTTAAAAAAGTAAAAAAAAGCAAAGACATTAGTTTGCCTAAAAAGTCTGTATAGTCAAAGCTGTAGTTTTGCCAGTAGTTGTGTATGGATGTGAGAGTCGGACCATAAAGAAATCTGAGTACTGAAGAAGTGATGCTTTTGAACTGTGGTGTTGGAGAAGACTCTTGAGAGTTACTTGGACTGCAAGGAGATCAAACCAGTCAATCCTAAAGGAAATCCATCCTAAATATTCATTGGAAGGACTGATGCTGAAACTGAAACTCCAATACTTTGGCTACCTGATGCAAAGAACTGACTCATTGGAAAAGCCCCTGATGTTGGTAAAGGTTGAAGGCAGGAGGAGTTGGGGAATACAGAGGATGAGATGGTTGAATGGCATCACCGACTTGATAGACATGAGTTTGAGTAGGCTCCAGGAGTTGGTGATGGACAGGGTAGCCTGGCGTGCTACAGTCCACGGAGTCACAAAGAGTTGGACATGACTAAATGACTGAACTGAACTGATGGGACCAGTTGTTATAATATTAGTTTTTGTGAATGTTGTTTTAAGTCAGCCTTTTCAACCTCCCCTTTCACCCCGATCAAGAGGCTCTTTACTTTCTTTTCTATTTCTGCCATTAGAATGCTATCTTTGCAAATCTGAGATTGTTGATATTTTTCCCAGTGTCTTGATTCCCGTTTATGATTTATCCAGCTGGCATTTCCCATGATAGACTCTGCATGTAAATTAAATAAGCAAGGTGACAATATACAGCCTTGTCATACTGCTTTCCCAATTTGAACCAGTCAGTTGTTCCATATCTGGTTCCATGATGCTTCTCACAAGTTTCTAAGGAAACAGGTAAGGTAGTCCGGTATTACCATCACTTTAAGAAATTTTCACAGTTTGTTGTGATCCACATAGACGAAGACTTTAGTGTAGTCTATGAAGTGTAGTCTGCTTTTTTCTGGAATTCCCTTGGTTTCTCTTTGAATCAACAAATCTAGGCAATTTGATCTCTGGTTCCTCTGCTTCTTTGAAACCCAGCTTGTACATCTGGAATTTCTAGGTTCATGTCCATGGAATCACAAAGAGTTGGACATAACTGAAGTTACTAAGCACACATGCATGTGTGTGTCTTGCTGTCTAATAAAATTACTTTTTCTCTGAATTCTTTTGATTGTTTATGTAGACAATCATACCATCTCTATAAAAAGTTTTACTTTCTTCAAATTTATGTATTTTATTTTTTCTTTCTCATCTCTTCTATACTGGTGCCTAGTAAAAATTTGGAAACAAATGGAGCAAATGTACATAAGAACTGTGTACATAAGATTTAAGACAGAAACTATATTTTCAATATTGGGCTTTCTCCTTTCTATTCCAAGTTTCCCTAGAGCTTTTTCATGATGTTTTCTCAAAACTGTCTTGCTTATATTTTCCTTTGCTGTGCAGAAGCTTTTGATTTTAATTAGGTCCCATTTGTTATTTTCGCTTTTATTTCCAATATTCTGGGAGGTGGGTCTTGGAGGATCCTGCTGCGATTTATGTCAGAGTGTGTTTTGCCTACGTTCTCCTCTAGGAGTTTTATAGTTTCTGGTCTTACATTTAGCTCTCTAATCCATTTTGAGTTTATTTTGGTGTATGGTGTTAGCAAGTGTTCTAGTTTCATTCTTTTACAAGTGGCTGACCAGTTTTCCCAGCACCACTTGTTAAAGAGACTGTCTTTTCTCTATTTTATATTCTTGCCTCCTTTGTCAAAGATAAGGTGTCCATAGGCGCGTGGATGAAAAGACAGCCTTCAGAATGGGAGAAAATAATAGCAAATGAAGCAACTGATAAAGGATTAATCTCCAAAATATACAAGCAGCTCCTGCAGCTCAATTCCAGAAAAAGAAATGACCCAATCAAAAAATGGGCCAAAGAACTCAACAGACATTTCTCCAAAGAAGACATAAAGATGGCTAACAAACACATGAAAAAATGCTCAACATCCCTCATAATCAGAGAAATGCAAATCAAAACCACAATAAGATACCATTTCACACCAGTCAGAATGGCTGCTATCCAAATGTCTACATGCAATAAATGCTGGAGAGGGTGTGGAGAGAAGGGAACCCTCTTACACTGTTGGTGGGAATGCAAACTAATACAGCCACTATGGAGAACAGTGTGGAGATTCCTCAAAAAACTGGAAATAGAACTACCATATGATCCAGCAATTGCACTCCTGGGCATACACACCGAGGAAACCAGAATTAAAAGAGACACATGTACTCCAATGTTCATTGCAGCACTGTTTATAATAGCCAGGACATGGAAGCACCCTAGATGTACATCTGCAGACGAATGGATAAGAAAGCCTTGGTACATATACACAATGGAGTATTACTCAGCAATTAAAAAGAATGCATTTGAACCAGTTCTAATGAGGTGGATGAAACCAGAGCCTATTATACAGAGTGAAGTAAGCCAGAAAGTAAAACACCAATACAGTATACTAACGCACATATATGGAATTTAGAAGGATGCAAATGATAACCCTGTATACGAGATAGCAAAAGAGACACAGATGTATAGAACAGTCTTTGGGACTCTGTGGGAGAGGGTGAGGGTGGGATGATTGGGAGAATGGCATTGAAACATGTATATTATCATATGTGAAACGAATCTCCAGTTCAGGGTCGATGCATGTTACAGGTGTTCGGAGCTCATATGCGGGGATGACGCAGAGGGAGGAAAAGGGGAGGAGGGAGGTGGGAGGGGGGTTCAGGAGGGGGAACTCATGTACATCCGGGGCGGATTCATGTTAATGTATGGCAAAACCAACCAATATAATATTGTAAAATTTAAAAAAAAAAACTGTCTTGCATTTGTTAAAATTATCTTATGCTTTTTAAACATTATTTTTTATTTTAATATAATGAAGTACATTAATTTTTGTGTATTAAGCTAATCTTGAATATATGGTGTAAAATCCAATTCTTTTCAAACTGAAATTTTTAAAAATTATGCTAAAATAAACTTTATCTACCTGCTCTTTTACTGATTTGACCTGATATTTGGCAAAGAATGTCAAGATATTTTGGGGAACACATGTACACCAGGGGGAAAATTCATGTCAATGAATGGCAATACCAATACAATAATGTAAAATAATTAGCCTCCAATTAAAATAAATAAATTGAAAAAATATATATTTTTTCCTTCTGTACTTTTCAGTTTTCAATTTACATTTAAAATAAGAGTCAGAGGGAGTTTTTAAGAGGGAGGGGACATACATATACCTATGGCTGATTTATGTTGAATTATGACTGAAACCAACACAATATTGTAAAGCAATTATCCTTGAATTAAAAATAAATGATTTAAAAAATAAAGTAAGACAAATCAGTACACAGTGTTTTCATATACTCCCTCCCCAACTCATAATTTCCCTCATTAGTAACATTTTATTTAACATGGTACTTTTGTTTCGAGTGATGAACCACTATTGACACATAATTATTAATTAAACAGCATAGTTTATATTAGGACATGCGCTGTGCTATACAGTTATATTGGTTTCTACAAATGAATAATACTATGTATCTGCTTTTAGAATAGCATGCAGATTATTTTAATGTTCTAAAAATTCTCTTCCATGCATTCATCCCTCCTCACTTCTACTTAACCCTTAAAATAACTTCTTACTCTTAGAAATATATATTTAATATATATGGAATTTAGAAAGATGGTAGCGATAACCCTGTATACGAGACAGCAAAAGAGACACAGATGTATAGAACAGTCTTTTGGACTCTGTGGGAGAGGGCAAGGGTGGGATGATTTGGGAGAATGGCATTGAAACATGTATATTATCATATGTGAAACGAATTGCCAGTCCAGGTTCGATGCATGATACAGGATGCTCGTGGCTGATGCTGGGATGAACCAGAGGGATGGGATGGGGAGGGAGGTGGGAGGGGGCTTCAAGATGGGGAACACATTTACACCCGGGGCGGATTCATGTCAATGTATGGCAAAACCAGTACAATACTGTAAAGTAATTAGCCTCCAATTAAAATAAATAAACTAAAAAAAAATATATATATATATATATTCAATTTCCTCCATATATTTTCACGGTTGATTGCTCATTTCTTTTTATCAATGAAAGTACCATAGTTTGTTTATCCATTTATCTATTGTAGGACATTTTGGTTAGTTTCAACTTTTTGCAGCATTCATATACAGATTTTTGTGTAGATGTATTTTTCAACTCATTCATTGCATAAATTTCTAGGCACATAATTGCTGGATTATATGATATGCATGTGTTTGGCTTCATAAGAGACTTTCAAACTTTCCTTCTATGTAGCTCTACCAATTTGCATTCTTCTTATGAGTGAATGACATTTCCTCTCTCTCTGCATACTCCTTAGCATTTGATATTTTCAATCTTTCGGATTTCATACAATCTTTGGTGTATAGTGGTATCTCACTATTATTTCAATTTGTAATCCCTTAGTAACATGTCATGATGATCATATTCTCATATGCTTATTTGCCATCTGTATCTCTTCTTTGGTGAGAAGTCTATAGGCTTATTGCTGCTGCCAAGTCACTTCAGTCGTGTCCGACTCTGTGTGACCCCATAGACGGAAGCCCACCAGGCTCCCCCGTCCCTGGGATTCTCCAGGCAAGAACACCGGAGTGGGTTGCCATTTCCTTCTCCAATGTGTGAAAGTGAAAAGTGAAAGTGAAGTCGCTCAGTCGTGTCCAACCCTTAGCGACCCCATGGACTGCAGCCTACCAGGCTCCTCCACCCATGGGATTTTCTAGGCAAGAGTACTGGAGTGGCTTGCCATTGCCTTCTCCGATAGGCTTATTAGAGCTGCTTATTTTCTTATTGCTAAGTTTGAAAATGCATTTGTATATTGGGTGGCAGTATTTTATCATATACATGTTTTTAAAGCATTATTTCCTATATGTGGCTTTTAAAAAATTTTACCTTAACAGTGCCATCAACAGAGAAGATATGTTTACTTTTAAATTAATCAAGATAATTTTTTTTTCTTCATGGATTGTGATTTTGGTATTGTGTCTAAAACTCATTATGAAACCCACAGTCATCTAAGTCATCTAATTTTCTCCTATGTTATCTTCTAGTAATTTGATAAATATTGCATTTTAAATTTAGATCTACAATCCATTTCAAGTTAATTTTAGCAAAATTTTGTGAAAGATTAAAGGTCAATTCCTAGGTGTGTGTATATATATTTATGTCTTTTTTTTTTTTTTTGAGTATGAATGCCCAATTGTTCTACCTTAATTTATACAAAAGAATATTTTTTCCCTCATTGAACCGTCTTTGCTCCTTTGTCAAAGATCAGTGTGTATGCACACACACACACACACATGAACACACTGGGCTCTTTATTCTGTTTCATTGATATATCTGTGTGCTATTTAGCTAATACCACACTGCCTTAATTATTGTACTTTTACAGTAAATCACAAAGTTGAGTAGTATTAGTCTTCTGACTTTGTTCTTCACCTTCAATACCATGTTTGCTATTCTAGGTCTTTTGTCTTTCCATATAAACTTTGTATTTATTTTGTCATTTTCCACAAAATAACTTGCTGGGATTTGGATTGGAATTGCATTGAGTCAAGTTGAGAAAAACTGGTATCTTGACAGTATTGAGCCTTCCTATCCTTGTGCATGAAGTATCTCTCCGTTTATTTATATCTCTAATTTTTTGATCAGAACATTATAGTTTTGCTCATATAGTTATTGTACAATTTTTACAGATTTATACCTAAGTAATCATGAAGTGAGATTAATATAAAGTGTAAAAATATTTTGCTTTCATATTTTTCTTCTCTAACACTCTTGCTTTTTATGGAGATTCGCATCTCTGACCTTTTTACTTTCCTTTCTAAATAATTAATTTTAATATTTCTTGTTATATGTTTTCCAAGTTGTTTAAAATTGAAATTATCTTTTTTCAGATGTTAAATATTTATTGGTGGAAAGCTTCTTATTTACCAAAATAAGCTTATTTAACATTTTTATTGAATACAGGGCAATTTAGATTTTTTACTTCTTCTTAGATCATTTGTCTATTTCAAATTGTTTGCATATTTCATCTAAATTGTCAAATTTTCTAATAAAAATTTTAATAGCATTGTTTTATTATTTTTAATGTCTGTAATAATTGCAAAACTTCTCTGCCTTTTTGTTGATACTCTTTACTTTTGTGATCACTTTTCTTTATTAACCTTGCTAGAATTTTATCATCTTACTAATATTGTTAAATAATCAGGGTTTTTTTTTTTTTAATTTCTTCATTGTTTTCCTGTTTCTATTCTATGATTTCTGTTTTCTTTATAATTTTCTTCCTTCTGCTTATTTTGTGTTAGAATTTGCTCTTCTTTTTACATGTTTTAACCAGAAACCTCACACCACTGATTTTACATCATCTGTCTTCTCTAACGTTACACTGTAATGTGCCAAGTTGCTTCAGTCGTGTCTGACTCTTTGTGACCCTGTGAAATACAGCCCACCAGGTTCCTCTGTCCACAAGACTCTCCATGCAAGAATACTGGACTGTACCATGACCTGATTCAGAGAAAATTCCCAGCCCAGGGACTGAACCCACATCTCTTACATCTCCTACATTGGCAGATGGGTTCTTTACCACTAGCACCACCTGGGAAGACCTATTTTGTAATATACAGCCAAACATTACTGTATAAGCCCTAATGCATCTGTATTTCACCCATTTTGAACATTGTATTTTCATCATCATTCCTCTTGAAATACTTTATGTTTCTTATGATTTATTGTTTGATAAGCAATATTCTCATATTGCTTAAACTGTGTTTTTAAATTTCTAGTGCTTCAATTTTACATATTTTTGCAGTTAATTTATAATTCAATTCCATTTTAGTAAGAAAACAGATAAACTCTTCTATGAGTTTAATTAATACTGAGGCTTCACTGGATGCAGTGGAGAGCTCATAGGCTACTGTTTAGAATATAGACTCAGGAAGACAATGAATTAAATTCTGGGAGTCTCCCTTGAGGACTCAAGCAAAGTGTAAACTTCTGTTTGTAATAAAGATGTAAGCCCTGAGAACAGAACCATGCAGTGACACCAGTTTTTGGAAGTGACTAAGTTAAAACAAAAACAATAAGAAAATGGACTATTTTTTTTTCTTTTTTATTTTTTATTGGAGGCTAATTATTTTACAATATTATATTGGTTGGTTTTGCCATACATTGACATGAATCCACCACAGGTGTACATGAGTTCCCCCTCCTGAACCCCCCTCTCGCCTCCCTCCTCCCTTTATCCTCCCTCTGGGTCATCCCCGCACGCCAGCCCCGAGCATCCTGTAACATGCATCGACCCTGAACTGGCGATTCATTTCACATATGACAACATACATGTTTCAATGCCATTCTCCCAATCATCCCACCCTCACCCTCTCCCACAGAGTCCCAAAGACTGTTCTATACATCTGTGTCTCTTTTGCTATCTCGTATACAGGGTTATCATTTGCATCTTTCTAAATTCCATATATATGCGTTAGTATACTGTATTGGTGTTTTTCTTTCTGGCTTACTTCACTCTGTATAATAGGCTCCAGTTTCATCCACCTCATTAGAACTGGTTCAAATACATTCTTTTTAATTGCTGAGTAATACTCCATTGTGTATATGTAACAAAGCTTTCTTATCCATTCATCTGCAGATGGACATCTAGGTTGCTTCTATGTCCTGGCTATTATAAACAGTGCTGCAATCAACATTGGAGTACATGTGTCTCTTTCAATTCTGGTTTCCTCGGTGTGTATGCCCAGGAGTGCCATTGCTGGATCATATGACAGTTCTATTTCCAGTTTTTTAAGGAATCTCCACACTGTTCTCCATAGTGGCTGTACTAGTTTGCATTCCCACCAACAGTGTAAGAGGGTTCCCTTCTCTCCACACCCTCTCCAGCATTTATTGCCTGTAGACTTTCACACCAGTCAGAATGGACTATTTCTTATTTAGAGACTGCATGAAGACTGGAGACTGAATCTAATGTGATTCTACCTTGAAAGATATGGCAAATACCTGCATGACTTAGCTCTGAGCTTGGCACAGAGAGAATGATTACCACCAGCAAAATAGGATCAGAGACCATTCTTAATCTTTCTGATTTGGATAGCAGAAGCCTTTTGATTATCAGTTGGGAGGGGAGGGGAAAAGAACATTACTATAACTAAAATAGTTTCCATTCTAGCCTGGGTCAGTTTTAGCAAGATTATATCCATTTAGAACAATCAACATTGTGATGTTGCCTGCTTTTAAGACTTGAGAAGCAATTTTCACTAGATTTTGCAAACAAGACCACTAAGGTTAAAAATAGCCATATTGAAAATTTACTTAACAAAGGATAATTTCAGTCTCTGCAGGTTAACTCAATTAATTCATGACATATCATCTCTAACCCATTGAGCAAACTGACATATAAAAAGACGAGAAGCCCCTCTAGGTCACTGTTAATTTGGGGCATGCTGCTAAATGATCCCACAGAATGTTTTACAGTGCTGGGACAGATAAAATTCAGGCAGGTTTTGGCTGTGAAAAACAGAGCAATAAATGAAGCTTTATTAGAGGTTGCTGATAATATCAGTATTTTTTCTCCAATACCAAGAGTTATGCTGTGAAAAATAAGTTCCAGGAAAATGATATTAAAGCCCTCTCTTTCCTATTCTAGATTCATTTTACAAAGTGAATAATTTTAGAGAAATAGAGGTACAAAGAAATAAAGTTTCAACAGAATCCTGGGCTATTAAAATCCTGGAACATGCTTGATACATTATTACCCCAAACCACAGTAAATATGTATTGAATCAGGTTAAATTTGAGCAAAGCAATATAGATTGTGATTTTTCTTATGTCCACGGCGCCATGGTACAATCAGTATAATTCATTATTACTCTATCCTAAGAAGCTTTCAGATTCAAGAGCCAATGGTTAGAATTCTAGACCTATGATGCACCAGCTACAAAAATCCGTTCACTGACCCAAAGCTACATGGTCTTATGACACAGAGCTGGCTGTGGATCTGACCTGCAGGGGAGGAAATCACGACATGACCATTATTTCTGGTCTGACTTAGCCAGATATTCCACTCACTAGTCAACATATTTTACCTATGATCTCTGTGATAAGAAGTCCCTAATTATGCAAATCCTTCAAGAAAGAGAACAATACAAAATTCATACATATTATGAACATGATGAATGTTTAGTAGATGGGGAATTATTAACCTTAATAAAAATTTTAATCACAATATTCATAAACTAGGGATACACTAGAACATTTTGTTGTATCATTAGGGGGAAAAAAGGAGACAAATATTCTAGATTGGTATACATTGTTCATTGAACCAGAGAAAGCATCTTTTTTAAATTGAGAATATTAATTCAAGCCTGATCTTGTTTAGTGACAAGAGTAAGTGTATTTGCAAGAATTGTTAGGATTATAGAAGAATATCATGGCAACCATACAGTTTCTGTGGGCTGTATAGCCAGTAATACTTTCCATAGTTTTCCAAAAGATTTTTCTCTCCTTAGCACTTTCCCCTTTCTCATTTCTATAACTAGTTATGCTGCTGCTGGCAAATAAAATTTCCCTGGACTTATTTGTGTCTTTAAAAGTCCTAGCTTCCTGAATCACAGAAACATATGTGCTATAAAATTAGGTAACATTGTTTTTCCCTTTTTCAAGACACATTCTCACAAATAATAGGGATTATCTCTGCATCCATTTGTTTAAAATTTGTTCTGTGTCACAAGACAAATTGTGCCAGGCTAGATGGTAGACATACCTCCCTAGGGAGTTACATTTCAAGGAAAATTAGCCACAGAAGTTGGAGACATCTTGTGGTAGTAAAAGTAGAAGCAAGAAGGTTAATCCTATGGACAGAGGAGCCTGGCGGGCTGCAGTCCATAGGATCACAAAGCGTCAGACACGACTGAGCGACGAAGCACAGTATAGCACAACAAAGGGTTAAGTTAGGATTTAGGATCATTACAGTTCCCAAGAGGACAACTGCCTTCTTCACCTTTTCAGCAGAAGTAAGTCATTTCATCTCATCCCTTGCCTAAGAAGCATCCGACTACTCACATAGAGCAATTGACCTGGCTTTCATCAGGTTGCTCTCAGAATAAGGGCAGGTTTGATCCCAGGATCTGGAAAATCCTCTAGAGTGGGAAATGGCAACCCATTCTGGTGTTCTTGCATGAAAAATTCCATGGACAAAGGAGCCTGGCTACAGACACAACTGAGCATGCAAGTAGGAGTAACAGCTAGGGCACTGATAATCTATATACTTATTATTTATTGTGATATAGTTAATAAAAAAAATTTGTCTCTAATCTAGAATACTCTGTGTAAACATTCAGGATTAACTTAATAAGAATGAATATTAAAATCCAAAAAGTACTATAGCTCTCCATTGCTTTTAACTTTATTTCCTCCTTTTTTTTTCTTCTGGTTGAAAATTTCAATATACATATTTTACATTTGAAAACAAGTTTTATATTTTAATGTGATATTTAAATTATGTAAGTCTGTTTATATTTTTACATTTGATCTGGCCTTATTCTCTTTACAATAAAATGTAAGAATATTTCTTATATGGGATTTGGTAATCTTACACTTTGATATCACATCCACAAACAATTCCCTCCTGGCTCTACATACCATGAATTGTGTGACACAAGAAAAGATTTAATCCCTGCTCTGAAGAAGTGATATGTGTGTGTGTGTGTAAGTTGCTTCAGTCCTGTCCAACTCTTTGTGACTCTATGGACTGTAGCCTGCCAGCCTCCTCTGTCCATGGGATTCTCCAGGCAAGAATACTGGAGTGGATTGCCAGGCCCTTCTCCACAGAATTTTCTCTGGAGGCATCAAACCTGCATTGGCTAGTGGGTTCTTTACCACTAGCTCCTCCTGGGAATTCCAAAAGAAGTGATAGAGATCTTAATTTCCTTTAGATTGATATAATTACAAAATTTTAAAAATTTAATCACAAATTTACCCCAAAATTCATGGCACTATGTTGTACTTAGTCACTCAGTCATTTCTGGCTCTTTGCAACACCATGAACTATAGCCCACTAGGCTCTTCTGTCTATGGTGATTTTGTAGGCAAGAAAACTGAAGTAGATTGCCCTGTCCTCCTCCAGGGGAATTTCCCAACCCTGGTATTGAACCCAAGTCTCTTGTATTGCCGACAGATTCTTTACTGCCTGAGCCACCAGGGAAGTCCAAAATTTGGAACACGTATTTAGAATTCAATAAATGGAAGAACCCTTTATTCACTAATAAAAACTGTTAATATTTGGAATGAAAGGAATCCTTCACATTCTGGTGAACAGATACAGTTTTGGCGCTCCTCTATAAATATTAGTGGTTTTATGTCTTTATGATGCAAATCTAGTATTTACCTCCATGATCCTTCTTTTATTTCTGTAAATCACACAAAACAGGAACTTTAATGGTGGAATATGGATCAGTGTTGTAGTATTCTGTTTGCATTTTAGTGTTTGCTCTTTGTGGGTTGCTGCCAGTGCAGTCACTCACTGTCTTTCTTTCTTTATTTTAATTGGGTTATAGTTGCTTTACAATGTTGTGTTAGTTTCCGTTGTACAATGAAATGAATCAGCTATATGTCTACATATATCCCCTCCATCGTGTACCTCCCTCCCTCTTCCTGCCTGTATCCCATCCTTACAGGTCTTAACAAAGCACGGAGCTGAGCTCCCAGCGCTATACAGCATGTTCCCACTAGGTATATGTTTTACACCTGGCAGTACACATACGTCAGTTCCAATCTCCCAAATAATCCTACTCCATCCCTCTTGACTGCTGTATTAGATGCTTCTTTCTGACTACTTGAACTCCATTCAATACTTTGCCTACATAGGGGTTCATGGGCTTCGGAGGTAGCACAGCTATTCTCTCAGGAAAGAGGTTCTCTATTTCAATCATATCTCTCTCTTTGTCTAAAAGATAAGAATGAAATGGTGTGCAAGATCAGATGCTGGA
The DNA here is from genome assembly GCF_049115385.1 of Moschus berezovskii. Classification (NCBI taxonomy): domain Eukaryota; kingdom Metazoa; phylum Chordata; class Mammalia; order Artiodactyla; family Moschidae; genus Moschus; species Moschus berezovskii. Next base: position 126,656,366 of record NC_142460.1, on the reverse strand, counting down.
AAAGCAAAGTTCCACAATAATATTCAGGTCCTTCTGCTAGTGTATGCCTCATTTTGCAAGATGTGTTCACACATATTAATTTTCAATAGTTTCTGAAGAGCAATGTAGATTAGGTTTCTCTACTTTCTACAGGTATCCCAGTTTTCATGAACAAGTTATAATTTCTCATTAATGATGTTCAGTGTCCTTCCATTCAGTTCAGTCGCTGAGTCTTGTCCGACTCTCTGCGACCCCACGAATCATAGCACGCCAGGCCTCCCTGTCCATAACCAACTCCCGGAGTTCACTCAAACTCATGTCCATCGAGTTGGTGATGCCTTCCAGCCATCTCATTATCTGTCCTCCCCGTCTCCTCCCGCCCCAATCCCTCTCAGCATCAGAGTCTTTTCCAGTGAGTCAACTCGTCGTAGGAGGTGGCCAAAGTATTGGAGTTTCAGTTTTAGTATCAGTCTTTCCAATGAACACCCAGGATTGATCTCCTTTAGAATGGACTGGTTGGATCTCCTTGCAGTCCAAGGGACTCTCAAGAGTCTTCTCCAACACCACACTTCAAAAGCATCAATTCTTCGGCAATCAGCTTTCTTCACAGTCCAACTCTCACATCCATACATGACCACGGGAAAAACCATAGCCTTGACTAGACGGACCTTGGTTGGCAAAGTAATGTCTCTGCTTTTTAATATGCTATCTAGGTTGGTCATAACTTTCCTTCCAAGGAATAAGCGTCTTTTAATTTCATGGCTGCAATCAGCATCTGTAGTGATTTTGGAGCCCCAAAAAATAAAGTCTGACACTGTTTCCACTGTTTCCCCATTGATTTCCCATGAAGTGATGGGACCAGATGCCATGATCTTTGTTTTCTGAATGTTGAGCTTCAAGCCAACCTTTTCACTCTCCTCTTTCACTTTCATCAAGAGGCTTTTGAGTTCCTCTTCTCTTTCTGCCATAAGGGTGGTGTCATCTGCATATCTGAGGTTATTGATATTTCTCCCAGCAATCTTGATTCCAGCTTGTGCTTCTTCTAGCCTAGCGTTCCTCATGATGTACTCTGCATAGAAGTTAAATAAGCAAGGTGACAATATACAACCTTGATGCACTCCTTTTCCTATTTGGATCCAGTCTGTTCCATGTCCAGTTCTAACTGTTGCTTCCTGACCTGCATACAGGTTTCTCAAGAGGCAGGTCAGGTGGTCTGGTATTCCCATCTCTTTCAGAATTTTCCACAGTTTGTTGTGATCCACACAGTCAAAGGCTTTGGCATAGTCAATGAAACAGAAATAGATGTTTTTATGGAACTCTCTTGCTTTCTCCATGATCCAGCGGATGTTGGCAATTTGATCGCTGGTGCCTCTGCCTTTTCTGAAACCTGCTTGAACATCTGTGAGTTCATGGTTCACATATTGCTGAAGCCTGGCTTGGAGAATTTTGAGCATGACTTTACTAGCGTGTGAGTTGAGTGCAACTGTGCAGTATTTTGAGCATTCTTTGGCATTGACTTTCTTTGGGATTGGAATGAAGACTGACATTTTCCAGTCCTGTGGCCACTGCTGAGTTTTCCAAATTTGCTGGCATATTAAGTGCAGCACTTTCATACCACCATCTTTCAGGATTTGAAAGAGTTCAAATGGAATTCCATCACCTCCACTAGCTTTGTTCATAGTGATGCTCTCTAAGGCCCACATGACTTCACATTCCAAGATGTCTGTCTCCAGGTGAGTGATCATGCCATCATGGTTATATTGGTCTTGGAGATCTTTCTTGTACAGTTCTTCTGTGTATTCTTGCCACCTCTTCTTAATATCTTCTGCTTCTATTAGGTCCATACCATTTCTGTCCTTTATCAAGCCTATCTTTGCATGAAATGTTCCCTTGATATCTCTAATTTTCTTGAAGAGATCTCTTGTTTTTCCTATTCCCTTGGATATTGGCAAATAACTAGAGGCTAAACAACCTGGAATACACTGAAGAGAGCCAAAAAATACAATGAACAAATTGATGAGTCTGTTTAACAAAATCTTAGCTTTTATGAACAGTATCTTTCAGTACTAGCGTGTCAAAATAACTGTTTTTGCCTGAACCAAACTAAACATTTTCTATTTGATACAGAGAGTTAATTCTATTTGGAAAAACTTGGGGAAGAAAGAGGAACTTAAAGTTTAGGTTAGAAAATGATTGAGTTTGAAGGAAAAAAAAACAAAATGGAAATATTTATTAATTGGTTAAGAAGAATACAAGCTTTACTGTATTTATTAAAAGTACATAGACTTTGTTGTGTGTTTAGCATAGGCTCAGTACAAATTACAGAATGAATATTACATTTCAAAACTATTTTCTCAAGCCAAAATCATTAGAATTTTTAAAATTTTTGTTAAACATGTAAGTAATACTGTGTGTTTGGAAGCATGTTATTGATATAGGAGTCATAAATTTAACTGCTATAATAGAATGATGTTCATATTAAAATCCTGGAGAAGGCAATGGCAGCCCACACCATTATTCTTGCCAGGAAAATCCCATGGACAGAGGAGCCTGGTGGACTAAAGTCCATGGGGTCTCAAAAAGTTGGAGACAACTTAACACAGTGACAGCAGTATCTTAAAATAATAAACCACTGACATAAAAAAATTATAGTCAAAGAGTCTCTAAAATTTTTCTAGACTGTAATAAATGATGAATGAAGATATCTTCTATAGTGTCATATTAGTTCTAAAATAATGGGTGAAATATTATTGATTTTTGTTTTAAATATTCATATTGATCTCATTTTAAGGAACAAAAACATATTCATAAGAGTTAGAAGATTAATGGATATTTCCCCCTAAGCTATTAAATTTAGAAGCTACAAATTCTTCTCCTGGAAAAATTAACAGACACCTTACCTTTATCATTGTAGACAGATTATTGTACCTGGTTGCCCTCTATGTATAAGAATTAATAAATCTGGATTTTCTTTTCCCAAGGAACACATTGTCAGTCTAGGAGCTAGAAGGCAGATTTCTAATTTTCATTTAAATGATTACTAATAGAAAATTTATTTGATAATCTAATTTTAAGAAACAGGAAAATATTTTATATGGAAACTACTCAAAGATTTTAAGTGATGACAAAGTTAAATGATACAAATATTAACACATTTAATAAAATATTTTAGATTATATATATAGTATGTATTAGATTCTATCTAGCTAGACTGTGGAAGATACATTGTGATTTTCATAATTTTACATGTGTGGATAATTATAGACTTGAATTTTAAACTTGAGTGTATAACAATTATATCATGGTATTTTATTGACCAATTGTGGTTCTCCGGATACTGAGATAAATGGTTATATTCATTATCTCATATCTTCCTCAGGTGATATGGTGTACTATGAGCAAAAATCTTTATATAATGTTAAGAACTCAGAGGCTGAAAGGGTATAAGTAATTTATGGAGGTCACATCCTGATAAGTGGCAGCACACAGATCAACAATTACATCTCTGTGACTCACAGTCTATTCTTCATACTCTACATTCTCTTTTTCCCTTTAGTTGGACAAATTGTGGATCTTAAATATTTTAAAAAGAAATGTGGAGATATAAATTCTGTTCAAGGCCAAAGGCTTACAAAGCTGATCTCCAGAGTGCTTCTTGAATGAAATGGCTGTTTACATGTAATAACCTCCACCAAGCAGGTGACTCTGTCATTAATCAATATTACACCTTAGCTGTTGTTGCTGGGTGAGGATTAGTGATGCTTTTTGGAAACTTACGGCACTGTGTGAGGAAAGATCCATTTTTCAACTGACATTGCAAAAATAAGTTTAAAATACACTTCCTAGCCGACCAACATGTTGAACTTTGATCCAGATACATGTATACAAAGAATCTAAACAAATAAAAACACAAAATGTACAACCATGATAACTATAAAATAGACTGATTGGTTAAACAGACAGAGAGTTGAATTTTACTCTTTAATTATAAGAACAAGTAGAAAGCAATTTACAATCTTCCTTAGAAATCAATGAATAGTTTGGCTCTAAAGAACTATATGACCTAAATCAAATCCCTTATGATTATACAGTGGACATGAGTAATAGATTTAAGGGACTAGATCTGATAGATAGAGTGCCTGATGAACTCTGGACAGAGGTACGTGACATTGTACAGGAGACAGGGATCAAGACCTTCCCCATGGAATAGAAATGCAAAAAAGCAAAATGGCTGTCTGGGGAGGCCTTAAAAAGAGCTGTGAAAAAGGAGAAGTGAAAAGCAAAGGAGGAAAGGAAAGATATAAGCATCTGAATGCAGAGTTCCAAAGAATAGCAAGGAGAAATATGAAAGCCTTCCTCAGTGATCAAGGCAAAGAAATAGATAAATACAACAGAATAGGAAAGACCAACGATCTCTTCAAGAAAATTAGACTACCGCACAATTGCACTCATCTCACATGCTAGTAAAGTCATGCTCAAGATTCTCCAAGCCAGGCTTCAGCAATATGTGAACCATGAACTTCCAGATGTTCAAGCTGGTTTAGAAAAGTCAGAGGCACCAGACATCAAATTGCCAACATCCGCTGGGTCATGGGGAAAGCAACAGAGTTCCAGAAAAACATCTATTTCTGCTTAAATGACTGTATTAAAGACTTTGACTGTGTGGATCACAACAAACAGTGGAAAATTCTGAAAGAGATGGGAATACCAGACCACCTGACCTGCCCCTTGAGAAACCTATATGCAGGTCAGGAAGCATCAGTTAGAACTGGACATGGAACAACAGACTGGTTCCAAATAGGAAAAGGAGTACGTCAAGGTTGTGTATTGTCACCCTGCTTATTTAACTTATATGCAGAGTCCATCATGAGGAACACTGGGCTGGAAGAAACACAAGCTGGTATCAAGATTGCCGGGAGAAATATCAATAACCTCAGATATGCAGATGACATCCCCCTTATGGCAGAAAGTGAAGAGGAACTCAAAAGCCTCTTGATGAAATTGAAAGACGAGAGTGAAAAAGTTGGCATGAAGCTCAACATTCAGAAAACTAAGATCATGGCAAATGGTCCCATCACTTCATGGGAAATAGATGGGGAAACAGTGGAAAAAGTGTCAGACTTTATTTTTGGGGGCTCCAAAATCACTACAGATGCTGATTGCAGCCGAGAAAATAAAAGACACTTACTCCTTGGAAGAAAATTTATTACCAGCCTAGATAGTATATTAAAAAGCAGAGACATTACTTTGCCAACCAAGGTCCATCTAGTCAAGGCTATGGTTTTTCCCGTGGTCATGTATGGATGTGAGAGTTGGACTGTGAAGAAAGCTGATCACTGAAAAATTGATGCTATTGAACTGTGGTGCTAGAGAAGACTCTTGAGAGTCCCTTGGACTGAAAGGAGATCCAACCAGTCCATTTTAAAGGAGATCAATCCTGGGTGTTCTTTGGAAGGACTGATGCTAAAGCTGAAACTGCAATACTTTGGCCACCTCATGCTATGCGTTGACTCACTGGAAAAGACTCTGATGCTGGGAGGGATTGGGGCCGGGAGGAGAAGGGGATGACAGAGAATGAGATGACTGAATGGCATTACCGACTTGATGGACATGAGTTTGAGTGAACTCCGGGAGTTGGTGATGGACAAGGAGGCCTGGCATGCTGTGATTCATGGGGTCGCAAAGAGTCGGACATGAATGAGCGACTGGACTGAAATGAAGGGAACATTTCATGCAAAGATGGGCTTGATAAAGGACAGAAATGGTATGGACCTAACAGAAGCAGAAGAGATTAACAAGTTGTGGAAAGAATACGCAGAAGAACTGTACATAAAAGTTCTTCATGATCAAGATAATCACGATGGTGTGATCAGTCACTTAGAGCCAGACATCTTGTAATGTGAAGTCAAGTGGGCCTTAAAGAGCATCACTACGAACAAAGCTAGTGGAGGCGATGGAATTCCAGTTGAGCTATTTCAAATCTTGAAAGATGATGCTGTGAAAGTGCTGCACTCAATATGCCAGCAAATTTGGAAAACTCAGCAGTGGCCACAGGACTCGAAAGGCTCGGTCTTCATTCCATTCCCAAAGAAAGGCAATGCCAAAAATGCTAAATCTACTGTACAAATGCACTTATCTCACACACTATTAGAGTCATGCTCAAAATTCTCCAAGCCAGCATTCAGCAATCCGTGAGCCATGAAATTCCAGATGTTCAAGCTGGTTTTAGAAAAGGTAGAGGCACCAGAGATCAAACTGCCAACATTGGCTGGATCATGGAAAAAGCAAGAGAGTTCCAGAAAAACATATATTTCTGCTTTATTCACTATGCCAAAGTCTTTGACTGTGTGGATCACAATAAACTGTGGAAAATTCTGAAAGAGATGGGAATACCAGACCACTGGACCTGCCTCTTGAGAAACCTATATGCAGCTCAGGAAGCAACAGTTAGAAGTGGACTTGGAAAAACATACTGGTTTCAAATAAGTAAAGGAGTACATCAAAGCTGAATATTGTCACCCTGCTTATTTAACTTCCATGCAGAGTATATCATAAGGAACACTGGGCTGGAAGAGGCACAAGCTGGAGTCAAGTTTGTCGGGAGAACCATCAATAACCTCAGATATGCAGATGACACCACCCTTCTGGCAGAAAGATAAGAGGAACTAAAAAGCCTTTTGTTGAAAGTGAAAGAGGAGAGTGAAAATGCTGGCTTGAAGCTCAACGTTCAGAAAACTAAGATCATGGCATCTGTTCCCATCACTTCATGGGAAATAGATGGAAAAACAGTGGAAACAGTGTCAGACTTTATTTTGGGGGGCTCCAAAATCACTACGGATGCTGATTGCTGCCATGAAATTAAAAGACGCTTACTCCTTGGAAGGAAATTTATGACCAACCTAGATAGCATATTCAAAAGTAGAGACAGAAAAATAAAAAATTTAAAAAAATAAAATAGAAAGCAGAGACACTACTTTGCCAACAAAGGTCCGTCTAGTCAAGGCTATGGTTTTTCCTGTGGTCATGTATGGATGTGAGAGTTGGACTGTGAAGAAAGCTGAGCGCCGAAGAATTGATGCTTTTGAACTGTGGTGTTGGAGAAGACTCTTGAGAGTCCCTTCGACTGCAAGGAGATCCAACCAGTCCATTCTAAAGGAGATCAGTCCTGGGTGTTCATTGTAAGGACTGATGCTAAAGCTGAAACTCCAATACTTTGGCCACCTCATGCGACGAGTTAACTCACTGGAAAAGACTCTGATGCTGGGAGGGATTGGGGGCAGGAGGAGAAGGGGATGACAGAGAATGAGATGGCTGGATGGCATCACTATCTCGATGGACATGAGTTTGAGTGAACTCTGGGAGTTGATGGACAGGGAGGCCTGGCGTGCTGTGATTCTTGGGGTCACAAAGAGTTGGACATGAGTGATTGACTGAACTGAAAGAAATATGAATTGAAGAATATAATGACAATCATGATATTAATTGATGCTTTTGAACAGTGGTGTTGGAGAAGACTCTTGAGAGTCCCTTGTACTGCAAGGAGATCCAACAAGTCCATTCTAAGGGAGATCAATCCTGGGTGTTCATTGGAAGGACTGATGCTAAACCTGAAACTGCAGTACTTTGGCCACCTCATGTGACGAGTTGACTCACTGGAAAAGACTCTGATGCTGGGAAAGGTTGGGGGCGGGAGGAGAAGGGGACGACCGAGAATGAGATGGCTGGATGTCATCACAGACTCTGTGGACATGAGTTTGGGTGAACTCCGGTAGTTGGTGATGGACAGGGAGGCCTGGCGTGCTGTGATTCATGGGGTCGCGGAGAGTTGGACGTGACTGAGCGACTGAACTGAACTGATGACTTTAGTAACAAATTCCATAATACAATAGACTGGTATTCTTACATAGATAAAATGAGAAAATTACAACTGAGGAAACACAGAAAAAAAGTAGACTCTACTAGAATACATATTATACTTTACTAGAATACAGATTGTACTGATTTTCACAAGTCCCATATTAATTATATTAAAGTATAATTCTTCTGTATATTCTCTATATTTATTGATGCCATGTAGTTTATCATGCAAATCATGATTTGTTCCTAATACGAAGCTCAATTCATATTTTTCTAAGACAACAGATGAAATTCAGGACTCTTCTGGTTAAAGCAAGATACATAACTATTTTATTATAGTTGTTATATATTAGTATAATCAGGATGTAGAAAGAGGCCTTGAATTTTGAAAGAACATAAGTTTGAATACCTGTTTAACCATTTGTTGTGTGATTTTAGGTAAATTACTTAGTTTACTTTGAACTGAAAAATGAAAAGAAGAGAAATACTTAACCTGAAATTTGTGAAGTTTAAAAATTTTATCTACATCATGACTAATTCAGTGCCTGGCGTGTTGAAGATATTGATGAAGGAATTACTGACGTATAGGGAAATCATTCAGGATATACCTGATTTGACTTGAACTTTATACTAACTAGAATAGTTTGTCTATTACAATAGCATGCATTGTATATCTTTTTTAACCATTAAAAAAATGTGTTTTCAAAATAATGGAGTAACTGGTTCAAGCATCCAAAATGGACTTCGGCAGCCATTGAGAATGTGATTTCAAACACATTCCTGCATCACTGAGAACTACAATTTCTTGAACTGTATTAAACTGAAGGAAACCACCAGCTGTCTTCAGCAATATCTGCTAACAGATGCAGATGCAATCTTACCGTCTCAAAAATTCCCCGTGTAACTATATGATTTTTTAGGACTTCGACTAATCCTTGCTTAACAAACACCCTTCTTTCTTGTCAGCTCCCATGCTAAGTTCTTAACAAACAGTTTATGTAACTTTCCTGAGTTTTACCTATATAAGCCTCTCCCATTTTGTTGTTCAATGGATCAGAATTCATATGCTTCATGAATCGGTGTCTCCAGGGCTACAATCTTCAGTGTGGCTTGAACAAAACTCTTTGCTTTATTTTCTATTGTAGATTGCTTATTGATTATTTCTGTTGACAATAATCATTAAGTAGAATCCTAGTAGAATCCTAGTTCTCATTGTGCAGATTAATTTATTATAAATATATTTGTAATATTAACTTATGCCTGAGTGATAGAATCCATGTTTTGAAACTTGAAAGGGATAGAAACCCTCTGATTCTAACAGTCAAATATCTATGCTCAGATTGGCCAAAAGCAATTAATAATGCCTAAAAGTTCTGTCTTCACATGATTAATTGTGTTTAGTGTATTGATGTAAGGACCAAAATAATGCTATACTACTTTGGCTAGTGAAAAACAATCAAAAGTTAATAATATGACTAGAGTAAAACATTATAATTAAACGGCTTTAATAAAGTCCAATTAATTCACTAATCTGAAACAATAAATATACTATTTTATATAAATAAAATAACAAAATTTTAATATTTGTAATTAACAAACACAAAATAGACATTGAATTTCAGTCAATTCATACATGTGAGATCGAATTTTAGAAACATAAATAAGTAAGTAAGATGTGAAAACTGCAGAAAACTAAAGTAAAATTTGTTTCCCACTTTTAGTAATTTATGTAGTTGAACTATCATAAACAAAAGCCACTGATTTTTTTAATGGCTATGGACACATTTAGGAATATCTATTTCTAAGTGGGATTTTTCTTGCATACACTATATTCTGCTCACTTCCAAGCATGATTATGATGTCAGTTTTTTAATTTCAATTCTATGGAATTGAACTAAAACTTTCTCTATTGTTTTTATTCAACATAAGCTAAAGATTCAATATTATAAGAGAAAACATAAGAGTATATATTATTTTCCTAATAAACTACTGTTAGAAGTTGTGTATCTTCACAGCAATAACACAGCATAATAAAGTACAAACAAGAGGTGATATTTTTTCAAAAAAGTTTTAAGAATATGTAAATTAAGACCATAGTTTCCTCGTTTAACACAGTGCAATCCATTTGCCAACTTTTTTAGCCTTTCCCTTTTCAGAACCCTGAACAACCAAGCAACATCTTACTGTGAACAAATTAGTTTTGACACTTTGAGACATTTAATTATTTGCAGCAGTGAATTAGATCAAGGTGAAGTTGAGAGAAACTTTTCAAACTCTAGGAAGATATATAGGCACAAAATGCCATTTTTGGATATTTAAACCCTGAAAAACCAACTAATAAGCATAAAAGAAATGTATAAATAAAGTTTGTACATTTTTAGAAAATGAACATATTACAAAATACATAGAAATGTAAGGTTTAGCAGTTAGTCATATTTTCTTCACATTATGCTACTCATAACAAAAAATTTCAGAGAGGAAAATAAACATAATGTTCATTTAGCACAAACATTCATTTTACAGTTGCGGGAACTGAGGTTCAGTGAGGTTAAGTGATTTGCTAAGGTCACTTGCCAATTGCTATTAAACTCAGACAGAAACAAAATCTAAGATTCCTATTTATCTTATTAATTTATTTTTCCAATAACAATAGCAATTTAGGGGGATCTGAAGTCTATTGCTCTGTGAACAATATTTTTAATGAGAAGGTTGTTCCAATTAAATTTACATAATTATATAAATGATACTTTTTTCCAAGTAAGCCTATGACTATACTGATTTATATGGTTGTAATTAGAGATTCATTAGAATTTTATTCTACTAATTATTTTATCCTTTTGTTAATTAATAATCTTTGACTTTTATTAAATGATCTATTTCATAGATGCATGTATGTATTTGCGTGTGTGTGTATTTTGAACTTTGTTTTTCCCCACAGTTTTTAAAATCTTTTTTAAAAATTGCCATCTTCTGAAAGTGATAATTACTTGAATTTCATATATATAACAAATATTTCAATTTATATTTATTCACAATCATCCATATAAGTAAAATGCTTTAAGATATTCATCAGTTAATGAAAAACTAGGATAATTTGAAATTTTAGTCTGACTATTCCGAGTTGTATAATGTGTTGACAATTTCTCTATTTCTTCCTTCCAGAGAAATAAATAAAATTTTGTTTAGATTAATTCTGAAAGATTTTTTCAAAAAATAAATGAAAAATTGCATTAATAAAAATCACTGAAAAAAATTAAATTATACAATTCACACATGATTCTATATAATCAGAATAATTATAAAATATCAAATGCTTTAATAAAATGTTGGGGACACTGAGCAGAATTTTTTATGTCATTAATCAGGAAAACATCTGTTCTTCAAAAATCAGAGTAATTTTACTTATAACCTTGTTAATAAATTTTCTAAAAATATATATTAATAATGCAATAGATGTGTATTATGAGATACATAGGTAATTCAGAAAGTTTCCTAGATGTAGAATTTATTCTATAATTTAATCAGCCAAAAAGGGAGCATTGAAAAAAATTTTTTTTACAGAACATAGATGCTAGTATGTATAAAAAGGAGTCAGATATTTTTTTTTAATAGTTGGAGAGTTTATCAGCTTGATAACTTGATAATAATTTAAGGAAATGGGAAAGACTATGTCAATTAATTTAAGCAAATTGTCAGACAACATATTAAAAAGCAGAGACATTACTTTATCAACAAAGGTCCATCTAGTCAAGGCTATGGTTTTTCCAGTGGTCATGTATGGATGTGAGAGTTGGACTATAAAGAAAGCTGAGTGTCAAAGAACTGATGCTTTTGAACTGTGGTGTTGGAGAAGATTCCTCAGAGTACCTTGGACTGCAAGGAGATCCAACCAGTCCATCCTAAAGGAGACCAGTCCTGGGTGTTCATTGGAAGGACTGATGCTAAAGCTGAAACTCCGATACTTTGGCCACATGATTTGAAGAGCTGACTCATTTGAAAAGACCGTGATGCTGGGAAAGATTGAGGGCAGGAAGAGAAGGGGACAAAAGAGGATGAGATGGGTGGATGGCATCACCGACTCAATGGACATGGGTTTGGGTAGACTCCAGCAGTTGGTGATGGACAGGGAAGACTAGCGTGCTGCACTTTGTGGGGTCACAAAGAGTCAGACACAACTGAATGACTGAATTAAACTGAAAGGAAGCTAGGAGCCAGTTGTAAGTAACACTGCAAAATCTGAACAACACAGAGACTGAACACTCCATGCAGCCATGGCTTCTTAGTGAAGCACAACATTACCGTTGAATTGAGCCCTTCACTTCCAGGCAGCTAGTGGGTACTTTATAAGGTCTACCATCCAGTGGCCTACATATGCTGCCATGGAGCTTAAGGGAAAGATGATTCTACTCAATGAGACATAAGACTTCCAAGAAATTATGTGTATTGGTCCCAAAATTACAGATTTCACTGCAAATCTGTTGCATTTTATCTTCCACACCAAGTTCTCAGAAGGTAAATCCTTCACCTTATGAATTTTAAATTGTTGTTTTATATTTCAAGTAATATCTTGACTCTTTTACTAATCTGTTCACTTCTCAGTTCTATCTCCCCTCAGTATCTGATCCCTGGGACCATTATAAAATGCAAAACTGAGTATGTGCTAAATTAATAATTGACCAACTCAATAACAAAAATACAAGCCTTGTATTTACTTTTATATGTTTAAATCAATAACTTTGAGAGGTTTCAAACATCCAAGGCAAATTTGGCCTCAGAACAAAATGAAGCAGGGCAAAGGCTAACAGAGTTTTACCAAGAGAACACACTGGTCGTAGCAAACAACCTCTTCCAACAACAGAAGAGATGACCCTACACATGGACATTACCAGATGGTCAAAACCCAACTCAGATTGATTATAGTCTTTCCAGCTGAAAATGGTGAAGCTCTATACAGTCAGCAAAAACAAGACAGGGAGCTGACTGTGGCTCAGATCATGAACTCTTTATTGCAAAATTCAGACTTAAATTTGAAAGTAGGGAAAACCACTAGATCATTCAGGTATGACCTACATCAAATCCCTTACGATTATACAGTAGAAGTGACAGACAGATTCAAAAGATTAGATTTGATAAACACAGTGCCTAAGAACTATGGATGCAGGTTTGTGACATTGTACAGGAGGCAGTGATCAAGACCAGCCCCAAGAAAAAGAAATGAAAAAGGACAAAATTGTTGTCTGAGGAGGTCTTACAAATAGCTGTAAAAAGAAGAGAAGCTAAAGGCAAAGGAGAAAAGGAAAGATATACCCATCTGAATATACAGTTCCAAAGAATAGCAAGGAGAGATAAGAAAGCCTTCCTCAGTGATCAGTGCAAAGAAATACAGGAAGACAACAGAATGGGAAAGACTAGAGATCTCTTCAAGAAAACTAGAGATACCAAGGGAACATTTCATGCAAAGATGGGCACAATAAAGGAGAGAAATGGTATGGACCTAACAGAAGCAGAAGATATTAATAAGGTGTGGCAAGAATACACAGAACTGTACAATAAGATCTTCATGACACAGATAACTACAATGGTGTGATCCTTCACCTAGAGCTGGATATCCTGGAATGTGAAGTCAGGTGGGCCTTAGTAAGCATCACTACGAACACAGCTAGTGGAGGTGAAAGAATTTCAGTTGAGCTAATTCAAATCCTAAAAGATGATTCTGTGAAAGTGCTGCATTCAATTTGCCAGCAAATTTGGAAAACTCAGCAGTGGCCACAGGACTGGAAAAAATCAGAGATGTTCAAGCTGGATTTAGAAAAAGCAGAGGAACAAAAGGTCAAATTGCCAATGTCCATTGGATCATAGAAAAAGCAAGAAAGTTCCAGAAAAACATCTAGTTGTGCTTTATTGACTATGCCAAAGCCTTTGTGTAGATCACAACAGAATGTGGAAAATTCTTAAAGAGATAGACATAAAAGACACCTTCCATGCTTCCTGAGAAATCTATATGCAGGTCAAGAAGCAACAGTTAGAATCAGACATGGAACAACAGACTAGTTCCAAGTAGTAGTTCAAGGCTGTATATTATCACCCTGCTTATTTAGCTTAGGGCTTCCCTGGTGGCTCAGAGGTTAAAGCATCTGCCTGCAATGCAGGAGACTCATGTTCGATCCCTGGGTTGGGAAGATCCCCTGGAGAAGTAAATTGCAACCTACTCCAGTATTCTTGCCTGGAGAATCCCATGGAGAGAGGAGCCTGGTAGGCTACAGTCCATGGGGTCGCAAAGAGTTGGACACGACTGAGCGAATTCACTTTCTTTCTTTATTTGACTTATATGCAGAGTGCTGCTGCTGCTGCTGCTAAGTCACTTCAGTCGTGTCTGACTCTGTGCAACCCCATAGCTGGCAGCCCACCAGGCTCCCCCGTCGCTGGGATTCTCCAGGCAAGAACACTGGAGTGGGTTGCCATAGTACATCATGCGAAAAGCCAGGCTGGAGGAAGCACAAGCTGGAATCAAGATTGCCTGGATAAATATCAATAACCTCAGATATGCAGATAATACCACCCTTGTGGCAGAAAATGAAGACTAAAGAGCCTCTTGATGAAAGTGAAAGAGGAGAGTGAAAAAACTGGCTTAAAAGTCAACAATCAAGAAGCTAAGATCATGACACCTGATCCCATCACTTCACTGCAAATAGATGGGGAAACAGTGGAAATTTTTTGGATTCCAAAATCACTACAGATGGTGACTGCAGCCATGAAATTAAAAGACCCTTGTTCCAAGGAAGAAAAGCTACGACAAACCTGCTGCTGCTGCTGCTAAGTCACTTCAGTCGTGTCCGACTCTGTGTGATCCCATAGACGGAAGCCCACCAGGCTCCCCCATCCCTGGGATTCTCCAGGCAAGAACAATGGAGTGGGTTGCCAATGACAAACCTAGACAGCATATTAAAAAGCATAGTCATGACTTTGCCAACAAAGGTCCGTCTAGTCAAAGCTATGGTTTTTCCAGTAGTCATGTATGGATGTGAAAGTTGGAATATAAAAAAAGGTGATCACCAAAGAACTGATGCTTTTGAACTCTGGTGTTGGAGAAGACTCTTGAGAGTCTCTTGGACTGCAAGGAGATCCACCAGTCCATCCTTAAGCAAATCAGTCCTGAATATTCATTGAAAGGACTACTGCTGAAGCTGAAACTCCAATACTTTGGCCACCTGATGCGAAGAGCTGACTCCTTGGAAAAGACCATGATTCTGGGAAAGATTGAAGGCAAGAGGAGAAGGGGATGACAGAGAATAAGATGGTTGGATGGCATCACCGAGTTGATGAACATGAGTTGGAGCAAGCTCCAGGAATTGGTGATAAACAGGGAAGCCTGGAATGCTGCATTCCATAGGGTTGCAGAGTCAGACATGACTGAGTGACTGAACTGAACTGACTGAGATTTTCAAGAAAACTACACAGGTTTGTGCAGGCCTAAGAATGAGGGAATGGAATGTGGAGGTTAGGACCTTCAGTGCTTTCTTTAGGAATTAGAATTTTGTATGCTATATTTAGAATGTGTATTAGAATCATATCAACTTCATATTAGAATTATATATAGTGGTCATGTATGGATGTGAGAGTTGGACTATGAAGAAAGCTGATCGCCGGAGAATTGATGCTTTTGAACTGTGGTGCTGGAGAAGACTCTTGAGAGTCCCTTGGACTGCACAGAGATCCAACCAGTCCATTCTAAAGGAGATCAATCCTGTGTGTTCATTGGAAGAACTGATGCTAAAGCTGAAACTCCAATACTTTGGCCACCTCATGCGATGAGTTGACTCACTGGAAAAGACTCTGATGCTGGGAAGGATTGGGGGCGGGAGGAGAAGGAGACGACAGAGAATGACATGGCTGGATGGCATCACCGACTTGATGGACATGAGTTTGAGTGAACTCCGGGAGTCGGTGATGCACAGGGAGACCTGGCATGCTGTGATTCATGGGCTCGCAAAGAGTTGGACATGACTGAGCGACTGAACTGAACTGAACATACATATCATAATTTCTATAATGGATATATTTTTAAAGATTGGAATAACATGGTGATATGTATAATGTTTTAAATTTAAAATGATCTTGCAAATTAGTCTGTAATAGAGAATCATTTTAGTTTTTTGATTTTTTATGAGAATATAGATTTTATTTATATGATATTTCTTTTCCTTAATTTATTAAACAGAACTACGGAATGTCTTTCATGTGCAGGAAGGGAAACAAGCAGAAGGAAATGACGGGATAGAATGAGGTATAATGAACACTGATTATTTGCTAGAGGAAAGAATAACTGTACATGATATGGATGAGATGTTTTGAAAATCAACTCACTGAAAATATACTTTGCATGTTGAGTTTTCATAGGCTGAGAGTGACAGAGACAGCAAGAGGGACAGAGACAGAGAAACGGATAGAGGAAAAATTCAAATTGAAGAAAAATCATTGGCAAGTGAAATTAAATATCTAATTCATGAAAGCTAATAGAAAGTTCAGAGCATGTTTATTATATCTAATGAGTCCATACCTGAAACCATGTAAGAGGTGTGTCTTAAACTGAGTAATTTGACCAACTACTTCTCTTTTTTCTGTATCTATGCCCTTTGTCATGTAAACGTGCATTCTCAAGTTCATAAAAGGCAGAGGTTATTTTAGAAAAATAAGGTAGAGCCTTTGGTCTTTGGGTAGGCCATGTGGCATCTTTCATTCAACTAACACTGGCAAACTTTGTCCAAGTGAGGGTTGGAAAAGAATTTTCCGACACAGAGTATTTCAGAAAGTAGTGTGCTTAATAAGGACTGAGAGCAGAGATAATGAGGGTGCTGCAAGCAAAGCTGGCCAGCCTCTTGACCTCCTGACAGACCAGGGGGAGCCAACCCCTTTCGTGGGTTAGTACACAGTTTTTATAGCCTCAAGAAACAGAAAATTCCTACTGAAAGAATGGCATTAGGTAATTGGTTAAGGTGGGTATTTTTTCCTAATATGGGCAAGAAGCTGGCTGTTTTAGATGGGGGAAGTGGTGGGGGCTGCTCAGGGCAGTGGTTGCTATGGGCCCCAGGCAGTTCCAGAGACCATGGTGCCGAGCTCTGCATCTGCTGCCTTAATACAAGGCTCCAGAAATACAGTCTTAGATGGGCTTGTGCAGTTGGACTTCGTGCTGTTCTTATGTTGCCACAGTAAGATGATGGTCATTGCTAGCTTGCTGATACATAGGTACATACAGAATGGGAGAGAGATGGCCAGACTTGTAATCTCCAACTTGGAGCCAAGCCCTTATGAGCCTACCCTACATAAACTTACCTACAAATGCACAGAGGAAAATGAATATATTTCATCTAAAGATACAGAATTTCACCAATAGGATAATTATATATGATGACATTTCAGTTGAATGTGATATGTTCATAATACACTTTATTGTATTTGCTCATTTATCAAAAGTACTCACTAAAACTGGGGAGCGAAACGTGTATAAATGTACATTCTTCATGGTTCAGAGTTGCCCCGCCCCCCACCTACCAAGTACCAAAAAAGAGACTTGTACTTTTCTAAATAGATTTTACAAATAACACTAAAGAAATGACCAATATAAAATTCCATAAATACACCTTCTTCAAGGATTGATTTGGTGTATAAGTGGTTTTAACTGTGTCCAGTGGAAATTAGAATGGTCTTTTAGTTTAAACGATAATAACTTTGCTATCAGATGCTATTTTCCATAAATAGGCCTTCATTTATTATAATAAATGAACATACTTTTACAAGACGTGAAGTTTTGTATTGTGAAATATTTGACCTTGTCTAAATAGAGACATTATGATTCATGGTATGATTAATACATAAAAACACCAAGTTTATCATAATAATTTCTTTATTTAATCTGAATTTCGAGAGTCATAAATAAGCCAGAAAATGATTCACATTTTTTTTCTGTAGGTTTAGCCATTTGTTTTAAAAACTGACACCAGGATAAGTTTCTCTCTCAGTGTTTTAAGAGTTTGGAGTGTGTATTTGCTGTAGGAATATGGATACATGAAGTTGAAATGTTGATTGCCAATTCTGGCATTAACATTTTCTATCAAAATCAGTAAAAAAAAAAAAATCTGCTACTGATATTAACACATGATTACTTGATTTCAGTTCAGTTCGGTTCAGTTCAGTCGCTCAGCCGTGTCCGACTCTCTGCGACCCCATGAATCACAGCACGCCAGGGCTCCCTGTCCATCACCAACTCCCAGAGTTCACTCAAACTCATGTCCACAGAGTCGGTGATGCCATCCAGCCATCTCATTCTCCGTCGTCCCCTTCTCCTCCCGCCCCCAACCTTTCCCAGCATCAGAGTCTTTTCCAGTGAGTCAACTCGTCACATGAGGTGGCCAAAGTATTGCAGTTTCAGCTTCAGCATCAGTCCTTCCAATGAACACCCAGGATCGATCTCCCTTAGAATGGACTGGTTGGGTCTCCTTGCGGTACAAGGGACTCTCAAGAGTCTTCTCCAGCAGCACAGTTCAAAAGCATCAATTCTTCGGCGATCAGCTTTCTTCACAGTCCAACTCTCACATCCATACATGCCTTAAAATTATTAATTGTGTATTTTTAAGAAAATTTAATCAGACTCTTCTTCAAAAGTAACAAGTATTAGAAAACGCATATTCAATTATTTCTGTCCACTGCCATTGCAGATGTCTGATTTGGTATTAAATTAATTACCAAATGCCTTTGTTTCTTGACAGTTGCGTATTTTAAACGGTAAATGCAAATAGATTTTGAAGCAACAAGTTTAGAAGTGTGACGTGCAGCAGAGTTGAAAGTGAAAAGTCAACAGGATTGGCTGTTAATACCTTCCAGAAGAGTTAATGAAATCATAATCTGACAATATTGAAATATATAAATCATATGAGATATGAATATAATTATTTTAAATCAAATTCTTATTTCATACAACATTAATAAGATGAATTATCAAGATGGCAAATAATTTTACAACTTGATTTGAGTTAAATTTATTATATTTCTGAGTGCCATCATAGAAGATCATGATATTCCTATGATTTTTGGTTGTAATTAGCAGTAAACATACAAAAGTTGCATAAATTTTGATCACTATTCCCTAGAAGCATTACCAACTATTCTACCACTGCTTCCCAAGTTTCATTATTTTACTGTCAGTTTAAAGTTAATAGAATATTTCTAATCATTCATGCAGTTGCATTAGATACAAATCAGACATAGCTTAATGATTGTAACATGTGAATTATTTTCATAAATAGTAGAGTGAATTAATCTGCATATTATAGCCTAATGTTTCTGAATGAGGTAAAATTTTGAAGCTAATCTATAAGCTTATTCAGTGAGGTTGATTATTCATGGACTTTCCATGAAAATTAGGCGCAAAACTGGGCAGTGACTATTTTTGCATCTGTAAATACAGCCAATTTTAACATAAACACATTTAATGTACTCATTTCTAAAAATATCCAGATGTTTGATATTAATTAAACATTTATCACAGAAACTTTCAGTTAACTGAAATAATGTATATTCTACCAAATAATATTTAAAGGAGACTTTTTAAGAAAAAATGAAAAAATATTTGCAATATTTCATAGTGATTAATATATTGATAATTCAGTCAGTGCTTATTTAATTGTGCACTTGAACATCAAAAATATCTGCTTACTTTGCCAAATATAAATTATTTGTGGGAGAGCTAGTATTAATCATTCATTCTCTAATCTTTGCGGGTACAGATTTTATTCATATTCTCTTCTTTCAAGTTTGCCCCTCTCTCTTTCCTATAGCATCTAGCCATTTGCCTTGGTTATGAGAGAAAAAGTTTGCTTCCTGAAAACACATTATGGAAAGGACAAAATATTTAGCAAATAATTTGTAACATTTATAGAAATACTAACATAAGCTATAACTAATTTAGTTGAAAATGTAATAAGTACTTTTTAAATAGTGCTTTTGGTGTAAAATATAGACAATAGCATATAAAATTTATGCAATTAAATAAGCAGGTAATTCTTATAATGATCCTAAGTTGTTTTGGATGCATAAACATAATAGGGATCAATTTAGAGCTTTATATTTATTAAATAGCTCAAATAAAATTCAAGTAAATATGGAATTACTTTCATAAAATTTGTTGACTGTCTTTTTATAACAGCATGTAATTTGACTTATCATTTAACTATTATTTAAATTGTATAATTACTATAATAAAATATATAAAGTTTGTAAAATTCAGGTAGAATTATTTCATGAGATTGCTCTATACTATAATTACAAGTCATATTGTTACTATTTATGAAAATAAGTGCAAGACATGTTGGAGTAAATGAAGTTTACATAAACTCAGAAAATTTCCAAGACCGAAAGTTAATAAACTCAAAACAGCATGATATTTTTATTCCAGGTCATTTGAATTAAAATATGATTTCTCATTTGCAAGGTAAAACATGTCACAGTCTGTGTTCTATATGACATGACCAAAGTAGTTACAAGTGCTTATGAAACTAAAGATAGAAATATAATGTTGTGAAAGTGAAAACGTGTGACTTAAGCAAGTTCTTTTGAAAATGAATAGAAATAAAGTTGTGATTTAAACAAGTTCTTCTGAAATTTGTTATCCTTCTATAAAGGTAAAATGGAAAGGGCAAATACAAACTTCTAGAAAGCACAAACAATAAATACACATAGAGTATATATGTACTATATGATATAGCAATTCCACTCCTAGACTCAAACACATAAGTATATATTGCAGTTAATTGCAGCATTATTTGCAATAACCAAAAAGTAGAAACAACCTAAGTATCCATTAACAAATCAATTTTTTTAACTGTGGTATAATACTAATGGAATACTATTCAGCATACAAAGGAGTAAAGTTCTAAAATATGCTATAGATGATTTGAAAATATTTTGCTAAGTGAAATAAGTCAGACACAAGACAAATATTGTGTGATGTCAATTATATGAGTTGTTTAAAATAGGCAAATTAATAATAACAGAAAGTAGAACAGAGATTACTAGGCACTAAGGAAAGGAGAGATTCAGCAGTTAATCCATTGCTTAATAAATTTAGAGCAATATTGTGAGGGTAATTAATGTAAAAGTTGTTTCAACTTTTTAATTTCATGATGTTGGCTTCTTGTGAACTCAGGATAATTGTCATATTCAGATATTTTGCTGTTTCCTAACACTTCCTCCCTCAGTCAAACTATGCTAAAATTTAGAGTTTCAATAGGTAAACCTGAGCAAGAAGACAGCAGCTTTGCTACAATAGTGGTGATATATTTTTGAAGGAAGCTGGGGCCTATAAAATAAATGACCATGTCAGATAGAGATGTTAGATGTGGTTTGAAAAGGCATGGTAAACTTGCAGCTTTGTGAAACTGAAACTGGTTAGCTTGGTGTGAGCAGGGAATAGGCAGAAACTTATCATGGTTATCTTGGACAAGAGACACAGAAGGTCTAGACAAAGCCTCCTCAAATCCTTGCCTGTCTGGGACATTATATACACGCACAGGGGAGTCTCACATGGTGATAAGAAAAACCAAGGAAGTAATGAGGACCAACTTAACTTGGAATGTGCTTTCAAATGACCAAAAAGATTGATTGTCAAATAGAATAAGGAAGCCTTCTACTGAGGTGTTTGCTCACATCATTGACTGGATACAAGCTACACAGACATAGTGGAAACCTATACAAAGCCAGGTAGGTACAGCCTTATGAAATGCCTTTAAGTATAAAACTTGAAAGTCAAAACTAATTCTAGATCCATGGGCTGCAGAATGGATACTGTGTTAGCAGGCATTATAACATTAATCTCATTGTACATATTCATCAAAACTCTTAATTGATCAGATGCTTCATCAATGAGCAAAATATTTTGAAAGGGGTCTTTTTTTTTCCCCTGAGAAGAAGTTTTCCCACCCCTGCCAGGTTGTTTTGGGCTTCCCTTTTACCTTAGTTGGTAAAGAATCTCCCTGCAGTGCAGGAGACCCGGGTTCAATCCCTGGGTTGGAAAGACCCCCTGGAGAAGGAAATGGCAACCCACTCCAGTATCCTTGCCTGGTAAATCTCATGGACAGAGGAGCCTGGTGGGCTGCAGTCCATGGGGTCACAGAGTCGGGCACGACTGAGCGACTGACACTTACTTACTTACTGTTTTATTTCTGAGCAGAAGTTCTCAACAGTGGGCTAAAATATTCAGTAAACCATGTTGCAAGCAAATGTGCTGTCATCCAGGCTATGCTATTCAAATTATAGGGGACAGGCAGAGTAGATTTTGCATTATTTTTAAGGGCTCTAGGATTTTTGGAATGGTAAATGAATGTTGACTTCAATTTAAAGTAACTAACTGCATTAGCCTCTAAGAGAAGAGACAGTCTGTCCTTTGGATCTTTGAAGCCAGACATTGGCTTTCTTCTCTAGCTATGAAAGGCCTAGCTGGCATATTTGTAACTGTTGTTGTTCAGTCACTTAGTCATGTCTGACTGTTTACAGTGCCATGGACTGCAGCAAGTCAGGGTTTGCTGTCCTTCACTATCTTTTGAAGTTTTCTCAAACTCTTGTCCATTGAGTTGATGAGTCCATTCAACTATTTCATCCTCTGTCTTCCCCTTCTCCTGTCTTCAAACTTTCCCAGCATCAGGGTCTTTTCCAGCGAGTCGGCTTTTTGCATCAGGTGCCCAAAGTATTGGAGCTTCAGCTTCACCATCAGTCCTTCCAGTGAATGTTCAGAGTTGGTTTCTTTTAGGATTGATTGATTTGATGTCCTTACTGTCCAAGGGACTCTCAAGAGTCTTCTCTCCAGCACCACAGGTAGAAAGCATCAATTCATTGGCACTCAAGTCTTCTTTATACTCCAACTGTCACATCGGTACATGACTACTGAAAAAAAAACAAAACAAAAAGATTTGACTATGTGAACAATTCATTTGTCAGCAGTGATATCTCTGCTTTTAATATGCTGTCTAGGTTTGTCATAGCTTTTCTTCCAAGGAGCAAGTATCTTTTAATTTTGTGGCTGCAGTCACCATCTGCAGTGATCTTGAAGCCCAAGAAAATAAGGTCTATCATTGTTTCCAATTTTTCCCCACCTATTTGGCATGAAATGATGGGTCCAGATGCCATGATCTTAGCTTATCAAATGGTGAGTTTTAAGCCAACATTTTCACTCTCCTCTTTCACCATCATTGGGAGGCTCTATAGTTCCTCTTTGCTTTCTGCCATAAGGGTGGTGTCATCTGCATATCTGAAGTTACTAATAGTTTTCCTGACAATCTTGATTCCAACTTGTGCTTCATCCAGCCCAGCATTTTGCAAGATGCACCCTGCATATAAGTTAAACAAGCAGGGTGACAATATATCTTCTTGACCTACTCCTTTCCCAACTTGAATCCAGTGTGTTGTTCCATGTCCAGAACTAACTGCTACTTCTTGACCTGCATACAATTTCTCAGGAGACCAGTAAGGTGGTCTTGTATTCTCATCTCTTTAAGAATTTTCCAGTTTGTTGTGATCCACACAGTCAGACTTTAGTGTAGTCAAAGAAGCAGAAGTAGATGTTTTTCTGGAATCCTGTAGTTTTTCTATGATCAATGGCTGTTGGCAATTTGATTTCTGATTCCTCTGCCTTTTCTAAATCCAACTTGTACATCTGGAAGTCCTCAGTTCACATGTTGTAGCCATGCATTCCAGGAACAAACTCACTCAGAAGGACAATGCAGATAGTGAAGTGCAGTTTATTATACCAGCGGGCCCAAGGCAGAGTCTCCTCTTAGCCAAGGACCCCAACCACTTTTTTTGAAAACCTTATATACCTTAAGTGTATGTACCCAAACCCACCTCCCCAAATTCCCTGAAACTAGTCTGAACAAAGGAAGAGAAAGATACAATGTTAACCTGTGATTCATATGCCTTAAGCCTAGGTGGTTAACAGTGGACAATTATCAGTAGACCTGTGGTCATACCCCAATAATCATAATAGAATTTATGATTTTATTTGGTTGCACAGATAATTAGTGTATTCTTTTAAGCAATGGAGAGTCTAGGTATGAACTCTAGGGTTCTTCCATCCGGAAGGGGGCATGGTTTTCCAGTTGGTACGTCATTTCCATACATACTGGGCATGTAGCTCAAAGTTCACAGTCTGGCCCAGGATGGAGTCCTGCTTTCAAGATGGAGCCTGTTCTGTCTGTTTCCTCTTTCACACATACAACTGAAGCTTAGCTTAAAGAATTTTGAGTATTATCTTGCTAGCATGTAAAATGAGAACAATTGTGTGGTAGTTTGAATATTCTTTGGCACTGCCCTTCTTTGAGAATGGAATGAAAACTGATTTTTCCTGACCTGTGGTCACTGCTGAGTTTCTGAAATTTGCTGACGTATTGAGTGCTGCACTTTAACACCATCATCTTTTAGGATTTGAAATAGCTCAGCTTGGAATTCCATCACCTCCACTAGCTTTGATTGTAGTAATTATTCCTAAGGCCCACTTGACTTCACACTCCAGTATGTCTGGTTCTAGGTGAGTGACCACACCATTTTGGTTATTCATGTCATTAAGGCCTTTTTAATACAACTCCTCTGTGTATTCTTGCCACTTCTTAATCTCTTCTGCTTCTCTTAGATTCTTACCTTTCTATCTTTTATTGTGCCCATCTTTGCATGAAATGTTCTCTTGGCATCTCTAATTTTCTTGAAGAGATTTCTAGTCTTTCCCATTCTATTGTTTTCCTCTATTTCATTGCATTTTTCACTTAAGAAGGCTTTCTTCTCTCTCACTGTTTTCCTTTGGAACCCAGCATTCAATTGGATATATCTTTCCTTTTCCTCTTTGCTTTTGCTTTTCTCAGCTATATTTAAGACCTCATCAGACAACTACTTTTTCTTCTAGTATTTCTTCTTGAAATAATAGCCTATTTTGCCTACATTGAGTCTACTATTTATCATCAGTTCAGTTCAGTTCAATTGCTCAGTCGTGTCCGACTCTTTGTCATAGCTACCCTCATTAATTATCTTAGCTAGATTATCTGGATAACTTGCTGCAGGTTCCACATCAGCATTTGCTGCTTCAACTTGTACTTTTATGTTACAGAGACAGCTTATTTTCTTAAACCTCATGAACCAAACTCTGCTAGTTTTCAAGCGTTTTTCTTTTTGTTTTGTTGTTGTTTATTTGTTTTATTTTTGTAGCTATCTCCCTTCTCTCAGATGTCACAGAATTGAAAGGATTTAGGGCCTTGCTCTGGAATAGGCTTCGACTTAAGGGAATATCATGACTAATTCAATCTTCTTTCCAGACTACCAAAATGTTCTCCATATCAGCAATAAGGCTGTTTTTTCTTTCTTTTTTTCTTATCATTTGTGCATTTACTGGAATGGAACTTTCAATTACCTCCAAGAATTTTCCCTTTGGATTCACACCTTAGATAACTGGTCCAAGAGGTCTAACTTTCTGCCTATTTTGGTTTTGGGCATGCTTTCCTCACTAAGGTTAAACAATTCTAGCTTTCTATTTAAGGATATTTGCCTCTCTCCACCACTTAAATACTCAGAGGCCTAATGGGTTATTAACTGGCCTAAGTTTGTTTAATATTTTTGTTTCAGGTAATAAGAAGGCATGACGAGGTCAGATGGGATAGCAGTTGGTCTATGGAGCACACACAATATAAAATTAAGTTCACATATTCTTCATAAAAGAATGTAGGTGTGGTTCATGGTTTTTCCTAACTATAATAGTAACAAAAAATAACTGATTATAGGCCAGTCATAATAATTATGGGAGAATTATTACTATATAATGATATAATGATATTGTGAGAATTAACAAAATATGACATGGAGACATGAAGTAAGCAAATGGTATTTCAAAAATGGTGCCTATAAACTTGCTTGATGTGGGTTTGCCACAAAACTTCAATTTGTAAAGAATAAATATATGTGAAGCAAAGTGCAATTAAAGTCTGAGTGCACCTTGAAGACAGAAAAGTGGAAATTAGTCAATATTTTGAATAAAAAGAAGAAATAAAGAGGTGAAAAGCAATAGAAAACTATGAAACAAGTGCACCAGTGTAAGGATGATGGGAGTTTATAAAGGAAAGGAAATAAAACATGAGAAATAATGGCAGAAAACTTGCCTAATTTAATGAAAACCATGCCAGCTCTAAAAAACACAGAGTTGCACAGTTAGCCACACCAAACAACAAAATAAACTGCTAAATGTTAAAGAGAAAGAAAAAATATCTTGAAGGCAGCAAGAAAAGAATATCTTACTTAAAGGGAAGTAATATTATTACCATGTCCAGTTCTAACATGGTAATAATATTACTTCCCTGGACATGGAACAACAGACTGGTTCCAAATAGGAAAAGGTGTACGTCAAGGTTGTATATTGTCACCTTGCTTATTTAACTTATATGCAGAGTACATCATGAGGAACGCTGGACTGGAAGAAGCACAAGCTGGAATCAAGATTGCCGGGAGAAATATCAATAACCTCAGATATGCAGATGACACTACCCTTATGGCAGAAAGTGAAGAGGAACTCAAAAGACTCTTGATAAAAGTGAAAGAGGAGAGTGAAAAGGTTGGCTTGAAGCTCAACATTCAGAAAACAAAGATCATGGCATCTGGTCCCATCACTTCATGGGAAATAGATGGAAAAACAGTGGAAACAGTGTCAGACTTTGTTTTTTTGGGCTCCAAAATCACTGCAGATGCTGATTGCAGCCATGAAATTAAAAGACGCTTACTCCTTGGAAGGAAAGTTATGACTAACCTTGATAGTATATTAAAAAGCAGAGACATTACTTTGCCAACCAAGGTCCGTCTAGTCAAGGCAATGGTTTTTCCCGTGGTCATGTATGGATGTGAGAGTTGGACTGTGAAGAAGGCTGACCGCCGAAGAATCGATGCTTTTGAACTGTGGTGTTGGAGAAGACTCTTGAGAGTCCCTTATACTGCAAGGAGATCCAACCAGTCCATTCTAGAGGAGATCAATCCTGGATGTTCATTGGAGGGACTGATGCTAAAGCTGAAACTGCAATACTTTGGCCACCTCATGCAACGAGTTTACTCACTGGAAAAGACTCTGATGCTGGGAAAGGTTGGGGGCGGGAGGAGAAGGGGACGACGGAGAATGAGATGGCTGGATGGCATCACCGACTCTGTGGCCATGAGTTTGAGTGAACTCCGGGAGTTGGTGATGGACAGGGAGGCCTGGCGTGCTGTGATTCATGGGGTTGCGGAGAGTCGGACACAACTGAGCGACTGAACTGAACTGAACTGAACTGAATATTATTACCAATGACTGATGTAACTTTAGAAACAAGAGTTCAGAGGCTTCCCTAGTGACTCAGTGGTAAAGAATCCACCTGTCAATGTAGGAGACATGAGTTCAATCCCTGATCCAGGATGATCCCACATGCCAGGGAACAACTAAGCTCATGTGCCACAGTACTGAGCCTGTGCTCTAGATCTCCATAGTCACAATTCTTGAGCCCATGTGCCACAACTACTAATGCCCATGTGCCCTAGAACTGATGAAACAAGAGAAGCCACTAGAGTGAGAAACGTACACACCACAGCTAAAGAGTAGTCCCTGCTCACCACAACTAGAGAAAAGCCCACACAGCAATGAAGACCCAGCACAGCCAAAAATAAATAAATAAAATTATAAAAAAGACAAAGAAACAAGAATTCAAATGTCATTAAAATGAAATATGCAAGTGCTCAGAGAAAAACTGTCAACCAAGAATAGTATATACAAAAAAGTTATCATTAAAAATGAAAACAAAGTTAAAAAATACCCAGATAAGTAAAACCTGAGAAAATGCATGGCTAGAATGCCTACCTTAAAAAATACGTATATATATATATATATATATAACACATATATTTACATGGAACCCATTTTGCTTAAAGAAAAGAATGGCAGGCAGAAACTCAAATGTACATGAAGATTTGAAAAGCTCCAGAAACAATAAACATATGGATAAATATAAAAGACTGTGCATTGCTAAGGCAATGGCAAGCCACTCCAGTTCTCTTGCCTAGAAAATCCCATGGATGGAGGAACCTGGTAGGCTGCAGTCCGTGGGGTCGCTAAGGGTCAGACACGACTGAGCGACTTAACTTTCACTTTTCACTTTCACACATTGGAGAAGGAAATGGCAACCCACTCCAGTGTTCTTGCCTGGAGAATCCCAGGGACGGGGGAGCCTGGTGGGCTTCCATCTATGGGGTCACACAGAGTCGGACACGACTGAAGCGACTTAGTATGGGCTAAATTCTTTCTCTCCAGGATTGGTATATTCATTTATTAACTCTTAGTACCTCAGTGTACTAAGAGTTAATAAATCAATACCTCAGTGTTTGGACTGCAAGGAGATCCAACCAGTCCATTCTAAAAGAGATCAATCCTGGGTGTCCATTGGAAGGACTGATGTTAAAGCTGAAACTCCAATACTTTGGCCACCTCATGCGAAGAGTTGACTCACTGGAAAAGACTCTGATGCTGGGAAGGATTAGGGGTGGGAGGAGACGGGGACGACAGAGAATGAGATGGCTAGATGGCATCACCGACTTGATGGACATGAGTTTGAGTGAACTCCAGGAGTTGGTGATGGACAGGGAGGCCTGGCGTGCTGTGATTCATGGGGTCGAAAAGAGTCGGACATGACTGAGCGACTGAACCGAACTGAACTGAACCTCAGTGTACTATTATATTTTGAGATAGAGTCTTTAGGAAAGCAAGTAAGCTAAAATGAATTCATATGAGTAAGAAAGAATTCAGTAAGACTTGTGTTCTTATAAGAGGAGAAGGACACTAACATGCAGATAGAGGACAGTATGAGGATACAAAGACATACATAAACCAAGGAGAGATGCTTGAAAAGAAACCAACCCTGCTTACACCTTCATCTTGAACTTCCAGCCTCCAGGACTGTGTCAAATATGAAATAACTAAATATTGCAATTAAGATTAATTAATTCTCAGACTATATGAAAATGCAAAATTCTCCAAGCTAGGCTTCAACAGCATGTAAATCGAGAAATTCCAAATGTTCAAGCTGGATTTAGCAAAGGCTGAGGAACCAGAGATCAAATTGCCAACATCTTCATATAAGAGAAAAAGCAAGAGAATTCCAGAAAAACATTTACTTCTGCTTCATTAAATATGCTAACGTCTTTGATTGTATGTATCATAACACACTGTGGAAAATTCTTCAAGAGATGGGAATGCCAGACCACCTTAAGAGGAGAGTGAAAAAGCTGGCTTAAAACTCAACATTCAAAAAAAGAAGATCATAGCATCTGGCCCCATCACTTAATGGCAAATAGATGGTTAAATGGTGGAAACAATGACAGACTTTGCTTTCTTGGGTTCCAAAATCATTGCAGATGTTGACTGCAGCTATGAAATTAAAAGACGCTTGCTCCTTTGAAGAAAAGCTATGATCAACCTAGAAAGTATATTAAAAAGCAGAACATTACTTTGCTGACAAAGGTCTGTCTAGTCAAAGCTATGATTTTTCCAGTAGTCATGTGTGGATGTGAGATTTGGACTCTAAAGAACGTTGAACACCAAAGAATTGATGCTTTTGAACTGTGGTGTTTGAGAAGACTCTTGAGAGTCACTTGGACTGCAAGGAGTTCCAGCCAGTCCATTGTAAAGGAAATCAGTTCTGAATACTCATTGGAAGGACTGATGCTGAAGTTGAATCTCCAATACTTTGGCCACCTGATGGGAAGAACTGACTCATTGGAAAAGACCCTGATATTAAGAAAGATTGAAGGCTGGAGGAGAAGGGGATGACAGAGGATGGTTGGATGTCATCACTGAGTCGATAGACATGAGTTTGAGCAATCTCCGGAAGTTGGTGATGGATAAGGAAGCCTTGGGTGCTGCAGCCCATGGGATCACTGAGTCAGACACGACTAAGCAACTGAACTGAGATGAAATACTCAAGTCTTTTCTATATCTTGACAGTAATAACTGGAACAAAAAATGTGATGAAAATGCAGCATGAAAACATGATAGCAGGACTGCAGTGACTATATTCATGCAAGAAAACACATGCATCAAAACAAAAAGTAGCTCAATAGCCAAAAGGTCATTTATTAATGACAATAGGTGCCATAAATAACAAAGATGTAATTGAAAATGTACATTCACCTAACGATGGAGGCTTAAAGTACATGAAATGGCAATGAAACGATTGAAAGGCTAAATAAACAACTCAATAGTTACAATGTCAAGTTTCAATATCTCTGTCTTAGGAATAGACACAAAATCAGTAAGTATATAGAAGAGGTGAATCATGCTATTAACCTTCTTGTTCACACTGCCATATATAGAAGATTCCAGTAGATAACAGCAAAACACACATTATTTTAAATGCAAATGAAACATCCACTAAAATAGAACATACTTAGCAATTTAAAAAAATCTTAATAGCTTAAAAAGGAATAAAATCACAGCCTTATGTCATCTTTCCATAAGAGATGAATATCAGAAATAACAAAGCAAAGAATTTTTAGGAAATTTCTGAATAATTGAAAATTGAAGAATACATTTTAAAATAGTCTAAGACTCAAAAAAAATTACAGATATAACTTAAAAAATCTTTTTGAAATGAATTAATAACTTTATATCTCAAACAATGATATAAAGAACAAACTGAACCCAAGGCAAACAGAAAAAAAGATTATAATGAAATTAAATGAAAGATAAATCAGAACAAACAAAAATTAACTATGTGAAAAAATCGTTCCTTTGAAATATATATTTTAAAAAAGACACAATTTTGCTTACAGTTACCAAGAAAAAAAAAAAAGTGAGAGGAGACATTGTTATCATTTAATTATATAAACAAATTGAGTGGTATTTAGAGAACACTATGAACAATTGCCTGTCAGCAAAATTAATTCCATAGATAAATAGAACAAATTGATAGAAGGACACAAATTATCAAACTGGCTCAAAGAAAAGTAGAAAAATCTGAATTACCTAAAAAATTAACAAAATTGAATCAATAAATTAAATCTACCCCACAGAAACCCAGGTCAAGATTACTTTTCTAGTGAATTTTTACCAAAAATATTGCTAATGCCTAATAAGCACATGAAAAGATATCTAGTGTTTTACTCATTGTTGAAGATTTTGTTGTTGGTCCCTCAGTTGTGTTGGACTCTTTTGTGACCCTATGGCCTTCAGGCCACCAGGCTCTTCTGTCCATGGGATTTTCCAGGCAAGAATACTGGAGTGGGTGGCCATTTCTTTCTCCAAGGGATCTCCACCACCCAGGGATGGAACCCAAGTCTTCTGCTTTGCAGTTGGGTTCTTTACTACTGAGTCATCAGGGAGGCAGGCAATCATTGGTCATTAGGGAAATAATTCACACTGCATGAGATATGGCTGCACAACATCATGATAAAAAGAAACTAACATGTATTGTTTGTAAGTTTGTTTTTACTCATCTATCACCCTAAGTTTTTCAAATAAAATGTTTGAAAGAAATACACTTTATATTTTAGTAAAATATTTAGTATATTTTCCCTGCTTTATCTACAGGGAACTTTGTATTTTCATTTTCTACTGGGACCCATAGATTATAAAGTCATCCTTGTATGTATATGAGGGGTGTGTGTGTGTGTGTGTGTGTGTGTGTACTTCCTTAACACTTAAGCAAAAATTAAGCCTAGGTTGACACTTCCTCAAAGAAATGCTGAAACTAAGTGATGCATTTTCAAATTTATAGTTCCAATTTTATTTATACAAACATCTTTCTAGTATTGGGCTAAATTGGATTTCCAACATTTTGAATGTTAAATCACAGTTAAGATTATGTAAGTAAAGAAATCCTAAGTCCTGAATAAATAAAAAAGTCATGGTCCAGAACAATAGAAGAAATTTGGAGAACAATGAATCAAAGCAGTCTGCAGAATTTGTGATTTACATATCATTTGGATTAGAGAAAACCAATCATTTTTGTATCAGTCACCTTGCTCTTTCCTAGATAAAGGCTCCCTATGGGCAAATACTTTATCTTCTTTATACAGATGTTTCCCCAGTACCTAAAGCAGAGTAATTCATGAGAAATCAGTCAGTAAATATTTGTGGACTCATTAAAATAATGAAAATGTAGATAATATTAATATTTATATTACATTAATATTCCAGAAGTTAATTTTTTAGAAACATTCACCTGTAGAAGAACATGAAACTGAATATTTCTGTAAATATAAAAACATAACTGAGGAAAGGAAAAGTGCTTTTAGTATAATATATTCTTTGCATTAAATGACATAAGTCTAAAGTAAGTTTTTTCACTAGAATCATAAATGAGTAATGATGCTTGCCTAACCACTGCTCCAAAATCAAATGCAAAAGCATCCTTGGACACAAAGCTGAGATCAGTATTGCTAACTGACATATGGACATTTATTTCAATTATGAAAATTTAGTGAATAGTCATAATCCATTAGTCACACTGGAATTTCAAGACATTAAAAATATGTATGTTTCTAAATGGACCTATTTTTTCATCATGTGCATTTAATTTAAATCATACTTGTATATTTAAAATATTATTAAGCATTAAGGTGTGTAACTTCAAGTCAGTATTATCCTTATCATCTTCAGCATTTTGCATCTACTTTCTCCTTACTCTCTGTAACATACTAGAAATAGATATAAGTTGGTGATCCTCTTAAAACAATGCTATGTAAGACAAATAGCTCTATCTCTATATATCTCTCTGTTTTTCACATATGCATGAAAACTCATGTCCAACACACAATAAGTAGCATCTCAACCTTAAATTACACATGCTTAAGAATAATAACTTTATGTGGTTTATTACTTGATGTAAAAATTTAAACTCAGAAAATGTTTTGTATATTATTATTTTATCTAAGTAATTTGTAGAATGTTAATAACTATAATAAATTTTATATGGACACAAATAATATTTCTCCAATGGGCTTCCCAGGTGGCGCTAGTGGTAAAGAGCCCATTTACCAGTGCAGGAGACATAAGAGATGTGGGTTCCATGCCCACAGGGTCAGAAAGATCCCTGAGTCAGAAAGAGGGGTTGGCAACCCACTCCAGTAGTCATGTCTGGAGAATCCCATGGACGGGCAGCCTGGCAGTCTATGGTTCATAATATCACAAAGGGTGGGACACGACTGAAGTGACTTCACATGCAACACACACAAGATTTCTCCAGTGCCATTAGTAATGAAAATCCCAGTAAGTCATTTTGTTGATATATAGAAGCCGATTCTAAAATTTACATAGAAAAACAAAAGACTCAGAATATTCATCGCAATACTTAAGAAAAGGACAAATGTGTAGGATTGAAAGTCTTCAGGATTTACTATAAACCTACAGTAATCAAGAAAGTGTGGAATGGGAACAAATATAGACAAACATGGTAAAGTCAATGCAACAAAAGATAATTTATTCAATAAATGGTGCTGGAAAAACTAGACATTCACATGCAAAAATATGAATCATGACAGAGCTTTCACCCTTCATAAGAATTTACTCAAAATGGTTCATATCCTAATTATAAATTAACACAGAAGAATATCAAGGTGATCCTAGCTTTCATAATGGTTTCTCAGATACACCACCAAAAGAAAAATATTTGAATAAAAAATTGGAATATTTTATTTCATTAAAATTAAAAACTTTTCTCTGCTATAGATACTGTTAAGGTATTGAAATGACAAGTCACAGATTATGGGAAAATATTTGCAAAACACATAAAAAAAGTGTTATCCAGATTATGTGAAGACCTCTCAAGACTTGATAAATTTGTCAAGTTAATAGTTTAAGTAGCGCTACTTATGGCTGAAGGCAGAAAATGTCATTCAAACACTTGGGCTTTATTAACAAAATTCTCTCTCTTTGTGTGCATGCATCTATTGTAAATCACATTTCAAAATTTGAAAGCTCAAAATTAGTTATTTCAAGAAAGCATTTGTCCTTGTTTCTTCAAGGTAGGAATTGGTAGTCTAGGATCTTAAGTCTATATGTTTTTCATTTTGCAATGCTATAGAGAGATACTAGTAATTACTGTTGTACTTGTAATACAAATCATTTGCTATTAAAGTGGTATTTTACAAGGAACTATAAAACTACAAACCAACTTCCTGAAACATCCACATGAAACATATGACTAACAAAAGTGGACAAAAGGCATGTATCTTATTTATTAATATCAATAACATATAACCTGATACATTCTGAGGCCCCTCAAATTTCCATACCTATGATTTAATAGGATTACATATTAAAATTCACATGATCACTTTATTATTTATTATTCTCAATCTCTGTTTCTGCTTTATAAAACCAGTACTCCAACTCTTCTATTTTGTTCTTAATTTGTAATAGTATTTTCTAATTTCTTAATTATAAAACCTTTTAGAATTTAAAACTTTAAAGAATATAGCTAATTTATCATTGGAAGCTATTATTGCATTAAGAAAGATCCCAGGTACTTCTTAGTTATAAGGTATTACTTTGAGGGTCTTTGTTTTAGGAGGGTCACAATCTACAAGATTTATGGACTTATTTTAATTTTTGCTGTTTAGAAGGCTGCTATTTTCAAATGATCCAGGGAGTTTCTTATTACCATTATCCAAATAATGTGACACTATTTTATCAAAGAACAAGTTGGCTGTTGGTCTTTGACTATTTGTTTTTACATAAAACAAAAACCTCAGGAGTTCTCTCTGCACTTAATAACTAAAAATGAGGCCTGATGAGAAGCCTTTCTTGAGAGGCAACTTCCTAGTCAAAATGCTCTAGGGCTTTTATTTTTCAGACCAAAGCATTCTTCAGAAATCACTGGGAATGTAGCCTTTGTTTCTGTGGCCAAAGGTGAAACTCCATAAATCACTTATGTGTATTCCATGCAGAGTTTAAAAGCATTCTACAGATCCAGAATATTCAATAGAAAGAGGACTTATTCAGTGTTAGAAATATTCTAAAGAATTCTTAGTTTAAGTGGAACTGACTGAGATTTTCTTGGGCCATGCATATATTTCAGTTGCTAAAGATTTAAAAATGTAAAAGCACTTGAGTTGTGATTTTCTTTCTGAGCTTTAGGCTGAAATGAAGTTGCCTGGATTATAATAGAGACTGAATTGTTGTTAAGGTTGCAACACAAATTTGAGAAAAAGAGCCCAGCACTAAGAATGTGATTATCAGGGAAAGAAAAAGCTGAGCAGTTGTCCTAGGAAAGGATGAAAGTGTAGTAACTAAATTACAGCAGAGGCACTTACTATATACTTGATATCCAGGTCTCAGTGGAACATGCTTGGAAAATTAAAATTGGAATGAAATTCTGTGTTTATTAGGATATGATACTGTAGGGGGAAAATAGCAACAAAACCAATATGTCTCCCACATCATAAAAAATAACCAGTGGTTTTTAAAACACCAAAGCAATATCTTCTTTGTGTTACACAGGGCAGCAAGTAGGCCCCTTGGACCATGAGGCAAGGTTGACAGAAGATTTCCCTCTAATAATGCTTCCAGGCCAACACATGCCTTAAGCATTTCCTTCTGCAGGAGAAGAGAATATGAATAATTCTCTCACACAATTCTTTCTAATACTTCAATCTTAAAGTCACATATACCTAATATCCAGAAAAAGTATGAACACAGTACTTTTTAAAAATGTGTCTTTGAAAGACATTTTAGTAAAACTAAAATTCAAGCAATATGCTGGGAAATTTGTTTCAGAATATTTCTGGCAAAAGGCATATTTTTAATCTTAACAGAATGCTTATAAATCAATACTAAGAAAACAGATTAGTATTTGACAAATATTTGGAGGGACACTAGGCACAGGAAGATAAACAAATAGAACAAGTCCATGAAGAGATGCCCAGTATTTTCAATCAATAGGGAAATGAAAACTAAAATAAAATGAGAAACCACTACGTATCCAATAGAAGAGCTAGAATTAGAAGAACTAGAAATACCAGCTTTTGAAAATACTGTGGAAAAATTTTAACACTCATATGTTGATGTTGAGAATGTAAAATAGCAACTTTGGAGAAGTTCGATAGTTTCTTACACAATGAAATACACAGTTACCAAGGCACAAGGCACAAGTTACATAGTGTACCTATTCTTGGCTCAGTGATAAAGAACCCACATACAATGCAGTAGACAGGAGATGCAGGTTTGATCACTGGGTTGGAAAGATTCCCTGGAGAAGGAAGCAGCAACCCACTCCAGTATTCTTGCCTGGAGAATCCCATGGACAGAGGAGCCTGGCAGGCTACAGTCCATAGGGTTGCAAAGAGTCAGAAACAACCGAGCATGCACTGGCCCTTGGGCCAGAAAAAGTGAAACGTGTACAGTAGAAAATTTGTCCAAGAATGTTCATAAAATATTTGCCAGCCAAAAATGGGATACAATTCATACATCCTTCTGTAGGAGAATAGAAAATAAACCTTGGCATTTACTCAAAATGGAATCAAACAAATTAGTAAAATGGAATAACATACCAATAAACCCAACACTATGAAAGGAACTCACGTCATAATGGAATGCAAAAGAAGACAGAAACATGATTATGGTGTATGATTTAATGCATATGAATTCCTATTGCAGGGGTATCTACTTTGTAGTGTTAAAAAGTTTATCTGACATTGTCTGGGACTAGGGAAACAGCAAAGGGGATATTCTACAAGGTAGAATAAGGGATGTATTTGGAGTGATGGAAATGGTCTATATATTTGATTGTGATTATGATGACTCAACTTTTTACATTTGCCAAAATTCATCCACCGATATACTTAAACACACTATATGTAAATTGAGTCTCGCATACAGGGTTATCATTAACATCTCTCTAAATTCCATATCAAAAAATAGGTGAAAAATACATAGAATCTCTTTTGTCATTGAGTTTTAATACTCAGAAAAAATTTTTGTTGTTGTTTTCTTAAGATGTAATTTATATGTAACATTGCTTAAGTTTAAGGTGTAAAACACAAGTGATTTGATATAGGTGCAAGTTGTGAAATGGTTTCTACAATAAATCTAGTAAATATCCATCACCTCATATAGTTACAAATTTTTCTTGTGATAAGAATATTTAAGATCTATTGTTTCTGCAACAGAAAATCTATTTTTGAGATCATCTTGTATGTGTGTGTAAACTTTTGGAAATTAGTTCTCTGACTGCAAAAGTTTTTATGTTAAATGTCCTACTTTAAGGAGATTCATTGCTGGTTTTTATGGACTAGGTTCTTTGGAATGAGCTCCTTGCTACAAAAAAAAAACATAAAATAAAATAAAAGTTTTTTAAATCTTTGGACTGGTAATAAGACACTAAATAATTTTAGAGGCAAGAATTTAAAGAGGAAAACAGAATGACAAATTCAGTTTAAGCTTAATTTACCAAAAAGAGTAAGTTGACAGAATAGCAACACTCCAAAGATGTTTACCTCCTAATTGCAAAAACACACAAATATATTACATGGCAAAAGGGACTTTTCAGATGTCATGAAACAAAAGATCTTGAACTGGGAATATTATCCTGGATTATCTCAGTGTGTCAAATGTAATCACCAAGGTCATTACAAGCAATAGAGTGACACAGGAGAGTTAGAGCCAGAGAAAAGGAGATGTAACAGTGTCAGAGTGGAAAGAAACTTAAAGATGCTCTGCTGCTGGTTTTCAAGTTTGAGGAGAGATCTGAGAGCCAAACACTGCAAATGGCCTGGGGGATCTGAGAGTAAAAAAAAAAAAATATATATATATATATATATATATATATATTTCTTTCTTAGGACAACCTGAAGGAAGCAGCACTCCTGAAACCTTGATTTTAACCCAGTGAAAACCATTTTAGACTTCCAATCTCTAGAACAAATAATACACTTGTGCATGTGTCTTTTAGCCATTAAATTTGTGGTAATACATTAGAGCAACAATATAAAATTAATACAGAATCTTTTTCAATACAGTGCAAATATCTAAAGAATTAAAGTCAAATCCAGTAATGGGCTTTTGGGTCAATTGGTTAGACAAAATTGGAATCCAGAATTTGGAGGAGACAGGGATAATAAACAACCCACTCTAGCAAATAAGGGTAAACACTAATTGAAGATGCTATTACTGGGAATGAAACTCCAATTTTAATTATTTAAATCCCTAAAATTGCATTAGGTATGTCAGAAAAATTTTGCTAATGGTTCTAGATTTCTACCAGAAAAAGGTCAGATCTCTTCAATAGAAGTTTCTTTAGCTTCATGTTTTTCTCTAATACTTTACACAGAATTCTCAGCAATAAATCAAATATAGCTAGACATCAGAGGTGACAAGATGACAGAAAACTGAGAGACATCAAATCAAACACACAATGCACAGGGATAACATATGTAGGGGTAATCAAGCACATACATTAAAATAATACTGCCTATTATGATACACAAAATGCAACATTAATAAATTCAGAAAAATTGAAAACAAAAAGAGCTAAGTTATGAAATATAAATTAGTAAACTGAAATATTCACTAGTAAGAAGAAATAAATATTCATAAAAGTAAAAAATGAAATACAGATACAGAAAATTAAGGAGAGGGGTTCAGTTCAGTTCAGTTCAGTTGCTCAGTCATGCCCGACTCTCTGCGACCCGATGAATCACAGCACGCCAGGCCTCCCTATCCATCACCAACTCCCAGAGTTCACTCAAACTCATGTCCACAGAGTCGGTGATGCCATCCAGCCATCGCATTCTATGTCGTCCCCTTCTCCTCCAGCCCCCAACATTTCCCAAAATCAGAGTCTTTTCCAGTGAGTCAACTTGTCACATGAGGTGGCCAAAGTATTGGAGTTTCAGCTTTAGCATCAGTGCTTCCAACAAACACCCAGGATTGATCTCCTTTAGAATGGACTGGTTGGATCTCCTTGCAGTCCAAAGGAATCTCAAGAGTCTTCTCCAACACCACAGTTCAAAAGCATCAATTCTTTGGCGATCAGTTTTCTTCATAGTCCAACTCTCACATGCATACATGACCATTGGAAAAACCATAGCCTTGACTAGACGGCTATGGGGTAGAAGCATAGAAATAAACTGATAAAAGTTTGACATGTATGTAGCAGAAATCTCAGATGAATGCCAACTACTTAAGAAAAATACCATGCTTTAATGTAAAATTTCAAAGGAAATTTTATCAAAAGAAAATAACCAAGGAAAAAAACAAAAATTTAAACCACATTTTCACAAAATCCTAACACCAAGCATGTTTAAGAGTAGCAGTCTACCAAATGTTGGTGAGGGTTTGGGATCACTAGAATGCTCGCATGTTCCTGACAAAGGTTTGAGGAGGATATTATATATATTGATAAAACAACTTGGGAAAATGTTTACCATGCATGTTTTTAATATGTGTGTGATCAGTGACCAAGCCAATCTACTCCTAGGCAGATACCAAGGAGAAATATAAGTGCATTCACATCTATATAAAAACTATACAAGAATATTCACTTGTAAAACACTATTTATAATAGCTAAAACAAGCAAAAAAAAATCTGTTATTGCAGAATGTTTAAATAAATTATGATGTCTTGATAATATTGATATAAATGCTATACAGAAATAAAAAGTCAATAACATTGATGAATCTCATAAACCTAATGTTAAAAAAAGAAGCCAGACACAGTAATTTATTTTTGTATTATTTTACTTATACAGAGATTAAAATAGATAAAATGAATCTATACACATAGTGGCTGGAATAAAGATTACCTTCAAAGGAAAGTAAGAGAGAAATGATTTCAGATGAAGATATTAGTTAACTTTCTAAACTTGTTTGTGATTCACAGGCTTTTGTTTCTTTATATTTGAGTTACACATTTATATTTTCTTCACATTTTGAGCATTTACATTTTATCCAAAAATGATAAAGTGAGAAGCTCCCCAAGAAGTGAAGGAAGGAATTTGGCTTTGGAAACCTCCATAGGCATTTTGCATTAACTTCACAATACTTTACTGCTTCAAACATAGATGAATCATGTAGGAGATGTCTTTGTTAAAGAAATATAGAATCAGAGTGCACTGCTTAAAAATTAACATGGACACTTTAATACCTAACATGACTATGTCATTTTCTGTCACATTGATTGTTCTAGTAGATATCTTCAGGGTAATTACTTAGTTCCTGACTTAATCAATAAAGTATGTGTATAAATAAATTATTTTGTAACTGTCATGTTTCATCAGAAAGTGCTAAAGTGGACGTATTTTTTCCCTGAAAAAAATGTTGATTTACATCCTGGTTGCATATAAATTATATGTTCATTTGATATCTTGACTTTCTTTGTCAGAGTCATCTGAATGTAGAAAACAAATTTACTTGAATTGAGTCTTTGAAACACAACTGATATAAGAAAAAGTTACACTGAAGATAAAGATCACAAATAATCATCTTGCTATATTATGAAATGAAAATAAAAAAAGAAATACTTTTACTATTTTAAAAATCTAATTGCAATATTCAATATTTTGGTAAAGTCATAGAGTTAAATTATTTAGCAAGATATTAAAAAAAAAAATCGGTAAATTAGTTTCCTATGGCTTCTGTAGGCTTCCCTGGTGGCTCAAAGGTAAAGAATCTGCGTGCCAATGCAAGAGACTTGGGTTCGATACCTGGGTCTGGAAGGTCCCCTGAAGGAGGAAATGGCAACTGACTCTGGTCTCCTGTTCTTGCCTGGGAAATTCCACAGACAGAGTAGAGTGGCAGGCTACAATTGGTGCGGTTGCAAAAGAACTGGACATGACTGAGCAACCAAACAGCTACAACAGCAACATGGCTTATGTAACAACCTACCGCAAATGGCAGCTTAAAACAACAGAAATTTATGCTTTCACAGTTCTGGAAGGCAAATGGCCAAAATCATTTTCACTGAGTTGAAATCAAGATGTCAGCAGAGCCATATTCTCCCATGAGGCTCTAAGAGAAAACCCATTTCTTATCTCTTTCAGCATCTGGTGACTGCTTGCATTCTTTGACTGTTGCCAAGTCTCTCATTTCAATCTGCCTCCTTTATCACAGTGTTTTCCTCTCTTGTACAGAGCATATCTCCCCCAATTTGTGATTGCATTTAGGGCACACCCAGGAAATCCAGGGAATCTGTATATCTCAGTATCTTTGTCTAATCATGTGTGCAGAGACACTTTTTCCTTATAAAATTATTTTCATGTTACAGATATTTAGGTCTAATACATTTTTAAGAGGGGGGAATCATTCTGCTTACCACAATTGGTAAAAGTTTCAACTGAGAACTTTTAGAACTTTTTTTTGTATCTTTAAGGAATAATGATAGCCTTCAGGTTTCTGCACAGATATTTCTTGCTTTTCTCCTTTTAGGCATTTTATACATTTGGCAAAAAGCAATAGTGAGATCTATTAAAATGACTGATCAAAGACATGCATGTCACTTTTGTGATTCATCACATTTTCTATCATCTGCCACATTGACCAGTGATATTATGTTATTGTTTTTAAAAAATTCTATTGCAGTATAGTTGATCTAAAATGTGCTAGTTTCTGTTGTACAGCAAGGTGAATCAGTTATACATATATATATATATATATATATATATATATATACAATTTTTTTTTAGATTCTGTTCCCATATAACCCAAAACAGTATTAAGTAGAGTTCCTTATGCTATATAGTAGGTCTTTATTAGTTATCCATTTTATATGTAATAGTGTGTGTATATCAATCTCAATTTCCCAATTTATCTCTCTCCCTTTTGCTCCCTGATAACCGTGTGTTTTCTATGTTTGTAAGTCTATTTCTTTTTTGTAAATAAGTTCATCTGCACAATTTTTTTAGATGCCACATAAAAGTGATATCATATGATATTTGTCTTTCTCTCTTTGACTTATTTCACTCAGTATGACAGTCTCTATGGTAGGTTGCAGTCCATGGAGTCGCTAAGAGTTGGACACGACTGAGTGACTTCATTTTCACTTTTCACTTTCATGCATTGGAACAGGAAATGGTAACCCACTCCTGTGTTCTTGCCTGGAGAATCCCAGGGATGGGGGAGCCTGGAGGGCTTCCATCTATGGGGTCGCCCAGAATCGGACATAACTGAAGCAACTTAGCAGCAGCAGCAGCAGCAGTGTGTCCAATGACATTAAAATTATAACAGATGTATT
Source organism: Moschus berezovskii (assembly GCF_049115385.1). NCBI lineage: Eukaryota > Metazoa > Chordata > Mammalia > Artiodactyla > Moschidae > Moschus > Moschus berezovskii. Next base: position 126,614,271 of record NC_142460.1, on the reverse strand, counting down.
GATTTTACACATAATTTCATTTATTTACAGTATATTTATTAAGAACCCCATGGGTAGTAATTTGAAACCTCAGTTGTAGTTCATATTTCCTCGGAACTTTGAAGTCCATTCAAATCAAGGGTTGAAGATACAAACACATATACCAGGATATTTATTTTCCTCTGCAGATTCTTTCTGTCTGTGTGTGTATTTGTCTGAAAGTAGGTATCATTTTGGAGAAGGCAATGGCAAGCCACTCCAGTACTCTTGCCTAGAAAATCCCATGGATGGAGGAGCCTGGTAGGCTGCAGTCCGTGGGGTTGCTAAGGGTTGGACACGACAGAGTGACTTCACTTTCACTTTTCACTTTCACACATTGGAGAAGGAAATGGCAACCCACTCCAGTGATCTTGCCTGGAGAATCCCAGGAACAGGGGAGCCTGGTGGGCTTCCATCTATGGGGTCACACACAGTCGGACACAACTGAAGTGACTTGGCAGCAGCAGCAGCAGGACTAAGACAAAAAACTACAGTAAAGAATAAATCCTGGGGAACAAGATGGTGAAGGAGTAGGTGGATGTGGAGTTCATCTCTCTCCACGGATACATCAAGAATACACCTTTAGACACAGAATTGCATGCAGAACACCAGATCCATCCATGTTGTTGCAAATGGCATTATTTTATTCTTCTGTATGACTGAGTAATAATCCATTGTATATATGCACTGCATCTCTGTTGATGGACATTTAAATTGCTTCCATGTCTTGGCTATTGCATATAGTGTTGCAATAAATATTGGGGTTCATGTATCTTTTCAAATTATAGTTTTTCTGTATATAGGCATAGAGGCAAGGATTGTAGGATCATATGGTAGCTCTTGCCTGGAGAATCCCAGGGACGGGGGAGCCTGGTGGGCTTCCGTCTATGGGGTCGCACAGAGTCGGACACGACTGAAGCGACTTAGCAGCAGCAGCATGGTAGCTCTACTTCTAGATTTTTAAGGAATCTCCATACTGTTCTCCATAGTGACTGTACTAATTTACATTCTCAACAGCAGTGTAAGAGGGTTTCCTTTTCTTCCAACCCTCTCCAAGATTTATCATTTACAGATTTTTTGATGATTGCCATTCTGACTGAAGGGAGGTGATACCTCATTGGAGTTTTGATTTGTGTTTCTCTACTAATTAGTGATGTTGAGCATATTTTCATTTACAGATTGGCCAGTTATATGCCTTCTTTGGAGAAATGTCTATTTATATCTTTCAATTTTTGATTGGATTGTTTGTTCTTTTCATATTGAGCTGCATGAGCTGTTTGTATATTTTGGAGATTAATCCCTTGTTGATGGCTTCATTTGAAACTACTTTCTCATTTTGTGGATTGTCTTCATTTTGTGTATGGTTTCATTTGCTGTACAAAAGCTTTAATTAGGTCCCATTCATTTATTTTTGCTTTTATTTTAATTACTCTGGGAAATGAAAGATGCTTAGCTAGGATGGGACCATCAGTGACAATATCAGAACCCCACTTTATGGTTGAGAAATAGAAATGTAGCATAATTCAGATTAACTCCTTCATTGGTTTTTAACATGCACTGAATTAAGTTAAATATTACTTTATTTTTTATATTGTACTTATGGATTTCAATTCATGTTTTTAACTTACTCGAACTTACTTTGAATTAATATTGTATCATTTATCTGTACTAGATAATACATTATTATTATAATATTACTTTATACTGCCATATGTTTTTAAAGAAAGTAAATAATAAAATAGATATTTGTATTTACCAAAATATTTGCTCCTATTTCAGATCTTCAGTAGTTCTTGTAGCTGTGAATTTGGATAGCGTCAATGTCTTTAGGTCCACATATTTTCTTTATATTCCCTGTATGCAGGTGTCAACTACAAACTGGCATGTGCCATCTAACTCTACAATGATTAAGTCATGTGCTGCTGCTACTGCTGCTTTTCAACACCCTGTGAAAGGAATTCAGGGTGGAGGGAAAAATGAGACACTATGTGCTTGGGAAAAAGCTGGCAAGAAAGGTCTTCAGATAGATATTTTCAGGAACTGATTTTATGAGCCCGATTATTATATCTCTCCTATCTAGAAAAGCAATAAAATCCTCCATGATGACAACTGTTTCTCATGACTAGCAGAAAGCTTCAAGATACTAGTAGAACTTTTGAAAAAAAAAAAAAATGTGTTTGATTGCATGTATTCCCGCTTCACCAAAATCACATATATTCTGCCTATTTAGAGCAGTTTCTCATAACTATCTGAGGTGCTGTCTTTGAGGCTGTAATCCTTATTTTGCCCAAAATATAAAATAACTCACATCTCTTACTTTGTGGATAGGTCTACAAGTAATATACTCTTTATTCTTGTTTTCCTGATTTAACAACACACACATACACACAAAGAGTCTGAATATTTAACATTTTTTTCTGGATATAGATGTTAGTTGATGTATTATTTTAGAGATATAAGCATATTGCTATATTTTTATGGACTCTGTAGTCTTTGATGGAAAGTCATCTATTACTCATATCATTCTGCTCTTATATCTCTTATATTTCTTCCCTTTTTACCTTGATTCTTTCAAGCTTTTCTTCATATCATTAATTTTGTAAAACTTCACTCTTATGTACCTAGTATGTGCTTATTTTTCGATTTCTACTGCTTGATCTTTGCTGAGATGCTTGGATATATTACTTTATGCTGCTGCTGCTGCTGCTGCTAAGTCACTTCAGTCGTGTCCGACTCTGCGTAACCCCATAGACGGAAGCCCACCAGGCTCCCCCATCCCTGGGATTCTCCAGGCAAGAACACTGGAGTGGGTTGCCATTTCCTTCTCCAATGTGTGAAAATGAAAAGTGAAAGTGAAGTCGCTCAGTCGTGTCCGACCCTTAGCGGCCGCATGAACTGCAGCCTACCAGGCTCCTCCATCCATGGGATTTTCTAGGCAATAGTACTGGAGTGGCTTGCCATTGCCTTCTCCGATATTACTTTATACTTTTTACCAAATATGTAAATCTTACAGTCATTCTTTCGTCAAATATATTTTTCCTTTTTTTCCCCATTTTCCTCTATTTCTGAGGATTCAATTTTATAAAAATGTGATGGCTTTGTATTATTTAACTGGTCACTGTGCTGTTCCAAAGAAAAGCAATGCCAAAGAATGCTCACACTACCGCACAATTGCACTCATCTCACACGCTAGTAAAGTAATGCTCAAAATTCTCCAAACCAGGCTTCACCAATACGTGAACTGTGAACTTCCAGATGTTCAAGCTGGAGATAGAAAAAGCAGAGGAACCAGAGATCAAATTGCCAGCATCTACTGGATCACCAAAAAGCAAGAGAGTTCCAGATAAACAACTATTTCTGCTTTATCGACTATGCCAAAGCCTTTGACTGTGTGGATCACAATAAACTGTGGAAAATTCTGAAAGAGATGGGCATACCAGACCACCTGACCTGCCTCATGAGAAACCTATATGCAGGTCAGGAAGCAATAGTTAGAATTGGACACGGAACTACAGACTGGTTCCAAATAGGAAAAGGAGTATGTCAAGGCTATATATTGTCACCCTATTATTTAACTTATATGCAGAGTACATCATGAGGAATGCTGGACTGGAAGAAGCACAAGCTGGAATCAAGATTGCCAGGAGAAATATCAATAACCTCAGATATGCAGATGACACCACCCTTATGGCAGAAAGTGAAGAGGAACTAAAAAGCCTCTTAATGAAAGTGAAAAAGGAGAGTGAAAAAGTTGGCTTGAAGCTCAACATTCAGAAAATGAAGATCATGGCATCTGGTCCCATCACTTCTTGGGAAATAGATGGGGAAACAGTGGAAACAGTGTCAGACTTTATTTTTCTGGGCTCCAAAATCACTGCAGATGGTGATTGTAGCCATGAAATTAAAAGATGCTTACTCCTTGGAAAGAAAGTTATGACCAACCTAGACAGCATATTAAAAAGCAGAGATATTACTTTGTCAACAAAGGTCCCTCGAGCCAAGGCTATGGTTTTTCCATTAGTCATGTATGGATGTGAGAGTTGGACTGTAAAGAAAGCTGAGCACCAATTAATTGATGCTTTTGAACTGTGGTGCTGGAGAAGACTCTTGAGAGTCCCTAGGACTGCAAGGAGATCCAACCAGTCTGTCCTAAGGGAGATCAGTTTGGGTGTTCATTGGAAGGACTGATGTTGAAGCTGAAACTCCAGTATTTTGACCACCTGATGCGAAGAGCTGAGTCATTTGAAAAAACCCTGATGCTAGGAAAGATTGAAGGCAGGAGGAGAAGGGGATGACAGAGGATGAGAAGGTTGGATGGCATCACTGACTTGATGGACGTGGGTTTGGTGGACTCCGGGAGTTGGTGATGGACAGGGAGGCCTGGCCTGCTGTGGTTTATGGGGTCGCAAAGAGTCAGACATGACTGAGCGACTGAACTAACTGAACTGAGATCCTGTTCCTTTTTAAAACATTTTATTTTCCATCTCCTTATACATAGACTGGATAATTTCTATTGATCCATCTCAAGTCCACTGAATGTTTCTGATGACATTTCAAATCTTATATCAAGTCCATCTATTACAGGTTTTTATTCCTATTATACCTTCTGGTCATAAAATTTTGTTTTCTTAATCAAACTAAACTTAAATTTTAGTTTAATTTTTAATATTTCCTGTATTTCTTTTGTCCTTGAACATGTTTGTTAAAAAGGCATTTCAGAGACTTTTCCCACTGCCTTCAATGCTTGGGTCACCTTGTAACAGAGCAGGACCCTATGGGGCCTTCCTGGGACAAGTCCTTCCCTGATATACTTTGCTTTAGCTGCTCTCTGAAATACCTAGATAACAGTATTTGGTGCACATTTGCTGAATTGTTTTACAGATGTGAAAACCCTTCACCAAATGGAAGGTGTTAACTACTTGATGACCATGAGCACATAGCCCCAGGTCTCCTGTACCCTAAGGACTGATAACATTAACCCCTATGATACTGCCCTGTTCCTTCACCATCAGCTAATCAGAGAATTGTGCAAGAGCAGATCACACAACTTGCAACTCCACCACCATCAGGCTGCTTTTATAAATGCTTTGCTGAAAGCTTTCAGGAAACTGAAGTTTTAAGGTGCTTGAGCCACCCATCTCCTTGCATGGCCCTGCAATAAGCCTCTCTCTGCTTCATATTCCAACATTTAGATTTGTTTGGCTTCACAATGCATCAGGGACAAGAACTTCTATTAACACTGTCAGAGGTGCTTTTTATTAATGATTTTATTTAATAATGTGTCATATTTTCTTAATCTGTATAGCTTCTTAACACGTGTAGCAGTTGGTGTTCTTGTGTACCAAACACGGTGTTCAAGTAGAAATCCTGAATTTTGTGGTTTTCTTTTATGGAATATTGAGGGCTTGCTTGTTGTTATTTGATTTTTTGCCAGGTAGTTAGCTTAGTAATAGACAAAATATTGAATAATAAAAGATAGTCACCTTGTTCATAAATGAAGTAGTCAAATGGAAAGGAAATTCTATTAATCTTGCAGGTTTTTTTTTTTTTTTCATATTCAGGCAATGCCCTACAATCTATATTTTAATGATAATAATCACCTTATGGTTTCACTTTGTTGACCCTTCATTTAGCATCCGTTCCACTAAAAGTAGGTATTCTATTACCCATTTTAGAAAATTCATTGTCTTAACAATAACTGACTTGTTCTTAGGCATAGGTTTTTCACATCTGACCATTGTCTAGAATTATTTTGATTATATTGATTATATTATTCCTATAATGAGTTATCTGAAGGCAGCAATTATACACAGGAAACCAGTGCAGAGAGGTGGAAAGGACATCACATCATAAACGCATTGAATTGCCCATTAATCAAATTCCTGGGGTGTAGTTGATGTGATATGGTGAGTCTAATTATTATTGGAGTATATTGGATCCAGGATTTCCCTTGTGGCTCAGCTGATAAAGAATCTGCCTGCAATACGGGAGACCTGGGTTCAATCCCTGGGTTGGAAAGCTCTCCTGGAGAAGGGGAAAGCTACCATTCCAGTATTCTGGCCCGCAGGATTCCATGGACTGTATAGCCCTTGGGGTCCCAAAGAGTCGGACACGACTGAGTGACTTTCACTATATTCATATAGTGATAACTGGATATTCATATTCAGTTAAACAAACAAGCAAACAAACAAAATTTGGACTTCCCTGGTGGCTCAGACAGTAAAGCGTCTAACTACAATGCAGGAGACCTGGGTTCGATCCCTGGGTCAGGAAGATCCCCTGGAGAAGGAAATGACAATCCACTCCAGTACTATTGTCTGGGAAATCCCATGGACAGAGGAGCCTGGTAGGCTACTGTCCATGGGGTCGCAAAGAGCCGGACACGACTGCATGACTTCACTTCACTTTTGTATTGGATCCAGTCAGTGTTTTCTGTTAATTGTAGCTTGCACTATTCTAACACATACAAACCCTCTTTTTATCAGCTGCAGGAATTAGGAATAGCTCTAACATGCTAAATTTTTATATTAGACATCAAATAACTTTATTAAATTATTGTTAATTATTAGAAGACATAAGTATATAATATTTACTACTTAACTTTAAAGTCAGTTCATTTATATGTAAAATAAATTAAATAAGAATAAGCAAATACTAGATTTGTTTTAAATGTCAAATTTATGTTATTTCTGAAAAAGAAACATTACTTTATTTTTCCCAAGTTCAGGAAAATAATAGAGAATAGACTCATAAGTACTCAGAGCACTGGTTCACAATCTATTTCCTTAAACACATAAACATATTACCATCCTGGCTATGAAGCAGAGTCATATGTCTTACTGACCATTTAATACAGCTTATGAAAGTATTTCTAAGCTAGTTTCCAAAAAAATAAAGAGAAAGAAAAATTTTAGAAGATATCTTTATTACACCAAATTTAAAAATAAACTGATTTTCTTCCTAGAGAATGACACAGTGCGTGTCATTTCCATAGTTCTTGATGATAAAAATCTCAGTATTTTTGAAAGTGTGAAACAACACAAGAAGAGTTGATCAGGTGCATGTGGAACAATGTGTGAAGGGGAAAATTTGAACTCTACCATTTTCTCTAAGGTCAAGCTGACACAAATAAAACACCATTCCTACTTTTCTGAACTCTAATTTTATACAGAAATTGGGAAAAAGTTAAATGTTTGATGTCTTCAACCAGTAAGGGGAGAATGAATCAGAAGAGATGAATATATAACTAGCACTAACAGACCTGCCTCACCAAAGTGAAGTTTCTCAGTAATGTCTGACTCTTTGCAACCCCATGGACTATAGCTTACCAGGCTCCTCTGTCCATGGGATTTTCCAGGCAATAGCACTGGAGTGGATTGCCATTTCCTTCTCCAGGGGATCTTCCCAACCCAGGGATCGAACCCAGGTCTCCCACATTGTAGACAGACGCTTTACCGTCTGAACCACCAGGGAAGTCCTGCTTCACCAATGTTGTAGCTAAACTGATGGTAATAGGAGTATTATCTATTACCAAAGCATAAACAATACACAAAAAACCAAAACACAAAAATAACTGGGTGATCAAGGAGGGAAGGAGTTAAACAAAGCATTAGATTCAGCTACATTTGACATTCTAAATAAAACAGGCAGGATAAACATCGGGTGTATTCAAAGGATAACTGTTTTTCAGAATCTGTAAAGGAGACCCCCAGATGGAACCAGAATTACTCAGTCTCAATATTTTGCTCCCAGATATTTTGTGGAAATTAACGATGGTAGGGATATTGTTAGGAAATATGGTCCTAAGAAAAATAAAATTCTAATCATTTTAGCTACCTGTGATTTAAGGCCAACTTGTTAATCATTAACCAGTACACCAATGGCTTGAAGCCAGTTATGGCATTAATTACACTAATATAAGGTATTATGTTGGTGTTAGTCATTAAGTCATGTCTGTTTGCGGTCCCATGGACTATAGCCCACCAGGCTCCTGTGTTCATTGGATTTCCCAAGGCAAGAATACTGGAGTCAGCTGCCATTTCCTTCTCCAGGGGATCTTCTCCACCTAGGTATTGAACCCAAGTCTCCTGTTGGCAGGCAGATTGTTTTACTACTGAGCTACTTGGGAATCCCTGTAAGGGATTGTACACTGTACAATCCAATTAAGCAAAGATGACTAATCTAGGTAAAGATAAAATCCTATTATCAGGGATTTATTTAAAGATTTACAGGGAATCTTTAAAGATTTACAGGGAATCTTTAAATATAAGAACACAAAATATTTACAATCTGAAGATGGAGAAAAGTTGCAAACTTTAAACATTTACTATAAGAGCTAGTACGGCTATGTTAACTGTGAAATAAAAACAATCTTTTAAAATAAAGTAATAAGACATAAAGATTATAATTATTTATAAAAGGTTTTATCAGCTGGAATACATAATTCTAAGTGTATGCAATTAACATTATTGTTATATATAATAATATATAATGTTATATATAATAACAAAGTATATAAAGTAAATCAATTTTAGAATTAAAAGTAGAGACAAATTTACAATGATATTTTGATATATTTAAATATCTCACTCTATAAGTGATAGAAAAAATAAAAATGTATTCTAAACAGCATGAATAAACTGCAGATTTCATTGAAATATGAAAATGCTTTTCAAAAGTCCATATGCTATTTAATAAAACATATCATATCTTGAGTCAAAATAAAAATTAAAATAAATTCAGAAATGTTTAATGCAGTTTCCTAATTACTAGAAAATTTTCAGATCTCAATAACAGAAAGATAATCAGAAAAATGTCCAGAAGCTTGGAAATTATGTTACACTCTATGCGATCGGTGAAGGCAAATACCAGTAAAAAAAATTAGATACCAGTTAAAAGATGAAGATTGACAGAGTGGGAGAGTGCCAGATTTCTTTTTTGTAACAAAAATGGGAGAGTTCTAAGGGGAATAAGATTTTTCAGTATGTTTTAATTCCAATTGTGTATCTATAAGTTCTTTCAGTTCAGTTCAGTTCAGTTCAGTCGCTCAGTCGTGTCCGACTCTCCGCGACCCCATGAATCACAGCACGCCAGGCCTCCCTGTCCATCACCAACTCCCGGAGTACACTCAAACTCATGTCCACAGAGTCGGTGATGCCATCCAGCCATCTCATTCTCCGTCGTCCCCTTCTCCTCCCGCCCCCAACCTTTCCCAGCATCAGAGTCTTTTCCAGTGAGTCAACTCGTCTCATGAGGTGGCCAAAGTATTGGAGTTTCAGCTTTAGCATCAGTCCCTCCAATGAACATCCAGGATTGATCTCCTTTAGAATGGACTGGTTGGATCTCCTTGCAGTATAAGGGACTCTCAAGAGTCTTCTCCAACACCACAGTTCAAAAGCATCGATTCTTCGGTGATCAGCTTTCTTCACAGTCCAACTCTCACATCCATACATGACCACGGGAAAAACCATTGCCTTGACTAGACGGACCTTGGTCGGCAAAGTAATGTCTCTGCTTTTTAATATACTATCAAGGTTGGTCATAACTTTCCTTCCAAGGAGCAAGCGTCTTTTAATTTCATGGCTGCAATCAGCATCCTAGTGATGTCCATGTGTAGAGTCTTCTCTTGTGTTGTTGGAAGAGGGTGTTTGCTATGACCAGTGCATTCTCTTGCAGCGTGTAATTTCTCTTTTGTAACGGGCCATTGTTCCATCCAAAAGGGCTCATCATTTTTACAAGTTATTTTAATAATTGTTTTGTTTGTTAAATGAGCAATGGCCCCTAAGAAAAATGTGGAATATATATTTGAGTTTGTCATTGCGTAAGTAAATCTCTCATTAGATTAAGGGGTGGAGCTATTATATAAGGTTGTAATGTAGCAGGCTGGCCTTCTGGTCCCTCATAAGGATGAATTTTAATATTTTGATAAATTTCTTGTATTTTGGTTTGAGAAACTCCTGTAATTTGGTAAGAATTTTTCTGTATTGACCAAGATTTGGGTCATAAATGTTTGGAAATAATAGTGATGTTAGATCCAGTATCAAAGAGACCAGAAAATCTTTTATCATTAATTTTTATATTTATATTTGGTCAGGCATATTCAGATACCAGTGATGCACATAAGGATTTGTTTTTGATCTGTATTACCTGATCCATTTGTCTGTATATCATGAGAGAAGTTAATAGCAGTATAAGGTAAAGGAAGTAATTGGGCAATTTTATTTTCGTATCTGAGATGACATTATAATTTTAATTTTCCGCTTATAATCTGAATCAATTATTCCAGGGTGAACAGTAATTCCCTTAGAAGTCAAGCTAGATTGGCCAAGTAAAAGACCAAAAGTTTGTGGAGGTAGGGGTCCAAAAAGTTCAGTAGGTGATTTAGAAGGGATTATTTGAGGGATAAGAAGAAAATAATTTAGGGTTGATATATCGATGGCAGTACTGTTAGCTGTTGAGTGTTTGAGGGAAAAGATGGAGTTTGTACCTGTTTTTTGTTGATGGGGACCTGGGGAGCCCCCAGCTTGGAGTTTCCCGAAATAGTCGCTCTTTCAGTATCATATTTTGATTGACATATTTTAGGCTTATGTATCCTTTTATGGCAATGAGGGCAGATTTTTGGAAAATTTTTATTATTTTTAATTATTTCTTCATGTTTCTTAAGGCAATCTTTTTTCATATGGGTCTTATCCCCATATATAAAACATCCTTTATCTCCCTTTTTAAAAGTAGTAGCCCTTGTTTCACTTACCATTTGCATTTTTTGTGTCTTAGACCCTAGATTGTGGAAAGCCTTTAAATAATCACTAACAGTTTAGGTCTCATGTATTAGAGTGATAGTCCTTTGACATTCTTGATTTATATTATCATATGCAAGCAGTTTTCTTATTTGCAATTTGGCTTCTTTTTCAATTGCATTATGGGAAATAGCAGTTTCTAGTCTAGATAGAAAATCAGCCTAGGCTTCATTGCTGCCGCTGCTGCTAAGTCATTCAGTCGTGTCCGACTCTGTGTTACCCCATAGACGGAAGCCCACCAGGCTCCCTCTTCCCTGGGATTCTCCAGGCAAGAACACTGGAGTGGGTTGCCATTTCCTTCCCCAATGCATGAAAGTGAAAGTGAAACTGAAGTCATTCAGTCGTGTCCTACTTGTAGTGACCCCATGGACTGCAGCCTACAAGGCTCTTCCATCCATGGGATTTTCTTGGCAAGAGTACTGGAGTGGCTTGCCATTGCCTTCTCCCAGGCTTCATTAGGTCCTTGTAATATCTAGTGTAACTACCTTTAGGTTTTTCTTGAGGAGTAATTTGATCCCAGGCTTCAAGGGCAATTTTTTTCAATTGTTCATGCAATAAAGGAGGGCATTGTATTTGAGCTTCTATTGCCTCAATTTGTCCTGTACCAGTTAACATTTCAAAAGTGATTTTGTTCTGGGGATTGCCAGCTCGAGCATTAAGATTGGCACAATCCCAAGCCACATCTTAAAACAACATAGACCATAGAAGATATTCTCCTGGTTTAAGGAGAGTTAATTCTGGGACAAAAGATAGGTTTCAGTCATTCAAAGCTTGTGTATAAAATTTTATTTAAAGTGACAGAACAGAGAAAGCTTCTGTCATAGATATCAAAAAAGGGAGTAGAAAGAGTATTTGTCTCATCAGGTTAAGCAGAAAAATGACGAGCCTAATTGAACAGAACAATGCTGCTGCTGCTGCTAAGTCGCTTCAGTCGTGTCTGACTCTGTGCGACCCCATAGATGGCAGACCACCAGGCTCCTCCGTCCCTGGGATTCTCCAAGCAAGAATGCTGGAGTGGATTGTCATTACCTTCTCCAACGCATGCATGCATGCGAAGTCACTTCAGTAGTGTCCGACTCTGTGCAACCCTATGGACAGCAGCCCACCAGGCTCCTCTGGCCAAAGGTTCTCCAGGCAAGAATACTGGCTGGAAAGAACAATGGCCCCTTACAAAAGAAAAAGTTGCTGCTGCTGCTAAGTCACTTCAGTCGTGTCCGACTCTGTGTGACCCCATAGACGGCAGCCCACCAGGCTCCGCCGTCCCTGGGATTCTCCAGGCAAGAACACTGGAGTGGGTTGCCATTTCCTTCTCCAAAAGAAAAAGTTAGACGCTGCTAAAGAACTTATAGATACATAATTGGAATTAAAACATATTGAGGAACCTTATTTCCCTTAGAACTGTCCCATTTTTGTTTTAAAAAAATAAATCTGGCAATTAGAGTCCCTGTTTGTGCACCACTTGTTGGTCTTTAGCACAGACTGGAACCTGGTGGACCAGAGTTGACGACAAGAAAGAGAGAAAAAGGGAGAGAGAGAGAGAGAGCAATATCTCTTGGGTTAGGTAGAAAACCAATAAAGCCCATGCACAGCAGGGCGTCCTCTTAAGGAGGTCTTGCAAGCCCAGGCTAGAGAGAGAACTCAGCAGGTTTCCATGCTCCAAAGAGAATGAAGACAGAAAGAAGGACGTGGGGGACCCAAGTCTCTAGTGGAGCAAGGATATTTCATTAGCAGAAATGCAGGCTTATATATCTTCAGTAAAATTATTACTTAACCTGATGCTGGGAAAGGTTGGGGGCGGGAGGAGAAGAGGACGACGGAGAATGAGATGGCTGGATGGCATCACTGACTCTGTGGACATGAGTTTGAGTGAACTCCGGGAGTTGGTGATGGACAGGGAGGCCTAGCGTGCTGTGATTCATGGGGTCGCGGAGAGTCGGACACGACTGAGCGACTGAACTGAACTGAACTGAAACCATAACAAAGGATGAAACACCATCAGTTGCAACACAATGGATAGTCTAATACATACAAGTTTGCTGACGCTGAAAAGAGTCACTGAAGGGAGTTACTGAAAGGAATCCAAGCAGGTACCCCTTCCCATGATCTCAGTCCTGAGAACTGCATGCAGCTCTACTCGTTCCCAGAATAGGAACTGATAAGGAACACAGAATCCTTGAGAAACGGTGCTCAAAGGAAGAAAAGTGCAATATATTGGATTCCTTAAAGTTGAACGTCCCCTGACAATTCCCCCTTTTTTAATTTTTTTCATAATTGGGAGTGACTGTAGATACTTCAGTGAAAATGTCCTGAATAAATGTATTTGTTTAGTTTGAACAATTTTAGTTGAAAGGCATCAGTGTACTATTCATATAACCACTAGGACAATTATTAGCGTTACAATTTCAGTACATTTAAGGACATTCAGAAAACTAAGATCATGGCCTCTGGTCCCATCACTTCATGGGAAATAGATGGACAAACTGTGGAAACAGTGTCAGACGTTATTTTGGGGGGCTCCAAAATCACTGCGGATGCTGATTGCAGCCATGAAATTAACAGACGCTTACTCCTTGGAAGGAAAGTTATGACCAACCTAGACAGCATATTAAAAAGCAGAGACATTACTTTGCCAACCAAGGTCCGTCTAGTCAAGGCTATGGTTTTTCCCGTGGTCATGTATGGATGTGAGAGTTGGACTGTGAAGAAAGCTGATCGCCGAAGAATCGATGCTTTTGAACTGTGGTGTTGGAGAAGACTCTTGAGAGTCCCTAGGACTGCAAGGAGATCCAACCAGTTCATTCTAAAGGAGATCAATCCTGGGTGTTCATTGGAGGGACTGATGCTAAAGCTGAAACTCCAATACTTTGGCCACCTCATGCGAAGGGTTGACTCACTGGAAAAGACTCTGATGCTGGGAAGGATTGGGGGCGGGAGGAGAAGGGGACGACAGAGAGTGAGATGGCTGGATGACATCACCGACTTGATGGACATGAGTTTGAGTGAACTCCGGGAGTTGGTGATGGACAGGGAGGCCTGGAGTGCTGTGATTCATGGGGTCGCAAAGAGTCAGACACAACTGATTGACTGAACTGACTGAACTGAAGGAAGCATTATCATGTAAGTCTTGCAAATGAAATTTGATTTATTTCCAATTGTAGGCATTATAATTGAACTGAACAGGGGTAATACAAAATTAAGTAGAATTCCAATCACATTTTAACATAACTTGTTTTTGTAAATCTATTAATTGATCTCTGACTCATTGGATGGCTATTTTTATTTCCTGTATTTCATCTTGAATTTCCTCATTTATCTGAGCCTGAGTGGCCCACATAGTATGATCATCTTCAGTCCAATTTTCGATAAAATTGTGTGCTTGAATTGAGGTTTGTAAAGTAAGGTTTTTAAGATTGCATCCAAGTACTGCATTTCGGACTCTTTTGTTGACCATGATGGCTACTCCATTTCTTCAAAGGGATTCCTGCCCACAGTAGTAGATATAATGGTCATCCGAGTTAAATTCACCCATTCCAGTCCATTTTAATTCACTGATTCCTAGAATGTCGACGTTCACTCTTGCCATCTCCTGTTTGACCACTTCCAATTTGCCTTGATTCATGGACCTAACATTCCAGGTTCCTATGCAATATTGCTCTTTACAGCACCGGACCTTGCTTCTATCACTGGTCACATCCACAACTGGGTATTGGTTTTGCTTTTGTTCCATCCCTTTATTCCTTCTATAGTTATTTCTCCACTGATCTCCAGTAGCATACTGGGCACCTACCGACCTGGGGAATTCCTCATTCAGTATCCTATCATTTTGCCCTTTGTTACTGTTCATGGGGTTCTCAAGGCAAGCATACTGAAGTGGTTTGCCATTCCCTTCTCCAGTGGACCACATTCGGCTGTGGTCCATGTGATCAGATCGGCTAGTTCCCTGTGATTATGATTTCAGTTTGTCTGCCCTCTGATGCCCCCTAGCAATACCTACCGTCTTATTTCGGTTTCTCTTACCTTCGTCGTGGAAAATCTCTTCACAGCCGCTCCAGCAAAGTGCAGCTGCTGTACCTTACCTTGGAGAAGGGGTATCTCCTCAAGGCCGCCCCTCCTGACCTTGAACGCAGAGTAAGGTTGGCAACAGCAGCAGTAGTGCAAATGGCTATTAATCCCAAAATGCCAAGAATTAGTCATCCAATGAATTGCTTAGATCATCGGAGCAATGTATTTGGTAACTGAGAAGCAAGTCTGGCAATGGAACCTTCCTCCCAGGGTTCCTGGAGATCTATTGGCAACCATAGGTTACGTCAAGATTGAAGAATCAGAAGGGATTCCCCCCTTTTTTTAGAGACATGGAGGAGTTAAGACAAGTATATAGTTTGCAATTTATACAGTTACAGAATGTAAAGTCTTATTAAATTGCAAGTTTCCTATAGCTACAACAAAAGGAAGGGGAACACAAGCTTGTATAAAATAAGACTGATTATAATGAAAGCAATAATGACTAGAATTGCGACTAGTCTCTAGCTGCAATATCCAGTCCAAGTTACAAGTTCTTCAGTGCTCCCAGCAAGCTTCCAAATGTCCCATTGTTAAGGTCCAATCCATTTATTAAGGACGATTCTAGGGCAAGGGGGTGCCATTCCACCATCAAGCCAGCCAAGAAGTCCTTTGTCATGGTAGTATTCCATTGTGATATTGGTAATCTTTCATGCTACTTGAGTAGCATAATCACATACAGTGCTATTAATATTATCGGAACAGTCAGATAACCACATACCATGAGGTCACCAATCGACAATGGTATAATTGGCCACAGACATTAATTTTCCTGATTTGGCTTGACACCTGTCCCAATGAACAGGGATATACTTAAAGTTCTTACAAGTAAACTCTTTGCATAATGTTTTTTGACCTTTCCCTAGAGTTTCAGTAGTGTTGACACGGTTCTCATAAAAAGAAAGGGTAGTAAATAATCCAAGTAATGTCTGAAAGTCCTTTTTTAGAGGCAGGATGAAAACCCAAGTTTGTCAGCTAACGTTTATGTATAATTCTGCTGGGCCCATGCATAAAGGAAGGATTTCATAATCTAGAGAAATATTAATTCATTTCCCTTCTTCCTCAGGGTGTGAGGGTCCCTCCAGGCTCCAAGGAGGAGGCATATGTATTGAGTCATTAGTGGATACGATTGGTGCTCTTTTTGTCCATTTTACGACCTGCAGTAAAGGGGCGTTGGGTATATAAACCCAGTAAGTATGATTCATTAATTCAACTTGAGCATGGAAAGCAAAAGCAAGCAAAGCAAGCATAGCAACAAAAACATTTTCTGGATTCCGAGGCATTCCCGTTGAGAAAGCAGATTTTCAGCTTGATTAGTAAGGGTTTTTAACTGTCCCCAAGTAGGGGGATCATGAAGTAGATGATGTTGAGTGCAGCGATTTTTGGAAATCTCTAAAGCTTGTACTGGAACTTCCTCTTCCTGAGGATTTTGCCTTTTCCTCTCTATCCTGAGTGCCAGTGGTTCCCCGGGGGTGGATCATCTGGAGAAATGTAAACATATCTCTTTCCCTGTAAGATTAATTTCCCAGACTTTCATTGTTTGGTTAGCCCGTTTTGATACAAAATGGGCATAGGAAGAGAGGCATCCTGTGATCCCTCGAAATGTTTTTCTGCTCTTGTTAAGATATCTCCTTGTGGTAAGTTAAAAAAGAAAAAACACAAAATTCAGCTATGTGTTGTATACAAGAAATTAACTTTAAATATGAGGAATCAGAGGGCTTCCCAGGTGGCACTAGTAGTAAAGAACCCTCATCACAATACAGGAGACATGAGAGATGTGGGTTCAATCCCTGGGTTGGGAAGATCCCCTGGAGGAGGGTATGGCAACCCAATCCAGCGTTCTTGCCTGGAGAATCCCCATGGATAGAGGAGCATGGTGGGCTACTGTCCAGAAAGTCGCAAAGAGTTGGCCAAGACTGGCACAACTTAGCACTCTCACACGCACACATAAGGATCAGGATTGGGAGGTTTTGAAAAGGAAAACTGACAATTCCAATAGTGGACATTATGAGTTGATTTATGCCTTCCCCCAACTAAAGTTCATTGTGTTCTGGATTTTCTGAGTGTAGAAGTAGAATTCAATTTAAAGTATAAAAGAATCAGTGTAAGAAAGCAACTTTAATGATTCTCCTAATGATTCCGTATACTGTTCAGATTAGAAAGAGTGGTGAATGAAAATATTAGTTAAGAACAATAAAAAGTTAAGAAAATCAATGGTTAAAATTTTTATTAGTAAAGTGAAAGGTTTTGAAATCAGGGTACAATGATTTGAGAACAATTTGACATTTCAAGGGTTTTGGTAAAAGTTGAATGCTGGATATTGAGTTGATGAAGGAGGTGATGTTTTAAAAAATGATAAGAACTAATGAAGGATCATAGAAGTGAGTAGGAGTGAGGTCAAAGTTGGATAGTATTTGGAAGAGAGGAAATCACAGAACTGAGGTGACAGTTACTGAAACATCATCTTCATGGGTATTTAAAAACCAAAGATATGTAGCAGAAATAATGCTGAAAATAGTGATAGAGAAGTCATCTAGGAGTTATAAGTGTTAATTCAAGTATCAATAGATAACTGCAACAAAGAGATAGTCGTTTGTGTAATTTTATGAGAATCAAGTCAGAATGTTCTAGGTTATTTGGATGTGAAATGATGTGGAAAGATAGGTTGGGAGTAGAAAAGAGGACATTTCCCCACAAGTATTAACAATAGAAAAGAAATGTGGGACAGAATAGTGACTTGAAAGTTTGATATATTAAATAGAAACAAAATTTCCTTATTTTATTGTTATTTATGTTATATGTACGGAGAAGGCAATGGCAAGCCACTCCAGTACTCTTGCCTAGAAAATCCCATGGGCATAGGAGCCTGGTAGGCTGCAGTCCGTGGGGTCGCTAAGGGTCGGACACGACTGAGCGACTTCACTTTCACTTTTCACTTTCACACATTGGAGAAGGAAATGTCAACCCACTCCAGTGTTCTTGCCTGGAGAATCCCAGGGACGGGGGAGCCTGGTGGGCTTCCGTCTATGGGGTCACACACAGTCGGACACGACTGAAGTGACTTAGCAGCAGCAGCAGCATATTATATGTACACTTTTAAACAATTTAATATATTTAAACTAGATAATCATTGTTTAGAAAATGCTACAAGGATTTGAAATTAATGAGATTTGCATTTTAGTATGGTTTTGGGTTTAACAAACAGTCTCCCAATTGATGTACACTTTATAATGAGGTATACATAAGAAGAAAGATAATTTTTATTTGAAAGTTAAATTTTAACATGAAGTCAAATAGTCCTAAAACCAAAACATCTAATATTTGACATTCTCAAAGTAAGTTTGAAATATTAAGAAGGATGTTATTCTGAAACTTTTAATGACTTATGCTAATATAGTAATATTATAATCATTTATTTTTCAGGGTATCATTTGCTTTCAAAGTATCTCTGGGGATTATATTGCAGTAACATTTTGCAAGTGTATAAAGACACAATTGAGTTTCCAGAGACAATGATTGCTGACACATCAATAGTCTTAGAGTGATGAGCTATAGTTTTAAAGATTTAATGTAAATAATCTTCTTAGTTGATATTGACTACCGTTCAAGCAGCGCTTGTTCAAGTTATGAACTGTTTATTTTTTTTTACCTTCTGATATGAATTTTTTTTATTAGATTAGTTGTTAAAGTCATTTAGACTTGAGTTATTTATTTTATCTAGAGAAAGGATGCACTTAATCTTAGGAAAATGAAAGCCTCATTTGAAATCAACGTACTGTATAACACAAGATTGTTACAATACAGAAAAATCTTTTAAAACCAAATCCACATTCTGGTGAAGATCACAGCTAAGAAATCTAGTACTGAAGTGTAGAACTGTTTGCACGTTTAGAAATTTCTTAGAAGATATTACTCAGCTACACTTAAAAGTTATTTGGATCAGTTCAGTTCAGTTCAGTTCAGTCGCTCAGTCGTGTCCGACTCTCCGCGACCCCATGAATCACAGCACGCCAGGCCTCCCTGTCCATCACCAACTCCCGGAGTACACTCAAACTCATGTCCACAGAGTCGGTGATTGCATCCAGCCATCTCATTCTCCGTTGTCCCCTTCTCCTCCCGCCCCCAACCTTTCCCAGCATCAGAGTCTTTTCCAGTGAGTCAACTCTTCGCATGAGGTGGCCAAAGTATTGCAGTTTCAGCTTTAGCATCAGTCCCTCCAGACCCCATATCTGCATCACCCCAAATCCATTAGAGAGCCCACAAAATACCATCTTCTTAAAAGATAATCTACAAAATTCTAACAGTCAAATACATTTGCATCATTAACTGCATTATTTTCAGACTTAGAATTCCAAAAATTCTAAGCTTTTTCTTTCTTTAGCACATCATATTTTCTAGGACATAGACATTTTTTGTTGGGTCTGCAATCACCAAACTAATTTCTCATCATTAGTTCTTTTTTTTTTTTTTTTTTCCCTTTGGAAAAGACTCCTTTAATAATCCAGAGGGCTTTCAGTCCAGGACTCCTGCATAAATCCCACATTTCAGGTAGCCTCAAAAATTTTTTTTTAATTTTTTTATGTAATTAATTTATTTTTTATTGGAGGCAAATTATTTACAATATTATATTGGTTAGTTTTACCATATATTGACATGAATTTGCCCCGGGTTTACATAAGTTCCCCCTCCTCAATCCCCCTCCCACCTCCCTCCTCCCTTTATCCTCCCTCTGGGTCATCCCTGCTCGCCAGCCCCAAGCATCCTATAACATGCGTCGATCCTGAACTAGTGATTCGTTTCACATATGACAACATACGTGTTTCAATGCCATTCTCCCAAATCATCCCACCCTCACCCTCTCCCACAGCACTGTTTATAATAGCCAGGACATGGAAGCAACCTAGATGTCCATCTGCAGACGAATGGATAAGAAAGCTTTGGTACATGTACACAGTGGAGTATTATTCAGCCATTAAAAAGAATACATTTGAATCAGTTCTAATGAGGTGGATGAAACTGGAGCCTATTATACAGAGTGAAGTAAGCCAGAAAGAAAAACACCAATACAGTATACTAACGCATATATATGGAATTTAGAAAGATGCAAATGATAACCCTGTATACGAGACAGCAAAAGAGACACAGATGTATAGAACAGTCTATGAACTGTTTTTTTAAAAAACAATCTCTAACATGCATCACAATCAATATAATATTGTAAAATAATTAGCTTCCAATAAAAATAAAAATAAAATTTAAAATAAAACAATCTCTAAGAGAAAGAAAAGAATCACTGCAATTGCTCCAAGACACTAAGTTATTTGATTTCTGGTGTTTAAATTGTCACAAAACTTTTAACAGAAACTCACTCCCGAAATATCTGTCTGGTTAATATATGTCACAGGTATAGGCTTTCATCCAAGTTTTGACTTCTCATTTGAAAAAGAATCAACTCCTGGGGCCCTGAAGTGGGGAACACTGAAGAGCTCATTTTACCATCAATGATGAGGTAAGAAGCAATTTGTTTCACTTTTGTTTTCAAACCATTTTTCCTGTGAGACCAACAGGATCTGGTTGTTTTCTAGTTGTCTTTCACAGTGTGGTTATGTATGTCATCACTGGCATGCTGCAGTCCACGGTGTCGCAAAGAATCAGATGCGACTGAGCGACTGAAATGAACCGATGTATTTCATCATAACACTTGTTTTAGCCAGCACATTGATTTTCCTAAGTAATGGAGCTGGGTGCAAAGAGCTTTGAAAAGGTGACACATTTCAAAAGAGAAGACTCAAAAAGAGACAATGAAAACACTTTATGAAGGAACAATGCTAGCTTCAGCTATCAGTTTGAAGAAGGGTTTACAAACAAAGCACCAAATTTCATTATACAAACGATCTTGTTGAAAATAGAAACCATCCCTTAAAATTTTCTGATATGTAGAATTTGCTCTTAAATATTTATTTAACCGAATTCATAAATACTATTTTACAATACAGTTTGAAACAACTACAAACATCACATAAAAACCCAGAAACTTTAGATTACTTGGGACTAATTATATTATTGGTAATAATGGACTTATTTTAATATCTACAATATTTTAAGCCTAGTGAGTAAGCACAGAATGATGACTCACTGTCTAAAGAGTATTGAGTATCACCTCAATGCAAATTCAAAACAACAATATTCAGTTCAAACATAAATCCCACAGAGGCTTACATGAAAAGGAAATCAAAGCTCTCTGCAGCATTGAAAAAGCAAGAGGGATCTTCCAAACATGCACTGTTCTAAGGTTAATAATGTTGTATAGCATTTTACACTAGGATTCAATGCTGTGACTTCACAGTAATCTTTATGTGTAGCTGTCATGAAATAGGAAGTCATCTAAATTCTAGACAAGAAAAGAAGTTCACCTAGTTTATGAATAAACTTTCTTAGGATTGTTGGCATATGTTTATTTTCATCAATAAACTGCAAATTGCTTGAATTTATTGGACCCACATACAAGTGGAACCACTCCTCTGTAGATGCAGCAAATGGACAGCATTACTGCACTATTTCAAAATGATTGTTGGGAAACATTTTTCTGTGGGTTTCTCATATTTGGTTAGGTTTTATCTCTAATGAGCTATTCCTAAAGCATACTCTCCTGGGTTCTAAAGTAGAAGGCACTGATCTCTAATCCTTCCCTTCTCTGCTTGGTGACATTGAAGAAATACTATGCGCTGTCTTTCAGAGGCTTTTTGCTTGGGTTTTTAAGACCTAACTCTCTGCAACCTTGAATTTATATACATATATATTTTAAAATATTTATATATATTAATTTAAATATTAATATATGCATAATACATCACTATATTTTATTCATCAGTTCAGTCTCTCAGTCATGTCTAACTCTTTGCGACGCCATGGACTGCAACATGCCAGGCTTCCCTGTCAATAACCAAGTCCTGGATCTTGCTCAAACTCATGTCCATCAAGTCAGTGATGTCATCCAACCATCTCATCCTCTGTCATGCCCTTCTCCTGCCTTCAATCTTTCCCAATATCAGGGTCTTTTCCAGTGAGTCAACCAATTCTTACATCAGGTGACTAAAGTATCGGAGTTTCAGCTTCAGCATTAGTCCTTCCAATGAATATTCAGGACTGATTTCCTTTAGGATGAACTGGTTGAATCTCCTTGCAGTCCAAGGGACTCTCAAGAGTCTTCTCCAACACCAAGTTCAAAAGCATGTGCTCAGTGTTCTTCATAGTCCAACTCTTAAATCCATACATGACTACTGGAAAATCTATAGCTTTGACTAGACAGACTTTTGTTGGTAAAGTAATGCCTTTGCTTTTTAATATACTTTGTAGGTTAGTCATAGCTTTTCTTCCAAGGAGCAAGCATATTTTAATTTCCTGGCTGCAGTCACCATCTGCAGTGATTTTGGAGCCCCCCAAAATAAAGTCTGTCACTGTTTCCACTGTTTCCCCACCTATTTGCCATGAAGTGACGAGACCAGATGACATGATCTTAGTTTTCTGAATGTGGAGCTTCAAGCCAACTTTGTCACTCTTCTCTTTCACTTTCATCAAGAGGCCTTTGAGTTCCTCTTCACTTTCTGCCATAAGGGTGGTGTCATATGCATATCTGAGGTTATTGATATTTCTCCCAGCAATCTTGATTCCAGCTTGTGCTTCTTCCAGTCCAGCATTTCTCATGATGTACTCTGCATATAAGTTAAATAAACAGGGTGACAATATACAACCTTGACGTACTCCTTTTCCTATTTGAAACCAGTCCGTTTTTCCATGTCCTGTTAGTAAATACTTAAAAATACACCCAGCATGAAATCACTGATGACTTCAGTTTGTTTGACCAATACATGGTTATTCTTTTTATTTTTAATTTCGGATATATAGCTGCTTTATAACATTGTATTAGATTCTGCCATACAATGAAGTGAATCAGCTATATGTATACATAAAGAAAAATTAAATACATAAGTATCAATTAAAATTAATGACAGATCGTTGTTCATATCTTCTTGACATAATCTAATTTTTAAATTCAGAAAAAAAGCAATATAGTTTTCTCCATAAAATTCAAATGTTCTATTCTACCAAGCAAATTCATTCATCTATTCTCTGATGTAAGATTGTGAAAATCTACTAACAGTGTAGCATTGTTACAAGTCGTTTGTTTTTCCCAATAGTATTCAAATTGTGTCTATAATTATCGCTTTATCTGAAGATGTTACATTAATTTTAACCACCAGTAGTTGGGATTTAAAAAAAATTATTTAAATAGAACTATTACCATGGGTTTGGAAGGTGTACAAGAGAAAACATTACTGACAATGATTATTAATGTGTTTCTAAAACCAACAAAAAACAGCCAAATAAATACTGCTGTCCAGTTCTTTGAAACTGTGGTGGTTCAAAGACTTCTTCTAAGAAAATAATATTTTACTATAAGTTAATGTGCTGGTATTGAACTTTCAAAAATGAGTTTTTTCAAGAGTGAACAGTAACATTTCAAATAAAAGCATTACCTATTTTTAATAAAAATACAATTATTAAAATCTAGTCCGAGATGACAACTTGAAAATTTGAACACATACCTGGAAGTTTTTATTTAAATATTACCAATATTTTTGCAGAATTTATAAAATAGTTGAAGAAATACCTACTTAGGATTTGCAATTTTATGGACACAAACATTTAAAAATTATTAGAAATATATTATGAAAATGTTAATTCCCTGAAAATTAGTAAAAAAAAAAAAGTAGTATATATTTAAGGCATCCCTTTTATTTCCTGAGTATTCTGCTTTATTGGCACTGTTGTATTAATATAGCACCACAAATCTTGACTTCTTTAGTTAATAAATAATGTTATGATTCCTTAAATAACAGGGAATAAAGACGTGTCCACAGGTCTTATTTTTACCAACAGATGGCTCTCCTGATGTTTCCACATACTAAGAATTGACATTGGTTGAAATGCCAAATCAAAATAATACCAAATGTAAATATCTATCCTCTAGTTCATGCCAAGATTAATATACATATACATTTCTATTTAAGGTACTTTAAGGACCTTTCTTGAAATGCGTTGAAAAGCTAATACAGTTACAAGCACTTTTTCAAATAAAAAACTCACTTTATAAATAATTTTCTTTCTATGTTGAATTTTTCCACCTATCGAACAAGAGGAACTACTCTTTCTACATCAGGGAAGAGTTTTTTGTTTCTTTTTTTTTTTATGGACTTTGGGACTTTATTTTATTTATTTATTTTTGAATTTTTTTTTTATTGGATGCTAATTATTTTACAATATTATATTGGTTGGTTTTGCCATACATTGACATGAATTCGCCCCGGTGTACATGAATTGCCCTTCCTGAACCTCCTTCCAACCTCCCTCCTCCCCTTATCCTCCTCCTGAGTCATCCACGTGCACCAGTCCCGAGCATCCTGTATCATGAGTCGAACCTGGACTGGTGATTCGTTTCACATATGATAATATACATGTTTCAATATACATGTTTCAATGCCATTCTCCCAAATCATGCCACCCTCGCCCTCTCCCACAGAGTCCCAAAGACTGTTCTATACACCTGTGTCTCTTTTGCTGTCTCGTATACAGGGTTATCATTTCCATTTTTTTAAATTCCATATATATGCGTTAGTATACTGTATTGGTGTTTTTCTTTCTGGCTTACTTCACTCTGTAAAATAGGCTCCAGTTTCATCCACTTCATTAGAACTGATTCAAATGCATTCTTTTTAACGGCTGAATAATACTCCATTGTGTATATGTACCAAAGCTTTCTTATCCATTCGTCTGCAGTTGGACATCTAGGTTGCTTCCATGTCCTCGCTATTATAAACAGTGCTGTGATGAACACTGGAGTACATGTGTCTTTTTCAATTCTGGTTTCCTCGGTGTATATGCCCAGGAGTGAGATTGCTGGATCATATGGCAGTTCTATTTCCAGTTTTTTGAGGAATCTCCACACTGTTCTCCATAGTGGCTGTACTAGTTTGTATTCCCACAAACAGTGTAAGAGGGTTCCCTTCTCTCGACACCTTCTCCAGCATTTATTGCATGTAGACTTTCGGATAGCAGCCATTCTGATTGGTATGAAATTGTATCTCATTGTGGTTTTGATTTGCATTTCTCTGATGATGAGGGATGTTGAGCATTTTTTCATGTGTTTGTTAGCCATCTGTATGTCTTCTTTGGAGAAATGTCTGTTTAGTTCTTTGGCCCATTTTTTGATTGGGTCATTTATTTTTCTGGAGTTGAGCTGAAGGAGCTGCTTGTATATTTTGGAGATTAATTCTTTGTCAGTTGTTTCATTTGCTATTATTTTCTCCCATTCTGAAGGGTGTCTTTTCATCTTGCTTATAGTTTCCTTTGCTGTGCAGAAGCTTTTGATTTTAATTGGGTCCCATTTGTTTATTTTTTCTTTTATTTCCAGTATTCTGGGAGGTGGGTCTTGGAGGACCCTGATGTGATTTATGTCGGAGAGTGTTTTGCCTATGTTCTCCTCTAGGAGTTTTATCGTTTCTGGTCTTACATTTAGATCTTTAATCCATTTTGAGTTTATTTTTGTGTATGGTGTTAGGAAGTGTTCTAGTTTCATTCTTTTACAAGTAGCTGACCAGTTTTCCCACACCACTTGTTAAAGAGACTGTCTTTTCTCCATTTTATATTCTTGCCTCCTTTGTCAAAGATAAGGTGTCCATAAATGCGTGGATTTATCTCTGGGCTTTCTATTTTATTCCATTGATCTATATGTCTGTCTTTATACCAGTACCATACTGTCTTGATGACTGTGGCTTTGTAGTAGAGCCTGAAGTCCGGCAGGTTGATTCCCCCAGTTCCATTCTTCTTCCTCAAGATTGCTTTGGCTATGCGAGTTTTTTTGTATTTCCATACAAATTGTGAGATTATTTTTTCTAGCTCTGTGAAAAATATTGTTGGTAGCTTGATAGGGATTGCATTGAATGTATAAATTACTTTGGGTAGTATACTCATTTTCACAATATGTATTCTTCCAATCCATGAACATGGTATATTTCTCCATCTATTCCGTTCCGTTCCGTTCAGTCGCTCAGTCGTGTCCGACTCTTTGCGACCCCGTGGACTGTAGCCTACCAGGCTTCTCTGTCCATGGGATTCTCCATCTATTAGTGTCCTCTTTGATTACTTTCACCAGTGTTTTATATTTTCTATGTACAAGAGATTTTATATAACTAGGTCAGAAAAGTTTTAAACTGGACACATGAACCATTGAAATACTCAAGTATATTCTCGTAAAAATTATATTAAAATGTTGCCATGCTATTATAAAATTTAGTGATTTTATATGTTATTCAGTTCAATTCAGTTCAGTCACTCAGTCGTGTCCGACTCTTTGTGACCCCATGAATCACAGCACGCCAGGCCTCCCTGTCCATCACCAACTCCCGGAGTTCACTCAAACTTATGTCCATCGAGTCAGTGATGCCATCCAGCCATCTCATTCTCTGTCGTCCCCTTCTCCTCCCGCCCCCAATCCTTCCCAGCATCAGTCTTTTCCAGTGAGTCAACTCGTCGCATGAGGTGGCCAAAGTATTGGAATTTCAGCTTTAGCATCAGTCCTTCCAATGAACACCCAGGATTGATCCCCTTTAGAATGGACTGGTTGGATCTCCTTGTAGTCCAAGGGACTCTCAAGAGTCTTCTCCAGCACCACCGTTCAAAAGCATCAATTCTTCAGCGATCAGCTTTCTTCGCAGTCCAACTCTCATGAATCAATTTTAATAGCCTTTTGATTATTTACTATAAATATACCTTTACAGTAAGTAGGGGAGAACTTGGAAAAGGAAATGGCAACCTACTCCACTGTTCTTGCCTGGAGAATCCCAGGGACGGGGGAGCCTGGTGGGCTTCTGTCTGTGGGGTTGCACGGAGTCGGACATGACTGAAGAGACTTAGCAGCAGCAGCAGCAGCAGGAGGAGATGTAGCGAGCACTTACTGAGTTCCAGTAAAATGTTAGCAAGAGCAGAAAAAAAAAAAAAAAACTTAAAATTTTGGTTCCAAATAGGAAAAGGAGTATATCAAGGCTGTATATTGTCACCCTGATTATTTAACTTATATGCAGTGTACATCATGAGGAATGGTGGGCTGAAAGAGCACAAGCTGGAATCAAGATTGCCGGGAGAAATATCAATAATCTCAGATATGAAGATGACACCACCTTTATGGCAGAAAGTGAAGAGGAACTAAAAATCCTATTGATGAAAGTGAAAGAGGCGAGTGAAAAAGTTGGCTTGAAGCTCAACATTCAGAAAACGAAGATCATGACATCTGGCCCCATCACTTCATGTGAAATCGATGGTGAAGCAGTGGAAACATTGTGAGATTTTATTTTTTGGGGCTCCAAAATCACTACGGATGCTGATTGCTGCCATGAAATTAAAAGACGCTTACTCCTTGGAAGGAAAGCTATGACCAACCTAGATAGCATATGAAAAAGCAGAGACATTACTTTGCCAACAAAGGTCCGTCTAGTCAAGGCTATGGTTTTTCCCGTGGTCATGTACAGATGTGAGAGTTGGACAGTGAAGAAAGCTGATCGCTGAAGAATTGATGCTTTTGAACTGTGGTGTTGGAGAAGACTCTTGAGAGTCCTTTGGACAGCAAGGAGCTCAATCCTGGGTGTTCATTGGAAGGTCTGATGCTAAAGCTGAAACTCCAATACTTTGGCCACCTCATGCGCCGAGTTGACTCACTGGAAAAGACTCTGATTTTGGGACGGATTTGGGGCAGGAGGAGCAGGGAACGACAGAGAATGAGATGGCTGGATGGCATCACCAACTTGGTGGACATGATTTGGAGTGAATGCCGGGAGGTGGCGAAGGACAGGGAGGCCTGGTGTGCTGTGATTCATGGGGTCACAAAGAATCAGACACGACTGAGCGACTGAACTGAACTGAAGATGCCAAAGAGAAGTCGTACTTCATTGTAGATAAAAGCTAAACAGATAACTATTAAGAAGACCTTAAATAAAGTTAAGCTTTTATTTGTTCTTGGTTGAGATTTGATGTTTTAAAGACATATTTTGAAGTTATCAATTTCTGCAGGTTGAGATTTGATGTTTTAAAGACATATTTTGAAGTTATCAATTTCTGCAGGTTGTGGAAAGTTGCTTTGGAAGGTTGCATGAGTAATCTTACAAAATACCATTCAATCATGAGATATAAGACTTGGGATGGGGAGGGAGGTGGGAGGGGGGGTTCAAGATGGAGAATATATTTACACCCGGGGCAGATTCATGTCAATGTATGGCAAAACCAATACAATAATTTAAAGCAGTTAGCCTCCAATTAAAATAAATAATATATATATGTATAAACGACTTTTTTTTATCATTTATTTTTAAAATTTTCATCATATACGTAATTATTTTAATTGTTTCTCTTTACTAAATCTTGGTGAATATAAAACATTTCTAAAATTTAGCTTCAGTTCAAAGATAGCAATTTTTTAGTCTTTTTAATTCTTTTACAGCAAAACAAATTTTTTCTTCTTATATATTTTGGAAAGATATTTTTAATTTTTTAAAAATTATGTGACCAAAATTATTGAGTAATTGATTTAAAATCCACTAGATTCCACATATATGTGTTTGAACACACATGTTTTCTACATTAACCCAATATTTGTTATTCTGACTTACTTCACTCTGTACAACAGACTCTTACTCCATCCATATATCTACAAATGCCCCAATTTTGTTCCCATTTGTGTCTGAGTAATATTCCATTATATATATGCACCACATCTTTATGCATTCATCTATCAATGGACATTTAGGTTGCTTCCATGTCTTGGCTATTGTAAGTAGTACTTCATGAACCTTGTGGTGCATGTATTAATATTTTTTTCAAATTAATGTTTTCTCTGGATTTTGACCAGGAGTGGAATTTCTTGGTTTATGGTAGCTGTATTCTAAGTTTCTTAAAGGACCTCCATACTATTCTCCGTGTTGACTGTATCAGTTTATTTTCCCACAAACAGTGTAGGAGGGTACCTTTTTTCTACACACTCAATCCAACATTAATTATTTGTAGGTTTTTTCAGTGATGGTCATTCTGACTGGTGTGAAATGATAACTCTTAGTCAATTTGCTTTGCATTTCTCCTATAATTACTGTTCTTGAGCATCTTTTCACGTGCTTTTTGACTATCTGTATGTCTTCTTTAGAGAAATGCTGATATATGCCTTTGTCAAATGTTTCAACTGAATTGTTTTCTTGATATTAAGCTGTATTTTGTAGTTCAGTCAGAAAGTTGTGTCTAACTTTTGTAAACCCATGGACTGCAGCATTCTAGGCTTCCCTGTACTTCACTTTCTCTCAAAGTTTGCTCAAATTAATATCCACTGAGTCACTGATGTCATCCAGCCATCTCATCCTTTGTTGCCCCTTCTCTTGCCCTCAGTCTTTCCCAGCATCAAGGTCTTTTCCAATGAGTCAACTCTTAGCTTCAAGTGGCCAAAATATTGGTGCTTCAGCTTCAGCAACAGTCCTTCCAATTCAGGGTTGATTTCCTTTAGAATGGATTTGTTTGATTGTTTGATCTCCTTGCTGTCCAAAAGACTCTCAAGAATCTTCTCCAACATCACAATTTGAAAGTATCAATTCTTTGGCACTCAGCCATTTTTATGTGCCAACTCTTACATCTGTACATGACTATTATAAAAAACAGAACTTTGTTGGTGAAGTGATGTCTCTGCATTTCAATATGCTATCTAGGTTTGTTATAGGTTTCCTTCCAAGGAGCACGCATCTTTAAGTTTCATGGCTGCAGTCATTGTCCACAGTGATTTTGGACCCTGTCCAAAAAAAGAAATTAAAAAAATAAATAAATCTGTCACAGTTTCCATTGTTTCCTCATTTATTTGTCGTGAAGTTATGGGACCAGATGCCATGATCTTAGTTTTTAAAATATTGAGTTTAAGCCAGCTTTTTCACTGTCCTCTTTCACCTTCATCAAGACGCTCTTTAGTTCCTCTTCAATTTCTGCCATTAGAATAGGATCATCTGTATATCTGAGGTTGTTTCATTCCACCTTATGATTCATCCAACCTGGCATTTTGCATGATGTACTCTGCATGGAACTTAAATAAGCACGGTGACAAATAACAGCTTTGATGTTCTCCTTTACCGATTTTGAACCAGTCCATTGTTCCATGTCTGGTCTTTTGCTTCTTGACCTGCATGCAGGTTTCTCAGGAGACAGATAATGTGTTCTGGTATCCCCATCTCTCTAAGAAAGATGGAGTGATCACCCACTAGAGTCAGACGTCCTGGAATGTGAGGTCAAGTGGGCCTTAGAAAGCATCACTATAAACAAAGCTAATGAGGTGATGGAATTCCAGTTGAGCTATTTTAAATCCTGAAAGATGATTCTGTGAAAGCTCTGCACTCAATATACCAGAAAATTGGGAAAACTCAGCAGTGGCCACAGGACTGGAAAAGGTCAGTTTTCATGCCAATCCCGAAGAAAGGCAACGCCAAAGAATGCTCAAACTACTGAACAACTGCAATCATCTCACACGCTAGTAAAGTCATGCTCAAAATTCTCCAAGCCAGGCTTCAGCAATAAGTGAACCGTGAAATTCCAGATGTTCAAACTGGTTTTAGAAAAGGCAGAGGAACCAGAGATCAAATTGCAACATTCACTGGATCATGGAAAAAGCAAGAAAATTCCAGAAAAACATCTATTTCTGCTTTATTGACTATACCAAAGTCTTTGACTGTGTGGACCACAATAAACTGTGGAAAATTCTGAAAGAGATGGGCATACCAGGCCACCTGACCTGCCTCTTGAGAAACCTATAAGCAGGTCAGGAAGCAACAGTTAGAACTGGACATGGAACAGACTGGTTCCAAATAGGAAAATGATTACATCAAGGCTGTATATCATCACCCTGCTTATTTAACTTATATGCAGAGTACATCATGAGGAATGCTGGGCTGGAAGAAGCACAAGCTGGAATCAAGATATCTGGGAGAAATATCAATAACCTCACATATGCAGATGACACCACCATTATGACAGAAATTGAAGAGAAACTAAAATGGTTCTTGATGAAACTGAAAGAGGAGAGTGAAAATGTTGGATTAAAGCTCAACATTCAGAAAACAAAGATCATAGCATCTGGTCCCATCACTTCATGGGAAATAGATGGGGAAACAGCGGAAACAGTGTCAGACTTTATTTTTGGGGGCTCCAAAATCACTGCGGATGCTGATTGCAGCCATGAAATTAAAAGACGCTTACTCCTTGGAAGGAAATTTATGTCCAACCTAGATAGTATATTAAAAAGCAGAGACATTACTTTGCCAACCAAGGTCCGTCTAGTCAAGGCTATGGTTTTTCCCGTGGTCATGTATGGATGTGAGAGTTGGACTGTGAAGAAATCTGAGCGCCGAAGATATGATGCTTTTGAACTGTGGTGTTGGAGAAGACTCTTGAGAGTCCCTTGGACTGCAAGGAGATCCAACCAGTCCATTCTAACGGAGACCAGTCCTGGGTGTTCATTGAAAGGACTAATGCTGAAGCTGAAACTCATATGAAGAGTTGATTCATTGGAAAAGACACTGGTGCTGGGAGGGATTGGTGGCAGGAGGAGAAGGGGGCGACAGTGGATGAGATGGCTGGATGTCATCACCAACTCAACGGACATGAGTTTGGGTAAACTCCGGGGGTTGGTGATGGACAGGGAGGCTGGTGTGCCGCAATTCATGGGGTCACAAAGAGTCGGACACGACTGAGCATTTGAACTGAACTGAACACAAAGCCTTTAGCCTTGTCAAAGAGACAGAAGTAGACGTTTTTTTCTGGAATTCCCTTGATTTCTCTGCAATCTAGCAAATGTTGGCAGTTTCATCTCTGGTTCATGTGCCTTTTCTAAGTTGACCTATATAAGTTTTTTTGTGTTGACACATTTGGAAATTAATCCCTGTTGGTCACATCATTTTCAAATATTTTCTCCCTTTCGTTAGATTGCTTTTTATTTTGTTTATGGTTTCCTTTGCTGTGCAAAATTTTTATTATTAATTAAGCCCTATTTATTTTAACTTTTGTTTCCAATACTCTAGGAGACAAATTATTTGACCAATAGTGTATGAGTTTATTTTTGGGATTTCTATCCCCCATCTCTGTTCCTCTTTCTCAAGATTGCTTTGGCTATTCAAGGTCTTTTATGTTTCTTAAAAAATTTAAAAATTTTTGTTATTGTTCTGTGACAGTGCCACGTGATTAACTCAATATTTTTACATAATATCATTTCAGTAGAAATTCAACCATATAAATCCAAATATGGGGCTTCTGCTAGTGTTTTATCTTCTGAAAACTGGACCCTATGTTTTTTCCTAACAAAGTAGATTCTTAATAAACACTTATTAAATGAATAAAGATGTATGCATGAACATGTCACTTTTTCTGTATTGCTGACAACACATCAATCATTTTTTTTAAATATATTCTGCTTCATACTACTTACA
Organism: Moschus berezovskii; assembly: GCF_049115385.1. NCBI lineage: Eukaryota > Metazoa > Chordata > Mammalia > Artiodactyla > Moschidae > Moschus > Moschus berezovskii. The sequence goes on along the minus strand of NC_142460.1, from coordinate 126,581,846 downwards.
CTCAATAAACAGTGCATTCTAGTTATTCAGTGTCCTCATTTTAAGCTTAATTTGAGTTATTTCTCCAGGAATCAAATCTACATATAAATGCATTTTTTAATTAAAATATATAAAACATATTATTATTTCTTATCTATTTAATGATGAAGTGGTGGCAACAGCTGAAGACAATGCGGAAGTACTTATAATATGGCAACAACTGAGGACAGTAAGGCATATTTGAAGATATTATTCTTTAGTTACCGTGAGATTTTTACATGCTTAGAAATTGAGCCTGATTTCTGCATTCAATTTTATCATTTTAACTTGATCCATGGTCTTCCTACTCAACATATTTTTAGGCTGACATATCACACTTATTACCTTATTCTTTGCTCACTTAATTCTTCAGGTAGAATGGAAACTCTGCATATAATTCCTGAGATTATGGTCTGCTAAAACCAAGCACCAGCTGCTATTCATATACCCAAATCCGGTTCACCTCTGCCTCTGACAGTAGGACTAAGGCAATAAATCTCAAACATAGTTTAGCTCTTGGTGGCTACTTTATCCCAATAGTTGATTAGGATTTGGTGAGAACGGATAACACTTAAGAGAACAGAACTATTTAAAATAATTTTATCTTCAAGATATTTGAAGAAGGATTGCCTCATATTGCAGTTGTCTTGGAAGAATTATTTTTCAGATTAATTTTACTAAAGTTATATCAACACAGAAGTGAGATTCTGATAATTTTAGCTATGGTGATTCACAGAAAATTAAAATTAAACACTCCTTAGCTATGTGCAATAAACACTTCTCAAGATATGCCTAAATTAAAGATGCTGATGTTTAGAGAGAATCTGGATATTATATACATACATATATATATATATATATAATTAACATTTGTGAAACCAAGTTTTGCCTTAAAATCTTAACTGGTTCATTTACACATTTCTGGATAGTTACTAGTGATTGTCAAAGCAGGGACTGATATAAAAATGATAAATTGTATTTAGTCTTATTATTTTTATTTTTCACATACACAGTATAATGAAAAAATTTATAAATATAAAATGATTCATATAACTTTGTTATATCCTCTAATATAAACTGTATTATTAAGAGTAAAAATATATTTCTATGAGTTAGCATGAGATATGAAATTATAACTTAATAGCACCAAATTCCTGAAGAGAATTCAATGCAGAGAAACCAAAGTCCTTCTGCATGCTTCTTATATAAACAGAAGGAAAATCATAAAGTGAGGCAAGCAACTTGAAATATTTAGTATTAAGCTATGAAATAATAATCAGAGTTCAGTTTGTGGGACATGAAATATTTCCCAATTTTTTTCACATTAAAAACATCAAAAAAATATTTCATTAATTTTATATTGTATGCCAGATATTCTCACTGTCAAAGATAATGTTGTTTTAAATGAATTAAGAAACTAGCAATTTCATATTGACATATTTACTCTTCAGATCATTAGTCTAAAATTCTTTTTAGTGGGTCAAGCAATCTAGTACAAATATACCGTCAGTGCTTCCCTGATAGCTCAGTTGGTAAAGAATCCACCTGAAATGCAGGAGACCCCTGTTCAAATCCTGGGTTGGGAAGGTCCAATGGAGAAGGGATAGGCTACTGACTCCAGTATTCTGGGGCTTCCCTTGTGGCTCGGCTGGTAAAGAATCTGCCTGCAATGTGGGAGACCTGGGTTCAATCCCTGGGTTGGGAAGATCCCCTGGAGAAGGGAATGGCTACCCACTCCAGTATTCTGGCCTGGACAATTCCATGGACTGTGTAGTCCATCATCTTGGAAAGAGTCGGATGCAACTGTCACTTAGCCATGTTTTTCCTTTTTCTAGAATTTAAGATAGAGTCTTTGCTAGAGGATCCTCTTTGCACCAAATGATAACAAAAAATAATGTACATTAGTGTCATTCTAATTCCAGTGATTTCTTTAAAACAATGCTTTAATATTATATAATAAATTTAATTTTATTTCTAAAGAGAACTATTGTTTGCTGCAACATTGAAAAGGTTATAGCTATTCCCTTTGGAAGATGTATCTTTAAAGTAAAATATTAAACTTTGCATTCTTTTTCAAAGACAACATTTGTTCTTAGTTTCTCACTGATTTTTCTAATTGTGACAGAAAATGCTACTTTCTCCATTACAAACTTACATGTGGGTCTTTCTTTTTTAGAATGGAGTTCTTCCAGATTATGGCATTGTAGCCTTTCTACTGACAGTGTAACAATTAGGATAGGGCAGATCTCATGATTTTGGTTCATGTACTTTGCCTAAAACTGCATTTCCTCTTGGCAGTTTAGGCCTGGAAGTACTGGCCCCTCCTTTATTGTACATTTTATTTCAATGGCTTCTGACTTTTTTCAGATTGTGGCTCTTACATAACCATATATAATAGAATCCACCATGCATAAATTATGGCCATTCATTGTCATAATTTAGCTATGTGTTCATAAAGTTTTTCTTTGGTGATTTTTTTTTTCCCCTACCCATGACTAGATGAATGAAAAAGTAAAATTCTTGGTGGGCCAGAAAGGGGTTCTAGGCTTGGTTTCACACAAAATACAGCATTTTCATGCTTCTAGCTTTTGACAAGGGGGTTTGAACATGTCAATAAATTTTTTTTTAAATATATTTTAATGGAAAGTAAATATAAAGAAAGCTGAGCACCAAAAGATTGATACTTTTGAATTGTGGTGTTGGAGAAGACTCTTGAGAGTCCCTTGGACTGAAAGAAGATCCAATAGTTAATCTTAAAGGAGATCAGTCTTGGGTATACTTTGGCAGGACTGATACTGAAGCTGAAACTCCAATATTTTGGCCACCTGATGCGAAGAACTGAGTCAATTGAGAAGACCCTGATGATGGGAAAGATTGAGGGCAGGAGAAGGGGACGACAGAGGATGAGATGGTTGGATGCCATCACCAGCTCAATGGACATGGGTTTGGGTGGACTCGGAGCTGGTGATGGACAGGGACGCCTGGCGTGCTGCGGTTCATGGGGTCACAAAGAGTCATACTAGATTGAGAAACTGAACAGAACTGAACTGAACAACACACACCCTAGACCTTAGGGCAGTGGCTCTGAAATAGTAAGAACTTTTCTTATTTATTGTAAGCTAGTACTTACAATACACACACACACACAAAAGCACATGCTTCCAAAAATAAAACATTATCTTTATCTTAAGAAAATTATACTGATTAATGTTACACACAGCTCTTCAAATATAATTTCCAAAAGGTGGACCCAAAATTATTCAAATAAGAATAAATATGCTTTGATTATTTTATTTAACCTAGTGGAGGTGATGGAATTCCAGTTGAGCTATTGAAAATCCTGAAAGATAATGCTGTGAAAGTGCTGCACTCAATATGCCAGCAAATTTGGAAAACTCAGCAGTGGCCACAGGACTGGAAAAGGTAAGTCTTCGTTCCAATCCCAAATAAAGGCAATGCCAAAGAATGCTCAAACTATCACACAATTGCACTCATCTCACATGCTGATAAAGTCATGCTCAAAATTCTCCAAGCCAGGCTTCAGTAATACGTGAACCGTGAACTTCCAGATATTCAAACTGGTTTTAGAAAAAGCAGAGGAACTAGAGATCAAATTGCCAACATCTGCTGGATCATGGAAAAAGCAAGAGAGTTCCAGAAAAACATCTACTTCTTTAAGACTTTTCCACAGTTTGTTGGGAGCCACACAGTCCAAAGCTTTAGCATAGTCAATGAAACAGAAGTATGTGTTTTTCTGGAGATCCCTTGTTTTTTCTATGATTCAACAGATGTTAACAGTTTGAACTCTGGTTTCTCTGCCTTTTCTAAATCCAGTTTGTACATTTGGAAGTTCTCTGCTCAAGTACTGTTGAAGCCTAGCTTAAAGAATCTTAAGTTTCTCAGTTGAAAAATATGTTTAGGTATCAATTCCTACCTTATTTAACTTTAACTTCCATTTCCCTAGTTTCTAATATAGATGAACATTTTTTTCTCATACTTATTTATTTATTGGCCTTTTATATTTTCTCCTAAGGAATATGTGCTCTTTAAAGCTACAACAGATGTTCAAGCAGGTTTTAGAAAAGGCAGAGGCACCAGAGATCAAATTGCCAACATCCGCTGGATCATGGAGAAAGCAAGAGAGTTTCAGAAAAACATCTATTTCTGCTTCATTGACTATGCCAAAGCCTTTGACTGTGTGGATCACAATAAACTGTGGAACATTCTGAAAGAGATGGGAATCCCAGACCACCTGACCTGCCTCTTGAGAAAGCTGTATGCAGGTCAGGAAGCAACAGTTAGAACTGGACATGGAACAACAGACTGGTTCCAAATAGGAAAAGGTGTACGTCAAGGTTGTATATTGTCACCTTGCTTATTTAACTTCTATGCAGAGTACATCATGAGGAACGCTGGGCTGGAAGAAGCACAAGCTGGAATCAAGATTGCTGGGAGAAATATCAATAACCTCAGATATGCAGATGACACTCCCCTTATGGCAGAAAGTGAAGAGGAACTCAAAAGCCTCTTGATGAAAGTGAAAGAGGAGAGTGAAAAGGTTGGCTTGAAGCTCAACATTCAGAAAACAAAGATCATGGCATCTGGTCCCATTACTTCATGGGAAATAGATGGAAAAACAGTGGAAACAGTGTCAGACTTTATTTTTTGGGGCTCCAAAATCACTGCAGATGCTGATTGCAGCCATGAAATTAAAAGACGCTTGCTCCTTGGAAGGAAAGTTATGACCAACCTGGATAGTATATTAAAAAGCAGAGACATTACTTTGCCAACCAAGGTCCATCTAGTCAAGGCAATGGTTTTTCCCGTGGTCATGTATGGATGTGAGAGTTGGACTGTGAAGAAAGCTGATCGCCGAAGAATTGATGCTTTTGAACTGTGGTGTTGGAGAAGACTCTTGAGAGTCCCTTATACTGCAAGGAGATCCAACCAGTACATTCTAAAGGAGATCAATCCTGGATGTTCATTGGAAGGACTGATGCTGAAGCTGAAATTGCAATACTTTGGCCACCTCATGCGACGAGTTGACTCACTTGAAAAGACTCTGATGCTGGAAAGGTTGGGGTTGGGAGGAGAAGGGGATGATGGAGAATGAGATGGCTGGATGGCATCACCGACTCTGTGGACATGAGTTTGAGTGTACTCCGGGAGTTGGTGATGGACAGGGAGGCCTGGCGTGCTGTGATTCATGGGGTCACGGAGAGTCGGACACGACTGAGCGACTGAACTGAACTGAAACCTACAACATAATTTATATACACATATATATGCATATCGGTGAAGGCGATGGCACCCTACTCCAGTACTCTTGCCTGGAAAATCCCATGGACGGAGGAGCCTGGTAGGCTGCAGTCCACGGGGTCGTTAAGAGTCGGACACGACTGAGCGACTTCGCTTACAATTTTAACATTCATGCATTGGAGAAGGAAATGGCAACCCACTCCAGTGTTCTTGCCTGGAGAATTCCAGGGATGGGGGAGCCTGTTGGGCTGCCATCTATAGGGTCTCACAGAGTCAGACACGACTGAAACAACTTAGCAGCTGCAGCAGCACATATGCATATACACATAATTAAATGATTACTAGTCAAATTAATTAACACACCTCATATAATTTCCATTTTTTGTGGTGAAACTACCTGAAATTTACTCCTTTACAAAATTTCCAGTATTCAATACACCGTTATTAACTATAGTCATCATACTATACACTAGATCTCTAGCCTTATTCATTCAACATAACTGTAACTTTGTACCCTTGGACCGACATCGCCCCAATTCTTCTCCCTCTCCTACCCCTGAAACCAACATTATACTCTCTGTTTTTATGTATTTAACTGTTTCAGAATCCACATAGAAATGAGACAATAGTTTTGGGATTTTTTTCAGGGAAGGAGTTTGTCTTATTTAGCACAATATCCTCCAGGTTCAGTCACGTTATCACAAATGGCATGATTTCCTTATTTTGAGATAGTATTCCATTGTACTGATTCACCACATTTTCTTGATCCATTTGTCCATTGATAGACATTTAGGTTTCTTTGATGTCTTGGATATTGTGAATTATGCTGCAGTGAGTATCTCTATGAGGTACTGGTTACAATATGTAACCAGAAGAGGGATAAGAGGGATTTTGAGGTCTATACTGTGGTGCTGTAGAAGACTCTTGAGAGTCCCTTGGACTGCAAGGAGATCCAAACAGTCCATTCTAAAGGAGATCAATCCTGGGTGTTCATTGGAAGGACTGATGCTAAAGCTGATACTCCAATACTTTGGCCACCTCAAGTGATGAGTTGACTCACTGGAAAAGACTGTGATGCTGGGAAGGATTGGGGGTGGGAGGAGAAGGGGACGACAGAGAATGAGATGGCTGGATGGCATCACCGACTCTGTGGAGATGAGTTTGAGTGAACTCCGGGAGCTGGTGATGAACAGGGAGGCCTGGCGTGCTGTGATTCATGGGGTCGCAGAGTCGGACACGACTGAGTGTCTGAACTGAACTGAAGTGAACTGAATTGTTGCTCTATCTTTACTTATTTGACAATACCCAGTACTGTTTTCTATAATGGCTATACCAAATTATATTAACACCAAGAGTCTACAAGGTCTTCAACAGTTTTTCTTTACACCTTCATTGACATTTGGTGTCTTTTGTTATTTTTCATAATAACCATTCTATTTTTTAAATTAATTAATTAATTTTTTTTAATTGGAGGCTAATTATTTTACAATATTATATTGGTTGGTTTTGCCATACATTGACATGAATCCACCCCGGGTGTACATGAGTTCCCCTTCCTGAACCCTCCTCCCACCTCTCTCCTCCCCTTACCCTCCTCTGGGTCATCCCCGTGCACCAGCCCCGAGCATCTTGTATCATGAGTCGAACCTGGACTGGTGATTTGTTTCACATATGATAAAATACATGTTTCAATGTCATTCTCCCAAATCATGCCACCCTTGCCCTCCCCCACAGAGTCCCAAAGACTGTTCTATACACCTGTGTCTCTTTTGCTGTCTCGTATACAGGGTTATCATTTCCATTTTTTAAAATTTCATATATATGCATTAGTATACTGTATTGGTGTTTTTCTTTCTGGCTTACTTCACTCTGTATAATAGGCTCCAGTTTCATCCACCTCATTAGAACTGATTCAAATGTATTCTTTTTAATGGCTGAATAATACTCCATTGTGTATATGCACCAAAGCTTTCTTATCCATTCGTCTGCAGTTGGACATCTAGGTTGCTTCCATGTCCTCGCTATTATTAACGGTGCTGTGATGAACATTGGAGTACATGTGTCTCTTTCAATTCTGATTTCCTCGGTGTGTATGCCCAGGAGTGCGATTGCTGGATCATATGGCAGTTCTATTTCCAGTTTTTTAAGGAATCTCCACACTGTTCTCCATAGTAGCTGTACTAGTTTGCATTCCCACCAACAGTGTAAGAGGGTTCCCTTCTCCACACCCTTTCCAGCATTTATTGCATGTAGACTTTCAGATAGCAGCCATTCTGACTGGTGTGAAATGGTATCTCATTGTGGTTTTGATTTGCATTTCTCTGATTATGAGGGATGTTGAGCATTTTTCAATGTGTTTGTTAGCCATCTGTATGTCTTCTTTGGAGAAATGTCTGTTTAGTTCTTTGGCCCATTTTTTGATTGGGTCATTTATTTTTCTGGAGTTGAGCTGAAGGAGCTGTTTGTATATTTTGGAGATTAATTCTTTATCAGTTGTTTCATTTGCTATTATTTTCTCCCATTCTGAAGGCTGTCTTTTCACCTTGCTTATAGTTTCCTTTGCTGTGCAGAAGCTTTTGATTTTAATTAGATCCCATTTGTTTATTTTTGGTTTTATTTCCAATATTCTGGGAGGTGGGTCTTGGAGGACCCTGCTGTGATTTATGTCGGAGAGTGTTTTGCCTATGTTCTCCTCTAGGAGTTTTATAGTTTCTGGTCTTATATTTAGATCTTTAATCCATTTTGAGTTTATTTTTGTGTATGGTGTTAGGAAGTGTTCTAGTTTCATTTTTTAACAAGTGGCTGACCAGTTTTCCCAGCACCACTTGTTAAAGAGACTGTCTTTTCTCCATTTTATATTCTTGCCTCTTTTGTCAAAGATAAGGTGTCCATAAGTGCGTAGATTTATCTCTGGGCTTTCTATTTTGTTCCATTGATCTGTATGTCTATCTTTATACAAGTACCATACTGTCTTGATGACTGTGGCTTTGTAGTAGAGCCTGAAGTCTGGCAGGTTGATTCCCCCAGTTCCATCTTCTTCCTCAAGATTGCTTTGGCTATGCGAGGTTTTTTGTATTTCCATACAAATTGTGAGATTATTTTTTCTAGCTCTGTGAAAAATATTGTTGGTAGCTTGATAGGGATTGCATTGAATGTATAAATTACTTTGGGTAGTATACTCATTTTTACAATATTTATTCTTCCAAGCCATGAACATGGTATATTTCTCCATCTATTACTGTCCTCTTTGATTACTTTCACCAGTGTTTTATAGTTTTCTATGTACGGGACAAAAAAACCATTCTAATAGATGTGAGTTGATATCTCACTGTAGTTTTGACTTGCACTTCCTTGATAAATAGTGATTTTGAGCATCTTTTCATGTACTTCTTGGCCATCTCTATATTTTCACTGGGAAAATGTTTATTCAGAGCTTTTCCCCATTTTTAACCAGGTTATTTGCTTTTTGTTTGTTTAGTTTTTCTATTGACTGTATGTATTCCTTATATATTTTGGACTTTACTCCCTTGTTCGACACATAATTTTAGAATATTTTCTCCAACCATAGGTTTACTTTTTATTTTGTTGATATTTTTCCCCTGCTGTGAAGAAGATTTTTAGTTTGACGTAGTTTTACTTGTTTATTTTTGCTTTTATTACCTGAAGTTTAATGTCATATCAAAAAATCTTGCTAAGATCAGCATTAAGGAGCTTTCTCCCTATGTTTTCTTCTAGGAATTTTACAGTTTTAGGTTTCTTGTTTAGGCATTTAATCCATTTTGAGTTGATTGCTGTGTGTGATGTAAGATAAAAGTCTTTTCTGAAATTTTGTTTAGTTTTTAAATTAAATTCTATTTTTCTCATCAATTTATAGGGATAGTTTATATATTATAGATGATAGTTTACACATTCTAGATAATAGGTTCTTTTTAGTTATATATGTGCTAAATATCTTCTTGTTTGTCATTTGTGATTTTAAAAATTATGTCTTGATAATGGAAACATTCAAAGTCAAAAATTTCAATATTTTAATGAATAATTTGTGATTTATTTATCTTTTTTAAGATCATTTTCCTGGTCTTGCCTACCTGTACTCCATCAGGGAGTTTGCAGCTTGTCAGACCTAGCAGAGCTTTCCTATTCACCAACTTGTACCCACAGTACTCCTATGAGAAGCTTTGAGATTTCCAGTCTTGGCTACAGTTTCTTACATGCCAGTTTGGGCCAACTGACTGAAGACCTACTCTGGCACGACAACCTGACAAATTTCTTCTCCAGCTTTGAGTTGCAGCCACACCTTATCATGCCAGATCTGAAGTTAATGACCTATGATAACTGGTATTGAACTAACAGAAGCAGAAGATATTAAGAAGAGTTGGCAAGAATACATAGAAGAACTATACAAAAAAGATCTTCATGACCCAGATAACCATGATGGTGTGATTACTCACCTAGAGCCAGACATCCTGGAATGAGTGGTCAAGTGGGCCTTAGGAAGAATCACTATGAACAAAGCTAGTGTAGGTGATAGAATTCCAGTTGAGTTATTTTAAATCCTAAAAGATGATGCTGTGAAAGTGCTCCACTCAATATGCCAGCAAATTTGGAAAACTCAGCAGTGTTTACAGGACTGGAAAAGGTCAGCACCTCATTCCAATCCCAAAGAAAGTGCCAAAGTATGCTTAAACTACTACACAATTGCACTTATTTCACATGCTAGCAAAGTAATGCGCAAAATTCTCCAAGCCAGGCTTCAACAGTACATGAACCGTGAACTTCCAGATGTTCAAGCTGTATTTAGATAAGGCAGAGGAACCAGAGATCAGTTGCCAATATCTCGTGGATCATCAAAAAAGCAAGAGTTTTCCAGAAAAAGAAAATTTACTTCTGTTTTATTCATTACGCCAAAGTCTTTGACTGCGTGGATCACAATAAACTGTGGAAAATTCTGAAAGAGATGGGAATACCAGAACACCTGACCTGCCTCCTGAGAAATCTGTATGCAGGTCAAGAACCAACAGTTAGAACTGGACATGGAACAACAGATTGGTTCCAAATCAGGAAAGGAGGATGTTAAGACTGTATATTGTCATCCTGTTTATTTAACTTCATATGCAGAGTACATCATGTGAAATGCCAGGCTGGATGAAGTACAAGCTGAAATCAAGATTGCTGAGATAAATATCAGTAACCTCAGGTATGCAGATGACACAAAACTTATGGCAAAAGTGTAGAAGAACTAAACAACCTCTTGATGAAAGTGAAAGAGGAGAGTGAAAAAGTTGCCTTAAAACACAACATTCAGCAAACATTCATGGCATCCAGTCCCATCACTTCATGGCAAATAGATGGGAAAATAGTGGAAATAGTGGCAGACTTTATTTTTGGGGGCTCCAAAATCACTGCAGATGGTGACTGTAGTCATGAAACTAAAATGCACTTGCTCCTTGGAAGAAAAGCTATGACCAACCTAGACATCATATTAAAAAATTTAGAGACTTTGCCGACAAAGGTCGGCCTTGTCAAAGCTATGATTTTTCCAGTAGACATGTATGGATGTGAGAGTTGGACTACAAAGAAAGTTGAGCACCTTTTAATTGATGCTTTTGAACTGTGGTGTTGGAGAAGACTCTTGAGAGTCCCTTGCAAGATCAAACCAGTCAGTCCTAAAGGAAATCAGTCTTGATGCTGAAGCTGAAACTCCAATATTTTGGCCACCTTATGCAAAGAACTGACTCACTGGCAAAGACCCTGTTGCTGGGAAATATTGAAGGCAGAAAGAGAAGGGGACAACAGAGGATGAGATGGTTGGATGGGATTACTGACTTGATGGATATGAATTTGAGCAAGCCCTGGAAGTTGGCGAAGGACAGAGAAGCCTGGCATATTACAGTCCATGGGGTCGCATAGAGTCTGACACAACTAAGTGACTGAAGTGCAATGAACTGATTGATATTTAAGTCTCTTTTTCAATTTAATGTGTAATTTTCTTTTCCTATTTGGAACTTGACCATTATATTCTATTGTCTATAATTTTAAACATTCACTAAAACCATTAATTGTTTTTTATCTTTTCATAAATCACATTTATTCATTCAGTTCAGTTCAGTTCAGTTCAGTCGCTCAGTCGTGTCCGACTCTCCGCGACCCCATGAATCACAGCACTCCAGGCCTCCCTGTCCATCACCAACTCCCGGAGTTCACTCAAACTCATGTCCACAGAGTCGGTGATGCCATCCAGCCATCTCATTCTCCGTCGTCCCCTTCTCCTCCCGCCCCCAACCTTTCCCAGCATCAGAGTCTTTTCCAGTGAGTCAACTCGTCGCATGAGGTGGCCAAAGTATTGCAGTTTCAGCTTTAGCATCAGTCCCTCCAATGAACATCCAGGATTGATCTCCTCTAGAATGGACTGGTTGGATCTCCTTGCAGTATAAGGGACTCTCAAGAGTCTTCTCCAACACCACAGTTCAAAAGCATCGATTCTTCAGCGGTCAGCCTTCTTCACAGTCCAACTCTCACATCCATACATGACCACGGGAAAAACCATTGCCTTGACTAGACGGACCTTGGTTGGCAAAGTAATGTCTCTGCTTTTTAATATACTATCCAGGTTGGTCATAACTTTCCTTCCAAGGAGCAAGCGTCTTTTAATTTCATGGCTGCAATCAGCATCTGCAGTGATTTTGGAGCCCAAAAAAAACAAAGTCTGACACTGTTTCCACTGTTTTTCCATGTATTTCCCATGAAGTGATGGGACCAGATGCCATGATCTTTGTTTTCTGAATGTTGAGCTTCAAGCCAACCTTTTCACTCTCCTCTTTCACTTTCATCAAGAGGCTTTTGAGTTCCTCTTCACTTTCTGCCATAAGGGTAGTGTCATCTGCATATCTTTTTATTGTAGTCTATAATTTTATATTTTAGGTAAATTGTTATTTCTCATTATTCTTAACATATACATTTATATATTTGTATGCTGTATATAATTATGCTATAACTGTCCAAATTAATCCAATATAGAATAATAGGATGATTATAAGAAAGATTTAACTTATCCTGAAAATATTTATTTCTTCCTACATATAGTTTTCCCAAAAGGAACATTACCCCAAACAATAGAGATGTGGTCCAGCGATATTGATGAGATATGCCACTTGCCAATTCAAATTTATTGCTATAAGGTAGCTTAAAGACTATAAACAAATATTAAGTTTTAGGTGTTAAATATAAGTAATAGAGTCTGAGAATCTTAGTAAGTGAATGACTGCACTCTTTTTCTGTGTTGGATATCTTTCATGCCTTTTCTACATATTTTCACACACTATTTTGTGTTCTCCACTGCTGTGACAGATATTGAAGGTTTATCCTGAAAACATATTGCTCAGCTATATCCCATATCACTTTTTTTCATGCCTTCAAAAATCTTCAGCTGATACTGTGTGGATGCCTGCAGTAACCTACTTAACCAGCTGGCACATGTAGTGTTGATTTACAGCTGGACTGAAAAGTCTTGATTCTTTATTTCTGTCTGATTTTTGACTATTGATTAAGATAGGATAAGATCTGTTCTGTGGAGTTGAAAGTTGAAAGTCTTCTAGTTCTTCACTGATGGTTTGCCTCTGGCCTAATCAGTTGTCAGTTTTTCTTGATTAAGTGATCTGCGGGTTATTTAAAATCATCACTAGGAACTTCTGTTAAGAGTTCTCCTGAAACCAAGATTGCTGACACAGGTGTTGGTGGTTTGCTTTGGAACAAGAGCACTGTTGTGTGTGAATAAGGTCCTCTGGGGAGCTTGTGTATGGAATGTTTCTGGAACATCTGAAACTTGCCCATACTCTTCTCTTGCTGAATCATATTATTTGTCTTTAATAAAAGCTTTAGAGGAGTGTGTTCAGTGGTGTCCACTGAAGCTATTCAAATATTCAAACTGGGGAAATCTTTGCATGCTCACAGCTGGAAGTGGGAAAGATGTAACAACTCTGGGCAAACTTTTGATTAATGAGCAGCAAAGCCAATAGGTACATATTAGCCTTATTTGTGTATCAGAGGAACCATTCTGAAAAGCATTATAAAAGCTTCCTTAGGCTATCCCCAGAAACACTGATCCCCAGTTTCTTACAGAAGAAATTAACTCATTATTCACCTTTTGATTGACTTTTCTTTCTTCTCTTTTACATTCTTCCCAGTATCTTCATTCTTGGTCCCTGGGATCAATTTCTCAAATGAATTACATGTCTGTAACACCTAGATTCAGATTCTCATTTCTGAAATAAACCCAAGGTAAGACAATTTAATAAATTGTTTATTATTTTTCTTATTTTTTTAAAAAAATTTTATGACAAAGTATTCTTACAAGAAAATGTTAAATAGGTATAAAATTTCAAAATATAATATCTGCTGTTACAGTTTGTAATAATTATAAAGTTTCTGTGTAAACTAAAATTGAGCCCATCTCTTTAGTGAGAATAATTCTAGATTAAATAAATTATCATTTTGTTTTGAGCCTTCACTTTTCATTTACATTTTAAAAGATTATTGAATATATATTTCTTTTTGAATAGTTTTTATACTCATTTTAGATTCTTTTCTATTACAAGATATTGAGTATAGTTCCCTGTGCTATACAGCAGGTCTTTGTTGGTTATTTTATATATAGCAGTGTGTACATTTTTAACACAAACAATTGATCACCTCCCTTTCACCCTTTGTAACCATAAGTTTGTTTTCTATGTCTATGAATCTTTCTGTTTTGTAAATAGATTCATTTGTATCATTTTGTTAAATTCCACATATAATAATATCATACAATATTTGTCTTTCTCTGCTTTATTTACTTCACTTAGTATGTTAATCTCTAGATTCATCCATGTAAATGGCATTATTTCATTCTTTTTATGGCTAATATTCCATTATCTATATGTACGTTTTATCCATTCATATGTCATGTGTACTCAGGTTGCTCCCGTATGCTGACCATGGTAAATAGTGCTTTTATGAATATTTCCTTCAATCTTCATTTAAATGCTAATCTATACTATGAGGGGAAATTGGCTTTAGATTATATCTAAGAAATTTCCTGAAATGTAGAAAGGCCTGAATACTCAAAATGAAAGACACCACTGGGCAAAATTAAAGACCAACATTGACACACATTGCTTTAAAATTGAAATTTATTAAGGAAAGTTTGAAAAAAAAATAATGCTAAGGAAACAGAGTTATAAATTGAGAGACTAATTATTAAGAACAATAGATGAATGATTTCAATGAGTAACAGCCTCAAAATTCTAAGGGGAAAAGGTAATTAGACTTTTATATCCAACAAAGAAATCAACCAAAAATAGATTAAAATTGAAGATATATGTAACTTTCAAGAAATTTACTACTATTAGATCTGTTAAATGAAAAATTTAAAGTCCAAAATATCTAGGGAGAAAATAAAATCAATAAACTTCAAAGAGAAAAAAAAACAACTTAAAATGTATGGTAAAATATAGTGAAAATATGAGTGTGATAAGATAGTAAATATACATATGAATATGTTTAATACAACTATAATTAAAATTCTAGACAAAATACTACTACATAATTTAGAAATAAGTTTTCAGATGGATGTAAAAATCTGAACAAGAATCTGATGAGAATAACTTGTCTTATTCAGGACTTGATTAAAGATACAAATGAATTCAGACTTGTTTAAAAATATACATATTACCAATTAAAGGCTAATGACTAAAATAATATAGCTGTAGTGTGTAAAGCATTTACATCAGAACAGGAATTAAAAGTTGACACTAACATGAAAGGAAAATACTACTAACCCAACATTAAGTTAGAGCACAGAAAATGTATATTATACATTCATTCCTAGTGGGAATGTAAATTGGAATAGATACTTTGAGTAATTTAAAATGATATAATAGAAATTTAAATCCCCATACCTTATGACTCAATAATTCCTAAATATACACTGGAGAAACACTTATTCATCTGCACAGGGGATGTATCCGAGAAAGAGCCTAACAACAGTTTTATAATTTTATTTGATTTAAAAAAATATGAAATCCCATCCAAGGAAAATAGATATGTAAATTGTTAACACACAGGTGCATGAGTACACAAACACTATCAAATTATATACAGTACTTCAGTTGGCTTTCTTACTCTTTGGTTTCTCTTTCTCAATCAGCCTATATGAAAATTACAATGGATACATGTATGCATTATCTACAATTAAAAAAAATTGTTTTAACAAAACCACCTTACAGTGAATTCGAAACAAAACAAATAATATATTTTTTTGTAGTTTAGGCAAACTTTCAATATTTTTAAAAAGTCTGATTAAATAAATTTTAGGAACCTAGCACAACATTCTAAAGCAATTACACTCCAATTAAAAAAATTTTTAAAAATTGTCATTTTTACCAAAAACAAAAAAGGTACACATTAAGAACTATTTTTGTCAGCTTTGATGAAGCAACTGCCATGGAAGTAGCATTGCCATCCTAAGCTGCAAGTTGCAATTGATGAGGCAGCTGGACAACAGGCAGCCCAGAGCAGGGATTCTTGAATGAGAAAACCCAAAATGAGGGTTCCAAAATGTCTTCCGAAGCCGTTTATTTAAAACCAAAGAGATAAGGTATTAAACTATCACAACAGTAAAATAACTTATAGCTCAATTTTTGAATCCAATATGAGATGTACAAAAGACCCTGTACTTATTTGGACTTCTGAACATTTATTTATTCAAAGGACACCCTACTGAATTTTGTGTCTAAATTTTAAAGTGAGTCTCATTTTGATGTTCATTGTTGAAACACTTCACATATCGAGTAAATACACACTAAAATATGGGTCCATGTGAATTAAAAATATAATTTGATCCTTGATTTGATACAAAAAATCAATTAAGGAATATAATAAACCAAAAGCAATGTGAAGTGCTAGTGGATTTAATAGTGTTCTTTCTAAATGCAGCAGGAACATTAAAGCTCACATTTTCTTTCCTGTCTCAACTTTGAAGTTGTTTTTTGCTTTATTCCTTAGACAGACAAAAAAGAGCCAGAGATAGAGTAAGAAAGTAGAGAGGGAGAGAGAGAAAGGGGGAGAGAAGGAGAACAGGCTTTTGTTTTTGTTTTTTCTTAGCATTACCTAGAAAGGGGATCAGAAACTAAAATGATAAAGCTCTGTAACTAGTGAAGCATTTCCACCATCCCACCCCACCGTTATTTTGTCCCATTTTTACGATCATGCTATGGGTGCAAAGATATTAAGAAGCAGCCATTTTCCCTGGAAGCCTTTCTGTACAATTCTCATCAATCATCATTATTTTCAGTTCAGTTCAGTCGCTCACTCGTGTCCGACTCTTTGCGACCCCATGAATCACAGCACGCCAGGCCTCCCTGTCCATCACCAACTCCCGGAGTTCACTCAAACTCATGTCCATCGAGTCGATGATGCCATCCAGCCATCTCATTCTCTGTCGTCCCCTTCTCCCGCCCCCAATCCTTCCCAGCATCAGAGTCTTTTCTAGTGAGTCAACTCGTCGCATGAGGTGACCAAAGTATTGGAGTTCATTATTTTAGGTCAAGTTAAAATTTTATTCAGCCTAGATAGACTCTTTGTATCGATTGTACAAACCCTTCCTTTGGGTTTCTTCCACTCCATTCCATAGTCTCTTCTGTAATAAAACACAAACCTAATTCTTGTCATCCTACTTAAAAACCTTCTACTCTGTCTTACCACCCATCTAAAAATGAAATAAAAACCTGTGAGTACATCATCTCTTTCAAGTCTGGCTCTTTCTAACTTCTCCTGCTTCAATCCTGGTGTTTCCTATGTGCTCCAACTATTTCACGTTCATTTCTGTCCTTTGGTAGAGAATTCCATTGCAGCATCCATATTGTATTGTATGTGTACATGTACGTACACACATATACATACATGTGTGTATGTACATGTGTACATAGATATGTGTACACACATACATGCAAACATATGTACATATAAATGTATATACACTTTATATATATCATAAATATATATGTATAACATATATCACAACTCTAAAATTGTACAAAGTATCCTTTGTTGTTTTATGTGGGTTAATGATGTTTTCTCATGAGCTGGAGAAAATTACCACCATTGTTGCCCAGGTGTTTCTCATATGCTTTCAGAATTGAGCGGTGCTCTTGCCAGACTCTACTTTCTCTCTTTAATAGCCAGAGTACAAATATATACATAAAGATATATCTATATATATGTATATATAGATAACATAAATATATGTTACATTTATAACATAAATGTATATATTTTATACTTCTCATTAAGCTCTGAGCAATTTGAGGCAGTGACTTCTGAACACTGCATGGAATTGGCAAAATGTAGGGAAGTATAAATAGTTGTTGAAAATGTATCTTTAGATCATTAGAAATGAGTGAATGTATAAATGATAACTTCCACTCCCTGTATTCAGGCCTATGAAGAACATATTTCTTATCTCCTCTACAAAACTTCCCTAAAATATAATATCAGATCTCATCAAAATAAGCATTTTAAAAACTGATAAAAGTGCTATAGATAAGCAATATGTTATACTCAAGAAAAGCAATAAAATTACTAGAATTCATTATATTACTCTTAAATTTTATAAAATAGCAATAGTTTGATATTGAAAAGTTAAGACTTTTAGTTAAATCCAAATATTAGTCAGATTCCATTTTCAAAGATATATAGCAAAATTCTAGGTGCCTATGTTATGTCAATGTATCAAAATTTAGAATTGAATCAGAAAAAGTTGAATTAAAAGTAAACTGTTTTGGAATATTGTTTACTACAGATTTGATTTGATAAATCTGTAATATACTACATTAGAAGTCAACCTCCATTACTTCAGTAATAGTTGTTTTCTTCATTTTCCTGTAGATATATATATATATATTTTTTCTTTTTGCTTAAAATCCCAATTGCTGTTATTTAATTTCACTAAATTATGAGAATACATTTCCATTCATTCCTTGAAACTGAACATAATTATCAAATACTGAAAAATAATAATGAAGCATCCTTATAATTACTGTTAAGTACTTTCCCTGTGTATAGAGAAATATAAAAGTATCCTTTGTTATTTTATGTGGGTAAATGATGTTTTCTCATGAGCTGGAGAAAATTATCGCCATTGTTGCCCAGGTGTTTTTCATATGCTTTCAGAACTGAGCAGTGCTCTTACCAGACTAGACTTTCTCTCTTTAATAGTCAGAGTACAATTTTGGAGTTGTGATATATAAAGCAATTATTTTTCAATTACATAATTGCTACCCTTTTTCTCTGATTTTTTCTCTGTTTTTACTGAATCAAATTGCCTTTCCTATTTCCTCTTGGATATCTTCTATTTTAACTTACATAGAAATACATTTTGTTCTCTCATGGTAAATTTTTAGTTATTCATGCACTGAAAAAAACCATAATGGAGTTCCCTGGTGGCTCAGCAGTAAAGAATCTGCCTGCAATGCAAGTGCCACAGGAGATGCGGCTTCGATTCTTGGGTAGAGAAAATTCCCTGGAGGAGGGCATGGCAACCTATTCCCAGTATCCTTGCCTGGAGAATCCCATGGACAGTGGAGCCTGGCAGGTTACAGTCCATAGGGTTGCAAAGAGTTGGACACAACTGAAGTGACATTGCACACCCACAAACCATAATTACATTCCTTTATATTAAAAGTTGAAGAAACAAGAGCATGGTCTCCTCTCTAAAATGAACCACAGTCATATTATTGGAAAGTAATGGAACTGGAGATCTTCAGCATTCTTTTTATTTCAGTCTCTTTGTCACAAACCTCAGATAGTAAGGGGCTTCCTAGTTAGCGCTAGTAGTAAAGAACCTACCTGCTAGTTGGAGACACAAGAGACACAGCTTCAATCCCTGTGTCAGGAAGATCCCTTAGAGTTGGAAATGGCTACCCACTCCAGTATTCTTGCTTGGAAAATTCCATGGACAGGGAAGCTTGGAGGGCTACAGTCCATGGGATCGTGAAGTGTTGGACACGACTTAGGACATAGTAAATGTACTCATCTTCTATCTAGTTGTGTACATGACTCTGAACTAATCACTCTCTGACACTTATTTTCAGAATCCGTGACATAAGACTTTGGACTTTTAGTTTACAAAGCTTTTTCTAGACAGCTTGCTGCTCTTCTGTAATTCTCTATGGAAATACATTACTATTGGCATACTTTTACCATCAGAAAAGCTATCAGATAAACTTTTAGCAAGGGGCTTGATTCTTGAAAAAGGAGTCTAATGCCTGGAAAGACTATACAGCAGGATGTTGCAAAGTCATCATTCCCTCCTACAGTTCCTGACAAAACATTTGTACTCTTGATCACAGGGAACACTATTACACATAACTTTGCTTTCCATCTCAATAGGGAGTGAGGTGAGCAGCCCTCTGTAGAGATGAATCTCTATATAGAAAAGTGCAGAGAAATACGTTCTTGCAGAAATTTTTATTTTTCATATCTTTTCATTTTCAGTCTTTTGGGGAAAATACAATTTCTTAGAAGACTCTTCAATAGCATTCTTTTGTGTAATCAGCTTAGTTTTATAACTGAAATATCAGCACAGGATTTCAGATTCTTACATGTTACTTTGTGTTGTCTTTATACTAAATTGTCATGATTGAATGCCATCCCTTGTTTCATTAAACAGCTAAAGAAAATTTTTTAGTTTAAACAAGTGGAAATATCTATGGAGGTAAGGGTAGAACAATAGTTTTTTTTTTTTTTTTTTCTGCCTGTGAAATTGAAAATCCAGTAACGTACCTCAATAAGCTGAATGTATAGGAAGGACATGTTAAAGATGAACAAAATCCTATAACATAAAAATAATTCAAAACAAATCATTCAGAAGTACCTTAACAAGGAAATATCAGCTTTAACACTGCAAATTTTCTATTTTGGAAAGTGGTATATTTTCAAATATGGTTTAAATGAAGTCTTACCCTAACAAAATGATCTAAGAGCCAGTTTAAGTCAGAACACTGGGTATGCCTCATGCCACTGTCTTGGTCATCCTATGTTCTTCTCCATTTTCTTCAAATATTTCATTAACATTTTCTTTTCATTTATTTGTATGATTGCATAAGAAGAAAAATTAAGAGCAATTACAGGCAGCAATGATTATGGACAATGAAGCATGAAACAGTGCATCAAGACCTGGTCCTCTTTGAAGCAGATCTGTAGTCACAGGTTTTAAAGATGTTAAAGACTGAATCGATTGACTGGGTCCTCTCTGTTTATCTCTGTTGTTTGGTATCCTTTTCAATATTCTATACTTTACTAATATTTCATTCTTAGAAATATTAGTCCCCTTGAGTCATTAATTTTCTGACAACTAAATCAAAAATAGTCTCAATACTGGGGTGTGTACTTTAAAAATAAAGTGTATTCCTTTTATGTTTTTTTCTGCTCTGATTGCTGTGGCCAAAACTTCCAAAACTATGTTGAATAGTAGTGGTGAGAGTGGGCACCCTTGTCTTGTTCCTGACTTTAGGGGAAATGCTTTCCGTTTTTCACCATTGAGGATAATGTTTGCTGTGGATTTGTCATAGATAGCTTTTATTACGTTAAGGAATGTTCCTTCTATTCCCGTATTCTGGAGGGTTTTGATCATAAATGGATGCTGAATTTTGTCAAAGGCTTTCTCTGCATCTATTGAAATAATCATATGGTTTTTATTTTTCAATTTGTTAATGTGGTGTATTCCATTGATTGATTTCCAGATATTGAAGAATGCTTGCATCCCTGGGATAAAGCCCTCTTCGTCATGATGTATGATCTTTTTATTGTGTTGTTGGATTCTGATTGCTATAATTTTGTTAAGGATTTTTGCATCTATGTTCATCAGTGATATTGGCCTGAAGTTCTCTTTCTTTGTGGCATCTTTGTCAGGTTTTGGTATTAGAGTGATGGTGGCCTCATAGAATGAGTTAGGAAGTTTACCTTCCTCTGCAATTTTCTGGAAGAGTTTGAGTAGGATAGGTGTTAGCTCTTCTCTAAATTTTTGGTAGAATTCAGCTGTGAAGCCATCTTGACCTGGGCTTTTGTTTGCTAGAAGATTTCTGATTACAGTTTCAGTTTCCATGCTTGTGATGGGTCTGTTAAGATTTTTTTATATCTTCCTGGTTCAGTTTTGGAAAGTTGTACTTTTCTAAGAATTTGTCCATTTTATTGGCATATAATTGCTGATAATAGTCTCTTATGATCCTTTGTATTTCTGTGTTGTCTGTTGTGATCTCTCCCTTTTCATTTCTAATTTTATTGATTTGGTTTTTCTCCCTTTGTTTCTTGATGAGTCTGGCTAGTGGTTTGTCAATTTTATTTACTCTCTCAAAGAACCAGCTTTTGGCTTTGTTGATTTTTGCTATGGTCTCTTTTGTTTCTTTTGTATTTATTTCTGCCCTAATTTTTAAGATCTCTTTCCTTCTACTGACACTAGGGGTATTCATTTCTTCCTTTTCTAATTGCTTTAGGTGTAGAGTTAGATTATTTAGTTGGCCTTTTTCTTGTTTCTTGAGGAATGCCCATATTGCTATGAACCTTCCCCTTAGCACTGCTTTTACAGTGTCCCAGAGGTTTTGGGTTGTTGTGTTTTCATTTTCATTCATTTCTATGCATATTTTGGTTTCTTTTTTCATTTCTTCAATGATTTGCTCCTTGTTCAGCAGCGTGTTTTTCAGCCTCCATATGTTGGAATTTTTAATGGTTTTTCTCCTGTAATTGAGATGGAGTTTTACTGCATTGTGGTCAGAAAAGATGCTTGGAATGATTTCATTTTTTTTCAATTTACGAATGCTAGATTTATGGCCCAGGATGTGATCTATCCTGGAGAAGGTTCTGTGTGCGTTTGAGAAGAAGGTGAAGTTCATTATTTTGGGGTGAAATGTCCTATAGATATCTATTAAGTCTAACTCATTTAATTTTTGTATTTCCTTTTTAATTTTCTGTTTAGTTGATCTATCCATAGGTGTGAGTGGGGTATTAAAGTCTCCCACTATTATTGTGTTATTGTTGATTTCCCCTTTCATACTTGTTAGCATTATTCTTAAATATTGTGATGCTCCTATATTGGGTACATATATATTTATAATTGTTATATCTTCTTCTTGAATTGAGACTTTGATAATTATGTAATGTCCTTCATTGTCTCTTTTCACAGCCTTTGTCTTCAGTTCAGTTCAGTCGGTCAGTCGTGTCCAAATCTCCGTGACCCCATGAATCACAGCATGCCAGGCCTCCCTGTCCATCACCAACTCCCGGAGTTCACCCAAACTCATGTCCACAGAGTCGGTGACGCCATCCAGCCATCTCATTCTCGGTCTATCACTTCTCCCGCCCCCAACATTTCCCAGCATCAGAGTCTTTTCCAATGAGTCAACTCGTCGCATGAGGTGGCCAAAGTATTGCAGTTTCAGCTTTAGCATCAGTCCTTCCAATGAACACCCAGGATTGATCTCCTCTAGAATGGACTGGTTGGATCTCCTTGCAGTCCAAGGGACTCTCAAGAGTCTTCTCCAGCACCACAGTTCAAAAACATCAATTCTTCAGCGATCAGCTTTCTTCACAGTCAAACTCTCACGAGCATACATGATCACGGGAAAAACCATAGCCTTGACTAGACGGACCTTGGTTTGCAAAGTAATGTCTCTGCTTTTTAATATACTATCAAGGTTGGTCATAACTTTCCTTCCAAGGAGTAAACGTCTTCTAATTTCACGGCTGCAATCAGCATCTGCAGTGATTTTGGAGCCCAAAAAAATAGTCTGACACTGTTTCCACTGTTTTTCCATCTATTTCCTAAGAAGTGATGGGATCAGATGCCATGATCTTTGTTTTCTGAATTTTGAGCTTCAAGTCAACATTTTCACTCTCCTCTTTCACTTTCATCAAGAGGCTTTTGAGTTCCTCTTCACTTTCTGCCATACGGGTAGTATCATCTGCATATCTGAGGTTATTGATATTTCTCCCAGCAATCTTGATTCCAGCTTGTGCTTCTTCCAGCCCAGTGTTCCTCATGATGTACTCTGCATAGAAGTTAAATAAGCAAGGCGACAATATACAACCTTGACGTACTCCTTTTCCTATTTGGAACCAGTCTGTTGTTCCATGTCCAGTTCTGACTGTTGCTTCCTGATCTGCATGCAGGTTTCTCAAGAGGCAGGTCAGGTGGTCTGGGATTCCCATCTCTTTCAGAATGTTCCACAGTTTATTGTGATCCACACAGTCAAAGGCTTTGGCATAGTCAATGAAGCAGAAATAGATGTTTTTCTGGAATTCTCTTGCTTTCTCCATGATCCAGCGGATGTTGGAAATTTGATCTCTGGTGCCTCTGCCTTTTCTAAAACCTGCTTGAACATCTGGGAGTTCACGGTTCACATATTGCTGAAGCCTGGCTTGGAGAATTTTGAGCATGATTTGACTACCATGTGAGATGAGTGCAATTGTGTGGTAGTTTGAGCATTCTTGTCTGCTCTCTGGTGCCCCCTAGCAATACCTACCGTCTTATTTCGGTTTCTCTTACCTTGGTCGTGGAAAATCTCTTCACAGCCGCTTCAGCAAAGTGCAGCTGCTGTACCTTACCTTGGACGAGGGGTATCTCCTCAAGGCCCCCCCTCCTGACCTTGAACGCGGAGTAGCTCCTCTCGGCCCTCCTGCGCCCGCGCAGCCACCGCCTGTTGGACGTGGGGTAGCTCCTCTCGGCCGCCGGTCCTGGCCTCAGGCGTGGGGTAGCTCCTCACGGCCGCACCTCTTTGCGTGGCTCGTTGCGCCGGGGCCGGCGTCTCTCGCGTCGCGTCTGCGCCGCCGGGGCCGGCGTCTCTCGCGTCGCGTCTGCGCCGCCGGGGCCGGCGTCTCTCGCGTCGCGTCTGCGCCGCCGGGGCCGGCGTCTCTCGCGTCGCGTCTGCGCCGCCGGGGCCGGCGTCTCTCGCGTCGCGTCTGCCAAAGCCTTTGACTGTGTGGATCACAATAAACTGTGGAACATTCTGAAAGAGATGGGAATCCCAGACCACCTGACCTGCCTCTTGAGAAACCTGTATGCAGGTCAGGAAGCAACAGTTAGAACCGGTCATGGAACAACAGACTGGTTCCAAATAGGAAAAGGAGTGCGTCAAGGTTGTATATTGTCACCCTGCTTATTTAACTTATATGCAGAGTACATCATGAGGAACGCTGGGCTGGAAGAAGCACAAGCTGGAATCAAGATTGCTGGGAGAAATATCAATAACCTCAGATATGCAGATGACACTACCCTTATGGCAGAAAGTGAAGAGGAACTCAAAAGCCTCTTGATGAAAGTGAAAGAGGAGAGTGAAAAGGTTGGCTTGAAGCTCAACATTCAGAAAACAAAGATCATGGCATCTGGTCCCATCACTTCATGGGAAATAGATGGAAAAACAGTGGAAACAGTGTCAGACTTTGTTTTTTTGGGCTCCAAAATCACTGCAGATGCTGATTGCAGCCATGAAATTAAAAGACGCTTGCTCCTTGGAAGGAAAGTTATGACCAACCTTGATAGTATATTAAAAAGCAGAGACATTACTTTGCCGACCAAGGTCCGTCTAGTCAAGGCAATGGTTTTTCCCGTGGTCATGTATGGATGTGAGAGTTGGACTGTGAAGAAAGCTGATCGCCGAAGAATCGATGCTTTTGAACTGTGGTGTTGGAGAAGACTCTTGAGAGTCCCTTATACTGCAAGGAGATCCAACCAGTCCATTCTAAAGGAGATCAATCCTGGATGTTCATTGGAGGGACTGATGCTAAAGCTGAAACTCCAATACTTTGGCCACCTCATGAGACGAGTTGACTCACTGGAAAAGACTCTGATGCTGGGAAAGGTTGGGGGCGGGAGGAGAAGGGGACGACGGAGAATGAGATGGCTGGATGGCATCACCGACTCTGTGGACATGAGTTTGAGTGAGCTCCGGGAGTTGGTGATGGACAGGGAGGCCTGGCGTGCTGTGATTCATGGGGTCGCGGAGAGTCGGACACGACTGAGCGACTGAACTGAACTGAACTGAACTTGAGCATTCTTTGGCATTGCCTTTCTTTGGGATTGGAATGAAGACTGACCTTTTCCAGTCCTGTGGCCACTGCTGAGTTTTCCACATTTGCTGGCATATTGAGTGTAGCACTTTCAAGATTTGAAATAGCTCAACTGGAATTCCATCATCTCCACTAGCTTTGTTCGTAGTGATGTTTTCTAAGGCCCACTTGACTTCACATTCCAAGATGTCTAATTCTAGGTCAATGATCACATTATCGTGACTATCCTGGTAGTGAAGATTTTTTTTGTACAGTTCTTCTGTGTATTCTTGCCACCTCTTCTTAATATCTTCTGCTTCTGTTAGGTCCATACCATTTCTGTCCTTTATCGAGCCCATCTTTGCATGAAATGTTCCCTTGATATCTCTAATTTTCTTGAAGCGATCTCTTCTTTTTCCCGTTCTATTGTTTTCCTCTGTTTCTTTGCATTGATCAATGAGGAAGGCTTTCTTATCTCTCCTTGCTATTCTTTGGAACTCTGCATTCAGATGCTTATATCTATCCTTTTCTCCTTTGCTTTTCACTTCTCTTCTTTTCACAACTATTTGTAAGGCCTCTTCAGACAGCCATTTTGCTTTTTTGCATTTCTTTTCCATGGGGATGGTCTTGGTCCCTGTCTCCTGTACAATGTCACGAATCTTCGTCCAGAGTTCATCAGGCACTCTATCAGATCTAGTCCCTTAAGTCTATTACTCACTTCCACTGTGTAATCATAAGGGATTTGATTTAGGTCATATCTGAATGGTCTAGTGGTTTTCCCTACTTTCTTCAATTTAAGTCTGAATTTGGCAATAAGGAGTTCATGATCTGAGCCACAGTCAGCTCCTGGTCTTGTTTTTGCTAACTATATACAGCTTCTCCATCTTTGGCTGCAAAAAATATAATCAATCTGATTTCGGTGTTGACCATCTGGTGATGTCCATGTGTAGAGTCTTCTCTTGTGTTGTTGGAAGAGGGTGTTTGCTATTACCAGTGTGTTCTCTTGACAAAACTCTATTAGCCTTTGCCCTGCTTCATTCCGTGCTCCAAGGCCAAATTTGCCTGTTATTCCAGGTGTTTCTTGACTTCCTACTTTTGCATTCCAGTCCCCTATAATGAAAAGGACATCTTTTTTGGGTATTAGTTCTAAAAGGTCTTGTAGGTCTTCATAGAACTGTTCAACTTCGGCTTCTTCATTGTTACTGTTTGAGTCATAGGCCTGGATTACTGTAATATTGAATGGTTTGCCTTGGAAACGAACAGAAATCATTCTGTCGTTTTTAAGATTGCATCCAAGCACTGCATTTCGGACTCTTTTGTTGACCATGATGGCTACTCCATTTCTTCTAAGGGATTCCTGCCCACAGTAGTAGATATAATGGTCATCTGAGTTAAATTCTCCCATTTAACCCTTTGTCTTAAAGTCTGTTATATCTGATATGAGTATTACTACTACTGCTTTCTATGATCTCTATTTGGGTGAAATATCTTTTTCCAGCCCTTTACTTTCAATCTGTATGTGTCCCTAGTTTTGAGGTGGGTCTCTGGTAAACAACATATTTAGGGGTCTTGTTTTTGTATCCATTCAGCCAATCTTTGTCTTTTGATTGGGGCGTTCCACCCATTTACATTTAAGGTAATTATTGATAAGTATGATCCTGTTGCCATTTTATTTATTTTTTTGGGTTCGAGTTTATACACTCATCTGTGTTTCCTGTCTAGAGAAGGTCCTTTAGCATTTGTTGGAGAGCTGGTTTGGTGATGCTGAATTCTCTCAGCTTTTGCTTGTCTGTAAAGCTTTTGATTTTGCCTTCATATTTGAATGAGATCCTTGCTGGGTACAGTAATCTGGGCTGCAGGTTAATTTCTTTTATCACGTTAAGTATGCCCTGCCATACCCTCCTGGCCTGAAGAGTTTCTATTGAAAGGTCAGCTGTTATCCTTATGGGGATCCCTTTGTGTGTTATTTGTTGCTTTTCCCTTGCTACTTTTAATATTTGTTCTTTGTGTTTGATCTTTATTAATTTGATTAATAGGTGTCTTGGGGTATTTTGCCTTGGGTTTATCCTCTTTGGGACTCTGGGATTCTTGGACTTGGGTGATTATTTCCTTCCCCATTTTAGGGAAATTTTCAGCTATTTTCTCCTCAAGTATTCTCTCATGGTCTTTCTTCTTGTCTTCTTCTTCTGGGACTCCTATGATTCGGATGTTGGGGTGTTTAAAATTGTCCCAGAAGTCTGTGAGATTGTCCTCATTTCTTTT
The DNA here is from genome assembly GCF_049115385.1 of Moschus berezovskii. NCBI lineage: Eukaryota > Metazoa > Chordata > Mammalia > Artiodactyla > Moschidae > Moschus > Moschus berezovskii. The sequence goes on along the minus strand of NC_142460.1, from coordinate 126,554,234 downwards.
AATTCGTTTTTCTTTTTTCCTCTCTGCTTCATTTATTACTACCATTCTATCTTCTAACTCACTTATTCTATCTTCTGCCTCCGTTATTCTACTGTTGGTCCCCTCCAGAGTGTTTTTGATCTCATTTATTGCTTTATTCATTGTAAAGGAATTCAAATTGGAAAGAAGTAAAACTCTCACTGTTTGAGATGACATGATCCTCCACACAGAAAACCCTAAAGACTCTACCAGAAAATTACTAGAGCTAATCAATGAATATAGTAAAGTTGCAGGATATAAAATCAACAGACAGAAATCCCTTGCATTCCTATACACTAATAATGAGAAAATAGAAAGAGAAATTAAGGAAACTATTCCATTCACTGTTGCAACAAAAAGAATAAAATACTTAGGAATATATCTACCTAAAGAAACAAAAGACCTATATATAGAAAACTATAAAACATTGGTGAAAGAAATCAGAGAGGACACTAATAGATGGAGAAATATACCATGTTCATGGATTGGAAGAATAAATATTGTAAAATGAAATATTGTATTGAAAATGAATATATTACCCAAAGTAATTTATAAGTTAAATGCAATCCCTATCAAGCTACCAACGGTGTTTTTCACAGAGCTAGAACAATAATGTCACAATTTGGATGGAAATACAAAAAACCTCGTATAGCCAAAGCAATCTTGAGGAAGAAGAATGGAACTGGGGGAATCAACCTGCCAGACTTCAGGCTCTACTACAAAGCCACAGTCATCAAGACAGTATGGTATTGGTATAAAGACAGAAATATAGATCAATGGAACAAAATAGAAAGCCCAGAGATAAATCCATGCACCTATGGACACTTTATCTTTGACAAGGGAGGCAAGAATATTCAGTGGAGAAAAGACAGTCTCTTTAACAAGTGGTGCTGGGAAAACTGGTCAGCCACTTGTAAAAGAATGAAACTAGAACACTCCCTAACACCATACACAAAAATTAACTCAAAATGGATTAAAAATCTAAATGTAAGACCAGAAAGTCTAAAACTCCTAGAGGAGAACATAGGCAAAACACTCTCCGACATAAATCACAACAGGATCCTCCATGACCCACCTCCCAGAATATTGGAAACAAAAGCAAAAATAAACTAATGGGACCCAATTAAAATTAAAAGCTTCTGCACAGCAAAGAAAACTATAAGCAAGGTGAAAAGACAGCCTTCAGAATGGGAGAAAATAATAGCAATTGAAGCAACTGATAAAGGATTAATCTCAAAAATATACAAGCAACTCCTGCAGCTCAATTCCAGAAAAATAAACGACCCAATCAAAAAATGGGCCAAAGAACTAAACAGACATTTCTCCAAAGAAGACATACAGATGGCTAACAAACACATGAAAAAATGCTCAACATACCTCATAATCAGAGAAATGCAAATTAAAACCACAATGAGGTACCATTTCATGCCAGTCAGAAAGGCTGCTATCCAAAAGTCTACATGCAATAAATGCTGGAGAGGGTGTGGAGAGAAGGGAACCCTCTTACACTGTTGGTGGGAATGCAAACTAGTACAGCCACTATGGAGAACAGTGTGGAGATTCCTTAAAAAACTGGAAATAGAACTGCCATATGACCCAGCAATCGCACTCCTGGGCATACACACCGAGGAAACCAGAATTGAAAGAGACACATGTACTCCAATGTTCATCGCAGCACTGTTGATAATAGCCAGGACATGGAAGCAACCTAGATGTCCATCTGCAGATGAATGGATAAGAAAGCTTTGGTACATATACACAATGGAGTACTACTCAGCAATTAAAAAGAATAGATTTGAATTAGTTCTAATGAGGTGGATGAAACTGGAGCCTATTATACAGAGTTAAGTAAGCCAGAAATAAAAACAGCGATACAGTAAAGTATAACGATAACCCTGTATACGGGACAACAGCAGAGACTCGGATGTTTTGAGCCGTCTTGCGGACTCTGTGGGAGAGGGCGAGTGTGGGATAATTTGGGAGAATGGATTGAAACATGTATATTAGCATATTTGAAACGAATCTGACGTGGTTGGGGGCTCCCCACCACAAAGCTCTGTGGATTTAAGAGGCCGTTCCTTCTGGAAGTGTATAAATTAGCCTGGGATAGAACCTGCATGCTGAATTTAATAATTCAGTTTTGTTCAGTTAAGTTCAGTTGCTCAGTCGTGTCCGACTCTCCGCGACCCCATGAATCACAGCACACCAGGCCTCCCTGTCCATCACCAACTCCCGGAGTTCACTCAAACCCATGTCCACAGAGTCGGTGATGCCATCCAGCCATCTCATTCTCCGTCGTCCCCTTCTCCTCCCACCCCCAACCTTTCCCAGCATCAGAGTCTTTTCCAGTGAGTCAACTCGTCGCATGAGGTGGCCAAAGTATTGCAGTTTCAGCTTCAGCATCAGTCCTTCCAATGAACACCCAGGATTGATCTCCCTTAGAATGTACTGGTTGGATCTCCTTGTGGTACAAGGGACTCTCAAGAGTCTTCTCCAACACCACAGTTCAAAAGCATCAATTCTTCAGCGATCAGCTTTCTTCACAGTCAAACTCTCACATCCATACATGACCACGGGAAAAATCATAGCCTTGACTAGACGGACCTTTTTTGGCAAAGTAATGTCTCTGCTTTTTAATATATTATCAAAGTTGGTCATAACTTTCCTTCCAAGAAGTAAGCGTCTTTTAATTTCATGGCTGCAATCAGCATCTGCAGTGATTTTGGAGCCCAAAAAAAATAAAGTCTGACACTGTTTCCACTGTTTTTCCATCTATTTCCCATGAAGTGATGGGACCAGATGCCATGATCTTTGTTTTCTGAATGTTGAGCTTCAAGTCAACATTTTCACTCTCCTCTTTCACTTTCCTCAAGAGGCTTTTGAGTTCCTCTTCACTTTCTGCCATAACGGTAGTGTCATCTGCATATCTGAGGTTATTGATATTTCTCCCAGCAATCTTGATTCCAGCTTGTGCTTCTTCCAGCCCAGCGTTCCTCATGATGTACTCTGCATATAAGTTAAATAAGCAAGGTGACAATATACAGCCTTGATGCACTCCTTTTCCTATTTGGAACCGGTCGGTTATTCCATGTACAGTTCTGACTGTTAAGAAATGAGAAATCAGAACTATAAATGTGGCATAGAAATACAAGAAACTATTCTGAAGATATCTTTTAAAACTTTGAACAGAGTTACAGATTTTACTATTTGTTATAAATTGGTATATATAATTTAACCAAAACCATAAGAAAATTAGTATTGTGTGAATTCTGAAACACTTTCAACATGTTGTACGAATAATGTGGACCTTCTTGAGTTTTACACATTCATAAGTAAATGGTCTGTATCTCGTGCCTTTGTTGGCTTTCTGTGAGCTGTAATTTCTGGGAAGTGAGCAGCTCTCATTCCTGTAACTCTTGTAATCTAGTCATTCATGTGCCTCCTTCATGAGGATTCAGTATGGCTGTGGTGCTGTTATCCCTCTGATAGGAACTCTAACTCTGCGTTTAGCCCCAAACGTCTGTTACTTATTTTTATTTTGTATTGTACTATATTTTATTTTCAGTGTTGTGTTTATTTCAGGTGTAGAGTGAAGTGATACAGTCATATATATATATATATATATATATATATGAATTAACAAAAGCAGTTCCCTTCTTTTGATGAGGTGCTCATGGTTTATAACATAAATGGCATTATTTTGAGAGAGGGATAACTTAGGTATGGCATTGGGTTTTTTTTTCTTTTTGCAGCTTGAGGCAGTTGTAAAGTAACTTAATGTAGCTTTTTGCAACTGTGTATTCTACAGTAATTTTCATTTGGTGAAATTTTAACTGTTAATGTTTTTGGCATTGTGCTTTGTGCCATTTATTAAATATTAAAAAAAAAAAAACAAAGTTGGGATTGCCACAACTTTTAGATGAGACACATTTAACTGTACATGGGCCAAAAATTTCAATTACTACGTAAGGTTTATATTAATGCTATGTTTGTAGAATTACTTACAGGTCTTATTTCTGTTGATCATTTTGGTTTTTTTCCTCCAGTTACTGTAATAAGACCATATAAATTATAATTCTGGCCCTCTCCTAATTCTCTCCCAAATTCTTGTCCCTGTGGGAGATGGATCTAGGTAGACAATGGGCTCTCTTATCCAAACAGAGTTGATTGAGGTCAAGAAAACTTGAGAATATTGATCCAAGAGACTTTCAGGCATGCCTTTCTCAGTACTTTACCACTGCTCTTGAAGCAGACTTGCACAGGAAGAGGATTCAGTTGTACTCACTGGTATTATGGGAGGCCCAGTGCGATGTCTTCTTTCCACCAAGTCCTGCCCTGTTTGTGATTGGTCTTCTCCTCCACAGTGGCCCCCAGACACCTGTGGCTGGAAGAACATGTGTGTTATACAATGTGGCAACGCTCCGTCCACTTCTGACTATGAGGCTATCTCTCTACTGCTATGGCCTGCCCACAATCCAGCCTTGTTAAAATCATCAGGAAACTGGCAGGTCTCATCAGTCCTGCTGCCTCTAGGACTGAGATCTCTAATTTCCCCAGTGCCTTGCTCCCAGCAGAAAAGGAATGTGGGGGTGAACTGACACCTGGTGACCTGGCCATGTGATGATGCCCGTGTTCACTCTGAGGCATGGTCTTCCCTGTGCAGACACCTGGGGTTCATGAACAAGTCTCCTGGGCAGAATTTGTAGGCCATTGTTCCTTCCATCTTAGCCTACATGCTTTTGGCTCAAGGCCTTCTGGTGTTTACTTCTCAAAGGCCTGGCCAGTCACCTCCCCAGGGCACAGCCCCCACAGCTGGTGTAGACTGCCCTGAGAACAGACGGCCACCACCCCAATATCCAGAACTGCAGTTCTTTATCCTCCATTTCCCTCCTCTGGGTTCTGAGGACAGAGTCCCTGTCTCCCTCTCTCATTTACTGGGGACACATCTTTTAGGTGAAAACCCTACCCAGTTAGACACTGCAGTAACTAATAAATGAAAAAAACAAGAGAAGTAAAAAATCGCATTTACAACTTAACCTGAGCTAGGTAGAGAAAAGAAACAAAGAAAGTCCTGAAAGGAAACATGCCAAAAATTGGAATAAATGCAAAAATAAATAAATTAATTAATTAAATAAAATAAAAAGAAAGTGTAAATAATTTAATTCTGAGATGATCTCTGGAAACCCTGATGCAAGAGTGAGACTGTGATTGGGTGAGGGGGGAGAGTCATTAATAAATTTGCATTACTAAGCAAGTTACCACTGGGGACAACAAAATTTTAAACCCATCAGGGCCTTGGAAAGCCAGCATAGAACACACTTTTTAGTTATTTCACCCAAAGACGTTGGAGTATTTATTTAACAATTCTTGTCTGTCATTGGTTGGACATTACGGTGTTAATTTCACACTAATTTTGGCTTTCCAGTTGTAGAGTCAAGTTGGGTCTAACTGCCAGGTAAAAACTTCAGGGAAAGGAATGCAGCTGGCACTAATTGGAATTCTAGCCTCTGTCCCCTGAAATAATAAGAAACCAGGGAAATGTACTAAGCACTGACAGCATCTATTCTAAATCCTTAGGACAGATAGACGTCATTTTAAAGTATTTTAACATTTTTAAGCAAACACATTGCTTTCAAAGTATATAAATAACTGTGTTACCTCAGAACCTTGACATGGAAATAATATATATATGTTCAAGGCCCATATTAATGAAACATAGGAAAAGTTATATTCTCCCTTATTGTTCTCAACTTTTTATTCAATAAGGGTGTCTTCCTTGTCTTGCTCATTTGTAGGATGAAAGTGTATGCAGAAATATCCTTAAACTGAAAGAAAATAAAAATAGATTTTGCTTTAAAATTGTTTCTACTAAACAGTTTTAAAAAGAGAGAGCAAAACATCCAGTAACTTAGAGGAAAGCAAATTATTGTGCAAGTATTTAAGTTAGATTTTAGATCGATCATAGTGATAGTAAAGAATTGTGATTGCAATTATTTGCCAAATTATAAGTGATTTTAAGTGGGATCAGATGTATCTGATGTTATGTTTTCACTGATCAATGGATATTTTGATATCAGGATACATCTTAACGTGTAAAAAATCACTAAAGATAGACTCAGCCTGTTTCTAAAACTGGCATCTCTAATTTGCATCACAGCATGCAACAGTCATGATAATTAAACCGACTGATAAAATCATTATAATTGCTTCTTGTCGGAACTGTGGTATTTTCCCCATCGAACGGGGATTAAACTTAGTGGTAGAATTATTTCCCTCTTAGGCAAAATTTATAAAACCAACAGTGAGGTTCAAAATGACCAGTAATAAAAGTAGGAGGAGATGATTGCTATGAAACCCAATTTCATGGGACCAGACTCACAGAGAAAATGACCACATAGTGAATTAGATCAAATAAAAGAAGTAAAATGGCCTTATATAGTCTATTAAGAAGGACAAAATGAAGCAAAACAAAATGTTACTTATAGTAATTTCAGATATTTATATCACCTAACTTTCACTAATTAGAGTATTATTTTACTACAAAATTGACATAGTCACATATTAAAGGAAGAATGAAATTCTTCTATTACTGAAACTAGCTCAGAATCCAGAGGATAGTCCACAGTTTCTTGTACAATTACTTAAATCGTGGGATCCCTGGTTTATATTGATTCACACATTTCATAAGCAATGTAAGACTGTTTTTCTATGTTCTTCAGTTCAGTTCAGTTGCTCAGTCGTGTCCGACTCTCTGCGACCCCATAAATCACAGCATGCCAGGCCTCCCTGTCCATCACCAACTCCCAGAGTTCAACCAAACACATGTCCATAGAGTCGGTGATGCCATCCAGCCATCTCATTCTCTGTCGTCCCCTTCTCCTCCCGCCCCCAACATTTTCCAGCATCAGATTCTTTTCCAGTGAGTCAACTCATCGCATGAGGTGACCAAAGTATTGCAGTTTCAGCTTTAGCATCAGTCCCTCCAATGAACACCCAGGATTGGTCTCCTTTAGAATGGACTGGTTGGATCTCCTTACAGTCAAGGGACTCTCAAGAGTCTTCTCCAGCACCACAATTCAAAAGCATCAATTCTTCGGCGATCAGCCTTCTTCGTAGTCCAACTCTCACATCCATACATGACCACGGGAAAAACCATAGCCTTGACTAGACGACCTTTGTTGAAAAAGTAATGTCTCTGCTTTTTAATATACTATCTAGGTTGGTCATAACTTTCCTTCCAAGGAGTAAGCATCTTTTAATTTCATGGCTGAAATCAGCATCTGCAGTGATTTTGGAGCCCCCCAAAAATAAAATCTGACAATGTCTCCACTGTTTTTACATCTATTTCCCATGAAGTGATGGGACCAGATGCCATGATCTTTGTTTTCTGAATGTTGAGCTTCAAGCCAACCTTTTCACTCTCGTCTTTCACTTTCATCAAGATGCTTTTTAGTTCCTCTTCACTTTCTACCATAAGGGTGGTGTCATCTGCATATGTGAGGTTATTGATATTTCTCCCAGCAATCTTGATTCCAGCTTGTGCTTCTTCCAGCCCAGCGTTCCTCATGATGTACTCTGCATATAAGTTAAATAAGCAGGGTGACAATATACAGCCTTGACGTACTCCTTTTCCTATTTGAAACCAGTTTGTTGTTCCATGTACAGTTCTGACTGTGCTTCCTGACATGCATACTGGTGTCTCAAGAGGCAAGTCAGGTGGTCTGGTATTCCCATCTCTTTCAGAATGTTCCACACTCTATTGTGATCCACACAGTCAAAGGCTTTGGTATAGTCAATGAAGCAGAAATAGATGGTTTTCTGGAACTCTCTCGCTTTCTCCATGATCCAGCGGATGTTGGCAATTTGATCTCTGGTGCCTCTGCCTTTTCTAAAACCTGCTTGAACATCTGGGAGTTCACAGTTCACATATTGCTGAAACCTGGCTTGGAGAATTTTGAGCATGACTTTACTAGCGTGTGAGATGAGTGCAATTGTGCGGTAGTTTGAGCCTGCTTTGGCATTCCCTTTCTTTGGGATTGGAATGAAGACTGACATTTTCCAGTCCTGTGGCCATTGCTGAGTTTTCCAAATTTGCTGGCATATTGAGTGCAACACTTTCACAGCATCATCTTTCAAAATTTGAAATAGCTCAACTGGAATTCCATCACCTCCACTAGCTTTGTTTGTAGTGATGCTTTCTAAGGCCCACTTGACTTCACATTCCAAGATGTCTGGCTCTAGGTCATTGGTCACGTTATCGTGACTATCTTGGTCGTGAAGATTTTTTTTGTACAATTTTTCTGTGTATTCTTGCCACCTCTTCTTAATATCTTCTGCTTCTGTTAGGTCCATACAATTTCTGTCCTTTATCGAGCCCATCTTTGCATGAAATATTCCCTTGGAATCTCCAATTTTCTTGAAGAGATCTCTTGTTTTTCTTATTCTGTTGTTTTCCTCTATTTCTTTGCATTGATCACTGAGGAAGACTTTCTTTCTCTCCTTGCTATTCTTTGGAACTCTGCATTCAGATGCTTATATCTTTCCTTTTCTCCCTTGCTTTTCGCTTCTCTTCTTTTCACAGCTATTTGTAAGGCCTCTTCAGACATCCATTTTGCTTTTTTGCATTTCTTTTCCATGGGGATGATCTTGGTCCCTGTCTCCTGTACAATGTCATGAACCTCCGTCCAGAGTTCATCAGGCACTCTATGTATCAGATCTAGTCCCTTAAATCTATTTCTCACTTCCACTGTATAATCATAAGGAATTTGATTTAGGTCATATCTGAATGGTCTAGTGGTTTTCTCTACTTTCTTCAATTTAAGTCTGAATTTGGCAATAAGGTGTTCATGATCTCAGCCACAGTCAGCTCCTGGTCTTGTTTTTGCTAACTATATACAGCTTCACCATCTTTAGCTGCAAAGAATATAATCAATCTGATTTCGGTGTTGACCATCTGGTGATGTCCATGTGTAGAGTCTTCTCTTGAGTTGTTGGAAGAGGGTGTTTGCTGTGACCAGTGTGTTCTCTTGACAAAACTCTATTAGCCTTTGCCCTGCTTCATTCCGTGCTCCAAGACCAAATTTGCCTGTTATTCCAGGTGTTTCTTGACTTCCTACTTTTGCATTCCAGTCCCCTATAATGAAAAAAACATTTTTTGGGGGTGTTAGTTCAAAAGGCCTTGTAGCTAATTATTTTCAACATTACTGATTTTGCATAATTAGTAAGTTAAATGGAAAGTCATGTTTTTAATTTTTATTTCTTCATGGTAGGTGATGTTAAACATCTGTTTAAAAGACTTGTTCTTTTTCTTGTTTTGAATCATCTGTTCAAGTTTTTTATTCACTTATATATTACATTGTTTGACTTTTATTCATTTTTTGAAATCCTTTGGTTACTGATTCACTAGAAGAAGGAAAGATTAGTAGTCTCCATGATCTATAACAAGTCTATGCTGGGAGGTATTGGGGGGGGAGGAGACGGGGATGATAGAGAATGAGATGGCTGGATGGCATCACCGACTCGATGGACATGAGTCTGTGTGAACTCCGGGAGTTGGTGATGGACAGGGAGGCCTGGCGTGCTGTGATTCATGGGGTCACAAAGAGTCGGACACGACTGAGCCACTGAACTGAACTGAACTGAGAGCATTGAAACTCTTTTCTTCCACATAATGTTTTATTGTTTTTAGTGGCTTTACATAAAAGTATGCATATATCTGTCACATATCTATAAAGTAATCAGAATTTACTGATATTAAATGCTCAGGTGTTCACTTGTGTCCGACTCTTTGTGACCCTATGGACTGTAGCCCACCAGGCTCCTCTGTCCATGGGATTCACCAGGCAAGATTACTGGAGCGGGTTGTCATTTCCTTCTCCAGGGGATCTTCCCAACCCCGGGATTGAACTTGACTCTCTTAAGTTTCCTGAATTGACAGGCAGAATCTTTACCACTATATAATTTTGGAAACTTACTTTGTTATCACCTAAATTTTAGAGCTGAAGAAATGGAAGCTTGAACAATGATTTGATCAATACTCATAAGAAAAATGAAACTTCTTTTCTGACTTCTTGCATTTATTTTCCAACTACAAACATCCATTGTCTCTATTTTATTAACAGAGTATTGTTATATCCGTTACCATGCACCAATATTTTTTTCTATTAAGTTTTTTATATTGAGTACATCCTAGTTAATGGAAAAAACAGATCAATTTCATAAAAATTCCTGCAAAAATATACTTTATTATTTTATCATTTCAACACCCCCATACTTGGCCACAGAGACATTAATAGAAGTAAATCAGCTGCTCCCCAACTACTGCAATCTTGGCACCATAATCAGTGTCCACATAATTTCAGCTTTTTGAAGTGGTCTAAATAATTCATTCTAACTGTTGCCAAATTATTAGCCACTTTATAAGGCTAGGTTAATTTCTTTCTCAATGTAAACTGTAATAATCTTAAAAGAAAAAACAAGATCAGAATTTTTCTCACTCTCTGTACTTCCTCTTGGAATAATATTTTATATAATTTATAATTTATAATATTTTATATAATAAAGTTCATTTGTTTAAATATCCACCATAATCTTTCAAATTATTCTTATAAAACTGTATTTACATCCTATTAATATGTACTTTAACAACAGAATGTAACTATATATAAAGTAATGCAGTTTGTTGGTGTTATTCACAGGGGTCAGTAATTGCTAGAAACCTGAGTGGAAGAAGTTCAGGGGAATTCTTTATGAACAAATAATGATTTAAAATTTAAGAATAAAAGGGGAAGGAAAAAGAAGTGTTAGCTGAATATATAATTAAAATATAAACATGAATGTAATCATCCAGACAAGTTTAATATTTGGAATAATGCAAAAATAATTCTCCTAATATTTCCAGAATTTTACTGTCTACCTCTTAAGGAAAGGATGAAGTGAGCTCTTTAATTACAAAATGAGATGGATGCTAGTACTGACCCAGGGAAGTTAGTGCTCCCTGGTAGGAGAGAAACAGGAATGGGAGGTTAGGAGGTGGCAATATATATATATATATTTAATGTGATATATGAACAACTAATCCAGAAACAGAGAAAGGGGAAAGTAAGAAGCAAATATGCAGGGGAAAATTTAAACTATTATATAGGAAGTTAGGCACGAGCAACCAAGGATGGCCTAGATACAAAAATTTCAAGCTGATCTCTAAACCCCATCCCAGACATGCCCCAGTGCAGCCCAGGAGAGCTCACAGATATGCTATAAAATAACCACAGAGATTTTTCCAACTCCAGCACACGTGCAGTTGATTCACAGCTGTGTCCTCAAGTGATCTTAAGCAGCAAGAAGCTCATTAAGTGTTCATAAATATTCTATACATACGTACATCTGATTATAACAGACTGAATTATGGGAAAGGAATTTGCAGTACTGACTGTTGTTATATAATTTACAACTATCAGTCACGACTGTCAGTGCACACCCACCGATATGGATATATAAAAATTTTGTCCTGAAAACCCCATAGCTCATCATGCAGGTGCCAGTGCCTCTCAGCTTGGCCCACCTCTCCCTTGAGGTATTCTTTCTGTTCTTTCTTCAACAAACTTGCATATTGTCATGGGTAAGACCTCAGATCCTTCTCTGTGTCCTTACCAAGAACTGAGACCAAGGAAAGGTCCTCTTTGACTCTTCCTACCTGGTAACAAAACTCATCTAGTTAAGGTCGGGAGATTGTTACAGGGGTCTATACATAGAAATGAACATCAGCTGGAATGGACCAGTAGCACACTGTGTGATTTGTGCCCTTATAAATTTTTATGGCACAAATCCTGGAACTGAAGCAGATGCTCTGTCTAGATAGTGCCCCAGAAGTGCCTAAGATTTACATAAATTCTTCTGGTATTTTTCTTTCAATCCTGTACACTGGAGGTTATGCTTTACAAACCTAGCAGGATTATCACATTGTTTTTATTTTATTTGTAAATATTTCTGTATCTATTCGTAATTCAGTTTCTAAAATTATGCTATACCATGTATTGGTTTTTCTAAAGATAATTTCATTTCACTTATTTATTTCAGTTTTTCAAACTTCAAACATATGCATACATTTTAATTTCTGCCTAAATTATATTGAATATTGCACAAATATTTAATGCATTCACAAATAAACTATGGCTAGTGTTTCATTTTGCTATTTAGCAAATGAAAATTATTACAATAAACAAAAAATGTTCTATATATTTCATCACTTTTAATATTTTAATAGTTGCTTCAATTATGCTATAAAGTATAGGGATATAGCCAGTTAAAGTTAAAAGACAGCATAATAGAGCAAATGGACTTAAAATGGCTTCAAATTAGTTTTGTTTAATAAAATAATCTATGCCTTGGGCTTACCCTTTTCAATCCTATCTACTGTCTGATTCTTATGGTCCAGAAAAAGAGTATTGTAAATGACTGAACAGAGCATTATATCTGATTTTGTGCTAAAGAATTGAAACAGCATGTGATTATGTCTAAGCAAGAGTTTTATGGAAGGAGCATATAGTTACATGATTACTGAAGTAGAGCTGTCACTGGAAATAGAAACCTGAAAGGAGCCTATCATAAAAGTAGCAATTTCAGATTCACTAGTGTTTAAAATTAAATTTTAGTAATTCATTGTGGCTGTATCTACTTAATAGCTTCCAGAAAGTTTCTTACTTTCACTTAGCATTTTCATATTTTTTTCCTTAATGCCCTGCTGTTCAAACAAAAATGTACTTATTTTAGATGAGTAACACAATTGTTACAAGGTTGTGTGAATAAAGCATGCTAAAAACATTGAATTATGAAACAATGGTCAGTCAATTGTTTCTGTAGTTAACACTTGATTTTTAATCAATTGAGGGATGAAATATACTAAGTCAAGTTGACCAATATATTCCCCCCTCCCCATTTCTGGAGTATAATTAGCTGATGATGATGGTGAATCTAATTAGAGACATGAAAAATATTTCAAGGAAAAGTGCTTGGTGACAAAAAAATAATAATATCAATTTAAATATTTTACACAAATGTATGATATTATACTGTCTTAAGAAATAGAGATACTTGTTTTGTTATTGAATGATGGAGGGCTCTTCAAGCAATTTCAACAGAAAAGTGTCTGTGCCCATCAAACTATTGTTGTTCATTTGCTCACTCCTGTCTCACTCTTTATGACCCCATGGACTGCAGCACAGCAAGCTTCCTTGTTTTTCACCATCTCCCAGAGTTTGCACAAACTGATGTCCATCGAGTTGGTGATGCCATCCAACCATCTCATCCTCTGTTGTCCCCTTCTCCTCCTGCCTTCAATCTTTCCCAACATTGAGGTCTTTTCCAATGAGTTGGCTCTTCACATCAGGTGGTCAAAGCATTGTAGCTTCAACTTCAAAATCAGTCCCTCCTATGAATATAACAGAAGCAGAAGATATTAAGAAGAGGTGGCAGGAATACACAGAAGAACTGTACAAAAAAGATCTTCACGACCAAGATAGTCACAATAACGTGATCACTGACCTAGAGCCAGACATCTAGGAATGTGAAGTCAAGTGGGCCTTAGAAAGCATCACTACTAACAAAGCTAGTGGAGGTGATGGAATTCCAGTTGAGCTATTTCAAGTCTTGAAAGATGATGCTGTGAAAGTGCTGCACTCAATATGCCAGAAGATTTGGAAAACTCAGCAGTGGCCACAGGACTGGAAGAGGTCAGTCTTCATTCCAATCCCAAAGAAAGGCAATGCCAAAGAATGCTCAAACTACCGCACAATTGCACTCATCTCAAACGCTAGTAAAGTCATGCTCAAAATTCTCCAGTCCAGACTTCAGCAGTATGTAAACCGTGAACTCCCAGATGTTCAAGTAGGTTTTAGAAAAGGCAGAGGCACCAGAGATCAAATTTCTAACATCCGCTGGATCATGGAGAGAGCAAGAGAGTTTCAGAAAAACATCAATTTCTGCTTCATTGACTATGCCAAAGCCTTTGACTGTGTGGATCACAATAAACTGTGGAACATTCTGAAAGAGATGGGAATCCCAGACCACCTGACCTGCCTCTTGAGAAACCTATATGCAGGTCAGGAAGCAACAGTTAGAACTGGACATGGAACAACAGACTGGTTCCAAATAGGAAAAGGTGTACGTCAAGGTTGTATATTGTCACCTTGCTTATTTAACTTCTATGCAGAGTACATCATGAGGAACGCTGGGCTGGAAGAAGCACAAGCTGGAATCAAGATTGCTGGGAGAAATATCAATAACCTCAGATATGCAGATGACACTCCCCTTATGGCAGAAAGTGAAGAGGAACTCAAAAGCCTCTTGAGGAAAGTGAAAGAGGAGAGTGAAAAGGTTGGCTTGAAGCTCAACATTCGGAAAACAAAGATCATGGCATCTGGTCCCATCACTTCATGGAAAATAGATGGAAAAACAGTGGAAACAGTGTCAGACTTTATTTTTTTGGGCTCCAAAATCACAGCAGATGCTGATTGCAGCGATGAAATTAAAAGGCGCTTGCTCCTTGGAAGGAAAGTTACGACCAACCTTGATAGTATATTAAAAAGCAGAGACATTACTTTGCCAACCAAGGTCTGTCTAGTCAAGGCTATGATTTTTCCCGTGGTCATGTATGGATGTGAGAGTTGGACTGTGAAGAAAGCTGATCGCCGAAGAATCGATGCTTTTGAACTGTGGTGTTGGAGAAGACTCTTGAGAGTCCCTTATACTGCAAGGAGATCCAACCAGTCCATTCTAAAGGAGATCAATCCTGGATGTTCATTAGAGGGACTGATACTAAAGCTGAAACTGCAATACTTTGGCCACCTCATGCGACGAGTTGACTCACTGGAAAAGAGTCTGATGCTGGGAAAAGTTGGGGGCGGGAGGAGAAGGGGACGACGGAGAATGAGATTGTTGGATGGTATCACCGACTCTGTGGACATGAGTTTGAGTGTACTCCGGGAGTTGGTGATAGACAGGGAGGCCTGGCGTGCGGTGATTCATGGGGTCGCGGAGAGTAGGACACGATTGAACGACTGAACTGAACTGATGAATATTCAAGACTGATTTACTTTAGGATTGACTGGTGTTACCTCCTTGCTGTCCAAGGGACTCTCTAGAGTCTTCTCCAACACCACAGTTCAAAAGCATCAGTTCTTTGGTGCTCAGCCTTCTTTATGCTTCAACTCTTACACCCATACATGACTACTGGAAAAACCATAGTTTTGACTAGACAGACCTTTGTCAGCAAAGTAGTGTCTCCATTTTTTAATATGCAGTATAGGTTGATCATAGCTTTTGTTCCAAGGACCAACCTTCTTTTAATTTTATGGCTGCAGTCACCATCTTTAGTGATTTTGAAGCCCAGGAAATTAAAGCCTGTCACTGTATCCATTGTTTCCCCAATATTTGCCATGAAGTGATGGGACCAGATGCCATGATCTTCATTTTTTGAATGTTGAGTTTGAGCCATCTTTTTCAGTCTCCTCTTTCACTTTCATCAAGAGTCTCTTTAGTTCCTCTTCGCTTTTACCCATAAGGGTGTCATCTGCATGTGTGAGGTTATTGATATTTCTCCCAGCAATCTTGATTCCAGCTTGTGCTTCATCCAGCCCAGCATTTCACATGATGTACTCTGCATATACCCTGGAGAAGGAAATGGCAACCCACTCCAGTATTCTTGCTTGGAGAATCCCATGAGCAAAGGAGCCTGGCAGGCTACAGTCCATTTCATCGCAAGAGTTGGGCATGACTTAGTGACTATACCACCACCACCACCAGCACTCTGCATATAAGTTAAATAAACAGGGTGACAATATACATTCTTGATATACTCCTTTCCCTGTTGCCTATTGTTCCATGTCCGGTTCTAACTGTTCCTTCTTGACCTGCATACAAGTTTCTCAGGAGGCAGGTAAGGTAGTCTGGTATTCCCATCTCTTTAAGAATTTTCTGCAATTTATTGTGATCAATACATACCTCCTATTGCCAGCTACTCCACAGTGTCTTTCCTGATTCTTTTACTCACAATTATTAAGTGTTTTCCTTTTACTTTCATGGCCGTTTGCTTATTTCTCTATTCAGAGCAAACTTAAATCTGTTAAAATATGCTTGTATATATTTGATTGCTTACTTGTCATTATTATGAATTATATGCACCAAAAAGTTTGAAGGACAAGCAGAAAAGAAATCTAATAACTGAGAATAGCTAGAAATACCAAAAAATCATATGTTTTGCCCATTTTCTAAAAAAAAGTATTAAATGCATTTGTTCCAAACTACTTTCCAAGGACGTTTTTATTGCACTCACTATGGAGGGGCAAACATAAGATCTCTCAGTCTCCCTCTGATCCGGTAGTAATGACTCAGGACCAAATTTTGGTATATTGGAAGCAACTCCCTTATAATATTGGGAGTTTCCTTTAGGTCACATTTCCTCAGTTTTGTCATAAAATGTAGTATGTGGACAGCATCCACCAGAACCCACCTCCAAATCACGTGCGAGGGGCTTAGGTGGAAGAGGAAGTGATGGGTATATGAAGTCCTTGAACCCTGCTAAGGAGTGAGACATAAAGTACTGTGATCTAGGTATTTTGTGTTTTCTGCTTGTAACTATGAACCCATGCATGGCAACTTCATAGTTTAACTTAGTTTTCAAATAGAGCAAATTTTCATAACTCACAATTCCCTATAATACTCATTTATTTTCTGTATTTTTCTGATGAGAGGGACTAAAATCAATGACATACCTATCCCAAGATCATCATGCCTAACATGCAGATCTTGGTCTTTGTATATCATTTAACTCTGAAAAGAAACAAGAATTCTTTAAGAATACACTGAATCCAGGGCTCCTGTGGGTGCAGAGAAAGTAAAGTGAAGAAGAATGTTGGTGGCAAAGTTTTACTAAGTGTTTATATTTAACATCACTGACTTTGGGAACGTGTAAGCATCATTTGCCTCTTTCTGTGATACGCTGAGAAGAACACATCACTTTAATACTATTCCTGCCTATACCTTACTACCTAAATCTAATCATGAAGAAATACTAATATCAAAGAGGAACGTCCTACAATATAAATGACCTGTGCTCTTCAGAAATATAAAGAATCAGTCAGTCAGTCAATCAGTTCAGTCGCTCAGTCATGTCCGACTCTTTGCAACCCCATGAATCACGCATGCTGGGCCTCCCTGTCCATCACCAACTCCCGGAGTTCACACAAACTCATGTCCATCGAGTGGGTGATGCCATCCAGCCATCTCATTCTCTGTCGTCCCCTTCTCCTGCCCCCAATCCCTCCCAGCATCAGAGTTTTTTCCAGTGAGTCAACACTTTTCATGAGGTGGCCAAATTATTGGAGCTTCAGCTTCAGCATCAGTCCTTCCAATAAACACCCAAGACAGATCTCCTTTAAAATGGACTGGTTGGATCTCCTTGCAGTCGAAGGGACTCTCAAGAGTCTTCTCCAACACCACAGTTCAAAAGCATCAATTCTTCAGCGATCAGCTTTCTTCACAGTCCAACTCTCACATCCATACATGACCACTGGAAAAACCATAGCCTTGACTAGACGGACCTTGGTTGGCAAAGTAATGTCTCTGCTTTTTAATATGCTGTCTAGGTTGGTCATAACTTTCCTTCTAAGGAGTAAGCATCTTTTAATTTCATGGCTGCAATCAGCATCCACAGTGATTTTGGAGCCCCCCAAAATAAAGTCTGACACTGTTTCCACTGTTTCCCCACCTATTTGCCATGAAGTGATGGGACCAGATGCCATGATCTTAGTTTTCTGAATGTTGAGCTTCAAGCCAACTTTTTCACTCTCTTCTTTCACTTTCATCAAGAGGCTTTTTAGTTCCTCTTCACTTTCTGCCATAAGGGTGGTGTCATCTGCATATCTGAGGTTATTGATATTTCTCCCGGCAATCTTGATACCAGCTTGTGCTTCTTCCAGCCCAGTGTTCCTCATGATGCACTCTGAGTATAAGTTAAATAAGCAGGGTGACAATATGCAACCTTGACGTACTCTTTCCTATTTGGAACCAGTCTGTTGTTCCATGTCCAGTTCTAACTGTTGCTTTCTGACCTGCATATAGGTTTCTCAAGAGGCAGGTCAGGTGGTCTGGTATTCCCATCTTTTTCAGAACTTTAAAAAACTCTGAGGAATCATTCTAGTTTATATGACTAGCAGTACCTCACAAATAACTGCAAAGTGTGACTTTTGTAGAAAGAACATTTAACCATAGGGCACCAAATGACTATGCTTCTGAATGACCCTTTCTGCACTGAGTACTGATGACCTGCCAAGTCATAATATCTAATGAGTCAGCCAATCATGGAAATGATACAACTGGGATCAAGCATCAAGAATAGAGGGCATGAGTAAGCTGCATCTCATGGTAGACATCTCCACACAGCTGAACCCAGGGCTTGAACCTACTGCCATCTGGTATGTTCCATCAGATTAGTTGAAGAAGAGATAAAAGCCCAAGCTAGGTTATGGATGAGTTGGCTTGATTTGTGTAAGCAATCTGAAAATGTGTAACTGTCTCACAGTCACATTCAGGTATGACCTTGAAAGACACTGGAGTGAGAAAATCTTCGCAATAGGCAAAACTGAGAGCAGTGCACCCGGTCATCCACTTTGCAAGGAATAGGAAATGGTCAGAGGGGTGAGAATATAGACACACTCCTGGGCAGCACCAAACAGCTTGGCCTGAACCTGGGCCTAGAATGAAAATGCCTGAAATGTCAAAGGAGAACAAGTGTGGGAAAAATCATGAATTTGAACAAATAGAAGTGGACACAAATTTAACTATAGGCCAATGGATGGGTAAATTAAATTTAATACTACAAAACAAAAACCCCAATTAAAAATTGTGTTAAGTGCAATATTCATCAGTGGGAGACTTGAGAAAGATTAATTTGGAATATAAACAAGATAACTGTTTTTGACACTGGTATTTTTGCATGGATGTATTATATTAAAATAATTGTCAAAAATTAAGTTATAATTTTTGTCATAATAAAAGATTATGTATAAAGTACATTTTCAAGATCACTAAAAGAAAAAAAAAAATGTTTAGAAGAGAAAGTTTTAAAGTGGTTAGAAAATACCCTCAGTTCAGTTCAGTTGCTCAGTCGTGTCCGACCCTTTGTGACTTCATGAATCTCAGAACGCTAGGCCTCCCTGTCTATCACCAACTTCCGGAGTTCATTCAAACTCATGTCCATCAAGTTGGTGATGCCATCCAGCCATCTCATCCTTTGCCATCCCCTTCTCCTGCCCCCAATCCCTACCAGCGTCAGAGTCTTTTCCAATGACGGTTTTCTAAAGATTTTGAAGTATATACTGTTTCTTAATTTCAGAATTGTCAGTCTTAATAGCATAATCAATAAAGTATTTTAAGTACCATGAGAAAAGTCTTGTAAACATTATGGATTTTCACAAAAGTGACAATTTATTATAGTTTAATTACTTAGTAGATGCTTATAGACAGAGCTCCCATGAAGCTGAACCTCTGTGAAGTTAGGCAGTACTTTAAACTGTTCTGTCATAATCTTTTGTCAACATAGAGATGAAATAAACAAATGAGATCTAAGCAAGATTATACAGCTCACAAAAACCTTTCCCAAGAGGCTTATCTCCTTTCCATTTAGAGTAGCACCTTCTACTGCCACCATCCTCTTCCAATTAAAACAGGGTTTTTAGAAATGGAAATTTTTAAGGTTCAGCATTTTATTTTTAACTTAATTTTTAAAAAAAGTTCTTATGAGAGCAGAGGTTGGTTTTTGGGGGGTGGTTCGGAAAAGGCAATGACACCCCACTCCAGTATTCTTGCCTGGAAAATCCCATGGACGGAGAAGACTGGTAGGCTGCAGTCCATGGGGTCTCAAAGAGTCAGACACGACTGAGCGACTTCACTTTCACTTCTCACTTTCATGCATTGGAGGAGGAAATGGCCACCCACTCCAGTGTTCTTGCCTGGAGAATCCCAGGGACGGGGGATCCTGGTGGGCTTTCATCTATGGGGTTGCACAGAGTTGGATACGACTGAAGCGACTTAACAGCAGCAGCAGTAGCAGTATGTGCTTTTTTAGGAAAAAAGTATCTTTTTTCCCAGAAATCAAATTATGTGCAGGCCTAAGCCTATAGGTATTTTGATTTAATCTGCTTGGCTTTCTCAAGGGGATTAGATGAAAGGCCTACTCTCCTAATTTGGCCTGTGTTGCTCAGCTCTATTGAGAAGGATGAATCTAAACTTCATCTGCCTGCTTCTTATTATCCTCCTATTGCTTTCCTACCTCCTTTGCTTAAACAAAGTCCTTTGCCAGTATCTATTGCAAGGACTGGAGCTTGGGGATATTGCACCTCCTCTCGCAGTACACTGGAGCAGAGAGCAGATGATGTTCAGTATCACTGTTAAATACCATACTGGTGATAACCCTGTATACGAGACAGCAAAAGAGACACAGATGTATAGAACAGTCTTTGGGACTCTATGGGAGAGGGTGAGGGTGGGATGATTTGGGAGAATGGCATTGAAACACGTATGTTGTCATATGTGAAACGAATCACTAGTTCAGGGTCAATGCATGTTATAGGATGCTCGGGGCTGGCATGTGGGGATGACCCAGAGGGAGGATAAAGGGAAGAGGGAGGTGGGAGGGGGGTTCAGGAGGGGGAACTTATGTAAACCCGGGGCAAATTCATATCAATGCATGGCAAAACCAACCAATATAATATTGTAAAATAATTTGCCTCCAATAAAAAATAAATTAATTGCCTAAAAAAAAATAAAAAATAAAATGATTAATTATAAAAGCAAAATAAATAAATAAATAAATACCATACTGGCTTTACACAAAACTGATAGAACAGAATCCTCTGTCAAGATTAAAATGTCTTAGAATATTTTTGTAAAGAAAAAATGAATAAAATTGATTTTATCCAGCCTCGTGGGTAATTAAAAATTTTAAAATGACATGTAATTTTAGGTCAGTGTATATTCTGATGTTCAGTTCAGTTCAGTCGTTCAGTCATGTCCGACTCTTTGCAACCCCATGAATCCCAGCACGCCAGGCCTCCCTGTCCATCATCAATTCCCGGAGTTCACTCAAACTCATGTCCATCAAGTCGGTGATGCCATCCAGCCATCTCATTCTCTGTAGTCCCCTTCTCCTCCCGCCCCCAATCACTCCCAGCATCAGAGTCTTTTCCAGTGAATCAACTTGTCACATGAGGTGGCCAAAGTATTGGAGTTTCAGCTTTAGCATCAGTCCTTCCAATGAACACCCAGGATTGATCTCCCTTAGAATGGACTGGTTGGATCTCCTTGCAGTCCAAGGGACCATCAAGAGTCTTCTCCAGCACCATAGTTCAAAAGCATCAATTCTTTGGCACTCAGCTTTCTTCACAGTCCAACTCTCACATCCATACATGACCACTGGAAAAACCATAGCCTTGACTAGACGGACCTTGGTTGGCAAAGTAATGTCTCTGCTTTTTAATACACTATCTAGGTTGGTGATAACTTTCCTTCCAGGGAGTAAGCGTCTTTTAATCTCATGGCTGCAATCAGCATCTGCAGTGATTTTGGAGACCCCAAAAATAAATTCTGACACTGTTTCCACTGTTACCGCAGCTATTTCCCATGAATTATTTAGAATATTCTGCAATATGACAATAAGTAAAATTAGTATAATCCCATTTGCTAAAATCTACAAATATCATTTGCAGTTGGTAGGCTATCAGACATATTTTTACTTAACATATAGGTCAATTGGCTTAATTTATCAATGGATGATAAGTTTACTGACATCTATTTTCAAAATTTTAATGAATGACTTCATACAATTTTATACCTGAAATTAGTCATTTAAATTTCTTATAGAAATGAAAAGACAAAAAATCTGTATGAGACAAACTCCTTTAATAATATGTGCATTAAAATGCAGAAAAAAATGTTGCTTTATTTATTTTTTTTGAGAACTTCGTTTTTAAGTGACATTTTGCATTTCAGAATAGCTAAGTCAGGAAAAAGTCCTCTAACCTTCATTTCTCTATTAGGAAATAACATCTGAATATTCCTAGGATGAATTTAAACAAAAATGTGAAAAGAGCAAAGGGTAACTAATGGTATATCATGAAATCATGGGTGAAATGTTAACCAAGACAATTTGTAGTGAAGATATGTGGTGACTGGGAAAATACATAGCAAAGGTATAAGTAAGATGGCGGTAAGCAGAAAAAAATGTGGTTGTTTGTGGAGAAATAATCCTAATTGTGAGATACTACACATAATTGATGATTTATTCTCAGCAAAAGCATTGCTAAATATTTCACATATGTCATCTCATTAAATTTTCACATCAAATTACCAAAAAAAAAAATAAAGAAACTAAGAATGAGGGAATTTAAGTAAAGCATCCATGTTCCCAGAATAGTTTTGAAGCCATGATTCACTCTAGATTTATTTAACTACCCAGTGTATGGTTATAACTCTGATATTTCACTTCTTTCCTCTGCACCACACTGTCTTCTATTGCATGAATCAATTCCATATATGTTGATAGAACAGAGTAGAATAAATATTAATATAAACCCAGATTTTTAATATCTAGATTTTTTTTATAGTTTGGGAAAATGAATTTACACCAGCAACCTAAATTCAACTCCACATATACTTTTCCTATTTTTTTAATGCAACAAATGTGACTTCATTTCATGTTGCCTACACATCACATGAATTCCTGCAGCTGAAAGCGACTACAGTAAAACATAACTATGCTGGATTATAATCTTTTAAATTTATAATCATCAAATTGAAGTTGATACTGTCTGGCAATAAAGACATTTTCCTAGTTCCTACTCTCCAAGATAACTTTATACTCTCCCATTTTATTTTCTTCTTTCTACAAACTTAGATAATCCTTTCTTTCTAATTCCAAAGCTTAGCTGATATTTTTGCTCCTTATTCCACAGTGGAAAAAAATACAACAACAAGGAGTTAGAAGAGAGCTTTTCAGAGATCCATTACCACATCTCAATTAATTCACTTCTATTTTGTAGTCATGGGGCTTCCCAGGTGGGTCAGTGATAAAGAATCCACTTGCCAAGCAGGAGATGTAGGTTTGATCCCTTGGTCAGGAAGATTCCATGGAGGAGGAAATGGTAATCCACTCCAGTATTCTTTCCTGGAAAATACCATGGACAGAGGAGCCTGGTGGGTTACACAGTCCATGAGGTCACTTTGAGACACAATTTAGCAACTAAACAACAACAATAAATTGTAGTCATACTTAACCTCTCATATATTATTATGGATGAATTATCCAAGTTCCATCAAAAGCGATCCTTCTTTTTTTTGTTTTTGTTTTTTAAACGCAAGATCAAACACTCTTGTTTTTAAATGCAACACCATAGTGATTTTCCTCTCTTTCTCACATCATGAATTTTCTCCATGCTTTTTGGAACAATATGGTTAGCATACAAACAGGCTCTGACTTCTTCCTTTAGAAAGCCCACCTCCACTACTATTCCATGCTCTTTTTCCTATTCACTATTTCTTGAAAGATCAAGTGTTTGTCCTTGTCATATCACAGAAACTAATCTCTGCTTTCCTATATCTATTGGTCAGTTTTCAGTCCACATCTCACTTGCTTTGGCAGCATTTGTAGTAGTCGTTCAATCTTTCCTCCTTGAAGCTCTTTTCTTAGAAAAAATATTACACTTTCCTGGTTTAACTTCTAATTCACTGGGTGGTTTTCTTTTTCACTAGCTGTTTCTGCCTGATTCTCAACACAGAGTGTATTAGGACTCGGTCTTTGGACTTCTACATTACTCTTGTTCTACATTATGGATGGAGGAAAGTCAAACTTAAAACTGGAATTATTCATGATCAATGGAGGAAACATATAGACATAAAAAAAAAAAAACCTTAGTATTAATTGCAAGGAAAAAATAAACTTGGAACCATTATTAACAATTCATCAATTACCAACTATGATATAACTGCATTTAATGATTTTTCTAGAATTAAATTTTATAGTTAAATAATTAAAACTTATATTTCATGTTTAACATATTTAATTAGATACTGCTTTTTAGCTTCTAAGATTCTACCTAAACATATCTAGGGCATATAATTCCTATACTATAAAAACATTTACACAAATATGTGTAACTATGTATCTTATCTATACTGTTCATTGTTCATATCATTTTCATGCCAGAATTTAATTTAGTGGAATATTTTGAAAACATACTTAATGAATATTTAAATGTGACTTCAATAACTCACCCAGCATATAGTAAGTTAAACAAAAACATTTGTCAATGTAATAAAACAACCTCAAATTAAGTGCTACCATATTTTAGCCATGATTTGGGTTGGTCTGTATTTGAGATTATCTAATTAAGCATGTATAATAATATAAGTAAAGTGTGAGATGATTAGAAATATAATGGGGGAAAATAAAATTGTTTTTCCCTAAAAGTATCTCCCAAACATATTACTTCTTAAAATGAACAATTATAAGACTAAAGAACATGACAAATGGTCTCATACTGAATACTCTGGAAGACTGAGATCATAGCAGACTTAGGTGTCAATCTTATATACAAACATGTCAATAAAATTGGCTTATATATTGATTTAGCAGATTTAATTTTGCTTTATATTTTAATGAATTTACATTAATGCTGCTTAGATTATAATTAATGATTACATTAATGCTGTTGATAGCTTCAATTCAACTTAATTTCCACTAATGTATTTAATATGAGTTTTTAATGTCAGTTCATCCCATACCCAATCTGTGTGACTGTCATTAAATCAGATTCACAGTTTATTTCATTAAGCTTAAATTTTCCTTCTATTATTTTAGTTTATTTAAAAACCTTAAACATAAATCTACCAGTCTACATAATAACTCATTCTTACTCCATAGTAATTACATATGATATTCCTACCTTTTACATTATCACCTTCAATACAATTTAGTAAGAAAGTGTCAAGGTGAACTGTCAAGGTGAACAAGTTTGTCCAGATTAAAGCTTTACTATTTCAAAGGTTGAAATCTAGTTAATCATAAAATTTTCTAACTTGAGTTTCTCCTTTCCAAATTTAAGCTACTGTATAATCAATAATCCTAACTAAAATGAAATACAAATTATTTTGGCATACTTGTTCCTTGTGTCTTCCCAGGTGGCACTAGTGGTAAAGAACCCACCTACCAATGCAGGAGACATTCGATCCTTGAGTTTGGAAGATCCCCTGAAGGAGGGCATGGTAACCCACTCCAGTATTCTTGCCTAGAGAATCTCATGAACAGAGTGTCGGGGTCCTTTAATGGACCGGGACCTGGTGGTCCAGAGATGACGATAAGAAAGTCTAAGAGAGAAAAAGGCTGATATTCCCTAATTCACACAGAAAACCAATAAAGTCCTTGGCACAAGACTTGTGTCTTCCACGAAGGCACCAGGCGCCCTCTCGAGGGGGAGTGAAGGCACAGGGCGCCTTCTCCAGAGAGTCTTAGAAGCCCGGGCAGGAGAGTGGGCAATACAGGTCTCTACGCTCTAAGGAATCAGACGAGGAGAGAGAGAGAGAAAGACACGGGGACCCAAGTTCTGATGAAGCAAAGATGCTTTAATGATTTTTCCGTGAGTATATATAGGCTGTGGTACAAGAAGTTTCTTTCGACTACAATAAAGATCAGAAAACCAAACGTACAGCAACCGTTACCAAGGAAACAAGGGATTAATAATAATCACAAGGTCAGGAGACAATGCATATCTCAAGGAAAAGGTGGGTAGAGACTAAGCAGTTTTGTCACAAAGAGAATGTTTATTAGAGGAGATCCAAGCCTGTCTCACACAAGGACACCAGTTCCTGGGAGCAGCTTGCTCACTCCGCTTGAAAAGAAACAAAGGACTTGTGAGAAATAGCATGTAGGAATCCTCCTGTCAAACACACCCTGACAGAGTAGCCTGGCGAGCTATACTTCATAGTGTCACAAAGAGTTGGACATGACTGAAGCAACTTAGCATACATGTACATACAGCTTGTTCCTTAAAGAATAGCTATTGGTTTATCTACAGTTTTTCAAGTACTTATATGCTATTTATAGGTTTGCTGAGTCATTTATCCTCAGCAAAATATAGTTACCACCCACTAGGTGCGAATTTCTGCTCTACCTACAAAAGAGGTCCTCTCATCAATTACTTGATACTCTAAACTGCAAGTGGTAGACAGAAGATATTTTGACCCTAATAATCACACTCTTAATGGTCTTTAAAAAAAGTCTTCATATTCAGTTGGCCAAATTTATTGGTTTATAGGATTTTATTTTTCTGACAGATTCTTATTTTGAAATAAACTCTTTCATTTTGTATATTACTCTTAACTCTTGATTACCGATATTAGTTTCACAATTCTCCAAACTTGGATCAGTTCAGTTCAGTCACTCAGTCGTGTCTCTTTGCAATCCCATGAATCACAGCATGCCAGGCCTCCCTGTCCATCACCAACACCCAGAGTTCACTCAAACTCATGTCCATTGAGTCAGTGATGCCATCCAGCCATCTCATTCTCTGTCATCCCCTTCTCCTCCCGCCCCCAACCTTTCCCAGCATGAGTCTTTTCCAGTGAGTCAACACTTTGCATGAGGTGGCCAAATTATTGGAGTTTCAGCTTCAGCATCAGTCCTTCCGATAAACACCCAGGACTGATCTCCTTTAGAATGGACTGGTTGGATCTCCTTGCAGGCCATGGGACTCTCAAGAGTCTTCTCCAGCACCACAGTTCAAAAGCATCAATTCTTTGGTGATCAGCTTTCTTCACAGTTCAACTCTCACATCCATACATGACCACGGGAAAAACCATAGCCTTGAATAGACAGAATTTGGTTGGCAAAGTAATATCTCTGCTTTCTAATATTCTATCTAGGTTGGTGATAACTTTCCTTCCAAGGAGTAAGTGTCTTTTAATTTCATGGCTGCAGTCAGCATCCGCAGTGATTTTGGAGCCCCAAAAAATAAAGTCTGACACTGTTTCCACTGTTTCCCCATCTATTTCCCATGAAGTGATGGGATCAGATGCCATGATCTTTGTTTTCTGAATGTTGAGCTTCAAGCCAACTTTTTCCCTCTCCTCTTTCACTTTTATCAAGAGGTTTTTTAGTTCCTCTTCACTTTCTGCCATAAGGGTGGTGTCATCTGCATATCTGAGGTTATTGATATTTCTCCCAGCAAACTTGATTCCAGCTTGTGCTTCTTCCAGCCCAGAGTTCCTCATGATGTACTCTGCATAGAAGTTAAATAAGCAGGGTGACAATATACAACCTTGACGCACTCCTTTTCCTATTTGGAACCAGTCTGTTGTTCCATGTCCTGTATGCTTCCTGACCTGCATACAGGTTTCTCAAGAGGCAGGTCAGGTGGTCTGGGATTCCCATCTCTTTCAGAATTTTCCACAGTTTATTGTGATCCGCACAGTCAAAGGCTTTGGCATAGTCAATGAAGCAGAAATAGATGTTTTTCTGGAACTCTCTTGCTTTATCCATGACCCAGCGGATGTTGGCAATTTGATCTCTGGTTCCTCTGCCTTTTCTATAACCAGCTTGAACATCTGAAAGTTCACGGTTCACATATTGCTGAAGCCTGTCTTGGAGAATTTTGAGCATGACTTTACCAGCGTATAAAATGAGTGCAATTGTGTGGTAGTTTGAGCATTCTTTGGCATTGCCTTTCTTTGGGATTGGAATGAAGACTGACCTACTTTTCCTAAAAGTAAGATAAACTTTAGTAAGTACCCAAGTCTTTAGTCAAAAAATTATATATTATAGTTTTTATTGAATTATTGTTCATCATCACATGTGAAATAAGGACACCAGCAGTAATTAGTGAAAGAATAAATATGGGATAAAAGCAGTAGCATACATTTCTCTCAATGTTTTAAATGGAATAATTTGCATTAAACAAAAGTAGTCTGTGTATTTCATATATTTTGAGAATCTGTGTCCTATTTTACAAAATAGAACTGGTTTGGACTAATAAAAATAATAGCAATAATAGTAATAAATAATTATTATTGCTATTTTTTTTGTTGAACATTAAAGATTTTGTTACCATCAACACTCGCTTTATTCATTAGCCTGATTAACTGTATAACGTCCTTCACATCCATAAAATATTGATAGGAGTTTTACACAGATATAGGATACGACTAATTTCTTCTGTTGAATATACTCTGAAAGTGAGTGCTCGAATTTTAAATCTGCATTTCTACACAGATTTCCCCTTGAAATGAAGTTTAACAATAATTGCTGAGTGCCCCCTAAATTAGGTTGTACCTCACTGATGACTAGAGAATGATCTTTAAAATACTTTTAATAAAATTATTCCAAGCCCCCAGGGGTACAGTTACTAATGTAATTAAATTGTCTTTCAGTACCAAGAAATTATTTTCCTTCACAATTTTTGAAACCACCTGCTACTGCAGTTGAGTTTATTTGCCTTTATTTTTCTTTCAAGAAAGAATATACTATCCATTGCCATTACAGGGAACCCCTAAGTACATATTTAAACTGTAAGTGTGCTCTTTTGTTAATTTTGCAGATGATAGTTGTTTAGTTTTGCTTTCTGTTGCAAAGAAATTTGTCCTCTAGCTGAAATGAATAGAGTAACATGAAAAACTGGAGGCTGCTAGGTAGGTGAGCATCTGAATTCAGATGTAAGTTGTGCAGAAGCTGGAAGAGAAACAGTATCTGGTATAATAGAGCTGAGAAATGACATAGCTGCCAGAAAAGCCAGACGTTGTAGGAAGGGTCAAAGGTGAATGGGTGAGAATTATATAGAATATTTTGTGTAGAAAAGAGTGCAATTTCATGAGAAGAATCGTTATAAAAGAATGAAAAAGATTATTTTGTGAAGAGAATTAAAATATCTATTGTCTAAAATTTTATAACAATCATAATTGGTGAGACTTTTTCTGCTGTCATGAAATTAGAAGCACCTGCTGTTACCAGTAATGACAACTCCTGACCCGAGTATGTCAAATAGATTTTCCAAGTACTGAAAATTACTGTTGTCATGGAGAACTGCAACTGTTCAGGAATGAAAAAAACTTTTCTGAGGATTTGGAACAGTTTGAATTGTTGATTTTTAATATTTTCGGTGATTTTTAATATCACTGAACAAATTCTTATGTCTAGATAAAGAAGCGTGCTTACAATCTAACAATTTTTAGTATCTGGGAGAAAATAATCTGATCAATAATCTCAAATGGGATCACTGGCTTTCAAAGACCCATTGTTTCCAATGTTTCAAAATAATGTGAGTTCATATTAACCACTGTTGTTGGATAGAAGGAACAAAAAGTGCCTATAGAACCAACAAGTTATTTTGAGACCAAAAAAGAAGGCAGGTGGCTTCATGTAATCTTTGGTCAGTTTATTGTAGGGTAGTTTACAGGGTATGATTGGGTTGTTGATAATCAAGGTGTATTCACAGCTGCATTCTGCACTGCTGAGGGGCCATTGGGACAATGGTACAGTTAACCTAGCATATTGAGCTATGTGCTTGAAAACAGGAAGTGTATTGCTAAGTCAAGATTTAGTCAAGTGCATTTCTAAATTAAGACAATTTTATAGTTAACCTAAGACATGGAAGTATGTACTTGAAACAGGAAGTACATTGCAAAGTCAAGATTTATACTAGTCTCCTGGGTACTGAGAATACTTCAGCAAAGGTCTTCATCATTGTTTGGAGACTACTATAGCATAGAGACCAGCTAGACCTAAAGATCATGAAACAGTATCTGTGGCCTTCTCTGATGGCTCAGTCGGTAAAGAATCCACGTGCAATGCAGAAGACACAGGTTCTATCGCTGTATAAGGAAGATTCCCTGGAGAAGGAATTGGCAACCCATTCCAGTATTCTTGTCTGAGAAACCCCATGAACAGAAGAGCCTGGATGGCTATCAAGCATGGGGTCGCTAGAGTTGGAAACAACATAGTTACTAAACCATTGCCACCATTAGCTACAAAGAGGCTTCCCAGGTGGCACAGTGGTAAAGAATCTGCCTGCCAATGCAGGAGACACAAGAGACAACGATTTGATCCCTGGACTGGGAAGATCCCCTGGAGTAGGAAAGGGCAACACACGCCATTATTCTTCCCTGGAGAATTCCATGGACTGAGGAAGCTGGAGGACTACAGTCTATGGGGTCTCAAAGAGTCAGATACAACTGAGCACACAACACTCACTCATAAGTCATATTAAATTTAGACTATGTTTTGTTAATGTTGATATTTATTATTCTTTATTGAAAAATGTATTTCCTATAACACAATCAAATGAAAATTCAAGTATGGAGATATTTAATAAAAATTGAATTTTTAAATTATGATTGAAAATAATCAGAAATTTGAAAGGTTATGAATATCAGAAATGAGTGAACACAGTTAACCAGGTAACTGACTCATTCTGAGTTTATCTATTCAAGATAAGTGGATTCAGCACCTAATGTTGAATTGGCAGACATGGCATTGACAAATCTGACAAAGAATTTTGCCCTCAGATATCTTACATAATATTTTCATTACATATGCCTGACATCTTAATTAGTTACATATTACGTTAAATATTAAGATCATAATTTATTTAACAGATATGTTTGGCTTTGCAATATGAAATCTTCAAAAATTACTGTTAGAACATTTATATGACCCTAAAATATTTTATACTTTGAGTGTGGTTGTAGTTAAATAGGTGTATATACTTCTCAAAAGAATTCAAAATATATAATTAAATTTTATAATTAAACTGGACAATTCAAACTGGGGAATAAAATTCATGTTATTGTATATAAATTATATCTTAGTAAAATAGATTTTGAATGCTTGAAATACATACTATATAAATTACTTATATGCACATACCTAAATTTCACACGTGTATATATGAAATATACTCTTTCTATGAAAGAGTAAGAAGGAAATGTGACTTGATATATTTCGGGAACTCTAGGTTGAGGGTTGGTATATTTGTTGTATTTTAAGAATGTCATTTTTACTTAAAATGAACTTATTTCATTTTTGGCCTTCAGATTCCCAGGATGACAATGCTGTTGTCACTAATAGATGGCATAGTGAAGGCCATCTAGGAACTTTGGATGATTTAAATAAAAGTAAATTCTATTGCCTTGCTATAAGTTTATTTACCTTTCTTTGGAGCTTTTATTTTTAGGAATAGTTTATAAAAAAAGACCATTTGTTTTGCAATTAAATGAAGAGAAATAAAAATTAGTTTGTCTTATGCTTATGTGACACTCATTAAGTTCTCAGTGATAAGATTTAGGAGAACCAGAAAAGCACATATCCTACCTGTGATTAATGACAGAATCAGTTCAAAAGAGAATTTATAGCTAAAGCCTCAGAGAGCAGCTATCTATATCTAGATATGCCACAAATTATAAGTGGTTGGGAATAAGAAAATATCAGAGAAGAAAAGGAAGAACAAAGGCTATTCATTCCACTTCTTTTGACTGAATCAAACTGGGCCAGAAGCAGAATTATCACCATTAGCCTGAGATAGAACTGATTCAAATATCAGACTGCTCACAAATAAAATAAGAAGGCAAATGTGTTTCTGCTGTTTTAGATTGCTTTAAATGGTACAGTGAAGCCCTTTATGTTGTAGTTACAGAAAATAAAGGTGGTGGTGTGTCTGTCATGGTAGAATATAGAGAGGACAATTAGTATGAGTAACTTAAGCAAACGTGGTAACATATGAATTATGATTTCTATTAAAACCGATCTTTTATTGCCCCTCTTTATCTATACATTGCTACTTTCTCTTGTTTGTCTCTTTATACCTATTCTTGGGCTTCCCCGGTAGCTCAGGTGGTAAAGAATCCACCAGCAATGAAGGACACCCCGGTTCCATTCCTGAGTTGGGAAGTGCCCCTGGAGAAGGGATAGGCTACTTACTCCACTCCAGTGTTCCTGGGTTTCCCTGGTGGCTCAGAAGGTAAAGAATCGCCTGTAATACAGGAGACCTGGATTTGATCCTGGGTTGGGAAGATTCCCTGGAGGAGGGCATGACAGCCCACTCCAATATTCTTGCCTGGAGAATCTCCACAGACAGAGGAGCCTAGTGGGCTATAGTCCATGGGGTCCCAAAGAGTCAGACATGACTGAGCAACTAAACACAGCACATAACAATATATGCAAAGAGTAAGCCTGTATCTAAACTGTAGATTGCATTCTATACTTTTACTTAAATTTTATTTACTAATTTGTGTCCCAATACCTGACTTATCAATTTACAAAATAACTCAATTTTATAGATATATTCTAATAAAAATCATAGTAAACAACTTTATAAAACATTATCATACTTTAGAAAATGTTTTAAATATTTGGGGCCATAGATGGGGAAACAATGGAAACAGTGACAGGCTTTATTTTCTTGGGCTCCAAAATCACTGCAGATGGTGATTGCAGCCATGAAATTAAAAGATGCTTGGTCCTTGGAACAAAAGCTATGATCAACCTAGACAGCATATTAAAAAGCAGAGACATTACTTTGCTGACAAAGGTCCATCTAGTCAAAGCGATGGTATTTCCAGTAGTCATATATGGATGTGAGAATTGGACTATGAAACCTGAGTGTCAGAAAATTGATGCTTTTGAACTGTGGTGTTGGAGAAGACTCCTGAAAATTCCTTGGACAGCAAGGAGATCAAATCAGTCAGTCTTAAAGGAAATCCATCCTGAATATTCATTGGAAGGACTGATGCTGAGCAGAAGCTTCAATACTTTGGCCACCTGATGTGAAGCATTGACTCATTGGAAAAGACCCTGATGCTGGAAAAGATTGAAGGCAGGAGGAGAAGGGGACAACAGAGGATGAGATGGTTAGATGGCATCACAGAGTCAATGGATATGAGTTTGAGCCAGCTCCAGGAGTTGGTGATGAACAGGGAAGCTTGGTGTCCTGCAGTCCAAGGGGGTCACAGAGTCGGACACAACTGAGTGACTGAACTGAACTTAGAAAACATTTATTCCCAACGTGTTATATTAAAAATAAATAAATTACTCTCACCTATTACTCAAAATTAAAATCTAGTTAGTATCAGAACCAATGCAATAACATGTAGCTGCAAAATATTGTGATTATGAAGTTTTATACGCACATGTGTTATATTAAACAAAATTGCATTTATCATAGTGTGTGTATGATAACTGAAGGGGGTGTATTTACTCAGTTTGTACACATGTTAATAAAATTCATGGGGAGAGCAAGAGAGGATGGATAAAAGCAAAAATTAATTAGTGGCTTAGATTTCCATTCTAGATTTAATAATTTTCACGCATATTCCCAGATAGTTGGTTATAAAAGACATAAAAAAGGAAAGGAAAAATGGGAAGGAAGTGAAAATAAAAGAAGAAAGGCATAAAGGAGAGAGGATTGAAAAACAGAAGGACAATAGAAAGTATGACAAAGAGAGAAGAATGGGTAATATGAGAACAGGGAAACCATGCAAAACAATTTTTATTGTCTGGCCAAGTATAATGTCGGCATTCAGTATAGTTATGTACTTTTATCTTTGATCCTGAGATTATGTCTGCCTGAGCACGGTAAAATCATAACAATAACTACAGCTAATATTTATTTATTTTTATTTTTTACATTTATTTATTTTAATTGGAGGCTAATTACTTTACAATATTGTATTGGTTTTGCCTTACATTGACATGAATCCGTCCTGGGTATACATGTGTTCCCCATCTTGAACCTCCCTCCCACCTCCCTCCCCATATCATCCCTCTGGGTCATCCCAATGCACCAGGCCCTGTATCATGCATCAAACCTGGACTGGCTATTCATTTCACGTATGATGATATACATGTTTCAATGCCATTCTCCCAAATCATCCCACCCTCGCCGTCTCCCACAGAGTTCAAAAGACTGTTCTATACATCTGTCTCTTTTGCTGTGTCGTATACAGGGTTATTGTTACCATCATTCTAAATTCCATGTATACGCATTAGTATACTGTATTTTTTTTCCTTCTCGCTTACTTCACTCTATTTAAATAGTATATCCTATTTAGCAAACGAATTTTTGAAAACCTCCCTGCAGTGGATTTCATGTCATCTTAGAAAGAAACCAAATGATGCACCAAAATATCTTAGATCGATGAATGGGTATTTGAGATGTTTGTTGTTTTGTTGATCTAAATATATTTGAAAATGGTCATTTCTGCACAAATATCTCTAGATGGCTTTACAGATTTTTAAGAAATCAAAGAGTTTTTTAAATTAAAAGTACAAATGCCAATCTTTTTAAATGCTTTTTTTAATAATCTTATTTATCTAGATTAATGAGCTAATACTATTTAATTGAGAAATGAAAGAAATCTTTGGTATAATATAGTCTTTGTGTTTGAAATAATTTCTGCTTATTTTCTATATTTTCAGATAAATGCAATATCACTTAAATTTGGTATTTAATATGGGCTGTTTTTTCCCCTTCTATAAGGTTTACTAGCCTAAATTAGTTATACTGATAACTTGATGGGAAGAAAAATAAGCAATATATTCTAAGTGTATGATACAGAAATTATAAAAAAGATTGTTGGAATTCTTTTACATTACACAAAAATGTATATGCATATACATGTTTAATCTGTATAGCTTTGTATTTTTTATATAATTTAATTGAAGATAATCTTTTTTTTTAATGTGCAATTTTTTGGACAACATTTCTAATGATTACTTAATTTTTATATAAACATATCATAAGTAAATGAATGATTTTCATATTGAAGACTTAAGTAGAAAGGAACATGCATAACAAATTATAGCAGTAGCTTTCAGTGATTTATGGGAATTTGTTGATTTGTTTATATCCTTTTATATTTTTCCACATTTAAATCATTAAAATATAGTCAAAATAATTTTAATAAATTTCACTGATATTTCCATATAAACAAAATTTATTAAAATATGACTGTAATTCTTAGAACTACAGAAAAAAAGAAGCCAGGACCCATATTTGGGATTAAACTAGTCCAATGCTAAATTTTAATATGAAAAACATGTTTTTTTTAGTATGTGGCACAAAGCTCTCAAATTAACATGACTGACTCTGAGGATGTGTGAAACAGAGCATAGAGTAAATCTTTTCAAACAAAATGACAACATTCCAAAGGATTACTTCCATGCTTTATTTCTTTCATTTATTGCTGTTGTCTACCATTATAATACAGATATAGCTAGTAGTCGGTCCCAAATATATTGGCTAAAATATGGGTCGGGAAGATCCCCTGTAATAGGAAATGGCACCCCATTCCAGTCTTCTTGTCTGGAAAATTCCAAGGGCAGAGGAACCTGGGGGCTTACAGTCCATGGGGCTGAAAAGAGTCAGACGTGCCTGAGTGACTGAGCGACTGAGCACAGAAAAAAAAGTTTATTAAAACTGAATAATTTCTTGCTTATTATTGTTATCATCAAATGCTTAAAACTAAACAATTCAAATATACTGAAGGGGAATTAAAGACATATTTTTATAAAGGGCTAATCACTTGCATGGTTTAAACAACTAAAGTCTTTAGACTTGATGAAACATTTTAATGGTTGGGGAAATAGCTACAAATTTAACTAACAGCAAACATGTATTACCACTTTTATACATTTATGTAGCATATAAGTATATGCATATAGCATAGACATCTTCAGGAATGGATTATTTTAGGAAAAATATTATGGTGGATGAAATAGTCAAGATATTAAAATGTATGATAGTAAATGCTTTACCATCTCCTCTCCAGGTGTTGTCTTCCAAAAATTATCAATACCATAAGAGGTATTGGGCTTGAGATTATCTGTATAAATGTCTATCTTTTATAAAGGACCACCTGATTTTCTTCAATGATACCTCTGCTTTTCCTGTGAGTATGACATTTTTTGACATATTCAAAAATAAAAAGATCAGCCCCCACTGCAGAGTTATCTCTACATTATCTGAACAGTAGAGGAATATTGATCTGTCCAGACCCTTGAATCCAATTTTACCAATTAGTAGAAATTTACTTTGACAAGTTACAATTTAGGTACAGAGTCTCTCACAGGATAATCAACCATATATGTGCATTAATAAGTGACATTACAGTGGTGCAGTCTCAAAGGATGAATGCCCTTATTTGCTGAAATGCAAAACAACAGCTCCATGAGTCCCCCTAACATTGTTAAAACACTTAAAAAGTTTGTGTAACCAGTAACCATGGAGACTATCTCCACAGAAACAATGCTCTCAAATTAAATGTGAAAAGAGGTCAAGTAGAGAATTGTAATTTTCTTGTTTTACCTTTCTAGACTTCAGACAGGAAACCAAGGCAAATTATCTAATAATGATGGATAATATTAATTGAGCATAAACAGAATTCTATTGTCCTAGAAAGTGGGTCTTTAATTAAAATTTTCAAGACAACTTCTTTAATATTTACATATTCCAACTGAACTGTTATATATTTCATACTGTGGGATTAATAATGTTAATTCTCATTCATTTGAAAACCAAGACAATATAAAGTTAAATCGATGTTAAACAGATACATAGATATAAAAATGGTATTTATCAAAAATCAAAACTAAATTTTGCAAGTAAATAGATCTCAAATCCTTTGCTGCAGAATATCTAATTCTCTAATGATTGAAATATTTTCTAATTCTTAGAATACTATTTAAAACTATAATTTTAACATAAGACACAGATATTAATAAGTAGTTTTTGAATCTTTGAATATATCCCATTTAAAATTTCTTTCTAAAGTATTTTAAAAGTTCTTTCTTGTCATCTAGCCAAGAATATTAAGTTCTAACAAACCACAAAAGGATCAAATCACCCCACATCCAAATATAAACAGATATTGGTGAAAGATGCCGTATCTGTGCAAGATTAAATCTTAAAACCATATGCTTTATTAACAACAGATGTGACATTTAACAACTGTGACTTAATTAGCTTCAAAACACATTAATTCCCCTTTCAAACCACCATATATATTAGCATCCAGATGAACTAGTGCCCTCAGTCTATTCTGTTTTCCAAATAGTTGTTCTAAGTGCTGATAACTCTAATTGCTCTGAATATCTTCATTTCCCTCACCCAAAACATAGTGTAATTTAACTTTATTCTTTAGATTTCAGGTGACCAGGGCTGAATTTGTTTGGATTACTAAGTTATAAGAATATCAAAATTGTAGCATGAAAGAGTTCTTAGGAATTATAACAAGAGTTCCTAAAATAGTCAATAAAATATCAAGCTGTAATATTTTTTAAATACAGAGTATTTTAAAATGGCATAACCATAACTTTAGAAAATATGTGTATGTATGCATGCTAAATATTCAATATTAAGACTGTACATTAAGTTATCAACTGAAATAAAATATACTTCTAAAACAATAGTATAACAACAATCAAACTGCTTTAATAAAGGAGCATTTGAGATAAATATGTGCTTATGACTACAAAACACACACACACACATAGTCAAAATGGACAGTGAAAAATAAATAAATAGGACCAAGATATTAAAGGAGGATGGATCATTTAGACCTTAAGGAAGTGAACTGAAGAGGGGCTTAGATTCAAGTTGAATTTCCTATTAAAACAGTTGGAAGGTTTATTTAAAAATATGCAATAAGTAGGCATTTACAAGAATGTCAGGATACATAAAATTTTATTTTATTGAACTAAAGTTTCAGATCACTTTATATACCTATAACTACAAATGCATTTAGTATCATAAAAGTAAAAATTAAATTTCATGTGTGATGCAGATTCTGGTGACCAATTAATTTCAAATAACAAACAGTAGCAAAAAATAGATGACCTAGGTTTAAGTGATAGTTCTAAAATTTAGCCATTATGTTCACCCAGGTAAAAGAGCCCTTAAATCTAACTTGAATTTTAACTTATTCAACTCTAATGTGAGAGTTGACTGTAATTATTTTAGCATAGTTTGAGTGATATGAGAGACTCAAAGGAATGAATGTTTACCTGATTTATTAACCTTTTGGAATCTGAATAAAAATTATTATTTTTACATTTTGGTACAGTGTAAAAAGTATTTGAATGTGAAGAATAAGATATTATTTCTGGTGGATTTGGTAACATGAAAATGCAAATTCCCTTCCACAAATAAAAACTGGACAACATGCTCAAAAATAGCAACTTCAGGTTACTGGAAATTGACCCATAGCAGAAACAAATGAAGAAGAATTTAATCTTCAACACTTTCTAGAATTTATAAGACGTGAAGGAATCTATGCTTTCTTACACAGACCTACTATTACCTAAATTGCCCCACTGAAACATCAGTAGAGTCACTCAGTCATGTACGACTCTTTGGATGTCATGAACTGCAGCAAGCCAGGCTTTCCTTTTCATCACCAACTCCTGGAACTTGCACAAATTCATGTCCCATGAGTCGGTGATACCATCCAACCATCGCATTCTCTGTCATTCCCTTCTCTTCCTGCCTCCTATAATTCCCAACATCAGGATATTTTCTATGAGTCAGTTTTTCACATCAGGTAGATGTTCAAGCTGGTTTTAGAAAAGGCAGTGGAACCAGAGATCAAAATGCCAGCATCCGCTGGATCATTGGAAAAGCAAGAAAGTTTCAGAAAAACATCTACTTCTGCTTTATTGACTATACCAAAGCCTTTGACTGTATGGGAACACAACAAACTGTGGAAAATTCTGAAAGACATGGAAATAGCATACCACTTGACCTGCCTCTTGAGAAACCTGTATGCAGGTTAGGAAGCAAGAGTTAGAACTGGACATGTAACAACAAACTGGTTCTAAATAGGAAAAGGAGTATGTCAAGGCTGTATTTATCACCCTGCTTATTTAACATATATGCAGAATACATCATGAGAAATCTGGGATGGAGGAAGCACAAGCTGGAATCAAGATTACTGGGAGAAATATCAATAACCTCAGATATGCAGATGACACCACCCTTATGGCAGAAAGTGAAGAACTAAAGAGACTTCTGATGAAAGTGAGAGAGTGGAAAAGTTGGCTTAAAGCTCAACATTCAGAAAAATAAGATCATGGCATCCAGTCCCATCACTTCATGGCAAATAGATGGGGAAACAGTGGCTGACTTTATTTTTCAGGGCTCCAAAATCACTGCAGCTGGTGATTGCAGCCATGAAATTAAAAGATGCTTACTCCTTGGAAGGAAAGTTATGACCAACCTAGATAGCATATTAAAAAGCAGAGACATTACTTTGCCAACCAAGGTCCGTCTAGTCAAGGCTATGGTTTTTCCAGTGGTCAGGTATGGATGTGAGGGTTGGACTATAATGAAAGCTGAGTACGGAAGAATTGATGCTTTTGAACTGTGGTGTTGAAGAAGACTCTTGATAATCCCCTGGACTGCAAGGAGATCCAACCAGTCCATTCTAAAGGAGATCAGTCCTGGGTGTTCATTGGAAGGACTGATGCTAAACCTGAAGCTCCAATACTTTGGCCACCTCATGCGAAGAGTTGACTCACTGGAAAAGACTCTGATGCTGGGAAGGATAGGGGGCGGGAGGAGAAGGAGACGACAGAGAATGAGATGGCTGGATGGCTTCATCGATTCGATGGACATGAGTTTGAGTGAACTCCGGGAGTTGGTGATAGACAGGGAGGCCTGTCGTGCTGTGATTCATGGGGTCACAGAGAGTCAGACATGACTGAGCGACTGAACTGAACTGAACTGTATAATCTTAGGGGATTTGACTTAGGTCACACCTGAATGGTCTAGTGGCTTTCCCTACTTTCTTCCATTTAAGTCTCAGTTTTGCAATGAATAGTTAGTTAACTGAGCCACAGTCAGATCTACATCTTGTTTTTGCTGACTGTAAGGAGCTCAGCACTGGAGCAGCAGATGCACAGCGCCGGAGTGACTCTGAGATGATACCCCTCATCTGCTGAGGTGTGCTTGAGTGGCGGCTGCGTGGTGCTGGAATGACTTTGAGGAGATATCCCAAGTTCAAGGGCAAAGGAGAAGCCCCAGAAAGACAGAAGAAGGGCGGAATTGTGTTTAGAATCAAACCCCATAGCCACCAGTGATGCTTAGAGCGCTTAAACAAACCTTGTGCTCACCAGGACCCAGAGACCCCACGGAGACTGAGACAGAACTATGTTTGGGTGTCTCCAGAGGAGGTACGGGTCAGCAGTGGGCTGCTGTGGAGGCAGGGGCTCTGGGTGCACTAGACCTGGATATGGCATAAGCTCTCTTCCAGGAGGTGACAATTAACCCACCAAAGAGCTTCCAGAACTTACACAAGACTGATGAAACAGACTCTTGGAGGGCACAAAGAGAACTTTGTGTGCAGGACCTAGGAGAAAGGAGCAGTGACCCCGCAAAAGACTGACCCAGACTTGCCCATGAGGGTCCAGGAGTCTCCAGTGGAGGCGTGGGTCTGTGTTGGGCTGCTGCAGGGTTGGGGGCACTGAGTGTAGCAATGCCTGCATGGGACCTTTTGAAGGAGGTTGTCATTATCTTCATTACCTCCACCACAGTTTGGCCTCAGGTAAAATAACAGGGAGGGAACACAGACCTGCCCTTCATCAGAAAATTGGATTAAAGATTTATGGAGCATGGCCCCACCCATCAGAATAAGACTCAGTTTTCCCCTCAATCAGTCTCTCCCATCAGGAAACTTTCATAAGCCTCTTATCCTTCTCAATCAGAGAGCAGACAGACTGAAAAACACAATCACAGAAAACTAATCAATCTTATAACATGGACCACAGCCTTGTCTAACTCAATGAAACTATGAGCCATACCATAGGGTCTTGTAGGGTCACCAAGATGGACAGGCCACGGTGGAGAGTTCTGACAAAACGTGATCCACTGGAGAAGGGAATGGTAAACCACTTCAGAATTCTTGCCTTGAGAACCCCAAGAACAGTATTAAAATGCAAAAATATAGGAAACTGAAAGATGAACTTTCCAGGTCGGTAGGTGCCCAATATGCTACTGGAAACTGAAGTGAAGTGAAGTGAAGTTGATCAGTTGTGTCTGACTCTTTGTGACCCCATGGACTGTAACCTACCAGACTCCTCTGTCCGTGGGATTTTTCAGGCAACAGTACTGGAGTGGATTGCCATTTCCTTCTCCATACTGGAAACTAGTGGATAAATAACTCCAGAGAGAATGAAGAAATGGAGCCAAAGCAAAAACAGCACCCGGTTGTGGATATGACTGGTAATGGAAGTAAAGTCTGATGTTGTGAAGAACAGTACTACATAGGAACCTGGAATGTTAGGTCCATGAATCAAGGCAAATTGGAAGTGGTCAAGCAGGAGATGGCAAGAGCAAACATTGACATTTTAGGAATCAGCAAGCTAAAATGGACTGGAATGGGTGAATTTAACTCAGATGACCATTATATCTACTAATATGGACAAGAATACCTTAGAAGAAATGGAGTAGCCATCATAGTCAACAAAAGTGTCCAAAATTCAATTCTTGGATGCAATCTCAGAAACGACAAAATGAACTCTCTTCGCTTCCAAAGCAAACCATTCAATATCACAGTAATCCAAGTCTATATCCTGACCAGAAATGCTAAAGAAGCTGAAATTGAACAATTCTATGAAGACCTACAAGACCTTCTGGAACTAACACACAAAAAAGATGTCCTTTTCATGAGAAGGGTCTAGAATGCAAAAGTAGGAAGTCAAGAAATACCTGGAGTAATGGGCAAATTTGATCTTGGAATAAAGAATGAAGCAGGGCAAAGGCTAACAGACTTTTGCCAAGAGAACACACTGGTCATAGCAAACACCCTCTTCCAACAACACAAGAAAAGACTCTAAACATGGATATCACCAGATGGTCAATGCCAAAATTAGATTGATTATATTCTTGGAACCAAAGATGGAGAAACTCTATACAGTCAGCAAAAACAAGATGAGGAGCTGACTGTAGTTCAGATCATGAACTCCTTATTGCCAAATTCAAACTTAAATTAAAGAAGTAGGGAAAAAACACTAGACTATTCAGATATGATCTAAATCAAATCCCTTATGACTACACAGTGAAAGTGACAAATAGATTCAAGATATTAGATCTGATAGAATGCCTGAAGAACTATGGACAGAGATTCATGACATTGTACAGGAGACAGGGATCAAGATCATTCCCAAGGAAAAAAAATTCAAAACGGCTATCTGAGGAGGCCTTATAAACAGCTATGAAAAGAAGAGAAGTGAAAGGCAAAGGAGAAAAGGAAAGATATTCCCATTTGAATTCAGAGTTCCAAAGAAAAGCAAGAAGAGATAATAGTCTTTCTTGGTGATCAGTGCAAAGAAATAGAGGAAAACAATAGAATGGGTAAAACTAGATATCTCTTCAAGAAAATTAGAGATACCAAGGGAATATTTCATACAAAGATGGGCTAAATAAATGACAGAAATGGTATGGGCCTAACAGAAGCAGAAGTTATTAAGAAGAGGAAGCAAGAATACACAGAAGAACTGTACAAAAAAGATCTTCACAACCCACATAATCACCATGCTGTAATCACTCACTAGAGCCAGACATCCTGGAATGTGAAGTCAAGTGGGACTTAGGAAGAATCACTATGAACAAAACTAGTGGAAGTGATGGAATTCCAGTTGAGTTATTTCAAAGCCTAAAAGATGAGGCTGTGAAAGTGCTGCCCTCAATATAATAGCAAATTTGGAAAACTCAGCAGTGGCCACAGGACTCAAAAAGTCAGTTTTCATTCTAATCCCAAGGCAGACAGGGACAAAGAATGCTCAAAATAGTGCACAATTGTACTCATCTCACACGCTAGCAAAATAATGCTCAAAATTCTCCAAGTCAGGCTTCAACAGTATGTGAACCGTGAACTTCCAGATGTTCAAGCTGGATTTAGAAAAGGCAGAGGAACCAGAGATCAAATTGCCAACAAGCAATTGGATCACCAAAAAGCAAGAAAGTTCTAGAAAAACATCTGCTTCTGCTTTATTGAATACACAAAAGCCTTTTATTGTGTAGATCACAAAAAACTGT
Source organism: Moschus berezovskii (assembly GCF_049115385.1). NCBI lineage: Eukaryota > Metazoa > Chordata > Mammalia > Artiodactyla > Moschidae > Moschus > Moschus berezovskii. The sequence goes on along the minus strand of NC_142460.1, from coordinate 126,511,095 downwards.
GAAAAATTCTTCAAGAGATGTGAATACCAGACCACCTGACCTGCCTCCTGAGAAACCTGTATGCAGGTCATGAAGCAAAAGTGCCAACTGGACATGCAAAAACAGAGTGGTCCAAATCGGGAAAGGAGTGTGTCAAGGCTGTTTATTGTCACCCTGCTTATTTAACTTATATGCATAGTGCATCACGAGAAACACTGGGCAGGATGAAGCACAAGCTGGAATCAAGATTGCTCGGATTAATATTAATAATCTCAGATATGCAGATGACATCACCCTTATGGCAGAAAGCAAAGAAAAGCTAAAGAGCCTCTTGATGAAAGTGAAAGAGGAGAGTGAATAATTTGACTTAAAACTCAACAATCGGAAAACTAAGATCATGGCATCCAGTCCCATCACATCATGGCAAATATATGGGGAACAGTGAAAACAGTGATAGGCTTTATTTTGGGAGGCAACAAGGTCACTGCATATGGTGACTGAAGCCATGAAATTAAAAGATGTTTGCTCCTTGGAAGTAAAGCTATGACTAACCTAGACAGCATATTAAAAAGCAGAGACATTACTTTGCCAACAAAATTCTATCTAGTCAAAGCTATGGTTTTATAGCAGTCATGTATAGATGTGAAATTTGGACTATCAAAAAATACTAGCGCTGTAGAATTGATGCTTTTGAACTGTGGTGTTGGAGAGGACTCTTGAGAGTCTCTTGGACTGCAAGGAGATCCAACCAGTCCATCTGAAATCAGTCCTGAATATTCATTGGGAGAATTGATGCTGAAGCTGAAACTCCAATACTTTGGCCACCTGATGCAAAGAACTTACACATTTGTAAAGCCCCTGATGCTGGGAAAGATTATAGGCAGGAGGAAAAGGGGATGACAGAGGATGAAATGGTTGGATGGCATAACCAACTCAATGGACATGAGTCTGAGTAAACTCCAGTAGTTGGTGATGGACAGGGAGGCCTGGTGTGCAGCAGTCCATGGGATTGCAAAGAGCTGGACACAATTAAGTGACTGAACTGAACTGTTAGAGCTTCTCCTTCTTCAACTGCAAAGAATATAATCAATCTTATTTCAATATTGACCATCTGGATATGTTCATGTGTAGAGTCATTTCTTGTGTTGTTGGAAGAATGTATTTGCTATGAGTAGTGCATTCTCTTTACAAAATTCTGTTAGCCTTTGCCCTGTATCATTTTGTAATCCAAGGCCAAATTTGTGTGTTATTCCAGGGATCTCTTAACATCTTACTTTTGCATTCCTGTCCCCTATGGGAATAGGACATATTTTGGAGGCATTAGTTCTAGAAGGTCTGTAGGTCTTCGTAGAACCATTCAGCTTCAATTTCTTCATCGTTAGTGGTTGGTACATAGTCTTGGATTACTGTGATATTGAATGCTTGCCTTGGAAATGAACAGCGATCTTTCTGTCATTTTTTAGATTGCACCTGAGTATTGAATTTCAGACTCTTTTGTTGACTATAAGCACTACTCCATTTTTTCTAAGGTATTCTTGCCAACAGTAGTAGATATAATGGTTGTCTGAATTAAATTTGCCCGTTACAGTCCATTTAATTCACTGATTCCTAAAATGTCGATGTTCACCCTTGCCATCTCCTGTATGACCACTTCCAGTTCACATTGATTCATGGACCTAACATTCCAGGTTCCTATGCAGTATTGTTCTTTACATCATTGGCCTTTACTTCCATCACCAGTCCTATCCCCAACTGGGCATTGTTTTCACTTTGGCTCTATCTTTTCATTCTTTCTGGAGTTATTTCTCCCCTTTTCTCCAGTAGCATATTGGGCACCTACCGACCCGGGGAATTCATCTTTCTATGTCATATTTTTTGCCTTTTCATACTGTTCATGGGGTTCTCAAGGCAATAATCCAGAAGTGGTTTTCCATTCCCTTCTCCAGTGGACCATGTTTTGTCAGATGTCTCCACCATGACCCATCTGTCTTGGGTGCCCCTACAAAGTATGGCTCATGGTTTCAATGAGTTAGACAAAGCTGTGATACATATGTTCAGTTGGTCAGTTTTCTGTGACTGTGATTTGGTTTTCATTCTGTCAGCCCTCTAATGAACAAGGATAAGATGCTTGTGGATCCTGCAAATTAGTTGGTGATAACTGTAGCTTTAGTAACTGTGCTAGCCGAGAAAAACAGTAGCTTTACTGTTTACAATAGCTTTACTAAAAACAGAGAGGGTGATGTTGGTTCAGACAAAGATGAGAAAAAAAAAAGGTATGGTTTTTGCATAGTAAAAAATGCAAATGTACAAGATAAAATAATAGATATGAAAGCCTAAGGTTTTAGTCTTGCTTTGGGACAAGTGTTAAAACATTATCAAGCAGACCCTGGATTGAAATACTAAGGAAGGCCTGATATTAGGTCTCCTCACATTTCTGGATGGCAAAGAAACTGTGCAAATTCAGTAAAACAAAAATGTGAAAGCCAGATGAAACTTGAAAACTGGCTGCACATTTTAAATTATTCCCCAACTGATGTACAGATCTATCAATAGCGGTTGGGAGACATGCATTTAGTGTATTCGACCACAACTTCTAAAAGTCATTGCTTGGCCATTAAACTATATCTATGCAAGAAAGAACTTTAAGGAAATAGGCTGAAAGGTAAATGTAAGCAAAATAAATAAGTAAAGCAGAAGGACAGATATATTAATGCAATAGCAGTGCACGGTGAAAGACAAAGACTTAACAATTTAGTTCTATGCTACTAAGACAAAAGGGCTTCCCTGGTAGCTCATTTGGTAAAGAATCTGCCTGCAAAGCAGGAAGGCTGGATTTGAGTCCTGGGTCAGGAAGACTCCCTGGAGAAGGAAATGGCAAATTGTGTGAGTATCCTTGCCTGGAAAATCCCATGGACAGAAGAGCCTGCTGGACTGCAGACCGTGGATCACACAGAGTTGGGCATGATTGACAACTAACACTCCACTTCAAAACATATAAACAAAAAATATAAAAATAAAATATAATTTACATTTTCTTCAATACAAAATAATCAGGTAATAAGAATTAATTCTGAGTGGGTCTTTATTTCAAAGACATTGTTATAAATATGTTTAAAGAATTTGTAGATAATACACTCAAAGAATTAAAAAGGAACATAGTGATAAAAACTCATCAGCAATATTAGTTAAAAATTAGAAATGATAGAAATTTCAAATGTTAAAACCAAGTGATCATCTCAATAGAGAAAGAACATATAAGAAAATTCAACATTCATTTATAGTAGAAACTCTGAATAAAGAAGGTATAGAAGGAATGTATCTCAACATAGTAAGGGCTATATATGACAAGCCCACAGCTAACAGTGAAAAGCTGAAAGCTTTTGCTCTAAGATCAGGAGCAAGACAAGTGCCCACTCTTGCCACTGTTATTGAACATGGATTGAAAGTACTAGCAATTAGTCAAGAAATAGAAAGAATATACAAACTGGAAAATAAAACTTGCATTATTTTCAAAAGACATTATACATAGAAAGCCCTAGTGTTGGCCCCTCAGTTGTGTCTAACTCTTTGAGACCCCATGAAATGTAGCCTCTGTCCACAGAATTCTCCGGGAAGAATACTGAAGTTGGTTGCCATCATTTTCTCCAGAAAACCCTATCAGTTCAGTTCAGTTCAGTTCAGTCGCTCAGTCATGTCCGACTCTTTGCGACCCCATGAATCAATTGTAGGGAAAAATATCAATAAACTTAGATATGCAGATGACACCACCCTCATGGCAGAAAGTGAAGAGGAACTAAAAAGCCTCCTGGTGAAAGTGAAAGAGGAGAGTGAAAAAGTTAACTTGAAGCTCAACATTCAGAAAACTAAGATCATGGTATCTGGGCCCATCACTTCATGGGAAATCAATGGGGAAACAGTGGAAACAGTGTCAGACTTTATTTTTTGGGCTCCAAAATCACTGCAGATGCTGATTGCAGCCATGAAATTAAAAGACACTTACTCCTTGTAAGGAGAGTTTTGACCAACCTAGACAGCAACCTAGGAAACCCTATAGACCATACTAAAAAATTGTTAGAACTAATAAATTCAATAGTTTTGTAAATAAAAAATCAATATTTTCATTTCTGTTGCATTTCTAGACACTTATAACAAGCTATCAAAAAAGAAATTAAGAAAAACAACCCAATTTGCAATTGCATCAGAAAAAATGAAATACCTACAACCAAATATAACAAAAGAGGTTAAAGGTCTGTATACTGAAAACTAGAAAATATTAAGGAAAGAACTTGAGGATGCTACAAAGAAATGAAAATATATGCTCTGTTTATGGATTGGAAGAATGAATATTGTTAAAGTGTCTATGCTATCCAATGTAATCGGATTCTATGTAATCTTTATCAAAATCCCAGTGTTATTTTTCACAGATAAAGAACATAGAATCTTAAAATTTGTATGGAACCAGAGCAGACTCTGAATAGCCAAAGCAATCCTGAGAAAGAACAGCAAAGCTGGAGATATTGCATTTTTTTATTTCAAACACTATTACAGTATTTAGAACAGTATGGTACTAATATAAAAAGAAACATTTTGCTCAATGGAACAGAATAAAGGACCCAGAAATAAGCCTATTCATATATGGTCAATTAGTTTACAACAAGATAGCTGATTCATGTTTTTGTACAGCAGAAATGAACAAAACATAAAGTAACTATACTCCAATTTTAAAAATTAATTAAACATTAATTTGCAACAGTAGAGCCAGGAATATACAATGGATAAAGGACAGTCTCTTCAATAAATTGTGTTGGAAAAACCGGATAGTCACAAGCAAAATAATGATATAATTCTTATATGATACACAGAAATTAAAATAGATCAAAGACTTGAATGAAAACTGTGAAACTATAAAACTTCTAAAAGAAAACATAGATGGTGAGTTTCTTAACATAGGTCTTGGCAATTTGTTAATCTAGAACAAAAAAAGCAACAAGAGCAGAAATAAACAAATAGGGCTATATCTGATTATACTTACATAACAATATTTAATATAATATTAAATTATATTAAGTGTCTTTTCTGACCACAATGTTATGAAACTAAAAATCAACTACAGAAAGAAAAATGAGAGAAGAGCAAGCATGTGGAGACTAAAACAACATGCTATTAAAAGAAAAACCAAGAATAAAAAAATGATAGGAAAGAGGAAATTAGAAAATACCTTGAGAGAAATGAAAATGAGAATATAACTACAAATTCATTTGGATGCAGCAAAAGCATTTCTGAAGGAAGTTCATAGTGATAGAGGCCTTCCTCAAGAAACAAGGAAAATCTCAAGTAAGCAATCTAACCTACCACCTAAACGAATATGAAAAAAAAGACCAAAAATTTCCAGAGTCTGCAAAAGGAAGGCAATATTAAAACTCAGAGAGGAAATAAATAAAGTAGCAATAAAAAAAAAAAGAAAGGATCAATAAAAATCAAGAACTGGTTTGTTTGTTTAAAATAAACATAATTGACAAACCTCCGGGCAGGTTCACCAAGAACATAAGAGAGAGGATCAAAACCAAACAAACAAACAAACAGATAGAGGAGAAATAATCAATAACACGTATATGGCAAACGAGGGTATAGCATGAATATCAATATTTTATAGAATGGAATAATTAAAATTCAAGCAGGAAAAATGTGTCCAAATGGATCAGTGGAACAAGGATTTTTTTCTGTGCTGATATTAACATTGGTGTTAGTTTCCTAGGGTTTCCATAACAAATTACCACACACTCTGTGGATTAAACAAGAAAAATTTATTTTCTCACAGTCCTAGAGCCCAGAAGTCCAAAATCAAGGTGTCAGCACATGTCTCCCTCTCAGGAAACTAGGAAAGAAGTATATATAAGAATGAAAAATACCAATACAATATACTAACGCACATATATGGAATTTAGAAAGATGGTAATGATAACCCTGTATACAAGACAGCAAAAGAGACACAGATGTATAGAACAGTCTTTTGGACTCTGTGGGAGAGGGCAAAGGTGGGATGATTTGGGAGAATGGCATTGAAACATGTATATTATCATATGTGAAATGAATCACCAGTCTGGGTTTGATGCACAATACAGGATGCATGGGGCTGGTGCAGTGGGATGATCCAGAGGGATGATACAGGGAGGGAGGTGGGAGGGGGGTTCAAGATGGGGAACACATGTAAACCCGGGGCAGATTCATGTCAATGTATGGCAAAACCAATACAATATTGTAAAGTAAAATAATAATAATAATAATTAAAATAAATAAATAAAGAATGCTTTCTTAGCTTCTGGTCATTGCTTGGTTTGTAGCAGCATAAATACAGTCCTTACGTGATATTCTCCCTGTGTACAGTCTGTATTCAAATTTATCCTTTTTATAAGGACACCAGTGTTAGATTAGGGGTTCTCTCCAGTAGTGTGCAACCTCTTAACTAATTATAGTTATATATCTTAGTTGCATATAGTTAGTTATATATCTTAACTAATTATATCTGCAATGACCCTATTTCCAAATAAGATCACAGTCTGGAACACTGGGTGTTAGAATTTGTGAATTTTGGGTTTGACATTTCGCTCTGTAACAGGAAGCATCAAGAATGCAGTAAGGAGGGGAGTGTCTTTCAGACTCTGAGACAAAAAGAGTACAGAAATAATATCTCAGCTTGTTGCAAGAGCAGTAGTTCATATAAATGTCAGAGGGAAGTGGCCAAACAATGGTTTAGTCATTTCTTCATAAGTTTGGGTATTCAACCCAATGTAAAATGATGTATTCAGATAGTAATGTTGAATGCTATCCATTCTTATGTTGTTTATAAACATTTCCATATTTAACTTTGCTTTTAAAAATGTATCCCATAGTCTTGATTTAAACAATGTTCACATTTGTGTATTATTACATAAAAATATGGCAATGTGTTTTTGAGATAGAAACCTACTTAAAACCCCTGGGTTATAGTGATTTCTGATATAATAGTTAAAAATAAATTTTAACTCCTGAAGAATTTTATCTAATCATTGTCCTGGGACAAGATATATAAAATAATATTTTTTAATAAAAATCACATAAAATATGTTTCTAGACAAGCAAAAATAATGGGCAATAAATCACATTTTGAAAAGAATGAAACTGAGAACACGGTTCATTTCAGAAAATCTGACCTTTGTTTTACTACCAGGCAGTGTCAGTTCAGATTAACTGTGATATAAATCCAGTCATCCTGGTTATCCTACTGTTTTCCTTCCAAGGTGCACAACTGCACACACAACCATTTTCAAAGGCATATATTTTGGATCCTACATCTTGAACTACTAAAAACATTTGCTTTTCTTTAAATAAATAGTCAATGTAGAAACAAAAAAGTGAAAACTCATATGTTGAGAAAAGCTGCTAAAACTTCCAAAGTGATAAGTTTAATTTAAAAGGGATATATAAAAGAAAGGCTGTACTCACTACTAAAACTTTTATTTGATGTTTTCAAATCTTTATTATAATTCATAATTTTCAAAGTAATTGAATACATATGAAAGTATTTTACATTTGCAGAGTATTTGGAGCACATATCTTTCCTTCAAAAACATAAATGAAGACATGTCATTTGAAACTTAGCTGTGAAATCAATACATACCAAAAGTTTCAGAATTCCAGCATTTGTAATGAATAATTGCTAAAATGGATATTATCAGAACTTCCACTTAAAGTTAATGGTATAGACTCTCTGCTGATTTTTAAGTTAATATAACTTTAAACATAGAAAACTAATTAATGCTCATATGCCTTTTATAAAATTCATTGACCATATTTATTAAATACTCAATAATTCTCTCTTTTGAAATCTTTGTACGAAATACCTATATCACAAGAATATAAAATTTATAGCAAAAGAAAAGAGAGAAAAGAATAAGAGACCAAGAATAATTCCCACCCATAGCCTGATTTTGTAGGAACTTTGTTGCATAAATCACATTTTAGAGCTTCTCCAACTTATAAAAACTGAGGTGTTGTTGTCCAATTGCTAAGTAGTTTCCACCTCTGCAATTCCATGCACTGCAGCACTAAAGCCTTCCCTTTTCTTTGCTAGCTCCTGGAGTTTACTCAAACTCATTACCATTGAGTAAGTGATGCCACAGCCATCTCATCATCTGTCTCCCTCTTCTTCTCTTGCCCTAAATCTTTCCCAACATCAGAGTCTTTTTCCATTGAGTGGACCCTTCACATCAAATGGCCAAAGTATTGGGGCTTCAGCATCAGTCCTTCCAATGAATGTTCAGGGTTGATTTCCTTTAAGATTGACTGATTTGATCTCCTTGCAGTCTAAGGAATTCTCAAGAGTCTTCAACACCACAATTAGAAAGCATCAAATCTTTGGTGCTCAGCCTACTTCATGGTCCAGCTTTCATATCCATACATGACTAGTGCAAAATCATATTTTGACCCCACAAACCTTTGTCAGAAAATGATGTCTCTTCTTTTTAATAAGCTGTCTAGGTTTGTCAAAGCTTTTCTTTCAAGGACCAAGTGTTTGTTTGTTTCCTTTTTAATTTAATGGCTGAAGTACAAGAAAATAAAATCTGTTATTGTTTCCACTTTTTCCCTATCAGTTTGGCATTAAGTACTGTGTCTGGAAACCGTGATCTTAGTTTTCTGAATGTCCCTCTTTGTTTGTGCCTTTAAAGTGGTTATCCTCTGTCTGCATATCTGAGATTGCTGATATTTCTCCTGGCAATATTGATTCCAGCTTGTGATTCACTCATTCAAGCATTTTGCATGATGTACTCTGTATAGAAGTTAAATGAGCAGGGTGATCATATGTAGCCTTGATGTACTCCTTTCCAATTTTGAAACATTCCATTGTTTCATGTCCAGTTCTAACTATTGCTTCTTGACCTGTGTACAGGTTTCTCAGGAGGTAGATCATGTGGTCTGGTATTCCCCTCTCTTTAAAAATTGTCCACAGTTTGTTATGAGCAACACAGTCCAAGACTTTAGCATAATCAATGAAGCAGAAGTAGATTTTTTTTAAAATTCTCTTATTTTTCTTTGATCCAATAGATGTTCACAATTTATCTGTGGTTCCTCTCCCTTTTCTAAATCCAGCTTGTATACCCGGGAGTTCTTTGCTTATGTACTGTTGAATCCAGCTTGAAAGATTTTGAGCAATACCTTTCTATTGTGTGAAATAAAGACACTTATACAGTAGTTTGAAAAGTTTTTGGCATTGCCTTTCTCTGGGACTGAAGTGAAAGCTGACATTTTCCAGTCCTGAGGCCGCTGTTGAGTTTTCCAAATTTGCTGGCATATTGAGTGCAGCACTTTAACAGTGTCATCTTTTAAGATTTGAAATAGGTCAGCTGGAAACCCGTCCTTTGATCATATTAATACTTCTTAAGGTGCACTCACTGGAAAAGACTCTGATGTTGGGAGGGATCTTGGGCAATAAGCTCATGATCTGAGTCACAGTGCTCTCCAGGACTTGTTTTTTCTGGCTCTAGAGATTCTCCATCTTTGGTTGCAAATAATGCAGTCAGTGATTTTGATATTGACCATGGTGATGTTCATGTGTAGAGTCTTTTCTTGTGTTGCTGGAAGAGGGTGTTTGCTTTGACCAGTGTGTTCTCTTGGCAAAACTCTGTTAGTCCTTGCCCTGATTCACTTTGTACTCCAAGTCCAAACTTGTCTTTTACTCCAGGTATCTCTTGATTTCCTCCTTTTGCATTCCAATTACCTATGATGAAAAGGACATGTTTTTGGTGTTAGTTCCAGCAGGTCTAGTAGGTCTATATAGAACTGTTTAGCTTCAGCTTCTTTAGCATTAGTGGTTGGTGCATAGACTTGGATTACTGTGATGTTGAATGGTTTGCCTTGAAAATGAACCAAGATCATTCTGATCAACCCCATGAACAGTATGAAAGGGCAAAATAATTTGATACAAGAAGATAAGCCCCCTTGATGGTATATGTTCAATATGCTACTGGGAAAGAGTAGAGATAAAGCTCCAGAGAGAATGAAGAGGCTGGGACAAAGCAGAAACAATGCATGGTCATTAATGTGACTGGTGGTGAAAGTAAATTCAGATGCTGTAAAGAATAATGCTGCATTGGAACATGGAATATTAGGGCCATGAATCAAAGTAAATTGAATGTGGTCAAGCAGAAGATGGCAAGGTGAACATTGACATTTTAGGAATCAGTGAACTAAAATGGATGGGAATGGGTGAATTTAATTCAAATGACCATTAAATCTACTACTGTGGACAAGAATCCCTAGAGGAAATTGAGTAGCCCTCATTAGTCAACTAAAGAGTCTGAAATTCAGTACTTGGGTGCAGTCTCAAAGAATGAGTTAGGATTTCAGATTCCCTTACCTCTAAGTCACTGATTGGGTATAAACTCTCAGACACTCGCATTTTCCTCCGGCTGAGGAAGAAGTGGTCCCTGGAGCAAAGAACTAATGTATGTATAAGACTGCAGGTGCCAACTATTAGAAGTAAAGCACACAGAACTTGAAGATGGATTTCTAAGGGAATTTGAAAGGACAGTGACAATGCTGCAGTGCCTCTGTGAGATATAGACAGGGAGACTAATATTAATACAAATTGTCTGTGTTATGATATTACTAACAGTAATACCTCCTGTGTGAATACTGGGGAAATAATTATATTTTGAGATAGAAAATTCATTGTTTCATTATTATTTTGAATTTGTAAGTAGGAATCAGATATGTATTTTGCATATTAAATATGTTTTACTACTTGTTACATTGTATAATTCTATCATTCAAATATATGTCACTTCTATTACATCTAACTCAAAACATCTTGTAGCATAATGAGAAGAATTGTTTTTGCAAGGTGTCATCCTAAGGCAACAAAGGTATAGAGCTTCCTTCTTCTTATATATTTAGGGAAATTATTTAGTTGTTTAGATACTAAAGCCTAATTAAATAGTAATACGTAGAAGAACTATTTATTTGGAGTAATGAGGTTACAACTTAGGCTATCACTGTAAGCAAAGATTGGGTGATCTTGTCTGTTATATATATCTTTAGAACTTTAGCAAAATGTGTGGTTTAAGTATTTTTTTTTTTTCCTGAAAGCATCACAGAATCAAAAGTAGGAACAGAGCAAGAATTGTTATAAATTTCTCTTATGAAGAAAGTCTGTATTCATGTTATCCATAGATAAGATTTTGGAAATATTAATGGTTCAGTTCTGTTCAGTTCACTTGCTCAGTCGTGTCAGACTCTTTGCGACCCCATGAATCACAGCATGCCAGGCCTCCCTGTCCATCACCAGCTCCCAGAGTTCACCAAAACTCATGTCCATAGAGTCGGTGATGCCATCTATCCATCTCATTCTTTGTCGTCCCCTTCTCCTCCTGTCCCCAATCCCTCCCAGCATAGGAGTCTTTTCCAAGGAGTCAACTCTTTGCATGAGGTGGCCAAAGTATTGGAGTTTCAGCTTTAGCAATAGTTCTGCAATGAACACCTAGGACTGATCCCCTTTAGAATGGACTGGTTGGATCTCCTTGCAGTCCAAGGGACTCTCAAGAGTCTTCTCCAACACCACACTTCAAAAGCATCAATTCTTCAGTGATCAGATTTCTTCACAGTCCAACTCTCACATCCATATATGACCACGGGAAAAACCATAGCCTTGACTAGACGGACCTTGGTTGGCAAAGTAATCTTTCTGCTTTTTAATATGCTATCTAGGTTGGTCATAACTTTCCTTCCAAGGAGTAAGCGTCTTTTAATTTTATGGCTTCAATCAGCATATGCAGTGATTTTGGAGCCCCCAAAATAAAGTCTGACACTGTTTTCACTGTTTCCCCATCTATTTCCCATGAAGCGATGGGACCAGATGCCATGATCTTCATTTTCTGAATGTTGAGCTTTAAGCCAACCTTTTCACTCTCCTCTTTCACTTTCATCAAGAGGCTCTTTAGTCCCTCTTCACTTTCTGCCATAAGGGTGGTGTCATCTGCATATCTGAGGTTATTGATATTTCTCCCAGCAATCTTGATACCAGCTTGTGCTTCTTCCATCCCAGCGTTCCTCATGATGAACTCTGCATACAATTTAAATAAGCAGGGTGACAATATACAGCCTTGACATACTCCTTTTCCTATTTGGAGCCAGTCTGTTGTTGCATGTCCACTTCTAACTGTTGCTTCCTTACCTGCATATAGGTTTCTCAAGAGGCAGGTCAGGTGGATTGGTATTCCCATCTCTTTCAGAATTTTCCAGTTTCTTGTGATCCACACAGTCAAACGCTTTGGCAGAGTCAATATTAATGGCTCAGTTCAGTTCAGTTCAGTCACTAAGTCGTGTCCGACTCTTTGCAACCCCATGAATCACAGCATGCTGGGCCTCCCTGTCCATTACCAAATCCAGGAGTTCACACAAACTCACCTCCATCAAGTCAGTGATGCTATCCAGCCATCTCATCCTCTGTCATCCCCTTCTCCTCCTTCCCCCAATCCCTCCCAGCATCAGACTCTTTTCCAGTGAGTCAACTCTTTGCATGAGGTGGCCAAAGTATTGGAGTTTCAGCTTTAGCATCAGTCCTTCCAATGTACCTCTCTCTAAATTATAGATAATAAGTGATTTGTAGTTTGAACACAAAGGAGTTTTATCAGGAAAACTTGGGGTCAAATATTCCATGGCCAGTCAGAGAGAAGATCTGGAACTCTCCCTTTGGAGTGTGTGTGTGTGTGTGCACGCTAAAATAAAACCTCTAAACTCTTAGAGCTTGTAACATTTAGAATATAAATATAAGCCCATGTGTGGATAAAGACAAATAATGCCTCGCTTGGGTATTAATTAGATAACTACAGGTGGAGTTATATCTCATAAAATGCTTCAGTACCAATTGAGCTAAGACTTAGTATCTGGTTTTCCAGGTATTAATTAGGCTGGCATTCATAGATGGTTCAAATATGTGTGGCCCTTAAGATGAAACAGTCAGTGTGTTCCTATTGACAATTTATAAGCTGCATGCTCAGATAAGAACTAATCTTTAAAATACTCAGCCTTTAAAATCATTCTAATGTATCAATTATAAATATTTGATATGATGCTTTAGGTGTATGGTGTTGATATTGATGCTTTTGAACTGTGGTGTTGGAGAAGACTCTTGAGAGTCCCTTGGACTGCAAGGAGATCCAACCAGTCCATTCTAAAGGAGATTAGTCCTGGGTGTTCATTGGAAGGACTGATGCTAAAGCTGAAACTCCAATACTTTGGGCACCTCATGCGACTAGTTGACTCACTGGAAAAGATTCTGATGCTGGGAGGGATTGGGGCAGGAAGAGAAGGGGACAACAAAGAATGAGAGGCCTGGATGGCATCACTGACTCAGTGGACATGAGTTTGAGTGAACTCCGGGAATTGGTGATGGACAGGGAGGGCCTGGTGTGCTGTGATTCATGGGGTCGCAAAAAGTCGGACATGACTGAGCAACTGAACTAAACTGAACTGAACGATGTCTAAATCAAAATGGTCCTTGTAAGAGTTGTCAACATTGTCACCATGTTTTGGATGTTTAAATTTTTGAAACTGTTCTAACAATGTAGATGAGAACACAAAAAACAACAGATGAACTAGACTCTCATTTCAAATAAGAGCATTTGTCTTCTGAGGAAACAGAATTCTGTGGTACTGAAGTAATCTAGACTTCTGAATGCAAATATATAATAATAAAAGTTATGAGCAATAAGAAAACCAAGGATGAAAAGGAGTCAAATTGCAAAGTTATTTCATGCAGATTGATCATAGAAGTCTTCTTTATGGTGCATGATACCAGAGTGGGTTTTTATTCCTTTCTCTATATAACATTTAATGAGAGACCAAAATACACTGAAGAAATGAGTATGTAACAATCTAGGGAAGAATGTTCTAGGTACAGGAAAGAGTAAGTGCATAGATTATAAAATAGCAGTATGTTTGTTTTATTTGAGGAGCAGGAAGGTGACCACTTCCCTGGTGGTTCAGAAGGTAAAGAATCTGCCTGCTGCTGCTGCTGCTGCTGCTAAGTCGCTTCAGTCGTGTCCGACTCTGTGTGACCCCATAGAGGGCAGCCCGCCAGGCTCCCCTGTCCCTGGGATTCTCCAGGCAAGAACACTGGAGTGGGTTGCCATTTCCTTCTCCAATGCATGAAAGTGAAAAGGGAAAGTGAAGTCACTCAGTTGTATCCAACTCTTCGCGACCCCATGGACTGTAGCCTACCAGGCTCCTCCGTCCATGGGATTTTCCAGGCAAGAGTACTGGAATGGGGTGCCATTGCCTTCTCCTGAGGATCTGCCTATAATGGGGGAAACCTGGGTTTGATCCCTGGGTTGTGAAGATCCCCTGGAGGGGGCATGACAACCCACTCCAGTATTCTTGCCTGGAGAATCCCCACAGACAAGAGTAGTTTGGCGGGATACAGTCCAGGGGATCACAAAGTTGGACATGACTGAGCAACTAAGCACAACACAGGAAGGTGACCAGTATAATATGAGTGGAGAACAGAGCTAGAAAAATATACAACCGTTCATAGAGATAGAGAATTGGTCTGTGTGAAATGTACAAGGAGTCCTGAGGTTTTCCTATTTCAGTTCAGCTCAGTTCAGTGGCTCAGTCCTGACTGACTCTTTGCGACCCCATGAATCACAGCACGCCAGGCCTCCCTGTCCATCACCAACTCCCGGAGTTCACTCAAACTCATGTCCATTGAGTCAGTGATGCCATCCAGCCATCTCATTCTCTGTCGTCCCCTTCTCCTCCCGCCCCCAATCTTTCCCAGCATCAGAGTCTTTTCCAGTGAATCAACTCTTCCTATTTCAGTATGAATGAAATAGAAAATATTGGAATAGAGATCTGATTTGATATATGTTTTAAAAGATAATACTGGCAGTGGTATGTAGAGTGCTGATTTTAATAGAGTAGCTGATTATAATGCCTTCAATATTCACTGTGTATGCTATATATAAAATAGATAACAAATAGATAGAAAACTAATCTATTAGTTAATAGATAACTAATAACCTACTGTGCTGCACTCAATATGCCAGCAAATTTGGAAGATTCAGCAGTGGCCCCTGAACTGGAAAAGGTCAGTTTTCATTCCAATCCCAAACAAAGGCAAAGCCAAAGAATGTTAAAACTACCACACAATTGCACTCATATCACATGCTAGCAAAGTAATACTCAAAATTCTCCAAGCCAGTCTTCAACAGGACATGAACCATGAAATTCCAGGTGTTCAAGCTAGATTTCGAAAAGTCAGAGGAATCAGAGATCACATTGTCAACATCCATTGGATCATAGAAAAAGCGAAGAATTCCAGTAAAACACCTACTTCTGCTTTATTTACTATGCCAAAGCCTTTGAATGTGTGGATCACAACAAACTGGAAAATTCTTCAAGAGATGGGAATACCAGATGACCTTACCTGCCTCCTGAGAAAGCTGTATGCAGGTCAAGAAGCAAACTGTTAAAACGACATGAAACAATGGGCAGGTTCCAAATGGGGAAAGGAGTGTGTCAAGGCTGTATATTGTCATCCTGCTTATTTAACTTATATGAGGAGTACCTCATGTGAAATGCGGGCCTGGATGAAGCACACGCTGGAATCAAAATTGCTGGGAGAAATATCAATAACCTCAAATATGTAGATAACACCATCCTTATGGCAGAAAGTGAAGAGGAACTGAGGAGCTTCTTTGTGAAAGAGTAGAATGAAAAGCTGGGTTGTAACTCAACATTCAATAAACTAAGATAATGGCATTTGGTCCCACCTCTTCATGGCAAATAGATGGGGAAACAATGGAAACAGTGACAGACTATTTTCTTGTGCTCCAAAATCACTGTAGACGGTGACTGAAACCAAGAAATTAAGAAAGGCTTACTCCTTGGAAGAAAAGTTATGGCCAAACTAGACAGCATTTTAAAAAGCAGAGTCATTACTTTGCTGACAAAGGTCTGTCTAGTCAAAGCTATGGTTTTTCCAGTAGTCATGTATGAATGTGAGAGTTGGACTACAAAGAAAGTTGAGTGCCAAAGAATTGATGCTTTTGAACTGTGGTTTTGGAGAAGACTCTTAAGAGTCAGTTGGACAGCAAGGAGATCAAACCAGTCAATCCTAAAGGGAATCAGTGTTGAATATTCATTGGAAGGACTGATGCTGAAGCTGAAACTCCAGTACTTTGGCCACCTGACTCACTGGAAAAGAACCCAATGCTGGGAAAATTTGAAGACAGGAGAAGAACGGGACCGCATAAGATGAGATGGTTGGATAGCCTCACTGACTCAATGGACATGAGTTTGAGCAGGCTTTGTGAGCTGCTGATGGACAGGGAAACCTGGGGTGCTGCAGTCCATGGGGTCTCAAACACTCCGACATGACTGAGCGTTTGAACTGAACTGAACCTACAAGGAACACAAGGAACTCTACTCAGTACTCTTTTTTGACCTATATAGGAACAGAATCTAAAGAAGAGTGGCTATATGTACATCTATAACTGATTTAATTTGCTTTTTACAGTGGAAAGTAACACAACATTGCAAATCAACTATATTCTGATAAAAAAAGATTTTAAAAATATTTTTAAAATAAAATATAAATAAATTTAAAAACAAACACAACAAAATTAAGGTGATAAAATAATAAAAACATGCTTCATTGCATTATATTTTTTTATTTTTATTTTTTTTTACTTTACATAATTGTATTGGTTTTGCCATACATTGACATGAATCTGCCCCGAGTGTACATGTGTTTCCTATCTTGAACCCCCTTCCCAACTCCCTCCCCATCCCATCCCTCTGGTTCATCCCAAAACACCAGCTCCGAGCATCCTGTATCATGCATTGAACCTGGACTGGCGATTCATTTGACATATGATAATATACATGTTTCAATGCCATTCTCTAAATTTAACTTTAAATCAACTTTAGTTTACATTTAAAAAATCCTCAGTGCTGGCCATGGTCAAATTCTTAGTTCTTTAGAATTCAGCTACATCAATTGGAGAATTTCTCAAAATACTTATTTCATTGTCTTCTTTTAAGGTTAAATGACAAAGTCTGTATGGTAATTTTGTAAATAGTTAGGCACCAAATCAGTACTAATTATAAAGAAATATATGAAATTCTTTATATATCAGTTCAGTTCAGTTCAGTTGCTCAGTCATGTCCAACTCTTTGCGACCCCATGAATCACAGCATGCCAGGCCTCCCTGTCCATCACCAACTCCCGAAGTTTACCCAAACTCATGTCCACTGAATCGGTGATGCCATCCAGCCACCTCATCCTCTGCTGTCCCCTTCTCCTCCTGCCCCCAATCCCTGCCAGCATCAGGATCTTTTCCAATGAGTCAACACTTCGCATGAAGTGGCCAAAGTATTGGAGTTTCAGCCTCAGCATCAGTCCTTCCAAAGGACACCCAGGACTGGTCTTCTTTAGGATGGACTGGTTGGATCTCCTTGCAGTCCAAGGGACTCTCAAGAGTCTTCTCCAACACCCCACTTCAAAAGCATCAATTCTTCAGCGATCAGCTTTCTTCACAGTCCAACTCTCACATCCATACATGACCACTGGAAAAACCATAGCTTTGACTAGACAGACCTTTGTTGACAAAGCAATATCTCTGTTTTTTAATATGTTATCTAGGTTGGTCATAACTTTCCTTCCAAGGAGTAAGTGTCTTTTAATTTCATGGCTGCAATCACCATCTGCAGTGATTTTGGAGCCCAATAAAATAAAGTCTGACACTGTTTCCACTGTTTCCTCATGTATTTCCCATGAAGTGATGGGCCCAGATTCCATGATCTTTATACATACCATCGGCAAAATTCAAAAGTTAGACCTCCAGTTTTCACTGGGAAATCTACGAGGTTCGAATGCTTACTTGCACCTAAACACTTCACATTTATTAATATTTTCTCTCTTGATATAGCATCATTTTGAACAGAGACATATGGGACATATTTAATAAAATGAGTCTCTCTCATCAACTATACTTTTGCTTGTTAGCAACCTAAAGATTTGAACACCTGAATGTTTGGGATGTCAAGAACACTAAGTTTAATTCTAGGAAGGTTAACAGATGTGTCAATCAAGTTATTATTTTTAAAAATTAGTTTTTTAAAACGTCATACTATCTCAGTTTTTTTTTTATTATGTTTTCAATGAAATGTTAGGCCTTTTTTAACATTAATACTTCATGTGAAAGTGCTGTACTCAATATGCCAGCAAATTTGGAAAACTCAGCAGTGGCCACAGGACTGGAAAAGGTCAGTCTTCATTCCAATCCCAAAGAAAGGGAATGCCAAAGCAGGCTCAAACTACCGCACGATTGCACTCATCTCACACGCTAGTAAAGTCATGCTCAAAATTCTCCAAGCCAGGCTTCAGCAATATGTGAACTGTGAACTCCCAGATGTTCAAGCAGGTTTTAGAAAAGGCAGAGGCAGCAGAGATCAAATTGCCAACATCCTCTGGATCATGGAGAAAGCAAGAGAGTTCCAGAAAATCATCTATTTCTGCTTCATTGACTATGCCAAAGCCTTTGACTGTGTGGATCACAGTAAACTGTGGAAAATTCTGAAAGAGATGGGTATACCAGACCACCTGATCTGCCTCTTGAGAAACCTATATGCAGGTCAGGAAGCAACAGTCAGAAGTGTACATGGAACAACAGACTGGTTCCAAATAGGAAAAGGAGTACGTTAAGGCTGTATATTGTCACCTTGCTTATTTAACTTAAATGCAGAGTACATCATGAGGAACGCTGGGCTGGAAGAAGCACAAGCTGGAATCAAGATTGCGGGGAGAAATATCAATAACCTCAGATATGCAGATGACACTCCCCTTATGGCAGAAAGTGAAGAGGAACTCAAAAGCCTCTTGATGAAAGTGAAAGAGGAGAGTGAAAAAGTTGGCTTAAAGCTCAACATTCAGAAAATGAAGATCATGGCATCTGGTCCCATCACTTCATGGGAAATAGATGGAAAAACAGTGGAAACAGTGTCAGACTTTATTTTTTTGGGCTCCAAAATCACTGCAGAAGCTGATTGCAGCCAGGAAATTAAAAGACGCTTACTCCTTGGAAGGAAAGTTATGATCAACCTTGATAATATATTAAAAAGCAGAGACATTACTTTGTCAACCAAGGTCCGTCTAGTCAAGGCTATGGTTTTTCCAGTGGTCATGTATGGATGTTGGACTGTGAAGAAAGCTGATCGCCGAAGAATCGATGCTTTTGAACTGTGGTGTTGGAGAAGACTCTTGAAAGTCCCTTGTGCCGCAAGGAGATCCAACCAGTCCATTCTAAGGAAGATCAATCCTGGGTGTTCATTGGAAGGACTGATGCTAAAGCTGAAACTGCAATACTTTGGCCACCTCATGCGATGAGTTGACTCACTGGAAAAGACTCTGATGCTGGGAAATGTTGGGGGCAGGAGGAGACGGGGACGACGGAGAATGAGATGGCTGGATGGCATCACCGACTCTGTGAACATGAGTTTGAGTGTACTCCGGGAGTTGGTGATGGACAGGGAGGCCTGGCGTGCTGTGATTCATGGGGTCGCGGAGAGTCGGACACGACTGAGCGACTGAACAAAACTGAACTGAACTGATCTTCAAAATTATTGCCAAAGACAATAACTGAAGAAATCCGTAATTATTTGTGCAAATGTTACCTTTTTACTAATTTTAACCTCTCAGAAATAATTTAAATCCATAGGCATAATTATAAGTATATTATGAAAACAAACAAAAAACTGTCATAATGTTCAAAATAGAACCTGTCAAGAGTCCTTGTTTGACCTCCACAGAATAAGTGAGGGCCTGGCAAGGAGAGTATTGTTCAGTAAAATGAGTTATTTCACACCTACAGAGAGGGAATGCATTTGCCAAACAACGTAGGTGGGTTTTTACCACTTCCTTTAATTTTAGCATTCAATTTGAGGGCTGTACTAAAAGCAGCATAAAGTTCATCGTCCTTTGGCACAAAATCAGACAGCACATTTAAACTTGGCTTGTGTTATAAAAATCATGAAAACAATAAATGTTTTTACATGAAAATATGCCCAGAATATAATACCTTAAGTTTTATAGTCAATCAGAAAATAACTTTTAAAATTATTTTGAATTAAAATCTTCCAATTAATTTGGAGAACAGAGTATAACTGAAAAGATTCTGCAAGAATTATTCACAATTCCTTGTTTTTTCACTTCAAAAATTGACATTTTTTTGCCACTTTTTTTTTTTGACAAAATTAAAGAAAATAATCATTATTATCCAGATGTATATTTTGGAGACTTACAATGTTAAACTTTTGTACACATTATCTCAATTAATTCCCCAAAATAAGATTTTGAAGTTGGCTCTAATGTTATGCTGTAATACCGATAAGAAATGAAGTTTAATTATCTGCCGAAGATATCACAGAGAGTAAATTGTGGAGCCAAGAGAGATACTCAATAACTCTGTAAGCTGACTATATGTGGTTAAACAATGGTTATATTTCTAATGGAAAATCATAAGGAGTGTGATGTAAAAATATCTTTATCTAATTTTTCTAATAATTAGATTTTTTACTGTCAAAGTGGTATATTCATTTAAAAGTTATGATTTTTTTCACTTATAAAACTGACATGATTTTTTTTTCTTCCAGACCCCAGATAGGATTCAAATATCATGTAATACAATCTCTTTGGAAGGAATTTTGGCACATGAATTTAAAGCTTTATAAAAGGCAGATCTTTTGACTCAGAAATTCATCATTTGGAACAGTAATTATAGATCATCCATGATCGGAGAGTTGGGGATAGAAAGTCATGAATATAGATTGCCTAAGATAAAAGGCACTGATTTCTGTGTTGATTGTGTTGAGTCAGGGACACAACCCCAGGGATAATAACACAAAGTTATACTTCACTGTGCCTCTACAAACAGAACATAATTGTGGTGGTACACAACTCTTAATTGAAACATTGTATAAAAACCTTAGGAAGAATTTGCTTTAGGATGAAGATATTGACTGTGTGGATCACAATAAAATGTGGAACATTCTGAAAGAGATGGGAATACCAGAACACCTGACCTGCCTCTTGAGAAACCTGTATGCAGGTCAGGAAGCAACAGTTAGAACTGGTCATGGAACAACAGATTGGTTCCAAATAGGAAAAGGAGTACGTCAAGGTTGTATATTGTCACCCTGCTTATTTAACTTATATACAGAGTACATCATGAGGAACGCTGGGCTGGAAGAAGCACAAGCTGGAATCAAGATTGCTGGGAGATATATCAATAACCTCAGATATGCAGATGACACCACCGTTATGGCAGAAAGTGAAGAGGAACTAAAAAGCCTCTTGATGAAAGTGAAAGAAGAGAGTGAAAAAGTTGGCTTGAAGCTCAACATTCAGAAAAGGAAGATCATGGCATCTGGTTCCATCACTTCATGGGAAATAGATGGGGAAACAGTGGAAACAGTGTCAGACTTTATTTTTTGGGGCTCCAAAATCACTGTGGATGCTGATTGCAGCCATGAAATTAAAAGATGCCTACTCCTTGGAAGGAAAATTATGACCAACCTAGATAGCATATTAAAAGGCAGAGTCATTACTTTGCCAACCAAGGTCCTTCTAGTCAAGGCTATGGTTTTTCCAGTGGTCATGTATGGATGTGAGAGTTGGACTGTGAAGAAAGCTGATTGCCAAAAAATTGATGCTTTTGAAGTGAAGAGTCCCTTGGACTGCAAGGAGGTCCAACCAGTCCATTCTAAAGGAGATCAGTCCTGGGTGTTTATTGGAAGGACTGATGCTGAAGCTGAAGCTCCAATACTTTGACCACCTCATGCGATGAGTTGACTCAATGGAAAAGAGTCTGATGCTAGGAGGGATTGGAAGTGGGAAGAGTTGGGGACGACAGAGAAAGAGATGGCTTGATGGCATCACCGACTCGATGGACATGAGTTTGAGTGAACTCCAGGAGTTGGTGATGGACAGGGAGGCCTTGCATTTTGTGATTCATGGGGTCCCAAAGAGTCAGACATGCCTGAGCAACTGAACTGAACTGAACTGAAGATATAACCACATAGCCACCAAGTCTCCATGGAAATCTTTATGACCAGACTGCTAGATCCTGTCTTTATTCCCCTTGTCTGAAACCAATCGGTGTAATTTTAATACATGAGCTGATTAAGTGGCTATACCTTTTAGTACATAAGATGTTGAATTAGGTTAATGATGGTTTCCCACCAAAAACCCACCTATTGAGCCAAAATATTGAGGTTCACATACAGGAAATGTCCCTCTGATCTGGCTAAACTGAGCCGTAGTAAAATTGACCTTCCATGTATCTCTGTGGCTCTGGTGCTTCTTTTCCACTTCAGGACATATAATTCAGATTCTTGGTGTCCTAGGATAGAATACTAACCTTGCATATTCTGAAGCGTCTGCAAGAGTTACAAGGAATCAGACGTATGATCTCAACTACTCCGAGTTAGTATATGTCTACATTATTCTAATTTGGGAATTTTTTTTTTTTTAACTTTCTCTTATCTCAGGCAAAAATAAGTAAGTGAAAGTTGCTCAGCCGTGTCCGACTCTATGCAATCCCATGGACTATTCAGTCCATGGAATTCTGTAGGCCAGAATACTGGAGTGGTTAGCCTTTCCTTTCTCCAGGGAATCTTCCCCATGTAGGAATCAAACTGGGGTCTCCTGCATTACAGGCAGATTCTTTACCATCTGAGCTATCAGGGAAGCCCCAACGTTGACCCTTTACTCTAAGCATGATTTTCCTCATAATGATTCCCTAATTCAGCTCAGCATGCAGACTCCCTGGCCATCTGAATTTGTTTTTCCTTCTATCTGAATTTTTCACATATACAAATAAGTTGAATATAGATAGATGGATTCCTTACTTCTCTCAGGCCTTTACTTAAATGGCACCTTCCCAGTAAAGCATTTGCAGTGATGCCATTAGTATCTAAGTTTCCATCTTTTCTTATCTCTGTGACGTGATTGCCTCTAGACATGACACACTTTATTTCTTCTCATGGTCACCAGCCAAAATTAGTCATACCGCACCCCATCCAGTTATACCTGGGCACAAATAAACTCATAACCAATATGCCCAGTTGAATATCCTAATTCTAGCAACTTTTTTTTTTCATTCCATCAATTTTTAAAGTCTTATTTTGTTATGATGGGCCTAGAGTCTGGATCCCTATATCACCACTTAGGAGGAAGTTGCCATAGTGAGCTGCCATATCTACAAAAGAATTTGTAGGAGTTAAAAAGACACATTTATATGCTAAACCAATGAAAATTTAACAGCTAATTTTTTCCTGCAATTTACCAACCTACCCGACTAAAGTACTTTCCTTAAACACATAACTTAAAATTATAACCACTTCTCCAAACATTTTCTTGTCTCTCTGTCCTTCTAAATTTTCTTCAAAGGACTTATTGATATATCATATTATTTAAATATTAAAAAAAATTCTTACTACCATGACCATAACCTCAATATACTGTAACCATAAGAGGACAATTGTTTTTATCTGTTCTACTCACTACAACATATCCTGCACAAGATAAATGTTAAATGAATTGTGGAAAATTAATTAAAATGTCTATACTAATTTAAGATTTAGAAAATCAGTTTGTACTTACAAAAAGTGTAATTTTTGGCAAATTTTCTCCAAGTATTTATATATTTTTTCAAGAAAGCATAGTATTATTTGCTTTTGCTGTATAATACCTAATAATATTATATAATATATAATAATACTAATATAATAATATTATATATATAATATTATATAATAATATTTTTTAGAGAATAATTATTTTGAACACTAAAATTAATAGGTGAAAGTTTGAAGAGTACTATATTTGTATAGTATTAAAGTATCTCCCCCAAAGATAATTATGAACTACAAAAGAAATAAATAGTAACTCTCAATTAAAGACAACTCCCAGGACCTACCTTAGTCATGTGAATAAAATTAGCATCATCAGTGCTCATGTAAATCTCACAAGTTTCCTGACATCATACAGTTTTAACAGAGTGTAGCATCACTTGCATATTATTGTTACCAGAACTGTATAACTGAAATTTAATCCTGAGATAACATGAGAAACATTATGTAGGATATTAAACTAATTTAAAATATTAACATTTTAGGAATCTAGATAAAGAATACATTAATATTTTCACTAGTCTCAAAAATTTTCTCTATGTCAAAAACTATTAAACATGTTGTTAAAGTACTGTTAGAGAAAAAGAGGATATTTCAAAATAGAAATTTAAATATGCATACATGTACATTTTTCTTTTTAGTTTTCTAAACTACTTTTTAATGATGGGAGGAATACTCTGTCCATAATCTACATTCTAACCAGAAATTGAAGTCCATCAGTTACTTTGAACTCATACCTTTTTGGCAATATCTTGCTAAATGAAACCAACAGTAACTATTAATATTGTATGTTGTTATTATTATCCTGATTGCCAGTCTTTCCCCTAGGGCTGTAGGCATTATGGTTTATAGTGTACTTCATATGTAACTTAAGACAACAATTTTACCCCCAAAACTGCTGTTTACATATAATGGATTACCATATTTCCAACACCAGGCAATTATTTCCATGCTCCTAGACAAAAGACTTTCAAATAATATCTATAAAAATGAAGTTTAGACTTTGTTTTGTTGCTACATACTCATTGATAATGCTGAATATGTGTGCTAGTCTGAATGGGTTAGGTGATAAAGGAGTCCAACACTTCCAGTAGTTTAAAAAAGCAAAGTTTTAATTTTGATGGAAAAATACCATACCTACGAGTCTCTCTTTAAACATTTAGTGCATTTCTTTCCAAAAATATCATTCCATCTCCATAATGCTCATATAGTTTCACATACATCAATCAGCACACTTAATTGAAACTAATTGTTATTATCAAGTACTATTCCTTAATGAATTAAAAATAAAGTTTTGTGAAAACTACAGTTACTGTTCCCTATTTATATTATGATAGAAATATAAGGTTGAATGTTGAATATTTCCATTAATTGTTATAATTCAGCATTATTAACTTAATATTTGATTATACAAAAGATGAACAGGAATTTTGTAGAGTGAATTCAAAAGTGGTTCCTTGCTTGCTTAGTTGCTCAGTCATGTCCAACCTTTTGTAACTGTTTGGACTCTAGCCCACCAGGATCTCCTTTCCCCCAGATTTTTCAGCCAAGAATACTGAATTGAGTTGCCTTTTCCTTCTCCAGGGAATACTCCTGACCTAGGGATTGAACCTGCATCTCCTGTGTTTCCTGCATTGCAGGAAGATTCTTTACCCACTGAGCCATTGAAGAAGCCCCCAAAGGGTTATATTCATACATTTAAATCAATCATTAATTTGTGAAGATTCAATGACTATGATAGTTTTTTACTTTAATAAACACCCTTTACTTTAGAAAGCAAAGTAAATAAAAGAAAGATTTGTAAACATTCATATATATCATAATATATATGTTGATATTACATGAGATTTTATATGTGAAAACACTAGATATTGTTAACAAGTACTTTTATTTATTTGTGAATAAAATTTAAAAAGAGGGCTTCCCTGGTGGTTCAGATGGTAAACCACCTGCCTGCAATGTAAAAGATCCATGTTCAATCCCTGAGTTGGGAAGATCCCTTGGAGAAAGGAATCTTCAGTATTCTTGCTTGGAGAATTCCATGAACAGAAGAGCCTGGTGGCTATTGTCCCTGGAGTTGCAAAGTGTTGGACATGACTGAACGACTAACACTTATTTGTAAATTATTGTTTACATTTACAATTGATATAGAACAAATATTGTCTTCAGTAATGAATCAATTTTCTAAGGCTGCCTTGACAAATATTAATATCAAAGACTGAGTGGCTTAAACAACAGAAATATATTTCATCACAATCCTGGAGAATTGAAGTCTAAGATCAAGATGTGGTCACCTGACGCGAAGAACTGACTCATTTGAAAAGACTCTGATGCTGTGAATGATTGAAGGCAGGAGGAGAAGGGGATGACAGAGGATGAGATGGTTGGATGGCATCACTGACTCGATGGACATGAGTTTGAGTAAGCTCTGGGAGCTGGTGATGGACAGGGAAGCCTGGCATGCTGCAGCCCATGGGGTTGCGAAGAGTTGGATGCAAAGAGTCAGACACTGAGTTACTGAACTGAACTGAACTGAACTGAAGATGTTGGCAGGGTCACTTTTGGTCTGAGGCCTCTCTCCCTGGCTAGCAGATGGCCA
Source organism: Moschus berezovskii (assembly GCF_049115385.1). Taxonomy (NCBI): domain Eukaryota; kingdom Metazoa; phylum Chordata; class Mammalia; order Artiodactyla; family Moschidae; genus Moschus; species Moschus berezovskii. The sequence continues at coordinate 126,484,787 of NC_142460.1, read as the reverse complement.
TCTTCTGTCATCTTCAGATGATTTCCCCCTGTGTGTATCTGTGTCTTTATCTTCTCTTTCTATAAGGATACAGTTCATATTGAATTAGGGCCCACCCTTTTAACTTAATTACCTCTTTAAAGGCATTTGAAAGTGAAAAGAATGTGAAAGTTGCTCAGTCTTATCCGACTTTTTGTGACCCCATGGACTATACACTCCGTGGAGTTCTCCAGGCCATATACTGGAGTTGGTAGCTGTTCCCTTCTCGAGGGGATCTTCCCAACCCAGAGTTTGAATCCATGTCTCCAACATGGCAGGCGGATTCTTTACCAGCTGAACCATCAGGGAAGCCCAAGAATACTGGAATGAGTACCCTATCTCCTCTCCAGCAGATCTTCCCACCCCAATAATCGAACTGGGCTCTCTTGCATTGCAGGTGGATTCTTTACCAGCTGAGCTACCAGGGAAGCCTTAAAGGTGTTTATTTCCAAACAAAGTCACATTTTCAGGCCCTGGGAGTCAGGAGCTCACCATATGCATTTTAGGGGGAAGACAACTCAGTCCAAAACAAATAACTGATTTATCAGGTTATTTAGGCAAAAGTTAAATTGGGATTTTCCTAATGTTAAATAGGTACCAAAGTATAAGAAATTATTAACTCCTACTACTGCCTTATGGTGTATAATACAAAGATTTGTTGGGAGAAGATAAACCAAGGAACACACACTTTGTCTACCCGGCCCTCCTTCCTCTCTCTTTCTCTGAGGAATATATGGATGATTTTTATCCTTCTCACTCATGATTTTATGGGGCCCATTTCTATTAGTATTTGCTGATATAAGGAGCTGACACCTGACACAAGTGCACCCATTCCTTCTGATATATCAAATGATCCATCCAATTCTGGCATTTTTTTTCTAACAAAGGAAAGAAAAACAAAAACAGAACCCAGAAAAAGTTTCCTAAAAATTAGCTTAGCAATAGAGAAGGATTTTTATTTCTGAACATGTGAGTTGTTACTCTGGAACTTCTGACAACCGTATCTTTCACAGTTTAGGTTCATTAGACAAAAACTTTAAGATGAAAATAAGCACCAAAAAAAAAAAAAAAGAATTAGATTTTATTTGCTGCTGTTTTGTAGCTGTTGTAACAAATTGCTACAAACCATATGGCTTTAAATGACAGATATTTATTCTCTCATATTTCAGAGTGCTAGAGGTCTTAAATCTAGCTGGAGATAGGGCGGTGTTCCTTCCAGATGAAACTCTTAGGGAGAATCAGTTCCTTGCCTCTTCCAGCTTTTGATAGTCATTGGCATTCCTTGGCTTGTGGCTGCAACTTTCTCTGCTGACTTCACATCACCTTCCAACAGAATCTGAGTCAAAAGTCACTCTACCTCTCTGTCTCTCAGTTTTACTGAGATATAATTGGCATATAACACTGTGTAAGTTTAAGGGGGCACAACATAAATATTTTACGTTTCCATGTATTTTGAAATAGCAACCACAATAAAATTAGTTAACACATCTATCACCTCACATAGTTAATTTTTTTTCCCCCAGTAATCTCTTACAAGGATGCACGTGATAGCACTTAGGGTCTACCCAGAAAATCCAAGATAAACTCTTCCTCTCAAAATTTTCAAATTAATTACATTTTTAGCAAAGAAAGTAATATTTAATATTGCCATATAAGGTAATATTCACAGGGTCCCATGATTAGGATGTAAATATATCTTTGGGAGGGAAATCATTTTGAAAACAGGAAAACACCTAATAAAAGAAGCAAATCAGGGATCATATGTCAAATAAGAAAAGAAAGAAAGATGGGGAGGAGACAAAGACTGAGTTGTGATATCATTTCAGTGAAGATCTCAGTCAAACTTAGAGGAACATGTGAACATGGAATAATCTTGCAGAGTAGTTCAAAGGTGGGATAAATTGGTCATGGCTGTTTAAACCTTTTCAAACAGTTGTTAAATGTATATAAGGCACTTCCCGTTCTTTGGTATTGGAATGAAGACTGACCTTTTCCTGTCCTGTGGCCACTGCTGAGTTTTCCAAATTTGCTGGCATATTGAGTGCAGCACTTTCACAGCATCATTTTTCAGGATTTGAAATAGCTCAACTGGAATTCCATCACCTCCACTAGCTTTGTTCATAGTGATGCTCTCTAAGGCCCACTTGACTTAATATTCCAAGATGTTTGACTCCAGGTGAGTGATCACACCATCATGATTATCTTCGTTGTGAAGATTTTTTTGTACAGTTCTTTTGTGTATTCTTGCCACCTCTTCTTAATATCTTCTGCTTCTGTTAGGTGCATAAAATTTCTGTCCTTTATCGAGTCCATCTTTGCATGAAATGTTCCCTTGATACCTTTAATTTTCTTGAAAAGATCTCTTGTTTTTCCTATTCTGTTGTTTTCCTCTATTTCTTTGCATTGATAGCTGAGGAAGGCTTTCTTATCTCTCCTTGCTATTTTTTGAAATTCTGCATTCAGATGCTTATATCTTTCCTTTTCTCCTTTGCTTTTCACTTCACTTCTTTTCACAGCTATTTGTAACGCCTCCTCAGACAACCGTTTTGCTTTTTTGCATTTATTTTCTGTGGGGATGGTCTTGGTCCCTGTCTCCTGTACAATGTCACGAACCTCAGTCCAGAGTTCATCAGGCACTCTATCTATCAGATCTAGTCCCTTAAATCTATTTCTTACTTCCACTGTATGATTATAAGGGATTTGATTAGGTCATATCTGAATGGTCTAGTGGTTTTCCCTACTTTCTTCAATTTCAGTCTGAATTTGGTAATAAGGAGTTCATGATCTGAGCCACAGTCAGCTCCTGGTCTTGTTTTTGCTAACTGTATACAGCTTCTCCATCTTTGGCTGCAAAGAATATAATCAATCTGATTTTTGTGTTGACCATCTGGTGATGTCCACGTGTAGAGTCTTCTCTTGTGTTGTTGGAAGAGGGTGTTTGCTATGACCAGTGCATTCTCTTGGCAAAACTCTATTAGTATTTGCCCTGCTTCATTTTGTGCTCCAAGGCCAAATTTGCCTCTTACTCCAGGTGTTTCTTGACTTCCTACTTTTGCATTCCATTCCCCTATAATGAAAAGGACATCTTTTTGGGGTATTAGTTCTAAAAGGTCTTGTAGGTCTTCATAGAATCGTTCAGCTTCGGCTTCTTCAGCACTACTGGTTGGGGCATAGACTTGGATTACTGTAATATTGAATGGTTTGCCTTGGAAATGAACAGAGATCATTCTGTCGTTTTTGAGATTGCACCCAAGTACTGCATTTAGGACTCTTTTGTTGACCATGATGGCTACTCCATTTCTTCTAAGGGATTCCTGCCCACAGTAGTAGATATAATGGTCAGCTGAGTTAAATTCACCCATTCCAGTCTATTTTAGTTCACTGATTCCTACAATGTCTACGTTTACTCTTGTCATCTCCTGTTTGATTACTTCCAATTTGCCTTGATTCATGGACCTTACTTTCCAGTTTCCTATGCAATATTGCTCTTTACAGCATCTGACCTTGCTTCTATCACCAGTCACATCCACAACTGGGTATTTGTTTCGCTTTGGCTCCATCACTTCCTTCTCTCTAGACTTAGGGAATGCCAAAGAATGCTCAAACTACCGCACAATTGCACTCATCTCACACGCTAGTAAAGTCATGATCAAAATTCTCCAAGCCAGGCTTCAGCAATATGTGAACCATGAACTTCCAGATGTTCAAGCAGGTTTCAGAAAAGGCAGAGGAACCAGAAATCAAATTGTCAACATCCGCTGGATCATGGAGAAAGCAAAAGAGTTCCAGAAAACCATCTATTTCTGCTTCATTGACTATGCCAAAGCCTCTGACTGTGTGGATCACAATAGAATGTGGAACATTCTGAAAGAGATGGGAATACCAGACCACCTGACCTGCCTCTTGAGAAACCTGTATGCAGGTCAGGAAGCAACAATTAGAACTGGACATGGAACAACAGACTGGTTCCAAATAGGAAAAGGAGTGTGTCAAGGCTGTATATGTCACCCTGCTTATTTAACTTATATGCAGAATACATCATGAGGAACGCTGGGCTGGAAGAAATACAAGCTGGAATCAAGATTGCCAGGAGAAATATCAATAACCTCAGATATGCAGATGACACTACCCTTATGGCAGAAACTGAAGAGGAACTCAAAAGCCTCTTGATGAAAGTGAAAGAGGAGAGTGAAAAGGTTGGCTTGAAGCTCAACATTCAGAAAACTAAGATCATGGCATATGGTCCCATCACTTCATGGGAAATAGATGGGGAAACAGTGGAAACAGTGTCAGAAATTATTTTGGGGGGCTCCAAAATCACTGCAGATGCTGATTGCAGCCATTAAATTAAAAGACTGTTGCTCCTTGGAAGGAAAGTTATGACCATCCTAGATAACAAATTAAAAAGCAGAGATATTACTTTGCCAACCAAGGTCCATCTAGTCAAGGCTATGGTTTTTCCCGTGGTCATGTATGGATGTGAGAGTTGGACTGTGAAGAAAGCTGATTGCCGAAGAATTGATGCTTTTGAAGTGTGGTGTTGGAGAAGATTCTTGAGAGTCCCTTGGACTGCAAGGAGATCCAACCAGTCCATTCTAAAGGAGATCAGTCCTGGGTGTTCATTGGAAGGACTGATGCTAAAGCTGAAACTCCAGTACTTTGGCCATCTCATGCGACGAGTTGACTCACTGGAAAAGACTCTGATGCTAGCAGGGATTGGGGGTGGGAGGAGACGGGGACGACAGAGAATGAGATGGCTGGATGGCACCACCGACTCTATGGATATGAGTTTGAGTGAACTCCAGGAGTTGGTGATGGACAGGGAGACCTGGCGTGCTGTGATTCATGGGGTCGCAAAGAGTCGGACACTACTGAGCGACTGAAGTGAGCTGAAGCCACTTCCTACAGAAGTGCTTTTGGCGGTGACTCTCTCTAGCTGAGGCAGTTCTTTATAATGACTGAAGGCTAATGGTCAGTGGAACTCCTGACAGCTGGTGTAAAAATGGGTTTATTTTAAAAGAGGAAAATGCCAGTAGAACATCACAGCATGCACTAAAATGGAATATTATGTAGATAGAAATGTCTCTAAAAGCCAGAGAGAAACACTGTGAGAGATTTGTCAAAATCAAGACCCAACTCATCCAAGCTGATCTAGATCCTTGAAACTGTTCCTTTTATTCTGAAAATCATTTAAATTTCCTTGGTACTAAATTTTGCTTAGACTAAACATAAAATATATTTATTTGCAACTAAAGATACAGAAATACTATGAAAATGTACAAAAACATGTATATTACTAAGATAAGTGATAATAGCAGAGGAAATTCATGACTATTTCTTTAATATATAGCTATCAGGATAGTTGTGGAGGTGGCATTTCAGTTACTGACTAAAATATTTTACTTTATAATATTTTCATATTATGATTACAGGCAGTAAAACTCCTCAAGTTGAGCTCAAAAAGCAATGTGTTTCTATGCTATTTCAACTCTTCTCCCTATGGAGGAAGCACCACTATCTTATGAGTGCTTGATAAAAATTCAAATTCTGAGAACCGGCTATGCCTTTGGAATCAGAACCTCAGGTTGGAGTTGGGAATAAGTCCTTTAATATGTTCTCCTGTTTACTCTTGACAGCAATTGGTATTTTGACTTATTTTTTGTTGTTATTGTTGTTTTCATGACCTTTTAAAAGACATGTGGTATCTAGTGGTATCTAGTTGTGGTTTCACTTGGATTCCCCTAATGATTAATTAAAGATTGTTTCATCCCCCATTTGATAATAAATTCATCAAATCGGTTGCCCATCTTTATTGGTTTGTTTTCTTATTATTGAATTTTGAGGATTTGTAATATATTCTTGAATCGTTATTTATCACATACATTATTTGCAAATATTTTCTCTCAACCTTCAGCTTTTCTTCTCACTTCTTTAAGATTGTGTTTTGAAGAACAAAAGGTTCTTGATTTTGATAACTTCCAATTTACTTTCTGATATTAATCATTCCTTTGGTTAGATCTGAGAAAGTTTTCCAAAAACAAAGTCAGAAAGATATCCTCTTACATTTTCTCCTAGAAATTTTACAGTTTTACATATGATTTCTGATAAATTTTGAGTTATTTTGCCTACATTGGGAAATATTGACTGTTTTATATTTCAATGCATGAATAATCAATTGTTTCATAAAACATATATTTCAATATAACTTGGGAATTATTATTGCATGTTGTGTCAGATCAGTTGGCCACATATAAATGGGTCTGATTATGGACACATTATTCCTTTTAAAAATATAAAAAAAGACAAAAAACTTAGCTCACTAGTAGTATAAAAATAGACCATAATATAAACTATGCCTCTCTACTAGTGACTTAACAACAACCATACTATATTTTCTCAGGTATCACAGTGGTAAAGGATCTGCTTGCCAATGCAGGAGATGTGTGTTTGATCCCTGGGTCTGGAAAATCCCCTGGAGAAGGAATTGGCAATCCACTAATTCCATGGATAGAAGAGTCTGGTGGGTTACAGTCCATGGGGTCACAAAAGAGTCAGATATGACTTAATGACTGAACAACAATGACTATACTGTAACTGACAAAATTATAAATATATTTAAGTTGCATAAGTTGATGTTTTATATATATATATATAGTAGCATAATCACTACGATTAGCATATCTATCATCTTTTCTTTTCTTTTCTTTTGTCTTCTATTCGGTGGCGATGATAGTGGTTAATTGCTAACCACTAACCTACTGTCCTACTCTTTGCCTCCCCATGGACTATAGTCCACCAGACTCCTTTGTCCATGGGATTTTCCAGGCAAGATTACTGTAGTGTGTTTTCATTTCCTTCTCCAGGGGATCCTTCCAACTCAAAGATCCAATCCACATCTCCTGCTTGACACAGATTGTTTATCTGGGAAGTTCTTTCTTTTTTGGAGAAATGGTGAAAACACTTAAGATCCACCCTCTCAGCAAATTTCTAACTCTAGTTCTCAAGATTTTGATCTTGCTTTAATGAGATTTTGTACCTCTTGAACAAAGATCTCCCCATTTCCCTCTCCCCCCCCAGCCCCTGACAACTATCTTTCTACTCTCAGCATCTATGATTTTGATTATTTTAGATTCTACAGATAAGTGAAATCAGTGAAGTCGTGAAATGTTGTCTTTATTCATCTGGTTTATTTCATTTAGCATATTGTCTTCTAGGTTCATTTGATGGACATTTAGGCTGTTTCCATATCTTGATTATTGTGAATAATGTTGCAATGAATATGGGGGTGCAGATATGTCTTCAAGATGCTGATGAAGGTTGCTTCAAATATAAGCCCAGAAGATGAATTACTGTACCAATGTTACAATCCTAAATTTTTGAGGATATTCCATACTGTTTTCCATAATGGCTGTGGCAAGTTACAATTCTAGCAACTGTATACAAGGGTTTACTTTTCTCCACATTTTTACCAAGATTTCTTATCTTTTGTCTTTTTGGCTCTAACATGTATGAGGTAATATCTCATGTGGTTTGGATTTGCAATTCCCTGATAATTAGTGAAGTTAAGCATGTTTTCATATACATGCTGATCTTTTGTATATATCTTCTTTGGAGAAATGTCTGTGCATATATTTTCCTTAATTTTAAGTTGGTTATTTGTTTTTGTTTGCTATTTAACTGTATGAGCTCTTTATATATTTTTGGTATTAACTTTTTATCAGAGATAGTTTGCAAATATTTTCTCCCATTCTGTAGATTTCTCTCATTATACCTTTTTACTCTGTTCATGATTTCTTTTGCTGTGCAGAACCTTTTTTACTTTGACGTAGATTAACCTGTCTATTTTTGCTTTTGCCCCCTGTGCTTTTGGTGTCATGCCCCAAAAATCATTGCTCAGACCAATGTCAAGAACTTTTTTGCTATAGTTTCTTCTGGCAATTATATGTCTTCAGGAATTACAATCAAATCTTTAACATGTGTTGAATTGATTTCTGTGTATGATGTGAGATAAAAGCCCAGTTTAATTATTCTGCATGTATATGCCCCATTTCCCCAATATCATTTATTAAAGAGGCTGTCTTTTCCCCATTGTGTGTTCTTGGCACTCTTATAAAAGACAGTTAACAGTAGAAGTTTAGATTTATTTCTGAGCTATCCATTTTGCCCTATTTGGCTATATGTTTGCTTTTATGCCATGTGCCAGGTAGGCACTAATTCCTTGTGATGTAAACTTAGGCAAGTGCTTATGAATATTTATACATAGCTTCAAATAAATCTCTATACATATTAAAAATGACTTTTGAAATTTCTTTTAACCATGAAATTTTTACTAAATATAAATATGTTATAAAGAGCAATATCACATAGGAACTTGGATTGATAGGTCCATGAATCAAGACAAATTGGAAGTGGTCAAACAGGAGATGACAAGAGTGAACATCGACATTCTAGGAATCAGTGAACTAAGATGGAGTGGAATGGGTGAATTTAATTCAGATGACCATTATATCTACTACTGTGGGCAAATATCCTTTAGAAGAAATGGAGTAGCCATCATAGTCAACAAAAGAGTCTGAAATGCAGTACTTGGATGCAATCTCAAAAATGACAAAATGATCTCTGTTTGTTTCCAAGGCAAATTATTCATTACACTGTAATCCAAGTTTATGCCCCGACCAGTAATACTGAAGAAGCTGAAAGGTTCTATGAAGACCTATAAGACCTTTTAGAACTAACACCCAAAAAAAGATGTCTTTTTCATTATAGGGAACTGGAATGCAAAAGTAGGAAGTCAAGAAACATCTGGAGTAACAGGCAAAATTGACCTTGGAGTACAGAATGAAGCAGGGCAAAGGTTAATAGAGTTCTTCAAAGAGAACTCACTGGTCATAGCAAACACCCTCTTCCAACAACACAAGAAAAGACTCTACCCAAGGACATCACCAGATGGTCGACACCAAAATCAGATTGATTTTATTCTTTGCAGTCATAGATGGAGAAGCTCTACACAGTCAGTAAAAACATGACTGGGAGCTGACTGTGGCTCAGATCATGAACTCCTTATTGCCAAATTCAGACTGAAATTGAAGAAAGTATAGAAAAGCCACTAGACCATTCAGGTATGGCCTAAATCAAACCGCTTATGACTACACAGTGGAAATAAGAAATAGATTTAAAGGATTAGATCTGATAGAATGCCTGATGAACTATGGACGGAGGTTCGTGACATTGTACAGGAGACAGGAATCAAGACCATCCCCAAGAAAAACAATTGCAAAAAAGCAAAATGGCTGTCTGAGGAGGCCTTACAAGTAGCTGTGAAAAGAAGGGAAGCAAAAAGCAAAGGAGAAAAGGAAAGATATACATATTTGAATGCAGTTCCAAAGAAGAGCAAGGAGAGATAAGAAAGCCTTCCTCAGCGATCAATGCAAAGAAATAGAGGAACACAAGAGAATGGGAAGACTAGACATCTCTTCAATAAAATTAGAGATACCAAGGGAACATATCATGCAAAGATGAGCTCAATAAAGGACAGAAATGGTAGGGACCTAGCAGAAGCAGAAGATATTAAGAAGAGGTGACAAGAATACACAGAAGAACTGTAGAAAAAGTTCTTCAGGACCTACATAATCACGATGGTGTGATCACTTACCTAGAGCCAGACATCATGGAATGTGAAGTCAAGTGGGTCCTAGGGAGCATCACTATGAACAAGGCTAGTGGAGGTGATGGAATTCCAGTTGAGCTATTTCAAATCCTGGAAGATGATTCTGTGAAAGTGCTGTAGTCAATATGCCAGCAAATTTGGAATACTCAGCAGTGGCCACAGGACTGGAAAAGATCAGTTTTCCTTCCAATCCCAAAGAAAGGCAATGCCAAAGAATGCTCAAACTACCGCACAATTGCACTCATCTTACACGCTAATAAAATGATTCTCAAAATTCTCCAAGCCAGGTTTCAGCAATATGTGAACCGTGAACTCCCAGATGTTCAAGCAGGTTTTAGAAAAGGAAGACGCACCAGAGATCAAATTGCCAACATCCGCTGGATCATGGAGAAAGCAGGAGAGTTCCAGAAAAATATCTATTTCTGTTTCATTGACTCTGCCAAAGCCTTTGACTGTGTGGATCACAATCAACTGTGGAAAATTCTGAAAGAGATGGGAATACCAGACCACCTGACCTGCCTCTTGAGAAACCTATATGCAGGTCAGGAAGCATCAGTTAGGACTGGACATGGAACAACAGACTGGTTCCAAATAGGAAAAGGAGTGTGTCAAGGCTGTATATTGTCACCTTGCTTATTTAACTTATATGCAGAGTACATCATGAGAAACACTGGGTTGGAGGAAGCACAATCTGGAATCAAGATTTCCAGGTGAAATATCAATAACCTCAGATATGTAGATGACACTACCCTTATGGCAGAAAGTGAAGAAGAGCAAAAGAGCCTCTTGATGAAAGTGAAAGAAGAGAATGAAAAAGTTGGCTTAAAGCTCAACATTCAGAAAACAAAGATCATGGCATCCGGTCCCATCACTTCATGGCAAATAGATGGGTAAACTGTGGCTAACTTTATCTTTCTGGGCTCCAAAATCACTGCAGTTGGTGATTGCTGCCATGAAATTAAGAGACGCTTACTCCTTGGAAGGAAAGTTATGACCAACGTAGAAAGTATATTAAAAAGCAGAGACATTACTTTGCCAACAAAGGTCCATCTAGTCAAGGCTGTGGTTTTTCCAGTGGTCATGTATGCATATGAGAGTTGGAGTATAAAGAAAGCTGAGCGCCTTTTAATTGATGCTTTTGAACTGTGGTGTTGGAGAAGACTGTTGAGAGTCCCTTAAACTGCAAGGTGATCCAACCAGTCCATCCTAAAGCAGATCAATCCTGGGTGTTCATTGGAAGGACTGATGTTAAAGCTGAGACTCTAGTATTTTGGCCACCTGATTCGAAGAACTGACTCATTGGAAAAGACCCTGATGCTGGGAAATATTGAGGGCAAGAATAGAAGGGGACTATGGAGGATAAGATGGTTGGATGGCATCACTGAGTCAATGAACCTGGGTTTGGGTGGACTCCGGGAGTTGTTGATGGACAGGGAGGCCTGGCATGCTGCGGTTCATGGGGTCAGAAAGAGTCGGACCGAACTTAGCGACTGAACTTAACTGAGCTTAATATTTTAACTTTCTTTTTCCTAGTAAAACTAAAAATTTAGCCTGACTGACTTTTGTTTTTATTAAAATATCATTCCAGATTCTACCTTACATTCCCTGTATTACTTGACCATATAATTTTCACTACAGATTTCTAATTGTTAACCATCCTTGACAACATACTGAAGGAAAATAGGACTAGCATGTTAGAATATCTAACCTTCTTAATCCAGCACCTTAAACCACTTAGCTACCCTACCTCCCATTCTAACTTTCTATTTTAGAAAACACTTTGATAATGTGACTGAACTGCATAGAAGTTATATCTTTACCATAGTATTTAACTTGTTTTTGTCTCTTGAAATAAGGTATATTTACCTGTCAGAATCACAGATTAGATACATCAAGCTATTCATAGAACTTAAAAAAATAATCAGCAAACAGAGGTTATGTCCTTTGGGGAAACAAAGACAAAAATTCATGGAAAATTTGAACAAATAATAGAAGCAGGAAAAGTCATTTACTTTTCTCTTTTCTATAACCTATAAGCAAGTGGTTTGATTTCTGAATAATCAGTTGACTAAGAGACTACTAGAATAATCAAGCTTTAGCTTTTCCTCTCCTATTTGAATAATCAATACCCTGAAATGAATGTAGGCACTGAAATGATGATTTCAAATGTTCTCTTATTGTTAAGGTATCCAGTATAGCATAAAGCCCATGAACAAAAGATGTAACTGAGTTTGAATCTTTCCTTTTATTATTTTTTTGAATTCTATAGAAACAATTAAATTTGCAACTAAAAAAGAAATGTCATGTATTTTTCATCATTGTCATGCAGACTGTAGATATTCCTCTGAAATTAAGCTATTCTGTATGACATTCTTTGAGTATTGGCAGTTGTTATGCTTTTAATATTTGTAGTGATACATATTGGAGAAGGAAATGGCAACCCACTCCAGTGTTCTTGCCTGGAGAATCCCAGGGACGGGGGACCCTGGTGGGCTTCTGTCTATGGGGTCACACAGAGTCGGACACGACTGAAGTGACGGAGCAGCAGCAGCAGTGATACATATATTTGTGATTTTCACCTCTTAGTTTTGGTTGTGTTTTGCTTAATTCTATATAGTTTAAGAAGATTAAAATAATTTAATGGGTAATCAGCTAAGTTGTTGAAATTGCTGAGCTAATAAGACCAAGTTTAGGTTCATTCAGAAACTGCAGTCTCTAACCCCACATTGAAGCATATACTTCCATAAACAAAGATAAGGTACAATAGAGGGTGTACATATTTTAAAAATTCAGGTGATTATCAAAAAAATAATTTCAGATCCATTTTTAATGAAAATGAGAAAAAAGTTCACTTTTAAAACTAAGATTTAATAGCAACTAATTGTGTCACTCTGTATATTACTATAATAAAAAGTGAGAGCTAACTAAAGACTTCTTGCCTTCAGTGTTATATTTTACCTCATTGCAAGAAAATTTTAACATATTCTGCCACTTTCAGTAGACAGTTATGCATTTAAAACAACGCAAAAGGTTTGATTATATTCCCAAAGTTCACTATAGGAAATCTTATTGAAGAGTTCAAATCGTTTCAGGAGGTTAGAGAAGAATTTGAGGTATAAAGTGAGACCAAATATCTAAAACAGAAATTGATGGCTCAAAGTATAAGAGACAGGAAGAACAGGTGCAAGACTCACTGGAAGAATCCCAGTAGATGTTTTAAGTGTGGTAATATTGAAAAGCAGAGACATTACTTTGCCAACCAAGGTCCGTCTAGTCAAGGCAATGGTTTTTCCCGTGGTCATGTATGGATGTGAGAGTTGGACTGTGAAGAAGGCTGACCGCCGAAGAATCGATGCTTTTGAACTGTGGTGTTGGAGAAGACTCTTGAGAGTCCCTTATACTGCAAGGAGATCCAACCAGTCCATTCTGGAGGAGATCAATCCTGGATGTTCATTGGAGGGACTGATGCTAAAGCTGAAACTGCAATACTTTGGCCACCTCATGCGACGAGTTGACTCACTGGAAAAGACTCTGATGCTGGGAAAGGTTGGGGGTTGGAGGAGAAGGGGACGACGGGAATGAGATGGCTGGATGGCATCACCGACTCTGTGGACATGAGTTTGAGTGAACTCCGGGAGTTGGTGATGGACAGGGAGGCCTGGCGTGCTGTGATTCATGGGGTCACGGAGAGTCGGACACGACTGAGCGACTGAACTGAACTGAACTGAACTGAACTGAAGGAGACTCCATCAGATAGCATGGGAGACTGGATACTATGCACATGACTCTGACCCTTGACACCCATTTCCTTTCACCTTGACTAATATGAGAGCAACAAAACTGAAAGAAGTCAAATGTCTCTTTATCGGGGTCCAGCCCCGATATGACCCAGGGTATCCTCGGGATGAACGGCGTCGGCGTCAGAGAGAGAGAAAGAGAGAGAGAGACAGGGGCTGATGATTCCTTGGTTTACGCTGGAAACCAATAAAACCCCAGCACGGGGCTTGCTCTCTTTACGTAGGCCGCAGGCGCCCTCTCGAATCACTTGAGGCACCCCACCAGGGCACCCCCTCGAGTGGGTCTTAGAAGCCCAGGCAGATAAGTAAACTCAGAGGGCCCAGTGCTCCAAGGATCTCAACCAGAAAAAGGAGAATAGAGAAAAGGATGGAAAAAGAGAAAGAACGACACGGGGAGACCAAGCTTCAGTGAGCAAGGCCCAAAACTTTATTTTCCAGTGCTGCTTTTATACCCTAAGTTATGCGCATAAGAAACAGAGAAAGGGAGGTATAGAGTCACGCCAAAATCACGTGGGGTCAGCAGTCTTGACCCTTATCAGGATCAGGGCTTATTTTTGTGTGATAAAAGTTTTAGGTGATTTACATCATCTTCTGGCCAGGGGGCCTGCTAACAGTTTTATGGCCCTCTCTCCTGACAATAGGTTAGTTAGCAAGTAAAAGACTTTTCTTTTAAGGTGACTTTCCTAAAGTTAGGTGGTAGACACATAACAAAGTTACATTCCTATAAGGCACCGGTGTAGTGAGCTGCAAGAAAGGAATTTATTAGCTTAAGATCTGATGTGGTTAAATCAAAGGATTAATATATTTCCAAGAATACAATAGATAGAGGAAACTGCAGCAAGCATTGATTCAACAATGAAATCTTTTCTAGTACTATTCTAATGATTTTAACTTCTTCAACAGATTCCTGTATTTTAGAATATTAGGCTTTCTGTCCTTGCATGGCTGGGAGGCTATAAACAGTCACACTCATAGTTGTAAGAGCCCGGACAAACTTGTCATGCAAGTTAGAAAGCTATCAGAGGGGCTTGGATTGGAACACTCCTATTAAGCCGAGGAGAACTTTTAAACTACAGCTCTGAATTAATGTTTTCAGAGAAAGGTGGTTGGGGGGAAGCCCCTGTAAGTATTAGAGGACTTGGTAAGAGGCGTAAGATAGTAAAGCAGTCAGACTCCAGTTTTCTTTGGGGTAGATGCTCAGGTAAGTCCAGGGGGTTCCTCGAGCCCTGATTAGCCTTTGCCCGTCAGGCCTCTTCCCCAATTGACCTTTGCCACGGGTAGGATTTCCCTCGCTGGCTCCTGGCATCTCTTGGCTTCCAGAACATACATCTAAGTATCATATACATAGGATTTGAGTTAGAAGACCTTCATTTCATTTAAAAAATTACCAAGTACCTACCGTGGTGTTACAGCAATAAGAAAAATGTACAAAAATGTCTGCTATATGCATCAAGGGCTGGGGACAGAAAATAAACCAATCAGTAAACTATGAAGTATGTTAGAAGATGAGAGGTTCAGTGAAGAAAGAAATTAAAAGAGTAAAAAGTATTATAGAATAAGGGTGTGGGAAATCAGTATTTCAGCAAATTGTTAAAAGAAAGTTTCTCTAAGGGGATATGTGTGCAAAGATTTGAAAAAGGTGAGCTAGGCAGTCATGTGACTGTCCCTAAGACAAGAGTTTCTAGGTAGAGAGAACCTCAAATGCAAAGTCACTTCAGCAGGGTCTTCCCTGGTAGATTTTAGGAATGTATATAGGACTACATGTGAGCACCTGAGTGAGCAAAGGGAGAGTGATAAAAGGTAAGGTTGCATGGGTGATGGACTATCAATTTGCATGGAGACTTTTTGCCTTTCCAACAGATTCTTCTGCAAACCTTACATTTTTGAGATCCTAGATGTCTACTTAATGAATGTTATATTTTATCTGAAAAAATTTGGTGTGTATATTAGCATAATCCATCCCCATAAAATATGATTTGTTAAACAATGTGTGGGGAACACACCATTTTGCTATGTTTTGAAATATTTCCCCGGGAATTCTAAATATACTACACTTTTGAAGAACTCCTGGTTGATCAATATACCTATTTTCTCTGCTTTTCTTTTGGGAAGATTTTGTGATGTCTTTGGGTTTTATCACTTCTCTTTCTCCATTTTTGAATTACTTGTGTTCAGGCTCACCTACTTTATCAAACAGCTTGTAAATATGCAACATCACATTTTAGTCAAATCTCACTCCTTTAATAGGTCATATGATTTTTATAGAAAGGAAATCTCTTATCTTTGTGTTATATATTATTTCTAGTTCAGTTCAGTTCTGCTCAGTCGCTCAGTTGTGTCCGACTCTCTGCGACCCCATGAATCACAGCATGCCAGGCCTCCCTATCCATCACCAACTCCCGGAATTCACTCAAACTCATGTCCACAGAGTCGGTGATGCCATCCAGCCATCTCATTCTCAGTCGTCCCCTTCTCCTCCCACCCCCAACCTTTCCCAGCATCAGAGTCTTTTCCAGTGAGTCAACTCGACACATGATATGGCCAAAGTATTGCAGTTTCAGCTTTAGCATCAGTCCTTCCAATGAACACCCAGGATCGATCTCCCCTAGAATGGACTGGTTGGATCTCCTTGCGGTACATGGGACTCTCAAGAGTCTTCTCCAACACCGCAGTTCAAAAGCATCAATTCTTCGGCCATCAGCTTTCTTCACAGTCCAACTCTCACATCCATACATGACCACGGGAAAAACCATAGCCTTGACTAGATGGACCTTTGTTGGCAAAGTAATGTCTCTGCTTTTTAATATATTATCAAGGTTGGTCATAACTTTCCTTCCAAGGAGTAAGTGTCATTTAATTTCATGGCTGCAATCAGTATCTGCAGTGATTTTGGAGCCCAAAAAAAAAAAAAAGTCTGACACTGTTTCCACTGTTTGTCCATCTATTTCCCATGAAGTGATGGGACCAGATGCCATGATCTTTGTTTTCTGAATGTTGAGCTTCAAGCCAACCTTTTCACTCTCCTCTTTTACTTTCATCAAGAGGCTTTTGAGTTCCTCTTCATTTTCTCCCATAAGGGTAGTGTCATCTGCATATCTGAGGTTATTGATATTTCTCCCAGCAATATTGATTCCAGCTTGTACTTCTTCCAGCCCAGCGTTCCTCATGATGTACTCTGCATATAAGTTAAATAAGCAAGGTGACAATATACAGCCTTGACGTACTCCTTTTCCTATTTGGAACCAGTCGGTTGTCCCATGTACAGTTCTGACTGTTGCATCCTGACCTGCATACAGGTTTCTCAAGGGGCAGGTCAGGTGGTCTGGTATTCCCATCTCTTTCAGAATGTTCCACATTCTATTGTGATCCACACAGTCAAAGGCTTTGGCATAGTCAATGAAGCAGAAATAGATGGTTTTCTGGAACTCTCTTGCTTTCTCCATGATCCAGCGGATGTTGGCAATTTGATCTCTGGTGCCTCTGCCTTTTCTGAAACCTGCTTGAACATCTGGGAGTTCACGATTCACATATTGCTGAAGCCTGGCTTGGAGAATTTTGAGCATGACTTTACTAGCGTGTGAGATGAGTGCAATTGTGCGGTAGTTTGAGCATTCTTTGGCATTGCCTATCTTTGGGATTGGAATGAAGTCTGACATTTTCCCGTCCTGTGGCCACTGCTGAGTTTTCCAAATTTGCTGGCATATTGAGTGCAGCACTTTCACAGCATCATCTTTCAAGATTTGAAATAGCTCAACTGGAATTCCATCACCACCACTAGGTTTGTTCATAGTGATGCTTTCTAAGGCCCACTTGACTTCACATTCCAAGATGTCTGGCTCTAGGTCAGTGATCACGTTAACGGGACTATCTTGGTCGTGAAGATCTTTTTTGTACAGTTCTTCTTTGTATTCTTGCCACCTCTTCTTAATATCTTCTGCTTCTGTTAGGTCCCTACCATCTCTGTCCTTTATTGAGCCCATCTTTGCATGAAATGTTCCCTTGGAATCTCTAATTTTCTTGAAGAGATCTCTTGTTTTTCCTATTGTGTTGTTTTCCTCTATTTCTTTGCATTGATCGCTGAGGAAGGCTTTCTTATCTCTCCTTGCTATTCTTTGGAACTCTGCATTCAGATGCTTATATCTTTCCTTTTCTCCTTTGCTTTTCGCTTCTCTTCTTTTCACAGCTATTTGTAAGGCCTCCTCAGACATCCATTTAGCTTTTTTGCATTTCTTTTCCATGGGGATGGTCTTGGTCCCTGTCTCCTGTACAATGTCACAAACCTCCTTCCAGAGTTCATCAGGCACTCTATCTATCAGATCTAGACCCTTAAATCTATTCCTTACTTCCACTGTATAATCATAAGGGATTTGATTTAGGCCATACCTGAATGGCCTAGTGGTTTTCCCTACTTTCTTCAACTTCAGTCTGAATTTGGCAATAAGGAATTCATGATGTGAGCCACAGTCAGCTCCTGGTCTTGTTTTTGCTGACTGTGTAGAACTTCTCCATCCTGGCTGCAAAGAATATATTCAATCTTTTTTTGGTGTTGACCATCTGGTGATGTCCACATGTAGAGTCTTCTCTTGTGTTGTTGGAAGATGGTGTTTGCTATGACCAGTGCATTCTCTTGTCAAAACTCTATTATTTCTAGTAGCAATTATTAATTTTACGTGTCAAAATCCAGGATTTTGTGAGTTATTTTATTTTTCTTAAAATTAAATTGGAAGATAGATTAAGTCTACATTCAGATTATTCAGGATGATGTGTGTCTGCATGTGTGCTAAATTGCTTCAGTCGTGTCTGACTCTTTGCAAACCTATGGACTGTAGCCTCCCAGACTCCTC
Organism: Moschus berezovskii; assembly: GCF_049115385.1. Lineage (NCBI taxonomy): Eukaryota > Metazoa > Chordata > Mammalia > Artiodactyla > Moschidae > Moschus > Moschus berezovskii. The sequence goes on along the minus strand of NC_142460.1, from coordinate 126,466,461 downwards.
TGTCCATGGGATTCTCCAGGCAAAAATACTGGAGTGGGTTGCCATGCCCTCCTTCAGGGGATCTTCCTGACCCAGGGATCGAACCAGTGTTTCTTTTGTCTCCTCCATTAGCAGGTGGTTTCTTTACTACTAATGCCACCTGGGAAGCCCATTCAGGGTGGTAGCTTTCTGAGGTTTGTGAGATATATGAAAGAAATATTTCAGAAGTTATTTAAATATTTGGGATTAAATATTTAATCGAAATTAAAAATGACTTTGAGAAATTTGTGATGGTCTAGTCAGGATGGGATATAGTTTACATATGTAGTACTTATTGGAAAGGTCAAAATCCAGAAAGTTTAAATTTAGTTAGCAAAGAAAAGTCAAATTCAATGTACCCAAGTTCCTGATCTGAGAAAAAGGAGGAAAAGATCAAGTAATAGATAGATCTAAAGAACCTGATTAAATTACATTGTAGGGTCAATAAATAGAAGAAATTCCTTCCAAAGGGAATAGGTAAAATTGAGATCCTTAAAGTAGTTTGCTTTGCTTCTAATAAATATGTAAAAGAAATCAATTTCAGTGAATAAAGAGAATTATCCTAATGATGCATTCTTAAACATCCTTACCACTATAACCAGAACTGTTCCAATTTTTAATGCAATGTAGTGATATTGTGACAAATAATCTATTGTGGAAATTTCAATGGATATTTACAGCCAAGTATTAGAAAACCTGTGTGGACTTCTGGTTTTGGATATTCAATGTTACTGGAGTCAATAGATCATAGTGAGAACTATTTATGAATAGGGTATGCATATTTAATACCAAATTTTCTTTCTTGGGCATTATTTTAAAGCTTTGCCTGCACATAAATTACAATCATTACTGAAGACTGTAGATAGATGGTTTTGAGGAACCATCATGTGAAAAAACAGAGCCCACTTCCTTAATGTAAATTAAGAGCTAACTGGGTAATCAATTTTCAATAAACATTTTAGAAATAATTAGCAAATATTAGGGCAACCAGTACAATAAAAAGTATCAGTAATAAAATTTTATCTAAAAAAATCTAGAATTTTTTCTCATTTTGTTAAAATAGTTAATTTTATTTTTAACATACATTTAACTCTCCATATGATGACAAGGATAAAAGTTATATATTATATTTTTCTGTGTGTAAATTCCTTCAAATATTTTTTAATCTGAACTTTTAAATAAGAAAATATTGATATCTGTGAAGTTAAAATATTAATGCTAATTTATTGCTATTTTAAATATTAGTTTCATAAAATACACTGTAGGTACAAATTATCAGTGAATTCTTCAAATGTTTTTCATAGCTTACATAAGAACTTGTTTAGGAAAACTAAAAGAAATAAACTTTTTTCCCCAGAAGTAATATTATCAATAATGGAAACTAGAAATCTTCCTCAAAATGATCTATACAGTTCTATTTAAAAAATCTATTTTGTTCTGCTTTTCAACAATATTATTCATTTTATATTTGTGTTAGCTTCCTATTGCTGTTCTAACAAATTATCATAAGTTTAGTGACTTAAAGTAACACAAATGTATTATCTTACATTTCCTGAGGTAAGAAATCAGAGATAAATATTATGGGGCTAAAATCAAGCTGTTGACAGGGCTGTTTTTTCTAGAGGTTCTAGTGGAGAGTCTTGCTTTCTTGTCTTTTTCAGCTTTTGTTGTTATTTATTTGCTGACTCATCTCTGACTCTTTTGTGACCCCATGGACTGTAGCCCACCAGGCTCCTCTGTCCGTGGGACTTTCCTGGCAAGAGTACTGGAGTGGGTTGCCATTTTCTCTAGGTGATCTTCCAACTCAGGCATCAAACTCATGTCTCTTGCATTGCAGGCAGTTTCTTTACCACTGTGCCACCTGGGAAGCCCTTTAAGATGCTGCTTGTAATCTTTGCCACATGGCCTTTCCTCTATCATCATCGTCCATCATTCCAAAATTTGCTTCCTTTGGCAGAACTTCTTTTCCTGACTCTGATAATCCTGTTTTATTCTTACAATGACCATTGTGATTACAATGGGTCCACTCAGATGATTCAAGGTAATTTCCTCAAGATCCTTTACTAAATCACATTTGGAAATTTTTCTTGGCATGTAAGGTAATCTTTTCAGTCTCTGGAGACTAGTCCATAAGCATTTTAAAGGGATTATCATTCTGTCTGTTAAAGTATCTGAGATCACTTCAGCATTTTCATGACAAAGGACAGTAAGCATGTGTATGTGTGTGTATAAGAAGCAGAAGCAATACACCACATCTGCCTTCAAATAACTCCACAAGCATCCTATTAAGTCAGTAGATATATCATTATCCATAAGCTTAGGAAAGGGCTGACTTTCCTCAAAGAATGAAAAGTCTATGTTGTTATATATTGCAAAAGAGAGACTGATGATGAAGCAGTACTTTATTCTTTAGTTTAATATATGTGGATACTTTCAGTGCTCTATGACTGTTTTTTATTTTATTCATATTAAGCAGTGAATTTTCTCCCAATTTATTAGAACAAAGAAAATATTTGCAGGCACTGTGTCTTTTCCCCTGGTGCCTCAGATGACAAAGAATCTGCCTGCAGTGCGGGAGACCTGGGTTTGATCCTTGGGTTGGGAAAATCCCCTGGAGAAGGGAATGGCTACCAACTCCCACATTGTTGCATAGAGAATACCATGGACAGAGGAGCCTGATGAGCTACAGTCCATGGCTTCACAGTTAGACACAACTGAGGGACTTATATTTCAGTTCAGTTCAGTTCAGTCGCTCAGTCGTGTCCGACTCTTTGTGACCCCCTGAATCACAGCACGCCAGGCCTCCCTGTCCATCACCAACTCCCAGAGTTCACTCAAACTCATGTCCATCGAGTCAGTGATGCCATCCAGCCATCTCATTCTCTGTTGTCCCCTTCTCCTCCCACCCCCAATCCTTCCCAGCATCAGAGTCTCTTCCATGGGTCAACACGTCGCATGAGGTGGCCAAAGTATTGGAGTTTCACCTTTAGCATCAGTCCTTCCAATGAACACCCAGGATTGATCTCCTTTACTGGTTGGATCTCCTTGCGGTACAAGGGACTCTCAAGAGTCTTCTCCAGCACCAAAGTTCAAAAGCATCAATTCTTCGGCGGGCAGCCTTCTTCACGGTCCAACTCTCACATCCATACATGACCACGGGAAAAACCATAGCCTTGACTAGACGGACCTTGTTTGGCAAAGTAATGTCTCTGCTTTTTAATATGCTATCTAGGTTGGTCATAACTTTCCTTCCAAGGAGTAAGCGTCTTTTAATTTCATGGCTGCAATCAACATCTGCAGTGATTTTGGAGCCCCAAAATATGTCTGACACTGTTTCCACTGTTTCCCCATTGATTTCCCATGAAGTGATGGGACCAGATGCCATGATCTTTGTTTTCTGAATGTTGAGCTTCAAGCCAACATTTTCACTCTCCTCTTTCACTTTCATCAAGAGGCTTTTCATTTCCTCTTCACTTTCTGCCATAAGGGTGGTGTCATCTGCATATCTTAATATATTTAGGGGCAAACAACTATTTCTAAAATAGTGTGCCTCTTACCTTCAAAACAAGAATTTTCTTGGTTTGAATTTTTGTTCTCCTTCTATTCTGCAATGTATATGATACTGCTTTAGAAAATACTGAAAGAGTTTAATTTTGAAATTGACTCCTAATTTTATTTTGCTCAAAATATTTGCAATCACTTAAAATACACTACAAAACAAGCAGTGAGAGTATTATTAATTTCTCTTCTTTTTATGCTATCCAAGTTGTTTCTCAGGAAAATGCTTTCAGAAAGATTTGGGAACTCCAAACCTGCCTTACTCAATGATTGTTTATATTGTGATTTTCTTAAATGAGGAAAACACACCTCATTAAAATTTTCAATTATATTTTTTCTTCAGGCTACTTTTCAGTTCATCATAATTCTTCCATGTGTGTTTCCAAATTTAAGTGTCCTGGAAGGAGTGTTCCTTTTCATTTGATTACAAGTGGATCTGTGAGGTTTTCTTTAATGACTGACCACCTTCACCTTAAATAATAATTTTATTTCATTTGGAATTCTTATGAAATTAATTATCACACCTTACAGTAATTTAATTGATGGTGTCTGTTTTCTTCTTTCATTCAAATTTAACTGATCACTGAATTTGAAAATGAAAGAAAATTCTTGGAGCTTTGATGGAGACTTCAAGAAAGATTATAACATGTAAGGTTTAAAAAAAAAGCTTCATTGTATACTTAGAGGATTTACTTTCAAAGTAATATTGATAGTTCTTTCAAGAATATGGACTGTGAAATGAGTACAAGAGGGCAGTATGGAGAAATTTTTATGGGCAATGTCAAGAAACTGTGTTTCTTTGGTTGGTTGGTTGACATTGGTTTAGTTTCCTGCTGGTGCTAAGTCTCGTCACTCATGTCCAACTCTGTATGACCCCATAGACGGCAGCCCAACAGTCTCCTCTGTCTCTGGGATTCTCCAGCCAAGAATACTGCAGTGGGTTGCCATTTCCTTCTCCATGGTTTAGTTTAGTTTGTCATTTTATACTCTGCTTGTATTGTTTCGTTTAATTTTGGTTGAGAGAGATATAAATCACGTTTAAATCTGTATTAGTGACAAACCAGATGAATTAACTATTCTTGAATCAGTTCACTTCATTTCAGTCGCTCAGTCGTGTCCGACTCTCCGCGACCCCATGAATCACAGCACGCCAGGCCTCCCTGTCCATCACCAACTCCCGGAGTTCACTCAAACTCATGTCCATTGAGTCGGTGATGCCATCCAGCCATCTCATTCTCGGTCGTCCCCTTCTCCTCCCGCCCCCAATCTTTCCCAGCATCAGAGTCTTTTCCAGTGAGTCAACTCGTTGCATGAGGTGGCCAAAGTATTGCAGTTTCAGCTTTAGCATCAGTCCTTCCAATGAACACCCAAAATTGATCTCCTTTAGAATGGACTGATTGGATCTCCTTGCAGTCCAAGGGACTCTCAAGAGTTTTCTCCAACACCACAGTTAAAAAGCATCAGTTCTTCTGCGATCAGCTTTCTTCATAGTCCAAATCTCACATCCATACATGACCATGGGAAAAACTATAGCCTTGACTAGACGGACCTTGGTTGGCAAAGTAATGTCTCTGCTTTTTAATATGCTGTCTAGGTTGGTCATAACTTTCCTTCCAAGGAGTAAGCGTCTTTTAGTTTCATGGTTGCAATCAGCATCCGCAGTGATTTTGGAGCCCCAAAAAATAAAGTCTGACACTGTTTCCACTGTTTCCCCATCTATTTCCCATGAAGTGATGGGACCAGATGCCATGATCTTTGTTTTCTGAATGTTGAGCTTCAAGCCAAACTTTTCACTCTCCTCTTTCACTTTCATCAAGAGGCTTTTGAGTTCCTCTTCACTTTCTGCCATAAGGGTGCTGTCATCTGCATATCTGAGGTTATTGATATTTCTCCCAGAAATCTTGATTCCAGTCTTTGCTTCTTCCAGCCCAGTATTCCTCATGATGTACTCTGCATATAAGTTAAATAAGCAAGGTGACAATATACAGCCTTGACCTACTCCTTTTCCTATTTGGAACCAGTCTGTTGTTCCATGTACAGTTCTAACTGTTGCTTCCTGACCTGCATATAGGTTTCTCAAGAGGCAGGTCAGGTGGTCTGGTATTCTCATCTCTTTCAGAATTTTCCACAGTTTATTGTGATCCACACAGTCAAAGGCTTTGGCATAGTCAATGAAGCAGAAATAGATGGTTTTCTGGAACTCTCTTGCTTTCTCCATGATCCAGCGGATGTTGGCAATTTGATCTCTGGTGCCTCTGCCTTTTCTGAAACCTGCTTGAACATCTGGAAGTTCACGATTCACATATTGCTGAAGCCTGGCTTGGAGAATTTTGAGCATGACTTTACTAGCATGTGAGATGAGTGCAATTGTGCGGTAGTTTGAGCATTCTTTACCATTGCCTTTCTTTGGGATTGGAATGAAGACTGACCTCTTCCAGTCCTGTGGCCACTGCTGAGTTTTCCAAATTTGCTGGCATATTGAGTGCAGCAGTTTCACAGCATCATCTTTTAGGATTTAAAATATCTCAATTGGAATTCCATCACCTCCACTAGCTTTGTTCGTAGTGATGCTTTCTAAGGCCTACTTGACTTCACATTCCAAGATGTCTGGCTCTAGGTCAGAGATCACCTTATCGTGACTATCTTGGTCATGAAGATCTTTTTTGTACAGTTCTTCTGTGTATTCTTGCCACCTCTTCTTAATATCTTCTGCTTCTGTTAGGTCCATACCATTTCTGTCCTTTATCGAGCCCATCTTTGCATGAAATGTTCCCTTGGAATCTCTAATTTTCTTGAAGAGATCTCTTGTCTTTCCCATTCTGTTGTTTTCCTCTATTTCTTTGCATAAATCTGTAGAAATGAATAACATACGAAACATACAAGTTCAGCAAAGAGCCAATATTATTGTTTATTATTAACATCACATGAAAAGTGGATTCAGTAAGTTTCCTAAAGAGTTTACAAGAGATGGCAAAGGATGCTGTAAGAAGTTAAATCTACTGTACTCCATATTTCTGTCACAGTCCTAAAATTGCCAGGAGAATCATAGCCCCACGGAAGTTGGAAGTCTTTGAAACTATGTAAAAATGCTAAGTACAGCAAGTATTTGTATTTAGAAATCCATTTGGCTTCCCAGAAACTAGGGAGATACTTCTTTTCCTACAGAACCAGCAAACCAACACAGAACAATTAATATTTGTAAATGCTGAGTACACAAAAAATAGTATATTTACCATCATATTTGGCCCCCCAAATCAAAGATTGTGTTAATACTTTCTAACCAGTAACAGCATGACAAACCATCCAGGTTTGTCCAGGACAGTCCCAGTTTTAAGACTGAAAGTCATGTGTCTCAGCAAATTCCTTCAGTTTTGGAAAAATCAGGGATGGTTGCTCATTCTGATTTTATCTAGATACACACACACACTGTGTGTGAGCAACCATCCCTGATTTTCCAAAACTGACAACCTAGATAGTATATTAAAAATCAGAGACATTACTTTGACAACAAACGTCCATCTAGTCAAGGCTATGGTTTTTCCAGTGGTCATGTATGGATGTGAGAGTTGGACTGTGAAGAAAGCTGATCGCCTAAGAATTGATGCTTTTGAACTGTGGTGCTGGAGAAGACTCTTGAGAGTCCTTTGGACTGCAAGGAGATCCAACCAGTCCATTCTAAAGGAGATCAATCTTGGGTGTTCATTGGAAGGACTGATGCTAAAGCTGAAACTCCAATACTTTGGCCACCTAATGCGACAAGTTGACTCACTGGAAAAGACTCTGATGCTGGGAAAGATTGGGGGCAGGAGGAGAAGGGGACGACAGAGAATGAGATGGCTGGATGACATCACCGACTCGATGGACGTGAGTTTGAGTGAACTCCGGGAGTTAGTGATGGACAGGGAGGCCTGGCGTGCTGTGATTCATGGGGTCGCAAAGAGTCGGACACAACTGAGAGACTGAACTGACTGATATATATATATATATTCAGCTTAAATTTTCAACCATTCTGAATCACTGATGTCCCAATTAATATTGTCTCAAACATCAAAGATAATTACCTAAGATTCCCAATGCCTAACCATAGGTCCAGGTCTCTGAAGCACACTTGTATTGCTGGCACTTCCATTCAAGAGAATAAATCATTCATTCCTTTGGCATTTGATTACATAAAAAGATAATATTTATACGTCATATGAATTGTTGGAGTGAAAAACAATACAAAAATAAAGGAGACAGAATGAGAGCCTGGAAGCTGCTTTATTAGCAAGACTCTATGTACCATGGCAAAGAACACTAATTTTGAGAAAAAAAACATTTTTTTTTTCCAAGTATTTCCCTTCTGTGGCAGTATCATCCTGATTCATACTGCTACCATGGCAGAAGAAGGTGACCTGAAGGCACATTTGTGATGCATTGGCTGTGCTAATTTGGAACTTCTTTGCCTGATATGCAGTAATGATATATAGTTACAGTGACTTGGAGTTCCTTAGAGATCCCATTGCAGAAAAATGGATATCATTTGAATCTTGGATATACTCATCCAATTTCTCTATTGTTCATTAAGCAGCACTAGTGGTGAGTTATGGGGAGAAAATCTATAAATATTAATATCTTATGTCATTGCAAGTAGTAATTTCCAGCTTATTATTCTCAAATATTTTCTAGTGATGGAATTCTAGTAAAGTTAAAAAAAATTCTTCAACTGTAAAAAAGTGTTGGAAAAATAGATTAAGCCAAATGATTATCACTAGGGGCAACATAATTTTTTTTTTACAATTAATTTCATTTTTAGACTGTTTCAATGAACACCTTGCTAAATGTTATCACAGTATAGTATCAATAATTATACTATGATTTTGGAGTCAGAGAGACTTACATTCAAGAACTGACTCTACAATTCAGTGGCTTGATTATTTTAGACAATGATATTATTTCCCTGAGCCTCAGTTTCCTTAATTGTAAAATGTAGACAGCTATCATTAGAATTATCATTGAAGACTGAGTTTTAATGTATATTAGGCATAAAGCATACAGTGTGTGCTCATACTTTACCCTTCAAATCTGTTTAAAACTCACTGATCAAAAGGGGGAAGTGATTCTTCATCAATTCAATGTATGAATTGCTTATTCAATATATGAATTTCTTGAAGTAGTCTGACCTCTCTGCTTAGTTAGGTGGAAAAGAAATTGTTTCCTCCCTTAACACCTTGGGCAAAAGAGGGAGATCATAGGTAGAAGAAACCAGGGTGGTAGAAATACTGCTCCATTAGACAGCAGACACTTCACCTATCCAGTAATACCTACCTTTCTTAATTAAAGACCAAAATCTTTGGGGCTGAGATAAATAAAGTTGTATTATTTTATCAAAAAGGTTTTCTAATTTTTCTGTATTATCATTTTATGAATTATTGTGTATGTAATATACACAAATATATTGCAAAGTCAAGCATATCATATATACTATGAACATATAGAGTAATATAATACCTGCTCTATAAAGAATAAGAATTACTCTTTGTTTGCTGACTTTCTAGTATCTACAAACAGATTTAGAATCCCTTCCAAATCCTGCAGAATACTCTCCCAAATACCCCAAAATATTTGACTGATTAAAATGTATTCAATCTATTATAATTTTTATAAAGGTACAACACTTCTCAATAGCTTTATAGCTTAGTTTATATATTTGTGTGATAGAGATAAGATTATAAGGCAGTGTGAGATTAAATGAAACATTGCTTTGAAAAATCATAGGAGGGGACCTCCCAGGTGGCTTAGAGGTAAAGAATCTGACTGCCAATGTGGGATATGTGGGTTCGATCCCTGGTCTGGGAAGATCCTACATGCTGCAGAACAACTAAGTCCATGCACCACAACTATTGAGGCTGTGCCCTAGAGACTGGGAAATCACAACTACTGAGCCCACGTGCCCTAGAACTCATGCTCTGCAACAAGAGAAGCCACCACAATAAGTCCGGGCACCACAACTAGAGAGTAGTCCCCGCTTGTCCCAACTAGAGAAAAGCCTGCTTATCAACAAAGACCCAGCAGAGCCAAAAAATAAATAATAAACAAGTAAATAATTAAAATAAAAAACATAAGAGAGTCTTGGTATGAAGCACTGTTGATTCAGTAAATAGCAGTATATTTTGGATATAATATGTATTCATTTTTGCTTTCAGTATTTCTTGATTCATACTTTTGTAAAAATATTAAATATTCTAATTTCCCCACTAAAATTATTTAAAATGAAACTATTTTCTCTAGATGATTATATCCATGTAGTAGTTAAATGTAGTGATACATGTCAAACTAGATTTCAGTCTTAAAATTTCTGCTTCTATCTTCATTGATGAAAGACATTCTTGATTTCTGGAGCAATTAAGATTTTATCTTTCTTATTCTTGTCAGATGATTCATGATTTCACAGACTATATCAAAGCATAAATAACAACTTCTAGAGGGACTAAGCAATTTTAAGTCTGAAACCTCTAGTTTTCTCCAAGTTCTTACCTATATGATTTATTCAAAGGGCTTATAAGCTTGGTCTCTGTATAACCAAACTGAGGTGTTTCTCCACATCTAGCTCAGACACTCAGATAGCTAGTCAGCTATCTTTAATTTTTATACATTTCATTTCACCACAGGTTTCAGTGCCAGCTGCTGTGAAATAATCTTGGGACTTTAACACTGGTATAATTGGACCCACTGTGCACTCATAATGAGAATTCAGAAATTAAAATCAATACAAGAAGGAAACTATAGAAACATTCCTAATTATGCCCTTCATACATACATTTTAACCTTTCAACTTCCACATCAGTCAACCATTAAAAAAATCAAAAGTCTTCAAGGAGCAGAAGCAAATTTTTATATTGATTCCCTCTCTTTTACAGAGTTATGTCTCCCATTTTAATACTGATTTATAAGACTGAAATTTCCGCCCCCCACCTCCCCCTTGCCATTTCTGTATCTCTTTGCCTTAGACTTTCCTTTTCCTGGTTCTTCCCATCTCCTTGGTTTCTCTCTTAAAACCTGAAAAAATGTTTAATTTAAGAAATGTAAATATTGAATAGAGTCTCTTAAAATTCTATGAATATATTTTAAAATCTCATGCTTTCAAATAGCAAAGGCATTACTTGGTTGTGACCAAGTCGGTTCTAGGACACAGAGATGACTCACATGTAGAGCAACAACTGGGGGAAGGAAGGAGGGCATTTTGGGGATGGACTCCCTCAACACATCAGACATAGCCTGGAACTGTGATGGGAGCTGGTCCAGCACAGACAAGCCCCAAAACACGCCAGATAAGTCAGCCTGTGAATTCTGACTTCCCTGAAGTGTGGGTCCACAGCAGGGCTGGAGAGGCAGAGTCCAGGCAAAATGATCAGACTCAAAGCTGTATCTGAGCAAAGCAAAGGCAACAATTGTTGCTGCATGCATAGGAGGCAACTTGGATATCTGTCTGTAGGTGAATCACTATGGTCCATGTTCCATCATGAGCTAAGAGACTCCTGCCAGTTGCTTCCACATTGCACCCCTGTGGGGCAATGGTATCAATGCTGGGAGAGAGGAAAGCACAGACTTAAAGAGAATAGAGCCAGCCTAGACCCGATCCTCAGGATTTCTCACCCAACAACATAGGGATCCAAATCTCCCCCACATAGGGTGATTATGGCCATTGAATCAAGGCAAAGCCCAACAATACATTCAGCTCTAGCCAAGTCCCTCCATCTTCAGCCCCACCTCCTACCTAGGTGATAAGTTCAGTTCATTCACTCAGTTGTGTCCGACTCTTTGTGACCCCATGAATCACAGCACGCCAGGCCTCCCTGTCCATCACCAACTCCCGGAGTTCACTCAAACTCATGTCCACAAAGTCGGTGATGCCATCCAGCCATCTCATTCTCTGTAGTCCCTTTCTCCTCCCACTCCCAATCACTCCCAGCAGTAGAGTCTTTTCCATTGAGTCAACTCATCGCATGAGGTGGCCAAAGTATTGGAGTTTCAGCTTTAGCATCAGTCCTTCCAATGAACACCCAGGATTGATCTCCTTTAGAATGGACTGGTTGGATCTCCTTGCTGTCCAAAGGACTCTCAAGAGTCTTCTCCAGCACCACAGTTCAAAAGCATCAATTCTTCGGCGATCAGCTTTCTTCACAGTCGAACTCTCACATCCATACATGATCACTGGAAAAACCATAGCCTTGACTAGACGGACCTTTATTGGCAAAGTAATGTCTCTGCTTTTTAATTTACTATCTAGGTTGGTCATAACTTTCCTTCCAAGGAGTAAGCATCTTTTAATTTCATGGCTGCAATCAGCATCCGCAGTGATTTTGGAGCCCCCAAAAATAAAGTCTGACACTGCTTCCACTGTATTCACATCTATTTCCCATGAAGTAATGGGACCAGATGCCATGATCTTTGTTTTCTGAATGTTGAGCTTCAAGCCAACCTTTTCACTCTCCTCTTTCACTTTCATCAAGAGGCTCTTTAGTTCCTCTTCTCTTTCTTCCAGAAGGATGGTGTCATCTTCATATGTGAGGTTATTGATATTTCTCCCAGCAATCTTTATTCCAGCTTGTGTTTCTTCCAGCCCAGCGTTCCTCATGATGTACTCTGCATAGAAGTTAAATAAACAGGGTGACGATATACAACCTTGACGTACTCCTTTTCCTATTTGGAACCAGTCTTTTGTTCCATGTACAGTGCTGACTGTTGCTTCCTGACCTGCATACAGGTTCTTCAAGAGGCAGGTCAGGTGGTCTGGTATTCCCATCTCTTTCAGAATTTTCCACAGTTTCTTGTGATCTGCACAGTCAAAGGCTTTGGCATAGTCAATGAAGCAGAAATAGATGTTTTTCTGGAACTCTCTTGCTTTCTCCATGATCCAGCGGATGTTGGCAATTTGATCTCTGGTGCCTCTGCCTTTTCTGAAACCTGCTTGAACATCTGGAAGTTAACGGTTCACATATTGCTGAAGCCTGGCTTGGAGAGTTTTGAGCATGACTTTACTAGTGTGTGAGATGAGTGCAACTGTCCGGTAGTTTGAGCATTCTTTGGCATTGCCTTTCTTTGGGATTGGAATGAAGACTGACATTTTCCAGTCCTGTGGCCACTGCTGAGTTTTCCAAATTTGCTGGCATATTGAGTGCAGCAGTTTCACAGCATCATCTTTTAGGATTTGAAATAGCTCAACTGGAATTCCATCACCTCCACTAGCTTTGTTCGTTGTGATGCTTTCTAAATCCCACTTGACTTCACATTTCAGGATGTCTGGCTCTAGGTCAGTGATCACGTTATCGTGATTATCTTGGTCGTGAAGACCTTTTTTGTACAGTTGTTCTGTGTGTTCTTGCCACCTCTTCTTAATATCTTCTAATTCTGTTAAGTCCATACCATTTCTGTCCTTTATCGAACCCATCTTTGCATGAAATGTTCCCTTGGAATCTCTAATTTTCTTGAAGAGATCTCTTTGTTTTTTCCTATTGTGTTGTTTTTCCCCATTTCTTTGCATTGATCACTGAGGAAGGCTTTCTTATCTCTCCTTGCTATTCTTTGGAACTCTGCATTCAGATGCTTATATCTTTTCTCTTCTCCTTTGCTTTTCACTTCTTTTCTATTCACAGTTATTTGTAAGGCCTCCTCAGACAGTCATTTTGCTTTTTTGCATTTCTTTTCCATGGGGATACCTAGGTGATAGCGGCCAATAAACCCTGAGGAAATATGTGACTGGCATCCACATCAAATCTAGCTTTCTAACCAAAGGCACAAACAGCCTCTTTATAGTTGATCCCACTTATGGACACCCCTTCAAAACAGCAATATGTAGCTGCTTCACCTAAATTGATAGAGAAAGTTAAGCAAAATGACATGATGATCTTTGTTTCACCCATTAAGTTTCTTATGCTCAATGATTCTCATGCTCAAATGTTAGAGGGAGATGTATTGGTATAAGAACTTAGATTACCAGCTCCTTGTTTAGGTTTTTATCATTATGTCTTCCATTGTCCAAACACTGTCAACAGTGTTTGCTGTAGGAATGAGACAGAATAAGAGGAGTAAAGGTATATTTGAAATAATCTGCGTATATGAAAATATGTCTGCATATATGAAATATGAAAATAGTCTGCATAATTAAAAATATATATAACATTTTACAACCATGAATGGGCTAATATGTGCTGAGTATCTGTGAAATTTGCAGAGTTAAAATTTCTGTAAATAGTGTCCTTGGAGCAAAGTTTCAGCTTTTGTTAAACCATATCTGACCTAACCTGCTTGATATTAAAGGAAACAGTGGAATAAGCATTGTCTCCAAATAGGAACTACTGAAATATTTATATTTTTGATTCAGAGTGAAATAAAATCTAGTAGTGCTGATTGATGGCTCAAATTCAGCCTCTTGTTTATAGTTCTTCAAAATACTCACAACAAAATTAAAAAAACATGTCATCTTAAAAACAAATATTAAGTTCCATTGAAATTAGAAAAAGCATTTCTATTAACCATTGACTAATTGTGGTGTATATAAAATGAGGATTGCACATTAGAATTTGTGGCAAAAGTTATTGTAGAAAAACTGATCTAATTTCTCATTGCAGGTCTGTTTATGTTACTTGTTAGAGATTTAGGTTATTAATATATATTTCTTCCATTGGGCCTTATTTTTTTTATCTATTTCCATCATTTTGTCTAATTTATAAAACACATTCTGTCATGTTAATATAACTTCTTCAGTCACTGAGTTTCTTTCAATAGAAACATAGCCTGAAATTATTTTGTTTAAGGATGATTATATACTTAAATTATATATTTATCTTCACATTTTTCTATTCAATTTTCTTCATATGACCATCCTTGATCTAACCCTACTTATCTACCTCATTTCCTATTACTCTCACCTATAGGGACTAAAATCCAGCCAAAAAGACTTTTTTATTTTTAAACATAAAATCTTTCAACCTTGGGGTGTAGGTATACTGTTTTCTTCTTCTAAAATGATCTTACTTCAATAATTCATATTATTGGATCCTTTTCATTTTTAGGTTTCAGACTAAGTATTGTCTTCTAGAAACTAGTTCCTTGCTATTCTGGTATAGCAGAAAGCAAAACAAAACAAATACTCAATCCTTCAACCTTGAACTTTTATCATTTTATCTTTAGCATCCAATCCTTTTAAATTAAAAGCATTTTTCCTTTTAAGTATTGTAATTTTGATAAAACTGGAAAATACGAAAATGATAAATTTCTTACTTTTGGTTCTGGAAAAAAATCCTATTATATTAAAAGACATACTGCATAAAAATTAGAAACTAAAATAATTGAGAAAATATGGTTCAAAGATATATTTATTAATATTATTATATATATATATATATATATAAATGTTCTGACATTATTTTTACATTTTTATTGTTGCTGATTCCTTGATTGGTAGAAAGACATGTAACATTATGAAGCTAATGTTCTCTGTACCCTTGGAAACAAGCTGTCCAAATTGCTGATTTATGTGTGTTCACATATTCAAGTATTCTAGTCTCCTTCCTATGTTTTGTCAAGAATTTTTAAAAGTTGTTATTATTTCCTAAATAATGTTTTTCATTTTTATTATTGAGAAATGAGTTGCATGACTAGTTTTAATAACTTAGCCATTTTGGACCAGTTTTTAATTTCAAGCCCCTCTTTGATGAGCAGTCCTGGGTATTCATTGGAAGGACTGATGTTGGCACTGAAACTCCAATACTTTGGCCACCTGATGCGAAGAGCTGATTCATTGGAAAAGACCCTGATGCTGGGAAAGATTGAGGGCAGGAGGAGAAGGGGATGACAGAGGATGAGATAGCTGGATGGCATCACCAACTCAATGGACATGGGTTTGGGTGAACTCTGGGAGTTGGTGATGGACAGGGAGGCCTGGTGTGTTGCAGTTTGTGGGGTTGCAAAGAGGTGGACACGACTAAGCGGCTGAACTGAACTGAACTTTGTTATTTAGCAACATATTTTTTTATAATTTCTTACCCTCTAATGAATTCAAAATAATTCACATTTTTAAGTCATTATTCTAACCCATTATTCCACAGTTTTCTTTTTTTTTAATTTTTTTTTTTTTTTTGTAGTTGGAGGCTAATTACTTTACATTATTATATTGGTTTTGCAATACATTGACATGAATCTGCCCCAGGTGTACATGTGTTCCCCATCTTGAACCCCCCTCCCACATCCCTCCCCATCCCATCCCTCTGGTTCACCCCAGTACACCAGCCCTTTTAATCATTCTTCCAACACAGTTCTGTGTTCCTTTTATTATTTTATCTTTGAAAGATTTTTTTATCTATTTTCTTTCCTTGTAATTAAGAATATTGCCTTTTTTAATCTTAAAAATTTAGTTGAGTCTTCAGTGAAAATATTTCCTTATTTATAGCAACAACATAGCAACAGCTGGAAAAAAAAGATTGAGTGATAGGTGTTTGTGTACTCTTAACAAATATGTTCATTAACATTTATGAGTTGTCAACAGAGATTCACTGACTTGATTATCTGTTAAAACTGAAACGTAAGTAAAGAAAAAAAGATTGCAAATGGCAGTAAGGAAATATAAATTTAGGCCTAATCCAGGTTTATGGCTGATTCGATCTGTATTGAATAAATAAATATCTAGATAAATAAACAAATAAATAACTGTTGACTGTGCAATGCCCAAGAATATGTGAGTTGTTGAATCCACAGGAACCAGCTACAATATATGGTACATATCATAAAGCAAGGTCCTCTTAGGTCTTACTTAGCTTTGATTTCTAGCCAATCATAAAATAAGTGAAGAGAAAGTCCTGATCACTTAATTACTGTCATAAGGGATAACTATGTCCCAGTTCACATTTTTTAGGATTACTTTTATTTTCTACTCATAATCTTACACATTTGTTCTAACTGTTGTTTCTTAAGAAAAATAATCAAGAAACTCTGATACCAGTCCTGCCTCTGCTCTATGAATATTTCTATTAGCTGCACCATGTGAGACAATAACATAGTGTTTAGTTACATTATATATGTAAATATCATAAATTTATGAATGGACTTATAATAAATGAGATCCAGTTGATCTCTAAGAATGAAAACTGTCTTAATCAGTGCTTTTGTGTAAGTCTGTAACCTACATAATTTAATTTTAATCTACTACCTCTATGCCTTCTTCTTCTTAATTGTTTATATATTTTTAAGAAATATCTACCATAAAATAGGGACTTCCCTGATAGCTCAGTTGGTAAAGACTCTGCCTCCTTGTGGCTCAGCTGGTAAAGAATCTGCCTGCAATGTGGGAGACCTGGGTTTGATCCCAGAGTTGGGAAGATCCCCTGGAGAAAGGAAAGCCTACCCAATCCAGTACTCTGGCTTGGAGAATTCCATAAAATATATTGGGTAAAATATATTACCATATATGCATTATCATAAAACAAATTGTGTTTTTTTTTTCATTTTTATTCATTTATTTTTGTGTTTTCATTTAAGATACAATAAAGCTGACATTTTGGGGAGAATCATGCAGATGCATGAACCTTGCTGCTGCTGCTGCTGCTAAGTCAGTTCAGTCGTGTCCAACTCTGTGTGACCCCATAGATGGAAGCCCACCTGGCTCTCCCATCCCTGGGAGTCTCCAGGCAAGAACACTGGAGTGGGTTGCCATTTCCTTCTCCAATGTGTGAAAGTGAAAAGTGAAAGTGAAGTCGCTCAGTCGTGTCCAACCCTTAGCGATCCCAGGGACTGCATCCTACCAGGCTCCTCTATCCATGGGATTTTCTAGGCAAGAGTATTGGAGTGGCTTGCCATTGCCTTCTCTGGCATCAGCCTTAACCATGTAGAAATCTGTTGAATAATGATCACAATCAACATACAGAACAATTCCAGCACCACATAAAATCCCTCATGCGACTCTTTCATAATCACACCATTACCCATCTCTGGCAACCACTAATCTTTTCTCTGTTACATTCTTAAGTTCTAAAGAATGTCATATAAATGTAATTATACAGTAGGCAATTTTTTGAAACTGACTTCTTAACTCTTAATGTCAGGAGTTAGGCAAGGAGTTTTTAGACATGATACCAATAGACTAGTAAATAAAGTAAAATAAAAACAAATTGGACTTCTTAAAAATTTTGGCACTTCATACGTGAAAGACATAGAATTGATACTTTTGAAATTGATATAGAATTGATATTGATGCTTAATATGTGAAAGTCGAAAAATTGATGCTTTTGAACTGTGGTGTTGGAGAAGGCTCTTGAGAGTCTGTTGGACTGCAAGGAGATCCAACCAGTACATCCTAAAGGAAATCAGTCCTGAATATTCATTGGAAGGACTGATGCTGAAGCTGAAACTTCAGTAACTTTGGCCATCTGATGTGAAGAACTGACACCCTGGAAAAGGCCATGATGCTGGAAAAGATTGAAGGCAGGAGGAGGAGGGGACGACAGAGTATGAGATGGTTGGATGGCATCACTGACTTGATGGACATGAGTTTGAGCAAGCTCCGGGAGTTGGTGATGGACAGGGAAGCCTGGCATGCTGCAGTCCATGGGAGTCACAAAGAGCTGGACATGACTGAGCAAATGAACTGAACTGAACTGATGTGAAAACATTGTTAAAATAATAAAAAGATAAGATGTTGACTGGGACTATACCATATATCTGACATATCATATATCTGACAAAGGAACTGTATCTATAATTTATTTTAAATTTAATAGCATCATAAACAGCCTATTTTAAAAGTACCCAAAACTCACAGAAGAAATAATTTTTATTTTATTACCCAAAGTTAGGAATCAATGTACAATGTACAGGTTTTTTTTCAGATTTTTTCCCTTTTTTCCAAATATCAGTATTAAATTTCCTAATAAATGCTTTTATTCAACTATTACTGATCCATCTAATAAAACCCTTCACTGCTTTTCTAAAGCTGTATTAGAGTAAATGAATGGTTGAAACAAATGTTGTTCTCACATTGCAGACTTATGATACTAAATGGGAAAAATGATTAAATTAAATGGAAAAACCTAGAGATGACATTCAGAATAATTGCATTCTATATAACAGAGCACTTTTAAGAAATTATAAATTATTTCAGTATTTCCAGATTTATTACCACTTTCAATGTCTTCATATCTCCATATTAGTGTGTGTGTGTGCTAGTCACTTAGATTTGGCTGACTGTAACCCCATAGACTGTAGCCTGCTAGTCTCCTCTGTCCATGGAATTCTCAGGGAAGAATATTGGAGTGGCAGCCATATCCTTCATCAGGTGATTTTCCCAAACAAGGGATCAAACCCAGGTCTCCTGAATTATAGGCAAATCTTTACTACCAGGGAAGTCCATCAGCATCTTTCAGTTCAGTTCAGTTCAGTCGCTCAGTCGTGTACGACTCTTTGTGACCCCATGAATCACAGCACACCAGGCCTCCCTGTCCATCACCAACTCTCGGAGTTCACTCAAACTCATGTCCACCGAGTCAGTGATGCCATCCAGCCATCTCATTCTCTGTCGTCCCCATCTCCTCCCACCCTCAATCCCTCCTAGCATCAGACTCTTTTCCATTGAGTCAACTCGTCACATGAGGTGGCCAAAGTATTGCAGTTTCAGCTTTAGCATCAGTCCTTCCAATGAACACCCAGGATTGATCTCCTTTAGAATGGACTGGTTGGATCTCCTTGCAGTCCAAAGGACTCTCAAGAGTCTTCTCCAGCACCACAGTTCAAAAGCATCAATTCTTCGGCAATCAGCCTTCTTCACAGTCCAATTCTCACATCCGTACATGAACACGGGAAAAACCATAGCCTTGACTGGACAGACCTTTGTTGGCAAAGTAATGTCTCTGCTTTTTAATATGCTATCTAAGTTGGTCATAACTTTCCTTCCAAGGAGTAAGCGTCTTTTAATTTCATGGCTGCAATCAGCATCTGCAGTGATTTTGGAGCCCAAAAATATGAAGTCTGACACTGCTTCCCCTGTTTCCCCATCTATTTCCCATGAAGTGATGGGACCAGATGCCATGACCTTAGTTATCCTAATGTTGAACTTTAAGCCAACTTTTTCACTCTCCTCTTTCACTTTCATCAAGAGCCTTTTTAGTTCTTCTTTGCTTTGTGCCATAAGGGTGGTGTCATCTCCACATCTGAGGTTATTGATATTTCTCCCAGCAATCTTGATTCCAGCTTATGCTTCATCCAGCCCAGCATGTTGCATGATGTGCTCTGCGTATAAGTTAAATAAGTAGGGTGACAATATACAGCCTCGAAGAACGCCTTTCCCCATTTGGAAACAATCTGTGTTTCCATGTCCAGTTCTAACTGTTGTTTCTTGATCTGCATACAGATTTCTCAGGAGACAGATAAGGTCGTCTGGTATTCTCATTTATTGAAGAATTTTCCACAGTTTGTTGTGATCTACACAATAAAAGGCTTTGGCATAATCAAAAAGCAGATATTTTTTTTGTGTGTGTAACTCTCTTGCTTTTTCTATGATCCAATTGACATTGGCAATTTGATTTTTGGTTCCTCTGCCTTTTCTATATCCAGCTTGAACATCTGAAATTTCACAATTTAATACTGTTGAAGCCTGGCTTGGAGAATTTTGAGCATTATTTTGCTAGTGTGTGGGATAAGTGCAATTGTGTGATAGTTTGAACATTCTTTGTCATTGCCTTTCTTTGGCATTGGAATGAAAACTGACATTTTCAGCCCTGTGGCCACTGCTGAGTTTTCCAGATTTGTTGGCATATTGAGTGCAACACCTAACCATATCATCATTTAGGGTTTGAAATAGCTCAACTCCAATTCCATCACCTCCACTAATGTTGTTTGTGGTAATGCTTCCTAAGGCCCACTTGACTTCACATTCCAGGTAAATGGCAGCACTGGTTTCCTCTGAGGCCTCTCTTTTTGACTTACAGATGACTGCCATCTTGCTCTCTTTTTCACAGGTCATCCCTCTGTGTACAGGTGTCCCTTGTGTTTCACCCTCCATTTCCTAATCTGCTTTTATTATGAAAACACTAGTCAGATTAGAGTTGGGCCCTAACACCCTTATAGTAAAGTAATTACTTCTTGAAAGGCCATATCTTTGAACAGAGTCATATTCTGTTGTATTGGAGATTAAGACTTCAACATAAGAATTTACGGGCACACAATTCAACCTGTGCCAGAAGATATAGTAGGTAAGCATGTGTTGTGTTTTTCATACTGATACATTAAGTGGAAATTGTGAATTATTTGCTTATTTTACATTTGACCAATAATGTTAAGGAAATTAGTCTACTCTTTCTACTCTGATTTTGCAACATCACATAAGGATATTTAACATTGATATTACCTAATTGCACATAGGATTTCAAAATAATATTAATTTTAACTGCAAAATTATATTTAAAAATAAAAATCCAGGTGCAATTTTATATAGCAATTAAACATCCAAAATTTGGCCTATCAATCACAATCTTTCAGCATTCTACTCTTTCTCTCAAACCTTAATTCTATAAATTATTGAGAATTCACTCTACGTAAGTGGATTACATTTTTAAAACGAAATGAAAAAGTTTGAAATATATTTAAACACTGCTTAATATTTTGAATTAAGCTGTGGATCGTGTATAAACTGTTTCAAAAATAATTTTCTCCAAGTACATCAATTTAATTTAGAAAATATTAATGATAAATTTAAAACTGAAAGATGAACTAGATCAAACTACCCTACATCAGAGTATGAAAATTATTAGTCTATGGTTCTATTTATAAAATTTTCCAGCCGACACTAATCTGCATATCTGTGGCTAAGATCCCAGAATAATAATTCATTCATTTGCATTGATTTTCTACAGTGGATTATATTGATCTGGTTCTCATACAATAGCAAAAATAATTTTTATATGTGTACTTTGAATATTATAATTCACACTGACTCTAAACTGATCCATTGTCAACTAATGAGGCCACCATTAATCTAACACAATTAAAACTTTTTTATAAATGAAAATGCTGTGTGTGTGTGTAAACTGAATTGTAGACCTTGGCTAAATATGACCATAAAAATAGCCTTATCTGGCATAAATGAATCTCCCTGGTGGGCACGGCAATAACAAGTAAGGAAATATTGTCTCCTTATAAACACAGTAAACAATATATGGTTTTGACCTGGATATTTAGTAGTAAAACACAGAACAAAAAACTTTGAAGAGAGTCTATAATATCATTTGTGAGCACAGACAGATTCAATGGTTCATCCTTCCAAGGAGGAGTTTCAAAATTAATATACAAGTAAATGGAGCCCATATGGAGACAAACTGACTTGCTAAGGAAGCTAGAGTTTCTGGGCAGGGCTGAGAGATGACGGAATGGCAGAGAAAGAGCCCCAGTAATCTTCTTAGGGGTTCCCTTTAAGTGCTTGCCTGAATTCTTAACTGCACATGAATAGCAAGAGACTCTAAAAGGAATAATAGAACAACTACTGGCAGGCAGGAAATGAACAACGATTTCAGAGGTGAACAGTATGGGAGAAGCTTTGGCGTTCTGATCTAGCTATAAAGGCTAATATGTATGTATGTGCATATATACAAACATAAAATGGCTCAACAGTTAAGAATCTGCAATGTAAGAGATTGAGGAAATATGGGTTTAACCTCTGGTCAGGATGATCCCCTGGAGAAGGAAACGGCAACCCATTCCAGTATTCTTGATGGGAAATGCCAAGGACAGAGGAGCCTGGTGGACTATAGTCCATGGGGTCACAAAGAGTCAGACATAACTGAGCACAGCACTACTACTCACCCATATATATATAGTTTTGAGATTCCCTGATAGTTCAGTTGGTAAAGAATCCACCTTCAATGTGGGAGACCTAGGTTCAGTTCCTGGTTTGGGAAGATCCCCTGGAGAAGGGAAAGGCTACCCACTCCAGTATTCTGGTCGAGAGAATCCAAAAACTGTATAATCCATGGGGTCACAAAGAGTCGGACATGACTGAGCGACTTTCACTACATATAGTTTAAAACACTATCTCATAATTTATTCATAAAATAAGAGCAATATAATTTATTTTGAGACAACTGAAGAACTTTAAATATTAAGTGTTAACTTTAATAATAAATTAAACTATCTGTGAAGAAAGCTGATCGCCAAAGAATTGATGCTTTTGAACTGTGGTGCTGGAGAAAACTCTTGAGAGTCCCTTGGACTGCAAGGAGATCCAACCAGTCCATTCTAAAAGAGATCAATCCTGGGTGTTCATTGGAAGGACTGATGCTAAAGCTGAAACTGCAATACTTTGGCCACCTCATGTGACGAGTTGACTCACTGGAAAAGAGTCTGATGCTGGGAGGGATTGGGGGTAGGAGGAGACGGGGACGGCAGAGAATGAGATGGCTGGATGGCATCACCGACTCGATGGACATGAGTTTGAGTGAACTCCGGGAGTTGGTGATGGACAGGGAGGCCTGGCGTGCTGTGGTTCATGGGGTCGCGGAGAGTCGGACACGACTGAGCAATTGAACTGAACTGAACTGAACTTAATAATAAATATTAATAATTGAATATTAATTATTAAGGCATTTTTGTTAATACTATTTAGTGAGACAATGTAATTCCCATCTCACTAAATAGTGTTAACAAAATGTCTTAACAATTCAAAATGCCCTTATTTATCAAGATATGTACAGAAGCACTTTGGAGAAAGATAACAGGGTTTTAGGAGCTTTTGAAATAATATTTTACAATATTTTACAAAAGAAAGGAAGTGACTAAGAAAAGAAAAAACGATTTGAGGAAGATATACAGAAGAGAAGACATAAGGAAGAAAAGAAAGAAGGATAATAGTTTGACAGCTTAAAACAGCAGCTTGTTGATTTTGTTCACAATTTCGTAGATAAGCTCTGCTATTCCTGACGGGGCTAACTCAGCTTATGTTTACTGGGCCCTCTGATATGTTTTTATTTTAGCTGATGGCTGGAATATAGAATGGTTTCAATTTTTCTAGAAGTTGGCAGATTTTTTTATTTTTGCCCCTGATTTTCCTGCACTTAGATTTTTACTTCTATCATTATAGTTCAGTTTTGTTCACAAACTTTCTCAGGGTTCCAAACATAGCAAAAGAAAACAGATATCAATCATGCAAACTCTCTTAAAGACTCTTCTTCAGTTATGTTTCCTAAATGTATTATGATGCAAAGCAAAGCACTGGCCCAGCTCAGATTCAAGGTGTAAAGAAACATGGTCCACCTCTTGATGGGAGCAGTTGCAAAATTAGATTGGAAAATGCTTGCTAAGAAGTTAGGAAGATTATGTAGCCATCTGTAATCAAAACAAAAGGGAAGGAAGAAAGGAGAAAGAAAAGGGAAGGATAAACCAACAAATGTGACAGAATGTTAACTATTGGATATTGGTGTTGGGATGAAGCCTTCTTTCTACCTTAAATATTCTGGAAAATTTTTAAAATTCGTAACAAGAACAGACTGATAAACAGAAAAGTCATTCAACAATCATTTGGTTGTGTTTAGCAATTTTTGTTAATTCTTCTCAATTGCTGAATTTCACATAAATTCCAGAAACATTAAAAATGAATGAACAAAAATAAATTTAGGTTTGCATTTTTGATATATCATTTTTATATATCATGTATAGTATATATTGCCAAATCACTTACACAAAAGGACTATGGACCAACTGAAATACTTTCCAAATAATATGCTTCCATAATATTTATATAGAGTTCATAAACTAAGTGTAAAATTGAGAGATACTCTTGGCAGTAAAAAGGAATATTTATTTGACTTTACATTCAAAATTTTAAAAGCACATTAAGGGTAGAGAGGTGTTCACTGCACTTGACATCTTACTTATGTACCTGATAATGCAAAGAGAATAATTTTTTTTTTCTGCAAGGTGTTGATCCTGGAGCAATGAACTGTCAGCAGCAGAGAAATCTGTCAGCCAAACAGAAACATTAAAATGGAGTGACTCAAGAAGTTATTTATTATAAATTATACTGCTTTTGAAAAATTAATATCTTGTTACTAGGTAAAATAGTCAACCTAGCTAAAATAATTATGTGGCTGTATAGGGGAAAGTTACTTGTAATTAGGTAGTTTACAACTGTAAATAAGATTTTAAAATTCATTCCAAAATTATGCAATTTATCAGTATTGGAGAAGGAGTGTTATTTTATAAATATTTTCTTTCATGGTAAGTTTCACCTTCCCTGTTTCATGAACAGAGTAGGCTTTGGGGAGGCATATTTTTGTCTGCCTCCATTTCTATTTTCAGGTTGCTGGATTCTTCAGCTCCTAGTCTAAGATAAATATGAAGCAAAAAGATAACCAGGGATCTCACCGCCAAGTCATTCCTTGGGTCTCCAGAGCCCTATCACAGAGCCCTGAGTCGGAGCCCTCAGAGCCCTCAGTCAGCGCAGAGACCTGACTCCTTGTTAGAACACTTTTAGTTTTGTTTTGTTATGCTTATTCCTTCAAAATAGGGAAAATTATGTCTACTCTATCTTCTCAAAAGCATAAGCCTCTCCTATTAATTTTAGCATTGCTACTGCCAAAATTAAAAGAGAGGGGACTATAGTGATTTTTTAGTGATAGGTGACATTCTCTTAAAATCTACTTTCTGTAATCATATTTCTTATACAATCTATTCCAAAATTCAAAGTATCTACTGGGAAGAGACAGCACTATAATATAAATAGTGCTCTGTTCTAATTTGTTTTGTGTTGGTTTGCCAATAAAATAAAACAAATATAAAACATTCTCGATTTTCAAATATTTGCTAGTGAGAATTTTGCAAAATTTGTTTTCACTGAAGGCTATGTACCTAAAATAAGAGATGGCTACTTCTCTGCCTCTTCCCCCCACCACTGTTATTTTTTTTTTTACAATTTCCTTCACCTGTATTCACTGTAATTCTCAGTGCCATAAGCAGCTGTCTGCTATCAGGTGTCAAAAATAAGGCAATGATGGCTTTAAATTCTTGTATCTAGAGTCTTTTATATTTCATAAAGAAGCAAACAAAAGCAAATGAACAGTTATTGAATTTACTTTAAAATATATACCTGTGTATGTATATGTTGTATATGTAATATACTAGATGGGTTTAGGCCAGAGAGAATTAACAAAAAATGTATTCAGAGTTTTGAACATGTTTAATGAAGCATACTCTGTGTTTTTGAGAAATGTAACAAACTGATAAACCTCAAGGAGATTGAAAAGTCATATTTTAACTTCAGATGAATGAGCAAACATGAAGATATTTACTACAGTTTTAAGAACATCAGCCAGGAAATTACTCAGAAGGAAAACCTGGAAGTCAATAAAAGCAAATTGCCACTCTGTGGCAATCTGGGAAATGCTTGTTTTACCTTCACCTCTAGAAATGAAACTCCTTAACAACAACAAAAATTTTTTATACACACTCACACAGATGGAGATGAAGATAAATTAATCTGGTATATTTGTCCATGTGTGGAAATATTTTCCTTCTATGTAGAAATCTAAACCAAAGCACGATTTGAGTAGATGTCAAAAGCTACATAATCCTGTTTCCTATAATATTTTAATGTCTCAAAAATAGTTAAATACTAATGTGAGTTTAATGTTTGCTTCCATTTCATTTAAATGAATTCAAAACTAAAATAAATGCAAAGTGGCTTTTTTTTCAAGTTATAAATCTCATTGAGAGAATTCATGCCCATTTACTTATTACATGTCAGTGTACTGAACGACATCACACAAGCTTCTCTTAGTTTTTACTTTGGTTAAACATTTTAAACTATTTATAATTTCGATAAAAGCATTCATGACACAAGCATGATTTGAGAAATTAATATGTTTTCCTATTTAATCAGTGTTTTACATTCTGATTCATCCCTAAAATATGGATCTATATAATATATCCCAAATTATTAACATTTTGTTATATTTATTTGAACCAGGATTTGGCTTTTTAAGTTAAAATATCAATTTTGGATTAAAGTATTTATTTCCATACAATGCATGTAACATTAAGTACCCTCTTTGTAATAAATGATAATGGAGATTGAGTTGTTGACAGATTATAGAAGGTGGCAATGTATCTGTTTTTGCATTTTAAACAAAAAGGCAAGTTTAAAACATATTTTCAAACACTTTTACAGATAATTTACACTAATAAATAGTCCTTTCAAAATTTATAGTTCTTAGGAAAGGTAAAAAGGCAAGATTTGAACAGAGAACATTTGTACTAAGGTATATTGATTGTTTTCTTCTCTGCCAGTCCTCATTTTACAAAATTGATGAATTGTTTAATGCATTGATTACATGGAAACATGAAAGAAATGCCTGGGAATCAAAACACTGCATAATTAAGATAACAGCATGATTAGTAGTAAAGAACGTGGATCTGGGATATGACAGAAATGAATTCAAATTCCAACTCCATGTCTTACAAACCCTGAGACTGTTGACAGATTGTATACCTGTTAAGTCGCTTCAGTCATGTCCAACTCTTTGAGACCATATGACTAGAGCCTGCCAGGCTCCCATGTCCATTAAATTCTCCAGGCAAGAAGACTAAAGTGTGTAGTCATTCCCTTCTCCAGGAATCGAACCCGGGTCTTCTGCATTGCAGGCGGATTCTTTGCCATCTGAGCCACCTGGGAAGCAATGGATAACTTAATCCTTTATCAAATTATGATATCTCATATACAAATTAGTAAAAGTAATAGCTAACAGGATTTTTATGATAAATCATGATAATTATGTTTGACTCAGTGGTGCACATAAATAACCCACAAAATGTTAAATTTTTGTTGTAGTTATTAATAGACTTGATAATTTTTATCATTGTAGTATTTTACTTCTGTTTTTAAATTATCTGTGTTTGCTTTCTGTAATTTAGAGTTAGATTGAAAAAGTCAAATTATATAGGAAAGAAACTAAGTCAGCATTATGGAATATATTATTTGAGGTTGCTTGATATACTTCCTTAGAGTAAGAACAACATAAGGCAGATTTTTAAATTAAATATATATCTTGACTTATATATATATTTATATGTATGGAAGTATAGAAGTCTATCAATATTGTCAGTGTGTCAGTTTATGCTATTCATTTATATACAAGTGAAGCTGAACCATTCACATATTTCTCCAAACATACATTTATTGTTATTCTTTATCATTATGACCTGGGATTAGCTTCCCAAAATATCAGAACACCAAAAATACATTTATTTTCTCTTTTGATTAAAGTAATCAAATAATAGATTGCTGACCACAGAAAAACATTTTTAGATAGGAGTTCTATAATAATTGTGAAAATTCAAAACACCGTCTGACAATTAAGATAGTTTTGAAATATCTAGAATTAGATCAAAACTGAGGTTGCATTTTGAATCTGTTAGCATCGTTGAATTGAAAACTACATAAGAACTCAGAACCAAGGAAAAATAATTGAGACAAAACTGAAAAAGTTAAAAAAGAGTAAATGCTTTCTCACTGGTATTTACATGTATGTATTGAAGGACAGAATGGAGAAGAACAAAAGCTAAATGTGGAATTACATTTTTATTTTTTCTTTCATACATAACAATTATATAAAAAAATTTTCTTCTATGCAAGAGTTGTATAACCAAATGACAATCCAGGAATTGCTATCAGCAAGAAGACAAGAGATAACAGGTGCTGGAAATGGTGAAAAAGATCCCTATACATTGTCAGAGGGAATGTAAATTGGTTCAATCTCTATGGAAAACAATATACACCTGTATCTCTTTTGCTGTCTCATATATAGGATTATCATTACCATCTTTATAAATTCCATATATATGCATTAGTATACTGTATTGGTGTTTTTCTTTCTGGCTTACTTCACTCTGTATAATAGGCTCCAGTTTAATCCACCTCATTAGAACTGATTCAAATGCATTCTTTTTAATGGCTGAGTAATACTCCATTGTGTATATGTACCAAAGCTTTCTTATCCATTCATCTGCAGATGGACTTCTAGGTTGCTTCCATGTCCTCGCTATTATAAACAGTGCTGCGATGAACATTGGAGTACATGTGTCTCTTTCAATTCTGGTTTCCTCGGTGTGTATGCCCAGGAGTGCGATTGTTGGATCATATGGAAGTTCTATTTCCAGTTTTAAGGACACAGGTATATAGAACAGTCTTTTGGATTCTGTGGGAGAGGACAAGGGTCGGATGATTTGGGAGAATGGCACTGAAACATGTATATAATCATATGTGAAACAAATCACTGGTCCAGGTTCGATGCATGATACAGGATGCTCGGGGCTGGTGCATGGGGATGACCCAGAGGGAGGATAAGGGGAGGAGGGAGGTGGGAGAGGGGTTCAGGAAGGGGAACTCATGTACACCCGGGACAGATTCATGTCAATGTATGGCAAAACCAACCAATAAAATAAAATTGAATAAAACAAACAAAAAACAACAATATAGAGGTTCCAACAAAATGAAATTTGATATACCATATTATCCAACAATTCCACTTCTGAGTGTATATATACCTATCACAAAGAAATGAAAAACAGTTTATTTCAGTGAGATGTATGCAATCCATGTATATAGCAACATTTTTCACAATCGCTGAGTTATGGAAGCATATATGTATATGTACATATATATATACACACAATGCAATCACATATATACCCACATTCTCTGGCTTCTAAAAATACAAATGTTTATATCATTTTACATATGAAACTAGGGGCTATTAAGTTCATATTTCTAAGGATATGTTTGTTAGCCTTTTATATCTCCCAATGTAGTGATAATACTCTTCACTGCAGTGGCACGAACCATAGTTCTGCAGCCCATTAGTGCTGATGATCAAACTGATGATAATGTTAAGATTGGGAATAAATAAAATAAAGGATCATGGCTGCACTTAAGGCATATTTATATACCTGTGAGTTTATTTATTGAAGAATATTCTTTGAATGTTTATTCTGTTTGAGTCTGTGTTAGGATATTGTGTTTGGATACTTTGATGATGAAAATAGATGAACTCTATTCTTATGAATATTTCACTAAATATAGCTGAAGTTGATGAAAAAGTACAAAAACTAGTAGACAAATAGTAGGATGAAGCAAATCTCTATGCATTTTTCTGATAAATGATTGAATCATCCTGTGCAAATAAATTAGTGAAGTAGTTGGTCGAAAAATATTTTGAAGATAATTGAAATGAAGGCTATGAATGATTAAAGAGAATGGGCATTTACAAAGCAGTGAATGTTATTTTTCAGAGCATTATGATTAGCAACATTTAAAGGCATGGAAAGAAGAGATTTATTTCTTATGTGATATCAAAGATCAGTGTGCTCATATTTCTTTGCAGATCACAACTAATGACGTGTTGCTTAGTAGCTTAGTGTATTAGAAATGTTTGCTACATTTTAAAGATTCCCAGATAGCTTCTCCTAATTTTTCAATGTTGCAGTTTTGTCTTTTTGACAGTTTCAATTACAGTTCCTAGATCTTCCAACAGCTTCTCTTTTGTTGCCTTTGAATAAGCTCTTCCAATTAGGTCTGAGCATTGCACTCAATAATTTTACCATCTGCTATCTTAAAAACAGCATATTTTATTTTTAAGAGGTCATCCCTTGGAATAATTTTATTTACATAGAGCTCTTCAAATATTCAATATTGTACACTTCACTTGATATAAATACATATTTATCATGTATTTTCATTCAATACCTCCTCACATACAACACGCTCAGTATATTCAAAGATTAAATGTAATCCTTGTACAATAGGTTGAATGTATGTAGTGTGTTCTAGTTAAGAGACTAAAGGTATATAATGTTATGAGTGCATGCTTGCTAAGCCATTTCAGTCATGTTTGACTCTTTGCGACCCCATGGACTGTACCCTGTCAGGTTCCTCTGTCCATGGGATAATCCAGGCAAGAATACTAGAGTGGGTTCCCATGTCCTTCTCCAAGGGATCTTCCCAACCCAGGGATTGAACCCCAGTCTTATATCTCCTGCATTGGCAGGTAGGTTCTTTGCCACCAGTGCTACCTAGGAAGCCCGTGTGATGTTACAGCAAACCAATAAACATCTCAACAGTAATATGCATAAATAGCTTACAGATGACCCTGTATCTGTCTGCAATTCATGAATGAATAAAAGTGTTTTTCTACTTCCATGTCCAATCAATAAAAGGAGGAAAGAAACTTTATTATATTTTGATCTAATATTTATTTTATTAAATCCAATATAGGGGTCCCTTTTTTGACCCCTTAATGATTTACAATTTTTAGCATAATACAGTAAGCTTCTCAGTCTAAATTTTGGTCATATTGCCTATCAGCTGATAAGTTGGTCTGTCCTTGACATGCTATCCTTAGATATGTTTGCTTGGGGAGGTTTTATTTTCCCCTATTACACTTATTTCTTCTAGGAGATACTTCAGTATCTTGGACTCATTCTTTTGAAAAATGAGCAGATTATTCCTCCTCTCTTAGCTCCTCCTTACACACAAAATAATTTAGCTCATCATAAGCATATATTCATGTTAGTGATTTCAAACATATGGTCTCTAAGTATTAGCTCCTTCATGTAATTAATATACAGAAGTTTGATTTTTACCCAGAATTACTATATCTCCATGAGAGTCTCATGTCTCCTATGAATATCTTCTGACATCAAATGCATGAATCCATCATATCCATCACCTTACTTCTGTTTGTCATTGATTTGAAGGAGAATGCTATGCTTACTGGGCACTATCTAAAAGTATATATATATAATATCACTTTAAATTATCCAACTTTCCACAAAAATTTCTACTTCTAAATCTTCTTCATTAACACCAGGTCTTCGATTGAATTTTTGTTTTTCGTTTGCACTAATAAATATCTGTGTCTAATCACAAGAGATATAGCAAAGGCAGAAACAAAGGAGAAAACAATGTTGCAATGAATTATAAGGCAGCTGCTCAGCCACTGAGTTGTTCATATTCTTAGCCAAGAGTTCAGTTTCAAACAGATAGCTCCTAAAAAGCTAAAAATAACTTTTGGAGTCCTTTGCAAATATTGTAACGTGGGAATGCTGGATCTGTATTTGCCGAGTTTCAGTAACAATATATATGTCATTGTATAGAATAGTTATCATAATATTTCACCTTTTATCCAATTTTTTTAAATTAATTTTATCACAAAAGAATGTTTCCCTATAGGTGCATCTTTTAGTTTCACAAAGGCAATTACTTATCTGCTGGATAATGAAAAATTAATGTGGACTTCAAGTCTCCTTCATAATTAGACCATCCAGTCCAGCCCAGTTCAGTCACTCAGTCATGTCTGACTCTTTGCGACCCGATGAATCACATCACACCAGGGCTCTCTGTCCATCACCAACTCCCGGAGTTCACTCAAACTCATGTCCATTGAGTTGGTAATGCCATCCAGTCATCTCATTCTTTGTCGTCCCCTTCTCCTCCTGCCCCCAATCCTTCCCAGCACCAGGGTCTTTTCCAATGAGTCAGCTCTTTGCATCAGGTGACCAAAGTATTAGAGTTTCAGCTTTAGCATCAGTCCTTCCAATGAACACCCAGGACTGATCTCCTTTAGAATGGACTGGTTGGATCTCCTTGCAGTCCAAGGGACTCTCAAGAGTCTTCTCCCACACCACATTTCAAAAGCATCAATTCTTCGGCGCTCAGCTTTCTTCACAGTCCAAGTCACATCCATACATGACCACTGGAAAAACCATAGCCTTGACTAGATGGACCTTTGTTGGCCAAGAAATGTCTCTGCTTTTTAATATACTGTCTATATTTGTCATAACTTTCCTTCTAAGGAGTAAGCGCTGTTTAATTTCATGGCTGCAATCACCATCTGCAGTGATTTTGGAGCTCAAGAAAATAGTCAGCCATTGTTTCCCCATCTATTTGCCGTGATGGGACCAGATGCCATGATCTTAGTTTTCTGAATGTTGAACTTTAACTTTTTCCTCGTTCACTTTCATCAAGAGACTCTTTAGTTCTTCTTCACTTTCTGCCATAAAGGTGGTGTAATCTGCATATCTGAGGTTATTGATATTTCTCCCAGAAATCTTGATTCCAGCTTGTGCTTCCTCCAGCCCAGCATTTCTCATGATGTACTCTTCATATAAGTTAAAGAAGCATGGTGACAATATACAGCCTTGATGTTCTCCTTTTCCTATGTGGAACCAGTCTGCTGTTCCATGTCCAGTTCTAACTGTTGCTTCCTGACCTGCATACAGGTTTCTCAAGAGGCAGGTCAGGAGGTCTGGTATTCCCATCTCTTTAAAAATTTTCCAGTTTATTGCAATCCACACAGTCAAAGGTTTGGGCATAGTCAATGAAGCAGCTGCTACAGCTGCTGCAAAGTCGCTTCAGTCATGTCCGACTCTGTACGACCCCACAGATGGAAGCCCACCAGGCTCCCCCATCCCTGGGATTCTCCAGGCAAGAACACTGGAGTGGGTTGCCATTTCCTTCTCCAATGTGTGAAAGTGAAAAGTGAAAGTGAAGCCGCTCAATCGTGTCCGACCCTTAGCGACCCCACGGACTGCAGCCTACCAGGCTCCTCCATCCATGGGATTTTCTAGGCAAGAGTACTGGAGTGGCTTGCCATTGCCTTCTCCGCAATGAAGCAGAGATAGATGTTTTTCAGAAACTCTCTTGCTTTTTCGATGATCCAGCGGATGTTGGAAATTTGATCTCTGGTTCCTCTGCCTTTTCTAAAACCAGCTTCAACATTCAGTTCAGTTCAGTTCAGTTCAGCTCAGTTCAGTCGCTCAGTCGTGTCCGACTCTCCGCGACCCCATGAATCACAGCACGCCAGGCCTCCCTGTCCATCACCAACTCCCGGAGTTCACTCAAACTCATGTCCACAGAATTGGTGATGCCATCCAGCCATCTCATTCTCTGTCGTCCCCTTCTCCTCCCGCCCCCAATCCTTCCCAGCATCAGAGTCTTTTCCACTGAGTCAACTCATCACGTGAGGTGGCCAAAGTATTGAAGTTTCAGCTTTAGAACCAGTCCTTCCAATGAACACCCAGGATCGATCTCCCTTAGAATGGACTGGTTGGATCTCCTTGCGGTACAAGGGACTCTCAAGAGTCTTCTCCAACACCACAGTTCAAAAGCATCAATTCTTCAGCGATCAGCTTTCTTCACAGTCCAACTCTCACATCCATACATTTGAATTCCTGCTGTAATAATTGTAAATTTAGACAAGTAATTTACTTACTCAGTGCATTTTCTTATCTGTAAAACTGGGATACAGTGTCTCTCATAAGAAGTTCCTGTAAATTAAATTATAAAATATAGTAAAGGTACTTAAGTCAATAATTGGCACATAAGGAGAACTATCTGAGCATAATATTTACATTTGCTTATTCAATAGCTTCACATAATATTTCAGAGGTTCAATGTACAGTCCTACAGTTTCTCAGTTTGTAGTTTCTTGTAGTTTCTCAGTTTGCTTCATGCCTATAATCACCCTGAATATTTTAAACTGTTATCTTGCTGAATTGCAGAGACTTTACCTAGCACTCTTTTAATAGCAACAAAATATAAATCTTTACTGACTCTTGGGCTTCAATACTATTCAGTGATAATTTCAGTGGTCTTATGATGACAGCCCAATGGGCCTGTGTATTTTCTGTTTGAATAAATGGGAAGCCACAGGAACCCATAACGGTCATTCCACAGCATTCCTCTGAACTTTTGTGATCACTTTTATATGGTTTATTGATTACAAACACAAGTGAAGCAATAAAGAAGAAATAAAACATACTTAATGATTCTGTGTAGAAATAAATTACATTTATCTTATGTCCTGGTGTGTGGTCAGGTTATATCTGTTTGTACAAATACAAGTATATAGAGAAAATCCATAGTATATAAAATAAAAATGTTCTTTAAACTTCTGAATTTGAAAAAAAGTGTGTCATATAATATTGGAATATTTATTTCAGTAAAATATAATTAAAAATTCAAGCATATTTCCAAGTAATAACCCCCTTAATCTGACAGCTAACTATTTCACCTATATTTTTTCCTTAAGAAAATCTAAAGTGTGTTCTCCGCTGTCCATCCTTGTTCTAGCAGTCCAAAGTGCCCACCATTTAATAAAACAGTTTTTGTTTATTTATGTTTCTCTACTATCTCAATTCCCCAATCCACCACCAGTTCTTTGTGGGATTATCTTATGTAGTACTAATTCACAAGCATTCATTTCACATGCTAGTAAAATAATGCTTAAAATTCTGCAAGCCAGGCTTCAGCAATACATGAACCGTGAAATTCCAGATACTCAAGCTGGTTTTAGAAAAGGCAGAGGAACCAGAGATCAAATTGCCAACATCCACTGGATAATTGAAAAAGCAAGAACGCTCCAGAAAAACATCTATTTCTGCTTTATGCCAAAGCCTTTGACTGTGTGGATCACAATAAATTGTGGAAAATTCTTAAAGACATGGGAATACCAGACCACCTGACCTGCCTCTTGAGAAACCTGTATGCAGGTCAAGAAACAACAGTTAGAACTGGTCATGGAACAACAGACTGGTTCCACATAGGAAAAGGAGTACGTCAAGGCTGTATATTGTCATCATGCTTCTTTAAATTATATGAAGAGTACATCTTGAGAAATGCTGGGCTGGAGGAAGCCCAAACTGGAATCAAGATTACTGGGAGAAATATCAATAACCTCAGATATGCAGATGACATGATCCTTCTGGCAGAAAGTGAAGCACTAAAGAGTCTCTTGATGAAAGTGAAAGAGGAGAGTGTAAAAGTTGGCTTAAAGTTCAACATTCAGAAAACTAAGTTCATGGCATCCAGTCCCATCACTTCATGGCAAAAAGATGGGGAAACAGTGGAAACAGTGGCTGGCTTTATTTTTCTGGGCTCCAAAATCACTGCATATGGTGATTGCAGCCATGAAATTAAATGACGCCTACTTCTTGGAAGGAAAGTTATGACCAACCTAGATAGCATATTAAAAAGCAGAGACATTTGTTTGCCAACAAATGTCCGTTTATTCAAGGCTATGGTTTTTCCAGTGGTCATGTATGAATATGAGAGTTGGACTCTAAAGAAAGCTGAGCGTGGAAGAATTGATACTTTTGAACTGTGTGTTGGAGAAGACTCTTGAGAGTCCCTTGGACTGCAAGGAGATCCAACCAGTCCATTCTAAAGATCAGTCCTGGGTGTTCATTGGAAGGACTGATGCTGAAGCTGAAACTACAATACTTTGGCCACCTCATGCAATGAGTTGACTCACTGGAAAAGGGTCTGATGCTAGGAGGGATTGGAGGTGGGAGGAGACGGGGATGACAGAGAATGAGATGGCTGGATGGCATCACCGACTCTGTGGACATGAGTTTGAGTGAACTCCGGGAGTTGGTGTTGGACAGGGAGGCTTGGCGTGCTGCAGTTCATGGGGTCACAAAGAGTCAGACAGGACTGAGCAACTGAACTGAACTGAACTGAATTCACAAGTGCTTTTCTCAGGTTTTGCTTCTGAGCAAACACAATGAAGACACATGAATTCCAATTAAATGTGTAAAAGAAAATCTACAGTATTACCGCAATTATGTACAGTTATAAGATAATATGTATTTTAAAATTCAGTTCAGTTCAGTTCAGTCACACAGTCATGTCTGACTCTTCGCGACCCCATGAATCACAGCACGCCAGGACAACTTGCTTTTAATCTTTGTTGGCAAAACCAAGTTTTCTTGTCTTCTATGAATTATCATAGTTAATATAAGTAAAATATAAAGCTCTTAAAATGTCAAGAGTAATGCAACAAAATACAATTTTAAATTGCATTTACCAGTTTTTTGGTACTTGATTTCTATTTAACAAGACCACTTGCTGAGTAAGCAAGTAGTATAAAATTGCTGATGGTGGCTGCTGAAAATAATTTACATAGGACCATATAACTTATATACTGTCAAAATTAGCTTTGACAACAAACGGGAATGAAGCATTGGAGCTTAAAACCACCATTAGTATCCAGTTCAAATCTCTCAGTATTTCTTGAATTATAAAAACTATAGAGTTTGTCGAAAAGCTTGTTCCAGTTTTTCCATAGGATGTCACAAAATAACCCAAATTAACACTTTGTTCAATGAAATATATACATATGCATGTGATGTACACACACACACATATTAGAATTAAATTCCCTGATTTCACAAACTCAGTAGGTTATGCTGATACTTGATTGCCTTTCATGGTTACCTCAACATGTTTTGTTTTCAAAAAATTTAACCCAGAATTAGAAATCAAATGAGATTTTTCTGTAACAGATTTTAAAAGAAAGAATATATATTTCATTCCATGCTAAGAAGTTTAAAATTAGATTGCTAATGCTATCTGTATGTTTCTAAATACAATGCAATACAAATAAAGTATTTAGGATCATAGTGAATAGTACAAAATTATTTTATACCCTTTTAATTTAGAAAAGTTTTATATATGCAGAAAAATTGTGAATATGGTACAAAGTTTCTATATAACCAACACTCATTTATCCCTATTGTTAACATCTTATATTAGTATGATATACTAGTCACATGTAATAAAATGGTAAAGATGCCTTATTTTAATAAAATTCTTTGTTAGATTTCCTCAGTTTTTACTTAATGTCCTTTTTTTGTTTCAGGATTCCATCAGAATGAGCATATTTTATTTAGTCACCTTGTGTCCTTAACCTCTTTTCATCTGTGGAAGGCATTCAGATATTTCTTATGGCCACCTCATGAGAAGAGTTGACTCACTGGAAAAGACTCTGATGCTGAGAGGGATTGGGGGCATGAGGAGAAGGGGACGACAGAGAATGAGATGGCTGGATGGCATCACCAACTCGATGGACGTGAGTTTGAGTGAACTCCAGGAGTTGGTGATGGACAGGGAGGCCTGGTGAGCTGTGATTCATGGGGCCCCAAAGAGTCGGACACGACTGAGCGACTGAACTGAACTAACTGATATGATTTTTCAGGAGTGATGGTCAGGAATTTTTCAGAATTACTCTCCATTGAGTTTTCCTGATGTTTTTCTCATGATTAGATTGGTAATATATATTTGGGGTACAAAAAGCACAGAGGTAAATTATATATTCTACCAGCATGACATCATGATGATCTAAACCTTGGCCACCTGGCTGAGACAGTTTTTGTCAGGTTTCTTTTATCCACATCTGTAATCACTCCAATACCTTTTTGCTTTAAATCAACTAAGGAAAAAAAATACTTAATTTAGCTTAACTTATACTTTTCTGACTCTATTTTCATCTTTATGTAGATCCAGTGTTCCAACCTGTATCATTGTCTATCTGCTTAAAAAATTCCTTCTAACACTTTCTTGCAAAGAAGTTTTAACAATGAATTCCCTCAGTTATGTTTATCTAAAGTAGCCTATATTTCTACTCCACATTTGAAGGATGATGTCATTGAATAGAAAAGACTGAGATGGTGGGTTTTTCCCTTCAACATTTAAAATTTTTTACTCTACTATTTTCTTGCTTGGTGTACTTTCCTCTTCTTGTTTCTCTAGAGACAAGGGATTTTTTTTTTTTTTAATTTAGCTTCTTTAAAGATCTGTTTCCTTGTCTCTGTACACACATGTGTGTGTGTGCATGTGTGCATCTTCAGTTTAAACATGATATGTATGTTTTGTTGCTATGGTTTTCTGGATTTTTGTTTGCTTGTTTTGGTTCTTGGCATTTATCTTACTTTGTACTTTGTTAGGTTCTAAGATTTGTAGTTTGGTGTCTGTCATTAATTTTACAAAATTTTCTACATTGATGCTTCCAATTATTTGAGTTATTTCAAACCTACAAGATGATGCTGCACTCAATACGCCAGCAAATTTGGATTCCAATCCCAAAGAAAGGCAGTATCAAAGAACATTAAAATTACTACACAATTGCACTCATATCACACTCTAGCAAAGTAATGCTCAAAATTCTCCAAACCAGGCTTAAACAGTATGTGGACCATGAACTTCCAGATGCTCAAGCTGGAATTAGAAAAGGGGAAGGAACCAGAGATCACCTTGCCAACATTCTCTGAATCATCAAAAAAGCAAGAGAGCTCCAGAAAAACATCGACTTCTGCTTTATTGACTAAACCAAAGCCTTTGACTCTGTGGATCACAACAAACTGTGGAAAATTCTGAAAGAGATGGGAATATGAGACCACCTGACCTGCCTCCTGGGAAATCTGAACGCAGGTCAAGAAGTAACAGTTAGAACTGGACATGGGACAACAGACTGG
Organism: Moschus berezovskii; assembly: GCF_049115385.1. Classification (NCBI taxonomy): domain Eukaryota; kingdom Metazoa; phylum Chordata; class Mammalia; order Artiodactyla; family Moschidae; genus Moschus; species Moschus berezovskii. The sequence goes on along the minus strand of NC_142460.1, from coordinate 126,427,563 downwards.
TTCCAAATTGGGAAAAGAGTGCATCAAGGCTGTATATTGTCACCCTGCTTATTTAAGTTATATGCAGAGTACATCATGAGAAATGCTGAACTGGAGGAAACACAAGCTGGAATCAAGATTGCCTAGAGAAATATCAATAACCTCAGATATGCAGATGACATTACTTTTATGGCAGAAAGTGAATAAGTACTAAGGAGGCTCTTGATGAAAGTGAAAGAGTAGATTGAAAACGTTGACTTAAAACATCATTCAGAAAACAAAGATCATGGCATCTGGTCCCATCACTTCATGGAATATAGATGGAGAAACACTGACAGACTTTATATATTGGGGCTCCAAAATCACTGCAGATTCTGAGTTCAGCCACGAAATTAAAAGATGTTTGCTCCTTGGAATAAAAGCTATGACAAAACTAGACAGCATAGTTAAAATGCAGAGACATTACTTGGCCAACAAAATCTGTCTCGTCAAAGCTCTGGTTTTTCCAGAAGTCATGTATGGATGTGAGATTTGGACCATAAAGAAAGCTGAATGATGAAGAATTGATGTTTTTGAACTGTGGTGTTGGAGAAAACCCTTGAGAGTCCCCTGGATTCCAAGGAGATCAAACCAGTCAATCCTAAAGGAAATCAGTCCTGAATATTCATTGGAAGGACTGATATTGAAGCTGAAACTCCAATACTTTGGCTACCTGATGTGAAGCACTGACTCATTGGAAAAGATCTGATTTTGGGAACGATTGAGAGCAGTAGGAGAAGGGGACAACAGAGGATGAGATGGTAGGATGGCATCACCGACTCAATGTACATGAATTTGAGCAATCTCCGGATGTTGGTGATGGACAGGGAAGCCTGGCATGCTGTAGTCCATGGGGTCACAAAGAGTCAGACATGACTGAGTAACTGAACTGAACTGAACTGATAGTTCAGCCATTTCTTCTACTTCATTCTTTTTTTTTTTTCTTTTTTGATAGTCACACTTTATGTTACACCTTTTGAAATTTTTATCCAGTTATTTGATACTTTCTTTCTTTTTTTCTCTGTTTTGAAACTTGAAAAATTTCATTGATCTATCTTCAACATCACTGATTATTTCACTTGACATGTGGTAAGTAGAGGACAGGCCCATACAAATGAGTCTTTAATTCATTAGTTTTTAATTTCTAGCAATTTCTCTCAGTTCTTTCTTAAAATTTTCATTTCTGTTTGCTTTGCCCATCTGTTCTTGTGTGCTATATTTTTCCATTCGAGCCTTTTATATATCAATCATAATCAATTTAATTCTTTATCTGATAATTGCAACAGCTGTATAATATTTAAATTTTGTTCTAAGGTTTGTTCTGTTAATTCAGGCTTGTTTTCCCTTGCCTTTTGGCATAACTTGAATTTTTTTGAAAACCAGACATTATTTACCAGGTGACTAGATAAAGGGCTCTGACTTTTAATGTGAGAATTTATGTTAATCTAGTTAGAGCTGGTACTGTATTTAATGTGTCCTTGTTTTTAAATTTTCAGATACAATTCAGATTATTATTATATTTCACTAATTTAAAGTGCATGCTGCTGCTGCTGCTGCTGCTAAGTCGCTTCAGTCGTGTCTGACTCTGTGCAACCCCATGGACGGCAGCCGACCAGGCTCCGCTGTCCCTGGGATTCTCCAGGCAAGAACACTGGAGTGGGTTGCCATTTCCTTCTCCAATGTGTGAAAGTGAAAAGTGAAAGTGAATTCGCTCAGTCGTGTCCAACTAGTAGCGACCCCATGGACTGCAGGCCACCAGGTTCCTCTGTCCATGTGATTTTCTAGGCAAGAGTACTGGAGTGGCTTGTCATTGTCTTCTCTGTTAAAGTGCATGACTCAGTGGGTTTTGGTATATTCACACTATGCAAACATCACCACTATTTAATTCCAGAACATTCTCCTTACCCTGAAAAGAAACTCACATTCATTTGTAGTTATAACCCCTTTCCTCTAATCCACATCTCCAAGCAACCACTGATTTATTTCCTGTGTCTTTGCCTTTGCCAATTTTAGAAATTTCATATAAATGCAATTGCACAATATGCGGCCTTTGTTTCTGGCTTCTTTCAATTAACATAGTGTCTTCAGGATTCAACCATATTGTTCAGTTCAGTTCAGTTCAGTTCAGTCGCTCAGTCGTGTCTGACTCTCCATGACCCCATGAATCACACCACGCCAGGCCTCCCTGTCCATCACCAACTACCGGAGTACACTCAAACTCATGTCCACAGAGTCGGTGATGCCATCCAGCCATCTCATTCTCTGTCGTCCCCTTATCCTCCCGCCCCCAACCTTTCCCAGCATCAGAGTCTTTTCCATATTGTTCAGTTCTGTTCAGTGCAGTTCAGTTGCTCAGTCGTGTCCGACTCTCCGCGACCCCATGAATCACAGCACGCCAGACCTCCCTGTCCATCACCAACTCCCGGAGTACACTCAAACTCATGTCCACAGAGTCGGTGATGCCATCCAGACATCTCATTCTCCGTCGTCCCCTTCTCCTCCCGCCCCCAACCTTTCCCAGCATCAGAGTCTTTTCCAGTGAGTCAACTCATCGCATGAGGTGGCCAAAGTATTGCAGTTTCAGCTTTAGCATCAGTCCCTCCAATGAACATCCAGGGTTGATCTCCTTTAGAATGGACTGGTTGGATCTCCTTGCAGTATAAGGGACTCTCAAGAGTCTTCTCCAACACCACAGTTCAAAAGCATTGATTGTTCGGCGATCAGCTTTCTTCACAGTCCAACTCTCACATCCATACATGACCAAGGGAAAAACCATTGCCTTGACTAGACGGACCTTGGTTGGCAAAGTAATGTCTCTGCTTTTTAATATACTATCAAGGTTGGTCACAACTTTCCTTCCAAAGAGCAAGCGTCTTTTAATTTCATGGCTGCAATCAGCATCTGCAGTGATTTTGGAGCCCAAAAAAATAAAGTCTGACACTGTTTCCACTGTTTTTCCATCTATTTCCCATGAAGTGATGGGACGTAGCATGTATCAATTCTTTCTTCCTTCCTTTTTTTAGCCCAATTGTATTGCATTGTCTAGATATATAACAGGTTATTTATCCATTCATCAGTTAAGGCATATTTGAATTGTTTCCTTTTTTTTTTTTGTTATTATAAACAGTGCCACTAAGAACAAGTTTTTGTGTGAACATATGTTCAAAACACTCTTGGGAATATACTTAAGAATAAAACTGCAAGGTCATATTATAACTCTAAATATAATATTCTGAGGGGCTGCCAAACTGTTTTCCACTGTGGTACACCACTTTATATTTCTACTGACAATGTATAAAGTTTCCAATTTTTACCTTTTTTGGTTATAATTCATTATTACTGAAGTCCTCCAACTCCCCTCTTTTCTCCTATACCCATCTCTGACTGCAATGTTCCTAATATATTTCCTTGAACTCTACTACTGTTCACTATGTTTGTGAAAATTTTAGGCTAAATAAGAATGCTAGGGGGTTATACTGGGAATAATGTCCTTCTTCCCACTGAGATGGGCATCCTTGGTGATTCGGATGGTAAAGAATCTTTATGCAATTCAGGAGCACTGAGTTGGGAATATCCTCTGGAGGAGGACATGCCAATACACTCCAGTATTCTCGCCTGGAGAATTCCCATGGAGAAGGAGCTTGGCAGGCTACAAAGAGATAAGGCTATGGCAGTTTTTCCCTGGAAGTTAGGCCTTTTTTTTTTTTTTTTCTTTTCTGAGAAGAACTTGTATATATTTCACAATGATTATTTTCCCCTACCCTGGCTAAAGCCAAAAGGATGTATTTCTCAGATCTTCATTATGAAAACCGCATGCCCATTTCTGAAAGACTAAAGGAAGCAACAGAGAAAAGTACAAAGAAGTAGTAAAAAAAAAAAAAAGAAATCACATATATAGTCATATCAAAAGGTATAAAAATATAAAACAAATTAATGGTAGTGTATCTACTTATGAGTAGAGAAAAACAAAGACCAAACGTACGTATAATCCTTTTCCATATTAAGCTAAATCATTTTACCTTACAGTTATTCTTGATATCATGTTATATGGTATCCAAATGCTTTCACATTGTCATATCTATAAAGAAATGCAATAGAGTAAATAGAAGCAATTTTACTCATGTGAGATAATGCTTTAAAATTTTAGTTTAAAAAGGAGTGCATTAAATTATGGCTAAAATTAATAAAGCTAAAAATAAATTAACTGTGACATATTTTCCCATCTAAGCAAAAAATTATTAGTTCTGACATTGTACAGGATACAGGAATCAAGACAATCACCAAGAAGAAGAAATGCAAAAAAGCAAAATGGCTGTCTGAGGAAGCCTTACAAATAGCTGTGAAAAGAAGGGAAGAGAAAAGCAAAAGAGAAAAGGAAAGATATAAGCATATGAATGCAGAGTTCCAAGGAAAAGCAAGGAGATAGAAGAAAGTCTTCCTCAGCAATCAATGCAAAGAAATAGAGGGAAAAAAAAGAGAATGGGAAAGACTAGAGATCTCTTCAAGAAAATTTGAGACATCAAGGGAACATTTCATGCAAAGATGGGCTCGATAAAGGACAGGAATGGTATGGATCTAACAGAAGCAGAAGATATTAAGAAGAGGTGGCATGAATACACAGAAGAACCGTACAAAAATGATCTTCACGATGAAGATAATCACAATGGTGTGATCACTCACCTAGAGCCAGACATCCTAGAATGTGAAGTCAAGTGGGCTTAGGAAGCATGCTGTGAACAAAGCTAGTGGAAGTGATGGAATTCCAGTTGAGTTATTTCAAATCCTGAAAGATGATGCTGTGAAAGTGCTGCACTGAATATGCCAGCAAATTTGGAAAACTCAGCAGTGGCCACGGGACTGGAAAAGGTCAGTTTTCATTCCAATCCCAAAGAAAGGCAATGCCAAAGAATGCTCAAACTACCACACAATTGCACTCGTCTCACATGCCAGTAAAATGATGCTTAAAATTCTCCAAGCCAGGCTTCAGTAATACGTGAACTGTGAACTTCCAGATGTTCAAGCTGGTTTTACAAAAGGCACAGGAACCGGAGATCAAATTACCAACATCCACTGGATCATCAGAAAAGCAATAGAGTTCCAGAAATACATCTATTTCTGCTTTATTGACTATGCCAAAGCCTTTGACTGTGTGGATCACAATAAACTATGGAAAATTCTGAAAGTGATGGGCATACTAGACCACCTGACCTACCTCTTGAGAAACCTGTATGCAGGTCAGGAAGCAACAGTTAGAACTGGACATGGAACAACAGACTGATTCCACATAGGAAAAGGAGTACGTCAAGGCTGTATATTGTCATTCTGCTTATTTAACTTATATGCAGAATACATCATGAGAAATCCTGGGTTGGAGGAAGCACAAGCTGGAATCAAGATTTCTGGGAGAAATATCAATAACCTCAGATATGCAGATGACACCACCCTTATGGCAGAAAGTGAAGAAGAACTAAAGGGCCTCTTGATAAAAGTGAAAGAGGAGAGTGAAAAAGTTGGCTTAAAGCTCAACATTCAGAAAACAAAGATCATAGCATCTGGTCCCATCATTCCATGGGAAACAGATGGGGAAACAGTGGAAACAGTGGCTGACTTTATTTTTCTGGGCTCCAAAATAATTGTAGATGGTAATTGCAGCCATGAAATTAAAAGACACTTACTCGTTGCAAGGTAAGTTATGACCAAGGTAGACAGTATATTACAAAGCAGAGACATTAGTTTGCCAACAAAGGTCCGTCTAGTCAAGGCTATGGTTTTTCCAGTGGTCATGTATGGATGTGAGAGTTGGACTGTGAAGTAAGCTGAGCGCCAAAGAATTGATGCTTTTGAACTGTGGTGTTGGAGAAGACTCTTGAGAGTCCCTTGGACTGCAAGGAGATCCAACCAGTCCATTCTAAAGGAGATCAATCCTGGGTGTTCATTGGAAGGACTCATGCGAAAGCTGAAACTCCAATACTTTGGCCACTTCATGCGAAGAGTTGACTCATTAGAAAAGACCCTGATGCTAGGAAGGATTCAGGACAGGAGGAGAAGAGGACAACAGAGGATTAGATGGTTGGATGGCATCACTGACCCAATGGGCATGGGTTTGGGTGGACTCTGGGAGCTGGTGATGGACAGGGAGACCTGGCGTGCTGTGGTTCATGGGGTTGCAAAGAGTCAGACATGACTGAGTGATGGAACTGAAGTTAAGAAATATAGATTTTAAGTGATAATGAGGGACTGTAACTTTAAAAAAATAATTTTAAAAGAACAGTATATAGGTGATATGAAACAATGTTTTTAAGAATTTTTTAGATCCCAAAATTATTTTATTGCATCCTCCTTTCATACCAATTTCCTTACCTTCATTATTTTATTTTAATTTCAATATTTATAATATTCCTATGCCCCATAATCATAAGTTGTCTGGACTTCCATATTATTACCATGCAACATATGATGCTTCCTTCAACTTTAAGCATGTTTTGAATGTACATTAATGCTGTACTCTCATATTTGAAAATTTTTTTCTAAATTATTTTTTAGTTAAAAGGTACATTAGATTTAGTAAAAAAAAAAAAAGAAAAAGGTCATGGATTTAGTGGACTTCCACTTAATGTGTAAGCCTGAGGTTATGTTACAATTTCTACATCCTATCTCAGTCCATGAATGTGTTAAAAGCAACTTGAAAATAAACATATATATGTTAACATCCATCAAAGACAATAAGATGATTAGCAGTACCACAGAAAGGGGGCACTTTGTGCAGAAGAAAAGTAGATACATTCTCACTGGATCAAGAACCCAATCTGGATGAATGAGAAGAAAACATCAGGAAGAGTTGTAGAGTCACAATTAGAGCTGTATGAAGATGGAAGCATAAAGTGTACATCTTGTATGATTAGTTGGACTACTGTAAACTGGAACAGCCTACTTCCAACACAGTCCCCAAAAACTCAGCCTCAAGGTAAGAAGTTATCCAGTGGGGAGCAGTAGTTTAATTTTGGGTTGTTGTGATATCCTGTATTTCAGGTGATGTCTCCAGTGAGAAATAAGAGTATAGTTAGAGGAACTCTGTCAAGTGGCATGTCCTGTCCCTCCACTTTTCCATCCTTTCTATTGAATACAAGAAACTGACTTGAAAGATCAAAGATAATAGATTCAACCAAAACCCCACTCTAACTCTCCCAGGGCAAGCTGGAGAGAGATACTAAGCAGTTGTTTTAAGTGGATTGTAATAAAAAAAAAAAAAGAGAGAGAGAGAGAGAGTACAGTTCAAAATCTCAAAACATTTGAGTCTACTTCACACTATGAAAAAGGAACAATGATATCCATCAGTGAAAGCTCTTTTCACAAGGAAAACTTTCAAATAGCAAACAGGAAGTAGGGTTGAGTAGGTAACAATCCATGAATTTTAAAAGTATCATTCAGTTTTATTTCTGGACTTATCAACTTTAAAAAGAATCCTTTCCTTCTAACTAGAATAAAAACAAGGGATTGTAACTAACCTTAACATTCAGAAAGTATATAGAATTCTCTCTTGAATCTTGAAATGAATGTGGCTTTATTTATTTCATTATTTTTAAGAATATTATTTCTCACCACGCAGACAATATCATTAGAATACTCAAGTGTCTTTATTTTTGTTTTTATCTTATGAACTTTCCAATTTCACTTAAAAAAAAAGAGCTCTCACTGAAAGTTGATGCCATGTTCTGCAGAGGAAGTAAAAAACCTTTTTTCTTCTAACTGATCTAAATTTTCAAACTGGTCCCTGGTAACAAAATAAAAATCTACACAAGGAAAACAGATATTTGTGAATATGTGTATTTCATATGTATTGACACTGGAGAGACTTAGGGTTAAAATATTTCAAAGAATGTCTTAGAATTGAAGCTTATGGGATCTTCAACAAAAAAATATATTTATAGGTATGCATATGTCAATTATAATGTATTCTGATGTATGGGAAAAACCAACACAATATTGTAAATCAATTATCCTCCAATTAAAAATTGATTAATTAAAAAAAGAATACACTTATAGAGAAGTAAAAGGAAAAAGAAAAGAAGTTTTAGGGTTCCGAGGGCTACAAAGTGTAAGAAAGGAAATATATGGGAGGAAAATAATACAGCATGTCTGTTTTAGAATACTGTCTAACTCAATGAAACTAAGCTATGCCGTGTGGGGGCCACCCAGCATGGGCGGGTCATGGTGGAGAGGTCTGACAGAATGTGGTCCACTGGAGAAGGGAGTGGCAAACCACTTCAATATACTTGCCTTGAGAACCACATGAACAGTGTGAAAAGGCAAAATGATAGGCTACTGAATAAGGAATTCCCCAGGTCGGTAGGTGTCCAGTATGCTACTTGAGATCAGTGGAGAAATAAATCCAGAATGAATGAAGGGATGGAGCTAAAGCATAAACAGTACCCAGTTGTGGATATGACTGGTGATAGAAACAAGATCCGATGTTGTAAAGAGCAATATTGCATAGGAACCTGGAATGTTAGGTCCATGAATCAAGGCAAATTGGAAGTGGCCAAACAGGAGATGGCAAGAGTGAATGTAGATATTCTAGGAATCAGTGAACTAAAATGGACTGGAATGGGTGAATTTAACTCAGATGACCACTGTATCTACTACTGTGGGCAGGAATCCCTTAGAAGAAATGGAGTAGCCATCATGGTCAACAGAAGAGTCCGAAATGCAGTACTTGGATGCAACCTCAAAAATGACAGATGATCTCTATTCATTTCCAAGGCAAGCCATTCAATATTGGAGTAATCCAAGCCTATGCCTCAACCAGTAATGCTGAAGAAGCTGAAGTTGAACTGTTCTATGAAGATCTATAAGACCTTTTAGAACTAACACCCAAAAAAGATGTCCTTTTCATTATAGGGGACTGGAATGCAAAAATAGGAAGTAAAGAAACACCTGGAATAACAGGCAAATTTGGTCTTGGAGCACAGAATGAGGCAATGCAAAAGCTAATAGAGTTTTGCCAAGAGAACGCACTGGTCATAGCAAACACCCACTTTCAACAACACAAGAGAAGACTCTACACATGGACATCACCAGATGGTCAACACCGAAATCAGATTGATTATATTCTTTGCAGCCAAAGATGGAGACGCTCTATACAGTTAGCAAAAACAAGACCAGAAGCTGACTGTGGCTCAGATCATGAACTCATTGCCAAATTCAGACTGAAATTGAAGAAAGTAGGGAAAACCACTAGACCATTCAGATATGACCTCAATCAAATCCCTTATGATTATACAGTGGAAGTGAGAAATAGATTTAAGGGACTAGACCTGATAGATAGAGTGCCTGATGAACTATGGACGGAGGTTCGAGACATTGTACAGGAGACAGGGAGCAAGATCATCCCCATGGAAAATAAATGCAAAATGGTTGTCTGAGGAGATGTTACAAACAGCTGTGAAAAGAAGAGAAGTGAAAAGCAAAGGAGAAAAGGAAAGATTTAAGCATCTGAATGCAGAGCTCCAAAGAATAGCAAGGAGAGATAAGAAAGCCTTCCTCAGTGTTCAATGCAAACAAATAGAGGAAAACAACAGAATAGCAAAGACAAGGGATCTCTTCAAGAAAATTAGAGATTCCAAGGGAACATTTCATGCAAAGATGGGCTCGATAAAGGACAGAAATGGTATGGACCTAACAGAAGCAGAAGATATTAAGAAGAGGTGGCAAGAATACACAGAAGAACTGTACAAAAAACGTCGTGATCTTCACGACCCAGATAATCACGATGGTATGATTATCACCTTGGAATGTGAAGTCAAGTGGGCCTTAGAGAGCATCACTACGAACAATGCTAGTGGAGGTGATGGAATTCCAATTGAGCTATTTCAAATCCTGAAAGATGATGCTGTGATAGTGCTGCACTCAGTATGCCAGCAAATTTGGAAAACTCAGCAGTGGCCACAGGACTGGAAAAGGTCAGTCTTCATTCCAATCCCAAAGAAAGGCAATGCCAAAGAATGCACAGACTACCACACATTTGCACTTGTCTCATACGCTAGTAAAGTCATGCTCAAAATTCTCCAAGCCAGGCTTCAGCAATATGTGAACTGTGAACTCCCAGATGTTCAAGCAGGTTTTAGAAAAGGCAGAGGCACCAGAGATCAAATTGCCAACATCCGCTGGATGATGGAAAAAGCAAGAGAGTTCCAGAAAAACATCTATTTCTACTTCATTGACTATGCCAAAAACTTTAACTGTGTGGATCACAAGAAACTGTGGAAAATTCTGAAAGAGATAGGAATACCATATCACCTGACCTGCCTCTTGAGAAACCTGTATGCAAGTCAGGAAGCAACAGTTAGAACTGTACATGGAACAATAGACTGGTTCCAAATAGGAAAAGGAGTACGTCAAGGTTGTATATTGTCACCCTGCTTATTTAACTTATGTGCAGAGTACAAAATGAGGAACGCTGGGCTGGAAGAAGCACAAGCTGGAATCAAGATTGCCGGGAGAAATATCAATAACTTCAGATATGCAAATGACACCACCCTTATGGCAGAAAGTGAAGAGGAACTCAAAAGCCTCTTGATGAAAGTGAAAGACGAGAGTGCAAAAGTTGGCTTGAAGCTCAACATTCAGAAAACTAAGATCATGGCATCTGATTCCATCACTTCATGGGAGATAGATGGGGAAACAGTGGAAACAGTGTCAGACTTTGTTTTTGAGCTCCAAAATCACTGCAGATGCTTATTGCAGCCATGAAATTAAAAGACACTTACTCCTTGGAAGGAATATTAAAAAGCAGAGACATTACTTTGCCAACCAAGGTCCGTCTACTCAAGGCTATGTTTTTTCCAGTGGTCATGTATGGATGTGAGAGTTAGACTGTGAAGAAAGCTGAGCACCAAAGAATTGAATTTTTTGAACTGTGGTGTTGGAGAAGACTCTTGAGAGTCGCTTAAACTACAAGGAGATCCAACCAGTCCATTCTCAAGGAGATCAATCCTGGGTGTTCATTGGAAATACTGATGCTGAAGTTGAAGCTCCAATACTTTGGTCACCTCATGCAAAGTGTTGACTCACTGGAAAAGACTGATGCTGGGAGGGATTAGGGGCAGGAGGAGAAGGGGATGACAGAGGATGAGATGGCTGGATAGCATCACCGACTCGATGGATATGAGTCTGATTGAATTCTTGGAGTTGGTATGGACATGGAGGCCTGGCGTGCTGTGATTCATGGGGTCGCAAAGAGTTGGACATGACTGAGCGACTGGACTGAACTGATCTGAACTGTTATAGTCTCTGGGCTGCTAAGTCTAGAGTCATCTTCAATAAAGCTGAAAGCATACCTTGCCTTTAGGTGGAAAAATTGGAAGGTGAAAGGGCTATTTCTATGTCTGCTGCTTTCAAACTGTTTTCATCTCAAAATAGTTATTAATTCATAAACATATGCCATGGTGATATTATGATTTTCTTTAGCCCTCTGTAACAAAATGGATTAATTAAAATTAGAAATGAAGTAGAAAAAATTAGTCATGGATAAGATCATAATCTCTTCTCTAGAGGACCTCTGCTATAAATTACACACTGATTATAGGAACACAATGTGGGTACAGCAAAGAATGGAGAGGATGAAGCACAAGGTGGAATCAAGATTCCTGGGAGGAATATCAATAACCTCAGATATGCAGATGACACCACCCTTATGGCAGAAAGCAAGAAGAACTGAAGAGCTTCTTGATGATCATGAAAGAGGAGAGTGAAAATGTTGGCTTCAAACTCAACATTCAGGAAACTTAATTCATGGGATCTGGTCCCATCACTTCATGGCAAATAGATAAGGAAACAATGACAGACTTTATTGTTTTGGGCTTCAAAATTACCCCAGATGGTGACTGCAGCCATGAAAAAAAAGATGCTTGCTCCTTGAAAGAAAGGCTATGATCAATCTAGACAGCATATTAAAAGGCAGAGACATTACTTTGCCAATAAAGGTCCGTCTAGTCAAAGCTATAGTATAGATGTGAGAATTGAACCGTAAACAAGGCTAGGCACTTAAGAACTGATGCTTTTCAGCCCCCAGAATAAAGTCTGTCACTGTTTCCATTATTTCCCCATCTCTTTGCCATGAAGTAATGGGAACAGAAGCCATGATCTTAGTTTTCTGAATGTTGAGCTTTAAGCCAACTTTTTCACTCTCCTCTTTCACTTTCTTCAAGAGGCTCTTTAGTTCTTCATCAGTTTCTGGCATAAGGGGGGTGTCATCTGCATATATGAGGTTGTTGTTATTTCTCCCAGCAGTCTTGATTCCAGCATGTGTTTCATCTTGTATAGTGTTTCTCATGATGTACTAAGCATATCAGTTAAATAAGCAGGGTGACAACATACAGCCTTGATACACTCCTTTCCTAATTTGGAACCAGTCTGTTGGTCCATGTCCAGTTCAAACTGTTGCTTCTTCACCTGCATACAGTCATTTCAGGAGGCACATCAGTTGGTCTGGTATTACCATCACTTGAAGAATTTTCCTCAGTTTTTTTGTGATCCACACAGTCAAAGGCTTTGGCATAGTCAATAAAGCAGAAGTACATGTTTTTCTGGAAATCCCTTGCTTTTTCGTTGATCCAGTGGATGTTGGCAATTTGATCTCTGGTTCCTCTGCGTTTTCTAATTCCAGCTTGAACATCATGGTTCATGGTTCATGTACTGTTGAAGTCTGGTTTGGATAATTTTGAACATTACTTTGCTAGTGTGGGAGATGAGTACAATTGTGTGGTAGCTTGAACATTCATTGACATTGACTTTCTTTGGGATTGGAATGAAAACTGACCTTTTCCAGTCCTGTGGCCACTGCCAGATTTCCTGGCAAATTGAGTTCAGCACTTAAACAGCATCATCTTTTAGGATTTGAAATAGCTCAACTGGAATTCTATCACCTCCACTAGCTTTGTTCATAATAATTCTTCCTAAGTCCCACTTGACTTTGCATTCTGGGATGTCTGGCTCTAGATGAGTGATCACAACACTGTTGATTATCTGGGTCATGCAGATCTTTTTTGTATAGTTCTTTGGTGTATTTTTGCCACCTCTTAATATCTTCTGTTTCTGTTAGGTCCTTACCATTTAATATTTATTGTGCTCATCTTTGCATGGAAAGTTCCCTTGGTATCTCTAATATTCTTGAAGATATCTCTTGTCTTTCCCATTCTATTGTTTTCCTCTATTTCTTTGCTTTGATCACCGAGAAAGGCCTTCTTATCTCTTCTTGCTGTTCTTTGGAAATCTACATTCAGATGCTTATATCTTTTCTTTTCTCCATTGCCTTTCACTTCTCTTCTTTTCATAGCTGTTTGTGAGGCCCCCTCAGATAATCATTTTGCTTTTTTGCATTTCTTTTTCTTGAGGATGGTTTTGATCACTGCCTTCTGTGCAATGTCACAAACCTCTGTCCATAGTTCTTCAGGCACTCTGTCTATAAGATCTAATCCCTTGAATCTATTTGTCACTTCCCCTGTATAATGGTAAGGGATTTGATTTAGGTCATGCCTGAATGGCCCAGTGGCTTTACCCACTTTCTTCAATTTAAGTAGAATTTGGCAATAAGGAGTTCATGATCTGAGCCATAGTCAGCTCCTAGTCTTGTTTTTGCTAACTGTATAGAGCTTCTCCATCTTTGGCTGCAAATAATATAGTCAGTCTGATTTTGGTATTGGCGATGTGGTGATGTCCATGTGTAGAATCTTCTCTTGTGTTGTTGGAAGAGGGTGTTTGCTGTGGCCAGTGCGTTCTTTGGCAAAACGCTATTAGCCTTTGTCCTGCTTAATTCTGGATTCCAAGGCCAAATTTGCCTGTTACTCCAGGTATTTCTTGACTTCCTACTTTTTCATTCACTCCCCTATAATGAAAATGACATCTTTTTTGGGTGTTAGTTCTAGAAGTTCTTGTAGGTCTTCATATAACTGTTCTACTTCATCCTCTTCAACATTACTGATTGGGGCTTAGAATTGGATTACTTGGGGCTTACTTGGATATTGAATGGTTTGCCTTGGAAATGAACAGAGATCATTCTGTTGTTTTTGAGACTGCATCCAAGTACCACATTTCAGACTCTTGTTGACTATGATGGCTACTCCATTTCTTCTAAGGAATTCTTGCCCACAGTAGTAGATATAATGGTCATCTGAGTTAAATTCAGCCATTCCAGTCCATTTTAGTTCACGGATTCCTAGAATGTCTATGTTCACTCTTGCCATGTCCTGTTTGACCACTTCCAATTTATCTTGATTCATGGACCAAACAGTCCAGGTTCATATGCAATATTTCTCTTTACCACATCTTTACAGTTTTCCCCTATTAATTATTAATTATTGAATCTAAGTTGCTGTTTTCTAATTTCTGGAAAAAAAAACAAACATAGACGATTGTTGACTTTACTTGAGATTAAGGACAGTTGAAGTGTTTGCTGACTTTACAAGGTAAAGGAGAGTCGACATATGATGCTCTATTACTATCTAAACAAAAACACTATAAATACTTGGTTAGCATCCCTGATTTTAACCCGTGTTGCCCAATCTTTTTATTATAACGACATAAGCTCCTTAGTTCAAAATGTCATCTTACTTGCTTTTACAGGTCAAAAGCAATGGAGAAAATACCCTCTTGGCTAGTTGAAAATAGTAAATGTCAAAATTATGGGCTCTTTTGGGGGGTTATAAAAAATAGTCTCTTCAAACTGAACTTCTATAAAATTATGTTTTTCGTTGAATTCAAAAGGAATTAAAATTGTAATTAAAATTAATTTTAGCTAAAATTCAAATGAAAAATAACACAAGTGTACAAAATTAAGAATGTGCCTTGGACAAGTCACTAAATTGTTATGACTCTAAATTTGCTTGACTCCAAAATAAAATGTGTGGACTAGTCTGATACACTACACACCAGATACATATTTGTTTAATTGATATATAAGTGACTTGAGCTTTCCAGATGCTGCTAGTTGTAAGAATCTGCCTGCAAATTCAGGAGATGCAGATTTGATCCCTGGGTCAAGAAAATCCCCTGGAGGAGGAAATGGCAGCCCACTCCTGTATTCTTGCCAGGGAATGCCATGGACAGAGGAAACTGGCTCACTACAGTCCATGGGGTCTCATAAGGTTGGACACAACTGAGCATATGAGCACCTAAATGACTTAAAGCTATATGCATTATATTCAAATTCTAGCAGTCAGGATATAAAATTGCTTTTATATTCTGGGTTAGTTTGTAGACTGATAATACTTTCAATATTCATTCTTCTTCCTTTTAAAAAAATCTTATAATTCTTTTTAACCTCAGGGTAATTACAAATTATTTTATTCAAATACAAATGCTGAAATTGTATTTAGAGTGTAATAAACATAACAGTGGCACTGAGTTTTCCAATATATCTCCAAATATAAATTATAACTTCAAACTTGAAAAAAGTAATGAATGCTTAAAGACATTTGAGATGATAAAATGGAGCAGTAGTTCAGGATTCATTATAAATATTAAAAACAATATATTTGCTTTGGCAAACACAAAAACCAGAAGGACATACATTTGGTAATCATGAAACTAATTTACTAAACTTAGATACTGAAAAGTGATGTAGTGCTATGGCTTCAATGTGATTTAGAGGTTAGAAGATGATTCTGTAATTTAAGACCAGGCCTGCAAGTACTCTATAAATATTAGGAAAATAATTTACAGTATTATGTCAATACTATATGTGACATAACTCTCTAGAGCCAGTGAATTTTCCATGAAAATCTCATTAAAATGAAATATATTGATCAAATCACAGCTCAAAATTCAAGACCATACAAGTTATGGTATTTTGTTGTTTTTCTTCAGATAGTTCCTTCATGACTTAGCAAGGTTAGACATTTGATTCTTTTTTTTTTTAAATTTCTTAAAAGTCTGTCAGAGGAATTTTTGAAATAAAATTTAGAAGCATTTCTGTCCTTTAGAATTATGATTTAGTTTTTTTTCATCATTGGGGCACCACTGGGACAACTGGAACCTAGTTTCAAACTCTAGCCAATAGTCTTACTTGAGTTTGTAGAAGAAATAATGATGTTCCACCCCATCTGAAGAGACAAATTTAGACATGACACAAAGAGATTATTTATAATCCCCATCATCACCTAAGGCTTTCATATGAATGAGTCAGTTTGCATAGCAGAAGCCTCTGATATAAAGAACTGATTTCACTATTTTATAAATTGCTACAAAATAAGTGATTGCTTATGTTTGTCAAAATTGGAAAGCAATGATATTTGAAAACTGACTAATGTGAAGAGTTTGGCCTAAGATACATCTAAGGGAAAACACTTTTCCTTTCTTAAATAAAAATATATGAATGGCATTACTGATAATGCAGTGCAAGCCACACGATGCCACACAAGAGAAATTTAAACCAAAATTTTTAATTGATTATATAGCAAATTGGTAGGGTTTTTTTTTTTTCCTTTTTTGAAATCTGTGTAGATCTACAATTACAAATTCTACAGAATTGTTATTTTAAAAGCACACTGGTTGACTTTTTGTTTGGTATATCGTTCTAAAGACCTACTAAAATTTTCATTTTAGAGTCAAGGAAACCTCTCTGCTTTCCATTCTTTAGTGTTTTTCTCCTAAATATAGTTAAACCCTAATTTAGATTAATTATTATTTATTTAATGCATTAGGCAAAATTATTAACCATTTCCCCCAAGTTTATTCTTAATGGGTTACACTAAAATAAATAAATAAATAAAACTTGCCTCAGTCTCATTTATTCCATCTCTCATGTCATTCACCTTGCTTTTCAGAGATGCTAATATAATAATTGTTTATATTAACTACCATTTGTCTTGAGCCAGTTTTTATAATTACGATTTTAAAGGCAACTGGAAAAAAAAAAGGAAATAAAATATGAATTCTAATGTTGGGTTGATTTATTTCTCTTCCTCCTTTCTTGTCTCATCACAACAGAAATTTAGAATGAGAGACTAAAGGGTTTAAATCAACAGACAAGTTACAGCTTAGTCACAGCTCAAGCAGACAGACGGGGGATACTATCTCTCTAGAGGTGGGCGCAGCTAACCTTAAAAAAATCATAATGATCCCTCTTGGCTTCCCCCTTTTTATACTTCCCATTTCCTATTTTTGGTTGTACCCTGTGCAAAATAGGACTTGTACCCATGACCAATTAAGAAAGAAAATGCAAATAGACAAATGCTCAAGGCCGATTGACAGTTGCAGGTTACATAGCAATAGGCTCTGTTGTGCATGTCTTCCCATAATTCAGTATGCTATAATCAGATGTATGTATATAGAATATTTATGAGCTTTTCATAGGCTCTTAGCTGCCTGAGGTTACTTGAGGAAGACCCTGTTGTTAGTTGTCCCCACCTGTGATTAGGGTTCATGTGCAGGAGTTGGAAGTCTCTGTGGTTATGTTCATAGTATATCTGTGAACTCTCCGGGGTGTGTCTCAGGTAGGGTTTAGAGATAAGCTTACATCCTTTTCAGCTAGGTCACCCGTCATTGCTCATGCCTAACTTCCTACCTAACACTAATAATAAGCATTATTTGAAATGTATTATTAAAAAAAGGAAGTAATTTGAAATAAAATTGTTCCTCTAGCTAAACTCTGATATCCTGCCAAATAAGTTTTGTAGTTTATAGTTGAAGGAATAAAGAAACAGTCTCATGAGTCAGGTAAGTGATAACAAAGTTACTACTAAAATGTAAGAAGGTGAATGTTTTTGGTCATTCTGTCATATATTATACAGGATGTTTTCTTTCTTTTTCTGTTCTTCTTCATTTCTCCTTAATCATAAATTCTAATTATATTTGATCACAGAAACTTATTCAATGGTTTTGTTCATTTATCCTACAATATTTTGCTGTTAGACTAGATTATTCTGCCCTTGTTTATTCAAGTAGGTTCTTGTGATTCTTAGGAATACAACACAAAAGATAGAAATATCCATTTGTTTTACTTTATTTCTTGCTACATGTTTCTCCTTTGGAATTTCAGATAGTTGTACAATATCTATTATCCCTTTGGTTGTCAAAGTTTTCTTGCCATGTGTATTTTCCCATAGGGAAATATTGCAATTTCTGCGTTTTACTTTTCTTTGTATTATTTACTACCTCTTTTCTTCAGCTAAGTTTCTCAACTAGAATTCAGTACCATATGTCGAAAGTATATAGATATGACATTAAAGAGCAACTTAAACTGTAGAGAAGAAAACTGGATTCCTGGAGTCATAATAAAGTTTCTTTTTCTTTATTTAAATCCTTTTTTAAACTAAAAGTATTCATTGAATTCCATGGTGAAAGTAGTGTGAAAGTGTTAGTCCCTTCAGTTCAGTTCAGTTGCTCAGTCGTGTCCGACTCTTTGTGACCCCATGAATCACAGCACGCCAGACCTCCCTGTCCATTACCAACTCCCGGAGTTCACACAAACTCATGTCCATCGAGTCAGTGATGCCATCCAGCCATCTCATTCTCTGTCGTCTCCTTCTCCTCCCGCCCGCAATCCTTCCCAGCATCAGAGTCTTTTCCAGTGAGTCAACTCTTCGCATGAGGTGGCCAAAGTATTGGAGCTTCAGCTTTAGCATCAGTCCTTCCAATGAACACCCAGGATTGATCTCCTTTAGGATGGACTGGTTGAATCTCCTTGCAGTCCAAGGGACTCTCAAGAGTTTTCTCCATTTTGTTCCATTGATCTATATTTCTGTCTTTATGCCACTACCATACTGTCTTGATGACTGTGGCTTTGTAGTAGAGCCTGAAGTCCGGCAGGTTAATTCCCCCAGTTCCATTTTTCTTCCTCAAGATTGCTTTGGCTATTCGAGGTTTTTTGTATTTCCATACAAATTGTGAGATTATTTGTTCTAGTTCTGTGAAAAATATCGTTGGTAGCTTGATAGGGATTGCATTGAATGTATAAATTACTTTGGGTAGTATACTCATTTTTACAATATTTATTCTTCCAATCCATGAACATGGTATATTTTTCCATCTATTAGTGTCCTCTTTGATTACTTTCAGTAGTGTTTTATGGTTTTCTACGTACAAGTCTTTTGTTTCCTTAGGTAGATATATTCCTAAATACTTAATTCTTTTCGTTGCAACAGTGAATGGAATAGTTTCCTTAATTTCCCTTTCTATTTTCTCATTATTAGTGTATAGGAATGCAAGGGATTTCTGTGTGTTGATTTTATATACTGCAACGTTACTGTATTCATTGATTAGCTCTAGTAGTTTTCTGGTAGAGTCTCTAGTGTTTTCTGTGTAGAGGATCATGTCATCAGCGAACAGTGAAAGTTTTACTTCTTCTTTTCCAATTTGTATTCCTTTTATGTCTTTTTCTGCTCTGATTGCTGTGGCCAAAACTTCCAGAACTATGTTGAATAGTAGTGGTGAGAGTGGGCACCCTTGTCTTGTTCCTGACTTTAGGGGAAATGCTTTCAGTTTTTCACCATTGAGGATGATGTTTGCTGTGGGTTTGTCATATATAGTTTTTATTATGTTGAAGTATGTCCCTTCTATTCCCACTTTCTGGAGGGTTTTTATCATAAATGGATGTTGAATTTTGTTGAAGGCTTTCTCTGCATCTATTGAGATAATCCAGAACTAAACAGACATTTCTCCAAAGAAGACATAAAGATGGCTAACAAACACATGAAAAAATGCTCAACATCCCTCATAATCAGAGAGATGCAAATCAAAACCACAATGAGATACCATTTCACACCAGTCAGAATGGCTGCTATCCAAAAGTCCACATGCAATAAATGTTGGAGAGGATGTGGAGAGAAAGGAACCTTCTTACACTGTTGGTGGGAATGCAAACTAGTACAGCCACTATGGAGAACAGTGTGGAGATTCCTCAAAAACCTGGAAATAGAACTGCCATATGATCCAGCAATCGCACTCCTGGGCATACACACCCACCAGAATTGAAAGAGACACATGTACTCCAATGTTCATTGCAGCACTGTTTATAATAGCCAGGACATGGAAGCAACCTAGATGTCCATCTGCAGACGAATGGATAAGAAAGCTTTGGTACATATACACAATGGAGTATTATTCAGCCATTAAAAAGAATACATTTGAATCAGTTCTAATGAGGTGCATGAAACTGGAGCTTATTATACAGAGTGAAGTAAGCCAGAAAGAAAAACACCAATACAGTATACTAACGCATATATATGGAATTTAGAAAGATGCAAATGATAACCCTGTATACGAGACAGCAAAAGAGACACAGATGTATAGAACAGTCTTTGGGACTCTGTGGGAGAGGGTGAGGGTGGGATGATTTGGGAGAATGGCATTGAAACACGTATGTTGTCATATGTGAAACGAATCACTAGTTCAGGGTCGATGCATGTTAAAGGATGCTCGGGGCTGGCATGCGGGGATGACCCAGAGGGAGGATAAAGGGAGGACGGAGGTGGGAGGGGGGTTCAGGAGGGGGAACTTATGTAAACCCGGGGCGAATTCATGTCAATATATGGCAAAACCAACCAATATAATATTGTAAAATATTTGGTCTCCAATAAAAAATAATTACTTAAAAAAAAAAAAAAAAAGAGTTTTCTCCAGCACCACAGTTCAAAAGCATCAATTCCGCGGCAATCAGCTTTCTTCACAGTCCAACTCTCACATCCATACATGACACAGGAAAAACCATAGCCTTGACTACACGGACCTTGGTTGGCAAAGTAGTCTCTTCTTTTTAATATGCTATCAAGGTTGGTCATAACTTTCCTTCCAAGGAGTAAGCGTCTTTTAATATCCTTCCTCGGAGAAGGCAATGGCAAGCCACTCCAGTACTATTGCCTGGAAAATCCCATGGATGGAGGAGCCTGGTGGGCTGCAGTCCGTGGGGTAGCTGGGGGTCGGACACGACTGAGCGACTTCACTTTCATTTTTCACTTTCACACATTGGAGAAGGAAATGGCAACCCACTCCAGTGTTCTTGCCTGGAGAATCCCAGGGACGGGGGAGCCTGGTGGGCTTCCGTCTATGGGGTCACGCAGAGTCGGACACAACTGAAGTGGCTTAGCAGCAGCAGCAGAAATATCCTTCCTGCAATCAGCATCTTCAGTGATTTTGGAGCCCAAAAAAATAAAGTCTGACACTGTTTCCGCTGTTTCCCCATCTATTTCCCACGAAGTGATGGGACCAGTTCTAATTATAAATCTATGGACAAACATATCAATAAGCATGCATTATTTTCATAGGTAATTTAGGCAGTGTTAGTGTTAGTCATTCAGTAGTGTCTGACTCTTTATGACCCCATAGATTGGCTCCTCTGTCCATGGGACTCTCCAGGCAAAATTACTGGAGTGGGATGCATTCTCTTCTCCAGGGGATCTTCCCAATCCAGGGATCAAATCAGGGTTTCCTGCATTGCAGGCAATTTCTTTCTTGTCTGAGCCACCAGGGAAGCCTTCCTATGTAAGTGGTGATATAAAATAAAATATAATATTTCATTCTAACTATAAAATAAAATTTTCATAATGTGATAAGTAATATAAGAAAAAATTCACTGATTTAAAAAAATGCCTTCAAATCCACTCCTATGAAAATCTGAAATGAATAACAGGATAATTTTAAGCCCAAAGGATTTCAGTCACTGTCAGTGTTTAGACATTATCTATGTAAATTTGACAGTAGGAGTACCAGTTACAAAAATGGTAAATATTTATTGGTTATTTTAAGTTGAACTGTTCTTAGTCTGAGAAGAGGCTGTGCATTATAGTACCCAGGAGATTAGGTTTCTTCCTGATTTATGCATATGTTTAGAATATCTGGGAAGTTGCATGTAAGTCTATCCAGCATCTGGGTACAAAGTCTGATCTGGATTGAGAATAATGACTCGTATTTAACTTGATTTATTTTTACTTTGGTTTGCTACTAAATCAAAAAGTAAAGAAAAGATATGACAGATTGAGTAAGGAATTGGTAAGTTTGCAAAATATCCCCTGAACCCTTTCATATTCTCATAAGTGAAGTCACAAACGTTGGGAGCCACAGAGAGAAATGAGACCACAATTCAGAGCAGCCAATCAACCCTATTGTCTCTGACAAGATGATGTTTGTTCAGTTCAGTTCAGTTCATCACTCAGTCGTGTCCGACTCTCCGCGCAGTAAATATGTGCATTGTTTTATTTTGACCTTTATATTACAACAAGAGAAGCCCCCAAAGTGTGTTCTTTTTGTCTGAGTTCTTAACACTTTTTATATTAAAATTAATGTTACATATATCAACACTGATATTAAATCATTCATGCTTGTTACTTTAAGTGGTTTCTGTTTCTTCTACTTAACTCATGCACATACTGCTGTTTAGGCATTCTTCTGTAATTATTATACATGCTTTTCTGAAGTACCTTGTATTGTGCAAAATTATATATATATAACACACTTTAAATTAGTGCATTTTGTTGCTTTTCTGTTAATAAATATTTTAATAACAATAATACTTGAATAAAATTTGTTTATAAAATACCCACTGTTACACACATGCATACAATAATCAGTAGTTTTAGTAAAATATGAAGGAAAAAATAAAATTAACAAATCAAAAGATATACATCATTTCTGCAAGAATGAAAATTATCTCAGATATGATTAATAATATTTATCAGTCAATATAACATATATTTTCCAAGCAAATTAAAGTTTTGTTCCTTCAAATAATAGAAAATATATGTAAAATATATGAATTCTCTACAAGTCATAGAGTATAGTGGTAAACAAAATAATTACACTGCAGTTTTCCACTTGGCTTACTCGGCATGAGCTTAATACAATGTGAACCAGAGTTTTCTATCTGGTGCATTGGATCATTTAATGAAAAATCTCCAACTTCTTTTCCATGTGAATTTTCTGGCAATGATGACAACCCTTGCTCTTTCTAAACACATATCTCTGCCTAAAAGGATTTGCAGTTAAGTCAGTTATTAGAGAATTAGCCTAAAAACCTGATAAAAAAAAGTGAGATTCCACTCATTCTTTAGTATGTTCTATTCTTCTTATTTTTGGTTATGAATTGTAATTTTTGATAAGAAGAATAGAACATACTAAAGAATGAGTGGAATCTCATTTTTCCTTTACTCAATACTATTTGGTCAGAATTTAAATGAGACTAGAGCAAAGTTTAATATATGAATGAGTTTTAACTTTTCTCAGTGACTGCCCTCCAGTGAGTTATTTTTATAAGCATATTTTCTAGGGTTTCTTATTATATCTGAAACAATCTGTGCATTTTTATAAAATAATCTTAACATTTTTCTATCTAAAATAAAATTTATTTCTCATGACCACATAATCCTGCCACCTATGCAGACCCAAAATAACATTGGCATACATATAAACTTTGCTACCTCTCAGGGAATAAATAACAATTTTACTGTTGTTCAGTCACTATATCATGTCTTACTCTGCAACTACATGGACTGCAGCATGCCAGACTTCCTTGTTCTTCACTATTTCCCCGGAGTTTGCTCAAGTTCATGCCCGTTGAGTCGGTGACACTGTCTAACCATCTCATCCTCTGAGGTCCTCTTTTCCTTTTGCCTTCAATTTTTCCATCATAGAGTCTTTTCCAATGAGCCTAAATAGCAATAATAATAATAATTGAGTTCAGTTCAGTTCAGTCGCTCAGTCGTGTCCGACTCTCTGTGACCCCATGAATCACAGCACGCCAGGCCTCCCTGTCCATCACCAACTCCCAGAGTTCACTCAAACTCATGTCCATAGAGTTAGTGATGCCATCCAGCCATCTCATTCTCTGTTGTCCCCTTCTCCTCCTGCATCCAACCTTTCCCAGCATCAGAGTCTTCTCCAGTGAGTCAACTCGTCACATGAGGTGGCCAAAGTATTGCAGTTTCAGCTTTAGCATCAGTCCCTCCAATGAATACCCAGGATTGATCTCCTTTAAAATGGACTGGTTGGATCTCCTTGCAGTACAAGGGACTCTCAAGAGTTTTCTCCAGCACCACAGTTCAAAAGCATCAATTCTTTGGTGATCAGCTTTCTTCACAGTCCAACTCTCACATCCATACATGACCACGGGAAAAACCATAGCCTTGACTAGACGGACCTTGGTTAGCAAAGTAATGTCTCTTCTTTGTAATATACTATCTAGGTTGGTCATAACTTTCCTTCCAAGGAGTGAGCGTCTTTTAATTTCATGGCTGCAATCAGCATCTGCAGTGATTTTGGAGCCCCAAAAAATAAAGTCTGACACTGTCTCCACTGTTTTTCCATCTATTTCCCATGAAGTGATGGGACCAGATGCCATGATCTTTGTTTTCTGAATGTTGAGCTTCAAGCCAACCTTTTCACTTTCCTCTTTCACTTTCATCGATGTACCTAAAAACTTGGACTGTGAAGAAAGCTGATCGCTGAAGAATTGATGCTTTTGAACTATGGTGCTGGAGAAGACTCTTGAGAGTCCCTTGGACTGCAAGAAGATCCAACCAGTCCATTCTAAAGGAGATCAATCCTGGGTGTTCATTGGAAGGACTGATGCTAAAGCTGAAACTCCAATACTTTGGCCACCTCATGCGATGAGTTGACACAATGGAAAAGAGTCTGATGCTAGGAGGGATTGGGGGTGGGAGGAGACGGGGACGACAGAGAATGAGATGGCTGGATGGCCATGAGTTTGGACATGAGTTTGAGTGAACTCCGGGAGTTGGTGATGTACAGGGAGGCCTGGCGTGCTGTGATTCATGGGGTCGCAAATAGTCAGACACAACTGAGCGACTGAACTGAACTGAACTGAAAAACTATGTAGTACTTTGTGATAAACTATGTATTCTATATTTACTCATAAATCATATTGAAATTTTAAACATGATCTAAGTCATGTTCATCAGACCTTCAGTTTTGTTTCTTATTTATTTAATGCTTTGGAAAATGCAGACTTCTTATTTCTTTGATATAAATGAGAAAAACTGATATGCATCATAATATGTAAAATATGATTGCAAATATAATTATTTCTGAGCAGTTGCAATTGATAGTACTTGGATTCTATTTGTTTAAAAAATGTTGTATTTGTTTTGTTATGGCTAGATCTTTGAAAAAAATGTTTCTCCATTGTACAATTTTAGTACTACAAATGAATTAACTTAATTTCTCCTTGGTAATGAAAGGCATATTCCATATTTTTCTTTGCCTAAAGGACACTAGAGAATTCTCCCATCACATTTTTCCTGCCCCTGAGCTGGTGTTATATCTGTCATGCAATCCAGAACAGTCCTTTTCTTAGTGTAAGTGGCAGTATCAAGGATTTATGGCAGCTGCTCCCTTCTGCTAGTGAGAGGAGAATAAGACTCAATATGTTTTAAAGCTGAGTATAAATCAAAGTTGGTGGAAAGCAAACTTGAAAAAATTCCATATGTATACCTATAAAAACACCCAAACATTTGTGAGGATTTCTCTTTATACCTTCACCAGATGGTGGCGAGGAGAAATGACAGGAAAGAAAATTACAATCTATAATTTCAACTGACTTCATAGATCTCATCATTAGTGACAGCTGAGTTAGCTGAGCACTTTTTGATGTGATTTGGAACAATCAGCTTTCCTGTCTCTGAGATATTTTTGTTTTAACACAGGCAAGGAACTTTCAACAAGTAGATGGTTGTGTGAGTTTCAATGTCTCAGGAATGTATCCAAATTCCAGGTCTGTCAGATTTTATTTTTTTTATAAATTTATTTTAATTGGAGGCTAATTACTTTAAAATATTGTATTGGTTTTGCCATACATTGACATAAATCCATACTACTTACTACAAGTTCCCTGGAGAAGGAAATGGCAACCCACTTCAGTATTCTTGCCTGGAGAATCCCACGGAAGTAGGAGCCTGGTAGGCTACTGTCCACGGAGTCGCAAAGAGTTGGACACGACTGAGCGACTTCACTTCCACTTTCACAAGTCACTAAGCTTCTCAGAATCGGTGACCCCCATTTCCATACCTGGGTATTGCTATATATCTAAGCATTTACATTATGGACCAAAAAATTCCAATAAAATAATAACACTACCAACCAGCACATTTTCCTTCAGAAGCTATGCCACATTTGTAAACATTGTTTTCTAGGAGATATACCAAGAAAAGTGTATTTTTGGTATAAATATAGGCAGAGTCCCTCTTTGGAAGTGTATGCCTTTATAAAGATATTAGGATTAAATATATCCATTTACACTAAAATTGAATTGTGTTCTTGTGATTTTCATAGTTTTCTCTCATAGGAAGTAATGCAATATCAGATCACTTCTTTACTCTTATTGGGTGAGTTCAGTGAACTGTTAAATGGCTTAACAGTAGATTTGTCAAGGTCTTTAAATGTCCTATTTAGCAAGGAATTCAGCATGTAATTGTAACCAATAGCAATTATTAATAAATTGTAATGATTCTTGTTTTGAAAAAGCAGGTAAAATTGATACTATTCTTAGTTATATTTCTATTATGTAAGATTTATAATATATAATTACATATTTTTAATAATATATTAGTAATATACTGATTTATGAAGCCTCTATTGAAATATAATTTGATTTTATTGACATTTCAAAACTCTTATGACTTTTGTTTGTATTACTACTCTTTAAGGTGAAATATGCAATCCAACCAAGCTGCATTTATTTATTAATTTGACCATTTATCCAACAAACATATTTTTGGCCTAACTTTTCCAAATGTTGAATAGTGAAAAGCAATGTTTCAGGGAGACAATAATAATAACAGTTCATAATAAAATGAAACATCTTGGATTATTTGACATTTAAAAATACATTTTAATGATTTTACATATTGGTAAATATCTCCTTTCCTTTGCTCCTTACAATTGAAATTTTGATATTTTTGACCATGGCTCTTTCTTGACACTTTCAGCCATTCACCAAAACCTACTAGAACAAAAATTGTCAGTAGATTGAATGTCTCAAATAGATAATCTTAAATTAAAAAAATAAAATTAAATACAATTTAACATCTTAAAGATAATAGGCTTTAACTTACTTGTTATTTACAAAAGACATTATTTAATTCAGCATCCTTAAGTGAGTTGACAGGGAAAAAGAAGAATAGAAAATATAAAGGGCCTAGTGGTTAAATTTTAAGATCTTGATTTTAATTTGGAAAAACAAATGCATTTTTAAAAATTCACTGAAAATTTTTCATCAGTGATTTTTAAATATCCAAATTTGTCCTTGAAGCTTTTTTCATGAAATAGTATATTTTTCTCAAGCTGATTTTAAATATGTAGAGATCATCTAATTCTGCTAACCACTGTCTAGGTCTTTTACCATCTTAGCAATTTCAAATAATACAATTAAATTAATATATATATGTTTTATTAACTATAGGGATTTTGTTTAATTACATTTGATTACTTTATTGAATCCAGTCTAACCTTTCTTACTGCTTTATCCAAATTTATGTTCATTGCATAATTATTACTTTAATTGTTCTATTAATACTCTTTATATTATAAAGTAGAATTAAATATTAAATGAAGAGAAAACAATGATTGTACCAGTTTATTGCCTTGTGAAATATTTCAGGCTGCAGGTCAAAGCCAGAGGTGTCAGTTGGAGCCTGTCAGATTCCCTGAGTTGAAGACTTAGGAGTCTAGAGGAAGCAGGGAAGCTGGAGTTTGCAAGACAGAGTATCAGGGAAAGAGAGCTTCTCAGAGATAGGACTCCAGACAACTGCGACAGAACCCCTAAGTACCCAGACAATATTGATACCTCATGTATTTCAGGAAATTATCCAAAGTCAGGAAAAAAGAACACCAGAAAGTATTAGAGGAAACAATACCAACATCCTGCACAGTACCAGGAATAGTGCTAATTGTCAAAAGTCAGACTGGACAATTTTGATAATTCATCGGGAACTGGATGCAGTTTTTAGAGGAAATTTTTCTTGGCAGTGTGAAATGATTAGCTCTTTGATAAAATCTGATTATGTCATCTTATCAAGTCTTAAAAGACATACCCAAGTGTATCACAGCTTTCAAGTAACTAAACTGTCTCCCAGAACAAAAGTCAGGAATATTCATAGGAATACAAACTATTCAGCATAATTTAAATTAAAATCAACAATTCTTGGGATCAAACAAAAAAAAATTCCTAAGTATGCAAAACCAGGAAAATATGAATGCCCATCAGTGAACTCAGGTTCTCTAAACAAAACTTTTTCTAAAAGGGAAAACTAAACCACAAATAGAACAAATAAATAAATAAAAATCAGATCTTGAAAATAGAGAAGTAATTTTTAAAAAATCAGTAATGTCAAAAGATTTCTTTTGAAAAGATCAATATAATTAACAAAATAAGAGTAAGTAAAAAATTAGAGAAATGACAAGAAATAGCAATACAAGGAATGAGACAGGGGAAATCATTACAGATACTACAGATATTGAAATGAAAATATTGGACTATTATAAGAAAAGTATAATTTTTCATAATATGTACATTATGCAAAAATATCCTATAGCCTTTATGAAATGGACATACTTCAAGGCCATAAATTCTCAAAGGTGACTCAACAATAATGTGAATAAATCTATATTATCAAGTTAATACATTCGAATTTAGGGAGATACATTTTTCCCAAAAGAAAGGTATTACAACTGGGAGAATACACTAATATCAGAAAACTTCAAGAATCACATAATCAAACAGAAAAAAGACTTTTCTCTCATAGGTAAGGAGGTATAATCAAAGACAAGCAAGATGGGCTAGAGGAAAGTTGGGCAGCAAAAGGAAATGACTAATGAAGTCAGAGAAAAGTAAGAAAAAAAAAGTGAGAAAGTGAGAAAATTGTCTCACTGTGATCAGCTGATTCT
The DNA here is from genome assembly GCF_049115385.1 of Moschus berezovskii. Lineage (NCBI taxonomy): Eukaryota > Metazoa > Chordata > Mammalia > Artiodactyla > Moschidae > Moschus > Moschus berezovskii. The sequence goes on along the minus strand of NC_142460.1, from coordinate 126,398,658 downwards.
TGGGATAAGTAGATGAAGCAGCATGTTCTATTTTTTATAGCTTAACCAGGTTTGGGAACAAGAAGTTAGGAAACAGTAAGAAGGAATAAAGCCTAACTAAAGTTTGGTTAAAACACGGCAGACAGTAAGAAATGGGCAATCGTGAGCACATTATTAAAGATATTGAACTTACAGTTAAAAATCATTTCAAAAAGAAAATTCCAGGTTAAGATGGATTCACTGGTGAATTCTTCCATACATATATAAAATAAATAATTCCAATGCTAGATATATTTCTTTCTAGAAAATTAAAGAAAGACTACTTCTCAAGTCATTCTATGAATCATTATTTTATAAAAACAAATTCAGACAAGGACATTAGGAGAAAAGAAAGCTTCAATCCAAAACCCCTTATGAATATAGAGACACAATAATTCTAAAACAATTTTAGCAAATCAAATGCAAGATTATTTAAAAGAGATAATACTTCATGACTAAGTAGAATTTGTTCCAAGAATGCAAGGTTGATTTAACATTCAAAAGTCAATCAAAGTTAGAATATCAGGACCTCTAAATCATTGCTTCTGGGAATGAAAAACTGGAAGACAATTTTGCAGTTTCTCATGAAACTAAATATAATCATATCATATTACTCGTTATTTCCATAACAGGTTTTCCACACAAAACTATTCAATGTTTATATCAGATTTGTATTTAATGTACAAAATTCAGAAGAATTACTATGACCTTCAATAGGGTTTTGAATAAACAAACTATAGTCAGTGTCCTTAAAATGAAATACTACAGAGCAGTAGAAAGAATGAGCTATTAATTTATGTAAAATCATTGGTGAAACTTAAATGCATATTGCTATTTGAAAGAAGTCAATCTGAGAAGACTGTATGCTATGATTTGAATTATATGACATTCTAGAATAGGCAAAAATATAGAGATGTTAAATAGATCAGTGTTTGCCGGAAGGCTGTTAATATGGATGGGCTGAATGGTGAAGCACAGGAAAGTGAAAGTATTCTAATAAACTATGATGCTCTAATTGTGGTTACATGACATTCTTTATTTGGATAATCCCATTGATCTTTATCGCATAAGGAGTGAACCTTAACGTATGCAAATTATATAAAACGTTTCGGGAGCAAGGGAAAATCCCAGTATGCAATGAAAACTGTAACAAAAAACCTAATTGAACTACAAATGCATGAAATGGTAAGAAAGAAATTGATATAAAGACTGTGACCTAAGTAACTTTGGAAATGAAAGCAATCTGGAAAACTAAAGGTAAAAGGAACTGCACATAAATATTGTATTTTAGTTGATAAGATTGTTTAATTGTTTCCCATGGTGGTATAGTTAGCAATTCTGAAACTGCTATACCTGTATACTGAAACAAATAATTAAGTAAATAGATAGTGTATGATAGGAGCCGGATTTCTTACTGGAAAGTTTACAGATTACCAAAAGGATGAATGAATGAACAAAAGGCAGAATGAATCACATGGTAAGGATTAGACCCAGATGCTGGGAAGACTATGGGCAAGAGGAAAAGGGGACGACAGAGGATGAGGTGGTTAGATGGCATCACTGACTAGATGGGTATGAGTTTGAGCAAAGTCGGGGAGATAGTGAAGGGCAGGGAAGTTTGGCAAGTTCATGAAGTCACAAAGAGTCAGACATGATTTAATGACTGAACAACAAAAGAGTTGGAGATATCAGCATGAAGGCAAGTTTGAAACATAAATGCATATGGAGAAAGAGAGGAAAAGAGAGGGATATCAATATACATGTGTTAGTACACACACATGTTTTCTTGCTCTGACAGCTGAGAAGACCTAGAAGCAATGACATACTTGGCACCCACATCTTAGTTTCTAATATTTATCTGCAATAACAGAAACAAGATGTCCTTGGAGAAATGATTGATTTCAGAATTGACACAGAAGTTATACAATTTCTAGCTAGTTGATCTATAGATTCAATACAATTCGAATCAACATTAAATTTTTTAGAGGCATTGACAAGCTGATTCTAAAACTCAAATGGAAAAGCTGTTAGTAGAATAGCCAAAGCAATATTTTAAAAGAAGTACATAGTTAGAAGAGAACACTACCTTATTTCAAGGTTTATTTCATGACTCTTTATAACAATTCAGTGTATTATTGGTATAAATATAGGCAAATATATAAATAGAACAGAATAGAGATCCCAGTACATCACTGTACATAAAATTGTTTTTGGACAAGGATGTAAAGGCAATTCATTGAGTAAAAGAATAGTCTTTCAACAAAAGTTTTCTAAACAATTGAATCACTATATGTAAGAAAAAATTAACTTTGAATTATATCTCACATCATATGCAAAAATTATTTTTAAAATTTAGTCAACAAAACTGTTACTGCCTTGTTCTGATGCCTAGCGCAGTGCTTTGTCCAGGATAGATAATATTTCTTCAATGCTAACAAACAAATATCCCTATTTGAGAAAATACACTGGTATATTGAAAAATTTCTTGCTTGTATTTCTTGTTTGTTTTGTTTGTATTTACCTAAAAAGTCTAGGTGCACCTTTTCCTGGACTTTAAAAGCCTAGCAGAATCAGCAGCTCAAGTTTTCTTTTAAATCTATAGTGATGCATTCAAAACAACTTGCTTAAAATGTGATAATGTGATGTTTGATGCGGAGCTCAAAAAGAGCCATTTTGTATTATTTGGTACAAAATCGTTCTTTTTTCCAGCTTCAACATGACGCAGTTTCAGAATGGCTCTTTTAAATATGTGAAGATATTAAATGAGGTGTTTGTATCTTTGTTGATAAGTGTAAAATACTTAGGATTGTGTCCATATGTCACTGACTGACAATTATATTTAAATTTAAATTAGGTGGCATTAGATATTTATTTTCTCCATGCTCATTTATTATTATAATCATCTGAATTATTTTCAGTAGGTTTATTTTCATGCCTTATCACTGTGAAAAATTGTCTGCAAGTTTGTTTTCTTTAAAGGTTGTGCTGCTTTTATCTGTAAAAATTCTTGAAGTGATTGAATACGTAGTGCAGAATAATTCCTTCCTTTACATAAAGTATTTTTGAATATAAGGTTAAATTTATTCTTAAGAACAAATATATTAAATATATGTCTCTGAATGTACTTATAATGAAAACAGACAGAGCTATATAGACAAATGGGCAAGCTGTTCTAAATTAACAAAGATAAAATCCATCCATAAAAGACTATATTTCCTGATTTGAAAAATTAATCTCACCCCACACAATTTGAAATGCAGCACTTATACATTTTGTTGCTGTTCTTTTAATGATCATCAAGGCACTAGGACTACTAAAATATCATGTTTTTTAATTTGAAAATGTAATATTGATTATGAAGGAAAGAATGTGTCTATGCTTTTAGAATGTATTTTTAAACCAAAATTGTGGAGGGTGAAAGAGAATGTAAATCTGCCTCCTCAGGATTTTCTCATAAGAGAGCTGTTTTCAGAGAATGTATTTATTCATTTAACACATCTTTAACAAGTAGTTATTTTGTATATACTAAAAGTGCTTCAAATGCTAGAATAGTTTTGCCCTTAAAGAGTTCATAGTGTAAAAAATGTACATAAGAAGCTTTAAAGTTTGCAAATAAATTTTGCATGCATTCTTATCAATTACAGAGTGGTAGTGAGAGTCCTTTCCTAGGTAGGTTGATAAGAAGTCCAGGGGTCCCCTAGGAGAGAGGGTTCTGGAGTTCTCAAGGAGGAAGAAGGGATAAACTTTTTTGTCCCTCTACATTCCTTAGGATTATATAACAATAATGTATCCTCCTTGAAGACAGTCTCTGGGAAAGACCTTCTAGCTAATCCTGCTATCTTAAGGTGTAAATGATGGGAGTAGGTCTAGTGAGGACTTTACAACCTCCAGACACTTTTTTGATTCACTGTAATAACTAATTAGAGAGAATGCAACTCCATGGCCAAAACTAGCAAAGGGGTACTATTTCTGCCCCCTTCTGATGCCTATGTCAGAAGCTTTCTCTGTCTCTTTACACTTTAATAAAACTTTATTACACAAAAACTCTGAATGATCAATCCTTGTCTCTGGCCCCGGATTGAATCCTTCTCCTCCAGAGGCCAATAATCCAGGCGTCTTTGTGTCCTTCAGTAACAACCTTTCAATAGTGTCTCTCAGTACACTTCAGTCGCCCAGTTGTGTCCGACTTTTGGGACACCATGAATCACAGCACGCCAGGCCATCCTGTCCATCAAAAACTCCCAGAGTTCACTCAAACTCATGTCCATCAAGTCGGTGATGCCATCCAGTCATCTCTTTCTCTGCCGTCCCCATCTCCACCTGCCCCCAATCTTTCCCAGCATCAGAGGCTTTTCCAGTGAGTCAACTCTTCGCATGAGGTGGTCAAAGTGTTGGAGTTTCAGCTTTAGCATTAGTCCTTCCAATGAACACCCAGGATTGATCTCCTTTAGAATGGACTGGTTGGAACTCCTTGCAGTCCAAGGGACTCTCAAGAGTCTTCTCCAACACCACAATTCAAAAGCATTAATTCTTCGGTGATCAGGTTTCTTTACAGTCCAACTCTATCATCCATACATGACCACGGGAAAAACCATAGCCTTGACTAGACGGACCTTTGTTGGCAAAGTAATGTCTCTGCTTTTTAATTTACTATCTAGGTGGGTCATAATTTTCCTTCCAAAGAATTAGTGTCTTTTGATTTCATGGCTGCAATCAGCATCTGCAGTGATTTTGGAACCCAAAAAAAAATAAAGTCTGACAGTGTTTCCACTGTTTCCCATCTATTTCCCATGAAGTGATGGGACCAGATGCCATGATCTTCGTTTTCTGAATGTTGAGCTTCAAGCCAACCTTTTCACTCTCCTCTTTCACTTTCATCAAGAAGCTCTTTAGTTCCTCTTCTCTTTCTGCCATAATGGTGGTGTCATCTGCATATGTGAGGTGATTGATATTTCTCCCGGCAATCTTGATTCCAGCTTGTGCTTCCTCCAGCCCAACGTTCCTCATGATGTACTCTGCATATAAGTTAAATAAGCAGGGTGACAATATACAACCTTGACGTAACTCCTTTTCCTATTTAGAACCAGTCTGTTATTCCATGTCCAGTTCTAACTGTTGCTTCCTGACCTGCATAGAGGTTTCTCAAGAGGCAGTTCAGGTGGTCTGGTATTCCCATCTCTTTAGGAATTTTCCACAGTTTATTGTGATCTACACAGTCAAAGGCTTTGGCATTGTCAATGAAGCAGAAATGGATGTTTTTCTGGAACTCTCTTGCTTTCTCCATGATCCAGAAGATGTTGGCAATTTGATCTCTGGTGCCTCTGCCTTTTCTAAAACCTGATTGAACATCTGGAAGTTCACGGTTCACATATTACTGAAGACTGGCTTGGAGAATTTTGAGCATGACTTTACTAGCGTGTGAGATGAGTGCAATTGTGTGGTAGTTTGAGCATTCTTTGGCATTCCCTTTCTTTGGGATTGGAATGAAGACTGAGTTTTCCAGTCCTGTGGCCACTGCTGAGTTTTCCAAATTTGCTGGCATATTGAGTGCAGCACTTTCACAGCATCATCTTTCAGGATTTGAATTAGCTCAATTGGAATTCCATCACCTCCACTAGCTTTGTTCGCAGTGATGCTTTCTAAGGCCCACTTGACTTCACATTCCAAGATGTCTGGTTCTAGGTCAGTGATCACACCATCGTGATTATCTTGGTTGTGAAGATATTTTTTGTACAGTTCTTCTGTGTATTCTTGCCACCTCTTCTTAATATCTTCTGCTTCTGTTAGGTCCATACAATTTCTGTCCTTTATCGAGCCCATCTTTGCATGAAATGTTCTCTTGGAATCTCTAAGTTTCTTGAAGAGATCTCTTGCTTTTCCTATTCTGTTGTTTTCCTCTATTTCTTTGCATTGATCTCTGAGGAAGGCTTTCTTATCTCTCCTTGCTATTCTTTGGAACTCTGCGTTCAGATGCTTATATCTTTTCTTTTCTCCTTTGCTTTTCACTTCTCTTCTTTTCACAGCTGTTTGTAAGACTTCCTCAGACAGCCATATTGCTTTTTTGCATTTCGTTTCCATGGGAATTGTCTTGTTCCCTGTCTCCTGTACACTGTCATGAGCCTCCGTCCATAGTTCATCAGGCACTCTATATATCAGGTCTAGTCCCTTCAATCTATTTCTTACTTTCACTGTATAATCATAAGTGATTTGATTTAGGTCACATCTGAGTGGTCTAGTGGTTATCCCTACTTTCTTCAATTTCAGTCTGAATTTGGCAATAAGGAGTTCATGATCTGAGCCACAGTCAGCTCCTGGTCTTGTTTTTGCTAACTGTATACAGTTTCTCCATCTCTGACTGCAAAGAATATAATCAATCTGATTTTGGTGTTGACCATCTGGTGATGTCAATGTGTAGAGTCTTCTCTTGAGTTGTTGGAAGAGGGTGTTTGCTCTGACGAGTGCATTCTCTTGGCAAAACTCTATTAGCCTTTGCCCTGCTTCATTCCGTGCTCCAAGGCCAAATTTGCCTGTTACTCCAGGTGTTTCTTGACTTCCTACTTTAGCATTCCATTCCCCTATAATGAAAAGGACATCTTTTTTGGGTGTTAGTCCTAAAAGGTCTTGTAGGTCTTCATAGAACTGTTCAACTTCGGCTTCTTAGTGGTACTGGTTGGGGCATAGGCCTGGATTACTGTAATATTGAATGTTTTGACTTGGAAAGGAACAAAGATCATTCTGTCATTTTTAAGATTGCATCCAAGTACTGCCTTTTGAACTCTTTTGTTGACCATGATGTCTACTCCATTTCTTCTAAGGGATTCCTGCCCACAGTAGTAGATATAATGGTCATCTGAGTTAAATTCACCCATTCCAGTACATTTTAGTTCACTGATTCCTAGAATGTCTATGTTCACTCTTACCATCTCCTGTTTGGCCACTTCCAATTTGCCTTGATTCATGGACCTAACATTCCAGGTTCCTATGCAATATTGCTCTTTACAGGATTGGACCTTGCTTCTATCACCAGTCACATCAACAACTGGGTCTTGGTTTTCCTTTTGCTCCAACCTTTCATTCCTTCTGGAGTTATTTCTCCACTGATCTCCAGTAGCATAATGGGCACCTACTGACCTGAGGAATTCCTCATTCAGTATCCTATCGTTTTTCCTTTTGATACTGTTCATGGGGCTCTCAAGGCAAGTATACTGAAGTGGTTTGCCATTCCCTTCTCCAGTGGACCACATTCTGTCAACCTCTCCACCATGACCCGTCCGTCTTGGGTGGCCCCACATGACATGGCTTAGTTACATTGAGTTAGACAGGGTTGTGGGCCATGTGATCAGATCAACTAGTTTTCTGTGATTATGATTTCAGTGTGTCTGACCTCTGATGCTCCCTCGCAATACCTACCGTCTTATTTGGGTTTCTCTTACCTTGGTCGTAGAATATCTCTTCACAGCTGCCCCAGCAAAGCGCAGCCGCTGTACCTTACCTGGGACGAGGGGTAGCTCCACTCGGCCACGCTTCTGCACATGGTCGGTTGCACCGAAGCCGGCGTCTCTCTAGGCTGCACCGCCGAGCTGCTGTCTCTTGCGTCTGCGCTGCCAGAGCTGGCAAGGAGTGATAAGAAAGACTTCCTCAGCAATTAATGCAAAGAAATAGAGGAAAACAACAGAATAAGAAAGACCAGAGATATCTTCAAGAAAATTAGAAATATCAAAGGAACATTTCATGCAAAGATGGGCTTGATAAAGGACAGAAACAGTATGGATCTAACAGAAGCAGAAGATATTAAGAAGAGGTGGCAAGAATACAGAGAAGAACTATACAAAAAAGATCTTCACGACCAAGATAGTCACGATAACGTGATCACTGACCGAGAGCCAGACATCTTGGAATGTGAAGTCAAGTGGGTCTAAGAAAGCATCACTATGAACAAAGCTAGTGGAAGTGATGGAATTCCAATTGAGCTATTTCAACTCCTGAAAGATGATGCTGTGAAAGTGCTGCACTCCATATGCCAGCAAATTTGGAAAACTCAGCAGTGGCCACAGGACTGGAAAAGCTGTCTTCATTCCAATCCCAAAGAAAGGGAATGCCAAAGAATGCTCAAACTACTGCACAATTGCACTCATCTCACACACTAGTAAAGTCATGCTCAAAATTCTCCAAGCCAGTCTTCAGTAATATGTGAACCGTAAACTTCCAGATGTTCAAGCAGGATTTAGAAAAGGCAGAGGCACCACATATCAAATTGCCGACATCCACTGGATCATGGATAAAGCAAGAGAGTTCCAGAAAAAATATCTATTTCTGCTTCATTGACTATGCCAAAGCCTTTGACTGTGTGGATCTCAATAAACTGTGGAAAATTCTTAAAGAGATGGGAATACCAGACCACCTGAACTTCCTCTTGAGAAACCTCTATGCAGGTCAGGAAGAAACAGTTAGAACTGGACCTGGAACAATAGACTGGTTCCAAATAGGAAAAGGAGTATGTCAAGGTTGTATATTGTCACCCTGCTTATTTAACTTATATGCAGAGTATATCATTAGGAACTCTAGGCTGGAAGAAGCACAAGTTGCAATCAAGATTGCCTGGATAAATATCAATAACCTCAGATATGCAAATGACACGACCCTTTTGGCAGAAAGTGAAGAGGAACTAAAAAGCCTCTTGATGAAAGTGAAAGAGGAGAGTGAAAAGCTTGGCTTGAAGCTCAACACACAGAAAACAAAGATCATGGCATGTGGTCCCATCACTTCATGGGAAATAGATGGGGAAACATTGTCAGACTTTATTTTTTTTGGGTTCTAAAATCACTGCAGATGCTGATTGCAGCCATGAAATTAAAAGATGCTTACTCTTTGGAAGGAAAGTTATGACCAACCTAGATAGTATATTAAAAAGCAGAGACATTATTTTGCCAAACAAGGTCTGTCTTGTCAAGGCGATATTTTTTCCAGTGGCTGTTTATGGATGTGAGAGTTGGACTGTGAAGAAAGCTGATTGCCGAAGAATTGATGCTATTGAACTGTGGTGCTGGAGAAGACTCTTGAGAGTCCCTTGGACTGCAAGGACATCCAACCAGTCCATTCTAAAGGAGATTAATCCTGGGTGTTCATTGGAGGGACTGATGCTAAAGCTGTAAAGCTGAAATTGCAATACTTTGGCCACCTCATGCGACGAGTTGACCCACTGGAAAAGACTCTCATGCTGGGAGGGATTGGGGGCAGGAGGAGAAGGGGACGACAGAGAATGAGATGGCTGGATAGCATCACTGACTCGATGGACATGAGTTTGAGTTAACTCTGGAGTTGGTGATGGACAAGGAGGCGTGGCGTGCTGTGATTCATTGGGTCGCAAAAAGTCGGAGATGGCTGAGTGACTGAACTCACCTGAACTGATCAATATAAGGACAGAAAATTATCATGGTTCAGTGAGAAGTAAACTAAGTAAAATAACTCTATATCCCTAAAATCCAATACATAACTCTAGTAGTTTAAACAGCATTGTGGGGTTATCATCTTCAAAAACCAAAACAAATCTTGAAGTAGTGCCCCAGTTAATAAGAATGAACTATCTATCTAGGGAAGTGTCAACTTGAATAAAAATATTAATAACCTAAAAGTTGATAGTTATGTTTTATTAGTGGGGAATTTTAGGACTTACACCCAAGAGGCAGCCTCTCATGTGATCCTAAGAGAACTACTCAGAGAAAGTGAAAGGAGCGGACAGGTTATATAGAAATCTACAACAAAGGGTAGATATTCTGAACATCAAAAGATTATTAATTAAAGAGAACCAGATATCCCAAGTTGATCAGTTTACTGCTTTCTCTGTATGGGAAGATGCAAGAGTATGGACTCTCTGAAATCATTCTTTTGATATGCATTTCAGCTATCTGGGCCAGCATCCTCTTTTCATATCCTGAGTTTCCTCAGGTATCACCGCAGGGAATGGCTGTAGTCTAATGGCTGCTAGATGGCAGACCTTCTTCCTCCTGAGTTCATTAGGGCTCACTGGCTCACAGTGGAGGACTATAACCACTGATGACTGTAACATCCTTGTTTACTGATATGACTAGAAATATTTCATTTCTCAGAAGTATAATCAAGAGAAGACTTTAGAAAACATTTTACTTCCACTTGTATTTCCCAGCCTAGTCTACAGAAGGTATATTGGACAGTTTGAAATGTTTCTTCTTACTTACTCAACAATGGTCTTTTCTGTCAATTGCTTATAATGATCAGAAGGGCTCAAATCTTCATCCAAGTGGTACCTAAAAGGCTGTTCAACAAGTCCCCTGGACAGAATATTTCTTCTGTCCCTCTCCTTGGCCTTTTAAAATCTTTTTCTCTCAATTTCTCACACTCAACCTCTTGTCAAGTTTAAAAACTTTCAGCTCCATCAGATTTATGAAATCATGGAGTACAAAATGGGAAAGATAAAAAATGACTTTCAGAGTTTTCTGCCCAAAGTATGGGATCACTGCAAGATAATTGCATATTTCACACTACTCAGATTAGTATTTTTGTGGGCATCTCTTGTTCTTCATCACGCTAAAAGAGTGTTCATCAGTTACTGTTTCATCATATACATGTAAATCACTGACATCTTTTAGCTGGAAATGACTTAATATAGCAAATTAAATGCTTAGAGCAGCATTAGAATATGTCAGAAAGGGAGTTGAATTCTCAGGAAATCATGAAAGACCAGAATCACAGGAAGCCACCTCTGAGAAATCTCTGCTGCATTTTAGCTCTCAAGCAAATATTTGGTATCAATTCACCAGAAAGTTGATGCAAATAGCCTCATCCATGATTTGAATACGTGTCTGTCTACTATTCTTTACATAAAATAATGACTTATCCTTCTCTTTCACATAAGTCTAGCCATACTCAAGGGGAAGAGATTATACAAGGGCATTGATATTAGAAAGTAGTGATCATTTGGAACTATTTGAAAATATGCCTACTACAAATATTTTTCAGAATGGCTCTTAAGTGATTCCACTCAAAATTTACTCACTTGCCGTTAGAACTGTGCTGACAGATGTTAAGGTAGATTATTTCATTTTTGGTTTTTGATATGTTACAAACCTTTCAAGCATCTAATAGGTTTAGAAGACTGTGGATTATTTGGAGCCATAAGTAATATCAGGCCAATTTCAATTCTACTATATTTCAGTTCATTGAAGCCACAGAGCTGCAATTAAAACATCTCATTTCAGCATTATATTTACTTCAATATACTAGCCAGTAAGATGGACTTTGCTGGTGCCATTACACATTTTACCTAGGCTAAGGCTTACTACATAGCTTTAGGAAGCTAGCAACATCTACATTTCTCTAGGACTGTTCAGAGCTCCTCTTACAGTGGTCCAAAGTGTATTACAAACAGCTTCCAAATTCTTGCCCAGAGTGTAAGGAGCTCCAAGTCATCACTTTGCTCTAACAACAAATAAAAAATTAAATAAGCTGAAAAGTCAACAACTCTTCTTAAATCTCTCTGAGAACTTAGGTCACAGGATAAAGCACTGCTCCCCAACTTGGAGACAGATCCACAGACACAAAGAATAACAACATAATAGAGCAGAAATCCCCACACAGAAACTACCAAAGGAATCAGTATCAGAGTAGGAAACCTGAACTGTAATTGGCAATTGATGGAGGCTCAAACTGGTCAAACTTGACAGTTAACAACACCTGTGGAACCCAGACAGCAAGGTGCTCTTACACTTTTGTGAGTTCATCTGTAGGAGCTCTTCCAGGTTTTCACATGATGATCAGAAAAAAATCCCTTGAGTTTTTGGAAGGGAGAGAAGAAAATAATCAATTTGAAATATGCCATAGCATTGTGTTCTTCTTAACAAGGCCTACCTTCAAGCAAAACTATTTTATCACCACCTAACGTACTGAGATTTTATCAGAGCCTAACCAACCTGGGGAAAAGGAAATACTAAACTCTAGGCCCCTCTAGCCTAGGTCCTTCTAACCTGTTTCATCTAAAGTGGTGAGGGGAAAAAATAATAAATTGAGGAGCACTAGTAAAGTTCACAGTTCAGGGGACAGGTTAATCAAATTGCAGAGAAACTACTCATACAACTACATAATCCTTCCTCTCCCATTATATCTTATAACAACATTAATAAAGGCCAATTTACTGAAGTTCCTTTAAGCCAGTATATCATATCAATGTTTCAACAAAAAAATTATAAGACATAATAAAAGTCATAAAGCACAGTTTGAAGAGACATAGCAAGCATCAGAAACAGACCCAGATATGATAACAGCTATCATTAATATGCTGAAGGCTCTAATGAAAAAAATAAGACAATCTGAGAGAACACATGGAAGATGTAAATCAGAGAAATAGAAATTCTAAGAAAGACTTGAAAGGAAATACTGAAAATTAAAATGCTATAATACAAATGAAGAATGCCTTTTAAGGACTCATTAGTAGATTGAATATGGCTAAGAAAAGAACCTCTGAGTTTTAGCATGTAAAAAAATAGAAATTCTTCAACTGAAAAGCAAGTAGAACAGCAACAACAACAACAAAAGGACAGAATATTCAAGAACCTTATGACAACTACAGAAAGTGTAACATATATTCCCTTCTGGGAACACTAGCAGGAGAAAAAAGAAAGGAACAGAAGCAATATTTGAAAGAAGAATGACTATTTTCCCAAAATTAATCTCAGACACTAAAGCACATATCCAAGAATCTCAGAATATCATGTAGGATAAATATCAAAATAACTACACCTGGGCATACATGAATCATGAACTTCCAGATGTTCAAGCTGGTTTTAGAAAAGACAGAGGAACCAGAGATCAAATTGCCAACATCCACTGGATCATGGAAAAAGCAAGAGAGTTCCAGGAAAACATCTATTTCTGCTTCCTTGACTATGCCAAACCTTTGACTGTGTGGATCACAATAAACTGTGGAAAATTCTGAAAGAGATGGGAATACCTGAACTTCCTCTTGAGAAACCTATATGCAGGTCAGGAAGCAACAGTTACAACTGGACATGGAACAACAAACTGGTTCCAAATAGGAAAAAGAGTACATCAAGGCTGTATATTGTCACCCTGTTTATTTAACATATATGCAGAGTACATCATGAGGAATTCTGGGCTGGAAGAAGCACAAGCTAAAATCAAGATTGCCAGGAGAAATATCAATAACCTCATATATTCAGATGATACCACCTTTATGGCAGAACGTGAAGAGGAACTAAAAAGTCTCATTGTCAGGGAGTGTTTAACAGGAGGATTCCTACGTGCTGTTTCTCACAAGTCCTTCGTTTCTTTTCAAATGGAGTGAGCAAGCTTATCTCAGAAACCAGGGTCATTGTGAGAGACAGGCTTGGATCTCCTCTAGTAAACATTCTCTTTACTACAAAACTGCTTAGTCTTTTTCCCCTTTTCCTTGAGATATGGATTGTCTCCTGACCTTGTGACCATTATTAACACCTGGTTCCCTTGGTAACGGTTACTGTACGTTTGGTTTTCTGATCTTGATCATTGTTGAAAGAACTTTCTTGTACCACAGCCTTTCCATACTCACAAAGAAATCATTAAAGTACTTTTGCTCAATCAGAGCATGGGTCCCCATGTCATTTTTTCTTTCTTTCCTTTCTCTCTCTCTCTTTTTCTCTCTCCTCAGCTGATTCCTTAGAATGTAGAGACCCGTCTTGCCCACTTTCCTGCCCGGGCTTCTAAGACTCTCTCCAGAAGGCACCCTGTGCCTTCCCTCCCCCTCGAGAGGGCACCCGGTGCCTTCGTGGCAGATGCAAGTCCTGTGCCAAGGACTGTATTGGCTTTCTGCATAAATCAGGGAGTATCAGCCTCTTTCTCTCTTTCACTCTTATTGTCATCTCCAGACCACCAGGTCCCTGGTCCACAAAGGACCCCAAAACCTCTTGATGAAAGTGAAAGAGGAGAGTGAAAAAATTGGCTTAAAGCTCAACATTCAGTACACTAAGATCATGGCATCTGGTCCCATCACTTCAAGGGAACTAGAGAAACAGTGGAAACAGTGTCAGACTTTATTTCTCTGGGCTCCAAAATCACTGCAGATGCTGATTGCAGCCATGAAATTAAAAGACACTTACTCTTTGGAAGGGAAGTTATGACCAACCTAGATAACATATTAAAAAGCAGAGACATTGCTTTGCCAACAAAGGTCCGTCTAGTCAAGGCTATGGTTTTTCCAGTGGTCATGTATGGATGTGAGCATTGGACTGTGAAGAAAGCTGATTGCCGAAGAATTGATGCTTTTGAACTGTGGTGCTGGAGAAGACTCTTGAGAGTCCCTTGGACTGCAAGGACATCCAACCAGTCCATTTTAAAGGAGATCAATCCTGGGTGTTCATTGGAAGGACTGATGCTAAAGATGAAGCTCCAATATTTTGGCCACCTCATGCGAAGTGTTGACTCACTGGAAGAGACTCTGATGCTGGGAGAGATTGGCGGCAGGAGGAGAAGGGGACGACCGAGAATGAGATGGCTGGATGGCATCATGGACTCGATGGACATGAGTTTGAGTGAACTCTGGGAGTTGGTGATGGACAGGGAGGCGTGGCGTGCTGTGATTCATGGGGTCGCAAAGAGTCGGACACGACTGAGTGACTGAACTGAACTGAACTGAACTGAGAGTTAGTTCTCTCATAGTCTATTGTCTTAGAGTCAGTGGTCCCACTCCAAAGCCTCACGGCTTGAGCTCTAGTCAGGAATGATGATTCCACAAGTGGTTTGTTATGGCATTAGGTGAGATTAATGCAAATAACGAAAACAAGAGACCAAAGATGAACGCTAGACAAATGACAATTACATAATCAGACAAATCATAACTAAAATAATGGAATATACACATATACATCTACACCCATGAGCAAATGCAAAACAATCCAACAAATATAAAGGACAGTAGATTGACCCAGTAAACAAAGGAAATCAAAAATTATATTTACCAGTTAAGAACAAAGCTAATGAAAGCACAAACTGGAAAACAAAGCGAAAGCAAGGTGCCAAGTGGGGAATAAAGCAATTAAAACAAAACTAAGAAATATGTTGAGAAGAAAGGAAAGAGAGAAAAGAAACAAAGAATTGATATGTAAGGTTAAAAGAGGTAGATGAAGAAGATTTCTATACATTAAAGATTAACTGCAAGGGAAAAAAAACAGTAGGAAAGGCAAACAAAGGATAAATGTAGAAAAAATATAATAGGTTTAAAAAATTAAAATTATAAAAAAGAAAAGAAACAAAATTTGAAGCTAAACAATTGGATTCTGATGTGATGAGCCTAAGACATTGCTAGGAGGGAAACATAACAAAGTATATATATTTTTTAAAAGAAGAAAGACAAAAAATATTGACAAACTCTCATGTAAAAAGTGTAGGAAAAACAAGTTAAATTTAAAAAGCAAAAAATTTAAATTTAAAAATAATAAGGATCACAGAAATCATTAAAATAAAAGCAAGGGAAATATCCAGAAAATAAAGACAAAACGTCACTACCCAGTTGAAAATATTATTGAATTATCTTTCAAAGACTGGACTCTAACTACCATAAAGCAAGCAAATCCACCCTTGAGTGTATAAACAAACAAACAAAAAAGTAGGAAAATATGTATTAACGTCATACAAAATCTGGAAATGAAATGATAACCAATATAAAAATAGACAACTAAATATAAAATACTCCTGGAATGATATACTGCATTTTATAAAGAAGGTAAAGAACTGCTGCTGTGAACAAGGATATAAATTAATCTCATGCAAATTGTGTTGAGCAGAAGTCAAGTACAAATTGATACATTGTACATACAATTCAGTTCAGTTCAGTCCCTCAGTCCTGTCCGACTCTTTGCGACCCCATTAATCACAGCATGCCAGGGCTCCCTGTCCATCACCAACTCCCGGAGTTCACTCAAACTCTCCTCCATCGATTCGGTGATGATATCCAGCCATCTCATCCTGTCTTCCCCTTCTTCTCCAGCCCCCAATTCTTCCTAGCATCAGACTCTTTTCCAGTGAGTCAACTCGTCGCATGAGGTGGCCAAAGTACTGGAGCTTCAGCTTTAGCATCAGTACTTCCAATGAACACCCAGGACTGATCTCCTTTAGAATGGACTGGTTGGATCTCCTTACAGTCCAAGGGACTCTCAAGAGTCTTCTCCAGCACCACAGTTCAAAAGCATCAATTCTTCGGCGATCAGCTTTCCTCACAGTCCAACTCTCAAATCCATACATGACTACTGGAAAAACCATAGCCATGACTAGACAGACCTTGTTTGGCAAAGTAATGTCTCTGCTTTTTAATATGCTCTCTAGGTTGGTCATAAAATTCCTTCCAAGGAGTAAGCATCTCCTAATTTCATGCCTGCAATCAGGATCCGCAGTGATGTTGGAGCCCAAAAAAATAAAGGCTGACACTGTTTCCACTGTTTCCCCATCTATTTACCATGAAGTGATGGTACCAGATGCCACGATCTTAGTTTTCTGAATGTTGAGCTTCAAACAAAATATTTAACTCTCCTCTTTCACTTTCATCAGGAGGCTTTTTAGTTCCTCTTCACTTTCTTCCATAAGGGTGGCATCATCTGCATATCTGAGGTTATTGATATTTCTCCCAGCAATCTTGATTCCAGCTTGTGCATCATCTAGCCCAGTGTTCCTAATGATGTACTCTGCATATAAGTTAAATAAGCAGGGTGACAATATACAACCTTGATGTACTCCTTTTCCTATTTGGAACCAGTCTGGTGTTCCATGTCCAGTTCTAACTCTTGCTTCCTGCCTGCATACAGGTCTCTCAAGAGGCAGGTCAGGTGGTCTGGTGTTCCCATCTCTCAGAATTTTCCCCAGTTTATTGTGATCCACATAGTCAAAGGCTTTGGCATAGTCAATGAAGCAGAAATAGATGATTTTCTGGAACTCACTTGTTTTTTCCATGATCCAGCAGATGACAATTTGATCTCTGGTGCCTCTGCCTTTCCTAAAACCAGCTTGAACATTTGGAAGTTCACAGTTCATGTATTGCTGAAACCTGGGGTGGAGAATTTTGATCATGACTTTATAACCGTGTGAGATGAGTGAAATTGTGTGGTAGTTTGAGCATTCTTTGGCATTCCCTTTCTTTGGGATTGGAATGAAGACTGACATTTTCCAGTCCTGTGGCCACTGCTGAGTTTTCCAAATTTGCTGGCATATGGAGTGCAGCACTTTCACAGCATCATCTTTCAGGAGTTGAAATAGATCAACTGGAATTCCATCACCTCCATTAGCTTTGTTCATAGTGATGCTTTCTTAGGCCCACTTGACTTCACATTCCAAGTTGTCTGGCCATAAGTCAGTGATCACACCATTGTGATTATCTTGGCTGTGAAGATCTTTTTTGTACAGTTCCTCTGTGTATTCTTGCCTCCACTTCTTAATATCTTCTACTTCTGTTAGGTCCATACCATTTATGTCCTGTATCGAGCCCATCTTTGCATAAAATATTCCCTTGGTATCTCTAATTTTCTCGAAGAGATCCCTTGTCTTTGCTATTTTGTTTTTTTCTTCTATTTCTTTGCATTGATCTCTGAGGAAGACTTTCTTATCTCTCCTTGCTATTCTTTGGAGCTCTGCATTCAGATGCTTATATCTTTCCTTTTCTCCTTTGCTTTTCCCTTCTCTTCTTTTCACAGTTATTTGTAAGGCCTCCTCAGACAGCCATTTTGCTTTTTTGCATTTCTTTTTCATGGGGATGGTCTTGGTCCCTGTCTCCTGTACGATGTCACAAACCTCTGTCCATAGTTCATCAGACACTCTATTTATCAGATCTAGTCCCTTAAATCTATTTCTCACTTTCATTGTATAATCAAAATGAATTTGATTTAGGTCATATCTGAATGGTCTAGTGGTTTTCCCTACTGTCTTCAATTTCAGTCTGAATTTGGCAATAAGGAGTTCATGATCTGAGCCACAGTCAGCTCCTGGTCTTGTTTTTGCTAACTGTATAGAGCTTCTCCATCTTTGGCTACAAAGAATATAATCAACCTGATTTCGGTGTTGACCATCTGGTGATGTCCAAGTGTAGAGTCTTCTCTTGTGTTGTTGAAAGAGAGTGTTGGCTATGACCAGTGCATTCTCTTGGCAAAACTCTATTAGCCTTTGTCCTGCTTCATTCCGTATATTACAGAGTACCATTTTACCACATCAAAAATAGGTTTAGGCAGTTGATGTTGATTGAAATCATAATAATGGTGACCGCTGGAAAGTATTAATAGCAACGAGCAAATAACAGCATTCAGAGGTACTAAAATATTCTGTACTTAACCTGTGGCTGTTTCATGGATTCTTATGTATGTATGCATGTGCATTTCAATAGATATAACTTACTGAAATTTTACTAAGATCAGATTACTCACGTGATAAAGAGTGAAAAGAGGAGAGTGAAAAGGTTGGCTTTAAGCTCAACATTCAGAAAGCAAAGATCATGGCATCTGGTCCCATCACTTCATGGGAAATAGATATGGTAACAGTGGAAATAGTGTCAGACTTTATTTTTTTGGGCTCCAGAATCGCTGCGGATGCTGATTACAGCCATGAAATTAAAAGACATTTACTCCTTGGAAGGAAAGTTATGACCAACCTAGATAGCATATTAAAAAGCAGAGACATTACTTTGCCAACCAAGGTCTGTCTAGTCAAGGCTATGGTTTTTCCAGTGGTCATGCATGGATGTGAGAGTTGGACTGTGAAGAAAGCTGATTGCCGAAGAATTGATGCTTTTGAACTGTGATGCTGGAGAAGACTCTTGAGAGTCCCTTGGACTGCAAGGAGATCCAACCAGTCCATTCTAAAGGAGATCAGTCCTGGGTGTTCATTGGAAGGACTGATGCTAAAGCTAAAACTCCAATACTTTGGCCACCTCATGCAACGAGTTGACTCACTGGAAAAGAGTCTGTTGCTGGAAAGGATTGGGGGTGGGAAGAGACGGGGACGACAGAGAATAAGATGGCTGGATGGCATCACCGACTCAATGGACATGAGTTTGAGTGAGCTCCGGGAGTTAGTGATGGACAGGAAGGCCTGGCGTGCTGTAATTCATGGGGTCACAAAGAGTCGGACACGACTGATAGACTGAACTGAACTGAAAGACTGAAAAGTGCTGTGAAAAATTATGCATTCTACTTTTGAGGATCCAAGCCATTTAATATATTATTCTTAGAATTATAAGTTAATGAGTGTTTTCTAGGGGGCTTGTGATATTATGCATGAAGAATAAAATGTGTGGATTCTTTTTTTTCAATCGTCACTTCAAAATATTTATCCTCAGGCAACAGTGAAAGAAGTGTGGTCATATTTATGGAAAAGTGATTGTTTTAGTGAATAATATTAACAGTAAAATGGAGAATTTAATAAAAAAGTACATATGAATTAAAAATAGGATCCTATGTAAAGAAATACAAGCAGCCTATCACCAATGAGAAAAGAAAGCTTTGGTTCAAGAGGTTGTTGATACATTTTTTTTCATCTATTTCCTCCATTACTTTGTAACTTGTGAGATTGGAAAAGGTAGGCAGGGGGAACTAACAGTATCTCTGTTTTGTTTCTCATCTATGCTTATTTTCTGATTATTTAACCACCTTCTCTTGTACACCTTGAGTGAATTTACTCAGTCATGTCTGACTCTTTCCAACTCCATGGACTATACTGTCCATGGAATTCTCCAGGCCAGAATATTGGAGTGGGTAGCCTTTCCTTCCCTAGAGATCAAACCCAGGTCTTCCACGTTCCAGGCATATTTTTTATTAGCTGAGACTAAAAGATGAGCCTTTAAAGCTGAGCCTTGTACACCCTAGCAGATAACAATTTCTCATTTCAAATATGGCCCATCATGGCTTAGACAGTAAAGAATTCACCTTCAGTGTGGGAGACCTGGTTTCAATCCCTGGGTTGGAAGATTCCCCGTAGCAGGACATGGCAACACACTCCAGTATTATTGCCTGGAGAATCCCCATGGACAGAGGAGCCTGGAAGGTTACAGTCCATGGGGTCACAAAGAGTCAGACACAACTCAGCAGTTAAACACATCACAGCACCATAAATCTAGTCTTTTGGAGTAGCAGAAAATAAATACATCATCATATTTTTTAATAAGATTTCATGACAGGAAGGAAAAATATTTATAATTTTGAAGGCATTTGAAATCAATACAGTTTCATTAAATATGCATGTTATAAAGTTGTTCAAATTTGCAAATTATGTATAATATTAACCTCAACTAATATCTCCCCTATATACTTAATACATATTCAAACATTCTCAATGTTTTAGAGAAAATAAAAGGCTAATCAAAAAATGATATGAAAGCAGTCACTTAAAAATATTTTTTTTATAAGAATATTAAAGCTGTCTACAACACTAAACCAAGTTTTAAATTAGCTTAAACTGTTAGATCATATTTCTAATTTTGAAACAGCTTGATTCAAAGAGATTTTATCTGGGAATAAAGCAGACAGTTTATAACAAAATCACTAAGTACATAGTATTAAAATATAGGTAGAGAAAAGGTAATAAGGCAAATTACATGGATAAAAGGAAAATTCATTGAATATCATTTTAGAACTGAATAACAAAATATGAATTTCATGTCTTGTTTTGATATTATTTTGTTTAGATATTTGGGGATTAAAATTTCCTAGTTATTATAGTTCTACAAATACTCACATCTTTGAAGGTTAAACACAGGTTTATCAAATATGAGACTAAGTTTATTCCAATATTGAAAAAAGTAAAACTACACATTTTCCTCCCTTTGTCCCTGAAACTGAATATTTATTTGGTGTAAAAGAAATAATTCATGCTAATAATATGGTTTTGGAAATACCATCACAAACCAATTACAGAATTATATAAGCCTGGCACCATGAGACAACCACATTTTATCTAACACCACCTTGGTTAAAACACTGGCTCTTACATATGCACATCATGCACAGGTTAATCCTCACTCAACAGATATTTTTTGAATGTCGATACTCTCTGGCTGCTTGGAATACAACAGTAAGCAAAGCAAAGATCCCTCTTTTATGGTGTTACATTTTAGCAGAGTGACAAATAGTAAAGAATAAGCAAATGAATACAGAATACACTGAAAGGAAATATGGACAGAGGAAACCAGAAGAGAGGACTTGGCAGCCCTATCAGGGTGACTGGTGGTGGCAATATTAAATAGTAGTGAGGATACATTTTACTAAGAAAGTGAGATTTGAGCATAGACTTCAAAGTGGCAAGACAGTTAGATACTTAGATATCTGAAAGGAAACGATGCAGGCTGATGGAATAAATAAAGTGCTCATTGTCAGTAAGGAACACTGGCATTAAAAAAAAAAAAGACAAGGAGACCCATGTGACTTAAGAGAAATGAGTGAGATGGAAAATAATAGATGACACAGGAGAGAGGATAAAAGGTAATTAGATCAGGCAGCAGCTTTTAGGGAATTGTGAAAACTTCAACTTCTACTGAGTAAAAGGGGAAGCCACTGCAAGATTTTGAGAAAAAGGTTGAGAAAATCTGGACTTTACTTTGAATGGATTGCCCTTGAGAGCTGTGTTGTGAATAGACAGAAGAGGAGTTGGAGGGAGCAAGAAGAGAGGATTTAAGAAACTGACAGTTGTCACTCACTTGTGTCTGACTCTTTGTGGCCACATAGACTATAGCCCACCAGGTTCCTCTGTTCATGGAATTTTCCAGACAAGAATACTGGAGTGGGTTGCCATTTTCTGCTCCAGAGGATCTTCCCAGATAGGGTCAGAACCTGCATCTCTTGTGTCTCCTGCATTGGTAGGTGGATTCTTTACCAGTGCACCACCTGGGAAGCCCACTAAGAATACCATCTCAAAATTTTGCAATTTTTGACTCCTCAAGAGATAAGAACATTTTTCAAGTTTCTTGGTTTTCTCTCTCCCTCTTCATCACTCTCTGTTTTTCAATACATAAATTTACCATGCATAATTTTTTTTAAGATGCTGCAAAGAATAATTAAGAATCTGAAATTCAAGGAAAGGCAGATGTGGGAAAAAAGCAACATGCTTCTCCAAGTAGTTAATACAAAACTAAATTACCCAGACAGTAAGAAAGACAAGAGTAAACAGACCTCAAAAAGTAATTAGGCAACTCTGCAGTTAAAAGACAAACTCTGACACCATGCAATTGTGACTCTACCTTAACTACAATAGAACTGTAGACAGTTTCCTGGCCTCCTCCTGTTCTAACATTTCCTGGGCTTCTCTATTCCAATTTAATACTATTTTATAGCAAAACACTATCACAGCAGCATATCACATATTTCCACTGAAGCATCAAGCTTTTAAAAAAGAAAACATTAAAAGAGAAACATTATATGTGTAGGTAGAAATCCATTATTACTGAGCCAAATTAAAAGATGGCCATACTGTAATTTTCTGACACAGTAGGGACACTGTAGAAAAGAATCTGTCTTGAAGTGGCATTTTTCCTTTCTCTGCTACTGGTCATAAAGTATACTTTCTAATTAAAACTTTTAAATGACTTTAATTACTGAAATAAAAAAAGCCTCTGTCAAAATTAGTCCCATACCTATTTACTACTTATTAATCTGAGGTCATGAACTTGTTTAGCAGAAATAAAAATAAGATTAAATAGTAAAAATCTTAAAATACAGAGAAAAACTTCCATTTATGGTTGTTTGAATTTAGCTATCCCTCTATTACCATTGGGTTATGTTATAATGGTTTTAAAATACAAATTGCTCTGTGGGTAAAGAATCGGCCTGCAAGGCAGGAAACACAAGAGGCTCAATTTCAATTCCTGAGTTGGGAAGATTCCCTGGAGGAGGAAATGGCAACCCATCAAGTTTTCTTGCCTGGAAAATTCCATAGACAGAGGAGCCTGGTGGGCTACAGCCCAAGGGTCTGTAAGGGTCACAAAAAGATGAACACAACTGAGTGACTAAGCACACATATGTACTCTAAACCAGAAAAATCAGGTTTTTGGAAAAGAAATTTAAATTTATAGGAAGATTAAGAGGACTTTTTCTTCACGGAAATAAATAGTCATTTGCCTGGCTAAAATATACTGATTAGTATTCTACTGTATGGCCTACCTGGTCACCTTTGATAAGAATTTTTTGACAATAAAAAATTGCTACTCAGTGGGTTCTACATGCTTTAAAAATATATTGTGGGGTTACATCTGCCTGAGATAGTCTCTACATTGTTCATGGGTTTTGAATTGTCTAATCAGACAGATGGAGAAAATATCACAAGCTACAAGGACCTTTCTTCTTCTACAAGCACAAGTAGGTACTTGCTATGCTTCTTTGCTAGAAGCTTGGAAAATGCTCTCCATCCATTTGAGCATTATAAGCAAAAGACTATTTTATATCAATAACATGAAATTTCCATGATTGTCATATTGTTTCATATATACACTTATCTCCTACTTGACAGAGTCTACTGCAATCCCTTGTTATTCTCATCCCTTCCTATGTATGACATGCCCAACCAAGCCCTCAGTTTTATTCAATCTCAGCTTTTGCTACTTTGTTGTTACATATAGAAGTTTCAGAACATGTCCCCATTGTGTAATATAGTTAACTTTACAGAATATAATACTCACAATTCTCCTTTATCTCTTCCTAGAATCATTCTGAAAGTAAAAAAAAAAAATAGTCATCATTCTAGTCTTAAAACAGTTATAGATTTAGTTTAAAAATTAGTACAGAGAGCTATACAAAAGAACATCACCTTGCTCACAAAGCATTTCAATTTCAAGTGACTGGTGTCGTGAATATTTTAGAGTAGAACGTTCTTTACAAAGGAAACTGATGTATATGTGTGTGTGTGTGTATTCATGCAGAATATGGAGATGGGATAAAAGGTAAGAAGGTAGATAGCTAGAGTTGCTTTGCCCAATAAATGGTTCTCAGACATAATACGTATATTACAAAACATTTGTACCATTCTTTTCTATCTCCACCTCTCTCTAATCAACTTAACCTTTTTTATTTTTGAATAGTTTTAGATTTATAGGAAAATTGTAAAGTTAATACATAAAGTTCTCTCATATTCTAGACCCAGTTTCCTTACATTTTTAACATCTTACAGTAATAAGATATATTTCTCACAATGAATAACCAATACCTTTTTTTTTCCCTTTCAATTCATTTAATTTCAACAATCTTTCCAAAAATTAAAAAAAAGAGCCAATAAACAAATATTGAATTACATTTTGTTGGGTTTTATAAACCTTCAAACTCAGATTATAAAAACAGCTTGTGTGTCTTCAACCCTGACCACCCTGCTACTTTTCCACATACCACAGGCCACCCATAGATACAAAGTCGAGGCAGTGGGGAGGAGCGGGTGGCAAAGCTGAGGCAGTCTACTTGGAGCCAGTAGACAGGAGGGCGATGAGGCCTGAGGAAGCACATATGGACAAAATGTAGTTCACTGTGGGGTTAAAGTTCTTCAGTATGAAGAAGGAAGCAACAATTACCAAGACCAGAAATAGCGTGTTGTGCTGCTGCTAAGTCACTTCAGTCGTGTCCGACTCTGTGCGACCCCATAGACGGCAGCCCACCAGGCTCCCCCGTCCCTGGGATTCTCCAGGCAAGAACACTGGAGTGGGTTGCCATTTCCTTCTCCAATGTGTGAAAGTGAAGTCGCTCAGTCATGTCTGACTCGTAGCGACCCCATGGACTGCAGCCTACCAGGCTCCGCCGTCCATGGGATTTTCTAGGCAAGAGTACTGGAGTGGCTTGCCACTGCCTTCTCCGATAGCGTGTTAATGCTTAATTAAAATTCAAACTTTATTAAGCTTTCTTTAGTTTTTTTTTTTTTTTTTTTATCCTTCTTCAGCATCTCATTCTGGATACCACATTACATTTAGTCTGCATGCTTCTTTAGGCTTTTTCTGGCTTTGAAAATTTCTCAGAAATTCCTTGCTATTGATGACCATGACAATTTTGTGGTGTACCATTCAAGTATTCTGCAGAATGTCCCTCAAGTGAGATTTGTCTGATGCTTTTCAAATGATTAGACTGACTTTTTGTGTTTTTGACAGGAAAACCACAGAGGTTAAGCACATCCCACATCTTGACATATTCAGGATATATATTATCAAAATGACTTATTATTGCTGAAGTTAACCTTGATCACCTGGCCAAGGTGATATTTGTTCAGTTTCAATAATGTAAAGTTACTCTTTTTGTTCACTCTTTCCATACTGAACTCTTCAGAAGGACGTTACCATGTGCAGCCCTCACCTGAAGGGTGGGAGTTAGGTTCCACATCCTTGAGGTTAGATGATCTGTAATTCTTTGTAATTCTTCTGCACAGTTATTTTTTTCTAATTTCTCCCATTTTTCATTTAATCAAAATATGTTCATATTTATATAAATATGGGCTAATGGGAATTTATTTTCAATTATAATCCAACAGCACTTTATTTTGTTGCTCTCATTGGGACTTTTTCAGTTGATGCTTGTGTTCTTTTCTTATATCTCCACATTGTGAAGATTTAGATTTGGTTTTGGTTTTAGGTGTTTTTGGATTGTTGCTTTGATTTGCTGTTGTTGCTCTATAATGAATTGACTTTCCTGCACTACAAGATGCTCCAGACTTATTGTATATGTCTTGCCCAAACTTGGAATCAGCCATTTTACCAAGGAGCCCTGATTCGCTTTAATGGGAAAGTGGTAAAGTCTGGGTGCTATGTGTGGCAATTTGATACTATGCTTCTAGGCTCTCTGAGATTACAAAGCAAAATAATTTGCATATACTAATGTACACATATTCACATATCTATAAATATCCGTACATGTTATCAGCTGTATTTATATTGTAGTAAACATTCTGATATCTCCACTTCTAAACCATAATCATGTGTATCGTTCTAGTCTCTTCCTCTTACTGCTCTGTAACTCCCCACTTTTATAAGGAGAAACCTGGCCCCTGCCATCTGCCATCTACTTATATTATTGTTCAATTCCAGTAGATCTGTATAGTTATTTCAGAATATTTAAATTGCACTCCTGTGGGAAACAACATCATCAACTAGAATACAGAATACATTTTATTTTCCCTTTAGCCTTACAGACTTTATTCACTTACAGAGTTGCTTAGGTCAACACCTTGTTTCTCCATCCTTTTCAGTGAAAAAATTTTCTTACAATAGTTCAATTCTTCTTTTTTACATTCTGCATTTCCTCTTGGGATGGATAGAGCTTTTAAGATATTTTTAAAGGTATAACTTTAGGGTTCAGTCCCTGTACATTGCTGGATATATAATTCTTACTCTCCTCACCAAGCACAGAATCAAATGGCATTAATTCCACCCATATTACAAACTAGTTCTTAGAATGTCTCACTGGACTCTTCCACCTCACTTTCAAACTCTAACAGTAGAGAGTTTTAAGCCTTTTATTTATTATACATCATTTTTTTCTTCATTCCCTGAGAGCTAACCTATAAAAATTTCTTGTCTTGCTCAGTTTTCCACTTCACGTTCCTTTTCATAGCTTCCAAGTCCCTTTTTGATTGATCTCAAACAAAAATGACTAAAAATCTGCATATATTTCAAATACAGTTCTTTCAACTGATAAACATCACAAAAGAGTGAGAATTTCCATTTTACACTATCATATGTGTACGATATCACAAAACTTCATTATGGAGAGGTTTTTGCATTTAAATCTTGTATGTATGTATGCGGAGAAGGCAATGGCAAGCCACTCCAGTACTCTTGCCTAGAAAATCCCATGGATGGAGGAGCCTGGTAGGCTGCAGTCCGTGGGGTCGCTAAGGGTCAGACACGACTGAGCAACTTCACTTTCACTTTTCACTTTCACACATTGGAGAAGGAAATGGCAACCCACTCCAGTGTTCTTGCCTGGAGAATCCCAGGGACGGGGGAGCCTGGTGGGCTTCCGTCTATGCGGTCACACAGAGTCGGACACGACTGAAGTGACTTAGCAGCAGCAGCAGCAGCAGCATGTATGTATGGGTGCGTTGTATGCTTCTATGTAAAACATGAGACTAAATACAGAGTTGATGTAAAGTAGGCACAATATATTGATAAATCAAACCACCTTTCACAAACTATTTATATTTGGGCCTAAAATATAACATCTTTTTAAAATCTAAGACTCTATGTCTTCAAGATAGCTCTGCCACATTAATTTACTCTTTTACAAATGTAGGTGTCTTTAACTCATTTACTCACATATTTTATAAAAATTGTATGCCAAAAAAATCTTTATTTAAGCACATTAAAATTTACCAATTTTGTTATCAGGAATATGAAATCTTTACAATCTGCTTTGCATGTTGATGAATGTAGACAGAGACTAATTAGGTGATTTGCTTAAATGTCAAACACAATTTTAATGCCAAAAAATAATCTGGAGGCATATTCCTGTTAATTGCATGTTACTTTTACATTTTGTTAAACAAAGAGAGATATTATTTTAATAGAAAAACTGAAAAACAACAAGAAAAAAACCAAGTCCAGATGGATGTGTTGACAACCGCACTTACAATCTGTCTCTTTAACTCAGACATTAGCTTTGCCCCCAAGGCTAGAAATATTAGTCATTCTTGAGCTAAAACCTGTTTTCCTAAAACATTTTTCTATATTTATAAGATGCTTATGTATAATCAGCAATCATTCTTACCATAACCTGTGCTCAGTTGTGTCCAACTCTTTGCAACCTTAAGGACTATTGCCTAAAACATAATTCTTGTTTATCTTATAACTAAACTTTATTTCATTTTCCTAGAATTGTCAGAGATTCCTGGGTATCTCAGCTGGTAAAGAATCTGCCTACAATGCAGGAAACCCCAGTTCGATTCTTGGGTCAGGAAGTTCCCCTGAAGAAAGAATAGGCTACCCACTCCAGTGTTCTTGGGCTTTCCTGGTGGCTCAGATGGTAAAAAATCCACCTGCAATGTGGGAGACCTGGGTTCGATCCCTGGGTTGGGAAGATCTCCTGGAGGAGGGCATAGCCACCCATTCCAGTATTCTTGCCTGGAGAATCCCCATAAACAGGGGAGCTTGGTGGGCTACAGTCCATAGGGTTGCAAAGAATTGGACTTGACTGAGCGACTAAGCACAGCACAGAACTGTCAGAACCCTTACCTTATATGAATACAGCTGTAGCTGTAATTCAAGATTTAAATTTTCAAGATGTAAACTTTTCAAAATGATTTAAGTTTAATGTTCCTGAAACGAAATAAAATAAATTGTAGATATATTTACATAAAATTATTTTAAATTTGCAAAATTCTGATATGTTCTTTCTGAAAGGAATTAGCTCTTGGTTTCATTTAGACATATGTACAGTTGGTGATGGACAGGGAGGCCTGGCATGCTGTGATTCATGGGGTTGCGGAGAGTTGGACACGACTGAGTGACTGAACTGAACTGAACTGAACATGTCATATAAGTGAATTACTCTATATTCATAATTGACTACAAATTTATGCTATGGCATAATTTTATATTGTATGTAATTTTAGCATAAATAAAATTTAATTTCATTTGATGTTTTCTAATGGCATTTAAATTGTTAAAATTAACATTTATTTCATTATGTAAGCTATATGGTAAAGAATCTGCCTGAAATGCAGGAGGCACCTGTTCGACCCCTGGGTTGGGAAAATCCCCTGAATAAAGGAATAGCTACACATGAGTTTGAGTGAACTCCGGGAGTTGGTGATGGGCACGGAGGCCTGGCGTGCTGTGATTCATGGGGTCACAGAGAGTCGGACACAACTGAGCGACTGAACTGAACTGAACTGACAGTGTTCTTGCCTGAAGAATACCATAGACATAGGAGCCTGGCATGCTACAGTCCATAGCGTCTCAAAGAGTCAAATGTGACCGAGTGACTTTCACTCACTTCACTACACTTTTATTATTGTAATAAGTTACAATTAATGAATCATGGTCCTTCCTATTGAACCTTTTCTTTTTAGTGTGTTCTAAGACCCAGTTCTTAGAAAACAAATATTATATTTGAGAATTATGAGTTCATGAGAAGAGTTAGGCTTCAGGGAATGTCAGACACAGGTTTCAATACTACATTCAGTTCAGTTCACTTCAGTCACTCAGTCGTGTCTGACTCTTTGTGACCTCATGAATCACAGCACGCCAGGCCTCCCTATCCATCACCAATTCCCGGAGTTCATTCAAACTCATGTCCATTGAGTCGGTGATGCCATCCAGCCATCTCATTCTCTCTCATCCCCTTCTCCTCCCGCCCCCAATCCTTCCCAGCATCAGAGTCTTTTCCAGTGAGTCAACTCGTCGCATGAGGTGGCCAAAGTATTGGAGTTTCAGTTTTAGCATCTGTCCTTTCAATGAACACCCAGGATTGATCTCCTTTAGCATGGACTGGTTGGATCTCCTTGCAGTCCAAGGGACTCTCAAGAGTCTTTACTATGTATTAGTTGTAATTTAGGCTTCCCACAAGTTTCAGTGCTAAAGAATCTGCTTGCCAATGCAGAAGTGGATTTGATCACTGGATCAGGAAGATCCCCTGGAGGAGGGAATGGCAACCTACTGTAATATCCTTGCCTGGAAAACCCCATGGACAGAGGAACCTGGTGTGCTATAGTCCTTGGGTCGCAAAAGAGTCAGACAGAACTTAGTGATAAGTAACAATTGTGATTCATTGTACTAAATACTTCTTAGACTTTTATCTTTAAATAGACAATAACCTTATTTATTTCCTATTGCTACTGTAAACAAATACCACAAATTTAGTAGAAAAAGACACAAATTTATTATCTTACTGTTGTAGAGGACAGTCAAAATCAAATTGTTGGCAGAATTCCTTCCAGAGATTCTGCTGATGCTGCTGCTAAGTCGCTTCTGTCCTGTCCGACTCTATGTGACTCCATAGACAGCAGCCCACAAGGCTCCTCTGTCCCTGGGATTCTCCAGGCAAGAATACTGGAGTGGGTTGCCATTTACTTCTCCAATGCTTGCATGCATGCTAAGTTGCTTCAGTTGTGTACGACTCTGTGCAACCCTATGGAAAGCAGCCCACCAAGCTCCTCTCTCCACGGGATTCTCCAGGCAAGAATACTGGAGTGGGTTGCCATTTCCTTCTCCCCTAGAGACTCTGGGAGATAATTAATTTCATTACCTTTTCCAGTTACTAGACGCCACCTGCATTCCTTATCTATGACTTCTTCCAGGAAAGAATCCAAATCTCTGTGCCTCTTTCTGTCTCTCTCTTCTTTCTCTCTCTCTCCATTCCCTCTCTTTCTTCTTTTGTCTTCCTCTTTTCATCTATCATCACACCTCTTTGTCTCTTTGTCTGACTTTCACTCTTTTACCCTCCCATCATACATAATGGGCAATTACATTTGTACCACTTGGATAATCTTCCTATCAGGACATCTTTAACTTAATTATATCTGCAAAGGCACTTTTGCCATGTAAGATAATATAATGACTGCTTATGGGAATTTGGAAGTGGTTATCTTTATGGGGTACATTATTCAGTCTACAACAGTAAGCATCTTAAAAGGTTAAGATTAAGTCTGGATATACAAATATTTTGTTTAATAGATTGATCTTATCTGATACCTTATACATATATACATATTTTATATGTTTATTAATTTTTTCTATCCAACAAATGATAGTTTAACTTTTTAATTTATTGTGCTATATTTTCATATTGTACTACATTATATCAATTGTGTTTTTGTACATATAAATAGGAAGCTTTTAGAAGTTGATAGTTTTAAAACTTGAAAGATATTAACATTTTAAAATAAAATAAACTGCTAACATAAGCTTAGGGACATAATAGGAATGTTTACTGAAGTCACTGGAATATAATATTTAGGAAGAGTGTCTAATTTTACACAGTAATGAATCATATCAAGTGTTGCACCTCAGCCTATACAGATAGAAATTGCAATCTTGCTGTGCTTGTTAAGCTTTAACATGACCTTATTTTCCCATTGTGAAAGCATAAAATAACTGAATACAGCATTTCACTCTTCACCATGACAACTTTCATATTTATCATTTTTATAATAAAATGAATAACCCTATAATCTCTGCTTCTTAAATAAATGTGTATACTCTGGTTAATAATTTTTCCTAGCTAGTTTCATTTGTGATTTTATGTTCCATGACATGGCCTCTTACTGATCTCTACAAAGTTATTATAAAGTCACAGTATTATATCTATAAAGCAGTATTAAAATTATAATTGTGTTGAGTATTTAATACATGTATTTAACAGTATAAGATCCTTTGAGTATTTAATATGGAGAAAATTTTTAGCATCATACTTGAAAACAAGGTGGTAATGCCTAATTCCTTATAAATAAACTTCCTCTTTGTATTCATATCATAGAATCTAAATTCATGGACTACATTTATGAAGTGCATTTAATATTATAGTACACTGGAAGATCCCCTGGAGAAGGAAACGGTAACCCACTCCGGTATTCTTGCCTGGAGAATCCCATGGATGGAGAAGCCTAGTTGGTTCCAGTCCACGGGGTCGCAAAGAGTCCGACACGACTGAGCGACGGAACGGAACGGAACTTTCTATAATCTATGAACCAGACTGTAAAACATCAACTGATTTCATGATGTGAGCTAAATTGTAGCTGATAGAGTACAATGGTGAATATTAAGAACAACAGAGCCAACTGCTAAATAAACACACGCACACACACAAACTTGGCATCAATCAGATAATAAAGAAACAGATGTTAAATATTTTGTTCCATCATTTATTCAGTTCAGTTCAGTTGCTTAGTCGTGTCCGACTCTTTGCGACCCCATGAACCACAGCACGCCAAGCCTCCCTGTCCATCACCAACTCCCGGAGTTCACTCAAACTCATGTCCATCGAGTTGGTGATGCCATCCAGCCATCTCAATATCTGTTGTCCCCGTCTCCTCCTACCCCCAATCCCTCCCAGCATCAGACTCTTTTCCAGTGAGTCAACTCGTCACATGAGGTGGCCAAAGTATTGCAGTTTCAGCTTTAGCATAACTCCTTCCAATGAACACCCAGGATTGATCTCCTTTAGAATGGACTGGCTGGATTTCCTTGCAGTCCAAGGGACTCTCAAGGGTCTTCTCCAGCACCACAGTTCAAAAGCATCAATTCTTCGGCGATCAGCTTTCTTCACAGTCCAACTCTCACATCTATACATGACCACGGGAAAAACCATGGCCTTGACTAGATGGACCTTGTTTGGCAAAGTAATGTCTCTGCTTTTTAATATGCTATCTAGGCTGGTCATAACCTTCCTTCCAAGGAGAAAGCGTCTTTTAATTTCCTGGCCGCAATCAGCATCGGCAGTGATTTTGGAGCCCCAAAAAATAAAGTCTGACACTGTTTCCACTGTTTCCCCATCTATTTCACATAAAGTAATGGGACCAGATGCCATGATCTTCATTTTCTGAATGTTGAGCTTCAAGCCAACATTTTCACTCTCCTCTTTCACTTTCATCAAGAGGCCTTTGAGTTCCTCTTCACTTTCTGCAATAAGTGTGGAATCATCTGCGTATCTGAAGTGACTGATATTTCTCCTGGCAATCTTGATTCCAGCTTGTGCTTCCTCCAGCCCAGTGTTCCTCATGATGTTCTCTGCATATAAGTTAAATAAGCAAGGTGACAATATACAACCTTGACGTACCCCTTTTCCTATTTGGAACCAGTCTGTTGTTCCATGTCCAGTTCTAACTGTTGCTTCCTGACCTGCATACAGGTTTCTCAAGAGGCAGGTCAGGTGGTCTGGGATTCACATGTCTTTCTGAATTTTCCACAGTTTATTGTGATGCAGACAGTCAAAGGCTTTGGCATAGTCAATGAAGCAGAAATAGATGTTTTTCTGGAACTCTCTTGCTTTCTCCATGATCCAGCGGATGTTGGCTATTTGATCTCTGGTGCCTCCGCCTTTTCTAAAACCTGCTTGAACATCTGGAAGTTCACAGTTCACGTATTGCTGAAGCCTGGCTTGGAGAATATTGAGCATGACTTTACTAGCGTGTGAGATGAGTGCAATTGTGTGGTAGTTTGAGCATTCTTTGGCATTGCCTTTCTTTGGGATTGGAATGAAGACTGAGCTTTTCCAGTCCTGTGCCCATTGCTGAGTTTTCCAAATTTGCTGGCATGTTGAGTGCAGCACTTTCAGAGCATCCTCTTTCAGGATTTGAAATAGCTCAATTGGAATTCCATCACCTCCACTAGCTTAATTAATTAATTAATCATTTATTAATTGTGTGAATTAGGGAAACTAATTAATATTTTTTTATCTATCTGTTCTTCTATAAATGAACAAAACAATGACAGTGTTCCTTAGGGTATTTATGAGGATTAAGGCTTGTTATAGTTTCTGGTACATAATTCATCAGTTCAGTTGAGTCGGTCCATCGTGTTCAACTCTTTGCAACCTCTTGGACAGCAGTATTTGGATGCAATCTCAAAAACGAAAGATTGATCTCTGTTCATTTCCAAGGCAAACCATTCAATATTACAGTAATCCAAACCTATGCCCCAACCAGTAACCCTGAAGAAGCCAAAGCTGAACAGTTATATTAAGACTGACAAGACCTTGTAGAACTAACACGCTAAAAAGATGTCGTTTTCATTATAGGGGACTGGAATGCAAAAAGTAGGAAGTAAAAAAACACCTGGAGTAACAGGCAAATTTGGCCTTGGAGCACAGAATGAAGCAGGGCAAAGCCTAACAGAGCTTTGCCAAGAGAACGCACTGGTCACAGCAAACACCCTCTTTCAACAACTCAAGAGAAGACTCTACATATGGACATCACCAGATGGTCAACACTGAAATCAGATTGATTATATTCTTCGCAGTCAAAGATGGAGACGCTCTATTTAGTTAGCAAAAACAAGACCAGGAGCTGACTGTGGCTCAGATCATGAACTCCCTATTGCCAAATTCATACTTAAATGGAGGAAAGTAGGGAAAACCACTAGATCATTCAGATATGACTTAAATCAAATCCTTTATGATTATACAGTGGAAGTGAGAAATAGATTTAAGGGACTAGATCTGACAGATAGAGTGCCTGATGAACTATGGACGGAGGTTCATGATACTGTACAGGAGACAAGGAACAAGATGATTCCCATGGAAAAGACATGCAAAAAAGCAAAATGGCTGTCTGAGGAGGCCTTACGAATAGCTGTGAAAAGAAGAGAAGCAAAAAGCAAAGGAGAAAAGGAAAGATATAAGCATCTGAATGCAGAGCTCCAAAGAATAGCAAGGATAAATAAGAAAGCCTTCCTCAGAGATCAATGCAAAGAAATAGAAGAAAACAACAGAATAGCAAAGACAAGGGGTCTCTTCAAGAAAATTAGAGATACCAAAGGAACATTTAATGCAAAGATGGGCTAGATAAAGGACATAAATTGTATGGACCTAAAAGAAGCAGAAGACATTAAGAAGAGGTGGCAAGAATACACAGAAGAACTGTACAAAGACAATCTTCACGACCAAGATAATCACGAAGGTGTGATCACTGACCTAGAGCCAGACATCTTGGAATGTGAAGTCAAGTGGGCCTTAGAAAGCATTTCTATGAACAAAGCTAGTGGAGGTGATGGAATTCCAGTAGAGCTATTTCAAATCCTGAAACATGAATCTGTGAAAGTGCTGCACTCAATATGCTAGCAAATTTGAAAAACTCAGCAGTGGCCACAGGACTGTAAAGGTCAGTCTTCATCCCAATCTCAAAGAAAGGTAGTGCCAAAGAATGCTCAGACTACCACACAACTGCACTCATCTCACACGCTAGTGATGTCATGCTCAAAATTCTCCAAGCCAGGCTTCAGCAATACGTGAACTGTGAACTTCCAGATGATCAAGCTGATTTCAGAAAAGGCAGAGGAACCAGAGATCAAATTGCCAACATCCGCTGGATCATGGAGAAAGCAAGAGAGTTCCAGAAAAACATCTATTTCTGCTTCATTGACTATGCCAAAGCCTTTGACTGTCTGCATCACAATAAACTGTGGAAAATTCAGAAAGACATGTGAATACCAGACCACCTGACCTGCCTCTTGAGAAACTTGTATGCAGGTCAGGAAGCAACAGTCAGAACTGGACATGGACAACAGACTGGTTCCAAATAGGAAAAGGAGTACGTCAAGGCTGTATATTGTCACCCTGATTATTTAACTTATATGCAGAGTACATCATGAGAAACACTGGGCTGGAGGAAGCACAGCTGAAATCAAGATTGCCGGGAGAAATATCAGTCACCTCAGATATGCAGATGACACCACCCTTATGGCAGAAATTAAAGAGGAACTCAAAAGCCTCTTGATGAAAGTGAAAGAGGAGAGTGAAAAGGTTGGCTTGAAGCTCAACATTCAGAAAACAAAGATCATGGCATCTGGTCCCATCACTTCATGGGAAGTAGATGGGGAAACAGTGGAAACTATTAGACTTTATTTTGTGGGGGCTCCAAAATCACTGCAGATGCTGATTGTAACCAGGAAACTAAAAGACATTTACTCCTTGGAAGGAAAGTTATGACCAACCTAGATAGCATATTAAAAAGCAGAAACATTTTTTTGCAAACCAAGGTCCGTCTACTCAAGGCTATGGTTTTTCCAGTGGTCATGTATGGATGTGAGAGTTGGACTGTGAAGAAAGCTGAGCACCAAAGAATTGATGTTTTTGAACTGTGGTGCTGGAGAGGACTCTTGAGAGTCCCTTGTACTGCAAGGAGATCCAACCAGTCCATTCTAGAGGAGATCAATCCTGGGTGTTCATTGGAAGGACTGATGCTAAAGCTGAAGCTCGAATACTTTGGCCATGTCATGCGAAGAGTTGACTCACTGGAAAATGCTCTGATGCTGGGAGCGATTGGGGGCCGAAAGAGAAGGGGATGACAGATAATGAGATGGCTGGATGGCATCACTGACTCTATGGACTTGAGTTTGAGTGAACTCCGGGAGTTGGTGATGGACAGGGAAGCCCGGCATGCTGTGAATCATGGGGTCGTAAAGAGTCAGACACAAGTGAGCGACTGAACTGAACTGAATATTCCATTGTGTATATGTACTAAAGTTTCTTTATCCATCATCTGTCAGTGAACATCTAGGTTACTTTCACGTCCTGCCAATTGTAAATAGTGCTGCCATGAACACTGGAGTACATGTGTCTTTTTCAATTATGGTTTCTAGAGAGTATATGCCCAATAGTGGAATTGCTGAGTCATATGGTAGTTTTATTCCTAGTTTTTAAATAAATCGCCATACTTCTTTCCATAGTGGCTATATTATTTTTATTCCAACCAATTCCCTTTTCTCCACACCCTCTCCAGCATTTATTGTTTGCAGAATTTTTGATGATAACCTTTATGATTGGTGTGAGATGATACTACATTGTAGTTTTGGTTTGCATTTCTCTAATAATGAGCCATGTTGGGCATCTTTTCATGTTTTTATTAGCCACCTGTATGTCTTTGGATCTATGTCTGCTTAGTTCTTCTGTCCACTTTTTGATTGAGCTTTTTTTTTTTTTCTGATACTGTGTTGCATATGCTGCTTGCATATTTTGGAGATTAATCCTTTATCAGTTGTTTCATTTGCTATTATTATCTTTCATTCTGAGGGCTGCCTTTTACAACTTGCTTATAATTTCCTTCATTTCCAAAATCTTTTAATATTAAAGAGATTCCATTTATTATTGTTTTTGTTTCCATTAGTCTAGGAGGTGGTCCATAGAGGATGCTGCTATGATTTATTTCAGTGAGTGTTCTGCATATGTTTTCCTCTAAGAGTTTTATATATTTCAGTCTTTAATCCATTTTGAATTTATTTTTATGTGTGGAATTATCCTAATTCTAATTTCTGTTTTTTACACGGAACTGCCCAATTTAAGATTATGGTACCATCTTATACATAAAATGGCATAGGAAATTCAGTACCCATAAGTCTTTGTTAAGGAATCTACTAGAAGATATTATTTATCCAATCAAGACAGGACTGGGAAAACTTTAGTGAAAGAATTCTTGTGAGCACTTAATATTTATATATCATTATATATCAAACTACATAAAATATGATTATAATGGTAGAAAAATAAAGCATAAATGTATTATGACAAAATAATGCACTTAATTTTTAAATGGAGAAAAAAGAATGATCTTATAATTTTTATGTAATAAATCAGTGAGATTTAAAGTGTGTCATTTAAAAGTGACAAACTAGTTAAAAGCAAAATGGACAACTTAGGGTTTTAAGGTATAATTATGAAGGTAACCAATGAACAAAAACACAAAACTTCTTAAATATCACTTTATTTTAACAAAAGAGAAAGTATTATACATTTGGTAAATCAAACAAGGCAGTCAGACACAGACAAATATCATATGATAAAGCTTATATGTGGACTATGAAACAAATTACAAATGAATTTATCTGCAAAGCAGATAGAGTTCAGTTCAGTTCAGTTCAGTTCAGTTCAGTTGCTCAGTTGTGTCTGACTCTCCGCGACCCCATGAATCACAGCACGCCAGGCCTCCCTGTCCATCACCAACTCCCAGAGTTCACTCAAACTCATGTCCACAGAGTCGGTGATGCCATCCAGCCATCTCATTCTCCGTCGTCCCCTTTTCCTCCCGCCCCCAATCCTTCCCAACATCAGAGTCTTTTCCAGTGAGTCAACTCGTTGCATGAGGTGGCCAAAGTATTGCAGTTTCAGCTTCAGCATCAGTCCCTCCAATGAACACCCAGGATCAATCTCCCTTAGAATGGACTCGTTGGATCACTTGCAGTACAAGGGACTCTCAAGAGTCTTCTCCAACACCACAGTTCTAAAGCATCAATTCTTCGGCAATCAGCTTTCTTCACAGTCCAACTCTCACATCCATACATAACCACTGGAAAAACCATAGCCTTGACTAGACAGACCTTTGTTGGCAAAGTAATGTCTCTGCTTTTTAATATTCTATCTAGGTTGGTCATAACTTTCCTTCCAAGGGGTAAATGTCTTTTAATTTCCTGGCTGCAATCAGCATCTGCAGTGATTTTGGAGCCCCCACAAAATAAAGTCTGACACTGTTTCCACTGTTTTTCCATCTATTTCCCAAGAAGTGATGGGACCAGATGCCATGATCTTTGTTTTCTGAATGTTGAGCTTCAAGCCAACCTTTTCACTCTCCTCTTTCACTTTCATCAAGAGGCTTTTGAGTTCCTCTTCACTTTCTGCCATAAGGGTGGTGTCATCTGCATATGTGAGGTTATTGATATTTCTCCCGGCAATCTTGATTCCAGCTTGTGCTTCTTCCAGCCCAGCATTCCTCATGATGTACTCTGCATATAAGTTAAATAAGCAGGGTGACAATATACAGCCTTGACGTACTCCTTTTCCTATTTGGAACCAGTCTGTTGTTCCATGTACAGTTCTGACTGTTGCTTCCTGACCTGCATACAGGTTTCTCAAGAGGCAGGTCAAGTGGTCTGGGATTCCCATCTCTTTCAGAATTTTCCACAGTTTATTGTGATCCACACAGTCAAAGGCTTTGGCATAGTCAATGAAGCAGAAATAGATGCTCTTCTGGAACTCTCTTGCTTTTTCCATGATCCAGCGGATGTTGGCATTTTGATCTCTGGTACCTCTGCCTTTTCTAAAACCTGCTTGAACATCTGGGAGTTCACGGTTCACATATTGCTGAAGCCTGGCTTGGAGAATTTTGAGCATGACTTTACTAGCGTGTGAGATGAGTGCAATTGTGCTGTAGTTTGAGTATTCTTTGGCATTGCCTTTCTTTGGGATTGGAATGAAGACTGACCTTTTCCAGTCCTGTGGCCACTGCTGAGTTTTCCAAATTTGCTGGCATATTGAGTGCAGCACTTTCACAGCATCATCTTTCAAGATTTGAAATAGCTCAACTGGAATTCCATCACCTCCACTAGCTTTGTTCGTAGTGATGTTTTCTAAGGCCCACTTGACTTCACATTCCAAGATGTCTGGCTCTAGGTCAGAAATAGAGTTACAGGTGTAGAAAACACACTTATGGTTACCAGGCAGTACTGAAGGGAGGGATAAATTGGAATATTAGGATTAATGTATATACTATACTATATATGATATAGATAATTAGTAAGGACCTACTGTATAGTACAGAAAGCTCCACCAGTTACTCTGTAATGGCCTATTTGGGAAATGAATCTAAAAAAGAGTTGATGTATGTTTATGTCTGGCTGATTCACTTT
Source organism: Moschus berezovskii (assembly GCF_049115385.1). NCBI lineage: Eukaryota > Metazoa > Chordata > Mammalia > Artiodactyla > Moschidae > Moschus > Moschus berezovskii. Next base: position 126,359,354 of record NC_142460.1, on the reverse strand, counting down.
GCTGTATACCTGAAACTAACACAACTACACTCTAATTTTTTTTCAAAAAAGAATAAATAAGATACATTTTGCATATTATATATATATATGTAATTATAAATTAGGGTTCCCCTGGTAGCTCAGATGGTAAAAAGATGCCTGCAATGTGGGAGACTTGAGTTCGATCCCTGGGTCAGAAAGATCCCTGAAGAAGAGAATGGCAACCCACTCCAGTATCCTTGCCTGGAGAATCCCGTGAAGAGAGGCACCTGGTGTGTTACAGTCCTTTGAATCACAAAGAGTCGAACATGACTGAGAGACTAACACACACACAATATAAAATAGTATGATGGAGTGAAGACCACATTTATCAGCCATAACAATAGACAAAAATTTTCATGAATCATGACAAAAAATATTTCCAATCAGTTTCACAAATCAAACTACAACTATAATCTTTATAAGAGGCACACTTAAATCAAAGTGACTCAGAAATGCAAAAATTAAAGAGTGACCAAAGCTATACCTGAAAATATTGAAAATGAAGAACAAGTAGGGCTAGTAATCGATATTTTAAAAATCAAGTGTAAATCAAATCAGAAAGATATGCGACAAGAAAAGTACAAATAATGCCAAAATAATAATTTACAATGAAAATTTAATGTCCATCAGTATCCAAAGACTAAAACTGAGAAATTATTGCTCAAAGGTAAAAGCTACAGAAGATTCAGTGTAATATATGTAGAAACACACTAACACCAAGTGATTCAGTACAAGAAAAATCAAATGAACAATAACAAAAATTAAGCAATGTTATCAGAGAACTAACACAATCAATAATTGGCCACCTCATGCGATGAGTTGACTCACTGGAAAAGACTCTGATGCTGGGAAAGGTTGGGGGCGGGAGGAGAAGGGGACGACGGAGAATGAGATGGCTGGATGGCATCACCGACTCTGTGGACATGAGTTTGAGTGTACTCCGGGAGTTGGTGATGGACAGGGAGGCCTGGCGTGCTGTGATTCATGGGGTCGCGGAGAGTCGGACACGAATGAGCAACTGAACTGAACTGAACTGAACTGAATAATTATGTATTAAATTTTTTCTGATATTTGAGAATATATCTTAGCAAGAAAAGGAAGGTGTCCTTTGTGACAAATATTGCTAGCTGCCTTGCCTAGCCCATATCCATTCTTAGTTAGTCTTGTTTCCCACAATTTCTTGCACTTGGTGGTGACCTTATGACCCAATATTGGCCAGCAGGTTATAAGGTGATTCTGTGCATTTTCCAAGATATCGTTGTTGTTTAATTCTGTTGTTTTAATTTTCTGAGTTGAAAAGAGACTTTTAACTTCTTATATTTTACGTGTTTGAAATGAGGAGCCTGAAACTTCAGGAATTATTCCAATACCATAGAAACAAATGGCACAGATAAGAATGTTGGAACAGATAGGTGTGGGAGATTGTAATATTTATAACCTGGAGAAGCCTCCCATCAGCTGGGGTCCTCCTACTTTGATACATTGTTGTTTAAGCAGAATAAATCCCTATTTGTTTAAGACCTTGAAGCTAAGTATATACTATTTGTGGTGTAGACAGACATAGTGCTTAAATAACTGCTTATAATTACCACTATCTTCTCCTGATAGAAATTCAATTTTATAGATATTAGTGTAGAGGATGAATTAACTTTAATAAAATTAGAGGTTATAAGGAATATTCTCTCCTGTGAAAATTTTTCTATCAAATTCCCTTCAATTATCAACACTGATATTCTCATTGAGCTGTCATACTGAGTTTTGAGATGTGTGTTCTGTTTTTAAGGAGTACAGTATAATAAAGGAAACTTGATTTTCTTCAAAACTGTGAATTACCAAATGAGAATGTTAGTTCACACAGCTGTTTATCTTATAAAATCTGGCTTTATTAAATTATATTGAGAATTAGTGTCAAGTGAGGGTTAATCATTGATTTTTTGGTATACTTTATTATGTTTATGTATTCATATAATTTAATGTTATAAATAAATATTTTTGTTAATTCTTATCAGATACTTCTCAAAGTATTCATTATTTTTATTGAGTACTTCAAAATAGTTTCATAGGTAGGACCAGGTAGAAAAACAAAACAGAAAAATAGTTTTCTCCCTATGCTTAAATTATTAGATTATGAAAGCAAAGTTTAATTTCAGGCTAAATCAATACTCAAAATACATACTAAGGTCTATTTGAAGTGATAGCTTTAATAAGTGTAAAAATTGTGTTTTTTAATACATGAGACAGTGAGAATCTGAAATTTCTCATTGTTCTTATCCCTCAGGATTCTTCTTTTATCTGGCTTATTTTCTGGACTATACTCAAAACATAAGAATTAAGGAATATGCTTTATTAAAGGCTCTATGTGAAGAGTGGTTAGATACTTACAAATTTAAGAGTTTTTTTTTTCCTATAGCCTCTCATCTGATTTATAATAGCTGATAAAATTAAAGTAGAAATAAAAAGAGAAAAAAAAACAGATTCTAAAGCAAAATTACAACAGTGGCAGAAGTCACAGAATGTTTTGGCTAAAACATATTATCCTTTTAGGTTGAAATTGTGAGCTTAAAAAGATAGTAAGATTGCAGAAAAATTTTCCAGAAGATGCAAAGATATTGGGATTTAAGTAGACTTCAACAATTTTGAAGAAGGAGAAATTGCGTTACACACAGCATACATTGAAATACGTTAGGGTTTGAGAAATGGAGATTACTTAGGACTTGTGAAGGAAAATTGAGAACTATAAAATCTTTTGAGAGTATAACATTCTATTCAGTGTGGAGAGAATGTTTAAGAATACCCTGAATGTGTCTCTGAGTTTGGTGAAGAATACATATCTCAGCATTTCAGTGTACTTAAAAAAATAAGAAAAAGAAAAGGACAATTAAGAAGCACAGATATGCCACTTGCAAGATAAAATGAAATCAATGTCTCTTTTAATAAGAACATATTTATAGCTTAATTAACAAGATAATGATGCCAAGAATTTTTTTCTTTGAAATATGTTCACCACTATATCTCCTGTCAAGTATGTGCATGCTTTATATTCAAATATACTAGTAGGTTTTGATGACATTTAAGATAATGAAGGTCTGAATATATCATCTGAGAATAGAGTTTTTTGCACCACACATTCTTACCTTAATTCATCACACATTTATTTAGCCTCTACCCATCTATATGCTTGGGATACATCTATGAGTGAAGTAAACAAAAATCCTTCTTCTATAATGAGAAAGCAGTCAGATGGCAAAAGGAGACATATAATAAACAGTAAATATAAGAAGTTAAAGTGTATAGTATATGTGAGGTTGGTAAAATAAAAGTTTGGGGAGTTAGAACATGAGAGATAGATTAGGTATGATGTGAGTCTTAGTCCATTGGTATCTTCAGTTAATTTTCTCTCAGAAATAGAAGGACAGTTGGAGTATGAGTATAGTAGTTCCAGAGGTAGTCATGTCTCACTCTCAGCATCTATAAACAATACCAGAGCAAAGACAACAGAAACCCCTCACTCCCGCAAAACAAAACTCTCAAAAAACACTAAGGTGACAAATGAAACAAATGGAAACCCACTCCAGTGTTCTTGCTTAGAGAACCCCAGGGTTGGGGGAACCTGGTGGGCTGCCATCTATGGGGTCGCACAGAGTCGGCCATGACTGAAGCGACTTAACAGCAGCAGCAATGTGGTCTAAAGAAGAGAAAGTGGTTTAAGTTTGAGTAGATATTCACTCTCCTGTCAATAATATGGGAACAAATTATTCTGAAGTGGAACTTCATTACAAGCATCACATCATATAACTCTTTCAAATACATTTTATAACAACCAAAAAGAGGCTTATAAGCCTTTGTCCAACACTAACTTAAAAGAAACGCTGGAGCTTGACTATAGTATTGTTTCTTATGAAGATCACCTAGGAAAATATTGAAGGATCAGGAGATCACTGAAGCATCACACCACAATTAAAGAATCCAGATCATATTTTTTATATAGATTCTTCTCATTGAGCATTGCAAATAATATTTTCACCTTTCATTAAATTTATTTAAAAGGCAAAATAGTGATATGAATATAGGCAATTTATTGAGGTATACTATATCTGATAAGTAGCTGACATTTCAAAAATGAGATATGGCATTCAGAGGATTTAAATCAATGAGAGAAAAAAGCTCCTCTTGAATCTGAAACAGCACATTTTTATTTTTCAAAGAAAGTTGTTTATAAACAGGTCTTAATGACTATGACACCACCCTTATGGCAGGAAGTGAAGAGAAACTAAAAAGCCTCTTGATGAAAGTGAAAGAGGAGAGTGAAAAAGTTGGCTTAAAGCTCAACATTCAGAAAACTAAGGTCATGGCATCTGGTCCCATCACTTCATGGCAAGTAGATGGGGAAACAGTGGAAACAGTGTCAGACTTTATTTTTGGGTCTCCAAAATCACTACAGATGGTGATTGCAGCCATGAAATTAAAAGATGCTAACTCCTTGGAAGGAAAGTTATGACCAATCTAGATAGCATATTAAGAACCAGAGACATTACTTTGCCAACAAAGGTCCATCTAGTCAAGGCTATGGTTTTTCCAGTGGTCATGTATGGATGTGAGAGTTGGACTGTGAAGAAAGCTGATTGCCAAAGAATTGATGCTTTTGAACTATGGTGCTGGAGAAGACTCTTGAGAGTCCTTTGGACTGCAAGGAGATCCAACCAGTCCATTCTAAAGGAGATCAGTCCTGGGTATTCATTGGAAGGACTGATACTGAAGGTGAAACTCCAATACTTTGGTCACTTCATGTGAAGAATTGACTCATTGGAAAAGACCCTGATGCTGGGAGGGATTGGGGGTAGGAGGAGAAGGGGACGACAGAGAATGAGATGGCTGGATGGCATCACCGACTCAATGCACATGAATTTGGGTAAACTCCGGGAGTTGGTGATGGACAGGGAGGCCTGGAGTGCTGTAGTTCATGGGGTCGCAAAGAGTTGAACACGACTGAGTGACTGAACTGAACTGAACTAAATAACTATGAAGTTTTCACCACTGATGATGAAATTTTGTTATAGTCTGCAAATTTCTTTTCTAGCAAATGTCTAAAAATCAAGTACTTGTGGGTTAAGCATAAAAGAAAAGAATGATTATTTGTATAATTTCATAAAATTAAAGCTGCCACCTATTTCTATCATTTTAGAAACAAAGGCTTATATGAAGATATGAAAGTTATTTGCTGCAAAGTTATGCTATTTATATAAAAGAAATAGAAAACATGGTTAGAAAAGATTTTTTTTTTCCCCAAAATCCTGCCTTCCAGGTTTGTTTTGCTGACTCAATAAATTTACCAGATAAATATATCCAAAATGTAAAACATTATGGAAATTTAAATTGTTTGAAAATAATAGTATCAGCAACACGTTTTAAACATAACAGTTACTAAGTATGTTAAAGCAAACTGTGATTACTGTTACAGTTTTACAATACATTGATGAGAATATATTTAATAGAATCTCAGTGGGACTTTTTTTTTTTTTCTTGAATGGTATATGGTAAATAAAATGATTTTCTAGAAAGTTTTCCAAAAACACTTAACTGCAAATCTATAGCAGTGTACTATGTTTAGTATTAATCCAATGAGAGTGAATTTGACATTTAAGAAGTATATTAACAGATGGTCAGCGAGCACATGGAAAGGTGCTCAATATTGCTAATTATTAAAGATATGCAAATCAGAACTACAATGAGCTATCACCTCATTCCAGTCAGGATGGTTGTCATCAAAAATTTGACAAATAATAAATGCTAGAGAGGGTATGGATACAAAGGAGCCTTTCTACACTGTTGAAGGAAATGTAAATAGGCTCAGTCACTGTGGAGAAGAATATGGAGGTTCCTTAAAGAAATGAACATAGATTTACCACATGATCCTGCAATCACACTTCTGGGCATATATTTGGAGAAAACTATTATTGGAAAGGATACATGCACTCTAGTGTTCACTGCAGCACTATTTACAATAGCCAAGATATGGTAGCAGTCTGGATGTCCAACAACAGATGGATGGATAAAGATGATGTGGTATATATATACAGTGGAATATTACTCAGCCAAAAAAAAGAATAAGGTAATGCTAATTGTAGTAACATCAATGGACCTAGAGATTATCATACTAAGTGAAGTAAGCCAGACAAAGAAACACACATCTCATGTGATATCACTTTTCTGTGTAGTCTTAAAAATAAATAAATTTATTTGCAAAACAGAAAGAAATTCAGACATAGAAAACAAACTTATGGTTACCAAAAGGAAAAGGGAGGGATGGATAAATTAAGACATTAATATTAACATATATACACTACTATTTATAAAATAGATAACCAAAAAGGACCTACTATATAACATGGAAAACTATAAGGGAAATTTTATAGCAACCTATGAGGAAAAATAATCTGAAAAATAACGTATGTCTATATATGTACATGTGTGTGTGTAAATGAATCACTGTGCTGTACAGTTGAAATTAACCAGATATTGTAAATGAACTATACTTCAAATAAAAAAAAGAAGAGAAAAAAAGTACATGCAAATGATGGAAAGATGTTTGTGATTTACTGAGATATTGGTGAAGAGGCTAAGGGTAGTGTTTCAAAGGACATAAATACTTGAGACCACTAAATAGAAATAATGAAGAAATAGGGTTTTGTGCTTTTATAATATATTTCAGAAAGAGGAAAATCATTTGGAAGAATGAAACAGGTCTGATTCAACAATAATTTTTGAAAATTTTAATCAATTTTTCACTAATTTATTCAACTGCAACAATTTTTTCCATTATCTTTATGGAAATAATTTTTATAAGATGAACTAAACAGACTTTTTCAAGATAATAAGGTCACATAGAAATATTCAATCAATTTCCAACTTTTAAAGTTCTGTACCTTTAAAAATTGCAACACAACCTACAGCATGATCCAATAAATAATGTACTATGATAAGCTGAAAACTCTTCTAAAGATACTCCTGAACTGCTGCAGAAGCATTTGGCACCCCTATTTCAAACATACAGATACCATGTATTACTCAAGACTTATGTGATATCCCTGCCTCTTTCACAGAGAAATTCTGGTTGATATTTCCTTTCCTTTTCCTGAGATTTCACAGGAAAATATTTGCTACTCTTTTATGACATTTATCACATTTTACTTTACACTGTAGGCTTTTAGATATTTGTCTGATACTTTTTAATTTGCCTGAAGACCTCTAAATATATGGAGCATACTGAAATTTCATAGGCATTTATTTGATACTATTAATATATTCAAAATAAAATGGTAATATTTGTAAACTGTGGTGTGCATCATAAGTATAAAAGAAAGAAGCAAGAAACAAGAAACATGTGAAAGAACTACTAAAATTAAAAGGGTAACACTACAAATAATCTTGAACCACACTTCTATTATCCTGACCTTGTTGGGATCAAGCACATACTAAATTTTATGCTTTATATTCTTTAGCTTTTCTATAATAGCTTATAAAAGAACTTGTGATTATATCATTTTTCAATTTATTGTTTGGTTAGTCTATTTTTAATTTTTTTAATGGCATCATAATTTATGTAGTCTTTTGTGACTTGCATTTTTATCTTGGACGTTTTAGTCTGCTGATAGACTGCCACTGTTCTACTTTACTTGTATATGATAATTTCTTTATTGGTTAGTTTTTTCTTCATATTTGTTGTTATAATCATTATTATGCAATTTCCTAAAGCAAGTTTCCCCAGATGATTTAAGTAGAAATACAGTTGCTTTCAGTTCAGTTCCATTCAGTTGCTCAGTCGTGTCCGACTCTTTGCGACCCCATGAATCACAGCAAGCCAGGCCTCCCTGTCCATCACCAACTCCCAGAGTACTACAATTTTTAAAGTTATTATGCCAATTTAATATTCCTACTGGCAGTGTATAAAATTTAACTCACATCCTCACCAAGATGTGTTATTATCAGACTTAAATTTTGACCAATGTGATGGATGTATAATGTTAGATAGGTGTGGTAAATAGCCCTAATCACACAAGGATCTTTACATATGCTTCTTGATGAAGGTCCATGGCTTGAGGCCAGAAAGCTTTGAACTTGGGCCGGCTTGGTCAGGATGCACATCTTCTCCACAGAAAACCCCTCCTCCTAGGTCTCCTTCTCCAGGTCTGCCCACAAGAGCTGGTCAGCCTGGTCCCCCACAAGGCAGGCCTTGAGCGCCAGCATATGTGTAACTTTGGAGTTGTGTGCAGAGCTGGCATGCCTGGGTGTGTGTCTACTTTTGCAGCCAAGAGTGTTCTGAGCAGGAGCCTACTTTTATAGATAGCTCTGTGGTTTTGGAGGATTTGCTAGGTGGCGATAGTGGTGAGAATAGCCCTAGGTAAAAAGAGGATAATGGAGAGTAAATAACAGAGGTGGTGGAATAAGCTCAAATTATTTTTGCATGGTTAATAGAGAAAGCATATAATATAAAAGTCAATAACTTCAAAGATAAAATATACAAGCATTATAAAAGCTATTAGTGTAATAAACACTAGAATAAAATTTGAAGTTTTATTTCTTATTTATTTATTTTTTGACCAGCTAAAATGTTTTTTCCCTCTGTCACCAATATATCTCCTGTACCCATTTTGCCCTCCCCAGCTCCTTCTGCTTTATGGTTATCACTACTTTGTTCTCTGTATCTATAAGTTTGTTTTTATCTCATTTGGCTTGTTTGTTTATAAAACAGAAACTTTAGAACTAAAAATTCCATCAGAATTTCTAAAGTGGCAATGGAAAAATATGTAATTAGAGACAGAAATTCAGTAGAATGGAAAAATGTACACTGTAATTGTAGTTAATTCCCTGATAGCTCAGTTGGTAAAGAATCTGCCTGTGATTCAGGAGACTCCAGTTCAACTCCTGGGTCAGGATGGCCCCCTGGAGAAGGGATAGGCTACCCACTCCAGTATTCTTAGGCTTCCCTTGTGGCTCAGTTGGTAAAGAATCTGCCTGAAATGCATGAGACCTGGGTTTGGTCCCTGGGTTGGGAAAATACCCCCTGGAGAAGGGAACGCCTACCCACTCCCATATTCTGGCCTGGAGAATTCCATGGGCTGTACAGTCCGTCCATGGGGGTGCAAAAAGTCCGACATGACTGAGCAACTTTTACTTTCATTTTAATTATAATACACAAGAATGGTGACAAATCATTCCATCAATAAATATGAATTGTATTAATTCACTTAGGATTCTAGTTTTCAGTGTTTTTATTTTGAAATATTTGACTCAGAAAATCTTTACTAACAGTAAAATGAACATTCCATACAAGCTTCACCCATATTTAGGAATTCTGACCGGTTGAAACACTGAAAACTAGCTTTTATATATTGTAGAACTCTCCCATCGTTTTAATCACTTCCTTATTTGCACAATAAAATGATTCCATTGTGACCTATATACTTCACTTTCACCACTCTAGAATCTGCCACTGTTGATGCTAGTTTTTTCATCCTATTAGGATATAGATTATATCATATAATGTTATTGTGTGTTGAGAATTGTATTTCTTATTCCAACTCAAAAATATGGTTTTATTTCATTTTATATTTTTATCTTGTTTCTCACATAAGGAAGCACCTGATCCCACTAGATAGCAGTATATTGCTCATTTATTCAATCCAGTAATAAGCTGGAAATACTTTCAAAGTTTTTGCACTATTAAAAACAAACTTCCTAAAGTACAAAGTATCTTTGTGATACTTTTTACTTTCCCCTCGAATTATATCCTGCTAGGAATGTATAGTTAAAATACAGTGTTAAAAACTATTTAATTGTCTTAATTGGTTCCTTTTTAACTCTGTGGTAAAGTTAAAATTTTATGTGAAATTATACTCAAATATTTTTACTTTCATATCAAGGAGGTTTTCTCTTTTCTTCCCCATCTTTGTTTATTGATATTTTTATATATGTAAAACATAATTCCCAAAACTGTACTGACTGGTATACTTCAAGCAGTATCTCTTGTCTTATCTCTTTCAAGCTAGTCCCAACTACCATGGTAGATAAATATATACATTCATTTTTTATTATTCTTATTATGAAAGCATAAGGAAATGCACACATTTTTAAAAATTACCACACTCTTTTTTGTTTAGTTATTTATTTTTACACAAATGAGGGCTTACAGTGGACAATCTTTTCCCCTTAACAACATATTCTGGCGATCTGGCTGCAGTTTACTTTTATTAAAAAAAGCATTGCTTGTCTGTCTTTGTCATACTCTTCATGAATGCATGTGTATATCTTTTATCTGCAGTCTTGCAAAAGAGTATGCTGTCAAATTTTCAATTTTTCCCTAATTGATGAGAAATAAAATCTATGTCACTTTATTTTGTATTTCATTTGTCATTAAGTCTAATCTTTATGTTTTAGACTCATCTCATAGTATTTTTTCACCAGGTTTTTTATTTCTTTTACTCGTATTTTAAGACTTAAAGCATATTAATACTTTATGATCAGACTTATCATCTGCCTTTTTATTCTTCATGTTTCTTGTCAAAAAGTTTAGTTTAGTTATGATTGTCACTCATTTCCTTAATACATCAAATATTTGATTCGTACTTATAAAGACTCCCCAAAGTTTTTTCTAGTAATTGTGCAATTTTATTTATTTATTTTTTGTACTTAGCTTTCTAATCTATCTAGATTGTTTTGGTGCACAATGTGAGATATAGATTTAATTTTTTCCTAATTGGCTATATATTTTTCTAAAACAGTTTCTTAGAGTCCATTTTTGCTCCAGTGACTTGAGATGCCACCTTTATCAAATGCTAAATCTTCATATGTATTGGGATATACAAGTGAATTTTCTGTTTTATACAATTACTTATTTGTTACTTCAAAATTCACCTTCATTTCCCCTTATTGCCTGCAGGCCAGTGATCAGACCTCAATATAGTTTGTAAACAGTACTCTGACAGGAAGAGAGTATATTTGAAATAGTTGGCTAATACAGTTCAATAAGAGCTAGTGGATATACTTTGAATTGATTAAGAAGTTTTTTTGTTTTTTTGATCATTCATGGAAGGCTAAATAGGATATAAATTATTGGCATGAAAGCCCACTCTCATGATTAGAGTTTCAAAATTGTGGCATGAATTTTTGGACTTAGTATTCATCTATAGCTGAGAATGGTTCCTTGAAGCTTGTAAACATAGAAAGCCAGTAAGAGATGAGGTAAAGATTCCTATACTATCACTGAAGCATATTTAGGAAGGTTCAGAAGCCTTGAGATGGAAAACTAAAGTGTTAAATGTTTTTTGTGTTGTGAAGCCCAGAGTCGACACTGGTCCATATCCCCCAGGAGATCATAGAGCACATCTTTTTAAAGAAGTTAAAACCAACTTGTGGGACTCACTCCAGACTTTGAAAATGTGTTATGACTGTCCTCTGAAGATGAAGGTTAACAAGAGATATAGCCATTGGAAAGGTCCTCCTAGAATTTCAGAGTGGCCAAGGAGCATTATTAACCTATAGAACTACTGTGAAAGTAATAGGAATCAGAGTGTAATTGCAGCTAGGGGTCTTTGACTCATAAGGATGGCTGGTGATGGTTGCTGTATTCACAGGTGTATGTCTGACTTCCAAATAATCAAATACAAAAGTAATAGCCTGTCACATTGTATTTGCTTAAGTATCTGTTCACTTACATTTATTTTCTATTTATTCAATGTTCATGATAGAATTGGCATGATTTATTTAAGTATAGTCAAATTATAAGCATTTAGGGAATGGAGGTGCACATTTGTGGAATGAATATTTTCCTGACATAAGCTACTGATTCAGTCAAAATTTATCAGTCAAAAGTTATAGATCAAGTGGAACACTGGATTCTGGAATTGTGACATACACACACATATGCAAATAGGATCTCTTCCATATGATCTTATCCTGAGATTGACACATATGCAATTGCATATGTAATTGTTAATACACATGTAATTGCAAACACATATATATTGTAATATATTAAGGCTTAAAAATTGTAAATCCAGGGTTTTTCAAATAAAAGAAACATGTAATTCCGCCATAGAAATTTTGAGAATGGTTTTTAGGAAAAAAAAAAAAAAAGGTATTTGGCTTAGTATTTAAATAATGAGCATAAGCTTTCAAACTTAACACATGGAGAATGTCTTTTAAAGGATTAACTCATTCTCATAAATTATAAGTATTTGAAAATTTCAGTTTGTAAAGTTCAAAGTGCATAAAATCCATGCACCTTCTTTACATGGCGATCCATGGTTATATGTCTCAATTTTGAAGGAGAACCTTTGAGAATAAGGGTCAGATAATTGTACTTCAAATTGCAATCTGAAGGAAATTTATAAATAACCAGATTTAGAACCAGACATCTAGACAACAATACTAACAGATATAAATCAGATTAAAGAAATAGCAGGATAAATGAATGGCTCTCTATAACCTTAACTGCCTTGATAAATGCTAAGAGTGAAGAGCCTGAGTATTTTCTTTGGTTTTCCTGGTTAATTTTAAATAGCAATTGTCTTTGAACTTCCATTAAAGGCTACTGTCCCAGTAGTCCTATCCTTTGAATTTCTTACCCCCTGTTCACAACCACTGAGAACAATTTACTGTTTATAATGTACACACACACACTTTTAGACAGATACAGGAAATTGGTTTAATAGGAGCCCATGTGGAGAATTGAAATAGATACTCAGACTTCAGGGTTAATCATGGTGCTTAGAGTGAAGTCCAACTACTGATTTAAAAAGGTTAGATGCTAAACCTACATAATAGTTGTTTAAAATACATGTGATTAAACTCCAGGTGGCTCTGGACCAATGTGTACTGTACAAGTCCCTTCAGCTATACACAAAAGAAGTAAAAAGATTGTCAGGAGTTGTGCTGAAATCTATGGGCAAACCAGTAGATTTTATATTTTACATTTGCTGAGGGACAGGTGATAAAACAAAGACATTAAATTGACATATATTGTAACATCAGGATAAAAGTTTCATTTTAGGACACATTTAAGTCTTAACATTTCTCTAGTAATTGCTCTGACTTTTCAGCTCCATTTTACTTAATGATACACAGTGAACTGAATTTCTTCAGCAAAATGAGAAAGCTGCAAAAAACAAAAAAATCTGTAGAAGATTTGATTATGTCCCTTGTTGTAGCCTTACTCACTCAGTTATGTCCAACTCTTTGTGACCCCATGGACTATAGCCCTCCAGATTCCACTGTCCATGAAAATTCTCTAGGCAAGAATACTGGAGTGTGTTGCCACATTCTCCTCCAGAGGATTTTCCCAACCCAGGGATCAAACCTAGGTCTCCTGCATTCCTGGCAGATTCTTTACCATCTGAGCCACTAGGGAAGCTTTGTTGTAGCCTAGTTTCTGAATAATATAATACCTTGATTATATAATCTTTTGTCTCATGGTTTATCCACTATCAAGATAAAAAGTCATTTGGGGTGATAAAAGTCTCCACCACAGATGGGTAACACTTAGAGCTAGAATATTAAAAATAAATTATAATACTTGATTTTGAAATTTCTGTTTCCCTAGATTTATTGATTTTAAGTCTAGTAAGTGAAAAAACTTTGTACATGAATGCATACATTTTTCTTAGTAATTATAATTCATATATTGCTTTTTCTGATCATTTGGTTCAAGTCTTAAGTGGTGATGTCATCTGTCTATTCAGAATCAGTTTTACATATTTTAAAATGATATTTTACAGAAAGATGGAAAAAAGTAAGCTACAAGAAATTGAAAGCTTTGTAAATACTCCATTCTCATGTTTACATTTAAAGCTCCCATGCATGCTGAGATTCTACATACAGGCTCAGATTTTTATATTTAAGCAGATGATAAAAAGCAAGCCAACAACTGCACCAGTGAGTTGCTAAGCCACCAGAAAAAAAGTAAACTGTTCTAAGCTTAAGAACCAGTCAAGCTGTGAGCTGTGGAATCCATAAGCTGTGTATAAAATGAGGTCAGTGAATCATGATCTCATTCTGAACCAGAGTCATTTGGATACACATGCACACCAAGATGACTTGTTTGAAGCCCAAGAGTTGGTGAAAATTACACATTGCAATATGCATATGCATAAGGGAAATTTTTTTTCATTAGAAAAATGTACTTCCATGTGCAATCAGTGCCAGTTGTTAGTTTTATTTTTGCATATCTATAGTATCATTTTTAAAATTATAACTATTAAAATCTACAAAATGGTAACACATTTTTTTTAACCCAGTTCATTTCAGAAACTGTTCAGAAACACAGCATGAGATATTAATGAGAAAATCTGTAAAAAAAGAAAAAATACACTTTTGGGTAGCAACATTATTTGAGAGTTACTATGAGCAGACCAGATCCTTTCCCATATTTTGGGAAAGAATAAATAAAATTTCTCTTTCTTCTTAAATTACATTACTTAAGCATGTTTTGTAATGTTTAATTCAAACCCAGTTCAGAATCTAGTTTATCTATGAGAACACAAATAACCAACCTATCTTGTGAAATGCAACATGGCAAAAGGGATAGAAAACTCACAAAATTTTGAAAGAAATTAAAATAATCTTTTGTATTTTATGATCACTAGTACATAGGACATAAGAGAAGGGCTAAAATTTAATAATAGGGAGCTAAATATGAAAGACCTTCCCTGGTGACTCAGTGGTAAAGAATCCACCTGCCAACGCAAGAGACGTGGTTGGTTTTGATCCCTGGGTCAGGAAGATCCCCTGGAGAAGGAAACGGCAACCCACTCCAGTATTCTTGCCTAGGAAATCCCATGGACAGAGGAACCTGAGGGCTCCATGGGCAACAACAATAAAGCTTAAAGAACTCATTGGAAATTAAAATGTCATCCTGAGTTTCATAAGAGGAAAACCTACCACAGAACAATAACCCTATCAAGTACTAGCTCTACTCCAAAGCATATACTAAATGATGAGACTTTGAAAAATAAAGACTGATGAATAACTATTTGTAAACCTTAATATGGTAACAATATAATTTTCTGTATAAAAAGAGACGGGACTTGCTGATTTAGGGAATGAACCAAAAGGTACTAAACCATATGTAATAAGTTGAAATATTTATGACATTATACCTGGAAATAATAATATTTTTCACTGCACTCTGGTAACCATTACAAAAGATGAATTGATGCTTTACAAGACTAGAAGTTCTTTGGAAAAAAAAAAAAAGATTACACCATTATCTTTTTTTATACGAGACCTAAATAGTAAGTAAGCCTAGAAAATGTTAAAAATAGATTTTCTATGATTTACAAGAATTAAGGAAGCATAGATTTAGTGACAAGTGAGATAATACACAAAAGAGATTACTGTACACGACTATGCATTTTTGCAGACAAAGAAAAAAAAATCAAATAAAAGAGCCCTGGTTCAGCCACTATAGAAAACAGGATGGAAATTGTTCAAAAATTTTAAAATAGAATTACAATAAGATCCTGAATTCTACTCCTGCATATATATCCAAAGGAAGTGAAAATAGGAGTTTGAACAGATATCTTTACTATCATGTTCATTCCAGCATTATTCACAAGAACCAAGATATGGAAACACTCACAGTGTCCATCAATAGATGAAGGGATAAAGATACAGAATATATGTGCATATATATACACAAATTTGAGCAATCTCCAGGAGATGCTGAAGGATTGGGAAGCCTAACATGCTGCAGTTCATGGGGTTGCAAAGAGTTGGACACTATTGAGCAACTGTACAACAACACACATATATATGTATATGTATATAACTCAGATAAAGACAAATACCATAAGATATCTCTTATATTTGAAATCTAAAAATATTGAACTCAGAAAAGCAAAAAATAGAAAATGGTTACCAGAACCTGGATGAGAAATGGGAAGATGTTTAAGGGTACCAAACAGGGATCTAGCATATGAATACAAACTATAGTTCTAGTGCACAGAATAGTGATTATAGTCAATAATATTGAATTATAAACTTCAGGGGCTTTCCTATTGTTCAGACAGTAAAGAATCTGCCTGCAGTTCAGGAGATCCAGGTTCAAACCCTGGGTTGGGAAGATCCTCTGGAGAAGGGAACAGCCACCCAATCCAGTATTCTTGCCTGAAGAATCTCATGGACAGAGGAGCCTGGCAGGCTACAGTCTGTGGGACTGCAAAGAGTCAGACACTGAGTGACTAACACTACTAATACTATAAACTTCAAGGGCTTCCTAGGTGGCACAGTGGTAAAGAATCCACCTGCCAATTCAGGAGACTCAAGAGACTTGAGTTCTATCCCTGGGTCAGAAAAATCCTCTATAGTAGGAAATGGCAACTTGATCCAGTATTCTTGCCTGGAAAACTCCATGGACAGAGGAGACTGGTGGTCTACAGTCCATGAGCTGACAAAGTGTCAAACATTACTGAGCAACTGAGCACATACTCATAAACTTCAAAAAATCTTCAAAAAAAAAAAAAGGCTAGATCTTAACTGTTCTCACTGCAAAAAAAAAAAAGTGATAATATGTGATGTGATAGATGGTAGGTGGTAATCATTTTGCAACATATGAATGTATAAAATCAACAAGTGGTACACCTTAAACTTGAATAATATTAAATGTCAACTGTATTTCAATTTAAGAGAAACTATAAGAAATTGGGTTTCTCTGCCTCCTGTAGGGAGAAACTGATTCTTGTTTAAGAAACCAGATTACTGAGTTAGTTTACATGTTGCTATGTGGCCATGATATAGCGCTAACTATAAAATCTAAAGAAACTAAAGATTACATAAGTTTATTCATCAGTTTACTTATGTATTTTTAAGTGATAAATATACAAATGGCTGTATATATCTAGAGTGTTGAAGAGAGGTACTGATAACACCACTTCCTGATGTTATAAAATGCTACATGTATCTTAGAAAATTAGATTGAACATATTCCAAATCCCTCATTTGACAGGTAAGAAAGCTGAATCACAGAAATATGAAATTACTTACTTGCAAACACATATTATTTTGTTTAGTCACTGAGTTGTATCCAACTCTTTGCCACCCCATGAACTGTAGATGCCAGCTTCCTCTGTGCAGGGGATCTCCCAGGTAAGAATACTGGAGTGGGTTACCATTTCCTTCACAAACACATATAAACAGAATCAACTATAGTTCAGGTCTCCTGACTCCAAAACTAGCATTTCCACTTGATACAACCCAATAAACCCTAATATAATGCAATAAATTCAAGTGAGTGGCCATAATTCTATGACTATTTCAGAAATTCCATCCTACTATAAGAAAGTAATGATAACTTCCTATTCACTAAAAATTGAAGTGTTGGAAAATTAGAGTATTTTCAGTTTTTTCACACATATTACTGAGCAGTTTATGTACTGCAAATTGCTTTAATGTCTGCTTGGTTTTCCAAAAATGAGAGAGGGAAGTGAGAAAACATGAGTCAAAAGAGAAGCAAGAATACCTTGCTCTATACTATTGATAAACTGCCTTAATAATGCTACTATTTTAATATGGTAGGAAGCATCCATTCCTACTATCTGAACTTTGCTTTAGTGTGTATTCATGGCTTTATGGAAACATAATTAATCAAGAACAACTAAAGAAACAAAAGAGCATTGAGCAGTAAGAGACGTGATATTTTTCAAAATTAACTTTAATTGGAGTATAGTTCATTTACAATGTTGTGCTAATTTCTGCCATATAGCAAAGTGAATCTGCTGTATATATGCATATATCTAACACTTTCCAAACTGTGTGATTATATAAAACTGATTTTGTTCTAGGTCTCTTACAGTATCACTTTTGCTGTTTCTTTGTAAAACAAAGGAAAAATAAAATTATGCTTGTTCTCCCTTTGTGTGAAATGAGAGCTACTCAAATTAGCAAAATTGGGAAGGGGGGGGAGTTGTATAATATTTGTTATTTTCTTGGTTTTATATTTCTATACTTCTTACCAGTCATGGTACGTATTGTTTGATCATTATTCCTGAATTTTTACCCTATGGTCTCCTCTTCCCATCCAGTGTCATAACTAAATCATGTTAGAGACTAAGGCAAAAAGAAAAATTAATCCTAACTTTATTTAAAATTTTGATATTTTTTCTTTATGAATTTTTGCTTCACATTTCATTTGTAATGTATAATTTAACATGATTATAAATATTTTTATACACTTTAAATTATGTGCCTAAATAATCTTTATGGCCTGTACTTTTCCTTTCTCATAAAATCCACATGTGGTGATGATATAAAAACTATTTTTCCTCATGAAAGAGATATAGGAAGTAGTCCTCCTCTAAATGTTGAATAATGTCTCCAGTGGAATGTTTTTATTTCTTTGAAAATTCACAGGAATTTATTTTAAAAAACTATTTTAACCTGGGGTTTTCTTTGTGGGAAGATTTAAACTGCTGATTTTTCTATATAATTGTTCTAAGAATAATCAGAAGTTGTATTTCTGCTTGAGGGTTTCTAAATTTTTTTTCTAGGAATATATTAATTTAGGGTAAGTGTTGAAGGTTAAAACAAAAATGTTTCACACATTTCATTCTATTCTAGCTTTGTAAACATTCCCCCAATAATTCATAGTCAGTTTTTTTTTTCATCTTTCTCATTGTAGATATTCTTCCCAAATCAGAACTTCTGTTCTTTCAGCAAACTTATGGATTCTTAATATAAATTAGGTAAAATATTGGACATTTTTGGATAGGATATAAAATTAAGAAATGATCCTCCTTCTAAATATTTTGAAAAATTTCACAGAAGCAAAAAGAAACACATATTGTTAATTTTGTGTATGCAGAAAAATATAAAGACAACAAAAAAGATTATTAAAATCTATAAAAATGAATTATTGAAACTATTTTATTATGATCAATACAATAAAATGACATCACTAGAATAGGGATTAAAGGGTAAATTTTGAAAGACAGAACAAGGCTTCAGTGCTCAAGTTAGTATGAATGACGTTAGAAGACACTAGGGGAAAAGACCAGGCGCAACAGACAAGGAAAATCACTATATTATACTCTGAACCTAACTCAGTGACTCAGAGTAGCTCAGACTTTATTGTTTAAAAAAAAAATCTAGCTATGGGTTACAACTTTTTTAGAAATGAGATTTCAGCACATACATGGAAATTTGAAAATATTTAAGAGAGATTATTATGTATTGAAGAATAGATGCTAGAGGAGTTCAGAATGTCAAGGGCTATGCTAAAATACTCATTTATATGAACATCAATTTCATGCACAAAAAATTAGCTTGAAATTTGAAAAAGAGAAATACATAAATTATTTTCTGAGGTCACCAAGACTATGTTCAAGGTTGATAGGGAATTGGAAGAGAATGGCAAAAGCAGAGTAATTAGTAAATGGCTAAGTGATGGTATCATAATTATGGCCTAAAATACACATTTAATAAAAAGATATACACCAAATACTATCTTTTGTATTGCATTTTAAGGTGTGCAAAAACGTGAAAAGAGAGTGTTCTTTGGAGATAGATATTTTTTTAATTTATTTATTTTAATTGGAGGCTAATTACTTTACATTATTGTATTAGTTTTGCCATACACTGACATGAATCTGCCCCAGGTGTACATGTGTTCCCCATCTTGAGCCCCCCTCCCACTTCCCTCCCCATCCCATCCCTCTGGTTCAATACAGTATATTAACGCATATATATGGAATTTAGAAAGATGATAACAATAACCTTGTATATGAGACAGCAAAGAGACACAGATGTATAGAACAGTCTTTTGGACTCTGTGGGAGAGGGCAAGGGTGGGATGATTTGGGAGAATGGCATTGAGACATGTATAGTATCACATGTGAAATGAATCGCCAGTCCACGTTCCATGCATGATATAGGATGCTCGGGGCTGGTGGAGATATTTTTAAATACAGGGTTGGAAAATGAATTTTAGTCTGAAGCTGGTCAATTTCAACTGAAGTTTGAATGTGGATGAGATACTTTCAGAAATATTTCTAAATGTGAGAAGCACTTCCCATAACGAATGTGATCAAGGCACTGGAAGGAAAATATGGCCAGACAAGACATGTCTTGCCTGACAGATCTTAGAATGGGAGAAGTATTTGCATACAAAGCAAGCAACAGGGATTAATACTCAAAAATATACAAACCGCTTATATAGCTCAATTTTTTTAAAAAAATGACCCAATAAAAAAAGTTGTGGAATATCTAGGTAGATTTTTTTTAAAACAAGACATATATATGGTTGAAAGGCACATGAAAATATGCTCAACATTGCATTCAGTTCAGTTCAGTTCAGTCTCTCAGTAGTGTCCGACTCTTATTAGCCACCCCATAAACCACAGCACGCCAGGCCTCCCTGTCCATCACCAACTCCTGGAGCCCACTCAAACTCATGTCCATCGAGTTGGTGATGCCATCCAGCCACCTCATTCTCCATCGTCCCCGTCTCCTCCTACCCCCAATCGCTCCCAGCATCAGAGTCTTTTCAATCAAAACTACAATAATGTATCACCTCACACGGAACAGAAAGGCCATCATCAATAAATCTACAAACAGTAAATTCTGGACAGAGTGTGGAGAACGGGGAATCCTCCTACATTGTTGGTAGGAAGGTAAATTGGTACAGCCACTGTGGAGAACAATATGGATGTTCTTTTAAAATTAAAAACATGGCTACTCTAGGATCCAGCAATCCCACTCCTGGGTATATATTCGGAGAAACACATAATTTGAAAAGATACATGCAGCTCAGTGTTCATTGCAGCACTATTTATAATAGTAAAGACATGGAAGCAACTTAAATGTCCATTAACAGAGGAATAGATAGAGAAAAAGCGGTACATACATACAATAGAATATTAGTCAGCCATAAAAAAGAAAGAAAAATGCCATTTGCAGTAATATGAATGGACCTCAAGATTGTCATACTGAATGAAGTAAGTTAGATACAAAAAGATAAATATATGATATCACTTATATGTGGAATCTAAAAAATGGTACAAATGAACTTATTTACAAAGCAGAAATATAGTTACAGATATAGAAAACAAATTTAGGGTTACCAGGAGTTAATAGGGGGAAGGATAAATTGGAATATTGGCATTGTCATATACACACTAGTGTGTATGCTGCTGCTGCTGCTAAGTCACTTCAGTCGTGTCTGACTCTGTGTGACCCCATAGATGTAAGCCCACCAGGCTCCCACATCCCTGGGATTCTCCAGGCAAGAACACTGGAGTGGGTTGCCATTTCCTTCTCCAATGTGTGAAAGTGAAAGTGAAGTAGCTCAGTCTTGTCCGACCCTTAGCAACCCCATGGACTACAGCCTACCAGGCTCCTCCATCCATGGGATTTTCTAAGCAATAGTACTGGAGTGGCTTGCCATTGCCTTCTCCGACTAGTGTGTATAAAAGATAACTAATAAGGACCTACTGTATAGCTCAGAAAACTCTACTCAATACTCCATAATGACTTATATGGGAAAAGAATCTAAAAGGGAGTGGATATATGGATATATGTATATATATATCCACTCCCTTTTAGATTCTTTTCCCATATATATATATATATGACTGATTCATTTTTCTGTACACCTGAAACTAACACACATTGCAAATTAGCTATACTCCAGTAAAAACTGAATAAAAGAGAAAGAGGAAAAGCCACAGACTAAGAGAAAATATTTCCAATAGACACATATGATAAACAATTGTTATCCCAAATATTCAAAGAACCCTTAAAATCAAACAGTAAGAAAACACACAACCTGTGCATAAAATGGATCAAAGACCTTAACAGACACCTCAGCAAGGAAGATATTCAGACTACAAGTAAGCATATAAAAATATGCTCTACATCTTAAGTAGGCCTCCCTCATAGCTCAGTTGGTAAAGAATCTGCCTGAAATGCAGGAGACCCAGGTTCGATCCCTGGGTCAGGAAAATCCCATGGAGAAGGAAATGGCAACCCACTCCAGTATTCTTGCCTGGAGAATCCCATGGACAGAGGAGCCTGGTATGGCATCGCAAGAGTTGGGCACAACTTAGCGACTAAACCACCACCACATCCTAAGTAATCAGGAAAATAAAAACTAAAACAGCAGTGAGATACCACTACACATCAATTAGAATGGCCAAAATTCAAACACAGATAACACCAAATGCTGGAGAAGACATGGAGCAACAGAAACTCGTATGTTGCTGGTGGGAATGCAAAATGGTACAGACACTTTGAAATCAACTTGACAATTTCCATACAATCCTGCAGTTATTCTTCTTGGTATTGTATTTACCTAAAGGGGTTGAAAACTTAATGCCCACACAAAAATCTGCACACAGATGTCTATAACAGCTTTATTTATACTTATAAAAGCTTGGGTGAAATCAAGATATTCTTCACTACGTGAACGGATAAATAAACTGTATTACATCCAGACAATTGCATATCATTCATCTCTAAAAAGAAAGGAGCTATCAAGCCATGAATAGACATGGAGGAGCCTTAAATGCATACTTAGTGAAAGAAATCAGTCTTCGCTACATGTTGTATGATTCCAAGCGTATGATATTCTGGAAAAGGCAAAACTATGGAGCCAAAAAAAAAAAAAAAAAGTGGTTGCCAGCAGTGGGGGGCAGGGAGTGATAAGTGTAGCACATTGATTTTTTAGGGTGATGAAAGTACTGTGTAGGATGTTAAAGTGACAGATATATGTCATCATACATCTGTCTAGACCCATACAATGTACAAGACCAAAAGTAAACTCTAATGGCAACTATGTCAATGTAGGTTACCTTTTTCTCAATTTTTTTGTAAACCTACAATCACTCTAGAAAAATGAAATCTTTTAAAAAGAAAAAAATGACAAAACAATGAGACTAAATGCATCATGATGGCTATCTGCCTCAACTTAATTCTTGCTAAGTGAAATAATGCTCTTTACTGTCAATGCCTAGACTCAATATTTTCATTTGAGTTAAGACACTAAAGTCTGTCTCCTTGGTAGTGAGGAAATGATTCACTTTAAATCTGTAATTGTATACTCATAAGTTTAATTTTTTCTCATGATAATCCTAATAATCTTGGACATGATCACTACAAACCAAAACCCTAGGACTTTTCAAAGAGTTTCGATAGATCATCTCTTCAGAATGTATAATCATTGCAAAATAAACTGAGCTTTAAAGGATAATATAATCACCAGCACCACCAACCCCCAGATATGTTCATAAAATTGTCTGAGCACATATCTTTCACGTTCCTTAATTCCTTAATTCTTTGCCAGTATAAAATGTCAATTATCTTAACAATTTTACACTAAAATTATATGAAAGAATGCAAAATGTTAAAATCGTAAAATCCCAAACTTTCAAGTTAGCATTTAAATTTATAACATTTAGGATAGAGGGAATTAAAAATATTGAATTCCTGCCTAATTAACATGAAGAGTATTCCTATGCTAATATCTCAAATGATTTTACAAGCTTATTTTTTACAAAGAAAATATGATAAGTAATATACTACTATGAAAAGTGAAAGTGAAGATGCTCAGTTGTGTCCAGATCTTTGAGACCTCATGGACTGTAGCCTACCAGGCTTCTCCGTCCATGGGATTTTCCAGGCAAGAGTACTGGATTGGGTTGCATTTCCTTCTCCAGGGGATCTTCCTGATCCAGGGATCAAACCTGGGTCTCCCGCATTACAGGCAGACTCTTTACCCTCTGAGCCACCAGGGAAGTCTAAATATACAACTATAGCCTTTCCACATTATACAGAGAAGTAAAATTTTGGTTGTAGGAGTAAAAGAAATGTCTTAAAGATATGATACCCATCCCTACTATTTTAGAATATTAAATAAACATTCTAATTCTTTGATCATTTTGAATGCAACTTGAAGCCAATAGCAATTTAGTGAAATTAAGCTATAGAAATACAATTTGAGGAAAGGAAAAAAAATATGCTTCAGTACAGGAGTACAGTTAGAATCTAAAATCTTTGCTGTAATTTCTAGGTAGTCTGTATAGTCTCCCGATCTCATACAAATCTATCCTGTTCCTTTGTGGTTCACATCATCTGGATTTTTTATTCTTTCTGCTTTATACTTGTTGTCCATCAACATCCTCATCACTTTTCTTTAGCAAGTACTTTGCTGCTTTTTATTGTTGCTGTTTCTTCATGATAATTTTATCTATTATTTCCCAGCAGCCCCCACAGAGCAAAAGTTGTCAAATTTCATTCCATTTTCTTTTTGCACATTCATACAATCTGTTTACTCATCACCCCAATTTATCCTGGTTTCATTTTCACTTCATTAGAAATATTTCAAGTTCAACAACTATCTCCACATTTTCTAAGTCAAGATTGTCCCTTTTATGTTTATTTTTCATTTTAGATCATATAAAAAATAATCCATCTCATTCCTCACTTCACAGCATATAATTACCTTTGGGATAAGCCATTTTGCTATTTTACTTTTTCCTGTTATCCCCTCAACTGGTGCCGACTTTCACGCACCCCCCTTATTACATTTAAATGTCCTTAGTTGTCCTGTAAGCAGATTTTAATTAAATAATAGAAACACATCATAAGGGCTGCTCAGGTGACTCAGTGGTAAAGAACTCGCCAGACAATGCAGGAGACATGGGTTTGGTCCTTCAGTAAGGAAAATCCCCTGGAGAAAAAATGGCAACCCACTCCAGTACTCTTGCCTGAGAGATCCTGTGGACAGAGGAGGCTGGTAAGCTACAGTACATGGGGTCACAAAAAGGTAGGACATGATTTAGTGACTAAACAGAAGCAAACATACTATGAGTTTCACGTAATTTCTTAATTTTGTTGCGCTACCCTGTATTTTCAAAGTTCTAAACATGTTGCTATGTGTGCATTTAATTTGTTTTTGCTAACTTTTTTGCAATTCATGTTGTCATCCACACAATTTTCTTAACCAGTTCTCTAGATGTTCATGGAGGTTGCATCCATTTTAGTGCTCACAAGAAAGTACTGGGGTAAACATCAACATAAATGCTCTGAAGTGGAACATATAAGACTTTTTTGACTTGATTATTTGCATAATTAAATTTACTGTGAACTGCCAAATTACTCACCAGAATTGCTTGCTGCTTAATTGGGAAAACAGTTTTTCTTCCTCTTTCTCCTTTTCTTGTCTTTCTCTCCTTCCCTTCTTCTATCTCTTTCTCTCATTTTCCACACTCCAAACTATGTGAAACTTGTGCAACTATTCACTACTTAGTCATTTAGTTCTACTATTCTGTGACCCTATCCATGCCCAATCTTTGTGTTGTCTTTATTTATTTATTTTGTTGAATTGAAGGAGGTTCTTTTTTACAAGTTAATAAAGTTTTGTCAAATTTATAAAATAGGACATCTTCTATTGGTCTCTGACATATCAATTACATGGTGATTCATTTCCAGTTTTTAATGCTGATATAATCAAATGTATCATTTGTATTATGGTGGTTTTCTAAATTTAAGTATTAAAAATATTTATATAACTTTAATTTTAACTCTTTATATTAGACACTTATACAGGTACTATACATAGTCGTTCTGACTCTTTACAACCTCACAGACTGTAGCATGCTAGGCTCCTCTGTCCATGGGATTATCCTGGCAAGGATACTACAGTAGGTTGTCATTTCTTACTCCAGAGGAACTTTCCAACCCAGGGATCAAATCCACATCTCCTGTACCTCCTGCATTGCAGGTGGATTCTTTATTACTTACCCACTGGGAAGCCTCATGAATTATATATATATCAGTTTACTTCAGTTCAGTTGCAAAGTCATGTCCAACTCTTTGTGATCCCATGGATTGCAGCATGCCAGGCCTCCCTGTCCATCACCAACTCCCCAAATTTACTCAAACTCATGTATATTGAGTTGGTGATGCCATCCAACCATCTCATCCTCTGTTGTCCCCTTCTCCTTCTGCCTTCAATCTTTCCCAGTATCAGCGTCTTTTCAAATGAGTCAGTTCTTTGCATCAGGTGGCCAAAATATTGGAGTTTCAGCTTCAACATCAGTCCTTCCAATGAATATTCAGGACCAATTTCCCTTAGGATGAACTGGTTGGATCTCCTTGAAGTCCAATGGACTCTCAAGAGTCTTCTGCAACACCACAGTTCAAAAGCATCAACTCTTCAGTGCTCAGCTTTCCTTATAGTCCAAATCTCACATCCATACATGACTACTAGAAAAACAATAGTTTTGACTAGAAGGACCTTATTTGGCAACGCAATGTCTCTGCTTTTTAATATGCTGCGAGGTTGACGTAACTTTTCTTCCAAGGAGTAAACATCTTTTAATTTCATGGCTGCAGTCACCATCTGCAGTGATTTTGGAGCCCAGAAAAATAAAGTCTGTAACTGTTTTCTCTGTTTCTCCATCTATTTGCCATGAAGTGATGGGACTGTATGCCATGATCTTAATTTTCTGAATGTTGACCTTTAAGCTAACATTTTTACTCTCCTCTTTCACTTTCATCAAGAGGCTCTTTAGTTCTTCTTTGCTTTCTGCCATAAGGGTGGTGTCATCTGCATATCTGAGATTATTGATATTTCTCCCAGCAATCTTTAATCCAGCCTGTGTTTCACCCAGCCCAGTACTTCACATGATGTACTCTGCATATAAGTTAAATAAGCAGGGTGACAATATACAGCCTTGATGCACTCCTTTTCCTGTTTGGAACCAGTCTGTTGTTCCATGTCCAGTTCTAAGTGATGCTTCCTGACTTGTATACAGATTTCTCAAGAGGAAGATTAGGTGGTCTGGTATTCCCATCTCTTTCAGAATTTTCTGCAGTTTGCTGTGATCCATACAGTCAAAGGTTTTGGCATAGTCAGTAAAGCAGAAATGAATATTTTTCTGGAACTCTCTTGCTTTTTGATGATCCAGTGGATGTTGGCAATTTGATCTCTGGTTCCTCCGCCTTTTCTAAATCCAGTTTAAACATCTGGAAGTTCACGGGTCACATATTGTTGAAGCATGGCTTGAGGAATTTTGAGCATTAATTTACTAGTGTGTGAGATGAGTGCAATTGTGCTATAGTTTGAGCATTCTTTGGCATTGTGTTTCTTTGAGATTGGAATAAAAACTGACCTTTTCCAGTTCCGTGGCCACTGCTGAGTTTTCCAAGTTGACTGGTATATTGAGTGTAGCACTTTCACACCATCATCTTTTAGGATTTGAAATAGCTCAACTGGAATCCCATCACCTACATTAGCTTTGTTCATAGTGATGCTTCCTAAGGGCCACTTGACTTCACATTCTGGGATATCTGGCTCTAAGTGAGTGACCGCACCATAGTGATCATCTGGGTCATGAAGATATTTTTTGTACAGTTGTTCTATGTATTTTTGCCACCTCTTGTTAATATCTTCTGCTTCTGTTAGGTCCATAACATTTCTGTCCTTTATGAGCTCATCTTTGCATGAAATGTTCCCTTGGCGTCTCTAATTTTCTTAAAGAGATCTCTAGTCTTTCCTATTCTGTTGTTTTCCTCTATTTCTTTGCACTGATCACTGAGGAAGGCTTTCTTATCTCTCCTTGCTATTCTTTGGAACTCTACATTCAGATGAGTATATCTTTCCTTTTCTCCTTTGCTTTTTGCTTCTCTTCTTTCACAGCTATTTGTAAGGCCTCTTCTGACAACCATTTTGCCTTTTTGCATTTCTTTTCCATGGGGATGGTCTTGATCCCTGTCTCCTGTACAATGTCATGAACCTCCATCCATTGTTCATTGGGCACTTTGTCTATCAGATGTAGTCCCTTAAATCTATTTCTCACTTCCACTGTACAGTCATAAGGGATTTGATTTAGAATAAACCTGAATGGTCTAGTGGTTTTATCCAGTTGCTTCAATTTCAGTCTGAATTTGGCAATAAGAAATTATCTGAGCCACAGTCAGCTCCCGGTCTTGTTTCTGCTGACTGTATAGAACTTCTCCATCTTTGGCTGCAAATAATATAATCAGTTTGATTTTGGTGTTGACCATCTGGTGATGTCCATGTGTAGAGTCTTCTCTTGTATTCTTGGAAGAGGGTGTTTGCTATGACCAGTGCATTCTCTTGTCAAAACTCTATTAGCCTTTGCCCTGATTCATTCTGTACTTCAAGGCCAAATTTGTTACTCCAGGTGTTTCTTGACTTCCTACTTTTGAATTCCTGTCAGACTCATGGTGGAGAGTTCTGATAAAATGTGGTCCATTGGAAAAGGGAATGGCAAACCACTTCAGTATTCTTGCCTTGAGAATGCCATGAACAGTATGAAAAGGCAAAAAGATAGGACACTGAATGATGAACTCCCCCAGTCGCTAGGTGCCCAATATGCTACTGGAGTTCAGTGGAGAAATAACTCCAGAAAGAATAAAGAGATGGAGCAAAGCAAAAACAACACCCAGCTGTGGATGTGACTGGTGATGGAAGCAAGATCAGATGCTATAAAGAGCAATATTGCATAGGATCCTGGAATGTTAGGTCCGTGAATCAAGGCAAATTGGAAGTGGCAAGCAGGAGATGGCAAGAGTGAACGTCAACATTTTAGGAATCAGTGAACTAAAATGGACTGGAATGGGTGAATTTAACTCAGATGACCATTATATCTACTATTATGGGCAAGAATCCATTAGAAGAAATGGAGTAGCCATCATAGTCAACAAAAGTCCAAAATGCAGTACTTGGATGCAATCTCGAAAATGACATAATGATATCTGTTCGTTTACAAGGCAAACCATTCAATATTACAGTAATGAAAATCTCTGCCCCAACCAGTAATGCTGAAGAAGATGAAGTTGAATTGTTCTGTGAAGACCTACAAGACCTTCTAGAACTAATACTCAAAAAAGATGTCCTTTTCTTTATGCATTATATATATATATAAATCGAGGTTTCCCTCGTAACTCAGTCAGTAAAGAATCTGCCTGCAATGCAGGAGACCTAGGTTCGATACCTGGGTGGGGAAGGTCCCCTGGAAAAGGAAATGGCAGTCCACACCAGTATTCTTGCCTGAAGAATTCCATGGACAGATGAACCCAGCATTCTACAATCCATAGACTCACAAGAGTCAGACAAGACTTAGCAACCAAACAACCATATATAAATAAGCGAATTTTGACATAGGTATTTTAATTAGTAAATTTTATCTTAATTTAGTTAAGAGCTACTGAGCATTATTTTCAACATGAGAAGACCAAGGATCAAAGAGTTTAAACATGTAACCACAGACAAACAGCTATTAATATGAAGCAACAACCTTGATTTAAAACTAGTTGGAGTTACTACAGGCTTATCACTCAATGACAACTCTATACTGTGTATAACAAATGATACAACATAATATTTTTTAAGAGAAAGTTTTAAAATTTTAAAATCCATACAAAAGCTTGAGTATAGATATTATTTTCCTACATAGCAAAGATTGATGTTATAAAATATCAATTATTCTGCAATAATTCTATATGTGGAATTAACCCCAATCAATACTTCTGCAACATTTTTCAAGAAAATCAAATGTATTTTAAATTTACATGTAGCATAAAGTTCATTGCTTAGAAAGTGTTTTATTGCTCTCAAATTACAGTGTATTCTCTACATATTTATTCTTTTAGGATTAAGTATTGATCTTTCACATTTAGGTTTAGAATTCATTTAAGATCATCCTTATACATGTCTTAAAGTAGAACATATTTTAGTTTTCTCCATACCATGAAATGATGTTTTTAGTCACTATCTATTGAATTTTTCTGTTATTTGTGGTGCCTCCTCTATAACTCATCACTCAAAAATGGGTATATTTGTGCACTTGATCTACTAGTCAATATTACTACAAAATTTTACTTAATATATCAGGTAGAAAAATATTCTTTTAAAAATATATATTTTATTCATGAGATAAATTCCACATGCATTTTAGAATGTTTAACATATTCTTTATTCCATTATTTTAAAATTTAGTTAGAATATAGCTGCTTTATAATGTTGTATTAGTTTCAGGTGTGCAACAAAGTGAATCAGTTATACATATGTGCTGTGCTGTGCTGTGCTGTGCTATGCTAAGTCACTTCGGTCATGTCTGATTCTGTGTGACCCCATGGACTGTATCCTGCCAGGCTTCTCAGTACCTGGGATTCTCCAGGCAAGAATACCAAATGGGTTGTCATTTCTGTCTCCAAGGGATTTTTCCAACCCAGGGATCGACTTACACATATATGCACTATATTTTTTTTTTCCAATTTTCTTCCTATTTAGGTCACCACAGAGCACTGAGTAGATTTCCCTGTGCTATACATTAGGCTCTCGTTAGTATGGATGTGAGAGTTGGACTGTGAAGAAAGCTGATCACCGAAGAATCGATGCTTTTGAACTGTGGTGTTGGAGAAGACTCTTGAGAGTCCCTTGGACTGCAAGGAGATCCAACCAGTCCATTCTAAAGGAGATCAATCCTGGGTGTTCATTGGAAGGACTGATGTTAAAGCTGAAACTCCAATACTTCAGCCACTTCATGCGACGAGTTGACTCACTGGAAAAGAGTCTGATGCTGGGAGGGATTGGGGGTGGGAGGAGATGGGGACGACAGAGAATGAGATGGCTGGATGGCATCACCGACTCGATGGACATGTTTGAGTGAACTCCAGGAGTTGGTGATGGACAGGGAGGCCTGGCGTGCTGTGATTCATGGGGTCGCAAAGAGTCGGACTGAACTGAACTGAACTGAAGTCATCTATTTTATACATATTGTATATATGTCAATTCCAATCTCCCAACTCATCACATCCCTCTTCCTTGCTTCATAACTGTAAGTATCTTTTGTATATCCATGACTATTTTTGTTTTGAAAGTAAGTTCATCTGTATCATTTTTCTAGATTCTAGATATAAGTGATATTATATGATGTTTGGTCTTCCCTTGTGGCTCAGCTGGTATAGAATCTGCCTCCAATGTGAGAGACCTGGGTTCGACCCCTGGGTTGGGAATATCCCCTGGAGAAGAAAATGGCAACCCACTCCAGTATTCTGGCCTAGAGAATTCCATGGACTGCATAGTCCACAGGGTCACAAAGAGACGGACATGACTGAGTGACTTTCACTTCACTTCACTTCACTTCATACGATGTTTCTTTTACTCGCTCTGACTTATTTCACTCTTTATGACTCTCTCTAGATCCATCCATACCTCTGCAAATTGCACTATTTTGTTCCTTTTTGTGGTTGAGTAATAGTCCATTATATATTTATGTCACATCTTCTTTGCCCATTCCTCTGTTGATAGACATTTGTTGTTTCCATGTTCTGGATATTGTAAATAGTGTTGCAGTGAACATCTGTGTGCATGCATCCTTTTTAATTCTGGTTTTCTCCAAATATATGCCTAGGAGTAAAATTGCTGGGCTATATGGTAGCTCTAGGGATTCCCAGGTGGCTCAGTGGTAAAGAGGCTTCCTGCCAATGCAGGAGATGCAGGTTTGATCCCTGCATTGGAATGATTCCCTGAAGGAGGAAATGGCAACCCACTTCATTTTTCTTGGTGAGTAAATTCTGTGGACCGGGGCGTCTGGCAGACTACAGTCTGTGGGGTCAAAAAGAGTTGGGTGCAACTGGGTGACTGAGCATTGATACACCCGTGGTAGGTTTATTTTTAGTTTTTTATGGAACATCTGTACTAATTTATGTTCCCACCAACAGTGTTGGAGGCTTCTCTTTTCTCTACATCCCCTCAAGCATTTATTGTTTGTAGATTTTTTGATGATGACCATTCTGATTCAGTGAGGTGATACCTCACTGTAGTTTTGATTTTCATTTCTCTAATAGTGATGTTGGACATCATTTCACATGTTTGCTGGCCATATCTATGTCTTCTTTGGAGAAATGTTTGTTTATTTCAGTTCAGCCACTCAGTCCAGTACAACTCTTTGTGACCGCATGGACTGAAGCATGCCAGGCCTCCCTGTTGCATCACCAATTCCCTGAGCCTACTCAAACTCAAGTCCATCATGTTGGTGATGCCATCCAATGGTCTCATCCTCTGTCATCATCTTCTCCTTCCACCATCAATCTTTCCCAGCATCAGAGTCTTTTACAATGAGTCAGTTCTTCACATCAGGTGGCCAAAGTACTGAAGTTTCGGCTTTCACATCAGTCTTGCCAATGAATATTCAGGACTGATTTCCTTTACGATTAAATCTTCTTGCAGTTCAAGGGACTCTCAAGAGTCTTCTCCAACAGCACAGTTCAAAACCATCAATTCTTCAGTGCTCAGCTTTCCTTAAAGCCCAACTCTCACATCCATATGTGACTACTGGAAAAACCATAGTATTACCTAGAAGGACCTTTGTTGGCAAAGTAATGTCTCTGCTTTTTAATATGCTGTCTAGGTTGGTCATAGCTTTTCTTACAAGCGGCAAGTGGATTTTTTTCTTTTTTTTAATTTCATGCAGCAGTCACCATCTGCAGTGATTTTGGAGCCCAAAAAAATAAAGTCTCTCACTATTTCTATTGTTTTCCCATCTATTTGCGATGAAGTGATGAGACTGGATTCCAAGATCTTAGTTTTCTGAATGTTGAGTTTTGAGCCAACATTTTCACTCTCCTTTGTCACTTTCATCAAGAGACTCTAGTTTAACTTCACTTTCTGCCATAAAGGAAGCATCACTGCATATCTGAGATTATTGATATTTCTCCCAGAAATCTTGATTCTAGCTCGTGCTTCATCCAGCCTGGCATTTAGCATGACATACTCTTCATATAAGTTAAATAAGCAGGGTGACAATATATAGCCTTGATGTACCCCTTTCCTGATTTGGAACCTGCCTGTTGTTCCATGTCCAGTTTTATCTGTTGCTTCTTGCCCTGCATACAGATTTCTCAAGAGGCAGATTAGGTAGTCTGGTATTCCCATCTCTTTAAGAATTTTCTACAATTTCCTGTGATCCACAATCATAGGCTTTGGCTTAGTCAATAAAGCAGATGTAGATGT
This sequence comes from Moschus berezovskii, assembly GCF_049115385.1. Classification (NCBI taxonomy): domain Eukaryota; kingdom Metazoa; phylum Chordata; class Mammalia; order Artiodactyla; family Moschidae; genus Moschus; species Moschus berezovskii. The sequence continues at coordinate 126,326,302 of NC_142460.1, read as the reverse complement.
TTTTCTGGAACTCTCTTTCTTTTACAATGATCCAACTGATGTTGACAGTTTGGTCTCTGTTTCCTCTACCTATTCTAAATTCAGCTTGAACACCTGGAAGTTCACAGTTCATGTACTCTTGAAGCTTGGCTTGGAGAAATTTGAGCATTACTTTGCTAGCGTGTAGATGAGTACATTTGTACAGTAGTTTGAACATTTTTGGCATTGTCTTTTTTTGGGATTAGAATGAAAACTGACCTTCTCCAGTCCTGTGGCCACTGCTGAGTTTTCCAGACCTGCTGGCATATTGAGTGCATCACTTTCACAGCATCATCTTTTAGGATTTGAAATAGCTCAACTGGAATTCCATCACCTCCACTAGCTTTGTTTTTAGTGATGATACTAAGGCCCACTTGTCTTCGTATTCCAGGATGTCTGGCTTTAGGTGAGTGATCACACCATCATGATTATCTGGGTCATGAAGATCTTTTTTGTATAGTTCTTCTTTGTATTGTTGTCACCTCTTCTTAATATCTGTTGCTTCTGTTAGGCCCATGCCATTTCTGTCCTTTATTGTGCTTATCTTTTCATGAAAATTTCTCTTGGTATCTCCAATTTTCTTGAAGAGATCTCTAGTGTTTTCCCTTCTGTTGTTGTCCTCTGTTTCTTTGCAGTGATCACTGAAGAAGGCTTTCTTATCTCTCCTTGCTATTCTTTGGAAATCTGAATTCGAATGAGTATATCTTTTCTTTTCTCCTTTGCCTTTCACTTCTCTTCTTTTCTCAACTATTTGTAAGCCCTCATCAGACAACCATTTTGCCTTTTTGCATGTTTTTTTCTTGGGAATGGTCTTGATCACTCCCTCCTGCATAATGTCATGAATCTCCATCCACAGTTCTTCAGGCACTGTGTCTATCAGATCTAATCCCTTTTATCTATTTGTAACTTCCACTGTATAATCATAAGGGATTTGATTTAGGTCCTACCTGAATGATCTAGCAGTTTTCCCTACTCTCTTCAATTTAAGTCTGAATTTGGTAATAAGGCGTTCATGATCTGAGCCATAGTCAGCTCTCAGTCCTGTTTTTGCTGACTGTATAGAGCTTCTCCATCTTTGGCTGCAAAGAATATAATCAATCTGATTTTTGTTTCAACATCTAGTGATGTCCATGTGTAATCTTCTCTTGTGTTGTTGGAGGAGGGTGTTTGCTATGACCAGAGAATTCTCTTGGCAAATTCTGTTAGCCTTTGACCTTCTTATTTATTTAACCTGTCTATTTATTTGACCTGTCTATTTATTTAGGTCTTCCCATTTTTTGATTGGGTTGTTTGTTTTTATTGATATTGACCTGCATGTACTGTTTGTATGTTCTGGAAATTAGTCCCTCGTCAGTGGCTTCATTTGTAAATATTTTCTCCAATTTTGAACTCTCATGATTTCTTGCTGCAATCAAAGACCTCCAAAATTGTCCAGATAATAAGAAACCATGAATTTTCTACATACAAAGAAAGATGCATAGGGGCACAAGAGTTGTAAGTCTCTTCAAAGAGGTTATTATAACTTTTTGCTTTATAGTCCTCATATTATTTAAAAGTCTTAATTATAAATTGCCATTTAACATTATAAAATGCTTTTCAAACACCTCTTGAAAATTTGTTTTCTCCTTTGGTCTATTAATATGAAGAATAATCCATAATAATTAGTTTTGTAATGTTGAACTTCCCTTAACATCTTAGTATAAACTGACTTAATCATTATATAGATAGTTTTTCTGAATATTTAACTTGCATAAATGCTATTCTTAAGCTTTCTAAAGCTATTTGCTGTTGCTGTTTAGTTGCTCAGTCACGTCTGCCTCTTTTGTGACCCCATGGAATATAGCCCACTAGGCTCGCCTGTTCATGGGATTTTCCAGGCAAGAATACTGGAGTGGGTTGCCATTATCTTCTCCAGGGGATCTTCTTGATCCAGAGATGGAATCCATATCTCATGGATTAGAGGCAGATTCTTTACCACTGAACCACCTGGGAATCCCTTTTAAAACTCTATGCATGTATTAAATGAGCCTGAATCATCTTGGTTTGTAGTGCTGTTGATTGATTTTTAAAACATGATTATCTTATATATGTACAAGCAGAAATGCTAAGCCACTCCATTGCGTCCAACTCTTTTTAACCCTATGAACAGTAGCCCACCAGGCTCTTCTGTCCACGGGACTTCCCAGGCAAGAACACTTCAGTGGGTTGCATTTTTCTACTCCCAGGGAATCTTCTTCACACAGGGATCCAACCTGTGTCTCCTGTGTCTCCTGCATTTGCAAAGAGAATCTTTACCAGTGCACCACCTGGGAAACCCCATGATTATCTTAACCTCCTAAAAGGAGTTGTACAACTTTTCTTGTTTTTCTGTCTTTACACAGAACTCATATATGATGGGCTTTCCAGGTGGAGCTAGTAGTAAAGAGCCCACATGCCAGTGCAACTAGATATAAGGATGGTACTAGATATGTACCATCCTTGGGTCAGGAAGATTCCCTGGAGGAGGGCATAGTGATGCACTCCAGCATTTTTCCTGGAGAATCCCATGGACAGGGAAGCCTGGCAGGCTACAGTCCTTAGGGTTGCACAGAATTGGACACGACTGAAGTGACTTAGCAGACATGCACGCATATAAGATAGGGATTTTCAGTTTATATAAAGTCTAGTAGAACTCACTCTGGATTTATTTGAGATGGAGATCTTTGAATAGATTTTACATTTTCGTGAAAAAATAGGCTTCACTGTTGGCTCAGACACTAAAGATTTTGCCTGAAATGCAGGAGACCCAAGTTGGATCCCTGGGTGGAGAAGATCCCTGGAGAAGGGGATGGCAGCCCACACCAGTTTTCTTGCCTGGCGATTTCCATGGACAGAGGAGCCTAGCAGGTTACAATCCATGGAATCCTAGAGTCAGGCATGACTGACTAACACACTTCATTTTCAAGAATAGTTAGAGGTCTATTTAAACTTTCTATTTTCTCTTGCACTACCTGTTGTCATTTTATATTTTTACAAAAATATATGCAATTTATCTAATTTTTAAATATATTACCTTATAGTTTCTCCATATATTATCTATTTTTTAAATCATTTTATTGTTTTATTTTGTTTAGAATTTATGTATTTTATTTATAATGCCTTCATTCTTTTTTTTCCTTTTTTTTTTTTTTGGTCTTACCAAAAATTTAATTACATTTTTATGCCCTCATTTCATTCACTTTCAAAGCTATGTTTTACAGAGTTGACCACTCTACTCCTTAAAACACTTTTTCCTCTTGACTTCTAATGTTTAATCTGCTGCTCATTTTCCAGACCCTCCATCCAACCTGTATACACTGGCTTTCCTTAGAAAGTTGTTTCTTTCCTTAGAAGTTGTTTCTTGACTTTCTAATTTTGTCTTTTGGCATTTTTCCTCTAAATTATCTAATTTGGTCATGTGGCACTATATATCAGGTAGAAAAATAAGGCTAATTCATTTACATTTGCTAAGCAGCAGATATTTTATTGAACCCTCCATCTGTCATATTCAGTAAATAAGACTCCTCATTTTATTTCTAATTTCAGGGTTCCCAAAGCTCAGTAAATGGCACCAGTTTGCCTTCAGTTCCTGACTCCAGAAATCTGTACCTAATTACGTTTTTTCCTTTTGTAACCTTGAATTCTGATACATTGCTGCTGTTAAGTCGCTTCAGTTGTGTCCGACTCTGTGCAAACCCATAGACGGAAGCCCACCAGGCTCCCCCGTCCCTGGGATTCTCCAGGCAAGAACACTGGAGTGGGTTGCCATTTCCTTCTCCAATGCTGCTGCTGCTGCTGCTAAGTCACCTCAGTCGTGTCCGACTCCGTGTGACCCCATAGATGGAAGCCCACCAGGCTCCCCCGTCCCTGGGATTCTCCAGGCAAGAACACTGGAGTGGGTTGCCATTTCCTTCTCCAATGTGTGAAAGTGAAAAGTGAAAGTGAAGTCGCTCAGTCGGGTCCAACCCTTAGCGACCCCATGGACTGCAGCCTACCAGGCTGCTCCATCCATGGGATTTTCTAGGCAAGAGTACTGGAGTGGCTTGCCATTGTAAAAGTGAAAGTGAAGTCGCTCAGTTGTGTCCCACTGTTAGCGACCCCATGGATTGCAGCCTGCCAGGCTCCTCCATCCATGGGATTTTCCAAGCAAGAGTACTGGAGTGGGGTGCCTTTTCACCTACATGTATATTAGAGAAGCTTCTAATCGCCGTCTTTATTTTTTGCTTAAGCCCATGCCTAGACTACTGAGATTCTCAACCACTCCTCTCCTTCAATCCATCAACTTTATAAAAAGTGTAGGAAATTTATTGAACTAAGAAAGGGTACTAACTGAATCAATGAAAGATGATCAAAATGTACTAATTTTATTTTAATCATTTAAGGATAAGTTTTTTATATATTATAGTGAGAAAATTAGACAAGAAAGATATGTTACCATGGATCAAAGTCCTCTTGGCTATATTTAACATATATAATAAAACATGGAACCACAATCAAAGAAATTATCTTTCTATACTCACATCACTCTAACCACATTTGATTGAGTCTATACATTTTCTGACATGCTTGTTTAAATGGGCAGAAAGTTTTCATCCTTTTAAGTAAGCTAATCAAGAGGAGAGTGAAAAAGTTGGCTTAAAGCTCAACATTCGGAAAACTAAGATCATGGCATCTGGTCCCATCACTTCATGGGAAATAGATGAGGAAACAGTGGAAACAGTGGCTGACTTTATTTGGGGGGGGGCTCCAAAATCACTGCAGATGCTGATTGCAGCCAGGAAATTAAAAGACATTTACTGCTTGGAAGGAAAGTTATGACCAACCTAGATAGCATATTAAAAAGCAGAGACATTACTTTGACAACCAAGTTCCGTCTAGTCAAGGCTATGGTTTTTCCAGTGGTTATGTATGGATGTGAGAGTTGGACTGTGAAGAAGGCTGATCGCCGAAGAATTGATGCTTTTGAACTGTGGTGTTGGAGAAGACTCTTGAGAGTCCCTTGGACTTAAAGGAGATCCAACCAGTCCATTCTAAAGGAGATCAGTCCTGGGTGTTCATTGGAAGGACTGATGCTAAAGCTGAAACTGCAATACTTTGGCCACCTCATGTGATGAGTTGACTCTTTGGAAAAGACCCTGATGCTGGGAAGAACTGGGGGCAGAAGCAGAAGGGGACGACAGAGGATGTGATGGCTGGATGGCATCACCGACTTGATGAACATGAGTTTGGGTAAACTTCGGGAGTTGGTGATGGACAGGGAGGCCTGGCGTGCTGCAATTCATGGGGTTGCAAAGAGTCGGCCACAACTGAGTGACTGAACTGAACTGAATCACAGTTTTGTTCTATTATGGACTTCTGATGAGGTGGATCACAAACAGCTATAAAAAGTGCATCATGACTAGACAGGTACCTAAATTAGTCTCATTCTCTTGCCATTGATCAATTTAGAAATAGGTATGTGTCAAAATACTAGTCAACTCTTTAAAATCTGATCATTTTAATACTGAAAATTATTTATCATTCAAGAGAACTGAGTTGAGATTTTTCTGTTATTTGTAGATAAATAATTCTGATGTGATAACTTAGAATTGTGAATTGACAAATTAAGGAAGAACAAAATGTTTTTAATAAGCTAATATAATGTAATGTGCAGAATTTGAGATCTCTAAATATTGTCATTTTGTTACTCCTTTCTTATAAATCCCAAATCATCTACTTTGTGAAAACCTAAATTATGTCATTTAAAAAATTTTGGATAACATATTTACTAAGCGTAACTTTGCAATTTGGTCAAGTTTTAACACCAGATTAAGAAGCCTGCTATCAACATGGCCTGAAGAAATGTGGCACAGGACAAATTGTGGTGCATGATAATAAGAGTAATACATGACTAGGCATGCAGGCAATCTAGCAGTGCAATTCAGGGTGCAAAGACTGACTAAGCATGGATCAACAGGGAAACCAATAAGAAAATATATAAATAAGGAAGGAATGACAGACTAGATCTCATTCTTACTTTGCAAAGGAAGATTGCTATTTGACAAATTACTTATCACACTCAGAATTCTTCTCCAAATAGTCTCTGATTCTCTGCTGTGTTTTCAGCCCTTTAATAGCTTTTTTACAGGAAGCCCCTGTTTAAGGAAGCTTTATGAATTTTAACTTATAAAATAATTCCACAAACAGCTACATTAAGAATGGATATTAATTGTTGTTTTCATGAGAAAATAAACAGTAATTTTTAAAAGGAAATAGTACAAGAAGGTAGCATCTGGAGCTAAACATAAACTTTATTTTCATTCCATAAATACTGCTGCTCTTCACACTGTTAGGGTCAATCAAACATGGTAATAAATTTCATCAGGGACGTTTTTACTTGCAATACCAAAAGTAAATGGATATTTCTTTCTAGTATTTCTCCTTAACTGAGAGAGATGTTAGGCATTCTATTTCTTTTTTTCTCTACTTTCATTTGAAAGTCTAATCTATGTTTGCATAAAAGATAGAAAAAGAGCTTGCAGTTAAATGCAAATCAAATCTTTGATCCAAAACAAGCTAAAGTCAACCCTTTATTTTCAAAGCCCTGAAAATTTTGATCATGTTTAAATGCTACATTGAAATACTATGTATCAAACACACATACAAATATCTCTTTCATCTAAAAATCAGTACTCTTGATTTAAAAGACCAGACCATATTTAATACATTGAGCTACTATCACTCCAATCTATAAATGATAATATAAAATGAAAGGTAATAATACTTTACATATCTCCGCCATATGCACACAATCTCATATATATGTATTTGGTGAGAATTTTTGCCAAAGAAAAATTGTTTATAAAATTTTTTTCACCTGGCTTCCTTGGTGGCTCAGCTGATAAAAAATCTACCTGCAATGCAGGAGACCTGAAGGGTATGGCAACCCACTCTAGTACTCTTCCCCAGAAGATTCCATGGACTATCATGGAGTTGCAGAGAGTCAGACACGACTGAGTGACTTTCACTTTCACTTTTTATGCCAAATAAGAGTGGTTTTAAGCTTGCATTTATGTTCTATTACTCATTTGAGGTCCATCAGTTGTCTAAAAGTAAATTCAACCAAAATAGACCCTAACAGAGAGATATCAGGATTGTCATTCATATACAAGCTTAAGAAGCCTGGCCATGTCTCATGTGAAGAAGAAACATGGAAGTGAGAATCTCTTTCAACAGGTATTCTGGAGGGCTTTCTCTCAGAAGAATAGAGTGATTTGGGACAAAATACCTTCAGTAATAGTGCAGGTAAAAAGAAAGTTCATCTCTGTCAAGGAGTCTACACAGGCAAAAAATAATAATCCTGTAAAAAATGGAAACCCCAACCCTGTGCAATTATACTTGTACAGATGTTTTCAAATTTGAAAACTATATGTACCTTACTTAAAGTCAGAGGAACAAATGTTAAATGGCAGGAGTCCCCAAAAGTATGGTGTTCACCCAAAAACAACATAAGCAAGATCTACAATAAAGATATTGGGAGACAACTTAGATGTATAGATAGCTACACAGATGTGAAGAAAGCTGATCGCCGAATAATTGATGCTTTTGAACTGTGGTGCTGAAGAAGACTCTTGAGAGTCCCTTGGACTGCAAGGAGATCCAACCAGTCCATTCTAAAGGAGATCAATCTTGGGTGTTCATTGGAAGGACTGATGCTAAAGCTGAAACTCCAATACTTTGGCCACCTCATGCGATGAGTTGACTCACTGGAAAAGAGTCTGATGCTGGGAAGGATTGGGGGTGGGAGGAGAAGGGGACGACAGAGAATGAGATGGCTGGATGGCATCACCGACTCGATGGACATGAGTTTGAGTGAACTCCGGGAGTTGGTGATGGACAAGGAGGCCTGGCGTGCTGTGATTCACGGGGTCGCAAAGAGTCAGACACGACTGAGTGACTGAACTGAACTGAACTGAACACAGATGGATATGATTCTGTGTGTAATACATAATGATTTGTAAGGCAGAATCATAGACTAAGCAGGAATTCCACAATGTAGTAACAGAATCAATTGTTGACTATTCTTTTTCATATTATTATTATGCTAGCATAGTTGAATTGCGTATTTTATAAATAGTGGACTCCATGCTAATTACAATGTGATTAAAAAGTAACACTGGAAATATTTTTACCACATAGAAGTTATTAGATGATTTCAGCAAAAATGTTCAGTCTACAAGTTAGAAAGTTTACCTTTTCCTTGAAAAGAAGTAGTACTTACAAAATACACTGACTCTCATGTTACATGCCAAATGCTGTGGCAGGTGAAGTAGTATCTAATATGACCTTCCAATAGAAGGGCACATTTAGTTTTCAAAGATGGTAGAGCTTGCTGCTGGGAAAGATTGAAAGCAAAAGGAGAAGTGGGTAGAGGATGCAATGGATTTCATCACTGACTTAGTGAACATGAATCTGAGCACTCTGGGAGATAGTGAAGGACAGAGGAGCCCGGAGTGCTACAATTCATGGAGTCACAAAGAGTCAGACACAACTTGGTAACTGAACAACAGCAACTAGTTTAGACAAAAATCTCATATTACCAACAGCTGATTCTGGAAACATTAACAATGCTATCAACGCTAAATCAATTACAAACACCTAAGAAAGATGAAAGTTTAATATCTGTAAAATAAAAATAATCCAAACATAATTGTTTGTATATACATATATAAGAGAAATAAAAAGAAAGATCATAAATATGTCATCATAGGCATTCTTAAATTTTAAAATGTAGAATATAAAATTCACTTGTGTTAGACTAAGAAATTGTGAAGCACTTATATTTAATTCAAAATTGCTGTAAAAAATGTTGCCAGAAGATAGTGATTGCAAACAAAAGTCTCAAACATTACTAGTGGCTCTAGGGTTTTCATTATGTGTCAAACAAAGAACTTGTCTCTCTGCGGGAAAATAATTTAAAAGTATAAACCTTAGGAAATGTTGGTAAATTCAGTTTTAAGTCTGAAGTGAAGAACAACATGAACAATGAAGTACAGATGCAAAATTGGTAGAGCTTGGAACTTGTATGGGAGAAACTTTAACTTGCATGGGTCTCCAGCAAGTGAATAACCCTGAATCTTAAGCTTCACAGTAACTCTTCTGCTAGGTACATTTAATGAGATTCCTTCTTTCCTACATAAGCCATATTTAATGATTTTTCACAGTTATATAAACGTTGTTTCTCAAGGCATAATGTTCAAACAGTCAAAAAAGTTACTTTTCAGATGGGCAAAGGCAAGCTCAGTTATAAAGCAGTGATAACCAGGATGTTTAGTTCTTTGAATTGTCAGCAAATGTAACAAGGAAAATGACAAAAACTAAAGCATATTCTAACTTACTCTCACTTTATATATTTAACTAAATCTAATTAAAGTATAAGAATTGTTCTTTTTTATTAGTTCCTTGGTTAATAAACACGCATGCTGTTTTTGCAACATATCTCATTAGAGAGCAGGTGGTTTAAATACTTGTATTTCAGCTTGCCAACACAGTTTGATTAAATTTTTATGAAATAAAAAGTGGTTTTACAAAATTCCATTTCTTAATTCTATAAGAAATATATTATATCATTGTTTGTTTTAGCTAAAACAATGATTATACAAATTACTTCTAGTGTTACTAAGCTACAGGAAGTCATCTAATGTTCTTTCATATTAACAAAAACTTTAGCACCTCCTACGTGCTTGACATTGTTCTGAGTGCTCGAAGAATAAATTAAACAGAAAATATTATTGCTCTCCTGTAATTTTACCCTCTGGTGGAATGAGACAAACAAAAACATCGTTTCTGCTTTGCAAACTTTCGGAGGAAATATCTGCATTTCTATCACTTTGTATTCCGTAAATATGTTAGTGACCATAATTATCAAAACTATTGTCCTAATTCTTATATTGCTCATGTAATTCAAAATGAATTTGTCTTCATATTAGTATGGATATTGACTCCATGATGACTATATGTTTTAAATAGGGAATGTGTCTGATAAATGCTTTACTAATCAATGTATTTAATATCCAGAGGACCCTGAATTATTGAAACTGTCGTGTTTTCCGTGAAGGGAAATAATAAATATATTCAACTGTTTACATTCTTCATATGCAGGAAGATATAGTGTAACGAAAGCCAAAAATTAGAGAAAAAAAAGACCAAAGAACACACTACAAGAAAAAATAAATGGAGAGAATATCATTACCACACATCTTACACAAAGCTTGAAGCTTAAATTTATTTTAGCACTTATACATTTTTCACTAATTGATTTTTGGAACTAATGTGTCCTTTTCTAAGCAAATATTTCCAAACCTATTGATGATGTGTTTAATATAGTCTGGCAATCAACATATTGCACTTTTAGAAATACTGTGATAGGGAGTCTTTAGGGAGGATGCTCATAGCATGCTATTGTGAAAGCAGGAAATTGTAGTGCAGTTCATAATGCTTCTACTGCTTTGAGTATAATATGGACACATGTGCATACATACTAAGTCGCTTCAATTGTATCCCACTCTGTGCGACCCTATGGACCATAGCCTACCAGGCATCTCTGTCCATGGTATTCTCCAGGCAAGAATACTGGAGTGGGTTGCCATTTCCTTCTCCAGGTAATCATCCCTACCCAGGGATTGAACCTGCATTTCTTATGTCTCCTGTATTGGCAGGTGGCTTCTTTACCACTAGTGCCACCTGGGAAGCCCAATATAGACATATAGTTTGGTACAATTTGATTTAAAATTGGTAGTTTTAACACAATCTGTGTGGTATGAAAACAATTAACTATATTTATATTCAGAAGTATAGGACTCTTTTTTACCTTCAAAGAACTTTATATTTTCCAGTCTTACATTTAGGTCTTTAATCAATTTTAAGTTTAATTTTCTATATGGTGTAATGTAATGTTCCAATTTCATTCTTTTGCCTGTAGCTGTCCAGTTTTCCTAGCACCAGTTATTGAAGAAATTATTTTTTTCTCCTCCATACATCCTTGCCTCATTTATTGTCATTTAATTGCCTGTAAGTGTATGGGTTTATTTCTAGGTTCTCTATTCTCTTCCATTGATCTATGTGTCTGTTCTCGTGCTAGTACTATGCTGTTTTGTATAATATAGTCTGAAGTCAGAGAATTTGAGGATCAGTTTTGTTCTTTTCTCAAGGTTGCTTTGGCTATTTAGGGTCTTTGTGGTTCCATGCAAGCTCTTCATCAGGTACATTGTTTATCTCTGTTTTCTTAGTTTGTTTCCCCCTCCCCCCCAGGGTTTTGTTTTTTTGTTGTTGCTCTTCCACTTGAAACATACTCTTGTCTCTTCTCATTTTACTTAATTTTCTGTCTCTATGAAATTAGATGAAACAGTTACCAACCCCAGTCTCTAGGGCCCTTGTGGGGAACATTCCGATGCAGTCTACATGTTCCAAGTGGCTCTGATGGGTGAGCTGGATCTGAAATGAGCACAAGTTGTGTTTTCTCTCTGGGTTTGACTGGTAGACACTGTCCTAGTGGGAGATTGGCCTGGAGCCTAGGGGCTAGAGCCAGAGGCAGGAGCATGCTGCCCTGTTCCTATCCTCAGTGGCCATCACCACCCTGTCAGGAGTAGCATCAAGGGATACCTCTGACCTGACCTTGTCAGATGTGCACAAGTATGCACGGGGATGCTGCTCCTGAAGCATGTGTTGGTCTCAGTCCTGCTCTGTCTTGTTCTCTCTGGAGTGTGTGCAAGGATGTTGGAGCTAGTAATTGCTGCCTCTGCTCACTCAGAGATGGCAGGGATCCAAGCTGGCTCTGTCCCTCCAGGTATGCACATTCACATTATCAACAGCAGCTTCCACCTTAGTGGGGGTCAGAGTAAGAGCAAGAAGAGCTGGAGTCAGAGCCTGATGTTTGATGGGAGAGTGTACTGGTCTTAGCAAGATGGCCAAAGTCCCAGATTACTTTTAAAACTACTGCCTCTCTGATGTGGCTAGTAATAAGCAAATCTATGGATGAGGAGTCTCAGTTTCTTATAGCCCTCTGGTGAGTTCCACTGGTGTTCAGATCAGCTAAGGGGTCTTGATTTTCTGGTCTTGAACCCCAGAGCTGGGGTGCCTAATATGTGATTCAAATCGCTTGCTCCACAGGGAGGATTTCCTAGCCTTTGGCATGCCCTCCTTTTCTGTGTCCCCCACTAGAAGTATGGATTCCAACCAGATTGCTTCTCCTCTCTTCCTACTAGGCTTTGTGTGGATTTATCTTTACAGGCTTGGTTGTAGAAGAGCTATTCTGCTAGTCACCAGGTCAATTTTAGTGAGTTGCTCCATATGTAAATTGCACTTTTGGTGTATTTATGAGGAGAAGTGAGCCCAGTATCTTCCTATTCCACCATCTTGATCTTTCTCACATAGGCTGTATTCTTTGACAGCATGAAATAGGGACCTTGGTCTATGTTTCAAGCAAAAATTCCTTTAGGTATTAACATTTAAATAGCCCTTGACACTACTTAACCTTATGTCATCTAGGGATTTTTTAGATGTGTTTCTCTACATGAGAATACACGCTCCATGAAGGCAAGGACTTCAGTATTTGGTTCACTGATCTATCTCCCAGTGCCTAAAATACTACATGGATGAATGGATGGGTGAAGCTATCACACTGTATATTATGTTGGTAAAATTAATAGTGACTTTCTTGTATTGTCACATTGTGATACTTAACAGAAACAATTACTTTTCAAATTTTTCAGTTTTTAATAAACTTCGGATGCAACAAATACATTTTTAAATTACTCATTTAACATCCCTTCAACATTTACTGAGTGCCTGCTATTGTCAAACACATTGTTCAGTTCAGTTCAGTTCAGTCGCTCAGTCGTGTCTGACTCTCCGCGACCCCATGAATCACAGCACTCCAGGCCTCCCTATCCATCACCAACTCCCTGAGTTCACTCAAACTCATGTCCACAGAGTCAGTGATACCATCCAGCCATCTCATTCTTAGTCGTCCCCTTCTCCTCCCGCCCCCAACCTTTCCCAGCATCAGAGTCTTTTCCAGTGAGTCAACTCGTCGCATGAGGTGGCCAAAGTATTACAGTTTCAGCTTTAGCATCAGTCCTTCCAATGAACACCCCGGATCGATCTCCCTTCCTTGCAGTACAAGGGACTCTCAAGAGTCTTCTCCAATTTACTAAAAGTAAAGACACCCCTATCTGTCTTCTATATTCAGAAACACTTCATTTCTGACATTAAATGCCTAGAGTTTTCCATAGCAACCAGTCCTTTAACTCTCCAGACACCAACTAGGTGTTCTACAATTCAGTCATGACACTAGCTAAGTGGAATTGACACAGATCCCACAGGTAAGCAGCTTGTTCCAAAAGACAAACTCCTACTTCAGATACCAACCATAATTAACAGATCCCCAGGTTTTCCACTTTTGTCCCACTCGGCTACAAATCAGGAGTTCACGTGACTGTCTCCTCAGATCTCTAATCAAATAAGTAACAGTTTTTTAAGGTGTTAAGAGCTGCCATTGACTGGCTATCTAAAAAGGACTCAAATTTTAACTTAAATTAATTTTATTATCTCTACCAACGTGAAGGAAAGATGTGATTTCTATTTTTAATTATGGATCCTGAAGATCTACAAATAGAAGCAGATTATGTATGCTACACTTGGTAAAACTGATGATTTGGATCTAGGATTGCCTATCACTTAATTTCTCTTATGATTTCCTTTGCCCATGCTATTTAGGAATATGTTGCTTATTTGACAATTGCTTTGGAATTTTCCAGGTATCTTTCTGCTGTTCATTTTAAATTTAATTCTATTGTGGTCCAAGAACATTTTATCATGATTTTTATTTTTTTTTCATTTGTTAAGATGCATCTTAAGGCTCAGAATGTAGACCATCTTGGTGAATACTCCATATTAGCTTAAAAAGAATGTATATTCTGTTAATGTTGGATGAAATGTTCAATAAATGTCAATTAGATCCAGTTGATTGATGATGCTGTTCAGTTCAACTATATCCTTAATGATTTTCTGCCTCCTGAGTCTGTCAGTTACTGAAAGAGAAGCAATGACGTCTCCAACTGTAAAAGTGGATTTAGCTATTTCTCCTTGTAGCTTGCTAGGGCTACCATAAAAAAGTACCACACACTGAATGGCTTGAACAACATAAACTTATTTTATAAGAATTCTGGAGGCCAGAAGTCTGAGATCAAGGTATCAGTATGCTTGTTTTTTCTTCTCAGCCCTCTGTCTCTGGCTTGCAGATAGTTGTCTTCTCTGTGTGTAATGTGAAATTTCTCTGTGTATATCTGTGTCCTACTCTCCTCTTTTCATAATGACACCCATCCTATTGGATTAGGGCATACACTAATGGCTACATGTTAACTTTATTATATCTTAGAAAGTGAAAGTATTAGTTGCTCAATCATGTCTGACTCTTTATGACCTCATGGACTATAGCCTGCCAGGCTCCTTTGTCCATGGGATTCTCCAGGCAAGAATACTGGAGTGGGTTGCCATTTCCTTCTCCAATTGTTATATGATAAACATTAAGAATTGTTATATTTTAAAGAACTGACCCTTTTATGATTATGTAATGTCTCTCTTTATCCTTGATAATTTTTTTTTCTGATGTATCCTTGCTTTGTCTGAAATTAATACAGTTAATGGTTTGTATTTCTCTACCACTTTCAATATATGTGTGGTTTTTATAGTTATAGTGCTTGTTGTATAGAGAACATATATTTGAGTCTTGATTTTTTTCCATTCTCTTTTAATAGGTAAATTTAGACCATTCTCATTTAAATAAATTATTGATCTGTTAGCTGTTTTCTTCCCATTAAATGTGTTTGTTTTTTTCTTTTTTCCTTCTTTGCTTTTCTCTCTTTTTTGTCTTGTTTCAATGGAGTATTTTATGTGATTCTTTTTCATATCCTCAGCACATCAGTTATACTTCTTTCAAAAATACTTTTACCAATTGTCCAAATTTTGCAATGTATGTCTACAGCTAATCTTTATCCTCTTTCAAATAGCACTATATCACTTCACAGGTAATGTAGGTAGCTTATAATTGAGTACTCCCCATTCTTTCTTCCAATTTCTTACTCAAGTGACCTCATTTATTTCACTTGTCCACAAGCTACAATCACCTAATATATTATTGCTATTATTTGTTTGAGCATTTATCTATTAGAGCAGTTGAGAATAAGAAAAAATGTTACCGTATCTTTATTTATTCTTTCTCTAATGTGTACCTTTCTTTATAAAGATCTGAGCTTCTGACATATTATTTTTTGTCTCTACCAACAATTTATTTCAACATTTCTTGCAAGACAAGTCTGTTGTCAACACATTCTCTCATTTATCTGTGAGAGTCTATTTTTCTTCACTCTTAAAGGACACTTTCACTACATAGGGAATTCTAAGTTGGTGAGTTTTCCTTTCAACATTTTAAATAGCTTACTCCATTCTCTCTGTGCTTGCATGATTTTCAAAGAAAATTCCAATGTAATTATTATCCTTTGCTCCTCTATAGGTAAGATTCCTGCTATACTCTTCTGGTTTCTTTCAATAACTTCTGTTTGTTTTCTTTTTTGGCAGTTTAATTATGACATGCCTAAGTGTAGACTTTTTTATTACTTAGTCATGCTTGGTGTTCTCTGGATTCCTGGATCTGTGGCTTAGTGTTTCTCAACACTTTTGAACAATTCTCAGCCATTATTACTGCAAATATTTCTACTATTCCATTCAGCACAGTGGTAAAGAATCTGCCCACCAAGACATAAGATGCAAGAGATGTGGTTTGATCCCTGGTTCAGGAAGATTCACTGGAGAAGAAGATGACCACAGACTCCAGTATTCTTGCTTGGGAAATCCTATGCACAGAAGAACCTGGTGGGCCTACAGTCCACAAGTCATAAGGAGTCAGGCACAACTGAGAACATACACTACTATTTCTGCTACTAGTCTCTCTTCTATTTTTTGTATTATTATGTTTATATTACACATTTTATCATTGTCTCACTCTTCTTGAATATTCTATATGCTGGTTTTTATTCTTATTTTTATTTTTGCTTTTCCACTTTGTTAGCTTTTATTGACAGAAACTAACTCACTGATTTTTTTCCTCATCTGTGTCTAGTCTACTGATGAACCAATTAAAGACATTCTTAACTTCTTCTATTGTGTTTGGTTTTTAGCATTTTATTTTCATTTATTCTCAGAATTTTCCTTACTCTTCATACCTCTTCTTGAATGTCACCACTTTTTCCAATAGAGAGCATCATGTATTATTACAGTTCTTTTAAATTTCAGGTCAAATAATTGCAAAATTTCTGCCATATATTAGTGTGGTTTTGCCTGGAAAATCCCATGGATGGAGGAGCCTGGTAGGCTGCAGTCCGTGGGGTCGCTAAGGCTCGGACACAACTGAGTGACTTCACTTTCACTTTTCACTTTCATGCATTGGAGAAGGAAATGGCAACCCACTCCAGTGTTCTTGCCTGGAGAATCCCAGGGATGGGGGAGCCTGGTGGACTTCCGTCTATGGGGTCACACAGAGTTGGATACGACTGAAGTGACTTAGCAGCAGCAGCAGCAATGCTTACTTTGTCTCTTCAGACCATATTTTCTTTGAATTTTAGCATACCTTGTACTTTTTTTGGTGAAACCTAGACATGGTGTACTGATTAATAGAAAAATAAACAAATGGATCTTTAGTGTGAGATTTTATATTTATCTTGTAGAAGTTAGGCTTTGTTTAATATATGCTATAACTATAGTTGTCAGAGGCTTTGATTTATTTCAGTGTCTCTATTTATATCTTCTGTTGCCATTGTTCTTCTCCAGAAGCTTCTTAAGCAGAGTCTGTTTCTAAAAGCTCTCTCAGTTGTAATCCACTGTTACACTGGAGTCCTATTAATAAGATTTCCCAGATGGTGTCATAGTAAAGAATCTACTTGCCAATGCATGAGATACAAGAGATGCAGGTTCTATCCCTGGGTTGGGAAGATCCCCTGGACAAGGAAATGGTAACCTACTCCAGTATTCTTGCCTGGGAAATCCCATGGACAGAGGAGCCTGGTGGACTACAGTCCATGGGATCACAGGAGTCAGACACAACTTAGTGACAAAACCACCACCACAAAAATATTGGGAAGAAGTATTATATATTCATATGATTAATTCTTCATTGTATAATAGTCAAGAATCCCTGGGCTGTGAACTTAGGAAGAGTTTCTTATTACTTTCTTCCTTCCCTTGTGTGTGACAAGGAGGGTAAAAAGCCTCAAGTTGTATAACTGCCCTTCCCCTATGGCATATTACATTCTGGTAAAAGCAGCTTCCCCTGAAGGCAGGAATTTTCTACTAAGAACAGAATGCTCTGAGCACTTGTCATAATGGTTACTTTTCCCCTCTTATTACTAAAAAAGCAAGAAGGAACTTTTCTACAATCATCACTGTGAGAAACTGATGAGATTTTGTATGTAAAACTCTTGAAGAATTGGGAGCAACTATATGCCTCTTCCCCCAGGAGATTTTAGCTCTCAAGGTAGTCCAGACCCAGCCTCTAGAAATCAGTCAATACTGTTTAATGTTCTTACCACTTACTGACTCCAGTGGATTTTACTCCCAATATGCTAGATTTCCTGTTATTTGAGTTTCTCTAGTTGTCAGAGAATCAGTTTGCCCTATCATCTCAATTCTCTGATGGTTGTCAGAAGAGTTGACTTTTAGCTTTTTCAGCTTTTTTAAATTATAAGTTTGGGAGTGACAACTTTCCAGTTCTTTACATGTTGAAGCAGAAAATGGAAGTAGGGATATGGGAGCAGCCTATTTCAAATGCCCACATTTTTTTTTACTGACTTTATCCAAGCCTTAGAGTGGCAGTAGTGATTGGATGAGTGGACTAAGAAAGGAGTTTTATTGTAACTATCCAGGCAATCAGTGACGAGAACAAAAATTAAGCTGTATATTTAAACACACACATATAAATATACAGTAAATTTATCATTGTTGTCACAACACTAAGGTAAGTTGTAAGTAAGAAAATGTCTAACCAATCTGAATACCTCAAGTTTGAAACTAAGGCAAATTGTAAACCATTCTCCAGGTTACATCATATTATTTGAGGATTTGATTCATGGATCCCTGTCAATATGTGCCTGAAAGTTACTCAAGATGCTAAATATGATAGAATTTTTTAAAAAAATAAGTGCACTTAAATATTTTTTTTTCAAAAATCCTAAATATTTACATTCAGGAACTGTATCGATGGACAGGACAAAATGCACTAATATATGACGTTGCTTTAGACCTGATTAGGAGGGTTAAAAGATTCAAACAAAAAAAATTAAAGAATGTGGACATAATTTAATGAGGAAACATATACCAAATTTCATTGAGATTATGCCTGTGATTCAGTGTATATGTTTTTAGGTAATTGTTCTCTACCATGATCACAATATCTATTATTACTTTATGACTAGCTTTGTGAGTCTTTTTTGTCAAAATACTTTATTTCTCTCTTAAAAAAAAAAAAATTAGCTATCCTTAAAAAAAATCTAGGTATCTCTGCTTATATGTAAAAAGTATGCCATCATTTCCTAATTAATTGTATTTGAAAAGGACTATAGCTTTTCTACAACGTTTCCTTTGTACCAAAATTTTAAACTTTCAGCATCTTTTTCTATAACTAAGCTTTTATATTCTCAGAATTTAATAGTAATAGAAATTCAAACTGACACTCTCTATTGGGGTAATAACGGGCTCACAGTGTTTTGTGATCTTGAGGCTTTATTTAACTCAAGTATAATTTGCAATATACTTAATCTGAAATGTTATATAGGAAAATGGTAAGTGTTGCAAAGTATTTTATAGGTCTTCTGAACATATATAGCATTTATTAGGTAGAGAAACTTCTAAATCAAGCTTTGTAAAAACCTGTGTTGCCTAAAGGTCTAATTAAACTTATATTCAGTATAATCTATCTGAATGCAATTAAATATATTTAATAGGTTGACATCTCCCAGGTGGTGCTAATGGTAAAGAACCCACCTGCCAATGCAGGAGACATAAGAGACCGGGTTTCATCGCCTAGTCAGGAAGATCTCCTGAAAAAGGGAATAGCAACCCAGTCCAGCATTCCTGCCTGGAGAATCCCAAGGACAGTGGAGCCTGGCAGGCTACAGTCCAAAGGATTGCAAAGAATTACACGTGACTAAGGTGATGGACTCTCAAGAGCTGGAGAAGACTCTTGAGAGTCCTTTGGACTTCAAGGAGATCCAACCAGTCCATTCTAGAGGAGATCAATCTTGGGTGTTCATTGGAAGGACTGATGCTAAAACTGAAACGCCAATACTTTGGCCACCTCATGCGACGAGTTAACTCACTGGTAAGGACTCTGATGCTGGGAGGGATTGGGGGCAGGAGGAGAAGGGGATGACAGAGAATGAGATGGAATGGATGGCATCACCAACTCAATGGACATGAGTTTGAGTAAACTCCGGGAATTGGTGATGGACAGGGAGGCCTGGCGTGCTGTGATTCCTGGGGTCGCAAAGAGTAGGACACGACTGAGCGACTGAACTGAACTGAACTGAACTGAAACAAGTAAGCATGCACATATGGTAGCTATGTAAAAATGTTTAAATTAATTCAAATCACTATAAAACATTATCTTGATTCTCAATCAACTTTAATTCAAGTATCTCCATAGGCAGATACAATATCTTGCTAGGCAAAGTGCATAATTTTGTAGCCCCAAAGTTCAGGTCAAAGTAAATACTAGCTTGTGTTTCTCAGGGTTCAAGTACTAGTATTATTGTTGATGTTTTGCCACGACAAATTTAATCAAAAGGAGACATTTTGCTGTGTCATATAGTCTTATCCATTGGTGATGGCATGAAACAATACGTCCAAGGAATTTTAGGACTGTTTGTTGTGAATGACAATGAGGTTGATGAATGACACATGTCTTTGGTGAGATCACTGGCGGGATTTGTTATTTAGCCAATATACACACTCATATGAACAGTGGGCTGTAAAGGACCCTGGTCAAGTCTGCATTTTGGATTCCCTGGTTCCTCCTTGTTCTGTGTATAGGTTGGTGGTTCCTGGCTTGAGAGAAAACAAAACAAAACTGAGCCTTGTAAAACTCTTAGAGAAATGAAAATTCAACCTGGTGGCACCTCTCTGGATCTCTTCTGTGGGGCAGACTTGGACTTAAGCATAAGTCCATAAGTAAAGTTTTACTTTAAATGTTTCTGCTATATTAAATCCTTTTCCTGCAGTAATCTGTAGATTTGTATGGACTATCATTTTGGGTTCTGGGCATCTTCTTTAGTAAATGAGTCCTGAGTGCCACAGATAGTACAATATGTTATTGTACACCATTACAAAGTTTCGTAGTTGAAGGGGGTTTTAGCCAGCATCTGCCTTATCCCATTCACTTTAAGAAATAAGAAATTGAGAGGTCTGTATTTCCTTGCTAGCTGTCAGGTGGGTCACCTCTCAGGTACTAGAGGCCACCTGTTCTTGCCATGTTGGTTTACATCTTCATGCCAGCAGAGGCATGGCAAACCTCTGACTTCCACCCTACCACCAGCCAGAGCAAACTCTCCACTTTTAAAGACTTGTGTGAAAAGGGCAGCCTCACCTGAATAATATCTCTATTTAAGATCCCTATTTGAAGGAATTCCTGGGGGCCATCATAGAATTCTACCTGCCACAATTCCTGAATAAATCTTTCTTGAAAACGTAAATTTCATGTTAAAAAAAAGAAAAAGAAAAGAAACAAGAAATTGAAGCAACCAAAGTGTAAATTACTTTTAAAAAGCACATACCTAGTACTCTTGCCTGGAAAATCTCATGAATGGAGGAGCCTGGTGGGCTGCAGTCCATGGGGTCGCTACGAGTCGGACACGACTGAACGACTTCACTTTCACTTTTCCCTTTCATGCATTGGAGAAGGAAATGGCAACCCACTCCCGTGTTCTTGCCTGGAGAATCCCAGGGACGAGGGAGCCTGGAGGGCTGCCGTCTATGGGGTCGCACAGAGTCGGACATGACTGAAGCGACTCAGCAGCAGCAGCAGCGGTGGACATAGGGGCTAAAACTACACCTTCCTCCAATGAGGGTAGTCCATTTCATATCATCATACCAAATCTAAACCTAATAAAATTATACCTAACTTCAGCTCAGTTCAGTTCAGTTCAGTCGCTCAGTCGTGTCCGACTCTCCGCGACCCCATGAATCACAGCACAGATGCTATTGATGCTTTCTCAGAATTAAAATGATAAAAAAAAGTGATTAGTTTGTGGTTTCCTTACATCAATAAAGTGTTTGTAACATGCTTATATCAAACATATTTTAAGACTATAAATTTTTCTTTTACTTATATAGTTTATGTAAGGACATCAGGGAAATCTGCTTTCTACACCATGATATATATTTATATAAACATTTTTATACATAAATTGTGTTTATAATTATGAGTAAATTATATACTATGTTCATTTTATTAGCTGAGTAAAAATATATTATTATCTTTTACTCAAGAAACACATACATATTGAGATTCAATAGTATTTATACATCTATCAATGTATAAAATTATGTCTAATATTTGTGTCTTTAGGGGAATTTATGGAAATGGAGAAAACACTAATAATTAAAATCTTATGTGAGAGCTATTATTTATTTAACTGTCTTTAATTTTTTTGTTTTTAGCATGAATTTATATATATATATATATATGTGTGTGTGTATATATATTTTAACTTTCTGGCAGAAATACATGGCACCTTAACATGCACTATTTAGTGATCTAAGGAGTATAATCGTCACACAGTCAGTTCAGTTCAGTTCAGTTCAGTCGCTCAGTCGTGTCCAGCTCTTTGCGACCCCATTAATCACAGCACGCCAGACCTCCCTGTCCATCACCAACTCCCGGAGTTCACTCAAACTCATGTCCATCGAGTCGGTGATGCCATCCAGCCATCTCATTCTCTGTAGTCCCCGTCTCCTCCTGCCCTCAATCCCTCCCAGGATCAGGGTCTCTTCCAATGAGTCAACTCTTCACAGGAGGTGGCCAAAGTATTGGATTTTCAGCTTTAGCATGAGTCCTTCCAGTGAACACCCAGGATTGATCTCCTTTAGAATGGTATACTATCCATCTCTAAATATCGCCCCAGAATTTGAAGACTTACCTTTTAAACAAATAGGGAAATATTGAAAAATAAATGGAAATGGGAAATACATACAAACAAATAAATAATAATGACAGGAACAACAGCAAAGAAAAAGAATAAAAGGAGGTAAGGAAGGAGCAATGGAAAGAACAATTATTAATCAAATCTTTGTTTTGCAGTAACTAATGTGGAAGTCAGGGAAATATTCATACATATTTATAGAAGGATATAACTAAGAAATAGAAACATGGTATCTATAACTCTGTAGATCATAATCTATTGCCATAAATTTCTTTTTTTTTTTACTTTATTTTTATTTATTTATTTTTTTACTTCTGTATATGCTCACAATCCAATTTTATTTTTTTTTCACTTATTTTTTATTGGAGGCTAATTACTTTACATTATATATTGGTTGTTTCTGCCATACATTTACACGAATCCGCCCCCGGTGTACATGTGTTCCCCTTCTTGAATCCCCCCCTACCTCCCTCCTCCCCATATTCTCCCTCCAGGTCATCCCCGTGCACCAGCCCCAAGCATCCTCTATCATGCATCGAACCTGGACTGGTGATTCATTTCACATATGATAATATACATGCTTCAATGCCATTCTCCCAAATCATCCCTCCTTCACCCTGTCCCACAGAGTCCCAAAGACTGTTCTATACACCTATGTCTCTTTTGCTGTCTCGTATACAGGGTTAAAGTTACCACCTTTCTAAATTCCATATATATGCCTTAGTATACTGTATTGATGTTTTTCTTTCTGGCTTACTTCACCATGTAATAGGCTCCAATTTCATCCACCTCATTAGAACTGATTCAAATGCATTCTTTTTGATGGCTGAAAAACACTCCATTGTGTATATGTTCCAAAGCTTTCTTATCCATTCATCTGCAGATGGACATGTAAGTTGCTTCCATATCCTCGCTATTATAAACAGTGCTGCAATGAACATTGGAGTACATGTGTTTCTTTCAATTCTGGTTTCCTCGGTGTGTATGCCCAGGAGTGCAATTGGTGGATCATATGGTAGTTCTATTTAGAGTTTTTTGAGGAATCTCCACACTGTTCTCCATGGTGGCTGTACTAGCTTGCATTCCCACCAACAGTGTAAGAGGGTTCCCTTCTCTCCACACCCTCTCCAGCATTTATTGCATGGAGACTTTTGGATAGCAGCCATTCTGACTGGTGTGAAATGGTATCTCATTGTGGTTTTGATTTGCATTTCTCTGATTACGAGGGATGTTGAGCATTTTTTCACGTGTTTGTTAGCCATCTGTATGTCTTCTTTGGAGAAATGTCTGTTGAGTTCTTTGGCCCATTTTTTGATTGGGTCATTTATTTTTCTGGAATTGAGCTGCAGAAGCTGCTTGTATATTTTGGAGATTAATTCTTTATCAGTTGTTTCATTTGCTATTATTTTCTCCCATTCTGAAGGCTGTCTTTTCACCTTGCTTATAGTTTCCTTTGCTGTGCACAAGCTTTTGATTTTAATTAGGTCCCATTTGTTTATTTTTGCTTTTATTTCCAATATTCTGGGAGGTGGGTCTTGGAGGATCCTGCTGTGATTTATGTCGGAGAGTGTTTGCCTATGTTCTCCTCTAGGAGTTTTATAGTTTCTGGTCTTACATTTAGCTCTCTAATCCATTTTGAGTTTATTTTGGTGTATGGTGTTAGGGAGTGTTCTAGTTTCATCCTTTTACAAGTGGCTGACCAGTTTTCCCAGCACCACTTGTTAAAGAGACTGTCTTTTGTCCATTTTATATTCTTGCCTCCTTTGTCAAAGATAAAGTGTCCATAGGTGTGTGGATTTATCTCTGGGCTTTCAATTTTGTTCCATTGATCTATATTTCTGTCTTTATGCCAGTACCATACTGTCTTGATGTCTGTGGCTTTGTAGTAGAGCCTGAAGTCCAGCAGGTTAATTCCCCCAGTTCCATTCTTCTTCCTCAAGATTGCTTTGGCTATTTGAGGTTTTTTGTATTCCCCAACAAATTGTGAGATTATTTATTCTAGTTCTGTGAAAAATATCATTGGTAGCTTGATAGGGATTGCATTGAATGTATAAATTACTTTGGGTAGTATACTCATTTTCACAATATTTATTCTTCCAATCCATGAACACAGCATATTTCTCCATCTCTGAGTTTCCTCTTTGATTACTTTCACCAGTGTTTTATAGTTTTCTATGTACAAGTCTTTTGTTTCCTTAGGTAGATATCTCCCTAAGTATTTAATTCTTTTCGTTGCAATGGTGAATAGAATAGTTTCCTTAATTTCTCTTTCTATTTTCTCATTATTAGTGTATAGGAATGCAAGGGATTTCTGTGTGTTGATTTTATATCCTGAACCTTTACTGTAATCATTGATTAGCTCTAGTAGTTTTCTGGTAGAGTCTTTAGGGTTTTCTGTGTAGAGGATCATGTCATCAGCGAATAGTGAAAGTTTTACTTCTTCTTTTCCAAATTGTATTCCTTTTATGTCTTTTTCTGCTCTGATTGCTGTAGCCAAAACTTCCAGAACTATGTTGAATAGTAGTGGTGAGAGTGGGCACCCTTGTCTTGTTCCTGACTTTAGGGGAAATGCTTTCAATTTTTCACCATTAAGGATAATGTTTGCTGTGGGTTTGTCAATATAGCTTTTATTATGTTGAGATATGTCCCTTCTATTCCCACTTTCTTGAGGGTTTTTATCATAAATGGATGTTGAATTTTGTCAAAGGCTTTCTCTGCATCTATTGAGATAATCATATGATTTTTATTTTTCAGTTTGTTAATGTGGTGTATTGCATAGATTGATTTGAGGATATTGAAGAATCCTTGCATTCCTGGGATAAAGCCCACTTGGTCATGATGTATGATCTTCTTAATGTGCTGTTGGATTCTGATTGCTAGAATTTCATTAAGGATTTTGCATCTATGTTCATCAGTGATATTGGTCTGTAGTTTTCTTTTTTTGTGGGATCTTTACCAGGTTTTGGGATTAGCGTGATGGTGGCCTCATAGAATGAGTTTGGAAGCTTTCCTTCCTCAGCAATTTTCTGGAAGAGTTTGAGTAGAATAGGTGTTAGCTCTTCTCTAAATTTTTGGTAGAATTCAGCTGTGAAGCCGTTTGGACCTGGGCTTTTGTTTGCTGGAAGATTTCTGATTACAGCCTCTAGTTCCGTGCTGGTGATGGGTCTATTCAGATTTTCTATTTCTTCCTGGTTCAGTTTTGGAAAGTTGTACTTTTCTAAGAATTTGTCCATTTCTTCCAAGTTATTCATTTTATTGCCATATAATTGCTGATAGTATTCTCTAATAATCCTTTGTATTTCTCTGTTGTCAGTTGTGATCTCTCCATTTTCATTTTTAATTTTATTGATTTGGTTCCTCTCCCTTTGTTTCTTGATGAGTCTGGCTAGTGGTTTGTCAATTTTATTTACCTTCTCAAAGATCCAGCTTTTGGCTTTGTTGATTTTTGCTGTGGTCTCTTTTGTTTCTTTTACATTTATTTCTGCCCTAATTTCTACTATTTCTTTCCGTCTACTAACCCTGGGATTCTTCATTTCTTCTTTTTCTAGTTTCTTAGATGTAGAGTTAGGCTATTTAGTTGACTTTTTTCTTGTTTCTTGAGGTGTGCCTGTATTGCTATGAACTTTCCCCTTAGCACTGCTTTTACAGTGTCCCAGAGGTTTTGGGTTGTTGTGTTTTCAGTTTCATTCACTTCTATGCATATTTTGATTTCTCTTTTGATTTCTTCCATGATTTGTTCATTATTCAGCAGCGTGTTGTTCAGTCTCCATATGCTGGCATTTTTAATGGTTTTTCTCCCGTAATTGAGATCTAATCTTACTGCATTGTGGTCAGAAAAGATCTTGGAATGATATCAATTTTTTTGAATTTACCAAGGCTAGATTTATGGCCCAGGATGTGAGCTATCCTGGAAAAGGTTCCGTGTGCGCTTGAGAAAAAGGTGAAATTCATTGTTTTGGGGTGAAATGTCCTATAGAGATCTATTAGGTCTAACTGGCCTATTGTATCATTTAAAGTCTGTGTTTCCTTGTTAATTTTCTGTTTAGTTGATCTATCCATAGGTGTGAGTGGGGTAATAAAATCTCCCACTATTACTGTGCTATTGCTAATTTCCCCTTTCATACTTGTTAGTAATTGTCTTACATATTGCGGTGCTCCTATGTTGGGTGAATAAATATTTATAATTGTTATATCTTCATCTTGGATTGATCCTTTGATCATTATGTAGTTTCCTTCTTTGTCTCTTTCACAGCCTTAGTTTTAAAATCTATTTTGTCTGATATGAGTATTGCTACTCCTGCTTTCTTTTGGTCTCTATTTGCATGGAATATCTTTTTCCAGCCCTTCACTTTCAGTCTGTATGTGTCCCTCGTTTTGAGGTGGGTCTCTTGTAGACAACATATATAGGGGTCTTGTTTTTGTATCCATTCAGCTAGCCTTTGTTTTAGGTTGGGGCTTTCAACCCATTTACATTTAAGATAATTATTAATAAGTATGATCCCATTGCCATTTTCTTTATTGTTTTGGGTTCGAGTTTATATAACCTTTCTGTGTTTCCTGTCTAGAGAAGATCCTTTAGCATTTGTTGGATAGCTGGTTTGGTGATGCTGAATTCTCTCAGCTTTTGCTTGTCTGTAAAGCTTTTGATTTCTCCTTCATATTTGAATGAGATCCTTGCTGGGTATAGTATCTGGGCTGTAGGTTACTTTCTTTCATCACTTTAAGTATGTCTTGCCATTCCCTCCTGGCCTGAAGAGTTTCTGTTGAAAGATCAGCTGTTATCCTTATGGGAATCTCCTTGTGTGTTATTTGTTGCTTTTCCCTTGCTGCTTTTAATATTTGTTCTTTGTGTTTGATTTTTGTTAATTTGATTAATATGTGTCTTGGAGTATTTCACCTTGGGTTTATCCTGTTAGGAGCTCTCTGGGTTTCTTGGACTTGGGTGATTATTTCCTTCCCCATTTTAGGGAAATTTTCAACTATAATCTCCTGAAGTATTCGCTCATGGTCTTTCTTTTTGTCTTCTTCTTCTGGGACTCCTATGATTCGAATATTGATGGTTTAATATTGTCCCAGAGGTCTCTAATATTGTCCTCATTTCTTTTAATTTGTTTTTCTTTTTCCATCTCTGTTTCATTTATTTCTACAATTCTATCTTCTAGCTCGCTTATCCTGTCTTCTGCCTCTGTTATTCAACTGTTTGTTCCCTCCAGAGTGTTTCTGATCTCATCTATTGCATTATTCATTGTATATTGACTCTTTTTTATTTCCTCTAATTCCTTGTTAAACATTTCTTGCATCTTCTCAATCCTTTTCTCCACTTTATTTATCTGTAATTCCATTTTGCTTTCTAGATTTTGATTCATTTTCACAATTAAAATTCGAAATTCTTTATCAGGTAGGTTCCTTATATCTTCCACTTTTGTTTGTGTTGGTGGGCATTTATCCTGTTCCTTTACTTGCTGCGTATTTCTCTGCCTCTTCATCTTGCTTATATTGCTGTGCTTGGGGTGGCCTTTCCATCTTCTGGCAGTTTGTGACGTTCTCTTTATTATGTAGTCACCTCATTGTGTGGGGTTGGACAGGTGACTCGTCAAAGTTCCCTGGTTAGGGAAGCTTGTGTCAGTGTTCTGGTGGGTGGAGCTGGATTTCTTCTCTCTGGAGTGCAATGAAGTGTCCAGTAAAAGTTTGAGATGTCAGTGGGTTTAGAGTGGCTTTGGGCAGCCTGTATATTGAAGCTCAGGGCTATTCTCCTGTGTTGCTGGAGAATTTGCGTGGTATGTCTTTCACTGAAACTTGTTGACCCTTGGGTGGTGCCTGGTTTCAGTGTATGTATGGAGGCATTTGATGAGCACCTATCAATTAATGTTCCCTGGAACAGGAGATCTCTGGTGTTCACAGGATTTGGACTTAAGCCTCTGCCTCTGGTTTTCAGTCTTATTCTTGCAGTAGGCTCAAGACTTCTCCCACTGTTACTTCCAAGGCAGTTCCTTCTGTTAAAGCTCTTTTGTTTGCTGGTCTCTTCAGTGTCTAATTCCCGTCCTGCCATGAGGGGGTGATGGTGGACACTTTTTTTCCAGCTCACCTGTTCAGTCCTGCTGTGGGCAGGGAGGAACCCTGCTAACAAATGTCACTGACGTCTGTGGGGAGTGCTTGCAGTGTCTCGACTACACTGGGAATGCTCCCGCTCGCGGCATGTGTGCTTTCCCTGTTTATGCTGCTCAGGCTCTAGGTTGCTTGCCAGGAGCTGTCCACGGCTGGCACTGGGTTGCATGCACTTCCAGGTCTGAGTGGGTCAGGTTCAGGTCCTTGGGTACTCCACAAGGTGCAGACTTGGTTGGGCCTTCGTTTTGTGCTTTCCCCGGTCTGAGCAGCTAAGGTGACCAGGTGTTTGGCAAGCGCAGTCGCTGCAACTTATCGCCTCCCTGGTCCCTGCTGCTCAGTTTTCTGGGTGTACAACTGGTGCACTTTCTCAGGCGGATATCAACTGGCCTGAACCCAAGAAGTCTTGGTTCGAAATGAAGCCTGCCTGCAGCTTGGTATGGGAAGCCTCTCTGGGGCCGTGGTTGCCCCTTCCGGCACTGGCCGCCCTCCCTGTCTGTCTCGGCAGGGGGCTGGAGGATGGGCCGCCTGCTGCCAGCTCGTTCTGCTCAGTCCTTTGTTCTGTGGGCGGGGCTGGCGGAGTCCTAGCTTGGGGCTTTTCACCTTTTCGCAGGCTTTTCTCTGCACAGTCTGCTTAGCTGTCTTCCTTTAACACCCTCAGATTTCCCTCAGGGCGTTCAGGCCTGGTCCTCTCTCTAAGCGCTGCCCCAGTGCCTCCCTGCCTGGCCCCTGCCTGCTAGTGGCGGTGCGGGTGTCTGTGCCGCTTCTCCTCTGAGAGTTTCCTCTGGGCACTTAGTCTGTGGGTTTTAATTATTTATGTCTTTTTGCTCCCAGTTATGTGGCCCTCTGAGGTTCCAGGTGTTTTTGGAAACTTCTCTCTTTTTTTTTTTAGGCCTCCCTTCCCGGGACAGAGCTCTGTCCCTCTCTCTTTTGACTCTCTTTTTATCTTTTATACTATTTCCTACCTCCTTTCGAAGACTATGGGCTGCTTTTCTGGGTACCTGATGTCCTCTGCCAGTATTCAGAAGTTGTTTTGTGGGATTTACTAAGCGTTCAAATGTTTTTTTGCTGATTTTGTGGGGGAGAAAGTGGTCGCTTTATCCTATTCCTCCACCATCTTCCCAGAATTCCCTGCCATAAATTTCTGAATAGTATTTTTGGTTAGTATGGAATCCATCTGGATTTTCATCCTGACTTTTCCTTTAATTTTGTGTAGCTTTTTGTAGTTTTAATAATGACTTATGTATACATGCAGACAGCATAATTTCTCTCTTGGAAATGCCACAGAAAATGTTATTAACTATATATAATAAAAAACATTTTAAATAATATTAAACATAGTACAAAAATAATTTGAGCTTTTATTTCAATTGGTTTCAAGTATTATTATTTAACATTTTTCCTTAAAAATATTCTTCAAAATTCCATTCATGCTCTTTAGTGTTTTAAAATTGCTAAATATCCAAATCCTTTTATGTTGTAATGATGCAAAACTTATGTAATTATGACAGAACATTTTGTATGATTTATTTACCTTTTATATAGAACATTGCAATGAAAATACTTGGCTTGATATTTCCTTAATCTATGCTAAAGATGTTCATCATCAATACTTCATTTTCTCTTTATATTTTAAAAATATTAAACAAAAGAGAAAAATATAACTGTAATACAACTGTGCATACTGCAGCGATATGTAATCAAACATCTGTCTTGAAAAAGTGATACAAAAACGATATGAAATAAGTTCTATAGCTAAGAAAATACTATTACAAAAAAATCAATTATTCTCTGAAACACAGGAAGCTGCTTTTTAGAAATTACAACAAAGAAAACTGTTGGTAACCATCCTACTCTATATCCATTTCTCAAAATAGTATAAGCACTTTCACAAACAAAGCTAAATCATTCATTATGAAATGCCCCAAGGCATAGATTTTCTCTGATTGAGCTTCACATTTCTCCTTTGCAAAGAAAATCATTTTCAAAATTAGGGAGAAATGCTTAGCAACAGCAACACAGTTGCTTTAAACATATGTACTGACTATGCAAGGTGTAAATATACAGATATTTGAATACCATTTATACTTGTAATTTAAAAGGTTGAATAGATATTTTCACTGAATGTTTAAGAGCATAGCACATTTTCAGTAGCATTCATTGTGTTTCATAACCTTGTACTGCAAATAAAATTCTATAATAATAATGTAAGCTTTTCACAAAATGATTATTCAGAATTTTTAAGTACAAATGTTATGGAAATAACTGACTTCACAAGATGACGTGTTATAATAGATTCCCAAGCTACATAATATTCAAAATACTTAAAATCATTATTTTTAAGCATAATACTTCCAAATAAGAACTTTGTCACATTAGCATTGAAACAATATATTATCTTAACACCCAATAGCAGTTATCGTAGTATATATTTATAGTTTCACAGACATAACTCTAATTCAGAAAAGTACATTTTTTCCTTAAGCATATAAACAAAATTGGATAAATTAAAGCAGACTCATTAGAATATAAACGTTGCAATTCCATGAAAGGTTTTCATTACAGGGGCTGGAATGAAAAAGTAGGAAGTCAAGAAACACCTGGAGTAAGAGGCAAATTTGGCCTTGGAGCACGGAATGAAGCAGGGCAAAGGCTAATAGAGTTTTGCCAAGAGAATTCACATAGAAAACACCCTCTTCCAACAACACAAGTGAAGACTCTACACATGGACATCACCAGATGGTCAACACCGAAATCAGATTGATTATATTCTTTGCAGCCAAAGATGGAGAAGCTGTATACAGTTAGCAAAAACAAGACCAGTAGCTGACTGTGGCTCAGATCATGAACTCCTTATTGCCAAATTCAGACTTAAATTGAAGAAAGTAGGGAAAACCACCAGACCATTCAGATATGACCTAAATCATATTCCTTATGATTATACAGTGGAAGTGAGAAATAGATTTAAGGGACTAGATCTGATAGATAGAGTGCCTGATGAATTCTGGACGAAGGTTCGTGACATTGTACAGGAGACAGGGACCAAGACCATCCCCATGGAAAAGAAATGCAAAAAAGCAAAATGGCTGTCTGAGGAGGCCTTACAAATATCTGTGAAAAGAAGAGAAGCGAAAGCAAAGGAGAAAAGGAAAGATATAAGCATCTGAATGCAGAGTTCCAAAGAATAGCAAGGAGAAATAAGAAAGCCTTCCTCAGTGATCAATGCAAAGAAATAGAGGAAAACAACAGAATAGGAAAAACAACAGATCTCTTCAAGAAAATTAGAGATTCCAAGGGAACATTTCATGCAAAGACGGGCTCGATAAAGGACATAAATGGTATGGACCTAACAGAAGCAGAAGATATTAAGAAGAGGTGGCAAGAATACACAGAAGAATTGTACAAAAAAGATCTTCACGACCAATATAGTCACGATAACATGATCACTGACCTAGAGCCAGACATCTTGGAATGTAAAGTCAAGTGGGCCTTAGAAGCATCACTAAGAACAAAGCTAGTGGAGGTGATGGAATTCCAGTTGAGCTGTTTCAAGTCTTGAAAGATGATGCTGTGAAAGTGCTGCACTCAACATGCCAGAAAATTTGGAAAACTCAGCAGTGGCCACAGGACTGGAAACGGTCAGTCTTCATTCCAATCCCAAAGAAAGGGAATGCCAAAGAATGCTCAAACTACTGCACAATTGCACTCATCTCACACACTAGTAAAGTCATGTTCAAAATTCTCCAAGCCAGGCTTCAGCAATATGTGAACCGTGAACTCCCAGATGTTCAAGCAGGTTTTAGAAAAGGCAGAGGCACCAGAGATCAAATTGCCAACATCCGCTGGATCATGGAGAAAGCAAGAGAATTCCAGAAAACCATCTATTTCTGTTTCATTGACTCTGCCAAAACCTTTGACTGTGTGGATCACAATAAACTGTGGAATATTCTGAAAGAGATGGGAATACCAGACCACCTGAACTGTCTCTTGAGAAACCTGCATGCAGGTCAAGAAACAACATTTAGAACTGTTCCTGGAAGAACAGACTGGTTCCAAATAGGAAAAGGAGTACGTCAAGGTTGTATATTGTCACCTTGCTTATTTAACTTCTATGCAGAGTACATCATGAGGAACGCTGGGCTGGAAGAAGCACAAGCTGGAATCAAGATTGCCGGGAGAAATATCAATAACCTCAGATATGCAGATGACACTACCCTTATGGCAGAAAGTGAAGAGGAACTCAAAAGCCTCTTGATGAAAGTGAAAGAGGAGAGTGAAAATGTTGGCTTGAAACTCAGCATTCAGAAAACAAAGATCATGGCATCTGGTCCCATCACTTCATGGGAAATAGATGGAAAAACAGTGGAAACAATGTCAAACTTTATTTTTTTGGGCTCCAAAATCACTGCAGATGCTGATTGCAGCCATGAAATTAAAAGATGCTTACTCCTTGGAAGGAAAGTTATGACCAACCTAGATAGTATATTAAAAAGCAGAGACATTACTTTGCCAACCAAGGTCCGTCTAGTCAAGGCTGTGGTTTTTCCCGTGGTCATGTATGGATGTGAGAGTTGGACTGTGAAGAAAGCTGATCGCCAAAAAATTGATGCTTTTGAACTGTGGTGTTGGAGAAGACTCTTGAGAGTCCCTTGTACTGCAAGGAGATCCAACCAGTCCATTCTAAAGGAGATCAGTCCTGGGTGTTCATTGGAAGGACTGATGCTAAAGTTGAAACTGCAATACTTTGGCCACCTCATGCGACGAGTTGACTCACTGGGAAAGACTCTGACGCTGGGAAAGGTTGGGGGCGGGAGGAGAAGGGGACGACAGAGAATGAGATGGCTGGATGGCATCACCGACTCTGTGGACATGAGTTTGAGTGAACTCCGGGAGTTGGTGATGGACAGGGAGGCCTGGTGTGCTGTAATTCATGGGGTCTCAGAGAGTCGGACACGACTGAGCGACTGAACTGAACTGAACTGAAAGGTTACTTTTCCTAGTATGTAACTTAACTCATACAAACAGCACCATCTAGATAATAAGAACATTTTGGATAGTCTCTTTCCAAGGGGTATGAGTCTCTTTTGCACAATATTCATCTACATACATAATATACATAGATAATATACATACATGCATATCATACATACATACATATAATATACATACACACATAATATACATACATAATATACATAGAGCATATTAAAATCATAATTATTCAACTGCAAGTTAGTAAACACAATTTTTCTATTCTTTCAAATTATAAAACTCTCTCTGTTTGAGTGTCAGAATAGCTAATCCAGACTTTCCCATGATGTCACAGAAATATTGGTAGTCTAATGTGTTATGTTACCTATAAAGGTAGTCTACCTTTGAGACCTGCTTGTTTTCTTGGAATACTGGAACTAAACTCCTAGAAAGAATTTGTCTGTGCCTGTAGGTTTCCATCATCCTTCTTGTTCCAGTAGATTGAATGTCTAAGTGTATATTTATGATTATTATATTTTTAAACATACTCTCAATTGTCTGTTTACCTTTAAGGAAAACAAAATAAAAATAGAGTGACTTCAAAATGGACATATTCTTATTTGACTTTGTTTTTATTCTCCTAAATATTTGGAAGACAAAATTAATTTGTGAACATTTAAAAAATTTGTAGATATTTTAAATTGTACAAAGTTAGCATATATGCAAAACAGTATTTTTTGAAATAACTTTACATGTATATTTGACACTCAAAGTAATATAATGAAATAAATACTAGAAAGAGATTATTTCCATATTTGAGATGGGAAACTAACACTTAGTTTACAAGGTTTGTCAATAATCGCTTAGTCCTATGTATTAGCACTATCCTCAAAACTAATAAATCATTGATAGCCCAATTC
The DNA here is from genome assembly GCF_049115385.1 of Moschus berezovskii. NCBI lineage: Eukaryota > Metazoa > Chordata > Mammalia > Artiodactyla > Moschidae > Moschus > Moschus berezovskii. The sequence goes on along the minus strand of NC_142460.1, from coordinate 126,292,047 downwards.
CCTGTAGATTTTATATTCTCCTAGATCCGGGGAAAACTCCATGTAATCTTTTTGCATCTATACCTCAAAAGAACTTTAACTATGTTAAGAAAACAAACCTGGTTTTATGTATTTGGGAAAAGTTTGCAACTGTCTCCCATCATTTGTTGTTGTTTAGTTGTTAAGTTGTCTGACTCTTTTACAACCCCATGGTCTGTTGCCCACCAGGCTCTTCTGTCCATGTTATTTCCCAGGCAAGAATACTGTGGTGGGTTGCCATTACCTTCTCCAAGGGATCTTCCTGACAGGGATAGAATCTGCATCTGCTAAATTTGTATTTCCCCTAATGCAAGTGTTCACAAGAAAGGAAAAGCATCCTTTTAGTTCTATAAATTTGGGTATGTTTAATAAGAGTCAGTCCTATGTTTTTAGTCACATCTCACTAAATGTTCATAATTTATCTGTGCCCATCACATTGACTTATATTCATGCATTTGTAGTCACTGTGGACTATTTAGTCTTTGTGGGTTAAATGTTGTTGATATTTGGATGCACCACTACTCTATAAATCTTTTTATGTAAAAAAAAGTTGAGTCTATTTCATGCAGCTAAAAAATCTGATTTCCGTATGAACTAGTGTTCTATTATCATTCTAAATCATCTTGTGAAATCATTTTCTGTGTGCTGGGTGGGCTTATCAGTGCAACGACTGTCCAAATTGTCAATCACTTAACATAGTCTCAAGCACTTAATTAATAAATTAATCCGGACCTCAACTGAATTCTTTGTTGCCAACATTAGAGACCATATTTCTGTTAAATTTTATAGCTATTTCTCTGCCTTCATTTCTGGTTATTCATACAACATCTGCTTTGGGTAAAGATATTCTGCACCACAGGTATAAATCCAGAAGTATAATCATCTATATTCTGCAATGCATCATATTAATTTTGAAATGCTCATTTGTTAAAATAAATGTTATATCAATTATGGGACATTTTTTCCCCTAGCAAATTGAGATACACTGTTTCCTTTAAACCTTGACCTTTAAGGCCCATTTCCTTCATTTTCCTTTCTGTGACTTTGAACAATATGCAAAATTTAGTTTTAGTTCCTAGATGGCTAGTTTTTGAACTTTTAAAACTATACTAGTCTCCAGGGCAATGAGAGGTTCCAACATAGTCAAACTGAAGAATGACAAACCAAACAAACAAATAAAAATCTCTCTAGAGAAAGTTATTTGGAAAAAAATCATGGGACGTTCAGGAGCAAAGAGTAAAGCAACACGGAGCTTGGTATTTCACTTCACAATTCAAAGATCTTTCTATTTAAAGTTTGGTTCAACAAGGAAACAGGTCAATTGAGAAAAGAAGAGAAACATTTTCAATCATATTAGTAGTAACAGTAAAGACAGTTACTGCTGATTTGTTACTAGGTGGCTTTCAAATCCCTCATTACTACCTACATACTGTATTTTCAGCTAGTTTCCCAGATTATTTCCAAGTTTAAGATGGTAAGTCATTTATTGGTATTTCATTTAACAGATATTTATTTTTAACCTGCATATATATTTTTTAATATTCATTTAGTTGTTGTAAGCTATAATTTTGCTGTTAGGGCTCCTGTGGTGGTTAAGCAGTAAGAATCCACCTGCAGTGCAGTAGACTCAGGAGATGCAGGAGATGTGTGTTTGATCTCTGGATCAGGAAGAGTAAGATGTAGCAACAATAAAACACATTAATGCCAAGTGCTATTAATTTATCCTTCTGGGTTTTTACATGACAAATGGGTTAGATATAAAATGCTTCTCATTAAAAAAAAAAAGATAAATGTAGAAACCATGAAGTAGTTCTCTATCCATTCAGTTCAGTTCAGTTGCTCAGTCGTGTCCGACTCCTTGTGACCCCATGAATCACAGCACGCCAGGCCTCCCTGTTCATCACCAACTTCTGGAGTTCACTCAAGCTCATGTCATCGAGTCGGTGATGACATCCAGCCATCTCATTTTCTGTCGTCCCCTTCTCCTCCCACCCCTAATCCTTCCCAGCATCAGAGTCTTTTCCAGTGAGTCAACTCATCACATGAGGTGGCCAAAGTATTGCAGTTTCAGCTTTAGCATCAGTCCTTCCAATGAACACCCAGGATTGATCTCCTCTAGAATGGACTGGTTGGATCTCCTTGCAGTCCAAGGGACTATCAAGAGTCTTCTCCAGTACCACAGTTCAAAAGCATCAATTCTTTGGTGATCAGCTTTCTTCATAGTCCAACTCTCACATCCATACATGACCACGGGAAAAACTATAGCCTTGACTAGACGGACCTTTGTTGGCAAAGTAATGTCTCTGCTTTTTAATAAATAAATAATATTACAAAGCTTCATTTTAACCACCTTTTAAAATAAGAAATCCATTTTCCAATAGAAAGCAACTTATACCTTAATAATAATAACAAAGATATATAATTTATTAAGATACGAGATATTTTACAAGCTCCTTTACAGGCGTTATCTCAAATCCTCTCTCTCTCTCACTCTCTCTAGTTTTTCTTTTCTTTTAATTGAAGTATAGTTTATTTATAGTATTATGGTATTAGTTAGTTTCAGGTGTGCAACTTAGTGAATGTACTTAAGTATATCTTAGTAATTCAGTATTTTTTTCTAGATTATATAGCATTTTAAGTTGTTATCAAATAATGGTTATATATCCCTGTTTTGTATAATATATTCTTGTTGCTTATTTATTTTATATAATTTGATCTCTTAATCCCCTACTTCTATATTTTCCCTCCCCCCTTCCCTGTCCCACTAGTAATCACAAGTTTGTTCTGTATATATGTAAGTCTGTTACTGTTTTGTTATATTAATTGTTTATATAAGTGATAGTGTAAAGTGATAGTGTCCCAAGCCAGTCCCTACCATCATGAAGCTTCCACAAGCCTCTTATCCTTATCCATCAAAGGGAATACAGAATGAAATCTACAATCACAGTAACCCAACCTAACTGATCACATGGATCACAGCCTTGTCTAACTTAATGAAACTATGAGTAATGTCCTGTAGGGCCACCCAAGATGGACTGGCCACGGTGGAGAGTTCTGACAAAAAGTGGTGCACTGGAGAAGGGAATGGCAAACCACTTTGGTATTCTTGCCTTGAGAACCCATGAACACTATGAAAAGACAAAAAGGTATAACCCTTGAAGATGTAAGTGCCCAATATGCTACTGGAAAAGAGTGGAGAAATAACTCCAGAAAGAATGAAGAGACAGAGCCAAGACAAAAACAACATCCAGTTGTGTACATGACAGGTGACAAAAGTAAAGTCCGAGGCTCTAAAGAACAATATAGGAACATGGAGTGTTAGGTCCATGAATCAATGTAAATTAGAAGTTATCAAACAGGAGATGGCAAGAGTGAACATTGACATTTTAGGAATCAGTGAACTTAAATGGACAGCAATGGGTGAATTTAATTCAGATGATCATTATATCTACTACTGTGGGCAAGAATCCCTTAGAAGAAATGGAGTAGCCATCATAGTCTACAGAAGAGTCTGAAATGCAGTACTTGGGTACAATCTCAAAAACGACAGAATGATCTCTGTTCATTTCCAAGGCAAACCATCCAATATCACAAAAATATAAGTCTATGCCCCAACCACTAGTGCTGAAGAAGCTGAAGTTGAACGATTCTATGATGACCTACGAGATCTTCTAGAAGCAGTGCCAAAAAAAGATGTCCTTTTCTTTATAAGGGATTGGAATGCAAAATAGAAAGTCAAGAGATACAGGTAAGTTTGGCTTTGGAGTACAAGATGAAGCAGGACAAAGGCTAATAGTTTTGGAAGAGAGCACACTGATCACAACAAATAACCTTTTCCAACAACACAAGAGATGCCTCTACAATAGGACATCACCAGATGATCAATACCAAAATGAAATTGATTATATTATTTGAAGTTGAAGATGGAGAAGTTCTATACAGTCAGCAAAAACAAGACCAAGAGCTGACTGGCTCAGATCATGAACTCCTTATTACACAATTCAGATTTAAATTGAAGAACATAGGGAATATGAACAGACCATTCAGGTATGACCTAAATCAAACCCTTATGAATATACAGTGGAAGTGATAAATAGATTCAAGGGATTAGATCTGATGAACAGAGTGCCTGGATAACTATGGACAGAGGTTCATAACATTGTACATGAGGCAGTGATGAAAACCATCCTGAAGATAAAGAAATGCAAAAAGCAAAATGGTTGTCTGAGGAGGCCTTAATAATAATTGAGAAAAGAAGCTAAAGGCAAAGGCAGAAAAGAAAGATATACCCATCTGAATGCAGATTTCCAATAAATAACAAGGAGAGATAAGAAACCCTTCTTAAGTGATCAATGCAAAGAAATACAGAAAAACAATAGAATGGGAAAAACTAGAGATCTCTTCAAGAAAATTTGATATACCAAGGGAACATTTCATGCAAAGATGGGCACATTAAAGGACAGAAATGGTATGAACCTAATGGAAGCAGAAGATATTAAGAAGGAGCAAGAATACACAGAAGAAAAATACAAAAAACATTAAACCCAGAAAACCATGATGGTGTGATTACTCATTTAGAGTCAGACATCCTGGAATGTAAAGTCAAGTGGGCCTTAGGAAGCGTCACTATGAATGAAGACAGTTGAGGTGATGGAATTCCAAGTAAGCTATTTAAAATCCAAAAACATGTTGCTGTTAAAGTGCTGCCCTCAATATGCCAGGAAATTTGGAAAACTCAGCAATGGCTACGGGACTGAAAAAGATTAGTTTTCCTTCCTGGATCATAGCAAAGTATGGAAAATTCTTCAAGAGATGGGAATACCAGACCACCATACCTGCCTCCTGAGAAACACGTGCAGGTCAAGAAGCAACAGAACCAGACATGGAACAACAGAATAGTTCCAAATTGGGAAAGGAATACATCAACACTGTATATTGTCCAGTGCTTATTTAACTAACATGCAGAGTACGTCATGTAAAATGCCAAGCTGGATGAAGCACAACCAAGAAACAAGATTGCCTGGAGAAATATACTCAGACATGCAGATTACACCACCCTTATGGCAGAAAGTGGGGAGGGACTAAAAAGACTCTTGATGAAATTAAAAGAGGAGAGTGAAAAAGCTTGCTTAAAATTCAACATTTGAAAAACTAAAATCATGGCATCCAGTCCCATCACTTCATGGCAAATAAATGGGGAAACAACAGAAACAGTGAGAGACTTTATTTTCTTGGGCTTCAATATCACTGCAGATTGTGACTACAGCCTTGAAATTAAAAGATGCTTGTTCCTTTGAAGAAAAGCTATGACAGACCTAGAAGGTGAGAGTGAAAGTTGCTCAGTTGTGTCTGATATTTTGGGACTCCATGGAATATACAGTCCATGGAATACTCCAGGTGGAATAACCACAATGGTGTGATCACTCACCTAGAGCCAGACATCCAGGAATGTGAAGTCAAGTGGGCCTTAGGAAGCATCCCTATGAACAAAGCTAGTGGAGGTGATGGAATTCCAGTTGAGCTATTTCAAATCCTAAAAGATGATGCTATGAAAGTGGTGCACTCAATATACCAGCAAATCAGGAAAACTCAGCAGTGGCCATAGGAATGGAAAAGGTCAATTTTCATTCCAATCCCAAATAAAGGCAATACCAAAGAATGTTCAAACTACCATACAATTGCACTTATATCACACGCAGGCAAGTTAATGATCAGAATTCTCCAAGCCAGGCTTCAAGAGTACATGAACCTTGAACTTCCAGATGTTCAAGCTGGATTTAGAGAAGGCAGAGGAAGCAGAGATCAAATTGCCAACATCTGCTGGATCATTGAAAAGCCAGAAAGCTCCAGAAAAACATCAACTTCTGCTTTATTGACTATGTTAAAGTCTTTGATTGTGTGGATCACAACAAACTGTGGAAAATTCTTAAAGAGATGGGACTACCAGACCACCTGACCTGCCTCCTGAGAAATCTGTATGCAGGTCAAGAAGCAACAGTTAGAACTGGACATGAAACATCAGGCTGGTTCCAAATCAGGAAACGAGTACTTTTAGGCTGTATATTGTCACCCTGCTTATTTAACGTATATGCAGAGTATATCATGCAAAAATGCAAGGGTGGATGAAGCACAGCTGGAATCAAGGTTGCTGGGAGAAATATCAATAACCTCAGATACACAGGTGACACCACCATTATGGCAGACAGTGAAGAAGAACTAAAGAGCCTCTTTATGAAAGTGAAAGAGGAGAGTGAAAAAGTTGGTTTAAAAGTCAACTTCAGAAAACTAAGATCATGACATCCATCCCATCACTTCATGGGAAATAGATGGGAAAACCATGAAAACAGTAACAGACTTTATTTTCTTGGGCTCCAAAATCACTGTGGATGGTGACTGTAGCCATGAAATTAAAAGATGTTTACTCCTTGGAAGAAAAGCTATGACCAACCTAGACAGCATATTAAAAAGCAGAGACATTTCTTTGTCAACAAAGGTCTGTCTGGTCAAGGCTATGGTTTTTCGTGTAGTCATGTATTGATGTAAGAATTAGACTATAAAGAAACCTGAGCACCAAAGAATTGATGCTTTTGAACTGTGGTGTTGAAGACTCTTAAGAGTCCCTTGGACTGCAAGGCTATCCAACCAGCCATCCGAATGGAAATCAGTCCTGAATACTCATTGGCAGGACTGATGCTGAAGCTGAAACGCTAATCCTTTGGCCACCTGAAGCAAAGAACCAACTCGCTGGAAAAGACCCTGATGCTGGAAAGTTTGAAGGTGCTAGGAGAAGGGGACAACAGAGGATGAAATCGTTGGATGGCACACTGACATGATGGACATGAGTTTGAGGAATTGAACCAGGGTCTCCTGTGTTGCAGGTGGATTCTTTACCAACTGTGCTATCAGGGAAGCCCTGAGAATCCTAGACATCATATTAAAAAGCAGATACATTACTTTGCCAACAAAGGTCCATCTAGTCAAAGCTACGGTTTTTCCAGTATTCATGTATGGTTGTGAGAGTTGGACCATAAAGAAAGCTGAGAGTCAAAGAATTGATGCTTTTGAACTATGGTGTAGAAGACTCTTGAAAGTCCCTTGGACTGCAAGGAGATTCAACCAGTCCATTCTAAAGGAGATCAGTCCTGAGTGTTCATTGGAAGGACTGATGCTGAAACTGAAACTCCAATACTTTGGCCACCTGATGTGAAGAACTGACTCATTAGAAAAGATCTTGATACTGGAAAGGTTTGAAGGAAGAAGGAAAAGGGGATGACTAAGGATGAGATCGTTAGATGGTATCACTGACTAAGGACATGCATTTGAACAAGCTCCGGGAGTTCGTGATGCACAGGGAAGCCTGGTGTGCCACAGTCAATGTGGTCGCAGAGTCAGACATGGCTGAGTGACTGAACTGAACTGAACTGAAGAAATTAAAGTGACGTCTTTCCATAAATTCAGTCAGTTCAGTTCAGTCGCTCAGTCGTGTCCGACTCTCCCCGACCCCATGAATCACAGCACGCCAGGCCTCCCTGTCCATCACCAACTCCCGGAGTTCACTCAAACTCATGTCCACAGAGTCGGTGATACCATCCAGCCATCTCATTCTTAGCCATCCCCTTCTCCTCCCGCCCCCAACCTTTCCTAGCATCAGAGTCTTTTCCAGTGAGTCAACTCGTCGCATGAGATGGCCAAAGTATTGCAGTTTCAGCCTCAGCATCAGTCCTTCCAATAAACACGCAGGATTGATCTCCTTTAGAATGGACTGGTTGAATCTCCTTGCAGTCCAAAGGACTCTCAAGAGTCTTCTCCAACACCACAGTTCAAAAGCATCAATTCTTCGGCGATCAGCTTTCTTCACAGTCCAACTCTCACATTCATACAGGACCACGGGAAAAACCATAGCCCTGACTAGATGGACCTTTGTTGGCAAAGTAATGTCTCTGCTTTTTAATATATTATCAAGGTTGGTCATAACTTTCCTTCCAAGGAGTAAGCGTCTTTTAATTTCATGGCTGCAATCAGCATCTGCAGTGATTTTGGAGCCCAAAAAAATAAAGTAATAATACATTATATATATATATATATATATATATATTACCACAAAAATTGTATGATAAATCTAAGACTTTCATTTCCATGAAAACTAAATTAAAAAAGTAAATCACATTTTATGGATGCAGGATGAAAGTCTGCAACTACATTCTCATGTAGATACTTTTTTCAGATTAATGTATACCTTTCTGCCACAGATTTTCTCATTATTCTCTCTCTTGGTGCTAGTTTTATAAATCACCTGTTTAAACAATTCTTTTTTTCACACAGTAAATTGTGTCTCAGTATAGAATTACTTACACTTGAGACTTACTTTGATTTGTGTCATGTAGAGGGATTCCCAAGTTGAGCGATACAGGAGATGCATGAGATGCAAGTTCAACCTCCTGGTTGAGAAGATCCTCAGGAGCAGGAAATGTCAACCCACTCCAGTATTCTTGCCTGGATAATTCCACTGACAGAGTAGCCTAGCAGGCTACAGTCCAAAGGGTCACAAAGAGTCAGATATGACTGAGAACACACACACACACACACAAACACACACAGGGAATAATTAAGGACTGTGAAGTAAATTAGTTTAAACATTATGTATCTTTTGCAAGTATTTTTGCTTTCATTGGAAATGCAATTCTATAACACTGTAGCCACAGTGTGAAAGAGAAAATCTACAACCTGGAATATGATTAAATATTTATCTATGAAAAATGTAGCAGATTAAAAAAAATGACAATTTACTTATGAAGAAATAATAATTAAATTATTTTCTAAAGCTATTATAAATATATATTTTCTGATCTGAATATATAACCAAATAGCTAGAAAAAATTGACCTCCTTAAATCAGAACCAGAATGAATTTTCACAGGTCTCTCTCTTGAATTTTCTAGCCAGGAATTCTGTACCTCCAAATAATTCTAGTATTGGAAATCTGAGAGAAAAAACACACCATTTAGAATTATAATGTGACAGTTTTGTTATGGTTATATATAGCCATATAACATTAAAATTAACATAGTATGTCAATTACATCTCAAAAATATGTATCAATTGGTATAGTAATATCTATTGACATGCAATATTCAGGAGATAGATCATGTTAAAAACGTATTTTCCCTTTTATTCTGTAATTGCTTGCTAAATTGCGTCAGTCGTCTCCAACACTTTGCAACCCCATGGACCCTCTGTAATTGCATTTTATAAAATGTCATTTATTTAGGTATTCCCATAATGTATAAATATTCTTTAAATTAATTAGTTTTCCTTTTTCTTTTCCTGTGTCTAGCTAGAGTTCATATTTGCTTGACCCTGAAAAGAAAATGTGGTAAAAAGAAATATAAAATTCTTCTAACATGTTTTCTCTGCATTATTTAAGAGTTCCATATTATAGAGTTTATTAAAAATTATCTCTGCTTCAACTGTATCATATTGACCTTTTGGTTTTATTTCCCTTGTGGATTGTGGACTATATAACCTTCTGCTTAGTTTTACTACTAATTTTAAGATTTTATTTCATTTTATTGTTGATGATGACTTCATACTTTAAAACTTGGATTATTCACTGAATAAATTAACCATAATTTTTATTTTGTAAATGCAATTTTTATTTCGCAAAACATTAACATATTTCCTCACCAAAACGTATAAATTACATATAAATCACATATAAATTATTAGTGGATAGTGAAATATACATAATAATATGAAATCAATTAAATTTTAATTTTCTTCTAACTTAAATTTACAGGGTCTAGGAAACATTTGAGCTTGGTAGAATTAGTAATCTTAGCCTTTTACACCTTTTCAGTTCAAGTGTTCTCCAGAATTGCTGGAGAACACTTGAATTCAGTAAAAGCAGCCTAATGTTAGATATTTCTTGTTCTCTGGGAAATTCATCTAAGCTGACAAACTTCAAAGTAAAAATTTCTCGAACTTTGCCATTTCAACTCTATGCTTAGTATAATCATTCTGTAATCATTTCTCACTTTACCACTGGCTCACTCAGGTCTCGCGACTCTGGTCTGCTTGCTTTTTCTCAAGCGCTTAAGGCTTTTTTTTTTTCCTCTTTGGAATTTGTCAAATGGCTATACTAGTGCCTGAAATGTCTCCAAAAACCTCCATGGCTAACTCTCAAGACTTTGATCAAATGTCACACTCTATTTATATCTACAGTTAGTTTGAAGTGCAGTCGCTCAGTTGTGTCCGACTCTTTGCGATACCGTGAATTGTAGCCCACCAGGTTCCTCCATCCATGGGATTCTCCAGGCAAGAATACTGAAGTGGGTTGCCATTTCCTTCTCCAGGGGATCTTCCTAACCCAGGGATCGAACCCAGGTGTCCCACATTGAGGGCAGACCCTTTAACCTCTGAGCCAGCAGGGAAGCCCAGTTAGTTTAGTCTCTCTATTTATAGTTAGAGCCTTCATCCCCACCCATCACTCTTAATTCCCGTATCTCTGCTCTGATTTTATTTTCCCAAAGTATTTATCACATTCCAATACGAATACAAAACTTAAATTGGTAACAATTATTGCTTATTTTTTTGTTTAACACAACTAGACCTTAACCCCCATGAGGCAAGTATATTTTTCTTTTATTTGGTAATTTATATAAGTGCTTAGATAGTGTTTGGCATAATAGGCAGTTGATAAATATGTATTTAATGATTGGATTTAATATAGAAGAAACTACTGTCAGTTTATATTTTCAGTATGTATATGTTACATACCAAGAACAATACTGACAACAAAGGTCCGTCTAGTCAGTTCAGTTCAGTTCAGTTCAGTCGCTCAGTCGTGTCCGACTCTCCGCGACCCCATGAATCACAGCACGCCAGGCCTCCCTGTCCATCACCAACCCCCGGAGTACACTCAAATTCATGTTCACAGAGTCGGTGATGCCATCCAGCCATCTCATTCTCCGTCGTCCCCTTCTCCTCCCGCCCCCAACCTTTCCCAGCATCACAGTCTTTTCCAGTGAGTCAACTCGTCGCATGAGGTGGCCAAAGTATTGCAGTTTCAGCTTTAGCATCAGTCCCTCCAATGAACATCCAGGGTTGATCTCCTTTAGAATGGACTGGTTGGATCTCCTTGCAGTATAAGGGACTCTCAAGAGTCTTCTCCAACACCACAGTTCAAAAGCATCGATTCTTCGGCGGTCAGCCTTCTTCACAGTCCAACTCTCACATCCATACATGACCACGGGAAAAACCATTGCCTTGACTAGACGGACCTTGGTTGGCAAAGTAATGTCTCTGCTTTTTAATATACTATCAAGGTTGGTCATAACTTTCCTTCCAAGGAGCAAGCGTCTTTTAATTTCATGGCTGCAATCAGCATCTGCAGTGATTTTGGAGCCCAAAAAAAATAAAGTCTGACACTGTTTCCACTGTTTCCCCATCTATTTCCCATGAAGTGATGGGACCAGATGCCATGATCTTTGTTTTCTGAATGTTGAGCTTCAAGCCAACCTTTTCACTCTCCTCTTTCACTTTCATCAAGAGGCTTTTGAGTTCCTCTTCACTTTCTGCCATAAGGGTAGTGTCATCTGCATATCTGAGGTTATTGATATTTCTCCCAGCAATCTTGATTCCAGCTTGTGCTTCTTCCAGCCCAGCGTTCCTCATGATGTACTCTGCATAGAAGTTAAATAAGCAAGGTGACAATATACAACCTTGACGTACACCTTTTCCTATTTGGAACCAGTCTGTTGTTCCATGTCCAGTTCTAACAGTTGCTTCCTGACCTGCATACAGGTTTCTCAAGAGGCAGGTCAGGTGGTCTGGGATTCCCATCTCTTTCAGAATGTTCCACAGTTTATTGTGATCCACACAGTCAAAGGCTTTGGCATAGTCAATAAAGCAGAAATAGATGTTTTTCTGAAACTCTCTTGCTTTCTCCATGATCCAGCGGATGTTGGCAATTTGATCTCTGGTGCCTCTGCCTTTTCTAAAACCTGCTTGAACATCTGGGAGTTCACGGTTTATATACTGCTGAAGCCTGGCTTGGAGAATTTTGAGCATGACTTTACTAGTGTGTGAGATGAGTGCAATTGTGTGGTAGTTTGAGCATTCTTTGGCATTGCCTTTCTTTGGGATTGGAATGAAGACTGACCTCTTCCAGTCCTGTGGCCACTGCTGAGTTTTCCAAATCTGCTGGCATATTGAGTGCAGCACTTTCACAGAATCATCTTTCAAGACTTGAAATAGCTCAACTGGAATTCCATCACCTCCACTAGCTTTGTTCGTAGTGATGCTTTCTAAGGCCCACTTGACTTCACATTCCAAGATGTCTGGCTCTAGGTCAGTGATCACGTTATCGTGACTATCTTGGTCGTGAAGATCTTTTTTGTACAGTTCTTCTGTGTATTCCTGCCACCTCTTTTTAATATCTTCTGCTTCTGTTAGGTCCATACCATTTCTGTCCTTTATCGAGCCCATCTTTGCATGAAATGTTCCCTTGGAATCTCTAATTTTCTTGAAGAGGTCTCTTGTTTTTCCTATTCTATTGTTTTCCTCTATTTCTTTGCATTGATCACTGAGGAAGGCTTTCTTATCTCTCCTTGCTATTCTTTGGAACTCTGCATTCAGATGCTTATATCTTTCCTTTTCTCCTTTGCTTTTCGCCTCTCTTCTTTTCACAGCTATTTGTCAGGCCTCCTCAGACAGCCATTTCGCTCTTTTGCATTTCTTTTCCATGGGGATGGTCTTGGTCCCTGTCTACTGTACAATGTCACGAACCTCCGTCCAGAGTTCATCAGGCACTCTATCTATCAGATCTAGTCCCTTAAATCTATTTCTCACTTCCACTGTATAATCATAAGGGATTTGATTGAGGTCATATCTGAATGGTCTAGTGGTTTTCCCTACTTTATTCAATTTAAGTCTGAACTTCGCAATAAGGAGTTCGTGATCTGAGCCACAGTCAGCTCCTGGTCTTGTTTTCGCTAACTGTATACAGCTTCTCCATCTTTGGCTTCAAAGAATATAATCAATCTGATTTCGGTGTTGTCCATCTGGTGATGTCCATGTGTAGAGTCTTCTCTTGTGTTGTTGGAAGAGGGTGTTTGCTATGACCAGTGCGTTCTCTTGACAAAACTCTATTAGCCTTTGCCCTGCTTCATTCCGTGCTCCAAGGCCAAATTTGCCTGTTACTCCAGGTGTTTCTTGACTTCCTACTTTTGCATTCCAGTCCCCTATAATGAAAACGACATCTTTTTTGGGTGTTAGTTCTAAAAGGTCTTGTAGGTCTTCATAGAACCGATTAACTTCGGCTTCTTCAGCACTACTCGTTGGGGCATAGGCCTGGATTACAGTAATATTGAATGGTTTGCCTTGGAAACGAACAGAAATCATCCTGTCATTTTTAAGATTGCATCCAAGTACTGCATTTCGGACTCTTTTGTTGACCATGATGGCTACTCCATTTCTTCTAAGGGATTCCTGCCCACAGTAGTAGATATAATGGTCGTTTTAGAAAAGGCAGAGGTACCAGAGATCAAATTGCCAACATCCGCTGGATCATGGAGAAAGCAAGAGAGTTTCAGAAAAACTTCTATTTCTGCTTTATTGACTATGCCAAAGCCTTTGACTGTGTGGATCACAATAAACTGTGGAACATTCTGAAAGAGATGGGAATCCCAGACCACCTGACCTGCCTCTTGAGAAACCTGTATGCAGGTCAGGAAGCAACTGTTAGAACTGGACATGGAACAACAGACTGGTTCCAAATAGGAAAAGGTGTACGTCAAGGTTGTATATTGTCACCTTGCTTATTTAACTTATATGCAGAGTACATCATGAGGAACGCTGGGCTGGAAGAAGCACAAGCTGGAATCAAGATTGCCAGGAGAAATATCAATAACCTCAGATATGCAGATGACACTACCCTTATGGCAGAAAGTGAAGAGGAACTCAAAAGCCTCTTGATGAAAGTGAAAGAGGAGAGTGAAAAGGTTGGCTTGAAGCTCAACATTCAGAAAACAAAGATCATGGCATCTGGTCCCATCACTTCATGGGAAATGGATGGAAAAACAGTGGAAACAGTGTCAGACTTTATTTTTTTGGGCTCCAAAATCACTGCGGATGCTGATTGCAGCCATGAAATTAAAAGACGCTTGCTCCTTGGAAGGAAAGTTATGACCAACCTTGATAGTATATTAAAAAGCAGAGACATTACTTTGCCAACCAAGGTCCGTCTAGTCAAGGCAATGGTTTTTCCCGTGGTCATGTATGGATGTGAGAGTTGGACTGTGAAGAAGGCTGACCGCCGAAGAATCGATGCTTTTGAACTGTGGTGTTGGAGAAGACTCTTGAGAGTCCCTTATACTGCAAGGAGATCCAACCAGTCCATTCTGGAGGAGATCAATCCTGGATGTTCATTGGAGGGACTGATGCTAAAGCTGAAACTGCAATACTTTGGCCACCTCATGCGACGAGTTGACTCACTGGAAAAGACTGTGATGCTGGGAAAGGTTGGGGGCGGGAGGAGAAGGGGACGACGGAGAATGAGATGGCTGGATGGCATCACCGACTCTGTGGACATGAGTTTGAGTGAACTCCGGGAGTTGGTGATGGACAGGGAGGCCTGGCGTGCTGTGATTCATGGGGTCGCGGAGAGTCGGACACGACTGAGCGACTGAACTGACTGACTGAGTTAAATTCACCCATTCCAGTCCATTTTAATTCACTGATTCCTAGAATGTCAACGTTCACTCTTGCCATCTCCTGTTTGACCACTTCCAATTTGCCTTGATTCATGGACCTAACATTCCAGCAATACTGCTCTTTACAGCACCGGACCTTGCTTCTATCACTGGTCACATCCACAACTGGGTACTGGTTTTGCTTTTGCTCCATCCCTTTATTCCTTCTATAGTTATTTCTCCATTGAGCTCCAGTAGCATACTGGGCACCTACTGACCTGGGGAATTCCTCATTCAGTATCCTATCATTTTTCCCTTTGTTACTGTTCATGGGGTTCTCAAGGCAAGTATACTGAAGTGGTTTGCCATTCCCTTCTCCAGTGGACCACATTCGGCTGTGGTCCATGTGATCAGATTGGCTAGTTTCCTGTGATTATGATTTCAGTCTGTCCGCCCTCTGGTGCCCCCTAGCAATACCTACCGTCTTATTTGGGTTTCTCTTACCTTGGTCGTGGAAAATCTCTTCACAGCCGCTCCAGCAAAGTGTAGCCGCTGTACCTTACCTTGGACGAGGGGTATCTCCTCGAGGCCGCCCCTCCTGACCTTGAACGCGGAGTAGCTCCTCTCGGCCCTCCTGCGCCCGCGCAGCCACCGCCTGTTGGACGTGGGGTAGCTCCTCACGGCCGCACCTCTTTGCGTGGTTCGTTGCAGTAAGAGGATAAGGCTTATGACTCCTTCACCAGGTTCCCAGTCTCAGGGCACAGGTTTGGATTGCTTTACATCATGGTATCAATTCCCATCTGCGGTGAACAAACTGGCAATGAGTTAAAATTACAACCCCTTAATCTTACCCAGCACTGGTCATGCTGGAAACCTTGGGAACACGCAGCTCCAGTCTGGGGGTCCCAGGAGGTCAATCTGCCTTGACCTGCCTAGAAACCTGGTCCTCAAAAGGTTGTCATGCCTCAACCTGCATGAGGATCCACCAGTCCAGGGGTCCCAGTAGGTCATCACGCTTCAATCTGCCCAGGGACCCAATTCTTGGGAGGCCGACCTGCCTGGAGATTCGATCTCCAGGAGGGTGTCATGCCTCAGTTTTCCTGGGGATCTGCACCCTGACCCAGGGACGCCTGGCTCGCAGGTTGCAACAGCACTGGGTAGGATAAACTTCAGAAAGACTCACCCCTAAGGAAGTTGATCCATGGAAATAGAAGGAAGCCTATTACTTGTGGGACTGTGCCCAATCTCAGATATAACTCAGGAGCCCGATGAGACACCGTTGCCTTTCTGGAAAGGCTAAAAGAGGCCCTCCAAAAGTTTACCAATCTGGACTTAGACTTTTACGAGGGAAAGGTGATTTTAAAAGACAAATTCCTGTCCCAATGTGCATAAATATCAGAATAAAGTTACAAGAACTACAATAGCAGGACCCTGCTGTCTCTTTAGATGAGATGGTCCAGACAGCCACAAATACATTTTATAACAGATAATAGAAGAAGGAAGCCAAAACCCAGGAGAGGGAGAAAAGGAAAGAAACAAGTCATGCCCAGATGCTGGCTGCCTTCCAAGGAAACCCTATGGCAAAAACCAAGTCCTTGAAGAACAAGGCATGAGGAAAATCCCTAATCTGTAGACAGATGGGGCTCTGTAGACAGATGAGGCATTGAGCGAAAGAGTGTCCAAACCATGACAAGTCTCCCAAAACAGCTTGCTATAAATGCCATCAACTGGGACATTGGGCGGCACTATACCCTCGAGACCCAAGAGCCTCAATGTCAAGTACCAACCTTTCTCTCATGATGGTTCAATAGGACTGAAGCAGCTTGCTTCAGCCAGCCCGCCTGTCACAATAATTGTCACAGGGTTGGAGCCAAGGGTGCAACTGGATGTGGTAGGTAGGTCCAAGAATTTATTGGTTGACACAAGGGCTACCTACTCTGTCCTGATCTCCTACTCCAGAACCTTCTCCTCCCAAACCTGTACAGTTTTGGGTGCTACGGGAAAAACAGTTACAAAAAGATTCACCTGAGCACTTTGTTGCTCTGATGGACAAATATTTTCCACCTAGTTTCCAGTGGTCCCTGACTGTTCTCCTCCCTTATTGGGAAGAAATCTCTCCCTCCATTCAAAAACTTGCAGCTATTGCAGTCCTGATAGAAGATGCTTTAAAACTCTCTTTTCGGGGGCAAACTAACCATTTTTACCAACCACCAAGTGAAACAGCTCCTAAATGGGAGAGGCCATTTATAGATGTCTGATCAAAGGATCCTCAGATATCAAGTAGTGCAGATGGAAAATCCAGGCCTGACTATATCCCTTTGTGAGTTTATTAACCCTTCCACCCTCCTGCTTACCCCTGAGGACTCTCTTCTTTCATTCTTTCCTAGAAACCTTGGACCACTGGACAAAACCCCAAGAGGGATTATTGGAAGATCCTCTGACCAATCCTGAGGAAATCTGGTACACTGATGAAAGCAGCTCTGTCTTGGAAAAAGAAGAGCCAGATATGCAGTAGTCTCCAATTTTGAGACCATAGAGGCTAAACTTTTGCCACCAGGTACTTCAGCCCATTTAGCTGAGCTCATAGCCCTGACTCGAGCTTTAGAGCTAGGAAAAGGAAAAAGGGTAGCCATTTACACTGATCCCAAGTATGCCTTTCTGGTGCTACATGCACATGCTGCTATTTGGAAAGAAAGGGGCTACTTGACCACCCAAGAGTCCCCAATCAAATATGGTGATCAAATCCTTAGACTCTTGGAGGCAGTTCATCTGCCTGCTGAGATTTTAGTCTCCCACTGTAAAGAACACCAAAAAGGGAGCATGGAAGTGGCACGAGGGAACCAAGCAGCTGATCAGGCAGATAAGAGAGCAGTATTACAGAACAATGACCTAATAGGTGTTGCCACCTTAGTTCCCCAGACTAATTTGCCAGAAATTCCTTCATATACTGAAGTGACACTCTTAAAGCTAAGAGTGAGGGCTTTCGAGAAGATCATATGAGGTGGTTCCAAAAGGAAGGACTCCTTTTTCTGCCTGGGAACCTCCAATGGAAGTTGGTTAACTCCCTACATGCTACCAATCATTTAGGGGAAAAGGCCCTCCAAAGATTACTAGAAAGGTCTTTCAGAGGAGCAGGCCTCCAAACGACTATAAAGCAAGTGATCTGCTCTTGTCCCACTTGCCAATGAAACAACCCCCAAGTATCTCGAAGACCCCAGTTGGCCCAGGTCATCCAACAAAGTGGGACTTACCCAGGAGAGGACTGGCATATGGACTCCACCCAGATGCCAGTTTGTCCAGGGTATAAATACCTATTACTCATGATAGATACATTCACAGGATGGATTGAAGGATTTCCCACCCAGACTGAGAGGGCTAAAAAACTACTCCATGAAATCATTCCAAGATTTTTTCTGCTCAGGTCATTACAAAGTGACAATGGAACATCATTTACTTCTAAGGCTACCCAAGGGGTCTCTAAAGCATTGGGCATTACTTATTATCTCCATTGTGCCTGGAGGCCTCAGTCTTCAGGAAAAGTAGAAAGAGCCAACCAATTCTTAAAATCAACAATAAAAAAGATACCAAGAGACCCCTCCCTGGGATGGAAGGAGGCTTTACCAATAGTTCTCCTCCGCACCCATATTACTTCCCTGGTGACTCAGATGGTAAAATGTCTGCCTACAATGGGGGGGACCTGAGTTCGATCCCTGGGTCGGGAAGATCCCCTGGAGGAAATGGCAACCCACTCCAATACTCTTGCCTGGAAAATCCCACGGATGAAGGAGCTTAGTAGGCTACAGTCCCTGGGGCCACAAAGCATTGGACAAGACTGAACAATTTCACTTTCAGTTTCTTTCTCCTTCGCACCCATATTACCCCTAAGGAACAGGGTGGTCTTAGACCTTATGAGATGCTATTTGGGAGACCTTCTGTTTATGTCAATGACCTCTTCCTAGATCCAGAGGTTCAGACTGTCCAGTCTTATACCATGGCCATTGGTCATTTCCAACAGGATATACGCTTGTGGGGTGTGAACCAGGACCCAAAAGATTCTAAGGAATTACCACTGTATGCTCCAGTGACTCATGTCCTATTTAAAGTCTGGAAAAATGGGTCCCCAAATGCTCAACTCCAGCACACTTGGAAAGGTCATTACCCTGTAATACTTTATACCCCCAGAGCAGTCAAGGTACCAGGACATGACTCCTGGATTCACTACTAAAGAGTCAAGCCATGGAAGAAAACAGAAGAGGACACTCAATACATCTGTGAGCCCCTGGGAGATCTCAGATGCCTATCCAGTACTACAAATGACTGCCATTCTAATGAACACCCCCAAAATCTAGTTTTCAAGGATAAGATTTCACAGGATAGCTCTAAAGAGCCAAAAAGGTTGGCAGGGATTGTACTCCAAAACAGACAGGAGATAGATCTTCTGATCTCTGAACAAGAAGGGACTAGAGTCATCCTGGCAATGGGAATTTGGAGTTTTCTAATTCCCCTACTATTAAGAAGAGGTGGCAAGAATACACAGAAGAACTGTATAAAAAAGATCTTCACGACCAAGATAGTCACGATAACGCGATCACTGACCTAGAGCCAGACATCTTAGAATGTGAAGTCAAGTGGGCCTTAGAAAGCATCACTATGAACAAAGCTAGTGGAGGTGAAGGAATTCCAGTTGAGCTATTTCAAATCTTGAAAGATGATGCTGTGAAAGGGCTGCACTCAATATGCCGGCAAATTTGGAAAACTCAGCAGTGGCCACAGGACTGGAAAAAGTCAGTCTTCATTCCAATCCCAAAGAAAGGCTGTGCCAAAGAACGGTCAAACTACTGCACAATTGCACTCATCTCACACACTAGTAAAGTCATGCTCAAAATTCTCCAAGACAGGCTTCAGCAATATGTGAACCGTGAACTCCTAGATGTTCAAGCAGGATTTAGAAAAGGCAGAGGCACCAGAGATCAAATTGCCAACATCCGCTGGATTATGGAGAAAGCAAGAGAGTTCCACAGAAACATCTATTTCTCCTTCATTGACTATGCCAAAGCCTTTGACTGTGTGGATCACAATAAACTGTGGAAAATTCTGAAAGAGATGGGAATACCAGACCACCTGACCTGCCTTTTGAGAAACCTGTATGCAGGTCAGGAAGCAACAGTTAGAATGGGACATGGAACAACAGATTGGTTCCAAATAGGAAACGGAGTACGTCAGGGCTGTATATTGTCACCTTGCTTATTTAACTTCTATGCAGAGTACATCATGAGGAACGCTGGGCTGGAAGAAGCACAAGCTGGAATCAAGATTGCCGGGAGAAATATCAATAACCTCAGATATACAGATGACACTACCCTTATGGCAGAAAGTGAAGAGGAACTCAAAAGCCTCTTGATGAAAGTGAAAGAGGAGAGTGAAAAGGTTGGCTTGAAGCTCAACATTCAGAAAACAAAGATCATGGCATCTGGTCCCATCACTTCATGGGAAATAGATGGAAAAGCAGTGGAAACAGTGTCAGACTTTATTTTTTGGGGCTCCAAAATCACTGCAGATGCTGATTGCAGACAGGAAATAAAAAGACGCTTACTCCTTGGAAGGAAAGTTATGACCAACCTTGATGGTATATTTAAAAGCAGAGACATTACTTTGCCAACAAAGGTCCATCTAGTCAAGGCTTTGGTTTTTCCCGTGGTCATGTATGGATGTGAGAGCTGGACTGTGAAGAAAGCTGATCGCCGAAGAATTGATATTTTTGAACTGTGGTTGGAGAAGACTCTTGAGAGTCTCTTGGACTGCAAGGAGATCCAACCAGTCCATTCTAAAGGAGATCAGTCCTGGGTGTTCATTGGAAGGACTGATGCTAAAGCTGAAACTGCAATACTTTGGCCACCTCATGCGACGAGCTGACTCACTGGAAAAGACTCTGATGCTGGGAAAGGTTGGCGGCGGGAGGAGAAGGGGATGACCGAGAATGAGATGGCTGGATGGCATCACTGACTCTGTGGACATGAGATTGAGTGTACTCCAGGAGTTGGTGATGGACAGGGAAGCCTGGCGTGCTGTGATTCATGGGGTCACGGAGAGTCGGACACAACTGAGCGACTCAACTGAACTGAACTGAACTGAATGCCCCTACTAGTCCTTATTATGTCATATTGATGTTGCTTATGATTATTCCATGTATTATCAATTGTCTAACCCGTTTTGTCTCTGATCAGGTCAACAAGCTACAACATGTAGTGCCAGTTCAACAAGGTATATAAAACTACAGCTGACCATGGAAGATATAACTCACCCTTAGATTGTCAACACTGTAAGGAGTCTGAGGCCTGAGACTAGCAAGAGGGGTAGGGCCAATGCCCCTAGCCATCCCAGTTCAGCATGAAGTCTTCAGAAAGACCTCGACACCCCTATTCCCAAAGAATTGGGCTTCCCATCTTTTGAGGGGGAATGTTTGGTAGTTAGAATAGGAAAAAGGAGTCCAGAATGGTGGTGGCTAAAAGACAAGAAAGGGAAAATCCTGTGAAAATAGAACAAAGGAAGGTTGGAGGACCAGAGTGAGGACCTCAGGTAGAACAAACAGCACTCCTGGCTAGCCCAATTTACATAGGGCAGGCCCAGGGGAAGGAAAACAACATATAAAAAGGGGACCCAAAGCACCTGCGGTCTCTCTCCCATGCTCTTTCTCTCTCGTCTCTTTGTGTCTTTTGGGTCAGCATGTCCTCTCTCCTCAAGGATGTATTTTCCTTTATTTTCTATATAAAACTGGGTTGTAACACGGAGCTGTAACACTGTCCGAGAGTTGTGAGGCACTGAGGGCTTTAATGTCCATCACTTCATATGCTTATTGTGATAAGACAGAACCAAGGAAATTACACACTCCCCTGACACAACTATGTTGTGGGAAATGGCAAGATTTCATTCTTTTTTGTGGTAGAGCAATATTACATTATAACGTATATATGTATACATATATTGCATATACATGTATATATATATACGTATGTATACAAATGGATATATATGTCATATCTTCTTTATCCATTCATCTATTATGGACACTTAAGTTATTTCCATTTTCAGTATGACCAGTAGGTTGGTTCTTAAGAAGTATTTCATGAGAATTGAGCAAGGATGCATAATTATATCACTGGGAAATTTGGGTGACTTAAAAGATAATGCATGCATGAATATGTACACATGGAAATTCTTCAATATTGATGACTTGTTCAGAGTGATTAGATTAAAACATCTATTATCTATTTTACATAACTTCTTCTACCCAGCAGCTACTGGGAGAAAGAGAAGAAGTAGTTGAAATGGAATTATTTCTCATGATAATTGGTCTTTGAGAATTGATTTGAATTTTGAAAACAACAATAAGCTTGCTGGTACAGTTATTCATTTTGGTGTACTGTCACTGAAAGTCTCTCTGCCTTTCAATGTAATTTTTTTAAGAATGTATAAAACACAAGATAAATAGTAAAAAAAGGAAAATTAGAAATTTTCAGAACATAATATATGACAGTTTGTTTAATAGTTTGAAGTATTTCCCACTCTATATGAGTATATATTAATATATTTGGAGTTAAAATGTGCCTTGTTCTATAGCCTCATTTCTATTCTTAAAATACTTGTGAATATTTTGAGTCTGTAAATGTAGTTTTCAAAATGGTTCTTAATGACTTAAGCCTCTACAAGCAAACTGTATCATTAATCTTTCAGTGAATATTTATTGTTAAACATTAATGTTAGTTTCAAGTTGTGCTATTAGAATTAAGCTTGCACTAAATATAAAAATGTGCATTCTATTATTTACATATGTAATTAAGATTAACTGATATTTAATTGATATTAAATATTTAATATTTTTCTTAACAGAAAAAGATAACCCCATTGTAAATCAGTTGAGTTTCATGAATTTTAATCCAATATGTTAGGTCAGGAAATCTTTGTTTTCATCCTGTGACTAGTACTTAAATATTCACAGATTTAATTTAATTTCAATATTTGAGTAGTATATGCTTCCTAGAATATGTAAAGGCCAAAAATAATTTAGAATACTCTGCTGCTGTTCTTCTTCCTCTCATTGATCACTCAAACACACAGAGAGAAGGACTCTGACTGTGGCATCTTTAATGTTTATTTTAATAATTTCTGGTGAATGAATGCTAAAGACATCAGGTAAGTTTTTGACATCTCTTAGGGCTTATTCTGTCCTTTCCACTAAATGCCTTGCCTCTGTTTGATATCCTAACATTCTAGTATGAGTTACTTCCTTCAAGGGTATGATAAGGCAATAGATTTTCCATTAGGTTTGCTTTAAAAAAACTTCGTTTTATTTGATCTACACCATTGAAAATGGCTTAAAGAATTTTTACTCATGGTCTTTCAGAGTGGAGAGTTTTTGCTAGTTTTGCTGAAAATACTTCTGGCAACTCGCTGATGTCTTGATTTCCTTCCTGTCTGATGTCTTTTCCAAGAACTTTCTATGCTTACCTCAAATGCTTTAAAAAAATTACTGATATTATTTTGCCAAGCAAATGAATAATGTGTTTATTTACTTATTTACTTGTTATGACTTAAGTCTTTGTGTCTGTGGAAAAAATGAAAATGTGGTGCTTTTATGGACTATCAACCTAAAATATCCTAGGAGGTAATAATCAAGCAAATAGTATTTATTTGGGTCAGATCATAGTTGCAGGGTGCACATAGATTCAGGTAGGAATCCAAAGAGCACCCTTCTAGGGAGTAAAACCAGGAGATTTTTAAAGCAAAAAAGGGAGGCTTACATGACAAAGAATTTGAATTGGAGTTGAAGGCAGAGCTAATTCTTGGCTAATGGTGATTGAGAGCTAAGGCTATTACTGTTTGTGTTGTGTTGACTCTTTCCTACACTAGACTGTAGCCTGCCAGACTCCTCTGTCAGTGGGATTCTCCAGGCAAGAATACCAGAGCAGGTTGCCATTTCCTTCTTCAGGAGACCTTCCTGACCCTGGAATTAAACACAAGTGTCCTGCATCTCCAGTACTGGCAGGCAGATTCTTTGCTATCTGAGTCACCAGGGAAGCCCAAGGTCTCTAAACAACTTACTAAATATTTATTTCCTTTTTGAACATAATTGTCATGATATCAAGTTTAGCTCATTGAAGATTTTGCCTGTAGATTGACATTAATATGAAGATAACACTAGAATGTAATAATAGATTAAAGTATTATTAAGAAAGGTGTCATTTTGGCAAGTTTCTTGACATATCCTAATGCATTTTACCTTAACATTCACATAGTTGGTTTATTTTTTATTTAAATTTCACATATACCCTCAAAATTGGTTATTTCTGCATAACTTTGCCGAAGAAATAGCAAGGTTTTTTTTTTTGTTTGTTTGCTTGTTTTTGTTTTTACCTAAACAGTAAAAGTTAATAGTATCTAGGCTGGCCTGTAAGTCAAAAGCTGCTTTTCCTTTTCTTACATGTCACTGACCAAAATTAAGTGCAGAGTACTTCTTGGGCCTATTGCTCTTTCCCCTTCTCCAGATTGAAACTAATATCCTATTTTATCATTTTACATTACTTTTTTCTCTTTCGAACTATGCACAAATTTGTAAATACCATATCGACCTTCATGTCTTATTTACTTTACCTATATTATGCTTCAGTTCAGTTCAGTTCAGTCGCTCAGTCGTGTCCGACTCTTTGCGACCCCATGAACCACAGCACGCCAGGCCTCCCTGTCCATCACCAACTCCCGGAGTTCACTCAAACTCAGGTCCATTGAGTCGGTGATGCCATCCAGCCATCTCATTCTCTGTCGTCCCCGTCTATTCCCGCCCCCAATCCTTCCCAGCATCAGAGTCCTTTCCAGTGAGTCAACTCGTCGCATGAGGTGGCCAAAGTATTGGAGTTTCAGCTTTAGCATCAGTCCTTCCGATGAACATCCAGGATTGATCTCCTTTAGAATGGACTGGTTGGATCTCCTTGCAGTCCAAGAGACTCTCAAGAGTCTTCTCCAGCACCACAGTTCAAAAGCATCAATTCTTCGGCAATCAGCTTTCTTATGAAATTTATAATTGTTGTGTGTAGCAGAAGTTTGTCAATTTACATTTTGAAATAGTATTTCATTATATTAATATAGCCCAATATATTTATTCATTCTATTGTTGGTGAACAATTGATTATTTCCAATATTCGAGTATTTATCATCAATACTGCTCTAAACATCTTGTACTTACATTTTAGTTTTAATTTATGTTGTACATATATCTTGAAGCATAATTGCTTACATTTGGATGTACGTATGTTCAGCTTCAGTTTGTTTTGTTTTGGTTTTGTTATTTATTTGCTAAGTAGTGTTTAACTCTTTTGTGACCCCATGGATTGTAGCCTACCAAGCTCCTCTGTCCATGGGATCTCCCAGGCAAGAATACTGGAGTGGGTTGCAATTTTCTTCTCCAGGGGATCAAGGATCGAACCTGTGTCTCCTGCATTGTGAGTGGAATCTTAACCACTGAGCCACCAGATTTAGTAAATCCTGTCAAACAGTTCTCTACAGTAAGTGTAAAAATTCACACTGTTAGAGGACTCAGAAAACTGGCCAGGACATCCTAATGTATGCATCACTTTAGGATATCACTGTAGGATATTTCCCTTTGAAAAAGAGGTGGGTGTCTTTCTGACTTTTAGATGAATAATTTGACTTTGTAGTAATTGAATGTAAGGTAAGAAGAGTATGGGTATGTTTGTGTGTGTGTGTATGTATGTCTGTGCACAGGTATGCATTTGCATAAGCCAAATATAGTTGAGAAAATTAGAAGTTTGTCTAGGCTTTTTATTCACTGAAAACCATCCCAATACCTTCAACTTAGTGACAGCAGTGTGCTCTTCAGCATTATCCCAATGTGGACATTTAATCAAGATTGGTAATCTTTTCCTGGAAAGTTTGAATTGGAGCTGAGGTATGTTTTGGGCCTTATAAATTAGATGAGAACTGTAGGGGTTGAATTCTGTCACTCTTTATTTGGGTGCACAAACAATTTTGATGTTCAGATATGAAAAGGAATGATGCTGAGATGAGAAAAGAAGTAAAACATGATAAGCCATTTTACATAAGAATTGCTAATTTGGCCAGACTCCTTTTTGTGTCTGAAGTCTCTTACCTTTTACTAATCCTCTGTCCCACATGATTACCTTTTTGTTGCAGTGGCTCTAATTTCCATTTCAACTTAAAAACTGTTCTCAAGAAATAATATGAGGAAGTAGTTCCCAATTAATTATGATTCACGAATAAAGCTTATCAATTTCACTACTATCTTCACATGTCAAGGCCATCATAGCTTTATAAGTTTTTATTCAACATCATAAAAATATGTGTGTTGAATCCTTTGCACTAGAAAAAAGTTGAAAACATGTTTTGAGGACATGAGACCCTTCCTATGGTTTCCTTGTCTTTCTGGAGAGCAGTTTTGAACTTCCCAGTCTAAACTATGAGTGCTATGATTTTAAGAAAAATGATATGATGTCTTTCACCTGAAAAAATATCTGAGCATACAAATCAGCCCTGAAATTGTGTAGCTTAAAAACTACAAAACTAAATCAGTAGTTATCA
Organism: Moschus berezovskii; assembly: GCF_049115385.1. Classification (NCBI taxonomy): domain Eukaryota; kingdom Metazoa; phylum Chordata; class Mammalia; order Artiodactyla; family Moschidae; genus Moschus; species Moschus berezovskii. The sequence goes on along the minus strand of NC_142460.1, from coordinate 126,265,730 downwards.
AATTCATTAATATCAGACTAGAATTATACTAAATACTAATATGCTTTTGGGAAGGTGATGGGATTGAGAGTTATCTTCCAGCAAACACTAGACTCACACTTCTGTAAGGCCCAGTTAAAATAAAAGGATCTCTTGTATACAGTGTGAGAAGCATTGTTCTAAAGAAATATAAAAGGGCTTATATTTTCCTGAAACTCTTATCATGACCATACGCTTCAGGTTTAAAATTTGTAGGAGGTTTATCTGCTCTAGGGGCTTCCTTAGTAGCTCAATTGTAAAGAATCTGCCTGCAATGTAGGAGACCCTGGTTCGAATCCTGGGTCAGGAAGATCCGCTGGCAAAGGGATAGGTTACCCACTCCAGTATTCTTGGGCTTCCCTAGTGGCTCAGCTGGTAAAGAATTCACCTGCAATACGGGATCCCTGGGTTGGGAAGATCCCCTGGAGAAGGGAAAGGCTACCCACTCCAGTATTCTGGTCTGGAGAATTCCGTGAACTGTATAGTCCATGGGGTCACAAAGAGTGGGACAGGACTGAGAGGCTTTCTTTCACTTTTACTTTCTCTGTCCTAAGGCACTTGGTTAAAGCAACACATTTTTTGGCTGTTCACCTCCAGAACTCAAAATATTTAACATTGATGTAGCCTGCCAGGGGCTTGATAGCAGTACCATCAATCAATAGTGACAATTTCCAATTTTCATTTTATCAAGTGCAACAGCGCACACTGAAGACATCTGTTTTGTTTTGTGATATATTTCTTTGGTTCTCTTCTCAAACATGAGCTTTTCTGAAAATAATTTACCAGAAAGATGGTAATTTAAGTATGTATAACTTGGCAAAAAAGGCATACAATAGCTGGATTCTTAATTTATTTATTTTTTTAATGTCTCACCCAGATATAAATTACTTTGAGCCAGCATATTGTACAGACCTATGTTGTGACTTAGATATAGAAATGTCTATGGCATATGGAAAATATATTCAAGAGTAAAGCTCTGAAGCAACTCTGTCTTCTCTTCAATGTAAATCATATTTTAAAAAATATTGAGATGATCCATAAATATAATAAAGATATTAAGATATAATGTTTACTAAATTTATTGATTCTCAGGATCAGTATTCTACAGCATTTAATTTAGGCAGGTATGAATTCTGTGTTGTCCAAACCTCTGGGCCCTCTTCATTTTCCAAACTCCCTGACCTCCTGTTACTTTCTAGTACCCACTAAGCCCCTGAGCAGCTACTTGAATATATTATATATATTTCCTTTCTATACAGCATGTGTTTTACAAACACTGATAAAGTATTTGATATGTACTAGGTATATCAACACTGACAAGTATAAAATGACATACTCCAGAAATAATGTTGTCATATGAAAAAGATAAAAATACAGGAACAGCAACTAAAAGGGAATTTCATAAGAGCAAAAAAATGCTTGTTTTAGTATCTGCTGCTACTGCTAAGTCGCTTCAGTCGTGGCCGACTCTGTGCAACCCCATAGACGGCAGCCGACCAGGCTCCACCATCCCTGGGATTCTCCAGGCAAGAACACTAGAGTGGGTTGCCATTTCCTTCTCCAATGTGTGAAAGTGAAAAGTGAAAGTGAAGTCGCTCAGTCGTCTCCGACTAGTAGCGACCCCATGGACTGCAGCCCACCAGGCTCCTCTGTCCATGCGATTTTCTAGGCAAGAGTACTGGAGTGGCTTGCCATTGCCTTCTCCTTGTTTTAGTATCTAGGACATATTTATTAAGAAAAATTATTTGTTGTTTACTGGGAGTCCTGCATTCTATCTTTTAATCCTAACCTGTCACCACTTGCTAGGGAACTTTAAAAATATAATTTCCTCAAAATTACTGCTAATTTGTATCCACTAGATTATCTAAAATTACTTAGACACTTCAACTGTACCTATTAGCAGGTAATATCTTCTGTTGTGTTTCTACTTACCTATATTTCATAAAATTGCAATCTTCCCTGAAATTATAGGTGAAACTTAGCATAAAGGAAGAACTCCTTATTATCATGGGATATTTGTTTTATTTACATTCTTATAATTTACTTCACATCCTAATGTCTATCTGATGTTAGATGAACAAATGATCATAAAAATATCAGAGAAGGATTTTAAGTAATATGATTATTCATTCGTTTAAAAAAATAAATACCTTCAAAATGGTATATGTTGGGTGGCATGCAAACTAAATACTCTAAAGAAATTGCATCCTAAAATACAACCACAGTTGTATAACATTCTAATATTTGTGTAGCTTGATTCAGAGGGAACAAAGTAGATCTCTCAGTAAATATATGGAACTAAAAGTATAGTGGATTGCCTTGAGTGCACATATTTATAGCATTGAAAGAGTAGACTCTGGCACCCTGCAGAGTTTTGGAACTGACCCTGGACTACACCAGCATCTTCATAATAACAGATGCTCATAAAAGCAAAATTAAGAGGAAAACTTCTAGTTAAAGCAAGCTCAATGTAGGTACTCAATTTAGACTTTCAGTAGTTCAAAATCCAGAATAACTAAGCATAGAATGACAAAAATTACAAATACTTATAAATAAATAGCAAAGATTACCCCCAAAGCCTTCATAAGTTATAATCAATACACTATCAAATACAATATATAATATCACCAAATGTGAAATGTTTAAAGAAATCAAAACTAGACATCCAAAAATGAGCAAGGAGCAAAGACTAAAATATAATCATAGGTAGGTAGGTTAGTTGCTCAGTCATGTCTGACTCTTGAGACCCTTTTGGACTGTAGGCCACCAGGCTTCTCTGTCTATGGAATTTCCCAGGAAAGAATACTGAAGTGGGTTGCCATTTCCTTCTCCAGAATATCTTTCTGACCCAAGAATGGAACCCAGGTCTCCTGCATTGCAGGCAGACTCCTTACCGACTGAGCCACCAGGGAAGCCAGAATTGTAAAATAATTGAATGGAATGTTTTAAATGTAATGATCTAAATTAAAAACTAACAGATTATTTAAATAGCAGTTTCAAGCCAGCTGAAATAGAAATAGTAAGTTGGAAGATATGCTGAAAAAAAAATTGCTGATGATGCAGCTCAAAGGCAAAAGAATATGGAAAAGGATAAAAAAAGAGATTAACAATTAAAAGGGGCAGATTAAGCTAGTGCAGCATAGATCATAGTAGATTTTCAGGAAAGAACAGAGAAAGTAAAGAAAACTATCATTTGAGGCAATAGTAAACCAGAACTTTACAAAGTATTTGAAAAATAAAAACTTCAAATGCACTTAAAACCATTAAATTACCAAGAATACAAATAAAATGTCTACTTTCAGGTATATTGTACTGAAACATCAATGATCTCAATAGTATCAAAAACAAAGAAAAGATCTTACACCTCACCAGGGACAAGAGAAGAGCAATTAAACTGACAACATTATTTTCACTGGCAAATATGAAGTCAGAAAAAAGAGGAGTAATATCTTCAAAGCACTGAGATAAACTGCAAAACTATCTTTAAAAAATGGAAGAAAAGAACACTATATGCTGGTAAAAAAAACTGAGCAATTTTAACAGTAACAGCCCTAAGCTAGGATAAATTCTAAAAAATGTCTTTGGAGAGGCACAAATGATTCTAGAAGCAAGTTGCAAATTGCAATAATAAATGTAAACAAATAATAATAAATATTGAGATAAATCTAAACACTGTTTTCTACTGTGCAGTGTTACAGTTAAAAGCATGTTATGTGCCTAAACAGTATGATTTTCAAGTCACCTCTGGTACTCATTAGATGATTAACGTGAGTAAAGTTATTTACCTACTCTGTGTCACAGCTTATTCACTAGTATAATAAAGGTTGCTGCTGCTGCTAAGTCACTTCAGTCGTGTCTGACTCTGCGTGACCCCATAGACAGAAGCCCACCAGGCTCCCCCGTCCCTGGGATTCTCCAGGCAAGAACACTGGAGTGGGTTGCCATTTCCTTCTCCAATGTGTGAAAGTGAAAAGTGAAAGTGAAGTCGCTCAGTCACGTCCGACCCTCAGCGACCCCACGACTACAGCCTACCAGGCTCCTCCATCCATGGGATTTTCTAGGCAAGAGTACTGGAGTGGCTTGCCATTGCCTTCTCCGATAATGAAGGTTAATAATAGTTTATTCTAGACTTTTGTGAAGATTAAATCAGTGAATGGACTACAGCATGTGATTGATGCATAGAAAACTCAATATGTGATAGATACTGATATTACTGTAACTACTACTTTATAGAAACTATAATTTTATGTGTAATGTTTTTAAAAGAGCTTAAATATTAGATAAGAATCACATATAAAATGGGAAAGAAGGATTTGAAATAAAATGTTTTAAGGCCATTTTACTTTGGGGAGGATGAAATTGTTTACTATAGATTTTACTAGGTATTTGTTATAAATTTAAAAATAATTGTCAATACAAGTTTGTATAATGGCAAAAGAAGTAGAGAAATAAAGATAGAATGAAAACAAACAAACAAACAAATATCACTGTTATTTCTAGTATTTTATTTTTTAATTTATTAGAATGTTTTATTGAAGTTACAGGTGTACAGTATACTGACTCACAGTTATTAAAAGTTATACTTCATTTAAAGTCATTATAAAATAGTGCCTATGTCCTCTGTGTTGTACAATATATCCTTGTAGCTTGTTTTATATATAATAGTTTGTACTTCTCAATCTCTACCCTTATATTGCCCCTCCCTCTGTCCTTTTCCCCACTGGTAGCCACTAGATTTTTTCTCTATTTCTGTGAGTTTTCTTCTTTTTTGTAACATCCACTAGATTGTTGTATTGGTTAGATTCTACATACAAGTGATATTAAACCAAGTCCATCCATGTTATTGTAAATGACATTCTTTTCTATGGCTTAGTAATATCATGTTATACACACACACATACATACACATATATATGTGTATGTGTGTGTGTATAAACATATACACATATATGTATGCAAGCTTAGTCACTTTAGTTGTGTCTATGTGCAACCCTATGGACTAGAGCCCTCCAGGTTCCTCTGTCCATGGGATTCTCCAGGCAAGAACACTGGAGTGGGTTGTCCTGCCCTCCTCCAGGGGATTTTCCGAACCCAGGGATTGAACCTGTGTCTCTTCAGTTCAGTTCAGTCACTCAGTCGTGTCCGACTTTCCGCGACCCCATGAATCACAGCACGCCAGGCCTCCCTGTCCATCACCAACTCCCAGAGTTCACTCAAACTCATGTCCACAGAGTTGGTGATGCCATCCAGCCATCTCATTCTCCGTCGTCCCCTTCTCCTCCCACCCCCAACCCTTCCCAGCATCAGAGTCTTTTCCAGTGAGTCAACTCGTCGCATGAGGGGGCAAAAGTATTGCAGTTTCAGCTTTAGCACCAGTCCTTCCAATGAACACCCAGGATCAATCTCCCTTAGAATGGACTGGTTGGATCTCCTTGCGGTACAAGGGACTCTCAAGAGTCTTCTCCAATACCACAGTTCAAAAGCATCAATTCTTCGGTGATCAGCTTTCTTCACAGTCCAACTCTCACATCCATACATGACCACGGGAAAAACCATTGCCTTGACTAGACGGACCTTTGTCGACAAAGTAATGTCTCTGCTTTTTAATATATTATCAAGGTTGGTCATAACTTTCCTTCCAAGGAGCAAGCGTCTTTTAATTTCATCGCTGCAATCAGCATCTGCAGTGATTTTGGAGCCCAAAAAAATAAAGTCTGACACTGTTTCCACTGTTTTTCCATCTATTTCCCATGAAGTGATGGGACCAGATGCCATGATCTTTGTTTTCTGAATGTTGAGCTTCAAGCCAACCTTTTCACTCTCCTCTTTCACTTTCATCAAGAGGCTTTTGAGTTCCTCTTCACTTTCTGCCATAAGGGTATACATCTCCTGAATTGGCAGGTGGGTTCTTTACCACTAGCGCCTTCTGGGAAGCCGGTATACACACACACATACACACACATATCACACCTTCTTTATCCATTCATAGAGACACTTAAGTTGCTTCCTTATCTCAACAATTGTAAATAATATGAACACTGAGGTGCACATATCTTTTCAAGTTAGTGTTTTTGTTTTTCGGTTTTTTCTTTCAGATATATACCCAGGAGTAGAATTGCTTGGTCATATGGTAGATTCTATTTTTTTTATTTTTTTGAGGAACTTCTGTACTGTTTTCCATAATGGTTGCACTAGTTTACATTACCACAAACAGGGTACAAGGGTTCCCTTTTATTCACATCCTCCCCAATATTTGTTATTTTTGATATTTATAGTGATAGCCATTATGACAAATATGACACAATAGCTTAGTTTGGTTTTAAATTTTCATTTCCCTGATGATTAGTGATATTGAACATCTTTACAGGTGCCTGGTAGCCATCTTCATATCCTCTTTTAAAAAATGTCTATTCAGTTCTTCTCATTCCAAATTTTCTGATGTTAAAATTATTTATATATTTTGGATACTGGTCATATCTATTGGGGCTTCCCCAGTGGAGCAATGGTAAAAAATCTGCTTGTAATGCAGGAGACATGGATTTAACCCCAGCGTTTGGAAGATCCCCTAGAGAACGGAATGACTACCCACTCCAGTATTCTTGCCTGGAGAATCCCATGGACAGAGGAGCCTGGCAGGCTACAATCCATGGGGTCTCAGAGTGGGACATGACTGAAAAGACTTAGCATGCACCCCCTTATCTGTTGTATCATTTGCAATTATTTTCCCCCATCCCATAGGTTGTCTTTTTGTTTTGTTTTATGAAGATTTTTTTTTTTTTTTTGGCAATGCAAAACCTTTATGTCTATTAGGTCCCATTTAGTTAGGTCCCCCAGTGAATTATTTTAAAGGGTAAAAAGGAGAGAAAAAATACCACAGAAAAATAGGAAAATACCCAAGAAAAAGTGAGCAATTGAGAAAATTCAAATATATCAGTAATCATAAGAAATGTAATTGGAATAATTCAACATGTGACAGAGCTAAACTCACTGTCATGTACAATATCAATGAAACAACTATATGCTCTATATTATATAGTTACTAATTATATATGTATATGTTCACATATGTTTAATCAATGTTGCTGATGTTCAGCCACCCAGTCGTGTCCAGCTCTTTGCAACCACATGGACTGCAGCCTCCCTGTCCCTTGTCATCTCCCGAAGTTTGCCCAAGTTCATGTCCATTGCTTCAGTGATGCCATCCAGCCATCTCATCCTCTGACACCCTCTTCTGTTCTCAGTCTCAAAGCAATGTCTCTGCACTTTAATATGCCGTCTAGGTTTGTCATAGCTTTTCTTCCAAGGAGCAAGCATCTTTTAATTTCATGGCTACAGTCTCCGTATGCAGTGATTTTGGAGCCCAAGAAAATAAAGTCTGTCACTGTTTCCATTATTTGCCCATCTATTTGCCATGAAATGGTGGGACCAAATCTTTGTTTTTTGAATCTTGAGTTTTAAGCCAGGTTTTTCACTCTCCTCTTTTGCGTTCATCGAGAGGCTCTTTAGTTCCTTTTCACTTTCTGCCATAAGAGTGGTGTCATCTGCATATTTCACATGATGTACTCTGCATATGAATTAAATAAGCAGGGTGACAATTTACAGCTTTGACGTACTCCTTTTCCTGATTTAGAACCAGTCTGTTGTTCCATGTCCAGTTTTAACTGTTGTTTCTTGTTCTGCATACATGTTTCTCAGGAGGCAGGTCGGATGGTCTGGTATTCCCATTTCTTTAAGAATTTTCCACAGTTTGCGGTATCCAGAAAGTCAGAGCTTTAGCAGAGTCAATAAAGCAGAAGTTGATGTTTTTCTGGAATTCTTTTGCTTTTCTATGATCCAACAGATGTTGGCAATTTGTTCTCTGGTTCCTCTGCCTCTTCTAAATCCAGCTTGGACATCTGGAAATTCTCAGTTCATGTACTGTTGAAGCCTAGCTTGAAGAATTGTGAGCATTACTTTGCTAGCATGTGAAATGAGTGCAATTGTGTGATAGTTTGAGCATTCTTTGGCACTGCCTTTCTTAGGGATTGGAATGAAAACTGACCTTTTCCAGTCCTGTGGCCACTACTCAGTTTTTCAAATGCTGGCACATTGTATTCTTCACTTTAGCACCAGCATCTTTTATAACTTAAAATATCTTAGCTGGAGTTTCATCACCTCCACTAGTTATGTTCTATGATATAAATAGATTACTGATTTTAGAAACCTCATAATCAAACAAAGGAAGACAATTCATTCTTTATAAATACATAGCATGTATGATGCGATAAAACTGTTCTCTGAGTGGAGACAGGAAAGAAGGTACAGGCATAAGTAGATTAGTGTGATGATAGTGACACTTTTCTAGTGTTTTGCTGAGTATTGAGTTCACCTTATTCATGTCATTTTATTATCATGATTCATAGTTTTTACATATGTTGCATTTTTGTTGTATCCAATTTTACATGATATTTGAAAATGACATTTTATTAGTCAAGGTTACAACAGAAAGACCTCACACATTTAAATTAGTACAATTTGGAGACAGTTTAATAAAAGCAATATATACAAGGTTTGGGCTATAAGAAAACCATAAGTTTTAATGCAATTTCCAAATTAGTAATATTGTGGTACCATTTCCAGACAAGAAGGTGTCATGAGGAGAAGTGGTTAGCACATCCAGGAGACAAAGAGGTCTGTATGAAGAGTATTACCTTAAAGAAGGTGGGAAGGCATAGCCACCCTTCAATAATTTCTGAAAAGGAAGCCAGGCCACTAAATTCCTGATCTTACTCCTGCAGTTCTGTCTTCTGGTACACCATGTTGCCTGCATCATAGGAAAAGCAGGGACAAAGGATCCTTCTCATACAGGATATACAGCTTCTCAGAAAACAGACCAAGGTGGGGAGAAATAGAGCCTGCATCTGGAGAGAGTGATCAAGTAGAAGGATTCCAACAAGGTGTGTGGCAATATGAGACAGCCAAAGGTTACTGCAGAACTTCCTCTTCAAAACCAATCTGGCCTCTTTGGAATGTAATCTGTATTGCAAATTTGTCTTAATTCAACAGTATATGGATTTTGGCCAACCTTTCACAAAATATGGAAAGTGTTTAGGAATATAAACCAAGGCTTGGAATAGTTACTGCTTTCTGTTGCTGCTAAGTCGCCTCAGTCATGCGATCCCACAGATGGCAGGCCACCGGGCTCCTCCGTCTCTGGGATTCTCCAGGCAAGAACACTGGAGTGGGTTGCCATTTCCTTCTCCAATGCATGAAGGGAAAAGTGAAAGTGAAGTCATTCAGTTGTGTCCAACTCTAGCGACCCCATGGACTACAGCCTATCAGGCTCCTCCACCATGGGATTTTCCAGGTGAGGGTATTGGAGTGGGTTGCCATTGCCTTCTCCGTACTGCTTTCTAGCTCTTTTAATTTTTTTCTTTCAGGTTTCTATGTCTTTCTTAAAAGTAAGAGATGGCTTTAAGCAAGAAAATCTATGAAAATGAATAAACTACAGATTAAAATTACTCTAATGAAAACAGACACTTTTTCTACAATAGAAAAGTTTTGTTGGTTCTTATAAATTTAAATTTGTCTTCCTCCATGGCAGTCTAAAGAAATATGTCTCATTTATCTTCATAAAGACCAAACACTTTAAAAGAGCAGCCATTTGTTGTACAACAAATTATTTTATAACTATTCTACTATTCTCAAGTTGTCACCAAGCATCTTTAAAGTCACGTTAAAAAGAACTTGTTCTCTTTTTGATGAACTTTCATAAATATCCACCTTGTTTAGAATACTTCTTAGATGTATAGTTCTTCTTTCCATACAAAGAATTGTGTGTAAAGTTAAATAGAATAAGAGAGTAGTGAGTTTGTTCAGCTCTTACAATGCATTGTTATTGATTTTGGTTAAACAGTTTAATTTATCTGGTTTTTAGGTAAAAGGAGGAAATTTGCATTAAGATTCCTTCTGAATCTTACTACCTTAAAGTTTTCTAACACACACACACACACACACACACATACACACACACACACACACACAGGGAGCCATGATTACATGTGATCCACCTACTGTTCATTGTGGGTTTTTTTTTCTCTTTTTTTTTTTAAACTAATTTTTGCTTTTAAGTGCTTTGGTCAGTATATTTTTTAATACAAAATGGCCAGCTTATATAGCATATTAAAAAGCAGAGACATTACTTCACCAGCAAAGGTCCCTCTAGTCAAGGCTATGGTTTGTCCAGTGGTCATGTATGGATATGAGAGTTGGACTACGAAGAAAGCTGATCACTGAAAAATTGATGCTTTTGAACTGTGGTGTTGGAGAAGACTCTTGAGAGTCCCTTGGACTGCAAGGAGATCCAACCAGTCCATTCTAAAGGAGATCAGTCCTGGGTGTTCATTGGAAGGACTGATGCTAAAGCTGAAACTTCAATACTTTGGCCAACTCATGGGAAGAGTTGACTCACTGGAAAAGACTCTGATGCTGAGAGGGATTGGGGGCAGGAGGAGAAGGGGATGACAGAGAATGAGATGGCTGGATGGCATCACCGACTCGATGGACATGAGTTTGAGTGAATTCTGGGAGTTGGTGATGGACAGGGAGGCCTGGCGTGCTGTGATTCATGGGGTCACAAAATGTCAGATACGACTGAGTGACTGAACTGAACTGAAGCAACTATTGAGTAATTCCAATTATTTACAGAATGTAGGTTACACTGATATTTTACAAACGTATGTGTTTTTAAACCACTATAAAATTTGCTATCAAATTGTTAGTATGTGTATATAACATAACATTATTTGCATGTTTTATAAATTTATTATATGTGTGCATGTTTAGTAAAATAAAAATTGGTTTAAAAGCTATCAAATTATCGTGTTCTCTAAATTATAAGTCTCAAATGGTAAAGGTCACAATTCAGGCTTATTTGACCTACAAATTTAGTTCTGTCTCAATAATTCCAGTAGAGACTTTCATAGTCAAGGCAAGGTGATTATAAGTTATATAAAAAGGAATTAGAATAGCCAAAACAATTTTGAGAAAAGAAAAAGAAAGTTTTGATTTTAAGTTACCTATTAGAGAAGGGATAGACACAAAGATTGGTCAAATAGGAGAGTCTCACAAATATAGTGAATTGAGTTTTGACAATTCTCATTAGCCCCAAGAATTTCATATTTTGGTATTTACCATAGAATAACTAAGACTTAATTTTTCAGAAACTCATACACACATTTATATAGTAACTCTATCATGATCACCCAGGACAGGAATCAAAGCAAACCCAAATTGAAAACCAAATGGTGAAACCACCATATAATAAAATTCTACTCTGCCAAAAACTGACTAAACTATTGGTACACGTAGAAAAATTGGAATGAATCTTAAGGGTGTTTTGCTGAGTGAAACAAGCTTGTCTGAAAAGGCACATATTCATAAATCATTTCATTTGCATGGCATTTTCGAAAACACAAAACTGTAGTGACAGAAAATCGATTGCTCTTTGCCAGATGCTGGGTTGAGGGGGGAGTGGGACTGAAAAGACATAGCAAAGGGAATTGTTTTGAAGACTTTTCTGTATCGATTATAGTAGTGTTAAAATTTGTAGAACTATACACAAGCAAACAGACACACAATTTAATTTTATGTAATTTTTCTTTTTAAACTTTCAGTTCAGTTCAGTTCAGTCAATCAGTCGTGTCCGACTCTTTGCGACCCCGTGAATCACAGCACGCCAGGCCTCCCTGTCCATCACCAACTCCCGGAGTTCACTCAAACTCATGTCCATCGAGCTGGTGATGCCATCCAGCCATCTCATTCTCTGTCATCCCCTTCTCCTCCTGCCCCCAATCCCTCCCAGCATCAGAGTCTTTTCCAGTGAGTCAACTCGTCGCATGAGGTGAAACAATATGAAAAAGATGGTAGCACATTTTCTTGGGTCATTTAATAAGAAGCACATCATTCTACCCGTTAGTGGAAATAAAGAGATTTACTCTGGTAAAATAACACTTTTTAGTGTTGATAGTCCTGAGAAATGTAAACATAATTAAGTCATCTTCAATATAGGCTTTGTTGGAGTCATAAGATTCACAAAAGCATAAACAAGTTGGAGACTTGGGATCTTAAAGCATTATATTGATTATATTGAACATTTTGTTACACAGATGATCTCGTCTTCAACTTTAGATCAGAAACTAATACATTTAAAATAATAACTCATAAGTTATTTTGCTTAAATGTTTTTACAGTGGTAGTTATTATTTTTTAATCTAGTTTTAAATCTTCTGTTTAATGGTCCCTTCCCACACAAAAGTAGCCCCACATTTATGTGAAGAGATTCTTCTCTTTTGGGAGCTCTGAAAATGAAAGGCCGGAGTAATAAATGAATCATCAAGCCTCTGGCTTACAGAAGAAAAGTACTTTAATGAGCAATTTTAAAATGCCTTGAACTTTCCCTCTGCTTAAACAAAGCTTTAAACTCAGTTAATGTCTTGTAAATTTTTATTATGAAACAATATTGGGACCTGATATGTTTATACATTCATTAAAAAATAGTACAACTTTGAAGTTTTTATATTTTACATTTGGCAATTGTACGTATAATTTAATCCCTGTTATCATTAGCCAATCAATTGATTTTAAGTGGCACTCAGTTTAGGTGATACCTAAGAAGCAAAATCCCTATTTCATTATCTATGTAAGGAAGTTATTTTCTAGAATCAGTGCACTTAAACTGCATTTGAACAGAATATGTTCACCTTGTATTGCCTGTTTGGTAACTTTTTAATTGCTATTGAGCGAAAATCAAGCAACTTAAAGAAACTCAATTAAAACACTGGGCAATTAGGGAAACCTTTTTCTTATATTTATTTTTAAATATTTTACTTTGCTTTTAAAACCAGGAAAAATATAAACATCTGTAATATTTTATAAAAATGTGTTGCTATTCTGAGTATGACTCTTTTACAAAACAGGAAATTAATTCCTGATAATATCATTGAATTCAGTTCAATTCAGTCACTCAGTCGTGTCCGACCCTTTGAGACCCCATGAATCACAGCACGCCAGGCCTCCTTGTCCATCACCAACTCCCGGAGTTCACTCAAGCTCATGTCCATCGAGTCGGTGATGCCATCCAGCCATTTCATTCTCTGTCATCCCCGTCTCCTCCCGCCCCCAATCTTTCCCAGCATCAGAGCCTTTTCCAGTGAGTCAACTCGTCGCATGAGGTGGCCAAAGTATTGCAGTTTCAGCTTTAGCATCAGTCCTTCCAATGAACACCCAGGACTGATCTCCTCTAGAATGGACTGGTTGGATCTCCTTGTAGTCCAAGGGACTCTCAAGAGTCTTCTCCAGCACCACAGTTCAAAAGCATCAATTCTTCGGCGATAACCTTTCTTCACAGTCCAACTCTCACTACACAATTTAAAAGTGTATTTCAGATTTTAAAAGTATCCTTTTCAAAGATAAATATGAATTGAAACAATTTGACTTTTCATTGAAATATCATAACAAAGGACTTCAGAAAAGAACAAAAGAGAAAAAGACTTCTAATGTTGCAATGTAGGGGAGATCATTATAATATACAATCTAGTTCTATCTCTAGGATGAATAATTAAACTTTTTCCAAGTTACTTAGAGACAAATCAAACATTCAGATTTGAGATCCAAACCTTCTATTGTAAGTGACAAATTTTAATTCATGGTTAAACATCCCCAGAAGTAATGTTCCCATTATATTCTACTCATAACATAAATATTATGAGGATAAACACTTTGGTTTATGAAAGAACTTGTACTTCTTACTCTGACGAAAGGTGTGTCTCATGTTAATATTCTTGGTACAATTTTAAATTTTGTATTCAAAGATAAAAGCATGGGTAATATTTTGTTGGGAGCTGATTGCAGCCATGAAATTAAAAGACGCTTGCTCCTTGGAAGGAAAGTTATGACCAACCTTGATAGTATATTAAAAAGCAGAGACATTACTTTGCCAACCAAGGTCCGTCTAGTCAAGGCAATGGTTTTTCCCGTGGTCATGTATGGATGTGAGAGTTGGACTGTGAAGAAGGCTGACCGCCGAAGAATCGATGCTTTTGAACTGTGGTGTTGGAGAAGACTCTTGAGAGTCCCTTATACTGCAAGGAGATCCAACCAGTCCATTCTAAAGGAGATCAATCCTGGATGTTCATTGGAGGGACTGATGCTAAAGCTGAAACTGCAATACTTTGGCCACCTCATGCGACGAGTTGACTCACTGGAAAAGACTGTGATGCTGGGAAAGGTTGGGGGCGGGAGGAGAAGGGGACGACGGAGAATGAGATGGCTGGATGGCATCACCGACTCTGTGGACATGAGTTTGAGTGAACTCCGGGAGTTGGTGATGGACAGGGAGGCCTGGCGTGCTGTGATTCATGGGGTCGCGGAGAGTCGGACACGACTGAGCGACTGAACTGAACTGAACTGAACTGAATATTTTGTTATGACCACAACCGGCATCTGTTGAGAATTAAAGATTCTTCAATAACATTGTTTTTCTGATGTAGATCCAAATATTAAATGAACATTCTGAAAGAGATGGGAATCCCAGACCACCTGAGCTGCCTCTTGAGAAACCTGTATGCAGGTCAGGAAGCAACAGTTAGAACTGGACATGGAACAACAGACTGGTTCCAAATAGGAAAAGGTGTACGTCAAGGTTGTATATTGTCACCTTGCTTATTTAACTTATATGCAGAGTACATCATGAGGAACGCTGGGCTGGAAGAAGCACAAGCCAGAATCAAGATTGCTGGGAGAAATCTCAATAACCTCAGATATGCAGATGACACTACCCTTATGGCAGAAAGTGAAGAGGAACTCAAAAGCCTCTTGATGAAAGTGAAAGAGGAGAGTGAAAAGGTTGGCTTGAAGCTCAACATTCAGAAAACAAAGATCATGGCATCTGGTCCCATCACTTCATGGGAAATAGATGGGGAAACAGTGGAAACAGTGTCAGACTTTATTTTTTTGGGCTCCAAAATCACTGCGGATGCTGATTGCAGCCATGAAATTAAAAGACGCTTGCTCCTTGGAAGGAAAGTTATGACCAACCTTGATAGTATATTAAAAAGCAGAGACATTACTTTTCCAACCAAGGTCCGTCTAGTCAAGGCAATGGTTTTTCCCGTGGTCATGTATGGATGTGAGAGTTGAACTGTGAAGAAAGCTGATCACCGAAGAATCAATGCTTTTGAACTGTGGTGTTGGAGAAGACTCTTGAGAGTCCCTTATACTGCAATGAGATCCAACCAGTCCATTCTGAAGGAGATCAATCCTGGATGTTCATTGGAGGGAATGATGCTAAAGCTGAAACTCCAATACTTTGGCCACCTCATGCGACGAGTTGACTCACTGGAAAAGACTCTGATGCTGGGAAAGGTTGGGGGCGGGAAGAGAAGGGGACGACCGAGAATGAGATGGCTGGATGGCATCACCAACTCTCTGGACATGAGTTTGAGTGTACTCCGGGAGTTGGTGATGGACAGGGAGGCCTGGCGTGCTGTGATTCACGGGGTTGCGAAGAGTCGGACACGACTGAGCGACTGAACTGAACTGAACTGAACTAATTGTATTCCTCATTTGAATAGTAATGTGACACTTATAAAATGATAAATAGTAAGAATGTAGCATATTAAGCGGAGAAGGCAATGGCAGCCCACTCTAGTACTCTTGCCTGGAAAATCCCATGGATGGAGGAACCTGGCAGGCTACAGTCCATTGGGTCGCTATGAGTCAGACATGACTGAGCGACTTCACTTTCACTTTTCACTTTCATGCATTGGGGAAGGAAATCGCAACCCACTCCAGTGTTCTTGCCTGGAGAATCCCAGGGACGGCGGAGCCTGGTGGGCTGCCGTCTATGGGGTCGCACAGAGTCAGACACGACTGAATCGATTTAGCGGGAGGAGCTTATTAAGAGTAACTTGTAATACAATGGTGAATATATAGCACTGGAATAATAAGCCCCTGTTTTAAAAATAACCATAATTTTTTTTGTTCCTTTATAACTATGAATCATTTCTAGCTCTCTAATTTTTTCCTTCTTATTATTTAAAAATTTTGATAACACTCACTATTTTTATCCATCAGTCTCCACTGATATCCATTAGTATCCACTTTTCCCACTTTTCTATCTCAACAGTAGGGCCACATAGTGTTGGATCACTGTATTGTAATAGAGGATATCTGGGTATAGAATCCAGAAACTGTTTGGAGGTATATTGGGATATTTTGAGACATCCCTACTATTGGCCCCGTTGAACTTACTTATAGGAACTTAACAAAACAAAATAATTGAAAATGTTTTAAAATACATACACTGAAAAATTATAAAGTTTAATATATGAAAGATCAAAGACACTACTAAAGGATAATTTATCACATAAATGACAAGATATATTTAAGGCTATTAAATAAGCATAACCACTAATCTTGAATACCTTTTAACACCATGGACTTTAATATTGATATACCTACGTGTATACACGCATGAAAGATTACAAAGGGAGAGATCTACTCTATGATTAGTCCTATTTATAAGGTGGATATGTATGAGCAACAGAACAATAAGAAAAAATAAAATAGGCATATGAATAAGTGGTATTAAAATAGCATTTACATTTTGAAAATTATTATAAAATAATTTACATAAAGTTAATAATGTATGTAAAATAATAATTTATATGTATATAATTATTATAGTTTTTGAAATTCACTTCATATAATGAAATAACATAATCTGAAGGACTTCCTGGTGGTCCAGTGATTAATGGTACATGCTCCACAGGGGACATGGATTTGATCACTGGATGGGGAACTAAGATCCTGCTCACCTCATGGTGTGGCTAATAAATTAATTAATTAAAAAAAATTAAAACAATGCTCTAAAATTTTAGACAACTGTAAAATGCTCCAATTATAGCCACTATGAAGCTGATTTCTTAAAGCCTTGTAATTCTAGCCAATACTCCTCTTATTTGGACTTTTATTGACCAACCTAACCAAATTTGTGAACCACTCCTAAAATATATTGCAATAAATTGAGCAAACATTTTTGACCTTTTCCTGTTTGATTTTATTAAAAATCCTCCACAGGTCAAGTATATTCATTTTAAACTTCACAGACTGATGCTGATTTCTCTAAAACAGCTTTTCTTCTCACCATTTAAATGACTTATTTTTTTCATTTCTCTACTCTGTGGGTTCCACATTTCCCATTTTCTTTTTAATTCAATGTGTTTACTGTCTCCAAGGTTTGTCTTAAGTAATTTTTCCTCCTGAAGTACTTTTTTCTTTCCCTTATATCCATTCTTTCAATTTATTCAAAGATCTTTCCTAATAATAGTATTCAATATTTATTATCTATCTTATTTGCATTTAATGCTAGTTTAAAAGTCCATTATTGTTGTATATAAACAGTCTTTGGTCATCTTCTCCCATAGTAAATTTCCAACTTGCTTGCAAGTTTTAGGGTGGCCAACAACATCAGGCCAGTTTTCATTTATATCTGCCACAGTGGAATCTCACTAAATGTTGTAACAAATATTTTATGGGACAACATAATAATCCTTCCAACTATTGTATAACTTCAATTGTGTCTTTATCTGTGTAGTCACATCAAGTTGCAAAATCCCTGAAACCCTTTATACTTGTTAGCTTGTGTTCTGTGGATGTTTTGGTTACAATTTGTTATCTCATTTATTTCTAGGACTGTTTGTCTGGCTAGATGGATAGTCTCATCCTGGAGGTAATATGACAGTGAAATGCTCTTGTTCAGTCAGAGAATAAGAGTGGATATGTCCATTTTATAACACCTCCAAACAAGCTCTCAAATTTTGTAAGTTCATTTTGATGATTTTTTACCTTGTTACAGAACTGTATATCATATTTCCCAGAACTGTTTCTACCGTCTGTATCCTATGAATAGTCAAGATGTCTTGGAGTTTTTCATATTGTTTTGATCATAAATTTTTATGTAGCAGTTATATAGAAAATAATAGCAGTATGTATTGTCCAAATATGAACCCTGTTGCACACATGGTTACCCAAAAGAAATAGAGCTATTAACAAATGTAATCTAATGGTCATAAAATTTTCAAAATGTTTTAACAATTACTACTGATGCTGTATTCTAGCAAGACTAAACAGAGTCATGTTATACTATATTGAAATTTACCAGCCTGGGAAAATTAACTTTTTGACTAATTTAGGCATTATTTTCAAATGTATTGACTATATTTAACTGAAAGAAAAAACAGTGACTGCTTATTATGGAGCCTATGCGTTTCTTTTTGGTTTATTATTGTGCCATTAAGGAAACACTTGATTCTGCCTTCCACTATAGGACCTTACTGTCTGCCTCCTTTACCTCCAGGAGTCAAAGGAATGTTCAGAGGGTTAGGCTCCTTTAAGCAAATGATTGCTGATAGCATTGTACTTGCCTCTCGTAATTTCCACTACATCAATGATCACATAACTTGCTCCTTTCTTTTCTCATATTTCTTTACCCATAGACATATTCTTTTGATTTTTTTCTATGCAACCCTAATTGTTAGTAGGCTGCTCAACAGATGTGGTTCATTTTTATGCTAACATTCTTTCCTTTCTGTCAAGTTTGAAACTATAGTTATCCCTAACAGTGTTATGTCTAATAGTTTTAAAGCTGAATCATTATTCATTTTCTTTTTAACAAGACTATAAAGAATGGCCTGAATTTAATGTTTCTTTCCTATCATTACACATTTGTTCCACATTTTTTGCTTATTAATCCTTATTTTTCAAAGTCTTACTTTTCATTTGCTTAAATACAATATGAGCAAACAAAAAAAACATCAAACAGAAAATAATATCTGTCACTATTTAGCACTTACTGAGTACTATTCAACAAATGATACTTTCATTTTCCCACAATACATGCAGGGAAACATGCACACAAAAAAATTGAGACTTACCCAAAACATGGAAGTCACAGTGCTTGTATTTGAGCCAGGCATTTTGGCTCTGGAATTCCAATTCTTAAACTGTACTGTTAACCTCAAAACTATGTGTAAATATTGAAGACTCTTTAAGACTCTTTCTTCCTTTCTTCAAAATCATTAATATCTAGTGCAGAAGAAACTCAAGTTCAGCATATCAAATGCAGAAGTAATAATAATAAACTTTCTCTTCTATATGATCAAGTTTTCATAGTGTCTCTTTTGTCTGTGTATGTTAATTCAGTCAGGAAAATCCAAAAATGCTATTCCTATAGCTACTCTGACATATCTCTTTATTTCAATTTCATGTCTTCATTTATTCTTATCTGGATTTCTGTCTCCAGATTCAGTTTTCCAATCTATTCTATGTGAAATCTTATACTACATAAGTCCTTTATGAATTTTCTTACAAAAATGTGAGAGTCCATAGCACTGAG
The DNA here is from genome assembly GCF_049115385.1 of Moschus berezovskii. Taxonomy (NCBI): domain Eukaryota; kingdom Metazoa; phylum Chordata; class Mammalia; order Artiodactyla; family Moschidae; genus Moschus; species Moschus berezovskii. Next base: position 126,246,277 of record NC_142460.1, on the reverse strand, counting down.
TGAAGTTCTACTCTTGCCCTGATGTTTTAAATGTTTAGACAGTGATCTTGGCCTTGAGTTGATCTTTCATTGGCTTTCTGGTCAATGTTTGATATGTTTGTTTTATTGTTTCTCTACTAAGAACTCTTTTCAAATGTGATATACATATATATGTGTGTGTGCATGTGTCTATTTTTTCAATGTGATACATGCATATATCACATTTCTGTGAAAAATAAGAATGATACCTTTATCTGGCTCACCCACCTCACATTGATGGTTTTGATATAAAATTATATATACAAATGCAATTTAAAATATAAAATACACAAATATTTAGAAAAGACAAAAAAAATCTGCTGTTGATGAGTCAGAATATAGTTCTGCAGTACTGACATCTGTAGTTATCATCCACTGTCAGGAACAAACTCTTTTATGTTTATTGGGCTGTTTTTTTAATCAGTTCCCTGACCTTTGAAACCAACAGCTCATCATTTATGTTTTCAGACTGAATATTCAGAAGCAAAAAATGCTTGCCTCTGATCACTCATATTCACACCGTTTTTACTCACATAACAGAGCACCTTCCCCACACTTTCTTTCCCTTGTTTTAATTCTTCTTTTTAACTCAAACTCTTTACGATACTTTCAGTCACTTGCTATAAAGTGTTTTATTATCATTTAGCCTTGGATATAAGCTCTATCCCATTTCTTCCTACCTTTTCCAGGAAATTCCTTCCCCCATTAATTTCAAGTTAATATAAGCCAAGTCCAGAATGCTGAATGTCTTCATCATGTTTTGATAAGTTCTTTAATTTCTGACAAAATAAGATATTCAAACTTTATCTTGTGTTTTCCCTTTCCAAGCTAAGGAGCAACTCATTTCTTCCAGGAGGCTTGGGGAAACAGGTCCAACTTGACTGACTCTTTGCCACATATTCCTCATCCTTACCCAACCTAGCATAAGTCTGATATATGACAATAGCAAAGAGCAAGAAGGAGAGCAAGCTCACAATTAAAGTGCTTCTCAAGCTGCTTTTTACATTATGTCGACTGTGATCTCAGTATCTAAATCAAGTGGTAAGATTGCTTTTGCAAACTGGGAAGACTTGTCATACAAAGTAACATGGAAAAGGGTGTGGACACAATTCAGTTCAGTTCATTTCAGTCATTCAGTCGTGTCCGACTCCCTGCAGCCCTATGAACCCCAGCATTCCAGGACTCCCTGTCCATCACCAACTCCCAGAGTTTACCCAAACTCATGTCCATTGAGTTAATGATGCCATCGAACCATCTCATCCTCTGTCGTCCGCTTCTTCTCCTGCCCTCAATCTTCCCCAGCATCAGGGTCTTTTCAAATGAATCAGTTCTTTGCATCAGGTGGCCAAAATATTGGAGTTTCAGCCTCAACATCAGTCTTTCCAATAAACAACCAGGACTGATTTCCTTTAGGATGGACTGGTTGGATCTCCTTGCAGTCCAAGGGACTCTCAAGAGTCTTCTCCAACACCACAGTTCAAAAGCATCAATTCTTCGGTGATCAGCTTTCTTCACAGTCCAACTCTCATATCCATACATGACTATTGGAAAAACTATAGCCTTGACTAGATGGACCTTTGTTGGTAATGTAATATCTCTGCTTTTTAATATGCTGTCTAGGTTGGTCATAACTTTCCTTCCAAGGAGTAAGTGTCTTTTAATTTCCTGGTTGTAATCAGCATCTGCAGTGATTTTGGAGACCCAAAACTAAAGTCTGACACTGTTTCTACTGTTTCCCCATCTATTTCCCATGAAGTGATGGGACCAGATGCCATGATCTTTGTTTTCTGAATGTTAAACTTTAAGCCAACTTTTTCACTCTCCTCTTTCACTTTCATCAAGAAGCATTTGAGTTCTTCTTCGCTTTCTGCCATAAGAGTGGTGTCATCTGCATATCTGAGGTTATTGATATTTCTCCCTGCAATCTTGATTCCAGCTTGTGCTTCCTCCAGCCCAACGTTCCTCATGATGTACTCTGCATATAAGTTAAATAAGCAGGGTGACAATATACAGCCTTGACGTACTCCTTTTCCTATTTGGAACCAGTCTGGTGGTCCATATCCAGTTCTAACTGTTGCTTCCTGACCTGCATACAGGTTTCTCAAGAGTCAGGTCAGGTGGTCTGGTAGGACATGTGAATAGCTGCTACAAATAATTAAGTCTAAAAGATGGTTATGTATTTCTGTCTGATTATTGCCTTAATTATTTCACAAAATACTGCTATATAGCACTTCTATTATCTTTATTTTTAGAAATACTGCAAATTGTTGGTACTATTTCCCTCATCAAGGAGAATTTAAGAGAATTTATAATGTATAAATGTATAAGTTATATATAAATAAATATCTTCAATTTGAGATATTTTGCATGTCTATAAGTAGTTGTTTAAAGATGCAATGGTTATAATTTAGGTTTCAGTATGCTGTTTTAGTTTTTCCATACTTTTGTTTGTTCTTTAGAGATGATTTTCATCATGGGAGAAATGGTTAACTCCTAGATTTGGGCAGAAAAAAAATGCAGTATTAGGCTGAAACATCTTTTTCTAGCAAAAACTAAAGAAGAATTTTAAAATGCTGGAGACTTGCAGTATTTTCTGAACTAACACATTTAGGATCGTTAGTAAGATTGCTAACTATATTTCTTAGTCTGAGTGGTTTCTCATGTTGGCAAAGTTTAGTTCAGTTTCTTTAGTCAATTGTGCCATTACAAAGAATTGAATTTGCCTGTCTTCTGATTTCTGTTATCCTATTTTTTCTCTGCCTGATTTATTTCTGCATTTTGCTTCCTTCTTTTCCTTTACATCAAACCTTCAAGAAACCCCTTTTCTATTCAGGTAAACCCAATTTGTTGGAATCATTGCCTTTCCTCCACTCCACACTCAGTCCCTTTCTTTTGATTCCATGGTTCAGTATCCCTGTTCCAAACATTTTTCTATAACTATGTGAATATCCTTTTGTGTAGATAGTTTAATATGAAGCCCATCATTCATAATATGATGCTCAGTCAATCCTATTTTCCATGTAATTTCCACCTGGCCAATTTCTGGAATGGTCTCTGGAGTATGCTTTGCTATTTTAAGATATTTTCCTACTATCAGTAGGTGTAAGCTGTAAGTAGTTTAATTTACCATCTTTGCTTGATATGTATATCTTTTGAAAGTGCAGAGATATGGATATCAGCTGTCAACATTATTCTATGTAAACCTAGATTTTTGTTTTTATAGTATTGCTCTGGCTGAACTTTAATGTATGAAATAGAAGATGGGAAGAGGGGAATCCTTAGAGCAGAGTAAGCTTCTGAATATATTACAACAATTAGAGAAACAAAATAATTGTGCCCAGAGTATATGAAGATGCATAAAGGAGATAATTTAAGTAAAAGAAAAAAGATCAACCACTAATAGCCCGGTTTGGAATTGGTGTTCATTGGAAGGACTTATGCTAAAGCTGAAATTGCAATACTTTGGCCACCTCATGCGACGAGTTGACTCACTGGAAAAGACTCTGATGCTGGGAGTGATTGGGGGTGGGAGGAGACGGGGACGACAGAGAATGAGGTGGCTGCATGGCATCACCGACTCGATGGACATGAGTTTGAGTGAACTGCGGGAGTTGGTGATGGACAGGGAGGCCTTTTGTGTTGTGGTTCATGGGGTCGCTAAGAGTCGGACACGACTGAGCGACTGAACTGAACTGAACTGAACTGAAAGATGAGTGAAAGTCGCTCAGTTGTGTCCGACTCTTTGCGACCCCATGGACTATATCGTCCATGGGATTCTCCAGGCCAGAATACTGGAGTGGGTAGCTTTTCCCTTCTCCAGCGGATCTTCCGAACCCAGGGATCGAACCCAGGTCTCTCACATTGCAGGCAGATTCTTTACCAGCTGAGCCACCAGGGAAGCCCAATAACATGATAGAGTATAATGAAATATTTTGACATAAGTGAGTGAAAGTTTCTCAGTTGTGTTCAACTCTGCTACCCCATGGACTGTAGCCGGCCAAACTCCTCTGTCCACGGAATTCTCCAGGCAAGAATACTGGAGTGTGTAGCTGTTCCCTTCTCCAGGAAATCTTCCCAGTCCAGGGATCAAACTGCTTGCATTGTAGGCGGATTCCTTACCAGCTGAGCTACGAGGTACCAGGGAAGATATGCGAAGAAGGCAACGGCAACCCACTCAAGTACTCTTGCCTGGAAAATCTCATGGACGGAGGAGCTTGGTAGGTTGCAGTTCGTGGAGTCACTAGGAGTTGGACACACCTGAGCGACTTACTTTCACTTTCAAGCATTGGAGGAGGAAATGGCAACCCACTCCAGTGTTCTTGCCTGGAGAACCCCAGAGACGGAGGAGCCTAGTAGGCTGCCGTCTATGGGGTTTCACAGAGTCAGACACGACTGAAGCAACTTAGCAGCAGCAGCAGCAGGGAAGATATGAGAGTCTTGTTATAAGTCTACGTGGAATGTCAGGTAAAGGATATCACACATCACAACTCTACCTGTGCAACTATAAATGAATGAGGAATTTAAGCTACATTAAAAAATAAACAAATAAATAAGGGGGACTTCCCTGTTGGTCCAGTGGTTAAGAATCTATGCTGCCACTTCAGGGAGCATGGGTTCAATCCCTAGTTGGAGAACTAAGATCTTGCACATTACAGAATCCAGCCAAAAATATATAAATACATAAATAAACAACTTTCTGAGCTTCTAAAATATCGTTCCCTTTTGTAGTCCTCCAACCATCCCATCACTTCATGGGACATAGATGGAAAAACAGTGGAAACAGTGTCAGACTTTATTTTTTTGGGCTCCAAAATCACTGCAGATGCTGATTGCAGCCAGGAAATTAAAAGACGCTTACTCCTTGGAAGGAAAGTTATGACCAACCTTGACAGTATATTAAAAAGCAGAGACATTACTTTGCCAACAAAGGTCCGTCTAGTCAAGGCTATTTTCCCGTGGTCATGTATGAATGTGAGAGTTGGACTGTGAAGAAAGCTGATCGCCGAAGGATTGATGCTTTTGAACTGTGGTGTTGGAGAAGACTCTTGAGAGTCCCTTGGGATGCAAGGAGATCCAACCAGTCCATTCTAAAGGAGATCAATCCTGGGTGTTCATTGGAAGGACTGATGCTAAAGCTGAAACTCCAATATTTTGGCCACCTGATGCGATGAGTTGACTCACTGGAAAAGACTCTGATGTTAGGAAAGGTTGGGGGCGGGAGGAGAAGGGGATGACCGAGAATGAGATGGCTGGATGGCATCACCGACTCTGTGGAAATGAGTTTGAGTGAACTCAGAGAGTTGGTGATGGACAGGGAGGCCTGGCGTGCTGTGATTCATGGGGTCGTGGAGAGTCGGACACAACTGAGGCACTGAACTGAAGTGAACTGACTGAACCATCCATAGGTAGCTTCTTAAAAAACAAACACACAAGTACTATTTTTCTGATATGCCTCCTATAGAAGTCTATGCCAAAATTATTTCACCATTCCAAAATATTTAATTTTCACAGTAGCATTATGATTATTATTTCTAATTTGCAAAAGATGAAATTGTTCCTCAGAAAGGTTAGATTTTAAGTATCATGCTCATGGCAAAATAGCTAATAACTGGTAAAGCAATTCTTCAAAGTTATGTCTAAGTACAATTATATTTTAAGATAAAATACTAACAAATGAATACTTCACACAAGTGATAGATAATAGTAAAGCCAGTAAATCTGAGTTACTTTCATTGTAAAAATGTCCACATCCAAATGGGAAACAGTTTTTTGAGAGGTAAATCACAGCATCTTGACATTTTAGTGACTGTCCACAGTATTCTTTTCACCCAATCAAGACCTGTCAGAATGGGTTTCACCACAGGAAATAGATTAGTTGATTAGGTCAAGCCAGGTCTAGGCAATTCCTGTTTTACAATAAAAGAAAACACTGTGATTTTCTTAACTTAAGTGGATATTGACTTTTACTATGGTGAAGATCAAGATTTATTATCTCAAATGATAGTCAACAGACTGCCTGACAACTATTGACTTGGGGGAAATCACAGCAGGGCGCTGAACCACCACTGAACCTACAGAAAGATCTTCTGTTTCTCTCACAGCAGGTTAAGGCCAGTCTTACATCAAGATTACGGGTCTAACTAGAGACAGGAACAATTAAAAAATGCATTTCCATTCATTTGATTTGTGATGTTCCTTGAATATTACAGTAACTTTGAGAATATTTGCTTGTAGCCCTAGAGATTCAGAAATGAAATCTGTATAGTGGTATGCAAATCTTAATTCTTTAGCAAAATACTTATTTATCCATTGTTCAAAATGTTCTTAGTTAATATTTATAGCAGCTTAAGTTAAGGAAAGCAAGTTGGTAAAGAATTTGCCTGCAATGCAGGAGACCCTGGTTCAATTCCTGGATCAGGAAGATCTGCTAGAGAAGGGATAGGCTACCCATTCCGGTATTCTTGGGCTTCCCTTGTGGCTCAGAAGGTAAAGAATCCGCCTGCAATGTGGGAGACCTGGGTTCAATCCCTGGTTTGGGAAGATCCCTGGAAAAGGGAACAGTTACCAACTCCAGTATTCTGGCCTGGAGAAGTCCATGGACTGTTTAGTCCATGGGGTCGGAATGAGTTGGATAGGACTGAGGAACTTTCACATTAAGTATGATAAATCAATTCCTACAATTGTAAGATTCATTTATACCTTTTTTAGAGTGTTCAATTACCAATATAACCATACCATTTCACAAAATGTTTAAATGGTAAAGTGATATTTGAAATCTGAAAAACTGTTTAAAATGAACTGTTTTAAATTTTAAAAGAACAACTAATAAATTATATTGTATTATAAAATTATTTTAGAGACATAATAAAAACTTAAAATGTAAACATTTTTTAATCAGCCTATGTACACAAACCTGACAAAATGTAGACAAAGAATAAGCCCCAATGGATATAGATCTAGGTAAACACTTTGCAGCTTTCCCTCATTTTTGTTAAGAAGCAAATATAGTATTCCTATTGCTGAAAGAAGGAAAAAAGACAAACTCAAGAACAAGCAATAATCCATAGACTGTATAACAAAGTTTGTAAACAAATAAGTTAAGAACAAAATGGAGGAAGCACGAATATCAAAATATATATGGTAGGCAGAATCCTAAAATATCCCCTAAGATTTCCCTTGCCCAGTATATACATGCCTTCTCCCAGTTAATCCAACATTAATATGCTGCTGTGAAGAGAGTTTGCAGATGTACTTAAGGAATTAATGTCCCAACGCAGTTAATTTTAAGATAGGGAGAGTATCCTCCATGGAACTAACCTAATAAGATGAGGCCTTAAAGAAGATCGGCTCTTTCTAAAGAGGCAATAAAAGTTATAATAAATTATCTCCACATAAAATAAATTATTTGTTTGTGGTTTTGAGGTAGAGGGACTTAATGACAAGAAGTGCAGGCCGCCTCTGGTTGCTGAGAGTGGCCTGATCAACAGGAAATAGGAAGCGAATTCTGTTAACAGCCTAAATGAGCTTGGAAGAGGAACCCAATCTCCAGATAAGAATGAAGAGCCAGATAAAGTCTTGTTGTTCAGTTGCTAAGCATGTCTGACTCTGTGATCCCATGGACTGCAGCCTACCAGGCTCTTCTGTCCATGGGATTCTTCAGACAAGAATACTGCTGTGGGTTGCCATTTTCTCCTCCAGGGGATCTTCCCAACTCAGGGATGGAACCCATGTCCCTTGTAACTCTTGCGTTGACAGTAGGATTCTTTACCATGGGCCACCAAGATTTCTGGTAAGTGGAGGGAATACCACTAGGGAAGGGAAGGTGATAGCATAGACCAAATACATGATGATAGACAGGGTAAGGTCCTGGAGGAAATGCAGTGAAGAAGGAATTGAGGTCTATGTAGAAGGATTGCATTTGAATAGAACAAGTAACTTCTCCCTCCTTGGGACCAAATGATTAAGACAAAGATTGATTTATATAAAATTGTGTTTAAGGGGCAATTAGAATGCTGATTCATTCACACTTGATAGGCTTTGTTTTTACTTGAAGTAGAAGGCATTTTTTTTTTTTAAATCTTTTCATTGAGAATGAGAGCTGTAAGAATGGATAGAGCCTTAACTAGAGTAATTAATTTTTGGAAATATGACTGAAGAATTTATCAACAATAATAAATAAGCTGTCAAGTAGTCTCAAAAATAAAACTAAGATTATAGACCAGAAATTTAAGAAATAATTTTTGCTGTGAAGAAAGTTAAAATCTCATTATGTATGGATTGCCTGTCAACACATTTAGCCACAAAAGAGTTACTTAAAATAAAGCAAATTAAAAATTTAAAATATTTTCCCTAAAAAGCAGATTTGATGAAAGAATGTTTATTGAAACTGCCTTTTGAAATCACCTTTTCTTTGAAAAGTATTACAAAAATTAGAGCAATCTCAAATATAGAAACTAATTCCTTCCTAAATACCATTAGTACTATGTGAACTAGACAAAATGGAAATGGGGTCAGTTAATCCTCTGCTGACTCTAGCCTCTCCTGGAAAAAAATCACTGAGGGGCAGAACTGTTTATTTTAACATGTCCTTCTATGCATGTTGGAGAAATATGTCTTTTAAGAGTTTTTACGGGGGTGGGGGGGGCAGTGGGCCGTCCTAAGATGGTGGAGAAATAGGACGGGGAGACCACATTCTCCCCCACAAATTCATTGAAAGAACATTTAAACACTGAGCCAACTCCACAAAACAACTTCTGAATGCTGGCAGAGGACATCAGGCACCCAGAAAAACAGCCCATTGTCTTCAAAAGAAGGTAGAGCAAAATATAAAAGATAGAAAGAAAGACAAAATAATCAGGGACGGAGATCTGTCCCGGGAAGGGAGTCTTAATAGAGGAGAAGTTTCCAAACACTGGAAACCCTCTTACCAATGTGTCTGGGGGAACTTTTCGAATCTTGGAGGGCAACATAACTGGGAGGAAAAATAAATAAATAAACTCCATAGATTACGTGCCTAAAGGCAACTCCCAGCAGAGAAGTACCCCAGATGCTCGCATCCACCACCAGCAAGTGGGGGCTGAACGGAGAGGAGCAGGCGGCATTGCTTAGGGTAAGGGCCAGGCCTGAATACCCTGAGGGCAACCCGAGGGAGCTAATGTGGGATAGCACCTAAACTGTCCTCTAGCCAGAGAGAGAGAAAAAAAATGAAAAAAAAAAAAAAGAGAGAGAGAGAAAGAACTATCCTGCAAAAAGCCCTAACCTATAAAGCCTCTTGATGAAAGTGAAAGAGGAGAGTGAAAAAGTTGGCTTAAAGCTCAACATTCAGAAAACTAAGATCATGGCATCTGGTCCTGTCACTTCAAGGGAAGTAGATGGAGAAACAGTGGAAACAGTGTCAGACTTTATTTTTGGGGGCTCCAAAATCACTGCGGATGCTGATTGCAGCCAGGAAATTAAAAGACGCTTACTCCTTGGAACGAAAGTTATGACCAACCTTGATAAAATATTAAAAAGCAGAGACATTACTTTGCCAACCAAGGTCCGTCTAGTCAAGGCTATGGTTTTTCCCGTGGTCATGTATGGATGTGAGAGTTGGACTGTGAAGAAAGCTGATCGCCGAAAAATTGATGCTTTTGAACTGTGCTGAAACTGCAATACTTTTGCCCCCTCATGCGATGAGTCGACTCACTGGAAAAGACTCTGATCCTGGGAGGGATTGAGAGCAGGAGGAGAAGGGGACGACAGAGAATGAGATGGCTGGATGGCATCACTGACTCGATGAGCATGAGTTTGAGTGAACTCTGGGAGTTGGTGATGGACAGGGAGACCTGGGGTGCTGTGATTCATGGGGTCCCAAAGAGTCGGACACGACTGAGCGACTGAACTGAAGTCACTGCCGGACCACTCACAGAACAAAGTACTGAGCCAATACCAGAGAAGAGCTAACCGGCTGTGGACCCGCCCATCTCCCGCCAGAGCTAGAGGGAAGGCGGGCACCTGCCAGACATGGAAAGGGGCAAACTAAGCCCCAAGGAGCGAATGCCCTACCAAACTGGAAACAGTCTTCCAGTTTCTAACTAAAGACTTCCTGGGATTCTGGACGGTTGACATCCACCAGAAGGGTCACATTCAGAGATCATCTCCCCAAAAGAGACACACAGCACACCAGAGATGGGCACACCCAGAAAGCCAAGTGGCTGGGACTGAGGAGGTGATAAGACACACCGCACCTGAGCAGAATGTGCTCACCATGCACCTGGCCACCTGAGTTGCTCGGACTGGGAAATAGCACAAAACGCAGGGCCAACAGAGTCTAGGCCTTTGTGGAGTACCCAAGAACCTGAACCTGAGCGGCTTAGACCTGGGAAGTGCATGCAACCCAGGATCCACTCCCTGCAGAGCAACCTGAAACCTGAGGAGTGTAGACTGGGAAAGCACACACACCGTGAGCGGGGGCAAACCCAATGTGGCCAAGACACTGTGAGCATTCACCATACATGCAGTGATATTTGTTTGTAGTGTTCCTCCCTCCACACAGCACGGCTCAACAAGTGAGCCTAAACAAGAGACCACCTTTGTCCCCTTGTGTCAGGGTGGAAATTAGACACTGAAGACATCTGCAAACAGAAGAAACCAAATAAACAGAGAGAACTGCTTTGGAAGTGACAGGTGCAACAGAATAAAATCCCTGTAGCTAACACAGACTACATTGTAAGGGACCTATAGATCTTGAGAAGTATAAGCTGGAACAAGGAACTATCTGAACTGACCCCACACTGCCCACAACAGCACCAGAGAAATCCCTAGATGTATTTTTACTATGGTGATTTAAAAAACTTTTTTTTCCCTTTTTTTAAGTCCTCTCAGTTCAGTTCAGTTCAGTTCAGTTGCTCAGTCACGTCTGACTCTTTGCGACCCCATGAATCACAGAACGCCAGGCCTCCCTGTCCATCACCAACTCCTGGAGTTCACTCAAACCCACCTCCAATGAGTCAGTGATGCCATCCAGCCATCTCATTCTCTGTCGTCCCTTTCTCCTCCTGCCTCCAATCCCTCCCAGCATCAGAGTCTTTTCCAGAGAATCAACTCTTCGCATGAGGTGGCCAAAATATTGGAGTTTCAGCTTTAGCATCAGTCCACACCCTATTCAGTTCAGTTCAGTTCAGTTCAGTCTCTCAGTCGTGTCCGACTCTCCGCGACCCCATGAATCACAGCACGCCAGGCCTCCCTGTACATCACCAACTCCCGGAGTTCACTCAAACTAATGTCCATAGAGTCGGTGATGCCATCCAGCCATCTCATTCTCTGTCGTCCCCTTCTCCTCCCGCCCCCAACCTTTCCCAGCATCAGAGTCTTTTCCAGTGAGTCAACTCGTTGCATGAGGTGGCCAAAGTATTGCAGTTTCAACTTTAGCAACAGTCCTTCCAAAGAACACCCAGGATTGATCTCCTTTAGAATGGACTGGATGCATCACCCTATTACTCCTTCAATTTGCATTTTTACAACCTACTATTACCTTGCAGAAAAAAAAAAAAGACCCTATTTTTAAAACAAACTTCATATATAGTTCTTATATTTTTTTGTGATTTTTTTTAATATTGTATTTTTGAAAGTCTAACATCTACTCTAGATTTTTAATCTTTGCTTTATAGTATTTGTTATAAATTTTGTACATTTATGAATCCAATCTTCTGTACCCATTTTTACTTAGGAGTGTGATTACTGGCTTTATTACTCCCTCCCTCTTTTGTATCTCCTTTTTCTCCCCCAGGTCACCTATGTCTCCTCCTTCTGCCTTCTCTTCTCAACCCAACTCTGTGAATCTCTGTGGGTGCTCCAGGCTGTGGAGAACACTTAGGGAATAGAGCACTGCCTAGATCTATCTCTCTCCTTTTTGATTCCCCCTTTTCTGCTCCTGCTCACCTCTATCTCCTGCCTCTCTCTTCTCTTCTCTATGTAACTCTGTGAACCTCTCTGAGGGGTCCAGACTCTGAAGAGCACAAAAGGAAGTGTTTACTGGCCAGATTACTCTCTCCCCTTTTGATTTCCCCTCTTCTTCTCCTGGTCGCCTCTATCTCCCTCCTCCCTCATCTCTTCTCCATGTAACTCTGTGAACCTCTCTGGTGTCCCTCACTGCAGAGAATCTTTTCAACATTAACCTGCTGCTGCTGCGTTACTTCAGTCGTGTCCAACTCTGTGTGACCCCATAGACAGAAGTCCACCAGGGTCCCCCGTCCCTGGGATTCTCAAGTTTTATTATCAGGGCTGTATGAACATAGAAGTCTTGAGGCTACTGTAAGTATAAGACTGAAAACCAGAGACAGGAGGCTTAAGCTGCAAACCTGACAACGCCAGAGAACTCCTGACTCCAGGGAACATCAATTGATAAGAGATCATCCAAAAGCCTCCATACCTTCACTGAAACCAAACACTACCCAAGAGTCAATAAGATCCAGAGCAAGACATACCAATCAAACTCTCCAGCAATGCAGGAACATAGCCCTGAGCGTAAATATACAGGCTGCCCAAAGTCACACCAAACCCACAGACATCTCAAAACTCACTACTGGACACTTCATTGCACCCCAGAGAGAAGAAATCCAGCTCCACCCACCAGAACACTGATGCAAGCTTCCTGAACCAAGAAATCTTGACAGGCCACATGTCCAACCCCACCCACAGGAAGGAACCTCCACAATAAAGAGGAACAACAAACTGCAAGAATACACAAAGGCCACCCCAAACACAGCAATCTAAACAAGATGAAAAGCAGAGAAATACTCAGCAGGTAAAGGAACATGATAAATGCTCCCAAACCAAACAAAAGAGGAGGAGAAACAGAGTCTACCTGAAAAAAAAAAAAAAAAAAATTAGAATAATGATAATAAAAATGATCCAAAATCTTGAAAACAAAAAGGAGTTACAGATAAATAGCCTGGAGACAAGGATTGAGAAGATTCAAGAAATGTTTAACAAGGACCTAGAAAAATAAAAGTCAATTAATAATGAATAATGAAAAGAGCATTATTTGCATTATTATAACGTAAGGAGCAATATTGCATAGGAACCTGGACTGTAAGGTCCATGATTCAAAGCAAACTGGAAGTGGACAAACAGGAGATGGCAAGAGTGAATGTAGACATTCTAGGAATCAGTGAACTAAAATGGACTGGAATGGGTGAATTTAAATCAGATGACCATTATACCAACTACTGTGGGCCGGAATCCCTTAGAAGAAATGGAGTAGCCATCATGATCAACAAAAGAGTCCAAGATGCAGTTCTTGGATGCAATTTCAAAAATGACAGAATGATCTCTGTTCGTTTCCAAGGCAAACCATTCAATATTACAGTAATCCAAGCCTATGCCCCAACCAGCAACCCTGAAGACCAAAGCTGAACGGTTCTATGAAGACGTTTTAGAACTAACACCCCAAAAGATGTCCTTTTCATTATAGGGGACTGGAATGCAAAAGGAGGAAGTCAAGAAACACCTGGAGTAACAGGCAAATTTGGCCTTGGGGCACGGAATGAAGCAGGGCAAAGCCTAATAGAGTTTTGCCAAGGGAACACACTGGTCAAAGCAAACACCCTCTTCCAACAACACAAGAGAAGACTCTAAACATGGACATCACCAGACGGTCAACACCAAAATCAGGTTGATTATACTCTTTGCAACCAAAGATGGAGGAGCTCTAGACAGTTAGCGAAAAAAAGACCAGGAGCTGACTGTGGCTCAGATCATGAACTCCTTATTGTCAAATTCAGACTTAAATTGAAGAAACTAGGGAAAACCACTAGACCATTCAGGTGTGACCTAAATCAAATCCCTTATGATTATACAGTCAAAGTGAGAAATAGATTTCGGAGGTTATTGACATTGTAGAGGAGACAGGGACCAAGACCATCCCCATGGAAAAAAAAATGCAAAAAACCACACTGGCTGTCTGAGGAGACCTTGCAAATAGCTATGAAAAGAAGAGAAGCGAAAAGCAAAGGAGAAAAGGAAAGATATAAGCATCTGAATGCAGAGTTCCAAAGAATAGCAAGGAGAGATAAGAAAGCATTCCTCAGTGATCAGTTCAAGGGAATAGAGGAAAACAACAGAATAGGAAAGACAAGAGATCACTTCAAGAAAATTAGAGACACCAAGGGAAAATTTCATGCAAAGATTGGCTCGATAAAGGAAAGAAATGGTATGGACCTAACAGAACAGAAGATATTAAGAAGAGGTAGCAAGAATACACAGAAGAACTGTACAAAAAAAGATCTTCTCGACGAAGATAATCACGATGGCGTGATCACTCACCTGGAACCAGACATCTTGGAATGTGAAGTCAAGTGGGCCTTAGAGAGCATCACGACGAACAAAGCAGTGGAAGTGATGGAATTCCAGTTGAGCTATTTCAAATCCTGAAAGATGATGCTGTGAAAGGGCTGTACTCAATATGCCAGCAAACTGGGAAAACTCAGCAGTGGCCACAGGACTGGAAAATGTCAGTTTTCATTCCCATTTCTAAGAAAGGCAATACCAAAGAATGCTCAAACTACTGCACAATTGCACTATCTCACACACTAGTACAGAGAAGGCACTGGTGACCCACACCAGTACTCTTGCCTATAAACGACCATGGACAGAGGAGCCTGGTAGGCTGCAATCCATTGGGTCGCACAGAGTCAGACACGACCGACATGACTTAGCAGAAGCACACGCTGGTAAAGTCATGCTCAAAATTCTCCAAGCCAGACTTCACCAATACGTGAACCTTGAACTTCCAGATGTTCAAGCTGGTTTTAGAAAAGGCAGAGGAACCAGAGATCAAATTGCCAACATCCATTGGATCATGGGAAAACAAGAGAGTTCCAGAAAAATATCTATTTCTGCTTCATTGACTGTGTCAAAGGCTTTGACTGTGTGTATCAAAACAAACTGTGGAAAATTCTGAAAGAGATGGGAATACCAGACCATCTGATCTGCCTCTTGAGAAACCTGTATGCAGGTCAGGAAGCAACAGTTAGAACTGGACATGGAACAATGGACTGGTTCCAAATAGGAAAAAGAGTATATCAAGGTTGTATATTGTCACCCTGCTTTTTTAACTTCTATGTGGAGCACATCATGAGGAACTCTGGGCTAGAAGAAGCACAGGCTGGAATCAAGATTGCCTGGAGAAATATCGATAATCTCAGATATGCAGATGACACCACCCTTATGGCAGAAAGTGAAGAGGAACTCAAAAGCCTCCTGATGAAAGTGAAAGAGAAGAGTGAAAAGGTTGGCTTGAAGCTCAGCATTCAGAAAACAAAGATCATGGCATCTGGTCCCATCACTTCATGGGAAATAGATGGGGAAACAGTGTCAGACTTTATTTTTTTGGGCTCCAAAATCATGCAGATGCTGATTGCAGCCATGAAATTGAAAGACGCTTACTCCTTGAGAGGAAATTTATGACCAACCTTGATAGCGTATTAAAAAGCAGAGACATTACTTTGCCACCCAAGGTCCGTCTAGTCAAGGCTATGGTTTTTCCCGTGGTCATGTATGGATGTGAGAGTCAGACTGTGAAGAAAGCTGATCATCGAAGAATTGATGCTTTTGAACTGTGGTGTTGGAGAAGACTTGAGAGTCCCTTGGACTGCAAGGAGATCCGACCAGTCCTTTCTGAGGGAGATCGATACTGAGTGTTCATTGGAAGGACTGATGCTAAAGCTGAAACTGCAATACTTTGGCCACCTCATGCGACGAGTTGACTCACTGGAAAAGACTGTGATACTGGGAGGGATTGGGGGCAGGAGGAGAAGGGAACGACAGAGAATGAGGTGGCTGGATGGCATCACTGACTCGATGGAGGTGGGTTTGAAGAACTCGGGGTTTTGGTGATGGACAGGGAGGCCTGGTGTGCTGTGATTCATGGGGTCGCATAGAGTCGGACATGACTGAGTGACTGAACTGATCTGAAACCAGCTCTCCAGACTTTCTCTAGACAAGAAACACAGAAAGGATGTATAAACTTGAACCCAAAACAACAAATTAAATGACAATGGGACCATACTTATCAATAATTATCTTAAATGTAAATGGATTGAATGCCCCAACCAAAAGACAAAGCCTGGTTGAATGGATAGAGAAACAAAACCCCTATATATGCTGTCTATAAGAGACCCACCTCAAAACAAGGGACAATATGGACTGAAAGTGAAGGGCTGGAAAAAGTAATTCCACACAAATGGAAACCAAAAGAAAGCAGGAGTAGCAATACTCATATCAAATAAAATGGACCTTAAAATAAAGGCTGTGAAAAGAGACAAAGAAGGACACTACATAATATTCAAAGGATCAATCCAAGAAGAAGATATAACAATTATAAATATATATGCACCCAACATAGGAGCACCACAATATGTAAGTCAAATGATAGCAAATAAGAAAGGGGAAATTAACACAACACAATAATAGTTGGAGACTTTAATACCCCACTCACACCTATGGATAAATCAACTAAACAGAAAATTAACAAGGAAACACAAACTTTAAATGACACAATGAACCAGCTAGATCTAATTGATATCTAGGACATTTAACCTCAAAACAATGAATTTCACCTTTTTCTCAAGGGCACATGGAATCTTCTCCAGGATAGAGCAAAACCTGGGCCATAAATCTAGCCTTGGTAAATTTAAAAATACTGAAATCATTCCAAGCATCTTTTCTGAACACAATACAGTAAGATTAGATCTCAATTACAGGGAAAAAACTATGAAAAATTCCAACATATGGAAGCTAAACAACACACTTCTGAATAACCAACAAATCATAGAAGAAATCAAAAAAGAAATAAAAATATGCATAGAAACAACTGAAGTTGAAATCATAAGAAACCAAAACCTACGGGATACTGTAAAAGCACTGCTAAGGGGAAGGTTCATCCAATGCAGGCTTACCTCAAGAAAGAAGAAAAAAGTGAAATAAATAACCTAACTCTACACCTAAAGTAACTAGAAAAGGAAGAAATGGAGAACCCCAGGTTTTTTTTTTTTTTTTTTTTTGTGTGTGTGTGTGTGTGTAATATAGTTTTATTAAAGTACAAAAGAGAGAGAAAGTTTCTGACACAGACAGCAGAACGGGGTAGAAGGAGTCCCCCTGATAGTCTTTAGCCAGATGACACATAGCTACTATCAGGCTGCTGATTAGAGAAAGGTAATGTCTCAGAACTCAGAGACTTATCAGGCCCCTCACACACAGCATGCATTGAGCTAACACTGGCAGAAGGTGAGTCATCCCAGGCCATAAAACATTCATTGGGTGAATCTTGAAGAAAGTCAGGTCCCAAGCCAAAACACAGTCTCATTAACATAGCTTAAGAGAACACTTGCATGAGTAAAACAGACTGGTTTGTCAAGTCAGTTCTGAGTCTTAGGTAGAACTGACTTGAAGAAAGACAGTTCAGTTCAGTTCAGTAGCTCAGTCCTGTCCGACTCGCTGCGACCCCATGAATCACAGCACGCTAGGCCTCCGTGTCCATCACCAACTCCCGGAGTTCACCCAAACTCATGTCCATAGAGTCGGTAATGCCATCCAGCCATCTCATTCTCTGTCATCCCCTTCTCCTCCCGCCACCAACCTTTCCCAGCATCAGAGTCTTTTCCAGTGAGTCAACTCGTCGCATGAGGTGGCCAAAGTATTGCAGTTTCAGCATTAGCATCAGTCCTTCCAATGAACACCCAGGATTGATCTCCTTTAGAATGGACTGGTTGGATCTCCTTGCAGTCCAAGGGACTCTCAAGAGTCTTCTCCAGCACCACAGTTCAAAAGCATCAATTCTTCGGCGATCACCTTTCTTCATAGTCCAACTCTCACATCCATACATGACCATGGGAAAAACCATAGCCTTGACTAGACGGACCTTTGTTGGCAAAGTAATGTCTTTGCTTTTTAATATATTATCAAGGTTGGTCATAACTTTCCTTCCAAGGAGTAAGCGTCTTTTAACATCATGGCTGCAATCAGCATCTGCAGTGATTTTGGAGCCCAAAAAAATAAAGTCTGACACTGTTTCCACTGTTTTTCCATCTATTTCCCATGAAGTGATGGGACCAGATGCCATGATCTTCGTTTTCTGAATGTTGAGCTTCAAGCCAACCTTTTCACTCTCCTCTTTCAATTTCATCAAGAGGCTTTTGAGTTCCTCTTCACTTTCTGCCATAAGGGTGGTGTCATCTGCATATTTGAGGTTATTGATATTTCTCCCAACAATCTGGATTCCAGCTTGTACTTCTTCCAGCCCAGCGTTCCTCATGATGTACTCTGCATAGAAGTTAAATAAGCAGGGTGACAATATACAGCCTTGACGTACTCCGTTTCCTATTTGGAACCAGTCTGTTGTTCCATGTACAGTTCTGACTGTTGCTTCCTGACCTGCATACAGGTTTCTCAAGAGGCAGGTCAGGTGGTCTGGGATTCCCAGCTCTTTCAGAATTTTCCACAGTTTATTGTGATCCACACAGTCAAAGGCTTTGGCATAGACAATGAAGCAGAAATAGATGTTTTTCTGGAACTCTCTTCCTTTCTCCATGATCCAGCGGATGTTGGCAATTTGATCTCTGGTGCCTCTGCCTTTTCTAAAAACTGCTTGAACATCTGGGAGTTCACGGTCAACAAAAGAGTCTGAAATGCATTACTTGGATGCAATCTTAAAAATGACAGAATGATTTCTGTTTGTTTCCAAGGCAAACCATTCAGTATTACAGTAATCCAGGCCTCTGCCCCAACCAGTAACGCTGAAGAAGCCATAGTTGAACAGTTCTATGAAGACCTACAAGACCTTTTAGAACTAACACCCAAAAAAGATGTCCTTTTCATTATAAGGGACTGGAATGCAAAAGGAGGAAGTCAAGAAACACCTGGAGTAACAGGCATTTTTGGCCTTGGAACACGGAATGAAGCATGGCAAAGGCTAATAGTTTTGTCAAGAGAATGCAGTGGTCATAGCAAACACCCTCTTCCAACAAACAAGAGAAGACTCTACACATGGACATCACCAGATGGTCAACCCGGAAATCAGATTGATTATATTCTTTGCAGCCAAAGATGGAGACGCTGTATACAGTTAACAAAAACAAGACCAGGAGCTGACTGTGGCTCAGATCATGAACTCTTTATTGCCAAATTCACTTAAATGGAAGAAAATAGGGCAAACCACTAGACCATTCAGATATGACCTATATCAAATTCCTTATGATTATACAGTGGAAGTGAGAAATAGATTTTAGGGACTGGATCTGATAGAGTGCCTGATGAACTCTGGATGGAGGTTCGTGACATTGTACAGGAGACAGGGACCAAGACCATCCCCATAGAAAAGAAATGCAAAAAAGCGAAATGGCTGTCTGAGGAGGCCTTACAAATAGCTGTGAAAAGAAGAGAAGTGAAAAGCAAAGGAGAAAAGGAAAGATATAAGCATCCAAATGCAGAGTTCCTAAGAATAGCAAGGTGAGATAAGAAAGCCTTCCTCAGTGATCAATGCAAAGAAATAGCGGAAAACAACAGAATAGGAAAAACAAGAGATCTCTTCAAGAAATTAGAGATTCCAAGGGTAAATACATAGTTCATTAACATACCTTAGAAAAACATTTCCAGAAGAAAAACACACTGGCTCAAGGTTTGAGAAAAGTTAAGTTCAGGTGGGTAGAAGGAAAGAGATATTAAAAATTAGGGCAGAAATAAATGCAAAAGTAATAAAAGAGGCCATAGCAAAAATCAGCAAAGCTAAAAGCTGTTCTTTGAGAAGATAAATAAAATAGACAAACCATTAGCCAGACTCATCAAGAAACAAAGGGAGAAGAATCAAGCCAACAAAATTAGAAATGAAAATGGAGAAATCACAACAGACAACACAGAAAAACAAAGGATCATAAGAGAATACTATCAACAACTATATGCCAATAAAATGTACAACTTGGAAGAAATGGAAAAATTCTTAGAAAAGTACAACTTTCCAAAACTGAACCAGGAAGAAATAGAAAATCTTAACAGACTATCCCAAGCACAGAAATTGAAACTGCAATTAGAAATCTTGCAGCAAACAAAAGCCCTGGACCAGGTGTCTTCAAGCGGAATTTTACCAAATATTTAGAGAAGAGCTAACACCTATCCTACTTAAACTCTTCCATAAAATTGCAGAGGAAGGTAAACTTCCAAACTCATTCTATGAGGCCTCCAAAACCCTAATAGCAAAACCAGACAAATATGCCACAAGAAAAGAAAACTAAAGGCCAATATCACTAATGAAAATAGATGCAAAAATCCTTAACAAAATTCTAGCAATCAGAATCCAACAATATATTAAAAAGATCACACATCATGACCAAGTGGGCTTTATCCCAGGGATTCAAGGATTCTTCAATATTTGCAAATCAATCAACATAATACACCACATAACAAATTGAAAGATAAAAACCATATGATTATCTCAATAGATGCAGAGAAAGTCTAGACAAAATTCAACATCCGTTTATGATAAAAACTCTCCAGAAAGCAGGAATAGAAGGAACATACCTCAACATAATAAAAGCTATGTATGACAAACACACAGCAAAAAATATCCTCAATAGTGAAAAAAATGAAAGCATTTCCCCTAAAGTCAGGAACAAGATAAGGATGCCCACTCTCACCACTACTATTCAACATAGTTTTGGAAGTTTTGGCCACAGCAATCAGAGCAAAAAAAGAAATAAAAGGAATGCAGATTGAAAAAGAAGTAAAACTCTCATTGTTTGCAGGTGACATGATCCTCTACATAGAAAACCCTAAAGACGCCACCAGAAAATTGCTAGAGCTAATCAATGAATATTGTAAAGTTGCAGGATATAAAATTAACACACAGAAATCCCTTGCATTCCTATACACTGAGAAAAAGAAAGAGAAATTAAGGAAACAGTTCCATTCACCATTGCAATGAAAAGAATAAAATACTTAGGAATATATCTACTTAAATAAACAAAAGACCTATATACAGAAAACTATAAAACACGATGAAAGAAAGAGGACACAAATAGATGGAGAAATATACCCTATTCATGGAATGGAAGAATCAATATAATGAAAATTAGTATATTATCCAAAACAATCTACAGATTCAATGCACTCCCTATCAAGCTAACAATGGTATTTTCCACAGAACTAGAAAAAATAATTTCGCAATTTGTATGGAAATACATAAAAACCCCAAGTAGTCAAAGAAATCTTGAGAAAGAAGAATGGAACTGGAGGAATCAACCTGCCTGACTTCAGGCTCTACTACAAAGCCACAGTCATCAAGACAGTATGGTACTGGCACAAGACAGAAATATAGATCAATGGAAAAAAACAGAAAGCCCAGAAATAAATCCACACTCCTATGGATGCCTTATCTTTGACAAAGGAGGCAAGAATATACAATGGAGAAAAGACACTCCCTTTAACAAGTTGTAGGAGGAAAACTGGCCAACCACTTGTAAAAGAATGAAACTAGAACACTTTCTAAACCATACACAAAAACAAACTCAAAATGGATTAAAGATCTAAATATAAGACCAGAAACTATAAAACTCCTAGAGGAAAACATAGGCAAAACACCCTCTGACATAAATCACAGCAGGATCCTCCATGACCCACATCCCAGTGTATTGGAAATAAAAACAAAAATAAACAAATGGGATCTAAACTTAAAAGATTTTGCCCAACAAAAGAAACTTTAAGCAAGTTGAAAAGACAGCCTTCAGAATGGGAGAAAATAATAGCAAACGAAGCAATTGACATAGAATTACTCTCAAAAATACACAAGCAACTCCTGAAGCTCAATTCCAGAAAAATAAATGACCCAATCAAAAAATGGGCCAAATAATTAAACAGACAATTCTCCAAAGAAAACATACAGATGGTTAACAAACACATGAAAAGATGCTCAGCATCACTCATTTTCAGAGAAATGCAAATCAAAACCACAATGAGGTACCATCTCACACCAGTCAGAATGGCTGATATCCAAAAATCTATAAACAATAAATGCTGGTGAGGGTGTTTAGAAAAGGGAACCCTCTTAATACTGTTAGTGGGAATGCAAACTAGTACAACCACTATGGAGAAGAGTGTGGAGATTTCTTAAAAAACTGGCACTAGAACTGCCATATGACCCAGCAATCCCACTGCTGGGCATGCACAGCAAGTAAACCAGAATTCAAAGAGACCATGTGTACCCCAATGTTCATCGCAGCACTGTTTATAATAGCCAGGACATGGAAGCAACCTAGATGTCCATCAGCAGACGAATGGATAAGAAAGCTGTGGTACATATATTCAATGGAATATTACTCAGCCATTGAAAAGAATACATCTGAACCAGTTCTAATGAGGTTGATGAAACTGGAGGTATTATACAGAGTGAAGTAAGCCAGAAAGAAAACCACCAATACAGTATACTAACACATATATATGGAATTTTGTAAGATGGTAACAATAACCCTATATGTAAGACAGCGAAAGAGACACGGATGTATAGAATAGTCTTTTGGACTCTGTGGGAGAAGGCGATGGTGGGATGATCTGAGAGAATAGCATTGAAATATGTATATTATCATATATGAAACAGATTGCCAGTCCAGTTTTGATTCATGAGACAGGTTGCTCAGGCCTGGTGCACTGGGATGACCCAGAGGGATGGAATAGGGAGCGGGGTGGGGAGGGTTCATGATGGGGAACGCATGTAACTCATGGCTGATTCATATCAATGTATGGCAAAAACCACTACAATATTGTAAAGTAATTAGCCTCTAAATAAAATAAATTTTTAAAAAAGTTTTTATAGGAGAAAAATGTATGGATTCACTCAGACAACAATGCAGGGTAAAGTAACAGTTTTTGTCACCCTCCTTCTTTGAATGTGCTTTATGGTTAAGATTGCTCAGCATTATTTCAATAAATATTTATTGAGTTCTAACTAAATTCAACGTTCTGAGTTTGGTCCAGTGAATACACCAAAAACAAATATTAAGAAGCAAATAAGAACAAGCAATCAAGAAAACAATCAGGGCATTTAATCAAATGTTGGCATACAATTCTTTGGAATAGTTTCTGGGAACAGAGTAAAACTAACATCAGACAGGAGCATTAAGAGAAGTGTTTTAAAGATTTCACAGGGTCAGAATAGCCTGGTTAGGAAAAGTGAGAACTGAGTGAGTCATGACTTGCTTAATAAAGAGTGGGGAAGAGGAGGATATGAGATGTCAGAGGAAGAATGGTAACTACTTTGAGACAGAAAGAGTATGGTCCCCGAAATCTGTTTATTTGAAAAAATTAGGAGAATTTTGGTATGACTGGAGCATAAAGGTGTATGTGGGAGGGGAAGCAGATCTATATGCATCCATTGGGATTGGATTGTTAGAAAATTTTGGGGCCATTTTAAGATGCTTTGGGCTTTCCTGGTGGCTCAGAGGTTAAAGCGTCTGCCTCCAATGCGGGAGACCTGGGTTCGATCCCTGGGTCGGGAAGATCCCCTGGAGAAGGAAATGGTAACCCACTCCAGTATTCTTGCCTGGAGAATCCCATGGACGGAGAAGCCTGGTGGGCTACAGTCCACGGGGTCGCAAAGAGTCGGACACAACTGAGCGATTGAATGAAACGGAACGGAAGATGCTTTAAAACTTAACACAAATACTGAAGTGTTTTAAGCAGTCATGGCATTTAGGAAACATATCCTAACTTTAATGTGGAAAATGAATTGGCTGTTATTGAATTGGATTGGACTACAGAACTTGGATTAAGCACTTAATACAGAAATTCACTTTAAAGTCTGACAGATTATAGTGGCCTGACTCAGGGTTTTAGATATGAATAAAGGAAAAAATGAAAGGATCTGAAAGAAGCAATTTGGTGCCTATTTCAGTGTAGGAAGGGGATTGAGAGTGTGGGAGTAGGGAGTGAGTGTAAGGAGAAGTAATAATTGGATTTCAGTGGAGCTAGTGAGCAAGGTAATTTTCAAGTTACTGAAAGCATATAAATTTTATTAGATAGCTGCCATCTATTGTAATGGATCTGCTGTCTGAAAAGTCCAAAATTTAGAGTGAGGGAATTGCTGAGCATGTTTTCAGCATTGCAAAGGCTCAGACTACATGAAAGTAGATATTTTAATCTTCACCAGTGCTTTTCCTCCACCATTTAGATGGTCAAAACACATTTGATTATTATTACATTTGAGCCAGTAAATACTTAAAGAATTATGCTTATTTTATTTCAAATAAATATCTATGGATAGCTTCTATAAATTCTAGTTTTGATACTTTTTTCAGAAATTGAATTTGCTTTTGATGTGCTTTCCTCTATGATTTAATGACTTGACTTTGTACTTTGACATGATTTTAGTCTTGATATGAGGAAAGCAATACTGAATATGACTATCAGTTCTCACTTTTTCCAGAACATTGATCTCAATTAACAAGACTGCTTGCCTGGAAAATCCCATGGATGGAGGAGCCTGGTAGGCTGCAGTCTGTGGTGTCGCCAAGAGTCGGACACGACTGAGTGACCTCACTTTCACTTTTCACTTTCACGCATTGGAGAAGGAAATGGCAACCCACTCCAGTGTTCTTGCCTAGAGAATCCCAGGGACGGGGAGCCTGGTGGGCTGCCGTCTATGGGGTCACACAGAGTCGTACACAACTGAAGAGACTTAGCTTAGCAACAAGACTGCAGGCTTTACCTTCCCTAGACCTCTTCAAAGAAGATAAAATATTGGTGAATTATAGCACCAATAAAAATATCAATACCCAAAAATACAGTGTAACTGCTCCCTCAGTTCAGTTCAGTTCAGTTCATTTGCTCAGTCGTGTCCGACTCTCCGTGACCCCATGAATCACAGCACGCCAGGCCTCCCTGTCCATCACCAACTCCCGGAGTACACTCAAACTCATGTCCATAGAGTCGGTGATGCCATCCAGCCATCTCATTCTCTGTCGTCCCCTTCTCCTCCCGCCCCCAAGCTTTCCCAGCATCAGAGTCTTTTCCAGTGAGTCAACTCGTCACTGCTCCCTAGCTGGGACAAAAAGAAACTTACACCAAGGAGTCCTTTTGTACAGTTAACTAGCTGCCATATTGACTTCTCTGTGATTACTGAAAAATTTATATAATGAATCATCTCTCCAAAATTAAAAATTATTCCTTTCTTCAGAAAAATAAAAATTATGAAATCCTGGAAATTAATGAAAAACACTAAGGATAATTTAATACTAATTGTGATCTATTTTTAAACTGAAAAATATTATTTGAACAATTTATATTTACTTAATTGATCTGTATGGTTCCTTTTACTAATAAATTCTAGAAATAGTAGAAATAGCTTTCGTTACTATACTCTTCTTTGTCAGGTTGAAAAAAATTACTTGAAATGTAGATTTTACACTTGTGAATAAATCTACCTATTGTTCTGCTTATAATATATGCAGAACATATGTTTATTTAAAATAAATCCAAATAATATCCAAAATAAAATATTTAAAATAATATACAAATAAAATAAATCCAATATATTTTGTTTCTTAAAAAGACAATAAAATTACTTTGCCAAGTCACTGCCAAATTAACTACAAGTGGGCAAAATTAGTTGCTAAATTAAGAATTGTTGGGAAATACACCTAAATGTGACGTCCCTGGTGGCTCAGTGGTAAAGAATCCATCTGCCAATGAAGGAGACACAGGAGACACAGGTTCAATCCCTGGGTGGGGAAGATCTCCTAGAGGAAGAAATAGCAACCCACTCCAGTTTTCTTGCCTGGGAAGTTCCATGGACAGAGGAGTCTGGTGGGCTAGAGTCCATGGGGTCTCAAAGAGTTGGATGTGACTGAGCATACATGCATACTTAAAGGTAAAGAGAAAATTAAAAATTAGAAAAAGATGTACTAAAGAAGAAACAGAGAAAAGATGTTTTTCAGATGATAATTTGCTGTGAAAATATTAAAAATATAAGGAAAAAGCAACTGAATATTCCTTTGTTTAGAAATCTTGCAAAATAAGAAATTAAAATGGTTTAGAAATAATACTCTCATCAATGACTAAGTACCCAGGTGGTGCTAGTGTTAAAAAGCCTGCTTACCAATGCAGGAAACATAAGAGACTAGAGACACGAGTTTGATACCTGGGTTAGGAAGATCCCCTGGAGGAGGAAATGGCAACCCACTCCAATATTCTTGCCTGGAGAATCCCATGGACAGAGGACCCTGGCAAACTATAGTCCATAGGTCCACAAAGAGTAGGACAAAACTGAAGCGACTTAACATAACATTGAAATTGTTATGGCTAAGCTGTTGAGAATTACACAGAGCAGTCACATCATTTGTCAAAAAAGCACTTGAAAAAACATAAATGAAAAAGGGCCAAAAAATTTCATTGCATTTATACCTTTTAGAGTTTTGCTTATTTGATCACGTTCTAGGTTTAACATAAATTCTTTGTTATTATTTTATTATTTTTATTGAAGTACAATTGATTTACAATGTTTCAGGTGTATAGAAAAGTGATTCAGTTATACACACACGCTCATATATATTTTGTGTATGTATATGTATATTTATATGTATGTAGTCTTTTTCAGACTCTTTTCCATTATAGATTATTATAAAATATTGAATATAGTTCAGCACAGTCTACACAGTAAGTCCTTCTTGTTTAAAAGTCTCTGCTTCAAGAAATTTTAATTGTAGAGTATATAGTGTTAGTTGCTCAGGCATGTCCAGCTCTTTGCAACTCCATGGACTGTAGCCTGACAGGCTTTTCTGCCTCTTGAATTCTCCAGGCAATAATACTTCTCCAGGGAATCTTCCCAACACACGGATCGAACCCAGGCTTTCCACATTGGAGGCAGATCTTTCCCACCATTTGAGCTACCCAGGAAGCCTGTAGAGTATAAAAGGCAGTATTGGACTGTGAAGAAGGCTGATAGCCGAAGAATCGATGCTTTTGAACTGTGGTGTTGGAGAAGACTCTTGAGAGTCCCTTATACTGCAAGGAGATCCAACCAGTCCATTCTAAAGGAGATCAATCCTGGATGTTCATTGGAGGGACTGATGCTAAAGCTGAAACTCCAATACTTTGGCCACCTCATGCTACGGGTTGACTCACTGGAAAAGACTCTGATGCTGGGAAAGGTTGGGGGCGGGAGGAGAAGGGGACGACCGAGAATGAGATGGCTGGATGGCATCACCGACTCTGTGGACATGGGTTTGAGTGTACTACAGGAGTTGGTGATGGACAGAGAGGCCTGGCGTGCTGTGATTCATGGGGTCGCGGAGAGTCGGACACGACTGAGCGACTGAACTGAACTGAACTGAACTGATAATGCTTACTTTTCAGTAGAGATTCAAGGATGCTGACAATAAAATGAACACTTGGATTTGAATGAGGAGTTTGTTGCTAATAAATATGTGATCTTGGTCTTGTGTTTCACCCTGTTTGAAGCTTATTCTGCTCATCCACAAAATAGAGATTTAAAAAAAAAGAAACACTCTATTTCAAAAGGTCACTATTTAGTATCCAAATCTTTCAACCAGTTTTGTCCATCATGCTTTATTTTTGAAGATGTTATATTAACCTGAGAGAGTACAAGATAAACAGTATGCAACATGTGGGGGTTAAAAATGGGCCCCTAGAAAGCATATTATGCTCCAAAAGTATTCATTTAATGTTGTGATCTTTAACATATGACTCACTCACCTCTTAAATGATTTTATTTTTCCTTTGGCCACTTTTTTTCTGTTCATCAAAGACGGTTCTTCTGAGCTCATGCTTCAAAGCCAGTTTTTCCCTTGTTTTTTTTTTTATTACAGAAATATATTAATTATATATTAAGTATTATTATAATAATCATTATAATATAATTATAATATATTAATTATATATTAAGCTTTATATAATATATATTATAATTATATATTAAGCAATATACAATATTAATAATGCTTAATATATAGTACAGCTTTGGATGCTTAAAGAAAAAACGTTAAGAAAAGAATCTCAGGATAGCAGTTTGAGAATCCACAGTATATAGATGGTATTTTTGACCACTGAAATACAGGATCTTATCAAGAGAGAAGATGAAAAGGAAAAGCAAAAACAAACAAAACAGAAACAACACTGAGTAATACTATATTTTATGAAAAGGCAAGGATAAAAGTCCACAATTAAGAATGAAAACTAGAGACTAAAAATGTTGGAACATATCGTTTGTTATAAATATCAATGGTAAAACATATCCCAAAGAGATGTGTGAAGTCAAGAGACCCATTACTGTTGAGACATTGAGAACAGTGAAGGATAAAAGTATTTTGGGATTTGGCCTTAGTGAGATGAACTTCAGTGGGTGGGAGAATAGCAGTAGAAAAGCAGCCCAGCTACAAACAGAGTAAGGAACTCAGGTGAATTCTATCAGCAATGAAGAAAGCTATAAAGGCAGGTAAGTTTGGTCAGATTGAATGCTGAAGAGGAGAAAATGCAGGAGGGACTGGAGTAGATCAGGGATTGAAATGGAGTATTTTCATTTTATGCCATAATTTACTTCCTGGTTTCTAAAGATGAAAAAGATGTAGGCAACTTGAAATCCTAGAGAGCAGGAACAAGCAGAGAAGAGGGAGTACTGAAGATAAAGAAGACAGGATAATCACTGGTGCCTAAGAAAAGTAGGATATGGGATCCACTGTTCAAGTGAGGGATGGACTTTTGTAAAAGCTGACTCCTTTTTATTTTGTCAAAAGCTGAAGAAAGAAAGACAATTGCTAAATAAGTTTAATCAAGAGAAGTTAGTTCAGGATTTATAGTTGGTCTTGTCTGTGTGAATTTCTTTCCTCTATTGAAAAGGAAGAGAGTAGTTACAAAGAAAAGGATAGTATTTTTAAAATGGTCCCTGTAGGAATGTGATAAATTTTAGTTATAAAAATATTGCTACTCAACATCAATGTTTCAGGTTCTCTGGGGGTCTTCCCAACCCAGGGATTCAACCTAGGTCTCCCTACATTCCAGGCAGATGCTTTACCATCTGAGCTACCAGGGAAGCCCCATTAATTTATAGCCAGACCAGTGTACAGTTAGCTTAATACAGAACTGAGGTTTTCCGCAAAGAAGTTCAGATGGGAAGGAAATGAAATTTAAAAAAATGCTTCTGACTTGATAGTGGTGAACAAAATGGACCTTGTAACTTCATCTAAATTAGAAAAGTAATTGAGATAAAAAGATATTCCGTTCCGTTCAGTCGCTCAGTCGTGTCCGACTTTTGCGAACCCATGGACTGTAGCCTACCAGGCTTCTCCGTCCATGGGATTCTCCAGGCAAGAATACTGGAGTGGGTTACCGTTTCCTTCTCCAGGGGATCTTCCCGACCCAGGGATCGAACCCAGGTCTCCCGCATTGGAGGCAGACGCTTTAACCTCTGAGCCACCAGGGAAGCCCAAAAAGATATTAAGGGGTTTAAAAAAAAAAGGAAATGAATCACATAAGAAGCCCTTGAGAAAGTCAAAAAGTACATTTGGAAGGACTAAGGAAGCTAGGAATGTAAAAAATTATAGTCTGAATGGAATGCTTTATTTTACTAATTTCCTCCTCAAAAAACTTCTAATTAAATATTTCATTGTAAAATTATTTTGCAAAGTATATGCCTCTCTACAATGATTCAAAACATAAATTTGAGTACTGCCAGTCAACTTATTTAAATATATGAATTTATGCTTTTTAAAAGCAAATGGAGAGCCTGTAAGTACTGCACACTGGTTGTTTGCCTGAGGATTTAAGACAAAATGCAGACTCTGGGAGCCACTTCTGACCCAAGATCCCTCACAATCACTAGTTATCTGAAACCCAAATCTAATCATGCTACTATCCTGCTTTAATAGAGTCAGTAGATTGCCATTTTTAAAAAAACTGTCCCCAAACCTTAGCATGTTTTGTGAAGTACTTCCTGACTTGGCTTTTACCAACCTAATTCCCATTCTATCACTCACAGGTTGTCTTCACTAAAGCCGTAGCTTATCAAGCCACAAAACACTTTGGTGACTTTGTGTTTAGTCTTTCATTTACCTGAAAAAAAATATTTTCTTCCATGTTCAAATAAAAAATTCCTGGATATTTTAAGGCTCGATTTAAATATCTCCCCTGAAAAGACTTAAAAACCCCTCCTTGACTTTATCCCCCCAAATTTCATCAAGTAGAAATAATACATCATTGATACGCTGACTGAATCACATTCATAGAGGTAGTGCATTTGGGGATGCATTATTTTTTTTTATATACCATTCATCACTATAAGACTGTACGCTCGTTTTTAAACAAAGTTAAAAAAAACTGAGGCATATTAAAATTTTTAGTTTATCTGAACAAAAACTGATTAGAATTGGACAGCATTTAATGTAGCAGATAGAAAGGAGCTCTGAGGAGCTACAAAAAGTAAAGGAGTTTTATAGGCAAAAAAGAGCAGGAAAAGGGATGTTAAACTATGCCAAAAAGTGGGTTGTTATTTCAAGGTTGCTTTCCTTTAGGGGATGGAGGGGCTGAAAGATTACCTACTTGTCTGATGATCAGGCAATTCCTAATTGACTGGTTTAAGATTCCATTTCTAGGAGAACCAGAAGTATATTAAGTCTTGGTTTGGTGATATGAGGCTTAGCATAAGCAGTTTCCTTTGGGGTCTATTGTCTGTTATTTTGTTTGCATATCAGTTCAGTTCAGTTCAGTCGCTCAGTCGTGTCCAACTTTTTGCAACCCTTTGAATCACAGAACGCCAGGCCTCCCTGTCCATCATCAACTCCCGGAGTTCACTCAAACTCATGTCCATAGAGTCGGTGATGCCATCCAGCCATCTCATTCTCTGTCGTCCCCGTCTCCTCCCACCCCCAATCCCTCCCAGCATCAGAGTCTTTTCCAGTGAGTCAACTCGTCGCATGAGGTGGCCAAAGTATTGGAGTTTCAGCTTCAGCATCAGTCCTTCCAATGAACACCCAGGACTGATCTCCTTTAGAATGGACTGGTTGGATCTCCTTGAAGTCCAAGGGACTCTCCAGAGTCTTTTCCAGCACCACAGTTCAAAAGCATCAATTCTTCAGTGATCAGCTTTCTTCACAGTCCAACTCTCACATCCACACAGGACCACGGGAAAAACCATAGCCTTGACTAGACGGACCTTGGTTGGCAAAGTAATGTCTCTGCTTTTTAATATGCTATCTAGGTTGGTCATAACTTTCCTTCCAAGGAGTAAGCGTCTTTCAATTTCATGGCTGCAATCACCATCTGCAGTGATTTTGGAGCCCAAAAAATAAAGTCTGACACTTTCCACTGTTTCCCCATCTATTTCCCATGAAGTGATGGGACCAGATGTCATGATCTTCGTTTTCTGAATGTTGAGCTTCAAGCCACCTTTTCACTCTCCTCTTTCACTTTCATCAAGAGGCCTTTGAGTTCCTCTTCACTTTCTGCCATAAGGGTGGTGTCATCTGCATATCTGAGGTTATTGATATTTCTCCCGGCAATCTTGATTCCAGCTTGTGCTTCCTCCAGCCCAATGTTCCTCATGAGGTACTCTCCGTTCGTCTGGCCGTCCGTCCAGCCGTCCGTTCCGTCGTTCAGTCTTGTCCGACTCTATGCGACCCGGTGGACTATAACCTCCCAGGCTTCTCTGTCCATGGGATTCTCCAGGCAAGAATACTGGAGTGCGTTACCGTTTTCTTCTCCAGGGGATCTTCCCGACCCAGGGATCGAACCTGGGTCTCCCGCATTGGAGGCAAACGCTTTAACCTCTGAGCCACCAGGGAAGCCCCATGAGGTACTCTGCATATAAATTAAATAAGCAGGGTGACAATATACAACCTTGACGTACTCCTTTTCCTATTTGGAACCAGTCTGTTGTTCCAAGTACAGTTCTGACTGTTGCTTCCTGACATGCATACAGGTTTCTCAAGAGGAAGGTCAGGTGGTCTGGTATGCCCATCTCTTTCAGAATGTTCCACAGTTTATTGTGATCTACACAGTCAAAAGCTTTGGCATAGTCAATGAAGCAGAAGTAGATGTTTTTCTGGAACTCTCTTGCTTTCTCCATGATCCAGCGGATGTTGGCAATTTGATCTCTGGTGCCTCTGCCTTTTCTAAAACCTGCTTGAACATCTGGAAGTTCACGATTCACATATTGCTGAAGCCTAGCTTGGAGAATTTTGAGCATGACTTTACTAGCATGTGAGGTGAGTGCAATTGTGCGGTAGTTTGAGCATTCTTTGGCATTGCCTTTCTTTGGGATTGGAATGAAGACTGATCTTTTCCAGTCCTGTGGCCACTGCTGAATTTGCATATAGTCAGTATTGAGCAAGTGACACATTTTATTAAAACTTAAAAGGGGTTCCGTTTTGCCTTTTTGAAGGACAAATAAAAATTTTAAAATAAGAAGTTTAATTCTCCTTATTAAAAATAAGGGGGAAGACTTTTTCCCTTCCCTTTTTCTTAGAGCGTTTACTGCAGAAAACTTCCAAGTACTTTTCTCTTTGAAACATGTATAAGTTTTTATTTTTTAATCAGTTAGATGACCCAGGAATGACCTTCTGGAGGTCACAGAAGCTCTCTCTTTAATATGTAAATATCAAGAAAGTTTAACATCCAAGGAAGGTAACATCCATTTCTCCCAGTTTCTGTGTAAGGATGGGAAACTAACTTTAGGGGGCACCTTTCTCCAAGTTACTACACTAGCTTTAGTTCTAAAGACAGAAGTGTGTTTTCCTCTGGTTAAAGCCAATGAGCTGACACAGATGATCACTTAAATTACCCTGCAAATCTAATATGAACTTTGTGTGACAAACAATACCACCAAGTTCTGTTACTCAGTCAGTCAGTTCAGTCATTCAGTCGTGTCCCACTTTTGCGACCCCATGAACCACAGCATGTGAGGCCTCCCCGTCCATCACCAATTCCCGGAGTCTACCCAGATCCATTTCCTTCCAGTTGGTGATGCCATCCAACCATCTCATCCTCTGTCGTCCCCTTCTCCTCCTGCCCTCAATCTTTCCCAGCATCAGGGTCTTTTCAAATGAGTCAGCTGTTCGCATCAGGCAAAGACTAGCTATTATTATCTTGAGAACATGTGTGTAATGGCTTGTGTTTGCTTGACTGCGTAAAATAGAATTATTTCTGTTTTGACAGTATCTTAGTGTGTTGCCAGGATAGCCATTGTATTCTTGTTTCATGCTTACTCGGTAATGCTTTTTCTCTCTACAACCTTTGGGAAGAGCTTTTCTGGGTTTAAAGACTTTGGGGTGGGGACACACAGAAACCTCCTGGGTCCTCACAATGAGAATAGGGTCCTAAGGTTTTATTCTTTATTGTAAACACTCTCAATATGAATGACTGTTAAAAACAAAACTAAACAAAACAAAAAATACAATAATTGTAAAAAAGGTAAAACAGAACTGTAAAACCCATAACTCAGATTTAACTAGTACTAACATTTGGTTATATATTTAATTTTTATGTTAATGGGTTATTTCTATACATATGTATGTATTTCATAATATAGTTTATATGTATATTGTAAATTACATATATAAACTCTATATGAACTTTACTTATATGTATTATATGTAAATTATTTAATTTTTTCCTTTAGCTTTGTCATCAATCTTGTTCCTACACTTTTTATATCTCAAGAATTATTTAAATTATGTCATAATTTTATAGTACCTGATTACATTTCATAATGTTTGGCTGAAGCTTCATTAATTTTGCCAATCCTATACTTTATTAATTTTAAGTCGATCTCAGAGTTTATTAAAGCATTTCTTTTTTCTTAAAATATCCTAACA
This sequence comes from Moschus berezovskii, assembly GCF_049115385.1. NCBI lineage: Eukaryota > Metazoa > Chordata > Mammalia > Artiodactyla > Moschidae > Moschus > Moschus berezovskii. The sequence goes on along the minus strand of NC_142460.1, from coordinate 126,212,414 downwards.
TGTAAGGAAAAGGTCACAAATAGGGTAGGTTACTTAAATGTTAATAATTTTAAAAATTATTGCATATAGTTGATTTGCAATATTGTGTTGGTTTCAGGTGTACAGAAAAGTGAATCAGCTATGCATATATATATATATATATATGTATATACCACTTTTTTTCTTAGATCCTTACCCCATATAGTCCATTACAGAGAATTGAGTAGTGTTCCCTGTGTTAAATACAGTAGGTACTTATTAGTTATCTATTTTATGTATCAGTTCAGTTCATTCGCTCAGTCGTGTCCGACTCTTAGCAACCCCATGAACCACAGCACGCCACAGTAGTGTGTATATGTCAATCCCAGTCTTCCAATTTATCCCTTCCCTCCTGTCCTCTGGTAATCATAAGCTTGTTTTCTACATCTGGAACTCAATTTCTGTTTTGTAAATAAGTTCACTTGTACCCTTTATAGATTTCACATGTAAGTGATATCATATTTCTCTTTTGTGTCTGAATTACTATACTCAATATGACAATTTCTAGGTCCATTCATGTTACTGTGAATGGCATTATTTTTGTGCTTTTTATTTCTTAGTAATATTCTATTGTGTATATGTATCACATCTTCTTTATCCATCCCTCTGTCGATGGACATTTAGACTGCCTCTATGTCCTAGCTATTGTAAACAGTGTTGCAATGAGTATTCGGGTGCATGTATCTCTTAGAATTATCATTTTTTCTGGGTATATACCAGGAGTGGGATTTCTGGGTTATATGGTAGTTCTACCTTTAGTTTTTTAAGGAATCTTTTATTCTTAAATACTATTATTCATTGTGGTAAATTTTAGTAATTTTTGTCAACTACAGTAAAGACATCAAAATATATGTGCATATATAACATACATCATATGCATATATTTGTGAACATATATTTGATTTTACATAGCATTTCAGAACGTATTTATGCAACTTAAATACTTAATACTGGGCTATATATTTACTATACAAATAACAATGGGATAAAATATTTTTTTCTTGTTTTTCAGAGGCTTTGGAAACATCTAATTCATTTGCTGCATGCACATCTCAAAAATAAGTTGTTTAGGAAGGCTAAACTAAAGGAAAAATAAAAAAATACTTAAAATTTTTATTTTTAATATTTTTATCAGTTTAAATTTTTGTAAATTTAAGGTTGATATTTACTTACACAAATAGGCAAGGCTATGGTTTTTCCAGTAGTCATGTATAGATGTGAGAGTTGGACTATAAAGAAAGCTGAGTGCCAAAGAATTGATGATTTTGAACTGGGGTGTTGGAGAAGACTCTTGAGAGTCCCTAGGACTGCAAGGAGATCCAACCAGTCCATCCTAAAGCAGATCAGTCCTGGGTGTTCATTGGAAGGACTGATGTTGAAGCTGAAACTCCAGTACTTTGGCCACCTGATGTGAAGAGCTGACTCATTTGAAAAGACCCTGATGCTGGGAAAGATTAAGGGCAGGAGGAGAAGGGGACGACAGAGGATGAGATGGTTGGATGGCATCACTGACTCAATGGACATGGGATTTGGGTAGACTCCAGCAGCTGGTAATGGACAGGGAGGCCTGAATGCTGCGGTTCATGGGGTTGTAAAGAGTAGGACATGACTGAGCAACTGAACTGAACACATAAGAATCTTAAAGGATAAGCATTGTGGACATTAACAAACTAACTTTTTGTGAGTAATTTTTTATGTTAAAACAATTTAAACAATTGATTTTTGAGATGTTCAGTGTGTTTTTATAAAGTAGTACATGTATAAACATTCTTTCCTAATAAAGAAAAATATGGGCTAGAAATTCTATCTACCTAGGTGGTCACTTGATTATTTAAGATCTGAAGAACTGAAAACTGCCAAAGAGTTGTCTCTGTAACACTTTTTTTTTTTTTTTAATTAGAGCTGTCTCTGTAAATGTAATCCTTGCCTTTTATTTGTATTTTTAAATGATGTGATTTAAATAGCATGAATATCTACATAGAGATATTAAGTATATAATTTCAGAAGTTTTGATAAAATTGTCCATGTTTAAACATAATCAAGACAAAGGTCATTTCCTTTCTTGAATCTCACCAAGGGACTCACTGAGGTTCCTCTATTTTTGCTGGGTCATAAATCAAATGTCCACCACACTTCATGACCTTTGCTGTCCCTATTCATCTTTCAGCCCTCTAGCAGGTAATCTTTGAAATACCTCTTAGAGTTGAACTTTGAACGTGAGTAGCCCAGGCCTTGATGAAGCATTTATGATGAATCATGACCCAGACTCCTTCTCATATATGATTGTTTCTTTTCAAATTCCCTTCTTGAAAATGTATTCTATATTAGCAACTTGCAGCTTCAATATTTGTTTTCTCAGTGAAATGAAAATGCCACTTGGATTTCATCCTCATTCAGCAAAATGTCCAAGGTCAGAAAACTAAGGGGATCATGATAATTTCCTCAGGAGTTTAACTTCTTTCAAAGATCAAAGTCATGATCTACTGAAAGGATCAGTTCAGTCACTCAGTTGTGTCCGACTCTTAACGACCCCATGAACCACAGAATGCCAGGCCTCCCTGTCCATCACCAACTCCCGGAGTTCACTCAAACTCATGTCCATCGAGTTGGTGATGCCATCCAGCCACCTCATTCTCCGTCGTTCCCGTCTCCTCCTACCCCCAATCGCTCCCAGCATCAGAGTCATTTCCAGTGAGTCAACTCATCGCATGAGGTGGCCAAAGTATTGGAGTCTCAGCCCTATCATAAGTCCTTCCAATGAACACCCAGGATCGATCTCCCTTAGAATGCACTGGTTGGATCTCCTTGGAGTCCAAGGGACTCTCAAGAGTATTCTCCAGCACCACAGGTCAAAAGCATCAATTCTTCAGCAATCAGCTTTCTTCTCAGTCCAACTCTCACATCCATACATGACCATGGGCAAAACCATAGCCTTGACTAGACAGACCTTGGTTGGCAAAGTAATGTCTCTGCTTTTTAATATGCTATCTAGGCTGGTCATAACTTTTCTTCCAAGGAGCAAGCATCTTTTAATTTCATGGCTGCAATCAGCATCTGCAGATATTTTGGAGCCCCAAAAGATAAAGTCTGACACGGTTTCCACTGTTTCCCCATCTATTTCCCAAGAAGTGATGGGACCAGATGCCATGATCTTCGTTTTCTGAATGTTGAACTTCAAGCCAACCTTTTCACTCTCCTCTTTCACTTTCATCAAGAGGCCTTTGAGTTCCTCTTCACTTTCTGCCATAAGGGTGGTGTCATCTGCATATCTGAGGTTATTGATATTTCTCCCAGCAATCTTCATTCCAGCTTGTGCTTCTTCCAGACCAGCGTTCCTCATGATGTACTCTGCATATAAGTTAAATAAGCATGGTGACAATATACAGCCTTGATGTACTCCTTTTCCTATTTGGAACCAGTCTGTTGTTCCATGTCCAGTTCTAACTGTTGCTTCCTGACCTGCATACAGGTTTCTCAAGAGGCAGGTCAGGTGGTCTGGTATTCCCATGGCTTATAGAATTTTCCACAGTTTATTGTGATTCACACAGTCAAAGGCCTTGGTATAGTCAATGAAGCAGAAATAGATGTTTCTCTGGAACTCTCTTGCTTTCTCCATGATCCAGCGGATGTTGGCAATTTGATCTCTGGTGCCTCTGCCTTTTCTAAAACCTGCTTGAACATCTGGAAGTTCACGATTCACATATTTCTGAAGCCTAGCTTGGAGAATTTTGAGCATGACTTTACTAGCGTGTGAGATGAGTGCAATTGTGCGGTAGTTTGAGCATTCTTTGGCATTCCCTTTCTTTGGGATTGGAATGAAGACTGATCTTTTCCAGTCCTGTGGCCATTGCTGAGTTTTCCAAATTTGCTGGCATATTGAGTGTAGCACATTCCCAGCATCATCTTTCAGGATTTGAAATAGCTCAATTGGAATTCCATCACCTCCACTAGCTTTGTTCATCGTGATGCTCTCTAAGGCCCACTTGACTTCACATTCCAAGATGTCTGGTTCCAGGTGAGTGATCACGCCATCGTGATTATCTTCATCGTGAAGATCTTTTCTGTACAGTTCTTCTGTGTATTCTTGCCACCTCTTCTTAATATCTTCTGCTTCTGTTAGGTCCATACCATTTCTGTCCTTTATCGAGCCCATCTTTGCATGAAATGTTCCCTTGGAATCTCTAATTTTCTTGAAAAGATCTCTTGTTTTTCCTATTCTGTTGTTTTCCTCTATTTCTTTGCATTGATTGCTGAGGAAGGCTTTCTTATCTCTCCTTACTATTCTTTGGAACTCTGCATTCAGTTGCTTATATCTTTCCTTGTCTCCTTTACTTTTTGCTTCTCTTCTTTTCACAGCTATTTGTAAGGCCTCCTCAGATAGCCATTTTGCTTTTTTGCATTTCTTTTCTATGGGGATGGTGTTGGTCCCTGTCTCCTGTACAATGTCATGAACCTCTGTCCATAGTTCATCAGGCACTCTATCTATCAGATCTAGACCCTTAAATCTATTTCTTACTTCCACTGTATAATCATAAGGGATTGGATTTAGGTCATATCTGAATGTTCTAGTGGTTTTCCCTACTTTCTTCAATTTAAGTCTGATAGGTTAGTGCCTAAAAAATGTTGCCTAATATTGTGTGTCCAGTTTTATAAATAATTATTTTAGATGGAATAGTAAGACCGGTACCAGTTACATTTCATAGATGAAAGTAAAACTCCAATCACACTTTCGGAGTCTAATTGAGACTACTATATTAAGAAAACCACTGAGTGAGTGTTTTCTATCTCCTATCTCAGGCTTGAAACCTATTTGTGATCCTTTAGCAGGAAGGAAACTACATATAGTGATGGACAGTTATGAAATCATAATGGATCCTAGAAATGTGAAGTCAAGTGGGGCTTAGAAAGTATCACTAAGAACAAAGTTAGTGGAGGTGATGGAATTCCAGTTGAGCTATTTCAAATCCTGAAAGATGATGCTCTAAATGTGCTACACTCAATATGACAGCAAATTTGGAAAACTCAGCAGTGGCCACAGGGCTGGAAAATGTCAGTCTTCATCCCAATCCCAAAGTAAGGCAAAGCCAAAGAATGCTCAAACTACCGCACAATTGCACTCATCTCACAAGCTAGTAAAGTCATGCTTAAAATTCTCCAAGCCAGGCTTCAGCAATACGTGAATCGTGAACTTCCAGATGTTCAAGCTGGTTTTAAAAAAGGCAGAGGAACCAGAAATCAAATTGCCAACATTTCCTGGATCATCGAAAAAGCAAGAGAGTTCCAGAAAAACATCTACTTCTCCTTTATTGACTATGCTAAAGCCTTTGACTGTGTGGATCACAATAAACTGTGGAAAATTCTGAAAGAGTTAGGAACAGCAGATGACCTGACCTGCCTTTTGAGAAACCTGTATGCAGGTCAGGAAGAAACAGTTAGAACTGGTCATGGAACAACAGACTTGTTCCAAATAAGAAAAGGAGTATGTCAAGGCTGTATGTTGTCACCCTTTTTATTTAACTTATATGCAGAGTACATCATAAGAAATGCTGGGCTGGAGGAAGCACAAGCTGGAATCAAGATTGCCAGAAGAAATACCAAAAACCTCAGATATGCAGATGACACCACCCTTATGGCAGAAAGTGAAGAGGAACTAAAAAGCCTCTTGATGAAAGTGAAAGAGGGGAGTGAAAAGGTTGGCTTGAAGCTCAACATTCAGAAAACGAAGATCATGGCATCCAGTCACATCACTTTATGGCAAATAGATGGGGAAAGAGTGGGTGACTTTATTTTGAGGGCACCAAAATCACTGCAGATAGTGATTGCAGCCATGAAATTAAAAGATGGTTACTCCTTCGAAGAAAAGTTATGACCAACCTGCACAGCATATTAAAAAGAAAGACATTACTTTACCAACAAAGGTCCATCTAGTCAAGGCTATGGTTTTTCTCGTGGTCATGTATGGATGTGAGAGTTGGACTGTGAAGAAAGCTGATCGCCAAAGAATTGATGCTCTTGAACTGTGGTGCTGGAGAAGACTCTTGAGCGTCCTTTGGACTGCAAGGAGATCCAACCAGTCCATCCTAAAGGAGATCAATCCTGGGTGTTCACGGGAAGGACCGATGCTGAGGTTGAAACTCCAGTACTTTGGCCACCTGATGCAAAGAGCTGACTCATTGGAAAAGACTCTGATGCTGGGAAAGATTGAGGGCAGGAGGAGAAGGGGACGACAGAGGATGAGATGGTTGGATGACATCACCGACTCAATGGACATGGGTTTGGGTGGACTCCAGGAGTTGGTGATGGACAGGGAAGCCTAGTGCGCTGCGGTTCATGGGGTTGCAAAGAGTAGGACACGCCTGAGTGACTAAACTGAACTGAATGGATGCTATTCCCCTCATCTGTAGAGATCACAATACCAGTGTTTCAGAGTTGCTACCAGATTTACATATAAAATAGTGTAAGTATTGCATGCAGAGGATGGTGTTGGTGTTAAAGAATCTGCCTGCCAATACAGGAAACAGGAGTTCAATCCCTGGGTTAAGAAGATCCCCTGGAGGAGGGAATGAAAACTCACTCCAGTATTCTATCCTAGAAAATCCCATATACAGAGAAGCTTGTTGGGCTACAGTCCATGAGGTTGCAAAGAGTCAGACACTACTAAGCATGAACACGAATATATGTAAAATGCCTGTCACATTGAAAGTACACAGATTTTAGTATTTCCCCTCTAATAAAAAAAGTATATACATTTTTAACAGTTCAGATCAGTCGCTCAGTCGTGTCCGACTCTCCGCGACCCCATGAATCACAGCATGCCAGGCCTCCCTGTCCATCACCAAATCCCGGAGTACACTCAAACTCATGTCCACAGAGTCGGTGATGCCATCCAGCCATCTCATTCTTCGACGTCCCCTTCTCCTCCCACCCCCAACCTTTCCCAGCATCAGAGTCTTTTCCAGTGAGTCAACTCGTCGCATGAGGTGGCCAAAGTATTGCAGTTTCAGCTTTAGCATCAGTCCCTCCAATGAACATCCAGGACTGATCTCCTTCATAATGGACTGGTTGGATCTCCTTGCAGTATAAGGGACTCTCAAGAGTCTTCTCCAACACCACAGTTCAAAAGCATCGATTCTTCGGCGATCAGCTTTCTTCACAGTCCAACTCTCACATCCATACATGACCACGGGAAAAACCATTGCCTTGACTAGACGGACCTTGGTTGGCAAAGTAATGTCTCTGCTTTTTAATATACTATCAAGGTTGGTCATAACTTTCCTTCCAAGGAGCAAGCGTCTTTTAATTTCATGGCTGCAATCAGCATCTGCAGTGATTTTGGAGCCCAAAAAAATAAAGTCTGACACTGTTTCCACTGTTTCCCCATCTATTTCCCATGAAGTGATGGGACCAGATGCCATGATCTTTGTTTTCTGAATGTTGAGCTTCAAGCCAACCTTTTCACTCTCCTCTTTCACTTTCATCAAGAGGCTTTTGAGTTCCTCTTCGCTTTCTGCCATAAGGGTAGTGTCATCTGCATCACCGACTCTGTGGACATGAGTTTGAGTGTACTCCGGGAGTTGGTGATGGACAGGGAGGCCTGGCATGCTGTGATTCATGGGGTCGCGGAGAGTCGGACACGACTGAGCGACTGAACTGAACTGAACTGAACTGATCTGCATATCTGAGGTTATTGATATTTCTCCCAGCAATCTTGATTCCAGCTTGTGCTTCTTCCAGCCCAGCATTCCTCATGATGTACTCTGCATATAAGTTAAATAAGCAAGGTGACAATATACAACCTTGATGTACACCTTTTCCGATTCGGAACCAGTCTGTTGTTTCATGTCCAGTTCTGACTGTTGCTTCCTGACCTGCATACAGGTTTCTCAAGAGGCAGGTCAGGTGGTCTGGGATTCCCATCTCTTTCAGAATGTTCCACAGTTTATTGGGATCGACACAGTCAAAGGCTTTGGCATAGTCAATGAAGCAGAAATAGATGTTTTTCTGAAACTCTCTTGCTTTCTCTATGATCCAGCAGATGTTGGCATTTCACGAGAGACGCCGGCCCCGGCGCAACGAACCACGCAAAGAGGTGTGGCTGTGAGGAGCTACCCAACGCCTGAGGCCAGGCCCGGCGGCCGAGAGGAGCTACCCCACGTTCAACAGGCAGTGGCTGTGCGGGCACAGGAGGGCCAAGAGGAGCTACTCCACGTTCAAGGTCAGGAGGGGCAGCCTTGAGGAGATACCCCTCATCCAAGGTAAGGTACAGCGGCTGCACTTTGCTGGAGTGGCTGTGAAGAGATTTTACACGACCAAGGTAAGAGAAACCCAAATAAGATGGTAGGTATTGTGAGGGGGCAGCAGAGGGCAGACAAACTGAAATCATAATCACAGGAAACTAGCCGATCTGATCACATGGACCACAGCCGAATGTGGTCCACTGGAGAAGGGAATGGCAAACCACTTTAGTATACTTGCCTTGAGATCCCCATTAACAGTAACAAAGGGCAAAATGATAGGATACTGAATGAGGAATTCCCCAGGTCGGTAGGTGCCCAGTATGCTACTGGAGCTCAGTGGAGAAATAACTCTAGAAGGAATAAAGGGATGGAGCAAAAGCAAAACCAATACCCAGTTGTGGATGTGACCAGTGATAGAAGCAAGGTCCGGTGCTATAAAGAGCAATATTGCATAGGAACCTGGAATGTTAGGTCCATGAATCAAGGCAAATTGGAAGTGGTCAAACAGGAGATGGCAAGAGTGAACGTCGACATTCTAGGAATCAGTGAATTAAAATGGACTGGAATGGGTGAATTTAACTCGGATGACCATTATATCTACTACTGTGGGCAGGAATCCCTTAGAAGAAATGGAGTAGCCATCATGGTCAACAAAAGAGTCCGAAATGCAGTACTTGGATGCAATCTTAAAAATGATCGAATGATTTCTGTTCGTTTCCAAGGCAAACCATTCAATATTACAGTAATCCAGGCCTATGCCCCAACCAGTAATGCTGAAGAAGCTGAAGTTAATCAGTTCTATGAAGACCTACAAGACCTTTTAGAATGAACACCCAAAAAAGATGTCCTTTTCATTATAGGGGACTGGAATGCAAAAGTAGGAAGTCAAGAAACACCTGGAGTAACAGGCAAATTTGGCCTTGGAGCACAGAATGAAGCAGGGCAAAGGCTAATAGAGTTTTGTCAAGAGAATGCACTGGTCATAGCAAACACCCTCTTCCAACAACACAAGAGAAGACTCTACACATGGACATCACCAGATGGTCAACACCGAAATCAGATTGATTATATTCTTTGCAGCCAAAGATGGAGAAGCTGTATACAGTTAGAGAAAACCAGACCAGGAGATGACTGTGGCTCAGATCATGAACTCCTTATTGCCAAATTCAGACCGAAATTGAAGAAAGTAGGGAAAACCACTAGACCATTCAGATATGACCTAAATCAAATCCCTTATGATTATACAGTGGAAGTGAGAAATAGATTTAAGGGACTAGATCTGATAGATAGTGTGCCTGCTGAACTCTGGCCGGAGATTCGTGACATTGTACAGGAGACAGGGACCAAGACCATCCCCATGGAAAAGAAATGCAAAAGAGCGAAATGGCTGTCTGAGGAGGCCTTAAAAATAGCTGTGAAAAGAAGAGAGGCGAAAAGCAAAGGAGAAAAGGAAAGATATAAGCATCTGAATGCAGAGTCCCAAAGAATAGCAAGGAGAGATAAGAAAGACTTCCTCAGTGATCAATGCAAAGAAATAGAGGAAAACAATAGAATAGGAAAAACAAGAGACCTCTTCAAGAAAATCAGAGATTCCAAGGGAACATTTCATGCAAAGATGGACTCGATAAAGGACAGAAATGGTATGGACCTAACAGAAGCAGAAGATATTAAGAAGAGGTGGCAGGAATACACAGAAGAACTGTACAAAAAAGATCTTCACGACCAAGATAGTCACGATAACGTGATCACTGACCTACAGCCAGACATCTTGGAATGTGAAGTCAAGTGGGCCTTAGAAAGCATCACTACGAACAAAGCTAGTGGAGGTGATGGAATTCCAGTTGAGCTATTTCAAGTCTTGAAAGATGATGCTGTGAAAGTGCTGCACTCAATATGCTAGCAGATTTGGAAAACTCAGCAGTGGCCACAGGACTGGAAGAGGTCCGTCTTCATTCCAATTCCAAAGAAAGTCAATGCCAAAGAATGCTCAAACTACCGCCCAATTGCACTCATCTCGCACGCTAGTAAATTCATGCTCTAATACATTTTTATAAATATTGAAAATGTATTACCCAATTTTTTTCCATTTTCTGTCAGATTTATTATTTTCCTTTAATTCCGTCTCAAATAATTATTCAGTTCAGTTCAGTTCAGTCACTCAGTCGTGTCCGACTCTTTGCAACCCCATGAATCACAGCACGCCAGGCCTCCCTGTCCATCACCAACTCCCGGAGTTCACTCAAACTCATGTCCATCGTGTCGGTGATGCCATCCAGCCATCTCATTCTCTGTTGGACCCTTCTCCTCCTGCCCCTAATCCCTCCCAGCATCAGAGTCTTTTCCAGTGAGTCAGCTCGTCTCATGAGGTGGCCAAAGAATCGGAGTTTCAGCTTTAGCATCAGTCCTTCCAATGAACACCCAGGATTGATCTCCTTTAGAATGCACTGGTTGGATCTCCTTGCAGTCCAAGGGACTCTCAAGAGTCTTCCCCAGCACCACAGTTCAAAAGCATCAATTTTTCAGCGATCAGCTTTCTTCACTCTCACATCCATACATGACCATGGGAAAAACCATAGCCTTGACTAGGGGGACCTTGGTTGGCAAATATGCTATCTAGGTTGGTCATAGCTTTCCTTCCAAGGAGTAATCGTCTTTTAATTTCCTGGCTGCAATCGGCATCTGCAGTGATTTTGGAGCCCCAAAACACAAAGTCTGACACTCTTTCCACTGTTTGTCCATCCATTTCCCATGAAATAATTATTACCATAAGTTAAACATGCTGCGTGTATTCTCATAACCATGAACATATGCCTCTGAGATTGTTTTCAGAGCAGCATTATATATAAAGCTATATTATCCCATTTTTCATTTTCTAATTAACCTATAATTCAGTTTTTTATATTCATTAGTCTTAAAAGCAAGTCATTCTTCCTGCTACATTTCCCTTTGGTTTCACATTCATTCAAAGTCCACCTTGTTCTACTCAGTATTAATGCCCCTCTGCAGTTTGCTTTCTCAACCAAACACTCAGAAATTGTGTATAATTCCTTAGAGTAATTTTAATACTGTAAAAAGCATAATCTATATTTATATTCTTTTTCAAAAATTTGAAGCTTACATATCTTTGTTTTTCCTGCCTTCCTTTCCTTTATTCTCCTTCCCTGTAATCCTTTCAAACAAATCCTTTTACTCCTCTTTTCATTTGATAATCCTATAAGCATATTATCTCTAGAGACCTTTAGTGTCCTCTGGAGTGAGTTTGGACATTTGCTCACTCTCATTTACAAAGAGGGAACTGATGAGTGAGGTAAGCAAGGGTTTGCTTATCTTGTATTTTACTAAGATATATATTATGAATAATAATGCTGCATTTGTGACTGGCGGTTTAGTTGTCAGAAGGAAACAGAGCCACACATTACTTTAAGGAGAAGCTGTAGCACCTTATCATTGTGAACAATTCCATAACCTTTCAGGGGGAATTTTTGCCAGTTCAACGAAAAACCCAGGAAGAAAGAAATAATTTTTTTTATTTTTTGGTTACAAAAAAACATGACTTTGTTGCCAATATTTTGTCCTCTTGGGCACACCATCTAATGTTTACTGTTGGGCTAGCTGATAAGAAATGTAGGAGTTTTTGACCTTTTATATCCACCATTGTTGAGCATCCTGCATGAGCCATGTTTATTTTATATTAGTCAGAAGCAGTCAGGCTGCAGTCCATGGGGTCGCCAAGAGTCGGACACGATGGAGCAACTTCACTTTCACTTTTCACTTTCATGCGTTGGAGAAGGCAATGGCAACCCACTCCAGTGTTCTTTCCTGGAGAAGCCCAGGGATGGTAGAGCCTGGTGGGCTATCCTCTATGGGATTGCACAGAGTCGGACACGACTGAAGCAACTTAGCAGCAGCAGCAGCAGCAGTCCTAGTCTAGAGCCTCCTGGTGCATTTTAATTTTGAAAACTTTTTTTTTTTTGAGAGACCCAGCCTGACAGAGTTTAATATCATTAAAAAAGTTGTAATTTTTTTCTTTACATTTTTTAGCAAGTACACTTACTCAAAATGTATCAAATGGAGTTAAACTTTTAATCAGCATGGTAAATGCAAGGAGATCCAACCAGTCCATTCTAAAGGAGATCAATCCTGGGTGTTCATTGGAAGGACTGATGCTGAAGCTGAAACTCCAATGCTTTGGCCACCTCAAGAGACGAGTTAACTCACTGGAAAAGACTCTGATGCTGGGAAGGATTGGGGGTGGGAAGAGAAGGGGAAGACAGAGAATGAGATGGCTGGATGGCGTCACTGACTCGATGGATATGAGTTTGAGTGAACTCCGGGAGTTGGTGATGGACAGGGAGGCCTGGCGTGCTGTGATTCATGGGGTCACAAAGAGTCGGACACGACTGAGCGACTGAACTGAACTAAACTGAAATGGAAAAGAATCTTTTGACAGTAAGTATGGGCTTCCCTAGTGGCTCAGAGGTTAAAGCGTCTGCCTCCAATGCGGGAGACCCGGGTTCGATCCCTGGGTCGGGAAGATCCCCTGGAGAAGGAAATGGTAACCCACTCCAGTATTCTTGCCTGGAGAATCCCATGGATGGAGAAACCTGGTAGGCTACAGTCCACGGGGTCGCAAAGAGTTGGACACGACTGAGCGACTAAACGGAACAGAATGGTTTAAAATAAACGCAATGAAACTGCCATGATATTGCTAATTTCCAGCCAATTCTAACATTTGGCCAAGACTCTGAGACTAAGACCTACTTCTCTTTTATAAAAAGGGATTAGCAAAAGTCAGGGATTGTTAAGTATATTTTCATGCCAAAATGAGACATCCCTCATGATATAATCAGAAGGATTGAAACCAAATTGAAAAGGGAATCATTTTCTCCCCTATGCAATCCAATGTAATTGAAAGCTATATCTTCACACCTAAAATCATCTCCATATTAATAGTAGCAACTGTCCCACATATTTGGAAATGCTACCCAGGTGGCTCAGTGGGTAAAGAATCAGCCTGTCAATGTAGGAGACCCAGGAGATGCAGGTTTGATCCCTTTGTTGGGAAGATCTCCTGGAGGAGGGCATGGCAGCCCACTCCAATGCTCTTGCCTGGAGAATCCCATGGGCAGAGGAGTCTGGCAGACTACAGTCCATAAGGTTGCAAACAGTCAGACATGATTAAAGGGACTGAGCATGCACCCTAGGGAAAACCTTCTTAATTCTAGAATTCAGATTTCATAGCTACCTGCATCTCTCCCGCATTTTTAGAATCACTGTACACAAGTTTGAAAGTGAAAGTTTTAGTCACTCAATTGTGTCCAGCTCTTTGTGACTCCATGGACTGTAGCCCACCAGGTTCCTCTGTCCATGGGTTTCTCCAGGCAAGAACTGGAGTGGGTTGCCATTCCCTTTTCCAGAGGTCTACCCAGTCTAGGCTGGATCATGGAGAAAGCAAGAGAGTTTCAGAAAAACATCTATTTCTGCAGTCAAGGCAATGGTTTTTCCCGTGGTCATGTATGGATGTGAGAGTTGGACTGTGAAGAAGGCTGATCGCCGAAGAATCGATGCTTTTGAACTGTGGTGTTGGAGAAGACTCTTGAGAGTCCCTTATACTGCAAGGAGATCCAACCAGTCCATTCTAAAGGAGATCAATCCTGGATGTTCATTGGAGGGACTGATGCTAAAGCTGAAACTCCAATACTTTGGCCACCTCATGCGACGAGTTGACTCACTGGAAAAGACTCTGATGCTGGGAAAGGTTGGGGGCGGGAGGAGAAGGGGACGACGGAGAATGAGATGGCTGGATGGCATCACCGACTCTGTGGACATGAGTTTGAGTGTACTCCGGGAGTTGGTGATGGACAGGGAGGCCTGGCGTGCTGTGATTCATGGGGTCGCGGAGAGTCGGACACGACTAAGCGACTGAACTGAATTGAACTGAACCCAGTCTAGGGATAAAACCCTTATCCCCTGCATTGCAGGCAGATTCTGTACCATCTGAACCACCAAGTAAGCCTCACAAGGTGTTACTCATCTAAATATAGAGAACCCAATGAAAAATATCAGCATCCTTTGACATATTTCCTAATTAAGAAAAATTATCAGTTGTATTTTTATCTAGTTAGGATTTAAGTATGATAAACTACTTTGACCACCTCATGCGAAGAGTTGACTCACTGGAAAAGATCCTCATGCTGGGAAGGATTGGGGGCAGGAGGAGAAGGGGATGACAGAGGATGAGATGGCTAGATGGCATCACCAACTTGATGGACATGAGTTTGGGTAAACTCCGGGCATTGGTGATGGACAGGGAGGCCTGGCGTGCTGCGATTCATGGGGTCTCAGAATCGGACACAACTGAGCGACTGAATTGAACTGAATTTAAAACTTCACTTTTCACTAAATTCAAAACAAATACCTCAGATATACAATTATTACTCTCTAAGGCATATTAATGAACATTACTGAACTTAAATATTTTTCAAAATATCCTAAAAAGTAGAGTTAACCATATGTAATTGACTGGTGCAGTTGCACAGCACATATTATATGGGAATGAAAGTGAAAGTGAAGTCACTCAGTCATGTCCAACTCTTTGTGACCCCATGGTCTGTAGCCTGCCAGACTCCTTCGTCCATGGGATTTTATGAATATCTATTCACCAACCCTTTAAGGGAAGCCCCTGTTTTTCAATTTTGACTTTACCTTTCCAAAATATATCTTGCTTCCTGTGCTACATTTTAGATCTTCCAATACTTTCTCTGGGTTAACATTTGGAATTAACCTCCTCAATTCCCATCCCCAAACCAGATTATCAAAATATCAAGATTATCAAGAATAAATTTGGAATTTGGGCATTACAAATAATTTGGGCAAAGGCCACAACTTATGAATAATAAGTTTATAAACTTTATGCTTCATTAGAAATGTTATATATAGTAAGATATAATACTGAAAAGCTAAAAGTCAAACAATTCTCACATTAAAAGAATTTAGACTAGAGACAAAACCACAGGACTATAAGGATGCCAATGATTATATCAGTGGTTTCTAAATCATCTATGTGGTCAAAAAATGGGTACACACACAGAACACATATTATATCATACATCTATAGAGTTGAAAAGATGGAATGAAACAGATTAGATGGTTAAGTTTAATTGATATTAAAGTTATAACTTTTTTACAATTTGAATTTTGCATTACATTGTGTATACATGCTTATATAACAAAAGCTTTTACATTATTATTTCCACTTATTTTTTTAAGTGTCTGAAGAAGTACTAGAAATATCTAGTTATGAAAGAAAATGATATCTTGGTATCTGACTTAACACCACCTTTAGTTTACTTAAAAATTCTAATACATGTAATTTGGTTCACTTCAAAATTGCCCAATCAGTCATCTCATTTGTGTAATTTAAATGGTTCTATTGAAAAATGAATATACATAAAATGTGTGAGTTTCAACTGATATATAATCTATCAGTTTATATAGATACTGATAATGTAGCTCAAGGGTAGATAATTATGATTAAAAGATAGCATAATATAATTTAGGCCAGCCATGTATTTTTCAATTTTAGAAAATTCCTATGTAATTTCAAAATTTTGCAAAAGTAATTTTTTTTCTAATAAAACAATTGAAATTATTTCCCTTGTAGAAATCACCTATATCTTTAAGATAATGAAAACAACTTTCTAAGAGAAAGAATCACATGATATCAACGCTCTTTAATTTTTTTTCAAAGAAATAAAGCTGCATTTGCATTGTTGTATAGAATATTCTGTATTTAGAGATAGTTGTTATAAATTAGAAAAATTATTTTTATTGCATTTAATGTTTGTTAAACATTTTTAGTACCTAAACTCAATGCTTAGTCACCTTTTTTCCTCCAGTGCAGCCATATCTTTCCTGAGGTCTAACAAACAGCATGGGGCATTGGCAGGTTCTCCTTCCCTAGTTTTATTGACTGTAGGCAATTGACTCCCTATTGTGTGATATTAAAAATGAAATAGAAAGATAAAGACTTTCAGTGATAAGATGTTAAAATTTAGTAGCAAAGAGAGTGTGTTTGTCTCCACCTCACAAAAAACAAAACCCACATCAATAGCCACCACCAAATTTTCTTAACCTTTATTTTAATGTTTTCTTAAATTAAGATTTCTCAACCTACAGATGTTAACCTAGACACTAGTATGTCTGTATGTGGCAACACCCAAAGAGGCTTTTATGAATAAACTTTGTAAGCCTATTTCTACACAAACCTACCTAGAAACTCTGGAGAAGGAAGTGGAAGGAATACTCCAGTATTCTTGCTTGAAAAATTCCATTGACAAATGAGCTTGGCGGGCTACAGTCTGTGGAGTTAAGAGTCAGACATGACTGACTAAGCATGCTATGTGGCAATTCAGATAGTGCAAGTGGAATTTCTACTACTTGATCAAAGGATAAAAGCTGAGTATGTATGATTAAACACATCTCAATATTGAGCTGAACTGACATTTACCTTTCAGATTGATTATTAGTATCAAATATACCTCACCAGACTAATTTTGCAGATTTGAAGTTACTGGGGACTATAAACTTCCCAGAAGTTCACCAGGACCTGGTGTATATTCTGCAAGGCCAGACAAACAAAATTAAACTTTTGTTGCAGCCTTCTCAAATCACAGTTTGCATTACTATTATTCCTATTACTTAAAGGTATTTTATTGAGATCATTTCGAAACTAGGCTTTAAACAGTTGAGGGAACTGTTTTGAAGAAGGGGAAGAGAACAAAAGTATTTCAGTCAGGGACATGATGCATGTAAAGTGCATGATGAAGTATAGGGCATGCACAAGATGATGGAATATACCAGGCTAGTGCCTAAACAGCTCTGTTGAGGAGAAATACAGGAAAATTTTGGATGACTTTCAAACTGTTACTTCTTTTCCCTCCTGCAAAAGTCCTTGTTCAGTTCCTGTTCAAAACCTCAGTTTATTCTCTTCCATTCTCTCTTGTATCCTTTATCCTAAAGAATCCCAGTCCATTCCTTCTAATCTTTGTAGTTTATCTACTGGGTCAGAGTTAAGATGATCATATGAGTTATATTCAAATTAGTAAAATTTGAGAGTGAAAGAGAATGTTACTGATAATTATGTCATTCAGTTCAGTTCAGTTCAGTCGCTCAGTCGTGTCCGACTCTTTACGACCCCATGAATCACAGAATGCCAGGCCTCCCTGTCCATCACCAATTCCCAGACTTCACTCAAACTCATGTCCATCGAGTAGGTGATGCCATCCAGCCATCTCATTCTCTGTCGTCCCCGTCTCCTCCCATCCCCAATCCTTCCTAGCATCAGACTCTTTTCCATTACATCAGGTAAAAATCAGGTAGTTAAAGGACACCTTATTCATCTTGGATGTCACTGAAACCAACCCATTAACTTCAACCATACTGTTTCCATATTAGAAGATATGTAACAATAGACATACCATGGATTTTACCATCATTCAAAGTAGTCTCACACTTAAAACTTTCATCTGCAATATCTGACTACCACCTCCTATTTATTATATCTGCTCTCTGATTCCCAGGCCACTCATGTAAACACATTAAACCCAGCAATCCCTATGCCTCCGTTCCGTTCCGTCGCTCAGTCGTGTCCGACTCTTTGCGACCCCGTGGACTGTAGCCTACCAGGCTTCTCCGTCCATGGGATTCTCCAGGTAAGAATACTGGAGTGGGTTACCGTTTCCTTCTCCAGGGGATCTTCTACTTTCCTTTAATTCCTTCCTCAAAGAGTCATATGGTTCCCTGAAGGTTATCAGACCTTCAGAAGCTGTCTTATCTCATTTTCCACTTATATTTCCATGTTTAAAATACAAACCCTCTATTTTGGCTCATCCCTACCCCTTGGTCTCACTGCTGTAACATTTCCACATGTGTTGGATACATTTTCTTACGATGAGTCTTGGATGAATTGACCCCTTTTTCTGTCTTTGTATCCTTTACATGTGCCCTGTCTTACACTTCGAGTTCCAAAGCAAGG
Source organism: Moschus berezovskii (assembly GCF_049115385.1). Taxonomy (NCBI): domain Eukaryota; kingdom Metazoa; phylum Chordata; class Mammalia; order Artiodactyla; family Moschidae; genus Moschus; species Moschus berezovskii. The sequence continues at coordinate 126,194,123 of NC_142460.1, read as the reverse complement.
GTAAATGCATGTGCTGTATATGTGTGTATATTTATTATATATATAAACTATTAACGTTTATGAACACATGACTATGTGTGAGTATATATGTTTTTATAAACTTTCGGTTTAGTCCAATGCACAGCAAGTGTATTTTAAAAAATAGATTTACAGGGTATTTTAAGCTCTAAAGCAAGCACTAGACATAATGAATAAAAATCAATAGGTAAAATGATTATACCTACACTCATGTTAGAAAGTAATAAATATTCTTAAAGATTTACATTTGATGTCTGTACATTTGCATTTTTAAAAATTTTTGTGATTATTTTGTTGATTGAATCACCACTTGAAATGAATGCCTTAATTTAATCCTGATCCTAGGAAACAAGTCATTTGATGTTTAAATTAACCCACATTTCACCCATTATATTGATTAAGTTAGTGTTACTAGAGAATTCAATTGTGTATCATTAAAATAGGTCTATTTAATTATAGTGGTTAATGTAGGTAGCATAAACATTCTAGATGAAAACCTTTAATTGTTCAGTTTAATGTATGATCATCATATTGCTTTTGTGTGTATCCAGCTATGTGATTCCTATTGGATCTTTACAGAGAAAATCAGATGGTTCCATACATAATCAAGAGAATAATTTCTAAAGGTATTTAACAATACATTACTTCCAATTCTATGAGCATTGATTAAAAATCTACTCTAAAGCCAGCATATCATCAAATCCTGTGTCCTTTATATATAAGTGATATAAGGATGATAAAATAATCTAAAGAAAAATCTTATAAAAAACAATCTGGGTAGGAACATACTTGTCTATCCATCTATCCATCTACATAAACACACACACTTGTTTTTCTCTTCTTCAATCCATTCTCTATATACTAACCAACTCATAACTTGAATTCATTACATTATTTCCATATTGAAAATTATACAATGTTTTATTACCAGTAAGTTAGTCTATATAAAATAAAGTCCATTCAAATTTCAAATCTTAACTCCAATTGTTCTCAGTTGCAAAACTTTTATTTCTATTAAATTGGTCAATCTGTTGAATATTAAAAACTGTGGTTTTACTTTTCTCTTTACATTGCACACACACATAAAATAATCTTGACTATATACTTAAACAAGTGTTCAGTTCAGTTCAGTTCAGTTCAGTCGCTCAGTCTTGTCCGACTCTCCGCGACCCCATGAATCAGAGCATGCCAGGCCTCCCTGTCCATCACCAACTCCCAGAGTTCACTCAAACTCATGTCCATAGAGTCGGTGATGCCATCCAGCCATCTCATTCTCGGTCGTCCCCTTCTCCTCCCGCTCCCAACCTTTCCCAGCATCAGAGTCTTTTCCAGTGAGTCAACTTGTCGCATGAGTTGGCCAAAGTATTGCAGTTTCAGCTTTACTAGACAATAATTTTAGAGAATTTTACTGGGAGGACATCCACTTGAACCCAAATAGCTGTGAAGGAATTCATGAGCAGTTCAGACAGCAGTTGGACTATTAAGGATGAATAGAAAAATATTATTAATTGATGTATTGCAAACCAAAAGTCCTATGCTTTAGCTGTTCAACAAATAGAAAGTTATTTCTTGCCTACTTAAATTATTGAGTGTGTTCCTGATTGGCAGGAGAATTTTCTTCCCTGTGGTAATATAAGAATTCTTTCCATCCTGTGCTACCCAGCCTAAAGTCTTGAGTTGTCTGCATCCAAATGTAAAAAGAATTTTAAAAAAGGATGGAGGAAGGCACATCTACTTCAAAAAAAAAAAACACAGAACACAACAACAGGAGAAACACAACAGCAAAAAATAAGCTCAGGAATGACAGAGACACATAGTACTTCAACTCACATTGCAATATTAAAAAAAAAACAAACTAAGATTATGTCATCCAGTCCCATTATTTAATGGCAAATAGATGGGAGGAAAATGGAAACAGTGACAGACTTTATTTTACTGAGCTCCAAAATCACTGTGGATGGTGACTGCAGCCATGAAATTAAAAGATATTTGCTCCTTGGGGAAAAAAAAATACTATGAAAAACCTAGACAGTATATTGAAAAGTAGAGACATTACTTTGCCAATAAAGGACCAAATAGTCAAAGCTATGGTTTTTCCAGTAATCAAGTACCGATGTGAGAGTTGTAACATAAAGAAGTCTGAACGCTGAAGAACTGATTATTTTGAATTATGGTGCTGGAGAAGACTCTTGAGAGTCCCTTGGCTGAAAGGAGTTCAAACTAGTCAATCCTAAATGAAATCAACCCTGAATAGTCATTGGAAGGACTGATGCTGAAGCTCCAATTATTTGGCCACCAGATACAAAGAGTCGACTCATTGGAAAAAACCCTGACGCTGGGAAAAATTGAAGGCAGGAGGAGAAGTGGATGACAGAGGACGAGACAGTTGGATGGTGTCACTGACTCAATGGACATGAGTTTGAGCTGACTCCAGTAGGTAATGAAGGACAGGGTCTGGCATGCTGCAGTCCATGGGGTCACGAAGAGTTGGATACAACTCAGTGCCTGAACAACACCATGTTCCACTGACAAGAAATAATCTTGTAGCCTCCCCAAAATATGAGTGCTAGGTAATATAGTCCCTAAATTGACAGCTCTTCACAGAAATTATTCTATTCCATGAAAAGGATATCATGGTACGTAGCTATCAGTCTGTGTTAACTCCTTGATGTCATCAACTTGATGTCACTTGTGGATATCACAGTTTAAATATTTGAATATTGCCTTTTTTTTTTCATCCTGCTTTTTTAATGGTTAGTTTTTAAGTCCAGCTATTCTTTGTGTCATTATTTTGGAGGTAGGAAGTACAAAGAGAAAGAAATGCAATTGTTTTGTTACATATTAATCATTGATCTGACTATTAAAAAATTGAAATAATATCTACCTTAACACCTGTCTGCTTTTGTTACTTTTTAGACAATTAAATTGGCTTAGTTCTATCCAAAATATTTTCTCCTAGCTACCTGCTTCCCAGGTGGTTCAGGGTGATTAAAGAACCCACCTGCCAATGCAGTAGACATAAGACACCTGGGTTTGGTCCTTGCATTGGGAAGATCCCCTGGAGAAGGGCACGGCAACCCACTCCAGTATTCTTGCCTGGAGAATCCCATGAACAGAGGAAACTGGCAGGCTACAGTCCATAGGATCACAAACAGTCAGACACAACTGAAGTGCCTGAGCACAGCATACACATAAACACACACACACATTTATATATATAAAACAGGTAGGATTTATTTCCTTTTCGACCTGTTCCTTTTCTCCCCAAATTCACAAGTATGATTGTGTTGTTGTTGTTTAGTCACTAAGTCTTTTTGAACTCTTTTGCTATATCATGGACCGCAGCACACCAGGCTTCTCTGTCCTTCGCTATCTCCTGGAGTTTGCTCAAATACCTGTTCCTGAATTGGTGATGCTATCCACCCATCTCATCCTCTTATGATTGTAGTGTGACATATTTCATTTTGATCTGTCTTCAAAAGAAAGGACAAACTCTTTCTTTCTCCACTAACACATGTTATCATGGTTGTTTCAGTGCTCTGACTGTGTGAGGGGTCTATTCTTCTTGTGTGGTTACTACTTTAAGCAAGGTAAAAATTGTGGAATATTGGCTGTGTGTTGTGTAGGCCAGAGGGAAACAGTGACCGTTTAGACTACAGCCATGTTCTAACACCTCCTAAGTATCCACAACTTCTTTCTTCTGGTGAAAACAAATAACAGTCAAAATTATATACAATTTCAAAGTTTACAAAGTAGTTTACATGTATCATATCATGTGTCATGCAAAGTATTATAAATTCAGAAAAATGAAGCAAATACTCTACATTTTCAAACTATGAATTATATATATATATATAACTTGCACAAAACAACAAAATGAAAACATTCTATGGGTGACATCTTGTCTCATGGTGAAAACCCATTTGATACTGTATGAAGCTTTCATGATGCGGGGAAAACTCACTATATAACTGGGAAAGTAAAATCATGGCCATCACGACCATAGCTCAGAGTGCTGAAACTCCATTACTTTGGCCACCTTATGCTAAGAGCTGACTCACTGGAAAAGACTCTGATGCTGGAAGGGATTGGGGGTGGGAGGAGACGGGGACAACAGAGAATGAGATGGCTGGATGGCATCACTGACTCGATGCACATGAGTTTGAGTGAACTCGGGGAATTGGTGATGGACAGGGAGGCCTGGCATGCTGTGATTCATGGGGTCGCAAAGAGTCGGACACAACTGAAGGACGGAACTGAACTGAATGAAAGGGAATTTCTGTAAGTTCATTGGATGTACCTCATTTCTACCAATTTCTAATCTAGCTCTGCAATCAAGTGCCAGGCACTGCCCTCATTCATAATACTTGCATCTTAGCTGAGCCTGGCTTTTCTCCTTAAATGGAAGTTTACATCTTTGGTTATTTTAAATATTTTATTGTAATACTTCTGATGTTTCTAATCATATTCCTGATTTCATTTTAATTTTCAGGACAGATCTGGTATGGTTCAATATAGGGTTCAAATCTGAACTCTAACTGCTGCTAGTATTCTCAACCTAGGACTCTTCATTATGAATTTTTCTGTTGGCCAAAGGGATACTTGCTAATGAAATATATGTATTTGTGGGCATATTTAAGTTTCTGTTCCAATTATGTAACTGGAATGTGTTTATAAATATCTTTTATGAAAATATTATTTTTAAAATTTCCACATATTTTATAACTCCCCTACCACATCTGTACTACTCTGTACAATTATTATGCGTTTGTTTTATTCTATTTTGCATAATTGTGAGTTTGCATATGCATTTTCCCTGCTAGGTCTTGAATTCTAGGAAATGTGTTAATCTGAAAATTCCATTGGGGTTATATACTGCCATTGACATAAAATGCTTAATAGGTATATTGAAAAAAGATGATTATAAAAGTTGACTTACCTATTCTTACTTTTTATGTTGTTTTTATAAGAACAATAAAGTAACTATGTCAACTTACATTTATTCATTGAAAGATGAAGGTTGTTTTTTATTTTTACTTTTTGTGGTTGTTAAAAACAATTTAAATTTTGTGACAAGCACAGAAAGAAAAACAAAAGTTATCTCTGACAAAATAGTTTCGCAAAGAGATTTATAGATTCTTAGTAAGAATCATTTTACATTTTGCAGGATAACTTCATTTCTATGGTATTTTTCTTATATAAAGAACTGTGCAACTTTTAAATTTCCCTTGGCCTTTTGATTCTAAATATACCAGTATTTCAGGTATCCTGTGATGCTAGCACCTACTAATTGAGTTAATAAATTAAGCAGAGACATGTTTATCAATTATTCTTCTAGAACTAATTTGATTCTCTTTAAAGTTTTACAATATGAAATTTGAGCAGAAAATGTTTTGGTGGCAAATTAATGTTCCTTTTTTTCCTGGGTTAGAGACTCCTAACTTATTCAGAATTTTAAATGAAAATTGCAAATATTTATAGAAATCAATCATTTTATCCTAAGAAAAAATAATCTTCCAAAGTAAATCATAGCTTATATCTATTCATTGGGTATATCCAAGGATGTGGATTTGAGAGAGGATGTTAAAGCCTTTTCTTAAACAAGCCTTCACAATATAGTAAATTAGTTTCTGGAATCTCTGCAAAAAGTTGAATTAATTACCACTGAGATACACATTAGGGAATTAGTGTGAACTGCCATTCTGTTTTGTGTTTTAAATGACTTTCAAGCATAAAATGTATCTTTTATCAGGTTACATACAAATAAATCTATGTATTTTTCTAGAGGAATCTGAAAATAATTTCACATGCAAGTCTGTTAAATTTTTCTTCTATTACAAAGCATATTCACATTTATTTCAATCTAGAGTAAACATAAATTACATTAATAAGGAGAAAGTTTGTGTAAAATGTATCTATATTAATATTAATTTATTGTAACTACACTATTTCTTCCCCAATTTATTTTATAAATAATGATTAAGAATGTTGGAATACTTACAGAAAAACTTTAGAGACAGAATTAGAATACTGGAAAGTGTGACTTGCCGACTTAAGAGATTTTTCTCTTAATAGATAAACAGAAGGACTGAATTGTTACCCATTTTTAGGTTTAGATAAAACAGGCACTATTACATAGCATAGACCTGTGTTTTGAAGACTCTTTGAATCCTTTTGTCAGTCATCTCTCCGTGTATTATTTCAGATTGCAAGTCTGATTATAGTTTGCCACACACGTTTTAAATTTGTCATGTTTTTATGAACTTTGATTTCCATGGTGGGTATCATCAGATAAGAGAAGACATTTAAAAAGCATAGTAAATCAATTCATATACTCAAAAAATAAGTAAAAAATCATGAAAAAAACTTTTAGACTTAAAATTCATTGTCAAAGTAAACATAAAATTGGATGATATATTTCAAAATATAAGGTTAAAAGCTGAAGAAAGAAGCTATGGGAAAATAAGTCACAGAGAGTAAATACAGGGTGAGTGAGTGAGTGAGTGAAGTCGCTCAGTTGTGTCTGACTCTTTGCAACCCCGTGGACTGTAGCCTACCAGGCTTCTCCGTCCATGGGATTCTCCAGGCAAGAATACTGGAGTGGGTTACCATTTCCTTCTCCAAAATACAGGGTGACTACCATCTAATTGTGGATATCCAAAAAAAAAAAAAATTTAGACAAAGATTCCTAACGAAATAGTAAATGTTTGAAGAATGCATAGAGGAAAACTACTGTGGGTATAGTAAAGGAAAGAAATATCAAGCACATTTCAAGAGTGGATATAAGATCCAAATTTTCATAAACAGTTCTCTAAAGCCTAATATAAAAATGCTCCGTATGTCTAGAAACATATTGGTGAATTTTCCTAACACTAAGAAGAAAGAGATGACCCTAGAATTCTTCAAGAGAAGAAAGAAACATCATCTACAAAACCTGGTTAACTGACATCTTTTAAAATATTATCTATATACCCAAGCATTATGAAAAATAAAGAAGAGAGAGACTGTATCCAAGTACTAGTCTAATTCTCAAGTAAAAGTTATTTGGCAGTGGTACAAAGTAAACTGACTAAACTGCACATGAAGTCAGAGCCCTCTGTGGGATGGGTGTTGAGAGGCAGGTCATATTCTGAGGAAACTGAACCATCCTAGGTAAAAATACAAAAACAAAAGTCAGTAAAATGTGATGTTGAGCTTTCATATCAGTAATTATGACTTGAAAGCCTATTTTAATGATAGATATGAGGACTGGAAGGGATTTTTTGGTGAATTCAATCATCCAAAAAATGTTGATAATTTTTAAACAAATTAATTCAGAAATAGAGGTGATAGAAAACATGAAAACATTTGCAGTTGCTGAGATAAACAGAATAAGAAATAATTAGAAAAGTTATTAAAGTGCTTACCTCTAAAAAATACAGAGTAAAGAATGGGAAAAAGGGAGGTCTCTTATTTTCCTTCATATTCTTGTAAACTGTGATATTTTTTACCATGTACACATATGGTTTTTATAATTTATTTATTCAGAGATATCTAACACTGCGACGAGTTGACTCACTGGAAGAGAGTCTGATGCTGGGAGGGATTGGGGGTGGGAGGAGACGGGGACGACAGAGAATGAGATGGCTGGATAGCATCACTGACTCGATGGACATAAGTTTGAGTGAACTCCTGGAGTTGGTGATGGACAGGGAGGCCTGGCGTACTGTGATTCATGGGGTCACAAAGAGTCAGACACGACTGAGCAACTGAATTGAACTGAACTGAACAGTATTTGCAAAATAGCAATATGCATATAGGATATAATAGTAAAATTAAAATAGGTAATATTCTTGTGCATGCACGTTTGTGTGTGCTTAAAATATCATGTTAAGATGTGCATGAAATCAAAATCCTCATAATTTTCTGACTTCAAAATTAATATTTATTCCATTAAGTAAAACAAACAGTGGCCTCAAAGCAACAGATCCTCTTGCCTTGAACAACTCCACTAGTCTTCACTGATATTATATGTTATGTGTGTAGGGGCTATTTGAGCATAGGACACAAACTCACACAAGGAAGGAAAGATGTAAAAAGCATCATGAACAGCAAAATTATATGCAAAGTTGGCTAATGTCATTGTTCTTCCTTTAGAGCCTGAAATATTTCTGATCAGGGCTATAAGAGGGAAGGAGAGTGGGATGAATTGGGAAAGTAGCATTGACATATATATACTACCGTGTGTAAAATAGTTAGCTGGTGGGAAGCTGCTACATAGCACAGAGAGCTCAGCTCTGTGCTCTCTATTGGCCTAGAGGGGTGGGAGGCAATATATGCTGTGCTTAGTGGCTCAGTCCTGTCTCTTTGTGACCCCCTGGACTGCAGCTGGCCAGGCTTCTCTGTCCATGGAGCTTCTCCAGGAAAGAATATTGGAGTGGGTTGACATGCCCTCCTCCAGGGGATCTTCCCAACTCAGGGATCGAACCCAGGTCTCCTACATTGCAGGTGGATTCCTTACCTCCTGAGCTACCAGGGAAACCCATTAATTACATATAGTTGATTCACACTGTTTCACAGCAGAAATTAATACAACATTGTAAAGCAATTATATTCTAAAAAAATAATCTGTCTGCACACCTATATGCTATTGGTGTATGCCTGGAAAGACATATATTCATCCTTTTTTGTGACAGGCACTTCTCAGGTAAGAATGCTCTTAACCAAAAGAAATGAAATTATATAGAATAGTCCTCACTTTATCAAGAGAATAGAGTGAGATGAATTATTCCAGGTTCTGCAGAAAATGTTTCAGTTAGCTTTTTTCTCCACTGAAAGTAGAATTGAACCTTTCTATATTTAACTTAAATTTAACAATAATATTTTATTTTATTTGATAACATCAAGATCTAAAAATCATGCCTAGTGGAAACTGAGGGAGGTAACTTTCTCTGAGATAGTCAGGTGTGCGACAAATATTAATGTGGTAAATGGGATCAATTTTAAGTGGGTGCATAGCATTTTTGGTTTGCTATAAAAGTAAAGATCAGCACATGTTTTCTTAGAGTTTGACTAACTAGCAGGGTAATGAAAATTGTGTTATTATACACAGTAACTCACATCACATTGAGTTTTCTAATTAGTGAAAGATAAAGACCGACAGTTAGGTTTCTTTAAAAGCAGCCCTGAACACAACCTTTGAAATTCATTTTAAAACTTAGTCTTGTATATAAAAGGTTTAAATTATTGTTTTTAATAGGAAAGGCATATCTTCATTTTAAGTGAACATGAGATAAGCTTTGGGTACCCTTGATATCCAGCTGATTTTCCAATGTATTCTCTAGTCAACTGGAAACGCAAGTCTTCTGAATCACACTGAGTTAATACAGAAATTATTTCTTGAAATACCCCAGTTAATATGAGTCCAAATTTAATATAGTCCTCCAACAAAAAGTAAAAAATTCCAAAAACAATGCTGAAACAGAAAGAACTGTCTCGCATTTTTCTTAAACTTCAAGTGGTCTGAAAAAAGTAGAGAATGAAGTAAACATGGACATTCCCTTCATGATGTATTTATTTTATTAGCATGTGACTAACATTGTACAGGAGACAGGGACCAAGACCATCCCCATGGAAAAGAAATGCAAAAAAGCAAAATGGCTATCTGAGGAGGCCTTACAAATAGCTGTGAAAAGAAGAGAAACGAAAAGCAAAGGAGAAAAGGAAAGATATAAGCATTTGAATGCAGTGTTCCAAAGAATAGTAAGGAGAGATAAGAGCCTTCCTCAGCGATCAATGCAAAGAAATAGAGGAAAACAACAGAATAGGAAAAACAAGAGATCTCCTCAAGAAAATTAGAGATATCAAGGGAACATTTCATGCAAAGATGGGCTCAATAAAGGACAGACATGGTATGGACCTAACAGAAGCAGAAGATATTAAGAAGAGGTGGCAAGAATACACAGAAGAACTGTACAAAAAAGATCTTCACGACGAAGACAATCATGATCGCGTGATCACTCACCTGGAACCAGACATCTTGGGATGTGAAGTCAAGTGGGCCTTAGAGAGCCCAAACGAACAAAGCTATTGGAGGTGATGGAATTCCAATTAAGCTATTTCAAATCCTGAAAGATGATGCTCTGAAAGTGCTGCACTCAATATGCCAGCAGATTTGGAAAACTCAGCAGTGGCCACAGGACTGGAAAAGATCAGTCTTCATTCCAATCCCAAAGAAAGGGAATGCCAAACAACGCTCAAACTAGTCCATAATTGCACTCTTCTCACACGTTAGTAAAGTCATGCTCAATATTCTCCAAGCCAGGCTTCAGCAATATGTGAACCATGAACTTCCAGATGTTCAAGCAGGTTTTAGAAAAGGCAGAGGCACCAGAGATCAAATTGCCAACATCCGCTGGATCATGGAGAAAGCAAGAGAGTTTCAGAAAAACATCTATTTCTGCTTCATTGACTATGCCAAAGCCTTTGACTGTGTGGATCACAATAAACTGTGGAACATTCTGAAAGAGATGGGAATCCCAGACCACCTGACCTGCCTCTTGAGATACCTGTATGCAGGTCAGGAAGCAACAGTTAGAACTGGACATGGAACAATAGACTGGTTCCAAATAGGAAAAGGTGTACGTCAAGGCTGTATATTGTCACCTTGCCTATTTAACTTATATGCAGAGTACATCATGAGGAACGCTGGGCTGGAAGAAGCACAAGCTGGAATCAAGATTGCTGGGAGAAATATCAATAACCTCAGTAATGCAGATGACACCACCCTTATGGCAGAAAGTGAAGAGGAACTCAAAGGCCTCTTGATGAAAGTGAAAGAGGAGAGTGAAAGGGTTGGCTTGAAGCTCAACATTCAGAAAATGAAGATCATGGCATCTGGTCCCATCACTTCATGGGAAATAGATGGAAAAACAGTGGAAACAGTGTCAGACTTTATTTTTTTGGGCTCCAAAATCACTGCGGATGCCGATTGCAGCCATGAAATTAAAAGACACTTACTCCTTAGAAGGAAGGTTATGACCAACCTAGATAGCATATTAAAAAGCAGAGACATTACTTTGCCAACCAAGGTCCGTCTAGTCAAGGCTATGATTTTTCCCGTGGTCATGTATGGATGTCAGAGTTGGACTGTGAAGAAAGCTGATCGCCGAAGAATTGATGCTTTAGAACTGTGGTGTTGGAGAAGACTCTTGAGAGTCCCTTGGACTGCAAGGAAATCCAACCAGTCCATACTCAGGGAGATCAATCCTGGGTGTTCATTGGAAGGACTGATGCTAAAGCTGAAACTGCAATATTTTGGCCACCTCATGCGACAAGTTGACTCAGTGGAAAAGAGTCTGATGGGGGGATTGGGGGTAGGAGGAGACGGGGACGACAGAGAATGAGATGGCTGGATGGCATCACTGACTCGATGGACATGAGTTTGACTGAACTCCGGGAGTTGGTGATGGACAGGGAGGCCTGGCGTGCTGTGGTTCATGGGGTCACAGAGAGTCGGACACAACTGAGCGACTGAATTGAACTGAACATTGAGATAGCTATAACTTCATTTATTTACAAAACTGTAAAGTTTCATTTCTGTTCACTTCATTTGCAGAAATGTGTACAAACTGCAGCATAGTTCTCTTTTTTATTTTTGCCCCATTCCCTTAACACCTGTAACTTTTCTTTCTGGAGTGATCAGAAAAAGAAGTAATGATGACTAACATGGCACAGGCTAAGAGAATGTGCTCCAGTTATGACTGTTTTATTCAGTTCCTGTACATTGGAGTAACAAATGACATCCTCCTTTAGCATAATCTGAGATAATCAGACAGCATCTGCCTTCTGTTCTCTAACTCCATTTGTAGAAAAGAAATGCTAATTTAAACTGGAGCCTATTATACAGAGTGAAGTAAGCCAGAAAGAAAAACACCAATACAGTATACTAACACATATATATGGAATTTAGAAAGATGCAAATGATAACCCTGTATACGAGACAGCAAAAGAGACACAGATGTATAGAACAGTCTTTGGGACTCTATGGGAGAGGGTGAGGGTGGGATGATTTGGGAGAATGTCATTGAAACACGTATGTTGTCATATGTGAAACGAATCACCAGTTCAGGGTCGATGAATGTTATAGGATGCTCGGGGCTGGCATGCGGGGATGACCCAGAGGGAGGATAAAGGGAGGAGGGAGGTGGGAGGGGGGTTCAGGAGGGGGAACTTATGTAAACCCGGGGCAAATTCATCAATGTATGGCAAAACCAACCAATAAAATATTGTAAAATAATTTGCCTCCAATAAAAAATAAATTAACTACAAAAAAAAAAATAAATAAAAATAAATAAATAAATAAAATTATTCATTTTTTGAAGTGCTAACTCCTTCTATTCCCTTCAAATCTCCCCTGTTTGCTTCAGTGTTGGTTTTCTTTTTCTTTTCTTTTTTGAGGTATCTTGACCAATTGATACTATCAAATTTAACACCATTCTTTGACATTTCTGAATGGAAATGCTTTTTAATATTTTTATCCTTTAAAAGCCTAAGCTAACATTTTTTGCTTAGGGGAAAAAAAACTGTTTTCAGCTGAGAAACTGACTAAAAACAAGCAGTACTAACTGATCTTTTCATCCATCTGTAAATTAGTTAATTTCTGCTTCAATCCAGACAACTCATTGCTGCTTTGAAAGCATAGTTACTATAATTGGTTGTAGACTATTTTCATCATCTGCTATAATGAACCCATCCAGGAAATTGTGGTTCTCCTTTTGCCTATTTAAGCCAAATGTCCTCATCAGGTGTAGAAGGAGGTAGCAGAGATTGTTCTGTGTGGTAAATCATAAGTCTTGAATCTTCACCTATACTCTATAACTTACTTATTATCATAAGAGTGTTGTTTTGATCACTTAGGAGGTATTGTGTTTCATTCACAAAGCTAATGAGTTGGATGGAGTGATATTTGAAGTTTCATAAGGTTCTAAAAATCTCTAAAGTCATTTTGAGAAGTTATATTCTGATCTGCTCTAAGATCTCTAATATTTACTGATTGACAACTCAAGCCTTTAATTTGAATCTCTTCCCCAAGAAAGTCTCCCATATTTTTCAAGGGCTCACCTTATTAGGTCAAGTCCATCTGGAAGAATCTTTTGACCGACTCAGAGTCAACTGATTATATCTGGAAAATCCCTTTGCCATATAAGGGAGTATAATCATAGGAGTGATACATATTGTATTCAGTGATCTAGTTTACAGACAAAAGAAAGGGGATTATACAGATCATGTACATTGTCAGTGGAGGGAGGGAGATCTTGAGGTCATCTAATTCTGCCTAAGTGCAAGTTGCAATAAAATAAGTGTCTAAACAAGATAGATATTAGATTGATGGAAACTGAATTATGCATAATATATATATAATATATATATACACACACATTGAGGAAGAAATATGAAAGAGAAATGTTGAAGCAAGTCTCAAATCATACATTTTCTTTGCAGGTGGTAGATAATGCCCCAGAAAGAAAAAGAAAAAAAAAATATATATATATATATTTCAGTAGATAGTAAGGTATATACTGTAGTGAAATATGAAAATACAGGGACAATTCCTATAAGCTCAGTTTTAGCCAATAAAGTGGATGGGCAAGATTTAGACCATTCAATGAAAGTCTATAAACTTAGTGCTCATTTCAGTAGACAGTGAGAAGCTACTGATATTTAAGAGGGTTGAAAGTGAAGTTGAAAGTGAAGTCGCTCAGTCGTGTCTGACTCTGCGATCCCATGGACTGTAGCCTACCAGGCTCCTCCATCCATAGGATTTTCCAAGCAAGAATACTGGAGTAGATTGCCATTTCCTTCTGCAGGAGATCTTACTGACCCAGGGATTGAACCTGGGTCTCCCGCATTGTAGGCAGACACTTTACTGTCTGAACCACTAGGGAAGTACATAAGAGGGTTGAACTATCATCAATTTGACTTTCAGATAAACTTTCTGCTCTACACCCTGGAAGGCCCACCCATGTGAATCACATTCTTGAGATTCCTTGGGGTTTCCAGTTGGGATTGCCCAACCAGAAGCAGAGTCTTCTCTCTTGGCTCAGACTAAAGAATCTGCTTACACTGCAGGAGATCCAGGTTCACTCCCTGAGTCAGGAAGATCCTCTGGATGAAGACATGGCAACCCACTCCAGTATTCTTGCCTGGAGAATTCCATGGACAGAGGAGCCTGGTGGGCTACAGTCCATGGGGTTGCCAAGAGTCAGACACAACTGAGAGACTGACATGAATATGAACATGAACCAGAAGTGGTGGCAGAACATCTGTGGGATGAAATAACCACTTCATTGTCTCTCCTGTTCAAGGACAGTAATGGGGAAAACATTGTTATGTAAATCCCTGGGTATGGCATTATCCCTTGTGTTCTTTCTTCACTCATCTAACATCTTTCAAAAATCTCTTTATTAAATTCCTCAAATTACAAATTTGAATGAGTCATCTGTTTACTGCTGTGGCTTGACTGAAACTGGAACTGACAAAACAAAAATTTTTGTGAGAATATTAATATGACAATGATGAATAGATCATGTAGAGAGGAAAGAGACTGACTATGCTAACACAGATAAGAATAGTAATGAAGGTACAAATCATATGGTAAATGAGAAAATACAGATGGTACAAGAAATAATATAGAGGTAAAATATGGAGTATAATACTTAGCACTTGACTAAATGTAGGGGATGAAGAGAAAAGATATTAAAGATAATTCAAGAACAAAACTTGGTAACTCAATAAATTGTTATTCCATTAATGGAAATATCAATGTCAGAAGGAGAAATTAACCTTGTGGTTGTTAAGAATAACATGTTTGTTTCTGAAAAAGTAAAATAAACATCGTGGACATTCCCATAGAGAAAACAAGTAAGTGGATGGAAAGATGGACTTGGCATCTTAGAGGCCAATTGAAGTTATAATAACGGACTCAAGAACTACATAAAATATATTACAATCGAATTCATAAGAATTATTATTATGCCTTGAGAAAAATCAAAGGGCAAAAATTATACATATATATATATAGACAAACATTTAAGGCACTTATTCATAGAAAATAAAGAGGACAATTTTCAGAGAAGTATCTATTCTCTTTCTCTTCAGAGACAGATAAAAATGTATCATAGATTAAAAATAAAATATGTTGCATATGAGGAAAAATAGAGAAGAGCTTTTTAAGAAGCAGAAGTGGTTAGATCAGTGCCAATCACAGTACCTACCTGGACAACAGCCCAAAATAATAAACATAGTCTCATCCATGACCATCAATTCATAGACATTTATTTATCTTATCAAATGCCATATCAACCTGATTCAAGCTGTTTTGACCAGGGATAGGCATCTCACCCAAAGGTAATAAATTGAGAGTCTAGTTGGTGGTCAATGCACATACTTGTGTGATACATTTGGCCAAAGGAAGTCTTCTTTCCAATAATTCATAGTGGAAAAACCAGGAAGACTGTTAGTAAGTAGAACTTGCAGCTAACAATGTCTGAGGTATAGTAATATTCCAATAACTATAATGGATCATGTGCAAGACAAAATGAAGAGGCAGCAGTAGAAAATAATAAAAGCAATAAAAGTCAGTTAACTGGCAGAGGAACAGACATAGGCAAAGCTAGGGATCACATCAACACTGTTGGTTATAGATCAATGATTCAGTGTTGAGGCCAAGAGAACTGCACTGACACAAGAATCACCTTTTACCATACCTCTTTGAGGACTGACCTTATTAAAGTTTCTATTCTAAATTTCACTTTCTTCTCTAGAGATACCCAATCAAAACCTTTATTTGTGCTAGCCTGAGAGTCTAAATGTGTCTGTTTCTAGCAACTAAACAGACCTGAAAAAAAATAATCCTTAAACTCTTTCTCTGATATAGACAGATGATAGACAGTTATAGCTACATAATTATATATGACATACATATGCATACACACACACACACATATATATATGTATATGAAACCACTAGGAGGGGAAATCAGGAAACCAATTATCAGAAGAACACAGATGATGACAGGGATTGCTGGCTTGATGCTTAGGTGAACTAGGTTTTTCCCTACTCTAGGACAGCAACTAGCAGTTTATCACTGGCAAATTGTTAATAAAGCTCTTCCATGCTAAACAATAATATTGACAGGTAAGGAATGGAATATACCAAAAACAATAACTACTATAAACATCTAATAGCTCTTGAAAATAAAATTAAACTGTCTTCAACCCCTGTTTCCCAAATGCTGTGCTTTGTGCCATCTGACTGGTACCTTTCCCTTTAACTAGTAAGGTTTATATAACTGACCCAAGAACCCATTTATTGATTAGCAACCTATAAGTACCTTCTGGGAAAAAGACTAACTGGCCAATCAGATGATCATACCAGGAATTAAAATTGGGAATCAGACAATCTGATTCAGTCAATGAGTAGAAGTTGAGTTTAAAAGACATGAAGCATAATTGGAACCAGAAATGTCATGACAGGTCTTGTTTACTATAAATTATATAATGAAGCTTGTCAGTGACAAAAAGTACAACAGCATAACGAAACAGAAATAGACTATAGTTGTCATATTAACAATGTAATATTAAAGAAACACAAATTCCTTCCTCTTGTTGAGGTCCTTAAGATATTTTAAAAATAGTATAATCTTTAAGCTCTAAGTTCAATGATGTTTATCATCATTATAAAGCCTCTTTGGGGTTTGCTGACAAAATATCAGACATCTAACCATATTCGTCCCTTATAACTAAATGAGACCAAAAAGAAAGAGAGAGAGAGAAAGAAAGAAAAAAATTTTGGTGCAAAACAATGAAAGAATTTGAGGAAGATAAAGCAATAGAAGTATGTTGTACTTGGGACAAAGGAACTCATTAATGACCTTTGAAAGAGCAATTTCAGTAGAGAGGTAGAGGAAAAGAAGCAATTGTAAGAGATGAAGACTCAAGGCATAAATGGATAATAAGAGATGAAAGGAAATGGCTTTAGAGCAATATAAATGAAGATAGCTTTTGAAGAGAAGGAAAGATTTTAGGTCAAAGAACAGTAGGGCACAGCTGGATTAAGAAAAAGTCCTTTTGCTGTATTGCTTTGCCTTCAAGTATTGCATAAACTAGAGAATATTTTTAAGCAGCCAAATAATGTCTGTAGAGGAGATTACTAAACTGTAAACTCTGGATAAGTGATATCTTTTATTGTTCAGATATTTTCTAACAGTTATAAAATTAAATTATATATTTGCATTATCTGCCCAACTCTTTACAATTTCTATTAAAAGCCTCCATAAAGGATAAATACTGAATGATCACCTGGATCAGTTTCTCATTTGGATTAAAAAAATAATTCAGTGACCCATATCCTAAATCAAATGACTGAATGCAATAGAGTTTGGAGTCTTAATGGTTCAACTAATATCTTGGCATTTTTGCTTTCCCATTAATTCTGTCTCCCAAATTAATAAATCTTTTTTATAATTTCTTAGTTTACCTCAAACATAAATGTGAGGATATGTAGCAGTATAAAGGTATCAAAGATAGCTTCTGAGAGCATTGTATGTGCTTTGTCTAGATAGTATTATAGATCTGACCATATATTCTAAAGAAATTATAATCTATGTTATATATATATTAATTAATTTTAATTTATGTATCTATTGGCAAGATTGATACAAATTTGAGTGCAGTAAGTTTTTAGTTTGGTTTTACTTTTTCTTTTTTAAACTGAAAAAATACACTAGAATGGGTTCAATGACTGTGAAGCATGAGCCCTGCCTAAAGGTGGGAAAGACTAAGAAAGGGTAGACAGAGTTCACAGTAACAGGAGTTACAGATTTTACACCTTTTTACAGATTTGAGGTTACTGTTCAACTACATTCAGGCCTGGAAATGATGATCATCAGTGGTGATAGTCTTAAAAAAGACATGAAAATTTCTATAATACAAATAAAGTGATAAAAATGTGAATCAGGGAAATATTAGGCTCAGTATATAACATATGAAAATTTATATTAACTGCTCATATTCAAGTCTGATATTAAAATATACTGGTCAGTCTATCACAATGGCATTGAATGCCATATACATGTAACACGTTAAATGTGGTAGTAAGAAATGAAATTTTCAAATAAGAGTCTTACAGAATTCCCTGGCTGTCCAGTGGTTAGGACTCTCCACTCTCACTGCTGAGGGCCTGGGTTCAATCTCTGTTCAGAGAACCAAAAACCCACAAACATTGCAGTCAATAATAGAAAATAAATAAATGAGAGTCTAGATGCCACTTAAATAAGAATTTATATTTGGTCAAAAATAATTTTTGAAACGAGCATGTTAATATGTATTTAACTATTCTCCCAATGGATATTGTAAGTTAGATATTTTGCAAAGCACTGGAAATTTAAAAATGAACATTTATCTTTATTTACAAAATATTCCTACATAACTGAAATTATGAAAATCACACCCCACTTCATTATCAAAAAATAATTGGAAATTTAAATTTTAAAGATCTTCAAAGCATCTTATAAGTACTAAATACATAGTTAATACATAGAAATAATGTGACTAATAATTCATTTCTAAAATTGTTTAGTCTATCATTCAATCTATCACCAAAAATATGCCTAAGTGATTTTTCACATTAAATTGTAATTTTTATTTTGTTCAGCTTTACTGAGATACAGTCAGCATATAACTTTGTGTAACTCTAAGTGTACAAAGTGTTGATTTGATACACTTATATTTTGCAATATGATTACCTCTCCATGGGGTCACAATGAGTTGGACATGGCTTCATCGCTAATCAACAGCAATAACAGTAGCCTTCGGTTAGCTCACACCTCTAGGACATCTAATTTTATATTTTAAATGGCTTTAATGTTATGCTCTTATCTTCCATTGCTATTTGCATAAAAATAATCTTGAATAATTTTCCAAATTACATTTTTAAAGAGTTTAAATGCACGTGCAATCCTTGCTATAAGGCTTCCAAGTTGCATGCAGATTGATAGGCGGATGATATATAATAGTTTTATTACATTAACATTTTACATGAAATTTCTTATGAGATATTAATGTTAATCTGGATGAAAAAAAGTGACCATCAAAAACTTGACTTTTTAATTTATGCTATTTAGATTATAGGAAAGAAAAGATTGAAAACAATCTATAATACTTTAATTCATCCTTATTGAATTTGCACATCAACTTGACACATTTATGTATCTGCATGTTTGTGTGATGAATATTAAACAATAAAACACTCATATTCAAATTGATTGAATCTGAATATCTCAGAGAAAAAGAGAATAATAAAAGAGGTCGTACTGGCTGATTTTAGCTTAGTTCTTCCCCTTTTCCTCTTGTTCACCCATTATATACTTCCTTCACCTGCATACAACTAGTTCCTAATATATAATTTGTTACATCACGGAAGAAAACCATCTGAAGAACACTTTCATAATAAGATAATAGAAGTTATTATATTACTCATTATAGGAATATACACATTGTAATGAGCAGATAGTGTTATCATCCTTGTTAAACATTTCTTCTGGATTCAGAAAGATATAGATTCAAATCCTGGCTCCATTAGGCACTATGAACAATTCAGGTAAGCCTATAAGACTGTTTCCAGTTAAAAGGAAATAATAATATTCACTATATATAGCTGATGTAATGAGAAAATATATGCAAAGTACTTAGCATAGTCTTTGGCAAATAATATATGTTTTATAAATCTGGGTTAAGGATATAGCTAAAATTTAATATATTTTCTGTAGAAACTATATAATAAACTACACAGAATAAATGCAGGCATTTCTGTAGCTTAATCAACACTCAATACATTCCAGGCATTGTGCTCATGTGTAGAAATAAAGTATTAAATGTGTTCATTTTATCTATAAATGTACTTATCTACATGTGGGTCCCTCTCTGAAAGATAAGGCCAACAATGTCCCCTTCGGTCAGCAGAGTCATTAGGTTTGCAGTCACTTGAGTGGTCCTTCTTGGTTGTATTAGTTTGTAACAACTGAGGTAATGCAGGGAAAAGGAGGGGGAAGGTCTCCAATTATATTTATTTTGAAAGTCAGAAAGATTGAATATTTCGATCTCTTGCCTTCTTAAAAATCCTACCATTTTTATGGCAATATGGATGGTTCTGCCTGAGTAGAAGTATGCATTTTCTCTGTCTAAGATCTAGGGGATTGTGGGCAGGACTGACACTGGCACTGTGCAGGGTAACCCAGAGGTTGTGCAAGGATACCAGAGGGACAGCCATCTTCTTAGCAATAGGAAAGCTGCATTGTGATTGAGGATAGAGTTGTCATCACTGACACCAAGTGGCGGCGGCCAAGGTTCAATACTGTGGGTGAATTGCACTTTGCATCTCTCTCTGCATGTCTAATATATGGAAGCAGATCTGATACCTTTTGCACTGCAAATCCCCAAATATTCTTGGTCAAATGTTGAAAAGAAAGACTTGAAAGAAAGGAGCCAGATTTGATGCTAATACAGACAATGATAACTACAGAGACTGTAACAGTTAAACATGTATTCAGTTCAGTTCAGTTCAGTTCACTCAGTCGTGTCCGACTCTTTGCAACCCCATGAATCACAGCCCGCCAGGCCTCCCTGTCCATCACCAACTTCCGGAGTTCACTCAAACTCCCCTCCATCGAGTCAGTGATGCCATCCAGCCATCTCATTCTCAGTCATCCCCTTCTCCTCCTGCCCCCAATCCCTCCCAGAATCAGGGTCTTTTCTAATGAGTCAACTCTTCACATGAGGTGGCCAAAGTATTGGAGTTTCAGTTTCAGCATCAGTCCTTCCAATGAACACCCAGGATTGATCTCCCTTAGTATGGACTGGTTGGATCTCCTTGAAGTCCAAGGAAATCTCAAGAGTCTTCTCCAACACCACAGTTCAAAAGCATCAATTCTTCAGCAATCAGCTTTCTTCACAGTCCAACATTCACATCATACATGACCACTGAAAAAACCATAGCCTTGACTAAATGGACATTTGTTGGCAAAGTAATGTCTCTGCTTTTTAGTATGCTGTCTAGGTTGGTCATAACTTTCCTTCCAAGGAGTAAGCATCTTTTAATTTCATGGCTGCAATCAGCATCTGCAGTGATTTTGGAGCCCCCCAAAATAAAGTCTGACACTGTTTCCACTGTTTCCCCATCTATTTCCCATGAAGTGATGGGACCAGATGCCATGATCTTAGTTTTCTGAATGTTGAGCTTCAAGCCAACTTTTTCACTCTCTTCTTTCACTTGCATCAAGAGGCTTTTGAGTTCCTCTTCACTTTCTGCCATAAGGGTGGTGTCATCTGCATATCCGAGGTTATTGATATTTCTTCCGGCAATCTTGATTCCAGCTTGTGCTTCTTCCAGCCCTGCATTTCTCATGATGTACTCTGCATATAAGTTAAATAAGCATGGTGACAATATACAGCCTTGATGTACTCCTTTTTCTATTTGGAACCAGTCTGTTGTTCCATGTCCAGTTCTGTTACTTCCTGACCTGCATATAGGCTTCCCAAGAGGCAGGTCAGGTGGTCTGGTATTCCTATTTCTTTCAGAATGTTCCACAGTTTATTGTGATCCACACAGTCAAAGGCTTTGGCATAGTCAATGAAGCAGAAATAGATGTTTTTCTGGAACTCTCTTGCTTTCTCCATGATCCAACGGATGTTTGCAATTTGATCTCTGGTTCCTCTGCCTTTTCTAAAACCAGATTGAACATCTGGATTTTCATGGTTCATGTATTTCTGTCTTTAAATATTATCAGAATGAGACGAGACCTTATGAAATACTATTATTTACTTCCACACACTTAAATTACATTAGGAAGTACTCAATGAAAAGCTCTGTAATTTTAAATGACAAAATATTATAGACATTTCAGTCAACTGAACTTGAAAGTAGAACTCATTTCAGCCATACTGTATTTGTGCATTGTTGGCCAGGTTTTCCACAGGATAATTTTGGGAAATTATTGTCTTTTACAAGGATTCTTTGAAAATTGACTATATCATTATTCTTATTTTATTAGTACTACTGTTATATAATTCTATTTTCCATGTTATTTATGGATCTTTTTCTATTTATTTATTTTTTCTCATTAAGATTCATATCCCCATGCTTCTTTACATGCCAGGTAATTTTTTAATAGAATATCAGACATTGTAAATTTTAGATAATGGTAAGAATTCTCATGTTCTCTGAAATATCTTTGGATTTTGTTCTAGGATTCAGTTTAGGTACTTGGAAACAATCTGATGCTTTTGATTCTTTTTATTCTGTGTCAGATGAGCCCAAATCAGCCTTTAATCCATGGTTAATTTGGACCCACTACTGAGGAATCTACTTGATGTCCATGTATTTGAAGAACTTCCTACTCTGGCTGTTCAGAACATGAACTATTTTCAGTTCTGTGTGATTATCAGTGGTTGCTCTATTTATTTCCAGGAGTCTTTTTCCAGTCATAAGATTATTCCTCATGAGTGTGTCTGAGTATTGATTCAGATGAAGTCATGAGGAAAATTCTATGACGGTCTTAGGTACTCCCTCTCTGTGTAACTCTCTCCTCTCTGGAATTCTGCCTGATAAATTTTAGCAACCCTAATCTTCCTGAATTATGCACTGTGTCTCCTCAATTCAGGGAGATGAGCAAGGCCTGACACTGAATTTCCCCACAGAAATTTTCTCCAAGAACAGAGCTGGGACAATCTTAGGAATCATATTACTTTTTCCTTCTTTCAAGGATTATTATCCTGAGATGTCTCTCATCCAGTGGGAAAAAATATGTTTTATATGCTTTGGACATTTCTGTTTGTTCAAAGTGGGAAACAAATTCAGTCTCAGTTATTCCATCATGTCTAAAAAATTTTCTCCATAAAGATCTGTTTAAAATACTTTATCATCTCTGAAACTGTGAGATTTCTTTTCTTTCTTTTTTTTAACATTTTTTATTGTGTAATTGCATTACCCGGAAGTGTCTGTATTTTTGTTGTTAGATAGTCATATATCTTTTAATTTTATTGTTTTATTTCAAGTTTTATCTTTATTAGTTCTTTGTTGAAGCATAAAATATTTACTCTGCGTTTTCCCTCAGTTTCTTGAATTGAAAGCTACTTCAAAAATTATTTTATATCTTTCATGCTTTTTGAACAAATGCATTAAAAATTTTCACCTTTCTAGCCTTTAGAAGAATAATTTGCACCTCTTTGATTCATTTTACTCAGTCTCTTTATTAATCTAATTTAGGTCTTATAGGATGCTTACTAAAATCTTCCATTTCCAGCTTTCTTTCTTGCCCATTGAGGCACCCTATATTATTTTCTCTTCTTATGGCTTGAAAATTTATCTGTTTCAGGGTGTTGCTGCCTATCAGTGAAACCATGTTCATTTTAGGTTTCCCTCGCAGGTGTGTATCAACATCATGATGCTTCAAGTATAGCTCAGAGTCTTCCTGTTGTAGAGAGTGAGTTTAT
The DNA here is from genome assembly GCF_049115385.1 of Moschus berezovskii. NCBI lineage: Eukaryota > Metazoa > Chordata > Mammalia > Artiodactyla > Moschidae > Moschus > Moschus berezovskii. Next base: position 126,170,576 of record NC_142460.1, on the reverse strand, counting down.
TTTCTAAGTTGCTAGGGGACAAATACAGTTTGCCAAAAGGAATTTTTTTTTTTTCTTTAAGTAGCACAGTTTGATCTGTATAAGAGATTCTTGAAGACATATGATAGCTTTGTTCTTATTCTTAAAAAAAAAAAGAAACTCTGGCAAGATTATGTTAAAAGCTGATGTACACCATGATGCTATTCATTTTTTAAAGGCTTAAACATTGCCTTTTGAGCCATCCATAATCCACAAACATTTATGTCTGAGTCACCAAATATATTTCTATTTCTCTCTTTATAGTAGTGGGAATGGGTTTCAGTTCTTCATAACATTTTTTTTTTCTCTTCATTTTAATGAGCCCTATAGAAAAATGAACTCAGGTAGTCAATGACTATCTTGCCCCAGAAATTTTAGAATAATTTTAAATCCCTGTAGTGAGTTTATATGCCACATAGAACTCCATTCCACTGCAAGACACATTCCCTCGAGTACCAGCAACATTGCCTGCTGATGGCTTACCACTGAGTCCCTCTCCAGAAAGTTACTTCTGAAAGGAAACTATCTTACACAAGCTTATTCTTGCTCCCTGGGCCTTTGTCTAATACCTTGCGCCACAGTGCAGCCTCTGCCTCCATTCGTGTCAACTTTGAAGGACCATGTGAGTTCTGGAGTTTCTAGTTGCAGCCACTGAGGCTTTTGGTAAAACTTCATTGCAATTCAGTCTCTCCCTCTGCATGAGCCAGCTTCCCTTTCACTCTGCCACAAGTTTTGTTGAAAACTTTGTTACAAAGGTGTGTACCCCAAACTTGATTCAATATCTCTTTCCTTTAGATTTAAACCTGAAACAAACTTATTTGCTGCTGCTGCTGCTGCTAAGTCACTTCAGTCGTGTCCGACTCTGTGCAACCCCATGGACTGCAGCCTACCAGGCTCCTCTGTCCATGTGATTTTCCAGGCAAGAGTACTGGAGTGGGTTGCCATTGCCTTCTCTGAAGACAAACTTATTTAATCACCTTTTATATCATGCTTAAATGTTATGATTTAAAATCTTTACATGTACAGATTTATAGGTTTTTTCATCTTTGCTCCTAAGTTTAATAAAATGGCATCCCCTAAAAAAATCCAATATATTCAGTAGTTGAAGATTTGTGTCTAATCTTCCTTCTCTCCAAGGAATTTAGTATATTAATCACCTCCTTTCTCAACTCTTCTCTGAGTGTGAGTGACAGTCGCTCAATCACGTCTGATTCTTTGAGACCCCATGGACTAGAGCCTGCCAGGCTCCTCTGTCCATGGAATTCTCCAGGCAAGAATACTGAGGTAAGTTGCCATTTCCTTCTCCAGGGGATCTTCCAGATGAAGGGATCAAACACAGTTATCCTGCATTGCAGGCTGATTATTTACAATCTGAGTCAACAGGGAAGCCTAATATTAAGAGACATTTCTAAGTATAAAGATAAGTCAACTTAAAAAGTATCAGAGGATAAATGCTTGACTTTATTTTATAATCAATATACAATATATTAGAATATGTAATGAAACCATATACATTGTCCAAAGGAACACCTGAGACAGAAATAGCAATAGTTATAAATGACCATCATCAATCAGGTGAAATAATTTAGATGAAGATTCTCTCTCTCAAAGAGAGGGGGACTGGGCTAGTAGTCAGGAAGAAAATACAATATGCTTTTAAATTTGTATGAAAAATAATGTTCAGTTCAATGTTGCTTAACATAGTTCTCTTTTTGTCACATAAATCCTCTGCTTCAAATTAATCCAAATGCATTATTAAAACTCTGCTCCTGGCTTTTGATTTAGAATTTGTTACTTTTGTTGCCACTTCTTGATCTCTGTCCTCTGAAGCTTCTACTTCTTTCCCGCTGTCTCCTGAGACCTTGGTTTCACTTTTCCCTAAAGCCTGGATTGCCCCCATTGTTCCCCAAAGTTGTCATATCATTCCCAAGGTTCTTCTAGCCTCTGGTTGCTCCATGGCCACAGAAAGCTGACAGTGCCATGAATCGTGCCATTTTTCCTGTACTTCTGTTACTTATGCAGTTTGGATATCAAAGCAGACACCCTACTTTCCTTTGAGAAAGACTGTTCCCTTCACTTTGAAGCAATATCTTCATCCAGTAGCCCTTTAAGTTCTTTCCAAGCATAAGTAATGTTTGACACTTCAATTGAGCACTGCATCACACACATTTCATTCATCTTCAAAACTTTCTTCTTTTATCCTTCTTTACCTTTTAGTTATCGCCTTATCTCATTTGTTGACCTTAAAAACTTTTGCAAAAGTGATTTTGCACTCTCTCCATATAATCTAAAATAATTTTGATCAGGTTGATCAAATCACTCCACCTGTGTTAAAAATGCCAACCCTATGAGAGCAGCCACAGCCCTATCTAACTCAATGAAACTGAGTCATGCCGTGTGGGGCCACCCAAGATGGACGGGTCATGGTGGAGAGGTCTGACAGAATGTGTTCCACTGGAAAAGGGAATGGCAAACCACTTCAGTATACTTGCCTTGAGAACCCCATGAACAGTAGCAAAAGGCAAAATGATAAGATAATGAATGAGGAATTCCCCAGGTCGGTAGGTGCCCAGTATGCTACTGGAGATCAGTGGATAAATAACTCCAGAAAGAATGAAGGAATGGAGCCAAAGCAAAACAAATACACAGTTGTGGATGTGACTGGTGACAGCAAGGTCCGATGCTGTAAAGAGCAATATTACATAGGAACCTGGAATGTTATGTCCATGAATCAAGGCAAATTGGAAGTGGTCAAACAGGAGATGGCAAGAGTGAACATAGACAATTCTAGGAATCAGTGAACTAAAATGGACTGGAATGGGTGAATTTAACTCAGATGACCATTATATCTACTACTGTGGGCAGGAATCCCTTAGAAGAAATGGAGTAGACATCATAGTCAACAAAAGAGTCCAAAATGCAGTACTTGGATGCAATCTTAAAAACGACAGGATGATTTCTGTTCATTTCCAAGGCAAACCATTCAATATTACAGTAATCCAAGTCTATGCCCCAACCAGTAATGCTGAAGAAGCTGAAGTTGAATGGTTCTATGAAGACCTACAAGACCTTTTAGAACTAACACCGAGAAAAGATGTCCTTTTCATTATAGGGGACTGGAATGCAAAAGTAGGAGTCAAAAAACACCTGGAGTAACAGGCAAAATTGGCCTTGGAGCACGGAATGAAGCAGAGCAAAGGCTAATAGAGTTTTGCCAAGAGAATGCACTGGTCATAGCAAACACCCTCTTCCAACAACACAAGAGAAGACTCTACACATGGACATCACCAGATGGTCAACACCGAAATCAGATTTATTATATTCTTTGAAGCCAAAGATGGAGAAGCTCTATACAGTCAGCAATAACAAGACCAGGAGCTTGACTGTGGCTCAGATCATGAACTCCTTATTTCCAAATTTAGACTTAAATTGAAGAAAGTAGGGCAAACCACTAGACCATTCAGATATGACATAAATCAAATCCCTTATGATTATACAGTGGAAGTGAGAAATAGATTGAAGGGACTAGACCTTATAGTTAGAGTGCCTGATGAACTCTGGCCGGAGATTCGTGACATTGTACAGGAGACAGGGACCAAGACCATCCCCATGGAAAAGAAATGCAAAAAAGCAAAATGGCTGTCTGAGGAGGCCTTACAAATAGCTGTGAAAAGAAAAGAAGTGAAAGACAAAGGAGAAAAGGAAAAATATAAGCATCTGAATGCAGAGTTCCAAAGAATAGCAAGGAGAGATAAAAAAGCCTTCCTCAGCAATCAATTGAAAGAAATAGAGGAAAGCAACAGAATAGGAAAAACAAGAGATATCTTCAAGAAAATTAGAGATATCAAGGGAACATTTCATGCAAAGATGGGCTCGATAAAGGACAGAAATGGTATGGACCTAACAGAAGCAGAAGATATTAAGAAGAGGTGGCAAGAATACACAGAAGAACTGTACAAAAAAGATCTTCACGACAAAGATAATTACGATCGCGTGATCACTCACCTGGAACCAGACATCTTGGAATGTGAAGTCAAATGGGCCTTAGAGAGCATCACGATGAACAAAGCTAGTGGAGGTGATGGAATTCCAATTGATCTCTTTCAAATCCTGAAAGATGATGCTGTGAAAGTGCTGCATCAATATGCCAGCAAATTTGGAATACTCAGCAATGGCCACAGAACTGGAAAAGATCAGTCTTCATTCCAATCCCAAAGAAAGGGAATGCCAAACAACGCTCAAACTAGTCCATAATTGCACTCTTCTCACACGTTAGTAAAGTCATGCTCAATATTCTCCAAGCCAGGCTTCAGCAATATGTGAACCATGAACTTCCAGATGTTCAAGCAGGTTTTAGAAAAGGCAGAGGCACCAGAGATCAAATTGCCAACATCCGCTGGATCATGGAGAAAGCAAGAGAGTTTCAGAAAAACATCTATTTCTGCTTCATTGACTATGCCAAAGCCTTTGACTGTGTGGATCACAATAAACTGTGGAACATTCTGAAAGAGATGGGAATCCCAGACCACCTGACCTGCCTCTTGAGAAACCTATATGCAGGTCAGGAAGCAACAGAACTGGACATGGAACAACAGACTGGTTCCAAATAGGAAAAGGAGTGCATCAAGGCTGTATATTGTCACCCTGCTTATTTAATTTATATGCAGAGTACATCATGAGGAACGCTGGGCTGGAAAAACACAAGCTGGAATCAAGATTGCCGGGAGAAATATCAATAACCTCAGTAATGCAGATGACACCACCCTTATGGCAGAAAGTGAAGAGGAACTCAAAGGCCTCTTGATGAAAGTGAAAGAGGAGAGTGAAAATCTTGCCCTGAAGCTCAACATTCAGAAAACGAATATTATGTATGGCATCTGGTCCCATCACTTCATGGGAAATAGATGGGGAAACAGTGGAAACAGTGTCAGACTTTATTTTTTTGGGCTCCAAAATCACTGCAGATGCTGATTGCAGCCAGGAAATTAATAGACGCTTACTCCTTGGAAGGAAAGTTATGACCAACCTAGATAGTATATTAAAAAGCAGAGACATTACTTTGCCAACCAAAGTCCGTCTAGTCAAGGCTATGGTTTTTCTCGTGGTCATGTATGGATGTGAGAGTTGGACTGTGAAGAAAGCTGATTGCCGAAGAATTGATGCTTTTGAACTGTGGTGCTGGAGAAGACTCTGGAGAGTCCCTTGGACTGCAAGGAGATCCAACCAGTCCATTCTAAAGGAGATCAGTCCTGGGTGTTCTTTGGAAGGACTGATGCTGAAGCTGAAACTGCAATACTTTGGCCACCTCATGCGACGAGTTGACTCACTGGAAAAGAGTCTGATGCTGGGAGGGATTGCGGGTGGGAGGAGACGGGGACGACAGAGAATGAGATGGCTGGATGGCATCACCGACTCGATAGGCATGAATTTGAGTGACCTCCGGGAGTTGGTGATGGACAAGGAGGTCTGGCGTGCTGTGATTCATGGGGTATCTAAAGGTCAGACACGACTGAGCGACTGAACTGAACTGAACATGAGAGCAGCAAGTAAATTTTTCTGCTAAAGCAGATCATTTTAAGGGTTTTGATTGAATCAATTGTAGTAGGAATAATTTATGATTTTGATTCCCTTTACTGTGAAGCTCTTTCCTCCCTTGATTTCTATGAAAAGTCTTCCTCTGGATACTTTTTCCTCAATATTCTTAGTTATTTTCTTTACTATTGCAATCCATAAGTACTAGCATTTCTCAAAGTCTGACCATGTTGGTCTTCCCTTCTCATTCTGTGTAATCAGTTGACTATAAGGTATATGCTAATGACACACAAATCTATAATATTTGTCTAAATCTCATACCCAGGTTCCAAATTCAAATATCCTATTAGAACTTACCAATTCCAATAGGATGATCATGGACATCTCACAATTAACATGCCAAACCAAAAAAAAAAAAAAAAAAAAAACCAGTTCCATCAGTCTCACTCCCAGACATAAACATTTTCTTTAATTTTCCTGCTGCAATAAATGGCACCATCATTTTGTAGAGTTACTCAAATAGGATCCTTGTAAAATATCATGCCTTATTTCTTTTCTAATCAATCATCAACACACATCAACAACTTAATTAACTATCAACTCTGCCTTCCTTAGCTCCATTTCTTGCCAAACTGTTTAAAATTATGTCCCTGAGATTTCATACTTGGATACTGCAACTGTATTCAAATTGTGCTTTATGCCCATTTATCAATGCTTTCCAACTCTTCAATTCTCAATACAACTGTCAAGTGATTTATTTCCTAATACTCAAAATTACTGCTATGAGTAAAATCTTTACTGTTACCTCATTTCAAACAAGAATACCAAATTCTTTAGCAGGGCATATAATGTATAACCTTACCAGTGAAGTGAATGAACATCCAGCCACAGTACTTAACCCTTTACTACCTCAATTCTTGCTAGTGTCAGGTTTGTAAAGAATTTCTAATCCTGCCACTTGGATTAGTAAGTAGAACCAGAATTGAAATTATACAATGTTAGCCATAGAAAGGAAAGTCCAGATTGAAAAATTAAAATTATTTCATTTCCAGGTAAGAATCTGACATATAAAAGGATGTGAGTCTTTATTAAATTGATACCATTTTCTAGTAGAAACAAGATTTAAAAACTTTTACTTCCAGTTCCAAATGCTAAAAATAATCACATGAACTTTGCAAGATACTACGTATTTCCTACTTGAGTCTTAAGGCATCCAGATAAATAAATACCCTCTTTATAAAAAATACCTACATGAGTAGCTTTGTTTTGCTTTTTGACATGTTACTGGAATGCTATGAATCAAATGACATAGAAAGGATTCTTCTTTCCCCTGTTTTTTGACAATTTTAAATGCTTCACACTTTTATTTTGCCTATTGACTTTCCCATTTTCACAATAAATATATAAAAAAGGAAAGAATTACTAGAAATAAAAATTTAAAAAATCAACATGAAATGTTATATATTTTTCTTTTTGTTGAGAGAAAAATATAAATAATTCAATAATTTCATAAAATTTGGGAAATTTAAGATGATTAAATAAACATATGGTATCACCCCATATCTGAGAGATCTCTGTTCTAGCCATTCAATTATCACTTTCTTTTGGTAACACAATAGTTGTCCCCCATTTGTTTTAGGTGGAAATTAGGTACTTCATCTTTTTGTATTAAGAGTAGATATATGACTCAGTCCTCAATAATCACTGCACAATTGTCCTATGGACAAATAGATTTGTTCAAATTCAGACACATGGCCTAATTTAAACAGTATCTCAACTGTTTTTCTTGAGGTTTTGTGCAAAGAATGCCTTTCTCTCCACTGACGTGGTTCACTTTAAGAACAAGCCTACAATTCTAGCCATCACACACAGTCTATGATATTTTGTCATGGTAATCTCAACTAATATATATTTCAAAACATTTTATTTTAGTCAAGGAGTCTATAATATATTTCAAATTCATTAAGAAGCATTTTTCTGAATCTGTGAAATAGGCCTAAGGAAAAAGGAACTGCAAGTTAGCTTGCTTTAATACATGAGGGTATTTTAGGACAATTATGTAAGTTAATATAAGCTTATTATTTAAACATAACTCTTCCCTGTACTATAAAAATAATCATCAATATACCTAGATAAAATTTTCCTTGTTGCTACTCATCTTAAGGAATTATTTACTTTGTATTATACTAACCTAGTATTTAATAATATACAGGTGATACATGTTTAATATATTGTATATTCTAGCATATGTATATATGGGGTGGAAAGAGAGAGGGAGAGATATTTTGGGATTAGTATTTCAAATAATTATTGCTTTCCAGCTACAATCTGATTGATGAAAAAGATTTAATTCTTTATTTCCTTCCTTCTCTCCTTTGGTCATTAATCTACTGTAGGAAGTTTCTATATTCCTAAAAAAAAAAAAATCATACTTAATGATGCTACTTTAACTTCAAACATTCTATTTATTTCTTAGCTATGTGTATTGATTATTAAAGACTTTAAAATATCTCAAGTTAATGTGAATTTTAAAATGAGACAATGCTACAAATTTTCTGGATAATTTTTCATAACCATATATGTAAAATATTATCAATGGATATGAGGTATTTACCCCCAGTTATGAATAAAATCATTTGTGGTGTGAACAACCAGCCCTGACTAGAAAAATATACTACCCAAAAAGAATCTCATTTACATACATGTCTGCCTTGTGGACTACAGTACCTCATGCCCTGTCAAGTACTATTAATGGACTTCTGAAACACAAAAGGATATCTGATTTTCTCATGGCCAAGTCTCCTTTATCGAGTATACCTAAATAATAATTTTCATTACATCATCTCTTGACTTCCCTGGTAGCTCAGCTGGGAAAGAATTCGCCTGCAATGTGGGAGACCTGAATTTAATCCTTGGGTTGGGAAGCTCCCCTGGAGAAGGAAAAGGCACCCACTCCAGTATTCTGGGTTTGCAAAGAATCAGACTTGACTGAGCGATTTTTCATTTTCACGTCATTTCTTTAAAGGAAGATGAAATAAATCCTTTTATTAATAAGACTAATGCATTGATCTAAGGCTTACCAGATTTAGCAAAATATAGGATGCTTAATTAATATTAAAATGTTGGGGAAATATAATTAAATATTCATTTTCTATCTGAAATTCAAATTTAATTGTACATCCTGTATTTTATCTGCCAAGCTTACCTGGGGAATACTTAGAAACTGTTAAAACATCAGTTTTTAATCAAATTTCAAATATCTGATTTCAGATATTTAATGTGTAACCTAACATTTTGATAACTTGCTATATCTCCAAAGAAAAATTAATTGAAACTTATTATTGAAATAATTTCTTAAATAATCTTTCTTTAAAGCTTGACAAAATTTAACTGAAGTTGATTCATTAACCTTTGAAACAATTATTTATAAATATGTGTATCTTATCTTTACTGTCTTCTGCAATAAATGCCAAAAGATTGTGATTAAATTGTGATGTGATTCAATGACTACTTTCTTTATTTAAAGATGCTTTTGCTAAAGATATCTGCAGAATACAATTTTTCAAATTACATATGTTTTCTTTTTTAATTTCACTTTGGAAAAATATTCTGTAATGTAGTATAAATAATTTTTTTCAAAAGATGCTATCTAAAAAGTTCACTTATGACTTGTCATCAGTTCAGTTCAGTCGCTCAGTCGTGTCCGACTCTCCGCAACCCCATGAACCACAGCATGCCAGGCCTCCCTGTCCATCACCAACCCCCGGAGTACACTCAAATTCATGTCCACAGAGTCGGTGATGCCATCCAGCCATCTCATTCTCCGTCGTCCCCTTCTCCTCCCGCCCCCAATCTTTCCCAGCATCACAGTCTTTTCCAGTGAGTCAACTCGTCGCATGAGGTGGCCAAAGTATTGCAGTTTCAGCTTTAGCATCAGTCCCTCCAATGAACATCCAGGGTTGATCTCCTTTAGAATGGACTGGTTGGATCTCCTTGCAGTATAAGGGACTCTCAAGAGTCTTCTCCAACACCACAGTTCAAAAGCATCGATTCTTCGGCGATCAGCCTTCTTCACAGTCCAACTCTCACATCCATACATGACCACGGGAAAAACCATTGCCTTGACTAGACGGACCTTGGTTGGCAAAGTAGTCTCTGCTTTTTAATATACTATCAAGGTTGGTCATAACTTTCCTTCCAAGGAGCAAGCGTCTTTTAATTTCCTGGCTGCAATCAGCATCTGCAGTGATTTTGGAGCCCAAAAAAATAAAGTCTGACACTGTTTCCACTGTTTTTCCATCTATTTCCCATGAAGTGATGGGACCAGATGCCATGAGCTTTGTTTTCTGAATGTTGAGCTTCAAGCCAACCTTTTCACTCTCCTCTTTCACTTTCATCAAGAGGCTTTTGAGTTCCTCTTCACTTTCTGCCATAAGGGTAGTGTCATCTGCATATCTGAGGTTATTGATATTTCTCCCGGCAATCTTGATTCCAGCTTGTGACTCTTCCAGCCCAGCGTTCCTCATGATGTACTCTGCATATAAGTTAAATAAGCAAGGTGACAATATACAACCTTGACGTACACCTTTTCCTATTTGGAACCAGTCTGTTGTTCCATGTCCAGTTCTGACTGTTGCTTCCTGACCTGCATACAGGTTTCTCAAGAGGCAGGTCAGGTGGTCTGGGATTCCCATCTCTTTCAGAATGTTCCACAGATTATTGTGATCCACACAGTCAAAGGCTTTGGCATAGTCAATGAATCAGAAATAGATGCTTTTCTGGAACTCTCTTGCTTTCTCCATGATCCAGCGGATGTTGGCTATTTGATCTCTGGTGCCTCTGCCTTTTCTAAAACCTGCTTGAACATCTGGGAGTTCACGGTTTACATACTGCTGAAGCCTGGCTTGGAGAATTTTGAGCATGACTTTACTAGCATGTGAGATGAGTGCAATTGTGCGGTAGTTTGAGCATTCTTTGGCATTGCCTTTCTTTGGGATTGGAATGAAGACTGACCTCTTCCAGTCCTGTGGCCACTGCTGAGTTTTCCAAATCTGCTGGCATATTGAGTGCAGCACTTTCACAGCATCATCTTTCAAGACTTGAAATAGCTCAACTGGAATTCCATCACCTCCACTAGCTTTGTTCGTAGTGATGCTTTCTAAGGCCCACTTGACTTCACATTCCAAGATGTCTGGCTCTAGGTCAGTGATCACATTATCGTGACTATCTTGGTCGTGAAGATCTTTTTTGTACAGTTCTTCTGTGTATTCCTGCCACCTCTTCTTAATATCTTCTGCTTCTGTTAGGTCCATACCATTTCTGTCCTTTATCGAGCCTATCTTTGCATGAAATGTTCCCTTGGAATCTTTAATTTTCTTGAAGAGGTCTCTTGTTTTTCCTATTCTGTTGTTTTCCTCTATTTCTTTGCATTGATCACTGAGGAAGGCTTTCTTATCTCTCCTTGCTATTCTTTGGAACTCTGCATTCAGATGCTTATATCTTTCCTTTTCTCCTTTGCTTTTCGCCTCTCTTCTTTTCACAGCTATTTGTAAGGCCTCCTCAGACAGCCATTTCGCTCTTTTGCATTTCTTTTCCATGGGGATGGTCTTGGTCCCTGCCTCCTGTACAATGTCACGAACCTCTGTCCAGAGTTCATCAGGCACTCTATCAATCAGATCTAGTCCCTTAAATCTATTTCTCACTTCCACTGTATAATCATAAGGGATTTGATTGAGGTCATATCTGAATGGTCTAGTGGTTTTCCCTACTTTCTTCAATTTAAGTCTGAACTTCGCAATAAGGAGTTCATGATCTGAGCCACAGTCAGCTCCTGGTCTTGTTTTCGCTAACTGTATACAGCTTCTCCATCTTTGGTTGCAAAGAATATAATCAATCTGATTTCGGTGTTGACCATCTGGTGATGTCCATGTGTAGAGTCTTCTCTTGTGTTGTTGGAAGAGGGTGTTTGCTATGACCAGTGCGTTCTCTTGACAAAACTCTATTAGCCTTTGCCCTGCTTCATTCCGTGCTCCAAGGCCAAATTTGCCAGTTACTCCAGGTGTTTCTTGACTTCCTACTTTTGCATTCCAGTCCCCTATAATGAAAAGGACATCTTTTTGGGGTGTTAGTTCTAAAAGGTCTTGTAGGTCTTCATAGAACCGATTAACTTCGGCTTCTTCAGCATTACTGGTTGGGGCATAGGCCTGGATTACTGTAATATTGAATGGTTTGCCTTGGAAACGAACAGAAATCATCCTGTCATTTTTAAGATTGCATCCAAGTACTGCATTTCGGACTCTTTTGTTGACCATGATGGCTACTCCATTTCTTCTAAGGGATTCCTGCCCACAGTAGTAGATATAATGGTCATCCGAGTTAAATTCACCCATTCCAGTTCATTTTAATTCACTGATTCTTAGAATGTCGACGTTCACTCTTGCCATCTCCTGTTTGACCACTTCCAATTTGCCTTGATTCATGGACCTAACATTCCAGGTTCCTATGCAATATTGCTCTTTACAGCACCGGACCTTGCTTCTATCACTGTAATGGCTAAAGGATCACATATCCGTATGTCCATGCAACAATATAACCCTTTCTAACACTGACTCTGGCTTAAACATGTAACTTGAGACTATCACTTATGCATTGGGAGTAAGCCTTTGTTGTTCCCTCAACTCCATTGAGGAAGCCTCAACTAGTGGAAGGTAGGACTGATGCAGAATAGAGAAAAGCAGTCCTGCTAAGATCCCTGAGCCCAATAGACTAAGTGACTGTCTTGTGAGTAACCCCAGACAGAGATTATCTGCAGAAGACTTGCTCAGCTAAGTTCAATCCAAATTTCTGACCTATAAAATCACAGAAAGTTAAATAATTTTATTTTAATCCACTGAGCTTTGTGTTGGTTTGTTATGCAGCAGTAGGTAATTGATACACCCTATATTGGCTTCCTTGGTGGCTCAGAGGTAAAGAATGAGGAAGACCCTGCAATGAGGAAGACCTGGGTTTGATCCCTGGGTTGGGAAGATCCCCTGGAGAAAGTAATGGCTACCTACTCTAGTATTCTGACCTGGAGAATTCACGGACAAAGGAGCCTAGCAAGTTACAGTCCGTGGGTTCACAAAGAGTTGGACACGACTGAGTGACTCACATCACATAACTTTTATTGTTTTCAATTATCTTTAAGAATGCATTATCAATGTCTCATGTCAAACTAACAGTTATAAGTAACCAGATTTTTCTATGAACCATAGCAGCAGCTTGGCTTAGTTTCTGTCTACATGCATACATGACCTAAGGAGCACTTTCTCTTGAAGTGTGTTATATAAGTCCTCTGGCCTCTTCACACTCTCCCTGCTGATACCACCAGTAAGAGTTTTAATAATAGTAATATTTATGATGCTGTGTTCTTCTAGCTTCTTGTAACAAAGTAGAGACAAGCAAATCCATTTCAGTTTAGCTGCTACATTAGCTAATTTATGATAATAGTTATGAATACCTTAATAATTTTGATTGGAATGAATACCCTATTAATGAAACTTATTAATAGTATTAAGAGCTATACATTGTTATACTTTCCAATAAGTGCCCATGTCAAATTGTGGTAATGTAAATTGAACAATTTTAGAAACATTAAGTGTTTTCACTTGACTGTTAGATATTTTAGAAATATGCATATTTTATTGTTTTAAATAATTTGAAAGGTGACTCATTTAAAATTATTTCATGCTTTTTTCTGAGAAAATTGCATCAATGGGGCAATCATAAACAGATTTAGATATTTTTAAGGATAACATTTATCTCCTTAGTTCACTATTCTCTTTCATTAAAATATTTAAAAAGGCCTTAATTGTATACAAGTCATCCTCCATTTATTCCACTATTTAATAGCATTGATCAGGTACCATAAACTCTCTGATAAGCAGTTCAGTTCAGTTCAGTTCAGTTCAGTCACTCAGTCGTGTACTACTCTCCGCGACCCCATGAATCACAGCATGCCAGGCCTCCCTGTCCATCACCAACTCCCGGAGTTCACTCAATCTCATGTCCACAGCAGTAGCACTGGAAAATTTGGATATGAAGGATATGAATTTAAGACATAAGAGATATATAAATAATTAGTATTCAAGAAGTTCAGAGTATCCGTAGCAGAAATAAATTCAAAGTTTGATAGAAGAAAATGTTCAACAGCTAAAAATCATTTATATGTATAAATAAATAACTCTTTCTAGCTTCCAGTAAGAATTCGTAAAAAATACAAATGATTATCATTATTGTAAAACTTTTAAACATAACTGGAAAACAAATAGGACAAGAGCCAAGTTAGTCATTTCTATAAAGGTATAAAACTTAATTTGGCCTCAGAATTCTACATAGAATTTATGTGTAAAATCATGTTTATCCTGCCTTCCAAACAACTGAACAAAATGTGTACCCTATCTGTCATAAAGTGGCGCAGTTCCAGGCACTGTGTTAAATCAAAGGATGAATAAAACATGAGCCCTGCTTTAGATTTCTCTTAATAAATGAGAAAAATGTGGACTTCACTATAACTCAAATGGTAAAGAATCTGCCTGCAAATGCAGGAGGTCCGGGTTCAATCACTGGGTCAGGAAGTTCCCCTGGAGAAGTAAATGGCAATCCACTCCAGTATTCTTGCCTGGAGAATCCCACGGACAGAGAAGCCTGACAGGCTACAGTCCATGGGGTCACAAAGAGTCGGACACAATTAAGTGACGAACACACACACAATAAAAGAGATACACAAGTCACTGTATATTCAGAATGTGAAACAATACTGTATTAAGTTTTATAATACAAAGTGGTAATAAAATGTTTAAGAGAGAAGCTTAATTCCAAATGGGAGGTTTTGGAAATGATTTATGGAGATGTAACTTTTCATATTTACTTCCCTTATGTTTCTTGATACTGGGAGAATACAAAGGACATTCTAGTAGAATCCAGCTTGGATGGAAGATCTGAGCAGGGAAATTACAAAGCCCCAAAAGATTGATAGGTAGCCCCAGTGAATTTAGGAGGAGGTCCTCCCTATGATTCAAGCACCTAGAGATGTTGATACCATTAGGCTTCAAGCAAGCCTCAAGGTTTGATTGGTTAGCACCGCTTGTGGGCGAGAAGCCTACTTACTTACTCCAGTGTGAGTGACCTCAGTACCAGTTTCTTTTCACACCTTGGCATTGACAAAAATGAGATGCACTAACTGAAGTAGAAGTTGAAATCAAATATTGGAACCTCTGACTGCTAGGATAAGCAGTTCACAATTTATTTTGTGAAAGAAGAAATCATGAAAACATTTTAAGTAAAGGTTTGATATGATAAAGTGGTAATTTTAGATTAATTTGTAAGTAATGTGGAAGACAAACCAAAATAGGGAAATATGTTTACCAGAGAATTTTGAGGGAGCAGAATTGCCAAAATTTTGATGGAAGCATTGGACTTATGGAATAATAGGAAAAGATATTCCAGAGATATTATTTTTAAATGTACAACTTGATTGCAAGTAATATCTGGAAATATGTGAAAAATATGCAATAAAATACAAGTAAATATTTAGAATCACTTTAACTTTTAATTTAATTTCCACAACAGCAGCCCTTGAAACAATTTTTTTTTAAGTATACCCATTTAATATGAAAAACACTCTGCTCCAAAAATGCACTTATTTGCAGAAGGTCAAATAATAAACCAGTTTAGAATGAAGGGAAATACCTAGAAACCCATGTCTCCTAAGTCTTCTGTATATTTTTGATATCTCTATTTTAAAATCATGTTTTAATTTTGGGGGAAACAAAACCTGAAAAATCTTTACTGATTATTTCAGTATAATCTTAGACCTCACTTGCAAATTTTCATAGTCATATAAGAAACTGCTATAATTTCTAATGGTAGGAGCACCCGGTTAAACAAAAACAGCTCAAGAAATATATGTTATATTTCTGTTAGAAACATATTTTGTCTTCGTTCTAGTAAATTATGTATTTCCCTATGAGCGTGGTACAAAACCTTAATTTTCAAAGAAATTTTGTTCCCCCCAAGGAAGAAAAGACATTTATTAAAATAAAAAATTTGGAAAATGCTATTCTTAAAACAAAGTGCTTCCTCTAACTACAGTTTATTATCTTCCCCCTAATTCTCAAATACCATGAATAGCCACACAACTTTAATACATTACCTCTGTTGCTGATGATATCTTTCAGAAATAGTGTCTTCACCTCAGTTTTTACAACATTACCTCACTTACAATTGATACTTTTTATTGCTCTTGGTGACTACATTCATATGTTTCTATATCAGGATCACTAAATAATATACTTTGCTCTTAAAAACCTTGCACCTAAACAGTAAAATTTCCTGTCTATATTGAAAAAGTCAAGCTTTATCTTTAGAGTTTTCTGTAGACTTCAAAACAGGGTTTTCAGAAATTCTATTACAGAGGAAAGCTTCCTGCAGAATCCATTCCTTGTGAAGGAACTGGTAATTGTGCTGTGATCTGAAAGTTTTATGTTGTTAGAAAATAAAATATGTAACCATATTTTCTAGGGACTGCTATTTGTCAGAATGCCTTAAATCTTTGTTGCAAAAAGTTGGTAACTTTCAACTTTGAATGCAAGTTCCTGGTTTAGGAATATAAACTCTGCAAGTATCTAAAAATAAATTTTCATGCTCAATGAACTCAGTGGTGGTGGTGGTTTAGTCACTAGGTCGTGCCTGACTCTTGAGAACCCATGGACTGTAGCCCACCAGGCTCTTCTGTCCATTCTTTGCAAGAATACTGGAGTGGATTGCAATTTCCTTCTCCAGGGAATCTTTCTGACCCAGGGATTGAACGTGTGTCGCCTATATTGCAGCGGCTCCTTTGCTGCAGAACCAACAGTGAAACCCCAGTGAACTCAGTTCAGATCATTTCAGTTCAGTTCAGTCGCTCAGTCATGTCCGACTCTTTGTGACCCCATGAATCACAGCATGACAGGCCTCCCTGTCCATCACCAACTCCCGGAGTTCACTCAAACTCATGTCCATCGAGTTGGTGATGCCATCCAGCCATCTCATTCTCTGTCGTCCCCTTCTCTTCCCACCCCCAATCCCTCCCAGCATCAGACTCTTTTCCAGTGAGTCAACTCTTCTCATGAGGTGGTCAAAGTATTGGAGTTTCAGCTTTAGCATCAGTCCTTCCAATGAACACCTAGGACTGATCTCCTTTAGAATGGACTGGCTGGATCTTCTTGCAGTCCAACTCAGTAGAACCCAGTAAATTACACTTTATTTAATTGAAATAGGCTCAGTAAATTGACTATTACATGACATTTGTCCCTTAAAAATATCATTGTTTTAGCTAAGAATTCATGTGTTTTTTTTATTTTAACAAAAAAATTTTGATATATTTGATCCATCTGTTTTATATATATGTATGTAAAATAAAATTTAATGTAACTTCTTCTAAAAGTAATTAAAGACAATTGGCTGAAAATACTCCTCCCCCCCCCACCACTATAAACTGAGAAATGTAATATCTATCTTTGGTTAAAAGGTCTAAGGTTGATCAGAAACAAATACCTTTTTCTAAGCTATGCAAATAAAAGGTATCTTTTGAGAAATATAAACATAACTTTATATAATTTTTGTTTCTTTTTGTTTAGATACCTTGCCTTCAAATTCCTGATCACAAACTTAGAAAACAGTTTTATGTTTACCAAAGATCAAAGGTAGTGTGGGGAAGTGGGGGATAAATTAGGAGTTTGGAATTAACATACACATACCACTATATGTAAAATAATTAACACAGACCTACTATGTAGACCTACTGTGCAGATGGTGACTGCAGCCATGAAATTAAAAGACACTTACTCCTTTCAAGAAAAGTTATGACCAACCTAGACATCATATTGAAAAGCAGAGACATTACTTTGCCAACAAAGGTCTGTCTAGTCAAGGCTGTGCTTTTTCCAGTGGTCATGTATGGATGCCTTTGAACTGTGGTGTTGGAGAAGACTTTTGAGAGTCCCTTGGACTGCAAGGAGATCCAACCAGTCAATCCTAAAAGAAATCAGTCCTGAATATTCATTGGAAAGACTGATGATGAAGCTGAAACTCCAATACTTTGACCACCTGATGTGAAGAACTGACTCATTGGAAAAGACCCCGATGTTGGGAAAGATTGCAGGCAGAAGAAGGGGATGACAGAGGATGAGATGGTTGGATGGCATTACCAACTCAATGGACATGAGTTTGAGTAAACTCTGGGAGTGGTGAAGGACAGGGAGGCCTGGCGCCCTGCAGTCCATGGGGTGGCAAAGAGTCGGACACAACTGAGCAACTGAACTGAACTATGTAGAACAGTGAACTCTATTCAATAATCTGCAATAACCTATATGGGGAAAGAATCTGAAAAATAATAGATACCTACATGACAGAATCACTTTGCCATACGCTTGAAACTAACACAACACTATACCATAGTAAATCGAGTATACTCCCAATTTTACTAAGAATGAATAAAAGAAATCCTGATCAAATTTTGGGAGGTGAACATTTATTTCTGAGATTAAAACAAATCAAAAGAATACTTAAAATGAATATCTATCTATCTATCTATATATATACACATACACACACACTGGAATGTAATTGTTTAATAAATTAATTTAATAAATTAAACAATTATATTCCAGTGTGTGTGTGTATATATATATACACATATCTATCTATCTATCTATATATAGGCTTCCGTGGTGGCTCAGTGGTAAAGAATTCGACAATGCAGGAGATGTGGGTTCAATCCCTGGGTCAGGAAGATCTCCTGGAGAAGGAAATGGCAACGCACTCCAGTATTCCTGTCTGAGAAATTCCATGGAGAGAGAAGACTGGTGGGCCACCAGGTTGCAAAAGAGTTAGACCTGACTTGGTGACTAAACAAGAACAACAATATAAGAAACTATAAATATAGACTTACACATTGTAGGATTCTGATATTAACTTACACAGGGCATTAGTGAAGCTCTTTGCCCCCTGTGAAGATATTGGTATCTTAGCCTTGGTTAATATTCATTCACTTTTTTAAAATTAAAGTATAGTTAATGTAACTGAACTGAACTGAATGTACAATGTTAATGTTACAGGTGTACAATACAGTGATTCACAAATTTTAAAAGTTACACTACATTTGTAGTTACTATAAAATATTGATATTCCCTGTATCATGCAATATTTTCTTATAGACCATTTTATACATAATAATTTCTACTTCTTAATCCCATACTCCTATCTTGCCCCTCCCTCTTCCCTCTCTTCACTGGTAATCACTAGTTTGTTCTCTATGTCTGTGAATCTGCTCCCTGCTTTTAAATAATTTATTTTTGGCGGTGCTGGGTCTTCATTATTTTGGGCAGGCTTTGTCTAGTTGAGGTGAGCAGGGGTTACTCTTCATTGCAGTGTGTGGACTTACAGTGTCTTCTCTTGTTGTGGAGTACAGGATCTAGGAGCCTGAACTTCAGCAATTTCAGTATGTGGGCTCAGTGGTTGCAGCCTGTGGGCTCTAGGGCACTCAGGCTTCAGCAGCTGTGGCACACAGGTTCAGTAGTTGTGACTCCTAGGCTCTAGAGTGTGGGCTCAGTCATTGTGGGGCACTGGCTTAGCTGTTTCATGGCAT
The DNA here is from genome assembly GCF_049115385.1 of Moschus berezovskii. NCBI lineage: Eukaryota > Metazoa > Chordata > Mammalia > Artiodactyla > Moschidae > Moschus > Moschus berezovskii. Next base: position 126,151,360 of record NC_142460.1, on the reverse strand, counting down.
GCAGAAGCTTCCCAGACCAGGGATCAAACCTGTGTCCCCTGCACTGGCAGGAGGATTCCCATCCACTGAGCCACCAGGGAATTCCTATCCACTGCCCCCCTTTTAAATATTCATTAGTTTGTCATATTTTTAGATTCCACATATAAGTGATATCATAAAATGTTCGTCTTTGTCTTACTTCACTTTAGCATAATACCCTCCAAGTCCGTCTATGTTGTTGCAAACAGCAAAATTTCATTTTTTTGATGACTGAGTAGTATTCCATTATGAGTGTGTGTGTGTGTGTATCATCTTTATCCATTGATCGGTTGATGGACACTTAGGTTGCTTACATATCTTGGCAATTATAAGTAATGCTGCTATGAACATTGGGGTACATGTATATTTTTCAATTAGTTCTTTTTTTGTTGTTGTTGATAGATACCTAGTTGTGAAATTGCTAGGTAATATGGTAGTTTTATCTTTAGTTTTTTGAGAAATCTCCATATTCTTTTCCATGATGGCTCACCAATTTGCATTTCCAACAACTGGCATAAGGGTTCCTTTTTGTCCATATCCTCACTAACATTTGTTATTTGTACTCTTTTTGATGATAGACATTCTAACAGGTGTGAAGTGATGTCTCATTGTTGTTTTGATTTTCATTTATCTGATAATTAGCAATGTTCAGCATCTTTCCCTGTGCCTGTTGGCCATCTGCATTTCCTCTTTTAAAAAATGTCTATTCAGGTCTTATGCTCATTTAAATTTATTTTTATTTTAATTGGGGGATAATTGCTTTACAATATTGTTGTGGTTTTTGCCATCATTGACATGAATCAGCCATGGGTGCACATGTGTCGCCCTCATCCTGAGAACCCCCTCTTATCTCCCTCCCACTCCATCCCTCTGGGTTGTCCCAGAGCACCAAATTACAGTGCCCTGCTTCATGCATTAAACTTGCACTGGTTGTCCATTTTACATATGGTCGCAGAAAGTCGGACACGACTGAGCGATTGAACTGAACTGAACTGAACTGAATATACATGTTTGATGTTGAGTTGTAAGAACTATTTATATATTTTGGCTATTAACCCCTTATTGGTCATATTATTTGCAAATATTTTCTCCCATTTGGTAGTTTGTCTTATCATTTTATCAGTGGTTTCCTTTGCTGTGCAAAAACTTTTAAGTTTAATTAGGTCCACATTATTTACTTTTGTTTTTATTTTCTTTAGGAGACAGATCCAAAAAAAAATATTGCTATGACTTAGGCTGAAGTGTGTTCTCTTTTCCTCTAGAAGTTTTATAGCCTTCAGTTTTACATTTAGGTCTTTAATTCATTTTTAGTTCATTTTTGCTTATAGTGTTAGAGAATGTTTATATTTCATTCTTTTGCATGTATCTGTCCAGTTTTCCCAAAACCACTCATTGAAAAGTCTTTTCTCCACTGTATGTTCTTGTCTCCTTTGTTGTTGATTAACTGACCATAAATGCATGGATTTATATTTGGGCTCTCTGTTTTTTCCCCTTGATGTCTGTCTGTGGCAGTGTTATACTCTTTTGATTACTATAGTTTTGTAGTATAATCTGAAGCCAGGGAGTGTGATTCCTCCAACTCTATTCATCTTTCTCAGGATTGTTTTGACTAATCTAGGTCTTTTGTGTTTCCATACAAATTTTTATTATTACTTATATTATTAAATATTACTTATTCTAGTACTGTGAAAAATATTGCTGATGTTTTGAGAGGGATTGCATTGAATCTCTAAATTGCTTTGGGTATGGTTATTTTAACAATATTAATTCTTCCAATCAAATAACATGGTGTATCTTCTCATCAGTTTGTGTCATCTTCAATTACATTCATAAGTGTCATATAGTTTTGGAGTACAGGTCTTTTACCTCCTTAGTAGGTTTGTTCCTAAGTATTTCATTTGATTTCCAAATGCAACACAAACCTTATAAACAAGGGATCTATTTCATTTCCCTGGAATATCTTACATTCTGGTTCATTCACACTTTCTAAAAATAGCTATCACTTATGTGCCAGGCTCTGTGCCAGTTAGTGGAAAACCAGTAGTTACTAAAATAGACCGAATTCCCATATTCATGGTGTATAAGAAAGTAGAATGTGATAATTGAGAGAATAGATTCTGGAGTCACTTTCCTGGGTTCTAATCCTATCTCTTCTCTAATACTTAACTGTGTAGCTTTCAGCAAGTTCTGTGTGTGTGTGCACATGCTCAGTTGTGTCCAACTCTTTGTGACTCAGTGGACTGTAGCCTGCCAGGCTCTTCTCTCCATGGAATTTTCCAGTCAAGAAAACTGGAGCAGGTTGCCATTTTCCTCCTCCAGAGATCTTCCCAACCTAGGGGTCGAACCCATATGTCTTGCATCTCCTGCACTGGCAGGCAGATTCTTTACCAATGAGCCACCTAGGTGTCCCCTGCAGCAACCAAGTAATCTATTTGAAGCCTACTGACTCCACTTGTAATATGGGGGTAATTTTTAATCTCCTTTATCCTAAATAAAGTGCTTAGAGTAATGCTTGGCACTGACATATTTATCTGTGACTGACATATTTATATTATCTCACTTTTGGATATTTATAAGAAAGACAGATAAAAACTTAATTAATATACTAGAGAAATAGGGAGTGACAAACTGTTGGTTATCCTCTTTGATAAAGTGAAGGAGAGCCATCTGAGAGAAAGGTATTCCATGCAGAAAAATCAATGAATGCTGGAGTCATGGAGGAAGAATAAAGAATTTGAACAAGCCAGAGAGGAGTAGGAGCCAAAATTTTCATTGTTGTTTTTTTAAGAGCCACAAATATTCTTTACACTTTGCTTATCTGATTCATTCTTTCTCCAAAGCACACCAGTCAGATCCTTGACTACTCCCGTGGATAATTAGGATTTCATGTATTATAATTCTTTTTTTTTTTTTTTAATGACAAGGGTGTTATCGCTCGGAAAAGAATGGAACTAAAAGGATTGTGATGGTTTTCTGAGTTTTTTTGGGGGAAAATAGTGATAAAAATAATTAGACCCAATCTTTTCAAGTCTCTTGACCAAAAATCTCTCCAGATCCCAATTCTTAGTACTTCCAAGTCTTTTTTCCCGCCTCTCTGCATTGTTTGTAACTTAAGATGGATGGATGAACTAATCTGTTTAATACTTTGAATGGTGCTAGTGAGTCATTTCTTTGTAGAGAGATTTTAAGTAGATGTGTCTTTTATGTCCTTTTTGGGTACCATCTTACATATTATTGAGACATTAATCTTGCCAAAGACAATTTTAACTGAAATGTAAACATGTTCCATATACCTCCTTTTTATACAGAATAATGTCCAATCTTCTAGTGAAATTATTCAAAATTTCCACAATTTGGTCAAGCCATTTGTGTAAATGTGCCTGTAACTACAGATATTTATTAACTCAAGTTGCCAAAACTGGACATTGATTCTTCTGAACCTACCATGGCTTGTGTAAAAGCTGTACCGTTATTCACTAAGATCCTTCTGCTTTCTGTTGTCTGCAGCTTTTCTTGGCCTCCATGTGGAGATTAGGACTTTTCAGTGGTGCTAGTGGTAAAGAACTCACCTGCCAATGCAGGAGATGTAAGAGAAGTAGGTTCAATACTTGGTTGGGAAGATCCCTGAAGGAGAGCACGGCAACCCACTCCCATATTCTTGCCTGGATAAACCCATGGACAGAGGAGCATGATGGGATACAGTTTGTATGATGGCAGAGTTGGAGATGACTGAAGCAACTTAGTATGCATACCTGTAGAGATTAAATTTCACTTCCTTCAAGAATCTGACTCTGACTCCTACTTCTTACAAATAGCATGTTGCTAACAGGTTTGATAACCCTGAGTATGTCCTTCTTATTTGAAATATCTCATAGGCAGAGTAGGAGAAGGCAATAGCAAGCCACTCCAGTACTCTTGCCTAGAAAATCCCATGGACGGAGGAGCCTGGTAGGCTGCAGTCCATGGGGTAGCTACGAGTCAGACATGACTGAGCAACTTCACTTTCACTTTTCACTTTCACACATTGGAGAAGGAAATGGCAACCCACTCCAGTGTTCTTGCCTGGAGAATCTCAGGGACGGGAGAGCCTGGTGGGCTTCCGTCTATGGGGTTACACAGAGTCGGACACGACTGAAGTGACTTAGTAGCAGCAGCAGCATAGGCAGAGTAGCCTAGTAGTTAAGAGCATACAAATTTGTAATTAACTAACTTAGGTTGAGTATGACCTTCTCTTTTATAGATTGTTTTTGGTCAAGTTACTCCATATTTCTGAGCTTTATGTTCTTTCTCTGTAGAATCTTTATCCTATCTTTTCATGCTTATGACAGTGCCTGGCACATTGCTGACACCTAAAACATAATGCTATCTTTAAAAATTGTATATGCATATTTATTTGTAGCCTTTCAGAATTGCCCATACTAAATTTTAAGCTCCATTAAGGCAAAGAAATAACATCTTATTCTATTTATATTCTTGTCATTACCAAGATTTAAAGCCTCATAAAGAAATAGTGTAATATCCTTTGCTGATGTTTCAAATAATGTATTCACAATCTATTTAAGACTGGGACTGACATATACACACTACTATATATAAAATAGATAACTAATAAGGACCTACTGTATAGCACAGGGAATGCTACTCAAAACTCTGTAGTGACCTCTCTGGGTTCATGCTTGCTAAATTGCTTCAGTGGTGTCTGACTCTTTGTGAATCCATGAACTGTAGCCTGCCAGGCTACTTTGTCCATGAGATTCTCCAAGCAAGAATACTGGAATGGGTTGCCATGCTAAAACTGGGTACATTTTGTTGGACAGCAGAAACTAATGCAATATTGTAAAACAAACAAAAGACTAATAAAAATTTTAAAAATTTAAATCATGTCAAAAGTAATATTTATTTTTCAGATATTTTGGCATACAAAAGGGAAGATGTTTGGAAGTTATGTGGGCCCTTGAAGCATAGATGAAATCTCAGAGGTTGGAAATGCACCTGTTGACTCTAGAATGGAGCACATTTAATGTGATGAATAAAGCAATATGTTCCTTTTCCATCTGATGAGAGAACTTCATAAAACCTTTTTTCTTTCTATACTAGAAAGAAAATTGATACCAGAATATATGCAATACACACAGACACAGACACACACACATACACATATAACTGTCTTTTCTTCTATAGATCAAGTCAGCTGCCCAAAATATGAATCTGTTGTTATTTAATTTTATTTAATTAAAACTTAAAAAAATATGTAGAATTTCAAATTAGTAGAAACAGTAATTGAATAATTTTACAATATGTATCAGAAACAAAGCAAAAATCTACTATAGTGATAACACTATTTGTTGTTTCTGCTTTGTACACATTCAGTTACAAGATAGGTACAATTTCAATTACTTTTCTTTGTCTTTGGTCTTAACCAAGGTCGGAGGATTGCTCGAGTCTACTTCAAATGTCTTTTTTGTAATAGGTTTAGAATGGCTTACAATCATCATCTGTTTCCACGATTACTTATCTCTCTACCTAAGCTAACAATTGAAGCTAACAATTACAGCTCCCTAAACAGGAGGAAACAGTTAGAACTGGACATGGAAAAACAGACTGGTTTCAAATAGGAAAAGGAGTACATCAGGCTGTGTATTGTCACCTTACTTATTTAACTTATATGCTGAGTACACCATGAGAAACAGTGGTGTTGGAGAAGACTCTTGAGAGTCCCTTGGACTGCAAGGAGATCCAACCAGTCCATCCTAAAGGAGATCAGTCCTGGGTGTTCATTGGAAGGACTGATGCTAAAGCTGAAACTCCAATACTTTGGCCACATGATGCGAAGAGCTGACTCATTGGAAAAGACCCTGATGCTGGGAAATATTGAGGGCAGGAGGAGAAGGGGATGACAGAGGATGAGATGGTTGGATGGCATCACCAACTCAATGGACATGGGTTTGGGTAGACTCTAGGAGTTGGTGATGGACAGGGAGGCCTGGCGTGCTGCAGTTCATGGGGTCGCAAAAAGTTGGACACGACTGAGTGACTAAACTGAACTAACAGCAAAATGGAACATATCACAATGTACAGGAAATTAACACTGTCTCTGAAACTGAAGTAGAGGAGGGCAATATACACACTTGTATTGTGAAAGCATTCAGTCCAGTGTTCTCAGTAGCATTCCCTCCACATTAGAATAATTCAATGTATGTGATTGTTTTCCCTTGATGTTCTAAAAACTTATAATAAGCTTGAAAGCTGGGTAAAGCTAGTTCCTTGCCCATACATGTACATATTTGGAAGAAGCAATGATCCTAGAGCAACATGTTCTGTTTTAGTTCTTTAGGTACAAAAACATGTCTATGTACCCAGGGTTTTAAAGTATTCAAGCATACCCCCAAAAATCATATTTTATTTAAAGTTAATTTCCCAAACTCCTTTTTATTCCCTATTATAATTTTGTTTATTGGAATGTTGTATCTTATAGGCAGATATTTGAGTACATTTATATCAGTGATGTAGGTATATATTAAAAAAAAAAGTTGAATGGAACTGATGCAATATAAACTAAGTCCATGCCAAAACAAAGATAGGTGACTTAGTCCATTTTAAAAACATTTCTCATAGGGTAGATTATTTTTAGCTAGATTAAGTAGCTTGACACATGAGATTTTAATAGTCTGAATTCCCTGAAAGACCCTTTACAAGATTGACATTTTTGTTATCCTTTTGTTAGAAATACTTCACCTGTACACAGAATCATACATATATATACACATATATTTTATATTTACAACATTTAATTAAAATAAAATCATTTAATTTATAAAAGAGAGGTATCTTACAAATTCAATAAATATTAATAAAATACCACTACTTACCTAGTAACTACTCTAAAAAGGGAATTATGATAGTGTTTAAAGATGTGAACATTAACTTCAACAAGAAAAGTCAGCCCCTTTCTAAAAGTCTTAATCATTTATGCTACAAAGTGTTCGAAGTATGATATGCATCACTATAGAAACATATTCTAGAGCTTTTAAAATGATAAAGAGATGGCATAAATATCCATTTATTATCCTTAAATCTATATCTCCTAAATCAGAATTATTTTTCTGCACACTGATGGATCATTATTTAATAAATAGGACATCCAAATTAGATAACAAAAATAGATTTTCCATTTTAATCACAAAATTCATTGTCAATAGATGGCAATGATATTTTTTGCAGCTGATTTTTCCTTCTCTTAAGTTATCCCTTCCTGATAAAAATTTCACAACAGAGTAAGGTTATTTATATCTGAAAAGTTCTATATTTCTACCATTATAATTTTTCATGTCAATACAGGCCAGCTATGGGGGAGGTATAGCATGACATTGCTTTATTAATGCTGACACTTTCCAGTGGATTGAAGGAGTTTTCATCCTGTGTATATATAGAGGTATGTTATTAGCATTCAGATGTGGCGTCTCCATCAACTAATCCACTTCAAAATATTTGCATGAAATCAAATTTGCTTACCAGTGAGCTACATATAAAATATAATTTACAGACTTGGGTTCACATTAGTGAAGTTTAGTTATTTAGAGCATAGAAGAATTATCATTCAGTCTCATTACCAAGGGAAGACAGGCAGTGAATTCCACAGGCACTGTCACTTTGCCTGTCCTGAGTTGATTTATACAGTGTGTATTTCAAATGTTTAAAAATATGTCGCTCTTGGAGTCTTACTGATAAAGTTGGTAACATTAGGATTGAAATTTGTCATTTATAAAATTTTATGAAGTGATAGTCTTTTTTCCTTATGAAATTTATAAAGTATAAGTTTAGTTCCATTACTTTTAAGCAAATGTGAGGCTGACACATAGTTATCTAAATACAATGGTTGCAATTTCTGTAAAAACATTACATTAAATACATTAAAGTATATTTAAGTTTTAATGGCAACTTAGATATACATTATCATATTTTTAATGTAAATAATTGCATAGGTTGACCATTGTGCTATGTGGAAATATACAAGAAATGGCCAACAATATCTTGTTATATGCCAGGATGCTTCTGAAACAGTACAAGCATTAATTCATATTTTCCTTAAAACAAATTCATAAGGTAGATACTGTAATTATTCCTGTTTTAGATGAGGAAACTGAGTTACAGAGATTAAATAATTTTCCCAAGTCACAAAGCAAGTAAGGAAAGGAACTAGGATTAAAGCCCAGGCACAGTCTGATTCTGTCTGTTCATTAACTTCACATGACTCAGACTCAACTAGAACAGAACCTGAGCTACAGCACATTGCAATAAAAGAACTTGATAAAATTGCAAATGTCTTTGAAAGAGAAAGTAATAAGACTGTGTTTGGGAGATTAAATAACTGCCCAACTCAGACTAGGAGTGGACCAGGAGAATCAGACATGCAGGTCTAGGGCTACACAAAGCAGAAAGGAATCACTCAGGTGAAAAACTTATGCCAAACTCCCTATCTGGGGAAAGAGTTTCATAGTTTTTCTCAGAAAGGGAAGTTTTTGGCAGGGTGGGGGTGGGGGTTGGCATAATTAGTAATTCTTATTTCTTAACATGAAGTTGATCATCCTCAAATAATCCTTTGTACATTTACTAAAGGATTAGAAAGATCAACTGGTCAAGACTTAAACAAATCTTATTAGGCATTACTTGGCTATCAGATATAGGGAATTGTATGCTTTTATCTATTATAGAATCTGAATTTATATTTTCCAAATATGTTTCATTTTCATCTGTTTGCAACTCTTCAGCATCCCCTTCTTCACATTTTAGTGCTATTTGTATTAAGATGCATTGTTGTTGTTGTTCAGTTGCCCAGTCATGTACAACTCTTTGCAACTCAATGGATTGCAACACACCAGGCCTCCCTGTCCCTCACAATCTTGCGAAGTTTGCCCAAGTTCATGTCCATTGCATCAATGATGCCATCCAGCCATCTCATCTGCTTAGGCCCTCTTCTCCTTCTGCCCTCAATCTTACCCAGAATCATGGATTTTTCCAAGTCAGCTGTTCTCATCAGATAACGAAAATACTGGCATTTCAGGTTCAGTCGACTTCCCTGGTGGTTCAGATGGTAAAGCGTCTGCCTACAATGCAGGATACCTGGGTTCAATCCATGGGTAGGGAAGATCTCCTGGAGAAGGAAATGGCAACCCACTCCAGTATTCTTGCCTGGAAAATCCCATGGATGGAGGAGCCTGGTAGGCTACAGTCCATGGGGTCGCAAAGAGTCAGACACGACTGAGTGACTTCACATCACATCAGTCCTTCCAATGAGTATTCAGGATTGATTTCCCTTAAGATTGACTGGTTTTATGATCTTGCTGTCCAAGAGACTCTCAGGAATCTTCTCTAGCACCACAGTTCGAAGGCATTATTTCTTAGGCACTCTACCTTCTTTACAGTCTGGCTTTCAAAACTGTACATGACCACTGGGAAGACCATAGCCTTGACTATATGGACCTTTGTCGTCAGAGTAATGTCTCTGCTTTTCAACACAGGTTAGTCATAGCTTTCCTGCCAGGAAGCAAAAATATTCTGATTTCACAGTAATTTTAGAGCCCAAATAGAGGAAATTTGTCACTTCTTCCACCTTTTCCCCCTCTATTTGCCATGAAGCAATTGGACTTCCCTGGTGGCTCAGACTGTAAAGAATCCACTTGCAATTCAGGTGACCTCAGTTCAATCCCTGGGTTGGGAAGACCCCCTGGAGGAGGCCATGGCAACCCACTCCAGTATCCTTACCTGGAGAATCTCCATGGACAGAGTAGCCTGATGGGTTACAGTCCATGGTGTCGCAAAGAGTTGGACACAACTGTGTGACTAAATACAGTGGGTCTGGATATCATGATCTTAGCTTATTTTTATATATAGTTTTAAGTCAGCTATTTCACTCTCCTCCTTTACCCTTGTAAACAGGCTCTTTAGTTTCTCTTCACTTTCTGCCATTAGAATGTGTCTTCTGCATATCTGAGATTGTTGATGTTTCTCCCACCTACCTTGATTCCAGCTTATAATTCATCCAGCCCAGCATTTCTCAATCTTGAACTAATCAGTTGTTCCATACTGCATTCAAACTGTTGCTTCTTGACCTGCATACAGGTCTCTCAGGAGACAGATAAGATGGTCTGGTATTCCCATCTCTTTAAGAGTTTTCCACAATTTATTATGATCCACACAGTCAAAGACTTTGGTGCAGTCAATGAAATAGAAGTAAATATTTTTCTGGAAATTCCTGGTTTTCTCTGTGATCCAGCAAATGTCAGCAATTTGATCTCTGGTTCCTCTTCCTTTTTAAACCCAACTTGGATATCTAGAAGTTCATGGTTCACATAATGCTGAAGCCTCAGTTCAGTTCAGTTCAGTTCAGTTCAGTTGCTCAGTTGTGTCTGACTTTTTGCGACCCCATGAATCACAGCACGCCAGGCCTCCCTGTCCATTACCAACTCCCGGAGTTCACTCAAATTCATGCCCATTGAGTCGGTGATGCCATCAGCCATCTCATTTTCTGTTGTCCCTTTCTCCTCCCCTCCCACCAATCCTTCCCAGCATCAGTGAGTCAACTCTTCGCATGAGTCAACTCTTCGTATGAGGTGGCCAAAGTATTGGAGTTTCAGCTTTAGCATCAGTTCTTCCAATGAACACCCAGAACTGATCTCCTTTAGAATGGACTGGTTGGATCTCCTTGCAGTCCAAGGGACTCTCAAGAGTCTTCTCCAATACCACAGTCCAAAAGCATCAATTCTTCGGCAATCAACTTTCTTTGCAAATAAGATTTTAAACATGACCTTACTAGCAATGGGCTTCCCTTGTGGCTCAGCTGGTAAAGAATCTGCCTGCAATGCAGGAGACCTGGCTTCAATCCCTGGATTGGGAAGATACCCTGCAGAAGGGAAAGGCTACACACTCAGTATTCTGACCTGGAGAATTCCATGGACTGTATAGTCCATGGGGTCACAAAGAGTTGGACACGGCTGTGAGACTTTCACTTTCACTTTCTTACTAGCAATGGAGATGAGTGCAATTGTCCGATGGTTAGCACATCCTTTAGTACTACTGTTCTTATTAATTGGGATGAGGACTGACTTTTCAATATACATTAAAATCCATATTCTCTCACAAACATAATTTTCACCTGTTTATATCTGCTCTTCTCATCTTACAATTTTCTCTCTTGTTTTATGTATCAGTTATGGTTCTCACTTCAGGTAACATGCTCACTTTGGCATGCCATCACTGCTCAGTTCAGTTCAGTTCAGTCGCTCAGTCGTGTCCGACTCTCCGCGACCCCATGAATCACAGCACGCCAGGCCTCCCTGTCCGTCACCAACTCCCGGAGTTCACTCAAACTCATGTCCACAGAGTCGGTGATGCCATCCAGCCATCTCATTCTCCGTCGTCCCCTTCTCCTCCCGCCCCCAACATTTCCCAGCATCAGAGTCTTTTCCAGTGAGTCAACTCGTCGCATGAGGTGGCCAAAGTATTGCAGTTTCAGCTTTAGCATCAGTCCCTCCAATGAACATCCAGGATTGATCTCCTCCAGAATGGACTGGTTGGATCTCCTTGCGGTATAAGGGACTCTCAAGAGTCTTCTCCAACACCACAGTTCAAAAGCATCGATTCTTCGGCGGTCAGCCTTCTTCACAGTCCAACTCTCACATCCATACATGACCACGGGAAAAACCATTGCCTTGACTAGACGGACCTTGGTTGGCAAGGTAATGTCTCTGCTTTTTAATATACTATCAAGGTTGGTCATAACTTTCCTTCCAAGGAGCAAACGTCTTTTAATTTCATGGCTGCAATCAGCATCTGCAGTGATTTTGGAGCCCAAAAAAATAAAGTCTGACACTGTTTCCACTGTTTCCCCATCTATTTCCCATGAAGTGATGGGACCAGATGCCATGATCTTTGTTTTCTGAATGTTGAGCTTCAAGCCAACCTTTTCACTCTCCTCTTTCACTTTCATCAAGAGGCTTTTGAGTTCCTCTTCACTTTCTGCCATAAGGGTAGTGTCATCTGCATATCTGAGGTTATTGAGATTTCTCCCAGCAATCTTGATTCCAGCTTGTGCTTCTTCCAGCCCAGCGTTCCTCATGATGTATTCTGCATATAAGTTAAATAAGCAAGGTGACAATATACAACCTTGACGTACACCTTTTCCTATTTGGAACCAGTCTGTTGTTCCATGTCCAGTTCTAACAGTTGCTTCCTGACCTGCATACAGGTTTCTCAAGAGGCAGGTCAGGTGGTCTGGGATTCCCATCTCTTTCAGAATGTTCCACAGTTTATTGTGATCCACACAGTCAAAGGCTTTGGCATAGTCAATAAAGCAGAAATAGAAGTTTTTCTGAAACTCTCTTGCTTTCTCCATGATCCAGCGGATGTTGGCAATTTGATCTCTGGTGCCTCTGCCTTTTCTAAAACCTGCTTGAACATCTGGGAGTTCACGGTTTATATACTGCTGAAGCCTGGCTTGGAGAATTTTGAGCATGACTTTACTAGCATGTGAGATGAGTGCAATTGTGCGGTAGTTTGAGCATTCTTTGGCATTGCCTTTCTTTGGGATTGGAATGAAGACTGACCTCTTCCAGTCCTGTGGCCACTGCTGAGTTTTCCAAATCTGCTGGCATATTGAGTGCAGCACTTTCACAGCATCATCTTTCAAGACTTGAAATAGCTCAACTGGAATTCCATCACCTCCACTAGCTTTGTTCGTAGTGATGCTTTCTAAGGCCCACTTGACTTCACATTCCAAGATGTCTGGCTCTAGGTCAGTGATCACGTTATCGTGACTATCTTGGTCGTGAAGATCTTTTTTGTACAGTTCTTCTGTGTATTCCTGCCACCTCTTTTTAATATCTTCTGCTTCTGTTAGGTCCATACCATTTCTGTCCTTTATCGAGCCCATCTTTGCATGAAATGTTCCCTTGGAATCTCTAATTTTCTTGAAGAGCTCTCTTGTTTTTCCTATTCTGTTGTTTTCCTCTATTTCTTTGCATTGATCACTAAGGAAGGCTTTCTTATCTCTCCTTGCTATTCTTTGGAACTCTGCATTCAGATGCTTATATCTTTCCTTTTCTCCTTTGCTTTTCGCCTTTCTTCTTTTCACAGCTATTTGTAAGGCCTCCTCAGACAGCCATTTCGCTCTTTTGCATTTCTTAGATCATTTTGTCCAGTTTTCTGCCCCAGTTCTTGAAAAGTAGGTATGAGATGATTCATACTCAAGACTTCTCATCAAGACATTATACTTATAAAATTAAAATAACCAGACTAGTTTTCTTCTTCTGATTTTATATTTACCAATCATCTTTTTGTATATTTTCTTTCAGTTGTTGAGAATGACTAGTAAATATATTGATAATGTTTACTTGTTTCCACTTATCATACTATAACAATAAATTAGAACTCTATGCTATACATAGAGTAAAGCAAAATAAAAGCTTTTATTTTCTATGAAAACAATACCAAAATTTAAGAAAAAAATCTTAGAAAATAATCCTGTCTTCACTAGGGTGGGGCCATCATTAATTTTAAATGCAAAGTATAGACTTTGGAATCTTTAGTTGTTAAGAATAGGTATGTTGAAATTGCTGATCCTATCCATTTGGTGAGTAAAACAGTGACTGATGGGTACAAGAAACTTGCACATTTCTTAATTTCAAATCACTTTAGCACTCAGTTGAATCTTTCATTGTCTTGAAACTGATGATGTTTGCCTGTGGCTATTCAGAAAAGCAGATAACAGGAAAAGGGGGGCTCATTCTTATCTAATTTCATGTGCAGCCACAAGAAAAATAGCTAAATGACCACAATATATTGCCATTTGTACATAGCTCATAAATATTATTACATTATTGTAATTTTGCATAAACAGAAAAAAACCTTTTGAAGACAATTGGGACAAATATTGATTTTAGATTTATTATACTAATGGATCAAATGGTATGTATTAATCTTGCTATAAATTATTAAATGTTTTAAAATTGCATTTTCTTTATACATATGCATATTTTAACAATGGTCTATTAATTTCCTTTCAATAGAGATATAATCTGTTAATCTTTGAAATCCATTCAGATAATTAAGATAAATTCTAGAATTAATTTGGAGTAAAAGTTTTCAAGGAAATTTCTATGAACTTTACCTGTAGCTAAGTTTTGGTGATATGTGTATTTTTAGTTCAAGTAAAGATTTTTTAAAAAATAAACTCAAATATATACATCTTGATTCTCAATTCAACATTATAAATCCAAACTATGTAATTTCCTTTGATTGAAAGTATATTATTTCTACATTCCAGGAATAATATGGAATATAATCTTTCTCTTAAAATTGCTAAAATTTAGCAATTAATAAATATTTTTTGAATGCCTAGTGTGCCCCAATGACGTAAAAGCAAGTAAGGTAAGGAAGACCTGTCCTTTTACACTGAAAACTTCCTTGTTGAAGGGGATTTACAAGCCTATCATTGTGTATAGCACAGTAAGATAAGAAAAAAAAAACATGGATAAATCCAGAAACATAATACAAAATAAAGTAAATCACTTTGCAGGGTCAGAAAATATTTCCAAAAGCATTTACCATTAAGATAAAATTATAATATAATTGAAACTTAATGATATGAAATAAATGATGATATTTTAGATAAAAGGTATAGCATAAAGCCCAGAAAATAATTGATATTTAAAATCTGTAACTAATGTGTTAGCCTTAGATTTAAAGACATGTAAGAGTAGTGGATAATGTAGCTATAAAAACTGGAAAATAAACAAGGATTTTCTTCAGTTTGCACACAATCCTTTTTACAACTATGTAACTATAAGTACATCTGTCTATCAATCTGTCTGTTATCTACCCTTTACATGAATATATCTTGGTGAGGTAATGCCACAAAGTGATCCTGAAAGTCACCACTATTCTCTAATATTCCCCTTATCACTCTGAATACTTTTCATCAGGTAAATTTGGAATATCATTTTCGTCTAGATTTTTTGAATGTCCATATACACAGTGATATATAGTATAGCATTTTATCTTATATTCTCCTTTTATGTTATCTTCCCAGGTAATCTCATCTATTCTCTTTGATTTCAACTGCCATATTGGACACTGCCCAAATATACCTTCTAGCTGAAATGTTTATTCTATTCATCGAACCCTACACTGAGCATCCAGAAAAGATCACAGACATTTGAAATAATGTGCATGTCAAAACAAACTCATCATCCTCTTTCCCTGACACAATGCTTCCATCTCTTCTAGGAATAGCTAGGTGCATAGTTTAAGCCTACATTAAACCTAGTTTCTCAAAATTTTTTTGACACTTCTCACTTTGTCATCTACTTAATTAAATCATTACTTCTGCAGATTTCATTTCTAAAATATCTTTCCATCTTCCTGTAAGTTGGATCTCCAGTGTCATTGTTAGAGTGTATGCTTTTCTTTCTGTTTGACCCCTTCTATTTATTCCTCATGCTACAGCCAGAATGATCTTTCACAAAACAAATATTACTCTCTGCATAAAACCCTTTAATGACCATGCAGTAGCAACATAATAATGTCCCCCTAAATCAAAACTCTAAATAATAAAAATCTAGCTTTGACTATTTTGAACCTAGATCATTTACCTACCATGTTAATTATTCATACATCATTTCCCCTCCTTGGACCTAAGTGAGTACCCTCTCTCTGAATCACAGAAGTTGTACAAAACCAGTGTCTATGATGATTATTAAATAAAGGAATGTTTTTCTGTGAGCAGTTGTTCCTTGAATTATGGTGCTTACTATTGGCACTACCTGACATATTTTATGATCAGTGAACTCTACACTCCCCCCAAAAAAATACTTTTTAATGTGTTTGTAGGGGAGGCTTTCTTCTATTCTCTCAGTGACATCAATTTTTCAAGACGGGCTTACAATTCTAACATTAAATTGTCATATATAGATTAGTTTTCTTTGAAATCTCTCACTGCTAGAGTTCAACTGGTTCTGAATACAGAAAACCAACCAAGCAGTGAGTCTATTTACTGAATAAATGAAGATGTCTCCTCACAGAGCAAAATCTTCAGTCTTTAGTGTTCTTCATTCACCCACAGGAATGGTTTAACTTTGATTTTTTATCCCAACCCTAATATCAGTTTTGCGTGGAAGGAAATGTTTTTCTACCAAGGGACAACTCCATAAATATTACAGTCCAGAGTAGGCACTCCAATTATACCCCAAGTATTTGGTTTCATAGATCACTCAGGGAACTAGTCCTCAAAAGTAAGAACTTTGCATGATAAAATTTTTTAAAAACTCCCTTCCAACATATATGTTCAACACTTCAAAACTATGTTGAGCCTTTCCATCTGCTACCAGATCTTATATAAGCATGAAAAAAAAGTGAAAGTTGCTTAGGCGTGTCCAACTCTTTGTGACGCTATGAACTATAGCCCATGAATTATAGTCCTCTGTCCATGGAATTCTCTAGGCAAGAATACTGGAGTAGGTTGCCATTTTCATCTCCAGGGATCTTCCCCACCCAGAGATGAAACATGGTTCTCCTGAACTGCAGGCAGATTCTTTACAAACTGAGCCACCAGGAAAGCCCAAAAGGAAATGGATATTAAATTTCAATCATCTCCATTACAGTAGATTTGTGTTTGATGAATCTTCCTGCTATTTAATATTTACTGATAATTTTTAAAAAATTATAACCAAATGTATAGCTAATTCTTTACTGAATATTGTATCTGCTTCATATAAAATCATCTCAGAATGTTTACTAATGATGCTTTCTTGCCAAAATCCAAATAATATTTTTAAAAGTTTCACCTTTATTGTGTTTGCAACTTTATCCTGTGTGAGCATCACTTTCTTCTTGAAATCCGCTTCTCTGGGGGGAAACTTGACATAAAATTTTCTTAATTTTTATCCTAGTTTCTCTTACATTTCTTTTTGTTTCTACTCTACTTTGAAATAATTTGAACATCAAAGGAAATTAATACATATACTTTACAATTTTATCAAGTCATTTATTCTTCCTCATTAATTTATAAGAATACTTTTAAATTAAAAATAGATGTAGCTGTTCAGCTTCTTAAATAAATCCATAGCAACCATCTCTGTGTAACTTAGAATAAAATTTACTTAGAGAAGGTTATTATCTCAAAAATCTCACAGAAAAATATCAGGAGCAAAGCAATGCCTAAAAGTCAGAATCAAAGTCAAATCCAAACCTGCCTGATCATGGATACTGTAGGTATTGCCTATGAATATTAGATAACACTGTTTTTGAAGTGAATTATGCTGTGTTTCTCTGTTATTTGCTCAATACAACAATAGTTTCTTTATCTCTTACATTATAGTTATTTGAGAAGTGTTTGGAGGACTCTGCTCCATGCAGACACCCAGAAACACAGACTCCTTCTATCAATGGATTTGCTTTGGCTTAGAAGCTCAAAGTCCTCCACTAGATCAACAGATGAAGGTAAAGCAATGTATATCTCCCAATATGGTATTTTTGTTTGTTTTCATTTTAATTCATTGTTGACTGTCACTTAATTCACAGGGGGCCAATATTCTAATCTAGAATTTATGCTTGTGAATAAAGTAAAGAAAAACTTGAGTTGTTTTTATTTTTTATTACCAAAATCAATTTTTTATAATTAAATTTTCACTGACTTGAAATGTTATTATCATACACAGAATTATTATATATTTTTGAAGCTAATTTGATGCTTCTATTTGGTTCATTTGTCTTTCTATTTCAAGTGCTTAAATGAAAGTATCAAGTGTCACTTTGGGCAAAGGCAGAACTCTATGTCCCCCAAAGGCATAGAGTTCTAAAGCAAGAGAGTTCCAGAAAAATATCTATTTCTGCTTTATTGACTATGCCAAAGCCTTTGACTGTGTGGATCAAAATAAACTGTGGAAAATTTTGAAAGAGATAGGAATACTAGACCACCTGACATGCCTCTTGAAAAATCTGTATGCAGGTCAGGAAGCAACAGTTAGAACTGGACATGGAGCAACAAACTGGTTCCAAATAGGAAAAGGAGTACGTCAAGGCTGTATATTGTCACCCTGCTTATTTAACTTATATGAAGAGTGCATCATGAGAAATGCTGGGCTGGAGGAAGCACAAGCTGGAATCAAGATTGCTGGGAGAAATATCAATAACCCCAGATATGCAGATGACACCAAACTTATGGCAGAAAGTGAAGAAGAACTAAAAAGCCTCTTGATGAAAATGAAAGAGGAGAGTCAAAAAGTTGGCTTAAAGCTTAACATTCAGAAAACAAAGATCATGACATCCGGTCCTATCACTTCATGGAAAATAGATGGAGAAACAGTGGCTGACTTTTTTTTCTGGGCTCCCAAATCACTGTAGATGGTGACTGCAGCTATGAAAGATACTTACTACTTGGAAGGAAAGTTATGACCAACCTAGAGAGCATATTAAAAACCAGAGACGTTACTTTGCCAACAAAGGTCCATCTAGTCAAAGCTATGGTTTTTCCAGTAATCATGTAGAGCTGGACTATAAAGAAAGCTGAACACTGAAAATTGATGCTTTTGTACTGTGGTGTTGGAGAAGACTCATGAGGGTCCCTTGGACTGCAGGGAGATCCAACCAGCCCATCCTAAAGGAAATCAGTCCTGAATGTTCATTGGAAGGACGGAAGTTGAACCTGAAACTCCAATACTATGGCCTCCTGATGTGAAGAGCTAATTCATTTGAAAAGACCCTGATACTGGGAATGACTGAAGGCAGGAGGAGAAGGGGACAACAGAGGATGAGATGATTTGATGGCATCACCAACTCAGTGTACATGAGTTGGAGTAAACTTTGGGAGTTGGTGATGGACAGGGAGGCCTGGAGTGCTGCAGTCCATGGGGTCACAAAGAGTCGGACATGACTGAGCGACCGAACTGTTCAAGTGTCATAATAATGTTTTATAATAAATTTCAAGAGGTGGACTTCAAGTGGTTAAGAAGTTCAGTGGGTTCTCTCCTGAACACAACAGTTTAATTGGTGAATATTATTGTTTTTTTAGTTGTTTAAATTCTTTGGAAATTTTTTTAAAGGCATATAGCAAATAGGATATATTTCATTTAAGGAAATCTTATTGATGTTGGTAAGAACAGCAAAAGTCTATGGTATTTGAGTCACCATTTGCCTCCATACCCCACCTATCCCACCAGCTCCTGTTAAAAAGCTCTGCTGCAGCCAGGTGCTGGTTCTTTCTACCCAGACAGATCACAGTCAGGATCTGCTCCTGTGGGGTTGGCGTGGGCCTGCCGCAGCAGGCTGATGATGGTATTTCTCATCCTTCTCCTCTGGCTTTATGTCGGGAGGTAGGCAGAGTCAAAAGAACCAATTCTCCCCTTTCCCACCCAACCCCCAGGTGAAGCAGGATAGCATACTGCTGCCTCAAAAGCCCATGATCTGATTATCTCTTATTTGCAATAATTGACATAGTTACCAAATAGAACATCTTCCAAGTTTAATGTACTTTCCATTTAAAATCTTATTTTCCTCAGTAAATTTATTTTCATCATGAAGTTTATTTTTAGTAGATAAGGCTTTATGATTTGTAATTGATTTGAAGCAACTTTGGGGAAATTTACTTTTATCAGCAGTTGTGGCTATCTCACACAATTTTTTCTTTTTTTGGTCTTTAGCTTTATTTTCTTGTTCTTATTTTGACATGGACCCTTAGATTATTGATTGTCTTTTTCAATACATGCATTTAAACATGTAAATATTCCTCTACTTTAAGCTTTAGTTGCAATGAACTAATTTTAAGTCACATTTTTGTTAACTTTCAGCTCAGAAATATTTTCCACTGTGTCTTTTTTTATTTAAGTTGGAGTTATTTAAAAGTGTATGTTTAATTACCAAATATTTTATGATTGTCTTTAGTACTTTTACCATTTCTACAGCTATGTGAAAACCACATGTATTTATGCCATTCACTGAGCCCATCATATATGTGATTTCTACATGTTTTTTGAACCCAGTATTTTTATATTGTCATTATAATTAAATGATGAATATTTTTGTGTGATTTGATTATTTACTTTACTTCTCTTCATTCTTTATTTCCAGTCACATTTGATATGTTCTTTTAATGCAGATCTGCTGAATCTGAACTCTCTCAGCTAATGTCTAAAATTTATTCCACTATTTTGAAGAATATTTTATCTGTTTATAGAATTTTGGGTTGGCATTCTTTTCTCATTTCAGCATTTTAAAGATTCTCTTTTATTTGCCTTTGGCTTCCATGACTTCTCTAACTTTTGTTGCTTCTGTGAAAATAATGACTTTCTTTCTCTGGTTGCCCTTAGTTTTTTTTTCTTTTTTTAACATAGTTTCACTGTAGTGTAACTAGGTATGGGCTTCTGTACAATTTTTATGCAGGTTTTGCTGAGCTTTTAATATAATAAAAACATTTATACGGTTTATCTTTGGTCAGTTTGGATAATTTTAGCCAAAATTTCTTCTAGTATTTTTTCTTACTTACACTCTCTCTCCTTTCCTCCTGAACTCAAATCACAATTATACTAGACTTTGGCACTATGTTTATATGTCTTTGATGGTCATTTCTGTATTTTGGGTTTTTTTTTCTTTCATGTTTTGGCTTCAATCTAGATATTTCCTACTTACCTACTCTGTATTTCACTAATAACTTTCATTTTGTGTCTAATCTGTTATTAACTCCATCTCTATTCATTTCAATTATAGCACTTTCTTCTTTAGTGCTTTCATTAGATTCCTTTTGAAAGATTCAATTTTTTGTCTTTTTTCATATTTTGCTTAATCTGTTCTAGCATAATTAACATAGCTATTTAAAATTTTTCAGTCTAAGAATTCAATCTGATTTGCCAAAATTCAAGTCATATCTCATTTTCCATAGTGAGTTTTTATATATTGGTTCTAATCAGTTGATTTTGGTTTATAGACAGATGTCTTATGAAGTCTTTTTTTAAATTGGATATTAGACATCACATATTAAAATTTTAGAAATTTAAAACTGTGTTTCCTTCCTCCTGTGAGGTTTAAGTTTTCTTATGTCAGGAATATAGGATACAAGCAGATTATCTCAATTCTATAAAAGGTTGCTTTTTGTGCTTTGTCAGTATTCATGTTTCTTTGTCTAGCTGCATGGCCTCTGCAGTCTCAACTAAAAGCCTAGGGTATTTAACAAAACCACTTTGCATTGGCATTAAACTCTAATATCTGCTAAAATCTGAACTTGGCTCTTTAGTCTGTCTACTTCGGGTTTATGCCAGACTTATTAGTCTTATCCTGTATATAGCAGATAAGTGGGAGTTGGTGATGGACAGGGAGGCCTGGCGTGTGATTCATGGGGTCTCGGAGAGTTGGACACGACTGAGCAACTGAACTGAACTGAACTGAAGTGCTTGAAAACATTACTTATAGATTTCTGTGGTTACTCCCATGACTTTCTCTTTTCTTCAGACTTCTCTTCCCATTTCCATCCAATTTCTGTTTGCTCAGTCCGGTGTGACTGTATTCTGCCAAGTCCTATCTTACAACAGTTCAGTTCAGTTCAGTTCAGTTCAGTCGCTCAGTCGTGTCCGACTCTCCGCGACCCCATGAATCACAGCACGCCAGGCCTCCCTGTCCATCACCAACTCCCGGAGTACACTCAAACTCATGTCCACAGAGTCGGTGATGCCATCCAGCCATCTCATTCTCGGTCGTCCCCTTCTCCTCCCGCCCCCAATCTTTCCCAGCATCACAGTCTTTTCCAGTGAGTCAACTCGTCGCATGAGGTGGCCAAAGTATTGCAGTTTCAGCTTTAGCATCAGTCCCTCCAATGAACACCCAGGATTGATCTCCTTTAGAATGGACTGGTTGGATCTCCTTGCAGTATAAGGGACTCTCAAGAGTCTTCTCCAACACCACAGTTCAAAAGCATCGATTCTTCGGCGATCAGCCTTCTTCACAGTCCAACTCTCACATCCATACATGACCACGGGAAAAACCATTGCCTTGACTAGACGGACCTTGGTTGGCAAAGTAATGTCTCTGCTTTTTAATATACTATCAAGGTTGGTCATAACTTTCCTTCCAAGGAGCAAGCGTCTTTTAATTTCATGGCTGCAATCAGCATCTGCAGTGATTTTGGAGCCCAAAAAAACAAAGTCTGACACTATTTCCATTGTTTTTCCATCTATTTCCCATGAAGTGATGGGACCAGATGCCATGATCTTTGTTTTCTGAATGTTGAGCTTCAAGCCAACCTTTTCACTCTCCTCTTTCACTTTCATCAAGAGGCTTTTGAGTTCCTCTTCACTTTCTGCCATAAGGGTAGTGTCATCTGCATATCTGAGGTTATTGAGATTTCTCCCAGCAATCTTGATTCCAGCTTGTGCTTCTTCCAGCCCAGCGTTCCTCATGATGTATTCTGCATATAAGTTAAATAAGCAAGGTGACAATATACAACCTTGACGTACACCTTTTCCTATTTGGAACCAGTCTGTTGTTCCATGTCCAGTTCTAACAGTTGCTTCCTGACCTGCATACAGGTTTCTCAAGAGGCAGGTCAGGTGGTCTGGGATTCCCATCTCTTTCAGAATGTTCCACAGTTTATTGTGATCCACACAGTCAAAGGCTTTGGCATAGTCAATGAAGCAGAAATAGATGTTTTTCTGAAACTCTTGCTTTCTCCATGATCCAGCGGATGTTGGCAATTTGATCTCTGGTGCCTCTGCCTTTTCTAAAACCTGCTTGAACATCTGGGAGTTCACGGAGTTGATAAATGATCTCAGGAAAAATGCTATAAGATGATATTCACTTGTGATTTCATTCTCTCTGCAATAGGAATCTCTCAATGTTTCCTCTACTGATGTCTCTGAAATTATTCTAAATGGTCATTCCTATATATTGCACAGATTTTATTGCTCTTTTCAGTAGAATAGTTTCATCCCTGGTCCAGGGCGGGTTGAACTTCTTGGGTGAGCAGACATTTGGTCATGTGCAAACATTCATAAGACATTTAGTCCACATCCATAGGCCCATGACCCTGATATTTCAGTTCAGTTCAGTTCAGTTCAGCTGCTCAGTTGTGTCCATCTCTTTGCGACCCCATGAATTGCAGCACGCCAGGCCTCCCTGTCCATCACCAACTCCCAGAGTTCACTCAAACTCATGTCCATCGAGTTGGTGATGCCATCCAGCCATCTCATTCTCTGTCGTCCCCTTCTCCTCCCACCCCCAATCCCTCCCAGCATCAGAGTCTTTTCCAGTGAGTCAACTCTTTGCATGAGGTGGCCAAAGTATTGGAGTTTCAGCCTTAGCATCAGTCCTTCCAATGAACACCCAGGACTGATCTCCTTTAGAATGGACTGGTTGGATCTCCTTGCAGTCCTGTTCAAAATGTCCATAAGCTATTTACTCCATGCCAAAGAGTCCTTAATATTTGGTCATATTTTTATTTATTCAAAACATCCAAGGAGACAGTTGGTTCATGAAAAAAGGTCTTATCCATGTCTTATCACTTGTCATGAATCAGATATGCTCATGGATATTTGGATAAGACCAAATTTGAAGGTCCCTTTGGCATGGGGCCAAATATATTATAGATGTTGTAGATAGGACAGGATGTCCTGTAAGGTATTTTTTGTAGCATCGTTAGTGCTAACTAGCTGGATGGCTTTTTAACACACCATAGGTTTTATACCTTGTTTCATAGCAATTATTTGAAACGAGAAAAGTCCAAATCTGTTTTTTTTCACTTATTTGATGTTAGGTTTTGTAGTGATATTGTTTATCCTTGTTTAACTCTTCTTGCTTCAACTTAGCTAGTTTTAAACTTCTAACTTTTTTATCTTATTAAATTATTTGTTTTGCTTTATTTTCTTCTATAATTGTCAATAATACTGAGTTTTACTCTTTCCTGATTTTATATGAATTTGTGTTTTTAAAAGTATGTCCTTCTTCTTTTATGTCCTTATATCTTTTCTTCCTAAGTAGGAGTGTGTAAGTGTTGGTCATTAGAATTTTTTCTTGGGTTTGAGGAAATTACTACTTTACATGACTAATTTGTGCCTGTGAGATGAAAAAATAAACTGTAAGTAGAATTGTTTCCCTGTTTTCTTAGGAAGTAGTTAGTCTCTTTAGAAAATTATGATAGAATCTTTTCTATTAATCTCCTTAGTTCTTGAGAAAAATAGATACAAATTAACAGTGGGCCTCTAATTTTGGAAATGTTTTCCAGACTTTTGCTTCTTTGAATATCTGCTCTACTATAGTTCACCAGATTGTAAAAATATGATCTTCTCTATTGGAAAAAGATGCTGTTTTTGAGACTATACAATTTTTCTTTATCTTATTCCATTGCTGATGGTTAGACTGATATATGGGCTTTTTGTTTATGGTTAAGTATATATTTTTATTTTGTTCATTTCTGAGACTCAATAGCATCCAGAGGCCTGTTTTTCTTAATAGTATGCCAAATTAAAAAAACAAAGTGTGCGTGTGTGTGTGTATGTGTGCATACATAACATGATTATACACATATATGTAACCTAATATATACATATTAGGTATATATATCTACTCTTTATATATAAAACATAAAATATATACTGCAAATAAATGGCCTAAACTTTTAATATGCTTATATTTGCATTTATATATAAATATATATGTACATGGGCTTCCCAGTTGCTGCTAGTGGTAAAGAACCCGCCTGCAAAAACAGGAGACATAAGAGAAGCAGGTTTTATTCCTGGGCTGGGAAGATACCCTGAAGAAGGGTATGGCAAACCACTCCATATGGTTTGGGATGCTTGGAGAATCCCATGGACAGAGGAGCCTAGCAGGCTATATGCTATAGGGTCGCAAAGAATTGGACAGGACTCAAGCAGCTTAGCGTGCGTGCATGCATATATGTATATATATATTTTTATTTTCCTGTTTTTTTTTCACTCTGCATGAGTCACTGCTACTTCTAAAACTTAGGATTGTTGGTAAATAAAATGGGTTTTTAGTTTTCTTTGGCCTTTTTTTTGAATTTTGGCTGCAACTCTTGCACTCCTCCTCCAAAATGAATAAAAGCTTTGAGGTTTTGAAATTAGTTGCCTTTATTCTTTATCATAGCTTACTATAAATGCAGCACATAAACCTAGTATATGTGACCTCAACTCCCTTCTCTTGATATGTTCCAAACTACACTGCATTTAATCCTTATCTTCTGATGCTATGGGAATTGATGATTTACTTCCTATTTTAAGCACATGAAAAACATTTTTTTTTTATTCTTTTTACTTTTGGTGTGAAGGATTACATAATAATTTTAAAATACTGATGTTTCCATAACTTTTTTACCTCTTACACACAATTAAACTTAATTCATGTCAGGAGCAATGGTATTTGCTATGAATGTGTGTATGTGTATGTGTGTGCTCAGTTTCTCAGCTGTGTCCAACTTTTTGTGACCCTATGGACACTAGCCCGCCATATTCCTCTATCCATGGAATTCTTCAGGCAAGAATACTAGAGTGGGTTGCCATTTCCTTCTCCAGGGGATCTTCCTGGCCCAGGGATTGAACCTGCATTTATTGCATCTCCTTTGTTGGCAGGCAAACTCTTTACTACTGTACCACCTGGGAAGTCCATATTCTCTGAATAGAATAGCAAATAAGATATAATAATTTTGCTGTGCAATCAACACAATTTGCATTTTATAACTAATAAACATCTTAATTCAGTGTTTTCTTTAATATAGTGGATCAAAGATAAATTAAATAATTAAGAGGGTCTCCTTTTTAAATTGAGAATTAGCAAACAAGGTTCTTCCAGTTAGTACCCAAAGTACACTTTTCCAAATTAAATTCAGGGAAATACTATCAAGTCTCTGGTTTCATCTCCACTTTCTAGTTCATTTGAAAGAAAAAAGCAATTTCTTTTGTATAATGGTTAATTTGTTACTCACTGCTTTTTATTTTTACTTTACTAATAATTAGGCCAAAAATCTGCTCTCTTTAAAAAATGTTAGGCATGCCAGAGTCACATTATAATAATAAAATTTAAATTAGGATGAAAGTATGGATAGAATACAAAATAAACACATAACTAATTTTTAGTGAGGATATTCCATTTCTGGGACACACCTATTCAAATATAATCACTTCATTGTTAAGATTAAAAATACTGAAAATTCAGAATATGGATTTGATATAAACTGTAAAAATAAATATAAAAATGTAAAAACTGCAGCTTTGGTTTTGTGTGGGTCTAAGTTGTTTTTACCCAGTCCAGTAGTCTTGCCTGGAGAATCCCACAGAGAAGCCTGGAAGGCTATATTCCATAGGGCTGCAAAGAGTTGGATAATCAGACACACACACATGAGGGTTGTTTTTACAGTTACTCTAATGGCAATTGAAAGTAGGAACTTCCTGTAATACCTTATCTAAATGAAATAAAAGATGGAACAACATTGTTGGTCCACTTTATTTTCACTTTTTATTTAAATTATCACTTTTTCATGTAACTATATGAATTAAGGTCTTGAAATCCCAGGGATTTTTGCCAAAAGGGATTATAGTCAACAATATATTGTAACATTAGATGACAACAAGTCCATTTATTCATTTAGCAAACATCACATTTCTAATGTGATATCAAACAATGTTTGAGATTTTAATTAAATGAAAATATGTCATTTTAGCTGAGCAAAAGAAAGTTGTCAGCTACTACATAGCCCAAGCTTTAAATGCTGGAAATATGTTTATTTGGTGAAATTCTAGACCCACACAATCTTATGTACAAGCTGTTTTTGATCAATTAAATAGCTAACATACGTAGAACTAGAAATGACACATTTTATAAAATTTTAAAAAATTAAATCATTTTTAGTGGTCAGGATTTGAAAATTTATGGCATAGTTCTTAGTTAAGTGGGTGTCTTCCTGTTTTTATGGTTATCTTAACAAGCATACTATGTCTTACATCTGAAAAAAATAGGATTTCTTTGATATTGCATTCTAATAATTTAAGGGGTAGACCCTAGATCATTTTAATAATGTTTGGTAAATTTTTAGATTGTGATGCATTAAATAGCAAGCACATGAGGAAACTTCACATAAAACTGTTTGCTGACAGATTTTCATAATTACTTGCCATGTTTAGTGATATATAAAATGTGCTTACTGAGATACTCTTATCTAATTAGACTGCTTTAATAACAGCTGGTGACTGTAAGCATGGCCCATAGCTAATTCCTCTTAAACAAAGACACAAGCTATCATGGGGCTTTTCATATGATTTATTCAATTTGCCAACTGAATAAATGGACTTTTTGCATATGATGGTTCCAGAAGTATCTTTCCTCTGCTGCTGCTGCTCTTACTGCTAGGTCGCTTCAGTCGTGTCCGACTCTGTGCGACTCCATAGACGGCAGCCCACCAGGCTCCCCCTTCCCTGGGATTATCCAAGCAAGAACACTGGAGTGGGTTGCCATTTCCTTCTCCAATGCATGAAAGTGAAAAGGGAAAGTGAAGTCGCTCAGTCGTGTCCAACTCTTTGCGACCCCATGGACTGCAGCCTACCAGGCTCCTCCATCCATGGGATTTTCCAGGCAACAGTACTGGAGTGGGGTGCCATTGCCTTCTCCAATTTTTCCTCTAGTTTCACCGTAATATCGTTCTACATTTATTATTGTCTTATCTGTATGGTATCCCTCAACTTTATAAAAGTATTGAAATTACTTATTTTGTTAGTGCTTTCCAGTGTGAAGGAAGTTAAAAACAAGATATGTGCCTTATAGTTAATTACTATTTAAACTTGAGTAAAATTGGCATCCTCTGAAAGATAGGACTGTGACATTGTAATTCAGTGCCCAGTGTGCTAGTCTTAACCTTGTAACACAATCAAACAATATATGATATAATATTAGGGAAAGGAAGGCTAATTGTCAGTTAATGAAATGAGGAAGAGGGTAAAAACATTAATTTGAATTTTGTTTATGGTCAGCGTGAAAGAAAAGAAAATGTTTAGATATGGCGAGCTAATTGAAGTTCCAGTCTTAATTATCTTGTTTCTGTGGGTTGCAGGAATACTGCCAAATTTATCATTGACTTTGTAGAAGAGTTCTGAGTACAAATCTGACAAAGGACAGCTGAAGCAATGAGAGAGGTGAAGCATAAATATCCCCAAACAACCTTTTTTCCATATTGAAATGTGTTTCTTCTAAGATGGGAAAGCTTTAATGAAGTTGAAGATGACTGCAAAGTGGCTTACCTGACAGATGAAGCAATAAGCCCATTCCCTCTCTGCAGCTAAAGCTTAAAATTATCCATCTGTCATCTCTCTAGTGGGTGGAGATTATAATAGAAAGCAGCAAGCTATCTTAATTACATAACTATTCCAGTTCCAATTATATATCATGGAGCGTTTAAAACACATTATCTCCCTACAATAAACTGAACATATAACAAAGGCACTTCTCACTTTTATCTCTGACATTTCTATTTTTTATTACTAATTTTTTTAATGTAGTATTTTTGCACATTTTATCTTGATGTGACTTCTGTCTTTTTTGGTATTGAATTATGAAAAATGCCGTGCTTATTTGTTGGCAATTACTATGTGCCTGAATCCATATCAGTATGTCATACAAGTTTTTAATAAGGAAAAAGGAAAGTAACAGCTTGATTTAAATATTTAAACTTTTGTTTTCTTAATTGTTTCTCTGTCACTTGGTACAATAGTTCTCAAGGTACCCTACTCCAAAGGACTATAAGGTGTAAAGAGTTACTCATATAACTTTGAGTAAAAGATGTGTATGATTTAGTTCAATATTCTTCACTTCCACAGTTGGGTAGATATTGAAAGTTCAAACATAGTACTGATTTGGAGATTTTTTTTTCCTTTCATGTGATTCACTTAACGATAACCTTGAGCTGTAACCTTCACAAGTGAGTATGTAACAGGTATATTGAGCTTGTTAGGATTAAGAACACTTAAAAAGGAAAACTTTTTAAATTTTCTACATAAAAGGGCACTGAGACAGAGACACTGAATACAGAAAAAGTGCCATTTAAAAACAAACTTTTTATATATATATATATGAGGGAATACATTCTCTCTTATTCAGTGGAAATAATCTAAAAAATGAAACTGCCATTTTTATGCAGCTTTTGTTTTAATATGGAAAAAAATGTCTCCCAAACACTTGTATCAGTTAGTTACCTCTGCATAACAAATTCCACCAAAATTTGTCAGCATGTGACAATTAATGTATACTTAGCTCATTTTCATTTGGATCTGATGACATGTATGGGGCTTGCCTGCTGAAGTTTCTCTTTGTAGTTTTCTTGCCCAACCTGTCAACAATGTTTAGTCCCAGTACATTGACCTCACAGCAATGGCAGGAGCACAAGACACAAGGGGAAATGGACAAGGCCTCTTGTTAAAGTCCATGCTTAATGCTTGTACACAGTTACTTCAACTTGACTTTATTGGTTAAATAAACTACATGATAAAACCAAAGTCAAAGGCCAGAGAAATATACTCTGTCCTTTAGTGAGAGAAACTGAAAAACCACTTGTCAAGGAATATGAAATTATGAAGGAGTGAAGAGGTGAGGTTAATAATGTGGTCAACCACCATTGCTGCTGCTGCTGCTGCTGCTAAGTCACTTCAGTCGTGTCCAACTCTTTGTGACCCCATAGACGGCAGCCCACCAGGCTCCCCCGTCCCTGGGATTCTCCAGGCAAGAACACTGGAGTGGGTTGCCATTTCCTTCTCCAATGTGTGAAAGTGAAAAGTGAAAGTGAAGTCACTCAGTCATGTCTGACTCGTAGCTACCCCATGGACTGCAGCCTACCAGGCTCCTCCATCCATGGTATTTTCTAGGCAAGAGTACTGGAGTGGCTTGCCATTGCCTTCTCCAGCCATTGAGTAGTTATCAAATGCTCATGTTCTAAGAATTGTGCTAACTGAAGTGAAAGATAACCAACTGAAGACAAGGTTACCATGCCAAAAGTGTTTATAGTCTCCTTAGGTGGATAACAAATATCCTGCAGGGAAAAAAAGATAAATTAATCATTATTGTGTAAATGTGATTTCTGTTTTGGTTATTCATCTTTCTTTTGAGGATTATCTACACAGATTTTTATGTAAACTAAAACTCAGTGGGAGGCAGAACATGCCTCCCAGTATAGAAGCTGAAAATACCAGACTTTTTCTCATTTCCCTAGAATTAATGACCTTGTCATAAGATCTGGGCTCAACCAATGGCAGCGGGTAGGGATGGGAAAGGATATTTGGAATTTTGAATTTGGAGTAATGCTTGAACAAAAGAAGGGAGAATAAAGAATGTTCTCTGGTAGAAAGGGTGGTGCTTCCAAGGATACCTGAACTGCTTCATCAACAAAAGCTTCCAGATACAATGGTGCTGGTAGAAGGTTGACAGATATTAATATTTTTCTTGGTGGCTTTTGACTGCTTTGCTTTCTGACTTTAATCTGTTTGCTTTCATTCCTGTATCTCATTCTGATATACCAGTCTTCCCATCTATATTCTCTCAATAAATTCCCTTTCCTGCTCAAATAAGCTAGAGTCATAATCTATTGCTTAAGACTACTAATCTTGCCCTATACTTTCAGCTTTTAAACAAAGAGGTAAATTATATAGCATTTCAAAAAAGAAATAGTAGCATAAGCATAGGAATCAGGAAAAAGTTTAGGAAGCTATGGGACTTAATTGGTTCTTGCTGCTGCTGCTGCTAAGTCACTTCAGTTGTGCCCGACTCTGTGTGACCCCATAGACGGAAGCCCACCAGGCTCCCCCGTCCCTGGGATTCTCCAGGCAAGAACACTGGAGTGGGTTGCCATTTCCTTCTCCAATGTGTGAAAGTAAAAAGTGAAAGTGAAGTCGCTCAGTCGTGTCCGACCCCTAGCGACCCCATGGACTACAGCCCACCAGGCTCCTTCATCCATGGGATTTTCTAGGCAATAGTACTGGAGTGGCTTGCCATTGCCTTCTCCGTAATTGGTTCTTACAAGATGCCAAAGAGTAAATAAAGGCTAGCTACCCCAAGCAAGGCAGGTGGCATGAAGAATGTAATTTCCATAATGAACAGTAGACCACCACAGCACTGACTTCAAAGAGGTGCTTAAACGGGTCCTCCCTGGCCCTTCTTCTCCATTCCCTCTGCCATACATTTCACTGTGAGTTCTCTTAACATCTTATTGTAAGCATTTAATCCCACTGTTATAATAACCCTCAGTCTTTGACTTGCATGGCCAGTTTTCAGTTTATTATTATTACTTGAAAGTGAAAGTGTTAGTTCCTCAGCTATGTCCGACTCTTTGTGACCCCATGGACTGTAGCCCACCAGGTTCCTCTGTCCATGGAATTCTCCATGTGAGAATATTGCAGTGGGTTGCCATTTCTCTTTCCTGGGGATCTTCCCCACCCATGGATTGAACCCAGGTCTCCTGTATTTCAGGCAGATTCTTTATCATTTGAGCCACCAGGGATGTCCTTATTATCACCTAGGTGACCTCTAATAATAACATTGATTATGTTTGCTACTCTTATTTGTGACTTCTATGACATGCACCCTCCTGAGTTTCTTCCTACCTACCTGGCTGCCTCTGTTCACCCCCCTTTTCCAATTCACTTTCTTCCTCTCTCTCACAAGGGTGAGTGTTCTTCAGGATTTTTTAACAAACATACTTTACTCATTATCCCAAGGTAATATCATCAATTCCCATATGCTCAAAAACCATGTTTGTGCTGTTGTCCTCCATATCTATATTTACAGCTCTGATCATTCTCAAATTCCAGAAACACATAATTAACTGCCTAGAGGAACACTCAAATTAGATGCCCTAGAGGCAGTTCCAGTTCAACCTGTTCAAACTCAGCTTTTCACCCTCCTGTTTACCTTGGTGAACAGTTTTGCTAATGCAGATATCTTTGACTTTTCCATATTTCATATCCAGTCACCACTATCACCTCTATTTCTACCCCATATTGAATCAACTGTTAGGGCCTATCGATTTTTCTTCTTTGATATTTCTCATCTGCTCGTCTGTCTTTCTTTGCTTTCCCTATCTCACTGCCATTATCTTTGTTCTGTTTGACATTCTCTCTCACTTGATTTATGGTAAGAGTCTTATAACTGGTAGCTCTTCAAGTATAGTTTCTCTTCAAATTTACTGATATACACCTACACTTTTTTAAAAAGATTGTTTAAATATGATTACTGTATATTTAAAACTTACTTACTGGGCTCTTAATTTCTCTCAGAAAAACTTCTATCTTGAACTGTTATAAAATTGAGATAGCATACAAAAATCCTCTTTTTTTTCTTACCTCTTTAGGTTCAGCTTTTAATATTTCCCTCTCCCTCTCATGCCATCACAATCTCAGGAACACACTATACATCGGCATGAAATTTATATAAATGCATTTAAAGTCTGTCATCTGTCACTCATCTCTCTACCTCCTATCAGGTACTTCCAGCACCAGCCAAATGCATCCTAAATTGGATGGCACCTAATCACTACTCAGAAATCATCTTAGGTCTTACCTGTTCTCTGAAGGTACTTCAGAGAAACTCTCTGAGATGAACTCTTCCTGGGACATCTAATAGCATCCTGAATTTATTTTGAACATTAGATGTTGTACAAAAACAGTTATGGTTCATTTCAGTGTCAAACACTAGACTCTACGTTTTTCAACATCATGCTTTTAAGGTTTTATTGCATATAGTTGATGATTAATAAATATGTGATTGTTTGTTGGCTGACTGAATCGTGGGAAATAAGCTTGAAGATGAATATGGACATTGCTTATTAGGCAAAAAAGTAGTCTCAAGATGAATTAGTTTCAAATTGTTGTAATTCAAGACTGACTTACAAAGCATTTAAAATTTTAATGTATTCTATACAGTTGCCATATGAAATTACTTGCCAATCCCAAGCAATACATACTATTCAGAGTTTCTTATTTTTGCTCATATTCTTGCACTAGTATCATTTTATAACTCTTTTTAAGGAGAATTTATATTCATTGCTATGATTTCTTACCTAATAAAACCTATTTTTTTATTAAGTCAGTTTCTTAATACGTTTATGCTGACTACTTGATTCAGTATCAAATGCTTCAATTCTAATAAATCTTTTAAAGTTACATGAAATATAGCTTGTAATCTACAGATATTAAAAATATTTGTAAAAGAGGCAGTTTTGATGGGAAAGATTGAAGGTAGGAACAGAAGGGAATGACAGAGGATGAGATGGTTGGATGTCATCACCAACTCAATGGACATGAGTTTGAGCAAGCTCCAGGAGTTGGTGATGGACAGGGAAACCTGGCTTGTTGCAGTCCATGGGGTCACTAAGAGTTGGACACAACTGAGTGACTGAACTGAACTGATAGTGAAAATTAATAAAAATCAGATATTATGAATGTTTATGTTATATACATAGAAGAATTTTATTTTCTTAACTATTAACCTCTTACTAAAAATGAGAATGGAATAATTAATTAATAATAGATAACTACATGCTAACCTCTTGCAAGAAATTTTGCAAGATTTTTCTATAAAATGCAACATACCAAGATTGGACTAATCTCTGTTTATACAATTTTCTATAAAGAATATTTCTAACCTATGTTTCCAAACTAGGAGTAAAAATCTTTAATGCTCTGAAAAGAACCACTCAATCCATATGGTCGATCTAAATCTAGTTTCTAAGGAATTATTTAACTCAAGACTTGGCAAAAATATCAAGAACTTGAAGTTAGAAACAAAATATACTAAAAATATAGAATGGGGGAAATTAAAATTTCTTTAATCTTAAGCATAAATTGATATAAAAGAAACTAAATTGTTTTCCAGTAAAAGCCTAATGTTTACTTTTAAATCTTCTAAGGGAAAAAAAGAGGGCGGTGGAATCTGTAGACCATAATATCTGTTTTACATTTTTCTTATTGTTAATTTCATTTGTTAATTTCTTCTTATTATTAACTGTTAATATTGTTAACAATATTAATGATACCAAAATTAACAATATTAACAATTGTTAACAATATTATTAATTATTGAATATTGTTAATTTCTTACTGTCTTAATTCTACTGTATGATTTTAAAATGTTCTTGCCCCTTTCCACTTGCTTTCACAATTTTTTCTTTGTATCAAGCCAAGACTTTAATCACTTTTTAATCTTCTTATTCTAATGTAAACATATTTAATCATTTTTTAAGTGTTGTGAAAGAAATGATTCACCTTTATCTCTGTATCTGAGTTCCCCTAATGATGGTAAACTAAGAATATGTGTTTGCTTCTCCTTTTCACTATTGTAGTTCAGTTGCAAAGTCATGTCATGCTATTTGCAACTCTGTGAACTGCAGCACACCAGGCTTCCCTGTCCTTCACTATTATCTTACTGAAACTGCCACACAAATATCTTAAAACATTAGAACAAGACTATGGCCAGAACAAGAATAGGATTTCATAGCACAGGAGTTTTAGTGCTGCAATCTGGAAGATGGAGAAGCGCTGGAAGTATATTGTGAGATTAAGAATGTGGAGTTAGTTAAAATCCTCACTGGCTATTTCAGAGTCTACAGCTAAAGAGGTGAATGATGTGACAGGTGTGACCTCATAGATGATCAAAGATCAAGGTCTGAAGTGGAAATTAAGAATCAGATGGGGTTTATTTTAAAATTTTGCTATGTGTTAGCTGCATCAATCATATTCTTTTTAATAATTGGAATGTACAACAGACTGGTTCCAAATAGGAAAAGGTGTACGTCAAGGTTGTATATTGTCACCTTGCTTATTTAACTTATATGCAGAGTACATCATGAGGAACGCTGGGCTGGAAGAAGCACAAGCTGGAATCAAGATTGCTGGGAGAAATATCAATAACCTCAGATATGCAGATGACACCACTCTTATGGCAGAAAGTGAAGAGGAACTCAAAAGCCTCTTGATGAAAGTGAAAGAGGAGAGTGAAAAGGTTGGCTTGAAGCTCAACATTCAGAAAACATACATCATGGCATCTGGTCCCATCACTTCATGGGAAATAGATGGAAAAACAGTGGAAACAGTGTCAGACTTTATTTTTTTGGGCTCCAAAATCACTGCAGATGTTGATTGCAGCCATGAAATTAAAAGACGCTTGCTCCTTGGAAGGAAAGTTATGACCAACCTTGATAGTATATTAAAAAGCAGAGACATTACTTTGCCAACCAAGGTCCGTCTAGTCAAGGCAATGGTTTTTCCCGTGGTCAGGTATGGATGTGAGAGTTGGACTGTGAAGAAAGCTGATCGCCGAAGAATTCATGCTTTTGAACTGTGGTGTTGGAGAAGACTCTTGAGAGTCCCTTATACTGCAAGGAGATCCAACCAGTCCATTCTGAAGGAGATCAATCCTGGATGTTCATTGGAGGGACTGATGCTAAAGCTGAAATTGCAATACTTTGGCCACCTCCTTCAACGAGTTGACTCACTGGAAAAGACTCTGATTCTGGGAAAGGTTGGGGGCGGGAGGAGAAGGGGACGATGGAGAATGAGATGGCTGGATGGCATCACCGACTCTGTGGACATGAGTTTGAGTGTACTCTGGGAGTTGGTGATGGACAGGGAGGCCTGGCGTGTTGTAATTCATGGGGTTGCGGAGAGTCGGACACGACTGAGCGACTGAACTGAACTGAACTGAATTGCTTTACAATGTTATGTTAGAAATGTGGATGAGCCTAGAGGGTCATGCAGTGTGAAGTTAAGTCATAAAGAAAAAATAAAATTCTTAATTGAACAAAGACAGGCCAAATTCCAGAGAAAGTGAATTTGACTCTTTGGGGGTAAAAGTGAAGTTGATGGGTATTGCTGAGGGAAAGACATTTCTGTCACTAGAAAATTCAATCTTCCCTCGGTAACCGTAAGAGATTGGTTCCAGGACAACTGTGAATACCACAGTCCATTAATACTCAAGTCCCTTATAAAATGGAGTAGCACAAAGGTCCCATCTTTTTTTCTTTTTTTTTTAATTGAAGTATAGTTGGTTTATAATGTTGTACCAAGCTCTGTTGTACAGCAAAATGACTCAGTTATACACATATATACATCTTAAATATTCTTTTCTATTATAGTTTATCACAGTATATTAAGTATAGTTCCCTGTGCTGTACAGATTTTTACCCATTCTAAATGTAATAGTTTGCACTTACCAACCCCAGACTCCCAGTTCATCCCTCTCCTTCCCCCTTCCCTTCTCCCTTGGCAATCACAAGTCTGTTCGCTCTGTCTATGAGTCTGTTTCTCTTTTGCAGATAGGTTTATTTGTGCCATGTTGTAGATTCCACATATAAATGTGGAATATAAATATCATATGGTATTTGTCTTTCTCTTTTTGGCTTACTTAGTATGATAATCTCTAGTTGCATCCATGTTGCTGCAAATGTCTTTATTCTGTTCTTTTTAATGCCTGAGTAGTATTCCATTGGATATATGTACCACATTTTCTTTATCCATTCATCTATTGATGAACATTTAGGAAGCTTCCATGTTTTGACTATTGTGAATAGTGCTGCTATGAACATAGGGGTGCATATATCTTTTTGAATTACAGTTTTGTCTGAGTGCCCAGGAATGGGATTCCTGGATCACATGTTAATCCTATTTTTAGTTTACTGAGGAACCTCCATGCCATTTTCCATGGTGGCTGTACCAACTTATATTCCCATCGATAGTATAAGAAGGTTCCCTTCTCTCTACACTCTCTCTAATATTTATTGTGGACTTTTTAATGATGGCCATTTTGACTGGTATGAGCTGGTCCCTCATTGTAGTTTAATTCTCATTTCTCTAATAATTAGTAATGTTAAACTTCTTTTCATGTGCCTATGGTCCATCTGCCTGTCTTCTTTGAAAAATGTGTATTAAGGTCATTTGCCCATTTTTTGATTTAGTTGTTTTATTTTTGATGTTGAGTAGTATTAGCTGTTTGTATATTTGGAGATTAAGCCCTAGTCCACCACATCATTTGTAAATACTTTCTCCCATTTTGTAGATTGTCATTTTAGTTTTTTTTTTTTTCATTGTTTCCTTTACTGTGCAAAAATTTGTAAGTTTGATTAGGTCCCATTTCTTTGTTTTTATTTCTATTGCATTGTGAGACTGACAAAGAACCCGTATCAATTTCATATGTTAATAGTTCCTTGGTCTTATAGCCACTTTCTCTCTTAATAATACTAAACCAAATCCTGCCAGTTAATACATATGTCTTATGCCACAAATCTTTCAGATTTTCTCTTCAGAGGACAGGGTGATTGACAAAGATATCAACAAACAAAGAAGTGATAGATGAGGAAACTCATAATAGATGAACCAATAAGGAAAGTCTGTGTAGTTCCTTAATATAAAATCATTATAAGATCATCAGAAACATGAGAACTAAATAAAAGCAAGCTAAGTGAAAGATAATTTTTAAAAATAATGCTAGAAAAAATATAAGCAATTTGGATAAGAGAAACATATTTCATTAAGTCCAAGAAATTTTCAGAATGTAAACAACATAAATATCTCATGCATAAACCAAGAACAAAGCTATACGAAAAATGTGAGCAACCAGAGAACAGAAAGAGTTCTTAGAAGTTAAAAAACCCTAATTGCTTAAATAAAGAAGGATGCAATGTATTGAAAACCACAAGGAACATCCTAAGAAATAATCTATAAGTTAAAGCACAATTGTAAAAAAAAGAAAAAGAAAAAATGTGCAAGTATAAAAAAAAATGAGACCTAGAAGATAGAACCAGCCCAGGAAGTCATAACTATTAGAAGAACCAAAAATATAGCACTTAAAGGAAAGTCAAATTACTCTTATCTATCTTGTTACATACCCTGGAAATTAAAGTGCATAGAGAAAGTTTGTTTTCTTTAATTATAGT
This sequence comes from Moschus berezovskii, assembly GCF_049115385.1. Classification (NCBI taxonomy): domain Eukaryota; kingdom Metazoa; phylum Chordata; class Mammalia; order Artiodactyla; family Moschidae; genus Moschus; species Moschus berezovskii. The sequence goes on along the minus strand of NC_142460.1, from coordinate 126,113,391 downwards.
CTTTTTTTTGGAATCATCTTTTTTTCTCCTGATGCTAATTTATCTCATTTTTTTTTTCTAGCAGATCCCATGATCTCTAAGGGTCTCTTACTGTTTTATGAACACAAAGTGCACTAATTTCTTGGTTGCTCTTGATGGTTTCCTTCACTGTTCTGGATGTTGGTGTCTTTCTCATTACCTTCTTTCCTGAGGTGATCTAGGAAACTAGCTGCATTAACTTTCCAGGCGACTACCTGGGAGATCTAGCCACTTACATGACTCATTTAAAGAAGTAGAATGTGCATGGATCTAGGAGGTAAAGAAGATAATAGACTTGAAAGTCCCTTGCTTAAATATCAACTACTGGTAAAATTTTAAAAAGCATATATTATTAATATAAAATATATAATTTTAAGAGACGATTGAATTTCTTGTCATTGACCCCTTTGCTTATTTGCTTCACTGACTATGATGTACTTCAGAATACCTTTTATAGCAGGTGCAAGTGTCAGCAAGAATTTTCTTTGGTGACAAGACACAATAAATACTGTATATTTTGGCAGTTGTAATTCTAATGTAAAAGTTATTGCTAAAAACTGTTTATGTAGTCAGCAATATTAATAAAGTAACTTTTGTTTTACTTTTATAAAGTAACAGCAATATTTATAAAATAATTATTGCAAGCAGCTTTTCATATGCTAGAGTTACATTAGTAAATGAATTATCTCCATAATGGGAGTAGATACAGGGGGATGGAGGAGTGGAATAACAAAGATGACATGAAGAGGTGGAAACTGGGAAAAGTCTGCTAAAGTAGCAATGCATTTTGCTCTCTACTATGGATGTAGAAAATAAACAGAGCCTAAAAATTTCCTTGAGTAGTGTAACAGTTTTATATCTATATCAGTATGTCCAATTCAGCATGGATTCGAAATCATAGGGTGACCAGCATAGGGCCAGGGCAAGGAAGATGAGTTATGAAGATTGGGTACCTACCCCTAGTAATGTGTACTATCTTCCTTAATTGAGGCCTAGCTGACTGGTATTTTTCTTCTATAGTACAAAATAATCCAGACCTTTATAAATTTGTACTCAAGCTTATAAATCCCCTTCCTTGGCCCCTCTCTAAATCAGTCAGCTGAAGAGGAGTTCCCAAGTTATTTCTTGCCAAATATTGTGATTGTGTTAGTATCTGTTTATCTATGGATCAAATCAAAATAATCATTCTCTTTGTTTAGTGACAGCTGTCATTATGCTGGGCATACTCCTGCTCATAGATACCTTTTCCCTGATATTTGTACTTTTCTAAGATATTATTCTTTCACACTGTAACATTCACCTGTAGATACCCCACTATATCTGCAAAGTTAAAACTGACTAAAGTACTAGCCAAGAGAATTATCTATCTCGGAAAATTCAACTTAGGTAAAATTTTGATTTTATCAGGGGAAAAAAGAGGCACTAATACTGGAAGTGAATATGAGTTATTCCTTGAAACAATCCAGACAAGCAAATTATCAAAGAGATAGTAGTTAGAACTATTTATCCAAAAATAATGATGCATAAATTTGGATATAACTTAATAAAAGTTCCAACACTTCTGCAACTGAAGCAAAATAGATAATTTTTATGAAGAGTTAGGGAATTTACATGACAAAATTTAATGAAGTATACTACTAAGTGTTGCTGATTGTATCTGTAAATATATATGTGTGTGCATCTTTGTTTGTATATGTGTGTGTGTTATGAACACACATATATAAATGTCATCACATATTAGGGAAAATTATGCAAATATGTCTGTAAAATGTTTAAGTTGATTTAAATGGAGTCAAAAGCATATGTCCAGCCCCCACTATTTTTTTAAATTTTGCTCTTCTCACAAGTGATTTAATAAATTTCATTTTTAAAAACAAATTATATGATTTGGGACATTTGTCTTATAATATTAGTAAATAAATCACAAACATTGAGTTTTATTTTGAACACTAAACATCCTGCCACAAATTTGTTAAACCAATATTTTCTGCTGATTAAATTTTCATTATTATTGTTGTTGTTCAGTTGCTAAGTTATGTCTGACTCTGCAAGCCCATGGACTGTAGAATACCAAGCTCCTCTGTCCTTTACCATCTACATTTCAGTTTGCTGAAATTCAAGATTCATTATTTGTGCTTCATCTTGAGAGAAAAAATATATATATTTGTGTTAGAGAAATTAAATAGACAAGCTTTAATTAAGAGAAGTGTTGTGGATATAAACACATCTTTTTTGTTCATTTTTTGATGTATCTTGTCCCCTTTTTATGGTGTGAAATGCCATGATAATAGATTTCTGAACACTCTTGGATTCTACTATAAGTTGAAAACCATAAATTTGTCATGCCACCAATTTTCATTCCAGTGTAATTTTCTCTAGCAAGACTCAGCTACCAAGTAAAAGAGTCTAGAATGGAAATGTCTGTTTTCACATTTTTCCAGAATTATTTCTTCATGAGCAATAGTTGTGTGGGGAAACCTTCAGTTCAGTTCAGTTCAGTTCAGTCGCTCAGTCGTGTCTGACGCTTAGCGACCCCATGAACCACAGCACGCCAGGCCTCCCTGTCCATCACCAACTCCCGGAGTTCACTCAAACTCATGTCCATCGAGTCAGTGATGCCATCCAGCCACCTCATTCTCTGTCGTCCCCTTCTCCTCCTACCCCCAATCGCTCCCAGCATCAGAGTATTTTCCAGTGAGTCAACTCGTCGCATGAGGTGGCCAAAGTATTGCAGTTTCAGCTTTAGCATCAGTCCTTCCAATGAACACCCAGGATTGATATCCTCTAGAATGGACTGGTTGGATCTCCTTGCAGTCCAAGGGACTCTCAAGAGTCTTCTCCAGCACTACAGTTCAAAAGCATCAATTTTTGGAGATCAGCTTTCTTCATAGTCCAACTCTCACATCCATACATGACCACGGGAAAAACCATAGCCTTGACTAGACGGACCTTGGTTGGTAAAGTAATGTCTCTGCTTTTTAATATGCTATCTAGGCTGGTAATAACTTTCCTTCCAAGGAGTAAGCGTCTTTTAATTTCATGGCTGCAATCAGCATCCGCAGTGATTTTGGAGCCCCAAAAAATAAAGTCTGACACTGTTTCGACTGTTTCCCCATCTATTTCCCAAGAAGTGATGGGACCAGATGCCATGATCTTCGTTTTCTGAATGTTAAGCTTCAAGCCAACCTTTTCACTCTCCTCTTTCACTTTCATCAATAGGAAAACTTTTCACACTTTCCTCTTCACTATCTGCCATAAGGGTGGTGTCATCTGCATATCTGAGGTTATTGATATTTCTCCCAGCAATCTTGATTCCAGCTTGTGCTTCTTCCAGCCCAAAGTTCCTTATGATGTACTCTGCATATAAGTTAAATAAGCAGGGTGACAATATACAACCTTGACATACTCCTTTTCCTATTTGGAACCAGTCTGTTGTTCCATGTCCAGTTCTAACTGTTGCTTCCTGACCTGCATACAGGTTTCTCAAGAGGAAGGTCAGGTGGTCTATTATTCCCATCTCTTTCAGAATGTTCCACAGTTTATTGTGATCCACACAGTCAAAGGCTTTGGCATAGTCAATGAAGCAGAAATAGATGTTTTTCTGAAACTCTCTTGCTTTCTCCATGATCCAGCGGATGTTGGCAATTTGATCTCTGGTGCCTTTGTCTTTTCTAAATCCTGCTTGAACATCTGGAAGTTCACAATTCGCATATTGCTGAAGCCTGGCTTGGAGAATTTTGAGCATGACTTTACTAGCGTGTGAGATGAGTGCAATTGTGCAGTAGTTTGAGCATTCTTTGGCATTGCCTTTCTTTGGGATTGGAATGAAGACTGATCTTTTCCAGTCCTGTGGCCATTGCTGAGTTTTCCAAATTTGCTGGCATATTGAGTGCAGCACTTTCACAGCATCATCTTTCAGGATTTGAAATAGCTCAATTGGAATCCCATCACCTCCACTAGCTTTGTTTGTAGTGATGCTCTCTAAGGCCCACTTGACTTCACATTCCAAGATGTCTGGTTCCAGGTGAGTGATCACGCCATCGTGATTATCTTTGTCGTGAAGATCTTTTTTGTCCAGTTCTTCTCTGTATTCTTGCCACCTCTTTTTAATATCTTCTGCTTCTGTTAGGTCCATACCATGTCTGTCCTTTATCGAGCCCATCTTTGCATGAAATATTCCCTTGATATCTCTAATTTTCTTGAAAAGATCTTCTGTTTTTCCTATTCTGTTGTTTTCCTCTATTTCTTTGCATTGATCACTGAGGAAGGCTTTCTTATCTCTCCTTGCTATTCTTTGGAACTCTGCATTCAGATGCTTATATCTTTCCTTTCCTCCTTTGCTTTTCGCTTCTCTTCTTTTCACAACTATTTGTAAGGCCTCCTCAGACAGCCATTTTGCTTTTTTGCATTTCTTTTCCATGGGGATGGTCTTGGTCCTGTCTCCTGTACAATGTCATGAACCTCTGTCCTGAGTTCTTCAGGCACTCTATCTATCAGATCTAGACCCTTAAATCTATTTCTTACTTCCACTGTATAATCATAAGGGATTGGATTTAGGTCATATCTGAATGGTCTCATGGTTTTCCCTACTTTCTTCAGTTTCAGTCTGAATTTGGCAATAAGGAGTTCATGATCTGAGCCACAGTCAGCTCCTAGTCTTGTTTTTGCTAACTGTATAGAGCTTCTCCATCTTTGGCTGCAAAGAATGTAATCAAAGTGATTTCGGTATTGACCATCTGGTGATGTCCATGTGTAGAGTCTTCTCTTGTGTTGTTGGAAGAGGGTGTTTGCTATGACCAGTGCGTTCTCTTGGCAAAACTCTATTAGCCTTTGCCCTGCTTCATTTCGTGCTCCAAGGCCAAATTTGCCTGTTACTCCAGGTGTTTCTTGACTTCCTACTTTTGCATTCCAGTCCCCTATAATGAAAAGGACATCTTTTTTGGGTGTTAGTTCTAAAAGGTCTTGTAGGTCTTCATAGAACCGTTCAACTTCAGCTTCTTCAGCATTACTGGTTGGGGCATAGACTTGAATTACTCTAATATTGAATGGCTTGCCTTGGAAACGAACAGAAACCATCCTGTCATTTTTCAGATTGCCTCCAAGTACTGCATTTTGGACTCTTTTGTTGACCATGATGGCTACTCCATTTCTTCTAAGGGATTGCTGCCCACAGTAGTAGATATAATGGTCATCTGAGTTAAATTCACCCATTCCAGTCCATTTTAGTTCACTGATTCCTAGAATGTCGACGTTCACTCTTGCCATCTCCTGTTTGACCACTTCCAATTTGCCTTGATTCATGGACATAACATTCCAGGTTCCTATGTAATATTGCTCTTTACAGCACCGGACCTTGCTTCTATCACTGGTCACATCCACAGCTGGGTATTGGTTTTGCTTTGGCTCCATCCCTTCATTCTTTCTGGAGTTATTTCTCCACTGATCTCCAGTAGTATACCTGGGCACCTACCGATCTAGGGAATTCCTCATTCACTATCCTATCATTTTGCCTTTTGATACTGTTCATGGGGTTCTCAAGGCAAGTATGCTGAAGTGGTTTACCATTCCCTTCTCCAGTGGACCACATTCTGTCAAACTTTCAATGACATGAAATTCAGAGCCCGAACAAGTGAGTTCCCAAACAACTCAACTTTTGGTGGCCTCGTGCAGTTGGCCACAGTATCCTAGCCTTTAATGATCACAAAATCTGTATTTAGAATCACCTTGTTAAAGTGTACTTTTTGCTGTTTAGAAAATATAATTATGAAAGCAGAAAAATAAACCCGTTTCTTGTCTCTGAAATTGCAGTGACTATAATTTTCATATGGTAAAAAAGGTAAGGCATTTTAGTTGACAGTAATTCATTAATGTTGTCAATATTGATTGACATGCAAATAGGTACTTCTCCGTACTTAGATACTTTGCTTTTATCTTCCTCTTTATGATTGGTCAATAGTTCATCAATATTTCATAGCCACTTTTCTACCACAGTGCTTGCATTTATGACATGATAGCATTCTCTAATTTCCTTTTTTAATCAGCCTATGTTTTTTCCAATCTTTTATGGGATAATTAGTGAGGAGTTCAGCATTCAAATTTTCATTAACTAATTGTTATTTATAATGTGTTAGCTAGATTTCCTAATGGGTCAGTTTTCAACTATTGTAAGCAACTGCTTTTTTTCAAATATTGCAAATGTAAGAATCATATGTGATACTTCCAAAAACTGTGCTTTGCTCTCTCCTCCTTGAACATCCAATCAAGTATGTTTGTGGCAGGACACATATCTATATATTATCAAGAACTGTAGGTTGTCCTTCTTCAGGTGGTAGAAACCACAATCTAAGAAACACTGTTATAAGACATAATATGTTGCATATATCATATTTTGATATTAAGATTTTTCTTTCAGGAATACCCATTGCTTAGTCTGTCCTTAGAGTGTATACTTCTAAGGCATGTTAAATCATTCCCTGGTAATACTTTGGGGAACTTTACTGTGTAGTAAAGGATACTAGCATTTGATATTATCTCTTGACTTTTAGATGGAAAAATAAGCTTGGATCGGGACATCTCTGACATTTTACTACCTTTTCTCTAGTTTAGTTCTATGTCTTTAACCTTACTATTGCCAACCACTGTGACTGCAGTCACTAACATCTTTTCTAAAGAAAACAATAATTTATTCAAAGGCTCTCATGTCTGAGGCATCAGTAAAAACTTGGAGAAAAGAATGGCAAATACATGGTGTATCTGTCTTCATACAGTTTTCAATCTTTTTACATTTATGTTTTATTTATTGGAGGACAATTGCTTTACAACGTTGTGTTGGTTTCTGCTGTACAACAGTGTAAATCAGCCATAACTCTACATATACATCCCTTCCCACATGAGCCTCCCTCCCAACCACCCTCCCCCCATTCATCCCTCTAGGTCATCACTGAGCTCTGTTATACAGCAGCTTTCCACTGGCTATCTATTTGACACATGGGAGTGTATATATCAGTTTGCAATCTTGTGTCGGAAACACATTTAATCAGATAATCATGCACTTGACTTAAAATATAATTGTGATAAGTGATGTGGAAGAGACGTATTTATGATACCTGAAGTTTCATAAAGGGGTAAAATTTGAAAGGGTAAGTAGACCTTTCGAAGGAAGCTAAATGTTCTGAGAAAGTAAAACTAACCCAGTTGAAGAGAAGAGTAACAAAGAACACTTCAAATTTAGAAGATAATGCAATCAAAAGCCCAGAAGAAATTAGATATAAAGCCAATGTAACTTAGACATAATGAGAAGAAGTGAGATATATAGAAGATGGGATTGTTTTGGTCACTAAAGTCAAATTCATGTAAACCATCTCCTATCTCCCTCCCTTCTTTTCTTCCTTTCTTTTACCTTCCTTCCACCCTCTCTGCCTCACTCCATCCTTACCTTTTTTTCTCAACTTCCTTCCCTCTCTCCCTTCCTTTCTTTCCTTATTTCTTATATGTCAAGGATCCTTTTATAAAAGCAATGAGAAATAGTTGAAAGAACCTAAGTATATAAGTGGTACGATGAGATTTGTCACTTGAAAATATCAGTGTGGAAAAATAGATTGAAGATAATGGTTGTCTGGAGGCAATGTAGAGAGCAGAGGTATCAGCAAGAAAGCCTGGTAGGGACCAGTGTGACTTTTAAAGGATAAAACAAAGGAAATGGAAAAGTACCAAATGACAGTTATATCTTGTTTATAAAACTGACAAAATTTAGAAGTTGATTGGTATTTATTTCTAACTCCCCTTCCTTGCCCATGTCCAACATTCAGGGATGTGACTTAAAGAGCAGTACACACAGAGAAGCCATTTGCTGTCAAGTGGAAGATGGACAGAGGAGCAGATACAATGTTGGGTTTAGAAGCCAGAGTCCAGCTTTGAGCAAATTAAATTTCAGATGTTTGTAAGACTTGCAGTTATGAAGCTATAATATTAAGTTCATTTACTTAAAACGTAAACAAAAAAGGATAGTGAAAGCAAATCAAAGTTTTTTACTCTGATTTATCCATATCTTTTAGGTCTAACCATTCAGAGCAGGAAACCAAACTATAATTTCACTCATGCTATCATTCATTCAGTCATCAATTTTTTTACTGAGCACCAAATATAGTAAATTCTAAAGATTCAAATATAAACACTATGTATTCTGTCTTAAAAATATTTGAGATTTTACAATTTCCAAGTTCAATATCAGATTTGAGGAATAAAAATTTATAATCAAAAGTAACATTCACACTACACTAGGTTGTTTCTTTACTATCATACAAGTTACAATTGCTGGAACTATTAAAGTAAAATGCCACATATTATAATAATTACTCTATTTTGGTTGAAATAAATAAATATATGACTTTGTGAGAAACTCAAAGGTCTAAGATAAAGTTCAGGATATTATATGACAAAACAGCAGAATACCTACCTCTCAGGGACAATAGCTTGTCATCATAGGATTCTATTTATATAACTATCTCTGAGAAAGAAATTCTTGAATGCTAATCACAAGACAATCATAGGAATGGGTAGCATAAAACTTCTTTACTGAGGAAACTGTGAGTCAACATATTGACCTTCCAAAATTAAAATACTAGAATGTTCAAATCTGGATCATTTAACCAAGCAGGTACTTCTTCACTCCATCCCTCTTCTTCCCCATGATGTAGCGTGGGAGACAGTGTGCAGCACAGAAACGATGCTCACAGACCTTGAGACAAGTGACTTAATACTAGTAGTCTCAGCTTTCAATTTCACACCTATATCAAACAATTACCCCTTCCTCTTTCAGAGCCTGTATTTTCACTTTCATACCATATATAAAGTTCTGTGCCCAAATCTACCTGATCTTGTACCACATGTATCTATGTCTTATATTCTTTAATATAAATCCTGTTTTGATTAATGAAGAAGGTCACTGTCCCCTCCTTCTGAGCATACTCATTAAAGTCTAAGATTCATTTTTTGACATTTTGCTTGAAATAGCGCCCACCCACCCTACTTATTTTTCCAATCTTAGTCATTCACTTCAGACATCTTTTAAAGTCAATACCAAATCCAAATTCCACACACACTTCCTTGGCTGATTTCAGCCTTGCATTTCATATTTTGGGAAATGGAAAATTAGGGAAAAAAGAAGCTAGAAAGAGGTATCCTGAGACAATTGCTGTGAGGGTGTTCAGGATCAGTAGAATTACATATTCCTAGAATAAACCAATGAGTTAAAAAAAAAAAAAAAACAAGTTGTTTAAACACCTCACACAAAAAGATACATATATTTGAAATTATTGATTCAATACTTTATTCCCTGAAACTCTAACTTAAAACTATAACAGAGTTTCAGAGTTTATACATAATTGTTTATGGTTCTCAAGCTTGAATGATTAAAAGTTTAGGATCCAAATCCAAGAATCTTAAAACATATACCTTGTTTTCTTTTGAATTTACAAAGCCATGCTACAACAAGAAATCAATATCTTGGCAGATGGTATGTATTCCCATTTTAGGGATAGATTAACTTAAGAATCAAAGTAAATAATAAGTACAGGAAATCCTGTACTACGGTCAAGTAGTAAACTGGCCGTGCCTTTCCTTATATCTTTGTTCATCTTATTTGTCAAATTGTGCTTAGAAAGTAGGAGGAACAGCTCCCCTTAGTGTTAGAAAGTTGCCAGACTGCAATGAAGCAAAATAACTCCTCCAACAAGGCGGGGATGAAGGAAGTGAAGTAGCTGAGACTGTTGTGCGTAGTTGTATAATCACTCAAACCTGGAAAACACATTTCAAAAATATTCAAATGCATGGTCTAAAAATGTTGGATTATTTTTACTCCATTTTCTTTAGATAAAATGTGTCTGTAAACTAAACATAAGCTTCGTGATTCACTGAAATCTTTATTGTTCAAGAGTTCTCAACTAATATCTCGATCTATGCATTAAGTCCCATTTGGCCTCCAAGGTATTCCAGGGGTTCCATGATGGGATAACAGGAAGAGATTTCTGGCCAAATAGATCAACATCTATCTGTTCCCTAATTCTCTTTAATTCAAAGGCCTTCACAACAACAGAGAGACCTGAAGATCACTGATGAATGCTGTAATGAATACGTAAAAACAAATTCCTAGTTTACTACTAAATGGCTTTTATTAGAAAAGCACTAAAAGGGTTATGTGACATTGTTTTTATGGTATTATAATCCTCATCATTCAGGGATGACATATTGAGAGCTTATCATACCTATGTATATATTATATATATTCCCAAGTCCTGGCACACACCTCCTAAAACCCTTGTATTTCCTGGGTAATAGTGTGTCTTTTGCTCTAAGGAGGCAACTCTGGGAAGGCTCCTGAATGAGGCCGGTCATCAGAAAGCCAAAAGCTTGGAATTTTCATCCCCACCTTCTATTATCCAATCAGGGGAGAGGGGTTAGAAATGGAGTTAACATTCCAACATTCTTATATATGAAACCTCCATAAAAATCCCAAAGTGTAGGGATCAGAGAGCTTCCAGGTTACTGAGGAGGTGGTGTGTACAGGGGGAACCATGAAGCCCTTCCCACATAATTTATCCCACTCATCTGTTCCATATGGATGTTCATTTGTATATCCTTTATTATATTCCTTTATAATAATCATAGACAATAGGAAAACTGTTTACCTGAGCTCTGAGAATGACTCTTGCAAATTAATTAAACCTAAGGTGCAGGTCATGGGAACTCCCACCTGTAAGTGAGAATCATAATTGACAACTAGAAATTGCAATTGGCATCTGAGTTTGAGGTGGAGCCATCTGTGGGACTGAGCCTTTAACCTGTGGGATCTGAAACTATCTCCAGGTAGATAGCGTCAGAAATGAGTTACATTGTTAGCACCCATCTGGTGTCACAGAATTGCTTGGCATGGGAAAACTCACACACATCTGATATCAGAAGTGCTGTGAGAACAATAAAAGCTGGAGAGGGTGTGGAGAAAAGGGAATACTCTTACATTGCTGGTGTGAATATAAATTGTTACAGCCACTATGAAAGATGGCATGGAGATTCCTTAAAAAACCAGGAATAAAACCACCATATGACCCAGCAATCCCACCTTTAGGCATGTACCCTGAGGAAATAAAAACTGAAAAAGACACATGTAACCCAATATTCATTACAGCACTATTTATAATAGCTGGAACTGAAATCAACCTAGATGTCCATTGACAGATGAATGGATAAAGAAGCTGTGGTACATATATACAATGGAATACTACTCAGCCATAAAAAGAAATGCATCTGAGTCATTTCTAATGAGATGGATGAACCTAGAGTCTATTATACAGAGTGAAGTAAATCAGAAAGAGAAATATAAATATTGTATACTGACGCATATACAAGGAATCTAAAAGGATGGTACTGATGAATTTATTTACAGGGCAGCAATGGAGAAACAGACATAGAGAACAGACCTATGGGCACAGGGGGATGGCAGGAGGGAGAGGGTGAGATGTATGGAGAGAGTAATATGGACATTTGCATTACCATATGTAAAATAGATAGCCACTGGGAATTTGCTGTATGACTCAGGGAGCTCAAACAAGGGTTCTGTGAAAATCTAGAGAGATGTGGTGGGAGGGAGGTGAGAGGAAGGGGATATGGGTTTACCCATGACTGATTCTTGCTGATGTATGACAGAAGACCACAAAATACTGTAAAGCAATTATCCTTCAATTTAAAAAAAAGAAAAAGTGTTGTGAGTATAGCTGTATGGTGGGAGTAAAGGCGACACAGGGGGAAGAGTGAGGTTTTTCCTATACAACTTAATTGCATTTTCTCTAGGTTATTACCTCTATAGAGGTAAATTATTAGAGGTAAACAAAGAAGCAAACAACTGTTCTGCTCTCAAGCAGCACAACATTTAGGGCAGTGGTTCTCAGTTTTGAACGCATTTAAGAATCACCTGGAGCAATTACTGACAGTTCAGTTACTACCCACCACCACCTTTGGATGAGGGTAGTTCTCTGGAGTGGGGTTTCTAAATCTGTATTTTTTACATAATCAAATGATTCAGATCACAGTGGTATAGAATCACATTTTCCAGAAAATATTATAAAAGAATAGACAAATGCATGTATAGGAGATCAGAATGTGATAAATGCTGTCTAGATAAAAACAGTAGAAGAGAGAGTAAATAATTTTAGAGATAAGAAACAGAAAGTTTCCAAAAATTTTTTTCACTTCCAATTTTAATAAGATAAATTCTGACTACCAGAAAAATGAGAGAGTCTATTGCATGAAGGGAAGATCACACACACACACATACAAATTGGAGGCATAAGAAGGTATTGCTGATTTGGGGAATAGTATTTAACTTATATGCAGAGTACATCATGAGGAACGCTGGGCTGGAAGAAGCACAAGCTGGAATCAAGATTGATGGGAGAAATATCAATAACCTCAGATATGCAGATGACACTACCCTTATGGTAGAAAGTGAAGAGGAACTCAAAAGCCTCTTGATGAAAGTGAAAGAGGAGAGTGAAAAGGCTGGCTTGAAGCTCAGCATTCAGAAAACAAAGATCATGGCATCTGGTCCCATCAGTTCATGGGAAATAGATGGAAAAACAGTGGAAACAGTGTCAGACTTTATTTTTTTGGGCTCCAAAATCACCGTGGATGCTGATTGCAGCCATGAAATTAAAAGACGCTTGCTCCTTGGAAGGAAAGTTATGACCAACCTTGATAGTATATTAAAAAGCAGAGACATTACTTTGCCAACCAAGGGCCATCTAGTCAAGGCTATGGTTTTTCCAGTGGTCATGTATAGATGTAAAAGTTGGACTGTGAAGAAAGCTGATCACCGAAGAATTGATGCTTTTGAACTGTGGTGTTGGAGAAGACTCAAGAGTCCCTTGTACTGCAAGGAGATCCAACCAGTCCATTCTAAAGGAGATCAATCCTGTGTGTTCATTGGAAGGACTGATGCTAAGGCTGAAACTGCAATACTTTGGCCACCTCCTTCGACGAGTTGACTCACTGGAAAAGACTCTGATGCTGGGAAAGGTTGGGGGCGGGAGGAGATGGGGACGACAGAGAATGAGATGGCTGGATGGTATCACCGACTCTGTGGACATGAGTTTGAGTGAACTCTGGGAGTTGGTGATGGACAGGGAGGCCTGGCGTGCTGTGATTCATGGGGTCGCGGAGAGTCAGACATGACTGAGCGACTGAACTGAACTGAACTGAAGGAAACCTATGAAAAAATAAAAAAAAATAGGTTATGGATTATTTCTGGGAAAAAAGATTAAGAATTATGTGAGAAAATTTAGTGATGACAGTAAATAAAGACATTACATGTCATGCTAAGACATCTTTGTGTGCTTAGTGGCTCAGTTGTGTCTGGCTCTTTGCAACCCCATGGACTGTAACCTGCTAGGCTCCTCTTGTCCATGGGGAGTCTCCAGTCAAGAATACCGGAGTAGGTTGCAATGTCCTCCTCCATGGGATCTTCCATACCCTGGATCAAACCAGGCTCTCCTCAACTGCATGCGGACTTTTTACCAGCTGAACTCCAGGGAAGCCCCAAGATATCTTTATATTATACCATGGCAAAACTGAATTCAAAGCAATAGAAATATCCAGTTTGTAACTTTCAAAAAAGACAAATCTAACAGAAATGTGAAAAATGAAACAGAGGAGATTTAGATTGAGAGTCTTGTTTTATATATCTTTGATGTTTGTGAAAAGTTTCAAATACTGTATCTATGAATTGTATTTATCAAAACAACAGTTCACAATTAAACTAAACATAATATTATTTATAAGGGCAAAAGGCTTTCCAGTTTAGGAGGAGAAGGAGATAACAGAGGATGAGGTGGTTGAATGGCATCACCAACTTGATAGACATGAGTTTGAACAAGTTCTGGGACTTGGTGATGGACAGGGTAGCCTGGCATGCTGCAGTCCAGCAGACACAACTGAGTAACTGAACTGAATTTATTTTATAAGTATTTTTCAGTTAAAAAAAAAAGAAATGTGAAACTATACTTATAACTAATCAAAAGATAGTTTATATTAAGCTATTTTATTTTATTATCTCATCATTGGATTCTTTAGAAATTTAAGAAAAATTTGAATAAATTTAATGAATAAAGTAAATGAAATCTAAAAAAACATTTAAATAAATGTACCTAGTAAATCAGATCATCTATAAACTGGTACTAAAGAAAATAGTACAAGTTAATGTCTAGTCTTTTAGACCCACTCTATAATTAAATACCAGTTTTGCTTCTAGAAAGGTCAAGATCAAAAGGCCTTGGATTATATGCATATGTACTTTAGAGTTTGGAAATTGTAAAAGCTAACCAGTAACCTATAATTCTTCATTAATTTAAAATCAATGCCCTGGTACTAGAGGAGGCAGCTAAGGGCAAAGGGCTTTCCAGTTTAGAGAGTGCCAAAGACTTTATGAGTTTAAGTGGTTTGTGATATCTAAAGTACTATGGTAAATGCAAATATCTGCATACATGTACCTTCTGGAGAAGGCAATGACAACCCACTCCAATGTTCTTGCCTGGAGAATCCCAGGGATGGCGGAGCCTGGTGGGCTACCGTCTATGGGGTCACACACAGTCAGACACGACTGAAGATACTTAGCAGCAGCAGCAGCAGCAGCATGTATGTTCTAAACTAGCTAACCCACTGAAGTCAGTAGGAAAAAGAAACAGACTATAGATTTAGTTAGAGTTCCTACTTATGCCCAAGAATAAGATATTGAGATAGTGCCATCTTCAATTAGGCCACTTATATTCTGAATTAAACACTTTTTAGTTCAGCTCTTCCTCCTGCTTTAAAGAAACTTTGTGGTTTTTATAAAGGAGATTAAAAAAAAAAAAAATCAGTTCTGTGTAGAAGTAGGAGTGATTGCAACCTAACCTACAGAAGTGGGGATTTCTGGGAACTGTGAAACGAGCATAGGATAACACAGAGTAGAGGGGTAGATGGGAAAAGAAAACCAATATAGGGCTCTAGAGAAGTAGACAGAGGATCTCAACTCTAGATGACAGATTTCTCAACCCCCTGAAAATATCAGCTAAAAGGAAATTAACTCAAACAGCTGGATTAGTTTATAATAGTTTATAATGAATCAGTGGAAAAGCAGTGGGCTCAGAGATTGCCCAGGTAAAAATGCCAGAGCTTTTCTATCACAGAACATTGAGTTGCTGAGGGTTAGTCTTCAGACCAGAGTATCAATCATATAATTGGTCTTACTTGCTTGTGTTCTTCAGTGGTGCCTGTCAGACACTAGGAAGTAGATTAGAAGATCAATGAGAACTGATGTGATTTAATTATATACCAACAGCCAATAATTAAACTTAGGCCAAATAATTCTATTGTCCTAGACACAAGATGATTTAGTTGGGAGCCACCAGTTTATGGATATCTGTAGGACAGCTCCTCTTCTCTCCTCCTCCATCAGATGGCCTGAGATTCAGAGACCTTGATTAAAACTAGACTGACTATTTGCTGTATGCTACTAACTTGATAGATTGATCAAGTGCCAGTTTATACATCAGTAAATCTGGATAATGAGGCATAATTTTGTGAATGGTTATAAGATGTAAATTAGGTATGCACACCTATAGGCCTTAAACAGTGACTAACATACAGGTCCTTAGTATATGTTATGTCAATAATTTATTAATTGAATATATTTCTGAAACCATTAAATCAGCTAAACGTTAATTACAAAACTGTGAAACCATGTAATTTTAACTTGGATTCTGAAAAGGAAACCAATGGTTTCTTGTCTTCTTGTACTGATTTTCTATAACATACAAAGAATACATAAATACATTTAAAAATACATATTCTGTTAGATAATTTAGATAGTCATTATTGATATATAATCCTAATATAAATAGATACATGTCCTCTTTTCAAGACAAATAGCATAGAATTGAGCAAAATTCTCAAAGGTAGGTGATTTAAAATTCCTTTCCAAATTCATAAAAATGTATATATTTTAACACTATTTAGCATGAAGATAGCAAATACTTAAAAATTATTTTCCTTTGCATGTCAAGTTTTACTCTCATTGTCTACATTTTTATATACTTCATATAGAATCTATTAACATTAGTTGCTCAGTTATGTGCAATTCTGGGACCCCATGGACTGTGGCCTGCCAGGTTCCTCTGTCCATGGAATTCTTTGGGCAAGAATACAGGAGAGGGTAACTATTCCTTCTCTAGGGGATCTTCCTGACCTAGAGGTTGAGCACAGGTCGCCTGCATTGAGGCAGATTCTTTACCGTCTGAGCTACCAGTAACTTAATAAGTATTCAACTGTTTCATTATCACATTTACTTGCATTGGGTTCATTATTCAGAGTTGTTCTACATGCTCATTCTTTGCTTTCTATTGTCTGTCTCCACTTGTTTTTGACGTCTTTTAATGAGGAGAAACATGCTTAAATAAAACTAAAATAACTCTGTTATTATTATAACTTTGTTTTCTGATGCACAGTCATTGCATAGTAAAAATAAAATGCACCTCTATCTATGCTATTAGGCTCATTAAATCACAACTCTTAGTGGTTGGGTTCCAACCTGCACTGTAAGAGAAAAACTGCTTACTTGTTAAGAGTTTACTACACATTTGAGTTTATATAAGAAATATGGAGGATTTTATGTTATAATTCTATTTATGTGAATACCTAACTGTAGCGCTAAAGCAAGTGTGAGGTACTTTTGTAATATTTTTGACATTTCAGTTTCTTTCAACCATTATGGTATAGAAAAGGAATACAAAAGGGTAATTCTCCTTAAGGAAATGTGATGACTAACTCCAAGCAAAAATGATCATTAGAAGAAAAAATTGGTTTCTATGTTCAGCACAAATATTCTTTCAAAATGTAATAAAATCATACTCAATGGTATAAAATTTAATGATTATCATAGACTGCCAGGTATCATAAATGACTCTTTCATAAAAAAAAAAGAAAGAAAACCAGTTATGTTTAAAGCACTTTCTCTCAAACAATGGCTATGCCTCCCTCGGGGATTCACCTGATGTATAGAGTAGGTACCCTGTAAATGTTATTGGATGCTTTTGGACTATAAATATGAGTTTGTTACTTTGACTATTTGAAATATTGCATTACACTCTATTACTCTGTGCTATGGTTCCATTTACTTAAGCATATACATCAATATTATGTAAGAGTGGAGAAGGGGAAATGAAACAATTGAAAATGTGTAGTTTTCCTTTAAATATCTGAGAATAATATCAAAGTGTTATCAGAGAGTAAGTTCTTGTCTTGTCGCAGAAAAGATTCAGAGATAAGACATAGAGGTCAGTAAATAAAGTTCAGTTCAGTCGCTTAGTCCTGTCCAACTTTTTGCAGCCCCATGGACTGCAGCATGCCAGGCTTCCCTGCCCATCATCAACTCCTAGAACCTACTCAAACTCATGTCTTTCATGTCGGTGATGCCATCCAACCTTCTCATCCTCTGTTGTCCCCTTCTCCTCCACCCTTCAATCTTTCCCAGTATCAGGGTCTTTTCCAATGAGTCAGTTCTTCACATCAGTGACCAAAGTATTGGAGTTTCAGCTTCAGCAACAATCCTTCCAATGAATATTCAGGACTGATTTCCTTTAGGATTGACTGATTGGATCTCCTTGCAGTCCAAGGGACTCTCAAGAGTCTTCTCCAACACCACAATTCAAAGTATCAATTCTTCATCATTAAAGTAAAGTGAGGATTTATTAAGCAATATTACACTCTGGAGGGGAGAGTGGGCAGTCTCAGACGAGTGGCCACTCCAAGTTTCTTTGGCAAGCTAGTTATATGGGCAGTAAAAGTAGACAGAATGTTCATTGAGGAGGGAGGGTTTGGGGGTAGAATTTCCTGAGTTTTTATCCCAGCTCCACCTTCCCAATGGGAGGTGGGATTTTTGTCCTTCTTTGGTCTTGATCAGAAGTGTCAATTCATCAGTACATGATTGGTACTTCTTATGTGGAAGGCTAATTTTACTGTAATGAGGGCATAGAGAACAAAAGGTTAGATTAAGACACCAGAGATTCCTGCCTTTTTCCACTTTTCTTTGCCTCTAGCACTCTAACCCAGGTGGCACAGTGGTAAAGAATCTCCTTATCAATGAAGGAAACAGAAGAGATGTGGGTTTGATCCCTGGATCTGCAAGATCCCCTGGAGTAGGAAATGGCTACCTACTCCAATATTCTTGCCTGGAAAATTCCATGGATAGAGGAGCCTGGTGGCCTACAGTCCATGGTCACAAAGAGTTGGACACAACTGAACAAGCATGTGTTCATTCACTCAGAGCTCTTATCATCTCAAGATATATGGTTTCCTGTCAGGCCACAGGTTCCTGCTTTTTTTTATGTGCCTAGGGATTCCTGTTTTTCTCAAGTTGTATGACTTCCTGCCATCTGGCCTGTGTCCCCTTTTCTCTGATCATGTCTAGCTATTTGTCTGATGTAATGAAACAATTTTCTATTATAATAGTAAAAAAACCCCAAAAAACCCAAAATCCTTATCAAAGGAGTGACAAAGAGTGACCAAACAACCTACACAGAGGGTTGGCTGGACAAAAGTTAATCAGGGGGAAAGTAAAGACAGTGGCAGAGTAAGTGCAACGTTTCAACATCTTCAACAATGCACAACATCAGATAGGACTAGGCATTGGAATCCAAGAAAGGCATTCTGGCCCTTTAGTTGCAGGGCTTTTAAATTGCATAGGGGAGGTAAGCATTCACACCTCTATAGGAGCATTCATGACTGGGGAACACCAATCCCTCCTCCCCTATTGTAACTCAAAAACTTGGATTGAAACTTTACCAGTTTACCATCACAACATACAATCAGTGTTAACTGCCTAAGCATCAGGCTTTAGGAGGTTTCCCTGGAGCTCTACAGGAGAACATGTGTGTGTGTGTGTGTGCGCACATGCACACGTGTGTGCTTTTAGTCACTCAATCGTGTCCGAATCTTTGTG
Source organism: Moschus berezovskii (assembly GCF_049115385.1). NCBI lineage: Eukaryota > Metazoa > Chordata > Mammalia > Artiodactyla > Moschidae > Moschus > Moschus berezovskii. Next base: position 126,094,349 of record NC_142460.1, on the reverse strand, counting down.
ACCTCATGGACTGCAGCATGACAGGCTTCTCTGTCCATGGGATTCTCCAGGCAAGAATACTGGAGTGGGTTACCATTCCCTTCTCCAGGAGATCTTCCTGATGCAGGGATCAAACCTGGGTCTCCTGCATTGCAGGCAGATTCTTTACTGTAGGGAAGTAAAGTTTACTTCTCAGTCAAATCCTTTCAGCCCAAAGATGACATTTCCACAATATTGTCTACAGCCTGTCATTTGAAACTGGGAGAGTTCTAAATTTAGGCAGTGACAGTGCCATGTGATATACAAGAGGACAAAAGTTAATAAGAAAAAGGACAAAGTTATCTTGAAGTCACTAAATTCTTGGGAGAAGGAGCCTAGATTTAACCAAAAGAATAGGTTCCAATTTGCAGACTGGAGTCTTAGTTCAGTTCAGTTGCTCACTCGTGTCCGACTCTTTGTGACCCCATGAATCACAGCACGCCAGGCCTCCCTGTCCATCACCAACTCCCGGAGTTCACTTAAACTCATGTCCGTCGAGTCGGTGATGCCATCCAGCCATCTCATTCTCTGTCGTCCCCTTCTCCTCCTGCCCCCAATCCTTCCCAGCATCAGTCTCTTTTCCAGTGAGTCAACTCTTCGCATGAGGTGGCCAAAGTATTGGAGTTTCAGCTTTAGCATCAGTCCTTCCAATGAACACCCAGGACTGATCTCCTTTAGAATGGACTGGTTGGATCTCCTTGCAGTCCAATGAACTCTCAAGAGTCTTCTCCAGCACCACAGATCAAAAGCATCAATTCTTTGGCGATCAGTTTTCTTCACAGTCCAACTCTCACATCCATACATGACCATGGGAAAAATCATAGCCTTGACTAGACGGACCTTGGTTGCATTAGAGCTTTAGAGGTTATAGTAAATATGCTATTAGAGTTGAGCAGTGATTTATGGGAATATATCAAGTGATAGACCTGTGACTAAAGAAGAAAAGACAGAAAAAAATGGAACAGAAAATAAAAGTTTCAATAGTTACTGCTTAAAAAGTTAAAAAACTTGAAAAGCTTATATACATGTATTATAATAGGTACATAATTAAATATAATACAAAAAGTTACATGTATATCAACATATATATTATCAGAATTGAAAAATATTATTATATAATTATTTGTTTATATAAATCTATATAATTCTATATAAGTATATAAAATATGCATAAATTATAAAATTATATATAGAGACAGATAATAAAATGACAACTCAGTTCAGTTCGGTTGCTCAGTCATGTCCGACTTTTGAGACCCCATGGACGACAAAAAGCCAGGCCTCCCTGTCCATCACCAACACCCGGAGTTTGCTAAAACTCATGTCCATTAAGTTGGTAATGCCATCCAACCATTGAGTCCTCTGTTGTACCCTTCTCCTTCTCCCTTCAGTCTTTTCCCGTATCAAGGTCTTTTCAAATGAGTCAATTCTTCGTATCAGGTGGCCAAAGTATTGCAGGTTCAGCTTCAGCAGCAGTCCTTCCAATAAATATTCAATGTTGATTTCCTTTAGGATGGACAGGTTGAATCTCGTTGCTGTCCAACGGACTCTCAAGAGTCTTTTCCAACACTACAGTTTAAAAGCCTCAATTCTCCAGTGCTCAGCTTTCTTTACAGTCCAACTCTCATATCTATACATTACCGGAAAACACATAGCTTTGACTAGACGGACCTTTGTTGGCAAAGTAATGTCTTTGCTTTTTAATACACTGTCTAGGTTGGTCATAACTTTTCTTACAAGGAGCAAGCATCTTTTAATTTCATGGCTACAGTCACCATCTGAAGTGATTTTGGAGCCCCAAAATACTGTTTTCATTATTTCCCCATCTATTTCCCATGAATTGATGGGACCAGATGCCATGATCTTAGTTTTCTGAATGTTGAGCTTTAAGCCAACTTTTTCACTCTCCTCTTTCACTTTCACCAAGAGGCTTTTGAGTTCCTCTTCACTTTCTGCCATAAGGGTGGTGTCATCTGCATATCTGAGGTTATTGATATTTCTCCCGGCAATCTTGATTCCAGCTTGTGCTTCCTCCTGCCCAGCATTTTTCATGATGTACTCTGCATATAATTTAAATAAACAGGGTGACAGTATACAGCCTTGATGTAGTCCATTTCCTATTTGGAACCATCCTGTTGTTCCACGTCCAGTTCTGTTGCTTCCTGACCTGCATATTCAGTTCAGTTCAGTTCAGTTCAGTCGCTCAGTCGTGTCCGACTCTCCGCGACCCCATGAATTACAGCACGCCAGGCCTCCCTGTCCATCACCAACTCCCGGAGTACACTCAAACTCATGTCCACAGAGTCAGTGATGCCATCCAGCCATCTCATTCTCTGTCGTCCCCTTCTCCTCCAGCCCCCAACCTTTCCCAGCATCAGAGTCTTTTCCAGTGAGTCAACTCGTCGCATGAGGTGGCCAAAGTATTGCAGTTTTAGCTTTAGCATCAGTCCCTCCAATGAACATCCAGGATTGATCTCCTTTAGAATGGACTGGTTGGATCTCCTTGCAGTATAAGGGACTCTCAAGAGTCTTCTCCAACACCACAGTTCAAAAGCATCGATTCTTCGGCAATCAGCTTTCCTCACAGTCCAACTCTCACATCCATACATGACCATAGGAAAAACCATTGCCTTGACTAGACGGACCTTGGTTGGCAAAGTAATGTCTCTGCTTTTTAATATACTATCTAGGACCTGCATATAGGTTTCAGTAAATCTTTAATACATTTTTTGTTGGTGGATGGGGCTGTGTTTCCTCACTTTTATTTACCTCGGGCCAAACCACTGGCTAAAAAATCCCAATTTTTTTTTTGCCTTTGAGTTGGAGGCTCCAGGAGAAAAACACCAACAGATGACTTGGGCAGTATTTACCTCAGGGGTTCAGAGATAGCCCCCACTTGTTTGGGCAGGTTCTTAGCTGGGAACTCCTAGATTTGGACCTGGGACCTAATAGGAAAACATCACAATATGTAGGCGACTACCAGTCTTCTCTCCAGATGAGAAAAATACCCAACAACTTGAAATTCAGGTTCTAAAGTTTTTGGCAGAGAAAGGATATAAGGTCTCCTGTGCTAGGGAGAAGGAGGAGGCAATGGCACCCAACTCTTGTACTCTTGCCTGGAAAATTCCATTGGTGGAGGAGCCTATTTGGCTGCAGTCCATGGGGTCGCTAAGAGTCGGACACGACTGAGCGACTTCACTTTCACTTTTCACTTTCACGCATTGGAGAAGGAAATGGCAACCCACTCCAGTATTCTTGTCTGGAGAATCCCGGGGACAGCGGAGCCTGGTGGGCTGCCATCTATGGGGTTACAAAGGGTCAGACACAACTGAAGCGACTTAGCAGCAGCAGCAAGAGCTAAGGCTCAGATGGTCAATATAAAGGTAACTTACCTGTTAGTTCAGATTACACATGGGCCCAGAAAGCTGTCCTGTGATTGAGTACAAGGAATCCCCCAGTTTCCCTTCCCTATGACTTTGAAACTATTTCGAGCTTTCCTGGGGCTAACTGGGTATTGTAGTATCTGGATACCCAACTATGGTCTAATTGCCCAGCCCTTATATGAAACCTTGAATGTATGGAATGACTCAATTCCACTGATGCGGGGAATTCCTCAAAAGAAGACAGAGGCTACAGTGAAACAAGCCTTAACTCAAGCACCTTCTTTGAACTTGTCAGATCCAGAAAAAGCATACCAAGTTTACGTATACAAAAAGAAGAAATAGCCTTGGGAGTGTTACCTGAAATGTTGGGACCAAAGCCCCATCCTGTAGCTTACTTATCCAAGAGGCTCAACCCAACTGCCTGAAGTTGGCCTCCCTGCCTTTGAAATCTTGCAGCTATTGCAATCCTGATAGAAGTTGATTTAAAACTCTCTTTTGGAGGCAAACTATTTTTACCAGCCACCAAGTGAAACAACTCCTGAATGGGAGAGGCCATTTATGGAAGTCTGATCAAAGAATCCTCAGATATCAAGTAGTGCTGAAGAAACATCCAGGCCTGACTATATCCCCTTGGGGGGTTCTTAACCCTGCCACCGTCTTCCCTAGCCCCGAGGGCTCTCTCCCCTTTCACTCTTGCCTAGAAACCTTGGACCACTGGACAGAAACCCGAAAGGGATTGTTGGAAGATTCTCTGACCAATCTTGAGGAAATCTGGTATACTGATTAAAGCAGCTTTGTCTTGGATGGAAAAAGAAGAGCCAGCTATGCAGTTGTCTCCAATTCTGAGAAAATAGAGGCTCAACTTTTGCCACCAGGTTCAATTAGTTCAGTTCAGTTCAGTCGCTCAGTCGTGTCCAACTCTTTGCGACCCCATGAATCACAGCACGCCAGGCTTCCCTGTCCATCACCAACTCCCGGAGTTCACTCAAACTCATGTCCATCGAGTCAGTGATGCCATCCAGCCATCTCATTCTCTGTCATCCCTGTCTCCTCCTGCCCCCAATTACTCCCAGCATCAGAGTCTTTTCCAGTGAGTCAACTCGTCGCATGAGGTGGCCAAAGTATTGGAGTTTCAGCTTTAGCATCAGTCCTTCCAATGAACACCCAGGACTGATCTCCTTTAGAATGGACTGGTTGGATTTCCTTGCAGTCCAATGGACTCTCAAGAGTCTTCTCCAGCACCACAGTTCAAAAGCATCAATTCTTCGGCGATCAGCTTTCTTCACAGTCCAACTCTCACATCCATACATGACCATGGGAAACACCATAGCCTTGACTAGACAGACCTTTGTTTGCAAAGTGACAGAATGTGGTCCACTGGAGAAGGGAATGACAAACCACTTCAGTATACTTGCCTTGAGAACCCCATGAACAAAAGTAGCAAAAGGCAAAATGATAGGATACTGAATGAGGAATTCCCCAGGTCGGTAGGTGCCCAGTATGCTACTGGAGATCAGTGGAGAAATAACTCCAGAAAGAATGAAGGGATGGAGCCAAAACAAAACAAATACCCAGTTGTGGATGTGACTGGTGATAGAAGCAAGGTCCGATGCTGTAATGAGCAATATTGCATAGGAACCTGGAATGTTAGGTCCATGAATCAAGGCAAATTGGAAGTGGTCAAACAGGAGATGACAAGAGTGAATGTAGACATTCTAGGAATCAGTGAACTAAAATGGACTGGAATGGGTGAATTTAACTCAGATGACCATTTGCCACCAGATACTTCAGCCCAATTAGCTGAGCTCATAACCCTGGCTCAAGCGTTAGAGCTTGGAAAACGAAAGAGTAGCCATTTACACTGACTCCAAGCATGGCTTTCTGATGCTACATGCACATGCTGCTATTTGGAAAGAAAGAGTCCAGTTGACAACCCAAGGGTCCCCAATCAAATATGGTGATCAAATACTTAGGCTCTTGGAGGCAGTCCATCTGCCCACTGAGGTTTCATTCTCCCACTGTAAAGGACACCAAAAAGGGAGTACAGAAGTAGCATGAGTGAACCAAGCAGCCAATCAGGAAGCTAAGAGATAAGCATTACAGAACAATGACCTAATAAGGGTTGCCACCTTATATCCACAAACTAATTTGCCAGAAACTCCTTCATATACTGAAGGTGAGACTCTTAAAGCTAGGAATGAGGGCTTTCAAAAAGATCGTATGGGGTGATTCCAAAACTAGGGACTCCTTTTTCTGCCTGGGAACCTTCAATGGATGTTGGTTAACTCCTTACATGCCACCACTCATTTAGGAGAAAAGGCCCTCCAAAGATTACTACAAAGGTCCTTCAGAGGAACAGGCATCCAAACGACTATAAGGCAAGTGGTCTCCTATTGACCCACTTGCCAATTAAACAACCCTCAAGGAGCTTGAAGACCCCAGCTGGTCCAGCCCATCCAATGACATGGTACCTACCCAGGAGAGGACTGGGAGAAAGACTTCACCCAGATGCCAGTTTCTCTAGGGTATAAATACCTATTAGTCATGATAGATACATTCACAGGATGGATTGAAGGCTTTCCCATCCAGACTGAGAAGGCTGAAGAGGTGGTAAAATAAACTACTCTATGTAATCGTTCTGAGATTTGGTCTGTCCAGATCATTACAAAGTGACAATGGGACATCATTTACTTCTAAGGTCACCCAAAGTGTCTCTAAAGCCTTGGGCATTACTTATTATCTCCATTGTACCTGGATGCCTCAGTCTAGGAAAAGTAGAAAGAGCCAAATAATTCTTAAAATCAGTGATAAAAAAGATAACCCAGGATACCTCCCTGGGATGGAAGGAGGCTTTACCAATAGCTCTCCTCCACACCTGCATTTCCCCTAAGGAACAGGTTGGTCTTAGTCCTTATGAGATGGTCTATGGGAGACCCTTTGTTTATGTCAATGATCTCTTCCTAGATCCAGAAGCTGAGACTCTCTAGTCTTATACCATGGCCATTGGGCAATTCCAACAGGATATACACTTGTGGGGAGTCAGCCAGGACCCAAAAGATTCTAAAGAGTCACCACTGCTCCAGGGACTCAAGTCCTAATTAAGGTCTGGAAAGATGGGTCCCCAAAGGCTCAACTCCAGCTCACATAGAAGGACCCCTATCCTGTAATACTTTCTACCCCCACAGCAGTCAAGGTACTGAGACATGACTCCTGGACTCACTACCCATGAGTCAAGCCATTGAAGAAAACAGAAGAGGACACTCAATACACCTGTGAGTGTCTGGGTGATATCAGATACCTATTCAGAACTCATTAATTAGAATGAGTGTCATTCTAATGAACACCCCCAAAATTAAGTTCCTGGGGATAAGATTTCTCAGTTCAGTTCAGTTCAGTTCAGTCGTTCAGTCGTGTCTGACTCTTTGCGACCCCATGAATCACAGCACGTCAGGCCTCCCTGTCCATCACCAACTCCCGGAGTTCACTCAAACTCATGTCCATCGAGCTGGTGATGCCATTCAGCCACCTCATTCTCGGTCGTCCCCTTCTCCTCCCATCCCCAATCCCTCCCAGCATCAGAGTCTTTTCCAGTGAGTCAACTCGTCGCATGAGGTGGCCAAAGTATTGGAGTTTCAGCTGGACAGCTCTAAATAGCCAACACAGCTTAGCAGCTGTTGTACTCCAAAACAGACAGGAGATAGATCTCCTAATCCCTGAACAAGGAGGGACTTGAGCCATCTTGAATGAGACATGTTGTTTCAGGGTAAATACCTCCAGCAAAGTTAAAGAAAGTCTCACAGTCCTCAAGAAAAGCATTCAGATCCTACAGAATCTCAAAGAATAAGCTAGAGAGTTCTTGGGGTGTCTACAATCTCTCTTTGGGTAATTCTCCTGGTGATGAGAAATTTGGAGTTGGCTAATGCCCCTACTAATCCCTATTGTCACTATATTGATGCTGCTTATGATTGCTCCATGTATTATCAATTGTCTAAACCATTTTGTTTCTGCCCAGGTCAACAAACTACAACATGCAGTGCCAGTTCAACAAGGACATATACAACTACAGCTAACCATGGAAAACATTACTCACCCTTAGATGGACACTGCTATAAGGACTCTTAGGCTTGAGTCTAGCAAGAGGGGGAGGCTCAATGCTCCTCGCCATCCCAGTTCAGCAGGAAGTAGCCAGAGTGGCCTCAATGCCCCTATTCCCAAAGAATTGGGCCTCCTATCTCTTGAGGGGGGAATGTTAGGTAGTTAGAATAGGAAAAAGGAGTCCAGGATGGTGGTGGCTAAAAGCCCATGAAATTAGAACAAAGGAACGTGGGAGAACTGGAGTGAGGACCTCAGGTAAAACAGCACTCCTGGCTAGCCTAATTTACATAGGGCAGGTCCAGGGGGAGGAGGAAAAAAATACATAAAAAGCAGAGCAAAAATTGGGTCAGGGACCTCTCTTCTCTTAGTGTCTTTTGGGTCAGCATGCCCTCATGCCTCAAGTATGTATTTTCCTTTACTTTAGAAATAAAACTGAGCTGTAACACGGAGCTATATCACTGTTCCATCCAAGGACTGTAACTGATCCGTCCGAGGGCTGTAGCACTGGTCTGTCAGTTCAAATTTTTTTTGCAATGAGACAGAACTGAGGAAATTACAAACTTCCCCCGACACTATGACTAGTGTGTTCTCTTGCAAAACTGTTAGCCTTTGCCCTGCTTCATTTTGTACTCCAAGACTAAATCTGCCTGTTACTCCAGGTATTAATTGACTTCCTACTTTTGCATCCAGTCCCCTATAATGAAAAGGACATCTTTTTTGAGCGTTAGTTCTAGAAAGTCTTGTAGGTCTTCATAGAACTGTTCAACTTCAGCTTCTTCAGCATTACTGCTTGGGGCGTGGACTTGGATTACTGTGATATTTATTGACTTACCTTGGAAATGAACAGCGATCATTTTGTCATTTTTGAGATTCTACACAGGTACTGCATTTCAGACTCTTTTGTTGACTATGATGGCTACTCCATTTCTTCTAATGGATTCTTGCCCACAGTAGTAGATACAATGATCATCTGAGTTAAATTCACCCATTCCAGTCCATTTTAGTGCACTGACTCCTAAAATGTCGACGTTCACTCTTGCCATCTCCTGTTTGACCACTTCTAATTTACCTTGATTCATGGACCTAACATTCCAGGTTCCTATGCAATATTGCTCTTTACAGCTTCTGACTTTACTTCCATCACCAGTTATATCCACAACTGGACGTTGTTTTTGCTTTGGCTCCATCTCTTCTTTCTTTCTGGTGTTATTTCTCCACTCTTCTCCAGTAGCATATTGGGCATCTACCGACCTGGGGAGTTCACCTTTCAGTGTCATGTATCTTCTTGCCTTTTCATACTGTTCATGAGATTCTCAAGTCAAGAATACTGAAGTGGTTTGTCATTGCCTTCTTAGTGGACCACATTTTTTCAGAACATCCTTCAAAATTTCCCATGCATGCAGTGCCTCACTCAATGTCCCCTACCCTGAAGCAGGCCACTGCCAACCCACACCTCCACTGGAGACTCCTGAACACTCACAGGCAAGTTTGTGTCAGTCTCTTTTGGGGCCACTGCTCCTTTCTCCTGGGTTCTGGTGCACAGAAGATTTTGTTTGTGCCCTCCAAGAGTCTGTTTCCCCAGTCCTGTGTTAAGTTCTGCAATCAAATCCCACTGCCTTCCAAAGTCAATTTCCCTGGGGGTTCTCAGTCCCTTTGCCAGATCCCCAGGTTGGGAAGTCTGTTGCAGGTCCTAGAACTATATTAACAACTCAAGAATTTACTTGGTATAATTGTTCCACAGTTTGTGGGTTGTCTGCTTGGTGGCTCTGTGGTATGGTTAGTGGCAATGTCCTCCAAGAGAGATTATGCCACACCCAAGACTGCTGCTCTCAGAGCCACTGCCTTTGCGGCAGGCCACTGCTGACCTATACTTCCACAGGAGACACTCAAAGGTAGGTCTGATTCAGTCTCTGTTGAGTTTCCTGGTGCACACAAGGTTTTGTTTGAGCCCTCCCAGTGTGTATGGAGGGTATGGGTTTGATTCTAAATGTGTCTAGGAATATGCTTCAATTGGAGACAAAATTTCTCTCCATCTGTGAATTGTGAAATTCAAGAAACAATCTATCTACTTCTAAAATACAGTGATGGAACAAGATAAGGAACCAGTTATAAACATTCCCATTGAAAAAATGAGAAAATGGAAGCAAAAGGAATCAACTATCCAAAATAATTTTAAAATCCATCTAGGGAAATTCCATTTAGTTTTAAAGCCAGATAATCACCCTTGATATCTTATGGCTCCACCTTCTGGGCTACTGGTTCCATCTTCTGTCATTCTACCACTTTCATGAAAGGTAGTAAGTGTTTACAAGTGTGTAGTTTATTAGCATGTTCTTGAATGCAGAATCTTGAATGTCTGACTTTTTTTTTTCATTGTGTCATCTCTGTACTTTTCAGTTAAAGTTTAATTCTCAAGAACTTCATGGTTATTCTATGTTTTCACAAGAATTCATCCCATTAGATGCGATGCTCCTAGATTCTGCTATCTATATTTTGGCTTTTGCTAAGATGGTTGAGAAAATCTCTGAGTAACATGCTTAATCTTCAAGAAGCTTTTTCAGTGACTGAATATTCTTATCTGTTTTCTTTCTATGGTATTATCAAAAGATTTTACAGTCACATGCATGGTCATTTCTAAAACATATGCTCTCTCAGTTCAGTCAGTTCAGTTCAGTCGCTCATTTGTGTCCAACTCTTTGTGATCCTGTGAACTCCAGTATGACAGGCTTCCCTGTCTCTGCTCTCTAGACAGTGAACATCTTAATACCTTTGATATCTAGATGAGAATTTTCCAAATCACCAAGCTCTATTGTCTCTTTGCTTGTTCTTTCCACAATTTATCTCTTTCCACTGGGATTTTATCATAAGAAGAAAGAAGAATCTAAGCTATACCTTCAATACTATGCCCAGAAGTCTTCTCAGCTAAATGTTCAGCTTTATCATTCATAAGTTCTTCTTCTCTATGTATCTGCTATGTAGATACACTTCCAATCCTGCTATGTATTCTGCCCATACTTATAAGGATCTCCTTTCCTCCAGTTTATAATACTATGTTTCTCAACCCCTCCTGATCTCTCAGCAGCAGCATCTTTAATGTCCATATTTCTACTAAGTATCTTCATGACAAATTAAGTATTTTCTAAGGCAATATGTTTTCTCTATCATATTTCCCATTTCCTTCATTCTGCTGTTACTGGGTCCAAGCTCATACTGCACACCACAAAACAGGCCAATCAACTGAGAAACAAGGAAGGTGCTGGGACAAGGATATAGTGACTTTATTTGGAAAGCCAGCTGACCAAGAAAGTGGTGGACTACTGTCCCAAAGCACCATCTTTCCCAAGTTATAGTGCAAGTTTCTTTTATACTAAGTAGGTGGAGGTAAAGTCCTGGTTCTGCCAGACTTCAGAGGGGATGTGTTCATTTCTTCCTTCTTGCAGCCCTTGGTTAGGATGTTTCCTGTGACAGAAACAAAGGAATTTTAGCTTAAGGCTCATTACCTAGGAGGCAGGGTTCCCAGAGATAGGCCATTATATGTAATCTAAACTTATAGGTAACATCCCTTCAATGATTAACTTGTACTGGCACACAAACATTCTTCCTGATTATACTGTCTCCTCACTAGAAAAGTCCTTGATCTCTGTATCTCTACAGTCTGTTTAAGGACACAATAGGCCTTTTTTGAAATTTGTCTGGTATCTGCCCATAGCCTAATTCCAAAGCCATTTACACATTTTATGCATCTATTATAGTAGCATCCTGTGTGTGGTAATAAAATGTGTATCATTTTTTTCTATGGCTATTTTAGCAAATTGCCAAAAATTCATTGGTCAAAAGAAAAAAAAAAAGGTTTATTATCTTTCTGTCCTAGAGGTCAGGACCTGAAATAGATCTTACTTTTACTGGGCAAAAATCAAGGAATAAGTGGGACTTTATTGCTTCTTGAGGCTCTGAGGGAGAATCCATTCTTTGCCTTTTATGTTACTAGAGGCCATCTGCATTCCTTGGTCCACAGCACCCTTCCATGTTTGGAGTCAGCAATGGTTGGCCACGTCTGGCTCTGACTCTTATTCTGCCTCCTGATCCCACGTCTAAGGACTCTTCTAATTACTTCAGGCCTACTCAGATCATCGAGGTGAATGTCACTATTTTACTTTCACCTGATTAGTGATCTTAATTCCATCTGCAACCTGAATTTACTGATGTAACGTACTCAAAGGTTCCAAGAATTAGGAAATAGACATCTTTCTGAGGTGACATTAAGCTATATCTGAAAGAAATTTAACTTATCTACTAGGCAAAGTTTTCCAACCCTCAGTCAGTCAATTCAGTTCAGTTGCTCAGTCGTGTCTGACTCTTTGCGACCCGATGAATGGCAGCATGCCAGGCCTCCCTGTGCATCACCAGCTCCCAGAGTTCATTCAAACTCATGTCCATGGAGTCGGTGATGCCATTCAGCCATCTCATCCTCTGTCGTCCCCTTCTCCTCCTGCCCCTAATCCCTCCAAGCATCAAGGTCTTTTCCAGTGAGTCAACTCGTTACATGAGGTGGCCAAAGTATTGGAGTTTCAGCTTTAGCATCAGTCCTTCCAATGAACACCCAGGACTGATCTCCTTTAGGATGGACTGACTGGACCACCTTGCAGTCCAAGGGACTCTCAAGAGTCTTCTCCAACACCACAGTTCAAAAGCATCAATTCTTCAGCAATCAGCTTTCTTCACAGTCCAACTCTCACATCCATACATGACCACTGGAAAAACCATAGCCTTGACTAGTTGGACCTTTGTTAGCAAAGTAATATCTCTAACCCTAATTTACCACAATTTCTAAGAGTGACATTGTAACCAAGTTTCTTATTTTGAGAAAATTTTCCTGTTCTTTCCTCTTTTATTTTCAGAGTCAAGCACATTAAGTGGCAAACAATAAGGAACTCAATGTTGCTTGGATAAACTGATTAATAAATAAGTGAGGGATGAAAGCCATATTTATTTGATCCTACAACAAACTTTTGATTATATGTAGCTTCCTAAAGAACATACAAAATGTGCTTATTAAACTATAGCTGCCCATTTTGAACCAAAGGATTTTGTTGGATTTCATTTGTTTCTTCAGGAGTTTTATTCAAAAATTTTTAAAAAATATATAAATATCAACATTGAATATAGCCTACATACTTAGATCTTTAGCAAAACAGAGTTAAAAATTATTAATATAACTGTAAAAATTAGTAATTTGACGATTAAATGACAGAATTCAAACCCTCAAATGAAATCAGATATCATTTGCGTCAGTAAGTCAGGTTTACAGACTGGCGACATGAGATCCACTGAAGCCAGAAAATTCGTCTCTATCAAATTCTTATTAGTATAGAGAAAGAACTGAAATCCTTATCTTTTCATGCATTGTTTTTATTTTAGTTTTTAACTTACTATTTATAATGAATAAAATGTTTTAAACTAAATTGGAATAAATGTCTTTTAACCTTAAGTTATTTTTGTACCTATTAATGCTATCTCATTAAATTTATACCAAACTTCTCTTTTATTTAAGAACTGAAGTAGTTATTTCTTTTAAAATCTTTTGGTATGTTAGAAATTATTTTTTAAATAGAAGACTATTATATCACATTCAGTTCAGTACAGTTCAGTTCAGTCGCTTAGTCATGTCCTACTCTTTGTAACCCCATGAATCACAGCACGCCAGGCTTCCCTGTCCATCACCAACTTCCTGAGTTCACTCAAACTCATGTCCACAGAGTTGGTGATGCCATCCAGCCATCTTATTCTCTGTCATCCCTTTCTCCTCCTGCCCCCAATCCCTCCCAGCATCAGAGTCAACTCTTCGCATGAGGTGGCCAAAGTATTGGAGTTTCAGCCTTAGCATCAGTCCTTCCAATGAACACCCAGGACTGATCTCCTTTAGAATGGACTGGTTGGATCTCCTTGCAGTCCAAGGGACTCTCAAGAGTCTTTTCTAGCACCACAGGTCAAAAGCATCAATTCTTCGGGGATCAGCTTTCTTCACAGTCCAACTCTCACATCCATACATGACCACTAGAAAAACCATAGCCTTGACTAGACGGAAATTGGTTGGCAAAGAAATGTCTCTGCTTTTTAATATGCTATCTAGGTTGGTCATAACTTTCCTTCCAAGGAGTAAGCGTCTTTTAATTTCATGGCTGCAATCAGCATCTGCAGTGATTTTGGAGCCCTAAAATGTAAAGTCTGACACTGTTTCCACTGTTTCCCCATCTATTTGCCATGAAGTGATGGGACCAGATGCCATGATCTTCGTTTTCTGGATGTTGAGCTTCAAACCAACCTTTTCACTCTCCTCTTTCACTTTCATCAAGAGGCTTTTGAGTTCCTCTTCACTTTCTGCCATAAGGGTGGTGTCATCTGCATATCTGAAGTTATTAATATTTCTCCTGGCAATCTTGATTCCAGTTTGTGCTTCCTCCAGCACAGCGTTCCTCATGATGTACTCTACATATAAATTAAATAAGCAGGGTGACAATATACAACCTTGACATACTCCTTTTCCTATTTGGAACCAGTCTGTTGCTCCATGTCCAGTTCTAACTGTTGCTTCCTGACCTGCATACAGGTTTCTCAAGAGGAAGGTCAGGTGGTCTGGGATTCCCATCTCTTTCAGAATGTTCCACAGTTTATTGTGATCCACACAGTCAGAGGCTTTGGCATAGTCAATGAAGCAGAAATAGATGTTTTTCTGGAACTCTCTTGCTTTCTCCATGATCCAGCAGATGTTGGCAATTTTATCTCTGGTGCCTCTGCCTTTTCTAAATCCTGCTTGAACATCTGGAAGTTCACGATTCACATATTGCTGAAGCCTGGCGTGGAGAATTTTGAGCATGACTTTACTAGCATGTGAGATGAGTGCAATTGTGTGGTAGTTTGCGCGTTCTTTGGCATTGCCTTTCTTTGGGATTGGAATGAAGACTGACCTTTTCCAGTGCTGTGGCCACTGCTGAGTTTTCCAAATTTGCTGGCATTTTGAGTGTAGCACTTTCACAGCATCATCTTTCAGGATTTGAAATAGGTCAATTGGAATTTCATCACCTCCACTAGCTTTGTTCGTAGTGATGCTCTCTAAGGCCCACTTGACTTCATATTCCAAGATGTCTGGTTCCAGGTGAGTGATGACATCATCGTGATTATCTTGGTCATGAAGATCTTTTTTGTACAGTTCTTCTGTGTATTCTTGCCACCTCTTCTTAATATCTTCTGCTTCTGTTAGGTCCATACAATTTCTGTCCTTTATTTCTGTACATCTTTGCATGAAATGTTCCCTTGATATCTGTAATTTTCTTGAAAAGATCTCCTGTCTTTCCTATTCTGTTGTTTTCCTCTATTTCTTTGCATTGATCGCTGAGGAAGGCTTTCTTATCTCTCCTAGCTATTTTTTAGAACTCTGCATTCAGATGCTTATATCTTTCACTTACTGTAAGCCAAATCTTTTGAGTAAAAACTTTAAGCTTATACATATTAATAAATATGATTGAAGTTCATAACTTTCTCAATTCAAACTTACTTAAAGGTCTTAGCATCAAAGTAAATTATTACGTATCCCAATTTCTTTGCCTGAAATAATTTTTACATCTCAACAGAAACCACTGTTTTGCAAAAATTTTGTCCTCACATTAATTTATATTATTAAACCAACAGATAAATTACTTCAAGTTGTCCATGAAAACTCCCATTTTATTATTATTTTTCAATCTTTATCCACATATTTGACCAATTTATAATTGATTATGAGGTTATCAAGTATAATAAAGCCTCATAATATGTAAGTGATAAGATACACAGACCTTTGATTTGGTTTTTAAGCAGTGTCAGGAATTCATTTCTAGAGGAATAAGAATAGCTAATTTGCATTAGATATGAGTGCTGCACTCTCTATGCAATAGCATCATAGTATGTCTTTTCATATTTTTATAAAATATTTCTGGAGAGTTTAAGACAGTTAAATTGGACATTCAAAAATAATTCATTAGTATAATACAGAATAAAAAGAAATAATACTTATAAACTAGCGTGTTTTATTTTGTTTAAAATGTTAACTATAATTTGCTGCTGCTGCTGCTAAGTCATTTCAGTCGTGTCCGACTCTGTGCAACAACAGAGATAGCAGCCCACCAGGCTCTGCTGTCCTTGGAATTCTCCAGACAAGGACACTGGAGTGGGTTGCCATTTCCTTCTCCAAAGCATAAAGTGAAAAGCAAAAGTGAAGTCACTCAGTCCTGTCTGACTCTTAGTAACCCCATGGACTGCAGCCTACTAGGCTCCTCCATCCATGGGATTTTCCACGCAAGAGTACAGGAGTGGGTTGCCATTGCCTTCTCAGAATATATTTTGAAGAAAACTGAAAAACAAATTAAAATCATGTGTTGATAAAGTTAAATCACCACTATTCTAGAAACATTTTTTGGTTTGAAAACCTAGCTCATAGCATGACTTACACAAAAAGAAGTGATAAATTCTTGTAGACTTGTACTTGAAATTATTAAATACAAGATAATACAATCAGAATTTATGACACAATGAAATAGAAAGCATATTTTTAATAATTTATACATTTAATTGACCCCAAAGTTGGTGTTATTACCATCCTTGTCACTTTTAAGCAACCATCATGTGTTGTTAAGTAGTGACTAACATGCCTTCTCAGTCTTTATAAATTATTTTTAGCTATTGAAGTTCTTTCTTCATTATATTGCTTTATAAGGAAATTTACAAACTTGGTAATAAACTGCATTTTATTGTGAAATTATTTTAGAAACTGTTCCTAGAATCCCATCAAAATGATAAGGAGAATCAGTTGGGCAGTTCATGAATTCAGAGACCCCTTTCATGTAGTTTATTATTATTAGTTGTTTGTCCCAGACACTATAATATTTTAACCATTTGAGAAGAATTTTTGACAATTTAAGAAATATGATTTTTTTCTCCTATAATAAAAGAACATTTAATTTTAAGTAAGATGCATTTGGACTTTTTTAAACTTGATGCACTTTACCTTAGATTAAATGTCTTACAAAGCATGAAGAGAACTGAATTTTGACAAAGTAACTCTTCTGCTAGAAGAAAAAGTAAAACAACATCCTTAAATAAGTATATAATACTTATCGTAAATAGCCTAAAAATAATCATCTGTAAGAAATTATATGATGTTAAAGGTTTAAATTAAATATGCTTGGTTTCTCTCTAGCAATAGTTAAGAGCTATTTCTAACTCAACAGCTGAGGATTTAAATGTAAATTCCCTATAAGTCAACCCAAGTGATCACTATTATTACTATTACTCAGTTAATTATTATTTTCATTTAAACTTGCATGCAAATAAAAGTGTTGCCTTTTGGTTCTCTTTACTAAACTCAATAATTTTTGACTGTCTTAGCCTAGTTTT
Organism: Moschus berezovskii; assembly: GCF_049115385.1. Classification (NCBI taxonomy): domain Eukaryota; kingdom Metazoa; phylum Chordata; class Mammalia; order Artiodactyla; family Moschidae; genus Moschus; species Moschus berezovskii. The sequence continues at coordinate 126,077,424 of NC_142460.1, read as the reverse complement.
TTTTGTTTTTTGTTTTTTTGGATTATTGTTTCAGAACTGAATGTAGTATGTTTACCAGAAAAGCATTATGTCACACTAACAAGGTTAGAGGGTTTAAAATCTGATAGACTACTTTGTTTTGCATTCTTCTTTCATTGACTTTAAAGGTAGTATTAGTCCAGGCAAATGGCTTAATTTCTTTAAACTTTGTTTTTTATGTCTATCATATGAACCATCCTATGGAATTTCTTTAAGAGCACAATGCCTGAAGCAAAATAGGTTACTTAATAAATAGTATGTAATATATATTATTATTATATTTATAGTAATAAGCTGCAGAGAACATATATTGGTGAAAATATATCTATGCTGCTTTCACTTACACAAAGTCCTAAATTCATTGTACTAATGTCATGAAGAGTCTTTTTTTTATATTTGACTACTATCAGCTTTCAAGCCCCACCCTTCCCAAATTCACTTTTGCTCTCTATCTGGGAATACTGATAAATAAGCCCAGGTGTTTCGTTCTTTGGAACTGGTAGAATATTCAAAACACATAAGCCCTAGCCATGTTAGGGAACCATCATTATAACCCCATTACTTAATCACCATAAAACCCCAAACTGATTGCCACTGCCTGCTCTCTCAAGCCATTTTTGGACCTGCTTGGGGCGGGTCTGCTCTCTCAAAGCCTCACTTTGTGAATAATCTCCTAGGGTTTTGACATCATCACTAGTTTTGACATTCAAACCAAATTACAGATGTGTATGCAAGGTTCATCTTGTGTCTTAGAGATTACTAAAAAGACTAAATTGGGCAATTTGAAGTCTTTCTAATTTTTGGCCTGTTTTTTTGCATAAATCGTGGATTCAATAGTGGCTTATGATAAATTTTAGATATTTACTTTTATTGATACCTCTGTATATTCCATATATTCCAAGCTCTGTTTTAAATGTTGTACATGGATTAATTCATTTATTTTATTACAACATACATATCAGGTAAATAGGATTTTTATCCTTGATTGCACAGGTAGGGAAAGGAGAGCAGGGAACTGGCAGTAAGCAGAACTGGGGCTTACAAGTAGGCTGTAGGTTCCTTGCTTTTGTCCATGAATCCGTGTTGTTCTCTATGATGCCAGAGATTTGTTGAAATAATAAGGAAAATTTTCAATGAGTGAAGTAGATAGGCATGTTGGAGTGTGCATATCATGTAGAATGAAACACCCATTCCTTAATTACCTCTAAGAACCATGACATATAAAGATGTCCTAAAAATACTAAGGCATTATGAATTTTTTTGATTAATGAAGTGCTAGTATCTTTTAAAGCAGTGCTTTCTTGCCTCTTTTCTATAGAGTGAGTGCTAGGAGAAAATGCTGTAATACAAAAAGTCACCCTAATTTCTGTGGACATGGCAGATTAGTACCTAGAGAACTGACAAAACCGATAATTTTGACTCTTTTGCAAGTTTCATATATGCCAGAGGGTGGGAGCTTAGTTCCAACATAGTTTAGAGAGTAGCCAGTTTAGTGAAGTCACTGCGGGTATCATTGTTCTTTGGAATGTTAAGGAATCCCCTCTAGGGGCCACAATAATAAAAATAAATCCACCAGCAGGTGTTTCACATTCTCTGTGTGCTTATTTTATCAGTATTGTCACTTCCTTGTAAGACATTCCCTGTGACCAGTTGTCTTAGGATAAAGCAGTTAACCCTTAAAAAGAGATGACTCTAGATGTTATGGTGGCACCAGTAGAAACTGAACTGCTCTAGCATTCACCCCTAAGTGGGTTTTCCCTGAAGCATACTAGAAATGGGAAAACTTATCGGCAGTTGAATTTTGAGAGGTATTTTTGTCTAGGAGAATAAATTGTGTAATAGATTGGGGCTTTCTAAACATTCTATTGCCCTACATTTTCTCACCCTCTTGTAGTTAGGTAGTTAAGGTGATTTGATATGATGACATCTAGCCAAAGGGCAAAGAGAGAAAGTAATGAATGTTAGCACTGCCCTTCAGCTTTATCTCGCCCTGTGTAGAAACTGAGCAAGATTCAGGTTTCAATGGTGCTTCTGTCATATGCGGTTCTAATTGATTTTTACAGTGGTGTCCCTCCTGATCGCTCCACCTCATCAAACTTTGTATCTATAGTAGGAATGAGAAGAAACATTTGCTCTGTTAAGTAACTGAGACAGTAAGATCATTTTGTCCTAGCGGATTACAGTCTATTCTAATACTGATGGTCAAAAATAATTTATTGGTGCTATGAAATGGTTTAACAATATATTTGAATACTAGAAAGGAATAACATTAGAGAATTAGTTCAAACAGATTTATATATGGGTTTAGAAATGTGGACTAAATTCACTGCTAAAAAAGTGGAGAAGAGGGAAGAATATATATTATGATTTAATCAAACTTTTCAATTTACAAAAATGTTTCTTCTCATCTCCATATTTGAGTTATTTGCTGCTTTAGAACTTTTATGCCCAAGGGCAAAAATGGTTTCACCAGAAAATATAAAACATATTCCTTTGAATTGTAAGCTCAAACTAGAACTTGGCCTTTTTAGATATATTCTGAGTGAGCAATTTATGAGTTCTGATGACAGATGAAAACTAGTTCTGATTATGCAAGCTAAAAACAGCTATTATTCAATATCCCAGAATCCCTTTTTAATAGGGCAAGAACAAGTCCAGTGAGCCTCATCCAATTGGATATACCTGTCTTGGATTTTTATTTTTAATAACAAAATTTACTAGAAAACAACAGAAAAAAATTTGATGTGGCAAAAGTACTGTAAAAGAATCTAATTTCAGAACACAATGACAGAAATATCAGTAGTGATATTTAGTTTACAGTGAAGCTCTGTTTTCCGTACAAGTCAATTCATCTAGTTCTTACTGGTGCTGTACAAGGAGTCTTCAGTACAGCACGCAGGTGGGATACTGTTGGCTGTGGTCATGGGTGCATAGTATATGGGACCTGCTTATCCATCTCTAGTTCTGATTTCATGACTTCAGTTCAGTCAGCTCAGTTCAGTCAGCTCAGTTCAGTCGCTCAGTCGTGTCCGACTCTCTGCGACCCCGTGAATCAGACCTACCTACAGATAATTCAAGAAATTCCTGTTTTGATTTAAATCATCTATTTTCAATATCTAATATTTCAAATGAGGAACTCCTGACTAATGAAGTTATTCATTTTGAATCCAGACTTATTATCAAAAGAAATGAATCTCAAAGGATCTTTGATCAACCAGGTTTAAATGAAAAGGAAAAAGAAGTCAAGAACATAATGAGATCAAGGAGTGTGGTTACTGGAAGTAGGTGTATGAAAGAACTGAAAGAACAGGGGATTAAATTAAGAGACCTTGATCTTTAAATTAATATTTATGACATGGAACACATCTGGGTTCTGTGAAATGGATGTCTGAGTACATAGCTAAAATGGAATGCAGATAAAAGACCTTTGAATTGAGTCCATGAAATGAGGTTGGGCTCTTTGACTTGTCATTTATATTGACGTTAGAATTGCCATTGTATTTGCAATTGTGGGAAAATTCGACTTTGCTGAATGTGAGGATGTAAATTAGAAATCAGTAATCTATGACAAAGATACATTATTAAGTAGTATTCTATAAGATTCACAGCTGTGCCAACAGGTAGAATAATTCTCATCTAAAAAGTGAAAAAAACAACGTTTGGAATATGTCAGTGCCCTGTGATATCCTTGACATAGAATGCAATTTCAGCTAAAAATGGAAAGATTTAAGCTTTTGAAAAGAGGCTAAAGGGAATTTGCCTTACCTTAGGAGAGAGAATTTCAACAAAATATTTGGAACACTTACGGTATCACTTATGGTTTGTTAAATCATTTATTCATTAAGTAATAGTGTTTCTCCCAGGTAGCAAGCATGAGAAGTGCTGGGAGTATAAGGTGAGTAAATCATTGTCTCTACCCTTTCAAGGGATCTTATAAACTAGAGGAGACAAAAAAAGTGAAGAACCAAGTAACATACTTCATGATAAATGCTTCAGGTGTATTTAATGAGAGCTGACATATGTTAACTGAATTAGGCTATTAGTTAAGGAAGATGAGAAGTATTAGAAGGGAGGTTAGAAAAATTTACCAAGAAGGAAGTAACCTAAATTATGCTAGAAATACAAGGTGAGTAATTGTTCAAAGAGCTGGAAATGAAAATGATATCAGTTAAAAATATTAATAGTTGCAAACAGAAGAACTAGCACCTGTGAGCACTACACCACGTTGAGAAATCTAAGAGCTGGTCATGGGTAGAGTGTGTGTGAGTGTGATATGTTCACAGTGCAGGACAGGAAGTGAAAGTAGTAAGAGACAGTCTTGGATAGAGCAATGGGAGCCAGGTCTTGAAGGGCATGAAATGTTTATAATTATTTTGAATATTATACAAGGCAAGTTATCACATGTGTATTTTGAAGCAATATATCTGAAAGAGGGAAGAGGACAACTGAAAGGAGACCGAGTTATTAGAAAATTGCCAGAACATGCTGCAAAACCCCTTCCTCTCTGCCCTGACTTAAAGCTAGCAGGCTTCTGTGCCGTCTAGTTAATGGGCCATATTAGTGTTACCAGGTGTTGAATGTGATGCTTCAAGAACACAAAGAGGCCTCCCAATTACTGTGCTTCATATTTCACAGTAGGTGTTTCAAAAGTGCAAATACTTGTCTTTTATTTTGGAAGTAATGTCCTGGCCTGCATCCAAAGATGAAAGTGAAAGTGTTAGTTGCTCAGTCATATCTGACTCTTTGTGACTCCATGGGCTGTAGCCTGCCAGGCTCTTCTGTCCATGGGATTCTCCAGGTAAGAATACTGGAGTGTGTTGCCACTATTCTCCAGGGATCTTCCTGACCCAGGGATCAAGCCCAGGTCTCCTGCATTGCAGGCAGATTCTTTACTATCTGAACCACCAGGGAAGCCCACCTCCAAAGGGCTAAAAATTCACTGTTAAGTCAGGTCCCAGAATCTTTGTAAGGTTTATATTTCATGTTCTGGAGTACATGTGTCTTAAACATGTACATTACTCTACAGGATGCATTCTATTTCTTCAGGGGGCATTCTAGTTAAGAAAATGCAGATGTGATAGGGATCACCATTCTCCCCAGTAACGTTTTCCTTCATTATTTGAGTATTATTATCACTATTATTCAAAGAAGGTAATGGCACCCCACTCCAGTACTCTTGCCTGGAAAATCCCATGAATGGAGAAGCCTGGTAGGCTGCCCTTAATCTCCCCTAAAAAATAGTACTGTTTCTGGTTTATGTCTTGGTTGTATGTGTGCGTGCGTGTGTGCGTGTGTGTGTGTTTGTGTGTGTGAATGGGGTGATTTTTAGAGAATTCTGCTTGGTCTTTCCCACTACATCACTACTCCAGAATAAATTAGGGGCTTTATGTGAATGTTACTTGAATTTTCAAGTATATAAATATGAAATATACATTACAGATAAGGAAATGACCACTGTGTGGATCCATGGATCCAGTAAACCTGTTGTGACTGAACATTAGCCAAGATTCTGGAGAGTTCACAGTGGACTTAACCAGATTCAGGACTCTGGTTGTATGCTTCTAAGTCTTCATCTTTGCAGTACAAATCCCTGATTGTTGGAGGAAAGGATTCTTATTGCCCTCTCTAGCTCCCATAATCAGAGTGCATGCTGCTCCAGGAATGTATGCAAGGTTGCCTATATCTGTAGATGGGTAGCTACCATGGTGCTTCCCAGGTGGCTCATTGGTAAAATATCTACCTGTCAATGCAGGAGATATGGGTTCAATCCCTGAGTCAGGAAGATCCCCTGGAGCAGGAAATGGAAATCCACTCCAGAATTCTTCCTGAAATATCCCATGGACAGAGGAGCCTGGCGGGCTACAAATCATAGGGTCACAAAAGAGTCAGGTGTGACTTAATAACTGCACAACAACAAGCTGTCAAAGAGCTAAGGGCTGAATTGACTGAAGTCAATTATGGTTAACTGTATGATACTTCCCCTGGAAGTCACACACCTTCATTAAACCTCAGAGTTCTGAAATAGTTATAGAGATTCTGCCAGAACAATTGTGATGTAGACAGAGATGGTACTTCCTATTTCCTGTACTTCCTATTCCACCATCACCACAGAATCCTCTTGCCTGCTCTACTCTCAAAGACACCATGCCCTAACCAGCTCCACAACTCACTGTGTGATCAAGCACTCTTGGTTGGTCATTTGGTTATGGCAATTATGATCTCCTGAATTCTGATGGTTAAATGCTGTCACTTGCTTCTTATTAACATGGAGCCTCTCCAAGCCCATTAGTATTTATGGGCTTACTTACCATGAGCCATGTCTTGCAGAAAGAAACACCAATCCTCCCAATAATGCTATTGCCCAGCTCACCAGCACAGTTCTGGCAGGTTTTGTCAGTGGTGTTTTCTCTTGGCCCTCCACTGGCACATAAATTTTGGTACAGTTTACTACCAAGTCAGATTAGCATTTATTGTTACAGAGAGGGCAGATACAGTCTAAAAGAAAGCAGTTAAATATTTAGATTATTTTTCAAACTAGTAACAGGAATTATAGATTAAAATCAAAACAATTTTTCTTTTAGAACACAATAGCATGAAAGAGAAAAAGGGATCTGACAATCAAAAACTTGTCCTTGCAAATCCAAATCGAAGCTTGAGGTCACTGCAGCACAAACCTCATATCATATAACATAGACTGAAACATATAATGACATAAACAGTTTTTCCCACTGTACAGTTGCAGAGCAGGAACCTATCCTGAGAGTTAATATGTCTGGGAAAGGAGAACAGAGATAACTGCCGCTGTCTGGCCTCTGTTTTAGAAAACCAATCAAAGAGAATTAACACAAACCTCTAGGTAATTCTGAAACTATGAGGGTAGCAAAATTTATTCCCTTTACTGATTTGAATTTCTGCAAGGAGGTAATTTCAGATTACCCATTCAAAATGGGGTCATCACACCGTTATCATAGGTAGAGAGAGAATCATATAGCCAACCTCATTGAATACCTCAAATATTCATTCATCCCAGGGCATAAAAGACTGCTCAGAATTGAGAGCTACAAAGCTGTAGGGGCAAAAGGCAAGGAAACTCTAGATCTGAGAATGTAAAAATAGATGGACAAAGTGGGAACTGATCAATGGTAAGTCTGCGACTTAGATCAGCAGTGATAATATGAGTTGAAGTTGGAGGATCAATCAGCAGGGATGGCACTCTCAGCTCCCCAGATTTATCACCACGAATTGACTGTGCTAAAAAAAGGATGTGGTCATCACTAGCACATTACGTCCATGTGGTGGACACCGTGCTAGCTGTATGTATGTATGTGTGTGCATATATCCACAGTACACGTGAATACTAAGAAAGCACAAAGAGAATACTAAATGAAAGAAATCCGAATATAACTAAGCCTTTGCTGCTGCTGCTGCTAAGTCACGTCGGTCGTGTCCAACTCTGTGCGACCCCATAGATGGCAGCCCACCAGGCTCTGCCGTCCCTGGGATTCTCCAGGCAAGAACACTGGAGTGGGTTGCCATTTCCTTCTCCAGGGGACCTTCCAGAACCAGGAATAAAATCCAGGTCTCCTGCATTGTAGGCAGATTCTTTCCACTTACCTTGCCCTTTACATTTTACCTTGCCATTTAGGGGCAAGGCAAAATTGGGTCTGGGAGGATGCTGCACACATGGTGAGTTTGTGTGTCCCTCTGGTGGGTAGGGCCATGTCAAGGGATGTATTTAATAGGAAACTACCCAAGTGGTGGCAGCTGCGCAGGCGGAGGAGGGCCAAGAGGAGCTGCTGCTGCTGCTGCTGCTAAGTCACTTCAGTCGTGTCCAACTCTGTGTGATCCCATAGATGGAAGCCCACCAGGCTCCCCCTTCCCTGGGATTCTCCAGGCAAGAAGACTGGAGTGGATTGCCATTTCCTCCTCCAATGTGTGAAAGTGAAAAGGGAAAGTGAAGTCGCTCAGTCATGTCCGATCCTTAGCGACACCACAGACTGCAGCCTACCAGGCTGCTCCATCCTACTCCACATTAAAGGTCAGGAGGGGCAGCCATGAGGAAATACCCCTCGTCCAAGGTAAGGAGCAGTGGTTGCACTTTGCTGGAGCAGCTATGAAGAGATACCCCACGACCAAGGTAAGAGAAACCCAAGTAAGACGGTAGGTATTGCAAGAGGGCATCAGAGGGCAGACACACTGAAATCATAATCACAGAAAACTAGTCAATCTGATCACACGGACCACAGCCTTGTGTAACTCAATAAAACTAAGCCATGCCGTGTGAGGCTACCCAAGACAGGCGGGTCATGGTGGAGACTACTGACAGAATGTGGTCCCCTGGAGAAGGGAATGGCAAACCACTTCAGTATACTTGCCTGGAGAAGCCCATGAACAATATCAAAAGGCAAAATGATAGGATACTGAATGAGGAACTCCCCAGGTCGGTAGGTGCCCAATATGCTACTGGAGATCAGTAGAGAAATAAATCCAGAAAGAATGAAGGGATGGAGCCAAAGCAAAAACAATACTGAGTTGTGGATGTGACTGGTGATAGAAGCACAGTCCAATGCTTTAAAGAGCAATATTACATAGGAACCTGGAATGTCAGGTCCATGAATCAAGGCAAATTGGAAGTGGTCAAACAGGAGATGGCAAGAGTGAACGTCAACATTCTAGGAATCAGTGAAATAACATGGGCTGGAATGGATGAATTTAACTCAGATAACCCTTATACATACTACTGTGGGCAAAATCCCTTAGAAAAAATGTAGTAGCCATCATGGTCAACAAAAGAGTCCAAAATGCAGTACTTGGATGCAATCTCAAAAACGACAGAATGATCTCTGTTCATTTCCAAGGCAAACCATTCAATATCACAGTAATCCAAGCCCATGTCAGAACCAGTAACGCTGAAGAAGCTGAAGTTGAACGGTTCTATGAAGACCTACAAGACCTTTTAGAACTAACACCCAAAAAAGATGTCCTTTTCATTATAGGGGACTGGAATACAAAAGTAGGAAGTCAAGAAACACCTGGAGTAACATTCAAATTTGGCCTTGGAACACAGAATGAAGCAGGGCAAAGGCTAATAGAGTTCTGTCAAGAGAACTCACTGGTCATAGCAAACACCTCTTTCAACAACACAAGAGAAGACTACACATTGACATCACCAGATGGTCAACACCGAAATCAGGTTGATTATATTCTTTGCAGCCAAAGATGGAGAAGCTCTATAGAGGTAGTAAAAACAAGACCAGGAACTGACTGTGGCTCAGATCATGAAATCCTTATTGCCAAATTCAGACTTAAATTGAAGAAAGTAGGGAAAACCACTAGACCATCCAGATATGACCTAAATCAAATCCCTTATGATTATACAGTGGAAGTGAGAAATAGATTTAAGGGACTAGATTCGATAGTGTTTGATGAACTATGGATGGAGGTTCTTGACATTATACAGGAGAGAGGGATCAAGACCATCTCCATGGAAAAGAAATGCAAAAAAGCATAATGGCTGTCTGGAGAGGCCTTACAAATAGCTGTGAAAAGAAGAGAAGCGAAAAGCAAAGGAGAAAAGGAAAGATATAAGCATCTGAATGCAGAGTTCCAAAGAATAGCTAGGAGAGATAAGAAAGCCTTCCTCAGGTATCAATGTAAAGAAATAGAGGAAAACAACAAACTAGGAAAGACTAGAGATCTTTTCAAGAAAAGTAGAGATACCAAGGGAATATTTCATGCAAAGATATGCCCGATAAAGGACAGAAATGATATGGACCTAACAGAAGCAGAAGATATTAAGAAGAGGTGGCAAGAATACACAGAAGAAATGTACAAAAAAGATCTTCACGACCAACATAATCACGATGGTGTGATCACTCACCTAGAGCCAGATATCTTGGAATGTGAAGTCAAGTGGGCCTTAGAAAACATCACTACGAACAAAGTTAATGGAGGTGATGGAATTCCAGTTGAGCTATTTCAAATCCTGAAAGATGACACTGAAAGTGCTGCACTCAATGTGCCAGCAGTTTTGGAAAACTCAGCAGTGGCCACAGGACTGGAAAAGGTCAGTTTTCATTCCAATCCCAAAAAAAGGTAATGCCAAAGAATGCTCAAACTACTGCAAAATTGCACTCAATCATGCTAGTAAAGTCATGCTCAAAATTCTCCAAGCCAGGCTTCAGCAATACGTGAACTGTGAACTTCCAGATGTTCAAGCTGGTTTTAGAAAAGGCAGAGGAACCAAAGATCAAATTGCCAACATCCGATGGAGCATAGAAAAAGCAAGAGACTTCCAGAAAAACACCTATTTATGCTTTATTGACTATGTCAAAGAGTTTGTGTGGATCACAATAAACTGTGGAAAATTCTGAAAGAGATGGGAATACCAGACCACCTGACCTGCCTCTTGAGAAACCTATATGCAGCTCAGGAAGCAACAGTTAAAACTGGACATGGAACAACAGACTGATTCCAAATAGGAAAAAGAGTGCATCAAGGCTGTATATTGTCACCCTGCTTATTTAACTTATATGCAGAGTACATCATGAGAAACGCTGGGCTAGAAGAAGCACAAGCTGGAATTAAGACTGCTGGTAGAAATATCAATAACCTCAGATATGCAGATGATGACACCACCCTTATGGCAGAAAGTGAAGAGGAACTCAAAAGCCTCTTGATGAAAGTGAAAATAGGAGAGTGAAAATGCTTGAAACTCAACATTCCGAAAGCAAAGATCATGGCAGCTGGTCCCATCACTTTATGGGAAATAGATAGGGAAACAGTGGAAACAGTGTCAGACTTTATTTTGGGGGGCTCCAAAATCACTGCGGATGCTGATTGCAGCCAGGAATTTAAAAGATACTTACTCCTTGGAAGGAAAGCTATGACCAAACTAGATAGCATATTAAAATCAGAGACATTACTTTGCCAACAAAGGTCCGTCTAGTCAAGGCTATGGTTTTTCCCGTGGTCATGTATGGATGTGAGAGTTGGACTGTGAAGAAAGCTGATCGCAGAAGAATTGATGCTTTTGAACTGTGATGTTGGAGAAGACTCTTGAGAGTCCCTTGGACTGCAAGGAGATCCAACCAGTTCATTCTAAAGATCAGTCCTGGGTGTTCATTGGAAGTACTGATGCTAAAGCTGAAACTCCAATACTTTGACCACCTCATGTGACGAGTTGACTCATTGGAAAAGACTCTGATGCTGGGAGGGATTAGGGGCAGGAGGAGAAGGGTCCAACAGAGAATGAGATGGCTGGATGGCATCACCGAATCGATGGACGTGAGTTTGAGTGAACACCGGGAGTTGGTGATGGACAGGGAAGCCTGGCGTGCTGTGATTCATGGGGTCGCAAAGTGTCGGACACTACTGAGTGACTGAACTGAACTGAACTAATTGTTTCAGGGAGACTTTGGCAGCCTGTCAACTGATTAGTGGGGCTGTGTTCCTGCCCTTTTCATAAGTTGGCCTGAGGTTCTCAGCACAGGGACACACAGGCTGTTGTGTAGGGTCTTTTTCTGAGAAAATGATGGCCTTCAGGAGGGCTCATGTCCATATTGTGAGTTACAGCTGCCCCCTGCCTCTGCAGGCCCTCCAATACCAGCAGGTATTATATGGCCCAGGCTTTTATAAGGTTACTGCTTTTCCCAGGATCCTGGTGCGTGTTAGCCATCCTATAGTGGAATTCCTGTGATCAAACCCCACTGACCTTCAAAGCCAGATGCCCGGGGACTTTCCCTCTTGTTACCTGTCCCCCAGTATGGGAAGCCTGACAAAGGGGTCAGATCTCTTGCTTCTGTGGGAGAACCTCTGTGATATAATTATTTTACAGTTTGTGGGTTGTTCACCCAGCAGTTATGTGATTTTGATTTTACAGCGATTGCACCCTTCCTACCATCTATAGTGGTTTCTTCGTCTCTGGGTGTAGGATATCTGTTCAGTTAATTCTAGAATTTTTTTGTTGATGGTTGTTAAGTGGTTAGTTGTGATTTTGGTGTTTTCGTGGGAGGAAGTGAGCTCACATCTTTCTACTTCACTATACAGTTTCTAGAAAAAAGTCAGATACAGATTATTTTACTACCTTTGTCTTTAACCTCCCTACTAGTTTTGTGTATGGATGATTTTCTACCTTTACTGTATGTCTGCCTTTACCAGTGACCTTTTTTATTTCAGCTTTTAAAGTTTGTCTGTTTCTAGCTGTGGCCTTTTCTTTTTTTCCCCTAGAGAAGTTCCTTTTTTTATTTGTAGTAAAGCTTGTTTGGTGTTGCTAAATTCTTTTAGTGTTTGCTTGTCTGTAAAACTTTAAATTCAACGGTCAAATCTGAATGAGACCCTTGCAAGGGAGAGTATTCTTAGTTGTAAGTTTGTCCCTTTCATTATGTCATGCCACTCCCTTCATGCATAGTTTCTGCTGATAAATCAGCTGGTAAAATCATCGGAGTTATCTTGTATGCAACTTGTTGCTTTTCCCTTGCTGCTTTTGGTATTCTTTCTTTAATTTTTCTCATTTTCATTATAATGTATCTTGCTGCTGCTGCTGCTGCTAAGTCGCTTCAATCGTGTCCGACTCTGTGCGACCCCATGAATAACTTTGCCAAAAAAGGTCCGTCTAGTCAAGGCTATGGTTTTTCCAGTGGTCATATTTGGATGTGAGAGTTGGACTGTGAAGAAAGCTGAGCGCCAAAGAATTGATGCTTTTGAACTGTGGTGTTGGAGAAGACTCTTGAGAGTCCCTCGGACTGCAAGGAGATCCAACCAGTCCATTCTAAAGGAGATCAGTCCTGGGTGTTCATTGGAAGGACCGATGCTAAAGCTGAAACTCCAATACTCTGGCCACCTCATGCGACGAGTTGACTCATTGGAAAACATTCTGATCCTGGAAGGGATTGGGGGGAGGAGGAGAAGGGGACGACAGAGGATGAGATGGCTGGATGGCATCACCGACTCGATGGACATGAGTTTGGGTAAGCTCCGGGAGTTGGTGATGGACAGGGAGGCCTTGCATGCTGTGATTCATGGGGTCGCAAAGAGTCGGACACGACTGAGCAACAGAACTGAACTGAACTGAGTGTATTCTTTGGGTTAATCCTGTGTGGGAACCTCTGTACTTCCTGGACTTGGAAGTGTCAACTACAAATTGGCACTTAACAAAAGCATCGCCAACGACTAAACAAAGGCATCTGCCATCTGCCTCTACAGAGATTGAACCCCATGCTGCTATAGCTGTTGACCTTCAACAACCCCTGAGGGAGTTCAGGGTGGAGTGAAGCACTCTGTGCTCCAGGGAATCTGGTGGGACAGGTCTTTAGATAGTTGGATACTTTTAGAAACAGATTTTATGATTTCAATCCCTGCATCTCCTCATATCTAGAGAAGTACTAAATCCCTTCAGGGTGACATCAGTTTCTCATGACTAACAAAATACCTTTTGTAAAATGAGTGCTTCATGGTATTGAACTCCACCTTTACCAAAACCTTGTATATTGATTTTCCCCAACTGCCACTTTGGAAGAGTCTCTCAGGGCTATCTGAGATGCTGCCTCCCGGGCTGCAGTCCTCATTTTGCCCCAAATAAAACTAAATTCACAACTCTCAAGTTGTACATTTTTCTTAAGTCGACAGAAGGCTGTTTCCTTCTCCAGGGTAGGGGAGTTCTCAGCTATTATGTCTTCAAATATTTCCTCACGTCCTTTTTCTCTTCTCATTCTGAGACTCCTATAATGCAAATATTAATGAACATGATTGTGTTCTAGAGGTCTCGTAAACTGTCCTTGTTTTTTTTTTTTTCTTTCTGTTCAGTAACAGTGATTTCCACTATTCTGTCTTCCAGCTCACTGATACAGAAGAATGAATCATTTAGCCTATACAGTGTACTTCTAATTCCTTCTAGTGTATTTTTCATTTCAATTATTGTATTATTTTATCTTTGCTCTGTTGCATTTTTATTTTCTAACTTTTTGTTAAAAACTCTGAACTTCTTGCTCTTGGCAGTTATTATTCCTCTCCCAAGTTCTTGGATCATCTTTACAATCATAACTCTTAACTCTTTCATAGGTAACAACCTAACCTGGTTGGTTGTTAGGCCCTTCCTTGGTGGTTGCTGCTAGCTTCTGTTTAGTGGTGCCTGGTGATGAGGTGATTGGCTGCAGACCCCTAAGGGGCTCTAGGGCTAGAGTTGGCACATTGGTGGATGGATTCAGGGTCTGAAAGACTCCAGGACTGTTTCCCACCCACTGACAGGTAAAGCTAAGTCCTGGGGTTAGGGCTGGACTTTCAGGCAGAACCAGTTCCTGGAGTCTGATTGTAAGACTGAGGGATTCCAGAGCTTTTTTTTTTTTCTTTCAGATTTTCTGCAGTGGGTGTTAGTTCCTGATGCCTTTGGCTATGGAGTCCAGGGTGTCCTAAAGCTTCACTGGCCTGCTATTGGACAAGTTCAGGACCTGATGGTTCCAGGGAAGCATCTGGCTGTGTTTGGAGGCTGTAGGATCATGGTTTTCTTGCATCTGGTGGCTTACCCCTAGTAGGGGAGACTGTTACTGTGGCTAAGTGCAGGTTTCCTGGAGGAAAGGAAACCTGACCACTAGTGGTTAGAGCTGACTCTTGGCCCACTGGTGGGCAGGGCCATGCCAAGAGGTGTCTGTGGGCTCATGAAGTCTTTAAGCAGCCTGTCTTCTGATGTGTAGGCTGTGTTCCCTCCAAGTTAGTTGTTTGGCCTATGGCATCCCAGTAATGATGCCTCCTGGCTATTGGGGTGGGAGAACAGGTTTTGGTGCTAAAGACCTAGAGGAAGGATCCCACTTTGGCAGCTTACAGCAGCAATGCCACAAGGTAGAATGTTACCAAATAGGGCTGCCACCAGGGTCTATATCCCCAGGGTGAGCAACAGCTGCCCCTTTACTCAATGGTAGACACTCCAAGAGCAGCAGGTAGGTCTGATCCAATCTATTATCAAGTTTCTGACTTTGCCCTAAGCCCTGATGAACGTGAGATTTTACGTGTACTCTTTAACAGTGAGAGAGAAGGCAATGGCACCCCACTCCAGTACTCTTGCCTGGAAAATCCCATGGATGGGGGAGTCTGGTAGGCTACAGTCCATGGGGTTGCTAAGAGTTGGAAATGACTGAGTGACTTCACTTTCACTTTTCACATTCACGCATTGGAGAAGGAAATGGCAACCTACTCCAGCGTTCTTGCCTGGAGAATCTCAGGGACAGGGGAGCCTGGTGGGCTGCCATGTATGGGGTTACAAGGAGTAAGACACAACTGAAGTGACTTAGCATCAGCAGCAGATTTAACAGTGAAGACTGTCACCTCCAGTCCAGTGCAACTTCCAACATTAAGCCCTGCTGGCCTTCAAAGCCAAGTGTTCTGGGGGTTCTAATTCCTGATACAGGACTCCTGGGCTGGGGAGCCTTATGTGGCTGTATCTTTCAACTGGGTCTATTCAGTTCAGTTCAGTTCAGTCGCTCAGTCATGTCCGACTCTTTGTGACCCCATGAATCACAGCACACCAGGCCTCCCTGTCCATCACCAACTTCTGGAGTTCAATCAAAATCATGTCCACAGAGTTGGTGATGCCATCCAGCCATCTCATTCCCTGCCGTCCCCTTCTCCTCCTGCCCCCAATCCCTCCTAGCATCAGAGTCTTTTCTAGTTAGTCAACTCTTCACATGAGGTGGCAAAAATATTGGAGTTTCACCTTTAGCATCAGTCCTTCCAATGAACACCCAGAACTGATCTCTTTTAGAATGGACTGGTTGGATCTCCTTGCAGTCCAAGGGACTCTCAAGAGTCTTCTCCAGCACCACAGTTCAAAAGCATCGATTCTTCGGCGATCAGCTTTCTTCACAGTCCAACTCTCACATCCATACAAGACCACTGGAAAAACCATAGCCTTGACTAAACAGACCTTGGTTGGCAAAGTAATGTCTCTGCTTTTTCATATACTATGTAGGTTGGTCATAACTTTCCTTCCAAGGAGTAAGCGTCTTTTAATTTCATGGCTGCAATCAGCATCTGCAGTGATTTTGGAGCTCCCCAAAATAAAGTCTGACACTGTTTCCACTGTTTCTCCATCTATTTCCCATGAAGTGATGGGACCAGATGCCATGATCTTCGTTTTCTGAATGTTGAGCTTCAAGCCAACTTTTTCACTCTCCTCTTTCACTTTCATCAAGAGGCTTTTTAGTTCCTCTTCACTTTTTGCCATAAGGGTGGTGTCATTTGTATATCTGAGGTTATTGATATTTCTTCATAGTCTCCTCCAAATCCCTTGTTAAAAATTTTAATCATGCACTCCAATACAGCTGACTTAGATTCATTTTCTCCCATCTTGCTTATCTTCTCGAACCTTCTTATACTTTTCCTTTTTATTCTGTCTACAAAGTTCTCAGTACCCTATGTACTTCTGATATTTCCACTCAATTAAATATTTAAATTGCCATCCCACCTCCTTCTTAACTGGGGTGAGAAGAGCCCTACCTGCCATATCGCTGAGGGAGAAGGGGGACTGGCGTGCCTTCTCCTGCCATTCGACATGGATGAACCAGAACACCACGTGGTCCAAGACTGTTTCTCCCTTGACTTTTAAAGTCTGTTTTGCCTTGCTGGGCTTGATTGGGTGCAAATGGAAACACAGATGGGTTAAATATCCCATGTCCCAGATTGTCTCTGGAAAAGCCAATTTATACTCACTTATGTATCCCCCTCCTTCTAGCCTGACAATTCTAGGGGGATTAAGAATTCCACAGCAGATGGGACCTCTCCTAGGGGAGGGCAGAATAGGAGCACACAAAGGCCAAGTTTCTTCCCCCAAAAGCCCTCTCATGACCACCTGACAAATTTAGCCCAAGATCGTGCAGACACTATCTCCACTAACTCCCTTGTGACATTTACAGCCTATGAGTCCCCTACTCCATCCCAGGGGGTCAATCAGGCGCTCTCTTCCACTCCGCAGGGTGGGAACCTTCCTTACCTGAGCGCTCAATTCCCCTGCTGCCATCCACTGCCACTTAACATGGAAGGCCCAGGCGTCAAGAAACGGACTCTTTCCAGAAGGGTGAGGTGCCTCCCACCCTCTAGAATATCTGAGCCGTGAGGCCTCAGAGTAGCCCCAAATGGGAATTGTCTCCTCAAAGTGATGAGTTTCCTGGGCAATGCACCAAATATTATAGCCAAACACTCTGGGAAACAAACTCACTCAGAAGGACGGTGTGGGCAGTGGAGTGCAGTTTATTATTACACCAGCAGGTCCGAGGCAGAGTTTCCTCTTTAGCCAGGGACCCTGACTGACTTTTATGAAAACCTTATATACCTTAAGTGTACTGCTCAAGCCCACATCCCCAAATTCCTTAAACCTAGCCTGGGAAGTGTTAAAGGGAGATACAGTCAGATTACAGCCATGAATCATAATCAGAAGGGTCAGTTGGTTATACAATGTAGCCTACACGAATGGGTGCCATAAAGACTACAAAGGTGATTGACTACATAGGGGATTATTATATTCTTTTTGGGGACAGGAAATCTTGGTATGGAATCTTGTGTATCAGTCTGGGAGGCCAGTTCAGCCATAAGTATGTTGTCTCCATGGCTACCAGGAACATAGTCCAAAGTTCAGTGAAAGTGCAAGCAGGCATATAGTCTAAAGTTTACTGGGAATGTAAGATGGAGTTTCCTTCTTTTTCAAGATGGAGTCAGCTCGGCCTGTTCCTTTCCTCCTTCATTATAACAAACAATTGAATAACTGAAGTTAATTATATAGAAATATAAGAAAGTAAACTTCTAAAATTTATTTTACCTCCATATTTTAGCGAGTAAAACAAATATTCATCATAGATATGGTTACTGTTTACATTATAGATACTGTTTCTAGGTCCTAATTTTTATGTTCAGAAGTTCAGCAATACTAATTTATCTAAATGTTAGTTTGAAGTTTTATAGGAAGCTTCAAGTTTTTAAAATTATTTTATAGGGACTACTGTTTTTATTTTATTTTATTGGATTCTTTTTTTTATTTATTTTAATCAGAGGCTAATTACTTCACAATATTGTATTGATTTTGCCATACTTTGACATGAATCTGCCCCCGGTGTACATGTGTTCTCCATCTTGATCCCCTCTCCCACCTCCCTCCCCATCCCATCCCTCTGGTTCATCCCAGTGCACCAGCCCCGAGCATCCTGTATCATGCATCAAACCTGGACTGGCAATTCGTTTCACATATGATAATATACATGTTTCAATGCCATTCTCCCAAATCATCCCACCCTCACCCTCTCCCACAGAGTCCAAAAGACTGTTTCATACATCTGTGTCTTTTTTGATGCCTCACATACAGGGTTATCGTTACCATCTTTCTAAATTCCATATATATGCATTAGCATACTGTATTGGTGTTTTTCTTTCTGGCTTACTTCACTCTGTATAATAGGCTCCAATTTCATCCACCTCATTAGAACTGATGCAAATAAATTCTTTTAAATTGCTGAGTAGTACTCCATTGTGTTTATGTACCACAGCTTTCTTATCCATTTCGTCTGCAGATGGTCAATATCACTCATTATCAGAGAAAAGCAAATCAAAACCACAGCGGGACTGGTGTTTTTAATTCTGTTTTGAGGCACCCTGAATATTCTCATCTAAAAATTCCTGAAAGTAGTCAGATTAGCAAGGAAATATTCCTTTGCAAATCACTACATTTGGGGGTACTTATCCTGTGGAATATTAGTCATTACACTGAGTGCTATTTTTACTAACATTAAATTCATACACATTATTTCACTACTGGCGCTAGTGGTAAAGAATCTGACTGATAACACAGGAGATACAGGTTTGATCTCTGTGTCAGGAAGATCCCCTGGAGAAGGAAATAGCAACCCACTCCAGTATTATTGTCCAGAAAATTTATTGGACAGAGAAGCCTGGCAGGATACAGTCCACAGGGAATCAGACATGACTGAACACACACACATATTTCACTAGAACTATGAAAAATAATTATTTTTTACTTGTATTTATCTTTTCATATTTTGAGTCCAAAAGAAATCTGAGTTATGTTTTAGTTTCTTTTTTGGAATATTTTAAAGAAAATGACAGAAAAACAGAAAAAGAAAAAAGGAAGGAAAGAAGAAAAAGGGTGTTATTTCTCATTTAGATATTTGCAGAGTTTATTTCAGTTACCTATTAAATTATTTATGGTTAACTGCAGGAGACAGAATGACTCTTAGAAAGAGGGTTTAACAGACAGAATTGGGCGTTTACAATGTAGTCAAATGTGACTTCCAGTATTAGCTCCAAAATGTAAAGACCTTTGAAACTGTCTTTCTTGTCCTTACAGTCAAACATAGCTGGAAAAAACTGAAAACTAATTACCTTTGATTCATCAGAGAACACAGGTAACAGGGCAAGCAACCACTTGAAACTCTGAACAAACATATGGATCCTGAGAGTCACAACCAAAATCTGTTTACCTGGAGCAGAAGCCCCGGAGGCATAAACTGGTAGGAAAACATAAATGTTATTTTAATGATTTGCTGGAGGCTGAGTGTACACTCATAAGACACTGAGGAATTACTGGGGTCCAACATTCTGAAAGAGATGGGAATCGCAGACCACCTGACCTGCCTCTTGAGAAACCTGTATGCAGGTCAGGAAGCAACAGTAAAAACTGGTCATGGAAAAATGGACTGGTTCCAAATAGGAAAAGGAGTTATACAGAGTGAAGTAAGCCAGAAAGAAGAACATCAATACTGTATATTAACACATATATATGGAATTTAGAAAAATGGTAACCTGAACCCTGTATAAGAGACTGCAAGGGAGACATGGGCATTTGGAACAGTCTTTGGGACTCTGTGGGAGAGGGTGGGGGTGGGGTGGTTGGGGAGAATGGAGTTATGGCGTGTGTGTTGTCGTGGGTGGCCAGTCCAGGTTCGACGCATGGATTTTCCTCTGTTCGTTTCTTTGCATTTGTGCTTTTTTAATAAAATTCTTTTTTAGAAATAAAAAAAAAAGGAGTATGTCAAGGTTGTATATTGTCACCCTGTTTATTTAACTTGTATGCAGAGTACATCATGAAGAATGCTGGGCTGGAAGAAGCATGGGCTGGAAGAAGCACAGGCTGGAATCAAGACTACTGGGAGAAATATCAATAACCTCAGATATGCAGATGACACCACCCTTATGGCAAAAAGTGAAGAGGAACTCAAAAGCCTCTTGATGAAAGTGAAAGAGAAGAGTGAAAAGTTTGGCTTGAAGCTCAACATTTAGAAAATGAAGATCATGGCATCTGGTCCCATCACTTCATGGGAAATAGATGGGGAAACAGTGGAAACAGTGTCAGACTTTATTTTTTTGGGCTCCAAAATCACTGCAGATGCTGATTGCAGCCAGGAAATTAAAAGACACTTACTTCTTGGAAGGAAAGCTAGGACCAACCTAGATAGCATATTAGCAGAGACATTTCTTTGCCAACCAAGGTCCGTCTAGTCAAGGCTATGGTTTTTCCCATGCTCATGTATGGATGTGAGAGTTGGACTGTGAAGAAAGCTGATCGCTGAAGAATTGATGCTTTTGAACTGTGGTGCTGGAGAAGACTCTTGAGAGTCCCTTGGACTGCAAGGAGATCCAACCAGTCCATTCTAAAGGAGATCAACCCTGGGTGTTCATTGGAAGGACTGATGCTGAAGCTGAAACTCCAATACTTTGACCACCTCATGCGAAGAGTTGACTCACTGGAAAAGACTCTGATGCTAGGAGGGATTGGGGGTGGGAGGAGAAGGGACGATAGAGAATGAGATGGCTTGATGGCATCACCGACTCGATGGACATGAGTTTGAGTGAACTCCGGGAGTTGGTGATGGACAGGGAGGCCTGGCATGCTGTGACTTATGGGGTCACAAGAGTCAGACACGACTGAGCGACTGAACTAAACTGAACTTACTGAGTCTTAGCTGGGACTGCTACAGTCTCATAGATTTTTACCTCCATGAACCCCATCATGTTTGCACAATAAAGAACCAAAGTAATATCATCTAAAGTCTCAGCAGGGGGACGGGAAAATAAAGCACTTTAAAATACATCCACTGAAGTTGCCATAACAAAGTCCTACTCCCTAGGAGAAAAGACCTTACTAGAGCCTTGCTTGTTTTTGCTAACTGTATCGAGCTTCTCCATCTTTGGCCACAAAAAATGTAATCAATCTGATTTTGGTGTTGACCATCTGGTGATGTCCACGTGTAGAGTCTTCTCTTGTGTTGTTGAAGGAGGGTGATTGCTACGACCAGTGCATTCCCTTGGCAAAACTCTATTAGCCTTTGCCCTGCTTCAATCCATGCTCCAAGGTCAAATTTGAATGTTACTCCAGGTGTTTCTTGACTTCCTACTTTTGCATTCCAGTCCCCTATAATGAAAAAGACATCTTTTTTGGTGTTAGTTCTAAAAGATCTTGTAGGTCTTCATAGAACCATTCAACTTCGGCTTCTGCAGTGTTGCTGGTTGGGGCATAGGCTTGGATTACTGTAATATTGAATGGTTTGACTTGGAAACGAATAGAGATCAATCGGTCGTTTTTGAGATTGCATCCACGTACTGCAGCAAAAACAAGACCAGGAGCTGACTGTGGCTCAGATCATGAACTCCTAATTACCTAATTCAGACTTAAATTGAAGAAAGTAGGGAAAACCACTAGACCATTCAGATATGACCGAAATCAAATCTCTTATGATTATACATACAGTGGAAGTGAGAAATAGATTTAAGGGACTAGATCTGATAGATAGAGTGCCTGAAGAACTATGGACGGAGGTTCGTGACATTGTACAGGAGACAGGGATCAAGACCATCCCCATGGAAAAGAAATGCAAAAAAGCAAAATGGCTGTCTGAGGAGGCCTTACAAATTGCTGTGAAAAGAAGAGAAGCGAAAAGCAAAGGAGGAAAGGAAAGATATAAGCATCTGAATGCAGAGTTTCAAAGAATAGCTAGGAGAGATAAGAAAGCCTTCCTCGGTGATCAATGTGAAGAAATAGAGGAAAACAACAGAATAGGAAAGACAGGAGATCTCTTCAAGAAAATTTCAGATACAAAGGGAACATTTCATGCAAAGATCGGCTCGATAAAGGAGATAACTTGTGTGGACCTAACAGAAGCAGAAGATATTAGGAAGAGGTGGCAAGAATACACAGAAGAACTGTACAAAAAAGATCTTCACGATGAAGATAATTACAATAGTGTGATCACTCACCTGGAGCCAGACATCTTGTTAGAAAGCTAGTGGAGATGATGGAATTCCAGTGGAGCTATTTCAAATCCTGAAAGATGATGCTGTGAAATTGCTGCACGCAATGTGCCAACAAATTTGAAAAACTCAGCAGTGGCCACAGGACTGGAAAAGGTCAGTCTTCATCCTATTCCACAAGAAACGCAATGCCAAAGAATGCTCAAACTACCTCACTATTGCACTCATCTCACACACCAGTTAAGTCACACTTAAAATTCTCCAAGCCAGGCTTCAGCAATAGGGGAACCGTGAACTTCCAGATGTTCAAGCTGGTTTTAGAAAAAGCAGAGGAACCAGAGATCACATTGCCAACATCAGCTGGATCATGGATAAAGCAAGACAGTTACAGAAAAACACCTATTTCTGCTTCATTGACTATGCCAAAGCCTTTGACTGTGTGGATCACAATAAACTGTGCAAAATTCTGAAAGAGATGGGAATGCCAGACCACCTGACCTGCCTCTAGGGAAACCTGCATGCAGGTGAGGAAGCAACAGTTAGAACTGGACATGGAGCAACAGACTGGTTCCAAATAGGAAAAGAAGTGTGTCAAGGCTGTGTACTGTCACCCTGCTTATTTAACTTATATGCAGAGTACATCATGAGGAACGCTGGGCTGGAAGAAGCATAAGCTGGAATCAAGATTGCTGGGAGAAATATCAATAACCTCAGATATGCAGATGACACCACCCTTATGGCAAAAAGTGAAGAGGAACTCAAAAGCCTCTTGATGAAAGTGAAAGAGGAGAGTGAAAAAGTTCGCTTGAAGTTCAACATTCAGAAAACTAAGATCATGGCATCTGGTCCCAACACTTCATGGGAAATAGATGGAAAAACAGTGGAAACAGTGTCAGACTTTATTTTGGGGAGCTCCAAAATCACTGCAGATGCTGATTGCAGCCATGAAATTAAAAGACGCTTACTCCTTGGAAGGAAAGTTATGACCCACCTAGCTTGCATATTAAAAAGCAGAGACATTACTTTGTCAACCAAGGTCTGTCTAATCAAGGCTATGGTTTTTCAAGTGGTCATGTGTGGATGTGAGAATTGGACTGTGAAGAAAGCTGATCACCGAAGAATTGATGCTTTTGAACTGTGGTGCTGGAGAAGACTCTTGAGAGTCCCTTGGACTGCAAGGAGATCCAACCAGTCCATTCTAAAGGAGATCAGTCCTGGGTGTACATTGGAAGGACTGATGCTAAGGCTGAAACTGCAATACTTTGGCCACCTCATGCGACGAGTTGGCTCGCTGGAAAAGTGTCTGATGCTGGGAAGGATTGGGGGCAGGAGGAGAAGGGGATGACAAAAGTGAGATGGCTGGATGGCATCGCCGACTCTGTGGACATGAGTTAAGGGAACTCCGGGAGTTGGTGATGGACAGGGAGGCCTGACGTGCTGTGATTCATGGGGTCGCAAAGAGTCGGACATGACTGAGTGACTGAACTGAACTGAACTGAAGTGAGAGCCTTGCTCTTGCTGCTAAGTTGCTTCAGTCATGTCCGACTCTGTGCGACCCCATAGATGGCAGCCCACCAGGCTCCACTGTCCTGGTATTCTCCAGGCAAAAACCTGGAGAATGGGTTGCCATTTCCTTCTCCAATGCATGAAAGTGAAAGTGAAGTCGCTCTGTTTTGTCCCACTCTTAGTGACCCCATACTGCAGACTACCAGGCTCCTCCATGCATGGGATTTTCCAGGCAAGAATACTGGGGTGGGTTGCCATTGCCTTCTCTGTTAATCTCCCTGGAGAAATAATAACACTTCCAATTCAACCCTTCTAGCATTTTCTGTCTCACAATAAGGACATGGAGGGAAGGAATGTTAAGGAACGTTATTAAGGTCAAAGTCCAGGGACATTTAATCATAATAATGTTAAATGAAAAATTCCCCCTCCACTATACCAACAGAGCTCTAGTTGACAGAATTATAAAACATAGACCCTTTCTTCAGTTTAGTTCAGCTTAGTTCAGTCCCTCAGTCATGTCCAACTCTTTGTGTGCCCGTGGACTGCAGGAGTCCAGGCTTCCCTGTCCATCACCAACTCCCGGTGTTTACTCATACTCACGTCCATTGATTTGCCGATACCATCCAACCATCTCATCCTCTGTCGTCTCCTTCTCCTCCTGCCTTCAATCTTTCCCATCATCTGGGTCTTTTGAATGAGTCAGTTCTTTGCATCAGATGGCCAAAGTATTGGAGTTTCGGCTTCAACATCAGTACTTCCAATTAATAATAAGGACTGATTTCCTTTAAGATTGACTGGTTGGATCTCCTTACAGTCCAAGGGACTCTCAAGAGTCTTCTCCAACACCAGAGTTCAAAAACATCAATTCTTCAGCACTCAGCTTTCTTTGTGGTCCAGCTCTCACATCCTTACATGACTACTGGAAAAACCATAGCTTTGACTAGCTGGACTTTTGTTGGCAGAGTAATGTCTCTGTTTTTTAATATGCTGTCTAGGTTGGACTTATCACTGTAGATGGCAACTGCAGCCATGAAATTAAAAGACGCATGCTCTTTGGAAGAAAAGCTACGTCCAACCTGGATCCTTTCTTAGGAGGAGTACTTAAGAGAGCTCAAAGTCAATAGGGGTGGGCTTCCCAGGTAGTTCAGTAGTAAAGAATTCACCTGCCAAGGCAGGACATGCAAAAGATGTGGGTTAATCCCTAGGTCAGAAAGATCCCCTGGAGCAGGAAATGGCAAACTACTCCAATATTCTTGCGTGGAAAATTCCATGGACAGAGGAGCTTGATGGGCTACAGTCCATGCAGGTACAGAGTCAGACACAACTGAGCTACAGAGCACAGTCAGAGAAGTCAGTAGAGGAAGAAATAAAAATAATCCACTCCTCACAGTACAGGAATTTAAAGACTGGCACTTGTAGCTAGGGCAAACATTAAAGATATCCCAAGTACAGGCAGATTCACCTTGTAAAAACAAAACAAACAAAAAACAAACAAAAAAAACAATAAACAGAAACCTCAGTTAAAGAGTTGGGAAACTGGATTAAGCTCCCACATTCTGCAATGATATAGAGCCCAACAGGGAAAAGAAAGATTCCTCTTCTTTCCTGGCAGGGACACAGCCAGTGAAAGGTCATGAACACTTTATTTATTATAGCCTTCCCCACTTCCTTTCCCTCTCTACAGAGACAAGCTCATTCCCTTGCTGGGTGGAGACATACA
Organism: Moschus berezovskii; assembly: GCF_049115385.1. Taxonomy (NCBI): domain Eukaryota; kingdom Metazoa; phylum Chordata; class Mammalia; order Artiodactyla; family Moschidae; genus Moschus; species Moschus berezovskii. The sequence continues at coordinate 126,051,941 of NC_142460.1, read as the reverse complement.
TGTAATTTACCATAGACACTGAATTGAAATTCTCTGCTGATTCTAAAAAATAAAATAAAATCCTTTCTGAAGAAATACCCGGCTATCTATTTATTTCAGGTCAACATTTTGGTGGCCTGTAGGGAAACGGGAAACATAAGGTTTCTGGACGCTCTGGGGCTAGTAAGCAAAAGGTGCAGTATCCACAACTGAGTCACCTGTTACTGAATGCTTTTCTTGCTGACCCTAGTGTTTGAAGGTACACCTTTATCCCGGATCTAAGCTCACAGCCTCTTTGCATTTGAAGCTCCCTAGTCGGACACGACTGAGCAATTGAAGTGAACTGAGGCTTTATTTGAGATCTACCTTAGAGTTCCTGATTTCTGGTTAAGACCTTATTTAGTATGCTAGTACTTGTTTGGCACTTCAGCCTGATTTTGAAATCAGGCTATTTAAAAAAAAAAAAAAAAAAACTGGTTTGTATTTGGCCCACTCTTTCATGAATAGGGGTTGCTTCATTGAAACTGTGCTGATTCAGTCTTTGAGGCATCCCTTTGAACAGGGGCTGTTCTCTTGAAACTGGCTGAAAAAGCATTTGGCCTGACTCCTCCAGGACTAGGCTGTTATCTTGTAATAGGCTGGGATTAGCTTGGGATCTGATTGATAGAGTGCCTGATGAACTCTGGACGGAGGTTCGTGACATTGTACAGGAGACAGGGACCAAGACCATCCCCATGGAAAAGAAATGCAAAAGAGCGAAATGGCTGTCTGAGGAGGCCTTACAAATAACTGTAAAAAGAAGAGAGGCGAAAAGCAAAGGAGAAAAGGAAAGATATAAGCATCTGAATGCAGAGTTCCAAAGAATAGCAAGGAGAGATAAGAAAGCCTTCCTCAGTGATCAATGCAAAGAAATAGAGGAAAACAACAGAAAAGGAAAAACAAGAGACCTCTTCAAGAAAATTAGAGATTCCAAGGGAACATTTCATGCAAAGATGAGCTCGATAAAGGACAGAAATGGTATGGACCTAACAGAAGCAGAAGATATTAAGAAGAGGTGGCAGGAATACACAGAAGAACTGTACAAAAAAGATCTTCACGACCAAGATAGTCATGATAATGTGATCACTGACCTAGAGCCAGACATCTTGGAATGTGAAGTCAAGTGGGCCTTAGAAAGCATCACTACGAACAAAGCTAGTGGTGGTGATGGAATTCCAGTTGAGCTATTTCAAGTCTTGAAAGATGATGCTGTGAAAGTGCTGCACTCAATATGCCAGCAGATTTGGAAAACTCAGCAGTGGCCACAGGACTGGAAGAGGTCAGTCTTCATTCCAATCCCAAAGAAAGGCAATGCCAAAGAATGCTCAAACTACCGCACAATTGCACTCATCTCACACGCTAGTAAAGTCATGCTCAAAATTCTCCAAGCCAGGCTTCAGCAGTATGTAAACCGTGAACTCCCAGATGTTCAAGCAGGTTTTAGAAAAGGCAGAGGCACCAGAGATCAAATTGCCAACATCCGCTGGATCATGGAGAAAGCAAGAGAGTTTCAGAAAAACATCTATTTCTGTTTCATTGACTATGCCAAAGCCTTTGACTGTGTGGATCACAATCAACTGTGGAACATTCTGAAAGAGATGGGAATCCCAGACCACCTGACCTGCCTCTTGAGAAACCTGTATGCAGGTCAGGAAGCAACAGTTAGAACCGGTCATGGAACAACAGACTGGTTCCAAATAGGAAAAGGAGTGCGTCAAGGTTGTATATTGTCACCTTGCTTATTTAACTTATATGCAGAGTACATCATGAGGAACGCTGGGCTGGAAGAAGCACAAGCTGGAATCAAGATTGCTGGGAGAAATCTCAATAACCTCAGATATGCAGATGACACTACCCTTATGGCAGAAAGTGAAGAGGAACTCAAAAGCCTCTTGATGAAAGTGAAAGAGGAGAGTGAAAAGGTTGGCTTGAAGCTCAACATCCAGAAAACAAAGATCATGGCATCTGGTCCCATCACTTCATGGGAAATAGATGGAAAAACAGTGGAAACAGTGTCAGACTTTGTTTTTTTGGGCTCCAAAATCACTGCAGATGCTGATTGCAGCCATGAAATTAAAAGATGCTTGCTCCTTGGAAGGAAAGTTATGACCAACCTTGATAGTATATTAAAAAGCAGAGACATTACTTTGCCGACCAAGGTCCGTCTAGTCAAGGCAATGGTTTTTCCCGTGGTCATGTATGGATGTGAGAGTTGGACTGTGAAGAAAGCTGATCGCCGAAGAATCGATGCTTTTGAACTGTGGTGTTGGAGAAGACTCTTGAGAGTCCCTTATACTGCAAGGAGATCCAACCAGTCCATTCTAAAGGAGATCAATCCTGGATGTTCATTGGAGGGACTGATGCTAAAGCTGAAACTCCAATACTTTGGCCACCTCATGAGACGAGTTGACTCACTGGAAAAGACTCTGATGCTGGGAAAGGTTGGGGGCGGGAGGAGAAGGGGACGACGGAGAATGAGATGGCTGGATGGCATCACCGACTCTGTGGACATGAGTTTGAGTGTACTCCGGGAGTTGGTGATGGACAGGGAGGCCTGGCGTGCTGTGATTCATGGGGTCGCGGAGAGTCGGACACGACTGAGCGACTGAACTGAACTGAACTGAACTGAGCTTGGGAATGGTTTGAATTGAGCTGTTTGAGTCATACGTTGTTTAAGGTACTTGCAAATTATTATTATTATTTTACTCTGGAAGATAATCCTCTGAGAAATAGGTCCCTGTTATCTAAATATTTTGAGGGCACCACCCCAGAAACACACATACTCAAGGAGTCTGGCTGATTTTATATTTATAAACCCCAATCCCTGAGGCCTTTCAGGACAGAGAGGGTGTGAGAATGGCCTGGAGTTTGCTCAAGTGGAGAATACAGGCTCTGGCTTGCTGTCAAGCAGAGTAAAGAAGGATCAGTGCTGATGTGTGCCACATTACTGCACTTCTCAGTTGGAGATGTGTGCCTACTAGTACACGCAGAGGTTGGGTACTGAAGCTCAGGCTCTGTGGACAGAAACCAGAGAGAGAACTTGGTTTGGCTATGCAAAGAGAGCTCAAAGGGCCTGGAGTGTGATCAGGGGCACTACTGCTGGCACACACAGGACGAAGCACAGGTCTGCCATAGGAGCCACACTGTGACCCTGTTCATGGTGGGATGTGGCTTGTTGGCAGCCAGCTTTAGGGCTGTACATGTGCTGAGGGTGGGGTTGACATTCCAGTCTGTCATTAGCACTTCTTCAGCATAGATGGGTGCAGGAGCAGAGCCAGCAGCAGTGGATATTGTTGGCACACACAGCAAGTGGTGGATAGCATCATAGTATCACATGTCTCTGGTGGACACACCCAGGGGAAGAATATGCCACAGCTTCTTTCAAGTGAAAGCACTTCAATTAGAGCACTTAGAACCAGACTTGGGGGCTTATACTCTAGTAACTGAGGCACAGATTCTGCTCCCAATAAATCTGTGACAGCCACAAAGCAAAGAGGAAACCCTGCCCAAAATCCAGTTCAGGTTTTGGTCACCACAACACCAAAAACATTCTCCTTATAAAGGGGAAAATATCCAACACATTCAAAGGAAAGATGTTTCAGGCATTCTTACCTAAAATAGCCCTTGCACCAAAATATTGAACTTACAAAGTCTAGTCAGAGATGCTTTCAGAAAAACTAAAACAGCCTTTCAAGACAACTGTGGACAACTGTTTCTACTAAATTCATAAAATCAGAGATATTTAAGTAAAGTGAAAAATTAGAGGAACCACTCTCAATTAAAAGAACAAGAGACATCCCCTGAAAGAACAAACAAAACAGACAACTCCAGTCTATTAGACCCTTAGTTCCAAAGAAGGTAACAAAATGCTAAAGGAATTAAGAAAGGTTATTAATGGAAGTGCAGATCACTGTACCAAGGACCAGGAAACTATAAAGAGGAATCAATCAAAATGTCAATTCAATTGATGCGAGAAAAATTGAGCTAAATAGATACCCAGCTACAGGTAGCCCAGAGAGTCTCAAACAAGCTGAACCCTACAAACCCATAACAAGACATCATAAATAAAATTGCACAAGTTAAAGATAAAGAGAGGATTCCAAAGGCAGAAAGAAAACCAAAATTGTAAATGAACCCCATGAGGTTATTAGCTGATTTCTGCACAGAAATTTTACAGGCCAGAAGGGAGTGGCATAATATATTCAATATCCATAAAGAGAAAAACCTGTAACTTAGGATAATATACCCAGCAGGATTACATGGAAATATAAAATAGTACATTGAAATTATAAAATTTGGAGGAGGGGAGTTTATAAAATGTAGATATTTTAGAATGTGTTTGTACTTACATAATTATCAGATGAAGAGCAAGTACATATAGTTATGGGTTAACATATTTGAAAAGTGGAATAACAATAAATCAAAAACATGCATAGAGCCACAGAAACCAAAAAGAAAGGAATTCAGGCAAAATACAAATGGAAATCATCAAACCACAAAACAAAAAGTAGAAGCAAGGAATAAAGAACTAAAAAATTAATTGGAAAACAAGATTTAAAGTGGCAATAAATACATACTTACCGATAATTTCTTGGAATGCCAATGGAGAAAGTGCTCCAATCAAAAAAGACAGAGTGGCAGGTTAAACTAAAAAGAAAAAGAACCTGCAATATATTGCCTACAAGAGATCCACTCTAGGGTGAAAGACACACATAATTTGAAAGTCAGGGAATGGAAAAATATATTTCATATGAATGGAAAAATTAGAAAGAGCAAGTAGCAATAGTCACATAAGACAAAATAGACTTTAAATAAAGTCCATAAAGAAAAATGACAATATACAAAGATAAATGGATCAATATAAGAAGAGGATATTACACCCATTATACAATATACACACAATATAGGAACATCAAAATGCATAAAACAAATACTAACAAACAAATAAATAAATTGATAGTGATACAATAGTAGGAGACTTTTGTTCTCACTGACATCAAAGGAAAGATCATCCAGACAGAAAATGAATGAGGCAACAGAAATCCAAAATGACATAATAGAACAGTGAATATAACCAATATCGACAGGAAACCACATCCAAAATAATAATAATAATAATGGAATACATATACTTTTCAAGTGCATAAGAAACATTCTCTAGGACAGAGCACATACAAGGACACAGAACAAGGCTCAAAAAATTTAATAGAAATTATTTCAAGCATCTTTTCTGACCACAATGGTAGAAACTAAAAACCAGCAACAGAAAGAAAAACAAGAAAAAACTGATTATATGGAGACTAAACAACATTCAGAAAACTAAGATCATGGCATCTGGTCCCATCAATTCATGGGCAATAGATGGGGAAACAGTGTCAGAATTTACATTTTTGGGCTCCAAAATCACTGCAGATGGTGATTGCACCCATGAAACTAAGAGACACTTACTCCTTGGAAGGAAAGTTATGACCAACCTAGATAGCATATTAAAAAGCAGAGACATTACTTTGCCAACAAAGGTACATCTAGTCAAGGCTATGGTTTTTCCTGTGGTCATGTATGGATGTGAGAGTTGGACTATGAAGAACACTGATTGCCGAAGAATTGATGCTTTTGAACTGTGGTGCTGGAGAAGACTCTGGAGAGTCCCTTGGACTGCAAGGAGATCCAACAAGCCCATCCTAAAGAAGATCAGTCCTGGGTGTTCATTGGAAGGATTGATACTAAAGCTGAAACTCTAATACTTTGGCCACCTCCTGTGAAGAGTTGACTCATTGGAAAAGACCCTGATCCTGGGAGGGACTGGGGGCAGGAGGAGAAGGGGACGGCAGAGAATGAGATGGCTGGATGGCATCACCGACTCGATGGACATGAGTTTGTGTAAACTCTGGGAGTTGGTGATGGACAGGGAGGCCTGGCGTGCTGCGATTCATGGGGTCTCAAAGAGTTGGACACGACTGAGAGACTGAACTGAACTGAACTGAAACAACGTATTACTTACTAAAAAACTAATGCCTCATCCCTGAAATAAAGAGGAAATCATAAAAGATCTAGAGACAGATGACAATGAAAGCAGAACCTTACAAAATCTATGAGATGCAGCAAAGACTGTTCCGGAAAATTCATATGAATACAGGACTTCTTCAAAACAAAAGAAAGATTGCAAGTAAAAAACCTAATCTGCTACCTAAAAGAATTTTCAAAATAACAAAGCCCAAAGTCAGCAGATGGAATGAAATAATAAAGATCAGAGTGGAAATAAATAATATAGAGATTAAAAAGCTAATAGAAACGATTAACACAAGCAATAGCTGGTTTTTCAATAGGATAAACAAAATCAACAAACCTCTCACCAGGCTCATCAAGGAGACAGAAAAGAGAACTTAAATGAACAAAGTAAGAAATAAGAGAAGATAAATAGTAACCAATACTGCAAAAAGTACAAAAACATCGTAGAAAATGCTATGAACAGTTATATGCCAACAAGTTGGACTACCCATGGGCAAGTTTCTGGAAACATAAGTCTGCCAAAGCTGAATCAAAAAGAAATAGACAATTTAAACAGACTGATCACCAGAAGTGAATTAAAAAAAATTCCATGTGTACAATAAATTTGATATAACACATCAGAAATGAACAGATGAAAACCATATGATTATCTCAATAGATGCAGAAAAAGCATTTGGTAAAATGCAACATTCATTCATGATTTAGAAAAAGAAAACCCTCACCAAAGAGGATACAGAATTAAAGATCTCAACATAATAAAAGCCATTTAAGGGTTTATGGCAAGCCCACAGCAAATATAATACTCAATGATTAATGGCTGAAAGCATTCCCACTAAATTCTGGAATAAGACATGAATGCCCACTCTCAACACCTCTATTCAACATAGCATTGGAAGTCTAAGTCACAGAAGTCAGACAAGAAAAAGAAACAAAATGTATCCACATTGAAAGGGAAAAGGTAAAACTGTCATTCTATGCAGATGACATGAAACTGTATAGAAAATTCTGAAGATTCCAGACAAAAACTATTAGAATAAATGAATTCAGCAAGGACGCAGGATATAATATTAATATACATAAATTGCTTCATTTTCTTTACACTAAGAAACATAAGAAAGTTTTAAAAGTCAAATTTAAAATTGCACCAAAAACCCACTAGTAATTGATGCAACCAAGAAAATGAAAGATCTATATGCTGAGAATTGTAAAACATTGAAAAAAGAAAGTGAAGATTATTCAAGAAGTGGAAAGATATTCTATACTCTTGGATTGGAAGAATTAATATTGTTAAAACAGTCACTCTACTGAAATCTACAAATTTAATATAATCCTTAGCAAACTACATATGACATTTTTCACAGAACTAGAACAAAAAAACCCTGAAATTTATATGGAACCACAAAAGAGAGAATTTCCAAAGCAAATCTGAGCAAAATAAACAAAGATGAAAGTATAACTCTCCCAGACTTCAGACATTGCTAGAAAGCTGTACTAATCTAAACAGTATGGTATTGACATAAAAACAGTCATATAGATAAATGGAATAGAACAGAAACCCCAGAAATAAACCCACAAACCTACCATCAATTAATCTTCAACAGGAGGCAAGAAAATACATATAGGAAGCAACAATTACTTCAGCAAGTGTTTCTGGGAAAGATGGACAGCCTCAAATATATCAATGATGTTAGAACAGTTCCTCAAACCATATACAAAACTAAACTCAAAAGTTGTTTAAAGATCAAAATATAAGGCTTGACGTGATAAAATTTCTAGAAGAGAGAATAGGGAAAACATTCTTTGTCATAAATCACAGTAAAATTTTCTCAGATCAGTTATGTATGTCAAGAGAAATAAAAAAAGTAAAAATTAAAAATATGGTAAATATCATGCGTTGAACCTGGACTGGCGATTTGTTTCACATACGATAATATACATGTTTCAATGTCATTCTCCCAAATCATCCCACCCTCTGAACCATAGGGATGGGATGGGGAGGGAGGCGGGAGGGGGTTTCAAGATGGGGAGCACATGTACACCCAGGGCAGATTCATGTCAATGTATGGCAAAACCAATACAATAAATTAAAGTAATTAGCTTCCAATTAAAATAAATAATTTTTTTTAAAAGATGGTAAATAAACATTTTTTGCATAGCAAAAAGTTTTTGAATAGCAAAGAGAACCATAAATAAAATGAAAAGATAATCCAAGGACTAAAGAAAATATTTGCAAATGATGTAACTGACAAAAATTAATTTCCAAAATATACAGCTCATGCAACTTAGTAGCAAAAGAACCACCCAACAAAAAAAATGAAAAGATGACCTGAATAGATATTTCTCCCCAAATTGCAGACAGATAGCTTCCAGACACATAGAAAGACAGTCAACACCACCAGTTATTTTTAAAATTTAAACCATAAATTTTGTGCGGTATCACCTCACACAAGTCAGAATGATCATCATCAAAAAGTCTACAAATAATAAATGCTGGAGACAGTGTGCATAAAAGGGAACCCTTGCACACATTTGGTGGCAACGTAAATTGGTGCAACCATTATGGAAAAAAGTAGGGAGATGCCTCAAAAAAATAAAAGTAGAATTAGCCCATGATCCAGCAATTTCATTCTTGAGTATATAGATGAAGAACACAAAAAATCTACTTTGAAAATATACATGCATTTAAATGTGCAGAGCAACTCGATTTGCAGTAGTTTGACCAACCTAGATAATATATTAAAGAGCAGAGACATTACTTTGCCAACAAAGGCCTGTCTAGTCAAGGCTATGGTTTTTCCAGTGGTCATGTATGGATATGAGAGTTGGACTGTGAAGAATGCTGATTGCCAAAGAATTGATGCTTTTGAACTGCGGTGTTGGAGAAGACTCTTGAGAGTCCCTCGGACTGCAAGGAGATCCAACCAGTCCATTCTAAAGATCAGTCCTGGGTGTTCATTGGAAGGACTGATGCTAAAGCTGAAATTCCAATACTTTGGCAACCTCATGCGAAGAGTTGATTCACTGGAAAAGACTCTGATGCTGGGAGGGATTGGGGCAGGAGGAGAAGGGGATGACAGAGAATGAGATGACTGGATGGCATCACCTACTCAATCCACATGAGTTTGAGTGAACTCCGATGGACAGGGATGCCTGGCATGCTGTGATTCATGGGGTCGCGGAGAGACGGACAACGACTGAGCGACTGAACTGAACTGAAAACATGGAAGCAACATATGTGTTCATCAGCAGATGAGTGAGTAAAGAAGATGTGGGTACATTATTTGTGTATATATATCCATACACACACACACACACACACACACACACAATGTAATATTACTTAGCCATAAAATTATTGCCTTTATAGAAACATGGATGGATTAATAGATTATCAGACTGATAATACTTTACCAAGTGAAGTAAGTCAGAGAAAGACAAGTTATCATATGATATAATATATGAGGAATCTAGAAATAATATAAATTAATTTATTCATAGAACAGAAACAGACTCACAAACACAGTAAAGAAATTTAGGGTCACAAAAGGGGAAATAGGGGGTAAACTAGGAATATCAGATTAACAGTTGCAGACCACTATAAATAAAATTGATAAGAAGCAGGATTTACTGAATAGTAAATATCTGGTCCATTCTAAAGGAGATCAATCCTGGATGTTCATTGGAGGGACTGATGCTAAAGCTGAAACTGCAATACTTTGGCCACCTCATGCGATGAGTTGACTCACTGGAAAAGACTCTGATGCTGGGAAAGGTTGGGGGTGGGAGGAGAAGGGGACGACAGAGAATGAGATGGCTGGATGGCATCACCGACTCTGTGGACATGAGTTTGAGTAAACTCCAGGATTTGGTGATGGACAGGGAGGCCTGGCGTGCTGTGATTCATGGGGTCGCGGAGAGTCGGACATGACTGAGCAACTGAACTGAACTGAACTGAACTGAAATATCTGGTAATAATCTATAATGGGAAAAAACCTGAAAAAAAATGTATAAATGCACCATGTTGTTGTACACCTGAAACTAAGGCAATATTTGTAAATCAACTATGCTTCAATTTAACCAGAAAAAAAAAAAAGGAAGAAGAAGAAAGAAAATTATCAAAAAACTGAACTGATCAACAATAGCTCCCAAATTTCCAGACTTGAGTGCAATACTTATTTCTATTGGTAGTTTGAGGCTTCACTGTGTTATCAGGGGGATTCCTTGATGGCTGGGACAATAACAAATAGGCCCATAATGCAGGACACCTGGGTTTGATCCCTGGACCAGGAAGATCCCCTGGAGAAGAGAATTACAACCCACCCCAGTAGTCTTGCCTGGATAATTCCATGAGTAGAGGAGCCTGTATAGTCCATGGGGTCACAGAGTCAGACACAACTGAGCGAATATCATTTTCACTTTCACTTTATGTTATCTGGAGTCTAAAATTGCCTTGCCACAAAAGAAGATTTTAAGATGAATGGGGCAAACACATTATTAAATGGCTGCCAAAGTCTTAAGCTCTTCTTCCTTGGCTTTTTTGTCTCAGGTTCCCCTCTGTGACCATATTGTCTCTATCTCTTTGGTCCCTCATATCCAGACACCACCTCCATTACCATCTTCCTTGTTCCCTTCTACACTTCCTATGCCTCCTCTGTACCCTCAATTCTCTCACATTAACTTTCTTGCTGAGCTTTCCTTTTCTTTGAAACTCTCCCCACTCTTTCTCTGAACTTGTCAGAAGATTTTCCTTTAAAATTGAGCTTTCTGGGGTTCCAGAAGCTAAACTTTTAATTCCCTGGATTAAAAGTGTGCAGTGAAATATTGTTAAAGTTTGTTTGTTTGTTTTCCCCAAAGCAACAAAAGTTTCTCACAAATTTAGTGAGGAATTAAAGCTTATCAAACTATTTTCTCTGACTTACATCATCTAGTTCATATGCTTGTCACTGAAGACCAGGCCCAGCATTGGGTGAAAACTATGAACTGGGAAAGTACCAAAAGGTCTCTAGTATTGTAAAGGGAAGATCAGCTACTAATTTATCATATGATCAGGCTTGGGCAATAGCCAAGTAATTTCACCAAACAATTTCTAGCATTTTTTCAAAGTCTATTCATTGAAACAAAATTCAGTATTGCACACAAAAATATGATGAACCTGTTCATCATAATTACAATTGACTTCTAATTATTTTTAAAGAAAATTCTGGACCTCCTTCAGGCCTTGACTAGGTAGCTTTTAACTCTATGCTTATTAATGATCTGAACCAGGATTTTTCCGTTCTAGTAAAAAGGACCAAGATATATGGGAAATTGTCCACTCCAGATTTAGTTGATCTGGTATACCAGTTCTCTCTCACTCTGGATAAGCACCCTTTCAGTTCAGTTCAGTTCTGTCGCTCAGTCGTGTCTGACTCTCTGCGACCCCATGAATCACAGCACGCCAGGCCTCCCTGTCCATCACCAACTCCCGGAGTTCACTCACTCATGTCCACAGAGTCAGTGATGCTATTCAGCCATCTCGTTCTCTGTCGTCACCTTCTCCTCCCGCCCCCAACCCCTCCCAGCATCAGAGTGAGTCAACTCATCGCATGAGGTGGCCAAAGTATTGCAGTTTCAGCTTTAGTATTAGTCCTTCCAATGAACACGCAGAATTGATCTCCTTTAGAATGGACTGGTTGGATCTCCTTGTAGTATAAGGGACTCTCAAGAGTCTTCTCCAGCACCACAGTTCAAAAGCATCAATTCCTTGGCGATCAGCTTTCTTCAGAGTCCATCTCTCACATCCATACATGACCACGGGAAAAACCATAGCCTTGACTAGACGGACCTTTGTTGGCAAAGTAATGTCTCTGCTTTTTAGTACCCTTTAAATACCCATAATTCTCAATTTTCAAATCCAGGAAATGATGGCCCCTAGATGAAATCAGAACTCATACACTTTCTGCTATTCTTGCAAATAATAATAATAATAATAAACAGGACATTGGGAAAGCTCTTATTACAAATTTAAACATGTTTGAAATCTATAGTTTTTTAACCAGCTTTCTCAATGTTCTTCAAATACTTGATGATAGTACTTTGAGGAAATATGGGTCTTTTTCCCAGTCTGTCCTCTTAATCATCTTGCAGAAACATTTTTCAATATTGGAAATGAATCTCTTCCAGCCCTAATTGACACTGGAGTAACACTCCCTGCACTCAACTTTATTACCATAAAATAACCCCTGCCTCTGAGTACTAATTTGGAATTGGGAAAGGGGTACATCAAGGCTTATGTAACTCATATGCAGAGTATATCATGTGAAATGCCAGGCTGGATGAAGCTCAAGCTGGAATCAAAATATCTTCAGATATGCAGACAAGATCACCCTAACAGCAGAAAGCAAAGAGGAACTAAAGAGACTATTGATGAAGATGAAAAAGGAAAGTGAAAAAGCTGGCTTAAAACTCAACACTCAAAAAATGAAGATCATGGAATCCAGTCACATCACTTCATGGCAAAAAGATGGATAAACAATGGAAACAGTGACAGACTTTATTTTCTTGGGCTCCCAAATCACTGAAGCCATGAAATTAAAAGAGGCTTGTTTCTTGGAAGAAAAGCTATGACAAACCTAGACAGCATATTAAAAAGCAGAAACATCAGTTTGACAGCAAAGGTCCATATAGTCAAAGCTTTTGTTTTTCTAGTAGTCATGTATGGATGTGAGAATTAGACCATAAAGAAGGCTGAGCACTGAAGAATTGATGTTTTTGAACTGTGGTGTTGCAGAAGACTCTTAAGAGTCCCTTGGACAGCAAGGAGATCAAAACAGTCAATCCTAAAGGAAATAAACCCTGAATATTCATTGGAAGGACTGATACTGAAGCTGAAGCTCCAATATTTTGGCAACCTCGTGAGAGGAGCCAACTCATTGGAAAAGACCCTGATGATGGGAAAGATTGAGGACAAGACAAGGGGAGACAGAGGATGAGATGGTTGGATGGCATCACCGACTCAATGGACATGTAGCTGTAGCCCACCATACTCCTCTGTCCATCGGATTTTCCAGACAAGAATAATTGGGTTGGGTTGCCATTTCCTTCTCCAGGGGATACTGGTAAAATTTACAGTGCACCTCCTATCAAGACTCACATAGATTCCTCAAAACAACTTCCCAGAATTAGTCAATGCCATCTAAGTAGAGAAGTCCTTAAAGATATAAATCTCATGATACAAGATTATAGGGCTTCTGTCTAGTCAAGGCTATGGTTTTTCCAGTGGTCATGTATGGATATTAGAATTGGACTGTGAAGAAAGCTGATTGCCAAAGAATTGATGCTTTTGAACTGTGGTGTTGGAGAAAACTCTTGAGAGTCCCTTGGACCACAAGGAGTTCCAACTGGTCCATTCTAAAGAAGATCAGTCCTGGGTGTTCATTGGAAGGACTGATGCTAAAGCTGAAACTCCAATACTTTGACCACCTCATGCGAAGAGTTGACTCATTGGAAAAGACCCTGATTCTTGGAGGGATTGGGGGCAGGAGGAGAAGGGGACGACAGAGAATGAGATGGCTGGATGGCATCACCGACTCAATGGACATGAGTTTGAGTAAACTCCGGGAGTTGGTGATGGAAAGGGAGTACTGGCTTGCTATGATTCATGGGGTCGCAAAGAGTCAGACACGACTGAGGGACTGAACTGAGCTGAGGTCTCATAATCCCCTGTACTAGCTCCTGTAAATCTCCCATTTTATGGGTGAGGAAACCTAAGGGCCAAGAGAGAAGGTTTTCCTAGGACTTTTGATCAATAAACAGCACTGTTGAGACAAAAGATCAAGATGTCACAATAAGAGAATCTGAAATTCATTTTCGCCCATGAATGAATAAAAAAAAAAATGCATCTATATGTGGAGAAATTTTCACTGTAAACTAACTGAAGACCGGCATAAAGTTTCCTGTTTAACCAAGACTATAAGAAAGATCCATATAGAATTGGGTAGGAAGAGAAAAGAAGCAATCACGATGGAACTTGTGTCCTTCAGAGGGGTCTCAGAAGAGGAGGGGATTACACTTCTCCCTGAGGAGTGAGTGGTTTGAGCCACATATTGGGTTCTCCAGCCGTGGTGTCCAACACTGGGAAGACATGTCCCCTTGGCTGGTTGGAGGGTCAGTGGGACTAATAGGAGAGCTGTGAAAAGCTTGGAGTACATACTTGAGGAGTGTACACACGCTTGCTTTTACCTGAAACAGGGTATAGAGGACAGATGAAACTGCAAAGGACACTGGCCTATTTCCTGTAGATGTCCTGATGTGCACCCTAACCTAAGTCAAGAACCACTTGCTTCATAATACAGCTCCATCCTGGGAAAGGATTGCCATGTAGGGAGAACTTAGTTGTGAGGGGAAAGCTGGCTCAGAGTGGCATCTGAGAATGGGGCAGCAGCAGGCATTAATGGTACACACAGAGGCAGTACATTAGAAGAAGTCTAATACTCTGACTTCAGCTAGGGCTGCTGCATCCCCCATTCAGAGCACATGAACCTAGGCCAGGTGTTCAAACCAGCCCTTCTTGCTCTAGCATTGCTCCCTTCTTGGATAAAGCTGCTGATGCTGAGAGGAGGGAGACCACACATTTAAAGGGAATAAAGCTAGCTCAGGTCCAACCCTCAGTGCTTCTGCTCCAGCATCTTGGGCTTCAACTCCGTCCCATAAGGTGGTGGTGGTCACTGAACAAAGAAGACACTCTGGCACATCTTGCTCTGGCTCTAGCCCCTGCAGCTCCAGCTCCTACTAAGGTGATAACTGCAAGCATATCCTGGGGAGAAGTGTGACTCATGCTCACATCAGATCCAGCTCTTCCACGAAAACCACTGGGGACAAGTGGATTATATAGGGATGCTCCCACACAAGGGCATGCTTTGAGACCACATAAGTAAGAAATAAGTAGCTGTTCTACCTAATTTCAGAAAAAAAAGGAAAGTTAAAATAAGAAGGCAAGAATTTGTTTCAATTGAAATAAACAGAGAAAAACCCTGAACAAAAAATAAAGCCAAAATATTTACTAGATATTCAAAGTATTAGTAATAAGAAGGCTAACTGAGTTAAGGGAAAGAATAGATGAACATGGTAAGAATTTTAACAAGGAACTAGAAAGTATAAAAAAGAACTCTTAATAACTGGAGTACAAGAACTGAAATGAAAAATACACTAGAAGAAATTAACATCAGACTAGCTGATACAGAATGCAAAAGTGATATTAAAGATAGAATAATGGAAATCTCCCAATCAGATCAACAAAAATAAAAATATTTTAAAAGTGAGAACAGTTTAAGGAACCTCTGGGACAATATCAAATACACCAATATTTGCATTATAGAGGTCCCAGAAGGAGAAGGTAGACATAAAGGGTTCAAAGTATATTTGATGAAATTGTGGCTAAAAAATTCCCAAACCTGAAAAGAAACAGAAATCCAGGTACAGAAAGCAAAGAGGGTTCCAGCAAAATAATCCCAAACAGACCCAACATAAGAGGATGTGGAATTCACTTTTATCCAAGACATATTATGATAAAAATGTCAAACTTAAAGATAAATAGAGAATTCTAAAGGAATCAAGAGAAAACAAAGTGCCATATATAAGAGAATGCCCAAAGGCTCAGTTCAGTTCAGTTCAGTTCAGTCGCTCAGTCGTGTCTGACTCTCTGCGACCCCATGAATTACAGCATGCCAGGCCCCCCTGTCCATCACCAACTCCCGGAGTTCACTCAAACTCATGTCCACAGAGTAGGTGATGCTATCCAGCCATCTCACTCTCTGTCGTCCCCTTCTCCTCCCGCCCCCAACTTTTCCCAGCATCAGAGTCTTTTCCAGTGAGTCAACTCGTCGCATGAGGTAGCCAAAGTATTGCAGTTTCACCTTTAGCATCAGTCCTTCCAATGAACACCCAGGATCGAGCTCCCTTAGAATGGACTGGTTGGATCTTCTTGCTGTACAAGGGACTCTCAAGAGTCTTCTCCATCACCACAGTTCAAAAGCATCAATTCTTCGGTGATCAGCTTTCTTCACAGTCCAACTATCACATCCATACATGACCACGGGAAAAACCATAGCCTTGACTACACGGATCTTTGTTGGCAAAGTAATGTCTCTGCTTTTTAATATATTATCAAGGTTGGTCATAACTTTCCTTCCAAGGAGTAAACGTCTTTTAATTTCATGGCTGCAATCAGCATCCGAATGCCCAAAGGCTATAAGCTAATTTTTCTGCAGAAACTTTGCAGGCCAGAAGAGAATGGCATGGGATATTCAAAATGATAAAAAGGAAAACCCTGAAACTCACCAAGATTATCATTCAGAATTGAGAGAAAGACAAAGTGTCAGACAACCAAAAACTAAAAGAGTTTATTCAGAATTAACTCATCCGAAAATAAATGTTATAAGGTCTTTGGGCCCAAAATTAGAAACGAAAAGGGAGAAGTTAAAACTGACAACACAGAAATACAAAGGACTATAAGAGACTCTAGAAAATCCCATGGATGGAGGAGCCTGGTAGGCTGCAGTCCGTGGGGTCGCTAAGGGTCAGACACGACTGAGCGACTTCACTTTCACTTTTCACTTTCACACATTGGAGAAGGAAATGGCAACCCACTCCAGTGTTGTTGCCTGGAGAATCCCAGGGACAGGGGAGCCTGGTGGGCTTCCATCTATGGGGTCACACAGAGTCGGACATGACTGAAGTGACTTAGCAGCAGTAGCATAAGAGACTCTTACAAGCAGGTATTAATATATACCAATAAAATGGACAACCTAGAAGAAATGGACAAATGCTTAGAAAGGTACACTCTCTCAAGACTGAACGTGGAGGGGGGAGAAAAAAAACAAAAAAGCAAACCAATTACAAGTACTGAAGTTGAATCTGTGATTAGAAAACTCCCAACGAACTAAAGTCTAGGACCAGAGGGCTTCAGAGTGAACTCTGACAAAACATTTAGAGAAGAGTTATCATCTATTCTTCTGAAACTATCCCAAAATATTGCAGAGGAAGTAACACTTCCAAACTCATTCTATGAGGCCATCATCACCCTAATACTAAAACTCATACCATCTGCATTGGAAAAATGGAGTGCTAACCACTTGACTACCAGGGAAATCCCTGCTTATTTTTTTTTATTTCCATTACTCTCAGAGACAAATTCAAAAAGATATTGCTGCAATTATGTCAAAGAGAATTCTGAAGATCAAAACCATCCCAAAGAAAAAGAAATGCAGAAGGCAAAGTAGATTGTCTGAGGAGTCTTTAAAAATAGCTGAGAAAAGAAGAGATGCAAAAGGCAAGGGGCAAAGGGAAAGATATACCTAACTGAATGCAGAGCTCCCAAGAATCACAAGGAGAGATGAGAAGGCCTTCTGAAGTGAACAATGCAAAGAAATGGAGCAAAACAATAGAATGTGAAAGACTAGTGCTCTCTTCAAAAAAGTAGAGATATCAAGGGAAAATTTCATTCAACGAAGGGCACCATAATGGATAGAAATGTAAGGACCTAGCAGAAGTGGAAGAGATTAAGAAGAAGTGGCAAGGCTACACAGAAGAACTATACAAAAAACATCTTAATGACCCAGCTGACCACGATGGTATGGTAAGTCACCTAGAACCAGACATCTTCAAGTGAGAAGTCAAGTGGGCTATAGGAAGCATTACAATGAATAAAGCTTGTGGAAGTGATGGAGTTCCAAGTAAGCTATTTAAAATCCTAAAAGATGATGCTGTTAAAATGCTGCACTCAATATTTCAGCATATTTGGAAAACTCAGCAGTGGCCACAGGACTGGAAAATATCAGTTTTCGTTCCAATCCCAAAAAAGGGTAATGCTAGAGCATGTTAAAACTAACCTACAATTGTTCTCATTTTACATGCTAGCAAGGTTATGCTCAAAATCCTTCAAACTAGGCTTCAACAGTACATGAATCAAGAACTTCCAGATGTACAACTGGATTTAGAAAAGGCAGAAGAACCAGAGAACAGATTACTAACTTTTGTTAGATCATAGAGAAAGCAAGGGAATTCCAGAAAAACATCTACTTCTGCTTCACTGACTATGTTAAAGCTTTTGACTGTGTGGATCACAACAAACTGCAGAAAATTCTTAGAGATAAGAATACCAGGCCTCCTTACCTATCTCCTGGGGAACCTCTATGCAGGTCAAAAACCAACAGTTAGAACTGGACAGGGAAAAATGAGCTGGTTCAAAATTGGGAAAGGAGTTTATCAAACCTGTATATTGTCACCCTGCTTATTAAATTTATATGCGGAACGTGCTGTGCTAAGTCACTTCAGTCATATCCAACTCTTTGGACTATAACTTTGTTCATGGGATTCTTCAGGTATGAATACAGGAGTGGGTTGTCATGCCCTTCTCCAGTAGGCAGAATACATCATGTGAAATGTTGGGCTGGATGAATCACAGGCTAGAACCACGACTGCCTGGAGAAATATAAAAAACCTCAGATATGCAGATGATATCACTCTAATGGCAGAAAGTGAAGAGGAACTAAAGAGTCTCCTGATGAGGGTGAAAGAAGAGAATCAAAGACCTGGCTTAAAATGCAACCTTCAAAAAACTACGATCATGGCATCTGGTCCCATCACTTCATGGTAACTAAGTGGAAGCAGTGACAGATTTTATTTTCTTGGTCTCCAAAAATCACTGCAGACAGTGACTGCAGCCATGAAGTTAAAAGACACTTGCTCCCTGAAAGGGAAGTTATGATAAACTTAGACAGTGTAGTAAAAAGCAGGAACATTACTTTTCTGACAAAGTTCTGTGTAGTGAAAGCTATGGTTTTCCCAGTAGTCGTGTACGGATCTGAGAGCTGGACCATAAAGTAGGGTGAGCACTGAAGAATTGATGCTTTCAAACTGGGGTGCTGGAAAAGACTCAAGGATCCCTTGGACTGCAAGGAGATCAAGCCAGTCAATCTGAAAGGAAATCTACCCTGAATATTCATTGGAATGACTGATGCTAAAACTGAAGCTTCAATAATTTGGCCACCTGATGCAAAGAGCCAACTCACTGGAAAAGACCCTGATGCTGGGAAAGATTGAAGGTAAAATGAGAAGGGGACAGCAGAGGATGAGATGGTTATATAGTATCACCGGCTCAATGAACATGAATTTGAAAATAAACTCCGGCAGTTAGTGAAAGACAGGGAAGCCTGGCGTGCTGCAATGCAAAGAGTCAGATTTGATTTAATGATTAAACAACAAAAACATGGGAAATGATGTTAGAGAAAAAGAAAACCCGAGCAATTTTCTTATTCAAGTTCAAAAATGGGTCGCAAAGAAGTGGAGACAACTCACAATGTCAACAATAACTTTGGCCCAGGAACGGCCAATGAACAGTGGTGTTTCAAGAAGTCTTAGGAAGAAATCGAGAGATCTGGAGATGAGAATCGCAGTGATTGGCCCTCAGAAGTTGACAAAGACCATCTGAAAGGATCATCAAAGCTTACCCTTTTAAAACTATATGAGAAGTTGCCAAAGAACTCAACGTTAATCATTCTGTGGCCATTTGGCACTTGAAGCAAATAGGAAATATGAGAAAGCTTGATAAATGGGTGCCTCAAGAGCTGACCGCAAATCAAAAAAATCATCATTTTGAAGTGTGGTTTTCTCTTATTCTATGCAACAACAAAGAAGCATATTTTTGATTGGATTGAAGTGCAACACAAATTGGATTTTATATGACAACTGGGGACAACCAGCTCAGTGGTTGGATGGAAAAGAAGCTCCAAAGCACTTCCCAAAGCCAAACTTGCACCAAATAAGGTAATGGTCACTGTTTGGTGATCTGCCGCCAGCTTGATCCACTGCAGCTTTCTGAATCTTGGCAATATCATTACATCTGAGAAGTACGTTCAGCAAATTGATGAGATGCACTGAAATGTGTAATGCCTGCAGCTAGCATTGGTCAACAGAAAGGGCCAATTTTTCTCCATGACAAAGTCCAACCTCTCCTCACACAACCAATACTTCAAAAGTTGAACAAATTGGGCTACAAAGTTTTGCCTCATCTGCTATACTTACCTGCCCTGTCACCAACCTACTACCACTTCTGCAAGCATCTCAACATCTTTTTACAGGGAAAATGCTTCCAAAGCCAGCAGAAGGCAGAAACTGCTTTGCAAGAGTTTGTCAAATAACAAGGCACAGATTTTTATACTATAGGAATAAATACATTTATTTCTCACTGGCCAAAATGAATTGATTGTAATGGTTCTTATTTTGATTAGTTAAGATTTTAAGCCTAGTTTTATTGATTTAAAATTCATAGTACAAAATGCAATTATGTTTGCACCAACCTAACACAAAACAGAAATAGACCCACAGACAGAAGGCAAATTTATGGTTACCAAAAGATAAATGGGAGTAGGGATAGATTAGGAGTTTGGAGTTAACATATACATACTACTAAATACAAAGTAGATAACCGAGATAACTATCAAGGGCCTACTTAATAGCACAAATAACTTGATTCACTATTTTGTAATAACCTTAAGTGAAAATAATATAAGAAAAATATATTTATATCTGTATATAAATATATTTTAATTACTTTGTTGTACATCTGAAACTAACACAATACTGTAAATCAACTGTCAATAAAAACCACATTAATTAAAAAATTTGGTACTCAGATTCCAGACAAAAGAAAAGAGTATAATAAGTAGTAAGCACCTGTAGGAAAGAAAAAATTCTACTGGTAATGCAAATATATAATAAAGGCTGAGGATCAACCACTTAAAAGGGAAGTTAATATATGGCAAAAACCCACCACAATATTGTAAAGTAATTAGCCTCCCATTAAAATGAATAAACTAATTTTAAAAAGATAGTATGACAAAAAAACAAAAAAGATTGTAAAGTCAACTATAACTACAATAATTTGTAAAGGGATAAAATTATGAAGATGTAAAATAATCACATCACAAATGCAAAATATGAGGGAGGAGAGGAAAAGATATGAATCTTTTAGAATGAGTCTGAACTCAACGATTACCACTTTAAAATATATATAGTTATATGTGAACACACATGAAAGTGAAAGTGACAATGAAGTTTCCCAGTCATATCTAACTCTTTGCGACCCTATGGACTGTAGCCTACCAGGCTCTTCCATCCATGTGATTTTCCAGGCAAGAGTACTGGAGTGGGGTGCCATTTCCTTCTCCAGGGGATCTTCCCAACCCAGGGACTGAATCCAGGTCTCCCACATTATAGGCAGACGGTTTACCGTCTGAGCCACTAGGGAAGCTGTGAAGTTATATGTGAACATATATGAACTCCATGGCAACTAAAAATCAAAGACCTACAATACATATAGAAAACTTAGAAAGGCAGGTACACAGTATACTACAAAAGTCATCAAACCACATGGGGGAAAAAAAGAAAAAAAAAACTAAAAGATGAAGAAAAATGTACAAAAACAACTAGAAAACTATTAACAAAATGACAATAAGTACGAACCTATGTTCATCACATTAAAATCCAATCAAAAGGCATAGTTAGTTAGTTAGTTAGTTCAGTCACTCAGTTATGTCAGACTCTTTGTGACTCCATGAATCACAGCCCGCCAGGCCTCCCTGTCCATCACCAACTCCCGGAGTTCTCTCAAACTCATGTCCATCGAGTCAGTGATGCCATCCAGCCATCTCATTCTCTGTCGTTCCCGTCTCCTCCCACCCCCAATTCTTCCTAGCATCAGACTCTTTTCCAGTGAGTCAACTTGACGCATGAGGTAGCCAAAGTATTGGAGTTTCAGCTTTAGCATCAATCCTTCCAATGAACACCCAGGATTGATCTCCTTTAGAATGCACTGGTTGGATCTCCTTGCAGTCCAAGGGACTCTCAAGAGTCTTCTCCAGCACCACAGCTCAAAAGCATCAATTCTTCAGCGATCAGCTTTCTTCACAGTCCAACTCTCACATCCACACATGACCATGGGAAAAACCATAGCCTTGACTAGACGGACCTTGGTTGGCAAAGTAATGTCTCTGCTTTTTAATATGCTATCTAGGTTGGTCATAACTTTCCTTCCAAAAGGCATAGAGTGGCTGATTAGATAAAATAACATAATCCATCAATATGCTGCTCAGAAGAGACACTTTAGAGCTAAAGACACATGAATATTGAAAGTAAGTAAATAGAGAAACATTTCATGCAAACAACAGGGAAATAGGAGTAAGCAATACTCCTATCAGAAAAAATAGACTTCAAAACAAAGTCTGTAACAAAAGACAAAGGGCATTTTACAAAGATTGTAAAAAAATGAATATAAGAAGAGGATACTATATTCATTAACATACAGGCACCTAACACAAAAGTACCTAAATATACAAAGTGAATGTGAATAAACATATAGGGAAGCATTTTAGTAGTAGAACAATAACAGGAACCAATGAACAGATCATCCAGGGAGAATACCAGTAAGGAAATGTTGGCCTTGAATAATATGGGAAATAGATGGGGTAACAGTGGAAACAGTGTCAGACTTTATTTTCTGGGGCTCTAAAATCACTTCAGATGGTGATTGCAACCATGAAATTAAAAGACGCTTACTCCTTGGAAGGAAAGTTATGACCAACCTAGATCACATATTAAAAAGCAGAGACATTACTTTGCCAACAAAGATCCGTCTAGTCAAGGCTATGGTTTCTCCAGTGGTCATGTATGGATGTGAGAGTTGGACTGTGAACAAAGCTGATCACTGAAGAATTGATGCTTTTGAACTGTGGTGCTGGAGAAGACTCTTGAGAGTCCCTTGGACTGCAAGGAGATCCAACAAGCCCATTCTAAAGGAGATCAATCTTGGGTGTTAGTTGGAAGGGCTGATGCTAAAGCTGAAACTCCAATACTTTGGCCACCTCATAGGAAGAGTGGACTCACTGGAAAAGACTGTGATGTTGGGAGGTATTGGGGCAGGAGGAGACAGGGATGACAGAGAATGAGATGGCTGGATGGCATCACAGACTCGATGGACATGAGTTTGAGTGAACTCAGGAAGTTGGTGATGGACAGGGAGGCCTGGTGTGCTGTGATTCATGGGATCGCAAAGAGTTGGACACGACTGAGCAACTGAACTGAATATAATAAAGTGAAAGTGAAGTCACTCAGTCATGTCCAACTCTTTGCGACCCCGTGGACTGTAGCCTACCAGGCTCCTCTCTCCATGGAAATCTTCAGGCAAGAATACTGGAGTGGGTTGCCATTTCCTTCTCCAGGGGATCTTCCCAACCCAGGGATTGAACCGGAATCTCCTGCATTGCAGGCAGATGGTTTAACCTCTGAGCCACCAGGGAAGCCCTTAAATAATATAATAGACCAGTTGAAATTAATACATTTTTGTAGGACATTCCAAATGAGCAGAGTATACATTCTCTTCAAGTGCACATAGAATGTTCTCTAGGATAGATCACAAAATGAATCTAGGCCAGAAAACAAAGTTTAATAAATTTAAGAGAACAGAAATTATATCAAGCTTTTTTCCCCCCGAAGCACAATAGTATCAAACTAGAAATCAAATATATGATGAAACATGGAAAAACAAAAAACAAAAAAACCACAGAATAAACAATATGCCACTTAAGGGGGAAAAAAAGAGTCCATGAAGAAATTAAAAAAAAAAAAGGAAATTAGAAAACGCCTCAAGAAAAATGAAATTAAAAGATTTTTAAAGTCAAATGGATTCAGTAAAAGCAGTTCTAAGAAGAAAGTTTATAGTAATACAGACAATTCAAGAAATAAGAAAAGTCTAAAATAAACAATCTAACCTACTATCTAAAGAAAATAGAAAATGAAGAACAAACAAAACACAAAGTCATCATAAGGAAGAAAATACTAAACATCAGAGAGGAAATAAATAAATTAGAGATTAAAAAATAAAAGACCAATAAAATCAAGAGCTTTTTTTTAAAGATTAACTACACTGAAAAATCTTTAGCTAGGTATATTAAGATGAAAGAAGGAGGACTATGAACAAAACACAAAATGAAAGTGCAGATATAACAGCTGATATTGCAGAAAAACACACACACATAGGAGAATATTACAGCCACATGCCTACAAACTGGAAAATCTAGAAGAGATGGGCTAGAATCATACAACCTTAAAAGTCTGAATCAGGCAGAAATAAGCAATATGGACAGACCAATGTCTAGTAGTGAAATTAAGTCTTTAAAAAAAAAAAAAAATCTTCCAGAGAGCTTCACAAGAGAATTCCACCAAACATTTAAAGAAGAGTTAATAACTATCCTTTTAAAACTATTCCAAAATATTAAGAGGAAAGAACACTCATAAACTTATTCAAAAAGGCCACCATTACCTTGATACCAAAAGCACATAAAGACACTACAAAAAAAACAAAAAAAGGCCAATATCAAAGAATATAGGTGCAGAAATTCTCAACAAAATATTACCAAACTAAATTCAACAATATATAAAAAGAATCATACACCATGATCAAGTGGGCTTTATTACAGAATGCAAGGAAGTTTCAATATCCACTAATTAATCAATGTGATACACCACATTAACAAAAGAAATGATAAAAAGTCACACAACCCTCTCAGGACACAGTAAAAGCTCTTGATAAAATTCAATATCTATTTACAAGGAAAAAAACTCTCAAAGT
Organism: Moschus berezovskii; assembly: GCF_049115385.1. Classification (NCBI taxonomy): domain Eukaryota; kingdom Metazoa; phylum Chordata; class Mammalia; order Artiodactyla; family Moschidae; genus Moschus; species Moschus berezovskii. The sequence continues at coordinate 126,027,250 of NC_142460.1, read as the reverse complement.
TGGTATTGAACATATCTCAATATAATAAAGGCCATTATGACAAACCCATAGTTAGTATCATACTCAGTGGTGAAAAGCTGAAAACTTTTCATCTAAAATCAAGAACAGAATAACAGTGCCCACTATCATCACTTCTTTTTCATATACCATTGAAAATTTTAGCCATAGTAATCAAAGAAGAAAATGAAATAAAAGATATTCGTAACTTAAAGGGAAGAAATAAAACTGTCACTCTCTTTAGATGTCATGATATTATATATAGAAAACCCTAAATTTTCTACCAAAAACACTATTATACTAATAAATTCAGTAAAATTGAAAGACTAAGACATTAATATACAGAAATGTATCACTTTTCTACACATTCATAATTAACTATCAGAAAGAGAATGTCCAAAAACAATCTTATTTAAAAATCACACAACATGAATAAAATACCTAGGAATAAACTTTACCAAGGAGGTGCAAAACCTATATTCTGAAAAGTGGAAATTGAACATAACACAGAAAAATGGAAAGATATCTCATGTTCATGGACTGGAAGAATTAATATTGTGAAGATGTTTATACTACCCTGAGAAATTTACAGACTTAATACAATTCTTAGCAAAACACCCAAAAGGTATTTCACAGACTTGGACTGAATAAATGTAAAATATATATGGACCCACAAAAGGACCCCAAATTGCCAAAGCAAACTTGAGAGAAAAAAACAAACAAACTGGAGATATCATACTCGTCAACATTAGACTGTACTTCATAGATGCAGTATTCAAAACAGAAGGGTACTGATGCAAAAACAGATACATAGATCAACTGTATAGAACAGAGAGCCTAGAAATAAGTCCATGAACTGATAGGCAATTCATTGATCACAAAGGAGGCAGGAATATATGATGGAGAAAAGACAGTCACTTCAATAACTGGTGCTGAGAAAATTGGGCAACTACATGTAAAGGAGTAAAATTAGAACATTTTCTCATACCATACACAAAATTGATTAAAGACCAAAACACAAAACCTAAAACCATAAAGTCCTTCAGTTCAGTTCAGTTGCTCAGTCGTGTCCAACTCTGCAACCCCATGAACTGCAGCATGCCAGGTCACCCTGTCCATCACCAGTTCCTGGAGTTTACTCAAACTCATGTCCATTGAGTTTGTGATGTCATCCAACCATCTCATTCTCTGTCATCCCCTTCTTCTCCTGCCTTCAATATTTCCCAGCTTCAAGGTCTTTTCAAATGAGTCAGTTCTCATAAGGTGGCCAAAGTATAAAGTCCTTAGAACACAACATATGCAGAACACTCTGACATGAATTGTAGCTACATACATATATTTTTTAATCTCTCCTAAGGGAAAAGAAACAAAAGCAAAAATAAATGAATGAGTCCTAATTGAACTTAAAAGCTTCTGCACAGCAAAGAAAACAGCCACAAAATGAAAAGACAACCTACTGAATAAAATTAAATATTTTTAAATTGTATGGCCAATAAGGGATTACTACACAAAATACATAAAAAGCTCATACAACTCTATATTAAAAAAAAAAAAAAGATTAAAAATGGGCAGAAGACCTTAATAGACATTTGTTTTTCCAAAGAAGACACACAGAAATCCAACGGGTGCATGAAAAGATGTGTAAAATTGCTAATTATCAAAGAAATGCAAATCAAAACCACAATGAGAGATCATCATCTTACACCTGTCAAGATGCCTATCATCAAAAAGTCTATGAATAACAAATATTGACAAGGATGTGGAGAAAAGGGGCTGCTAGCACAATGTTGGTAGGAATGTAAATTTGTGCAAACAGCATGGAAATAGTACGGAAGTTCCTCAAAAAAACTAAAAACAGAACTAACATAAGATCCAGCATTCCAACTCCTTGTATATATATCTGAAGAATGGATAAAAACTAATTTTAAAAGATGCATATATCACAATGTTCTTAGCGACATTATTTACAATATCCAAGACATGGAAGAAAACTAAGTGTCCATTGATAGGTGTAATAATAAAGATATGATATATATACTCAATGGAATATTACTTAACCATAAAGGATAATAGAATTCTGTCATCTGAAACAGTGTGGAAGGACCTACAGTATAGTATGCTCATTGATTTAATTCAGGCAGAGAAAGGTAGATACACCATGTTATGTCTTATATATGTAACCTAAAAAATAAAACAAAGTTGCCTATAACACAATAGAAACAGACTCATAGGTATAAAGAACAAGTTAGTGGTTACCAGTGGGGAGACAGAAAGCAGGAAGGGCAAAATAGGTGTAGGGGATTCAGAGATGCAAACTATTATGTATAAAACAAGCAATAAGATTACACTGTATAGCTAGGGAAATATAACCACTATTTTAATAACTATTAACAGAATATAATCTATAAATATACTGAGTCACTATGTTGTATATCTGAAACTAATATTTTAAATCAGTTATTTTTCAGTTAAAAAAAAAAAGAGACTTACAAAAATAAATAAATGGCATCGTTACACTTCAACATCCTGTTGCCCTTAAAACTTGAGTTACTAACGTCCAAAGAATTCTGCCTTAAAGGGACCAACAGCAGCAAAACCTCTATCATGTTCCAAAGGGATATTTTCCCAAATGATATCTTAGAAAATCTGGTTGCAAAAGCCAAAAAACTGGATATAAAAGCTCAGAGAAAAACAAGATTGGGAATACAACGATTTGTTTGTTAAAAAGAGAAAGTTCCGCCTTGGACCAAATAAAAACTCAGTGCTATCAGAGACTCTAAAATTCCCTTTACTCACTACGTACATGCATTCAACCATTGGTCTAGTGCCAAAATCATTGTACTCATGATTTAGCATTGGTGAGAAAACGTTAACAAAGCCTCAAAAAGTGTCTACCTCATTTTCCCCACTTGTCTAAAGTACAGCCCAGAGAAGCCTGTTTGTAGTGCTCCTGAACATTTTAAACTGCCTAATGGACAATTGAAGGCCTGGAAAATGGATTTCAACAACTTCTTCTGTTTCATGGATGCACATATGTTTTAATCATGGTCTGTAAGTTTTCCTATTGGACTTGAAGCCTTCTTTTGAAGACAGGCTATGATCTCTTCTGTGGCTAAATTCCTTTCGGGAAAGACCATCCCTATCTGGGAAACTGTTTTCAAGCTTCACAGAGATCAAGAAACCCATGTTAGTGTCAGGCAGTTTGACAAGTATGCACTGTTTGATCAGTTTTACAACATTTTCACTGTGCTTACCACTGTCAATTTCTGCTTTAGTCAAATGAACTGATAGCATTAAGACTCAATTGGAAACTTATAGAATCTCTGCAAATACCTTGGCCACAAGCACTTTCATTGATCCTTCTTAATCTCAGATCCATTCCTTTTGGAACTCATAAATTCTCACCCTCTGAAATAGTCACAGGAGGCCATAGAAGCACTTGGCTTCCTGCTTCTTTTGACCTACAACTGATGAAAGAAGAGATACTCCAGCATGCAAAGTCTTAATTGCTTCTTTTAAAAAGCTAACCATGATTTGGCAGAGCAGTCTTTTCATGGTGCACTCTCAGGAGACAATGATCTAAAGCATTGTACCTTGCAACCTGAATATTCTATTAGAAAAGATGCATACAGAAGACCCCTCTTCAATCTACCCGGAGGATCCCTAGCAGACACTGCTAACCCACCTTCACATTGCCAAATTCTAAGGAACAAACACTTGGATTCACATGACACACCTAAAGAACGCACCAAATTCTAACTGGACATGTGCCTTAAAATTAAAGATTTCCCAGAATTGAAGCATTCAACATTTGATGAGACAAGTTTTGTAAGATATCCAGAGCAGGGTCTGTTGGAAGTTTGTTACCAGACCTTTGATGATGACATAATGGTGATCTCTAACATCTTTGATCTTGATAGTATATAGACATTAGATAAAAGGTGTCTACGAATTCTCCCTCCTACCCCTTATTGATACTTGAATGTGACCTCAATTGATTCCCAACCTGTGTATTTTCCTTCCAGTGTGAGACACTATACTCAGGAAAGGTTCTTCCTGCGATAGGAGAACAAAAAGACACTGAAACTAGAAAACCTGATCCTTGATCAGTGACCCTTTTAGAGAAAGATCTAGATCAAAGAGGATAAATGTAAAAGGAAAAAAAAAAAAAACTTATATATATATATATGTTTTTCTTATATATATATATATATATATATAAGAAACTTCAAATAGAGTTGGGAGACCAGATGGAGGAGTTCTTATGCCCAATTATAACAGTAGAGTCCAACAGAAAGAAAGATTCCTCTTCCTTCCTGGCAAGGACTCAGCCAATGAAAGACCATGGATTCTTTGTTTGCTATAAAGTATGTAATATATAGCCATGTCAACTTCCTTTTCCCCTCTGTGAATGGGTTCTCCTTCCTTTGCAGTGTTGGGACATACATGCATCATGATTCCAGATCTTGAATTATAATTCTCTGTTGATTCCAAATAAACTCTTCTTTGCTGGAGCAATATCTGACTATTTATTTCAGATCAACAACACAAAATATTTATCCTCCTCAATTCCTATTACCAGACACATCATGTGGAGCTTTCAACAAAAAAATTTAGGCATGACAAAGTGGTTAAAGATACAGTCTGAAGATGCAAAGCAAGAATCAAAATCAGTCATGAAATGTTGATATTATCAAAAAGGGAATTTACAATAACTATGGTAAATATGTTAAAGACTAATGGAAGAAAGTATGCACATATAAAGACAGATGAGTTACGTAGGTGGAACAACGGACATTCTAAGAAAGAAACGGAAGATAAGATAGAAATAAAAACCAATGTAACAGAAATGATCTCCTTTTTATAAGGTACCAGGTTGCTTAAATGAGGGACAGCTCATTTTAAAAAATAATAGGGCATGTCAATAAAAGGATCTTCAGGCTCATAAGATTTGTGCATATATTAGATGATTTTGGAGAAGGTATGAATGGATTTGGAAGCTCTTGTGCTTTTAGGAGGGTGGGGTGATAATATAATCGGATATTACACCAAATCTTATCTATAATTTGTAAAGAATAAAGAGAGGCTAAAAGGAACGCTGAGCTGGAAGAAGCACAAGCTGGAATCAAGATTGCCAGGAGAAATATCAATAACCTCAGATATGCAGATGACACCACCCTTATGGCAGAAAGTGAAGAGGAACTCAAAAGCCTCTTGATGAAAGTGAAAGAGGAGAGTGAAAAGGTTGGCTTGAAGCTCAGCATTCAGAAAACAAAGATCATGGCATCTGGTCCCATCACTTCATGGGAAATAGATGGGGAAACAGTGGAAACAGTGTCAGACTTTATTTTTTGGGGCTCCAAAATCACTGCAGATGCTGATTGAGGCCAGGAAATTAAAAGACGCTTACCTCTTGGAAGGAAAGTTATGACCAACCTAGATAGCATGTTAAAAAGCAGAGAGAGTCTGACGCTAGGAGGGATTGGGGGCAGGAGGAGATGGGGACAGCAGGGAATGAGATGGTTGGATGGCATCACTGACTCGATGGACATGAGTTTGAGTGAACTCCGGGAGCTGGTGATGGACAGAGAGGCCTGGCGTGCTGTGATTCATGGGGTCGCAAAGAGTCGGACACGACTGAGCGACTGAATTGAATTGAACTGAAAACCATAAGTGGAAAACAAAACATAGTGGCCCCATTTTAAGTAGGAAGGGAAGAAGTCAGTAACTTTTTGGTGTCAGCAATGTCCATCTAGTTATCTGTGTACAGACATGGCTATGGCACAACCTTCCTTTTATCTTAAGCCGTCAGGATTACAGAATGGCCTTGCCTAAAACTGGTGTTTTGTTAAATTGTGTATTTTCAACAGAACAGCAACACAAAAGTCTGAGTGAAAGGCCAACTCACAGCAATACCAAAATGTAGCTCTTCAATGTCAGGAAATGTTGCTTTTTTTCTTTTTCTTTTTTTTAAATTTGTTTAATCATCCAGTTTTATTTTAATTTGTATAGTAAACTACTTTTTTCAATAATTTATAAACTGTTTAATTGCTGCATTTATCAAATATTAATTTTGTATATGGGCTTCCCAAGTGGCACTAATGGTAAAGAATCTGCCGGCCAGTGCAGGAGACATAGGAGCTGTGGGTTCAATTCCCAAGTCAGGAAGATCCCCTGGAGGAGGGTGTGTTAACCCATTCTAGTATTCCTGCCTGGAGAATCCCATGGACAGAGGAGCCTGGTAGGATACAGTCCATACAGTTTCAAAGAGTTGGGCACAACTGAAGTGACTTAGTATGCCATAAAAATATGTGTGTGTGTGTGTGTGTATACATATATATACAACTACTGAAAACTCCATGCTATAATATTTCAGTTGGGAGAGAAAAGATCAGATCTAAGCTATTTAAAATCCTTCTATTGTTAATGGTAGACGAAGATATTATCCATCTTTAAGATTGTTAAGTTAAATATCTATGGTGATATTTACAATGTAATAATTAAAAAATTCAAACCACAAAATGCGGAAAATAAGTTAACCACATACACAAAGAAATAACTAAATTTGGTACAGGGCTGAAGGTCAGAAGAGACAGAAATCTTATTTCAGCCTGTGAGGTCAGATCTGAGGCAGCCAGTGGGCTGAAGGAGACAGTGCAATGAGAAGCAAGCTCTGAGTCAAGTATCTCAGTGCAGGTAGATCATGCAGCAAGTGCAGGAGACACTGGCAGAGAAGTGAGGAAGGTGGACAGGAAAGGAAGAGAAGCCAAGATGTGTTTGTGAGCCAGCTACTACCATGGAATTCAAAATTAGATTGGCAAAGCAAGAGCAAAAATAAACACGAGGGAGTTGAGGAAAATAGGTAAGAATCTGACTTTGTCCATAAACAGCTGAAAAGACAAACAAGCATTTTAAGCAGGAGAGTAACAGGGATGACTAAATGTGTGACTACCACAAGGAACATGGACACAAGAACAGTCTTCAAAAGGCTGGAAGCTCAGGAACAATTTGGACTCTCTTTCAAACAGACTGAAGATGACTTCAGAGCATTGACAAAGAAACCCAGGGGCTACTCACTTTCAGGCTCTATTCTGAAATGTATTTCTGTTGTGGTACCTGTATAAAGTAACTGTACAAATTATATGGTATGTCCACAGACTTCATTTTCAAAATTTACCAACTCTACACTTTTTTAAGAAGCATATCTCTTATAGACTCAGTCTTGTGGGACTGAATCCTTAGCCTCTAGGATAGTATGCTATTTCCAGATACTGTCATAATTGAATTCATCTCTTGGTGATGTGGAAAAACACAAATATTGGTATTAGTGTCAGAATGGGCATCATAATTGGGCCAGGTCTTACTTATTTTTCATAGAATTTTATGATCACAGATTGATAAGAATTCACTCCTGGATATGACTAAATTTAAAGTATTGAATAGAAAAATAGAGCAGATATTAAAAAGCCCTGTAAAGACAGGTGGTCCCAAAATGACCTGAGTTGCATAGACTTTTACCAGCCTAGATATGATAATGCTAAGGGTTATTTGAAAAAGAATTTGGATAGTAATTTGAAGATACGATTAGGATTAGTTTATAATAGCTAAATGAAAAACAATAAGGAGAAAACCTTCCTGTTTGTACTGAGAATTTTATTATTGTTACTTTTTGATAGTTTCACATATTTTAATATATTTGATTTTTTTAATAACATGAATTTATAATAAGGAATCAGGTAAACTCAATGCACATTTAAGAGTATATAATCAGGTCATCTATTTCCCTTAAATAAAAAAAAAAACAAAACATATATTTTACCTTCTTAGGCTATAGACTAAAATTTATGAAGGAATAGTAAAGGTTACATGAAATACCACTATCAATAGCTTTCAAAATTAGACCAGAAAACTCACAGCTGATCTTTTATAATCATGTTAGTACTTATGAATGAATGAAGTCTGTATGATAATTAAGAAGTTATTTTTAGAGTAATGCAGTTCTGTGGGTACATGTATAAATATACACACATATATAATGTTTAGTAGAAGAGTAGACTCTCATTTAAGAAATCAAAGTATCGGTTTTGATTATATAAACCATGAAATAAATTCTGCAAAAACAGGAATTAGATTCTATACATAGTAGTAAAAGCTACAATCTCTCTTTTCACTGGTATAGCATATCAATTTCATAAGGGACAAAGAGGAACCATAATTATGGAAATCTGTGTTCATGGCAAGAGTATATATTTTTAAAAAGAAAACTTAAAAAAAAATTTTTTTTAACTTTACATCCATTAAAAGGTACAGTGTATTCTCAAAGTGCAAAAATAAATTTAGGAATATTCCATCCCATTTTGTAGAGGATAAGATGATTCATACTGATTAGGCTTCCTGCTGAGGCTGAGTGGTTTTAATAAAAGAAGGAAATCAATGACTGGCCATTGGAATATAATGGATCTGTAATGCTATATTTTAATGAGGCAGCAATGGGAAGCCATTAGAATGAAATGGATTGACCATCAACAGCACATAAAATAATTTATTAAACAAGCCAATGTGCAGATAATACAGTCACTAAAATTTTGCTGTAAGGATAACAAAAAAGTATGAGGGTATAGTTTTCTGGTGAACTTCTAAATTAAGGATTATTATCAGGCAAAACAAAAAAAAACATAATTTGCTAATTAGTTCTATATATTAAGGACCTTTTTACCACCTTTAAATTCTGTTTTGTGTATTTTATGAAATAGTATAGTGAAAATTCATAGTAATTTGGACAAAATCTTCAAATCTATGTATGTTCTTTAAAATATGATTAATATTAGTTAATTTTTAATGAATATTAAGTATGAGGAGGAGGTTAGGGCTTCCCTGATGGCTCAGTTGGTAAAAAGTCTGCCTGCAATGCCAGAGACCTGTGTTGGATCCCTGGGTTGGGAAGATCGCCTGGAGAAAGGAAAGGCTACCCACTCCACTATTCTGGTCTGGAGAATTCCATGGACTGTATAATTCATGGGGTTGAAAAGAGTCAGACATGACTGAGCGACTTTCACTTAAGAGGTCAGTGTTTCTTATCAAATAATCTGTTCCTACTCTCTCATTTAATGCATGTCCTATATAATTATTACCTAATCAATATCATTTTTATAAGATCAGAAATAATTTAGTAACCCAGGAACACAGTTCATTTTCAAAAAGCTACACACACACACACACACACACACACACATATATATATACATATATGTAGCTTTATATATAGCCCATGTGGTGCTAACATGGCATAGTAGAAGGATGTGCCCTCATCTTCTCCCGTGAGAACTCCAGGATTGCAACTAACTGCTGAACAACCATCCACAAGAGAATGTGGGATCCCACCAAAAACTGATACCCCATATTGAAGGGCAAAGGAGAAGCCCAGCAAGAGAGTAGGAGGGGCACTTAGAATCAAACCTCACACCCACCAGAGAAGTTCAGAGGGCTCAATAAAAACCTTGTGCACATCAGGACCCAGGGACCCTGCAAGAGACTGAGCCAGACCTGCCTTTGAGGGTTTGAGTATCTCCTGCAGAAGCAAGGGTGAACAGTGGCCTGCTGCAGGGACAGGGGCTCTGGCTGCATCAGACCTGAGAGGCGCAGCATGTGACAGAAGTCTTCTTGGAGTAGGTCGCATTTAGCCCCAGTGTAGAGTCAATGAGCAGATGACCCACAAACTGGAAAACAATTATACCAAAGAAATTCTCTCATTTTTGTGACAGTTCTAGGGTCCACAACATATTTCTCAACCTGGAGAGCATGCATAGGGACTAAAACTGCAAGGAATTTGAATTTAAAGGCCAGTGGGATTTGATTATAGAACTTCCACAGGACTGGGGAAACAGATTCTTGGAGCGCACACAAAACCTTGTGTGCACCAGAACCCAGAAAAAAGGAGCAGTGAACCCACAAGAGACTGAGCCAGACTTCCCTGTGAGTGTCCAGGAGTCTCTGGTGGAGGCATGGGTCAACACTGACATGTTGTGGGGTCAGGGACACTGAATACAACAGTCCTGGGAGCCATAGCATGCTCATCTTCTTCTGGGAAAACTCCAAAATTGCAACTAACCACTGAACAACCATCAACATAAGTCCTTTTGAAGGAGGTTGCACAAAAAAGATCTTCATGACCCAAATAATCATGATGGTGTGATCACTAACCTAGAGCCAGATATCCTGATATGTGAAGTCAAGTGGGCCTTAGAAAGCATCACTATAAACAAAGCTAGTGGAGGTGATGGAATTCCAGTGGAGCTATTTCAAATCCTGAAAGATGATGCTGTGAAAGGGCTGCACTCAATATGCCAGCACAACTGGAAAACTCAAAGTGGCCACAGGACTGGAAAAGGTCAGTTTTTCATTCCAATCCAAAAGAAAGGCAATGCCAAAGAATGCTCAAACTACCGCACAATTGCACTCATCTCACACGCTAGTAGTGTCACGCTCAAACTTCTCCAAGCCAGGCTTCAGGAATATGTGAGCGGTGAATTTCCAGATATTCAAGCTGCTTTTGGAAAAAGCAGGGGAACCATAGATCAATTTGCCAACATCCGCTGAATCGTGGAAAAAGCAAGAGAGTTCCAGAAAAACATCCATTTCTGCTTTATTGACTATGTCAAAGCCTTTCATTGTGTGGATCACAATAACCTGTGGAAAATTCTGAAAGAGATGGGAATACCAGACCACCTGACCTGCCTCTTGAGAAACCTGTATGCAGGTCAGGAAGCAACAGTTAGAACTGGACATGGAACAACTGACTCAACTGCTTGCAAATAGGAAAAGAAGTATGTCAAGGTTGTATATTGTCACCTTGCTTATTTAGCTTATATGCAGAGTACATCATGAGAAACGCTGGGCTGGAAGAAGCACAAGCTGGAATCAAGATAGCCGGAAAAATATCAATAACCTCAGATATGCAAATAACACCACCCTTATGGCAGAAAGTGAAGAAGAACAAAAGAGCCTTTTGATGAAAGTGAAAGAGGAGAGTGAAAGAGTTGGCTTAAAGCTCAACATTCAGAAAACGAAGATCATGGCATCTGGTCCCACTACTTCATGGCAAATATATGGGGAAACAGTGGAAACAGTTCAGTTCAGTCACTCAGTCGTGTCCGAATCTCTGCGACCTCATGAATCACAGCACGCCAGGCCTCCCTGTCCATCACCAACTCTCAGAGTTCACTCAAACTCATGTCCACAGAATCGGTGATGCCATCAAGCCATCTCATTCTCTGTCGTCCCCTTCTCCTCCCGCCCCCAACCTTTCCTAGCATCAGAGTCTTTTCCAGTGAGTCAACTCGTCTCATGAGGTGGCCAAAGTATTGGAGTTTCAGCTTTAGCATCAGTCCTTCCAATGAAAACCCAGGATTGATCTCCTTTAGAATGGACTGGTTGGATCTCCTTGCAGTCCAAGGGACTCTCAAGAGTCTTCTCCATCACCACAGTTCAAAAGCATCAATTCTTCGGCGATCAGCTCTCTTCAGAGTCCAACTCTCACATCCATACATGACCAAGGAAAAATCCATAGTCTTGACTAGATGGACCTTTGTTGGCAAAGTAATGTCTCTGCTTTTTAATATACTATCAAGGTTGGTCATAAATTTCCTTCCAAGGAGCAAGCGTCTTTTAATTTCATGGCTGCAATCAGCATCTGCAGTGATTTTGGAGTCCAAAAAAATAAAGTCTGACACTGTTTCCACTGTTTCCCCATCTATTTCCCATGAAGTGATGGGACCAGATGCCGTGATCTTCGTTTTCTGAATGTTGAGCTTCAAGCCAACCTTTTCACTCTCCTCTTTCACTTTCATCAAGAGGCTTTTGAGTTCCTCTTCACTTTCTGCCATAAGGGTGGTGTCATCTGCATATCTGAGGTTATTGATATTTCTCCTGGCAATCTTGATTCCAGCTTGTGCTTCTTCCAGCCCAGGGTTCCTCATGATGTACTCTACCTATAAGTTAAATAAGCAAGGCGACAATATACAACCTTGACGTACTCCTTTTCCTATTTGGAATCTGTCTGTTTTCTCATGTACAGTTCTGACAGTTGCTTCCTGACCTGCATACAGGTTTCTCAAGAGGCAGGTCAGGTGGTCTGGTATTCACTTCTCTTTCAGAATGTTTCACAGTTTATTGTGATCCACACAGTCAAAGGCTTTGGCATAGTCAATGAAGCAGAAATAGATGTTTTTCTGGAACTCTCTTGCTTTCTCCATGATCCAGCGGATGTTGGCAATTTGATCTCTGGTGCCTCTGCCTTTTCTAAAACCTGCCTGAACATCTGGGAGTTCACGGTTCACATATTGCTGAAGTCTGGTTTGGAGAATTTTGAGCATGACTTTACTAGCGTGTGAGATGAGTGCAATTGTGCGGTAGTTTGAGCATTCTTTGTCATTCCCTTATTAGGGGTTTTAAAAAGGAGTTTTTGAGAGAATTTGCTTGGAGAAAGCTGTATAGTCAACAGAACCACCTCAGCCCAAAAATGGAGTACTGGGGTTCCTTCAATTAAGTCAAGAGAAATGGGTTTCAGTGTGACAATTCAGAAGCTTCGGTCTGTATCCCCTGAAATTAGTGGACAAAGGCTTTACTTCTACCTAAGAAAAAGAGTGAAGGAAAGTTGCTGGTCTATGAGGAATAGCCGAATTTGAGTCTGCTTATCACATAACATGATGATAGGAATTTGATTATCTAAAATTACATGTTGTGACTAAAAAGACTCCTGAAGTGTTTATTTGGAGTCGAAAGAAATATATCATTCACTGGGTAAATTGTGAAGGGGGTATGAAAGGAGAAATAGTTGCTTATCATTTTTATTCTTCAGTTCTGCTTCTGTGTTCCTCGGTATGCTTGAATTACATTTGCACAAGTTGTTGGTTTAAGAACAAATATAAGTGAAGACTATTTGTGTATCCTTTTCACAATTTAAATGAGTATGAATCATCATTCTCTCTTTGACATTTTATGGTCTAGCCTAGCTCAATAATAGCTTTTGGGATAACAATGCTAATATTACAATCTATGTCCTGTAATATTTGATTTTGAGAAATAGAATATTTCCTGCCATATCAATAAACAAGGATGTCACAGTTCAGTTCAGTTCAGTCGCTCAGTCGTGTCCGACTTTTTGCCACTCCATGAATCACAGCACACCAGGCCTCCCTGTCCATCACCAACTCCCGGAGTTCACTCAAACTCATGTCCATCGAGTCGGTGATGAAATTCAGCCATCTCATTCTCTGTCGTCCCCGTCTTCTCCCGCCCCCAATCCTTCCCAGCATCAGACTCTTTTCCAGTGAGTCAACTCGTCGCATGAGGTGGCCAGCTTTAGCATCAGTCTTTCCAATGAACAACCAGGACTGATCTCCTTTAGAAAGGACTGGTTGGATCTCCTTGTAGTCCAAGGGACTCTCAAGAGTCTTCTCCAGCACCACAGTTCAAAATCATCAATTCATTGGTGATCAGCTTTCTTCACAGTCCAACTCTCACATCCATACATGACCACTAGAAAAACCATAGCCTTGACTAGACGGACCTTTGTTGGCAAAGTAATGTCTCTGCTTTTTAATATGCTATCAAGGTTGGTCATAACTTTCCCTCCAAGGAGTAAGTGTCTTTTAATTTCATGGCAGCAATCAGCATCTGCAGTGATTTAGGAGCCCAAAAAAATAAAGTCTGGCACTGTTTCCACTGTTTCCTCATCTATTTCCCATGAAGTGATGGGACCAGATGCCATGATCTTCGTTTTTTGAATGTTGAGCTTCAAGCCAAACTTTTCACTCTCCTCTTTCACTTTCATCAAGAGGCTTTTGAGTTCCTCTTCACTTTCTGCCATAAGGGTGGTGTCAACTGCATATCTGAGGTTATTGGTATTTCTCCTGGAAACCTTGATTCCAGCTTGTGCTTCTTCCAGCCCAGCGTTCCTCATGATGTACTCTGCATAGAAGTTAAATAAGCAGGGTGACAATATACAACCTTGACGAACTCCTTTTCCTATTTGGAACCAGTCTGTTGTTCCATGTCCAGTTCTGACAGTTGCTTCCTGACCTGCATACAGGTTTCTCAAGAGGCAGGTCAGGTGGTCTGGGATTCCCATCTCTTTCAGAATGTTCCACAGTTTATTGTGATCCACACAGTCAAAGACTTTGGCATAGTCAATGAAGCAGAAATAGATGTTTTCTAGAATTCTCTTGCTTTCTCCATGATCCAGCGGATGTTGGCAATTTGATCTCTGGTGCCTCTGCCTTTTCTAAAACTTGCTTGAACATCTGAAAGTTCATGGTTCACATATTGCTGAAGCCTGGCTTGGAGAATTTTGAGCATGACTTTACTAGCATGTGAGAAGAGTGCAATTGTGCAGTAGTTTGAGTATTCTTTGGCATTTCCTTTCTTTGGGATTGGAGTGAAGACTGATCTTTTCCAGTCCTGTGGCCATTGCTGAGTTTTCCAAATTTACTGGCATATTGAGTGCAGCACTTTCACAGCATCATCTTTCAGGATTTGAAATAGCTCAACTGGAATTCCATCACCTCCACTAGCTTTGTTCGTAGTGATGCTCTCTAAGGCCCACTTGACTTCACATTCCAAAATGTCTGGCTCCAGGTGAGTGATCATGCCATCATGATTATCTTCATCATGAAGATCTTTTTTGTACAGTTTTGTGTATTCTTGCCACCTCTTCTTAATATCTTCTGCTTCTGTTAGGTCCATACCATTTCTGTCCTTTATCTAACCCATCTTTGCATGAAATGTTCCCTTGATATCTCTAATTTCAGAATGGTCCACTGGAGAAGGGAATGGCAAACAACTTCAGTATACTTTCCTGGAGAAGCCCATGAACAGTATCAAAAGGCAAAATGATAGGATACTCAATGAGGATTTCCCCAGGTCTGTAGGTGCCCAGCATGCTACTAGAGATCAGTGGAGAAATAACTCCAGAAAGAAAGAAGGGATGGAGCCAAAGTGAAACAAATACCCAGTTGTGGCTGTGACTGGAGATAGAAGCAAGGACTGATGCTGTAAAGAGCAATATTGCATAGGAACCTGGAATGTTAGGTCCATGAATCAAGGCAAATTGGAAGTGGTCAAACAGGAGATGACAAGAGCGAACGTCGACATTCTAGGAATCAGTGAACTAAAATGGACTGGAATGGGTGAATTTAACTCAGATGACCATTATATCTACTACTGTGGGCAGGAATCCCTTAGAAGAAATGGAGTAGCCATCATGGT
Organism: Moschus berezovskii; assembly: GCF_049115385.1. Classification (NCBI taxonomy): domain Eukaryota; kingdom Metazoa; phylum Chordata; class Mammalia; order Artiodactyla; family Moschidae; genus Moschus; species Moschus berezovskii. The sequence continues at coordinate 126,011,989 of NC_142460.1, read as the reverse complement.
CAACAAGAGTCCGAAATGCTGTACTTGGATGCAATCTCAAAAACGACAGAATGATTTCTGTTCGTTTCCAAGGCAAACCATTCAATATTACAGTAATCCAAGTCTATGCCCCAACCATTAATGCTGAAGAAGCTGAAGTTGAACAGTTCTATGAAGACCTACAAGACCTTTAGAACTAACACCCCAAAAAGATGTCCTTTTCATTATAGGTGACTGGAATGCAAATGTAGGAAGTCAAGAAATACCGGGAGTAACAGGCAAATTTGGCCTTGGAGCACGGAATGAAGCAGGGCAAAGGCTAATAGAGTTTTGTCTAGAGAATGCACTGGTCATAGCAAACACCCTCTTCCAACAACATAAGAGAAGACTCTACACATGGACATCACCAGATGGTCAACACCGAAATCAGATTGATTATATTTTTTGCAGCCAAAGATGGAGAAGCTCTATACAGTTATCAAAATCAAGACCAGGAGCTGACTGTGGCTCAGATCATGAACTCCTTATTTGCCAAATTCAAAATTAAATTGAAGAAAGTAGAGAAAACCACTAGACCATTCAGATATGACCTAAATCAAACCCCTTTTTATTATACAGTGGAAGTGAGAAATAGATTTAAGGGTCTAGATCTTATAGATAGAGTGCCTCATGAACTCTGGACAGAGGTTCGTTACATTGTACAGGAGACAGGGACCAAGACCATTCCCATTGAAAAGAAATGCAAAAAAGCAAAATGGCTGTCTGAAGAGGCCTTACAAATAGCTGTGAAAAGAAGAGAAGTGAAAAGCAAAGGAGAAAAGGAAAGATATAAGCATCTGAATGCAGAGTTCCGAAGAATAGCAAGGAGAGAAAACAAAGCCTTCCTCAGAGATCAATGCAAAGGAATAGAGGAAAACAACAGAGTAATAAAAACAAGAGATCTTTTCAAGAAAATTAGAGATATCAAGGATGGAATTGCAGCCTTGAACAGGAGCTGCTGAGCCTAAAGGAAACTAAGTATAGCAATCAGCAGACTGCAGCCACTCCCTACAATGAGCCCTGCGGAGACTTAGGAAGTGAAAACACAGGATACTGCCCCCAGATAACTGAGGTACATGTCAAAGGAATGATTTCAGTAAGCTCAGATTCCTGCATCTTCTCATATTCAGAAAATGCTAAATTTCTTAACTTGGAATGCAGAGGAAAAGTTAAAATTTTACATAACCTCCTGCTCCTTCTGCCTTTGTAACTCAGCTTGCTCCTTGCAAAGTCAGGATCACGTAGGTCTCAGAAAGAGGGGATCCACAATATTAGGAACTGGAGCTTATCTCACTTATCCTTGTCCTGTTCTTTGCAATCACCCAGCCCCTGCAAACCCACAAACCCACTTAACTATGCCTGTCCATGTATTAAAACTCTGTTACTCCTTTGTTCGCGGCTCAGAGCTTGGAGTGTTAACTCCTCTGGGCCCACCGGTGTAACAAACCTGAGTTCTCCAACTTTCCAAGTGCGGTGCTTGGTTTCTCAAGTACTGGTTTCTGCAACATTTCTATCTTATTTTCTTTAATTAAGAACAATCTTTTGGTATTCCTGACTACCTATCTTTTGTTCCAAAACTCCCAGATATCCTAGCTCCCCTCTCAGCTCCTCAGAGTAGTTTCTCAAAGCTATCTGAAATGCTGTCTCCTGGGTTGAAGTCCTCATTTTGCCTTAACTAGAACTTAACAAGCACTCTTCGTGTATTTTTTCAACAGTTAAAAAGTCAGTTCTCCATATCATAAACTTCCAATCAATGTTTGCATACTTTAAGGATTTCCTTAAAAATATGATAACATATTAAGTAGGACTTTGCTAACAATTTTTGGTATTAATAACCCTTATCAATGTGTAATAAAACTGTTTTTAACTGATCCTAAATCACTGCAGATGCTGATTGCAGCCATGAAATTAAAAGACACTTACTCCTTGGAAGGAAAGTTATGACCAACCTAGATAGCATATTAAAAAGCAGAGATATTACTTTGCCAACCAAGGTCCATCTAGTCAAGGCTATGGTTTTTCCCGTGGTCATGTATGGATGTGAGAGTTGGACTGTGAAGAAAGATGATCGCCGAAGAATTGATGCTTTTGAACTGTGGTGCTGGAGAAGACTCTTGAGAGTCCCTTGGACTACAAGGAGATCCAACCAGTCCATCCTAAAGGAGATCAGTCCTGGGTGATCATTGGAAGGACTGATGCTGAAACTGAAACTCCAATACATTGGCTACCTCATGCGATGAGTTGACTCACTGGAAAAGAGTCTGATGCTGGGAGGGATTGGGGGCAGGAGGAGATGGGAACGACAGAGAATCAGATAGCTGGATGGCATCACCGACTCTGTGGACATGAGTTTCTGTGAACTCCGGGAGTTGGTGATGGACAGGGAGGCCTGGTGTGCTGTGATTCATGGGGTCGCAGAGTGTCAGACATGACTGAGCGACTGAACTGAACTGAACTGAAAGTTTTAACTGACTTCATTTAAAACATTCAGTGTTTACAAATATTATTTACTTGAAATTATGCTGGGGATTTACTAGAGACATAAACATTCTGGATTAGTCATTATCATTTCCACCAGGTATATTCAGCATAATAATGCCAAGGTGAATGCATAACCACTTCATCAAGAACTGGAGAAGGAGATGCAATATACAACATGAAAGAATTCATTCTGATAAAAGTATTCAACTTACATATACCAAGATGCTGCCTTCATTGCTTCAACTTCCTTCCTCTTGCTTTCTCTACAAGATTTTATCACAGTTTTAGTATGAATCAATTTGTTTGGAATGAGTATCTGACAATCTTTAGGTTGTTCTGAAAATTAGAAATGTCTCTGCTACCCTGTCTCACGGGATGAAATTGCCAGCAATATTGTTGCCAAGTCCAAGTTCCTATTGCTTGCTGCACAACCAATCAATTGAGAGATGAGGTTTTGGGACAAGGAGCAGTGCCTTTATTCTGAAAGCCAGCAAACCAAGAAGATGGCAGAATAATGTCTTAAAACCTGTCTTCCAAGATTTAGAATATAGACTTCTTTTATACTAAAAGGGGAAGGAGTAAAGTCCTTCCAGCCAGACTCTCAGAAAGGATATGATAATTTCTTCCCTCCAGCAGCCATTCAAACATGGATCTGGTCAGGATGTTACATGTGAGCTAAACAAAGGCATTTTAGCTTAATGTTCATTACCTGGGAGGCAAGGGTCCCAGAGATGGGCCATTATGTATAACTTAAGCTTAGAGACCAACGTCCCTTTCATGACTAACTTTTACTAGATTATAAAGGTTCTTCCTTATTACAATACTGCTAGATAATAGCCATTCAAAAACAAAAAGTTGTCTGGATGACAAACTCATCTATCTCAAGCTCCTCAGGACTTACTCAATTCCTTCCTTCTAGCTATAAACACTATAAAATATTTGTGATGTGATCCTTTTATATTACTTGGCCAGTAACTAGTATCATTGTCTTGCTCTGAATATGACCCAGATTCTTTTAATCTTGATATTTTCTTTATTGTTGCAAACTGTCTCCCTTGTTTTTTTTGGTCCTTTTTCTATATTCACTATGATTGTGCTGTCTGGTCCTGCCACTGAGAAGGAAATCCTAATGTTTTGAGGAACTAACCTCAACAACCCTATCTAAAGCTTGCTCTTTTGAAGGCAGCAAAACATTCATTCTTTGCTTATGGTTTCCCATTATTTAAGTTCACCTGCAAATGAAATCTAGAGTATTGGCTATTGCTTTCCCTGAAGTTTGCATTTTGAAGAAAAAATTTGAGTTCAAGCTGTTTTCATTACTTATAGAACTAGTCCACTTATTTATAGATGTCTTTATGTCTAAAACAGGTTTCAGAAATGATTTTGTTTGCTTGCTTTTCTGATAGATTTATAGCATGATTGCTCACTGTGAAATCATTCTTACTGAAGTCAGTTGAGCTTAGAAATTAGTAACCATTTTAAAGCTACATTTTTATAAATTGCAAGCAATGTATTTTTCATGAAAATAGTTTTAAAGTATGACAATGTGAAGTATCAGTTCTTTTCAATTTAATCTCTTGGAAATATTTAAATTCATATCTATCTCTAAAAAGCACATAATTACATCTATTACTTATGTGTATGTTCACTCTCACTCTTCATTTATTTTTTTTTTTTTCTTTTTTACAGGATCCTAAGAAAGACAGAGAATGAGATGGCTGGATGGCATCACCGACTCGATGGACATGAGTTTGAGTGAACTCCGGGAGTTGGTGATGGACAGGGAGGCCTGGCATGCTGTGGTTCATGGGGTCGCTAAGAGTCGGACATGACTGAGTGACTGAACTGAACTGAAGTGAACTGAAGAACAAATCAGAGAAAAGTTTACACAGGAATTTCACTAATCAAATTTGATATGGCAAATTATGTCTTGAACAGATTAAATACTAAACATTGTTAACTGTAAAAAAAAAAAAAAAAACACTAACTAGTGTTAGCAATGGGAGAAGTACTCTTGTACTTCTCCAGTACTCTTGCCTAGAAAATCCCATGGATGGAGGAGCCTGGTAGGCTGTAGTCACTGGGGTCGCTAAGGGTTGGACACAACTGAGCGACTTCACTTTCACTTTTCACTTTCACACATTGGAGAAGGAAATGGCAACCCGCTCCAGTGTTCTTGCCTGGAGAATCCCAGGGACGGGGACCCTGGTGGGCTTCCGTCTATGGGGTCACACAGAGTTGGACACGACTGAAGTGACTTAGCAGCACCGCAGTGTTATCAATATTTTAATAAAATTTTTCTCATTCATATTTTTATTGTGTACATTTGCATTACCCTAAAAACATAACACATCTTAAAGAGATAAAAATTTACTCGTGAATAAGAAAAATAATATCAGTCCATGGCAGTTGTCCACTGCATGTGTGCTCAGTCCCTTAGTCATGTCTGACTCTGTGACCCCATGGACTGTACCCTGCCAGGTTCCTCTGTCCAAGGGATTCTCCAGGCAAGAATACTGGAATGGGTTGCCATTCCCTTCTCCAGGGGATCTTCCCAACCCAGGGATCAAATCCAGCTCTCCTCCAGGAGATTTGAGGAAAACCCAAATCTCCTTGGCAGGTAGATTCTGTACCACTGAGCCAGCCACCTGTGAAGCCCTACTTGTCTACTAATTAATAGATAAATTCTAAGTTGTGTGTATGTGAGTGTATCAAATCACACAACTGAAAAGAAACATAGAAAATGCACTATATGGTGTAAAGCTGGTTTAATCAGATACTGGAGACAAAGACACTGGAGGGCAGGATATATATCTTAATATACCCTTGTTATGTTTTAATTCACTTCCTAAAACATGTATATTTTATATTATTCTGTTGAAAACCAACTTTCTGATGCAAATACATTCTTACAAATCATAAATAATTAAATATTTGAAGATTTTGGATATTTTAGTAAAATAAGGATTATTGTCCTACTAATATGACATGTTACAAAAAATGTAATTTTAGCCTGTTCTTATAGTTCTTGTTATGGAAATACAATTAATAACACAATTATGAGATACAGTTTAACGTTTTCATATTCAGAATTATAATAAAATTATAATTTCTTTATTTATTTACATCAACCAATGCATTAAAATTTCAACATCTTCCAGTAAACACATGCTTCCCAATCATACTGGCTAATAGTTTCTGTGAAAGTTCTCAGGAGCAAATAATTTTTCACTGAAGGAGATAAAGGTGCTCAAATATTCAGGTCAATCCCAGTGAAATGAATCATAAAAACTCTCTACTCATGCTAAATTTACAGTTAAGTCTTAAATCAGAGTGTATGCCTGTTATTTGTGTCATCTCTTGAAAATTTTTCAAGCTAATTTCCATTATTTTATTTGGAAGAATTATTTGAATCTGCTGCATGGATTTTAATAATTCTTCCAAAATAAGACTTAAGGCCAGGAACATGACAGTTAAATCACTGTGAATAACACCTAGTAAAGACAGTATACACTCAGGTATATACTGAATTTGTAAGGACAATATACCTGAGTATATTAAACACAACTCAGTATTGATTTTCATAGACACATTTTTTTTTAAATAAAGGTATCAAAATATATTGACATGTTGAATACTGACCATATTTAGAAATGTTTATCCATATCTTTCTGTTTTCCCCCATCACACTAGGGTAGAAACTATAAAAAGAGGAAAGAAGAATTTTCTTAACTCTGAAAATTAAAATTGGGGTATCACAACTGGTACTTAACAGAATGCCTTGATTAGAAGATAGAACAAAAAATAATAAGATACGACTTCTTCATTCCTTAAATGGAGAGTTTCAGCATACAGGAAAAAGGTTAGAACTTTGTGCATTTTCACTGTTTGACAAAATTGTTACCCGAGCCATAGATGAAGACAAACTTTCCCCACATTATCAGTAAACTGGACAAGACTTTGTTTTTTAAGTCAGAGACACCAGTATTGGCTATAGTTATACTAAATTTAAGCAAGTCATGAGACTTGTTGATATAGGGAAAGCTAAATTTGGTTTCAAGATTATGTATTGCTTATTCATTTCATCATGTGCTACTTTTCTGTTCTAAATAACAATCCTTCTGCATTCTGCAGAATAAAGCTGTGTCTTTCAGACAAATAACCAGCATGGTGTGGTCTTAACCTGTTGAACAATAATCAATATAAAAACAAAAATCTTTTCAGAGAAAACAAGAATACTGGAAAATTAAAACATAACAGTTTCAGTTTCAGTTCAGTTCAATTCAGTTGCTCAGTCAGGTCTGACTCTTTGCAGCCACATGGACTGTAGCACGACAGGCCTCTGTGTCCATCACCAACTCCCAGAGTTTACTCAAACTCATGTCCATTGAATCGGTGATACCATACAACCATTTCATCCTCTGTTGTTCCCTTCTCCTCCCGCCTTCAATCTTTCCCAATATCAGGGTCTTTTCAATTGAGTCACTACCTAGCATCAGGTGGCCAAAGCATAGGAGCCTCAGCTTCAGCATCAGTCCTTCCAATGAATATTCAGGACTGATTTCCTTTAGGATGGACTGGTTGGATCTCCTTGCAGTCCAAGGGACTCTCAAGAGTCTTCTCCAAAACCACAGTTCAAAAGCATCAATTCTTTGGTGTTGTTTTCTTTATAGTCCAACTCTCATATTCAAACAAGACTACTGGAAAAACCATAGCCTTGACTACATGGACCTTTGTTGGCAAAGTAATATGCTGTCTAGGTTTGTTATAAATTTTCTTCCAAGGAGCAAGCATCTTTTAATTTCATGATTGCTGTCACCATCTGCAGTGATTTTGGAGCACAAAAAGATAAATCTGACACTGTTTCCACTGTTTCCCATCTATTTACCATGAAAAGATGGGGCCAGATGCCATGAACTTAGTTTTATGAATGTTGAGTTTTAAACCAACTTTTTCACTCTCTTTTTTCACTTACATCAAGAGGCTCTTTTCTTTAGTTCCTCTTCACTTTATGCCATAAGGGTGGTGTCATCTGCATATCTGAGGTTATTGATATTTCTCCTGGCAATCTTGATTCCAGCTTAGATGGTAATGTTATGATTGCCTTTCCTATTGTTTAGTAAAAATTATAAATGATTTCAAATCCCTTATGACTGTACAGTGGAAGTGAGAAATAGATTTAAGGGACTAGATCTGAAAGACAGAGTGCCTGATGAACTATGGATGGAGGTTCGTGACACGGTACAGGAGACTGGAATCAAGACCATTCCCATGGAAAAGAAATGCAAAAAAGCAAAATGTCTGTCTGAGGAGGCCTTAGAAATAGCTGTGAAAAGAAGGGAAGCAAAAAGCAAAGAAGAAAAGGAAAGATATACCCATTTGAGTGCAGAGTTCCAAGAATAGCAAGGAGAGATAAGAAAGCCTTCCTCAGGGATCAATGCAAAGAAATAGAGGAAAACAACAGAATGGGAAAGACTAGAGATCACTTCAAGAAAATTAAAGATACCAAGGGAATATTTCATGCAAAGATTGGCTCAATAAAGGACAGAAATTGTAGGGACCTAGCAGAAGCACAAGATATTAAGAAGAGGTGGCAAGAATATACAGAAAAACTAAACAAAAAAGAACTTCACGACCCAGATAATCACGATGGTGTGATCTAACCTAGAGTCACACATCTTGGAATGTGAAGTCAAGTAGGCCTTAGGAAGCATCACTACGAACGAAGCTAGTGGAAGTGATGGAATTCCAATTGAGCTATTTCAAAGCCTGAAAGATGATGCTGTGAAAGGGCTGCACTCAACATGCCAGCAAATTTGGAAAACTCAGCAGTGGCCACAGGACTGGAAAAGGTAAGTTTTCATTCCAATCCCAAAGAAAGACAGTGCCAAAGAATGCTCAAACTACCACACAATTGCACTCATCTCACACGTTAATAAAGGGATGCTTAAAATTCTCCAAGCCAGGCTTCAGCGATATGTGAACCGTGAGCATCCAGATGTTCAAGCTGGTTTTAGAAAAGGCAGAGGAACCAGAGATCAAATTGCCAACATCTGCTGGATCATCGAAAAAGCAAGAGAATTCCAGAGAAACATCTGCTTCTCCTTTAGTGACCATGCCAAATCCTTTGACTGTGGATCACAATAAACTGTGGAAAATTCTGAAAGAGATGGGAATACCAGACCACCTGACCTGCCTCTTGAGAAACCTGTCTGTATCTTCACGACGAGGATAGTCACGATAATGTGATCACTGACCTAGAGCCAGACATCTTGGAATGTGAAGTCAAGTGGGCCTTAGAAAGCATCACTATGAACAAAGCTACTGGAGGTGATGGAATTCCAGTTGAACTATTTCAAATTTTGAAAGATGATGCTGTGAAAGTGCTGCACTCAATATGCCAGCAAATTTGGAAAACTCAGCAGTGGCCACAGGACTGGAAAAGGTCAGTCTTCATTGCAATCCCAAAGAAAGAGAATGCCAAAGAATGCTCAAACTACCGCACAGTTGCACTCATCTCACACGCTAGTAAAGTCATGCTCAAAATTCTCCAAGCCAAGCTTCAGCAATATGCGAACCGTGAACTCCCAGATGTTCAAGCATGTTTTAGAAAAGGCAGAGGCACCAGAGGTCAAATTGCCAAAATCCGCTGGATCATGGAGAAAGCAAGAGAGTTCCAGAAAAATATATATTTCTGCTTCATTGACTATGCCAAATCCTTTGACTGTGTGGATCACAATAAACTGTGGAACATTCTGAAAGAGATGGGAATACCAGACCACCTGACCTGCCTCTTGAGAAACCTGTATGCAGGTCAGGAAGCAACAGTCAGAACTGTACATGGAACAACAGAGTGGTTCTAAATAGGAAAAGGAGTATGTCAAGGCTGTATATTGTCACCTTACTTATTTAACTTATATGCAGAGTACATCATGAGGAACGCTGGGCAAGATTGCCGGGAGAAATATCAATAACCTCAGGTATGCAGATGACACTACCTTTATGGCAGAAAGTGAAGAGGAACTCAAAAGCCTCTTGATGAAAGTGAAAGAGGAGAGTGAAAAGATTGGCTTGAAGCTCAACATTCAGAAAACGAAGATCATGGCATCTGGTCCCATCACTTCATGGGATATAGATGGGGAAGCAGTGGAAAGAGTGTCAGACTTTATTTTTTTGGGTTCAAAATTCACTGCAGATGCTGATTGCAGCCATGAAATTAAAAGATGCTTACTCCTTGGAAAGAAAGTTATGACCAACCTTGATAGTATATTAAAAAGCAGAGACATTACTTTGCCAACCAAGGTCCATCTAGTCAAGGCTATGGTTTTTCCCGTGGTCATGTATGGATGTGAGAGTTGGACTGTGAAGAAAGCTGATCGCCAAAGAATTGATGCTTTTGAACTGTGGTGCTGGAGAAGACTCTTGAGAGTCCCTCGGACTGCAAGGAGATCCAACCAGTCCATTCTAAAGGAGATCAATCCTGGGTGTTCATTGGAAGGACTGATTCTAAAGCTGAAACTCCAATACTTTGGCCACCTCATGCGAAGAGTTGACTCACTGGAAAAGACTCTGATGCTAGGAAAGGTTGAGGGCAGGAGGAGAAGGGGACGACAGAGAATGAGATGGCTGGATGGCATCACCGACTCTGTGGACATGAGTTTGTGTGAACTCTGGGAGTTGGTGATGGACAGGGAGCCCTGGCATGCTATGATTCATGGGGTCGCGAAGCGTCGGACACGACTGAGCGACTGAACTGAACTGAGGTCAAGAAACAACATTTAGAACTAGACATGGAACCACAGAATTTTTCCAAATAGGAAACGGAGTACTTCAAGACTGTGTATTGTCACCCTGCTTAGTACATCATGAGAAAGGCTGGGTTGGAATAATCACAGGCTGGAATTAAGCTATCCCGGAGAAATGTCAATAACCTCAGATATGCAGATGACACCACCCTTATGGCAGAAAGTGAAGAAGAACTAAAGTGTCTCTTGATGAAAGTTTAAGAGGAGAGTGAAAAAGTTGGCTTAAAGCTCAACATTCAGAAAACTAAGATCATGGCATCTGGACCCATCACTTCATGGCTAATAGATAGGTAAACATTGGAAACAGTGGCTGATTTTATTTTTCTTGGCTCCAAAATCACTGCAGATGATGACTTCAGCCATGAAATTAAAAGATGCTTACTCCTTGAAAGGCAAGTTATGACCAACCTGCACAGCATATTAAATAGCAGAGACATTACTTTGTCAACAAATGTCTGTCTAGTCAAGGCTATGGTTTTTCAAGTGGTCATGTATGGATGTGAGAGTTGGAGTATAAAGAGAGCTGAGCACAGAAGAATTGATGCTTTTGAACTGTGGTGTTGGAGAACTCTCTTGAGAGTCATTTGGGCTGCAAGCAGATCTAACCAGTCAGCCTAAAGGAGAACAGTCCTGGGTGTTCATTGGAAGGACTGATGTTGAAGCTGAAACTCCAATACTTTGGCCACCTAATGTGAAGAGCTGACTCATTGGAAAAGACCCTGATGCTGGCAAAGACTGAGGGCAGGGGGAGAAGGAGACAAGAGAGGATGAGATGGTTGGATGGCATCACTGACTCAATGGACATGGGTTTGGGTGTACTCTGGGTGTTGGTGATGGATAGGGATGTCTGGCATGCTGCGGGTCATGGGGTAGCAAAGTGTCAGACATGACTGAGTGGTTGAACTGAACTAATAATTGACTTCTGTTTCTAAAGGCATAAAAATGAAATTTTAAGTATATAAACCAAAAACATCAATTCCTTTAGCAATATACTTACATTGGGATAAATTTATTTTCTTATTACAGCTTTATATTTAAATAATTAATGTCTGTGTATCTAAAAGTCAAATGAGAAAGAATTAAATTATGGCTATTTTGTGCTTAAGCTTTGTCCTCAATAATAGTAGGATAAATACATGGCTAAATATTCACTTCTCAGGCAAGAATAAAATCCTTCAGCAATACAGATGATTGCTGACTAACTGATTTTCTGTATTCCAAAATTTGTTCAGAAGTAAAATGCTACAAATATAAACCTGAGTTGCCATTAATATAAATTTGGCCTTCCATAGGCACAGGTACCCCATCCTTGGATTCAGCCAAACAAGGATTGAAAACATTTGGAGAAAAAATTTCAGGGAGTTTCAAAAAATGAAACTTGAATTTGCTGCACACTAGCAATGTTTATCGGAGAAGGCAATGGACAGCCACTCCAGTACTCTTGCCTAGAATATCCCATGGATGGAGCAGCCTGGTAGGCTGCAGTCCGTGGGGTCGCTAAGGGTAGGGCACAACTGAGCGACTTCACTTTCACTTTTAACTTTCATGCATTGGAGAAGGAAATGGCAACCCCCTCCAGTGTTCTTGCCTGGAGAATCCCAGGGACGGGGGAGCCTGGTGGGCTTCCGTCTATGGGGTCACACAGAGTCAGACACGACTGAAGTGACGCAGCAGCAGCAGCAGCAGCAGCAGCAGCAATGTTTATATAGAATTTATTAAATACATTGTATTTATAGCTATTACATAGCATTTACATTCTATTAAGAATTATTAGCATTCTGAGGATGATTTAAGTTTATAAAACAAGTGCTCAGTTATCTGCAAATATTACACCACTTTATATATGGGACTCAAGCATGGGGAGCGGGTGGTCCTGGAACCAATCCCCCTTGAATACTTAGAGATGGCTGACTACTGGAAATCTAGTGATGCATTACCATAGAAAATACATTAATTCAATTATATAATTTGATGACTGCCTTCATCTAAGGGGTGGAATGGGGGAGGAGGGGTCAGCACAACTATGATTTAAAATCAGCTCTGCCACCCAAAGCATGAGATTTCAGACTATAGCATATTTCCTTTTGCTTGTTTTCCAATTTCTGAAATACTAGCATTTAGACTAGAGATTGCATTAAGTTCTTTTTTTCTTTAACGCATTAATGCTTTCCAAACTAAAACTATGATCTGACATCTTGAACTATTATAATGAACACATGTTATGGTGACTCTCCAATGAGTCAAATGTTGTGTAATCCCCATCCTTTGAGAGTATGTGGAATCTTTAACCTGTTTTTAACCAATAGAAAATGGCAAAGGCGATACGTTATTACTACTTCTATGATTATATCACATTTTATATACTCCATTTTAGGAGACTGGAATATGAAGTCTCCTGCTGATTTTGAAGAAGCAAACAGTCATTTGAACTTTCTATGGAGAGAGCCACATACTAGGCGATGGAAGACAGTCTCTAGGACTTGAGGACAGCTGTCATTTAAAAGCTACTAAGAAACTGGGCCCTCAGTCATAAGAAAATGCATTCTGCCAACAACATCATTGAGCTTATAAGGGTATTCTTCACTGATCAAGCTTTCAGACGAGAAGGTAGCCCTGTTGATACCTTAATTACAGTATTATGAGATCTTGAACAGAGGACTCTACTAAATCAGACACAGAATCCTGACATACAGTGAGATTACATGTGTTGTGTTAAGCCACAAAATTTGGGACAATTTGCTACCTAGCAATGGAAAATATATACAGGAATGCAGTCTCTGATCTTTTGTCTCTTTGGGAAATTGCTGGTTGGAGAAAACAACAAGAAACAACAACAAAACAAAAGAAACTAGCAAGCAAAAATTCACCTGAGTGTGAGGAGTCATATATTTTTTGTTTATGTCAAAGTGGTTTCATTTTTTTATGTTTTTTGTACTTTTATTATGTTTTGTAATAGGGGAAATGTTATACCTCTCATAGCAGGTATTTGGTGAAGATTTTAGTATTATAAACATAATCTTGGTATAGAATTGTCTTCTACTTTTGGCTTGGTTTTGTAAAATTAAGAATGACAGAACTACAATTACTTTCCTTCCTTAGCCATCCACCCCCTGTTAGAGTCATAACATTTGAATCTGTAACTGTTACTGTCCAATAATTCCTTGTAATGCTTATTGAGTAAATCCCCAGTAAGTTAGAGCAATTATCTGAAGAGGTCAAACTCCATTACTAACAAGCATGTTCAATACTTTAAAATTATTCTTTATTTACAGTTTCACTTACATGCAGTATTTCTAGTAAGATTCAAAGCTCAGTACTTTGTGCTCAAGGAAACCTAAGAGAGCACCACTTCATTTTATAGGCTGGGATAGACTTCCCAGAAAAGTTGAAATTACTGCTTAAGATTAGTCAGGTATAATATCATGGAATTAATACAAGAACATGGGACTTGGGATTTACAAAAATCTATTTGAGCATTTATACAGTCACATAAGATTTTGAAAATTTCTTAAAATTTAAATAACACTTAAATGTAAAATAAAATAATAATCATTATTCCTTCCATCTAAAGTTAACCATTGTTAGCACCTTGACATTTTGCTACCATTTTTACAGACAAGTATTATATTGCACTGCACAAATATGAACTCTCAAAACTGGAAGCATAAAAGAATTATCATAAAATATGCATCAAGAAAATACCACCCAGTGCAGGTGGTATTACCTTGTTAATTGTGACATGGCTTTGAAGTGGCAGAGCAGAGACCTGAAAGGAGCACAACCAGGTGGGCTCTTGAAGCAGATTCCTTATTCTGAAATTCCTTAGGAAGTTCACTTGCAAATTTAAATGAGGTTAACCCTCATTAAGGCAGTGTGCTTTGAAAGTAGAACTGAGGAGGAAATGGACTCATCTCCTTAGAAAAAGCATTGTAAAAAGAGGGACAATCTGTTAAAAGCTCTGAGGTGGAACAAGTTTTGTATTTTAAAATCAGCAAGGAGGCCATTGTGGTTGAGTGAAGTTCTTCTTGTACTCTACAATGCTTTGAGAAATGAACCTCCTACTGTGTTTCTGACCTCACCTTGCTACCATCTTCCAGCTTATTTTACTCTAGCTTCATTTGCATTTAAGCAGTTTTAACAAATGAGTGCACAATCCATCTTACTATGTTACTTTACATGCTGTGTTGTTAATAGATGATATGATTCTGTGCTTAGTGCAAGTGCACTGTAACTAGAGAATTAGATTCAGCCAGTGTTGTTTTTCTCCTGAGGTGGGAAAAAAAAAAAAGGAAAGAAAGAGTCTTAAGAGTGGTTAGGATATGTAACGGGATGATTATAATGATTGACTATATGGAGTTCAAGCATAGTGAGAAGAAATTACATTATATGTGATATGATTGAAATAGCTGATGTAAATGAAAAGTTAGCAGAATTAAAAAGACTGGCATCATTGGGGAAAGGAGCTTAGGATTCAACAAGTAATAAATGAACAAAACAGGAAATAGAAGGTGTTGAAGTCAGTGAGATGTATGTCACAGACAGCATCTAATAGTAATGCTAAATTTAGGATTATGAATAAAGCAATCAAAGATGAGGTTTATCTAGGACAAAACCAACACCTGGCCTACAAAGGAACTTTGTAGGAGAGAGACTTTCATAAAAGCAGGAACATTCTCAAAGGAAATACTCAGATAAAGTATTGTATATATAAAGTATTCAGTGGTTTGCCAAGTCCAAAAATGACAGTGAGAATATTTTTAAGAAGTAAAGCAACATGAGCTGTAGGAATGAAATAAGGTACATAGAGAAACTAATGAAATTAAATTTCAAGACATGACTTTGGAGTCTTGGTGCTTTCATATTGTGAATGGGGATGAAGATAATGTGATTCACATTAGACACTCAAGGAAGACAGTGCTAACGGTATTTTGAGTATTGTGAAATAAGAGAACTGGATATGTGGAACTTCTCATGATCCCTCACAACTGAAGCCAAAACGTTGACTTCAAGGAAGGTGAGTGTTTCTCTGGGTACTTGAGTCACTTTTGCCTAATGTATCATCAATGTTGAGCAGAACTAGTCAGCTACAGTGTTTGAGTCAGGACAGGGAATTTGATTTTGACCCTTGGAAAACTTGAAAAATTACTTATAAGTTGCTCAAGACTCTACATTGGGAATTACTGATAGAGTTGACAGTGTTCATGGAATCTTCATATAATTTGGGAACACAGGACTCAGATGATTCCTACAGAACATTATTCAAGGCATCATGCAAAGAAATATACAGATAAAATATTTTATAAACAATGTAAAGACAAATTTGAAGAGGTAAACATAAACTGATAGAAATTGAATCAGTAGGGCTAATTAATGAGGTTTTAATACTTTAGTGTATTTTAGCATATTCTCTTTGAACTAATACTCTCTTTCAGTATAAGAAATAGTTATACTTTTAGGTCTTAAATTATGTCCTATATTAAAAATCTTCATTCTTTACATACTGCTATAGAACAATATTTATAAAACAGAAAGGTATAAAAGCTCAAATGAAGATTCTACTTGGCAATAATAACTTTGTCACATTAGGCATATCACTTAACTTTTTTTGACCTTGATTTCTTTACCTGTTAAAGATGGCAGTGCCTTTTATTAAGCTTTTCTGTTCTCTTGCATCCAGAGCATACTTCTATTATGACTAAGGTAACCATACAACTTATCCTCTAAATTATGGCAATTTTGAGAGTGAAAGCAGATGCTAATTGTAAATATTGAAGATATACTTTCTACTAATTAATCTTAATTAAAGATAATATATTTTCTCATCATTCTGTATTTTTGAAAAATGATAATATTCTATTAAAAAAAAAAAGAGTATCACTAAGAGGTTGCCTTCTCTTGAGGGCTCAGATTCTACACTCTAAATTCAGGGAGTCAAAAGTTTTGTACTGAAAGACTGGTAGATCATGGGATATAGAAGAGAGTTACAAAGGTTATGATGGAGTAATTAACAAGCTATATTTTAACATGAATAAATTATTATGATTTCTTAATTGTTTGATATAATCATTTGAACAAATTGCCATAAAAATATGAAGTAGTGAAATGCTAATACTATGGGGAAAGTGGCTTTGACATCAGGAAACTATGTTTTGATGTCATCTATATGAACTTGGGAAATTTTCCCATTCTAGATTTTATTATTGTAAAATATAATCTTAAAAGCCCAATTCACTGGGTTATTTTAAAGGATTGTGAAAACTTTTGAGCAGAGTGTTTCACACAAATTAGGCTTTCAATTCATGTTTGTAATTTTACCCTTCCTTTTGGTATTCAGTTCAGTTCAGTTCAGTCACTCAGTCGTGTCCGACTCTCTGCGACCCCATGAATCACAGCATGCCAGGCCTCCCTGTCCATCAACAACTCCCGGAGTTCACTCAAACTCATGTCCATCGAGTCAGTGATGCCATCCAGCCATCCCATTCTCTGTCGTCCCCATCTCCTCCCACCCCCTATCCCTCCCAGCATCAGACTCTTTTCCAGTGAGTCAACTCCTCGCATGAGGTGGCCAAAGTATATTTGGAGTTTCAGCTTCAGCATCAGTCCCTCCAATGTACACCCAGGACTGATCTCCTTTAGAATGGACTGGTTGGATCTCCTTGCAGTCCAAGGGACTCTCAAGAGTCTTCTCCAGCACCACAGTTCAAAAGCATCAATTCTTCAGTGATCAGCTTTCTTCACAGTCCAGCTCTCACATCCATACATGACCACGGGAAAAACCATAGCCTTGACTAGACGGACCTTGGTTGGCAAGGTAATGTCTCTGCTTTTTAATATGCTATCTAGGTTGGTCATAACTTTCCTTCCAAGGAATAAGTGTCTTTTAATTTCATGGCTGCAATCAGCATCTTCAGTGATTAATACCATTTAAAACTTAAGAAAATATATAAAAGTTACTTTTTGTTCTCTAGTCAAACAGAAAATAATAAATCTTTCCTATGTTTTGACAACTCTAAATTAGGAGACAAATGCATAGAGTTAGTTATAAATGAACCTCTACAGAAAAGAGCAATGGTTGCAATTAACAAAGAATGATAACCAACCTTACTTTTATCTTTTAAGGAGATGGTCATTCTTTAACATGTGCCTTAAAAAAAAAAAAAAGTAAAGATAAGCTCTTAAACCTTATCTATGCCAATAAATTGTAGGGACTTTTTTTCTGAGGCACTTTAGAGACTATTCTCTGTTATTCTCATTACCTAACCAGTTTAATACAAGTGAGTGCCACATTAATTGTGGTTTAAGATTTCAACATTAGAAACTTTGTGTTATATATTTTAAAATGAAATATAGGCTGAGGATAAAATGAGAAAGCATTATGTTTAATAAATGAATTTGAGATGAGAAGACTAATTAATGTAAAATAAACATAACCATAAATAAAGTAAACATAACTATAATATCTCTGAGGGAGAGGCAACAGAAGGCTTTTAGCAGACAAATTATCAGCAATATGCCACAAACATGGTGAAGATATCGTCCACACTTTCCAGGATAAATTTTATTTCATTCCAAATGACATTTTTAAATGTACAAAATATTCTCATTCCAGTTTCTGCATGTATAAAAATTTTGTGTAAATAGACTTTGTTAGCACATTAATATGACATTTTGGATCACACAATACCATCGTTGAATATGAGTGTCCCTATTCTCCTGGTTTTCTTGCTATCACAAGTTAAAACTTCTCAACTGGCATACATAGTTTATACTTAGCTAACTATTCTTATAATGCTGAGAAAAATTAACCTGAGAAGAAGTTGATTAATGACCTGTTTGATAATTCATGGTGAAGAGATCTTATGTACTGGCTTCTGTGGAGAGTTCAAACACTCCACTCTACCTTGATAAACTATTTTAATCCAGGAAGTTATGAATAAAAAGAGTCAGTTTGCAATAAACAGTGATAGGTATCACACCCATGTGGGTACATTTTATATAATCAATTACATCTGAATATCTTTGGGGAAGAATATATACGTGTATACACATTTTGTTGTTTAGTCACTCATTTGTGTTTGACACTTTGAGACCTGTCAGGCTCCTCTGTCCATGGGAGTTTCCAAGCAAGATTACTGGAATGGGTTACTATTTCCTTCTCCAGGGAATCTTTCTGACCCAGGCATCAAACCTGTGTCTCCACATCCCCTGCATTGCTTGCGGATTCTTTACCACTGAACCACCAAGGAAGACTGTATAAATATATACATGTGTATATACGTATTTACAATATCCCTTAGATTTTATTCAAATTATGCATATTAGTGTATATATTGTCCTTTAAATATAGAATGAAGTAAACATAAATATAACTTTTGTAGATAAGGAAACCAGGACTTAAAGTTGAATTGACTTTTAATAGAATTTTGATTTTTTAGTAGCTACATTCCTTGGTGACAATGGAATGGAGTATTCAATGGAGCCAACAATTGCCAAATGAGTCTTTTTAGTCCATATTGTACTGAAACATAAACATATATAAGAATAATACAAAATCAGAAATCACTGAAGATCTAGCTATATATGACTATTGTAAATTTAGTATCTGTATATTATAATGCTTAATGGGATAGATTTCAGAATTAAATCTATCAGAGAGACTATCCTGTGTGTACAATTTGCATAATACCTAATTGGAATTAACTGATATTGAGAAACTTTGTATTTGTTGTTCTTAGACCTCTTTTATTTTCAGGTGCCTTCATTTTATTTAGAATTTTGTATTATGAATACTTAACTACACTAACAACGTACTAATCACAAAGTTGATGTTATTATATATACTACAGTCATGTAGTACACTGTAAGTGTGTGTGTGTGTATGAGTAGAAATAAATATAGATAGAAGGGAAGGGAACTGCAATCCACTTACTAAAAGTTTCAATCAGAGATTTTAAAAATGATATTGATAAAATAAGATTAAAGTCACAAGCAAATTTAGAGGCAGATATGGATATAAACGGAGAAGGAAATGGCAACCCACTCCAGTACTCTTGCCTGGAGAATCCCAGGGATGGGGGAGCCTGGCGGGCTGCCGTCTATGGGGTCGCACAGAGTCGGACACGGCTGAAGTGACTTAGCAGCAGCAGCAGCAGCATGGATATAAAACAAGTTTTATGAATCCCATTATACTGTGTAGAATTCTTTAATATAAAAACGTAAAATAAGTAATACTTATAGAATATTTTCTTGAAAGAGCCCACCTATTTCCATACATGTTTTCTTTGAGATATAATAAGAAATGTGAGGAATTCTCCAGCTAGTAAATTAGGAATAGTCCATAGACATGGTAGTCATTATAAACTTTAAGTTCAAAGGAAAGTATTTAAAAATTTGAAATTTGAAATCTCTGGATTTTCAGATCTACCTGTTTGAAATCTCTGGTATTAGATTTAGCAAGTTTTCTGATCCAAATATATCCTTTACCATTCCATTCTCATGTTTTGACCATTTCAGTGAATGAACTGAATGGTATTACCATCTGTATAGAGTGTCCATGATGGGAATCTCGGAAACATCTTTTCTTTCTCACTTTCCACTATTTTTTGCTAATCCATAAACAAATCCTGTTTATTTTATCTTGACTGCTGACATACTGGTTTAGGCCACTATTTTTCTTCTTCCTTCTCTTTTACCTTTCTTCAGTTCATTCTATATTTGCTGGTAATGTAGTCTTCAAATATAAATCAGATTGCTATTTGCTTACTTGAATTCCTTCATTAGTTTGCATCCCACTGCACTTAAATTAAAACCCAGAAATTTTTCTACAGCATAAAATTTCTAGAATAATACACTCTTCCTAGTCCTTCAGTTTCATGTCTTCTATCTTTTTTGGCATAATAAACCAAAGCCACACTGATACTCTTTCAGTTCCCTGAACATATTAAACTCTAAACTCTCTCTCACTTCATGGCTTCTTCACATGATTTTCATTTTGCCTGGAATGCTCTTTCTCCCATTCTTGGCATGCTTATCTCCCTGCCATTTCAAGCACAATTTCTGACTATGAATTTCTATGAAGACTATCTAACCATAATACAGCACATTCTTTTATTATGCAGTTCTCTCTCTCTGTGCTTCATTTCATAGCCCACCACAACTTGAATGTAATTTATTTTTCATTTTTTGCTTGGCTTAATATGTCCATCCCATTTAAAGATTCACAAAGCACAGAAAAAGGCATCTCACTTATTACTATTTTCTTTGTATTTAATACAGTGCCTGGCACATGATACATTCTAAATAAATACCTATTAAATTTACACAATAATTATTTTTCAATCAGATTAGGCATTTGATTTTTGATGTGAAAATGTCCTTTAAAACAAAATAGAAAATATTCAGCTCCTAGAAAATACATTACGATTCTTAGAAATTTTGCAGAAATTAATTTAATCCTCCAAATTAAAAGGCACCATAATCTATACATTCATTTCAGTTCAGTTGCTCAGTTGTGTCCGACTCTTTGCAACCCATGAATCACAGCACTCCAGGTCTCCCTGCCCATCACCAACTCCCGGAGTTCACTCAAACTCATGTCCATCGAGTTGGTGATGCCATCCAGCCATCTCATTCTCTATTGTCCCTTTCTCCTCCTGCCCCCAATCCCTCCCAGCATCAGAGTCTTTTCCAGTGAGTCAACTCTTCACATGAAGTGGCCAAAGTACAGAATTTCAAAGCACAGAGCTGACTGATGGAAGAAGCATCTATTGCAAATTCTCTGGATTTCCACTTTCATTTATCTGTCTAAATTCATTTTCATTAATATGAATATCCTCCACTTGGAGATAGAAAAAGCGAACCTCTGAGTAGCTTATAAAAATTCCCCAAATCTTTATTTCTTATGAGTTGGAAAAAAGTGGAATTTGGACATGTTTATTGGACATTATTGTTCATTAATTTCCCTGATATATTTTTCTGATATATATATATATATATATATATATATATATATATATAACTTTTTAGAGTCATTAGATATGATTTAGGGCCAAGTTCTGAAACTCCAAACCATGTAGTCATTCCACTATAATGCCAAGTCTATACAGGCACACCTCAGAGATACTATGGGTTCAGTTCCAGACTAGTTTTAAAAAGCAAGTATCACAGTAAAGCAATTTGCAAAATTTTTGGCTTCTCAGGGCGCAGAAAAATTTTATTTACACTACTCCATAGCTATTACTGTTAGGAGCCCTAACATCTGAGTAGCCAGGATAGGCCTGAGACCTTGCTTAGGCCTAAGTTTTGATTTCCTGGAGACAGGGTGAAGGCTAAGTTCACAGAAACTCCTCCCTAGAAAAGTCCCGCCGCCGCCAAAAATTGGGCCAATCAGAGGAAAAAGGGAAATGCCCCAGAAAAACCCCACGCGCGCATGAACTGGTCAATGAGCTTCTGCGTGCCCATGAACTGGCGAATGAGCTTCTGCCAACTTGATCTTTTGAACAAAAATAGGTGCTTATGTAATCTGAGACTATAAAAACCACTGTGACCTGGGCTCGGGGCTCTTGTCCCACTCCACTGTGCTGGAGGAGGCATGAGCCCTAGCTCGAGCTAGAAATAAACTCAATTCTTGCTTTTGCATTGCTGTGAGTGTCTTATTCTACCAGTATGGGGAGACCGGACTCAGGGCATAACATTACCCATTTATAATGCTTCTAAAAACTGTAGATACTTTAATTAAAAAAATACTGCATTGTTAAAAATGCTATCATCTAAGTCTTCAACAAGTTTCAAGTTTTTGCCAATGCAGGATTTAAACTACTGTGAAAATTACCAAAATGTGAGTCACAGAAAGGAAGTCAACAAATACTATTGGAGAAATGATGCCTATAGATTTGCTTGACATAGAATTGTGATGAGCCTTTAATTTGAAAAAAAAAGAAGGCAATATCTGCAAAGCATAGTAAAGTGAAACCAATATAATGAAGGTATGCCTATAATTTGAATAAGTAACTGTAATAACTTGTACATAAACATACACCATATTATCTTTTATATTAATTTGAAAATTAGATTCTTGAAAAATTATTTTCATTTTAGAAGATGTAATTGTCCTAAAGGATTCAGAACCCAGGTATGAAAAATGACAACAATGTAATTAAAATAAGTATCTATAAAACATACTCAGTTAATACATCTTCTGTGAATATGTTGATCCCAACATTGTACTACTAGAGTTGGAAGAAAAAAAGACTCATGGGTTTATAAAATAAATAATCCATCAAATTAACTAAAACTAAAGGAAATGAATTTAATTACTGGCCTGCCTATATTCTTTTTTTCCTATAATATGTAAAGGATACATCAAGATAACCTACATTTATAAATCCTAGAGAAGAAATTTTTCTCTAGATGAAAGTGCAATAATACTCTGTAAAGGAAATACTTAAACTAATTTTGGAATATTAAAATCCCGATACTCATAACATTAGAGAAAATCATTTGTACATATTTGCCAAAAGCACATTAGCAATTGAAAAAATGCCATTTGTAACAGTAAAAGCTGATAAAGCAACAACAGACTATTTGATGTAAGCACTTTTTAAAAACTGTATAATTGTTGTCATTCTGAGAAACCTAAAATGGTCTAATAAAGTTCTAAAAAGTTGTCTTTTTTTAATGTCTGGCACTTCTGATAATGATAAATATAGGAAGATTGCTTATTGATCAAGATGAAAGAAAAGAATTTTTATGATGTGTATGATTTTTTCAGGTGTTAAAACTTATTTGCATAAAAAATGTGCATTCCAATAATTTAAATCATTTGAATAACAACAAAATAGCACTCTGATTAAACTGCATTTTACAGCCTGCAGAACACCTAGGACCAGCTTTTTACTCTAGATTTCACTGTTGTCCCACCCAGTTGCCTCCTTCACCAACATGCAAATTATCTTCCTTCCCTGCCAGCGACACAGGCAGATGGGAGAGGCAGGCACAGGCCTACTTTGTCAGCAGTTCCCCATTCTTTGATGTGAAAAGGGGTAGCACAGTCATTTAAATTGGATCCAACCTCTTTGCATTTTACAAAATTAAACAGGTAAAAGAAGTAAAATAAGAAGGCATTGCTTGCGGAATGTACAGTGCATGCTGGCAGTGCACGATTCATTACAACTCTCCTGCTTGCTTCTCCTGCTCAATCCGTTTCTTTTGAAGGCAGTGGATTTTTCTCTTGCGTTTCTGTTTTCTTCAATCTGATTTATCGAACTTCTCAATCTCAGCCGTATCAGGTTTGTCAGACATGGTTGCAGAAGGTATGGAGCAAGCTGCCAGCAATTAAAGTCTGGTCTGCACTGTGGCCACCACCGAGTGCCCATGTGTATGATTTCAACTGCTATATTTTAGCTATTTTAAAGAAAGTCTTAATTTCTCTAAGTACAAGTCCTCCAAGCTTATTATTTTGATATTTATTTGTAGTACAAATTATGAAATTTCTATTTGCATTAATTTTGTTTCTCCATGAAATAGTCATCAAAAAACCACTTTTCTCTTCGCTTGATAATTTTATCCATTAATATAAATGTTATGTCAGGTTATAAAGCCATTTTACATTGAACTATTTTGAGGTGTCATATAATGTACATTATGCTGAAAGAGTTTCTTATTGATAGAAATTAAAGAAAATGTGGTATTTCATTGACATATGTGTATCTGCTATTTCTCTATCAGTTCCTGATATAACAAGGAAAATATAAAAAATGGAAAACATGATAAAGTTCCTACACTTTCATTTTGTTTTAAACACTGATATTAATGAGATGCATAAGTGCCAACCATTTTTCTGCGAAAAAAATTCTTGATAATGCATGCAGCAAAAAAAATAACCTAATGTCAAAATTAAAACTGCATCAATGATAAAAGTGCATCATGAATATTTGACTTGTTTTCCAAATGTTAGAACTTAAAAAGTAATCCTGATTTTGTCACCAACATAAAAGCCTTGAACAAAAGTGTAAAATTGGTTTTTATATTTCAAAGTAGAAGAAAACATTAATTGAACTAACTTGGAAAAAAAAGAAATTTTGAATATCATGGATTTGTGTCTTAGAAAATGAGTCATTGCTTCAGTGATTCTACCAATGACATCAGTCACTTAAAAAAGATGACATTTCTGAGGTGTGGTCCCAAGATGGTGGAGGAATAGGATGGGGAGACCACCTTTCCCCCCACAAATTCATCAAAAGATCATTTGAATGCTGAGCAACTTCC
Organism: Moschus berezovskii; assembly: GCF_049115385.1. Lineage (NCBI taxonomy): Eukaryota > Metazoa > Chordata > Mammalia > Artiodactyla > Moschidae > Moschus > Moschus berezovskii. The sequence goes on along the minus strand of NC_142460.1, from coordinate 125,987,420 downwards.
ACAAAGCAACTTCTGAATGCTGACACAGGACACCAGGTACCCAGAAAGGCACTCCATTCTCTTTGAAAGGAGGTAGAACAAAATATAAAAGACAAAAAAGAGAGACAAAAGAGTTAGAGACAGAGATCAATTCTGGGGAGGGAGTCGTGAAGGAGGAGAATTTTCCAAACAGTAGGAAACCCTCTCATAGGCAGGTCTGAGAGGAGTTTTGGAATCCCAGAGGGAAACATAACTGGGAAGAAAACAAACAAACAAACCCACAGAAAAGGTGCCTAACTGCAACTGCCAGCGGAGAAGTAGCCCAGATGCTCACATCCACCACCAGCAAGTGCGGAGCTGGACAGGGAGGAGCAGGCTGCATCACCGGTCCTTAGGGTAAGGACCAGGCCAGAATGCCCTTATGACAATCTGAGGAAGCTAACGTGAGATAGTAGGATCGTCAGAGAGGAAAAAATAATAATAATAAAGAAATAGAGAGAACTTTCCCTTGAGAGGTTCTAACTCACAGCCTGGTCCACTCACAGAACAAAGGATTGAGCGAATACCAAAGGAGAGCTAGCTGACTGCATACACGACCCTCCTCCCCTCTCAGCCAGAGGCAGAGAGGCAGACATGTGACAGCCAGAGTCAGAAGGCAAGGGGTTGCTCTAATCTTGGCCCCAGAGACCGGCATCCTCCACCAAACTGTGACCAGTTTTCTAGTTGCTAACCATATCTTTCTGGGATCCTGGACGGTTGACATCTGCCAGGAGGGTCGCAGCCTGAGATCAGCTCCCCAGAGGAGACACATGGCATGCCTGAGATGGTGCTCTCATGGCACACCCAGGAAACTGAGAGGCTGGGCCAGGGAGGTGATTAAGATGCATGTCCCACTTGGGACCGTGCAGTCGCCAAACACCTGGTCACCTGAGCTGCTCAGACCACAGAAGAGCACAAAACGCATGCCCAACTGAGTCTGTACCCTTGCAGAGTACTTGAGAACCTGAGCCCGAGTGGCTTAGACCTGGGAAGTACATGAAATGCAGGGCCCATTTTGAACAGTGCTGTGCAGAGCACCTTGGAGCCTGAGCAGTAGAGACCCAGAAATCACACGCCGCTGTGAGCTGGGGCAAACTCAGTGTGGTCCATACACTGTGAGCATTCCTCACACACACCAGTGATATTTGTTTGCAGTGTACCTGCCTCCCCACAACACAACTGAACAAGTGAGCCTAAATAAGTGACCATCTTTGTCCCCTTCTGTCAGAGTGGAAATTAGATGCCCAAAAGACTTGCGAACAGAAGAAACCAAACTAAACAAGGAAGAGGGAGCTGCTCTAGAAGTGACAGGTTCGAAGATTAAAACTCTGTTGTTAACATTGACTAGCATTGGAGGGGGCCTATAGACTTTGAGAACAAATGAAAGCTGAAACAAGCAACAATCTGAAACTGAACTGACCTCAAACTGCCAACAACAGCTCCAGAGAATTCCTAGCTATATTTTTACTATTATTACTTTTTAATTTTTTTAAAAAAGTTTAAGTTCTTTATTACTCCTTGAATTTTCATTTTTATAACCTACTCAGTTCAGTTCAGTTCACTTCAGTCACTCAGTCATGTCTGACTCTTTGTGACCCCATGAATTGCAGCACGCCAGGCCTCCCTGTCCATCACTAACTCCCAGAGTTCACCCAAACCCATGTCCATTGAGTCAGTGATGCCATCCAACCATCTCATCCTATGTTGTCCCCTTCTCCTCCTGCCCTCAATCTTTCCCAGCATCAGGGTCTTTTCCAATGAGTCAGCTCTTTGCATCAGGTGGCCAAATTATTGTAGTTTCAGCTTCAGCATCGGTCCTTCCAATGAACACCCAGTATTGATCTCCTTTAGGATGGAGTGGTTGGATCTCCTTGCAGTCCAAGGGACTCTCAAGAGTCTTCTCCAACACCACAGTTCAAAAGCATCAATTCTTTGGCGCTCCCCTTTCTTTATAGTCCAACTCTCACATCCATACCTGACCAATGGAAAACCATAACCTTGAATATATGGACATTTGTTGACAAAGTAATGTCTCTGATTTTCAATATGCTATCTAGCTTGGTCATAAATTTCCTTTCAAAGAGTAAGCGTCTTTTAATTTCATGGCTGCAATCACCATCTGCAGTGATTTTTGAGCCCCCCCAAAAATAAAGTCAGCCACTGTGTCCACTATTTACGATGCAGTGATGGGACTGGATGCCATGGTCTTAGTTTTCCGAATGTTGAGCTTTAAGCCAACTTTTTCACTATCCTCTTTCACTTTCATCAAGAGGCTCTTTAGTTCTTCTTTACTTTCTGCCATAAGGATGGTGTCATCTGGATATCTGAGGTCATTGATATTTCTCCCAGCAATCTTGATTCCAGCTTGTGCTTCTTCCAGCCCAGCATTTCTCATGATGTACTCTGCATAGAGGTTAAATAAGCAGGGTGACAATACACAGCCTTGACGTACTCCTTTTCCTATTTGGAAATATTCTGTTGTTCCATGTATAGTTCTAAATGTTGCTTCTTGACCTGCATACAGGTTTCTCAAGAGACAGGTGAGGTGGTTTGGTATTCCCATCTCTTTCAGAATTTTCCACAGTTTATTGTGATCCACACAGTCAAAGGATTTGACATAGTCAATGATGCAGAAATAGATGTTTTACTGGAACTCTCCTGCTTTTTCAATAATCCAATGGATGTTGGCAATTTGATCTCTGGTTCCTCTGCCTTTTGTAAAACCAGTTTGAACATCTGGAATTTCGTGGTTCACATATTGCTGAAGCCTGGCTTGGAGAATTTTAAGCATCACTTTACTAGCGTGTGCAATGAGTGCAATTGTGTAGTAGTTTGAGCATTATAATCTACTATTACCTTGCAAAAAAAAAAAACAACACCCTATTTTTAAAGCAAATTTCATATATGTATATATACATTTTATAATTTTTGTGATTGATTTTGTTTTGTATTTTTAATATAGTATTTTTGAGAAGACTATTGAGAGTCCCTGGACTGCAAGGAGATCCAACCAGTTCATTCTAAAGGAGATCAATCCTGGGCGTTCATTGGAAGGACTGGTGCTAAAGCTGAAACTCCAATACTTTGGCCACCTCATGCGAAGAGTTGACTCACTGGAAAAGACTCTGATGCTGGGAGGGATTGGGGGCAGGAGGAGAAGGAGACGACAGAGAATGAGATGGCTGGATGGCATCACCGACTCAATGGACATGAGTTTGAGTGAACTGCGGGAGTTGGTGATGGACAGGGAGGCCTGGCGTGCTGTGATTCATGGGGTTGCAAAGAGTCGGACATGACTGAGCAACTGAACTGAACCCCTATTCTAGGTTTTTAATCTTTGCTTTTTGGTAATTTTCAATTTTGTATCTTTAGCAATCTAATGTTCAATATCCATAGTCTCTTAGGGGTGTAAATACTAGCTTGACTGTTCTCTCCCCATTTGATTTTCTCTTTTTTCTCCCAGGTCACCTCTATCTCCCCTCTCCCCCCTTCTCTTCTCTACTTAATTCTGTGATTCTCTCTGGGTGTTCTGGGCTGTGGAGAACACTTAAGGAATTGATTACTGGCTTGATTGGTCTCTCCCCTTTTGACTCTCTCTCTTCTCTTCCTGCTAACCTCCATTTCCCTCCTTCCTCTTCTCTGTGTAACTCTGTGAACCTCTCTGGGTGTTCCTCGCTTTGGAGAATTGTTTTACCATTAACCTAGACGTTTTATCATCTGCGATATATAGATAGAGAAGTCTTGATGCCACTGTAGGAATAAAACAAATCCAGAGGCAGGAGACTTAATTCCAAAACTTGAGAATATCAGAGAGCTCCTGATTCCAGGGAATATTAATAGACAAGAACTCATCCAAAAGCCTCCATACCGACACTGAAACCAGGCTCCATTCAAGAGCCAACAAGTTCCAGAGCAAGACATACCATACTAATTCTCCAGCAAAGCAGGTATATAATCCTGAACATTAAAAGACAGGCTTCCCAAAGCCATATCAAACCCATAGACACCCAAAACTTACTACTGGACACTTCATTTCACTACAGAGAGAAGAAATCCAGCTCCACCCACCAGAACACAGACACAAGCTCCCCTAACCAGGAAACCTTGACAAGCCACTACTCCAACCCCACCCACAGGGAGCAGGCTCCACAATAAAGAGGAACCACAAACTTCCAGCCTACAGAAAAGGCACCCCAAACACAGAAATCTAAACAAAATGAACAGGAAAAGGCAGAGAAATATTCAGCAGGTAAAGGAACATGATAAGTGCCATTAAACCAAACAAAAGAGGAGGAGATAGGGAGTCTACCTGAAAAAGAATTCAGAATAATGATAGTAAAGATGATCCAAAATCTTGAAAACAAAATGGAGTTACAGATAAACATATTAGAGACAAGGATTGAGAAGATGCAAGAAATGTTTAACAAGGACCTAGAAGAAATAAAGACAAGTCAATCAATAATGCACTAACTAAGGTCAAAAACACTCTGGAGGCAACCAACAGTAGAATAACTGAGGCAGAAGATAGGGTAAGTGACGTGGAAGACAGAATGGTAGAAATAAAAGAAGCAGAGAGGAAGAAATAAAAAAAGAATTAAAAGAAATGAGGAAAACCTCAGAGACCTCTGGGATAATCTTAAATGCCCTAACATTCGAATCATAGGAGTCCCAGAAGAAGAAGACAAATAAAAGGTCATGAGAAAATACTTGAGGAGATAATAGTCCAAAACTTCCCTAAAATGGGGAAGGAAATAGCCACCCAAGTCCAAGAAACCTAGAGAGTCCCTAACAGGATAAACCCAAGGAGGAGCACCCCAAGAACCATATTAATCAAATTAACAAAAATAAAAAACAAAGATCACATATTAAAAGCAAGATTGAAAAGCAATAAATAACACACAAGGGAGTCCCCATAAGGATAACACCTGATCTTTCAATAGAAACTCTTCAGGCCAGAAGGGAATGGCAGGACATACTTAAAGTGATGACAGAGAAAAACCTACAACCCAGATTACTGTACCCAGCAAGGATCTCATTCAGATAAGAAGGATAAACCAAAAGCTTTATAGACAAGCAAAAGCTGATATAATTCCACACCACCAAACCAGCTCTTCAACAAATTCTAAAGGATCTTCTCTAGAATGGAAACACAGAAAAAGTTTATGAAATCGAACCCAAACAACAAAGTAAATGTCAATGGGATCATACTGATCAATAATTAGTTTAAATTTAAATTGGTTGAATGCCCCAACCAAAAGACAAAGACTGGCTGAATGGATACAAAAATAAGACCCCTATATATGCTGTTTATAAGAGACCCACCTCATACCAAGGAATACATACAGGGTGAAAGTGAAGGGCTGGAAAAAGATATTTCATGCAAATGGAGACCAAAAGAAAGCAAGAGTAGCAATACTAAGATAAAATAGACTTTGAAATAAATGCCATGAAACGAGACAAAGAAGGATACTACATAATGATCAAAGGATCAATCCAAAAAGAAGATATAACAATTATAAATATGCATGCACCCAACATAGAAGCACCTCAATACATAAGGCAAATGCTAAAAGCATGAAAGGGGAAATTAAAGTAACACAATAATAGTGGGAGACTTTAATACCCCACTCACACCTGTGGATAGATCAACCAAACAGAAAATTAGCAAGGAAACACAAACTTTAAATGATACAATGGATCAGTTAGACCTAACTGATATCTATAGGACATTTCACCCCAAAACAATGAATTTCACCTTTTTCTCAAGTCCACACGGAACATTCTCCAGGATGGATTACATCCTGGGCCATAAATCTAGCCTTAGTAAATTCAAAAAAATTGAAATCATTTCAAGCATTTTTTTCTGATCACAATGTGTTAAGATTAGATGTCAACTACTGGGGAAAAAAACCATTAAAAATACAAACATATGGAGGTTAAATAACATGCTTCTGAATAACCAACAAATCATGGAACAAATCAAAAAGTACATCTATGTATAGAAATGAATGAAAATAGAAACAAGACAACCCAAAACCTATGGGATTCAGTAAAAGCAGCCTAAAGGAGTGGTTCATAGCATTACAAACTTACCTCAAGGAACAAGAGAAAAATCAAATAAATAACCTAACTCTACACCTAAAGCAACTAGATAAAGAAGAAATAAAGAACCCCAGGGTTAGTAGAAGGAAATAAATCATAAAAATTAGGGCAGAAATAAATGAAAAAGAAACAAAGGAGACTACAGCAAAACAACAAAACTAAAAGCTGATTCTTTGAGAAGATAAATAAAATAGACAAACCATTAATCAGACTCATCAAGAAAAAAATGGAGAGGAATCAAATCAACAAAATTAGAATGAAAATGGAGAAATCACAACAGACAACACAGAAATACAAAGGATCATAAGAAACTACTATCAGCAACTATATGCCAATAAAATTTAAAATTTAGAAGAAATGGATGAGTACTTAGAAAAGTATTACCTTCCAAAACTAACCCTGGAAGAAATAGAAAATCTTAACAGACCCATAACAAGCATGGAAATAGAAACTGTAATAAAAAATCTTCCAACAATAAAAAGCCTAGGACCAGATGGCTTCACAGCTGAATTCTACCAAAAATTTAGAGAAGAGATAACACATATCCTACTCAAACTCTTGCAGAAAATTGCAGAGGAAGGTAAACTCCCAAACTCATTCTATGAGGCCACCGTAACCCTAATACCAAAACCTGACAAAGATGCCTGGAAATGAAAACTGCAGGCCAATATTACAGATGAACATAGATGTAAAAATTCTCAACAAAATTCCAGCAAACACTATACAGCAACATACTAAAAAGATAATACATCATGACCAAGTGGGCTTTATCCCAGGGATGCAAGGATTTCTCAATATTTGCAAATCAATCAATGTGATACACCATATGAACAAATTGAAGGATAAAAACAATATGATTATCTCAATAGATGCAGAGAAAGCCATTGACAAAATTCAACACCATTATGATAAAAAAAAAACTCTCCAGAAAGCTGGCATAGAAGGAACATACCTCATTATAATAAAAGTCATATATGATAAACCCACAGCAAATATTATCCTCAATGGTGAAAAATTGAAAGCATTTCCCCTGAAGTCAAGAACAAGACAAAGGTGCCCACTCTCACCACTACTATTCAACATAGTTTTGGAATTTTTAGCCAGAGCAATCAGAGAAGAAAAGGAAATAAAAAGAATCCAGATTGGAAAAGAAGAAGTAAAACTCTCACTGTTTGCAGATGACATGATCCTTTACATAGAAAACCCTAAAGACACAGCCAGAAAATTACTAGAGCTAATCAATAAATATAGTAAAGTTTCAGGATATACAATTAACACACAGAAATCCTTTGCATTCCTATACATTAACAATGAGAAAACAGAAAGATAAATTAAGGAAATAGTCCCATTCACCGTTGCGACGAAAAGAATGAAATACTTGGGAATAAATCTACCTAATGAAACAAAAGACCTATATATAAGAAACTATAAAACACTGATGAAAGAAATCAAAGATGACACAAATACATGGAGAAATATACCATGTTAACGGATTGGAAGAATCAATATAGTGAAAATGATTACACTACCATAAGCAAACTATAAATTCAATGCAATCCCTATCAAGCTAGGTACCAATTGTATTTTTCAAAGAATTAGAACAAATAATTTCACAATGTATATGGAAATACAAATAACCTCAAATAGCCAAAGCTGTCTCAAGGAAGAAAAATGGAACTGGAGGAATCAACCTGCCTGACTTCAGACTATACTACAAAGCTACAGTCATCAAGACAGTATGGTACTGGCAAAAAGACAGAAATATAGATCAATGGAACAAAATAGAAAGCTCAGAGAAAAATTCATGCACCTATGGACACCTTGGAAATGAAATCATTCTGTCGTTTTTAAGGTTGCATTCAAGTACTGCATTTCGGACTCTTGTTGACCATGATAGCTACTCCATTTCTTCTAAGGGATTCCTGCCCACAGTAGTAGATATAATGGTCATCTGAGTTAAATTCGCCCATTCCAGTTCATTTTAATTCACTAATTCCTAGAATGTCTATGTTCACTCTTGCCATCCCCTGTTTGACCACTTCCAATTTGCCTTGATTCACGGACCTAACATTCCAGGTTCCTATGCAATATTGCTCTTTACAGCACCGGACCTTGCTTCTATCATCAGTCACATCCACAACTGGGTATTGGTTTTGCTTTTGCTCCATCCCTTTATTCCTTCTAGACTTACTTCTCCACTGATCTCCAGTAGCATACTGGGCACCTACCGACCTGGGGAATTCCTCATTCAGTAGCCTATCATTTTCCCTTTTGCTACTGTTCATGGGGTTCTCAAGGCAAGTATACTGAAGTGGTTTGCCATTCCCTTCTCCAGTGGACCACATTCGGCTGTGGTCCATGTGATCAGTTTCCTGTGATTATGATTTCAGTGTGTCTGCCCTCTGATGCCCCCTCACAATACCTACCGTCTTATTTGGGTTTCTCTTACCTTGGGCATGGGATATCTCTTCAGAGCTGCTCTAAGAAAGCGCAGCCACTGCACCTTACCTTGAATGAGGGGTATCTCCTCAAGGCCACCCCTCCTGACCTTGAACGTGGAATAGCTCCTCTAGGCCCTCCTGCGCCTGCGCAGAAGCTAAAGTTGAATGGTTCTATGAAGACCTACAAGACCTTTTAGAACTAACACCCAAAAAAGATGTCCTTTTCATTATAGGGGATTGGAATGCAAAAGTAGGAAGTCAAGAAACACCTGGAATAACAGGGAAATTTGGCCTTGGAGCACGGAATGAAGCAGGGCAAAGGCTAATAGAGTTTTGCCAAGAGAATGCACTGGTCATAGCAAACACCCTCTTCCAACAACACAAGAGAAGACTCTACACATGGACATCACCAGATGGTCAACACCAAAATCAGATTGATTATATTCTTTGCAGCCAAATATGGAGAAGCAATATACAGTCAGCAAAAACAAGACTAGGAGCTGACTGTGGCTCAGATCATGAACTCCTTATTGCCAAATTCAGACTTAAATTGAAGAAAGTAGGGAAAACCATTAGACCATTCAGATATGACCTAAATCAAATCCCTTATGATTATACAATGGAAGTGAGAAATAGATTTAAGGGACTAGATCTGATAGATAGAGTGCCTGATGAACCCTGGATGGAGGTTCATGACATTGTACAGGAGACAGGGACTAAAACCATCCCCATGGAAAAGAAATTCAAAAAAGCAAAATAGCTGTCTGAGGAGACCTTACAAATAGCTGTGAAAAGAAGAGAAGCTAAAAGCAAAGGAGAAAAGGAAAGATATAAGCATCTGAATGCAGAGTTCCAAAGAATAGCAAGGAGAGATAAGAAAGCCTTCCTCAGTGATCAATGCAAAGAAATAGAAGAAAACAACAGAATAGGAAAAAGAAGAGATCTCTTCAAGAAAATTAGGGATTCCAAGGGAACATTTTATGCAAAGATGGGCTCAATAAAGGACAGAAATGGTATGGACATAACAGAAGCAGAAGATATTAAGAAGAGGTGGCAAGAATACACAGAAGAACTGTACAAAAAAGATCTTCATGAACAAGATAGTCATGATAACGTGATCACTGACCTGAGCCAGACATCTTGGAATGTGAAGTCAAGTGGGCCTTAGAAAGCATCACTACGAACAAAGCTAATGGAGGTGATGGAATTCCAGTTGAGCTATTTCAACTCTTGAAAGATGATGTTGTGAAAATGCTGCACTCAATATGCCAGCAAATTTGGAAAACTCAGCAGTGGCCACAGGACTGAAAAAGGTCAGTCTTCATTCCAATCCCAAAGAAAGGCAATGCCAAAGAATGCCCAAACTACCACACAATTGCACTCATCTCACACGCTAGCAAAGTCATGCTCAAAATTCTCCAAGCTAGGCTTCAGCAATATGTGAACTATGAACTCCCAAATGTTCAAGCAGGTTTTAGAAAAGGCAGAGGCACCAGAGATCAAATTGCCAACATCCACTGGATCATGGAGAAAGCAAGAGAGTTCCAGAAAAACATCTATTTCTGCTTCATTGACTATGCCAAAGCCTTTGACTGTGTAGATCACAATAAACTGTGGAACATTCTGAAAGAGATGGGAATCCCAGACCACCTGACCTGCCTCTTGAGAAACCTGTATGCAGGTCAGGAAGCAACAGTTAGAACTGGTCATGGAACAACAGACTGGTTCCAAATAGGAAAAGGAGTCGGTCAAGGTTGTATATTGTCACCCTGCTTATTTAACTTATATGCAGAGTACATCATGAGGAACGCTGGGCTTGAAAAAGCATAAGCTGGAATCAAGATTGTTGGGAGAAATATCAGTAACCTCAGATATAGATGACACCACCCTTATGGCAGAAATTGAAGAGGAACTCAAAAGCCTCTTGATGAAAGTGAAAGAGGAGAGTGGAAAGTTTGGCTTGAAGCTCAACATTCAGAAAACGAAGATCATGGCATCTGGTCTCATCACTTCATAGGAAATAGATGGAAAAACAGTGGGAACCGTGTCAGACTTTATTTTTGGGGGCTCCAAAATCACTGCAGATGGTGATTGCAGCCATGAAATTGAAAGAGGCTTACTCCTTGGAAGGAAAGTTATGACCAACCTTGATAGTATATTAAAAAGCAGAGACGTTACTTTGCCAACAAAGTTCTGTCTAGTCAAGGCTATGGTTTTTCCCGTGGTCATGTATGGATGTGAGAGTTGGACTGTGAAGAAAGCTGATCGCCGAAGAATTGATGCTTTTGAACTGTGGTGTTGGAGAAGACTCTTGAGTGTCCCTTGGACTGCAAGGAGATCCAACCAGTCCATTCTAAAGGAGATCAATCCTGGGTGTTCATTGGAAAGACTGATGCTAAAGCTGAAACTGCAATACTTTGGCCACCTCATGCGAAGAGTTGACTCACTGGAAAAGACTCTGATGCTGGGAAAGTTTGGGGGCAGGAGGAGAAGGGGACGACAAAGAATGAGATGGCTGGATGGCATCACCGACTCTGTGGACATGAGTTTTGAGTGAACTCTGGGAGTTGGTGATGGACAGGGAGGCCTGGCATGCTGTGATTCATGGGGTCGCGGAGAGTTGGTCACAACTGAGGGACTGAACTGAACTGAACTGAACTGATAGACACCTTATCTTTGACAAAGGAGGCAATAATATACAATGGAGAAAATATAATCTCTTTAACAAGTGTTGCTGGGACAATTGGTCAACCACCTGTTGATTGAAAAGAATGAAACTAGAACATTTTCTAACACCATACACCAAAATAAATTCAAAATAGATTAAAGATTTAAATATAAGACCAGAAACTATAAAACTCCTAGAGAAAATCATAGGCAAAACACTCTCTGACATTTCACAGAAAGATCCTCTATGACCCACCTCCCAGAATAAAGGAAATAAAAGTGAGAATAAGCAAATGGGACCTAATTAAATAAGAGCTTTTGTCCAATGAATGAAATTATAAGCAAGGGGAAAATACAGCCTCAAATCAGGAGAAAATAATAGCAAACGAAGCAACTGACAAAGAATTAATCTCAAAAATATACAAACAGCTCATGCAGCTCAATACTGGAAAAATAAACAGCCCAGTCAAAAAGTGGGCCAAAGAACTAAGCAGACATTTCTCCAAAGTAGACATACAGATGGCTAACAAGGACATAAAAAGATGCTCAACATTGCTTATTATCAGAGAAATGCAAATCAAAACCGCAATGAGGTACCATCTCACGCCAGTCAGAACGGCTGCTCTCAAAAAGTCTACAAACAACCAAACGCTGGAAAGGGTATGGAAAAAAGGGAACCCTTTTATACTGCTGGTGGGAATGCAAACTAGTACAGCAACTATGCAGAACATTGTGGAGATTCCTTAAAAACCTGGAAATAGAACTGCCATACAACCCAGCAATCCCACTTCCAGGCACACACACCAAGGAAACAAGAATTGAAAGAGACACGTGTACCCCAATGTTCATTATTTGCAATAGCTAGGACATGAACTCAACCTAGATGTCCATCAGCAGATGAATGGATAAGAAAGCTGTGGCACATACACACAATGTAAAATTACTCAGCTAATAAAAAGAACACATTTGAATCAGTTCTAATGAGGTGAATGAAGCTAGACCCTATTATACAGAGTGAGATAAGTCAGAAAGAAAAACACCAATACAGTATATTAACAGGTATATATGGGATTTAGAAAGATGGTAACAATGACCCTATACGTGAGACAGCAAAAGAGACACAGATATAAAGAACAGACTTTTGGACTCTGTGAGAGAAGGCAAGGGTGGGATGATTTGAGAGAATAGTGTTGGAATATGTTTTTTACCATATGTGAAATAGATCATCAGTCCAAGTTTGATGCATGAAAAAGGGCACTCAAAGCCAGTACACTGGGGCAACCCAGAGGGTTGGTATGGGGAGAGAGGTGAGAGGAAGATTCAGGATTGGGAACTCATGTACACCCATGGCTGATTCATGTCAACGTATGGCAAAAACTACCACAGTATTGTAAAGTAATTAGTCTCCAATTAAAATTAATTATTTCTAAAAAGATAACATTTCTTTTAACATTTTGAAGTGGTTATTGGCAGATTCTACATTTATCTTTAATGCAAAACTAGATGAAGCCACTGATGTCTAACACTGCAGATAGACTTGGTCTTTGACCTGTTTTTGGTCCACTGAACCACATGAGGTAGGAGTTCTTACTGTTAACAGCTATTAACACAAATATTAAAGGACATCTAAGTCTTAAAAATAATGAAATGTCTTTGCTTGGAAAAAATTTCCATAGGAAAATAAATCTTGACATTCTCTGTAAAGGCTGAACATCTCTATTGCTTGGGCATATCTGAATTTTACTCTTTGGATCAGAAAGAATCTTCGCACATGGCTGTGACTCATTTTCTCTATGGGAATTCACTGACTGACAAAGACATTTTCATAAATACTGTACTCTCTGCTCTCTGTTTCATCTTACCTAAGACTTTGAACCATGCTATCTTAAGAGGTTTTCTTATACAAGACAAATAGGTACTTGTAGCTTATATGGGGAGAAGGCAATGGCACCCCACTCCAGTATGCTTGCCTGGAAAATCCCATGGATGGAGCAGCCTTGAAGGCTGCAGTCCATGGGGTTGCTGAGGGTCGGACACAACTGAGCTACTTCACTTTCACACTTCACTTTCATGCATTGGAGAAGGAAATGGCAACCCTCTCCAGTGTTCTTGCCTGGCAAATCCCAGGGACGGCAGAGCCTGATGTGCTGCTGTCTGTGGGGTCGCCCAGAGTCGGACATGACTGAAGCGACTTAGCAGCAGCAGCAGCAGCTTATATGGATGGTTGCTGGACTTCAGGGTTTGGGGTAGAGATCTTTTGATTCAGTTTTTGCACAGATATTTTTATTTCATATTTTTTGAGAGAGAAAATATCGTTGAAAAAATTTAACATTCAGTGTTAGAATATTTCATGTCCAATGGATATCTGATAGTCAAATTAACTGGAAAATATTTTTATTGATACAAAGTATATCTTTCAATTTAATACCTTAAGTCACCATTTTAAGTGCTGTCACTCTGGAAGAAGGACCTGATAACTGCTGAAAAGTTTCCAGTGTTGAGGGAAATATTTTTGTTGGCTCTACTTGAAAAGAAGAAATACCTGTCCATTTCTCTAAAAGTAGAAATTTACAGAAATGGAGATACTGCAGAATTCTTGAAAAACTTCAAAAACCTATATGGTTATGTAATTTTTTATATACTGTTGGTAGAGACAAAGAAAAAAAATCAAATCTTGACAGAAATAATCTCACTGATTTGAAAATTAAATAAGTAATAAAATTGAAGGCTATATTTAACAATCTATATACAAGATTATCAGAGAATTTTGGTGTTTCTTGACAAGAGATCATACTAATCTACTAAAGAAAACTAATGGAGATAAAAGTTTTTTGCAACTGTGTAACTATGTGAGTTTCCTTTCCACTACTACTGAAAAAACACTGACAAGTTTAAAATTAATCATACATCAAACATAACTTATGCTTTCCATGTTCAGGACTATTCTTTAAACAGGTGTATATGCTTAGTCATTCAGTTGTGTCCTACTCTATGTGAACCCATGGACTGTAGTCTAGCAGGCTCCTCTGCCCATGGAATTTTCCAGGCAAGAATACTGGAGTGAGCTGCCATTTCCTACTCCAGGGTACCTTCCCAACCAAGGGACTGAATCCTCATTTCCTATGCCTCCTGCACTAGGAGGTAGATTCTTTACCACTGAGCCACCTGGGAAGCCGGTGGCACATTTTTAATTCTGAAATATTTTATAGAGAATTATGGTTTTATTTTTAAATAATGAAAAGGAAATAAAAATTATCTACTAATTTTTACAGGAAAATTTTGTGTGAATGAAGCATGAACTTGGTTAAAATTTTTTTGGTCTATATGAAGAAAATAAATTTCAGATGTACTAACATAGAAATCTTACAAATAATGATCTGTATTCAGTTAGACACATTTTCTCTGGAAATGGAGATAAAAATTTCAACTGTTTATGAATACATCTTTGACCAAAACCACTGTATGTCTTATGCATCATAAAATAATTTTAATTATTTGGGATGAGAAAGCTATATAGGAAACTTCAGAAGTAACACTTCTTTAGAAATTATGTAATCAAAATATTATGAGAAGTGATACAACATGTACAAGAGAATAGAATATGGTAGAGACTATATATTTTAGCAGTGTAAAAATTGCACCACACCTGATATAACTGTTATATAATAATACCTAACATTTGTTGCTGCTTCAGATTTGCAAAGTATTCTAAGACATATTATTATCATTTTTGATCCTCACAGCTATAAAAATTGCTGTTATTGTTCAGTTACTAAGTCATGTTGAACTCTTGATGACCCCATGAATTGCAGCACTCCAGGCTTCCCTATCCTTCACTATCCTCCTGAAGTTTGCTTAAATTCACGTCCATTGACCTTGGCATAATTAATCCCATTTTCTTAAAATATGAGACAAAAATGGCTGGTACATATCCACTGAATTTTATTCTCCTTTCCCCTTGGGAGAGGGAAAACCACACATCACAGGTTTCCTTATAATCTAATTTGACCTAATTCTAAGCAATGGAATATGAGTAGAAATGATGTGTACAAATTCCATAAAATTTCCCATGCCTGCTGCTCCATATTCTTATCCTTATCCAGCAGACTTGAATAATAATGCCAGGGTGGCTTTCTACCTACATAATGGAAATAGTAGAGTTTCCATCATCTTGGGTCATTGAATCACTATGGAGTAGAGCCTACTAATCTGATCTGTACTGTGTACCTGGCCAGCCCAGCCAGTGTGAAACTACCTTGGACTCTTTGTGAGCAAAAGATAAATATTTATTATATCAAGCCATCATTTGAGGTGATTATTAAGAACAATTCAGTATGCTCTAATATACCTATTAGTCCCTGATAGCTCAGCGAGTAAAGAATCCACCTGCTATGCAGGAGACAAAAGAGATGCAGGTTCAATCCCTGGGTTTGGATGATCCCTGGAGTAGGAAATGGCAACCCACTCCAGTTTTCTTGCCTGGGAAATTCCATGGACAGAGGAGCCTGGCAGGGTACAGTCCATAGAGCTGCAAAGAGTCAGACACGGCTGAGCACACACATGAAGAGGACCCTGTAGTGAAGTAATTCTCTAAACAAAACCTAAAATATATGGCATTGAATTGGCATATTAGCAGATGGAATCAAGGAAGGATAGTGCCAATTTAAAAAATTCAGAGTTATGTTGTGCTGTGGAAAAACATTCGGTAACACTATCACATTTTATAATGGGAAAACAGAACATGAGCCATTCCTGTGTCTCTAGGCTAAGGAGTTGGAGAATGCTAGAATATCCATTTGTATCTATCGTTACTTGCGACTGTTAGAAAGTTATTACAGAAAAGTAAATGAGCTCAGAAAAAATGGCTTATTTCTAAGCAGTGAATAAGTGACACAACAGTGTTGGAGAAGCCAATTACTTCTAGACCATAAATAGCAGGAAGTAGGACTAAAATGTGCTTAGAAAAAGGATCAAGACCCCCTCAGTTGGATGTTGCTATGGGACAAAATATCTTGTTTCATATGGCCTTAGCACAGCCTACATTAAATTGGAGGGGTGGGGAAATAAATCAGATTTAAGAATTATGGAGTAAAAGATTTGGATTGTGGTTATCAAACAGGAAATGTTCTGAAATCAAGTATCATATTTCATGATCCTAAGATGCCCTTTTTCTCACATTTTAATATATCTGAAATAGAGAGTTATAAAATTTATGGGGTTTTACAATTATTAATGTAATATGGAAGTGAAACTCTAGGAACATTTTGAGGTTTTTAATTTTTTTTTTTTTGGTAGAGGGAGGGAGAGATGGAAAATAAACACTCCTGAAGTGGGAGGAGTAGATATCTGTACCTAAATATAAAGCCAGTGTAAGAAACTGACACCAAGGGCTTAAAATTATTTTTACAAATTTATTCTTTAGTGCTCCTTATGACATACACATGTCATTGTGTTGAAAAACTTTACTGTCAATGACTGAATTGGGAAGTACTTATAAAAGTTGAAATTTACATTTGAAGGCAGGTTGAGGAATATTCTGTCCTATTTTTTTGCATATAAATATACTTTTTTCATATATGTACAGGAATGACAATAACAATGGTTCTCCAAGTGTCATTCCTGCATTATCTATATACATATATTATCTGAGGCTTATTAGAAACTCAGGTCCCACCGAGACCTATTGAATCAGAAACCGGGGGTGGAACCCAGCAATCTATGGTGTAACAAGGCATCCATGTGATTCTGATAAAGGATAAAGTTTGAGAATCTGTGACCTAGGATTAAATACGTAAGCCTTTTTTCCCATTGTATATTCTTGTCTCCTTTGTCAAAGATTTTCTGACCATAGTTGTGTGGGTTCATTTCTGGGCTCTCTATTTTGTTTCATTGATCCATACATCTGTATTTGGGCCAGTACCATACTATTTTGATTACTGTAGATTTATAGTATTGCCTGAAGTCTGGGAGGATATGAAAGCTGCTCAACATCACTAATTTATTAAAGAAAAGCAAATCAAAGCTACAATAAGGTACCACCTCGCCCTGGTCAGAATTGTTGTTCAGTTGCTCAGTCATGTCCAACTCTTTGCATCCCCATAGACTGCAGCACTCCAGGGTCTCCAGTTCTTCACTATCTCCCAGAGTTTGCTCTAACTCATATTAATTGAGCTGATGATTCCATCCAACCATCTTATCCTCTTTTCCTCCCTTCTCCTTTTGCCCTCAATCTTTTCCAGCATCAGGGTATTTTCCAAGAAATATTTTCCCTGGTCAGAATGGCCATCATTAAAAACTCTACAAATAAATGCTGAAGAAGATGTTGAGAAAAGCAAACTCTCCTACACTGTTGGTGGCAATGTAAGTTGGTGCAGCCACTATGGAAAACAGTATGGAGATTCCTGAGAAAACTAAAAACAGAATTACCATATGATTCAACAATTCTACTCCAGGGAATACAGTCAGACAAAACTAGAATTCAAAAAGATACATACACCCCAATGTTCATAGCAGCATTATTTACAGTAGCCATGACATGGAAGCAACCTAAATGCTCATCAACAGAGGAATGGATAAAGATGATGTGATATGTACATACAAATATACAATGGGATATTACTCAACCATAAAAAAGAATGGGATAATGCTATTTGTGGCAATATAGATGCAACTAGAGATTATCATGGAGAAGACAATGGCAATCCACTCCACTACTCTTGCCTGGAAAATCCCATGGATAGAGGAGCCTGGTGGGCTGCAGTCCATGGGGTCGCTAAGAGTCGGACACAGCTGGGCGGACTTCATTTTCACTTTTCCGTTTCACCCATTGGAGAAGGAAATGGCAACCCACTCCCGTGTTCTTGTCTGGAGAATCCCAGGGACAGGGGAGCCTGATGGGCTTCCATCTATGGGGTCAAACAGAGTCGGATACGACTGAAGCAACTTAGCAGCAGCAGAGATTATCATATTAAGTGAAGTAAAAAAAAGAAAGGCAAATACTTTATGATATCATTATATGTGGAATCTAAAATATGACGCAAAAGAATCTATTTACGAAAGAGAAACAGACATATACATAGAGAACAGACATATGGTTGCCTGTGTGGAGGGAAGTGAGAGGTTTAGGTTAGCAGTTGTAAGTTATTTATGTGCGGAATGGATAAATAACAAAGTTCTACTTGTATAGTATAGAGAACTACATTCAATATTCTATGGTAAGCCATAATGGAAAAGAATATTTTAAAAAAGAATACATATATATACATATATATATATGTATACGTATATACATAAAGTGTCTGCCTACAATGCGGGAGACGTGGGTTCAAACCCTGGGTTGCGACGATCACCTGGAGAAGGAAATGGCAACCCGCTCCAGTACTCTTGCCTGGAAAATCCCATAGACGGAGGAGCCTGGTAGATGACAGCCCATGGGGTCGCAGAGTCAGACACGACTGAGCAACTTCACTTTCTTTCACTGTACATATATACATGTATAACTGAATCACTTTTCTGTACTGCAGAAATTAATACAACATACTTCAATTAAAAAAAAAAAATCTATGTTTAAGACCAAAAGGTCTATTTCAAAGCATGTAATGCCTGTCCAGTAAGCATTTAGGGAAATAGTAAATTATGGTTCAGAAAATAATGATGTGACAAAAGATATATTTAAGGAAATACGGTAGTGCAGAAGTGTAAAAAGTTTACTGAAAAAGTACATTACCAAAGAAATCATGAGCCTGGCCTTGGAAAGCATTTGCTTTTGTGAGCCAAACAGTTGGGACACAGACTTATAGCAACAGAAAACAGAGCTATTAAAGCTGTATAACATACATGGAGGCCATATCTGCTACAACCTGATCAGCTGTGGCCATGGCGGATAATAGACAAGTATGGACTTCTCACAGGTTAGAGTCAGAAGCCATGGGAAATGGATGGAAGTTCACTTCTGAGAACAGACTCTTTGCTGATAAAGAATTCTTCACTGGGCTAACTCAAGAGGATTCCATCACATCTGTGTAATGTAACCTTACTTCCTTTCTCTTCTTTGGAATGGGATATTCAAAATGCAGGTATCTGTTCTGTCCTTCACAATTTTTGTGCACCTGTGTGTGTGTGCTTGGAGGATCAAGAGATATTTATTTATTCATTTATGAATGTATATGTTCCTGGATTATAGAAAGATGCATCTGGACTACAGACTCTGAACTTTGATCTTAATGCAGTAACTGGATGATGGTTTGGGTTGTCATGCTTCGAGGGGGACTGAGTGGGTTCTAAATATAGGGAATAGGGTGACATGGATATTTGGTGGGCAAATTTCAGATTGTGATAGAGTGCTAGCTGACCTTTTAATTCATTCTGCCCTTTCACCTTGACTAATGTGACAAACAGTTTACCACTTTTTCTGTGTTCAGTTCAGTTCAGTCACTCAGTCATGTCCGACTCTTTGTGACCCCATGAATCACAGCACACCAGACCTCCCTGTCCATCACCAACACCCGGAGTTCACTCAAACTCATGTCCTTCGAGTCAGTGATGCCATCCAGCCATCTCACTCTCCTCCTTCCCCTTCTCCTTTCATTCTCCTTCCCCTTCTCCTCCTGCCCCCAATCCCTCCCAGCATCAGAGTCTTTTCCAGTGAGTCAACTCTTCGCATGAGGTGGCCAAAGTATTGGAATTTCAGCTTTAGCATCAGTCCTTCCAATGAACACCCAGGACTGATCTCCTTTAGAATGGACTGGTTGGATCTCCTTGCAGTCCAAGGGACTCTCAAGAGTCTTCTCCAACACCACAGTTCAAAAGCATCAATTCTTCGGCGATCAGCTTTCTTCACAGTCCAACTCTCACATCCATACATGACCACGGGAAAAACCATAGCCTTGACTAGGCGGAACTTTGTTGGCAAAGTAATATCTCTGTTTTTTAATATACTATCTAGTTTGGTCATAACTTTCCTTCCAAGGAGTAAGGGTTTTTTAACTTCATGGTTGCAATCAGCATCCACAGTGATTTTGGAGCCCAAAAATATAAAGTCTGACACTGTTTCCACTGATTCCCCATCTATTTCCCATGAAGTGATGGGACCAGATGCCGTGATCTTTGTTTTCTGAATGTTGAGCTTCAAGCCAAATTTTTCACTCTCCTCTTTCACTTTCATCAAGAGGCTTTTTAGTTCCTCTTCACTTTCTGCCATAAGGGTGGTGTCATCTGCTTATCTGAGGTTATTGATATTTCTCCCAGCAATCTTGATTCCAGAATTCATTTGTGTTTAAATGTTGTTATGTGGCCAAGTTCTAGCCAATAGAATATGAACAAAGTAACTGCAACTTTCAGGCTGTATAATTTTCCCCCTCTTCAGATGACTGGAACGACAACACTTAGGGTTATCTAGGAAGCCACATATTTAAGATGGCAGATAGCCTGGGTCCTTCAACACCTTCATGGAACAGAACACACACATCACAAGTTAGATCTTAAGTCTCTTAGACAGTTATGAGCAAAAAAATGTGTAACTATTGTGTTGGGTTGTAATATTTGATGGCTGTTTATAAACGTTGTTTATGCACTAGTTGCTCAGTGGTGTCCAACTCTTTGTGACCCCATGGACTGTAGCTCGCCAGACTCCTCTGTTCACGGAATTTTCCAGGCAATATTGGAGTGGGTTGTCATTTCCTTCTCCAGGAGATCTTCCTGATCCAAGGATAGAACCCAGGTCTCCCATATTGTGGACAAATTCTTTACTGTCTGAGCCACCAGGGAAGCCCCTAAATATTATGTACTTAGTCACTTATTCATGTCCAACTCTTTGCAACCTTATAGACTAGCCTACCAGGCCCCTCTATCCATGGGACTTTTCAGGAAAGAATATTGGAGTGGGTTGCCATTTCCTCCTCCAGGTGATCTTCCCAATCAAGGGATCGAACCCACAACTCCTATGTCTCCTGCATTGCAGGCAAAATTCTTTACCCTCTGAGCCATCAGGAAAGCCCCCAAAACTGCTTAGGTGAAACATAACAATAAAGCCTAAGTGTAATAATACATAAAATAATACAATATTATGTGGCTGAACTCAGAACCTCAGAAAATAATTTATACATTTTCCCATAACATCATTATATTTATCATAACTTAAAGTAAAACTCCAACACAACCGTACTTATTGACTTGTACTTTTATACATAATTGCATTTCTCCCCAGCATGTACATGGGTGTTTATTTTTTGACCCAAAAGAAGATTGATATCATAACTGCTTCCTATTAACCTCTGAGGCTTTAGAAAGCATTAAAAAGCTGTTACCTTCAGGTAAGATCAGATGGTTGAGGGACCACCTTGGTGAAGTTTAAGCCCAGTCTCCATTCATATGAAGACATGTTTTCCATGATCACATGCTATGCAAAGAATTTTAATCATTCATAATATGCACACATTACTAGACAGAATGAAAACAAATTCCTAAATATTAGTTTTTTTCAAATAATTTGGAAACTTGTTCAACTAACCAAGTGCTTTAGGGAACTCCACATATATTCTCCAATCCCCTTTTTCCTAATATGTAAAATGAGAATGTTGGGTTAATGATCAAGTACCTAGGCATTCCACTGGCATATGAAATCAACATTTCTCATGACACTCAATATGTTGCATCTCTTAGTATATGCATCTGTATAGGTTGTTACTTCTTCTAAGTTCAATACACAAAGTTCTTGCATCTGTTTCATCTTCATATTTGCCACAGACTCAATTCTAGACCTTCTGCAATTTCTCAATGAGTACTTGAGAAATCCATTAGTGGAATGAATAAATGGCTCTCTTTCGTGTCAAATATTTTGCTAGAATTCTGAGTAGGAATGTAGATAAATCAGCGTGGCTTTAACTAATTTCATAACAAATGATGTTAGTGATGAGTTGCCTTTGAGAAACATATTATCTGTCTAGAATAGGTCAAGGCTGTTCAGCTAGACTTTATATACTTGCATAAGATTCTTTCAAATGTACTTTCCTGCTTACATCTTTTTAGTATCTGCATTTCAAGAGGACAGTTCCTTTGACATAAGATAGCTGAATACAGATTTCATTTGTAGTTTTATACAGAATAAGTAAAATATTCAAGAAATCAGCTTTAATATAAAATGAAACAAATTTTTTAAAAAGTCCTTTTCTATCCAACATTTCCCAATAGAGACTGGATTATTTCTTTAGCCTAAATAAATGAATGCTTTCCCAGTTAAACTGACTTTTATGGAGTAAGGTTGAAGATATACCTAATTACATGTTAATACAATACATGATACAAACAAAGAAGGAGTCAATGTTAATACTAGCTGGACTTCCCTGGTTGTCCAGTGGTTAAAAATTTACCTGCCAATTCAGGGGACACAGGTTTGATTCCCAGTCTGGGAAGATCCCACATGCCACAGAACAACTAAACCCATGCGCCTGGCTACTGAGTCCATGCTTTAGAACCCAAGAGCCACAACTGCTGAACATGCATGCTGCAACTACTGACTCATGCACCTAGAGCCTGTGCTCCACAACAAGAGAAGCCACCACAATGAGAAGCCCCCATTCACCACAACTGGAAAGTCTGTGCATGGCAAAGGTCCAGCACAGCCAATAATAATAATAATAAATAAACAATTTAAAACACCAGCTAACATTAGTTAAACACATTCCAGAGATAATTAGACAATTAAGCACAATAGAAGAAGGGGATGATGGAAGTTCTGCACAGCAGATAATGATAGAGAATTCCTATTACATTGAATTATTACAATGATAGAGAATTCCAATTACCATTAAAATCCCCACTGTAAACTCTGTCAAATATTTGAGCTACTGGGCTTGGTAGTAGCTACTGACTTGAGTTTCAATTAGAAGGACATCTATCATTTGGGGTTCTTGCATTCAGAATTTCAATCTAGAACACTATTTACTAAGGAAGGCAAGGCTGCTGCTGCTGCTGCTAAGTCGCTTCAGTCGTGTCCGACTCTGTGCGACCCCATAGACGGCAGCCGACCAGGCTCCGCCGTCCCTGGGATTCTCCAGGCAAGAACACTGGAGTGGGTCCCATTTCCTTCTCCAATGTGTGAAAGTGAAAAGTGAAAGTGAAGTCGCTCAGTCGTGTCCGACTAGTAGCGACCCCATGGATTGCAGCCCACCAGGCTCCTCTGTCCATGTGATTTTCTAGGTAAGAGTACTGGAGTGGCTAGTAGAGATTAAATTCAGGAGTGGTGACTGAAATACCAAAGAAGGAAAGAAACTATGAACTTAATTTAGAAAGAAAAATGTGTAACTACATTGTTATATTTGTTACCAAAATCACTCACACCTGCAACTCATTTATACAGCAATATATATGTCACAGAATCTATTGCCAAATTAGAAGTTAATAACTGGATTTTTTAAACTCATTTAAAAAATGAGTTTAAAAAAACAAATTAACAAAGTCCTATATTCTCAACTTGTTTTACTAGAGGTTATATAATTGTTCGTATTGTTGCCCAATGTAACACACCTGTATTAAAGTAACTATTTGAGTTTAAATTTTGAATATGTTTACCCTAACTTTCATAAATAGCAGTCATTTTTCTTTACCAAGCTAGTTTACAGTCACAGGATGCAATTAGAAATAAAATACATTTTGAAGTTAAGAGACTTTAGTTCATATCCAGCACAACTGTCTGTAATCTTATGCAATTTATCTGAAATGTGAAGCTGCTCTACTCTGGAGCCATATAAGACAATAATATATGGCTATTGACAAACAATAACTAACTTAGAGTTGGCACTTAAAATATTGTTTTCATCCCACAGTACATGAAATATCTCTCTGTATAGAATTATGTTAAATAAATTTGCTTTTATTTAAAATACCAAGGTATTGAAAGTTCTGTTCCCCAAGAAGCCAACTTTGAGACAGAGATGAACATGCAGTAAGCTTATTAGGAATTTCTTCAGATCAACAGATTTGGAAAGAAGGAAAGGAAATGAGATTAGATAGAGGTATATATTTCTGCCTTCAGTAGCTCCGTTAATCCCATGTGGAGTTCAAAACTGATATAAATCCTTTGTAATTGTCTACTATTTTTGTGAGGAGGCTGAACACTGGATACCAGCTGCCTCTGGGAAGGTAGTATGACCCTAAGTGAAACAGTTCTTTCAAGCCCAGAGCAATTCACAGAGAGGTCTATAAACTGGCAAAACTCCCCACAGCTAGGAAAATAAATCCTATAATTCAAAAGGGAAAATTGGTTGGTGTATAACATAAGTACATTGGGAGATGATATATTATAGTAATTAAAAAGCAAACCTCTAAGGTCAAAATATTTGGGTTTACATGGTTTATCATGTATGTGAGAGAATAGTTAAGGGTATTAGAATCTAGATTTTTCATGAGACTGAAGCATGGGAACTCAGACCTCAGAGGAAGTGTTGATTTCCTAGGAGACTGGAGGAAGGACACACAGAGCTATATCCAAAACTCTAAAAGGGATGCTGCACCCAGTTGGTACTGTCCTCAAGATCTGAGAGGTGGAACATCATGGAACTAAGGCTTGAACATGTTGTACCTTGGTTCAGGTACATCCAAGGAAGCATAATAGAGCCGCTGCTTAAAGAGCAAGAGCAAGCACCCAACTAGAGACTGGAACAAATTGCTACTGCAAGGGCGAAGTATGATTTTTGGAGTCATGTAGACTGGATGGCTAGCAAACAGAAGAACCAAGTTCTTTTTCTCTATCCTACAGTATCTCCCAGTGCAGGGAGTGGCAAGCTGTAGCCCATGAGCCAAATCTCACCTGCCTTGTGCTTCTGTAGCCTGCGAGTTACAATTTTATTTTACATTTTTTTAAGCTAAAAAAAAAAATGACAGGTAAAAAGTATATATAATTCACTTCAGTGCCCATAAAGTTTCACTGTAATACATCCATGCTCATTTGTTTATTTTCTATAGGTGCATTCTTGCTATAGAAATGGAGTTAAACAGATGCACCTAAAAGCAAATCAATTGCCCACAAACACTAAATTATTTACTGAGCAGCCATTTCAAATAAAAGTTGTTGACTCCTTTTCTGTTACTCCCTGTTGGCAAGGGAGAAGTGTTGTCTGTAGGGTCCTAGCCTCAATACTACAAGGCAGACTATAAATGGGTAACTTTGGGGCTAAGAGACAGTAGTTTAGTGCCTGGCAGAGTTGGTTCTCTATACACATTGTGTTTTAAAATAAGTAAGTTTCTCCAATAATTGTCAAAATGTGTAATCATTTGATAAAATGGTCATAGTATTGACTGCTTCCCTGATTCCTTTAGTCCCTGCTGCCCCAATTTTGGCCTTTCTTCCTTTTTCTCTCCAGTTCTCTTTCTTAATATTTTTCAATTTAAAAACTTTGGTAGCCCATGCCTGTCTTCTTTTATCTTAGTCCTTTTAGCTATTCTGTTATTTTCTTTCTCTCATTCAAATATTTCCAGATATCTCATTCTTTGGGAACTGTGGAGTTTCTTATCTGACACTGTTTCTGAACACAAACCAAAATAGACTTTGTCCAAACAGCATGTATCCGAGAAGTTATTTATAACACACCAAGGTCATACTGCTCTCCACATGACCTTACTCTAGGTGATTTGGTAGACATCAGCATACAGTTGTAAAACGCCTTAATAGATCTCTGATGGATATCATGGGCCTTGAATATGATGTGGGGAGACTGGGGGTCTTCTGTCTAGTATCCACTTTGATCTGTTTATGGGAACAAGTGAGTGAAGTTGCTCAATTGTGTCTGACTCTTTGCGACCCCATGGACTGTAGCCTACCAGGCTCCTCTGTCCATGGAATTTTGCAGGCAAGAGTACTGGAGTGGGTTACCATTTCCTTCTCCAGGGGATCTTCCCAACCCAGGGATCGAACCCAGGTTTCCCGCATTGTAGGCATACACTTTACCATCTGAGCCGTCAGGGAAGTCCTTTATGTGAACAAGAGCCTGAAGTAAAAAAGCCTTCCAGTAATCTCTAAAGTTTTAGTTATAAAGTTTTCCCTCTACCCAAACTCTGTAAGAATAGGTATAGAGATACATTTTTAACATATTTCCCACCTTGACTGATGGCTTCCCTCATAGCTCAGTTGGTAAAGAAACTGCCTTCAATGCAGGAGACCCAGGTTCAATCCTATTTCATAAAATGATCATACTATTGAACTTCTTTAAACCATATTGGAGACTATCATATTGCTACTATTTTTCTTTAAGTAAAATTATTTGATAAAACTAATTTAAAATGTATATGAATATTAGCATGTAAAAAGCATTTTAAAAATAAACATTATTTTAAATCTATATAAAATGTATTTTATTAATCTCTCTTTGATTGATTAACTACTGTTCAGTCAAAATTTTGGGAGAGTTTTAAGGCAATTAGAAAAGACATAGTCCACAGTTTAAAGAAACAGAACATAAGAACATTATTACCTGGGGAAAACAATTTACATAAACAATGTACAAAGTTGGCCCAAATATGAGATAAGAAAGTGGGTAGGAGATATTACCAAAACGGTCTGGCAGCATGTGTCTTAGAAAGTGAAAGAAAGTAAATTAGTAAATTAAAATAGAACATTAAGAAAAACAAGACTAAATCCTAGCAGTATGCCAATAGGGTAATCAGTACTATAAGCAAGAGTATCAGCAGAACAATAGTAAAAATTTGAGATTAAATCCCATTCTCCTGAAAATACTGGTCCTATTTTTGCAAACTGTATTAAGCAGCTTCCAAGCAATATAAAACGCTTCTGTTTAAAGCTTGAATATTTCTGATAATTGATAATGAAATAAAACAAACAAGAGAATATTCTTGGTATGTTTGAAATAAAAGTTGAATTATATTATGAACATCCAGGACTAGAGAAAGATGACATAGGTAACAAAGGCAGATAGAAAAATGTTTTTGCTGAAACACATAACAATGAAAATATACCTATACATAATATTCTTTGTTGAATTTACCATATATGATTCTTTAAAAGGAGTGACTACATTACTAATAGGACATAAAAATAGATTTATATTTTTCAGAATTTGAAATAGAAAAATATTTTAGAGACATCACTTTGCCAACAAAGGTCCGTCTAGTCAAGGCTATGGTTTCTCTAGTGGTCATGTATGGATGTGAGAGTTGGACTGTGAAGAAAGCTGAGCACCAAAGAATTGATGCTTTTGAACTGTGGTGTTGGAGAAGACTCTTGAGAGTCCCTTATACTGCAAGGAGATCCAACCAGTCCATTCTAAAGGAGATCAGTCCTGGGTGTTCATTGGAAGGACCGATGCTAAAGCTGAAACTCCAATACTTTGGCCACCTCATGCGAAGAGTTGACTCACTGGAAAAGACTCTGATGCTGGGAGGGATTGGGGGCAGGAGAAGAAGGGGATGGCAGAGAATGAGATGGCTGTATGGCATCACTGACTTGATGGTCATGAGTTTGAGTGAACTCCTGGAGTTGGTGATGGACAGGGAGGCCTGGTGTGCTTTAATTCATGGGGTCGCAAAGAGTCAGACATGACTGAGTGACTGAACTGAACTGAATATGCAATATTGTAGATTATTACCTGTAAATAAGTCATCTGAAGTGGTCAATGCAAGGGAGAAAAAAATGTAATAAAAACTAAATTCATTTTAATTTTTGTCTCTTCTCTTGGAAAACCAGATTGTTATTTATCTGCTAGGTTGAATGTAGAGTACCAACAAGCACCAATATATCCTTTGAAATACTTTGTTTTATGTAATTTATAATTTAATGCTATTTTAAAGATATTTCCAATTGCTAGAAAAACAAAATTTGTTTTTACTGAATATTGGCCTCTAAAAAAGATTACACATTCTCATCCTTGTGTCTCCCTTCCTTTAGTTCATTTCTAGATAAGAACTGATTTATTTCATCGGTTCAAAATGCTAGGAGTTGGAAGATATAAGAGGGACACTCTAATCTCCCTTTTTTTTCCTGAAAACAGGAGACAAAAACTCCCATGGGTAAGATGCTCTTCCTGTACCATGAGAAAAAAAAAAAAAAAAAAATGGCTTTGGTGTCAAAGCTAAGAGAATTCTGTACAAACAGACTTTGCTCAAATAATTCTTACCTTCCTTAAGCCTTTAGCTATCTCACACAGTTTACTTTTCCACAAGTTCCTCTCTTCATTAAACCCAATATAAGAGCAAGTAGATTTTGCCATTTCTCTAGGTCATTTTCTTATGAGAGCTCCCACATCATGTAAAGCTTTGGGAAATTTCTATGCTTTTCTCATGTTAATCTGTTTCATATCAGTTTGATTCTGAAACCCAGCCAAAAAACTCTTTAAGAGAATGAGTGAGTGAAGTAGTTCTGTCGTGTCTAACTCTGCAATCCCATGGACTGTAGCCTGCCAGGATCCTACGTCCATGGGATATTCCAGGCAAGAACATTGGGGTAGGTTGCCATTTCCTTCTCCAGGAGATCTACCCAACCCAAGGATCGAACCCAGGTCTCCCACATTGCAGGTAGACTCCTTGCCATCTGAGCCACCAGGGAAGTCCTAAGAGGGTAGAGATAAATTTTGACCTCCCCTACACCTTATATTTAAAATCTTCTCCAGCTCAGATAACGAAGAGAATATATTGGGGTTAAAGTCAAAAACTATGACTAACAATGTGTTGGTGGTTCTCTCCAGTCCACTGGGTTTCTATCAGAGATGAAGCATGAAGTGACAGTAAGCAGTCTAAAAATTCAAGGGTGCTTGGTCAGTCATACCTTTCTGTCTGTTTCCATCAGATATAGGAACAATGTTCTTTATTGTAATATTGAATAGTTAACATCTGAAACCGCATTAACTGGCCGCTGTAAGAGAGATGAAGAATGCTAACTGATAAGTTTCTACATCAATTAGATATTTTATAAATATCTATTACATATACAGAACTTTTCCATATTTAATGAACAAACAGAAAAGGGAAAAACGCTTAAGAAATTATATTCTATTTATATAAACAGCTAAAACACTTAAGAAACAGTATATTAGCTTGTGCTTGGAAATATAAGTTTAATGGATAGTGTAATCAGGGGCTATTCAGACTGTGGAATTTTCTTTAAAGAAACAAAGTAGGAATCTCCACACTGTTCTCCATAGTGGTTGTACTAGTTTGCATTCCCACCAACAGTGTAAGAGGGTTCCCTTTTCTCCACACCCTCTCCAGCATTTATTGCATGTAGACTTTTGGATGGCAGCCATTCTGACTGGTGCGAAATGGTATCTCATTGTGGTTTTGATTTGCAGTTCTCTGATTATGAAGGATGTTGAGCATCTTTTCACATATTTGTTAGCCATCTGTATGTCTTCTTTGGAGAAATGTCTGTTGAGTTCTTTGGCCCATTTTTTGATTGGGTCATTTATTTTTCGGGAATTGAGCTGAAGGAGCTGCTTGTATATTTTTGAAATTAATCCTTTGTCAGTTGCTTCATTTGCTATTATTTTCTCCCATTCTGAAGGCTGTCTTTTCACCTTGCTTATAGTTTGCTTTGCTGTGCAGAAGCTTTTAATTTTAATTAGGTCCCATTTGTTTATTTTTGCTTTTATTTCCAATATTCTGGGAGGTGGGTCATGGAGGATCCTGCTCTGATTTATGTCGGAGAGTGTTTTGCCTATGTTCTCCTCTAGGCGTTTTATAGTTTCTGGTCTTACATTTAGATCTTTAATCCATTTTGAGTTTATTTTTGTGTATGGTGTTAGGGAGTGTTTTAGTTTCATTCTTTTACAGGTGGTTGACCAGTTTTCCCAGCACCACTTGTTAAAGAGATTGTCTTTTCTCCACTGAATATTCTTGCCTCCTTTGTCAAAGATAAGGTGTCCATAAGTGCGTGGATTTATCTCTGGGCTTTCTATTTTGTTCCATTGATCTATATTTCTGTCTTTATGCCAGTGCCATACTGTCTTGATGACTGTGGCTTTTTAGTAGAGCCTGAAGTCCAGCAGGTTGATTCCCCCAGTTCCATTCTTCTTTCTCAAGATTGCTTTGGCTATTCAAGGTTTTTTGTATTTGCATACAAATTGTGAAATTATTTGTTCTAGCTCTGTGAAAAATACAGTTGGTAGCTTGATAGGGATTGCATTGAACTTATAAATTATCTTGGGTAATATATTCATTTTCACAATATTTATTCTTCCAATCCATGAACATGGTATATTTCTCCATCTATTAGTGTCCTCTTTGATTTCTTTTACCAGTGTTTTATAGTTTTCTATATATAGGTCTTTTGTTTCTTTCAGTTCAGTTCAGTTGCTCAGTCGTGTCCAACTATTTACGACCCCATGAATCAAACACGCCAGGCTTCCCTGTCCATCACCAACTCCTGGAATTCACTCAAACTCATGTCCATCAAGTTGGTGATGCCATCAAGCCATCTCATTCTCTTTCATCCCCATCTCCTCCCACCCAATATATTCTTAAGTATTTTATTCTTTTCGTTGCAATGGTGAATGAAATTGTTTCCTTAATTTCTCTATCTTCTCATTATCAGTGTATAGGAATGCAGGGGATTTCTGTGTGTTGATTTTATATCCTGAAACTTTACTATATTCATTGATTAACTCTATTAATTTTCTGGTAGAGTCTTTAGGGTTTTCTGTGTAGAGGATCATGTTATTGCAAACAGTGAGAGTTTTACTTCTTCTTTCCAATTTGGATTTTTCTAAATGTCTTTTTCTGCTCTGATTGCTATGGCCAAAACTTCCAAAACTATGTTGAATAGTAGTGAGAGTGGGCACCCTTGGAAATAGAACTGCCATACAACCCAACAATCGCACTCCTGGGCATACAAACTGAGGAAATCAGAATTGAAAGAGACTCATGTACTCCAATGTTCATCGCAGCACTGTTTATAATAGCCAGGACGTGGAAGCAACCTAGATGTCCATCTGCAGACGAATGGATAAGAAATCTGTGGTACATTTACACAACAGAGTATTACTCAGCAATTAAAAAGAATATATTTGAATCAGTTCTAATGAGGTGGATGAAACTGGAGCCTATTTTACAGAGTGAAGTAAGCCAGAAAGAAAAACACCAATACAGTATGCTGCTGCTACTGCTAAGTCGCTTCAGGCATGTCCAACTCTGTGTGACCCCATAGACGGCAGCCCACCAGGCTCCCCCGTCACTGGGATTCTCCAGGCAAGAACACTGAAGTGGGATGCCATTTCCTTCTCCAATGCATGAAAGTGAAAAGTGAAAGTGAAGTCACTCAGTTGTGTCCAGCTCTTCACGACCCCATGGATTGCAGCCCACCAGGCTCCTCCGCCCATAAGATTTTCCAGGCAAGAGTACTGGAGTGGGGTGCCATCGCATTCTCCCCAATACAGTATACTAATGCATATATATGGAATTTAGAAAGATGATAACGATAGCCCTGTATAGGAGACAGCAAAAGAGACACAGATGTATAGAACAGTCTTTTGGACTCTGTGGGAGAGGGCGATGGTGGGATGATTTGGGAGAATGGCATTGAAACATGTATATTATCATATGTGAAACGAATTGCCAGTCCAGGTTCAATGCGTGATACAGTATGCTCAGCGCTGGTGTACTAGGATGAACGAGAGGGATGGGAGGGGGAGCGAGGTGGGAGGGGGGTTCAAGATGAGGAACACATGTACACCCGGGGCAGATTCATGTCAATGTATGGCAAAACCGATACAATAATGTAAAGTAATTAGCCTCTAATTAAAATAAATAAATTTTAAAAAAAGTAGGATTATTCAATTAAGAGATTTCTATATCTTCATTATGTTCTCTATACTCTATATAGTATTTTTGTTTTAAGTTATCATATATTGTATGTAATAACATTTAACAAGACTCAAGGTCTTGAAAACTCAAGGTCATATTAAAAAAGAGTAAGTCAAAGTTACTTCACGGCAAATAGATAGGGAAACAATGGAAACAGTGGCTGACTTTATTTTTCTGGGCTCCAAAATCACTACAGATGGTGACTGCAGCCATAAAATTAAAAGACTCTTACTCTGTGTAAAGAAAGTTATGACCAACCTAGACAGAATATCAAAATGCAGAGACATTACTTTGCAAACAAAGGTCCATTTAGTCAAGGCTGTGGTTTTTCCAGTAGTCATGTATAGATGTGAGAGTTGGACTGTGAAGAACATTGATTGTTGAAGAATTGATGCTTTTGAACTGTGGTGTTGGACAAGACTTTTGAGAGTCTCTTGGAATGCAAGAAGATCCAACCAGTCCATGCTAAAGGAGATTAGTCTTGGGTGTTCATTGGAAGGACTGATGTTGAAGCTGAAACTCCCATCTTTGGCCACCTGATGCGAAGAGCTGACTCACTGGAAAAGACCCTGATGCTGGGAAAGTTTGAGGGCAGGAGTAGAAGGGGATAACAGAGGATGAGATGGTTGGATGGCATTACGACTCAATGGACATGAATTTGGGTAGGCTCCAGGAGTTGGTGTTGGACAGGAAGGCCAGGCGTTCTGCGGTTCATGGGGTCACAAAGAGTCAGACACAACTGAGCAAATGAACTGAACTGAACTGAACTCAAAGCTAATATAAGCAATTTCATTAGCATATAATTTTATTTTAAGAAGAAAGTGCATATTATATTTCCCTTATTACCTTCCAGGGTATCTAACACAGCATGCTATTTATAGTGAGTAAGATGACTGACTCTTTAGTACAAAGAATGTAATTTTTTTTTTTTTTTATTCCTAGGGTCTACCCTATATCTGACACAGAAAACATTTAATAACAAGTTTTAAGTAAATGAATACATGAATGTATAAATTAAAATAAGGGTGAATGAATAACTAAATTAGAGGAAAATATGTAACATTTTTTGTAGTTACAATTGATATTGCTTCTAATCTCATCAGTGAGAACAACCTAAGTATATATTTGCATATATACACACACATAACTATATATTTATGCATGTATATAGATATATCAATACAAATTTGGAGGTTATATATACATACATAAGAAGGTTACGTGTTTATGGTGGCTTTAATCTGGGGTTTCTTAAGTAAAAACTAAGAATTTGCTAAATGTTAATTCGGAATGACTTGCTTAACTAGGCTTACAATAAATTTTTTGAGTTCTTTAAATACTCGAGAAGGTATAATTTCAAGTTTGGTTCTGGGAACTGATGATAATTAGAAGGTCTACTCCTAGCTTGTGAAATGTTTATCCATATGAAATGAAGTTACTATTAATGCTAACTTTAAGTTATATATAAACTGAAACCTAGGCTCCCATGTGGTAGTTTTGCTATTTGATTCAGTGATAAGGTGTTTTCTAGTTTTTAAACTGTTACTTTCCATATGGCTCACATCTATGTCTCATGTTAGTTTGTAAAACATTTCCATAATGAAATATCCTTCTAGAGACATATAGATCTGTATATTCTCATGTGTGGGTGTATGTGTTCAGTCATGTCCAACTCTTTGTGACCCCACAGACTATAGCCTGCCAATTTCCTCTGTCCATGGAATTTTCCAGGCAAGAATACTGGAGTGGGTTGCCATTTTCTTACTCCAGGGGATCTTCCTGACCCAGGGATCTAATCCATTTCTCTTGTGTCCTCTGCATTGGCAGGTGGATACTTTACCACTGCACCACTTGGGAAGTCCCTCTGTACATTCCTAAATCCATGTAACTAATTTGTGTATTAAAATACATATTAATAATGCTTACAACTCACATAATAAAGGTTCTTTTCAGTGTTGTTCCCTCTGACTTTGCCAAGTTAAAAGTATAATGCTGACTCAGCATTAGCATATTTAGGTGCCTTAGGGCATTTTCCTTGAAGAAAGAACACCTTTTGGCACTTTCTTTTCTTGTTTCTCCAAAATCTCTGAACTGATTTTGTGGGTCATGGGGTGAGGCCTATCTGTTTAATCAGATTTTTGCCTGATAATGCAGTAGATTATAAAGTTGAAACTTAGCTATATACTCCTTTAAGTGTTGTAATTAGCCTCATATCTGCTCAGAAGTTAAGTAATGAGTACATTTTAAAATGCAGATAATAGCAGAATGTAATTTTTGCTTGCTTAAGCTATTTCAAAATTCCTATTGGTTGAGTGTGTTCCATCAGCCAAATTGGATCAGGTTGGTTTAAGATGCCCTAATATACCACTAAAGGATATAAACCAATTTATCTGCTCAGATGCCAGGAGCTATTATTACCTTGAGTCAAACAGAGTCATTATTCAAGCCAAACATACATAGGGGTGTGTGTGTGTGTGTGTATTCTTTTCCTAATTAATTCAGTTCAGAGTGAATTGGACATTTCCTCCTTCTTTAGAAAAGACTCAAGAAAAGTTTTGTTCATTTTTTTCTTCTTATGATTATACATGACATAGGGGCACAGATACATAGATTTGGCCATAGATATCCCCTAAAGGGCCCATTCAAAGGCCATGTCTAAAGGCAATGACTGGGTAATATAAACATAAAAATATTAGAGAATTGTATTTGGGCCTAGGTGGGGTGGGGTGAGGGAGAATAAGGAAGAAATTTATATAATAATCCCTTTGAGTTAGCAATTTAGCTTCTTAAGAAATTTCAAAGCAGAAAATCAAGTTAGATCCGTGACTAATTAAAAACTCTGGGTGGTCATAATGGGTTGATTGAGAGTAAGGAACTTACTGATTTCCTCTAGACCCATGTTGCCCAATGCTCTTGTTGCTAGCTACATATGGCTATTTAAATTCTGATTAAAGTTACACTAAATTAAAATTTCAGTTCCTCAATCACACAACCAATATTTCAAGTGCTCAATAGCTATATGTGCCTAGTGGTTAACAGGCTGGGCAGCCCACATACAGACAATTTCTAACATTGCAGAAAGTTCTGTTGGAATGAGCTGCTCTGGAGTAAAGACACTAAGGAAAAATTTTCCCCCACTGTTTGGTCACATGGGGTCACAAATTCAAATCATATCTGTCATCATTAAGCTTAAAATCCCTGCCCAGTTGTTCTGAAGTTACCCTACAAGTGCTATATTAAAATTACCTTGGTTCATTTTCAAGACTCCTCAATGTTGGCTAATCTTTCCCTGTATATTTTCTACATCATTATCTAATATTATTTATTTCAAATGTCCTCAATCATTGATTCTGATCACTTGTTTAAAATAACTAAAGTTAATTATAATGTCCTTTACTGTTGCTTCATTTATATTTATCTTATTATTTCCTAATCTGATTTTGACACTCTGAATTGCTTTTCTCTCTACTCTTTTTCCTGAATTTAAACAGTATTCTTTTCATTTTCTTCTGAATATCCTCTACTTTAGATATTTCTATCCATTCTTTGATAACTTTAATTTTATTAATATTAAGAAACATATAAAATCTATCTTAGAATAGAGAATACAGAATAATGAGCTCTTATGAGTCCTTCACTCATTTTTGACCATTATCAAGTCATGATTAAAATTCTCATCTATAATACAACCCGCTTCCACCAATTCCCAAGTTTTTTGAAATAATTTAAAAACATGATATTAAATATGATTCCATTTATATAATATTCTCCAAAAAGTAAAACTATAGAGATGAAAAATGATTAGTGGCTGCTATGGGAAAGGTTTGGCACAAAAGGGTATTTTTGTGACATAGAACAGTTTAGAACAGCTGATTTTTGCTGTGGTTGCATGAATCATTACAAGAAATAAAAATGCTTAGAATTACATAAACATACACACAGAAATGCAGGTTAAAAACAATGAAAACTGACTAACAGCTACAGCTTAGATAGTGATTACCAACATCATTTTCTTAGTTTTGATATTGTACTGCAGCTATATTATGTCACCAATAGGGGAACCTTGACACTTTACATTATTTCAAAAATTCTGAGTCTATAATTAACTCAGAATAAAAAAATCTTTAAAAATTAATTTTAATAGAATAAAACTACTAAAATACTTAGAAACATACTGAACAAATAAGTGAAAGACCTGTACATGCAAAATGTTAAAATATTTCTGAGGAAAACAATAAAGATCTAAATAATTGGAGTGATATACCATGCCTATTGATTTGAAAATCAACATTGTGAAATGTTAATTCTCTCAAAATTAATCTACAGAGTCTAAGTAATCACAATCATAATTACAGTAGAATTTCTTATAAAAGTTGGCATGCTGAATGTATAATTTATACAAAAATATGAAAACTTAAAACATAAAGCTATTATAAAATAATATACAGCCTTACCCTGGCATTATGATAGGAAAAAAATATCAAAGGCAAAGAATAGACAGTTCAGAAATAGACCCACACATATTTTGTCAATTATTTTTGACAAAGATACCAAAACAATTAAAAAAAAACTTTTCAACTAATTACATTTAAAATATTATATATCCATATGTGAAAAAAAGGAATATCAACCTCTACCTTACACCACGCACAAAGTATAATTTGGGATAGATGCATATCTAAACATAAAAAGCAAAACTAGGATTTCCCTGGTGGCTCAGAGGTAAAGAATCTCCCTGCCAATGCAGGAGACAGGAGTTTAATTCCTTATTCAGGAAGATCCCACATGCCTTGGAGCAACTAAGCCCATGCGCCACAACTATTAAGCCTGTGCTCTAAAGCCCAGAAGCCATGATGACTGATTCCACATGCCACAACTACTGAAGCCCATGTGCCCTAGAGCCTTTGCTCTGCAACAACAGAAGCCACTGCAATAAGAAGCCTGTGTACTGCAACTAGAGAGTAACTTCTGCTTGCCACAACTAGAGGAAAGCCAGCACAGCAACGAAGACTTAACACAGTCAAAAATAAATAAATAAAACTATAAAAATAAATCTTATAAAACACGGGAGAATATCTTATGACCTGAGAAAAGGCAAATTACTTCTTAGACAAGATACAACAAATGCCTTAAAAGTGTAAAGGAGTAAGTTAAAAGCTAAACATCATTGAATTTAAAATGCTGCTTGTTAAAGAACTGTTAAAAATCAATAAACAAATCACTACCTGGAAGAAATTGTTTGCAAAACATTTATCCTACAGAAAAAAATAAAAGCCTAAATATATAAAAATCTCATGTGACAATAAAGTGACAAGCCAATAAATAAAAATGGGCAAAAGATTTGAACAGAAATGTTACAAAGGGAGATGTAAAAAATGCTAAGAAAGCAAACACTATTTGTCATTGAGGAAATTCAGTTTAAATTAACAATAAAATACCATTATGAAACTGTAAATTTGGCTGAAATTTAAATGTTGGAGAGCATCCAATGTTGTTAACTGCAGAGAATAACTGGAACACTTACACTTTTGTGGTGAGTATATAGAACTGCACAATGGAAAATTCCGTGGCAATGTATTATAAAGAGTCACATATAGCTGTCCTAGAAAACAGGGATTCCACTTCTGTGTATTAATCCAAGAGGAATGAAAATGTATGCTCAAACAAATATCTTTAAGAATGTTCATGGCCACTCTATTCACAATAGTTAAACAGTAGAAATAAGCCACATATATATCAATGAGTATTGATAAACAGTTCACTATATTTACACTTGCTCATAAAAAGGAACAGACTACTGAAGCATACAGCAACATGCATTAATCAAACAGACACTTTGCTGAAAGAAATAATTCAGGCACAGAAAACTACTACAGTGCCAGTGGCATGACATTTTAGAACAGATATAAGTAGGTAAAACTAATACATGGTAAAAAAAAAAAAAATAGAAAAGTGGTTTGCCTTGGGCTGAGGGATGTTGATTGGGAAGAGAACCAAGGAACTTTCTGAGACTATGGTTACACTTGTTATCTTAATAAGGTCTGCTTACACAAGCTTATTCATTTTTCAAAACTCAAACTGTACATAAGGATTTTACATTACACTGCATTTAAACCAAAACCACTACAAAAATATTGAATTTTAGTTAGCTGGTTTCCATTTAACTATTTTATAGAGAGAGAGACACACTTTGTCATACACATGTGAACAGAGAGAGACAGAATGAATAAAGTCATCGAAGCCATAGTACTTACCAAAAGTGACACACTAGACGAAATATATTTACTTTCTATGTAGCATTCTGGAAAGTCTTTCTAATATAAGCCATTTTTATATCTCTCCTGGAGATTAAGGAATGAGTCAAGTATTAATCTATAAGCAGGGTATTCTAGATCTCAGCAAAAAACCACTTGAAACAGGTGGTATGGAGTGAAAGCCTGATGTGCTAAAAGGTCAGGAAAAGGGTCAGGGTGGAAAGAATATAGTCAACAGTAATTTCAGAATGTTGGTAGATTGCAAAAAATTACTATAAGGCCTTGTAGATCTTTGTAAGGATTTTTTTTTTTTTAACTCTGAGGGGAAAGGAGGGATATTATGTTGTTTAAAGCAAAAGATTGACATGAGTTGTGAATAGACTGTAGAAAGGCAGTGCTGGAAAGTAATTCATATATCAGAGATGATGATAACTTGGTACAGGATAATAAATAAACTGAGATAGCAAAAACGGCTGGATTTTTAGATTTCAGAAATTTAGATTCATTGATTTTAGTTCTATCACTAAATATGTAACTTAGGTTTTAGAAGTTTAGATTTAGGTAGATCACTCACAAGATTGGCTCATTTAAGAGATATAAAATATGCAGTTGGACATGTATCTGAATTTTAGGAGAGTGATTCAAACTGGAGAGACATACTTAGGAGGTATCAGTGTGAGGTTCTTCTCTGTAGCTCATACAGTAAATAATTTTCTTGCAATGCAGAGACCTGGGTTAAGTCCCTGTGTCAGGAAGATCCTCTGGAGAAGGGAATGTTAACCCACTCCAGTATTCCTGCCTGGAGAATCCCATAGACAGAGGAGACTAGTGGGCTACAGTTCGAGGGCTTGCAAAGAGTCAGACGTGACTGAACTGAGTGACTAAGCATATACACAGTGTGAGGTTATGTTTATAGCTATGAGTTTGAATGCACCCATCAGGAAAGTTGGAGTAGATCAAGATGATATGAAGGCCAAGGATGATTCTAGGAGTATTCCATGGTTTAGAGATTGAGAGATAAGGAGCAATTCACATGGAAGAATGAAAAGCATCAGATAGCCAGTAGCAGAAATGAGTAAGTTGGTGCTGTAGAAGGAAGACAACAGCGTTTCAAACTAGAGGGAGTGATTATTTCTGTCAAAGATTACTAATAGTGAATAAATATGAAGACTAAAATTTTGTCATTGGAGGTTCTTGCTGACACTAACAAAACCAATTTTGTTTAGTAGCGACGTCAAAGCCTAAGTCAGAGAAGACAATGGCACCCCACTCCAGTACTCTTGCCTGTAAGATCCCATGGACAGAGGAGCCTGGTAGACTGCAGTCCATGAGGTCGCTAAGGGTCGGACACGACTGAGCGACTTCACTTTCACTTTTCATTTTCATGCATTGGAGAAGGAAATGGCAATCCACTCCAGTGTTCTTGCCTGGAAAATCCCAGGGTGGGGGAGCCTGGTGGACTGCCATCTATGGGGTCGCATAGAGTCAGACACAACTGAAGTGACTTAGCAGCAGCAGCAAAGCCTAAGTAGAGTATATACCAGAGAAGACATACTGGGGAAGTATGTCTAATTTTGAAACAAGAAAATTTGTTCAAAAGGTAGTAGAAACATGGGATCATTGTTGGAGGAGGTGTAAGTTCAAGCTGGAAGAAACTGCAGCTAATGAGAAAGATCAAAGTATTTTAAAAGGCATGAAAGAGAGGGAAGAATTTTGGGGGCGATGTCTTCAAACAACAAATTAGATGGAGTTACTACTGGGGAATATCATTAAACACAAACTCTTCATGCAACCCAGGAAACCTTTCCATACAAGTAGGAGAGAAAGAAGGCAGTTTTATTATTAAATAAGATTTAAATCACCTGACGTGAAGTCCCAACTCATTGGAAAAGACTGATGCTGGGAAAGATTGAGCAGGGAAGAAACAGGAGCAACAGGATAAGATGGTTGGATGGCATCGCCAATTCAATGGATATGAGTTTGAGCAAACTCTGGGAGACAATGAAGGACAGGGAAGCCTGGCACATTGCAGTTCATGTGGTCACAAAGAGTTGGACATGACTTAGCAACTGAACAACAGCAAACTTTAAATTAGAAAGTTAGTTCAAATATTTAGAGAAAGTTCATTCTTTTAGAGAAAGTTCATCATTTTATGTAGCCAGAAGATACAATCCTTTGACATAAATGTTATCAAGGTAAACAATAACTATTCTTTAAGAGGATTCCATAGTAACCTTTGTCACAACATAGTTCATCCTAGTTTGTTAATTCAGGTGATCATGAGTATTTGCTAATTAGCTTTTTCCAAAGGGAAAATAAACCTTACATATCTTTGTGACAGGGGTTTCCCTGGTGGCTCAATGATAAAGAATCTGCCTGTAATACAGGAGACCGCCTGGTAAGTAGGAGCCACGAGTTCAGTCCCTGGGTTGAGAAGATTCCCTGGAGAAGGAAGTGGCAACCCACTCCAGTACTCTTGCTTGAGAAATCCCATGGACAGAGAAGGCAGGCAGGCTACAGTCCATGGGGTTGAAAGAGTCAGACAGGATTTAGTGACTAAACCACTGCCACCATCTTTGTGACAAGAGATACTATGGCAACTGAGAGGGAGGTTCCAACTGAAATTAGGCTCCTACCCTTCAATAGAAACTGGAATGCTTTCTTGATAATTGCATTTCAAAGAGATGACTCTCAGGTATTTGAGAAATATATTCAGTTCAGTTCAGTTCAGTTCAGTCTCTCATTCGTGTCCGACTCTTTGCGACCCCATGAATCACAGCATGCCAGGCCTCCCTGTCCATCACCAGAAAGATATTACTTGGTCTTAAAACTGGAAAGAGATTTATTTAGCTTCTAAAAAGACTTACAGATTAATATATTTTAAAGAAAAAATAAGTTTTATGTTTTAGAGTAAATGTTCTAGGAAAAGGATAGGGGCTCTTTCTTTATTTCCAATAGAGAGAATTAAGTCTCTTGTTTTTAATTTGTATTTGCTCTTACAGTATACATAAAGGAATACAGATCTCTTATTGGAACATGATATCTTTTACAGAAATAGAAAGTAATATGGATACAAATACAAGGCCCACAATCCCTTATCCAAGACCTTTATAGCCAGATATGCTATAAAATATGAATTTATTTGGATTACAGACATGTAATGCTGTGATATATACTTCATGTATTAGGAAAAAACCCAGTGAAGTCTTAAATAACACTCTGTATTCAAAACGTTAATAGATCTGTAGGGAAATATGTGAATATTCACACTAATTAGAATGGAAAGACTATAAATAGTTATACATTAATTTTGGTCAGGTTTTACTACCAGACGAATTTAGGTCATATCAGGTCAGGTTTTGGAACTAAATGCTTTTAGCTTCCACAGCCTTTTGAATTTGGCTTGTGGATAAAAGATTTAGGATGTATCATGAGAGTGGGATAGTAAATACAAAGGAAATATAGTGTGACTCATGAGAATCATTAAGAAGGTCATAATAGGCCCTTTATATTAAATAAAAGAGACTGTAGTAAGCATGACTACTATTTCTCTCTAAACACATTCATCTGTGTATTAACATCTCAAAGAAAGCAGAAAGCTAGACTGAAACAGGCCTGTTTATTTCTAGGCAAATTGTTAATGAGGGCAAAGGAATTGAGTTATATTTGTGAAAGAATGATTATAATGATAGGATCTGGACTTTAAATTAGTAAGGAGGGAAATGAGGTTTCAGTGAAGGTATTCCATGAGGCATGTATTCCATGAGGAAGGTGAAATCCTTCTAGAGTCCAATAGGCATAAGATGAGGGTCAGTAGTAGAGGCAGTGAGATGCAAAAATAAGAGATGGCATATAGAATGGGGTTCAAAATTAAGACTGTGAGAGAGCGGTTGGTTTATAAAGACAAGGTCAGTAGAATGTCCATAGGATTTAGCAACCCAGTCAAAATGGAGGACAAGTTCACTGGAGGAGGGAAGTTTAAGGTTATTGGAAAAAACCTGCATGGAAACTTAGACTGCAATAATCATAATAGAAGTAGGGCAAGAGAGAGGAACAGCAAGCCAGAAGTCAAAATAGGAAATAAGAGAAATGTCTGTCTGCACACAAAAGTAACTTTCTATTGCCCACATTTAAATTAAATACTTTTTTGTTTCTTTTTGCCTATCTAACATTTCTATTTTGGAAAGCCAAGATATTTTTACAGTTTTTCATTCGCAAATTAGTAATTTTGCTTTTACTGAGACGAGTTGACTCACTGGAAAAGACTCTGATGCTGGGAAAGGTTGGGGGCGGGAGGAGAAGGGGACGACGGAGAATGAGATGGCTGGATGGCATCACCGATTCTGTGGACATGAGTTTGAGTGTACTCCGGGAGTTGGTGATGGACAGGGAGGCCTGGCGTGCTGTGATTCATGGGGTCGCAGAGAGTCGGACACGACTGAGCGACTGAACTGAACTGAACTGAACTGAAAATGAATTCTTTTTTAAGGTAAGTTATTTCTTTATATTACTAAACCATGACAAAATGTTTAAAACTACTAACATTCACATATCAAAACTAATGAATTTAAATATTAAACCTATTTTTATAAAATACATTCAAACCTGATTTTTATAATTTTTAAGGGGGTAGAAATTACACAATGTACATAATTTATTAGCTCAGCATTTTCCAAACTTTTTAAACAATGGGTATCAAATATAAATTCCTTTCAAACTTTTAATCCAAGAAATATGGAGACTGATCAAGAAAGTTTAATGAGCAAGATTATTCTAGAAACCTGCATGAATTGACAAGTTAGGTGACAGATTTTCCATTATGCATATTTGGTATAGAAAGAAATGCTCATTGTTTATGTGTTTACTTCTTTTCTGAGTGGGCTTGAAGGTAAGTCATCAAGTCAGATAATGGATTACTAGATCTGTGATTCTTTTGTCAAATAGTTAAGGAGTTATTTATTTCTCTTACTTATGGCATGGGTCCTCAACATGCACTATTTCAAGCACTGTGTTGCTTAAAATTGTGGAATTAAGAAGTTATATTTTCAATGCAAATCTCATCAAACATGCAGATTTGCATAAATAATGGAGCCAACCAATTGCATGCCTCTTTAATAACACGTTCTTAAATTTGGTTTCAAGGACAGTGATTGCTTATTGATCATGATGCATTATACACATCCTGGAAAGTACTTGGCTTTAACTGAGAAGTTTGAAGTTTGTATCTTCTCGATTAATTCTGAATAATTTGGGAGATTACGTCATTTGTTTATTTCATTAACATTTTCTGATCTATATCTGACAGTAACATACAATTAGTTATATCTAGTTAAGAGCATGGAGAAGGCAATGGCAAGCCACTCCAGTACTCTTGCCTGGAAAATCCCATGGATGGAGCAGCCTGGCAGGCTGCAGTCCATGGGGTCGCTGGGGGTCGGATTCGACTGAGCAACTTCACTTTCACTTTTCACTTTCACACATTGGAGAAGGAAATGGCAACCCACTCCAGTGTTCTTGCCTGGAGAATCCCAGGGATGGGGGAGCCTGGTGGGCTTCCGTCTATGGGGTCACACAGAATCGGACACGACTGAAGTGACTTACCAGTTAAGAGCATGGAACCATTGTTCATCAATTAACAAAACAAGCCTGTTTTTCAAGAACAGTATATATAATATTTTTAGTATATACTTAGAATTCTATGATATTTATATCTTGTGTGTTAGTCACATATCTTTATATCTTATCTTTTAATATTATATGGCTTGCTAGCAAAATCTTTTATGGTGAATTTCTTTTTTACATAAGGTAAACAATATAAAAATGTACTACTGGGTTTAGACTTAACATAAAATAATTTCTGTATAATTTGCAAAAGCTGCATTTCTTTAGACGAATTAACTTTCCCCCAAATATATTATATTGCTGTCACCATT
Organism: Moschus berezovskii; assembly: GCF_049115385.1. Lineage (NCBI taxonomy): Eukaryota > Metazoa > Chordata > Mammalia > Artiodactyla > Moschidae > Moschus > Moschus berezovskii. Next base: position 125,943,203 of record NC_142460.1, on the reverse strand, counting down.
ATGTTTAAGGTTTGGAATCAAATTTTTAAAACATTTTGAATAGAATTTCAATAAACAGTTTTAAAATGAACAGAACTGGAGAGTATTTAAGCATAATTTTATGGAAATAGACAAGGAATGATATTGTACTTTTGAAAGTAACACACCAAGCTCCAGGTTATTTGCCTTGGAATTAAGTAGGCAAGCAAGGCTAACAACCCCAAAGGAATGCACAGCTGGCCCACTTACATAGTCAGCAGAATCACGCAGAGTAAGAAAAGTGATTGAATTCTGGGACAAGTGAGTATTTCTTAATTTCTAAAAATTAAACATGTATCTAATTCAATGTGGCAAAAATACATGTTATATAATTCATATGATTTGAAGCTAAGTATCTCCAGATAATTCATACTATACTGGGGCAAATAAAAATTACTTTGTTGAAGAATATTAAAATAAAAATTTAAAAGAACTGGCATCTTTGTCATGATTTGAAATAAGAATACCTAATAATAAATATAAAATGTGGGATCAAAACTTTGTTATAAACGTAATAAAACAGAACTTTGATGAAGAGCTGTATTTTTTTATCTTGTGTGTCCTTTTAATTATTTTGTTAACAACTTGCAAAGGTAAAAAGAAAGTTAGAAATAAATTTGTTTTTATTTGAAGTATTATTTTGAGAGTACTTTGCTTAACATTAAATTGCATAGTGAAGAACCTCATTTTTCATTTATTTTTTATTCAGCTAAAGAATCAGTAAATATGCAATATTGTAAAAATATATAAAACATATATTTTTATATTATTAAAATATTATAACAATGTCATTGTTATAATTATCCCATGAAGAATTAGTTTCAAATTTGTTGCTGTTTGTTCAGTCACCACATTCTGGCTGACACTTTGCCATCCCATGGACTGCAGCATGCCAGGCTACCCTGTCCTTCACTGTCTCCTGGAGTTTGCTTAAACTCATGTCCATTGAGTTGATGATGCCATCTAACCATCTCATCCTCTGTCACCCCCTTCTCCTCCTGCCCTCTATCTTTCCCAGCATCAGGGTCTTTTCCAAAGAGTCAGCTCTTCACATCAGGTGGCCAAAGTATTGGAGCTTCAGTATCAGTCCTTCCAATGAATACTCAGGGTTGATTTCCTTTAGGACTTACTGTTTGGATCTCCTTGCTGTCCAAGGGACTCTCAAGAGTCTTCTCCAACACCACAGTGCAAAAGCATCAATTCTTCAGCCCTCAGCTCCCTTTAAGGTCCAACTCTCACATCCATACATGACTACTGGAGAAACCATAGCTTTGACTATATGGACTTTTGTCAGCAAAGTGATGTCTCTGTTTAATAATACTCCATCTAGCTTTGTCATAGCTTTCCTTCAAAGCAGCAGGCATCTTTTAATTTCATTACTGTAGTCACTGTCTGCAGTGATTTTGGAGCCCAGGAAAATAAAATATGTTACTGTTTCCACTTTTACCCCATCAGTTCAGTTCAGTTCAGTTCAGTCGCTCAGTTGTGTCCGACTCTTTGTGACCTCATGAACTGCAGCACACCAGGCCTCCCTGTCTATCACCAATTCCTGAAGTTCACCCAAACTCACGTCCATCAAGTTGGTGATGCCATCCAGCCATCTCATCCTCTGTCGTCCCCTTTTCCTCCTGCCCCCAATCTCTCCCAGCATCAAGGTATTTTCCAATGAGTCAACTCTTCGCATGAAGTGGCCAAAGTACTGGAGTTTCAGCTTCAGCCTCAGTCCTTCCAATGAATGGCAAATTGATGGGGGAAAGGGGTTTCAAGTTATTTTAATCTAAATCAATAAAATTTTTCTAAGTTATTTTAATCAACATTAATATGCTTTGAATTTGTTCCATGAAACAAAAGCAAAAAAGACAACCATTTTTTAAAAATAAAATTGCATGCTATAAGTTGGAATCATTCATAAATTTTTTTAGAAATCAAAATACACTTATATTTATAGACCTTTCCTACCTGCTTCCAATTTACTAACTTTTTACTATAGTATAGTATGCACCCAAAATAATATAAGAATTAATATTGGGAAAAATGATCTTTTTCTTTACAAACCTGAAAACTAGTATCTTTCCACATTTTGTTTGCTAATCCATTAGGCTTATTCTCCATGAGTGAAATATCATCATAAAAACTCTAGCTTGCTTCCTCCTGCTTTTTTTTTTTTTTTTAATAAGTTTCTATAGTCTGAGATTTCTAGAGCCAAAATTGTAAGGAAACTGAGAATAATTTAAATGCATTAAAATCAGCTGATTATGAGCTTCCTTGATAGCTCAATTGGTAAAGAACCCACCTGCAATGCAGGAGATCCCAGTTCGATTCCTGGGTTGGGAAGATTCTCTGGAGAAAGGAAAGGCTACCCACTCCAGTATTCTGAACTGGAGAATTCCATGGACTGCATAGTCCAAGGGGTCACAAAAAGTTGGACACGACTGAGTGACTTTCATTTTCATTAATCTCCATTTAGATATATCAAATGATATATTTTCAAGTTTCAGATATTTTATATCAATAAATTTTAAGAAGTACTTTTATATATTTTTTGAAGAGGACATCTTTACAAATTGGAAATAAAGATTAGTCAAAAGTGTCTTACCACTAGAAAACTTTTTTCAGCTTCATTGACACCCATAACTTGATCATAAGATTTTTAGAAGCTTTGTTTCTATTTTTAATTTTAGATACTTTCATATAAATAAAACTTTATGTTCTCAATATATTATTCAGAACAATAGAAGAAACAACAAGAAATAAAATTTCAATTAATGACTTACTTAGCCTGAGGACTTCACACTTGAGCCTTACTTACACAATAGCATCTTTATTGACAAGATGGAGGGCTAAAGTGACCAAACTTAACTCAGAAAGCTTGTAAATGTTTGAATCAAACTGTTGAATTCAGTTTTCTACTGCTCTTTAAAAAAAATCACAGTTTTAATTTAACAATGGATGTTTTGGGTGTAGGGATCCCTACACCCAAAACATCCATTGTTAAAGAGTAGCATTTGTTTGACAAATGTAGAAAATGTTAAACAACATACTTTTCAAGTACAGATATTTAATTTGCAAATTTTTTTGAATGATAATTAGGAATATTTGCAACTGTCAAATAAAATAAAAGCTTGTAGAAAATATGGGAAGTCTTTTGTTACATAAATACATATATTGATACATATTCAAATAAAATATACCTGCTGGAAGATAAAAGATTCTCTTAAGTTATACATGAGAATTTTCAAATTTATATGTATTATGTTATTAAAATTAATAAAAAATTCTTAAAATATAACAAAAACAAATCCTATGAAATTTTGTTTCTACTTAGCTATCATTTAAAAAATAAACAAGTATTTCACAAGAAGTTTTTAAATTAGTGATAGCATCAGTATGTCTATATTCTTATGACTTATTTATGTTCTAAGTAATATATTTTACCAGCATATGGGAGAAATCAAGGTAATGATTATTTCTTGCCTTTGCTGATGGGAATATATTGTTGTTTTTTTTACCACCCTGAAGCCATTTACCATGTATATGAAAAATATCACAATATAAAATTAAACTTAGCACCCAACTATCCATTGAATGTTTTAACATGGCGAGATTCAAAATATATTTAGTGTTTTTAAAGTAAATTTAAATCTTTGTAAATAAAAAGAGTTCAAAGCAGTGCTTCAGTTCAGTTCAGTTCAGTCGCTCAGTCGTGTCCGACTCTCCGCGACCCCATGAATCACAGCACGCCAGGCCTCCCTGTCCATCACCAACTCCCGGAGTACACTCAAACTCATGTCCACAGAGTCGGTGATGCCATCCAGCCATCTCATTCTCCGTCGTCCCCTTCTCCTCCCGCCCCCAACCTTTCCCAGCATCAGAGTCTTTTCCAGTGAGTCAACTCGTCTCATGAGGTGGCCAAAGTATTGGAGTTTCAGCTTTAGCATCAGTCCCTCCAATGAACATCCAGGATTGATCTCCTTTAGAATGGACTGGTTGGATCTCCTTGCAGTATAAGGGACTCTCAAGAGTCTTCTCCAACACCACAGTTCAAAAGCATCGATTCTTCGGCGATCAGCTTTCTTCACAGTCCAACTCTCACATCCATACATGACCACGGGAAAAACCATTGCCTTGACTAGACGGACCTTGGTTGGCAAAGTAATGTCTCTGCTTTTTAATATACTATCAAGGTTGGTCATAATTTTCCTTCCAAGGAGCAAGCGTCTTTTAATTTCATGGCTGCAATCAGCATCTGCAGTGATTTTGGAGCCCAAAAAAACAAAGTCTGACACTGTTTCCACTGTTTTTCCATCTATTTCCCATGAAGTGATGGGACCAGATGCCATGATCTTTGTTTTCTGAATGTTGAGCTTCAAGCCAACCTTTTCACTCTCCTCTTTCACTTTCATCAAGAGGCTTTTGAGTTCCTCTTCACTTTCTGCCATAAGGGTAGTGTCATCTGCATATCTGAGGTTATTGATCTTTCTCCCAGCAATCTTGATTCCAGCTTGTGCTTCTTCCAGCCCAGTGTTCCTCATGATGTACTCTGCATATAAGTTAAATAAGCAAGGTGACAATATACAACCTTGACGTACACCTTTTCCTATTTGGAACCAGTCTGTTGTTCCATGACCGGTCCTAACTGTTGCTTCCTGACCTGCATACAGGTTTCTCAAGAGGCAGGTCAGGTGGTCTGGGATTCCCATCTCTTTCAGAATGTTCCACAGTTTATTGTGATCCACACAGTCAAAGGCTTTGGCATAGTCAATGAAGCAGAAATAGATGTTTTTCTGAAACTCTCTTGCTTTCTCCATGATCCAGCGGATGTTGGCAATTTGATCTCTGGTGCCTCTGCCTTTTCTAAAACCTGCTTGAACATCTGGGAGTTCACGGTTCACATACTGCTGAAGCCTGGCTTGGAGAATTTTGAGCATGACTTTACTAGCGTGTGAGATGAGTGCAATTGTGCGGTAGTTTGAGCATTCTTTGGCATTGCCTTTCTTTGGGATTGGAATGAAGACTGACCTCTTCCAGTCCTGTGGCCACTGCTGAGTTTTCCAAATTTGCTGGCATATTGAGTGCAGCACTTTCACAGCATCATCTTTCAAGACTTGAAATATTTTATTTCAAGCAAGCTTTACAAAATTATAATAGAGTAGTCATTTGGAAATTCAACATGGAACTTACTTCCTATTGAGGAGCCTAATTACCAGACCTTTTTTGCTCACATTGTCTGAAGGTTATGATTAGAACACATTAAAAAACCAGCAGGTTCAGATCTAAGTGAACAAAATGGTACATAAGGTAAGGAGAGGTCTCCCATGAAAGCACAAGGCCACAGCCATTAAGTATCTTCTATGAGAGGAAAATCATTTAGAAATCAATGCAAAATCTTTTAGAGTCCATGTTCAGTAAAATACAAATAAAACTGCCTGGAAGAATGAGAGCTTCTCAGTTTTGCATGAACTAGAAATTGCATGGAGAATCGTAAGGAAGAAAAAGACTTGAGTACGTAGATTCATAACAAATATAGCTGTTTCAATGCTTTAAAGTTGTTACTGAGCATTGCTGCAAACACTACTATATTACTTCTAATATTACCTTTGCAATTTTATGTTATAATAATAGTAATGGATATACCTACTGAACTGGCAGAAACTATACAATTACTTTATTTGCATATTTAAAACAGAATATTTTAATTTTATAGATAGTATAGATAGGATTAATCTAGAAATGAATAGATCAATAGAAAAGTTAGAGTCCAGAAATAGACATACACGTATGAAAATGTTTTTGACAAAACTGTTGTGTAGGAGCTCAGTGGAAAAAGGGTAGTGCTTTCAACAATCTGTACTGGAATAACTGGACATCCACAGAAATAAAATTTTGTAACACACCCTGCACTACACACAAATATTAATTTTAAATGGATCATAGAGACACAGATGTACAGAACTGTCTTTTGGACTCTGTGGGAGAGGACGAGGGTGGGATGATTTGGGAGAATGGCATTGAAACATGTATATTATCATACGTGAAACGAATTGCCAGTCCAAGTTCGATGAATGAATCAAGATGCTCTGGATTTGTGTACTGGGATGAACCAGAGGGATGGGATGGGGAGGGAGGTGAGAGAGGGGTTCAAGATGGGGAACATATGTACACCCAGGGCAGATTCATGTCAATGTATGGCAAAACCAATACAATAATGTAAATTAATTAGCCTCCAATTAAAATAAATAAATTTAAAATTTTTTTTTAAAACTTTAAAAAAATAAATGGATCATGGATACAAATGTAAAACCTAAAGGTATAAACTTTTAGAAGAAAACACAGAAGACAACCATTTGGTCCTGTCTTGACCAAAGAACTCTTAGCTACATTACCAAAAACATGATCTGTACAAGAAAATTTGATAATTTGACTTCATGAAAGTTAAAAATACTGCTCTTCAAATTAAAGATTTGAAAATTACTATTTATAATAATTATCTACCTTATCAGATAAAATATTCATCTTATCAGAATTTATATCTAAAATATACAGAACACCTGAAACTCAGTAAGAACTATAGTGAAAGTGGTCAAAATTCTTGAACTGTTAATTTATGAAAGAGCATTTACATATGACAAATAAATTCATAAAATGTGCTCAATATTATTAGCCATTATGAAAATATAAAATTAAAGTCACAATGCTTAACAGTAAATATCTCCTAGGCTACCATCTTTTAAAAACACTGACTATTGTAAGTGTTGGCAAGGTTGTGGAGCAACAGCAATTCTCATATATTAGAGTGGAAATGTAAACTGATACTGCTGCTATTGTTTAGTTGCTAAGTCATGTATGACTTTGTGACCCCAGGGACTGCAGCACACCAGGCTTCATTGTCTTCCACTGTATCTCAAAGCTTGCTAAATTCAAATTCAGCGAGTTATTGACACATAGAAGAACTATACAAAAAAGATCTTCACAACCCAGATAATCATGATACTATGATCACTAACCCACAGCCAGACATCCTGGAGTGCGAGGTCAAAGGGGGCCTTAGGAAGCATCACGATGAACAAAGCTAGTGGAGGTGAAGGAATTCCAGTTGAGCTATTTAAAATCCTAAAAGATGATCCTGTGAAAGTGCTGCACTTAATATGCCAGCAAATTTGGAAAACTCAGCAGTGGCCACAGGACTGGAAAAAGTCAGTTTTCATTCCAATCCCAAAGAAAAGCAAGGCCAAAGAATGCTCAAACTACCACACAATTGCACTCATCTCGCATACTAGTAAAGTAACACTGAAAATTCTCCAAGCCAGGTTTCAATAGTACGTGAACCATGAACTTACCGATGTTCAACCTGGATTTAGAAAAGGCAGAGAAACCAGAGATCAAATTGCCAACATTCATTGCATCATCAAAAAAGCAAGAGTTCCAGAAAGACATCTACTCTGCTTTATTGACTATGCCAAACTCTTTGACTGTGTGGACCACAAAAAACTCTGGAAAATTCTTAAAGAGATGGGAATACCAGACCACCTGACCTGCCTCTTGAGAAATCTGTATGCAGGTCAGGAAGCAACAGTTAGAATTGGGCATGGAACAACGAACTGGTTCCAAATTGGGAAAGGAGTATGTCAAGGCTGTATATTGTCACCATGCTTATTTAGCTTATATGCAGATTACATCATGAGAAATGCTTGGCTGGATGAAACACATGATGGAATCAAGATTGCTGGGAGAAATATCAGTAACCTCAGATACCCAGATGATACCACCCTTACAGCAAAAAGTGAAGAACAGCTAAAGAGCCTCTTGATGAAAGTGAAAGAGAAGAGTGAAAAATTTGGCTTAAAACAACATTCACAAAACTAAGATCATGGCATCCAGTCCCATGACTTTACGGTAAATAGATAGATAAACAGTGGAAACAGTGGCAAATTTTATTTTTTTTGGCCTCCAATCACTGCAGATGGTGACTGCAGCCATGAAATTAAAAGACACTTGCTCCTTGGAAGAAAAGTTATGATCAATCTAGACAGCATATTACAAAGTAGAGACATTACTTTGCCAATAAAAGTTTGTTTAGTCAAAGCTATGGTTTTTTCCAGTAGTCATGTATGGACGTGAGAGTTGGACTATAAAGAAAGCTGAGCACCAAAGAATTGATGCTTGTGGTTTTGGAGAAGACTTTTGAGAGTCCCTTGGACTGTAAGGAGATCCAACCAGTTCATCCTAAAGGAAATCAGTCCTGAATATTCATTGGAAGGACTGGATGACAGAGGATAAGATAGCTGGATGGCATCACCAACTCAATGGACATGAGTTTGAGTAAACTCTTGGAGTTGGTGATGGACAGGGAGGCCTGGTGTGCTGCAGTCCATGCGGTCACATAGTGTCAAACTTGACTGAGTGACTGAACTGAGTTGGTGATGCTATCTAGCCATCTCATCCTCTGCCACCCCCTTTCTCCTTTTGCCTTCAATCTTCCCCGGTAGCTCAACAGTAAAGAATCTGACTGCAATGTTAAGAGAGGTGGCAGGAACTTTGGGTTGCATCCCTGGGTCAGGAGAAGAAAATGGCAACCCACTCCTCTATCATTGCCTGGAAAATCCTATGGACAGAGGAGTATGGCAGGCTACAGTCCATGGGGTTGCAAGTGTTGGACACGACTAAACAGCAAACAAAATGATATTATCACTTTGGAAAAATTTGGCAGTTTCTTAAATTTTAAACATGTACCAAATCATGTAATCTTTATGACATCACACATTTGTCTTGGAGATCTCCAAGACAAATTGAAGCATATGTCCTACAAAGAATGGTATATAACTGTTCACTGCACCATTATTTGCTTGAGACTCAAACTAAAGACAACCAAAATGTTCATCTCCATGTGACTGGGTAATCAAGTTTTGGTATCTGTGTTTGCACATATATTGGATAAAGAAACAGCAACCCATTCCAGTATTCTTGTCTGGGAAATCACAAGGGCAGAAGAGCCTGGCAGGCTACAGTCAGTGGGATCATAAAAGAGAACAAAACTTAGTAACTAAACAACAAAAACATATATATATATGTAAATATTTGAATATATATATATGTATGTGTATGTTTGTGTGTATCAAGATACAGCAAAATATGAATGATTGATATATGAAACAACATGGATAAATCTCAAAGTGGTTATACTGAGTGAAAGAAACCATGCCAAATAAGGGGGGACATACTATGTGATTCCATGTATTAATATATTAAACTCTAGAAACTGCACATTAACATACAGTGAGAGAAAGCAGGTCTGTGGTCACCCAGGGCTGAGGGGTATGAAGAACAGCAGGAAAGGGTGAGAATGAAAACAAAGGGATATGAGGAAACTTGGGAGTGATGGATGTGTTTATTATCTTGATTGTATTGATGATTTCATGGTGTATACATATCTTAAAACACCAAAATTTGCAACTAAAGTATTTACAGAGGATTTTGTGTTAAATAATATCCAACAAAAAGCCATCACCCTTATTAGCTTTGTGAACATAATTTAAAATAAAAAAGATATTGAACAATGTAATAAGAAAGAATAAAAGGGGAACATGCCACAGCTACTTTCATGCTGCTCCAAACAAGAATAACAAGCAAACCACCAAATGTCGTAGAATAAAAGTTTTGTCAATCACGAAATTATTTCTACCTACCAGCACAAATTGTTATTTTGGCCTGAGGGACAAAACACTCTTCGTAAAGGTACCACATGGGAAAACCTGGAGGAATAAATCACTCTCAAGAATTGTTTAGGAATGGCTCTTAAATTACTTCACAAAAATATCTAAAAGAAAACACCCAGGAAGCCAGTGAAATGGCTTTTGCAGAACCCTTCTTGGTTTTCATGCTTTATGTTCCATGGGTAAGAAACTTTGATTAAACAAACTAAACTGGATGCCACATTTATTTTGGAGAATAAAAATTTTGAATAAATTCACATAGAATTAATTACAATAATATTATACGTGTCTTTTTGCCTTAAAATATTGCAAAAATATATGTATATTATTAAAATTGTAAAAGAAATGTTGGGATAGATAGATCACAAACTGGAATCAAGATTGCTGGGAGAAATATCAATAACCTTAGATATAGAGATGACACCATCCTAATGGGGGAGCTCCCTGGTAGCTCAGAGAGTAAAATGTCTGCATACAATGCAGGAGACACAGGTTCAATCCCTGGGTTGGGAAGATCTTCTGGAGAAGGAAACCACTTCAGTATTCTTGCCTGGAAAACCCCATGGATGGAGGAGCATGGTAGGCTACAGTCCATGGGGTCACACAGAGTCAGACACGACTGAGTGACTTCACTTTCCACCCTAATGACAGAAAGTGAGAGGAACTATAGAGCCTCTTGATGAAAGTGAAAGAGGAGAGTGAAACACCTGGCTTAAAACTCACTATTCAAAAAACAAAGATCATGATATCTGGTCCCATCACTTCATGACAAATAGATGGGCAAACAGTGGAAACAGTGACAGACTTTATTTTCTTGGGCCCCAAAATCACTGTGGACAGTGACTGCAACCATGAAATTAAAAGAGGTTTGCTCCTTGAAAGAAAAGCTATGACAAAACTAGACAGCACATTAAAAAGCAGAGACATCACTTGGCCTACAAAGGTCCATATAGTCAAAGCTATGGTTTTTCTAGTAGTCACGTATGGATGTGAAAGTTGGACCCCAAAGAAGGCTGATCGCTGAAGAATTGATGTTTTCAAACTGTGGTGCTGGAGAATCATAAAGGAAATCAACCCTGAATACTCTTTAGAAGGACTAATGAGGTTCCAATACTTTGGCCACCTGATGTGAAGAGCTGACTCGTTGGAAAAGACCCTGACACTGGAAAAGGTTGAAGGCAGGAGGAGAATGGGGTGACAGAGGATGAGATGGTTAGATGGCATCATTGACTCAATGGACATGAGTTTGAGCAAACTCTGCGAGATAGTGAAAGACAGGGAAGCCTGGCATGCTGCAGTTCATGGAGGAGCAAACAGTCTGACATGACTGATCGACTGAACAACAACAGTAATAAACATAGACCATTTTCTCTAAGCATCAGTAGACATGCAAAAAAATAATTATAGTTCAAAGGAAATGTATGGTACTAAGAAAGCAAAACAACAAATTTCATCATGAAACAAAAGGAAAATATAAAGAAAAAGGTGATATTAATTACAAAATTTGTGATACATTTTCCCAAGTGATCTTGGATCAGAAATGAACAGTTTCTGGTGAAAGTTATAATGTACAATGCAATAGAAAGTGACACACTGGCTAATAGTTGACAAACAAGTCAGTGTTAAAAATTATTTTAGAATTTTGAAAAAGGAAAACTGAGAAAATATTAATATACTTAGGAAAAATAAATTAGACAAGTAATAATGATTTAATATTCATGAAACAACAAATCTGAGTAAGATGAAAATAGCCATAGAAACAAAAATCAAAGAAATAATACAGGATATTCCTATGCAGAATAAACATGAAACTTAATGAGGAAGGGACCCAGCATTATCACTGACATTAAAATCTGAAACATTATTTTGTTAAACTTTTCAATCTCCAAAACTTAAACTAAAAGGATCCCAGTGGGAGTGCAGGGGAGTTTTCCAATGGAAAAAAAAAAAAATTACATTAAAAAAAAGAATTACAATAGATAAGACAATACTTATTTGTAGATAAGAACATGAAAATGATTGAATTAATTTTCCAGGATGGTTGTCTGGTTCTTCTGCGATGAGACAGACTGTGTGTGTGTGTGTGTGTGCGCGCGCACATGTGTGTGTGTGACAGGGTGGATTTCTATGTAAAATTAAATAAAATGACTTAAAGTGACCAATGCTCACTCTGTGAATCTTCTAGACTGGTATTTTCAGATGTCAGATTATAAGTACTTTGTTGTTGTTTAGGTGCTAAGTTGTGTCCAACTCTTTTGCAACCCTGTAGACTGTAGCCTGCTAGGCTCTTCTGCCCATGGGATTTTCTAGGCAAGAATAATGGAGTGGGTTGCCATCGCCTTCTCAAGGCTATCTTCCCGACCCAGGGATCGAACCGATGTATCCTGGATTGCAAGCAGATTCTTTTACCACTGAGCCACCTAGGAAGTCCAAAAGGATACCATAAAATTATCAAACAATGTATATAAAGTAGAATTTTTAATATTCTTCTCAAACATTGACATTTTAATTTATACTTAATCTGTTAATCCATATTAATATATTCTATTGATTTGGTGCTTATTCTACACATGACTAATTTGAATTCTTTTAAAATATCTCATTTAATAATAAAATTTTACAGTAAGTTCTTATACACATTTTAGATAAGGAAACTGAGTAAAATGCTAGAGCATGAGCTGACACCCTTCTAATTGGTCATCCTGCCATTAGTCATTGCTTGTTGATACCTTTTCTGCATTGAAACCTGAGTGAGAGTCTTGTTGCCTTCAACACAAAGTCTGACCTCCATTGATATGCTATGCCCTTTAGAATCTGTCCTTTTTCATTCTTGCTGTCTTCCTACATCTCTCTCCCACAGAAATCGCAACTTCAGATTTTGACAGACAGTGAAACTGATTACATTTGCACATAATTCTATCTTCCTCGAAAGCCTGTCTTCTCTCTCATCCCCAGGCTAATTTCTACTCAGAATTCAGGATTTGCAAGGATCATTTCCTCCAAGAAATGTTCTTACTCTCTCCAATTTCAAGTAAATGTTTTGTGTGTTCCTATTTCCATTTTGTTCATATATATCATTATACATTTCGCAGCACTATTTACACTACTACTATACTTTTTACTAAATTCTCTATTTTCTCTTTTTTTCATTAATAAATCATAAGATCCTTAAGGCTATATTCTACCTCCAATGTCTAAAACATTGCCTGATATAATACTCAGTATTTGTTGAATAAATAAGCAAAAGCATAAAGAAAAATTTTAGTTAAATTGATAATGCTAGGAAGAAAATTATAAAAGAAAATGGAAAATGCACAATTAAACTAATGTACAATTAAGCAAATGCACATCAGAAACATTTATAAAAATATTAGTTAAGAGAAAATACAAAAGTATTTTCACAAGTGGACAAATTAAAAATTGTATCATTAGAAACACATACAAATTGAAATCCTAAAATAATAAAAAACAACAAATTACATGAAGACAATTACAGCTAGGGAACTAAAATGGTTAGTAAACAACATATATTCAATTTCATTAAGAATCAAATACGCAATTTCTGTCAACTAGGCAAGTACTAAAACAATGGTGCATAATAGCAATCATTTCTTTACATGAATTTATAGAGGGGCTGTAAATAGGAATGGACTTGGTAAAACTAGTATGATTATGCATGCAGAGCATAAAAAGTCAACAATTTCGAGTCAGTAGTTTTAATTTAGTAATGATTTGTTTTTAAAATGGTAAGTATGCATATCAAGATACAGGGACAAACATGATCATCACAGGGTTATTTATAATAAGAAAATTAGAAACTGTTTATATATTCAAAAATAACAGAATTGCTGATAAATTATATATATGTGATAAAGTACAAGAGTACTATAATTATCATTGCACTAAACTTTTGAACTGTGGTGTTGGAGAAGACTCTTGAGAGTCCCTTATACTGCAAGGAGATCCAACCAGTCCATTCTAAAGGAGATCAATCCTGGATGTTCATTGGAGGGACTGATGCTAAAGCTGAAACTGCAATACTTTGGCCACCTCATGCGACGAGTTGACTCACTGGAAAAGACTCTGATGCTGGGAAAGGTTGGGGGCGGGAGGAGAAGGGGACGACGGAGAATGAGATGGCTGGATGGCATGACCAACTCTGTGGACATGAGTTTGAGTGTACTCCAGGAGTTGGTGATGGACAGGGAGGCCTGGCGTGCTGTGATTCATGGGGTCGCGGAGAGTCGGACATGACTGAGCGACTGAACTGAACTGAATATTATAATAACATACAATATGAAAATTATATATGATAATATGATATATGAAAATATTAAGTGAAGTGAAGTTGCTCAGTCATGTCTGACTCTTTGTGACCCTATGGACTGTAGCTTACCACGCTCCTCCGTCCATGGGATTTTCCAGGCAAGAGTACTGGAGCGGATTGCCATTTCCTTCTCCAGGGGATCTTCCCAACCCGCGGATCAAACCTTGGTCTCCCGCATTGTAGGCAGACACTTTACCCTCTGAGCCACCAGGGAAGTATAGATCTTCACAAACTCTCTTGTGAAGATAATTAACTTATAAAAATGATATACATGTAAATTAAAAATACATATGCAAAAAAGAATAGTGAAAATTATATGTATAAAGTTGTAAGAGGGATTATGAACCTTAGTTTTTAATTTTTTTTGTATTTTTTTCTTCATTAAGAAAAATTGTATCTTTTTATTATCTTAGAATTTCAATTTGCAGGTCTTTCTAATAATAAAATTTTTAATTTGTCCATTTGTGAAAATACTTTTGTATTTTCTCTTTAACTTTTATTTTTGTAGATGTTTCTGACATGCATTTGCTTAGTTGTACATTAGTTTAATTATGCATTTCTTCATATTTAATATTCAGAAAACAATATGAACATCTCTTAATTCATATAGGGTGAATACAGTTTTTAATAGCAGCAAAGTTAAAAAGCATGAATTATGAAATGTCTTCATGTTTTAAATACTAATTTAATCGAATAAGTTCTATGCTTGCCACTCATGGAAATACTGTAAACATAAAATCAAACCATTGAAAGCCACTAGTATTCATGTTTTTAGCATCTTGTTGATTATACATGTATGGGGGAGAAATTATAAGTTCATTGAAAACAATCAACGTTACAATTCTTTCCAAATGGGTTAGAAGACTCACATCCATTTTGAAAAACAACCGTTACAGCTATATCATTTAAATATAAAAACATACATACGAAAAGCTCAGTGATCAAATGAACTATCCACAAAGGTTAGTTATTACCAGCAAGGAAGCACCAGGATATTACTGATATATGCTGCCAATTAAGAGGAAAATATGCTAGCTTATGTGAGGTGATCCTACTGGTCTTGATCCCACAGAAAAAAATTCTGAATGGAATACTCTATTATTCTGACAGCTGATTAGCATTTTCATGTGCTTAAAATTTGTTCACATCGAAATGAAATATTAAGGCAGAGAGCAACTCAAACTGTCTATAGATGAAACTATTGCACAAAATGTTTTTCTATATTTTTAGATAATTGATTGTCAAAGAATACACTCAAGATTGTTTCTACTTTCTCTGGTTACCATAGAGGCAAGAATTTAACAAGAAACAGGTTTATATATTTGGGCTAAAATATACCTTGTTTGGATTTAGTCTGTTAAAAATTAGTGCAAAACCAGGATCTATGTTCCTGCTTAGTAAATGATGACAAAATATTATGTATCAAGATTATTGGAGAGTGAGATTCAATTTCTCTTTTATATTGTGAAGATCAAAAAAACTGAATATTAAATACATCTTGTCATTATTCAAAGAGGACTTATTCTGAAATTTGTAAGATTCTACAAAACTTTTCCAATTTGTAACATTTCATGCTCCATTAATTGCTAATGGAATATTACCTTAAATCTACACTGTATCAAGATACCTGATCATTCTTGATTATACTCAAATGTGATTTTTTTTTTACTATCTTGCTGAAATAAAAATGTTACATTGAAGTAATGAATATGAATGCCCTTAAAAAAACAAAAAACAACAACATTAAAAAGTAGATTACAAGTAGTTGAAATGTGTTTAAATTGTGCTTGTTCCTAACTGAGAGAAGAGGATACCAGCTTCCACTTGGGATATGCATTTCCTCTTTCAGTTCACAGTCTATTTAGTAAATGAACTCTTCCAACATAGGAAATGTTACCACAGTGGCTCATAAGTGCTAATGTACAGACACAAATTGGAAGCCCCCATGCCCAATGCCATTTTGCTCCTGAATATCATGCTTAGAACTTCATCATTCATTCACTTTTCAGGATATAAAAGTAACTAACCATTTTCACTGACTCGATTGACATGAGTTTGAGTGAACTCCAGGAGTTGGTGACGGACAGGGAGGCCTGGTGTGCTATGGTCCATGGGGTCGCAAAGAGTCGGACACGAGTAAGCGACTGAACTGAACTGAACTCAACCATTTTCAACATGTTATTTTGTTTGTTAATTTGTTTTTTAGTATAGGCACAAAAGAATTGCTTCCCTTTTATCATGCAAAAGAACTAGATGTGGGGGTCTCTTGGGAGGCATATTGTAAAAATTTTGATGACAGAGAATTTTTATTCTTCTATAATATTTCACGCAGCAAACATCTTTTACTCTTAAATATATATTACAAAAGTTAATGATAATGTATTTGGTCGGTATTATTGACTTCCCTTTCCTTTTGACCTTCTTAATTTGATCCACTGACATTTGCTCATTTTAAAAATATCTCATGCTGTCTAAAATATAACAGACCGATGTCATCCCTATATTTCCTGAGCCTCTGACTATCCACAATTTGAAAAGGAAACCACAAGGAGATAGTGCAATCTATTAAGTTTTGAAATATGTATATTTTATGAGCTTATAAGATATTCTGTTGGTGAAGTTAAAGTGAATGCTTATTAAAACCCACAGTATAAAAGCTCATATAATACCTGGACCTGTTGCTGTCTGATGGAAATACTACAGAAAATAAGGAACTCAGTTTGCTGTGTCATGAACTGAAATAACCACCAAGCACATGCATTTACAGGCAGCATTATTTTTGTTTATTAAAGAGGGTGCTTTATTTCCCGAGTTGAACTTTAGATTTTAATTAATTAGTATTAGTACATCCCTTCTTCTGAAAGAGAATTTTAGTGTTTTTAAGCTGTAAGATCCTTGAAATAATCTTCAGCAAATTTCAGATTAGGAAAAGCAAACACAAAAGAAAAAAAACAAATGTTAACTAAAAGTTGTCAGGAAAAAGATCCTTACAAAATAATATAGTCCAAACAAAATTCTTAATTTTAAAGAACATTTTTCATAATTTTATATATATAAGTCTATAATTGATAAAGAATTGGTGGCATTGGAAGGACTGATGCTAAAGCTGAAACTCCAATACTTTGGCCACCTCATGCGAAGAGTTGACTCACTGGAAAAGAGTCTGATGCTAGGAAGAATTGGGGGTGGGAAGAGACGGGGACGACAGAGAATGAGATGGCTGGATGGCATCACCGACTCGATGGACATGAGTTTGAGTGAACTGCGGGAGTTGGTGATGGACCCGGAGGCCTGTCGTGCTGTGATTCATGGGGTCGAGGAGAGTCGGACACGACTGAGCGACTCAACTGAACTGAACGAAAGTGTTCAAAAATTCATTTTATAATAATATATGGGAGCTGTTTTACAGTACACAACGATACAGTATTCTGAAATTTGACTTAGTTTGAAATTCATACCCTCACTTTTTCTGAAATATCAGTGGTGAATTTAATTAAATATTGCCATATTTTGTGGCTTTATATACCATGACTTTAAGCACCTTAACAAGACTGTGTTCTAAAAATAAAAATGTGGTATATGAAAAAACCACAAATTTATTTATTATTCAAGATTTGTGGTAGACTACTTGAAATACTATTAAGCTGGATTAAAAATATGGATTCTAAAGATCTGCAAACAAATGTATCAATACATATATCAAACATATTCACTTGGTTTAATTATGAATGACAATCTGGGCATGCTTTCTTATAAGTACAATAATGTGTGATTTAATTTGAAATGCTTTCTCAGGTATTAATATGATTTCACATATATAGTATGCTGCTGCTGCTGCTAAGTCACCTCAGTCGTGTCCGACTCTGTGCGACCCCATAGACGGAAGCCCACCAGGCTCCCCCATGCCTGGGATTCTCCAGGCAAGAACACTGGAGTGGTTTCCCATTTCCTCCTCCAATGCATGAAAGAAAAAAGTGAAAGTGAAGGCACTCAGTCTGTCCGACTCTTCGTGATCCCATGGACTGCAGCCACATATTAATTCATTAAAACATTAATTATCATGGTCAAATATGGCCAATAAAATTAAAAAAACATTCAGGAAATCATATTGCTGCTTTATAGATTTATTTACTGTAGACTCGTAACTTTTAAAATACAGGATTAAGATAAATGTCTTTGTGGAGGTAGAGTATACTTCAAAATGCCTCAATACATCTCTTTCAAAATGTATTTATTTATCTTTCTATAATACATATATTGCTATCAAATACACCATGAAATATGAATATCAACATATTAAACTCTCATCTGGCTAATTATGTAAATCAATCATGAGTGTATGTTACACTGAACTAATTTATGTATTAATACATTCTTTGTAAAAGTTATTTGATTTTACAAATATTATTTTTGCCCTTCTCCATTCAAAAGTCCAACAGATAGAATACTTTGAAAAAAAGAGCCGATGTCATTTTTACTTCTTAGTTAAAAATTCATGCGGGTTCTTGGGTGTAAGTTTTACCAAACTAAGCCAAAATGGTATTGAGATACCCATGTTCAGTTCAGTTCAGTCGCTCAGTCGTGTCCGACACTTTGCGACCCCATGAACCACAGCACGCCAGGCCTCCCTGTCCATCACCAACTGCCGGAGTTCACTCAAACCCACGTCCATCGAGTCGGTGATGCCATCCAGCTATCTCATTCTCTGGTGTCCCTGTCTCCTCCTACCCCAATCCCTCCCAGCATCAGAGTATTTTCCAGTGAATCAACTCGTCGCATGAGGTGGCCAAAGTATTGCAGTGTCAGCTTTAGCATAAGTCTTTCCAATGAACACCCAGGATTGATCTCCTCTAGAATGGACTGGTTAGATTTCCTGGCAGTCCAAGGGACTCTCAAGAGTCTTCTCCAGCACCACAGTTGAAAAGCATCAATTCTTCAGCGCTCAGCTTTCTTCACAGTCCAACTCTCACATCCATACATGACCACGGGAAAAACCATAGCCTTGAAGATGGACCTTGGTTGGCACAGTGATGTCTCTGCTTTTTAATATGCTATCTAGGCTGGTCATGATTTTCCTTCCAAGGAGTAAGCGTCTTTTAATTTCCTGGCTGCAATCAGCATCCGAAGTGATTTTGGAGCCCCTAAAAATAAAATCTGACACTGTTTCCACTGTTTCCCCATCTATTTCCCATGAAGTGATGAGACCAGATGCCATGATCTTCGTTTTCTGAATGTTGAGCTTCAAGCCAACCCTTTCACTCTCTTCTTTCACTTTCATCAAAAGGCCTTTGAGTTCCTCTTCACTTTCTGCCATAAGGGTGGTATCATCTGCATATCTGAGGTTATTGATATTTCTCCCGGCAATCTTGATTCCAGCTTGTGCTTCTTCCAGCCCAGCGTTCCTCATGATGTACTCTGCATATAAGTTAAATAAGCAGGGTGACAATATACAGCCTTGACGTACTACTTTTCCTATTTGGAACCAGTCTGTTGTTTCATGCCCAGTTCTGACTGTTGCTTCCTGACCTGCATACAGGTTTCTCAAGAGGCAGGTCAGGTGGTCTGGGATTCCCAGCTCTTTCAGAATGTTCCACGGTCTATTGTGATCCACACAGTCAAAGGTTTTGGCATAGTCAATGAAACAGAAATAGATATTTTTCTGGAACTCTCTTGCTTTCTCCATGATCCAGCGGATGTTGGCAATTTGATCTCGGGTGCCTCTGCCTTTTCTAAAACCTGCTTGAACATCTGGAAGTTCACGATTCACATATTGCTGAAGCCTAGCTTGGAGAATTTTGAGCATGACTTTACCAGCGTGTGAGATGAGTGCATTTGTGCCGTAGTTTGAGCATTCTTTGGCATTCCCTTTCTTTGGGATTGGAATGAAGACTGACTTTTTCCAGTCCTGTGGCCATTGCTGAGTTTTCCAAATTTGCTGGCATATTGAGTGCAGCACTTAGTCTTATTTAAATATATAAAAAGTTTGAAGATACATTTAACTACTTTATTATTCTTTTTTGTTTTGTTTTGAAGAGAACATGATATCATTTAATAATTTTAACATCATCAGTTTTCCAGTGAACATGAAAAATCCCCCCCCCCAGTGAAAGAATTATTCTTCATTCCATGAAGTCTAAGTAAATAAAGGACACAGTCTAATGTTCTGGACAGCCTCTACCAATTGCCAAACCATTGCATGTGCATGCCTTGACCACATGCAGACTTCTCTAAAACACTCAACTCTTGACTAAGATTATAGTTCTACTGCCAAAGTTCTAATTGGACTAACTTCAGTGCAAATATTGAACCTATCTTATCCCCTTGTTTTGGCTAACTTCACAAAGAGAAAAAATAAGCTATTGAAATAACTCAGTTCACTGTTGACAGAACCTATTTCAAACTGACAGCACATTTGTTCAAAATGTTCCCCACATAAGTCAGTTTGAATGAACCTGTTTAAAAGGACCAAAATTGTGCCTAGATTGCCAGCAACTTGACTAGAAACACAGAAGGGTTTTTCTCCTTCCTTTTATTTATTTATTTATTTTTAAATTTTCTTTCTTTTTTTTGAGAGTACTTTTATTTTTTTTTTTATTCGAGGTTAATTATTTTACAATATTATATTGGTTGGTTTTGCCATACATTTACATGAATTCGCCCCGGGTATACATGAGTTCCCCCTCCTGAACCCCCCTTCCACTTCCCTCCTCCCTTTATCCTCCTTCTGGGTCATCACCACACACCAGCCCCAAGCATCCTGTAACATGCATTGACCCTGAACTGGTGATTCGTTTCACATATGACAACATACAGGTTTCAATGCCATTCTCCCAAATCATCCCACCCTCACCCTGTCCCACAGAGTGCCAAAGACTGTTCTATACATCTGTGTCTCTTTTGCTGTCTCGTATACAGGGTTAAAGTTGCCATTTTTCTAAATTCCATATATATGCGTTAGTATACTGTATTGGTGTTTTTCTTTCTGACTTACTTCACTCTGTATAATAGGCTTCAGTTTCATCCATCTCATTAGAACTGATTCAAATGCATTCTTTTTAATGGCTGAGTAATACTCCATTGTGTATATGTACCAAAGCTTTCTTATCCATTCATCTGCAGATGGACATCTAGGTTGCTTCCATGTCCTGGCTATTATGAACAGTGCTTGCAATGAACATTGGAGTACATGTGTCTCTTTCAATTCTGGTTTCCTCGGTGTGAATGCCCAGGAGTATGATTGCTGGATCATATGGCAGTTCTATTTCCAGTTTTTTGAGGAATCTCCACACTGTTCTCCATAGTGGCTGTACTAGTTTGCATTCCCACTAACAGTGTAGGAGGGTTCCCTTCTCTCCATACCCTCTCCAGCATTTATTGCTTGTAGACTTTTGGATAGCAGCCATTCTGACTGGTGTGAAATGGTATCTCATTGTGGTTTTGATTTGCATTTCTCTGATTATGAGGGATATTGAGCATTTTTTCATGTGTTTGTTAGCCATCTGTATGTCTTCTTTGGAGAAATGTCTGTTTAGTTCTTTGGCCCATTTTTTGATTGGGTCGTTTATTTTTCTGGAATTGAGCTGCAGGAGCTGCTTGTATTTTTGGAGATTAATCCTTTATCAGTTGCTTCATTTGCTATTATTTTCTCCCATTCTGAAGGCTGTCTTGTCACCTTGCTTATAGTTTCCTTTGCTGTGCAGAAGCTTTTGATTTTAATTAGGTCCCATTTGTTTATTTTTGCTTTTATTTCCAATATTCCGGGAGGTGGGTCATGGAGGATCCTGCTCTGATTTATGTCGGAGAGTGTTTTGCCTATGCTCTCCTCTAGGAGTTTTATAGAATCTGGTCTTACATTTAGCTCTCTAATCCATTTTGAGTTTATTTTGGTGTATGGTGTTAGGAAGTGTTTTAGTTTCATTCTGTTACAAGTGGCTGACCAGTTTTCCCAGCACCACTTGTTAAAGTTTCTGTCTTTTCTCCATTGTATATTCTTGCCTCCTTTGTCAAAGATAAGGTATCCATAAGTGCGTGGATTTATCTCTGGGCTTTCTATTTTGTTCCATTGATCTATATTTCTGTCTTTATGCCAGTACCATACTCTCTTGATGACTGTGGCTTTGTAGTAGAGCCTGAAGTCCGGCAGGTTAATTCCCCCAGTTCCATTCTTCTTCCTCAAGATTGCTTTGGGTATTCGAGGTTTTTTGTATTTCCATACAAATTGTGAGATTATTTGTTCTAGTTCTGTGAAAAATATCGTTGGTAACTTGATAGGGATTGAATTGAATGTATAAATTACTTTGGGTAGTATACTCATTTTCACAATATTTATTCTTCCAATCCATGAACATGGTATATTTCTCCATCTATTAGTGTCCTCTTTGATTACTTTCACTAGTGTTTTATAGTTTTCCATGTACAAGTCTTTTGTTTCCTTAGGCAGATATATTCCTAAGTATTTAATTCTTTTCATTGCAACAGTGAATATAATAGTTCCTTAATTTCTCTATTTTCTCATTATTAGTGTATAGGAATGCAAGGGATTTCTGTGTGTTGATTTTATACCCTGCAACTTTACTGTAATCATTGATTAGCTCTAGTAGTTTTCTGGTAGAGTCTTTAGGGTTTTCTGTGTAGAGGATCATGTCATCAGCGAACAGTGAAAGTTTTACTTCTTCTTTTCCAATTTGTATTCTTTTAATGTCTTTTTCTGCTCTGACTGCTGTAGCCAAAACTTCCAGAACTATGCTGAATAGTAGTGGTGAGAGTGGGCACCCTTGTCTTGTTCCTGACTTTAGGGGAAATGCTTTCAGTTTTTCACCATTGAGGATAATGTTTGCTGTGGGTTTGTCATATATAGCTTTTATTATGTTGAGTTATGTTCCTTCTATTCCCACTTTCTGGAGGGTTTTTATCATAAATGGATGTTAAATTTTGTCGAAGGCTTTCTCTGCTTCTATTGAGATAATCATATGATTTTCATTTTTCAGTTTGTTAATGTGGTGTATTACATTGATTGATTTGCAGATATTGAAGAATCCTTGCATTCCTGGGATAAAGCCCACTTGGTCATGATGTATGATCTTCTTAATGTGTTGTTGGATTCTGACTGCTAGAATTTAGTTTAAGATTTTTGCATCTATGTTCATCAGTGATATTGGCCTGCAGTTTTCTTTTTTGTGGGATCTTTACCAGGTTTTAGGATTAGGGTGATGGTGGCCTCATAGAATGAGTTTGGAAGTTTCCCTTCCTCAGCAATTTTCTGGAAGAGTTTGAGTAGAATAGGTGTTAGCTCTTCTCTAAATTTTTGGTAGAATTCAGCTGTGAAGCAGTCTGGACCTGGGCGTTTGTTTGCTGGAAGATTTCTGATTACAGCCTCTAGTTCCGTGCTTGTGATGGGTCTGTTCAGATTTTCTATTTCTTCCTGGTTCAGTTTTGGAAAGGTGTACTTTTCTAGGAATTTGTCCATTTCTTCCAAGTTATCCATTTTATTGCCATATAATTGTTGATAGTATTCTCTAATAATCCTTTGTATTTCTGTGTTGTTGGTTGTGATTTATTTTTATTTCTATTTTTATTGATTTGGTTCTTCTCCCTTTGTTTCTTGATGAGTCTGGCTAGTGGTTTGTCAATTTTATTTACCTTCTCAAAGAACCAGCTTTTGGCTTTGTTGATTTTTGCTATGGTCTCTTTTGTTTCTTTGGCATTTATCTCTGCCCTAATTTTTAAGATTTCTTTCCTTCTACTAACCCTGGGGTTCTTCATTTCTTCCTTTTCTAGTTTCTTTAGATGTAGAGTTAGGTTATTTAGCTGACTTTTTTCTTGTTTCTTGAGGTGTGCCTGTATTGCTATGAACTTCCCCCTTAGCACTGCTTTTACAGTGTCCCAGAGGTTTTGGGTTGTTGTGTTTTCATTTTCATTCATTTCTATGCATATTTTGATTTCTCTTTTGATTTCTTCTATGATTTGTGTGTTGTTCAGCCTCCATATGTTGGCATTTTTAATAGTTTTTCTCCTATAATTGAGATCTAATCTTACTGCATTGTGGTCAGAAAAGATGCTTGGAATGATTTCAATATTTTTGAATTTACCAAGGCTAGATTTATGGCCCAGGATGTGATCTATCCTGGAAAAATTTCCGTGTGCGCTTGAGAAAAAGGTGAAATTCATTGTTTTGGGGTGGAATGTGCTATAGAGATCTATTAGGTCTAACTGGCCTATTGTATCATTTAAAGTTTGTGTTTCCTTGTTAATTTTCTGTTTAGTTGATCTATCCATAGATGTAAGTGGGGTATTAAAATCTCCTACTATCATTGCATTGTTGTTAATTTCCCCTTTCATTCTTGTTAGTAATTGTCTTACATATTGCGGTGCTCCTATGTTGGGTGCATAAATATTTATAATTGTTATATCTTCATCTTGGATTGATCCTTTGATTATTATGTAGTTTCCTTCTTTGTCTCTTTTCACAGCCTTTGTTTTAAAGTCTATTTTAACTGATATGAGTATTGCTACTCCTGCTTTCTTTTGGTCTCTATTTGCATGGAATATCTTTTTCCAGCCCTTCACTTTCAGTCTGTATGTGTCCCTCGTTTTGAGGTGGGTCTTTTGCAGACAACATATATGGGGGTCTTGTTTTTGTATCCATTCAGCCAGCCTTTGTCTTTTGCTTGGGGCATTCAACCCATTTACGTTTAATGTAATTATTGATAAGTACGATCCCGTAGCCATTTTTTTTTTTTTTTATTGCTTTGGGATCGAGTTTATACACCCTTTCTGTGTTTCCTGTCTAGAGAAGATCCTTTAGCATTTGTTGGAGAGCTGGTTTGGTGATGCTGAATTCTCTCTGCTTTTGCTTGTCTGTAAAGCTTTTGATTTCTCCTTCATATTTGAATGAGATCTTTGCTGGGTACAGTAATCTGGGCTGTAGGTTATTTTCTTTCATCACTTTACATATGTCTTGCCATTCCCTCCTGGCCTGAAGAGTTTCTGTTGAAAGATCAGGTGTTATCCTTATGGGAATCCCCTTGTGTGTTATTTGCTGCTTTTCCCTTGCTGCTTTTAATATTTGTTCTTTGTGTTTGATCTTTGTTAATTTGATTAATATGTGTCTTGGAGTATTTCGCCTTGAGTTTATCCTGATGGGGACTCTCTGGGTTTCTTGGACTTGGGTGATTATTTCTTTCCCTATTTTAGGGAAGAGTTCAACTATTATCTCCTCAAGTATTCTCTCATGGTCTTTCTTTTTGTCTTCTTCTTCTGGGATTCCTATGATTCGAATGTTGGAGCGTTTAACATTGTCCCAGAGGTCTCTAATATTGTCCTCATTTCTTTTAATTCGTTTTTCTTTTTTCCTCTCTGTTTCATTTATTTCTAGAATTCTATCTTCTAGCTCGCTTATTCTGTCTTCTGCCTCTGTTATTCTACTGTTTATTCCCTCCAGAGTGTTTCTGATCTCATCTATTGCAATATTCATTGTATATTGACTCTTTTTTATTTCCTCTAATTCCTTATTAAACCTTTCTTCCATCTTCTCAATCCTTTTCACCAGGTTATTTATTTGTAACTCCATTTTGCTTTCAAGATTTTGAATCATTTTCACCATCAAAATTCGAAATTCTTTATCAGGTAGATTTCCTATATTTTCCTCTTTTGTTTTTGTTGGTGGGCATTTATCTTGTTCCTTTATTTGCTGAGTATTTCTCTGCCTCTTCATCTTGCTTATATTGCTTTGCTTGGGGTGGCATTTCCCTCTTCTGGCAGTTTGTGGAGTTCTCTTTATTATGTAGTTTCCTCGCTGTGTGTGGGGTTGGATGGATGACTTCTCAAGGTTCCCTGGTTAGGGTAGCTTGTGTCTGTGTTCTGGTGGGTGGAGCTGGATTTCTTCTCTCTGGAGTGCAATGAAGTGTCCAGTAATGATTATGAGATGTCAGTGGGTTTGGAGTGACTTTGGCAGCCTGTATATTGAAGCTCAGGGCTATTTTCCTGTGTCACTGGAGAATTTGTGTGGTATGTCTTGCTCTGGAACTTGTTGACCATTGGGTGGTGCTTGGTTTTATTGTAGGTATGGAGACATTTGATGAGCTCCTATTGATTAATATTCCCTGGAGTCAGGAGTTCTCTGGTGTTCTCAGGATTCGGGCTTTAGCCTCTTGCCTCTGGTTTTTGGTCTTATTCTTGGAGTAGCCTCTAGACGTCTCTCTCTGTCATTTCCAAGGTGTTTCCCTCTGTTTTAGCTTCTGTTTGCTGGTCTCTTCAGTGTCTAATTTCCACCCTGACACTAGGGTGTGGGTGGACACTTTTTAAAGGCTCAGTTGTTCAGTCCTGTTCTGGGAAGGAAGGAACACTGCAGATAAATATCTCTGGCGTTTGTGGGGTGTGCTCACAGCGTCTCGGCCACACTGCGTTTGCCCCCACTCACAATGTGTGTGCTGTCTCAGTCTACACTGCACAGGCTCTAGATTTCTCTGCCGGAAACTGTCCGAGGCTGGTGCTGGGTTGTATGCACTTCCCAGGTCTGAGCAGCTCAAGTTCAGGTTCTCGGGTACTCCACAAAGGCACAGACTTGGTTGGGCCTGCGTTTTGTGCCTTCCCTGGTCCGAGCAGTTCAGGTGACCAGGTGTTTGGTGAGCACCGTCGCTGCGACTTATCACCTCCCCAGTCCCTGCCACTCGGTTTTCTGGGTGTACAACCGGTGCACCTTCTCAGGCGGATATCGACCGGTCGGAGCCCAAGAGGTCTTGATTAGCAACGAAGCCTGCCTGCAGTTTGGTATTGGATGCCTTTCTGGGGCTGCAGTTGCCCTCTCCGGCTCTGGCTGCGCTCCCTGCCTGTCTCGCAGGGAATGGGGGATGGGCTGACCGCAGCTGGCTTGCTCTTCTTAGTCCTTTGTTCTGTGAGCGGGGCTGGCGGAGTCTTAGGTTAGAGCTTTCTGCCTTTTCATGGGGAAGCTATCTCAGTCTGCTTTGCTATCCCCAGTTCTCTCAGATTGTTCTCACGGCATTCAAGCCCAGTCCTCTCTCTAAGCAGTTCAGCCGGCTCCTCCCTGCCCAGCCTCCGCTTGCTAATGGTGCATGCAGGCGTCTGCGCTGCTTCTCCGCTGGGAGTTACTGTTTGGCATGTAATCTGTGGGTTTTAAAAAGATCTTAAAAAAAAAAAAAGAGGGTTATGTGGCCCTCTGAGGTTCCAAGGCTTGCCAAAGATTCGCCAGTGAGAGTGTTTCCTGGTGTTTGGAAACTTCTCTCTTTTTAAAGCCTCCCTTCCTGGGACGGAGCTCCATCCTTACTTCTTTTGACTCTCTTTTTATCTTTTATGTTTTTTCCTACCTCCTTTCGAAGACAATGGGCTGCTTTTCTGGGTGCCTGATGTCCTCTGCCAGCATTCAGAAGTTGTTTTGTGGAATTTGCTCTGCGTTCAAATGTTCTTTTGATGAATTTGTCGGGGAGAGAGTGGTCTCACCGTCCTATTCCTCCGCCATCTTGTTCCTTCTCCTCCTACTTTATTATTCTTATGAGTCAATCTTTAAATGTCATAATATTGTAAAAATACATATATTCATAAATTAACTCAGTTTAATCTTAAAGTTGATACATTTTTTCTTAAATTGTCATAAATTAGAATTTCCACATTAAAAAAAACAAACTTTTAACATTGATTCTCTGACATCTAAACAATGAATTTTTCTCACTTGTAGAAATCAAGAGCATAGGACAACCAGGATGTCTGTGATTCATAGAATGTGCCAGACACTAATTTTCATTGATTCTTAGGCAACAAGCTATACAGTAGGCAAGATTTTCCATTAATACATGAGAAATTTCTCGCTTGCTTTGATGACTTGTACAAATTTTTCAATACATTGACACAGATGAAAAGTTCTCATCTCTTCAGTGAAAAATTGAAATTATTTTTTTATCCTGGATGAATAACAATAAAAATATATTAATACTTTTTAATCTACTATATAGCACAGGTAACCTACCGGATGCTCTGTGGTGAAATAAATGGGAAGAAAAAATAAAAACGAGGGTATATATGTATATGTATAGCTGATTCACTTTGCTGTACAGTAGAAACACAACATTGTAAAACAACTATACTTCAACAAAAACACTTTAAAAAGTTAAACTTTTAACTGCAAAGGTCATGGAATTTAGCAAATTATTTTTCTGTAAGCATTTATGCAGAGACTAGGAGAATTACAGTAGCTGAAAATGTGTGTTTGTTGTGCACATGCAAGAAAAACTTTCTACATACATGAAACGCAGTGTTAGGAATTTAAAAAAGAAAAGCCAGGGGCTGTATGAAGGCTTCCTTGGACTTCTTAAGATATACCCTTATGAATAAAAGATCAGGAATTATTAATGAGTATGATGAGCAATTTATAATATAATTAGAAATCCTGATGCTCCCAGACATTCTATATTACTTTTAAACTACAGAAAAATTCTACCACATGAAAGCAGTAACATAGAAGAAAGGATAATAATAACAAAAATTATTTAGGGAATTCTAAGAAACAAAATATAATTAAAATAACAAATGTTAGAGAACAGAAAAATCACAGAATTAAAAAAAGAAAATCATTGAGTTTTGCTTTAAAAACTGAAAAATGAATTTATATTTCAAATTTCTTCACTCTAGATTCTGATTTTCAATTCCTGCTACTTGCTTGACTTAGAGCAAGTTTTTTAACCCTATGGAGCATTTTTATCCACCTGCAAAGAGAGATAATAATGCCTATGTCTTACTGATAAGTAAGGAAGGAGAAGGAAATGGCAACCCACTCCAGTGTTCTTGCCTGGAGAATCCCAGGGACGGGGGAGCCTGGTGGGCTTCCGTCTATGGGGTCACACAGAGTCGGACACGACTGAAGTGACTTAGCAGCAGTAGCAGTAGCAGTAGCATGTCTTACTGATATCATCAGGAATAAATGAGATATACACTTCTTACTCTTAAATACTTTGAAATGTAAGTTATTGAGAGGCTTTTTAAAAAATACTAGTATGTGGGGAAATTTATTTACATACATTAGAATCCTAGTGTTAAAAAGTAAATAATTATATAGTTCATTTTTATGTTATTATAGATGCTGACAAAAAGTCAGAAAAACAGGTTCTGTGACAAATGTTTTACTAAAATTTGGGTTTCTTTTATTCAAGATGGGAAGCCAATTGTCCAAAACAATGTTGTTCTAAACAAATACAATAAAAAGTTTATGATACAAGGATCTGAAATATAATTGAATTATTCATTTCATAGAAATAACAGTAATTCATCATGGCAAGAAAAGAGAACAGTTTGGCTTAAAAGCTTTATCATACTCTATATGCAATACTTAATTACAAATCTAAATGTAGAAGTCTATGAATGCTGAATCATTCATTTAAAAAAATTAAAGTGCTTATTTAATCTATTCATTTAGTAAACTGAAAGACTATTGTTAAGATAACTCTATTTTTAAAAACACCAATATTGCTATCTATGCCATACTCTTTCTTGTTATAAGTATTATACAGATTGATAAACAACTGCTTCCTTATGATGACCTCAAATGCTTAATGCTATAAATTAATCTTTTCTAGCACTCAGTGGAAAATGGAACACAGTTGCTTACCATCTTTTTTCTGATATTTATGTAAGTGATGGCTTTGATTAATTTCTTTTGCTATAGCCTGTACCAAGAATATTTCTCCACCATAGACTGGAAGTCGAAGAGTACATTCCTTCAGTTCAGTTTAGTTCAGTCGCTCAGTCATGTCTGACTCTTTGCGACCCCATGAATCACAGCATGCCAGGCCTCCCTGTCCATCATCAGCTCCCAGAGTTCACTCAAACTCATGTCCATCGAGTCAGTGATGGTATCCAGCCATCTCATTCTCTGTTGTCCCCTTCTCCTCCCGCCCCCAATCCCTCCCAGCATCAGAGTCTTTTCCAGTGAGTCAACTCGTCACATGAGGTGGCCAAAGTATTGGAGTTTCAGTACATTCCTTACTAAGCACTAATTACTAGAATTCACACTAGACTATCTCCTCTAACAGCTCTCAAAGTGTCCACCAAATTACTGAAAATAACAGTAAATAAAACATAAATATTATTGTAAATAAAGGCAGATTTTTCTTAGGAAGAATATCTGAGCATACAAAGACATGTGTAATTAGGTTACTTATTTCCTATTCCTAAAACATGGCCAAGCTAAAAGTAATCGTACCATGATAACTAAAACATTTGAACGATGAGCTCATGAAGCCTTTGATTTTGCTTTCAGAAACTTCCCAATGGATTTTTCAATATATATTGGTGCAAATAATACATACATGGATTTATTTATAAGGAATGTGCTCTAATCGGTTAGGGGGTACAACTCAACCGAATTTTGAAGAGCAATCAACAATGTAAGTTTAAAATCAAAATGATCATTGTTTAACATTTATTTCTGCCTGTAGTTTAAAAATTATAGTGATTTCTGAATAAGAAATCTCTGATTAGTGAAAATAAGATAGTATTAGTTGATCTCTTTATTCAAACACAAAACGATTATGTGTTTATAACTCTGCCAAGTACAATTTTAGATGATGAAGACACCACCATAGATACATATTATAAATCCATGATATTAGCAAAGTAGTATAATCCTAAGATAAATATAAGGTCAGACTATTTTAGCAGAAAAGATCAACTTTTAACTCAAATCTTGAAGTATGAACATATTTGGTTCAGGGTCAGAGAAATTTACCTTAAGCTCTTGTTATAGGAGTAGTAATGAGTTAACTAGGTAAAAAGTTGGTGAGAGTGGAACATTTCAGGGAAGAAAAATACTGAAGTTCAAAGACATAAAGATATAAAAATACAGGGAACTTGAAGTAATAAGACTGGAACAAAGAAGAATAGAGATGGTAAGAATGGAAATCTGGGAAAAAGGCAGGAAAACAATTTGAAGGACTTCATAGTATATACTGTAGAATTTAAATTTCAACTAGAAGGCAATGAGAGAATGTAAGGAAAATGATGATAGTTGTATTTTAGGAAACCTGAGTTTAGTTTTGGACAAATATACAGAAGATCTATATAGAGCTACTCAGAAGGCAATTTGAGCATTTATTTAACATGTAATAGATAATTAAAGACATAATGTTTGATTAAGTCCCTCAAAGAGAGATTCTAGAGTAAGAGGAACAGAGAAATAAACACGAAACCCTTTAGAACAGTAATACTTAAATGGATGGAGAAGGAGGACAATGCAAAAGTGAATGAAAATAAACATTCAAAATGGTAGAAGGAAAACCAAGAGATAATTGTTTTTATATAGCTCATGTTGAAAGAGAATGAAAAATCAAATTTTGAAGATAAATCATATTAATTAAATAAGGACTGACTCAATAAACTGTCAATTTAAGGAAAAAACAGAGTAGAATGAGGAATTAAAGTATAAAAACAATTATGTATCTATGGGCTTCAATTTCAGTTTCAAAAAACAAATACCTGGACAAATAAAGATAAGGAATTGTAAAGAAATATAGATCATATTAACACCAACTATATGTGTGCTATTTTAATTTTTTAAATATAATACATTTCTGCCCAAATTGTCTTAAAAAATGAAAACACTTTGAATGTTTTTATGTAAGAAGGCAGAATTTTAAAATGGTAAAAGTTTAGAATCAGACTTGCCTGAGTTCTAGTACCAACTCCTCTACTAATAAATTTTGCTTCTCTAAAAGACAACTGAAAAAAAGGCAACTTATGAAATAATTAATTTTTCATTAAATTGAAATTTCATCTTTATCATAATATAAATCCTGAGATACACAAGGTTTTATTATTTATTTTCTGTTTTATTCCATTGCTCCATGAATCTGATTTTGAGAAAATAACAGTTAAATTGAAACTAAAGGTAAAAAGAGCTCAAGATATTAGAGCAGAATAAATAATTAAGCATCTTAATTAGCTTCTCACATTCTATGTATATTAGCAAAAATATATTGTGTATCAATATTTCTACTGTATCCTCTTTAAACAAAGTCATGATTTAAAAATTCTAGAAAAACTGTAGAGAATGCTATTGGCTTGAATGATCATATTTGCAAATGAGTAAGTATGAAACTGGGATCTTGGGACTTCAGGAAATTATGATATGTTCAATTCTTAGCCTAGGGAAAGCACTTTGGGGCAGAACAGCAGAATTAACGAGAGCAATTCAGAAGGAAACAAAAGCCAAAGCCAGTTAACCAAAATAGAAGGAAAAAAGCATAACAAATAAGTGATTTCAATAAAGGGAAAAGGAAAGACTGCGGGTTTGATGGAAATCCTTTGAAATGCAACTCCACAACCAATACTTCTTTGTTTCTCCCCAGTCCCTCTTTTTGCCTTTTTTTTCCCCTGTCTCCTTTCTTTTAACTATGTCTATCTGTCAATTTTCTGCCTAATTTACATCAATCTGCCCATCAAATTTGCATCACTTTTCTGGGTCATACAGTTATCTCCAAAGACATACCTATTAATACCATTTATATTTCTTCATGGTCATACATACACAAGGCTACATATCTTTCTGGGTGAATGGTCAAAGTGTGAATTTAACCAATCTTCGTCTATGAGTTACTGAGTTTACTAAGTGTCTTAAATGCCACTTAGGCAACTAATTGAAAATGGTACCCTGGATCTCAGGCGTGGGGTAGCTCCTCACGGCCGCGCCTCTTTGCGTGGTTCGTTGCACCGGGGCGGCGTCTCTCGCGTCTGCGCCTCAGGGTCCGGCATCTCTCGCATCTGCGCGCCGGGGCCAGTGTCTCTCGCGTCTGCGCCTCAAGCCTGAGGCCAGGGCCGGCGGCCGAGAGGAGCTACCCCACGTCCAACAAGCGGTGGCTGCACGGGCGCAGGAGGGCCGAGAGGAGCTACTCCGTGTTCAAGGTCAGGAGGGGCGGCCTTGAGGAGATACCCCTCGTCCAAGGTAAGGTACAGTGGCTGCACTTTGCTGGAGCGGCTGTGAAGAGATTTTCCACGACCAAGGTAAGAGAAACCCAAATAAGACAGTAGGTATTGCGAGGAGGCATCAGAGGGCAGACAAACTGAAATCATAATCACAGGAATCTAGCCGATCTGATCACATGGACCACAGCCGAATGTGGTCCACTGGAGAAGGGAATGGCAAAACACTTCAGTATACTTGCCTTGAGAAACCCATGAGTGTAACAAAGGGCAAAATGGTAGGATACTGAATGAGGAATTCCCCAGGTCGGTAGGTGCCCAGAATGCTACTGGAGCTCAGTGGAGAACTAACTCTAGAAGGAATAAAGGGATGGAGCAAAAGCAAAACCAATACCCAGTTGTGGATGTGACCAGTGATAGAAGCAATGTCCGGTGCTGTAAAGAGCAATATTGCATAAGAACCTGGAATGTTAGGTCCATGAATCAAGGCAAATTGGAAGTGGTCAAACAGGAGATGGCAAGAGTGAACATAGACATTCTAGGAATCAGTGAACTAACATGGACTGGAATGGGTGAATTTAACTCGGATGACCATTATATCTACTACTGTGGGCAGGAATCCCTTAGCAGAAATGGAGTAGCCATCATGGTCAAAAAAAGAGTCCGAAATGCAGTACTTGGATGCAATCTTAAAAACGACCGAATAATTTCTGTTCGTTTCCAAGGCAAACCATTCAATATTACAGTAATCCAGGCCTATGCCCCAACCAGTAATGCTGAAGAAGCCGAAGTTAATCGATTCTATGAAGACCTACAAGACCTTTTAGAACGAACACCCAAAAAAGATGACATTTTCATTATAGGGGACTGGAATGCAAAAGTAGGAAGTCAAGAAACACCTGGAGTAACAGGCAAATTTGGCCTTGGAGCATGGAATGAAGCAGGGCAAAGGCTAATAGAGTTTTGTCAATAGAATGCACTGGTCATAGCAAACACCCTCTTCCAACAACACAAGAGAAGACTCTACACATGGACATCACCAGATGGTCAACACCAAAATCAGATTGATTATATTCTTTGCAACCAAAGATGGAGAAGCTGTATACAGTTAGCGAAAACAAGACCAGGAGCTGACTGTGGCTCAGATCATGAACTCCTTATTGCCAAATTCAGACTTAAATTGAAGAAAGTAGGGAAAACCACTAGATCATTCAGATATGACCTCAATCAAATCCCTTATGATCATAGAGTGGAAGTGAGAAATAGATTTAAGGGACTAGATCTAATTGATAGAGTGCCTGATGAACTCTGAACGGAGCTTCTTGACATTGTACAGGAGACAGGGACCAAGACCATCCCCATGGAAAAGAAATGCAAAAGAGCGAAATGGCTGTCTGAGGAGGCCTTACAAATAGCTGTGAAAAGAAGAGAAGCGAAAAGCAAAGGAGAAAAGGAAAGATATAAGCATCTGAATGCAGAGTTCCAAAGAATAGCAAGGAGAGATAAGAAAGCCTTCCTCAGTGATCAATGCAAAGAAATAGAGGAAAACAACAGAATAGGAAAAACAAGAGATCTTTTCAAGAAAATTAGAGATACCAAGGGACCATTTCATGCAAAGATGGGCTCGATAAAGGACCCAAATGGTAGGGACCCAACAGAAGTAGAAGATATTAAGAAGAGGTGGCAGGAAAACACAGAAGAACTGTACAAAAAAGATCTTCATGACCAAGATAGTCACGATAATGTGATCACTGACCTAGAGCCAGACATCTTGGAATGTGAAGTCAAGTGGGCCTTAGAAAGCATCACTACTAACAAAGCTAGTGGAGGTGATGGAATTCCAGTTGAGCTATTTCAAGACTTGAAAGATGATGCTGTGAAAGTGCTGCATTCAATATGCCAGCAGATTTCGAAAACTCAGCAGTGGCCACAGGACTGGAAGAGGTCAGTCTTCATTCCAATCCCAAAGAAAGGCAATGCCAAAGAATGCTCAAACTACCGCACAATTGCACTCATCTCACACGCTAGTAAAGTCATGCTCAAAATTCTCCAAGCCAGGCTTTAGCAGTATGCAAACTGTGAACTCCCAGATGTTCAAGCAGGTTTTAGAAAAAGCAGAGGCACCAGAGATCAAATTGCCAACATCTGCTGGATCATGGAAAAAGCAAGAGAGTTCCAGAAAAACACCTATTTCTGTTTCATTGACTATGCCAAAGCCTTTGACTGTGTCGATCACAATAAACTGTGGAACATTCTGAAAGAGATGGGAATCCCAGACCACCTGACCTGCCTCTTGAGAAACCTGTATGCAGGTCAGGAAGCAACAGTTAGAACTGGACATGGAACAACAGACT
This sequence comes from Moschus berezovskii, assembly GCF_049115385.1. Classification (NCBI taxonomy): domain Eukaryota; kingdom Metazoa; phylum Chordata; class Mammalia; order Artiodactyla; family Moschidae; genus Moschus; species Moschus berezovskii. The sequence goes on along the minus strand of NC_142460.1, from coordinate 125,907,873 downwards.
GGTTCCAAATAGGAAAAGGGGTACGTCAAGGCTGTATGTTGTCACCTTGCTTATTTAACTTATATGCAGAGTACATCATGAGGAATACTGGGCTGGAAGAAGCACAAGCTGGAATCAAGATTTCCGGGAGAAATATCAATAACCTCAGATATGCAGATGACACTAACCTTAAGGCAGAAAGTGAAGAGGAACTCAAAAGCCTCTTGATGAAAGTGAAAGAGGAGAGTGAAAAGGTTGGCTTGAAGCTCAACATTCAGAAATCAAAGATCATGGCATCTGGTCCCATCACTTCATGGGAAATAGATGGAAAAACAGTGGAAACAGTGTCAGACTTTATTTTTTTGGGCTCCAAAATCACTGCGGATGCTGATTGCAGCCATGAAATTAAAAGACGCTTGCTCCTTGGAAGGAAAGTTATGACCAACCTTTATAGTATATTAAAAAGCAGAGACATTACTTTGCCAAGGTCCGTCTAGTCAAGGCAATGGTTTTTCCCATGGTCATGTATGGATGTGAGAGTTGGATTGTGAAGAAAGCTGATCGCCGAAGAATCGATGCTTTTGAAATGTGGTGTTGAAGAAGACTCTTTGGAGTCCCTTATAGTGCAAGGAGATTCAACCAGTCCATTCTAAAGGAGATCAATCCTGGGTTTTCATTGAAGGGACTGATGTTAAAGCTGAAACTGCAATACTTTGGCCACCTCATGCGATGAGTTGACTCACTGGAAAAGACTCTGATGCTGGGAAAGGTTGGGGGCGGGAGGAGAGGGGGACGACGGAGAATGAGATGGCTGGATGGCATCACCGACTCTACGGACATGAGTTTGAGTGAACTCCGGGAGTTGGTGATGGACAGGGAGGCCTGGCGTGCTCTGATTCATGGGGTCGCGGAGAGTCGGACACGACTGAGCGACTGAACTGAACTGAACCCTGGATCTATCTTAGACTTCTCACTGAACTATGCTATCAAAGAAAGAAAAGTATAAAAACTTCTAACTGTAATGTTGTGACTTTATACTTCAGGGACATATTTTCTTTCATATTTTGAATCTTAATTTGAAGACTCTGATTCTTGGTAAAGTAGGAAAGATGCTGTGCCAAAAGGGAGATAAAGACACTTGGTGTCTTTTGTTATATTATCCCTGAAGATGTGAACGTATTCCTTGTGGAAAAAGTGAACAAATATACAAGAGAAAGATAAATAGATTCAATACTGAACACTCATAAATAGACTACAGTTCCTGGAGAGAGGGACAGAGGCAGACAAAGAAACTAGCAAGGAGGTAATAAAATTCAAAATCAATGGAGAAATCAGAAAATAAAGATTCCAATAAAATAATATTGTAAACATAGTAATAAGCCTAGATTCACTGACTATTTTGTCATTTAAAATTACTTTGGGAGAGGCATGTCTGTGCCATGTCACCTCCCTGGTATACTTTAAAAGCACCATTCAGCTCCCAAATTTATTTTCTTCATGAAAGAGTATAACCAACAAACGTATATGATAATTTGTATAAATTTGTTTTTTCAGGGAGCTACCTACTCCAGAGAAATGTCCAACTAACCTGTTACCTTTAATCCCTGTCTCTCTCTTTCATATATATGTACATTTTTAATATATGTATGCATATCCTTGATGACTACAACATAAAGATGTTTGTTTGATTCACTCTGACTCTTCCTCATGAAAATGTTATTCACAAAAATTATGTAGAATTCATTTTTTCAAAACAAAGATAGAAAATATGATTATAGTTTCACAGTGCTGTGGACTCATATAAACTATGCAAAAAGTACATTGAAAAACAAATAAATTTAGAAGAAGGTAAATGGTATAATTTATTTTTTCTTCATCATTTCAAAGAGACTTTGATTGCAAATACATAATTTTTAGCCTCCCCCTTATAGGTGTCTGTAATCTATTCTAAAACCTTGAATTCATTTAAATGTATAGATACTTATTAAGTTAGGCAACCCATTTAACTGAAGGAATTATTTTTGTTGTTCCTGCAATCATTGTGCGTTTGAAATCAGTTAAGAGAACTAAATATAACTTGACTGCCTTCAGTCATTTAAGCTCCTCATCTTGGGTTTTCTTAGGTTTTACATACAATCAGAAAATAGCATCTTTTCTAACAAAGTAAGTTTACACTAATATACTTTCTGAATGTTTATATTTAAAAATACTGAAATCTTTAACATTTTGAAACACAAATTCATCATTTCTTGGGCCATGTTTCCATACAATTACTTAAAAAACTATTTTAATGTTACAGGCAAAAGTACGTGACTCAAAAGGAAAATAATACCTAACATTTCAGTGCCAACAATTAAGAGCCTTTACATTTATTATTACATTCATATAAGAGGCATGAAAGATGGGACAATTATTGTAACTCTGGATGGCCAGTGATATGAGAAATGCTAATTATACCCAAGGTCAAATAAACGAATGGGCTAGTCTGGTTTTCAAAGCCAGGTTCTAGCTCTAAAGTTGTTTTTTGTTTTTTTTTTTTAACTGTTAGATGTCTTTCTTTACTGATTTTTCCAACATTATTATTTTTTCTTTTTTTAAATTTTACAATATTATATTGGTTGGTTTTGCCACACATTTTGGAGAAGGAAATGGCAACCCACTCCAGTGTTCTTGCCTAGAGAATCCCAGGGAAGGGGGAGCCTGGTGGGCTTCCGTCTATGGGGTCACACAGAGTCGGACATGACTGAAGTGACTTAGCAGTAGCAGCAGCCACACATTCACACGAATCCGCCCCGGGTGTACGTATGTTCCCCTTCCTGAACCCCCCTCCCACCTCCCTCCTCCCCTTATCCTCTCTCTGGGTCATCCCCGTGCACCAGCCCCGAGCATCCTGTATCATGCATTGAACCTGGACTGGTGATTCGTTTCACATATGATAATATACATGTTTCAATGCCATTCTCCCAAATCATCCCACCCTCACCCTCTCCCACAGAGTCCCAAAGACTGTTCTATACACCTGTATATATTTTGCTGTCTCGTATACAGGGTTATCATTTGCATCTTTCTAAATTCCATATATATGAGTTAGTATACTGTATTGGTGTTTTTTCTTTCTGGCTTACTTCACTCTGTATAATAGGTTCCAGTTTCATCCACCTCATTAGAACTAATTCAAATGCATTCTTTTTAATGGCTGAGTAATACTCCATTGTGTATATGTACCAAAGCTTTCTTATCCATTCATCTGCAGATGGACATCTAGGTTACTTCCATGTCCTGGCTATTATGAACAGTGCTTGCAATGAACATTGGAGTACATATGTCTCTTTCAATTCTGGTTTCCTCTGAATGTACGCCCAGGAGTGCGATTGCTGGATCATATGGCAGTTCTATTTCCAGTTTTTTGAGGAATCTCCACACTGTTCTCCATAGTGGCTGTACTAGTGTGCATTCCCACCAACAGTGTAAGAGGGTTCCCTTCTCTCCACACCCTCTCCAGCATTTATTGCATGTAGACTTTTGGATAGCAGCCATTCTGACTGGTGTGAAATGGTATCTCATTGTGGTTTTGATTTGCATTTCTCTGATTATAAGGGATGTTGAGCATTTTTTCACATGTTTGTTAGCCATCTGTATGTCTTCTTTGGTGAAATGTCTGTTTAGTTCTTTGGCCCATGTTTTGATTGGGTCATTTATTTTTCTGGAATTGAGCTGCAGGAGCTGCTTGTATATTTTGGAGATTAATTCTTTATCAGTTGTTTCATTTGCTATTAATTTCTCCCATTCTGAAGGCTGTCTTTTCACCTTGTTTATAGTTTCTTTTGCTGTGCAGAAGCTTTTGATTTTAATTAGGTCCCATTTGTTTATTTTTGCTTTTATTTCCAGTATTCTGAGAGGTGGGTCATGGAGGATCCTGCTCTGATTTATGTCGGAGAGTGTTTTGCCTATGTTCTCCTCTAGGGGTTTTATAGTTTCTGGTCTTACATTTAGATCTTTAATCCATTTTGAGTTTATTTTTGTGTATGGTGTTATTCTAGTTTCATTCTGTTACAAGTGGCTGACCAGTTTTCCCAGTACCACTTGTTAAAGTTTCTGTCTTTTCTCCATTGTATATTCTTGCCTCCTTTGTCAAAGATAAGGTATCCATAAGTGCGTGAATTTATCTCCGGGCTTTCTATTTTGTTCCATTGATCTATATTTCTGTCTTTGTGCCAGTGCCATACTGTCTTGATGACTGTGGCTTTGTAGTGGAGCCTGAAGTCCAGCAGGTTAATTCCCCCAGTTCCATTCTTCTTCCTCAAGATTGCTTTGGGTATTCGAGGTTTTTTGTATTTCCATACAAATTGTGAGATTATTTGTTCTAGTTCTGTGAAAAATATCATTGGTAGCTTGATAGGGATTGCATTGAATGTATAAATTACTTTGGGTAGTATACTCATTTTCACAATATTTATTCTTCCAATCCATGAACATGCTATATTTCTCCAACTATCAGTGTCCTCTTTGATTACTTTCACCACTGTTTTATAGTTTTCTATGTACAGTCTTTTGTTTCCTTAGGAAGATATATTCCTAAGTATTTTATTCTTCTTGTTGCAACAGTGAATGGAATAGTTTCCTTAATTTCTCTTTCTATTTTCTCATTATTAGTGTATACGAATGCAAGGGATTTCTGTGTGTTGATTTTATATCCTGTAACTTCACTGTATTCATTGATTAGCTCTAGTAGTTTTCTAGAGTCTTTAGGGTTTCCTGTGTAGAGAATCATGTCATCAGCAAACTCATTAATGAAGACTAAAAAAAAAAATTGAATTATTTCTGGCAGAAGATTGACTTGTTATAGTTCATAATATAACCTTAGTTGATCACATTTGAGTCTTCACTTTCTAGGAACAGTTTACCAAATATATCAACAAAAGATAAAAGACATATTAAATGCCCAGTAGGTGAATAAAATTTTAAAGACTCCAAAATACTATGTGGGCTTCCCTGGTGGCTTAGATGGTAAAGAATCTGCCTGCAATGAAGGAGACCCCTGTCCAATCCTGGTGTTGGGAAGATTCCCAGGAGAAACTGATGGCAAACCACTCTAACAATCTTGCCTGGAAAATCCCACGGACAGAGAAACCTGGTGTGCTTTAGTCCATGGGGTAGCAAAGAGTTCGACAGGACTGAGCGACAAACACAAACAAAATACTATTTATATGCAAATAAATGAGACATATGATTACTTCATTAGGACTTTCACCTGGATTTAGGTAGGATACATACTTATAATAATATTTTATTATAAAATAGTATATAGATCACTTCACTAAACAGTACTAAGAATTGCAATCAGTTTTTTTCCCAAATTTTACTGTTCAGTTTCCTTTCAGAACCACAACAAAAGTATGTTTTTTGAAGGAGCTTTCCAAAGGAAACATTTAAAATATAATGTTAATGAACTCAATTCACTTTATAATATCTTAGATTCTATAAGAAAAGGGTCAACTTACCTCAACATTATTATTCCTTCAAAAAAAGGGAAACCTAAAATTCTATGAATGATTAATTTGAGATGTGAGTCTGAACTTGAATAGTCCCAAAATAATTGATATTATTTAAAAGGTTAGGGAAGAAAAGAAATTGAAATGTCAACAGACAAACAGATGAAACATATATACAACGTGTAGAAACAAGAAAGGTTAACAGATACATATGTAGTCAATTAATCAAAATGTATAAACTTCAAATCAAATAATATTTTTTAATTTAAGAAATTATTTTCATCCTAAAATTATTGAGTGAAACTTTTACACAATTTTTAAGAAGCAAAGGTATTATATGAACACAGACTTGCAAAATTGAACAAGTTACACAATTATGATTTCGTTTCAGTTCAGTTCAGTTTAGTTCAGTTGCTCAGTCATGTCTGACACTTTGCGACCCCATGAATCACAGCACTCCAGGCTTCCCTGTCCATCACAAACTCCTGGAGTTCACTCAAACTCATGTGCATTAAGTTGGTGATGCTCTCCAGCCATATCATTCTCTGTCGTCCCCTTCTCCTCCTGCCCCCAATCTCTCCCAGCATCAGAGTCTTTTCCAGTGAGTCAACTTGTCGCATGAGGTGGCCAAAGTATTGGAGTTTCAGCTTTAGCATCGGTCCTTCCAATGAACACCATGACTGATCTCCTTTAGAATGGACTGGTTGGATCTCCTTGCAGTCCAAGGGACTCTCAAGATCTTCTCCAGCACCACAGTTCAAAAGCATTAATTCTGCGGCAATCAGCTTTCTTCACAGTCCAACTCTCACAACCATACATGACCATGGGAAAAACCGTAGCCTTGACTAGACGGACCTTTGTTGGCAAAGTAATGTCTCTGCTTTTTAATATACTATCTAGGATGGTCATAACTTTCCTTCCAAGGAGTAAGCGTCTTTTAACTCCTTTTGGAGCCCCTAAAAATAAAGTCTGACTCTGTTTCCACTGTTTCCCCATCTATTTCCCATGAAGTGATGACACCAGATTCTTCGTTTTCTGAATGTTGAGCTTCAAGCCAACATTTTCACTCTCCTCTTTCACTTTCATCAAGAGGCTTTTTAGTTCCTCCTCACTTTCTGCCATAAGGGTGGTGTCATCTGCACATCTGAGGTTTTGATATTTCTCCCAACAATCTTGATTCCAACTTGTGCTTCTTCCAGCGCAGAGTTCCTCATGATGTACTCTGCATATAAGTTAAATAAGCAGGGTATCAATATACAGCCTTGACGTACTCCTTTTCCTATTTGGAACCAGTCTGTTGTTCCATGTACAGTTCCAACTGTTGCTTCCTGACCTGCATACAGGTTTCTCAAGAGGCAGGTCAGGTGGTCTGGGATTCCCAGCTCTTTCAGAATTTTCAACAGTCTATTGTGATCCACACAGTCAACGGCTTTGGCATAGACAATAAAGCAAAAATAGATGTTTTTCTGGAACTTTCTTGCTTTCTCCATGATCCAGCGGATGTTGGCAATTTGATCTCTGGTTCCTCTGCCTTTTCTAAAACCAGCTTGAACATCTGGAAGTTCACGGTTCACATATTGCTGAAGCCTGGCTTGGAGAATTTTGAGCATGACTTAACTAGTGCGTGAGATGAGTGCAGTTGTGTGGCAGTTTGAGCATTCTTTGGCATTGCCTTTCTTTGGGATTGGAATGAAGACTTACCTTTTCCAATCCTGTGCCACTGCTGAGTTTTCCAAATTTTTTGGCATATTGAGTGCAGCACTTTCACAGCACCATCTTTCAGGATTTGAAATAACTCAACTGGAATTCCATCACCTCCACTAGATTTGTTCATAGTAATGTTTTCTAAGGCCCATTTGACTTCACATCCCAAGATGTCTGGCTCTAGGTCAGTGATCACACCATCTAGGTCAGTGATTATCTTGGCTGTGAAGATCTTTTTTGTTCAGTTCTTCTATGTATTCTTGCCTCCACTTCTTAATATCTTCTGCTTCTATTAGGTCCATACCATTTCTGTCCTTTATCAAGCCCATCTTTGCATGAAATGTTCCCTTGGTATCTCTAATTTTCTTGAAGAGATCTCTAGTCTTTCCTATTCTGTTGTTTTCCACTGTTTCTTTGCATTGATCACTGAGGAAGGCTTTCTTATCTCTCCTTGCTATTCTTTGGAACTCTGCATTCAGATGCTTATATCTTTCCTTTTCTCCTTTGCTTTTCGCTTCTCTTCTTTTCACAGCTATTTGTAAGGCCTACCCAGAAGCCATTTTTCTTTTTTTGCATTTTTTTTCCATGGGGATGGTCTCGATCCCTGTCTCCTGTACAGTGTCACGAACCTCCATCCATTGTTCATCAGGCACTCTATCTATCAGATCTAGTCCCTTAAATCTATTTCTCACTTCCACCATATAATCATAAGGGATTTGAGATAGGTCATATCTGAATGGTCTAGTGGTTTTCCCTATTTTCTTCAATTTAAGTCTGAATTTGGCAATAAGGGTATCATGATCTGAGCCACAGTAAGCTCCTGGTCTTGTTTCTGCTAACTGTATAGAGCTCCTCCCTCTTTGGTTGCAAAGAAATAATCAATCTCTTTTTGGTGTTAACCATCTGGTGATGTCCATGTGTAGAGTCTTCTCTTGTGTTGTTGGAAGAGGGTGTTTGCTATGACCAGTGCATTCCCTTGGCAAAACTCTATTAGCCTTTGCTCTGCTTTATTCTGTGCTCCAAGGCCAAATTTGCCTGTTACTCCAGGTGTTTCTTGACTTCCTATTTTTGCATTCTAGTCCCCTATAATGAAAAGGATATCATTTTTGGGTGTTAGTTCTAAAAGGTCTTGTAGGTCTTCATAGAACCATTCAACTTTGGCTTCTTCAGCATTACTGGTTGGGGCATAGGCTTGGATTACTGTAATACTGAATGGTTTGCCTTGGAAACGAACAGAGATCATTCTGTCGTTTTTTGACCACATCCAAGTACTGCATTTTGGACTCTTTTTTTGACCATGTAGGCTACTCTATTTCTTCTAAGGGATTCCTGGCCACAGTAGTAGATATAAAGGTCATCTGAGTTAAAGTCACCCATTCCATTCCGTTTTAGTTCACTGATTCCTAGAATGTCAACGTTCACTCTTGCCATCTCCTGTTTGACCACTTCCAATTTGCCTTGATTCATGGACCTAACATTCCAGGTTCCTATGCAATATTTCTCTTTACAGCATCAGACCTTTCTTCTATCACCAGTCTCATCCACAACTGGGTATTGTTTTTGCTTTGGCTCCATCCCTTCAGTCTTTCTGATCTCCAGTAGCATATTGGGCACCTACCAACCTGGGGAGTTCTTCATTCAGTATACTGCCATTTTGCCTTTTCATACTTTCATGGGGTTCTCAAGGCAAGTATATTGAAGGGGTTTGCCATTCCCTTCTCCATTGGACCACATTCTGTCAGACCTCTCCACCATGACCTGCCCATCTTGGGTGGCCCCACACGGCATGGCTTAGTTTCATTGAGTTAGTCAAGGCTGTGGTCGGTGTGATCATAGGTGGTTTGTTTTTCAATCACTAAGTGACTGTTCGGTAGTGACTCTTTGTGACCCCAATGACTGGGCTCATCAAGTTCCTCGGTCCTCCACTATTTCCTGGAGTTTGCTCAAATTCATGTCCATTGAGTCAGTGATGCTATCTAACCATCTCATCCTCTGCCATCCCCTTCTTCTTTGACTTCAATCTGTCTCAGCATCAGGTCTTTTCCAATCTGTCATTGCTTTGCATCAAATATTGGAGCTTCAGCATCAGTACTTCCAGGGAATATTCAGAATTGATTTCCTTTAGGATTCACTGATCCTTGACCTCCTTGCTATCCAAAGAACTCTCAAAAGTCTTCTCCAGCATCACAGTTCAAAAGCATTAATTTTTCAGCATTCATCCTTCTTTATGGTCCAACTCTCTCATCCATATATGATTACTAGAAAAAACTCAGCTTTGACTATAAGGACCTTTGTCAGGAAAGTGATGTCTCTGTTTTTTAACGCACTGTATAGGTTTGTCATAATTTGCTTTCAAGGAGCAAATGTCTTTGAACTTGATGGCTATAGTCACCATTTACAGTGATTTTGGAGCCCAAGAAAAGCAAATCTGTCACTGTTTCCACTTTTTCCCTTCTGTTTGCCATGAAGTGATGAGACTGGACATCATGATATTAATGTTTTGAATGTCGAGTTTCAAGTCAGATTTTTCCCTCTCCTCTTTCCTTTTCATCAAGATGCTCTTTAGTTCTTCTTTGCTTTCTGCCATTACAGTGGTATCATCTGCACATCTGAGGTTCTTGCTATTTACCGACACTCTTGATTTCAACTTGTGACTCCTCCAGCCCTCATATAAGCAGAGTGACAATATACAGCCTTGATATACTCCTTTCCCAATGTTGAATCAGTCATTTGTTCCATATCTTGTTCTAACTGTTGCTTCTAGACCCAAATACAGACTTCTCAGGGGACAGGTAATGTGGTCTGGTAATCTCATCTCTTTAATATTTTTCCACAGTTTGTTGTGATCCACACAGACAAGGCTTCATTATAGTCAGTGAAGCAGAAGTAGATTTTTTTTTTCTGGAATTCCCTTGTTTTCTCAATTATGCAACTAATGTTAGCAATTTCATTTCTGGTTCCTCTGCCTTTTCTAAACTCAGCTTGCATATTTGGAAGTTTTCAGTTCACATAACTACTGAAGCCTAGATTGAAGGATTTTGAGTGTTATCTTGCCAGCAAGTGAAATGAGTGAAACTGTGCAGTAGTTTGAACTTTCTTTGGTATTGCCTTTCTTTGGGACTGGAATGAAAACTGACTTTTCCAGTCCTGTGGCCACTGCTGAGTTTTCCAAATTTGCTGACATATTGAGTGCAGCAGTTTCACAGCATAATCTTTCAAGATTTTTAAATAGCTCGCCAGGAATTCTGTCACCTCCACTAACTTTGTTTGTGGCAATGCTTCCTAAGGCCCACTAGACTTCACAATCCAGAATGTATGGCTCTAGGTGAATGAGCACACTATTGTGGTTATCCGGGTATTAACACCTTTTTTAGTACAGTTCTTTCATGTATTCTTGCCACCTCGTCTTAATTTCTTCTGCTTTCATTAGTCCTCACTATTTCTGCCCTTTGTTTTGTCCATCTTTGCATGAAATGTTCCCTTGATATCACTGTTTCTTGAAGAGATCTCTAGTCTTTCCCATTCTATTGTCTTGCTCTATTTCACTGTACTGTTCATTTAAGAAGGCCTTCATATCTCTCCCTGCTTTTCTTTGGAACTCTGCATTCAGTTGGGTATATCTTTCCCCTTCTCCCTTACCTTTTACTTTTCTTCTTTCCTCAGCAATTTGTAAAGCCTCCTCAGACAACCACTTTACCTTCTTGCATTTCTTTTTCTTTGGGATGGTTTTGGTCACCGTCTCCTGTACAAGGTTATAAACCTTCATCCATAGTTTTTCAGGCACTCTCTCTACCAGACCTAATCCCTTGAATCTTCACTTCCACTGTATGATCAAAAGGGATTTAATTCAAGTCATACCTGAATGGCCTAGTAGTTTTCCCTGCTTTCCTCAATTTAAAGCCTGAATTTTTACAATGAGGAGCTCATAATCTGAGCCACAGTCAGCTCCATATCTTGTTTTTGCTGACCGTATACAACTTTTCCATCTTTGACTGCAAAGAACACAATCAATCTGATTTAGGTTTTGACCATCTGGTGATGTCTATGTGTAGAGCTGTCTCTTGGGTTGTTTGAAAGGGTGTTTGTTATGAGCAGCACGTTCTCTTGACAAAACTCAGCCTTTTGCCCTGCTTCATTTTAAATTCCAAGGTCAAACTTGCCTACAATTCTGTGTATCTCTTGACTTCCTACTTTTGCATTTTAATCCCCTATGATGAAAATTAATCTTTTTTTTTGGTGTTAGTTCTAGAAAGTGTTGTAGGTCTACATAGAACTGGTCAATTTCAGCTCCTTTGGCATCAGTGGTTGGGGCATAGACTTAGATTATTTTGATGCTGAATGGTTTGCCTTGGAAATGAACCAAGATCATTCTATCATTTTTGAGGCTGCACCCAAGTACTGCATTTCAGACTCTTTTGTTGACTATGAGGGCTACTCCATTTCTTCTAACTAGTTCTTGCCCACAGTAGCAGATATGACAGTAACTAGAATTAAATGACCCATTTCCGTCCATTTTAGTTCACTGATTTCTAAAATGATGCTGCTCAATCTTGCCCTCTCCTACTTGACTATGTCTAATTTACCTCACGGATCTAACATTCCAGGTTCCTATGCAATAGTGTTCTTTTCAGCATCAGACTTTACTTTCAGCACCAGATACATCCACACAACTGAGCATCATTTCCACTTTAGCCCAGCTGCTTCATTCTTTCTGGAGCTATTAACATTTGCCTTCTTCTCTTTCCCTATAGTATATCTATATGCATTTTCAAACTGTTCGTGGGGTTCTCGCAGAAATAATACTGAAGTGGCTTGCCATTTCCTCCTCCAGTGGACCAGAACTCTCTACTATGAGCCTTCTGTCTTGGTGGCTCTGAATGGCATGGCTCATAACTTCATTGAATTATGTAACCTCCTTCACCAAGACAGGCTATGATACGTGAAGGTGGTATGACCTAACATATCTCTGTTTCTCTGGTTTGACATATGCAAAAACTGGATGAATCTTAGATAATGACTAGAACTGCTAGTTCATCAAAGTAGTTCAGTTAAGTTCAGTTCAGTCGCTCAGTCGTGTCCGACTCTTTGCGACCCCATGAATCACAGCACGCCAGGCCTCCCTGTCCATCACCAACTCCTGGAGTTCTCTCAAACTTATGTCCACAGAGTCAGTAATGCCATCCAGCCATCTCATTCTCTGTCGTTCCCGTCTCCTCCCACCCCCAATCCTTCCTAGCATCAGACTCTTTTCCAGTGAGTCAACTTGTCACATGAGGTGGCCAAAGTATTGGAGTTTCAGCTTTAGCATCAGTCCTTCCAATGAACACCCAGGATTGATCCCCATTAGAATGAACTGGTTGGATCTCCTTGCAGTCCAAGGGACTCTCAAGAGTCTTCTCCAGCACCACAGTTCAAAAGCATCAATTCTTTGGCGATAAGCTTTCTTCACAGTCCAACTCCCACATCATCAAAGTAGTAGCCCTGCTCAAACCTATGGTAGATTGCACTGTTACCAGAAGGTTCAATAAGGACTCATGTATATAGCATGTGATCATTTAGTAAATGTATTCATTTCTATACTGATAGAAGAAGGGACCAAAATAGTTCACATTTACACAGACCACATAATATTCATTGACAATTTGCCTGAGAAATATATTATCATTCTTCTCTATAATAATATGACTTTAAAAGTCATATGACTTTTATTTTTATTTATTTATTTTTTTACATGTGAAGCCAATTTATTTTTTTTTTTTTAATTTTTTATTGGAGGCTAATTATTTTACAATATTATATTGGTTGGTTTAGCCATACATTGACATGAATCCACCCCGGGTGTACATGAGTTCCCCCTCCTGAATTGCCCTCCCACCTCCCTCCTCCCTTTATGCTCCCTCTGGGTCATCCCCACACACCAGCCCCGAGCATCCTGTAACATTCATCGACCCTGAACTGGTGATTCATTTCACATATGACAACATACATATTTCAGTGCCATTCTCCCAAATCATCCCACCCTCACCCTCCCCCAGAGCCCCAAAGACTGTTTTATACATCTGTGTGTCTTTTGCTGTCTCGTATACAGGGTTATCATTTGCATCTTTCTAAATTCCATATATATGTGTCAGTATACTGTATTGGCGGAGAAGGCAATGGCAAGCCACTCCAGTACTCTTGCCTAGAAAATCCCATGGATGGAGGAGCCTGGTAGGCTGCAGTCCATGGGGTCGCTATGGGTCGGACCTGACTGAGCGACTTCACTTTCACTTTTCACTTTCACACATTGAAGAAGGAAATGGCAACCCACTCCAGTGTTCATGCCTAGAGAATCCCAGGGATGGGGGAGCCTGGTGGGCCTCCGTCTATGGGGTCACACAGAGTCAGACACGACTGAAGTTACTTAGCATCATACTGTATTGGTGTTTTTCTTTCTGGCTTACTTCACTCTGTATAATAGGCTTCAGTTTCATCCACCTCATTAGAACTAATTCAAATGCATTCTTTTTAATGGCTGAGTAATACTCCATTGTGTATATGTACCAAAGCTTTCTTATCTGTTAGTCTGCAGATGGACCTCTAGGTTGCTTCAATGTCCTGGCTATTATAAACAGTGCTGTGATGAACATTGGAGTACATGTGTTTCTTTCAATTCTGGTTTCCTATGTGTGTATGCCCAGGAGTGCGATTGCTGGATCATATGGCAGTTCTATTTCCAGTTTTTTGAGGAATCTCCACACTGTTCTCCATAGTGGCTGTACTAGTGTGCATTCCCACCAACAGTGTAAGAGGGTTCCCTTCTCTCCACACCCTCTCCAGCATTTATTGCATGTAGACTTTTGGATAGCAGCCATTCTGACTGGTGTGAAATGGTATCTCATTGTGGTTTTGATTTGCATTTCTCTGATTATGAGGGATGTTGAGCATTTTTTCACATGTTTGTTAGCCATCTGTATGTCTTCTTTGGTGAAATGTCTGTTTAGTTCTTTGGCCCATTTTTTGATTGAGTCATTTATTTTTCTGGAATTGAGCTGCAGGAGCTGCTTGTATATTTTGGAGATTAATCCTTTATCGGTTGCTTCATTTGCTATTAATTTCTCCCATTCTGAAGGCTGTCTTTTCACCTTGTTTATAGTTTCTTTTGCTGTGCAGAAGCTTTTGATTTTAATTAGGTCCCATTTGTTTATTTTTGCTTTTATTTCCAGTATTCTGAGAGGTGGGTCATGGAGGATCCTGCTGTGATTTATGTTGGAAAGTGTTTTGCCTACGTTCTCTAGGAGTTTTATAGTTTCTGGTCTTACATTTAGCTCTCTAATCCATTTTGAGTTTATTTTGGTGTATGGTGTTAGGAAGTGTTCTAGTTTCATTCTTTTACAAGTGGCATTTAAATATGACTTTTAAATAATATGACTTCTGCATATTCTGGAAAACATTAAATTGTTTTTACATTGGTGACTTCATGATGATTGGGCAAAATGAGCAAGTCTCCTTATTGAGTTTTATCTTTGACTTTTGCAAAAATCCCAACAACTCCTTCTTTCCTCCCAAGCTATTTTCACTAACAATTTCAAACAAACCTAATCACATGAGGGAATCTCCTTCACATAAGTACCATCTCTTTTTCAATCTTGCAGAATTAAAATACCAACTGCAAGTGTAAAACCATGATAGAATAATCAAAAGGCATGAAAGTAAAGAGTCTTACTCCAACTAAAATAAAATCTTAATTAATGTTTATACAGAGAATGACATTTTAGAATCAAAATTTCTGCAACTCTTCTAACTTTACAGAAGCTCTAATATGCTTAACTGTCATGTTTCAAGCATTCTTAATAATTAATGTATCATAAAGAAAAAATTAGGGTTAGAAAAGTTCACTCTTCCAAGACTGAACCAGGAAGAAAAAGAAATTATGAACAACTGATTACAAGCAATTAAATAAAAACTGTGATTAAAAATCTCCCCAAAAAACAAAAGCCCAGGGCCTGATGGCTTCAGAGGTGAATTATATGAAATATTTAGAGAAGAACTAAAACCTATAATTCTAAAACTCTTCCAAAAATTTGCAGAGGAAGGAACACTTCCAAACTCATTCTACAAGACCATCATTACCCTGATACCAAAATGAGACAAAAATGAACATAGATGCAAAAATCCTCAACAAAATTCTAGTAAACAGAATTCAACAACACATTAAACAACATATTGATAAACCCATGATCAAATTGGGTTTATCCCAGGGATGCAAGGATTCTTCAACAGACACAAATCAATCAATGTGATACACTGTATTAACAAATTGAAAGAAAAAACCATATGATAATTTCAATAGCTGCAGAAGTTTTCAACAAAATTCAACACCTATTTTTTATTAAAAAAAAAGAGAACTCTTCAAAAAATGGGCCATATATAAGGAACCTACCTCAACATAATAAAACCCAACTCCTGAGAGAAATCTGTATGTGGGTCAAGAAGCAACAGTTAGAACCCTGAATGGAACAATTGATGGCTTCAAGATAGAGGAGTATGACAGGCCTGTCTTCTGTCACCATGTTTGTTTAACCTATATGCTGAGTACATCATGAGAAATGCCCAGCTGGATAAGTTACAAGCTACAATCAAGATGGGCAGGAGAAACATCAAAAATCTCAGATATGCAGATGATACCACTCTAATGGCAGAAAGCAAAGAGGACCTCAAGAACCTCTTGATGAGGGTAAAGGAGGAGAGTGAAAGAGCCGGCTGAAAACTAAATATTACAAAAATTAAGATCATGGCATCTGGCCCCATTCAGTTCAGTTCAGTTCAGTCGCTCAGTTGTGTCTGACTCTTTGTGACCCCATGAATCGCAGCACACCAGGCCTCCCTGTCCATCACCAACTCCCAGAGTTCACTCAAACTCATGTCCTTCGAGTCGGTGATGCCATCCAGTCGTCTCATCCTCTGTCGTCCCCTTCTCCTCCTGCTCTCAATCCCTCCCAGCATCAGGGTCTTTTCAAATGAGTCAGTTCTTTGCATCAGGTGGCCAAAGTATTGGAGTTTCAGCTTCAACAGTCCTTCCAATGAACACCTAAATCTGATCTCCTTTAGAATGTGCTGTATGGATCTCCTTGCAGTCCAGGGGAGTCAAGAGTCTTCTCCAACACTACAGTTCAAAAGCATCAATTCTTCAACTATCAGCTTTTTTCACAGTCCAACTCTCACATCCATACATGACCACTGGAAAAAGCATAGCCTTGACTAGATGGACCTTTGTTGGCAAAGTAATGTCTCCACTTCATGGCAAATAGAAGGGGAAAGCTGAAAATAGTGACAGATTTCCTCTTTTGGGGCTCTAAGATCACTGCAGATGGTGCCTGCAGACTTGAAATCAGAAGATGATTGCTTCTTGGTAGGACAGCTATGACAAACCTAGGCGGTGTGTTGAAAAGCAGAGACATTATTCTGCCAACAAATTTCCCTATAGTCAAGGGACTTGACTCAATACATCGGTCAGAATGGCCACCATCAAAAAAACTACAAACAATAAATGATGGAGAGGGTGTGGAGAAAAGGGAACCCTCTTGTACTGTTGTTGGGAATGTAAATTGATATAACCAATATGGAGAATAGTATAGAGATTCCTTTAAAAACTAGGAATAAAACCACCATATAATCCAGCAATCCCACTACTGAGCATGCACTCTGAAGAAAACAAAATTGAAAAAGACACATATATCTCAATGTTCATTTCACTTCTATCATAATAGCTAGAACATGGAAGCAATCTAGATGTCCATCGACAGGTGAATGAATAAAGAAGCCATGGTACCTATATACAACAGAATATTACTCATCCATAAAAGGGAATGCATTTGAGTCAGTCCTAATGAGATGAGTGAATCTACAGTCTATTACACAGAGTGAAGTCAGAAAGAGAAAAACAAATATTGTATACTAATACACATATATGGAATCTAGAAAGATGGTACTGATGAACCTATTTGCAGAGCAGCAATGGAGACACAGACAGAGAACACACTTACAGACATGACTGGGGTAGAGGAATGAGAGGGTGGAATATATGTAGACAGTAAGTTGGAAACATACATTGCCATGTGTAAAATAAATAACCAATATTTGCTGTATGATTCAGGGAATTCAAACTAGGGCTGGGTAACAATGTAGAGGGGTAGAATGGGAAGGGGGTGGGATGGATGTTCAAGTGGGAGGGGACATAGGTAAACCTGTGGCTGATTTATGTTGATATCTGGTAAAAACCAACACAATACTGTAAAGCAATTATCCTTCAATTAAAAATAAATTAATTAAAAAAGAAGTCTGTCCAGATGCATCCTTATGTAAACCATAATGCTTCTAGTCTGAAGAGACACCATTTATTCTCCTGTATATAGGATTTAGTCATGGCAGGAACAGATGGCTTTAAGGTAAGAGAATCAGAGAGTTTTCATTTCTTGTAGTGGATTTAAATATTTCAAGAATAAAAAAGCAACATTAGATTTGAAAATTCTTTTCACACATTTATAATATCCATAAGCCACAGGGGGGAAAAGAAAAAAAACTTACATAAAAGAGAATAAAATGAGACGTTAATAACTCACTTAATTATCCCTGAATGCTAGAAGCAATGTATTCCAATTCTATAAGAAAAAAAAGGGGGGAGGGGCGATTCCCTTGTAGCTCATTCAGTAAAGAATCTTCCTGTAATTCAGGAGACTTGGGTTCAATTCCTGGGTTGGGAAGATCCTCTGGAGACGGAAATGGCAACTCACTCCAGTGTTCTTGCTTGGAGAATCCCATGGACAGAGGAGCCTGGTAGGTTTCCAGCCCATGGGGGTCACAAGAATCGGACATGACTTAGTGACTAAACCATTACCATTACCATAGGAAAAATAAGTTATATTCACCTTAGAATTCTACTCCAACAAAATTGCAAAGATGAATGAGGTTTACTTACATAGGTATGGTTCCTGAGACAGGGCTGGGAAGAGTTCATCCAAGACTGAGTATAAAGATTCAAATTAAAGAAACTGGAAGGTGTGGAGTACAATTCTCATAAGGAAAATTAAGCCAGAAAGAAATGAAAAGAGGGCTTATTAGACTAAATACTTGGAGATTCACAATTTTATGGTAGACCTTGTCTAAGGGCTGATTTTTAAAATATGATTCTAATAACACTGTTATGTACCAGAAAATTTAATATTTATATAAGCACAAATGTTAAAACCCAGTTCTTTAGAAATATTCATATAAACAGAGCTTAGAGGATTTACACAATGTACATTTCGATGAAGCATTGTAGTGTGAATGCCATTTGTCCTAGTTTTTAAATATTTTAGGGTAGATGACAAAGGATAACATTTTCAAAGTTGGTAAATAAAGATAGAAAGTTCATTAAGTTATTCAAATCATACAATCGCTAAAATAAAAAAGTTATAATATACTGATAAATAGCCATAATGTAAAATGGGAAGTGAAGTCAGAGACTAAATGTGCAAGATTCTCAGATATAGACATGGACCATTTCTAATGAAAAATAAATGATACCTCAGAGTCTAAAATCACACTATCAGAAGAACACAAAATACCAGAATGAATCAGAATACCAGAATGAACACAAAAGCCACATAGGCTCCCTCCCAGGGAGTAGGTAAAGCCTTAATCCAGAAACTGGAGATGTGTGCCAGGCTGTAGTCAAAAGTGTTAATTAAATAGTCACCTATATATATATATATATATACAAATTTTTACCCTTTTTGAATAGAAACCATTTTAATTCCCTGCCTAAAAATCATATGCTGGATGTGGACCGGAAAATCTGTCTTTTCAGTCAACAGATCTGCAAATCATGAGGAACTGTAACTAAGGAACCTCATCTATACCTAGTGATGATTTAAGGGAAAGACCCAGTAATTTAAGCCTGAAACTGACGTCATAAAGTCCAAAGTGCTTTGGGAATCTTGGGGAGGCTGAGTATATTTTACACATGAGAGGAGTGGTTAGATTGTGTGTGTGTGAAAAATGGCCATGTTTTGTCATTTACCCCATTTTGACTTGGTATTTATTTGTCCATACTTGTGAATCTGATCTGGCCTGGAAACAGGTTTTGACTATTCAGGCACAGATATTTCAAAACTTCAAAGCAGTTTTGCAAAGAATAAAATTTCAGGAAGAATTCAAAGAAACAGTCATTTCATAAACTTAGAGAATAATCTTATGGTTACCATTGGGGAAAGGAGATGGTGAGGGATAAATTAGGAGTTTCTGACTAACAGATATGCATTACTATATTAAAAACAGACAAACAATAAGGACCTGCTATACAGCACAGAGAACTATATTCATTTGGATAAAGGAAAATGAAGTTTATTTTTACTGTACAAAATGAGCAATAAATATTTAAAATATTTATAAAACAGTGTGTAGTCTATATTAAGAGGAACACCATATCTATAAAGACAAAGTTAAAAATAGGGGCTATGGAATAGAAAATTTTTAACACAATGAGGCATGTATTCTTAATTGATCAAAATAATCAAAGTTATTTCCAAAAAATCAACCTGCTAAAATTGTTGATGGCAATAAAGAAATACAAAATATAGAAAGGCATGGAATAGGGTTGTTATAACCATTCAGGTAAAAATTTAAAAAAGATTTTAACTAGAGGTGTGTCTAAGGGAATGTTCTATACTCAAGGTACATGGAAAACACAAAATTTGTTCAACTTGGAATTAGTCAGAAAAGGAGTTACTATTCATAGGAATAAGAAAAGCTGCTCTATTAATACTAACTATAATTTAAAACAAAAATTTTAATGTTTCTGTAAAAGAGTACATTTATTTTTATTTCTACCATAAAAAATACTTTCAGTATATATTTTATGATCACTTTAGTTGTTCACTGACTGCCAGGATGAGAAAATATCTTACTTATGACTTATGTCAGTAATATGATCTGAGTGTACAAAGCTGTAAGAGTACTGAAGGAAAACCTGTCTGGGGTATAGCAGTAAGAGTTGATAGCTACCTCTATGTTTTCTCTTCTACATCAAAAGCAATTCAATTACTTTGAATAAAAAATGGTCTCGGTACCATAAGTCTCTTTCTAATTAGATAACTATATTTAAACATATCTTTGAATGAGCTCATCAACCTGTATTAAATTATACACTTAGATTTGACTTTGGTCTCTCTTCCATGGTATTTTAACTTAAACCTAAGATACTGTGCAGAACTATTCCTGTGATCCAGCTTATCAGCTTTATATTTATGAAGTGGATCACAAATACAATCCCACCCTTACTCTGTATTTTTACCTTATTCATTCAGATTCAATTATTCTGTTATCTGTATTTTTCCAATAATTTCTACAAAAATGTCCCATTCTTTGAAATCTATACTGGATAAAAAAAGTAAGACATAATACTGTTCTATTGTACATTTCAAATATATTACCAGATCACTTGTTGTATGAATTCACAATAAAAACTTGCATTTTCAAAAAGAGAAAAAAGCATTTTAGTAAAATAGCATATTTCACATAACCCTGTTCAGCTGAGTGGTATTGTAATATATATATATATATAAAATCAGGTTTTTAGGGCTTCCCATGTGGCTCAGCTGGTAAAGAATCCACCTGCAATGTGGGAGACCTGGGTTCGATCTCTGGGTTGGGAAGATTGCCTGGAGAAGGAAAGGCTACCCACTCCAGTATTCTGGACCCAGTCTTTTAGGTTTCCCTGATAGTTCCGTTGGTAAAGAACCCACCTGCAAGGCAGGAGATGCCAGTTTGATTCCCAGGTCAGGAAGATTCTCTGGAGAATGGATAGGCTACCCACTCCAGTATTCTGGCCTGGAGAATTCCATGGACTGTATGACAGTCCATGGGGTCGCACAGAGTCAGACATGACTGAGCGACTTTCACTTTCACTTTAGGGCTTCCTTGGTGGCTCAGATGGTAAAGAATCTGCCTGCCAATGCAGGAGACCCAGGTTTGATCACTGAGTCGGGAAGATCCCCTAGAGAAGGGAATGGCAACCCACTCCAGTATTCTTGCCAAGAGAATCCCATGGACAGAGGAGCATGGTGGGCTACAGTCCATGGGGAAACACAGAGTTGAACATGACTGAGTGATTCATACACATACACACACACACACACACACACACACACAAACTAGTGGTAGAGTGGATAGGAATTCATCAGCTAATGCAGGGGACATGTGTTCAATCCCTAATCTGGGAAAATGCCAAATGCTATGGAACAATTAAGTCTGTGAGTCACTATTACTGAGCCCACGTGCCACAACTACTGAAGCCCACACACACCAGGGCCCACGAGCCACAATTAATGAGCCTGTGTGCCACAATTACTGAAGTATGCATGCCCTAGAGCCTGCGTGCTACAACTACTGAGCCCATGTACTGCAATTATTGAAGCCCATGCACCTGGGGCTTCCCTGGTGGCTCAGAGGTTAAAGCGTCTGCCTCCAATGCGGGAGACCCGGGTTCGATCCCTGGGTCGGGAAGAGCCCCTGGAGATGGAAACGGTAACTCACTCCAGTATTCTTGCCAGGAGAATCCCATGGACGGAGAAGTCTGGTAGGCTACAGTCCACGGGGTCGCAAAGAGTTGGAAACGACTGAGCGACGGAACGGAACGGATGCACCTTGAGCCTGTGCTCTGTGACAAGAGAAGATACAGCAATGAGAAGCCCATGTACTGCAATGAAAAGTAGCCTCATACACTGCAATTAGAGAAAGCCCATTGCAAAAATGCTCTAAAGCAACTACAGATTTAATGTAATCTCTATCAATGGAAAGAGTGACAGACTTTATTTTCTTGGGCTCCAAAACCACTGCAGATGGTGACTTCAGTCATGAAATTAAAAGACACTTGCTCTTTGGAAGAAAAGTTATGACCAACTAAGACAATATATTAAAATCTAGAGACATTCAGTTCAGTTCAGTCGCTCAGTCGTGCACGACTCTCCGCGACCCCGTGAATCACAGCACGCCAGGCCTCCCTGTCCATCACCAAATCCCGGAGTTCACTCAAACTCATGTCCACTGAGTCGGTGATGCCATCCAGCCATCTCACTCTCGGTCGTCCCCTTCTCCTCCCGCCCCAATCACTCCCAGCATCAGAGTCTTTTCCAGTGAGTCAACTTGTCGCATGAGGTGGCCAAAGTATTGCAGCTTCAGCTTTAGCATCAGTCCTTCCAATGAACACCCAGGATTGATCTCCCTTAGAATGGACTGGTTGGATCTCCTGGCGGTACAAGGGACTCTTAAGAGTCTTCTCCAACACCACAGTTCAAAAGCATCAATTCTTCGGCAATCAGCTTTTTTCACAGTCCAACTCTCATATCCATACATGACCACGGGAAAAACCATAGCCTTGACTAGACGGACCCATGTTGGCAAAGTAATTACTCTGCCAAAAAGGTCCATCTAGTCAAAGCTATGGTTTTTCCAGTAGTCATGTATGGATGTGAGAGTTGGACTATAAAGAAAGCTGAGTGCCAAGAATTGAGTTTTTTGAACTGTGGTGTTGGAGAAGACTCTTGAGAGTCCCTTGGACAGCAAGGAGATCCAACCAGTCCATCCTAAAGGAAATCAGTCCTGAATATTCATTGGGAGGACTGATGCTGAAGCTGAAACTCCAATATTTTGGCCACTTGATGCAAAGAACTGACTCATTGAAAACGACCCTGATGCTGGGAAACATTGAAGACAGGAGGAGAAGGGGATGGCAGAGGAGGAGATGGTTGGATGGCATCACCGACTCTGTGTATATGAGTTTGAGTAAGCTCTGGGAGATGGTGATGAACAGGGAAGCCTGGCATGCTGCAGTCCATGCAGTCGCAAAGAGTCAGACATGACTGAATGACTGAACTGAACTATAAAAACTCTAATGACATTTTTCACAGAAATAGAATTTTTAAAAAATGCTAAAATTTACATGAAACCACAAAGACCCTGAATATGCAAAGTAATCCTGAGGAAAAAGAACAAAGCTGGAGGTATCACATGTTTGCATTTCAAATTATCTTACAAAGTTATAGTAATAAAAGCAGCAAGGTATTAGTAGGAAAAAACAAGACACACAGATCAATGGAACAGAATTGAGAGTCTATAAATAAACATACATATACTGGCAATTAATTTACAGCACAGGAACAAAGAATACAGAGTGGATAAAGAGCAAATCTGTAAGAAAAAGTGTTGGAAAAAATGCACAACCACATGCACAAGAATGAAATTAGACTACTATTTCACACCACACACAAAAATCATCTCACACTAGAATAAGAAACTGAATGAAATATTGGAACCCATAAAACCCATAGAAGAAAACATAGGCAGTATGCTCTTTGGTCTTAGCAATATCTTTCTGGATATATCTCCTAAGGCAAAGGAAACAATAGTAAAAATAAACAAATGGGACTCCATCAAACTAAGAAGCTTCTTCACAGAGAAGGGAACCATCAATGGAACAAGTGAGACAATACACAGAATGGGAGAAAATATCTACAAAGTTCTGTAACCAATAAGAAGTCAATACTCAAAACATATAAAAACTCAGAAAAACTCAGAAAAAACAAACAAACAAACAAGAAAGCCAAGTGAAAAATGAGCAGATCTGAATAGACATTTTCCCAAAGAAGACACAGATGGCCAACAGGAACATTAAAAAAAAAAAATTGCTCAACATTATTGGGGAAATAATATTGTTCAATTATTCAGTTCAGTTCAGTCACTCAGTCGTGTCCGACTCTCCGTGACCCCATGAATCACAGCACGCCAGGCCTCCCTGTCCATCACCAACTTCCGGAGTTCACTCAAACTCATGTCCACAGAGTCGGTGATGCCATCCAGCCATCTCATTCTCTGTCGTCCCCTTCTCCTCCCACCCCCAATCTTTCCCAGCATCAGAGTCTTTTCCAGTGAGTCAACTCGTCGCATGAGGTCGCCAAAGTATAGCAGTTTCAGCTTTAGCATCAGTCCTTCCAATGAACACCCAGGATTGATCTCCTTTAGAATGGAGTGGTTGGATCTCTTTGCAGTACAAAGTTCAATTATTAGAGAAATGCAAATCAAAATGAGTTCTTACCTCACACTTGTTAGAATGAATATTTTCAAAAAGGCAACAAATAAGTGTTAGAGAGGATGTGGTGAAAAGTGAGCCCTCATACACTGTTGGTGGAAATGGAAATTGGTATAGCCACTCTAGAAAACAGTATAGAGATTCTTCAAAAAATTAAAAACATAACGACTATATGATCCAGGTAGTCTAATTCTGGGTATTTGTCCAAAAAATAGGAAACCAAAGATATATACCCCTATGTTCCTTGAAGCACTATCTATAATAGTAAATACATGGAATTAATCTAAGTGCCCATGAATGAATAAAGAAGATGTGGGACATGTATATACACATGTATATAGGCTCCTCTGTCCATGGGATGTCCCAGGCAAGAATACTGGACTGGGTTGCCATTTCCTTCTATACACACATACACACACACACACACACACACACACACACACACACACACACACACACACTTTTACACAATGGAATACTACTCAGGAATAAAAAGATGAAATCTCACCATCTGCAGCAACATGAATGGACACCTTGAGTGTGTTATGATAAATGAAATGTCAGAAGGAGAAAGACAAATACTATATGATTTCACTCACATATGGAATATAATTTTTTTTTATTTAAATAAATGAAGAAAAGAAACCAAACAAAAACATAGATAGAGAAAACAGAGTATGGTTACCAGGGGAGAAGAGTATTTGGGAGAGGGTGACATGGGTAAAGGGAGTCAATTGTACAATGACAAATGGAAAATAAACTGTTGGTGGTGAGCAAGCTATAATGTATGACTTTGACAAAAGTCAAAATATATTGTTGTACACATGAAATATAAAATGCTATCAACTAAAGTTACCTCAATAATTACATTTTAAAATGTTTTTCCAATAATTGATTGACAGCTATTTTCTGAAAGATACATAAAATTATTGCTAAACTTGTTGCTGAAAACTATGACATAATTTTTCTATCACACTCGAAGGATTTAGCTGTTAGGTAAAAATTAACATATATAACACAGTAGTTTTGAAAATAATTATATAAATCATTTTACTCTCTGCTTAATTTGAGGACCTAATACTTGATTAAAATGAAGCAAGAAAAATGCAAAATTACCCTTTTCATTATAACCATTCATAAAGTCTTATTTTTTAGAACTAGATAATTGACCTTTCTATAAGCTTCTCAATGAGATTTACTCAAATATATAAATATTTTTTCTGAATAATGGAAAAAGGTAATGAAGCACAATTTGCTACTTAATCAAACAATAAATTTTCTTTTTTAAAAGGGCTAAATACTGCACCCAGCTTTCACAACCAATCCATTTACTGCACTAATTTTATGGGTTATTAGCTTAGACATAGGAGAAGGCAATGGCAAGCCACTCCAGTATTCTTGCCTGGAAAATCCAATGGATGGAGGAGCCTGGTAGGCTGCAGTCCATGGGATCGCTATGAGTCGGATATGACTGAGAGACTTCACTTTCACTTTTCACTTTCACACATTGGAGAAGGAAATGGCAACCCACTCCAGTGTTCTTGCCTGGAGAATCCCAGGGACAGAGGAGCCTGATAGGCTGCCATGTATGGGGTAGCACAGAGTCGGACACAACTGAAGTGACTTAGCAGCAGCAGCTTAGACATAGTAAGCATGATTTTTGGTATCTTACCAAGACTTAGATATTAACAGAAAGAAAGATTAAGACTGCCTGATGTTTCCAAAATTGTTTTATTTCTTATTATTCTCTATGGTCATTCATGAAAATGACTTAAGATAGTAATGAGCATATTTCTGAAAACGTAGGATTATAGTTTGTTTCAGAGTAAACTTAATTTGTGCATATTTCTCTACATAAGAAAAAATAATCTGATGTCTACTAACCTTATTTTATTAGAACAACTATTTTGCACAGGTCAACCCCAATTTAGTGATCTACAACTTTTACAGAGAAAAGCAAAGGCAATAAAATTATAATAATAAATTAAATAGCACTGTAGCTTCTGTCCTTTTTATGTAAAATAGTATTGATATCTGGGTGGTTCCATACTTGCAGTACAAGTCCTATGTCACCCAGAGTGAATTGGGTATTTTTAAAACTTTTTTTTGTCTCATTCTTTCTTTTTCTTATAGTCTCTTTTTCTTTCTTTCCTCTTCCTCCTCTTCTCTCCATCTAAAAAACAGACCTTTTCAGAAATTCCAAAGCATGTCAGATGCTGCTACACTGTCAACCTGTGTACAGTGTCAAGCAAACTAGCATCAAAATTTAGCTGATATTCATTCTCAGAAAAACATTCGGAAGTATACAGACTTGTCTAGAATTAATACAAAGACAGCAAAATCCTACCTTTTAGATATATAAGTGACATTCCCCTAAGCCTATCTGACAAACAGAGCTTCTATATTTATTTCCCCCCTTAACTAAACATTATTCAAATTCTCTGAAGATGATTACCTGGAAAACTTTTATGTTTCCATGCCATAGTCACACTCCATACTACAAATCTAGAATTTTATTAACTTATTTTGGCATTCCAGGGAAGGTGATTTTCTTCCAGAGGCAATCACCATAGTAAAATAAAATAATATCTGTATTATTTTGAATGGAAGGGAAATTACACTCACTTCAAGTGAAAAATAATGCCCACCTGTCCTCATTTATCATATTCATTTCTACATTTCTTATTCATTTATCAGTAATCAAGGTTTTATGTAAGTTTAAAATTGGACAATGTCTTCACATGATCATACACGTGTATGCTCTTGCTTTGAATTCTCTCATGGAACATTCACCTAAGAAAGAGGGTCTACTTTCTTTTCTTATCAGAAAGCTATGTAGGAAATCTAAAATGTACCAGTAAGAGGTTATGGAAAAAAAAAAAAAAAGATACTGAAGACAATTAGACATGTAATTTAATTTTCAGCTATAAAAGGTATTAAAAATGATACTTGCATTTTGCTTAAGGATGATATCAATATAAATTTTTTAAAATTTTATTTATTTTAATTGGAGGCTAATTACTTTAGATTATTGTATTGGCTTTGCTATACATTGACATGAATCTGCCCTGGGAGCACATATGTTCCCCATCTTGAACCCCCCTCCCACCTCCCTCCTTATCCCATCCCTCTGGTTCATCCCAGTACACCAGCCCCGAGCATCCTGTATCATGCATCGAACTTGGACTGGCAATTCTTTTCACATATGATAATATACATGTTTCAATGTCATTCTCCCAAATCATCCCACCCTCACCCTCTCCCACAGAGTCCAAAAGACTGTTCTATACATCTGTGTCTCTTTTGCTGTCTCCTATACAGGGTTTGAGCAACTGAACTGAACTGAACTGATACAGGGTTATCGTTATCATCTTTCTAAATTCCATATATATGCATTAGTATACTGTATTGGTGTTTTGCTTTCTCGCTTACTTCACTCTGTATAATAGACTCCAGTTTCATCCACCTCATTAGAACTGATTCAAATGTATTCTTTTTCATTGCTGAGTAACACTCCATTGTGTAAATTTACCACAGCTTTCTTATCCATTCATCTGCAGATGGACATCTAGGTTGCTTCCATGTCCTGGCTATCAAAAACAGTGCTGTGATGAGCATTGGAGTACATGTGTCTCTTTCAATTCTGGTTTCCTTGGTGTGTATGCCCAGGAGTGTGATTGCTGGGTCATATGGCAGTTCTAAATTTTACAGGATCCAAAGAAACAAATGTAGTGACATCTGAAAATGTCTGATACAGAATAAATGTGCAAGAAATAATATTCTGCATGCCTTCCTCACTTAGGATGCAAGTGGTGTGACTATTATATCTTCAACAAGAAGAAAAAAATGAAGTTCTTCAAAACCATGCCCTCACTACTGAATTTCCTCTCTCTTTATATCTGGGACTTCCCTGCTGGCTCAGATGGTAAAGTATTTGCCTACATTGTGGGGACTTGGTTTCAATCCCTGGGTTGGGAAGATCTCCTGGAGAAGGAAATGGCAACCCACTCCAGTATTATTGCCTGGAAAATCCCATGGATGGAGTAACCTTGTAGGCTACAGTATATGGGGTCGCAAAGAGTCAGACACGACTGAGCAACCTCATTACTGACCTTCATTATTACTATTATTTATATCTGGGAAGAGCAAAGGATCTTCAGTGTCTTGCAAAGAAACTAAGTTATCTTCCTTCTCCTCCAGCTCTTCCTCATTATCTTCTTTCTTCTACATTATTTTGAACACAAACAGCTATGCACATAGTTTCTGATTTATATGTACCCAATTCTCCTGGATCCAGGACACCACCCATATCAAGGAAATAGAACTGATGTTTTCCAACACATGAATACAGCACTCTGTTAGCATAAGTTACAAAATAAATTTTATTAGGAGGCTAAGAGGTGCTGGAGAAGACTCTTGAGAGTCCCTTGGACTGCAAGGAGATCCAACCAGTCCATTCTAAGGGAGATCAATCCTGGGTGTTCATTGGAAGGACTGATGCTAAAGCTGAAACTGCAATACTTTGACCACCTCATGCGACGAGTTGACTCACTGGAAAAGACTCTGATGCTGGGAGTGATTGGGGGCAGGAGGAGAAGGGGACGACAGAGAATGAGATGGCTGGATGGTATCACCGACTCGATAGACATGAATTTGTGTGAACTCTGGGAGTTGGTGATGGACAGGGAGGCTTGGCGTGCTGTGATTCATGGGATCGCAAAGAGTCGGACACCACTGAGCGACTGAACTGAACTGAATATCAGTGCTAATTATCAGATTATTATTTGGATGCTTCATCCTTTGATTAGGTTTCCTAAGTCCTCCTTTCCAGTCTTCTTCTTGTTGAGTCAATCAGTTGTGTCCGACTCTTTGTGATCCCCTGGCCTGTAGCACATCAGGCTTCCCTGTCCTTTACCAGCTACCAAAGCTTGCTCAAACTCACGTCCATTGAGCTGGTGACGCCATCCAACCATCTCATCATCTGTCATCCCCTCTCCTCCTTCCTTCTATCTTTCCCAGCATCAGGGTCTTTTCCAATGAGTAGGTTCTTTGCACCATGTGGACAAAGTATTGGAGTTTCAGCTTCAGCATCAGTCCTTCCAGTGAATATTCTGGGTTGATTTCTTTAGGATTGCCTGGTTTGAACTTCTTGCTGTCCAAGGGACTCTCAAGAGTCTTCTCCAAACCACAGTACAAAAGGATCAATTCTTCAGCATTTAGCCTTCTTTATGGTCCAACTCTCATCCATATGTAACTACTGGAAAAACCACAGCTTTGACGATATGGAACTTTGTCGGCAAAGTAATGTCTCTGCTTTTTAATATGCTGTCTAGGTTTGCATTAGCTTTTCTTCCAAGGAGTAAGCATCTTTTAATTTCATGGCTGCAGTCACCATCTGCAGTGATTTTGGAGCCCGAGAAAACAATTTTTTTTTCAGTTTTTTCCCCATCTATTTGCCATGAAGTGATATGACCAGATGCCATGATCTTCGTTTTTTGAATGTTGAGTTTTAAGCCAGCTTTTTCTCTCTCCTCTTTCACTTTCAAGAGGTTCTTTAGTTCCTCTTCACTTTCGGCCATAAAGTTGGTGTCATCTGTGTATCTGAGTTTATTGATACTTCCCTGGCAATCTTGATTTCAACTGGTGCTTCATCTGGTCTGGCATTTCGTGTGATGTACTCTGCATAGACATTAAATAAGCAGGGTGACAATATACTGCCTTGACATACTCCTTTCCCAAATTGGAACCAGTCTGTTGTTCCACGTCCAATTCTAACTGTTGATTCTTGACCTGCATATAGGTTTCTCAGGAGGCAAGTAAGGTGATCTGGTATTCCCATCTCTTTACAGAGTGTTCACAGCTTGTTGTGATCCACACAGTCAAAGGCTTTAGTGTAGTCAATGAAGCAGTAGATGTTTCTTTCTGGAATTCTCTTGCTTTTTCTCTGATCCATTGGATGTTGGCAATTTGATCTCTTGTTCCTGTGCCTTTTCCAAATCCAGCTTGTACATCTGGAGGTTCTCAGTTCACGTACCATAGAAGTCGAGCTTGGAAAATTCTGAGCATGACCTTGCTAGCATGTGAAATGTGTGCAGTTGTATGATAATTTGAACATTCTTCTGCATTTCCCTTCTTGGTAACTGGAATAAAAACTGACCTTTTCCAGTCCTGTGGCCACTGCTGAGTCTTCCAAATTTGCTGGCATATTTAGTGCAACACTTTAACAGCATCATCTTTTAGGATTTGAAATTGCTTTCTGGCCTTACTAAAGTCCAAATGGCAATCCCTCTAGTGCTCTTAAGAGAACTAAAAAGAAGGCAAACCTTGTAGGTTGAGCCATCAATGTTAACAAAGGAGAAAGAAAATATAAGAGAGGGAATCCAGAAGCAGTGGCTGCTAATTCTAGTTTCATAAGAAGTAGCCAGAAAACACATTCAAAGAGCCAACAACTGAGGCCTCACATTTTCAGACAGAGTTAGGGGAAGAAATTGAATTTGTTGGAAAATTCAAGGTCCCAAATTCTAATAATTGAATTAAAAAAAACATGAAAAAATAACATATAAGCCTGAAGACAAGAAAATAGAAAACTTTTGTAAAATAATTAGAAAATAACTTGAGAAGGAGCAGAAAAATTGAATATTGCCTCTTAAAAATCTCATATATGTGAACAAATAGCCTATACATTAGGGATTATTATCATTATCATCCTTCAAACTAAAAAACTGATTTTTAGAAAGTTCCAAAGCCTTACCTAAGATTTTTTGCTTATAAATATTAGAGCCCAGAATTTAAATTAAGGTTTTTTGACAGCAAAGGCCTATCTTTCATGTATGTGCAAGTTTTTTAATATAGTAAAAAACACAATTTGATACCTCCTCTTTAATAGATTAAGTGTATAATATTGTTAACTACAGACAAAAATTTATACAGCAAATCTTGATAACTTATTCATCTTCCATTAGTGAAACTTTATACCCATTCATTGCCAATTTCCTTTTTCCCCAATTCTATTTCCTATTTCTCAATTCTGTTTGTTCCTAGCAACCACTGTTCTATGAAAGTGAAAGTTACCCAGTCATGTCTGACTCTTTGTGACCCCATACAGTCCATGGAATTCTCCAGGCCAGAATACTGGATTTGGTACCCTTTCCCTTCTCCAGGGGATCTTCCTAACCCAGGGATTGAACCCAGGTCTCCCACACTGCAGGCAGATTCTTTACCAGCTGAGCTACAAGGGAAGCCCAAGAATACTGAAGTGGGTAGACTATCCTTTCTCCAGCAGATCTTTCCAACCCAGAAATCAAACTGGGGTCTCCTGCATTGTAGGCAAGATTCTTTACCAACTGAGCTATCAGGGAAGCTATGAGTTTGACTATATTACATACCTCACTTAAGCGGAGTTCAGTAACTGGTCTATTCCATTTAGCATAATATCCTCAAGATTCATCAGCGCTATTGCATGTTACTGGATTTCCTATTTTAAGGATGAATATCATTCCATTTGATGTAAGTACTACATTTTCTTTATTCATTTATTTGTTGATAGACACAGGTTATTTCTACATTTCAGCTACTGTTAATAGTTCTGAAATTAACAATGGGAGTGCTAATATCTCTTCAGGATCCTGATTTAAATTCTTTTGGGTAAATATCCAAAAGTGGGATGGCTGGATCATATGGTAGTTCTATCTTTAATATTTTGAGGAATGGATTGCCATTCCCTTCTCCAGCATATCTCCCTGACTCAGGGATTTAAAGGAAATGGCTACCAACTCCAGTACTCTTGCCTGGAGAATTCCATGGACTGAGGAGCCAGGCAGGCTATAGTGCATGGGGTTGCAAAGAGTCAGACACAAGTGAAGAACTAACAAAGGGCTTCTCTGGTGGCTCAGATGATAAAGAATCTGCCTTCAATGCAAGAGACCAGGGTTTGATCCCTGGGTCAGGAAAATTCCCCTGGTAAAGGGAATGGCTACCCACTTCAGTATCCTTGCCTAGAGAATTCCATGGACAGAGGAGCCTGGCGGGCTACAGTCCTTGGGATTGCAAAGAGCCAGAGATGTCTGAGAGAGTATCACTTTCCTTTGGTAAGAGCCATCAAACCAAATGTGAGGTGATAGCTCATGGCAGTTTTGATTTGCATTTCTCTCATGTAAGTAATATTAAGTATCTTTCCATATATGTATTGGTTATTTCTATGTCTTCTTTAGGGACATGTATGTTCATACTTTAGCTCAATTTTTAATTGGACTTTTTTTTTCTTTTTTGCCACTGAGTTGTAAGAGTTTCTTATGTATAATAAGTTTCCAACATCTAAACCTTCAAGTTGTGAACTTTCAATGATGTGAACATGCCTTTGCATGTCTAATCATGTAAGTTAGTTCATGGGTATGGCAGTTTTCGCAAATGTGAAAGTGGCTGTGCTTTTATGTACTTTACTATACAGTATGGCCTAGAGTGCAGTAGTAGAGTATCTTTATTTCAAGCTAGATCTGCAAGAGGAAGACCTCACTGAACTCCTCTCTGTGCAACAGGACAATCTTACTAATGAAGACTTGATGGCATTGGAGGCCCAGAGAAAGGATCAATAGAGACAAGAAGTAGTAGTAACTAAAAAATCAAAGAGATTCATGACATGGGAAATGGTAAAGATATTGTCTTTATTTGAGGAGGCACTGTTAGTTCTTGTGGCACAGGACCCAAACGAAGAACAGTACACAAAGGCAGCCATTCAGAATTCTATCCAGTACTACCAAGTCATCTGTGATGGAAAAAAATAAGAGCTATCACCCAAACATCATTGGATTATTTTTTAAAGACTGCAAATAGAATTGAATCCAGCAAGGAACCAGAACCTGTGCCATCAACGTCAGGCATGAATGTAACTGCAGCTTGCCCTTCATCTCCTATTGCTGATGATCCTTCAGCTCTACCATCTCCCACCTCCTTTCCCTCCTCCAGTCAGTAACTCTTCTTGCCTATTCACTTGTTGCTAGCTCTTCTACTATACTATTGTATTTTTCAATATACTGTACTGTAAGATTAAAATTTTTTATTTGCTTCTTTATGTATTATTTGTGTGAAAAGTATTACAAACATATTACAGTATAACACTATATAGCCGATTGTGTTAGTTAGGTACTTAGGCTAACTCTGTTGGACTTACAAACAAATTGCACTATGTACAAGCTCTTGGAATGGAATTTATTCATATGTAGGAGACTTACTGTATTTTGGAAAGTAACCCCTTATTTAACAGAAGATTTGCAAATATTTTCTCCCATTCTGAAGGTTTCCTTTTCACTCTGTTGATTGTTTCTCTTTGCTGTGCACTTTTCTGAGTTTGATATAGTCTCACTTGTTTATTTTTTGTTTTGTGGCCTGTGCTTTTTGCGTTGCATTGACCAATATCATGGAGGTTTTCCCTATGCTTTCCTGCAGTAGTTTTAGAGTTTAGAATATTACGTTAAAGTCTTTAATTAATTTTGAGTTGATTTTTGTTTATGGTGTAAGATAGGGGACTGATTTCACCCTTTTGCACATAGTTACCATGAGTTTGAGTGTACTCCGGGAGTTGGTGATGGACAGGGAGGCCTGGTGTGCTGTGATTCATGGGGTTGCGGAGAGTCGGACATGACTGAGTGACTGAACTGAACTGAACTGACCCAATTTTCTCATCACCATGTGTTGAAGAGACTATCTTCATTGTGTATTCTTGGTATCCTGTTAGAAGATCAGTTGACTGCACATGTATGGATTTATTTCTGGGCTCTTTAGTCTGTTTCATTGGTCTATATGTCTGTTTTTATGCCAATACTATTCCACTTTCATTACTGCAGTGTTATGTTTTGAAATCAGGAAGTGTGATGCCTTCAGCTTTGTTCTTCCTTCACAAGATTGTTTAGACTATTTGTGGCCCTTCATAATTACCTATGAATTTTAGAACTAGACAAGCTTTTAATCACTAAATTGCATTTTCTTTAAGGTTCAAGTCATGCGATTTGTGTGCCTGTAGTAAGCATAGCATGATGAGGCTAAGCATCTATGCATCTGATACTATTGTCCTAAAGGTTTTCATCCTATAGGTTTTTGCTTCTTGTTTCCTTTTTGTGAATATACTCCTATCTTTATACTTCTTTCTGCAGACATGCCTATGTTATTTACAGAAACTTAAAATTTTCTTTTCTATTTTACAAATATAAAATACAATCATATACATTTGATATAAAGATTTTAAAAATATTAGAAACAAGTATGTAGATTGAGATCTCATGCTCATTCTTATTATTCTTACTAGACTCTCTTCTTCCTTTTTCCTTCCTTTTTACTTTCCTGCTTTCTCCATCTCCCACCCTCTCTCTCCTTCTCCTTACCCAGTTTCCTACTCTCTTTCTCTCTTGTTCTGGATCAAGGTGAGGGAAGGATTCAGTAGTGCTGACCTATTCTGAAGCATTCTTTTTCTAAGAGTGTGTCTCTGTGTCTCTAACATATGCACATATCCATATATTTTCTTTTTAGAGCCATCACATCAAATGCCTTCTTGAAAAATTAAAGTACTTGAACTAAAATCATTATTTTCCTTCATCAGAGAGAAAAGAAAGAAGCCTACAAATAACTTTTTCTTTATTTTCTGGTAGCCTGCCACAGATGAAGCTTACACTAATTAGAAACTGTCTGGAGGCATGAGAGCAGATTGAGCCTTCGGCTAGAAGTGCTTCCTGACAGGTGGTTCACCACAAAGCAACATTACAATTACCTAACACACTGTTTGATTTGTGTAAACCTCATTACTACTCACATTATTTAATGAACTATGAGCATTCCTTCACTTCCCTGCAGATTGCAGGGCTCCATTTCCATTTCAATTCAGGAATGAAGATTGAATGATTTAGACCCATTTGTTTTTTTTAAGGCAAATACTGCCTTGAATTTATAATTCTGAATTTGAACAGAAGTTTTAAAACATCTACCTAAAACCAGAATGAAACAGACAGGCAAAGTTTGTTCATAATATTAACAATATTAAGATTTAACCTCTTAGGCTATATTTCCCCCATGAATAAAAGAGAAAAACTGATTTTTCCAAATATATGTGTATGTTCTGTGTGTGTTCCCACGTGTAGTGAGGTGGAAAATTAAAGCAATTATCCAGATAATTCAAGCCTCTAAGCACAAAATTGCCTCGATTCTTAAGTTTTCTGTGTACTTCGGCATAATCTATAAGTCCATTTAAATGAAACCAAAATGTATTTTTCTTTTTAAAAAGTATAAATTGCTTTATACCTACCTTAGCCTAACAGCTCATGTTCTAATGGCTCATGAATTTTCTGTTCTGGAAACAGAACAAAAGGTTATTTACAGTTTTCCAAATAAGTAATTCTAGTTAAAAGAATCTGATAACAATAGATATATTTTTCTATAATTTACTTTATTAAAATTGTTTTTTCTAGGTTGTCTACATATGTTTAGCTTTCTGTTACATTTTCATAATAAATAGATGCAAGATTTTTTATTGCTTGGTGCTAAAGTTCAATTAACTTTCAAGCTGAACAAAATTTTACCTCAATGTTTTTTCAGGGCTTTATCACTATTATCTACTTGCAGAAGCTTCTATTCCTATCTAATGGCTTACTTAATATCTCCTAGACACAGCCCTATTCTAGCAATGCCCTCATAAAATCATCCTCTATTTGTTTCTTCCCATCAGCACAAAAGCAACTGAGTCCAGTTCTGCCTGATTCAAGGGCTGACTCTTCAACACTGCCCTTCTGCCTAACCTTCCAGATTCAGTAAAACACTCTCTGTAAGTCATGATGACCTAATTATGATGCAGTTACGAACTACCCACCCCAAATCCATGACACCATGATATAACAAAAGTTGCTCACCTGTAGTTCATTTTCAATGTCAGCTTCAGACAATGTGCTCATTCACTGGGGACACTCAGAAATCCAGCCAAATGGGAGCTTCCTCTATACCTGTATCTCCATTAACATGGGGGTGGGATAATTAAACTGTGATGAATCATGCAACAACTCTGTGGTAGATTAAAAATGTCTGAGATTTTTTATTTCTAGTCTTTTTTATTATCATCGAGTTTAATCCCTGTCATATAAATCTGGCCTTGTTTTAGTGACCTGTACCGACTCTGTGGACATGAGTTTGAGTGAACTCCGGGAGTTGGTGATGGACAGGGAGGCCTGGCGTGCTGTGATTCATGGGGTCGCGGAGAGTCGGACGCGACTGAGCGACTGAACTGACTGAACTGAACTGATACATAAACCATGGTAAAAGTGACAATGTGTGAGTTCCAAGTCCAGGTTACAAGATGCCCTGAAGCTTAATGTTTTAGGGAGCTCTGAGGTACCATCCTTTCAGCCATCCCTACCAAGGAGCCAGACAGGTAAATGAAGTTACTCTGCACTCTTCAGACCAGATCTAGAGATGCCAGCTGAAAACTACTAACTGATCTCAGGGTTCCCCTGTTGGTTCAGTAGTAAAGAACTCGCTTGCCAATGCAGGAACCACAGGAGAGGCCGGTTCAATCCCTGGGTTGGCAAGATCCCCAGGAGAAGGAAATGACAACCCACTCCAGAATTCTTGCTTGGGAAATCCACAGACAGAGGAGCCTGGCAAG
This sequence comes from Moschus berezovskii, assembly GCF_049115385.1. Taxonomy (NCBI): domain Eukaryota; kingdom Metazoa; phylum Chordata; class Mammalia; order Artiodactyla; family Moschidae; genus Moschus; species Moschus berezovskii. Next base: position 125,870,954 of record NC_142460.1, on the reverse strand, counting down.
CTAGAGTCCATGGGGTCTCAAAAGAGTCAGATACAACTTAGCAACTGAGCAGACACAGCTGATCTCAGTCAACTTGACAGTGAGCAGAAGAATCTACCAGTTCATCTTGATATGAGTGTCTAACCTAGATATTAGGGGTTATAATACCAGGGGTGAAGGTGTTATATTTGGGGTGGTTTATTACACAGCAAACATAAGCAGACCAAACTATTTTAAAGCTTTCATTCAGTAACAAATGTTTCTTCTCATGACCATTAGCCAAAGAAACGCCCAATGCACAGAATATTACCAAATTCAATAACTTTAACACTGGTGATTATAACAAATACCACCTTTATTGAAAGCAATATCTTTCGCTCCTGAATCTTTTAGAAATTATTTAACTGGCAATTACTCATTTGCTTCTGTGGATATATTTTCTATTTTGAGTTGCTATTTTAATATTTTCCTTTAGCACTTCCTTATGATTAGTTGTAGAATGTGAAACATAAAGATACCAGAAAAAATTAAAAAGAATAGAGTAGTTGCTGCTGCTGCTGCGTCACTTCAGTCGTGTCCAACTCTGTGTGACCCCTTAGACAGAAGCCCACCAGGGTCCCCTGTCCCTGGGATTTTCCAGGCAATAACACTGGAGTGGGTTGCCATTTCCTTCTCCAATACAGAGTAGCAGTATGAGTCAAATCAACAAGGCAGGGATGCCCACTGTGGGTCAATGTAGTAGTGAGTAGATTTAGAAGAGAAATTGAAAATTAGAAACATTAGAGGAAAGATATCAGGCAAAGTAGGCTGGCGTTAAGTGGTAATAGAACTGAAAAAGCAGACAGAGGGTTTTGTGTACGTTTGATGCCATATGCATTTCAATAATTATTAGAAGATATAATGAATATGAATTTGAAGCACAGCTTTCTTTGGCAAAGATATACAGTTTTCATTGAGTCTGAAAAGGCTATAACTAAAGAGAGCTTCTAGGATATGTTTTGTGAGTTGTATGTTACAGATGAAGGAAGTCAGAATGTCACCCCAAAATATGCCTCTGTGATATAAATGTTATCTTGAGCTGAAGGTAATTAAGAAGCAGCAAGCCCAGGAAAAGTTTCCCATTTTAGAAATGCCTAAAGGCAGGAATATAAATTCTCCTTATACTGTATAGACTCTTAGCCTAAAGACTGTACCAGGATAATCTACAAACAAAATGTATTCCATTAGTTTCTTTTCATGTATTTTACTTTCCACAGTATTGCTTGGCAGCCTAAAACTACTTTGCTTTATCCTGTGTCTACATTGACTGTTCTGTGTTGAAGATGCTATATAAGCAGCAGTACTAAACTACCACTCTAAGTTTCTTCTAGGCTTCTCACATGTCATATATTGGAGAAGGAAATAGCAACCCACTCCAGTGTTCTTGCCAAGAAAATCCCTTGAACAGAGGAGCTTGGTGGGCTATAGTCCACGGGGCCACAATAGAGTCGGATATGCCTTAGTGACTAAAGAACATGTCATATACACCATATGCATTAATAAAAAGGTTTTCTCTTCTTTTCTTCTTGTCAAAGAGCCCAGCTGAAAAGCTGAGTAGAGCTAAAGTGTTGCCTTAACTATACATACAATATTAGTAGTGATGGTCAACAGAAAGAAAAATGGTAATCTGAAAAAGGTTTTCAAGATGTCAGGAGTCTGTGAAGCCTGTAAGACTTCTAAATGAATACAAGTTACCTTGACTGGGAAACTTGAAGGATAAATTTCACTGCTACAATAAATGGAAGAGTTTAAAAGGCAAGCTGAATTAGAAAGTGAAAGCAATTTTTACATTTAACTTACATGAGTTTGGGTACTTATTCTAAGACAAGTAAATTAAAATAAAAAATTGATAATATTCAGGGAAAAATGAAGGCATTAAATCTTGAAAAATTCAAAACTACTTATTTTTCCTAGAGTTCATGTGCATTCTTAGTCTCCAGTTAAATAGTTTATTAATACTGTTCATCATTTGATAAAATAACATTAGAAATTCAATTTTCAGGGACTAAAAGAAAATAATAACCAACAATTTACCACATAACTGTCAAATATATCCTCTCTGATTATCTACACACAATAAAAACTACACACAATAAGCACAATAAAAACTTACATACAATAAAAACACTTAACAACATCCTAAATCACAAAGGTACAAAGCTGCAAATGCTTATGATATATGTGGTATGATGAAGGATACATGTGTGCGTGCCTGCTAAGTCACTTCAGTCATGTCTGACTCTGCAACCCCATGGACTGTAGCCTGCCTGGCTCCTCTGTCCATGGGATTCTCCAGGCAAGAATACTGGAGTGAGTTGCCATTTCCTTCTCCAGATGATCTTCCCAACCCAGGGATTGAACCCACATCTCTTATATCTCCTGCATTGGCAGGCAGGTTCTTTATCACTACAATTATTCCAAAAGCCCCCATGATGAAGGATAAACAGTCTTAGATTCTGTTTAAATCCCACTGTACTAGCTGAAAACGGACATGAAGTTGGCCACTTGGAATAAAGTCTTTAAGAATATGCTGGTGCAACATTCTATCATTCTGTGCCTAATTTTTGGTGAGACTGTACAAGAAGTTAGGTATAGGTAAGTTTTTAAATGAGTAAGAAAAATTGTATCCAGTAACTGAGGGCAAAGATTACACAGGTTCAAATAACTAAAAATGTTCACAAGCTACACTCACATTAGGCTCTTATCAAAATGTAAATAAAACAACACAGCAAGAGATGAAAAGTACAGCCAAGAACTGAGGTTGCATCTCAGAGACATCTGAGAGACACCCAAGTCCAAGCCTGCATCATCCTTTTCATTCACCTTGAACCTAAGTCTCAAGGCTGTTTCTGGATTGTTTAGTGTCCAGTGTCTTCTATTCTCATCCAGTCATGTACCCAACAAATCAAGCTACCTAATATTTCACATCATGAAATTTTCTATGTCATTATATATTTTTCAACAGCATGGATTTTAAAAATAGTGATATAGCATTTCATCAAATGGATATATTTTCATCTAAAACATTGCTAAAAATGTAGAAAGTTTCTGTTTCTCTATTTTGTTTCTACTGATTCTTGGTAATTTTTGTCATTATTTTTAACAATTCTTATATAACATGCTTAATCCTACAATTTAAAATAAAAAAAATGCCAGATGAAAGCCATCCACAAAGTTATCCTGGATGTTGCAAGGGGGTTTTATTATTTAGCTAGCTAGAAATTCGTCCTCCCTCCCTTATCTTGACCAAGTGTCAAAACCAGGTTTTCAGGAGTCCTCAGAGATAAGGTCAGAATTGTCATCCTCCAGTTGCAAAAATACCTCTATCCTATATACTAGGATAGTTAGAAAAAAATCCTAAGTGACTATTTGTGGGTTTTTTGTTGTTGTTGTTTTTTCAATAACTTTTGGAATTAACTTCAGAAATGTACATATTCTTTGAATAACGACACACTGAAATTGTTGCTGTTCATGGAAATTTAATACCTGAAAAACTGAAACGACATGAACAAAACTGAGTTTTTCCATAAGACCTATAAATTGTCTCATTTTATAGAAACTTTCATTTTCTTTCATGTGTGAAATAAAGCTTTTCAATTGCATTTTAAGATACAATAAAGAAAATATGTAAAACTAATGAGAATTCCAGAGCATTGGAAGAATATATGCTTTGTTTTCTAAGAATACAATGATATAAAATATCTCTTGCAGGTAGACCTTGAGGAAAATTATGTACACTAAGTTTGCCACTGGTGGTTTAACTTTTGCATTTATTGTCTTTTCTTTTCTGTACAGGCCTTATTTAGTATTATCTCCCCTAGATTCCAAATTTAATAACTGGAAAGAATAAACTAAAAGTTTGCCAGGAATTTTTTTCTCACCTGATTACTGAAGGAACTTTCCCAAGGGAAGAAAAGAAAGCGGGTGACCCAGGACCCAGGCATAGTCCTTCCCATGGTCTTCAGGGAAAATAAGTAACATTAACAATCTTTACAGGAAAAAGCAATTGCTATAGAGTGTTCGCAAAAGATCCTCACTTATGATAAGGAAACAGAGAAACTGTGGATTTTTTGAGGCATGGTTCTTTAAAGAATGCCACATAAGCTATACAACTCTTTGGGGATAAAACTGAGTTATCTACTTTGGAACATAGAGCAGTATGTTTGACAGGAGAAAGGACAGGTGGGTGTGTGGGTGTGTGTGTTTCTATGTGTCTATGTCATAGACCTTTCTCTGCTTTGTCTGAACCTCTGGTTTTCCTAGGATCCCAGATCCTCTAACCTGTGTGAGTCTGATACAGCAAACTAATCTACCTTAACAACTCACTAACTCAAGATATTATGCACTTTCTTATGGCTAACATAATTATCCTAAGGGATACTTGTATCTGGAAAGATGATAAATGCTTTAAATGTGTAACTTATTTTTAACTCTAGAATGCCATTCATTTGCAAAGATGGCATAATAGATATATTAAGCAAAAAATCTTCTGGGTTTTCATTTATTTTTTTCTGCTTTATTTTAATAAGAAGATCTGAGTTACCTGCTCTTTTGATTATTGATTTTACATTCCCCTCTGACTTGTGACCCTACATTGTTTTCCTTTGCAATTTTCCAGACTTCATCATCACTATAGGAATCACCACTATCTTTTTAAATAGAACTTGTGCATACAGTGTCAAATATTTCTTATGTTGCATACTCTCTAAATTAAATTCTCTTTATGGTCAGGTCATATTCTATATTGTTTACACTAAGCACAATGATAGGCCAATAACATATTCACATTATAAATATGAATAAAAATGATAAAAATGAAACTAGTTTTAGGAGTACAGTTCTAATTATGCTTCACATTCTTTATAATAACATTGACATCTATTCATAGCCATATATGATAAGGGCCATCATTTCTGTGTGTAGGGAATATGAATAACCCAACACCAAAAGAAATACACAATGTAATTTTTAATGTATATTGAAATAAAATATAAAATGAATTGTTTGCAAAATATGCAGAATGTAACAAAGCAGGCAAAGGGAGCCCTTTGAAAGTTAATAAAAACTTATTTGCACTGAAAGTTATTTTTCAAAGACACAAAAATCTTGCAGGGGAGGTGTAAATGGAGTTAAATTTGTAAATGTTAAACATTTTTGTTATAAATGTATAATTACACATCCAGGAGGAAAAAATCACAAGAAGTTAAACAACTGATAAAATTATCTTTTTTTGAATGAGGTATATTAATATGAACAAAATGTATAGTAGATACCCCTGAATCTTTTATTAGAATGAAAGAATAACATACATATAGAATAAATTATTTCAATATTTAATCATTACAATGTAGATGGGAAAGTTTGAAAATGACTTGGGGTAGAAACCCATAAAAGATATAGGAAAATAACTATAATTAATACTAATAAGAAAGCCTCAATTTATTAAATTCTTTCTATACTTTAATGAATAAAAAGTATATTAAAATGATGCAGTGAACGGAAGTGACTTTCAGAATATGCTATTAACAACTATAATCATTTCAATGTTTTAAAGCTATAGGTACATAATCACGATTAATATTTAAGGTAGTTTTCTTGAGGCAACTCATTATGTTTCATAAAAAAGACTAAATTACAATTCATATCATGGTCAGAAAGTTAACTAATAACATATAAAAATTTTTCCAGAAAAGTTTTAAATAAAATGAGTTTATACTGGCCAATTTATTCTTATTAAATTTTAAGTTCAAACATTTGAACATAAAGGGAAAAATTCAACATGGCCCAAGATCATACAGAACATAAAAATGTAGAAACTACTTAACTGGGATGTTTAAAATAAATTCTAAGATACAAGTTATCATTTCTTTAAATTATAACACTTACTAATACTAAAATCTGAGATACAGAAAGTGGCAATACATTATGGGACCTATACTGCCTTACAAAATGTGATGGCTTTATAGCATGTTCCGAAATTCGCTGACATTCCTTCCTTCAAAAGGTTAAGCCTAGTTCCTGTCCTTTTGAATGTAAGTCAGATTTAGTGACTAGCAGCTAATAAACAGAATATGGAAGAAGTAAAACTATGTGACTTTTAAGATTCATTTATAATATATATAATTTTACTTGATTCTAGTTGTCTGATGGAATGCTGCCATGTCATGAGGACACTCAAGAAGCCTATAGAAAGACCGTTATTGTAAGGAAATGAAGCCTCCCAACAACAACCAGCACCAACTTGTCAGCCATGTGAGTGAGCCATCTTGGTAAAAAATTCTCTGGTACCAGTCAAGCTGTCAGATGACTCCAGCTTTTGTCTATACATTGACTGTAATCTCACTCTCACAGAACATGTTCAGCCAGAACCACTCAGGTAGGGATAATATATTTTTCTTCTCTTATTTAATCAGTGGTTATGTTCAGTTCAGTTGCTCAGTCGTATCCAACTCTTTGAAACCCCATGGACTGTAGCACACCAAGGTTCCCTGCCTATCACCAACTCCCGGAGCTTACTCAAACTCATGTCCATCGAGTCAGTGATATCATCCAAACATCTCATCCTCTGTCATCCCCTTCTTCTGCCTTCAATCTTTCCCAGCATTAGGGTCTTTTCCAGGGAGTCAGTTTTTTGTATCAGGTAGCCAAAGTATTGGAGAAGGAAATGGCAACCCACTCCAGTGTTCTTGCCTGGAGAATCCCAGGGACGGGGGAGCCTGGTGGGCTGCCGTCTATAGGGTCGCACAGAGTTGGACACGACTGAAGCGACTTAGCAGCCAAAGTATTGGAGTTTCAGCTTCAACATCAGTCCTTCCAATGAATATTCAGGACTGATTTCCTTTAGGATGGACTGGTTGGATCTCCTTGCAGTCCAAGGGACTCTCGAGAGTCATCTCTAACACCACAGTTCAAAAGCATCAATTCTTCAGCACTCAGCTTTCTTTATAGTTCAATTCTGACATCCATACATGACTACTGCCAAAACCATAATTTTGACCAGATGGACCTTTGTCAGCAAAATAATATCTCTGCTTTCTAATATGCTGTCTAGGTTGATCATAGCTTTTCTTCCAAGGAGGAAGCATCTTTTAATTTCATGGCTGCAGTCACCATCTGCAGTGATTTTGGAGCCACAAAACAGTCCCTCACTGTTTCTACTGTTTCCCCATCTATTTGCCATAAGTAATGGGACCAGATGCCATGATCTTAGTTTCCTGAATGTTGAATTTTAAGCCAACTTTTTCACTCTCCTCTTTCACTTTCATCAACAGCCTCTTTAGTTCTTCTTCACTTTGTGCCATAAAGGTTGTATCATCTGCGTATCTGAGGTTATCGATATTTCTCCCAGCAATCTTTTTTTTTCTTCCAGAAACATTTTATTGTGATCCCTTATACATTAATAACAACTTTCCCCAAAGGGATGATATATAATCTTTATTCTGAAAAGGATATATAGATAATGTATTACTAGCATCTGGTCAGTGGTATCACTGTATGTCTTAAAACCTTCTCAATTAAGAAGCTCCTCCTTTTCCCCCTCCCAAACCTTGGTGCAATCCAGCCCTTTCTCTCTCTTCATACTGACATAATCTGGCTCTGCATTCTGACCTCGTTCAAGAACAAGGGATAGGGACTTTTTCTGGATTCTTATGGGCAAGTGAAGCTGAGAATACTCAACAGACTGGGCCCCAATTTAAAGAGCTTTTTTTTATCTTCTAAATTTCTACTATTAGAACTGGATTATAATTCAAGATTTGTGTTTGCCTTGTTGGCCAATATACCTACCACACAGCCCAAGGATCAGTTCAGCTAAGCCAAGGCTTTGTCTTGACAGCAGAGGTGTCTCAGACTTTTCTTCCACAAAGGGCTCAGTCAGCGGGAGGTAAGTCCTTTCCACAGCAAACAGCATCACGTGCCCTGCTGGTTCTTGGCACCACATACAGAGCCAAAGCCTTGCTCTCGGCTCTTAAGAGAACTCATCTGGGCCATCTCCTCTTTCTGAGCTCATGGGGCAGAAGGGGCTGTGAAGGCTTCAGGCTCCTGGTGATCATCATAACACGTTCTCATACGTGCTGGCCTCCATGCTGCCTGTGTCATGGGACCTTTGCTAATCTGGTAGGTCCTCGCCAAAACAAGCCCAGCTCCAGGGTCATCCAACACCTACTTTTCTCTGGTTTGTGCTGATGCTTCCATGGGTTGTGCTTCCACAGTGGGCTCTGGCTCCAAAGGAAGGGATGGTGGCTTTGTGAGCTAGGATGTTCCTACAGCACCTGAGGGGAGCTTCCTGTATGTGGCTGCTGAAGACATTGCCTGTCCTGGAGCTTGATTAGAGCCCAGAGGCTGCTGGAAACAGGTGGCTTTACTGGTTGAAGCAGGCTGGTGCTTTGATTTGGCATCTTTAACTGGTTTAGTCCAGACCAGTGCCTCCCCGACCTGTAGAGCAGCTCCCAGCTTCTAGGCTACCTCCACCATCTCCGGATCAAATTCCAGAGACCTACTACACTTGAGTAGGTTGATTTTCTTCTCCATCTCCTGATACTGGGCCAGGGCATCCCTCTTCTCACCCTGGTTATACAGCAGCACAGCATAGTTCAGGTTTACTAAAGGGTTACACTTATCAAGGCGGACTTCTTCTTCATAGGCTCTCTTGGCATTCTCTGTATCCTCCAGATTGGTGAGAGCCACAGCCAAGAGCATGTAGAGCTCCCCCATCTTCGGCTGGAAGTTGATGGCTGCGCTGAGGAAATGGAAAGCGGATGCGTACTGCTGCATAGTCAAGTGGACAAGGCCCAAATTATAGAGAATCTTCCAGTCTAAAGGTGCCAGGTAGTTGGCTCATTTCAGACAGCTGATGGCTGCCACATATTTCTTCTTGCCAAAGAAGCACATTCCGATGTTATTCCAGAGTGGAGGGCTTTCTAGAACAGCACATGCTATAATTTTGTATTTGGTGAGGGCAACATCAAAGTCCCCGTGGGTCTGCATCATGCTGCTTGCTGCCAAGATGGCCTTGTAGTTGATAGGGTTGTAAGTCAGTGTGTTTCCAAGATGCTCAAATGCCTTCTGGTAAATGCTGAGCTGCAGGTAGAGTAGCCCTAAATTTAAGCAGCTCTGTATTTTCTGGTGAGAACTCCACTGCTTTCTTGTAGATTTCAATGGCCTTGTCCAAGTCTCCCTTTAGCAAGAAGATCTTGCCCAGCATTATGTAAGTCAAATCATGTTAAGATGTAGGGCATTGTGCAACTGGTCTTGTGCCTTGTCAAACTGTTTCAGATACATGTAGCAAACTCCTAGGTTATGACAGATTTCCCTGTCTTTCTGATTAAGTTTAGCTGCTTCATTATATACTTCAATGGCAGCTTTATGTTTTCCCAAAAGAAATAAGGATCTGGCCACCTGCTTGAGGTTATCAGCACACTGAGGGCTGAGAACAACACACATCTGAAAGTGCCTTAGGGATTGCTGGATATTTCCTTCCAGGTGAAATATCAAAGCTTGGACATAGATAGCATATTCACATAATCCCTGAGTCTCCTGAAGCTGTTCTTTGATAACAGCCTTGCATGCTTCATAATCCTTCTGGATATAATTCCATTCCATTCCATTCCATTCAGTCGCTCAGTCGTGTCCGACTCTATGCGACCCCGTGGACTGTAGCCTACCAGGCTTCTCCGTCCATGGGATTCTCCAGGCAAGAATACTGGAGTGGGTTACCATTTCCTTCTCCAGGGGATCTTCCCGACCCAGGGATATAATAGAGATGGATCAATCAGTTCTGCTTCTCCAAAATAGGGAACTCTGGGGCTTCTTTCAGCCGGGGTTTTTGAGATTCAGCAGACACAGGAAGCTGAGTTTTCGTAGACAGTTTCTCTTCAGCCCTCTCCCAGCAATCTTGATTCCAGCTTGTGCTTCATTCAGCCCAGCATTTCACGTGATGTATTCTGCATATAAGTTAAATAAGCAGGGTGATGATATAGAACTCTGTCATACTCCTTTACGTATTTGGAACCAGTCTCTTGTTCCATGTCCAGTTTTAACTGTTGTTTCTTGAACTTTCTTGCTTTAGTTACAATTAATATGAATTATCTTCATGGAATTCCAGTTTCAAACAAAAATATGGTTTATTTGTATAGTACTATAATATTTTGGTATAATTTACATATAGTTTGCATTTTTAATGAAATAATAATAGCTGTTTTATTTTCCTGCATAGTTCTAATTTTCAAATTTTGGAAATTAACAATGTGTTTCATAATTGATACAAATCACTAACTCTTTCTAATGTTATCATACAAAGATATAGCAGTATACCACATTGTATAAAAGAGTTTTTACTTCAAAGCTGGATGTACTATTGGGTTGGCCAAAGTGCCTTCAGGTTTTTAGGCAAAAATAAAAGACATTTTTCATTTTCACCAAAAACTTTATTGAACAACATATTTACCATTTTGTTTCCCTACTTCCTGTCCTTTTTCAGGCAACTTCATAATTCCACTAACCCAAAACCTTTTATCATTTTAAGCCAAGAACTATTTTACGTGCCTTTTACAGTACTCCAGGGAATTGGGAATTTTTCAATTAAGGGAATTTTGTAAAGACAGAAATAAATGCACATCTGAAAGTGCAATGTCTGGTTAAAACCATGAATGAATCAAAATTTTCCAGCCAAGCTGTAACAGTTTTTACCTGGTCATCAAAGAAATGTGGTTTTGCATTATACTGATGGAAGATTATGCATGTTACATTGATTTGGACACTGTTTGTCAAGTGTTGCTTTCAGTTGGTCTAATTAGGAGAAGTACTTGTTGAGATTAATCGTTTGGTTTTCTATAAGGAGCTCAAAATAGAGGATTCCCTTCCAATCTCACCATATACACTACATCACCTTCTCTGGATGAAGATCAGCCTTTGGTGTCTCTGGTGGTAGTTCATTTTGCTTGCCCCACGATCTCTTTCATTTCACATTATTGTACAGCATCTTCTTTTCATTTCCCATAACAGTTTGTTTTGAAAACATTTATGCTATGTTTAAATAGAGAATCACATGCATAAATATGATTAAGAAGGTTCTATTTTTTTCCCAGTTATGTGGAAACCAAACAACAAAGCTTTTAATATAACCATGCTGGTATAAATGATTTTCAACACTATATTTGGATATTTTGAGTATGTCGGCTATATCACATGTGGTATAATGTTGATCGTTCTCAATTAATGTCTTGAGTGCTATAAACTTCAACTGGTCTACTTAACTATGGTGCATCATTCAGTGAGACTTTGCAAACTACTTCTGACACATTCAATCAGTCACAGCACCTTCTGTTTACACTGCACATTTTTTTCTTTTGCGTTTCAGTAGTATTTTTACACTTCTTTAAGTAACAAAGCATAATATGCTGAAAATGTTGCTTTTTTATTTCCTCTTTAATAGTAAAATAGCTATACAAAAGTTTGCTAGTTTTAAGTGTTTTTAATTACATGTTAATATGACAGCTGTCACAATACAGTCTAATAAAATTGTTTTGAATCAAGTTAAAGACAACTAGGCACTACTAGAGTCATCTTACAGAAAAAAAAAAAATGAATTTTTTGGCCAACCCAATACATGGAATTACAAATATTTCATTCTTTCACTCTAGTCACTGGTATCGTGATATATCTTCAGAATATCTTAAACTTTCTATTTTTGGGCAAGAAGTCAACCTAGATTTGAAAATGTTTGCAAAAGATATGTTATACCCCCTTCCTATTATACATGAGGAAACTGACAGAGAGTACACCTCTAGTAGGCTGAAAAATGTCTCCCAAGTTGTCTATGTTTTAATTCTCAGAACCTGTAAGTACAGTATATTATGTTGTGGGTTTCCCTGGTCACTCAGATGGTAAAGAATCTGCCTGCAATACAGGAGACTGGGTTCAATCCTTGGGTCGGGAAGACCCCCTGGGGAAGGAAATGGTAACCCACTACAGTATTATTGCCTGGAAAATTCCATGGACAGAGGAGTCTGGCGGGCTACAACCCATTAGGTTGCAAAGAGCCAGTCACTACTGAGTAGCTAACACTTTCACTTTCATATTAGTTTCCATGACAACAGGGACTTTGTAGATTCAATTAAATTATGGATCTTAAAATGATGAAATTATTCTGGATTTCTTGGATGAGCCCAGTGTAATCAAAAAGGTTTTAGTAAGAGGGAGATCAGAGAGTTAGAGTTGGAGAAAGCAAGGTGACTTGGGAAGCAAAGGGAGATACGGAGACTGGAGGATGGAAGTTAAAGAGATCTGAAGATGTTTCTGATGATCTTGAAGATGGAGGAAGGAGCAACAAGCTAAGGAATAAAGATGCCCCCTAGAAGCTGGAAAAAGCAAGAAAACAGAATCCCCCTTAGAATATCCAGTAGGACTACAGGCTCACTGACACTTTGATTTTAGGACTCTACAGACACCTAGAAGAGTAAGATAATAAATTCATATATCTTTGAGTCACTAAATGTGTGGTGATTTGTTATAGCAGCATCAGGAAATTAACATATGACTTCTCAAAGGTCTTACATACAGATAGTCCAATCTGGACCTCTACTGCAATTCCCCTGCATTTCAAAATTGGGGATGGGAGGAGACAGGGACGACAGAGAATGAGATGGCTGGATGGCATCACCGACTCGAATGACATGAGTTTGAGTGAACTCCGGGAGTTGGTGATGGACAGGGAGGCCTGGCGTGCTGTGACTCATGGGGTTGCAAAGAGTCAGTCACGACTGAGCAACTGAACCGACCGACTGACCGAATCCTAAAGCACTGAAAGGTCACTATAACTGGAAATCGAATTATTAGTTGTATCACCAAAAAGTAACATGAAAAATCCTAACAAAGGGGAAAAGTAAAACCATGACATAAAACTAAAGACTTTAAAATGGCACTAATTTATTTTGAAAGAAAGTGGACCAAATTATCTGAAATAGAAATACTGAAGTATACATGAAAAAAAGGAGTAAGAATCTTAGTAACTAAGTTAAGAAAGTAAAATCTTTAAAACTCAACTATAAATACATTAGTTTTATAAGTAGAAAATCTTTATCTGGCCTGTTACTTGCTGTGTATCTGAAGCTTAAAACATGATTGGCATATGGTACCTTGTCCCATAAGTATTTGTCAAATACATTTCATCTAAAAATTGAAGTATAAATAACAATTCAACATAATGATGAACTCTTGGTAATATAAATCTTATTTTTGAGCAGAGAATAAAAATAGTGTTAAAGCTTCCAAAATTTTTTCTTAATGCAAAACTTTTTATTGTTATTAAAATCTTAACATGCTCAATGTTTTCTGATATAGATTGTTGTTATCATCAATGAACCGTAAGGTTAATTTTATGAACCATTAAGTCAGCCAGTGTTCCAATTATACTGGAATAAGAGCCTTATAAAATTCAGAGGCCAAAAGGGAAATGATAATTTTTGAAAAGAGGTGATGACTGAGAAGCAGAAAGCATGGATAAGACCAAAATGTAGTGAAAACAGCAAAAGATGAGTTAAAGAATGATCTGTGTCAGATAATAATTTAATACAGAAGGGGACATTAAATCCAAGAAGGTCTCAGTAAGGAGTGAAAATCATCAAGCAAACTTTTAAGTTCAAATTCAAGTGATTATTGAATGGGATATAGCTGGTTTAATTCACAGGGATCTTTGATCTAAGATGAACTGCAGGAACTCAGAGAACATGCTGTGATACGTTCTGTGTATTTTGTTGGCATATGAGATTCACAAGGTAATTAGTGATTCTAAAATAAATTGTGTATCACAAGCCTAGATCAACTTTTACCCATAAAACCTTTTGTAAACAAATCACTTTTGAAATTACAGTGATCTGTTTTGATAATCATGAAAGTACAGGCTTCATAGAGCATGATTTTAACAAAAATGCCCAAAATAGACATGTTACACTAAGATGTTAGATAGGTCAAAAATTATTGTATTTATATCTTTAAAATACCTCATACTTTTCTATCCTCTCATTTCCACCTTAGGCATCATAATCTAGATTCCCAATCAATGTACACATCTGGTTTTAAAATTTTGGAGTAATATTGGAAAGAATTTATAGGCAATTTAGCTATAACAGTTTTGAAATGATATAATAATCTGTATCCCCCTCATGCATCACAGCCTTGTGGTAGAGAGGGGGGTTGCATATCTCAGTAAAGCTATGAGCCATGCTATGCATGGCCACCAAGAACAGACAGGTTATAGTGGAGAATTCTGACAAAACACGGTCCACTGGAGGAAGGAATGCAAACCACTCCAGTATTCTTGCCTGGAGAACCCAATGAACAGTATGAAAAGGCAAAAAGATATGACACTGGAAATTGAGTCCCCCAGGTAGGAAAGTGTCCAATATGTTACTGGGGAAGAGTGGAGGGCAATTCGTAATAGCACTTTAGTTGTGGCATGTGGGATCTAGTTCTTTGACCAGGAATCAAACTCAGGCCTCCTGCATTGCGATTGTGGAGTCTAGCCAGTAGACTACCAGGGAAGTCTCACCCATCTCTCTTTTTTTAATTTACTTTTAATTGAAGGATAATTGCTTTACAATATTTTGTTGATTTCTGCCATACATCAACAACATCAAGATAAATCAGCTACAGGCATACATATGTCCCCTCCTTCTTGAATCTCCCTTCTACCTCCCACTCCACCCCACCCACTTAGGTTGTCACAGAGCAAAAGTCTGAGTTTACTGAGTCACACACAAAATTCCACCTGGCTATCTATTTTACATATGGTAATATATATGTTTTCATGCTACTCTCTTCATTTGTCCCAACTTCTCCATCCCCAACTGTGTCCACAAGTCTGTCTCTATGTCTGCATCTCTGCTGCTGCCCTGCAAATAGGTTCATCAGTACCATCTTTCTGGACTTCATACATATGCATTAATATATGATATTTATTTTTCTCTTTAATTTACTTCACTTTTTATATTAGGCTCCAGGTCATCCACCTCATTAGAACTGACTCAAATACATTCCTTTTTATAACTGAGTATTAGTCCATTGTGTATATGTACTATAGCTTTTTTATCCATTCACCTGTTGATGAACATCTAGGCTGCTTCGATGTCCTAGCTATTGTAAACAGTGGTGCAATGAACACCAGAGTACATATGTCTTTTTCAATTATGGTTTCCTCAGGGTATATGTCCAGTAGTGGGATTACTAGATATGATAGTTTTACTCCTGGAGTAAAGGAATCTTCTTATGGAGTAAGAATCCCCACACTGTTCTCCATAGTGGTTTTATCAATTTGCATTTCCACCATCAGTGCTAGAGGGTTCCCTTTTCTCCACACCCTCTCCAGCACTTGTCTGTAGATTTTTTGATGATGGCCATTCTGACCTGTGTGAGATGATACATCATTATAGTTTTGATTTGCATTTTTCTAATAATGAGTAACGTTGAGCATTTTTTCATGTCACATATCTATTTTTACTTATTAAAATACTTTCTATATTTTATTAAAGAATTTATTTTATTGACCTGTCTTTCAGTTCATTGATTCTCTATTTTCTGGTAAAGTCATCCTGTGAGTTCTTAATTTTATTTTTCAACTCTAGAATGTTCATTTTATTCCTTTTTAAAATTTAAGATTCCAATTATTTTTTTTGAAAATCCTTATTCTGTTTTTTCCTCATTTTAAAAATCTATATTAACTTATCATAGTTATTTCAAAGATTATGTCTGCAAATTCCAGTAACTGGACAACCTGTTTATTTCACATATATTATCGAATATTTCCCTTGCTTATCAGCTATTGATTTTTTCTCTTCATATGCTTCATTATTTTTTACTGTTATTATATGCTGAAAACTGTGTAAGCCCCCACTCCAAAAGAAAATCCAGATGACCTAATTTTTCACTAATCATGGGTCTCTCTTTACCTGATTAAAGAGTATAGTCAGGAGTTGTCTGGGTCAAGCTTGATTGCTATTTTAGTAAAAAATCAGTCCATCTTAATTTCACACTTGTTTTTAAGCCATGACCCTGACTGTATAATGGGTCCCTCTCTTTGGCCTTAATGTTTTGTGGGATATCAAGCTCCCTCCTTCAGATATGCCAGATCAAGCTTTTTTTTTTTTAACTTCCAAACAGTTCAAATTGAGTAGCATCGTAAGGGGAATAAAACTGTTGTGCCTGAGATAAATATCCTTCCTAATGAGTCTTTTTCTCCCTCCTAAGTACTATATGATATGGGAGACTGACTATGCCTTTTATAAACTTTCAACCTAGTTCCCGTCTCCTACACAGCATTACAACACAGCAAACATCCAATGAAAAAAAAACTATGAGTTTCTCTCTAGCTTGTAATTGTTCCCATCAGCTTCATATGACCACTACATTTTAGGTTACTTTCTCTTTCTCTTAACAGATGCTTTTTGGTCTAGAAAAATCCCAATATTTAGCCCATTGTGAGAATTAATGAACTCCCAGAGGGGTAAATTAGCTTGTTAGAAAAGTTCTCTTCGGTCTGGAATATTTGCTTGTCTAATCCTCATGGCACCACAACTCTCTAATACCATTACAATATTATCTTGTAATTTATGCATTTTTTTTTCATTGAGCCATATGAAATTTTCAATATTTTTTAGATCAGAAATAAATGGCCCTAAGAGACTTAGTCAGGCAAGACCTATCATGTTTTATTCATAGGCAGAATTCTGAAATAAAAGCCTTTTACAACACGTATTTACAGAATTTGCAACCAACAAACAATCTTTATGTTTTAAATCCAACAAAAATGATTAATTTATGCAACAAAGAGCTAATACAAACCTTTTATTACTCTCAGACTTAGTGTTACATGTTGAAGATGCAATAACTGGTGAAATAGACTCAGTTGCTACCTAGATAAGCAGAAAACTTTAATCAGGGAGCCATCTTTGCTCATGTATTAATAAAAATGCATAACCTAAAAGGCATTTAGATGAAAAAATTCAGTTAAACTATGAAAATATAAAGTGGACCTGATCTAGTGTGAGGAGTTTAGATAAGGCTTCTATAAGAATTGGCTTTTAACTTCATAGCTGAAGAATGCCTTAAATAAGATAAAGCTAGGATTTAACGTGTAAATAAGTGCAGTGCTATATAAATGTAGATAAATAGAAGCATGCTTGCCAAAAATGAGGGTATCTTTGTGAAACCATAAATCATAATCCTTTAATCAATTAGGACAAAGGAGGTAATGTGAACCCTTGAGTGCAGGGGTCCCCAACCTCCAGGCCACAGAACAGTACCTCCAGTTAGATCGGAGGTGGCATCAGTTTACAAATAAAGTACACAATAAATGTAATGCACACGAATCATCCTGAACCCCCCCCCACCAACACTGGTCGCTGGAAAAATTATCTTCCACGAAATGGGTCCCTGGTGCCAAAAAGGTTGGGGACCACGTCCTGAGTGTCATTTAATCTGGCTTTCATGGGCCAGAGTATGTTCCTATGGAATTTTCATCTAAGTTCAGACAGGAAATGTTGCTGTCAGCCATGCAAAGATAGAGAAGTCTTATATTTCAGACAAAGAGTATTACAGAGGAAAAACATGACAATCCTTTAAGATGTTTGAAATAAGAAAAATTAGAAATAAATAGCTATTTAAGGATTTCATCAGGGAACTGACATGAACTGTTCAGCATTTTACAGGCTTTACTCTGATTTCAATGTGTTGAAATATCTGGAGAGAAAAAGCCTATAATCAAGAGGTGACTATTCCAGAATGGAAATGAGTAGTCAAAATTCCAGAGAGCACTGTTAAGAGTGTCTATTGTGAGTAATTTTAGAAGACTGATGAGTCAGGTCTTTTTATCTGCTTTGATCTTGAGGTTTAAGACAGAAGGAAGATCATACAGGAAGTAAGGGAAGAAAGCAGCAAGCTTGTCATCTGAGAGAGACAGATTGGAATTTTATATTGATGAAGTCAATTTTTAATGAGAGTGAAATTTAAAACATAGCCTATGTAGGCATTTGGCTGCAGTTGTGCTGAAATAAAGATCATTAGTGTTTAGAAAAGTAAAATAAGAGGATAGGATATATAAGATTAAGCAAAGTGGATATTGAAATCACGCAAGTGGATAGTAATTGGAAAGATGTCTAGGTAGAATGACATTGAAAAGCTTTAGAGGATGTAAAAGTTTTAATGCCAATGAGAGTGTTAAAGATGAGGGAACACGTGAATTATATGAACTATCCTTGGTCAGAAGTTGACATCAGACATCACTTTTACCAAGTTAATTCCACTTATTTATGTTTTGTTTGATTCTGAAAACACGCATATTCTGACATTTTTGTTCTGATATTAATATAAAGAAATAAAATGTGCCAGTTATGAAAGTAAATAACAAGAGCACAGGGTAGTAATTCATTTGGAACACAAGGTTAGGTGTAATGGTAATATTATATTAACCTAAAGAATAGATTTTAACATATATATATATATATACATATATATAGCAAATTCCTTTTGTGAAACAAAGAGTTTAATACAACTATGAACAAAAGAATAAGACTTTCATTTTACCTGGAAAAAGTAAATGAAAACCTTTCTGTGACATGGATGTTCCTTTCTGTGCTTGTATTTTTACTAAAGAAGTCAAATGAGTTGTCAATTTTAGTTAAGTGCTGCTGTATTCAAAAGATTTGAAAAGAAATCTATTCTTTGGCACAGAAAAGCAAAGAAGGATATAGAAGGCAATCCTAACAATATTGAAATCAGTTCTAACCCATAAAGAATATCAGGGGAAGACAAATTACTGTAGTTATTTTCTGTTCAAAGTTCAAATAAAATCTTTACACTTTTGTAAAAAAAACAAGCTTCCTAAGAGTAGTCCCAAAAATAAAAGATGTAAAGATTTGCTACTTTTTGCTTACCTGCTTTTATGCAAATAATATTCATACACAAAACTCAGAAAAAAAAAATCCCTGAATGTATAAGAGGCTAAGGAAACAGTGACATCTACAGCAGAAATAGTTAATGTAACATTTACAAGTGATATCCATCATAAGCCAAATACATCTATTTCATCGTCAGCCTAGAGAGTGGGAGCCTAGCTCATGTATGTGTATGCTATCAAAATAACAGAGGTGAATCATTCAAATCCTCTTTATTGTAATAAGAATGGAGAAACCTGCTGTAGCTAGCTCAGGAAAAAAAGTCATCTCATACTCAAGTAATATATAAAATGTAGATTGTGTAAAGTAGTTTCTTCTGTGAGGTCATGAAAGAAGCTTCTTCATGTAGCAAATAATTTGGAATACTGTGTCTCAAAACAAAATAAGAACCAAGAGGCAATAAACACATATACATATAGACATAGCCTATAAATCAGAAAAGAAATAAACAGAATTGTAATCTGAAAGAGATGGGAATCCCAGACCACCTGACCTGCCTCTTGAGAAACCTGTATGCAGGTCAGGAAGCAACAGTTAGAACTGGACATGGAACAACAGACTGGTTCCAAATAGGAAAAGGTGTACGTCAAGGTTGTATATTGTCACCTTGCTTATTTAACTTATATGCAGAGTACATCATGAGGAACGCTGGGCTGGAAGAAGCACAAGCTGGAATCAAGATTGATGGGAGAAATATCAATAACCTCAGATATGCAGATGACACTACCCTTATGGCAGACAGTGAAGAGGAACTCAAAAGCCTCTTGATGAAAGTGAAAGAGGAGAGTGAAAAGGTTGGCTTGAAGCTCAACATTCAGAAAACAAAGATCATGGCATCTGGTCCCATCACTTCATGGGAAATAGATGGAAAAACAGTGGAAACAGTGTCAGACTTTGTTTTTTTGGGCTCCAAAATCACTGCAGATGCTGATTGCAGCCATGAAATTAAAAGACGTTTGCTCCTTGGAAGGAAAGTTATGACCAACCTTGATAGTATATTAAAAAGCAGACATTACTTTGCCAACCAAGGTCCGTCTAGTCAAGGCAATGGTTTTTCCCGTGGTCATGTATGGATGTGAGAGTTGGACTGTGAAGAAGGCTGATTGCCGAAGAATCGATGCTTTTGAACTGTGGTGTTGGAGAAGACTCTTTGGAGTCCCTTATAGTGCAAGGAGATCCAACCAGTCCATTCTAAAGGAGATCAATCCTGGGGTTTCATTGGAGGGACTGATGCTAAAGCTGAAACTGCAATACTTTGGCCACCTCATGCGACGAGTTGACTCACTGGAAAAGACTCTGATGCTGGGAAAGGTTGGGGGCGGGAGGAGAAGGGGACGACGGAGAATGAGATGGCTGGATGGCATCACCGACTCTGTGGACATGAGTTTGAGTGTACTCTGGGAGTTGGTGATGGACAGGGAGGACTGGCGTGCTGTGATTCATGGGATCGCGGAGAGTCGGACACGACTGAGCTACTGACCTGAACTGAACTGAACTGAATCTGAAGTCTTGTTTTCTCCTAGTAAGCAAATACCTATGCCATTTTCTATATATGACTCAAATTCCACCTCTGTTCTGTACATGTCATTACTTTCTATATACCTACTGAATATCATCTACTTTCCCCAAATCTAATAACTTCCCAATTACCTTCAAGAGGTAGGTTCATGGTCACCTTTTTCAAAAAGTATCTCTGCATTCATGTTGCAGAATAGCATCAAACTGATGTTGTTGTTGTTTAGTTGTGAAGTTAAGTCCAACACTTTTGCCTGCCAGGCACCTCTGTCCATGGGATTTCCTAGGCAAGAATCCTGGAATGGGTTACCATTTACTTCTCCAGGGGAGACTATCCAGGGGATTTTCCTGACCCAGGGATCGAACCAGAGTCTCCTAAATTGGCAAGCAGATTCTTTAATGCTGAGCCACCAGGGAAGCCATGAAACTAATATTAGCAACTAGTATTAGTAGTTGCTAAAGTTATGCTTTTATACCACTCGTCCAAGGTAAGGAGCAGTGGCTGCACTTTGCTGGAGCAGGTGTGAAGAGAAACCCCACGACCAAGGTAAGAGAAACCCAAAAAGACGGTAGGTATTGCGAGAGGGCATCAGAAGGCAGACACACTGAAATCATAATCACAGAAAACTAGTTAATCTGATCACATAGACCACAGCCTTGTCTAACTCAATGAAATCAAGCCATGCCACATGGGGCCACCCAAGACGGGCAGGTCATGGTGGAGAGGTCTGACAGAATGTGGTCCAATGGAGAAGGGAATGGCAAACCACTTCAGTATACTTGCCTTGAGAACCCCATGAATAGTATGAAAAGGCAAAATGATAGGATACTGAATGAGGAACTCCCCAGGTCGGTAGGTGCCCAGTATGGTACTGGAGATCAGTGGAGAAATAAATACAGAAAGAATGAAGGGATGGAGCCAAAGCAAAACCAATATCCAGTTGTGGAGGTGATAGAAGCAAGGTCCAATGCTGTAAGAGCAATATTGCATAGGAACCTGGAATGTTAGGTCCATGAATCAAGGCAAATTGGAAGTGGTCAAACAGGAGATGGCAAGAGTGAACATCGACATTCTAGGAATCAGTGAACTAAAATGGACTGGAATGGGTGAATTTAACTCAGATGACCATTATATCTCCTACTGTGGGTAGCCATCCCTTAGAAGAAATGGAGTAACCATCATGATCAACAAAAGAGTCCGAAATGCAGTACTTCTGTGCAATCTCAAAAACGACAAAATGATCTCTGTTCATTTCCAAGGCAAACCATTCAATATTACAGTAATCCAAGTCTATGTCCCAAACAGTAATGCTGAAGAAGCCGAAGTTGAATGGTTCTATGAAGACCTACAAAACCTTTTAGAACTAACACCCAAAACAGATGTCCTTTTCATTATAGGGGACTGGAATGCAAAAGTAGGAAGTCAAGGAACACCTGGAGTAACAGACAAATTTGGCCTTGGAGCACGGAATGAAGCAGGGCAAAGGCTAATAGAGTTTTATCAAGAGAACACACTGGTCATAACAAACACCCTTTTCCAATAACGCAAGAGAAGACTCTACACATGGACATCACTAGATGGTCAACACCGAAAACAGATTGATTATATTCTTTGCAGCCAAAGATGGAAAAGACCTTTTTCAGTTAGCAAAAACAAGACCAGGAGCTGACTGTGGCTCATATCATGAACTCCTTATTGCCAAATTCAGACTTAAATTGAAGAAAATAGGGAAAACCACTATACCATTTAGGTATGAAATAAATCAAATACATTATGACTACACAGTGGAAATGAGAAATAGATTTAAAGGATTAGATCTGATAGATAGAGTGCCTGATGAACTATAGACGGAGGTTCGTGACATTGTACAGGAGACAGGTATCAAGACCATCCCCACGGAAAAGAAATGAAAAAAACCAAAACTGCTGTCTGGTTGGCCTTACAAATAGCTGTGAAAGAAAAGAAGCAAAGGAGAAAAGGAAAGATATCAGCATCTGAATGCAGAGTTCCAAAGAATAGCAAGGAGAGATAAGAAAGCCTTCCTCAGCGATCAATGCAAAGAAATAGAGGAAAACAACAGAATGAGAAAGACTAGAGATCTCTTCAAGAAAATTAGAAATACCAAGGGAAATTTTCATGCAAAGATGGGCTCGATAAAGGACAGAAATGGTATGGACCTAACAGAAGCAGAAGATATTTAGAAGAGGTGGCAAGAATACACAGAAGAACTGTACAAAAAGATTTTCACGACCAAGATAATCACAATGGTATGATCACTGACCTAGAGCGAGACATCTTGGAATGTGAAGTCAAGTGGGCCTTAGAAAGCATCACTATGAACAAAGCCAGTGGAGCTGATGGAATTCCAGTTGAGCTATTTCAAATCCTGAAAGATGATGCTGTGAAAGTGCTGCACTCAATATGCCAGCAAATTTGGAAAACTCAGCAGTGGCCACAGGACTGGAAAAGGTAAGTTTTCGTTCCAATCCCAAAGAAAGGCAATGCCAAAGAATGCTCAAACTACCACACAATTGAACTCATCTCACACGCTAATAAAGTCATACTCAAAATTCTCCAAGCCAGGCTTCAGCAATATGTGAACCGTGAACTTCCAGATGTTCAAGTTGGTTTTAGAAAAGGCAGAGGAACCAGAGATCAAAATGCCAACATCTGCCGGATCATTGAGAAAGCAAGAGACTTCCAGAAAAACATCTATTTTTGCTTTATTGACTATGCCAAAGCCTTTGACTGTGTGGATCACAATAAACTGTGGAACATTCTGAAAGAGATGGGAATACCAGACCACCTGACCTGCCTCTTGAGAAACCTGTATGCAGGTCAGGAAGCAACAGTTAGAACTGGACATGGAACAACAGACTGGTTCCAAACAGGAAGAGTATGCCAAGGTTGTATATTGTCACCCTGTTTATTTAACTTATATGCAGAGTACATCATGAGGAACGCTGGGCTAGAAGAAGCACAAGCTGGAATGAAGATTGCCAGGAGAAATATCAATAACGTCAGATATGCAGATGACACCACCCTATGGCAGAAATTGAAGAGGAACTGAAAAGTCTCTTGATGAAAGTGAAAGAAGAGATTGACAAAGTTGGCTTGAAGTTCAACATTCAGAAAATGAAGATCATGTCATCTGGTCCCATCTCTTCATGAGAAATAGACGGGGAAACAGTGGAAACAATTTCAGACTTTAATTTTTTGGCCTCCAAAATCACTGAGGATGCTGATTGCAGCCATGAAATTAAAAGACGCTTACTCCTTGAAAGGAAAGTTATGACCAGCCTAGATAGCATATTAAAAAGTAGAGGCATTACTTTGCCAACAAAGGTCCGTCTAGTCAAGGGTATTTTTTTTCCCAGTGGTCATGTGTGAATGTGAAAGTTGGACTGTGAAGAAAGCTGATCGCCAAAGAATTGATGTTTTGAACTGTGCTGTTGGAGAAGACTCTTCTCTTGAGAGTCCCTTGGATTGCAAGGAGATCCAACCAGTCCATCCTAAAAGAGATCAGTCCTGGGTGTTCATTGGAAGGACTGATATTGAAGCTGAAACTCCAATACTTTGGTCACATGATGTGAAAACTGAATCACTGGAAAAGATACTGATGTTGGGAAAGATTGAAGGCAGGAGGAGAAGGGGAGGACAGAGGATGAGATGGTTGGATGGCGCCACTGACTCAATGGATATAAGTTTGAGTAAACTCTGGGAGTTGATGATGGACAGGGAAGCCTGGTATGCTGCAGTCTATGTAGTTGCAAAGTGTTGGACACAAGTGAGCGACTGAACTTACCTGATGACAACATGTCCTATGTTTACAGATTATGTTCTTCCTCCATTTTTAGTGATAATAAATGATAATTTGAATGATCTGTTTTGCTTGTATTCATGTCTCCATTCTACAAATTAAAAACTGTATCAGAAATTATACTTTAGTTAATGATTTTCCCCTTGCCCAGCGTCTATAAAAATCAAAGGGATCTATTGTCACTTAGTTAAGTTCAGTAGCTCAGTCTTGTCTGACTGTTTGTGACCCCATGGATTGCAGCACATCAGGCCTCCCTGTCCATCACCAACTCTCAGAGTTTACTCAAACGTATTCCCATTGATTGAGTCAGTGATGCCATCCAACCACCTCATTCTCTGTCATCCCCAATGAGTCAGTTCTTTGCATCAGGAAGCCAAAGTATTAGAGCTTCAGCTTCAGCATCAATCCTTCCAATGAATACTCAGAACTAATTTCCTTTAGGCTGGATCTCCTTGCTGTCCAAGGGACTCTCAAGAGTCTTCTCCAATACCACAGTTCAAAAGCATCAATTCTTCAGTGCTCAGCTTTCTTTATAGTCCAACTCTCACATCTATATGTGACTACTGGAAAAACCATAGCTTTGACTAAGATGGACTATTTTTGGCAAAGCAATGTCTCTGCTTTTTAATATGCTGTCTAGGTTGGTCATGAATTTTCTTCCAAGGAACTAGCATCTTTTAATTTCATGGCTGCAGCCACCATCTGCAGTTATTTTGGAGCCCCAAAATTAAAGTCTGTAACTGTTTCCCCATCTATTTGCCATGAAGTGATGGAACCAGATGCCATGATCTTAGTTTTCTGAACTAGTTTTCTGTTTTCTTAGTCATTAAGTTACTCTCTAGATAAAATTATTTTTGAGAAGAGAATATCAAAGAATTCTGTAACTCTGAAATACCTTCTAAATTCTTCAGAAGAGTTTTTAAATTTTTTTTCTTCCATTCATTCCCTCAAAAAGCATTACTAATCTTCACCATAAGCTTAATTATATCCTAGTCATCTAGGATATATGTGAAAATGCCAGACAAGTTTCCTTCTCTAATAGAACTTAAATTCTATTTAAGGGACAAAAACAATAAACAAGTATACTTATTAATATATGATGCATAACACATAAAAACAAAGAATATACAGTATTCATAAAATTAAATAAAACTATGTGATAGTCACTGAGTAGTTAATTATTTATATTTGAAAGATTACTATGGAAAATCTCTCTGAGAGGCAACATTTAAGCCAAGATTAGATTAACAGTCAAAAGTTAGTCAATGAAATTTCTTTCAAGAAGATGGCAGAACAGTTGGAAAAAAAGGCCTGAAGCATATTTTATGTAAAATGACTGATGCCCCTGGAGCTGTGCCCTGCAGCAGGGTTGATTAAAAAACAGAAAGAAGGCTAGTTTGCTGAAAAACATTAGGCAAGACTCAGATAAAAGAGTAGGTTATGGTCAGAGAGAAAATGAGGATTATGAAATCACTTCCAAAACATTCAGTTCAGTTCAGTTCAGTCTCTTAGTCGTGTCTGACTCTCCACGACCCCATGAATCACAGCATGCCAGGCCTCCCTGTCCATCACCAACTCCCGGAGTTCACTCAAACTCATGTCCATCGAGTCCAAAACATTAAGTCTTCTCAAATTTAGTCTTTCATTCAATAATAATTCACATCTATTGGATATTCAATGTAATTCATATGTGCAATTACTGATTTCTCACAATAAGGCTTTAATGTTTATTTTAGACCTCCATTTTATAGAGATAAAACTAAGATACAGTAATCTGTGCTCCATCACACAGATAATAAATGAGAAGCCTTATTTGAGTCTTTAATGTTTTCTATATATGATGATATTTCTTATATAAACATGTCTCTGGAAACAGACATCTAACTACTTTTCTGATTTAGATGCCTTCCTTTGTCTTACCTAATTTGTCAATTATACCTGAAAAAAGTTTGGAAGAAAAATATAATTCTAAACATTTTCCTTAATTGCTTTTCTACTCAACTCTAGATATCACCAAAGTACTAACAACTCTCATGAGGAAATAGCAACCTACTACAGTATTCTTGCCTGGAAAACCCCATGGATGGAGGAGCCTGGCTGGTTACGATACATAGGGTCGAAAAGAATTGGACACGATTGAGCGCACACTAAGTACCATCTTAGTAACTCCCCGGCCCCCCGAGATTCAGTTGCTTAAAAGAATATTCCATTCTAACATCCCAAAACATTTCAAGCTCAGCATGTCTCAAATCATTTCCTAATCTCCTAAACCAGTGTTCCCTTTTGTCTTTGTGCTTCCTGTTTCCACACACCTACTTCCTCCTATTGACCATAATAATAATGTTAGGAATAAGCTGCAAATCCACTCTCTTCCCAACCTTTTAATTTTTAATTTTTTTAACCTAAAACTATTTTGTTTTGTTTAGCATCTATTGATTCAGGAAATAAACACAAAATTCTTAATAAAATGACTTGGAATGTGCTTACTTTGACTTCTCATTTCTTACCTCCCTCCACCTCCTGTTATTACATATGGTTCTGCTCAGCTACTTTAGCTAAGTTTTACCCTTTTGGTACACTTTTTTTTTTTTTTTTTGACTGGGAAATAGTTATTTTAACTGGATAATATGACCGTTCTGTAAGGGTTTGGGCATGGATCATCATAAGTACCTCACAGTTCAGTTCAGTTCAGTCGCTCAGTCATGTCCGGCTCTTTGTGACCCCATGAATCACAGCACACCAGGCCTCCCTGTCCATCACCAACTCCCGAAGTTCACTCAAACTCATGTCCATCAATTCGGTGATGCCATCCAGACATCTCATTCTCTGTCGTCCCCTTCTCCTCCCGCCCCTAATCCTTCCCAGCATCAGAGTCTTTTCCAGTGAGTCAACTCGTCACATGAGGTGGCCAAAGTATTGCAGTTTCAGTTTTAATCAGTCCTTCCAATGAACACCCAGGATTGATCTCCTCTAGAATGGACTGGTTGGATCTCCTTGCAGTCCAAGGGACTCTCAAGAGTCTTCTCCAACACCACAGTTCAAAAGCATCAATTCTTCGGTGCTCAGCTTTCTTCACAGTCCAACTCTCACATCCATACATGACCACGGGAAAAACCATAGCCTTGACTAGACAGACCTTGGTTGGCAAAGTAATGTCTCTGCCTTTTAATATGCTATCTAGGTTAGTCATAACGTTCCTTCCAAGGAGTAGCGTCTTTTAATTTCATGGCTGCAATCAGCATCTGCAGTGATTTTGGAGCCCAAAAAAATAAAGTCTGAAACTGTTTCCACTGGTTTCCCATCTATTTGCCATGAAGTGATGGGACCAGATGCCATGATCTTTGTTTTCTGAATGTTGAGCTTCAAGCCAACTTTGTCACTCTCCTCTTTCACTTTCATCAAGAGGCCTTTGAGTTCCTCTTCACTTTCTGCCATAAGGGTGGTGTCATCTGTATATCTGAGGTTTTGATATTTCTCCCAGCAATCTTGATTCCAGCTTGTGCTTCTTCTAGCCCAGCGTTACTCATGATGTACTCTGCATATAAGTTAAATAAGCAGGGTGACAATATACAGCCTTGACGTACTCCTTTTCCTATTTGGAACCAGTCTGTTGTTCCATGTCCAGTTCTGACTGTTGCTTCCTGACCTGCATACAGGTTTCTCAAAAGGCAGGTCAGGTGGTCTGGTATTCCCATCTCTCTCAGAATTTTCCACAGTCTATTGTGATCCACACAGTCAAAGGCTTTGGCATAGTCAATGAAGCAGAAATAGATGTTTTTCTGGAAGTCTCTTGCTTTCTCAATGATCCAGCAGATGTTGGCAATTTGATCCCTGGTGCCTCTGTCTTTTCTAAAACCTGCCTGAACATTTAGGAGTTCACGGTTCACATATTGCTGAAGCCTGGCTTAGAGAACTTTGAGTATGACTTTACTAGCGTGTGAGATGAGTGCAATTGTGTCGTAGTCTGAGCATTCTTTGGCATTGCCTTTCTTTGGGTTTGGAATGAAGACTGACTTTTTCCAGTCCTGTGGCCACTGCTGTGGACAGAGGTTCATGACATTGTACAGGAGACAGGGACCGAGACCATCCTCATGGAAAAGAAATGCAAAAAAGCAAAATGGCTGTCTTAGGAGGCCTTACAAATATCTGTGAAAAGAAGAGAAGTGAAAAGCAAAGGGGAAAAGGAAAGCTATAAGCATCTGAATGCAGAGTTCCAAAGAATAGCAAGGAGAGATAAGAAAGCCTTTTCAGCGATCAAGCCAAAGAAATAGAGGAAAACAACAGAATAGGAAAAACAAGAGATCTCTTCAAGAAAGTTAGAGATTCCAAGGGAACATTTCATGCAAAGATGGGCTCGATAAAGGACAGAAATGGTATGGACCTAATAGAAGCAGAAGATATTAAGAGGTGGCAAGAATACACAGAAGAACTGTACAAAAAAGATCTTCACGACCAAGATAATCACGACGGCGTGATCACTGTCTTAGAACCAGACATCTTGGAATGTGAAGTCAAGTGGGCTTTAGAAAGCATCACTACGAACAAAGCTAGTGGACGTGATGGAATTCCAGGTGAGTTATTTCAAATCTTGAAAGTACCTCACATGTCTTAGCAAATGGGAAGTGACAGATGGAGGGGAAAGAGAGCAGAAATAAAAGTTCTAATTTTACATCCTGTTGAGCCCATTCTTCTCTGAAGGGGGGGCTGTTGACTCTACAATCACTTGCCAAACTACCGAGCATGTTTTGCTGAAATAGACAAATGAGTCCCCAAGGATCAACTGCTCCAAAACTCTTAACTCTACCCACATGACACTCTTGACACTGACAGCTCCCATTTTTGTGACACCAGGGCCAATTATCTCCTAACTTAATGACCAAAATTTAATGATAAGAGATTGGTGGCTGGGGCTGAGGTGTCCAAGTCAGGATGGGTGTGAGGTGATCTCAGTTACAGGAAGTCAAAGATTTATTTCCTCTTTTCCCAAGTGAAGGCAGAGGGCATATGGTTGATGAAGCAGGCAGCTGGTACAACACAGAACCTACATGGACTCTAACATAAGGCTGGCTGTGATTTCCTCTGGGGCCTTTCTGGGGCTACCAGCAGGTAAGCAGAAATGGGACTAGAGCCTGTTCCCTGGGAGGCTATTCAGTCTTCCCTCTGCTGAAAGCCCAGGGAACAGAGAATGAATATCCTCATTAAAAAATTGGCCATTCTACTGCCATCCTTCACAGTGACACTTACAGCCACAGCAAGCCCTGCAACAACCAGCCACAGGACCACTAAGAGCCACAGAACCACCTCTCACAGAAATAGCACCACCAGCCTAAAGTCCACAACAGCCATTCACAGTCCTGCTACCACCACCAGTCATGGTAATGGCTCAGTTCAGCTAATAAGCAACAGCACTGCCACCCACTCAGGAGCCTCTACCAGTATCCACAACCCAGGATCACCTCCACTCTTGCCAAGTCTTTGCCAGGCCCTAAGGTAGCATCTGGTCCCATAACTTCATGGGAAATAGACGGGGAAACAGTGGAAACAATGTCAGACTTTATGATTTTGGGCTCCAAAATCACTGCAGATGCTGATTGCAGCCAGGATATTAAAAGACGTTACTCCTTGGAAGGAAAGTTATGACCAACCTAGATAGCATATTAAAAAGCAGAGACATTACTTTGCCAACAAAGGTCTGTCTAGTCAAGGCTATGGTTTTTCCCATGGTCATGTATGGATGTGAGAGTTGGACTGTGAAGAAAGCTGATCACTGAAGAATTGATGCTTTTGAACTGTGGTGCTGGAGAAGACTCTTGAGAGTCCCTTGGACTGCAAGGAGATCCAACCAGTACATTTAAAGGAGATCAATCCTGGGTGTTCATTGAAAGGACTGATGCTAAAGCTGAAACTGCAATACTTTGGCCACCTCATGCGACGAGTTGACTCACTGGAAAAGACTCGGATACTGGGAGGGATTGGGGGTGGGAGGAGAAGGGGACGACAGAGAATAAGATGTCTGGATGGCATCACCGACTCGATGGACATGAGTTTGAGTGAACTCCGGGAGTTGGTGATGGACAGGGAGGCCTGGCGTGCTGTGATTCATGGGGTTGCAAAGAATCGGACACGACTGAGTGACTGAACTGAAGGAGGCAATAGGAGACTACACTTGGACTAATGGTTACCAGCCCCACAGCTTGCTCCCAACCCAGATTCTCCTCCCCAGGGTGGAAGAGAGGTAAAGCTGCAAGACAGTGGAGGTCAAAAGGGGAAGGAGACAAGGCCTTCTGCTATGGTTCAGAAGGGAAGAAGTAAAGAAAGGGACAAATACAGAGTGAGGATGAAGGCAGCAGGGAGCCTTAGAAGGCACAGTTGTGTAGTCTTGTGACCCTTTCATCTTTAACTTCTACAGGCCTGAAACATCTATGTACTGAACACCAACAAAACCAAAGCCTGGGGCAGGGGTGGTGGGGTGGTGGCAGGGGGTTTGGCTGTGAGAGTACTCATCCCACTTGCTTCCCTCTCATTCCACTGTGTGCAGCTCAGCTTTGGATTCAAATTAGTACTCAACCCTCATCCCTCACTCTTACCCTCCAAGTGTCCTATCCCTACCAATCCACTGCCACACTACTTACTCTGGTGTACCTGGATGCCACTCTTTCCTGCGACCCAGAGTCTTACAGGTCCCCTCCCCAGGAGCCACCGTACAGCATTGTCTATCGGAATTAAATGACTGTGGATTACAACGTGTCCTTCCCCTGAGGCAGCCTGTGAGTAACCTTCCCTTTTGCATCACTTGTACTAGGTGTCTGGGCTTCTCAAGGGACCTAAGAGGTGGAGGTGGGAGGGCTTGGTTATGGAGCTGGTTCTGCCTCGTTCTTTTGCAGTGGACATTCTTAATTCAGACTTCATCCTTTCAAGATTTCCAAAGCCACCGTGGCCTAGAGATTCAGTTACAGAAACGCAAGCCTCATTCTTCCACCAACTATATTATCGCCCTTCTTGAAACCTCAGATTTCCTCCTCCTCTCAGGCCTATCAGAACTAGGCAACTGTCCTCCCCTCCTCTTTGACTCTGCCCATTCTACCCCTTTCCCCTTTTGTTTCCTGCTCTGAATCATCAAGGTGAGCTCCTTACCAATCTCCTACTTCCCAATGTCCCCCACATTCCTTTCTCCCTACCTTTATCTCACCCACCCCCATTATCATGCCTACTTGCCCTATATTTCTACCAGGTTTCTCTTGTCCCAGTGACCAATCCATCTTGCTGCCTCTCATTATAGATCTGATCTTACTGGGCCTCCTCACCCTGGTGCTTGTTACTTTTCTGTATCATCAGGAGACAGCCACCCAGCTACCAGACCTCTGAGCACTTGTCTCAACACCCAGGGCACAATTCTCACCACTCAACTGACTCAGAGACAAAGTTACCTTCCTTCTCTGTCTTGACCAAAAATAGAGATAATACAATCAGGAAGGATGAGGGGAGAGATGTTTATTAAATGTAACTGGTTCTTCCTTCCCCATTACCAGTGGGAGAACAGTAAAATTCACTGAAATGTTTATCCTTGGTTTTGCTTGTCCATCCTGTCAGGATTAAAAGCCATGTGTTTCTT
Organism: Moschus berezovskii; assembly: GCF_049115385.1. Taxonomy (NCBI): domain Eukaryota; kingdom Metazoa; phylum Chordata; class Mammalia; order Artiodactyla; family Moschidae; genus Moschus; species Moschus berezovskii. Next base: position 125,839,044 of record NC_142460.1, on the reverse strand, counting down.
GTTACATGCTTTTCTATGCCTTCCATGGTTGAGTCTCAGGGAGCCAGAAACATCTGATGTGCGGGGGGCAGGGAGGTCACTGTGTGATTCATTGCCCACAGGGGCCAATTCCCCAAAGCTTGGCAAAGGTGATAGTGTCAAGTCTGCCTTGCCTCCCTTCCTCTTCTTTTGGGGCCCCTTTATACTCCAGTTCCCTCTTTCCTCCAATCCAGTAGAACCACCCATTCCAGTGGCCCTGCTCCTGATTCTCATATACAATTACAGGTGAAGCAGGCAACAACAGCAATGAGTATGTGAACGTCACAGCAGTGTCATGTTTTCTCTAAAAGCTACGCCAATTCTTCCTTAGAAACAAGAATGTCCTGCCCTACCCCCTGTGGATGGCAAGTTGGTAGGATTAAACTCAACACACCTGAGATACTCCTGTCTCACCTGCAAAGGATTTTCATCAACTACAGAAATAGTGGGTATTCTGACCTCCATACTCCTGGGAACAACATGTCTCCAGCCTGGGCCACCCACTGAGCCTAACCTGATATCCTGGGTGGTAGTGGTGGCTGGCACCCCAAGGTGGCCTGTGTGGACTCTAAAAAGTCCTCCCAGACAGCCACAGCCTGAACGACCAATAAGCGCCAGTCCCCACTTAACAGTAAAGCATGATGCAATCTCTGGGAGCCCCTTGCAATTGTAGAAGCCCCTTGAAAGGCTACAGAAAGTGGCCACCAGGACCCAGCTGCTACTGCTGCTGTCACCTCAGTCGTGTCCGACTCCGTGTGACCCCATAGATGGCAGCCCACCAGGCTCCCCCGTCCCTGGGATTTTCCAGGCAGGAACATTGGAGTGGGTTGCCATTTCCTTCTCCAAAGCATGAAAATGAAAAGTGAAAGTGAAGTCGCGCAGTCGTGTCTGACTCTTCGCGACCCCATGGACTGCAGCCTACCAGGCTCCTCCGTCCATGGGATTTTCCAGGCAAGAGTAATGGAGTGGGGTGCCATCGCCTTCTCTGCCAGGACCCAGAGATGCACCCTTTTGAGGGGAGCCCACATGTGGCAGGTGCTTAGCAGCCACACCTCGCAGACACCCCATACGACCTTGCTTCGATCTTGCCGACTGCAGCGCAGGGAGTCAGCAACAGCACGTTGTACTCCCAGCAGGCACCCGGACACCAGACCATGATGGCCAGGCCCACCTCTGCCCAGATGGACAAAGCTTGGCGTCCTGGCAGTGGTAGCAGTGGTCAAAGCTCCCATCGGGTAGTCCAAGGTGGCCCTGGGGGCCTTACCCAAGTCCTGGCTCAGTGAGCGCTTTGACCCATCTATAAATGGTGCCTTCAGGCCAGTGGGATGAGAGAGAACCCTGGGCTTTTCTTTCATAGAAGTGGCAAGGGCTGGGCCTGCTCACCTACCCCACCTCCCCTTCTACTTTACTGACCTGGCCTAGCGATGGCTGGTGCACCCATCTCCAAGGCCTGGACAGCACATGGGCCCAGAGCCTATGGAGGGCCACCTGGCTCACACAGTCCCGCTATCCAAGCCTCCCAAGCTCCCCAAGCCCCACGCTGTTTCCTCTGGAGACACCCAGAATATAGTAGATAGAAAGCTGTGTCCCCACCCAATGACATGGTGGGGACTCACATACCTTCTCTCTTAACTTTGAAAGTGTCAAGTCAGTTGGAAAAAGACAAAGTGGCCCTGAGCAGCAGCAGTATCAGGGACAGGCAGGAGAAGAAACCCTGCCGCCAAAGCAGAAAGAAGCAAAAAGCACAAAAGACGGAACTGTGCAGGCGCACAGCTCTGGTGCGCTTCACGTTTTCAAATCGGAGCAGTTGGAAAGGTACAAGCAGAAAATGTGGTCTCCTGATGAGGCCTGTTTATCTATCCTGTCTATCTTAATTGCCAATACTCCAGTTCACTATTTGTTTGAACTTTATTGAGGTATGATTGACAGGTAATTTAGGCTCCAGTTCATCTCTTTTGCCAGTTATTTCAAAATTGTAGTCTCCTGACAGAATTCACTATCTGAAATTTGCTTCTCTTAAATCCATACTTCACAGCTATGGTGGTTATCATTCTAAAAAATCTATAAGATTTCCATGCCCTTTGCTTGTATTCAATCACTTGATCACTGTAAAAAGTGCCATCTCATATCAACCCAACATCCCCTCATGTAGTCTACATTAACATAAAGCTCTTGACTTGCCTTTAGTCTGTCTTCCAGGTACACCTTTCTTCATCTTAATAGAATACTCTTATTTTTCAAAACCAATCCTTATTCTTTTATATCTATGTGAAATTGCAACTCATTTTTTATAAACCTTCATCATCACCATCTGGAGAAGGAAATGTCAATCCACTCCAGTACTGTTGCCTGGAGAATCACATGGATGGAGGAGCCTGGTAGGCTGCAGTCTATGGGGTCGCCAAGAGTCGAACACGACTGAGCGACTTCACTTTCACTTTTCACTTTCATGCATTGGAGAAGGAAATGGCAACCCACTCCAGTGTTCTTGCCTGGAGAATCCCAGGAATGGAGAAGCCTGGTGGGCTGCCATCTATGGGGTCACACAGAGTCGGACACGACTGAAGTGATATAGCAGCATCTGCACCATCATCGAACCATCACCACTACCATGATCGGCTGCCATTGACGAGTGCATTCATAACACAATGTTAAACATACTATACTGTTATATTACTGGACTAATATAATTTGAGTTAAAAAAAAAAACTTGAGGGTTAAAAGATTAAGAAACTTACCTAATGTTACAAAGTTAATTACAGTTCAGTCTCTCACTCGTGTCCGACTCTCTGCGACCCCATGAATCACAGCACGCCAGGCCTCCCTGTCCTTCACCAACTCCCGGAATTCACTCAAACTCGTGTCCACAGAGTCGGTGATGCCATCCAGCCATCTCATTCTCTGTCGTCCCTGTCTCCTCCCGCCCCAAAACTTTCCCAGCATCAGAGTTTTTTCTAGTGAGTCAACTCGTCGCATGAGGTGGCCAAAGTATTGCAGTTTCAGCTTTAGCATCAGTCCTTCCAACGAACACCCAGGATGGATCTCCTTTAGAATGGACTGTTTGGATCTCCTTAAAGTCCAAGGGACTCTCAAGAGTCTTCTCCAGCACCACAGTTCAAAAGCATCAAATCTTCGGCGCTCAGCTTTCTTCACAGTCCAACTCTCACATCCATACATGACCACGGGAAAAACCATTGCCTTGACTAGACGGACCTTGGTTGGCAAAGTAATGTCTCTGCTTTTTAATATACTATCAAGGTTGGTCATAACTTTCCTTCCAAGGAGCAAGCGTCTTTTAATTTCATGGCTGCAATCAGCATCTGCAGTGATTTTGGAGCCCAAAAAAACAAAGTCTGACACTGTTTCCACTGTTTTTCCATCTATTTCCCATGAATTGATGGGACCAGATGCCATGATCTTTGTTTTCTGAATGTTGAGCTTCAAGCCAACCTTTTCACTCTCCTCTTTCACTTTCATCAAGAGGCCTTTGAGTTCCTCTTCACTTTCTGCCATAAGGGTAGTGTCATCTGCATATCTGAGGTTATTGATATTTCTCCCAGCAATCTTGATTCCAGCTTGTGCTTCTTCCAGCCCAGCGTTCCTCATGATGTACTCTGCATATAAGTTAAATAAGCAAGGTGACAATATACAACCTTGACGTACACCTTTAGGCAACCTTTTCACTCTCCTCTTTCACTTTCATCAAGAGGCTTTTGAGTTCCTCTTCACTGTCTGCCATAAGGGTAGTGTCATCTGCATATCTGAGGTTATTGATATTTCTCCCAGCTATCTTGATTCCAGCTTGTGCTTCTTCCAGCCCAGCGTTCCTCATGATCTACTCTGCATATAAGTTAAATAAGCAAGGTGACAATATACAGCCTTGATGTACTCCTTTTCCTATTTGGAACCAGTCTGTTGTTCCATGTCCAGTTCTAACTGTTGCTTCCTGACCTGCATACAGGTTTCTCAAGAGGCAGGTCAGGTGGTCTGGTATTCCCATCTCTTTCAGAATTTTCCACAGTTTATTGTGATCCACACAGTCAAAGGCTTTGGCATAGTCAATGAAGCAGAAATAGATGTTTTTCTGGAACTCTCTTGCTTTCTCCATGATCCAGTGGATGTTGGCAATTTGATCTCTGGTTCCTCTGACTTTTCTAAAACCTGCTTGGACATCTGGAAGTTCACGGTTCACATATTGCTGAAGCCTGGCTTGGAGAATTTTGAGCATGACTTTACTAGTGTGTGAGATGAGTGCAATTGTGTGGTAGTTTGAGCATTCTTTGGCATTGCCTTTCTTTGGGATTGGAATGAAGACTGACTTTTTCCAGTCCTGTGTCCACTGCTGAGTTTTCCAAATTTTTTGGCATATTGAGTGCAGCACTTTCACAGCATCATCTTTCAAGATTTGAAATAGCTCAACTGGAATTCCATCACCTCCACTAGCTTTGTTCGTAGTGATGCTTTCTAAGGCCCACTTGACTTCACATTCCAAGATGTCTGGCTCTAGGTCAGTGATCATGGTATCGTGACTATCTTGGTCATGAACATCTTTTTTGTACAGTTCTTCAGTGTATTCTTGCCACCTCTTCTTAATATCTTCTGCTTCTGTTAGGTCCATACCATTTCTGTCCTTTATCAAGCCCATCTTTGCATGAAATGTTCCCTTGGAATCTCTAATTTTCTTGAAGAGATCGCTTGTTTTTCCTATTCTGTTGTTTTCCTCTATTTCTTTGTATTGATCGCTGAGGAAGGCTTTCTTATCTCTCCTTGCTATTCTTTGGAACTCTGCATTCAGATGCTTATAGCTTTCCTTTTCTCCTTTGCTTTTCACTTCTCTTCTTTTCACAGCTATTTGTAAGGCCTCCTCAGACAGCCATTTTGCTTTTGTGCATTTCTTCTCCATGGGGATGGTCTTGCTCCCTGTCTCCTGTACAATGTCACGAACCTCCATCCAGAGTTCATCAGGCACTCTATCTATCAGATCTAGTCCCTTAAATCTATTTCTCACTTCCATTGTATAATCATAAGGGATTTGATTTAGGTCATATCTGAATGGTCTAGTGGTTTTCCCTACTTTCTTCAATTTAAGTCTGAATTTGGCAATAAGGAGTTCATGATCTGAGCCACAGTCAGCTCCTGGTCTTGTTTTTGCTAAATGTATACAGCTTCTCCATCATTGGCTGCAAAGAATATAATCAATCTGATTTTGGTGTTGACCATCTGGTGATATCCATGTGTAGAGTCTTCTCTTGTGTTGTTGGAAGAGGGTGTTTGCTACGACCAGTGCGTTCTCTTGGCAAAACTCTATTAGTCTTTGCCCTGCTTCATTCCGTGCTTCAAGGCCAATTTTCCCTTTACTCCAAATGTTTCTTGAGTTCCTACTTTTGCATTCCAGTCCCCTATAATGAAAAGGACATCTTTTTTGGGTGTTAGTTCTAAAAGGTCTTGTAGGTCTTCATAGAACCGTTCAACTTCGGCTTCTTCAGTGCTACTGGTTGGGGCATAGGCCTGGATTACTGTAATATTGAATGGTTTGCCTTGGAAATGAACAGAAATCATTCTGTCATTTTTAAGATTGCATCCAAGTACTGCATTTTGGACTGTTTTGTTGACCATGATGGCTACTCCATTTCTTCTAAGGGATTCCTGCCCACAGATGTAGATCTAATGTTCATCTGAGTTAAATTCACCCATTCCAGTCCATTTTAATTCACTGATTCCTAGAATGTCTGTGTTCCCTCTTGCCATCTCCTGTTTGACCACTTCCAACTTGCCTTGATTCATGGACCTAACATTCCAGGTTCCTATGCAATATTGCTCTTTACAGCACCAGACCTTGCTTCTATCACTGGTCAGATCCACAGCTGGGTATTGGTTTTGCTTTTGCTCCATCCCTTTATTCCTTCTAGAGTTATTTCTCCACTGATCATCAGTAGCATACTGGGCACTACCAACCTGGGGAATTCCTCATTCAGTATCCTATCATTTTGCCTTTTGATACTGTTCATGGGGTTCTCAAGGCAAGTATACTGAAGTGGTTTGCCATTCCCTTCTCCAGTGGACCATATTTGGCTGTGGTCCATGTGATCAGATCGACTAGTTTCCTGTGATTATGATTTTAGTGTGTCTGCCCTCTGATGCCCCCTCGCAATACCTACCGTCTTATTTGGGTTTCTCTTACCTTGGGCGTGGGATATCTCTTCACAGCTGCTCCAAGAAAGCGCAGCCGCTGCATCTTACCTTGGATGAGGGGTATCTCCTCAAGGCCGACCCTCTTGACCTTGAACGTGGAGTAGCTCTTCTCGGCCCTCTTGCGCCTGTGCAGCCACCGCCTATTGGACGTGGGGTAGCTCCTCTCGGCCGCCGGCCCTGGTCTCAGGCCTGGGGTAGCTCCTCTGGGCCGCGCCTCTTTGCATGGTCGGTTGAGCTGGCGCCGGCGTCACTGGCGTCTGCGGTGCCAGGGCCAGTGTCTCTCACGTCTGCTTCAGTTCAGTTCAGTTCAATCACTCAGTCATATCCGACTCTCCGCGACCCCATGAATCACAGCAAGCCAGGCCTCCCTGTCCATCACCAACTCCCGGAGTTCACTCAAACTCATGTCCACAAAGTCGGTGATGCCATCCAGCCATCTCATTCTCTGTCGTCCCCTTCTCCTCCTGCCTATAAACTTTCCTAGAATCAGACTCTTTTCCAGTGAGTCAACTCGTCGCATGAAGTGGCCAGAGTATTGGAGTTTCAGCTTTAGCATCAGTCCTTCCAATAAACACCCAGGATTGATCTCCTTTAGAATGGACTGTTTGGATCTCCTTGCAGTCCAAGGGACTCTCAAGAGTCTTCTCCAGCACCACAGTTCAAAAGCATCAATTCTTCGGTGATCAGCTTTCTTCACAGTCCAAATGTCACATCCATACATGACCATGGGAAAATCCATAGCCTTGACTAGACAGACCTTTGTTGGCAAAGTAATGTCTCTGCTTTTTAATATATTATCAAGGTTGGTCATAACTTTCCTTCCAAGGAGTAAGCGTGTTTTAATTTCATGGCTGCAATCAGCATCTGCTTAGAATGTAGCAAAAGCAGCATGAAATTCAATATTTTCTAATTTCAGTCTGTCATACTGCCTGCCTTGATCTACAATACCTTATATGTACTTTCCACATACATTTTAAATTGCATACACCATATATTGCATTTATTTGTTTACATGTGTAACAATCTTATATCCATCCAAGAATTAATATTCCATGATATTGTGAACTGTAAAATATTTGTGACCATTTCTGTATCTATTTAGCTAACACCTGATGAAGTTTCTGATACTCTATAGCTATAACATGTGTAAGTATAAAATATAAAAATAGGAGCAAAATTTACAAATGTATGGGAGACATATATGCATATGAAAAACATTGTAAAGAAATCAGTATTATTAAAATTAATTCCAGTTCAATCAATTTTAATAAAATAGTTTTGGGGTGTTCTTTTAACTTGACAAACAGTAGAAACTTTATGTAAAAAAATTTAAAAACATTAAAAGAGAAAAATAGATGTTATAGAATGATATATATTATAAATATAAATGTTATAGATGGCTATAGACATTAGAACATGTTATTATAAACAAGAATGAAGAAAATGACATAATACACAAATAGATCATCAAAATTAAAAAAATCACCATACATATTCACTGTTATATAATATATAGTCAGATATATGTGTGTGTTTGTATATATAAGAAAGTATATGTAAATTCTTTCTTGAACTCATAAAGAAGTACTTTTAAAAACTGGTTTTAGGAATACTGATTATCAATTAGAAAAACATTAATATCCTTACTTCATGCCATATGCACAATATTGTTTGTTGTTGTTTAGTCTCTAAGTCATATCCAACTCTTTTGCAACTCCATAAACTGCTCTAGCCTTTCAGGCTCCTCTGTCCGTGGAATTTGCCAGCCAAGAATATTGGAGTGGGTTGCTGTTTCGTTCTCCTGGAGATCTTCCCAACCCAGGGATAAAACTCCAGTCTCCTGATTGACAGGCAGATTCCTTACCACTGAGCCATCAGGGAAGCCCATGTACCACATTATGACATAATGAGAATAAAATACTTTACATTAAGAGACAAAGATGAAATTTAAATATTGAGGCAATTTCAATATAGCAAAAATATATAACATCTTGCTAAATAAAATATGGATGTTTCTGTATATAAATAATAAAATAAAAGTGCCAAATAATTTTAGAGAGAAATGGCAAAGAATGTGATAACAAATAAGTTGATACTTTTATTATATATAAAATTGATGAGTGATGATATGAAAATACTATAGATCCTATAACAAAGACTTGACCAGACATATCTGAATATGGAAGGAAATTAATTGGTGATAAACTGTCAACATATCTCAGATTGAAAAATCAAATTAACGCAACAAAAAGCATTCATCCCCGAGACACTGGAAAAAGTAATTGCAAATATTCCAATGTTTTCTTAGTGTCCTAGCACACCAGTAAAGATGTTATTTGGTGAAATTCTTCAGTAATACAAGTTTAATTTATATATTTTGACCTATTTTCCTTTCCTAAGTTTATTTTGCTGAAATTATTAGATCTGTAGGCAAAAGTTTATATGTGCAAATGATAATCTCAAAATTATTCATGATAAAAAAATCAGAAAAATATTATATTTTCAACAATATTCATATATAAAACATTGTGTTTTATTAAATAAAACTACATCATCATTAAAACATGACTTTAAAAGATAATTAAGCATGATGATAGGCTTATATAAAGAATTGAACCAATGATAAGGTATACAAGGCAGAAGTATATAATATGATGTTTATTAAATTATATTGTATGTATTCATATGCCAAATTTAATATTGTTGTACCTAAATTTGCAGAGTAATAATTTTGTTTTCATCTTTCTATTTCTCTAAGTTTTTATAATGATTATATAGTATATTTGTTTTCATTACTAGAATGTCTCCACAAAATTTGTCTTTTCAGAAATATTTCTCTTTGAAAGTACTCAGAGTCTAATGAGCAGGATAAAAAGGACTGAATAAAATTTTACAAATACTCTAATGCAATTTTTAAAAATAAAAAAGTTAAAAATAAACTCTTTAAATATAATCAAGAAACGTAATAATGTCTATGTTAATGTGGTTTTCATATATTATTCCACTTTCCATATGTTTTATGTATAACTTAGATAAAATGTTAATAGTGTATTCTTACATTAAACTTTATAAACATTTTCAAAGCTTACTCTAGTTAGTTTAGGCTGCTATAACAAATTGCTATAGACTGATGGTTTGAACAACAGACATTTATTTCTCACTAGATCTGAAAGCTGGGAAGTCCAAGGTCAAAGTGCCAGCTAACCTGTTGTTTGGTTAAGGCCCTCTTTCTGATTTGCAGATGACTGCCTTCTCAATTTATCACCACATGGCAGAGTGGAAACATTTTCTGTGGTCTTTTTTATGAGGCACTAATCACATTTATGAGACTTCTACACTCATGACCTAATTATCTCTCAAAGATCCTACCTCCTAAAATTGGGGACTAGAATTTTAATGTATGAATTTGGAGACAGACAAAATTTTAGCCCATAATATATTCCCTGGTGGCTCAGCTGGTAAAGAATACATTTGCAATGTGGGAGACCTGGGTTCTATCCCTGGGTTGGGAAGATCCCCTGGAGAAGGGAATGGCTACCCACCCACTCCAGTATTCTGACCTGGAGAATTCCAGGGACTGTATAGTCCACAGGGTTGCAAAGAGTCAAACACTACTGAGCACTTTCGTTTTCACTTTCATATGCCAAATAACAATCAAAGCAAAAACATTCCAAAATTTTTTTAATGTTGCACATGATTAAAATTTGCCAAGATATTGTTTTTATAAGTATGGATTTATTCAGTAAGTTTTGCTGTTGTTCAGTTGCTAAATTGTGTCTGACTCTTTGTGACCCCATGGACTGCAGCATTCCAGGCTCCTCTGCCCTTCACTATCTCTGAGTTTGCTCAAATTCATGTCCATTGAGTCAGTGATGCTATTTAGCCTCTGTCATCTCTGTCACCCGCTTATTTTGCTTTGAATCTTTCCCAGCATCAGGGTCTTTAGCAATGTATCTTCTGTTTATATCTGGTGGCCAAAGTATTGGAGCTTCAGCAACAGTCCTTCCAGTGAATACTCAGGGTTGACTTCTTTTAGGCTTGACTGGTTTGATCTCCTTGCTGTCTGAGGGATTATCAGGAGTCTTATCCAGTGCCACAGTTCAGAAGCATCAATTTTTTGTTACTCAGGCGTCTTTTTAGTGCAAATATTACATCTGTACATCGCTACTAGAAAAACCAGTTTTCACTATACAAAACTTTGTCAGCAAGATATGTCTCTGTTGTTTAATATAGTGTCTAGGTTTGTCATAGCTTTCCTTCTAAGGGGCAAGTGTGTTTTAGTTAAATAATGTTTTTAAATGTGAAACAGGTAACTTATTAACACATAACATGTTGTTTTAATAATCAGGCACCTAAAAATTCAAATTAAATAACTCATAAACTAATACTTGATGTAGAGAGACATGAAATTTCATTTTTTTGATTCCTAATAACTTAAAAATAAAGATGACAGGATTAACAGTTTTCCCAATCTCACTCAAAATCTCAATATATTTCAGAATGACAAATACACCTATTATAGATGATTCAAACCGCATTGTGTATTGTAGTCTGATTTGGAACCCAATCCTTTTTTCCATGTACATGAACTAAAAGGATAATCTTAGAGAGGAAATGTCTAAATATCAAAGATGTGTAAAGGGGAACTTTTACTGGAAATGAAACTTTTTGGTGGAAGCCCAGGGTAAAGATGGGAATGTTCAGTTCTTTTGGAGGTGGCAGTCCTATATTAAGCATTCTCACAGTTGTCAACCTACCCCAAAATATACAAGAGTTGAACTTATGAAAAAATAAGTGTAATATTAAAGAATTCAGCCACTGGTGAAGGCTGGTATACTCTTTCAAAAATCAAAGATAATGAAAAACTTCAAATGACTAGGGGACTTGAAGATTGTCATCATTTTGCAATGTGCAATGTCCAAATTTATTAAATAACTTCACTTATTACATACACAATGTTCATACTTTCATACAGAATAAATATTTATTTCTCCAATCATTTTAAGGTGTTAATTTAAAAATTTGGAAAACTCTTTCTTATGGAGAAAGAGTGATTCTAAAATATAACTGATGACACCACCCTTACGGAAGAAAGTGAAAAGGAACTAAAAAGCCTCTTGATGAAAGTGAAAGAGGAGAGTGAAAAGGTTGGCTTGAAGCTCAACATTCAGAAAACAAAGATCATGGCATCTGGTCCCATCACTTCATTGGAAATCGATGGGGAAACAATGGAAAGTGTCAGACTTTATTTTTGGGGCTCCAAAATCACTGCTGATGCTGATTTCAGCCATGAAATTAAAAGACGCTTACTTCTTGGAAGGAAAGTTATGACCAACCTAGATAGCATATTAAAAAACAGAGACATTACTTTGCCAATCAAGGTCCGTCTGTCTAGTCAAGGCTGTGGTTTTTCCCGTGGTCATGTATGGATGTGAGAGTTGGACTGTGAAGAAGGCTGATTGCCCAAGAATTGATGCTTTTGAACTGTGGTGCTGGAGAGGACTCTTGAGAGTCCCTTGGACTGCAAGGATATCCAACCAGTCCATTTAAAGGAGATCAATCCTGGGGGTTTATTGGAAGGACTGATGCTAAAGCTGAAACTGCAATACTCTGGCCACCTCATGCGACGAGTTGACTCACTGGAAAAGACTCTGATGCTGGGAGTGATTGGGGGCGGGAGGAGACGGGGACGACAGAGAATGAGATGGCTGGATGGCATCACCGACTCAAATGACATGAGTTTGAGTGAACTCCCGGATTTGGTGATGGACAGGGAGGCCTGGCGTGCTGTGATTCATGGGGTCGCAAAGAGTCAGACACGACTGAGTGACTGAACTGAGCTGAACTGAATGTTTCAAAGTGAGTAAAACAATACATAATCTTATCAGACATCTACAACAGCTTGGTATGATAAATACATATTGCCAGAAACTGGATTTAAACTCACAGAATCCGTTACTGAGGACATCTCCTGTTACTATTCTCTTCATCTTTGTCAGTGTTCAACTGAAATGTGTCTGTGAACTTAACTGCAGTTTTAAAATAAGTTTTAATTTAGTTCATATTTATAATTATAACTGAAAATCATTCAACTGGAAACTGTCCAAATGTCTAAATTATTTGATCCTTTTTCAGTACTTATTTAAAGCACTGAATAGGAAAAAAATCTTGCCTATACCTGATTATATTGCTAGAAACTGAATGAAGAAATAACAAAATGGAGGAAAATAAAAATTAACTAAATAAATATTAGAAAACTATGGTAACCAGAAATATTTTCAAAAATCAGCTTCTCCATATCAACCGATTTTGGCTCTCATATGTCTCCTCTTTGACTTGGGAATAATAATTTTATAATATTGGATATGTTCACAGAGCTAGCATATTGCAGTTATACCCACCATTAAAATTTTTACACTGATTATACTCACTAATTACAACTGGGATGCAAAACAGATTTCATATTAAGCTACATTAAAAGGGAGGAAATTAAAACAGACCTATTTTTTAGGAGTATTATATTCTTTTAGATATAGCATATTCTACAGCAGCATTTGCCAATTAAAAACACCAGGCTAGCTCTTGAATAAAGGATTAAAGCAAAAGGTTACTTTCACACTTGGGTGGTATATGTCAAAACAGACATTTTGCCTGATGGCCACCCTTGTGGCAGATGGTTGAAAAGCTAGACTGTACAATAAGAGATGACCATTTATACAGTTCTATGTTAAATAATGAATTCAGGAAACCTTTTCTATATCCTTGGCAGGCTGTCTAATTTGAATTCAGTCTTCATTTCAGCAAGACATATTTCACTTATTTACCCTTGTATATTCATCATGCATTTGTGTTTCTAATGCAACTCCTCTCTCCATGACTAACTTTATCCTTTCAGGAATGAGCCTGCTGTAGTGTGACATATGCAACACTATGTAATTTTAAAATGTAATATATTCATATATGAAGTGTAGATCCAATATTCCTTCCTCAGGACACAGTATTGTTTACAAATGAAGGAAAGCAAAGCACTCTGGCATTAGGTTCTGAAACTATATGCTGGGTAAAAGTAATTTGTCTGCTCAGAAAGTAATTCCAAATCTAATAGAACAATCAGATAAAGGTTTAGCACTGAATTTGAGATGGACAAATGTGAGGTAGAAAGATCCAATCAGAATTTTGCACTTGCTTTTTACTGTTTCAATAACATACCAAGCTAACTTTTCTCTCCATGCCTTTGCTTATACTGTTCTGCATCTAGAATGTCTATCTTTCTAATTCCCAATATCTTGATTACATCCACTTTTCAAAGCTTACGTCGAGTTGCATGTCTTTGTTGAAGTTTTTTCTGCCACATAAGTAAATTACCTTGCTTTCTTCTGAGCCTCCTATACAAATTTTTTTTTCTTTCTACACAATTAATTAAGTGATGTTTAGGCACACAAATTATAGTCAGATGATAGTCTGAATTTTATATCTGCCATTTACTAGCTGATGTCATTATCTTCCCTTAAAAAGGAATAATTATGGTACATTAGAAGATGATGATGATCAAGTATCCTGAGAAAAAATGTAATCTGTGGTAAACAAAAAAGAAAGGCTTTTATTTTTCAAATGTAATGTAACTTTGTTACATTAAGTACTTTCCTTTTTTATGTAATTGTTCTTTATTTGTATGCTTTGCAAAATTATTTAAATTATTAATACCAGGAGAGCAGAGATTGGGGCATCCATATGCACAAATGTTGTTTTATATTTTTACATTATACAATAAATAAATCTATAGCCATCTAGTTAGCTATCTATCTACCTATCTATCTTGGAACCAGAATGGATAAAAGGCTCAGGACATTATAGAGATCAGTGCAAAGGGAAATAGTTAATTAATTGAACTTAAGTTGATACCTGGCCTGCCTGCTGAGGAACCTGTATGCAGGTCAGGAAGCAACAATCAGAACTGTACATAGAACAACAGACTGGTTCCAAATAGGAAAAGGAGTACATCAAGGTTGTATATTGTCACCCTGCTTATTTAACTTATATGCAGAGTACATCATGAGAAACGCTGGGCTGGAAGAAGCACAAGTTGGAATCAAGATTTCCGGGAGAAATATCAATAACCTCAGATATGCTGATGACACCACCCTTATGGCAGAAAGTGAGGAGGAACTAAAAAGCCTCTTGAGGAAAGTGAAAGAAGAGAGTGACAAAGTTGACTTGAAGCTCAACATTCAGAAAACAAAGATCATGGCATCTGGTCCCATCACTTCATGGGAAATGGATGGGAAAACTGTGGAAACAGTGTCAGACTTTATATTTTTGGGCTCCAAAATCACTGCGGATGCTGAGTGCAGCCATGAAATTAAAAGACGCTTACTCCTTGGAAGGAAAGTTATGACCAACCTAGATAGTATATTAAAAAGCAGAGACATTACTTTGCCAACAAAGGTCCGTCTAGTCAAGGCTATGGTTTTTCCCGTGGTCATGTATGGATGTGAGAGTTGGACTGTGAAGAAAGCTGAGCGCTGAAGAATTGATGCTTTTGAGGTGTGGTGTTGGAGAAGACTCTCGAGAGTCCCTTGGACTGCAAGGAGATCCAACCAGTCCATTCTAAAGGAGATCAATTCTGGGTGTCCATTGGAAGGACTGATGCTGAAGCTGAAACTCCAATACTTTGGCTCATACTTCATGCGACGAGTTGACTCACTGGAAAAGACTCTGATGCTGGGAGTTTTTGGGGGCGGTAGGAGAAGGGGACAACAGAGAATGAGATGGCTGGATGGCATCACCGAGTCTGTGGACATGAGTTTGAGTGAACTCCGGGAGTTAGTGATGGACAGGGAGGCCTGGCATGCTGTGCTTCATGGAGTCACAAAGAGTCGGACATGACTGAGCAACTGAACTGAACTGAAGTTGATACAGGTTAAAACATTTAATATACTAAGAAAGTAGAACTTAAAAAAATTCTCATCACAAGAAAAAAGAACTGTAATTATAGGTGGTGATGGAAGTTACCTAAACTTTCCTTGATAATCATTTCACAGTATACACATACATAAAATCATTATGTTGTACACCAAAACTAACACAATGTTGTATGTCAATTATATCTAAATAAAAAATAAGCACTTATTTTATACCTAACTGTACTGTGACAGAAAAAGTCCTGTAAAACAAGTAAAATTTTGTTTAAGAAAGATAAAAGGTAAAATGACAATCAAATATGCAAAAGTATGTAAGGAAAAGCAAGAAGAATAAACTGCTTCTAGCAGATGACTAAAAATAAGCAACTAACAGAGGACTAGAAAATAGGATGCAGTAAATGTATGATTTTTCAAATTTGAAAAGTTTAGTTAACGGAGAATAGACGTCAGGAACAACTAAAATAAGATATGACCTAATAATCATGAGTAAGTAAATGCTGAAGTATCTTCTTATCATCAAATATTGTAAGGGCTTTACAAGTTTGCTATCACCTCTCCTTTCTGTCCTGGAATTCTTATATTTAGAGATAACTATCTTTGCATTCAATATGCCATCAGATTTGGAAAACTCAGCAGTGGCCACAGGACTGGAAGAGGTCAGTCTTCATTCCAATCCCAAAGAAAGGCAATGCCAAAGAATGCTCAAACTACCGCACAATTGCACTCATCTCACACGCTAGTAAAGTCATGCTCAAAATTCTCCAAGCCAGGCTTCAGCAGTATGTAAACCGTGAACTCCCAGATGTTCAAGCAGGTTTTAGAAAAGGCAGAGGCACCAGAGATCAAATTGCCAACATCCACTGGATCATGGAGAAAGCAAGAGTGTTTCAGAAAAACATCTATTTCTGCTTCATTGACTATGCCAAAGCCTTTGACTGTGTCGATCACAATAAACTGTGGAACATTCTGAAAGAGATGGGAATCCCAGACCACCTGACCGGCCTCTTGAGAAACCTGTATACAGGTCAGGAAGCAACAGTTAGAACTGGACATGGAACAACAGACTGGTTCCAAATAGGAAAAGGTGTACGTCAAGGTTGTATATTGTCACCTTGCTTATTTAACTTATATGCAGAGTACATCATGAGGAACGCTGGGCTGGAAGAAGCACAAGCTGGAATCAAGATTGCTGGGAGAAATATCAATAACCTCAGATATGCAGATGACACTACCCTTATGGCAGAAAGTGAAGAGGAACTCAAAAGCCTCTTGATGAAAGTGAAAGAGGAGAGTGAAAAGGTTGGCTTGAAGCTCAACATTCAGAAAACAAAGATCATGGCATCTGGTCCCATCACTTCATGGGAAATAGATGGGGAAACAGTGGAAATGGTGTCAGACTTTATTTTTTTGGGCTCCAAAATCACAGCAGATGCTGATTGCAGCCATGAAATTAAAAGACGCTTACTCCTTGGAAGGAAAGTTATGACCAACCTTGATATTATATTAAAAAGCAGAGACATTACTTTGCCAACCAAGGTCCGTCTAGTCAAGGCAATGGTTTTTCCCGTGGTCATGTATGGATGTGAGAGTTGGACTGTGAAGAAGGCTGATCACCGAAGAATCGATGCTTTTGAACTGTGGTGTTGGAGAAGACCCTTGAGAGTCCCTTATACTGCAAGGAGATCCAACCAGTCCATTCTAAAGGAGATCAATCCTGGGTGTTCATTGGAGGGACTGATGCTAAAGCTGAAACTGCAATACTTTGGCCACCTCATGCGACGAGTTGACTCACTGGAAAAGACTCTGATGCTGGGAAAGGTTGGGGGCGGGACGAGAAGGGGACGACGGAGAATGAGATGGCTGGATGGCATCACCGACTCTGTGGACATGAGTTTGAGTGTACTCCTGGAGTTGGTGATAGACAGGGAGGCCTGGCGTGCTGTGATTCATGGGGTCACGGAGAGTCGGACACGACTGAGCGACTGATCTGATTTGATCTGATTTTCAGAAATCTGTGGTTAAAAGTGAGCTGAATATGTATTCATAAACCACCTGACATGGAAAAAGAGCAAACAAAAATGTGATTGGGGGGGTGGATATACAAAGTGGGTGGGCAACTTAGAAGATTACAGTATATATTTAATGTAAATAAATATTGTCCTGATTGTAAGAGAGAATTAAGATGAAAAAGGGTTGGTTACTACTCTGAAAGATATCATTGGTAAACAAAATATGTAAACAGTACACTAATAATATAAGGTTCTCTTTAGTTCAGTTCAGTCACTCAGTCATGTCCGATTCTTTGCGACCCCATGAATCACAGCACGCCAGCCTCCCTGTCCATCACCAACTCCCGGAGTTCAATCAAACTCATGTCGATAGAGTCAGTGATGGCTTCCAGCCATCTCATTCTCTGTCGTCCCCTTCTCGTTTTGCCCCCAATCCCTCCCAGCATCAGAGTCTTTTCCAGTGAGTCAACTTTTCGCATGAGGTGGCCAAAGTATTGGAGTTTCAGCTTTACCATCAGTCTTTCCAATGAACACCCAAGACTGATCTCCTTTAGAATGGACTGTTTGGATTTCCTTGCAGTCCAAGGGACTCTCGAGAGTCTTCTCCAACACCACAGTTCAAAAGCATCAATTCTTTGACGCTTAGCTTTCTTCACAGTCCAACTCTCACATCCATACATGACCACGGGAAAAACCATAGCCTTGACTAGACAGAACTTTGTTGGCAAGTAATGTCTCTGCTTCTTAATATGCTATCTAGGTTGGTCATAATTTTCCTTCCAAGGAGTAAGCGTCTTTTAATTTCATGGCTGCAATCAGCATCCGCACTGATATTGGAGCCTCCAAAAATAAAGTCTGACACTGTTTCCACTGTTTCCCCATCTATTGGCCATGAAGTGATGGGACCAGATGCCATGATCTTTGTTTTCCGAATGTTGAGCTTCAAGCCAACTTTGTCACTCTCCTCTTTCACTTGCATCAAGAGGGCTTTGAGTTCCTCTTCACTTTCTGCCATAAGGGTGGTGTCATGTTCATATCTGAATTATTAATATTTCTCGCGGCAATCTTGATTCCAGTTTGTGCTTCTTCCAGCCCAGCATTCCTCATGATGTACTCTGCATATAAGTTAAATAAGCAGGTTGACAATATAGAGCCTTGACATACTCCTTTTCCTATTTGGAACCAGTCTGTTCCATGTCCAGTCTAACTGTTGCTTACTGACCTGTATACAGGTTGCTCAAGAGGCAGCTCAGGTGGTCTGGTATTCCCATCTCTTGAAGAATTTTCCTCAGTTTATTGTGATCCACATAGTCGAAGGCTTTGGCATAGTCAGTGAAGCAGAAATAGATGTTTTTCTGGAACTCTCTTGCTTTTTCCATGATCAAGCGGATGTTGGCAATTTGATCTCTGGTGCCTCTGACTTTTTTAAAACCAGTTTGAACATCTGGAAGTTCACAGTTCACGTATTGCTGAGGCCTTGGTTGGAGAATTTTGAGCATGACTTTACTAGCGTGTGAGATGAGTGCAATTGTGTGGTAGTTTGAGTATTCTTTGGCATTGCCTTTCTTTGGGATTGGAATGAAGATTGACATTTTCCAGTCCTGTGGCCACTGATGAGTTTTCCAAATTTGCTGTCATATTGAGTGTAGCACTTTCACAGCATCATGTTTCAGGATTTGAAATAGCTCAACTTGAATTCCATCACCTCCACTAGCTTTGTTCGTAGTGATGCTTTCTAAGGCCCACTTGACTTCACATCCCAAGATGTCTGGCTCTAGGTTAGTGATCACACACAGATCCAAGTAGCGGTGGCTGTGCAGGCACAGGATGGCCGAAAGGAACTACTCCACATTCAAGGTCAGGAGGGATGGCTGTGAGGAGATACCTCTTGTGCAACGTAAGTAACTGCGCTTTGCTGGAGAAGCCATGAAGAGATACCCCATGACATAGGTAAGAGAAACCCAAGTAAGACTGTAGGTATTGCAAGAGGGCCTCAGAGGGCAGACACACTGAAATCATAATCACAGAAAGCTAGTCAAAATGATCACACTGACCACAGCGTTGTCTAACTCAGTGAAACTAAGCCATGCCGTGTGGGGCCACCCAAGATGGGCCGGTCATGGTGGAGAGGTCTGACAGAATGTGGTCCACTGGAGAAGGGAATGGCAAACCACTTCAGTGTTCTTGCCTTGAGAACCCCATGAACAGTATGAAAAAGGCAAAATGATAGGATACTGACTGAGGAACTCCCCAGGTCGGTATGTTCCCAATATGCTATTGGAGATCAGTGGAGAAATAATATAAGGTATATTATGCCTAATGCAAAATTATTAAGATACTAGTTTCTGTCTTTTATTTCTAGAAGTCCTCCTCTTTTAAATATTCCCAATCTATCACTCAAACTCCTGGAATTTGTTGCAGTTTTAACTTCTGTCTCTCAAAGATATTTGACCTAAGCAGGATGAAGTTACTTAACTTCTACCCAGCAGTCAGGCTGCAGAGGTCACTGTATGTAGGTAGAATTGTGTTGACTTAGGTACTCACTTTAATATTTGGACTGCAAGGAGATCAAACTAGTGAATCCTAAAGAAAAACAGTCCTGAATATTCATTGGAAGGACTGATGCTGAAGCTGAATCTCCAATACTTTGGCTAACTGATGCAAAGAACTGACTGATTGGAATAGACCCTCATTCTAGGGAAGATTGAAGGTGCCTGGAGAAGGGACGACAGAGGATGAGATGGTTGGATGGCATCACTGACACTATAGACATGAGTTTGATGAAGCTTCGGGTGTTGGTGATGGACAGGGAAGCCTGAAGTGCTGAAGTCCATGGGGTCGCAAATAGTTGGACATGACTAAGTGACTGAACTGAAGTGAACTGAACTTAATAGCTGGGATTTCACTTTTTCCACTTTCCCAATTTTACTCTTCTTTTTAGAAGATAAAAGTTCCTCTTTAACAGTCCCGATTTTGCTTGACTGACAGAAACCCAGTTCCTCCTGAACTTGCATCTTCCTCTAAACAATTTCCCTAATCATAGACCACAGGATCAGAAGATATTAAGAAGAGGTGGCAACGATACACAGAAGAACTATACAAAAAAGATCTTCATGACCCAGATAACGACAATGGTGTGATCACTCATCTAGAGCCAGACATTCTAGAATACGAAGTTAAGTGGGCCTTAGGAAGTATCACTATGAACAAAGCTAGTGGAGGTGATGGAATTCCAGATGAGCTATTTCAGATACTAAATGGTGATGCTGTGAAAGTGCTGAACATATTATGCCAGCAAACTTGGAATAATCAGCAGTGGCCATAGGACTGGAAAAGTTCAGTTTTCATTCCAATCCCAGAGAAAGGCAATACCAAAGAATGTTCAAACTATCACACAATTGTACTCATCTCACAGGCTAGCAAAATAATGCTCAAAATTCTTCAATCTAGGCTTCAACAGAATGTGAATCGAGAACATCCAGATGTTTAAACTGGATTTAGAAAAGGCAGAGGAACCAGAGATCAAATTGCCAATATCTGTTGGATCATTAAAAAAGCAAGGGAATTCCAGAAATACATCTACTTCTGCTTCATTGACTATGCTAAAGTCTTTGACTGTGTGGATCACAATAATCTGTGGAAAATTCTTAGAGAGGTGGGAATATCAGACCACACTACCTGCCTCCTCAGAAGTCTATATGCAGGTCAAGAAGCAACAGTTAGAACTGAACATGGAACAAACTGGACTGGTTCCAAATTGGGAAAGGAATATGTCATGGTTGTATATTGTCACCCTGCTTATATAGCTTTTATGCAGAGTACATTAGGCAGAAAGTCAGGCTGGATGAAGCACAAGCTAGAATCAAGATTGCCAGGAGAAATATCAATAACCTCAGATATGCAGGTGACACCACCCTAATGGCAGAAAGTGAAGAGAACTAAAAAGCCTCTTGATGAAAGTGAAAGACAAGAGTGAAAAAAAATGACTTAAAACTCAACATTCACAGATACATCTTTGCCAACAAAGGTCTGTTTAGTTAAAGTTATGATTTTTCCAGTAATCATGTACAGATATGAGCGTTGGGCTATAAAGAAAGGTGAGCATTGAAGAAGTGATGCTTTTGATCTGTGGTGTTGGAGAAGACTCTTGAGAGTCCCTTGGACTGCAAGGGGATCCAACCAATCCATCCTAAAGGAAATCAGTCCTGAGTGTTCATTGGAAGGACTGATGCTGAAGCTGAAACTCCAATACTTTGGCCACTTGATGTGAAGAACTGACTCATTTGAAAAAATCCTGATGATGTTTAAGATAGATGGAAGGAGGAGAAGGGAATGACAGAGAATGAGATGGTTGGATAACATCACCGACTCAATGGCCGTGAGTTTGAGTATGCTTTGGGAGTTGGTGATGGACAAGGAGGCCTGGCGTACTGCAGTCCATGGGGTCGCAAAGAGTTGGACATGACTGAGCAACTGAACTGAACTGAACCGAAGGAAACCAATACTGAATATTCATTGGAAGGACTAATGCTGAATCTGAATCTCCAATTCTTTGGCCACCTGATGTGAAGGAGTGATTCATTAGAAAAGACCCTGATGCTGGAAAAGATGGAAGGCAGGAGGAGAAAGGAATGACAGAGGACGAGATGTTTGGATGGAACCTCTGACTCAATAGATGTAAGTTTGATCAATCTCCAGGAGTTGGTGATGGAAAGAGAAGACTGGCTTGCTGTAGTCCATGGGGTCACAAAGAGTTGGTCACAAATGAGGGACTGAACTGAACTTAAGAGCTCATAAATGTCTCTGATTCAACTGTTTGTCTACTGTTTGAACCTCTCTATGTTTTTGGTCTTGATGTATGAATTCCACACTATGATTTTTGTAAATACTCCCAAGATCTCTAAATTTGACCTCCTGACATTGCCTGGTGGACCATATAGGCCAGCAGTCTCTTGTTATATGATGATTATCATATTTTCTTTGTCAGATCATTCTATAATTACTGGTTAATGCCTACCTTAGTGTATGACTCTATTATTGATTCTTACTACCTCTATAAAACCTTCCCATTTATAACCTGGAAATGCTTATCCATTTGTGTTAAGATGTACCAAAGCAATATTAGAAAACGAACGAAGGTTATTTTATGCTAAATCCCACCAGGCTATGAATGTTTTTTATACGAAGTACACCTGGATCAAAGAACTGCCAAGGAAGAGAATCAGGTTAGTTTGTCCCAAGACAGGTAGAAGCTGAAGGGGCAGCTGAAACTCTCTTTGCTAATCAACTTGATCACATTATGAATGAAAGCAGAATAAAAAAGCAAAACATTTCCTTCATGAATACTTCATATTGTTAAATTTACAACTATGCTAGGCAACATCCAACATCTGTTGGATTATAGAAACAGCAAGAGAGTTCCAGAAAAACATCTAATTCTGGTTTATTGATTATGCCAAAGCCTTTGACTGTATGGATCACCACAAACTGTGGAAAATTCTTAAAGAGATGGGAATACCAGAATACCTGACCTGCCTCTTGAGAAATCTGTATGCAGGTCAGGAAGCAACAGTTATAAACAGTTAGACATGGGACAAAAGACTAAGTCCAAATAGGGAAAGGAGTATCTCAAGGCTGTATATTGTCACCCTGCTTATTTAACTTATATGTGGAGTAGATCATGACACCATCCTTATGAGAGAAAATGAAGAGGAACTGAAGAATGTCTTGATGAAAGTGAAAGAGGAGAGTGAAAAAGTTGGCTTAAAGCTCAACATTCAAAAAACTAATATCATGCCATCTGGTCCCATCACTTCATGGCCTATAGATGGGGAATCAGTAGAAACAAGCAAATAAAGTGGACTTTATTTTGGGGGCTCCAAAAATCACTGCAGATAATGACTGCAGCTGTGAAATTTAAAAATGCTTACTCCTTGGAAGGAAAGTTATGACCAACCTAGACAGAATATTAAGAAGCAGAGACATTACTTTGACAACAAAGGTCCATCTAGTCAAGGCTATGATTTTTACAGTAGTCAGGTATGGCTGTGAGAGTTGGACTATAAAGAAAGCTGAATGCCAAAGATGATGTTTTTGAACTGTGGTATTGGAGAAAACTCTTGAGAGTCCCTTGAACTGCAAGGAGATGCAACCAGTCCATCTTAAAGGAGATCAGTCCTGGGTGTTCATTGGAAGGTCTGATGGTAAAGCTGAAACTCCAATACTTTGGCCACCTGATGTGAAGAACTGACTCATTTGAAAAGACCCGGATGCTGAGAAAGATTGAAGGCAGGCGAAGAAGGGGATGAAAGAAGATGAGATGGTTGAATGGAATAATCGACTCAACGGACAGGAGTTTGAGTAAACTCTGGAAGTTGGTGATGGACAGGGAGGCTTGGCATGCTGCAGGCCACAGGGTCACAAATAGTCGGACAGGACTGGCCAACTGAACTGAACTGAACTGATGCTAGGCAAAAGAAGGAATCCCCTATTGTGTCTCGGTCCTTATCCCAGAAACCTTTGTATATGTTATGTTACATTGTAATGAAGAATTAAGAATGACAATGAAATTAAAATTTTAAATCAGATAACTTCAGAAAAAGGAGACTATCCTAATTATCCAGGTTGACATCATATATCGTCAAAGGTCCTTTAGAAGTAGAAGAGGGAGGCAGAGGGTCAGCATCAGAGCCATGTGATGTCAGAAAATCTCAGCCTTGGTCTTTGGTAGCTTTGAAGTTGGAGGAAGTAGCCGTGTTCCAAGAAATGCAGGCAGCCTCTACAAGGGAAAGGCAAGGAAATGGATTTGCCTCTGGAGAGAGGAAGAATGAAAAACAAGGAGGAAGAATGGCTAATCCTGCTGGGCCCACATTTTAACATGTTTTTCCGTGTCTCCAAAACATCTCAAATAAAGGGAAACTTTATTTTGCACTTCTCTTTTGTAACCTGTTTTCTTTGTTCTATCTCTAGAGCTATCTCTGGTTCATTTCTGCAAGACTCACTTTTTTGCAGCAGCTTTGGCAAGCTGGAGAAGAGAAACTGAAATTCTCCTGCCCAACTCCTTAGACTCAAAGTACACACTTTCATGTATGTTCTCGCTGGTGGCATGCCTATAACATTATCCAGTGAGGCTGCTATCGAGCTTCACCTAAAGATCTGAGTTGACTTCTACACATGAGACTACGGATGTTTCAAATTAGGAGGCACTTCATTTTATGTTTTGGTCATGACATGTGCAAGCTCCAAAAAAAGGAACACTGTGTTTTGGATGTATCATAAGAGTAATATCCAGGGAAGGCAATGGCAAGCCACCTCAGTACTCTTGCCTAGAAAATCGCATGGACAGAGGAGCCTGGTGGGCTGCAGTCCATGGGATCACTACTAGTCGGACACGACTGAGCAACTTCACTTTCACTTTCCACTTTCATGCATTGGAGAAGGAAATGGCAACCCACTCCAGTGTTCTTGCCTGGAGAATCCCAGGGATGGCGGAGCCTGGTGGTCTGCCGTCTATGGGGTCGCACAGAGTCGGAAAAGACTGAAGTGACTTAGCAGCAGCAGCAGCAGTAAGAGTAATATCAATGGAATGAACTCTATAAAAAAATTTTTGCCCAACATCTGTTGAGAATATTATCTGAATCTTCTTCAGAAATATTAAAACTCTAATGAAACTGTGAAGAAGCAGTATTGTAGCTGACATGGATTCTAGTTTCTGGAGAGGTCAGAATGTTCTTGAATATTCTGAGACATTGTAAGAAAATGTTAAATTTAATTAGAACAGCAGCTCAAAACAAATAGAATTAGAACATTAAGATAACTCAAACATTTTTGTATAAAGACATTTCAAATTTTGTATATTACTCTATATTAATGTTTTTATTAGTTGATATTCCTGGCTAGATAGATATTACTGTCTTCACAAATCCAAAAGTTATCTTTGTACTGGAACATGTAAAGCATCATGCTGAAGCTAACATTTTTATGAGTTTGGATTTAGGAAATCTTTGTACGATATTATTTATGATAGGCCAAAGGGTCTCATTAAATACCTTTAAAAATCACTACAGGCTATACATTGCTTTTATTGAAGAGTTTAATTTGTATCTGAGGAAACAGATTAGAAATCTTGCATCACTGTCATTTTGATCACTTGTTTCTATTTCATGAATTATAATGTTTTGCAGAGCCTCATATATTTAAGCAATAAATTGTGAGGTGAGAATGAATCTTACTATTTATTGGAATAATATTCAATTCATAAAGTCACTAGAAGATAATTTCTCACAGATTTGTGTATGCGTGAGTGTGCAAATGCATGAGAATGAGAGAGGAAGGAGAGGAAAAGAACATTTTACAACTACTGGCTTATGTACATATGTATATGTCAATATTCTCAAAAATTAGGTTTATAAATTATCCAAATGCCATTCCAACTGAATCAACTGAATATTTGAATCAACTAAGTACTTGGTATTATTTTAGTAATGATTAAGTTAAAATAACTAGCACCTGTTGGTTTCCAAGGCAAACCATTCAATATCACATTATCCACATCTATTGCCCAACAAGTGATGCTGAAGAAGCTGAAGTTGAACGGTTCCATGAAGACCTACAAGACCTTCTAGAACTAACACCCAAAAAAGACGTCCTTTTCATTATAGGGGACTGGATGCAAAAATAGGAAATCAAGAGATACCTGGAATAACAGGAAAATTTGACCTTGGAGTACAAAATGAAGAAGGGCAAGGCTAATAGAGCTTTGCCAAAAGAACGCACCAGTCATAGCAAACACCCTCTTCCAACAACACAAGAGAAGACTCTACACAGGGATATAATCAGATGGTCAATAGTGAAATCAGATTGATTACGTTCTTTGCAGCCAAAGATGGAGAAGCTCTACACAGTCCATGAAAACAAGACTGGGAAATGAGTGTGTCTCAGATTATGAACTCCTTATTGCCAAGTTCAGACTTAAATGGAAAAAAGTAGGGAAAGCAACTAGACCATTCAGGTATGATCTAAATAAAATCTCATATGATTATACAGTGGAAGTGACAAGCAGATTCAAGGGATTAGATCTGATAGAGGGCTTGAAGAACTATGGACACAGTTTCATGACATTGTACAGGGGGCAGTGACCAAGACCACTCCCTAGAAAAAGAAGTACAAAAAGGCAAAATTGTTGTCTGAGGAGGCCATACAAGTAGCTGACACAAGTAGAGAAGCTAAAGGCAAAGGAGAAAAGTAAAGATATACCCATTTGAATGAAGAGAGGGGAAAAAAGCAAGGAAAAGCAAGGAAAGAAACCCTTCCTCAGTGATCAATGAAAAGAAATAGAGCAAAACAATAGAATGGGAAAGACTAGAAATCTCTTCAAGAAAATAGGAGACAGCAAAGGAAAGTTTCATGCAAAGATGAGCACAATAAAGGACAGAGATCGTATAGACCTAACAGAAGCAGAAGATATTAAGAAGAGGTGTCAAGAGAACACAGAAGAACTATACAACAAAGATCTTCACAGCCCAGATAACCATGATGGTGTGATCACTCACCTAGAGCCAGACATTCTGGAATGTAGTCAAGTGGGACTTAGAAAGAATGACTACGAACAAAACTAGTGGAAGTGATGTAATTCCAGTTGAGCTATTTCAAATCCTGAAAGATGATGCTGTGAAAGTGCTGCACTCAATATGCCAGCAAATCAAAAATGCATCAGTGGCCACAGGACTGGAAAATGTTAGTTTTATATCAATCCCAAAGAAGTTCAGTTCAGTTCAGTAGCTCAGTTGTGTCCGACTCTTTGCGACCCATGAATCACAGCATGCCAGGCCTCCCTGTCCATCACCAACTCCCGGAGTTCACGCAAACTCATGTCCATCGAGTCGGTGATGCCATCCAGCCATCTTATTCTCTGTCGTCCCTGTCTCCACCCACTCCCAATCCCTCCTAGCATGAGACTCTTCTCCAGTGTGTCAACTCGTGGCATGAGGTGGCCAAAGTATTGGAGTTTCAGCATCAGCATCAGTCTTTCCAATGAACACCCAGGATTGATCTCCTCTAGAATGGACTGATTGGATCTCCTTAAAGTCCAAGGGACTCTCAAGAGTCTTCCGCAGCACCACAGTTCAAAAGCATCAATTCTTCGGCGATCAGCTTTCTTCACAGTCCAACTCTCACATCCATACATGACCACGGGAAAAACTGTAGCCTTGACTAGACGGACCTTGATTGGCAAGGTAAAGTCTCTGCTTTTTAATATGCTATCTAGGTTGGTCATAACTTTCCTTCCAAGGACTAAGCGTCTTTTAACTCCTTTTGGAGCCCCTAAAAATAAAGTCTGACACTGTTTCCACTATTTCCCCATCTATTTCCCATGAAGTGATGGGAACAGATGCCATGATCTTCGTTTTCTGAATGTTGAGTTTCAACCCAAACTTTTCACTCTCCTCTTTCACTTTCATCAAGAGGCTTTTGAGTTCCTCCTCACTTTCTGACATAAGGGTAGTGTCATCTGCATATCTGAGGTTATTAATATTTCTCCCAGCAATCTTGGTTCCAGCTTGTGCTTCTTCCAGCCCAGCGTTCCTCATGATCTACTCTGCATATAAGTTAAATAAGCAAGGTGACAATATACAGCCTTGACGTACTCCTTTTCCTATTTGGAACCAGTCTGTTGTTCCATGACCAGTTCTAACTGTTGCTTCCTGACCTGCATACAGGTTTCTGAAGAGGCAGGTCAGGTGGTCTGGTATTCCCTTGTCTTTCAGAATGTTCCACAGTTTATTGTGATCCACACAGACAAAGGCTTTGGCAAAGTCAATGAAGCAGAAATAGATGTTTTTCTGGAACTCTCTTGCTTTCTCCATAATCCAGAGGATGTTGGCAATTTGATCTCTGGTTCCTCTGACTTTTCTAAAACCTGCTTGAACATCTGGAAGTTCACGGTTCACATATTGCTGAAGCCTGGCTTGGAGAATTTTGAGCATGACTTTACTAGCATGTGAGATGAGTGCAATTGTGCGGTAGTTTGAGCATTCTTTGGCATTCCCTCTCTTTGTGATTAGAATGAAGACTGACCATTTCCAGTCCTGTGTCCACTGGTGAGTTTTCCAAATTTTCTGGCATATTGAGTGCAGCACTTTCTGGATTTGAAATAGCTCAATTGGAATTCCATCACCTCCACTAGCTCTGTTCGTAGTGATGCTCTCTAAGGCCCACTTGACTTCACATTCCAAGATGTCTGGTTCCAGGTGAGTGATCACGTCTTCGTGATTATCTTCATCGTGAAGATCTTTTTTGTACAGTTCTTCAGTGTATTCTTGCCACCTCTTCTTAATATCTTCTGCTTCTGTTAGGTCCATACCATTTCTGTCCTTTATCGAGCCCATCTTTGCATGAAATATTCCCTTGATATCTTTAATTTTTTTGAAACTATCTCTTGTTTTTCCTGTTCTGTTGTTTTCCTCTATTTCTTTGCATTTATCGCTGAGGAAGGCTTTCTTTTCTCTCCTTGCTATTCTTTGGAACTCTGCATTCAGATGCTTATATCTTTCCTTTTCCCCTTTGCTTTTCACTTCTCTTCTTTCACAGCTATTTGTAAGGCCTCCTCAGACAGCCATTTTGCTTTTGTGCATTTCTTCTCCATGGGGATGGTCTTGGTCCCTGTCTCCTGTACAATGTCACGAACCTCCGTCCAGAGTTCATCAGGCACTCTATCTATCAGATCTAGTCCCTTAAATCTATTTCTTACTTCCACTGTATAATCATAACGGATTTTATTTAGGTCATATATGAATGGTCTAGTGGTTTTCCCTACTTTCTTCAATTTAAGTCTGAATTTGGCAATAAGGAGTTCATGATCTGAGCCACAGTCAGCTCCTGGTCTTGTTTTTGCTGACTGTATAGAGCTTCTCCATCTTTGGCTGCAAAGAATATAAGCAACCTGATTTCGCTGTTGACCATCTGGTGATGTCCATGTGTAGAGTCTTCTCTTGTTTTGTTGGAAGAGGGTGTTTGCTATGACCAGTGCGTTCTCTTGGCAAAACTCTATTAGTCTTTGCCCTGCTTCATTCCGTGCTCCAAGGCCAAATTTTCCTGTTACTCCAGGTGTTTCTTGACTTCCTACTTTTGCACTCCAGTCCCCTATAATGAAAAGGACATCTTCTTTGGGTGTTAGTTCTAAAAGGTCTTGTAGGTCTTCATAGAACATTTCAACTTCGGCTTCTTAAGCGTTACTGGTTGGAGCATAGACTTGGATTACTGTAATATTGAATGGTTTGCCTTGGAAACGAACAGAGATCATTCTGTCGTTTTTGAGATTGCATCCAAGTACTGCATTTTGGACTGTTTTGTTGACCATGATGGCTACTCCATTTCTTCTAAGGGATTCCTGCCCACAGTACTAGATATAATGGCAATGCCTAAGAATGTTCAAACTACTACCTGATTACACTCATCTCACACACTAACAAAGTAATTTGAAAAATTCTCCAAGTCAGGCCTGAACACTGAACTTCCAGATGTTCAAGCTGGATTTAGGAAAGGCAGAGGAACCAGAGATAAAATTGCCAATATCCATTGGATCATCAAAAATTTAAAAAGTTCCAGAAAAACATCAACTTCTGCTTTATTGAATACACCAAAGCTTTTGACTGTGTGGATCACAACAAACTGTGGAAAATTCTTAAAGAGATGGGAATACCAAAATACTTGATCTGCCGCCTGAGAAATATGCATGCAGGTTAAGAAGCAATAGTTAGTCTGGACATGAAACCGCAGACTGGTTCCAAATTGGGAAAATAGTACATCAAAGATGTATATTGTCACCTGTTTATTTAACTTATATGCAGAGTAGATCATGATAAATGCTGGGCTCGATGAAGCACAAGCTGGAATCAAGATTGCAAGGAGAAATATCAAATAACCTCAGACATGAAGATAATACTACCCTTATGGCAGAAACCCAAGAAGAACTAAAGAGCCTCTTGAGGAAAGTGAAAGAGGAGAGTGAAAAAGTTGGCTTAAAACTCAACGTTCAGAAAACTGAGATCATGGCATCTGGTCCAGTCACTTCATGGTAAATGGATGCATAAACAATGTAAACTTTATTTTGGGGGGCTAATGTATGGATGTGAGAGTTGGACTATAAAGAAACCTAAGTGCCAAAGAACTGATGCTTTTGAGCTGTGATGTTGGAGAAGACTCTTGAGAGTCCCTTGGACTGCAAGGAGATCCAATCAGTCCATCCTAAAGGAGGTCAGTCCTGGATGTTCATTGGAAGGACTGATGTTGAAGCTGAAACGCCAATACTTTAGCTAGCTGATGCGAAGAGGTGACACATTTGTAAAGACCCTGATGCTGGGAAAGATTGAGGGCAGGTGGAGAAGGGGAGGACAGAGGATAAGATGGTTGGATAACATCATCGACTCAAAGGACATGGGTATGGGTGGACTCCAGGGGTTGGTGATGGACTGGGAGGTCTGGTGTGCTGCAGTTCATGGGGTCGCAAAGAGTCAGACATGACTGAGCAACTGAACTGAACTGAGATAATTGCTGATGGTGACTGCAGCCATGAAATTCGAAGAAGCTTGCTCCTTGCAAGAAAAGCTATGAGCAACCTAGACAGCATGTTAAGAAGCAGGGACATTACTTTACCAAAAAAGGTCTTTCTAGTCAAAGCTATGGTTTTTACAGTAGTCATGTATGGATGTGTGAGTTGGAGTATAAAGATATCTGAGTGCTGAAGAATTGATGCTTTTGAGCTGTGATTTGGAAGAATCTTGAGAGTCCTTTGGAATGCAAGGAGGGGTCACAAAGAGTTGGACACACCTGAGTAACTGAACTGAACTTAGCAGTTATCAATTGTTTGCTCTGTGCAAGGTAATGAATTAAGTATCATGAATACACTATACCATTTACTATTCACAACAATGTCATGTTATAGTTATGACAATTATCTGAATTTAAGTAAACTGATACTTTAAGAAATTAAACAAATCCTATGATGAGCATGTCACACAAACCAGTACATGTTTGAGAAGTAAAGAGAAGCTATTAGTAATTATCTATCTGACTTTGTGTATGTACATCAGAATTTTTCCAGTTAAACTAAGGCATATACACATGCAGTAAGTAGCAGAAGTAAGTGTTAGCCCCAGTGAACTCATAGGGTTTTCCAAATGTTTGATTTAACTACTACATGGTAAAACTGTGCTTCTTCATGGTGTACCCTGAATAGAAGTGAAATAAGCAGAGTGACAATATACAGCTTCGTTGTACTCCTTTCCCTGTTTTCCACTGTCCATTGTTTCATGTCCAGTTCTAACTGTTGCTTCTTAACCTGCATACCGGTTTCTCAGGCAGCAGGTCAGATGGTCTGGCATTTCCATCTCTTTGAGAATTTTCCAGTTTGTTGTAATCCACAAAGATTTAGTGTAGTCAATGAAGCAGAAGTAATTTTTTTTTTTTTAATTCCCTTGCTTTTTCTATGGTCCAATGGATGTTGGCAATTTGATGTCTGGTTCCTCTACCTTTTCTAAATCTAGCTTGTTTATCTGGAAATTCTCAGTTCACATACAGTTGAAGCCTAGCTTGAAGAATTTTGAACATTACCTTGCCAGCATGTGAAATGAGAGCAATTTTACAGTAGTTTGAACATTCTTTGGCATTGCCTTTCTTTGGAATTGGAATGCAAGATGACCTTTCCCTGTCCTGTGGCCACTGCTGAGTTTTCCAGACTTGCTGGCATATTGAGTACAGCACTTTAATCCCTTTTGATTAGAGATATCATATTATGTTTCTCTTTTTCCAGACATAATACATGTTAAATGTTCCATGATTGGTTTGGTATCATGAGTCAATGTCCTAATAAAATTAAATATTTCTCCTTACCACTCATATTTCTCTTTTCACTTTTATTTACCCAAAACCAAAGCAAATTCATATATTTCTGAAGTAGTAACATGATATTTTCAGTGATGTATCTCTGCAGTATTTTCCCTCCATCTCCAAATGTCAAATGCTTACCAATATATAGGTTATTCCTAGTCTGATGTTCAGATACTAATTTCCTCCTCCAAGGCTCCTTTTTGGATTCATTTCTGGAAATTCCAAAACATGCTATTTCTATTGTTGGTAGGAAATTATCACAACATTCATCAAATTTTCATAATTTTGTGTATACTTTGTCTCCCCTAAATGAAATCTCAACTATTACTCAAGAATAAAAGTATATAATTAAAATGTGCATATATAAGAGCCATCTTCTTTGAAATTTTTTTCTCTTCGGAATTAGCAATTTAAAATTGAAGAAAAAATATTTACTCCTTGGTTTCCTCTGGACATGAGGGTGCAAATGTGTGACATAAGAAAGCAAAATGTGTGAAGTCTTTTCTACTCATAATCTAGAAAATCATTGTAGAGTAATGAATTTTGACTACAAATATAAGTTTTTATAAATATTTGAGATAAAATTATTATAAATTTCAATATGGCTTTATATTTTTATTTCATTCAGAGTTTCTCGGTTTTAAATTCAAGTTATCTAATTTTGTCTAATATATACATATTTTTAAATTTATTAAGCTATGCAAGCCATGCTCTTTCTATCAGAAACTCTCTAACATGTATATATTCATCTCATCAATACTTTTGCAAGTGAATATCACGCAAAAATTATTTTGCAACATGATTTTGCTTGTAAAGATGCATTTTCATCTGCCTTTATTTTGTTTTACATTTGAAATTGAAAGCTAATGGTGGAAGTTATTTATATATTATTGTAACTATTTTTTTTAACACAAGAGTTTCTTCTGAATGCTACTGACAGAAACTAAATAATTCATTCAACATGGCTGATGTTTAGAACCTATGCAAGGCAGAATGATAGCTGTCCACATGCTATATTTATATGTAAGTGTAATATATATATATATTTGTTTTCTTTTCCAGGACCTCTTCCCAACCCAGGGATCAAACCCAGGTCTCCCATATTGCAGGTGGATTCTTTAATGTTTGAGGCACCAGGGAAGCCCTAGAATACTGCAGTGGGAAGCCTCTCCTTCTCAGGGTATCTTCACAACCCAGGAATCAAACTGGGGTCTCCTGCATTGTAGGTGGATTCTTTACCATTTGAACTACCAGGGAAGCTACTATAATTTTAGGAACCTTAAAAGAATCACCCAGTCTAAATAATCTGCCTCACTATATTTCTACAGTACCTACACTTTTATCAGTTAGTGTCACTCCTTAAGAATGTTGCCAAGAGAATGGACTTTTAATGCCTTACCTTAGAGGGGAAGCACATTGGTACAGATTTATCTTTATTGCAACTGTGTGGTGGCAAACAGCAGAATCCAGCAGTCATAAGACATTAAATGATTACATTTCAAGTTCAAAGTAAGCAGGAAAAAAATTCAAAACTGACAAGTCTTTGCCAAGGACATAAATTTCCAATGACCTAAGGTTTTTAAGCAAAGATACCCCAGTCTTATCAGCAAAGGGTTTAAGAGTCAGAAAATCTGCAGTGAACCCCAAATAATCTTCTTGTGCATCAGAACTGAAGCTGATACTACAAAGGGAATTATTCAGCATTGTTCCATGCATTGGGGAAGACCTTGAGAACTAAAGAAACATGTCCCCCCAACCCCAACCCCCGAGCCCCCAATCTCACACCCCCCACTCCTACCCCAGCTCCTGAGGTACAGAAGCAATAAAAAAGGGCAGGAAGGAAATAGAACATTTGAACTCAGTCTCTTGTTCATCTAAGAGTTCTGGGTTAAGTGTTTCCCATGTTCACTCTGTCTCTCTATTGACTTTCACATGTTAATTCTGAGTTCCTCTATTGGGTTCTAGGGATTATTTTCCTTCTCAGAAAGGAACCCAGAACAGGGCTCCCAGATTGTTTGTATGGAAAGTAATTTATCAGACTTTCTGCCTTATGACAATTTAGTTGGATTTTTAACAATGCATACCTAGTTAGGTAGGCTTCCCAGGTGGTGCTAGTGGTAAAGAACCTGCCTGCCAATGGAGGAGACCTAAGAGACTCTGGTTCAATCCCTGGGTTGGGAAGATACCCTGGAGGATGGCCTGGAAACTCACTCTAGTATTCCTGGCTAGAGAATCCCATGGACAGAGGAGCCTGGCAGGCTACAGGTCGCCAAGAGTTGGAAACGACTGAAGTGACCTAGCACACACATATACATACATCGAGTTAGATAAGCAGTACTGTGAAGAGAATCTCATTACATGTATTTAGAAGGCGAGGAGATGTATCTTCCCAGAAATGAGTCTCAGGAGGACTTTCCTATAAAGTGACCACATTTGGATTTAATGACTAACATGCTGGACCCTGGTGAGGAAAATACTGCAGTGTTGCCACTGTGAGTTATGATGAGAGGAAACCTGTAGGTCAAGATAAAAAGGAAAATAAACCAATAATATTGCAATAAGAAGAGAAAAATAGATACCTGATCAGTCTAGTAATATTTTTGTCTTTCCTTACCAAACTAAAGTTTCTAGTACTTACCAAAATAGTCTAACTGAAGCTCAATTATACATCATGCTCTTCATATCACAGAGACACACATCACCCTACACTCTAACCTCAGTATAAAGCTAGAATTCCATTAACAGTTTTTTTTTTTTTTTTGCTCAATCATCTCGAACTCTTTCCTAAGGTCTTCAGTCTCTCTATATATAAGTCTCTCTCTCAATCTTTTTTTTTTTTTTTTTTTTGCTATCTTTTTCTTTCAATATCTGTCACACACACACAGTCACATACATACAAAAACACAAACGCTCTTTCTTTTTCCTCTTTTGTCTTTGTGTTTTCTTTTCTATTTTTATTCACAAATCCTTTTCCTCAACAACTTTACTCTTCTTTGATTAATATGTCAGGTACAGAAGTGAAAGTAAAATACTTTGTTGAAGAAACAAATTGGTTCCTGGAACCAGAAACTCTTTTCCTATAGACATTGAAGTTTGATAATAAAGAAGAGGATTTTTAAGCCTTTATTAGGATTTAGCTTATTTCATTCAGTTATATACCCTGGGGCCTACAAAAATCATTCATAGTCTTAGCACTCAGTTGGTTTCTTGAATGAAGGAAAAATGAGAGGAAGGCACTGTCAGAGTATTAAAACACACTTCAAGCAATTCTCTTTTTCTGTTAAATCAAGATGGAGAAAATAATTGAATAAAATTCACAAAATTTAAGTGTATAATTAAATTAATTTTAACAAATGAGGTACAACCACTGCCATTATCATGATATTTTCATCATTCCAAAGAGTTTCCTTATTCTATATTCAGTCAGTTCCATTCTCTAACCCCTGGTCCTGCTAACTATTGATCTGCTTTCTGCCACTCTGTTTTGCAATAAAAAGTATGTGGTCTTTGTATATAGTTTCTTGAGGCACCAGTGATGTTCTCAGTGGCAGGACAGAGTTCTCTGCCTTCTGGTTAGGCATTCAATACACCATACATATAATTTACATGTATTTTTTCAATATATTTAGCAACAAAGATTTCTTTCACATGAAAACTTAAACACAATACCTCTAATTTAAAAAAATGAGTAAATATTGAGATAAAAATGTACATTGCAGAGTTTCCTTAAAAATATATATGTGTTGTACTTGGTCACTCAATCATGTCTGCCAAGCTCCTGTATTCATGGGGATTCTCCATGCAAGAATATTGGAGTGGGTTGCCATGCCCTGCTCCAGGGGATCTTCCCAACCTAGGGACTGAACCCATATCTTGCACATTGCAGGTGGATTCTTTACCATCTGAGCCACCAGGAGAAACCCACCCCCCAAATATATATATAATGTAAATGCTACATTTCAGCTTCTATGTCATGCATTTAAACAGTGACCAGGAGAAAAAGTATAACCATAAAGAGAAATAGAACCCATAGGATATAGATGTGTATAAATTGGTGCAGGGAGGTATCTGTTTTAAAGAAATGGCTCATGAGATTCTGGAGGGTAGCACATTGAAAAATCTGAAGGGTATACCAGCAGACTGAAGATGCAAAGAGTTGATATTATAACTTGAATCACAAGGGAATTGTCGGGCAAAATTTCCTCTTCCTCCAGAGAGATCAATTTTGTTTGTTTTTCATTTTTTTCTATTAAGCTCTTCAACTGATAGGATGAGACCTATGAAAGGTAATCTGCTTTACTCAAGATCCACTGAGTTAACTGTTAATTGATCTCCCCCCCAAAAAAAAACTGCAAAGTTTAGTTGACACGAAAAAATTAACCATCTCAATTTGTGTCAGTTAATAAATTTTAATATCCACTAGTACAAAGAGTAAGTAAGAAAATCACGAGTAAAAAATGATAAAGACAAAAATTGAAATTGAAGAGATATAGAAAATAATAGATATGATTAATAAGTTAGAGAAAAATAGAAATATTTTTCTGAGTAAAGTTACAAAATAGATAAATCACAGGTAATTATTTCAAACCATGATTAATCTGAATACTGATGTAGCCATACTAATGTAACTCATTCTGTAATTTTAAATGAGATATTTAGACTTTGAAAACTGGATTTGCATATTAATAGTTTTATTTTATTTTCTACCTTTATTGAAGTGTGTGAAAATATTAAATTGTACATATTTAAGATGTACAACCTGATGATTTAATATTTGTATACAAACACTGTGAAATAATCACCATGTTTAAGCTACTTAATATAATCATCCCCTCATATAGTTACTATTTCTATCCCTGGGTAGGGAAGATACCCTGGGAAAGGGAATGGCAACCTACTCTAGTATTCTTGCCTGGAGAATTCCATGGACAGAGGAACCTGCTGGGCTATAGTCCATGGGGTCGCAATGAGTCGTATGTGACTGAGTGACTAACACACACAATGTTCTTCGTGATTATACATGTGCTCACAATTGACAGTATTTCCTTCATTTTTAAGACTGAATAATATTTCACTGTGTATATATAAATATACCACATTCTCTTTTTCCATTCATCCATCAGTGAACATTTAGTTTGATTCCATATATTGACTGTGAATAATGCTGGAATATAATGGGAATGTAGATATCTCTTCAAGATCTTGATTTCATTTCCTTGTATATACACCAGACAAGGGATAGCTAGATCATAAAAATGGTTTTATTTCTAAATCTGTGAAGAACCTTGATATGATTTTCCATATGGTTGAAACAAACAACCCTATTTTAAAATGAGCAAAGTATCTCAACAGAAATTTCCTAAAAAGACACTTGGGCTTTCTGGTTGGCTCACTGGTAAAGAATCCACCTGTCAAGCAGGAGATGTGGGTTTGTTCAATCCCTGAGCTAGGAAGATTCCTTGGAGAAGGAAATGGCCAGCCATTCCAGTATTCTTGTCTGAAAAATCCCATAGACTGAGGAACCAGGTGGACTACAGTCCATGGGTCGCAAAAAGTTGAAAGTAACTTAGTGAATAAACAACAACAATAACAAAAGAGACACACAAATGACCAGCAGGCATATAAAAAATGGTCAACTTTACCAATCATCAGGAAAATGCAAAGCAAAACCATAATGAGATATCATCTTACACTGGTAATGAAGATAAAAGATAAGAGCACATGAGGATATGGACAAAAGGAATTCCCTTGTACACTGTTGGTGGAAATATAAATTGGTACTGAATTATTACAAATATTTAAAAATGTGAGGCTAGCATAATGTACAAATAATATTATTGTAACAAAATAATTAAAACCTTGTTTAACACATTAGGTTATGAGTTAAATGTATTTTAAAAGCAGTTGAAAATCAAATGCTTCACCTTTTTAAAATATGAATACAATAAGTTGGATCAAACCTACAAAACTACTTGATATGGAACAAAATATTAAGTAAGTTTATGAGTTGATGAGATACCAAGTAGCAAAAATAAGGTTGTTATGAGGAGTTTAAGTTTAAAGGTGTAAAGTTTTTTCTTTTTTTATTTTGTTTTAAAACTTTCAAAAACAAGTAAATGTAATGTCTATGCTATTCACACATATGAAGAAAGTCAAGTTGAAGCTTTCACTAAATCACATGGTACTTTAACACATTGGTGGATAAAGAGATGATTAGATAACTGAAGGAAAACAATAAGTAATGATGTCAATAAGGAATCAAGGTTACAAAAAGTGAGCTCTAAAAAAGCTTCAGTGCTGACTAACCTAATTTAAGATGCCTGGTATTAAATCAATATGGTTGTCACAATTCATTTTTTAAATGTTGCATCATTTCCACCTAGGTACCATATGGTGTATCAAATGACAAGGTAAAAGAGTCCATCAGTATAAAAGTAAAGACTGCCACCATTAAATTAACTCCATTGGAGAAGAAAGGAGAAATAAAAATATGATTTTAGTACAGCCAACCAGATGTTCTTTCATGAGTTCATGAAATTAAGAACCATATAAACCTGCAATGTAATTAAATGTATCATCAAGCCTTATAGAGGCTAAGATTAAATTTGATTTAAGGGGATGTTCCCCAAATTTTGACTCAGAGCTTGTTTCTCTCCTTTACTCTAAAGATCATATTTGTTCCACTGATAGTTTAACAGTGAAGCAGAGTAGACATCTGGTTTAAAAACAATTTAAATGAAAAACTACCCTTAGGTATTTTGAAAGAAAAATCTAAAATGGACTGACTGACATTATTTTATCTCCTAATACACTTCAGATGGATATGCTTTTTAAAATTCTGCATTATTTCTACAGTAAACTAAGTATAATTAGAGCAAGATTTATCATTGTCAAAGTACACTTAGTTGACATCAATATGTATAAATATTCATTATGAATTGATCTGATACAAATTGATAATAGAGATATGGGGCTTCACTTGTGTCTCAGATGGTAAAGAATCTGCCTGCAGTGCGGGAGACCTGGGTTCTATCCCTGGGTCAGGAAGATCCCCTGGAGAAGGGAATGACTACCCACTCCAATGTTCTCGCCTGGAAAATTCCATGGACAGAGGATCCTGTTGGGCTATAGTCCATGGAGTCCCACAGGCTTAGACATGCCTGAGCGACTAATACTAACACATTTTCAAGAAGTGTTTAATACTATTTATTCTCAAAGACAAGGTATTAACAACTGACTGAAAATGTAAAAAATTAAATTCTTTATCTCCCAGGTATAAAATCTGATTCTACCAAGAAATTAGATATTTTAATAATCTAAAACTATTTATGTTGAAGCACTATACTTAACCAAATATTTAGGTTTAAACAAACTTTAGCCTTGTCCTTGGAATGTTGTGCAAGTTGTTAATTTTTAACACACCAAGATTTTTGGTGCATGCATTGTTCTGGAATATGTGTATTTGTAAGGGTGTAGGAAATTTTATTCATAAAATATTTTCAGCATTTATTTTTAATTTATATACAGCTTACATGGATACTATAGACAACAAAGAAAATGTTTTTAGATTCACAAAATTAGATATCTGTACCATATGATATGACACCATATCTTATTTTCAAAATAAAATTTGGTGAAACTTCTTTTCCATGTTTCCTTTAGTTCAGTTTGTTGTTCGTGTTGTTTTTCATTCGTGAAGTCATGTCTTATTCTTTGCAAGTCCATGGACTGTAGCATGCAATGTTTCTCTGTCCTCCATTATCTCCTGGAGTTTGCTCAAATTCCTGTTGAGTTGGTGATGTCATCCAACCATCTCATCTTCTGTTGCCCCCTTCTCCTTTTGCCTTCAATCTTTCCCAGTATCAGGGTCGTTTACAGTGAGTCACCTCTTTGCACCAGGTGGCCAAAGTATTGGAGCTACAGCTTCAGTATTAGCCCTCTCCAGCACCACAATATGAAAGCATCAATTCTTCAGCTCTCAGCCTTCTCTATGGTCCAACTCTCAATATTTGTACATGACTACTGGAAAATCCATAGTTTTGGCATATTCAGATCTTTGTTGGCAAAGTGATGTCTTTGCCTTTGATATGCTAAGTTTGTCATGGCTTTTCTTCCAAGGAGCAAGCCTCTTTTAATTTCAAGAGTGCAATCACCATGCAGTGATTTTGGAACACAAGGGAAAAAAAAAAAATTGACACTCATTCCACTTTCCCTCCTTCAATTTGCCATGAAGTGATGGAACTGGATGCCATGATCTTAGCTTTTTGAATGTTAAGTTTCAAGCCAGCATTTCCACTCCCTTCTTTCACCCTCATCAAGAGGTTCTTCAGTTCCTCTTTACTTTTCACAATATAGTTCAATGCATGCATACATACTAAGTCATTTCAGTCACATCTGACTCTTTGTGACCCTATGGATCGTAGCCCACTAGGCTTCACTGTCCTTAGGATTCTCCAAGCAAGAATACAGGAGTGGGTTGCCACGCTTTTTTCCAATGGATCTTCTGGACTCAGGTATCAAACCCACATCTCCTGCATCTTTTGCATTGCAGGCAGATTCTTTACCCCTGAGCCACTAGGGAAGTCCATATGGTTGAATACCACAGTCAAGAGTTCAAGTCTTTTTCTTGGACTATACTCTAGAAATTAGTGGGTTTACCAGAATTACATGTATACATAAAATAGCCTGGTGCAATCCTACAAATCATATTTTGTTGGATGCAAGGGACTATAAAATTGAATAGTGGATACTCTAACATGTTTCTCTGAGTGAAAACCTGTATGAGGATATTTAAAATTCCTTTGTTAATGATAAAACGTTTACTAAAAAATGTTTTTATATTTTTAAATCAGGCATTTATTTTTCAGTTTCTTCAAGTCTCAAAAGTTGTAATATAGTTTTTTACTTCAGTGGATTTCACTATTTTTTGTAAAATGCTGTAGTTAGATCATCCATGAACATATAAATTAAAAAAGATATTACCTCTAAAAGCTACAATAATTTAAGCCTAATGAACAAAATAGTCTTTTAAAAAGGTGTATGTGTGTGCTCAGTCATGTCTGACTCTTTTGTGACTCCATGGACTTGGGCTCCTCTATCCATGGGATTTTCCATGAAAGAATATCAGAGTGGATTGCCATTTCCTCTTCCATGGGATATTCTTGACCCAGGGATCGAACCCACATCTCCCGTATCTCCTGCCTTGGCAGATGGATTCTTTACCAATTTCACCACCTGGGAATCCCCAGATCTAATGAAGATGGGCAAATTTTTAGGAACCATGCATCATCAGTTGTCCAAATCTATAATTTGTTGTGCAGCCCAAAACATGGTATCTTTAGAGAGAAAGTTCTACAGCTCCTTTTTCACATCTAATTTGTCCACCAATTCTGTGGGTTCTAACCGCAAATATGTGCGAAATTTGAACAATCACATCTGTTTGTCTTACCCAAATCACCATTATCTCTTGCCTTTAGCAGGTATCTTTGCTTCTGCCTGTAACCCCTCTAGATCCTCTTTACCACAGAGTAAACCAACTAATCCTAACAGTTATAACTCATATTATTCTCATATAATTTACCATGTGATCAAGACCAAGAATTCTCTCCTGCCTTTATGTTAGGATAGAAATTCTCCTAAATAAATATTTCTCACACTCATATGTCATTTCTTCTGGATTTTATATTAAGGTCTTTGGATTGTTCTAAATCACTAACATTTTAAAATTACTTTTTATTCTTTTATTTATGCATCTCCATTTATTTTCATGAGATTGAAGTATAGTTGATTTACAGTATTCTGCTTTTCACAATTGTTGCTATGGGATCTTAGGAAAGATGCACAACTTTTTAGTTTTGTTCGTCTGAAAAAAGGAGATGATATTAACTCATAGACTTCCTTTTCCAGGGAATGGATGAAACATTTTGCAAATTGTAAAACTGAGAAATATATGTAGACCTCACTGAAAAATGTCTAGCATATATTGAGTTCAGTAGTTATTACTGGTTTTTTTTCAAAATTATAATTTTTATTTTTTTTTCTTTTTTATTGGAGGCTAATTATTTTACAATATTATATTGGTTGGTTTTGCCATACATTGACATGAATCTGCCCCGGGTGTATGTTATGTTCCCCTTCCTAAACCCCTCTCCCACTTCCTCGCTCCCCTTATCCTCCCTCTGGGTGATCCCCGTGCACCAGACCCGAGCATCCTGTATCATGCGTTGAACCTGGACTGGTGATGCGTTTCACATATGATAATATACATGTTTCAATGCCATTCTCCCAAATCATCCCACCCTCACCCTCTCCCACAGAGTCCCAAAGACAGTTCTATACATCTGTGTCTCTTTTGCCGTCTTGTATACAGGGTTATCATTGCCATCCTTCTAAATTCCATATATATGAGTTAGTATACTGTATTGGTGTTTTTCTTTCTGGCTTATTTCACTCTGTATAATAGGCTCCAGTTTCATCCACCTCAATAGAACTGATTCAAATGCATTCTTTTTAATGGCTGAGCAATACTCAATTGTGTATATGTACCAAAGCTTTCTTATCCATTCATCTGCAGATGGACATCTAGGTTGCTTCCATGTCATGGCTATTATAAACAGTGCTGCGATGAACATTGGAGTACATGTGTCTCTTTCAATTCTGGTTTCCTCGGTGTGTATGCCCAGGAGTGCGATTGCTGGATCATATGGCAGTTCTATTTCCAGTTTTTTGAGGAATCTCCACACTGTTCTCCATAGTGGCTGTACTAGTTTGCATTCCCACCAACAGTGTAAGAGGGTTCCCTTCTCTCCACATCCCCTCCAGCATTTATTGCATGTAGACTTTTGGATAGCAACCATTCTGACTGGTGTGAAATGGTATCTCATTGTAGTTTTGATTTGCATTTCTCTGATTATGAGGGATGTTGAGCACTTTTTCATGTGTTTGTTAGCCATCTGTATGTCTTCTTTGGAGAAATATGTTTAGTTCTTTGGCCCATTTTTTGATTGGGTCATTTATTTTTCTGGAATTGAGCTGCTTGTATATTTTTGAGATTAATCCTTTGTCAGTTGCTACATTTTCTATTATTTTTTCCCATTCTGAAGGCTGTCTTTTCACCTTGCTTATAGTTTCCTTTGCTGTGCAGAAGCTTTTGATTTTAATTAGGTTCCATTTGTTTATTTTTGCTTTCATTTCCAATATTCTTGGAGGATCCTACTGTTATTTATGTCAGAGAGTGTTTTGCCAATGTTCTCCTCTAGGAGTTTCATAGTTTCTGGTTTTACATTTAGATCTTTAATCCATTTTGAGTTTATTTTTGTGTATGGTGTTAGGAAGTGTTCTAGTTTCATTCTTTTACAAGTGGCTGACCAGTTTTACCAGAACAACTTGTTAAAGATACTGTCTTTTCTCCATTTTATATTCTTGCCTCCTTTGTCAAAGGTGTCCATAAGTGCATAGATTTATCTCTGGGCTTTCTATTTTGTTTCATTGGTCTATATTTCTGTCTTTATGCCAATACCATACTGTCTTGATGACTGTGACTTTGTAGTAGAGCCTGAAGTCCGTCAGGTTGATTCCCTCAGTTCCATTCTTCTTCCTCAAGATTGCTTTGGCTATTCAAGGTTTTTCGTATTTCCATACAAATTGTGAGAATATTTGTTCTAGCTCTGTGAAAAATATCATTGGTAGCTTGATAAGGATTGCATTGAATGTATAAATCACTTTGGGTAGTATACTCATTTTCACAATATTTATTCTTCCAATCCATGAACACGGTATATTTCTCCATCTATTAGTGTCCTCTTTGGTTATTTTCACCAGTGTTTTATAGTTTTCTAAGTACAGGTCTTTTGTTTCTTTAGGTAGATATATTCCTAAGTATTTTTTTCTTTTCGTTGCAACAGTGAATGGAATAGTTTCCTTAATTTCTCTTTCTATTTCCTCATTATTAGTGTATAGGA
This sequence comes from Moschus berezovskii, assembly GCF_049115385.1. NCBI lineage: Eukaryota > Metazoa > Chordata > Mammalia > Artiodactyla > Moschidae > Moschus > Moschus berezovskii. Next base: position 125,795,058 of record NC_142460.1, on the reverse strand, counting down.
ATGCAAGGGATTTCTGTGTGTTGATTTTATATCATGCAACATTGCTGTATTCATTGATTAGCTCTAGTAGTTTTCTGGTAGAGTCTTTAGGGTTTTCTGTGTAGAGGATCATGTCATCAGCGAACAGTGAAACTTTTATTCTTCTTTTCCAATTTGTATTCTTTTAATGTCTTTTTCTGCTCTGATTGCTGTAGCCAAAACTTCCAGAACTATGTTGAATAGTAGTGGTGAGAGTGGGCACCCTTGTTTGGTTCCTGACATTAGGGGAAATGTCTTCAGTTTTTCACCATTGAGGATAATGTTTGCTGTGGGTTTGTCATATATAGCTTTTATTATGTTGAGGTATGTTCCTTTTATTCCCACTTTCTGGAGGGTTTTTATCATAAATGGATGTTGAATTTTGTCTAAGGCTTTCTCTGCATCTACTGAGATATTCATATGATTTCTATTTTTCAGTTTATTAATGTGGTGAATTACATTGATTGATTTGTGGATATTGAAGAGTCGTTGCATTCCTGGGATAAAGCCCACTTGGTCATGATGTATGATCTTCTTAATGTGTTGCTGGATTCTGATTGCTAGCATTTTGTTAAGGATTTTTGCATCTATGTTCATCAGTGATATTGGCCTGTAGTTTTTTTTTTTTTTTTTTTGTGGGATATTTACCTGGTTTTGGGATGAGGGTGACGGTGGCCACATAGAATGACTTTGGAAGTTTCCCTTCCTCAGCAATTTTCTGGAAAAGTTTGAGTAGAATAGGTGATAGCTTTTCACTAAATTGTTGGTAGAATTGAGCTGTGAAGCCGTATGAACCTGCGCTTTTGTTTGCTGGAAGATATCTGATTACAGCTTCCATTTCTGTGCTTGTGATGGGTCTATTAAGATTTTCTATTTCTTCCTGGTTCATTTTTGGAAAGTTGTACATTTCTAAGAATTTGTCCATTTCTTCCAAGTTGTCCATTTTATTGCCACATAATTGCTGATAGTATTCTCTAATAATCCTTTGTCTTTCTGTGTTGTCGGTTGTGATCTCTCCATTTTCATTTCTAATTTTATTGATTTGGTTCTTCTCCCTTTGTTCCTTGATGAGTCTGGCTAGTGGTTTGTCAATTTTATTTACCCTCTCAAAGAACCAGCTTTTGGCTTTGTTGATTTTTGCTATGGTCTCTTTTGTTTCTTTGGCATTTATTTCTGCCCTAATTTTTAAGATTTCTTTCTTTCTACTAACACTGGGGTTTTTAATTTCTTCCTTTTCGAGTTTCTTTAGGTATATAATTAGGTTGTTTAGTTGACTTTTTTCTTATTTCTTGAGGTGTGCTTGTATTGCTATGCACCTTCCCCTTAGCACTGCTTTCACAGTGTCCCAGAGGTTCTGGGTTGTCGTGTTTTCATTTTCATTCATTTCTATGCATATTTTGATTTTTCTTTTGAATTCTTCTATGATTTGTTCGTTATTCAGCAGCGTGTTTTTCAGACTCCATATGTTGGTATTTTTAATAGTCTTTCTCCCGTAATTGAGATCTAATCTTACTGCATTGTGGTCAGAAAAGATGCTTGGAATGATTTCAAGTTTTTTTTAATTTACCAAGGCTAGATTTATGGCCCAGGATGTGATCTACCCTGGAAAAGGTTCCACGTGCGCTTGAGAAAAAGGTGAAATTCATTGTTTTGGGGTGAAATGTCCTGTAGAGATCTATTAGGCCTAGCTGGTCTATTGTATCATTTAACATTTGTATTTTCTTATTAATTTTCTGTTTAGTTGATCTATCCATAGGTGTGAGTGGGGTATTAAACTCTCCCACTATTATTGAGTTGTTGTTAATTTCCCCTTTCATATTTGTTAGTAATTGTCTTACATATTGCGGTGCTCCTATGTTGGGTGCATAATATTTATAATTGTTTTATCTTCTTCTTGGATGATCCTTTGATCATTATGTAGTTTCCTTCTTTGTCTCTTTTCACAGCCTTTGTTTTAAAGTCTATTTTATCTGATATGAGTATTGCTACTCCTGCTTTCTTTTGGTCTCTATTTGCGTGGAATATCTTTTTCCAGCCCTTCACTTTCAGTCAGTATGTGTCCCTCGTTTTGAGGTGGTTCTCTTATAGAGAACATATATGGGGGTCTTGTTTTTGTATCCATCCAACCAGGCTTTGTCTTTTGGTTGGGGCATTCAACCCATTTATGTTTAAGGTGATTATTGATAAGTATGATCCCGTTGCCATTTTCTTTATTGTTTTGGGTTCGAGTTTATACACCCTTTCTGTGTTTCTTGTCTAGAGAAGATCCTTTAGCATTTGTTGGAGAGCTGGTTTGGTGATGTTGAATTCTCTCAGCTTTTTCTTGTCTGTAAAGCTTTTGATTTCTCCTTCATATTTGAATGAGATCCTTGTTGGGTACATAATCTGGGCTGTAGGTTATTTTCTTTCATCACTTTAAGTATGTCTTGCCATTCCCCCCTGGCCTGAAGAGCTTCTGTTGATAGATCAGCTGTTATCCTTATGGGAATCCCCTTGTGTGTTATTTGTTGCTTTTCCCTTGCTGCTTTTAATATTTGTTCTTTGTGTTTGATCTTTGTTAATTTGATTAATATATGTCTTGGAGTATTTCGCCTTGGGTTTGTCTTGTTAGGGACTCTCTGGGTTTCTTGGACTTGGGTGATTATTTCCTTCCCCATTTTGGGAAAGTTTTCAACTATTATCTCCTCAAGTATTCTCTCATGGTCTTTCTTTTTGTCTTCTTCTTCTGGGACTCCTATGATTTGAATGTTGGGGCATTTAACATTGTCCCATAGGTCTCTAATATTGTCCTCATTTCTTTTAATTCGTTTTTCTTTTTTCCTCTCTGTTTCATTTATTTCTATAATTCTATCTTCTAGCTCGCTTATCCTGTCTTCTGCCTCTGTTATTCTTCTGTTTGTTCCCTCCAGAGTGTTTCTGATCTCATCTATTGCATTATTCATTGTATATTGACTCTTTTTTATTTCCTCTAATTCCTTATTAAACCTTTCTTCCATCTTCTCAATCCTTTTCTCCAGGTTACTTATCTGTAACTCCATTTTGCTTTCAAGATTTTGAATCATTTTCACCATCAAAATTCAAAATTCTTTATCAGGTAGATTCCTCATATCTTCCTCTTTTGTTTGTGTTGGTGGGCATTTATCCTGTTCCTTTACTTGGTGGGTATTTCTCTGCCTCTTCATCATGCTTATATTGCTTTGCTTGGGGTGTCTTTTCCCTCTTCTGGTAGTTTGTGGAGTTCTCTTTATTATGTAGTTTCCTTGCTGTGTGTGGGGTTGGATGGGTGACTTGTCAAGGTTCCCTGGTTAGGGAAGCTTGTGTCGGTGTTCTGGTGAGTGGAGCTGTATTTCTTCTCTCTGGAGTGCAATGAAGTGTCCAGTAATGAGTTATGAGATGTCAGTGAGTTTGGAGTGACTTTGGGCAGCAGGTATATTGAAGCTCAGGGCTATTTTCCTGTGTTGCTGGAGAATTTGTGTGGTATGTCTTGCTCTGGAACTTGTTGACCCTTGGGTGGTGCTTAGTTTCAGTTTAGATATGGAGGCATTTGATGAGCTCCTATCAATTAATGTTCCCTGGAGTCAGGAGTTCTCTGGTGTTCTCAGGATTCGGCCTTAAGCCTCTTGCCTCTGGTTTTCGTTCTTATTCTTGGAGTAGCCTCTAGACTTCTCTATCTGTCATTTCCAAGGTGGTTCCCTCTGTTTTAGCTTCTATTTGCTGGTCTCTTTAGTGTCTAATTTCCGCCCTGACACTAGGGGGCGGTGGTGGACACTTTTTAAGGCTCAGTGGTTCAGTCCTGTTCTGGCAAGGGAGGAAGGCTGCACAAATATCTCTGGCATCTGTGGGGAGTGCTCGCAGTGTCTTGGTCACACTGGGTTTGTTCCCACTCACGGGGCATGTGCTGTCCCAGTCTACAATGCACAGGCTCTAGGTTGCTCTGCTGGGAACTGTCCAAGGCTGGTTCTGGCTTGTATGCATTTCCCAGGTCTGAGTGGCTCAGGTTCAGGTACTCGGGTACTCCACAAAGGCACAGACTTGATTGGGCCTGCGTTTTGTGCCTTCTCTGGTCCGAGCAGCTCAGGTGACCAAGTGTTTGGCGAGTGCAGTTGCTGCAACTTACCGCCTCCTGGGTCCCTCCCATTAGGTTTTCTGGGTGTACAGCTGGCGCATCTTCTCAGGCGGCTGTTGACAGGTCAGAAACCCATGAAGTCTTGGTTAGCAACGAAGCCTGCCTGCAGTTTGGTATCGGATGCCTCTCTGCGGCCGCGGTTGCCCCCTTCTGGCTCTGGCTGCCCTCCCCTGCCTGTCTCGGCGGGGGATGGGGGATGGGCCATCTGCAGCCGGTTAGCTCTGCTCAGTCCTTTATTCTGTGAGCGGGACTGGTGGAGTCTTAGGTTAGGGCTTTTCGCCTTTTAGCGGGGTAGCTACCCCACAGTCTACTTTGCTATCCCCAATTAGTTCTCTCAGATTGTTCTCGCGGCATTCAGGCCCAGTCCATTCTCTAAGCAGTTCAGCCGGCTCCTCCCTGCCCAGTCCTCGCTTGCTAATGGCTGATGCAGGCCTCTGCACTGCTTCTCTGCTGGGTGTTACCATTTGGCGGGTAATCTATGGGTTTTAATTATTTCTTCCTTTTTCCTCCCGGTTATGTGGCCCTCGGAGTTTCCAAGTCTCGCCACAGCCTTGCCAGTGAGAGTGTTTCCTGGTGTTTGGAAACTTCTCTCTTTTTAAAGCCTCCCTTCCTGGGATGGAGCTCCTTCCCTACCTCTTTTGTCTCTCTTTTATCTTTTATGTTTTTTCCTACCTCCTTTCGAAGACAATGGGCTTCTTTTCTGGGTGCCTGATGTCCTCTGCCGGCATTCAGAAGTTGTTTTGTGGAATTTACTCAGCGTTCAAATGTTCTTTTGATGAATTTGTGGGGGAGAAAGTGGTCTCGCCGTCCTATTCCTCCACCATCTTGTTCCCTCCTCCCAGTAGTTATTATTGTTAAGCTTCCAAATCTCCTTCTTTATACAAAAATTATCTTTGATAGCTATACACTGCAATCTGTTTCTTCCAACCATTTTTTTCTAGAAATTTTTTGTCTCAGTTTTCAGTTAAATAGTTTTCAAGGGCATAGTGAATTGCTGAAGAACTAAGTGACAATTGAATCTGCTGAAAAATATCCAATATAAATTGTATATTAGATTTATTTTCTTTATATGTTAAACAGTTGAATCTGATCGTGAATAGCAAGTACAACTATAATATGTAGATTGTATAACAGAAGATTTATCAATGTTTTTAATAATGTTTTAAATAAAAAATGTTTTAAATAAAAAAAAACATTGATAAAGTAAATAATCACTATATGTAAACTTCTATTCTATTGATCTAACACACTGTCTCCAACTTGAGATTTACAGGACGTTGAATAACTATTAATATCTTCAACATATAAATGAAATGTATTTTGTGATGGCTCTGAATGATACATGGCAGTTCATCAAAATAATGTGAAAGCCAAGAACAGCATTAGAAAAAAAATCAAAGTAAGATAGAGCCATCACATACAGGGACCTTATATACACTACAGACAAAATAAGAGTAGATAATCTTTTCGTATTCATATTTGGCTTTTTTTTAGAAACTTCAAGCTCTATTCCTGGAGAGAATACTATCAGAGACACTTGTCTCCTCAGTTAGGAAAATGTTTAAAGGAAATTTCAATGTGCAACTGTTTTCTTCCTGGGACTAGGATTTCATTCTTTTCTCCCATAATGATAAGAACATTTTCATACTTGAATTTTTGCTATGAATTCATGCTGCTCTGATATCCTCTTGAAAGTTGTTTTTGACTATGAAAGTGATGATAACAGTCCCCAAAAGTAGTTTTCACTACTGCTTTCAGGAAAATGTTTCAGATATTTAAAAGCTATGAAAGCAGGGACAAATTTACATGTCGTAGTCCTTTTTGCATAATAGAAATGCTGTCAAATATTAAATGAATATATATTATTTAGTTAAGGAATAACTGAATTCAATTAAGTGGATGAATTGCTAAAAATTTCCCTCACTTACAATTAATAATTTTCATGGGGAAAGATGAGGTGATTCTCAGATTTATGAATTTCTGCATGAAATGTAAATTTTCTTATATTTTCAATGATTTGTTCCTAGAAATTATCACTTAAAGATAGTTTTGTATTTACTATTTTCATTTTCTTAATGATCTTTTGAGCTTCAAAAATGGTATCACACCAAAATAATTTGCCATATGAGAAGCAAATACATGTGTGAGGCATATGTAACTTATGTTGAATATTTTTCAAAATTGCAGCCATACATGATTAATATATAAGGTTGTTCTGGAAGCATAATAGGTATTTTACCATTGAACCATGCCCTAAACATATATATGACTCATGATGTGGAGTGAAGTGAAAGTTGCTCAGTCGTGTCAGACTCTTTGTGACCCCATGGACTATATAGTCCATGAAATTCTCCAGGCCAGAATATTGGAGTAGGTAGAAATGGCAACCCACTCCAGTGTTCTTGCCTGGAGAATCCCAGGGACGGGGGAGCCTGGTGCGCTTCCATCTATGGGGTCACACAGAGTCAGACACGACTGAAGTGACTTAGCAGCAGCAGCAGCAGCAGCCTTTCCTTTCTCCAGGGTATCTTCCCAATCCAGGGATTGAACCCAGTTTAGTTCAGTTTCTCAGTCGTGTCCAACTCTTTGTGACTCCATGGACTGCAGCATGCCAGGCTTCCCTGTACACCACTAACTCTCGGAGTTCACTCAAATTCATGTCCGTTGAGTAGGTGACGCCATCCAACCAGCTCATCTTCTGTCGTCCCCTTCTCCTCCCACCTTCAATATTTCCTAGCATCAGGGTCTTTTCAAATGAGTCAGTTCTTAGCATCAGGTGGCCAAAATATTAAGAGTTTCAGCTACATCGGTCCTTCCAATGAATATTCAGGACTGATTTCCTTTAGGATGGACTAGTTGGATCTCCTTACTGAAAAAGGGACTCTTAAGAGTCTTTTCCAACCCCACAGTTCAAAAACATCAATTCCTCAGCACTGAGCTTTCTTTAAGGTCCAACTCTCACATCCATACATGACTACTGAAAAAACCATAGCTTTGACTAGATGGACCTTTGTTGGCAAACTAATGTCTCTACTTTAATAAGCTGTCAAGGTTGGTTGTAACTTTTCTTCCAAGGAGCAAGTGTCTTTTAATTTCATGGCTGCAGTCACCATCTGCAGTGATTTTGGAGCCCCCCAAAATAAAGTCTGTCACTGTTTCCACTGTTTCCCCATTTATTTGCCATGAAGCAATGAGACCAGATGCCATGATCTTAGTTTTCTGAATGTTGAGTTTTAAGCCAATTTTTCCACTCCCCTCTTTCACTTTTGTCAAGAGACTCTTTAGTTCTTCTTTATTTTCTACCGTAAGGGTGGTGTCATCTTCATATCTGAGGTTATTGATATTTCTCCAAGCAATCTTGGTTCCAGCTTGTGCTTTATCCAGTCCAGCATGTATTCTGCATATAAGTTAATTGAACCCTGGTTTCTGGCTTTGCAGGCGGATTCTTCACCAGCTGAGCCACAAGGGAAGCCCATACGACTCATGGTTAGAGTAAATATTTTACTGTACTTTAGATAAGTATATTAGGTTGGTGCAAATGTAATTACAGTTTTAGACCACGAATTTTAAGTCATTATAGGTAGGCTCAAGCACATCTTTATTAATCAAAATAGAATCCATTACAAACAACACATTTTTGCTAATGAGAAATAAGCTTGCTTATTCCTGGAGCATAACAATCTATTCTTCATTATTAGAGAGCATTTTTTGCATCCTGCTAGTTGTGGAAGCATTTTCCTTTCAAAAAGTTATCGAGATGGTTAAAGAAGTAGTAGTTAGTTGGCAAGAGGTCAGGTGAACAGGGTGGATGAGGCCAAACTTCATCTCCCAATTCGTTCAACTTTTGAAACATTAGTTGTTCTACATGTGGTCGCACATTGTCATGGGAAAGAATTTGGCCCATTCTGTTTACCAATGCCGACTGCAGATGTTTCAGTTTTCAGTGCATCTTATCAATTTGTTGACCATACTTCTCATATGTAATGGTTTCACCAGGATTATGAAAGCTGCAGTGGATCAGACCAGAAGCAGACCACCAAGCACCGACCATGACTTTTTTAGTTCAAGTTTCACTTTGGGAAAGTGCTTTATAGTTTCTTCTCAGTCCAAGCAATGAGATAGTTATCACCGGTTGTCATAAAAAATCCACTTTTCATTGAACGTCACAAACTGATCGAGAAATAGTTGCTCTTGTGTAGAATAAGAGACAATGACACTTCAAAACAGTTTTTTTGATTTGCAGTCAGCTCATGAGGCATCCACTTATTGAGTTTTTTCACCTTGCCAATTTGCTTCAAATGCCAAATGACTGTAGAATGGTTAACGTTTAGTTCTTCAGCAACTTCTCTTGTAATTGTAAGAGGATCAGCTTTGATGATGGCTCTCAACTGGTCATTGTCAATTTCCAGTGGCTGGCCACGGCACTTATCATCTTCAAGGCTCTTGTCTCCTTAGCAAAACTTCCTGAACCACCACTGTAGTGTATGTTCTCTTGGAATTTCTGAGCCAAATACATTTCTGATGTTGCAAGTTGTCTCTGCTGCTTCACAACCTATTTTGAACTCAAGAAAATTGCTCAAATTTGTTTTTTGTCTAACATCATGTCAATAGAATAAAATAAATATAAAATTAATAACAAGTAATAAGTAACTAGCAAAAACATAAAGCAAGAAATGTTCATTAAAATGATTATAATATAAGGACATTTATTTGGAATGTATTCCAATAACAAATGGAAAATTCCAACAATGCAAAAACAACAATTACTTTTGCAACAACCTAATAATACTTCATTGACTATGAAGCCTTCACACGTTCGTAAATTAATTGGATTATGAACTTGGTGAAGGTGAAGTCGCTCAGTCGTGTCCAACACTTTGCGACCCCATGGACTGTAGCCTACCAGGCTCCTCTGTCCATGGGATTTTCCAGGCAATAGTACTGGAGTGGATTGCTATTTCCTTCTCCAGGGGATCTTCCCAACCCAGGGCTCGAACCCAGGTCTCCCGCATTGTAGACAGACGCTTTACCATCTGAGCCACCAGGGAAGTCCCCTAAAGTGGTAGCTGCGCCACTATGAATTAGTTGTATTGCCAACAAAATCTATATAGAGAGAAACAAAAATATTACAAGCTAGATAACAAAAATGATGAAAACAAACTGCACGAAATAAATTAATATACTATATTTAGGTTAAAACACAGTATTTTATCAGTTTTTCCTTATTAAACAAAGCATAAATGCTTGGCAAATATCCAAAAACTAGTAAGTGAAGTCCAGAAGGTATTTGGTCATAGAATTTGAAACATTTGATTTAATATTATATTTGGACTTCATTTGTTATTACTTTCTCTGCTATTTCTCAGATTGCATCAATCTGTAATTAATTTGTCAATAACATGTTTCTAGTCAGAAATGTTGACTCCTCTAACAGATAAATCTCTAGGAGTTCTATTTTAAGTGCTATTTTTTTTGACTTTTAGTATCTGCAGAAGGTAACATTTACTCATAGTATAACAAACATTATAAATACAGAAAATATTTACCAAAAATATTGAATTCTAATTGCTGATAAAAACAGCAGGCCACTACATACCATAGAATTAAGCTATTTTTGTTTTATAATGAATGGTAATGGTGAAGCCAACTATACCAATTCTTAGAATTGTGTTCCCATTGATATATTTTTGGCAAATATTTCTTTAATAAATTTCCCTTTATTACTTACAAATTTATAAAACTGATACTCAAACGTTTCATTAAAACATATGCTCACAGTTTCCTTTGGGAAACCAAAACTTAGCCAGGTTTACTCACTGGAACACTGTGCTATGTGCTGTGCATGCTGAGCCCCTTCAGTTGTGTCTGACTCTTTGCAACTCTATAGACTGTAACACACCTGGCTGCTCTGTTCATGGGATTCTCCAGGCAAGAATACTAGAGTCGGTTGCCATGCCCTCCTCCAGAGGATTTTCCTCATCTAGGGATCAAACTCACATCTCTTAAGTCTCCTGCATTGGCAGGCATGTTCTCTACCACTAGTGCAACCTCAGAGGCCCACTGGACTGCCAGGGAATTCCCAAAATGTGAACAAATATCTACAGGGCATGGGTAAATCTACATTGGTGCATATTATTCTTTGGGAGGTCCCCTGGAGAAGGAAATGGCAACCCACTCCAGAATTCTTGCCTGGGAAATCCCATGGGCAAAGTCCCTAACCCTAACCCTAACCCTAACCTTAATTTTTTTGGATGGCCTACAGTCCATGGGGTTGCAAAGTCTGACATGATTTAGTGCCTAAACAACAGAAACAACAAAATATCATTCTTTAAAATTTTCTGATTTTGCCATTTTGTGAAAAATATTTGGAAAATAGATTAGGAAAAATTGCTTAGCTCTAGAAGTCTTCATCACTTATATTACCCTTCAAGTTTATACATTTCCAAACTACTTCAAGAAACTCATTATTGTAGCTATTGAAAAGAATATGGTAGTGAGGTAGAAATTACCGGGCAGTCAGTGTAGAACTCTGAGACCTCGGTCTTGTTTTCAGTAAACATCCTGCTCCATTATCCTAAATTCTTAAAATATGTCTTTAGTCTGATAAATTATCAGCATTCAGATCCGGGGAAGGGCAGTAATCAAACTCTGTTCCATATGCTTGAGGGAAAAACCACTTATGATCATTAATCTTAACCCCATACATCTGGTCCATGGTAAAATGACAAAAGTATGTGATTGAAAACATTCAGAAGCTTTTATCTTAGACAGCTTTACTCTTTGTGGATTTTTTCAGAGACACATCATCATTGACGTTTTGATTACCTATGTGTGTGTGTGCTCAGTAGCTAGGTCATATTTAATTCTGCAAACCTGTGGACTGTAGCCCGCCAGGCTCCTCTGTTCATGGGATTGTCTAACAAGAATACTGGAGTGGGTTGCCATTACCTGTCCAGGGGATTTTCTTGATCTAGGAATCGAACCAGCGTCTCTTGCATTTCCTGCATTGGCAGCAAATTTTTTGCCATTGAGCCACCTAGAAAGCTCCCATTACATAAACAGGATGGATTAAATCATTGGCTATTAGCCATTAGTCCACATTTCAGCTCCTCTTCTGTACCCTGAGGTGAGGAGAATGGGACTAAATTTTCCTAATCACGTGGTTGATTCTCCTGTCAGCAGCCCCCTATCCCTAGGTGGGGTACAAAAGTCTCCTCATTAACATAGCAAGACACCCTTACTGTTGTCATCTCTTAGGAAATTCAAAGAGCTTCAGGAGCTCTGTGACAGAAATGGGGATGAAGGCCAAATACATATTTCTTATTATAAGTCACAATATCACATATGTCTTTTCCCACAGGTATTCACTTTCAGGAATTGGTTGCACCTATTTTTATTGACATATTAGTTCCACTCTCTCTCCAGAGGAATTATAATTCACATCCAAATGGAAAGCATCATTTTATGCTCAGAATCCCACCCCCCCCACCCAACCATTGGAAGTGTCTATATAGGTAATATAAATTTGTCATCTTTTATAGCATATATTTACTAATTATTTCCTAAATATTGATAAATTTAAAAATTAATGCACCGATTTAACATCATGCTTTTAATCATACAAACATATAGAAATGTTTATTGAGAAGATTATGAAATAATTAACCTTTTATTCCCAATTGTTAATTACAATGCTTAGTTTTTTTTTAAGAAGTATATAATTTAAAAAGAGACCAATACTTCATATGAAATGCCTTCATCTTGACTTACCAGGCATTAAGAGTTCCAAGGGGAGCTGAAGGTTAGGTTAAAATTAGGATGCTGAGCATAGTAAAATTTATACCTATAGTGTCTGAAATGGAATATCCAACTCCAGGTATAAAATATATCTTAATTTATATTACCTTAACTTTTCCTTTTTGCATAAAATTATGTGAGAATTCTAATGTACATAAACATGTACATAATCTGTGATATGTAAAATCAAACTCTGACATTTTGATTTAAAAAAATTATATTACATTTCTGTTGAGGTTGATTACCCCAAAAATGGAATTCATAAATAAAATAAAATGAAAGTAACTTGGGTTATATATAAATAGGATTTTTTTTTTAACAAAGACTTTTAAAATGCAGAGGAGATAAAGGAAAAGTGACTAACGAATATAGAACTTAATTTTTTATTTAAAATAGGCTGATGGTATGTGCTTGATCTTAAAGTTACTGAGAGTAATCTTTTAGTCATATATTGCTTTTTAATAGATAAAAGGATTTAAAAATACTAACTAGACTAAATAAAGATTAATTTCTCATCTTTGCCCCTCCACTGGGAGGGTGGTATTTAAACATTTGTATTTCTCTGTTCTAGATAGGTCAAAGAAAAATGGATTTTAAAAATATCTGAAATATTTTGAAAGAAAGTATGATTAGAAATAAAGTAAAACTATTTGCTATAGTGTTATGAAAGTGAAAAGTAAAAGTGAAAGTTGCTCACTCATGTCCAACTCTTTGCGACCCCATGGACTATAGAGTCCATGGAATTCTCCAGGCCAGAATACTGAAGTGGGCAGGCATTCCCTTCTCCAGAGGATCTTCCCAATGCAGGGATCGAACCCACGTCTCTCAGATTGCAGGCAGATTCTTACCATCTGAGCCAACAGGGAAGTGCATAGTATTATAAACACCACCAACAAAAGTTTGTAAATGTGTTGAATATTTTTGGTTTAAAATAATTAGCATGGTGGATATTAAAAATATTTTATAAGAAAATGATAGCAGATAAAAATTGATTATATAATAGCTATTATCATAATTAATGACATTATAAAGTTTAACTTTAATTTTTTAAGTTAAAAATTTTTCTTTCTGTAATTTCAGTCCTTACTGCTTCGTTTTCAAGATCATGAAAGCAAACTAGTTTGTGAGATATTTTCAACCAATCAGAATTATTTATTGTATGAGCAAAGCATACTATGGATCCATAGCTAACTTTAATTCTTTTGTTTGCTTATTTCCTTGTTTTACTTTAAAATTTTAGTTAGATTTGGAATGTGTTCTCTCTTAACATTAGTCTTTTTATAATGTGTTATAAGTTTGATGCTTATATTTTATTCTCTAATAAATTGTTTACATTTTAATCACATGAACACGAGCTATGAGAATGAAAAATATTGATCCTTTTATTTCTTAACACAAATCTGAAAGCTTCCAGTGAAATAAAATAGAAGAGAATAATGAAGAACTTCTTACACTAGCCTATGCTTGTTTTAATAAACATCTTTGGTATTCTTGTTGCTATTAGACATGAAAAGAAGTGGCATCATTTCTTATTCTGCACAACTCGAAGTATTTTGCAGCCATTGTAGCGTAACACAATGGAAAGAACACAGGCTTTATTGACAGACAGACTTGAATTTTAATTCTAACTCTACCAGTTACCTGCTATGGGACACTGGGTGAGATGCTTAATTTTTATAAGCCTGAGGATCCTCATTAGTAAAGTAGTGATGATCATATCTAACTCAACATACTGTGAGGATTAAATGAAAAATTGTATGCAGAATAGATTAGCACTGCAAGCAGTAGTAAATGGTAACTGTTCTATTAAAATTATTATTATTATTACTGCTATTAGAAAAGTGACAGGTGGTCCCAAAACAATTATTGGGTTAGAACAGTCTTCTCAAGTCACCCCTCCCAAGATTAAAAATTAATTAAAAGAAAGGACATTTGGTTGCATAGCATTAAATCTGCCACTACCTACTCTACTTTTTCCTTGTGTTTGGTAATTTCAGCAGTCAAACATATCATGGGAGAAATGGATTGCTCTCAAAACAGACCCCTGAATAATGGGGAAGAAATGTGCCCTGACTTGAACAGTAACTGACAAAATTATTGTTCCTCATATGTTATAGAGAATATAAAGAATGTACTCAATTATGCATAACTATAATATTTGAGTATTAAGTTCCACAGTTATCAATTTTTTATTATACAAGTGACTGACATATGTTTAAAATGAGATTCTGAAATGCCAATTTAATTTGCATATTGTGAGGAGTTTTAAAAATATTATTCCAGATATACACCTATTAAAATTCTCATAGTCACTTCTATTAGTATACTTTTCCTAGGACAACTTCTCCCTGAAGATTCCTCCCTGATCCTCCTTTTTCATAATTCTTAAACTTTTGTTAACTATTTGGAACCCTAACAGCACTTTGAACTGTGTAACAAAAAATAACTGTAATATTTCTTGAGTGCTTAACATGTGCTGATGTACTGTTTTGTTTAATTACTTTAAAATATCTGTATCACAATATTTTCATTTTACAGTTAAAACTAAGATTGTTAAGTTTGTTACTATAATGATTTCTATAATAAAAATGTTAAAGAAATAGCTAATAGAGAAATCTTTAAAAACAATTAACTTTCAGGCATATTTTCAGCTCCACAACGTGAATTCTTGCTTTTGATAAGGACTTCTTGTTCTGTTATCTCTTTAAACAACTCAGAACTATTTTTGGAATGATAGAGATCAGTTGATTAGAGAAGATGTTAACAGGTCAGGTACATATTAGAAACTTCCTTATTTAGGCAACTTACAACCACTTTACATAAATCAATAATATTACCTGCTTAAAGCAAAACACAGCTTCCCAATTTCTCACATACTTTATCCCATGTTTTCATTGACTTCCTTATAAATGATGTCTAAAATAATAGCAATTTGAAATGAGTACACATTTTTGGGTATAAAGAAATTATGTCTTGTCTTTTCACATTTACATTTCAGCGCCTCCTTTCCCTCTTCTCTTTCTCCTACATTCCACCTTGAACCAATTGGTGAAAGAGTGAGTGATAATATGTTTAATAATGCTTAGTGGAGCAGTGATTGTAATAACGTAATTCATTAACAGATCAAACCCTCAAAGGCCTTTACTGAATAAAGTTGGATATTACTGGATAAACTTAATTAATTTGCAGTGGTTATTTACAGAAGACAGTAGAAGAAAGCAATGGAAAAATTACAAGGAGAGTGCCTGAAGCAAGTTTCCATGGAGGTGTATATATGTTGGGCTTCCCAGGTAGCTCAGTGGAAAAGAATTCACCTGCTGATGAAGGAGACACAGGAGACACAAATTCAGTACTTGGGTTGGGAAGATCCCCTGGAGGAGTAAATGGCAACCCACTCTAGTATTCTTGCCTGGAAAATTCCATGAACAGAAGAGCCTGATGGAGCCTACAGTCCATGTAGTCACAAAGAGTCAGACATGACTGAACATGCATATATGTGTGTGTGTGTGTATATATATATATATATTGATAGAATCAATTTGAAATGGATTCATAGATAATCATGTGATTGAATTATTGACTTGAAACTGAATCATAGATAATCTTTCTAAACCTCCCCAACTCCTTCCTCTAATTATTTGTTTGTAAGCTTGTAAGACAGTCTGGTGACTTGAGAATGAAAAGACGTTTTTATTTTGTATATTTTCCACCATCAATCAGTGATTTACATAGTGACTTTATTCTTAATTCTTATTTGAAAACAAAACAAAAAACCTTGACCACTGTTACCATAATAAACTGACAATGTTTTATAAAGAAGACAATAAAATGAAGCACTTAGACAGATTTCAAATCCTCTAAGTGCTACCTTCCAGTTAGAAAGGAAAATCCCTAAATGCTTCCTACTGCAATAAATAACCTCTGCCCACTCTGTTGACTATTATTGGAGCTCACTGGAGACAATTTCTAGCAAGGCACCATATGGTGCTCTCCTTTATATTAGACACTGCAGCAGACAAGCAATATATTCCATTCTGTTGAAGAATATATGATTTACTGGAGTAGAATTCACTGTATCATTTGGTTTAAATCAAATTCATGAGATTTGCCAACCTTACTAATTACTTTGGGAAATATGATAAAAATAATCCTCAGTTTTTATTCTGGAGTGGTCATCTTATCCCACCTTGAGATATCTATCAAACTTTTTCTTAGGAACAGGAACTTGACGTTCCATTAGCATAATTGCATGCATCCTTCAAGCCTTGAGGAGGACTTCTGACATACTGAAATTTTAACTGTGTCTGACTCCTCATTTAAAAAAAAAAAAAGTAATTTCTCTGAAAAAATCCTACAGGATCAACAAAGTTATGTGTCACATGGAGCGTTAAGGACATTGAAAATGTCTGTTCTATGATAATAAATTTCTTCACTCCTTTAAAATGGAAACCTCAGAGGAAGTGATTTTGAAATGAGAAATTAAGGCTTAGAAGCAAGGGGTCATACATAGTTAACCTCTATTATCACCAACAACTCAAAACCATATTAGTCTTGAGAACAATCAGATAAAATTTAGCAAATTGCATGAATATTGGGTAAGAAACACAATACCCTTTGCTAATATAAATTGAAACTGAACTGCATTTTAAGACACATCTTCTTTCCTGTATTAATGCATAATGTTTTAAATATTTATGTGAGAGGAATTGCATTTTTAAAATAGCAAAAATTATCACTAAATTGGCAAATCTGCAAATATTACTGGCTTATAGGCAACATGTTTGGCTATAATTTTTAACTCTTTGCTGTCTTCATGGAAAATAATTCATTGAGTTTTGCTCTTTTCTTTAAACAAATATAAGAATATGGAAAAGATGAATGTCAAAAATTCTTTACTGTTTGTAGTCCTTGATTTTAAATTATAGATATTCATACATGTTATTCCTTGATACAGTTGAAATTTAAAAATACAATGGAGAATATTTTTCTGAAAACATGTCAAAGGATGAAATTAGTTGAAGAAAAAAAAAAGGGTGTACTAGTTTTAAAAAATAGGAAAAGGAGTACGTCAAGGTTGTATATTGTCACCCTGCTTATTTAACTTATATGCAGAGTACATCATGAGGAACACTGGGCTGGAAGAAGCACAGGCTGGAATCAAGATTCCCGGGAGAAATCAATAACCTCAGGCATGCAGATGACACCACCCTTATGGCAGAAAGTGAGGAGGAACTCAAAGGCCTCTTGATGAAAGTGAAAGAGGAGAGTGAAAAGGTTGGCTTGAAGCTCAACATTCAGAAAACGAAGATCATGGCATCTGGTCCCATCACTTCATGGGAAATAGATGGGGAAACAGTGGAAACAGTGTCAGACTTTATTTTTTGGGGCTCCAAAATCACTGCAGATGCTGATTGCAGTCATGAAATTAAAAGACGTTTACTCCTTGGAACGAAAGTTATGACCAGCCTGGATAGCATATTAAAAAGCAGAGACATTACTTTGCCAACCAAGGTCCTTCTAGTCAAGGCTATGGTTTTTCCCGTGGTCATGTATGGATGTGAGAGTTGGACTGTGAAGAAAGCTGGTCGCTGAAGAATCGATGCTTTTGAACTGTGGTGCTGGAGAGGACTCTTGAGAGTCTCTTGGACTGCAAGGAGATCCAACCAGTCCATTCTAAAGGAGATCAATCCTGGGTGTTCATTGGGGGGACTGATGCTAAAGCTGAAACTGCAATACTTTGGCCACCTCATGCGACTATTTGACTCACTGGAAAAGAGTCTGATGCTAGGAGGGATTGGGGGTAGGAGGAGAAGGGGACGACAGAGAATGAGACGGCTGGATGGCATCACCGACTCAATGGACATGAGTTTGAATGAACTCCGGGAGTTTGTGATGGACAGGGAGGCCTGGTGTGCTGTGATTCATGGGGTCGCAAAGAGTCGGACACGACTAAGCGACTGAACTGACCTGACTAGTTTTAAGTAAATATTTAAATGGACTTCCCAGATGGCTCAATGGTAAAGAGCCATTGAGGAGACATGGGTACGATGCCTGTGTCGGGAAGATTTCTAGAGAAGGAAATAGCAACCTACTCCTGTATTCTTGCCTGAAAAATTCCATAGACAGAGGTGGCTGGCAGGCTACAGTCTATAAGTTTGCAAAGAGACACAACTAACTAATACTTTCACTTTTCAAAGACCCTTTCAGACTTGTTCAGAACAGTGTGGAACAGTGTGGAAAAGGATATGCTTGCTTCCACACCCAGATTGATACGTAACAACCTGGAAGAAAAAAGTCATTCCAACTCCCTTTGTACTTTATTCTCTTTCAATGAAAATTTCCCTCTGAAAAGGTGATTTGAAAAACAATAGTAAAGAAAAACAGGCATAGAGATGAGTTGAGTCATTTAGGAGAGAGCCTATGCAATAAACATTGATTCATTGCAGGGTACATAGTTACCCAGTGTTCTGGTCCAGGTTGCTATGTAACCAGTACTTTCCTATGGATGGAAAGTGAAGCAGACCATCTACGTTAGAGACTGACAAACTTTGGCCCTGGGCCAAAGCCAGTTCACAGTTTGTGTGCTTTTTTTTTTTTGTTTGTTTTGTTTTTTTAGGTAAGTTTTATTGCAACTTAATTTCACCCACTGTCAGTGGCTGCTTTTGTACCACAAAGGCAGAGTTGACTAATTAAGGCAGAGACCACAGGGCCAACATGGACAAAAATATCTACTATCTGGCCACCAACAAATAAAGTTTGCCAGTCATGCTATAGATGCTTATTTGAAAAGTGTAGACACTTAGGTTGTTTATTTTCTGTTTCTCTACCCATTAAGGTTTAATACACCACCAGTGTGAAAGCACATGATCATTGCTTTCTTAAAATAATTATTTAATCTTGGAGAATTACCTTTGAAAGTTAATTTCTTTAAAAAAATTAATTTTAACACTTTTTACCGTTTATTTTCCTGTACCGCACAAGCAATGAGAATGCAGTAACTCCAACAAAAATAGTTTACCAATCTGAGAATCAACTCAAAGAAGAATATGAGATGGTAGAAACATTTTCCTTGAGAAATGTTCATGTATACTGCCACAAGAGTGTAACAACAAGAGCCCGTATCACCATAGGGTTTTGATTACACAGTGTGAGTAAACTAAATTCACTTATGCTGCACATTAGAGAGTCTCTGGAGAGGATAATTAATGCAAATAGATTTAAAGATGGCTCTCAAATTCAGCATCCTTTCAATAACGAGAAAAGATGATGCATTTTGGAAGAGCTAAAATTTAAATTTGGAATTCCCTGTTGTATATATTTTAAACTAGAATCATTATCAAAGCAAACAAAGAAACTCAATATTATTATTAGTAGTAATGTTATCACTACTGATAATAATATTGAGTACTCTTAATGTTACCATAGGCTTCCCTGGTGGCTCAGATGGTAAAGAATCTGTCTACAATGCAGGAGACCTGGGTTGGATCACTGGATTGGGAAGATGCTCTGGAGAAAGGAACGGCTACCCACTACAGTATTCTTCCCTGGAAAATCTCGTGGACAAGGAGCTTGGCAAGCTATAGTCCATGAGGCAATAAAGAGGCAGACATGACTGAGCAACTAAGGCTTCAATACTTCATTATTATCTCTGTGATTAATATTACAAATGGAAGTGATGGAAGAATTTGAAAATCTTTATTTAACTAAACTTTAATTGACATTCTGTTTTTGATGTCATATCTTAGGTGTAAATTGTTACCATTGATGGTAGTATCCATTATCACTAAAGTAAACTTACGTTTAGAAATTAAAATAAATCCAACACATGACTTAGCTCTTCCTTTAATATTGAAGAACAATGACTTAACTTTTTTCATCAGCATTCACACATTCTGTTAAAATTATTAAAACAAATACATATCAATATCTGACAGTTCTGCTGATGAAGATGATATAAATGATGAAATTATAATAAGTCAAAGGTTAATTGTATTGTCAATTGCATGAAGTCAAAGATACTGTAATATGTTTGACTATATGTATCCATATACCTAGTCTTTCCAGTCAGATCAACTGGTAAATGCATCACAATAGTTGCTCACTTAAAGTTTCTATGAATTGGGTGATATATTTAACAGGTTTGGGTTATAAATATTATGTTTCTTTTTTAAAAAATTTTATTGAATTGCTACTATAAAAGCAGTACACTATACTCTTGTTCAGTCACCCAGTTGTGTCCCACTCTTTGTGACCTCATAGACTGCAGCAGGCCAGGCTTCCCTGTCCTTCACTATCTCTGAGAGTTTGCTCAAACTCATGTCCTTTGAGTCTATGATGCCATTCAACCATCTTATCCACTGTTTCCTCCTCCTCCTGCCTTCAGTCTTTCCCAGCATCAGGGTCTTTTCCCCTGAGTTGGCTCTTCATATCAGGTTGCCAAAGTACTGGAGCTTCAGTATCAGTTCTTCCAATGAATATTTAGGATTGATTTTTTTTATGATTGACTGGTTTGATCTCCTTGTGGTCCAAGGGACTCTCAAGAGTCTTCTCCAGCACCACAGTTTGAAACTACCAATTCTTCAGCTTTCACCCTTCTTTATGGTTCAACTCTCATATACATACTTGGAAAGTCTCACATACATATATGGATAACCATATATGTATGACTAGATGGACCTTCAGAGAAGGCAATGGCAAGCCACTCCAGTACTCTTGCCTAGAAAATCCCATGGATGGAGGAACCTGGTAGGCTGCAGTCCATGGGGTCGCTAGGGGTTGGACACGACTGAGTGACTTCACTTTCTCTTTTCACTTTCACACATTGGAGAAGGAAATGGCAACCCACTCCAGTGTTCTTGCCTGGAGAATCCCAGGGATGGGGGAGCCTGGTGGGCTTCCATCTATGGGGTCACACAGAGTCGGACACAACTGAAGTGACTTAGCAGCAGCAGCAGCAGACGGACCTTTGCTGCAAAAGTGATGTCTCTGCTTTTTAATATGCTCTCTAGTTTTGTCATAGCTTTTCTTCTAAGGAGCAAGCATCTTTAAATTTCATGGTTACAGTCACCATCTATCTCTATAATCTAGTCTGAAAATTTTAAGGATGATTGGTAATTAAATCACAGCTATTTTCATTTTCTATTAGGTGAGGAATTTAACAAGTCTGGGCCTTGTATACCTCATCTCCAAAGTGGGAATGCCAATATCTTGTTATTAAGACCAAGTATAGTTTAGATTACATGTAAGCTATTCTTAGCACATGGTGGCTTAAAAGAAACACTCAGCAAAGTCATTGACACCATCATCTTAAATAAAAATTGAGACAGATGCTAGAGAATACTAATAAGCAAGAGCTCTTCACGTTTTCCAAAATAGGAAGATGATGAGAAGTATGAGTTTCTTTGGTTAACCAAACAAATATGCTCATACTTGTCCCTTTCTTTCTTTATAATAAAGACTGGAGGATGGAAGAGTTCTCTTTGTCTACCTTCTTTACATGTGTAGACCACCACCTGATACAGTTCTGAATGGAGGAAACTAGAAATATGAAGCATTTATTCTTTTATTCCCCATCCTGATTAAAGGAACCAATATGCTAGTACCTTGCCTTCCCGTTCTTTGTTTTAGAATTTCAATATTATGCCTGGAGCTTCAGCTACCATCTTAAGACTACAATGTAAGACTATAATGTTTCATTACATTATAATGAAACACCAAGAGAATTTTTGAGCACCAAGACAAATTTTGTATATTTGTGTGCATACACGTAATTTTCTATGTAATGTTTTCTATGGGTGTTTAAGATTAACTGAACATGTTAATCTATATCATTTATGTGTAATATGGGGCTTCCCAAGTGGTTCAGTGGTAAAGAATCCACCTGACAATACAAGAAACACAGAGGATGCAGCTTTGATCCCTGAGTTAGGATGATCACTTGGAGGAGGAAATGCAACCCACTCTAGTACTATTGCCTGGGAAATTCCGTGAACAGAGGGATCTAGCAGACTACAGTCCATGGGGTTGCAAATTTCAAACATGACTGAGTACTGAATATGAACAGTGTGTAATATATATGAATACCAATTAGAAATATAAAAGAAATTAGTAAATCCATGTAGACATTATTTAGACATGTTCAATGTATATATTCAAATAAAAGTAACAAGTTTCAGATTTGTGAGTGTATGTTTAACCAATAATAAATCATGTAGCCAACTACACACAAAAAACTTAAATGTTATATTTGAGCTAGGATAAATAGATGAGGCTGTGTACATACATGGAATTATATGTACCACATGGTTAAATTTTTATATTTGTTATATAAGTCTGTAAAGGAGGGTGAAGATGGCAGAGCAATGCAAAAATGACCAGTTTTCTTATCAGACATTTTCATATTGCTATATTTGCTAAAATGTAAATATTTGGAATACTCTTACATGAATAACTCATAAATTCAAGGAGTATGTTAAATATCATATTAAATAATACTGAGAACTTATGAATAAAACAATATGAGAGAGAGATAAGTGTTAGTTAACTAAATCCAATTTAATTGAGTTTAGGAAATGTCCTGGAAGCTTAATGACACTTAATGCACTATATCACTAGTTAATTATATTGTATACTTTTACTGTAAATTATAATCTGTTGTTTATTGAAAGTACCATGACAAATACTAATTTTCAAGTTGTAAAGCTAAAAAAAAAGACTTAGATGAAGTTGTTTCCAGTTCTATATTTAAAATGATCTCTTGAGTAAAAATTGTCAGTTTAAAATTGAATTAATGGATAATTTAGAGCAATAAATTAGTCAAGAGAGTATCTCTATGTCTTGTGGGTGAAATTGATTTCAATACTTGAACCTTCCTAATTTCAGATAGGATAGTAAACTTCATTAACTAAACTGATCTTTTAATTCCATGAATTTATGGCAATATTCCTGAGTCAAATGTTCAAAACATGATTGTTTACTTCTAATACATTTTTCATCTGTGTCCACAAAAAGCAAGCATTTGGAAAAAAAAAAAAAAAAAAAAAACTCAAACCTTTTGATGCTATTTTGTTGGAGTGCTTTTGAACTGAGACTGAACAAAATTACTAGGGTTGAGTTATAGTATTAGAAAATGTATTTACTCATGAGAATACTTACACTGTTCTAGATTTTAATGAAATAAGCTTAGTTTTTTTTTTAATTGATTCAATTCTACAAAGAAAATAACCAAAAATTTTATGTAAACTGGGCTACCTTTGTTTCAATTTTGTGAAGTTTTCAATATATGCACATAACAGTCCTTGTACTTAGAGGTCTTATGACTTGACAGAAAATAGAAAAGTAAGATTTTTGTGGTTATGCTAAACATTAGTGTAATGTTTAACAATGAGCTGTCACTTTTAATTATAAAGGTAACTGTAAACTCCAAATGATGTTTAGCATGCAAAAGAATGTGGTAGACCTTTGACTCTGTGGAATAAACAAACAAACAATCATCCAACCATATTTTCTACAGTTTCACTTAAGATTGGTGAATGTAAGGAAACTTCGATGAAACAGATTACAGAAAAGTGCTAGAGTTACCTAAGTGGAGATTTAGGGTAGCAACATCTGAGGGAAAACATATTTAGGATGTAGATAGGTTGAGGAATGTGTGTACAATTGGAAACGGAATTTGAATAAAGAGAAATCAAAAGAGTCTGATAACTGGACAGTTAGGGAAAATTGAAATCTCATAGTTCCTTGAGCACAAGAAACTGCCATTAAAATTTCAAATATTTTTATGCTTTCAGTTCAGTTCAGCTCAGTCGCTCAGTCGTGTCCGACTCTCCATGACCCCATGAATCACAGCATGCCAGGCCTCCCTGTCCATCACCAACTCCCGGAGTTCACTCAAACTCATGTCCACAGAGTCGGTGATGCCATCCAGCCATCTCATTCTCAGTTGTCCCCTTCTCCTCCCACCCCCAATCCCTCCCAGTATCCGAGTCTTTTCCAGTGAGTCAACTCGTCGCATGAGGTGGCCAAAGTATTGCAGTTTCAGCTTTAGCATCAGTCCTTCCAATGAACACCCAGGATTGATCTCCTTTAGAATGGACTGGTTGGATCTCCTTGCAGTACAAGGGACTCTCAAGAGTTTTCTCCAACACCACAGTTCAAAAGCATCAATTCTTCGGTGACCAGCTTTCTTCACAGTCCAACTCTCACATCCATACATGACCACAGGAAAAACCATAGCCTTGACTAGAGGGACCTTTGTTGGCAAAGTAATGTCTCTGCTTTTTAGGTGTTATTTAAAATTGAAGGCAAACAATAAAGTTGAAGACAAACAGCAGATTCAAAGAAAAACATTTACCTCTCTCTTAAAAATTTAGATGGGGCCTGGCTCAGAGAGAGAGCTATCACCAAATATAATTTTCATCTGAATGACCTATCTAATTTGAAGGACAAACACCTAATTACCAAATACTGCTCTGGGAAAGATTGAGAGCAAGGAGAACCAGGCAACAAAGAATAAGATGATTGGATGGCATCACTGATTCAATGGACATGAGTTTGAGCAAACTCCAAGAGATAGTAAAGGACAGGGAAACCTGGCATGCTGCAGTCCATGGGGTTGCAAAGAGCTGGACACAATTTAGAGACTGAACAACAACAAAAATTGCTCTTCTTATTGTCCTCTGAACTAATCTCCCTCCCCTTTCTAGTCCCAGGCCCCTATCTCTCTCCTAAACTCAGGATGGAATATAAAACTCAACTGCGTGTCTTGCCCTTCAGTTTAATATTTTAAGGGGATCTCATATATACATGGAGAAGGCAATGGCACCCCACTCCAGTACTCTTGCCTGGAAAATCCCATGGATGGAGGAGCCTGGTAGGCTGCAGTCCGTGGGGTCGCTAAGGGTGGGACACGACTGAGTGACTTCACTTTCACTTTTCACCTTCACACATTGGAGAAGGAAATGGCAACCCACTCCAGTGTTCTTGCCTGGAGAATCCCAGGGACGGGGGAGCCTGGTGGGCTGCCGTCTATGGGGTCGCACAGAGTTGGACACGACTGAAGTGACTTAGCAGCAGCAGCATATATACATGGGCTTCCGTGATAGGTCAGACAGTAAAGAGTTTGCCTGCAATGAAGGAGACCAGGGTTCAATCCCTGGGTCAGGAAGATCATCTGGAGAAGAGAATGGCTACCCACTCCTGTGTTCTTGCCTGGAGAATTCCAGGGACAGAGGAGCCTGGGGCTACAGTCCATGGGATTGCAAAGAGTTCAACACAACTAAGTGACTAACGCTTTCACTTTGTTCATTTTATAAAAATAAAAAAGTTAAATTATATACTATACATATATAATTCAATTTTTTTCTCCTATTAATATGTGATGTTGGAGAAGACTCTTGAGAGTCCCTTGTACCGCAAGGAGATCCAACCAGTCCATTCTAAAGGAGATGAATCCTGGGTGTTCATTGGAGGGACTGATGCTAAAGTTGAAACTGCAATACTTTGGCCACCTCATGCGACGAGTTGACTCACTGGAAAAGACTCTGATGCTGGGAAAGGTTGGGGGCGGGAGGAGAAGGGGACGACGGAGAATGAGATGGCTGGATGGCATCACCGACTCTGTGGACATGAGTTTGAGTGAACTCAGGGAGTTGGTGATGGACAGGGAGGCCTGGCATGCTGTGATTCATGGGGTCGCGGAGAGTCGGACACGACTGAGCAACTGAACTGAACTGAACTGATTAATATGTTTGTCAATTGAATTAGGCCATTTAAATAACCTAAAAAGGGAGAAGGAAAAAGTTTTTCCCAAATAAAGCTAAATATAAAGCAAAATCATGGAGAAATACTGCCTGCTTTCCAATCTAAACACTGTTAAGGTCCAAGGAAATATCTGAGAGTTAGTTTAACCAGAGGTGTATGCACCATAACCAACTCAGTTTGGCTCTTGCTCTTGCCAATTACACCAAAATGAGAGCATTTGCACTATGTGGAAAAAACAAACATACTTTTACTTCAGGCACCACTATTCTTTTCTACACTATGTCTGTGTGTGTGTTAGTTGCTCAGTCATGTCTGACTCTTTAGTACCCCATGGACTGTAGCCCATCAGGCTCCTCTGTCCATGGAACTCTCTAGGCAAGAATACTGAAGTGGATTGCCATTTTCTTCTCCAGGGGACCTTCCTGACCCAAGGATCAAAGCCAGTTCTCCCGCATTGCAGGCAGATGCTTTACTGTCTCAGCTACTAGGAAAGCCCACACTATTTCTGGAATACAGGAAAAAATGAGTGTAGAGTTACATCACCAAATGGTGACATAAGTTATTCTTGACTTTGCGCCCCCTCACAAGAACAATGAATATGTATTCAACCAATGAGGGAATCTTTGAAAATAGGGGTAAAACTGAAGCACCTCTGTACCACAGAGACCTAAACAGACTGTGTTTGAAGGGTAAGGGAAGTTATTAAGCTTGACCACATTGCCCCTCCCCCTGACAGTGCAAAACAACACAGAGCCTCTGGTTCCAATAGGAAAAAAGTACCTAGGTGAAATAACTCTCTCATCATTGTGAGTTACTTTGTGGGAGCCTTTACTCTGATCCTGCATCACATCAATTGCAGGTGAATCTGTGGGTTCCAGTCAGTTGAAAACCTACTGTGATTAAGAAAGTGAGAAGGCTTGCAACAAGGAGCATATAGTTCCTTCCTGCAGTGCTCAAGTAGGACCAGTAGCTTTGCTCATCTGAACCAAGTCAAGGTTGCATTCTCATCAGGAAATACGGCAGGTCCAGATCTACCTACTTTAGATCCTCAGACAAATTTTTCTAGTTCTGGAGGGTGGTTGGCCTATGTCAGGAGATGTGTTGAGTTATAGATCCACCCACTATGGAGAGTGACTTCTGGTCTCATCTGACCAAAAGGACTGGTGACCAGTCCTGGTTCACCTCAGTGGTGCTTGAGCCAAGAAGTGAGCAGGCAGGTTATTCACTCCCAGAGCAAAACCAATACCAGTGGAGGCTCCCTGTGCTAGACACAATCAAGGGGATTAATTCATAGCCTATTGAGGGTAGCTCCCAGCCTATCCCAAAGAGAGAGGCTAGTTGGAGAATTGAGAGTAGCCTAGAGTGGACCCTCCCTTTTCCATTCAGGAAGGAGGGTGAATTATAGCCCTACCCACTCTGGAAAGAGTCTTCCCACCCCATCTGACCACAAGGCTATTATCAACTCTTGGAAGCTGCACTGGTCCAGCAGGGGACAAGCTGAGAGAGGGCAGACTGAGCTGATAGTTCACATAGCAAAGTCAGTGACGCTGTTTGATCAGGGAAATTTGAAGGTGGATCAACTTGAGTTAATACAACAAACAAAGAGCTTTACTAGTTTTGGAAGTGCTTCTTTAGCTATGCCCAAGTAAGGAATTTAACCTGTATCTTTGCTCATCTCTGAATACAGACTTGAGTCCGTCTAACCAGGGAACCTAACCATGTAGCACATGGGAAGCTGGGTAACTTATTCAGTGGTGCTGAGTGTCACTTGAACAGATTGCACAGCCCATAGAGCAGAACAAACCTGGTGGCCTCACCTGACCAGGAAGTTTAGTGTACTGTCAAGCCTGCTTTGGGCCTCCAAACAAAGAACTGTACAGAGTTTGGGCACTGACCTGCTGTTCTGCCAGGGCAGGGAATCTTAATCATAGCCACATTTTCAACTGAGTAGAGAACCTAGACTCAACCACCTAGTAAGCTTGTCCAGAGAAGTTAGACAGTCATGGAGCTCATCCTATAGTCCCACTTGGGTAGGGAACCAAGTCAGCAGTCCTGACCAACTTTTTTCAGCCTCCAGCACACTCCCTCATCTCCAGCCTCAGAACTACTACAGTTGCCTTGTCAACAAGTAGTCCATAAGTTCATAAAGCCTCCCTACCCAAGCACATTACCTGCAGACATATCCAGAAACTCAATCTGAGCTGTCTCTGCCAAAGCAAACCTATAATGTCTAGAAAAGGAATTTCTATTACTCAACTGTGCAAATTTCAATATAAGGAATCAAGGCTCACAGTTCAGTTCAGTTCAATTGCTCAGTCGTGTCTGACTCTTTGCAACCCCATGGACTGCAGCACATCAGGCATCCCTGTCCATCAAAAACTGCCAGAGTTTACACAAATTCATGTCCATTTAGTCAGTGATGCCATCCAACCATCTCATGCTCTGTCGTCCCCTTCTTCTCCCTGATTCAATCTTTCCTAGCATCAGGGTCTTTTCCAATGAGTCATCTCTTCGCATCAGGTGACCAAAGTATTGGAGTTTCAGCTTCAGCATCAGTCCTTCCAATGAACACTCAGGACTGATCTCCTTTAGGATGGACTGGTTGAATCTCTGTGCAGTCCAAGGGACTCTCAAGAGTCTTCTCCAACACCACAGTTCAAAAACATTAATTCTTTGGCTCTCAGCTTCCTTTATAGTCTAAATCTCATCTCACATCCATACATGACTACTGGAAAATCATAGCTTTGACTAGACAGAACTTTGCTGGCAAAGTAATGTCTCTGCTTTTTAATATGCTGTCTAGGTTGGTCATAACTTTTCTCCCAAGGAGCAAGAGTCTTTTAATTCCATGGCTTCAGTCACCATCTGCAGTGATTTTGGAGCCCAAAAATATAAAGTCTGACACTGTTTCCACTGTTTCCCCATCTCTTTGCCATGAAGTGATGGGATCAGAAGCCAAGGATCACAAGGAGATGGAGTTTTCATTATTAAAGATGGGAATTTAAACTTTGAAAGGGACAAATTAGAATATTAGTAGGAATTCTGAAATTATTGTTATACATATATAATTGTATGTATATTGTGTGCATTATATATAGTTGTGTACTTATCTTTAAGCTTTTTTCACTAAGTGGATTTAGAATAGCATTATCCAATAGAATTTCCTATGATGGAAACATTTTATGTCTGTGCTGTCCATTATTTAACTACCCACATTTGGTTTTAAATACTTGAAATGTAACTAGTATGACTGAGAAGCTTATCTTTAATTGTATGTAATTAAAATTAATATTTATGTTAAAAAGCTACATATTCATAATGGATATTTTATTTGAAAGCACAGAACTAGCAAGCAAGAATATGCCATTAGCAATGAACACACAAGAGAACCCAATTTTTGATTTTCATTAAGAAAAAATAGGACTTTTAGAGAAAAGTTTGATTCAAGAACTTGGTCAGGCAATGTATGATATGAGATTGAAGAATTTGATTATAACAAAGAAGCAAAGGAGTTCTTAAAGAATGAAAAGTCATATCAAAACAATATGAGAACCAGCTTGAAGGATTCCTGCAAGTCATATAAGGATCATTTGAACATCAAAATAAAGACTGATTATAATAAATTATAATCCACTAGATTATAAAAAATCAACGAGCCCATTGGATATACATAATACACGAATAGGGAAAAAAGAAAGGACTATTTCTTGAGGTAGAATGTCAACTGATAATAGTAGAAAAAATAATGGAATTAAGAAATTATTAGTGGATCCAAAGACTAGTTAGTGAATATTTGATGAAGAATAAGGTATTTACATGCTCTCAAAACTTCTCCTATTTATATAGTCTTAAAATGCATCTCAAGAAAATATACCATTTGCCAGGAAAAATAATATTAACAATAGAGACTTGACAGACACCATCTTAAACAGTGATCTAATTTTATATGTACCAATGTAGGGACAACACAAGCCATCATGTGTTTCTTCAGATGATACTCTGAAAAGAACATAAAATTATTTATGTAGTATTTCTGCCAAAAATGCATAATCTGAGTTCAATCATAAGGAATTTTCAGAAAAAAAAAAACAAACTGAAAGAAATTTTTTAATAAAGCAGTCTGTATTGTTAAAATGTCAAGGTCAAGAGAAATAGGTAATATTCCAAGTTAAATGAAACTAAATATAAGTAGCAACCAAATACAATGCAGGATCCTAAACCAAGAAAACAAATAGCCATTAGGACCATTAATAGTACAATTGACAAAATATGAGAATGAACTGAATTTAGATAATAATGTATCTATGATATAATTTCTAATGTTGATAATTGCTCTGTGGTCATGTAAAAGAATGTCTTTGTTCCAAGGGAGTATACATTAAATTATTTCAAGGTAAAGTGGCAAAGTTATCTCCAGTTTGTCCTCAAATAATTTAGAAAAAAAATTCATAAAATCATATGAATGGAAATGCAAAGAACTGATAAATCTGCATAAAGAATTATTTATATAATCATTGCAACTTTTCTGTAAATTTGGGATTATAAAAAAAATTAAATTTACATCAACTATATTTCTAAATAAAAGCAAAAACAGAAATTTAAAAAGAATTATAATACCAAAACCTGTAAAACACTTAGAAATACATTTAATAAAAGGTGGTTGGATGGCAACACTGACAGGATGGACATGAATTTGAGAGGTCTCCTAAAGTTGGTGATGGACACGGAAGCCCAGCATGCTGCAGTCCATGGGGTTGCAAAGAGTTGGACATGACTGAGAGACTGAACTGAACTGAATTGTGTTACTTCTCCTATAAAATGTGACAGACTCAGTATCTTAAGATGTCAGTTCATTTCAAAGTAATCTGTAAAATAACTCAACCCCAGTCAAAATTATCAGGCTTATTTTGAGGTAGCATTTCATAAGCTAATTTTAAATTTTATATGGGAATATAAAGGACTTAGAATAGTTTCCAAAACTTCTTCAGAAAAGAATAACAAAATTGGAGTCACTACATGATGTGATCTCAGAACTTACTGGTATGCTACACAGGTTGAGACATTCACAAGGGATAGATAAATCAAAGGAAGAGAATAGAGAATCCAGACAACAAGCAACATAGACATATTTATTTTCTGCAGAAGTACCAATGCAAATAAAAGGGTATTGGAAAGTCAGTTTCTCTCTCTCAAGAGAGAAAGTGACCTGAAGTATGGATATATTTTAATGAGTACTATTATTTTCATAATACACTAAATAAAAATGACATTTAACTGCAAGAGATGCTAACTTCCTTTAAAATACTGTTTTCCTAACTTAGCAAGTAATGTACCTAAACATGAATATTTAAATTCTGAATGTTCTTGCACTAAATCAAAATTTGCATGAATTAATATTTCCAAAATGTCACTTTGTCAGTAGATTATCAAGAGCTCCAGCAAACTTTGCTTCTTAAAAAGTCAAAAATTATCAATGGGCATAAATGAAATAACTATCGAGTGGTACATAGCATTCATAGTCAGCTGTAGAATTGTTCTTATTATGAGCATGTTACGCTGTTGCCACATGTAGGTTGCATACAGAATGTATTATTATACACCAACTTAAAAATTGAATCAGTTCATCTTATATATCAGCAATGAGAAAAATTTAGCACAAACATAAATATACATAATTATAATTGAAAGTATAGCATAGACCTTCTGGTAGTTATGACTTATCAGTTTTCCTTTCTATTTTGAAAATTTTGAAGTCAGTTTATTACATTCCAACCCATCCACCTAACATCTCATGAATGCAAAATCTGATCATATCCACAAGGGTTTCTAGTGATTTGTTCTCAAGTTCATGCTGCTTTGATCTTGCTTTGATTTGGTTCCACAATTTTAGTCCCATCACTCAATCATCCATTCTTGAACTGAATTCATTTAGTTTCTCTGTCTCTTAACTCTATAGTCTTCTCCAGAGAGTTTCCCTATTGTAAAGTCAGTTTAGGTAATGATTTATGGGAAGTGGGGATGTAGGCTGCTGTGAAAAACCATAATGAGAGAGTAATAAAATTGGAACAACTACTGTCAACTTAAGTCCCTTCCTTTACAGGAAAGGTTTGGGAATTAGGGGCAAAAAAAGAAAATATTAAAGAAATAGGAACTGCAATTCATTTAGAGATGAATTCTCAGTCTTCAGTGTTACTGATTGACAAGTTAAAGAAAACTATACTCTTTTTAAACAAATTAAGCTGATCGCCAAAGAATTGATGCTTTTGAACTGTGGTGCTGGAGAAGACTCTTGAGAGTCCCTTGTACTGCAAGGAGATCCAACCAGTCCATTCTAAAGGAGATCAATCCTGGGCGTTCATTGGAAGGACTGATGCTAAAGCTGAAACTGCAATACTTTGGCCACCTCATGTGATGAGTTGACTCACTGGAAAAGACTCTGATGCTGGGAAAGGTTGGGGGCGGGAGGAGAAGGGGACGACAGAGAATGAGATGGCTGGATGGCATCACCGACTCTGTGGACATGAGTTTAAGTGAACTCAGGGAGTTGGTGATGGATAGGGAGGCCTGGCGTGCTGTGATTCTTGGGGTCGCGGAAAGTCGGACACGACTGAGCAACTGAACTGAACTGAGCTGAAACATCTATTTCTGCTTCATTGATTATACCAAAGCCTTTGTGTGGCACAATAAACTGTGGAAAATTCTGAAAGAGATGGGAATACCAGACCACCTGACCTGCCTCTTGAGAAACCTGTATGCAGGTCAGGAAGCAACAGTTAGAACTGGACATGGAAAAATGGACTGGTTCCAAATAGGAAAAGGAGTATGTCAAGGTTGTATATTGTCACCCTGCTTATTTAACTTATATGCAGAGTACATCATGAGGAATGCTGGGCTGGAAGAAGCACAGGCTGGAATCATGATTGCTGGGAGAAATATCAACAATCTCAGATATCCAGATGACACCACCTTTATGGCAGAAAGTGAAGAGGAACTCAAATCCTTTTGATGAAAGTGAAAGAGGAGAGTGAAAATGTTGCCTTGAAGCTCAACATTCAGAAAACTAAGATCATGGTATCTGGTCCCATGTAGGAGCCCGGCAGTGACCACAAGAAAGTATGGTTAAGGAAGCAGAGACGTGCCTGCAAACAAGACTCTCTGCTTGGGCAGAGCATGCTTGCAAACAGGATGTTCTGCCAAGAAGCCTGCACACAATATCCAAGGTTAATGGCCCGCTCACATACGAGGGAACATGCCCTCATTAAAAATAAGGGAGAGGCTGGAGTTCTGAGCAGGCTTCTTAGTAAACATGCTGTGGTCACTTTCTCCCTTTGTTCCTCCCGTCCTTGGAATGTGCTTGGCTTTTTGTCCTTATTTGGTAGAAGAATGCATTGCTTAGATTTTGGTATGTGTCCAGCTACCGGGATATAAAAATAAACCGCAAGGGGGCTTGTGCAGAATTTTTCCTCCAGCCGGAGTTGTGTCTTTGTCTGTCTTTTGTGTGTCTTGTCTTTGTGTCATTTTGCTCGCAACATCTGGCGCCCAACGTGGGGGTCGAGCGAAACCGAAAGGGTAAGTACCCCTCGGGGATTGTAGGTCCAAGGCAGGGGAACTTTTGGGAAAATTATGGGGAATTCCCCATCAGCAAAGGCAAAATACATGGAGTTAGTCAAAGGACTTCTCCACTCCATCAGGGTAAAGGCATCTAGTAGCCGTTTATCAGTTATTTCACCTTGTGGAGCAGCATTGTTATTGGTTTAAGTGCCAACCTAAAGTACAATTAAACTTAAAGGAATGGAAATTAATACAGAAGGAATTACAGCAACAGCATCAGAAGGGTAACACAATTCCTTTGAAATTGTGGACTCTATGTAGTGCTATCACTCAAGCACTTGCATTGTTTTCTACAGATAATGAAACTAAATCTATAAAACCTGAGGTAATTTATGAGACAGTCCCTATGAAAAACAAAAGAAATAAAATGCTACTGCTTTAAATGATGCTCCTGCCGCCGCTTCCGCGGCCGCTGCTTTGCATTCCAGAGATGGGAAATCGGACACCAAATCTGATAGTTCTTGTAATTCCTCCTTGTCGTCCGAAGGGAATGACAAGGTTGATAAAGTGACCCGACTTTTTCAACAATGGTAAAAAACACAGAATAAAAGAACAAAGAGGGTTCCTACTCCTATGACCCCTCCTTATGCTTCTCTTTTTCCGGTATCGCATAGGGCTACAGATGTAAGCCAAGAGGGCCGCTCCTTCTCATTTCGCGTGTCCATGTTTTATGATGATGATATCCCTGCGCCCTCTGGTGGTTTTACAGATCCTCCACAGTTATTTCCAATTCAACAGCAAGCAGCTCCAACAATATAATTTATGTTCAATATTCGCCTTTTGAATATAAATTTTTCAAAGATCTTAAAGCTGCTGTCGCTCAATATGGTCCCCAATCCCCTTTTGTATTAGCTATGTTAGATTCTGTAGAGAAGACAAAATTGGTTCTTCCCTTGGATTGGGAGGCCATAGCCCAGGCTGTGCTTGAAGGATCCCAGTGGTTGCAATTAAGGAGTTGATGGGAAGAAGAAGCCCAAAAACAGGCTCAAATTAATGAAAGACAGAACTCTCCTGGTCCTTTAGAAGATAAATTGATGGGAAAAGGACAATTTCAAACCTTAAGAGATCAGGCTCAATATTCTGACCAGGATTTACAACAGGTGCATCAAATATTTCTTAGGACTTGGCACCATGTTGTACCTACTGGCCATGCTCAGCCTTCTTTCACAAAAACTTTACAAGGACCCAATGAACCTTATACTGATTTTCTTGCTAGATTGCGGGTGGCTATTGAGCGGGCTGTTAGACGTGATGAAGTCTCAGAGATACTTTTACATACACTTGCTTTCGAAAATGCAAACCCGGAATATAAACGTGTTTTGGGTCCTTTAAGGGGACAGGGGGCTTCTATAGCTGAATATATTAGAGCTTGTTCGGGAATGGGAAGAACTGAACATAATGCTACTGTTTTTGCTACTGCCTTGGCTCAAGCTATGAAGCCCTCTAAGGGCGAAAATTATTACCATTGTGAAAAACCTGGACATATGAAAAAGGATTACAAAAAATTAAAGGCAAAACAAGGATATACAAAACAAAATAAGTCCCCTGGGCTTTGCCGCCGATGTGGCAAAAGGCTTCACTGGACCAATGAATGCCATTCTAAAACTGATAAATATGGCAATCCTATTGGTAACCCACATTCAGAAAACTACTTAGTGGGCCTCAATCCCCGGGGCCCAAGAACAATGCCGGGGACACAATTAACCACGCCTCCCGCTCCTCAGGTAACTCCTTTGTTTCCCAACAACCCTTAGAGATGACCACTACAACAGGAATAACCAAACCTCTAATGGTGTCAGATTTACGCTCTGCAAATTCAGGAAGTGCTGCTGCTGATTTGTCTCTCACTGAAAATGTTCTTTTGTCTCCAAGAGGTGGCATTTATAAATTAAGAACAAACGTATTTGGCCCATTGCCTAAAGGCCCTTTTGGCTTAATATTGGGCCGGAATAGTGCCACTTTAAAAGGTCTAACCATAATTCCTGGAATAATAGACTCTGATTTTGTTAGAACAATTTTAATTATGGTCTCTACTTCTGTTACAATTTCACTATTGGCTGGAGAACGTATAGCACAAATACTTCTTTTATCTTCCATTTTCTGCTCTTCCTAATAAAAGGTCAGGAAGTTTTGAAAGTACTGGGCAACATATATTTTGGGAGATGTTCATCAAGGATTCTCGCCCTGTTCTTTCCTTGACTATACAAGGAAGGAACTTTGAAGGGTTAATAGATACCGGGGCAGATGTTTCAGTCATATTCTCCCAACAATGGCCCCAAGACTGGAGCAAAGAAAAGAGTCCTCTAATGCTGACAGGATTAGGTTCCATTGCAGATGTTTAAAAAAGTACTCGTCCTTTACAATGCCAGATCCATAATGGAAAAACAGTTTTTGTCACCTTTTATGTTGTTAGTATACCTATTAATATATGGGGAAAAATCTTCTCTCTCTCATGGGAGCCTCTGTAACCATTCCATTGGAAAACTAATAGCCACTGCTCAAATTCCTTGAGCACTTCCATTAAAATAGATAATTAATAGTCCTAAATGGGCTGAACAATGGCCATTACCAAAAATGAAGCTTGAGGCCTTACAGCAATTAATAACGGAACAACTTCAACTTGGCCATATAGAGCCTTCTACTTCCCCTTGGAATTCTCCTGTATTTGTTATAAGAACGAAATCTAGAAAATGGAGAATGTTGACTGATTTAAGAGAAGTTAATAAATGTATTGAACCCATGGGAGCTTTACAATTGGGCCTTCCTTCTCCCGCTCTTATTCCTCAAAATTGGTCTTTAATGGTATTAGATTGTTTTTTTTTTACTATTCCCTTAAAGTTACAAGATAGAGATAAATTTGCTTTCACGGTTCCTGTTCTTAATAATGCTCAACCCGTTAAGCACTACCATTGGACAGTCTTGCCACAGGAACTGATAAATAGTCCTACCTTATGTCAAGAGTTTATATCTCGTTCCTTACAATCTATCCGTCAAAAATATCCTAATTATATTCTCTATCATTATATGGATGATCTCTTATTGGCAGCTCCCTATATCACTGAACATGATATAAATTCTTCCTAAAAATACAAGAGGCTTTAAAACAATATAACTTGCATATAGCGCCAGAGAAAATTCAAAAGGATTTTCCCATTTCTTATTTAGGGACCATATTAGAACAACACAGAATCCGGCCTCAAAAATTACAAATTATAAGAGACCATTTAAAAACTTTAAGTGACTTCCAGAAATTATTAGGAAATATTAATTGGCTTCGCCCAGTACTTGGGATTCCTACTTATCAATTACGACACTAATTTTCTACTTTAAAAGGAGACACAGCTTTAGATAGTCCCCAAATCTTAAACCCCTTGGCTTTGCAAGAGCTTCAATTTGTTGAACAAAGATGGTTCAACATTGAATGATGTTTTTTTAACATATATTTCTGTGTCTCAACCTATTTCATTCATAATATTTCATACCCCTCATTCTCCATCTGGTGCGATTACTTCAAAAAAATAAAAAAAAGATTAATAAAATAGGTTTTTCTACCTAATAGTTTCTCTAAAAAATTAACTACATATATGGATAAATTAGCCTTTCTTATACAAAAGGGTCACATTCATATTTTACAATTATAAAAAAAAAAAAAACCCACACCAAATTGTTACTCAATTAACAAATACTCAGATATCTTTATGTTTACAATTTAAAAAAAAATTGGCAAATTTCCCTTGCTTCATTTCCTGGTTCATTTTCTAATCATTATCCATCATCTAAATTGATTGATTTTCTTTGAGCCAATCCCATGATACCTCAATCTCTGATTTCAGATGTTCCAGTTAAAGGACCACTGTTTTTACTGATACAAATAAAAACATCGCTGGATATTGGACTTTTGAACATTCTAAAGTTCTTCCCCATTCGTTCTCCTCTGTACAGCTTGCTGAGTTGTGGGCTATTTATTTAGTTTTACAAGATTTTTCTCAACTTCCTGTTAACATTGTTCCAGATTCTCAATATGCTGTTCTCTCTTGTCTACAGGTTCCTTAAGTTTCCCTGCCTATAACTCTTAAGACAGATATTGATAAATTGTTTTATCAGGTGCAACAATTGCTCCTACGGTTTTCAAAACCAATTTTCTTTACTCATATCCATGCTTATTCAGCCCTTCCTGGACCCTTGTACTTCGGAAATGCTGCAATTGATGCATTCAGTTCAGTTCAGTCGCTCCGGCGTGTCCGACTCTCCACGACCCCAAGAATCACAGCACGCCAGGCCTCCCTGTCCATCACCAACCACCGGAGTTCACCCAAACTCATGTCCACAGAGTCGGTGATGCCATCCAGCCATCTCATTCTCTGTCGTGCCCTTCTCCTCCTGCCCCCAACCTTTCCCAGCATCAGAGTTTTTTCCAGTGAGTCAACTCGTCGCATGAGGTGGCCAAAGTATTGCAGTTTCAGCTGTAGCATCAGTCCTTCCAATGAACACCCAGGATTGATCTCCTCTAGAATGGACTGGTTGGATCTCCTTGCAGTCCAAGGGACTCTCAAGAGTCTTCTCCAACACCACAGTTCAAAAGCATCAATTCTTCGGCGATCAGCTTTCTTCACAGTCCAACTCTCACATCCATACATGACCACGGGAAAAACCATTGCCTTAACTAGACAGACCATGGTTGGCAAAGTAATGTCTCTGATTTTTAATATGCTATCTAGGCTGGTCATAACTTTCCTTCCTAGGAGTAAGCGTCTTTTAATTTCATGGCTGCAATCAGCATCTGCAGTGATTTTGGAGCCCAAAAAAACAAAGTCTGACACTTTTTCCACTGTTTCCCCATCTATTTCCCATGAAGTGATGGGACCAGATGCCATGATCTTTGTCTTCTGAATGTTGAGCTTCAAGCCAACCTTTTCACTCTCCTCTTTCACTTTCATCAAGAGGCTTTTGAGTTCCTTAATTTGAATTTAATTGAAATGACTTAAATTGAAGAAAGTAGGGAAAACCACTAGACCATTCAGATATTATCTAAATCAAATCCCTTATGATTATACAGTGGAAGTGAGGAATAGATTTAAGGGACTAGATCTGATAGATAGAGTGCCTGATGAACTCTGGATGGAGGTTCGTGACATTGTACAGGAGACAGGGACCAAGACCATCCCCATGGAAAAGAAATGCAAAAAAGCAAAATGGCTGTCTGAGGAGGCCTTACAAATAGCTGTGAAGAGGAGCAAAAAGCAAAGGAGAAAAGGAAAGATATAAGCATCTGAATGCAGATTTCCAAAG
Source organism: Moschus berezovskii (assembly GCF_049115385.1). Classification (NCBI taxonomy): domain Eukaryota; kingdom Metazoa; phylum Chordata; class Mammalia; order Artiodactyla; family Moschidae; genus Moschus; species Moschus berezovskii. Next base: position 125,756,456 of record NC_142460.1, on the reverse strand, counting down.
AATAGCTAGGAGAGATAAGAAAGCCTTCCTCGGTGATCAATACAAAGAAATAGAGGAAAACAACACAAAAGGAAAAACAAGAGATCTCTTCAAGAAAATTAGAGATTCCAAGGGAACATTTCATGCAAAGATGGGCTCAATAAAGGACAGAAATGGTATGGACCTAACAGAAGCAGAAGATATTAAGAAGAGGTGGCAATAATACACAGAAGAACTGTACAAAAAAGATCTTCACGACCAAGATAGTCACGATAACGTGATCACTGACCTAGAGCCAGACATCTTGGAATGTGAAGTCAAGTGGGCCTTAGAAAGCATCACTATGAACAAAGCTAGTGGAGGTGATGGAATTTCAGTTGAGCTATTTCAAATCCTGAAAGATGATGTTGTGAAAGTGCTGCACTCAATATGCCAGCAAATTTGGAAAACTCAGCAATGGCCACAGGACTGGAAAAGGTCAGTCTTCCTTCCAATCCCAAAGAAAGGCAATGCCAAAGAATGCTCAAACTACCACACAATTGCACTCATCTCACACGCTAGTAAAGTCATGCTCAAAATTCTCCAAGCCACGCTTTAGCAATATGTGAACCGGGAACTCCCAGATGTTCAAGCAGGTTTTAGAAAAGGCAGAGGCACCAGAGATCAAATTGCCAACATCCGCTGGATCATGGAGAAAGCAAGAGAGTTCCAGAAAAACATCTATTTCTGCTTCATTGACTATACCAACCCTTTGACTATGTGGATCACAATAGACTGTGGAAAATTCTGAAAGAGATGGGAATACCAGACCACCTGACCTGCCTCTTGAGAAACCTGTATGCAGGTCAAGAAGCAACAGTCAGAACTGAACATAGAACAACAGACTGGTTCCAAATAGGAAAAGGAGTATGTCAAGGCTGTATGTTGTCACCTTGCTTATTTAACTTTTATGCAGAGTACATCATGAGGAACGCTGGGCTGGAAGAAGCACAGGCTCGAATCAAGATTGCTGGGAGAAATATCAATAAACTCAGATATGCAGATGACACTACTCTTATGGCAGAAAGTGAAGAGGAACTAAAAAACCTCTTGATGAAATTGATGCATTACTTTATCCTATAAAAGCAACAAATCAAAAACATCATCTACAACATACTAACTCTAAAAGATTAAAAAAATCTTATGCTATTACTCAAAAACAAGCTCAAAATATTGTTTGCTCTTGTTCCATATGTGCGCCTTTTACTTTACCCCACCAGGTGTCAATATAAGAGGACTACAAGCAAATCAGATATGGCAAATAGATGTAATTTTTATTTCATCTTTTGGGCAACAAAAATGCGTCCATGATACTATAGATACATGCACACATTTCCAATGGGCTACTGTGTTACATTCTGAAAAAGCTGATGCTATTAGTCCTTATTTATTATCTTGCTTTGCAATCATGGGAATACCAATTGAATTAAAAACTAATAACACACTTGCTTACCAATTGACGAAATTAGCTCATTTTTAATTTTAATATCATATAACTCATACTTTTGGCATCCGTTATAATAGTCAAGGACAAGCTATCATAAAAGAGCTAATCATACTTTACATGAATATATTAAAAAATAAAAAAGGGAGATTTATGAAACCAAAAGATATCTTAAATAAAATCTTACTTACTTTAAATTTTTCGAATATTTGGAGCAAAGAAAATCTATCAGCAGCAGAATTGCATTTTCGAAGGAAAGAAGAGGATAAGAAGATCTTGAATGCACTCATTTGGTATAAAGATAAAGAAAAAGGTTGATTTCCAGCATCACTGATATATTTAGGATGAGGTTATGCTTTTATATCTGTTGATAATTTTAGGTTTTGGACACCAACTCGATTGATCAAGATTCATCATGGATGACCGTTTTGTGTGAAAAATTGAAGAGATTTCTGCACAGTGCAGCCTTACCTTCCCTACCCGATCTGCATCCCCTCCAACATGGGGGCAACTAAAGAAGCTTACACAGGAGGCTGAGAAAACCCTCATTAATGCTGGTCAACCTCTCAATCCTACTAATTTGCTGTTGACTATGATGGCTGTGGTTACCTGTCAGGTAATGTATGCACAAGCGATAGAATATACTTATTGGGCTTATGTTCCTAATCCTCCTCTTGTGAAAGCTATCTCTTGGGGTGAACCTGAAGTACAGGTATGCACCAATGAAACTGCATTCTTCGCACCACCCAAGTGTGGAGGAATTGAGCATTTGTATCATCATAATAATCAATATAACATAAGTAATGTTACTGTTGCAGTGGAGGGCCTCCCCTTGTGCATTGGAGGACATCCCTTTTGCCTTTCTACATAAAAGCACAATCATCACTTTTATAATGCCTGGGGGGGTACAATATAATAATTATCATCCTGCTGTCTTCACTGTGCTTGTTTCCACCAGGGGATTCAACACTTCTATGATGCCAAGGAGTCACCATCATGATAACTTTATACCATTATGCCCTTCTAAATTTTTTATTTCTTCTCTAGAATCTTTGGAATGGGAAAGTTACCGAGGTCATTGGCCTTTTAAGGTCATGAACTATTCTGGATTTGTTATTGTAGATTGGAGCCCTGATCATAACTAAATTTTGAAAAAATGGTCTAATAAAACTCTCAAATGGCATCGAATTAATGGTACTTTAATGGGTAACGGTACTAAAACTGTAAAATGGCAGCAGTTTGCACTAGTTCCCCCTCAGTTGCAATTGTTAGGGTATCCCCACTTCCAAGGGAATATTTGGAAACTGTGGACAGTTTTGGGGAATCTCACTATATGGTCGGGCAACTATACTTTGGATACGAGTGACAGGTCAGGTCCCTTTCATGTTCATTTGCATATTAATAAATCTTATTCTGCTATGGCTTGTTTAAAATACCCCTTTGCATTGTTGTATGGGAATTGGACTTGGAATGCAACTGAGGGATCTATATCATGTAATCACTGTAATTTAACACAATGTGTAAATCAATCATGGTGGAAAAATTTTGAAATACAAACCCACAATTCTAATTTTCCAATGGTGGTTGTTAAAACTCGAACCAAAGTATGGCTACCTGTAAATTTGACAAGACTCTTTTGCTGTATCTCATTTGGTGACTGCTATACAGACTTTGCTTCATCGATCCCAATGCATGCTTGGAGTAACCATAGCTTCAGTTCTTTCAATGGCTTCAGTTACTGCAACCGCTGCCATAGCTGGACTTGCTTTGCATCAAGGAATCCAAACAGTAGACTTTGTGCGGGAGTGGCATAAAGACTCTCATTTATTATGGCAACAACAACGATATTTGGATGTCCAACTTGCAACTGATGTACTCAATCTTCCACATACTGTTTCTTGGCTTGGGTATCAATTAACTGTCTTATCCACGAGAAGTGTGTTGAAATGTGATTGGAACTCCTCTCAATTATGTATAAAACCTGTGCCTTTCAACATGAGTGAGGGTTAAGAAAAGGTGAAACGGTCTTTAACAGGGCATCAAAACCTAACCAAATAAATTATGGAATTAGAGCAACAAATTTTGTCTACATTTAGCAAAATGCTACCTGACATTACTGGGTCCGATGTGTTAAAAGATTTGCAGAAAGGGATGAACAATTTGAATCATTTGGGGCATGTATCTACTTTAATTGGAATTACTTTTGGAAATACTTTGTTCATAATATTATTATGCTGTGTTATTATTCTAGTCTTCTGGTGCTGTCGGAGAAGGCAACAACTAAAAAAGATTCAGTTCAATTCAGTCGCTCAGTCTTGTCCAACTCTCCGCGACCCCATGAATCACAGCACGCCAGGCCTCCCTGTCCATCACCAACTCCCGGAGTTCATTCAAACTCATGACCACAGAGTCTATGATGCCATCCAGCCATCTCATTCTCTGTCGTCCCCTTCTCCTCCCGCCCCCAACCTTTCCCAGCATCAGAGTCTTTTCCAGTGAGTCAACTCGTCACATGAGGTGGCCAAAGTATTGCAGTTTCAACTTTAGCATCAGTCCTTCCAATGAACACTCAGGATTGATCTCCTTTAGAATGAAGGGGTTGGATCTCCTTGCAGTCCAAGGGACTCTCAAGAGTCTTCTCCAACACCACAGTTCAAAAGCATCAATTCTCTGGCAATCAGCTTTCTTCACAGTCCAACTCTCACATCCATACATGACCACGGGAAAAACCATAGCCTTGACTAGACGGAACTTGGTAGGCAAAGTAATGTCTTTGCTTCTTAATATACTATCTAGGTTGGTCATAACTTTCCTTCCAAGGAGTAAGCGTCTTTTAATTTCATGGCTGCAATCAGCATCCGCAGTGATTTTGGAGCCCAAAAAATAAAGTCTGACACTGTTTCCACTGTTTTTCCATCTATTTCCCATGAAGTAATGGGACCAGATGCCATGATCTTTGTTTTCTGAATGCTGAGCTTCAAGCCAACCTTTTCACTCTCCTCTTTCACTTACATCAAGAGGCTTTTGAGTTCCTCTTCACTTTCTGCCCCAAGGGTAGTGTCATCTGCAAATCTAAGGTAGTGTCATCTGCAAATCTAAGGTTATATTTCTCCCAGCAAATTTTATTCCAGCTTGTGCTTCTTCCAGCCCAGCATTCCTCATGATGTACTCTGCATACAAATTAAATAAGCAAGGTGACTAGACAACACATTATTGCCGCCTTACAGTTTGCTACTGCTTCTCAGAAAGAAGGGGGAAATGTAGGAGCCCAGCAGTGACCACGAGAAAGAATGAATAAGGAAGCAGAGAAGTGCCTGCAAACAAGATTCTCTGCTTGGGCAGAGCATGCTTGCAAACAGGATGTTCTGCCAAGAAGCCTGCACACAATATCCAAGGTTAATGGTCCGCTCGCATACAAGGGAACATGCCCTCCTAAAAAATAAGGAAGAGGCTGGAGTTCTAGGCAGGCTTCTTAGTAAACATGCTGTGGTCACTTTCTCCCTTTGTTCCTCCCGTCCTTGGAATGTGCTTGGCTTTTTGTCCTTATTTGGTAGAAGAATGCATTGCTTAGATTTTGGTATGTGTCCAGCTACCGGGATATAAAAATAAACCGCAAGGGGGCTTGTCAGAATTTTTCCTCCAGCCGGAGTTGTGTCTTTGTCTGTCTTTTGTGTGTCTTGTCTCTGTGTCATTTCGCTCACAACAGTCCCATCACTTCATGGGAAATAGATGGGGAAACAGTTGAAGCAGTGTCAGACTTTATTTTTTGGGGCTCCAAAATCACTGCAGATCCTGATTGCAGCCATGAAATTAAAAGACGCTTACTCCTTGGAAGGAAAGTTATGACCAACCTTGATAGTATATTAAAAATCAGACACGACTGAAGTGACTTAGCAGCAGCAGCAGCAGGTAGCATACTATCCAAGTTGCCTATTATCACAGAAGTGGTTACAAAATACAAAGCCGTTTCCTTTTTATAAAAGAAAAATGAATATAACTTATCTGTAAGTTTGACAACTAAGTATTTTCCCACAAGATAACCAACAAACCTCTGTGAGGTACAGAACTTTCATGGTCTCTTCTTAATCTTGTACAAAATATTGTACGGCTTCTGCTATACTGTATATTAAAGCTTTTTATTTTTACAAAGTTAACTACAAAGTAGCATCCTGCAGCATTCTGTGTTCCTCTGGCTTCAACAACTTGGCTGCTTGCTTATGAATGATGCAGTGAATGAATTTACCTCTTGTAACCTTACCCTGCAATCCTTCTCTAAGCAACAGCTGCTGCTTAAGAGGAAATGCTACTCAGTTTTTTTCATAAAACATTTTCATTAAGATTATGAATATATCTCACCTAGTAGTGGCTCACCAAATAGAAGCACTTAGTGTGTGTATATATATATATGTCATCAGTTAAAGAGAAATAAGCAAATACAACAGGTTAGATCTAACATCTTACCAACATAGAACAAGTCTTTTGCTACCCATAACTTGTTCTAATACAGTATTTGCTTCTTCAGCAATATCTTCACTAATACTTTCAGCAGTATTTTCTGAAAAGGAAACTCATCTTAGATTGTTTTCAACATATCTGGTCTTGTATTAAGAGGAAGAACCAGTGTTTCCTAAAGATATGTTGCTTTTCTTCCATTCTAAAGGAGATCAATCCTGGGTGTTCATTGGAAGGACTGATGCTAAAGCTGAAACTCCAATACTTTGGCCACCTCATGCGACGAGTTGACTCACTGGAAGAGTCAGTCGTGTCTGACTCTGTGTGACCCCATAGACGGCAGCCCACCAGGCTGCCCCGTCCCTGGGATTCTCCAGGCAAGAACACTGGAGTGGGTTGCCATTTCCTTCTCCAATGTGTGAAAGTGAAAAGTGAAAGTGAAGTTGCCCAGTTGTGTCGTCACCCAGTCGTGTCGGACTCTTAGCGACCCCATGGACTGCAGCCTGCCAGGCTCCTTCGCACTACCTATGGGTCATTAAAAAACAGTTAATTTCTTCTTTCAAAGTAAGGGTATCATTTTAAGACTAAGTAAGAAAATAACTGAATTTGAAAGAAACTCTTACAGAGAGAACATTGTGAAAACAGTGTTTGGAAATATTTATGTTGTTATGTGCATTGTTTAAAATTATGACAGCCATTAAAACCCATCTTTGTAAAATAAATTGAAGTTAAAACTAGACCTTCAAAGTAACGTGTCACAGATAATAAAACCTAGATTTTTAAACACAAAGTATATTCAGTCATACTGCCCTTGACAATGATGATTGTTTAGTAAGATGAAAAAAGTTTTTACTCTTAGATATAAAGAAAATATTCTTTTTCATATTTACCTTGTACATTTGTCATTTTGATGTTTGTTTTATAATGTACCTAATATAATACATGTGTGCATACCTAAAAAAAAAAAAAAAAATCAGAGACATTACTTTGCCAACCAAGGTCCGTCTAGTCAAGGCTATGGTTTTTCCCGTGGTCATGTATGGATGTGAGAACTGGACTGTGAAGAAAGCTGATCGCCGAAGAATTGATGCTTTTGAACTGTGGTGTTGGAGTAGACTCTTGAGAGTCCCTTGGACTGCAAGGAGATCCAACCAGTTCATTCTAAAGGAGATCAATCCTGGATGTTCATTGGAGGGACTGATGCTAAAGCTGAAACTGCAATACTTTGGCCACCTCATTTGACGAGTTGACTCACTGGAAAAGACTCTGACGCTGGGAGGGATTGGGGGCAGGAGGAGAAAGGGACGACAGAGAATGAGATGGCTGGATGGCATCACTGACTCAGTGGAGGTGGGTTTGAGTGAACTCCGGGAGTTGGTGATGGACAGGGAGGCCTGGCGTGCTGTGATTCATGGAGTCGCAAAGAGTCGGACACAACTGAGTGACTGAACTGAACTGAATATTTTTACACATATAGAAAGAAAGCTATCTGAAAGACAAGAATAATTATTTAAAAGCACAAAAGTTAAGATCAATTTATTCATGAAAATATTAGCCATAATTCTTAAAAAGGTAATTTCAAAAGAAAAGAAGGCAACATATTTTCTCCCGTCAAAACTGCAGTTTTTTATTTTAACAGTAATAGAATTGTTGGCAAAGATTTAGTCAAGTGTGGAGCCTTTCATGTTGTTAGTGGAATGTAAATTGGTAAAACTATTCTGAAAGGCATTTGGCAATGTGCCTTAAGATTTTTATGGACTTCACGGGGAGATGGCGGAAGAATAGGATGGGGCAACCACTTTCTCCCCCACAAAATCAGCAAAAGAACATTTGAAAGCTGAGTAAATCCCACAAAACAACTTCTGAATACTGGCAGAGGACATCAGTTCAGTTCAGTTCAGTTCAGTCGCTCAGTCATGTCCGACTCTCTGTGACCCCATGAATCACAGCACGCCAGGCCTCCCTGTCCATCACCAACTCCTGGAGTTCACTCAAACTCATGTCCACAGAGTTGGAGATGCCATCTAGCCATCTCACTCTCGGTCGTCCCCTTCTCCTCCCACCCCCAACCTTTCCCAGCATCAGAGTCTTTTCCAGTGAGTCAACTCATCGCAGCAGAGGACATCAGGCACCCAGAAAAGCAGCCCATAGTCTTTGAAAGGAGGTAGGAAATAGTATAAAAGATAAAAAGAGACAAAAGAGGGAGGGACGGAGCTCCGTTCCAGGAAGGGAGGCTTTAAAAAAAAAAAAAAAGAGAGAGAAGTTTCCAAACACCTGGAAACACTGGCGAGTGGAACCCCAGAGGGCCACATAACTGGGAGACAAAAGACACAAATAATTAAAACCCACAGACTAAGTGCCCAGAGGAAACTCAGTGGAGAAGTGGCACAGACGCCCGCATCCCCCACTAGCAGGCGGGGGGCTGGGCAGGGAGGCGTGGGCGGGGCGCTTAGAAGGAGAACCGCGCTTGAACGCTCCAGGGCAAACTGAGGGCAGGAACTTAAAATAGAAAAGCAGATGCTGCAGCTAAAAGGCGAAAAAGCTGCGAAAAACCTGCAAAAAGCCCCAACCTAAGACTCCACCAGCCCCGCTCACAGAACAAAAGACTGAACAGAGCGAGCTGGCAGCGGGCGACCCAGCCCCCGCCAACACAGTCAGGGATGGCAGCCAGCTCCAGAGGGGGCAGCCATGGCCCCAGAGAGGCTTCCCATACCGAGCTGCAGGCAGACTTCCTGGCTAACCAAGATTTCTTGGATTCGGACCGGTTGATATCTGCCTGAGAAAGTGTGCCGGTTTTACTCCCAGAAAACCAAGCGGCAGGAACCGGGAACGCAATAAGTCACAGTGAACTTGCTTGCCAAACGCCTGGAAACCTGAGCTGCTCAGACTGGGGAAGGCACAAAACGCAGGCCTAGCCAAGTCTGCGCCTTTGTGGAGTACCTGATGACCTGAACCTGAGCCACTCAGACCTGGGAAGTGCATGCAACCCAGCGCCAGCCGCGGACAGCTCCCAGCAGAGCAACCTAGAGCCTGAGCAGCAAAAACAAAGAAAGCACACACACCGTGTTGGGAGCATTCCCAGTGTAGCCAAGACACTGCAAGCACTCCCTATAGACACCAGGGATATTTGTTAGCTGCGTTCCTCCCTCCCCACAGCAGTACTGAACAGGTGAGTCAGGAAAAAAAAAAGTTTCCACCACCACATCCTGGTGTCAGGACAGGAATTAGACACTGAGGAGACCAGAAAACAGAAGAGCTTTTTCAACAGAAGGAACTGCCTTGGAAGTAACAGAGGGAGAAGCCTTGAGTATACTGCAAGAATAAGACTGAAAACCAGAGGCAGAGGCTTAAGTCCAAATCCTGAGAACACCAGAGATCTCCTGTTCCAGAGAACATTAATTGATAGGTACTCATTAAAGGTCTCCATACATACACTGAAACCAGGCACCACCCAAGGGTCAGCAAGTTTCAGTGAAAGACATACTACGCAAACTATCCAGCAACACAGGAGAATAGCACTGAGCTTCAATATACAGGCTGCCCAAAGCCACTCCAAACCCATTGACATCTCAAACTCATTACTGGACACTTCATTGCACTCCAGAGAGAAGAAATTCAGTTCCATCCACCAGAACATCAACACAAGCTTCCCTAACC